>NC_134983.1:20000000-25082500 GCF_050947335.1 Megachile rotundata
CTAATTTTCCTGGTAAATATACCTAATTGTCATTTATACTGTTATATAAAACAAAATAGCCTTTGTTATTTATATATTCATTGACAGGTTTGCCACCAAATTTCAACGATGAGAATTATACTCCTCCTCAGACTGCAAATTGTATAATTAATTTGTTATGTGAACGTCATGAAGCTATCTCAGTTGAAGCTAAGGTCATTAAGGAATATTATCTGCGAAATCATATTAATAAATTATTCAATGAAAGAGTGTTGCGTGGTGATCAGTCAAATTTTTCTGGTATTCTGGAAGCTTTGAATTTTGACGGCAACAGCAAAGCTATTAATAAAGTATATGAACAACATGTACTAAGTGTTGGAGATTTTGATGAAAGAATTTTTTTAGGTAATTATTTTCATTTACATTAATTTATATTTCTATAAAAAGTCCAACTCTTGATCTTGCTTCTTGTTATGGGAGTAGTGCCTGTAAATAAAATCAAATAGTGCTAGATGTAATATGCTTCTATGCTTTTATTTGTTTCTGCTTTGATATCCTAGCTTGCATCTGTAAATTATTGTATGAGTGTGCATAACTTCATAGTGCTTAAAATTGCTTAATTATTTAACTGTACATTACTGTATAGTGTCATCTTGCTATTCATAAACAAACAGCTGTGAAACATAGTTATTGAATGCAGTTACAAATAAAAAATTGTACTACTCATGTATGTGTAATTTTCAAGGTTATCTTATAGATTTGCTTATGTTTTCTGATTTGCATTTTTTAACAAAGAAGAAAATGTCTGATAATTTTTCATTTTGTCTTGTAATAATTTTCATTTCTTGCTGTTAATCATTTTGGGTTTGCTTTGTCTTGGCTGTAATTTACAGCTGATTGGAGAAGAGTCAGATTAAATGGAGTATCAAGTTTGGAAATAGTAGGAGGAAATATAGCTTATCATGCTAAATTATCCAAACATATTTCCATAAAAGGTAGGTTCAAAATACATAAAAAGCTTAATCGAATATTATTCATATCTTATATTATTATTCATATTAAATATTATCATATCTTATTGTCTTTAATTGGTTTTCTATAGTAATTATATATTATACAGTGTTATCACATATTTATATCTTACTTTAATTTGTTTCAGGTAATGATGCTAGTAATAATATTGGTTCTCCAACGCAAATGATGAATGTTGGTGATCTTCAAGAACAGTTTCAAATGAAAAGGGAGCAATATAGTGGTGTAAGTATTGAATAAACTGTACAAATGAATTATATTTGCAAATAAACAAAGTTCTAATGAAATTTTTATAAAAACTTTTACAGCAAATACAGCATTTAGCGCCACCTACTCCATTAACTGGTCGCGGTTATCTTAAATCTAAAGATATCACTAATGTGACACCGGTAACAACTGCGACACAAAGTGTAATTCGCCTTCAGGCTATGTTAGCGGGTCAAACATCACCGAGTGAAAACCTGTTACAAATTTTAAATGGTTGTTCTCAAGATGTAAAGACACTGGTTGAATCAAAAGTGAAAGAAATTGGGGAACAATTTTGTGCTAACTACAACAAAAGTACAAACGCCAATGAAACCACTTCAGATTTTGGAAAGAAAAGACTTTATTTAGGACAAACTCTTTTCTACAGACTATTAGAAAAGATTGTAAATGACGAAAAACGCAAGAAACCGAATTACGACGTGACGGTACGTTAATCGATCATTTAAAAAATAAATAGAAAAAATTTATTTATTATTTTCATCGTAACATTTGGTTTGTTACAGAATCTTCTAATGAACGAAGTCTTCATTCAGTGTTTATTCGCTTGCTGTTTAGAAATTGTCATTTATTCGTATAAAAGCAACGACAAAATCTTCCCATGGATTTTAAACGCTTTGAATTTAGACGCCTACTATTTCTACAAAGTCATAGAAATTATAGTCAGAGCAGAGGATCAATTGTCGCGCGACGTGGTGAAACATTTAAATCAAATAGAAGAAAAAATTTTAGAATCCCTTGCATGGAAAAGTGACAGTCCATTATGGAGTGCTATTCAATCCACACCAGAAGGCGTACCAAGCTGTGAAGAAGTTTCTTTACCCGGCACGTTAGAAACAGTCGATCCAAATATCCCCGGTCAACCAGCGTTAAGAAGAATTGCTTTGGACCGCGGTACTCACCACGACGTACAACAAAGTCCCATTTCTTCTGCCTCCGAAAGATTTCATTCCCCTGTTGCGGCATCCGGCGCAATTAAGAAACGTCTATTTCCTGATACCAGAATCAGTGGACAGAGCGTGTTACGAGTAGCTGGACAAAATGTCCTACCGTCGAAAGTTTTAATCGATAGTAATTCAAGGATCCTTCTACTACCTGATCAAATCACGGTCCCAAGATCATCTGGTGTTCAAGCCAGCAGTTCGCCTATGCAAACTGTAACCGTTAACAGGGAACCAGCAAGACCAAAACGAACTGGTTCCGTAGCGCTATTCTTTAGGAAATTTTATAATCTTGCAAGCGTACGCATGTTAGACTTGTGCGGTTCGTTAGAAATAATGGATATCGATTTGAAGAAAAAGATATGGACTATCTTCGAGTACTCGATCAAGGATCGGACGGAATTGATGAAGGATCGACATCTCGATCAAATTTTAATGTGTGCAATTTATGTGATATGCAAGTTAGCGAAAATGGAAAAGAATTCGTTTACCGAAATCATGCGATGTTATCGATTACAACCGCAAGCTGAGTCTCACATATACAGATCGGTACTTATAGCTAAAACACCTTCGGACGAGTCGCAGAAAGCTAGCGAAGAAAGTGGACAGAAAGATGTAACGGATAAAGAGCCTAATGTTGCACCTCCTACACCTACAAACATGGCTGGAACTTCACAAAATTTCGGTGAAGAAACGCGTGGAGATCTGATCAAATTCTATAACACGGTATACGTGCCGCAGGTTAAAGAAGTGGCAAATAAATTGGGACTAGCACGTGGTAGCGTAACCAGTTTGTCGTTAAGTCCATTGCCAAAAGGGAAACCTCCTACGAGTTCTCCTGTGAGACGTGTCACCAGTAGCATCATGACACGCACATTAGACCCGAAAGCTATTTCAGCTTCTCCGGCACCACAGCTTAGTTATTGTTTTAGTCGTAGTCCTGCTAAGGTAAATTAAATATTATTTGTTAGTTAAAGTAGTCTCTATATATTTGATATATCAAATATTTTTTTTTATTTACAGGATTTAGAGGCTATTAATAAAATGATGATATCCGTCGATCCAAAGCGATCTGTTGGAAAACGACTTTTGTCGGATGATACTGACGTAGAAATGACTGAGGCGACATCCCCTGCTAAAAAGACGACTGCCTTTGTCGCTCGAAAATTAGAGAACATCATTGGGGAACGACGCACGCAAAACCAATAAGAAATTTAATCGACTGTTAAATAGGTTATTGAGAACTGAATATTAGGCAACGGAAAGAGAATCTTCGGAAGACATTTTCGTTTTTATTGAACAAAAATCGATCGATATTAACGAGTAGGAAAAGAAGCCGTTTTTTGAAGTCGAATATCTGTTTCTTGGCTGTGTAGCTTAAAATAAACGAAACGTTCGCTTCTCAGGTATGATCATATTAGAAACTGAAGAAAGGCCTGTATAATACCAGTATAATATCGTATACAAGGATACGATGTTGTTGTATTGAATAAAGTCAGAATTTCATTTCCAGTGCTTAAATATACATATTCTGAAGGTGATAATTCCTAAATATCGATAAAAGTAGAATATATCGAGCATTCTCTTGATGTTTCATTTTTAAATATTTTAGAGGTTGTAATATATTTTATATCCATTGCTATGTACCAATAACAATTTTTAATAACCTTACAAAGTAAACAATAATTTTAAAATCGCTCTAAGTTTGCTAACTGTTGTTAAATACTGCGTTGTTATTAATGTTAGGGATGTTCATTAAATATTCTCATTTCACTGGAAATGATTCTGACTTTTATTGATATCACAGATCAACGGTATTTTGATAGAGCTATGTACTCTCTTTAAAGTTATATATGTGTATATATATAACTTATACATATGTACGATGAATTTTGTAAGAGGTACGGCCATAGATGGTAAAAGAATACTATTTTTACCGGTAGATTTAAGCATGCTGCAAAGGCAGTGAATGCTCGACGCATGCAAATACAATTTGGGTGATATTTAATTAAAGTTATTAGGCTTAAGTTTCAATTTACAAAATTTCAACGGTTAATCAATTGTATTCTTTGGTCTTGAATGTAATAAGTTATTCGCGTTTCTCGAGATTTCATTCGTCTCACGGTACTGAGACCCTCGATTTCCGGCCACGTGTCAACGCGTGTGTATTAGATTTAAGTGTATTCTTTTCTTTTTTTTTTCAAATTTGACTTTTGATCTCATTAATCTGTCTTTTATTACCAAACAATACATATAAATTACAAATATTATTGTTAAGATTAGAATGACATTGAAATGACTTAGAACTGGAAAAGGTTCTTTCTTTGATAAATGTACAATACAAAACGAGTTTTCAGACGAATTTATAAGTAAAAATCGATAACAGAATGATACAAAACATTTAATTTTATCATCTACGTAACGATTTTTTCAAGTAACGTATTTGTATGGTTCTCGAAATAGGAGGATAATTTCAATGAGGAAGAGATATTGTTTCTCGTTGCGCAATTACGGCAGTTCCTCTAATAATTTTTTTTAAATGAAATAAAAATGTAAAGAATTTTATTGGCATATAATAATTATTAAATAGTTTATCTGTATATAGTATTGTAATTCGAAAGTAAATCAAAACAAATAAAATTCGAAAATTTATATTTTATACCCGCTTTTAATAAAACATTGGCGGCATTTCCTTTGGAATCTACTAACGAAATAATCACATTGTAGGTAAGGTAAAGTATAGAGATTTATATAAAAATTTATTTAAAGAAATAAAAATGTGTTTGCTTGTATATGATATACCTTTATTGTGTAGCTAATATACACATTAAGCTATTACAAAGTTCCACAAACTATTTATTCATATCCTACACATAACACACAATATTAATATTGTTTCATATAAAGTGGAATTTATAATTTGAATTTTCAACGAATCATTTTATTCCCGCTAGTGAATGACTGACCGAAATTATTGCGCTTGGACGTTCACGACATTATGTTTCAATGATCCATACGTATGCTGTTCTTACAAACGAACAGAAATATTTTCGCAAACGTAATATGTAAATTATCTAATGTAATCTGCCAGCTCATTGCTTGTACAAGTAAAGACTCATATTTTATGATATATTAAAACTTATCGTACATTATTATATCGATTGAAGTTATGGAAAATGTTCATAACAAATTAACATACAAGAAAACTTACTGGAGTTTTAAATGTTGTAGGAACTTGTATATACAATTTCATAAATCATTTTAAACACTTATTATATAATATCCACAATAGATACTATATAGAAGCAAGAAATTGATTACGATACTTGTACAGAGCAACAAATGCACTACTAGTATACATAACATTATGCATACTACTCAGAAAATACAAGTAAACTATATTCTAGTCATAATGTATGATTTTATGTTCGAAGAAACATGTAAGTAAAAATAATCGTGCTCGAAGTAATATTATAAAAAATGTGTTTGGCATATCACTTACATTTACAATTGTAAGAAAGCTTTAGGTACATACAATTAATCAGGAGCTAATGGTAACCAAAATTAATTTTTCTTTTACCGAGTACTCTGATGTTCTCACAATATATTGCCAACCTAAAGCTGTTCTTTCATGAACATTGCATGATCCACAAAGTGGACCGAGAAATATGTATATCCTTGACCGCATCCTTTTTTCCACAGAGAAAGAAAACCTTATAGAAGGAAAGGTTAATTAAGATCTTGGATCATTTGAACTAGTAACAGTTACAACTGTTTTCAGTCTGATATTGTAATCCATGTACTGACACGATCGACGATAATCCTCTATTGTACGAACAAAGAAGCTTTGATTAAATGATCTGACGATTTTTTACACTAACTAGTTGGAGGAGGTGGTGGAGGTGGTTGTGCCAATAGTGTCGGCAAAGTATTGAGATCAATGCCAGGTGGCGCTGGTGTTTGTTGTTGTGGAGGAGGTGGAACAGGAGCCGCTGGTGGCCATCCACCCATTTGTTGCGGCTGCCATCCTGGAAATCCTGGTGGTGGAGCTGTTCCAGGTGGAGGTGGGCGCATCGGTCCTTGTTGTCCCTGCTGCCACGGTGGAATTCCCATTCCAGGCGGTGGAATTTGTGCTGGTGGCATTTGTCCGGGTGGTGGTGGTTGATTGTTTCCAGCCATCCAAGGCATTAATGGTGGAATATTTGGCTGAGTCGTCGAACCAGGTGGCGGCGGAGGTGGTTGCATTACACCGGGTGGAGGAGGCATACTAACTGGAGGTTGCCATTGCATATTCATACCGTTCATGTTATTTACTTCGCCTTGACTCCATGGAGGCGGAGCCATTCCTGGCGGAGGCATCATTGGACCACCTTGCATCATTTGGGGCGGTGGATGGGCTGGTGCTGCCATTAACGCACGAGGTGCTTGTTGCCTAAAAGAGGAAACATATTAGTTACAATGTATCTGTATTATCCTTTATGATTCATAAAGGATGAAACTTACCTATCGAAGAGACCAGGATAGTTAGGATTAGGATTTGGTTGACGTGGTTGCCCGCTTTTAGATCGATCCGGTGGCGGACCTTCGCCTAATTCTGCCATAAGGGACATGTATTCTTCGTCTATTTTAGCTTTATCTCCACCTGGTCCCATTCCTCCCATTCCTGCAGCAGCTGGCCCGCCTTGGCCAGGTCTTTTAGATCTACAATCACGTGCAATGTGCCCTGCTCCTCCACAGCTTGAGCATACTATATTGTTTGTTACATTCGGTTTGTCTGGACACTAAAGAAATTGACAAGAAAATACAATAAATTACTGACATATATAAAATGTATAATAAGGATACTATAGTATGATATAAACTTACCAGCCATGATTTGTGATCAGACGCGCCACAATTAGTACAACGTGGTCCGTCATTTTCGCGCAATGTTCCATTTAACAAAGCTAGTTCTCTAAGTTGATTGCGTCGTAAATCATTTTGTCCTTCTGGTACTTCTACTCCTTGTCGAATGATTTCATGTATCTGATAACAGAAATATTTAATTGTTACACTTTAATAAGCATTTACATGAGAAACATATCTAATTGCAAACACACTACATACTCTTTCAACAGCTTTCTTTACAGCATCTAAATTGTTAGCTGTAATATACGCGTGTAAAGGTTCATCCTCACCAGGTAACGGTTGACCATCTTTCCTCCCAACTTTTCCCTCTTTTACAGAACCCTTACCGCGGATTATAATCTTTGCTCCAGTTTCCTTTTCCATCGCTGTAATATTAAAAAGTAATGTAATAATTATGCAAGGTTGCTTTCAGTTTAGTTTAGTTAAACTTACATTTTAATGTGTTCCCACGTGGACCAATAAGGAGACCAACAAAATTAATATCTGGATGTTCTTCTTGTGGTATCATGACTTTATCATGAACTCGTATTATTGGTGGTCTAGAAATAATGAAGTTTTATACCGCTTATGAATATTACACAATATAAAATCAAATACATTCCACAAAAGAATATTTATGTTCACTTACTTATAATCTGGTGGGGGCTTAAATTCTGGATTAATTTTGAGAATCTTCTGAATAAGATTATGACGTTCTTCTTCCAATTTACGTCTAGTACGATATTCTCTTGTATTCAACCGTTTACCATCACTACTGTATATGGGTTCAGGAGATGGAGATCTGTAAAACAAAAGAACAAGATTTTGTCAAGAAAGAAAGTTTGCATCAAGATGATGCTAGCGTACAAGCAACCTGATCCTACTATGATTGTGTGATTAAGTGAAGAAAGAACTGCTGTTTATTAGCAGAAAGTTGGAAATTAGGATAATATTTTAATCGACTTTTTGAAGTTATTAGGCTTTAGTTAACAATTTGTATTTAACATAAACTTTTTGTCTTAATAAGTAGGATTCTGACCATGTTGGAAAAAGTATATTCTTTACAATGTAGTATATTGAGAAAGCACTCCTCATAAAATATATATTAAAATTTATACTAAATAAATTAAATGTAAGCTTCTATATCAAAAGAAGAAAGTTGAAAATTAAATTATTTATGAAGATTATTTCCCGTGTAATATTTTACTTTTACTTTAAATTAAAGATAAAGTTAACTCATATAAATTTATGATTTTAATAATTGTTACTTATATCTTAAAGCATTATTAAGAAGTTTTCAGTACATTATAACTTTACTGATTTAAAATGAGTCAATCTTCCAAATTTTCCAACAGTGCCAAGGTATCAAAATAAAGAGTAAAAAATTATATAATGTTAAATGCAGCATTGCTATAAGTCTATTCAGTAGGAAACCACTGGAAGACTGCGCGTTTGTGCACGGCAGAAATCGGTATGATGTCAGCTGCTAAGATAGATCCTGTGATTATTAGGAAATAATTTTTTTGGGTTAGTTAATAATTTGTATATCTTACTATATTGTATAATACTAATGAAACACAATAATATAAAATAATGGTTCCAGCTAAAATCAGAACAGTTAAACCTATTGGAATAAATTAATTTATTAGAAAAATTAATATGTATTCATTTAAGTTGCACCTGAAAGTAATGTAATATTGATCTTTACAGTATTATTGCTTATGGTAGCAGTTAAAATTTTTATCATTTTCAATATTTTCCTGTAATCTGCTCATTAATTTAAAGTCTATCGTAGTTAATTAATTGTAATACTCCTGTAGCATTATAATACTAAATAATATGGACTAAACGTGCCGTGCAAATCACGGCAGCCTATTAAAAAAATGTGTCTGTTAAGGTGCTCTATGCATGGATTTCCATTAATGCATGGAAATTACCAATAAGAATAATTTTTAATAGTGGATTACGGTAATTAAATAGAGCCTATTAACTCGTATAGAACAGTCTGCACGAGAACACCTCCAAATCTCCCTACATGTGCAAGAATATAACTATTTGAAAGATATATGGACTAGAATACCCACTGTGCGTTAAACACTGCTACTGTAATAGTTCTTTTACTTGTATATTTTATATGTCTAATTATATGCAATACTATTATTATACCATATACGAAAAATTTCTAATTGTTGGATGGAACTGTTAAGAGTAATTTTAAAATAGTAATACTTGTTTCCTTTGTATTTGATTATCGACAATAGCATGCACTTATTTTGATGCCTTAACTTTTTTTTATACATCTTTGTATATTCACATATTTCAGCAAAGCTGTTCTTGTAGCAATGTTTAATAAAAAATGAATTAGTAAAAGAAATTGATTAGGGCAAACCAATATTATCAAAATTCATCTTCTGTGCTGCGCTGAGGCTTTAATCAAGCCCAATCTTTTCAAACAGACATCAGTATCCCACACTAATTGTACTGGAGCCATATCATAAGGCCCCTGTATTTATGGGCTGCTGAATGGTCAGTAGAGAGGTATTGTAGATATGTTATGGTCATTTTTGGTATGTAAGTTTCGTTCAAACCTTTCCTCAGGATTAAGTGGAATTCCAAGATCTCCGGTACGTAGCTTCCTGCTGATTTCCTCAATCTGCAGCTGAACTGTAAACCAACGGGTTAGAGGGGGCGGAAACCCCAACAGTTAGATATTGCCAATTTGCCATAACCATACATTCTATAATGTAAGCATGTTTCAAAATTGTAGAATATTCACCTAAGTCTAAGATTTTGTAAATATCCGAGGTAAATATTTTAATAAAATTCATGCTTCCATTTATATCTTATTAAAATACAGGAACATACTTTTACACAATTGTTTTTTAATGATCTATTGCATAATTATAATACAATCTAATATAACATAATATAATTGCAGAACTAAAGAATAAGACTTAAAAAGGAATTAAATACACTAAATAAAATAAACTGAAAATTTTACATTTATTATTCAGCAAAATTGGCAATTCCTATTGCCAAACTCGCTTGTTGAATATATTTCAAAGGGCAATTACTTCCAGCGACTATTAATTTTAAATAATTCATACATACTTACATCTTTCATAGCACTATAAATTAGGTATCAGAAATTGAAATGCAGAAGCAAGATTTTTAAATCATTTCCTGCCCATAGATGTATATATACGTGTATAACATAATTAAATCAAACAAATGAAAGAATAAATAAAATAAACTTACAGAGATAAGCCTTCTCCTGTTCAGGAGTCAGGTTAGTTGGTAGAACCGTAGGCATGCCTGGTATAAAAGTTTTGTCATGTTCACTACCGCCCCATCTAGTTCTCCTCCTCTTCCTACGTTCCTCTTTTGTCTCTTTCTCTTGCTTACTATCATCTAAAACATTTACAAATTACTTATAGCTTATATGTTTATCTATTACATGTTACAAACTAGTGTTAAAATAAACTCTGTGCCTGCAGCTTTGAAAACTCAAATCTGGAGTAATTTAAATTGTATATGATCTTTGTATTAATACATTGGCTTATATCAGTATAATCCTACAATGTTAGTTGATCCCAATGTTATCCCGGTTTTATTTATTCTTGATTTAGTTTGATACAAACATAACACAATTATTCACATAAACAACTAATATGATATTGATATAATATTCCACATGAGAAAATCTGTGGCAAAATCAAGTCTTGCTCGTACCAAAACAGTATTCTCATTTTTGCATTGATGCAATTCACTTTTGAATCTGATATCCAAATACAGACCTACATACACTGCAGCATTCCTTGTAAAATCTAAAAGTCAATGCATGAATCGCAATACATTTCAGTACCTATATCAGCTTTTAACCTCGAAGACTGAGCTTTAAATCTTAAAGGACCCCACTTTCATACATCACTATTACAACTAAATTCTATATTTTTCAAAACAAATAATTCTAATATTTAAAATACATAATCAATTTATAAACGGTAAGTACAAAACTTAACAATTAAAATTAAATAAATTGTGTTGGAGAAATTATACATGTATGTGTATGATTAACAAATTGTATACATAAAATCAGGTCGCGCAACACAAAACGATATCGAATCAATGGCGTAACAAGGACAACTCGCAACTTACTTTCCGCTTCGCGTTTTCTGGTGTTATTCGTCGGAGAATTCGAATTGAAGTTAAGCTGCGTTCCATTTGCAATCGCGGCACTTACCGCGGCAGCTGCAGCAGCTGCAGCGGCAGCCGCGTTTGCAGTCGCAGCATTTTGCTGCGCGTTTTGCAAATAACTTGGATTTAACAATGATGTAAAATTTCGCGACTGATTCATTACGTGGAACTTGTCACAGACGTGCAATACGTCAGAATAGCTGTGCGCTAAGCAGCACACAATTGCTTCTTTTTTTTCTTCTCTTAAGTTCAATAGAAGTTTACACACCACAAAAATGGCGTACAAGTTCGACTGACGGACACCTCGATCTCTTTCATGGGCGTACCAGACATGGATACTATGTTCTAGAGCAGAATTGAGGAGGCAATTCCCGCTCGTTACTGTTTCGATGAGTTTCGGAATACTCTCGACTTAGCATATAAAATCACCTGTATGAAAGCAAGAAATAAATTTGAATTTATCCCTCGATGCTTTTAAAGAAATATATGACATATGTAATCATTCATTTTCTTACATAAGCATGTTTTATTATTCGATCTACAAAAGATCTATTTCTTTGATGACGAATTTTTTCTTCATTCAGCAAACTTCAGCTATGATTGGTTCAGCATGCTGTGTAACCAGGGACAACGCACATGCGCATTAACAATTGTTACGATATCAGTACATATACCTGGTGGCAGTGTTGGGCAGTCGTGAGATTTTATCGCACGCGAGAGCTTTATGCGCATGCGTCAGCGACGTCACAGCTTGCTGCCAATGCCGTACCTAGCCGGTACACGCAGTGGTGACTGATGAGGGCACCTTAATGATCCTACATAATTTTTCAAAAATTCTTATAATTGCACTGTAAACTATGAATGTATAGGTTGGGTTAGATTAGTTATATATATGACTGTATAAAACTATACAACTATGTATTTATGAGGTTACAATAAATAAACAAAAGAAATCATGTACTTATTTACAATCCTTTCCATTACATTCTTAAAAATAACAGACAATCAACAGGTTAGGTCAGGCTTACGGTTCGGTTACATTCGGTTAGGTCAGGGTCCAAGGTTAGGTCGGATTATGTTAGGTCAGGCATACGGTTAGGATATATTATGTTAGGTCAGGATCTAAGATTAGTTCGGACCATGTTAGGTCAGGGACTAAGGTTAGGTTGTATAAGGTTAGGTCTGGAGACCTAACATATATCATTCCCCATGTTACTATTACTATTATCGTGGAACTATAATTATTATCCTTACTATTCTTATTATCATCAATTGAACCGATATCACTACCCATATTACTACTTTTATTATCGTCACAACTATTATTATTATGCTAATTATTCTTATTATTATCAATATTATTACGCATATTATCACTTTTATCATCATTAACCTTATTATTCTTATTATTATCTATATTATTACGCATATTACGACTACTATCATCGCTGGAACTGCAATTATCCTTACTACTTCTATTATTATGAATATTATTACGCATATCACTACTTTTATTATCATTATCCTTATTATTCTTATTATTATCAATATTATTACGCATATTACTACTTTTATCATCATTAACCTTATTATTCTTATTATTATCAATATTATTACGCATATTACGACTACTATCGTCGCTGGAACTGTAATTATCCTTACTACTCTTATTTTTATCTATATTATTACGCATATTACTACTTTTATCATCATTATCCTTATTATTCTTATTATTATCAATATTATTACCCATATTACGACTATTATCATGGCTTCAACTGTAATTATCCTTACTACTCTTATTATTATGAATATTATTACACATATTACTACTTTTATTAACATTATCCTTATTATTTATATTATTATCTATATTATTATACATATTACTATGTTTATTATTATTATCCTTATTATTCTTACTATTATCAATATTACTACCCATATTACTACTTTTATTATTGTTGCAACTATTATTATTATTATTATTACCTTTTCCGATATAACCTACCGTCCCCTACCCTATTCCGACCTAACCGGTTAGGTAGTATCAGGTTAGGTCGGTTCCTAGGGTTAGGTTGGAAAAGGTTAGACCGAACCCTAGGGTTAGGTTATATCAGGTTAGGTCTGGGTACCTAACCTACCCTGACCTAACCTAATCTGACCTAACCTTGGGCCCAGACCTAACCTAATCTGACCTAACCTTGGGCCCACACCTAACCTAATCCAACCTAACCGGTTAGGTTGGAAAAGGTTAGGTCGGACCCTAGGGTTAGGTTGCATTAGGTTAGGTCTGGTTACCTAACCTACCTAACCTTTTTTTTTTTTTTTTTTTTTTTTGTTTAAGGAAGACAGAAATCCAGTAACGGACACCTGGGAAGATAGCCCAGATAGTGTGAGACTCCCGCTTCCGACGCCCCTAGAAGAGGGACGGTTTCCACGGCCTACTCACTAAAACTGTCTCCCGCCCCCACCGCAAGGGTGGAGGGTGGCGGCAACCCGCCAAGGCTCCCGTATCGTAAACGACATAGTCCCCTTGGTCTAGGCCATCGCTCGCTGTTGTGAAAGAAGGACTCTCCCCCCCACCCCTCGCGAATGTGTTCCATGTGTGAGGAATGGATGCCCTCAACCAAAGAGATTTGACCCGAGAGGCACGTCAAGAACTAGGGGAGACTCCCGTGCGTGTAGCACCGATCTCCAGCTGAACTTGTAACGTCCACTCGGCGCCTCCTCTCGGTGGGCGAGAACATACGGCAAGAAACCGCGACCTCTCCCCACCATTTCGCACCTATGTGTCGCTGTCGACTTGGTATTAAAGGTAAGTATGTAGGGTAAGTCTAACTCTGTTCGCTAAGCTATATTCGTTATTTCCGCCCCCGCCCCCGCAAACGGTATTCTGACTGCTATTGTTGTTTCTGTACTATGCTTTCTAGTTGTCCTATATTTGTTCCTTCTAGGGTAAGTCTAGCTCTGTTCGTTTCAGCTATATTCTCGTTTCCCGCCCCCACCCCCGCGCCCCCGCCCCCACAACACTGTTCCTGACTGTTATCTTATCTCCGTATACCCTTACTCTTATCTCATTACGCCGAACCCTGATTTCATTTTCCCTCTGATTTTGCATTCGGTTTTCGCTTGTGCCCCTCACCCCGGCTGTTACCCCGTTCCCTCTTACCGCGTTTCCTACTTCGTCCCAGTCCTCTTTCACAACGCTACTTGAGCCCATTGCTCTCGGTATTTATTTCTTTTCTCTCTTCCAGCACTTTCCCTCGGTTCTCAATCCGTCCCTTAATGGTGCTGTGACCAGGCTGACGTTCAAGTTCCTCGTTCCAGTACTTTCCGATTAAAAAGTCTGCCAAGCTTTCGGGTCGCTCGTAGCGTTGCCCGCCATTATTGCTGCTTTCATTTGTTGCCGCCGTTTAGGCGCCAGCCAAATTTCCTTATGTTTCCTCCTTCTTCTCTCCCGCCGATCCCCTCGGTCCCCATTGTCGCCCCCTAATGGTGCTATGACCAGGCTGACGACTGGGTCCCTAATTGAATCAGCAGTTGATCAGAAGGATCCTCTGCTCAGTTTAATCTCTCTCCCTCCTCTCCCCCGCTCAGTCGGTCCCCGTTTTGTGCCCCCTAATGGTGCTATGACCAGGCTGACACCGGTTTCCTCCTTTGCAGGTTTGAGTCGTTCGTTCGATCGTGTCTTGTTTTCTCCTTCTTCTCTTCCGCCGATCCCACTTGGTCCCCATTGTCGCCCCCTAATGGTGCCATGACCAGGCTGACGACTGGGTCTCCAGTTGAATCAACAGTTGATCAGAAGGGTGCTTTGCTCAATTGACCTCTCTCCCTCCTCTCCCCAGCTCAGTCGGTCCCCGCTTTGTGCCCCCTAATGGTGCTATGACCAGGCTGACACCGGTTTCCTCCCTTGCGGGTTTGAGTCGTTTGATCGGTCGTTTCTATTTTGTTTCGCCGTTTCTTCTGCTCCTGCTCTTCCTCTTCCTCTTCTCCCTCTCGCTGTCCTCTTGCTTCTTTCCCTCCTCTTGCCGTTACCTCTTCACCCTCACGCTGTCCTCTTACTTCTTCCCCTCCTCTTGCAATTTGAAAAGCGCGCCGTGCCACCGCCGTCTTGCTTGTCGCTGCATCCTTTTTCTTCACCCTTTAGGGCCGCTCTCCAAATGTTCGCAGCGTTCCTTCCCTCGCCATGCTGGATATTCTGGTTATTCTCAGTGCGGCCCCTTTTCTCCACCGTCGTTGTGTCTTCGGAGTTTCCAGAGTGCTGGAGCGTTTTCCACAGTTCTTCCAGCTATACTATACTATACTACACTATACTATACACTATATACTGTACTATACTATACTATATACTATACTATACTATACTATACACTATATACTATACTATACTATACACTATATACTATACTATACTATACTATACTATACACTATATACTATACTATACACTATATACTATACTATACTATACACTATATACTGTACTATACTATACTATATACTATACTATACTATACACTATATACTATACTATACTATACACTATATACTATACTATACTATACTATACTATATACTATACTATACTATACACTATATACTATACTATACTATACTATATACTATACTATACTATACACTATACACTATACACTATACACTATACACTATACACTATACACTATACACTATACACTATACACTATACACTATACACTATACACTACACACTATACACTATACACTACACACTATACACTATACACTATACACTATACACTATACACTATACACTATACACTATACACTATACACTATACACTATACACTATACACTATACTATACTATACTATATACTACATACTATACTATACACTATATACTATACTATACTATATTATACTATACACTATACACTATATACTATACTATACTATATACTATACTATACTATACTATACTATACACTATATACTATACTATACTATATTATACTATACACTATACACTATATACTATACTATACTATACTATACTATACTATACTATACTATATACTATACTACACTATACACTATACACTATACACTATACACTATACACTATACACTATACACTATACTATACTATACTATATACTATATACTATACTATACACTATATACTATACTATACTATATTATACTATACACTATACACTATATACTATACTATACTATATACTATACTATACTATACTATACTATACACTATATACTATACTATACTATATTATACTATACACTATACACTATATACTATACTATACTATACTATATACTATACTACACTATACACTATACACTATACACTATACACTATACACTATACGCTATACGCTATATGCTATACGCTATACGCTATACGCTATACGCTATACGCTATACACTATACACTATACGCTATACACTATACACTATACACTATACACTATACACTATACACTATACACTATACACTATACACTATACACTATACACTATACACTATACACTAAACACTATACACTATACACTATACACTATACACTACACACTACACACTATACACTATACACTATACACTATACACTATACACTATACTATACTATACTATATACTATATACTATACTATACTATATTATACTATACACTATACACTATATACTATACTATACTATATACTATACTATACTATACTATACTATACACTATATACTATACTATACTATATTATACTATACACTATACACTATATACTATACTATACTCTACTATACTATACTATATACTATACTACACTATACACTATACACTATACACTATACACTATACACTATACACTATACACTATACACTATACACTATACACTATACACTATACACTATACACTATACACTATACACTATACTATACTATATACTATACTATATACTATATACTATACTATACTATATTATACTATACACTATACACTATATACTATACTATACTATATTATACTATACACTATACACTATATACTATACTATACTATATTATACTATACACTATACACTATATACTATACTATACTATATACTATACTATACTATACTATACTATACACTATATACTATACTATATTATACTATACACTATACACTATATACTATACTATACTATACTATACTATACTATACTATACTATATACTATACTACACTATACACTATACACTATACACTACACACTATACACTATACACTATACACTATACACTATACACTATACACTATACACTATACACTATACACTATACACTATACACTATACACTATACACTATACACTATACACTATACACTATACACTATACACTATACACTATACACTATACACTATACACTATACACTATACACTATACACTAAACACTATACACTATACACTATACACTATACACTATACACTATACACTATACACTATACACTATACTATACTATACTATATACTATATACTATACTATACACTATATACTATACTATACTATATTATACTATACACTATACTTTATATACTATACTATACTATATACTATACTATACTATACTATACTATACTATACTATACTATACACTATATACTATACTATACTATATTATACTATACACTATACACTATATACTATACTATACTATACTATACTATACTATACTATACTATACTATATACTATACTACACTATACACTATACACTATACACTATACACTATACACTATACACTATACACTATACACTATACACTATACACTATACACTATACACTATACACTATACACTATACACTATACACTATACACTATACACTATACACTATACACTATACACTATACACTATACACTATACACTATACACTATACACTATACACTATACACTATACACTATACACTATACACTATACACCTGATCTGACCTAACCTTCGGCCCAGACCTAACCTAATCTGACCTAACCTTGGGCCCAGACCTAACCTAATCTGACCTAACCTTGGACCCAGACCTAACCTAATCTGACCTAACCTTGGGCCCAGACCTAACCTAATCTGACCTAACCTTGTGCCCAGACCTAACCTAATCTGACCTAACCTCGGGCCCAGACCTAACCTAATCTGACCTAACCTTGGGCCCAGACCTAACCTAATCTGACCTAACCTTGGGCCCAGACCTAACCTAATCTGACCTAACCTTGGGCCCGGACCTAACCTAACCTGACCTAACCTTGGGCCCAGACCTAACCTAATCTGACCTAACCTTGGGCCCAGACCTAACCTAATCTGACCTAACCTTGGGCCCAGACCTAACCTAATCTGACCTAACCTTGGGCCCAGACCTAACCTAATCTGACCTAACCTTGGGCCCAGACCTAACCTAATCTGACCTAACCTTAGGCCCTGGCTTAACCTAACGTGACCTAACCTTGGGGACTGACCTAACCTAATATAACCGAATATTGATAATAATAAGAGTAGTGAGGATAATTACAGTTCCTGCGATGATAGTAGTCGTGATATGCGAATAATATTGATAATAATAAGAATAATAAGGATAATGATAATAAAAGTGGTAATATGCGTAATAATATTGATAATAATAAGAATAATAAGGTTAATGATGATAAAAGTGATAATATGCGTAATAATATTGGTAATAATAAGAATAATACGGATAATGATGATAAAAGTAGTAATATGGGTAATAATATTGATAAAAATAAGAGTAGTAAGGATAATTACAGTTCCAGCGACGATAGTAGTCGTAATATGCGTAATAATATTGATAATAATAGGAATAATAAGGATAATGATGATAAAAGTAGTAATATGCGTAATAATATTGATAAAAATAAGAGTAGTAAGGATAATTACAATTCCAGCGGCGATAGTAGTCGTAATATGCGTAATAATATTGATAATAATAACAATAATAAGGATAATGATGATAAAAGTAGTAATATGCGTAATAATATAGATAAAAATAAGAGTAGTAAGGATAATTACAGTTCCAGCGACGATAGTAGTCGTAATATCCGTAATAATATTGATAATAATAACAATAATAAGGATAATGATGATAAAAGTAGTAATATGCGTAATAATATAGATAAAAATGAGAGTAGTAAGGATAATTACAGTTCCAGCGACGATAGTAGTCGTAATATGCGTAATAATATTGATAATAATAACAATAATAAGGATAATGATGATAAAAGTAGTAATATGCGTAATAATATAGATAAAAATAAGAGTAGTAAGGATAATTACAGTTCCAGCGACGATAGTAGTCGTAATATGCGTAATAATATTGATAATAATAAGAATAATAAGGTTAATGATGATAAAAGTAATAATATGCGTAATAATATTGGTAATAATAAGAATAATACGGATAATGATGATAAAAGTAGTAATATGCGTAATAATATTGATAAAAATAAGAGTAGTAAGGATAATTACAGTTCCAGCGACGATAGTAGTTGTAATATCCGTAATAATATTGATAAAAATAAGAGTAGTAAGGATAATTACAGTTCCAGCGACGATAGTAGTCGTAATATGCGTAATAATATTGATAATAATAGGAATAATAAGGATAATGATGATAAAAGTAGTAATATGCGTAATAATATTGATAAAAATAAGAGTAGTAAGGATAATTACAGTTCCAGCGACGATAGTAGTCGTAATATGCGTAATAATATTGATAATAATAGGAATAATAAGGATAATGATGATAAAAGTAGTAATATGCGTAATAATATTGATAAAAATAAGAGTAGTAAGGATAATTACAGTTCCAGCGACGATAGTAGTCGTAATATGCGTAATAATATTGATAATAATAGGAATAATAAGGATAATGATGATAAAAGTAGTAATATGCGTAATAATATTGATAAAAATAAGAGTAGTAAGGATAATTACAATTCCAGCGGCGATAGTAGTTGTAATATCCGTAATAATATTGATAAAAATAAGAGTAGTAAGGATAATTACAGTTCCAGCGACGATAGTAGTCGTAATATGCGTAATAATATTGATAATAATAAGAATAATAAGGTTAATGATGATAAAAGTAATAATATGCGTAATAATATTGGTAATAATAAGAATAATACGGATAATGATGATAAAAGTAGTAATATGCGTAATAATATTGATAAAAATAAGAGTAGTAAGGATAATTACAGTTCCAGCGACGATAGTAGTTGTAATATCCGTAATAATATTGATAAAAATAAGAGTAGTAAGGATAATTACAGTTCCAGCGACGATAGTAGTTGTAATATCCGTAATAATATTGATAAAAATAAGAGTAGTAAGGATAATTACAGTTCCAGCGACGATAGTAGTCGTAATATGCGTAATAATATTGATAATAATAGGAATAATAAGGATAATGATGATAAAAGTAGTAATATGCGTAATAATATTGATAAAAATAAGAGTAGTAAGGATAATTACAATTCCAGCGGCGATAGTAGTCGTAATATGCGTAATAATATTGATAATAATAACAATAATAAGGATAATGATGATAAAAGTAGTAATATGCGTAATAATATAGATAAAAATAAGAGTAGTAAGGATAATTACAGTTCCAGCGACGATAGTAGTCGTAATATCCGTAATAATATTGATAAAAATAAGAGTAGTAAGGATAATTACAGTTCCAGCGACGATAGTAGTCGTAATATGCGTAGTAATATAAGTAGTTATATATATGACTGTATAAAACTATACAACTATATATATATATGTATATACACATATATACATATATATACATATACATATACATATACATATACACATACACATACATATACATATACATATATATATATATATCGTGAGTTATATAATATAATATAATGGGAATAATATGATGGAATATGGGAGATTATTATATTTAAAATAACACAAAAGCACAATAACTTTAAAAACACTAAATGAATTTATTATTTAAGAAAAACGACTTGGAAGGACCTCTTTGAATAACTATATTTTATACGTGTGAAAATTATAATATCAGAGAAACAATAAGAAAGAAATACAAGGATTTTATTTTGTTAACATGCATAGATCTGATAAAAATCGAGCGGTATATTTTCCTTTGCTCTTGCAACAAATATTAGTATTCATATAACAAATCGGCTGCAAACTTAAAAAATAATAATAATGATAAATGAATTTAATATTACTTTTATTATATATAATCTGTTGTATTATTTAACCCTTTTATTCTCTTTCCTGCAATTTTCTTCAGATTTATTTTTTTTTCCTCACTCGGGCCTAATGATACCTTATATTTCATCAAAGTGTATACGCTACTGAGGACTTCTACGGATAGCTTACTGCGCATGCGCTGAGACTGCCCATCATTGCCTGGTGGTCATTTATTTTGTACACTTTCTACGCTATGGTCTTAAATAGTCCGTACTCATATATTATAGATCACTATGTATATGACCACAAAATGAAATATAAATCATAGAATAATATTACATTAATTGTGATGATCAGTACGAAATGTATATGATCTTCATGAAATTATTATACGCAAGGTTTGTACATGTACCCTGCCAAGTGTTCTTAAAACTACTAAAATTTGAAACAGTATTGTATTTCTCATTTATCGATATTATTATATGTTATTTTTACTAACAGACATTTTTCAATGTTTGATCAATATAAAATTAGCAATTGATCGATCGAAACATTTTTTTCGAGAATAATATGCAAAATTGAAATGCAATTTGTATTCTAGATCTCTCATTCGTCAGTGATGCAGGTGCTATATATTTCCAGATGCATCTCGCTCAGCTATTGGTTGCAATTATCAATATAACTGTTGAAATAGCAATTTTCCAAATTCGTAATTTCAATTTGTTTCGTTACCGTTCGCCATACGAAATCCATGTTGAACTTCTAATAAGTTCTAAACTCAGAAAACACGTTTAGACTTCGTTGAGAGTAGAAATACCAGTATATCCGGCTTTATTCAGTCGACAATGGAGTCGAAACGTTATCAGACGCTCTGAAACGTGATGTAACGTTATGTGTATAACATCGGAGCTTATTGACACCGGCATTGGAACACTGCTAGTGTCTGTGTCTGATCGTCATGAACGTTGTTTATATCTGATCGCTTGACAGCTGTTTAATGTTCAGCGTGGTGTGCAAAATGGATTATTTTTTATGAGTGCGAGAAATGCAATTTTCGCTGATCGCATAGGGTTTCTGAGGATGAAATTGCATCGTGGTTCCGATGCGTTGCAACGTGGAAGTGCTCTAGCTTAATTATTGTACATCTCGAATGTTTTCCTCTATTATTTTTAAGTGCGAAACTACGGGACACTTCGCGATATAATGGCAGCTCATAAGACAGGCGGGCAAAGTGCCCGAAAGAAAGTGCAGGTACTTATTCGCAGTATTTCTTTCTGCCTCGAAACGTTTACTACATCTTCCATAATATTTTTTTATATTAAAAAAGAAAGTTTTTGTAGAAGCACAATATGAGGAGTCCTAGTGACGGTGGTACGATCGGGCAGCGGGTGATTCCTCGTGCAAAAATATAATGTTGGACAAAAGTATTGGTACAAACCACGTTTTTAGCACGGAATTGCTTAAAAACTTAAAATAAAATATCAGATTTTATTCAATATTTTTATGAAATGTTGATTTAAGTCTATAAATCAAATGTACAACAAGTCATGAATATAAAGTATCTGCATAATTACAAGAAGTAGAAAAATATGTACTGTAAATAGATTTCATTTGGACAAAAGCATTGCTATGCCTTAGAAAATTTATCATTATGAAATGTATTAGCTATTTACAATGTTGATACATGTATCCTGTCAAACTTATAGCTTAGCCTAATTGTATCATCATTACTGGGACACCTCATATACATATATATCATTGATTATCAAAGTGGTCCAAGTCAAAAAATCAGAATTATTTTACTTTCCATTGATGCATATTCTAATACTAAATTTGTCATTAGTATTTTGAAGTCCCCTGAATATTAAGAATTAGTAATTGTATTTTTAAAATAGAATATTAACAAAGTTACACTTATAATATATATAAATAGCTATGTTTATAACTTGTTTTATTTCATGTAATTAATTATTTCTTTTATAAAATACATTGTATATTTAATAAAGGTGTCTATGGTTATAAGAGACGAAGTGGAGAAAAGACATAGAGCTGGAGTTAATTCTTTACAATATGACCCAGCTTTGCATAGGCTTTATTCGGCAGGTAGAGATAGCATTATAAGGATATGGAATTGTAAAAATATGAAGGATCCATACATTCAGTCGATGGAACATCATACAGATTGGGTCAACGATATAGTATTATGTTGTGGTGGTAAAAATTGTATGTATCATTCTATCTTATTTTTGAACAAATAAATTTAAACAAGAATTTGTCATCAGATAGCATGACCATTACTGCTTAAATAATTTTATTAAACTTGGAAAAATATGATATTTTACAGTGATATCAGCTAGTTCTGACACAACAGTAAAAGTATGGAATGCACATAAAGGTTTCTGTATGTCTACGTTAAGGACACATAAAGACTATGTAAAAGTTCTAGCATATGCTAAAGATAGGGAGCAAGTTGCTAGTGCTGGGTTAGATAAATCAATCTTTTTATGGGATGTCAATACATTAACTGCTCTTACTGCAAGCAACAATACAGTAACAAGTAATAATGCAATCAATAATAAATCTTTTTTTATTTTTTATTTGGACTTCATTTAAATGTCTTTATACTTTACAGCATCGTCTCTTAGTGGAAATAAAGACTCCATATATAGCCTTGCCATGAATCAGACTGGGACAATTATAGTTAGTGGTAGTACAGAAAAAGTTTTAAGAGTATGGGATCCACGATATTGTACTAAATTAATGAAACTCCGTGGTCATATGGATAATATTAAAGCATTAGTATTAAATAGAGATGGTACTCAGTGTTTGTCTGCTAGTTCAGATGGAACAATTAAGCTTTGGTCATTGGGACAACAAAGATGTATTCAAACTTTCAGAGTACATAAAGAAGGTGTTTGGGCTTTACTGGTAATTGTAATTCTTTCCTTTATATGATTATTTTATTGACATGATCATTATAACGTAGAACAATAAATTTTAGGCAACAGAAACCTTCAGTCACGTGATATCAGGAGGTAGGGACAAACGAGTTGTAATGACTGAGTTGTCTTGTTACCCTGAAAGGTATACTGTCATATGTGAAGAAAAAGCACCTGTGTTAAAAATGGTTATGACACCAGATCAGTCCAGTATTTGGGTGGCTACTAGTGAATCTACTATAAATAATTGGGTAATGTTATGTTTTATTCTGGTACGAATTAAAACTTTGCAATGACATAAATAACTTTTTAAAATGCATTACAGTCTATAAGTCAAAAAGATTGGCAAGAATTAGGAATTGAAGATTACTGTGACTCTGCCAGTGGAGTAACTTCAAACGTTGTACGAAACACGGAACCTGCGCAAAAAATATTAGGAGGTCCTGCAATTCGGCACTGTCATGTTTTAAATGATCGTAGGCATGTTTTAACAAAAGATACAGAAGAAAATGTAGCTTTGTATGATGTATTAAAAGCACGTAAAGTTGAAGATCTTGGAAAAGTAGATTTTGAACAAGAAATAAAGAAAAGAAACAAAATGGTATATGTTCCAAACTGGTTTAGTGTAGATCTTAAAACTGGGGTATGTAATTTTATGATTTGTTAAAGTAATTGGAACAATAATACATGATGTTAAAGGCGTTTGTAATTATTGCATTCCTGTAGATGTTGACCATTCATTTAGGACAAGATGAAAATGATTGTTTTTCTGCATGGGTCTCTGCAAAAGAAACTGGTCTCGCGGAAAATGATGCGGTTGATCAAAAAGGTAAAAAATATCATTTTTATAATAACATTTGCCTGCGGTCTATTTTTACATATTTTTTTCTTTCAGTGAATTACGGAAATCTTTTATTACAAGCGTTACTTGAACATTGGTGGAGACCACTGCATGCTGATGATGAAAACGAAGGTAATAGTAACGATGGTAATGGTTCAATACACACGAGAGGAGGAAATCCATATTTTTCAGTACCTACTCATACACCTGTTATATTTAGGTACATATTAATTAACACATACATGGTTCTATTAATTGAATCATACACAGTAATAATAATGAAAATACCATCGTATTTTAGCGAAGTGGGAGGAAGACCTTTATATAGATTGTTAGTTAGAGATGCTGCAGGAGAAATGGAGGGCGTTTTATTGAATGAAACAGTACCGGCTTGGGTAGTTAATATTGTTGTGGACAAAAATCTTCCACAATTTACTAAAATATCTTTCTATCTTCTTCCACATGCCACGTCTGGTGTGAAAAGTCTCAAAAAGTATGTTCAAAAATTTTATATCATATATCTTTTTTATATATAATTACAATATTTTTCTTTTTTTCAAGGGATCGCTTAATTGCAAACGATTTTATACAAATTCGTAAAGTAGCCGAACACGTTTGCGATAAAGTGCTTGGCGCAGGAAGTGATTCAGGATCAGTAGCTGGTGCTGGAAATACGGTTTCCGGTGGTTCTCCGGCAGGGGATAGAACGAATACTGATTCGAACGCTGATAATTCTTCGCTGGCCGAAGAAAAAGTAGAACTATTATGTAACGATCAAGTTCTAGATCCTTCCATGGATTTAAGAACGGTACGTTTTAAAATTAGGTAACTTATATGAGAAAATAATGTAATTATATTTAGTTATGATTTTGTGATTTTTAATTACAATTATTTTAACGAATATTAGGTCAGACATTTCATCTGGAAAAGTTCGGCGGATTTAACACTTCATTATCGGCCAGTAAAATAGTTAGGGCTTAGTACGTCGGAACAGAGATCTCTAAAATGTGCCTGGTTTTTTACTATCGTAAAGTAGGTAAATTTTTATTACTTTCTATTTTTAGTCTTTAAAAAATTAAAAATACAAACGAATATATTTCAGAATAACGGAAGATATGTGGACTAATTGCAGAGTGTGGCACCTCACGCTATCTCCTTTTCATGAAATGTTCAATCGATTTTCGATGGATATTTCATTAGAAGCTGTAACTGAGGATGAATAAAAACCAGGTCACATAAAAAGTATTTAAAAAAAAACTGAATGTGTTTGAAGGCAATAATGTGTGGAAGTATTAGCGTAAATTGCTCATGTTTGTATATATCCTGAGGCCAAACTTGACCTTACGACATAAAATTAGTAATTTCATTTAGTCTGCTTTTAGAGACATGTGTTTTTTGTATTTAGGTATAGAATACTGAATGCTTACCGTCAGCCATTTATAGTCTTCCCACTTCAAAAGTACCAACGAGAAAAGTTAAGTACAAAATATTGTATGGCCCAGGAAATTACTAAGTATCATCTTTAAATGCCATGTTCACGTTATGCTTCTCAAAGCTTCTGTGTTAATTCTACTAATTATTAGTTGTATTCTATATAATTTATAAGTAGTACCATTTCATTGGTTATGCATTCATTGAACAAAATGAAATCTAATATGTACCAACAGTATTCCACACATCTGCCTTGTTGTCTCGAAGAAAGCAAACTATTAAAGAGAAGAGAGAGAAATGTCAATTTAATATTAATCAAATAACGATTGAGCAGCCAAATTAACAGTTCAATATTTCCTATTGATTGCATGGGAAACGACAGTATATTTGTCTTTGGTATGGCAAAATCAAATTCTGTCTTTAGCGAACTTCCATTAATTAAATTTATATTCAATCGATATATATTATATATATCTCTATGTAACTGTTTCTAAATGAGAGATGAAGTATAAATTAAATGACAGTTACCGCTTAAACAAGCATAGCATAGACAGAATTTGGTCTTACGATACAAGTTTAACAGATAAAAAAATATATAGTTAACCGTATGTTTAAATATTCACCCTACTAGAATTCCACAAGTTGTACATATAAATGAGACTGTAAAGTAACGTCCCCCGATCATGGTGATGGGCTGTATAAATAAAATTGAAACAAATATTGTATCAAGAAAAAAAACTGAAGCCTTTACGCCAATTTTATGAAATTGGGATAAACGCTTGACTTTTCTAAAACAAAGAGAGTATACTGTTCTTTATTGATACGGCCCTAAATGTTATAATTTTTGTGTTATTAAAATGACATAGAAAGAATTTTTTAATAAATCTAGAGATTATTCCATTGTTACATTTTAATACGCTACGTGTTGTATAAGTCTATTTATTTGCTAAGCTTTTGTTATGCCTATTTAATAATGTAAACAGGTTATTTACTTACCGCTTAGGTTTCATCTTTGTTCATATATTACGTGTTCTTAGAGCTCTGTGATAAATTTTCTCTTGAGCCAAGGATGCTAATTAAGAGAATGGCTACCAAAAAATAATTGTACATTTGTAGTTAAGTTTGATTCATTTTTATGTTTGTATATCAGCATTATTATATATATATATTTTTGCAAAGATCCAGTAGCAATCATTATCGTGTTTCATCATTTCTTCTTGTTTAACAGGAATGTATTTTCTTAAAATGACCCTCGTTATTGCGACAGGAAATCAACACGTGCCTGATCATAGATTATAAGTTGTAGAGGGCATTTCAATTATGAGCTAATCTATTGATCTTTTGAGATAATACGAATTGTAAGTTATGCTGTTGCGGTGCATAACCATAGAAAATATTTTATCAAAGTCCAGTTTAGTTGTAATTTATAATATTTTATCGCATTTATTTTTATCATCTTAGGTGGTTGTAAATTATTTCTTTCTGTTTCAAGCATTGGTGATTTAATGAGATTGCCCTATAATTTATTATCCTGCTCTGTAAACAATCATGTTAGGTATATTTACTTTTTGTATGATATTCGAATTTTTATCTTTTACTGTGCATAATGCGATACAAATTCATCAAGATTTATTATATTATTTAGCTATTTCACGAGTAGGTAATACTGCATTAGTTTTACACGCGAGACATGCATTTCATACAGTATTTATAAAAATTATAACTGAGCCTTCCTCACTAAAGAAATAACATTGTTCATTAATGGAAGTATTAATATATAATATTAAAAAGATTCATAAAAATTACACATTTGAATGTGAGAGTAATTTTAATCAAAACTAAGTATACACCCTGTCTTTTTTAGCAAAGAGACAACGTGAACATTTTCAAAATAAAAAGTTTGTTAATCCTCACATGAATAATGTGAAATGGTGCCAAATTTTATATTTAAAGAATTCCCGTAGTGCACCAATTTCTTTCAACAGGCTAAGAACTTTTTTCTGTAAACTATGTTTTTAATACTAATTTACTAAGTACGATAGTTTTAATATTTATTGATTAAGATTACGTATATTAGGAGAAATTTAAAATCACAATAATTATTTTTGTGGTTTTAGTATGGCATAATGAAAAAGAAAGAAAACAATATCGTCTCGAATACAGAAATTTTTATGATCAAAAATAAAACTATTTAAATAAGAATTATTTTCTTGTAATTTATAAGCATAATTTATTCATAGAGTCATAATAAAGAAAATTTTCTACAAATTTTCTACCATGAGACGATATTCATTTAATCTTTACAAACTGATCTATTCATCAATCAATACGTTGAATGCAATAGATCATGTACTTTATCGCTATTAGAACGAAAGACAAATTTGATATGTAATATTTCATATCAGAAATGAAAGGTACAATGTCGATTTCTTTGTAATTACCGTCTACTTTGTATTGTGAAATTACTCCAGATCATGTACACCATTACAGAATGATTAATATTTAAATAAAATATCTAATTTAATACAGAATAATTTATATAACTGTATATATATGTCCATGTGTATATTATTAACAGCTTAAAGAAATAATTCAATAGTAGGCGTTTATGTAATTATAATCAAGTCTGCAAAGTATGAAAATCCTGTAGTCCATGAATTACATGAGTTATGCATATTTTGTAGATTCTAATTTATCTCATTCTTCTTTTTTAAGAATATATTCAACAGCTTGTACAAAAGAGCTGCAGACTTTTGTAGGTGGTGGTTGTATTGTATTTTCATCACCCTCTCTGTACTTTCCAGTTTGTACTAAAAGACCTCTGATACCTATGGCCTGAGCACCAGCTACATCATCTTTGACATCCTAATTTAAAACAGAACTCTTAAACAATTGAAGAAAAACTTGGATGATGATAAATAATGTGTAATAAAATTTTACATCGCCAATCATAACAGCTTCTTCTGGTGGAACATTTTCCAAAGCAGCTTTGAAGAATTCTGCAGTTGGTTTGCCTACAACTTCTGCCTTGACATTGGCAGAATATTCTAACCCAGCAATAAATGCTCCAGGTCCTAAACTTAAGCCATCTCCTCTCTTATAATACCGTCCTTTATGAATTGCTATAAGTGATGCTCCATCTAATAATAATCTATAAATCATAAATTAGTAACTATTGTCATAAAGAACTTGTACATCAAATTCTATTATACAAATAAAATGTACCTAAATGCCTTATTTAATTCCTCATAATGAAATTTATCCGGTGCCAGCCCAACTACTACAGCATTTTGTTCATTATCATTTTTTATCAAATCTTCGAAATCTTCGTTTGCAGCGGAATCAATTAATAGCATCGGATTTAGTTTCCGCGAAATTATTAATCTTCTCGCTGCAGCCAAGGAACTAAAGATCTCCTCCTTCTTAATATCGAAGCCGAGTTTTATCAATCGGTTGTGTAAAAAATTACTGGATTCTTTCGTTGTGTTTGTAACAAATTTGACTGGTATATTGGCACTTCGTAGCCTGTATTACGTTAATACAATTATTTTATTTTGCCTTACGCCGCATGCATACTTTATATCGATGAAACTATAATGCGATAACATAAACAAAACAGTAATGATAAGCTTTGAATAAAATCATTGCGTTCAATTAAAAGTACGCGCCACTAAATAGAACGCAGTATATGATGCGCAATAACATTCTACTATGATCGTGAAATATTTTTCCAAATTAAATCAAGAAAACCACCTGGTTAGAGCCTCCACTGCACCTGGAATTGCAGTATTATCAATGTGCAATGTCCCACTGAGATCTATTAATACCATTCTTATTTGCTTAGCCATAGTTGATACGTTTTTAGTAATTGAATTCACGTAGTTATGCAACTTTGTATTCCTTAATGGCCATAGAGTCAGATGTAGGTGGGCCGAAATTTAGTTCAAATGTTGACGATAGGCGGCGCCAAATGCAATCATAGAATTGCGAATATTTATTCATAATAGTAACGACATTCTATGCTGTACAGTATATTGTAAAAATTAAAAGTGATAACTAATATGGATCCAAGAGATCCACAACGATCCTGTCATTACTTTTAGACCCAACTGTCTAATGTTACTAATCGAAAAGCGGCAACAAATCGATAGTGAATCTATGATCGTTAGTAGCATCTTAAACCGGATGGATTGTGGAAATGATCGATTGTTGAATATTTTCGAAGCAATCTTTAATATAGCAACATAGTCAGTCTTACAATAATAAGCCAAAAATACAATCTATATATCAAGTTTCTGGAGGACGGGCGAAACATGTTTTTACTTCCTTTACGTGATACTCTTCGTGGAAATCTAGTTTAGGAGAACTACGTAAGAAATGGTGTTTCACGTGGAAGGGAAAACATACGTATTTTCGTCCGAACCCCTGAAATGAATTTTACAATTTTACACATAATTATATGATCATGTATCACGTTGCGAAACTGTTGTTCTTGTTCTCCCACTATGAATGAAAAAACGTAAGTAAAGATGTAGAAAAGAATGTACATACGCAACACCGCAGTATTTTTCGCTGCGGCAAGGGAATGATATAGTTGGTTTTATTGTTGACGAACCTTCATTGAACTTTAGCTGAAAGATCATAACTTAGAGCTGACCAGTTTTATTACAGGAAAACTGTAATTGAACTCGATCTCGTTCCCAAAAAAAGTTTTTATTTTTTTGGGTCGTAACGATACTACTTCACGAAAAGTGTTGTGCATGGTACATGAAACAATGTCTGATAACGGTATAGCAAAACAAAATAGATGTTGATATTCAAAGAAAGATTTGCAATCGAAGTCCGATCTATGGCAACCCTCGGGCGGCGGGAAATTTGAATTTTGTTTCGTAGTATTCTATTAGATTCATGTTGAATTATTTGACTTTAGATTTGTTACCACAATAAGAGGAATATAATGACGTTTGCGTGTTAATGCAGATGACAGATTAAGCTACGTATACACACTGCTTTGTTATATAGAGTTACAAACTGAGTTTCAGCGATGTTCATGGAAAATCGTAAGTGTTTCTCAGAGGACGGGTTTTCGTTCGTTTTGCGTTAGCTCTGATTCTAACACGCACCGTAATCAAAGGTAATGCGCAGGCGCACTTACGATGACCATACTACGAAATTTAAACGAAGAAAAAAATTTGGAATTCTCTTATGATTGCGGACACTTTTTCATTGTCCTAGAGATCGTGCGTTTTCCTTGTAAGCTCAACTGATTAATCTCAAGATAAATATAGAGATAAATAGATATGATTTAAAAAACTTTGTAATAAAATCTTAATAGATTTGTCAGGCATTAATTACAGATGGTCTAGGACCTAGGATACTGATAAGAAAAATTGACCTAACCTAAACCATGACCAGGATTATAGGGAAAACGATCGATACAAATGCATAGAGATATATTATAATATAATAGAGTTATTTGATGAAACATTTAAAGCCTTACAATAAAATATACAGCATGATGTGTATCGTCGCGTGTATGTGTGACTGAGATGTATGTGTTGTGTGAGTGTATCATGTTCTCGCGCAGAGAGGATAATATATTTTACGTCACACGTCGAATTTAATACACGTGTTCAAAAGATACGTCTCAAAATATGCAGTTACGTTCACGATTCTTTTTTTGTTATTTTTCATATTTTTTCTTTTGCGATCTTTCATTTATTTCTATCTTTTTCCCTTGTTCTTGATAACAGACAGAGAGACTGATACATCTTCAAGACGAGATACAGTACTTTGTGTACTCTTGGACTGAGAGACTCGATACGGCAGTAGTAGTAGTAGTAATAGTAATAGTAGTAATAATTAATAATTAATAATAATTAATAATAATAATAATAATAATCATTCTTATAAATTCTTACATTTCTCCGTACCGATAATGATTCGAAGAATGTCATCGACTTACTTTAATATTATTTACTCATTTACTTATATTTATATCTATATATATAATATGTATAGCTCTCCATCATACGCAACCTCTTTTTTTCTTTTCTTTTGTCATAGCGATCTTTCATAATATATAGAATATTTTCGGTATACAGAACTAGTATCAAATTCTAACAGAATCGAACTACGTAAAAATTGTTCCAACCGTTTTCGGAGAGATATGCATTTCACTCTGCATTATAACGCGCTCCTTTTCTGAGCCACTTTACTTTTTCCTACTACCTCTTTCATTTGTTATATTGATCGAGCTAAAATTCTCAAGCTTCGCATCTCATTACACTCCTACAAAATCTTGTTTCTCACTTCATCATCATCATCATCATCATCATTTATCATTAGGAAACTCATTCGCCTTTGTTCAACAAGTCGATCGCACCATACCGTGTACTTCTCTCATGTTAAATTATATATGATCATAAATCGAAGATAAAAATAAAATGTCGAAAAGGATTCAAGTAAGTCACGCTCTCTCATTTAATCATATATGCACCGAGATATATTCGATTTCTCACAGAATTCGCACATAGATAAATTAAGGCATTTCATTCTCGTACAATTTCTACCACGAGAGAGTGTACTCCATAGCTGAGCTTTCGTTTATTCTGCTCATGTCAATTCTGATTAGTTCTAACACTCTGCCGTTGTCAAGGGCAACGCGCATGCGCTCTGATGACACTTGAAACATCGAGCGCATAAATTCAATGATCAGTTAATACACCCATTACTCATTTTTACTATTATGCATACTTCTATTTATCTAGCTCAGTTACGGTATGCGAAAGGAGTACATTCTCCCATGTCAGAATCCAAACCATAATCAAAACAGATATTGTTATTACAAGATAAAGTAGAGATCTTTGATTCCAACATTATGTTAAAAGCATGCCTCTCAAGATAATAGTCGACCGATTTCAATTGTGAACGTACACTTAAAAACAGACTGAAACATATTTATACAAATGCATTAAAAACAACAGCTTTCTTTACAGAAATTTTAGTGTGTCGTATGTTAAAAAATTGGATAAAAAACCGCATTATCATAAAACGAGCGATAATCGTTGATAAATCGTTGCAGAAGTTGTCAATTATTAAAATTTAGACACGAACACGTGAACAACCGTTTTTTAATTAGAAAAATTCAACGATCATGCTTAGAGCGTTTGCAGGCAGTTAGGCGATTTAGTACTTTCATGATTTTTTTTTAAAAACAGATTTATCTAAAAATAACAAAGAGAATATATTCTTCAGCTATCATGTTTAGGCTATCGAATATTAGAAACGGTTTAAGTCTTGTCTCGATATTTGTTATTAAAAAACGCGTTACCGATAGAAAATGGAGATACACGTGGTAAAAAAGTAAAATACAGTCATTCGTTATCCTTCAGCTTTTCCTTTAAACGGGGTTCTCCTTCTTATACGCGATCTCCCCCATTCTCTGCAAAAAGCTGATTATCAGATTATTCATCGTATTCTATTAAATTACAGTAAATGGTACTATTATAGTAGTGTAAAATATTACTGCATATACAATATATATATATGTATATGTGTATTGCAGTAGCAATAGTAGTCGATGCAAGTAGATAAAGTAGCGATCTGCTGGCTGCCTCAAACTCATTGGACGATCATACCATTTTTACTCGTTACTTTTTCTTTTTCGAACTATAACGCGTTTGCTATCAACCTCCCATACTTTCCATTGCACATACGAGATCATAATTTTTTATCTTACGCATTTTAAAATAAATGAGAAAACTAATGAGCAAAAGTACTCCACAGATTAGTCTGACTTCGGGTCGACTCGGTAAAAATTGGAAGCGTTCAGATCATTGCCTAGCTAACTCGAGAACATCCGACTTCTGCCGAGAGGACACGAAATTTGTGCCGAGGAATCGAATGAAATTTCGCTCGATCTTCTTCAAACTTTTGTCCTGTAGTTCAAACTTTCCAATCAAACGCCGATAACTAACGCGTTAATGCTTTCGATAAACTGAATCTAAGCAAAAGATATTAGCAAAAGAAAAAGCAATCGTCCTAACGAGTTTGTGGCACCCAGCAAAAAGCGTTCTCTCTAAATATACGTATGAAAAATCAATCAATATATGTACGTGTTTTGGTCAGTGTGAAAAAATAAAAATAATAAATTCTTATATTCCGTAAACTACTGTGGACCACGTCGAGATTGATATTTTGCAATTGGTTGCTTTTTCTTTTTGTCTCCCTCTGCCTCACACTCTCTTTTCATTTTTGTAGACACCATCAAAGAGAACTCACTGAGATGTGCGGATATGAATTCTTTGGGGGACGAGACTGTCTCATCGAATCTGATTAAGCATTTGTAAAACTGTTTTCCTTTTCCTCCTTCCTTTTTGAACATAAAAAAAGAATTCCTTCTTGTAGATTCATTTTCGTCTGCACACCATAGCATATTTTCCTTTTACAGAGTAGATCGTTTTAGCTGATCGGATGAAGCCTCTGTGCGTGCAGCAACAACGTAGATCTCTCTGAACAGCGAGTAGAATAGTTAGGGTAGTACTTTTTATCTGGAAAATCTTGATGTTCGCGGGTTTTACACATTTTGTAATATTTATATATATATCTATATATATATATAGATTTATGTATATATATACGTATATTAGAATTAGTTAGCGCCGCTAATTCAGCTCGATTCTTTTTCTTTCGAATCTGAAAGCAGAAAGAAGAATCGTCAAATCGAGAAGACATTAATAGGAATGTGAAGGTTTCGGAAGTTACAGAGTCGAGTCGGAAAAAGTTGGCAGTCATTTGAAAACGGATGATCAAATCTACAAATACAGAAGTGTTTAACTTAGGAACTCAGAAGTGTTATTAAGAAGTATACTGTTCGACTGAAAATCGTGAACATTAACTCAAGTTGCGATACTCTCCGATGTGACTGGGTCAATGAGGAGTTCATACGTTTCGAGTATTCGAACTCGTCCAACTTTTCCCGACACAAAACCAAAATGTACACTCCCTAGACATCAGTCATTCGATATAACAACCTGACAAATATACAGACAAAACTATTCGAAATACAATGAAATTTCCAACAGGTGCGCTGTGGACAGCAGAGAACCGTAATCGTGTCAATTGATCCAGGAACGATACACAAGAAGCTAGAAGTTCGTTCGTTTTATTTACCGCTATCGGATTTGTCTTCGGATGTGCCGTTTGTCAGTTCAGGCTCTTTCTTCTTCTCTCCCTCCTCAGACTCGACGCTCGACGCTTTCTTCTCTTGGCTTTCTTGGCTGGCAGCTTTCTTGTCTTTCGCTTTTCCCTTGGCCGGAGTAGCTGGCTTCGGTTTCGGCTCGAGACTCGGATCCAGCACGATCTTACCGATGTTCTTGCGGTCGTGCATCTTCTGCATGGCTTCCGGCACGTCCTCCAGAGCCCACGTCGAGTCCACTACCGGCTTTATCTTACCCTCGTTCCATAACGCGAACACGCGTTCCACGGCTCGTCGAACGAACGCGTGGCTACCGTGCTGGTACATCAGGTGACGGAGGTTCAGACCGGACAAGGTTTTGTTCTCGTCGAACAGCTTGATAGGAGATACTTTGTCCACTTGCCACCACTGCAAAAACAGAACAGTGTTAGTTGATTATCATGAATTTGGGAAGATTTATATAGACTTAATTCTGTTGATATTGTTAAATATTTAAAGTTGTAAATTTACAAAATTAGATTAGATGAGTTGAGTAGTTAAGTTAGGTTTAGTCAAGGCTGGATGGCGTTAAGTAGTTAGGTTAAATTGTTACATTAATGTTTATCAACCAAACCTGTTTAACAAAAAGTTAGTTCAGTATGGTTAGATTAGATTACTCTACGTAAGGTCCTTTCATTCAAATCTACTAATTTTACTTATTTTTAGATGGATTATGATTTAACCAAATTTTGAAGAAGAATATTAAGGACTGTAATTTGAATGACAGAACTGAATAATTATTTTAATGAAAAGTAAACTCAGTATGGTTAGATGAGGTTGCTCTACGTAAGGTTCTTTCTAAAGTTAGGTTTGATCCAAGTTGGGTGACGTTAAGTAGTTAGATCAGATTATTAAATTAATGTTGATCAATCAAACTGTTTAACAATAGTAGTAAATTCAGTCAGATTAGGTTACTCTACATAAGGTTCTTTCATTCAAATCTATTCATTACTTATTCTCAGGTGGATTATGATCTACCCAAATTTTAAACAATATTAATAAGTAATTTGAATGATAGAACTGAACGATTATAATTAAAATAATGCTGTAGTGATTCGTCTGGTTGTTATAATCCAATTCCTAAGATTATCAAGAGTAGCTCTAGGGAAAAAAGTCAATCACGTTGACGTACTGATCGGGCTGCCGAGAAGAAGCTCTTCGTTTCGCCGGTGACCACATTACTAGATCCATAAAGGATGTATTTCCCCATAGGTTTCAGCAAGGCGTATCCCTTGTTGCATTCTTCGCCGCACAAGCAATCCAAAACTATATCCACGCCCTCAGGAGAGATCCTGTATAAAAGAGAATCGAAACGAGTGATAAAGGAATGCAGCGAGATAACTGACAGAAGAAGCGAGGTAGAAGAGGAGAAATGATGATGATGACTTATGATCGTATAGTACGTACTTCCTGACTTCGTTGGTGTAATCTGTGCCGCGTTCCAAGAGATGGTCAATGGTTCCAGCAGCTTTCAGAGCTTCGTGCTTCGACTTACTGCACACGCCGAAAATCGTCACATCCTTCACGGTCTTTGCCAACTGAACCACTGCTTGGCCCTGGAAGACAGTTTCAAATATTAGTCATCCTTATAGTTTTACAAAGTCAATATAAAAATGTACTTTACTACAAGTAAAATAAAATTGTTCTTAATGTAATATTTAATTTTTGACGCGAATTTACAATGAATCTAAAGTGCAAGTGACTGGAGGTGATGTAGTCTATTGAATGGAGGAAACAATTTACTGTGAATGAAGTAAAAGTTGAAAAGATGTGAAACAAGTCCAACACGTTCTGGACAAAAACACGACAAAAATATTCTAAAGTCAAAGTCACTTCCGTTCTCAGAAACAAAGATGTTTAAGAGTATTCTAACACGTCACACGTTCTCCAATCTCGTAATCCTATGACGGGGCGGGAAGAAGACGTTTTCTAAGGTCTTTTCGATGGCCAAGAAGACAGGACACGATACACACGCCATCAGAAAAAGAAAGAAAAAGAAGAGGAAGAAATCGGGCGAAGCTGCTGGAGATTTTCAACAGAAGCAGCATTCATTATTTCCAAGAATCGAGAGAGCTGACCACGATGCTCTTCTTCTTCTCTTGTGTCTGTAGCTTCGCCTGTTGTCGAGAATTCGATACCCAATAACGTTGACCAATCCCAGCAGGCTCGAGAAGCCAATGAGAATTCGAGGGGAAGAGCAGCAAGAATTTAAGAAAACGAAAAGAAGAAAAAAAAGAAGAAAAAAAGAGAACGGTCCGAAGGGCCAGAATGTTAAGAAGCCGTTTTAAATTGTACGTCATAAGAGAGGAGCTGAAGAGCTCCGGAAAATGGAGCCTCGTTTTTCTTTCAATTATGAAGGCGGAATGAATAATGGATGATTGAAGGGTAATTTTATCGGTGATGTATTGGATGGATAGATGTTATAGTGTAATAGTTATCTAATGGGAAATTTTGGTGTTTAGTTGGGGTAATTGATGGCAATCGACGTATGGAAATTCCTGTGAGACAGAGGTTTAGAATTTTTGAAGATTCAGTTGGGAAATTTGGGGATTTTCGAGGTGATGATTTTGGAAATTTGGGGATTCGGGAAATTGGGGATTTGGAAAATTAGGGATTTGAAAATTTGAAAATTTGGGAAATTGGGGATTTCAGAATTTGGGAATTTGGAAAATTGGGGACTTGAGAATTTGGAAATTTGGAAAATTGGGGACTTCAGAATTTGGAAATTTGGAAAATTAGGAATTTGAGAATTTGGAAATTTGGAAAATTGGGGACTTGAGAATTTGGAAATTTGGAAAATTAGGAATTTGAGAATTTGGAAATTTGGAAAATTGGGGACTTGAGAATTTGGAAATTTGGAAAATTAGGAATTTGAGAATTTGGAAATTTGGGAATTTGAGAATTTGGAAATTTGGAGACTTGGAAATTTGGAAAATTAGCGATTTGAGAATTTGGAAATTTGGAAAATTGGAAAATTGGAGATTTGATAATTTGGAAATTTGGAAAATTGGGAATTTGTGATCAAAATAAAAGAAAGAAAGAAAAAGAATAATAGAAGTTATAAGAATCCAATAAAACACTGTAACATACTTCCGTATCGTTTGTTTTATTTATAACTCATTCAATTAAGATCAGAGTTTATGGTCATAAACCCGCAACATGTTGCAGATATTCGGGGGATATATACGTATAAGGGAAAAATATGGGTTCTCAGAAGGGGGTAGAATATGAAGGGAGAAAAAAGGGAAAATCTGACGCGTGATCAGGAAATGCAATTCTTCCAGCAAAGTGCTTTTTCCACCTTGACTACGTGACTCTGTTTCCTGTCTAAACCTTCTACTACGATGATGTATCGCCTTAACACTGTGGGAATACGCAATTTCGTGTCACCCTAAATAATGTCGTGAACATATTTTAACGCTGGATTAAAATATATTAGGTTAGGTTAGGTTAAATTAACATTATTAAATTAGGGTTAGATTAGTTTTATATTAGGTTAAGTTAGATTACTTATGAAAATTTTATCTGAGAGTTAGGTTAAGGTTAGATTAATTTTAAGTTAGGGTTAGGTTAGACTAACACTATTAAGTTAGGGTTAGGTTAGATTAACACTATTAAGTTAGGGTTAGATTAGATTAACACTATTAAGTTAGGGTTAGGTTAGATTAACACTATTGAGTTGGGGTTAGGTTAGATTAACACTATTAAGTCAGGGTTAGATTAGTTTTATATTAGGTTAAGTTGCATTAATTATGAAAATTTTATCTGAGGGTTAGGTTAATGTTACGTGAGGTTTAGGTTAGGTTAGACTAACACTATTAAGGGTTAGGTTAGTTTAACTTAAACTAATATACTAATGTTATTACAACATTATGAAGTTAGGGTTAGGGTAATATAACATTTTGAAGTTAGAGGAAGCTTGTCTTTATAATAGTTTAAGTTAACTGTTACTTAAATTATTACTTATTAGTCAGTTATTACTGCAGTGTGAAGACCAACATGAAAAATTAAAATGTTAAATATATTTTGAATTTAGACCTCGATCTGCAAAAATGATTTTGGTACCTAAACCATCCGTCACTCGTGTGACTTATTAGAAGCGAAAGGGTTAAAGAATGGCGAAAACGGTCGCGTTGGGAAGAGTTGAACAGCCGAGAGGGCACGAGGGCGTTCTTCCCCCGACAGGCGAAGAATTTCTCATTAACGTGTCCGCTCCGAATTCCCCGGTATCCTAAGCTCGGCCAACGTGTCGGATTTTAGCGATTCGCAGGACAATGGCGGCTGACACACGGACGCGTGCTTAGTCGTTCGGTAAACAACGGCCCGGAAGCCGGAGACGCGAAATCGAATTAAAGCTGTTGGTGTGAACGAAGCTTAAGAGAGGCATCGCGCACAAACACGTGGCGACGGTGGTGGTGGTGTGGGTCTCAGACGGGCGCGGCTCGTGACGGTGGTCGATGAGAGAACGAAGGGTTGCCAGGCAACCCTCACACCCCCATGCCACTCCTGGAACCACCACCATCGCAACCCGGTAGCAGCATCCACCGTACAATTTCCTCTCGTCGTCTCAACTTCCAATGCCACCGACAGAGACAACCACCAGATATACATTCCAGTTCATAAGTCACGGGATGCCTTATCCTTTTAGACTAAATCTCGATTGCGTGTTTCGGACCAGCGGTGTGAATACCGGTTACCGCTTCTTTTCCGATATTTAACGGTTAACCCTTCACGCTATCTTTCTATACCACTCTCACGGTTGCTAGCTCTTTTCGTTAATGTACCGTAACATTTTTTGTTAGAAATTACTTATTTTTTTATAGCATTGCAAATGATGGAGTTCAAATGTAAGGAGTAGGAGTTTGAGAATGTAGGGTGTACTAAATTTTCTGGGTGTGATTTTTTTTAACATCAAAATCGAAGCTGTTGAATGATCGTTTTACAAGAACATTTTTGCATTTTAAGTTATGATAATTAAGCAAAATAAGCATGAATTAAATTCAACTTATTTTCTCAACCTTCCATTCCAACTTATTTTCTCAACCTTCGGTCCACGAAGTTAACCGAATTCGTTTCTAACATCTTTGGTATCAATCAACGTCAACTTGTAAATGTGAAAGTTAACTATAGAGTCAGACTAAAAATTAACCATGTACCTTAATGATCACAAAAGTCTTGTGACTACAACGTTATAACTACAATAATTATTACAAAAAATGAATAGTTCAAGTTTCAGTGTATACCAATTTTGATTTTGTGAAATTCGAGAGTCAAAGAATGGCTAGACTGTTGCTCGAGCTTATTACGTGTTTGGAGTTAACGTTGTCTAAACCCTCGAAGTGTAGCATGACTTATGGACGGGGATGTATGCAGTCGGTGGAAGTCTAACCTGTTGAACCGTATTGATCCGGACGTTTCTGGTGCCGCCTTCTCCTTCGACGACGACATTGAGAGAGAAAGCGGTCTGCGGATGACTCGAGCAGACTCGAGCTCGCGAAGGGGCAGTAACCTTGCTCCGTTCTCTTCTCTCTCTCTCTCTCTTTCTCTTGCACACGCTCTTTTTCTTTTTCTCTCTCTTTCTCTCGTCGTGTTCGGCTAATTAGCGAGGAACACGACGATTCACGCCATAGTCTTTTCCTTTAGGATTTTACTCGCTGTTCGCGATTTTCGCAGGAGATAACGAACTCGATAGATTTTCACCTGCTGAGGGGATTTTTTAGCCAAGTCACCGTTATGCTCGGCTTTTATAACGAACACTTCGATGTTGGAACTTTTATAATAGTTTGCAACGGAGATCGAGGTGGTTTGTTACGGTTGATATTCAAAAAATTTGCGTAGAGAAATTCTGATATTGGAGAACGTCGTTTTAGTTTAGAAACAAAATAGGCTAATGAACAAACTCATTGGAGATCTTGGAGTTCTAGAATATTGGGTCTCTAAATTTTTTTGAATTTCCAAAGAGGTGGATTCTAAAATTTTGCAATTTTCAGGCTATGGAGTTTGCAAATTTCAAGACTTCCAGATTATAGGATTTCAAGGCTTTAGGTCTCTTAGAGTCTAGGTCTATGAATTTCTAATGCAACAAAATGGTAGACCCTGAATGCTAGACCCTGAATTGTACAATTTTCAGACACATTCTAAGTCCTAGGATTACTATACTTCAACGTACTAAAGATTCTAAAATTTAATTAAAATGAAATACCTACACAATGATATTCCAACTGACTCCCAACTAAAATAACCTCACTAAGTGTTGCAATAATATTTTTCAAGCTACATTAACATGTTCACAAGTCGAATCTGAATCATTTCACTTAATAGTTAAAGGGTAAACTTACCACGCCACCGCCGGCACTGTGAAGCAGTAAGCTTTTGCCGGGGGTCAAATTGGCCAGATCGAACAGCAGGATATAAGCAACGGTATAGTTCATGGTGATTGCTGCCGCATCCAGGTAGCTCATTCCAGCTGGTAACGCGAAAACGGATGTTGCTGGTACAGAAACCAGCTCCGCCCACGCTTTGTGATCCGGAAGTGCAACCACTCGATCGCCCACCTGAAACAAGTAGCCAAATGTTTCCTGTCAATTAACTCTTCCTTATTTTTATATTACTGTTATCAATTTGTCTTATTATTATTAGGGATGCAAGAATTCACTGAATAAGACGCATCTGGTGCGTCATGTTTTCTTAGAAGACGCATGCGGTGCGTCATGTTTTACTAGAAGACGCATGTGGTGCGTCATGTTTTCTTAGAATAAGACGCATGTGGTGCGTCATGAACTGTTTTTACTAGACTTAGACGCACGTGGTGCGTCATGAATTCTTACCATAAAAAAGACGCATATGGTGCGTCAACGACTGTTATCATAGAATGAGACGCACATGGTGCGTCAGGGACTGTTATCATCGGATAAGACGCACGTGGTGCGTCATGAAGTATTATCGTAGAATAAGACACATGTGGTGCGTCATGAAGTGATGTCATAGAATAAGACGCACCTGGTGCGTCATAAAATATTACTAAATAAATAACACAAGACACACACGGTGCGTCGTATATTGTATTATTATAGACAAGATAAGACATACACGTTGCGTCATCAAGGAACAGAAGAAAACGCATATGGTGCGTCTGCTGTTGATGAAGTACTTGACGCACCGTGTGCGTCGTCAGTTGCATGAAATATAAACATGCTGTCTTATGACTCACACGGTGCGTCATAAATCGTGCTCAATAAACAAGACAAAACATATACAACATGTCTTTGACTGGCAAGGTGATGCATACGGTGCGTCTGAAAGCACGTGACACACCAGGTGCGTCATAAGGTGTGATGAATAGCACACGACGCACAAGATGCGTCATAAGGTGAAACGAACACCACCCGACGCACAAAATGCGTCATAAGGTGCAACGAACACCACCCGACGCACAAGATGCGTCACAAACTACATACAGCATCATAAAACGCGTACAGCAGCCTAAAAGTTTCAACCATCGGCTCTAAATCGTCGAGAATCCTTGAAAGTACGAATAGGGTCACGAAACAGGGTGGTGCATATCGGTCGTTCGGATCGTCGTAAGTAAACTGTCGCAGGCATCTTCCCGGGAGGAACTTTTACAACGTGCTCGAAATAGCCGTTCCGCGTTCGCCTCGTCCTTGAATTTTTCACCCACTAATCTTTCCGCAAGGGTGGAGTCCCACGGTACTTTTCCGAGTCCGTGACTCGAAGACGTCGCAGGAAAAGGACTCCCCTCCGCCCCCGCCTTCCTCCGCCGTTCTTTACCCCGGGGTGGTCTATTTTCGCGACTCGCGAAACTCCTCGAGGTCACGATAAAGAGGAGGGGTTCCCCAGCTTTAAGGCTTTAGGGTCAGATATCCGAGCAGCACGTGTAAACGACCGGCCATGAAGAGAGAAGAAAGCTGCGTAGCGAAGCTTTTTCGAGCTCCTCTCTTCCAGATGGAATATTCGAGTTCCCTACTCCGACGGACGCGCCCTCTTCGAGATCCTCCTCCCCTCGTGCTTCATCGAGTTCTTAGCATTGTTGCGTTTACAAGGAGGCAACCGTTTGCTTCCCTCTTTGTTTTATTTCGTTTATCCGCTTCTTTATGGGATAATCTCTTTGACGCCAGAGGTTCTCAATCGAACGCTTTTAGGAATCGATTCTCTCAGAGATATACATCTATACAACTGTAGAACAATCTGCAGTTATCTTGAATTTTTCCATGATGATAGACCTACTCTATTGTCATAAATGATATAATACTTTGTGACAATTTAACGCTGGGCGAGTTCTCTGTCTGCGATTTTCATATATGCAAGTCTGAACATCACATATGCAAGTCTGAACATTTTTCAACACCAAATTCTCAAACTTCGGAACTTCCATATTTAAAAATCTCTTAATTCAAAATATTTTAAACAGTTGAATTCTCTAGTTTTTGCATGTCCAACTCACCAAATAAAAAATGAAGAAATAATACGACTTCATTCCCGCAACCACTCGTTTCTCCAGTGAAGTCTACAATCTTCATCAACGTTACTCCACAATATTTCATTTCGTTCTTTTAATAGATCACCCAGTATGTCTTCGCGTCGCTAACAATCCCATAAAATATGTACGAGTGTGGCGTAGTGGGAGGAACAGAGAAGTAAAGAGCATTTGCTCGATATGATAATAAATGCAAATTGAAGCGAGCGTAACTTTTTTTTTCCCTTGTACCGCGTAATATCCTCGCGTCGATAGTTATTCCTTTGAACCCAGACCGATTCCCATCGATTTTTCCACGGTTCGCCACCGGGCGAAGGAAAGACGACACGACTGTGTAATATTTTTACCAGGAACACGTCGCACGTTTTTGCCCCTAGGAAAAATATGGCGTCTACGAAAGAAAAGCGTCATCACCCAACCGGACAGACCTTATTATCTTGTCAAATCGCGTTTCTTTTAAGATGGCCCTCGTTCGCTCACCGTTACCTGTTCTTATCGTAAAAAGGTTTTCAAGGTCGGACATTTTCATGGTTATTTGGTTTTTAACCCTTGTGTTAATATAACCGGATACTACACCTTTTCATGGTGACGTCATAGAAATTTATGTTGCAGCTAGAATAGCTGTAGTTTTATATTTTTAATAGTAGGATACTTTTTTAGGGAAAAATAAAGGGGGATTTTGGGATTTGGAATAGGAGCTGGAATTTTGGGATTTAAAGGTGTTTGAAGGGTTTGTGGATTTTGGGAGTTAAGGGTGTTATAATTTTGCATGTTATGTGTTTCTGAATATTTTAGGATTTGGGGAAATTGGGATTTTGGGGTCTGTGAATTTTGGGACTTAGGGGTATTCACGTTTTGGGACTTAGATATATACAAATTTGGGGGTTTGAGAATTTAGGGATTTAGGGTTACTCACATTTTGGGACTTAGACATATAGAAATTTGGGGGTTTGAGAATTTAGGGATTTAGGATAACTCACAATTTTGGGACTTGGACATATACAAATTTGGGGGTTTGAGAATTTGGGGACTTAGGGGTATTCACGTTTTGGGACTTAGACATATACGAATTTGGGGGGTTGAGAATTTTGGGATTTAGGGTTGCTCACATTGTGGAACTTGGACATATACGAATTTGGGGGGTTGAGAATTTTGGGACTTAGGGGTATTCACATTGTGGGACTTGGACATATACAAATTTAGGGGGTTTGAGAATTTTGGGATTTAGGGTTGCTCACATTTTGGGACTTGGACATATACAAATTTAGGGGGTTGAGAATTTTGGGATTTAGGATTACTCACATTTTGGGACTTGGACATATACGAATTTAGGGGTTTGAGAATATTGGGACTTAGGGACTTGAAAATTTTGGGGTTTGAGAATTTTTGGGACTTAGGGTTACTTCACATTTCAGGACTTGATAATTTTAGGGTTTGAGAATTTTGGCATTGAGGGTTACTCACATTTTGGGACTTGAACATATACAAATTTTGCAACTTGTAAATTCTAGGACTTAGAGACTTGAAAATCTTAGGGTTTGAGAACTTAGGAATTGAAAGGTATTACAACTTTGAGACTGAAAATATTGAGACTTAGCAGCTCACCAATTTTCAACTTTGTATTTTTTGTAAGTTTGAAACATTTAAGTTTTGATATCCTAAGATTTTAGAATGCAGGAATTTTTAAATTTTGAGATCTAATTCTGACACTTGCAGGAATAAAAATTTTCTAACTTTGAAACTTAAGATTCCAAATTAGGGTTAGTAAAATGACTCTCTCCCTGGAATCTACTAATCTCCATAAACTCCTCTAAAACTTCTCAAAATTAGCATATCCCAGGCTCTCCCCAAGACCCATAATACTAGAACTCACTTAAGAAACTAATTTTGAACCTATTCCAGTATAATATAACCAATCTTATAATTGAAACAACATATTGTTCGTCAGAAATCTCTGTGCAGACTGATTATTTGTGCTAGATTGATACGTATTTGTCCTCAATTGATAGGATCAGTTTTATCACTTTATCTTCCCTCGTAAATCCAACGACCCTTACAAGGTGACCCGATAAAAACTGCCACGCGCATTGTCAGCACAAAAATTTATTATTCAGACGTTTCAAATTTGCAAATGATTAGATAACCAAACTATCAAACTATTTACATACAAATTTACCAATAAATATGTACACATAAATGTTCAAATTATGTGAGAACATTTTCTCTTCAAAACTCAAAACTCTCACTACTATAACGTATAACAAAAGTTCCTAAGTTGCACTACTTTCAGTAGTGTTTGAGTCTTGTGACGCACTCTTTGTGATCAATTTTACAATACAGAATTTTTAATAAATTTGAAGCTCCAGTTTGGAGTTCAAGTCCAATTATTTTCCTAGTTGATTGATATAAAATTGACATACTTAAACTTTCTTCGTTTTAATATTGTACCTGTGATTAGTTCTGACTGACGCACCAGAGAAGTCATAGGACAAAAGGTTAAACTGTGGTTCGTGAACCCCTGGCGATTCTTGAAACAATTTTAAAATTAATTTCACATCCCCAACTTTTGCCTTTTATTCAAATAACTTTAATAAAATCCTACATAATTCAGACCATGTCTATGTTTTTCTACCTCTCTCTTAACAAGTTATCAACATAACTAAATAATCGAACGAGTTCAAAAAGAATGTTCAAAAGGAGGTCCTTGAATCACCCAAGTTTAAGAACCGCCACATAAAACATCTCAATATATCAAGTTAATATTTTTTCTCAGAATTTTTATTTCGCGCCTCAAGAGCCGCATTGACGTCAGAATAAAAATTCGCTATTTCAATACTTAACGAGATCAGAGTAAGTCTTGAATTATTTATCGAACAGACGCAGTGCTATCAGTTTGTTAACACAGTGATTACATTCACGGTTCCTTTTGATCATAAACCCGTAAAGATTTCATAAAAATAGGGAATAAATGCATAGAATTTGTCGAACGATAAAAAAAGTTGGTTCGTTTACTCACTTTAAAGTTCTCCACGCCCTCGCCAACTTGCTCGATGTCACCTGCGCACTCGGATCCCATAATAAAAGGAGTTTTCGGCGGGGAATCGATAGCACCCTGTCTGGCCATCAGGTCTTGGAAGTTCAATCCACTGAAACAGCAAATACGAGTTTCACGTTAATTTCATTGCTATCATCGACTTGATTCACTGGGAAATTTTTTTTATATTTAATTGTATGGAAGTAGTGATTGTGTAGGAAGTATGAGAGTGTGTGAAATTAGGGTAGATGGGAATTTTGGGATTTGGAAACTGGGAGTTCGAGGATTTAGAAGGTTTTGAACTGTGGATTTGAGAATTTGGGAAGGCGGGAATTTTGAACTGGGAAATTTGAAAATAGGAAATTTGAGAATTTGGGAATTTGAAAATTAGAAATTTTAGAATTCGGAAATTTTGGAATTTGGAAATTTTGGAATTCGGCAATTTTGGGATTTGAAAATTTTGGAATTCGGAAATTGTGGAATTTGCAAATTTGCAAATTGGAAATTTTGGAATTTGGATATTTTGGAATTCGGATATTTTGGAATTTGGAAATTTTGGAATTCGGTAATTTTGGAATTCGGAAATTTTGGAATTCGGTAATTTTGGAATTCGGAAATTGTGGAATTTGCAAATTTGCAAATTAGAAATTTTGGAATTTGGATATTTTGGAATTCGGTAATTTTGGAATTCGGAAATTTTGGAATTCGGAAATTTTAGAATTCGGTAATTTTGGAATTCGGTAATTTTGGAATTCGGAAACTTTGGAATTCGGAAATTTTGCAATTCGGTAATTTTGGAATTCGGTAATTTTGGAATTCGGAAACTTTGGAATTCGGAAATTTTGCAATTCGGTAATTTTGGAATTCGGAAATTTTGGAATTCGGTAATTTTGGAATTCGGAAATTTTGGAATTCGGTAATTTTGGAATTCGGAAATTTTGGAATTCGGAAACTTTGGAATTCGGTAATTTTGGAATTCGGAAACTTTGGAATTTGGAAATTTTGGAATTCGGAAATTTTGGAATTCGGTAATTTTGGAATTCGGAAATTTACAAATCGGAAATCTTGGAATTTGAAAATTACAAATTGAAAATTTTGGAATTTGGAAATTTAAACCTAAAATAAGCAAATAAAAATCTGTGCTATGTTTATTTCCCACCCCAAAATACTAAACAATATTACACCGTCCATAAAGCAACATTAACGATAAGATGACTGCATATCGATCGTCCGTCTCCCTAAGAATCAGTAAGTTTGCACGTGCAATTTTGAAGCGGGCGGTAGAAGTTGCAATTGCGAATACGATCAATAATAACGTTGCCTGCGTGACGGACTGATTATTTTATAATGCTCTACTACAGACGAGTAAATTATCTGAACGCGTGTCAAAAGATAATTACTGTCGCAATAATTCCAGTTATCGTAAAAATGGAAAGAATAGAGGGGTAGTGATATATATTCGCTAAAATGGACTTTATCGACGAGTCATTTCCGAATACGTACCGTGGGGTGCCGGGTGCACACGATTTTAACTGGGTTTATCCGGTAATTGGATCGAAATTGTCGCGTAGTTTTATTCTGATATCAAACGAAATTACAAAAAAATGACTATAATCACGGTACGATGACATAATAGTAACATTAGGTGATATTACCATATCACTTGTAGTTAGCTTATTGTTAGTTATAATGGCGTATTTATTTATCGCTGTTATACTATTATGGTTGTAGGTGACATTTTTCACTATTCTCAATACTTATATCGCTACATTTTATTCTGGCTATAAACAGTTATTATTTTATAGTATTATAGTTACATGAATATATATTTATATTGTATTATTATAATAGTTATTTGTAGTAGAGTATATTAAATGGTTGTAGCAGATGGTTTATAAAATTATGTTTATACGTCATGATAGATAGTGACTACCACTGTAATTGTACTATTATTGTAGCTACTAATAGTTTTATGTATACATGATTATATTAAATATTTTATACATACATGACTATATTAAGTACGTTATACTATATGACTTTATTAAGTACTTTATACATACATAACTATATTAAGTACTTTATACATACATGACTGTATTAAGTACTTTATACACATATGACTGTATTAAGTACTTTATACACATATGACTATATTAAGTACTTTATACATACATGACTATATTAAGTACTTTATACATACATGACTATATTAAGTACTTTATACACATATGACTGTATTAAGTACTTTATACACATATGACTATATTAAGTAGTTTATACATACATGACTATATTAAATACTTTATACATACATGACTGTATTAAGTACTTTATACATACATGACTATATTATGTACTTTATACATACATGACTATATTAAGTACTTTATACATACATGACTGTATTAAGTACTTTATACACATATGACTGTATTAAGTACTTTATACACATATGACTATATTAAGTACTTTATACATACATGACTATATTAAATACTTTATACATACATGACTGTATTAAGTACTTTGTACATACATGACTATGTTAAGTACTTTATACACATATGACTATATTAAGTACTTTATACATACATGACTATATTAAATACTTTATACATACATGACTGTATTAAGTACTTTATACACATGTGACTATATTAAGTACTTTGTACATACATGACTATATTAAGTACTTTATACATAAATGATTACACTAAGTATTTTATGCATACACGATTAGATAAAATATTTCCTACCACCGCAACTGTGGTAGCAACAGCAAATGAAGTAATACAATATTGCATTATGCGAATGCAGTTATTTGGGGAAAGGAAAAACCAGAAGCAGTCGATGAAACAGATTTCCAGGGAATACGCATGGTACCGTTTTTCCAGGAAGGTGTACGAACGTCCAAGCAAGGAGGGCTTTTGATAAAGCGTATTTCATGGTCGACATCGCGAGAGGCACCAGTCGCACGTTGCGTGTGACGCCAGGCGTCGGAGTCTAGGCGTCGTGGCGCCTGGACGTTACCCCTCCGTCTGTCAGTGGGATCGTAACGCGTAGGGTAAGAAACTCGAAGGTAACCGCACACGTGTATTCCGTATATTTATATTGCATGCTCTTCAAACTTTCCATTTCAGCCTGTCGATCTACGGGGTGGAGAAAGTGCAAGGTTCACGAATTTTATTCTGGATGTTCTAACTTGGCACAATTTCAATCACGTGTACTTTTTTATTTCACATCTAATTTGACATGTAGTAATCATTTGCGTTTAAACTTAAAAATGACTGAGTCATTTGTATATATTATTCCGAATTAAAATTGCGAGCAAAGATAAATCTAACGATGAAATTTCATGTTACTGGCACGTTACCATTGATCGATATCTTACTGTCGATAACATTTCGATAGCGGTCAACGTATCAACACAGATTGATGACGGAAACGCTACTGTACATTTTCGCATAGGATGCAATTTGCTTAACGTAAATTGGCGACTAATTAAATGTTACTAGCGTTCGCAAAGAAAGTACTGCAATACAGCGGGGAACTCGAATGCACAAAAAGAAGCCTTAACTGTGGTATTCGACAGTTTCCTGCGCCAGTAATTTTAGGCTTCAACGAAACACGATGATAACATCCCGGCCATATGACTCACTCGGTTGAATGTAAATAACGTACAGAAAAGCAGCGTATCAGTTGCCTTTTTCTCGGTGCAATTTACTCTAAGATGTATCATCGAATTTTATCAATTACAAACGCGTAATTTCCTGTTAACAATCACTGTAATGAATCACGGTACTCGAAACAGAAAAAACATGGTGCAAGGTCGTACATCCAGCGTGCATTCAACGATAATACTCGAATATTTTCTGTTCAATCGCATACGGTAATTATATGTTTAGCATGTTAGCATATGGTTAGTGTATTGCGAACGATTGAAAGATTTTGAAGACGTAACTTGATTTGGAGATGTAGCAGTATTTTAGTAAGTATTTAGAGTTAAAATATAAGATGAAAAATCAAACATAATTATTTAAAAGATTATTACATATGTAAAACATGTGTTCTATACTGAAGCACATTCCTAGATTCTTAGCTGTTAAGATCTCCAAATATATATATCCTTATATTGGTATATCACTAGACTATGATATCCCAAACATACCTACATTCTGAAATCCCTAGATGCTAATAGTTATTTGAAAAAAAATGACTAGATGTGAAATATTCCTAGATTCACAAACCCCCTAAGGTCTGAAGTCCCTAGATATGCAACAGCGATTGATTATGAAAGCAACTAGATTCAAAAGTCCCTAGATCCAAATATTCCCCAAAACAAAAATTCCCCACATGGTTAAGTACCCCGGGATTTAAAAAACCCCCAAACTTCCATAAATCCCCAAATTTCCCAAAAATCCCTAAATTTTCTAAAAATTCCCTAGATTCCCGAAACCTCCTCAAATTTCCCTAGACTACTGAAAATTCCTCGGATTTCCCGAAAAAATCCCTAGATTTCCGAAAATTCCCTAGATCTGTCAAAATCCCTAGATGGCGATTTTGCAGAGTCCGAAATTGGTAGATTCTCAACATCTAAAAAATTTCTAGATCCGAAAGTCCCTAGATCTCGAAATCACTATTTTCCAAAAATCCCTAAATCATAATATTCATAGTATCTAAATTACCCAGGTTTTGATGTCTCTAAAGTCTCCGAAATCCCTAGCCTTCACCGTTCAGTCCGATTACAAAAGTTACTAAATATAAAAAATTCCTAAATTCGTACGCAGTTATAAATTTGCCAAAGTATAATGTAATTTAAGAATAATATGTCGGAACGAATTAAAAATATTTCAATTATCATGGAACGATAAAGATAGTATATCAATATCACGGTTAATATCCAGTATTTAAAGAGATCAATTACCTATATGTAGTACATAATTTCATTTAGTTCGTCGAAACATAAGCCGTATAATTGAACAAGTTCCTCGAACGGGTTTGTTCAGAACCGTGAACAAAGGTTCATTCTTTTCGTCGAGAAGTTCGATGAAAGCATCGAACATACATTTCCATGTCATTTACCAGAAGCCTGACACTTTGCAACGGAACCGAAGCTCTCGCGTGAAAGTGCATACACATCGAGTGCAACGAATCATCGGTGAAACTCATTAATTCGACGGACATTGGATTTATCGACACTTGGCTCGGGGAAATGACAATTCGACGCGTGTTACGTTTCACTCCGACGCGAATTTAATGGTTTTCGCGAAAATCCGTGTAAACGCCTCGCAGAATTACCCGCGTTAAAGATTCCGTACGACGATTTTTGTTCCGACATCGCGAAACCGAAATCAGAAATGTTCCGCTCTACATAATTAGAAACGATCGATGATCAAATCAGTCGATTTGTTTTGAGAGATTGCTATCTCATTGTTAATTATTTTGATTTAGTGTCATGATGGTCGGAATTAGAAATCGAACATCTGGTTTATTATACATTACTGTAATTATATTTTCTTTTATTGTGCGATGCTATTTTACTTCACACTTTCGAATAAATCTCACTCGTAATTTTGAAGAGCATATGAATACGGGTTATTTGAGTATTATTTAATGCGGTGGTACTTTCGACGGATTTAATTTCGGTTTGGAATTTGGAAAGTTACGACACGCATGTAAGATAATTATCGACCGATAAGAATTGAGAAAAATGTGCCGACGTTATTTCGAAAGTGAAATGCAACACCGTTTTCGTTCCCCCTTCATATAAACTGGTAACAAGCTGTCGCGTGCAACCCACGGTTTTACGTTCCCGCTGTCAGAAATAACGCGATGCTACAATGTCGTCGGTGCAGGATGAGTAACGCTTGTACTCTTGGCAAATATTTGTACGTTACCATTTCTACCGTCGCGTCCATGCGATATACCGTGAAAGTTATAAAATCTCGAGCCGCTTGTAAACGCTTCCAACGGCGCGGTGCATAAATGAGTATTAGCTACTTTTCTTTGTGCGATTTCACGCGTCTTCCGAACCGTGACGCCGCAACCTGCATACCGCACAATTCTACCAACCTACTATTTAATAATAAATAGGGAATAAAAAGATCTGATAACTCTGCGATCTGTATTATATTTTACCTTATTAACGTAATGTATCGTATCATTACGCTGTTGCATATCAAATAGATAATTTAAGATGCTTCATGTTATTTAATGACACAAAAGTACCGACAAGTTACATGAACCGGAGCTTTATTGAAACTGATCGCTATATTTTGTCAATATTCTTCCTTTATACAAGATGGCTGCCTGGTGACTGATTTTTAAACGTACGTGTCATGATTTGATGACGTAAAATGACACGCATGACGTATCAATTTGTAGCTTAAAGATTACAGAAGGTAATTACTTAAAGGTATGATCAAATTCCTTCGGACAAAATGGTTGATACTTTCATACGATCAAACAGTTACTCTACTTATTTGCACAGTTAACAATAGCAAGTATTTAGTTTTTACTTGCATCTTAAAATAATAAAGCAATTTGTTATTCATCATCTCAGAAAGAGTCTACGGTTTTCAGGTTGAGTAAATAATTCTTTTAAACGCAAATACTTCTTCTTAAAAAAAGATTGATTTTACCTTGCACTCGTTCACTGTTTCAACAGAGCAGCCATTTTGTGTTAAGAACGTCGTTGGAATTTTTATAGTGTCATTTTCTTAAAACTTTAACCTCTAAATTAATGTGTCACAGACGATATTGTGGGATACTTTTATGTCAGACTTTATATCTCTGATATAGGTGATTCGATATGCAACCCAATAGTCGGTACACACACAAATTTCATTGACCAATAACTAACTCTTATCGTATCTACTTTGTAAGTAATGAACTCCCTCCAACACATTGCAGCAGCCTAAGAGGCTCGTTACATTTTATTCCTTCGGATTTTTAAATGCTGCTTTCAATTGATTTAAGAGCACAGGATGACTTTGTTGAATAGTGCTGTGTGCTGGATTCTGTTAAGTCACTTTATAACCCTTGGAATGCTGTTTTATTGCTCGTGAGAAGATCATGGTGGACATAAAAGTGCTATTTGAACTCGAGTTTTTGTATTAACTCTAATAAAATTGTGTCACTTCCTATATTCAAATACTTACATTTTTACATTTCCAAATCTCCAAGTTTCATAATCGTTCAATTCCCAAAACTGTAAATCTCTAAATTCCCAAATCTCCCAAATTCCAAATCTCCCAAGTCCCAAATCTCCCAAATTCCAAATTTCCTAAATTCCAAATCTCTCAAATTCCAAATCTCCCAAGTCCCAAATCTCTCAAATTCCAAATCTTCCAAGTCCCAAATCTCTCAAATTCCAAATCTCTCAAATTTCAAATCTCCCAAGTCCCAAATCTCCCAAATTCCAAATCTCCCAAGTCCCAAATCTCTCAAATTCCAAATCTCCCAAGTCCCAAATCTCTCAAATTCCAAATCTTCCAAGTCCCAAATCTCTCAAATTCCAAATCTCCCAAATTCCAAATCTCTCAAATTTCAAATCTCCCAAGTCCCAAATCTCCCAAGTCCCAAATCTCCCAAGTCCCAAATCTTCCAAATTCCAAATCTCCCAAGTCCCAAATCTCTCAAATTCCAAATTTCCCAAGTTCCAAATCTCTCAAATTCCAAATCTCCCAAGTTCCAAATCTCTCAAATTCCAAATCTCCCAAGTCCCAAATCTCCCAAATTCCAAATCTCTCAAATTCCAAATTTCTCAAGTCCCAAATCTCCCAAGTCCCAAATCTCCCAAATTCCAAATCTCCCAAATTCCAAATCTTTCAAATTTCAAATCTCCCAAGTCCGAAATCTCCCAAATTCCAAATCTCTCAAGTCCCAAATCTCCCAAATCCCCAAATCTCCAAACTCCAATTTCCCAAATCACCGTGTCACTCCCACCTGTCCAAAGAGATAAAAATCGCGTTATCCGCAAGATAAACGGCAGAAAACGAACTCCCGATTTCAGAGGTGATTTAACCGGGTTCCGAATAACGAGAGAAAAAAAGGTTCGGAGTTACGGGACTGCTACGGTGAGACTCGGGGACCACGATCGCTTAATTCCTTTAAATTGCATGGAATTGAGGGGAATAATTTTCTCCGTTCTTGGCATCGACCAATTGTACACTGGAGGAGAAACCGTCGATTTCGACGTCGACGACATGCAACGACGAACCCTTGGGTCACGCATGTAGTGTGCTCGAAAAACCATACATGGTTACAGGTTCGCCAAAAAATTGTTTTCGTCAGCAGATGACATTTATTCAATTTATGTGTCGACGGCTTTCTTCAACAAATGCATGCGCGACCTCGGAGTTTACATTTTAGGATATCTTATTAACACTGTCTTATATGGGTGACGTGTATGAGTGATGCTTAAACTTGCATACGAATCACCTGTGTTATTGAGAGTTACCTAATTGGAAATCCTCGTGTTAAGTACTTGAAACATGGTTAATAAATATAATACGATATTGGGAAAATATTTGGTGAAATCTGTTAAAAATACTCCGTCATCGAACACTGAACTTTTGTGTTTAGGACGCAACCACCGGTGGCTGACATTGTAAAATTTGATGTAAAACTAAAAAGTTGACATTGTTATTATTACTGAAATGTGTCAATAAAATTTTGCAGTAAAGATCTGTTTAGGAGATAGTGCATAAAAATTGCATCTGAATGTATAGAAAATTGGAGTTGAATTCCATCTCGACTCACAGAATCGAATGAACAAATTTTGTGTTTCGCAGAGATGTTACCGAGGCTCGCGGTACAACTGTATACAATTACTGTCGCAGAATCCTTGGAACTGTATCGAAAGTTTCGGATTATCGAACGGGTAAAATCGCTCCGATTCATCGTTACAAAACGAAGCGTGAGAGAGGCGGAGTGACCCGGGAGGAAGTGAACGAGTGTGTGCGTGCGAAGGGACACGGTATAAAAGAAAAGGGAGAAGATATAAAGGAGAATGAGCACGATGAACAGCGTGAGAGTTAAACGCGCGGGCGGGGTAAGGTTGCAGGTTGGAAAGAGAGCATCTCGAGAGTCGAACGATCGTGAAACGAATGTGGAGAAAGAAACGGAGACTGCTTCGACGTCTGCGTTTAAAAACACTGTCGCCGTAGTTTTAATTACCGATACCATGTGTACATCAAACGTTAGCTAAATCAAAATGTATTTCTTCGTTTGATAGAATTGCTAGGTTCAAAAGGTAGCGGTGTCCTTAACTCGCGCTGGATTATTGCGCGTTGGATATCCACACGCTAGATTACTACGCGTTGGTTAACTACGCGTTAGATTCGTACGCTTAGAACTACCACGCGTTGCATTACTACGCGTTGGACATCCACACGCTGGATTACTACGCGTTGGTTAACTACGCGTTAGATTCCTACGCTTAGAATTACCACGCGTTGCATTACTACGCGTTGGATTACCACGCGTTGGATTACTACGCGTTGGATATCCTCACGCTGGATTACTACGCGTAGGATTACTACACATTGCATTACTACGCGTCGAATTACCACGCGTTGCATTACTACGCGTTGGATTACCACGCATTGGTTAACTACGCGTTAGATTCCTACGCTTAGAATTACCACGCGTTGCATTACTACGCGTTGGACTACTACGCGTTGGATTACCACGCGCTGGATATCCTCACGCTGGATTACTACGCGTAGGATTACTACACGTTGCATTACTACGCGTCGAATTACCACGCGTTACATTACTACGCGTTGGATTACCACGCATTGGTTAACTACGCGTTAGAATCCTACGCTTAGAATTACCACGCGTTGCGTTACTACGCATTGGACTACTACGCGTTGAATATCCAAGCGCTGGATTACTACGCGTTGGATATCCCCACGCTGGATTACTACACCTAGGATTACCACACGTTGCATTAATACGCGTTGGGTTACCACGCGTTGGATAACTACGCGTTATCCGAAGCTGCCGCTCTCGCGTCTGCCCATGCGAAATCCTCGCACTCTGACTGATCCTCTGATTTTTCCTGAATAATTCAAAAACGAAGCTTCAAATCCCATTTTTGCAAAGAGAAATCTTATTCAGAATCACATCAACTACCCTCCATTTCAAAGGCACTAATTATGAAACACCCTGTGTAACTCAAAAATTGTCCAATTCCCTAAACTCTGAACGTTCATAAATTCTTAAAAATCTTATATTGTTAAATTTATCATTTACATAGATTCTCGATAGATTTCAGGCTCCAGATGCGCTTAGATCAATGTATCCATACGGAATGAACGTATCCATATGGTCCGACTATTCTTGCCATTCTTGCTTCCTTACATCCTTCGGCAGTTGCCATTACACGCAGTTGTTACGTGATGAACGTGGCAAACGTGTGCACCTGGGGGAACGATCGATCGTCGGAGAAGACATGGAGGCGCCAGTGAAACCATAACCTCCCGACGGAATCACACGCGCGAATCTCGCGTGACCCGATCTATGTATATACGTGTATCGAGATTGATCGAGCTCGTGAATAAAACTGTAGACACGATTATCTGGCGACGCTCGTCGCGACAATTACCGCGTATCAGTGGAGAAACTGCAAATCGGTTTTTAAGGATGTGCGACATCTTGGCACCGAGGGATTAATATGCGATGACCCTATGTGTTATCTAATGACACACCGGGTGCGTCCTATGAGAGTCAGTTTTTATTCAACGTCTTCTGTTGCGTGCAGTACCTGACAAATTGATACACGACGTAAATAACTGTTCTCGTGAGAGTAAAGATCGTCAGAAATTTCACACAGTGTCGCAGTTAAATTGAAGACATCAATGATGTTTTCCTGTTCTGAAGTCATCGCTCTGGAACTTTAAGACGTTTTACTTGAGACAATTAATATGCTTCTGAGTAGAAACGCGTTGCCGGCAATTATCTCCCATAAAACTTCCATAGAACTTCCCAAAGCTACGAGAATCGTTTACACACTGGTGGATGACGTTCTCACGTATTCTTTCGAATTTAATATTCTTGAAATATTTAATTCCCATTTAACCCGGTGACGCTTGCAATTTCAAATTACAAACGATTCATCAAAGAGCATTATACGAAAACAACTTTCTTTGTTTCTGATTTAATTATGAAACTTTGTTACCGCGGCTTTTGAATCGCTTCGAAAACGTTACGAGTATTAATTCATTGCAATTGGGGCGTGCCTGCAGGCCACAGGTTGAATCGAACATTGTTCCTTTGAAAATGTATTTCTCCAAACTTCAGATATTCAATTTGAATCGAGTATGAAGCTTTCTCATTAACATTTGGTTAATCGTTTAAACTACGTATGCTCGTGATTCATATAATTATTTTTTTTATCAGTAAATCAGGCTTTCTCAGCATGCACAAACTTTGAAGTCAACTTATGTATTTTCAACATATGCACAAACGTAAGTCAACATATGCATGTTGCACTTGAATGTACGTTCGTGTACGAAGTTGTACGAACATTCACGATCGCCCGCGAATTAGTGAGCTACTCAAACGGAGTTACAATGGAAGAATATGTAATATACAAATCTGGTAGAGTTAAAAAAATTTGAAAGCGAAACAAATTTAGAAAATTTCTAAATCTGTAAATTTGAAAGTAAACGCATAAACGATTCTAAAAAAAAAGATAGAAACGTAATTTCACGTTGCGCAGTACATGTATCGATTTCCCCATAAAAGGAAAGTGTTCGACCGAATACTTTTTGTTCACAATAATTAGAGGAAGTTTCATAATGGCGTACGTTTCTAGTGACGTGTTATTTGATTAGGAATAAGGTATTATTAGTTCGGTGTCGTGCGGCTGACTTAATCTAGTTTGCACGCGTAAGTGGTACGATTATTACGATAGTACGAAGGGGTCGTGTTTCAACGATGGAAAGCGTATATACGCAAAACATATGCGTATACATACGAAACAACCAAGGGAAACAACAAGACGGAGTTCGTAAGAGAAACTCGCATCGGACAAGCGTGACGTTACCGAGACGTTCGTAATTTGTTTACGAGTCGTTCTCCAATCGCGAATCACAGTTTTCGCGCTCGGTTCAACACAGATTGAGACACTATTCTTAACGAATCAATTATTAAACTGCGACGTAACAGCCAGTTACCATAATCAATACGCGTGATCAACAAGGGGGAAAAATTGTTCAAACTATTTTTAAACTGTTACAAAATAAATCCTAGGTATTTCGTTAACGATAAAATACAGATAACGACACGTTTAAAGAGTAGCTTTATGAAAGTCAGAAGGGAAAGAAGAGGAAAGAATGGAAAAACACGGTGGCAGAGAAACAGCTTGAGAAAATATACGAGCAGTCCAATAATTATTTTGCACGATAGATGACCTCGCCATCGGAGTTATCAATTGTTTTCAAACGGGACGTGAATACCGATACAGGAGCTCTTTGTTAGTTTTTATCAACGCGCTTTTATTAACACTCATTTTTAGGTACGTCAATAGATCAACTGATTTAGTTGAAAGGTCCTTATTTTTTATTCAAGACGTTTTCCATAAATTCGAACATGAATTTACTTATCACATCCAGCATATTTCGAAATTTCCCCCCTTGATTTTAACGAAATATATTAAATTTTATTTCCCCCAACTGTGACCTCGACGATGACTGAAAGTCTCGCCGATAACACGTAACATATTCTCGAATGAAATTAATTAACACGCCGATAAAAACATTAATGGAAGAACAATAAAGAAACCTCCCTACGTAAAGCGTATTTAGATAAGTTTTGACTAATTGAATGCACTTTCGCTAAAAATACGATCGATATATTCGCGCGGGCAGCAATTTTTGAAATCATAATTCGTACTCTTAAGTGCAATTAGCGGCTAACCATTTCCTTCTATCGCCGTCAAAGGGCTATCCATTAATCCCCATTCCCGCAAGTTCCTGCTTAACCATCGATTCCTTTAAATGGATCGGTCCTGTCCACAATTGGAACCCTGGTTTTGTCCCCTTCTGCATACCATTAGTACATTAGTATGGGATCCACGTGTACGGACATGTACTGAGTGTTTCAATAAAATCATGCAAAATTTATAGTGCATGTATTTCGTCATTGCAACACTTTTTAAAGTTTTAGTGCTTTGGTACTGATGATTATGGAATAGGAAATTTAACGTTGACTAAAAGGCAGTGTTTGTCAGGGTGCGTTGTAGAAAATTTAGAAATGTAACACGGCGGGAGAGATTAGCGTTGTGATGAGAAGGGTGCGGACTTAGCGCTGTCAGGGTTTGACGTCGAATTGTACGACGCTGTATTCGGTGATGGAAATTCTTAGCGCTGTGAGTGTTTTGTGCTGAAGGTGGTTTGCGCTGTAAGTATTTTGTGCTGAAGGTGATTTGCGCTGAAGATGGTTTGCGCTGTCACTATTTTGCGCTGAAGGTGATTTGCGCTGGAGGTGGTTTGCGCTGTGAGTATTTTGTGCTGAAGGTGATTTGCGCTGTCACTATTTTGCGCTTAAGGTGGTTTGCGCTGGAGGTGGTTTGCGCTGTGAGTATTTTGTGCTGAAGGTGATTTGCGCTGTCACTATTTTGCGCTGAAGGTGATTTGCACTGTCACTATTTTTGCGCTGAAGGTGATTTGCGCTGTCACTATTTTGCGCTTAAGGTGGTTTGCGCTATCACTATTTTGCGCTGTGAGTATTTTGTGCTGAAGGTGATTTGCGCTGTCACTATTTTGCGCTTAAGGTGGTTTGCGCTGTCACTATTTTACGCTGAGAGTATTTTACGCTGTGCGTATTTTACGCTGAGAGTGAATGATTATTCCTACCGAACTTTCACTCTTTAAATATTTAGCGCTGACCACGCACTGTAATGCAGCGCTGACTGAAACCATAGCTCTAATTAACATATACTAAACTCAACCAATTACAGCGCATCATCAAATTTCTATACCGTCCGCAACGTGCTATAACATAAACTAAATCCATATAACTCATAAGCTCAATATAGTGCTATCACGCACACTAATTCACCTGATCGTTTATCGAGCACACAATGTTTATTCGCTAGCAATAAATTTATATCGATATCACTCCACATAACGGTGCGTGTCGGTAACAGTGTGCGGCACGGAGACACGGCAGGGGAAGCTAATTTACTCTGGAAGGAGCAGCAGAAGCAAAACCTAAAATAGATTCTTCGTCCTAACACACCCGAATGTCCTCGCGTTTGTTACACAGGAAGTCTGTGGCATAGAATGAATGGGGTACCCATCCCACTCCAGTCACTTCCTTTTCTATTACTACCTTTTCGGTAGCTTTCTAACAGCTGCTACTTACAGCCTTTTTCTGTCACTCGAATTTTCGACGCTGTACGTGATCCAAGATGATTATACGAGGGTTTCTCCCCCATCTTGGTTATTTCTGTCCAAACAACGTAGTCAGAGATCATACGGAGATTATGGTAAAAAGAGCATTTATATTCTTCTCACTTTAATTGAGGGAGGCGTTCATATTTTAAGAAGTTTGATTTCGTATATTTTAATTTACTAATCGAATTAGTGAAATGACAAAAAGCAAAATGGGAGAAAGGATCGAAATTGTATGTAAAGTAACGTGATAGCAAAATTCTTAATGTGCAAATGTAACAATAAAAATTTTTGACGATAGTATGTGATTATTAAGTAACAGTCGATTAGTGATCGAGGATTTTCTGAACAAATCCTTAGAGTAAAATTTACCATTTGGTGTTGGTATTTTTAGTCCTGTGAATTTAGAACGATACGAATGAAGAACGATCGTGGAGCAACTGGTCGAGCGACACAGACAGCCATTTTCGAATATCAGGGCTAGGGTGAAAGAATTCGTCAACGACCTGAATAGCTCAATTGATCAGAACAGTCTGCCTGGCAAACGAAAGATCCGGGTCCATATATCCTGGGGTGAGGTCCGGTAATTCGACAAATCGAATCTTTTCCTGTCTACATTATGTGTTACATTTGTTACGAATTCCGAAACCGGTAACTAAATTATATTTCACTCCAGAAAACCAGACATATTTCTGTGATATTCTTTATTTTTCTAAATAGTAAGACTTGCACAAGATTAAAAAAAATTAAACAGATTAATAGTACAAATAGATTGATTTTTTAACAAAAGATTGTTTAAAATTAACTGACTTCAAAATGAAAGCTATCTTCGCAATTTTAATTACAAACAGATGTACAACATATTAATATGTTAATATATGACAGCATGTAACTACAATAAGAATGTACGAAATGCAAATACAATGACGTCCGACTATTAAAGAATGCGGTGCTGAATAAATCGAGTCGATAAAATATATAGGACGCATACGGTGTGTCAGGTACATAATCTACCTTTAGCGTCATAAGACGCATATGGTGCGTCTGCAACTATATTAGACAAATATTACAAAACACGTCATCAAACCATGTAAAATATTAGCTGATTGATTGATTGATTTTATAAGGGCCTCGACTGCTATCATCATTTGCCCAAAATATTAACTATCAACACTAACATTACTAACAGAATTTTACAAACAAAAAAGCTTTGCAACATAACTGCAACAAGAGCTAAAAAAGAGGAAGTATCAATAGAAGCTTATAAATATCTGTGTTGAAAGTAGATATAAGACACCCGTTATATGATCGGGCCAGATGTAGTCGGGGAATCGAAACGGTAAGAACAGCTGCGGGTCCAAACGTGAGCTGTTATTGTTTTTGTGAATCACGAGTAGCAATAGCACTGGAATGTCAACAGAAATGTCGCTTCTGTTCGACAGCGGAACCATTTTAATGTACAACTCTCAAGCAACTGTACTTGGCAGTCGTAAAACCTGCAACTATTACGTGACCATTATGAACGCCACTGAATTATTCCGCGAAACGGAATTGTTTGACAAGCGAAAGAAATACCTGCTTTTCCATTTTCTCCTGTGCAATTAATTGTAACTTTCTGTTATTAAAATTCAATTTCGTGTTTCCTGGTTTGTATTCAAAATTAACAATGTTCGTGTGAATAGTTTCTGAATATTTTAATAGTTAAGGAAGCTGTCTTAATTTCTTTTTGTAAGATAATTTCTTTTTTTTATTTACGAGATAACGTTTCACGAAATTCAAGTGCATTGTACAACGAAGAAATAAGCAGGCACGATGTTCGCCGAAGGAGAATCTGCTGAATCTCGAAGTCCAGTCTGAAAGGGTGGGGTTTCGACCGACTATATCAGGGGGGTTCATGGTGTTCCATGAATTTCGTGCGCATGCATGTACAGATCGGTGCGCGGGTGTGTGTCTGTGTGTACAGGAGGGGGTGTAGAAAATACGGGTGTGGTTCGATCAATACGGACATCCTATGGATCTATCGGTGCGTGCACACAGGTACAGAGAAACTCGAGGTGAATCACCTCAAATTGTTACCGTCTGTAAAAGTTTTCCAAAACTTTCGATATTACACGTGTCTCGTACATACTTTTCTATGACATGCACTACTTTTTTATTGGACATGGACTCTTCTGGAATTATTCGTACAAAAATTTGATTACTGACACTATGATGAATTAATGAAATCCTAATCAATTTATTTCTTCTCTTTCTGTATGAGAATCTAAGAAAATTTATTTAATTCGGTTCTTATGATATAACGTGTGATGATTCATCGTATGACGACATAATGTATGGAGATTCAATGTGGCAATATAAAGCGTGGCGATATAATGCATGGAAATTCAAGTGGCAATATAACGTTAGCAATTCTATGCGTTGCAATAAAACTTATGAACCAACGCACGGTTATATATCGTATAGGCGATATTATGCAATATAATGCGAAGGGATGTATTTCATGCTAATACAGTATTCGCGACGCTATGCATCGAAGTGTGCATCGCTATACATAGTATTAAGGGATAACGTGCGATGCAATATAACGCGAGGTGATATATTGCGTGGTAGTAAAATGTTAGCAATATCGTGTGTGGAAATTCAACGCGTTGTTATATATTGTGTACACGAGATCATGTGATGCAATATATCGCGAAACGGCGAAATATTGCGAGACGGTCAAATATCCCGAGACGGCGAAATATCGCGAGATGGCGAAATATCGCGAGACGGCGAAATATCGCGAGACGGCGAAATATCGCGAGACGGCGAAATATCGCGAGGCGGCGAAATATCGCGAGACGGCGAAATATCGCGAGATGGCGAAATATCGCGAGACGGCAAAATATTAGCTATACTATGCATGGAAATACAACATGTGATAATACAACGCACAGTGACACAACATATGGCCATATATCGCACTGTGATATAATACATCGCAATATATCGCATAGTGATATAATATGCACCCGTATATCGCATAATAACATAATATATGGTAATATAATGCGTAATACAACAAGCGATTATACAACGCGTGACAATACACAATATTTGGTCATTCAACGCACGGCAATAAAATGCGTGGTACAAAGCACGATATCAGTATTGAATAAAGTCTGAAAACCGGACTATTCAACATGGAGATCAATAAATAAATCCGAATCTCCCAACAGATTTGAAATATATTGAAAAAAACGACTGCACCGAACAGATGTTTGTCAGTTACGTTTATACCGATGTAGAATGGTCCTCTGTCAGTGCATCAGTCAGAAAAATCGACGGTAAAATCCGTTTGAAATGAGGCTTGCACCGAGAAGAGATTACGGTGTATATCGACCGTTGAATGGCATCCGTTCAGTTTCCCATAGCCGTGATATTAAGACCTCGTTAAAGTGATAAACCCGGCTAGTCAGATATAATGGTGTCTTTCATTAAGCAGGTTGAAAGGTCGTATAGTAAGTTTCAAGCATTAAATGCCGAAAATATTCTCTGCTAATTTATCGTTCGTTCTTGTACCTATTTTTTTATTATTATTTCGTACGATAAAGTCCCTTATACTCTAATGTTACTCGTTGCCATACATGACATGCAAACGTGTAACAACTCCAATCGAAAGGTATAAATACTCGACCTCAATCATTATTTCATTCTTAACCTCATTTGAGTAATTCTAAAAAATGTAAGAATTATTTAATAGCATGAAGATATTAAGTATTAACAGCACTGCGTGGTAATGACACGCTAAATAAATGATCACAAATTAGATTAATATTAAACGTCGAATTTTCGCAACTTCTCCGGTAACAAACTTTAAATAACAGATTTACATACGGGAAACTACACGCTCTAATCCTCTTATTGTAATCCGCTTGCGCAGAGGGCAAACACGATTTCAAATTGATTTAGTAAACGCGATAGTTTCAACTTGATTTTCTCGTCGAGCGGTTACTGAAAACGTTCTACGTCGCTATATGTTAATTACACGACAAAACCGTTATATTACAGTCAAACGCAATAATAAACATTGCAAACAGTACAAGCATACGGTTCAAAGAACGCTGAAAGAAACATAAACGGCTATGAATTACGAGGCCGAAAATTATCAGCCAGTGTACATATTTTTTTCGCAAATAAACAGGTATACGCAAGATATTTGCAAGTCTAATATTTGAATATCAGTCAAGCAAACATTATCACGCGACCTTACTCCGTTTCCGAGATCGCAAAGGTGTTTCCGCTATTTCTCGCGAACCGGACTGGAAATAGGTTCGGAAAGGGAATTTATTCTGTTGAATAAAGGACACTGTTATCCTACCAGTGCAACAGTGATATAACAAGCTTGAAATAAAATTCATGCATGGACTCGATAATATTACAATACGAGAGAGAATGTTATACAAACGCTGAATATAAAATATGCTTGGAAAATACTGTGCTAAAGGTATGGAGTACTGTGGTAAAAATTTTTAAATGTATTAACCTCTTAACCTTCTTTAGTTGCGACAGAGCTACATAATTATTACTGCAGTGTGAAATGTTGGGTATATGGATTTAGTTTCAACTATATAAATTTTGTATTGAACTCAAAACTCGATCTTTATGCTAATACGACTTATGTAGGTTTGAACTGTAACGTGCGTCACGAGTGTGACTCGTTATAAGGCGAGGGGTTAAGGATTACTTCTAGAGTGGTACAAATTTTTAAATACGTCATAAAACCTTGAAATATACTGTAGAAGTATGTGCTCCAGAAATTGTATACTGTAAAAGTCTCAGCTTGGGAATGTCAAAGCTGTGCAGCACTGAGTTTCAAAATTAAAATGATCTAAAATAGATGCTATAAATACTTATGCTCTACAATTATTATTTTCCTGCTATATACCCTGACATTACTATGCATTAAACATATGTGCTTTATAATTATTATACACTAAGCTATACACTCTGAAATATTCTGTAGAAGTATACTTTTGAAAATTATAGTGCTCTAGAAATTTTGTGCTCTAAAAATTTTGAGCTCTAAAATTATAGCGCTCTAAAAATTTTGTGCTGTAAAATTACTGATCTCTAAAATCATTGAGCTCTAAAAATTTTGTGCTGTAAAATTACTGATCTCTAAAATTATCGAGCTCTAGAAATTTTGTGCTCTAAAATGATTGAGCTCTAGAAATTTTGTGCTCTAAAATTACTGATCTCTAAAATTATTGAGCTCTAGAAATTTTTTACTCTAAAACTATAGCGCTCTAAAAATTTTGTGCTGTAAAATTACTGATCTCTAAAATTATTGAGCTTTAGAAATTTTTTGCTCTAAAAACACAAACTCCAAATTAATATGTTCAAAACGTTTCTTACTCTAAATATATCCTCTCTAATAATATATGCTCTAAAATTATTGTACTCTATACTATGCTCTAAAAGTACAACGCTATAAATACTATGCTCTAAAAGTACAACGCTATAAATACTATGCTCTAAAAGTACACCGCGCTATAAATACTATGCTCCAGAATTACAGAGCTATAAATACTATGCTCTAAAAATATAATACTGTAAATAATAAGCTATGAAGTACTCTATTACAAAAGTACGCTCGCTATAAATACTGCGCTCTAAGAGTACAATGCTCCAGAAATATTACACTATAAGAACATAACGTTCCATAAGTATTATACTATAAAAGTACAGTGCTCCACAAGTATACCGTAAAACTACTATGCTCTAAAAAATTCTTCAGAGCACATCTCCCACCACATGCCTAAAATATAGCAGATCACACTAACGTAGTCCATCACCAATAAACCAATATCAAAAATTAAGCTACAGAGTTTTGAGTATCCCCATACGTGTATTTTTAGTCGCGCTATAAAAGCACAGGTTGTAAACACGCTACCTTGCGACACGTACAGAGAGTGTAAATGTATCGTGGCAAAGTACGCGTTGTTAATGAACCGTGTTACGGAACAACACATTATCCAACTGGTATACTTCATTTCCCTCGGTATACATGAAGAATCAAGCCCGTTGTACAAGGTACACGCTTCACTTGTGACACACAACCTGGCGCACGGTCACGGCGTGGAAAATTGCATCTTAGAAAAGCACGCGGATGAGTTATCGCATTATACTAATTCACGTCCGACGATGAATCTACGCTACTCGTTTCTACTAGCCGCGTTCTTTGAAAAACGAGCCGCGTCTACATCGCCACGTTTTCACCATCATCCGCCAGAACGTTATAAATGAGATCACGGATCGACCGAAAGAAAATTCTCCCGTTAAATGATACCGACTCGTATTCCCCGCGGTTTTTTACCGCTCCAGAGAAATTGACGCCATCATCTCTAAGCTATAGTTACGCACGATTTAATGATACCGCGTTATTTGTCTTTGCATGGCGTGTTTCTTCGTGCTTGATTATCATTATTTGCAATTATGGAATCATTAAGGTGCGTGTTTATCTTTGGACGCATTTGTTACGAGTCGCTTCCTTTCGGACGGGATATTATTGAAATCGATTTGGATTTTATTGGGTAGTTTGGGATAATGAGGTCGATAAATATTGATATACGAGGCAGTCGATTGAGGTAGCGAGTGAAGACAATGGAAATAGAAGGTGCAAGTTTTTTATTTATATTTATTTTTAATTTTTACTTAGGTTATGTTTGAAGTATAAAATTGAATTTGAAGAATGTTGTGTTAGGTTAGGTGCAATTAGAGTATGTCAAGTGGGGTTAGGTCGAATGTTAGGTCACATGTCAAGTCACATGTTAGGTCACATGTTAGGTCACAAAACCAAGGTTCAGTTAAGTTATGTAGGTAAAAATATTAATTTCGTATAATAATTAAACTATGCATCAGGTTAGGCTAGGTTACACTGTGTTGCATTTAAATAAGAATAAATACGTTTCTACAATAAATTCATTCTTACTAACTGGTTTTATTAGCTAATATCTTAACGATGCTATCAATATATCTATTGATAAATATCGATAATGTATCAATAATCAATAACAGCATGTCTTATGAATATCCACCTGCTACTTGAATTTCAGGTTACTTTAATTAAATTATAAACTGTACAACAACATTATGTATTCATAGTATATAATTATAATATATTTCATAATATAAATAATACACTATAACACCATAATAATTAATACACTATAAATTACATTACAGTAAATTACATTTCACTAATTGCCTCACAATAACATTCGTTAAATCGTTAAAATAAAAGAATATCTCAAATCATTCTATAGAGAACAAGCTAGATAATTTCGCAATAATTTTTTCAAGAATTTCTGCTAGAAAATCCGATCTTAACAAGAGATATCGTTATTTTCAAACGGCGAAAGAGCAATACACTTAGAAAGCGCGATGAGTATGAAAAAAAAGAGTCATCAACCGATAAAAGTTTCTTCACAGCGTTATCGATTCCACGAAAACAAACTCGAGGTAAAGGATTGAACGCACGAATAATACAACTTTCACCGAAACAATTTAATTACCTTGGTCACGGTGTAAAATTATTCGTTTACGAGCGGCGCGAGTCGTAAAAATGCCGTTTAACTCATACGCGATTTCCGTTGGGACTCGACTTAATCTGTACCGATTATACTCTCGACTTTACTATTGTTACTCAGTATTTCAGAACGGAGAATATGATGTTATGGCTCATTTGGTAATTTTAGTTGTATATGTGATTTATGTAAATATTGCGGGGTTTGGAAATATGTTATGTATGGAGGAGATTAATGATGTTGGAAGTGATACGAAATCTACACTTGTTGCCATTCGTGGCTTCTCCATTGTTTCTATTTAGGATTTTCTACTTTTTTTTTACTTAGGATGTTTTATAATTTTTCACTTAGGATTTTCTATTTTTTCTTTGCTTAAGTTTTTCTATTCCTTCACTTAGGATTTTCAACTTCTTTGGATTTCATATTTTTTTTCAGTTAGAATTTTTTCCTTTTTTTACATTAAAGTTCTTCCCATTTTTTATACAGTTAAGATTTTCTTTAGTTCTTACCGAGGATTTTCTCATTTTTTCCACTTAGAATTTTCTACATTTTTTAGCTAAGATATACTACTTTTCACTTAGGATTGTCTATGCATTTTCACTTAAAATTTTCTATTTTTATTTTCTTTTTCCACTTGAGGTTTTCCTCCATTTTTTTACTTAGGATTCTCTATAAAGGATTTCCCACAATTTTGACTTCAAATTTAAAAACATCTCAATTCTACATACTTCACAATGTCCAAAATGTCGTTCAATTTTTCTGCAGCATTTACAGCTTGATAAATAGGAACAGATAGAATGAAACTCTTATAACTACTTTATACTTGATGTACTTTATAACTACCGTCCCTTTGCAACTACAAGAAACTCCTACGATCTTTCATTAAGTTATCGAACGATTACAAGATAAAACTCTGTCCAAGTATACTTTTCATCACCTCGTCCTTTCAATCGAATCTTCGAGTGTCCACAATGTTTCCGTACGTAGGAGTACGAAGAAGCTCCACGAAAATGCGAGTGTATTGTTCGAGAAGTTAAGGTCCAGGTAGTAAGTTGAATGGTGGTTTGTTAGTGTACGGGAGGGTGGGTATTCTTAAGGGCACAATGCGTCGTGGAAAGTGTGGAGCTTAGAAAGAGAAGTTCCAAGGTGTACGTACAGAGAATAGAGAGAATATGTATTCAGAAAGTTTTCGAGCGAATGAAGTTCGCCAAGGTAGGAATAGGACAAACAAAGAATTGCCTTCCCCCTGTGAATGTTTTATTATACTCATATCCACGTTTAAAATCATCTCGGACCTTTTCAATCGTCCTCTAACAAAAATATAATACGGCTCTTTTCCCAACTTACACTTTTATTGTCAACTTTGTCAAATTTTATTCTTTGCGTTTCGAATGATAAATGACTCTTTGTAAATACAATATTTTAAATAATTTTAGAACTCTTCAAACTTTTTATTTGAAGTTACTCATCTCAATAATAGTTTCATAATAATGAACTTTTTTTATAGTAATGAAAGGTGTATGAGTGAATTAAAGTTTCTCATTTTTTAACAATTAACCTACAGGGTGTTTCTTAATTAGTGCAGATCTTTGAAGTGGGTAGCTGACGTGATTTTGAATAAGATTTCCCTTTGCAGAAATGGGATTTGAAGCTTCGTTTTTGAATTATTAAGGAAAAACGCGGACCAATCAGAGCGCGAGGATTGCGCATGCGCAGACGTGAGAGCGGCAGCTTCGAACTTAGCGCTAAAAGTTATTAATGTATGAGTGAATAAAATTTTCTCATTTTTCACAAAACAAATGCTAAATTATTTCTATGACCACCTTCTATTAACAAAATACTTCAAACTCTTCTAAAACCCATCTTCAACTCCATTACATAACAATAAAACTATCAATGCAAATAAAAATTCATATCAAATATAAATTTGTCATTTAATAATTATAATTAACGATGTAATCTTCAATATAAATACATAGAACCTTGCATAGTTTATATCCGAAATGAATGAATCAGTTTTCTTGAATATTTAGTGATTCATTAAAAACCAATCATAAATCACAGAAATTATCGATCGTTCATCGGCATAGCTCATTAACTTTTACAACGTTGAGTCACGTATCTGTAAACGATCCCCATAACGCGATTCACGCGATTTTATTACCTCATACTCGAAGTTCGCTTTTATCTACCGACAATCCTGCGTATACCTTATACACAGTTCTTTCATCATAAACTTTATAGAATGTATCGTAAAATTTATCGAGTCCAGCGTGGTGTACCGCATACCTCTCATTTAATATTTTTAACACTTTGACCGCCACGTTCGAGCGGTCCAAAATTTTATTGGATTTTGGAAATAAGGGAAATTGACGAGAAAGTATATTAGTGTCAGTATAGTCTAATGATAATTTGTGCAATGTCCAAAAATAAGAGAAATAAATTTCAAAATTAAAAATATGCCAATTTGAAAAAATGAGAGCTATGAAATTGTGAAATGTAAAAATTTGAGAAGTCGAAAAATAAAATATTGTGAAATGTAAAAACTTGAGAAGTCGAAAAATAAAATATTGTGAAATGTAAAAACTTGAAAAGTCGACAGCCATAAAATTATGAAATATAAAATTTTGAAAATTGAGAAGATCTAAGAACACGAGAATCTGAAGATGTCTGAACTCCCTATATTACCAATTATTTGATCATACGTTTTAATAGTATCACCGGCGATATACCGAAAGTCCATTAAGTCACAAGTAAAATAGATTGTGTCTATTTAAAATTGATCAACTTCGATGCACCAAAGAAACGTTCTTCCACACTCTCGAGAAGGGTACCCTATTTATTTTTTACTCTTCTCCACGTCCAATGAACCACTTATACGACAAGCCACTTCCGGTTTAAACGAACCCCGGTAACGTCCGTAAGAAAGCAAAAGGAAACTCGTATAAACATAGAGCTACGGTCATTTCACTTTTCAGATACTCGCAATAACAGTATCGGTTTAAATAACAATAAAAAGTAAACTATGAGTACAGTTATTTTTCTGGTAAATACATTATCATTTTCACACAACACGAACTAAAGATTACGAATCTGTGTTTACAATATTCCTTCGTTTTGTATCTGCACGTGTTCAAAAGTTCATCGGTTACGTCGCACATAATAAAAATTATACGAACAGAATAAAAATGATAAAATAAAATTGATAACGTTTGAATCAATTAAAAGATATAGGTACAATAAATATTATTCGATGAAACAGAAAATCTTGTAGGACTTAGTAATCCAGTAAATGGTTCAGAATGATCAAATCATAGAATTAATCAAAAACAGAAATGTGATATGTAAACGTAAGAGGCAGGTGAATCTCTCTGCTATCTGTACCCAGCATAAACTTATTTCTTTATACAGATTAGTGATACACTTAATTAGCGAAAGATAATCACAACTGGTTTTCTGCTTGCTTCGGCCGAAAAAAATAAAATTAAAATACCATCTGCGGTATAAAAACATGTATAGGTGTGAGTATTACATCGAGACATGTTACTAAACTCCCACATCCCAACACATACATATATGTTAGCTACATGTACCACATACTATTAGATTTACATACCTGACAAATGTCATGGAATATCCCCAGATCTCTCTAAATATTCCTAGATCTTCCCAAACATCTTTAGATACCCACAATTATTTTGACACATCTTCGAATGCTCCTAAATGTCTCTAGATGTACTTGAACATCCCTAGATATTTACGAGTATCCTTAGACGCTTACAAATGACTTTGCACATTAACAAATACCCCTAGATATTCTCAGACATCCCTAGATACTCCAGATATTTCGAAATATTCCTAGATCCTCTGAACCTTTATAAAAATCTCACAGAATCCCCAGACCCTTACATAGACCTATAAATATCCCTAAACCTTCCTAGACCCTAGATCAGTGTATCTCTAAATGTCACTAGATATTTCTACATCTTGCATAATTATCCCTAGATACCGACAACACCTCTAAATAAACTTGAATATTCTTAACTCTCTATATGTACCTACACGTCTTTAACTCTCTATATCCTCAGAGCCCCTAAATGTCCCCATACCTTCATATACATTATGTCCCCATAATGTATTCCTACAGAAACAATTTCAGAACATTCTAGATTTCGATCTTCAGTAAATTTCAATAAGCTCCTTTTCAAATAAATTACGGAAGAAATCTGATCGCTTCGCACCATGTCGCTCGTTACAAGGCACGGTCAATAAACAGTATCTATCGCGAGGGAATAAATGGCTCGCGAAGGATTACACGAATTTTTGTCCCTAACCGCATCGTTGGACGACAACGCGGTATGAAAATGTCCCCTTTTTACGATCGTATTAAGCAGATACCCCTCGATGCACAAACTTGCGTCTCCTATGACTCAACGACTAGAAACGTTTCTCGCTGTTGGAACATAGATTGTAAGGCAAGCAAGCAGGGGTGCCACAGGCGTAACTGAACGTCTGTGTAGCCGACGCGACGCAGCCAGACAAATTCATTCGAACCAGCATCGGTAGTAGCGTGATATCTTTCTATGGGGGCTATTTTCTCATCAATCCCAATCGCTTTTATGAAACGTGACTCACGCGTGAAAAGGTCCGCACGCCTTTGGCGAATATCTCCTCCCTCTGTCGTTTCCTACTCCCTCTTTCTCCGTTGCGCTAGGTGCGTTCATAACGTGCTCAAACCACGAACGAAAATTCGCTTTCTACCCGCGTTTTTCTATAACTACCGATTTACCCGGTGTTGGACCGGTTCATAGTCTACAATGTTCCATCACGCGATATCGCGTGAAAGAGCATTACAAGAACAAATATTATTTCCAAAGGCAAGAACTTGCGTTATGTACATTTGAAATTTTGGAATTTCGTGTTCGTCCATAAATTCTTTGTAATATTTCTTTCGAGAACACGTATCAAAACGTGAAGGGGATTACAGAAGGTTAATGCGAAACCTCCTCACCGTAAACAAAGAAAAAAGAAGAAACTTGTCGTATACCTAGGAGCGTGTGATTCTTGCTCTTTTTTTTGTATTTCGGGATCCTAAAATGCTAACCTTCGTCGATTCAAAGGAACAAAAGAAGAGAACTCGTTCTTACGAGGACCTTCGCTCCGGTCAGCTGGGAAATCGTGTTTACGCCAGAAATAATACACAACATCGAGAAACTAAACGCACGGTAAAAATCTGTGCTCGAATCAACCTACTTTCTTAGACTGGAATAATGTAAATTAATAATTGTGCTGGCTCATTCCGCCAACTGATTTCTTGCAATTTCTCTGAAATCGTGGTAACCCTCTACGCTAATACGAAACGTTTTATTTAAGCAAAATGAAAAATGTTTTTTTAATGTTCAAATCAGGGTGGACCATAATATTCATATATTTTATATTTACATATATATTATTGTGTGTCATATATTAACAAATCTGCATGTTCAAAAAACCCTATACTCCTATACATGTATTTACATTTACACAGCAATAGATGTGCAAATATCCCTAGACCTTTCAGTATTCCTAGATCAGTCAATGTCCCTAGACCGTCAAATATCCCTAGATGACGCAATGTCCCTAGATGTCGCAATGTACCTAGACGACGCAACGTACCTAGACGACGCAATGTCCCTAGATGTCGCAATGTACCTAGACGACGCAATGTCCCTAGATGGCGAAATATAGCTAGATGTCAAAATATCCCCAGATGACAAAATATCTGTAGATGTCAAAATATCCCCAGATGACAAAATATCTGTAGATGTCAAAATATCCCTAGATGACGAAGCATCCACGGATGACGAAATATCCCTAGATGAAAAAATATATCTAGATGACGAAATATCCCTAGACGGCGCAATATCCCTAGATCGCAAAATATTCCTAAACATTGCCTGGTCATTAAATATCCATAACCCCCTAAATATTACCAAATCCATAAACATCCCTAAAATTGAAAAATATCACTAGACCTACAAATATCCCTAAATCCATCAATAGTGGTGTACTAGAATACCAAATAGTTCTATAAATCTCCCCAGATACGTAAATACTTGTAAATAACTAAATAACCCTAGATATTCCTAGATCTCGGTATTCATATGTTCCTACATCCCTATATTCTTAAATATACTAGCTGTATATATTATGAAGCTTTACAGATGATTGATTGAATTATAAACGGGTTGTTAACGATCATATTATTTTAATTAGAAAAAGGAAAGAATAGTCACGAACAATGCTGAATATTCATAAAAATATTAATTTGTGGGACATGCGTTGAACGAACTTTTTTGCGTTTATAGGTGAGAGTACTGCACGAACGCTGAATTATACGGGCTGCATGATTGCTTTCTAAAAGCAGGTTTTAACGCTTAAAAGTTCGACGATGCTTCGTACGAAAGAAGAAAAAAAAATAAGCTTCCGACCTTTTGATTTTCTTTCCCTTATAATTGCAAGAATGGAACGTGAAACTTTCTGCAAATTGTACGTAAAAGATAGCTGAAGTTTATCGCTTTGCAAATTTTCGCTGAAATTCGAGAACAGAAGCAAGAATGATCTGCACCCTTAATTAAAAAAAAGAGAGAATATTTAATGAATTCTTTAACTCTAATTACCAGAAAAGAAAGATTAAAATAACAATTTTGATTTTAGCGCTACACGTTTCTCCAACGTGAAATATATTCACACTATAGCTTGCAACCGTAATTCATAAAGTAGAGCGTTCGCTAATATGATAGCAGGTACATGCATTAACGGCAGCGTGTCTACCTAATAATCTTTTTTCCCACGTTTGAATTAATGGATAGTAGAGCTATCTGATGTGGTCTGCCAAAGCCGAGCAACTTCCGATGTAACATATACGCGTAATCGTAACAACGTTTTAATTTCATTCAATTAACTTTCACGTGTACATATACGTATGTACGTAGAAACGACACGCGAGCGATGCGATAATCGAACGTCGCTGATTTGAAATGCTCGAACTATAGTAAACCGTGTAAATTATTATGGATTACGCTAGGATATAGCTGGAACGTAAATTAAAACCCACCAATTCATACCCACTTTTTAAACGATATAAAAAATGAATACTTCGTTTATATGATCTCTTAAGAGCCTAATAAGCAGGTTTCATACATGCACTTTCACTCTGAAAGAGTTTTACGACGTTGCTGTATCATGGCGGAGACAATAGTATACGATATAAGCATAATGCGGTGGACGCAGTTGAACCGGCTTATCAAACTTCATTTTGCGTATCTGCGAATGCATGCACGGATGCTAAACACACAAATAAGTATTCTATAAGCGTAGCTGCCTATTTAGCGCACAGACCGTGTTGCATCCTGATAAATGCCGGATAATACTTTTTCCTACTGGAAACAGCAGCTGCTCTGTTTCATTTATACTATTCGAAACGTGCATCGATCCGAAATGTACTAATAGTTTTTATCTTAAAGGTACATCTATAAAATAATAGTAAATTTGCTAAGAACTATCAGTGGAGTATAATATATCAAAGAATTTGATATCTAATTTGTGTTGGCAATAACATATGCCAATATTTTTAATATTTATTTGTTTACGCTACTCGAGGCGATATTTTTCAACGATAGTATCGATTCGAGTCGCCGTATCGTATCGAATATGTTTATTACAAAACTCCATTTAAAACTAACCAAACGCGCATGCGCACAAAGTTGTTAAATGTTTTTATCGAAATTTCTTCATATCCGTTATAAAATTACTCATCCGTTCAAAACGTAGTAATGAAACTTTAATTACGAATGTTTCAGATACCACGCCTTAAATTTCAAAGATGCAATGGTATCGTAACGGTCTGCTTGTTTCGGTTGAAACCCGGTTATATTTTCTATTTTGTTTTCCTTTCGGCGATTCACCTCTATCGAAACGAACGCTGCGATTCAAAATTCAAATATGGAAGTTACGGTTCATCTACGGTAGATCGATTATCGATAACTCGTATCACAACCAATAAAACGGACAAATAATTAAAAACAAAATATTTAACAACCAGTTGCGAACGTAACTTTGTTTCGATCAAATTTAAAACATTTCATTTTATTAACCGTCACTCTTAACCTCCTTTTATCGTTTGATTCGTTTAAATTCGTCGACAATATTTACAAACCAGCAACGTTAACGACATATGTACATTAGATACGATCTCAATGTAATTGGTTAATAAACTGTATGTTATTTCAAAATTATTTCGATTTACAAAGTTACCTATTCGTTTATTTGACTCGAAAGGACGATACATGAGAAAAAAACAGATGGTATATGCGAAAGGTACTTACCATGCTTTGACTCGAATCAGAACTTCTCCCTCGGCGAGGGTGGGCTCTGGCTTCCTGAGAGCCTTGACACTTTTCAATCCGCCAAAACCGTTCAGTACTATAGCCCGCATGTCCTTCGGCTCTGGCGTGGGTTTCTCTTCACCGTTCTCCTTGGGTTTATCACCGTCGCCATTCTCCTCGACTTTCTTCTCCTCTTCTTTAGTTTCCTTTGGTTCTTCTTTTTCTTGCTTGGATGGTGCCGCCGCTTCCTGCGGTAGCTTTTCACCCTCGGCGCTCGGGCTAGTTTCGTTCTTGTCCTCTGCCATTTTTCTTTCTAATTTTCTTAGTAAAACCCTTTTAAATTATCTCTTATTGTTCTTGATAGTTATAACGCCTCAAAAGAAGTGTCTCTTCTAGTCAATGATAAAAGCGAGACAGAGGAGTTTGGTTTATAAAGTCTACCCTAACACGTATTTAAACTTCAGCACGTCCGCACTCGACAAGAGTCAACGTCGTTCTGCGCAATTTTCTGCCACAGCGCTAAGAACGCTTGGTGCCGGCGATGCCGGCCGGTGACGCGCGCAGTGTTGCCGTTGCTTAGCAACCGCGCGCCCCTTTCACTCGTCCAATCATAACACGGCTTCACGCCCCACCATTGGCTACCACGTTAAACTACATCGCGTATAGTACGACAGGTGTCGCGAGGCATGGAACATTGGTGTTCGCGATTGAAAAGTAGTCCCTTTTGTATCAATTTTTATTAACAAATGCTTATTTGGTTATTACAGTTTTCAACGATTAATCATTTTGCTTGTGTATTTTATTGTAGCAATGATGGACTGATCAAGGTGCACGTAGAATCTCATGGGCACGGGCGTGCATGGAGCGTACAGAGATGAGGGGTGCGAGAGAGAGAATGATACCGAACCAGCCTCCCACTCCCAGCAATTAATCAAATATGACATTAAATTTTTTAAATTTATAAATTTAGTGTTACAAAATTTCGTATTTAGGATGTTACAAATTTTCAAATTTACAAATTTAGATTTCAAATTATTTTCAAACTAATTTTAAACTATTATGATAGAGAATTTACAAATGTTCAAATTTTCAGATTTGCAAACTTTAGAGTGCTGCATGGAATCTCTTTTTATATTACCAGTTCCAAGAATATCCACTTCTATAACCCTTCAGTGGCAATATAACGAAAGTCTACTGTACAATGTCTGTGAGTGCACGCCTCTTGAATGTCCTTGCAATGCACCCTTGCGAACAGTTATCCATCATGTCAAACATTGTTAAACAATGAACATATCAGATAATATTGTAAAAATAAATTTTGTAGATTTGACTATAAATAAATAATTTTCAATGAACCCGTTATTATATCACATCGAATAAAGACTTAATAACGTTAAATAGTATTGCAGAAATTTTTTATTTCTTATTAATTACAATACGACATTATTTTGAACATGTATCATACAATTAATAAATTTAGCATTATATTCATAAATGATTATACATTTTTAATAACACTAGAAACTTTCTAACCTCATCTACATATTTGCAAAGCACAGAATAAAATCAATAATCGTTTAAACGAGAATAAATATAATAGACGACTATTTTATGTTTGCATAAAATCAGGTGTTACTTAGACGATTAGTATCAGTCAATAAAACAGGAATTATGTAAATGGGGTATTCTGGCATTTAGTGAATTTAATTAAACGCGAATCATGATTGAAACATTGAGGTGCGCGTAGAAATTAATTCACAGCAACAGAAGAGCATAACATCTGAGGGATACGCCTTTGTATCATGAGTCACTAACGTGGACGTGTTGAAGAAAAGCGATTTCTTTAGCTTTGATAACTAATTGCGTCGTCGAAGAACAATGGAGAATAAGCGATACACATATAGACATAAATATTAACAATATTCAAAAACAAAAAGTCAAATTGTATACAAAAATTATCGATTAGATTTAAACATAAAGTATTATTTTATTACAGAAGGTATCACCGATAAAAAATTATTTAATAAAATAATTGTATAATTCTTCAAATTAGTGCTTGCAAAGTTAACTTGAATTTGCAAGTAAATACAAATCATAACATTATAATGTGAAATTAATGGTGATGAATGGTTTTGACAAATAAAATATTTCCATTTGATAATGACAAATAATTTTGGTGGAAAATATTAAATAAAAATTAATGCAATGTAACAGACGATTTTAGTTCTGAAACTCCGCTTCATTTAAGATCCTCTTTGCTGACTGGCAGTCAGGAAAGTAGTGCCAGCAGACGACGCCCGAACTGCACGTGTATCCTTACGCCACGCACGCTATGTGTCACATCGTTACACATACACAAACATAATCACATCCTGCTTTTCCTTGAGCATGCCTTTCGAAATTAAACTCTTATTACCCTCTGTGTACTTTCTTTGTATATGTTAAATACATTTCACGTGACAAAAATAATATAACCTTTTTTTTTCAAATATATATTACATTTAAATTTTTCATTCCTTCATTAAATTTTTTAAAAGTATGATTTCATACTTAACCAAATTTCTTTCATGTTTAAAATCATAATTGTATAGAAGGACCTCAAAATATTTTCATCTTTCTTAGATAAAATGCATAATTAGATTACCCATTATTTTTTACGTATATTCATTAACGTACCTATAATTTTTAAACGGGATTGGCTACATCCCCCAGCTTCACAAATAATGGCCCCGCCCCACATTTATCACATTTTGCTGTTAAAATTCGATCCGTGGCAATATAACGAGAGTCTACTGTACTCAACGGGTGCCCACGAGTACACGCCGTGTACCGCGCCCTCAGGGCGCAATTGCTCATCACTGTTTTAGAGCACCTAAAATTTACGTGTTTCGTTCATAACAGAAAATGCAATCTTATATCTGAAAATATAAGAATGTAGGAACAATCTATCAACTATAGTATAACTTTGAATTCCCGAAACAATTGGACCGAGTAATGAGAATCATGCACGAGTGCAATGAGGATGTGCTGATTGGGATGAATAGCTCATATTGTCGGGTGAGCCAAAAGCACCCAGTGCTTGTATACAGAGACTCTTTGATCATTATAAAATGTCTTGTCTGACATTTGTCATTGTAGCACGTCTACACTTTGCACGTTACAAAAGGCAAGATCAATCATGTGAATAATTTGATCTAATCAAAAGTATAATAATCTAACTTTTCAATTATACGTTATCCACATTCGTGATTGTATATACATTAATGCAAAACGATTTATCTTAGGATAGAATTATTATGATTATGGTATTTATTAAAAATTTTAATGGTGTACACCTTTTTCATTTAAAAAAGAAATACTAATCTGCGTTTACTGTGAATATAAGGATAGAGTGTAAGCTTGGCAGGGAGGGATGTCTAATAGCAGATGCCAAAATTTAAATGCTTATTTTTCTGCGCATGCTTTATACCGCGAATTATGAAGAATTATAAACCACTTATTGATACAGATTTTTAAATTAATATCGTATATATAACCATTTTATTACGGATATATTTAAAAAGTTTAAAGTAAGATATCTGAAATTTATAGAATTACAAATTTTTTATTTTAAAAATCTTCAAATTCACAAACTTTCAGATGTTTAAATTTTGAAATTTCGTATCTTCAATTTGGAATTGTTCCAAACATAACTAATCAAACTACTCCACCCCAGTATTGTTGCGTCCATGGTGTTTACATATGTAAATTATACGTGTATAGAATTATTGCACAAGTTTGAGGTTATGTTACCTTTTATTACACATTGTTTACAAAGGCTGTTTTGTTTATTGAAATAACGTAATTGAAAAGAAATAATATTCGAACACGATGCCAGTACTTTATATTTAACAAAATATGAGAACCTATACATGTGGTATAATAAAGATTTTTTACTTTGTTAAAGGAACTCGGAATTCTCCAGCACGTATGTATATCAGCTGATTCTCCCCCCTTCCATTTTTCATCAGTGACTATGTATGTGTGTACTCGAATCGGCACTGACTAGATAATAGAATTGACTACGTCGAAGTACTGTTTTTCCACATTGTCAACAAAGAAATCATCGTAAACGAACAGCTAAATTATCTCGGAAGCTAATGGCAGATCATGAAGTTGTCAGTTCAAAAAGGTACACGCAAAAACGAATTTGAAGTCATTCAGAAACTGTCACTCGTATTATTTTCACTTCTATTTCTCTAGTTGATTTATCTCTGATTTTATGCAATTTTATATGTGATTTCGATAGATTATCATCATTATCTCCGCGTCACATTATGTCAGTTCTATAATCTTTTTATATTAAAATTTAATTGAAAATTTCTATTCGTGAGAGAGAAAATCGTTGCAGATAATAAGTTTGTATTACAGATAATATTCACGTAGAAAAGTTTTCGAACATCCGAAAACTCGTATAACAGGAAAATGATTATGGAAGTAAAAGAATTAACTATGTCATGTTGGATCGCATTTCAAGGTCATACAATAAACAATTTTAGCACGAAGAATTGTAACCAAAGAAATGTCTAGTCAATTTGATTCGATGTTTATTTTGAGCACTTGCACATAGGTAATTTCTTTCGTAATGCGCACATTAAAACGTCCGTAATTCGTCACTTATACGCATATTTCACTTTTATCATGTTTATCATAATAGTAATAATTATATAATGTGAGCAGAAAATATTTCAAGTTCAGTGTCAATGAATTCATATCACTATCATTTTCTTGAACTAAGTTTTGTTAATATAAAGGTATATAGATTAATAACAAATTAAACAGATCATTTAATTTAATTGTCTATATAAATAATAACATGGTGATTAGTTTTTATAATGTCATTAAAAATAACTATTTTTATTTACTAGTTGGTTTTGGGGATGGTTTAGCTGGTCTGGCTCATCCTCTACTATGTTACGCGCTGCAGAAAAGAAAATTCTGTCCTGTAAGTGATATATTTTTTTAAGCCAGTTTTAAATTAACGATAATATTATATGCTCTTAAGTATGTTTAGAACAGTGTAATTATGAGTATTTTTATAACAGGTTTAAAAACTGCATACAGAGGATGGTATGTAGATATAGGACCAGTTGTGGGATCATCTGATAAAATATGGACAATCTCATTGAACGAAGAGTCACCAAAGACACCGATTGTTTTGTTACATGGTTTAGGAGCAGGTGTAGCACTTTGGTGTTTGAATCTTGATGCGTTAGCTTCTCAAAGACCAGTATATGCTATTGATGTATTAGGTAAGCATGATATGAATAAAATTTTGTTTTTAAATTTAATAGTTAAATATTGCATATGTTATTAATATTTCAGTACTATTTAAAAATATTTGTTAGTTACATATTTTTATGCAACATGATGTAGGTTGTGTTTAGATATATGCTTTGTTCTTGAGTGTAATTATCTATGACTCATAAGTGAGTAAGATTGAACTTCGGAATCAAATATAATTTGTTATGACATTGCATGTCTTGATCATCAAGTTATTGATCATTTTGATTACCAATAGAATTTAGTTAAATGCATTAATATATTTAATAAATTTAAGATTTATATCTTATACCTCCAAAAAGATATATATACTAACTTCATTATCAATTATTTTTTATGTTAATATCAAATAATATCTGATTCTTTACATTTTTTCATTAATCATTAATTTTTTATTATTCAGGCTTTGGTAGAAGTAGCCGTCCAGTTTTTAGCAATGAAGCACAAGAAGCTGAAAATCAGTTAGTCCGTTCCATTGAAGAATGGAGAAGAGAGATGCAATTAGAAAAATTTGTACTACTTGGTCATTCAATGGGTGGTTTTCTTGCGGCATCATACACTATTCAACACCCGGAAAGAATTAAACATCTTATTCTTGCTGATCCTTGGGGCTTTCCTGAAAGACCTGTTGAACGAATTGCAAGAGTACCTATGTGGGTGAAAGTTATAGCATATATAGTACAACCATTAAATCCATTATGGCCAGTTAGAGTAGCTGGACCATTTGGTTAGTTTTTTTCTATATTTTCTTATGTTACTTAACGAATATTTTCATGCTATAATAAAAATATTATATTCTGTAGGACAGTGGTTAATAGAAAAAACGAGACCTGATATAGTAAAGAAATTTACACCTATTTTAAAAGATGATACTCCTATAATTTCACAGTATTTGCATCAGTGCAATGCTCAGACACCATCGTAAGTATTTTAAATTTTTTAAATGAAAAGTTTGAAAATACATTTAAATGATACATTTTCTGAGAAGGGGTGAAAGTGCATTCCATGCAATGATGCAACATTTTGGCTGGGCCAAAAATCCTATTGTTAGAAGAATAGATAAATTAAGTCCAGAAATTCCCATAACTCTCTTATATGGTAGTCGATCATGGGTTGATAATTCGTCTTGGGAAACATTAAAACAGGCTAGATCATCATCTTATATCAATGTTCAGGTGAGAAACGTAAAAATAAAAAAATTAAAAAGTGGCATAATAAAGTTTATTACATTGCAAGCATGAACATTTCTTATTTGCAGGCAATAACAGGAGCAGGTCATCATGTTTATGCTGATAAAAGTGAAATTTTTAATAAATATGTATTGGAAGCATGTAATTTAAGTGATTCGATGCCCCATTTAACATCAGTAAATGTTCGTTCAAGCAATAAAATTGCGAATGAACAACAAATTGACCTTATTTTACCAAATGATGAAGAAGTTGGTACAAAAGCCATACAAGAGCAGGAATTAAATACATCACAAACGCGATCTAGTTGAAGTTTAATATAATATTTTCATGTTATATATTTTTTTATTTACATTGACAGTTGAATGAACTGTATGAATCATGTGATTCAGATTAGGTAAATGTACTGCAAGATACCAAACAACTACATATTGATTATCGTAATTTAATTCTTAATTTATACCATGTCTTGTTAGTTCTGTTGTTTATAACTGCTTAAATTGTTTCAAAAACAATGGCAGTTAACTCTTAGTTGAAGTTTATTTAAATCCTCCGCCTTCTTTTCAAATATTAGTTAAAATATGCAAATTTTATAAATTTTGATTTACTCTAAAATTATATAAATGCTTTAAAATAAATTTGTAGGAAGGTGGATGGCCAAAACACATATATTTAATTAATAATTTATACAAACATTTCTAAGGAAAACACTTGTAATAAAACATTTCGTTTATGAAGAAATTTTAGCAACATAGAATCAAACTTGAACCAATGGGATCAATAATTGACATTAATGTTGCATGTAAATCATAAAAATTCAATTAAGAAAAATTGAATTGTACATTATGTACAGTTGTAATATAAAACAAAATTGAATGTAGAAATAAATGTTATTGATATTAGTCTTTTTGTATTTATATGAGAATGATACAGTATTTTGTAATCTGTTTCACCATTACAGTTTACATCATACATATCAATTTTCTACTTACATAAACATTTATATTAAGATTTACTTATATATACTATCTACTTATCAATCACTTAATGTTTATTTTCAGTGTCTCTATGAGCACAATCTTTATATCCATTGTCAATATTATGTATATCACGGGTATTATTTTTATCATAGTATTGATAATCTGGCTCTTCTTCGTATTCATCATATTCACCATCATCATCATCATCATCATCATCATAATCATAATCTTCTTCTATTTCTTCATCTTCTCCATAGATATTTCTTCTTCTTGAATATTTCTGCTTATTTATATATCTTTGTTCTTTTCGCCTTTTTACTAAGAATTTGGAGAACTCTTCTTGCTGTTCCACTGAAGTTAAAAAGTTAGGCTTATCTTGTAAATCAAGTTTAGAAAGAGGAGAAGAAGGGTGTGTATTTATCACATGTTTCTTCAAAGTAACATGTGGCTTATTCAATGCAGTTTTAATCTGTAAAAAAGGGAAATATAATTGTTAACCATAGATATTGATTTTAATACTATCATTGATTGTATTACATACCTTTGACATAATTTTATGGTGATTCAAATTAAATACATCATGTCTCATTTCTGGTAAAGTTACACTGAAGATATCATTTGTGTCTTCTGAATTCTCATTTTTGTTAACTTTCTCTTCTGTATTAGGAAAAGTTTTAGCTGTAACAGTATGTTTTGTGGCATATGGATATGTACTGGGTACATAATCTTCGCCGAAGTCCAAAGTTTTTAATTTCTGTTCTACTTCTTTCACCTCACCAATACCTCTACATTTTACAAAGTGTACAGCAGGTATTTTGCCAATAATATGCAGTTGACATAATTCATGTCTTAACTTATATGAACATTTTTTTAATAATTCTGGTGTATCGGGTTTTATATCCTCATCATTGTCTAACCAAAATATGTTTAGAAATTTAAAATTTCGACTCACTTCAACATGAGAAATTTCTATATTTCTCTTCAAAATTTCAGGTTCAATTTCTCCTGTTGATAACAAATCCGTAATATGTTGCATAAAAATATTATTCAAAACATTCACCCTTCGTTCTACATGCAATGAAACTCGCTTTTTTGTTGGCCCAAAAATTGCAGGGTTTGAAAAATCCAATGGGTCTCTACAAATTTATAAACATAAACATATAAATTTATAAACATAAAATTTTTTTTATATAACTATAAAATGTATATAAAATACTGTATTAACCCTTTCGATTTATATTTGTTTATAAACTTGTTTATGTATCTATTCTCCCTTGAAATATTGGATTTTACATTATTGGTACTAAATTGTCTAAATATTCGTCGCATGACAAATAGTACATTTATCATTGTTGCGGTCTGTTCACAATTCTCTCACTACCTTCTTTACTTTGGGCAAAATGAGTGGAAATATTATCCCAGCGACCTCTTCCATAAAAGAGAACCAATAAAGTAAAGTAAAATCTCTATTTCATGAGAGAACGGGACGGTTTTGCGCAGCTCACATGAACTCAGAATGCTTCTCACGTTCCCAACATGAGCTACTTTTCATTTTATCAATTATATACACAATGGACAAACTGTACAAATAGTATAAGGAAATCATAATGTAAAAAGTATTTAAAATAAAAAATTCTTTCGGTATGTGTACCCGATGTTAGGTACGTTGTAAGTGCGCATGTACATATCAAATCTTGCAAAATCAACAAATATATAACCTATGTAAAATGCCGGTAAAGCTGTTACAAATAATTTATATAGGATCTCTTTAAATGTAGATATGGCCATCGTTAATGCAGATAGTAACAAAGGAAAGAATAACTTTCTAGCAGCATATCATATTTTAAAGTTTTCACAAAATGATAAAGATGATACGGAAGTCGTGGATATTGAACGTAGATCCCTTGCTGTTAAATACTTAACTGCAAAACAATGGTGAGTTTTATTGTTCTATTTTTTGTTTAATTATTATTCGATTCAGTAGTAATGGTACAAGTTTCATACAGCTAATTTCGTTTTAATGAAAAACAAATTATTACCTATAGGGAATCTGAAGATATGGCATCCTGTTTGCTTCGAAGAAGCTTAGAAGATTATCAAAATTTAATGCAAAATAAAAATGGCATAAACAATTATTGGAAACAATTTAAAGCACAAACTGTAAAAATAGACAATAATCCACAAAAGTGGAAGTGTGGTTTAAGTGATGTAGACACTGCACTTAATTTTGTAAAATCTTTACCTTGCCAAGACAATAACACATTGCCATGTCAAGAAAAATTATTTAATGACAGACACATAGAAAAACTTATTAACATATGGAAGAACAAAGAAACATTTGTACGAAATAGAAAAATTAGTACTCAAATGAAATCAAATCTTAGTGTTAATCAAGAATCAAGTAATTTGAGTAATCAAAAAAAGACTGATAATAATGTTCATTGTGAGGAAAATAGATCTAAGTATTGGTCAAATAATTCTAAAGAAGACAGTGATAAAGTACAAGTAAATTATAATAAAAAACCAGTATTTAAATTTCATCCTGTAGATCAGGATAATCCAAATTTTGCACAACAAAGATCTGTTAAATCTGAGACTAAAATCCATTCTAAATTTGCAGGAAAAGATTTCTTTAATACACCTAAACATAATCATGAATTGCCAGGTGTATATAGAAATAATACAAAATTAAAGTCACAAGCTTCTTTTCAAAATAAAAAAGAAGACAGTGATATGGCTAAACCTAAATCAAATTGCTTCAAGACTGCCAGGGATGAGTTAAGTATGCAACAAATGAAAAACAACAGGCCAGTACAGAAGAAAACTTTAGGTGGCAAAGTGTCAGTTAATTCTCAGTTTATTTGTCCCTTAAAAAGAGAAAAAGAAAAAACAACACAAGGACAAGACAAGTATTGTAATGAAACTGATGAAACAGGAGAAGTGGAAGATGAAAGACTAAAAAATATAGAACCTAAATTAATTGAGTTAATAAAAAATGAAATAATGGACTCAAAGACTGTCATTTCTTGGGATGACATTGCTGGCTTAGAATATGCCAAAAAAATTATTAAAGAAGTTGTTGTATATCCTATGCTGAGACCTGATATTTTTACTGGATTACGTAGACCACCCAAAGGAATCTTATTATTTGGACCACCTGGTACTGGGAAAACACTCATAGGAAAGTGTATTGCATCACAAAGCAAATCAACATTTTTCTCAATTTCTGCCAGTTCATTGACTTCAAAGTGGATAGGAGAAGGAGAGAAAATGGTGAGAGCATTATTTGCAGTTGCCAGAGTTTATCAACCAGCGGTTATTTTTGTGGATGAAATAGACTCATTACTCACTCAAAGATCTGAAACTGAACATGAAAGTTCAAGGAGACTAAAAACTGAATTCCTAGTTCAGCTAGATGGAGCTGCAACTGGGGATGAAGATCACATTTTGATTGTAGGAGCAACGAATAGACCGCAGGAATTAGACGAGGCAGCTCGTAGACGACTTGTTAAAAGACTTTATGTTCCTCTACCAGAATTTGAAGCTCGTAAACAAATTATAAATAATTTGTTAATAACGATTTCACATAATCTCGACGAAGAAGATGTTAATAATATAGCTGAACAATCAAAAGGGTACTCAGGGGCAGATATGTCAAATTTATGTAAAGAAGCTAGCATGGGACCAATTAGGAGTATTCCATTTAGTCAATTAGAAAATATTAAAAAAGAAGATGTTAGACAAGTAACAGTTGATGATTTTAAAGAAGCATTAATACATGTACGTCCTAGTGTATCTCAATCTAGTTTATCTGCTTATGTTGAATGGGATGCTATATATGGAACTGGAACAGCACAAAATTATAAAGCATGACTTTAAAGAAAACAAAATAGGTTAAAAGAATTTTTGTTATGATATAAACATTATTATTTATTTTAGTAAAAACTTTTATTAAGAATAATTTTTATACAAAACCTTTTAGTTTATTCTGATAAAAAATTGACTTTCTATTTTATTCTAAATCCAAAATTTGTGTTAAAGAAGTTTAACAGTGTAAATTTTTTTCTTATAAGAAACTATTAAATATTCTCCTTGATGAACCATTATATTCAATGATATAACAGCTGTTAAGTCTAAAGTTAATTTTTTACTATTAATATTATTGAAATCTAATGTTTCAAAATCTTCTGTATAATACAAATGAACATTTCCTAAAACACATAAAAGTTTTGTACACTAATATAAGAAAATTATTATATAAAGGAAAAGTTCAAATACCTGAATCTAGACCTAACACAAGTAGATGACCGAACACTAAAACAGCAGTAGGGGTACTATGTAAAATAGGAAACACATTATGCATTTTCCATTCTTTTCCTTGTATTAAAATTCCTAAATATCCATATTCTGTAATAAATATAAAAGCATGAAATGCTTTCTAAACAAAATGATTATAGTATTTATTTTTATTGTATATTCTCTCACCTGTAATACACATAACTATGTTTGGTTGAAATATGTAATAATTACGAATTCTTATATTTGGTGGTTGAACAGGAGTAGAACTATAATTTATTTGTTCTGTATCTGCAGTTAAAGTTGCAAAATATCCTCCTTCCGTATAAAAGAGTACCTTAAATGTAACATTTTATAATATTGAATAATATACAATGTTTTTTACAAAGGATACATATGACTGTTGTATTATTACCTTATTATTGTTTGCACTAATAGCAACAATATCACTCAGACCAAATTCATATCCAGTTTTTAATACTGGCCCTTCGATAATTATGTAATTGCGTATACTCATACAACAATAACTGTAACTTGTACTATTAAATATTTAATATTTAGAAATAACCAGAACAATTGTTTAACCAAATGAAATTTATCATACCAAACTAGTTTTCCACCTGTTCTATTAATTAACTTCATTTGATTAACATCCCAACAATCTACATGATTGTTTATGGAGCAAGATACACAAAGAATAGCCGATCCTATAAATCAAAATCATTAATAAAAAATGTTTATTAGAGTTATTTAATATAATTTATATGTACCACTTCTAAGGATATGGATACTCCGTAAATATTCTTTATTATCTATTACATGGTTTGCATGTTCATGTAAATTATTAATATCATAAAAATAAATATATCCTTCAGAAGTTCCAATTGCTAATAAACTTCCTGTAAAAAGTATTTTTTATAAATACCTATTTCAGTTTAATATCTTTCATATGAGGGGATAGAAGTTTTTAAAAATATTGATTTCTGCACATAGATATAATCTATATATGTCTATTCATTAAAAGAAAAAAGTGGTACAAGCAATAAACCTGCTTGTATATTAATATAAGAAGGTGAAACAGATATTTGATTAATTTAACAAAACCTTTCATTTCTTAAAATGAGAATTAGAACAATTACACTGTTGTAACTTTAATCCCCTCAATATAGAAGCAGTTTTTATTACCTTTGGTATTTGTACAAGTAATATATTCATTAAAATTATGTTTTGGTAATGGTTCAATACATTCAATTTCTGTATCACAGTTCACTATATTTTTACATTTCATCCATAATTTGTACATTGCCATCCATACTGCATGTTTTGTATGAATCTTAGTATAAAATTTAGTTGGATACAATGTTTCACATAATGTGACCCATAAACATTCTGGTATTTCCTTTTTACATAATTTATACCAATGATCATTGTCCTAAGTATAATTGATACATGTTATATAATTAAAGGGGACCTTAGATAATTAATATACACAGTTTCAATAAATATTAATAACATTAATAATAATCACACATGTATTAATATTCATCTAACATCCCCTTTAAAAGTGTATGCTTCAATCTATTTAATATTTTAATTACTAATACATATAAAACAGTATAAAAAAATTATAATTATAATTTTTATACTGATATATTATATACCTTTAAAGTTTTATCAATAACTTCCTTCCAACACTTACAAACTGTTCTTAAATTTGTAAGTGTTACCGGATCAGTATACAAAAATATTTGTTCCCAGATCTCTACAGGGAACATCATTTTTAAGTTTTAACTATATATATCAAATATGTATATATATATATTTTAATTCAAACATCACCAAATGAAATGTTGCAGGATTTCAATCACCATATATTCCTCTTTAACTGGTTTTATATGTTTTAAAAATACACAAATTTTTGTTATTATCAACTCTCAATGAACCTTTGTTATATTTTTAAAAATAGTACTTACCTACAATTAATGTTACAATTTATATAAAATATTTATGTAACACCGTTTTCTAATTCTGCTGCTCTGTAACAATTTGTTTATTTTTTATAAATAATATAAATATTGAAAGACATAAAGTATTTCTTTTGTTTCGTAAAAAATATTCAAATTCGTTTACGAAGTCAAGTGTGAAAGAAAAGGTCTAAAAAATAACTTTAAAAGGTCAAGTGTACTTGCATATTGAATAGAATCAATATTGACTTGTAGTTTAAGGAGGATCACCTGCAGAGACAAATTTTTATTGGCTACAGCGTGATCTGATATAAAGAATTATGGATTTGACATCAAGCCAAAGGGGTTTGCTTGCTTTCACACGTGTACAAGTAAATTGAACGTACGGTGCTCTCTAACCTTGAAAAATTTAAACGCTACTGTTTTGATAATTGTAATTGTTATATATCACGTATTGCAATCAGTTGCAAAATGACTGAGCAAGGTATTAATAACTTTTTTATATATTTTAGGCTAAAATTAATAATCTTAACATATATATTACATACATATTTCTTTCTCAATATCTTTGGAAATTCCTGATACATTTGTTTAACACAAAGATAACTTAAAAAGTATTTTAAATTTAATTCAGTACCTTTGTAAACTATATATTTAATGTATATCAAATTTTGGTAGTGTCAATTTTCTATCAAATATATATTATTATATATTTTGTTAACATTGTTTCATCTTATAGTTATTTCATCAAAGGACAATTACAAATGTGACATGGATGGAAGCAGTGATGATGATAGTGGAGATGATTGGAATGAAATTATAGAAGATTTTGAATGTATACCGTGCCTTTTTTGTAACGAAGTAACAAGTAATTTTTCTATAGCGCTAGAACATCTAATAGCGTCACATAAATTTGATTTAAAAAATTTTATAACAAGGCATTCGCTTGACACTTATTCTTACATTAAACTAATTAATTTTATACGACATAAAAATGTTTTGCCTGATCAGTTGAATGCATTGAATATAAAAACATGGGAAAGCGATGAATATTTAAGACCTGTCATTGAAGATGATCCTTGGTTAATGTTTGGTAAGTTGACACATAAATTAATATATTGACTGCCATGAGTATGTGATGAATATATACTAAATTAATAAATGAATTTACTATTTGCATGTGTAAAGATATTGAAGATCTAGAAGAGAAAACAACGAAACCTGTGGCATATACAGTGAATTCAGAGAATGGTTGTGTCACACTATCCGAAGCACATTTTGCTGAACTACAGAGAACAATACAAACACTCAGAGCCCAGTTAGAACAACGTGAATTAGCGTGTTCCTTGGCAAAACAAGTATCTATTCATAGAATTTAACATCTACATAGTAAATAAAACATATATCTAATTATATCTATTTTCAGCAAATAGATGAAATGACAGAGAAAGCAAGAAAATTGGTCTTTGATGATGATTTAGATGAAAACAATACTATTAGTTCTGGTAACTCCAACTGCAATGTTGATAAAGGATATTTTAATACATATAGTCATTTTGCTATACATCATGAAATGTTAACAGTAAGTATATAAATTTTTTTTTTTATTGAAATGATAACTTCATGAGTATTATTTTATTACAGGATAAAGTCCGGACAGAAAGTTACAGGGATGCACTTTTAACAAATGCAAATCGTTTTACTGATTCCATAGTGCTAGATGTTGGATGTGGAACTGGGATCTTGTCTATGTTCGCTGCAAAAACTGGCTGCCGTAAAGTTATCAGCGTCGACCAATCGGATGTAATATATCACGCTATTGATATAGTGAGGTATATTAAAATGTTGATACACTTAATTGAAAATCTATTTTGGAAATATTCATTTTTTTAATAAATTGTAGAGAAAATAATTTGAGTGATATTATCACTTTAAAGAAAGGTCGTCTCGAAGACATCAATCTTGATGAAGATAAAGTAGATGCAATTGTTTCTGAATGGATGGGTTATTTTCTTTTGTTCGAGGGTATGCTGGATACAGTTATTTACGCTAGGGACCACTATTTGGCACCTGGTGGTATACTTCTCCCCAACAGATGTACCCTTAGCATCGTAGGAAGTGGAGACACTAGTATATATTTACTAATAATTTGAAATTAATATTCCGTGTTATATTCTGTATTAAATGTTGAATTAATTTACAGGACGATATGTCGAACTTATCGACTACTGGTCAAACGTGTACGGTTTCAAAATGAGCTGTATGAAAGCAGAAGTCGTGCGTGAACCAAGTATAGAAATTTGCAATGCTGACGAATTGATAACGAGTACCGTTGAAATCCACGACTTCGACTTGTACAAAGTAACAAGAGATTGTGTAAATTTTACGGCGCCGTTTGGACTAAGAGTGAAAAAGACTGGATCGTTAACTGCGATTGTTGGCTATTTTGATATATTCTTCGATTTGGATAATCCAATTCATTTTAGCACGGGACCTCATTCAACCCCCACGCATTGGAAACAAACAGTATTTTCATTAAGCGAGCCTATTAGCATTACGGAGGGTAAGTGGAATGGACAAACCTTGCATTCGAACTTCAACAAAAATTGGACAATTAACGGCAGTTATATTTTCTTATAGGGGAAATCTTACCTGGTAAATTAATTTGTCGTAGACACATCAAAGACATCAGAGGGCTCATTGTTACAATTTGTATTAAAAATACCAGCCAAGTTTATTATTTAGAATAAGCTTTTAATATTTCGCTTTAAAGTTCACGTAATAGACGTAAGTGCCAACAAATAAAACCATAGGGTCCAGAACAGCTTGCTGACCATAATATTGTTCACGACTATCATTATTAATTACGATAGGTATATATACGGTTTAAAAGTTTAGCGTGGAAAATTTGATATTTATATTTTTTATGATGTTATGATTTATTACAGTGATGTGCAATTGCGCTCACGAAAGAGACACGCACTTGTGGGTATCGATGAGTATGTACAATAGACTTTCGTTATATTGCCATAGGTCGGGATATAGTAGCAAAAGATTTTTGAATTGGCAGTATAGAAAGAGATTCTTCATAAGAGACTCTTAGTCTAGCAATTCCCCACTCACTCGTAAACTCGTCTAGTCGGCAATATAACGAAAGCCTAATGTAGCTATCTATAGAAGCTGTATTTGTTTGTTGTTAGGAGTAAGAGGATGAATTCCTTTGGGTTGTATCTCTTGCACACGTCATCGCTGCATGCTTATATGCGCGAGGTGTTTAGCGAGCACTTGATCTGCCCGTCACTGATTTATTAAATTCGCATTCTTGTAAGAAAAATCGTAATCTTGCATAAATTATATGCTTAAATTTTATTCCTGCAACGAAGGTAGATATACAGTCTTTATAAAACTTTTTTTTATATTATTTTACCATATTTATAACCAAAGATCACATTGATTATTTCCATAAATTATTCTATATAAAAACAATGCACATTCTTTCCGTATAGTATGACCAGAAATAATGCATATTTTGCGATAATGATTGTTTACAATTTGTGCCTTTCGAATAGTTATTATATTTACTATTGAACTTAAAGATAATGTTTCTCACAGTTAGATCAATTTGAAAGAACTGACACGATATTGTTTCCTTTTACGGTTCCAGATTAATATAGTACATAAGTTGTTAATATTTCAGAATTCTCCACATTTTAATATTAACAATATTAATAATAATAATCCTGAAATATTGACAATATAAGTATATTGATCATTTAAGGTCTTCTTTAAAAATTCTTATAGCAGTAGCGAGACGGTGGTATAAATACTTATTCGTTTGAACAAACATTTCGTTTGTTCGCATAATATCTGAACGAAAACAATTGATTTTAGTAGTTCCATAAATAGTATAATAATATATAAATTTCCAGTTTCCAACAATTTTTCAACTATTACATTAAATATATATATATATATTTAACAAAATATTCAGATATAAATACAGCCGATATTTTAATTACGCTTATAGTTAATAAACAACGATATTCGAGTTCGCTCAAATTAAGTACCATTCGGTAGCTTTAAGTAACTTGAACAAATGAATTCAAAAAGAAAAAAATATATGCATGCGTTTTGCTTGTATATCCTTTCCGTCACGGTACTATATAATCAAATCGTCCAAAAGTTCTATAAATAAAGATATCTTTGCCAGCTCTCTTTGCATGTTCTACCGTAGAATAAGGTATTCGTCACATTTGATTATTAAGTATTACTGAAATTAAAGTTACTTAATATGATACACGTTAAGTCCGATACTTCATCTTCCATAGTTTATGAACAAACAATGCAGCGTTTGACTACTTGCTCTTATTTTTATCTAAGAATCTTCTAGGAAGAAAGAAACGTTTTAAGAATATATTGTGTAAAGTTCGTTATTTATGACGTATTTTAATTTCGCCTGTTAAAATTGAATTGCATTTGATTATAGTCAAATAATACAAATCTGTGATATAAAAAACTAAGTGACAGCAAATTTATTTCATTGTAACTTAGGAGCATTGTTGTTTCTCCTTGTTCATACGTATATTTTTACGTAAGTAAAATGGTTTATCGATATATGCTTAAAATCAAATAAACTGTAACAACCGTATATATAATTAAACTGACTTTACTCTCACATTTCGCTATTACACATGTTGTCATATTCAGCCATACATACATTGATATGAAAAAACCTTAGCATTTATACTCATTCATACTGTCCTTACATTATTTAAATCTAGTTAAAATTGTATATAATACTAGATCTTTCTTGCTTAGTCTTTTACAATTGTTGATTCAACTGGCACTTAATATTTCACTTCGCTTAATAAAATACTTACGACTTTTATCTTGTATCAAATATACACTTAATAGTTTATGCTTAAAAACGTATCAACGAGGATGAGAAAATATCTCTTCTTAAGTGATATTACCCTCAATTTTTATGCAATTTTTACAACGAATGAAACTTTGAAGGAATCTGTAGAGTCTAGATGTACTTATAGTGATAAGTAAAATTAATATCGGAAATTTGGATTGTCAGTCTGCCAGCCTTTCGCGTTGGGTCCAAATTGATAGACTAATCTTCGACCCAGTACAGGTAGAAAGATTTTACTTTTGTAATAATACCTGAAACGTAAAAATATAAAAAATGTAGAAAAAGAAATAAACAAAATCTTGTTGCATTATAACACAATTTCGTGTTCAGTTTTATTATTAGGTACCTCATAGCTCGACTCAATTTCTCGTACGTCATTTTTGTGTTTCCTTTTCGTGAACCCCATCGTTTCGCCACCTCGTCACTTTTAACGAACCGAAACTTCGCTTGTGAATAATCTTCCCAACATATTAAACTTGGACAAGTTTCTCTATTACATAACAAGTCCCTAATGAATTCCCAAAGCTTTCCTTGAGCTATAAACATCATACAATTTCGATTAAAATTTTTTCAAAACATTACTATTCATATATACTTTCCATCTTGATACATACAACTTTTTGGTTTTTGTTTGTTTGGTAGTTTTGGTCTGCCCGGTCTACCCGGTTTTGTACAGACGTCAATACTGTTATTATCTGATTCTGCATCTGCAAAAATACAAGATCAAACCCATTAATAAAATGACTTTTCTGTTTTATAATATTGTGTTAAATATTTCTTACCTGACGTACTATTAGAATTGCTTCGCGCATACTGATCTTCGGAATTGTAGAAAATGTCTTCGAATGATGGAACTGTAATTGAATTAATTCATATAATTATAATACTTGCAAAATTATAATATAGTGGTCAAATTTACATGTACAGCAGACTTTCGTTATATTGCAACATAAATCGTACTAAATATAATTTAGTATATTTTCTGCTTCTACAGTCTCGTCCGTGGCAATATAACGGAAGTCTACTGTACCCATAAGTAGTTTTGACGCGCACAAATTTGAAACTAGTCCTGATTACATTATTGATACTTGTTATCGACACTATCTATTGCACAGTAGTAGTTACATACATAAGTTTGAGATATGCTGAGAGTGGAGTAGGTCATATAGCCGATTTCCATATATAGGATCATGGTTGATAAAATCGTCTCTTGTGAAGGTGACTAATTCGTGTCCTGGTACTGCCAGACTTTGTTGAATTAAACTGTATGGTTGACCAATGTAAGAAGCTGCAGATATCAACCAATTGATTGTTTCTTCTTGACACCAATTTCTGACAGGTTTGTCCGACCAGCCGGTACCATCGATTTCATTGTGTTCATCACCTGTTAAACGATGATACGACAGAATTAGCGGACAACAAAAACAATGAAATATATACATATAAGGCGTTTCTCGCAGTTGAATCAAATTACAATAACATGGTAAAAAATAGATTAAAAGCTTCATGAAGCAAAATTAAATTGCGTCACATGAAGCGCCACACGCTACGTGTGTCGTAAATAAAAACTTTTACAAAATTTTAGATCTTCGCTTTGTAAAATCAAGACGCGTCTACACACGATAGTGTTTCAAAACAAATAAAGAAATAAATTTTATTATAAAGAAAAATATTTTTCTGAAAATTACCAAAGGTACACTTTTTTCGATTCGTTCTCTGTGTCTCCTGTGAATCCAAATTCAGCATTACACGTTCCTCATCGTCATTGAAATTAGGGAGTAAATGGTAAACCTGCAAACAGACGTATCGCATTACAAACAAATTCGAAACGAAGCTTTTATACGTTAATGACCTTGCCGGCGTCTACGAATAATTTCGTCGCGCCTCTTTTTATCCTAACCAACAATAAGAACAGCGATAGATCGCCGCAATCTCGTTCTCGAATAGGAACGTGTTTGCCCCGTGATTGTTAGTAGTGTATCTATATGAAACGAGTATTGACAAGTTTACAATAAAATAATTGCGTACCGTTGTTCTTTTCACTGTTGTATTATCATTATTGTTCGCATAACAAATCCGTCAGTTTCAAAGTTTTCTACGGAGGGTAAAGCACACGATAACAAAACCAGTTTACCGTGAATTGACAAATTATCTTAATTATGTATATAAATTACACTAAAACGGACTCCCGTAATCGTTCGCCGCTATCCCCCTAGTCAAAGAATCGGTTTCGAGAATTGAGCCATTGGGTAAAACAAATAAGCATTTGGTTCGCGATACTAATTAATGTAGCCATAGTTCAGGATATATACGCATAATATAATAGAACGCAGTACAAGATAGCTATATTAATTGGTATCATGACACCAGACAATTCTTTGTTTTCGTGAACTGTTCGCTAGTCGAAAGCTGACAGCTTCCCATAAATCAATGCTTCCCATGATTGCTTTTATATTACGAACAGTTTAGTACATCCGAGGAAGTTACTTATATTACAAGAAATAACATTGTTTTCGATGACAACTTTTCTAGATCAATATTGCAACTTTGATATTTCAGTACATTCTAAATAAATATTTAGTAGTTGTAACAATGACGTTTGGTAGACTTCGATCGCTGTGCACTGGAACACTTGTTGATAGCTGTATGCTGTAATGATTAAACGGTGGCGTCTGAGCACGCGCTACCGCGTGAGCGGAGATTTCAGAACGGTAATACGTCACCCGATATCGACCTAACCGATATTTAGTGTCGATCAACACATTTTTGAACTTTCTAACTTTCTAATTTACAAACTTAATAACTTCGAAGTCTCGAAATGACATATTTACAAATTTGGAATCTAAAAATTTCAAATTTTCAAGTGGCAAAATTATCCAGTCGTTAAATGCTTCCAGGAATATGTAATTTGCATATTGCTGACATAATTGCCCATTACTGATAATAAGCGGCACTACTAAACTCTCATAAATCATTTTACCGAATCGTTTCTCTTATTGTTAAATGCAAATATCCATATAATTATTCTACTGTTTCCTGCAGAAACGTAATCCGCGGTAAAAAAGAAACTATTCGGTATCCTATTCTTACTAAATGATGTGAAGTAACATATAAATCGGTGAAGTCTAAACATGTCTCATAGTAATGTTTACTTTTAGAAATAGGTTATCACTAGTTCAACTTTTTAACATTTCGAAGAATTTCTGCACTTATTCTGTATTAATTTTTATGTACGTAGTGATAAAAAAAACACCTACACATTGATTTGACTGAGCATCTAAACGTAACCATTTTCCTAGAAAGTTTATACAACGTAAACAGTACACGCGACTGGGCGTAAAAAATGTTTTGCACGTTTGATCCGCAGCACGTGAATCTTGTCATGTGTCAACTCTTTGCTCGTGAAAGGCATGTCTAACAATAAATTTGATTAACATGTATTAACATACAATTACCATCACCGTTTTACATATACGATAACGACTGGATCAAACTTTATCCACATTAAAAATATTTAACCAATCAATATAAAATATCTTATAAACCATAAATACCAGAAACTATTACAACACTCGTTTTTCTTTAACCCAACAATGTTTTAAATTTAGAAATATCGCGGTGTAAAAATACTACTCCTACTCCAGAAGTTGCATGTAACAGTTTAAAAAGTTCTAACACTATCAATCATGAGACTTACACGCATGTACCTAATCTACATATCGGTTGACGGTAAGTACACAGAACTAATTTCGCGCGCCAATTAGAACTCACCTCCGATAAGTCGGTCTTGTCGTAATCGTTAAACGGGTCCATGATAATATTCACTTAGTCTATTCGATAAATATGTTCAGAATGTAACAGTCTTCTTCTGAATGGGTATCACAATGATCATTGAGCGTGTGTCACTCAGAAGTATCAATAGCACCACTGTTTTCCAGAACTAGCAACAGCAAAAGGCACCTCGTAAAAAGAATGTCGCGGCGATGTCGCTACGCACAGCGCGATACTGATCGCCGGTCGTCGGTATGTCTCTGACGAAGGCCGGGTCTGCAGCTCAATGTGGTGACGCGAAAGACGTCAGCGGGAGAAACGAGGGGATGGATAGCGCGGAAGAGCTGGTTTCAACGGGGATTTCCCGCTCTTCGAGGTCCGTCCAATCACCAACGACATGGTGCGCGATAGCTGACGCAATAATTGCGGGTACACCACATTGGCGGCAGTCTTCAGGGATCATCGTGAGGTATAAATTGAAAAATCTTTACTAATCCATTAATTTATGGTCACATATTCTTCCTCTCCTTTTTCCTCTACTTAGCTCCATAAGCATCTTAAGTTTAACACAGATATCACCTGATATGAAGAACATTATAACTGATGGGTTAAACAAAAAGATATTAGGCTACATGTGTAATTAAAATCTTACATGAGTAATTGGTCTCTTTAGATACCGTGTTCTTAGTTTATAAATCCTCCAATTTCCAAATTTACACATCCTCAAATTCATAGATCCTCAAATTTTTAAAGTTCCAAATTCTGAAACTCTTAATTCGGACATTTCCAACTGTAATAATAACAATAGTTGTAAACAATAGAAATTAGTATGTTGAAAGTATAATAAAATTTGAAAGAAATTTTTTTGCTCTTTGTCTCCCAGTGAGGTTGATCGTACAACGTCGTATATAACCGCCAGTGCGATAAGGCGTCGAGCAGAACTTTACAGATTGCTGAAATGCATTGGAAATGTGCGACATTAAGAAACACAAGGGAGAAACACGTCGTGGAAAGTGTACGCTTGTGTACATTACACGTCATGTATTTTTTCTGAAAATCAAACGCAGGTTGCATACAGATATTGAACTTGACGTAAAAGGGTACATATTTAGATTGCACAAGTCTTAACACACTAGTTTCAGTGTGAATTATGGTTTATAAAGTTTGTCTGTTGATTCACCCACTTGTTCAAGGTGTAACACATTTTTGAACGCAAATGTCAATGAATATCCTAAAAAGTGTAGATATTGGATGAAAATTTGTTGAACTGTGAAGATTTCGATCGTCGTGATCGAAGTTTAATTAATTGACACTGACCTGGTTTGGCTGTTTGCAAACATTGCATATTTTCTCGGTTGTATTTAAATAAAAGTGATATTGCACGCGTATGTTGTCACTGACAACAAACTTTCATTAAGCAATAAAAGTGTTGTCAATACAATAAAATGTTAATGAAGTAATTTCCTTTAGATGATAAAGTGTCTGCAAGCTGTGCGACTACGTTCCTATAATGATATGAAATTGTTACATCCAATTAAGCGCAAGATATTTCGTACGTCAATGGTGTTGTTCTCCAATCTTTCCACGCTTTTGTTTTCGCAGAAAAGTTAGAACTTGCGGGTTATCTAATTTCCATACGATGCAAATTGTCATCGAAGACTTCGATTCTCTTTCCTCAAAATTTCCCGTGAAACGATTTGTGGCGTTGGAAGGAGATGCAGTTGACGAATGATATTAATTCGAAAGAAATCCACTATTGAAATCTTTTCAACAATGACATTGAAACTGTTGAAGATCTGCAAGAGATTTTTATTCAAAGTTATTAATAGCAACACGCTCTCCGTTTGTCACCGTAATACGATACGATAGATTGTTGGATAAAGCGTTACGAAGGAGAAAGAAAGAAAAAAGAAAATAAAGGATACCTTCGACGTGTTTCGTACGCATACCAAATTTTTCCGAGATGCGTGCTACCTTTACGATACCACAGGACTTTACGTGTTTCAGAACTTGAATTCGCAATTACAGAGAACTCCTATGACGTCATTCGGGGAATGCTTTTGGCGGATCGCTTAAATGAGTCTAATGCAGTGGCGAACTGGTCTTGGAAATAACAAGAAGGACGCTGAGGGCTAATCAATTTATGATGTTTCACCGTAAGTGACCAAATACTTTCGTGTAAAGAATATCAAGCTGTGTTCATCATTTAGAAGACGATCTTCATATTTTTTCTAAGCGTCCATGTAGAAGAAAGTTACTTTCGCCAGATAATTTATTCTCTGAAACCATGTAATTTTTGTTTAAAACATTTTTGTGCACAATGAACATTTTCTAAGATATTTAAGATATAAATGGTCAACCTGTATATACATTACCTCTAACCTAATTTAATCCCAGTTTGATCTTACCTTTACCTAACCCAACCATACTCCCATGCAATTTAAAATAACTAACCTAACCTAACTACGACCAAACTCTACGCTGACCTAATCTAATCGTAACATAAGTATATGTTGACTTAAGCTTATACTACTTTAGTATAGCCCCACCTTAACTCACCCTGACCTAACATAATACCTAATTTGTACACACACATTTCAGCTTTATTGTGTTCATACAAAGAACCAATGTTAACAAGCTTTTTCACGTAATAAATCAAATGTTGAACAGATCTTCTGTTTCCTATATATTTATTCTTCAGTTCCTTTAGTTTTAAGGTATAATAGATTCAAAAATGTCTCATATTTTCTTCTAAAGTTGTCGCCTGCATAAATTCAAGAATCTCTTTATTTAATAACTTTTTACAACCGATTTTTATTTTTCTATAAAATTCATCATAAAAATAACAGTTACTCGATTAAGAATAAAAAATACATATTTACATACTAACCCGGTTTCTTTCTCATTCTTTCTCATCGAATGTAACTCGACAAAAAAAAAAGAGCTCTTATATTCGTGACGCCTATGGTCTCGTTTATTTATAGTACGCCTCGCTGTCTCGACATCGAAGTGTAAACATGTTGGTAGTTACCGTGGTTTTCATTTTATTTTACAATGAATCTTTCTTTTTTCACCTTTTTCTTCTTTTCTCCTTTATTTTCATTATCCTTGTAATATGGTTCCTTATTGATAAATATAAACCATAATCCACGGAACAATTATAGCTTACTAATTGCTGATTCAAACAACTGTAATCGCATTATGCGTTTCGTGTATTGGTTTCATGTCTTGTCAATTCATGGATTCTTGTTTTGAGCATACGTCCCCTACAATTAACTAATAAAATTAATAATACTTAATCAGCTATGAAACGAAAGGAAGAGTAAGATAAATAAAAGGAAAAATGATTGGAAAAATACTAATTTTTTTTTTCATTAAAACTTGTGTAAAAGAAAAACTTCTCGATTACGTATCTGTGTTCCCTTTCACTTGCGAACAAATCGACAATTTATCGAACAACTTTCGAACCTGTACCATCGCATGGGGATTCGTCTTATTTTTTGACCGATGATCGCTGCCGTACACGTACGGATGAATCATCCGAGTCTCTCGTAAAAACGAAAATAAGGTCTCAATCGAAATGACAAACAATATTTTCCGGTCATGTTTTGGTTCCAATTTTTCAGATCTCAAGGTCTTTCGGTTTTGTTTTTGGACATAACGGAATTCACTGTCCTTCATTTTCGTACGCAGTATCATTCTGATAATTTATAAACCACGTTTTTGTCGGTCCGGTGCGTTCACTTCCTGCGCAGCCACTACGGAAGTAAACAGAGAGGAAGTACAAATCATCTCGAACATTTAATCCACCTATCTTAAAAATAACTGTTTCAGAATTTAAACGTTAATTTTAAATATTTATTAACAAGTATAAAAACCCTTTTTGGGTTACTACAGATTTAATATTTATGTTTTGTGTTACGAGACGTTGTTAAACAGTGTTACCGTTAAAATTCGAAAAGCGCGGGATAATAGATGATATGCTGAAGAAGAATTATGGGTACATGAAGTGCCCGCTGAACTCGTAGGGACCACTCTGCACGATAACGTGAAATGATAAGGTACATCATAGAGATATCCAAATAATATCAAATCTTTCTCTTCAATTTCTTCAAATAACCTTGATTTATAAATTATAAAACTTGTTCATATCTGTAATTTAGTAACACCTTATATAATATTTTTTCATTGCCATTTCACTTTAGTTTTAATTTGCTTCGTTTTAATCACAATGCACCTTGTTTTTATTCAACACTATCACTGTATATTTGTATATGTATACATATGCAATTTCGTTAATTGTGACTCATAACCCAAAAGAGTCAGACAGCTCTACTTAAAAATACGAAATATTAAGCTTGATTAGAGTATAAACAGAATTATGTAATGGAAGAACATAATAACAATCATGTTTCTTTTACGAATGTTTTACGAATCTTCCGAAACTAAGACACTTTCAAACACGTGTCGGTCGATCACTGTCCATTTGAACGTTGTATAATTCATTGCAGTTGTTTCAACATTGTTGCAGATAAATCTATATTCGAGCAACCTTCGAATTGGAAACATTGAAAATTATAATTCAGCGTTGTTTCTGTGCAGCAATAAAACGAACTTATATATGCCATTGTGTGCACGTAATGATTTTTAATCGTTAGCAAGAATTCTTGTCCCTCTTTTTTTTTAATTTTCATTCGTTTATCCGAATACGATCAGAAAATTGCCTTGCGCCGGTTGGGACATAATTGACTCGCGAATAAACATAACCTATGTATGTAAATTTTAAGTGAAGCGCGACAATGTCATCGGGAGCCGTGATTGGGGAATTTTTTTTATTGCATTGGTGTTATGACCCTCACAATGAAATGTTCTAAGTGTTTATTATATGACATGTGTGATCGCCCGTCTCTTCAAAAATGATTTATGCTACATTATTATTGTAAATGTAACATAAAATTACTACGGTAATCACAGTGGTACCGTTCCTTATGTTTATTTAGATTACTAATGCATATGAATAAATTCGTGAAGTATTTTGAAAACACTGTCATGCAAAATTGTATTCTAAAAAGTTTTATGTGTTTTCGCGTGGTTGCGGCGGGGGTATAAAGGTCGCTCTGTGCTGCAACGTTCGAATGGTAATAAGTCAACACGCGATACCGCGTGAACGAAGATTTAACGACAGAGTCGCCCACTCGATATCGTAATTGAATATTGAACAGTGACAGCATGCGATATCGCAAGGTCGGACATTTAACGTTTAACGACTGTACGATATCGCAAAAATGAATATTAGACATTAACGATCAACTACGCAATACCGTCTGAGTAGATATTAGTATCAGTAATTGATGATATTGTAGGAATAGTTAATTCGCATTATCGACTGACCACGCGATGCCGCGTGAATGGATATTTGGCGATAAGTAATCATCCATAATATACATATAATTGAGTTCGAACTCGAGGTTTGATAAAATATCTGATCAAATCTTTTTGACTCAAATTTTAACTAAGTATGAGGTAGTATTTACCTGAGTTGTCTATGCGCATATATTTTTGTTAACAATTAAAACTACCGTTTTAAAAATAATATAATTTTCATTTCTAGGAACGAGCAAGTGAGGAGTATTAAATATGTTAATAAAAACTTGATGCGACGCGAATACAAAATTGTCTTGATCGTTTGATGAAAACGAGCGGATTGAAAGAGTGATTACGGACGTGTACAATGTGTACACATGTTTATTGATAGTTAGTCGCGATTCTGCGAAGCAAAAATGTCGATGTTTAATATGATAAGTCGTTACAGGAATAAATTCGTTGGACGTTTATCAAAGAGAAGGTGAATCGAACATCAAATATGCATTTTCAATGTGATAACATGAATGTTACACTGATTTATATCTTGAACTGCATGGATGTATCTAGATATACGCAGAGAGGTTCTTCTACGCGAAAACAAAAAACTGGTTTTGACTGTTTAAACATTTCGTAAACAAAAGGTACGTTGATGAAACCTCAAATTCCTTGGAAAGCCCATACGTAGACGGAATAAAAAGGTCAAAGAAAATTAAGAGCGAAGCACAATCTTTTTTTCCGATCCCACAATATGGCAGTCTTTTTATCTTGTGAAGCGCAGTACCTTGAAACTTCTGCGTAATCGAATACATTTCGAAACGAGAAAGGTCATTTCGGACTGCAAAACAGGTTCTTAATTTTTTTTTCAACGTGAATTAAAGTTTCTGTCTAAGTATCTATTTCCGAGTAAAGATCCTCGTTTCTTTTTTTTTTAATAAATGTAACATGGTTTAAAACAGTTTTTAAGATCAATGGACACTATTAAAGATTGTATATGATAATTATAAAAAGTATTTATTATTATAATTGGGTAAAAATGTTGCATATTTTCAGGGGCAACATAACGGTGCGCTAATTTTATAAGCGGAAACATCTCAGACATTTCAAGGTCATCGTCATTCCTTTAAATGGAACGTATTACTTTATATATTAAAATTTGGTAAAATATCAAATTTGGAGTATTCAGCTTTATTCCTTAGTTAAAGTAGAGGCTCGAAATGATATACAATGACATAATCCATTGATCAACAAGGAAATAACATTGTGAACTAATTTTGTACAAAGTGTAAATTCGTTCTTAAATACTTTGTAATTTCGCTTTTACAGTCCTTGTTTTTTAATGGCAAATTAAAAAAATTAAAACATCGAATTTTTTAAATATCTTGTCAACTACGAACTTGAGGTCAATAAGTTTGATATCGCATATCGATACAAAAAAATTGTTATTCCATATAAACAAATATTGTTCTTCGAAAAGCATGACCTACAAATGAAGTTCATATCCTGTTTAATATTTGTCTCGTAACTTTATTAGCTTTCTGTATCAATGATATTCGTGGAAACAGTAGTCTCGTCACACTGTCAGAGACAGAGTTGTAGAAATAGAACATTTTTGGATATGATAATATACAAACAGGCTCTTCCATGAAACGTTGTATATTTTGTTAATAAAGTAGAAAAATAGGTTTGATATTTGTTGCGTATATCTTGTAAGTGTACGTAGCGTAGTTCTAACACATTTTTGACAGAGTGCAGTTTAAAAATTATGTCACATGCTTCTCCGTATGTTCTCTTAAAAATCAGACACGTCATAGCTTCTTTGAAAGAAAGTAGACCTGATTAATGATTTCATTTTTGTGATGAATAAAACAAGTAAAACCAGTTCATTGCACAAATGCGCTTACGTCCAGGGGAAATCACATCTGTAAATAACAAATACTTGATAGGTGCATACGTACAAGATCACGTGGACGCGGGCAGTGTGAATCATTTACAACGTCTGTTTCGCAACGTACCGTTGAAGAGACCGTAGGCTTCGTTTCCAAGAATACAAGTATCCTCGGGATGTTCCGCTCATTATCGTTTCAATTATATTCCACCCACGTATTTGCAATTTTTTTCAAATATGTTTAATTTTAGACGAGAACTACCATCTTTACACTCTGAAGGTAATTCCCGATTCCAATCTTAACTTTTTTCTCATTTTCCAACATTGGATAGTTGCAGCATTCTAAACTGTTATAATCGCTACTATTTCCTGGATCTTCGTCGGATAACAATATCCATTTTTGCATTGTTATATCATATGCTTAGTCTTCAAGCATAACTTCGGTCGTAAAGTTGTAATCATTCATGAAACTCATTTTGTCAAGTGTTTAAAGGGAACTGTAATATCGATAGAAGATCGTAGTTAATTAAAAGTAAACAATAAAATTTAATAACATGTAAGTACTTGCGTTTATCTGTTTTGATTAGAGTTAATGCATGCCGAAAAACCAGAAGCGAATTCTATAATAGAATTTTTCTGTGAAAGGAAGTTATAAACGAGGATTTACTGTTTTTTCTTTCAACATACATATGTGATTAGTTAGATGGGACTGCAACGCAATACCAAGTGTTATAGACGGGAACTTGTCTAAATAATTCCATACATACATGTAGATGCCGCGTCGCGGATTAAACAAGGACAAGGAAGATCACCTTTAAATGTATTCTTCTCGTACTTGCACCATACTTGCTATAGATCTCTAGAAACATAAATGTACAATGAAATATTTATAAGTATACATTAGGAATGTGCAGGTACTCGAGATTACAGGATTGGATATGAACCCGAAAGTATCTTGTCAAACGTATACTATAGAGACTTGCTATATTGCCCTGGACGAAGCTATAGAAATGTAATAAATTACAGTAACAATCGTATACACTCCTTCATGGTATTTGATTGACAAAATCCTACAGACAAATTTTTTAAATTTAAAATTTAATATAAAGGGTAATTCGCTCAGTAGCCTTATATAGCAAGACTATATTATATACAAATGCGCACAACTCAGAAACTTTCGGGTCCCTAAGATATGATTTGGGATTGTGCCGCAGGCTCGTGTTGAGTCAGAAGTCGGACACGATCGGACGAGCTCGAAATATTTTTTTGCGCATGAATTGTCGAGTTTGCAATGTTTACAAACTATTGATTTTAAAAGTGACTTGAGTCACTTTACAATAATACAGAATAACAATTTATTACATTATTTACTCTAAAAAGAATATAAGTAACCAAGTTATCAAATACTGGTGAAATTCCTCCATGGTAAACATGTGAATATATTTTTAGACACATTGAAATACAAAACATTCAATATCTGAAAATAACATAAAAGTGACTCGTGTCACTTTTAAAATAAACGGCTCATTTATTTCTACAAGTTTGTTTTCTTTATTTATTAACAGTTGCATTGTTATGGTAACGTAAGATCGATAAATTAAATACTAAAAAGATTAAATAAATCAGTCCAAATATTGATATATACCCAACTATAGAATGACATCCAATCTACATGATAGAAGATAAATGTCTTGTCAAAATTTATACAAAACTTAATTAATTACTATATTATTATCTTTTGCTATCATCTGATGCCATTTGTGATGCGAGATTTGCAAATTTTGCCATATAATCTACGCTGCTTTCTCCCATGAGGCATTGCATATGTGATACAACCTGTAATATAAATATAATATTATTAATATATCAAAGTAATAATATATTTTCTTTTAATCTGCTATTGATATTTACATCAGATGATGGTCGACTATCTTCTACAATACTGTCTCCATGTTGACTTCTCTGTGAAATTTTCATAGGGGATTCAAGTTGACCCAAGAAACTACTTAATGAAAAATCTGCTACCTACAATTGAATTTTTGCATTAATAAAATTTATTCAAATTGATTATTTAAAAAATTCTCAATTCATCAAATTGAAAATTTACCTCACTATTCAACCATTGATGTTCTCCTTCTTTAAGTATCTGTGTAGCACTTGTTATGATGGAATTCGTAGGTTTTGGGTCTCTTACCACTTCAAGTTCATCCAAGAAATGTTTCTCTTGTGGTTCACTTACATTCATAGTTAATGATTTATCATTTTGTTGCTCGTTGTTACTGATGGAAGGATCATTTATTTTATTTGTCTCTTCGAAAGAAGAAGTTAAGTTTTCTGGTGAACTACCTGATGTAGATATTATTGGTAATACCCTTTGGACAACAAGACTTTTTTGTCTTACTGTCCTCCCTCGTTTACAAAAGCGCGTTTTGAATTTCTGTGTTTGACAAAGTATAGTAACATTATTAATGTATCTTAATTTCTTAACATTCAAAATTACAACTTACATCCAATTGCGTTTTAAAGGCATCTGATGTGCCAATTTTGTGGTAAGTTTGTGGAACAAGAGGTCTTCTAAAGGTAGACTCTCTTGTTGAAAGTACACGAGATGAAACCACAGTTTCATTGCTTCCAGAAGTATTATCATACACCTAAATATTAATGAATAATACATTTAATTATAAAATATTTTAAGTTTTAGAACATCTGTTTAAAGTTCAATCCTCAAAGCTTACTTTGCTTGTACCGTAACTGTGCTTTGCTATGGACAATAACTTCTGCAAAGTTAGGCACAGATTGTTATCATGTAAGCTACTTGATGTAGATTCTCCAGTCTGTTGTTCTTTGACGTGCCAATCCCACCAATATTCCAATGTAATTTTGGACTCGCGACCAAACTAGGAAACTTATAAAATTAGAAATGATATGTTTCCAATGCTTAAACAAACAATACTAGAATTTTATTTACAACTTCGAATAAAACGTATACCATTAAAAATAGATCTCCTATAGTGATAGTATTTGCTTCATCAACATTCCATCCTTTTCGAATTCTATCAATTGTCTCCCTTCCTGGAAACCTGTTGGGTTCTATCTGATGTTCTGGATTTGATTTTTCTTCGTTATTAATAGTTGAAGTTTTTTCTGAAACATTACTGCCAGATTCTATTCCATCCACATCACTATTATTATCTGGCAATGTGCAGTTATCTTCTGTTCGATTCAAGCACTTTTTGTCTACTTTATTCTTTTTAATGCCTTTCTTCCCAACTCCTTTAATATACTGCACTGATCCTAACAAGTTCATTCTGGAACTTTTCAAACCTAGACGTTTTTCATAAGAATTCAAACTAACACTATTGCTGGTAAGATATTCTCCAAGATTGACTATTGGCAAAGTGATTTTACATCCATCAGGTGGTGCTACCCGTAAAAGTCGGGTGTCTTTCAACTCGTTAAGAGCTGCATTTTCTATGTTAGAAGGCTACATTACATGTATAGGATATTTTATTGTAACTGTATAATAAATCTCTTCATATGAATAATATAATTTGAAATAAGGATACTATGTTGTACTTTGCAGGCCTCCACCTTTGTTGTAAAAATATTAACAAACTTGACAAACGTCTTTGTATAGGTAATAAAGTCCGTACTCTTGGATTCATTGATGATGCTTGTACTTGCCACCATGCCATATTGTTTCGAGGTCTTAACTCAACTGTTATTCTAGAAGGTAACTTAATTTCTTCTTGCCAATCTGTGAAATATATATTATGAATTGTCTATAATGTTTGATATCATTTTGTTCAGTAAATATATACCTTCCAACTGATTTAATTTTCTCAGTGCTCTACAGATAGGTGTCTTAATTCGCATAGTTTTTCCTCTTAGTCTAACTTGTGTTGATCCCCAATATACTAATTCATTTAATTTTAAATGTATTTTTTCATGTATTCTAGGTAACTTTCTTCTGAGTTCACCATAATTTATCAAACCATATAACTCTTGAGAAGTCTTCTTTACATCTGCAAAACATATGTTATTTTCAATTAAAAAATAAAATTAAATTAAATGCAATATTTTGTAACTACCTTCTGAAAATTTTAAATGTTTAGAAATCTTTAGCCATGTTCTATAATAAAAATGCCGTATTTGTTCCTTGTTCTTTATCATAACATCTGGAAGGCCTTTCTTTTTCCCTTGACATAAGAAATAGCTTTGTAAAGCATCAAAATCTTTTCCATACTCATTCAAGGCCTTGAAAAAGGTATTCTTATCTTCCATAGACCATAACTCGCAAGATCTTTTGAGAGATTTTACTTTTGTTTCTGTATTAGTTTCTTCATCTTTAGAATCTAGATATAATCATAAATAATTTCTTTTTATAGATATACAATGTAACGGCATTTACATTAACTTTACATCTAATACAAACCTTTCTTTTCATAATTATTATTGTCAGTAACATCTAGTTTTACTTTCTTAGTACCCCTTACAACACGGACTTGAGTATTCTTGGAATCTATTGATACTTTTCCATCAGAACAGATTTGTATTCCCTGGGATGCTACAGAAGTTTCTTCTTTCTTAGTTATTGTACTAGTTCCTTGAATTTCATATTCTTCGTTTGTTACGCTGTTCTCCATTATGATATTTTCATAATAATTTGAAGTTCAATAGTTTCAAGCTCCCAGTTCTCCTCAGTTTTACAACTTGCTGAAACAAGTAATGTTTAGAATAATAATGCTTTTATTTAGCAACTATAAATCCAACTACAATATCCATATGATTATTTCATAATAGAACAATATTAAAAGCTATGTAATTATAATTTGTTGTTGCATTAAAGTGCAATTCATCCACAAACATGTACAAACTATCTGAATAAGGTTTCTGGATACAAAAAAAATTCTTGCAGAAAATTCATTCTGCATAAAACACATAATGAGATCCCATTTACTTATATCTTCCAAATTTCATCATTGTGTTCTCAAAATTAATGGACTTTCAGCAAATTATGTGAATCAATGATTGAACCAAATTTGCATCAATAATGAAATCAATGGACAGATAATGTCCTTTTTTAACTCATTTGTGAAGTCAGAAGCTTCAGAAGATAAGACAATGTTATTTAGATATTACTTTATTATTAGATAACACAGAGAGTCAAAATAAAAACGCAACAGTGTGTGTGCATTTAGTAAATGTATGCTTTCTATGTTTCATTTTATGCAAAAAAGGGCCTGAGAAAGTTATAACTAAAATTAATATTACTGATTGATTATATTGTATTAATTCCAAGCGTAATGGTGAAACTCTAACGCGAAAATATCAACATTTTAAACATTATAGATAGTTTTGCTACAACATCAGTAGGCATTAAAAGTATTAACTACGTAATGTTTGAGGATACTTTTCTCGCGACTGACTTTCGACGCTAAGATCCTTTTTGCGTCCAACAGAGTACACGGCTTGCTGTATAAGCATATACAAAATATATTAAAAAATTATAAAGATTATGTACTATAAAATTTATCAAATCCAATGGGTATCTCTTTCGTACTGTGCGTTCGTACAAACACGCAACTCTGAGCGTATTTCAGATCAGATTGGGTACTTTAATATAAAAAAATTGACCACATTATTATAAATAATAGTATCATAAAATGATCAATTCAATCAAAAAACAATACGCTCATGAGTTTTTGAGAATTTCTCGAGTATTTCAAATACTCGTCTCACCCGAATATAAAGTTTGCAAGAAAACATTTTAGAACTGATTTTCGCGCTGCACCATAGAAATATCAGAATAGAGTGCGTGAGTGAGCTGAAAAAGCGGCATAACGATAGAAAAAGAACGATATATATGTGCATCTCTTGTCCCTCCTGAATCACACATGCGCAATAACACAATAATGTGGCGGTTTTTTAAAGAAATTGTACAAAATTATTTGACCCGAGATGCAATGGAAGACATGTCAGTAAAGCATTGTCGGTAGACCTCTGCTTTACTTAAGCGTAACGTAATAGAAAGCTGATGATAACATGTATTATAACGAATTTTTGTGTAAGCATTAGCAAGAAATGTGCTAAATAAAAGTATGCGAAATAAAAGATCACTGGGTATACACACCCGGTTCCAAACATTATTATGGCACATGCGCGTTACTCTGATTACAGAGTACACTAGACCAATTAATGTAGACCTGCGCAGTACGAATGAAAATTCATCGTTCGACGTATCGGTTCCCTCGCAAAATAAAGAAAATATTTCCACATACTGCACTGGCGCTGGCAATGCGCTACCATGACAAGTGCAACATCGGGCCAATAAAATCCCGCGTATAATCCATGCACATGACCAATTGAATTTTCTATTTTTTGCGCGCAGGGAGGTGCACCGTTGTTTCCTCTCTAAATTAATTATTTTTCGCAACGTTGTTCGTGGACGGGTGGCCTTGATAGAAAAACTCAACTCGGACAAGAGCAGTGTACTTAATTAATAAATCAATCGATTCGCCTTAAAAAATAGATCTCGGACGTTGACCGACGCCTTGATGAAGCCAATAACAATGTTGTGCAACTCGTTCGTGGGCCTACTGTAATATCATAATCGGTCACGCGTGTTATGCACTCGTCAAATCGTATTGCCACCCCGGTTTTGATAACTGTAACCTTGACTGTATTCACTATTGCGGCTCTACGTCAAAGGTGACAACGGGCCAAGAGTATTTGGTTTTTATTTGACTTGTAGCAGCTGCGCAAGGGGGGCGCGAGGTGTCAGTGACAAGGTGTAGCTAACCTTAAAATGCGAGCATCCGTGATTACCGATGTGATAGTACTGTTCGGGCTACACTTCTTGTATTGGTGTTGCAACACGGTTGATGCTAGCGGTGGTGCCCTTGACTCAAGCCCGAACTTTCAGTCTGGCTCCTCCGGAAGCTCACATTCCAAAGTTACAGCGTTTTCTGCTACTCTCACAGATGGACTGGCACAGGCTGTGGCCCATGAAGCTGGTAAATGTCTCGCTGTTATTTGTTAATGTCTGTTTTGTATACCATGATATACCACTGACTATGTTGTCTTCATTTTATCATTCCTTAATGCATCATCAAATATATTTCATTATATTTCTTGTTTTGATTTGGTATATATATATGTGTATACACAGTATGTGTATATATGATTATAATTTATAGCATTATTCTTAATGTTTAGTTTTATAATCATAGTGGGCGATAACACTTTACATGTTTGTATATTTAGAAGAAAATGAAAGGGATGATTTAAAAGTAATTAACTTTTGTTTGTATCTTCAATATAAAATAAGATATATTCTTCGTACAGATGTCATGATTATTTTACAAACTAATCGCTGAATTTTTATGGGCCTTTCTTCCTTGGTTAAAGTAGTTATTTATGAAGCTTTTATATGGCATATTAAATAATACAATTCAGTCATAACAGACATAACAAGATTAAAAAATGTCAACAAGAGAAGGTAGTTGGTTATGTGTATTTGCACAGGTGCAGATCTTCGTTTTGTACTTAGTTACTGTAATGATATTGTACAATTACAAAGTGAAACCATTAAACATCTACTGATGTTGTTGAAAATAAGACTGTCACTATGTTTTTAAGATTTTGCTGAATAAAATGGAAATATCTTATAAATAACTTGAAATTAAATTTTATATACTTTCACATAAGCAATTCATATAAAAGTTGGATAATTAGTATTGAAATAATCATAGATGTATTTAGAATTTCCTTATGTCATTATATAGTGAAATGTTATTTGGGTCACATGCAAGGAACTAATTTGGTCCTAAGTAAAAACTGCATATGTCAACTAGTTTTTAATATATTTTTCTTTTAATATATTCCTAGTAGTTGCTTTTTACGAGGGTAAACATCTAGATGTTTCCTAAGTTCAGTTGTATGTTTTTGTTGGTAGACTCAGTGTATTTTGTTTTTGTTGCTTGCAAAGAAGCTACAAATGTGTTTATGATAAAAATTAATATAAAATCACTTGAAGATCTATTTCATGTCATTCAGCAATAATAAAATTTGTTTGTATTGCTACAAGAAAATTTAATTTACTCTATTTGTGTATTAACAAATTGTGCCTATTGTACCTTCACATTAATATAATTGGATGAAATGCTTATCACATTAACAGATAAAGATGTAATCTTAATAAAAAGGCTTTTGCATAACAGATTAAATGTAATCATAAACACATACAATCAAACGTAGGCTGTTTAATTTATTACAGGTTCCGAAACTTGTAACGATGACCTAGCTTGTCTCACAATGGCTTCTCATGATCGACTAGGTTTAGAAGCTATCAAATCGCTCCACAGTCAACTGGATGATGATGCCAATGGAAATGTAGACCTCTCAGAATCGGATGATGTAAGTATATTGTAATTAACCTTACATATTTGTTGTCATACAAAAATGAAATTTATTCCTTGTAGTTCTTAAGGGAAGAGTTGCAATATGAAGCTGGGTATGAAAGGAGGCAGAGGGCTTTTCATCATAATGATGATATGCACATCAGTGTTCGAGAACTTTGGGAAGCCTGGTTAAGGTCAGAGGTACTGAAAAATGTTTCTTTCAGATTTCAGATTAATAATTTTAGATTTCAGTGCATATCTTAAATTTTATATGTAAATATATTTTTTCTTAGGTTCATAATTGGACTATAGAACAAACATCTGAATGGTTGTCTTCTAACGTAGAGCTTCCTCAATATGTTCCTACTTTTATACAACATCGTGTAACTGGTGCTACACTTCCGAGGTGAATATTTTAGGAACTATATTATTACAGATTATGAAAATAATTTATTTAACAAACGTTTCTTTTTGTATTTACAGGTTGGCTGTGAACAATATGCACTATCTGAGCAATGTATTAGGGATTAAAGATCCCATCCATAAACAAAAGATTGCCTTAAAAGCTATGGATGTAGTTCTTTTTGGACCACCAAAAGGTAAACATGCATAGAGAAATGTTTCTTGGATTAAGTCCGTTGTTTATTCCACTATATTTATCTAAAATAATATGTTATAGATACTGGACATAGCATTAAAGATTTGATATTAATTACGTTATTATTTGGAGCACTTATTGGTTGCTGGTATGTATACCAGCAGAAGAAAAATTCACAGAAACACCTTCATAGAATGATGAAGGATATGGAAAGTTTACATAAAGCAGAATTGGCACTTGAAGATCTACAAGTACGTGTTATACGTTCTTTTTATATCTTAATAATATATTATGATTTTATCAAAATGTATTTTTACTATACAGAAAGAACTTGAGAGGGCACGAATGGAACAAGAAAGTGCCACTACAGAAAAGCAAAATTTGGAGAAACGTTTACAAGATGAAAGTATGGGATTGCATGCATCTTATTCCGACCTTGAAGTTTCTCAATTAAAAGCTGAGATAGAAGTAAATAGCGTATAGATTTTAATTTTCAAGATGCGAAACTGTTTCCTTTAAAATGTAATTCATTCTTACCTCATAGATGTTGAAAGTTGAATTACAACGCGCAGAGGGTGAACTTGAAGACAGGTGTTGGTCCCCTCCTCCAGGATTGCAACATTGGTTACAATTAACTCATGAAATTGAGAATAAAGCATATACGAAGAAAAAAATATCAGCAGAAAAACAATTACAGCAAGCCCGCGAAGCAGTAAGATATCTTTGACATTTGACTTTTATAACATTGTAATATAAAGATATAATATTTATCGATGTTTTCCAGTGCGAAAAACTACGAAAAAAACGATCGAGCTTAGTAGGAGCATTTGTTTCGACTCATGGTAAATCTATCGACGAAGTTGACAAAAGTATAGTCGAAGCAAGAACTGCATTAAACGAAGTAACTGCGGAATTGCAAGAGAGAGTATATCGCTGGAAACAAATTGAACTCTTATGCGGTTTTAATATTATCAACAACAATGGTCTAAGTTATTTAGAAACCGTTCTCTATAGAGGAACACCCAATGGTCGAGGTCTCGGACTTAGAGGTATTTACATTTTCATTCATGAAAAATATACCTTCTATATTTTTTTCTTATTTGTTTAAACATATTCAAGTATATAAAGATAGAAAAAAGTTCTAAAATTATAATGACGCAACATCTTCAAGGCTTAGATTTCCAAAGTCAAGGAAGCAGATAATTAAATAAAAAAATATTGTTTTACTGTTTTAAAATTCGAGTGAATAATTATCTTCATTTGTTACTTATAGGTCGACTCAGCAGCCAAGATGACTTAGATGACGAAGCAAGCTCAGTATATTCGCCTTCCACGTGTGGTGCCGCAGGTAAGCTGGAAACGGACTTCCACGAGCATTTAGATTGATAAATAACAATGCTCAGTTTGTATGTACTACTGTATACTTACACCTATATATTGTCTTCTTTCACGTGGACGACGAGATTAATAATTTACTAACTCGTTTTTGTTTTCCTAGCATTAGCAGTTTGGGTTTTTTGTAAAATTAATCTTTCTGTTTAATGTAGATGTTCGTGAAACTTAGGGTATTGTGCGAATTCCCGTATCAATCGAATATCGAACTTTTTAAAAAACGTTCTAATGTGCTTCTAATGAATCTAATAATTGCTTAAAAATGTTTGTAATGAAATTATGGATAAGTTGTTTGCCGTGTAAACATCTGTAATTTTTATTTCTTAGTGACAAAATGTCTAAGGTGATACCTTATAATACTTTTTTTAAAAGAAAAGAGCAAATTAGTTTTTGTATATCGTCGATCTAAATCTTTTGTGCTGAATAATTTTGATAAAATATGACTGAGAAAATGAAGAATGCCAGCCATTCTGAAAGATGCAGATAATTGTTGTAAATGTCACACATTACAGTAAAATTGATAGACGTTTTAAAGAACTTTAAAAATTAGAAAAAATATAGTGCAAGTAGCAAAATTGGTTCTTAAAAATATGACATGCTATGACAAAAGCTTAAACAAATGTATTTAGTAATTTCTTGTACTCGGAAGAAGTTTAATATTGATTTCTCTAACTTTTTAAGATAATATTTTCACACGTGAGTTCAACTAAAACTTGTTTCTTTTTTGGTGTTCCTAAAATTCGTCCTTGTTTTGTGACTCGTGTGCAAAATGTTGCTGTAAATTTGTGCTGCAATTGTCATTGTTCAGTTGTCCTGTTTCAAGATGTTTTAAGTCTTCGATACTTTACACACTTTTGTGCTTCTTTTAAACTAATTTTGATTTTGCAAAAATTTGTTGAATAAATATGTGTGTATACATATTTGCACATTGTTTTCAACGCTGACAGCGATCAGTTTACAATTGTAGTGTTCTTTCATGACAAAGTAAAATGATTTGTTGATACTTTATGTGCTGCAGCATTCAATATTTTTCGCACCATAGTGCTACTTGTTCATATTATGTTATCATTTGATTCTAGGGAAGGAAGAAACTGTAGAGTTCCAAAAAAGTAGTGGTACCAAAAAAGATTAATGAAGCCATATTATCTGAATGTGTGTTGCTCATCCTGCACGTAAACTTCTTGTATAAAGAAATCTATCCACAAAATCAAAATACTCTCAGCTTAGCTATTGCAAAATTATATATGTTAATGTAATGTGTGACATGAACACAGTGTTCGCAAACAAATTCATTTCAGTCATACAAACGAAAATTAATAGCGCAAGTAAACTATAATCGTATCCAATACATGACATGCAACTAGTATTAAAAATATCGAAAAACTTTCTGCTGAAAGGATGTGTGCAGGGAAAGGGAAGAATCTCAGTTAGAATATTCCCTTTCCTTAATTAAGATTTGTCAAGTTTTGATGAAGAGTGTGTCGATAATTCAAGGACAAACAGTGATAAATCTTTTAAGTGATTGTTAACTTATTAGTTTATACGAAAAAACATCGTTTTATTCCAATTATATCCAAATATTTTTTGCAATTATGTATATTCGTATACAGTGTAAAAAGTTAGAGTAACGTTTTGAGAAGTTACATGACATATTTTTGTACTAAAATTTTCATGACATATCGAACGAGCGAACGAGGGCACAATGTCATCCTATGAAATGTTAAGAAAATGTGATATTTTTACCAATAAACTCGTTGTTAATTGTTCTATTTGAATTAGGGATTTCTTGTAGTTTTTTTAATAAGCATTATTAAGTGTAGGTTGAACGAAGTCATAGGATCATTAGCATAAAATATAAACTGAAATTTATACCAGTGTTTGGCAGTGTTCAAATAATATATTTCAGAAAAATATTATTTTATTCGACCAAAGTAAATATTTCAGTTTACTTATTATCTTAAAAGAATAACACATAAAAATTGTTTCAAATTCTTTGTGCGTTCATCTTCCTTGAAGTTTGAGAGATTGTGATCTATGATAGCAATTAAATCGTTTAATTACTAAGAAGCAAAGGTTAATTTATAGCATGACTGCGGCTTCAGTTCTTCTTGGATCCAAACTTGGATTGAATTCAATAAATTCCAGGGAGCCTTCTAATTCGTTCCTTCGAATATCAATAGTAATATATCTAAAATAATCAAGTGCCAAGCGTGATAATAATATTATCACTTTATTTAAGAATAAGTGCCGATTATCGATTACTTGTTATATTATTATACATGATATATACATATACACATATTATAATTTGTCCCTTTAGGACAGTTAAAGACCAAAGTAAAAAATTTTCAAGTAGCCAAATTCTCTAACAAGAACAGCTGACTGGACATCAAATGAATTCTTGTTTCACACTTTTATTTCAGTTTTATTTATAAAAATATATGAGTACACTCTCCGTTCGTTATAGGTGGTAAAGCTCTATACTTATAAATAATTACAAAATAAATTTATAACTAAAAAGTAACTTACACTGATTAAACGAAGTAATGGTAATGCTTGTTTTAGGTATATGTTTGTGTAACATGTTGATCGTGATGCTAAAGTTGTTGAATGATTTCATTAAGTAGTATTTCTATTTTTAACAAATCTTGTTATTTTCACAATATTTCAATTTAAGCATCAGCCATGTATGGGTGATACATGGTCCTAATCTTTCTTGTTATAAATTTTAAACAATATGAAAAAGAGTTCTATGCTATTCTTCTTGAAAAATATTATCCAGTTACTTTAGAATATCAACCACAAAAATTGACTAAAGTAACCAAGCAATGTTAAAATTGAGTGACTGTGTGAATTATGAAAGATGTTGCATACACAACATATTTTAAATTTCTTAGCATTTCCATTATTTTGTGTACTCTCTGTAAATAACAAAACTTTATATGGGTATTTTGGTCTAGACAGTCAGTCTTAAAGACATTATTTTTGAGCATTCAATGCAGTAACAACTAAACCTACAACAGATACTCTTATTCTCAACGATTCAAGAGTTAAACTACAATGTATTTATACTTTGTTAGCCTACATCGATCATGTCTGTGCATAATTGGCTTCCTGTTTATTAAAAGTTAATTCATGGATATGAATATTATTCAATATGAAATTTCAAAATTAATAAAATGTCAGTAATTCAAAGTGTAATCTTCAAAATTAATGAAGTCAACAGTTTTTTATACTTTGAAATTAATATGAAATATAGTATTTTAACAATATACAAATTAAGAAATTAAATGTCATTAAAATACTATTAAAAATGCGCATTAACATTATGGAATGTCTAGACCAAAATACTGCTTCAGTGATGAGGGATTCCCGTATCGCGTTGAATTAATGGTGGTGGGGCAAGTGACCTTCAGCGATTGAAAATTTTCGATCGCGACTATAGCTCGATAAATGTCTCGAATAGTACGGAATTTCTAGCTCTGCTGGGGCAGGTATCTTGCAACAAACGATGCCAAAAAACGATTTCTATTTCTCAGGGGATTTCAGACACAACTCACGTCACGTTTAATATTAGATTCAATTAAAATTAGATGTGACTGTATTCGATATCCCAGGATATCATTCAGGTAACAGAGCAGTGCATTCTTGAGCGCTTTAATTTCTATCTTATAATAAACTCGAGCATACCAAACGGATACGAGGTTACGTACGGTATATGATGGTGACATACGCGTTCTGTTCACACGAGACTAATGTTTATTTCCGCGGAATAATTGTATTTGATCGATTCTAATTATAATCCTCTGCTCGAGTAACGAGTGCAGTAATCATCGTTCGATTAACAGGATGGTTTTGGTATAAATACGACGAATGAAATGTTTATACTTTGAACTCAAACGTCAGCTCAACACCGACCGGGAAATTTATTAATACATTATTTACCGGTCGTCACTTAATCGAAATATTGAAATTTTGTACGAATTATTTATTCTGTATTTTAGATTCAATCTAGTATATTGACAGTAGAAGTTTTATGGTCGAAGAATTATAATACTGAATAAACCTTAATATCTGACAGTTTGTTAACACGACTGAAGAACTATGATGATAATTAAAATTGGATATTTGTAAGCATATCACCGTAATTTATATCGTTTGTATACGTCGCAAGCAAAGTTATCTTAACTATCTGTAACATTTATTCTCGCATTGTAATTTGTATGTAAACATGTTTGTATACATCTAAGTGATCTATTTTGTTTAGATGCGTTAGACATATGATTTGATCTTGTAAATACATTGATGAGGTCAACAAGCTACAGTGGAACGTTGTTATATTGCTGCGGACGATTTTACGTATTGTATAAGTGGCGATGTAATGTGTTGACGATACAGTGCACTAATAACACGACGCAACGCGTAGTCACGCAACATACAACTTAACACTCAACTAATAGCATAAAGGGTCGCAATATAACGAGAGTCTACTGTATCGAGATGAAACGAGCTATAGAAGGATATATCTTTGAACGAACGTAACGAAACTATTTTTCCTAGTTGAAGCAATAAAGAATGAATTTTCTGCTTTGTCTATTGTACTCTTCTGACTTCGTCGTTACTAATACGGAACAACATAGCAAGATAGTTTCATCGACACATCCGTGAGAGATACATGTCTGTGTTTGTTTCTTCTGGTAAAGTATGGAATCGAAACTGCATGCAGAATTATATACAACTGGAATGATTTTCCTTCGGGAATTTTGGTAAATCCTTACATTGTTGAAAATTAAGATAAATATTATATTATAAAATTATAATAGTTTATTGAGAATACTGAAGAGAGTCTGTACCTGTAATCGTGTAATATAAAATGAAAATATTGTTCATTGAATTTCTTTTTCTTTGTCCGTGATGTTTGATTTTGCATGGAGATGAAATTTAATAATAACATAACACAATTTTATGACATGAAAGCACTGTAACAATTGTAGTGTATTTAAAGTTTAAGGATTGATGAAAATGTGAACGTGTTTGTTGTTTTTATGTCATGAAATCGTGTCGTGTATTCCTTTTTTTAATAACTTTCAAGACGGTGTTCCAATGTCTTTCTTTGTTTCTATTAACATTGCATTTGTTTTTATTAGACATTCATTAATATCATCGCCTCGATGTTTCCAATAATTTATTCTGACATCAGACACTTAATAAGAATAATAACATCTTACCGTTCACATAACAAAAATAAATATTATCGTTTCATAATTTAATATTTACTTACTAAACATTGCCAGATATACGTCATTTTAAATCATAAATTAAGTGAAAGACACTTGGAGCCGTTTATTAGTCGTTCATTTTTTATTACATGAATTAACACGTTCGCTGCTGTTCACGGGATGTCGCGTATTTGAGTATCATATTAAATATCCGCTCACGCGAAATCGCGTGCATAATCATTGCCATTTGACCATTGCGGCACACAATCACCGATCTCCAAATCCTGCGACACAGCGAGCGAACCGTTCCTGGATTTCTTCAGCAAATATGTTAAAACGTGTCTGAAATCAAAGAAATTAAGAAACTGGTGTACAAAGTGTTGATTTTCTATCCTGATCCGCAGGTACCCTGGACAGCCTGACGTGGAAGGAGTCATCGGTGCCGCCAGACTCGTCCAGCAGTGAGAATGGGAAGGATACACCTCCAGAGAGCAACGTGGTGCACTTCACCGTGGGCGAGGGTCCTGACGAGCCTATAAAACCGTTCAGCAAAGAAAAGTCGAACATCGTACGGTCGCACAGTCAGGATATCAATTTGCTCCTCGCGGTCGAGGACAAGACTACCTCATCATTCCTGCCGAAGACCTCGTACTCAGAGAATTCGTTGGATTCGTCGGGTCAGGATAGAGCTGGGCAGCAGAAGACCGCCTCGGCCTCGGTGATGGTCAACACCACGGGCACCACGACGAGCGGCACCAGCGTCGCCACGAGCAGTCACAAGAAATCATGGAAGGAACTGCCTCCTGTGATGTCGGTCGACGAAGAGACCCTCTCCACGGACTCCAACTCCACCACGGATAATGACGAGATGAAGAGAAGGCGCAGGAAGATCCTATTCCCGGCGTTCAGGAAGAACAAGGCCAAGGTCACGTGATGAATGCCCGCTAGTCACATAACAAATCGTACATCGCGTTGTACCATTACTTAAAACGCTGTAACTCTTAACGATTAGTTGGTTAAACCGCGACGTGCACTTAACAATTTGCCTCGGAGAACCGGTTCGTAATTGATCGGTTGGTTAATTGCGACCGGATTTTCTATACACGTATTTACAATACGTATACGCAAATACATGTAACGTACACGATAGAGAGACACTGTAGCAGGGTGGAACGTTTAGGGTAATAGGTTGGCCATGAGGTCCTGAGATTTAGATTCGACATTGGCACCTTGGTGTACGTTGAGGACCAGATATTATCAGAGTCAACTGTTGAACAGTTTAATCACTCTATTTTTTAAGCCTTCATAGATATATTTTTTTATATTATGCAGATAAATTTGGTCATTTGTATCATTATTTTATATTAATTTTCAAAGTTACAAAAATTTAAAGTCTTAGAATCTCAAGGTTTAAAATAAAGTCAAAGTCCCACAGATCAAGTATTTATACTTTAATATTTCATGTAAAGAGCTGACCCATACTTTCAGAATCTCTGGTTTAGAGACTTAAACATCTTCAGGCATTGCTATCCAAGTGGTTAATCTATGCGTGCCAAAATCATAGAAAAAATTATATTTTACACTTTGTCTGCATTTGATCTGTTGTTAATTGCAGTGAAGCGACACATCAAACTGTGATATTTACTTCAGTTTCAGTTTTGGGAATAAGTATCATGTTGTTATAGTGTAAATGGGCTTCCATTATAAGGTTTTGAAGATATATTTCATGAACTGAGACATTAAAGGTTCTTGGATTAACGTTATAACAGAATGAATAAATAACTGAAAATTTAAGACTAAGGAGTCTCTGAAGTAGTCACATCTATTGTTTTAAAAAGTTGTAGTTCAATAATTCCTAGTTTCTTAATCAATATGCTCAAATATAGCTCGAAAATTCGTGGAATCTGCATGTTATTTGTTCCAGTTGATTCTGATAAACCCTTGGTATCGTGTATAGTTCGTCCCTTGTAATATAAATATCGCAGTTGCATTGAAAGCTCTTTAAACTGTAAAATATGTGACTGTACTATACGAAAGTGTACAGATAAAACCATTAGAAAGAAGTTGTATTATGTTAAAGAAGGTTATGCCAATGTAAGGCCAAGTGTACAGTGTATAGTAGTAGAATTACAGTGCAATGTGTAAAGAGCCTCAATTAACATGCTGACTATACTGGTGATCACTAGTGGAATAAAATTAAAAAAGAGTTTCATGTTAACATATTCTGTATCACATGGACCAATATTTATTGCAAAAATACTTTAAGTGATAGTAAAGCATATAAAAGTCAATCAAAATAATACTGCAATTGTTGATCATTGTAATTTTTAGCAATGTTAATGAAATGATCCTGCACTTAATAATCATGCTACGGTAGCACATATAACAGTGTTCATCATGGTAGTCAATATGTTAATAGTACTGTTCAAGACTTTTAATTTAATATGTCCAGTAAGATAAGTTAGCATTGCAGCTAGCATTATCAGTAATCTGAAAGTGTTCTAATACTCCAACATTAGATATACTTCAGTACATATCGGGCACTACTTAAGTCCAAAATTCTTGAACAGTACTAACTGTAAAAGCCTTAAGGACCTTAATAAGGTCCAAGTAAATTGAAACAAATGGACCTCCTGGCTAACACCAGTATAATAAGTTTTTAAAGCGAACGTTCCACTAGGCTACTGTCGCGTAGGATGTTTTTGGTGCCCCGGTGTGTCTTCCGTTTTGCCAAATCTTTCGTTCTGTTTGCAAAGAGACACCCACCAAGCGACGTCCGATACTTAGGTAGCTAGATTTTTAAACTCGCGATACCGAAATTGTTCAGTCACGACAATATGTTTGGCTCAGGGGTGGGCGAAGAATTCGCGACCTTTCGTCACCTTTATTTCAAATGGAACGACATAAAAAAAAGTTAAAGCTCTCTGTACCTATTTATGTTTGATTCGAGCCTTGTTCCTGTTGCGTTCCATTGAAGAATTAAATCTTGTTGCGATGTCTCTCTGAGGCGAAAGAATCTCTATGTGTTACGCTCCTTCGTGGATAACTTTAATCTTTTAAATGTATGTCTCTCTAAGTGGCGAAGAAAAAAACGATATTAGAATTCATTCAAAATTAATTGATCGTTTAAGGCGTTGAAAAAAGGTAGTATTCTAGGAAACTTGTGTTGAAAAAACGAGCAGTTGAGGTTGTAAGGAATTTTATAATATAGAAAAGAAAGATTTGCATCGTTATTTATGAAAGGTGTTATATAGGTTTTCCCATTTATACGCATGCTTTACATTGTGTATTGTAGAGTTTAGAACTTGTTTATCTGCAGTGTTTGATTAGAAGTACAACAGTTTAGTAATCATGATGGACTGAAGTTCAAATGCATAGTCACTAATTAAAGAAGCGAATAATTAATATTATTAAAATCAAGATGTTGCTGATTTTTCAACACATGTATATTAAAGGTTAATGAATACTATCCACTGAATTGTACAAGAGTTATCTTTTCTTGTTCATAGTTGAGTAACTCTTCTATAAATTCCCAGATAAATCTTGAACGATCAATTGATTTTGAACAGTCTACTATTATATTGTTGCATGTTAATGAATATTACAAAGTAGCACATTTGTAAACTTCAAATTTTTACACCATAAGAGTTACTGTTGTTACATCTTGTTATTATTAGACTTAATATGCAACAAGCTAATAGTAGAAATTTATTCGGTTCATTCCTGTTTTTCATCGCCTTATCGTTAGAATCACCTCAAAGGCCAGTAAACAGTTCATAGACCTATACATAGAAAGATTTCATCATTGATCATGATCATGAAACTCGTGCTTCACATTTTCCCATGACGAGACTCGATTTAAAATTAATCATTGTATGCAGTCATTTGGAAAATTGTGGGAAATTTCTTTTATAATTTAGTTGCCACGAAAGAAGTTTCCAATTAAAAAAAGATTATTCTAATCTTGAAACTCGTTCGAGAATACTCGCCCATCCCTGCGTTTATTCCTTCAAGGAAATAAGCAAAACGAAATTCTGACATACTGAACCTTTTCGTTTCACTGTTCTTTTCCCGATTAATCGTAACCATTAGCGTATATTTTGTTTCTCTCTATTTATCTTCGTTTTCTGGGTTCTTTATCGAACGCTTTTAGGCTTCCACTGTTGTACAAGCTGAGCACAAGCGATCTTCTACTGTTTTGCCACACGAACTTTGCTTTTTTATCAATCATTCTGTTCTAAAATTTAATATTATTTACGTATTGGGTTTCTCAAACAATTCTGTGTTACTTGCTTTTGCATCTCAATGAAGCGAAAATGTTTTATAAGGCCCTATAAATGAAATGTACGAATTTTGATAACGAAACATCAAATTAAGAATCAAAAATTCCACTTGTAAGATTCTTGTGCGTGTTTTTAAAAAGTCAAATTGCATATGGTGAGGGTAATTGTTTAATATTAGCTTGTTCTATAGGTAACTTAAACATTTTATATTTCTTTAAAAAGAAAAGAATGGAACTAGAATGAAATAGCAAATCAAGTTTGAAACATTTGTAACTTTGAAAAGAATTCCACATTTTGTCATTACAATGTATATTTTAGAAGGCAAACATCTAACATCAATGAGTACTTCAAACATCTAGAATTTTTTGAAAAAGATTAATTAAGTAATTAAGTCCTGTTACCTATAGGATGACCTAATAGCAAATAATCCTTTGAGGTCCAACTATTGAACTGTACATAGTATACCATTGAAAAAGCAATAACAGGGCTGACTAGCCACAGTCAGGGTTCGTCATCCTCTTTTTTAGACGAATTTATATTAAGATAAATCTCTAAGTATTATTAGATTTAACGTACCACGAGCGATCAAGAAAGAGAAACCACGAATCGTACGATCAAAGACTGTCAATATGTGCAAGTATATGCATATGTAATCAAACTAACAGATTTTTATAAAATGGTTTAAAAGTATCAACCGAAGCACTTTTATATAAAACACGTATTTGCACAATAATTGACAGTCCACTCTTGTGAGGGGACCTCGAAGGATTGTATTCGTGGCAAACGAGGAGAAAAAGACGGTCTGTGCTTATCCAGTACTCGACAAGCTATCAAAGTTCGCGATCTTCCACAAAATTGTTCGCGCACGAATCAAGGCATTTTTTATTAGTCGCGTTTTCGTTTTCACACCCTGCGTCGTTTATCTATATTTTTCTCTTCTTTTTTTTAACGTTCACATAGTATTTTAAAGCCTGTTATTGTACTTCATTTTTTAGCGTTTAGATTTATAGTTTGTACAGAATCAATGGTCCTTCAAAGGCTGCCATTTTGATCTTAATCTTCCTATGTCAGGTATTCATATGTCATATGAAATTAACAATTGTAACTTTCCTTGTGACAATATCACATTAGAAATATGCTTTGGCAGTTCATATCTTCCATTAAAATCTGTCAGATTAATAAGTATAAAGTACTTTATGTTCACTTGCAAGAAACTAATAGAAGAAAACTTGTTATTTCTATCTTATAATATTTGTAAGAAGTGTATACAGCAAAGAAGTGTATGCAGTAATTTAGTAGAAAGGATATACTAGTATCCTGATGCATTATTTTTTTTTTAAATAATTGAAATAGTGAAAGTGGTGGGAGTGACCTTGAGCGACCATTGATTCTCAACAGACTGTAAAATTAACTTATTACCGCTTCCCTACCGAATGAAGTGGTTTCTTTCTTATCATTATATTTTTCCTTCCTCTTTTGCTCTTTCTTTTTTAGTATATATATATTATTATATATATAATAATATAATATACATACACATATTATTATATATATACATATATATATGAATGTATGTACACATAGAAGCTTAAGTGCGGTGAGGCTGGAACTCTCTGAAATGTATATCCACGTATAAAGAATAGCGTGATAAGTTAAAACCAGATTTTAATCGACCTTGTCACATGGATGTGAAGGTCACTGTGCAGACAATTTCGACGAGCGTCATGTCCCTCGCAGCGTTTGTTTCTCCGTGGATCAGTTTTATTTTTCATTAATAATACTAGAGAAATAAGATACCTATCTAAAATTCTAAGTCTTGTACTTTGCGATTGACATACAAATGGTGTGTTTCTATTATGAATTTAGTTCTTATTTTTTGGCAAATATTCTTATAATCAATAGATAGACAATGATCTCTGAATCTATTACATTGTGACATGTGTTATTGTAGAAGAAAATTGTAACCACGGAGAGTACAAACAAGAGCTTGTTACTCGTTTTTCACCCGGTAGCTCGAAACATCCGCAAGATCAACGATCCACTTCCGCTTTATCTTCTCCTATGCTGTCCGATGTATTTTCTGTAACTTGCGTTTACTTTGCCGTGTATTTTTCACTTGGTTCCACGAGTAGCTCAGACGTTTCGTTGACCATTTGCGATTATTTCTCTCCGCATTCCTCTCGCCAGCTTATTTTTCCACTCGATACTTTACTGTTAAGGCAGGCCTGCCTAATGTAGAGGTCCTCGCGTTATATCGCGACTTATTGTATTACTATGTACTAGAGTACCATACATTATATTACTACACGTTGGTTGGTCACGTATTAGACCACCACATGTTGGTCATTTGTTAAATTACCATGTGTTGGTTGGTCACGTGTTAGATTATCACGTGTTGTATTATCACACAATCACAAAACATTGTATTACACGCTGTATGACCATGTATTAGATTACCATGCGTTGTATTATGCGTTGGTTCGTCAGATGTTAAATCATTGTGTTACTACATATGATCATGTATAGTGATACAACGCGTTAGTTCACCACATGTTACTATGTGTTGGTCCGTCGCGTTATATGGCCGCGTTAGGACAGGCCTGCGTTAATCGTCTGCTCCTCTCCTGATGATAAACTGACACATTTAGTATCTCAGGGCTCTGAACTGAACTTCGGATTCAGTTTACTACAGGTTCATTTCAGATCGTAACACTGGAGAGGCTGTTTAGAAAGCTTGTTAGAACTAATACCTTGATTATTTCGATGTACAGTTTACGTTGTTGATAAGTGTTTAAAGGCGAGAAGTGTTCTTTTTAGAAATGATACCGTAACAACTTTGTGAAGATTTTAAGGAAAATCGTGTGAAGATAACTGCGTTATTAAATTACTGACTCACTGAAGAATTGAGTTACTCAAGAATTCAGTTATTCAAGAATAATTATTGAGTGATTAAGTCATTCAAATGGTTATGGAATTACTAAAGCATTAAGTTAGTATCTAAACCATGTATGTACATAATGTACTAACTGTATATGATATTAACTTAATGCGTTAATAAATTCTTGATAAAAGTGGTCATTTATAACGAAACATGATTTTGTCTTTAGAATCTTCAACTGTAAGAAAACATGTACTATATTGACTGTAAGAATATGTGTATCATAAGAGAGCAATATTATATGGAAAGATTTAGAATTTAATGGACCAAGTTCGATAAACGTACATGGAAATAAGCGAAAATAGTTGATACTTTAGGCTCAATTAATAGATAATTGTACACGGGAAACAGATTGTTATAATTACGAATTCAAAGAAATTTTACAATGTCACTGTTAGCGAGGGCTTCCGAATTAACACGATCCTCTAATTACCGATGGTTCAAACTTATTCTCTATCTTTCATTTTTATTTTAAATGTCTTCCTTTTATTATAATTTTGAATTTTTAGTTTAAGATTATTCGAACAATTTCCGACTAATTCGTTGGGGAAACGTTTCAACCCCTAAATTGTTAACTGTGGAAAGATAAATCTTTGTGGCCCCTTTAACACGAGTTTAAATCGATATAAAGTTGAGGGGCAATTTTATTAACCTTGCGATATCGCTTCTCCTTTCGTGTAACCGTAAATCTAACCGTGCATCGTTTAGGTTAGATCCTAAATAGAAATATTAATTCTACTCATTTTCCACTCAGCAGAAAAGAGCAAATTAAAAATCAAACCGTCCACATAAGAGATTCATGCCTTATATCAAATTATCACGAAATAACTTCCTCTTGAAAATACAAAAAGAATCGACCTGTCTATTGATTTCTAAGATTTACATTTTGTAAGGTAGAGCGAGCATCATATAAATTGTATGAGAATAAAATGTGTCAGTTTTGTTGTAGTTTCTTAATTCATAATTGACCCAACATCGAATTACGTCGTTTATGACCCTTTGTTACACTACGATTACAATTCTCTTCATCGAGAACTGTCATTTCGAATAATATAAGTATTAAATAATTTATGGGGACGTGCAAGAAATATAGAAATAATAAAAGACATTTTTGAAAAATAAACAAATTCTACAGCAGAACAAGAAGAAACCATTGACTTTCTCCTTTCTTCTTTGCGATGTTTGTTGTAGAAAAATTGCAACACTGATCTGTCGTAATACGTTGTTTTATTAGAAAAACGTTATTAAATAGTTCGTGTCGGACATACACACATGTTCTCTTTAAAATGCAGCAAAACTCAGACTTTCGTAGCCTAGACTCAAACAGTTCATACACTCGAGACTTCAAGATGCAAATTTTTTCTTAATAAGTCAATTTTTGTTGTTGTTCATTGTGTAATAGATATAATACCTTTCAAAAGGTACATTCATGATACAAAAATGTATTCTGCATTTTCAATATTCTACTCTCATGATTCAATCTGTATATCTTTGTAATATAATATATTGAACATTTATAATATGATTTATGTCAAGTTGTTGTACGATGAGATAACAGAACACTGAAATCTATACAGGATGTTTGCGTTAAGGTGTGATCATACACAAGAACTTTGACCTACGCTTTCATTTAGAATTAAAAGATCAAAAAATTGAAGATCACCTTCAGTTCTGGAAAAATAATGGAAACAAACAAAGTTGATATATTGTGTTGTTGGTAAAGTACTTCTTCGAAAGAAATTTTTTTTAAATTCTTAAAACACTGGTTGATCACAGACATTCTGTATTATAGACTTTTACAATTCTTTGCATTTTATATCAAATTATGTTTGATGAGAATTGTAAAATAGTATAAGTTACATCTAGAAGTCTCATTCAGATCAACAATTGCATGAAGAACTAATAACACATTCAACAACAAACTATCCTAACAAACCAATACTAGCGAACGCTAATTTCATTAATCAAAAACTTTGTATAAACATTTATACGCTATAACGACTTTATATAATAATAATCTTTAAGTAACTATAATTGCATTCACAAAGTTCCACGATCAATCAACGAATACATGATTTTAAAATGATCCACAAATCCCGCAATATAGAAACGCTTTTTAAAATACTGAATCCTCGATTGATAAGATAAGATCGATTTTCGATCATTCACAAGTTGAATTCTTACATCTAAAATGTTTATAGACCTTGTTTTTGTAATGAAACTTACGTGAGAATCTGTACGATCAGTTTAGTAATTAACGAATAAATTAAATCGGACAATTATTCGTTTCTTACCAGAGTTACTTAAAACTTCTTTACGGATTATTACTATATAGGTAAATTCAACTAGAAATCGGTATCAGATATTCATGGGACAAATTGTATAAACCGTCAGTCTTATAACAACGCAAACACACCTATTAATAATCGAGATACAGTTGGATTTTCTTCTTTTTAAATAGTGATCATCAGTGCCGCTGTTAGTGTGGGGCCTTGGCCTTGTGTCTAGAGGGTTTCAAGTTAAAAATTTTTAAATTATAAATTTTTACATCAATCATTTTCTAAATTTTCAGATCTACAATTTTACAATTTTCAAGTCCATGATTTTACAAATTTTCAAATCTATGATTTCACAAGTTTAAAAATGTGCAAACTTATAATAGTACAATTTATACTTATAAAACATGTAGCGATATAATTAAAGCCTACTATTTTCAATGATGCATCTGCCCAGGGCTCCACAAATTCTAGCAGCGACCCTGTTGATCTCTACGATAAACCTCGAACAACAGTTTGAGCCAAGAAGAAAAAAAGATACTGTGTGTCCTTTTAATTTATTAATAAATACTTTATCCTCCTAATCTTATCGAAAACTATACATAGGACGTCCAGTTCCTTGTCACAAGAATTGAAGTTACAATATTCTTACGATAAAACACCTCCTTAAACAATTGACAAGTCTTGCGACCAATCTCTTTGAATTTGCATTAAATAAACCTCGCGTATCCGTTGATTAAATTATTCTATTCGATGATCGCGTTCAATATTCCAAATTTGTTGGCAGTATCTAATGTGACTATTGTATGCCATAATTGCATCTTCTCGATACGTGTGCACGCAAAAAACGGACGGTCAATAAAAGGTAGACGTCTACCAACACAGTTGCATAAATAATTGTACAAAGAGGATACAAGTTATTTCGATCTTCTTAGATTAACTTTCAGTTTGAGGGTTCAATGAAAGATAAGAGATCTGCAGTAAACAACTTGAATGAAACACTAATTTCGCTATATCGTCCATTGATTCTCCTCTTTCCTTTTCTACGACATTCTTCACGACTATCTTGGCAATAAAAGTCACTTAGATGTACAGAGTAATTGTTGATTCACATTTATGTAGGTAATAAAAGACCAGAGAAAATAATTCGTTCTAATATGACTGTAATGGCACAAAGTTAAGAACTTTTTACTGAATGAAAGTCCTGTATGTTTTCTAGTGTAACGATGAGGTATAGTTCAACCATACCTCATTCTCACAATCAGCAAAACATCTATTTTGACCACAGTATGAACTCAAAAATACATTTAACAATCGCTCTGTACAAAAAATTCGACACAGATGTATCTCTAGCCCAGAGTACACTTGTAATACTGAAACCGTTCGGGAGCACCCGAGACCCACATCCTCAGTCCATCAGACCTGACTATAATCTCTTAGAACCCAGAGGTACCTTATTACGCCCATTCTAATTCTGCGGCGTATTGTCATCGTCCTGTTGGTCGCTGGTTTCAGCAGCGGACGGTATGGTCGCCAGTAACCTGACAGCCAATCTGCTCGGAGATCCTGGCGGTTCAGGTTCCTGTATAGCCAGCTGACGGGTCAGTCTTGGCTTCGCCCTGGCAGGTCTAGGCGTGTTCCTCGCGGTTACCTCCAGAAACGCGCTGGATCTAGAGGTCCTCCAAGTGCTGGTGCTGGCAGTGGTAGCGGACCCCGACGAGTCGTTTCTGGAGGAACTAAGGTTCGAGTCTTGCGAGGGCTTCCTGGTGATCAGCCAGGACGAAGCTCTCCTTTTCGGGTCTAGCAACCTCAACGGGATGCCGCAATGATGCGTCTGTCTCCAGGAGTCCGACCTGGACGAGGAGAAGTTCTCGCTGGAGGATACGGACGAGGCTCGTTTGTGTTGTTTCTGCTGGATCTCCGCGATTTGGTAAGCGTACTGGTCGCTACGAGCGTGGCGGGGTCTCGTATCCTTGGCACAGGGCCACAGTATCCTGGTACCCCATCGTCGGTAACCGGAGCACTGGCTGGTCTCCAGCAGCCTCGAGTTACAGGCGCAGGGCAGCTGGTTGTCGCGGGACGATCGATCCACCAGACTGTTCGTGTTCACGGGTGTTTGCCTATTGCTAAAGTTCGAGCTGTGTCGACACCTGCCTATCCCCCGAGTCACTCTGGACTCCTCGATCGCCTTGCATATTAGCACGCAGTCCTTCTTGAACTGTTTGGTCAGGATGGCGTACAGGAACGGGTTGCAGCAAGAATTTAACGGCAACACGAACACCGCGAATACCTTGGCCTGCTCCAGGGAGACCAGCTGCAATCCGAAGGTGGCTGTCAAGGAGAAGAACGCTATGGGAGACCAACACAGAAAGTCGGTGAACACCAGCAGTGCCATTCGCTTGGCTATCCGGGAATCGTTCGAGTTCCACGCCTGCGAGCCTCTGATCGCGCAGTACATCTTCAAGTAGCATCCCATCAGGATCAGAAACGCCACTCCGTTGATCAGCATCAGGAAGATGACGTATGCCAGAGCCGCGTTCCCCGTCGTCTCGAATGGCAAGCAGATTGCGAACTTTCGGTAATCCGAGATACCGAGGAGGGGCAAACTGGCCATCGACAGGGCGAAACACCAACCCACCGTCATTATGTAGCCAGCGTGCTTTAGGGACAGTCTTTTGTTTAGATGCATCGCGTGGGTTATAGCGTAGTTCCGCTCTAATGTGATCACTGCTAGCGTGTACACGCTCAACTCGGAACTGAGAACACCCAGAAAACCGGCCAACTGACATCCGGCAGAAGTTTGCCAGGGTATGGCGTACATTCGGAACTCTCCTAACGTCGATGCGTCCACAACTGCCAGTAAACCTGCAATTAACAAATATGTTAGAAAGACATTCCTACGGAGTGGATACCGGAATGATATTTGTTGAAGATATAAAGTATCGGTATCGGTGTTCTATTTACCCAAATAAATGCCCATGAAAAAATCTGCCGCAGCAAGGTTGCAAACTAGAAATCGTGGTACGTCCATTTTGCTTCTGGAGAATATTAACACGAATACTACGGTTCCATTGCCAAGCATGGCTAGCAAAAAGACTACCCACACACCGCAACGTAGTGTCCACCAGTCGAAGAGATCTTGGCACGGCAAAAATGGACCTGAAACGATTATAACCAACTATTATTATTCAGCATTATTTAAGGTGGCGCGTTTTCTTATTTGTATAGTGAACACTTTTTTCAAGTTTAACATTTTGCGGTCCATTTACTACGTAATGTTAATACTACGCATTAATGCAATGCTTTATCAGTGCAATGATTTAAGAGTGAGACATATTGATGAAGCAACGCAGTGCTAGTATGTTTGTATAGGGTAATCTATCGACAGAGCAGCGGGTTATAAGTACAACGCATGTACAGCGCAAAGAATAGAAAATATAACACGGAGACAGCGCAACGCATTAAAAATACAACGCACCGACAGCGCAACGCACAGAAAATACAACGCATCGACAGTGCAACGCACCGAAATTACAACGCATCGTCAGCGCAACGCATCGAAATTACAACGCACCGAAATTACAATGCGGCGACAGCGCAACGCACCGAAATTACAATGCATCGACAGCGCAACGCACCGAAATTACAATGTATCGACAGCGCAACGCACCGAAATTACAACGCGTCGACAGTGCAACGCACCGAAATTACAACGCATCGTAAGCGCAACGCACCAAAATTACAACGCATCATCAGCGCAACGCATCGAAATTACAACGCACCGAAATTACAACGCGGCGACAGCGCAACGCACCGAAATTACAATGCATCGACAGCGCAACGCACCGAAATTACAATGCATCGACAGTGTAACGCACCGAAATTACAACGCGTCGACAGCGCAACGCACAGAAATTACAACGCGTCGACAGCGCAACGCACAGAAATTACAACGCATCGACAGTGCAACGCATCGACAGTGCAACACACCGAAATTACAACGCGTCGACAGCGCAACGCACCGAAATTACAACGCATCGTAAGCGCAACGCACCAAAATTACAACGCACGACAGCACAACGCATCCAAACTACAACAAATTGACAGCGCATCGCATAGACAGTGTACATTCTTGCACGTCCTCTGCAAAGCAACTTTTGCAACTGCTTTCACGCAATATAATACAAAATAATGAACGACAAACGAGTAGAATGAACTACATTTGTGACGTGGTAAAATATGCGAATAGTGGACCGCAAAATATTAAACCGCGAAGAGATTGATGTTGAAACATACCAGGTTGAGGTAGGCACTGTACGTGTGAGGGCAGTATCTGAGCTGGCGGCGTAACTCGGCTATTCTGCTCGTCAAAATAATCCTCAACATATGAGGGCAGGTTACCAGGGTACGTAAAATCTGAACCAAAGTTAGCCCAAAGTTCATTTATTTGCGAGCCAAATTTGTCGGTCATGTTATCTAAAAAATGTCATCACTTCAGTGCTGCAAAGTGTCTTTGATTTTTGATTGAAGGAATGGTAACTTGTGATTCGATATGAATCTTTAACTATGGCGAATCTAAAAAGAAGAAAAAGAGTATTCTCTGGAGCGAGATTTGTATATTTATTTGATTCGTTGTTTTAATCATAGATTATAAATACATTGAGTACATTTTACTTTTTCAATCTTAAAGGTGTTAAATGTTTCAAAAATAATATTCTATAATTATCTCTTCTTTGATTATTTGATCTGAGAACTATGGATGCAGAGATCATCCTCTATGAAATAGATTGAATCTGAAAATTTGTGAACTTATTTAAGTTAAAATGTATCTATTGTAGTTATTAATTCAAAATGTACTCAACTGCTAAGAAACTACATTTTATATTAAGAATTTTATTTATTAGTCTCACTGCAAGATTATTTTTAGATTCACCATCGATGATCGCTGGGAGATCATGTAAGCTGATTTTGAGCGCATTTGATAGTTCGAGCAGAGAGCAAACGATGAAAAAGCTCGAGTGTTGAGTGTTTTATCTTTCAATTGTGTAAACATTGCGCATATGGGACAAGATTTTAGCGAATTTTGAAAACTTCGATGAACAGAAATGATTTTCCGCTTTGCAGCATTTAAGTGTCGGGCTAGTCACGAACAAAATTTTAGCAGAAGTTGAACAAAAAATACAATAAATCTTTATGCCAACATCGACATTTGATTTTCTAAAGTACATTAACACTTAGCTGACAAGGATGAATTGCAAACTTGATTTCTAAAAAAATTTCAATTTCCTTAATTATTAAATTAACACTAGTTTAAAAGTAGTTAACTTTATAAGGGATTCATTAATTTCTTAATTTTAGTCCTTTATGAAATTCTGTTTTTGGTACCACAGTTTGAATTACATTAAGGAAAAATTAAGAGTTATTATTATAGAAACTATTTCGTGTGCCCCATTGGAAAAAAGTTAACAGAAGTGTCAGCTTTCGTGTGTTATTTGTTACTGAAAAAAATTAGTAAAACATTAGCCATTATTGAAAGCAGATGTGGAGTGCGATGAAAGAATGATTAAAAGCAACTGGGGATGATGAGGGAACCTGTAATCAATACTGTTCAAAATATTAATAGGACATTTCTAAATTTCAAGCTCAGTCATAAGTTACAGAAAATGATTAATTATATTTTTAGCAAATAATATTAGTACTTTAATCATAGCATTAGTATTTTGTCAAATTTTAATGTCAGAAACAATGTTGAGACATTCAAGCCTGTTTCATAATTTTATACAATATTGCACATTATTCTACACATAATATTGTAGATGCAACAAACGCTATGACTTAGCTTCAAACATATAACAATCTAATATTTAAACTTTCTAACATCTTCTTATGAAACAATTAATTTTTATAGATGTCTAAACTTTCCAAATGCACGACTTAAAATCTGATTTTAATAGATTTTGAATAGCATCGACAGGAGCTACACAGAAGCTTCTACCCTCAGCAGAAGTTGGTTGAACTACTTACTGAGTTGTGGCCAGATATCAGTAATGCTCGAGTTCCATAGGCTCGGATCGAACTCGTTGTCAGTGGGAAACAAGATAGACTCTTGTACGGAGGATTTTGTCACTGGTTCTTCCACCTCGATGGACAGAAACGAGCAACAGTGATAAGCATACGACAATACCATCGTTTGCACGCGTGGAAATCGCTCCGGTGCTGGAAATTCCCTTAGTGCTGGATTATTGAACGTTTTAAGGTGCAAGAGTCCTGACAACCCCTTCGTTGGCAGTGCTGGAAATATGTTGTTCCCGAGATTTCTGGAACAAACAAAATTACTAATCAAATCTTATGTTTTTATATTTAATTATATGTTATGTTATATGTTATGCAAGATACGCCTTAAGAAATGTTGCCACTTATCTTATAAAGAAATATTCTAAAGAAAAGTTGGTCAGCCTCAAAAATTTATATACAGAAATATTTACAATTCTTTCAAAATTTATACTTCACTATTTTAAATGTCACCATACATTTTAGACTTCACCAAGTTCAAAATAAATTCAATGACTTTGAGACTATGACTCATTTTATAAGGTCATAGTAGGACCTTGAGACGACCTTCAATGTAGACTTAGATTTTAACAAAAACGTCAACATGGAAAGTTATTTTATTATAAACTAATATGTTTATTGCAATAGTGCCACTTTTAGCAGAGTGTACATTCAGCAGATTGTTCAAGGTCATCTCAAGGTCATCTTAAGGTCATTTCAAGGTTACAGTATAATTTGTTGAATTTCCTTTAACATCAGTTGTGAGTTGCAAAATCTATGATGTCACTTAAAAAAGAAAAGATGACCTTGGCTTCAAAAAACTTTAATATCCAAATGTGTAACGATGAGTGTCTAACGATAACTTCTTTGCTACATTATCTTCAAGAATATATCCTGTATAGTTTATAATATATTTTTCTTATTAGTGCACAGTGATTAGTGTACAGTGATTGATCACTGGTATACAGTAATTTGTCTAGACTTACAGGTCCTCTAAATGTATCGTTTCCTTGAACACGTCAGGATGAATGTATTCGATGTAATTGCTCTCCAGGTCCCTGAAACATCGAATGTTCTTTTTTAAAACGATAAAGGGACAAGTTACCCGCATCACGGTTAATTGCAAGCGACGACACTTACAATACCTGCAACCTCGACAAGCCGGTGAACGCGTCGCTTGGGATCACTTGTAACTTGTTATTCGAGAGAAGCAGGTCGTGCAGCATGTTAAGACCTTTGAAAGGCTCATCCAGCAACGATGAAATCATGTTAGTGGCGAGGTCCCTAGAAGTGAGGAAATTTTACTCGTTAGCGCATGTATGCATTTCGAACAATGGCGGACTCGAATCAAGTCACTGGAAAATATTACTTCATTTCGAGCTTAACAGTTAATTTAGTTCTACCTGTAAAGACTTATTTCAAAGTGTTCGTATACTCACAGAACCCTTAATTCGCTACAATTTCGTAAATTCGGCAGCTCCGTCAGGTAATTGGATTTCATATCACTGAAAAATAAAAGTGGAAAAGTATACTTGGTAAAATATTGATTATTAAGAATATAATATCTGTGTTTATATAATAACATCGTAAACCTTCGAATCTCGAGTTTAATGAAATTGACTGATCATCAAAGTGCGATAATCCTGTCGGATCATCAAACAGTTGAACAACGAATGTATGTATTAAAACGCTATTCAAGGTGCATCGAATTGGATCGATAGAAAATTAATTACCGCGATAAAGTTTCGTGCAAAGTGCATTGGACAGCTTAATGCAAGCTAATGAATTTACACCCTGGTTTAACTTTATCGCTCCACAGCCACGTTATAATTTCGTTTGCTAAATGAATATGAAACAATGCAATTTTCGCTGGGGTACAGTATATAACATGTATATCGTTAAACAACGAGATATGGTTTCGTGAATATTAAATTCTAATTTCAAACTCGCGTAACATTCAAACTATTAGAATTTATAGACGAGAACATTCTCTGGAAAGTTAAAGTTTGATTACTTACAGACTCTTCAATTTTGGACATTGTTCGCATAAATCTTTCGGAACCTCCGTCACCTGTGCACGATCTAATCTTAACACCTCCAACGATCGTGTTCCATTTAAATTCGGAAATATTCGTAATTCTTTCAGATTAGACAAAATCCTGCAAAGCGAAAAGTTATTTTTATTCGAGTTACTTTTAGACACCCTCGTTTGTACTATACAACAACATTTGTATAAGCAACATCTATGGATGCCTGACATTGGGATAATGTTCCTATATTTTTAGATTCTCATATTCCTAAACTTTTATATCAAACCCTTTAAATTTATGTCCCTATATTTCTAGCTCTTTTGACATCTTGATCTCTAACTCTCTATGAATATCCTCAGATCTAAACATCCCTAGATCTCGATATCTCCATATTTCAATATTCCTAGATTCCGGATATTCGCAGAACCCGATATCCCTAGATTCTGAAAAATTACTAGATTTTGATATTCCTAGGTTTGGAAAATTCCTAAATCACTATATCCCTAGATTTATAAAGTTCCTAGATCCCGATATCCCTAGATTGGGAAAATTACTAGATCTTGATATCCCCAGATTCGGAAAATCCCTAAATCCCAATATCCCTAGATTTCGAAAGTTCCTAGATTCCGATATTTCTAGATTCGGAAAAATGACTAGATCTTGATATCCCCAGATTCGGAAAATCCCTAAATCCCAATATCCCTAGATTTCGAAAGTTCCTAGATTCCGATATTTCTAGATTCGGAAAAATTACTAGATCTTGATATCCCCAGATTCGGAAAATCCCTAAATCCCAATATCCCTAGATTTCGAAAGTTCCTAGATTCCGATATTTCTAGATTCGGAAAAATTACTAGATCTTGATATCCCTAGATTCGGAAAATTCCTAAATCCCAATATCCCTAGATTTCGAAAGTTCCTAGATTCCGATATTTCTAGATTCGGAAAAATTACTAGATCTTGATATCTCTAGATTCGGAAAATCCCTAAATCCCAATATCCCTAGATTTCGAAAGTTCCTAGATTCCGATATTTCTAGATACGGAAAAATGACTAGATCTTGATATCCCTAGATTCGGAAAATCCCTAAATCCCAATATCCCTAGATTTCGAAAGTTCCTAGATTCCGATATTTCTAGATTCGGAAAAATTACTAGATCTTGATATCCCTAGATTCGGAAAATTCCTAAATCCCAATATCCCTAGATTAAAAAAAATCCCTAGATCACGATATCCCTAGATTTAGCAAACCCCTAGCTCGCGATATCCCTAGACTTCAAAAATTCCTAAATTTAAATTTCCCTAGATAAAAAAATTCCTTGATCCCAATATCCCTAGACCCCGAAAGTTCCTAGATTCCGAAAATTCTTAGATCTCGATATCCCAAAATCCCTGAAATTCCTGGCTTCCAATATCCCTAGATCTCAATATTCCATTGTGATTATTTAAATATCCCTAAATTCGAATGTATCTGGTTCCCAATATTTAAATGTTCGCATATCCCCTTATTTCTTCAGGTAGATATTTAGACAGTACTATCGATATCAATAACATCGTCGTTATCGATAGTAGGATAGGGGAGAAAACAAGAAGGAACTTTTCTACTCACAGTTTACGAAGTTTCCGTAGATTCTGAAAAGTGTTCCCGTGTATTTCCTTGATGGGATTACCACGTAGATCGAGGGAACGTAGATTAGCGATACGCTGAAAAACGTGCTCCTCCAACGTTTCAATACGGTTGTTCGAGAGGGACCTACGAAATCGAGGGAACATAAACGAATACGACTTTCTTTGTTTCCTTCGTGTGCATTCGGTACGAGAAATAAAAAAGGAACAAACAGAACGATAATGGCGGTGTCTATTTTACGATTACGTTTGATTGCGTTGCATCGATATTATGGAACGGAAATGTACACGAAAGTTCAACGAACATTCATGGGAAATGTCGTACGAACGGAATGACCATCGCTACTTCGCATACGCTTTAACGATTTTTATTTAACCGAGACACGAGGTAACTCGGAGAATATGTAGACCGTGAAAATTGTAAACCGTAGTGAAAGAAATTGACAAATCCTTTATCACAACCCGTTAGATAAATTTCATTAAAAGAAACGCGAAGTAGCGTGGCAAAATAATTGAATAATTTCCAATAAAATATAGCAGAAAGATTTCTACATACGCAGACTATAAATTGAATAAAAATAAAACTATTTACAGTGAACGAAACGCGACTCGATAGAGGAGAGATGGTGTTCATAGAATGTAAAAAAAAGTTGTCAAATTACATTTTACTTAATCGATGCACACTTACAGGTCTTCAAGGCCAGAGAGCTTTACGATCGCGGTCGGAATTTTTGTTAAATAATTGTCATCGAGCTCCCTACAAAGCAGACAGAGAATTACAACTTTTTTAACAATCGCGGAGCATTTCTTGAGATCCCTTCTCTTTTTATCTTTTTTAATTTTGCTCAGAACGGATTGTCTGGCCTCCGGTTTACTCAAGCAAACGCAAACAGCAATCTAATATTCTTTTTCTTTCTTTCGCATTGTTTTCATTCGTGCGCAAGATTTTACGGAACACTCACAATACTCGAAGGCTCGTTAAGTTCGCGAATGCATCGTCGGCGATCGTGTGCAAACGATTTCGTCGAAGTAACCTGCAAAAAGAAAACAGCACGAAGAATATGTGCTTCGATGAAGTCATCAAAATTATTTCGAAAGTGAAAATTGTGAGTTTGAATATTTCTTTTGTCGATATTTACGTGATTCGATGGAATTAATAAAACAGCTTCGTGTACTTACAACACCTCAAGATTGGGAATTCGATGGAAGGCACGGACTGGAATGTCTGTTATGTTGTTGCTCGTTAGGTCTCTGCAACATTGCAAAAGGGGAAAGAAACGTTATAATAAACTCCACGATCTAATAATATTGTTCTAATTTCCGAACCGTTATTCAAATATAAATGCTATAAGTATTCTCGTATCGTTTCCAAACGCGTGACCAACGAAAATATCATCATCGGGCTGATCGTTTCTAAAAACAGGGTCGGAAAAAGAAAATAGGGAGCGAGAAGAGGAAAGAATGCAAATAGTAGGGAGTCGTAAAGTGGACAATTTATTAGCTAGCGTCCCTACGCTCTATATTTTCAAGCATTAACCGTCGTCGAACGTTTTCGACCTGCTCTTTCCCCTGTTTAGTGCTCTTCCGAATTTCACACTTCGCACTTCACACTCATCTTACCGCGTCTAACCGCAATTTGTCGACTTTACGATCGACTACTTCCACTTCGATCCTCTTTTACCGCGTTTATTGTCAAATTGAAAACTTTACAGGCTGAGATAGTGGCAACGCCGGAGACTTTAGGAACCTTGAATAAATTTCGAAATTTTATAGTTTGGGGATTTTGGGGAATTTAGAAATCTGAGGATTTTTTCAAATCTGAGACTTGAAAGATTTTGGGAAGTTTGAGAATTTTAGAAAACTCTGAACTCTGAAAGTTGGAAATTTGGGGAATTTGAAAATCTAGGGATTTTTAAAATTTTGATATTTGAAAGTTTGAAGATATTGGGAGACGCGACAACCTCAAAAAACTTGAGAATATCTCAAAATTTGATGGTTTGGAGATCTAGGGGAATATTGAAATCTAGGGATTTTCTAACATTGTGATATTCCTAAGTTTGAAGATACTGGGACATGCCACAATCTTAAGAATTTTGAAAATATCTGAAAATTTTAATAGTTTTGGGATCTAGGGGAATTTTTAAATCTAGGGATTTTCTAAAATTTTTATATTCCAAAGTTTGAAGATATTAGGAGATGCGATAATCTCAAGAAACTCCAGAATATATGAAAATTTGATAGTTTGCAGATCTAGGGGAATTTTGAAATCTAGGAATTTTCAGAAATTTTGAAAGTTAAGTGTTTGAGAACATTAACAAATTCGGTAATGTTCAAAAACTTAAAAGTTTGAAAGAAAATTTGGAAATTTAGGGGAATTTAAAAATCCCTATATTTTCTCAAATTTGGTAAATTTGAAAGTTAAAGGATAGTGGAAAAACCAGAAATTTTCGAAAACTCAAAGTTTGAAATTTTAAAGTTTAAAAATTTGAGGGAATATGAAAATCTAGGGACTTCCAAAAAATTCAGTTTCTATAATTTTGAGGAAAATCAGAAAATTCTTAAATGAAAAAATAATTCGGAAATATAAAAATTGAAGAATTTGACCTTTAAAAAATATTTCCTGTACACCATATAAATAATAGTGAAATAAACCATCTGTACACGAGTACACTCGAACACTGTTTCTATATCGGTCGTGTTCAAGTAGCCGAATACTCGATATCGGTAAATTTATGCGAACGTTATGGGGTAACCAGTATGTAATTGATACCATTACCAGTCGAAATAGCGTCAAATGGAAAATCACTTTACACGGAGATAAAACAAATGACGTTTTAAACGATAAATTATGGATGCTTCCAGATTTTCCTTTTCGTTAAACTCACGCGTATCCTTCGCGATATTTCCCGAGGCTAATGCAGCGTACCGATAAAATGCTGCCAGCTTAAACTACGGCGCTAAGAAAACAGGATAAACCGAACGTAATTGTCTGGAAATCGTTCTTCCCGTTCTTCCTACTTTGCATACAATTTCTAACTGGAATTCTTACAAATTTAATTTCAATTTCAAACAGTTAATTGCTACGATAAATTGAGATAGTTTTTATATCGTTATTACTCGTCTTGGAATCTCTTTAATTGTATGCATGACTTTCGTGAAAAAGAATTCGAGAAACAGATGATCGAGTAACGGGACAAATATGATTTTTATGTTGTATTAATGAGAGCATACTAGGTCCGGATCGAAATAACCCGTGTAGTTCCTCTAGTGTTAAGAACGCGAATAAATCTTTGCCGATCCGAGGTAACGAAACGGAAATCGTGGTCCAAAGTGAATCATAAATAGAACGGAACGATGCAAAATGTCTTAGCTCGACAATTTATGTCCTAATTAACGAAACGAATTACCACGCTTAACGAACAATATGGAAGGATTTCTAGCTCGAGAAACAACATTAGCCTGTTGTCTCTACGCAGATGTAGGTTAGACAACGTATAAAGAATCGGGCAATACGTTGTTTTATCGAATCTTTATGCTAATCAAGGGCGAAAACTTCCGAACGAATTGAACGCGGTAACGCGAACCACTTTATTCGACGAATTATTTTTCGGGTGTCCGGTATCGGATACCGATATTTATTATCGCGTTCGACCACGACGAAATATCGTTCGCTGAAAACTTGCGTGCGTATATATAATCCGGGTGATCGTTGCTTTAATGGCACTGTTCGAGGCCGAGTGTGTCCTAGAAAACATTGCGTGAGCAACGACCGATTCCAGGTTAACTGGGAAAGTGATTCGCGTCTAGACGCCGTGATTTTCACTTTCGGATCGGTTCACCTGCACGAAAACCGACTAAAGGTGTTCACGCTGAAGTGTAGGTCATGATTCACGCGGATCACTTCTGGTATATTGGTATGATCGATTGTGGAGACGGATAAATAATCCTGTATGTTCTACGAAACTTTAATGATATCGGGATAATGATATTATTCGAAGCGAACGTAGTACAATACCAGGTTATATCAAAAGCTGTACCACGTAGAACAAAGTAATTCCTACCCTTGTCGAGAATGAAAAATTCGCCACTGCAAACGCATAGAATTTCGTTCCTTTAAAATTTGGCTCCGTGGAGCAATTATACGCTTTATGAATGAAAAGCGAACATTTGAAACGCGACCGTAGCTTTACAATATTCGTATTTCGTTAACGAAATGGCTGTTACGTCAAACAAGATTTGCTCCATTTTATATAACGTTCATTCAATTTGTCTGCTCCTGGACGATTTCTATTCTGCCAGTCAGAGCCAGGACATATTTATGGTTCTTTCATTTTCGGTATTTTCGTACGAAGATAAAGCACGAACTGAGCGACAGGAAAGATGGAGGATGCAATGAATTTTATTAGCTGGAAAATATTCAATCTCGACAATTGAAATGAAAAATTCAAAAAGTTCCAGTATCTCTCACTTGATTCGTATCCAAAGAAAGAGATATTGAATTTTTGGCTACGCTCGTGTCTCCAATAACCGTAATCCGTTCTACTGTATGAAACTGAATATTAGTGACGAAACTAAAAGGCGTTGATAAAGCTTGAAAATTTCATAGTTCCAGATTTAGGGGAATTTAGAAATCTGGGAATTTTTGGAAATTTTTGAAATTCAAGAGTTTTAAGATATTGGAAAGGTTGGGAATTTTAGGAAATTTGAGAAATTTCAATATTTTGGGAATCTAGGGGAATTTGGAAATCTGGGGAATTTTCGAAAATTTTTGAAACTCAATTTTTGAAACCCGAAGATATTGGAGAAGTTGGGAATTGGGGGAAATTTGAGAAATTCTGGTATTTTGGGGATCTAGGGGAATTTCGAAATCTAGGGAACTTTCAAAAATGTTTGAAACTGGAATATTCGAAGATGTTGGGAAAGTCAGGAATTTGGGGAAATTTGAAAAATTTCAATACTTTGGGGATCTAGGGGAATTTAGAAATCTAGGGATTTTCACAAATATCTAAATTTAAAGGTTTGAGGACATTCAGCAATTCCAGAATTTTAGGAAATTTAAAAAATTTGTATAGTTTGGGAATCTAGGGGAATTTATAAATCTAGGGAATTTCAGGATAATTGCAATTCAAAAGTTCGACAACATTGAGACATTCGGGAATTGTAAGGAATTTGAGAATATTTGATAGTTTGGATATTTAGGGAAATCTAAAAATCTAGTGATTTAACAAAATTTGTTAAAATTGAGTTTGATCACAATCGTAATCTGTTCCACTGTATGAAATTGAATTTCAGTGACAGAACTAATAGGGGTTGATAAAGGTTCTGCACGAGACGGTGGCATTAAAAAGTATCTTTTCTTTCATAAGTTTATACGAATGAAGGGATGCGCGTGCGTAAGCCGGCACGATCAATGTGTGGAAATGTGCAGAGTATACAGAAACCTCATAGAAACAATGGGACTCCTTCGAAGAATCGTACCGCGGATAAAGGGATGAAATTTCTTGAAACTCATCAAAATTTTACGATCGAGATCTCAGCCAACTCTTTCGCAATTACCACGCCATGTTTTCTATTTGAGAACTCGATAAAATATGAATTTATTATGCAATTAATCCATCTTCGTCGCGTGGACAAGTTTCAATGTTCACGCAATAATTTGCTTTATTTAATGTTAGAAGTGACACGCAACGATGACGATTAAAACTCACCACCTTTTATCTAGATTTTCAGTTCCTACCGAAGTAAAAGCTTTACATTTGAGTTACTATTTCACAGTGAAAAAAGATGGTAAAACACAACGAGAGTTTAATGCAACAGTCGAAAAACGTGAAGAAAAAAGCAGAAAAAGTAGAACGGTGGTTGTTCGCGTCGTTCGTATCTTTCGCGCGAAATCAATCCGAACAGATGACAGAAATTCGCTTCGGATCCCAGTGGACTGTTGTCGCAGACGGAAGTTTTTATACGATAGTCAAAGTTTCCCACTAGACCCGTGAAAAATGATGGATCATAAACAAGAGACGAATTTTTCCTGGTTCCAGTGGATCCTGCCACGGGGAGAATGAAATCGATTGGAACCGCTCTCTATTTCCAAACTTTCCCGTTCTCCATTTTTTTTTATTACTTTAAAAGTTGCTTTTCTCTCGACGGCTGTGAAATACGATTATTTCATTCGATGAATCTTTTTTTCAACATCGATATGAAAACTTCCAACACCATTTTCGCATTACGCCATAAAATCTTCATTCCAGATTTCACAGCTTTTCGTGCAAAAAGCTTCATTGTCTCCCCTGGCGCTATAATCTGGCATGAAATGGAGACTGCAACTACATGCAATTTACAACTTGATTGATCGATTTTTTGCCGATCAAAAGTTTGTAACAGGAGCAAGAAGAGCTCTAAGCAAAGTTATATTCCTGAATGCACTTTCCAGGAAATTTCATATAACTTTGCTAGAGATGTGGTTAACGAAACAAGGTGGTAAACACCGTGTACACGTGAACTTCCTTCCTCGACTTTGTATCCTAAATCACCGTACTCGAAATTCACGATCCACTATAGTAACATATCTCAAATAGTTCTGATACCGAACAGTACACCTGAGCTCCTTTTTTATTTATTTCTAAACTAACGCCCCAATTCTTGCTGCAGCATTAATCTTCACTGTTAGCTAAACCAGACACAGAACGATGTACGTGATCTTCCTGGTTCTAAACTTACACCTTTGCTGCTCGGTATCCCATTAATCATTGACAGTTTGTTTATTCGCTATATCTCTGCTTAGACACAACTTGCTACTATATGTAACATACGTTTTGATGTCAAATAAAAGCATTTCTTTCGTAAAACGAAACAAACTTTTCGTATATTTTAGCGATGCACTAATAAACCGGAAATTTTCTGGATCTAGGGACTTTCTGACATGGGAATTTTTTGGAATCTAGGGAAATTCGGTACTGGGAATTTTCTGGATCTAGGGAATTTTCTGGAATCTAGGGAAATTCGGTACTGGGAATTTTCTGGATCTAGGGATTTGTTGGTTCTGGGGAATTTTCCGGATCTAGAGATTTTTGAACCTAGGAATTGTTTGGGATCTAGGGATTTTTTACTTTTAGGGAAATTTGTAACTGGGAATTCTCCAGATCTAGGGATATCAGAAATTATACTCAGAAAAATTCAACCAAAATTGCAGCATAATTTAACAATAATTATCAAATCGTAAGATATTAAATGATAAATTTTATCTATAAATTTGTATAAGCATAAAATGACAGGTGGAATTTACGTGTGAGTCTCGTTGTCGCGTATTTCTCATAAAAATATGTATTTGCATAAACATCCACAGTCCGTTAATAACGTCTGCTTTTAAGGGAACAAGTGCGGGTACACTTTTATCATCGTATTTGCAGAATGAGATAGCACGAAGAAGTGGCAGTAAAAGCAGGAATTGCGATGAAATGCAGAAAGACAAGCGGTGGAGTAACGATCACCCTGTCGCTCTTAGACGAACGTCTTACTCGGGACAGGATCCGTTCGACGAAATGACGGATCTCTGCTCGTTTCCTTGCTTTTACGTCCCCTGCTCTCTGGATCCCTATGTATTATGTATCGATCGATACCATCTTAACCGGTTAAACACGACCGGAGGGGGTCAGGATTATCCACGATAGCTTGAGTAAAGTTGATCGACTGTCAGGAATTGTTAGCCGAAGTGCAGACCTTACCGGAAGTTCGTATTGAAGGACGATGGGTGACACATGTACAGGAAGTTCGACGGAAAAAATTTGAGGTTCATTTAAGCTAAGTTGTTGCAACTGATTGTTCATGGAAATGAAGAAAAAAAGTGGTTAATTGTGTTAATTTGGTCGTGTGCATTATAGCTTTATTATTCGGGACTTCGATATTCGTGGCTTCGATTATTATTCTTGAATTTAATTAGGAGAGTGTTCGGTTACCGTGGTACTAATTATCTATAGTATCGACTAACCGCGAATTCAATTACTCGTGATCTCAATTATGTGACGGTTTAATTATTTGACGTATTAATCATCTTTGGTTTCGATTATACGCGGTTTCAATTATGCGATGGTGCATTCAGTGGACACTCCAATTATCTTCGATTTCCTATGGATCAGTTACACGGGTTTTCAATTATGCGATGCTTCAGCTATTTCACATTTCTATTATATTCAGTTACAGTTATCCGCGGTTTTAAGCGTGAGATGATTCAGTGATTCGACGTTTGAATTGTCTTCAGTTTCTATTATCCGCGGTTTCACTTATCCCCGGTTTTCAGCATGAGATGATTCAGTGATATGACGTTTAAATTGTCTTTAGTTTCTATTATCCGCGGTTCCATTTATCCGCGGTTTCACTTATCCGCGGTTTTGAGTATGAGATAATTCAATGATTTGACATTTGAATTCTCTTCGGTTTCTATTATCCGCGGTTCCATTTATCCGCGGTTTCACTTATCCGCGGTTTTAGTTATCCATGAATTCAATTGTAGTTTCAATTATGCCATAGTTCAATTATTCGTAATTTCACTTACGTAAGAAAGCAATTTTTAAATTATCCGCGATCTCAGTATCCGCGGATACATACATACATAGAATATAGAGACTGACATATTAATAGAAATTTCGTTAAACATAAATAATCTTACATTTTTAAGTTATCATTTAATAAAAGCTCCAGTGACTATGAAAAGAAAAATGTTTACATTGCGTACTGCAATTGAAAATGAATTAAGCACAAACAAGAGTTGATCGAATCCTATAAATTAAAGGATCAGCGCTTCATCGCGTGAAACTTCATTCGAAGAAAAACTACACGGTCAGAGATTGATCGCAAACCATAAGTAGAAGAGTCCCAAAGTCTCCTCATTGTCTAACTCAGAAGAATATCGAAGAGAGCCATGATGAAACGAGGAAGCGTCGGATTATTTTTTACAGGAAAATCGATAAATCTTGCTGTAGTTATTTTTTGACGAATTCCCCAACGTCGAACGGGTCGATGCTCGCTAAGCTACGAAGCAGCTAGTACAAGGAAAAATTGAAGGGAAAAATTAATAACTTCGTTCTGGATGATCGATTGGGTTCTGGTGAAGGAAGTGGATGCCATAGAACCGCTTCTTTTGAAATTCATAAACGCGCTGTTCCGTTTATTATTCATCGAAGCAGGAAAAATTGATCGCGACCATAAGATTACGGTCTCGTCGTTTAGAGGCGGTGAATATATTTTCTGCTAAATAGCGACTAACGACTTCATTCGCATCTTCGTTAATTTTACAACGCGAAATCGTAAATCTTGCGATTAATAAGCGATGTCCTACGTTCGAAGCTTGTTTAAAGTTTCAAACGAAACTTTCTCGGGACACTAACAATGCTTCGGATGCCAAAAGCGTGCGTGACACGAATATCGAACATCGATTCAATATGCTTATTCGAAGCAGGGAATAAGTCCTCTTCTCGTGGATATATCCGGTAATACACGAGATTGGAGAGTTTCGAGTAGGTCAGGTAATACTGTCCACTTGGCATGGAACATATTCTCGATCGACAAAGGTGGAACTTACAATTATAGTCGTATGTTGACCGTTAACCTCTTGGAGGTACAAATATGGTTAGTTCTTTTCAAACAAAGTTTCCGAACGTAATAAAATTAATAAACATTTCGGTAAAATGGTACTTAAACCAAATAATGGTCCCAGGAAGTCGTTTATCCGAATAAGGGTAAAAGATACTAAAAAGTCAAATAATGTGTCAACTTCTCCGCTTATAAATTTAACGGAGGATATATTAAAAGGTCGTCAGCTTTCGCTCATGAAAAATTGACGCGATATTACATTAATGGCTGCTGGCTTTCGCTCATGAAAAGATGCATTACTACGTCATCGGTGTTAATGGAAGGTTTTTTAGCTGAATGTATAAGGAATACTGATCGCTTCCGATAATCATCGGACGGCTTATTTTTACCTTCGTTTGCAAACTGTTCGAATTAAAACTCTTCGATTAAATCGGTACCTAAAGCGGAATTAATAGTTATCTACGTTTCAGTTGTGAAAAGTGACTTTAGGGTTTATATGAAACGTTGATTGGTGGCAGTCATCTTTGGGATGAAGGAAGTACTGAACAGCAGATAACATAATGACTATAGTCACCAGTAGTAAAGAAAGGATTAAAATACAATATGTACTATGGTTATATATTTCTGTTGCAACAATTAAAGTCAACAAATATTCACCTACTTACTAAATGCTTTCCATGATGGATACAAATCCTAATACTTAAAAATTTGTATAGTTACCAAGATATTTATAGCATCAGATTATGATTTTCATACAACAAAGTTCAATTTCACAATCAATATTTCTGATTACAGTTTTGCTGTATTAAACGTGGCTGTTTCTACTGTTCCAGACAACGAGTGTAAAACCGTACTCTAAAATATTTACCTTAACCACTGCAGTGTCTGACCACTGGCTACTAATACCACTGACGACTTAGCACTATAGTAACTTGCAAACAATCGAAGCTAATTGAAACATACGAATTTTATGATATCCATGACAAAAAATATAATGACATTCATAAGATAAATCATTAACTCTATTTTCTTTTAACAAAATCTACACATTTCTAACGATTTTCAAATGTTTATAAAATTACAAAAAGTTCTCACGTATCGAAAAGCAGTAGCTGCAATGATAATTGAAAGCAGGTGAACACAATTTCTAACTAGAATAAGCTTTAGTTCTGAAGATTTCAGGAAATTCGCAATTTCTTTAACTCTTTTCAGTCGTTGACGCTCTCACACGTGCATTTTTATGCTCAACTAGATGCGACAAACTTTTAATTGCAGCCAACTTTCACGTACAGCGTTGAGGTCGAGAAGTTCTGCGTCAATTTGCTGGTCGTCCCTGCAAATGACTCTTGTGAAATGTTTTGGGTCAACAAGCCTCTGCTCGTTTGCCTAAAATTGTACTATGTTAAAACGGAAAGCACATCTTTGGAACAATATCAGCACGTAATAGAATACCACACGTTATTTCACCGGGTGGTAGAGTACTATGCGTTATATCGCCACGCAGTAGAGTACTACGCGTTATATTGCCACGTGTTACATTGCAGTGCGTTAGAATACCACGCGCTATATCACCACGCAGTAGAGTACTACGCGTTATATCGCCACGCGGTGGAATATAGCGCGCTATATCGCCACGCGTTATATTGCTGCGCGTTAGAATACCACACGCTATATCGCCGAAATTTGGAGTACTACGCGGTATATCGCCACGCAGTAGAGTACTACGCGTTATATTGCCACGTGTTACATTGCAGTGCGTTAGAATACCACGCGCTATATCACCACGCAGTAGAGTACTACGCGTTATATTGCCACGTGTTACATTGCAGTGCGTTAGAATACCACGCGCTATATCACCACGCAGTAGAGTACTACGCGTTATATTGCCACGTGGTGGAATATAGCGTGCTATATCGCCACGTTATATTGCTGCGCGTTAGAATACCACACGTTATATCGCCGAAATTTGGAGTACTACGCGGTATATCGCCACGCAGTGGAGTACTACGCGTTATATTGCCACGTGGTGGAATATAGCGCGTTATATCGCCACGCGTTATATTGCTGCGCGTTAGAATACCACACGCTATATCGCCGAAATTTGGAGTACTACGCGGTATATCGCCACGCAGTGGAGTACTACGCGTTATATTGCCACGTGGTGGAATATAACGCGCTATATCGCCACGTGTTATATTGCTGCGCGTGGGAACACCACGCGCTGTATCGTCACGCGTTATATCGCCGAAAGGTAGAGTACTACGCGTTATATTACCACGTGATAGAATACCACACGTTATATCGCTGGGTGGTGGAGTACTACGCATTATATCACCACGCGTTGTATCACCACGCGCTGTATTATGCATTGTACAATAGTGCCATTCAATTTAAACAGTTGTCATGAATAAAACTTGCACAGCAGATTTAACCATAATTGAATGAGTAATCCGTACAGTATTAATTCTGTAGGACGATAAAAGCAAATGAATCTTCTTCCATAAAATGATGAAAACATAACGGGAGTATTAAGTTTACACGGAAATAGTCTATCAGGATTAATATTAATACGTTTCGAAATAATCTGAAAGTACACAAATAAATTGATCTTCTGGAACATGTATTTTTAAACCGCAATCCAGAAACAGCCGAAGTTCAAGTTCGATGCATAGATCTATAAAGGTCTGGGTTAGCCAAAGGTCTGGGTAAGAATTAAGCTCACAATCAATTATTTAGCCGTAATCGAGGATCTATCTAGGTGCACGTTCTACTTTTATCGATTCCCTTTGTGTGACTTGCAAGCGTTAATTTCCACCGTCCTCTCTAAGAGTTCCACTGTTATCGGTTATTCTTTTCTTGGCACACCAACTCGACATTAATCCAGCAAGATTAAGAACATATCTTTAAGTTCATCTTGCTGACAAGATTAGCGAAGGGCGAGGGACTTTGCTGACGTGGAACTTACTCATGTCGCGTGCTGATTGTAATCGATTAGAGGCACAAACAAGTTCTTGCAGCGATGAGATTTTATACTGTTTGTATTAAAAACTAATTTGGGATGTAGGAGCGTTGGAATTTAAGGACACTGAGATATCAAAATGTTCTGAATTTAATTGAGTTGATTGTTAAATAAATTTGATCGTGATTATAATATGAAACCGAATCGTGAAAAATATTGTACAAATATTATCGGTATACTGTTATTAAGAGCACCAAAATTTATTAGGAAATGAAAATTATATCGTGTTTAACGACCGCTATAATCCGTATCATCGAATATAATGATAACTTGATTTGGACACGAGAGATCTCATAATGTGGAAACGCTAACTTTTGATACACTGCGGTGATTAAGAAAGTTCGAAAACTTATTCGATAGACTCTTCGTTGTTTTAATTGAATTTACCGTGACTCGAGGAGACAAGACTGCTCGAGCCAATCTGAACTTCGCCGATGAAATCATTCGTGAAACGAGATCCTTTGCCGCAGGGACCTTCAATTTCCGCTCTTCTGAAAACGAACGTGTGTTTCTGACCACATCCATCGACCATATATCAAGGATATGACAATCGATTATGCAAATTTTATTCTATTGTATGCTGATCTCTTCTCACAATTTTATTCCTCCTACAAATCTGTAATGGACTCGCGCGAAATTATCATTGTTTATCATACATACATAATGCATTTATTCCTTCTACAAATATTTTCAATGGACTTTCGATATATTCCGATACTTTTTCTTATCACATATGTGGCGATATATTAGATAGAGAATGCGTAGCGATATCTGTTACGCGTTGTATTCTGTCACGCGGCGATATAACGCGTGGTACTCTACCACCCGGTGATATAACGTGTGGTATTCTATCACGCGGTAATACAACGCGTGGCGATATAGCGCGTAGTAGTGTACCTTTTGGCGATATAATGCGTGGTGACGCGTTATCGCGGGTTGTATAACCTCGCGTTATATCGCCACGAGCTATATTTCCACGCATTGTATAGCCTCGCGTTGTATCACCGCGCATTATATCGCCACGCGTTGTATCACCACGCGTTGTATCGCCACGCGTTGTGTCACCACGCGTTATATCGCCACGGGTTGTGTAACCTCGCGTTATATCGCCACGCGTTGTATCACCACGCGTTATATCGCCACGGGTTGTATAACCTCGCGTTATATCGCCACGAGCTATATCTCCACGCATTGTATAGCCTCGCGTTATATCGCCACGAGCTGTATTTCCACACATTGTATAGCCTCACGTTGTATCACCGCGCATTATATCGCCACGCGTTGTATCACCACGCGTTGTATCGCCACGCGTTGTGTCACCACGCGTTATATCGCCACGGGTTGTGTAACCTCGCGTTATATCGCCACGAGCTATATCTCCACGCATTGTATAGCCTCGCGTTATATCGCCACGCATTGTATCACCACGCGTTAGATCGCCACGCGTTGTATCACCACGCGTTATATCGCCACGGGTTGTGTGACCTCGCGTTATATCGCCACGAGCTATATCTCCACGCATTGTATAGCCTCGCGTTATATCGCCACGCATTGTATCACCACGCGTTAGATCGCCATGCGTTATATCACCACGCGTTATATCGCCACGCGTTGTATCGCCACGCATTGTATCACCACGCGTTACATTGCCACGCGCTACACAGCCGTATGTTGTACAGTAATACATCATATCTACTAATGTTGTATCATCGGAATTGTACTACCACGCATCAAATCGTACGACGATACGAAAAATTATATAACATGTATGTAATATAATAATTATATAACGATGTGAGAATTTCTATTTAAGAAGGTCATATAAAACAGTTCAAACTTCAAGCTATGCTAAAGCATCCAAATAAACAGCAAATGTCGTAACATTGTAAAGAAGAAAAGTTACAATTAGAAAAAGATATAGGGAAAGAAAGCCCAAGAGTCTCTTTATACCACTAACTTACTTTTCCACGCAATTCAGAGGAAAAAAAGCTCCACTGAATCATGGCACGTATTAAGAGCAGATCGAGGACAAAGGAAAGCTTTCGTTCTAACTTCAGTCTCGAATAAGAAGAATCGATATCAAAGTGTACTTTGTACGTGCAGATCCAAAGAAAATATGGACGTGTATTTAACTGCGAACTTCCTGGATACGTTTTTAGTGTCATTTAACGCTATCAGATTCTACCGCCAAAACCAGGGCATCGAAAACATCGTTTGGTTTCTTGTTGAGAAATCAAGTACTTTACCCAGGCAATATTATTCACGTTAAAACCTCAATAAAAATCCTGTATTTAACAAAAGACTCAGAAATGTTTAACAAATTATTATTGTTATGTTTGACGAATTATTTTAGCATCCCAAATAAAACAGAAAACTAAATAAATTAAGTTTGAATCAAATAATAATACAGTATGCCCCCATCGTTATAACCTAAATGATATTTCGACGATGTTATCGATACAGTGTCGATAAAATATTTGTAGTGTATCGATAATCGATAACACCTCGAGATAGAACACGGGACAACGGTGATAACAATGGATCATATTAGTTGTAGTTGAATTAAAGCCAAGTTAGTATTGAATTATTTCATTGGTCGAGTTCCGACATATCTCAAACGTTAGCATCCAGAATCCGTAATTCATGGGAAGCTATAATATCTCAATAATATCGACATTTGCCTGGGGCCCCATAAACCTCAGCGTCCCGTGCACGTGTACCGAACGAACTCGAAATCACGTAACAACGTAATATCGTGGAGTTACATTATGGGTTCGATAATGGTATTATTTGATATCCGATAGACTAGCGTAAACATCTAGAAGGAACGAAGAAATCTATTAATCATGTTGGTCACGTTCGTGACGTGAATCGTGTGTACATGACGTTATTGTGAAAGTAATTCCACCGACCATTGCCAAATTCGACCCATTTGCCTGCACGGAAAAGAAATATTTCGAAATTTGATTATCATCCCATATGATCCGGCTTTCGACCGTTGCTCGAGAATATTCAAGCCCTCGAGCATTCGCAACGTGCCTTTTCTACTGATTCCACTCGTTTCTGTTTTCTTTTGGGAAGAAAAATGTCGTGCAACGTCGGCTTGATAATTCGTACGAGCAATTATATTAAAACGAAATAAAAAGTGAAAGTTCGTGTAGTGATCAAATAGCGGACCCGTAATCACGTAGCGGTACGTGCACTAGTGAAGGAAATCGTTCATTTAAGATTCTAGTGATCGAATATGTCGAAGGTATTCGCCGAGGAAGATTTTCAATGGCTGTAGTTGTAAACTAAATTCCTAATGAGAGTGTATATCGTTAAATCACGATATAATTGCAAATTAACCATATCTTTATGCAACAATTGAAATGTAAGATATACCAGAAGCTATGAAACATTCAAGTTTAATTGTATATCGTTAAATCGTGATATAAAGATACTTGCAGAGTAACCATCTCTCTATGCAACAATTGAAATGTAACATATACAAGAAGCTATGAAACATTCAAGTTTAATTGTATATCGTTAAATCGTGATATAAAGATACTTGCAGAGTAACCATCTCTCTATGCAACAATTGAAATGTAAGGCATACCAGAAGCTATGAAACATTCAAGTTTAATTGTATATCGTTAAATCGTGATATAAAGATACTTGCAGAGTAACCATCTCTCTATGCAACAATTGAAATGTAACATATACAAGAAGCTATGAAGCATTCAAGTTTAATTGTATATCGTTAAATCGCGATATAAAGATACTTGCAGAGTAACCATCTCTCTATGCAACAATTGAAATGTAAGATATACCAGAAGCTATGAAACATTCAAGTTTAATTGTATATCGTTAAATCGTGATATAAAGATACTTGCAGAGTAACCATCTCTCTATGCAACAATTGAAATGTAAGGCATACCAGAAGCTATGAAACATTCAAGTTTAATTGTATATCGTTAAATCGTGATATAAAGATACTTGCACATTAACCATCTCTCTATGCAACAATTGAAATGTAAGGCATACCAGAAGCTATGAAACATTCAAGTTTAATTGTATATCGTTAAATCGCGATATAAAGATACTTGCAGATTAACCATATCTTTAAGCAACAATTGAAATGTAAGGCATACCAGAAGCTATGAAACATTCAAGTTTAATTGTATATCGTTAAATCGTGATATAAAGATACTTGCAGAGTTACCATCTCTCTATGCAACAATTGAAATGTAAGGCATACCAGAAGCTATGAAATATTCAAGTGTAACTGTATATCGTTAAATCGCGATATAAAGATACTTGCAGATTAACCATCTCTCTATGCAACAACTGAAACATAATATATACCAAAAGCTATGACTTCAACTCCTAAAAATCAAGAATACCGAGTAAAGTGAATTAGCAATAAATTTATTGGCAGACTATTCACTTCATCAGATTCAATCGAAGTTCTATTGCCACTCGGCGATGACCCTGCACGGCAAACATACTAATGAATGAAGAATCGCGTGAAGAAAATTTCTCGAAATCAAGCATTCCGTGCCAGATTCCATCGGAGTGACGAGTAGCGATATGGGTCAGGACGAACGTATCCGAAGCACCGTCGAGATTCCTGACCACTCGTGAAAACTTGAAAATCGAGGGAAACTTAGACAAGCGTGACATGTTTGGAGCGTCATCCCGATAAAAGGCGCGCGTCAAAGAACGAGAAGAGAAGGGACAAAGAAATCACGTCGCGGACGAAATCAATTCGAGTGCCGTGAAAGAATCGTCGAGTGAGCTTGAGCTGATCGAGCCAGCAATCCGGAAATATTCGTGTCACATCTGTACCGGATACATCACTTTTCTTAGGCCACGCTCGAGCGCAGCACGAAAACGAGTTCATCGTCAGCCACACGTGCCTTTTCAATGATTCTCCGCCACTCTGAATCGCGATTATTCTTGCGAATTATTTTTTCAATATCGTTTTCATATATCTTCGCTTACAGATATATCACAATATAGGGATTTAGCGATATAAGGATCCAACAAGATTGTGATCTAGGGATATTACAACCTGGATGATTGATGCATAAAGATATCAAGATCTAGGGATATTGTAAAAGATGTTGAAAACTATGAATATTAGGAACTAAAGGAATGTTGGCGACTGTAATATAGGGGAATCTAGTTATACAGATCTAGGGGTATTGAAATATAGGGATTTTGAGATATAGGGATAATTCGATCTAGGAATGTTTGAGTCTAGGGATGTTTCAATCTAGGGATAATTCGATCTAGGGATATTTGAGTCTAGGGACATTTGAATTTAGGGATAGTTCGACGTAGGGATATTTCAGTCTAGGGATAATTCGATCTAGGGATATTTGAGAATAGGGACAATTCGATCTAGGGATATTTGGATCTAGGGGTAATTCGATCTGGGGATATTTGGATCTATGGATAATTCGATCTGGGGATATTTGGATCTAGGGATAATTCGATCTGGGGGTATTTGGATCTAGGGATAATTCGGTCTAGGAATATTTAAGTCTAGAAATATTTGAGCCTAGGGATATTTTCCTCGAAAGATATTGAAGGTTTCAAATATTAGAATCTAGGGATATTGGAATTCAAAAACATTAGAATCTAGGTATATTCAAATGCTAGGAATATTGCAATACCGAAGTATTATAATCTAGGGACATTCCTAAATAAGCATCTAGAAACATTTTGTTCTAGAAAGAGTATGGTCTGGGGATATTTTGATGTATTATTATGGTCTAGAGATACTAACCTTGGAATTTAAGTATCTAGTGATATTGGAGTCTATGGTTGTTAGTTACCTAAATTATAGAACCTAAAATTACACCGGATATAAGGATCTAGAAATACAATCGTCCTAGAGATTTAGGAGGACCTAGGGATATGCTCCCGAAGAAACGTCTCTTTTATACGCAATATAGATAGATCTATACGGTGATAAGAAGGAACGACTGAACCACTTCAAGAGCAGAATTCGTATCGCATTATATTAGAACCGTATTGCATTATCGAGAGAAGATAGTACGAAATTTCGTACGTTATCGAACGATAAAATATACTCCAAATAGACCTTGTGCTTCAGATATTTAGTGTCTGAGATTATATTATATTAGATGAAATAATGGTAGCGAACATATTAAAATTAAAAATCTTTTGCCAGTGGATAAAAATTTGATTCGTTTAGAGCAGTTGATAATTAAGTAGACTATATCGTACTGTTACTAGATAATTTATATAGAACAACGAGACAGTCTCTGCTATCCTCTAATTGAAATCGAAATGGCTTTTAAAGCATCTTACGATTAGCTTCCTAATTACGAGCGACGGTAAGGAACTTATCGAGCCTGACAATGATGTTCTGGCGTAATTACATACCATGCGAACATTGCTTTGGGAGCACGATAACTACCTACTTTGACGCTTGATGTCTTTTTTCTCTCATAAAATTCAAGCTGATTCTATTAGGATAAGGAATTAATTAAGCGATTTCATTCGTAAGGAGTAGTGTACATGGGTAGCTATTAAATAGGACGCACATGGTGCGTCGGTAATTGTATTAGACAATACGAGACCCACACGGTGCGTCGTCGTATGATATACGTAATGTGTAATATCGGTATAGAGGGTGAATCGTCAAGTTTCAAACGCAAAAAAATCAAATTTATTGCGCGAATAACAGCCAAGAAAGTGAAAGAAAGCGGAAAAAACGTAAGTAGCATTACATAAATTTTCCCAAAGGAAATCCAAGTTTCTGGCAATCGTTCCGCGATCAACAGTTGCTCCATTTATTACATAAAGACAGCTCTACATCTGCCCTTTCAGCGACCGATATCTCGCCGCGTTAGGGGGCGATTAATTTCCCGGTTGCCGAAAAATAAATCACGACCGTTTTAAAAGCGCCCCCAACGCCGCCGTGCACGCCGCAACATCCAAAATATTTATAGAAAACGTGGTCGGTCGGCTGGAAAGAAACGCATCGCGGCCCAAACTTTTCATTCATCCTTTCGTCGACACCAATGTAAAAGCTTATTCTTTAATTGTTTTCATTCATCAACGCGATTCTTTCTAATTCGAATCATACGTGATGCTCATAATCGTCCTTTTATTTGTCTCCAACATTAATGAAAATAATAGAAACGTATTATCTTAAACAATATTCCAACGTAGACCTTGTTATTTTGCCTCGCTTTATATCACCGCACGGTATATTGCACGTTACATCGTCAGTACATTAAATTTTCAACGTGCTATATCGTCATGACGTTATATCATCAATACATTACATCAGTGACACGTTAAATCACCATCGCGTTATATGGCCGAAACGTTAAATAACCAGTGTGTTATATCGCCGGCATGTTATATTGCCAGTGTAGTATATCGTTGATGTGTTACATTGTCAAAATATTCATTTCTCTTGTTATATCACCAAGACAATCATCAGCGCGTTATATCGCCGAGGTGTTAAATTACCATGCGTTGAATGTTCAAAGCATTAAATTTCCAGTATGTTATATTGCCAAAGTGTTAAATCTTCAATATGTTGTATGAGAAGAATGTTAAGTCATCATCTCGTTATATTGCCGAAACGTTAAATAGCCATTGGTTATATCGCCGTCGTACTATATTGCCAGTGTATTATATCGGTGATGTGTTACATCCTCAAAATATTCAATTCTCTCGTTGTATCACCAAGACGTTAAATCATCACCTCGTTATATTGCCGAAACGTTAAATAGCCAGTGTTAAATCGCCGTCGTATTATATTGCCAGTGTATTATATCGTTGATGTGTTACATCCTCGAAATATTCAATTCTCTCGTTATATCACCAAGACGTTAAATCATCACCTCGTTATATTGCCGAAATGTTAAATTACATCGCATTATATCGCACTTTGTATTTCCAGTGTATTGCATCACCATACATTAATTCGCCATGTGTTGTATAACGACGTCGTTAAAACAGCATCACGTTATATTGCCAAGCGTTATAAAGTGTAATATAATAACCCAGTTGTGTCCAAGAAATAATCAAATAAGGAATCCCGCGATAGAGATAAATAAATCAGGCATTCGGTTGATGAAGAGGGTAGACAGTTTCCTAGTCGATCTACCAACCACTGTGAAAAGCGATAACAGCCAATAATTTCCGACGATTCCATTTCCAGACTTCTAAGCACAGTCCGCGAATTAATCTCAACGAGCAGCATCGATTAATCAGCCGATTCTCCGGGTCGGAAGATAAATTACTCCTCTTTTCAAGTGTCCTCCTCCTCTCGGCTTTCACGCTGTCTTCTCGCGCGCTGTTACTCCTTTTTCAAATCGACCTTCTCCGAGAAAACTCGACCAGAACGAAAGCTCTTTCAGAGATCTTGAAAATCGTTCCTGTCTCTACACGATCGCTGCGATACTTTGAAAATTCAAGAAGATGGAAAGGAGGACGAATATGCAGAAGAAGAAGGAATCAGCACGAGAACACCTACATAAATATCTCGTTGTTTCCTTGATCCTAAACGGTATTCTATAAAATATCGACTGTCTTCGAGTGAAGAAGGATCAACCTCTAGCTATGTAGGTCGCAACGTCACCGTACTTGTACGGGATTATGCTTCGTACCTTTTGCCTTTAGGAGATGTTCCTTCTGCACGTACGCCAGCTTGTTCCTTCATTCTTGGAAACGTTCGTCATTGCACCGAACAATTAAATTGTTTTACTCCACGCAATACGTCTATTTAGTGAAGGCAATTTAACACTCAGCGATATAACACGTTGACATTAGAACACGCGGAAACCATATAACGTGTAGTAATTATATTCGGTTGCATTAATCTGGTTTGGAGTAGTGTTACGTTAAAAGCTTCTTGTTCTCCAATAATTTTCCAGTATATTCATTTTGAAATTTATATTCGAATATTATCAAAGTTAATTTAACTTAAAAAGAAAGTAGAATTCAACTTTAAATTCAACTTACATAAAAAGGACTATCTAGTACCATTACGTAGACACATATCGTTGCACAAAAGTTCTTTTATCTTAACTTAGTATACAGAATCCCCTGTAAAATCGCCATTTTATTGTCACCGTGTTTTCTCGTAGTGATATTTCGCGTCACAATTTTAGCCTGACCCACGTTTCCGGGACATTGGACAGGCTGTCGTAACCAGTCTTATTGTACTTTTAATTTATTTGCAGCCTAATAAAAATATCTTTCCCTCCGACGCAATACTTCTTGCCTATAATTATAACCGTTAGTCTACAACTTTCTTTATTTCTTCGAAAAAAACAAACAAATTCCGATCGGACAGCTACCGAGAAATAACGATAATAACGATAAAACAAACAAAACGGAAATAGACTCGCGTAGTAGTATGCATCGCAGCAAGTCAGACGAGGACAAGCTGAAACGCGGGACTGCGTGCACACTATACGAGAAACTACGGTTAAGTTGTCTCGAAGAATACTTTCGGATGGAATCCAGGCCAGAAAAAAGCTTGAATCGCGTGTCATTCGTTTTTTCTTACCGTTTTCAAGCTGTCCGGAAGATTTCGCACGATTAACATGGTAATACTTTTTGCTCTCTGACCATGGAATCTCTTTCATCTCGCTTTCGTTTGGTCTACATAGATCTCCGTAATGTGTACATGCAAGCGTGCTATATTAAAATAATAACTAACTGTTAACTATACTTTCGTGTAGAATCTGTATTGTCAACAAAATTAAAGAACGATATCAATAGTGGTTTTGAAACTTGATACTAATCGAACAAGATAGATGTATTAGCTGTATCGGAAAACATTATGGCGATTAGATTTCGATTACGGTAGGTACTTTCGATACGTAAAGTATCAATGTATTTCACCAGCGGTGTCGAATCGAAATGGAAATAAATACGACAGAAAATTTCATTCTTTATACCCTGGAAATGTAAACAGTACTGATTAATCGTTTTAAAACATTCCAGATCAATTCGAGATCACTCGAGACTAACTGCCATCGAAATATTAGTTTTGCAAATGTTTATGGTAATTGTTTGAAATCGATTCGAGTATAGCTCGAGATCGAATTACCATTAAAATCTTCAAGTCATAATTCATTTTAAAACATTCGAAATAGATTCAAGTATCATTCGATTGCTATCGAAATTTTAACCTTGAAAATTGGCGCAATTGAAGTTTTTTTAAAAAGTTCTGAATCGATTCGAGTATCGTTCGAGTCTACTATCGAACTTTCAACGTAGCGAATCTTCAAAATATCAACTGTTTCAAAAACTTTTACGACGAAAACCTTTCAAAAAATCTGTACATACGCTGACATTCAAAAAACAAAAAGATATGAAAAGAAATATGATCTCGCGTACATTTTAACATCCGATGCGCCTGACGCGGTATCGAGAATCGAGTCGCAATAAGACGCCCGTGAGAAAACACGCGTACATCGTGACCGTTACTCACAGCTTTGTAAGGTTGACGGTGGATGGAAGTGCGGTGACATCGAAAGGTTCCAGGATAGACAGGAAGCCAGCACCGCGACAGGTGAGCTCCCGTCCATCGGCAGTGACATTGCAGGTTTCCAAGAGAGCCGGTCCGTTCAAGGATCCTGGCTGCTCCTCGGCAGAGCAAATCCGGCAGAGGAACATTGTCAGAATGACAGCAGCAGCGGTGCCGCGACAGGACTGCGTGCACATGCCGGCCACCTTGGTAGCTTTTCTTCCTTCCGCCGGAGTCGCCGCGCCCAGGACACGTTTTACCTTCACCGCATTATATTTGTCAATCGCGTGTCTCCTCGATGAGCGAGAAAACGTGTACACAACACGGCATAGAAAGAACGCGGCGTGTTAGAGCTTACGAAGCTCGCGAATCAGGCAACGCGCGCGCACTTTGCCCCCCTTCGATTCGTTTCTACCGATAGATCCACGCGCTACAAGCTACGGTTACCGACTGACACTGCTCGTCTACGTGCGTAACCGCACTGGTTCGCCCTCTCGCTCGCACCCCTTCCCCCACCACCGCGCAATTACCGCCTCGAGCCAATCAACTTTCTCCGCGGAACATTGCCGATACCATCTGTAATAGACTCTCGCGATGATCGGCACTTCGCGACCGTGTTCGCCCGTATATAGAAATTCGGTTCATTTTGTGTTTTCATTTTTGACCATGATGATTAAGTGCTTTTTTGACAGTGTCCGTTTAAACCGCTTGATGGAAAAGGTAAAGTTTGCCAGCTTATTTTTTTATGAAAGCAATTTTGGTTTTGAATCGGTTGTAAGATGTATATGTAGCGTAAGTAATCGAAACCCTACTTTTTAATTTGTATTATTCACTTGCTCTTGACATTTCATACCATGTCAATTACTTATACAAATTCGAGATAGATCAGTTTTTACTTATAGAGGGTTATTTCTACATTATAGCTAAACATGTACAACAAAATTTTTAGGACCCTATATCTTTTTAGAATTTGTTTTTTATTATTCTATTATATTGAACAATCATTCCGTAATGATCAACATGCTAATGGTACAAGTTTTGATGTTCTGACATTTAAATTTTATATAAATAGTATAGTACGCCCTCTCTAGGCTATGTACTAAAACATTCAAAAATAGCAACCGGTAACTTCACATTTTCGACACTATCGTTAATATAGAACACAGTGAAGTTTTTATCCAAAGCTAATTGAATCGTAATTAAAATTGAACAATGTATCAAAAATTATTTAAAGACACGGCTTAGGCATTCCATTAGTAAGGATGTCGGGTGTAATCCATGATTTGGATAGTTTCAGATCCCTAGAGTACCCGGCATATCGAACCACCCAAATACCCCCAATATTCATATACGCAACGCTGAGTTAATGAATATATTTATTTTTTATTTTCATGATTATATTACCACATGTGTTAAATTGTAAGAGGAAGGAAATTGCGACAACTATGTGATTCATTTACAAATGATCATTATACAAAATATGCAGCCAGTTGGGCCATCTTATCTTTTGGAGGACGTGGTTTACCCCGACTGCGACCTTTAGCATGGCCACGACCACGAGTCGTAACCGGTTTCGAAGCGACGGCACGATGCTTCTCTACAAGAGGCATAAAAGCTGGCGTGCAAAAAACGCAGCCAGTCATTTCCGTAGCTTCGTTAGGTAGTTTACTTTTTTCCTGCAATGGAGAGAAAATTGCGTTATTATACATCCAAATTTATCATCCAAGTTATATTTAAATCCTTATTAAGTTTTAAATCAACTTCCAAATTAGGGATAAATTTATAGGGGTATAAGTTGTTTAATGAACGAAACTTAAATCATCTGTAGCGAGACCATGTAGCTACCAGGGAAGAGGTAATTGGTCATGCCAGAGTTAATGAAGTCACTTGAGTACGAATAATTTTCCCTGTTAATGAGACACCTTAGATTTACTACTTTACCTGTTTATATTCTACGGTTACTAATTGAGCTCCACAGTCGCAGACATCTGTATCGACTGTTACCTTGTGGGCATTTTCGAATAAATGAATAATAACATCACAGCGATTGCATCCAAGTTTCCATTTGGGTGCAGCCGAAGGATCAAGTACAAGTATCCCCGTGTCACATTCGAGGCAACTAGATATACCATTGGAATTCATACCGTGAGGACACGTTGGGTGTGTGCATGAATTGCAACCACTTGTTCCTTTTTTCATATCCCTGATATGTACAATGCATTCATCAGTTTCAATTAAACATTATGGGTTTTGAAGATTTTTTTATATAAAGACAATTACCTAAATGGTGGATTGTTATAACAGTATGGACAGAATGTGTAGCTTTTCCCTCGTGCTCCAGTGGACCATGAGAGCAATTCGAAATCGTCTAATGGACATTTCAATTCTTTATAAATTCGAATGTTACCATTTTGTGGAAGGTTATACGTTTCGTTGCAATGAGCACAATGCATCCTTGACGGTTTTGTTTGTATGTATTTCATATAACGTCGGCATTTCCCACACCTAAATATTAAACATTATGGTTTATAGATTATATGATTTATGTACTCGTTGCATACAAATGTATCTTATTACCTGGAGTGTGCTTTTCCTGATGCAGAAAGAGGAGAAAAGGAAACTTCAAACAACTGATCCATTGCTTCTATACTTTTCACAAAATAATGGAATTTTTGTTTGAAAATTTCTACAGTGTGCTGCAACACTGCATGAAAATCTGCACGACCCAAAGCTATCAGATTCAACTGTTCTTCTACTGCAGACCTCATTGTAGGTAAAACTAACTCAGGATCTATCTGATATTAATAAAAAATTAACACATGAATTTATTAGTTACTTCTTAATAAAATCATACTTTCTGATATCCATGAACCAATACAATTCCTAGTGATGTAGGAACTAATTTTCTGCCAGCCGCAACATTAACATAATTCCGCATACATATATTGTTTATATGTACTGGAATAGAGGCATCTGTACCAATCCCATGTTTCTCCATGAGAGATATCAATTCAGCTTCTGTTAAATAATCTGGAGGTTGTGTGTAGCATTCCAATAATTTTGTCTGTAGAATTTGTCAAGAACTAAATGAATACTGTATAACCAAATTGATTACCCACATATCAATAAGAATTTTATTTTTATTACCTCTTGTATATTAACTTTCTCGTTGACTGTAAATCTAGGTAACGTGTCATTACTCCCAAGGGTTTGCCAAGTAAGTATACTGGTATAACCGGGATCTATTAAACTGTGACCATTTGCGGTAAAAGTTTCCATTCCTATTTCAAATTTAACTGTTGTACTCAGGTACTTACAATCAGCAGCTAACTGTAAAGTATAAAACATTTTAATTTTTCAACATTGGAAAAACATTACATTAAATCGGCGATATTTACTGTAGCAATAAAATGTCGTGTTATGTAATCGTACAATCTCCACGAATCTCCATCAAGTTCGCTACGTGTAGCATGTTTCATTGGAGTAATAGGAGGATGGTCTCCAGCATTATGTCCTTTCTTTGGTCTATTGATGCCAGTCATCAGTATTTTACGAACTTGATCTCCCCAATCGGGATTGTTTTGTTGTTGTTTTAATGCCGCACTAAATATAAATATTTGTATATTTACCTGAATTAAAGTGTGAACAAAATTAACACTTCATTCGACTTACGGTAAATCGAAATTTTCTGGGTATAATGTTGTTTCAGTTCGAGGATAACTTATATATCCCTGCGTGTACAGACGTTCCGCAATTTGCATAGCATGGTGTGGGCCCATTCCCAAACCTGAACTAGCTACTCTCATCAATTCCACTGTGTTTAAAGCTATAGGTCGCGATTTTGTTTTTTCTGAGCTCTCCACACTTAAAACGCTATATTAAATCCAAAATACAAAACCCAGTAAATTATTATTTATGCATAAATGTATCATTAAGGAATATGTAATACTTACGTTGCCTGATCATATTCTTTAATATGACTTAAAAACATATTTGCTATTTCCTTATCAAATGAACGTACACGACTCCAACTTAAGATAATATCTTGTCCATCAGAAGATTTAACTGTAACCTTGAAGGTATTCACTTTATCCGTTTTTTCTTACTGAATCACGAAAGTATTATACTCTGACATATTTAAAAACATAGTTATTTAAATAATAAAGTATTATACCTGCAGTACCCAGTATGGATCTGGTTTGAATGTTTGAATTTCATCATGCCTTTGTACACAAAATCCTAGTGTTGGTGTTTGACATGGACCATAAGAAATAAGTGATGCATCTAAATCCCCATATTTTCCCTAACAGAAGAAAAATATAAAAGATAAAAGTAAAGTACAGTGAATGGAGCAGAAGTTCTTATGTTACCATGCTTTTACCTGAAAAAACTTTGTCTGAAATCTAGTAAAAGCACAACCAATTCGTAAATCCAATTCTTGTCGAGCATCCACACTCTTTGCTTCATTTTCATTGGGCTTTATTAGGTTTGCTAATGCAGATTTTATATCTTTCTCTGTAATGGCAGAAAATCTTGCCCGCCAAATGTCCTATGATAAATATAAAATTTACAAAATTATTCAAGAAAAAATTATTATCCAATGGTCTTACATTTGGATTTAATCTCCTGTTCATGCCTTGCTGTACTGCATATATGACTTCAAAACAGATATTTTCACCCTCTTTGTCACAATCTAGCCATAATACTAAATAATCGCAATGGGCTCCTTCTTTAGCCAGAAAATATGGGATTTTTAATTTAGGAACTGCTTCTTTCTTTTCAGTTGGGCAGGAAAATAACTCTGCCTTGAACACAACAATAATAACTTATGTTAGATTGTATGTTATCAAATTATTTAATAAATGAAACACATTAATGTTTAAGTAATTATGCATATTTTCCTTACAGGATCAACTTTATCCCAATTATTATACTTTCCAATGAAATCTAATGTCATGACATGACCACAAACTGATGTCATCTTGAAGTTTACGGTCTCAGATCTGAATTGACCAACCCATTCATGCACTGAACAAGATCCATTCAAACCTAAAATTCATTTTTTATTAACAATCGTATCATAAAGTACAAATATTTTCGTAACTTTGAATAAATCAATTACAATACATCGTAATATAAAAACTTTTAAGTTATGAATTATGAATAAAATTAAATCTTATAAGGACTTAACCTACCTTTTCTAGAAGTGCATCGACCATTACTTAAAATATTAGCCAACGAAGCTGCCAGAGACGGCTTTTCAGCTACCATCAAAGCTGTCTTCATTTTTGCAAAATTTGTTTACAATTTTCTTAAGTTTACAAAGAAATCTCAATTTTTGTTATAACCAACCGATAGTATACGTGCAAAGATTCTTCTGTAAGATCGCATACATGTCGTCTCACGCATTTCAAAACATTTTTTGACTTAAGGAATCTTCATCGACACTTACTACCAACTTTATCTTTTAATTCTTTTATTTACGAAACACATTTCTCTCTTTAAATGTTAATTGGACCAAGATCACAAAGATGAGATCAACCATCCATTTTTTGACATGATGTAAACTGAAGTTACCAACTATTTCTATCTCTTTCGCTATTCGCGTATGTTCATTTTGTCCACTCTGTATATCAGAAGTAGAAAACGTGGGGCAATACTGAAATAGTGGGAGTTTACTGAAGTTAGCCAAGGTGCGCAAATTGAGAATGATCTACCGTGGAACGAATAATAAATTGAATTCTGACACATTTCTTCGTAATTTGATGGTATTGCAAAGAGACTAATGATTAGAATCATATACAGTACACTATGACGTTTTTTTAATTATAATTACGTTTGAAATGTCAAAATCGGCTGAAATATATAGCTATATGTAACTGTAGTTTCAATCATTTTAGATTTGTGACTCATCCAACCTGTCAGTTCCGAATAATCATATCGTAGTCCCAATATTATCTCTTTAACCTCACAAAAGTCAATTTTGAAGTACTGAAGTGTACATACTGTCAACATTTTCACGTATATGATACATAGTGTTTGAATAATTCAGGTAACTTTTGCAGTATAAAATTCATAGTATCTTTACTGTACTCAAATAAATATTAATACATTTTTTTAATTTGTATTCCTTCAAGAATTAAATTGGGTAAATAGGTTTGTTGCACTATCTTATTTTGCAACCATGGAGTGGTTATTTGGAAAACGAATTACTCCTGAGGAGATGCTTAGAAAAAATCAAAGAGCTTTGAACAAAGCTATGCGGGATCTTGATAGGGAAAGAATGAGAATGGAACAGCAAGAGAAGAAGATTATCGCAGACATAAAAAAGTTGGCCAAGGATGGGCAAATGGTAATTTAACAAAATTCTAAAAAGTCTCTTGATGTTGTCAACCTCTTGTTATCAATGATTTAATAGGATGCAGTGAAAATCATGGCTAAGGATCTTGTAAGAACTAGACGTTACGTGAAGAAGTTCATGTTAATGAAAGCAAACATTCAAGCAGTTGCTTTGAAAATTCAAACACTGCGTTCTCAAAATACAATGGCTCAAGCTATGAAGGGAGTAACAAGAGCAATGCAGAACATGAACAAGTATGAACCTTGATTTCCTTAAAATTGGAATCAACAAAATTGAAATTTATCATATAACAAAGGTTATTATTGTAACATCACATACTTAAAAATTAATTTTTACAGGCAATTAAATCTCCCTCAAATACAAAAGATATTACAAGAATTCGAAAAACAGTCTGAAATAATGGACATGAAAGAAGAGATTATGAATGATGCTATAGATGATGCGATGGAAGATGAGGCTGATGAAGAGGAAAGGTAATTATATAGTTATTGTTGTAAATATTTTTTGTGGAAATAATTTTATTATTATTCAACACTTTTATCATGTTATTTTACTTGCACAGTGATGCTATTGTGTCACAAGTACTGGACGAGCTAGGTTTGCAACTCACAGACCAACTATCTGGCCTACCCCAAGCATCCGGTTCACTCAGTGTAGCAGGTTCGAAGCAACCAGTTGCAACTGCCGCAGGAAACGATGATGGTGGAAATCTTACAGATGCAGATGCTGATCTGCAGGCTAGGCTCGAAAATTTACGAAGGGAATAAATATATTTAAGTATTTATAACTGAGATATGTATAAAGATATAAAAACAAATGTTACTTTTGTAAGCATAAGTTTATATGCTCTATAGCTTTAGATCGAGATATGAATGTTTTATTACAGCGCTTGTTCACTGATTCATTTGTTCAGAGAATTTATCTGAAACGTGGAAGAATGTTGTTTTTGTAATTACTTAAGATAATGTTGACTGTCATCTTATTCATACATGGATAGCGCTCGAATTTCTATAAGAATCCTTCTATTTATCTAATTAAAAATGGTTATATTAAGTACTTGAAGTTATGGACAACAGATATACTGAAACATTGCGAAAATAATTGATAAGATTTGTTATAAGTGGAAATACTACTTAAATGATGAAATGAAGTTTTCAGTAGTATTAACATGGCAGTCAACATGGTAAATATTTTTCGTGAAATCATGAAATGTTATATAAAAAGGATAGAAACCTTAATTGCTTATTGAGCGATTGTTATCTTTTTTATAAAAATCAACAACAACTTTGTAGTAACAGAAAAAGAAGTTTCTGTGCATATTTTCTTGCACAAAGCAATTTGTAAAGTCAAATTACACTTGAAATACCTATTGAGTATACTGTACTAAATACTTAATTAATGTATTTTGATAAATATATGTACATAGTTTTACTTGAAAATTTATAGTTTACATACATGTACATATATGCTTTTATTTTTTTAGCACATATTGTACATTTACTGTAAAAGTATATAAAAAACAATTTAATAATTTTTGTACAAAAATAATTGAATGATATAATGTTTCATGCATGAAAATACAATATGATTAAGTTTCCTCTTTGCACTTGCTGAAATTAAATTTTCCAGTGCTCGTAAATAATACTTGTTTTCAAGAAATATGCGACGATAAAATTTATATGCAGCTTTATAATTCAGGCACAATTAATAAACGAATTAAACAGTAACAGGATTGTTGATTATCATGCCATGAGATAAGACTTAAATCCAAGTAAAATTTATATATATACTGTAAATTGTATTAATAATCTTGATAACGACTGTTCTGAATCATTGATAAGAACATTAAACAACGTTCTGAATTTCAACAGTATACTATGTAAACAAAAGAAAGAATAGGTGAGATAAAAAAGTATATAGGGAAAGGCAGGCATCCATGGGAAATAGAAGCTATTACGTGTAACGTATACTATTATAATTTACTATAAAAATAAAGTATCATAAAGTTTTGTAAACTCCTTGCAATGCTATAAAACAACCAATAAAGAATATATTATTATAAACAATTCAATATATAGAAAAGAAAAAAGATTCAGTTGTACAGGGTATAATAGTCAATAATTATGTGAGAAGTATGAAATATTATCTCTATTAAACGAAATGTACATATACATAATAATGCGCAATAGATCATCATCCTAATATCCTGTTCGTGAAATACAGGTATAAAATAGAAATCTGGTCTGGTTTCGAACATAGCCTAGTAGATGTTCAAAATGAATACGAACAATTAATTAATCGATCGAGTGCACTGAATCATTAATTCGGTATCATGGAAAGTTTCAATAAACATACGTATGCAGTGTATTACTGGACCGTAAGTACGGTATTATCAAGAGAAAAGAAAACAAAGAAAGAGAAAAACGTTTAATACGATATTACTAAAGGAAAGAGGAAAATATCCAGGGCACGCGAATTCTTCTTTTAAAGTAATTTAAAGTTCAGCAGTTCAGAATCTTATTGCGGTAAACCGCTGTCTTTTTTTTTTTCATTTTTCAGTAGTATTAATTATCGTTTGCGCTATAATTTTATTATCGCGTGCTCCTTTCGCGCTTCCTCTGTTCCCATAATGGTAAACCCTATAGAAATACGATGTAGTTTACAAAACTGTGATGGAACCTTCTGTCAATCACATGTATATATATTGTCAATATCTTTTTAAATATTTTAGAGGTACAGTCCGAACGTAATGTACCCCAAGCTAGAATCATAACACCGAAGAAATCTCTTGTAGCGCCCCCTTTGTGTTCTCTTAGAATTAAATGCATTTCAAAATTCGCGCCCATTTTCGATACTTCGATAGTCATATGAAGTGTAACAGTACACTAAATATAGCGCAGTCCCGTCACATGGCCCTTGGACAAAGTTTATTCATATGAAATCTCAAAATCTACAAATTTGAAATGAACAAATTCTAAACTGATGAGTTTCCAAATTTTTGACGATAAATCATTACTATTTTAATAATCACAATTTTCCCGTTTCTACGATCTGTCCAGAGCCACTCAGCGAGACTTCACTGTAATAATTGTTAACAATAGATGATAGTAGTAAATACTAAATAAATCAAAATATTTGCAATTATTTAATATCGGAGGTCGATTTGTTTCGCTTATAGTTGAATTGTGTAAGTAAACCTTTATCATTAAGTTTTGGCGCCAAAGCAGTATACGTTTGAAATGCATAAGAATGAAATCGAAAAACTTTAATTTACATACAATCAAGTATTCTCGATTTCGTTCGAATATCGTTCATATAATAAGGTTATTACCCTGATATATTCGCGTAGTTAAAACCAAAATTAACAATCGATGAAACAAAATCGATATTTTAATTCACTTCGAGTACGTCTACAACTGTGCTTCTTCGATGATAAGCAATCATTGATCTTTCGTAAATAGCACCATTTCTATAGCAATCATTCTCTCCGAATATAATTTCATATGCATATTTATTAGAAGTCGATCTGGAAATTTCTATATACATCATACAAGTAAGGAACAAATCTTTTCATTTTAACTTTAAGAGGTTATCGTATATAGTATATTATACGTAATTTCTACAGAGAAACTACATAATTTCAGATAAAATTAACAGAATAATATAGAATAACAAATGGAAAAAATCTGTTCCTCGTTTCAAGATATCAATTAAAAATTTCCAGATCGGACATGACATCTGCTGTAATGACAACGCGTGATATGCTACGATATAATAGAAAGTCGTACGCAACATTGAACCTCGTGTTATTACCGCGATAATTACATATTTCTCGTTGGATGGAAGGGGAATAAATATGCGCGAAGAACAATTTTTTTTTCGTTTTAAATATTCACTATATAGGTGTGGGATTATTAGACCTTATATATGGTGTGTGCATTATGTACGTCTTTTTCCATACGCATGTGTTACATGTATGCACTGGTATGCAGGTATGTGTCTGTGTGTACGTATATGTCACAGTAAAAGTTCACGAGTAAGAAAATTTTAATTTTTACCTGTAGAAACATTTTTGGACCTGATTTATTAAAAATATAAAATAGATTCAACACTGAAAAGTATTTTATTTCATGTAACTGAATGTTTGCAAAAATAATAAAGGAAGTGCTATCAAGTTTCACTGTGACACATACACGTAACATATATACATATCTAAGCTATGTCGAACACAGCCTTCTCTAGATGCAGCATTAAAATCCAACAGCGTTTTGTTCATATTCTGCCTTGTGTATCTGCTGTGGAATTATGAATAGGAAACGTTGAGTTAATTTATCTACGATAGACACGTGCAAGTCGAATGAATTTCCTTCGTCGATATCGTTCGTTCGATACAACATAAACGTTTCGATTGGAAATTACAATTATCGAGGAAGACTATGTTGACATTAAGGTAAATAAAAAATTAAGTAGTACCAAAACTGTTAATACGTCTAAATATAAACGATAAATTAGAAACAAATATTTGCACATATCTAGTTTGTAATAATTATCATTTATAATTTTGGTTATGATTCGTGCACGCTCGAGTGCAACGCAGTTAATCCGCCACTGTTTACGATCACGCTATATTTTGGCGGGAACTATAATAAAAAGCTCGCAAATAAAAAATATTAAAAGAAGAACGCATCAGAGGACTGTTTGAAACGATCGTGGACGTTTGTAAACACAAGTGAGCAACAATTAGGCTTTCGATTAAAATCACTGATCACGTAGAGTTCTGATTTTATCGATTGTGCATTCGTTCGTTCGTTCCATGGCGGCGCTGGTGTCGCGTTTACGAGAACAACCCCCTTTGTACATTTTCTCCTTCGGTCAACTATCGAGAAACTCTATTTTTTAAACTTTGACAATAAAATCGAGCTATACAATTTAATTAAACTTCATTATCTAGATTCTTTTGTACAAGAAATAATTGATGTTAATTTAAATCATCTTTCGATATTGAAAATCGATGAACATAAATATATTGCTTGCAGTAAGTATATACAACTATGCTCAAAATTACAAATAAATACTATGTAGATAACCTAACAAAATTTGCGTTTCACATCGTTTTAATTAACAGTCGTACTTTGCAATTTAATCGATTCAAGAAAATTGCAATTTATTCCAGCAGTATGCAAGAAAAGCGTTAAAGATGTTTCGTTCGAAAACAATGAAATTATTCTCAATAAAAGTATAACGTTCATCGCTCAACATTGAGATACAGCCTTTTTAAACTGTAATAGATTGCCGATATATGTATGTATGTATGTATACACGTATTTATATGTATATATATATATTGGTTTTGTATTCTCAGTAAGATACGTATTTACAAAAAAAGTGTAGCAAAGTATGCTTGTTATAACATATGAAGTATAATATCACTGGATCCATTAAACTTTAACTTGTAGAGAATTATTTAAATCCATTTCGTAAGTGCGCGATCGTTATACTCCACTATGATATCTACGTTTTAACGCTTTTGTAAATTGGTTTGATATTGAGTCAACAACTTCGCGATACTACATGTACGTGTTTATTTTCGCCCCTTCTCTAGCTATAGGATCTTCGCGGTCAGTACAGTTTAATGCGTGTATGGATATACAGTCCGGTTATGGCGGAGATATTTTAACCCTTTATTTCGTTAACATGATTTCTTTATATACTACGTTTATGCATTCTTTATATAGTTCAGGATCCGTGGAAACAAGAGATGAAGGAGTGGTATGGTTATAAATTAATACTTTTGTTATAACGCTGTTATGGTGTTTGAATTTCCCGCTTATCGATCACGAACGCTGCCATATTGTACTTTTTACTTGCACCTATGTTTATTTTATTTACTTTTTGTTCACGTACCATGTTTTAAATATATTATTATTGAAAGTGAATAAACTGCTTTTTTCAGACCTCACTCACCGCAACATAAATGTTAAATGTGATACTATAATGATCATGAAACAATGATATATAACGATAAAATATTGAAAATGACATTTAACTTTGGAATACCGGAATTTTCGGATGCTGCAATTTAGGGACTTTTCCACGGACCTTATTGGATACGAATATTTTAGTTCCACGATATTCACATAAGGAAAATCGTAGTGATTGTAAACTCGTATGGATGGACTCCTTGAAAAACAAGGAATCAACTAACCTGACAAACGATTGCTGAATAAAGGGTTAATATCCTGCTCTGCTGTTTGGTGGTATACTCTTGTTTAAATGGTCCGATAGTTATTGCGATATTACATGTACTCCGTGAACTCCAAATGTGTTATTTTACCCTTTTGAATCCGGCGAATTTCAATTTTGCGTTTACGTCACTTTCCTTCTTGTCACGAATTTACACACGCGACTGCGCTTGATTTTGCAACGCACCAGTGGAATTTAACGCAGACGTACTCTATTTAGCTTTTGGTCCTTTGCGAATTTACGTGCTCGCTCCATTGGCGTAACTAGCAATTTTATCTGGGGTGGATCAGGTACCTTAATCTTTCTAACAGTGTTGACACATCGGATCAGACACATGAACTAATGGCTTCTGCAATTCTTTATTTAGAAATCTGAGAATTTGGAAATCAAGGAACTGCCGAATTTCAAGATTTGAAAACTCGAACATCTGAAGATTTATTACATCTGAATAGGAGCACAGAAATTTGGGAAATTTTGCAAATTTAGAAGTTTGAAGATTTGAACTCGGCAACGCGGGAAATTTAAAAATGTAGAAGTTTGAAAATTTATGATTTAAAAAATTTTTTAATTTCTAATACGATATACGAGGTACCTTATGCTCTACATTTCTCATGTTACGTTTTAGGAGGAAGTAGTTTATGTTTGGAGGAGGGAGACCCACCCTGGTCCCTATCTAGTTACGCCAATGACTCGTTCGGTGAATCGAGCTCGCTGCCGAGGCCTGTTCGACGAAGCTATTGCGAAACTTTCTAATTGCCAATTCTGCTCGCGATAGCTCCTAATTGAATCAAGTTCCGTCATTCTTTCCTTAATCAATCGAACCGTATTCCCGGATATCTGTTATCGTTCATTTCGATTGATGCTCATCGAACGGATATTGTTGAATCTAACAACGAGAACGATTAATTTTCTCTCATTAACGTTTCTCTTGTGTGCCGTGTGCTGGAACCTTAAGCAACACATATGCAGCTCAAAATAATTGGAACAACCTTATGTATGAATAGATTTCACGCCAATTTAATATTACAGAAACTGTATGTCATTTTTATCAATCTAAATCTTGGAATTATTTAGAAAAAATGAAAATATTATAAGAAATTATTCTGGAATAATTGTGACAATATTCTGGAGATAACCTAGTAATCTAGAGGAAACCTGGAATAGCCTAAGAGGTTATATAGACTTACTCAGAAGAGCGTGTAAATGTTGATGTCTAATAAGTAGGATCAGTATTCAATTTAAGTTGTCAAATTATTTTGAGCAGATTATGTTCCTGCTTCCCGTTAGTAATAGCGCAATAACATCCGCTAGGTTGGAACAGCAGTTCCCATACGTCTTAAGTTCTAATCGCAAGCCCTCGGTTTTTCGCGTTCTTCGTTGCCTGCGAGATACACGCGTAGGCAAATGAACGCTAGCGAAGCATCGTTTATACCTGGAAGTTATCTATAGTTGCCGAACGAGAATTATCCTTATTTACATACACACGGTGAAAAGAAAGTCCCCCGTATATGAGACGGTTTCGTGTACCTATACAAAATTAATGAATGCACGGGATGCCGATCGCCGCGGGACAATAGCATTTCACTGTCGCAGCCCTACAAGAACGAGATTGTTTATTGTACAGTGTCCTGCGACAACCGCATTTGTCGCGTCGTTCGAAGAAAATGAAAAGGACAAAATTTGAGCTATCGTCGAGGATTGAAAATCAGTGAAAAATACTTGTAAGGGATTACCCCAACAGATTCCGTTGTAACATGTTTATAATAGGCAGCAATTTTCTTTCAAAGTCAGCAATTGTTCTCATGGTTTTGTTTGATGCTACTGTATTTACGTGACTGTACCTATCTTACTGGGCTTTACCACGCCTACATCATGTTTGCCACGACCATATTCTTTTTGTTACGCCTACACTGCGATTATTTATCACGCATATACCTTACTATTATTCTTCTTGCGATACCTACACCTTTTCTACTAAATCCAGCATATTCACGTGTTACCTTTACCAACGTGTTCCTTTTAACCCGCCCACATCCTGCGCACCACGACGATATTTATCTTGCCACGCCCACATTATCCCTACCACGACCATGCTCTTTCTGTCACGCCCACATTATCCCCACCACGGCCATATTTTTCCTGCTACGTCCACATCAACTGGACTAGAAAATCTCCGACTTGAAATCTTTAATATTGTATTAATAATGTTACAAGCATTGCTGCCTACAGTGAAACTGTTTTAAAACGAACATAACATGTCAGAACCGTACAGACTTCGATAGAAAAACGTGTGTCCGTTGTCACGGGAGAATGATTCTAGTATGATGATGTTCGACGATGAAAAGATTAGGAACCACAGACCTAACGCTTAAACTAAGGCTACGCGTTATTGCGCGATCGTTCGAGACTAGAATGGACATCCGTTGGGAAATTAAGAAATGGATTCGACGGACAAACGAGTAAACAAGAAACATTTGGTCAAGCGCTTAGACGAATGATATAAATATCTATTCTAATTAGTGTCCCCTATCTGATGAACACCTTTGTTTACCGATCTGTGCGTTTACGTCGGAAACGTTTTTTATGTTACATATTTACATCTCGTTCTTCATTCGCCTCTCAAGCATTTTCTCTTATTTTAAACGATATCGTTCGCAATTCGGTAGAATTCAGTGATGGGGTATACTTCGCGAGGCAGAATGTTTCTGTTCAGTTCACACGTTCAGATCATGGATAGTAACACGCAGAAGTACATTCAGAATGTAGAGTCTGAGAGTTTCGAGGCGTCAAGTACTCAAAGCTGATGGGATCTGAGTGATTAAGAGCAAGGATCGTAGTCACTCAAGGTCATCTTGCTAGAGATAACGTTATAAGCTTTTTCAACTTTCTTCGTATACTCATCACAGGCATAAGTAAATTCTTCTTATAGTTACTTATTGTATTCCTCTCTTTCTTCTATAATCTTTCATTCTTCTACGCACAATGAGACTAAGTTCATTGACCATGAGTGACCAAAATGGCTCCGACTAAATACTGAATTCAAGTGGCTACTTGAATTGCTGTTGACCCACTTGCTCGAACTTGACTAGAAATCCTCAACAGGCAGCGGCCATTCGACACTAAGACCACAAGTCGAAACGAGTTTAAAAGAAGCATCAATATATCCCGACAAAACATACCATCCTGGAAATTAGAACAATTATAAAACTTGAGGAAGGAATATGTAGAGCATATACAAGATGACTCATTTAAATCAATCCACGCAAATATATTGCAAAATATTAAAATGACGTTTCTCCATAAGTAGCTTAATACTTTTCTGTACAGAATAACGAGCTGCATCGAACGAAGCATTAAAGAACATGACCTTCATATCTCCCCTACGTGTCCGCGTAACTTTTATCTAAAATATTTGTTTGCATAATCAATATTTTCAAAGATACTCGAATGGGTCGATATAAATAGGAAAGTCTGTATACACTCGACATATTCCCAGTTTCATAACGTTGAATTTCCGGGTTGGGATGTTCCCTTGTTAGTACGCGTCGTGCATTCTATTACAGCAGCGGAGAAATCGGCCTTCGGGTAAACTGAAACGAGAAACATTCAGTATGGCGCAAAGTACACCTGTGGCTCGCAAACCGATTACCTTCTTTGGATCTATCTGGTGGCATGAGTGCGCGTTAGGCGCCGAGATTCACGGGATAAGAACGCGCCAACGATTGAGCCTCGAGCATAGGCCTCGAGTCATATAGTCCAGACCTGCACCTTCTCCGCGACGATGCACCAGCTCGCGTGGTCGTAGTAGGACGAGATAATGTGCAAGTTCTCCACGTATTTGTTGATCAGTTGGTCTAGCTCGCCCTCCCTGAACACGTGATAGTACTGATGGTAGGTGATGGCGCCGCCTCCGCGGCCCGATGTCAACGATTCTTGGGACGACGAGCCACTCAGTGAGTGGTTGCTGCCCGTCGTGGTCACCAGGCAGTCGGTGCTGCGTTTGCTGTTGTCAGGATACCTGGATGGCGCCTCCTCCGATGCTGACCTCCTCTGGATCTGGAGCCTGCGTTTCTCCGCGTACGACTTGGGGTACTCCGTGGTGTTGTTGGACAGTAAGGACACCATGCTGCTGCAAAGTCTCCTGGTGGACTCCGCGCGACTGCTGAAGCTGATGGTGTTGTCGATGGACTCGCCCATGTCGCTGGACGTTATCGAGTTGGCAGACCTCAGGTACGGCTTCTCCGGCACAGGTTTGTCCGAGGTGACGTTCTCTTTCTCGTTCATAAACTCGCCGGTATTGGACACCATCACGAAGTCCATGATGTCGTCGGATGGGCTTCGTTGCATCTTGTTGCGAACTGGATCCTCTACGTCTAACGACTCCATCTTGTCGGGGTGCTCGTGGAAGCCGTTGTTGGCGTTACTCAGCCAGGCGATCGTGTTGGATAAATCGTTGTACTTAGACTTGGAGGATCTGACGGATTTGGAGGAAGGAGCCTCGTCTTTCGTTTTCGAAACGAAAGGATCATCCGGGATCTTTTGGTCGCTTTGGCCGATGTTCTCCGTGAAATGAATCAGGTGCTTGCGGAATTCCTCGTTCCACGTATTGTCCACTTCCGGTAACTGAATGCTGGACTTTTCTTTCGCTTTCGAACCCTCGACCATTTCTTGTGCGATTTGCCTCGGATGTGTACTGTGCGTTTTCTGGATCGCCGTACCAACAGCGTCCTCCAGGGAACTGGCCACGTTCGCCGCGGCAGCGAGAAGCTTCGAGGAAGCCTCTGTCGTTGTTTTGATCTTGCCCTTCAGATAACCTGTATCAGATCTATCCTTGCTCTTTTTAGACACCAAGATGCTGGTTAAACCCGCTGATTCTGACGAAGAGACTCCACTGGAATCGCTGTGAAGATCATCGATTCGCTTGTCAGACTCCTTCTTAGAAAATGTCGGGTTCTTCTGAGGAGCTCTGTCGCCGTCCAGCTCACATTTATGGTAATACTGATCGTGTTTCAGGTTCTCGCTAAGGTTCTCGGTGAAGTCAATCAGGTGCTTGTGGAGTTCTTCGTTCCAGGTCGCATCCACTTCCGGCATCTCAATACTGGGCTTCGTTACCTTGCTCTCGCTGGAGCTGGATGAGTCAGCTCCTTCTTGTTGCACAGTACCATCGTTCTCCAAGGACCCACCCAAGGCAGAACTTTCTGGAAACCTTGAAGAATGGGACGAAGAACTATCCGTCGCAGTTTTCGCCTCGTCCTCCTTCGAATCAGCTACGCAACCGGATGATTCGTCGGCAGTTATGTCGCTGGGGTCAGAGACATTCTCCGCTGAACTGTCTAACACTTCTGACTCGGTGCATTCCGACTTGTTATTATCTTTCTTTGCCATGTACCTTTCGTCAGATATTACGCTAATCACCGAACCCACCGACTCTGGAGAAGAAACTCCGCTGGAGTCGCTGTCGAGGTCATCGGTCTCAGGATTGAACAGCTCCAACGACAGTAACCGTGGCAAGACTTTGGTGACGGCTTCCAGACGACCGCTGGCCGTGGTCGAAGCTCTTCTAACCAAAGGAAACGACGGTTTGGTCCTGGTGGCAAAACCTGGCTTCTGCTTCAACAGTTCCTTGATCTGATTCAACCTGGCCTTACGATTCTCCTCCTCCTTGCTAATGTCATGATTGCTCTTCTCCTGCATCGGTACTTCAGGAGTATCCTCTTGCTCGGTTTTCGGCAGAAGGGGTGCGGTGTCCTTAACAGTTTGCGGTTCTTCGACGACCTCCAGAGTTTCAGTCATCGATCGGTACGCGCGTATGGCTTGTAGAGTGGGCTTCTTTCCCTCCAAGAAACTATTCCTTCTACATACATCGTTCTCGGCGTTCTTCTTATTTACCTGTAGCTCCGAGTCCACCGACTGGTAGGTACCGTTCAAAACGTCCGCTCTTTTTGTACCGTTTGTTGCATCAAGAGACGGTTGACTAACGATACTTGTGGGGCCGAAAAACGGTCTAGTGAATACAGGATTCAGGGAACGAGGAGACAAGCCGGGTGGACTAGGCGGTGGCAGAGATTTACTCGTAGCTGGGAACTGTTTAAGCAGGGGAGACATGGAGATGAGTTTGAGCCTGGAATTATGCGTATCAGGCGGATGTTTGACCCGCGGCGAAGGAGGTGCCGAGGTGCTACTTAGTTGATGACCCGTGGAGGGTGGTATAATATCTATTGATGTCTGAGCGTCCGGCTTTGGCACGTAAATCACGGACGCGAAACTATCCTCGGAATCGACGCTTGTGTCGCTTTGCAAACTGCTGTCTTTCGACGAATCTGAACCATCCTCCCGAGACAACCGCCTCTCTACACCCTCTACTTCCCTCTTCGTCGGTGTCGTAGGTGGAATCTTCTCGCTGCCCTTCGTTCTCGACGCTTCGTCGTTCGATGTACCGTTACAGGGCGTCGGTGATATATCGCTTTCAGCGGACTTCCATCCCTGAAGAATCTTCACAAAGCCGTTCTTAATGGATATACCTGACACCTCGATATTCGTGGTCGACTGTTTGATCTTATTCGTAAGGCCACTTTTTAACAGTTGAAACCTTTTAGTCGCGTTAGCGGAGTAAAGGGAGTCCCTGAGGGATTCGAACGTCTTGCCTTTGCAGATGATGTCCTCGTTTAGAGACGCTTGCTTCATTATATTCCGTCGAACCCTCTCCTTCTCTTCCAACCTCTCCGCAGACATTATCTCCTCGTTCATGGAGCTTTGTTTCAGGATGCTTCCCCGCTTTGAATTGTGAGTAGGTGTTACCTAGATTCACAGAAATTTAAGGATTTATCGAAACGGTTTATTTTGTTGACTACGATAATCATCAGTGAAACTCCAAGAACATCTATACCTGAAAGTCTGGAACGTCCTTAGTTAGTTCTTGAATGGCAGTGTTGTCAGGATTTTCCAAACTGACGTCATCCACGAAGTGAGATTTCTGTTTCACCAACCGTGGCTTCGAGCCGCTTATAGACGACGACGACGTCCTGGATTCGCCGTCCAAATTCAGTTCGGACGTCAGCATGGAACAGAGGCCGGGTATGCTGGACCTGGATCGCACGAGGTCCAGCCGTTGAATCTCCAGGATATCGCCAAGGCTCTTCGATTTGATGCTCAGCGAGTCTGATTGTTTGTTCAGAGTAACATTAACGTCTTCCACGCAACGTAATTCGATCGGCAGCTCGTCCGCGTCTGGAGGTTCTTCTTGTTCGTAATCTTTTCGGTTCTTTCCGCTGCCGCTTTGCCAGCTCTCCAGAAACCAAGGACGATTTCCGGAGCCCCGCCTGCCTCCTGCTAGTTTCTAAAGCAAATCGATAAATTTTCGTTTTGAAGAATTTACCTTGGTTTAGTGAACCTGTTATGGAAGGTCAAATCGTTATAAATACCTGCAAAGCTCGACGGAAAAAGCTATAACAGGTCTCGTTAGGACTTGACAGACTGCTGGTAGATGGTGATGGACTGAATATTGGGTCGATCCAATAACTCTTGCTCTTGCATTTTCGTTGGCTGTTCCTGAAACAAGGATCCCATTAACTGTAATTATCAAAGTCATCTAGATACCTAGACAGGAAAGCGTCTCAAAGAAGAGTGAAACAGGGACAAGGAAACAGGCTAAATGCAATTTCTATCGCTTTCATGACTTTCTGACATGATTATACAGAATTGACATATATTAAAGTGAGAAAATCAATTGATGTGGTGCTTAGTTCATTTATTCAATTTTCAAAGTCTTCATAGATAATTATAGAGTCAACTTTTCATTATCTAATAGAAGAAACACAAAGGAACTGTTTGTATGAATTTTAATATAAGGTACTTCAAAATATATAAATAGTGTTTTACTGTTAACAATGACAAGAAGATATTGATCTTGTGTATAAATATGAATAGAAAATATAGAGTACAATTTTCCTTATATAAAACTATAATATACTTAGCAACTATTGCAAAATAGATTTTCTGATAATATTACACTATTTAAGTACTGTTACCATAAACTTGGTACATTAATGACTTTTTGATTCATTATATACAGTAGCTGAAATATACATACCTTTTGGAAGATGACAAAAATTTTTGAGTGTTCTGATTGAAACTGGCATTTCTTGGAGCACCTGAACGTTTTGATTTTTCTGGCGTTGAATTCATGCAGTACGCCTTGGGCCATGGTATTAGTACATCTTGAGATTCAAACTGAAAAGGAAAAAATTTTTTAATCACATCAGAAGCTCTTGTATAATCATTGTAATTAATATAATATATTTCAATTTTTATTTCTGAGTTCATTTGCAATGGATGACTGGCTATATCAAAGTCATACTAACTATTTGCAAGGATGATGAAGTGGTACGTCAAAGATGAAACAAATATCACTGTATATAAAATCAAAAAGTAAAAAGACATGGTTATTATTTAATTTAATAAAAACATTATTTCTTGTATTCACAATTTGTTACAATATTTTATTACATTTTGAGACAAATATACCTTGTAATATGAAAATAATCAATACATTCCTGTATGTGTTCACAATGCAGGATTATGAAACATGTGTGAATGGATTAATTGAAGCTTAGAGTTTGCATTTTATATTCTTTTTTTCTTTCATTTGGTTCAATTCAATTTATAAAATAAAATTTTCATCAGACTCAAATACCTTAAACAAAAATAAAAGAATAGAAAATTTGATGATTATTGATTTCCCTCGAAAATTTGAAGGATCTATATACAGTTACAACCATATAAACAAAAGACTTCGGTTGGAAAAAATGTGGTCACCCACGACAGATTCGAACAGTTTACCTTGGCTATGTGCATTGGAACAATCGTATCGATTGACCGTCATGTTCGCGTGGGTGTATTTCATAGGCATGTTCAAATAACATTTGAATGCAATCCTATCAGATGTTGATATTTTTAAACTGAATTAAATCGTTCACATCTATCTCGTGTCCATCAGATAACTGGCATTGAAAAGTTTGTAAAACGTTACGTGAAAGCTTTATGCAATAAATTCTACATCAGAAGCACGCTTTTTCAAAGTAATGGATATATCAGTTTCACACGTAAACTCGACTACAAATTTGCCGCATAAAGAGAACTGTGGATGATCTTAGATTCAATTAACGTTCATCATTTCATCCTGATGGGGAACCAGAATGTTTACCTTCCTGTGCCTTTGTTCCATAGCCCATACTGATATCACTAAGCGACCACCGATCCGAAGTACACGCGCTAGCTCTCTGAGCGCGTGGACTCTCCTCTCTGTTGTGGCAAAGTGGTGTACCACGGCAATCGAGAGGACCGCGTCGAAACTCTCATCTCGAAACGGTAACGCTAGATTGTCGCAAATCAGCACCTGCAAAATAACATGCTATAAATACTAGGTCAATTTGAGAACAACTTTTTATTCGTGTACATAGGACTTGTGGCACATTTTTATCTTAGTCACTGAACAAAACTATAATATTTTCTTGAACGTTTTTAGTATAAAATGGCCGATAAGTCAGACATTTTCCATAACTAAACAATTTATAAACGCGTTTACAGTTAATTATCGATACCCCATGGGTCCAGCGACCAATGCTACTCGCTATCGACAGTGTCGCACTTTTTCATGCAATTACACGGCACGGTTAATCGGAAAAACGTTTCCCGTAGGAAATGTTCCGGATACAATTAAGCACGGTGCAGCAGGATACGGATGTAAGAGCCGGTTTCCTGTATACACTGCTTCATTTGTATTTTCATGAAAATGATATATTTACCTCATTCTCCTTCTCACGCGCGATATCCGTGAAACGTTTGCACCGGTCCACTCCCACCTTGAAGATGCTGTGATTAACGCTCAGGTACTTCCCGTTGCCACAACCTGAACAAATCAATATGTCATTTGCACTTGCAAAAAAGTCGTATTATTTGTTAAAGACGGAGAGCAGTTTTTTCTGTTACCAATGTCTTTACACTATAGAGGTTGATACATATAAAAATCTTCTTAAATAAATTTACAAATTTTAAAAATTATCTCAGCAAGATAACTCAAAGCACCGGCGATATAACGCGAGACAACTCAAAGCTCTGGCAATATAGTGCGAGACAACTTAAAGCACCGGCGATATAACGCGAGGCAACTCAAAGCTCTGGCAATATAGTGCGAGGCAACTCAAAGCACCGGCGAAATAACGCGAGACAACTCAAAGTTCCGGCAATATAGTGTGAGGCAACTCAAAGCACCGGCGATAGAACGCGAGGCAATTTAAAGATCCGGCAATATAGCGCGAGGCAACTTATACCACCGGCGATATAACGCGAAACAACTCAAATGAAAAATTCCCAAATTGCAAAATTCTGAAATTTTCAACATTTCCAAGTTTGCATATTTCAAATCATATAGATATATGATTTGTAGAGATATCTATTTCATATAGGGTAGATACCCTATTTCATATTTGAGATTTCTTTGTTAATAATGGATGGCCTTTGAAGAGACCTGTAACAAACAAACCTGAATCCAAAATAGGACACTATATCAATTCAGTTTCAAAGTTCGCTGCTTGTCGATGAGTTTGTGCAATCCGAGGAGAACGGATCCCACGGTATTTCAGAGGCTACGAGACGTGGGATTAAGCTCACGCGTGTGTCACACACAGACAGACACACGTCCACGTGTACACACAGACGAGAATACGCGTGTGTATGTAATCTGCACGGATTCGCGCGGATAGATCCATGGGGAGGTCAATTGATCATGTGAAAGCGTGAGTGACCGAGGTTGCGAGACGAAGAAAAACCGAGCAAAGGAACGAATAAAGACGTGAACCTATAAATGAACGTTTGTATGGGAATGAATGTGTATCCATATACCTGGTTATATACGATGGAGGCGTGGCATATAGCGTACGATTGAAAAACCAGAAGATTGGCTAACAGTGTGACGTTATTCAAAGGGAACCTTGTCTTTAATTGGACACAGAAATTACAGCTATTTTGGAGATTCTAAAATGAATTTTTTTTATATAATATACGTAGTTAATTACATTGACATTTTGTTTTTCGATCATTTTAATCATGTGTGATTAGCAATTACTATTTTCCTTGCATAACGTAGTATACTATGTAACATTTTAATGAGTGATGATTCAATGTGTGGTATTATTACGAGTGGAGATGTAAAACATGATAATATAATGCTTGACGATGTGATGCATTGCAATTTAATGCGCAGTGATGTAACTCGTGATAACTTAACGCGTGGCATATTTAACGCAAGACAGGTGAAAGCTCCGGCGATATAAGGCGAGGCAACTCAAAGCGCGGCGATATAACGCGAGGCAACTGAAAGCGCGGCGATATAACACGAGACAACTCAAAACGCGAGAGAATGCAGAGCGCCGGTGATCCAATGTGAGACAACTTAGAGCTCCGGCGATATAACGCGAGGCAACTCAAAGCGCGGCGATATAACACAAGACAATTCAAAGCGCGGCGATATAACACGAGACAACTCAAAACGCGAGAGAATGAAGAGCGCCGGCGATCCAATGCGAGACAACTTAGAGCTCCGGCGATATAACGCGAGACAATTCAAAGCGCGGCGATATAAAGCGAGACAACTCAAAACGCGAGAGAATGCAGAGCGCCGGCGATCCAATGTAAGACAACTTAGAGCTTCGGCGATATAACGCGAGGCAACTCAAAGCGCGGCGATATAACACGAAACAACTCAAAACGCGAGAGAATGCAGAGCGCCGGTGATCCAATGTGAGACAACTTACAGTTCCGGCGATATAACGCGAGGCAACTCAAAGCGTCGGCGATATAGCGCGAAACAACTCAAAGCGCGACGATATAACGCGAGATGACTCAAACCGTGAGAGAATGCAAAGCGTGGCGATATAATACGATAGAATGCAAGACATGGCAATATAATACGAAACAATGCAAAGAGCGGCAATATAACACGACAATGCATTTAGAATAACCGTTAATATAACGCGAGGGTATATAGCTGAATGCAGTATGGTGATATAACTCTAAACGCGTAACAATCCTTTCTACTTAATCACCTAACAGGACATAACAAGTTAACTCGTCGTTTCACCAGTCAATTTTCATTCGATACCAATTTACCAAAGAATCTTTACTTTTAAATAAGCAAAATATAAAACTATAAAAGAGAAATGACTTTCACTGAGCTCAATTAAGGAGCTGAAAAAGTAAATAACTGCTTCCATTCAGAAGAGAAAAAGAATATAGGTATTTATTGAATTACAGACTGACACTAAAGAGAAATGATATTTATAATTAGCATTTCTAATTCCGACACACTGTGTACATTGCAAGTAGGAAGTAAGAAGACAGAATCTTATTTGAATGTCACAGTCGCTCGATTTAAATTCCATCAAGTTACTCCGGAACGAATTAAATGGAAACATCAGAAAACTTTCACTAAACTCGATTTGTGTATCGATTGGAAAAATTGCATAAACTTGAACGTCGTGGTGTGGTAGGGAACACGAAAGATGTTTATATGAGTATCAAGTAAGAGGCGGTTCTACTTAACTATATCTCTAACACGAGTATATTTAAAATGTTACTAGTAACGTTAAACAAAATGTAGGATAACTTGTTATTAGGAATGTTATTTTATTCTTCGAGGATGACATTTTGTAACTTGCTCAGTTAACACGTCATGAAGTGTCTTGTAATATCAACTGTATCGTTTAACGAATAACTCTGCATATAAGACCTCATTTAAAGAAACAAGTATAAATCAATTGAATCAATCGAGGAATTATTAACATGATGTAAGTTGAATGTAACCCCTTGAAAATTGATTAAATTTAAGTAGAACTTGAACGCACTCAACATCCAGAAGTTGTTTCGCCAATAAGAAACACAAGAAAGTAAACCACGAAAGCGTAATAAAATCCATATTCACCAATGTCACACACGAGGGCACCAGGTTCCAGTTCCTCCAGAAACTGATAGATCCGTGGCCAGTGTTTGCTCTGTACAGTCTTTTCGGCGCATTGTTCGTAAACCTCATGGACGTAGGCTTGCTCAAGGGCCACCGATCGAGCTACTTGCTCTCCCTCGCTTTCAGACATCCCTCTCGCTGAGATGGTTTACCCTCATCCACACGCGTGTCCGCGATACTGCAAATACAAATAAGATAACAACGTCATTAATTAACTGAACCGTTCTACAGCACGAAACTAATTACAATTTTAATTATTTATCATGCTATTCGTATCTAAATGATCCAAAGATTTATGATGCGGTTGCATTTCGATTTTAATTATAAACAATATTGTAGCGATAGGTGGAGAAGATTAAATATCAGGTATACAGGTAATGGATTAATAAGATTTTAATCTTTTATGATGTGGTAGTATAGTAGACTTTCTTTATATGGCCACATATTGCTGAAGACCATACATATGGAAATGTAATGCATAACAAAACCACATGTGGCGATATATAATGGGTAATAATTCCACAGGTGGCAATATAATGCGTAGAAATATTCTATATGCCAATTTAATTCATGGAGATATAGTGTGCGGCGATATAACGCGTGGAGATATGGTGGTCGGCGATATAACGCATAGAAATATAATATGTGGTGACACAACGCGTAGAGATATAAAATACGGCGATGTAACGCGCGGAAACATAATGCGTGGCGATATAACGCGAGGCAATATAGTGCGCGGCAATATAACGCATAAAAATATAATATGTAGAGATACAACGCGTAGAGATATAAAATACGGCGATGTAATGCGTAGAAATATAGTGCGTGGCGATATAACGCGAGGAAATATAGCGCACAGCGATATAACGCGAGGCGATATAGTGCGCGGCGATATAACGCATAGAAATATAATATGTGAAGATACAACGCGTAGAGATATAAAATACGGCGATGTAACGCGTGGAAACATAGTGCGAGGCGATATAACGCGAGGAAATATAGCGCACAGCGATATAACGTATAGGGGTATAATATGCAGTGATACAACACGTAGAGATATAAAGTACGATGACATAACGCGAAGAAATATAGTGCGTGGCGATATAACGAGTAGTAACTTGACGCGCGGCGATATAATGCACAATAACTCAACACATGTTAGTACAACGGATATCTGTTATACGCGTGCTTATATAACACGTGCCAATTCCATGTATAGCGAAATAACACGTAACAATTCGACATGCGGCGATATAACACAAAGTGATCTAACAAATGACAATATAACGTATACAGAAATTTAAAAAATTGCTAATTTTATGAAAGAAACTTGTCACTATCATTTCAACTGTCGCGTTTGTGTAGCTTACATATTTCACACTCTGTGACATTCTGAGAAAGAGACATTTACATTGTCAGCTAAAAGTTTATAGTTATTTAACTTTTTTTTAGTATTATATTGCCCAATTAAATTGAATTCTAGAATAATTAAGATGTATTTATTATCGTTCGTTATTAACTGCTCGAATGAATTACGCGTTGATAGGTCATTAACATTAATGATACCAAGTAGGAGATTGTAAAATTGAATTAAGAAATTTACCCTATACCGTATTCATTTTTATGCTGGTGACTTTGAATGGAAGCAGACGATGACGTTTACTTTTCTTTGGTCATCCATCGTCTGATATTCCATAATCGGTTGTCGACCATGGATTCCGGTTCTGAAGTTACCAGTTTCAATACTTTCTCGTCACTTTCATTTGCTGTATGCTTCTACCTACCTAGTGTCTTTTACAAGGGGGATTATCGTTGAACAACGTTTCAATAATAATGTAATAAAATAATCTACATGAAAATTAGTAATACAGTTATGGTACTAAAAAGGTAACAAATTGAAAGCTTCAATTTAAAAATAACTACCGATGTCCGATTACATAATGTCCTTTTCCACTAAAACAATCAACGTTGATCGTTTCTATAATGTTTCTCCTAACATACAAGCAAAATGTACCCAACGAAAAAACGAAACTATGAGACATTTTCAACGAAAACGTTACAAAATTCGCCACAAGTTTTCGGTGGAACATGATGGAATCCACAGGTAGCACGTTTGACCTAATTAATCTCCCCTGGCTGTCCTACATTCTAATGAATCGCGTATCGACAACGAGATTATCGTGGACAGCTGTTGCAAACTCGAAACAATGGGTTTCATCCTTCGGAAAAAGGATACTGCTGATCATATAGTTATTTCCAATCGATAAATGTACTGGGTGTTCTGTAATAAGCAATATAAAATTGAACGTACACATCGGTAACATATTTTGTACAACCTGGGTCATCGAATTAAAGCAAATCTCTTCACGAAACCTTCTTTACATGTTATAAAGACAACAAGAGAAAACGTTTATTGCCCTGTAAACGGAAGATGATTTGTTCTTGCATGAAACCCAGCCAGAGAGAATGAAAAATTGCAACTTTCTAATGGTAGCGGTTTACAAAAGATACAATTTTCTGCCTCGTACTGACGGTGTAGTTTCAATATAGTCGACGCTAATCGCCGATGAATCTACAAAATTGTACAATCAGTATATAATTATGTGTCACTAAATAATTATATTGCTGCACACGTTATATCGCCACGCGTTTTATTGCCACGCATTATATTGCCATGTGTTACATCGCTGCAGGTTATATTACCACGTATTACATCACCAACATGTTATATCGCCATGTGTTATATTGCCACGCGTTATATTACCACGCGTTATATTACCATGCGTTATATTGCCACGCGTTATATTACCATGCGTTATATTGCCACGCGTTGTTACCATGCGTTAAACTGCCACGCGTTATATCGCCATGCGTTATATTGCCACGCGTTATATTACCATGCGTTATATTGCCACGCGTTATATTACCATGCGTTATATTGCCACGCGTTATATTACCATGCGTTATATTGCCACGCGTTATATTACCATGCGTTATATTGCCATGTATCATATCGCCATACATTATATCACCATGTGTTATATTTCCACGCATTGCATCATCAACATGTTATATTGCCATACATTATATCACCATACCTTACATCACCATGTGGTATATTGCCACACATTACATCATTAACATGTCATGTTGCCATGCGTTATGTCACCACGTATTATATTGTACTTCGCGGTTACTCTATTTTATAAAATAGAAATATTTCTTCTTTTACATGAAACAAGTTCTATAATTATTCTACAAAAACGCAGAATAAAACATGAAAGAGTCGCTGATAATTCGTAGATCGTTAGAAACTCATCGATATCAGCTTGCTCCAGTTTTAATCATCGCCCAGGCACGTGCTATCCTTTCATTTTTGGCATCAAAGCCAGCGATGAAAAGCTATCGTCTCGGTGATCGGTCAGCAATATCCTCAAATAACAACTATATATTCCCACTCGATTCGTGGAAAGACGCTCTTGGCTTCTATTCATCAAACATCGCGGAAACAATGGAGCAGGAACGTACAGAACAATCTTTCAATACATCGTAATTCGAAACGGGTGACGACATTTAACTACCATAACTTAATTAAAAAAATGGCTAAATAACTAAAGGAATAACATGGTTATATGTTGTATTAATTTTGAACGTCTAACCATTCTCAACGATTCACAGATGAAATTATAGCAATTGAATATAAATATCGTAAATACCATTGCAGAAATGCAAAGTTAATCGAACAGAAAATTATAGGAACTTAAATCGACGTGTCACGTCTTTCGACTTTACATCAATCACTTTCATCAAACGTTATGTTCCAAATTGACGTATCGTAAATATTATTTCACATCATTTTTATGTAATCAAACAGCCTCAGACTTTCTAAGTTTCGAAATCAGCTATTTGTTACGGAACCGGGAGACTATACCGCCCATCCCTGCAATAGAGGGTTCTTGTTAGCAACGATCACGACGAAAAGAGATCTGTCGACGCAAACAGGTCGAGTGGGCTCTCAGTTAACGAAAGAAGAACGCTGCAAGACATCCACTCGTAGCTCCACTTGGACCACGACGAGACCAAGAGGACACGCGAAAAACGACCGGGGAAGAATAACACACTTGGAATGCGAATCAAAAGAAGAATCCACAGGTAGATCGTGCCTCCGTGTGAACCAGCCAACGTTTATAAATGTATGGTCACGTGTGTTACGTTTCAAAAAACTCAGTCACAAAATTTTACAAGTACTAAAATTATAAATAAAATTTCCACTCACATATACCTTCATATTGTGACCAAATCTAAACCCAACAGAACATATGTGGATTTGATATGAGTAAACCCCATCTATCCTAAGAAGAGTATATCTGATCCCAACCTAATCTATCCTAACATGAGATCCCAAGAATTTGTCCCAACCTAAACGTAGCCATAGCCACAACCTAATAGCAGTAATATTAACCTAAGCCCAAAAATATCCAAACCAGACCGCACTTACACATGTAAATCTTGAACAGCTGCAGGTAGAGCATCTTCCCGATCATCGAGTATCGTTCGTTCATAAACTGATGTCGCAGGAAGGCAAACACCCGCAGTTAAATAATTCCTGAATAAGTCGAAGGATCAGTTTATCGACACGCTGCTTCTCTTTCTCCTCCAAGTTATTGTAGTCGTTTCTGTAACGAAGATGCGGCACCGTGTACGCCCGACACCAACGAAGAAATTCACCGGTGTCCTCGGTGCGAATGAACGTGACGATGGCCCACAACGTGCACAGGTTCCTCGACTTGCGTCTGTTCTGAAGGTAGAGCTGGCAGATGTCCAGGAACGTCATCAGGTCGACGACGTTCTTCCCCATCGATGAACCAAAAGATTCGAGGAAGTTCGAACAGATTAATTTTATGATAACTGAAGGTACTCGTAGAACTTTGTATCCAGATCAATTTTTATGCTCTAGATACTTGGATTCAATGGGAAATCTGCATTGAATGCTGTCTGATGGACGATTAATAGAGTTCTTTGTTCTGATGTCTCAATCTCTTGTCGCATCAAATTTTAACACGTGGATCGCCCGGAGGTGATAGTTCGAGGATTTGATACAGATCTAGGTCGATTCTGATATTCCAAGTGCTTCAGTGTAGAATATTCATAACGAGCTATATGTTAATTATAGACAATGCGGTTCTTTGTTTACGTAGTAAAATATTTACTTTTGGAACAAATCGTTCTGGAAATTGCAGATGAAGGATGTAAGTGCATTCTGATGCTTTAGGCGTTTAGATTGAATCTGCATCGGTTGTATGATAACTGTAAACGATCAATACGAAAGTACCCTCTGCTCAGATGGGTCAATATTCACTCTTGTAACATCGAATCCTGGCGAATCATCTGGTAGGAGAATTTGGTCCAGATCCAAATCGATTGCGAGTGTTTGGACTCGAGAACCTTCATCAGAGGTTATATGCTAACTGTGGATGATCAGTGCTCAAGTTCTTTGTTTGCATGACGATATTTGCTCTTGTAATATCTAGGTAAATCTTGGCTAAAGTCGCTTTGATCTCTAGCTGTCTAGATTCGGAGCCTTCATCTGTTCCTCTTCAAATTCAACGCATCCTCAAAAGTCACACAATGTCAATCTTACAAACTGCTCCAAAGTCGTGTTTCAATGTCTAACATTATAAAACCAAAAAAGACACGTAAATATCCTTCGATATCTGTAAAACCATCACGAACTGGTCAAACCGCACTGTATGATCCTTATCGATGAAAATAGAAGGTATCTGAAATTGTTTCGCGGCGAAAATCAACTGGTCCGCTGTTTACGAAGCCGGTCGAAGATCAAGCCGTGGAACTGTGAAGAACACCACTGATCTCCATTCGCGGTGTCACATCGCCACCTACGCATACGTGTGCAGACAGACACCGATAGAGGCGGCGGTAGCAGGTGGACCACCGAGTGCCTTCAAAGAGAGCACCGAAGCCTCGTTTCACTCTGCGCCTCTACCAACCTTTACCCTTCTCGACTCGTTACCACCCTCAACCACCCTCTTGCTCCATCTGTTTCTCTACCACCCTTCTCGCTCTCGTCCTTCCTATCAACGATCCTCCAACTTCTCTCTTGCTCGCTAACTGAACTTCCGGTTCGTCCTATAACTGCTCTTTTACAGTATTTCTTGGTTACTCGAGAAATTTAATTACCAAGGTGCAACGTGGGTATGTTAAACACAAGTGTAAGGGAATTTGATCAAGCTTGTAAATTTGAAAACTCGAGTTTGGAGAATTTTATCGAACATATCTTTCATCGCCATGCAATTCTAATTCCTTATGCAAATGTCCCTTATATTAGTTTCATAGAAATATCTTTCTATTCCAACATATGGGAGCCTCCTCTTCTGTCACAATTTGTTCAAGGTTACACGGACCTCGACTAGTGAGTGTTGATATTCTTGTGGACATTCTCCCCTTTTCTTTATCTAATTAGTTCCATAAATTCCCCATTACGTTTCACCCCTTGTCATCTTCAGTTCATTCTTGTTCTTTGTTCATTTCTGAGATATCCTTCATCTTTCTCTGGCAGTACTCCTTCTCCGCCACTACTTCTAGTTTACTCCCCAGAGACAATATATCTTGGTTACTCTTTCTTGATATCTTTCTTTCTCTTCCACCCTATAAACTGAAATATCCTGTCTTAACCTCCACCGTCTTACTCCACGGACCTACGTGTCTCTGTTGACCTTTACGAATATCCCTTGTCCTTCTTTCTCTACTTCATTCCACAAAACGTAGCATCCTCCTCCAGCATCCAATTTTGCTTCTCCATCGCTCTTTCTGCACGTCCCTCCTCTCCCTCGTCCTACAAACTGTAATATCCTTGCTGAGCTTCTACCAGTGTTACTCTGTTGCTCCACGGTCTTCGACTATGCATCTTTATTGCTCCTCTTGGATGTTCCTTCTCCTTCCAGTTTACCCTACAAACTGAACCACCCTCTTGCTCTTATAACTCTCTCTTACTTTCTCGATTTTCCTTTCGTCCTTGTCGCTGGTTGCGTCTATCGGCTATCCAGCTTGCAAGCTGCACCTCGTTTCCTCTTCCGCTTCTCCTCTCTCTCTCCCTCTGTCTATCTCTCATGTTCCTGTCTCCCCGTTCTGAAACGCCAACACTACCACGTTAACACCCACACGTGTACACACGCGTACTGACGCCACCAATACGCGGCTGCGCGTTGAATTTATTCGATATCCTCTTTCGCATAACTGGGTTAATTTTGGTGCGCTAGTTTAACTAATTTAAGGACGCACTACGGGACCAACGTCATCCTGTGTCGGCCGGAAACGTTCTGGGCATTTAGGCGCGTTATGTCTTGGAACGGGCAGCAGGATGTACGAGATGCTTCGAGGATTTGGGCGAGATATGAATTGGGACACTGATAACTGATAGGTGACATAAGTAGAAGATAACATTGTACATTTCACATTTTCTTCTTTCAACATTCTCTTGTAGAATGTGACGAGTATGTGGTACATATCGCATTGCCATGCGTTAACTGCAAAAATCTTGAAAGAAGTGTTAGGCAGGCTACTGTTTACCGTTCGTTCAGGTTTCTAGAGCAAGCAATCCGAATCGACTCGAGCGGTTTGCATTCACCGCATTTCGCAGCAATTATTCCATCTCGCGATACACTTGGTGGCTATTGTTACGAGCGAAAGTCCAGTCTGGTCTGGCAATTCTTTCGAGACCATCCTCATCGACCGTTCTCGTTACTTTCTGCTATCAATACGCATCTTTCTACCATGTATTAACTATTCCAATAGACAGAGTCAATTGATTTAAGAATTAACATTTTCTCAGCCGGGTACTTGATGATGCATTAATTTTTTTAAATTTCGTAATTTTGAACTTAATAATGATTCACAGACTCTGTGTTAGTGGAACCCTTTGGGAACCAATAAAAGACATTATTGTACAATTATCGATTAACGGAGGCTAATGAATAATCGACTCGAGGGAATCACTGCATTCCATTGAACAATGCGCATATTAATTAGCGGGATCTCGTGAAACCGAAGAAATCGCATGATTGTGGGTGAAAGTGGCGTTAATTCTCGCGGCTTTTGCGTTACTCGTCGATCAGTCGAGGACAAGTTTGCTCTCAAAGGTTCTTTGATTGCGCAATCGAAGCACCGGCAGACTTTTTGTGCCCCGATCACCTTCGATTCACGAAATTCAAGTTCTCAAGATCTTATCGTATCATTCATTTACGATCGATTCAGCGAAACGCGACGAATACATAAATACAAAAAATTCAGCTTACACAAGGTTAATAAAGTAATGAAGCAATTTAACTGCTCAATCGAAAGAAGAAATCTCTCGAATAACGTAACTCGACTGGAAATAAAAGAAGAAATCAAAGGAAGTATCTAACTTCCATCGTTATCGAGTTGTCCAGGCGTTAACTAAGAAATTGATGAAGAGCTTAAAGGAATAAACGAGATGACGAGGGTGAAAAAAGGAGACGGGGGAACAAAAGCAATCGCGTTGTTGCATAAATTCTAATTGGGTTAAACTTCCAAGTTAACGCGGAGAAGCGTCTATTGCGTTGAAACTGGGGCTCGATCTGCGAAGGACGTCTATAGAAAAAGGAGATAAAAGAATTCGATATAATTCACAGCATAAATAGGTGACACAAAATACGTGTTCAATACCAAATAACATGGAAACGTATTTCGAAACAGGCTCCATTCTCACTCTTTCGATCTGAAAATCTATCAACCTTGAATCTATGCGATCAAATTTATACCGTCGTAAATTAATTCCTTTCAGACGAATGATCGTATGCAAAATATGCGAGACACGCACTGAGGTTTGTACTTGAAATCACGTTTTAACTTGGCGCGTGGTTTAAACGTTCACGTGCTATCTCGCTTCAATCATCTCCTTTCTCTTCGACACTTTCACTGTCACTTCGAACAGCTGCGAATTCTGCTGGGTTCTCTTGTTTACCGTGTAACCGGCAATAATAGCCGACGCTGAGAAACAATTACATCTTTGTCGAGGAAAGCTTTCAAGGTACTATCGATTCGTATAACATATTCATTGCCACGTTCCTACGCGCATATTCTTGTTTCGCGAAATTGCATTCTGAATGATGTCTGATGATTTAATCCTTGTTACAATTATTGTATAACATCGGGAGATTGTTAAGAACGTGGTGGCGATATAACAAGTGATAATACAACGTTCGAGTATAATATAATATTGTAACGAATAGCTATTAGCACGCATGGCGATATAACGCGAGGCAACATTATCTGTGCTATTATAACCCGTAGTCTTGTACCTCTCGTTACAGTGCCATACTTTAATTCTACAATTCTACATAATTTAATATATCGCCACATTTCATATCAGATTGGTAAGTATATAATAAATATAATTGGTTAAGTAATAAATTAAAGCATATATCATATCAAATTGTATAACCACAATGCCTTGATTTAAAAATAAAATGCAATATAAAATCGAACAAAAGTCCAACGACATAATCACCCCTTGAGTTTCCAATCTATTTATGTAATACGATGAGCACTTCCAATCGACGACGAAATAACAAGTTCATCGACGATCCTCGAAACACTGTAATTGGTCGTTTCGAGTCTTTAGCTTTTTTTTCCTCGTCGAAATTACCCACCTAATCTATCGTAGTTAACGATAATTCGAGAGGGAAACGAAATCACGATGTGGATCGTTTGAGCCATTCCCAGGATACGAATGAAACCACGGGACGGGATAATACAATAGAAAGTATTGAAAGACGGAAGCAGTGACACCGGTACAACTCGATACACCATAAAACGTGGTATACTTTAGTGCTGATTTTTATCGAACGTCGCGATCACGACGAATCGATTGGAAAAAATTCTTTGGATCCTTTCTAATCGAAGTTATACCCGCATAATGGGAGAATGTTTCTGTTAGATACAAAACTTTTACGTTCCGGTCATATAACTCTTAATTAACTTAACAAATGTTCGATGTTTCGTTAAAATAATTAACTTCATAGAATCTTTGGAAGTATTTATGCTCAAATAAATTTCAATCGTAAAATACTCCATATGTAAAATACTTCATATGTATTCATATGTACCGAACATGTATTATGCCGATATACAGTCAGTATATACCTTCAAATAATAATTGCATTGTCTTTTTATACCACTACAAAAGATCCAATTCAAATATATATTTGGAATGCAATCTAAAAATTGTATAATCTTCGAGGTTATAATTACTCGAGGTTATAGTAATGGTAATAATACCCGTTAAGGAAAGACATCTCAGTGGGTCTTTTGTGACCCACTTGGTCATGTCCTTGCACTTCTAAAGGAATGTGGGTCATGTCTGCAACCGTTCAAAATTGAAACCGATCATCATCACTTTTTCTCTTGTAATGATTTAAGTATGACACAAGTACGTGTCAATTATATTATCTTTGTATGTCAATGGTACAGAACAAGTTCGTATACCGCACTATTTCTAGTTCACTTATAGTTAAATCGACTGTGGTCAATAGATTACATTCTTATAATATTCTAGTTATAGCTATAGAGCAGCGAGCAGTAGAACGTGACCGTTCATGATCAGCCACGTTGAAAGTACCCCGCCTATCTAAAGGTCAATCCTCCTAGCTCACAATAGAATATCTTCTACTAGAAAAAGGCATTTCCGAATGCTTATGAAAACTGATCCTCTTTATATTTGATCAATTTCAATAAAAGCACTGTAGACGATTTTCTGTACAGATTCATCAGAGGAAACTCGTTTCTGTGTAACTCGATTATACGGGCAAATTTCAGGAACATCGGAGTATGGAAAAAGAAGGAATAATAAGATGATGAACTTTCACTTTTTTGTTACTAGCACGATACTCAGAGAACTGGTTTAAAGAAATCGACAACGGTAACGGTGACATTATAGCTCTCGATTTAATTTTTCTTTATAAATTATTAACGTCCTGTCAGTCACGTGTTATATAGTCACGCGCTGTATAACCGCGTATTGTACTGTCACTTATATCGCGGCACGTTATGTAACTATGCTTTGTTTAAATACGCATTATATTACCTCGCGTTATATTGCCACGCGATACAAATTTTCGCGTTATATTGCCACGCAATACAAATTCTCGCATTATATTGCCACGCGATACAAATCCTCGCATTATATTGCCACGCGATACAAATTCTCGCATTATATTGCCACGCGATACAAATCCTCGCGTTATATTGCCACGCGATACAGATCCTCGCATTATATTGCTACGCGATACAAATCCTCGCGTTATATTGCTACGCGATACAAATCCTCGCGTTATATTGCCACGCGATACAAATCCTCGCGTTATATTGCCACGCAATACAAATTCTCGCATTATATTGCCACGCGATACAAATCCTCGCGTTATATTGTCACGCGATACAAATTTTCGCATTATATTGCCACGCGATACAGATCCTCGCGTTATATTGCCACGCGATACAAATCCTCGCGTTATATCGCCACGCGATACAAATCCTCGCGTTATATCGCCACGCGACGCATGTCCGCGTGTTATATTGCTACGAGATACAAATCCTCGCGTCATATTGCCACGCCATACAAATCCTCGTGTTATATCGCCACGTGACGCATGTCCGCGTGTTATATAGCCACAAATTAAATCACCATGCGTTATATCGCCACATTTCATATCACTGAACATTATATCGCCGAACGGTATATCGCCTCGCGCTATATAGCCACGAGTCATATTTCGATATTATTACACAGTCATATCGTAAAATTCGATTGCGTTGCTACTTCTAAAAATTGTCCAATGTTGCAATTATATCCGTGGCGATATAAGGAGAGTGTACTATAAGAAGATCTAATAGGTTGCCATGAAAACGGCCTTAGTACATAGTGTAACATCGAAAAGTAGCTATGCAGTCTTTGTTGCCTACCGCTTTTATCGTACCATCCCAAAATTACATGTGCATATATCGCCAGATCGTGCAGAGGTGGTTCATTTACAAGTGGTTGACTTTCGAACGTCTGAAGGTCGGTGTTATTTTTCTTTTTTACATAAAATCGCGTGATTTTCGCGTCGTGGCATTGCAGAGAGACAGAAACAACGAACCGTAGGATCAAGGTTACATGGCCGCCAATTAATGCAATTGCATCGACTCGTGATTTTTTAGCGTAAGATTATCGCGAGATTATCGCGTGATGATTTTAGTCGAACGCTAGCCACGAACAACTTTACCTTAGCATTTCGTATAACCGACCACGAATATATGTATTTCCTGCTGCAGGCGAAAGAAAGCGACAAATTTCGTGCGTCACTGATCGATTCTCGAGTGCTATGAATAATGTCACGAACGACGTGGAAACACATGCTATTACAGTGGTACCCCGATTATTCGAACATCGGTTATTCGATCGTTCGATTATCTAAACATCGACTATCTTAGAAACGTTATTGGTTAAACGCCGTTAACACTGGAATAATTAAATATATCGAAACGATATTAATATTAAAATGATTAATAATGATGAAAATTTTTCTTCTTTACTCTGTTTGATAACTTAACCTGCATACAACTCGATTAATCGGTATCGATATTCTACCGACGTTTTAAAAGAGAATCGAAACATCGATCCTTAAACTAGCATTATAGGCCGAGGACATTCTTTTCCGACAATGAAAGTAGCAGTTTTTAGAGAGCGATCTATTCTTGGACGCGAGTCGAATGGTGTCAGTTGTGATAATTTTTGCACACCAGATTTCAAAGCAAAAAGGATATTATCTGGTTTAATAACCTTATATGTCCTTGTTTATGACCTCGGAGTGCAGAAGATTGATGATAAGCCCATGAAAGATGAAGTGTACAGGCCTTGACAAAGCCCGAGGTCCTATTGGAAATTCGATGGTTTCTTTACATTCAAACTCAGCTCCTTTTCAGTTCTGATAATGTAAATACCAAAATTTAAGAATTCAGAAATTTTTATATTTAGAGTTGTATCTAAGTATATCTACATCTAGGGATCTACGAACAATAAAAATAACTCAAGTATAAAAATTGTGTAGACATTAAATTTTAGTCTGTATCCTTCAGTAACACGCTAGCAATCCATGACACCATGTGCGATCCACACAATTAATCAAACAAGCCCAAAAAAATGGAATGATACAAAAACTAAAACTCAACGTCGAAGATACCGAGAAAAAGGAAATAGTCTACGCATAATATTAATGAGACAAGTTTTGGTTCCTAGAAATTACGTTATAACAAGGTTGCTTGGCCTCGAACGCTTTACTTTGAAACATCCAGTAAGATTTTGCCATGAATACGAGTTACGACGTCCGCAGAATGTCAAGATCGCGACGGTTGAAAAGAAAAAGTCCAAGCAAAACGAAAAGAAATCAACTGCAGACCACTTTTTCTCAACACCTACAATCGACGGACAAACATCGGTGTGCTCGATCCTTTCAATAAATATCATCGTTGTCCTTCGTTACGTGTTTGTCACGTTTCGGGGTTTATTAATAGAGTGTATCGTCCAGGTCACGTTTGGTCACGCCACTCACGTACGTATCTCGTTGTTTTCTTGCTCGGAAGAATCTTTTTGGGTCCGCTTTTGACAATCCAGACAAGCTGACGACAAAAGACGAGAACAAGAATGAAACCTGCTTTCGAAACTTTCGAACCGTATGGTAATTCTCTGATACCATTGTGCTTACGTTTTACCGGTATACTTTAACCCTTTCGCTTCTACGGCTATAGTTGTGAAATAATTACTGGTTGTATAGGAGATTATGTATGTATAGCTGTTCTACGCAAGGCGTTCACACTTCAAAATTTCTCGTTGCAAATAAAATCATTTTGCATGGATTAAAAAGAGTTGCACAAATATTATGCACACGAGGCTTGAAACACTTTGCCAGACGTTCTTATTATTTTAATACATGTTTGAACAAAATGTTTCGACCATTAAAAATGTACATATGCAAAGAGGTTGTCGAGAGAACAGGTTCGGACCGCGGAGGGTTTTCGACCGTGAAAATTTAATATTTCCTTACCGTCTGAAGGTTCTCTCACGACGTAAACGAAATTCGACGAGACTTAAACGAGGATCGTATCCAAAAGGGGATCTTGAAAAAAACAAATGGAAATTTCTCACCTTGCATTAAAAAAAAAGGTACCTTTTGTACTGCGTACAAAAAGGTCGAAACAATAAATAACTAAATACTTGAATAAACTAAAACCTCTCGACATGAATTGAACTTATAGGTTATCGCTATATGTTTCTGATCGACAAACTCCGATGCATCGTCGAAGAACGGGGGTGTTTATGGGGCCATTTGTTCCGCGCGGAATATTCTAAAAATAGAAAGAGAAATCGTTGGTGGAAAAGTGACAGAGAAATAACGACGAGGGTGGTAATCCGATGACGAGGAAACAGGAATGAAGAAGGGTCAGGGAAACGGCTGATAGGGTGGAGGGGTTGGAACAGCCACGAACGTTACAGACAATTGAAATACCCGACTGAGGGGGTGTAAAGGGGCGTCAGCAGTGACGTGACGACAACGGAGTGGGGATATCACTGCGATATGGTGTACGATACTGACTAGCGATGGGTTTAAACGAACCGTACCCTGCAATTTCAACCCTTTTCTTATTTCTTCTTCCGAAGTAACGCTTATCAGGTGTATAGATCACTCGATGTTTCGACACAATTCAAAATGTGGTTTAAATGGAAGGAACAAAATTTTTAAAAACATTGGATGTAGATTTTTTTAAGTTTGAAGCTATTTTTTAGGAAATGGAACTGTTGTTATGTACTGATGCGCGGTACTTTGCCATATATCGCCACGAATTGTATTTCCATGCGTTATATCGCCACGCATTACTGTGCTATGTGATATATCGCCACAAATTATATTACCATGCGTTATATCGCCACGAATTATACTTCCATGCGTTATATAGCCGCGCATTACTGTGCTATGCGTTATATCGCCACGAATTATATTGCCACGCGTTATATCGCCACGTGTTACTTCACCACACATTATATCGCCACGCGTTATTGTACTATGCGTTATATCGCCACGAATTATATTGCCACGCGTTATATCGCCACGTGTTACTTCACCACACATTATATCTCCACGCGTTATTGTACTATGAGTTATATCGCCACGAATTATATTGCCACGCGTTATATCGCCGCGTGTTACTTCACCACACATTATACCACCACGCGTTATTGTGCTATGCGATATATCGCCACGAATTATATTGCCACGCGTTATATCGCCGCGTGTTACTTCACTACACATTATACCACCACGCGTTATTGTGCTATGCGATATATCGCCACGAATTATATTGCCACGCTTTATATCGCCGTGTGTTACTTCGCCACGCAATATATCGCCACGCGTTACTGTAATATGTGATATATCACCACGAATTATATTGCCATGCGTTATATTACCGTGCGGTACTGTAATATGCGATACATAGCCATGAATTATATTGCCATGAGTTATATCGCCGCGGATTACTTCACCACCTAATGTATCGCCGCAAGTTACTTCACCGTACTATGTATATATCATGCGCCATATTATCACATCCTACACCTATATCACCAGTAGTACGCGTTGTATTGCCTTCTAAGCACAAAGATTATCTTAAATCATTTACGATATTAATTGATTCTCCGATTCACTTGATTCTATTTGTAATCGACTCTAACATTAAAATTTAACAGAACACGAGATAATTTTGTCCTCCTTTAAGGTGCATTCGTTAGCACGCGACAACTACTCGAACCACTTTAATACTTATCCTCGAATTTAAATGTCTGATTTAATCCGATTCGCGAAAGGATGCGCCAGATTATTCCGCTAGGATTCCGAGAACCTCTTATTTCAATGTACAGAAGTTTCGATTGAATACTACCACTTGAAAGCTGGCCTTATTGAAAGCTACCTGTTGTTACGTATGTCGTCGTGATCTGAGAGAACGAGGGAAAATATAAATAAATTAATAGAACCTCTCGAGGAACGATTCCTTTTAGATACACTATCGAACACCGGAGACCCTTCTTAACCTAGTATGCAAATGGAATGTACAGACGTAATTCGTATCCATAATCTCGGTCAATTTATCTGTTCGCCTGATTCCGTGAATACCCTTCTGCTATGTACTAACGCGAATTCTTTTAAACTCTTGTCAATAGCGAAGTATCCATTGACACTAAAAATTTGTTTCGTTTACATTCCTTGAGTGTCTTTACGTTTGTATCTACTTTCAATTGTAATCACGACTGAATCGCAACCGAGCACGGGATTTATTGCTCTCGTACTCGTTGAAGGTACTCCGATAGTTTCACATGCAAACCATTATCTAGTTCACGATAAAACGCGCATTGCGTTACCTGAACGAGGATAATTTAACGCATTCTTACATACTAATGACACACTTGCTTCCTTGGCATGAACTCTCTGTCAACAGTAGTTTCATTGAACTCGGTATTTTCCAAGAAACAGTACAAATCAGCGACACTACAATTTCAATATTCAAAGTAAACTTCACAAAAAGAAACTGAAATAAAATTTAACAAAATTTAAATTAGAAGGTGACAGATAAATAGTTTAAGATTATGAAGTTAAAAAAAAATTAAATTAAAATTGTAATTATATTGTATTCCGAAATAATTAGTCTTCTGTGACGTCATGCCACACGTGGAATAAGCGAACCATAAGAAAACGAATTTGAGAATCACTGCAACAGAGATAGCCATGCCAGTGATGGGTGAAATAGCAGCGACGGTAGGAGGTGTAGGGTAAGGGGTTGTTCCTGGTGGTGGTACGCAGAGGCAACGTGCCAGCCGTGAGGGGAGGCAGCCATGAATGAAAGTAGCGCGTATCGATTTACCCGCTGCCGCCCTAGATAAAAATATGGTAAATAGTGAGCCAAAATGGGCTACGAACCAACAACGTCATCGTGCATAACGACGCTTTTCTTTTTTCCTTTCCCCTGACTCACACTGACACTCCAATTTGATTTCAGTTTGCATTTTAATTAAACGTCTCGCCAATATTTCCAGAAAATTCAAATAGTACGCCTAGCTTCCTATAATACAGACCCAACCTAACCATCAAAACTCTATTCAATAACATTAATAAATTTAAACGATAATTTAATCGTACTGATATGACCTAACTCAGATTTAATCTAATTTTAATCCAAACACACATCTAACCCTAACCTAACCTAGTCTCAATTGAAACCAAATTAGTCCTAACCAAAATCTAACCTAGTCCTAAAGTAACCTAACCCAATTTAACCCAAACCTAACCTGTTCCTAATTCCAATCTAACTTAATCATAATGCAAATTAATCTAACCTAACCATAATCCAAACCTAACCTAACCCAAACTATAATCCAACCTAACTCGATCTAACATCTAACATCTAAATCTTACATTCAAATGTCTGCAATATCCTAAATCCAAATATAATCTAATTCAAGTGTAAATCTAATTATTTAAATATCCCGCCAATATGCAAAAAAAGTTCGAACTATGCAAAGTGAATAATTTCCACAGAATAATTGAGCAATAATTTAATAGAATCGGATTGTGAAGGAAAAAATTAATCATGGATTCTATTGCAATTATCGATGCATATTCATAGATTTATCCATTGATTATGGATGTTGCTAAGTGATAACATTCTTGCGCTTGAACATCATGCGTGTATTTCTATTGTTATAATTGCACGCTTTTACTCTGTAAATCAACGGACGTGGCCATGTATATAAGGCCACTTTTACTTCTGAATAATTTACACGACTCGCGTTGTATACAGAAATTACGTACTACGTTAGAATCATACGTCATACGTGTGCAAGTGCACACCACGCATCGAGTAAATGAAAAGTAATTCAAGGTGGCAACTTATGGCTCGAAGCATATGCGACGAACTTCAATATATACAGAGTGTACCATAATCATACGAGTATAAATTTAATGGTAGATTCAAAACAATTTGTAACATAAGTTCATATGGATAATTAAAATTATATAATGTCACTAACAGTATAATCTAAAGTTTGAAATAATTCAACATTCAAATTGCTTCGTTGTTTAAAGTTTTTATCGTCATGTATTCGATGCGCAATGATATGGAAGACTATGTATGTTTTAAAAAAATTTGACAGATCCTCGAGAGCAAAGTGTTTTATACAAGAATGTCAAATTGCAATGCCTTGCTAATTCGCGAAATGTGGACCTCGATGTTACCCAGATCAATGGAACGATCGCAGCGCTATATGTGTGTCACTATCTAAAATTATTGTCTGAGGGTGCCGCCATTACCCATTCATGGGATTTGTCAGAGCTCCTTGCGCGTCAATGGCACCGAAATCTACCATTCAAACGCCCAACTCCTTTGCCAAAAGCGTACAACCCAACCGTCCTCTGAATTCGATAAGATGTGCAAAAACACGCAATGTCACTGTTCTCGCAAGAGATTTCGCGGTGTCTCTCATGCACCACCAGATTGCAGATGCACCCTGCCATTATCTACAGTAACCATAAAAATATCTTCGATTCAAAAAACATTAAATAAAAGTCGCTTTAGATACAACGCTCGATTTCTAAAAACATTTGCATCGAATCTAATCGTATTACAAAATGTTATTATCGTTATTATAAGATCACGCTGATAAATGTCAGTGTCGAACATTTTCATCGGATCTTTTCGAAATGCAACATCTGTTGAAAAATGAAACAATGTTTCACATACCTGGGTCATGACAGGGGTGGTATCTTCATGTTTCCACGGAGACTCAACACAGCTGGGCGTTAATGCGACAATATATCCCGGTGTCTTTGGACAAGAACGATGGTACCGCAATGGTTGGCCACCACTTCCACGCCATAACACGTCAGATATTCACATCTGCTTACTCACATGACATGTCACCGAAGGATTACCGATAAATCGTCGATAAGTGGTTAGCGTTGGACACGCGACACGACAGATATGCACGACCGGTGGTGAACACGTTTCCTTTGCCACGTAAAACCGACTGTCCCTCCGGCAGCCCCGCGTTAAACGGTGGCTGCAGGATTGTTGGGGGTTCGGAACAACCGAACGAGAACGAAAAAGGGGTTAAAAAGGGGAAAAGGTGCGACCGTAGCGTGACGAAGACCGAGAATCAATGGTTTGCCAATATGACGCGACGTGGCGCTACCCTCGACCCTCCCTAGCGCAATACGAATTTCTAACGAAAGCGGGATCTAATTTGAACAATATTCAAATTATGGGTTAGCCAAGAAAGTTGTTTTTAAGCAGATATTCAATCACAAGTGTAACATATGAGAATCATTGTTGACTAAGAACTACATGTCTCTTTCGAGTGTAAACAACGTTCTTATCTATAAACAAGTGATGTAAATGATATTGTCAAGATCAGACTTTGCATCATCCATTTTTTATCATTTAAAACAGATGTGCAACTCTATTATACTTAGCAATGTTTTTTTAAATAAGATACTCTAAAATGTCACCTTCGAGATCGTGTACTGATAAAAATATCATTTTTTGGCCAATCCAAATTAAATCGAATAAGTAATCTTTTTCATAGAAATAACAAATGTCAATAATAAATAATTGACCTTTAGATAATCTGTAGAGGAACAAGTTGAAAATAAATTTGAAGTGTCTGAAACAAAAATAGCATACTATCTATGATGTGAGTGAAATTAAATAAAATTTAATGTTGATCTGGTCGATCATATCGTGGGTAAGAAGTAAACATCGATACTGCATATAAAAATGTATTATCTGTAAGGCATTGAACGATACCAAAATTTTTAATCTTAATCGATTTATCTTATGCATACAAATTTAAAGGTATATATATCACAAATAAAGCTTGCAAAACATATTTCGTACCACAATCATAAGTTCATCGAAACAGGTAAGCGTATTAATCTTATACTTATTCAATTTCACATATATGGGACTTCCCACAACTTTTTCGTTCTTACAACGCTATTCAGGACCATATAGCGAAACTATATTGCAATTTTAAATCGTTACGGCAAACGATATCGTCAATCGATAAGGATATATTAGAATTTATCCGCTGTATTATCGATTTTTCCTTTCGATTAGGTAATCGAAATGAAAGTATGAAAAGTAATGTTGTCATAAACCAGGAGCGATCAACGCTCAAGCATACTGTTAAAAATAATAATCAGTTCTCTAATAATTTGTTACTTTTCATGAAACAAATATTGAATGCGATCATTTAAAAAACAAACGTACATGTAATATGTATATGAACCGTTCATTTGAAGGAGTGATTAATTATTCAACTAAAGCAACAAGTAAAATTTATTTATTTTTTTATACAAATCAGTTATATTAATATTTCAATAGACACCAGCATGCTACGTACACACAATTTCAGTTATACGTACGTCTGTACTTGAATTCGGTCAACGTGTTTCATTATTCTCATTGTTATCGAAGTTTCAAGTTTGTAATCGTTTGTATCTTAAAACATTTATCTGTAATCTCGTAGACGTACGTAATTTCGATAAGAATATTTGTCAAGTATTTTTAAATCAATGTAAATAAATAATAACAATTGATTTATTTAATCACTACATTTATAACATAATACTATCGTTTTTTTCACGGATTTATATTAGATACATATTTTTAATTAAAATATGATATATAAATTGAATGTAAATAAAGAATATTTGTCTAAAATGGAAAAAATGTTCGAAGCACGCGTGGAAGGGTTATGTCAGTGCGTAACAATGACTGCCGTTCGAGGTAACCAAAGACAAAGGGAATTCACGTATAAAATACCCACGATTGTCTTTCGTAGGCGTAATTGTACCGTAATAGTTACAACGGCGATCCGCACGTTACTGTGTGAAACCATTCGTTATGTGTACGAAAGGAAATCAATGCTCACACCACAAACGACAGTGATTGTGTGTAAAAATGAAATGGGGCATTGGGTGAAAGTACTCTTAGCTTGGAGGTCTTATATCAGATCAGTCTGCCAACGGCCGTGCAGGATGTGGATGGCAATTTTCCTTAGCTCCTAATGACCAGATCTACGTCAGACTCCAACTGAGCATATTCTTTGTTAAATTATATTAACAAAATTATGCTACCGGAGTCGTAGGATCATCATAATCTGTGTTCAGTGCTTTGTAATAGTGAAAAGTTAAACAGTTAAACAAAGGAACATGCGTTTTTGCAGAATGTTGCAGATGATACGGATATGGTGTTTGCTTGTGTCAGTGGTAAATTTGACATTGGCCCTAGATAATGGTCTCGTGAAAACACCACCAATGGGGTGGCTTGCTTGGGAACGATTTAGGTGTAACACAGACTGCAAAAATGATCCTGACAATTGCATCAGGTAAGAATGTTTCTCTTTGTACTTCTTCCTAAATTTTACAAAATTTGAGTGTCTAATTCTTGTGCTTAGTATTTTTCTTGGTGTTTTAAGGACTGTATTGTTGTGTATGACAATTTTAGATGGTACCTGATCGTATAAGTGATTCTGTATAATAAAGTGAAACTTCATTAGCATCTTTGTTACATATCTCTAAGACTGAAGATTAATATCATAAATATTAGTTGCTGGTGATTTATAAACAAAATACAAAATATAATTTTCATGTACAAATAATATGAGCAAATTGTTATGACTTTACATATAAAAGCTTTAACAAATTTTAGAAAGTAATAAATAAAGAATCTTGATTACTGGTCATTTGTAAAACAAATTGTAAAACATTTTTAATGCATAAATAGACTTAATCATTAACATAGTAACTGTTTATTACACAAAGACTTGTTATATATTAAATTTTTTATTATACTCTTTAACACAATATATACTTTCATTTATTTATCGCATGATTGTTCTTTCCATGTTGACTTTGTTGTGCAATTTGACTTAAGAAATTGAATGCAATGCTTTTGTAAAACGAATATTTTAAAATATGTGAATAATATGCTGAATATGAATGAAGAATGTAGTAGGTTGTTTCATAAGACACCAATTAGAACAAAATTAACTAACACAAGATATGAATCAAGGATACGTGACCTCAGAAATGATTCTCTGTAACTTAATTTAGAACTGTGTCATAGCTATTATGCAAATTGTTATTCTATTCCAAGGATATATTTGTAATAATACAGAAATTTATAATTAGTAAAGTATTTTATAAATGGACCAATAATTTATTTGTAATAACTATATTTTAATACACATACTGTTCCTTCAAAATATAAAAGTAAATATTTTATTATAAAATTGTGTTGTCAGTTTTAGGAATAGAAATAACATAAAATTAATTTTTACCTTTTATAGTGATAGACTGTTTCGCACAATGGCAGACATTATTGTGGCAGAAGGATATGCTGCAGTTGGATATGAATATATTAATGTTGACGACTGTTGGTTGGAAAAAGATAGAGACATTCATGGTCAATTAGTTCCTGACAGACAAAGATTTCCCTATGGCATGAAAAGTCTTGCAAATTATGTATGTTTCAATATCTTTTCTAAATTATTTGTAAGAAAAATTGTGATGTTACTTTTATTTACTTTTACTACATAGATTCATTCGAAAGGTCTTAAGTTTGGTATTTATGAGGATTTTGGTAACTACACATGTGCTGGTTATCCTGGAATATTAGGATACTTAGAAACAGATGCACTTACATTTGCATCTTGGGATGTTGATTATGTAAAATTAGATGGATGCTACTCACATCCTTCTGAAATGGATAGAGGTATAATTAAAATAGTTCATGATTATATACTCAATTATATTCAAAAGGTTTCAAACTCATAATTACTCATATACTTTAGGATATCCTGAATTTGGATTTTATTTAAATCAAACTGGTCGGCCTATGGTGTATTCTTGTAGTTGGCCAGTTTATCAAGTTTATGCTGGTATGCAGGTTGGTACTGTTGTAATCCTATACAATAACAAACATTTATTTTTACAATTCCAAAGGCTAATTATTACAATGCTGTCTTGCTACATGGTTTTCTATAGTATGGCTCATTGCATGAATCCTATGGAATTCTCCCTCAGACAAACTTTTATTTATGTAATATAAAGTTCAAATTCTTCCCGTTTCTACAACCCGCACACGGCCATATAGCGAGACCCCACTACAATTTAATCACAAGATTTTTAATTATATAAAATTCTAGCCAAACTATACTGCCATAACAGAACACTGTAATTTATGGAGAAATTTCGATGATATACAAGACTCATGGAATAGTTTAGAAACTATCATAGATTATTATGGAAACAATCAAGATGTGATTGTTCCAAATGCTGGACCAGGTCATTGGAATGATCCAGATATGTTGATCATCGGTAATTTTGGTTTAAGTTATGAACAAAGCAAAACACAAATGGCATTGTGGGCTATATTAGCTGCACCTTTATTAATGTCCGTTGATCTACGAACAATTAGGCCTGAATATAAAGCTATTTTACAAAACAAAAAAATCATTGCCGTGGATCAAGATCCGTTAGGTATACAGGGTCGACGTATTTACAAAGTTAGTAAATTCAATAAAATGAATTATAATATTAACATTGCCAGTTTCTTAATTTTAAAATTCGTTATAATTTCAGCATAAAGGTATCGAAATATGGGCAAGGCCAATAACTCCTGTCTATCAGAATTATTTCTCTTATGCCATAGCATTTGTCAATAGAAGAACAGATGGTACACCTTCTGATGTGTCTGTTACACTGAAGGAACTTGGGTTACAATATCCTGGTGGATACAGTGTAGAGGTATGTAATACATTTCTTCATTTTTTTCAGTGGATTAGTGCATACAAAAATCCGTACTTGTTTTAGGATTTGTACGAAGACGTGAATTATGGTGTTTTAACACCACAGACAAAAATTAAGGTAAAGGTAAATCCGTCCGGTGTTGTGATATTGCGATGTGACTTACATTTAGATGATATTTTTGAAAATAATCAATTTTCCCAATTTACACCGTCGAATCAGGTGTTCAAAGTCAGACAAAATACATTTAAATAATATGAATAAAATATTAACGAATTTTTATTGTAATTTACCTTTTTATAATATTTGACAAAACGATGTTACCATACTTTGTTAAGAGAGTAGAAAATAAAGAATTTTGTAACCTACAGCACTGAGTATTGTTAAACATTGTAAGATGACCCATATAATGACTGGCACTTTAAGCGAAAACTAATTCAAATCAGACTTATTTAGTGAATTGAAATTTTACATTAAGAAAACGTGATTCTTTACTAAAATTTGTATAAGTTTGCAGTTTGCAAAAGCAATGTACAATTGTATTATTTACACGTTGACTAAAATAACAATACAATGCATTAACATTTTGAGGCACACCATGCATATGCATTATCAAAAATACGCTGCCATGGTGAAATTTTATATTTCCAATTTACGGGTTTCCAAGGCCACTGCCACATTTGAGTACAGCGTTCAGGATGTGGCATCATTGCTAAATGTCTACCATCCGCGGAGCAAATTGCAGCAATACCCTCTATAAAAAGAATTATACTTTCAATGATATATTAACTGAGCAGATAAAAAAGTATAAAACACGAGTATTACCTGTACTTCCATTAGGATTAAGAGGATATCGTTCGGTAGGATTACCGTAATCATCAGTATATTTAATAGCTACACAGTGATTATCCTTTAGTTTTTTTAAAGCCTCGTTATTTCTAAATGTGAATCTTCCTTCGCCGTGTGCGACCCATACTCCTAAAACACTATTCTCCATTCCATTCAACATGATCGATGGCGATTTATTAATTTTAACGGTACTCCATCGACATTCGAATCTTTCTGATATATTATGATCTAAGTAAACGTCTGGCTTGCCAACTTCATCTATAACATAAAAAATAAATTAGTCAGTTATATTTCATATTTTTCAAATTTGTTATTGCTGTGTACCAGGTTCATTTCCTATCCATCCAAGTAAAGACATCAATTGGCACCCATTGCAAACTCCTAAACTGAATGTATCTTCGCGAGAAATAAATGCTTTTAATTGCTTTTGTAGAGATGGATGGAATAAAAGACTTGCAGCCCATCCTTTAGCAGAACCCAGAACATCTAAAATTATGAACATAATTATAATTTGTTTCTATTTCAAATAAACAGGTAGATAAATAACTCACCTGCATAACTGAAACCACCAGGAAATATGATACCCTTAAATCTATCAAATGTAACTTTATTCTGTAACAGATCTTGCATTGTTACATCCCAAACTTCAAAACCAGCTTGTATTAAAGAAGCAGCCATTTCTCTGTCACCATTTATTCCTTCTTCTCTTATCACGGCAACCATAATATTTGCTAGATGAAGATCAGAAATGTAAAATTCATATTAACAGAATATTTTTATGCTTTGCAGTTAAAAAAAGTTGACTAACAAGATAGATTTTCTTGAACGTTCAAAATTTTCACGTCAGGATTAAATGTTAACTTATAAGCTGGTGCTGTCCTGGATTTCAATCCCTCAAACTCTTCAAATGCACAGTCAACATTCGTTTGTCTACGTTCTAATTGATAACTAGTGTCTTCCCATAAAGTCATTAAAGATAAAACTGTTGAATCCAAGACTGTTTTCCCATCCACTTTGATATTTATCTGTTAATATTACACATATATAAATTATAAATATATGTTTGTATATCATTATATGTAATACATACGTCTGATGATAATCCAAATCCTTTGGATCGTCCAATTGTATATATAGGAATGTTAAATTGTTTAAATATATCCAAAACATAATTATGATTTTCTTTATCAACTTCTAATATCCATCCAATTTCTTCAGCAAATAAAATTTCAAGCGGTGAACCTGCTTTATGAGAGATGTTAATATTCATTCCAGAAATACCAGCAAAACACATTTCCAAAAGGCACACGATAAGTCCACCGTCACTAATATCATGGCCCGCTAATATTTTTCCTTCTGTTTCAGAAAAAGTACCAAATATTGTTTTATTATAATCAAATAAATATTACAGCTGATATAATTTACTCGGTTACCTGTGATCAAACGTTGAGTGGCTTTGAATGCATTTTTAAAGGTACTAACTTGTCGAATATCAGGAACATCATTACCAAGAAAATTATAAACCTGAGCTAAAGCTGTACCACCAATTCGACTCTGACCATCTGATAAATCGACGAACAATATGTAACCACTTTTTCCTGCAGCAGGTGCTTTTAAATCAGGTGTAACTACCTGCGATGACAATGACATTTAAATATAAAGTTTAACTAACATTACCTGAAAAGACATTTTCAACTTGCCTGTTGAATATCAGGACATCGGACATAGCAAGAAACTACGAGTGTTCCCGGTGCTTTAACAACATCTTTACCGATTCGTGCAGCCATGCTAAGAGAATCCTTTCCACCATCAATTGCGACACCTAATTCATTCATAAAAGTACACATAGCAGTACATGCATCGTACAACGCAGCTCCTTCCCCTGGTAATTTAGCAGCCCACATCCAATTTCCACTGCACTTGATATCCTGAACACATAGTGCGTAAGTTACAGTGAAACTCATTTTGTTAGATAATATGCACAAATTGAAATACCTGTATATGAGAAATACGTGCAAAAACTAAATTACTCAATGCTTCCGCTACGGTCATACGAGCTCCTGCTGTTGGATTCACGAGACTCTTTATTGGCTGTTCTCCAATAGAAGTTGCTATACCAACCTGCCGAAGAATATAAAAAACAATTGATACAGTCATTGCATAAGCAATAAAATCACTCTACTGTTTTCTATACTTATTCGCTTTATCTCTTTTCCTTACCGTAGAAAAATGAGAAATTGCAGTTACAGCAACATCAGCGAGAGGGGTATGTAAAGGACCAACACACTGCTGCTGTGCAATTAATCCCGTAACACAACGATCAACCTTATTAGTCAAATACCGTTTACTTCCAACTGAAGGTAAACGTAAGACTCTTTCCAATGCAACTGGTACAGTTAAACTTGGTGGTAGTTCCACAGCAGGGAAATTTATTACTTGTCTTTGAAAATTGAAGGTCTATAAGAACATGAAAAACTAATTAATTAAAATCTTATTAGAAAATTATATTTCTTAAACATTATACAATATCTACCTTACGGGGCATTTTTCCAAGTACCAGTTCTAAATCTAAATCAACTGGATGTCTTGTTTCCGGTTCGTAATTTCCGCTTAAATACTTTGAAGCGTCACAATCACTTTCTTCTGAAAGAATGATCTTTCCATTCCCCGTAACTGTTCCAACAAAGTTAATAGGACATTTTTCTCGCGCCGCTATTTCTTTCAGCAAATTAACATCTTCTGGTTTGCATAAAATTGCATCATTTTCCTGATATTCAGCTCCCCACAGTTCTAAGGTGCTGATACTTGGATCTCCTAATTCAAATTTCTTTGCAAAGATCACTGCACCTGCAGGTTCCACTAATTCTTTCAAGACATTACCTAATGTTATTTTAAACATAAATGATATAACATTATTTTATCGAATTGCATAGTTATATTATGGGTATGAAAATATAGTCTACCATTTCCTCCAGCTCCTTGGTCATGTATACTAAGTATTGGATTTTTTTGTCCCATTTCAGTGCATGCTCGAACGACTCTATTTAATTTTTGTTCCATTTCAGGATCACCCCTTTGCACTGCTCCAAAATCTAATTCTGATTTATTGTCACCTTGTACCTATAAACTCTTGATTTTTAATTGATCATTACAATATAATTTTAATGAATCAGATAATCTTCTTTGCACATATAAAATTACCTCAATTGAACTTGCTGCACCACCCCCTACACCAATTCTATATACAGGACCACCGACTTTTATGACTTCCATACCTGAAATATATCTTATATGATATGAACAATAATTATATTGGTAATATTTATTTTTTACCTTTTTGTGGAGAAACTTTCTGTGACATATTACTATCCATTGTGCCAAGTCCTCCACTAAACATAATAGGTTTAATCCATTCACGTCTAACGCCCATATGATCCGTCATCCCAAAAGAACGAGCAAAACCGCATATAACTGGTTCTCCAAATTTGTTACCATAATCAGATGCTCCATTACTAGCTTCAATAATAATTTCTAATGGTGAAGCCATGTTATTGGGATATGGTACATTTTTCTCTTCCCATGGTAGATCATATCCTACAAAAATAATTTGAAACTTAACAAAGAATACTTAATTTATTTATTTTGTATAAAAGATAATAAAGAATAACAAACCTGGAATATGCAAATTACCAACGGAATATCCAGCAGTTCCAGCAATGTAAAATCCGCCTCTACCAACACCTTGAATATCTCTTAATCTCCCTCCTGTTCCAGTTGTAGCTCCACTAGGAATTACAATATTTATAAAATCCATTGTAATCTTGTTAACAAGTTGTTGTATTATTTACCTAAATGGAGCAACACCAGTTGGAAAATTATGAGTTTCTGCAGTAAATATAAGATCTTGATCTACACTTTCCAAGCAAAAAGGACTACAAGTAAAAGTTTCATTTGGTCGCAGTGTTTTTATTTGATATCCCTTTATGGCACTGCTATTGTCACTAAATTTAATTGTATTGTTTGGATTTGAATACTTTTGTGTTTCTATAATCATATCAATTAATGATTCTTTCATTTCTTCACCATCAATAATCATTGAACCTTTGAAAAACCAATGACGACTATGTTCACTATTAGACTGTGCTAAATCAAAGCACTCAACACTAGTTGGGTTGCGCTTTAATTTGTTGAGAAACAAATCTGTATAAAAATCTAAGTCCCAACTGTCAAATGCCAAACCTGCAAAAATATTTCAAATAAAATATACAATTTTGTCTTACATACAATTATTGTCTTTATTTTATTGCAAAAATATACCTAATTTTGAATTTACATCTTCTAGTGCTTTTCTTCCATTTTTCAAAATATCTACTTCAAACCACTTTTCTGGTCTAAAACCATGATCAAATGTTTCTATTGGTTTCAGGTATCTGCACTGAGTCATTCTGTCATGCAAAGCATCTATTATCTATATATAAAAATTAATATGAGTAATATTTACTATTTTACTTAAAAAAATATTATAAATAGTTTATTTACAGCATTTTCCACGTTCTTATCAATTACACCATTATGTTTAATGCAATATCTAGTTGTGACTTCAATTCTAGTTATTTTATGTAAATGTACTGATTTACAAATCGATACAGCATTACTGGAGAATGCTGTGGAAAAATTCAACCTACAATAACATATAAAAATTAAATAACTCTGAAACTATATTCTACACTAAAATTAAATCATTTTCTATAACTTGCTTTACCTTGGACCAATTTCAATAATTAGATAGCTATCCAATTCTTCATCAAATATACTATTATTTTTTAAATTATCCGGTTCCAGTGGAGGAGTTAAAATCCACTTTAATACTTTTAGCTCTTCATTGCTTAAAGATTCTTTTATTTCAACATAATAACACAACTCAGTTTCTAAGCCAGTTATTAGATTTGATATATGAGTCAAATCATTGAATTTATTTTTAAGTTGACCTGATTTTAAACCAGGTATTTTATAAAATCTTATGATAGCCATAATCTAAAAATAAAAATTTATACAATGATAAAATATTCACCAAAAACTTAAATAACACAGTGTAGGATAAGAGGACTACAGAATGAGATGATGGACCATAATGTACTAAACTATAATTGATTAAGTAGGCTCATTGAGACCCCCTACTGGACTACCGAGTTATCTTAAATTATCAGAATGATAGTTGCAAAACAGAATATCCATATTTCCGTTATATCAAACGATTTGTATTAAGGTCAAGAGGACGTCTTACTCAATAGTATTTTTGTCTTCACACAGATTATACGCTGTGTTTTTCTACAGTTCACACTTGTTTAAATAACTTCATTGCTACATAAATTACAAATTTCTTAACAAAAACTTAATGTTATTAAAAATAAATTTAAATTCATCTGAAAAATATATAAATTTATTAAAAATAATTAAAATAATTTTCTAAACTTAAGTTATTATTGTGATGGTATTATAAATAAACACAAAAACATGTTTTTCAGTAAAAAAAAAGTATAAAAAAAAATTGTAAATATTAATATCAACTCATTCGTGTTTAGAGATCAACATTTTTGACGTTAGTAAACAAAGTAAACTCAATAGATTAAATAATAAAATTAATAATATTATACATACCAAAATATATGTTTATTATTTGAAATAAAAGTTCTTTTATATTGCATCCAAAAATATATCGAACAATAATATTATTATTATATTATTTACTTTATGTTCTACTGTTTCGTGCAACAGGTTCTCGCATGTTGTTACAAAACGATGCATATATAACCTTGCCGCATTTTACCACGTGTCTGTCTTCTTATCAACAATGTACATAATTGTCGTAATTGTTGCGTTTTGGGTAAAGCATTTTTATTTATAGATTGTTTATAAATATTTATTACAAAAGTAATAAGAATGTAAATTTAACAACATCGATATAAACTATAAACAATTCTTATTATATTTTTAAATTAACATAATAAAAATATTAAAATGTTATAAATATATGTTTACACATTTCATTGCATTAATCGATTTTTGTTTTATGTATATGTTTTACAAATAGTATTAACATGCATTTCTTAATATATACAATTGTTGTAAGCATTTTGTTATATGTATAACATATTAAATATAAATTCATTCAATTCAATTCATTCTAATATATTACCTATAGTATACGAATCTTTGCCTAAAAAATATCTATTCGAATCATTTATCCAAGAAAATCGTAATTAGAAACATCTTCAAATTGTTGATTTTGTGGATTGCCAGGAGCCATAGGTCTTGTAGCTTGACCTCTAGGACCTACCATCTGTTGTTGTAAGCCAAAAACTTGTTGCCTGTATGGCGGTTGTGGCTGTAAAGATAAAATGTTTTTAAATAAAATTTATGAAACAGCAACCGCATATGTTTTTTGTTATATCCAGATCATACTTGTTGCAATAAATGCCTTAAACCCATATTTGAAACTGGTCGCATTAATCTCGTAGCATTCGCTTGTTGATTTGTCATACCACCAGGATTAAGGGCTCTTTGAGCTTGTTGAGCCTGTAAGAACATTTTTATTTGATTTTTTGCACAAAATGTTAACATACAAAGGAACGTATAACACTTGTTAAAATCAATTCACCTCTAATTGTTGTTTATACTGCATTTCTTGTTGCTGTGCTACTTCTAAATTCTGTTGAATCTATAAAGTTAGTTATATACATGAAATTTATAGTTTAATATTTTTTTTCTGTTACACTCATTTACTTACATTTACTTCCAATTGTGATTTATACTGAGCCTCCTGTTGCTGGGCAGCTTCTAATGTTTGCCGTAACTGCTGAATTTTTAATAAATTCTGATGTCTAGCCATCTCTATGTCATCAAATGGTGGTCTCTGTTGACCCATCATTGCTCCAGAACCTGGATTTACTTGAGGACCAGTCATGCCGCCGCTCTATCAGTATATCAATAAAATCAATATTTCATATTATATGAAAATTTGCATTGACTGCATTCTTGCTATTTGATTGTACCTGCATATTTATCTGATTCTGAGGACCAGCAGATGATGTTAATGTTTGTTGTGGAGCATTTGTAGACACCACATTTTGTGTTATTTGTCCCCCTCCCATAGCTATGGTATTTGTTTGAGACATAAGAATACCTCCTTGTGAAGTACCTGTGGTAGGCATAGGACCAGATATTTGGTTTCCTTGTTGCGCTCCGCCCTAAAATGCATCTTATGTTTTTATTGAATAAAATTTTAACATTTAATTCTAAATTGTAAATTTACGCACTTGTCCTTGTCTTACAGGACCGTGTGATGTTTTTTGTTGTTGAATCACTTTTCGAAGTCTATCTACAAAACCTGTTTGATCATTTGGAATAAATCCTAAATATGTCCTCTTTTCAGCCGTATAAAGAAGAATAAGTACTTTTATGTCGCAAGCTGTCGCTGGTGGTAGAAAAGTGAAATGAACACATCCGGCCTACAATATTTATTCATTAATAACTAAGAATATTTCTTAAAAATATAAAAATATCAAACGTTTACGGATACTAACAAATCCTGAACTCATAACTTTTGTTAATGATTCGAGTGCTTCACAAGGTGTTGGATGGAAAAGAACAGATTTTGAATTTTTTAAATATGATCCACCAATATTGCCAATCAGTTGCTTTGGCATTAACTGCATGATCAACTTTTGTGGCCAGGTATCAGCTTTCCTGTAAATAATTAAATTTATAATACCTTTGCGCGTAAAACATTTTATAGTAGATAATTTGAATAAGACTTACAACTCTGGTTCTCCATCTTTGGAATTGGCAGAAACTTGACAAGGAAGATGCCTTGTCTGTTTCGGTGCATCAGCAGGTGTTTTAGCTTTTTCAACCCACTCAATAATACCCTGCCATATCGTATGTCTTTCGCGTGGTGTATTCATTTGTGGACCCGATACTGTACCGCCAGTTACGTTACCCTTTAACAGTTGTATTATTATTTAATAAATAATTGGATATGCTACCGATTAACATATGGGTGTTTCATTGGACACAAGGGCATATTTAAAAAGTTTTTAAAATTTTTTACCTGTGCTTGAGAATGTGTTACTTGCTGTTGAGTAACTGATGATACAGATGCCTGTGTTTGAGAAGCAGTAACTGTTTGTGGAACTTGTGTAGGCATTGATTGACTAACACATGATACTGTTAATTGTGGTCCTCCTTGACCATGGGATTGTTGTGCTGTTATAGGCATTGAACCTTGTTGAACGTTTTGCTGTTGTTGTTGCTGTTGTTGCTGCTGCTGCTGTTGCAATTGCATTGTTAGTCTCAATTGTTGTTGTTGTTGTGTTAGCTGCTGTTGTTGCTGCTGCTGCTGCTGTTGCTGTTGTTGCTGCTGTTGAGCATTAGCAGCCATAACATTGGTATTACCTACTGAATTTGTAAATTGTATGTTAGATTTTACACTCTTAAAAACAATTTAATACAATTGTATATGTATTTTACCATCTATTCTTTGTCCAAATGGAGTTACACTGTGTCCTAAAGAAGGAGGAGGTTGATTTAATTGTGCTATTAAAGCACTAGCTTGTGTATTTGTGGGACCCGTGGTTCCTGGTGTCACAAAAGGTCTCCATCTAGTATGACCTGTTCTTGCTACTACACCTGCAGGTGTAGGATTGTACGGATTGTAAGAAGGTCGTCCAGGATTCATAGCCGTTTGCATTGGAACTAATGCTTGATGAACTGAAGTAATACTTTGTGGCGTTTGGTTTCTAAATGTAGGACCTTGAGATTGATTTGATTGAGAAATGTTTTGTGGAACTTGATTCGTATTTGGACTGTCATTGCTCTGCAATGGACTTAATGGAATTTGTGCAGCAGTGCCTGGTGTCGTATGGACAGCTCCTCCAATTGTTGGACTAACAGGTCTTTCTTTCAAATTATAATTACGTAATAATACTAAATGTCTTGGATCTTTAGCATAATTTTTAGTTTGTGAAGATTGTAAATCTCCACCAGCTTTTTCAAACAATTTAAATAATGCTGGTATTTTTCTAGGTGATAAAATTGAAAGATTAATATTTCTCTGAAAAAAAATAATTTTATATAAATTTAATTCATGAGGTTTAAATTTGTGAACTTGATTAATATACCTCCTGATAAAGTACAGCAAGTTGTTCTATAGTATTTCCAGAAAATTTATATGATTCTTGTATAACTGTTTGATATGGAGGGGAATTACAAATTAAAATACAGTGCTTTTGTGATGCTGTACTAGGTTCACGTCGTAATTGTAAATCTTCAAAGCACTGTAATCCTGTTGCAAGACCTTCTCCAATATTTGCAAAACACTCTCCTTTTCCTCCAACCATTCTATTTTCATAAAAGTATCTTATAATATTCCTTAAATTACTGAAGGATCTATATACTAATCTCTGTACTTACTCTATTTTATCTAAAATAAGTAACAGTTTGTGGGGATTTGCATATGGTCCAAATGTCTCTGTACATGGAGCAGGTAAACAATCAGCAGCATGATATACTACTATACCATATAATGTTGTACTATTCTGCTGAATAATTTTCTTCTGTTAAATATATGCAATTAAGAACAAAATTATTTAGATTCTTACCTCAGAAACATATTCCCTATCTTCAATGCCACCTTGACTAAAATATCTACAAATAACAATACTTTATGACAATAAATTTTTTTAAAGAACAAATACATGATATAAATAAAGTATCATAACTTACTCTAGCGTTGGGATAAGATAATTTGTTTTAAGGTCATTTAGGTAAGCTCCATTAACAGCTGTTCCTTCAATCACAAATATTACATCGGCTTGTATGCCGTGTTCTGTAGGACCAGCAACCATTTTTAATTTAATTTCTATAAAAAATGTAATAAAAGTAATTATAATATATGATTTCTTTCTAATAAAATATATTTTATATGTTAATAAGCCAAATAAAATAATAAATATTATTGAATATAACATCTACCAAAAATTAAAAATACATAATTAGCTCTGAAAATTAATTTGCAACATAATATTAATTTATTTAAGATTTTAAGAATCACCTACTTTAAATAGTTAAAATGTAAAATTTATTCTACACAAGTATAGAAAATGTTATTTTTAATATATTAAAGGACATGGCTTCATAGGTTACAAATACATGTTATGTTTAACGCTTATAAATGTTAATCAATTAATGTATCCACCCCCAGCTGAATATACAGTGAACAGTTCAACACTTGGTAAATTTTTATTGATATTATATTCTCTATAATATGACATTTTAGCATAGAACATGACAAACCAACCCAGTTTGTTTATGATCCCCGTATTATTTGATTCACGGTAAACCATACTCAACTCGCGCAACTTGGCTAACTTCAATAAAGTCCCCACCACATTTACCGATGTCGCCCCTATTATTAATTCCCTTTGTAATTACAAAATCAAGCTCTATAATGCATTGTATAATTATACAAAAAATATTTGAAAAAAAAAGGATGAGAAAGTATTGTTTCTTCGCCTCAAATTTTTAAAATAATAAGATCGCTCCTTGTCTTTCCTACATAGATGTTCCAAGAGAAACAGAGATCGCTGAGGTCCTCCATTCCTCCGCAGGAGACGCTCAAAGTCAGTTCAAACTTGGTTCCTTATTTCACACTATCATTTTTAGATATGTAGTCTGTGGCAGTCACATGACGGTAATACGTTGTACTCTTCTTTGACGTTGTTTCAAAATAATTTAAATTGTAAACACATTGGCAAATTATAGCGATATAATTTTTGTGATGTAAAATCGAAGAATATAAAATAGTACAGATAGTTTGATAAAGTAAATTTGTGAAATATCTGTACTATTTGTATGTAGTTTTAGTCATAAATTTAAAAATCGAGCCAAAAAAAGACGTTAGAGAAAAGGCGGTACTAAAGGTAAGTATTCTAAATAATTTTTAAATTGATTTAAAACAAAAATAAAATGAACTTTTGATAAATTATACAATAATTATTGATTAACTATACAATAATTAAAATTTTATCAAATAAAACTGCGAGTTTTACAATATTTAACTGCTTTAAACATATTCCCTAACAGGAACTTAAAAAAAATATTGTTGCAGTTGTAAATTGAAATTAAATACGAAACAATTGTTGCAATTATACTAAATTGCAATGGAACAATTAAAATGGTCAACACCAATTAAGAGTCAAATTGAACATGAAAATTTTATAATTAAAAGTCCTGTGATATATAAGACTCCTGTGAAACAATATGAATCATCTTATAAACATACTACGTATCAAAATAATATAGGGTGTATTTCTGTTCTTCCAAATCATATTACTCCACCATCTGGGTTAACAAAATTTATAGCAAGAAATCCATTTGAAACAGATTTAACTAATAGATTACATTTATCTGTGATGAGTCCTACTGTATTTAGTAAGGTAATTCTTTTAAATACTATATTTATTAAAACTTACAGCTCATTTCATTTGAAATTGTGTTTCAAAAATTACAAATGATTCACATTTTTAATGATATTAGGCTTCGAATTCATCTCAACAATCTACAGAATTTTCTTGGAGTGTGGATGAGTTAGCATTAATGCATCCTGCAAAGATAGAAGAATATCCTACACAACAGATATATTGTACAGACCCAGAAACTGAAATAAAAGCTCAAGCAGCTATTGATCAATTTTTTACAAAGAATGAGATAATTCCAAGTCCTTGGGAGGTAAAAAGGAAAGACAACAGAGCTAAAACTAAAATTGATTTGCCTGTGGAATCATCCCCAGATGATTTAAATACAGAATCACCTAGCTCTAAAAAAGATGGTATTTATTTTATTTCAAGATAAAAGATATACTATCAGTGTTTTAATATTAATTTTTTTAGGTTGGTGTCAAACAGTATTAACATTTCCACCTGAACTTCCACCACATATCGCTGAGATTTTAAAACCTTACTTTAAATTTACTCAAGTAAATAAATATAAATATTTAAAGTAAATTATATATGTACAAATTTGTTATTAAAATTCAATGTCTTTATTTGCAGGATCAAAATGTCGAAAGTGATGATGCCAATTCTAGTAATAATTCTTTAAGAAGAAAATTATTCTGTAACCAAGAAGACTGTTTAGATGATAAAGAAGAATCTTCAGTTTATTTATCACCAGTAAAATCTTTGATTTTACCGTCCAGTCCCCCACAAAGTGGAATGTTGGTGAATGGTGCTCCATTGAGGGTACATAGCTCTTTTTATTAATTTTCATAATTTAAAATGCATAAAGTTTAAAAAATATAACAAGGTTTTTCTTCCATAGCAATCACAAAACATGGATTATTGTCACAATACATCTCAAATTGTATCTCCAAGTTTATCATCTCCCAATATATCTCCAATACACAGCACAGTACATAACATATCTCGTGAAAGTATAAGATCGCGATCTCGTTCAGTTGCTCGACTAGATTTTACCACAGATATGAGCATAGACGAATCTGTGCAACATAAGGAGTATCCAAACAATCATTCTTTAGGTAATCGTTGTTCAATACTAATATATATATTAAAAATATTAAAAATTGTTATGTGTATAATCGTTGTTTTTATTATATTTTTAGATGGGGCACTTAATAAGGTCGACAAGGAAGTGATAGAAAACAAAGCGGATAATCTTATGAACTTAGACTGTAGTTATATGAATGCTCAAACTGATGTTTGTACAGAAACAAACGTTGTAATGAGAGACTCGACTCAACACGAATATAATCTTGAGATAGAAAATTCAAAACTTGACTCTAAGCATTGTGATGATTCTCGCGCGTTTAAATGTTTAACCGAGTCGTATAAAATAAGTACGAATGAAAGTTGCATTTCTCAACAAACGAATGCAGCATTAGGTATCTGGGAACAAAACTCTGCACAGGATACTGGTTATCAAACTTATAGTATGAATAGTATAACAAATGTTACCGATAATTGTAACAGTACACCAGTAAAACAAAAAGCGTCTTGGGGTGACCGAATTTTATCAACTGATGACGAATTTCGTTTGTCTGATTGGAAAGAAAACATCAAAAATATATTTTGTTCTACCCCATCACGATCAAATAGGGAAAGAGATAGTCATATATTTTAAACAGTTTTTTATAGTAAGTATACGGGTTCGTCGTGCAGTCAAAATAAAAGATACAAATAATTGCTTTAGAGTTCAAAAGAACTTAAAGCAATCACGTTAATTAATATTTGTACAAAAATAAAAGTCATTTTATTATTCATACTTTTCATATTTACTACTTTATCTCGTCATATGAGCATGTTTTGTTTTTTAGTTGGAATCTATAATTTTAATATATAAAATATAATTAGAAATAAGTATAATAAAATTTAGCTTATCACTGCCTTACTTAATCTGTACTGTTAGGGAAATTATACTACACTTATTTAAAATAATTAATGCATAATGAAATTATGATAATGTATTTTAAGAACAAAAGGAAGAGACATAATCTGTATAGAGGACTGAATGATTTATAAAACAATGTTTGAGTATATGACAAGTTAATACAAATACTGAAAATATAATATACTGTTTATATTAAAATGTATTTTTATAGAAAGCAAATATATTATTTTATTAATAAATTTTAACTGTATATAAAATTAATCATTAGTAGTAAAATTGATTATATTAAACGTCTATGGTTTACAATCCAGTCCATAACACCAGTTGCTCATTATTGGAATAAATCACAAACAAATTCAATTGTTTTTGACAAAACTGATCAATCATTTAGGCTAACATTATTTCAAAAATTTTCAATAATCCCAAACAATTCCATTACTTAACTTCCTTCTTAATATCTTCAATAAAAATAAATAAAAGTCGTCTAATTAACATGGACCACAATCGCAAAGCATGTGAATCTGATAAGGACGAAAAATTGTACATCCTCGAGATTTTTATCGATTCTGTCAACATGTATTCCGAGAAATTAGACAAGATTGATGCTGCTTCACTGGGTGTCGATTTGAACATAATAGACATACCAGTGTTTCGAATCTTTCAAAGTAGTTTTTTATTGACCAAACCAGACAGAGGAAAAGAGAAGTCGTACGAGACTGGATTTTGCAAAATTGCTTTCAACTGCGGAAAAATGTACATGTTCACTAGGAACCCCAGTGTACTGATACAAAAACTGCGAGAGAAACCAATATTATTAGACGTGTATAAAATCAAAGAAATCCTTATTTGTCCCGAAGAGGTGATTAAACATCCATTAGGACACACAACAATCCCTTTGTCAGGTTGTCTTTGCGATCATACAACAATGGCGAGCAATGACATCTATCATTTACCTAAATCATACGAAATAAAAAACATGTTCGGTCTTATAGACGAAGAAGATCAACCAGCCGGTTTTATTAAAGTTTTCATTAGGTTAACATGCTTTGGAACGTATACGACTACCCCATTTGCAATTGCAGAGAAGAAACTACTTTTTAAAAACATCGGATCGTTCAACGAATTTTTATGTACCAAAGTACCATATTCGGACGAAGATGACAGAAGAGCCGCGGAAGCGAGTGCGAAATTCTGTATGCCTGATAAAATTTTTGAAGAAAGCGAATTGGATACTCCTCCACGAACGATTAATACGGTCGGTCTTATACTTGTCTGCAAAGAATTGTCTTTGAGAGATGGATTTCCTGCCGACGTGGTTCATCCAAATTATCCGCCAAAACTTCCGGATGTCAGTATCGAAGAGAGATCATTTGATGTCGAAAAGGCACGTCGCAAAGGATTTAAACAAGCGGTGTTTGAAGAACCTGCTACTTTAGTTGAAAGCGAATTCGTTTCGACGCACAGGGAGTGTATCAACATCGGATGTGCTGGCAGTATTTGTTCTGGAAAAAAATAATTATGTAACATTGTTCGTAAAGATATAATTCATAAAAAATTTATAAATAAAAAAAATTGTAAAAATATTGTTGAATAAAGTAGCACTCAATAAATTTTTACCGTATTTTGGATTTTTAACATCTGACATTTTATAAAAGAAATTTCATACTGAAAATGAATCGCTATAAATGCATGAAGGATGTGTATTTGAAGAACTTTATATTTTGCAACTTTCTGTCTACAAAGTTTTGCAATAAAATATAATTAAATAATTATTCTCGTTTAAGCAGAAAATATCTTCAAAATTGTACTGCAGTAAAATGGATAGAATAATTTATAAATTTAAATAAATACCTTTTTAATATAATCAAGCGAGACCTACGAAAAAAGAGACAAAAATTAAACGTTAATTTTCATAACGTTCACTATTGTAAAGATGTCGCGTATGTGTAAGGTGTTCCCTCCTGCCCCCTTAATCTGTGTATAAGTCACTTTCTGTGTCGAACCAAATACAGTGGAGTGTGTACAAGTGACCACTCCTAATCATAAAATTCTTTTACAATGTTTTATAGTAAAAAATACTAAACTCATTGTACGCACCTTTAAGTACTTTTATAATACATGAATTGGTTGTGATGCGTTCATTTGATTAAAAAAAAAGTGATTCTACCGAGGTAAGCGAAAACGAAACATTAGTCAACAAGTGTGCGTTTCGAGTGTAAACTCTATAGTTTTGGGCGTTGACCATTAAGTTTACTTGCGATTAATGACACGATAGTGTGTATCGTAGTTCTATTTTTGCAAAGAAACAGATATTTTTTGTCTTCATAAAGTGTCATGCATATTTACTTGTGTATTATAGAAAATGTGGATTTGGATTTTGGTTTTAACCTTCGCTTGCGGAAACAGTCAGCTCTCGCAGGAGCCGACGGAATCAACGCGTGTTCCTTGGAATCGATATGATTCCATCGACAGGGACCAACCTGGATATGGAACACGAAATCCTGGGAATCCGGGCGATAATGTTATAATAAAAGAGGCGTAAGTTTTCTAAATAATAATTGTGCAAATAAAAACAACAATGTACATTGTAGAATAAAATAATGGTTCATTTTAAATTGAATCTTCTTCTAGGTCATTATACAAAATTTAAAGTTTATTTGATATAATATAGCAATGTTAAACATGTATTTTGTTAAAGTTGTAAATTTCTAAGCATTCTTTATTACATGTTTATAGCACATATTTTGTGGTGGCCTCTCGTATGGTTAGACCTGGACAAATCTACCGATTAGCTGTAAATGTGTTATATAGTCCACTGCCAATGATGATACGTGCTTCTATTCAAAGGAATGGCGTTGAAATTGCTTCGGATTATCAAGAAGTAAAAGAAGGCATACCAGAAACTTTGATGATGAGGATGCCACCTACATCTGTTGGTGGAGAATATAAGTTAAGAGTAGAAGGAACGTACAACAGTTTAACTGGTGGTCAAGCATTTTTAAATGAAACGAAACTTATATTTTCTCAAAGATCTATGAGTATATTTATTCAGTTGGATAAGCCTGTGTATATGCAAAAGGAAACTGTGCGATTTAGAACTATACCTATAAACACAGAACTAAAAGCATTTAATAATCCTATTGATGTGTACATGTTGGATCCATATAGAAGAATAATGAGACGGTGGTTAAGTAGACAAAGTAATTTGGGAACAGTATCTTTATCGTATCAACTATCTGATCAACCTGTTTTTGGAGATTGGATTATACAAGTGATAGCACAAGGCCAAGTAGAAGAGAAAACTTTCTTAGTGGAGGAATATTACCAGACTCGATTTGAAGTTAATGTTACAATGCCAGCATTTTTCTTTGATAATGATCCATACATATATGGTACAGTTCAAGCAAATTACACAAGTGGTGCACCAGTGAGAGGAAACTTAACTCTTAAAGCTACTTTTAAATCGCTTGATAGAAGATCACCAGAAGTTGCTCCTGAATCTATTGAAAGATATTTTTACTTTGATGAATATTATCCTTCGTGGTTAAAGGTACCATATAATTATGAAAACCAAATACCTGTGTTAAGATTTTTTAATGGAACATATCACTTTCGATATCCTATGGCAGAATTATTAACATTTGTACCTGCTGCAAATGGTGCAGAGATCACCGTTACCGCGACTGTTGGGGAAAGATTTTTAGAAGAAGTAGTTACAGGGTACTCTACTGCTCGAATTTTTAATTCTACTACAAAAATACGATTCTTAGGTGGAACACCACAAGTTTTCAAGCCAGCAATGCCATTTTCTTTAAATTTAGTAGCATCATTCCATGACAATTCTGTATTAAGACCATCGCAATTAAAAGGAGCTGTGATGGAAATTCGTGCAGAGATTGAAACAAGAACAGGTGGTCGCAGAACCATAGAAACTCAATATCTAAAACCTACACCGGATAATGCAGGTATTTGGTCTACAAGAATGGATTTGAGGAAACAACTTGGACTCGAACACAATTCCGATCATGCTCAGCAAATCCTTAATGATATTTTTTCCATGAGGGTTTTTGCTTACCTCACTGATGGAGAAGGATTCAGAACACAGACTGAATTATTATTATTGGCTCACGAATCTCCAAACCAACAGCAAATAAAAATTTCAACCTCTACAGAGAAACCTAAAGTTGGAGAATACATGATATTCCATGTACAAACTAATATTTACATTGATACATTTAACTATATTATCATGGCAAAAGGTATCATACTTTTAACAGGACAAGATACTATGCAACATAACATAAAAACAATTGCTGTCCCTCTTAGCGTAGAAATGGCTCCAGTTGCAACAATAGTTGTGTATCACATTGGACAGTACAGTAATGTTATTGCAGATTCTCTAACTTTCTCTGTAAATGGTATTTCACGAAACAATTTTACGGTGCATATTAACAATAAAAAAGCTAGAACTGGTGAAAACGTTGAAGTAGCTATTTATGGAGAACCAGGAGCTTATGTTGCTTTATCAGCTATAGATAGAGCTTTCTACACAATGCAAGCTGGAAACGAATTAACATATGCCAATGTCATATCAAAAATGGCACATTTTGATGAAGAAACAAATGGCACTCAATCTCATACTTGGCTGTATCATGATGGTGATCCAGATGAGCTTGTTTATTTCCCATCTTCAACATTTGGTATAGATGTTAACAGAACATTTGAGTATATTGGATTAGTAGTTTTCACAGATGCTTTTGTTTATCGAAGACCTGATAATTGTAATGCATCTTTGGGACTTGGAGAATGCTTGACTGGGAAATGTTACAGATTGGATAAAAAATGTGATGGAATATTTGATTGCGAAGATGGCACCGACGAAGCAAACTGTGAATACCGAAATCTTACAGATATAGCCATGTTTAGAAAATGGCGATTTAACAGAGTACAAAGATTATATGAAAATGTTTGGTTGTGGAAGGACATTAATATTGGTCCTCATGGTAGATACATTTTTAACATAGATGTGCCACGGAGACCAGTTCAGTGGATGGTCACAGCATTTAGTATGTCTCCAAGTAACGGTTTCGGTATGCTACCAAAAGCAATCGAATACCTAGGAGTCCTACCATTTTACATAAACGTAGAGATGCCGACTCACAGTAGGCAGGGAGAACAGATTGGTGTTCGTGTTTCTGTTTTCAATTATTTGCGTTATAATATAGAGGCTATAGTAGTTTTAACTGATTCAAAAGATTATAAATTTGTTCACGTCGAAGAAAATGGTATTGTACAATCATACAAACCTCGTACATCTTTTGGTGAACATCAGTTTTTCATTTGGATTCCTGCGCAGGATGCAGCGATCGTCTATTTGCCCATTGTACCTGTAAGACTTGGAGATATAAAAGTACATATCTATGCTACAACTGTAATTGGAAGAGATTCGGTTACTCGAACTTTGCATGTAGAAGCTGATGGTCTTCCTCAGCATCGACATCAGTCTATTCTACTCGATCTTAGTAATCGAGCCTATGTGTTCCAATATATGCACGTTAATATAACAGAAACTCCGATTATACCTTATGACGAAAATCGTTATTATGTATTTGGTTCTAACAAGGCAGTTATAAGCTTGGTTGGAGATGTTGTTGGACCAATTTTCCCAACCATGCCTGTTAATGCTACGAGTCTTATGGATCTTCCTATGGACTGTGCTGAACAAAATATGTTCAGTTTTGCTGCTAATTTGTACACTACGTTATACATGCGTTTAATTAATCAACGTAACAGAACACAAGAGAAGGAAAGTTTTTATTACATGAACATTGGTTATCAGAGACAACTCTCATTCATGAATCCTGATGGATCGTTTAGTTTATTCCGCAGTGATTGGAATCAGTCTGAGCCAAGCGTTTGGTTAACAGCATTCTGTGCACGTGTTTTGCAGGAAGCACGTTTCTATGAGTGGGAAAATTATCTTTACATAGATCCAGAAGTAATAGCTAATGCTATATCTTGGATACTAAAACATCAAACACCTGATGGATCATTTTATGAAGTTAGATGGCTACCAGACCGTAAAATGAATAGTAGTTTAAACTATGATTATGATGAAATAACACATAGAAATATCAGTCTCACTGCTCATGTTCTTATTACGCTGCAAAGCGTAAAAGATCTGCCTGAAGGATTAGGAACTCAAGTTGCAGTAAGTGCTGCAAATGCAGTCAAATGGTTAGAAAGAAACTTGAAACTGTTAGAGAATCGTGGAAAACCATATGAAATAGCAATAGTGGCATATGCTCTATTATTGGCAAAAGCTTCGACTGCGGGACAAGCTTTCAATATTTTGTCCAGCCATGCTCGTAGAGAAGGAGGTTTAACTTATTGGGGAAGAGAGCCAGTACCTCTCCCTCCTTATAAGCTAGAAAATCAAAAGCCATTCCTTCTTCCACGTTTACCATATAAATACGACTCTGAAAATATTGAGACTACTGCATATGCTCTTTTGGTGCACGTTGCACGACAAGAAATAATGATTGAACCTATAGTAAAGTGGTTGAATGCTCAACGATTAACAGATGGTGGCTGGGCTTCTACACAAGACACTGCATGGGCAATGAAAGCTTTAATGGATTACACAGTTAGATCCAGAATTAGAGATGTTAGTTCATTAACGGTTACCGTGGAAGCTACATCTCTTCCAGGACAAACTAAAACGTTGTTTGTTAATGATAATAATCTAGCAAAGCTTCAAACTATTGAGGTATGTTCTTATTTGAAATAAAAATATTGTTATGTTACTTGTAACTCACTTTTATTTTAATATTATAGATACCAGAAGCTTGGGGAACAGTCAAAGTACAAGCTAAAGGTGCTGGATATGCAATTTTACAAATGTCAGTACAATATAATGTAGATATTGCTAAATTCCAAACTCAACCACCAGTCAGAGCATTCGACTTGGTTACTAGAGCAAATTTCCATGGCAGAAATCAATCTCACATTTCATATCTCAGTTGTCAGAGGTAAATATATTTATGTTAAGGAAAGTTTGTATAGTTACTAATTTTATAAATTTCTTTTGTAGATGGACAAACACAAATGAATCGGCGCGTTCTGGAATGGCAGTACTAGATGTAGCCATACCAACTGGTTACATAATTCAGCAGCAAACCTTAGATAGATACATTTTATCAAAACAAGTACGAAATCTTCAAAGAGCTCGATTCCAGGAAAGAAAGGTTTTGTTCTACTTCGATTATCTTGACCAAGAAGAGACCTGCGTAAATTTCACCATAGAGAGATGGTTCCCAGTTGCAAACATGTCACGATACCATGCCATAAGAGTTTACGATTATTATGCACCAGGTATACACTTATAATTCTGTATCAATGAACATTGTGCATAAAATTGGAAGCATTTATAATTCATTGTGTGTAATTTATTCTTTCAGAACGTTTCAATGAAACTATATTTGATGCTCTACCAACGTATACATTAAATATCTGTGAGGTTTGTGGTAGCTCTCAATGTCCATATTGTCCAATTTATAATGCTGCCACATTGTTGTCTACGCCTACTGGTTTTCTACTTACAGTGTCTTTAGTAGTTATAACAAGGTATTTTCGAATGCAGGAATTAATCATAGGAATTTAACATATTATTTTAAATTAATCTAAGTAAGGTTATATCATTGATACTTTGAAAATATGCGACGTCTCTACATTGATCTGCTGAAGTATTGTATAATATCCATTTTAAGTGCCTCTCATTAGTTTAATCAAATTTTATTGTCGTAAGGAAATGTAATATTAATTAAAAGTACTAAGGCCATGTCGCAGATTTTCAAATCGTGTCGTTACTGCGTATAACATTCAAATACCGTCCATAAATAAGTCTGCTTTATAAGAAACAAAGTGTATATTATAAAATAACTCGTTTTAGTTTGCGAGCGTATTAAAGCGTTCGTTTGTCAGAGGCAACGATACTGTAAATAGTATCAAGTTTACATTAATACCGAACTATTTATAATATCAATTATAAATCGTTTTATTCGAGTACAGTGTAGAAGGCTGTATGTTAAATTATTTATAAATCTAATTTTTACAAAGCTCGCTCGAGCAATCCGTCCAAAAGTACGTTTAACAGTTTTATAAACAGAGAGCAGCATTTAACGTGTGTTGAATATATTTTTAAGTTTTATAACCTTTATACAAATAAATTTATATAAATAAAGAAAATATTTCTTCTTGTTTAATTTTTTAATAAATAATAACTGTTATTATACTTTATTTTAAACGCGCCAAAATATGATTTTTCCCATTCTTCTTTCTATTTATGGTATACTGTAGTAAAGTTGCGTGTGGAGGGGGTATAAGCACGCCATTCACATCCGTAGTAAAACTGAGATAGGTTTTTTGAATATTTTTTGTCTTTCTCGCGCGAATTCTCATTTCCCAACCTATAGTTCATACTTCAATTAGGATAGAGCCTAATAAATGTACATACACATATTAAAGCGTCTACACATTCGGCACATATTCGCATAGGTTAATGATAGAAACGTAAAGTTTGTATACCTATATTGCACGTGGTTAAGTATGGCGCTCTTCGTAAAACAGGAGGGTATAAAACAAGTACCATGGTTTTCGCTGTAAGTACTCAAATTAAAAATGATTTTTTATATACTAAAATATGTAATTAAAAATTATTTTTATTTTATAGTACAGAATGGTATCAAGTATACAAACAAATTTTTTCCAACGATGCAGATGAACAAATCAAGGGATATAATATGTTACTTACATGGAAAGCAAGGTAATTACAAAAATTTATATTTAAGAAAATATTGTAAAATAAATAATATTAATCCAGGACGTTTTAGGATACCAAAGTTACCAGTAGGAGTTGACTGTACCCTTTCAATTATGCAAGTCTGTCTTAGAGATCGAGAGTGGACTCCCAAAATTAACAGTGGGGAGTTATCAATTAATTACGAAAATGATTTGTGTCTGATGTATTCAACCACTATAATGAGAATTTTAAATCATATATCTAACATAGGACATACGAAGCAAACATCCTTGTTTCAGATTGCGAAGCAGCTTAATATTCCAGAATGGATAGTGAATTTAAGGCACGATACTGCTCATGGTTATGAGTTACCATCCATTGGTGTATTGAGAATAGCTGCCAATATATTGTTAGCTTGGATACATGTATGTTTCTGTGTACACAATGATTCTTTCCTTAGTAAATTCCAAAGGAATGACTATCAAACACACTATTTGACTGCTCTTTAATACTCTATAGTAGGCTGACATTATTTTGTGTCAGCTGAAGCTATTACATTGTATTGTATTGTATGTAAAAGATATTCTTATAGCAGAACAGAAAGGGTGGTTAAGTGGTATGTTTGGCAAAGAAATCACACTATATATAAATAATAATGTTCAGCTAAATATATATTTTTAAATATTGTATTTAAAGGAAGAATATTGGGTATCTGAAATCAAACAAATGCAAATATGTCTTGACAGTGAAGACTGTATAAAAGAAGCTCAAGAAAAAGAAGAGGTTCAGGATTTTGATGATTTAATTGAACTTTGGACTGCTGTTAGTTTATATATTCATGCTGGACATCGCCTAGTATCTAAAATACCAGATCTTCAATTAAAGTATGTACAAATTTACATCATTTCAATTTAACTATAATCAGTTTGTATTTATTGATCGAATCTACTCATAGGGAAACGCTACAAGATTTACGTTCATACGCTATTTCCGTATTAGAAGAAAATAACAAAGACATGGAAAATGATAACTACATGAATGCTATTAATGACAACTTAAAAAAGGATAAAAAGTACACGTTAGAAACTGCAAGAATCGTTCTTCTATCGGAAATATCTAGATTCCTCAATAGGAAATCTATTCCTAATAAAAAGGATATAGTTTGTAATGCACTTTTTAATACAGAGGCTTTTTTACCGAGCCAGGATACTTTACTAATTTTCACTCATAAAAGAAATGCTAGAAATGAACTAGAAGATAATATTTTGCCATTAGACATGATCAAATTTTGGAAAGATATTATATTTTTATTACACGAAAAGAACCTAATGGAAGAATTACTGTTAGAATTACTCAAATTAATGAATAATGATCAAATACCTAAATGTAAAAGATTATTGGCCTCTTTATGGATAAGTTCTATATCTTATTGTTTCTTAAAACTGGATTATGCTCAGTGCATATCTCGAGATTTAGAATATAAGTTAGAAAAGACGCAGAAGAAATTAACACCAATTGCTTTCCAACTTAAAGTCAAATATGAAACGCATCGTATTTATCCGCATTTAAGAGATGTTTTATGGTTTAATTTGTCAGATGTAATACTACCATGTTTAACTGACATAAATTTTGTTACAAAACTTATTTTAAACGCAAATGAATTTTCTACTAAATTCATCTCACCAATGTTGGAATTATTAAGTCCGAAAATAGACAAAAAAAGTAAAGAACTGTTAATAAATTTAGTCAATATTTATACAATAGGAAAAATAGCTGGTGAAAGTCTAAATGAAAATGATAAAACTTTCACTGTTGAAGATATTCAATATAGTAAACGAAAATTAAATAAGAGTAAGGAGGAAAATAAGTCTGAAAATGAAACAATTGATTTCTTAGTGGACAAAAAGGTTCGAAATTCATACTGGAAAATTGCACTTAGTAAGTATATTACTTGTTTTTTTTACCACTGTGAGTTGAAAATAAAAGTTACATAAAAATACAAAATTGTTTTCAGCAAATTGTAATTGGACTGACTGCCCAGTTGGAATACTTCCCTGGCAGCGTGATACCTTGGAAGTTTTTGAGCCATTAAAGACTGTAACACAAAAACATAATGCCTCCGTTTTAGGATCTGAAATTATTCCAGGATTTATTGATCAAAAAGACTTAGGAATGCAAAGTGAAATTGATTGGGATAATGTTTTGAGGAAAAAGAAACGTATGAAACGGAAACATGAACAGAGGAATGCAGATATTATAGTTAATAGAGCACTGGAGGCTGCAAAAAAGCAAAAATAATATACCACTGTATTATTATGTCTCAAATGTTTTATTTATAATTGGCAAGTTTCTGAATTGTATAAAAATAGAAAATTATTAGCAATATATTTTTGTAATTTACTAAATAAATTGTATAATTATCAGATTCGTTAGCATAAATTTTTTTGTTTATTTATTGTAAAATTTATTTCTATAAATTTGTCGGTAGTTGAATTAACATTAAATGTATATTAATATTTCAAAAAACGCATATAACATTATACATGTACAACAAAATATAAATTAACTCAAACAATATATATTCACAATGTACATGAACTGAACAATAAAAAATTTTATTTATCACAAAATATCAAACCTAAGAACCCTAACAAACCTTCATCACAAAATAGACATTCTCCACTAACGTGATTCGAGTAAAATGTAACTTATAAATCGTATATAAAATGTTCAATTTTAACTTTTTCATTGTATTATTTTGGAATCTAATAGTAGTATTGAATGGATATTTTAAAACAATAATATGAAAAGATTAAAATAAAACATCCTATATAACTGGTACAAAAATAATAGTATACAAGTTGGTGGAGTTATTGCTGATTTCTTTGGTTACTTTTTTTAGTATATAGGGATGCAATTCAACAAAATATGTACCCGTCAAAATAAAATGCAGTACACCTTTTTCCTTATTTATACCATTAAATTAAAACTTAAAAGTATGCTTATCAGTAGTATTAGTTTTCCTAAGCACCTCTGCAAGACGTCGAGACGATTCCAAACCAAACTGATCTAATGGTATTCGCGACATTACTGCTATTCTAAAATTATATAAGAAACATTTTTAACAAATGGTGTTCGAAATATTAAAATTATTGTGACTACAATTTTTATTACCTTCCGCCAGATATATTATATAAAAACTTCCAATACGATGTTCGTAAATTGTGTGGTTCTAAGACAGCTGCATGAAAGAGCACTGCTGTACTAAAGCTATAGAAAAAGATTGCGAACCATTTTACTTCAGGTACAATTTTTTTTTCTGTGAGATCATTCCATAATAACTGAAGTAAAAAAATATGTTAATATCCTTATAGGTGGTAAAAATGGTATTAAATAACTTATAAGATACCTGTAACGCTTTCCACATAAAATATAAAGCTATTGTGTTGCTACTGTAAGCCATAAATGTTAAACCAGCTATCAGTCCAGCAGGAATTGCATAATAACTAGAATCTTTATTAAAAGATCTCCTTAATAAACAGGACACTAGCTAAAATATAGTAAAAATAATTATTATACTGTGAAAGAATACAATAACTTATAAGTAGAAATAGAATAGTACCCTATAAAGTCCTGTAAAACTTCCTAAAAACACAGCCAAATTTAGATTACTTTTTTTAAAAATTGCAGACTTTAACAATTGAGGTTTTTTAAATAAGTTTTTCATTTGGAAAAACAACTTAACTACTAGTTGAGCACTCAGAGCATAGCCAAGAACTTTGATGCCACCCTGTAAATAAAAATAATATATAAATTGATTTGCATCTGTATCTAAGTATTTAATATTTACTAATTGATATACGTACTTTTAAAACATAATGAGTACAACTATGAGGATGTGGACATGGACTATGTTTACTTCTTTGTTTTAACTGATCAATAATTTTCTGATACGCTTCAAGTGATTTCATGAAAATATTTAAATTCTTTTTATTACACTTTTTACTTATATGATTTACTTTTGTTGAACTTTCACTGTCAGAAGATGTTTGCAATTTGGACTGTGAGTCACTCTGTTTAATATAATCAGGATCTTCGTATCGTCCAACAAGAATTCTAGTACAAAATTTGAATCAATTTAAAGTAATTTTATATAAACATCCATAAATTACATGGACAGCAATATGTACCTAAGTATTCCATATATAGAATCCTGTTTATTTGTTTTAGAGCGGAAGAAATAAAGTAACAATGCTATGCTTGTTGCAAAAATATATGTTCCACCATTTGGAATGGAGGAATAATAATTCCTTGCCAATCCCATTAAAAATATTGATTCTGTTGCCTAATAAATAATGTATGAATTTGTTAGACATGAAAAGACATTCATAAAAGTTATCATTGTAATTAATATATTATATAACATTTCATAAATACTATGATGGAATCAAGATATTAATACTAAAACTAAATCACTTACTACATTAGCTACATATAGACTTAGTAAAGTACGTCGAGGTGGTCTTTCAATTAAAATAGCTGTCAAACTAGATAAGAAGGATGGAAGAAATGATACGCTCCAAATTGTAAAGCCTCCAAGTAAATGTCTGGAATACACAACTTTAAGAAATGTAATTCATCGTGATAAACATCATAATCAAATTATGTAATATTAATTTTATTAATAATAGTTGCATTTGTCACTTATTTAAAAACAAGCTTTAATTGATAATATTTTATATAAAAATATAATAACTATTCAACAAAAAATACATTTTATTCACTTATTGCGCTGTTAAAAATAATGTTGCAAACCTTATAGTACAAATAAACATAGAATATGAAAGAGAATTCCATGCAAGGAAAGCTGTTGATTGTAATATACCCAATATCGTTTTTTTAATGTCTTCTTTAGATGGTTTTTTTCCTTTCATTAGAAATGCAAGCTGAAAAAAATTAAAATATGCAAAAACAGTAAGTGGTTGATTTTAATGACTGAATTAAATTCTCAGTATTACTATAAAATTAAAATACTGATTTAATATTAATACCTTAAATATTGATTTACCACCTGAACACTAATTTTTCTTAAAAAAAAAAATAGGCTTCAAACTTATCAGATCAGCTGATTAATACTATACCAATATGTACAGACATAAATGTCAGTGTTTACAATGTAAATATATTTATTAATGCGTATTATAAATCGATACAAAAATTATATAAAGAAAAAAAGTACTGTAAATTAATGTACTAAACAATAAATGTACTAAAATGTACATTTTCATTGCAATAAATTGGACGAATTATCTGCATAACAAACGTACTATGTAAACTGTGCAATATATCTTGACGCTTTCTTGCAGGGTATGCAAGCCAAGACCGGTTGTTGCATTGATGCACGAGTCTTCCCATGGATGTAAAAATTCCTTACAGGATGTGTCGATGAACTTACTAAACTGAGTAGGCATTTTTTGACAACTAAGTGCAGTCTCTGATCACAAAACGATCAATTGTCCGGCGAACGTTACATAAAGAAAACAGAATTGAAATGACACTTATATCACGGTTTATTGTATTTAGATTTTACGAAACATTTTATTAACATCATTTTTCCATGTATTTAACGTTAATTGCGCAACGCTAACACAAAATCGATTCGATTAACAAACTGATTACAAAGGATTATTTACTGGTTTCAGGTACAATTGACGATTAGATAAAAATACTTTTTGTTCTGAACTTCGACTTCTTAAGATCATATGTACTTGCATGAATATTTGTATGAACACAACCATGCGGACTCGTCGAACGCCCGTCACTGACTGAATTGTCCAACTGTCCAGGATCGGAACTCGAGATTCGCTATTGAACGACCTTTCACACTTTCAAGTTCTACATATTTTAATGGCTATATATAATACAATTTTTAAGCATATTTTAAATTTTTATCTCCATTTACTTCTTTAGCTGAAAGATCGTATGTAAAATTTAAATAATTATCATTGTCAGGGCCTGCGTAAAAAACCGAAATTTCGAATTCGCGCTTTTTAAGTTTTGACAACTCACGACAAGTTTAACGCCCACAAATTTTACGGAATTTTATGCACAGTATATAATTATGAGTACTTATAACATTTTTAAGTATAATATACACAGAATTGTAGCAACTATGAAGAACAACTTCTATACTTTGCAACTGAAATGAATTTTATGCAAGATAACTTTCTAATTACACTTTTGATTCACCGTTATCATGAACCTACTTGATGTGAAAGTACACTGAACGAGAAATATTAATATATGGATAAATCCGATTACGTATGAATTTCATAATTTTTCTCTTGTATAAGATTTGCGATAAATATAGATTACTACCACTAATAATTTGTTATTTACGTTACGTAAAATCATTAAACTGTTTTTATGCTATTAACGTTACGACGTAGTATAAGTTATTGCATTATACGTATTTCGCTTTGAACTGCATCAAACTGTTGTAAGATTACATGCACTATCTATGAAATTATTATCAAATGCATTACGGAAGATCAACATACACACCTCATCGATATTACCATCGAAAAAAATCTATCAGGAATCATTAGCAGTGAACGAAAAAAAGCAATAAAAAATGTTTACAGAATTGCGTAGTTTTAGAATCAGATACATACTACTTTCTTTTTTAAAGTTTAGAGTTCAGAAAATCAGTGATGCAATAAAATGGATTTTTGTTTTATTGGTTATTGATGACAGATTATAAAGTTTCACTGAACACAGGTACGCGTAGTAACATGGACAAGTGGTTTTCAAAATTGAGAACATCGTAAAATGCTGTCATAATATATTTGTAACATATTAGAATCTTTTCGAATACATTAATCAATGAAATTTACAACGATCGCTAATATTATTGTGGTGTCACCAAAAGTAGTGTACCACTTTCCGTAATCCGAAAGTTAAAAAATTACAAAATTCAGAAATTTGAAAGTTCGAATCTTTTCAATGTCTCAGTAAATTCTCCCTAGATAAACATTTTGCTGTTCATTCAGTGTCATTCCACTAAGCTTTTCGATGGACACTTTATTTGCTTATCACTGATACAAACAATTCAATTTCATAAAAGGACAAGAAAGCAGTGCAGTCGCGACTGATTATGAAGCATAACAGCATCACTACTGACATCTACAGACTATTGTCAGAATATTTTTACAGATAATTTCGCAACATTTTAATCGCGGGCTACATTCGTTTCGTCGATACCAAATACAAAATACGAATCAAGTGAACATTATTTCTCATTAATAATTTATATTTTGTCGATTTATATGATGATGTTTTGCATCTGGGCAATGAAACGGGTTTATGAGTCATATTTTATTATTGTCTGAGTTTGCTAAATGGTACATAGTATTTTACTGATTTATTTTAGTGAAATCAGTCAAGAATCTAATATTACGAGTGCAACATCTGCCGCAGATTTCGGCGCAGATACAACGCTGTACCTGACTGTAGATAATTTCAGGTCCTATTCGTTAGACTTGGAAAGACACTGTATCAGATAAGGGGTGACACAATTATGTTTGGATTGTGATTGGCCGTAACCGAATAGGTAGTTTTCCGTGTCTGATGAGCAGGAACTGTCAGTCGCATTTTAGCTACACATGATAACTCACGTTGGTATATAAGGGCAGTCCGAAAAGCAGGGTGTATCAAAACACTGTACACAATTCGAGGAGGAACAGTTACGATTGCCGTGAGATATCGTTGCATCAGATCAGAATCATCTTATGCAGTATGTAAATTAGGTAAGTATTCTAAGCAAGAAAGTTATATGTAAATTTAAATATCTTGCCAGTGACATGTAAATCTTACATCATTTTTTCAACATGCGTGATAGTAAGTATATTTGCATATACGGTAGAGGTATTATTGACACGTACAACGTAGCTTCAATTTCGCTAACACGTATAAATTGATTTTTGAGAAAAATGATACAAAATCGAAATATGATTACAGATAAAATAATTGTTCTTTTTTAGCAATTTTTTTCGTACATTTCTTTTTCATTTCTTGCTAATTAAAAAATGGATAGTTTGTATGGGGGTTAAGTGTACATTGTCAATGGTCAGAATTTATATTTCATGAAAATTCCAAATACGAGACAGTTTGATTTTCAGATCATTTTTATTTTTTACTTTCAGCAGTACAACATCCAGGATTAATTCTCAACGACGCATTGTATTTGACTCAAATCACGCTTCGAACCCATTTAAAAAAGTGAAGAGGAAATATTAAAAAAATGACTACAGGATTGAAGACAATGGAATTTCTACGATTAGGACGACGAGTTCGTCGACGTTTGAACGCACGAAATGGTGAGTAATCGAAAGACAAATATTGTTTCCATTGAATTCAAATCGTTATACTATCAAATGATCTTTTGATAACATACCGAAACGTGAGTCCGTTTAATCAATTGCCTAAGACTTTTCGCACGTGATACTATTTATGCCGTATAATCGTCAAGTTCGCTGACATTCATTTAACTACGGCGTGGAAATATTTAAGAATTGAGATATGACGGAGTTAAGAATGGAGATTAATTCTTGATCGAATTTATAAACGGAAGTACTGAATCGAGATATAAATTTTAAGCTGATAAAGCTGCGTTTAGATTAAACGAGTGAGATCATTTTTTCTCGTGCGTGTTGCGTGAATGATCGACAAATGTTTGTGAAGTTTAAAACGAGCGCTCGAATGTTCGGTACAGCGAATTGAATCGCGTATTCCACGCCATTCAAATCGATGCGATTCAATTCCACGCAATCTAATTCGGCGTGTTTCAATTTCACGCGGTTTCGTTCTACGCGACTCGATTCGACATGTTCCAACTTCGGTCGATTTAGTTCGCGAATTCAAATTTCGCGCGATTTGTAAGATTTAATTTAAGTGCAGCGCGCTTCAATATATAATTGGTTAATATTATTTGTTTCATGGTCAATTCGTAGCGAACGTGTTTTTTGACTTTTTTTTTAAATGCTGTTTCAGTCCCATGATCAGAATTAGTGCTTGATTTCGCAATTTTTTTTAACTATCTTAACGAGGAGAAATTACCCCTTAGAGTTTGATGAACATTACATACTAATAGATCACGTTATGATTCTATTTATACAGCGAGGTATTTTAGAATGAACATAATTTAGAACCTCGTTCACTCTGACATCAAAATGTATGTATTTATATTTTTACAGAATAATAAATATAAATGTAAAAATCGTACAAAACTAATTTACTATTTACCCATATTTCCGTGCACAGCATTAATCAAAATTAAGATTAATTATGATCAATGTAAAAAATTAATTCCTTGTAATAATTCCAAAATTAAAAAATTCTAATAATGTATATTATATGCAATATGTACTGCAAGATATGTAAAATATGTAAAAAGTAATAACTGATTCATAAATTCTACCAAATTTTCATAGAATAATGAATATTTACGCGATCAGGCGATCTGTGTTTTGTTGTTGTTAAAATTCGAGCACTATCTCCTATTACCTCACTTGTTGAATAAAGCATATATGTACTTTGATAAGTGGAGCTCGTTATATGCGTCTTATACATTCATGAAATTGCCACTAAATGCCATCCAACTCGGTTTGAGAATCAAAACATTACTGTGGCGCCATAAAGCACACAATTTAAAACCCTTATCAACGCAATGTAAATTTGCCATCGTCAAATAAGACTATTATTAAATTGCTCAAATTAGTTTCGGGATTACTTGTTCGTATCTCTTTTATTATTTGTCTACAAAGGTATTATATTGTTTGATGATCGAAATATTATACTACGTTATATGCTATGTTTCGTCGTTGATATTTACTTCTACAATTATAGCAACGGATTACTGCGTCACTAAACAACATTTTTCGCGAAAGCCTCTTTAATACTATTTATCCGAATTCCGATGCTTATTATCGTTTATTAGCATGGATTTTTATTTGTGGACTTATTCGTTTTTTATCCGATCAAAGTACATTGAGTAATCGCACATTATTACATTTTACAGATTTTCTGTCTCGATCAGAAAGCCGTGCACTGAAGAATTTTTCTGACAGACGCACTGCCCGAATAAGTCTTCAAAGGGTCCGGGTGTTACAAATTTTTTGAAGATTTATTACATGATGAAGTAAGAAGTCTGGAAACACAGTTTGCGAATTTAGGGATTTAGGGACTTAGAGATTTGGGAATCAGAAAATTCCCATTGGGTTAGAAAATTCGAGATTACAGTTTGGAAATTTTGGAAGTGGAAGATTTGAAATTTAGAAGCTTTAAGATTGTGATCTGATCAGTGATTAAAGATAAACCAAGTAAGATCAGTGATCAAGATTAATTTATGTCAAGTAATTGCTAAGTAATCAATAAATGAGGAAAGCAACTTAAGCACGTCAACTCAATGATATTTAACCACTGATTAATATTGTAATACACTGATAATATTGTAAATTTTATACATTTAATTTAAATATTTTCGTTGATATTTATATTACCGATCAACCCCCGTATTTAAAAATTGAAGCTCTGAAGAATGTTTCTATCTAACAAACTCCTTTTAATAACATAAATTTTATTTAAATATTCTTGCGGGAAGTCAGTCTATAAACATTATCGCGCACAAGTTTCTGTCGATTCATCTTGTATAATGAGCATTAAAATCGTTTACCGAAAAACATGCGATTTTGCTTTTTGCAATTTACACGTTTCTGCCATTACGAGCCGTGACACAATGAATCATACCTTTTCATATTTCTTCCGCGAATTGACAGAAATGTTCAATAATTCATTGGTCAAACCGCAAAATCGTGGAGATGGTTAAGTACCAGCGTTCTCAGTGAATGCGTAATGAGCACACACATATACATAAGGACCTTATCTTGTATGCGATTGTATGAAAAAAACTATCGAAATCGTTTCTTCGTCGAGAGAGATGAACAGAAGAATCAGAATTATAAACGTTCAGAATTACTTGTAAATGTCGTGATCGAACAGTACCCGTTTCGTGCAGCATTTTTTCGTCTTCACTTTGTTCTCACATTTATCATAGTTGCCGAAGCATTATAAAATACGTGCGGTAAGAATTGTGTAAGATGAGCGTTGTTATCGAACAAATACGAGTATTAATAACACTCTAAATTTAGTTTGTAACTCGAGATTAAATTGTGGATGTATTTTGTTAAAAATGGAAAGTTGATGCAAGTTGTTTTTTGTGCAGTGAGCGATCAGCTTCTTGCGGACGGTGAAGAGAAGAGAAAGAGGATTGCGTTGAATATTGACACGAAAATGCTGAAGATTGGATTCCTTGGTGGCGGAAAAATGGCCCAAGCTTTGGCGAAGGGCTTCATTCGAGCAGGTAACAAATATTTTGAGTTTAGATCAAATTATACTATATGAGAGCTTTCTGGCTCAGCACACCACAATCCCAAAGTTCTAAAGTTCCACATTTTCAGAGTTCCAGAATCCTAAATCTCCACAGTTCCAGAAGTCTAATTCTCCAGAGTTCCTAGAATACATTAAAAATTTAATAGGAAAACTTGCATGTTCTAATGTTATCAGAAATTAAATTTTCTTATATACCAAGATTTACTTAAGAAACGTGAACGCCAGCTACGACGTGCAATGCAATCAACCAATTATATAAATTCTTCCTCAATTGATATTCAGATTTAATGTTCCGACAAAAAATTATTAGCCGTGGTTGAACTTTTATATCCATAAACATTTAAATTGCTTCATGAAAATACATTCAGCTTTTAATTGCGTTGACGCAAATTGCGAGGTCGATTGAAAAAATTGCAATTTATGATCGACAGGTTTAAGCAAGGGCGATATGATGTTGGCTAGCTGCCTTCCAAACGACGCGGGCAGCATAGAAGCATTTAAGGTGAGCCAAATTTCACGCGCATACGTGAAAATGATGCTTCGTGTTATGTCGTCGCAATTCCTCGTCGCTGCATCCTGATAAAAGATAGATAATCAAGCAATCTTAGCGTTATCAGTCTAGCATTTGCTTGGAAAAAACATCAAAACAATAAATGTTTCTTGTTTGTTCGATAAACAGATACGAAAGTTGTAAACGTGTTTGGAAACCGGTTCGGTACACAACAACTACGTTACCTTGTGCACGTGTTTGATAGCGCACACGGTTTATCAAAGAAAAAGATCTTAGAGAAATGAACTATTTCGTGGAAGCAACAAAAACTTTCGGCACATTTAATTAGCAATTATTATCGAATCGAAAATAATCTTGATCGGTAGTTCGCGAATGTGCTATCAGGATACTTGATCGATTTCGAAATCTTTCGTTATTAATCTTAACTGATTCGTCGATAACGTAATATTAATTGCCCATAAAGTTTGCATCAATTCTGGTTTCTCTTTATCGGACCTAGGAAAATTTCCAGTATCGTGTCGGCTTATCATTCACGATAATTCTATGAACAACATTATAACCCTGGAGCTTAGATCACTGCAAATTTGATAACTTACCGATATATTTATATTGAGTTTAACACTGACTGTTATATATCTAAATAAAGTCTTCACAATAATTAACATATGCTTAGAGTCGTTGCTTATCTAAGGATATCAGGATATAACAGAATTCATACAAAAGCTGCTCTGAGTGCAGCTCATTTTATCTTGCATTGCATTTCCAGGAATTAGGATCCAGCACTGTTTACACGAATGGACCCGTAATCGATCACGGAGATGTTCTGATTTTATCGGTGAAACCACAGGTGGTACCGAAAGTTCTCCCAGATTTAAAGAATTACAGGAAACTCTTACTGTCTATCGCGATGGGCATTCCGCTGTCATCACTGGAGAAGGTAATTGCAAAACCTAAACAAGTAAATTGCAGTAATCAAGAGATTATACTGGCTTACGTTGTGCATAAGACTTATCATGATGCGCAATTTCAAGACTGAAACGTTTGATCTTAACTTAGGCTCTTCCGGAAGGCACGCCAGTGATAAGAGTGATGCCCAACACCCCTGCCCTTGTGGGCTGTGGTGCGACCGTGTACGCTCGTGGAACGTCGGCTGGAGATAAGGAAGCTGAAATAGCAGAGAAGTTGTTTTCTGCAGTCGGTTTCTGTGAAGAAGTTCCTGAAAATTTAATTGATCCTGTCACTGCTTTAGCTGGTTCCGGACCTGCATATGTAAGTTAAAAAGATATCTATAATATGATTGGTAACTATGTTTAGTAAAAGTTAAATACAAAAATATTTTATTCAGGTGTACATGATGATAGAAGCTTTAGCTGATGGAGCTGTAAAAATGGGACTGATGAGGCATACCGCGTATAAATTGGCCGCACAAACTGTTCTTGGAGCTGGCACCATGGTCCGAGACACGAATACTCATCCAGGACAACTTAAAGATGACGTGGCTTCACCAGCAGGTTAGAAGAGAATTGCATAAAATACTTATTAATGTCTTATTACTTTCCTACTTATGTGTTCTTATGTTCTTCAGGGTCTACCATAACGGCAATTCATTATTTGGAACAACATGGTTTGAGATCGGCAATAATCGGGGCAATCGAGGCTGCAACGAAACGATGTAAAGAAGTCAGTTCACTTTCGGAGAAAAGACTGGATTAATGGTAATGGAATTGAAACTCTGTACTGTAGTCGGCTAAAGTTATCAAAAGGAAACTGAACCATAAATACAATACACTTTAACATGATGCGTCGCGTTTAATTCTGCATAGTATATAATTTTTTTAAAAAAATATTTTGTATATTTTGTACATAATCCTTTTAAATTACTAAATACTAAAGCTATGATTTATTGTACATTAAAAGCGTAGCATTTAAAATTATAGATCTGTTATTTTTTGTGTTGATAATAGCATATTTTATAATGAATGTTACAGTATATAAAAATATATGTAAATATGTTTTGTATTTAACATTTGTATATGCTTTAGCATAAAACGTGTAATTATATTTGGAAACCTGTTCAAAGAACATTTTATAATTATATACTTTAAAAAGACTACAGAAAATATAAAACAATATATGGACTTGTATATTGCAATATGTAAAAGGCTATGTATCATTTTGTACTCTTATAATAGATTTTTAATCATCATTTGTCAAATATATTGTTATGTAACAACGTTGTTTGATACCATTTACTGAATACTGTTTTAAAAGCTGAAATGCTGGCCTTAGTGTTAAAATTGGTAATGTCAAGCTCAACAAGAGTATTGTATTAGTAGCAAAAGAGAATACTCGTAAACAACTCTAACTGAAACATATGGCAACATTGAGAATAAAGTATTTTTCAGTATGTAATAAAAATAAAGACGTTATTAATCACTAGTTATAATCTTATTTTCAATAGCATCTGGTAACCGCTCATCGTCTTTAGATTCTGATCGTTTAAAACCAAGATTAAATTCTGTTTTAAACATTTCTCTGTAGTAACTTTCCTTAACTATATCACTTTCTGGAACACCTTCTTCTTTACATTTCAATACATAAAGTTTATGCATTGCGGCTATACTTAATCTAAAGTCTAGGTATCTTCTTGCGGTACAATCTCTTGAACCCGATAATTTTTCTGTCGGAAATGATTTAATGTGTTCACGCACTCTATCTTTAACATTTTCGCTCTTTTTTGTTTTTGGTGTATGTTTTCCTCTTTGGTCTGGTCCTATGACTCCTCCAGGAGACGACCGTTTCTTATCCATTACGTGACGTACAAATTTCTCAGACACCGCAAAAGTGCTGAGAAACATGCACTTACACACTGTGATAAACTGTCCTTTCAATAAAAGAGAATAAGTAAATGTAACTTGTCTACGATGTTCTGATTTAACGTTTCCGCGACATCGTGTCCGTTGCTTAGGAGATTCCTTGACCAATAGCGCAACGTATTGTTTCCGCTGTTCCCAACTGCACGTTTTCCAAAAAACATTATGCAACTCTTCCCTAGCCGCTTCGTCAATTTTATCCGAACAACGTATGCGACATTTACATGGCGGTCCCATTGTTTTTGCTGGAACTATTTTTCCTGCAAATTATAAGTTTCAAGTGTAGATCTATCTCTTTCTATTTTTGAACATTTCTTCTAAACAAAATAATAATCACCTCCAACTCCAATGTATTCTTCTCCTCTAAGCCTAGCATTTTTTTTTATATTAACTTTCCATTGTTCTGGATTTTTTGTACGTTTTAAAGGTTCCCAACTATCTTTCTTTGTTTTTGATTTTTTTAACTGTTTAGATTTTATAGATTTTTTTCCATTTATCTCTACTTCTTTCAACTGATCTGATAGCTGAGTACTCCTGGAATGATCTATAAAAGCGTAAATACAGATTAGCAGTGTAAACATTAATTATGACTAATAAAATGTTATTTACTCCTACTTCTTACTTGTTAATGGATAACTGGACGAAACAGCTGTTCCTTGTTGATACTCTGATTGTGTAACTACATCCATAATAGAAGATTCTCTCCACCATTGACTATTTGTTGGCATACCAACCGAAGTAGCTATTGGAACCATGACATATATGTTAGAACATAAACAATTAAGTTATATTAGTCAAAACTAATATATGTTTTCTTGTTCTTTAACTTACCTATATTATTTTGGAATTTATAATAAGGTGAGTCAAGCGATACTAGCTGTCCTTGGTTCACATTTAAATTCTGTTCATTAAACCAGGGTTCTGTCTCTTTTCTTATCATCTGACCATTTTGTTTATGAGAATTAATTAACACTATGTTTTGTTCCATTTTCTTATCTACTGCATAATTTACAGCTTGTATATCCAGATAATTATTTAAAATGTTTAACTCTAAACTTGGAACAATACATTTTATCTCTGCTCACAATAATTTTTCCATATTTATTTTCGTCATCTCTTATGCAGGATAAAAAATTAAAAAACCAAATAAAAATACGGGCTGTTACATTTTTTTCTTCGCACTTGTTTGATTGTAGTTCAGGTTAGGTTACATTTCCTTGTTTTAAAATTAAATAGTTCGTCATACAATTTTAATTCACTGCTTAATGATGTAATGATTTGAGACGAATACTTCATAGTAAAATGTTATTTTAAGTGAAGACAAACTGGAAGTAAATAATAATAATTCAATTATTTAAATAAAATTAAAATATGATGTAATAATAATATATTTACCAATTCATTTGATCATTATTAACAATGAAGTATTGCATTTCACACAATCTTGTATTCTTATATTAACAAATCGTACTTATGTTGTTTTTAAAATAATAAAACATATATAATTAGAATGGAATTGTAAACATTAATGTCTTCCTTAACCTTGTATGATAAACAAAACAATAGGTGAATATTTGAACAGAAGAGGGCAACACATGCAATATGGAATCATGCAATTATATACGAATTTAGTATTTAAAATGGTGTAGTGGCGGGCAATTGTAACTTCGTGAGTTTGTTATAAATAAGAGAAAAGTGACATTATACAACAATAATTCTTGTTAAATTAATTACAAAAGTGTACTGTATTTATAAAACTACTATTTGAACAATTTGCGTTGAATAAATAATGCGTTTTTAATTAAGTGAAAGTGAAAGGTTAATGCAGACCTTGTATTCACTTTTAACATAAGTAGGTTAAAATTCTTTTCGCCATTATTGACTTGCGCTTAATTTTATGTGATTAAGCTCACAACGATATAATTCAACATAACGAAAGGTGGTGGAAAATTAGAAAAATCAATTTTAATTTATTTATTTAGTTCATGTAGAAAGTTTCTAGAACGCCGACAGGTGGCAGCACGCTGCGTTATTTTGATCGAGTTTGACAGTAAGAAATTTGATCCGAAACGTTCGACAAGTGGCGTTCGGCGTTAAAAAGTGTAATGTGCGGTACGTGTAAACAAAAGTGTGTGGAGTTTGTGCAAAATGTTGAGCGAAGTTGACGTACGTCTGTAATAAATGTTAACCTCATTAAATAACTTTGTGGACGTCGGTCTCAAGGGGTATTTCTGTTACCGTCCGGACCATCAGACATTACAATTTGCAGTTTGGGTAAGTGTATTTTAGGTTACCTATCGAATTATTTTAACCACAATCTCATCCGTTTCGATGATTTGTCACATCCGTATTTTTTCATATCATTAAAAAACCACATTGTTCTTACAATTCGGTTAGTAATCACACTGTAAACCAGAAACCAATATCTGTCACTAATTGTCACCTAACTTTCATGACATGTGAAAAAGATACGCGTTTGGAATTAACCTTGAAAGTCAAATTTGCTAATATGCACTCTTTTTCGTAAATGATACAGATAACATCGTGTGCCTTTCAAATAAGTTTTATATGTCGGAACATTTGCTTCTAATACTTTTCACGGATAATTTCAGTGTAAAACGCACGAATAATTTGCGCCTATTTTATTGCAGTAATGTTTATCATTATTATATGGTTATTCTTAGTTGAATCGAGGACATATTAAATTATATTAAATATATAATTAACAATATATATTAAATTTACTATAATATATTAACTCTATATATCCATGTATATATTTGTGGTTAGGTTTCTGCCGTAAACACGTGTGCTTTGTGTATACAGATATATGCATATTACCATTAATAAGGATCTTGATAATTGCATTATGAGGGGCTATAGGTTGTTTACGTTAAAACGAAACGTTGTTACAACGCCTTCGATAGCTCAGTTGGTAGAGCGGTGGACTGTAGTTGGTTAGTTGATGAGAGACATCCATAGGTCGCTGGTTCGAATCCGGCTCGAAGGAAGTGATTTTTTTTATATTTTAAATTTCAATTTTTATCCTCACTATTAAACGTATAACATTTACTTTTTTTTATTGTTGCAAAATATCAATTATAATTGAATTATATAATAATACAGTATATTTATAATATTTAGAGAAGTATTTATGTTCTGTTTAATATTTTTTTAAATCTTGATCTCATCTTGGTCATTGTTTTACTACATCGAATAGTTGCTGCCCTCTGGAACTGCAGTTGCGATTACAGTGCACGTTCGTGACGATAACGTAGTTTATCTATGAACAGTAAGATATTACACACGAATGATAAAATTGTGTACCGATTTAGATCAGATTTCATAATTGAAGTCAATTAAATTAAATTCATCCAGGTGTTTAAACTTCGTCTATAATTTTGACAAGAATAAATTTAAAAATCAAAACGATAAAATTACGAAAGTGTCCTTGGATGTAAAGTTTACAAAAATTTAAGTGGAAAGAGAAATATGTCTCTAACAGTTTCTGCACGAGTTTGCAATAATCGGTCTTCTATAGATATTTCGAACGAGCGGATATTAATAGAAAAAACAGCGAGTTCATCGAGGTGAATCGCGAAGCAAAAAGGAATTAATCTGTCGTCCAATCGGGCGGATCGTACGCGGAACGCGTCGTCGATATCAGCGCGCGATGCGTCCACGTTAATTTATCGTCTCCCGGCTCTAATCGTCCTTCGTAATTTATTACTAGTCTGTTCATATTTATTGGCGGTCCGACCGGGTGTATTGTACCCACGAAATTGCTTATATTGTTGCCTGCTCGCTTGATCGCAATAAATTATTTGTCCGCTGAAGGTGCGATACCTGACGCGTATCCGATAGATTGCAATTGTGGACGAACATGATTTGATGGTGCTTGGTATCAGTAAGCTTTGTGCACGGCACTTGTGCCGCATCAATCGTCGACAAAGCAAGCTTAAAGTCTTACAATAGAATCCAGGAATATTTGTTCCCTTTCGAGCTAGTGTGATTGATGGAGAAGTAATGTTTTGATGTATGATTTTTACTGGACGAAGAGCTTTTGTCCGTTGTTCGGATCTATTTGTTTTTCGCGTCGTTTGTTTTTAACACTTCGATAATATACAGTAAAAAAACCTTAAATAGTAATTTTTGACATGGATATAATTGATGAACAAGTATTAGAGGCATAAAAGGAAGTTATGTTAAGCAATAAGATTAATAATTTTATATTAAATTATGTAAAAGGTTACAAGTTCAAATCACATCGAAATCTCCATAGATAAAGGCTGCAGTACCACAATGACCACAATCAGAATTAGATAATGGACGAATCGTTTTGCACAGAGTCTGACGATTCGCTCGTTCAAATGTTTGTGCAGAATTTCGATGCTGGCCAATTGTTCGACCACCGCCGGGCGTAACTTCTCGTCATTTGAATAACAATAATCGCGATCATGTGCCGTGTAGCGAAATAGTCGTTCATCGATACATCGACTAGTACAGAAAACTACTGAACCAACGCTAACGTTCCCAAATCGAATATACGGAAGACTTTCGTTATATTGCCATTGGGGGATGTAACACGTTACGATATAAAATTTCATTATACACTGATGGTGTAACGCGATATAATGCTAAATGTAGTGCATCGTTAATGTATGATATAACGGAAGACTCTCGTTATATTGCCACTTGGGGATGTAACACGTTTCAACATAAAATTCCATCATACGTTCATTGACGATGCAATGCGATTTAATGCTAAATATAATTCATCGTTAATGTATGATATAACGGAAGTCTCTCGTTATATTGCCACTTGGAGATGTAACACGTTTCAACATGAAATTTCATCATACGTTCATTGACGATGCAATGCGATTTAATGCTAAATATAATGCATCCTTTATGTATGATATAAGGGAAGTCTTTCGTTATATTGCCACTTGGGGATGTAACGCGTTTCAACATAAAATTTCATTATACACTGATGGTGTAACGCAATATAATGCTAAATACAATGTATCATTATATAATATAACGTGTTGGCAATATAACATGTTGGTGATATAACGCGAGGTAAAAATATTCGTTGCTAATACAATTTGATGTTGAAACAATGCAATGGTAATACAACGTGTAGGTTAGCAATGCATTGGTAATATGGCAATATAACACGAGATAAATCAGCTTGTTGGCAATATAATGCGAGGCAATATAACGCGAGGTTTGACAACGCGTTTTTGATATTTGATGATATAGTTAATGTTGAAACGATTAATGATACAGTGCGTGGTGAAACAGTGCGTGGCAATATAACGCGAGGTCAAATAGCGCGTTGGTATTATAACACATGGTAGTAAAATTTTAGTACAATCGGTTGGTAATAAAATGCTCGATAGTATAATTCCTGATGACGTAATGAGTGGCGATATAGCGCGAGGCGATGTTAATAAACCTACGAAAATAAGAGAATTATATCTAGAAAGTAACTATTCTGAATAACAATTGCTGGGTCAGACATGCCTAGCGTTGTAAGTTACAGGATGAAGTAAATTTACAGTCCCTGTCGTACGTCAATATCCTGGTACGGCATGATGTTCAAAGTGATTTTCCATTCCCCTTGGAATCGTAATAAAGCTTGGTGTCACCGTTACAGACGACACGAAGGAAATAGAATGTCTAACGGTCTCATTGGTTCGAGATCCGTGATAGCACGGCCGAGAGATACGCTTCTCCAGGTGGAGCTCTCTAGTCACGATGAATCAAAACAGCTGGATATCCGTCGAATACTTGCCTAGTCTGACATACGTTGAAAAAAGATTGCGTAACAACGAATCGTTTCGTGCATTTGATCGGTTCTTCGATAACGCCAGGGGATGCATTTGCATTGACACACAACAAATTTCACAATTCCATTCACGGATACTATGCTGAGAATCCGAGGATGATTTTCATAAAGCATGGGACTCATAAATCGTATTTTTTATTAGATTCCGATCGAAACGAAAGGACCTTTTCGCGAACACTTCACGAATCGTACGGTGATTTACATTTGCGTTCAATGCTTGACCTTTTGTTTCAAGGTGTATCTTGATAGATGTACAGTCGAGAGCAAATCTGAGTTCTTTGGGGAAATGTGGTAGAGATATTGGGATTTAGGGATTTAGGGATTTAGGGATTTAGGGATTTAGGGATATAGGGATTTAGGAATATAGGGATATAGGGATTTAGGGATTTAGGGATATAGGGATTTAGGGATATAGGGATTTAGGGCTTTAGGGCTTTAGGGCTTTAGGGCTTTAGGGATTTAGGGATTTAGGGATATAGGGATTTAAGGATATAGGGATTTAGGGATTTAGGGATTTAGGGATTTAGGGATTTAGAGATTTAGGGATTTAGGGATTTAGGGATTTAGGAATTTAGGGATATAGGGATTTAGAGATTTAGAAATTTAAAAATTTAGGGATTTAGGGATATAGGGATATAGGGATATAGGGCTTTAGGGCTTTAGGGCTTTAGGGCTTTAGGGCTTTAGGGCTTTAGGGCTTTAGGGCTTTAGAGCTTTAGGGATTTAAGGATATAGATATATCGGGATCTAGCGATTTAGGGACACAGAGATATCAGGATTTAAGGATTTAGGGATGTAGAGATATCGGGATTTAAGGAGGCTGAGGTATCGACATCGGTACTTAGAGATATCTGGATTTCGAGATATCATTATATAAGGGCGTCGATATCCAGGGATGTCGGTATCTAAAGGCATCCATGTCCAAGGATATCTATAATCAATATCATCGATACCTAAGGACCTCGAGATCTAAACTTGTTGTGAGTCCGAAGACTTGGGCGATTAGAAATTCGTGGAGTTAGATGTTTACGAATGGAGACTTTGGGATTTGTCCATCTATCTATGTCTATGTCTATGTCTATCTATTGTCTATCTATCTCCTTTTGCATCTTCTTCAACTTTGTGGTTTAAATGTCAGTCCTCAAGTAAAGAACGCCCACCGATCGCAACAGGTCAGCAACTTTCGCAATAACCAAATCACACTCGTATCAGTGTCAGTATTAAACATGACGCTCCTAAAACGTGACCCAAGGATTATTATACTAGAAGAATACCAATTAACCATTCCACGCAACGAACGTTGGATTCCCAGGAAATTAAAACGGGTACCTCCCACCATCCATTATTCACAGAAGCAGAGACGCGGTCGGGAAACATCGGTGACGATGTGTCCTTATTTAAAAAGAAGCTGTAACGTTACGTGATCGTGACGCAATTCCCTAGGTAGTATCGCGTTCGTCGGGAAGAGGAACACGCCGGAAGAAGGTTCGCGGTTAATGAAATTGCCTAAGCAACGACCGCGTGTTACGTGTCCCCGTGTATAAAGGGGAATCCTGGGATCTTTACTGTTATGCAAATCGCGAACGACGAGCTGAAACGATTGTCGAAGGCGTTACACCGTTACACCCAGCTTCCACCAGCCTCCTAATTTTAATTAAGATCCCTATCGGTTTCTTCCCCGGCTCGGGGATGCATTTCACTCTTCGTCGAATCTGTTATAGAATTTTAGTTAGTTAGTTCCGGAATTACCTGGTGGGATAGACGTCGTTTGACCTTTGTCTCGCGTTATATCGCCACGCGTTGTATTGCCGATTTTTAGCTTATAGTAGAAATTTGGAAATTTTGGGATTTGGAAGTCTTTTGGAAATTTGAGAAGTTGGAAGATTTGGAAAATTGGGGTATTGAGGATTGGGGAATTTATGGACTGATTAGGGAATTAGGAAATGGGGGTATTGGGAAATTAGGAATTGGAGAATTAGGGAATTGGGAATTGGGGAATTATGGAATTGGAGAATTGTGGAATTGGGGAATTATGGAATTGGAGAATTGTGGAATTGGGGAATTATGGAATTGGGGAATGGTGGAATTGGGGAGTTATGGAATTGGGGAATTATGGAATTGGGGAATTGTGGAATTGGGGAATTATGGAATTGGGGAATTGGGGAATTGTGGAATTGGGGAATTGTGGAATTGGGGAATTGTGGAATTGGGGAATTGTGGAATTGGGGAATTATGGAATTGGGGAATGGTGGAATTGGGGAATTGTGGAATTGGGGAATTGTGGAATTGGGGAATTGTGGAATTGGGGAATTATGGAATTGGGGAATGGTGGAATTGGGGAATTATGGAATTGGGGAATGGTGGAATTGGGGAATTATGGAATTGGGGAATGGTGGAATTGGGGAATGGTGGAATTGGGGAATTGTGGAATTGGGGAATTATGGAATTGGGGAATGGTGGAATTGGGGAATTATGGAATTGGGAAATGGTGGAATTGGGGAATTATGGAATTGGGGAATTATGGAATTGGGGAATTGTGGAATTGGGGAATTATGGAATTGGGGAATGGTGGAATGGGGGAATTATGGAATTGGGGAATGGTGGAATTGGGGAATTATGGAATTGGGGAATTATGGAATTGGGAAATTATGGAATTGGGGAATTATGGAATTGGGGAATTATGGAATTAGGAAATTAGGGAATTGGGAAATGAGGGAATTGGGGAATTATGGAATTAGGAAATTAGGGAATTGGGAAATTAGCAAATTGGGAAATTAAGAAATTAAAAATTTAGGAAGTTACAAAATTTGTATTTAACTACTTCTTACCGCCACCCTTTCCTTTCTCCCCAAAAAAGCTCATACCTCATTGCACTCTACCTCAACACAATTCCCCAATTCCAAATCATACATAAATACCTAAACTAGTAATATAACTATTCCTAACTACTATTACACTGCAACACACTATATCCTCACTAATGTATTAAAATCGAGCACGCCGATAATCGGTTCGCTACGTTTCACGTGATCGTTCGAGACGTCTCACGAGCAAGGAAAGACGTTTTTCGATTTAATGAAAGAGTTCCAATCTCGGATCGATCGGATGGCATCCTCTCCCCGTTTCATTCCGTCGCCGTGTTCACGTGCAATCCGCTTCTGAGTCGCGACCCAAACAAATACCAGGTCCAGCCAATATTGATCCTGTCCAAGTTTCTCCTTTTCCACCTTCTCCTCTGCTACCAGTCATCCCCGTTCGTCTCGAACAATAGGCACCGCGAACAACTCGAATTATCTGACTAATGAAATGCTTTTAACAGTCCCGTTTTAGTTCCACTATTTAGGAGCTTCGGTGGCTGGTTGGTTCTTCAAAAATAAGTTCTTAAGGGATTTTAAACGAGATACTCTTCTGGTTAAGTGTTGAGTATTTTGAACTGATGGGTCACTGCTCAATGATTAGGCTAATTTAGATTATTCTTGCGAATATACGTTGTTTGCAAAAGTTCTTCTGTTGTCTGGGTGTACTGTTTCTCATTTTCATTATTAATACTTTAATTACTTCTACAAATATTTTCGCTAGGTTTGAATAATTTGAATTGAAGGATCTATTAATTAACACGTTGACTGCCACGTCATTCATTTATGGGTGATACTTGAGTTGCTAAGCTGATCTAACACGAGTATTATTAAAAATTTATTCACTTGCCTCATTCTTGCATTAATTACATGGATCTATGGAAAATAAATGTAATAAGATATTGTGAAGATATTTGGTATATTATAAATAAATATGTACTATATCTATTAATTAACACGTTGACTGCCACGTCATCCACATATGGGTGATACTTGAGTTGCTAAGCTGATCTAACACGAGTATTGTTAAAAATTTATTCACTTGCCTCATTCTTGCATTAATTACATGGGTCTATAGAAAATAAATGCAATAAGATATTGTGAAGATATTTAATAAAATTTATTATAAATTAAAACACTACTTGATGCAATTTTCAATTGTTTTAGTGTGGTAGTCAATATGTTAAAGCATATGTGTATAAACACTTTGTAAGTCCAGTTTTTCACTACGTTACGGATGCATAAATGATCGGACCTAATAATCGCAAATAGTTAAACCACAGCCCACAGGTAATTTTTTATCTATATCGAGTGAAACCATTCATCAAAATCGTTCCCCCTATGTCCCGTGACGCAAATTTCCAGCAGTCGCACGATTCCAACCATGCGAGCATGGTTTAACGCGTGAATAATTAATAATTCATAGGAAAACACGGGCCCGTTTTAATTTCCCCGAAATTCCGCGACCACCTGGCCAAAATTAATTCCGACCAACGAACAAAAGCATGCAAACCCGGCCAAATTGCGAAAATATTTCGTCGACGAACGATTGTTTAGCTACCGAAAGAGCAATCAACCGTGTTAGATGTAATTGCAATTACAGATGTGTCTCTGATGAACGCACTTGCCCAACCGTGCAGTGCTAGATTCGATCAAAAAAGGGACTACACACGAGTACAAAACACGAACATCCGCGCTTTGACAATTTTTGCATTTTCAATTTTTTATATTTCCAGAGTCGATATTTTCAGAATTTCAGTTCGAACATTTTCAAACTTTGTAAATTATTAAATTTCTAATTCTTTATAGTTTCTAGTTTTGTGCCTCTAGAAGGTTAGTACGTCTGGAGAGTCGTTGATATTGATCATGTGCCAATTCATTCGTTTCGTTCCACTAGTCGTCAAAATCGTTTCTCACAATCCCAAAGTTACTGGCTATGAATTTTTATGGCTTGTACGCTCCTGGTTATCGGCCGCTATCCAACCACGAACCATCTTTACTTATTTGCACGATTCATTACGAATTTTTTACCGCAGTCTTAACGGTATACTTTATAACGTACATTCTTTATTTTACTACTAAGATGTTGCTCGCATAAAGTGTCTCGTTTAAACCGAGAGTATCCTCTTCCTCTACTGTATCCTCGAAAATATCGATGATACAGAGAAATTTTTGTAGACAGAGTTATGTGACTTTAAGAGAAAATATGTGGTTGAAGAGGCAAACGGTACTAGTAGGTAATCTTTAATCTTCGTTACATTTGTTTTTTTTTAATCTTGTTATATGCTACACGTTGCAGTTTCCTTATATAAATGTATTAAGCCATTTATAAACGGAAGGTTACTTTAGAAGATATTTTTATGAGCAGTAATGTATACGTCTTTGAACTTATTTTCCCAAAGTTGGTAAAAGTAGACTGAAATTGCTAAAAGTGCTCTTGGATTGAATGTGGACATGTATGTATTTGATGTTGCAACGAGTCTTTGAAATATACAGGGTGTGTTTAAAATATATAGGGAGCCTTTGAAATATACAGGGTGTCTTTAAAATGTTGAGGGAGTCTTTGAAATATACAGGGAGTCTTTAAAATATACAAGGAGTCCTTAAAATATTCGATAAGCACTTACATTGTTCAGAATTATTTTTTCAACGTTACTCATAAAGATCCTCGACATATAAATTTATTTAATTGGGATTGGAAGTCTTTTAAAATTTGCGAAATTGGGAAATTTGGAAAATTGGGGTACTGAGGATTTGGGGATTTATGGACTAATTAGGGAATTAGGAAATGGGGGTATTGGGAAATTAGGAGTTGGGGAATTAGGGAATTGGGAAATTAGGATATTGGGAATTATGGAATTGGGGAATTATGGAATTGGGGAATTATGGAATTGGGAAATTATGGAATTGGGGAGTTATGGAATTGGGGAATTATGGAATTGGGGAATTGTTGAATTGGGGAGTTATGGAATTGGGGAATTATGGAATTAGGAAATTAGGGAATTGGGGATTTATGAAATTGGGGAATTATGGAATTGGGGAGTTATGGAATTGGGGAATTATGGAATTGGGGAATTATGGAATTGGGGAGTTATGGAATTGGGGAATCATGGAATTGGGGAATCATGGAATTGGGGAATTATGGAATTGGGGAATTATGGAATTGGGGAGTTATGGAATTGGGGAATTATGGAATTGGGGAGTTATGGAATTGAGGAATTATGGAATTGGGGAGTTATGGAATTGGGGAATTATGGAATTAGGGAGTTATGGAATTGGGGAATTATGGAATTGGGAAATTATGGAATTGGGGAGTTATGGAATTGGGGAATCATGGAATTGGGGAATCATGGAATTGGGGAATTATGGAATTGGGGAATTATGGAATTGGGGAGTTATGGAATTGGGGAGTTATGAAATTGGGGAGTTATGGAATTAGGTAGTTATGGAATTGGGGAATTATGGAATTGGGGAATTATGGAATTGGGGAGTCATGGAATTGGGGAATTATGGAATTGGGGAATTATGGAATTGGGGAATTATGGAATTAGGGAGTTATGGAATTGGGGAATTAAATTTAACTTCCAATAAAAATTTGGCAGATACAAACCTGAGTTAAATTTTTGCGTTGCGAAATGTCGCGAGTGATTTGATAATTCGATGGAAATTACCGGGAACGTTCTGTTCGATCCTGATCGAATTGCGAGGTACAACTCCTTGAAGATTCAATGAGCAAGTAAACCGTGGAATACCGATAAACCCAAAGTATTCGTGCAACTATTCTTGGCACAGGATGCAAGCGTGCAAGCACCTCTGCCAAAGAAGCTGATGATCTCCGTCTCGGCGAGCAATAAAGATGGCGATGCATCCGAAATTCCTGCGGCTTCGCCGCGATTCCATCCGACCGAAAGATTAAATTCTTTCGCCCCGAAAGGCAGCGATTTTCAATCTTTCTTCTTCGACGTCTTACTTGAAAATCATCCTTTACAATTTTATCGAGTATCTTAGAAAATTTTAAGAGTTTAGCAAATTTTTGACTTTGGAGATTTTGGGGTTGAGAGTTTTTTTTTAAGGATTTTAGGATTTTTAGGGTTTTTTGGGGATTTTGGGGTTGAAGGTTTTGTTTAGGAATTTTGGGATTTTAGGGTTTTTTGGGGGTTTTGGGGTTGTGGGTTTCTTCAAGGATTTTGGGATTTTAGGGTTTTTTAGGGGATTTTGGGATTTTAGGGTTCTTTTAGGGATTTGTAGAGTTGGGAATTTGGGAATTTGGGGCTTTAGGGATTTGGTAGTTTGGGAATTTGGTGCTTTGGGGATTCGGGAATTTGGGAATTAGGGACGTTAGGGATCTGGTAATTTGGGAATTTGGGGCTTTAGGGATTCGGGAATTTGGGAATTTGGGGCTTTGGGGATTCGGGAATTTGGGAATTTGGTAATTTGGAAATTTGGGGCTTTAGGGATTTGGTAGTTTGGGAATTTGGGGCTTTGGGGATTCGGGAATTTGGGAATTAGGGACGTTAGGGATCTGGTAATTTGGGAATTTGGGGCTTTAGGGATTTGGTAATTTGGAAATTTTGGGACTCCAGGAATTTGGTAATTTGGGAATTTGGGGCTTTAGAGATTTGAAAAGTTGGGAATTTGGAAGGGTGGAAGTTTGACAAATTTTCAATTCAGAAATTTGAAGAATTGGAAATTTGGGGTTTGGGGATTCGGAAATTTGAAGCTTTAGGGATTTAAAGTTTTGGACATTTGAAAGTTTGTGGACTTACAAATTTAAGAATTTGATCGTTTGAAAATTTGATAAATTTTTAATTCAGAAATTTGAGGAATTATGCAAAAGTCTTTATAATGTAACTTGAGATACAAAAGTATCGATGAGACCTCTCGAGCACGAAGACCAAAAGTTCCTAGTTTGAACAAAGCACTTCATAACACCACATCCAAAAGGAATCCCGCTCCATTTGAAATTCTCAAAAACAATTGAGTATTTTATTACAGCAAAACTTAAACCTGTTTCCCACCTGTTATCCCAATTTCTTCAAAAATCTCCTTCGAACGTGAAACGCGAATTACGCGTTTCGTCGATAATTGCACGAGATTGCGGAATTAGCAGGGTAAGATAACGCGTGTATGCATGAGATACATCCGAGCAGATTTCAAGAACAAATGGGCCAATTCCCAGGTAGGTCATAGGTTGTCCTATCTACAGGTGTGTCCTTGTTCCACGTTTCATGTTCGTCTTGGGACATGTAGCTGGATGTTCAACCCGTGACAGATAATTACAATGATGCAACCGGTAGATACGTTTTCCAAATATTGTCCAATTATTCAGTCTTCGATGATACCGTACTTGAATCTCCCTGCTTGTTTACTTGGGAAATGGAGATTTCTGATAAAACGCTGGCTACTTGCGGTTTATACACCACTGGTTAATATTTGAGATATTGTTGCTGGGTCAGAAATTTCGTCTTTTGGATTTTGGAATTATTATTTTGGGGAGATTGAAATTTTGGAAGGGGATTGAGAAAGAAAGTGGATGTTGGGAGAGTTTGTCAACTAACTTGATGACAGAAATGTGGCGATTTAGTAATTCTGAAAGGTGGATATCTGGGAACTGAGGGATTTCAGAATGGAGAATTTAAAATTCGAGAATGCAGATATTGGAACAAGTAGAAAATAAATTTGAGAGTTTGTAACTAACTTGATGACTGAATACAGAAGTGTGAGGATTTAGTAATTCTGAAAGGTGGATATCTGGGAACTTAGGTATTTGGAAATGGAGAATTTAAAATTCGGGAATGCAGATATTAGAACAAGTAGAAATTAATAAACTTGAGAGTTTGAAAATATAAAAGCTGAGAAGTTTAGTGATTTATAAATCTGAGAGCTTAAATTACAAAATTTATGAGTCTGAAAATTTAAGAGTCCCAAACTGAGAAATCTGCAAATGGGTATATTAAAAAATTTCCCTGCAATGTTTCACCAAAGTCAAACGATAAAATATTCCTTTCCTACATCCTCATCCTTACCCAAGTGCATCCACGATCGAAAATAACACGAAATAAATCCGAGATCTTGAACGAGCGCATGAAAAATGCACGCGGACCTCGAAGCAGTCCAACCGTTTGTCCCGAAACAAAGGCAAGAAAGCCCATCAGAGACACTCGGTTATGCTAACGAGAACGGCATTTTATGGCGCGAAAAGCGCCAAGTGTAGGCAGTGGAATCGAAAGAAAAATACGAAACAGCGTATGGAACGAGGCAGCCAGTTCGAATAAAAGAAAATTGGCTCTGCTAGGCTAAACGAAGCGAATATTCGAGGAAGGAGGCTCGTCAACGCCTGATACGAACGCGAGGACCAGAAAGAAAGAGAATATTAGAATAAGGGGAGACAGACAAAAAGAATTTATCGAGGGTTGCTTTATTAACCATTAAAGGAACAAGCTTCTCTTGGAATATTATCCTGAACACATTCCAGGCTGTCTGCCCGTTGCACACCTACACGCGTGAATAAAAAACCAATGATCCTGCTACGAGCTGCGAACTGCAGTCTGCATTCGAAGGGTGGAAAATTGAAATTGAGCTTTCGACGTTCGAATATGGCCGGATGTCGGCATTCCAGACTATTTTGCTTCTACGATGTTAGTCAAGCTTCGATTCGTTCGAAATCTTCAGATGGTAATTAGATACTTGGGGTCACAAAGATTACTTTTGGGTTTGAGAAAGTTTTGTAGGACTCTTGTGCTATGGATTTGGAGTTTAGGGGCTGTTGGTTTGGACTAGTGGGTCTGTATCTCTTTTTAGGGACTTATGCCGTGTTTTGATGGATTTGGACGCTAGGGGTAGGTGGTAGGTTGGGACTAAGGTGGGTCTACATCTTTTTTTAGGGACTTATGCTGTGTTTTGATGGATTTGGACTCTAGGGGTTGGTATTGGTAGGTTGGGACTAAGGGTCTGTATCTCTCTTTTGGAACTTATGCTGTGTTTTGATGGATTTGGACGCTAGGGGTAGGTGGTAGGTTGGGACTAAGGTGGGTCTACATCTCTCTTTAGGAAGTTATGCTGTGTCTTGATGGATTTGGACTCTAGGGGTTGGTATTGGTAGGTTGGGACTAAGGGTCTGTATCTCTCTTTTGGAACTTATGCTGTGTTTTGATGGATTTGGACGATAGGGGTAGGTGGTAGGTTGGGGCTAAGGTAGGTCTGTATCTCTCTTTTGGAACTTATGCTGTGTTTTGATGGATTTGGACTCTAGGGGTTGGTATTGGCAGGTTGGGATTAAGGGTTTGTGTCTCTCTTTTGGAACTTATGCTATGTTTTGATGGATTTGGACTCTAAAGGTAGGTGGTGGTAGGCTGGGACTAAGGGTCTGCATCTCTCTTTTGGAACTTATGCTGTGTATTAATAGATTGGGACTCTAGAGATTGATGTTAGTAGGTTGGGACTAGGGTGACTCTGTATCTCTCTCTTAGAACCTATGCTGTCTGTCGATGTTTTTGGACCTCAAACGATGCTGTTCATTGGTTAAAACTAAAATGGATCTGTATCTCTTTGTTTACAACTTATGCTACGTCTTCATATGTTTGGACTCTAAGACTTGGTGTTGCTAGGTTAGAACTAGGGTGACTCTGTATCTCTCTCTTAGAACCTACGCTGTCTGTCGATGTTTTTGGACCTCAGACGATGGTGTTGATTGGTTAAAACTAAAATGGATCTGTATCTTTTTGTTTACAACTTATGCTACGTCTTCATATGTTTGGACTCTAGAGGTTGGTGTTGGTAGATTGGGATTAAGATAGGTTTATATCTCTTCTTTATATCAAATTAGGGTGTGTTCTGGCTAATATTATATGATGATGTAGGACCATACTCATGCACAATTCACGTTACGAAGATAGAAATTTGATAAAAAGTTACAAATTCTGGAATATATAAATTAGCAAAGTCAGAAGAAAGTTGAACGTGTTTGTCAATGGTCCTTGCAACCGTACCAGAGTACCGTAATAAAGTTTGGAAGCCTTGTCAAAGGAGAACCTAGGGCTAGAAGTGTCCACTCAGGAACATTCTTGCTGTAACCACCTTGACAACAAGGGAAATAACCTTATAACAGAGTTACAGGTTGAAAGATGAAGTTGTAAAATTGTACCTTAATATATTAAGTCTGACTATAAACTTCAGGTGTCACTGTGGCGAATGTGTTTACGCGATACGATTCTTTCAGAATTAAATCAATAATAAAATATACAAGTTCTACTGTTTGCAACCTGTCGTAAATACTCATTTTTCTTGTAACATTATTCGGTTGCGTCCGCGCGTTTCATGGAAGATTAATCAAAGTCTGAGATTCAGTGAATTGTAGAGAATTGATCAACAAATAACAAAGATAGCCACGCGTACCATCATTCGTGGTAATAAAGAAAAAAGTGGCTGGTATCGAACAACAGTATTTCATCTGCACATTTCTCTTCCTTTTTAATCCTTTTGTCGTGTTTCGTTCGGTCGAATAAACAAGAGGAAAAGTGAATTCATCGACGTGCCAGTCAGAGCAGATTTGATAAAAAGAGGAAGAGGAAAATTGTTTAAGGATGAAAAATAGAGTTGAAGCATTGCGGGAATTTGTTGAATGGAATCAACTATCAATTTTATTCGCTGTTCAGTTTTAATCACGAAGTTACGGTGTGTCAATAACTCGTAATTCTTTCGGGTGTAATTTAAACTGTAATTGCTTGCTCAGAGGAATAAAATATTTTTATTAACCTTGTCTAATGTTGTTTGTGTTGTAAGAATGTCGGTGAACAATTGTAATCATTCACAGTATATGGAAGCGATAAAATATTTTCACATTTAGATTTAAAATATATTGTAATTCATTTTTTATTTTAAGATTGTAGGTTAACCAACTTAGCGCCAAATTCTCTTGGCGTCAATTGTCCGAGTCGCGCGCTCGCCCGATCGCGCCCGATCGTACCCGACGACCCCCGAACAAATCGATCCCTCATAAAAAAATACATTTGCAATTGTTTAAGCTTTTGATGGCAGTTTTGTAGAAGTCCCTGACTATATGAAAGTATACTGCATCAATATATACGACTTATGATCATATGATACCCCAGTACATCCCCTAAGTATTAAATCGCGTAGAAAAAGCCAATTGTCCGAGTCGCCCGCTCGCCCGATCGCGCCCGATCGTACCCGACGCCCCCCGAACAAACCGATCCCTCATGAAAAAATAAATTTGCAATTGTTTAAGCTTTTGATGGTAGCAGAAGTCCCTGACTACATGAAGTGCATCAGTTTATACGACTTATGATCATATAAGACCTTAGTACATCCCCTAAGTATTAAATCGCGTAGAAAAAGCCAATTGTCCGAGTCGCCCGCTCGCCCGATCGCGCCCGATCGTACCCGACGACCCCCGAACAAACCGAATCCCTCGTAAAAAAATAAATTCACAATTGTTTAAGCTTTTGATGGTAGCAGAAGTCTCTGACTACATGAAGTGCATCAGTTTATACGACTTATGATCATATAAGACCTTAGTACATCCCCTAAGTATTAAATCGCGTAGAAAAAGCCAATTGTCCGAGTCGCTCGATCGCGCCCGATCGTACCCGACGCCCCCCGAACAAACCGATCCCTAATACAAGAATAAATTCGCAATTGTTTAAGCTTCTGATGGTAGCAGAAGTCTCTGACTACACGAAGTGCATCAGTTTATACGACTTATGATCATATGACACCCCAGTACATCATGTAGAAAAAGCCACTTGTTTATACGAACTCGTATAAAATGCAAACAGAGAGGAGAAATTGTTTGAATTCTCCGGTGTCGTTTGCATCTATTTCCGACGAAAAATCCTGTTCTAGTCAGGGTAGACAGAATTTACCAGACTCGGGCCAGTATTTCAATACCGGTGCACATACTCGAGCAAACTTTTCCGCGGCCTCCCGTTTCTCGATATTATTCCAAGGGAAATTACGTGGATTTTCGAAGAAGCGGTGGGATACATTCGTCAACGTTCGTTCGGGCGAAAAGTCGAATGGGCCATATTGAATTGCAAAGTTTTCACGGGTTTTCGAGTCTCCGCCGGAAGACGGACGACAATCGGTCGACTCGGTTCATTTTCCTACACGAACTACAGCGCCCGGGGAAATTCGACCCACGGAATGGAAATCTTCTTGCCGATGTTGTCGTTTCTTCTTCGGGAAGAACAACTTTGTCACATCTTCCCTTCTTCTTCTTCTTTTCTCCCTTCTAGGACTGTCGTTCTTATTTTTATTCGGCCCCTAGTATTTCCGCTTCCTGTGTGGCTCAACTTACGTTTCATCGATTGGACACAATTGCGAAACGTGGAACGAGTTTGCAAAATCGATTTCCTCCGCAGGAAACTTTCGCGAGTCACAATTTTATACTACTAAGGTCTAACACGTGTGCTTTTCAGTTAGTCTTCCGTGTCGAGTTGTTGTCTCGTTTGCATACGGGTTGCCGCTGCCTTTATGGCATTTTCAATCGTTCAAAATTTTCAAACGAACGCTATTCAACCATTGAATGCTATTCAATGTTTTAGAGTCTAGGGGTTTATGGTTTTAGGGACATTGGAGATTTTAGGACATAGGAATATTTGGAACTGTTTTTGCATTTAGTTCAAACTTCGTATTCTGGCAGATTTAAACGTTCGTCGATAAAAAAACAATGTAAAGCGATTTTTCAAGCAAGCGTTAATTGTTAAACTGCGGCAAGTATAAATCGTAGCAGAAAGTTTTCGCGAGAAATCGATCGTAAATCCTTAAACTCCTGGAAGTATAAATCATGACGGGGTTTCACGGGAAATTAACGGTAAATTCTTAAACTCCTGTAAGTATAAATCATGACGCAAGCTTTTAATTTTCGAAGGAAATCGATGGTGAGGATCTTTCTAGGAATTTTTTTAGAAGAAAACCGCGAGAACATTTTGTCGTTTGGATGAACGTTCAAGTTGTAGCGATAAATTATTTTAAACGGCTCGTGTTTATTCTGGAATTTTAGTTGAAAATACTGGGATCATCAGCATAAAGGACGCACCATTAACGTTTCAGTATTCGTGAAACTTGATACGAACAATCTTAGATGGCTTAAACTCGAAACCTGCGGGATGCGATACAGAAGACACAATGGATCCAGACACAAACGACAGTAAACTGGATACAAATGACCCAACATCCCTAAAACCCGATACTGACTCAGAATTGCGCGGTGAATCATTCTAGGCTTCCTGAATCGTAACACATACCTCTCTACTGGCATATAAATTTTCAAATTTTTCAATTTTTCAATTTTTCAATTTTTCAATTTTTCAATTTTTCAATTTTTCAATTTTTCAATTTTTCAATTTTTCAATTTTTCAATTTTTCAATTTTTCAATTTTTCAATTTTTCAATTTTTCAATTTTTCAATTTTTCAATTTTTCAATTTTTCAATTTTTCAATTTTTCAATTTTTCAATTTTTCAATTTTCTAATTTTCCATTTTTCCAATTTTTCAATTCTCTAATTCCCCAATTCTCTAATTCCCCAATCTCCTAATCCCCCAATTCCCTAATTCCCCAATCTCCTAATTCCCCTATCTCCTAATTCCCCAATCTCCTAATTCCCCAATCTCCTAATTCCCCAATCCCCTAATTCCCCAATCTCCTAATTTCCCAGTCCCCCAATTCCCCAATCGCCTAATTCACCGATTCCCTAATTCACCGATTCCGTAATGCACCGATTCCCTAATTCCCCAATTCTCTAATTCCCCAATCTTCTAATCCCCCAATCCCCTAATTCCCCAATCTCCTAATTCCCCAATCTCCTAATTCCCCTATCTCCTAATTCCCCAATCTCCTAATCCCCCAATCTCCTAATTCCCCAATCTCCTAATTTCCCAATCCCCTAATTCCCCGATCCCCTAATTCCCCAATCTCCTAATCCCCCAATCCCCTAATTCCCCAATCTCCTAATTCCCCTATCTCCTAATTCCCCTATCTCCTAATTCCCCAATCTCCTAATTCCCCAACCCCCTAATTCCCCAATCCTCTAATTCCCCAGCCTCCTAATTCCCCATCCCCTAATTCACTATTACTTTATCATCCATTTTGATAAAATTCCACCATTTTTACAAAACAGTAATTTCACAGAAGACGCGGGAAATAAAATTCTCTAGTCGTAAAAATATTTTTCAGCAAGCGTTAAAAGCATTCTTCCGTTTCGCGCGTATCGCCAGCTTCTTTAAACAGTGATCCTGGGGTAACGAGTTTTTTATCCTCGTCGCTTCGCCACTTTCTTTTCTCGATTTACTCGTGTTACGTCCCGCCGGAACTCGCAGCAAGCTACCACGTTTCTTTCTTCTTATTATCCGTTTCCGTTCTGTTCGCGCACGACCCTGACCGTTGCGGGCCGCATTTGCATGGAGACGAGCCGTGTTTTCTTCGCGGACCTCTTACAGCCTGCGAGAAGAATTGCGACGAACGAAAAGGACTAGCTAGAGACACCGGATGAATTCTAATCCGACGCGGTGCAATTGCTTACTAAATTCACGGGGGATTCGTGCCGTTTAATTTTCTGTGTACTCGGGTTCTTTGATGAACCACGTGTTTTTTGTCTAGCTGATATATTCTTTAGTTTTCAAACTTTTTAATTTCTGTATTCATGGATTTTATAATTTCCAAAGTCCTCAATTGTTTAGCTTTTCGATGCCTCAATACCCTAATACCCCAATTTCCCAATTTCCCAATTTTCCAAGTTTCCAATTTCCCAATTTCCCAATTTCCCAATTTCCCAATTTCCCAATCTCCCAATCTCCCAATCTCCTAATTTTCCAATTTTCCAATTTCCCAATCTCCCAATTTTCCAAGTTTCCAATTTCCCAATTTCCCAATTCCCAATTTCCCAATTTCCTAATTTCCCAACTTCCCAATCTCTCAATCTCCCAATCTCCCAATTTTCCAATTTTCCAATTTTCCAATTTTCCAATTTTCCAATTTTCCAATTTCCCAATTTCCCAATTTTCCAATTCCCAGTTTCCCAATTTCCCAGTTTCCCAATTTCCCAGTTTCCCAATTTCCCAATTTCCTAATTTCCCAATTTCCCAATTTCCCAATTTCCTAATTTCCTAATTTCCCAATTTCCTAATTCCCCAACTTCCCAATTTTCCAATTTTCCAATTTTCCAATTTCCCAATTCCCTAATGTCCCAATTCCCTAATTCCCCGATTTCCTAAATCACCGATTATCTAATTCACCGATTCCCTAAATCATCGCTTTTCTAATTCACCGGTATGCTAATTACCGATTCCCTAATTCACCGATTTGGAACGTTGGAAAATTGAGACATTGGGAAATTGGAAAATTGAGAAGTTGGGACCTTGGGAAATGAAAATATTGAGAAACTGGGAAATTGGGCAATTGAGAAATTGGAAAATTAGCAAATCTAAAAATTCTGATATCAGAAAATCTGAGAATTTAGGTACTCAGAAATTGACAAATTAGAAAATTATACAATACAGAGATTATCGTGTCGTCCCAAAATGAAACCGACACAACATAAGACTTATTCTAAATGGCAGCGGAAGCACCCGATACCTATTAATTACTACATATTACACGTGGTAATTTTCCACTATTACAGCAACTGTACCCAGCCGCCATTTTCCCTAAGTACACCATTCTCCATACTGTACACATTCGGCCCAGCTTGTTTCGTCTCCACTCTCTTCCTGAGCAGTAAATTTAATACCCGGTCGCATTGAGAGCTTAATACACGGTTCCCTGCGTAATTTATGCAAAGATGAAGACACTCCGTCGTGCATGCAATATGTCTAACAGGATTAGCAGTCGCCTCGCGGGTGTTGATGATACCTCGGTAGGATTTCAGCGAAAAGCGAAGAAAATTTGTCGACGATTTGGAAACGTGAGAAGTGCTCCGATAAAAGAGAACCATCTCTCGATAGGATCTGACGGAGCTCTCTCGTAGAAAACTTGGTCATTTAGTCGAGGATACGTTCGCGCAATTTAAAGGAGCGACGCGGAATCGTCGAGAGTACTTTCCGATGCTGCTGCATATGCATATGAGCTCTTCGAGTATGCAAATAACCCGAGCGAGTATTTTACTCGGACCAACGTCGCGGAAGACTGCGCTGTTTCTGGCTGCGTTCAAACGCTTCTTACTTTGGACCTCTCGAGAAGATCAACGTTAACTTTCCACGGTTCGTTCTACTTGACATCTGACGTATTAGATACTGTGTGATAGGGAAAATGACCTATTAACGGTACTAACTAAACACTACAAAGTCTGCAGTAATATGTAAAACACACACATGTAGAAACACATATGTATTTTATATCGAAGTTTCAACAATAGCACATTCTTAGATGATTCCCATGATCAAACTATCAAGTCTCCATATCCCTAGATCCGAAACCACAATTTCCATCATTCTAATGCCTAAGAGAGATCAAAAAATCCCTAGATCCATATCCCTAGAAAATAATGTAGCTGATACTTTTTCCATTTTGGGAATGATAAAATCATTCCACGAAAAATTATATAAAAAAGATTTGTTGGGTTACGAAAAGTAACGAGTCCGTTTGAAACGAAATACAAAAGAGGCGATGCAGCGAAGAAAGAAACGAGGGGAATGTCCACGTAAAGGTAATTGGAAGATGGAAAGAGGAATGGGTAGAAGAGAAAGGCAACGGGAGGCGAGAAAACAAGAACGCTTTTGATCCTGTTGCATATGCATACCAGTATTTCGCGTATGCAAATGTTTGTCACCGACAATATTGTTTTCGCGATCGACACCCTCTACAAAGCGGCGGCATCGCGCGGTTTCGATATGCTCGCGAGTATTCGCGGAACCTTTAAATTACCTTAAACGCGGCTATCGTGGCTGGAACGACTAGGAATATGCATTGCGGCGTCGTGAAAATTTTGTGGAGGAGGAAGGTTGGGAGATTTGGAATTTGGGAAGTTGGGGATTAGGGAATTAGGAAGTTGGGAAAATGGGGAATTAGAAATTTAGGAAATTAGGTGATTGGAAGATTCGGGATTTAGGAAGAAATTGGGGAATTGGGAAATTAGGAAATTAGGGAATTGGTGAATTCGGGGATAGGGGAATTAGGAGATTGGGAAATTAGGGGATTTGGAAATTAGGGGATTGGGAAATTAGGGAATCGGTGAATTAAGGAATTGGGAATTAGGAGATGGGGAAATTAGGAGATTGGGGAATTAGGGAATCGGGGAATTAGGAGATTGGGAAATTAGGAGATTGGGAAATTAGGAGATTGGGGAATTAGGAGATTGGGGAATTAGGAGATTGGGAAATTAGGAGATTGGGGAATTAGGAGATTTGGAAATTAGGGGATTGGGGAATTAGGAGATTGGGGAATTAGGGAATCGGTGAATTAGGGAACCGGTGAATTAAGGAATTGGGGAATTAGGAGATGGGGAAATTAGGAGATTGGGGAATTAGGGAATCGGTGAATTAGGGAACCGGTGAATTAAGGAATTGGGAAATTAGGAGATTGGGGAATTAGGGAATCGGTGAATTAGGGAACCGGTGAATTAAGGAATTGGGAAATTAGGAGATTTCGGAATTAAGGAATCGGTGAATTAGGGAACCGGTGAATTAAGGAATTGGGGAATTAGGAGATGGGGGAATTAGGAGATTGGGGAATTAGGGAATCGGTGAATTAGGGAACCGGTGAATTAAGGAATTGGGAAATTAGGAGATTTCGGAATTAAGGAATCGGTGAATTAGGGAACCGGTGAATTAAGGAATTGGGGAATTAGGAGATGGGGGAATTAGGAGATTGGGGAATTAGGGAATCGATGAATTAGGGAACCGGTGAATTAAGGAATTGGGAAATTAGGAGATTCCGGAATTAAGGAATCGGTGAATTAGGGAACCGGTGAATTAAGGAATTGGGAAATTAGGAGATTCGGGAATTAGGGAATTGGTGAATTAAGGAATTGGGGAATTAAGGAATTGGGGAATTAGGAGATGGGTGAATTAAGATATTGGGAAATTAGGAGATTCGGGAATTAGGGGATTGGAGAATTAGGGAATCGGTGAATGAGGGGATTGGGGAATTGGAAAATGGAAAATTGGGAAATTGGAGAATTGGGGAATCAGGCAATTGGGGAATTAGGAAATTGGGTTTTTCTTCGAAAATTTTTCAGAATCGTTCTGACCATCCTAATCTTCGCATCGCGCTCATTAACCCTCGTTTATAACCACAGTTCTTGTTCACATTTCTTGCACGAACATATCATTGTTATTTGTTATTGTTTTATTAAACGTAAGCATAGTTGTCTGCTACTCCGTGCCACAATGACTTCACGTTCTCCTAAACCATATATACTTAAATATTTCTGAACGCGATCTTTTTGCACCTCTGCAAAAACCGTAATACTTGTCTATACTGTGATTCTATAGGTAAAGTTAGCTGTAAAACGCTTGCATTTAGGTGATTCACCTTCTTGTCGTGCATCAAATTACGAGTCCAGCTGCTAATTACGAGAACAAGAACATTTATGTAACTGAAAGTAGATTTTTCTTGTTGACATTTTGGAGTCTGTTTCCCTTGTTCTCTGTAGCATCGTACCGCGAACTACTCTCGTTTCAACATTAACAACCGAATCGCTTTTGAAGCTGGCCGTAGTGACACGCCGGTAATTTGGTGGTAACGAGTTTGTAAAATAAAAAGGCGGCTGTCGAGCGAACTTCCAGCTAATGTTTCATGCCAGACACGAAAACGAACTGTACCGTGAATATACAAGAGAAAGAGAAACAGAGGACGAAGGGGTTGAAAGGGGTGAGCCGAGCGTACGATTTACAGCGGCTAATTTTCAACGACCAGAGAATTCCCGGTCGAATCCCGAGGGTTTCAGAAAACCGACGAAATCTCTCCTTTGGCTTCCTTCTGCATACGTGCCGGATGAAAAAGAGTAGCGGCAAACTAGCAAAAATATTTTCTATAGAATCCTCGTACACGGACCAGAAAATCGTGTCCCATTTCATCCAAACCTTACAGAGTTTTGGCTCGATATCGCGTTTCCTCTTTTCTATTTGGCTTTTCTGCGACTGCGATAAATTCGAATGTGCTGCACCGGAAAAATATGTACCCTTGTAAATGATCGAGTGTCAATTGATGGATTTTTATTTTACCAAGGTGCTTTCAAAGTCGAGTGGAACTTGTTCCATGAAATATTCAAATATCCGAATATCTATTTATACGAATATTCAAATGTTTACATATTAAATGTCCAAGTAAACATCCATACATCAAATTAATAATTTATGCCACTACCTCAATGTTCATTTAAATATCCAATTATCCAAATATTTATATATATATCAGATGTCCAAACAGTGGAACATCCAAATATCTCAACATGCTAATTCTTCAAGTATCAAACGATCGAATATCTAAATACCCAAATTTAAAAAAGCAAAGTCACGAAGTATTAATTTATATAACATTTGACACAAGAAGATAGATATGTTATCAAAGGAGCACTCGATGAAATTTGACGATAAAAGAAACGTCATAAGCGACGTTGCTTCATATGACGTGTTTCAATATCTTTCCACGAGCGACTCTAAACATCGTAGACTAAACGAATATTTTTCACTTTTTCAATCAAACAGTGACTCTCAGAGATGTATCCATTTACGGATTGAAACAGAACGGTCTGTACACGAATTTATAGAGTATACATAGATATAGATTCGCATTTGTGTACGTACGCGCAGTTCGACAACTGCATTTTGGAAACGAACGTTAGATAAAACACGAAGTTTCCCGCCGATGCGATGGAGTTCTGAAACAGTGTTCTCGATGCCGGAAATGCACGCCTCGAGTGAATCTGTTATTCGTCTCTTCTGTGTACACGTATCTCAATAAACGTGCATCAACGACGGCCTCCCTGGGCACCATTTAAAAGCTGTTCCGTCGATAAAACTCAACTGTGAGAATAAAACTGGAAACTACGATAATTGTGAAAGAATCGTTCCGGTAGAGAATATTATTTAATCGAGAAAACTTATATTTGTGATCAGAATGATGTTCCGGGGAGAAAATTCTGTCACGTGTGTGCATCGTGTGTGATGTCAGAACTGAGAAATTGGGACTTTGGAAAATTGGAAAATCGAGAAATTGGGTCCTTGGGAAAATGGGACTTTGGGAAATTGGGACCTTGGGAAATTGGGACTTTGGGAAATTGGGACTTTGGGAAATTGGGACTTTGGGAAATTGGGACTTTGGGAAATTGGGACTTTGGAAAATTGGGACTTTGGGATATTGGGACCTTGGGAAATTGGGACTTTGGGAAATTGGGACCTTGGGAAATTGGGACTTTGCGAAATTGGGACTTTGGGATATTGGGACTTTGGGATATTGGGACTTTGGGAAATTGGGACTTCGGGATATTGGAACGTTGGGAAATTGAGACCTTGAGAAATTGGGACCTTGGGAAATTGGGAATTTGGGAAATTGAGACCTTGAGAAATTGGGACTTTGGGAAATTGGAACCTTGGGATATTGGAACCTTGGGATATTGGAACCTTGGGATATTGGAACCTTGGGATATTGGAACCTTGGGATATTGGAACCTTGGGATATTGGAACCTTGGGATATTGGAACCTTGGGATATTGGAACCTTGGGATATTGGAACCTTGGGATATTGGAACCTTGGGATATTGGAACCTTGGGATATTGGAACCTTGGGATATTGGAACCTTGGGATATTGGAACCTTGGGATATTGGAACCTTGGGATATTGGAACCTTGGGATATTGGAACCTTGGGAAATTGCAACGTTGGGAAATTGGGACCTTGGGAAATTGGGAATTTGGGAAATTGGGACCTTGAGAAATTGGGACCTTGGGAAATTGGGACCTTGGGGAATTGGGACCCTTGGGAAATTGGGACCTTGGGGAGTTAAAACCTTGCAAAATTGGGACCTTGGGAAATTGGAACCTTGGGAAATTGGGACCCTTGGGGAATTGGGACCCTTGGGAAATTGGGAGCTTGGGGAATTGGGTCCTTGGGAAATTCGAAATCTTGCGAAATTGGTACCATGGGAAATTAAAACCTTGCAAAATTGGGACCTTGGGAAATTGGGACTTTCGGAAATTGAAACCTTGGGAAATAGGGACCTCGTCAAATTGAGACCTAGTAATATAAATATAACATTGTATATTATGACGTGAGAAACCTCGGTAATACAACGACGTCAAAATGAAAATATAGCGTGTGGATTGATCCAATATTCAAGAGTTAATTGAAAACGTAGGTACCTTTTTAACTCGTCATAAAACGATGGCGCAGAAAAAGGATCTCGTTATCAGAATTCGTTTTCTTCGATTTTCATACGCGATATGATAGGTTTTGATATAATGGAAATTAAAAAAAAAAAAGGAGGGAGGAAATTGGACATCGAGGATATTGGTCGTAGGTTGAATGAGCGAATTGGGAAAAAGGACTTCTGGCCTGACGTGAATTTTGGCTTTCCGCTGAATTTAACGAGCATTGTTTCAACGAGCAGTGTGTTTTTTGGTTCGAAATTGTACTGACGGGTTTTTTCAGCGAACGATGGCCAATTCCAAGCTTGATTGATGGTACAAAGATGGTGGAGGAAGGGGTCGTATCGATCGGATTGAAAAAATATTAGCGAAATATACCGGAGGGTAAATTCGCCGAATAAAGGTTGATTTGAAAGGGATATTGGAACGCGAGGCAGGTGTACTTTATGCTACTTTCAGAAATTCGAGATAGTGCTTCTTAATGAACGTTGCATTTGAAAGGCAAAGTTGCTGGTTTTACAAATTATTGAAAATGTTCTATTCCGTAATTAGATTCTGTTGCTATGAGGCACTATTTAGGGTTACATCAAATATTTTAGAAAAATATATTTTGGAAATATAGTACTATATTTTACAATTTCATGTGGTCTTTCTGTGGTATGTTCAATTTTTCAAATTTTTACATTCATGGAGTTTGGGTTCACAAGTTCATAGGTGAGCAGATTGCAAGATTGTAAGTTTAGGAGTTTGCAAATTTAATAGGTTAAAAATTTACATGTGTGAAAGTTCATAAGTGTGCAAGAATGTAAACATGCATGAATGCTGATATGTTAGTATGTGAGTATGTAAGTATATGAGTATGTAAGCATGTAGGTATGTGAGTATGTAAGCATGTAAGTGTGTGAGTATGTAAACATGTAAGTATATGAGTATGTAAGTATGTGAGTATGTAAGTATGTGAGTATGTAAGCATGTAAGTATGTGAGTATGTAAGCATGTAAGTGTGTGAGTATGTAAGCATGTAAGTATATGAGTATGTAAGTATGTGAGTATATAAGTATGTGAGTATGTGAGTATGTGAGTAAGTGAGTATGTAAGCATGTGAGTATGTAAGTAAGTATGTAAGTATGTGAGTATGTAAGTATGTGAGTATGTAAGTATGTGTGTAAGTATCTATGTATGTATATATGCATGTGTCTATGTATGTATGTATGCATGCATGTGTATATGTATGTACGTATGTGACTGTGTATGTTGTGTGTGTATATATGTATATGCAAGCATGTATGTATAATAAGTATGTAGGTAAATATGAATGTAAGTAGGCATGTAAGTATGCAATTTTACAAGAATGCTGGTATGTCATTATTTAACTAATTAAGTATGTTCGTAACTATGTACATATGCAAGTAAGCAAGAATGCTAATGTGTCATTATGCAACTATGCAGCTATAAAAGTATGCAAGATATCCATTTCATTATAATCTCATTCAGAGTCATTTCAAAATCATGAAACTTTTCACTTAGATCATTAAATAAATATATTCTTATCCTTGTCTATTTTCTGTCATATTAAACTTGCATTAAATTGTCGAAGTAATATCTCTTATTAATCGACGCGTTATAACGTCAGGGGTTTTTCGATCGAGCATGTTTCGTCACTGCCTCGAATTCTCGTGAAAAATTGAAGCACGCAAAGGCAAAAATCCTTGCGGAGCGTGGAAGTTCGTTTTTTTACGATTTTGCAATTTTCGTGTCAGGGTAGCCGAGGTGCAAAGAGGTAATTTTCTTTGCCAGGCAGGAGACACGCATTCGAGCCTCGCTCCGCAGAGGATCGTTGTCGAAAGCCAAGTTATCAGAATATTGCATTCGAGTTTTTATTTTCCACCGGCGTCTGTCGTTTGTTCTATGAAAGAGATTAAAAAAAAAAGAGTACTGGAAACCCGTCATACTGCGCGAACGTGAGAAGTCGATTCGATGACGAGAGAGAATAATAAAATGAAAGAAACATTTTTTTGTTCGCTGTCCCGTGGCTGCCACCTTTTTATCCGATGAAGTTTTATGCACTCTCATTTCACGACTCGAGTGAAAATTATTTTTCGTACAAAAATGAGATTGCGGGGATCGAACGATTTACTGGGCGAATTAGATTGCAAGTGATTTCAATTTTCTTTTGTTTTCGGATTGCTATTTTCTCGTAAATCACTGGCGATAGTTATTTGTTTTTTTCAGAATATTATTTCTGGGAAGTTATTAAACTTTTATGTATTTTTATAATTTTATAATGTTTTATGTGGTCTGCTAGAACTATTAGAAATATTATAATATACCCTATTAGGGTTTACACCCTATGGTACCTCAGCATGTCATTTTGGTATATCAGATTTAATATACCATTTGAAACGCAGTATATGATCTGATATATCTTCCTTCATACGAAGTAAGTAGAAGTGCAGTTCTGCGTGAAAAGTTTTTCCGATTCATTGATACTCGAGAGAAAATAGTTTCGATAATCACACTGAAAGTGTTCCAATCCTACTAGGGTGGTGTTGAAACGGTGTGTGCGTTTAATCGGGAAAAGGCATCGATTCATGTCGATGGTTATTGGATTACTCTGAAAATCCCCATTCTCCGCTCCTTTCTTTAATAAGCGTTAAATGCCCTGTTAACTTTATCGATTCTTAAACATCGTACTTTAACACCCACTACGAAAAGCAAGAAAACGAACTAATTATACGAATTCTTTTAGTTCGTAATCTCGAATAACTTTGAATCCTTCGATCGCATAGATTATTGTATTAAAGCGACCACATCCACCAAAGCCTCCGGTAGAGGTCTCGAATAATCGGAATTGATACGACGCGTTTGATGGTGCTCGTTACATTTTCCCGATTATTGACGAAATAATCTTCACTGTTAATGACCAGAATGCATAGATATCAAAGGTCAGTCGAATCGTCATCGAATAGCAAATCCTAATCTTCTGTATTAGCATAATTGGCTACTTTCTGCTGAGCTACTTTATGCGCATGCGCAAAGATATACAGTTTTTACATTCCTCAATTGTCATAATTCAATACAATTAATAGTTGTAATTAATTATTACAAGCTATTCTTATGAAGGATAGACAATGTAATACATTAATTGTATACTTTAGATATGTACTTTAAGATATACTTTACGATGTATTTAATAGAATTGTATGTTAAGTTTAAATACGTTTCTATAATTTAGATCATACATTCGTGTAGAGGTACGTACTACGCATGCGCATAAGGTATGCAGCTTTTACATTCCTCATTTGTAACAATTGAATACAACTATTAATTATTACAAGCTATTCATATGAAGGATAGACGATTTAATGCATTAACTGTATACTTTAGATATGTACTTTAAGATATACTTTACGATATATTCAATAGAATTGTATTTTAAGTTTAAATATGTTTCAGTAACTTAGATCATATATTCGTGTAGAGGTACGTACTGCGCATGCACTGTGTGGTTTACGTAACGCATGCGCATAAGAGATACAGCTTTTATATTCCTCATTTCTAACAATTCAATAAAACTATTAATTATTACGGGCTGTCTATATGAAGCATAGACAATGTAATACATTAATTATATACTTTAGACAGATACTTTAAGATATACTGTAAGATATATTCAATAGAATTATACTTTAAGTTTAAATACGTATCAATAACTTAGATCATACATTCATGTAGAGATACGTACTGCGCATGCGCTACGTAAGCCACACAGCGCATGCGCAGTATATATCTCTATTTAAGAAAACATCTTCACATTCTTTTCAATAAATAATATAATTTAACCACTTAAAACAGGATTTATATTCATTGACAGTTCGAGATATTTTAAACAGCTTGCATTAAATGTACTTTTAATTTATTACAAACATATTCTGTACTTTTATACTAATACTTTTGTCTTATTCTGTACTATCGGTTGAAAGATTCGGATCTCGATTATCGTCCCGATCGAAACGGATGCTATCGCACAAATCGATAGCCAAATCAGTCGTGCAAAGCAACGCGTACACGAAGGCCGTCATAAGCTGAATTTGAACAGCTCAGCAAATCAAACCGCTAATGTTATAGTATTTATCGTGGAATTAATCTCGACGAATGGAAAGCCGGCGATCGCCGATAAACCGTCCTGATTACGGCGAGCAGGGACTATCGTGATCGCGTTTAAATCGGATTAAAGCCGTCGGCCATTTGACGGAAAACATTCGGCCTTTGTCGAAGCCTGGCTTTTACCCAACAGCATGATTCTAAATGAGTTTCTCCGTCATTTCGAACGTTAAAGCTTCGTAACCGTTTCATGGAGATTATTTTTCCCTTCATTTTCGCTATTTTTGATCGTTGCAGATGAATCGAGGATTTACTTGTTGTTACTTCTCATTTGATCATTACCAAATATTCAAACGTTTGAAGGATTTATTATCGTTATTACATTTTTTTCTAAATTTTAAGTAACCTCTTGATATACTTTGTAGAAAAAATTTGAAGTTCTGTAATTTACAGAAATTTGAAGGTTAGGAATTAGGAGGGATTTTAAGGGATTCGAAAATTTTGTGATATAAAATATGAAAGCTGAAATCAGTGATTTAGTCAATTTCAGAACTAACAGATGTTCTCGATTAGAGTTCAGCAGCGTTAATCAGTTTCTTTATCAGAATTCTGACGGTGGAAATCAAATCGGAAGCTTCGATCGGGTTAGTCGGAATTAATCGAGGCATGCAACTAAGCTCGTACATTACATATAACGATCTAAGCAAATCGGAAATTCGCCGATGCTCCTGAATCAGAACGCCTTGTTGAGTGCGGCAGTCGGTAGAGGCATTGAAGGGTCAATCAGCATTCCGATCAAAGCAATACGAAGCACCTACGCAGCATTTTCATTGATTCAGTGCCGATAAGGACCGCTGAAATTAAAGTCAATTAGACCGTGTCCCGTGTCATTCTCGAATACGTTTAATCATTCGAGAACACCTCAGATAAATTTAATTTAATCGGAAATCGAACGAAACTCTCCGAAATTAAAATTAATCGCTCTCCCATTCAGACTCAATTTTCTACGGTTTTCAAGTACGTCTTGACGAGTTCTATGCAATCAGGATTATCTTCAGAGTATTATTTCATAGAATACGTGTTTAATTGCTTCGAGATAATCCTTAGGAAGTTCTTTCATCCAGTAAGATTGTTATATTCCTCGGAACGGTAAAGACGTCGCGTGGGATATTAATAACAGGAAAATAGGGACGATGTCGGATATGTCGGGTTGTTAGTCGCAAGAAAGGAATCGCGAGGAAAATGAGACGCAGTCAAAAGGGATTACCGAGGAGTCGTGAATTCATTTCAGGTTGGACATGTTACTTTGCCGGTATAAATAAGAATTTCCAGGGCGGAGCGTCCTCTCACCGAATCGAATATTTCCTTTTCTGGATGGGTACGAGAGCTCGACAAATATTTCCGAAGAATTTATTCCACTGGAATAGATATGTTCCTCTGCCTGGCCGATACCTTCGCTCGAAATCGTCCAGTCGTAGTCAAAGCTAAAGCTCGACTCTTTTCTCCATTTTGTACTTGTCGTATTTCCTTCTTTGCGTATTCCGAGGGTCTCTTATTCTGTTTATCGTCAAGAAGCATGCTGTGACTCGTGATTCCTTCGGATCATACTTATTTCGAAGGTACTACAATGAAATATTTTCATCACGGGGAATTATGCATACGATGAGTTATTCGCTGGACGTGGAATAATTAAATTCCATTCTTTTCGGAGTAACATCGTTTGAATAATTCTCCGAGTGTACGTCGAGTGAATTTAATATTTGCACCCCAAGCTACGATGTTACTCCACTTGTATTGCTGGAACGACAGAACGATCAAGGGCTATTCGTGTCTACTTTAATGATGTAGGAATTCTAGGATGCAGGTAGATTACGATCTACGTATGCATTGATGTATTGATATACGGGCATATTCAGGTGCCTAGAGATTTCGGGCTTTTGGGAGTCTGAAACATTGGCATCATAGACATGCAGATGAATCTAGGGACCTTTGATCTAAATATGTATCTATGACTTTGGATTATATCTCAATTTAATTAGCTCACACACGATTCACTTTTGTATTACATATTTGGTGGTTTGTTTAGCTGGAAGGGCTAGGAAAAATGAAGGAGAGACGGGGATGTATGGAGAAGATGGACAAGAACGTTTTGGATGAATAGGAAGTTGAGCACCAGCGAGAAAGTCAAGTCTCTTATGCGCCATCTAGTAGCGATGAGCGTAGGCATCATGTAGGCATAAACATAGCACCACACATACGTAATAATTTTATTTTACATACACAATATCTTACATAGTACATAACGGTTTTAAAGAAATACATAAACTAATTTCATCGATAAAATGATAACAAATAATCAGATTTAATTGCCGGATCTTACAAGTATATTTAATTTTTACAGTTTAATTCATCCGAATTCGTATTCCATTTTTAATCGTCGAATTCGCACTGAAATATGAGGGTGGATTTCATCGACGCTATTGTGCGAATCAGCCTTAATAAGCGAAGGTATCGCACGCGGGCCACGCAATTATTAAATTAATTGCTACGATTTAATATCATCGCCGCGATTTATCGTTCGAGCAACGCCGAGATGATCAAACAATTCGGCGATCATACTTTCGATCAGTTTCGTTTTATTTACACGTAGGTGGTCCCGTGAGTTATTTTAACGATTTCGTAACTCCGAAGAATATCGACGGGCAGTCAGCATTTTTCTGAACGTTCCGCGAGTGTTTGATTCACTCCAATAGTTTGTCGATCGCGCAATAACAATCCGTTTGAACGTTACTTTCGGTTCGGTTCGTTCTACTCCAATCGAAGAGCTTTGAATTACATTTAAATGGACCGTGCGTAGTTTCGATGGCCAGCACTTTCGAGAACTGCGATACCACTTGATCCCGATTGCCAATTGAATTTCACATTTTCACGTTTTCTTCGGCTCTCGTTCTATGTACACTTTCGATTGGTCTGATAAAATGAATAAACAGCGTGAAATAGAAACATGTACATTTGTTAATAATTGAAACGTTGCTGTAAGGTCGTATCGCGTTACCGATACATTTGCTATTTGGAAGAAGAAATATATTTTTAGTCAAAAAAATTATTCTCTCACTGAATTAGATATTGTAGACTTTTGTTATATTGCCACTGACAGATTTGTTACGTATAGATGATAGATAATATTGTGTGGTGATACAACGTGTTACGACACAACGCGTAGTAAGGTAATATGTAGGAACAGAAGGCGCGGCGATATAACGCGAGGGAAGTACCACGGTGCAGTATAACACATTGCAATGCAAGGTGTGGCGATATAATGCGTTGTGACACGACGCTTAACAATTCCAAGCATGGCAGTATAACATGTGGCGATATAACGCGAGGGAAGTACCACGATGCAATATAACGCGTTGCGGTACAAATCGTGGTGATATAACGCATTGTAATACAACGCTTGACAATTCCAAGCGTGGCAGTCTTAACACCCGGCGATATAACGCGAGGGAACTACGACAGTGCAATATAACACGTTGCGGTACAAGGTGTGGTGATATAACGCCTTGGGACACAACGCTTGACAATTCCAAGCGCGACAGTGTAACACATGGCGATATAACGCGAGGGAAGTACCACGCTGCAATATAACGCGTTGCGATACAAATCGTTGTGATATAACGCCTTGGGACACAACGCTTGACAATTCCAAGCGTGGCAGTGTAACACGTGGCGATATAACGCGAGGGAAGTACCACGCTACAATATAACGCGTTGCGGTACAAATCGTGGTGATATAACGCATTGCAACACAACGCTTGACAATTCCAAGCGTGGCAGTGTAACACGTGGCGATATAACGCGAGGAAAGTACCATAATGCAATATAACGCGAGGGAAGTACCACGGTGCAATGTAACGCGTTGCCATACAAATAATGGTGATATAACGCATCGTGACACGACGAGTGACAATTCCAAACGTTGCAATGTTACACCCGGCGATATAACGCGTGGTAATGTATCATGGGTCAAAATAAAGCGTTACCATACAACACGTGGTGATATAACGTGTTGCAACACAACGTATAACATTTTTGTATGGTGGTAAATAAGTACTAGTAACTCCATCTAAATGAAAATTCAATCGGCAATATAGCGAAAGTTCCCTATATTTTGCAAATACAGCAAGTAAAATCATTACCTGTTGGAGTGGTATTCGAATTTTGTGCAATGAAACTTTCTCAACCATCGGTGCTGTTCACATATTGATATTGACATCGATGCGTTCATTGGTACGAACGTGAAATTACATCGCAACGAGTTGGAAATTTCTTTCTCGATTTGTAACGAACTTAACAATGATTTTAGCATCATTTATCGTTACGAGCCACTGGATTATTCAGCCGTTACTCGAACCGTGATTTCCCGTTTACAATGACTGCTCGACCACGCTTCCTGCGCTTCGCACTCGCATTAAATAAATCATTAGACAGACTCATCAATAAATAGCAAGCTTAATTGGCATCGATCGATAGTAACTGTTAATGTTTAGCGGCGATAAACATCCGTTCGCGATTACGACACTTTATCAGATTTATTTGAGTTCGATATTTTTACTTATATATTTAATAATGTTAACTTAGTAACGATGTTAATCCTGTATCCAGTATGCTAACATGAAAATATATTACATATAGAAACATATTCTTTGGTCACCGACACACGAACAACATTCGTGTGAACAAATTTTGGAGCTGTGTATTTACGGATTTAGAAATATGCGGTTAATATTCACTATTAATACCGAAATATTGACAGTGCATATTGTGCGTGAAATATTGATAGCATATATTAATCTAACGCCCCATTAATTTTCAAACAAGTACTAAATGTAATTGGATAAAGCCTACCTAGGGACATGTTAATTAATTAAATGAACTATAGGTTTTCAATCATTAATTGAACGTCTACTAATGCCTATTGATCACTCACAGTAAAAAATATAATTTAAAACACGATTCAAATCCTGCCCTATCATTACCGTCACCATGTTTTGTCCTAGAATATAAATTACTGTTCATTACGTGCAAACTTTTCAAAGGTAGATATTTTTTCTATGAACACCTATTACATCATTCTTAATCGTCTTTTTACACGATAACTTCGATACTGCATCCGATCATTACCGGTTGTTCCTTTCACCCCTTTTTTTCTACCCGATTTCGTTTCATCAGAAACCCTTACTGAAGGATTAATTCCTCGAGTCGCGGAAAGATTATTCGCTTAAAACCCGTGTTTTTGACCACAGAATTATGCTTCCAAGCTGCACGACAGCCTCGATGCGTGTATGCCACGCGACCATTTTTATTTAGACCAATTACCATAACACAGGCCTCGAGAATTCAACCTCGCGTCACTTGCTTTTTCTTCTTCGTTTACGCGAAATTTTCGTGACTACGAGCCTGGTATAAACTGCACTTTCATTGTCACTTACGCGATTGTAAAATGAAAATGGTGACGTGCAGTAAATTTACTCTTTCTCAATGTATAAGTTTGTGAATTTCAGATTTTTAAATTCTCAGATCTGAAGAATTTTCAGATTCCTATATTTTCAAGTTCTTAGCTTCTCAATGTTCCAATTTTCCAAATTTTCAATTTTCCTAATTTCGAATTTTGCAAATTTCCAATTTTCCACATTTCCCATTTTCCACATTTCCCATTTTCCACATTTCCCATTTTCCACATTTCCCATTTTCCACATTTCCCATTTTCCACATTTCCCATTTTCCACATTTCCCATTTTCCACGTTTCCCATTTTCCACATTTCCCATTTTCTATATTTCTCATTTTCCACATTTCCAATTTTCCACGTTTCCACGTTTCCACATTTCCACATTTCCAATTTTCCATATTTCCAATTTTCCACGTTTCCAATTTTTCAAGTTTTCAATTTTCCACATTTCCAACTTTCCAAATTTTCAATTTTCCAAATTTCCAACTTTCCAAATTTCAAATTTTCTCATTTATCAACTTCTTATACTCCCAAACTGTGAAAGCCTCAACCTTGCCAATTTCACACCTTCAAAGTCCCACCCTTCGACCTTCACGAACTTCCTAATCACAAAATTCGAAACGTCCTTGAATTATCAACGCCCCGCAAATGACCCAAATCGCACAGGGTCTAATTACGTCGAGTTCCAAATCAGCGGTACAGCGTTTAATTTATTTAGACCCAGTCCGTGTCCCATCAGCGTTACGTCCAGCTCAACGCCTGTAATTGAACCCGACACGGAATAAGTTAATATCTAAATTAACCCACGAATATTTCATCGGAAATTCCTTCGATCAATCAAAAACTTAGTTCGATGTCGCCATGTTGAAAATATCCTTTGATCCCTTCGATCCCTTATCCTCCTTGCATTTAACCAAAAAATAGGAAGTTTCGACGCGAGGCGTATCCGAAAGAGAACGTTCGTTTCCCGGATCCTTAAATCCGGCGAAGAAAAAGTAGGGAGCAGAGAACGTTCATTTTCTCGATCGCTTTATCCTCCCTCGACAAGGAAGATCACGGAAGCGAGTTAACGCAGGAATATCCGGGTTCCCTTAATCTTCCATCCGTCATTGACCAGCCAACGATATTTCTCCGGTGACGTGGGGCGTCTTGGACATAATCGCGACGCGTTTAATCGTCGTCGTTGTCGTCGTCCGGCAGATCGATTCACGTGTACGCACGTGTTCGCACGGTGGCCAGCGAGCGTCGCGGCGCTGTTTATGCAACCGTACACAGAAACGGAGCCGGTGTGTACGGACGCGACGGATCAATCCGGATTAATTGAGTTACGGTTCGCGGTTTTGCGGCCGGCCAACGACCGCACGGATATATCCGCGGCTTCCGGGAGGGTTTGTTGCCCGGGGACATGCGACTCCCGCGACGACGATTCTGTCAGACTTGTCCTACGTCTTGCCGCTCATCCTTCAGGGCTTCACGGATTAAAAAAAACTACCAACGGGATGCTTACGGCGTTCGATTTTTAACGACTGTCGTTCTTTTACCGATGGACGTTTTTGAGCTAAAGATAGTTCTGGGTTTAAACTTTATGTTGAAGGGAGATTCAAAGTGCGCGTGTAATAATTCACGCGTAATAATTCAGCGTGTGGTAGTTCCATGCGCAGTAATTCTGCGCGTGATAGGGCTCATGCGCAGTAATTCTGCGCGTGGTAATTCTACGCATAGTAATTCAGTGCGTGGTAATCCAATGCGTTCATATTTTGACACGTGGGAATTCGACACATGGTCATTCCATGCGTAGTAATTCTATGCGTGACAATTCCATTCGTAGTAATTCCACGCTTGGCAATTCTACGCGTAGTAATTCCACGCGTGGCAATTCCATGCGTAGTAATCCCACGCGTGGCAACTCTACGCGTAGTAATTCCACGCGTGGTAATTCGACGCATTGCAATTCCACGCGTGGTTATTCGATGCATTGTAATTCCACGCGTGGCAATTCCATGCGTAGTAATTCCACGCGTGGCAATTCCATGCGTAGTAATCCCACGCGTGGTAATTCGACGCATTGCAATTCCACGCGTGGTTATTCGACGCATTGTAATTCCACGCGTGGCAATTCCATGCGTAGTAATCCCACGCGTGGCAACTCTACGCGTAGTAATTCCACGCGTGGTAATTCGACCTATTGCAATTCCACGCGTGGTTATTCGATGCATTGTAATTCCACGCGTGGCAATTCCATGCGTAGTAATCCCACGCGTGGCAACTCTACGCGTAGTAATTCCACGCGTGGTAATTCGACGCATTGCAATTCCACGCGTGGTTATTCGACGCATTGTAATTCCACGCGTGGCAATTCCATGCGTAGTAATTCTACGCGTGGCAATTCCATGCGTAGTAATCCCACGCGTAGCAACTCTACGCATTGTAATTCCACTCGTGGCAATTCCATGCGTAGTAATTCTTACGCGTGGCAATTCCATGCGTAGTAATCCCACGCGTGGCAACTTTACGCATAGTAATTCAGCGCTTGGCAATTCTACGCATTGTAATTCAGCGCGTGGTAGTTCCATGCGTCGTAATCCAGCGCGTGGTAGTTCCATGGGCAGTAATTCTGCGCACAGTAGACTCATGCGCAGTAATTCTGCGCGTGATAGTTTCACGCGTGGTGATTCTACGCATAGTAACTCAGTGCGTGGTAATTCAGTGCGTTCATATTTTGACACGTGGGATTTCGACACATGTTCATTCGATGCGTAGTAATTCGACGCACGATGTTAAATAATAATTACTACAAATGATATGATAACCCTAAACAAAGTGTAACTTTCGTGCAAAGTTCAACTTTGTTTTATGTAACGAAATCAAGTGTCCGGACACTTATGGACGGTAGTGTAAGTCTGGTCATGGGTATATGACACATGGTAATACGAGGCAATATCAAACCGGTGGGAATATAACACTTGATAATATAACACATGGCAATAAATAATCCGCACAAATAATAATCTGTAATACTAAAGTTTGAAATAAATCGAGATACCAGGTAAATTAAAATATGTAACACAATCCTTCATTATTTCAGCAAAAATAAAGTATAACTGAATTTCGCTGAAAGCTCCTTAAAGCACCTTCGTTTAATGAAGACATAAAACATGATAAAACTCCGGTGGATAAATAGTAAAATAATCTAGTTGGAAGAAGAAAAGCGTTCATTCGTTGCTGAAGTTGATTCTATCGAGAAGTAATCTCGCGGGTAACTCTTCATAAAATGAGTAAGCTGATCCGCTTATGCATCCTCTTTGTTTTCTCATTAGGGAAATTACTTTACGTAGCATTCTTCGTTAAGAAGATCAAAGATACACTGTAGGGGATAAAAACTACCGAGCCATGTAACGGTAGAACTTTAAACGACTAAAACGATTGGTTGGTTTATTCGGGTGCTTTATTTTTGTGTTTGCTACTGTGAACGGGTTATCTACCTTTTTTACCTCGATACGTATTATTGATATTAATCTTGAATATCGACGATATCAATAATTTATCCAAATATCGTTGAATATCAATGATCTCAATAATTTATCAAAATATTCTTCAATATCAATCATGTCAATAATTTATGAGAATATCATTGAATATCAATGATCTCAATAATCTATCAATATAACCGGTGATACACCTTCATATCGTCCATATACAGTTTCCCAATCGAAGTTAGAGCACAACCAAAAGTAGACCAGTTAATAGCATCAGTTAATAATTTTTCAAACCTTCAAACCTAGAAATTCCGCTCTAAAATTTTGGAAGATCAGAAATCTCCAATTTGAGAAATCAAGAATTATGTTTAAATTTACATGAACCTAATTACACATTGCATTAATGCCCAACCCCCATACAATTAAAAACACCTTTACCTAAAGCGAAGCTTGTTAGAAGCAGCTGTCATCTAAGTTGTCGTCTCCTGTGAGAGGGTTAATTGCTCCCGTAGGCATTTCACAATCAATTTTTTTCACCGATGGTCCTTTTTCCAAGGTCTCGCCTTAATTTACCCGTAGTCTTGGCAGCCCGATAGCCGGGCGCTCGGGTACAAAGGTCTGCACCGTCGAGCAGCGGCAGGCCGCTTTGGGCGTCGAGTGTAATTGGCGAAATTAATTAACGGTCTATAAGCGAGTGGCTCGGTGTGTCTGTTATCTCGTGTGCGTACACGGGATTCGCTGCCACCAGGGACGTCCACGTTCAGAAGCTCCGGTTATGTCCTTTCCTCGGCACACGATCTACGAAGGATCAGACGACCAGGAACCGGGTTGTTGCTGAAAATTACCAGGAACAGCAAGGTGCACAGGCCCCTTGAAAATCCTGCTTCACCGATGTTGCTGGCTAATTTATGCGTGTATCCTGCCTGCCCATTACGCTGCCGCCGCTTAATCTTTGAGAGGATTTTGCCTGGGACCTTGTTTACGTTGTTATATCCTTTACGACGTGTAATTGGTAAATCGTTGCTATTGTCTTTAGTTATCGGGGTTTATAATGCGATTATAATATCTTGTTATTAATTATTTGCTTTGGGAGGATCAAAGCCATGTGTGGGTTTGTTCTGATATTAGGCTATTGGTTTATTCTGATATTATCCTACTGTTACTATATTATACTACTTGTGGTCTAATTATTGTTAGGTTTAGAATACACGTTTTAGAGAGGTCAAGCTTGGGTAACAGTAATTTACAATTTCAGTTTCTTTTAGAAATAGTTTCAGTTAATTGCAATAGCTCTTGACTCGTAGCAGAAATAGGACCCAAGGAGTCATTATATTCTAGCGAGTTTTTTCTTGATTTATTGTCAGTTACATTACTATTTCACTGTACATTTCACTGTATTATCACACTGCTGTAAATTCACCGTTCTATTTCTTCCACTATGTCCACTATATTACGTCACTGATGTGTCTACTAATATTCTGCTGTTCTACTTTCCACTCACTACAGAGCTATATTTATTAGTGATCTAACGTCTTCTTCCAATATGTTGCTATCCCACTATGTTACTGCTATACTTACGACTGTGCAGCTGTACTATTCAACTGTTTCACCCCAATAAAGCATTCTATGTTTCACCACTTCATTATATTAGTACATCATTATATCATGCACTTTATCGTGTATATTGCTTGCCACTCTGTTCACTGTTCTTTAATCGTGTCATTTAAAATTGTAGATAGTTGACTGTTTTGCTGGGTGTTGTACGTAGAGTCTAAGAGGAAGACCTGTCGTCAAGTTGTCTTTTTTGGGAAAAGTATTAAAGGAAGCCAGTTAGTTGCTGTTCCTCCTGCTAGACACTTCAAACATAGTACAACATCCTCACAATTACAAACTTCATTTTATTTAAAAATTCTACAAAATAATAGTCTTACTATTTCAATATACAGTCACTCTGTTGGACCACTCTGTACAGTTACTTCGTTCGAAATTTATTTGCAGAAAGTTGTAAATACGTGGTTAAAATTGTCAAACAACTGTTCGAAGAACGAAGGTCTTAAACTAGAAATTGTCAACCGCTTTTCCGCCGAACGACAACGTTCGTCACTTTCAATTTAGTCTTCGACTAAAATACCGTACCGTCAGGGGTAACATCAAACGCTGAGTGCACGTGGTGCAGGAGCACGCGAACTTGCGGTCTTCTACAACGCTTGTTTACACTTTCTTGGCTACGCGTTCGAGAAACCAGCCACACAGAACTTCCACGTGAACTTTGACAAACCTGTGTGCCGTTAACTTCTGCAAACGGAATATTCCTAACAAACCCCCAAGAAACGTGACCTTAAGGTTGATAATTTCAACTTCGGTTTATTCCTCTGTTATGATATCTCGGGACTGGAGAATGTATGCGGAAGCTTTAAGGATTCAGAAATCTAGGATTACTAGGACACTATTATGGGAATATAGAGATAGTATTGTATGGAAATTTTGAAATTGGAGCTTGAGATTGTAGGGTTTATAGACTTCTCGATCTACGGACTTTGGAGAGAGGTCTTTTGATGTACCTGGAAATATTTGCACATTTTTAGTTATGCAGGTTCTTTGGTCTAGTGAGTTATCTGTGGATACGAGTATCTAGAAACTGATATCTAAAGACACGGGTCATTTCATATTTATAAATGTAAAAATTTCCAAACTGTAAAATTTCTCAAATCAGTGTGTGTCACATAGGTATCTTGAACAACCCTGAGGATATAGGTTATTCACAAGCAATCAAGCTCTTGCCGTACAATGTCGTGTTCCACACCTGATGCACATGTGTCGAAATGTGACAAATCTGACTCATATTTTCCCCACGATTGAATTTCAACTTTAACTCCCTTTATTACTACAAAACTATCTTCAAGTAGTTTACACATTAAAGTGGTTTAACCACAAGTTGAAGACTTGCTGAAGTCTTAAGTCCTGCTAAAGTCCAAACCTGAAGTTGAAGAATCTTAAAAGTTTGAGTCAGGTTTGTCACATATGAACTGCAACCATATGTCTGACCTGTAAGCCAAAGGTTAATCTCAATTCCAACCAGTCCAATAATGACTACCATATACAAAGCATCCTTAACTACCATAACAAAGCATCTTTAACATCTGAACATCCCTTATCTGTCTTAACATTACAGCAGAAATTAAATCGCTCTACCTAACTTGCCAAAAAAATCATAAGTGTTTAAATCCGTTCAGCAACCAACTGGTTATCCTCTTTCGTAATTTAAATTCCAACGACAAAATCTCGCGTGATCCCCGGTACATAGGGTTCAAGTACTTCCTGCATAGGATTTGCAGCGCTTTCGGCTTCTAATTTTGCGGCGATCGGGGCCAGGCAGCGATTAAAGAATCGAACGAGCATCGGTTGCGGTTGCGGTCGGTGCTCGTGTCGCAACGATCTGTCGTTGGCCGTTTGATAAAAAGCACTTAAGCCGTATCCGCCCTTTGATCTCGCCTCGTAGCTCGCGTGTTGCGAGCGATAAATTCAGCCTTCCATTCTTGAAACACGTAAAGCTCGCTTTTATTTCGCCTACCCGCTTGATTCGCGAATTTCCATTTTGAAATACGAAAGCTTTCACCGATACCTAGGAGCTAACCAAGTGATTGATGCAAATGGTACTGTTGACAGTTATGCTCCGAATTGTGGATGAATCGTTAAATGGCGAGCATGATAGATTCTCGTTAATTATACGGTACTTGGTATTTTTATAATATCATGTGAGTTTTTCGAGCGAGAGATTATCGACCGGTTACAAATTGGGTTCATATTTCAGGTACTTTTATCGGGGTGCAGTAATCTCTCTCATGAAGTGACCGCGTTTTTGACCCTTACTTGAGAGATAAGTGATATAGTCATTTGTAGGAGGATGGTGAAACATAGGGTGTTCATTCGACCATATTAGGTTCACATGGTTTATTAAGATATTGTAGAGTAAATTAGAAACTGAGAGTGTTCGTTCATGGGACAAGTCGGGAGCTACTTAAGGGTTAGTGTCAAGTCGATACTTTCTGGCTTTCTTATCCGTGTTGAATCCGTGTTTAACATTGCTCACATCCAGCGCGTAGTAGTTCCATGCTTGGTAATTCGGCGCGTGGTAATTCCAAGCGCATTAATTCGACGCGTGGCAATTCTACGAGTAGTAGTAGCCGAACGCATGGTAATTCGATGCGTGGTAGTCCATCGCGTGGTAATTCTACGCGTAGTAGTAGTCGAACGCATGGTAATTCGATGCGTGGTAGTCCATCGCGTGGTAATTCTACGCGTAGTAGTCGAACGCTTGGTAATTCTACGCGTGGTAATTCGATGCGTGGTAGTCTAACGCGTGGTAATTCTACGCGTAGTAGTAGTCGAACGCATGGTAATTCTACGCATGGTAATTCGATGCGTGGTAGTCCAACGCGTGGTAATTCTACGCATAGTAGTCGAACGCATGGTAATTCTACGCGTGGTAGTCCAACGCGTGGTAATTCCACGCGTGGTAATTCCACGCGTGGCAATTCCATGCGTAGTAATCCCACGCGTGGCAATTCCACGCGTAGTAATCCCACGCGTGGCAATTCCACGCGTAGTAATTCCACGCGTGGTAGTTCCATGCGCCGTAATCCAGCGCGTAGTAGTTCCATGCGTAGTAATTCAGCGCGTGCTAGTTCCACGCGTAGTAATTCTACGCGTAGTAGTCGAACGCATGGTAATTCTACGCGTAGTAGTCGAACGCATGGTAATTCTACGCGTGGTAATTCCACGCGTGGCAATTCCATGAGTAGTAATTCCACGCGTGGTAGTTCCATGCGCCGTAATCCAGCGCGTAGTAGTTCCATGCGTAGTAATTCAACGCGTGGCAATTCCATGCGTAGTAATTCCACGCGTGGCAATTCCATGCGTAGTAATTCAGCGCGTGGTAGTTCTACGCGTGGTGATTCTACGCGTAGTAATTCAGTGCGTGGTAATTCATTGCGTTCATATTTTGACACGTGGGAATTCGACACATTGTCATTCGACGCGTAGTAATTCGACGCACTATAATTCCACAAGCAGTAATTCAACGTGTAGTAATTCAACGCGTGGTAATTCAATGTGTGATAATCCGATGTCTAGCGATTGTACACGTACTAATTCGACGTATTATATCTCAACGCGTAATAATTCAACCCATACCGATTGAACGTTTGATAATTTATATTCTAATAACCCACATAATGTAACTTATTAGTAACCTACTAATCAATTATAAACAACAAAATACCAACAGCCCATATTAATTCCATAAAACCCCCCAAAACAATTGCCAATTTCAGTATGATGGAACGTTAAATTTTTAGTTGTTGTAGGTGTAGATATTTTCAGGTCCCGTTCCCATTTCACTCGTGACAAACCGCAGAACAGGGAGAGAACCATAAGCAATCCCAGATGTACAACAGAGTTCACGAAAGCTTGTGTCGTAGGTAGAAGGTTTGGCGGAGCTCGGTAGTCGGCCAACTGCGCGTTTCGAGGCTGGTATACACGCTTATTAACATTCGCGAATAGCATCGTGGCGGGTATTTATGAACGTCTCAGGGCGCAAACAGCAAGCGTTGCTTCGCTTCTAATTGCGTGTGCGTTGTCGAGCGTTCTCGTCTCTTGGCTCGTGGAAAATCGTTTCGTAGTTCTCGAAAATTACAGTTTTTCTCTGCGATAATTTTCACAATGTCTGACGTAGTTCTTTGCTTACCGTAGTAACTAATAATAACAACTATAATAACAACTCTAGTGACATTTTAGCACTGCAATGTTTTGTATGTAGAAATATTTTGATCCACATATGTTCGCGGTTAGACATGTGTATCCACAAGTGATCGCATTAGAAGGTCTACAAGATTGTTAACGACAGTCTCTTATTGCTTTAAGCTTCTAACTGCGATGTTAATTGTTTTACATAAGCTTGAAGCTTGCTGTAAATTATTTTACAATTTACTAACTAATCGCTATAATAACAACTCTAGTGATATTTCAGCACTATAATGTTTTGTTTCACAATGTCTAACGTAGTTCTTTGCTTACCGTAGTAACTAAATAGCAATTTATTAACTAATTGCTATAATAACAACTCTAGTGACATTTCAGCACTGCAATGTTTTGTATGTATAAATATTTTGATCCACATATGTTCGCGTTTAGACATGTGTATCCACATGTGATCGCATTAGAAGGTCTACAAAATTGTTAACGACTGTCTCTTATTGCTTTAAGCTTTTATTTTACTATTAATTGTTTTACATAAGCTTGAAGCTTGCTGTAAATTATTTTACAGATCGGATATTTTTATTAAATTCCTGTAAATCAACCCTTTATGATTATATTTCTACATTTTATTTCCTCGGAGATCACCGTCGAGATCGAAGCCGTCTCAAAAAGAAATGAAATAAAAATTTGAAGATAAAAGGTCGGGAAATCTGTCAGTCACAGAGTCTCGTCGCGTCGCGTCCGTATTTTGCTGGTAATTGTATAAATTAAAATTGCCGCGCGCAATTGGATCGCTGACTCCATTAATGTAATTAAACAGCGCTCTAATTAACATTTATTAAACGAACGGTAGCGAGAGAATCCGTTGGAACGGAAAAAAGAGAGAGGAGGACGATGATCGAGAGAGGAAAAAAAAGGTGTAGAAATTACAGCCAGGCGACGCGGTAATAAACGCCGCGCTGATATAATCAAAATACACACGCGTTAATTTGCATAGAAATTGAAATGATATATTTTGCACTAGACCGCGCAAAGGCCAACGGTGAAACATTGAAATTGTATTTAATTAACTGCACGATTTTGCCAAGCTATTGTGTCATTATTCCCCCTTTTAACCGTCCTCTGTTATCTGTGCGCCATTATATTTTTGAATCGCATTAAACAACAAATGGATTCTAACTCTTTGGCTAGGCTTTACGTCGACGGTAAATATTATGGTTGCGAGTGGAGGTATAGTGATCGTTCAGGTATAGCGCGATCGTAAATCTTGGTGAGGATTTGCAAGGTTGAAAATCTGTGAATGTTTGAAGTTTGATATCCTCCATTTCCAATCTTTTAAATTTCCAAATTCCCTAATTTCTAATTTCCCCAATTTCCAGTTTTTGAAATTTCCAAGCGCCTTAATTCCCAATCTTTCAAATTTCAAAGTCTCTAAATCTCTAATTTTCCCAATTCCCAATTTTCCAAATTTCCAATCTTTGAAATTGTCAAGCGCCCCAATTCCCAATCTTTGAAATTTCCAAGCGTCCCAATTCCCAATCTTTGAAATTTCCAAGCGCCCCAATTCCCAACCTTTCAAATTTCCAAGTCTCCAAATCTCTAATTTCCCCAATTCCCAATCTTTCAAATTTCTAATTTCCCCAATTCCTAATTTTCCCAGTTTCCAATCTTTGAAATTTCCAAGCGCCTCAATTCTCAATCTTTGAAATTTCCAAGCGCCCTAATCCCCAATCTTTCAAGTTTCCAAATTTCCCAATTTCTAATTTCCCCAATTCCCAATTTTCCCAATTTCCAATCTTTCAAATTTCCAAGCGCTCCAATTCCCAATCTTTGAAATTTCCAAGCGCCCCAATTTCCAATCTTTGAAATTTCCAAGCGCCCTAATCCCCAATCTTTCAAATTTCCAGATTTCACAATTTCTAATTTCCCCAATTCCCAATTTTCCCAATTTCCAATCTTTCAAATTTCTAAGCGCCCCAATTCTCAATCTTTGAAATTCCCAAGCGTCCCAATTCACAATCTTTGAAATTTCCAAGCGCCTCAATTCCCAATTTTTCAAATTTCCAAATTCCCCAATTCCCAATTTTTCCCAATTTCCAATCTTTCCAATTTTCAAGCGCCCCAATTCTCAATCTTTGAAATTCCCAAGCGCCCCAATTCCCAATCTTTGAAATTTTCAAGCGCCCCAATTCCCAATCTTTGAAATTCCCAAGCGTCCCAATTCCCAGTCTTTGAAATTTCCAAGCGCCTCAATTCCCAATTTTTCAAATTTCCAAATTCCCCAATTCCCAATTTTTCCCAATTTCCAATCTTTCCAATTTTCAAGCGCCCCAATTCTCAATCTTTGAAATTCCCAAGCGCCCCAATTCCCAATCTTTGAAATTTTCAAGCGCCCCAATTCCCAATCTTTGAAATTTCCAAATTCCCCAATTCCCAATCTTTCAAATTTCCCAATTACTAGTTTTTCTAATTCCCAAATTCCCAAATTTCCGTATTCCCTAAATTTCCCAAAATCCCCAAATTTCCAAAATTCCCAAAATTCCATAATTTCCAAATCCCCAAATTCTCAATATCTAATTCTATAACCAAATCTAAATAATTCCCAACTACCTCAAATACTCGCAAACCATAACACCACCCTATATAAAAAGCTAAACTACAACGCCTACCTATAAATATCTAAATAAAGAATGTCCAGCAATAGAATTAGAGCACCAACACTGCAATTTAGTATAGAACAGACAACATAGTATAACCGGTGGGGATATTTCATTGTGCGTCGATGATCGAATTTCTAGCTTTAATTCGTCTCTCGTTAATTAATCCGCGATCGAGTACTGCGCCGTTTTGCAACAACGAGTGGTGGAGGATCGATTTTCCAAATAATAATAGAGTGATTTAATTGTGATCAGTCGCGGCGATAATTACATGAACAATCGGGACTGAATTGAAAAGCGGATGTTGGATAGAGTTTGTCACCGTAGATTGATCCCGTGAATTTTCGTTTGTTTCGATGCTACAGTCTGATGATGATGTTCAGATTGTGCAATTACATACATAATTGTCGCGAGAAAGTGTTTAAACTTTAATTGGAAAACGGAAGTTAGTTGCGGAGAAATTAGATGCAATTAATCGGTGAAAAAACATGGTGTCTTTCGGTTCAGTTAAGGGTGGTTTTCGTTCAATTTTATGGGGAATTTGGGGAATTTGGGGAATTTGGAAAATTGAAAGATTGGGAATTGGGGGGTTGGAAATTTGAGAGATTGGGAATTGGAGGGGTTGGAAAATTGAGTGATGGGGGATTGTGGAGTTTGGAAATTGGGAGTTTGGAAAATTGAGAGATTGGAAATTGAGAAGTTTGGAAATTTGAGAGATTGAGGATTGTGGAGTTTGGAAATTTGGAAGATTGGAAATTGGGGAGTTTGGAAATTTGAGAGATTGGGAATTGGGGTGATTGGAAATTGGGGGGTTTGGAAATTTGAGAGATTGGGAATTGGGGTGATTGGAAATTTGAGAGATTGGAAATTGAGGAGTTTGGAAATTTGGAAGATTGGAAATTGAGAAGTTTGGAAATTTGAGAGATTGAGGATTGTGGAGTTTGGAAATTTTGAAGATTGGAAATTAGGGAGTTTGGAAATTTGAGAGATTGGGAATTGGGGTGATTGGAAATTGGGGGGTTTGGAAATTTGAGAGATTGGAAATTTGAGAGATTGGAAATTGGGGAGATTGGAAATTTGTGAGATTGGGAATTGGGGTGATTGGAAATTGGGGAGTTTGGAAATTTGAGAGATTGGGAATTGGGGTGATTGGAAATTTGAGAGATTGAAAATTGAGAAGTTTGGAAATTTGAGAGATTGGGAATTAGGGAGTTTGGAAATTTGAGAGATTGGAAATTTGAAAGATTCGAATTTAGGGAGTTTGGAAACTTGAAAGATTGGAAATTGTGGAGTTTGGAAATTTGAAAGATTAGAAATCGAGGAGTTCAGAAATCCTAAAGATTGGACATTGAGAAAATTTTTCGTTTCGTACATATAATACCTCATACCGTAATTTTATACCCAACAAACAACTAGTAATTAAACACCATTAATCTTATTTTACTACACTGTCAGAGTTCCCCTTTTTATGAGCCATCTCTTCGGCAGTAAAGTACTCGTCGCAGAACACGGTCCAAAGGGATGCATCTGTTCTGTACCACGTACCATATTCGAATGCAAAATGCATGTTTCGTTAATACCCGGCAGAAGTTGCCTTAATATCCTAATATCCTATTAATCGCTTATAAAATTGTCTCATTTTGTACAGCGACGAACAAGAGTGCTCGCTGGGTTGGACCCAGTGTGGCCCTTTCGTGGCTTAATACCGAATAAACTCTTAAGTTTGTGCCACCTGCACTCACCACTGAAAATGTTCGCACTGGCTGCAAACCTTTCCCGAATTTCCTTCTGAGCTGAATTTACAAAATTTCTACAAATTTTAGGAGACGAGAGTCGATAGTACAAATTTATATTCATAATTTATTACTTTTATTGGAATCTGTGGGGATTTAAATTGACGTAAAAAATTAATTCATTTATTTTATTTTTAATTTGAAATTAGCATAGTAGTATCTGAGGTGGAACATTTGGAAATTTGAGATTTTTATGTTCAAGTTCTCAAATTGTCCAATTTTTACATTTTAAGAATTTTAGATTTAAAAATTTTTAAATTCATTGATTTCAAAATTGATAACTTTTATCTTCCAATTCGCTCATTCTGAATTTTCAAATTTTTAAATTGGGATATTTGGTATTTCGATAACTTGATACTAAGAATATTATATTAATGTTATGTATTATATATAACAATATTATATTATATTAAGAAAATATAATAATGTACTATTATCAATGGTACGTAAATTTTGAAAAAGAACGGCATTGAATAAACAATAATAAATAGAGTTGGCAATTTGTGAACACTTTATTTACGAGGAATCCTTTGAGAGATCTCTTTAAGTGACCCACTTCCGGTTTAACCGAGTGGCGGAAGTGCGCACCAGTGCACCCAACAGCGTCATAGGACACACGGAAATTGCTGGAAGGACCGATGCTCGAATTTGCCATTAAGCCACCGGAAGTGCGTTCGCGAGCTCGCCTCCTATCATTCGCAGCAATTGCTCTCTGTAAACATTTGCCTCGTGCGTTTTTCTTCTCGTTCGCCAACGCGGCTAATTAAATATTCAAATTACCTTCGACCACGCGATTTTCACCTGTTTGGAAATCGGGCTTCCGTTGCCAAATAACGCGGAAAAAAAGGTAAAGAAACTATGCTTTAAGTATAGGAATACATCCAAACAAAAATTGCAGACCTACTTATTTAACATTTTATTTTAATTATTAATTACGTTCATATTGATCGAAGTACACAAGTTTCTTATTTTATATAAAAAAATTTGTTGAGACACTTTTCACAATTTGTTTGAGGCAAACAATAGTCCCAATAAGGAATTGTCTTCTACGCGCGGGATTACTACGCATGGAACTACCACGTGTGGGATTACTACGCATGGAATTGCCACGCGTGGGATTACTACGCATGGAATTGCCACGCGTGGGATTACTATGCATGGAATTGCCACGCATGGGATTACTACGCATGGGATTACCACGCGTGGGATTACTACGCGTGGGATTGCTACGCATGGAACTACTACGCGTGGAATTACTACGCGTGGAATTACCACGCGTGGGATTACTACGCATGGAACTATTACGCGTGGGATTACTACGCATGGAATTACTACGCATGAAATTACTACGCATGGAATTGCCACGCGTGGAATTACTACGCGTGGAATTACTACGCATGGAATTGCCACGCGTGGAATTACTACGCGTGGAATTACTACGCATGGAATTACTACGCATGGAATTGCCACGCGTGGAATTACTATGCGTGGGATTGCTACGCATGGAACTACTACGCGTGGAATTGCCACGCGTGGGATTACCACGCATGGAATTGCCACGCATGGAATTACTACGCATGGAATTACTACGCATGGAATTGCCACGCGTGGAATTACTACGCGTGGAATTACTACGCATGGAATTACTACGCGTGGAATTACTACGCATGGAATTGCCACGCGTGGAATTACTATGCGTGGGATTGCTACGCATGGAACTACTACGCGTGGAAATTTAATATCTTTTTCACTTACTAAAAATTTTATGTTTGTTTTTATCACTTTTTTAATTTACATTTCTCCTTTATTTGCAATTTCAAATTATGTGCTCCTTCGAAGCTGACGAATGAGGTGTTAAATCGAGAACAAAAGCAGTAATAAGTGATTTAATTTTTCCACAGCCAACGACTACAAAATGAAATGACTTCCAAAATAATACCTCTGTATTTGTCATTAAAACAGCACTACAATTTCATAATAATAATACTAGAAAATAAAATAGTCGAGAATACCAGACAACAAAAATTATAAGACGGACCCGATCAATAGAAAATGCAGAGAATCATGGATTGACCCACTTCAAGTTTTATACCGTCGATTTATCGAGAATCTCTGTTCACCGAAGTCAGAAGGGAGTTCATCGAGGAACGATGAGCAACCATTGGGCACAATTTTTGAATTCTCCACGGAGTTCCACGAATTGAATTCGACTCCTTTTTTTTTCATCGTGGAAGAACGTCGAGTTTCACTGGTTGAACGCGAATGTTCGAAGATTTGAGAGGCCAAAAGCGGGGAACATGAAATTCCAGCGAAAGAGATCTCCGATCTCTCGCTAATGAAATGCATTTCGAGGGAGGAAGGGAGACGGTGAGAGAAAGAATGAGAGCCAATGAGAACCTGGATAATAGCGATAAAGGATGGCTAAAGGGGATATTTTATACGAAGATACCGGCGAGGAATGGGATCAGCTTTTCGTGACGAGGAGATTTTAATGCTACTCTTTAGTTCCGCTCGTTATTTTCACGGTTTGAGAACATCACTCTAGTAATATAAATCGATGAAAATTTCTCAGTGCGTGATAATACAATGCTTGGTAATTCGCCGCATCGTAATTCAAGGGCTGATAATTTGACAAGAGGGAATTAGACGCAAGATGATTCTGCGAATAGTACTTTAATTTGTGGGGGTTTGACGTGTGATCATTCGGCGATTAGTAGTTCGACGCGTGGTAATTCGATGCGTAGTAATTCGGTGCGTGGTAATTCGATGCGTGGTGATTCGATGCGTGGTGATTCGATGCGTGGTAATTCGATGCGTGGGAATTCGATGCGTGGTGATTCAACGCGTCGTAACTCGATGCGTGGTGGTCCCATGCGTGGTAATTCGATGCGTGGTGGTTCCACGCGTGGTAATTCGACGCATTGTAATTCCACGCGTGGTAATTCGACGCAATGCAATTCCACGCGTGGTTATTCGACGCATTGTAATCCCACGCGTGGCAGTACCATGCGTAGTAATTCCATGCGTAGCAATTCCATGCGTAGTAATTCCATGCGTGGCAATTCCATGCGTGGTAATCCCACGCGTGGCAAATCCATGCGTAGTAATCCCACGCGTGGCAATTCCATGCGTGGTATTTCCACGCGTGGCAAATCCATGCGTAGTAATCCCACGCGTGGCAGTTCCATGCGTAGTAATTCCAAGCGTGGCAATTCCATGCGTAGTAATCCCACGCGTAATAGTTCCATGCGTAGTAATCCCACGCGTGGCAATTCCATGCGTGGTAATCCCACGCGTAATAATTCCATGCGTAGTATTCCCACGCGTGGCAATTCCATGCGTAGTAATCCCACGCGTAATAGTTCCATGCGTAGTAATCCCACGCGTGGTAGTCCCATGCGCAGTAATTCTGCGCGTAGTAGTTCCATGCGTAGTAATTCTGTACATAGCAGTCCCATGCGCAGTAGTTCAGCGCGCAGTAGGCCCATGCGCAGTAATTCTGCGCGTGGTAGTCCCACGCGTGGTGATTCCACGCGTAATAATTCAGTGCGTTCATATTTTGACACGTGGGAATTCGACACATGGTCATTCGACGCGTGGTAATTCGACGCACGATAATTTCACAAGCAGAAATTCAACGCGTAGTAATTCAACGCGTGGTAATTCAGTGTGTGATAATCCGACGTCTAGCGATTGTACACCTACTAATTCAACGTATTATATCTCATCGCGTAATAATTCATCTCGTACCGATTGAACGTTTAGTAATTTATATCCTAATAACCCACATAATGTAACTTAATAGTGTCCTACTAATCGATTATAAACAACAGCAAAATTGCAACAGCTCCCCTATATCAATTCCATAAAACCCCAAATAAAAATTACCAATTAAATAATAAATTTGATCTAGATATAAATATAGAAAAGCTACATAAATAGCGCTTTTATCCTAAAACTTGAAGCTCATAGAAAATTAGAAATATTATTATAGACACGTAACGATATTTTTACTAACTATAGCAAGCGATATCCACCTATGAGATGTATTCATTTATTTTGTATTACCATTGATTGACATCGAAATGCAGATTTATATCGATAGCCAGTTTCTTGTCGATAAAGTGATAATGAGACGAATAGAGCGCTTGAATTCAGCGTTAGCGGAGTGGAAATGCAGTATAGCCTGATCAAAGTTGATCTTCGTTTACGTAAATGGTATAATCAATACGTATATAGCATTCATTATGTTTCATTGAAACACATAGTAGCGAATGATTTAGATTCCAACGGTAGTACTCGATGGAAATGAAGCACTATTTCATGAACAGATCGAAAACATACCGACACATGAATTCTCGTTTTCGAGCATGATTATGTATGTCCTTCATTTATAGGCACGATAATATTCATTACCTTGTTAAACTTCATTTTTATAACATGGATATTGATTCCTATCATTTTTTAATAGCCTTTTATATTCCTGCGAAATTTCATATAACCGTTGTGGATATCCATTTCTTTACACATCGTTAATATCCATTTTTATTTTAACAATATTCTGATATTGGAGTTGGAAGATAAAATTGAAATCTACCTCAGATATATTTGCCGTTCACACAGAGCCCCAAGCTATAATTAAGCAACGATCTATAATTTTCCTCAGTTTGGAAGTTTGCGGTGTGAGAAATAGGAAAATATTTCTCATGTGTATAATTTTCTACCGAAACATTCTTATTTGATACAGCTTGCATCGAAACAATATACTTTCAGTTAAAACTTGATTTAATACCTAAAGTTTTAAATCAACGAACATTGAAAACAGAAAATAAATTCCAGTAAAATCCACGAGTCCCATTTTCATTTTTGATCAGCCGCTGCAGACGTCAACTGTTGTCAGAACCGACTGATTTCACCGGGAAATTTTAGCAGGATTTCTATCGTATTTCCGACGAGACACGTTCTTCTTCGTGATATTCTTCGCACGAATCAAGACGTGACGTATCATTCACTTCCTCCTTTTTGTCAAGGTTTACCCAAAAGATTCGCTTCATTTTCCTGTCAGGTTTATCATCGCGTATAACAGCCTTCACATGCAATAGACATTTATTCCATCCCCTGCAACGACGTGAAGAACTTTCTTTCAAATTTAAAAAAGAACTTTTTAAATCTCTGTTACTATGCTTTATTCCTATGTTTTGTTTGAATCATTTATTTAAATGATTATAATGGAACAAAAGTATAGAACAATTTTCGTTGACTTCGATCATCATCGACATCATGTGACCCATCGTGGACGCGATCGGGTCTTTTCGTCGTGACTTGCGTTATTCGGCGCGTGGTAATTCGACGCTTGGTAATTCGACGCGTGGTAGTTCCACGCGTGGTAATTCGGCGCGTGGTAATTCGACGCGTGGTAATTCGACCCTTGATAATTCTACGCGTGGTGATTCGACGCATGGTAATTTGACGCGTGGTAATTCCACGCGTGGTCATTCTACGCGTGGTGATTCGACGCATGGGTATTCCACGCGTGGTAATTCGACGCATGGGAATTCCACGCGTGGTAATTCGACGCGTGGTAATTCGACGCGTGGTAATTCGACGCTTGATAATTCTACGCGTGGTAATTCGACGCGTGGTAATCCGACGCGTGGTAATTCGACGCTTGATAATTCTACGCGTGGTAATTCTACGCGTGGTAATTCGACGCGTAGTAATTCGACGCATGGGAATTCCACGCGTGGTAATTCGACGCGTGGTAATTCGACGCTTGATAATTCTACGCGTGGTAATTCGACGCGTGGTAATTCCACGCGTGGTAATTCGACGCTTGATAATTCTACGCGTGGTAATTCTACGCGTGGTAATTCTACGCATGGTAATTCTATGCGTGGTAATTCCACGCGTAGTCATTCTACGCGTGGTAATTCTACGCGTGGTAATCCAACGCGTGGTAACTCAACGCGTAGTAGTCGAACACATGGTAATCGTACATGTGTTAATTCGATGCGTAATAGTCAACACCTGTTAACTTGACGCATTCTAATTCCACGCCTGGCAATTCCATGCCCAATAACTCAACGCCTACGATCATTCCGCCTATATATACACTGGACAGCCCATTTTACGACTTTTGCGCCAATTTCGTATCACTATACCCTCCTCACCTGTGATTCAGTTTCCCTCTACTGTGCTACAATATCTCAGGTCGTAACAGCAACCTTAAACTCTCCAACATCAACTAAACCATGAAGTTATCCAACAAAAAAATTCTCACGCTCAGCAAAACAGAATTAAGAGGTGTCGCAAACGTTTCCGGAGGTTCCTGTCGCTGTCGACGTTATCATTTGCATTTACATTTCCTTCCCGGCGATCTCCTCTCTCGTTGCTTCGTATATATTTTTTTGACGGTGGCATCTCGATAGCAGCGAGGAGCAGAGCGAGGCTAAACTCCCAAGAGAGCAGCAGGAAATTGCACAGAGCACTCGAGCGGTCGCGAGCACTCGAGGAGGCCGAGGCGAGAATCCCGGCTCGACGTCTTTTGGTCGTTTCACGTCGTTAGACGGTAAAAGTGCGACGAGAATCAGAAATGAGCAGACCACGGGTTCACCTCACGGCGAAATCGCCCGACCGAGGAAATTATAACTGGCTCCGATCCCAGACACTCTCGCTTAGCCTCCTTATCCGTTATCGATAACAACCCTCCGTTCTCGATACCCAGTAACCGGCGGAAATCTTTTGTATTCCCGATGCGATTTACTGGAGAAATTATTTCCAGGTATCGATTTCGTCATGGTGCACATTGTTTGAATTTTGGCGGTGTTCAACCTCGTTAAGGAAGTTTCGAAGTGTCGATATGCTTGAAGTTTTGCCGCGTGGTAATTCTATAAGTGGGTATTCAGCGCGTGGTGATTCGGTGCGTGGTAATTCTACTCATGGTTATTCGGCGGGTGGTAATTCGACGCGTGGTGATTCGACGCGTGGGGATTTGACGCGTGGTGATTCGGCGCGTGGTAATTCGACGCGTGGTAATTCGGCGCGTGGTAATTCGACGCGTGGTGATTCCACGCGTGGTAATTCGACGCGTGGAGTATTCGACGCGTGGTGATTCGACGCGTGGAGTATTCGACGCGTGGTAATTCGACGCGTGGAGTATTCGACGCGTGGTGATTCGGCGCGTGGTAATTCGACGCGTGGTAATTCGGCGCGTGGTAATTCGACGCGTGGTGATTCCACGCGTGGTAATTTGACGCGTGGAGTATTCGACGCGTGGTAATTCGGCGCGTGGTAATTCGACGCGTGGTGATTCCACGCGTGGTAATTTGACGCGTGGAGTATTCGACGCGTGGTAATTCGACGCGTGGAGTATTCGACGCGTGGTGATTCAACGCGTGAGGAGTCGACGCGTGAGGATTCGACGCGTCGTAATTCGGCGCGTGGTAATTCGACACGTGGTGATTCCATGCATGGTAATTTGACGCGTGGAGTATTCGACGCGTGGTAATTCGACGCGTGGTGATCCGATGCGTGGTGATTCGACGCGTTGGTATTCGACGCGTGGTAATTCGACTCGTGGTAATTCGAAGCGTGGTAATTCTACACATTGAACTAAAAAATCACTTTTTCTTCGCATTTAAACCAGTATAAATACTCGGAACACTCATAGCAACATTTAATCCGAGACGATCGAATTCGTGAGAATTCGGTGAGAGTTTCACGATGGGAAACCACGCGCGTCGAGGCAAGGACGAATTGTAAGGCGAGAGGTAGTCGAAAGAATTTTTCGAAATATATCGTGGAGAGGTGGAGACACGTCTAAGCGGAACCGCGCCTTTTGCTCGTCAAAGAACGAAATCTCGTTTTGCCTCGACCTGGTTCAGGGTGTTCTCAGAAATTGGACAAATCGGCAGTGTCTTCTTTTTCCATCGGGCGGACGGGGACAAGGTTCAAAGCGTTTCCGGTCGCTTCTTTCCAGCGTGTTTCCGAAGAGGTTCCTTTGAAACGCATCGAGAGCATTTAACGGAGGAAATACCGGTAACTTAGGGCAAACGTCGTCGATATGTACAAATACGGTATCGTGCTTTTGAGAAATTTTGTCTACGTCGCAAAATTTTTCTTCGAAATTCGAGTACAAAGGGATTGAAAGTAAATACATCTTAGAAATAAGAGACTACCCTCTCACTGATTTCTACAATTTTTAGGAAGGTTATTTATAGGCAGGTTAAGAATTCGAGGAGTCCGAGACAGTTGATCAGTTTGAATTTACCGCGTTAACTCATTCGCGTAGCGGTCATGTATATTTACGAGTAAATTATCAGTCTCGTTATTCTGCACGGATGGATTAATCAAGTTTTGTATTGGTGTAATACCAGACAGTCGATATGATTACAAGTGGATGTTGATTAAATGCTACAGAAATAGGAATTTCGAAAGGTATGAATTTAATACGTATTAAAAGTCCAGATTTTTTATTCTAGACATTTAGGGACCCAGTTTAAGAATTGCTTATGCTCTGATAGAAAGGTATCGTTCTTGACACCTCGGTGGAATTAGCCGAGGATTGAAGGCAGATGGAACGCAATCAGAGCACGGAGAATAGTCGGTTGAATTATTTTAAGTAGCAGAACGCTTATGACTCGACGCGTCCATGCATATTCAGCTACGTGAGAAGCCGGATTATACCGGGACTAGGAAGTCTCGCGTTTCTGATTGCTCGATAGCAGGCAGCAAATTCAGTTTCGAAATCGAACCAGTTCCTAACGCTTCGCTACGTGTCCTCCTTCGGATCCTCCTCTTACTCCCTGCTTAATTTTATACAGATATCGGAATTTTGATTTAATTAGAACCGTGGATGTCCGGATTTCGATTCGAAGTTCGTTAATGTTAAATGTTAAAAGTGGATTGCAGCTTATCTGTCCGAGATTCTGTTAGAGCAGTATAAAAGTTTCCATCGTTTTCACGATTATTTTCTTTGGTTTTATTTTCAGATACAACTCTGTAATATTACACGCTTGAGACATCTATTGATTTTTGTATCAGTGCTGGGTATAAATTCATATAATTTTAGTGTCGATCGAATATTTTTAATAAAATATGACACGTCAGAAAGAAGCAGAATAATTATACATTCGACGCTGCAATTGAACCAAATACCAGAAAAGATTCTGTGAAATATTCATTGCAACCCCGCATTTTGTTGACTCGAAATAAAACACGTACGGAATGGAGCCATGATGCGCCGGTTGAAAGCAGACGTACGTGTAGAATGATAAAAACGTCTGAGAGCAGACGTACGACCGCAAAGGGTTGAAGCTCTTAAAGTGAATTCCGAACGACACGCTTCGAATTATCTTCTACTGAAAGAACGTACATCCCTGTACAGGGTGTCGTGTAACTACTGCTAACGTGATTAGGGATTTACTTTCAAGTTTATTAATTTGCAAATTCAAGCAATTTCTAGTTTCTGGTTTTCGAATTTATAAAGTTATATATTTGTGAATCTTCTAATTCTTTAATTTTGTTTTAAAATTCTCTATTTCCAAATTCTAGAAATTTGCAAGTATTGAAGTTTCATTGGTTATTTTCTCACGCGTTGAATTACCACGCGTTGAATTACCACGTGTAGAATTACCACGCGTCGAATTACCACGCGTCGAATCACCACGCATAGAATTACCACGCGTCGAATTACCACGCGTCGAATCACCACGCGTCAAATTACCACGCATCGAATTACCACGCGTAGACTTACCACGCGTCGAATCACCACGCGCTGAATTACCACGCGTCGAATCACAACGCGTCGAATTACCACGCGTTGAATTACCACGCGTAGAATTACCAAGCGTCGAATCACCACGCGTCGAATTACCACGCGTCGAATTACCACGCGTAGAATTACCACGCGTTGAATTACCACGCGTAGAATTACCAAGCGTCGAATCACCACGCGTCGAATTACCACGCGTCGAATTACCACGCGTAGAATTACCACGCGTCGAATCACCACGCATAGAATTACCACGCGTCGAATCACCACGTGTTGAATTACCACGCGTCAAATTACCACGCATCGAATTACCACGCGTAGACTTACCACGCGTCGAATCACCACGCGCTGAATTACCACGCGTCGAATCACAACGCGTCGAATTACCACGCGTTGAATTACCACGCGTAGAATTACCAAGCGTCGAATCACCACGCGTTGAATTACCACGCGTCAAATTACCACGCGTCGAATTACCACGCGTAGACTTACCACGCGTCGAATCACCACGCGCTGAATTACCACGCGTCGAATCACAACGCGTCGAATTACCACGCGTTGAATTACCACGCGTCGAATCACCACGCGTTGAATTACCACGCGTCGAATTACCACGCGTCGAATCACCACGCGTTGAATTACCACGCGTCGAATTACTACGCGTAGAATTACTACGCGTAGAATTACCACGCGTAGAATTACCACGTGTCGAATCACCACGCGTTGAATTACCACGCGTCGAATTACCACGCGTCGAATCACCACGCGTTGAATTACCACGCGTCGAATTACTACGCGTAGAATTACTACGCGTAGAATTACCACGCGTAGAATTACCACGTGTCGAATCACCACGCGTCGATTACCACGCATAGAATTACCACGCATCGAGTCACCACGCGTCGAATTACCACGCGTCGAATCACCACGCGTTGAATTACCACGCGTCGAATTACCACGCGTTGAATTACCGCGCGTCGAATTACCAAATGAAAATTCTTAAAATTTCAAAATTCCTAAGGCATCAATTCTAAAGTATTGTACTAACAGTAACACCCTATACATTGTGAAGTTTACGACGGTAGAAGGCAACGGGATAAACGGATTAGTAGGAGCAGCGGCTAATCGTAAGAGTAGGCGTATCTCGCATTGGATTCACGACATTTACGCTGCGATCAAAGAGAGCTCGAAATTGCGGACAAGGGGGGAGAAAAGGGTCGCGAGAAAGAGGGTAGGCAAAGTACATTTTCATAATCGAGTCAAGTACTCCGAGAGGCGAGTGTCTATTCCGGAATTTTCACTGGCCTCGTTCTTCCTGTCTCGTCTCGTCGCCGCTTCGAATAAAACGATCCACCGAGATCGGCTACATTTGATTCTTTTTCTCTTTTACGGCAGCTACTTTCTCCGTAAACAGTTCTCGATGAGATGAATTTCGGATGGTCGAGATGTTCCTTCAATTATTTGCGATCGTTGAAAGAACGTCGTTAACTGTGCAGGAGAACAGACTCGCAAATTGATGTAGGATGGGAGAATAGTGGAAAGGTGGGGTAAGGTGGCATGAAAAGGATATTTTTAGTTGGGGAGATATTAAACGAGTCGGAAAGTTTAATTCGGCGCGTGGTAATTCGGCATGTGGTGATTCGATACGTGGTAATTCTACGCGTGGTAATTCGACGCGTAATAATTCGACGCGTGGTGATTCGACGCGTGGTAATTCTACGCGTGATTATTCAGCGCGTGGTAATTCTACGCGAGGTAATTCAACGCGTGGTGATTCGACGCGTGGTAATTCGACGCATGGTAATTCTACGCGTGCTAATTCTACACGTGGTAATTCTACGCGTGATTATTCAGCGCGTGGTAATTCTACGCGTGGTAATTCAACGCGTGGTGATTCGACGCGTGGTAATTCTACGCGTGGTGATTCGACGCGTGGTAATTCTACGCGTGGTGATTCGACGCGTGGTAATTCGACGCGTGGTAATTCTACGCGTGATAATTCGACGCGTGGTAATTCGACGCGTGGTAATTCAACGCGTGGTGATTCGACGCGTGGTAATGCAGCGCGTGGTAATTCGACGCGTGGTAATTCGACGCGTGGTAATTCGACGCGTGGTTCTTCGACGCATGGTTATTCGATGCGTAGTAATTCGGCGCGTGGTAATTTAACGCGTGGTAATTCGACGCTTGGTAATTCGTTGCGTGGTAATTCGGCTCGTGGTAATTCGACGCGTGGTAATTCAGCGCGTGTTAATGTCGCAAGATTATTTAAAGTAATATTTGACCCTTGCTAAGCACAGCCTGTTGTACTAGTATGTTTTTGCAAGCCAATAAATTGTAAGGGATGAAATCATTTTCTCGAAGGTAAATACGGAGAATCGAAGTCTCTTTCGATGGAAATTATTCATAAGGTTTTCGGTGTCGGAGCAAGCTTAATACTTTCGAGCTAGACTAGTTTCCTCGAGGCAATTCGCTTCTTCCTACGTTTATTTTACCTCATTTCGTTGTATAATTTGCACCTTATGCTCGGGTATTTTTGAACGAGATTCAAGATCGAAGGAAATCTTAAGTATTTTATTCAACAGGCTGGAGTGAAAATAGTACTCCTTGCCCTATAATATCGTGTCGCACTCGTGACGCAAACGGTTAAAATGTAACTTGAGTTGAGATGTTCTGTTCTATCATCCGTTTATTTATTTTTGAACTAAATTTTCAATTTTGAAGAATATTATACGCAGATAGTTTCAGTGTTAACACGAAGTAAAGGTATAAAAGAAAAGTTGTATATCGTTCTTTTTGATTTTAGTGTGCGTTGGTTAACCCTCGAGTAGAAGAGTGACTCGTCCGATTTCAAGCGTTTTTCGTAGTTTTCCGAAGAGACGAATATCTTGGGAAATTGCTCTCGAGGCCTGGAGGGTAACCGTCTTAACGAGCAAGTCGCGAAATATCACTCGATCGATCGATCTTCACGAATCCTCGCATTCCCGTCGAACTTCTCTCGAGCCTGATTACGGAAGCTCGACGAGGCTCGTGGGTCTCGTGTTACCCCCGTCTGGTGAAAGAGGGTTGCACGACCCTCCACCGCGTTTTCAACCGACTACCCTCTAAGAGTCGAACAAGAAAACGAGCGAGTGGAGACGAAAAAAAATCAGAAATAGAGAAGAACAAGTAGCTACCGAGTCGTCTATAAGCCTTTTCTCGATTTATCTTGTTTTCTGTTATCGTATTAACCCTTTGTCGCGAGCAGTCGCGAAACGATGCTCCTTTAAACATTGCCTTTTCTTGGGAAGACGAAAGACAGATAGGATTTGTGGAGAGAACTTTTAACGGAGGAAGCACTCTTACTTGCATCGTTGTAAGTTGATGATGTAAATATTCTTGATCTTCAAAAATATGATTCGAGAGGGTCGGGAGGCAGAACAAGACCATGTAAGGTTCTTACTAGAGCTCACAAGTTAACGTGTATGAGAACTAGTCTCAAATATTTTGATTATTACATTCTACTGTTTCTACATTTTTATATCTTCAATTCTATATTTCTAGATTTTCAATTCTGTAGATCTTCGAACCTTTAGATATCAAAGTGGATTTTGAAAGTAGATGGAGATTTTTACTTCAAGATGGAAAAATTACTAGATCCCGAAAACGCTGGATCTCAAAATAGATTACAAAACCTTAGATCTGTAAATATCTAATTGCCCAAGGTTTCCCATATACTTAGATACCGACAATCTTAGGGATCGATATCCCTAGATAACGATGATTCTACGTACTGATATTTCTAGATCATCGGGACTTTGGGAATTTGGTACCCTTGGAGTTTGAGACCCTTGGGACTTTGGGACGTTGGGAATTTGGAACCTTGGAAATTTGGGACATTTGGGACTTAAGGACCTTGGAATTTGGGGACCTTGGAACTTGGGGACCTTGGGAATTTGAGACCCTTGGGAATTTGGGACCCTTGAGAATTTGGGACCTTGAGACTTTGGGGCGTTGGAAATTTGGGACCCTTGAGAATTTGGGTCCTTGGGACTTAGGGACCTTGGGAATTTGGGACCCTTGAGAATTTGGGACCTTGAGACTTTCGGGCGTTGGAAATTTGGGACCCTTGGGACTTAGGGACCTTGGAACTTGGGACTCTTGGGACTTAGGGACCTTGGAATTTGGGACCTTGGAACTTGGGGACCTTGGGAATTTGGGACCTTGAGACTTTGGGGCCTTGGAAATTTGGGACCCTTGGGAATTTGAAACCTTGCAAATTTGGAACTTTGCAAATTTGGCACCCTTGAGAATTTGGGACCTTGGGACTTAGGGACCTTGGAACTTGGGGACCTTGGGACTTAGGGACCTTGGAATTTGAGGACCTTGGGAATTTGGGACCTTGAGACTTTGGGGCCTTGGAAATTTGGGACCCTTGGGAATTTGAAACCTTGCAAATTTGGAACTTTGCAAATTTGGCACCCTTGAGAATTTGGGACCTTGGGACTTAGGAACCTTGGAACTTTGGGGACCTTGGAACTTGGGGACCTTGGGACTTAGACCCCTTGGGGCCTTGCGACCCTATGACCTTGGGACCTTGGAGATTTTGAGATCCTAGGACCTTGGGACTTTAAAAATTTGTGACTTTAAAACTTAGAAAATTTGAAAATTAGAAACCTTGATAATTTAAAACTACAAAAACCCACAAATGTAAAAACTATAAAATCCAAAAATCTAAAACTACAAAAAATCTCTAACTCAAAAAACCCAAAAGCCCCGAACTACAAAAGAATCCCAACGTCGAACTCATTCGAAACGGTGAGAAGCATAAAAGTCTCCTCGCGTAAAGAGCAAAAGAAAGTTTATCGTGAAGGTATTCGAAAGTTCGATAGTCGCGTCCAAAAGTGTTGTTGAAGATCGTGGAAAGATTTTCAGAAGAAAATTTACGGGACATTCGGGTCACAGGACAGCTACTTTGAGACTTTTAACCCGTGGTCGTGACTGGAGCACGTACGGCGGCCCGTAGATCGAATCGAAACTCGTTCCACGGCGAGACAACAGATTGAACAGGGTATATAAAACGGCGTTGTCGAGAGAAGAACGTAGTCGTTACGGTGTCGACACTTTCCCTAAATTTAGCCGCTGTTTACCGGTAAATATTGAAAATGGAACTCGAAGTCGAGCGTCGAAATTAAAACGAATCTCAACGACGATTCGCCCCGCTCTGTTTACTCTGCTCTATTCTGCGCCCGTGTGCACGCCAGAGCAAACAATTCGCCGAGTCGAATAGGCTCGTTGTTCCTTGATTATCCTTGTTGCTTGAGGTAAGACTAGGGAGAATGCTTTCTTTTCATCTTCCCTTAGGATCAGACGACGAATATTTTCAGCGGGTCGAAAGCGAGCGGAAAGGGCGCTTTCAACTTTTCCGAAGGGTTGCTCCTTCTGCGGTATATCTTTACCAAAACTTTCACGGACATAAGTCATCCTTTAGCAAATCTACGCGATGGCGTAACTTTTAATTAATCCAAGTTACTAATCACTGATGGTACAAGATCAGACGTGCCGAATGGCAGCGTTACGTGGCTGTTATTAAAATTTCCAAATTTCCAATTCCCAAACTTGAGTACTTTTAAACTTACAAAATTTCTACATTTCCAAATCGCCACATTCCCAAATTCCAAAATTCTGAAATAGCCAAATCTTCAAAGCACCAAATCCCCGAATCCTAAATTCCCTCCATCATCCCGAAATTTTAGTTTCCTTGCACGACCAAAAATAAATGACCGTAACACGTCACTCAATAAGTCCCCGGTCTGACACATATATGGCGATACTGGTGACAGATCGACGTTATTTTCGAATAATACTAACCTTCAAACAGTACGTGTCAAAATTTCATGGTATTCTGACCAATATTTTAGAAGTTACAGTCATTTTAGTACCCCCAGTTTCGTAATTTTGAAGACAATGGATAGAAAGGAATTTCGTGTGTTGATTAAACACTGTTTTTTAATCGGAAAAAATACTGTTGAAGCCAAAAAGTGACTTGATAAGCATTATAGGGACTGTGCACCAGGGAAATCGACTATCATTGAATGGTATGCTTAATTTAAACGCGGTCATACAAGCGCCGATGATGCTGAACGCTCTGGTTGCCCAAAATCAGCAGTCGTTCCGGAAAACATAAAAAATGTCCACAAAATAGTTTTAAAGGGCCGTAAACTTAAGTTGCGTGAGATAGCTGATGCCTTGAAGATATCAGAAGGTAGTGTCTTCACAATTTTGCATGAAAATTTGGGCATGTGCAAATTGCTTTCAAAGTGGGAGCCGCGTTTGCTGTTTCACGAAGGCATTGCGCCGTGTCACAAGTCGATGAACACGATGGTTCAATTGAATGAATTACGTTTTCAATTGTTTCCCCACACACCGTACTCCCCAGATTTGGACCCCAGCGACTACTGGCTCTTTGCAGATATGAAAAAGATGCTCCAGGTAAAGAAATTTGGCTCAAATGAAGAAGTGATTGCGGAAACTGGAGCTTATTTTGGGGGCAAAGACAAATCGTTTAATATAAAGGGAATTGAAAAGTTAGAGGAGCGTTGGAATCAATGTATCACACTGGAAGGAAAGTATCTTGATGATTAAAGTGGAATTTCTAAAAAAAAAATTGTTTTTCTTAGTTAGACCGGAGACTTATTGAGTGACGTGTTTTACATAAGACATATCGCATTACCGTGATCAAGAGTATCATGTTCTGAGAGTTTCGCGAGACAGTTGGCGCGCGTACGCAACAGAGCGAGGGAGCAAGAGGAAATAGCGGGGTTAAATCGGGGTTGAATTTAGTTTCGAGTGTAAACTCCGGAAGGCGAACGATAGAACTAGCAAAAGTAACAACTTTCTTCGATCATGAGTCGCGGAAGCTTACAAGTTGCACCGTCATGGGATGCGCCACGCCTGAAAGTCCGGGGGTGGAAAGTTGCGTGGCGTGTTCGGCGAAAATTCAATTTGCCAACGCTTGATTTTCATTCCGTAACGAGATATCAAATATGAACATTGTTTACGAAACAGTTGAACGAACTTTCTGCCGGCAACTTTGCTACCGGGAAAAACTTCTGGGAAACTTGCGCCATCTTCTCTGTGGGAAAAAAAAGAGATAACACCGGGGAGAGTAAATCTTCTTCGAAATCACTTTTCGAATATGCTCTTTATCATAGTTGATAGCCCCTTAGTAGAGCGAACTTGGATTACCGAGTGACGCGCTCGGGGAGGATTAATTTCGGGAAGTTACGTAGTTTGGCAATTTTCGGATACGTGGATTTGGAGATTTGGGGATTTAACGAATGAGGAATTTAGTGGGATGAGAGTTTGGAGATTTGGGAATTTAAGGGTTGGAAAATTTATAGATTTGGGGTTTTAGGAATTTGAGGATTTGGAAATTGGGGGCTTGAGGATTTAGGTTATAGGGTATTTACAGATTTGAAGGTTTTGGGATTTAGCGAATGGGGAATTCAGAGGTCTGAGAGTTCACGGATTTGGAAATGTAAGGGTTGCAAAATTTATAGATTTGGGGTTTTAGGAATTAGAGGATTTGGAGTTTGGGGGTTTGGGTATTTAGGTTATAGGGAATTTAGAGATTTGAGGGTTTAGGAATTTAGTGAACGGGAAATTCAGAGGTCGAGAGTTCACGGATTTGTAAATTTAAGGGTTGGAAAATTTTCAAACAATCTGTCTACAAATTATACGAAAATCTGTATACCTGAAAATAAAAATCTTGCGAAATTCAAGATATTTCACGAGCATCCCAGAACAGTTCGAGTGCGCGATAAACGAATGAATTGTCAAGGAAATAAATTGACAGAGCATAATTCGGTTTGGCAGGGTGGAACAACGTTTCGGTGACATAAAAATCTGGTAGGGTGGAGGTTCGTGCATCGAGATTCGCGCGAGGCCGGAGACGAGGGAAGAAAGACCGGAGATAGGACACGTCGGTGGATAGGCAGGATGCCGGAGTTGGAAGAAAATGATAAACGAGACAGGCTTCGATAGAACTTCACCGATACACACCGTGACTTGCAAGAGTTTTCCAAGTTTTTGAATCGCGACCGAACGATATCGATGAACCGGCACGCCGATAAAACGTTCTACCTTTATTTACCATCCCTTCACGCTCCAGAAACGTGTTTCGCGCCAGGAAAAATTGTTTCGAGCTTATTCGTAAATCAGTCGATCCTTTCCTGCCGAGAATTCGATTTTTTAGCGCCCTTATTTCATTTCTCCGTGTCACTGCTACGTCTTCGAATTTCAGACATTTTGTATTTACACATTTTTCATGTTTTGATGTTAAGGTTTGATATATGTAGCACGTCAATTAGCTATATTATTAAAGATTTGTCCTCTTACCTAATTGAAAATAACGTTAAATTTGCAGATTTGAAAATTTTAGAAATCCTAAAATTCTATCCAAATTCCCACCTCTTCAAATTAATCTGAAACGAAGTGGACTACAGGTAATTAAGTCTGAGGTCCGCAGCGCAAACCTAAACAGACCAGCAATACATCTAGACGGACAACTATAACCCTCTCGTAAATCACTGGAATTCGCTTCAAATTCTTACCCATCTTCTCCCTTCCTGTAAACATTTTAGAAATTTCCTACTATCATCTCTATCAACTTACATTTATTTCAAAACTCTCAATCGAACCATAAGCAATCGCAGATGTACAAAAAGGTTTACTGCATTCTTTGGTAAGAGGACTATGAGAGACAGCATAGTTATTCTACTCGTGGTTATTCGGCGCGTGGTAATTCGACGCGTGATAATTCGACGCTTGGTAATTCGATGCGTGGTAATTCGGTGCGTCGTAATTCGATGCGTGGTGATTCGGCGCGTGGGGATTCGGCGCGTGGTGATTCGATGCGTGGTAATTCAGCGCGTGGTGATTCGATGCGTGGTGATTCGACGCGTGGTTATTCAGCGCGTGGTAATTCGACGCGTGATAATTCGACGCTTGGTACTTCGACGCGTGGTAATTCGGCGCGTGGTGATTCGATGCGTGGTAATTCGGCGCGTGGTAATTCGATGCGTAGTGATTCGACGCGTGGTGATTCGATGCGTGGTAATTCAGCGCGTGGTGATTCGGCGCGCGGTAATTCGGCGCGTGGTAATTCGGCGCGTGGTGATTTGATGCGTGGTAATTCAGCGCGTGGTGATTTAATGCGTGGTAATTCAGCGCGTGGTGATTCGGCGCGTGGTAATTCGATGCGTGGTGATTCAACGCGTGGTAATTCGGCGCGTGGTAATTCGACGCGTGGTAATTCGACGCTTGGTAATTCGATGCGTGGTACTTCGACGCGTAGTAATTCGAAGCGTGGTGATTCGATGCGTGGTAATTCGATGCGTGGTACTTCGACGCGTGGTAATTCGAAGCGTGGTGATTCGATGCGTGGTAATTCGATGCGTGGTACTCCGACGCGTGGTAATTCGAAGCGTGGTGATTCGATGCGTGGTAATTCGATGCGTGGTAATTCAGCGCGTGGTAATTCAGCGCGTGGTAATTCGACGCGTGGTAATTTCATGCGTGGTGATTCGATGCGTAGTAATTCGACGTGTGGTAATTCGACGCGTGGTAATTTGATGCGTGGTAATTCGATGCGTGGTAATTCAGCGCGTGGTAATTCTACTCGTGGTAATTCGACGCATGGTAATCCGACGAGTGGTAATTTCATGCGTGGTGATTCGACGCGTAGTAATTCGGCGCGTGGTAATTCGACGCTTGGTAATTCGATGCATGGTAATTCAGTCCGTGGTAATTCGACGCGTAGTAATTCAGCACGTGGTAATTCAGTGCGTGGTAATGTCGCAAGATTATTTAGACTAATATCTTACCCTGGCCAAGCACAACCTGTTGTACCAAACTCTTTTTCCAAGCAAATAATTTTGTACAACATTTTTGATTAACATGAATTCGTATACCGTAACTGCACCATGTAACGTCTTGGAACTGCACACTGCCAAAATTAGGATACGTCAGTTACTATTGATTCCAGGAAGCAAGCTTAATTAGGATGCACGTATCTTCGCGCGGGTAGCAAGTCATTAAGAACAATTGTCTCTTGCAAAGATCCTTAACAGCTCCCGTATCATAAGCTCTATTGAATATCTTAACGAAGCTTGTGTCGTTGCACTCTGGAAACGCGTAATGCAGCACGGATTTAATTAGAAATGTCTACAATTACCAAAATTCTGTTTGTTTAACGGTAAGCTCTTTTCTCACGAGCTCCGTGAAATCCCGACGGTGTCATTCAATTTAATCCAGCACGAAATTCCCTGTAGTAATAAAGTTCTAAAAATTAAATTAATCAAATGCGATTAAGCAAATTTTATATCCGACGTTTCTCATTACAACTTGTTTTCATTTGATGGATAAAATTTTTATTTCAGGTTTTTTTCTCTGGGAAAATTTGCGGTCTTCATTTTAAATTTAAATGAAAATTTTTTGGTTCATTTTCGTTCATTTGCTTGTGGGATTGTACTTGCTTTAACATTTTACCACTGTCAGACATTTGATTGCCACTTATTAATTTTTTGGAGGTTAGGTCAAATTTTAATTATATTATTTTCATCTTGCAATAAAGTCCAGACGATGTTTCAAATATTAATGCAAAATTCAAATTTAAATTTTCATTTGTAATTTGCTTTATTAAAGCTTGACATTTTGACTGCCACATCACATATGGGTACTTAATCTTTCATACGAATGTCATCTGTATCATTAAGAATTTACTAATCTAATTGGAGGTATTCGCATTAATTATTTGAAGCTATGAATAATAAATGTATTTTTTTGTATCCCCGATACGATTTCCTGCAGAAACTATTTGCAGGTATCGAATCCGTCATAGTGCACGTTGTTGGAATTTTGTTGGCCTTCAATTTTGTTAAGGAAGTTTCGAAGTGTCCAAATGCTTGAAGCTTTGGCGCGTGGTAATTCTATACGTGGGTATTCAGTGCGTGGTAATTCAACGCGTAGTGATTCGGTGCGTGGTGATCCGATGCGTGGTAATTCTATACGTGGGTATTCAGCGCGTGGTAATTCAACGCGTAGTGATTCGGTGCGTGGTGATCCGATGCGTGGTAATTCTATACGTGGGTATTCAGCGCGTGGTAATTCAACGCGTAGTGATTCGGTGCGTGGTGATCCGATGCGTGGTGATTCGACGCGTGATAATTCGGCGCGTGGTAATTCGACGCTTGGTAATTCAGCGCGTGGTAGTTCGGCGCGTGGTAATTCGACGCGTGGTAATTCGACGCGTGGTAATTCGACGCGTGGTAATTCGACGCGTAGTAATTTGACGCATGGTAATTTGACGCGTGGTAATTCGGTGTGTGGTAATTCGACGCGTGGTAATTCGACGCGTGGTAATTCGACGCGTGGTAATTCGACGCGTGGTAATTCGACGCGTAGTAATTCAGCACGTGGTAATTCTACTCGTGGTAATTCGGCGCGTGGTATTTCGATGCGTGGTAATTCCGCGCCTCTTTTATCGTAACCGCTCCGTACAAACATAATTTCGTTCTTTTGTTTACAGTATGACATACTGAATATATATTACAGTATTACACATTGTTATTGCATTAAATAATTGCACAAAATGATCTTGAATTTCAGTTACAATAGATATCAATAAATATCAAATAAACATAACAGTGTAACACAGTTATAACGATATATTGCCTTACATATTAAATAATTACCACAATAAATAATTGTAACACAGTTATATGACTATACAACAATTATATGACTCTGCAATAAAATTGTAAAGGGAGATCATATCGAGCGACAGATTTTATAAATTTTTCTATCGATAATCAAATATACGAGCTGATTTCTCAACTTAACTATTAATGGTTCTCGTTATCGCGTCGATTGAAAATCGGATTTGCCATTCCCCAGAGAAATAGAAATTCAGCGTGAAATTAATCTTCGACGTTAATTATTTCGCGATTCGTGCGAAACAAATATTCGCTTTCGGTAACGACGATCAGATTTCCCATTTGTTTCTCATTTATTCGAAACGATATTCCTTTCAGCGGTGAAATAACTCTCAGCGACGAAAATAATTCGAATAAAATTACAACGGTATGCGCCATTATCGCGATGATATTCTCCAATTAATAATCTATTAAACAACGTTACAATCGGTTATTATGAAATAATAGGACAGCTTGTTATTTTTGAACACATTTTTTTTACGCTATTAATCTGTCCAATAATTTTTGAAACATTTTCATCGATTTCAGAACATTTAATTCCTGTTCAATTTTACAGAAAATTGCGCACGGTGACATATCACAGGGAAATTCGGATGGAATTCCATAATACAAAACTCATAAAAACGTTACAAGCTGTTCTCTTCGGATTTTTACAAGCGAGCAGAAGAATATTCCGTATATGCAGCTAACAAATTTAATTTCACGTTTCGCGGTTGTTGGTTCGTAAAAACGATACCGGCACTTTTTATTGTCGGCTCGTCAATATTTTACGCTTTAACCGAATAAACAGAATTTCAAGTATTGTACTCACAGATTCCCACTTTAAATCGGCGTGGATTTATTACCTCGATTTATGATTTTATTTTTATAGCGATTAGTTATTTATCTGAAAAAAATGCCCTGCGCAATTTTTCGTCGGTGGAAAGCTTTAAAAGCTTTTGAATGTTGCACTCGAAAATTTCAAATTGTAAACATACGTTAATATTAAAACACCGCACGATTACAATAATATTATTGGTTCAATTTTGCTTGTCATAAGCTATGAGCCGTTGATTAATTAGTCCTTAATTAATGCCAATCAATTACGTCGTCTGACAATGACAAGGGCTTTTAATGAATATTGTTGAATTTTAAGTGTGACAACTGCAGCTTACTAATTAATTAACAATTAATATTAATATCGTTGACAACAACTCTTCGATAATGTAATCAATAAGTTGTCTGAGGGATTGAAATAAAATAAGAATAGGTTGTCTGACAGACGGCAGTTGAAAATTATATTAGATAGTATTTTTGTTCCTCACAAATTTAATTGGATTTATTATTCAGAGTTTTAAATAACTAATACAAATATTTCTAATTAGGTTAGTAAACAAATTCTTAATGATATAAATGACACATTGATATGAAAGATTAAGTATTATAACGCGTCGAATTACCAAGCGTCGAATTACCACGCGCCGAATTATCACGCGCCGAATCTTCACGATCCGAATTATCACGCACCGAATTACCACGCGTCGAATTACTACGCGTGGAACTACCACGCATCGAAATACCACGCATCGAATCACCACGCGTCGAATTACCACGCGCCGAATTACCACGCGTCGAATTACCACGCGCCGAATTACCACGCGTGGGACTACCACGCGTCGAATCACCACGCGTCGAATTACCACGCGCCGAATTACCACGCGCCGAATTACCACGCGTGGGACTACCACGCGTCGAATCACCACGCGTCGAATTACCACGCGCCGAATTACCACGCGTGGGACTACCACGCGTCGAATCACCACGCGTCGAATCTTCACGATCCGAATTACCACGCACCGAATTACCACGCGTGGGACTACCACGCATCGAAATACCACGCGTCGAATCACCACGCGCCGAATTACCACGCGTGGGACTACCACGCGTCGAATCACCACGCGTCGAATTACCACGCGTCGAATCTTCACGATCCGAATTACCACGCACCGAATTACCACGCGTGGGACTACCACGCATCGAAATACCACGCGTCGAATCACCACGCGTCGAATTACCACGCGCCGAATTACCACGCGTCGAATCCCCAAGAACCGAATTACCACGCGTCGAATCCCCAAGAACCGAATTACCACGCGTCGAATCTTCACGATCCGAATTACCACGCACCGAATTACCACGCGTGGGACTACCACGCACCGAAATACCACGCGTCGAATTACCACGCGTCGAATTACCACGCATCGAAATACCACGCGTCGAAGCACCACGCATCGAATCACCACGCGTCGAATTACCACGCGCCGAATTACCACGCGTCGAACCCCCAAGAACCGAATTACCACGCGCCGAATTACCACGCGTCGAACCCCCAAGAACCGAATTACCACGCGTCCACCTATGACTAGTAACTATGAATGAAGCACCACCAACCAGCAATTATAAACCCTAGCTATCAACTAATAACTACCGAATTCCAACTACCAATTCAGCACCACCTACCAGTACCTATCACATCCAACTGATAGCTACCATCAATCAACTACCACCAGCAACGTCCACTATCAAAAGTCCCCAAATACCAACTGTCCCGTGCTTCCAATTAACTTGGCAATTAACCTCCACCTCCAAATACCCAGTAACTTATCTACTCCCTGTCTACCAACCAATACCCTGTCTACCTGTATCACAAACTCTTAAATCCTTAAATATTTCCATCCACATAACTTCCGAAATCAGCAGCTGTTCAAACATTCAGCGTCCTAAGAATACCCCGACTATCCCGACTTCAAATTCAGTAAATATCTCGATCCGGAAGTTTGTAGATTCGCCAACCGGAAATGTTTCCCCGTAGCAAAGATCTATCGTTTTTATCCGAGCACGGTACAGCGAAACACTATTCCGCGGTAGAAAATTCAATAGACGCGGTTGAAAAATTGTCGCAACTTGGCCGGAGAAGAAAAATCGTAAATTTTTAGATCTACCTCGATAACTTGTTAGAGTTTTCGATAAATTTTTAAGTTTCTTTGTGGAGGGACATTTATGATTCTTGAGGGAAAAAGTTTCTGGTAGAAACGGCCGGAGAGAATGTTGCCTTTGAGAGATACGACTTGTTTCACTCGCAGTATATATTCAAGATGTTGCAGCGGTTTTCTTCTCGTACTATGCCGCAATACTGTATATTCTACGAATAGAAATGACCCGGAAATGTCATACATATCTGTCCCGGCATTATCTTTATTTAAAGCTGAATATATCTATACGTTCGTATTTCTTGCGCTATATATTTCTTGTGTACTGGATGCTCTAACTTAATCTATTTGAATATCTTGGTTGACAGGAAATGTCAGGAAGATTATTTTGTTTTCGGACAGAAAATTTAATATTGATATTTAATTGGGTTAAATCTACAGACCTTATGACGTGCTCATAAGAATCAGGTTAGAAAATCAATTAATTAATTGGAATTTAAAAATGTAAGGATGTGATGTTTGGATATTTAGAAATACTTATACTCGACACATTTAACAATTTCAAAATTAAGGGATATCAGTCCCAAAATTAAGGAAACAATCAATTTCCGTGCGGAAGCAGTAAATGATGGATGTGGGGTATCCGGTACTCTTTCTTGTCTACGGAATGCAGTAGATGCTAAGTAAATATAAACATTCTGAAGACAGCAATTAGAGCACCGTCAGTCAATTCTGTTAGGAAGTACCGAGCAATTTGTGCTAATTACTTCGACAGACGGTCTTGAATCGACTTTCGTGAGAAGCTGCACGCTGTCTGCTGTCGTGCCTTTGGCTTGTAATCTTCCTACTTGTCAAACATCGCAACGACGATCGTGTTTCCATCCTGCGAAATGGAACAGTCTGGCCAATCAGCAGGAAATAGCGTCTATTTTCAAAGAGCCTCTTGCCTTCTACGTACTTCAAATTATTTGCCTGTGACGTTACACAATTTACAACGATAATTGTGCGGAACTAATTTTACCTTCCTATTATCTTTATTAATTCGTTTCGCTTCACTTTCGAGTGGTCATATAGTGCAAATGTTATTACATTTTATTCAGAGTTTCATATTTTATGAAACTCAATTCAAATATGACGTACGGTATGATTCAGGGATTCGACGCGTGGTAATTCGACGTTTGGTAATTCGACGCGTGGTAATTCGACGCTTGGTAATTCGACGCGTGGTAGTTCGACGCGTGGTAATTCGACGCTTGGTAATTCGACGCGTGGTAATTCAGATTGTGAAGATTCGACGCGTGGTAATTCGGTTCTTGGGGATTCGACGCTTGGTAATTCGACGCGTGGTAGTTCGGCGCGTGGTAATTCGACGCGTGATAATTCGACGCTTGGTACTTCGACGCGTGGTTATTCGATGCGTGGTAATTCGGCACGTGGTAATTCGACGCGTGGTAATTCGACGCTTGGTAATTCGACGCGTGGTAATTCGACGCATGGTAATTCGACGCATGGTAATTCGACGCGTGGTAACTCAACGCGTGGTAATTCAACGCGTGGTAATTCGACGCGTGGTAGTTCAACGCTTGGTAATTCGACGCGTGGTAATTCGACGCGTGGTAATTCAACGCGTGGTAATTCGACGCTTGGTAATTCGACGCGTGGTAATTCGACGCATGGTAATTCGACGCGTGGTAACTCAACGTGTGGTAATTCAACACGTGGTAATTCGACGCGTGGTAATTCGACGCTTGGTAACTCAACGCGTGGTAACTCGACGCGTGGTAACTCGACGCGTGGTAATTCGACGCGTGGTAATGCGATGCGTGGTAATTCAGAATGTGAAGATTCGACGCGTGGTAATTCGGTTCATGTGGATTCGTTTCTTTGGCACATACCAACTGCCAAAATTTATTACTGTCTAAAAATAATATTTTATATCCTAAAAAAACCTTGACTGATCACAACACCCTTTGCATTTAAACCACACATTATTTCGAAATAATCCAACATCAATGCAAATGTTAAAAAGATTTCACCACAGAAATCTTGCAACGTCTCACGAAGAACCTGACTAGATATGAAATGCATTTTAAGACCATATATCTCAGCATACACCAACGTTACATAAGCACTGAAACAGATATTCGATAGACGATTGTATAAGCACTGTTCTCAAGTTCTGTAAACGTCCTTGGTTCTCCGATTGATCGCAGCGAAATTCAATAAAAGTTGACGGTCGATGAAAAGCTCTGCTCGGGCGATCGTTGCAAAGGGACGGGATTAACGGAGACATTTGGCCTTTGTTCCTGTTGAAGGACATGCCTCGATCCGCATTAGGAGGGCGGTGTGGCTCGTTTGTTCGAACCGGAAGATCACAGGTCGCAAATTACAGGCTCGGGCCCGAGTCAAGTGCACTCGCAGTCGCAAAGACATTGCGGTCCGACGAATACGTTGCCGTTCGATTCAACTGAAATCGCTAACGGTGCACTTGCCGAACCGGTTAATTCACCAAATCACGGCCACCACTGTCTAATTAACAGCCACGTTTCATTACGCTTCGCCTAGTACTACTTTGTTCTGCTGCCTCGATTACTCTTCGCCCCTTGTTCCGTTCGCACTTAATTACTGTTAGACATCTAAGACTGAGATTGTAGAAACTACGAAGTAATTCGAACAAAATACTTGAAATTAAAAATTTTGCGAGTATTTTATTTTCGACGCTGTACGTGATTATATGTGTTAGGCACTTTTATGTTGGCTCCTTATCTTCCTATATCGTGTTGTAGTCATAGCTGGACGCGTGGTAATTCGGTACTTGGGGGTTCGACGCGTGGTAATTAGGCGCGTGGTAATTCGACGCGTGGTAATTCGGTGCGTAGTAATTCGACGCGTGGTAATTCGGTGCGTAGTAATTCGACGCGTGGTAATTCGACTGGTGGTAATTCGACGCGTGGTAATTCGACTGGTGGTAATTCGGCGCGTGGTAATTCCACGCGTGGTAATTCGGCGCGTGGTAATTCCAACGCGTGGTAGTCCGACGCGTAGTAATTCCACGCGTGGTAATTCGACGCGTGGTAGTCCGACGCGTAGTAATTCCACGCGTGGTAGTTCGACGCGTGGTAGTCCGACGCGTAATAATTCCACGCGTGGTAATTCGACGCGTGGTAGTCCGACGCGTAGTAATTCCACGCGTGGTAATTCGACGCGTGGTAATTCTACGCGTGCTAGTTCTACGCGTGGTAATTCGGCGCGTGGTAATTCCAACGCGTGGTAGTCCGACGCGTAGTAATTCCACGCGTGGTAATTCGACGCGTGGTAGTCCGACGCGTAGTAATTCCACGCGTGGTAGTTCGACGCGTGGTAGTCCGACGCGTAATAATTCCACGCGTGGTAATTCGACGCGTGGTAGTCCGACGCGTAGTAATTCCACGCGTGGTAGTTCGACGCGTGGTAGTCCGACGCGTAATAATTCCACGCGTGGTAATTCGACGCGTGGTAGTCCGACGCGTAGTAATTCCACGCGTGGTAATTCGACGCGTGGTAATTCTACGCGTGCTAGTTCTACGCGTGGTAATTCGGCGCGTGGTAATTCCAACGCGTGGTAGTCCGACGCGTAGTAATTCCACGCGTGGTAATTCGACGCGTGGTAGTCCGACGCGTAGTAATTCCACGCGTGGTAGTTCGACGCGTGGTAGTCCGACGCGTAATAATTCCACGCGTGGTAATTCGACGCGTGGTAGTCCGACGCGTAGTAATTCCACGCGTGGTAGTTCGACGCGTGGTAGTCCGACGCGTAATAATTCCACGCGTGGTAGTTCGACGCGTGGTAGTCCGACGCGTAATAATTCCACGCGTGGTAATTCGACGCGTGGTAGTCCGACGCGTAGTAATTCCACGCGTGGTAATTCGACGCGTGGTAATTCTACGCGTGCTAGTTCTACGCGTGGTAATTCGACGCGTGGTAATTCTACGCGTGCTAGTTCTACGCGTGGTAATTCGACGTGTGATAATTCGACGCTTGGTACTTTGACGCGTCGTTATTCTATGCGTGGTAATTCGGCGCGTGGTGATTCGGCGCGTGGTAATTCGTTGCGTGGTGATTTGGCGCGTGGTTATTCGATGCGTGGTAATTCTACGCGTGGTAATTCGACGCGTGGTAATTCGGTGCGTAGTAATTCGACGCGTGGTAGTTCGGCGCGTGGTAGTTCGCACGCAAGAGTTGGAATAAACCAGACTATACAGAGTGCCTCACAACTGGTGTAACATCCGAAGAGGTGGTAGAACATGTGATTCTGAACAAGATTTCCCTTTGCGAAAATGGGATTCAAAGCTTCGTTTTTGAATTATTAAGGAAAAACGCGGACCAATCAGAGTGCGAGGACTACGCATGCGCAGACGCAAGAGCGGCAGCTTCAAACCTAGCGGCTGAGCTTCAATAGACTTGAAAAGATCGAAAGAGAGTCAAAAAAAGAAAGAGATTGAAAGAGAGTCAAAAAAAGAAAGAGAATAAAAAACACCACAAAATCCAAGAAAATCATTCGAAATACGAAATGCAAAGGATAAAAATGTTGAAACGACGACTCTCCCAATTACGAAAGTTTTCATCTTAATCCACCCTGCATTTACCCTAATGAATACTCTAATCAGTAGTTACGGATTTCATATTTTCTGAATTACCTATATGGAGTTTTTGTTGCGTGAACTTTCAATCACGTCCGTCGGTAATATAACGCGAGTTCAAATGAAAACTTTCATAATTTGCAGGATTATATGGAAGAGTTTCGTAGCAGAAATAAAATATAAAATATTGAAAGTATAACGAATTTTAAACGCGTAACTTTAAATTGGAATGATCGTTGTTAGCATCGAGTTGAGACATTTTCACGGTTTAAAGGTTTCAAGAATTATTAAGAACTTAATACTTTGACGTTCTTATTTTCTGTTATAAATTTCAGATCAGTTATGTTGATACGATGTTTCAATTGATACGATAATTCAATTTGTTTCATAGATGAGTTTTATAATTTTTACTTGTATATTTATCTATAAAATTATTGTTCTTTTTATAGCTCCTTCAACTCGTTGCCTTACGATTTCCAATTATGTGTGCCACAAAGATCGTCTTGTTCATGTTTTGGCTCAGTTAGTACATCACGTCCCTCATACGTCTTGTTTATGTTTGACCCGGTAGATTTATCATGTCTTTAAGACGTCATAAGCTAAGGTGTTAAGAATAAAATAAATGAGAATTTTATATGTTTTCAACTTTTTGTATGTGTATATATTATCGTTAATTACCATTTCATTTATATCTGCTTTAAAAATCAAAAGATGCATAAAAGTGTTATATATTTTCAATTTTCTTGTATGTACATAATTATTGTTAATTATAGTGTCATTTATAGCTGCTTTAAAAATAAAAAGTTGCATGAAAATGTTATATATTTTCAATTTTTTTGTATGTACATAATTATTGTTAATTACAGTTTCATTTATAGCTGCTATAAAAATAAAAAGATGCATGAAAATATTATACATTTTCAATTTTTAATATGTACGTATACATACATATAATTATTGTTAAGTACAGTTTCATTTAAAGTTTTTATTTTTAAATTGTCTACATGTGTACACTTAACTATAAAAAAAAAATCGTTCATAACTTCTCTAAAAAGAACACATAAAAAATGAATTGACGAACCCAAATATTTTCATTCTCCTATATTCGCCAGATTCTATTTGCACTCCAGCTATCTGCAACTACAATTTTACCTACAACCGTTTAAAAACTGAAAAAAAGTCAATCATCACGAATCAATCCATGTATTTCCAATTTTCCACACACTTTTTTTAACCTATTGAATACAAAGCTATGTCCTCTCTAAAACACATAAAAAAAAAAAAAATAACGAATCGCCAATTTTCACATCCTTCTACACGGTTCAATATCTGTTTGTATAATTACTGGCAACTACGATTTCGTTTATAACTCGCCGAAAAATAAAAAAAAAACATCCATCAGAAATTTATATATTTTCAATTTTCCACGCAATTTCGTTTCCGTTTATTATATTCGAAATTATAGTTCTCTTAAAAACGGTGGAATTGATTTTATACTTTCAATATGTTATCATTTTGGGATTTTTGGGTTTTGGGATTCCGGGATTTTGGGATTCTGGGATTTTGGGATTTTGGGATTTAGGGATTTTGGGATTCTGGGATTTTGGGATTTTAGAATTTTGGGATTTTGGAATTTTGGGATTTTGGGATTTTAGAATTCTGGGATTTTAGAATTTTGGGATTTTGGAATTTTGGGATTCTGGGATTTTGGGATTTTGGAATTTTGGAATTTTGGAATTTTGGGATTTTACGGTTTTACGATTTTAGGATTCTGGGATTCTGGGATTTTGGGATTTTAGAATTTTGGGATTTTGGAATTTTGGGATTCTGGGATTCTGGGATTTTGGGATTTTGGAATTTTGGAATTTTGGAATTTTGGAATTTTGGAATTTTGGAATTTTGGAATTTTGGGATTTTACGGTTTTACGATTTTAGGATTCTGGGATTCTGGGATTCTGGGATTTTGGGATTTCAGAATTTTGGGATTTTGGGATTTTGGGATTCTGGGATTCTGGGATTCTGGGATTTTGGGATTTCAGAATTTTGGGATTTTGGGATTTTGGGATTCTGGGATTCTGGGATTCTGGGATTTTGGGATTTTGGAATTTTGGAATTTTGGAATTTTGGAATTTTGGAATTTTGGAATTTTGGAATTTTGGAATTTTGGAATTTTGGGATTTTACGGTTTTACGATTTTAGGATTCTGGGATTCTGGGATTCTGGGATTTTGGGATTTCAGAATTTTGGGATTTTGGGATTTTGGGATTCTGGGATTCTGGGATTCTGGGATTTTGGGATTTTGGAATTTTGGAATTTTGGAATTTTGGAATTTTGGGATTTTACGGTTTTACGATTTTAGGATTCTGGGATTCTGGGATTTTGGGATTTTGGAATTTTGGGATTCTGGGATTCTGGGATTTTGGGATTTTGGAATTTTGGAATTTTGGAATTTTGGAATTTTGGGATTTTACGGTTTTACGATTTTAGGATTCTGGGATTCTGGGATTCTGGGATTTTGGGATTTTGGGATTCTGGGATTCTGGGATTTTGGAATTTTGGGATTCTGGTATTCTGGGATTTTGGGGTTTTGGGATTTTGGGATTCTGGGATTCCGGGATTTTGGGATTTTGGAATTTTAGGATTTTTAGTAATTAGGAATTTAGGAATGTGAATTATTCAAAATTTAGAAGTTTAGAAATATTGGACTCGGCGAATTAAAAATTTCGGGATGTGAATATTTGGTGATGCAGAATTTGGGGGTTGAAAAATTTGACGATATCGAAAATATGACAACATAAAAAATCTAGAAATGTAATTTACATGATGAAAAATTCAAAGACCAAAAAATATGAAAATTAACAAAGTTACAAAGCTCTGCAAAGTAACTCGAAAATTGCTCTTACGTACAGCTCTTACAACGAATCATAAATTCTAATTTTCCCCTTACATATCTCATTCATAAACCGAAACACTCGAAACAAAGAACGCCCGAAGGTTGTTTTTCCCGCTGAACAATGGTTTCAGCACAGTAGGATTAGCCGTACTCTTGTTCGCGAAAAGCAGCAACGTCAGTCAGTTTCCACGAAACGTTGTCGCGTGGCGCGATTTTCCACGAGTTTTCCCCGAGGCAAAGGGGAAGGGAATTAGCGGAAAATAAAGAACACTCGGATGAACGAGGAACGATAATGAATAGTGGAAACGGCGAGGAGCACGCTATTAGAGAAGCACGCTAACGACGGGGATCTAGCGTTACAGGGTGCAAGGTGAGAAGCAACCCTCGTTGCGAGGCCCTTTTCGTACTCGCACCGGGTCACCCTTATTTGTTCGCAGAGTCCCGCCGCAAACAATGACGGAGGATTACGGGCTGTTTACCGTGAATTGAAATTCTTGTAAATTTCCTGTTTGCCGACGGGGGATGCGAACACAGCCTCCCCGGTATTCACGGTATGCCGAATGACTGAAGGATTTCCTAAGATCCGGCACGCGGACTATGCGTTTCATACCGTGTTTCTCCTGCTGTTTGATCTTGATCCTCTTCTTTCGCCTTCGCTCGCGATACTCCTCTACGTGCTATATTGCGCTTCCCTTTATTTCGCACTGGGGATATTTCACTAGTCGCGTCTTCCGATTTTCGTTTTGTAATTATGGATTTTGGGATTCTGGGATTTTTATTTGATGCGAACTTGGTGCATTCATAAATATTCATATCTCGAAACTTGTAATTCGCTAAGTCTAATGTTTTCCAAACTTATAAATTCCAAATAAGTCACATTCACAAATTCCTAATTACTCAAAATCCCAAAACCCCAAAATGCTAAAATTCCAAAATGCTAAAATCCCAAAATTCTAAAATTCGAAAATCCCAAAAACCCCAAAACCCCAAAATCCTAAAATTCTAAAATCCCAAAACCCCAAAACCTTAAAATCCCGAAATTCTAAAATTCTAGAATCCCGAAATCCCAAAACCCCAAAATACTAAAATCCGAAAATCCCAAAAACCCCAAAATCCTAAAATTCTAAAATCCCAAAATCCCAAAACCCCAAAATGCTAAAATTCCAAATGCTAAAATCCCAAAATTCTAAAATCCGAAAATCTCCAAAACCCCAAAACCCCAAAATCCTAAAATTCTAAAATCCCAAAACCCCAAAACCTCAAAATCCCGAAATTCTAAAATTCTAGAATCCCAAAACCCCAAAATTCTAAAATCCGAAAATCCCAAAAACCTCAAAATCCTAAAATTCTAAAATCCCAAAACCCCAAAACCCCAAAACCTCAAAATCCCGAAATTCTAAAATTCTAAAATCCCAAAATCCCAAAACCCCAAAACCCCAAAATGCTAAAATTCCAAATGCTAAAATCCGAAAATCCCCAAAACCCCAAAATTCCAAAACCCCAAAACCCCAAAATTCTAAAATCCCAAAACACCAAAATCCCAAAACCCCAAAACCCCGAAACCCTAAAATCCCAAAAACCCAAAACTCCAAAATCCCAAAATCCCAAAAACCCCATTCCTTACAAAAAATCTAACAGTCTAACAGTCTTCAAAATGCTGCTACATATACGTAAGACACATATACTACATATACTTAACATAACCGCAACGTTTCATCAATAATTTTGGAATTTCCACGGCGTACAACACAGTTTGCCTTATAACGTGCACCTTCACATGCCGCTACATATCTTCGTATCGGTTAATTGTATTATTAATTACCGTTCGCTGATTACTTATCACGTTTCAACGTAATAATAGCGGATTGATCCATTAGGATTGTAACTCAACGCGAAATCGTGGCATCGGAAATTGTAAATTTAAATCTCGTATCTCGTGTTTCCGAATAATCCATCATTTCGAATTACCCGCAACATCGTTGCGGAATAATATTTCTTTACGCCCGTTCCATTTGTACGCGAAGAAGTAGGACGATAAATTGGTGTAAATGAAAAGCACGGAATGCCTGAGTAACAAATATGTATCTGTTGTCTTTTAACCTCTTAGACACGGCTGAACTTTACGTTTCACGAGTTTGAATTAAAACAGTCACACATTGTGATGTGTGACAATGCTGTTGTACATTGAAATTAAGTTTTGTGAATTGAATTTTTACCGAAGATGTACTTTAACTTTGATAATTTTTTAGAAAATTCACAAGTATTTGTAAGTGTCTTCATATCGTGTATTAGTGTGAGGAGGTGCCATGAAAGAATCGCAAAATTTAAAGAACTTACAATTCCTTCGGGTTCACTCGATACTTGTCTGACTCTTAATGAGTTTAATATCATTCTGAAAAATTGTTCATTCAAATTTGGAACCCTTCTAACTCCAAATTTGCAAGTTCCCAATTTTCTAAATTTGGAACCCTTCTAATTCCAAATTTGCAAGTTTCCAATTTTCTAAATTTGGAACCCTTCTAATTCCAAATTTGCAAGTTTCCAATTTTCCAAATTTGGAACCCTTCTAATTCCAAATTCGCAAATTTCCAATTTTCCAAATTTGGAACCCTTCTAATTCCAAATTTGCAAGTTTCCAATTTTCTAAATTTGGAACCCTTCTAATTCCAAATTTGCAAGTTTCCAATTTTCTAAATTTGGAACCCTTCTAATTCCAAATTTGCAAGTTTCCAATTTTCCAAATTTGGAACCCTTCTAATTCCAAATTCGCAAATTTCCAATTTTCCAAATTTGGAACCCTTCTAATTCCAAATTTGCAAGTTTCCAATTTTCTAAATTTGGAACCCTTCTAATTCCAAATTTGCAAGTTCCCAATTTTCTAAATTTGGAACCCTTCTGGTTCCAAATTGAACAAGTATAATAATCTTGTGTAGAATAGAATGTTTTAATTTCATAATAAATACATGTTTCACAATAGATAATGATTATATTATTTCTTCTAATATATATTACTGATGTACCTACTTGTATTCGGCTGTTTAAAAAAATAGTTTATTACATCGAAAGTTATAATAATTTATTAAGTTATTTAATTCGTAAATAATTTATTATTAAGTCCAGAAAGGTTGTTGACCACTGCACTACAGTATAGTAATCTAAAATGACATTCGAAAGCTACTATAGTGGATCGTCGACCAAAGTAGTGTAGTGATCAGTATAGTGCTATGAAAGCCACTAATAGTGATTCGTCATCCAAAGTAGTATAGTGACCAGTATAGCACTATGAAAGTCACTATAGTGGCGCCTAGTAAGAGGTCAAGGAAGAAACCGATACTCAACGTTCGTTTTCAACGCGAATCAAAGGGTATTTTCATTGTCCGCATCGTTGCACGGAACATGAACGCACTGTCACTGAATACAAATCGTATTATCGCTGGAAATCCGATTACAAAGGTGTTTTATGTTACCGCCATTGCGAGCATTCGCGTTACTTCACTCTTTGCTCCCTCCTTTTAATCCTCTTACACTTTGCGGCTAGAGGGAAAGAAACAGGCGCCGAGAAAAAATTCATTCTCATGTATTTTTCACTTAACGGACTTACCACTGCGAATATGACAATTAGCAGGAATTAACTGGGCATTCTCATATGTGCTGTTATTCACACTTTAGGTCTGCAATTTGAGATATGGGAGTTTAGGGGTTGGATATTTGGGGATTTGGAAATTTTGGGGTTGGAAATTTGGGATTTGGAATTATTGGGGTTGGGTTATTGGGGATTTGGAATTTTAGGGGTTGGAAATTTGGGATTAGGAATTTTTGGGGTTGCAAATTTGGGATTTGGAATTTTTGGGGTTGGAAATTTTGGGAATTTGGAAATTTTAGGGCTTGGGTTAGGAGGGTTGGAAATTTGAGACAGTGGAAACTTAAGGATTTGGAATTTTAAGGGTTGGAAATTTCGGGAATTTAGAAATTTAAGGATTTGGAATTTTAAGGGTTGGAAATTTGGGTAATTTGGAAATTTAAGGTTTTGGGATTTGGAGGGTTGGAAATTTAGAAAATTGGAAATTTTCGAATTTGGAAATAAGGAGGTTCCAAATTTAGAAAATTGGAAACTTGCGAATTTGGAATTGGAAGGGTTGAAAATTTGGAAAATTGGAAACTTGCAAATTTGGAATTAGAATAGTTCCAAATTTAGAAAATTGGAAACGTGCAAATTTGGAATTAGAAGGGTTCCAAATTTGGAAAATTGGAAACTTGCAAATTTGGAATTAGAAGAGTTCCAAATTTAGAAAATTGGAAACTTGCAATTTTGGAATTAGAAGAGTTCCAAATTTGGAAAATTGGAAATTTGCGAATTTGGAATTGGAAGGGTTGAAAATTTAGAAAATTGGAAACGTGCAAATTTGGAATTAGAAAGGTTCTAAATTTGGAAAATTGGAAACTTGCAAATTTGGAATTAGAAGGGTCCCAAATTTGGAAAATTGGAAACTTGCAATTTTGAAATTAGAAGAGTTCCAAATTTAGAAAATTGGGAACTTGCAAATTTGGAATTAGAAGAGTTCCAAATTTAGAAAATTGGGAACTTGCAAATTTGGAATCAGAAGGGTTCCAAATTTGGAAAATTGGAAACTTGCAATTTTGGAATTAGAAGGGTTCCAAATTTGGAAAATTGGACACTTGCGAATTTGGAATTAGAAAGGTTCTAAATTTGGAAAATTGGAAACTTGCAAATTTGGAATTAGAAGAGTTCCTAATTTGGAAAATTGGAAATTTGCAAAATTAGACCCTTGCAAATTTGGAAATCGAAGGGTTGAAAACTTAGAAATTTCGAAATTTGTCATTTTGGAATTACCATAATTGCAAATTTACAAAATTAAAGATTACTGAATTTGAACCTAGCACCTATCACTTAAAAAATATAAACCCCGAAAAAATCCCCAAAACATCAATAAGTAGAACAAATCGATTTCCAAGCACCCGCCTGAAATCCCCACGAAGCGAAAGGGTTAATTTCGTATTTCGACGTTCCTGTCCCCCTGGTCTAATTCCGTTTGGTGGGTCCACATCAAAGGGAACGATCGCGTTCTGCAAATACCGGTCCCTCTTCTTGTCGCTTTGGCCGTAAACCTAATTGCCGGGCCCGGGCTAGTCCCTTCAACACCCTCTCCTACGCTTCTGCAGCCTGTATTTCTCGCTATCGTAATTTGTACGCTCAATTATCTCCATTGTTCCCATGATCGGGCGCGAACACAATCGATATACAATGGGCGTTTTCGTTTGTTTGCTAACCTCCGCTTCGGTCGGCCACAAAGCGCCTACGAGCGGAGTCGAACGGAGCAAAGCGCGTTGCTACGTGGCTGGAATCAACGCTGGAATCGGCAGCATAGATCACACGAACTCGTTGAACAAATAGAAACAGAATGTACCGGCGTTTAATCATTCCCGATCTCCGACTCCTCGGTCATTCTTCTCTTTCTCCCGGATCCAACCCCTCGCCGGCTACAGACATTTCTCTTGTCGTTGCTGACCTTTTCATTCCTATCTTTTGCTTTCGTCCTTGAACGCGTTTCCACAAATTTCCTTTGCTGAGTCGCTCTTTGGATCCGATTGTTTTCCTATGCTCTTTTGTACTTCTTGAAATATCATTTTTTATTCTGTTCCTTTTGTCTGAACAATTGGGTCTTTGGAGAAACATCTATTTTTTAAATTGAATTCTTCAGTTGTTGCTGCTTTTATTCAGCTGGTGAGGAGGTAGTTCAGTTGAGTAGGAATATAGTTGTTGAATGATAGAATAGTGTGTACAGTTAGAAAAATAACATAGTATTGGACGGTGTAGTGAAGTAGTACAGTTCTATGTACTACATACATGCATACAGTTATACAGGTGCATAGTGATATAGTAGTTTGGTTATGTAATGTCGTAATAGTATAATAATATAGTTGTGCAGTTATATACTGTACCGTTATACAGTTGTGCAGTATAGTTGTGAAGTGGTATAGTAGCACAGTAGTATAGTAGTATAGTAGCATAGTAGTATAAAAGCATAGTAGCATAGTAGTATAGTAGCATAGTAGTATAAAAACATAGTAGCATAGTAGTATAAAAGCATAGTAGCATAGTAGTATAGTAGCATAGTAGTATAGTAGCATAGTAGTATAGTAGCATAGTAGTATAGTAGTTTTGGCAGTATAGTAGGCCTGGAAGTCTAGCAATATAGTAGTTTTTGTAGTATAGTAGGTCTTGTAGTATAGTAGTTTTTGTAGTAGAGTAGTTTTTGTAGTATAGTAGGTCTTGTAGTATAGTAGTTTTTGTAGTAGAGTAGTTTTTGTAGTATAGTAGGTCTTATAGTATAGTAGTTTTTGTAGTAGAGTAGTTTTTGTAATATAGTAATTTTTGTAATATAGTAGTTCTTGTAATATAGTAGGTTTTGTAGTATAGTAGTATAGTGGTTTTGGAAGTCTAGTAGTATAGTAGTTTTTCTAATATAGTAGTTTTTATAGTATAGTAGCTTTTGTAGTATAGTAGTTCTTGTAGTATAGTAGTTCCTGTATTATAGTAGTTTTTGTAGTATTGTAATTTTTGTAGTATAGTAGTTCTTGTAGTATAGTAGTTTTTGTAGTCTAGTAGTATAGTGGTTTTGGAAGTCTAGTAGTATAGTAGTTTTTCTAATATAGTAGTTTTTATAGTATAGCAGTTTTTGTAGTATAGTAGTTCTTGTAGTATAGTAGTTCCTGTATTATAGTAGTTCCTGTATTATAGTAGTTTTTGTAATATAGTAATTTTTGTAATATAGTAGTTCTTGTAGTATAGTAGTTTTTGTAGCATAGTAGTATAGTGGTTTTGGAAGTCTAGTAGTGTAGTAGTTTTTGTAATATAGTGGTTTTTGTAGTATAGTAGTTCTTGTAATATAGTAGTTCCTGTATTATAGTAGTTCTTGTAGTATAGTAGGTTTTGTAGTATAGTAGTTCTTTCAGTATAATAGTTCTTGTAGTATAGTGGGTTTTGTAGTATAGTACTATAGTAGTTTTGACAGTATAGTAGTATAGTAGTACGGTAGGATAGTGGTATAGTAGCACTATGGGACAGTAGCTTAATGATATAGTAGTATAGTAATATTGCTGTGCAGTAGTACATCGTCATAATAGTAATACAATAGTATACTAGTACAACAGTATAGTGGACCATACAGTAATACAGCATTATAACATAATAGTAAATTAATGAAGTCATACAATAGTAGAACAGAAAAGTATCAATAAAATAGTAAAATAGTAAAATATAAAAATACTAAAGTATTAAAATAATGTGACATTGTAATAGTAAAGCAGTAAAACGATAAAGTAGCGATAGAATGAAACGATAAAGCGAAGCATACCACAAAGACCATGAAGGTCCCTTGTTCAAAAATTTATATTCCGTTGAAAAATATTTAACTTGCTTTCGTACGAATGTTCCCAGCGCGGGATCGTTTTGTACAAAGGACTCGCAGTGAGCTTTTCATTAAAACCGTTTGATATTGTCAGTGTTGCAGTACCTACTGTAAAGTTTGCACGGTGGTTTAGAACTTGCTGGAATTGTTGGGGGATCTGGTTAACGCCCTGGGTTGTTGCGGCTGAACTTCCTCCTTAACGCGTTTCTCCGTATTTCATATCAAAGGTATTCCGTATCAAAGCAAAAAAATTTTGAATCCACACCGCGCAAAGGCGAAACGCCCCGAATATGTTTTCCACCGAGCTAACTAATTTCGAAAGTATTCCATATCTGTACAAAGTGAAACGTTGTCGTATCGAGCCAGAAAGTTCACCGGGATGTTCCTCGAAACGGGAAGTACCTCGTTCCAAGTTCCAAGCAAAATATTTTCATATCAAAACGGCAAATTTTCAGGATAAATACGCCCTGTCGGAAGAAGTTTGATAGTATTTCCTACCGAGAACGAGACACCTTAAGAGCTGTTTTATTTCATCTACAATTACGGCGTCTTTCGCATTCTGTAGGAAACGTAAACAGTTTTCGGGAAAAGTTCTCGGCTGTCTTTACGATCGAAAAGTTACAAACCAGCATACCGGAAACGCAATAAACCGACTATGCATCCGTTTGCTCGATTCACAGCCGCAATTTCTCCTTCTACCCTGCCTCGGCCTGAGTAAATACTTGGCGACCCTGCAGATTGCTCGTCGACGGCCAGCATCGTTTTGCCCGAGACGTTTTGCATGTATCTAACGGCAAATTAAGGTTGCGCTGTTTGCAAACCCTTCCGCGATACCAAGTATACAATCTTCCTAGAGTTGACCATCTTTAGCCGAGTCGAGACATTGCAGCTGCCTTCCGTTATATCTCTAGTACATGGTTACTCAAAAATGTCGTGACATCTTTTGTATATCTTCCGGATCTGTCAATTTTATAAATTTCCACATTTTCATTTTATTTTTAAAATTTGTACTCTTTGTATATCTACAGGAGAAATATTTTGAATCTGTATGTCGTTGCATTTTATTTTTAAAATTTGTACTTTTTGTGTAACTGAAGGAGAAATATTTCAAATCTGTATGTTATTTCATTTGATTATTGAAATTTGAACTTTCTGTATATCTACAGGAGAAATATTTCAAATCTGTATGTCGTTGCATTTTATTTTTAAAATTTGTACCTTTTGTGTAACTAAAGGAGAAATATTTTGAATCTGTATGTTATTTCATTTTATTTTTAAAATTTGTACTTTTTGTGTAACTAAAGGAGAAATATTTCAAATCTGTATGTCGTTGCATTTTATTTTTAAAATTTGTACTTTTTGTGTAACTAAAGGAGAAATATTTCAAATCTGTATGTTATTTCATTTGGTTATTGAAATTTGAACTTTTTGTGTAACTAAAGGAGAAATATATCAAATCTCTATGTTAGTTAATTTCATTTTTTAAATTTGAACTTTTTGTGTGACTAAAGGAGAAATATCTCAAATCTCTATGTTATTTAATTTCATTTTTAAAATTTGTACTTTTTGTGTAACTAAAGGAGAAATATTTCAAATCCCTATGTTATTTAATTTTATTTTTAAAATTTGTACTTTTTGTGTAACTAAAGGAGAAATATATCAAATCTCTATGTTATTTAATTTCATTTTTAAAATTTGTACTTTTTGTGTGACTAAAGGAGAAATATTTCAAATCTCTATGTTATTTAATTTTATTTTTAAAATTTGTACTTTTTGTGTAACTGAAGAAGAAATATTTCAAATCTCTATGTTATTTAATTTCATTTTTAAAATTTGTACTTTTTGTGTAACTAAAGGAGAAACATTTCAAATCTCTATGTTACTGAATATTCAAATTCTCAAGGATTTAAATACAAAAATTTTTCAGGAAAAATTGTGAAGAGCTCCACAAGGTGAATTTCTATATACATATGCAAATTACCAAACTTCTACATCCCCATATTACCAAATTATCAACTATTTCCACATCCAACAGAATCCAAAACCTCTCATACTTCAATCATTGATTAAACTTCATTTAATAAAAATTTCCAAATTTCTAAAATTTAAAAAATATCTCTACTGACCTCCCTTATCTTTGCCCATCACCCTTTTCCCATTGAACACAACTGCCCGTGAAATGCCCATACACTGCCCATACGTCGAGCACATGCTCTTGTATCTGTAATCGAAAGGGTTCGGTCAGTGATTCGAACGCTGGCACAGCAGGAAATTTGGTCGAAAAGACGTCTTGTCTCGTTGCGTCGTCTTGCATAACGCGAACAGCAATTACAGGCGGATAACACGGAGACAGCAAAATGGAAACGTTCTGGTTAAAACGGTTCACGATCGTCCCGGTGGTTCGGGGGTCAACCGTATCGATCGCGGCTACGTTTCCCAATTTGCGCGGCCGAACAGACAAGAGGGCTTTAATTGACGTGATTTGTGGGTCAAAGGTCGCGCGATTCGTGCGCTTTCTAACTCCAGATCGACCAAGAATTACTGGCGAGATCGTTACGGTTTCTGCTATTCCACTGCTTTTTTATTTATAGATGTATCTTGGTATTCTTCTGTCTGTAGACTTCAATCTCTTTAAATTTATTCAAACAGTATATTAAAAATGATATGAAAATAATACGGCTGTTATTCTTCTCACTCGTATCAAGTTTTCTTTGAAACTCTGTAGACTTCAATTTTTTTAATTTATTCAAACAGTATATTAAAAATAATATGTAAATAATACGGCTGTTATTCTTCTCACTCGTATCAAGTTTTCTTTGAAACTCTGTAGACTTCAATTTTTTAAATTTATTCAAACAGTATATTAAAAATGATATGAAAATAATACGGCTGTTATTCTTCTCACTCGTATCAAGTTTTCTTTGAAACTCTGTAGACTTCAATTTTTTAAATTTATTCAAACAGTATATTAAAAATAATATGTAAATAATACAGCTGTTATTTTTCTCACTCGTATCGAGTTTTCTTTGAAACTCTGTAGACTTCAATTTTTTAAATTTATTCAAACAGTATATTAAAAATAATATGTAAATAATACAGCTGTTATTCTTCTCACTCGTATCAAGTTTTCTTTGAAACTCTGTAGACTTCAATTTTTTAAATTTATTCAAACAGTATATTAAAAATAATATGTAAATAATACAGCTGTTATTTTTCTCACTCGTATCGAGTTTTCTTTGAAACTCTGTAGACTTCAATTTTTTAAATTTATTCAAACAGTATATTAAAAATAATGTAAATAATAAGTTAGCTGTTATACCTCTCACTCGTATGAAATTCTCTTTAAAATTCCGTAGTCTTCAATTTAAAAAATATTTTTCTAATCGTATATTAAAATTAATGTAAATAATATGTTAGCTGTTTTATGTCTCGTTTATATGAACTTATAAGAACGTTCTACGCAAATAGTCTCAACCCTCTGCACTTCTGTCAGATGTGGCACAACATCACATATTTCACTTGCATCTCATAAATAATTCAGATAAATACATTGGTAGAATATACACATTTCATAATGAATAAAAAATAAACTTATTACATACTCCGCACCTTGTCACCTTTTATCAAAACCACCATTTTTTTACTATTTTGTAAATTACAGCTAGTAGGTAATTAAGAAATGCAAAGGGTTAAGTACACTGTTTAAAAGAGTCATACATCACGCAAGATATGTAAGAAGTCTTACATTTTTAATGAATCGTGAAACGCTACATTCTACTCCAAAATGCTTTACATCTACTCCCTACATCTACTCCCTCACATAGAAAGCACTTTGTACAGCTTCTCCATATTTTCCACCACGAAATTAATAAACTCTCCCTTATCACGAATCATGCTTGTAGCATGAAATTTTGAATTATCCTTCGAATTGTTCTAATTAGGAAGTTTCTTACGTTAGGGTAAACGTGACGAGGCAAGCAACGTAGCGGAGTTAAATCGATGAACTAAACGTTCGTCGGGTAGAAGCCTCGATAGAGATAGTATCCAGCGATTTCGACTATCGTGCCGGTGAAATTACACCTGGCCGAGTTAGACCGAGCCGACGTTGTAATTTCCCTAGTAATTTGCAACTAACTCCGCGAAATGGCCGTCAGCAACGAGGGAAGGATCCCTTCAAATTGGAAATAATGAGCCGTCGAACTTGGTCAGGCGATCTTTTCCAGCATGGGAACGCGTATTTACTCGAAACTTCCTTAACGAACGTAACTCGAAACGCGCCTCCTATTCAACCTCATTTGGTCAAAATATTCTGTTCTACGGTATAATATATTGTTCATGTAAGATTCTACCTTTAGTAACGTTAAATGTTGGTTGAATGCTGAACGCGGTGGATTGCTGCGAATTAGATTTATGCACGGTACATTTTCACGTGTTGCTTCTCTACAAGGTAGATTTGCGTGTGATGTATACTCTATGAGTTGATTTTTATATGAGCCAAGTATTTGATGCGTCGAATGATGTGGGGAATTTTCTGCGCGAGGAATTCGTCACAAGTGAAGTTTTCCTTGCGTTGAATCTTTTGCGTTTTGAGTTTTCCATGTGCTGAGGATTCTACGCATTGAGTTTGCCACGCGTCGAGTACTCTACGCGTTGAATATTCCACGCACCGAATTTTCCACACGCCGAGTACACTACGCGTCGAATACTCCACGCGTCGAATTTTTCACGCGCTGAATACTCCACGCGTCGAATACTCAACGCGTAGAATAGTCCACGCGTCGAATTTTTCACGCGCTGAATACTCCACGCGTCGAATACTCCACGCGTAGAATAGTCCACGCGTCGAATACTCCACGCGTCGAATTCTCCATGCGTAGAATACTCCACGCGTCGAATTCTCTACGCGTCGAATTCTCCACGCGTCGAATACTCCACGCGTCGAATTTTCCACGCGTCGAATTTTCCACGCGCCGAATACTCCACGCGTCGAATTCTCCATGCGTAGAATACTTCACGCGTCGAATTCTCCATGCGTAGAATACTCCACGCGTCGAATATTCCACGCGTCGAATTCTCCACGCGTCGAATACTCCACGCGTCGAATACTCCACGCGTCGAATTCTCCATGCGTAGAATACTCCACGCGTCGAATATTCCACGCGTCGAATTTTCCACGCGCCGAATACTCCACGCGTCGAATTCTCCATGCGTAGAATACTCCACGCGTCGAATTCTCCATGCGTAGAATACTCCACGCGTCGAATTTTCCACGCGTCGAATTCTCCACGCGTCGAATACTCCACGCGTAGAATTTTCCACATACTATACACCTCACACGCCAAATTCTCTAAGTGTCAACACACATATATGCAATTTGCCTTGAGTCCTTCATTGTGTAGTAGTATAACCAGGACAAACAACAGCTTAGCCGGAGCCGCATCTTTCCTCCGTCTCCAGCAGTTTTTGTTGGCAAGCCCCGAGGTTAAAGGACAAGCAAGTTCCAGAATATATTCCGAACTTTAAGATTAAAATTCCGCTGAAGACGCAGGAGATGAATAGATACGAGCAGTGCGAAAACGATTGTTATTTCCTTGTAATCCACAGGCCTCTCGTTGTAATCTTCGGATTCATGAACGAAAACGAACGAAACTTTCCGACCGCTGAAACTTCCAATCCCACGGGGTAACGATAAATCGAGAGATATATGGAATAACTTTTTATTGCGGTCCACTGGCCCAGGGGTATAAATCTACTTCCACTCGTCATTATTAATTCAACTTTTCATGAATCGTGCGTCTCTTTTGTATGCAAGACTTCTAATTAGCTAATGTATATAAAGTTTTACGCGTAGAGTATTCGACGCGTAGAGTATTCGGCGCGTGGAGTATTCGACGCGTGGAAAATTCGACGCGTGGAGTATTCGATGCGTGGAAAATTCGGCGCATGGGGTATTCGATGCGTGGAGAATTCGGCGCGTGGAGTATTCGACGCGTGGAGTATTCGATGCGTGGAGAATTCGACGTGTGGAGTATTCGATGCGTGGAAAATTCGACGCGTGGAAAATTCAGCGCGTAGAGTATTCGGCGCGTGGAAAATTCGACGCGTGGAGTATTCGACGCGTGAAAAATTCGACGTGTGGAGCATTCGACGCGTGGACTATTCTACGCGTGCAGTATTCGAAATGTGGAGTATTCGACGCGTGGAGTATTCGACGCGTGGAGAATTCGACGCGTGGAGTATTCGATGCGTGGAAAATTCGGCGCGTGGAAAATTCAGCGCGTGGAAAATTCGACGCGTGGAGTATTCGACGCGTGAAAAATTCGACGCGTGGAGCATTCGACGCGTGGACTATTCTACGCGTGCAGTATTCGACGTATGGAGTATTCGACGCGTGGAGTATTCGACGCGTGGAGTATTCGACGCGTGGAGTATTCGACGCGTGGAAAATTCAACGCGTGGAGTATTCGATGCGTAAAGTACTCGACGCGTGGAAAATTCGGCGCGCAGAGTACTCGACGCATGGAAAATTTGGCTCAAATTCATTCAACATCGCATTCAACTACAAAAGCCCTTATAAATTGTAGATATACATGTGACATAATACAGTCACGTACATAATTCACTTACGAATTACTCGTATTTGTCGAACAGATAAAATCGTCGCTTAATAACGCGTTAACGAGCAAGTACGCGTATTTATAATGGCAAAAGTCAAGCACGATTCTGTTCGTCTCGACGTTGCTCGGTGACGAACGAGACCGTCAGGAAATATACTGCTATTTGATTACTGTTCCATGATTGATTGCGTCGCTAGATAAACGCGTTCCGTGTCGAGTTAACGTCATATATTATTTAAATGTATTATTATCGAACCCGGTTCATTCACGGTTCTTGACCTCTTCCACGCTTCTCGGATTATCTGCGGCTTTTCCGTATGAATTCTTCATTTTTGTTCCATCCTCTCGATTGAGACATTCACCTGTCTGCATTTGCCGTGATTCTATAAATAGCGCAGTATTTTCATCTGTCGTTTGAAAATTATTTTACTAACATTGGAACTATAAATCAAATTATTCAATCGTACGAATTTTAATTCACTTAAGCTTCGAATCATATTTGATACAAAAATTCTTAGCTTTCTCTCTGCCTCACAAACTGCACGTCTTCGCAACCGTTTCAAATACTATCGCTAATAATCTCAAATATTTAGAATTTCGCTCTCTTCTTAAACAAATATTACATATAGGTCGCTCGTGTTACGGTTCCGAAATTAAACCCGCCTTCAAATATTATCCTATTTGCCTTTAAAACAGCGTCCACAAAAATCTATGCAAGAAGCATTGCCATGCTTGAGACTCGAAACTCGAAATTTCAAAACAAACCGCATTGGACCGATACCAGTCGCGTATTTTCTCGTCAAACAAAGACTCGAAATTTCGAGCAGATTAAACCTGGAACACGAGATACAAAATTGAACGCGGGTTTCTCGTGACCGGGGCTAAGAAAAATATCCACCATTTTCCCTCGTCAAGCATGTTGCCCATGAAAGTTTGAACGTAGACCGATTCGCGAGCGGGTTCGAGCGGACGTTGTCGATTAATCCGAGTCTAGCTTGATTCTTTTATTTTTTTTGCTTTCAGTCGTTGAGAGGGAAACCGTAGCACGAGGGGTGGCGAAGGGCAGAGAGAAAAGAATTTCGGTGAAGCCGCAGGGGTGGATAGAAAACGAGGTCCAAGATGGGAGAGAATCATCAACAGCAGGAGCAGCAGCCTGTTCTTCGTTCGATCAACAACGAGCACAGGTCGTTCGTTAAGTTCATCAACAAGACGCTGCACAGCGTCGTTTTGTATTGGATCGATTACCAGGGTCAGGCAGTCAGTTACGGTGTGTTGGCACCCGGTGATTGCCTGGACATCGACACCTTTGTCACGCATCCGTGGATCTTCGTTGACGCGGAGACCAGAGACAGGTACCCCGCAATCACGCTCTTCTTTGATTGCTTACACACTTTTTTCGATCTTAACTCTTTGCCAACTTTTACGATTTTTAGAATTTACACTTTCAATTTTAGCACCTGGAACTTCCAATTTGTTCTTCTATTAACAAGTCTGAAATATACTTGGTTGCAATTGAGGTTAGACAGGTTCTTATTCGCATGCGCAGCGAAAATAGTGACCGCACAATACATTCATGGATAAAAAGAATTATGTTGAACACATATGTGTAATTTTACAATAATCTTCGTGATTTAATGTGCAACATTCGTGTGTAAATATTAACATTAACCGTAAAGTTGCAATTCATTAAATTTGTCTTAAGTTTGAATAAATATACCGCCGCCATTAACCACCATGTCTGCGCATGCGCAGTGAATGTAGTATCGATGTAGTACATACATAGATAAATGTTACCTTGCTCACACACGTACAATTTTGCGATAATCTTCATGATTTAATGTACAACATTCATGTGTAAATATTAACATTAACCATAAAGTTGTAATTCATTCAATTTATCTTAAGTTTAAATAAAATAATATACCGTGACGGTATATAAATATACTTCTGCAATTAACCACCACGTCCGCGCATGCGCATAAGAAACCTAAATTACGACACCTCCAATGATAAATTGTTCCACGTACCCTGTTACACGACTAAAAGAGTTAAGATCGACTCCCGACACGATGAAACGAATCCTTGATATCTTTCTCAAGACTTCTGGTTGCTTAGATTGGAGTAACTGTTTTGTATACCTAAAACATGGACGAAGAATACGATTTTCAGGTACACGGTGAATCAGAGGGACGTTTTCTTTCCCGAAGCATGGTTCGTGAGGTATCGAGGCCTCCGACAGAGCGAGTTACCTCAAAGACGCGAAAGAACAAACGTGTACATCACGTTGCCTGTTTACACGCTCCGAGAGTTGTCTTTGAGAGCGATCAAAAGACGTCTGACGTACGATCGACAGGCGTTTCAACTCGACATTCCGAGGAGTCTTCAACACGAACTGGCTACCATGTTGCCGCGAAACGACGATAGTAACGATCAGGACGTGGACGAGAACGAGGACGATCGTGGTAGTCGAAATTCTTAGCGTTTGATCCTTCGAATCTTCGTGACCACTCGCCAGTAAGTCGATCACGGTCCAACGATTCTATTGATATCCTACGTGAGATGTATCGAGGAATTCGCGAGAAAAGTGACACCCCGGGAAAATTCGTGTTTCTTCGACTTTCGACATTCGACGCGTCGTTTCCGCTCTAGACCTCCTATTATTCGTGCAACTCTTAAATCGGTGTCTGCTAGACGTCAATGGAATTTGGGGTTTCTTTGTACTTTTGTTAACACTTTGCTTACGGTTTAGTTTGATATTCGGTAGATTTGCGTTATATTGCCACGAAATTTGAAAACTTGAGAATTATGATCCTACGCTTAAATTAATACGTGTTATAATTTTGGTAACAATATAACATATAGAGATCCAACGCGGTGTAATTTAGTGAACGGCCATATAATGCGAGGCAATTTAATGTCGCGTTATAACGTCCAATACGTTGTGGCGTCACGAATCGCAGTATAAGGCGTTGTAAATTTGACGAATGGCAATATAACGCGGTGACTTAATGAACGGCTATATATTGCAAGGTAAGTTAATGCGTCATAAGTCAGCGAATGACAATGTAATGCGTGGTAATATAATGGATAATGGTATAATACGTGGTGAAATAACGCCTGGCGATATAACATGTGGTGATATAACACATGGTGATATAACGCGAGATGAATTAACGCAGCGTAATTTCACGAATGACGATATAACGCGTGGTAATCCAGCGCATCGCTATTCCGCAATTGGCAATATAACGCGCGGCGATATTACGCGTGGTGATATAACGCATGGTAATATAACGCGTGGTAAACTAACGCATCATAATTTCACGAATGACGATATAACGCGTGGTAATCCAACGCATCGCTATTCCGCAATTGGCAATATAACGCGTGGCGATATAACTCGTGGTGATATAACGCGTGGTAAACTAATGCATCGTAATTTCACGAATCATGATATAACGCGTGGTAGTCCAGCGCATCGCTATTCCGCAATTGGCAATATAACGCGTGGCGGTATAACTCGTGGTGATACAACGCATGGTAATATAACGCGTGATGAACTAACGCATAGTAATTTCAAGAATCATAATATAACGCATGGTAATCCAGCGCGTTGCTATTCCACAATTGGCAATATAACGCGCGGCGATATAACTCGTGGTGATATAACACATGGTAATATAACACGCGGTAATTTAACGCATCGTAATTTCACGAATGACGATATAACGCGTGGTAATCCAGCGCATCACTATTCCACAATTGGTAATATAACTCGTGGTGATATAACGCATGGTAATATAACACGCGGTGATTTAACGCACCATAATTTTACGAATGACGATACAAAACGAGGTAAACCAACACGTCGCTGTTAGACAACTGACAATATAACGCGCGGCAATATAACACGAGGTTATATAATGCATGACAATGCGCGATGAGTCCACTACATCATACTTTAACAAGTGAAAATATAACGCTTGATCATACAATGACAATTCAACAAATTGCAATATAACGCGTGGCAATATACCGCAAGTCTACTATATCCTGCAATATAAATATTTCACTGTACAAGTCCGATCACATCGGAAACGTAATTTGAAATTTAATTTTCGAACTAATGAAAATAAATACCGAAATGAATTCATAATTATGCTTTCATTTATATTGGTAATTAAGCCATTACGTAGAGTGCATGCTTCATATTTTTTATGCAAAAGTTGTGGAAGTTCGCAATTTAAAGCGCATATTATACGGGGATTATATCAAAATCGAGCCGATTAAGTAAAGTGTTAACGCTCACTGATTTCAACTCGATCAACTCGTCGAATATTTTATGGGCTAATAATCTTTCTTTTGAACGCATCGTCAATTTTATACGTCGCTTTCCTCTCGAAAAATCGTCCGATACGTGTACATACCTGTAAAATATGTGTGTCGCCGTTTGAATCTTTCAAACTTATCGATTTGACTGGTGAATTTTGTATCTTCCGTTCGACAGCACGTAAGCAACAGTAAATTGGGAATGGTTAATAAAAACGGGTCGAAAAACGTGCCATTTTTATTCTTGTTAATTAGCTATCGTTCGAAAGAGTTTATAATATATTTACCGAACACGCTGTTTGAATGTTGGTTTATTATAAGCGTCTAATATTATCGTCTCAATTTTATCGAGCTTTCCGATTACTTTATAGTATCGTTTAGTGCCTAATTTTAATATTGTAGATTATTCTATTTATAACTATTTTTGTTTTACGTTATTTTAACAAACGCAATTTTCCACTTCTGTTCTATTCTATTTTGGGTATCGATAAGTGCGTGTTAATTTAATTTGCGATTGTTATAGGTCATCGATGAAATCGGTGTTGCAATGAAAACAATATCTCCGGTATTTTTTACACTTGGTATTTTTGTAACCAAACTTTACACGTACTCGCTCCGATCGTTGGCATGTTGTTTGTTCGCAACATTTTTTTATGACAACCTGTTACTAGTTCCGCGTAAGTTGTTCGCGTTGTAAGTACTGTGTTCTAATTTCCAAACACTTTTATTACAGAATAGGTACTCGATGCGTAGTGTATTCGACGCGTGGAGTATTCGGCGCATGGAAAATTCGACGCGTAAAGTACTCGATGCGTGGAAAATTTAACGCGTAGAGTATTCGGCGCGTGGAGTATTCGACGCGTGGAAAATTCAGCGCGTGGAGTATTCGACGCGTGGAGTATTTGACGCGTAGAGTACTCGACGCGTGGAGTACTCGGCGCGTAGAGTATTCGACGCGTGGAGTATTCGACGCGTGGAGTATTCGACGCGTGGAGTATTCGACGCGTGGAGTATTCGACGCGTAGAGTATTCGACGCGTGGAGTATTCGGCGCATAGAGTATTCGACGCGTGGAGTATTCGACGCGTGGAAAATTCAGCGCGTAGAGTATTCGACGCGTGGAGTATTCGGCGCGTAGAGTATTCGACGCGTGGAGTATTCGGCGCATAGAGTATTCGACGCGTGGAGTATTCGACGCGTAAAGTACTCGATGCGTGGAAAATTTAACGCGTAGAGTATTCGGCGCGTGGAGTATTCGACGCGTGGAAAATTCAGCGCGTGGAGTATTCGACGCGTGGAGTATTTGACGCGTAGAGTACTCGACGCGTGGAAAATTCGGCGCGTAGAGTATTCGACGCGTGGAAAATTCAGCGCGTAGAGTATTCGACGCGTAGAGTATTCGACGCGTGGAGTATTCGGCGCGTAGAGTATTCGACGCGTGGAGTATTCGGCGCATAGAGTATTCGACGCGTGGAGTATTCGACGCGTGGAAAATTCAGCGCGTAGAGTATTCGACGCGTGGAGTATTCGGCGCGTAGAGTATTCGACGCGTGGAGTATTCGGCGCATAGAGTATTCGACGCGTGGAGTATTCGACGCGTGGAAAATTCAGCGCGTAGAGTATTCGACGCGTGGAGTATTCGACGCGTGGAGTATTCGACGCGTGGAGTATTTGACGCGTAGAGTACTCGACGCGTGGAAAATTCGACGCGTGGAGTATTCGACGCATGGAGTATTCGACGCGTGGAGTATTTGACGCGTAGAGTACTCGACGCGTGGAAAATTCGGCGCGTAGAGTATTCGACGCGTGGAAAATTCAGCGCGTAGAGTATTCGACGCGTGGAGTATTCGGCGCGTAGAGTATTCGACGCGTGGAGTATTCGGCGCATAGAGTATTCGACGCGTGGAGTATTCGACGCGTGGAAAATTCAGCGCGTAGAGTATTCGACGCGTGGAGTATTCGACGCGTGGAGTATTCGACGCGTGGAGTATTTGACGCGTAGAGTACTCGACGCGTGGAAAATTCGACGCGTGGAGTATTCGACGCATGGAGTATTCGGCGCGTGGAGTATTCAACGTGCGGAGTATTTGACGCGTGGAGTATTTGACGCGTGGAACATTCGGCGCGTAGTATACATACAATCACTCGGTCATTTTATTATTATCAGCTGGGTTTTACAAAAATCCGACTACTTGTTATATTTGATTACTGAAGTATTCGAACAATTTCGAGTACCAATTATCACAGAATTATGTGACTATTCCATATTCAAACATCTCGAATATTTTAATTGTTGAACAATATTTTTAATTACGAACTGATATCTAGATTAATTGCTTGTACAGAGAAGTTCAATTTAAGGTAAAAATGTTAAGCAGTTACGTAAAATTTATTACCATGATTTGTACATAATGAACCGCTCCATAGCCACGTTTTCAGAGAAAAGGTACCTTGCATTTAATGAACTATACGATGAAACAATAAAGATTTTTCAAACGATATTACCCCATTTTCGTTCATGGTGCCAATCAACTAAGGTGATCCTACATTTCATTATACTAGTTCCCAAACTTTCGAAGCCATTGTCGAAAGTGGTTATTTTTCACGGTCTATTTGAATGGATCAATTTTATCGACCGTAAAATACTTTTTACACCAATCATTTTAGGTATCAAAGTTCAAAAATTCCTTTATCCAAAAATTCTAAAAATTCAGAGTTCCAAAATCATGAAGTACAAAAGGTATAAATAGATATTCCTAGATTCAGATATACCTAGATCCCAATATTCCTAGATGCCAACATCGCTAGATCCTGAAATCCCTAGATCCCAGTATCCCTAGGTCCCCCATATCCCTAGATCCCCCATATCCGTAGGTCCCCTATATTCCTAGGTCCCCCATATTCCTAGGTCCCCCACATCCCTAAGTCCCCAATTCCCTAGGTCTCCCATAGCCCTAGATCCCAGTATCCTTAGGTCCCCGTATTTCTAGATCCTCCATATCTCTAGATCCCCCATAACCCTAGATGCCCCATATTCCTAGAGCCCCCGTATCCCTGGATCCCCCATATCCCTAAGTCCCCCATATCCCTAGATTCCAGTATCCCTAGATTCCCCATATCCCTGGATCCCCCATATCCCTGGATCCCCCATATCCCTGGATCCCCCATATCCCTAGATCCCCCATTTCCCTATATCCCCCATATCCCTATATCCCCCATATCCCTAGATCCCCCATATCCCTACTTCCCTAAACCCATATCCCTAGATCCCCCATTTCCCTATATCCCCCATATACCTAGATCCCTAGACCACCAAATGCCTAAATCCCTAAACCCCCATATCCCAAAATCACATTGTACCGAACTCGAAGTATAAAAAATCTCTCTTGAAAGTTCGAAAAGGCGAGAATCGAAAGATTCGAAAGTGGATAAATCGTAAAGTTGCGAAGTTGGAAAAGCGTGGAATTGGAAAACAGCAAGATGTTTTGTCTCGTCCATCGATCTGGTCGGCGGTGTTCGACTCCGCGAACTTTTCCATCGTCGAAAGGGGATCGGAAAGACGATCAACGTTTCCAGAGAGGAAATTTCGAGGGTAAATCGCGACGGCTGGTCGGTAATCCAGCCTCGTTTCCGCAATTCGTAAGTAGAGTTACGAAGTTATTAAACCGTTCCTCATCCCTAGCCGTCCTTCCGTAATCAACCATGCGAGGCTATACCGGCAACTTTCCTTCGGGATGTTTCCGTCTAGTGAAGTGCATACGTGCGTTGATTAACCATTAGCCGAGTAAAATACACTTCGCCACGAAACTGAAACGGACTTACGCTTTTCAACGAATAATAACTCCCGGCTATTCTAGTCCGTTTAGAAGATTCTTGCTCTTACTGTTATTCTCCTGATATTCGACCCGAAATGTTCATTCGATCTTTCTTTCTTACTTTGTTATTTATCTTAACACTTTTGTTTGCTGTTTATGAAATTAGAAGAGACACTCATGAAGGGATATGATAAAAATTCTTTTTCAAGCGATGTTAGAACAAATATTCTGTTTATTTGATTTTTCTTTCGTACTTCGTTATTTATCTTAACACTTTTGTTTGCTGTTTATGAAATTAGAAGAGGCACTCATGAAGGTCATGATAAAAATTCTTTTTCAAGCGATGTTAGAACAAATATTCTGTTTATTTGATTTTTCCTTCGTACTTCGTTATTTATCTTAACACTTTTGTTTGGTATTTACGAAATTATCTGAAGAGCCACTCATGAAGGGACACGGTAAAAATTAGACCAAATATTGTGTTACAAAGTACCTTACAGGTGCATCGATGTACTTGCAAAACGCAAATGAATATCCTTTCAATGGATCCGTATATACGAGACATTCTGGAAAAAATTATCAATACCGTATTCGAACAGCTGACAATTAACAAGTCGTTTGAAATTCAAAGATCTCGTACAAAAATGTGGAACGATCCGTTTGAAGAGATCGACCTAAAGAAAGAAAAGAGCGCGGAGTCGATGCTTTTACGAAAAAGAAATAATAAGAACAGATTTATGGAACGAACGATACCATAAATTGATATCGTGATCCAGATTTCAGAATGGGCCTGTAGAACGGGTCACGATGGAGACACGAGTCACGAAGCGTATTTTCGTGTGTAAATAAAAGCCAGACCGAGCCGGTGCACCGAGCCACGTTCAATGTAAAACCGATGAGTGTTTGAATACCGCAAACACGGTATTCTTCCACCACGTTTTCCCTTTTCACCTTCTCGCTTCGTGCCGAACGATCCGACCGAATGCAAAACCCCGGAAACGTTTCTTCTTTCCAACTATTTATCGACGCGTTTCATCGTTACTCTCGATGCGCCGTTTAATCGAACGGAGATTGATGACGGGGAGAAATTCCGCGAGGTGTCACGTGCTCGCGTGCTGGATTATTCAAATTTCATTGCGACGCGGAAATCGTTTTAATCGTTAATTGGACGCGTGTTGATGTCGGCAAGCTTTTATGTAAATTTTAATCATTTCATTTGCAAATTTTCTCGGCAACATTGTTATTACGTTCGTTGCGGATTGCAGGTCAATGGATATTTGCTAGGCAAATTTAACGTGTAATTATTTTATTGATATTTATTAATCTTAATAATATTATACCCATATTATTTGGTATGTTATTAATATTGTTATATTTTGATTCGTATTGTTATTAATGCATCGAGTAAGAGAAGTTTTAAAAGATCTGTTGTAGAGGGGTGAGGTTGGTGTAGCGAGTAGTGTAGCTGACTGTTAATCTGACGGACAGGGTTCAAATCCCGATAAAGGAGTTTTTCGGTTTTTTCGTTCGTTTCTCTTACATCTCATAATTTTCATATACTTTATTTATAGTGACGTATATATTAGTAATTTCATACGTGAGATATTATTAGTGATTCCAATTAATGTTGAATAGTACGTAAAACGTGTGTACGGTTAGAGGGTAGATTCTGAATGTATTACTAATTAGATGGCAGAGATAATTTATACTATGATAAAATAGGAATGAATAGGTAAGGTTTCTATATAGAGTTAGATATAAATGAAAAGAAATAGAAAATAGCAGTATAGTCAAAAGAGTAGAATAAAAGGGGGAATAGTTGAAGCAATAAAATAAAAAAGAGAATATTCTCTGTAATAATATAGACTAACAACTATATAATACAGTAACTAAAAAACTATCTCATGTATTTACATATTACATATCCCCTTAGGTTCAGAGATTGCACATGCAGCGTTACGCCAAAGTATTAGCTTATGTAACGAGAGTATTAACAGGTTGATAACTTCGTTATTGTAAATTTGAAAATTTAACACCACGATAATAGATTCCTGTACGTTCGCAGATTGAAAGGCGTAGTACAGTCAGATTATCCCGTAAAATGAGAGTATTAACGCGTCGATGGATCCTGTATTATATAAACTTGATAACATAACACCAAATAAGGTGTTGATTCCTATAACCATTTAGAAACGCTATTATATTAATATTTGATTTACTAATAAATTTTTATTAAGTAAATAAGCTTATAAATCGCAGTAAGCTGAAAATTGCCAACGTTCCAAGCTGAAAATGATCTCTAAAGTTTTATGCAGTTTGTCGTGAAAGTTTTAGATGCACGTCGTTGAATGCGAAATTTCGAAGAGGAAAGGAATCGCCGATGACGAGTCAGGCACTATTCGCGTAGCCGGACGGTCAATTAAATGTACGGCAAATGGACTTTGGTTACTACCTCATTAATCCAGTTCGTTCCTAATGGATCTTAAACGCAGCATGAAATGTCACAGAGCGGTGGCAATCTAATGAGCCACCTGCAACGGATTCCTGGGAGCGTAACGTTCTCGCGAGATTCATCAAGCAGATCGTTTCTTCCGTGCCAGCTACTTTAACCCGCCTCGTTCAAACTTTATTTTAAACGGAACAAGGAGACATTTCCACTTTGATGACCCTTAACTTTAACGGAATGAAAAAAGTACTGCTACATTAACTGCTCGTAATACTCGCCGGCTGGGGGACCTACTAGCATATTAACTGTCGCTCCTTTTTTTCTAATGGACCGTCGCGCTCAGATTCTCGTTTAACTTTAACGAACCAGACGGATTTAATTACCGGGGACTGTTATGCTTTCAGATGTTCGAGCAGTAAGCTTGCGTGTCATTGCGTTTTCTAGTTTTTCAAATTTCTTAATTTCTGCTTGGCGAATTCTCGGTATTTCTCAATTTTTTAATTTCTGAAATTTGTAATTCTATTAGGTCTCAAATTGTAGAATTAACTAATTCTCAAACTGCTGACTTTTTCAATATCTGTAATACTCAAATTCCTTAGATTTCCAAATTCCTGAATTTTCGAATCCCAAATTTTTCTAGATTTCCAAATCTCCCAAATTCCACTCACCCTAAATCCCAAATCTCCCAAATTCCACTCATCCCAAATCTCCCAAATTCCACTCACCCCAAATCCCAAATCTCACAAATTCCACTCACCCCAAATCCCAAATCGCTCAAATTTCACTCACCCCAAATCCCAAATCTCCCAAATTCCACTCACCCCAAATCCCAAATCTTCCAAATCCCAAATCTCCCAAATTCCACTCACCCCAAACCCCAAATCTCTCAAATTCCACTCATCCCAAATCCCAAATCTTCCAAATCCCAAATCTCCCAAATTCCACTCACCCCAAATCCGAACTTTCCCAAATCCCAAATCTCCCAAATTCCACTCACCCCAAATCTGAACTCTCCCAAATCCCAAATCACCCAAATTCCACTCACCCTAAATCCCAAATCTCCCAAATCCCAAATCTCCCAAATCCCAAATCTCCCAAATCCCAAATCTCCCAAATCCCAAATCTCCCAAATCCCAAATCTCCCAAATCCCAAATCTCCCAAATCCCAAATCTCCCAAATCCCAAATCTCCCAAATCCCAAATCTCCCAAATCCCAAATCTCCCAAATTCCACTCACCCCAAATGTGAACTCTCCCAAATCCCAAATCACCCAAATTCCACTCACCCTAAATCCCAAATCTCCCAAATCCCAAATCTCCCAAATCCCAATTCTCCCAAATCCCAAATCTCCCAAATTCCACTCACCTCAAATCCCAAATCTCCCAAATCCCCAAATTCTCTAAATTTCCTAGATCCCCAAATCCCAAATTCCTTAGATTTCCAAATTCCCAAATTTTCGAATCCCAAATTTCTCTAGATTTCCTAACAATTTTATTTCTAACTCCCAACAAACGACTTTCTAAATTCCTAAATTCTTAACATTCTTAAAACCATTCCAATACCCCTAAATTTCCAAGCAGTAAAATCCAAATTTATAAATATTTCTCCACACAACAGAACAGAATAATTCCGCGTGAATGAGAATATTAAAAAAGAGATACCGAAACGTACACTCTGTATTCAGATAGCGTTTACGACCCTGCGTGAATAAAACGCGTATTCTGTGTGTCTGTAGACGAACGAGGGACAAAATCGTTTGTCTTTTGACGAGTGTAGTGCATTAATTCGAATTGTTTTGGCAAATGTTCGGTGTTTGTAGAATGAAATTTTGCTGGTTTAATCGTGACGCCGAAATAATAGGATAATACGGAGTAAATTGAAACAAGTGGAATAATTGAATACGTATGCGTTTGAATGATACATCGGCGGAGTGGCATCTGCAGCGTATATTCACAATGTACATCTGTAATCACAGCAACAATAGGGGGTGAAATTAAAATTCCTCGAATTAATTATACAAACACAGCTGTGGAGTTGATATATATGTAGCTTAGATAATTAATGCGCTTAATGGGTCAAGGTTAATTTCTGAAAGACACAAAACTATGAGAAGGTACGTTTTTAAATTAATTCTTCAAAGAGACAGTTTTGTTTTTGAAAATTAAACAGGAGTTACTTATTTATATATATACCTTTTTTAATCGATAATTTTCTTTAAAAAAAAAAAAAAAATGACTACACTTATTCATATACGTATCATTTTCAATTGACAATGTGAAGTATAAAATGTTTTTTATGCTCATTTATATACGTACAATTTCTGACCGACAATTTTAAAATAAAATTTAAAAAAATTAATTACAATCATTACTGAAAAGTTTCAATAATGAAAATTTGATACCATTCGCGGTTTTAATAGGACATATTACGAGAGCGCGACACGATATTAAAAAATCGATATAAGATCAGAATCGACAATGGGGTAGATGCAAAATTGCTGGCTCGTTATTTCTGCGTATTGACGCGCGTCTAATGAATTACGATGCTTGTGTCGGCGTCGTCGGCACGTAATTTGGACGCCTGGCATTTCCGTGGCAGAGCCTGCTCGTTCCAAGGAAATAATTCCATCGACCAGCCGTTTATCGCGTTCATCGACCGAACGACAATCGGGAACTCGGAAGCGTAATCGTCACCGACGAGGAACTGGGAAGCGGAACAAACGGATATCACAGCTGCTACCGTTTGCCTTACGACTTTTCCAACGATCTCGATATTTCAGAATCTATGGAAATGTAAAATTTGATAAATTAGGAATTTAGGTATTAGGGATGTTTCTGGAAATTTTGGGAAATTTGGGAGTTTTGAAATCTAGGGAATTGGAGAATTCGGATATTTGGGATTTTGGAAATCTGGGGAATTTAAGAATGGGAGAATTTGCAAATCTAGGGAATTTGAGAATGGGAGAATTTGGAAATCTAGGGAATTTGAGAATGGGAGAATTGGGAAATCTAGGGAATTTGGGGATTTGGAAATCCCCCATTAGGAATTTAGGAATTTAGGAATTTGGAAATCCCACCATTAGGAATTTAGGAATTGAGAAATCCCCCTATTAGGATTTTGGAATTTGGAAATCCCCCTATTGGTAATTTAGGAATTTAGGAATCCACCCATTAGGAATTTAGGAATTTACAAAACCCCCTATTAGTAATTTAGGAATTCAGAAATCCCCCTATTGGTAATTTAGGAATTTTGGAATCCACCCATTAGGAATTTAGGAATTTAGGAATCCACCCATTAGGAATTTAGGAATTTGGAAATCCCCCCATTAGAAATTTAGGAATTTACAAAACCCCCTATTAGTAATTTAGGAATTCAGAAATCCCCCTATTAGGAATTTAGGAATTTGGAAATCCCCCATTAGGAATTTAGGAATTTAGGAATCCACCCATTAGGAATTTAGGAATTTGGAAATCCCCCCATTAGGAATTTAGGAATTCAGAAATCCCCCTATTAGGAGTTTAGGAATTAGGAAATCCCCCTATTGGTAATTTAGGAATTTAGGAATCCACCCATTAGAAATTTAGGAATTTACAAAACCCCCTATTAGTAATTTAGGAATTCAGAAATCCCCCTATTAGGAATTTAGGAATTTGGAAATCCCCCATTAGGAATTTAGGAATTTAGGAATCCACCCATTAGGAATTTAGGAATTTGGAAATCCCCCCATTAGTAATTTAGGAATTCAGAAATCCCCCTATTAGGAATTTAGGAATTTGGAAATCCCCCATTAGGAATTTAGGAATTTAGGAATCCACCCATTAGGAATTTAGGAATTTACAAAACCCCCTATTAGTAATTTAGGAATTTAGGAATCCACCCATTAGGAATTTAGGAATTTACAAAACCCCCTATTAGTAATTTAGGAATTCAGAAATCCCCCTATTAGGAGTTTAGGAATTTGGAAATCCCCCTATTGGTAATTTAGGAATTTAGGAATCCACCCATTAGGAATTTAGGAATTTACAAAACCCCCTATTAGTAATTTAGGAATTCAGAAATCCCCCTATTAGGAATTTAGGAATTTGGAAATCCCCCATTAGGAATTTAGGAATTTAGGAATCCACCCATTAGGAATTTAGGAATTTACAAAACCCCCTATTAGTAATTTAGGAATTTAGGAATCCACCCATTAGGAATTTAGGAATTTACAAAACCCCCTATTAGTAATTTAGGAATTCAGAAATCCCCCTATTAGGAGTTTAGGAATTTGGAAATCCCCCTATTGGTAATTTAGGAATTTAGGAATCCACCCATTAGGAATTTAGGAATTTACAAAACCCCCTATTAGTAATTTAGGAATTCAGAAATCCCCCTATTAGGAGTTTAGGAATTAGGAAATCCCCCTATTGGTAATTTAGGAATTTAGGAATCCACCCATTAGGAATTTAGGAATTTACAAAACCCCCTGTTAGTAATTTAGGAATTTAGGAATCCACCCATTAGGAATTTAGGAATTTGGAAATCCCCCCATTAGAAATTTAGGAATTTACAAATCTTCCTATTAGTAATTTAGGAATTTTAGAACCTCCCTATTAACAATTTAGGAATTCCATATTTTCCCTATTACCAATGTAAAAATTTACAAATCCCCCCATTACTAATTTAGGAACTAAAAAATCCCCCATTACTAACTTATTAATTCAAAAACCCTCCCCCTACTAATTTATGAACCCACAAACCTCCCTATCACTAATAAAAAAATTTCAGAATCTCTCAAAATTTATCAATATACTAAAATTCACAAATTCTCAAATAATCATATTTACACTCATAAAAACTATAACACAAAACCATAGAATTCTCTATCAGACCGTAGTTCCCGATGGCATACATCCACCCTGATTGCTTTTTAAATGCAATCTAATGACAGACTCACAATAGGCCATGAAAAATCGTTTCACCTCTACATAACATTATGTGACTATTTTCATTATTAGTTTCTGCTCTTTTGTTGTACGAAACGGTGACATGCAATCACGTTAGACCTAGAGTCTCTCGAACATAATTTTATATCAACGACGATGGACGTCGATGATAATAGGTTCTTGTTATTAAATCGCCACCAAAATCTATAGAGCAAATTTAGGCTGTCTCACGAGTGTACCATAAGAATTTCAAGTCGAAATGTTAAAAATTGTGACTCGTAGCAAATAAACAAACGAACAAATGTAAATCGAGTCGTCCCAGGAGTCTCGCTACATCCCGCAATTATTCGATCCTATAAAACCAAAGAGTCGAGAGGCCCTGTTTCTCCATTTGCTTAATTAACATTTCCCAACCCGATGCATTAAAAGAAATGTAGAAACGAAATTAAAAAATGTAAATAAAATTAGAGATGTACGTAATCCGACATGAATTGCATAAATAAAATGGTGGTAGTAACGCGAGTTGATAGGCGACGGGTGAATAGAGAACGGCTGAATGACCGGTTCTGAAACGAATACTACGAGGCAAACTAAAACACCGCACTGTACGGATTCGGATGGAGAGATGAATCTAACGCGGCCACAGGAAATGCCATGCCGTTCGCGAAACACCGTTGTTTATCTCTCGTCGCATCCGTTTTAATGCCCGTTATAATCGCGCGGAATGAAAAGCCAATGGGTTCCACTCTTTGACGCGATATTTCGACATTAATCCCCTTCCGTGACTGTCGTCCTTTCCCGTTTCGAAATTGTTGCAAAACGAGCGTGAACGTTCTATAGTAATTAGTTGGCCGGCGGAACGGCCGTTATCGCGTGTTCCCGCATAAATAATGCAATCACACCGGGGGCCAAAGGTAAATTACGCGGCTGCTTTGTTTGCTCTCAATGGGATGCCTAATAAATGTTAATTACCAATTACTCGCTACCCTTAACCCTTTGCCAGAGGGATCCTTTCAGGCTCTCTTTCGGGGCTTCTCTTTCTTCCGAAATATCGAATTAATTTGTTAGACGGACCAGAAGATCGCCACTGTGTTTGCCTTACGGAGAAAAGAAAGGATCGGATTAATAACCAGAGATTCGTAATGGGAGAGCCGAGTGAGGACCATAATTACTCGGGGAATTGAAAGCTGAACTTAATTAGAGACTTGAAATTTTCAAGAGAAAACTTGCACAACTTCTGCGATAAGATTCTCATATTTTATTTAATATCCCATAGTAGACTTATTATTGTAAATTTCATTGGGAAATGTTGGACTGGTTTGAAACATTAACACGTTTCACATATGTTCATGACAGAAAAGTGTCTCAAAATTAAACGTATGATACATCAATTTGAAGGTTGAAGCTTTACAAAAGTAACTGCATAAACGTTTTACCAAAATTTTCAGTTGAAAATGTCTGTCTGTCCATTGTACCCAACAGTGCAACTTTAAGTAGCTGTTATCGAATTTCAAACACAAAAGTTGCAGTACAATTTCATGACATAAAAGTATCTCGAAATTGTACTTACGATACATCAATTTGAAGGTTGAAGCTTTACAAAAGTGACTACATAAACGTTTTAGCAAAATTTATAATAAAAAATGGCTGTTTGATCATTCAACCAAAATAGTACAATTTGATGAAGCTATTTATTATCGAATTAGTAAATGTACAACATGAAACTCTGGTACAATTTCATGACAGAAAAGTGTCTCAAAATTATACGTATGATACATCAATTTGAAGCTTGAAGCTTTACAAAAGTAACTGCATAAACGTTTTATCAAAATTTATAATAAAAAATGGCTGTTTGATCATTCAACCAAAATAGTACAATTTGATGAGGTTATTTATTATCGAATTATTAAATGTACAATATGAAACTCTGATACAATTTCATGACATAAAAGTATCTCGAACTTCTACTTACGATACGTCAATTTGAAGGTTGAAGCTTTATAAAAGTAGCTGCATACACACTTTATCAAAATTTATAATTAAAAGTGGCTGTGTGTTCACTCAATCAAAATAGTACAATTTGATGAAGCTATTTATTATCGAATTATTAAATGTACAACATGAAACGTCTGGTAGAATTTCATGACAGAAAAGTATCTCGAAATTATACTTATGATACATCAATTTGAAGGTTGAAGCTTTACAAAAACAACTGCATAAACGTTTTATCAAAATTTATAATTAAAAATGACTGTCTGTTCATTTTACTGAAATAGTGCAATTTGATGAACCTATTGTTATCAAATTACTGAATTTGAAACATGAAACGTCTGGTAGAATTTCATGACAGAAAAGTATCTCGAAATTATACTTATGATACATCAATTTGAAGATTGAAGCTTTACAAAAGTGACTACATAAACATTTTAGCAAAATTTATAATAAAAAATGACTGTTTGATCATTCAACCAAAATAATACAATTTGATGAGGCTATTTATTATCGAATTATTAAATGTACAACATGAAACTCTGGTAGAATTTCATGACATAAAAGTATCTCGAAATTGTACTTACGATACATCAATTTGAAGCTTGAAGCTTCACAAAAACAACTGCATAAACGTTTTATTAAAATTTATAATTAAAAGTGGCTGTCTGTTCATTTCACCAAAACAGTGCAATTTGATGAACCTATTCATTACTGAATTGCTAGATGTACAGCATGAAACTCTGGTTCAATTTCGTGATATAAAAGTACCTCGAAATTGTACTTACGATACATCAATTTGAAGCTTGAAGCTTTACAAAAACAACTGCATAAACGTTTTATTAAAATTTATAATTAAAATTTGCTGTCTGTTCATTTTACTGAAACCATGAAATTTGATGAACCTATTGTTATCAAATTACTGAATTTGAAACATAAAACGTCTGGTAGAATTTCATGACAGAAAAGTATCTTGAAATTATACTTATGATACATCAATTTGTAGGTTGAAGCTTTACAAAAGTAACTGCATAAACGTTTTATCAAAATTCATAATTAAAAGTGGCTATCTGTTCGCTCAACCAAAACAGTGCAGTTTGGTGAACCTATTGTTATCAAATTACTGAATTTGAAACATAAAACGTCTGGTAGAATTTCATGACAGAAAAGTATCTCGAAATTCTACTTACGATACATCAATTTAGAGGTTGAAGCTTTACCAAAGCAACTGCATAAACGTTTTACCAAAATTTTCAGTTGAAAATGTCTGTCTGTCCATTATACCCAACAGTGCAACTTTTAGTAGCTGTTATCGAATTTGAAACACAAAAGTTGCAGTACAATTTCATGACATAAAAGTGTCGTAAAATTGTGCTCACAGTACATCAATTTAAAACTTAAAGTATTTTAAAAGTGACTGCATAAATGTTGTATTAAAATTTTTAATGAAAAATGTCTGTCTGTCCATTGTACCAAGCAGTGCAGCTTTAAATAACAGTAACAGTAACTGCTATCGAATCTGAAACATAAAAATTGCAATAGAATTTCATGACATAAAAGTGCCATAAAATTGTGTTCACAGTACAACAATTTAAAGCTTAAAGTATTTTAAAAGTGACTGCATAAACATTCTATTGAAATTTTTACTGAAAAATGTCCGTCTGTGCATTGTACCAAGCAGTGCAACTTTAACTACCAGTAACAGTAACTATTACCAAATATAAAAATATAAAAATAAATGAAATATAAAAATTGCGATACAATTTCATGACATAAAAGTGCCCTAAAATTATGCTCACAATACATCAATTTAAAGCTTGAAGTTCCACAAAGATCCTCACACAAACATTTTACCAAAATTGTTATCGCAAAATGATCGTATTATTACAAGCACAATAACGAACGTTAAATTTTGAAGTAGCCTCGAACACGATAATGTACTTTCGAAATGCAGAAATTGAATTTTGGGCATACATATGAATCGATTGACAGACAACCGCTAATTAAATTGTCAGAGAAGCTTCTTGCCCGGACTATCCCGTGTCTGGAATTTCCATTTTACATTAATTACACGCAGATGGTTTTGTTCCCTCGCACGCGCCGCTGCGTTTGCGTCCATAGATCCTGCTTCTCACGGTCATATTTAGCCGCGTGTTAAATCCCGTGACGAGAATCGAGTCCTCTCTAGGTCCCTCTCGTTTTCTTTGTTCTTTTTTATCTTTTCCCGGTTTTTGCTAATTTAAATGGTAAACGAAATACCCGGGCTACCAAGTGAATTCGAACTCCGGATTTTTATTATTCCACTGTGCAGATTTTTCTGCCTTTGTGAACAAACTTTGTAAATATCGAATATTTTCGTTTTCGGTTTCTGACTTTTTGCATTGCTAATTTTTCTAGGACCGAATATCGAAATTTATGGATTATGGATACAAGTTTTGATATTTTCCAAGAGTGTAATTGTCGATGTTATTAATTTTGGGAATATTGGAATTTTTGGGTTTTTAATTTTACAAATTCTGAAATTTTGATACATTTAAATTTCTGATTTTCAAAATTTCAAATGCCCAAATTCCCTAGAATTCCCCAGATTCCCAAATTGCATAGAATTCTATAAGTTCCCAAATCCCATAAGATTCCCTAGATCCACAAATTCCCTAGATTCCAAAAATCCCTAAAATTCTCTAGATTCACAAATTTCCTGGAATTCCCCAGATTACCAAATCTCTAAATTCCCTACATTTCCAGATTCCCAAGTTCCCTAGATTTTCAAATTCCCAAATTCCCTCGATTTCCTAATCCCCAAATTCCCTAGATTTCCGAATCCCAAAGTTTTCTAGATTTCCAAATCTTCAAATTCCCTAGATTCTCAAATCTCCAAATTCCCTACATTTCCGAATCCCAAAATTCCCTAGATTTCCACATCCTCAAATCCCTAGATTCTCAAATCCCTTAATTCCCTGAATTCTCAAATCCCCAAATTCTCTAGATTTCCGAATCCCAAAATTTCCTAAATTTCCGAATCCCAAAATTCCCTAGATTTCCAAATCCTCAAATCCTTAGATTCTCAAATCCCTTAATTCCCTCAATTCTCAAATCCCCAAATTCCTTAGATTTCCGAATCCCCAAATTTCCTAAATTTCCGAATCCCCAAATTCCCTAGATTTCCGAATCCCAAAATTTCCAAAATTTCCAAATCCTCAAATTCCCTAGATTCTCAAATCCCCAAATTCCTTAGATTTCCAAATCCCAAAATTCCTTAGATTTCCAAATCCTCAAATCCCTAGATTCTCAAATCCTTTAATTCCCTCAATTCTCAAATCCCCAAATTCCCTAGATTTCCGAATCCCCAAATTCCCTTGATTTCCGAATCCCAAAATTCCCTAGATTTCCTAATCCCAAATTCCCAAAATTCCCAAATCCCCAAATTCTTTATATTTCCATATCCCCAAATTCCCTAGATTTCTAAATCCCCAAATTCTCACTTTTAAATTGTCCAGACATACTTTCGACTTTCTGAGATTTCATAAATTTCCAAGTCACAAAAATTTCCAACAATTCAATCTAAATTTTCAAATCCATATTTCGTCGAGGCAAAAGTCAATAATTTGAAGTCCTGTGGCATCAATCGAAAGCACCGTGCGTCGCCGACTCCCCGGCACTTCTCCGTCAAACAATGCCCTACTCACGAAAGCTACGAAAATAAGGGCAACTCCGCAATAAATTCCTAACGAAAGAGCGCGGGAATATTTCTGCTTCAACAAGTTGTTAAAATGAAAATGAACGGCATTTCTGTTCCCCGATGAAAAGCAATCTGCTTTGTGCCACGATTTATACGTGCATAAACGTTCGTAAATATATTTACCTGTCGGTTTATTGAAAACTGATCGCCGAATACGTACAGGGGTTTGTTTCGCGTTTACCTTGATTCATTTCACGTGAATTGGTTTACCAGCGGCTGACCTAATACGATAAATAACCGACGACAAATGTCCTTGTCAAAATGTTGATCGTTCATTACACCAGCATTCTGTGATTACCTGAAGCAAACCCGGCCAATTCGTGGCCTTCGACCTGTAGGTAAACTTGATTGCCCTAGGGAGGCCCATTGGTGTTTGGATCAAGTATTCTAATTGACTCTAACGCGATTAAAAACTCGGTTAATCCGGTTTGCTCGATGGTGGCTCCTCGTGTCCTTAGAGATCAGAATTCGATACACTGGGTGTCTCGTTTTAATGCTATTATCTAGATTATTACTAAAGTTTACGAAACTCATTCTTTTATCTATCGTTCGTAGATTTGGCTACACTGGAGGTCAAAGGTAAAACTTTTCTAATGAAAAGAAAGCATTTCTGATTTGCAGTGTAACAGATTTGGTGAATCAAACTACGATAGATTTGATTAGTTAAAATTACTAGTTTCAAAAATCACAAAGTTTCCTAACCTCAACAAATTCCTGAATTCTCAAATTCTCTAAATTTCTAAATTCCTAAATTCTCTAGAATTCTCTAGAACTCCCAAATTTCCAAATGTCTGAATGCCCAAATTCCCTAGAATTCCCTAGATTTTCCCATTTCCCAAAATTTCCAAATTTCTGAATCCCCGAATTCCCTAGGTTTCTCCATTTCTAAATCGCCAAATTCCCTAGATTCCCTAATTCCTAAATTCCCAAATTCCCTAGAATTTCTCAATTCCCTAAGTTTCCAAATTTCTGAATCCCCAAATTCCCTAGATTTCCAAATTTCTAAATTTCCCAATTCCCTTGATTCCCTGATTGCCTATTTCCCCAATTCCCCAATTCCCAAATTCCTTAGAATTCCCTAGAATTTCCCAATTCCCTAAATTTCCAAATTTCTGAATCCCAAATTCCCTAGATTTCCAAATTTCTAAATTCTCAAATTTCCTAGATTTCCAAATTTCTAAATTTTCAAATTCGCTAGATTCCCTAATTTCCAAATTCCCAAATTCCCAAGAATTCCCTAATTCCCCAAATCTCCAAATTTCTGATTCCCCAAATTCCCTAGATTTCCAAATTGCCTAGATTCCCTAATTCCTAAATCCCCAAATTCTCTAGGATTCCTTAGAATTTCCCAATTCCCTAAATTTCCAAATTTCTGAATCACAAATTCCCTAGATTCCCAAATTTCTAAATTCCCAAATTCCCTAGATTTCCAAATTTCTAAATTTTCAAATTCCCTAGATTCCCTAATTCCTAAATCCCCAAATTCCCTAGGATTCCCTAGAATTTCACAATTCCCTAAATTTCCAAATTTCTGAATTCCCAAATTCCCAAATTGACTAGATTTCCTAATTCCTAAGTTCGTGACTTCCCTAGAATTCCCTAGAAGTTCCCAATTCCCTAAATTTCCAAACATCCAAATTCCCTAGATTATTAAGTTTCCGAATTCTGAAATTTCCTAGATTACCCAATTCCCTAATTCGAAGAGTTGATCTACGATATACTTGATAAACTAAAATGCATCACCATAAATAATAATCTTGACGCGAGTATTTTGTTGTTGGAAACACAACAAGAGTCCATTCGATAATTCGTTAAAAGCAATTTACGCGGAACAATTGGCGGTATCTAATTCGTAGTTAAGCAAGTAGCGACCGTGAAGCAATTAGTATCTCCAAATAGAGGCTAATTATAAATAACCGGAAGAAAAGGGTGGCGCGTCGTGTCGATTGTTCTTCTAATGAGATTTCGACGACCGCGTTCCCTGCGATGCAGCCAACCCCTCTGTTACGTTCGCCACGACTTGGCGATTGCTAATTAATTGGCGCGCTAATTAGGACAGCCTGGTTGGGACGTTTGTGCAGCCTCCCTTGGAAATGTCGAGGCTTCCCTCTACGTATGTGCGTCTTGATTGCAATGCTCTTGTAATTACTGAATTTATGCATGTGTCGTACTCTGCCTGATCCTTGCGTCGCGTGTCTATATTCAATTATTAAAACCTTCCGATACGGATAACAAATTTATTCGGTAAGAACAATGAAAAACACATATGCAACTTACGTATCTGATCGCGTGTTACATTTTATGTTACTTTATTAATTTTGTTGTTTAAATACTTCTTTCTCGAATATATTAAACGTCAGATCTTTTTAAAATAAATGACAGCCACGTGAATTAATGCATCGTCTTCGTATATGAAATTTAATTAATTTAAACAGAAGCTTAAAATCAGGAAGATTAAATTCGTGGAAACTTTTGTCCGTTTGCCAGCCCATTTCCCGTTGTTAAATTTAACATTTCGGAATAATTAATCATTTTGCACATGTGCGAATCGTGCACGTCGTTTAAGTAGTATACGCGAGCGCATCTCGAAACAGCAAATCGATACAGGTATTGAACAATATTACCAGTGTCAATACGTGTCCTGTATTTAGGTGAACTAAATATTTGGTCCGTCGGTAATAAACCGTAACTCAATCGTCTCGATTAAAACGTCTGTTAATTACGCGTAGATGATGCGACTAGAAAAATCGAGTTCATCGAATATCGAGATGTCGAACCGATAGCTCGAAACCGGGAATAAAATGTAATTAAACCCGTAACGAGAATATTACATCAAATTTCCTACGAGTTCAGAAGAAATATTAATTAAAATTAATTATATAAACAAATATTCCTGTAGATATCGATTGAAAAATTATAATTGCTTGTTAAAGTATAATAACTGTTGAAAATTTATTATGCAAATAATTTTAGAATATTGTTAAATGATCTGAAAAGTTGTTACTACTTTATGGATTAATTATAACATATATAATTAATTGTATTCATTTAATGTTATTCATTTAATTGTATTCATTTTTAATATTAATTAAAAAACACTATCCCATTGTAACATTAAAATGATGCTACAAAATGTTAATAAATATTGCACTTGTATGTTTATGATTTATTAACAAAATACTAATTTGCCTGACACAGTGTGCTAGAACTAGAAACAGCAAATCGTAAAGTTAAATTATTAAGTAAGATTAAAATGATGTTGCAAAATGTTCAGAAATATTGTTTTTGTATGTTTATGATTTATTAACAAAATACTAATTTGCCTAACACAGTATGCTAAAACTAGAAACAGAAAATCGTAAAACTAAATATTAAGTAAGATTAAAATGATGTTACAAAATGCTCAGAAATATTGCTCTTGTATGACTACCTTTATGTTTATGATTTATTAACAAAATACTAATTTGCCTAACACAGTGTGCTACAACCAGAAACAGCAAATCATAAAATTAAATATTAAGTAAGATTAAAATGATGTTACAAAATGCTAGGGGAAATATTACTATTGCTCTTGTATGATTATCCTTACGCTTATGTTTTATTAACAAAATACTAATTTGCTTAACAGAGTGTGGTAGAACCAGAAACAGCAAATCGTAAAGGGAAACAATGAGAAGTTATCGCGGTCGCAAAACCACAAATTTATAAGTGGTTATTGTCGATCGCGAAGATATTAGTTGGACCGAATGCGCATAGTTATCAAAATATAAGCTTTGGTGCATTGTTTTAGCCGGAATTCCGCGCGTATCGTATTTCCTGGCCGGGTTCCGTGCTAATTAGCCCTTTGCCGGCACATTTACAGCCACTTGCCGCATTGTTCCCCTATCATTGGCTTCGGCGTTAATGGAATCGACGGGGGCTGTCGAAATCTCGACGGTGCGCAAAAGGATCCGCGAGATCCGCGGCGGTCGTTCTAATTAGCGCGTTAATTAATTAGCAACCGTCAATTTGTCGTCCGGTATGGCGGGTGATTACAAATTTGCAGCTGGCCGATATTAAAACTCCATAACACTTGGAAAATTAACAGAGTGCAATTAGCGAACATGTCGGGCATCCCCTTGCCCCTTCGCCCTTCGTTTAAACGCGAATTAACTGGCTCGCGTTCGTCGGCAAATTTTCATGGAAAATCACCGGGCTGAACGAAAAAAAAATTGTTCATCCTCGTTCACCTCCCTGTAAATAATCCTCTCGCATGATTTAACGCGAAAGCTTTTTCGGAATTAACGCTGTAGCGCCTAATACAGATTATTCGGACTGAATAACTTACGGGTATTTTGCTGCGAGTAACGAGTTCTATTTTTTACAGAATGTGGACTTATGGGAATGGAGAGATATCTGAGGATGTAGATATCTGTAGATCCCTAGACATAGGGAGGCAGGAGTCGTAGGGGTAGGAAGATAGATTTATGGGAATATGGGGACATACGTGTATGAGGACATAGGAGTCTAGGGACACGGGGATGTAGGGACATATGTAAGCACTTGGACTAGAGATATAGGGATCTAGAAATGTAAGAATCTGTGGACATCTGAGGATGTAGGGATTTGGAGATATAGTTTGCAGACATCAAAATTTATAGACATAGGGATAGCTGATCTGGAGATCTAATGATTCGATATTGGGAGATTCAAAGTAGAACCTTAAAGATGTATCACTCCTTTGCACTCCTATGTGGAGTGTGGCTCAACATCACATTTCTCATGGACCTTAGAAATAATTGAGATGAATACATTGGCTAAACATATGTTTCTTATAATAACTGAAAAATGCATTTGTCACATGCTCCGCACTGTCACAATACATTTTACTGAAAATGTAAAATTGTAATTGAAATGTAAAATTACTGAAAATGTAACCCTTTCTTGATCTACTTTGTAAATTAATACTATTTTACAATTTGACAATTCAAGAATGTATAACTTTGAGAAGTGAAGAAATATTTGACGAGAATTTAACAACGTTCGCCGCAACATATCGACGCGTATCGGCATAAATTATTTTACGCAAGCAAAATTACTGTACATATTTGTATCTTCGATATGACATACGCGATTATTAATTCAATAAATTAACTTTCGTGTAGCTTTGTCGTGGAAGATTTACGTTACGTTGAAATTGACATGGTATCCCCTTCAATTAGCCTTTATAATATTAATTCATGCACGACGCGAGAATGAGTCAATTACAATCCATTAGTGATTCAACATCAAGTGATCACTGAACGATGATGGTATGTAACCAGATATGGATATTTAATGTCATTATCCTTGTCATTCTTTTGTTGGTTCCCTGTTTTAATTACCGATATAACCAAATATTATTTGACAGGTTGAAAGGTTGTAATATTATTTGTAAGATTATATCGCAATCCAACTGCGATACTAATTTTAACACTAGATTTACGGACCGAGGCAATTTGACTCATTAAAAATTTGATCACTATATATATAAAACTTTAATATTACTTTTTAAAAACATACGTTGGTTTTTAGTTAACTAATAAAATATATGTAAACGTTCATTCCTCTTCTCCGCAGACCCCTTCATTTCGCATTATCGAATGTGGTATACCTATTTTCACGGTTTCTTCTTCTTTGAGTCAAATTGGCTCACTTCAGTAAAAATAGGTATATAATCAACATCCGTAAATCTAGTGTTAATGTGTGTATTTATGGTTCGTTTATTTACTTTTCATTTCAAATACACAGCCGATAGGTCTGGTATCGTACGTAACATCGTGATTCAACAAAAGAGTTCTCATCGTTCACGGATTACATTTCGAATCGAACATATTAGGTAACTTTATTCTACAGCCGTCTCCTGTAGGATTCCAATGTATCCCGGCGTTTAATTTCGTTTCACCGTGTTCCCGATTCATGAAAGTTTGAATGGCAACAGGATGGTGTGGTGGCCGCATCGCAAAAGCTTTCGTCGAGGCTTGAAATTCGAAAAACTTGGTCCATGGAATCTCTGTGTGGCAGCGGCGGAATTCCAACGTACAGGGAAGAGAGATCAGAGAGTGCAATTTACAGTGGATAGTTAGCAGCCAGTCGTCCCTCCTATGGCTGCCCTAGACGCGTTAACGAGAATCAATCCTCGGGGAACACTTACACAAACGTACAGTTGACGATGGTAAGATTCCTCCTAAGATTCAAACAATACCGAAACTCGCTGCTGTGGACGAAACACTGTTCGTATTTTATCAATTGTCACTGCAATATGTACATCAAAGGCCGGAGTCTTTCGTAAAATACATTAAACTCGACTTTTAGGCGGATAAAGACATGTGAAACTCGAAGAAATGGAGAACTGGTCATTTAGAACTTCAGACATGGTGCAAATACAACTTGGATTTGTTGTATCTGAACTGTACTGTATGTTACGAATGTGACACGATATTATAAGTTAAAGTTAACAAAGACAGTATAAAGCTTCCTTTTCAAGCTTGAAAAAGTTTTTGACTTTGTTCCAGTTCATTAAAAAAATATGTCCACTAGCCTCTAAGTATACATCAAAGAACACCTATGCTCATCTGACGCCAATGATACCACATGTACCCGACAGGAGCCGAACGCGTCCGAAGCTACCCGACTTACCTCTACTTCTCTCAACCTCAAGAAACTACTCCCCCAAAAGTTGAATAACGGTAAATCTTCGGGCAAAGTAGAACCTCATGTTCCGTCCATGTAAGTCCATGTCGTGAGCCAGTAACGTGGGTGCCGCGATTAATTAATTATCGGTTAAAAGTCAGACGTGGAAGGGTGGTCAGACGGAACAGGGTGCGATCGGAGGAAAAAGCAGTCCGAGAGATCGTCCAGGGTAAATTTCCCGCGTGCACGATCGACGATCGAACATTGATCCTCGAACAAACCCGAGCCAAGGGAATCCTGGATTCGTATTATTTGCGGACGCGATTGGAATTGCAATCGGCGAACCGCGATTATGCTTCAATGAATTCCGAACTCTTCGCATTTTTATTCCCCTACTTCCGCTGGAAATTGATTGGAACTTATATTTTGAGAGTGAAACGTTTGTATGGGCCGTATAGGGATGTTCCTGCATTTTACCCACAAGTCACTGTACTCTGTCGCTATATTGCACTCCTTAGTTTTTTTTATCAACTTAATTTACAAAATCCTTAAATTCCCAAGACCTTAAATTCTCGAATCCCCAAATTGCTTAGATTGTCTAGATTCACCAAATTCTTCAAATGTCCAAATCTCTAAATTCGCTAGATTCCCTAGTTCCCCAAATTCTCAAATTGCCAAATTCCCTAGATTCCCAAGTCCCCAAATTCTCAAATCCCCAAATTCCCTAGATTCCCCAAATTTCTAAATTCCCAAGACCCCAAATTTCCCACTCCCCAAATTCTGGAATCCCCGAATTCCCTAGATTCCCTAAATTCCCAAGTCTCCAAATTCTCAAATCCCCGAATTCCCTAGATTCCCCCAATTTCCAAATTCCAAGACCCCAAATTTCCCACTCCCCAAATTCCAAAAACCCCAATTTCCAAATTCCCCAATTTCCAAATCCCCCAATTTCCAAACCCTTCAAATTCCAAATCCCCTAATTACCAAACCTCTCAAATTCCACATCCCCCAATTTCCAAACCCTTCAAATTCCAAATCCCCCAATTTCCAAATTCCCCAATTTCCAAATCCCCCAATTTCCAAACCCCCCAATTTCCAAATTCCCCAATTTTCAAATCCCCCAATTTCCAAATCCCCCAATTTCCAAATCCCTCAAACTCCAAATCCCCCAATTTCCAAACCTTTCAAATTCCAAATCCCCCAATTTCCAAATCCCCTAATTACCAATCCTCTCAAATTCCAAATCCCCCAATTTCCAAACCCTTCAAATTCCAAATCCCCCAATTTCCAAATTCCCCAATTTCCAAATCCCCCAATTTCCAAATTCCCCAATTTCCAAATTCCCCAATTTCCAAATCCCCCAATTTCCAAATCCCCCAATTTCCAAATCCCCCAATTTCCAAATCCCTCAAATTCCAAATCCCCCAATTTCCAAATCCCTCAAATTCTAAATTCCCCAATTTCCAAATTCCCGAATTCCCAAGACCCCAAATTTCCCACTCCCCAAATTCCAAAAACCCCAAATTCTGAAAACCCCGAATTCTCTAGATTCCCTAGATTCCCATGCTCCCTAATCCTCAAATCCCCAAATTCCCTAGACCCCCCAAATTCCCTAATTTTCTTAGATTTCCAAGTCCCCAAATTCTCAAATCCCCAAATTTCCTAGATTCCCCAAATTTCCCACTCTCCAAATTCCCAAAACCCCAAATTCTGAAATCCCCGAATTCCCTAGATTTCCTAGATTCCCATGCTCCCAAATTCTCAAATCCCCAAATTCCCCAAATTCCCTAGATTTCCAAGTCTTCAAATTCCCAAATCCCCAAATCCCCAAACTCCTAAATTCGTAAATCTGCAACTCTTCAGATCACAAAACCAAATTACGAAAATATTAAATTTCTAAATTCCCAAGCCCTTAACACCTCAAATCCCCAAATCTCCGAATCCCCGAACAGTCGGATCTCAAAATCCGGAAGCTGAAATATTCGCAGCACCGAAAGTGGGAGAATGTTTCAAGAGGATTACTCGGAATAACCAAATGTAACGAACGTTCGCTCCGTTCTCCATCGTCCTTTTTCTCGGTTTAATAAAACGTTTCTCTATACTCGTCGAATGGTTGAACGTCACTCGCCCCGATATTTGCATAACTGACTCTCTAATTCCGGGACCGGAAGCGCTTTTTGCCACGTACAGTTAATTCGAGATCGTTCCGCACACGAATTGTACTTAATAGTTCATAGCGGAGTGAACGAAACTTTCTACGCCATTAATGAACCTTTTTTATCACGTGGACAAGCTTTTTACTACGCGGATACTGTAGATACGTTGATTTAAGTACCGGACTAATTACCATTTAATGAAGGCTCTTTTGTCTCGGTTCAAAATTGTACCTTTATCGCTTTAGTTAAATTACATTTCTACTGTTATTATAAAGCTCTTTTAATTTTGTCACTGTATTAACAGTTTACACATTCTATACTTTTAATTAAATACGTTACAGAATTTTTTTTTGATGCTCAGTTTAAAAATTCTTAAAGTCTGTTTAACCTTACAAACTTTTAATCTTTTAAACGTGGCTGAACTTTATGAACTTTATTTTTTATTACAAATGGGTTTCTTGATTTTTAGCATGAAGAACTTTAAAATCAAAATAACTTTCAATATGAAGGACTTCCATATAAATCAGACTTCCACATAAAGAAAAATAATTCCGAAAGTAGAGCGATGGTATCAGTAAATCTGTCGACACAATGGCAATGCATTATGGTGTTCGAGCGTCCCATCACTCAGTAAGCAGTTGAGCGCAGTAAAGCACCTGATCGTTAAATTAATTTGTCGATGGTGACACGTTGAAAAATGTAGCAGTCGAGTAAATATCTGGAGGAGCGAAGGGGGAACGGCGGAAAAGTGGTCCCATGGGGCACGCGTAGCTAGTTCGTCGAAAGTAAGTGACCGTAACAAATGCCCGGAGCAATCGAGGCTCGGACACTGCCGTTCCCAAAGGAAATATATTGCTTTGCGGTTTCTTTATCGTCCAAATGTTTCTACGTTCCCCTGACACTTTGGAAAATGATGCAGTCCCATGGAAAATTCTCTCGATTGTTCTTACTGCTCGATGAAACTCGGCTGCTCGGGGACTTTCCTCCGAGCTCCTTAATGCTCCTCAACATTTCAGTCGTATTAATTGTTTCTTGCTTAAGCAAACGTGAATTTGTACTTTTGTATTACGTGTTAGGATACTTTCTTTCTTTTTGTGTTACTGTTTTTTAACATGTTATCATATTACATGTGATAGTGTAACATGATAAGCTTCGGATACATTCGGCTCTTGTCGGATCATTGGTATCCGAAGCCGAGCACCGGTAAGCAACTCGTGACTCGTACTTCAGCTGCCTTCAATTTTACTGCAATTTTGAATACCTCTAATTTGGAGTTCAAGTTCAATTTGCATAATAAATTATTGATACTAAATTAACAACTTTCTTTGTCTGTAATATTGTAGCTGTGGTTAGTTAGGTTTGACTGACTCACCCAACAAATTTCAAAAAGCAAATAAAATCAATAGCTTACAGTAAGCTTGAAGTTAAAACCACATTAAGTATATTAAAATATGTAAAGGTCTTTTTTACGTCATCAACTACCTGTACGACTAAACCCGCACATTTTTCTGATACCTTTGGAAGAAATTCTTGAAGTATTTTCAACGATCGAACCACTCCGATTTTCCAGTCAATAATAAAGCTCGATGACACAAGCTTAGAGCTCTCGAGCGGACAGGCGAAGGACCAAAGTAGGTAGGCTGCATTCAGGGGTAAAATAATCCGGGGGATTACTTTCCGGCCATTAAAAGTAACTGACCCTAATGAACATCAAGTGGATTCGAGTTTCCACGCCATTCGCCCTTGGTCCCTGCGGTGATTAACATTTCGTAATTTAAGGTGCTCGACGCGCTTCCCATTTTAAGCGCGGGACTGGTCACAATTTTAAAACGACCGTTCAGTGGACCATGTCGTAACGTATATAGAATTTCATTTTATTGTACGGGGTGTCAGACTCGTACAACCCTGGAGATAATTTTATCTGGAGGAATAAAACAATTTCTATGTTCCTCTATTATGATATAACTTGATATGAAATTTTCTGAAACTGACTAAAGAAAATATTTTTGGATGCAGAATTTAATTTTGTTGTATAGAGTGTTGTAAAGCTAACAACATTGCAGGAGGTACTTTTACTTGGAAAAAATAACGGATAATGTTTGCTTTTTTACAGTGTTTACATTGTACTCCAGAGTTTAATGTCTAAATTTTAGTATACCGTATGTGTTGAGAAAGAAGTAGGTGGCACATGAACATAGGTTTTATAAAGTTATAATACAAAATGATGTGATAATATGTTAAAAAGCAGTAGTATGAAAGGAAGAAAGTAGCAACCTGATATGTAATATGAAACTATGATATTACATTATTAAATGGAATATGATATTGTGATAATGTATCATATATCACGCTCAATATGATGTAACGTAATATGATACATCATGAATGTAACATGATACATGGTGAATGTAATATGATACATGATGAATGTAATACAATACATTAATATGTAATATGATACATCATGAATGGAACATGATACATGGTGAATGTAATATGATATATGATGAATGTAATACAATACATTAATATGTAATATGATACATCATGAATGTAACATGATATACATGGTGAATGTAATATGAGATATTGTGAATGTGATATGATACATGATAGATGTAACATGATCCATGATGAATGTAACATGATATACATGGTGAATGTAATATGATACATGATGGATGTAATATGATACATGATGAATGTAATACAATACATTAATATGTAATAGGATACATGATGAACGTAACATGATGCATTATCACATTATCACATGCAAGGTCGATCTGCATCGTGCAAACTTCATCAAATTTCTCCTAGATCTTATAAATAGTTCAGATAAATAAATTAGTTGAATATATATAATTTCATTTATTTACTACGTATAACAAATGAAAAATTTGTCAGTTTTATCGAAAATTACCTCGTAAACAAAGTTGGTTTAACGAAAGTTTAAGTTGGTTTAAAGAAATCGAGCTTAAAGAGTTAAGTTCAACATCGATAAATCGGTGTTCTTGGAGCAAAGTAGTAGCTCATGTTCCGTGTGTATAAATCCAGGGTGAAGGCTAGTAATCGTAACTCGCGAACTGTTGGGAACAAGCGTGTATACAGACGCAGGAGCGCGAACGAGAACGCGGTAGGCGAGCAGAGAGGAAACACGTCGAGAGCGTGTATCAATATTGGCCCAGGTTGCCTAAATGTTGGACCACGCGCTATCAGCTCCGTTGGGATACATTATTCATGCACGATAAAGTATTCTCTGGGCCGAGCTGCGTCGACACGCGTGCACACCGACCCCGACCCGTCAACAGGGTCGACGGTCAAAGGTGGCGAAATGAAAGTCTGATCATACGTGCGATACTCGCGCTTCTGAAATTCGATTCTTCCTTCCTCTATATACATATTAGGGGCGAATTTATGGTGGGTACGTTACTTTTGCATTGGTCGAGATTATAAGTGGTCGTAGAGTGGCCTCCCGTTTTAGTGCCACCCGGGGGTCTTGGAATTGCTAGTACAGAACAAGATACGTATTTTATATTTTACGGCCGAGACTGTGATATATGACGATACGATACCACTCGTTGCGATTTAACTCGAGATAGAGTATGGAAATTTGGAAGGGTAGTTGGAAAATTTCAAACTTTACGAGATTAGAAAAGGAGCTAAAAAATTGAGAAATTTAGAAGTTCAAATCATTAATAATATTTAAATTATACATAATAAAAAGTTAACTTACACAGCACAAAATTTATAATTATCAACAATATAAATAATACTAAAAATCTATAAATATATAAATTTATAAATGTAGGAAGTATAACAAATGTATAAAATCTAGAAATCTCATGTACCTAAAAATCCACAAATCTAAAAGTTTTAAAATGCAGAAGCCTAGAAAGTTACATGTCTTAAGATCTCTCTAAACTTTACTGTTTTATTAGGATCTGCATAAATTCTTTCCAACCTCTCGTCCCTAGACACCGTGATATACCTTGTCTGTGAAAAATAAGTACCGCAAACGAAAAGTAATTAAGGTTTTATGAATGAAACGCGGTAATAGAAAGTTAGTTTGTTTCGCGCGATTCCGAAAACGCGTTGAAGTTGGGAAAGGGTTGCCAGAAGGAAAATTATTCGGAATGTAAACGACATTCGACAACGTCGTCGGGGTAGAATACGCTTAAAATTGAAACACAGTTAATTGCTCGTTTAGAATTTCCAGAGCAGCGATACGATGGCTCGTTACAACGAATTTCCGAGTTTCTTTCCCTGGGAAGAAATTCCTTAATTAACTGGAGGTATTGGAAGCTTCATTATGTAACGGTAGTAAACGTCGCCCGTATAAATGAAGCTGGCTGCTTACGAAAGCTCCGATATAATGCACTTTCTTGCCGGCGTAGCCCGCGGCTCCGTATCGATCCATCGTCTCGAAATCACATTTATTCATGAAATCGAAGGACACGATGATGTTACACAACAGGATGCAAAGTTATGCAACGAGAAGATAATATTTTCAGCGCTCCGACAATCCTGGGCAAAATGTAAATCCTTATTTCTTTGGGTGTGTACAGATGCAATTTTCGCGTGAAATACGGGACCATAGGGAAAATTGCTTCCCTTCCTGTACAACCAAATGGTGAATTGAACGTTCTCTACTGCAACAATTTCGACGATTAATCTTTTTTACGAATACTGCGAAATAATTGCGATAGACGAAGTTTTTGAGCAAACTGGTAAAATGACCGCTACATAAGTTTCTTATTATAAGGTACACATTTTGTTGAAGTACATTCCTTAAAATCGAAATTGATTTTCGTTTGTTTGTTTATTTCAATCACCACAAATCCCAAGTCTCCCAAATTCCACTCACCTCAAATTCCAAATCTCCCAAATTCCACTCACCCCAAATTCCAAATCTCCCAAATTCCACTCACCCCAAATTCCAAATCTCTCAAATTCCACTCACCCCAAATTTCAACTCTCCCAAATACCAAATCTCCCAAATTTCACTCACCACAAATCCCAAATCTCCCAAATTCCACTCACCTCAAATTCCAAATCTCCCAAATTCCACTCACCCCAAATTCCAAATCTCTCAAATTCCACTCACCCCAAATTTCAACTCTCCCAAATACCAAATCTCCCAAATTCCACTCACCCCAAATCCCAAATCTCCCAAATTCCACTCACCCCAAATTCCAAATCTCCCAAATCCCAAATCTCCCAAATCCCAAATCTCCCAAATCCCAAATCTCCCAAATCCCAAATCTCCCAAATCCCAAATCTCCCAAATCCCAACTCTCCCAAATCCCAACTCTCTCAAATCCCAACTCTCCCAAATCCCAACTCTCCCAAATCCCAACTCTCCCAAATCCCAACTCTCCCAAATCTCAACTCTCCCAAATCCCAACTCTCTCAAATCCCAAATCTCCCAAATTCCATTCACCCCAAATTCCAAATCTCCCAAATCCCAAATCTCCCAAATCCCACTCACCCCAAATCCCAAATCTCCCAAATTCCACTCACCCCAAATTCCAAATCTCCCAAATCCCAACTCTCTCAAATCCCAATTCTCCCAAATCCCAACTCTCCCAAATCCCAACTCTCCCAAACCCCAAATCTCCCAAATCCCAGCTCTCCCAAATCCCAACTCTCTCAAATCCCAAATCTCCCAAATACGTCGTTTGTTTATTTATTTTTTACCTTCATTTTTAATTTCAAATTAAGTACATATGTCGGTAGGTGTAGTGTTAATTAAAACTACTAAACCATTGAATTATTTAATATAGTTATTCAGAATTATATAGAATTATACATAGTTATAGAACTTTAGTTATATAGTCATTTTTCAACCCCTACTTTGGCTAAAATTTTTAATACTCAACTTAAAATTGAGGTCCAACTATAATTTACATTATTAAGTATCACTAAATAAAAAAAAGTCACGTTTTAATTTTTATTGTTTGTTTAAACATACCTATGAACAGTTAATTTTGACTACCGCAAGCAACAAGTTAATTTGTACAGCAAGTTAAAATTGCGTATATTCAAACCAACTACGAATAATTTAATCAATATAAAAGAGAATAATGTATAAATTTCCCTTTTTTAAAATACGAAAGCGTTTTAGTAACACAGAGTGTATAAAACTATCGACACCCGAAATCCTGACCAAAAATTCCTGTTCACCAAGTTTTTCAGCTTGAAGCAGTTCACGAATCCCACGTAAAAGTGCCATCTTCCCGAACTCTCCGCTTGCTGCTCTTTTATCCCGATCCAGGGATACAGGATCCATTTTTATTCATGCAAAGTGGCTCTCCGGCAAATCCTCGGCAAGTCGTCGAATCCCAGGCTCCTTTCGCTTAAAACACACCGGTTCGATGTTACAGAACCGCGAGACTTACTCTTTTTTTCCGAGTGCACTTTCTATATCACTGCTCGTCTAATTTTTAAACTGTGATTTCTAAAAATAGTATTCTATTTACTGCAATTTGGATGCGCAACGTAGGTTTTCATTAGCTAAGTACATAAATGCGAAGTTGACAAGTGCAGAATTAGCAAACTTACATTTCGAGTTTCTGGTTTTAATAAAGTTTTAGTAGGTGGTAAACTTTAATCATGGCAGTTAAAAATTTTGAAATTTTTAGATTATTAAGTTTTCTATATTTGAAATCCTAAAATACGTAGATTTTTAAATATTCGAATATTCATACTTTTGATAAAATTATAAAATTGATAAAATTGATAAAATTGATAAAATTGATAAAATTGATAAAATTGATAAAATTGATAAAATTGATAACAATGATGACATTGATAATATTGATAATACTGATAGTTTTCAATATATTGATAATATTAATAATTACGAAAATATTGATAAAATTCATAATACTGCTAGTTAATCAAAACTTGAAATCAGAAGGATCAGAATGTGCAAACTTTCAAATTTTCTAGAACTCGAAGTCTTCGAAAAGCAGGTTGTCCAAACTTCCCCTAAACTCGAAGCATGTCCCTTTATAGGTTGCATCTTAGTTCGCTACACAAGCAAAAAATGTTCGAGAGGAGCATAGCATAAACAAGTTTTTCAACATTGTACGTTTCCGTCGAGTCAGCAGGTCGTGACGGTAGGTAGAAGAAGACCGTCTTAGTCTCAGGTTGGTTTTGGGTGGCGGTGGAGGGAAAACTGTAATTTACGTTCCGCTAACGAACGCGACGTCTGCGTCAGAGTTTCTAGGGGGATTTCGCGTTCCTCGTATCACCTCATTGTTGCACACCACAATGGCGTTCGCGCACGAACAATGCGCGCTCGCGTGCATACCTTCGTCGAGACGAAGAACACCGGCGCTGGTTAAGGACAACAAACATGACGGCTGCAAAGCTTCTTACCCGATCCTGGAGACTTACGTGGACCAAGTAGCGTTCGCTGCACCCTCGCTGCTGAAAACTTGTAAACAAAAACTTGTTCCTGTGCATCGCGCCTGCGCTGCTCAACTATGCTTCAACTGTTTCCAATTTTACTCGCTTTTGTTGAACCAAGGAAGTATGTAACATGGAACTGAAGAACATTTGAAGATGTAAAAATTTGGTGATTTATATATTTGGATAGAGGATGGGTACTTACATCCCCAAATTCCAAAAATTGAAATCAATAAATCTTTAATTTGAAGATTTCAGAATTTGAAAGACCTTAAATTTCTAAATTTGTGTTAAATTAAATTAAAATTAAATTTCAATTCCCAAATTGCACAATTCTAGAATTCCTTAATCCTTAAATCTTGAAATCCCTAAATTCCTGAGTACCTAAATTTGACAATTCTATGATCCTTTAATCACTAAACCACTAAAACCTTAAACCCCTAAATCCCCAAATCCTCTAGATTCCTTGGATGCCCAAATCTTCAAATCTTCAAATCCCCGAGTCTCTAAATTTCCAAACTTCCAAATGTCCCAATTACTGAATCTGCAACTCTCCACCTCTCCAGATCTCCAGATCTCCAGATCCCCAAATCCCTAAATCTTCATATTCCCAAACCCCCAATCCCTAAATCCCAATTCTCCCAAGTGCCAAATTTCCCAAATGCCAAATCTCCTAAATTCCACTCACCCCAAATCCCAAATCTCCCAAATTCCACTCACCCCAAATCCCAAATCCCCCAAATTCCACTCACCCCAAATCCCAAATCCCCCAAATTCCACTCACCCCAAATCCCAAATCTCTCAAATTCCACTCACCCCAAATCCCAAATCTCCCAAATCCCGAATCTCCCAAATCACATATCTCCCAAATCCCAAATCTCCCAAATTCCACTCACCCCAAATCCCAAATCTCCCAAAATCCCATATCTTCCAAATTCCAAATCTCCCAAATTACCAAATCCTAAACCTTCATATCTCCACACCTGTAATCACCCTAATTTCCACCCGCATAAAATGAAAATCGCAGCATTTGACCACCCCCAGGTTAATACACCCGCAACCCCGTCGCGACCACTTAATTCACGCAGTCGAAGCAAGAAACGCGAGGCGAGAAAATTGGCGGTGTTCGTTTGCTCGTTTTCGACGTTGCTGGATTTTCCTTTCGCGAAGAGGCGTCCGACCAACGCTATCTTTTCACGTCCCACCCTTTTTCCTCCTTTTCTTAATTTGTTTGGTTTTTCTTTTTCTTCTTAAAGGAAAAGCTCTCGGGAAACCGGGGGTCTCTTTCTTCTATTTTGAAGCTGCAGACACGGGGATTCGATTACAGTTCCTTAAAAGACACGACGGCCTCTTTGAAAGTTTCGCTCTTTCAGCTTTTTAAAGAAGAGACTTTGCCTTCGAGCAAGGCAAACCGTTAATCTCGCGCTTCGAGCGTTTCTTTCTTTTTTTTTTATATTTTTTCCCACGTCTCAGCGTAATTACGACGACTTTCGTTCTCCGTGCTTGCTCTTTGCTTAAGAACGTCTTCGTTCTCGTTACCCTTAGGGGTTGATCTCCAGGAAATTTTAGTGGTGTCGTTTATCGAGAAGAGTTTGCCGGTGACGATACGAATAACAGCTAACCTGTAACGACATGGCAAATGAGACACTCTGCTTGCCTTTTGCTTAAGTCGCTTCTTTACAGAAACAGTAAGAGTTCATAGAAATTTAAATACAGTTCTCCAGAAAATGGTTATTCGTTGCAACTGTGTTGTATGATGAACTCATCACCAACAAGTTATCCTAACGTAAACACGTCTTAGTCATAGTTCCAGCTCATCTAGCCTCCTGTACACTGTTACTCATCCTCTCCCTTGTAACTTGTCCATCCGTTGACCACCGATTACCCACTATTACCCTTATATATAACACGTCACTCAATAAGTCTCCGGTCTAACTAAGAAAAACAAATTTTTTTTTAGAAATTCCACTTTAATCATCAAGATACTTTCCTTCCAGTGTGATACATTGATTCCAACGCTCCTCTAACTTTTCAATTCCCTTTATATTAAACGATTTGTCTTTGCCCCCAAAATAAGCTTCAGTTTCCGCAATCACTTCTTCATTTGAGCCAAATTTCTTTCCCTGGAGCATCTTTTTCATATCTGCAAAGAGCCAGTAGTCGCTGGGGTCCAAATCTGGGGAGTACGGTGTGTGGGGAAACAATTCAAAACGTAATTCATTCAATTGAACCATCGTGTTCATCGACTTGTGACACGGCGCATTGCCTTCGTGAAACAGCAAACGCGGCACCCACTTTGAAAGCAATTTGCACATGCCCAAATTTTCATGCAAAATTGTGAAGACACTACCTTCTGATATCTTCAAGGCATCAGCTATCTCGCGCAACTTAAGTTTACGGCCCTTTAAAACTATTTTGTGGACATTTTTTATGTTTTCCGGAACGACTGCTGATTTTGGGCAACCAGAGCGTTCAGCATCATCGGCGCTTGTATGACCGCGTTTAAATTCAGCATACCAGTCAATGATAGTTGATTTCCCTGGTGCAGAGTCCCTATAATGCTTATCAAGTCACTTTTTGGCTTCAACAGTATTTTTCCGATTAAAAAACAGTGTTTAATCAACACACGAAATTTCTTTCTATCCATTGTCTTCAAAATTACGAAACTGGGGGTACTAAAATGACTGTAACTTCTAAACTATTGGTCAGAATACCATGAAATTTTGACACGTACTGTCTGAAGGTTAGTATTATTCGAAAATAACGTGGGTCTGTCACCAGTATCGCCATATATGTGTCAGACCGGGGACTTATTGAGTGACGTGTTATTTGTAACGAGGAACTCTTCGTCAGATTTCTGTAGTCAGTACCAGCGTGCAGTTCTTGCCAATTATCAAATAAACTTATAAGTTCTAAAGTATTGCTTTTAATTCCACAACCCGGAATTCAACAACTGGTTTATCTAACACCCTTCATGATCGCGTATCATTCAGAATCAGACCTCGAAGTGTTCCGCATCTCATCTTGTTGCAGGTGCACGTTCGTAAGTAGCAACGATGCATTTAAACGTAAAATTACACGACAACAAGACTCGTACCGGTTTAATTAGGGCACTCGGTATTTTGTCCGGCGTCGTACTCGTCCACGGTGGAATATTATTCGAGTAGCAGAGATTTATCCGGGCGGAGAGCAAAACAACTCGTCCCCGTCACTCGAGCTTTCCCGGAGCGTGTCAATTTACGCGGCTCGGAGTAAAAACGCGGGACGGATTCGAATGAAGCCACACACGGCGCAAGAAATTGCTCGAACCGAAGTTTTTTCTCGGGCTAGGAGGAAAAGTGTAAAAACGCGCTTAGCGAAAGACGGGACACGAAATGGCGGAGGCTCTCGGCACGGGCCGTTGGCTCGCTCTATCCAGCGACGCTGCTCGTTACTCGTTCCTCGTGGTTTATTCGCGGCTGCTAAGTGCCAAAGTACATCGAAACCAGTGCAGCTCCCGCAGTTTCCTCGCATAATTTTCGCGTACCGTGGAAATTTGGCCGACGGCGCGAGAACGGTATCGCATCCCAATGGCCGGAAGAACGGCGTTGCTTACGGCAAAATAAACACCGCAGAATTTACCGCCGCGAAGTTTCCAACTGTTCCTCCTAGCCGAAATTTCCTATTGAACGCTAAACGCACGCGAATAAGAGACCGCTTCGATCAATCAACGCCAATTCACCGAATCTAATTGTTTGGACTTCCGAGCACGTTCTCCCGTTCGTGTCGTTTATACACCGTATGCAAACATTCACCTTAACCTTTCACTATATTCATATGGTTGGAACCTTCTGTTGGGTAATCTTCACCTATGATTTTTTTTGACAGGTCAGACAGAGCTATTTATTAAGGTAACATTAAAGCAAGCAAAGTTGAAATGTTAATATTTTGTATTCAGGGATAAGAGTCTTAAGAATGTGATGTCAATCGTAAGACTGTATACACTATTGATATTTAATCCCAGAAGTGCTGCAAACATTTATATTTTCAAGTCTTACCAAGTATTTTCACAATCTTTTATTACATTTTGTTGAATTTTCATTTTAATTAATGAGCAAAAATAAATGCGTTCAGTCAGCAGGTCTATAAGTCTTCAGAGTCAATGGACCATAGAGCCCATTTGTTTATAATGGCCAGTTGGACGAATACATTGCAGACCCTGGTCGTTATTTTTCCTCTAAAAGTGGACACACAAAGGCTACTCAGTTTCTGTTTGATTTAAATAAATAACCATCCCATATTTCAATAAAATAAAGCAATTCTTAATAATGCAAATTGGTATGAAAATTAGAGCCTCACCTACGTCCATCGAAACATTAACACTAAACCTACCGGCACATAATGTGTACTCAACTTAAAATTAAAAACGAAGTTAAAAAATAAATAAACAAACGACGAAACATAAATTAGTACACACATTTATTCTTTATGTTGATGAAAATCAATTCTGACTACAAGACATGTATTTTAACAAAATGTGTTCCTTATAATAAGAAACTTGTGGAGCGGACATTTGACCGGTTTGGTAGTTTTAGTGTTAAAATAGTGTGTCGCTATAATAGCGGAATAAACGGAGACTTTCTCCATTGCGCGATCGTTGATTCACCGTGGAATAAAGAGACTCGTTAACGGCGAGTTCGTTGCACGGGTCTAAAGGGCAACGATTTCGAAAGCTATCGTAGCCGATTATTGACATGCCCGCGGCGGCGGATTCCACGTCTAGCGCAGGTTTCCCTGGATTTGCTTCGGGTAACAGCTTCACCTGTACCCCCCATGGCTGTCTTCGCTTCTCCTGACAGCTCTCCTCCTTCGACGCATCTTGCGAAAGGAGCCTTTGCCTCCGAGATACATCCATTGTCAACCATTTTCTGTTAACGCTTTCGACTCCTTTCGTCCTACGGTCGTTAATCCTTTCGCTGCACTTTGCGTCGATGCATGCGCGATATTTGCATGTCACTCGTCGACAGTGTAAAATATTGATACATTTACCGGTATTTCGATGTTTGCTGTTGCTGTGTTACGTGCAACGATATAATCTGTGTTTGATCACTTTGACGCTTGACGGCAGTCGTGGTTATGTATTAGTGACGTTACATTGATTATTTACGGAAGGAAATGAAATAAAGGTCTGAGAGATTTTAATATTGAGACAGTTGTATGTACTGATAGAATGAATAACGAAATTGCAAGATTAAGTAGTCTTATTCTTAACATGTTCACCAACATGATGGCCACATATGAGTGACTTCATAAGAATTTAGTTGAAGTAATTTTCTATACAAAGAGCAAATGAGATAAACTTCTGAGAGCTCTTAATATTGAAACAGTAATATGTACTGACAGATTAAACAATAAAATTGCAAGATTAAGTAGTGTTGTTCTTAACATGTCGATCAACATGATGGCCATATGTGATTGACTTCATAAGAATTTAGTTGAAGTAATTTTTTATAGAAGGAGCAGATGAGATAATCTTCTGATAGCCCTTAATATTGAGACAGTAATATGTACTGATAGATTAAACAATAAAATTGCAAGATTAAGTAGTGTTGTTCTTAACATGTCGACCAACATGATGGCCACATATGAGTGACTTCACAAGAATTTAGTTGAATTAATTTTTTATAGCAACAGCAGATGAGATAAACTTCTGAGAGCTCTTAATATTGAAACAGTAATATGTACTGACAGATTAAACAATAAAATTGCAAGATTAAGTAGTGTTGTTCTTAACATGTCGACCAACATGGTGGTCACATATGAGTCACTTCATAAGAATTTAGTTGAATTAATTTTTTATAGCAACAGCAGATGAGATAAACTTCTGAGAGCTCTTAATATTGAGACAGTTGTATGTACTAATAGATTAAATAATAAAATTGCAAGATTAAGTAGTCTTGTTCTTAACATGTCGACCAACATGATGGTCACATATGAGTGACTTCACAAGAATTTAGTTGAATTAATTTTTTATAGGAACAGCAGATGAGATAAACTTCTGAGAGCTCTTAATATTGAAACAGTAATATGCACTGACAGATTAAACAATAAAATTGCAAGATTAAGTACCTTTGTTTTTAACATGTTGACCAACATGATGGTCACATATGAGTGACTTCATAAGAATTTAGTTGAATTAATTTTTTATAGCAACAGCAGATGAGATAAACTTCTGAGAGCTCTTAATATTGAAACAGTAATATGTACTGATAGACTAAATAATAAAATTGCAAGATTACATATGCATATGTAATTACATATGCATATTGCAAGTCACATATGCATGGCTGTCATATGTGATTAACTCTGCAACTTCGTTTAAATTAATTTTTTACAAACAACACAAATGAAAGAACCTTATCTATGACTCCTAATATTGAGACAGTCATATACACTAACATATTAAAAAAAAAAATTGAAGTTTCAAGTACTCCAGTTTTTGATAATCTACACATATAGTGTCTGACCACAACCGACACTTTCTACTGTGGCAGCTCAGGAGTTAATAAAATAGTAAATCTATTACGGTAAAAATAAGTGTAATTGTACATACATGCTCTTTGTGCACGTTGATAGACACGTAACTATACACGCGTTTAAGAGTGAAAGGATACAAAATCTTGCTTGATCATTTTCAAGACATTCGATATATCACTTTGACTGTGTCTTCACGCTACCAATTACTGATCCTCGTCACAAGACGATGCTAACAGAATACTAAGTGCGGTTGCATAAATCAAGGAGGATGGAATTACACAAAAGTGAATAAAAACTGCATAGGGTAAGGTTGCTTAACCCATTGGCTACTGTGGGCGCCTATAGGCGCTTAGAAATTTTGTGTTTGTATTACTGAGAGCACCTATAGGCGCCCACTTTTATACCAACAGAATTTTTTCCTAGCGATTAAAAAATTTTTATAAAAAGGAGTTATGACGGCGTGTTATAACATTTGTCATTTGTATTATCCTTTGTACATAAAGGAAGGATAAAAACTGTATAGAAAGGCTTTAGCTTTGCTTTTTATAAATAAGAATATCTGACTTTTTATTATAATAAATAAGACCATAATCACATTTCTCAGAAAAAATCACCGTAGCGAAAGGGTTAAGTCGTACCTGTTCTATATTTGAAGTGTTATGGCTACTACAGCTACACTAGGATTAATTTATATGACAACGCAAAGATTGTTCAGAGTTGTTCTAATAAATAAAAACAATACTTACACTAGAATCGAATAGCAAATACAGTTTTTACATATTTGTTAAACACTCATTGTTTTTTCTTAGGGGGTACAATTTGAGCAACCTTACCCTAATTGCATAAGAGTGCAGAACCACATAAAAGTACATAAAACTAAATAAGTAGAGACACGAATTAAAATCGTAATTGTCGAAATAACTCCAGAATAACGTTAGACAGTGAAACGAATTTTTGACGAATTGTGGAACGATAAATAAGAATCGAAGTTCGGAATCTGTTGCAGCTCGGTAGCGTTGGAGGGTATCGTCCTCCCTGGAAGCCGAGAAAATCGCGTTCCTCCGTCGGTTGAAAAGCCAGATGTTGAAATCCATTCCGTGAAGCTCAGCAGACTGGGAAGATCGTCGTATTTTCGTTCTATCGGAGTGTCGTGGCAGGAAAAATCCGTCGTATGAAATTTATGTGACTATGCATTCGCGGCTTACCAGGGCCGTCTGTTGCCACCGTGGAGAGAGAATGGCAACGCGTTGCGCAAACTTACACGACCTCGCTGAAAAGGTTCAGGATGCTCCGACGTTCCGAGTACAACCATCTTCTTTCTACCGGGTGTGCGCTTAATCCCCCGTCAACCGTGTTTGTGTTCTTACCTAACAACTTTATCTCCCTTTCTCGTAGTATAAATCAAACGTGAATGCTTCGTGGAAAAGAGATGGTTTAACGAGGTGTCGAGTTTATGGGTTTATGCGATTGTGAAGTTTGGAAATTTTTAGTTATGGGTTTAGGGAAATTGGGGATTTCGGGATTTTGTGGTGGAATGATTTGGGGATTGCGGAATTTGGGGATTTGGGGGTCTAGGAATTTGGGAGATTTGGGATTTGGGAGATTTGGGATTTGGGAGATTTGGGATTTGGGAGAGTTGGAATTTGGGAGATTTGGGATTTGGGAGATTTGGGATTTGGGAGATTTGGGATTTGGGAGATTTGGGATTTGGGAGATTTGGGATTTGGGAGATTTGGGATTTGGGAGAGTTGGGATTTGGGAGATTTGGGATTTGGGGTGAGTGGAATTTGGGAGATTTGGGATTTGGGGTGAGTGGAATTTGGGAGATTTGGGATTTGAGAGATTTGGGATTTGGGAGATTTGGGATTTGGGAGATTTGGGATTTGGGAGATTTGGGATTTGGGGTGAGTGGAATTTGGGAGATTTGGGATTTGAGAGATTTGGGATTTGGGGTGAGTAGAATTTGGGAGATTTGGGATTTGAGAGATTTGGGATTTGGGGTAAGTGGAATTTGGGAGATTTGGGATTTGGGGTGAGTGGAATTTGGGAGATTTGGGATTTGAGAGATTTGGGATTTGGGAGATTTGGGATTTGAGAGATTTGGGATTTGGGGTGAGTGGAATTTGGGAGATTTGGGATTTGAGAGATTTGGGATTTGGGGTGAGTGGAATTTGGGAGATTTGGGATTTGAGAGATTTGAGATTTGGGGTGAGTGAAATTTGGGAGATTTGGGATTTGAGAGATTTGGGATTTGGGGTGAGTGAAATTTGGGAGATTTGGGATTTGAGAGATTTGGGATTTGGGGTGAGTGGAATTTGGGAGATTTGGGATTTGGGGTGAGTGGAATTTGGGAGATTTGGGATTTGGGGTAAGTGGAATTTGATAGATTTGCGATTTAGAATATCTGGAAATTTGGGAACTTGCCTATTTGGATATTTGAGAATCCAGAATATATGCTACATGAGCCAAGACCAAATATTATATCTCTAAGAATGCGCATTGTTCAGTCACTCGTTATATCGCCAACCAGAATTTTTAAAGCAGACGTTCATGATACAACCGCAAGTTTTGCGGCGAAACAATAGAAGAAAATCGGAAAGTTTCCACTGACCAAACAACTCTCCTAGTCAATAATTCATTTTCACGCGAACTTTCTTCTCTCTAATCGTAATTTCCTAATGGCTGTTCTTACTGCGATCGAGACAACAACAGGTGACAGAACAAAGCACTGGATGATCATTGGCTGCGATAGCACCTTCCTCACGGCTTCCTAATCGAATTCGAGAAATCGTACAATGCTCAATAGCTATTCTCTGCCAGCTCTCTTCACTCAACAGATACTGCTTCTTACGAGATCACTCATGTCAAATACTTTCCTGCAATTTCATTTGTGTATTTAGTTTGTATTTTGAGCTCATCTTATTTAACACGTTGGCTGTAGGTGGAACTGTAAGATATTTTATTTTGTTACAATTTGAAGTGCTAATATTTGCAAGAGGTAAGAAAATTAATTGTTAATGATGTAGGTGATGGATTCATGCAGAATGTTCTCATACGTGATATGATTCGATCCACATGTGGATGACGATCACAGTATAACTGTCTTAAATTTATACTGTGGTGTTTTTGATATACAGAATATTTTATCGTATTTATTATTAGTAGTTTGAAGTGCAAATATTTGCAAGAGGTAAGAAAATTAATTGTTAATGATGTAGGTGATTGATTCATGCAGAATGTTCTCATAGGTGATATGGTTTGATCCACATATGAATGATGATCACAGTATAACTGTCTTAAATTTATACTGTGGTGTTTGTGATATACAGAATATTTTATCATATTTGTTATTAGTAGTTTGAAGTGCAAATGCTTGCAAAATGTAAGAAAATTAATTGTTAATGATGTAGATGATTGATTCATATGTGACATATTCGATCCACATATGAATGACGATCAGAGTACAGCTGTCTTCAATTTGTATTGCAGCGTTTGTGATATACTGTATACATATTAATTCGAATTTACATCAGAATACGAGACACTATATCAGTACATCCCGTCATTGAGGCCATTTAAGAAGAACAATACTTTATCTATCGTTTAAACCGAACAATCGAAAGCAAAGAGAAAAAGCGCAGCGGTAAAGAATTTATCGTCGATCCTCGCGATACAATCGGTGAAGCAATTATTCAGGAAACAGAAGATTTACGTTGCAATCGGTCCGATAATCAATCGATTCCTCGGGCGTACGTACGATTGATCAAAAGGAGGGTCGTAAATTAAGAAAAGACCCATGGAAGCGTCAAGAATTGCGTGTAGAATTCTTCGGTAACGTGAATCCTCCGATTGGAATCATGACGTATTTCCAGCGCGTAATACGTAACAACTGTAAAAGGGTAAAAAAAAGGAAACCACCAATCGAAAGGAAGGCAACGTAATTGATTCGAGTTTGATCGATCGTCGGCAGCAATCGAGACGGTTGCTTTTTCTTCTTTGGCAACGCGAACGCTTCAATTAAATCGATGCAGTATTTCAGAAACGGGATCTCTCGTTCGCGATCGCGAATGGAAACGATTGCGAGCCGTGTGTACGTCTTCGTTAAGTAGCTTGTTAATAAAATTATACCGGATCGATACGGGAGGAGTGGCTCTTCACTCTTTTTTATTGCCTTTGTCCGAGGCCGTGTTCATCGAACGATATCAACTCCCTGATCTACTTTCAGAGAATTGTCCGTGCCGACCGTGGGAATAAAAGCTTTGCCAACGACAAAATTATATTTTCAATCTCTCGAGTGGCCTCGTTGTATTTATCTGCTTACTCGCTGCATCGATTCACAGCGTTCGTTTCGAGGAGCATTAGACCGGCGATCGGCGAAAATCGAATTTCGCTATATTGCCGCCGATCCGATTGTTACTCGCGGGAATATACGTTCTTTCTATTCGGCTTGCTTTTTAATACTGAAAATTCGCTGACTTCTGAATTTTAAGGATCTGGGAATTGAAGAATTGGAGAATTGAAGAATTGAAGAAATGGAGAATTGAAGAATTGAAGAATTGAAGAATTGAAGAATTGAAGAATTGAAGAATTGAAGGATTGAAGAGTTGGAGAATTGAAGAATTGGAGGATTGAAGAATTGGAGAATTGAAGAATTGGAGAATTTAAGAATTTAAGAATTTAAGAATTTAAGAATTTAAGAATTTAAGAATTTAAGAATTTAAGAATTTAAGAATTTAAGAATTTAAGAATTTAGGAATTGTAGAATTGAAGAATTGAAGAATTGTAGAATTGAAGAATTGAAGAACTCAAGAATTGATGAATTGAAGAATTGAAGAATTTAAGAATTTAAGAATTGAAGAATTGAAGAATTGAAGAACTCAAGAATTGATGAATTGAAGAATTGGAGAATTGAAGAATGAAAGAATGGAAGAATGGAAGAATGGAAGAATGGAAGAATGGAAGAATTGAAGAATTGGAGAGTTGAAGAGTTGAAGAGTTGAAGAGTTGAAGAGTTGGAAAATTGGAGAATTGGAGAGTTGAAGAGTTGAAGAATTGAAGAGTTGAGGAGTTGAAGAGTTGAAGAGTTGAAGAATTGAAAAATTGAAGAATTGAAGAATTGAAGAATTGAAGAATTGAAGAATTGAAGAATTGAAGAATTGGAAAATTGGAAAATTGGAAAATTGGAAAATTGGAAAATTAGAAAATTGGAAAATTGAGAAACTGAAAAACTGAAAAACTGAAAAATTGAAGAATTGAAAAATTGAAAAATTGAAAAATTGAAGAACTGAAAAATTGAAAAATTGAAAAATTGCAAAATTGAAAAATTGAAAAATTGAAAAATCGAAAAATTAATCCCTCTCTAAATTTTCACACAGTTCCCAAAATTCCTAAATCCTCCCTAAACATCCACATCCTCCCTAGAAATCCCCTATACATCCATCCCGTCCACCCAGTCCACCCTGTTCATCCCATCTCAAAACAGTGACTCCAAATTATAAAAATAAATTTAAATATACAAAATACAGCTGTAAATGGTGTAGTTCTTTTACGAGCATTAACATAATTCGAGAGAAGTCGCTCCATTAGTAGTCACGTAAACTCAAGGACCACTCCTTAAGGCTAATACCGTTTTTTACTAGCGGACCAAAGTGCAACTCGCATTTTTCTCTTTCACTGTGGCGGCATTTGTTCCCTCGGTAAACCTACCGCTCGAACAAAGGGCGAGATAAGGTCTGCGAAACGGGAATCGCATATTTCTGTCTGTAGCGTCGCGTTTTGTATTCGGAATCAAACGACTGTTACGATTTACGGGAGTAGTTTAACTGTCGCGTTTGTCGCGAATCGCTAATAGCGAATAAAAATCAATACACCTGCAGCTAATGGCCAACGTCACGTTACCACTGTGGTGTTCTCGAAACACGAAATTGAAATATTGTTTTTTTTTGTGATGGACAGTGCATGTAAATACATTCGTTGATAGACAATGTACGTTTGATGATAAATTTGGATAACATATATTTGTTGATAAATATCAACGAATTGTCGATTTCGGGCATTTTGGAAATACGTTCTTTATTAAATCGACAATTACATTTGTTATTATTAATGAATAACATAGGTAATGCAGGATAAATTGTGTATGTTTATATTTTACATGTATGTTTATAAATAGATGCATAAGCATATGTACATATTTTGTATATTTTTAATAAAATATTTATGTATGTACAGTTTGTCGTGTAATTATCGTGGCATTCTGTGCCAATTTACATAAAATAAAAGCTACATTAAATAATGTACTATAAGAACATGTTATTCTTTGATTTTAACAACAAACATTCACTTCCTGTAAGTACAATAGCTAACTCCTTGTTAAATTTATTTGTCAGATGCGTCAGATAAAACTAACTACAGCTACAATATTACAAATAATGTACTATAAGAACATGTTATTTTTTTATTTTAACGACAAACATTCACTTCCTGTAAGTATAATAGTTACCTCTTTGTTAAATTTATTTGTCAGATGCACCAGATAATACTAACTACAGCGAAAATATTACAAAGAAATAAAGTCGGTATCAATTACTGATTATGCAAACTGAACTTCAAATTGAAGCTTCTTTAATAAAAATTCCAGTAAAATTGATCCCAAAGTATGAGTGTCCAAGTACATAATCGTACGAGAATGGGAGTGTATCGTTAACCAGTTATCCATTGACGAGTAGCAACTGGTGAAACAGTTAAAGGAGAGAACAAGTAGCACGTGTACAATAGAGATTCCAATAAATTCGATCGGTAGTTAAACACGAACGATAGAACAGAGCGATCGAACCTATAATGCGTGATCGGAATCATTGGAACGTATTGTTACGTGGATAGAATGGATCACGTAGCGTCGTACAATCAGGGAAACGGTGTATCCTGTAATTGTAGGGGACGTCTAACCGGAAGATAAAGCGAATATATCCGTTTGCGGCGGAAGATAAAGAGAAACCTGCGGAGTGTTTCGAAGTTTCCCCTCGTGTCACTAAGTTTTCTATAGGAAAATCAGTTGCACCTGCATATGCAGGATTAATATAATCCCCGATGTGCCGGCATTCTATAGCGGAAGATAACGCAAATCCCATCACAATTTCAACGAGAATCCAACAATGAGCCGAACCGCCTCGAGGAGCTGCACAACCGGTGTAGGTATGCCGGAGGTATACAACAATGTGTCAGCTTGGATCAATGTCTATGGGGACGACAGGGGATGGATACTTCTTGCTCTATAGTGCCCATGGCTTGGTTGGATAATTCGATGACAACGGGACAGCTCTATTTTATCGGCCACGGATATCGATTGGTCGGGCCAACTGGATAACGTCTACCGGGGCTGATGCATGCTCAAGTGTTCGCGAGCCTACTGCATACTCGAGCCTTGTATTATTACAACTCCTATCATACGCGGTTAGATTGTTTCTACGACTGTCGGCTATGTCATCGCGTGCTGCACGCCCGGAAATTACGGTGCGTTCTAGTACTTTGACAATTTGACAAGTTTTCATTTCAGTAGATTTTCCATAGTATGGAATGTGAAATTATAAATTACGAAGTTCGAAATTTATGTGTTTCGAAATTTCAAATTTTCAAGTTTCAAAATCTAAATTTCCAAGTTTCCATATCCCCAAATTCCCTCTTCCCCAAATTGTCACATGTCCACATACCCATATCCCCAAATTGGCATATGCCTAAGCTCTCAAACTCTCTAACTTCCAAGTTCTCAAAATCTCAAGTTTCCAAATTCCCACATCCCCAAATTCCCACTTCCCCAAATTCCCACATCCTCAAATTCCCACTTCCCCAAATTGTCACATGTCCACATACCCATATCCCCAAATTGGCATATGCCTAAGATCTCAAACTCTCTAACTTCCAAGTTTCCAAATTCTAAATTTCCAAATTCCCATATTTCCAAATTCCCATATTTCCAAATTCCCACATCCCCAAATTCCCACATCCCCAAATTCCCACTTCCCCAAATTCTCACATCCCCAAATTCCCACATCCCCAAATTCCCACATCCCGAATTCCCACAACCCCAAATTCCCACATCCCCAAATTGTCACATATCCACATATCCATATCCCCAAATTAGCATATGCCTAAGCTCTCAAACTCTCTAACATCCAAGTTCCCAAAATCTCAAATTTCCAAATTCCTATATCTCCAAATTCCTACTTCCCCAAATTCCCACATCCCCAAATTCCCACTTCCCCAAATTCCCACTTCCCCAAATTGTCCCACATCCACATACTCATATCCCCAAATTCCCCCATCCCCAATCTCCCAATCTCCCAAACACTGTAAATTAACCAATCCACCCAAAACCCGTTTCAAGCACAAGAAATAAGCGAATAACTCTAAGAATAAAAGGCAATCGCGTCCAGAACGAATGAAGGTAATTTTTCAGAGCCCACCATCGCGGGGTTGAACGATGCAAATTTTCCACTTGGCTTCGGTCTTCACGAACGCGATGCCAAATGTATTAACCGGTCAGGCTAATTGAATGCTCGTTGCTGCATCTGATTATGGAAGCACGTAGGTTGGTCTGGGAGGAGTTACCGTGTACAAGGACGCATCGCGCGTATACATACGTCACCGAAGCGACGTGCATGCAGATCGCCTGCACGTCGCAACGAGATCCGTTTAACCGTTCATTGTCCTACGACTGCTCGAGGAAATGAACCTCCCCTTGATTGGAATGTCACGCAAATTTCTTACCACGATCGGGACTCCGCCTGCCAAACAATCATTAACCCTTTGCGTGTGCGGTGCTCTTAAGCTTTGTGCATGCACAGAACACTGGTTTAAGCTTCTTCTAAACGATCTTGGTTACCTTGGGTTTCTTTATAACTTTGGACGTAAAAGTGAAGTAGGAGAAAGGAGAAATAATAACTTTTTTTAGTTGTGTCTTAACGTTCTTGTAACTTCATAATAACTTCAATTTAATACTTTTCAATATTATGTATAATGGTGTCAATTGTGTGGAGGTCTACGATCGGTCTACGGTTCGAACCCATCACTACTATGTTTCTATTCCAAACTGAATTTTCAAGTAGCTGCAATAGTCCAGTAGAACATACTGTTAATAATCTAACAGGCACAGTATGGATATTTCTAACGAAAGAGTATCTGTTTAATTAAAAACAAGTTGCTTCTCTTCGACTACCAAGAATGTACAAACGGTTCGAACCCATCGCTACTATGTTTCTATCCCACACTGAATTTCCAAGTAGCTGCAATAGTTGAGTAGAACATACTGTTAATAATCTAACAGGCACAGTATGAATATTTCTAACGAAAGAGTATCTGTTTAATTAAAAACAAATTGCTTCTCTTCGACTACCAAGAATGTACAAATGGTTCGAACCCATCGCTACTATGTTTCTATCCCACACTGAATTTCCAAGTAGTTGCAATAGTTCAGTAGAACTTACTGTTAGTAATCTAACAAGCACAGTATGAATATTTCTAATTAAAGAGTATCTGTTTAATTAAAAACAAATTGCTTCTCTTCGACTACCAAAAATGTACAAACGGTTCGAACCCATCACTACTATATTTCAATCCCAGGTATAATTTCCGAGTAGTAACAATACTTTAGTAGAGCTTACTGTTTTTAATCTAAGGAGTACAATCTGCACCAACATTTCTCACGAAAGAGTACACTCTAATCACCCAATTAACCAAAAATAAATTGCCTCGATCTCCTAGGAAAGAATAGTACGTCACCTAATCTAAAGAACGATTCTAAAGAACGTGATTATTATATCAAAGATCGAATAAGCAGAGAAGCGTAACCGAGCCGCGATAATTCGTCGTCGGTGAAATTATTTGACTCTAACAAGCGGGAATTTCATTTAATGTACAACAGGTCGAGTGGCCGGCAAAAAACAAACAAGTGAATAGTTCCCTTAAAATTTAATCAACCGTAACCAAACAACATTTTTCCCATCGCTGCTGGCTATTACCTTTTCATCGCGAAACTTTATGCGAGAAACAAGCGGGAGGATTTTTTTTTTATGTTGCTTTTGCCAGTTTAAATTTCGCTTTGAAGCATCGGTAACAAGGCGCACGCCAATTGCCGGCGCACCGGCGCTTCTTTCTCCCTTTTTTACAACTTTTCTCTTTGTTTCTTTACGCGGCAAGTGTCTTTGAACGAATCGACGGCTATCCCGCGTTCGAACGCCTCGTCGCGACGAAAGTTTCCAGGCGGAAAGTGGTTTTCCGCGCGCGATAAATAGTTGAATATTCGCAAAAAGTTTGCCTGATGCATCCTTCCGTTTCATGGAACGCGAACGTAAAATTTCGGACGTTCAGCTTCCCGATTTGAATTACTAATTTTCAATTAGGAACTTCCTCGCTTCAAATTTTCAACGTAAATCTTCAGATTTTATACCTTGGATCACGAGACTGACTGTTCAAAATTTTAAACGTTGGACTATGAATTTTACTCCGTGCCTCAAATTTGAAACTTCGAGAGTAATATTTCTCGTCTGAAATTATTTATTGTACTCGGGAATTTCGATTCGAGAATTATGGATTATGAATTGGTGGAAAGGTCAAGGGTAGCGTGTAATGTAGCTTTTGCATTAGCTTTGAAATTCGAAGGTGCATTCGAAGGTAATTTCACTCTCTGTTCGCAAACTTTAAAGCTTTCTAGTCAAAAAGTTAAAGGGATTCTTTTGAGGTTCTTTCTCTACTAATAATTTCCACTATTGTTTCAAATCAGATATTTCACCATTTTAACCCTTTGCACTCGAGGCTTATTTGACTGTTCACAAACAGCAACTTTAAAACTTACTAGTTAAAAAGTTAAAGGGATTCTTTTGAGGTTATTTCTCTACTAATAATTTCCAGTATTGTTTCAAATCAGATATTTTATCATTTTAACCCTTTGTACTCGAAGGTGATTTGACTGTTTACAAACAGCAACTTTAAAACTTTCTAGTTAAAAAGTTAAAGGGATTCTTTTGAGGTTTGTTTCTCTACTAATAATTTCCACTATTGTTTCAAATCAGATATTTCACCATTTTAACCCTTTGCATTCGGAGGTAATTTGACTGTTTACAAACAGCAACTTTAAAGCTTTCTAGTTAAAAAGTTAAAGGGATTCTTTTGAGATTGTTTCTCTACTAATAATTTCCACTATTGTTTCAAATCAGATATTTCACCATTTTAACCCTTTGCACTCGAAGGTAATTTAACTGTTCACAAACAGCGACTTTAAAAAGTTAAATAAATTTTCTTGAGGTTATTATTTCTTTACTAATAATTTCCAGTATTGTTTCAAATCAGATATTTTACCATTTTAACCCTTTGCACTCGAGGGTTATTTGACTGTTCACAAACAGCAACTTTAAAAAGTTAAATAAATTTTCTTGAGGTTATTATTTCTTTACTAATAATTTCCAGTATTGTTTCAAATCAGATATTTTACCATTTTAACCCTTTGCACTCAAAGGTTATTTAACTGTTCACAAACAGCAACTTTAAAAAGTTAAATAAATTTTCTTGAGGTTATTATTTCTTTACTAATAATTTCCAGTATTGTTTCAAATCAGATATTTTACCATTTTAACCCTTTGCACTCGAAGGTAATTTGACTGTTCACAAACAGCAACTTTAAAAAGTTAAATAAATTTTCTTGAGGTTATTATTTCTTTACTAATAATTTCCACTATTGCTTGTTTCACTATGTCTATAAATCACACGTGTCATGTTATAGAATCAGTATAGAAAATGCTTATATAAAATTATTCTATTAAATATAATTGTAACTCTGACCTCTCGAGCGCAAAGGCTTAACCATAGCTAGTCACAAAGTATAAAATTTGAAATTCTAATCGTCTCGCAACGTTCAATATTTTAAACCCGACATATCTTGATCAACATCTGGAAATACCATCGATCAATTCCGGATATTTTCCTCTAACTTACACAACTCGTAAGACTCCAAGAATAATTATTTTCAGAAACGGACAGAACAATCGGATTCATGTTCCTCGAAAACAATTAATCGCGATCCGCTCTCGCGAAATCGTATCCGTGTAAAAATCGCAGGCAACAATAGAATGTTTATCGGCTGGATTAAAATATATCGTGTAAAAGTGTGGCGGGAAACGTTATGGAAAAATTCGACGAACAATAATCCTCGCGATACAAATATCGTTTTTTTTCTGCTAGCATAATCGAAATTGCGCGGGAGGAGGAAAAATACACGAGATACATGAAAAACGAAATTTTTCGCGTCGATGATCCTCATCGAACGCGCGAAAACCCGTGCCCCGTCGTTGCGTAGCGGAAATTCGCGTAAAAAGCACGGGCTTTCGTTTGTTTTCGAACAGATAGCCTACATGGAAAATTAACGAACAGAACGTTATTTTGTATGACGTCGCTCGACGATGGACAATTTGTTTCGTCGTCAATCATACGGGGGCCGAGCATTTCGAGAAACCCCGCTGCGAACGCATTCCATTACTCTATCGGCTTATTATTTATCGACTTTATCTATCGATTTATCATTCGTCCGATTGAAAATCGTCGGGACATTAAATTTTTCGCGCCGTTACTTAAACTGTCCGCTGTCACGCGCGGTGCCCGTACTTTTCATTAAACGCGTTTCGAATAAAAACGATACGACCGTGTACGCTCTTGTTTATACATACACATTTTTTTTTTTATTCTTTCCCATTGAAGCTCGCAAACAACAAAACATATCGAAATGTTCTTTTGTGCACAAATTGTTTTTTGTAACGTTTACGATGGATTTTTTTCGTACGGACGGAAAATCATTAAAATATCCGCGTTAGCTAACTCGCACTCGGAGAGAGAAAAATAGCCGGCAAATGAAATTTAAAACACAATATGGTGTCTCTGGTCGCGATGAAACTTGGAATTTCGTGCAATCAAAATTCCCTTTACATTCTTTCCCTGTTTTATCGTTATCGCGATAGGTGGCTGATTGCGAGGAAAGGGTGCAACGAAACAGAAGAAAGTCTGCCGGTTACAAGGGTAATTTTCGTGAAATTATAACTGCGTTACTGCATAATAATTCAAGGCTAATTGTCGGCCGAAATGACTTTCTCGCGCTGCTCTTCTCTAAGGTTATCCGAGCCTGGTCACATTTTTTACCGTAATGGCAATCGTTAAAATTTTATGGCTCGCATTAACGACGTTTCCGTGATACTTATGAATTACGATTCACACTCTGTTACGCTTTCGGGCAATCTCTCCACTCGTTCAGGATGTGCATATCATGTAATTGCTTGGAAATATCAATTTTCTTTGTTGGATTCTGAATTTCAAAGAAATGGGAAGTTACTCAATTTTCACTTGTTCTGAAGTTTGCCATTCATAACATTCATAAATTACTCCATGTGTAGGAGCACCCTGTGTTCCTATGTTTTTTATTAATTGGAACGATGTTCAGGTACGAGCGTCTCCCACCGAAAACATTGCGAGATGCATATAGTAATAATTATGCAAGATATCTTCTCTATTATTAGACATTGGCCCCCGGAGCTCTCGGGCAAATTTTAATGAGAATACTTAACGGGAGCTCATATTCTGACACGCATTTCCCGCTCTGATTACACATCCAAACTTTCTGGGACGCCGAATAAGAAGAGAACAACGGGTGCTCAAACTTCTGACCGCTTCGTTATGGTTGAAGACGGTACTCTTTCACGAATGGACATTTGCTCCTCGCAATTTTCTTTGGTTGCAGAATTTGCTAATTTTTATGATTACAGTTTAGATAGACATTTTCTAAGAGAGCCCTACGCTCTTGTTTTTTATTAATTGAAACGATGCGATGTCCAGGTGCGAGCGTCTCCCATCGAAAATGTTGCGAGGTGTACATGGTAATAATTATACAGTGTGTCTCATAATTAGTGTAAGAGCCAAAAGGGGTGGTAGATTCTGAACAACTTTTTTCTTTACCAAAATATTGGTTGATGCTCCATTTTCGAGTTGTTAGCAAAAAACACTGAGCAATGAGAGCGCATAGACCGAGCGACAGCGTGAGTGATAGCTTAGAGTGGCACTCGATCGTCGTGAACAAGCGTATCGATACCGCGTCGAATATCAGGCGAAAATTAAATCGAATAATAAATTAAGAAGTTAAGAATAATATTAAGTTCTTCGTTATTATTAAATAGGAGATAAATTAGTTTTGTTTACTCGGATCAAGTATATTGTATTTATTTTATGCCTTCGAAAAAGAATGACAGTTGTAACATTTACGGAGAGAATACCGTAGAAGTTTAATTCATATGCTATGAAATATTCTGAAAGGTTGGAGTACGACACGCCGTGAATTTGCAAGAGGGTTAAAATATCGCGGGTAAAATCTGTTCCAGGACATAGTCAAAAGTCAAAATCCATGAAGAAGCCTTGTCACGAAAGCGCATTAGCAGCTCGAGTGCGTGGGTTGAAAGAATAGAGTATTAGGCGAGCCACATTGTAATTTAAAAATTAGAATAAAACTAGTCACAATACTAACATGTTCCACTTACAAATTTTTGTTATCTTATCTTCCATTTCCTTTCTCCCATTTATTTCGCTCTCGTTTATTTTGTCAATGCCATTATTTTCGAGAGTCTCTCTTTGTTACCGAAATATTCTTTTTCGTCGCGTTTCGTCGCAATTAACTCGAATTCATTGATATGCTGTTATTCGTTAATTACTGCCCAACTTGTTTCTCTTTCGGTAACGTTGACATTTTTGCTCTGCTAACCATTAATTGCTTTTCCTTTTATCTTGAACGAACTGGAAATTGCAACCGACGTTATTTTTCCAATTTTCTTTACGTCTCTTTGCAACATCAGGTTTTGATAAATGTGCGTATTAATTGGTACGAATAATTTATTGTAAACAAACTGACAATTTGGTCACCGTATTAATTTGGTCATCAGAACGTAGATATTTATCGTGCATTGTTAACGTAATTCGGTGTGCAAACTTATCGTTAGTGGACAAATATTCGCTTGTATCGTTTCTGAAAAATTGAAGAGAAAGATATGAAATTGTTAATGCGCTATTAATTTTCATATGCAATATACAGGTTTAATCTGTTAAGTAAATCTGTTGAATTTGTATGTCGAAAGGTCCTTGATCGGTCGAATTACCATCAATTATTTCGGTAATTAATTATGGACGATTAGCTAATGTATATTGATAGGGTATTGAAATTCGATGATCGCACTATAATAGTTCTTAAATCGGGTGCATAATCTATGAATACATTATTGCTGAAAATGTGTATAATCTTATAATATAAATAGGAGAATAATTATTCCAAACTCCATCGAGGAAAAATGTCCAAATTCCACTCACCCCAAATCCCAAATCTCTCAAATCCCAAATCTCCCAAATTCCAACACTCCCAAATTCCAACTCTCCCAAATCCCAACACTCCCAAATTCCACTCACCCCAAATCCCAAATCTCCCAAATTCCACTCACCCCAAATCCCAAATCTCCCAAATTCCACTCACCCCAAATCCCAAATCTTTCAAATCCCAAATCTCCCAAATTCCACTCACCCCAAATCCCAAATCTCCCAAATTCCACTCACCCCAAATCCCAAATCGCTCAAATCCCAAATCTCCCAAATCCCAACTCTCCCAAATCCCAACTCTCCCAAATTTCACTCACCCCAAATCCCAAATCTCCCAAATTCCACTCACCCCAAATCCCAAATCTCCCAAATTCCACTCACCCCAAATCCCCAAATCCCCAAATTCCCACTTTCCCTAGATTTCCTACTATTCCCAAATTCCCAAATTCCCTAGGTTTCCTAAGGTTTCTTGCTCTAATTACTTAACATAAGTAATAGCGAATATGGAAAGATATAATTTTAGAAAAACTCTATTATGAATAACCGAGGAGTATTCAGTGATTCTTCTGCCATAAAATAATGACGAAGTAGTATATCGCAAAGAGCTGACCACTGTGAAGACGATTACTCGCATCTCGCACGGATAGTTCTACTAAAAAGTCAGGAAAAGAACGCGACTTCGACATAATGATCCCAAACGAAGCGTAATTAAAGCCGACAGCGTGAAGGGGGGAGTAAGAAGGCGCTTGTTCTAATGCTTCTCGCGGTAGCGTTTGCGAGAAATGAAAAGATCGCTTAGTCTCCCCCAGAGCTAATAACGGGATATTAAAGAAGCAGAATGTGCAACGCGGAAAATGGTCGAGCGAAAAAAAGGGGGAAGGGTGGAAGCAAAGATAACGAAGTAACCAGCGGCGCCTTCGTTACAGTGGCCATTACTGTAGCGGATTAATTGAAATCGGAGGAAAAGCCCTCGAGGCTGATACGTCTCTGGTCTTCGGAGGAAATTCGATGCGAAATCTTCGCGTAATGAACTAACCATTACCGAACGAGAGCAAGAGGAATCTCGACCGGCTATTATCCGGCCATCATGCCCAGCTATTTGCTATCTCACGCATGATTATTCATCGCCCCGTTGGTACAACCACCCTGCCACCACCTTTGTCCATTTTGATTTATCATTGATACGACTCACCGCTGACACGCGGAAGGTAATTTATAGCCGAAAGGTAACGATCATGCGCTGTATCGACCACCCTCGAATCTCCGACTCTTTCTCGCATGGAAATTGAAAATTTACTTGCTTCCACTTGGCAAAAGTTCCGCAATTTATGTTGTATTAACTGTTCACTTCAAACTGTAACAACGGTAGAGCTTCGAACGAAGCTTCTTTTGAAGTTAGGCTTCTTTGACGAATTTACAGAGTTGCGAGGCTGGTTGATGGTCTGAAGTGTATTTTATGCAGGTGGTATTAGTGACGTTTAGAGGCTTCTTTCTTTTGCAACTATAATGCTTGGATAAAGTGGATTTTTAAATGTTTTAGGGGTGGGAGACTGTGGGAGTGGAAGTTTGGTAATTTGAGTAGGTGATAATTGGGAAATTTTGGTAAAGTCTCAATTATGTTGGACTACTAATATATTACTTGTATTAGCTTATAATTGTTTGTTATTATTTTTGTGTTATTGAGCCTCAAATCTCCAAATCTCCAAATCTTCGAATCCACAAATTCCCAAGATTCCCTAGATCTCCTATTATTTCCAAATTTCCAAATTCCCAAATCCCAATTCTCCCAAATTCCACTCACTCCAAATCCCAAATCTCCCAAATTCCACTCACCCCAAATCCCAAATATCTCAAATCCCAAATCTCCCGAATTCCACTCACCCCAAATCCCAAATCTCCCAAATTCCACTCACCCCAAATCCCAAATCTCTCAAATACCAAATCTCCCAAATCCCAACTCTCCCAAATCCCAACACTCCCAAATTCCACTCATCCCAGATCCCAAATCTCCCGAATTCCACTCACCCCAAATCCCCAAATTCCTAAATCCCCAAATTCCCAAATTCCCAAATTTCCAAATTTCCAAATTCCCAAATTCCCAAATTCCCAAATTCCCAAATTCCCTAGGTTTCCTACTATTCCCAAATTCCCAAATCCCCAAATTCCCAAATTCCCAAATCCCCAAATTCCCTAGGTTTCCTACTATTCCCAAATTCCCAAATCCCCAAATTCCCTAGATCTCCTACTATTCCCAAATCCCCAAATTTCCTAGATTTCCTACTATTCCCAAATTCCCAAAATTCCCAAATCCCCAAATCCCCAAATTCCCAAGATTCCCTACTATTCCCAAATCCCCAAATCTTATCAAAATTGCAACATCGACAGCGTATGAATATCGCCCCAAAGGCCTTCATGATCCACACACGCACGAACAATAGCCCTTCACTAAATGTAGGAGACACCCCATACCTTATAATGTCCTGATTTAATTAATACGGCGCCATAATGTAATCGTTATCGATCAGTTCGAAAATGACCCTAGATGAAATGGTAATAACATGGCTTAGAGTATCGGTGATCAAATTCATGACAGATCATAGCACGAAACGTCGTTGACTAACGGGTTCCCGGTTATTAACGCAGCAACATTTACCGTGTCCCAATTTCGGTTGAAATATTCATTAGAGCATACATCACGGAACACTGGGACGGAAGTTTCGTTCGGTAAATAATTCATTCTCTTATAATATTCATATCGTCGGTTGTGTATCGCATTTAGTCTTCGCGTTTATCGCACGGTGTTCATTCAACATTCATGCTCAATTGTAGTTCCAATTCGTGCCGCTTTCGCCGTTAAACGATCTGCAATCTTTTTATCGCGATTAAACTCGCAACGGACTTAAATGTCTCAGAGCGATTCAATAACGGTTAACTATGAGGTGTGCACTTTTCAAGATGGCGTGAACGATGCTCGTAACTGGATTCAAGGTTCATCTAGCCTTGACTTTATGTATAAAAGCCACTCTAAATACTTTAGTAATCTAAAGTAGCAAACTTCTCTAACTAGGATTTTAAGAGATTTTGGGATTTAAGAAATTTTAGGGATATACACTACCGTCTATAAGTATCCGGACACAAGCGAAATATGCATTCGCGTTGCATGAAAGTTATTCAAGTATCCGCAACAGTAACTAAAATCGATTTTTTTTCTGCGAAGGTCAGAATACTGGAACGTTTTTCGATTGATAATTCTCGTTTGGAACTCGTATCTCGATGGAAAAGAAGCTACAGACGAACTAAACCGAAACTGTCGAGTGCGTAGCGTTACCTCCATTCTTATCTCCATTGAGGGAACCTAAACATCTACCAACAGTTTACAAACACGCGAAACATATCGAAGAAACCTCTGAATACGTTCTGCACCATAGAAATGAAACACAGTAGAAATGAAAATTTTTTTTAGAATCGAAAGCGTTTCATTAGATTCAGAAATTTGGACTTTGTACTTCTGGACATGAATTTTACTTTCACACTTTCATTGTATAATTTGTACTTAAAAATTAATTCTATTACGTTATGACACCTCAAAAAAGATAATAATAATTATTATAAATGATATGATAACCCTAAATACCTTTCGTGCAAAGTTCAACTATGTTTTATGTAACGAAACCAAGTGTCCGGATACTTATGGACGGTAGTGTATGTTGTCTTAGCAGCTAGGAGAAGAATATAATGAATTATTGCTACTTATAGAATATAAGCGTACAAGATGTCTGGTGATCGTGATTACTAGATTTCTAGGAGACCTACAGACTGTTTGGTTCCAGTACAGTTTCTGCAGTCAAGATTCTATAACACAGGGAGTGTGAAGACTTGAGGGACATCCAGGTATAGGAACGTTTGTAATAAAATTTATTATTCCACATTCAGATCTTGTCAACAGAATTATACATAAATACTTCATAAATATTTATTTCTACTATAAACCGTTCGAAATACTTTCCCATACCATTGTACATTTTATCACGCCCCGAATTCGCTAATGAAAAATCGAAGTCGCGAAATAGCAATTTCATCCATAAAATTGTAATATCGATTACCCGTCTTAATTTCTCTCGCGGCAACATTATGCGCTTCCGGGAGTAGAAAAAGAGAGACGGTGTCCCGTTGAATAAACGTCGAGCCCACCGGTGATTTGTCACCTGGACGGTCCACCTTTTCTTTATAAGCTACTCGGTTTACGCATTAATCCTGTCGGATGAAAAAACCCCGTGCAAACAACGTTTCAACACCGTGCCACACCGTCCACGCTTTATTTCACTTTTTCTCTTCTGCCACCGAATCTTTTCTTCTTTTTCCTCCCTCCATTCAATGACCGTGTTTCCATCTTTGTTTCGTGTACGACCGTTCTACGGTTACACGCACGGAAATCGTTGCATACACGACTCTGCAGCTATGACACGCGAGCTCGTAATTAAGCCGGGCTTTAATTTATTACTTGTAATTCACGATTATTAACAGTGGGAGAAAGGGAAAGCTCAGCCTTGGCGAGACTCTAACGGAGACGTGTAATTAGTGATAATTATGAGCGCGAACGAACGCCAGGCGACGATGAAGAAGGATACGGAAGGAAAGACGCGGCGAACGTATTACTACGTGCTACGGCTAATAGTCTTGTCACGTTCATAACACTTTAATCGTTCACACGTTGTTTTGCATCCGTTCTCCGATGATTTATCGAATTTATGCTAACCCCTCTGTAAAGGCATCTTCAAAATTACATATACAGATCTTCGCATTTTTCACTGAGATGTTTACTCATTTTATTCTATAATTGTAATCATAATAAATTACATATGCTATAGTATTATATTATTACATTGTATGTATTATATTACATACATACAATAATATAATTCGCATTTTTCAACTTCGATGATTACTCATATTTTATTCTATAACTGTAATCATAATAAATTACATTATTACATTGTATTTAATATTATAATACTATAGTATATGTAATTATACTGTCATATTAATATAACAGTATATTAATATTATATTAATTATATTAATATTAATATAACATAATAAATTACATATACATAGTATTTACTATTATTCATAGTAAACCCTGTGCAATAAATTCCTATGTTTTCTTATGTGTAAGAAGTAATCTTGACTTTTGTGTATTTTTTTGCAAATGAACGCGAAGAAAATTTGTACACGATCAAAAATTTATATCCTAGAAATCTGTTGGGTATAAGTTTTAAAACTTGACTTAAAGTTTTACGATCGTCGCTGGAAACTTCAAACAATTTAGACGAAGTTCGTAGCACTGTAGCAAACTCGGTTTTAGTTAAAGAAGATTTGGAGAATTTAAAAGATTGCCCACAGGAGAAGTATTAATTATTATTCGCGAATTAAAATCATTGAAACGAAGTTGTTCCCAGATGCATAGGTATGCGAATGGAATTAGAATGCCTTGACGAGTCCGTAAACATTTTCCCGGGGCTGTTTTCCCAAACGCATAAATATTTCATTTGAATTTCACGTACAGTCGAGGTAGCTGCAACAACGACCACCCTCGGTGAATATTTCGTTGGAAACAAACGACGTCGGAGCACGACTTTTATTTCGTCACGTTTTGCAAAAGAAACGGCGCTCTTCTGCATAACCGTTTTGTATTCAGCAACAAACAAAATATAACGAACTCTCGTAAGACGCGAACTTTTTGAATTAAGGTCAGCAATTTCAGCAAATGGACCGATTAATAATCACGAATGCGTTCTACGTGATAAACTGTTATTAACGTAGCGCGCTTGACAGTTGATTTAGCCGGCTCATTTGGACGAGCACCGCGAGAATTATTACGTGGAACACCGGCTTTGTATCGCAAAAAATAATGCGATGCGAAGGTTGCTCATTTATAAATTCCGAAATTTGCTAAACGAGAGTTTAACAAATGTTGCAAGACTGATCACGGGTCTGTTTTGGAATTAATGGATTAATCCTGTCGTGCGCGCCTCGAGCGCGTTCGGCTACGTTCGTTCGTCTTCGGAACGACTCGGGGGTACTCGAATACCCTTAGCGGAGCACGCGATGCATTTTTTTAATTTTTACTGATAAAAGATATAAAACATTAAAGTCCATGTCTTGATATATTAAATACGGTTTTGAATAACTGGGTTCTTTTTATGCTGTATCAGCAATCGATGCTTTTTCGCTCTTCCTAATTATAAGTTCAAACTAGTACGTATGTCATCATCCAGTTTGAAAACAGCTGAATTCGCGTAAAGTAGAAATCCACCACGATAACCTAGATTGCAATTGAACCGTATTATAACGTTATAGTTTTATCTTTTTACAATTCCTCGGGTTTAAACATCACTTAATTATTTGTCTTTGTTTTTAATTTATAAAATGTTAGTTCTCTGACTTGCCACCATCACTGGACTCAGATTACACAGATTACAAGTAACAATTCTGTACCTGAAATCTAACTAATCCGATTTGATCTTACTCCTCGAGTTCTTCTGAAAAATAGCAAACTCTCAGAGTTAATATTACAAATGGAATTTCCTACATTCCACAACGAAACAAGTGGAGTGCCGAGACGCGGTGATCCTCGTATAAGTGGTTAAAATGGCGGACGAGGAGCTAACGAGACGAAGTACGAAAAGAACACGGTAAAGAAAAAAAAATAGTCGCTTAGCGAGAAGTTTCTGACAAAGGTTCTCTTCGTTGCTAATCTTTCGGAATGTACACCCCCTGCCATGACGCTTTTGTTAAGCCCCACAGTTTTCCGTGGCGAGGCCGCGATCGTGTATTTGCGATTTTATCGAGTCGGATGAACGGAGGAGCATCGCGTAATCCCGTAAGTAACGCAGTTTTTTCTCCTGCCAGTGTGTACCCACCGATGCAAACGGTAATTGCACGTGGATGTTCATTCGCAGTAGCAGTTTCCGTGTATCTGCGAGACTGCATCGTTTGAACGATGTTAATTTCCTCGCAAACGGCCACCCTAATAATCGCCTGACAAATCGTGGTTCTACCTGTGCTTAAAAAACGATCTATAACCTTTTTGCGTCTGGATTAGATGGACAGATAAACTGGGCTACTAATGCGGTTAATACGTTACGTATTAATGCGTTATTGCTGTATAGTACAGCTAACCTGTATGTGAATTTTTCGCGTGTAGTGAAGCGCGGACTGCAATAGCTGTTTTCTGTGTTCTATTATTCTCTATTACTCTGTTTGACTGTTATCTTGTATGTTTTATCAGAGAGGTTAATTTCCTGCGTTTTGTTAGATAGCATTATGGGTCATTCGATTGATCTTCACCTCGGCTATCGTGACATGACAGTGCATAAGAATATACGTGTGCAAGAATACATACATGTATGTAATTTTATTTTGAGTGTATCGATTAAGTTGAAGTCTTAAATACAATCTTGAGAAAATATCTCTTCCTGTTTACTGTAATTGTTCCAGAAACCAAACAATTTTTGAGTATCGTTAAAAATAATGATATCAGATAACAGAAACACCTGTAGGAAAAATCAGGAAATCAGAGGTAAATTATAAAATTAATACAAAGATTCAATAAAACAAAATATCTCGTTTATTCTGTGACCTGTTACCACGCTGACAGTCAGCACAAGAATGCCTCCTCGGCAAAGCATTGACCGTGAGGACAACCCATAACCCTTTACGATTATCCATTATTCTTTAGACTCGTAAAACTTTCCCCTGCGACCAGGAAAGCACCCTGACAAAACACACATGGCCTCGCCATACAAACTAAATTTCTAACACACCCTGTACATAAATCAATACAGCGTTTCACCTGTAGTTTTCTCTCATAGTCTCGTTACACTTATCCCGATACCACGATTGCAGTCAGTTACGTGCCATTAACTCGCCAAGAGTTCGAGACGAGGCCATTACCGGAACAAGGAATTAAGAATGCAAGAACGATTTCCTGCGAATCTGAAGATGTACGAAGTAGAAGCGTGCGAAAGCGCATAAATATGCATAAACGCGCGAGCGCGTATAAAGCGAGCAGCAAAAGCGGGATTAGCGAAGGAAACGCAGTATAGAACCACCTTACGTTCCGTCTTACTTCCGGTTAATGAAACGTTTGATAAAAAGTAGATTGTACTTGGCCACGATAATTGCGGCGTCGCGAGAAGCGGTGCAAGGGCCGCAAATGATAAAGTTCCGAGCGACATGGAATGACGAGATTAAAATACGTGGATTGCGATTGTAAAATGTTAGGGCGTAATCCGGCGCGATTTATATCGAGCAGAAATACAAACATAGTCGTCCGAGTACCTGCTGCTACCTTTTCGAAACGTGACTCTGATTCGGGATCGTTAACACGCGATCGCGTTATAATAACTGATGGGATCAGAGGCAATCGTTTGTTAAACTTTTGGAGATGGACAGGTTCTTTGTTACATTTTATAGATTATGGATGATCAATCGACACGTATGATCGTGGATAGAAGTTTGGGAACGATATGTTTTTATTTTGTGTATTTTTATGGAAAGACATGAAATTTAATGATCTATGAAAATTTAGGGAGGGCATCTTTGTAAAGGTACAAAAGTCGACATTATAAATTTCTGTATATTACATTTAATTACTTTTTAGCGTGTTAGTAATGCTGCTGTGTGTGAGCAATGTTATATAAAAATTCAAGGAAAGCCTCTTTGTAAAGATATAAAAGTAAACATTATAAATTTCTGTACATTATATTTAATTACTTTTTAGCATGTTAGTAATGTTGCTGTGTTTGAGCAATGTTACATGAAAATTCAGGGAAAGCATCTTTGTAAAAATACAAAAGACATCACAGATCTCTATATTTTATTTTTAATTAAATTTTAGCAATGTTATGTTTCAGCAATGTTATAAAAAAATCTCTAAAATTTACAGACAGACATTGAGATTTAATTCAATTTAATTTATGAAAGCACATTACTACCCTCATATACGAAGCTACATATTATACTAATATACTAATGCAACAAACTTCACTGTTCATTTTTATCGCCACATACGAAATAAGTAAAAGCGTCGTCCGAATTGAACATTTGTTTTTTTCAACTCTATTTTATAGAATTAAAAAAAATGAAATCATAGTAATAGATGATATGAATAATGAAAGTGGTTGAAACGGGTTTATATGTATGCAGGTCTAGTAAAAAGTTTTTGGTTTCGTGCATTTTCCCAAGGCAGGTGGTAAGGACGTCGCCAGGACTGGAAAGACTTTCGCGAACTCGTAAGAAATTAAAGTTTCTCCGCGGAACTCCGCAGCAAGTCGTTCTGTTGGTCGTTTTCGTTGTCGCCGTGGTCCTCGTGACTGCCGTTTCGTCGAAAGTCCGAAACCCGCGGCGAGGATATTGCGGTGAAATAAATCGACCGACTTACGTATGCGACGCCTATGTGAAATTTTTCCGCCAGAATTTTTGCACGGGAAACTGGACTGTTGTTTCGGTAAAGTGAACTGGCGACCTTGGGAGTATTTGGTGAACCACCAGAATCCTAAAGAATAGACATTCTTGTCTTCTTGTGACGAGTAACGTGAGTGGAATATGAATTTGTGAATTCCAAATTCTAAGGGTTTGCAATTCCAAGAAATACGAGGTTGACGCGGCCCGAATTCCAAGAATTTTGTATTCCATAAATTCTGAATTCTAAAAGTTCCGAATTCCACTCATTCCGAATTCTAAAAGTTCTGAATTCCACGCATTCCGGATTCCACCCATTCCGAATTCTAAAAGTTCTGAATTCCGCAGATTCCGAATTCTGCGCATTCCGAATTCCACGCATCCCGAATTCTAAAAGTTCCGACTTCATGCATTCCGAATTCCATAAGTTCCGAATTCTAAAAGTTTCGAATTCCACGAATTCCGAAATCCACGCATCCCGAATTCCACGAATTCCGAATACTGAAAGTTTCGAATTCCACGAATTCCGAAATCCACCCATCCCGAATTCTACAAATTCCGAATTCCACGCATCCCGAATTCCACAAATTCCGAATACTAAAAGTTTCAAATTCCACGAATTCCGACATCCACGCATCCCAAATTCTAAAAGTTCCGAATTCCATGAATTTCAAATACTAAAAGTTCCAAATTTCGTGCATTTCGAATTCCACGAATTCTAGATTCTAACAGTTGCAAATTCTACGAATTCCGAATTCTAAAAGTTGTAAATTTCACAAATTCCAAATTCTTAAAATTCCGTATTGCACGAATTCCAAAATCCACTAAGTCTTTGCCAGGTCTAGGTCTTTTCCAGTTCTAGAATTTCTAGAATTCTAGAATTCTAGCAGTGTATTAAATCTAAGCCCAGTAACGTAGAGTCAATAATTGTTATTACAGTGTCATACAACACACGAGGACTTCCACTATGCGAGTCAACACGGTGAACCTTTCTTCTGTTGTTAGCCCCATTTTTCTTGGGCTGACGTTTTTCTTGCCGTCACAGACGATTCGGTAAAGCACCCTCCGCTTCCTTTCCCTCCTCTGTTCGTCTCATTTGGTGGCCGTTTTCGCGACGCCTCATTTTCTCCGTAATCGTTTCACCCACCCCATCCGCAATAGTTTCCTTCGCGGTTTTCTTTCTCATGCACAGCAGTAAACGTCTCTGTTACTGATTCGTTTCATTACCTCCGTGCACGTTGTTCTCTCGTCTCCCTTTCTCTCGCGCACCACGTTACTCCTCTCTCTCTTCAACATGTTGGTCACGCGAATCTTCTCTCTCTCTCGCTCCCACTGCACCTTGCACTTCCGTCGGATCGTGCATTCTCGTCGTTGCATTAGCATAAACCTTTGCATCCCCTAAGTATCAAAAATTCTGCTTGTGGACATTCGCAGGATGGCAACGGTGGAAGAGCGCAGTCTTAATGATCGTTGCTCTACTTGCTACGCTTTCGTGTCTTTTTTAAATGAAATTTCGTGCTACGCGACAGAGGCAGTTGCAGCATTTTAATTTACTTTCTTCTTCTTGAAAGTTACCTCGTGTAAACGCATTTTAAGCTATTCGAGTGCCGGTTTTAGTAGCTATTTTCAACTAAGTTTTTAGTATTTCTGCTTCGGAAATCTGGCGTACTCTTTGCATTGCGTGTATGAAAATTTAGCAATATGAAATGTTTCGTTTATATTCTTAATTGACATTCTTCAATATTGAATATAAGATATTCTTAATTCACATTTTTCAATTTACTTTCAGCTTTCGAAGAAGTTTCAGATTTTATTTTATTTTTTTTTGAATTTGCAACACGCGGGCTCGACGCGAACAACGGAGAGAAGAATCACTCGCGAAGATAAAAAGAAGAGAAATGAACGCGGTCGGAAGAAACAAGAGCAGATAAAACGAAGAACTGACGGAATCAGGTGAAAGCTGTAGAGAACGAGATATCGGTAAGTCGGACACGTGCGATCGCCCGAGAACTTCCTGTCGATCGTTCGATTCGATTCTTCGGTTTGAAAGTCGCGGGCTTTGCCGCCGCTGACACCTGAATTTATGGATGTCTTCGCTTGTCGATATTATGTATTTGTAGCTATTGTTATCGCGTGGATAAAGCATTGCCCTTCAATCTATTCATCGAATTTTTGTTCAAATAATTTATTAGAATGTTTGAAACATCAAAAAATTTTTAGTTTTTATTTACATTTATCCAGATTCTGAATTCTTCAATTTCTTGGTTTATGTCTTAAGACACCGACATTCGCAGATTCCCAAATTCCAAGAACGATCGCGTGACCAGTTGCAGTATGTAAGCTAACCTAACTTAATTTACTAAGTAAGTCTTATCTTGTTATATTCAGTCAGTGAAATTAAGCGAGTGTGGTATTTAAGTTCACCTGTTATATTTCATGTATTTAAAAATAACAGACCACCATGTTACACCATACCTATATAAAAATAAGTATACATCTTAAAAACTCCTTCCCGTGTCCCTGATTAATATTACAGAAGCCCTAGTCACCCCCCTGTACATTAAAGACTAGCCTGTTAAAAATTCATAAACACTTGTACAAGGGTTAAGCACCGAGGGTGAACCTCTATGAAGCATTTCCCTAAAAGAATAGTGTTTTGAAATGCTGTACAAGCATGCATAGGCGTTTTGAATTCGTTTAAAATCGAATTTTCGCGTTTGATAAAATTCAAATCGTTTCGGAGTCAACTGCCGCTCGCACGTGTTGGAACGAGAATGTTAGAAGGAGACAGGTTTATGCGTGTCCGAACGCGTAGAGAGAGAGGAAGAGTGGGTGTAGTGGTGGGGATGCGCGCGACGCGTGGCAACACGCTAGCCGCAGCATCCGCGTGAAGTCAGTCGGCTGTCGGATCTCGTGCTGTTCACCTCGAGGAGGGGTTGTTCGCCATTTCCAGTTGGCCGTGCATCACACGCTACAAACCGCGTGGTTTTCCGCGGAAGTTATTCGAGTGTGTTCTATTCAGTGCTACTGCGTTCATCTTGTTGTCACTACGTGCATCTTTCGTCGACTCTTCGAAGTTTCGAGAAACTGTGTTTTGGAAGAATCTGATGGGACGTGCATCGTGATAGAGGAAGGTCATTGGACAAGGAGACTATCGGTGAGTCATCTTCTCATTTCATGTGTTATGATCGTCGTTAAAAAACGCGTAATCGTTTTCAACGAGAATACGGTTTCGAACGTTTGCTTTTTTTATTATCCGAATAGAATTCGGTTTGAAGTTTTCGGTTCGTTACACGTTTTCTGGGCTACGTGTCTGTCAGAGATGTAAAAGCGTTGAATAAACATTGTCAGCGTTTAGATAGAACCGCCGGTAGAAATGTAAACCGTGTGTAGTGAAGGATTATATTCAACGAGAGACGAGTTAACTAGTTGAACCTCGGACGAACGAGTTACGAACGAGGGCACAAAGTCGTGGTTTCCTTTGCTGGCAAAGTAGGAAGAACGCATGAAGCGTAATCGAATGTTGATGTAGGCGCGTGATATTCGATAAAGGGATTCGAGCAGCTGTTATTACAGGCGTGTAGTGTCCAATTACGTCTTCGAGTACGTCTTCGCGTTCCTGTAAAATCGTGCTTTTGTCGGCATGACATTTTCAGACGCTTTTGTGCAGCGTCACTTGTTAACAGTTAAATTTTTTCGATCGAAAGAAAATCTTGCGTGGGTGTAACACGAATAGATTCGTCCCATATCTTTTTTAATGAAGACGCATTGTTATATGGAAGAGCAAAGGTTTTTTGATGTATATGATATTATCTACAAGTTAACTGTCCTAGTCTACTCGTAATGTCCAGTTAGGAGGTTAATGTCACATACGTGACATAACCTGACATATTGTTGTAGAACACGTAGGTGGTTAACACGAGGTACAGTGCTATGACAACTTGACTTGTTTGCATAAAAAGATGACTCATGAATATGTAGTGTCATGGCATCGTTGTAGGTGTATTTTGTTCTGGAATGTACTATGAGCATTCTAATCATATCAATCAGAAATTAATGACGCGAAACAAATAATGCATGGTGAGGTGTTTAGATTAGATCACTGTGTTTCTAGGTTTCACAATTCGAATATCCCTAGATTATCTCTAGATGCAAGTTTTCTACGAATTAAATATTTGTAGGTCTAAATAATTCAAAATTTATTCGGTCACATATTCGAATATTTTTAGGGCTGAATTCTAGATCTGAGTTTCCCATGTTCCGAATATCCCTAGGTTAGAATACTCGTAGATTCAAAGTGTCATTGACCTCAATATCTCTAGGTTGGGTTATTCGAGTACTACATTCGATTATCTCTAGACTCATGTATCCATAGATTCGGATATCCCTAGACGCTCATATCCACACATTCAAATATCCCTAGACGACAATACCGACGCATACAAATATCCCTAGACGCTCATACCGACATATTAAAATATCCTTAGATGCCCGTATCCACGCAAACAGATATCACACGCAAATATCACAACATCAGAAATTCCCTAGGTTCGAAAATCTTGCAATACCTATGTCCCTATATTCCTAGGGTATAACCGAGTATTTGAGAACTACTGACCTATAGAACCACATAAAGTTATCTCACGAAGTTACATCATCGATGATAGCTGAGACATCTAGTACGAAAGAAAATTGGTCGATTCGGCGAATCGGAACGAAGTGTGACTTAATAAACGCGAGTGACAGCCGGCATAGCAATTGCGTTGTGTCAGCCCGCCAGTGTCACACGAGATATACGTCCCACACGTATTTCAACGTTCGTTGCTGGCTTCTCTTCCAGCGATATCATACACGTATAACGTTGAAGCGTTCAACAGGGACCGAAACACGCCGTCGCACTCTTCCTATATACTCGAGCGTCCCGTTTTTATGTAGTTCCTGTGACGTCTTAAAATATGGAGCTGCAGCGACCGCGCTCTGTTACGCAGCGACGTATCGTGTATTTTCGGAGCCCCGGGCTATTCCTGCGTCGCATGTCTAAATGCAAACATGCTTCCCCGAATTTTTGTAGGCGATATATATTATTTTAGATACGTTTGACAAATAGGCAGGAGAGTTTGACTTTTTTTACAAATTTAAAATTTAATTTCTCTTAGAATTAAAAGATATTTTAGGACATAGAAATTCTTTCAATTTATATTTTTCATAACGGGTGATATTTTTGTCTTCTCTGAATAGATTAAATTTATTGTAACAATTAGCGAGTTTATGGAGGACATTTTTTTAAATCGTTGACAAGTTTAATTTTGTTTGACACTTTCGTTTTTTAAATTTATGGGTCAAGTCTTAATTGCTTAATTTTATTTCAAGACTCTATCAATAAATTTCTTCGCGCTCGAAACTTTCGTCTCTTTGAGCTTCTGTTTGTTTTTAAAATTGCTAACTTTTCAGATTTTAATTATTTAACTTCGTGTTTAGACGTCGCTTTGATAATCAGCGTGTTCCATCGTTAGAAATTTTCGCCTCTTTGAGGAGCTTCTATTCGTTTTTAAAATCGCTAGCTTTTCAGTTTTTAATTATTTAACTTCTTGTTTAAACTTCGCTTCGATAATCAGCGTGTTTCTTCACGTCAGAAAATTGTTTCCGTTTTTTATTAATTTTTGTTCATCCTTAAAATTTCTCAAGTTATTTCAAATTATTGGTTACAATAGTTTATTACAACAGTTTATAAAGTTTGTATTATATAGTTTATAAAGTCGTAGCCTCCGATTAAAATTATCAAAGGAGCAGGGAATCCCTGACATTAAAATTCCTGGGTCAGCCATTTTCTTCGTCGATAGCTCTATTGTTCCATTTATCAACGGTTCAAAGCTCTCTGTCGACTTCTGGATTCCCGGTTTTCGAATCGTCCAAACTTGAGAAATTGTTCACGCGCGAAATTTATATCGCCTCCCTTTCCTATTGCCAGTCGATAATTAGATTCTTATATCAGGAGAAGTTTCGAGTAGGCGCGATCCTATTAAGGTCGCGAAACGTTTCTCGGTGTCGTTGACTCCCACGATGAACCCGGTCCTCTCCCTCTGCTCTTTTTTTCGCTGTACGATGTTCTTGGACCCCCGGATAACGCGTCTCAACCGTTTGCTTTCCTTCAAAACATTCCTGAATCGCACCCTATTTCAAAAGCAGATCCATCGAAACTCTCTGTTTGTACGCGTTATTTTTTACCCTGTTCCCGCGATGTTTACGTTACGATTGCTCCGAGGAGTTCGGAAAAACTTTCAGTGCCCTGGCAAAATGGTAATTTCCTAGGAGAATGGTAATTCTACTTTTTACGCGACTTTTCGAACGCTTCGTTTATGGGGGATCTAATTTTCTTGTTATTCTTTGGAAAGCGGTAGAAACGTCTGATATTTCTGCGGAGTGGACTTTGAGGCAGTCGATAAACGGACATATTTGAAAAGGCAGAATATAGTTTTGTATATACGGTAGATATGTTTGACTGCGATACACTGTTATAGCGTATGATTAATATATTGACACTGAAACTTGCAAGGGGTAGTTTTTATTTGCACTCGACTTTGGCAGATAGCAATTTGAGACATTTTAGTTAAGTGTGGTAAAATTTTTTTTGAAGATCTGTTTCTGTTATTAATTGCTACTTTCTCCTTTATTGTGTTCACTTATTATATATATAATATTATAGATTCAGTTAAAATATTTATTTGAAGTTGTTGTATTAAACAGAATAAGTGTGAGTGCAAAGGATGAACAAATCTTATCAAATACTTTGTCAATATCTTGTTATATTTTTGTTTCATAATTACAAGTCAATGTGAGTATTTTTAATTTGGTAAAAGAACAAATTCTTAATGACATAGATATTTAAAAAATTGTGGTTTAAATTCTTAATGTTATTTGCTTGGAAAAATGTCAACCACGTATTATGATAGTCTGAGTTGTTAAAATTGATCATTCAATATGAGCATCTTAAACAAACATATAGTCTGAGTTGTTAAAATTGATCATTCAATATGAGCATCTTAAACAGACATATAGTCTAAGTGTTAAAATTGATCATTCAGTATGAACAATTTAAACAAACATATAGTCTGAGTATTAAAATTAATTGTTCAACATAATCAGCTTAAACAAACATATAGTTTGAGTGTTAAAATTGATCATTTAGTATGAACAATTTAAACAAACATATAGTCTGAGTATTAAAATTAATCATTCAATATAATCAACTTAAACAGACATATAGTCTACGTGTTAAAATTGATCATTTAGTATGAACATTTTAAACAAACATATAGTCTGAGTATTAAAATTGATCAATCAATATAACCATCTTAAACAAACATATAGTCTGAGTGTTAAAATTGATCATTCAATATGACCAATTTAAACGAACATATATTCTAATTATTAAAATTAATCATTCAATATAATCAACTTAAACAAACATATAGTCTAAGTGTTAAAATTAATTGTTCAGTATAATCAACTTAAACAAACATATAGTCCAAGTCTTAAAATTGATCATTCAATATGATGATCTTTCAACAAACATATAGTCCAAGTCTTAAAATTGATCATTCAATATGATGATCTTTCAACAAACATATAATCCAAGTCTTAAAATTGATCATTCAATATAACCAATTTAAACAAACATATAAAAATGAACCTCTAACAATCTCAAAGCAAGAATACTTTTACATCTTCAATTTCGTGCTACGAAAATTTAAAAAAAAAAGCATCAGAACAGATTTTCTAATTTAAACTACGAAACGCCTCTTGTACGATCATCGCATTCGGTAACGAATCCATAATGATCGATTGGAATTGCATTCCCGTGTTTCATCGTTCCGAAAAGTTATTTTAGCGAGTTCGTGCCTGTTTGAAAATCAAAGCTTTGTACGAAATCCGTAGAATTGCGTTAGATAAAAATTCAGCTAGGATAAAGTCAGAAATAGTTGAAGCCGTAGGGGTAGTTTCGGTTCGTTTCGAAACACGATTTTCCTCCCAGCGATTTCACTGTATAATCCTCTTGAGACCGCAACCCCGCATCTTTCGATACCGGACCGAAAAAAGAAACGAACGACCCCTGAATATAATTCGATTAGGTTGTTCAGATATTTCCTTAACTTTTTCGGCCCTTTATTCTCTTTTAGGGTTATGTATATTTTCAGTGTTTGTAACGTTGTTTCTCGAGCTTTTATTTTATTCGAACTGACATTTTGATATTCATGGCGGTTGAAATTTTTATTTCGTATTTATAGTCGGCTGAAATTTTTATTTTATATTCATGGTCGATTGAAATTTTTTATAGACAATTAAAATTTTTTAATTTCATGTTGCTTTACATTTTATGACTTAAATGTATTTATATTTTATAACTTAAATATATTTATATTTTATAACTTAAATGTATTTACATTTTATGACTTAAATGTATTTACATTTTATAACTTAAATGTATTTACATTTTATAACTTAAATGTATTTACATTTTATAACTAAAATTAATTTGTAATTATATCTGCAACATTGCAAATAATTTCAGGATCGTAGAATCGTTCCTATTTTCAAATTCTTGGAGACCATTCGTTCCCGAATTACCTCTCTCGATACCGAAGCTCTAAGTGTCTTTCAATTTTAAATTAACTCCGAGAGAGCTTTAAAACTGGAAAAGAAAGCGTTTCCTAGAAACCAATCGAGTTCGCGTTCGAAATCAAAGATAAAGCGCGCCAGAGGTCAAAGGGGAAATCGATTGTCTGATCGGTTCGTTTTGAGGGCAGCATTACACTGTCATAGAGTTATGTCACTTGGAAAAGTTGCTTGAGCCGATTGATGCATCTCTCTGTATTAAACCGCACTGAGCAGCTTTTATGGGTTGAATAGCCACGCTTCAGAAATTTATGTGCCGTAAATTTCATTAAATATTGCTCGATTCCTTGCTCGAAAACCTTTTCATAGTTCACTGAACCGTGGACATTCTCTAATTTACAAATCCTCTTATACGGTCAAAATTATTTTAGACTTGTAATAAATCAGATCGAGTACCCTTTCACCTTTTCAATTTTTAACATTTTACAGCTTGATATTAATTTAATTTTGATGATTACTTCGTGTGCCTTAAGTGAAGGTACATTTCATAATTCGAGCTTGTTAGGTTCAGCTGGGGTGTATCTTACCGTTCAAATCAGTTACGTTACTCAGGTTACATTAATTTAAGGTAGGTGAAGTTAGGGCTGATAGGTAATTTGGTTACAATGTTATGTACATATGATACGCAACTACTCGGAGATGTTGAATCTGAATTTACTGTGCATAACATGTGATCGATCTTTGTCTATCAGTACAGATAACTGCAAATTTACAAAAGCATTTATTACATAGTACATAACATCATTATTACATAGTAAATAACATCATTATTATATAGTATACAACATTATTATACATATAGTGTAGAACATTATTATATGTACACATAATATCATTTTTATACGATACCTTATATCACTGAAATATATCAGTTCATGTTTAAGTCCATCTCCTACGGTACCCAGTAAGGTGCAATTTATAAATATTTCAGCAACATAAGAAGAGCGGCAAAGAATCTATCCAATTCTTCCGCATAAAATGAATTTTCCCGTGGAATTTGAAAAGTGGTATGCAATAATTCAAAGACTGCCGCTCTATCTACCATTCTTACGTTTATCTTAGCTTCCATAATTCTGTCTTTCGCGATTATTGTCCCTTGGAGAGTATTTTTCGAGCAAGTGCTATCTCCTTGCCCCGGGTTATTCTTTCTTATACAATACGTATATCTCCATTTGCATCGCGTACATGTAAATTCGCGTTTTTTTATTTACATTAAAGGACGCGTAACACCGCTTGCGCTCGAAGGAGAAATTATACGACGCTGTCAGGAATGTCACACATTCGGCTAAAAAGAAATTTTAAACTTTTCTGTTATGACTTGCTAAATATTCCTTGGCAATAAAAGTTGGACGTAGGTGTAAATTGAAGATGCTTTAGTGAAATTATTATTGGTGAATCATGTCTTGATTGTAAAACCAATAAAATTTTTATTGCTCTTAAGTAGCCTGCAATTGAACGTAAATAATTAAGAAGAAAATAAAATTCATTACATCCCTTTAAAAGCTATTACACTACTGCAGAAAAAATATAACATGAAGTAGAAATTCCAAAATTAAAATTACAAAATTATTGATACAAGCAGCATACAAAATTATTTTGACTTTCTATAAATAAACAAAAAAAAAATAAAATTTCTCAAGTCCCTATAAAATTCATAGCACAGTTGTGTAATATAAAGTGGACAATTATAAAATCCTCTTAGCAGTATTAATTTCCATCGAGCATTCGTAAGAAGGCAAGGGGTTAAAAGAACCGCCAAAAAGCGACGCCGAGCTTCCGACTCGCCACGCTTCCGTAATAACCGTCGAAAGAAATAACAATCCGGATTAAGCCGAGCTTAAACGCGTTATCGTGGGATTGATGCTACGAGAGAAGTTTGTTTTCCACCGGTATTTCGCTGTGTTTATGATTATGAGAAACACGCTGGAGCCTCTTCATTCAGACATTCGTAGCATTTTCCGGAATTCTTGCCGGTGGTGAAAGTTACTTTCGCCATCTAAAACCGACAAACTTCCGTTTCTTGTACAGCGGCGAACATCTCTGTCATTCTTCTGAATTATGCTGCCGTTTTTATCTCTATAGTGGCTGGCTTTGTCGCGCGACTTCCTGGGAAACTTTGTAAACGAACTTTCTTTATCGTTTATTACGGGGTAGATCGAGGACAAATAGAACGGTGTTTGTTAAATGAATAGCAATTAGGTCGTCATCGATACGAATGGCTGTTGCAGTTTCATACAACACTTTCCGAGTAATCAAATAGAATGTAATAACGTGTTTATTAAAGAACAGGTTGTTGCTGTTTCCTGTGTATTCTATGAATTATTGCTGTATTAAATCAATCTTATCGATTAGTTAAATTGGTCATGACATAATTTTCTTCATTGCCCTGAAAATTATTCGATCGATCTACAAGTATAAATATCTACAAATATTTGTATTACGAATACCACTAAAAAAGTGTATTATAGCTTTTTATTTTCGTAGAATAATCAGAAAATTCCGTTGCGGGAACTCCATCGCAAAGTCTTGCTAATGACTTTTCCGAGACACGAATAAATATAAAATGACGAGAGCCATTCGATAAAATGAAATCCGTCATCTCGTCGGGTCTGGTTGAACCGCTGTTGATTATCGATCGCATAATCGTGAGGAAATCAATATCGCAAGCTGACGCGAGCACGCGTAATCAAGGATCAAATTAATTAACAGCATCATGAAAATTTATCGCTCGAAATTGCCCTCGTAGCAACACGAGGCCTCGTTCTGTTCTAATAATACGCGATTAAACGATCCGCATTCTCCGACCCACTTTCATCCACCCTCTTCGAGTCGGCGCCACTTTCCTGGCCACCGTTAAAGAGTCTCGCGAATGAAAATGAATTTCAAGACCGCAAACAACGTGCCCCGAGTGTTCCTCTCGATTTCGTCGTCGACGTCGTTGGTTGTTTGTGCTCGCGATTCCGTTCGAAATTGTTTCGACATTCAGAACGGCGTAAAGGGGTTGAGAGGGAGAGGGTTCGACACGGTTAAGGCCGTTTTCCTTTATGTTAAATCCGACGATACGGGCTGAAACGAGCTACTGAACTCCACTTTGCTCTCTTATTCTCTCAAAGACCTCGCTCAGTTTGCCATTTTATTTCTCTTTTCTCCAACCCCCGGTTGCACGTCGTCCTTTTCTTCGCACGGACTCTGCGTATTTTCTTTTTCACCGTCAACCCCCTCCGTCGTAATCTCTTTCTCTCTATCGGTCGCCTTTATTACCTCGGACGTTCCCTTTCCTTTTTCCCCGAGAAGGTGTTATGCACCCCTTTATTCGCTGCATATTCTCTTACCCTTTATTCGTATTTCAGAATCTTCGTTTTGTCGCATTAACCATTCCGTTTGTATTGCTTTCTATTTGTCCTCGAGTGTATTCCTTTTTTCACGCAATGGACTAGGCTTCCTCTTATCCGCACCACCTGCACATCCCTTTTTTACGTCCCTTCTCGTCTACAACTTTTTACGCCGGTTACTTGTTGTCTCTTCCACTTTACCACCCCTTTTTTCCCGCCCTACGTGTTTCCGCAGCCCCGTGTATCCGTTTTTCCGCGTCTACCTCCTCCTCTCGCGTAAACACTCTTTTCACCCTGTTTTTCATAACCTTGATTACACTCCGTGTTGACCCTCTTCGCCGTTCGTTTTTCTTCCCTCTTTGCAACGCTTCTTTCAGTCTCGCCTTCTGAAAGAATCAATTAAATCTATGTCGCAAGAAACGTATCTCGGTATTTAACTGCAGTAAAATTTACCGTATTCAACTATAAATCCACTATCCCCGGTAATAAAACTAGACCAAGTTGATTGGAAGTTCATCTCGTATATCTTCCGCTTCTTTTTCTCCTCTATCGCCCTCTGCACTCGACTTTTTCCGTCTTTTCTATAACTGCGACCACCGCACTTTATTTCCGCTCTCTTCCATCTCGCTCTTCTCCACTCGGTCCTTGTATCGTCCCTCTCCGTCTGCTCCCCTTTCTGCCAAGTCTGGGTCGTCCAACAGGCAATTGTGGAGACCACGTGTCACCCTTGATTCTCCTCGTTTCTCCCCTTTTCCTTGGCACCGTATCTCTTAAAGTGTTCGTAAATTTCCTACATTCTTATATAAAACAGAAGGACGTTTTTGATTAGTTTTTATACGTTACACCACTGTCGCACTATCTCTCGTGTTTACTACTACGTACTAAACGTTTTTCTTTTTATAGAATTATAATTTCGAAGGTGAATAAGTCTTGTACAGAGTTATATATCTTTTCACCTTTATAATACAGTGATATAGAATGTTGAGATTTTTAATTATTGTATACGAAAAACCACTGTGTCGTTCTTTATAATAAACTATTCGTAAAACGTTTTTGATGTACACAGGTCAAAATATAAACAGACGCGACTCGCGAGAAGCTTGAGCGCCGAAAATTACCGAACGTTGCCGAACCGTTCCGAACGACCGGACGCGTCCTGTAGTAGACACGCAGTTCCTTTTTAACATTGAACATGTTTACAAATAAGCCAATAAATGTGTAATGTTATTGTGAGTGTGTATGTTTTGAAAGTAGTATAAGTCCTTTCGTAATAATTGATACTTAAAGTAATTACCTAATTAATTATTACAACGGTGTACGCTGTGCTTAAACTTTACAGTTAATAATATTAAAATATAAGGTTATGGTCCAGACATCGGTGTATTTGCTCCGATGAAAAGTCTCATACTTCCAATTCAAATACTTCAAACAACTTGAAGCAATTTCGAAGCACGAATAAATGAAATCACTACGGCTTTGAATTCGGAATACCCGAATAACTGAACACGCTTCTGAAATTCGAATTTGGGTTACAACCGTGATCGTGTCGATGGAACTGCCGGAAGAGCGGAGCGTTTCCGGTCACCCGAAGCGCGAGCAGAGTCGGAGGAGATAAAGGTGAGCAAAGATGGCGGTTAGTTTGAAAAATTCAGGAGCGACCGTCGTAAAAACGGAATCAAGATTTTACGAGTCGAAATGTAGAGTTGGTTGTATGTGCGTTTGTACCGCTGGCTCGTAAATAAAGACGCTTTGCTGAATCACGGGGCCGTAGCAGTAGGTTTACTCGGTCTACCGTGTCTTGGCTTGAATGCAAACCATCTGCAATTAGACTCCGAAACAGGGATACTTGAATATGCGTGACAGGTAGCAGTTCGAGTGCAGGGAAACGGAGGCTGAAGAAGTTTCGCCGGGGAAAATTACGTGGATAGGGAAACGGTCAGCGCAAATTTCCAGACGAGAAAAATAGAAACGGAATACGACTTCTGAGAGTTAAGGGAATACGAAATTTAGGAGTAAAATTAGGGAACAGGGATTTTCCTCGAAGCTTTATCGAATTTCGAAACTGTCGATACTTTGGAAACTCGAAGCGGTGATTTTGTTTTTACAGTATCTTATTTTAAGAACCGGGGTCGGAAAACTTGTCGAGCTTTCATGCATCGCACTCGCATTATTTTTGAAATCTACGATTTAATAGGAGGAAATTATAGAAGATGATCATTTAATAAATTAAAATTACCAAGCATCACTGATTGTTTACATACAAGAGTAGTTAACGAAAAACAAGTACAAAATGTTTTGCAATGAAATGTGGATCGCAAATAATTTGCAAATTCGAGAGATTTTAGATTAACGAAGTAATGTTTTAATTAAACTGTGTTTTATGGTGCAGACTAATCTCCCAAAAGCATAACGCATGGGAAACGATTTTTTCATTTTCGTAGCTCGGTTTTTCATTTCCCATTTTAATTACGACACACATCGAACGCGCGTTTAAACGTACGATAATATTGTATCGATAATATAATTTCATCAACAACGGTTAATTACAGTCTGACGTTTAAATATTGAACTTGGAAGACCATTAATTCGTGTTTTCCTTATCAATTATTCATGAAACTTGCCGCTACTAAAGTATTTGTCCGCAACGACGCGTTAATTATCGGCGGAAAATCGTTTGGTATAGTTGGACGTTACCTGGTGTGTGTACAACATCGAATTAATTGCAAATAAACCCGATGCGAGGATAGATCAGAAGACCGCACGCAATTTTCGAGGTAAACCGCCATTTTTTCCAATAATCAACGCGTTTTATCACGTTCGATCGACGATGATTATTTATTTTATGATCGTTAATATGGAATGCGATTATGACACTCGATCGTCTCTGATTATTCAATTCGTCGGGGTGCATTCTTTATGCGGATTTTGGAAGGAAAATGTTGGTATGTTTCTGTAGTAAATTATTGTTTTCAAAGTTCAAATTGGAAAATTTTCAAGTTTTTTAAATTTAAAATTCTGAAAGTTCTAGAATTTGCCAAATTTCCAAAATTTCCAAATTCTCAAAATTTCCAACTTCTCAAAATTTTCCAAAATTCCCAAATTTCCAAAATTTCCAAATTCTCAAAATTTCCAACATTCCAAATTTCCAAAATTCCAAAATTCCAAAATTCCAAAATTCCAAAATTCCAAAATTCCAAATTTCCAAAATTTCCAAAATTCCAAATTTCCAAAATTCCAAATTTCCCGAATTCCAAATTTCCCGAATTCCAAATTTCCCAAATTCCACATTTCCCAAATTCCACATTTCCCAAATTCCAAATTTCCAAATTTCCAAAATTCCAAAATTCCAAATTTCCAAAATTCCAAATTTCCAAAATTCCAAATTTCCAAAATTCCATATTTCCAAAATTCGAAATTTCCAAAATTCGAAATTTCCCGAATTTCAAATTTCCCAAATTCCAAATTTCCAAATTTCCAAAATTCCAAATTTCCAAAATTCCAAATTTCCCAAATTCCAAAATTCCAAATTTCCCAAATTCCAAAATTCCAAAATTCCAAAATTCCAAATTTCCAAAATTCCAAATTTCCAAAATTCCAAATTTCCAAAATTCCAAATTTCCAAAATTCCAAATTTCCAAAATTCCAAATTTCCAAATTTCCAAAATTCTCAATTTTCCAAAATTTTCAAGTTCCAAAATCCCCAACTTCTGAACATCTCACCTAACTTGCAAATTTTCGAATAAACCAATCCGTGAAGTAAAATTTATCGCAGGACATCGATACCCCATCGAAATACTTTATTCCCGTATTAAGGGGATTAAAATTTGCCGTCAAAATATGGAAATTCGGTGTTTCATCCCGTGTTTCATTATACGCAGGTGAGATTCTAAACGCGATTTTCCGGTAAATTGTCGAGTTACGTCCGCTATCATTTTACTAAATCATTGTACACGAATGAACACTTCCTGTATCCAGCAACGGGAACAGACTGCGTTTGTTTAAGTGCACGATTCTTTCGTAATCGATTACTGGAATACAGTGTTATCGGACAGATTGCGAATTGCATTTTTCTGTAAATCACTGTCTACGAATACCGTTTGCTATTTATAGTGAGGTAAGCTCCGCGAGATCGATAACCCGAATATCGCGGAATAAACTCCGCTGTGAACTGAATCGACTTTTGAAATATCAAATGTTTTGCTGATTTTACCGATTCGGGATGAAATGACATGCTCCATTTATAGATACGGAAAATATAGGCTAAGTGGACTTCTCCTTTTTCATTGGAATAATAATCCTTTCGTTTATATTATTACGGAAGAGATTACTGCAATTTTATTGCAGTTGAAACTTGCTTGCAAATGTGGACATTCGTTTAGATTTTCAAGCTGTTAAAAATATAAAACATTTGCACCAGCCAAAATAACTGGTTTCAGATTTCTCATTTTATATTACAAAATTTTATTGTCGTAATTTTATAGAAATGTCTGTCATATTTTGTTGAAGTAAAAACTAGTTCTATATGTTACTTGATGCTTTAATATTTATTTATTTCCCTTTTAATTTTATTTTTCATTCTTCGATAAACGAGCATTTAATGTCAGTAGTTCTAGCGTTAATAAAAATCTCGTTCTTGTGAAAAGTAAATGTAAGATGGAGTCAAACTGCTGCATGAAAAATTAATATAGAAGAAATTGTGCAACCTGATGCTTCATCCTTGTCTCCATCTATCTCCAGAGCTACAAATTTGAAACTTGGCACAAGTTATTTCTTGGCAAGCTATTAAAATATCATATCACGAGTAGAATTTGATTTATGGTCACTTTCCACCCTCTTCTTCATCCGTGACCTTCGGAAATCTGAAAAATGGAAGTAGCTAAACAAAGATCTTTTTCAGGATAGACAGCAGCTTCTATGCAAATGTTCCGATCGAGCGAGTACTGAAAAATGCATGGTCAGAAACGACCCGAGGCATTTCTGCGTTTGGTGGAAAAGTTGGATCGTTGGAAAACGGGTAGCTATTTAGCCGGCGGCTAAAGTCCGTTCATTCGATTTCGGTTTTTCATCTTACCCGGTTCGACTGGCGCGCTTTCCGTTCCGCATTTAAAGCAGGAAATTAAGCGACCAACTCGTGCTCTTAGCTTCAACTCGTTCTCGCTCGAATTCCGCGACGAATAGACTTAGACTCTTACTCGAAATGTAATTCAAGCAGGCTTTGTGTCGTAAAATGCACAGTGTCGGCGTCCCGTGGCTCGCCTAATACTCTATTGTTTCTCAAAACACGCACTCGAGCTGCTAATGCGCTTTCGTGACAAGGCTTCTTCATGGATTTTGACTTTTGACTATGTCCTGGAACAGATTTTACCCGCGATATTTCAACCCTCTTGCATATTCACGGCGTGTCGTACTCCAACCTTTCAGAATATTTCATAGCACATGAATTAAACTTCTACGGTATTCTCTCCGTAAATGTTACAACTGCCATTCTTTTTCGAAGGCATAAAATAAATACAATATACTTGATCCGAGTAAACAACAACTAATTTATCTCCTATTTAATAACAACGAAGAACTTAATATTATTCTTAACTTCTTAATTTATTATTCGATTTAACTTTCACCTGATATCCGACGCGGTATCGATACGCTTGTTCACGACGATCGAGCGCCACTCTAAGCTATCACTCACGCTGTCGCCCGGTCTATGCGCTCTCATTGCTCAGTGTTTTTTGCTAACAACTCGAAAATGGAGCGTCAACGAATATTTTGGGAAAGGAAAAAGTTGTTCAGAATCTACCACCCCTTTTGGCTCTTACACTAATTGTGAGACACACTGTATAATTATTACCATGTACACCTTGCAACATTTTCGATGGGAGACGCTCGCACCTGGACATCGCATCGTTTCAATTAATAAAAAACAAGAGCGTAGGGCTCTCTTAGAAAATGTCTATCTAAACTGTAATCATAAAAATTAGCAAATTCTGCAACCAAAGAAAATTGCGAGGAGCAAATGTCCATTCGTGAAAGAGTACCGTCTTCAACCATAACGAAGCGGTCAGAAGTTTGAGCACCCGTTGCTCTCTTCTTATTCAGCGTCCCAGAAAGTTTGGATGTGTAATCAGAGGGAAATGCGTGTCAGAATATGAGCTCCCGTTAAGTATTCTCATTAAAATTTGCCCGAGAGCTCCGGGGGCCAATGTCTAATAATAGAGAAGGCTGAAAAGACGCAGCTTTCGAAAGGGATTTCGGGCTTGATTAAGAATCTGACTATTCCTCGCGAAATTAAAGCTTACCGATCGGAATTATAGATAACCCGCTTCTGATAGAAATAGTCTGTGTTGGTCTGCGAATTTTTCGTTGCTCGACGGAGAAAAAATTTGATCGAATCGAGGTTTAAATTCTAACTTCTCCTTTTGCGGATAACTGTTTCGATCGATTAAAAGCTATCCTGGGTACCGACGAATTTCTACTATGGTTTCAGCCGAAAATGTATTCACTTTGCGAATTTTATTTTATTTCTTTATAAAACCTATTCGAATGTCTTTCGTGTACAAGCATAAAATAGAAAGGATTCATTCATGTTTAAATATCAAATAAACGAACGAGTGTTTGGGAATAATGATTTTTTCTTTTTGAAATCTACGGCTATCTTCGGGTTTCTACGTTCCGGTTCGTTCTACGTTATCTGCGTATCGTTTACTTTCGATCGAACACGAGTTCGGTCATCTCCGTCTTGTCATTCGTTTACTTTCGATCGAACACGAGTTCGGTCATCTCCGTCTTGTCATTCCTTCGCTTCCGTTCGTGCAGGAGTTATTCTAACGCTAACGAATAAATTCTCGTTACAATTGAACGTGCCTTTAGAATGACTGCATTTTAATCCAAATTCCACGAATATTACCATTTCTGTTTGTAGTAACGTGTACGATAACGGTTACCTTCGAAATCGTAAAGCATTGTTAGATACACAATTTTTGAAGTCGCGATTCGTGGAGGAGCTACATTGTTCTAAAATTTAAACGCTACTTCGCGCTACGTAGCGTGATAGAGCCCGGTCTGGTTCTCTACTTTGGACGCAGTAAATTCTGAAAACAAAAGGATTAAAAGTTTCGCGAAAGTGCTCGTAACAATACGTTTTACGAAACCCTTTCCAACAGGTAATCCGTTTTTTAACTTCAACGGCGGACTCGAACCTCTTGTTACCGCAAGAAACGTGGGCCGCACTTTCCGCTAAAATCCTGCGATTCTAAATCAAGCTTGCGGTTTGATTGATCATCAGGATTTTACGTGGAATCTTTTTATCGCCGTTTCGTGCTGTATCGGTTGTCGACAGCTATTCGTTGTCGGTTCTAAACGGAACTTATTACTTTGTCGTCATTCTTTTTTTCATAAAATTGATTGATTAAATAAACTCACAACTACAGTTGCTAAGTACATTTGCTATTACACTACATATTATTCAGAATCACGTCAGCTACCCACCATTTCAGGGACCTACATGAATTACAATTAAAATATCGCTAACTTCCAAGTATTCTAAGATCCTCAAATACCAATATTCTCAGATAACCCTACAATTAGTAGAAATGTTACTAAGTACATTTGATATTTTATTTCCGACATGATGAACATTAACTATTATGAAAATTAGAGTTTTTCAAACTAATATCATTTTAAAACTCATTACCGAGGATGGTATTGTTATATTTGTTATTATTTGACAGCTTATTACTTCTTATTTATCATTATTCTCTTCTGATAAAACATTGTGCAGGTAGAAAGCTACAAATAACAGTCATGTGACTACAATAAGTCATGCTACAAATGCTAATCATAGCAGCATTTAGTTAAAAAATTCATTTCGAAAAGGGTGAAAAGCACAATTTATAAAAGGAGTTGTGTTAAGTATGCGGAAGGTAATGTTCGCGAAAACCGAGGAACAAACGGGATTTCGTTGGTTGATGCCTCTTCATAAAATTTCTTTGGGCGTCTAGGAAAATTCGTAGTCGTCCAGCTTGACTCCCGGACACGTTTCGCTCGTGAATTTTCAATTCTATTGTGCAACGACGATGCGCTCTCGCCGTTGCCGGCCGTTGTTTAAATTGGCCCGGTTGCTCTTTGATGTAAATTTGACGCGGGTACACGCACGCGCCGACGAATCCGGCCGACAGGAAACAACTCGAGAAACGCAGCCCGCCTGCAATTGCATTTCTACCTGTTTCGGATGCTGTTGCACGCGCGTTCTACGGAAAATTTATGCGATCGTGACAATGCCATTTGCTTTATCGAGACCATTCCGATTCGTGATTGCCGGAGCGAATCTTTCAAACCCGATCGATACGTTCGTTAAGGTCGTTCTTACTTCTCTATGCAACCCAAATCGAACTTCCTTAACGAATCGCAAACACAAAGGCGGTGTCTATAATTATCTGACTGTCATTTGTAGCTTTCTACCTGCGCAATGTTTTATCAGAAAAGAATAATGATAAATAAGAAGTAATAAGCTGTCAAATAATAATAAATATAACAATACCATCCTCAGTAATGATATTAGTTTGAAAAACTCTAATTTTCATAGTATTTAATGTTCATCATGTCGGAAATATAATATTAAATGTATTTAGTAACGTTTCTAGGGTTATCTGAGAATATTGGTATTTGAGGATCTTAGAATATTTGGAAGTTAGCGATATTTGAATTGTAATTCGTGTAGGTCCCTGAAATGGTGGGTAGCTGACGTGATTCTGAATAATATTTCCCTTTACAAAAATGGGATTTGAAGCTTCGTTTGAGAATTATTAAGGAAAAGACCAATTAGAGCGCTTGATCAAGTTCGCGCTGAGCCACTAGCTCGAAGCTGTCACTCGCGTCTGCGCGCGCAACCGCACTCTGATTGGTCCGTGTTTTATAAATATAAATATAAAAATATATGTGATATATTTTTCTTTTATTATAAATAGTAAATAAATAAAAATACTTATTTAACCAATCCACTTATTTGCATTAAATGTTGAGACTCAAAAGAAGTGTGATGTCGAGTCACTCTCGACATAGGAGTGCAAAGAGTTAAAGTATGTCTAGAAATTATGATCAAATATTTATCACTAAGTAGGTGTATTGAATCTAAAGATATCCTCAATGCTGTTCACAAAAAGTATTATAACGGTTTATTAACACGATAATCCCGCATCCCAGTAAATATCCGAAATTTGTCGATCCTACGAGAAAGTACGTCGATAACTTGTCGAACGATTAAAAGTAGATTTTATGGCCCCAATAAAAGTTTAGAGCACGTTATCAACGATTTTCCAATAAGCAGGGATTGAACGCGCAGTCGTGTTAATCGTGTAACGTACGGTCAGAAGGAGGAATTCGGAGGGTTGGGTCGATTTGAGGGCAATTGGTCAGAATTAGAAGGAAGGGGGAAAAAGTGGTCGAACGAAAGGACGGGGTTGTAAAAGGCAGGAAGGAAGGAAGGAAATTCTGTTGGCGGTCCTCGGTTGGAAAGGCCGAGGTTACGTGCGGAGTAGTAAAACTGAACTTGTCAACGAACCCTCTGGAATATCATTGAAACTATTAACGTAGAAGCAGCCGAACGTGGTAGTTCGCTGTTGAAACTGTGCGTAGTTCTGTTAACATTCTCCAGAGTGCACGTATAGTTTCTACCTGGGGAAGTTTATTTTCAAATATTAACACCTTAATATCGTTCTTGTGCGTTCGACAGTACCGTCATGCTTGCTTGATTAAGATCAGCGAAACTGAAATCCATTATCTATTATCCTGCCCCAGGGTAATTCTACGTACACGAGAACGCATATCTAACAGGGTTATTTGCAGAAATAAAACTTACCATTAACATCCTCCGGTCCAAGCTTTTTCTTCTTAATTCTATTTTTCTTTTTGACAAATTCGCTGGGTTTATTTATTATCTTATTATTGTACCATTTTTTCTACTGCATATTGCTATTCTATTTTGCTACACCTGCTACATACTAGTGTTAGCACTCTTTCAGTTTGTACACTTTACTACTCCACTATTTCACTATATTAGTATAAGACTGTTACTCCAATAAACTTGTAATATACTCTTAGTACCATTAATTCAAGATAAGTTCATTTGGCGTTCAAATCTAGGCTGTTTTTATTTTATAGTATCATATATTACTATATACATAGTATGCTTAATATTGTATGTTATAGTGTACTGTTCGTTATCATGCTTCACAGTGTATCATTATTCACTTGACAGTGAATGTGTCACACATTAAAGTGCAGTATATTGTACATCGTATACAGTATCATACTACTGTGCACTATCATATGTTACAGTGTACGTTTCATACATTACAGTGCAGTATATTGTACATCGTATACAGTATCATACTGCTGTTCACTATCATATGTTACAGTGTACCGTATCATACATTGCAGTGCAGTATATTGTACATCGTATACAGTATCATATTACTGTTCACTATCATATGTTACAGTGTACCGTATCATACATTACACTGCAGTATATTGTACATCGTATAGAGTATCATACTGCTGTGCACTATCATATGTTACAGTGTATCGTATCATACATTACACTGCAGTATATTGTACATCGTATAGAGTATCATACTGCTGTGCACTATCATATGTTACAGTGTACCGTATCATACATTAAAGTGCAGTATACTGTACATCGTATAGAGTATCATACTGCTGTGCACTATCATATGTTACAGTGTATCGTATCATACATTACAGTGCAGTATATTGTACATCGTATACAGTATCATACTACTGTTCACTATCATATGTTACAGTGTATCGTATCATACATTACACTGCAGTATATTGTACATCGTATAGAGTATCATACTAATGTTCACTATCATATGTTACAGTGTACCGTATCATACATTACACTGCAGTATGTTGTACATCGTATACAGTATCATACTACTGTTCACTATCATATGTTACGGTGTACGTTTCATATATTACACTGCAGTATGTTGTACATCGTATACAGTATCATACTGCCGTTCACTATCATATGTTACAGTGTACCGTATCATACATTACACTGCAGTATATTGTACATCGTATAGAGTATCATACTGCTGTCCACTATCATATGTTACAGTGTACCGTATCATACATTAAAGTGCAGTATACTGTACATCGTATACAGTATCATACTACTGTGTATCATATGTTACAGTGTACCGTATCATACATCACAGTGTAAATATCCATTCAATACTGAATAGTACACTGTGTTGTCATGCATGTATTATCACACATGTACTATTCGGTATCGTACATTACAGTATCGTTAAGTATGATGTAGTCTATCGTCCCGCGTACCATCGTCCATTACCGTTCGTCTACTTCATTTACTAGCGTCTACTATCATCTATTATCCATCCGTTTTCCCCGTCTAATATCGTTTCCATCTACCACTGTACACCGGCGCGTGCTCTCTCCTCTGTTTCTCACAGCACAACCGCCATAACATTAATACGAATCACTTCCAATTACCAACGAACCGGCCAACCATCGACCAAGCCGTCTATCCATTACCGAGCAAGCTTCTTACCTCTAGGCGCAATATCGAAATGTCGTTGAGACGGCTCGTAGTCTCGATTAAAATCGAGTAAACCGTAATCCATTAGCGTAATCAGCGGAGGTAAACTGCGAGCCATCAAAGACACCGAAACGCGTGACGGGAGTCCACGCGACGAAAGCGTTATGCGATATGCGTCTGCGACTCGACGGAGGGTGGAATCGCGTCTTTCGATGGAATTCCCAGCATCCATCGTTGCACGCTTCGCCGAGAACAACCCTTGAAATCGAACGGAAAGGGGATGCAGAACGCACCCTTGCTCGCTCTGGAATTTGATTCCTCGACCGCTTCAAATCGTCATGCGTACACGGAATTGTTCCTTAAATTCTTCGATACTTTTTCTCCAACACTATTTTTTTATTATTTTTTGTCTTAATATTCTACAATATTACTGGCATTGTCTTAACGTCTTACTAGTCTATTGTTTTACTATTTTATTGTTCTGCTATTCTTATTATTTTGGGATTTTATGTAGCCTTAATATTTTATTGTTTTGCTATTCTATTACTTTAATATTGTCTTACCCTATCATCTTAATAATCTACTATGATAGTTTTCTGTTATCTCAATATTTTTCTTATTTTATTTTTATGTAGTGTATTAATAGTCTGTTGTTTTACTATTCTATTACTTTCATATTCTACTGTTTTGTTGGTTTCGCTATGTTTTTTATTATAGTACTCTTACATATTATTTTAATATTCTACTATATTAATGTCTTATTATCTTAATGTCCTTATTATGTTCCTTTTACATATTATTTTAATATTTTACTATGTTTTTATTTTATTATCTTAATATCCTTATAATGTTCCTTTAATATATTGTTTTAATATCCTACTATAATATTATTTTATTATCTTAATGTCCTTACCATGTTCATCTAATATATTGTTTTAATATCCTGCTATTTTTTTATTTTATTATCTTAATATCTTTATAATGTTCTTCTAATATATTGTTTTAATATTCTACTATGTTTTTATTTTATTATCTTAATGTCCTTATTATGTTCCTCTTATATATTGTTTTAATATTCTACTATGTTATTGTCTTATTATCTTAATGTCCTTACCATGTTCCTCTAATATATTGTTTTAATATTCTGCTATTTTTTTATTTTATTATCTTAATATCTTTATAATGTTCCTTTAATATATTATTTTAATACTCTAATATGTTTTTATTTTGTTATCTTATTGTCCTTACTATGTTCCTCTTATATATTGTTTTAATGTTTTACTATTTTACTGTTATTTTCTCGTTAATGTTTATAAGATAGTATTTATAATGACGTATCTAATTTTAAATTAGAGTCTCAAAAACATCGATCGTTAGGAAAAGGTCTTTTCCCTTTTTAGTATTCGCTGCCGTGCATCCTTTGGGGACAATTGAAGGTCGATGGCGGATGATGGTTGCCTTTGATCTTGAATCCTATTTTCCGGCAACGCTGCTTCCCTCTTGGTCCATCCTTTGCGTCCTTCCGGTTCGATGATCCCGCCGTCTTTGACACCCTTTCAGATCCGTTTACCCACTGTAATTGTAATTCTTGCTTGAACGCTGCCAGTTTTTGTACACGATCGAACTTTCGATCTTTCCGGTTACCCTCCTGTTTTAAATTCTTCTGCTTTCTTCGGAAAATTTTCTTTACTATTACTCCATTTCTCGTTTCTTACATTTCCTTTAATTTTGCTTATTTAAAAATGTCAAAACCTAAAAATTAAATAATCTAAAATTTTATCTGAAGATTTGGAAGTTTGAGAATCTGGATGTTTGATAATTTGCAAATTTTAAATATCGAAAATTTCAAGAGTATAAGAACCTCATTTGCAACTGCAAAAATCCTGAAAATAAAAAATTATGAACCCGCAATTTTAGAAGCAAAAATTTCTAATAAAAGCTGCATAGTTAAGCTGCATAGTAAAATTGCACATATTTTAAATAAAACGCGGCATAAAAATAAATCCACCAGAAAGCAATACAGTTCATTCTCATTTTTGCGCCAGCATAATGTTCGAACGATCCCGAAACGATCAGGTAATCTAAAATTCCGAGGCCATCGTCGAAGCCGTACAACGAAGTACATATTTCTCAATTTGTTCTCCGCTCACGCCCGGTCGTTGCGAATACCGCGAAAAACATCGGCGTCTGCTTTGTTTTGTACGCTTGTTGCGTAACGGGTATCGAGCGACGATGCAATATTCAAAGGGGTATGCAAACGAGTCGGACGAGTGTTGGGCGAACGCGAAGGAATTGTCAGATCTTTGGATTTAGCGATTCGTGATACTAGATCGGAACGTTCTGTGAAGTTAACCTGCTGGGCACGATGTATTACTATAGTGGTTTAAGTATTATTGTGTGGGTGCTGGGGTCTCTTTAGGGATATGGAGGTTTTGGGGGTTTAGGAATTAGAATCACGAAAATTCATTTAAGAATATTCGAGTGTTGGAACTTTGGTGTACACGTACACTACCGTCCATAAGTATCCGGACACTTGGTTTCGTTACATAAAACATAGTTGAACTTTGTACGAAAGTTATTTAGGGTTATCATATCATTTATAATAATTATTATTATCTTTTTTGAGGTGTCATAACGTAATAGAATTAATTTTTAAGTACAAATTATACAATGAAAGTGTGAAAGTAAAATTCGTGTCCAGAAGTACAAAGTCCAAATTTCTGAATCTAATGAAACGCTTTCGATTCTAAAAAAAATTTTCATTTCTACTGTGTTTCATTTCTATGGTGCAGAACGTATTCAGAGGGTTCTTCGATATGTTTCAAGTGTTTGTAAACTGTTGGTAGATGTTTAGGTTCCCTCAATGGAGATAAGAATGGAGGTAACGCTACGCACTCGACAGTTTCGGTTTAGTTCGTCTGTGGCTTCTTTTCCATCGAGATACGAGTTCCAAACGAGAATTATCAATCGAAAAACGTTCCAGTATTCTGACCTTCGCAGAAAAAAAATCGATTTTAGTTACTGTTGCAGATACTTGAATAACTTTCATGCAACGCGAATGCATATTTCGCTGGTGTCCGGATACTTATGGACGGTAGTGTATACGTATATATCTACTTCCTGTACTTTGAGTCAGACTTGAGTCTGACTCTTGATGCACTCACCTCTCAAATGTGATAAACTTACTCAAATTTTGACTACTCCTCAACTTGAAGTTTAGAAATATTCACAACTTGTTGTAACTATCTTTGTTTCTCTAAATACCCTAGCTATGAAGAGTTAGTTCTCTCTGACATATCTGACGAATAAATTATACAGCAAGTGCTTAAACAAGCCATAGGTAAACATATAGCTTTACAACGACCTTAGGAAAACATGTAATAACTCGCATGCAAAGAAGACGAAAAGGTAATATGTAGAACAGGATGAGGGTAATTAGAGAAACACGCGATACAATTTGCGGTACTGGTTGGCTGTAACCTCGAAAACATTCGACGGCATTAAAGTTTGCGCCAACGACAGTTTATCAAGCACGTAGAACGCATTCGTAGCACCCGGAGGGCTAAATTTCAAGCCATCCCTGCAAGTAACACCCGTTATTTCTCCAGAAACTCGCGACACATTCGGAGAGCCTTGGACAACGGTCGCAATATTCCGCGTATCCGATGGCCTTCTACCAAGACTGCTGCAAACAACCGGGAAAACTGCGCTCCGGAACGACTGGAATGTGTGGAATTCGCCTCGTTGGTCGAACCACTTTATGATACCTTACTAAGACGATCGACGAAATTTTCGCGAGTCGAACATACAACGAAATGGGAGCCAAGTATTTCCGGTGCCATTGATACGCTATCGAGAACTTCCGAAAAGAATCGGACCTCGACAATCGACGAGGGGAGGATTTTTATGGCGCCATTTTCGATGGAATTCTGTATTTAATCTTCGGCTGGATATAGAGAAACGATAACTGTAATATGAAACATTGCAATATCAGGGCATAAAGAATAGATTCATGGGTTCACAGATTCACTCTGGGAATATAGGAATGACTCTGTTGGATACAAACAAACCACTATGAAGCAGTAAGGTTCAGATAATGAATACGAAGAATCTTTCATACTACTCAGAAATTGATAAAAGGCAGAACAGTTGAGTTTCATAACTTAGGATTATATCAAATTCTATTTTTCTAACTTGTGAAATGGAATGAAAACCATAGTCTCCGTTCATTTTCTGTGTTCAAACTAAAAATGTACAACACGCGCCAACGACATATTTTCAAACAATGTGTACCAAAGTTAATTTTATCTCCGCCAATGATCCTAATTATCCGAGAGCTGCAATGAAACCGGTACACTAAATTCACGAGTAACGTAATTAGAAGGTAGTTACACGCAACTAGAGGTTATTTCTCCCCTTACAACAGGAGTAAAAATCGGATAACGAGCCGATTTCCCGACGAAACGACTTTCGGAAAGAAAAGGGCTCGCCAGAGCTTTATTTCGCAGGTTATCGACAAACGATAAACGCGCGCCGGTCGCATGCAAGCTCGTAAACGTCGTCTAGGAACATACGCAGAGATTTCGTTCGCGCGATCAAAATCTCTGAAATCGATGAAATAACGCCTTAAACCTCTTAGGCGGAACTTTACGCTACTTCTCTGTACGATAGAGTTCGAATTACGTGCAAGCATGTATAGCACTTTAGTGTGTGACAATGCTGTTGTACACTGAAATCAAGCTTGTGATGATTACATTTTTACCGAAGATACATGTACTTTAATTTTGATAATTTTTTAGAAAATTCATGGAATATGTAATTTGCAAATGTTTCATTTTGTGCATTAGTGTGAGAGGGTGCTTCATGGTGTCTAAACTTGACGTTACCTTTTATTTACTTGTAATATACTTTTCTGGGATTTGTTAATACTCTTATAGAACGTGGCGAAGGCAAAAGAAGTGCGAATCGAAAGATATGAAAAGGATCATTGAACTGAAACGAGCGAGTGAATGAGCCACTATTAGTGGCGCTAAGTGATCTACAAAGTCACCATAGTGCCACATTGTGCCCCGGAGGTTAACTCTCCATCGTTCTTGAAATCTGACATATCAGATGCTGTAAAATACAGAAAATAGTGACCTATTAATTACTCTCCACAAAACAGTAACACTTATTAAACATACACTACCGTCCATAAGTATCCGGACACCAGCGAAATATGCATTCGCGTTGCATGAAAGTTATTCAAGTATCTGCAACAGTAACTAAAATCGATTTTTTTTCTGCGAAGGTCAGAATACTGGAACATTTTTCGATTGATAATTCTCGTTTGGAACTCGTATCTCGATGGAAAAGAAGCTACAGACGAACTAAACCGAAACTGTCGAGTGCGTAGCGTTACCTCCATTCTTATCTCCATTGAGGGAACCTAAACATCTACCAACAGTTTACAAACACGCGAAACATATCGAAGAACCCTCTGAATACGTTCTGCACCATAGAAATGAAACACAGTAGAAATGAAAATTTTTTTTAGAATCGAAAGCGTTTCATTAGATTCAGAAATTTGGACTTTGTACTTCTGGACATGAATTTTACTTTCACACTTTCATTGTATAATTTGTAGTTAAAAATTAATTCTATTACGTTATGACACCGCAAAAAAGATAATAATAATTATTACAAATGATATGATAACCCTAAATACCTTTCGTACAAAGTTCAACTATGTTTTATGTAACGAAACCAAGTGCCCGGATACTTATGGACGGTAGTGTATGTATATGTATATCCACAGTATGTTTATTTAAAATATACATATATGCCTATTTATTCAAATGTTGTCCATGTTGCACCCAAGTGTACATAATAGAGTCTCCGCAGACAAATACATAAAAACATGAGCTAGTCATACATAGAAATATCTGTTCACAACCAAAAACATGAATTAATCTTATTTTACTAGGTAATTTGTTCAAAAAACATTCAAAAGCCAGTTGATTCGGTACACCTGAGATTCTCGAAACACCAAACATTTCCATTTCAACGACACTCCACTCCACCGTACAAATCATGAGCAGACATTGTAACACAGTTTTCAATTTCAACGAGCCACTTCGATATCATCGAATCAATGGGCGAAGGAAAAAAGAGATCCAGACCCAGCAAACCAACCACTCGTCGAAGCGAAATCAATCGGCCGGATTCTCGCGTATTCTTCGTCCGGTCGTTCTCGAGGAGCCACCTGATCCCCACGGGTATTCTAGTCTCCCGAAGGTTCGCAAAAACTCCTACGTATAGAAAGTACCGACGATGGGATAGAAGTTGCGGGTGAAAAACGCCGCGATATTCTCATTGCATATTCAACGCCGCGTATTTACATGCGTGAAACTACACTCGGGTCCTTCTTTAAATAGCTAGGAACGTAAGAACAGGTTTGCTGTTCTTACGGGTTTCGCAAATGGAATGTTAGGTCAACTTGAAAATTTTTTGTGTAAGGTTTGTATGCTGAATTTTTGGATTTCAATTGCTATTTGGGGAATTTAAGCTTCAAGTTGATATATTGATATATTGTCACATACCCAAATTGCTAGGTCATTAAATAGCTAGGTCCTCAAATTGCTATGACCCCAAACTCACAAATTCCTAAAATCTCAAGTACCCAATTTCCAAATTTCCTACTTCTCATGTTCCCAAATTTCTAAATTGCCATATTCTCAAGTTGTCACATCTCCAAGTTGCCATATCTTCAAATTGCCATATTTCCGAATTCCCATATCTCCAAATTTCCATATCCCCGAATTGTCACATCCCCAAATTCCCATATCTCCGAGTTGTCACATCCCCAAATTCCCATATCTTCGAATTGTCACATCCCCAAATTCCCATATCCCCAAATTGCTACATCCCCTAATTGTCACATCCCCAAATTGTCACTTCCCCAAATTGCCACATCCCCGAATTCTCATATTCCAAATATCTCAAATTTCCACCTTCTCAAATCTTCACCTTCTCAAATCTTCACCTTCTCAAATCTTCACCTCCTCAAATCTTCACCTTCTCAAATTTCGACCTTGTCAAAACTTACACAAACCCTTCCAAATTACCCAATCTCCAAACCCCCGTTTCTAACTTCTATAAATCCCTCCCTAAACATTAACCCCTTGCGGTGAACCTGTTAGGCTGACCGTAAGTCCGATTTCCTGCAAATGCAAAAAAACGCGCGAGAGAGAGAGAAGTTCTCTCCAGTTGATGTACGAGCTGGAAAATAGGAGTGGAGGACAGGGGGTGGTTGCTTGACCCCCGTATACGCGTTTACGAGCAAGCGTGATTAAATGCTTACGCGCGGAATAAACTACGCCGACCCTATACCGACCCGCGTTTTATTTTCCTTTGACGCTGCTGCTTTTTTAAACGTTCGTTATCGTTGCCGTTGTTATTGTTACTGCGCCTCGAACGTACCGCAGGTTGCTCGTTTCAACCCCGATCAATTATGCAATTTTAATGCGACGCACAAGTGCCACGCTCCATTTACATGGCAAACCTTTCGATGGCTCGATGCGGTTTCCGGCGCTCCCAACTGTTTGCGAAGCAGCTGCAGTTTCGATTGTTCCTTTTTTCGGGGGAAATTCACGGGAGAAGTTGGGTCGCTTTGGAGGTAAATTTTAAGGGATAGGTAGGTGGTTCAGTTTGTGATGTTTGGGAAATTTGAGACTTTCAGAATTGAGATTTGGATGTTGGGGATTGAAGAGATTTGGGTGTTTGGGAATTCAGGAGACAGGTATTTGGGGATACAAGCACTTGAGTTTTGGGGTTGTGATGATATGAAGATTTAAGTAGGAGAAGAGTAAGATTTGGAGAATTCTACAGATATGCAGATTTGGGAATTTAATAATGTAGATGTTTGAAAGGTAAGGACTTGTAGAATTTTAGGAATCCTTGCAATCTTAAGAACTTTTGTGATTCAATAGTCTAGGAAGAGGTAGTCTAGGTAGTTTAGGTAGAGTTCAGGTCATTTTTGAAGTTTAGTAACGTACACTTGAAAATTTAAAGATGCAAGTACTCATAAATTCATACATAAATTCTGTAATACAAACTCTTAAAAATTTGTAAACCAGAATACTCTTAAATTTACGAAATAATTTCACTATCTGTTAATTTTCAAATGCAAAAATTTTGTGAAATTTCAATGTCTCCACCTATCTAAAACTATCAAAAATTCCGAAACACGCGCGCAGCAGAGATTCCGGTTATTATAAAAATAAGAACGTGGGTAGCGAAATATATCCGGCGAAAATATGAATACCTTTGTAGCGGCGTAAAATCATAATGACCTCGCGTATAAACCTCCGACAAAGAAAGATAAAATGAAAATGGCGTGCTCAGGGTTGAAATATCGGCAGCGTCGAAAAAGCGGGAGAAGGACAACGGTGTCCCCGTGTAGCAGAAGCATTGTTCTTTTATATCGTTCGATAAATACCCGTGCCAGCACGTGCAGGGCCTGTAAACTCGAAAAACAGTGCGCGAGAAATGTCGGGGGTAGGGTCAGGACTTGATGTACGAGCTGGAAAAAAAAGCTAGCTCGTGGATCGAGAGGGTTTGTCCGCGACGCTACATATGCAAACGCGAGGTTAAATGTCCACGCGAGGAGGAAGAGGAAGCCCGTCGACAAATTAAAGTGATTTATTTTATTTTGCCGGAACTCGGCATTAATCTTGCCGCGTACAGAGACAAGGAAGAAGTTGGATACGGGGTAAGCAGATTTAGCCGCTGGCTTTTTATTCAATTCCTACGGGTAAGTGTTCACTTAAAACCCTGATAAATCTTTAGTTCCGCGGATTTTTTACGCCCATTTCCATTTATTATCGTACAGTAAATGACATTTATTTCTGTATGATAATAAACGTTACTGTGTGAACCGTTACTGTATTTTACTTAACCCCTTGCCGTGCTTTGACGAGTCTCACTCGTGACGCACTCACAACTCAAATGTGATTAATGTTACTCAAATTTTGAATACTCTTTAACTTGAATTTTAGATCCAACTATAATTTGCGTTGTCAAGGATCCCTGAATATAAAATACTTAGAACATTTTAATTTTCTTTGTTCGTTTTAATGTTATAGTCCTGAATGGTTAGTCTTGACCGACGCACCTCATAAATAAATGGCACGGCAAGGGGTTAATCTTACAAGGGGTGGAAAATTTAGCTGAAATTTTCTGTATCGACAGATTCGAGCGTTTGTTACCGAGCAAATATCAGTGAAAAACTGTATGTACGTTTTTGATCGAAAATAATGATTAATGTTTGCTCGCGACAGATTCGAAAATCAAACAGATGAAAACACACCATCGAACCAGACAACCCTATGGTTATAGAAATTATATGTATGGTACATTTTCACTGGCAGGTTTCAATGTTTTGTATAAGATAATGTAGCATTATAGAGACAGATATTTCATGGTTTTTTTAGATATTCGTGATTGCAGGTTTTTCATTACCGTAAATACAGTTTTAATTCCGAATAATATCGAATAGCGTTGTGGCAGAGGGGTAGTGTGTTGAAATGATACGCCGTTGATCGGGGTTCGGTTCCCGGGTGGATGGGGAAATTTTTTTTATCAATTAAACATTTTTTATTTATTTATAACACCAATATTTATTATGATATTGCTCTTCGGGTGCAAAAATTAATATTGAATGGTCGAACGTAATAAATACACGCCATTCTCGTGTTCGGATGAAAATATTAATCGCGATGAAAATTCGTATAAATTTTTGATAACTGTTAAGCACCTTTGAAGCAATATTTCAAAATATTCGTGAAACAAGGGTTGAATACTTAGCTAGTTTTCATAATGGTATAAATTAAAAAGTATTAGCGATACAGATTATTAAAAGGATTTGCAAATAAATATCGAAGCGCATCTTATTTTGCTGAATATAAAAGTTATTCATTTACTAATGCATATAACGGGAAAGCGAATGCGATAACGAAAAGTGAGCAGCGATTCATGCGCGATTTAAAGCTTAATCCTTCATTTATTTCGTCGAGCGTATACAAGAATAAAGCTCCCTATCAAGCAACCATGACTTCGCAATTTGATGAAACGAGGAAATAATCCAGTGGCAATGGTTCTTGCTTATAAAGCTCTGTCGTTGGAAGCGAAGCGTGCGATCGAAACGACGAAAAACGAGCACGTTTTCGATTAATTAAGCCCGTTCGTTGAAAAAATCCATCGTCAGGGGCGTCGAGCGAACGCGTAAGGGGCCGTTTATTCTCGTTCGCCTCGATAGACAGGGAAAAAAGAGGGTGTGCGATCGAAATCGAAATAAAGTTCGCTAATTTGTCCTGCGCTTCACGATCCTTCGGTGATAAAAGCCTTTGTCTACTCGCTTGGCAAATTTAGACGTTTCACATTTTGCGGAGCTTAGGGTTTTTGGGGTTGACAGGGTCGATATTTGGAAATTTAGAAATTTAGAAGTTTAGAAGTTTGGAAATTTGGAAATTTAGAAGTTTAGAGTTTGGGTGGGATATTCGAGTATTTGGGAATTTAAGAAGTTAAGGGTTGTCGGTTTCAAGATTTACGAATTGGAGAATGGGGAGTTGGGGAATTTAAGAAGTTAAGGATTGTCAGTTTCAAGATTTACGAATTGGACAATGGGGAGTTGGGGAATTTGAGGTTGTCAGAAATTTACCAATTTAGAAATTTTAAATCTTGGAATTTTAGGATTTGTGGATCTGAAAATTTGGCAATCTTCAGATTTGCTAATGTGGGAATTGAACTGAAAAATTTGCCAATCCACCAATATTAGAATTTGAAACTTGTCACCCTTGGAATTTGCAAGCTTGAAAATTTACTAAAGTAGAAAATCTACAAATTTATACATCGTGTTATTAAGTAATTTGATAATTTGCATACCTGAAATAATTTCATAATGTAGCTTGAGTTTGAGAATAAATTAAAAAATTTAAAGTCAACTTTTCCAGGCTTGAACCTTCGAATCTCTTCAATCACCCCAAAATTAAAGACAAATAACAAAATCTTTTACACCCATTTTCTCCACCAAAGTGCACGTTACATACGAGCCTAGTGCAACGATGAATAGAGCTATAAACAGAAGCAGAAACGACAGGCGGAGTCCAGGTTAATTTTATCTGCTGGATACCAATTTATTCCGACAACTTTCATATCACCGTTTCACTCTTATTCCTTCTTTTTCGCTTGGCGCGACACCCGGAATTGCGTCGCGTTAATCGTGATTTAGAAATTGTCGCGAAGCTCGCGATTTATTTACCTTAGTTTTATTTATTCTTTCGTTTATCGAACGGTGATGCACTGGATACGTTTCTGCTCTTTTTATGGACGCGTTGAGATTGTTTGCTTTGGAAGATTTATGAAATTGTTATATGAGTTCTTTTTCATCTTTCAAATTATATTGTTCTGTTATGATGTGTGCCAGATGGGGTGACTTCGATATGTGGTAGATGTTTGATGAGATTTGTGTAGGAAAATGTTTATGGTGTGTGGATTTGGAGCTTGATGACATTTTTGTAATATGTGTTTTAATGTAATTGACATTTTGATATATTGATATTTTGACATATTGATATATTGACATATTGACATATTGATATATTGACATATTGACATAGTGATATATTGACATATTGACATATTGACATATTGACATATTGACATATTGACGTATTGACATATTGGCATATTGACATTTTGACATATAGACATGTTAACATATTGACATATTGGCATACATAATTGATATATTAACATATTCACATATTGACATATAGACATGTTAACATATTGACATATTGGCATACATAATTGATATATTAACATATTCACATATTGACATATTCACATACATAATTGACATATTAACATATTGACATATTGACACACATAATTGACATATTAACATACTGACATATTGACATATTCACACACATAATTAACATATTGTCATATTGACACATTGACATTATTGAAATATTAACATATTGACATATTGACATACATAATTGATATATTAACATATTGACATACTTGCATATTCACATACATAATTGACATATTAACATATTGATATATAGACATACATAATTGATATGTTAACATATTGACATACTTACATATTCACATACATAATTGACATATAAACATATTGATGTATTGACATACATAATTGATATATTAACATATTGACATACATAATTGACATATTAACATCCTGACATATTGACATACATAATTGACGTATTAACATATTGACATATTTGCATATTCACATACATAATCGACATATAAACATATTGATATATTGACATACATAATTAACGTATTAACATATTGACATATCTACATGTTCACACTACATATTCACATATTCACATATTTTTATAAAAACACGTCCTTCGACTCAAACACAAATACAAAAATATAGAATAGTCTTCGAACTTGTCTGCAAACGCTGAAGCGATCCGTTGCTCCAAAGATCTGATCAGTCGAACCCCAAACGACTAAAACAACAGAAAACACCCTCTCTTAAAACCCGCGTGAACCATCGAAAGCATCAGTACAGCGAGTCATAGAGCAAAGAATCGAGTTCGGTTAAGGTAAATAAATGGAAGTCCCCGGAGGAATTCGCTCTCCCGAATCGAGCGAAGAAGAAGGTCCAAGTAATCTGAAGCAAAGATGGGCTAAAAGAAAGCTCGACCCTTTTCTTCCCCGTTAGCGTTAGAAAAGCAACGTCTTTCTCTTGGCATTTCCTGCGCATTGTTTCGCTAATTGTGACCGTGTCTCTGTCATATTTCCAACGGAAATGAAAATTTTTACCCGGGGACCGGTGTTCCTTCCTCTTTTTCAAACCCCATCTTCAATTTCTTGCTTTGTCCGGTGGTACACGCGCGAAATTAGGAGCATTCTCGCCGTTGCAACGAGCCTCGGTTTCTTCGCGAGCGAAATTAAAGTGGCTCTTTTGGTCGGTTTCGCGACGTTCCTCGCGCGATGCCAGAGATTTATGAAACCCACGGAAAAGAGTGGAGCACAACTGCCAACATAAATATGTTTCTTTATGCGGAGAAAAAGCGATGGGGAGCTCATAAAAATTCACTTTAATTGTCTCGGATGAATTCTTCGCGGCGGTCGACAGATCAAGTGCCCGCTGGAGAGTTTGCGTCTGACTGCTTGTTGAGATGCGATGGTATTCAAATTTTCATATTCATAAACTACTAAATGGTCTAGTTTTCAAATAATGAAGTTATCGAATGATCAAATTATCTGATGATCGAGTTCTTAATTGATTGAATTATCAAATGATCAAATTATTGAATGATGAAGTTATCGGATGATTAAGTTCTCAAGTGATTAAATTATCGAATGATGGAATTAGGAAACGATGAAATTATCAAATTCTAAAATTTGATGATCAAATTGTGAAATAATCGAATCCTCAAAAGATCAAATTCTGAAATAATCGAATCCTCAAAACATCAAATTCTGAAATAATAAAATCCTCAAATGATCAAATTATTGAATGATGAAATTATCAGATGATTAAGTTCTCATATGATTAAATTATCAAATGATGGAATTATGAAACGATGAAATTATCAAATTCTAAAATTCTCAAATAATCAAATTGTGAAATAATCGAATCCTCAAAAGATCAAATTCTGAAATAATCGAATCCTCAAAAAATCAAATCCTGAAATAATAAAATCCTCAAATGATCAAATCCTGAAATAATCGAATCCTCAAATGATCAAATTCTGAAATAATCGAATCCTCAAAAAATCAAATCCTAAAATAATAAAATCCTCAAATGATCAAATCCTGAAATAATCGAATCCTCAAATGATCAAATTCTGAAATAATTGAATCCTCAAAAAATCAAATTCTGAAATAATAAAATTCTCGAATGATCAAATTCTGAAATAATTGAATCCTCAAAAAATCAAATCCTGAAATAATAAAATCCTCAAATGATCAAATCCTGAAATAATCGAATCCTCAAAAAATCAAATCCTGAAATAATAAAATCCTCAGAAGATCAAATTCTCAAATTCTCAAATTCTCAAATGATCAAGTCCTAAAATAATCGAATCCTCAAATTTTGAACTAATCGAATCCTCAAATAACCCCAGAAACAATAAACCCCGAGTATCTAAAAACAGAACTTTCAAACTTAATAATTCGTGCCTTCGAAGAAGTTTCCTAGCGCCATTTTGATGTAGATAATATTTGGAAAGTTTTACGAAATGAAATTTCTACGAAGTTTCTACGAATTTCCGTGTTGCGGAAATTTGCGGGCCGGTTATTATCGTTTTCGCCTCGGCTCCCCCTAGTGGATCTACTCTTTTCCATTCCACTAGGATGATCCTTTTTTCGTGCACGCTGCAGTTTACTAAATTAGAAAAAATGGTGAAAGAACAATGGTAGATTCGGTCGAAATATTTCGGCACAATAACAAAAGGGGAAACTAACCTTTCAATAATTCTTTGTTTCAGATTAATCGTGCAGCGCTGTACAACTGGGGCTGTGTATCATCGAGGTACACAGGTATTTTTCTTTTATAAATTTTCAAACATTTATTCTTCTAACTTTTTTAAATTTTATTTCCTCAATTTCATTTTGAGAAGCATGTACTATTAATGGGTACGTGAATTGTTTTCTTAAGCGATATTAATACAGTTATTTTAAATTCTTAATAAGCTTATTAAGGGTTTATAAATAAGGGTCAAATATTAAAATGTTTATAAATGAGGTTATAAATATTTAAGTCTTTGTTCGAATCGATTTAAAAATATTTATAAATAAATTTGAACGAATTTCGGGGATGTATTCATAATATAAACTTGTAAGATTTTATTCTGCAATGAAAATCAGTAAACCTGTTTAACACGAGCTTCTTTCGATTGTCGAGAGACGTACCTCTTTCAAGAAATCCATTCTTGTAATAAAATTTTATAATGAAATTCCTCCTAGGAAACTCCGAAAGAAAGTAAGGATATTGCATACTACTGCAGTTGGGTTATTATAATTATGAAAAGAAGACATCTATGTCTATCTATTATTATCATAAAGGTATGAAATGAATGTCCTGTAGATGCCCCAGAATTTTTTTCTGATCGAACTCCCTTTATTAATCCTCCAAAATTGAATTTACACGTTTATTAAAAAAGTTCATATATCAAAGCCACCAATTCTAGTAATTTTCATACTTCCGAGTAGTACAACATTTCGATAAATCCATCTCATTGTTCAGAGGCAGTAAGCATTGACAAAGAGCCGAAAAATTTAATAAACATTCGAAAAATAATTCCGGAATGTACTTTTTCGACGCGATGCACCGATCGAATTGTGAAGCATTTGTCAAAAAGATTCCTCGCATACAAGTAGGAAAATCTCGTTTTTCGCGCGACCGGCCAAAAGGATTTATTGAATTTCTCGTTGAACGAGAAATTTATTCAGGATGAATCAGATAGCGAGTAAAGGGGGTGGTAGGGTCGCAAAGTTGGCTGTCGCCGAATTATTAAGTAGAGGGAGAAAAAAAGGGTGCTTTTCTGGTCTGGCTCTCGCAAATCATACAGGTATACCGATGACAGGACCAACGACGACGTTCGACGGAAAAAAACCCGAAGGAAAAAATAAAAAGAGACGCGTATCGCACAAAGGGCGTTATAGTTCGTAGCTGAGGTAACTGTGAGCCGCGAAACAAAAGCTGGAACAGCCTCGGGGTTGATAAAGGGATCGTTGCTGGTACGTGGATTGTTGGAAAAACGGGATCGACCGGTCGAATTCGATATATATTCGCGACTCGCCGCGAAAAAAACTTGTGATATTGAGACGAATGGCTCGCGGGGAAAATGTAGCTTTTCCTGAAAGCAAACGAGCCGGCGCAAAATGTGTTTCGACGCGACCTTTGTCATCCCTTCAACTTTCTACCTTGTTACAAAATTACCTTTACCTTTGTGCCGGGTGTATAGAGCGTGAAAAACTTTAATCAAAATATGCTTCGTTGTAGACACGCGTAATAAAATTCTAATTTCATTCCGGCTCGATTCGTATCTCATTTTATATCTGTGGTACTACTTTTTCTTTATTCGTTTAGTTATTAGGACGTTCTATATTCGGGGACGTTATATCTTCGCAATTTTGGGTCTTCTAGGTTTTTCAGATTTTTTACTACTTTTTAGGTTTTCTTTTTTTTAACTTTTTTGGGTTTAGTAGGTTAACAAGTTTCACCCTCTTCTTAGTCTTTTATTTTAACCCACGAAAAGCTGACTTTTTTAAATAATTGAGAAGAACGTTTGTCCATTTGTATAAAAAATAATTTTGTACAACTTGTTTTTTTTTTTTTTTTAAATTGTGTGTCTCGATGAGTCAAATGTCTGACATTGTATACAACCCCTATGTTAATATAACATCGTTTTCTTATTTTATTATCATAATTATTATTATTATTCATATGAGATATTCATATAAAATATCTCATCAAAGTTGGTCAGTAAAATACTGGATCACCCTATGAAGATCAATATCCATATGAATTAATACACATACTTAACATGAAGTGCACTGACGTAGCAACCCTTATGACATTCATGTCTCTTATTGCCTGCAAAATAAACATAAAATTATTCATCAAAATTCAGCAAATAATTTTCAAGCAACTTCAACGAAGTTAAACTAGTTTCCTTATTTAACCGCGATAGAGTTTCACAAAAAATAAAATTGTAGTAATAGACGATAGTTTTAATTCAATTTACGTTGACCTACATCATATGACAAGAATGATGCACTTTTTTTCGGAAGAGTCGTAATGGAAAAGCGTGCGATGATCGCTCGCGTGTTTCCCTTCGCACGGTGAACAAGATTCTGGTTCAATTTTGAATGGCGGTATTGAATCGTCGCGCGGCCGTGTCGAAGAGCGGTGGAAAATTTGCCACGAAGAGTAGAGTTCCGATGGTTCAGCGCGCACCAGTAAAATATCAGGAAGAGAATAACTTGAAAAACTGTAGACAAAAGGTGAATACGGAACGAGGATGAACGATTTCGACCCGGAAAGATGAGAATCGATCGAGTTCCGGAGTTATTTCGTTATATCCGTTTGCGCGGGCTTTCGAACTGGACCGGCAGGAAGTTTATAGGATTAGTTTCGAACGAGTCTGAGCGGAAAGTAACGAAACGAGGTTCGCGCCGCTCTGGATACGAGATTATTTTATTCTCTTGCGAACGAAATCTTTGCCTCCTGTAATGAAACTAATCGAAATTCTTTTACGTTGTTGAACGCTCTTTTTAATGCAGTTAATTTGAGGATTAATGTGGTACTTCAAGGTGAAGAACTTGAAGTTCGAACTTCAAGATCACAGATTTTGAACTTAACTGATTGGAAGTACAAGATATTCTTCTAGAACCTTAAATAGATTTACTGCATAGGTGTACAGAAATTTTTGATGATAGTTCGGACATTTTTTAATCATTCAATAAAAAAAATTTCGTAGTTAGATTTTACTCTGAAACAAGAAACCAGTTGTACCAAAATTGCTGCGAGCCATGTCAGACTGTTACCGAGCAAATTTATAAAAATTGTTTTCTATGAAACTACAGAAGCATGTACGCTATACACACTTTCTTAAAAAATCTAAGAAAGTAGGTTTATGTAGAAATTTTTCAGGAACCGCAGTTGACATAAGCTTGCAAGGTAAATATGAACAAATGATATATTAGATATACAAGAATATGAAGGTTTGAAAACAGTTATTTCTGGTTAAGAAATCGGAAAGACATTGAACAAATCTATGCAGGTAAAAAGTAAAATGCAATGTGCTGATGCATATGGTAGACAAATATATTCAATCTTATTTGTTCAATGACGAGATGTACTCCATCTAAGTTTACGTACGCACGAGAAGATTAGCAATCATAACGATTTATTATTCAGGCGTTCATTAGCAGATTGTAATAATGCGTCAAGGATACGAGCCTAATTCCGTGGAAATTCAGGTCTAACGGGGATTCAAGCTTGGATTTTAATATTTCATTCACGAGGTAACCCTAGTTCTATTCCCTCTAGCACCGCTCTATTGGCTAGCACTTGCTATAATTTATTTCTGTTTGCTTTCCCTTGCATTAGCACCCTTCGCTTTAATTCGCCTGCTTTCCCTGAGATTGTGATCTCGTCATTTTGTCACACCAAATTAACCTTTTGCTTAAAAGGTGATTCATGCTTACTTTTCTGTTTAATGCAATGTGTATTAGAATATATAGGGTGGTTTATACAATTGGGATTGTAACTTTGTTGCACTGTTAACTTACAGAATAGTTAAAGGTGGGAGATAAATGATTTATGGAGTACTGTACTTTGAGATTTTTCAGTATGGGTATTGATAGTGTTATAATCTGTTGCGTAAATTATTTTATGTAGTGTTATTCATATGATGATACAGGGCGTCTCACAATTAGAGTTGCGCGCGCAGCTAGGTTCGAAACGCGAGGGTTACGCCCACTCCGCCATTAGGCTCGAAGGCGGCGCTCTCGCGTCTGCGCATACGTAGTCCTCGCGCTCTGATTGGTCCGTGTTTTTCCTTAATAATTCAAAAACGAAGCTTCAAACCCCATTTTTGCAAAGGGAAATCTTATTCAGAATCAGCTTCCCCTCATTTCAGGAACCTTCACTAGTTGTGAAACACCCTGTATAGCAAAATATATAAATATACATATGAACAGTGTAATGTTTTACTACATATAGTAACAGTATGTTTATAATAGCAGTATACTACAAGGTACTTGTAGTAACAGTATATGTTTTAGTACATGTAGTAAAAGCAGCAACTAATAACGAAGAAATAACTCGAAAGTGTTCATTAAATCTTTCAATCAATAAATATCATGTTATCCGTCAAAAATACCTTCGGCAATAATTAAATATATTTACAAACTTTTTACTTATCGTCAGTCAGTCTTAGTAAAGCTCGCTCTGTCAAACTATCTGTTCCGTAATATTTTCTTGCACTCTGATTTTTCACACAACTTGAAACTACTACAGTTGACACATCATTCGATACGTAATGATCTAGCAATTGAGAAGCGATTCACTATAGATCCCTCGCATTTGTGGTTCGATCGCAGTCTACTTGGGCTCGTTTACACTCGATACAGCTAATTTCTGGTGATTCTACATTCGGTATAGTTCGCTTCTACTCCGTTCCGTCCTTCATTCAGTCTAGCTAGCCGTTTACCCACTCCACTGCCGTGAAATACAGCAGCGCAGCATTTACCTCATCGACGCGAAATCACTTCTATGAAAGCTCCCATCGGCGATGGAATATTTTCACGATGTAAAGCGATGCGTTCACCGCGCAGTATCGCTCGGATTTTATTCCAACTCCATTCTTATGTTAATTTATCAGCCGCGCACGAATGCGCCGTATAATGGGACACGGATTTATAGCTCGCGATTCGTTCCGATGAAAGAGGAAAAAATTATCGTGAAATTCGAATAAAGAACGAGAACAGCAAATTTCGATGTTTCGGATTACTTACGACACACGGATGTGGGGATATAAAAGTACTGTAATCTACAAATACTAGAAATAGCGGGAGAGGAATCTAGAAATACGATAAAGGAGTTTAAGAATCTACAAGTATGAAGATATAGTAGAAGGATTTGGGGATTTAAGGACTTAAGAGTGCAAAGATTTAGGGGTTCTAGGATTTAAGAGGTTAAGGATTTGGGGATTTAAGGGTTTAATAATTTGAGACTCTAGGTTGTAGATGTTTAGGAGGAAAGTATCTACAGGGATGTAGGTATCTGGAGATATAAGAATGTAGAAGTACAAGGGGATGTAGGTATTTGATTCCTATATTTGAGGATATAGGAATTCAGAGATATAGCTATTTACGAGTATGGAGATCTAGTAATGTAGATATCTGAGGATATACATATAGGTAGGTGTTCAAACACCTCCAGAAATTTAGAGTATAGATACGTTAAGGATATTGAAACCTAGGAGCATAGGTACATATGAATGTTGAAACTTAGGAGCATAGGTACACTACCGTCCATAAGTATCCGGACACTTGGTTTCGTTACATAAAACATAGTTGAACTTTGCACGAAAGTTATTTAGGGTTATCATATCATTTATAATAATTATTATCTTTTTTGAGGTGTCATAACGTAATAGAATTAATTTTTAAGTACAAATTATACAATGAAAGTGTGAAAGTAAAATTCATGTCCAGAAGTACAAAGTCCAAATTTCTGAATCTAATGAAACGCTTTCGATTCGAAAAAAAATTTTCATTTCTACTGTGTTTCATTTCTATGGTGCAGAACGTATTCAGAGGGTTCTTCGATATGTTTCAAGTGTTTGTAAACTGTTGGTAGATGTTTAGGTTCCCTCAATGGAGATAAGAATGGAGGTAACGCTACGCACTCGACAGTTTCGGTTTAGTTCGTCTGTAGCTTCTTTTCCATCGAGATACGAGTTCCAAACGAGAATTATCAATCGAAAAACGTTCCAGTATTCTGACCTTCGCAGAAAAAAAAATCGATTTTAGTTACTGTTGCAGATACTTGAATAACTTTCATGCAACGCGAATGCATATTTCGCTTGTGTCCGGATACTTATGGACGGTAGTGTATGTAGGTGTCCAGACACCTCCAGAAATCTAGAGTGTAGGTATCTAAGGATATTGAAACCTAGGAGCATAGGTACATATGAATATTGAAACCTAGGAGCATAAGTGTCTGTAGGTATAGATATAGAGTAAGGATGAGTGATATAGAGTATCTAGGATGTATCTATAGATACCTAGAAATATAAAAATCTAAAAATATAAATCTATAAAAGAAATGCTAACATTTATCAGTAACCTGTAAACACAAAAAAGTCTCAGGTGTATATATATTTGGTTCGATAGTAGAAATACGTAACGAGTCCCTGGGCCGAAATGATTTGGAGAAGCGAAGAAAGAGGAGAAAATAGAGGAAAGTTGTAGAACAGACGAAAGCAAAGAAAGTTGAGAAGGGGTCGGGGTAAAATTTTTGCGAAATCAAGAGCAAAGGGGTTTCGAGGGTCTCTGAGGAGCGAAACAAACGTCGGGAAGTTAAAGAGAGGAAACCGGGAAACCGGAGAAAACGTTGAAGCAAAAGTAAAACAAGAAAGATCGATCGACGAAACCTGAGAAAATTGTGTGTGATCAGTGGCAGTGGTTTCGAGATACTAGCAAAGAAAGGATAAAACAGCTTCAAAGTGAAGACTAAATTAAAGAGAAGAAACTGACCTATCCAGTCGAAGAAATACCAAATACGAATGTGGAAATAAAAATTGAACTACTTGGTCAAAGTATTTTACTGTTTTATTCTTTTCCTTCGGTTTCTGTCGTTATTTTGAAAATGACTGAAATATGATTTATTTATTTTATTTGAAATAATTTATTTCATTTGAAGTTGATGTAACAGGAATGAATAACAGTTATGCATGAAAAGGAAGTGGACAATTAACATATTGATTGCAACGGTGATAATGGATGTAGCGAGGCAAACTGTGGTAACAGCTGCACAAAATTCGGTCACTCAGTTCAATTAATTCTCCAATATTTCAGATGTTACTCGTTTTTAAAATAAAAATTGGTGTTCGTTATGTTGCTGTTATTGGTAATTTGTCGGTTCTTTTGCCTTGTACAGATGAACTAAAAAATTTACATTGTTATAATTACTGAAAATCTATTCAAAATTTCCTTAATTTTTATTTACTGCAGCATCGTATTATTAATGATAATATTTCTTTCGCATAGCACATGTTAACCAAATGAATAATATCATAAGTTCACACTCGAACATAAAGATTGCAATCGAGAAGCGTAAAAATTTACATTGTTATAATTACTAAAAATCTATTCAAAATTTCCTTAATTTTTATTTACTGCAGAACCGTATTATTAATGATATTTCTTTCGCGTGACACGTGTTAACCAAATAACACCACAAGTTCACGAACGCGAAGATTGGAATCGAGAAGCGTAAAAATCTGGTAAACGAAGGTAATATGTCGAGAGAGTGATCGTGACGAATGAGGAACAGTTTTCGCCGGTGGGAAATTTATCGGTAGCCCCGTGTACCGGTTAATCAGAACCGTTACCATCTACCAAATCACGGATATTTATAGTTGCACGGCGATTCTGATGCAAATGAAGAAACCGTGCCGAGGTGGTCTCGTCTCCTGATAAAGTCGTTTGTCCCGTTTGCTGGGTGTGTTCCAATTTAAATTATCTAACACGCTCTTCCTCAACTGATAAGCCCCCGTTGTCCGAAAGAACCTAAGAGAAATGGCAAAGGATGTTTTACTCGAACGTTTTATCCGACAAATTTCACCTGATATTATTCGGAAACCGAGAGATTTCCCTACGAGGATATGCAATCTTATGCAGTTGTAAATTATAGGGAATTTCAATTTTTATATTTGTTTGAAGATGTGGAAGTTGTACAACTTTTTCAGGTTAAAAAAATTATATTTTACTGTGACATTTATATATTATATAAATCCTGAAAGAATGTATACGTGTACCACATGTAATAGTGGTAATGTTCGTACATCTCTGATGGTTTTGAACACAGAGTGATGGGTTTGAACATGTGAGTAACATATGTGTACATGTATACATTCTTGAAAAGGATAATTGTTATTTAATCTTGATGTAATGAATGAATGGTAGGTAGGTTTATACAAATTAAAATTAACCAGTATTGATTTTTATACAATCTTTGATTCAATGTTTAAGTTCTCTTTAGATTTTATTCTTATGTATAGGGGTGCTTACCCCAACTGTTATAACTGTTTGCAACCATATGCTGCAGTGCATGTTTTTTTCTTATTTGAAAATTCTATCTCTTGTTATACTTCTATTTCTACTGTACTATAAGTAGAATAGTAGAATAGCTGTATAGTGGTTGAGTGAACTTAACATAATAATAAAGCAAAGTGTAAAAGTAACAGAATAGTAAACTGTGCAGCTATGCAGTAAAATAAGTATTATCAAAACAGTGAAGCAATAAAACATACAAAAATAAAATAATCTTCAAAAACTCTAGAACAAAATACTAACAGTGAACAGTAAAATAACGATAGTAAAATAGAACATTACAATAAAAGACCTAAACAGACTACAAAAGAATAATAAATTAAAAAGGAAGCTGTTTTGACACAGGGTCCTTGAACAAAAAGAAAAGTCGAAACAGTTGGACAGTTTAATCTCTCGATTAATATCGAAGCAGTCCGGTATTATCAGTAAAGTAATAATTCATCTATCCGTCGACGTTTCCATCGTTTTCGAGCTGTTTGTACAACGGATGAACCGAATCTGCCGTTTATCAGTGGAGGGGCGAATTTTTTCAGTCTAGCGACGCCGCCAGGATAATTGCGCGAAATCGCATAATCCGGTTAAGGGGGTGCAATTTTGTCGCATCGAATTCGAGCTTCTGATTGCGTACAACATGTGTTGTAGCCCGTGCGGCGTGTGTTTATCGAACGATCGGGACAGCCAGGCGAAAATTACGAGTATCGTAACGCCGCTATAACCGCACCGACCTTGCGAATCATTTTTTATTTTTCATCCCTCTGATGCGATCTCGGCTATGCTCGAATTAACGGTTCTACGTAAAAAAGAAAAAAAAATATATGACAAATAGGTGGATGGGTTTGCTGGTTGGCGTTCGTTCAACATTTTCGCCTTTATTTCCAATATTTGCGTTCGCGTTTATGGTAGTTTGAAAACTGCACCGGTTTGCTTCAAGCTCTTTCACTATCGATTATTTAAATCGCGACTCACCCGATTCTTCCTCAGTTTCCACTTGTTCTACTTGCGAAAATTCGACTCTCCTTTCATTTATTTCGCTTTTGTTTTCGTCGGTGTCATTATTTTCGACGGGCCGGATCTCTCTTTGTTATTGAAATTTTCTTTTCGCCGCGTTTGTTCGCGATTAACTCGAATTCCCTGATATGCACCGTTATTCGTTATCTATCGTTCGACTTTTTTCTCTTTCGGTAGCGCTGACATTTTTGCTTTGCTAGCCCGTAATTGCTTTCGCTTTTATCTTGGAACAAACTGCAAATTGCAACCAACGTTATTTCCCCAATTTCTTTCGACCCTTTGTGACTTCGCTTTTTTAAACGTTGGCGCGAGTAATGTATCGCAAACAGAGTAGCACGATTTTAATTTGGTTATCAGAACATTTATTACATATGGCAATAAATTAATAAATTAGTTAATGGACAAATATCCATTTTCACTGTTTTCAAAGTCTACTGTTATGAATTACTGTGTCACAAGTTATTGTTTCGAAAACGGTTCTTATTAATTATCGTTTACATTGCATAAAGAGGAGAAAATGACTGAGCGTAAATATTTGCACTTTCCGTCGCTTGTCACGTTTACATAAATTTCTTCCCGTTTTCATTACTTCGTTAAATACACCTCTTATGATGCATTTACACGAACTCGCTTTTACAGTCTTTAAAGTACAAGTGGTAAAAATAAATTATTGGTTAAAAGGTTCTATCATTTGATAGAACTTCCATGTGTTAAATGGAAGTTCACAAAATTTGTATAAAAATTGTTACAAAATTTTTACCAGTATATTCTGATTGCAGTTTCGAAACACGATTTCATTTGGACATTTACTGCTTTAATTCACAATTAATTTTCTGAGGAGCGGAGAGATGTATATAATTGGATTATTCGAAATTGCGGGACACCCCGTATATTTGTGCTCATCTTCTCGTTACCCTATTGGCTCATATTCCATCTTCCCCTTTTCGCATTACTGAAAAGCGAATTTCAGCATTCGGTCTCCTCTCTGTTCGGTTGTTTTTTTTCTTCCAGCCGCTCGTACTCGTCACATTTTTACCCTCGGTTCCACCCTCGTTTACTCGTTCTTCTGTTAACCCTTCCCATCCCCTCTCTCTCTGTACCAAGCCACTGTTTTCGCTGGAAATTACGTCGACAGTAATATAAAATGCGTGGGTTTATCCTTCCGGAAGTTCGAGTCACTCTTTGTGTTTTCGTACGATACGATCCTTTGCATGTCCCCTCGCTTTTTCTCTTCTCTCTCTTTGCTTCCTGCTTTCCCTCGGTTACGCGGCAATCCAATTACCGAATTAAATGTATGAAAAAACGAGAAGATACGGATCTGTGTATATGGGAATAGGGGATGATTACGTTGTCGGGAAGAGGGTTGAATCGTGTTTACGCTGAGTAACTGCGACTCCGTTTCGCGATTTCAAAATTTAATATACGAAACCTTTGTGTCTCCGCATCTTTTTATTGGGGTGTACCTAAATTTTCGGATGACCACATAATTTGCAAATTATCGCCTTACTTGGTTGGTTTAGCTAGTTTAGCTCTTACAAAGTTCTTAAATTTCTGTGTCATAAAGTTTCTAAATTTGAAAGATCTGACTCTTCGAGGAAGGTCTATTTGCAATTTGATCTCTGCTGGAGGTCTGGTCCAGAGTTTACGGCGCGCTATTTTTGACACATAGAATGTTTACACTACGGAGTCTAAATCCTGCAGATGGTTATTTGAAGAGAGGCTTGTTAGGAAGACCATGATCCCACAGACAATGAACTCTTATTCTATTAAAGTTTTTATAGAATATTTCATATAGAAGCGTTTGAAGTATTAATTTCGACATTGTTACAAAATTATCATTACCATTATGTATACTATACCGACTTCTTATTATTACAAATGTCATTTGCAGAATGAAACCAGTAAAATGAAAGCATGTGACAAACTGTTTAGTACAAAAGCACAAACAAAATGCCCCGATCTGATTACTAAGAGCCTAGAAATAGAACGGCAAGTGTTGGCGCACGACGTATTCGATTCTACGATACGTTGTAGGGTATCATATTTCATCGGACGCGTATCGTCAGGTTCTACGTTACACGTATTACATCACGCCGCAATTACATCGCGAACAGGTGATTCGCGAAACGGCGAGGCGTGTAAACCGTTTGTAACCATGTAAATCGCAATACGCGACATGTAAATTAATCGCGAATAATGCGGCTGACATGTTCTCGGTTTTCCGACTGTATCGTGATTACGTCATTATGGTGCGAGCGTTGTTACGCCCGGACGACGACCGGTAACGATCGATATCGTTAATAATCGACGATTAATGGGTTCGAAATCGTTCAGGAAGAATCACGTTCGCGATGATAAATATTATCGGTCCGATCTGCTCTGTATTTCAATGGATGCTGCATTTTTTAACAAACAAACGCGCGTTGCTCGTCGACTTTCCCCATCTCCGGATTTTGACACGTTCTTGCAAAACGTCAGAAAATACGAGCTTGACTTTTACAACGAAACAGTGCTTTTCCTTTTTTAACCTTATGATTACTTGTAATTGCGTAATGTGATGGCTTAACTTATATGAGCCGTTCAGTGCACACATTGATTAACTCCATTTTTTGAAAAATCTTAAATTATTATAAATAGAAAAAGTTATGACTATACCAAATGCTTTAACACTTAAATTTAAGATGTTTCAAAAAATGGAGTTAATCAATGTGTGCACTGAACGGCTCATATATTATTCAACTTCTGTTTACTGACTCTGCCTCTATTTATTTTATTATCGAATAGTATATTAACCAAAGTATGACAATGATTTATGTGATACAGAAATACTGCTATTTAGGGACATTGAGATCTAAGGATTTTTGTATCAGGGAATATTTAGATACATACTTAGAGATGTCTAGATATAAGATATATTTAACACTAAAACTACCAAACCGGTCAAATGACCGCTCCACAAGCTTCTTATTATAAGGAATACATATTGTTAAAATACATTTCTTGAAATCAGAATCGATTTTCATCAAAATAAGGAATAAGTGTATGTAGTAATTTATGTTTTGTCGTTTGTTTATCTATTTTTTAATTTCAAATTAAGTACACATTAGATGTCGGTAGGTTTAGTGTTAAGTACACTTAAGTATAAGTAACTATATTAATCAGGAATATCTAAATCTAAATTGATATACACATATGTACAAATCTCCTCATATGTCCTACAATGTGTACACGCACGAGTGAAGATATATTCTGTCATTATAAATTAATTTTTCAAACGAGAGGTTTAAAATAAAAATGCGTTAAACGACGGCAATTCGTTCCAACAACAATCAATTTTCAGTGCACTTTCAGTCTAAAAAGAGGAAAAAAAATAATTCGAAACGAGGCAATAAAATGAATCAGCCGGTATAAGAGGGCCATCAGCGTCTTTAGCAGAGCCGTTTTAATGGTTTTAATATCGCAAAGCCGTTGTTCGTGACCGTCATCATTACCCAGCACTCTGTTTCATCGAACGCCTCTCGGCAGCCGTGGATTATTAATTAAATTCTTAGGATCGTTGTCCCCTCGCTCTGATTTCCGGGACAATTACGAAATCCCGGGGATCTGCAGCCGATCCGAGTCCGCCTACTTACGTATCACCGAGATCCGGGGATAATCGTGGAAATCGCGGGGAAAATTGCTGATAATTCATCGGGTCCTTGCTCGACCCCCTTTTTCTTGCCCTCCAACCCGGTCCGAATGCGCCGTTGAGGGTTGCCTTCGGGGGATGATTTCCAACCCTTTTTTCGTTCTCCTCTTTTTTCTTTCCGCTTCTTTTCCTGCCGAATAATTGTCATTAGCGAGAGAGGACATTAGTAATTTCAAGTGCGTACTCGGGGACTATTAATAATGTCAATTTGTTGAATTTTAACGAGGCAAATTTTCACCTTTTCAACGCTCGGCAAAAAATACGCGCTCTTCTATTTCGTGTCAGAGCGAACGGTGTCAAATTATTGCGCTACGGTGTTTTTGCCTTGAATACTTGTCGGTATCTTCACATTTAAAGTTGCTCCTGAAATTTCATAATTTCATCGAGTTCGTAATTTAACACGAGTCGAGACGGTGTCTTGTGTACAATTCATGCAAATGTAATACAGTTCGCAAACTTTTTCGACCATCTGCTTGTCTCTTTAAACTATTAACGAGCAGCCACTTTCGGGGTACGATTACGAAACCAACAGGCAGTAAGACCCGCTAACTAAACCGATAAACTTACGACCCGAAGGCTTTTTCCACCCTTTTTTGCATGTCGTCCCCTTTCGGAATTAAATTCAATTCGTCCTCCCCCTTTTTTGTACTTCGCCGACCCTCGGATAAATCGATTAAGCCTTCATCGGGGTCGCGAGTAGACAGATCTAGCAAACCCCTATTCTAAATTAAACATTTCTACAACCTCTTCTGTCTCCATTAATCAACTTCGTCTTTCGAACGATGTTTTTATGTCTGCTCAGTTATTTTAATACGGTACTATCATAAAATAAAATGATAGTAGACTGATAATATGATATACTGTAAGAATAACATGAAAGAATAACATATGACAATGATATTATACTCATACGATGATGTTATGCTCTTACGATCATATATGATGCTGCTATGCTATGAAGCTTATGATAATGTTCTGAAACTATTATATGATGATGTGATAGTAATATCATAGTACAATAACAAGCTAACATGGTAGCTTGATAAAACAATAAAATACTACGATAACATGATAATATAATAATATTACAACCTCACAATATAATATGGTAAAATTACATATGCCATATGTGAGACTTTAATAACATATGATAATGTGATAGTAATATCATAGTACAATAACAAGCTGACATGGTAGCTTGATAAAACAATAATCTACTATGATAACATGATAATATAATAACATTACAACCTCACAATATACTATGGTAAAACTACATGTACCATATGTGAGACTTTAATAACATATGATAATGTGATAGTAATATCATAATACATTAACAAGCTACCATGGCAGCTTGATAAAACAATAAAATACTATGATAACATGACAATATAATAACATTAGAACTTTACAATATAATATGGTAAAATTACATACACCATATGTGAAACTTAAATAACATATGATAATGTGATAGTAATATCATAATAAATTAACAAGCTAACATGGCAGCTTGATAAAACAATAATCTACTATGATAACATGACGATATAATAATATTACAACCTCACAATATAATATGGTAAATCTACATATACCATATGTGAAACGTTAATAACATATGATAATGTAATAGTAATATCATAATAAATTAACAAGCTACCATGGCAGCTTGATAAAACAATAATCTACTATGATAACATGACAATATAATAATATTACAACCTCACAATATAATATGGTAAAATTACATACACCATATGTGAAACTCTAATAACATATGATAATGTGATAGTAATATCATAATACATTAACAAGCTACCATGGCAGCTTGATAAAACAATAATCTACTATGATAACATGACAATATAATAACGTTACAACCTCACAATACAATATGGTAAATCTACATATACCATATGTGAGACTTAAATAACATATGATAATAGTACAATAATATAACATTGTAACCTAAAATAATAAAGTGACAAATTAAAACAGAACAAGTTCGACTAGCAAGTGGTTGAAAATGTTTACCGCATAAATATTCATGGAATTTAAGCGACAAACTCTGGGAGTTGCACAACAGATTTTCCAGCGAAAGAGTTAATTGGAACAGGAGGAAAAATCGAGATGCGGTGGAACGTCGATAGTTCAGAGACGTCGAGGAATCGATTACAGGCTAAAATCTGCAGGAGACGTTATCGTTGAAATTCGTTGCCAGTATTTATAGAAACGATGACGTGGAAGCAGGCTAGACCGAAAGAAACTGACGCGATAATCGAATCGCGAAACGAGCTGTCGATGCAAATACTACGTGGAACTTTCCAGACATAGTTGAGGAAACTTTTAAAAAATGTCGCGGAAATCGTTTACCTTTAGTTCTCCTTCTCGTCTTCGATGTTTAAGTAAATTATTCCGGATATCCAGAAAATTTTACGCAAATAATTAACAGATTTACAAATCGTCAAACTTAAAAAATTGGAAGTTTCAAATTTGCTATCATTTCGATTTTTTATTAAAACGTGAAGTTTGATTATTCCACGCGATATATTTCTTTCCCTACTTGTACCCGTATGTCCATGATTTTCACAGCTCGTCACGTTTCCTGCTATTTACCTGCTGTTTCGTAGTTTCCCGCCTCCATTATTCTAACTTTCCCATTTCCGCTGGCAGATATCTGTTCGCTTCCAGCACGATTTTCCGTCGGCGATTATTTCTGTCGAATTTTCAACCAGTTTCCGTCAGTTTCTAATCCATTGTTCGCTGAAATGTTCCATCAATCTTTCAACCTTATTCATTACCCGCGCACCGATATATTTTTCATTCGATATTTTTTCAATTGACGGATGCCGTTTAATCAACAAATAAACTCTCCATTAATACTGTAGCCTGTATTTCCAGTATTTATTCGACTGAAACTAAAAAAATGAACGAATAACGAAATTGATGTACGAAGTTCTCTATGTTCGATAACGTTATATGCTCCGATAAAAATGTCCAAACGAAAGTGTTAGTGCAAAGGTTATCGATTTGCTTCGTGTTTAATCGGCAATTCTCTGTATTTGCAAATGTATACAATACGGTGTTCACTGATGGATCCGATATTTATATTAGCATTATTTTATTTATTATGGTGTGCCGCTGTGTGCCGCGAAATGAGCGTGGAAGTTTATGAGAATATTTTACTTTAAAGTTGCATGTATTCTCAAATTTATTCACGTGATTTAAAATTAATGAAATTGAAAAATAAATGAGCAAAGCATAGAAAAAATTGTACATACGTTAGCTCTTCATTTTCATTAAAATCAATGCAGATTTCAAGCAAAGCATCTTTATAAATTATGTAGTTTATAAATTATAAATCATGTATAAATTATCTAAGTCGAAGCTTATGGAGTCATTTGACCGTTTAGTCTTTAGAAACTTTCCAAGTTCCTCAATTTATACATTCAGAAATATCAACATTTTTTTACATGCTGAAATTAGCCTGCAATTCCTAAACCCTCTTCCTTCACTTTGTTTAACAAATTGTTTGTCAAATCTTTCTAAGTAAAGTTGTACGTAGTCTCAAATTTATTCACGTGATTTAAAATTAATGAAATTGAAAAATAAATGAGCAGACTAGTAGTAGAAAAAATTATACATTAACTCTTCAACTTCATTAAAATCAATGCAGATTTCAAGCAAAGCATCTTTATAAATTATAAATCATGTATAAATTATGTAGGTCGAAGCTTATGGAGTCATTTGATCGTTTAGTCTTTAGAAACTTTCCAAGTTCAATTCGTACATTCAGAAATATCCACATTTTTCTACATACTGAAATTAGCCTGCAATTCCTAAATCCTCTTCCTTCACTTTGTTTAACAAATTGTTTGTTAAACCTTTCTAAATAAGCTTGAACCGTTGACCCATCACGATCGTAATTACCATCACTGATCAAACCTCGACAAACCGTATGCCGCAAATTCCGATCACCCTACATTCGCCCTTAAAGAGCAAAAAAAATGGAGTCGTAGAAAGAAAGTTGGCAGGCTCGTTGGCCCATGATATTGCGACCCAACAAACCCGCGTTGTAGGAAAAAGAACGAGGCCAGAATCACGACTATTCCCCGAAAGCATCTCGACGAGGATCAAACTGGAAACGAGGCTGCTCGCGGATCACGCGACGACCGGAAGCCAGCTCCGTTTGTTGCTCTCGCGGATCATATCCGGACTTGGCAACTTTCAACGGATTCTGCTACTCGGACCATCTTCCGGATGTTCCGTCAAAGAGTTCGAACTTTAACGCTTTCACGAGAGAATGTTCGGTTCATTCTGAAGGTACAGTCATTCTGGAAGTACATTTGAAATTTAGAGAAGAGCTACGAGAAGGATTGCGTGACTGTGATCGATTTTCTGCATTTGAACGATTGTTTCCTAGCGGGTGAATGGACCAACTGATTGCTACCCCAAATAGAACGTTCTTTCTTTTCCCACTGTTTCATTTTTGACGCTGTTACGCCCTGTTCAGTCACATCGCTCACACCATGCTTTAACGAGTCCGACACGTGCTTCAACTGTGATTAATCTTACTGCTATTTTTAGTAATTTAGTTTGACATTCAGGGGTAATTATAATTTGGGTGGTGAAGGATTTGCTGAGTACAAGATTCACATAGCATTACAGGTTCTTTTTATTTGGTCTAATATTATAGCTGTGATCAATAGTAGCTGACGTTCTTGATGAATTAAGTATAAGACGTATAAGGCGAGGGGTAAGTTGTCGCTGTTAATCCTTGAATCTACAGCATCTGATCAATGTTGTTCACAGTCAACTCCTTTCAAACTGCCACCACAAGTGGTAATCAACGATAAGAACACGATGAGCTCCTTAGCAAATTTCTGTTATGAAATGTCCACATCTTCAAATCACCAAACTTCCAAAGTGCTAAATAAACTTCTAAATTCCCAAATTTCTCAGCAACAAAATTCCTAAACCTCTAAACCTTGCAATCCATTATACATAAACCATCTAACTATCTACTACTCCATCTAACTCCCCCAGCAAGAAATACAAAATCTCTAATTAATGCGCCAAATCGACGAAAAATGTCTTGCGATAGCATATCGGTTGCGTATAAATTACAGGCAGGGAAACAGACTCGGCTGGTTGCCAGTTTTCCGCGGATTGTGCGTGAACAAACAGAGATAAACGGATGATTTTCCGCGAGGAAAACTGGCCGAATATTTATTACAACGGCGTGCTGCCGTTCGCGATTATAATCCCGCTGAAAATGCCAAATTAATGCCGTACACGCTATGCGTCTTTGTGGCTAATCGTGCTCCACCGATAATGCAACCGAGGTCTAATAAATCGGGATAAAATAACCGGATATAAATTTTTGTTAACTACGCTTTGCTTCTGTGTTTTATAATACCCGTACTTTTATATTTTCGAGAGTCTACGGTATAATTTACAAGGATATCGTGTTTTATCGGGAAAATGTATGCTGCTATGTTACGTGATATAATTATTACCTCGTTTATGTATTGGAAAATGTAAATAGCATTGGACTGTTTTTCATTATAATTCATGGATCTATATTTTATTAGCAGGATAATTATAATGATGTTGTATATCAAAATTTAAATACATGCATCGACATTACCAAATGATACGATTATAGAATTGTGTGTCTGTAAAATGATGTAAATATAAAAAAGATTGTATATGAATATAGAGGTTAAGCAGTAATATACAAGTATCATTCTTGTAAAAATGTATGAAAATGACTAATGTTACTCTTATCATGATAAGTCAAAAAAGTAGCAACGACAGTAACTGTCTAAACGTCTAATTTCTTTGACTTCATCAAGAACAACCTAATTTTCACCTACAAATTTCAATGGCAGACCGATAATTCTTTCCAATGATATAATTCTTCAATTTTGAAAAGTGGCACAGTGCAAATGGAAAGACATTCTTGTTCTCCTTCGTGAGAACCCTGTTGATATGAAATTCATTCTCAAACTCTCAAGATCGGTCCAGAAAATCTTCATTGATGGTTCATGGATCTATATTTTATTAGCATGATAATTATAATAATATTATTTATCAAAATTTAAATACATGTATCGAATGACATAATACGATTATAAAATCGTGTACTTGTAAAATGATGTAAATATAAAAAAGATTCTATATGAGTATAAAAGTTAAGTAGTCGTATACAACTATCGATTTGTAAAAATGTATGAAAGTGCCTAATGTTACTCTTATCATAAGTCAAAAAAGTAGCAACAACAGTAACTGTCTAGACATCTAAATTCTCTGACTTCATCAAGAACAACCTAATTTTCACCTACAAACAATGATACACCGATAATTCTCTCTTATGATATAATTCTTCAATTTTGAAAAATGGCACAGTGCAAATGGAAAGACATTCTTGTTCTCCTTCGCGAGAACCCTATTGGAATGAAATTCATTCTCAAGCTCTCAAGACCGGTCCAGAAAATCGTCATTGATGGGAGTTATCGGTTAGAGTGTCCCGTCGATTCATCGACAAAGGGGTTCCCGAAGGAGTCCAGGTGGGTCGATGAGTAATCGCGGCACGTTCGTTCGCGTATACTCTTGCATAAAGTATAGGAACGACAGGAATATATCTCGGTCGTTCCTTGTAGCCGCTGGTTTTCCGGGAACGGTGTTTTGCAGCGGGCCGCGGCAGACTACATTCACTTTCGAGGGTTATCAGCGACTCCCTCGGGAACGGATCGCTTTGTCCGACGACTGCCATATTTCAAGAGGAGCCTGTTGAAAAGCTTCGTGTACCAACGCGTGAACTACGGTGTAGTACGCGCTGGACCGGCCATCCTTGCACACCGTGCCGTTGACAAATGTCCTTGTGCACCGTTTCGATCTTCCCCAACGCCTCCTTTTTTCCCAACTAGTTTCTCCACGCCTTCTATTTTTCCTTACACCCTCTTTTTGCTGGACCTACTCGAATCGATCGAACCGCGTCGATATTTGGCTGGCCTCGGTTGCTACCTGAAGGTATCGACAAATTTTTTTGGGGATTCGCTTTTACATTACTTTCTTTGTCTACGGTGAAACACTTGAGGAACTTTTTCCTTTTCAACGTGGTTGGAAGTTGGTTAAGTCTTAATGATTTATTTCGGTAGTCGCGTCAGAACTATTACTGCAATGTTAAGACAAGTAACAGAAATTGAAATGTTAGGTGTATTTTGAATATAGAGACCCTTGATCAGGCAAATTATAATTGATGTTAAACAGCAGGCTCAATCGTGTTACGAATATAATTCTTCTGATTTGTTGTATCTGATGTGTATCTGTTGTATGTATAACTGAAGTGTATATTTGTTACATTTGAATATACGTCACGAGTATGACATGATTTTATAAATTGAAGGATTAACTCATAATTCTGATTTGTTGTATCTGAAGTGTATCTGTTGTATGTATAGCTGAAGTGTATATTTGTTGTATCTAAATATGCATGACGACTATTACATGATTTTACAAATTGAAGGATTAACTCATAATTCCGATTTGTTGTATCTGAAGTGTATCTGTTGTATGTATATCTGAAGTGTATATTTATTGTATCTGAATATACGTCACGAGTATGACATGATTTTATAAATTGAAGGATTAACTCATAATTCTGATTTGTTGTATCTGAAGTGTATTCGTTGCATAAATATCTGAAGTGTATATTTGTTGTATCTGAATATGCGTCACAAGTATGACATGATTTTATAAATTGAAGAATTAACATGTTCACGAACAAAGATTGTAAGCTACAAAAATAGACTGCATAAACAGTGAACCAGTGTTCACATGGACTAATTTAAACGATGTCAATACATGTCTCAGTCATTAATTATTACTGTCCTAAATCCTATTAAACGTGTCTTAATTTAATTATTTTCATAGCTAAATAAAAACATGAAGACAGCAATATTCTGTGGACGAATATTTTATTTATGATGAATTCTCTTAATCGATCAAAGTGGGTCTTTTCTTCTGAAACTTCGCCGGCAAGTTGTAACGAAGTGGTTTTAAAAGTTTTTACTTCTGCACGATCTTTCTGCGTGTAATCTTCCCTTTTTCTCCCCTTGGTATTCTGAAGAATTTATGTGACTTTATAATGTAAGAAAAATGATCGAGAATATATTGTGCAATTTTAAGTTATACCGACATTATGTCTAGCTTAAGATGCACCGAATTGCTGAAATTTAAAATTACATCTGTAAAGCTATTTTGCTATTATATTCTCATCAGTTCAATCCGAAGTAAGCAAAATTGTTATCAGCAAAATTCACTCTCAATTGTTAATTACTGGGGTTTTAACTATTTACCTTGTAATATTTGAAAACCTGCAGTATCAGCGATACTGAAAATCCCGTACTTGATACGATAATTGTTACACTCGAATTTAGTACAGAATCAGATTATAGAATTACACAGAATCGTACAAAAGAGACAAATTTTAACACGATAACATGCGTATAAGATTACCAAACGTAAATACGAATTTGTACATCGATCAATAATTGTAGCATTAATCTTTCGCCGCTGAATTTAAATTTATTATTCATAATTTAGTCGTTAATACATGCATTTTCAATTACGTAAGCAAATTCTTCATAAGGTGATAAATTTACGTGGAAATTTGATCACGATTTAACGAGCTGGGTTAATGTACCTGGTACAGAAATATATATTTGTACTCCTTTGCATTGCGTTGTTATCGATGCTTACATTTAATGTAAACTGGCAACACTGTTGGAATAACTCTGTAATTTTATACGTGTAGTTTATTATAAATCTGGTGATCGGGGTAGCAGATAGCTCATAGTAAATGAAGAGTCGCATTAAAAATTATTCGGAGTTACCAAAGGGTTAACCCCTTACACTATGATGTTTTTGTGCGTCAGTCAGAACTGACTAATTTCAGCCATGACACGAAAGACACAGAAACTTGAAATGTTATGTGAATTTGGTATCAGTGACTATGCAAATTATAGTTGGACTTGAACTCCAAATTGGAATGTATTCAAAATTCTAGTCAAATTCACAGACGAAGTATGAGTGTGTCACGAGTCAGACTCGTCAAACTAGTGCAAGGAATTAAAAATGACTAGTTGATAAAAGGTTTGTGGCGGTTTCACTCCCACGCTCATCGCCACTAGACGGCGCATAGAATCGAGACGTAGACTTTCTCGCTAGTACTCCTTCCTGTTCATATATATAGTTCCTGTCCATCCCTTCCTTACATCCCTGCGTCTAAGACAAGGGCCTGCTAGAACGCCTTACGGATGAGTCCACTAGCCCAGGACGAAACGTTCTCCCTCTCCTTTACTTTTCCTAGCCTCCCAGCTAGCTGGACCGCCAAAGGTTTAAAAAATGTTGGAAGTATTAATATCCCTCCACACGAATTTTGATTGCGGCAGTTGCTCAAACGAAGTGTCTCGTGAAAGACAGATTTCGCAGACGGTGCTAAAAGATTCATCAGCCGACGGTGCATTTATCCCAGGAATCGTGCATAGTGTGCTTCTTACTTGACAGATACTTTGGTGGGTTGTACGGTTTTTTCTTTTGGGAGGGGCCAACACGTGTCACGGCAGCGGAGAAGGAAAGAGGGTGAACGAGGGAGTGAAAAAACGGGACGATTCGTTGCAAGATTTACGACGTTCAGGGTGTAGCAACCGTGCAGGGTAAACGAAAAGAGTAGCAAGGGAAGAGAACGATGGTCGAAAGAATTTTCAAGGATGGATCGTTGGAAAATCCGGTGACATCGGCCAGCTGCTCCGCTTTCGTAGGGTGTTTTAGATCGTGGAGGGTTAATTTTTGAAAGGGTCAGATAGGGTCGGTCTCTCGTTTTCTTCGTCGAATTGACCAGGAAAACTCGAAGAATCTGATAACACCGTGGTTGATCCAAGGAAATATGTTGTCAGCGTTGTTCGAACCCGATGCTCGTTCAATAATCGCGTGTTTTAAAGCTATTTTTCTATCGTGCCCGAGAAATAGCTGGAAATGTTTAGGACTTAGGAGAGGGTTGTTAGACGTTGATGGTGCTCGTAAATTCTAGCAGAAAATATTTACTCCTACTATGTCGTAAGATTTAATCGTTTAGCCTGTTGGGGTTTATCGCGTATTGCTTTGTTGCGGAACGTATTCGATAGAAAAGATGTTGCATTTCATCATCATAAATTGTTTCACCCTTTATTTGCTTTATCTTTCGTGCATTTTTGCACGGACAGTAATAGCTAAAGATTTTCTGTTTATTCAAATATTAAAGAAAATATTAAAAAAGAATTTATGCAAAGTATTAAAAGAAAGTTTATTTAAAGAAAAATTATGCAGGGTGTACAAAAAGATGTGCTCACTTTTTATCAATTTGAACATTCGTGAACACTCATGACCATAAATTTATGACAGTTTGAAAAGTACAAATTTTATAAATAAAAAAAAAATGTTGAAATTTTCATACTTGTGATTCAAGAAGCTTAAGTTGCACCTCACTGTGAGTTCACATTCGTAAAATACAATTTTTTGTTTATTCAAAGAAAAATTATACAGGGTGCACAAAAAGATGTACTCACTTTATATCAATTTGAACATTCGTGAACACTCATGACCATAAATTTATGACAGTTTGAAAAGTACAAATTTTATAAATAAAAAAAAAATATTGAAATTTTCATACTTGTGATTCAAGAAGCTTACGTTGCACCTCACTGTGAGTTCACATTCGTAAAATACAATTTTTTGTTTATTCAAAGAAAAATTATACAGGGTGCACAAAAAGATGTACTCACTTTATATCAATTTGAACATTCCTGAACACTCATGACTGTAAATTTAAGACAGTTTGAAAAGTACAAAATTTGTAAATAAAAAAAAAATATTGAAATTTTCATACTTGTGATTTAAGAAGCTTACGTTGCACCTCATTGTGAGTTCATATTCTTAAAATACAATTTTTTGTTTATTCAAAGAAAAATTATACAGGGTGCACAAAAAGATGTACTCACTTTATATCAATTTGAACATTCGTGAAAACTCATGACCATAAATTTAAGACAGTTTGAAAAGTACAAATTTTATAAATAAAAAAAAAATATTGAAATTTTCATACTTGTGATTTAAGAAGCTTACGTTGCACCTCACTGTGAGTTCACATTCGTAAAATACGATTTTCTGTTTATTCAAAGAAATATCGAAGAAAAGCCAAAAAGTATTTATCCAAAACCAGTATGGGAAGAAAGTTTCTCCAAAGAAAAATTACATAGGGTGTACAAAAAGATGTCCTTTACACTTTATATCAATTTGAACATTTATGAACTCATGAATGTAAATTTAAGACAGTTTGAAAAGCACAAAATTTTTAAATAAAAAAAAATAGTAAAATTTCCCTACTGCATCCAAGAAGCTTACGTTGCACCTCAGAGTGAGTCCACATTCGTAAAATACGAGAGTCGTTAGAAAGGGACAGCATTCCTAATAAGAAACGATCGAAAAGGGAAGGAAAAAACACAGGAAGCTTAGCATAGAACCTGAGTGTAATCCTGGCCCCTTGGTCCTGACTAAAGGATCCTGGAGTCTGTAGGTAATCCAGGACTAGAATCAAGCCCCGAACCGTTCTTCGTCACACGACCGAGCAATCCTTGCGTCCGCTCGAAGGACCTCTCCTCCTGGCACCGTAAATCCATTCTCGAAGCCGATCTCGATGCTCGAGTCCGCGCCCTTATCCCGTAGGTGTTTCCTACGGGACAAATTTATCCCTGCTTGTTTACTGGACGCCTTCAAATCGCCGGAATAATGAATCCGGTTCGATACCGTTGGATTTTCTTTAAAATACGAACTGCCTTTTTCTTAAAATACGAATGTGGATTGGAGCTAACTTTTTTGCTGTTTTGGTATCGAGATTTAAGCTTGTATTGGTTTTAGTTTTAATTGGATTCTAAGTGGATTTTAATTGGATTCTATTATTCAGTGTTTAGTTGTAATAGTAAATATTACGTACTGTTGTAAGGCAAACATAATAATATTAAACAGGATGAGGCACTTTGCTGTATGATTTATATGTCACATGCGTCAGTTAGCACTAAGTCCTCACTGTTACACTATGGAAACAAATGAAGGAAGTGAAAGTGTTATGACGATTTTATATTTAATGATCCTTGAATATACAAACAATAATTCGACTAAAACCTCAGATTGAAGAATATTGGAAATTCGAATAAGATTTCTCACATTTAGACTCGCAAGTGCGTCACATGTGAGTCAGACCCGTCATAGTATGGCAGTGGGTTAACCACCTGAATAACTTGACTACTATTACTTACTGTAAAAAATGCATCAGTCCAAAGTTATTTGGTATCCAAAGGTAACATCAGAAGCTCCCTCGATACCAAATAATTTTTACCTCATGCATTTTTTTCTATTAACAACAGCAGCTAATTCCAGTACCCTCACTCTGTGTACAATAAAGTACATCAACTAAAAATAATGAAACACTACCAAACCAATCCAACATATTTATTTAAAATAAAATTCCCATCAACAAAATTTAACCTAAGCACTTAAATTGAAAATACGAGATACAAGAAGCAATTCAGTACCCCAGAGAGATAGGTTAATCTTTATCTATAAAATTGAGGCAGATTTGATCCCGGTATCAGCGATCGTTAAATTCTCGAAGGAACGTGTCTCCGATAAGGAAGGATCCTTTGATATAGGGGAGATCTCGAACGAATTCATGCATCGAAAAATTCCTTTTCCTCCCTCGAAAGAGACGGATATTCCTAATTTTCTCTCCATGTTCTACTCGTATATGACGTTATTACACGTAATAACGTTCTCGCCGGCAATTTTTCTTCTCACGTTCTATCGCACATAAGTTTCACGCAGTTCGTGGAATATTCATCGAATCGCGGGAAAAAATTCTGGATCTGTATGCTGTTCTGCGGATCAATAAACGCTACCGTTTATGGTGGAGCCAGAATTTTATTGCCACCAAACGGTGTCAATTTCGGATCGCCGACCGAAACAGTTTTTCTGCTTTTTATTTTTTCGAAATATGGAATAACACTCGCGTTTCTCTTTTTCTGTTTCGTTATCGGTTTATACTGGTATCTTCGTGTTGGACTGTTTAACTTGTGTATGGACGTGTAAAATTGTTTAATACTTCACACTCCTGAATTTCTTTTACCTGCTGTTTAATTTACAGAAATAGTTTATTGCTTAACCATTCACGCTTCTGAATTTCTTTTACCTACCTGCTCTTTTATATACAAAAATAGTTTATTGCTTAACCATTTACACTTCTGAATTTCTTTTACGTACCTGCTGTTTAATTTACAAAAATAGTTTATTGCTTAAGCCTTCACATTTCTGAATTTCTTTTACCTATCTGCTCTTTTATATACAGAAATAGTTTATTGCTTAACCATTCACACTCTTGAATTTCTTTTACCTACCTGCTCTTTTATATACAAAAATAGTTTATTGCTTAACCATTCACACTTCTGAATTTCTTTTACGTACCTGCTGTTTAATTTACAGAAATAGTTTATTGCTTAACCATTCACACTCTTGAATTTCTTTTACGTACCTGCTGTTTAATTTATAAAAATAGTTTATTGTTTAGCCATTCACATTTCTGAATTTCTTTTACCTACCTGCTCTTTTATATACAGAAATAGTTTATTGCTTAGCCATTCACACTCTTGAATTTCTTTTACCTACCTGCTCTTTTATATACAAAAATAGTTTATTGCTTAACCATTTACACTTCTGAATTTCTTTTACCTACCAGCTGTTTAATTTATAAAAATAGTTTATTGCTTAACCATTTACACTCTTGAATTTCTTTTACCTACCTGCTCTTTTATATACAAAAATAGTTTATTGCTTAACCATTCACACTTCTGAATTTCTTTTACCTACCAGCTCTTTTATATACAAAAATAGTTTATTGTTTAATCCTTCACACTTCTGAATTTCCTTTACCTACCAGCTTTTTAATTTACAAAATACATGTACATAAAGAGGTTCTTAAAAACATTACCACAGTGCAGAGTACGTGAAAAATTCTTCACTTATGATAAACAGAAAATAAATGAAAGTATATATATATTCAAGCAATCTATTTATCTAAATTATTTATAAAATCCACAAAAAATATGGCGCGTCACTCGACAAAAGAACATCCTGTTTTTTCAACTACATTTTAAGCGCAGCGTCATCCATTTTGGAAAGCACAGGAAACGTAAAAGATGTTTTGTCCCGCCCCATCAACATTAATAACCCTAGAGCGATAAAAGAGTAGCGATTACTTTCTAATGTATTCGTAAGCTTTGCAGTAATGTCGTGAGTCACAAAAACATTTCCCGGCCATATGCTCCGAAATTTCCGTACCAGGAACGTACGATTAATCTAGCCGGTGATTTTCTGAATTAGCCTAATGGATATTTCGGTGGTGGACTCGGGTCGCTTTTTGTCGACCTCTCGATCTGACGTGACTGGAAACCGGAGAAATGATTACTTTATGCCGGCGACGAACACGGCGATACGTTCGGAAAGCGGATTACGATAACACGAGTTCCTCTTCCCTCCATTTCGTGAAACGTCATTCTTCGAGTGGGACGATAGGTTGACCGTCGGTGGAACGAGGGCCAGGAGTGACCTGAACGCTAGTTGAATTCGCAAAGGCGAATCTCTGAAACTACCTGAGAATCGAAATTGGAAGAGTGGCCTTGTCACGATTTTAGCACGGATTACGTCGATAATCGACCGATTCTTTATTTCGGAATTGACAAGAATGGCTTTATGGAATTCCTTCACGTTGACGTCGCTACTGGAATGTACAATTTGTACTGACACGTTTAAAAATAATCTCGTAAATTTTTTAGAGGACCTTAACCCCTTAGCCTACAATAGACAGTCAGACTCGTGACGCATATTACAGATGAAGTATGACAAAACTAAATTGTATTTGCATAGAGATCAAGCTTTGAGTATGATCAATTGCAGTTTGTATAATTAAAGATCACTGAACCTAAAATGTATCTAACATTTGAACATTCTTTGTGAACCTTATATGCAGTTATAATTAGACAGTTCTGACTGACGCACCTGCCAAAAAGTTTTAGGCTAAGGAGTTTATCAAATTTCTTTAATATAGCGTTTAGGCTAAAATTAGGCCAAGTACCTTGTTTCACCACATCATCATTTGTCTTAACCTTAAGAAAGTTTATGCACTATAACATTATTGTATAAGGGGTTGATCAAACTTCTCAAATATGGCGTTAGAAATAATCTTGCATTATGTCAATGACAGATTTGGAGATTATTAAGTTTCTGCATTAAAAAGCTTGCTACATTAGTTCAAGTACCACCTTGTTTCATCACATCATCATTTGTTTTAACCTTAAGAAGTCTATAGTCTTATAGTCTATGTACTATAACATTATTGTATAAGAGTTTAATTGAGCTTCTCAAATATGGCGTTAGAAATAATCTTGCATTATGTCAGTGACAGATTTGGAGATTATTAAGTTTCTGCATTAAAAAGCTTGCTACATTAGTTCAAGTACCACCTTGTTTCACCACATTATCATTTGTTTTAACCTTAAGAAAGTCTATGTACTATAGCATTATTGTATAAGGGGTTGATCAAGCTTCTCAAATATGGCGTCAGAAATAATCTTCCATTATGTCAGTGACAGATTTGAAGATTAATAAGTTTCTGCATTAAAAAGCTTGCTACATTAGTTCAAGTACCACCTTGTTTCACCACATCATCATTTGTTTTAACCTTAAGAAGTCTATAGTCTTATAGTCTATGTACTATAACATTATTGTATAAGAGTTTAATTGAGCTTCTCAAATATGGCGTTAGAAATAATCTTGCATTATGTCAGTGACAGATTTGAAGATTAATAAGTTTCTGCATTAAAAAGCTTGCTACATTAGTTCAAGTACCACCTTGTTTCACCACATTATCATTTGTTTTAACCTTAAGAAAGTCTATGTACTATAGCATTATTGTATAAGGGGTTGATCAAGCTTCTCAAATATGGCGTCAGAAATAATCTTCCATTATGTCAATGACAGATTTGAAGATTAATAAGTTTCTGCATTAAAAAGCTTGCTACATTAGTTCAAGTACCACCTTGTTTCACCACATTATCATTTGTTTTAACCTTAAGAAAGTCTATGTACTATAACATTATTGTATAAGGGGTTGATCAAGCTTCTCAAATATGGCGTCAGAAATAATCTTCCATTATGTCAGTGACAGATTTGAAGATCAATAAGTTTCTACGTTAAAAAGCTTGCTAAATTAGCTCAAGTACCATCTTGTTTCTTCACATCACCATTTTCCTTAACCTTAAGAAAGTTTATGTATAGCATTGTGTTGCCTGCAGTATAATTAAGATCCAATCTAGTTATGTACACTAAGCAATGTATACTGAGCATGCCAGAAAGGATACAAGCTGTGACCAAAGCAAAGGGTGGAAATTCAAGGTGCTAATATGTTAATAATGTTATGTACAGTGTAGTATTATGTGGGTAATTAATTATGTCATTTGCACAGGTCTTTAATTTTGAAAACTGTAAAATACTGTAAAGTAATGAAATTCTGTAAAACAAAATTCTGTATAGTATTGAAATACTGTAAAACTTAAAAAACTGTAAAGTATTGAAATACTGTAAAACTTAAAATACTGTATAGTATTGAAATACCTTAAAACTTAAAATACTGTAAAGTATTGAAATGCTGTAAAACTTAAAATACTATAAAGTATTGAAATACTGTAAAACTTAAAATACTGTAAAGTATTGAAATACTGTAAAACTTAAAACACTGTAAAGTATTGAAATACCGTAAAACTTAAAACACTGTAAAATATTGAAATACCGTAAAACTTAAAACACTGTAAAGTATTGAAATACTGTAAAACTTAAAACACTGTAAAGTATTGAAATACTGTAAAACTTAAAATACTGTATAGTGCTCCCCTAATTCAATTCCAAGGTATACCAAAATAACCTGTATTATTTTACCATCTGCATAAAATGTAACAAAGTACCCATAAATGTAACAGCTTAACTATCAAAGTACTTAAGAGTAGATTCTGAAGACACCATTTGAACGCGGCAGTTACCGAATAAATCGAATCGCGTCGTATGCCATCTTTCCGAGCGTGATTCGAATCGTTCCTTCTGGCTATGTACACTGTAACAGCCAGAGCAACGGAACGGTTAGAGACGGCATCTGGCTTGTCCGAGGAAAAAGATCCGGATAACATTTCCACACGATAAATTAATCCAATCGACCGTCCTACGCTCAACTTCCTCTTTTAGTTTCCCCTCCCTTTTTCCTGCTTCCGCCTCGGCTCTCGCTTCTGTCTTCCTCTCTCTTCTTATCTTCTCTTGCGTTAGTTTCAGTTTTGCAATTTCTGTTTTGACTTTTTTCTTACGGTAGATTTGTTGTTGCTACTTTTATGAAATCTCAAAAATTCAGGAGAAATTCGCTTCCACAAATATTACTTGTTATGAAATTAAAAATGAAATTAAAAAATAAATAAATAAACGACAAAACATAAATTAGTGCACACTAAACCTACCAGTATATAATGTATACTTAATTTGAAATTAAAAATGAAGTTAAAAAATAAATAAACAAACGACAAAACATAAATTGGTGCACACTAAACATACTGGCATATAATGTGCACTTAATTTGAAATTAAAAATGAAATTAAAAAATAAATAAATAAACGACAAAACATAAATTGCTGCACACTAAACTTACAGGTATATAATGTATACTTAATTTGAAATTAAAAATGAAATTAAAAAATAAATAAACAAACGACAAAACATAAATTAGTGCACACTAAATCTACCGGCATATAATGTGTACTTAATTTGAAATTAAAAATGAAATTAAAAAATAAATAAACAAACGACAAAACATAAATTAGTGCACACTAAATTTACAGGTATATAATTTGTACTTAATTTGAAATTAAAAATGAAATTAAAAAATAAATAAACAAACGACAAAACATAAATTAGTATACACATTTATTCTTTATCTTTATGAAAATCAATTCTAATTTCAAGAAATGTACTTTAACAAGAAATGTATCTAATAATAAAAATCTTATGGAACGTCATTTAACCAATTTGGTATTTTTTGGGGTTAAATGTTTATCATTTAATATTATTTCTATTATTTAATGATACTTGTGATTTATAATAATACTTGTTTGTCTGGACAATAAAAAAGTTCCCACACACACTATGTACAAAAAATAGAATGATTAAAAAATAAAAAAAATAGAATAATGAATGATCTAACAAATAATAAATGACATGAAAACGACCACTTCACCCTGTACCTACAAACGAATATCCCCATTTAACACTAAAAAGAAGCCGCAGGTGTCGCGAGCGCAGTATATTTCCACGAAAGAGCAGAATACATTCGTCGAATCTTTTCTTCGGGCCACGGAAGGAAAAATGAAGAAACGTCACGCGAGAGAGGGGGTGGCAATTATTCTCGTCCGTGGAGAAAAGGAAGCGAATCGAAGAGGGAATGTCTGAGAGCGAAGTAAGGTCCTGAGGTCCTTAAAGAGTTGTACAAGAGAATATGCCTGGAGTAGAGACTCGGTTTACGCGAACTTGAAATACACGTGTTCGTGTATCCTTAATACATGGAAACGTATGTGTCTTATGCGAGTTCGTGAGTTTAACCCGTAGAAGAGCAAACACAACTTCCCTGGGGAAAATTAGCGACCAAGGACGTCTCTCCCTTATTTCTGTTTTGAGATATTTCTTGAAGTTTGCAAGTATCGGAAAGATTTCAAAAAGTTCAACACTTTATAAAGAAGGGTTTATTGAATTTGCGTGAACGAAAAATTGCAGACGTCCGCACAGGTGAATTTAGAGTACAGGTTAAAAATGGGCTCGTAGATAATTTCAGAGGATAAATCTAAAAGTCGTGCAAAGAATCGCGGACGGAAAGGAAAAACGTTTTTCATGAAATGCAGATTGGGGTAGCGTTTATTCCGCAACAGATTCGCGAGCGCGACAGGATTTATCGCGGCGGACACGCTCGAGAGAGGCAAAGTATCCGGAAAATATCGTGTGTTATTCCTGTGACGCGGTTCGATAATCCACGGAGGGGTCGTACGGCGAAAAAAGGAACGATCTATCGCACGGTGGACATTCTTCGGCGGACCGGACTCCATTAAAAAGTTGCCGGGAGGAGAATGCGGCTCCGATGCCGGAGCGTTTTGCTGGCTGGACTTCCGATATTCTCGCATCGGGCAACGATCGCAAAAGGACTCATTCGTATTCCACCCCTGTCGGGAACTTTGCGATAATTCGATGTCTCGACGACTGCAAGAGCAGCAACAGCAGCCTCTGACCCACCCCGTCATCATCCTCGGACCAAAGCGGCCTACGTGACTTTTCCGCTTACCCACCCTTATATTTCCGCCCCCTTTTACAATCCTCCTTTTTCCACACTTTTTCCTTCGATCCCTTCCCTTTTCGAAATCTCCGCATTCCTTACATTTTTCTTTACACTGCCTCTTGATTAATTCAATTTTATTTTCAACTTCAATTTTATTTTTAACTTCAATTTTATTTTGTACTTCATGTTTTGTCAGTTTGTGCTGTTGAACAGATAGTGCTTATACAAGCAGTATTCTCCTTATTGAATTTTTACAAAATAAATGTAGGAGTGTTTTATTATGGTACTTTTTATAGGTGTTCGAATTTCTGATCTGCATATGTGTATTTAATATACATATGTGTAATGTGCAGTACATGTATGTTATATGTTTTTATAATGTATACATACATGTGTACATGTGTTTTACATTTTTACGTTTGTCACATCTGTATATGTGTATCTATGCATATGTGCATCTGTGTTCACGTATGTACATGTGTATGTGTATTTATATGTATATAGATGTACATGTATTTTTATATTTATATGTTTGTATAGTATAAATGCACATGTGTACCTATGTTTATATGTGTATATGTAAATGTACATATGTACCTGTGTTCATATGTGCATATATGAATGTGCATGTGTACCTATGTTCATATGTGCATATGTAAATGTACATGTGTACGTATATTTATATGTGTATGTATAAATATACGTGTGTAACTATATTTATATGTGTGTATGTAAATGTACATATGTACCTGTATTCATATGTGTATGTATGAATGTACATGTGTACCTATGTTCATATGTGAATATGTAAATGTATATGTGTACCTATATTTACATGTGTATATATAAATGTACATGTGTACCTATATTTATATGTGTATATATAAATGTACATGTGTACCTGTGTTCATATGTGTATATATAAATGCACATGTGTACCTATATTTATATATGTGTATATAAATGCACATGTGTACCTATATTTATATGTGTACACATAAATATACACGTGTATCTACATACATGTATTCATATCTATTTTTGTATTTACGAATTTATATTTGCGTTTATACATGCGTTTATATTCGCATTTACATTTATATTCATTTTCCATTAACCACAACACACAGCGTCGAAGTAATTCAATTTTTCAGCGGACGTATCGCGTGTTCCATTGTTCTTCCGATCATTTTTCCAGATGTTTAATTACTCCCTTATTTACTCGTAACAATCGATGCTTTTCTTCTCGTTGTAGTTCCCCGATATACAGGTAGTTGTTCATTAATCATGGCGGTTCCCTATTTTTCAATTTTTCTCAGCTCGTAGCTGTGTTGCTTCCTCGATCCCGGCTTCATATTTCAATTCTTGTTCCTCCATTTTCTCCTCGGATTCATCATGCCAGCAGAAACGATTGCAATTTGTCCGCACGATATCGTGTTCTAAATTCCGCATTCTATCCTGCCACGACCCTTCCGGTAATTCTTTCGTTCCTCCTTCGGGTCTTTATCTCTGTTACTCCATTTGTATTTATGAAATTCAGATTCTTTCGGTAACGATCGATCAACCTTGCCTCGATATCTCGCCGCTGGCTACGGACATTTTCATTCGATGTTTTCAAATTGGAAATTTTTATATTTCAGAATTGATTGTTTTTGCAAATTATCTAATTGAGGATTGACAGATGTAAAAAGGGAGATTCTGACTTTTGTACAAACAAAAAATCTTGCAAATCAGACATTGCGGAACTTGATATTAGCTTTAATAATTATTTTATCTATTGTAGCTAAACAGTTTATAAATGTTCCTAAATTAAAAAAACTGAGAGAACTGTATTTCAAAGTTCCAAAGTTTGAAATCAGAAAGAAAGCACAGTAATTGAAATATGTCTACTTAACAATATAAGAAAGTTCAGGGCAAGTTAAAAGCGTCAGTCAAGCTTCCAATATTCTTTTTCCACCTTCAAAAAATTCGTTCCGACATTTAACACCGTTTCCATTCTCCTCCGTGTTTTCGCCTTTTCCCAGCCATTTCTATAACAGCTTCTTTTTCGTTCCGGTTTCCGTAAAAGGCTGGGTCTCGTTTTTCGCGCGCAATTTTCAAGTGGAATTTCTCGCAGCGGAACGAAGAGGATGGTTTTTTCTCCAAACTCACCGCGGGAAACGCTAAAAACCGGCGCTGTCGGCGGAGCTGAAATTATCGGCTGCAAATTGAACCACGCGTCGTTTAATTTTCACCGTTTCCTCGACGACTCGCGCAGAAAAAACAAGCCTTGTTTGTTTCTCGAGAAGCATGAATGTTACGTTGACACGCTTATAAAAGTAGAACCGGAGGTAGTAATTTTAATTGAATTTCTCCGCGCTGGTTTCTTCGAAACGCCTCGTTAAATCGAGTCCCGTGCGGACATTGTGATTTTTGTTCGAGATTTATCAACGTCTAAAACAACCACGTAACGGCAAAATTTATTTACCTGCCAGCTTGTTTGCTTTTTGAACGGAACGAGCTGCCGTGTGTACTTTGAAATCTACGGTGAGATTCAAGGTAAATCTGCGATGTTGTTTGATTGTTTTATGCTCGTCATTCTCGGAACTTGGAAAACTTAGGTGCTACAGTTTAGTGGCTTTTGAGATTTTCATTGTAGTTAGTATCATTAATAGATCACTATTTTCTGTATTTTATATGTAGTATATAATATGTCAGATTTGAAGTAGAACGAATGGACCAGTATAGTGGGTTTGTAGATTATTTAGCGCCACTATAGTGGCTCACTCGCTCACCCTTTCAATTCAAGAATGAATGGACCACTATAGTGGCTTTGTAGATTACTTAGCGTCACTATAGTGCCTCACCTCACCGTTTCAATTCAATGTACCTTTACATTTAGAAAGCGTCTAAAAATTCCCAGTCTCAAACTCTCCTGAAATAGCTCCTCTAGTACCTAAGTGGTAGCTAAGTGAAATAAAATCCAGTATTCCGACAGGTGAAGTCTCATACGTCACCAACTCTCCACTCTCATAAATTCAGCATGATTCCTCAAGCTCGAAAACTAAAACTTAACTTAATCAAAAACTACATCGATCAGAAACATTTATCCCGTAAAAAATTATAATGAATCCCGAGAAAAAATATAATGGCGACAGTAGGTCTCCCAAAACTGAAATTCATTACGCGTTAGATTTTGACGAATTCGATTAATTGCAGTATCGACTCATTCAACTCGAATCGAATTTCATTGCGCGGCATTCTTCACCGGCAATAAATAAAGCGCTTCATTTGTCCTCTGGAACGAATTTCCGTTGAATCGAAGTCTCGTCGTAATTGTGCGTAATGCGATTATCGAGGAGTCCTATCGGGTGAAGTTCGACAAAATCGAACGCGAACAATTTTTACCTTTTTTTATCCGCGACAAAGCACGCTCATTAATCAAGTTTTTCCGGTTGATCAGGCCTTTGGATGGAGTCTGATTCGTTAGCGAATCGGGTCGCAGGATTTGTACGATCTAACGCGATTTCGTCGATGAATTTTCGATTGATACTTTTATTAAAACATTGTATTGGTTGTGGGGAAAGTTCTTGTAGGGAAAAATATTGGAGACATTACGGATAACTGGTGGTTTATAGCATATTGTTTAATTAGGATTTGGAGTTCGTGAATATTACGAGTGTGGATGTACTGTGGGTGACCTGTAAGCTGGCGCGTGGGAGGCGGAGCCAGAGTGAAGGGAGAGTAGACATACTGTAGACGACCTGCAAGTTGGCGCGTAGGGGGTGGAGCCAGAGTAAAGGACACTCGGTCGCTCCACCTACCTCTACCTTCAACACTAAATGCAACGTTCAAATGTAATGTTTTGAAGTTCGAGGTGACCGTCCACTATCTCGGTCTATCTCTGTATCTGCCTTTCTCTGTCTCTATCTATCTCTGTATCTGCTTCTCTCTGTCTCTGTCTATCTCTGTGTCTGCCTCTCTCTGTCTGCCTCTCTCTGTCTCTGTCTGTCTCTGTCCTTGTCTCTGTCTGTATCTGCTTCGCCTCTCTATATTTCTATCCCTGTCTGTTTCTATGTGGGCCATCCTTGTTCTTTGACTCAATTGTGTATGACAGCTCGAGTCAATAGTTCCTACCACTAAAGACATGTGTACTCATCTACACTCTATGTTAGTAACTGGTGCTACTAGTCTTGCTAATAGGTAGCCGAATTTTTGCGTGTCATACTTGACTTACAGAGATACTTGACTTGTACCAAAGTTCTCTAAAAAGGAAATCAGTTGAAGACGGTCCCAGGGTCAGAATAATCCGTTACACGCTAATAAAATTATCATACCTCTTAAGTCCTATAGTCTAAGTATAATTATCAGCAAAAGAGCCAACCGTCTACAATAATTACATACTTTTTACTCTTGAAAGTATTTCGTACTCTTGCGTATTTCACACAACTCAGTAACTTGACTCGCAACTCTTGACCCAGCTCTTGACTCGTAAGAACTTGTTTCATAAAGAAATTGTTTCTACGATAACATTCCCGAAGTATCGACATTGCAATTCGTCAAAGTAATAGAAAAATTTTCCACAAGAATTCGATTCACCGAAGGTTAAACATCGGCTACGTTGCAGCGCGCTTCATTTAATATTGAACTTTATAAATATTTCGCGAGCGGTTAGAAAACGAATTTAATAACGAATTCGCGGTCGTAACCGCGTGATTTTAACGATTTATCTCGACGTGTTTGCGCGCTCGTCGAATGCCTTTTCAAATAATACGCTTTAATTAAATTTTTGCTCGATTGGGAGATGAATGAATTAATTCTTGTTTTGTTTGCGATCGAAGTATAATTTAAAACAAATTTGTCGCGTAACTTATGGGCTTACTGTGTACTTGAATAATTACAGGTGCGGGAAACGTTTATTTCATTTATGTAGAAACTTGTTACGAATTTACAGATTTAAACTTATTGTGAATTTATAGATTTGACGATTGTATTATGAATTCATAGAATAGCAATTTTTTATGACACAACTACTTAATCTACCGACATATAATGTACACTTACTTTGAAATTAAAAATGAAGTTAAAGAATAAATAAACAAACGACAAAACATAAACTAGTGCACACTAAACCTACCAGCATATAATGTGTACTTAATTTGAAATTAAAAATAAAATTAAAAGATAAATAAACAAACGACAAAATATAAATTAGTGCACACTAGACCTATCGGCATATAATGTGTACTTACTTTGAAATTAAAAATGAAGTGAAAGAATAAATATACAAACGACGAAACATAAATTAGCACACACATTTATTCTTCATCTTGATGAAACTCCATGCTGATTTCAAAGAATGTACTTTAACAAAATCTGTATAATAAGAAAACCTTGTAATAAGAAACATGTGGAGTCATCATTTGACCGGTTTGATAGTTTTAATCTTAAACCCCAGTCAAACATATTATCCAATAAAATAACTTCCCACTTCATCCGCATTTCTTATTCACAAACCTCAAGCACGAAACAAGTCGCTTAAACAGAAGAAAAAGTCCAACACCAGAAGTCCAAAACCTCCAAGAGTCCTTAAGAGTACTTAAACACATTTATATCCTCAGGCAACCCTCCAAAAGTGTATCAAGTATCAATAAGTTCGCGAAACTTCGTACCTGTCGCATACTTCTAAAAAGAAGTCTCTCCAGCAAAATAATTTTCTCGATCCCGATAAACGTGGCCGTAGAAAATCGTGGAGCATCCATTTTCCCGGAATCGGGCGGAAGAAACGCGTACAGAAACGGTGCGGAAGATTCGAAAGAGCAACGAGGGATCCTAAAACATTTTTCGGGTGGACAAAAAACGAGGGAGGTTTGTCGAACGCAGAGAAAATAGCCCGGCCATAGATTTTTACGGGCCGTTTTCCAGCAGGCAAATCGCGACAATTTCGGCGGCCATCGATGCGGAAAATGAGTTTCTGCGCTGTCGGAAGTTCACTGGATATTCGCGGCTTGCCCCGGAAAAGTCGGGAAAGATACGATCCGCTCTCTGTTCGAGCAAGCATCTCAACCTCTTGTCTCGCAACAGCAACAAAAAAGAGAGTGTCTCGAAAGAAAGAACAGGCATTAAAACTTTCGAGATACGCGAACTTCCATGAATCTTTCCGCGGAATGTCGGGACAACGTGAACGGATCGTTTACGCGGCTGTCGAAAAATCGGACGATACGCCATCTTGGCGGTGAGTTCGAGATCGGAAAACTTTTTTCACCGAATTTCGGTCGAGGGAATTAAAGGATTTTGTAGAAACTTGATGAATGTTAACTCCTTTTTGTACTTTGACGAGTCTCGCTCGTGACGCACTTACAGCTCAAATGTGACAACCTTGCTCAAATTTTGAACGGGCTAATGACCATAGTAGTCGACGCCCACAACAATAATCAATCAATCAAATTTTGAATACTCTTCAACTTGAAATTTAGGTCCAACTATAAGTTGCATTATCAAGGATGTCTGAATATAAAATACTCAGAACATAATTTTCTTTGTCTGTTTTATAATAGCTAGTCTTGACTGACGCATCTGATAAATAAATAGCACGGGAAGGGGTTAATTTAAGTACTGCAACGATGTTCGCATTGAGGATTCATTAACTTTCTTTGTTAGACCGCTAAGTTGCATATATTCGTTTTACAAAATTTTTAAAATTCTTAAATCTTAAATCTTCACATCCACTAAATCTTCAAATAGCCATCGCATATTTTTTCTAGAGAAGATAGGTAGAATTTATTGATCCACATTCATCATTCATGTAATTGATACACTGTAAGTTTCTGTAAAAGTAAGATATTAATTATGAATCATGTACATTTTGTATATTGTACAATGGTCTCATTTAAGAGCGTAAGTAATTAAAATCCTCGTCGACGAATGAAAGTGTGATGAACGCCTCGCTGTCAAGAACGCATGCAAATTTGAACGTATCCGAACCGCAATCTGATCGTAGGGAAGAAAGGGTTAACAGGAGAAACCACGAGAACAATTGATAAAAAAAGAAGAGGGAAAGGTATAAGATAGCCGAAGAAACGCGAAGGAAGGGGATAATAAATTGGCCGCGTGAAACGTGCCAGTTCAGCGTTTTATAAGTTTCCGATGGGGATTAGAGAAGAAGCCCTTCGAGGGGCCTTTATGAGAAGGATCCCGTCCCTGATACGAGCTGTTTCATCCGAGAAACGTAATTTTTAAGTAATATCCCTTTTCTACTCTTCCTTTTTTACTGTCCTCGACATCTGTCGTCGATTCGATGCCGTAGCCAATATTAAATCGCCAGCGACGTCTCTGCACTGAAAATGTATCTTCTTTCTGAAACTATTTAATTTGATTAAAATTTATTACTTCGTAAACGTTCTACGAGGTTGTTTCTTTTTGAAGAAAATTTCTGATCTTTCATCGTGAAGTTATTTATTTTTATCTTGCTATCTTATATAAATTTATTCTATTGATGCTGCAGCATGGAACTTGTAATGCATTACGTTATATAAATATTAAAAGAAGATGTATCTTAATATTTTTTTTAATGATCCTCGAGAACTGGATTCTATAAAAAATACAATGGAAGATCTATATAGATGTTATAACATGGAATATTGAACGTAGTATTACATTGTATGGACATCCTAAGAAAAAATACATGCAAATATATTTTTATTGGCGATCATCGATGAAGAGCTAGTTCAACGAAATTAAAATAAATTATTTCATATAGATGCTATATTGTTAAGTATAGAACTTGTTAGTACATTATGTGGACATCTTACAAAAATGCATAGAAACGTTCTTATACAAGTGACCATAGATGAAGACTAAGGTCAATCAAAGATAAAATAAATTATTTTATATAGTTGATATAGTATTTGTCATAGAATGTAGTACTACGTTACATGGACCTCTAAAATAAAGCACATAAATATTTTTCTACTAGTAATCATAGCTGAAGATCAAGTTCAATAAAAAATAAAATAAATTATGTTACATAGCTGCTATAGTATTTATCATAGAATGTAGTACTACGTTACATGGACCTCTAAAATAAAGCACATAAATATTTTTCCTCTATCGATCACCTATGAAGATCAAGTTTAATAATAAATAAAATAAATTATGTTACATAGCTGCTATAGTGTTTATCATAGAACATAGTACTCCGTCACATGTACCTCTAAAATAAAGAATACAAATATTTTTCCTCTATCGATCACCGATGAAGACCAAGTTCAATAATAAATAAAATAAATTATTATAGCTGCTATAGTATTTATCATAGAACATAGTACTCCATCACATGGTCCTCTAAAATAAAGAATACAAATATTTTTTCTCTATCGATCACCCATGAAAACCAAGTTCAATAAAAAATAGAATAGAAGCAACACAATAAAACTCGAAACGTAGAAACAGTACAAAAGTGTATACATACAAAACCAGTTGGTAGTAGTGGTATCAAATGGATGCATTTTCCATCGCGTTTCGTTCGATCAGTACCGTCCTCATCCGATTTGTTTCCGCGTTAACTGCGTGTTTGTCGAAAGACAAAGCTATCGGAATTCTATTAGTTAGAAATACTTTATCGCTGCCTGTGAAATCATTGACCCCAAATCCGTTCATCTACTCTAAATAGTTTGAATAATTCTCTGATCAAGTTTATTCTTTATTTACAGAATTTCGCTGTTGCCTGTTTCCCTTTGATTTCGGTGAGTATATTTTTATGTGCTTTTTACTGATCCATTTTCGTAGAGTTCTATAATCTCTTTAGGTTATTTTCGATAAATAACTGTAAACGATTTCTTAAAGTAAAAAGAACGATCGTACTCGATCACAATTTTCCAGAGAAATTCTTTTTGAAATTTTTTCAGAAATTTCTCGTGCTCCCACAATAGATTAAACGGCGATTAATTGTCCATAAGAGTATACGTATTACCTCGATCTTTGTTTCGCGTCGATAACAAGAAAAGCGTCGAATGTGACAGGAATCGATCGATTCCCTCGTCCACAAATTCCCCGGAAATGACTGTTCCACGTGTATGTTCCGGCAGTCAGCCGACGAGATTTATCGCGAATTTTCGTGCCTCGATCTAGAACCGGTTGGTCCAAGCTTTCGCATGCACCCGATGCACTTTCGTGCATTGCGACGCGCGTTCGATCCACTCCGACGATAACCTCGCTCCAAAGAATAATTTCTACCTCATTTCGCTTTTAATCTCACTCCATGTTTCTAAATGACAATTTTTCATTTCTACACCCTCGGTACAAAAAAATCAATTCGCCGGTGAACGATTCTGCGACGAGACCATTTCCCTGTTGCTATAAATCTTTACAGAATATGTAGGCAAATTTTCTCTTCATTTGTCTGTCTAATTTGTTGTAATAATCATGTGTTGTAATGTGATAGTTGCAATAATTTTCTCTTTATTTGTCTGTCTAATATCTTGTAATAACCATATGTTGTAATGTGATAGTTGCAATAATTTTCTCTTTATTTGTCTGTCTAATATCTTGTAATAACCATATGTTGTAATGTGATAGTTGCAATAATTTTCTCTTTATTTGTCTGTCTAATATCTTGTAATAACCATATGTTGCAATGTGATAGTTCCAATAATATTCTTGTACAATATATACAAATTTCTTGTACATATTTTTGTATTCTTGTACAATATAAACCTTCTGGCAGAATAATTAAAATATTCTCAGTAGTTGCTACTGTGAAATGACTACTGTAAATTTTATGCATTTATCATCGTACAACATACATAATTTGAAATACAACATAAAATAGAAAAATAGCTAAACGTACAATTAAATAAAAATTGAGTGTCCATAATTCCTTAACTCCACAAAAGTCAACATTTCAATATAAATACCCCAGAATTTTGCAATCTAAAATAACTTTCAGAAGCGTCAATTTTACCGCTAATCGTTAATGAAATCTGTCCAATGTCTTATCGATTCACCAGCGAAATAAATGTCATAAATCATCGTCCCAGCTTTCTTCAAGCCTTTTCTCCCGTGACATAAATGTCTCCCACTGTCGGCGATAACGTTAACACGCGTGTTTTTCTCGTCCTCGCTTTATTCGTACGGTTATCTGGATTCGGAAACCCGTGTCAGCCGAGCATTTTTCACGTAAATCAATTTTTGTTTCATTTTGTTTTTTCGTCGGTCAACGTACACCGAAATTTCTTGGACCCGCGCTCTCAGACGCTCGAATGATTTATAGTCGAAGCACGCGTGGATGAGAATAGATTTATGCGGTGCAATAAAATCTGCCCGGATCCATGGGCCGCGTAATGCGCGTTTTAAAGACTGTCGTCATAGACTGCGCCATGAATACCGTGTGTCACGCGTGATCTACGACCTCTTCTTATCGTGGAGATCATTTTTGAACTCTTCTTAAACGCTTCGTTACTTCTACTCTTATATATTTATGGAATACAATAAGAAATTGTGAATATTTATCTTAGATAGAATTTTGAAGAGATGTTTAATGTAGCATTTGTTGTTACAATTATTTTTTGTGAACACATGCTGCGTGAATTGTTTGCTGTTTATTGCGTTGGAGATGCTATTGAAAACCTACGGTGAGAAAATTAAAATGATTGAATATTAATATATTCAAAGTGTATTAATTATCATAACATACATATACATATTGTTTGTATTATATTATATAATATATGCGTGTGCATGCGCGCTTACATATGTCTCAGTGCACATGCGTGCTTGCATATGTCTCAGTGCGCATGCGCGCTTGCATATGCTCAGTGCGCTTGCGCACGCGTGTATGTATATAGGTGCGCATGCGCGTGTATGCGTCTACGTCCGCATCTTATAAAATATATATATATATTTCTTATACATATAAGTATATAAAAGAAATGTCCATAAACCTAGTATTAAATTTCACATTAAAAGTCCTTCATTCAAAACGTGTCACAAATAATAATTAAATTGTATTAATTCCTGTACAAAGTTATCACAAAATATCTAGTTAAACCTCACAATCCCTTTCAAAATTAATTACCTCACTATTATCAAGACCCCACATATTCAAATATTCTTAACATCCTTCAATATCCTTCAAATATTTATAACTTCCCGAATTTTTCACGTATCGCGTTCAATTCCCCAATCTCCAATGTATACACGCCTCCCTTCCGAGACGATATTGTTCCTCCCGTCAGCTTGCTAAATAAATTTCGGTGACACCCGTTTTCTTGGCGGGAGTTTCGATATAACAGCCCCCGCTGCGGATCCCTTTGTCCAGGCCGCCCTTTTCTGTTCCCTTTTTTTAACAGCACGCTTCGCGCAGGAGGGTGCACACGTATTACGCGAGACGAAACCGTCAGACGCGGTATAGTTCGCGGTAATTAAAATTCGAGGCGGTTTGCGAGCACGAGACAGCCGTTTCACTGTCGTGAAACTTGCGAAATTAGAGGCGTTTCGCGGATCTGCGAAAACATTTATGACGGGCGATAAAGAATTTTTAGGAGATGAGGGAAATTATGACACTTTTTTCTTGACAGTTTTATTGTAACGAATGCTGATTTTAAGCGTTTTATTCCGAATAGTTAGGTTAAACTCTCAGAATTTTTGCAGTTGGGTCGTTCACAGTCAGTTATTGATATAACGTTAAAATAAATGATCCTTGATGATAATGATTGAAGTGATACTTCATTATGAAGACTATGAACATCCATATGTAGATGTTTCAGTGTGGATAGCTATATGTAGATGTCTGAGTATGTGTCTAAATAAATATAAATATATACATGATTGAATATAGACGTCTGAGTATAAATGTCTCAATGATTATAAATATATAGATGTCCTATATAATAAATGTCTGAATAGAAATGTCTAAATAAATATAAATATATACTCTCTGATTGTAGATGTCTGAGTATAAATGTTTGAGTGAATTTAAATATATAGATGTCCTATATAATAAATGTCTGAATAGAAGTGTCTAAATAAATATAAATATATACTGTCTGATTGTAGATGTCTGAGCATAAATGTTTGAGTAAATTTAAATATATAGATGTCCTATATAATAAATGTCTGAATAGAAATGTCTAAATAAAAATAAATATACACTGTCTGAATATAAATGTCTGAGTATAAATGTCTAAATGAATATAAATTGTATACATGTCCTATATAATAAATGTCTGAATATAAATATCTAAATAAATATAAATATACACTGTCTGAATGTAGATGTCTGAGTACAAATGTCTAAATGAATATAAATTGTATACATGTCCTATATAATAAATGTCTGAATATAAATATCTAAATAAATATAAATATACATTGTCTCAATGTAGATGTCTGAGTACAAATGTCTAAATAAATATAAAAATGTACATGTCCAATATAATAAATATCTGAATATAAATATCTAAATAAATATAAATATACATTGTCTGAACGTAGATGTCTGATTATAAATGTCTAAATAAATATAAAAATGTACATGCCCAATATAATAAATATCTGAATATAAATAATTACTAATTAAATCTAAATATATACATGTCCAATATAATAAATATTTGAATATAAATAATTACTAAATAAATCTAAATATATCCATGTCTGAAAATAAATGTCTGAATATAAGTATTTAAATATAAAATATCTGACTATAAATGTCAATGACAACAATATCAATCGTTCCTCCCCAACAACCACAATAAACCCTCCCGAACATTAAAATTTCCCGCGTGCACAGAAAAATCGTTCGATTAGAAGAATCGTTCGATGGTATCGACCAAGTAACGCTCGAATGATTTATACCCGATGTCCCACGGAACCCAACCTCTCATCGAGAACCGAATTGCTGTCGAGCTTTCTCGACAAAGTAAAGCACAATTAAGTTCCCGGGGAACTCGATCCATTCTTCTCCAACGAAGGATAAAGCTGTTCGACTTCGGGGCTCGTTAAGTCGTCCGATGGAAATGCAATTTCGATTTCGCGGCTAAATCCTTGTGGTTCTTCGTTTACTGGATTGTTATATACGACGTGTCGCGGTTATTCGATCGCGCGTGCTTGTTTCATGATAATTCGGATTAATTTTGGAGCTGAGGAATGAAGCTGAGAGGAATGAATGCGTTTGGACTTTTGCGAGAATTTTTTTGGGTAGTTTGTTAAATAGGTTTGATTAAAATTTGAAAGGAACTGGGGAGAGATTGTGGGAGGGTATGTAGAGATATCAGAGGGTGTATGAGTGGGAGTTGTAATTATCAATTACGGCTGTAATTGTCAATTACGGTGTTTATTGAAATAAATTCAGAATTATGGATATTTTACTGTAATTAATTAGTGATGTGTCACCGATATGTTAACCATGTAAACTATTGATAATAGGTATGGTTAAAATATTGTTAAGCATAGCAAGAATATCCGAGGCACAATCTAATACGAAATCTTTATCTTCGTATTTACTTTTGTTTAACTTTGAAATTTACCTTCAATCAATAAAATCCAACTTGATGTAATTTTACGAATATAGAATAGATTTCCTCAAATGATAAAATACATTCGATTGAGTCACCTGTAATTAAAAGTTCAAAACATTCTCCAAATATAAATTGTAGCAAATTGAATTGCTACCCCTATTTTTGGAGCTCCCACAATACAACAGGTAGTTAATTGACATAAACTCCTACCGACAGACTATACCAAAAACAAGTTGCACAGCTAATAGAGGAAACTACGTAATAACCGCTTCCATTTGTCGGCAGTAGATGGTACAATATAGTAGTTTTACGATCGCGAAAGCAGTCGAGAACTTTATTGTCTGTGCACAGCAGTGACGAGCAACCAGGAATATGTAGCCAATTACACCATTTCAAATTTCTTCATTTCGGGACTTTGACGTTTCTGTACTTCTCAATTTAGGAATAATTCAGCAAATTTCCTATTTCCTACGTTTCTAGGAAACGTATTTGAAGGATAATTTTGCAATTTATAGATGTTTTAATTTCCAAATTTCTGTTATGTGATATTTTATGTAGTCGTAATAGAATGTTAAATAGTAGGTTATTTTATTTATTTTTGATGTTTTACAAGACTGTTAAATTCAATAAGTTGTTCAATTTTTTATCATAACATAAACAGGTACAATCGCAAAATTGTTCTCAAGCTTCATTTCAAACTTGATTCTAAACTTGATTTATATGATCGAAAACAACCCCTCGATTTGTCAAGTGCATTCATTCATATCCTATGCTACAATATGAAGATAAATAAAGAAGTTGAAAATAAAAGAAGTTCACAATAATTAACAATAACTAGCTTACAATAAAAAAGTGAATAAAGATTCCATAATTTGTCCGATCGATAAGAAATATTCGAAGAAAGATCGACCAGCAATAAGGGTGCGAATCGTGGTTCACAATGCGCTCCAAAGCGACATCGCGTTAACAAAAGATTCAATTTTACAAACACGTACCACGTGTTCCGGCGCCTTCTCTCGCCACGGGGGTAGTTTCGCCATACTAACGAGCCACCCCTTTAACTTACGCGAAACGCGCTCTCCCTTCCCCTTTTTTCGGCGTTTCCTCCCCTTTCGCTTCTCTGCACGAATAAGGAGCTCGTGTTGTTCGAAAGAGCGACGGTGAACAGCACGCAGCAAACGACTGGTTAAATTGTAAGGAGGCACGAGGAAACGAAGATGAACACGCCGGAGAAATGAAGAGGAAGTGTAATGAAGAGAACGCTGGATGAAAATTTATGGCAAAGAAGCTAGTTGCTGGAAGAACATGGAGAGTAACAAGAGCAGTAATGTACAAGGTACTTACACCGCTAATATCGCTTTATTACTTAGCTCTTTTACTGCCGAAAGGAAAAATCATTTTTCTTATGGAAGTTCGATTCGGTGATGGACACTTGACGTACACTACCGTCCATAATTATCCGGACACCAGCGAAATATGCATTCGCGTTGCATGAAAGTTATTCAAGTATCTGCAACAGTAACTAAAATCGATTTTTTTTCTGCGAAGGTCAGAATACTGGAACGTTTTTCGATTGATAATTCTCGTTTGGAACTCGTATCTCGATGGAAAAGAAGCTACAGACGAACTAAACCGAAACTGTCGAGTGCGTAGCGTTACCTCCATTCTTATCTCCATTGAGGGAACCTAAACATCTACCAACAGTTTACAAACACGCGAAACATATCGAAGAACCCTCTGAATACGTTCTGCACCATAGAAATGAAACACAGTAGAAATGAAAATTTTTTTTAGAATCGAAAGCGTTTCATTAGATTCAGAAATTTGGACTTTGTACTTCTGGACATGAATTTTACTTTCACACTTTCATTGTATAATTTGTACTTAAAAATTAATTGTATTACGTTATGACACCTCGAAAAAGATAATAATAATTATTACAAATGATATGATAACCCTAAACACCTTTCGTACAAAGTTCCACTATGTTTTGTGTGACGAAACAAAGTGTCCAGATACTTATGGACGGTAGTGTATATTTTCTACTATTATCTGGGGAAAAATTCATTTGTAATAAGTTATTAATTTCTTAGTAGTTCCAATATTCTGAAATTTTAATATTAGACTTCGTCTCAAACTTATAACCTCCAAACTTGAAAATTCCAATACTTCAAAGTCCTAATGTAACAGAAGTTTCAGTGCCCCAAAATTTCAAATTCTAAAATTTAGTAGTTCTAATATTCTGAAATTTTAATATTAGACTTCGTCTCAAACTTATAACCTCCAAACTTGAAAATTCCAATACTTCAAAGTCCTAATGTAACAGAAGTTTCAGTGCCCCAAAATTTCAAATTCTAAAATTTAGTAGTTCTAATATTCTGAAATTTTAATATTAGACTTCGTCTCAAACTTATAACCTCTAAACTTGAAAATTCCAATACTTCAAAGTCCTAATGTAACAGAAGTTTCAGTGCCCCAAAATTTCAAATTCTAAAATTTAGTAGTTCTAATATTCTGAAATTTTAATATTAGACTTAGTCTCAAACTTATAACCTCCAAACTTGAAAATTCCAATACTTCAAAGTCCTAATGTAACAGAAGTTTCAGTGCCCCAAAATTTCAAATTCTAAAATTTAGTAGTTCTAATATTCTGAAATTTTAATATTAGACTTCGTCTCAAACTTATAACCTCCAAACTTGAAAATTCCAATACTTCAAAGTCCTAATGTAACAGAAGTTTCAGTGCCCCAAAATTTCAAGTTCTAAAATTTAGTAGTTCTAATATTCTGAAATTTTAATATTAGACTTCGTCTCAAACTCTTAACCTCTCAAACTTGAAAATTCCAATACTTCAAAGTCCTAATGTAACAGAAGTTTCAGTGCCCAAAAATTTCAAATTCTAAAATTTAGTAGTTCTAATATTCTAAAATTTTAATATTAGACTTCGTCTCAAACTTATAACCTCTAAACTTGAAAATTCCAATACTTCAAAGTCCTAATGTAACAGAAGTTTCAGTGCCCCAAAATTTCAAATTCTAAAATTTAGTAGTTCTAATATTCTGAAATTTTAATATTAGACTTAGTCTCAAACTTATAACCTCCAAACTTGAAAATTCCAATACTTCAAAGTCCTAATGTAACAGAAGTTTCAGTGCCCCAAAATTTCAAATTCTAAAATTTAGTAGTTCTAATATTCTGAAATTTTAATATTAGACTTCGTCTCAAACTTATAACCTCCAAACTTGAAAATTCCAATACTTCAAAGTCCTAATGTAACAGAAGTTTCAGTGCCCCAAAATTTCAAGTTCTAAAATTTAGTAGTTCTAATATTCTGAAATTTTAATATTAGACTTCGTCTCAAACTCTTAACCTCTCAAACTTGAAAATTCCAATACTTCAAAGTCCTAATGTAACAGAAGTTTCAGTGCCCAAAAATTTCAAATTCTAAAATTTAGTAGTTCTAATATTCTAAAATTTTAATATTAGACTTCGTCTCAAACTCCTAACCTCTCAAACTTGAACATTCCAATACTTCAAAGTCCTAACGTAACTAAAGTTTCAGTGCCCAAAAATTTCAAATTCCAAAGTTAAAAAGTACCAAACTCCGAAATCTGAAAAATCAACATTCTAAAATCCCAAAGTTTAACAATCGAAATTTCCCAGATTTAAAAATTGTAGGTGTCGAAATTGGAAAATTTCGTAGCGGCGAAGACAAAAGGTTTCGATAAAAAAACGCGATCATAACTCATAGAGGATTCAAGTACGTAAACAAGTTTTTCTCTGGATGTTTGTTCGCGTTGTTTCCCCGCGCCTGCACTTCTGGTTTATTCCGGTCGACTATATTTTTCATTCGTCGAATATTTTTACGCAATTTCATCTCCCTTTGCTGAACAACCACCATCTTTCTTTCATGTTCCATCCTCTTTCACGATCTTTTGTTCTGTTTTCCATGCTCGTTCTCTACCCCGCACGGATTTTTCTCCATTCTCCCGCTTCCTTTTGCATCTTTCTCTCCTCGTATATTACTTTATAACCTGGCCACCCTCGCCGTTTCTATTTCCCTCTCCTCTTTCCAACGTTCTGCTTGTTTCTGGCCATTTTTCACTCCGCGGGGTTCCTCCGCAACTTTACCCTCCTGCTTCTTTTTTCCTTTACATCTTCTTACCACTTCGTACCCCTTCGCCCGTTTTCGCGTGCCTCTGTCGTTCTCTCCTTCCTTTCAAAACCTTTTAATTCGTGTTTCTGTGTTAACTTTCCTCTCGACATCGTCGTTGCACGTTTCCTCGTAACTTGACCGCTTCTCCACTAAATCATCCTTCTTTTTTCCACGGGCTTGTTATCTACAACGTGTTACACCCTTCGCTTTTTTCCACCTTTCCACAATTTACATTCTACCCCTAGATACACCAGCTACGTTATGTTTTATCGTACGTTTCCGTTTTCTTTTTTTCGAACGTTTCTCAACGTTTACCCTAGAAACCTCTGAAATTCTACATTAAAACGGTATGTGAACAAAGTGGTCTAAATGCATATATTATTATCATACACACTTCGTTATCACTTTATTGTCGCTTTATTATAATGTAGTAAACGTTGAAGTAAATGTTGAAGTAAATCTTGAAGTTACAGCCAACATCATTAACATCAACATTTTCCCATCCTTACATTAATATTTCACCAGCGAATGCGTGACGATAAAATGTCAACGATAATATTCTCCAGCAAAATACATTTTCCAACGATAAAGTCCATTTCACGGCGGTAAAATAAATTTTCCGACGATAAAACATGTTTTGTCTCGGCACCTCGACTAATTATTCCATGTAAATGAATGTTAGCCCCGCAGGAGCAAACGAACTCGCGATTGTCTCGCGTTAAACAAAAAGACCACGGAGGAAGCGTAGAAAGAAACCGGAACGATAACAAAGAAAAACAGAAAAGGAGCGTGTATATCTGTGCGGAGAAAGTGTAAGATAGCCCGCGAGAAAGACGGTTAAAAAAGGAGGAAAAAATCCACCCCTGTGGATTCGACACAATAGGACACGCAGACGACAACGGTGTATAAGGGATGACGCAGAGGGTGGTTACCGAAAGAGAAGGAAACGAGGGAAAGGGAAGAAGGGTGCGCACCCTTCCCGTTTACGACACTGCCCTTCAATCCATGGATATTTTCGACGAGATTTGACCCTCGTCTCGCTTCTTTCTCGCTAATAAATAATAAAAAGCGAGGGAGGCTTTAACGCTGCAACCCCGACATGCAACTACTGCAAAATATTTCGAGTTTAAGACGGGGTTACACCCTGGTAATTGTAAGTGGTGCAAGCTTTTCTTTTATTCAAATCTGTGTAAGAGGTTTTTGAATTATTAATAAAGTCGATTAATAGAAAATTTTTGTTTAAAAACGAACAGAACTTTCTAGTAAATCTAATGATTTAGAGTCTCAATTTTAGACAAGGGAAGTGTAGTTAATATTTTTTAGTTGATTGTAGTTAATACAATTTTTGAAATAGAAGAAGATAATAAAACAGCAAACATTGCATATGAAAGAAAATTTAAATAAAGCATCAACTAGTAAAATTTTTAAATTGTAATGATTATCCCTTTGCACTCGTACTATTTAACACAATAAGATGAAATAGGTAATTTTCAGCTAATTCTGTAGATGTGTAGAAAAAGTTTGCACGTGAAAGGAAATCAAATGAAACATCGACTAGTAAAATATCAAAATTGTAAAATAATTAGGTCTTTGCACACTTGAACGGTACCATTCGGTTTAACACAACAATACCCTGTAATTTTCAACTAAATCCGTACATCCGTACATATATATCAAAGCAAACAATACACAATAACTTCCAAATAATTCCTCTCGAATAAAAAGTAGAGAACGCAGTCTGTTAGCAGCCCTTGCAAAGAGTTAATTAATTTTGCAAAGTCCACCTCTCTTCAGAACATCTGTTTCAATATTTCTTAACCTGCAGTAATTACCAGCAAGAATGCCACCGAGTGTGAAAGATTAATTAATTGTACAAAGTTCTGAATAATATTTATTTCTACATTGCTTGTAATAATTACTCCATCACGCTGCTAAAATTTCTTTGTTAACACAACGCGTGCATATATTTTGAATTTCGTGTTAGACGAAAAACGTTTGCAAGAGTATCGTAAAAGCTTTGTGTAATTTCAAGGGAACCGTGATTAAGTAATGTAATTATATCCATCACATTTTCGTTTCGCTTTTCCGTTATTTTACTCCGAATTTAAATATCCTTTCTCGCTTAAGGCGGTCCGTGAAACTAAATGCAAATATTACATTGCTTAATGGAACATAATATGTAATCACAGAAAAGTTACAGTTACTGTGCATTCGTTGTGCGTTCGTTTTGCTGTTTCCTCATTTTGTTCCTGCGCGAAGTCAAAAGGTATCTTTCCCCGTAAATTAAAACCGTGATATTACGGCAAATAATATCTATTAATTATTTCAGTGGCTTCTGACCAATTTCTCGATCAGCTTTCGGTTTCGTAATTATCGCTGCTGCTTTATTTTCCTTTTTCTATCGATATTCATTATTTTTTTCCGGAAATTGTAATCAACGCTGTCGACGTAATTTACTTTTTGAGAAACGAGGTGGAAATTTTTTTAAATTTATTGCGTTCTAATTGAAATTTACTTCATTAAAAATATTATATGGGGGTCTGGTACCAAGTCATGATGGAACGGTAGAAATTTCACAAATTAACAAAATAGAGGGAATTTTATGGTTAGGTGACTTCGCCATCAAAAAAAAAGTCTTCACCCTAAATCCCAGAATTCTTAACCTAACGATACCTTAAAAAATTTCCTATATTCTTCTTTTCCTATATTACTTCTCATCCCTTTTCATATATAAAATCAGAGCTAATAAAATTCTTCCACAGTTTGTCGACCGCCAATCCACGTCCAAAACTAATTTTCACCCTGTAATTGGCAGAAGTCGATTTATCGATGTCGATTCGTCTCCGTTGTCCGTAAGACCGTAAATCGATCAGCGGTATCTATTAAAGAAGCTAAAGATCCATCGAAAGACCGGAAGGATATTAAATTGATGAACGACGAAACTTAATTTATCGCACAACTTACGATCCGCAAGTTTCAGGAAAATTGACGGCCATCGAACGGCTTTTAAATCGAACTTCGTAATTGCTCGCGCTTTTTTTCTCGCTATCGAGCTTGTATCGCCGGAGGATTTTCACGAGTCATCAACGGATCATCCATCTTGCCGGAGAAATGGAATCGGACAGTTTCGCGAGGAAGAACTTCGTCCTTTAGACTCGCCGAACGATTATCGCTTGATTTAATGTCGCAATTACTCGAAGGTCGACGGTAATTGTTTTCCGGGCTATTTGGGAACTTCTGATTTCGGAAATTCGGGAAATTCGAGAATTTGTAGTAGTGATTTAAGGATGTGGAGATTCGAGGGTTGGGAAATTTTGTAAGTTGGGGTGTAAGGATTCGGAGATTTGTTATTTGGAATTTGGGTAGGTGGAGAATTGGGAGTTTGTTTAGAAAATTTGGCAATTTTGGAATTTGAGGATTGAGTTAATCTTTTTATAGTTAATTTCGAATTGGCAACTCAACAATTTCGGGATGCGAGAAATGAACTAAATTGTTAAATTGGGAGCATTGGGACTTTAGGCTGGTTTGAAACATTTATTCATTCAGTCCTACAATGTCTCACAGATGTTTTATTTTATCAAAATCATAGCTAGTGTCATTACAGTATTTTCAAATCAGAACACTAGTATAGGTACTTCTTTTCAAAGAATCTCAAGAATCATTGCCTACCAAAAATTCGACGCACATCAAACAGTAAAGCGATCAGACTTCTCCTGGACAACAGAAGACACCCTCTTTCAATACCAGAAACGCGAGACCATCTAAAGAACATCAGAAAGTATAGTCACGAACCGAAATAAAGATAACAGAATCACGAGCACATTGCTACCGAATCCGTTCACTTCGAAATTCGATCGTCGAAATATCTCGGAATGTTTGGTTACTTCGATCAGAATTTATTCGCAGGCAATTCTGGCAGAGGTTTCCTTGGCTCTTTTATCGTCGGCTATGCCGCTTCATCAGCGCGATAAGCCAGCCACCGATTCAGCATTTTGTTCGTTACAACGTAAGAAAACACGAACGACGAACCGTTATACGATCCCCTGTCGGAGAACACGGATATCTTAAATCGAGGGGTGGTTGCTTTTATCCGATCGCGCGTCCACGAATTCCGTTTCGAAAATTAAGCTTCGTAAGTGGTTTCTGTTCCGTGAAACGGCCCGCCGGATGTGGGGACGATATCGTTACCGTGGATGGCGGCGGAGAATGTAATAGAAAATCATGTCCCTTTTTCTTCTATTCTTATTACTATAAGCTGAGAGGGTTTTTTGGCTATTCGGGGATCAAGGAAGAGGTACTTTCGTATTATTATCTTACGTAGTTTTGGGAGATAATGTCGATTGCAGTGATACTGTAAATTGCTACTGATTTGAACATGTACATCTTTCAATTGCGACGACATACTTTGTACAGACATTCTGTACTTTGTGACTTATGATGATACCGAGTAAACAAACAGGGTAGTTCACTTAACTCCTTGTCTTATTATTCATTAGGTGCATCAGACAGACCTAACTAATCACGATATTAAAACAGACATAGAAGACTGACATGTTATGACAACTTGATATTATGCAATTGTTTACCATGCAAATTATACTTGAACTTCAAATTGAACGTACTCGAAGTTCGAATAAAATTGATCATAGTTAAAGTACCAGTGTTAGACACATGTCAGACTGATTGAAGTATGACAAGGACTTAAATATGTCCTTCAGTTGTGATTGCAGAAGATATTTTATTCTTTTGGATATCATAAGATGTTGCAGTTATTCTTCATTCATGTATGAAGATATCAAGCAAACATATAAGACAACTCAGTTAAATATCTTCCTCATTTGTGATTGCAGAAGATATTTTAGTCCTTTGGTTACCATGAGATGTTGCAGAATTATTCTTCATTCATACATGAAAATATCAAGCAAACATGTAAAACAACTCGGTTAAATATCTTCCTCAGTTGTGGCTGCAGAAGAGATTTTATTCTTTTGGTTATCATGAGATGTTGCAGAATTACTTGTGATTAGAATATGATCATACCAAGTAACATACTGGGTAGCTCACTTAACCTCTTGTCCTATTATTTATTTACCCGGTGCATCAATTAGAAGGAGTCTAAGCAGGTTACTAAACCTATTCAAAGACCTCTATATACGAACATCCTAGTGAACCTAGTAAAAGCCTTGAACTAACCTAAGGAAGAGCCTGGTAGAACCCGACGAAGACCCTGATAGACCTAACAAATTACACCTAACAAAAATCCTGACAAGACCTCGACAAGTTTCCCCCAAAAAACTTCCACAAAACCTAATCTAACCTAACCGGCCGAAGACCCTGATAGACCTAACAAAAATCCTGACAAGACCTCGACAAGTTTCCCCCAAAAAACTTCCACAAAACCTAATCTAACCTAACCGGCCGAAGACCCTGATAGACCTAACAAAAATCTTGACAATACCTCGACAAGTTTCCCCCAAAAAACTTGCACAAAACCTAATCTAACCTAACCCGACGAAGACCCTGATAGACCTAACAAATTACACCTAACAAAAATCCTGACAAGACCTCGACAAGTTTCCCCCAAAGAACTTCCACAAAACCTAACCTAACCTAACCGGCCGAAGACCCTGATAGATCTAACAAAAATCCTGACAAGACCTCGACAAGTTTCCCCCAAAAACTTCCACAAAACCTAACCTAACCTAACCGGCCGAAGACCCTGATAGACCTAACAAAAATCCTGACAAGACCTCGACAAGTTTCCCCCTAAAAACCTTCCACAAAATCCCCAGAGAATCTTATAAAGAACTCCACCTACATGAAGTACCGCAATGAATAAAATTGAATCTAAAATACTGTTCCCACACGAGTAAGCGATCACAACCCCAAAATTGCGCAGAGTACAATGATGAAAGCGTAGGCTGGCTGACAAGCTCGCATTTAACGTTGACAGCAAGGTTAGGTACCCGGGCAGACGAAATGAACGAAGGTCAACAGATGGCAAGGGAGAGAGCAAGAGAAAGAAAGGGGGAATGAAAAAGGCGGGGAGCACGAGACCGGAAAGAGATAAAGATTAAAATGATGGAAGGGCGGACTAAGACAAAAGCTACCGTGTTGCTAGCGTGGCTCGCAAACGAGACGGAGGTTAGCGGGCAGGAGGAAGAAAAAGGATCTCGACAAGAGGGAGCGTATTCGTTTTCAGACATAATCGTTCTGCAGCATGGGACTACCAGTCGCGATATAAGCGAAAATCCATACGAGTATAAAACTTTTATTTGTGATTTCTTTGTTAGGGAGTTTTTGCGGATAAATTTATTTGTTGTTAACATTTTGGTAGGGGTAGAACATGATGTAGTTTGGAGATAGAACATGATGTAGTTTGGACTTTATTGAACTATATGTGATAGACTTACAAGTTTATGTCTGTATCGAGTTAACCGAGTGTACAAAATATTTTCTGTCATCAGAGTTTACGATTAGACAGATTACAATCTTCACTACAAGCTTTTATTACAAACTTCGTTGGAACAACCTTCTTTGTCTGTTTTAACATTGTAGCTATGATTGGTAACTTCTGATTGATGCATACCTATGACCTCAAATTTCGGAAACATCGAATTCCTGAGTCTCAACATTCTCAAACCTAAACTTCCAAATCCTCAAATTCGCAAATCTGTAAGTTCATAAATTCCCACATATTCAATCTCCACATGTCCACATCCCTACATCTCCATATTCCCACACCTCCAAATCCCCACATCTTCAGATCCCAAATTCGCAAATCTGTAAGTTCACAAATTCCCACATATCTAATCTCCACATGTCCACATCCCTAAATCTCCATATTCTCACACCCCCAAATCCCCACATCTTCAGATCCCAAATTCGCAAATTTGTAAGTTCACAAATTCTCACATACCCAATCTCCACATGTCCAATCCCTAAATCTCCACATTCTCACACCCCCATACTCCCACATACCCACATCCCTAAACTCCACATTTCTAACTCCCCCTATCCCCAAATCTTCCTACCCAAAAATCCCCAAAATACCCAAAAGATTCCCCAAATAATCCCCATATGGCACATATTGACCAGAAACCATACTGCTCCCAATTATGTTCATCCGCTGATAGTGTCAGACGTCCGACATATTCCTCGTTTAGGTAATCACGGCAAAAAGCTGTAGTCTGCATCGAAGTCGGTGAAATATCGCGGCAATAACGAGGCTGGCAACGAAACGGCCGGGAATAAACGTAAGAGAATCGAGATTGAAACGGGGCAACTGGAGCCAGCCGTCCGGGAAGAGACGGTTCTCGAAATTGCACGTAACCGTGGCGGAAAAAATTTGCCTCGACGAGCTTCTCCCCTCTATTTAGCCTGGTAATCGTGGCCCGGTGTTTCCAACGGCGGCAAAATGCCGCTGCTCGTCCAGGCAAATGGAAATCGTGCCGATTAAGGTGGTCGATAACGCTGCAACGATACCTGCTTGGAGGAACTTAACAGAGATATGGCAATGGAGTTCTATGATCGTAGAACTAAGGAAGTTAGGGAGACGCAACTCTAGGGTTTGTTAGGTGATTCGTCAGGGCTTTGTTGGAGTATAGCAAACTGTAGGTGGAAGTTTTCTTAATACTTTGCGGGAGAGATTCGTGTGGGTTTGGGATCTGGTTCATGTGGGATCGGATTCATGTGGGATCTGGTTCATGTGGGATTGGATTCATGTGGGATCGGATTCATGTGGGATCTGGTTCATGTGGGATCTGGTTCATGTGGGATCGAGTTCATGTGGGATTTGGTTTATGTGGGATCGGATTCATGTGGGATCGGATTCATGTGGGATCGGATTCATGTGGGATCGGATTCATGTGGGATCTGGTTCATGTGGGATCTGGTTCATGTAGGATCTGGTTCATGTGGGATCTGGTTCATGTGGGATCGGATTCATGTGGGATCGGATTCATGTGGGATCTAGTTCGTGTGGGATCTGGTTCATATGTGATCGGGTTCATGTGGGATCGAGTTCATGTGGGATCTAGTTCATATGTGATCGGGTTCATGTGGGATCGAGTTCACGTGGGATCTGGTTCATGTGGCATCGGGTTCATGTGGTATCAGTGGATGGACTGTAGGTTGGGGCGTTAATTTTACTGTTATACTACTTGGTGGTGTACTACTGTTAGACTGTAGTGATCTTTTATTGCATTTTACTATTCTGAAGTAAGGGTTGATTTAGGTTTGGGATCAAGGGAAGAATCGTGGATGTGCTATGAATTTTATTACTTCATTATTTGGTAGCATTTTGCTACTGGAGTATGAAAAAGATTTAGTGAAGCTTTTCATAATATTTTGCGAGAAAGTTTCACTTGGGTTTGGGATCAGTAGACTATGGCTTGGGCGTGAATTTTGCTGTTTTACTACTTGGTAGTATTCTACTGCTAGACTGTAATAATCTTTTAATGGATTTTAATAGCTTACGGAAAGGTTCACTTGGGCTTAGAATCGGGGGATGAACCGTGGATGTGCTATGAATTTTACTGCTCCACTATTCTGCTACTCGACTACAAACAAGTTTTAGCGGAACTTTTCTTAATACTTTGTGGCAAACACTTTACTTTAGGATCAGGTGATAGACTGTAGGTTGCGGTATGAATTTTTCTGTTCTTCTACCTGGTAGTATTCTATTGTAAAACTGTAGTGATCTCTTAATGGATTTAATGCATTGTAGAACAGGTTCGTTTAGCTTTAGATGGACTGTACATGTAGTATGAATTTTACTGTTCTACTACTTGATATTGCGTTGCTGTTTTATACCGTAGTCGTATATTATACTGTTGTACTACTGCCAAAGTACATCAGGTTATACTACTGAATTATTTTTTCACTACTTTGCAGTCTCATTGTGTCATTTTTCAATGAAAATATATAATTATTATTGTGGTATGACTGCATAATATGAAATCAGAACATGTTGCATTGTGTTGCAACTCGAGGTATTTAGTTTGTCTTGATCATATCATTTTATTTTGATCGTTCATTAAAATAAATCGTTTTAATAATCATTCATTTTTAATTGTCATCCTACATTTTGTTTTTGCATATTGTTTTTACATATTGTTTTTACGTATTGTTTTTACATTTTGTTTTTACATATTGTTTTTACATTTTGTTTTTACATTTTGCTTTTACATTTTGCTTTTACATATTGTTTTTACATTTTGCTTTTACATATTGTTTTTACATATTGTTTTTACATATTGTTTTTACATTTTGCTTTTACATTTTGCTTTTTACATATTGTTTTTACATTTTGCTTTTACATATTGTTTTTACATATTGTTTTTACATATTGTTTTTACATTTTGCTTTTACATTTTGCTTTTACATATTGTTTTTACATATTGTTTCTATATTTTGTTTTTACATATTGCATTTCTGCATCATGTTTTGTGCCACATCATTTATACTTCGTTTATCTATCAACTTCATTTTCGATTTGCAAATAAGAATGCATAACACAATACGAACAAAGATCGAGAAACAACGATCAAGCAAAATGAACGCAACCAAATCGTTTGAAACGCGATCTTCATTCCTCGCAAAGCGGTAATTATCCGCTCATCGTCGAACAACAGTGACCAAACGCAACTTGTACGAGCTCTAATCCCGTATTTCGTCGCCTTCAACGAATTCCCCTTTGTGCTCGTAAACAGAAGCTTGTGCAGTTGTCAGAATGGAAAGCCGTGTGCATCAAACAGCGGGGCAAACTGTACGAGAGACGGAGAGAGAGGAGTTGTTCGGTGGTGGGTCCGTTCGCGGGCAACGTTCCGAGTGGAACGAGCGGAAAACGGAGAATAGCCGGAGGCTGAGTTTTCCCGCAGGAAACGCGGCGAGGACAGCACTCGGCTCTCGAATAAGCGTGAAACCTCGAGGAAAATCGGGAAACAACCTTCCCGTTCGCAAGACGATGGAAAGTTGCCCTCCCGTGTGGTTTCCTTCTCGCTAATGCACTCCGAGCGTACACGCGTCTCTCCGAGCGTATTGCTTCGCATTACCGGCGATTCGAGGATTCTAGACATCCGGTTGCCGTATGAATTATTCTCGAATGCATCGGGGATCCTCGTCTCGAAAGATTGCGACGTTTACTTCGCGAACTGTTTTGTAGATTCGATTCTACACCGAAGGGAGACTATCGTTTTTCTTATGAGGTTCTCTTTATTCTTGTCTGACCTTTTTAATCAGGGTGCAGTTACGGGAAAGGAGCTCGGAGGGAGAGATGAAGGGCTTTTTCCAGAATTTAGAATTTGTCACTTATAGCAGTAACAAACCCAAGGATCGCCTCGATATTTTTGAGTGTGCTCTTGTAGCGGTTACTTTCACTCATCGCCACTAGATGGCGCATACGAGATTTGACTTTCTCGCTAGTACTCAACTTCCTATTCATCCAAGGACCTGCTACGTTGCCTCACTAATGAGTCCACTAGCAGGTCCCGTACGAAACTCTCTCTCTTTCTCTCCTTGATTTTTCATAGCTATTCTACGTAGTTTCAACCATCAAACTCTTTTACGTATTTTATTCCTAAATCTTGATCAAGAGTTACCCCATTAACACACCATAGTCTGACTCTTACTGAAAGGAAGAATTTTTGTCGCTATTCGTCAATATTCATCATTTTGACGTGTCTTATTGAACTCCTTTTTAGGGGATGAACTTTGAAAATGGTCCACGTATTTCTTACCGCCGCGTAAAATCGATACCCGACGCGGTATCCTCAATTTTTCTTAATCAACAGCTCCTCCGATTGTTCGTCGATAAAACCGAGGAAAGTTTACGAGGGTACCGTTAAAAAGTTTCGAACACGAGGGAAGAATTTGCGAAAACGGGGAAAGCATAACGGAGCGTTCATAAAAGACACTAAAATCCGCGAACGAATCTCTTCGGAGGAACGTTATCGCGCGCAGACACGCGGTCCTCGCGTTTCCCGAACGTCGGATCAGCCGAAGAAAAAGATAAAAGAGGAACAAGGCGCGAGAACGAGACAGAGAAAAAGAACGAGAAAGTTCGTGCAACAATAAAGCCAGCCTCTCTTCGGGCAAGTTTTCAACGGTGGAGCAGCGTTTAAAATGCCGTAAAGCAGACCACCCGTCCGAAAATTTCTATGAATTTTCTCCGCAACGGTGTATTACTTTAAATAAACCGCGTTCGCTCTAAGACGCATAAAGGCGACGTTTTGTTTGCAAATCCTCGTGTAACCAGAAGCTCACGTTTCGCTACATTGCGGTACAGTCGGCGTCAAATTTTCTTACAGATGCTAACTAACTGAAGAACCTGTTCATTTATACACTACCGTCCATACCGGACACTTGGTTTCGTTACGTAAAACATAGTTGAACTTTGTACGAAAGGTATTTAGGGTTATCGTATCATTTGTAATAATTATTATTATCTTTTTTGCGGTGTCATAACGTAATAGAATTAATTTTTAAGTACAAATTATACAATGAAAGTGTGAAAGTAAAATTCATGTCCAGAAGTACAAAGTCCAAATTTCTGAATCTAATGAAACGCTTTCGATTCGAAAAAAAATTTTCATTTCTACCGTGTTTCATTTCTATGGTGCAGAACGTATTCAGAGGGTTCTTCGATATGTTTCAAGTGTTTGTAAACTGTTGGTAGATGTTTAGGTTCCCTCAATGGAGATAAGAATGGAGGTAACGCTACGCACTCGACAGTTTCGGTTTAGTTCGTCTGTAGCTTCTTTTCCATCGAGATACGAGTTCCAAACGAGAATTATCAATCGAGAAACGTTCCAGTATTCTGACCTTCGCAGGAAAAAAAATCGATTTTAGTTACTGTTGCAGATACTTGAATAACTTTCATGCAACGCGAATACATATGTAGCTTGTGTCCGGATACTTATGGACGGTAGTGTACATGTGATCACCATAACCCTTCCGTTACGCATAATATGACCCAACAGTACTCCACTGTGATCAAACACCCGACGAGCAAAGCTAAAAGAACTATCAAAGGTCCCCGAATTACAAAAGGGCCCCCAAGTTGTAATTACCAGTATCTCGGTCCTTAATTTCTGATAATTATAAAGTTGCTCAACGAAGGTTGCGGAAAATGAAGAAGGAAGCTCGGGCGAGGAGAGATAAGGGTAAAGCAAGGAAGCGCAGTTTCGTGGTGCACGTGAAGCACAGGTTGGATCGATAGACACGGACCACAGGAAGATACTAATCTCTGTGCTCGCCAACTTTTTCTCCGTTCGCTCGGCAGCCTAGCGAATCGTGAATGATCTTACGAGGTGACCGTGTACTCGTTGCAGCTTCAGTTTCCTCCTCCCTCGAGATAACGTCGCTCCAGACCTAACCTTTCGTCGGAACTCACCCTTTTTTGCTGCTCGCGTTTCTCCGACATCCACCATTTCCTGGCTACCGTTCTTCCTCTCTTCTTTTTCGCCTCCTCTAATTTATATGCTCGCACGTTGCTTTTTTCTACCGACACTTCTTTCGGAAAACGTTTAACCTTTCGTTGCTGGGCTGCGAATATGGACAACGAGGGGTGCTTCTTTTTTGAAACATCTTTTATTTACAACCGATTGGGTCTGGATTCATAAATAGTGTTTATAAGTACTTCGTGAGCACTGCTATGTAATAGTCGACACTATATTGCTGATGAGTACACACTTTAATGTATATCCATGCATATGTAGGCCTAATTTAGTCAATCAACCTGTGGACCATCAAGAATTTACATGACATTGAAAGCAATTCTCTTCTTTAATAAATAAAAGCTTAACATTCTTCTCTGAATAAGCAACCCGTGAGATAGCCGTTACGTGTATATGGTCCAAGATAAGAAAAGGTCAACGGATAGTTCAGACCTATGGGACAGTTTCACAAACGCGTTGCAGAGCCAGACTTTTCTTTTCACCTTGCTTTTACGAAGTGTATGCCAGATTTTCTGTGTGCTTTAGAAAAGCCTTTCGCTCTCAGTTCGTTCAATGTCCTCTGAAGAAATGGAATCATATAGTGAAACGAATGTACTGACTATTAATTCAAATTAACCATATCTTCATAAAGATTAAAGCTTTAGCTAGATATTTTATTTTTATGCCTGTAATAGTGCAGTCAGTTGTGTATCCTACAAATGAGTTCAACTGGAGAATGTTATTGCAGGAATATTTTTGTTCAAAATCAATTTGTAATGGAAGGAAGAGCTTGTAATGAGGGAACTGTGAGGAAGAATACTTTTACATGAAATGAAGCGATGTCTGAACGAAATTGGTAGGTGAAATTATACATCTTTTGAGGATATATTGAATCAGGTTTAGAAGGGAACTGCAACTTTTAAAGTTACTATGTTAAACAACTTGAAGATCAACAAGAGAGAAATATACAGATACAATGATTAGTATCCTACACATGTTCCATTGCTTATAAATAAAGTAAAATAAGAAAAAAAAATAGAAAATCACTTGAAGATCAAGAAGAGAGAAATATACAGATGAAATGATTACTGTCCTACACATATTCCATTCATCATAAATAAACAAACTAAAATAAAAAACAGCTTGAACATCAACAAGAGAGAAATATACAGATACAATGATTACTCTCCTACACATATTCCATTAATCACAAACAAAGTAAAATAAAAAAAATAAAAACAAATTTGAAGATCAACAAGAGAGAAAAATACAGACAAAATGATTGCTGTCCCACACACATTTTACCACAAACAAATAAAGTAAAATAAAAAAGAATAAAATAGGGAAACCAAGAGAAAAATCATAAATGTGCAGAAAAGAGAAGCAATATCTCGGAATCGAAATCTTTGCAGCTTTGCACGAATGTCTGGAGCTTAAGCGTGTGCAGGCGGAATCGCGTATTCCGCTGGGCGGACACGTCGGGAGAAGAGCGCAGCTGCGTTTAAGAAATCTAGGATCCAGGTTTTTCGCGAGGACGAACGTTTATGCGCGGTTGCTTTCGCATAAATTGCTGGCAGATCGTCGGGACGCGTCGGGGACACGTCGGGAAGCGACGAAAGGGAGCTTTTTCCCCGGTCGCGCGCCACTTGCGGCTTTTCTCCCGTCTGTTTCCGAGCCGGTGCTTTCCGATATTCGTCGAGTTGCCGACGGCGATAAGGGAACAGAATCCTATTGTTTCGTTCGCGAAAGGAATCGACGGATCGTGTGTTTACTCGGAGCAACGATGTGTTCTGTAAACGTATTTATATGGTTCGTTCGCCTGTAACGGTGTACGCGGATAATTGAAACGGCGAACGAACCCTTAGAACGGTTGCCATACAAATTCTCTCTTCGTAACATGCCAGAAACAACTTTCGACTCCCTCAACACTGTCGAAATGTACAATTCTAATAATACTGTATTCCTACAAATTTCTGTACAATTTATACCTGTGGATATTTTCGAAGAAGGCAGAAAATTATGTTCCATATCCCCTTGCACTATGGCTTATTTGCCAAGTGCGTCAGTCACAACTGACTAATTACAGCTACAATATTAACACAGACAAAAGAATTGGAAATGTTATGTCAGTATGTTATTATGCGATCGTTGACTATGCAAATTATAATTGAACTTGAACTTCAAATTGAAGCGTACTAAAAATTCGAGTAAAATTGATCACGGCCGAAGTATACGAGTCCGACTTGTCAAAATAGCGCAAGGGGTATCTTTAACTTATTTTCAATCAATCAACCAATCATGTAGATTCGCTCTACAATTTATACTTGTGGATATTTCTGAAGAAGACGAAAAATTTTGTTGCATGTCTTTAACTTATTTTCTTATGTAGACTCGCTGGGCCAATGATCATAGCAGTCGAGGCTCTTATAAAATCAATCAATCAAGTAGATTCGCTCTACAATTTATACTTGTGGATATTTCTGAAGAAGACGAAAAATTTTGTTGCGTGTCTTTAACTTATTTTCTAATGAGATTCGTTGGGCCAATGATTATAGCAGTCGAGGCCCTTACAAAATCAATCAATCAAATAGATTCACTCTACAATTTATACTTGTGGATATTTCTGAAGATGAAAAATTTTGTTGCGTGTCTTTAACTTATTTTCTCATGCAAATTCGTTGGGCCAATGATTATAGCAGTCGAGGCCCTTATAAAATCAATCAATCAAATAGATTCACTGTACAATTTATACTTGTGGATATTTCTGAAGAAGACGAAAAATTTTATTGCATGTCTTTAACTTATTTTCTCATGTAGATTCGTTGGGCCAATGATTATAGCAGTCGAGGCCCTTATAAAATCAGTCAATCATGTAGATTCGCTCTACAATTTATACTTGTGGATATTTCTGAAGCAGACGAAAAATTTTGTTCCATAAACTTATTTTCTCATGTAGATTCGTTGGGCCAATGATCATAGCAGTAGAGGCCCTTCAAAATCAATCAATCAATCATGTAGACTCGCTCTACAATTACCAGCTTGTATACATATAAAAGAAAAATAAGGTCGATCTATGAAGGAACGTCTGCAGTCGAAGAAGGAAAGCACGCTCGATAAAACCGAAATTCGGTACAGTCTCTAATACGCATTAATCTTGATTCGAGTATTTAACGTACATCGTCGTTGGAGAGTCGGCATTTACCGCATAAAAACGAATTTATTTGGAATCGGAAAACTGATAGGATATTTCTGGGAAATTCTGTAAAATATCGCGGTCGCCCCGCCGGTATCGACATATCGTATAAAATAAAAAATCGGAGCTCGGTGGGATTTTACGTCGGTAAGTGATAGTGGTAATTAACAACGATTTACCGCGTTTCGAAGCAACAAATTCCGAGAAAAACGTCGACGGATGCTCAAGAGTTTATTAGGATCGTTAGCGGAGAATGCGTCGCATCGCGTGGCGAAAAAATATCGATTTTTAATTAGCCGAAATCCTATTACGGCGTAATCATTCGGAAAGGCAAACCGTTGTTCCCGCAGCCGTCGTTGTCCGACGCGTGCCGACTGTAATCTGATTAAAGTATTCAAACGTCGAAAAAAGATATTCTCCGTGATTTTTTATCTTCTATTCTTTCCGGGACTTTATTAACGTCTTCTTCTGATTTTAATGAACTCGCTGATGTTCATGCACTAGCAGATTATGAGTGTTAGTTACGGACAATGTTCGGTAGACATTTTAACCCTTTGAAAGGATCCTCTCAGACACCGTTCGATTTAATACAATAATTTGAAATGAGCATTGTTTAATTAATTCTGTAATAGTGCTCGTGTATAAACATAATGAAATTATTAGTACATAAATAATAACCTCGAAAGAACTCATTTAACATTTTAATTAATATTTGAACCCCTTGCACTATTTTGACAAGTATGACTCGTGACGCACTCGTACCTCGGCCGTGATCAATTTTACTCAAATTTTGAATACGCTTCAATTTGGAGTTCAAGTCCAATTATAATTTGTATAGTCAACAATTGAATAATAACATATTGAAATAACATTTCAATTTTTTCGTCTATTTTAATATTATAGCTTAATTGCACAGTTGTGTCTGACGCACCTGGCAAATAAGTCACAGTGCAAGGGGTTAAATTTGCTGTTTGCAAACAATAAAATTATCTTCGAGTGCAAAGGGTTAATATGAAAAGTGTGTTGCTTAAGAATGACTTTCGAAGCTTCTATTCTATGATGTGGTTATTATTTAGAGTTTAAGTTAACTTCTGTTTAGGATGTGGTTATGTAAGATCAGTGACAACATACGATAGTTGTACAGTTTATTTTAATATCACGATCTGACCTCTTCTTATGACCCTTCCTAGGACTAGTAAGATGAAAGATGCATAACCTGTCTTGTCCATCAATTTTTATTTTTATATTTTATTTTTATTTTTATTTTCTCGATAATAATAAAGAATGTCCAATAAAGATATCAATGTATGTTCTCAATGATATGCTAATATGACATGATATCAATGTATATTAATGTGTATATCATGTATCCCTGTTCTACTTACAATTTCAATTCATGTATGCATTGCACACCTGTCAGCCATAAGATACGTCCATCAGCTATTAAATAAAATATTAAAACATAGTTTCATTCGTTAGGAAAAACTGAAGCATTGATCCATAAATAACTACGAACAAAACCTTTTTCAAAAACCCAACATATTTCGCAAAATCCCAAACGTAGATATCTCATTAACAGAGCACCTCATTAACAGGCGATTATCTTCGTCACCGTTCGAAGCGCATACAGCAAATATTCGGATTATAATTAAAGCGGGATGCACCGGTCTATAATAAAAGACAGAGTAAATTCGGTCTGTAGACTCGCCTCGGAATAGGATAATAACCCATAGGAATACACTTGAACGACGACTATCGCTACATGTTGGCACTCTGTAATGGGTGTAATAATCTATGGCTGGTCGGTTCAATAAAACCACTGGGTGTATAGAAGCAGAGGATAATGGGCACGGTAACGTGTGGGTTCGCAGTTCAGCAGAGCCACGTTGTATAGATTCAACGTGTAGCAAGTCGACCAATACAACCGCCTATTGTGTAACAGACACACTAATCTACCTGTGTACTCGAGCTACACGGATCTAATATTTAATACGGGTAGTTGTAGCTTTCTGTTGGTACAGCCGAATCTACGAACTGTTCTCCGTTTGTTGTAAGGAACTTGTCACAACTTACGTATCTACGATCTCTCATTGGATAAGATTCCTGTACAATTAATCGGAAGTTATGGGTTTCTTCGTTGTAACTCTTGTAACCATTTCCACGTTTAGATAGATATTCAAATGGAGTCTTGTATGTGATATGATGGAGGGGACAGTATAGATAGAGAAATAGTAGCTTAAAATTTGTTATTTTTGAAGGAGTAGCTTTTGAAGATGATGTTTGGCAATGGGAACATAGTTCGACTACAAAGGGTGAATTGTTTGAATCGATGAGTACCTTGGAGCAAGATAAGTTAGTTTAAAGTGACTTCTATTGACTTGTATAAAGAATGGCTTGATTTGGTAAATTTTTGAAGGTGTAGCTTTTGAAGATGATGTTTGGCAATGGGAACATAGTTCGACTGCAAAGGGTGAATTGTTTGAATCGATGAGTACCTTGGAGCAAGATAAGTTAGTTTAAAGTGTCTTCTATCGACTTGTATAAATAATAGCTTGATTTGGTAAATTTTTGAAGGAGTAGCTTTTGAAGATGATGTCTAACAACAGTAATAGAGTTTGACTGCAAAGGGTGAATTGTTTGAACCAATGACTACCTTGGAGCAGGATAAGTTAGTTTAAAGTGTCTTCTATCGACTTGTATAAATAATAGCTTGATTTGGTAAATTTTTGAAGGAGTAGCTTTTGAAGATGATGTCTAACAACAGTAATAGAGTTTGACTGCAAAGGGTGAATTGTTTGAACCAATGACTACCTTGGAGCAGGATAAGTTAGTTTAAAGTGTCTTCTATCGACTTGTATAAATAATAGCTTGATTTGGTAAATTTTTAAAGGAGTAGCTTTTGAAGATGATGTCTAACAACAGTAATAGAGTTTGACTGCAAAGGGTGAATTGTTTGAACCAATGACTACCTTGCAGCAAAATAAGTTAGTTTAAAGTGTCTTCTATCGACTTGTATAAATAATAGCTTGATTTGGTAAATTTTTAAAAGAGTAGCTTTTGAAGATGATGTCTAACAACAGTAATAGAGTTTGACTGCAAAGGGTGAATCGTTTGAACCAATGACTACCTTGCAGCAAAATAAGTTAGTTTAAAGTGTCTTCTATTGACTTGTATAAATAGTAGCTTGATTTGGTCAATTTTTGAAGGAGTAGCTTTTGAAGATGATGTCTAACAACAATAATAGAGTTTGACTGCAAAGGGTGAATTGTTTGAACCAATGACTACCTTGCAGCAAAATAAGTTAGTTTAAAGTGTCTTCTATCGACTTGTATAAATAATAGCTTGATTTGGGAAATTTTTGAAGTAGTAGCTTTTGAAGATGATGTCTGACAACAGTAATAGAGTTTGACTGCAAAGGGTGAATTCTGCGAACCAATGAGTACCTTGCAGCAAGATAAGTTAGTTTAAAGTGACTTCTATCGACTTGTATAAATAGTAGCTTGATTTGGTAAATTTTTGAAGGAGTAGCTTTTGAAGATGATGTCTAACAACAGTAATAGAGTTTGACTGCAAAGGGTGAATTCTGCGAACCAATGAGTACCTTGAATCAAAACCTAAAGCGTTCTTCTATTGACTATCAATTTAATCATCGTGGTTATTTGAAGATTTACTTCAGATCCATTTCAATCAGTCATCAACCTAGTAGTTAAAGTTCATTTTCTGTACCCATAGAGTCACTCAAACATTTATATCAAATTTCACAGAAATAAAATTCTTATGCACATCCACTCAAAGGTGACTTCATAATCGTTCGAAGACAAACAATCCATTTGAAAGTATAAAATATGAAGTATAAAATATAAAATACGAAATATAAAATAGAAAATGTTAAAAACGTTCCTCCCGAAAAAATTCCTTTCAGCTTCTCCAACAGCCAGATGTCGCCAAAGCGTTAATTTTTCCAAAGGTCCCCGATCGTCGTTCGGGTGTTTCGAATCGTTGGACCAGAAGAGAATTGCCAAGACTGAAAGAGTCGTCGGCGCTGAAAACGACGAAATCTCGGGTCAAACGTAATTTCGCGAAAGTTATTACGAATGCAACGGCGTTGCCGGGTTCCGCGAGATTGAAATTCGAGGCTGTTGGCTGGCAACAGGAAGAGGAAAAGCAAGCAACCAGAGGGCCGTTGCTCAATTTTTGCCAATTATTATTCCGTCGTCGCGATTGCGGCAGCAAATTGCATCCAGCCTTTAAATAAAATCCGCGTTTCTGCGACGCCGCGATTATGGCGGCGCTCGTTTTAATTTCGCGAGAACGAGAAACCTTCCGTTCCGCCAATTATTATTCCGAGCGTCTTCGTGGTTTTAAGGAAAAATTACATTTCGCTGCTGTTGCATCGCAACGATCTGATGTTTAAGATAATGTCGGGGAAGTAATATAGAAAGTTGCTCGACCGTCTGTGATTAACACTGGAATTACGTTTCTTTTGGGACCACTTTATTCTTCACTGGCAATTTTATGTCAAGTAATTTCTGTAATTATATACTGTAATAAATTGTTAAATTACCACGCTAGAATTAGCTGTTTCTTAGGGGACTTTATTTTCACTGGCAATTTTATGTCAAGTAATTTCTGTAATTATTCACTGTAATAAATTGTTACATTACCACGCTAGAATTACCTGTTTCTTATGGGACTTTATTTTTACTGGCAACTTTATGTCAAATAATTTCTGTAATTATTCACTGTAATAAATTGTTAAATTACCACGCTAGAATTACCTATTTCTTATGGGACTTTATTTTCACGGGCAATTTTATGTCAAATAATTTCTATAATTATATACTGTAACATATCATTAAATTTGCTTAACCTAACTTACAATTTTCTGACATTGTAATTCTGACATTGACATTCACAGCTAACTAATTACTCCTGCAACTTGATGGTAAATAAAGAAAATCAAAATGTTAAATAAATATGCATAAATTATGCGTTCAGCAATCCTTGATGCAAGTTACAGTTTTGACCCCAAAATTCAATTGCAGTGAAAATACGAGTGTGTCGATATTGTAGAACAAAGTGTTAATTCATTTAATTTCTGTAAAATAGAAGAGCAACTTAATTTTTCTAAAATACATATAATCCATTTTATACAATATTATATACAGGGTGTCTCGTGTAACTCCCGGAAAGGGGTGGTAGAGGACGTAATTCTGAATAAGATTTTCCTTTGCAAAAATGGGGTGTGACGCTTCGTTTTTGAATTATTAAGCAAAAACACGGACCAATCAGAGCGCGAGGATTACGCCCAGTCGGCCATTAAGCTCGAAGGCGTCGCTCTCGCGACTGCGCGCCGTGATTGGCGCCGAATCCTCGCGCTCTGATTGGTCCGTGTTTTTCTTTAATAACTCAAAAACGAAACTTCAAACTCCATTTTTGCAAAGGGAAATTTTTCTTAGAATCGCGTCCTCTACCACCCCTTTCCAGGAGCTACACGAGTTGTGAGACACCCTGTATATCGTATAATACAATATAGGTAAAATACAGTATACAATAAAAAAGAATTTAATAATTCTGTAACGCACGAAAAATGAATAGTCCAGACGATAGAAGAGTACTTGAGATTTTAATCAACGAGCTCCAACATCAAAAAAACTACCAACAAAGTCTTCGACAAGGCCTCTTTTATAAAAATCACTTAAATGAGAAGATGAAAAATAGAGCTTTGACGAAAATTCTAATAAACATTTGTACTTTTGATGTTTTTAAATCGTCCATATTGAACGTAGAAGTATATTCATTTTCCTGAAGCTTCACCAAACAGAGAAAGCGTAATTTCGTATGATTACGCTTCTCTCTTCATTTTCTTTTCATAGCAACTGCGGTGCATTCGAAAACTACAAATGGCTTTATTAGCTATTCCGTCAGCGCTTTAGCACGGCGGTAAAAGATTGAAGGACTTCGATATTTCGTTGAATGTTTAAAACCATTTAATAACATTTGCGAAATAGAAACGTTTATTGTCCTTTAATTACTATTCTCTTTCGGTTGCCGAAAGCGGCGCGTCTGCGAATAGCGGAGTCCATTAACTATTCCGTCAGTACAAAATGAGGGCGGTCGAAAAATTTAATATTTCATAAGATATTTAAAGTTTCTTAATAAGGTCGGGATTATGCACGCGTGTGCACCATATAAATGAAAAAGTTGAAACGTTTGAATAAGTGGTATAAATTGTCGGAAGGTACGCAACGTTCTCTAATGAAAAGCATAAAACGGCTCCATGAAATCTTCGAATTGCCGTGAATAAAGCATAAGTCGAAAGTTTCAAATGCCTCGTAAACCGTTCTGCTTAGGAGAGCTTACACCGTTCCCGTCATTCCTACTTGGAAAGCGTCTCTGTTTTAAATCACCATCTTCGAAATTGGCAGACTCCAAAGATACATTTCCGGGGATTTCACAAAATAATTGTAGGATATAGGGAAACTTTTGGTGAAGACAAGGTGCGGTACTTTCAGATTTTGCGGATGAATAGAAAAATTAAGGCACTTCTATGTTTAGTGTGGTTCGACATCACATTTTTCTGGGATCTTACAAGGAATGTATATATTAAATATATACATTCAATATGTACATTCAATATGTACATTCAATATATACATTCAATATATACATTCAATATATACATTCAATATATACATTCAATATATACATTGAATATGTACAATCAATATGTACATTCAATATGTACATTAAATATATACAATCAATATGTACATTCAATATGTACATTAAATATATACATTCAATATATACAATCAATATGTACATTCAATATGTACATTAAATATATACAATCAATATGTACATTCAATATGTACATTAAATATATACATTCAATATATACAATCAATATGTACATTCAATATGTACATTAAATATATACAATCAATATGTACATTCAATATGTACATTAAATATATACATTAAATATATACATTAAATATATACATTAAATATATACATTCAATATATACAATCAACGTATACATTCAATATATACAATCAATATGTACATTCAATATGTACATTAAATATATACAATCAATATGTACATTCAATATGTACATTAAATATATACATTAAATATATACATTAAATATATACATTCAATATATACAATCAATATGTACATTCAATATGTACATTAAATATATACATTAAATATATACATTAAATATATACATTAAATATATACATTCAATATATACATTCAATATACATATACATTCAATATATACAATCAATATGTACAATCAATATGTACATTCAATATGTACATTAAATATATACATTAAATATATACATTCAATATATACAATCAATATGTACATTTAATTATATAGAACTTTAGCATATGCTTGTGTGTATTTATTTTTATGTTCATTTGGCTCGATTCTCGTTACCGCGAGTAGCGATTCTCGGTAACGAACAAAGGGGATAATTTTGCGAAATCTTCTTATTGCAAATATCACGGCGCAATCCGTTCCACGAGTCGTAAACGAGGTAGTAAAATCGCGCGTTATAATCCAGTTAACCGAAGCGAAGATCTTGTTATTCGCGTATCCCGGTTTGTATACACGGTCTGGATAAACGTAATTCTAGCAACAAGCACGAAAATGGTGACGCAGCGAAAGAATTATGGAAAGAAATACAAGCGAACAAATTTATCGTTCGTCGCGCGAGAACAGAAACACGTGACACAAAACCGATACGTTTTTCTCCCCCTGTTTCCCGCGTTCCTGTTACCGGGTGTCGTCTATTATCTTCATGGTCGAGTAATTAAAGCACGTTTTTTAGTCACGGACGGTAATTAACGAAAACTTCAAACGATGAGAAGAACCGCGAAAAATAATGGCTCTGCGTAAAAACCTGTGTACTTGCATTCGGACTCGTTGCTGAAAAAAATATGTGCATGTAAACAAAAAACACCCGGTGCGTTGTATTTTGTACGAAGGATCTCGTAATTTTACATTTTACCTTTGTTCCCTCTGTAATTACGTATCGTATTACGTTCTACGTTGCATTTTGATCCGCTTTTCTGATGGACTTATTTGCTATTTTATTACTTCGCTAATTTATTATTTCGTTATTCTAGTTTATTATTTTTGCGGTCGTATTTTGTTTCGTTATTCTATCAGTTTACTATTTTATTCATTATTTTACTAATTCGCAAGATTATTTCGTTGATGCACCATTTTACTGTATTATCGTTCTACTAATTAACGAAACTTTTACGAGTTTCATTTTTACTTACAAAATTTATTAAGACAATTTCTTCAGAAATTTCTGTTTGAAGCAAAACGACATAAAAAATCTTTGTTAACGTTGTATGACTGTGTCGACCAATGTATTGATGCAAAAAGTTGCATTTTGAGTAAACAAAAATTTTGGCAAAATAATGTATCCAGAAACCACAACTTGGATGTCTGGCATCTTCGCGTTTAAAAACGACATAAAAAATCTTTATTAATGTTTGAATGACTGTGTTCACCAATGTATTGATGCGAAAGGTTGTATTTTGAACAAAAAAATAATTTTGGCAAAATAATGTATCAAGAAACCGCAAGTCAATGCCTGGATGTCTCGCATCTTCGCGTTTAAAAACAACAGAACATTTTCAACGTTAACATTCTCTTTGCACGGTTGAAATTTCCCCCGGATACAGTCGGTTCGATAAATAATTCAATGGTCGCACGACTGCCAGCGGATTGCTTAAAATGTTCAGCTCGCGTTCTAATTAATCCCGTGAAATTTATGCGTCATGATCCCGCGACTTTCGCGTCGTTCCGTTTCAAATTATAATATTCTGTACCGTTGCTAATTAAACTGATTTTCGAAAATTGTCAACGAAATTACTTATAATCTGATCGAGAAAAAATTGAAAGTGCAAATACGCAGCGTAATTATTCGAAGAGGCGAGCGAAAATAATTATCGCCTTTTATTTGGCCGATGAATTCGCCATGAAAATAAATCTTTCGGTCAAGTTTCAGTCGATTTAAATTTGACGCTTTATTGAAAATTAATCGTAAATTTTGCGCGAAAATAATTAAAAGTATTATAAGGTAAATAAAGCAGATTATACTGTGATGAATATTTTTAATTATATAATAATCTTGACAAAATTCATTTTCCTTTATTTTAAATTATTTAAAAAATTTTAACCAGGATAAAATTCTTATTTCTTTTTCCTAAACAACTAATAATAATCTTGACAAAATTCATTTTCCTTTATTTTAAATTATTTTACAAATTTTAACCAGGATAAAATTCTTATTTCTTTTTCCTAAAAAAATTAATAATAATCTTGACAAAATTCATTTTCCTTTATTTTAAATTATTTTACAAATTTTAACCAGGATAAAATTCTTATTTCTTTTCCCTAAAAAAATTAATAATAATCTTGACAAAATTCATTTTCCTTTGTTTTAAATTATTTAAAAAATTTTAACCAGGATAAAATTCTTATTTCTTTTCCCTAAAAAAATTAATAATAATCTTGACAAAATTCATTTTCCTTTGTTTTAAATTATTTAAAAAATTTTAACCAGGATAAAATTCTTATTTCTTTTTCCTAAAAAAATTAATAATAATCTTGACAACATTCATTTTCCTTTATTTTAAATTATTTTAAAAATTTTAACCAGGATAAAATTCTTATTTCTTTTTCCTAAAAAAATTAATAATAATCTTGACAAAATTCATTTTCCTTCACTTTTAATTATTTAAAAAATTTTTAAAACATAATAAAATTCGTATTTCCTTTTCCTAAAAAATTAATTGCTGAAATTTTCAGAAAATAAAAACGAAGCGCTTCCGCGAAGCTGCGGTGCTCCTGAATTATGTACACGTCTGCGAACCGTTATAAGTATTAAATATGTAACAGCATCGTGTAACACTATATCTCCTTAACATTCGGTGTTTATAACCGCAGTCGGTTAGCAATGCAAATCCGTGGGTCACTGCAACGATTAAACAGCCGATATAGCGTTCACTATGATGCACTGTGTCTACATAATAACGACTCTATTCAATTGTAAATTTATAGATCGCGGAGGTAATTAAGTGGCGGATGTGTATAACCGTTTGATTAAATAGGTCTGTATCAATTTATATTTAACAATTGACGTTATTACCGATTTATATCAAATTAGCAAATTATGGATGAAGTTAAAGCCTGGGGTGTTCAATTCTGTTACAGGATGATTTTATTTTAAATACATACATGATGTATACTTACATTATTTTATTAAGTAACATTACCACGAGAGATTCATTTTATTCAAAAAGATTCGAATGATTTTTTAATAAAAACATGCAAATGCACGATTTATGGTCGAATTTTCCTGCGACAATTGGACCATTTGTTTTAAAAATGGTGTAAGTCCATTTGCATGAATATACATTATTTTAGTGAAATCACCTAAAATAAATTTGTATAATTTACATATTGATCAATCAGTAAAAAAATTACTGAATAGCCTGTTACGTTAATTTCCTCAAAATAAATGAAATGAAATGAAAATGGACTTACACCGCTTTCAAAATAAACGATCCAATTATACCGCACGATCCTCATGATCGAAACGCTTTCACTTTTCCGTGCAACAAATATAACAGTTCAAGTTTGTCTTCGAGCGTTAATTATTCTCCATTCATCGACGGGAAGTTAATCGAGCGAGACTTATTAATTTCCTAATAAAACGCTAAGAATTTTTCGAAAATTTCCGAACAGTGTTTTCGTGTGGCAAAGTTCTTTCATGAAACGTTCTATAACGGGTAGCAGTGTTTCCTATGTGTCACAGGGCTCTTTGTAACTCTTTCCGTGCTTCCTGACACTCCGCAGCAGCACGCTCTTTACTCTTTGCTTCAACCTAAAACTCCCTATCCCCTTCAACCTAAAACTCCCTATCCTCTGATACTCGCCAGCACCCTGCACTCTCAAACTTTTTGATTCTCTCTAGTACTCGTGTCTGACCCTCGTCGCCGCTCTCTAACTCTTCGATTTTCCCCGACACACGCCACTTATATACCCACCGACCGTTCTCTCTCTTACAATTTTCTGACCCTTCAATTAACATTCGCCCGTCGATGTTTAACGCGAACCTCCAATTTTTCCTCCGTTACGGAACTTTAATCTTTATCCGCGGAACACGCGATACGAAAATGGGTCGAGCTTTAATTAAAACTCCGATACGCTGTTTCGCGATGCCGGGATGCTTAACCCTTAAATACGTAATGGATTGCAACGTGCATTTTAGAGGATAACTGTTTGAAAATTTAGTAGGACTGTTACTGAGTAGTGTTGTATGAAGACCTCGTACGAAGTCAACTGTTGTAGGTGGAACAAAGTAGTCATATTTTTTATATATATGTGATATACTTTTCTCAATTGTATCAGTAACTATTAACACTAAATCTACTGGTGTATGATATGCACTTAGTCTGAAATGAAAAATGAAGTTAAGAAACAAATGGACAAATGACAAAACATAAATTAGCACACATTAATTATTTTGATGAAAACCAATGCAGATTACAAGAAAACTGTAGCAAATTGTGTAACCTATAATGAGAAACTTGTGGAGGAGTCATTTGACCTGTCTGATAGATTTAGTGTTAATAAAATATGTATTGAAATCAGGCCTCATTTTTTCCTTTTACAAAAATGATGCATTTAAGCTTCTTACAAAAATGATGCATTCAAACTTGTTACAAAAATGATGCATTTAAGCTTGTTACAAAAATGATGCATTTAAACTTCTTACAAAAATAATGCATTTAAACTTCTTACAAAAATGATGCATTTAAACTTGTTACAAAAATGATGCATTTAAGCTTGTTACAAAAATTATGCATTTAAACTTGTTACAAAAATGATGCATTCAAACTTGTTACAAAAATGATGCATTTAAACTTGTTACAAAAATGATGCATTTAAACTTCTTACAAAAATGATGCATACACTTCTTTTTGCTTATTCTTAAACTTTTCATTGTATATTATTTTGCAATATATAACAGAATACCTTTGTTATGTAAGCAAATCGGAGGCAGCCTCCACGCGATGCAATTAGGCCTAATTTCGAAAGTGCAACGAAGCTGTTAATTTCTAGCAGCGCTGGAAGGTCACGCGTTTCCACAGACAATTTCAAGGGTCCACGTACGTGTTGTACGCGACACGTTCGCTCTGATAATCTTTCAACCCTCGGAACCAGAGGGTCGAAGGAGAGGAAAGAAAACTATGGGGAGATCCTCTCTGGTGCAACACACCGCACTGCGGAGGAGCGTGAAGCTGGTTAATCGCACTTATCAAAGGCGATCCTGGTCCACCCTTAATAAACGTACCGTTTAATGCTGTATTTTAAACCTGACGTAATGGAGGAATATATGAAAACTGGTGACAAGATGTAATACTGTATAGACATGCATATACACATACATGTAGACATACATGTTGACACACATGTAGACATATATGTAGACATACATGTTGACACACATATATACGTACATGTAGACATACATGTTGACACATATATACACGTACATGTAGACACACATATACACATACATGTAGACATACATGTTGACACACATGTAGACATACATGTTAACACACATGTAGACATACATGTTGGCGCACATATACACATACATGTAGACATACATGTTGACATACATATATACGTACATGTAGACATACATGTTGACACACGTATATATGTACATGTCGACACACATATACACATATATGTAGACATACATGTTGACACACATATACATGTAGACATACATGTTGACATACATATACACATATATTATATACACAGAGACATATACACATACATATATAAACATATACACATGCATGTAGACATACATATACTCACATATACATACATGTATGCACATGCATATACACATGCATATGCATTAACCCTCTGCACTCCTTAATTTATAAAATAGATCAAGGTAAAGGTTCTCAGTAAAATGTACTGCAACAGTATGTAGAGTATGTGACAAATACATTTGACATAATATACAATACACAATTGGATATACACATTAAACCTTTGCACTCTTTTATTTATAAAATAGATGAAGGTAAGGGTTCTCAATAAAATGTATTACAACAGAGTGGTTTATGTGACAAATTTTTCTTTCATTACAAGCAGTAAATAAATGAAAAAAGAATATATGTATACATATATTGAATGTACATATTGAATATAAATATTGAATAAACATATTGAATATACAGAATTGACGTAACACAGAGTATGCACTCTGTGCATAGTACAAGCACACGTGCATAACCCAAGTCCCTATTTATTTCCCTCCACTGGCCAATAAACTGTCACTTGACAAAGTAACCCCATTACACATAGCGTTATCATCGAGTGCAGATGTCTCAATGTCAGGGTCAGATGTACCCTAAAAACCCGTGGTCGTTTAAAAACGCGAGAAATTCCCGTGTCGAATTGCCGCTCGAAAGACATTTCATCCTCTATGACGCGTAAGAAAAAGCCCATCCCTCTTTTCATCTCTCCGTGACATCTTTTCGATGACAGACACCGTTCATCCGTCCTTTCTTGCCCCACTCGCGGTGTCTCTTTCCCGTCTATCGTTGTCGGTTTATCAACCTGTCTCGCTCCTTTTCGCCTTTTCCGATGCACCGTCTCGTCGCGTGCAAATGCGTTTCTGAAAGGGCTGCAGCCTGTCTGTGGCAGGACGTGCGACGAATTCCACGGATAGCTCGTCGGCGGGAAAAAAGGCTGCGAGAGGAACGAAGAAACAGCCGAGAGGGGCTCGGGTTAGAGGGGATGAATGAATCGGCGGAAAAGGGGCGAAGAAAATATCGCCGGCTCGTACGGGAAACGCAGTGATTCGAGACACGTGAACGGAATGCTTGAAACCGTGTATTTGTATCCGGAGGAGTGTTTCCCTCTTCTCCGTGTTGACGCATTTTTACCTCCGACGAATTCTCTTCCTCGGAGGTTCTCGCGCGCGTATCAGTTATATCGATTAATCGCTCGAGAGGCGCGGGCTTCTTTCCGCCTCGCGGATTTGATCGCGTACTTCCGCGGAATGAAAAGGCTGGGAGCGTAAGGGTGTATACGGAATTTCTTCGGATGGTCGGCGCACAGTGGCGAAAAACGGCGAAAACGTGGACAAAACTAATATCTTCGATTCTGAGATAAATTATTTAAATGTTTTTCGATAAAATGATTACATTAGTGTTACAAATTAGTTTTTTGTGTTAAAAATCGAATTTTGATTTGTTAGTTAACTAATACGGTTAGTTAACTAGTACGTATGAATTTTTATCTCGTAAACTATTTATCGAAATTAATTAAATCTTTTTGCATTTTAAACTTGAATGTTTGAACTATCATAATAATATTTTTTTCATTAGCAAATTCATTTTTTATTATCAGAAATTGCAAATAAATTTTTATTTTTTAAATTATTTAATAATGTTTAAATATCTAATATGTAATATATATATATATATATGGGTGTGGATATTGAAATCTCACCTACAAAACAAGACTTTTTGCAACGGTCAGCGACGACATATTTGAAAAACGTTCGAAACCGCTGTTGTCACATATGATAATAGGGCGCGCGCGTGAACATAAATGTGAATAACTCAGAAAACCGCAAATTACCGCAAGATATCTTTACAGATTCTTGTTCCGGAAGTTTCCAGCTTTCATTTAAGCCTATTTGGTAGATGAACCGAGGTGGAATTCACAACTTTTCCCTTACATAAACATTAAGTACGTTTATGGTTTATATCTCCTTTTTCAGTTTGTATCAGTGTTAAAGATAAACCTTTTGATATGCAACCTACATAATTATTATACTAAAGTACCATAAAAAATGCCAATAAAACTGGATGAATATAATAATTAAATAATAATTAAGTAGTATTATGTTAAACTTTGTTAACTGTGAAACGTCCGGGACTACTGTTGTCGCGCGCGTTAATAGGGTGCGCATATGGACAAAAATGGGAATAACTCATAAGACCGCAAATTACCGCAAGATATTGTTATAGATTCTTGTTCGGGAAGCTTCCAGCTTTCATTTAAGCCTATTTGGTAGGTGAACCGAGGTGAAGATCACAACTTTTACCTTACACAAACATTAAATATGACTATGGTTTATATGTTTTTCCATATCAGTGTTAATAATAAACATTTTGTTGTGCAACCTACATAATTATAATGTTAAAGTATCATATAAACAGCCGATAATAATGGATGAACATAATATTTTAAAAATAATGAACAGCATTATGTTAAACTTTACCCGGAAAAATTGACTTTAAAAAATGTTCAACTTTGGAGGCTCATATCTTCGAAATGGTAGTAATAAAATCATTAAAACTGTGAAAACAGTATGCACAGATTCCTTATAAACTAATTCCATTAAACGTATTTCAAGAATTGCGATTTTCATTTTTTGACTTTTGTCCACGTTTTCGCCGTTTTTCGCCACTGTGCGGCGACGCGGAGGCTTTGAAGTTTCGGGAGTTTTATACTTTGGAATTTTTCCTTTTGGACTTTTTTTTGGATTTGGAATTTTGAGGTTTTTGGATTATGGAAGTTTGAGGTTTTTGCACTTTCGAAGTTTATACTTTTGGGGTAAATTTAGAATTTTAGACTTTGGAATTTTTGCACTTTGGAACTTTATATTCTTGGGATAAATTTAGAATTTTAGACTTTGGAATTTTTGCACTTTCAGACTTTATGTTTTTGGGATAAATTTAGAATTTTAGAGTTTGGAATTTTTGCACTTTCGAACTTTATATTTTTGGGATAAATTTAGAATTTTAGAGTTTGGAATTTTTGCACTTTCGAACTTTATATTTTTGGGATAAATTTAGAATTTTAGAGTTTGGAATTTTTGCACTTTCGAACTTTATATTTTTGGGCTCAATATAGAATTTTAGACTTTGGAATTTTTAAAATTCAAAATGTTTATTTTAGAATTTTGAGAGATTTAGAATTTTTAGACTTGAACTTTTTGTGCCTTTGAGACTTTGCTTTGGGTCTTTTCAAACTTCGGAACTTTGGGATTTTTATACGTTCAGATTTGCTTTTAGAACTTCGAAATGAAACTTCAAAATTTTTAAACTTTAACACCTTGTCACTTTGAGAAAAATGATAAAATAGTAGAACAGAGATGTGGTAACTTAGTAAAATAGTAAAAACACAGAGTAACAAAATATCAGCTATGGCGACACATTCTGTAATTATAGAAAATCATCAATAATAAGTGTCGTCTCGTTTGCAATTAATATACATCCAATTTCAAGATAAAATAAGTTAAAGTCTGCTTCATACCCAACCAATAATACACAGTATCCTCATAAATTTAAAAGAAGCTTGATATTATAATATTTATATAAAAATATCCTCATTTTTCTGCGGAAATAGAATCTCATTCTATTATTCATATCTTAATATCATTAAGATTCATATTCTAAAATTAATTCGAACGTAATAACTCTAAATAAATAAACATTCACTACTACTTTGACTACTCACCCAATCTCACATTTAAATTTCCATACGAATTAAATTATTAATCCGTTCGCAGACATAACTTGAAGCTATAATATAAAAGCTTTTAAATATAAAATTTAAATATAATAAATATAAAAGTACTTGCACTAAGATTGGTCGAAAGCAGAAATACTCTTTAGTTAAAATCTCATCTACTTGCTTTCGTGTTAAAATATAAAACTTGTCATATAATAACAATGCAGTGTAATAAAAATAACAAAGTACTAGCAACTATGAGTATAACCCACCTTAGGAGTATAACTTACTGCAAATGAGTTACAATAAAACTTTGATCGAATTGTAAACACATTTCACAAAATTAAACTATTTTATTAAATTTGAAACCCTCGCTGTAAAAATACAGCGTTCGTGCATCTGTTTTAACTCTTGCCATATTAAACAGTCTTTCCTCCGAATTCTCGAGTAAATACGTTAGCGTGAAGTAAATGAAGAGAATCAATAGCAACAGAGAAGTACTAGCAACTACGAATATAACCCACCTGATGAGTATAACTTATTGCAAATGAGTTACAATAAAACTTCGATTGAATTGTAAACACATTTCACAAAATTAAAATATTTTATTAAATTTGAAACCCTCGCTGTAAAAATACAGCGTTCGTGCATCTGTTTTAACTCTTGCCATATTAAACAGTCTTTCCTCCGAATTGTAGAGTAAATACGTTAGCGTGAAGTGAATGAAGAGAAACAATAGCAAGAGTAACTATTTGCAAAACAGAAGGTACTATTATCTAATTTGAGTGAGGAACGGTCGTTTCGGAAGGGTTGAATTTAGTCGGATGCGTGGCGAGCAGAAGGGTAGCAGGAGTAAAATACTTCGTTAACGTTGATGAGAAGGGACGAGTGTTTCTTACGGCGGTAACGAACGATTATTCAAGGTTGTTCGAAAGTTGCCGGCGCTGCAGTAACTTCGAAGAAGCGAGTCTAAGCTGATCCCTGACAAGGATGCTTGCCTCGTCGTTGTTCATGAATTTATTGGCCGCGCGGTGTCTATAAAATCGAGCAGCTCATATTCCATGAAAATCAGCCGGTTTAATGCTCCGAGACCGGTGTACAAGAAGACGTCGTGCTCACTTAATAAGTTAAACCGAGTGCCTCGGAGATTAAGATGAATGAAATCGAGCCACGAGCAGGGGAGAAGATAACGCGGAATCGTAAAACGCAGCTGCAACTCTGTGATAAAGGCTGAAAGATCTGAGCTATATAGCAGAAAGAAAGGGAAAGGTTAAGAAGGATTGGTGAGGGTAGAGATGATAAGATAGGGGCCTGGCGGAAAAGGAAGACCGAGAAACAGAGAAGCCAGGGAAGTAAATTAAAGGAAAGCTCGAGTTTTTCTTTTTAACGAAAAACCCGGGCTGAAAGATGGCAGCAAAATGAAAAATAAAATAACGACGGGATTTTAAAGATTTAAAATAATACTGCAGGGGAGATAGTATCGGTAAACAGGCTGATTGCTACGGTAGAAATAACTGCGGTCGCTGTTCCTTACGGGGGTGGAAAGCGTGTAGGGTGTCTTAGGATGATCGGGTGATAAGCAACTTTCGAAGTCATAAATTCGCTGATATCAATTTTAATTTTCTATTTTTGCAATTTTCAAACTTATTGTAGAATAATATTTAATAATTAGAAAGATTAATGAAATTTATTAACAAAGTATGACTGGTTATAGTTAATTAAATGCAACACAAATGGAACTTCACGAATTAACAAATTTCTCACGTCTCTAACTCACAATCTCTCACGAAGCAAAGCACTCTTTTCTTTGCTCCAAAAAACATTCGATCACACCAAAAAGACAATCTTACAATCTTCTAGCAACCTTCATTACATGCAAACTTCAATCACACCATGCGCAAGCTTCATTCATATTATGCACCCATGTCGATCATACAATTACATAGTACATACACACACACATATCACATCATAGTCTTTCGAACGACGGAATTTTGTTTCATATTATTCACCATAAGAACTGTCTGCTTCTACGGTTCTACTCTTGGTGATACAACGAAAGACAACTATACTTCCCACTGTCTACTAATACATATTAGTACATACATATTAATGCATATGCGCTATTAGTATGATCGAAAGTATTTTGAAATAACTTTCAAACAAATTAGAGTATTTTGAAATAAAGAGGAGTGAATTCGATACATCGGTGTATCAAACCACAGAAGGAAGCTAAAGATTAAAGAGTGAGTGGAAACCCGTACATACATGTCAAAATGCGAGAGCAAAGAATGCACGAAGAAGCAAGAATTATGCAAGATAGAAAGCTGAAAGCTAGCAAATGATAATTTCAAGAGGGTGAAATTTTGCGACAAAGAAGAAAGAAATTTCAGACGACTGCGGGAGTAATGGCAGAAAATGTTATGGAATCGCAGGACGTAATTGCGGTTGGGGAAGATTCAGAAATATTAAAAGGGAAGGGTCGAGACGATAGATGGGTGGAAAGCGATGAGATTAACATTGTCATAAAATACTATCGACTTCGAAGTCGACCTAACTGAAGGTTGCATGACATAAGTCGTGAAAAGAACATCGAGTAGATAATACGGTTCTCCTATTATGTATTCACAGTCCTATCTTGCGACTTCAGTGGTTTATGTAAATAGATTTTACAAAGTTACCGCTTTGCGAGTTTCTTCGTTTTCGGATTTAACGCCTTTTCTATTTTGTTTGCTTTTATTCGGATTGAAACTGAGACGAGTTTTGAGGAGTTTTCTGTTTGAAGTTTTTACGATTTATGCTTTGAATTTAGTGCCTTAGAAATTAGGCCATTTTGTAATTTGTCGGATTGCGAATTTTCTCTCTTTGAAATTCGACACCTTTCAGATTTTGTGACTTTTGATTTACTGCTTTGCAAATTTTGCCTCTTTCAAATTTACCACTCTTCAGATTTTCTCACTTTTGATTTAGTGTTTTGCAAATTTTGTCTCTTTCAAATTTACCACTTTTACATTTTTTTTCATTTTCACATCGACCACTTTTCAAAGTTACTGACTTCCATATCGACTTTTCAAATTTTGTCATTTTCAAGCTAGCTGCTTTAAAAGTTCCGTCATTTTCAAATGTCCTGCTTTACAAATATTATCATTCTCGAATCTGCACTTAAGTTTTTTCATTTTTAACCCCTTAACTTGTGATTTTCTCAGCGAGTCAGACAGCAATTTAATTTAATTGGTATTGTAACATTAAGACAGACAAAGAATGTTCAAGTGTTAGAGACGTTTAAATTGAAATTAAATACGAAATTGAATCGTGGTGAAAAAGTGAGTCAGATTCATCGCACTTCAACAATTAAGAACTTCACAAATCACAAATGTCATCATTTCAGAATTTTTAAAAACTAAAGACGAAGTTTCGATTATTGAACCTCTGTTTCCTTTTATTACAGATTCTTCAGCATCTGTACAAACAAAAAGCACTGATTTCTCGGAAACCCATCTTCAAAAGTGGAGGTAAGTTATATTTAACTTCCACAATACTCTTCAAGCGAAACCCAATAAATATAAGTTAAAATACAGAACAATAAATACTGAAAAATATTTATTCTCGACGTTATTAAATCAGAAGCGAAGCATATGAATAAATTTCCATCTCGTATCAACCATCGATCACTTACGAAACAATAAAAATAAAATACCAGAAATTGGAACGGTGCCTCCATAGAAATACGATTATTAAATCGACGGAACAATATCTGATAAAAATTTGTAAACCAGTTGAATTTCCATAAGAAGCTTACAGTCTTTTTTTTCTCGCAAAAAGAGAAACAGAAATGGCCGACAATATTATAATAAATTCACCGTTTCGTTTGAGGGCTTAAAAGAATTAAAACCTTGAACGATATGAACGAAGGAAAAATGATAATTAAATTGCTCCAATGTTCTCGTTTCCTGTAATACCCTCTGTACAATCATTCCTGCCAGAATGTTAGACCAATTCAATTATTTAATCACGGTGCTCGAAATGAAAATCGCGTGCATATGCGTTAGTACATTCGTAGGAAGATTAAAATCCAAGTAAATTACAGCGTTGAACTTCATTAAACATTGCAGTGTATGTACCCTGCTTTCTGTCCTGCCTTTGTTCACCCACAATTATTTCATATTTCATTAAATATTTCTATTTTACTTTCAATTAACCGAAGAGACCTTAGAGAGAATTTTATTAAAATTTAATTTTATGCGGTGCGTTAAATATTTTAACAAGGTGTCAATGCTTTGAAATTGGGATATAGGCTGCAATCATGTTATTAAACATTTATTATTTATTGCATTTATGGCTGGTAGCGCTGGGTTTATGGGACGCGCCATTTTGACGCACTTCGAATATTTTTAAAAAAATTATCAAATAACCGAATAAAAAATAGGAAACTTTCAGGGTACTAAAATGTATGATGTTAAAAATTAAAGCGTAAGTACTTTGTCTTACAACCCCTTATTAAGGCTGGTAACACATTTTTAATAGTTTAAAAGATTCTCTTCTCTTCATATTTTCAAGGTGTCGTACTACAGTATTGAGCTTAATAAATAATTTAATATGTACTGAATTGATTAAATTTATAATGTATTTCCATTAATCTCGCTGCACTTTTATTTCAATAAAAATTGAGCTTAAATATAATCATTAAATGTAATGAAATATATCTATCTTCTTCTTGGATACAAAACTGTATATACTATAAATGAATGTACTTAATAATTATCGATTACTCGATTGATTTTTGTTAACCATTTAATCCAACACGCATATCAAGTCTCTAAAACTTGAAACATCAAAGTGAAAGTAAAAATAGAAAGTCAGAATGAATTGACGAAGAAGGTTCATTTTTTGAAACCTGATAAAAGAAGGTTTTCGTAAAATTTTGGGGTAATTTTTTTGTGGCGGACAATTTGATGTTATTTGTTCGGATAATCTCGAAAGCATCGATTTGTTTGGCAGAGGATTGTTAACCATATAATCCAACACGCACATCAAGTCTCTAAAACTCGAAACGTCAAAGTGAAAGTAAAAATAGAAAGTCAGAATGAATTGATGAAGAAGGTTCATTTTTTGAAACCTAATAAAAGAAGGTTTTCGTAAAATTTTGGGGTAATTTTTTTGTGGCGATCAATTTGATGTTATTTGTTCGGATAATCTCGAAAGCATCGATTTGTTTGGCAGAGGGGGTATCGGTTATCTCGGTTGAACGTCGAAAAATAAATTTCTCCGGTGGCGCACGGTTCGCCGATAATCAGATTAATTAGCTGAGAAACAGTTTTGCGCGTTTGTCCGACGACGCTAATCGAATCGACCGGAGGGATCGATAGTCGGTCACCGGAAACCGACGTTGTCCGCGCTCCATCGGCTCTCCTCCGATATCCGCTCGAAATTATTGTCCGCCACGCGTTTGTCCCTTCGCGTACCCCGAATCCGAATTATTTCGACAATTTCGTAAATTATACGCGACAAATAACGCGTTCTTTACCTGCCTGCCGCTTTGTTAACGTTGCTCCGATGTTTTATGCAAAAATTAACTCGTATCGCCTGATGCTCTCGTTAATTGAATCCAAATGTGCCCGAATAAATTTCGATCGCTTTATTTGCGCGTTACTTATTCGATAGCCAATTTACCTGCACCGTGATCGATTATATTTCGAATTTAGACCATTTACGAATTCCGAAGTTTTTCAATTTTTGAACTTGTTCAATTTTTAACAATAAATTAAACTTACAGAACACACAAATTTGTGTGAGGTTTTTACAACGTAATGGCACAAAGTAAACCAGAGATGGCACTCTCTGTCGGTGTCTCTCTTTCATATTAACTATGTGAGCAAGTAGGCAAGAGTTTATGTAAACAGAAATAGAGATATTCATAATACGTTTGTACACCGTGCCGACGAAATTCCAGTTCATTATAATTTAGTATTATTAGTTAGAACTCCTTAACAAAACATTTAAGAGCAAATGTCCATTTTTTTCTTTTGCGCGCAGAACACACTGGCAATGTTTGCCCGGAAAAAACTGGGACACCCTGTACATTGAGTAACACAAATTAAATATTGAAATTATATCTGTTAAGTATTAAATATTATACAATAAGAAGTCTTCAATTCCCCACAATTTATTTGTTAGGCAATTGGATAACTTGCAAGCTTCAACTTTTGGAAATCCGGAGATTTGAACATTTGCTAACCAGGATATTTTTACGTACTGCACAAGATTTATAAATCTTGAAATTTCAGAATGTACAAAGACAACTCAGATTCGGAAATGCACCATAATATACAGTGATTGAAACTGTTTACCATTAAGTATCCAAATTTAGTATGAAACAGCTTGAAAGAATGAAACAACCTAATTTAAAAATTGAAACAAAGTGTAAAATACACTACCGTCCATAAGTATCCGGACACAAGCGAAATATGCGTTCGCATGAAAGTTATTCAAGTATCTGCAACAGTAACTAAAATCGATTTTTTTTCTGCGAAGGTCAGAATACTGGAACGTTTTTCGATTGATAATTCTCGTTTGGAACTCGTATCTCGATGGAAAAGAAGCTACAGACGAACTAAACCGAAACTGTCGAGTGCGTAGCGTTACCTCCATTCTTATCTCCATTGAGGGAACCTAAACATCTACCAACAGTTTACAAACACTTGAAACATATCGAAGAACCCTCTGAATACGTTCTGCACCATAGAAATGAAACACAGTAGAAATGAAAATTTTTTTTCGAATCGAAAGCGTTTCATTAGATTCAGAAATTTGGACTTTGTACTTCTGGACATGAATTTTACTTTCACACTTTCATTGTATAATTTGTACTTAAAAATTAATTCTATTACGTTATGACACCTCGAAAAAGATAATAATAATTATTACAAATGATATGATAACCCTAAATACCTTTCGTGCAAAGTTCAACTATGTTTTATGTAACGAAACCAAGTGTCCGGATACTTATGGACGGTAGTGTATATGCAGAAATAGTTCACATCGTTAATTAAAAAATGATCCACGGTGTCGAAGGAAGCCAAAGTACGGAATAGTTTGAAAATTTAATAAACGAAGCTAGAACATTCCGACACACGGTATTTCTATGGTTAATGTTTCGCGAAGGTAGATCCACGAAAGAGGAAGGTTTAATATCAGCCTCGGTTGCGCTGATCCCTCACAGCACGCGCCTTATAAAGCCACGACAGAGCATCCAAAATAATCTTGCAGCGTACAGTTCTTGAACGGCTTTTAACAAAAGCCAACCCCCTTTCCACTTTTTAGCCTCGAGTTCTTATTAAACTGTTTCCAGTCCATATTCCGGAGTTCGTAGTTACTCGTGACCACATTGTATCCACGAAGATCTCGGGTGTTTATGACGCTGCTCGAGACCATGTTTATTATTAAGCAGCCGTATGCTGCTCTTACAAATTAGAGCAATTTCACTCGCGCAACGTGACCCGCCTATCTAGTCGACCCGTTATTTACTGCGAAATTAGCTTTTTATTTTATGGGAAGATGGTTTGTATTTACGAGCGTGTATCGTGGGAGATATGGGGTTTAAGGTGCGATATTTATCGATGTGGGAATTTGAGAATTTGGGACTTGTTAGGTTTGGGGAGTGGGATTTGGAGATTCGGAGATTTGAAGATTCGGAGATTCGGAGATTTGGAGATTTGAAGATTTAGGGATTTGGAGATTTTGAGATTTGGAGATTCGGGGGTTCGGAGATTTGGAAATTTGGAAATTTGGAAATTTGGAAATTTGGAGATTTGGAGATTTGGAGATTCGGAGATTGGGACATTCAGAGATTCGGAGATTCAGGGATTTGGAGATTTGGAAATTTGGAGATTCGGAGATTGGGACATTCAGAGATTCGAAGATTCGGAGATTTGAAGATTTGGGATCAGGGATTTGGAGATTTGAAAATTCGGAGATTCGAAGATTTGGAAATTTGGAAATTTGGAGATTTGGAGATTTGGAGATTTGGAGATTCAGGGATTTGGAGATTTGAAGATTCGGAGATTCGAAGATTTGGAAATTTGGAAATTTGGAGTTTTGGAGATTCGGAGATTCGGAGATTCAGGGATTTGGAGATTTGAAGATTCGGAGATTCGAAGATTTGGAAATTTGGAAATTTGGAGTTTTGGAGATTCGGAGATTCGGAGATTCAGGGATTTGGAGATTTGAAGATTCGGAGATTCGGAGATTTGGAAATTTGGAAATTTGGAGATTTGGAGATTCGGAGATTGGGACATTCAGAGATTCGGAGATTCAGGGATTTGGAGATTTGAAGATTCGGAGATTCGGAGATTTGGAGATTTGAAGATTTAGGGATTTGGAGATTTTGAGATTTGGAGATTCGGGGGTTCGGAGATTTGGAAATTTGGAAATTTGGAAATTTGGAAATTTGGAGATTTGGAGATTTGGAGATTCGGAGATTGGGACATTCAGAGATTCGGAGATTCAGGGATTTGGAGATTTGGAAATTTGGAGATTCGGAGATTGGGACATTCAGAGATTCGAAGATTCGGAGATTTGAAGATTTGGGATCAGGGATTTGGAGATTTGAAAATTCGGAGATTCGAAGATTTGGAAATTTGGAAATTTGGAGATTTGGAGATTTGGAGATTTGGAGATTCAGGGATTTGGAGATTTGAAGATTCGGAGATTCGAAGATTTGGAAATTTGGAAATTTGGAGTTTTGGAGATTCGGAGATTCGGAGATTCAGGGATTTGGAGATTTGAAGATTCGGAGATTCGAAGATTTGGAAATTTGGAAATTTGGAGTTTTGGAGATTCGGAGATTCGGAGATTCAGGGATTTGGAGATTTGAAGATTCGGAGATTCGGAGATTTGGAAATTTGGAAATTTGGAGATTTGGAGATTCGGAGATTGGGACATTCAGAGATTCGGAGATTCAGGGATTTGGAGATTTGAAGATTCGGAGATTCGGAGATTTGGAGATTTGAAGATTTAGGGATTTGGAGATTTTGAGATTTGGAGATTCGGGGGTTCGGAGATTTGGAAATTTGGAAATTTGGAAATTTGGAAATTTGGAGATTTGGAGATTTGGAGATTCGGAGATTGGGACATTCAGAGATTCGGAGATTCAGGGATTTGGAGATTTGGAAATTTGGAGATTCGGAGATTGGGACATTCAGAGATTCGAAGATTCGGAGATTTGAAGATTTGGGATCAGGGATTTGGAGATTTGAAAATTCGGAGATTCGAAGATTTGGAAATTTGGAAATTTGGAGATTTGGAGATTTGGAGATTTGGAGATTCAGGGATTTGGAGATTTGAAGATTCGGAGATTCGAAGATTTGGAAATTTGGAAATTTGGAGTTTTGGAGATTCGGAGATTCGGAGATTCAGGGATTTGGAGATTTGAAGATTCGGAGATTCGAAGATTTGGAAATTTGGAAATTTGGAGTTTTGGAGATTCGGAGATTCGGAGATTCAGGGATTTGGAGATTTGAAGATTCGGAGATTCGGAGATTTGGAAATTTGGAAATTTGGAGATTTGGAGATTCGGAGATTGGGACATTCAGAGATTCGGAGATTCAGGGATTTGGAGATTTGAAGATTCGGAGATTCGGAGATTTGAAGATTTGGTATCAGGAATTTGGAGATTTGAAGATTCGGAGATTCGGAGATTTGAAGATTTGAAGGTTTGGGATGTAGAGATTTGAAGAATTAAGAACTTAGGAGATTTGTGGCTTCAGAAATTCTTGTTCGAATATTTGGAGACTTGAAGATTAAGAGGTCTGAAGGTTTGGAAAAGAGGTTCAAAGTTTAACATGTTTAGAATGTGGAGGTTTGAAGAATTAAGAACTTAGAGATTTGTGGATATAGAAATTCTTGTTCGAATATTTGGAGACCTGAAGATTTGAAGGTTTGGCAAAGAGGTTCGAAGGTTAACATGTTTGGGATGTGTTTTGAAGAATCAAAAACTTAGAATCTTGTGGATTTAGAATTTCTTGCTTGAATATCTGGAGACTTGAAGATTTGAAGATCTGGAAAAGAGGTTTAAAGGCTAACATGTTTAGGCTTTGAATTTTATGTAATTACAAGTAAATAAGAATTTCCCCGGAAACGAACGCAATTGTTTCCTGCACAGTCGGCTGTCGAGAATCTTACAAAGTAACTTCTAACCCGTTGCACATCTCAAAGCTTGCCATTCTTTCAATTTTCCTTCAATATGCACAGGACATATTTCCTCCGGCGAACGACAAAGGAAAACGGTCCGCAGCTTCCGTTAACTAGAAATATCCTCTCGATGCTTCGAGGGAGATTGTTTCGAGCAATTTCACGGGGCTTCTCGTCGTCGAGAGAAATTCGAACATTGGCCAGGCGCAAGAGGAAAGGATAAAAACAAAAGGGACCAAGAGGAAAAATTACCAACGTCAAGAACAAATCCTACGAGGTGACAGGAAGTACAAAGCCGCGTTGAAAAACCGCGCTCGCCGGCAAAGAAAGAAAAGCACGGAGGGTCGAGAGGTGACAGAGGGCTCCGTAAAAGAGAAAAGAAGACAGAGACGTTTAAAATGCTCGAAGACGGTTGTTTTCGTCCGACGGTGGCCAGAAAAGCTCGCATCCCCGGTTTGCCCTGCTGCCCGGCATTCAAGCCCTGCTCCTTCCAGCTGTCGCTCTTAGAGAAAGCCACTGGGGATGATAAAAGCTGCCAACGCGATATGAATTATTATCGGACATGCACGGATCCTTTCGCGCGGATACAAGCGTTGTTTGTTACGCGTGAATTTGGACATCGTCCGCGAGCTTCGGAAGGTTATTACCTGGCTCTTCTCCCGTCTCGTTAATTATGAAAACTCTCGACCTTTTAACGAGCACGCCACTCGCTGTTTTCGTTCCTCGTCGGCCGCCGGAAATTTATGCGTTAGTCTACCGAACAACGAATAAAACACACCGAAAACCACGAATCTGCACAAAATCCGTGTTCGCCATTTTTTTGGCGGTTTCGGAAACTTTGACGAACTTGTTACCCATATGATTTACGAAGTTTTTTGTGTTACAATGGACAACGTATCAATCAGTTAGAAACTTGAGTTTGTTTGTGAAAATTTTCAAATTGTTCTTATTAGCTACTGTTGAAAATAGCAAAAATAAATATACAAGTATGTCGGTAATTTGTCAATATGTCGGTAATAAAGTTTGTATATTTATCTACTAGCAATACGATACCGCTCGTTTAAACCAGACCCTCAAATGTTAAAATAAAATAATATCTAAAATTTTAATTCTTCTCTGTTCTCATATCGATTACAAGATTGCATTCGCATTTTAAGAGTTCTTGCATAAAGCTTCCTTCCTAGTTACAGTTTCATATTTATAAAATAAATTTGTTCAAAGTTTCAATGGTGTTAGTTGTGTTATATTTATATTAAGTAGTTTTTCAATATCATATTTTAAAAACTATACTCCCATTTCCATTAGCTACTTTAACTTGAAATCGATGCATTAAGTGTTGGAATAAAAATGCGCATCTGCAGGAAAATGTACTTAGTCGTCATTAAAATTTGCCTTTCTCGTATCTGATAAGACATCAGATCTCTATATGTTTATACAGACTGAATACACTTAAACTACGTTTATACACAGGCGCTGAATGACTTGTCTGCTGTTGCTAATAGGAAGAGTGCATCAACCCAAAATTAATTGGTATCGAGGTATCATCCTATGTTACCAGTTTTTAATAGGTGGAAGCATCAAGTAGATGTGAATGTCATCTCTGACTCTCTGTATGTTTTGTATACATGTCCTGTGAAATATGCACGAGCGTATTTAATCCAAGTACAAGAATTTTGAGTAGTCATTTCGAGTAGCGTTAATTCCGAAGATATGTAGATCATAGTCCGTTTTAATGTATCGACCGCTTCCCACGATAACTGAAGTGATTACTGTCAGTAACTAAAACGACCGATCGAGCATGTAATAGGTTTGGGGTTATTAATAAAGACCAGCTTAATGCCAAAATAAGAACTTTATGTCCGCTCTAGGCAGCTATGCAGCGGCAACTCCCGTTCCGACGTTCACACCTCTCACTCCTTTGTTTCTCACATACGTGCCACACTCTTATGCATATTACATACACTACAGAGCAGAATCTAATTGCTCCGATGCAAGCAGTCTAATTACAAACAGACTACCGGCGGATGCTCGATTGCTTCCTGGATACTTGATGTCTCTCCGAGTCACAGTAAACTGCTTACAACTTCTAAAGACTTTGGCGTGTAACGATTTGCCAATCAGCGATTCTATTGCAGTGCAAACTGATTAATTTACATCGAACGTCAACCGCTAATCGTACCCGACGATTCGAAAGGTTTCAACAATGTTCACGTATTCTCAGCAACGTTTAACCCCTTCCCGTACTTTGACGAGTCTCACTCGTGACGCACTTACAGCTAAAATGTGGCAAACCTTACTCAAACTTTGAATACTCTTCAACTTGAAATTTAGGTCCGGCCACGAGTTACATTATCAAGGATCCCTGAATATAAAATAGTTGTAACTGTTAAATAATCAGAATTATGGAAAATAACAAAACTAATAATACACTTTTGAACACGAACAAATTATTTAATAAAGAACACAACAAACATTTTAACTTAAAGATTAACCATTTAAACGGGGATTACTTTTTCTTCAAATAAAACATCACGAACGCTTACATTTTCATAACGACAAGACGGAAGTACAATATTCAATTATTCTGTTACTAACATCACACATCATTTCTGATACTGTAAGATGTCGCTATATGCTAAATTTATTGATAATTTAACAATAACATTTTAATTTTCTTTGTTCGTTTTAATGTTATAGCCCTGAATAGTTAGTTTTGACTGACACATCTGTTAAATGAATGGTAAGGGAAGGGGTTAAAGTTAGAAATTTCAAATGTTGCTGTCTTGTGGTATTCACGAAAACAGGGAACGATATGTAGTTGCACTTTGCACATGTCAGTACAACATCCCATTCCTAATACCCCCAGATCAGAAACTGTAAATCCTGTGATTTAATATCCTTGAAAAATTTCCTTAGAACCGTACGAATAACCGTGCAACGTCATCTCATCTCCCAAAAAATTCCGAAGAAACTTGTCTTCCATTCTGTCATTACCTATTCCGAAATTACCGCGAACGGCACGAAAATCCTTAAAACGATCTCGAACAGGAAGCTGTAGAATAATTAATAAGAAAACGTAATTTCCTTTCCGTGGAAATAAAAGAGACGGTTCGTTCGGAAAAAAGGAGGTTTAAGAACGAAGGTAATTTGCAGTAAACTGTAAGGGGAAATGTTTGCGTGGTCGCGTGGAGTGATCCTCGAAACAGAATCACGTTCTCTTTGCTCGGTACCGTAACCTTAATTCTTCGCGGAAACGTTCGGGTAACGAGTCGACGCGTGCACACGCTCGCGCTCCAAAGCGTTCGCAAATTTAATTCACCTGCAAAACACTCGGCAAACTAGCGGCGTTTCTGTAAACGACCGGCGCAGATTTCGCCGGCTGGTAGCTCGATTTTTCCCCCCTACCCTCGGAACGACAAATTTCATTCGCGTCCCCGTTCGGAAACTCGTTGAAAATAAAAAAAAAAAAATTGTACGAACGAGCAACATGTACAGATTACACCGCGAATTCCGTCGAAAAATAACGAATCGTTCGCACGGAAAACAGAGCGGAAAGGACAGCGAATCGCGTGAAGCTCGGTTTACATTTTCATCCGGTTTGCGTCCACTGACTTGTCAATCGAGTTCGTACAAGTAGATCGTGTCAATAGAAATTTCAGATTTCCGGCCGAAAAGTTTGTTCATATCTTTTTCGAATTAAAGCTGATTCGTGGGAAATTGTCGAACGTAAATGTTTTGCGGGAAGATAACACGTCACTCAATAAGTCCCCGGTCTGACACATATATGGCGACACTGGTGACAGACCCACGTTATTTTCGAATGATACTAACCTTCAGACAGTACGTGTCAAAATTTCATGGTATTCTGACCGATAGTTTAGAAGTTACAGTCATTTTAGTACCCGCACTTTCGTAATTTTGAAGACAATGGATAGAAAGGAATTTCGTGTGTTGATTCAACACTGTTTTTTAATCGGAAAAATACTGTTGAAGCCAAAAAGTGACTTCATAAGCATTATAGGGACTCTGCACCAGGGAAATCGACTATCATTGACTGGTATGCTGAATTTAAACGCGGTCATACAAGCGCCGATGATGCTGAACGCTCTGGTTGCCCAAAATCAGCAGTCGTTCCGGAAAACATAAAAAATGTCCACAAAATAGTTTTAAAGGGCCGTAAACTTAAGTTGCGTGAGATAACTGATGCCTTGAAGATATCAGAAGGTAGTGTCTTCACAATTTTGCATGAAAATTTGGGCATGTGCAAATTGCTTTCAAAGTGGGTGCCGCGTTTGCTGTTTCGCGAAGGCAATGCGCCGTGTCACAAGTCGATGAACACGGTGGTTCAATTGAATGAATTACGTTTTCAATTGTTTCCCCACACACCGTACTCCCCAGATTTGGACCCCAGCGACTACTGGCTCTTTGCAGATATGAAAAAGATGCTCCAGGTAAAGAAATTTGGCTCAAATGAAGAAGTGATTGCGGAAACTGAAGCTTATTTTGGGGGCAAAGACAAATCGTTTAATATAAAGGGAATTGAAAAGTTAGAGGAGCGTTGGAATCAATGTATCACACTGGAAGGATCTTGATGATTAAAGCGGAATTTCTAAAAAAAAATTTGTTTTTCTTAGTTAGACCGGAGACTTATTGAGTGATGTGTTACGGATGATCGATGGTTGGTAAAAAACAGTCGGTAGATAGGAACGAGCTTACGCATCGATGGAGGTCAATGAAGCGAGCATCGGGCAAAAAGCGGTGATTAGATCGTTAATCGAGCGAACGCGTGGCGGTGTCGAAACTGGGAAACGAGCAAGTTGGACAGCGGTAAAAATGAATCGATGCGGGTATCGGTGGGGAATCGGTAACGAGTTAGCAGTGTCGGACACGTGACAGAGAGCGCGAGTATCGAGTTAAACGCGGCGTACAGCCGCGCATGACGCTATACTAATTTATTCAGAAGCATCATAATTGCGATATCGCACGGGCTGCCATTGCGGATTACCGCAACGGAGTTGCTCCGCGCTGAAATTGCAAAACCCGGTGTGTCATGGGGCGAGCGTGAAAATCGGAAACAGCCGCGGGGGAAATGCTAATTTCGCGATTTGTAACGCGTCGTTCCACGTTCGTAATCGACCGGTAACAGCCAACTTGGCATGCGTGTATCCACGCATCGATACACCGGTTTATTTTCCGGTTTCTATTTTTTTTCCGCTCGATGAAAATTTCGGGAATTTTTCTGCGTTCTTCGTTACGTAAATTTGGGTCGAGAGACAGATACGCGGATGAACTTAATTTCAGGTAAAGTGCTTCAATTATTGACACTCTGCGTTGCATGGCGTGTAATTGATGGAATAATAGCCGCGATTACGCGCGTGACTGTTCGATCTTTACCATCGCATTTTTTAACACGAGTATTACAGCCGGGTAATTAATAATAAAACGAGATTATTGCACAGCAATTGTACGAGAATACGTTTAGCACGAACAGCGAGTAGTTCATGCAAGAGGAAAAGAAGGATGGAACGCTCGTTAACACCTGAGGTGGCGAAATCCGTCTTTGTTCCTCTCTTGATCGATGTCCATCCTCGTTTAGTAAACGTATCCTCGTTTACGAGTGCATGCAATTGGGTCGCGGAGTTCAGAGAACCCGTTCGAATAAAAATAGCGAACTAATGGTTAAATATTTCCATGCAGATTATTACTCCTACGTAATATCGCGGCCCGATAATCGTAAGACCCGAACAGTCATCCATTCACTCTTATAATCCTGTAAAGCAGAACGTTATCAACGCTGCGATAATTCCACGAGTCGCACCGTATCGCGATCGGAACGTACAGTCGACGACAAATCTCGTTTCCGCTGGAAAAATGTGAAAATTCAGGGAAGAGACCACCTTATTTCTAAGGATTCTTCGACGATCTAAAGATTTGCATGGGTCGACAATTTTGGAAATGTATAAGGTTGGAATCCTCAAGTCTTAAGATTTCGGGACTTCGGTGAATCTGTGGATGTGGGGATCGAGAAATTTAGAGACGTACTTGGTGACATAGGTATGCAAGGTCTTGAGATTTCGAATCTACGAATTTTTAGGTTGCAGAATGGTTGGAGAATTTTTTATAGTTCAGGGATGATCTAGGTGTTTAAGGATTTTGGTATTTAACGTGCAGAAGTTAGGGGATGGAGACGTTTCAAAATGTCGATACTTGTAATGTTAGTATTAGGGAATTTGAGGACTGTATAAATGAGAACGACCAAAATGGGACATGTGCATATTGTCAGTCTGCTTTCCTGGTCAGAAGGGAAATTTTTTTGAGGGTAATGAATAAATTCGTCAAGGGCCACAGTGACCCTATGGTGTCATAACGTTGGTGTCCTAGTCAATGTTTTGGTTTGTGTCACTCTTGTTCTGACCGTGGACCTTGAAATACACAGAACGAAGTATCTTAACGAGTCAACTTCGTGTTAAATTCACCCCCAATCTTTCCCCATTTTCTTACATTATAATCTATGAATTTTCAAAGTTGCCAAGTTTCAGGTTAAGAAATTTGTCCACACAGAAATTCCGACTGAAACTCGTTTCCTAATAGAAGGAAAGACAACGCTGCATCGGAGTGTACAGTTAGACGGGGGTTTAAAGGAGAATGGGATGGTGGCAGGCCGTGTTTCACAGACCACGAAAGAATTGATCCGGAGCGTTTGGAAATCCCCGTTATCGCGTTATCGACTCGCCGATCGATCTACGCTTTGAAAAGTTTCCCTTGTTCGACGGAACGAACGCGTATATACGTCGGTCAGCCGTTTTATCCCCGATGATAAACGCGCACCAAGGGGCATCTTCGGGGAGAGCATCCACCGTGCCGCGGCGGAGTATCACCGGGTGCATTATGCGCCACGCATAATACCGGAGTGCACGGAGCGAAATTGGACGCTGAAAGGGACGGCGGAGGGGCAGAGGATGCAACGATACGCGCAGGAAGGAAATAATAAAGCAACAGAAGCGGCCCGAGGGAGGAGCGGGATTACAAACAACCGTCGTACGTGTAAGCAATTCGAGAGATGCGTCGAAAAGTGGTTTTAAATTGATATTCACCGGGCCAGCCGGCTTGCAACCCCCTTTACGTATCTATGAAATTGATGTGGCTCTACCTGCTGTATTTTACGGATTGATACTTTCATTCTCGATCATAGGTATACGAAGCTGCTTTCTTCAATGGAAATTAAATTTCTTAATGTTTAGTTTAACTATATTGTATTTTACAGGTGTTGTTTAGTTTATATCTACATTGCAATATTTTATTAAAGCAAGAGTTCTTAAGATACTCTGTTATTCTTTTCATATGTTTTCTGCCATTTAAATATTTCTTACTGTGAACAAGTAGTTTTTGTCTGGTTTTAATATTTGCAACAATTGAACAATCCAGTAGATACGTTTAATAGACAATACTAAATTACAATCTTCAGAAAGATTGCTTAGTTTACACCTATGTAGCAATATTTTATTAAAGCAAGAGTTCTTAAGATACTCTGTTATTCCTTTCATATGTTTTCTGCCATTTAAACATTTCTTACTGTGGACAAGTAGTTTTTGTCTGGTTTTAATATTTACAACAATTGGACTGATTGACAATCATACTGATTGTATGATTGTGATTGTATGATTGTGTTTGGGAGATTGTAAGTGTATGATTGTGATTGTATGATTGTTTTTGTATGATTGTAATTGTATGATTGTAAGTGTATGATTGTGATTGTATGATTGTTTTTGTATGATTGTAATTGTATGATTGTAATTGTATGATTGTGATTGTATGATTGTGATTGTATGATTGTGATTGTATGATTGTGATTGTATGATTGTGATTGTATGATTGTGATTGTATGATTGTGATTGTATGATTGTGATTGTATGATTGTGATTGTATGATTGTGACTGTACTATTGTGATTGTATGATTGTGATTGTATGATTGTGTTTGAGAGATTGTAATTGTATGATTGTGATTGTATGATTGTAATTGTATGATTGTGATTGTATGATTGTGATCGTATGATTGTGATTGTATGATTGTGATTGTATGATTGTGATTGTATGATTGTGATTGTATGATTGTGATTGTATGATTGTGATTGTATGATTGTGATTGTAATCCAGTAGATACATTTAATAGACAGTACTAAACTACAATCTTCACAGAGAGATCTAAATATGAAGTAGTGATGGGTTCAATTCATTTGTCCTCTTCTGAACCTTACGAGTACAATTCCTCTCTACCTAAAAAATCTATTTCCTACAAAAACAGAAAATTCCAAAACTATCTAACAAAAATCTAACTTTATTCTTCCCAATTATAAGCGTATTATGCAGTACTTACTGCGTTACATCGAAGTGACAGCGTTGCGATTCGAACTTCCACGAACAACGTAACGCAGTAACAGCGAACAAGCTGCCACTAAAATATGTCGCCGGCCCTTGTTATTTGGGAAATTATTAATACCGTAGATCGCTGTTATTATCGAAACAATTACTACCAAGTAATTGTACCAGCCCTGTACCAACAGGGCTTGTTTAATGCAATAAACCTCGATACACGTATAGTGTTTCGCGAGAGGCCGATGGGCCAACCGAAAGTATCGAATTCGTTGCTGCGGCGAAACTGTTTTCCCGTCGTTGTGGATTTGTTAATTACCAGTTACGGCAACTTGCCGTGCGATTAAATTAAATCGCAGCGAAACTTCGCCAACCTTTGCCCGCGAAACTCTAAACAGCTTTGTACACTGGAAATTACTGCTGCTTTCACTGACGCTTCCAATCTCGCGGAACCGCGCGAATATACGGGATTGGAAAAAGATACTTGCAAATTATATTTTTGAAACTCTTAGCATATGGATTACGAATATTCTACCTTATAGATTGTTTCACTATTGACTGTATAATAAATTCTATGTTGTTTTAATGGCTTAAATTGGTTCAAGTGGACAGTGTTTGAAATTGGTCATAAATAAGGACGATTCGCTTTTTCCACTAACTTGTCAATTTTCAATAGACTCGTTGGTTAAGTCTTCTTAAAATGAAATACTTTTTAGTCTATCAGATAAAGGTAATAATAGATGTAATAGTAGTTTTACTGATACAGTATGAAATTCCAAAACTTGTCATCAGTTTGAAGTTGACAAGAGTGAAATTTTTATAATATCATTAATATCACTTTTTCATGTCAATGTCAACCAACACAGATTCGAAGAACAGCCTCTTAAAATATAATACTTTTTAGTCTATCAGATATATGTAATAATAGCTGTAATAGTAAATTTACTGATGCAGTATGAAATTCCAAAAGTCATCAGTTCGAGGTTGACCAGTGTGAAATTTTTAAAATATCAATATTACTTTTTCATGTCGATGTCAATCAACACAGATTCGCCTCTTAAAATATTTTATAATTTAACCCTTTGCACTCGAAGATAATTTTACTGTTTGCAAACAGCAACTTTAAAATATTAATTAAAATGTTAACTGACTTCTTTTGAAGTTATTATTTCTCTACTAATAATTTCCACTATTATCTATTTCACTATGTTTATACATAAGCACTATTACAGAATTAATTAAATAACGCTTCTTTTAAATTATTGTATTAAATCGAATGGCGTCTCTCGAGCGCAAAGGGTTAAAAAAGAAAAACGAGTGAAAAACTTGTAACTTAAAGAACTAAACATCCCAATAGAAGATGAAATAAAAATTTCTCGCAAGATAGTTTGAACAAACAAGGAGCGTTATCAGAAATTTCTAACACCTCCTCGAATAAGGCTGATTTACAAGTGCGCGAATCGATCGCGAAACGAAGGGGGATACAGCCAGTCGGGGTCTCTCCGGTCGGTGAATAGGACCGTAAATCGCGACCCAGTCTGGGATTCAAGCGTCGGAATCAGCGAATAAATTCCCCCGGGTTCCCCCGCTTTATTTATTCATTTATTTGCTTATTTATTTACTTGTACAAACCAGTTGTACCGAAGCTGGAATTACGAGAACGGGTAGGCGGCTGCAGCTGCGCGCCACCGGATATGCAACCGTAATCTAAAATTCATTTTCGGGATGAATCCGGAATGAACGCGTTACTTTAACCTCTTAGACAAGGCTGAACTTTATGCTGCTTCTATGTGCAGTATGAGACGCAAATTAGGGGTAAACACTACTGCAATGTGTGACAATGCTGTTCTTTATGCGGGTGTATTGAAATCAAGGTTTTAATAATTTAATGCCTGCGCGTCTACGCAGGGGCTGGTAATATTTTTGAAGAATTCATTTAAAGAAGCTGTATGTAAATTCAGGAATTAATTCAACATATGTGAGCATACATGTAAAACAAACAATGACACATTTTATAGAAGAAATTTAATATTTTATGGTTGTGTGGTAATTATTAAAGCAATCGTCAAAAGGTATCGAGGAATAGCATTTGGTAGCATCACACAGATGTTGCGTGAGCAGTCACTAAAGTGTTAACGATTAAATTTTCTCAATGTTTAAATACTTTAATGGCGGCGCGTCTGTGCAGTCTTCAGGGGCTGGCAGTATTTTTGAAGAATTAATTTAAAGAAGCTGTATGTAAATTCAGGAATTAATTCAACATATGTGAACATGCATGTAAAACAAACAATGACACATTTTATAGAAGAAATTTAATATTTTACGTTTGTGTGATAATTATTAAAGCAATCGTCATACAAAAGGTACCAAATAATAACATTTGGTAGCATCACAAAGATGTTGCGTGAGCAGTCACTAAAGTGTTAACGATTAAATTTTCTCAATGTTTAAATACTTTAATGGCGGCGCGTCTGTGCAGTCTTCAGGGTCCGGCAGTATTTTTGAAGAATTAATTTAAGGAAGCTGTATGTAAATTCAGGAATTAATTCGACATATGTGAACATGCATATAAAACAAACAACGACGCATTTTATACAACAAATTTAATATTTTACTGTTATGTGATAATTTTTAAAACAACCATTATACAAAAGGTACCGAATTTTCTCAAAGATGTATTATTTATATTTATAATGTATTCTCCGCATAAACCACCCCATATTCCAATATAAAGAAACCGATATCAAACAAGAACCATCACCGAACGAATTAATAATCGAAGCTTCGACGAGTAAACGTTCAGAAACGGTGTTGCTCGAATAAGAAATCGTGCGCGGATAAATTCTTAGGCGGAATAAAAAGCTCTTGAATCTTCTCCGCGTATTCCTGGTAATCCGGGATCCGTGCCCGATTTAATTCGATGGCCGGTTTCTCTCAAAGGAACCGAGTCGGAAAAAAGAATGGAAAGGAGGGTTGGTAGCTGCGGATAGGAATGGACAGGGAACAAAAACACGGGGAGCGAAGCCGCAGAAGCAAACCACAGTGATTGTCCGTTTGTTGCGTGGACTGAAGGTACGATTCGCATTGTTCGATCGAAGTTTTCGACGATTGTTTCGGAGAACGAAGCCGATACACCGTCCAATGAGGGATCGGGAAAATGTCGGCTTCGTTTGAAATCTCCTTGTTCCAGCCTCTATTTTACTCTCGAACCTGACTTTTCCTTTCTTTCTTCCACCCTCTTCTTCCCGAGATCCCTACGGAAAAATACCGATCGAAATGAGCCGCCGCTTTTCGGTTTGCTCGATGAACGTCCTTTGTTCTATTATTTTTAATACCACCATCTTCGTTTCTTTCATTTTTTCTATTTTGTTATTCTGGACTTTGCTACTTCTAGGATTGTACTAATTTATTGTGTTGTGTTTTGGATTGCATTATATTGTTAATTATGTTATTTTTTCGCCTGTGCTATTTCTTGGACTGCACTATTTTTATTGTATTGTCTTTTGGATTACACTATATTGTGAACTATACTATTTTTTCGTTTGTGCTATTTCTTGGACTGCACTATTTTTATTGTATTGTCTTTTGAATTACATTATAATGTAAACTGTTTTTTGGGATGTATAATTTTTGGATTGTATTATTTTTCGGATCGTATAATTTTTTAAGGTATATTGTTTGTTGGGTCATATTATGGGTCTATATTATTTATTACATCGTATTATCTATTGATTACACTATCTTGTCAATTGTATTATTTTTTGGATTGTATAATTTTTTAAATTGTGATTTCTTTTGCATTGCTTCGTATTGTCAACTGTATTCATTTTTTGGGCTGCATTACTGTTCTTGGATTATATTATTTTCTTGTCTATATTATTTCTTACATCATATTATCTCCTGATTACATTATCTTGTCAATTGTATTATTTTTTGGATTGTATAACTTTTTAAATTGTTATTTCTTTTGCATTGCTTCATATTGTCAACTGTATTTATTTTTTGGGCTGCACTACTCTTCTTGGATTATATTATTTTCTAGTCTATATTATCTTTTAAATTTTGTCTTATTTTATGAATTTTATTCTTCTTCATAGAAAGACATTATTCTTGAACTACGTTTGACCAAGTTTGACGACTTCAAATATATTATTCTTCTGTTTGTATTCTTCTATTACAAGCAACAACATGTCAGATCACACATTCTCATATTTTCTATTCATACTTATGTCCACATTTTGAATTTTATATACAGCAAATAAATATTCCAACGCCCAGCATAAAAATAATAAGAAGCAGAGAATAAAAGATATTCTTATTCATAGAAGAAAAAGAAGTAAATTTTTTGAAAGGAAGTACATCTGTTCGAGGAATCCATCGTTACGTTGCATCGAGGGCGAGGAAGAAAAATGTCGAGGCAGCATGTCACTCGTGGCGCACCCTCGATGGCGGAGGCTTTTTTCCATCCCCTGTTTGCGAGTAACGCAAACGAAGGGACAAAATAGGGCGAGAAAGAGAGGGCGAGCTTCACGACCGAAAAACAACCGCGAGTATTTTCACGCCGCGGATCGGCAACGCGTTTCTGGCTTAAATCATTATTTCCGTTCCGTCCTCCCCCTCGTTCACCCGTTCGTTGCACGCAACGAGTAAATAACGTGCTCGAACCAGACTGCCTGGAAAATGGAGACAAAATGTCGGCGTTGAGGTAACTGGAACGGGAATAACAAAAAGAATAGAAAAATGAGGGAATAGGAAAGGGCGAGTTTCGAGAGGCTGCGTGAGAGGGTGAAGCAATTAAAATGGGGATGCTTCGGATTTGTTAAAACTACTTGTGCGACATAATGTGATATAAGGTTATAGCTTCTATGTTATAGAAGATCATAGATTCTATATTAGGTTGTATTTTACAAATGACAAGAAATTTTTAATTTTATATGAAATTACACTTTATTCAAAATAGCCTCGCCTTAAAAATATTTCCACAACTAATAACTTTTTTACTCGAGTCAATACTTTACATAAAACGTAAATAAAAATTGAACCACATAAAAAACTTATACATTACAATATAGAAAAAGAATGCATTAAACTTTTCCATTCGCATCTTCGATAAGCCGTAAGATAAATAACGAGGAAAAAGAACATTTGGAGCGAACATCATCGTAATGGGCGAAGTCGTTAAATATTTACGCAGGTTAATAGAATTCGCGTTAAGGGAGTTGAACAGGGTTGAAAGCAAACATGAAATTTTCATTCGGTAGGTCGCGAGACTTCGCACAAAGGGAACAAGGAGCGTGTAATTTTTATTCGCGTACCCAGTCGCCAAAGCACGCGAGTTTTCAATTTTCACAGAAGCTTTTTCTCGGACTCGTGTCGTTGGATTTTCGAAAATTCGCGCCCGCCTTTCCGCCGACGCGTTCTCTCTTTGCACCGGAACAACAAAAAATCGCGAGTGCTTTGTTGTGTCGTGTGGTTTCAAAGGGCCAAATGTTACGTTTCGTGCGTTCATACCGAAAAGCCAAACCAGTTTTGTAGACCGATACTCGACGGAACTTCCGGTGGTACATGGAAATACTTTCATGGAAACGAGGGTTGGTCAGTTTTAAAACTGGGCTGTTTCTTAGAGATATGGATAATAAGAATATGGAAAGACTGGAGGCTGTAATTTGTAAGTTGAATTTAGGAATTTTGGGAAATTTGTGGGGGGATGGATGGATGAGGGGTTTGAGGAATTTAGGGATTTGGGGAATTAACAATTTGGGGGTTTAGGGATTTGGGGATTTGGAAATTTAGGGATTTGGGGATTTGGGGATTTGGAGATTTGGAAATTTAGGAATTTGGGAATTTGGAAATTTGGGAAATTTGGGAAATTAGGGATTTGGGGATTTGGAAACTTAGGGATTTGGGAATTTTGGAATTTGGAAATTTGGGAATTTGGGAATTTGGAAATTTGGAAACTTAGGAATTTGGGAATTTGAAAATTTGGGAAATTGGGGATTTGGGGATTTGGAGATTTGGAAACTTAGGGATTTGGGAATTTGGAAATTTGGAAAATTGGGGATTTGAGAATTTTGGAATTTGGAAATTTGGGAATTTGGGGATTTGGAGATTTGGAAACTTAGGAATTTGGGAATTTAGGAATTTGGGAAATTGGGAATTTGGGGATTTGGAGATTTGGAAACTTAGGAATTTGGGAATTTGGGAAATTGGGCATTTGAAGATTTGGAAACTTAGGGATTTGGGAATTTGGAAATTTGGGAAATTGGGGATTTTGGAATTTGGGAATTTGGAAATTTGGGAAATTGGGGATTTGGGGATTTGGGGATTTGGAGATTTGGAAACTTAGGGATTTGGGAATTTGGGAATTTGGGGATTTGGGAATTTGGAAATTTGGAAATTTGGAAATTTGGGAATTTGGGAATTTGAGGATTTGGAGATTTGAAAATTTAGGAATTTGGGCATTTGAAAATTTGGGAAATTAGGAATTTGGGGATTTAGGTATTTGGAGATTTGTAAATTTAGGAATTTGAGAATTTGGGCATTTGAAAATTTGGGAAATTGGGAATTTGAAGATTAGTAAATTTAGGAATTTAGGAATTTTGTAAATTTTGGAATTTGTAATTTAGGGATTTAGGAATGTAGGAAATTGAGAAGTCAAAGCTATAAAAATTGAAAGACTACAACACCAAGAAACGATTAATCTACAGATAGCAAACGTTTCAAAGATCAATCGCATAAACCGACAGAAGTCACAGCCCTGACCAATCCCTATCAGAGAGCAGAAATTAGGTGGTGAAACTGTTGAAATTTTCGCATGCACTTATCGACGCTATAACGGAATCGCATAAAGCTTCTCGTGGGCAGCTCTCGTAGAGGATGAAATATTCGTGGCGGATAACGGTTGACAGGTATATGTGTGTAGACACTTACGTGTTTGTTGCACGCGCACGTGCACGCGAATATACACCGGTATCACTTTGCAAGAAGTTTAAGTTTAATTACTGGCTGATACGAGGCTCCGGTTGGGAGCTGTTTACGGGAAACTCGCAAATGACCGTGGACACCGCAACTTTCGAAGCTCGTGGAATGTATTAAAAGCCCGTTGAACTTCGCGAAAGTTTGCCTGCTCGATACCGATGTCCTCGATAAAAAGGAAAACGTTCCTTTGCCTCGATTATCATAGACCGTTTCCCTCGTTAACTGCTTGCTAAACATTCTCGTTTAACGCCGGAGTGATACATCTTTTCATCGTTACTCCACATTTTTGCTTTCACGATTTTGACTTTTGGATGTGGGAACACGTCATATTCTTCAATTTAATGTGGAAGGAATTTTATGTAGACTATGACAGGAGAGTTAACTCAGAAATATTTTTCTATTAGTTAAACTTGTGTCCTATAGTTGTAGAACCTGTGATTGAACCTAGAAAATATCTTGTGTGAAGTAATTCAGAACTTATGACTCAATATAGAATGATTCTGTGTGACATTATTTTACTATGACTTAATACAGCACCTATAATCTTGTATAATGTTATCAGGCTGTGAAATAATTTAAAACCTATGACTTAATATAGCATCTATAATCTTGTATAATATATACTTTTATAATATTATCAGGCTGTGAAATAATTTAAAACCTATGACTTAATACAGCATCTATAATCTTGTATAGTATATACTTGTATAATATTATCAGGCTGTGAGATAATTTAAAACCTATGACTTAATATAGCACCCATAATATAATTTCTATATTTTGTGCATCAAGTTAAAATGTGACAAATCTAATTTTCTGAAGAAAATCGTCTTATTCTACATTCGTTAGAAATTGTTCACACATGCACTTATTATCATACACAAAATATTCCTAACACGTGAAGATTGTCTTAATATTACAACTATAATTAATTTGTCGTGTCTTGACACACTTTTTAAAAAAGATTATATATTAAGTGGTTGGAAGGACAACGACAAGTTGGATGTAAAACAACATTTTTGCAATGTGTCTAAAAATAATCTTCTTCTTACTACAATATTAAAAATCACAGTCTGGAATATTAACAGAATAATTCCAGAATAATGTTAATCACGTTTTGGTTACCAGATTTTAGGTCACTTCTCTGTTTCAATAATAAAAATTCTCTTCCATCGTCCAATCACCCAGAACAACGGAATTAAATCGTCGAAAGACAGTTTCAAAGAACATACCGTACATATTTCATCAAATAATATTTCCCAGCAATGAAAATGTTTCAATAAAAATTCTATACAACTCATTCCCTCTCGATCCATCCGCTTCTTTTTATTTTCTTCTAAAAAGGAAGCTTTCATCGTTCCATCAGCTTTTTATGCATCGCGGTATAACGATTGATTTGAAACAAAAAGATCGTCGATAAAAAAACGTCTCTTATTTTTCTTTGCAAAGTTTCTATTATAAAAAGGGAATAAAATCAAATTCGACGAGAAATTGAAAAATTCCATCTTCGAACATTTGAACTTCTCGATGGTTATCGTTGACCGGGTGCGGGGAAGAAAAATAAGAGGGAAATTTCGATTTCTCGAGTCGGTAGCTGACGTTGCGGTGTCGTCGAATTTGTACGAATGAACTGGTTTTATGGAAGATATCGTTCAAAAACTTGAACTATGTAAGAAAGGAAAAAAGGCAATTTTGTTACAATAGTATTCGATTGCTGTTGCCAAAGGTGTTTACAGGAAGAATGTCCACAAAGTGAATTATCATGCACTTATAGAACCTTTCAGGTACTCATAGAACCTTTTAAAATCATTATTATGTGGACTTTGTTACGAGGAACTGAACATAAGTTTTAATAAAGACTATCTACTTGCTAAACTAAATCTGTGGACATAGGAAATTCAAGTAGAGATTCGATGCAGTAAGACTTTAACGCTTGAATGTCTTTTATAATATTTGGATGACCACTAAGAATTATAGATGTGGATGTGATCTGAGTAGAGGAACCTTATTGGGGTAAAGGAGGCACTTATGACGAACTGTTGATGTTCATCTTTTGGATGTATTTGGCGATGGCTAACATTTATGAATATGGCGAGGTTCCTAGGGTTGATGATGATTCATGTCACATCAGTATGAAATTTCTATAGCCTGAAATCTTTATACCCCAACTCGCTAAATTGGCAAACCTTCAGGTGTTCAGATCCTCACATCAGCAAATTTCTACATTCTCATATCCTTACATCTCCAAATTCCTATATCCCCTATATCTCTACATACTCAAATCCTTGCATCCCCAGATCTCTACATCAGCAAGTCTCTACGTCCCCAAATCTCTACGTCTCCAAATCCCTACATTTCCAAATCCTTGCATCTCCAAATCCTTGCATCCCCAAATCTCTACGTCCCCAAATCTCTACGTCCCCAAATCCCTACGTTTCCAAATCCCTACATTTCCAAATCTTTGCATCCCCAAATCTCTACGTCCCCAAATCCCTACGTCTCCAAATCTCTACGTCCCCAAATCCCTACGTCCCGAAATCCTTACGTCCCCAAATCTCTACGTCCCCAAATCCCTACATCTCCAAATCCTTGCATCCCCAAATTTCTACGTCCCCAAATCCCTACGTCCCGAAATCCTTACGTCCCCAAATCCCTACATCTCCAAATCCTTGCATCCCCAAATTTCTGCGTCCCCAAATCCCTACGTCCCGAAATCCTTACGTCCCCAAATCTCTACGTCCCCAAATCCCTACATCTCCAAATCCTTGCATCCCCAAATCTCTACGTCCCCAAATCCCTACGTCCCCAAATCCCTACGTCCCCAAATTCCTACGTCCCCAAATCCCTACGTCCCCAAATGCCTAAATTCCCAAATTTCTAAATTCTGAAATTTCTCCATCCCCCAATACCTAAATCCCGAAATCCCAAACCCCCAAATCTCCAAATCAGAAAACCTCAAATCCCAAATCTCCATCCCCCAATACCTAAATCCCCAAATCCCAAACCCCCAAATCTCCAAATCAGAAAACCTCAAATCCCAAATCCCAAACCCCCAAATCTCCAAATCCCAAAACCCCAAACCCCCACATTTCCCCCTCTCCACCTCTCCAAAACTCCACCCCCCAAAAAACAAACTAAACAACTAACAAAACGTGAAAATCGCCGGAATCCGCAATTCCGATGTCGCGACTCGATGAACGAAATCGTCTCGGAAATTAATCTTGCCGGTGAAATCCGGTGGAAAACTCACTGGCTCGATCAGAATACGTGTAAACGAACCAACGCGCAAATAAAATATTGAATAGAAAATTTCGGCCAACAAATCGCCGTCACTCGCCTCTCAAAGGGACAACTTGTCGAACTGTGAACGAGCATTGTTCCCATTCGTGTTTCGCTTCTGCCGATGGAAACGCGAAACAACGAACAAAAGAATGGGAAAAACAACAGAGACACGCGGAACAACGTACGTACCCTACCTGCTCGCCAAACGTTTTCTGTTTCCTGTTAAGAGCGTAGACGAAATAAATAGAAAACAAATCCGTGGAAATGGCAACGCGTTTCGAATCATCATTCAGAATGTATAGTAGCTGTGCGGATGGAGGTATTTGCCGTATGTGGAGTGGATATGTGGGGTGGATACATGGTCACTTGATTATGGTGTGATTGTTCCGAGTTGCTCGGAATATAATTAGCTTTAAATTTATGGGTATTCTTTCAAATCCAAAAACGATTCATTCTTACAGCTTTGAACGGATCTGTAAGACCACATGAACGTCTCCACAACTTGACGTTCTTAACTATTGTCAATAGCCTTCTAACAGGCCAGAAAAGCACATCTTTCTAATGTCAATATATCTTTCCTTAAAGAAGTTTATTTCCATGGTCCTAAACTGTGCACCCTTGCTGTGTGCAGTGTTTACGAAAATCCTTGCATACTCGGCGGACCAGGCACTCTGACTCGGTCATTCAGCAGTCTCACAATGTGTCCCATTACTAGTTCTTTTGAAGGACCCAAATCACTTAACTGTTTGGGTCACCTTATTAACGAAACGTTATTTACAACCCTGGAGTGAAGCCTAGAATCTTACAATCTCATTCGCTGAACCATCTCACCAATCACTATTTTTTACAAATAACAATCTGTCCTGATTGGTCCTTTTGGTAACGCCTTCACGTCCTGAACTTCCTCCATAGCTTTCTTTTCTGGCTTTTTAGAGGCAACTAGTCAGTCTTAGAACTACCTTCGGTGAACATATTCACTTTGACAAACCATTGTCACTATCAACATACAACAATCATTACTACTAGTGGGATGATGATCTACATCCTTCATTGACCTGGGCACACCAGTGTGGAGGACTCTGAACCACTCTATAAATTCTACTCTATAATACTAACTCTACATATAATTCCACTACCGTAACAAGTTGTGGAAACGCCATGGGTCGACGAAGATTTACAACCTTCGAAAACAGCTATAAATAGTTTATATTTTGCCCAGCATATGAACAGTGATGTTTAAGATCTTTGGGGATTTCGGATATTTTATTTGTAGACGGTTGGACTCTGGCACTGGCAATTACTTAGGGCCTAAGTGGTGGGCCTGTCCCTGACTCTATGGGGGTGACTGACAGGCTACTTTGATTGGGTCATGTGTGCCTTTTGTTAAAGAGCTTTCCGTACCGGTTGAGGGAAAGCTAGCTAGTCACCGTTCCTCGTTCGAAATACAACTTTAAAATATATATACATCCTCACCTATGAAAGACTTAGTTGTTATTTAGAAACCTCCCTACATATTTGGGATTTAGAATTTTAGAGGATTAGAGTTTGATGTACTTGGAATTTGGGAGTGGGGAGTTGGGAGAGTGAACATTGAGAGATTTAGGTGGGTGAGTATTTAGGGTAGGTGAGTTCTGGAGTGTTTGAGATTTGGGATATTTGGAATTTTGGAGATTTGGAGCTGGTGGTGTTTGGGACTTTGGAGAGTGGAATTTTGGGTGATTTATAATTTGGGAGACCTGGAGTTGGGAGTATTTGAATCTTGGGAGAGTGGAATTTAGAGTATTTAGAATCTGAGAGAGTTAGAATTTGGGAGATTTGGAACTGGGGGTATTTGGAACTTGGGAGAGTGGAATTCGAGGTATTTGGAATTTGAGAGAGCTGGGATTTAGAAGACTTGGAATTGGGGGTAATTGAAACTTGTGAGATTTGGGATTGAAGGTATTTGGAACTTGGGAGATTTGGAATTTGGGATATTTGGAACTTGGGAGAGTTGGAAATTGAGAGATTTGGAACTTGAGAGATGTGGAATTTGGGATATTTGGAACTTGGGAGAGTGGAATTTGGGATATTTGGAACTTGGGAGATTTGGGATTGAAGGTATTTGGAACTTGGGAGATTTGAAACTTGGCAGATTTGAAACTTGAGAGATTTGGAACTTGGGAGATTTGGAATTTGGGAGATTTGAAACTTGACAGATTTGAAACTTGAGAGATTTGGAACTTGGGAGACTTGGAATTTGGGATATTTGGAACTTGGGAGAGTGGAACTTGGGAGATTTGAAACTTGAGAGATTTGGAACTTGAGAGATTTGGAACTTGAGAGATTTGGAACTTGGGAGATTTGGAATTTGGGATATTTGGAATTTGGGAGATTTGGAACTTGGGAGATTTGAAACTTGAAAGATTTGGAACTTGGGAAACTTGGAATTTGGGATATTTGGAACTTGGGAGATTTGGAACTTGGAAGATTTGGAACTTGGGATATTTGGAAATTGAGAGATGTGGAATTTGGGATATTTGGAACTTGGGAGAGTGGAATTTGGGATATTTGGAACTTGGGAGAGTGCAATTTGGGAGATTTGGACCTTGGAGTATTTGGAAGCTAGAAGAGTGAAATTTATGAGAGTTGAAATAAATTGTATTTCGAACTTGAAAGACTGAAATTAGGAATATTTGTCACCAGACTTAATTAGAATTCCAAACTATAATTTATAAATCTAACAACCTCCTAAAAATCACCACAATTACATAAAACTGAAAACCACCGAAATGAACAATTTCCCAAAGAACATTTGTAAACGACAGAATACTCGATAAGCGCAAAAAGTTAAAACGCTGTTAAAAGTTAATGGATGTCGATCGGATGAAGGTTTTGAAGGGCAGCTTTTGTCGCGTATGCACGTGGCCGTGGTCACGTCCAATTTACCTCGAAGGTGGCTCGAAACGCTTCGATTACGAAAGGGCCGGAAGCTAATTTGCGGTCACGCGTAATTAGCGTCGTTACCGTGCACACTGGGAGTGGGAAAAATGGATGAAAGGGCTCCGGTGGTGGTCGGGACAGGTTAAAAGGCGACATTGATGTTTCGAAACTCCCGCCCCTATAATTTTCATCCTTTTCGACCTATCGCTTTACCTAAGTTTGCGAGTGGCCTCTCGTTTTACCACTTGTCACTTAACCTTTAACGGAATTATAGCTATTTTGTTGGACACAAGAAAACAGACTTTTAAGCAAATAACTTTTATTGTCCAACGAAAAATTTCAGGAGAAAATGCATAATATATGTATAAATACATGGTGTCACTATTTTGCTTTTCTTGATAATAACACACTTTGGATAATAATTCTTGTTTCCGAACAGTTGTATTATTTTTATTATGTTTATAGAAATGAGACTTGTTTTTATGAGTATGTTTATAGAAGTGAATCAAAGAAAGGAAATAAAAATATAACTGACAAACGATTACATTAATTATATAATTTTGGAAGTCAGACAAGTGAGAGTACGACAGAGCCTATATTTTTTTTAACCAACACCTTAAACACTGTACAGGGTGCCTCACAACTAGGTTCCTGAAATGGAGGGTAGTTGCTATGATAGCTGTCCAATAAAACTGAGAACGAGGTGGTTAAACAATAATTCTATAATTTTGTAAGTCAGACAAGTGAGAGTACGACAGAGCCTTTACTTTTTTTAACCAACACCTTAAACACTACACAGGGTGTCTCACAACTAGGTTCCTGAAATGGAGGGTAGTTACTATGATAGCTATTCAATAAAACTGAGAACGAGGTGGTTAAACAATAATTCTATAATTTTGTAAGTCAGACAAGTGAGAGTACGACAGAGCCTTTATTTTTTTTAACCACGCCTTAAACACTATGCAGGGTGTCTCACAACTAGGTTCCTGAAATGAAAGATAGTTGCTATGATAGCTACCCAATAAAACTAAGAACGAGGTGGTTAAACAATCGAATCGACGTCCAAAGAGCAAAAAGGAAGTCGATCAGAGGGACAGGAGGAGAATACAGATGTTCGAAGGGCCGACAACGATAATAGAAAAGACACGAATGTCACCAATAGGGGAACCGGTGTCAGATCGCGCAAAAAGATGGCTTTAAAAGCAGGCGTGAGCTTCAAAATGGTAATTTCACGGTTTCACGAGCATTCTGCCCGCGGCCAATTTAATTCGCGACGGATGATCCAACCTTCTCGCTCTCACCCTTTATGTTTCCCTCTGGCTTCCTTCGTTCATCGTTTTCTCGTGTCATCCAATTCCGCTTGTTCGAACTCGTTAACCTCGACTTTTCGAACTTTTTATTTTTTTATTAACCTCTTTCGTCCCTTATTTTTCGACTCCGTTTTCTTTCCGGGCGATTGCTCTTCGATTTTCACCTGTCTGAACTGATCGAGTAATTACAGGATTCTTTTTGTAATTTTCGAATTTATAGGTTTGGAAGTTTTCTGCGCTAGGATTATTGTTTTTACAATTTTTCAAAGTTATAGGTTCTCAATTTTAGATATGTAGAAATTTCCAAATTGTCACATTTATAATGTTCCAGAATTGCAAGACGCAACTTTAAAAATTTATAAATGTGTATACTTTGAGATTTTAAATTTTAGAGCCACTCACAATTAGAAAATCTGTAATTTATACATTTTCAAAGTCCCGCATTTGATTTTCATTTTTAAGCCATGTTTAAGTGGATCTTTTATCATATTATCAGTTCTAGAGATTTGTTACTTGTCCTCTGCAATATAACGAGAGACCTCCACACAGTTAAGGAATACAAAACCGTAATAAATATCATGAGAGATAACGAAACATAGAAGAAGCAAATTCCGGAGTGCGTAAAATCGTCCCCGAACAAATTGAAGAAATTAAGTGAAAACTTCGGAAAAATTTAACCTGGAACTTAAATGAACTAAGTTTGAAAAAAACAAAAGAAGTGGAACGTGACTTTTAAGAAACTGTCGTAACAGTGAAAATTTCAGGTGTAACTTTTGAACAAGCTAAAAGCTTTCCGGATTTCAGAAGAGTTCTTTCTCCGCTATTCTCTTCACTTTTTTTCCTTAAACTACTCGTCTCCTTCAATTGCTAACGCGACAAAGAAATGAAGTGCGAGAACGTTAGCACGTGGTCAACTTAAATTTAACTCTTATAGTTCACCTTCTAATTTCTCCTTTAGCGCATTCATTACTGCATATACATTCATAAATTAATAAATATAGCAATGTTACACTTATTTGTCACATGTTGACATGTATGTAAAATCAAACACGAATATATTCATTAACAGCGAATGAATTAAGGTTATTCGTTGTTCATGGTTTGTAATATAAAGTAAAAATACGAAAAATTCAATTGTTGCATTACCAACATGCAAGTCACACTTAAATTTCTATATCAACTTATCATGTGTATTATTAACACTATAATGGCTGCTCACATAACGTGTGCGTAACGATTGAAGAACGTAGGTGGTTGCTTCAATAATTATCACACAAAAGAAAATATTAAATTTGTCGTATTGGTTGTTGTCTTCGTTTGTTACATATGTATGTTCACACTCACTGAATTATTTCGTGAATTTACATAAAGTTTCTTTAAATTAATTCTTCAGAAATATTTTACAACCCCTCGCTACATCTGACAGCGTAGGCAGCCATTAAGGTATTAAGAATTTATTCGTACATGCTGAAAATACACGTGTTTACTGTCTGACACTGTGAATAATGAATACAACAAAATACTGTCTAAATACGTAAGATTAGTTCCAAAGAAAATTCCTTTTAAATATTCCCTCCCTCATCAAACCTTCAAGTGCCTCAATATGGCAGCCAATTTCAGCAGAAGTTCATTCGGTTACTCGTACCTTGTACCTTGAAGAAAAGTAACCTCAAAACGAGTGACGACAGCAGCGTTCTTTATTCGAATTAACCCAAAAACAGGAGGGAAAAGCGAGTCCAATGTGGAACAATCGCGGTACATTCCGGCCGATTCACGACGGTGTCCCGACACGTCGAACGGAGAAAAAACGAGGAGCTCAAGTGGCCAACGTCGAGGCAGAGTTGCTCTTTTTCTCCTTTTCTTACCCCTCAACGCGACCAGTCCTTTCGTTTTTTTCTTCGAGTCTCTCTTTTTCACCTCGCTCGTTCGTCTCTTTTACACCCCGATACCCGGCTCGTGGTCTCGTACCACTCTCTCTCTTCTCCACGGCTCTATTCTTCCGGGGTGGCGCTTAATTAACGCCGTCTTTTCAACGAGATTTCCGGGAATCGCCTTTCACCCCCTTTTTTTCTCTACGCGTCGCAACCTGCAACCCTTTGAATTTCTCGAGCATCGCAAACCCCTGTCCGAGAACGAGTGTAAGAATTAATTTATTAGGTCGCCGTCTTACGGCTGTTTTTTTTCAATTTTTATGGTCTGCGTGTCGTTGTGTTTTTAATCGGTGGAGGGAGGTTCTACATCTTTTATTTTATTTTACATGGAGGGAGGCAGGTTTTTTTTATTACAAATTTGTTACAAATGACTGGGAACGTATTGGGTCGGCAACTTTCCGTTTTTTTTTAATTTCAACATTCTGCATGTTATTAAATATTTTAAATCATTCGAAAGAGTGTGCTTCGTTCTACTGTTTCAGTTTTTTGTTCCAGATAATTTATTTTAATTTTCTGGTCATTAAAATGGAATATCAAATTGGGATGAACATTTTCAACCTCTTCTTTTTGCTTTTAATGAAGGTTCTTTGGATTTCTATTTTTATTTTTAGGTTCGATTTTCTTTCTTTACAGATTTCCTTCTTTTTTAATCTCTTTTAAATACTATAGCTTCGTTCTGATACAATACTGATGAATTTGTTGAAATTCTAAAATTCTGAAACATTTGGTTGGATGAATTTTTTGATCTTGAAAATCTTGTTGAACGGAAGAAATTTTAAACAAGGGGGAATACATTAGAATAAATAAATTTAAAAAATTTATAAAAACAAAGTAGAAACTTAGTTGCCAAGCCAATAGTACGTTGCAGCGAAGTCTACGCAAATCTCGCGCGATTCAACGGGGATCTCGTTAACTTTTTCCACAGTGGTGTAAGTTTATGGCAGCGCGTGAAATTTCCGGGAAATTCGACGTTTTCTTCTTTATCTTCTTCTGTACGCTGTCATTTGTGTGGATACGTAATCCCGTCTTGCAGTCCTTGCTGCAACCAGCGGCTTATCTGGCCGGAGTTGGGTCCTCCAGGTTTACCGATTGCGGCGATCACTGGCTTCTGGAAATATGGAAATTTTTCAACTTTAGAATGGAGAAATTTGAGTACAGGAATTTGGATATTTTGGGAGTCGAGAAGATGAAGATTTGACGGCTTAGAAAGTTAGATGTACTGAATTCAATTTGACAAGTTATCAAAATTTGACAAGTTAAGAATTTAACAAGTTGATGAACTAATAAGTTGACAAGTTAACAAGTTGATAATTTAACAAGCTTACAAGTTAATAATTTAACAAATAGATAAATTGACAAGTTGACAAGTTGATAACGTGACAATTTGAAAATTTGTAAGCTTAAGAGTCTGGCAATCTAAGAATTTAATAATTTGACAAGTTGACAAGTTGATAACGTGACAATTTGAAAATTTGTAAGCTTAAGAGTCTGGCAATCTAAGAATTTAATAATTTGACAATCTGACAATTTGAAAATTTGTAAGCTTGAGAATCTGCAAATCTCAAATCTCGCAAAATAAAAAATTGAAAATATAGAAACTCAAAAAGTGAAAAGTTTGTAAAAACGATCAGTGGACAGATCTCGAATCGCCCGTTTCGGAACGTTTCGCGAACAACGTTAATTTATGCTCACGAGTGTTTGCGACTGTATTACTGGATCCATTAGTTCCGGTTGTTCCGCGCGAATTTCTGTGAATTTCGTCGACGAATTTGTGCAAATTGCTGCCCGATACGAGGAATCCAACTTGCCGCGACTAATCGTGTCTCTATCCTAGCAAATTGGTCGATACTGCGTGTCAAATAAAACTTTCCTACAGGTACCTTCAATGTTGAAGTTGCATTCTTGTGGCAATGGAACGTTCTGCAAACTATCACTTTCGTTAGCTTGTCATCTTCATTTTTGCATAGTTTGCAATTAATTATACATTTCACTTGAATGAGGTTTACAGACGTTGGTTACTTATATTTAAGTTTGAACTGAAGTAAAGAAGTAAATAAATTAAGTAATACATTGGTGACTGGGGGTGACATGTGATGCTATGTGAACTACCTAAAATATTGACTCTTTAAATTGATGAAAGTTGAGATGCATTTTACAAAAATTTCTTAATAAATCTTACAATCTGTGATTCATCATTTTAATAAGTAAATCTAGCGTTAACTATTGTTCGTATATAAATCACTCAACGCCTAATGCAATCATAATGAAGAGTTTAACAGAAAATGCGAGATAGTCCATCAAGTAGAATTGGACGCGTAGCGATATAATGCGAGGTATTCGATCGCGTGGAAATTGGACGCGTGGCGATATAATGCGAGGTATTCCATCGTGTGGAAATTGGACGCGTGGCGATATAATGCAAGGTACTCCATCGCGTGGAAATTGAATGCATGGCGATATAATGCGAGGTATTCCAACGCGTGGAAATTGGAGGCGTGGCGATATAATGCGAGGTATTCCATCGCGTGGAAATTGGACGCATGGCGATATAATGCGAAGTAGTCCAACGCGTGGAAATTGGAGGCGTGGCGATATAATGCGAGGTACGCCATCGCGTAGAAATTCGACGCGTGGTGATATAATATGCAGTAGTTTAACGCATAGTAATTCAATGCGTGATAGTTCAATCTATAACTGGTATCGTGGCAATATAATGCGTGGTGATATAACGCGTGGTGATACACCGCGCTGCAATATAACGCGTAGTAACTCACACTATAACCTAACCTAATATAATGTTATAAATTAACCCATGATAATGCACTACGAGACGATAAAGTAAATGGCAATACAACGAATGGCTATACAACTAGAGGAAGTAACACAAGAATTTATCGAGCAGATGTTCCAGCTATTTTGTTTCTCGGAAAAGCTATAATTGGGAGAGAAGTTAGCGTCAACTCGTAGTAGTTTCAGCCCTGTCAAACAAACAAGTAAGGGAAAAGGCAAAGGAGAAAACAGAAGTTGAAAAAAGAAAAATCACCGTTTCTCCCCACCAATTGTTCAGTCTGAAAGGAAAAGCAGTTGGTGGGTCGAACAGGAAGTGCTGCGCCGCTGGCGCGAGAGACCCTTTAACGTTTTACGAACTTTCGGAAACGGCTCTTCTTCGGTTTCAATGGCCCTTCTTTAAGCTTTTTCACCGGCCGCTGAACGGAGGAACGCTTCGAACGAGCAGGGAGACCTTTTGCGGGATAAAAGGCTCGCGACCAGAAATACGTTTTCGCCGCGATTCGATTGAGAATTAGGGCTATAACTATCGATATTCTTGTCGTTATGTGCAGTTAAGGCGAGTACGAGCAGAGATCGAGGTTGTAGCCAATTTCTGAATCGTTAAATTCACAAATTCTATGAGTCTTCAAACCTTTGGTGGCAAATTTTCAAACTCTTACATTAGAAAAATTTCTGAATTCCCAAAATACTGCATTTGGAAATTTTCGATTTTTCTATATTTTTGAAGTCTACATTAAATTCTTAAGTTTCAAAGCTTCTGAGTTTGCAAATATTACAAATTTAGAAATCTTCAAATCTACAAATTCCAATATGTCTGAACGTTCGAATTCTCAAATACACATTCTCTGTTTCGATAATCCTATATTCCGAAATCTGTGAATCGGCAAATTTGAAAAGTTCAGAACTCCAGAACGGAGAGAAATTCAGAGACACCTCTTTATTCGCACGATATTTCATCGATGCTATCGAAATATCGTTAAATATCAATAAGGTCTCGATAAGATATCGATAATCGATATTCACGCCTCTATGGCGGATACATTATGCGAAGGTAGGGGATCGTGTGATGTCGGCTCCGGTCGTCGATCCAGCCATCGAAAATCTAATAATTTCTATGTAATTCAGCGTGGCCGACCACGCTTTGACCAACACTCGTTCCACTTATCCTGCTACACTCCTATGTACAGTGTGTCTCAATTTTCCATCGTTAAACTTTGCAAAATAATCCATATCCTAACATAAAAAACAATATCATAATAACATGTGACTTTAAAAGTTATAGTATAAGTTGATTCATTAAAATTGTATTCAAAAGTTGTAACATAAATACAAAATGACTATGAACTTCTTTGTTTAAAAAAAAAAAAAAAAAATGACACAGTGTGTATCAATTTTGTAAAATTTTACCAACATTCTTTTACCAGCGTTCTATAAATAAAAATGATAAGAAAATATTATATAAACGTAGACTGTTAAAATGTTTTATTGAAATGTTAGGAGGAATGTATAAAATGATATTGAACTTGAAGAAATGATTTTGTCTTTCAAAATCAGTGTAAAACAGAGGACATACTGTATGTACGCGTGGGACGCTCGGAACCGACTCTAATAAGGTTTTCAAACTACCGTCGAAACGAGGTTATCCGCAGTATCATACTTTCGAGCAGTGCCTCTCAAAGTTTTCCTCTGCTACCGATTCCGAAAGAAACTACTCGAAGCAGGACTGCTTCGCTTCTTTCCAGTGTTTTCGGATGAATACTTCTGTTTTCGGAATAGTTTCCGCAATCGGATCTGAAGCGGCTTTTTTAAGTAAACGAAAGATGGAGAGCGTTTATAAGTCGAGTACCTTGGCAATCGTAGTAATGTACAAAGTGACAGTTCGATTAATTAACTTTTTCTTCGAGCAGGTTGAGGTAAGAAGGTTGTGATATAGATTGAATATTGCAGCTTTCGGTCAAAGAAAAAAGAGTTTATCGAATAGTACTCGATAATTAGATAGTAGAATTGAAAGGATTGATGGTGAAGTATGACTATTTAAGTATGACTATTTAAATAAAACAAAATAAAATTGTGGAATAGTCCACGCGATGGAATACCTCGCATTATATCGCCACGCGTCCAATTTCCACGCGATCGAATACCTCGCAATATATCGCCACGCGTCCAATTTCCACACGATGGATTACCTCACCATATATCGCCACGCGTCCAATATCCACGCGATGGAATACCTCGCATTATATCGCCACGCGTCCAATTTCCACGCATTGGACTACCTCGCAATATATTGCTACGCGTCCAATTTCCACGCGATGGATTACCTCGCATTATATCGCCACGCGTCCAATTTCCACGCGATCGAATACCTCGCAATATATCGCCACGCGTCCAATTTCCACACGATGGATTACCTCACCATATATCGCCACGCGTCCAATATCCACGCGATGGAATACCTCGCATTATATCGCCACGCGTCCAATTTCCACGCGTTGGACTACCTCGCAATATATTGCTACGCGTCCAATTTCCACGCGATGGATTACCTCGCATTATATCACCACGCGTCCAATTTCCACGCGATGGACTACCTCGCATTATATCGCCACGCGTCCAATTTCCACGCGTTGGACTACCGCGCATTATATCGCCATGCATTCAATTCCACGCGATGGATTATCTCGCATTATATTGCCACGCGTCCAAGTTCCACGCGTTGGATTACCTTGCAATATATCGCCACGCGATGGAATACCTCGCATTATATCGCCACGCGTCCAATTTCCACGCGATGGACTACCTCGCATTATATCGCCACACGTCCAATTTCCACATGATTGACTACCTCGCAATATATCGCCAACGCTTCCTATTTCCACGCGATAAACTACCTCGCATTATATCGCCACACGTCCAATTACTACGCGTAGATCTACATTGCAGTATATTCCCACGTGTCGAATTACTACGTGTTGAAGTACCTCGTAATATATCGCCACGTGTCCAATTACTACGCGTAGAACTACCTCGCAGTATATTGCCACTCCTTAAATTCGTAAGCTCAGATCTAAATAATGAAAATGCCAAAATAATATTCTACAACAGCAAACTGTCGCATATTTACATTAGATTATACGTTTTCGATTGGTCGCACAAAAGTTTTTTCCACGCAAAGGATGATGAAAAGAGGGTCGTTGTGCTGGTGTTTATTACTTCATTCACCGCAGTTTATTAAGCTCATGAATCGTTATTCAACCGGACAAATGCAAACATGGTATCGTAAATATTGATGTTAATATTGATGTTTAATGTCAACAACATACGATATTCCATCTAGCGTCGGGCCAGTATATTTATTTTATTAGCAACAGAAATATCAAACGAATAAAATACCAACATCGTTAACTGGCTACTGCAGAGGCATGCGACAGTAAAAATCGTTAACACCTTCACTCCCGACTGTATTATAAAATTCTTTTTATAGGGGCGGTGATTTTCGAAATATAGCAGAATCCGAACGAAATGAATTTTATGTACCTCCGAAATTCTTTGATTTAGTATAACCTTGTATGGCTCTTGCATAGATCTTTGTGCAGAGTTCTTTGCTGGCTGAGAGTTGGCCTCAAAAGGTTAACATCGATAATTCTAATGTTAAGTGGAAATAAATGGCACTCTGTAATTTCGTGGAAATCTGAAAGGAGACTAACGTTCGTCGAGTAAAAGTGCCTGTCGTGCTTCGGAGCAGCTTCGATCAACATTTATAATTTGTTTCGTAGGTTTTTTTCGGGCCGTTCGATCCGCGAAGGTGGTGCTTTGGCGTGCTCGAGCGACCGCTTTTGAAGTTTCGAGTGGCCGTGAAACGGGAACAAAGAGGTCGAAAGAGCACGGCACGAGAGCGATGGGACGAGAAACGAAGATGGAGGGTTTCGAAAGAGGGCGGGGGTCGGAAGCGAGGGACGTGACGGAATAAATCGTCGTTCGGGCGGGCAGGTGTAAGTCGCTCGTCTCCCCAACTTTAATCCTCCGTTTGGAAAAGTTCGAGTGCTGGGACGAGGAGCAAACTCCCGCCGGAAATGCATCGGCGGACCGTAAACGCGGACCCCTCGAGCGTCTGGAACTCGATTACAGAATTTTTCTTTAATTTGCGACCAAATGCCCGCCGCTTTTTATGTACCAACGTGGTTCCACGGTAAAAGGAGAATCGATCGATCAACGACTAAAGAAACTTTCCACGATTTACAGCCGGTCCTGTAAATCCTCTTCGATTCCGAACTTCTCGCCTGAATTCGGTAATCGAGATGATTAAGACTACCGAACGATTTACGGATAGTGGGTTTTGCTTAAATTCCTGCTTTCCGATATTTTTTTCTCTAATATTGGACGTCGCTCAGTTTATGCATAAATTTTATAATTTAAATATAATAAGGAAAGTTTTAGGATCGTTGATTTAATTCGAGCTTTGTATACGTGCAGATTTTAATGTTTTCTACAATGTTTATATTCAGCTTTTTCATAATTATAAATACAGTTTTAATTCCTAAGAGTATCAAATACGTTGCTGGATAAATAAAAAAGTTTAATGCATAAAAAAAATATTTTCATCCACAGGGGATTTGAACCCTGATCAACGGTGTACTATTTCGGTACGCTACCGCTACCCCACAGCGGTATCTTAAGTTTCATGCTTTCAAAACTACATTTAACATTTGTAATCATAAATATAAGTATACAAAGTCTGAGTTAATTCGACGGTGCCTTCCCTTCATAACTGTCGAGAAACGTAATAAACGAAAAATATAAACGTCATAGTAGTATCTCAAGCGCATTGTTTTTATCCCGAACGTTTTGATCGAGGAACGCGCGGAACGTGGCGTGGAATTGTGAATTGCCGTGAAAGGAATTTTAGGTTGCGACGTTCCCAGTGAATTTTAAGGGTTACGGAATGCTTTGCATATTACAGCGTTATTTACAGACGCGAAATATGACGATATACATTATGCACAGAAAATTAAATACCGTATAATATTCGATAAATTAACGTAAAATAATTAAACAGGTTTAGGTCGTTCTTTCAAATCAAGTACTTTTATCATGTATGCGCAATTTACTGTTGTAAACAAAATTGTAGTGCAATTTTATAGTTTCCGAATATTAATGTATGCTGTATATTTTCTTGTAACGAGGTACATGAAATACAAAAATCGATACCATTTGCAAACTTCTATCCACGACTGCATAAATTATTCCCACGACGAAAAGCTGAATAGTAGTTTAAAAGTGCATTAAACGTTAGAAAATTAATGAAGTTCATAAATAATTCCTGCCACTAATGTTCAAAGGATCGATAAGTACATAAAACTCGAGAAAGCGAAAAATAATGATAAAAGTCTGGAAGAGTAAGATAAAGTTTCGGATGATGATCAGTCGTTGACCGTCGATCAACGATCCGGAGATATTATTTCAGAATAGAAACGATGTTTGTCGCGGTAGCGGTACAAAACGGTTATACAATTCGCGTGGAATTACCGTCGGGAATATGACGATATCAATTTCGATCGTGAGCAAACTTTATCAAAGGTCGTGTGCCGTGTCCTGTTTGTATCGTCCGTTTGATTCCGCTGAAGCTCGCTCGACCGAGACGTTTGTTCGTACACTCGCTTCAATTAAACGGCTCTTGCTTCGGTCCTTTCGCAACCGCTATCTACCCGAAAATCAACTGAAATCTTTTCACTGACTAATTGCACCACAAAAATCATTGTACGAAAATTTGTGGGGTGGTACATTTTGGAGGACTGTGGATCGATAGCTTTCTGGATAGCAAAGATGATAGGTGTCTGAACTGTGAGGATGTGGTAAATTTTTTAATTTTCTAATTTTTGGGGTATTAAAAGTTATCGGACTGTGTCTGTAAGTTTATAGATCTCGAAATCACTGATTTTCTTAATACCTGCATCTCTATGTTATTGATCCTCAAATTCTTACAGCTCAACATTTTTAAGTCCCCACATTATCCACTTGTTTCATTCCTTAGATCTCCCAATTCCTAAACTGCCAAACCTTTAAATTCCCACTTTAGGAGTTCCTCAAAACCAGATCTCCAATTTCTTGTATCTCAGAATTCATAAACCTGTAAATTATCAGTATAGTCTTAAATATTTTGGAGTCGCGTATTCACGAAAAGGTGAAGAATGAGCGTATCGCAGGGATTTCTAAATAAATGGTGGCGCGATATTAATGATACGGCAAGTCCGAGGGAAGGGGTTAATCGACGAGCATCTCGATGCAGTGGAAGGAAAAAGGCTCCTAGGAAAGTTTGTCGAAAGCGTCTTAAGAGACAGAGGAAAAGACGGATGGCTTCTTTGAAACTTGGAATGCTAATGCAATCACGGAACTTTTATCGAAACAAGAAGATGAAGGTTCGATCGCTGGCAACATCAGAGGGAGCCCCTGATGAATCGCGATAATCGAGTCAGACTCGATCGACTCGCGATTAAATTGTGAGCGCGACTTTTACTTTAGCCCGTGGCGTCCTGACGGAACGAAACCAGAAAGAAGGAGAGAGAGAGAAAGATCTATCGATAAATCCATCGGAGAGGCGGCGAAGCGAGACTGGAAATTCAGCGAGTTAATAGTTCATTGAGGGGGCGTTAAGCACGGAAATACGAAGGTTCGAATCAATCCGCGAACATCGCCTTTTTTTCATCTTGCGCGTGATTAATTGATAGTCATCTATCTTCATTTCATTCTCGTTAATTTCTTTTTTTATTTCGATAAAAAGGAACGAAAGGGGATGCACAAAAAGGTGGTACAACGATTAAGCTGATACATTAATGACGTTTAAAATTTGTTCAACGAGGTTAAATCGATACAGCTCATATTGTCAGTATGTTGTCTGATCAATTATGATGTTGGTGCAATCTATCATTAATGTCTTAATATCAATGAGTACTTATGTACATTAATTTTCTAAGAACAAAGCTTCAATCTATAAAACATGCATTGTATTTTATTTCACCAGCCGTTTCCTATAATTATAATAAAAGTAGTGTGAACCTCCTTGTACATCCATCCTTCATCACAGCTTACATTGCAACCAAATATCTTCCTGTTGTTTAAATTTCGAAAATAAATACATAGTGTGAACCTCCTTGTACATTCATCCTTCATCATAGTTAACATTGCAACCAAATATCTTCCAGTTGTTTAAATTTCGAAAATAAATACATAGTATAAGTCTCCTTGTACATTCATCCTTCATCATAGCTTACATTGCAACCAAATATCTTCCTGTTGTTTAAATTTAAAAAATAAATACATAGTATGAGCCTCCTTGTACATTCATCCTTCATCATAGCTTACATTGCAACCAAATATCTTCCTGTTGTTTAAATTTCGAAAATAAATACATAGTATGAGCCTTCTTATATATTCATCCTTCATCATAGCTTACATTGCAACCAAATATCTTCCTGTTGTTTAAATTTCGAAAATAAATACATAGTATGAGCCTCCTTGTACATTCATCCTTCATTATAGCTTACATTGCAACCAAATATCTTCCTGTTGTTTAAATTTCGAAAATAAATACATAGTGTGAGCCTCATACATCCATCCTTCATCAGAGCCTACAATCCAAACATCTCCTCAAAAATTGTTCCCTTAAATTTCAAAAATAAAGCTTCTATTCAACATACATCGTGAATCATCTTATTTCACCTCCCATTTCCTGTAATTATAATACAAATAGCGCGAGACTTGTCGTGCATTTCATGTTTCATCAAAGGAGTCTGCATTCGAGCGTGCTTCCGTCTAAAACGTTTCGTTTCTGTTGGCTGGTTACAGAAAGTCGTCGAAAATGAGAAGCAGCAGGATGTTGACAGTCGCGACGGTGATTTTGATCTCGGCGACGTTCCACGGCTGTTTCGGTGAGCTGTACACCGCGTTGGCGGGCATGGAAGAGCTTCTGGAAACGGAAGCGGTTCTCATCGACACTCTCAACGGCTATATCAAGGCTCAGGAAGAACGTCTGGCTACTCTTAGAAAGTGAGTATCTACGATTAACTGCTCGTTACTCTGTCAGTTGCTAAATATAGCTCGTGACCGTATGCTCGATTGCTGTATCGTTCAACGACTATCTTTCTGGGTATCGCCAACGACGATAGATTCTAAGAAAGTAGATCATTCTTTAGATAATTCTACAGGCTAACTAGTCAGAGGTAACTTTCAGGGGTAACTAGTCTCCCTGAAAAGGGTGGTACAGTCATTCTGAACAAGATTTTCCTTTACAAAAATGGGGTTAGTTGCATAAAAGGGGCAGAAAAATCAACTTAAATATTCTTGGATAAATATTTTCGGATTCGGAGTTCGTAGGATGCAATCTGTAATAAATATGACCAGATCTTCGTTTCGTGAGATTCAGATTTACGTCTCAATAATTCCAGTGTCCTCAGATAACTGTCTCAAGATTCCAAGAATATTCATTCAAATATTCCTAAACCCTCATACATGCAGATTCGTAAATTCCAATAGATATAGATTTAACATTCTTAGTCCCAAGCTCACTCGTCTCTCCGTATTCCCACATTTCAACGTCCCAGATCCTCTCAAATATCCCCCTGATTATATCCAAGCGTATCCAACATGCTCCAATTGAAATATTCGAAAATCAGGACAAAATTTAAAGACGAACTCCGCAATAGATCGATCGCGTTCAGAAGCACTCTCGAAAACAGAAAAATCGAGAAGGAGAAGAGGAAGAAGTGGGACGTTCTGTACGACACAGAGATTCAAAGTGAGGCGTACAAATATGGTTGATCAAAGACTCGCGAAGTTTGCTCAAAGTCTGAATAGCCCCGTATTTTCCCGGAGCTCGTAGCTTCCAATAAATTTCAACGATCCGTGTATACACGGCTGGTTCGAGGCTCGTTCGGTATCTAGGTTTCGTTCGTGAACGAATGGGAGCTTTGAGCGGTCGCCTTTAACGCGACAGCCAGAACTAATTAACGAGCGGGCGAATTCTCGGTGTCCGCTCGACGCTGCTGGAAATACGAGACGAAGAAAACGGATTCGTCGCGGGAGCGCGACATTTTTGTGTTTACCAGCCCCAAAAAGTTAATGGAACACGACCGCGCCGGCATTCGGCCATTTTAATCCCGCGGACCGACGAAATTGAAACTTTACTCGGCGCCGCTCGATTTTCGCGTTTTCAAAAGAGCCGCGCGCCTCGATGTTTTCGCGCGTTTCTGCTTTTCGAGTCCTCTCCTAACAGATACTGTCCCCTTTTCTCTATCATTCGTTTGGAGATTAAATTCGCTGAAATTCCTGACGTGGAAATTCCTGGAGTTTCAACCCGCGAACGTTATACGGGCTTTGGAGGATGAATTTTTACTTTTTCTCCGCTTTTTTTCACCGACGAAGGCTTATCCGAAATGAATTCCTCGTCGTTAACGATGGCAGTATTGTTTCGCACATTTTATGGCGTTATATTTCTACTCGCAGAATGCGAGCAAGAATAATGCGGAAATTTTGCGAAGATGGTTTCAACTAATTTTACCTTCTGACGTTCGATAATTGAACAAAAAGTAGGGTAATCTTCTGAACCGAGAGTTTTCTGATCGTAGTTTCATTTTATTTTACTGTTTGAAAAAAATTATGAAAAAATTGTTCACGATGTTAGAAAATTCTCTGACCAGCTTCATTTTCGAAATTTTTGCATGCCATTAAATCGAGAAAATAGGGCGAAACTCGATAACCGGAGTTCGCTCGTAACAACCCTCCCGGTTGAGATACAGGGTTGAAACTTGGTCTGGTAAGCCATCGAAGGGTACATTACAGGGTAAAACCGTTTACGAACACTTTTGACCAACTTACCCTTTTAAAAAGATAACTAAACTAGATCATAAGTTAAGTTACGAAAGTAGTTTAATGGACCCTTTCATTTTGAAACCGATTTGAAAGATCGAATTTAGTAGCCAAGATTAATTTGACCACCTCCCATCGATAGAACACATAATTTTTCAATACACAGTCATTTTTCTACAAACGCTTTTCATCGAGCACCTAAAGTTCCCTTCAGCGTCGAAGAATATCTGTGGGAAAAATCGCCAGCTTCTCGAGAGCGTTCCTCGAATTCCCCTCAGGCGAAACCTTTTCCGCAGGATCTGAAATCCTAGTCGATTCGATGAGGAAGCAAATAGGAAGAAACAAGAATAGGTCTACGTAGGAATCGAGGAAAATTTCGCGGTGTTCGACGATCAAAAGATAAGTTATCCGATGTGGATGGCGATATTAGGGAATCGAAACGCTTCCGATCGTTTCGCGAAGTCACGCGTGAAAGTTTCGGACACGAAATTCCGATCGGAACTCACGATGGTTTCCTCGATATTAAACGGGGCCGCGTCTTCGCTCGCAACTTTACAGGAATCTGCTCCGGGAAGCTCCGGCAACTTCGCACACGTACATAACAATTAGAAACATCTTACCGCCTTCGTTGGTATTGTTACCGATGGAACTTGCTACGATAATTCTCGGAAGTGAATGTTCCTATGGTCAGACTAAATAATTGCAGTTTCTGTAGGAATTCTTTAAATGTACGGAAATGTTTGGACAGTGTAAAGTAACTGAATATGTTTATTCAAAAGAGAGACATATGTATTTTCAGATGAAATGATAAAAATATATAATGATAAAAAAATACTTTCAGATAAAATGATAAGAATATATAATGATAAAAAATACTTTCAGATAAAATGATAAGAATATATAATGATAAAAAATACTTTCAGATAAAATGATAAGAATATATAATGATAAAAAATACTTTCAGATAAAATGATAAGAATATATAATGATAAAAAATACTTTCAGATAAAATGATAAGAATATATAATGATAAAAAATACTTTCAAACAAAATGATAAGAATATATAATGATAAAAAATACTTTCAGATAAAATGATAAGAATATATAATGATAAAAAATACTTTCAGATAAAATGATAAGAATATATAATGATAAAAAAATACTTTCAGATAAAATGATAAGAAAGAAGAAGTTTGAAATTAATTCACATCTGAATGTCTTCAGATCAGCAATTAAACAATGGCATATTTTTAGTTGTTATTTATTACTGTTTTAAATATTAAGCATATATTAATTTGATTATAGTAATCGTTTAACCTATTGTTGAAGTTGTTATACATTAACAACAAACATAACCTTAAATTGCAGAGGGTTGATGTTTCATACATAATCAAATGTTATGCTGCTTACATTGAAGAAGAAATAAACTAATGAATTTAACAATTGTAACTTGCAAATAGTTAGTTATTTTTTCTTTTATTCCATGATTGTTATCGTGATAAGTTTTAAAGTTGTGTCACCAGCAGAACTGCCTTTGAGTACAAGGGTTTAATATTTGATCCATACTCAAACCCTTCACTACTCGAAAAAAAAAGAAAAAAAATTGACGATGGAGATAAATAAACTTGTAAACACCTCAGCTATAATTTTCTTAATTCTATGATTGTTATCGTGACAAGTTTTAAAGATGTGTCACCAGCAGAACTGCCTTTGAGTACAAGGATTTAATGTTCGATCCATACTCAAACCCTTCACTACTCGAGAAAAAAGAAAAAAAATTAACGATGGAGATAAATAAAATTTGTAAACACCTCAGCTATAATTTTCTTAATTCCATACCGACAGTAATTTTTAAAAGAAAAATAAAAAAATTGACGGTGTAAATAAATTAACTTGTAAACACCTCAGCTATAATGTTCTTAATTCCATACCGACAGTAATTTTTAAAAATGCTATCAGCCAACAGCCCTATCCTCAAAAAGTGTTATCAAAAATTAAATATAGTCCACCGGACTAAATATTGCAGTAATTTATAAAATTATCTGCCAACAGTAAAACTACCCTTAAGAAGTGTTATCAAAAATGAAATATAGTCCACCGAATTAAAGAACGTCAAATAACATTTAAAACCTCAAAAAATATAGTAGAATTCAAAGTAGAAATAATCGATAATCATAAGGCTTGTCCCGATAAGAGACGATTCAGCGATACGGCGTCGCGTTTAATTGCTCTTTTCTCCTAAAAGGCAGCCCGTGTATCCTGTTTCCGGCTTTGATAAGGATACGGTTGAAACGAAGATTCGAGGAATCGGTTTCGAGTGTGTTCCCCTTTCGAATAACCGATTTCGCCCCCGAACGAACGAAACTCTGCTACGGAACAAGTATTAATTGCTTCTCGGATCGCGTGCGTAAACGATATCAATTAAAGCAACGAATCACCCGGTTGATAATCGCTTCGTTATTTGTCTCGACCTTCGTCCGCGATCTCTCTCGTTTTTCCTTTTTTTCATCTCTTCGCTGCGCCAATGAAAATGTGCAGATTGTTTCTGAAAGGTCGTTCCAGTCTATTTTGAGGACACTACATCGTGTCACGGTCGAACGTTTTCAATATAAACGATTGAAATGGAATAAAAATCGTTTGAATCGACGATTGATTCTCGAGTGGAGAAAATTTCGAATTTAATAGACAAACTTTAAATTGGATCGGACAATTCTTTGTCACTGTTTATGAATAGAGATGGCTATGTAGCGAGGAAACCTTTGGTTTTGGTACTCGAAGAACTATTTTCACCTGTTGTGCTCGATTATTCTTAAAAGCACTATAGTTGCACCCAGTGTTTATAATTTTCTTATAAAATAACGTTGATTTGAATATATTAGGGGAAAAGTAATCAAAATTTTGTTTGCTGAAATCTTAAATCAACAAAATAATTTCCATCACTTTCTAACGCTTTTTGCCAGCGTAAAGGCAATTGTTCCTTTCTTAAAAAAAGTCCTTCGATTTTTCATAGAAAAACTTTGAAATCATCGAAGAAATTTTGGTTACTTTTCGATTACTAAGGTGTATGCAAAATAATGTGGAAGACTGAATACGTTTTGATGACTACTTTGTTGTATTATCTTGCAATATCTTTCACTTCGATCGACACGTTTTGCCTTGTAGAATGCAGCTGACAGGGACGATCGGCATTTGAAGGAAATTTTGGCAAACGTTACTCGCGCAGAATGGTTGGCACGTGACTCCAATTGCGATTACGCTGTCTGAATGACTGTCAAACACACGTGCATACGCGTGATCGTGAAAGCTTTGTGATTCAACTCCCGTCTACTATTCCTTTTCTACTTTCTTATTATTCGAATATACTTGTACCTCTCCACCTTTACTACTCTGGGCTGCAGCTGTGAAAATTATCAATTCGGAAGCTTGGAAATTTAGGAGTACAAAATTGAACTTGGAACTGAAATTTAAAAATGTAATACTATCAAGATTTCTTCGTAACTCTCAGATTTAGAAATTTCAAACATGAAATTCGGAAACTTTGTTGTAAAGAATATAAAAATGTCAAAAGCACCTTTGAATCGATTTTAACAAGTTAAAAAAGAGCAACATCATGTGCCAGGTTTCAACCCTGTGTCTTAATCCGAAGGGTAATTACAAACAAAATCAATATGAGAATTTTTTTTCTCTGATTTGGAGACGTGCAAAAATTCCGAAAAAATTTGTGGAGATTATAGACAACGCAGAATATCATAATAAAATATTTTTCCACAATTTTTTATTGCGAGTCCTCATCATGTGCCAGGTTTCAACCCTGTGTCTTAATCAAAGGGTAATTACAAACAAACTCAGGATGAGAATTTTTTTTCTCTTATTTGGAGACGTGCAAAAATTCCGAAAAAATTTGTGGAGATTATAGACAACGCAGAATATGATAAAGAATTTTTTCCATAATTTTTCATTGCGAGTTCTCTGTGTGAAAAATAAAAATATACCAAAAGATACAAATTCGAAGAAATGTAAGGACAAGTCCGTGTAAGAGCTCTGTGTAAAAAATAAAAATATACCAAAAGATACGAATTTGAAGAAATGTAAGGACAAGTCCATGTAACAGTCCTGTACGTAAAAAGTAAAAAAATAAAAATTAAAAAAAATTTAAGAACAAGTTCCTCTTATAGAAAAATATTTGTACAGTTATTATTCTTTAATTCTCTCCCCGCATTATTAATTCTCGACAATCCCCGTGTACTAAAAACACAATCTAAAACTGAAAATACGAAGGAGGAAAACCGAGAAAACGATGCGTCGAAAAAGCAGTGCAATTTTTCTGCAAACGTCCATCACTGTTTTCAAGCTGGAAAAACAGTGTTTCCTATAAAAGGTAGCGTGAAAAGAGTAATTTTTGCCCCGTAAACGGAGAGGAGTTTTGTAGCCCTATTTTGGGGAAAATCATGAGATCGGTTGTGTAAGCTGAAAATCGATAAAAAGCGTAAAGCGAAGAGCAACAAGACAGCAGCAAGAAAATGGCGTCATTCTTTTTCTCGCGGAGGCAATTACAGCGTTGTTGGATTAAAAATAGACGGGACAGCTCGAGTCCCGGAAATATTGCAGCTGCACGAACGAGATCGTTGCGGATCCCGGTTTCCACGAGAATTCCAAGATAGAGAACTGCGGTCCAGCCACGTTCTTAACGTTTTTCGGGTCCTCTTATTTCCCCGTTGCCCTGAAAATGGCCAAGGCATCGGTATCGAGTCGGGCAAGGTGCCAAATCACACCCCGGGGAAGATAAAAAGCGGCAGTAAAACGAGAAGGAAGAAAAAGGAAGGCACCACGGATAAGGGTGGCTGCTGAAAGAGGAGTCGGCCCGGCTCGAGAAAGAAGAAATCTTTTTTATATTTCTGCTCGTTCTTTTGTCAAGGCTGAACGAAAATATATATCTCGCTGCGACGTGTCGCGAATACGAGATCTCGGATTATCGAGTGATTCAAAATAGGACCGTTCGATCGTGAACAATTTACGCGTCGAAATACAGGCTGTTGCGCGATTGTTACGTGTCGAATGACTCGATATGAAAATGGAACACGGTTTCACGACAAAATGGCGCTCTCGATACGAAAAACACGACACTTTCTGTTTTATCATCCATAAACTCGATTATGAAAGATAAATTTGAATATCGGTACGAATTACGAGGTTGTCGATAACGAAAGACATTTTCGATTGATTGGGTATTCGTTAAACCCCGCTACGATGAGGGCTATGGACTGGAAATTTAAATATGGCAGACTCTCGTATTTTTAGTACGCGTGAATTTAGGTATAGTTATGATTTTAAGGCTGAATTGAATACCGGTATCTTACCATTTGTTACCAGTATCTTATCACTTAATTTCTCTCGTATTTATAGTACGCTGAATTTAAGTATAATTATGGTTTTCGTAGTTAAGGCTGAATTGAATACCAGTACCTTACCATTAGTAACCGATATCTTACTAAACAAAGAAAATTAAAATATTGTGAGTATTTTATACTCAGTGATCCTTGATTATGCAAAGGATATTTATACCTAAATTTCAAGTTGAAGAGTATTCAAAATTTCAGTAAAATTTGTCACATTTGAACTGTGAATGCGTCCCGAATAAAACTCACGAAAGTACACGTAAGAGTTAATTTTCTTCATCGATTTTCACATTGTAACAAATAATAATTCCATACATCCAGCACTCACGCTAAATAAATTGCAAGGAGCTAAAAAAAGCGAAGGTAGAAAAATAAATATCGAATAATATTTTCAATGACCTGATACGTCTAAAAAGTATGAAACTGCCGTAACTTTATCGGGTAATGATAGAGTTTCGCAATAAACGATTTCACGGCGTGAAATTATATCGAGCTATTTCTAAGAGTATCATCGAATAGTTGGAAATAACCGATAATACGATGGGTCTGCTCGAATCCTGTTTCGGACTCCCGTATCATTGGCTGCTGCGAGAATCCATGAAAATTTACGGACACGCATTTAGTATTTAATGCCGATTCCTATCGCGTTTAATAACCCGTCGTTAAATCTTTCGGTTAATGTCGACCGTTTCAATACGGCGAAACTCGCGTTTTTTATGAAATCGTCATTATTCGCCTGTTGAATGGTATTTTCAGTAAATCTCGCTGTTTTATTGTACACTCTATAGCTTCATAGTTGCTTTTCAATAATGCATGTTCGGGAAAAATTGTTTTTAATCGCTTTGATCAAAATTGATGCTATCAAAATTTGTTAGATTTAACAGGTTTTTCTGTCAAAATTTTGTTAAACATTTCTGCATTTAAATTCAGTTACATTGATAAGTAATGAAAATTTGTTAAAGAATTTAACAAACTCAGTTTCTATATAATTGAGTTTAAAAAAAAATACAATATATAATACAAAAATTTTTTAACGTAATAAAATACCTATCTCCTGATTTATCTTGTGTGTCTTGAAATTAATTGACATCGACTAAGATAGAAAACATAATCTAAATATTTCTTCAGTCACCGTATATCCCAGTCCAAATAAAAATTTGACACGCTAAACGATAATGTACGTTTCATTAAAACCTGATTTGACGTCGAAATAAATTATTTCCGCCGCGTCTGAAAATTCTCATCTCCGCGAGGGATGATTTCATAAATACCTGAATTTTTCAATGCAAATGAATATGCTAATATTTTCTTGATTTATCTCGTACACCAATTAATTAAAAACGAACACGAACGGTTAAACGCAGAGTTGAAACGAGTGTCGGATGATTTTTCCGCAGACGAGTAAATAAAAATAATAAAAGTTCGGTGGGAAAATGGCGAGTAACCGAGAGGGGTGAAAGTGTTAATAAACAAAGAACATCGTTGCGTCTGCCGTTAATTACTTTAGCGAATTACGGACGAGTTGCCGGGTGAAATTAAAATCTGTCAGAGTTTCGTTTAATTTGATTCGGCGATGATCGAATCGGAACGCGACGAAATCGAGCGTATTTATCCGCGGGAGGCTCGACAAATTTTGAGCGTCGGTTTTTCATATTCCAAGAGGGATATATCCCGACAGGTCACGGTACAGGGAAGCTTCTGTGCCTCGATTTAATTGAATTGTTACGCGCTCGCAAAATTGCAACCGAGTGGTTTTCCAGAATCGGTTACAAAACTACCCGACGCGACGCGATACGCTCGCTGTTTCAATTTAATTTCGATATGGACGGTGAATTACAGGTCATGGTCCAAACGAAAACACTAAAAAACGAACTCTGAATCCTCCACTTTGTGTAATTGAAGACACAAGTGCCAGAGACTTTTCTTACGATTTTCTCTTTTAACTTCCTCTTCACGCTCTACTACAATTCTATTGTAATTCTAGAAAAATGGGTCATTTGTAGTAGCCTGTTTTATAAGTGTAGAATAATATTTAATAATTAGAAAAATTAATGAAATTTATTAACAAAGTATGACTGGTTGTAATTAATTAAATGCAACACAAATGGAACTTCACGAATTAACAAATTTTTCACGTCTCTATCTCACAATCTCTCACGAAGCAATGCACTCTTAGCTTTGCTCCCAAAAACATTCGATCGCACCAAAAAGACAATCTTACAATCTTCTAGCAACCTTCATTACATGCAAACTTCAATCATACCATACGCAAGCTTCATTCATATTATGCACCCATGTCGATCATACAATTACATAGTACATACACACACACATACCACATAAGAGTTTTTACTATTTAAGAATCTTTGCAATTTGGAGTTTACTACTATATTGAAAATTCTTCGATGATGAAACTTGGATTGTGCGGAGGGTGGCATCGGGTTATAACTCCGTTAGCAGTGTCGATACAGAAAAATCTCAAAGGAGAAAGATGAATGGCTCAAAGAGTACTATACTCGTGGGATCGAGTCCTCTTTACGAGTGTAGTGTTGTACTCGACAATTGCATCGTATTTTTAAATCGAAGTACATGATTTTTGCAGTCTCCTCTTGCTCTTGGAACTTCTGAAGTATAATTGAACCTAACTCAGACAAAAGGGACAGAGCAGAATAAGAACGATAGGAATGAAACGAAGTACTGAAGCATAACTGAATAAATGAATTAATTTTTAACCTAGACAAATAAAAAAATAATATAAGGACGATTACAATGAAAAGAAGTATTGAAGCATGGCTGAACAAATGTATTAATTTCTAGCCTAGACAAATAAAAAATGTAAAGCAAAAATAATATAAGGACGATTGCAATGAAACGAAGTATTCAAGCATGGTTGAACAAATGTATTAATTTCTAACCTAGACAAATAAAAAAATAATATAAGGACGATTGCAATGAAAAGAAGTATTGAAGCATAGTTGAACAAATGTATTAATTTCTAGCCTAGACAAATAAAAAATGTAAAGCAAAAATAATATAAGGACGATTGCAATGAAACGAAGTATTGAAACATGGTTGAACAAATGTATTAATTTCTAGCCTAGACAAATAAAAAAGACAAAGAAAAAATAATATAAGGACGATTGCAATGAAACGAAGTATTGAAGCATGGTTGAACAAATGTATTAATTTCTAGCCTAGACAAATAAAAAAATAAAGCAAAAATAATATAAGGACGATTGCAATGAAACGAAGTATTGAAGCATGGTTGAACAAATGTATTAATTTCTAACCTAGACAAATAAAAAAATAATATAAGGACGATTGCAATGAAAAGAAGTATTGAAGCATAGTTGAACAAATGTATTAATTTCTAGCCTACACAAATAAAAAAAATAATATAAGTACTGTATAATTGAACAAATTAATTTCTAACTTTCACAAATAAAAAAAAACAGAGCAAAGCTCCTACAAGAACAATAAAAATGAAAAGTACCAAAGTACAAATTCCACAAATGTACTAATTTCTAACTTCGACAAAATAAAAAAGAATGAAGAAGGAAAAAAATGAAAGGTGTTTGCTAGAAGGAATGTGGACAGATGGTAGAGTATTTGGTTCGTCAGGATCGAAATCGACATATCGCAGTTATGCATTCTGTGAATTTTTGAGGGTGGGAGGATCCCTCCCCCGGGGACCGTAACCGTTCGAGCGTGTTTAATTGGAAATTTCGGTGGCGGGAAAAATTTGACGAACACGGCCCTTCGCCGTTCGACGAGATCGATTGCAAATTATTCTCGACACGATACGCGAAGTCAATTCCCCGGCAGGCCGTTGAAATTTTCCGAGGCTTGTAGCGTGCTTTAACACGCGTTCGATTAAACTCGCGGCCTAACGAATCTCGCTGGCAACTGCGTGTCGAACATCGCCCCTCCGCTCGTTCCACGACGCGAAGAACAAAAGCAGAAACAAACTTGTATCGTTCTGTCCCGCGAATACCGATTGATGAGAATCGATCGATCGCTCGGATGATTGATTGATGCGAAAAATATTTCTACATCGTGGAATGTGTTTTATCGATACTGTTACTCGTTGTTACCGCTGTTTTCATCGGATACGATTAACTGAACCTGTACTTTGAAATTAACACTAAACCTACCGACATAGAATGTACACTTACTTTGAAATTAAAAATGAAGTTAAAAAATGAATAAACAAACGACAGAACATAAATTAGTGCACACTAAATCTACCGGCATATAATGTGTACTTAATTTGAAATTAAAAATGAAATTAAAAAAGAAATAAACGAACGACAAAACATAAATTAGTGCACACTAAATCTACCGGCATATAATGTGTACTTAATTTGAAATTAAAAATGAAATTAAAAAAGAAATAAACGAACGACAAAACATAAATTGGTGCACACTAAATCTACCGACATATAATGTGTACTTAATTTGAAATTAAAAATGAAATAAACAAACGACAAAACATAAATTGGTACACACTAAACCTACCGGCATATAATGTGCACTTAATTTGAAATTAAAAATGAAATAAACAAACGACAAAACATAAATTGGTGCACACTAAACCTACCGGCATATAATGTGTACTTAATTTGAAATTAAAAATGAAATTAAAAAAGATATAAACAAACGACAAAACATAAATTGGTGCACACTAAACCTACCGGCATATAATGTGTACTTAATTTGAAATTAAAAATGAAATAAACAAACGACAAAACATAAATTGGTACACACTAAACCTACCGGCATATAATGTGCACTTAATTTGAAATTAAAAATGAAATAAACAAACGACAAAACATAAATTGGTACACACTAAACCTATCGGCATATAATGTGTACTTAATTTGAAATTAAAAAAGAAATAAACAAACGACAAAACATAAATTAGTGCACATATTCATTCTTTATCTTAATGAAAATCAATGGTGATTTCAAGGAATGTATTTTAACAAAATGTGTTTGTTATAGTAAGAAACTTGTGGAGCGGTCATTTGACCGGTTTGGTTGTTTTACTGTTAAAATAGATAAAATAGGTCTTTGACTTTGAATAGGTCAAACAGGTCTGATTAATTGAGTTGCAGATTTTTTATAAGTGTAGGAATTATAGAACAAGTTTAGAAATTAACGGATAAAGTGATCGAAATTCTGATAACGTGAGTAGAGTATAGTACACAAGAACTGCGTAGAATAGCGTCGTTAATAGTATGTAAATCGCGTTACACGGAGAGCTACCTCCTCGATACGTTCTACAAAGACGCCATGAAAGTCTGAAGAAGGGTACCCGAATTACAGTACCAACAAATTCGATAATTTAGCAACGTCAAAAGTTTAGTACTTTAAGAAAATTGAGAATTCGCTAAACATGGAAGACGATAGACCTAAGAATTACAAAAGAAATTTGTACATTTCCTATTAATCTCTATTAACTTCGATGACGCATTTGCACTTTCCTGATAAATCTTACTCGAATATTTAATACGTTTCAATTTAGAGTTCAAGCTATAAGTCCAGCTATAATTTGCAAAGTCTCTGAATACAAAATTGACATAACATTTTAACTTTCTTTGTGATTCTGTCTGACCTGACGAATAAATCAGCAAGCGCCAAAACCATAAAATCGCAGAAGTCACGAAACACGAGTCTGTCAAAGTTGGAAAATGACCGCAAAGGATAAAATACAGGAATGAACATTTGCGGTATTATCGCGGCGATAGTTAGGTGATATAACAGCAAGCTATTAAAGGTTATAATTGTAAAAGTTCGTCGATGAGTTTTCCTCATCGATGAAGGGGTTGGGCTCAAACGACGCGATAACTCGTCTTTCGCGTGATTAACGAGTTAATGGCGATCGAACGAGAAAACGGGGAACGATGAATATGAAAGCCGAGATCCATTCACGATTTTTCCTTGCTCGATTTTCAATTGCTAATGGATGAACGCGTTCACCGAGATATCTTTACGTCGTAATTCCGCCTTGATATGGCTGATCGAACCAATCGACGAGCAATTTGGTATTCCCTTAACGATTTCAAGATAACAGGAACGCTCTTCCGTGTAATTTGCAATTTAAAATTACCCATTACATTAGTCTCTTGTAATCGCTTCCGTTTTAAACGATCTATTAGGTAAACATTTGCTTCTAACAGCTTCCGTTTTCTGCCCTTTCGAGTACGCCCACGGGCGCTCTACTTTTTGCGATAATAGAAATTTTAGAAAAACGCGTTCTTTTCCTGAATTTGTAAATTTTAGTTTTTAAGTGTCAAATGATTTTTTCAGGATTTGTAGTGTTAGGTGTTTTGGAATTTTAGGACTTGGAGATTCGACCATGGAATTTGAAAGTGTGAGGATTTTGAATATGGGAAGTTTAGGAATTTATAGATCTAGTAATTTGAGAAATTTGGAGGTTTGATCGCATTGGAGTTTGGAAATTTGAGGATTTCGAACATTGGAAGTTTTGGAATTTAAGAACTTTGCAACTTGAGGACTTCGAACATTGGAAGTTTTGGAATTTAAGAACTTTGTAATTTGAGGACTTGGAGATTCGATCATACTGGAATTTGGAAATTTGAAGATTTACAACCTTGGAAGCTTTGAAATTAAAAAATTTGGAAACGTAAAACTTTGGAGACTTGGGTACAGCTTGCATATATCATACTTATCGATACCATACTCATAAACAAATACTGCCGATGGCCAGAAAGAAATCAGACGATAATAATTTCGTTAAACTGTCCTATATGAAGCGTAGACCATCCTTACTGCAAATTCTCGAAAGTTTATAAAAGTTAGAAGAAACCTTTAACCCTGTTGGAATCAGGTGTCGATATAATTATTGTCGAGAAGCGTATCTCGAAATAGCCGGGACCGTCTAGGAAAACTTTGTCCTAATTGCATCGCGCTGATCGTTTCGCGAAGACGAATGACGCCCGGAGCGATTCGGCCGTTAATTGAAATCTTTTGGAGGCAGCAGGTTCGAATAGGTGGTCTGCAAAAAGTGGATAACGCGTTCCAGCAAAGTTTCGTCGTGAAAGCACAAGAGAAAGATAAAAAAAAATGGCGGAAGAAACAGGCGAGTTCGAAGTTCGAGGTTGATGGAGGGAAGAGGAGCCGGTCGGGGGCGAGTTAGTTTACCCTGGTCTCGGGCAACTTTAAAGATTAATCGTCGGTTAATTAGGGCTCGTTCGAGGCTAGACGAGGATAATTGTATCAGCCAGCCAGGCATTTCCGAGTTAATACCGAGCTGATATTGGGTAAGCTAGATACGGCGATGACAGGCACAGCTTGATATACATCCCGAGCATTGTTACGAACGCGAGACACATACGGGTAGCTGGTGCATATGATGCACGCGTACGATATCGCTCTTGAGTACCTCAACACGTGACAATTTTCAGATGATTATGCGCGGATGTTTACGCACTTAAAACGTACTGGATGATTGACTGGGACTTTACTACTCTCTTTTAAACAAACAAATGTGATAGAAGAGTAAGTGGTGCTATGATATATTTGTAAGTTGTTTTGTCGTTTCGATGACGGGTCAGGATAATAAATGATTGATATTGGGTTGCATTAAAGAATAGAGTTTGGTGAATACATCGATGCATCAGCGTAAAATCATAATTTAACTGTAAAAGGGACCTGCAAGCGCCACAGAGTGTCTCACAACTGTAGGTTCATGAAATGGAGGGACCTGCTAGGCTCGAAGCTGTCGCTCTTGCGTCTGCGCATGCGCCATCTTCGCGTCTGCGCATGCGTCCGTGTTTTTCCTTAATAATTCAAAAACGAAGCTTCAAACCCCATTTATGCAAAGAGAAATGTTATTCAGAATCATGTCACGTACCTTCAGGGACCTATAGTTGTAAGACACCTTATATTTTATAAATACTATATTGCATTATAAAGTAATGTTTCTTTCTCTTAATCTGATGTTTCATTAGCGAATCGACACTGCCTCGAAGCAGTTCTGTAACAACCATCGTAACACACGGCAGTCGACGCCCTCAATAATAAACAACAACATAAATTGTCAAATATAATTCTTACAAAAGAACATATAATATCGTGGCTTTTTTCATTTTACAAAGAGCAGTAACCTGTCTCAGTTCACAGAACAAAAACATGTAGAATATATTAATAATATTCTGCAACGATGAAACGTTTATTATTATTTGTTACCAGGTCGATATTTATGAATTTATGATGTATCGATGTTCGCAAACCGTACATAAGCCGTGTAATCTATAAAATGCACAGCCGACAAATTACATAATATGTGCAAACCTTGGTATATCATTAATGCATAAATATCCACACTCGTTTCGTTACTACTCCAATTATAATTAATTATCAGTATTATTTTGTAAATTTACTTCGCAAATAACCAAAGTTATCATTAATTTATCGATTAATCATTAAACTCGTAAATTATGTCCGAGCATATTCATTCGCAATAAAAATGTATTTCTATTAACATGATCTAATGTATCTATTAGCATGATTCGATGCATTAGCATGATAATTTCTATGTTCGCTTTAACTTAATTTCAACTAATGAAATTTCTAGCTTTAATTCATAAATCCTTATACTTGCAATATAAATTCTCTGCCCTATATTGTAATAAAAATATATGACCTATTAGTATAACTTCTACAGTGTAGTTAATTTAAGTTCTAAATTAGTAATGAAATTTCATTAGTAACTAATGAAATTCTTCGATGGAGAGATATATATTATTTATACAAAATCCTGAACTTTTATTATAGAAACTGGAGAGAGAATATTCCAAGAATAATTAATTAATAATTGCGAACGAAATTTCATTAGTAATAAATTATTAATTAATTATTCTTGGAATATTCTCTCCCCAGTTTCTATAATAAAAGTTCAATGTTAAATAATATATGTCTACATCGAAGAATTTCGATACCAGCAAACGATACGTGTTTGAGGTACAGCTTACATATCCGCGGATTTCCACATATGTGCACATGTATAATCGTAATTTCATCGTCTCGACGACACGCTGCCCGGATTCCACTTGCTTCGAGATATTGTCTCGCACTGTGTCAGCATGTTGTTACCCGCACCGTGGCCCCGATAAAATTATGTTAGCGACTAGTTATAGCAACGGCGACGATAGCACAGATAATACTAATTTGTCGTGACGCCACTTCTCTTGATAGCCAGTTTCACTTAATAGCTAGCGATAACTAACACTTTGCTTTCCTTTAACGCTTTCATTGCTCGCGACTGCTGCAAATAATTTGCACAATCTATAACGATACACAAACAATTTATGACGATGTGCAAACAATTTATAACAACTATGTCTAACGATAAGTTATGTGGATCAGTTTTTTGCCTGATCTAGATTTAACAGTCTTCTAAATACTTAAAATGCTATAAGCTTAACATTAATGGTTCAGAAATTTTCATGAAAATGCTTTCATACAGATTTTAGAATTACTTCAAATAATTCAGTGATCGAAATTTCAAAGCGAAGATACAAATAAGAAATAAAAAATAATGTGTATTCAAAAAATAATTTACTCCAATAAACTTGATGACATTGATAATAGTTTGAGATAGTATTTTATTTCAAATAAAACGCTCCAGTTTAAAAATCATTCGTCAGTTCGAAAAATGTGATGCAGCAGCGAAAACGTTTCCATTCGCGGAAATTGTTCTTGCTTTTAAAATATTTCTATTTTATCGGAGAATGGTGCGGGAAGACTACTCGAAATGATTTCCAGCTCTAAAAGCTTTTCTGTCCGGGTTTCATGATACGCGCGATCTGCAAATGATTACGTCATCGGAGATTTTCAATCCGTTCGGACGAACGTATATAGACGCGTGTTGCAGCGCAACGCATCTTTCACGGAACAGAAATCACGAGAAGGCAGTGCAGCTGCGGGCGTACAATATATCGCGTCCCGTTTTCTCCGATATAAATATGGATGGAACGTAATGTCGCCGATATAACTCTCCGCCTACAATCAGAAGAAGGATGTACGGTTGAAAACGTTAATGCAACCTTGTAATATCTTTGCGTTTTACTTCGATATTAAAACGACCGAGATATTAGTTCCAGTAGCATCTACGTCAAATAAGGAGTACTGCAAGTATTACAAGGAATTACTACCTACGTCTACCTCGCATCGTAAATACGTGTTTTTGCTCCACCTACGAGGTAGTGAATACTGCTTTAGTCACTGTACACTCTTTCATTCGGGGCAAAGTTAATTAAAATTTTTTTTAATTGGGAGAAGTTAATTTTTGTAGAAATATTTTTTAAAAACCTTTTACGTAGATATGTAGATGTATATTTTTTGCTACGGTATATCTTTTGCTTTCAACATTTTTTACTGCCTTTCGTTGTTTACTATGAGCAGTGTAAGTGGGTTTTAACAAAAGGAGTGATTCTTCGTTTGAAGTAAAGAACAAACACCAACGAATTATATTCCTAAGAATATAACAGATAGATCTACTGAACAATTATACAAAATTTCATCAAAAATGTATCAGTGTCTATAAGTTAGCAAGGTAAACGTATGTCTTTCAAAATATCAAAGAGTCTGTAACAGAATAAACGCCGTTTAACTAAACACGTTGTTGAGGCAAAAATTCTTAAACACCGTAAAATGTCTAAGCTAAGTGTAATTAAAGCTGAACATCTTTTTAATTAAAATACCAAAGAGTGTTAAGTGAAAGGCAGCAACGGAATTCAATTTAACAGCAGGTCAAAAGCAGCAGAAATTACGCTGAAAATTCGTTGGTTTACGAAAGGTTTCGCAGAAATTCCCGAACTGCGAAAAATATGCGTGCGGATACATTCTATCGGAGGTAACGTTACGAAGGGAAATTAAAAAATTGCTATGTCGCGATCACGGAAGTATCTACTATAAATTCCGTGCGCTTGGTCGACTTGTCGTTCCGAGATGTTGGAGTCAAGCAAGAATATTGCTCGAATTCCGTCGATGCCCTCGGCGATACCGTCCTTGTTAGTAGAAAATTGGGTTTAACTTCGAATGCATATTCCCTTGCACCCCTGATTCTTATCGGAGGACTTCCACTTTACCTTCCCTTCTTTTCTTCGCATTTTGCTTTCAGCGCCTGGTATCGCGTACAAATTGTTTCGTGTTCGACCAATTTCGAACCGTGTTCTAGATATTAAACGTTGTGAAGTCTGATGCGGTTCTCATGTCTTATCAATTCGAACTTCAAAACCTATCATACATTACTACTTTAACATTTTACAAGTACAATGGATTATAACCAATTACAATGAACAATGAACAATTTTGAAACGTTTGTGAAGACCGATACAGTTGGATGACATAAATGTATCTCAAAATGGCGCTTATGATATATCAATTTGAAGCTCAAAACCTATTGTAAATAACTACTTTAACATTTCATAGATAAAATGGATAAAAACCAATTACAATGAACAATGATCAAGTTTGAAACGTTTGTGAAGACTGATACAGTTGGATGACATAAATGTATCTCAAAATGGCGCTTATGATATATCAATTTGAAGCTCAAAATCTATTGTAAATAACTACTTTAACATTTCATAGATAAAATGGATAATAACCAATTACAATGAACAATGATCAAGTTTGAAACGTTTGTGAAGACTGATACAGTTGGATGACATAAATGTATCTCAAAATGGCGCTTATGATATATCAATTTGAAGCTCAAAACCTATTGTAAATAACTGCTTTAACATTTCATAGATAAAATGGATAAAAACCAATTACAATGAACAATGATCAAGTTTGAAACGTTTGTGAAGACTGATACAGTTGGACGACATAAATGTATCTCAAAATGGCGCTTATGATATATGAATTTAAAGCTCAAAACCTATTGTAAATAACTACTTTAACATTTCATAGATAAAATGGATAATAACCAATTACAATGAACAATGACCAATTTTGAAACCTTTATAAAGCCTGATACAATTCGATGACATAAAAGTATCCCAAAATGGCACTTATGTTATATCAATTTGAAGCTCAAAACCTATTACAAATAACTACTTTAACATTTCATAAATAAAATGACTAATATCCAATTATAAACAACTAATTTCGAAGTACATAAAGTCTAACATAACATAATGATACAAAATATAAGCCTACATATCAATAACCACATACCAACATAAAAATTAAAAAACAAGCTTACAAATATACCATCTTTGGTCCAATTAAACGCCTAACATTCTCAAGCTATTTTCCCGAGCCACTCATTGAACCGATCGGGCAATATCCGCAAGATTTTCCCGTTTAATTTGCGCGAAATGCAAGACCGTTGAATCGAATGGAAAGTGTTGCCTTTGTTTCGAAGACGACCGTTCGTAATACTCGCGAGAGTGGTCCTTAATTATCAAAATAAAAGCGGACGAGGTTGCTTTGTTCGTTGCCGCGTCGGCCACATTCATTCGACGCGCGAAACTGAAGTCGGCCGCGTTTTTTCAAAAGAATCGCTCGAGCACTTTTCGCTTTTCACGTGGCTCTTCAGCTATTCGAGAGTCGTTCGTGACCATTTGACTCCTCCAGCTGCGAACGCGAACCGCAAACACCAGGCAGACGCGTTCCTTTTATTTCCGGGCTTTCGTACAAATAGCGACGAGAAATAATAACGCGTCTTTATTACGGCGCGAATAAATATCAACGCGAGGTAAAAAATGCTGCTATTCAATTCGACGCTTGCGGAACCGGGTTGTAAATTATACATACAATTAGTATTGTGGGTTGGGTAACGGTGAAACTGGAGCGAGTCAAATTGCGTGATAATTTATAGATTTTTAGTCAGAGGAATCTTGGAATTAATTTGATGGATGGAGAAATATGATGGATACGAACGGATTAATCGAGGCTTGTAGAATTGATCGATTATGAAATACGTTCCCCTCGGCTGAAATGCTTATTGATAGAATTTCGTGAAGATTCGGGAAGTTTTAGAGATTGGAAATTGGAACAAAGAAAAAAAATATGAAGAACTACAGGATTCGTGAAGTAGATAAACAACACTATCGTTCTGCTTGGTGGAAGAAAATATATTTACGTATGTATTTATGTATATACAAATTGATCGATTATCACAAAATCCTGCCTGTACAACGAAGAGTATAAATGTTCATGAAAGAAAACTTGAATTCCCTTTCAGTATAGTCACTGATTCGTTCCGATTAAAAATAAATGCTAAAACAGATCTCGAAAAAAAAGAAGAAAATCAGAGTATGCTCTACGACGAACACCAACTTTCGAGTGGGCAACTAACCAGCCCGGAGTACTAGTTACAACAATTAAATCCATCCAAAGTTATTCGAAAGTAGGAAACATCCCGATGTTTAAAAATCGACGCGTAAAAATTCAGTTCAATTTCGACTGGAACTATCGACGATACCGTGTGGCGTATCGGTGTAGTGAAAGACCGGATATATCATCGGTACCGGCACGTACTCGACCAGGGAGAAATTGTTCCTGGGGACAAACTCCTGCGCCAACGGGTTCAACGGCGTGGCCAGCGGGAGTTCGGGAATCTGGCTGAGATGATACTTGAGTGTTTCTTGGTCCGTGCCGTGGATATCGGCAATTTCCAGATACCTCTGCCAAAGCTTTCGACAGGAACCGATCGTTAAGAGGGCAATCGGGTCGCCGACCACCGCGACCAAACATTTGGCCCGCGTTATGGCCGTATTTAACAGCCTCGGATTCGTTAAGAATCCATAGTCCTTCACGTTTCTCTCCGCCGAATATCTGCACGAGTTTCTGGTCCGAACGATGCTGATAAACACCGCGGTGAACTGTTTTCCTTGAACGTTCAATACCCTCTCGACCGACACGTCGAATAGCTTGCGTTTCCGTAGCTCCACTCGTATCCTTTGCACCTGTTCCGCGTAATAAGACAGAACACCGATCGATCCCTCGCCGTATGGTCCCCAGCAATCTACAGGCCAGCTGCTTTTCAGTTCCAACACACGATTTACTATCTCGTGTGCCTCCATCACGTGCACGAATCCTGTTGAGTACACGCCCTGTCGAAGAACAAACAAGAAATTACCCCGAAGCGGAGATATCTCCAAGTTAATACGAGCTCGAGTTGGATACAACAAACTCTCGTATTACAGATAAACTCCGTTTGCAAGTTGGGAGTTTGAACAATTGAAAGTACCAAAGTTTAGAAAATTGCTGTAGACCGACAAAAAGAAAATTTGCAATTTAAAAATAACCAACATCGAAATCAAACATTCTTCGTATCGAAAACGTACCTGTAGTTCCTCTCCCTGAACTGCGTAGAAGGTCAGCGGCTTCAGTACAGGATGCTTCATCAATAAATTGTTACCGGGCTTCACCACCCCCTCGTAAAACATCTCGGATGTATACTTGATGATGTCTCCATGGGCACGGTAGTTCTGACAAAGATGTATCCTACATGGATGCGTTGGCGGATACATGCCATAGATCCTCTCGAGTAAGGTGACCCCTAGGCCCCGTTCGTTCGCCAAATCGCTATAAATTTCTGGCGCTAGTTGCATCTGATCACCAGCCAGAATTAGACGGGTCTGAGGTGTGGCTAACGACAGTGGTATCAGAACCTCGCATTCTAAAGCCTGGGCTGCCTCGTCTATCACTATATGCGTGAACGACAAGTTTAGGCACGTTAATGAACTGGATGTGGTCAGAGTGGTCACGATCAGTCCGCAATCTTGAAGGTCCTTCTCGGTAGGATCACGGAAAGTACCGTTATCTTGCATCAAGGTGTACTCTTGGACCACTGGATGTACCTGAAATAGCGCAATGAAACCAAAAAAGGAATACTTCAACGGAGATGACGAGTTTCGTCTCCTTTGAGAAACGTACCGTGTTTCTGGCTCGACCTTTGTAATAAATTCTGACGGGTCTTAATCGTGGATACTTTTCCATTTTGTACCAACCGTCGAAGAATTCTTTGACGTACAGATCGGCTGCGCTATTGCTATGGGTACAAAGCAGAATCTTGTATTCAGAACTACTGGTGAGCAGGACTCTTAGGGCCTGAGCAATGGTAAACGTTTTTCCTGTTCCAAATGGTCCAAGTAACAAAATCGGTGGTAAAGAAATCTCTATAGGGGCTGTTATGATCGCTAGAGCTCTTTTTTGTTCCGTATTAAATAAACGATTCTTCATAGTGGCATCTGGCAAAGTTATACCATCGATCTCTTTTATCTCCTTATGAGCTTTGCATAAAAAAACTAGACCTACATCGGGCAAGCTATCTACAGCTTTGTGCCACTCGCAGGAAGGCAAACGATTCAGTACAAATTGCAATTGCACTTCCAGATCTGTATTCGCCACCAAGTGTAACGTGTCTACACACATTTTGGACAGTCTTACGTACACAGTTTGCGTACACTTGTCTTCTATGTGTGCTTCGAATATTATATTCGAGTTACGGCTCTTGAAAAGTACTCTATTGCAACCTCTCAGGAACAGTCTTCCGCTTTTTGTATCTTCTGTGATACTGCGGCTTAGTGGTAACTGTGATAAAAATTTATCATACATTTTGCGTTGTATAATTTTCAAACAAGCATGCTATAGTTATAGGAGTATACTAACAAGCTAATGCTAAACGTATGCTATCTTTCAAAATTAGTAGAGTAATAGAGAAATAAAAAGAAGCGTATAATAGCTAAAAAGATTCGCACCTGAGCAAAGAGCTCACCAGGCGGTGCGTATTTGACGGTGGTAGATGCATCACCCGAAGAAGCCAAAATATAATGGCAAAGAAGCCGCATATACGTGCTTTCATTGTATCTGGCAATTTGTTCGTGTCTAGCTAATTCTTCCACCGTGATTAATTCGTGAAGACGACCTCTATAATTTTCTGGTGTCAAGCAATCGTCCGTAAGGGATTGTTGAGTTAAAAAGAAATTGTTTCTATCCGGGTACGGATATATCATAGCTAATTTATCTTCTCTGGGATCTTTTGGTGGCACAAACGGTGATTTAAAGCGACAAATTAACGTCGTTTCGTTTATCCATGTTTTTGGATTCTGTGAAAACTGATAGTTCGTGGCTTTATGAATTCTTGAAAAGTCTTCGACCGGTAAACAATCCACGCATATCCTTTGAAGTATTACAGGATATTCCCCAAAGTAAAAAATAATGTTCTGACGATAAGTACCATACTGATTGGCAACAAAACAGATTTTGACGTAATACTGTACTTTGCTGCTTTTGTTTCTTTTCGTATTCATTGCATCTAACTCTGTACTACACCATTCTTGACCATTTGTCACTCCAATTTCATTGGTATTATATAAAACCGACTTCAAAGCAAAATTTTTACGATTCTCGTCCAAAGTTAATGCTACTTGTTGTAATTGTTTACCTAGACAAATGTAACAAGTTCTATTATATTCATTGTCTTACATCAATAAACTACTATAACTTGCTTTGCGTGTAAAGAAATTTCAAGTAAAACATTGTAGTAAACAAATGTTGTGATTTAAATTAATCATTCAAAGATTGTTCCAATAAAGTATCATTTATTGTCTTTAAGTATTAATTACTGGTCGTTAGATTTTCACTGTGTTCCTGCGTATCAATCTTGCAAACAATAATGAACAATTTTGACGAGTACAAATGTAAACAATCAAAAAACAATGGCACTTACCACGCGCCAGAATGTGAAAATTCCAACAATAAATGACATGACAACTCGTCGATCGACAACAGAGATTGTTGTCGGGAACAATTAACACGTCCTCCGATTCCTTGCAAACGATAACTTTCTCAGGATTTTTCGACTTAACCCAATCGCGATGGACCTTTTCGGCGATGCTGGGAAACTTAGTCTCTCCATTGAGCCTAAGCGAACAGTTAGCCATGATGGCCGCTTGAAATTCTGAATATATCCCGAAATTCGAACACTCGTTACCGTATTACGACACAAACGCAGCTTTACATTTTATCGATAGGATGTAATTCGATCCTAACCCAGACATAACAAACGCACAAATTTCATCACGCATTTTCGCGGTAGCATCATTCCACGACGAGTACAACGCTTTCGACTACTGACAGGTCAGTGTTCACTCTGCGCGGACGCAGTGTGAACGGTGTTGAAACACGGCGCGCGCCATCTTGTGAGGGTCGTGGTATTTTAATGATTTCTGTACTGCGACTTTATCGACGTTGGATAGCAGGAAACGGAAGATCATTTAGTTTTGATATGAATTGAAAATTATATTTAAAGAAAATGTTTGATATATAGATTAATCATAAAATAAGTTTATTTGTCGGTATATAACGTAATATTATTGTTTGAAGTTTTCGAGATTAATTTCTTTTTATAAGACTATAAAAAATTACTCAGATCGTAATTGCAAATGTAAGTTTGTCTCTAGAGAAAGAATAAATTCGATTTAGTTTGATGGTAAGAAGACACTCGGAACTCCTTTACGTCTGGAACGCTTATCAGGCAAACTGGAGAAACGTCAGTGAAATCAGATTAGAAAAACGCATTAGAGACATCGCGGCAGAATGGAAGAGACGAGGTGAAAAACACAGACGAAGGCGAAATAAACAAGCGGTGAAAAACGATCGAAGCTGATGCGAAACGGCCTCTTCTGCCGGCACGCAATCTCGTGGAAATTCCAAAGAAGATTCTCATGTAAATCGCGCTACGTTATCGAACCACCGGAAGTGGCTAAATGACGATCGCCATTATCCATGCGGTCTGGCGAAGGGTTTTCGAGAGCAACAGACAGAAAGGGCGAAAGAGAGAGAGGTGGATGAACAGTGGTGTAGAATGGTTGAAGAGTCTGAACGCGAAGGGGGTGAAATGCAGAACCAGAGGAGTGGAATCGGTGGTTAGCCCCGGTGGGTTGAAAGCTTTCGAATCGACCATTTCGTGCGTTGCTCCAGGTATTCCCCTTGGATACCAGGCTATTCCATTTACCTCGACGCCCGGCCGCGAGAAAGAAAAGAGGATGGAAAAAAATAGCGGCAAATCTGGCAGTCACGAGAGCTGACCAGTTTGCAACGCGCACTCGGGGTAAACTGTTTGTCCGTTTTCGAACTTTTCCTACCCCAAGGGAAATCTAATGCGACGTTCGACGACCTGTCGCATTTGTTCCGAGGATATTCGAGGGACGCGTGTAAAATGGGGAACCAGGTGGGCTGTTTCGAGCCAACAACGTGCCATGACTCTTTCGGTGTTATGGTACAGAGAGAACGAGTTAATACGTTGTTTCGACGTTTGCAGCTATCTCTGTCGTACGTTAGGAAAACAAAATTTCCTCTCGATTTTTAAAGAGGTTTAAAAACGATCGTAATTGTTCACCGTTGTTTCGACGCATTATTTTATTGTTCACATTTCATTCGAATAGTATCACGAAACTCGCGTTAACGAGGTCGACTCTCGAAAGATTATTAAAAGCAAGCCTCTTTTCAACCTCCCTTGAATAAATCTACATCGCGTTGTTCCCGTTGGAGCCTCGACGGTAACAAACCGGAAGAGAACAAAATACCGAAACAAAACCCCCGAACAACAGCCTGGATATTTATCCTTTTCAAGACATTTCCGCCACGAAAAAGCCCTCCAGGTAACGCCGAACGATAAAAATCATCCTGCAGGTAACCTATTCTTGAAAGAACACACCAAAAAAAAGAGAACAAGGAGAACTTGGCCCGTCCTTATGAGGAAAATTTCCTATTTACCTCGTTACGTTTTACGGATCGCCGGAAGTTCGTGAACAGCCAGAGCGACAAGGGTTGATGAGCATCTCGGTCGACGATAAATTTATCCGTGGCTCGCGATTAAAATGACGAAGCGACCGGGTAATGAAGGTCTCGATAAAAATGTTCCCAGAAAGTGATCTTCGTCTTGCTGACATTTTTTTCTATGCCAGAATAAAGATAAAATTTCCTGCTTATCGGTGGACGTGAAACCTCGGCGTTTATCTTTGATAGATTTGGGGAGTTGTAATTCAGATTCTTTTTAGTGTAATGCAAATGTAATATTGTTATAATATTATTATAATATAATAATACATAATTGCAAATGTAAAATATAACAGCAACATGAATATAATTTAATATAAATATAATACGAATATGATGCATTATTATTATAATATGATAATACACAACATAACTGCAAATGTAAAATGTAATAGCAACATGAATATAATTTAATATAAATATAATACAAATTATGATGCATTATTCTTATAATATGATAATACAAAATATAACTGCAAATGTAAAATGTAATAGCAACATGAATATAATTTAATATAAATATAATACAAATATGATGCATTATTATTATAATATGATAATACACAATATAACTGCAAATGTAAAATATAACAGCAACATGAATATAATTTAATACAAATATAATATAAATATGATGCATTATTCTTATAATATGATAGTACATAACATAACTTCAAATGTAAAACATAACAGCAACATGAATATAATTTAATATAAATATAATATAAATATGATGCATTATTCTTATAATATGATAATACATAACATAACTGCAAATGTAAAATATAACAGCAACATGAATATAATTTAATATAAATATAATACAAATATGATCCAGACATTATATAATGAAATACAAATATATAACACAAGAAACATAATATAATACATATGTGATGCAAAAATAATGTAATAGAATGAAAATATAATACAAACGTTATACAAATTTAATAATATAAATGAAGTTCATAGATTTGAAAATTTGAAAACTTGAGAATACTAGAAGCTTTAAAGTTTGTAAATTTCAGAGATTGTCAACATAAAAATTAAAAAATTTAAAAGTTGCCAACATAGAAATTTGAAAATTTAAGAATTTAATAAAATAGAGATTTGAGAGTTACCCCGAAAAATTATAACCTGAAAAAATTTGTTTACGCAGTGCTGGCAATTTGCCATAAGTCAGAGTATTTTCCTTGTAAGAAAGCAAGAGAAGGAAAGAAACAGTTGGATCGGTGGGTGGTTTATATCGGTAATTAAAATCTGTCGCGTACGGCGGTATTGGGTTGGGCAGGAAAAACAAAATAAGGGTGTCAGATGGGCGAAGAGCGTCCAGCGTGATCGAAAACGGGGATAGCAAGGATCGAGGGAAAACGTTGAAATCGCGCTAACGAGAGGATTCGTTATTGAACGGAGCCGGAATATAAAGAACTGTCGTTATCGCGCCTCCAACGTGTTCCCTCGGGCGCGATGCAAATGTGCACGATACGGACGTGTACTCGGGGCTTGGTCACTTTTTTAATCGAGTCTGCACTGTTCCGTGTCGCGCGTTTTCATCCACCTCGTCCCATCGACGGCTTACGTATCAGTCAATTATTAGGAAACGTTTTTTGCGCCTCTATCAGTTGTTTCACGCGCTCGGGATGGATGTTCCTTTTGCTGATCCAAATACGTACCGATATAATGAATTTATGAAATTTTCGTATTTATATTCAAATGAAGTTTTGTTCATTTCGTGTTTACTTCGATCTTATGTTTATATTCAGTTCGAATCAAGTCAATTTCATATTTCGATTTTAATTTATATTCGATTCATATGAAATTTCGTTGAGGAATTTTCAGTATTTGGAAATTTAGGTGTACATGATGTTTATTTAGATGTATTTGGAAATTTAGATGTACATGATGTATATTTAGACGCATTTGCAAATTTACACGTACACGAATTATTTATTATTTGAAAAGTTGAAAGCTTGAAACTTTGAAAATTCATAAAGTATGTATATCGAGTAAATAGTATCCCGGAGAAGTTAATCGGAACTCATTAAGAGCAAACGAGGCTGATGCTCAGGAGAGTTGTCCGAATCTAATTGTTTCCACTTGCGGGGTCGAGTGGACCCGAATTGCGGCTGCAGGATGTAAGCCAGCCACGATTCGTCGCAGCTGCGAATGTCAGGTGAACGGACAAAGTCAAGCGCACCTGGCTCGTTTATTCGGCTAATTTATACGACACCTCGTCACTTACGGTGACTAACAGCGGTCCACCGTCGAATCGATACATCCTTTCGACCTTTACCGAGCCTCGATTCCACTTCGATTTTAACACATCGTTGATTCGCATTTTCAAAACAGTGTTCACTGACTGCCACGTGTTTACACTCGAATTAACTATTTCAGTTTTCAAAGCTTCGAGTAATTTAGGATGTAAAAGCATTCTCTGTCACATTCTCTCGTTCGCTTTATTGTAATAGCGTTACAAATATTTCTATGATGTTGAAGAGATTTTCGATGAGTTACGGATACTGTAACTGTTGCACAATTGCATCAAAAAAATTATTAAAAGAAGACACGAACAAAGTTTCATCGTACATAAATAAAATATATCCAAGTTCATTTAGACTTCACTTTCAAATTTAATTACAGAAATAATAACCAGTGACTTCAGTCGATTAACAATGCGTTAAATTCGGTCCTGTCGAAAGATGACAGTCGGAAGAATGTTTTTGCTACTCGGTTAATAAGCATTTACCTGCGAACCTGGCGTAAAGAGAAAGTTACGTAACGGTCTTCTTCGAGAAAATTTGATGGGAGGATAGAAGGAAACGAACCGTTCGAACGTTTAATAACTAAAGTTGGAAGAACATTAACTGAATTCTATTGTTGTCGCGTCGTCGACGTTGAATGGGAATTTGATTAAAATTTTGTTTAAACTTCGACGCGTCTGGAGTCTGGTCACGGAATAGAAATTCATTTAATGACCGATAGACTGTTCATTTGTGTTGTTTGCGAACTTCCATGACGAATATGTTGCACTAATTTTTTAATGGGAAGTGTTTGGAGTTATTTGGTTATTCAGATGTAAGATGGTAGTTTTGTAAACGAGTGTCAGGTGCAAAATTTACTTTTGAATGTTCATAAAATAGTAGTTTTCTAAACGAGTGTCAAGTGTAAAATTTACTTTTAGATGTTCATAAGATAGTAGTTTTGTAAACGAGTGTCAGGTGCAAAATTTACTTTTAAATGTTCAAAAAATAATAGTTTTGTAAAGGAGTATCAGGTGCAAAATTTATTTTTGAATGTTCACAAGATAGTAGTTTTGTAAACGAGTGTCAGGTGCAACATTTACTTCTGAATGTTCATAAGATAGCTTTGTAAACGAGTATGTCTTTGTCAGATGTAAAATTTACTTTTACGAATATTTCGAAAAGGATAACATGCAGAAAATGTAGAGAACATATTCGAGTGCGCTAAAAATGAGCAAGGAATCGATAAAGCAAACAATAACGAGTGAAAGTGCGCGTTCGTACGGAAGGTTGTAAATTGAAAGGCAGTTGGGAAAGTTAGGCAACAAAACACGAGTGAAACAGTTTAGAAGGGGTGCGATTGAAGACAGGGGCGTGACATCGGAGGGCGAAAATGGGAGAAAGTGTTGGATCCCCGCGACGAGAGATAACGGAGCGTGAAAGGCGTCCACGTCGGTGGCCATTGTATTGTCCCGGGGACAATAGCGTCGGGGATGTCCCTATCTTCCGCCACCAAGTTGATATCGCGATCGAATCGCGATCCAATTGTAATTGGATACTCCGCCAAGCATCGAACTGTCTGCGAACGAAAGAAATCTCGCCAGAAGCGAGTATAGCCGCCGACTTTATCGATTCCAATTTCCCGCCTTAATTGAGAACCACTCGATCCCTCTTTGCAACTTTCACAAACGATGATTTACCATTCCAAATTACCTACTCTCTTGTCTTCTAGACTGCAAAATCCATTAAACAATTCGTAATACGCAGGGGACATATGTGACATGTATAGCATATTCTTCAAGTTATTGCCATGTTATGCATATGTGGATGAAGCTTAAATTTCCACATATCTTTTATGTATATCGTTAAGAACTTCTTCTTACTTAACTGGTAATACTTGTATTAATAAATATAATATTGTACTTGAAATAATAAATAGAATAAGGTACAGAAATATTTAGTTTCTTCAAAGTTAAAATATTTAATAAAATTGTCGATTACTTCAATGTGACAGTCAAGCGTTACAGTCAGTGTAAAGTACTCTATAATGACAGAGTCTTTAGCCAGAACGAAGTCCATTTTATATATAATGAAACCAAAAAGCAATATAATAACATCACAGTAAAGCGCGTACGCTTTGTATACATAAATTACGTATACTTACAAATATTTAATTAGTAAGCGATATAAAAATTCAACTATTCAACTGGCTTTGAAAAAATTTATTAAAAAAAGAATTTGAATGCAGATTCGATAAGGGAAGAAGAGCAACGTCACGCCTCGCGGGTTATTGCAAAATTAGCATAACATCGAGATTTAGATTTTTCGAAGAAAAAAAGGAAAGGTCCGTGATGAGTTTCCCGGCTGTATATAACGTACAGCAGGTTGTATGAAAATCCGAGGAAATTTGGATATTTTCACGCGAATCCTTCATCAAGATACCACCGTTTCTGGCTTCATTGTATTTCGAGCGCGTTTCGTGACTAACGTTCTTCGTATCTGAAATCATTCGCCTCGTACATTATCCGTGAAAACGCGGCTTTGCAATTTAAATCGCAACCGCGTTTCGTTTCGACGTCATTTCGAGTTTCATTAATCGTTTCTTGTTTTCGAAGAATCGCTTCGAACGCGAATCGATTCAACCAAATAATGCGACGCGAAATATCTCGAAATTCTGCCGGCAAATGTTTTCATTCGATTACGGATCGTGTTTTCGAAATTCTACGAACTCGTTATTGTTTCTGGCTAGGAGAAATATAAACGATCAGTCCATTGTTTGGAAATGTGTAACGCAAACAACAGGTATGATTCGTGTTTTATGATGCGTCGTGTACGGATTGAATCGAACGAGATTTCGGCATTTGGGAATTTATAATGGTCGAAGTTCAAAAATTCGTAAATTTGGGAATTTGGAAATTTGGGGACTTTGAGACTTGGAGATTTAGGGTCTTAGAGAGTTCAGAAAGTTTTACAGTTTGCAATATTGGAAAATTGAAGTGTAGCGGTTTCACACCTATCGCGACTAGATGGCGCATAGGACCCAAGTTTCTCGCTAGTACTCAACTTCCTATTCGTCCAAATAGTTCCTGTCCATCCCTTCAACAAGTATTATACAATTTAGTCTATCTATCTATTCAGTTCTGTCTCTCAGTCTCTCAATAATTTTGCATCGCACATATAAACCTTTCCCGATACCTGTATTTAAATACAGTAAATTAATTAAATCTCCTAATATATTTATTTCAACAACCTTCCCCGAACATAAAACGAATAAAGAAATAGAATGTCATTGATAAAAGTGAGAAGCAGGGAGATAACGAGGGCAACGAAAGGTCTCGTTTTCCGAGTTCGTTGCGTCGAATAGACAGAAGTGCGTCGAGTGAATTCACAGGCGTCGGAAACCGCGTCGAAAAACGGCTGACGCGTGTTCCATCCAGTGATGTCCCCGACTCGGTCAATTATTCCACGACACTGGTAAGTACGTTGATTAACACAGGGGCGAAGAGGATTCGTGGTACTCGGCAGGAAGCAAAATCGGCGCGGCTGCACGATGCCGTGAGTACGTGTCGCGGCCGATGTACGCGGAAGATCGCGTCCCGGCTGAATCAAGATTTAATCGAATAATTCTCTTGGGATCTAATGGCGAGGAATAATTTATCGGGTCCCGAGAGCGTAGCTTTCCTACATTATTAACCCTTTCGTTGCGAACCACGTATACAGGGTGTTCGGTTGTGTAAGGTGTGCTTTCTGAAATAACTCTTCCACTGCAATTTACGTGGAACCTTTCTATTAAAAAGTTTTTGAAAAAAGGTGCTTTTTTTAAATCTGTATTGAAATAAAATTAACTAGACAATTTTAAAGTTGCTGTTGATAATGATACAACGATATGAATCAATATGATCAATATGTTCATTGTGTTCAATATGATCAATGTAATCAATGTAGTCAATATGATCAATATGTCCAATGTGTTCAATATGATCAATATGTCCAATGTGTTCAATATGATCAATGTAATCAATGTAGTCAATATGATCAATATGATCAATGTGTTCAATATGGTCAATATGATCAATATGAACAATATGAACAATATGATCAATGTAGTCAATATGATCAATATGATCAATGTGTTCAATATGGTCAATATGATCAATATGAACAATATGAACAATATGATCAATGCAATCAATATGATGAATATAATCAATATGACTAATATGATCAATATGATCAATGCAATCAATATGATGAATATAATCAATATGACTAATATGATCAATATGATCAACATGATGAATATAATCAATATAATCAACGTGATCAATATAATCAATATCACCAATGTGATCAATATGTTCAATATGAACAATATAAATGAATGTGATCAATATAATCAATATGACCAATATGATCAATATGAATGAATGTGATCAATATGATCAATATAATCAATATGACCAATATGATCAATATGAATGAATGTGATCAATATGATCAATATCACCAATATGGTAAATATGATCAATATAATCAATATGACCAATATGATATATATAATCAATATGAACAATATGAAGCAATGTGATCAATATGATCAATATGATCAATATGACCAATATGATAAATATGATCAATGTGATCAGTATGAATTAATGTGATCAATATGACCAATATAACCAATATGATAAATATGATCAATGTGATCAATATGAATGAATGTGATCAATATGACCAATATGAATGAATGTGATCAATATGATCAATATTACCAATATGACCAATATGATAAATATAATCAATGTGATCAATATGATCAATATCACCACATGACCAATAAGACCAATACGATCAATATGCCCAACATGAAAATACAATATGCAGTTAAATATTAAACGAAAATTTTCACGAATAAATTGCGAAGCATTTGTTAAATAATTGAACGCGGAAAATGTCGAACAGTTTTGTGAAACGCAACGTTCAGAACGACAGACCACTTTTGTGCGCGGATATTTTAATCCCTTTCAGAGTACATTCCCTTTGGGAACAGATCGGTCTATGAATAGAATTTGGTTTACGCGTTATCGGTGTTAAACGTGATACCATTGAACGTTGCTAAAGGTGTCGGATCGAAATTTCTACCAACCTAGTGGCCAGTAAATTTAAAAGCTTTTCAAGCGTTCCAAAACTACAATGAATCAATGATAGTTCGTTGCTTCTTTCGCTGGGTGAAAACTTTTTGAAAATTTATTGCCGATCAGAGTTGCTAAAGTTCCCGGGTTTAGAGGCGAAATTCGATTTAAAATATTTCAATTACTTTTGACGCTGATCTGATGGATGCTGTTTATTTATATTGCTTCTTTTTATGTTGCTGTAATTACTGTAGCAATTGGAAATGAAGGGGTGCTGTTAATACTTGAAAGTTTGCAGATTGAAGTTGTACAAGTTTTTAGTGAAAATGTTTCTAAATTTGTAAACTTGAGGGTTTACTAAAATTGAATACAATTAACTATTAAAATTGAATACAATTAACTATTAAAATTTAATAAAATGAACAATTATTTTATATAAATTCAACAATTTTTAATTTCGAACATCATCTTCAGATATCAAATGTTGAAATAAATCTTTGATATCAGCAACCTAATATGTTATCATACACGCAGTAAAATGTAAGTAAACGTTAAAATATTTCGCGTCACCATACTTTATCCCGGCTTTCCCGCAACAGGCTACTACGCCAAAGATAATGGAAGTACAAATGAGGTACTTAGGACCAAGAGAACAATACAGAAACTTCCGCGATACTCTAAAACGCTAAATGCAACTACGGCCCTGTACTTAATCACCTTCTCCAGAATTTTATTCGAAATACAGGAAACGACTTACCCAAATTATATCCGGTCGTGCATCCTCGGTTGATCAACCACGATCTGGAAAAAAAAGCATCGAGTATTTAATACAATTCGATTCTATCTTTTCTGTGGTTTAAAGTGAACTATTAAAATTAATTTAAGTACTCGTGTCGTTAATTTACATTTTATCCTTAGTTTTCCTATTTAATGTTTGTTATCCCATTATGCGAGTATTACACGCCAGTAAGTCTGATTACATCGATCGAAATATCTATTCCACTGTTCCTAACACGCAATAGCATCACGCAACACCAAATTACGACGTTTAGAAAGAAGACCATTGTTTGCCTAACAAAGTTTCCAAGGAAGAAACGCGAAAGGAAGTTAGCAGATCTTTTCCGATTGCATCGATTAGAGCGAAGGGTGTCGCGCGAGATAATGGAAGCACGAGTCTGCCACTTTCGAGGTTCAGTCGGAGGAGCTCGTCGCCGTGAAACTCGCCATTATTTTAATTGCTTCCATTGGGGCAAACGAGCCGCAGGACAACTCCGTGGAGACGCTCTACGATACCCGTAAGGACACAGGCCCGATGTCCTATGGTATCCTGCGGTTTTCGCGCACTTTCCCCTCTCGACTTGCCTAGATGAAATCCCCTGAAGTATTATCTTAATTAGAACCACCATTAAGCCGACCTTCCGTTTATACCCTGCCACTTTTCTTTGTCTCCCTGTCTTCGGACAACCTAATCGATATCGAACCTTTAATTAAAATGTGAAACATAACAACGATTTTTACATTCCTAAGTATTTATCAGAGTCAAAGTTGTCGTTGACTATGTACATGACTAATGTCGCTGAGTATCTACATGACTGATGTCGCTGAGTATGTACATGACTGATGTCGTTGACTATGTGCATGACTAATGTCGCTGAGTGTGTACATGACTGATGTCGTTGACTATGCACATGACTAATGTCGCTGAGTATGTACATGACTGATGTCGTTGACTATGTACATAACTGGTGTCATTGACTATATACATGACTAATGTCATTGACTATGTACTTACATGACTAAGTCGTTGACTATGTACATGACTGATGTCATTGACTATGTACATGACTAATGTCATTGACTATGTACTTACATGACTAAGTCGTTGACTATGTACATGACTGATGTCATTGACTATGTACATGACTAATATCATTGACTATGTACTTACATGACTAATGTCGTTGACTATATACATGACTAATGTCATTGACTATGTACCTACATGACTAATGTCGTTGACTATATACATGACTAATATCATTGACTATGTACATGACTAATGTCGCTGACGATGTACATGACTAATATCATTGACTATATACATGACTAATATCATTGACTATGTACATGACTAATGTCTCTGACTATGTACATGACTAATGTCGCTGACTATGCACATGACTAATATCATTGACTATATACATGACTGATGTCACTGACTATATACATGACTGATGTCGCTGACTATGTGTGTACATGACTGACGTCGTTGACTGTATACATAAAAAATAAGTACCTAACAGAACCATTTAAGTCGAATTAGATCGATAAATGTAACCCAAATTAAATGGTATCTAATCTCACTTTAATCAGGAAAAAATGACAAGTCAATTTGGTAAAAGCTTCATAACAAAGAGATCAAAAATATAAAATATCCTTGCGTATTTAAAAATATGAAATATCCTTGAAATGTTCACATTGATTTTTTTTCAAGGTCCAAAAGCGAAACCGTGTAAGTCGAATTAAATCAGTAAATGTAACCCAAATTAAATCGAGTTTCGTCTCAATTTAATTAGGAAAATATGAAAAGTCAATTTGGTAAAAGCTTCATAATTAAGAGATCAAAAATATAAAATATCCTTGCATATTTAAAAATATAAAATATCCTTGCATATTTAAAAATATAAAATATCCTTGCGTATTTAAAAATATAAAATATCCTTGCGTATTTAAAAATATAAAATATCCTTGCATATTTAAAAATATGAAATATCCTTGCATATTTAAAAATATAAAATACCCTTGAAATGTTCACACTGATTTTTTTTCAAGGTCCGAAAGCGAAACCGTGTAAATCGAAGGATACATGATCGAAAGAACGCGTGCCACGATATCGTGGAATTGGGGAATATCCGGCATCGATTATCCACAGGCCGATAATCTGCAACTCCATTTGCAGCGCAAGAATGCCGAGCGATAACGCGAATCTGTTGGAGAACGTTGCGATCCGGTCAATCAATCAGACTTGTATCGGATGCTGGCCATCATATCCGCTACGAATTACGTCGAATTAAAGTCACGATAAAGCATTCTGTTTCGGCCGCGTTTCCATTTCGATCGCATTTGCATGAACGTTACCCACCCTCGTTATCTCGACCGAACCGATCACGCAAATGGCCCTTCTACGCCCTTCCACTGTTCTCGATCTCTCCGGTTGAATGACCGGATAAAACGACAGCCGAAAGAAAACGCGTTCAACCATCTCCCTAGCATCTAGAGAATCTCTGATCCGCGGAACACATTCTGACTCTCGAAATGAAATTGTCCTTCCTATCGTCCATCTGATTATTCCTTGCCTCTTTCTCTACCGCAGATCCTGATTCTGTTTCACTTTCGCGCCCTGCCTTTTCTGCTAGATTATACCTTCTAATCTCTTTCTCCTCTCTCATTTTATTTCCTTCTATCCGTCGATCTATCAGTGTTACTTTCACGCGATCGCTGTTTGTACTTAATTGGAAATTCGTCCAACTGTAAGTCGCTTCTTATTTTGCGAGGTAGTAAATCGATATAATCTCTCGCTTTGCGCTTGATTGTATCGTTAATGTACGACGAGTTTAAACAGCTGGAAAATGCAAAGTGCTTCGACTGCGATTTTCATGAATTATCGAAAAGTCGAATGAAAAATTTTATACACGTACCCCTGAAATTAAATATACCTCTTCTGTACTTACGTCTTTCACGGCGATATAACTAGTCTCCTGTAAAGGTCGTAAAATGAGTTGCCAACCAAACGTATATTAATTAAAGGTTCGTACAAAAAATAAACTCGTCATACACTCGTCGAAATGTTTCCTTCATTTTCATTCGTTAAATAAACTGTGCTCGAATTGGAGAATGTTCCGCGTAGACTTCGTGTTAATTAATGTACGTACACAAACTGTAGGTCGTCAACGAGTGTAACTAGTTTAGTTTGCAAAGAGGGTGGAACGGTTAGAGTGGAAGTGTTTTTCTAAAGTATGTCGTCCAAATAGAGTAAGCTGCAAGTTCTGTCGGACAATTTATGGGGTTACCCTACACTTCACGGCAACAAAAGGTGTTCCAAAGTTATTTGTCATACAAACTGTATGCACCAAATGTACGTAGTCACACGATATAGATAAATGTGGACAATGAGAATGACAAATAGTGTACACAAGAACTTGACACGAATAAATAAGAATGAGCGTTGTATGCTCTGCTTCGGGGTGATTACTTTCTTAAAATATTGCCAACATTTTCGCATTCTTTACCGATGTAAATGCCTACTAAAGCGATTGCTTCATTCCTTCGAGAATGATGATTGCGCGCATTAGTATACCTTGCATTTTTGTCTGAGGTATGCGTTCTGTCGCCACGCGATATATGGCCACGAGTTACATTCTCGCGTGTTATTCGTGTTACATCGCCTTCTAGGGTTACTTATGTGCTGTACCAAAATTTTATGTCAGTAATATTTTCACGTTATATCGCCGCGTATTGTAATACTACGCGTTGCAGTGACACTCAGGAGATTGTCACGCGATAACTCGCCACGCGTTGCATTCGATATGTGTCATATTTTCACGCGTTATATTGCCACATATTATATCGCCGCGCGTTGCGCTACTACTCGTTGTGTTGATCACGCGTTATATTGCTATAGATCGAGTTCCCACGCGTTGTACTGTCTCGCGTTATATCGCCGCTTGCTATATCGCCGCACGTTGTATTATCACGTATTATACTTCCATATGTTGTATTTCCTCGTATTGCGTTGCTACGCGTTGTATTTTCCACACATTGAATTGTCACGCGTTATATCGCCGTGCGTTGTGTTATCATGTATTATACTTCCATACCTTAGATTTCCACGTATTGCATTGCTACGCGTTGTATTTTCCACGCATTGAATTGTCACGCGTTATATCGCCACGTGCTATATCGCCGCGCATTGTATTATCACGTATTATACTTCCATACGTTGAATTTCCACGTATTGCATTGCTACGCATTGTATTTTCCACGCATTGTACTGTCTCGCGTTATATCGCCGCGCGTTGTATTATCACGTATTACACTTCCATATGTTGTATTTGTACGTATTACATTGCTACGCGTTGTATTTTCCACGCATTGAATTGTCACGCGTTACATCGCCACGTGCTATATCGCCGCGCGTTCTATTATCACGTGTTAAACTTCCATACGTTGTACTTCCACGTATTGCATTGCTACGCGTTGTACTTTTCACGCATTGAATTGTCACGCGTTATATCGCCACTTGCTATATCGCCGCGCGTTGTATTATCACGTATTACACTTCCATATGTTGTATTTCTACGTATTGCATTGCTACGCGTTGTATTTTCCATGCATTGAATTGTCTCGCGTTATATCGCCGCTTGCTATATCGCCGTGCGTTGTGTTATGACGTATTTATATTGCCATACGTTGTATTGCCATGTGTTGCATTGCTACGCGTTGTATTTTCCACGCGTTGTACTGTCTCGCGTTATATCGCCATTTGCTATATTGCCGTGCGTTGTGTTATCACGTATTATACTGCCATACGTTGCATTGCTATGTGTCGCATTGCTACACATTGTATTTGTCATGCATTGAATTGCCACGCGTTATATCGCCATTTGCTATATTGCCGTGCGTTGTGTTATCACGTGTTATAATTCCATACATTGTATTACCATGTGTCGCATTGCTACACATTGTATTTGTCATGCATTGAATTCATGCATTGAGTCGTGTGTTATATCGCCACTTGCTATATAGCCGCGCATTACATATCACGTGTTACAATTCCATACGTTGTATTGCCATTTGTCGCATTGCTACACATTGCATTTGTCATGCATTGAATTCATGCATTGAGTCGTGTGTTATATCGCCACTTGCTATATAGCCGCGTATTGCACATCACATGTTATAATTCCATACGTTGTATTTCCACTTGTCGCATTGCTACACATTGCATTTGTTATGCATTGAATTCATGCATTGAGTCGTGTGTTATATCGCCATTTGCTATATTGCCGTGCGTTGTGTTATCACGTGTTATAATTCCATACATTGTATTACCATGTGTCGCATTGCTACACATTGTATTTGTCATGCATTGAATTCATGCATTGAGTCGTGTGTTATATCGCCACTTGCTATATAGCCGCGCATTACATATCACGTGTTACAATTCCATACGTTGTATTGCCATTTGTCGCATTGCTACACATTGCATTTGTCATGCATTGAATTCATGCATTGAGTCGTGTGTTATATCGCCACTTGCTATATAGCCGCGTATTGCACATCACATGTTATAATTCCATACGTTGTATTTCCACTTGTCGCATTGCTACACATTGCATTTGTTATGCATTGAATTCATGCATTGAGTCGTGTGTTATATCGCCACTTGCTATATAGCCGCGCATCGCACATCACATGTTATAATTCCATACGTTGTATGGCCATGTGTCGCATTGCTACACATAGCATTTGTTATGCATTGAATTCATGCATTGAGTCATATATTATATCGCCACATGCTATATAACCACATATAGTATTCCCACGAGTTATGTTATACGACCACACATTAAATTTGAGTCACCATCTACATATCTATCGAAATGAAAGTACGTCTTTATACGCGCTTCTAAACATAATCTTTGATTGGTTAAACGCTAAAATCCTTTTATCTTTATTCTGCAACCTATGCCTTTTACTGCATTCGAGCAGATGTTCCTCGTGATTCAAGGAACATTTGCCCGCTGTCATTTTTCCACGGCACTTCGCACAACGACCGTTTTATTTCACGCCATTTCCTCGCGCGTTTTACGTATTTACATTAGTCCTGGGAGGAGGAGAGGCTGTAGGGAATTTCGCTCGCCGTTTAATTGACTCTGCGATTCGCAAACACGAAAGCTTTTTCGTTTCGTTGATCGTATATTGTGTCGTACTTTACGTGCCGGTATTTCGCGTTGGCTAAACATAATATCCCGAATCGTTTAAAATCTTTGAATCTTTCCAGACGGTAAGCATTACTTAATCAACTTATTCGCTATTAAAAATAATACGATAAATATTCAATTTGTAGTCAAAACCTTCTAATTCAAAGCGTCGAAATCCTAGATTCCAATTAAAAATTCGTGAATGCACAAACTCTGCAACTGGCGAATTGAAATATTTAGTAGTGGGAGTACAATTGTCTTTAACCGGAGTAAGCGATATTTGACCCGCAATACATCGAATTTGTCAGTATCGTCGAAACAATTTAGGGTTTCCTGACGTTCCATTTGCCTGAATCCATTTACGATCGCGTTTTCCAACAAAGACCGATAATCCCCGAACGCTCGTGCACGATTTCTCATGCTGGTTTCCGGGGTTTAAAGAGAAATACAAAGGACTTGGCAAGATGACGAGGGAATTATTCAGTCCTGTTCTCTATTTTGCCGGCCACCGTGCAATAGGCAATAACTGCCTGACGTAGATAACGACCAGTCGGACTCCTCCGTCCCTAAAGGGACAGAGATAATTCGCGAAGATCGTTCTAGCGCGTGGAAAAGCCAACAGGGAACTGGCCATCCCTCCTCGACGTAATAATACGTCGTCCGATGGGAGAGGCGCGTGGCTCGCATGCAGATCCAACGGGATCTGATTAATTCCTCTACGATTCTCCCTTTTGACCCTCCTCCAACCTAGATAGGACCGATATCTCCCTCCGATTCTTACGCCTGCTAATGTCCTTGATTTATCGCTTTCTGTCGACCCGATTAATTCACTTTCCCGGTTCATTTTACTTTTAATGGAATATAAACCCGAGTGCACGATAATTTATCGGAGAACCAGAATTTTACATAGATTGGTAGCCATCGATAAATTCAATGAAACTTTGAATGCTAGACTTCAAATGTTTTCACCTAAATCTGTTTTTCCTTTTTAACTCTGAACGATGGGATTGAACGGTGGCCAACTTTAATCGAATCAAACTTTAATATGAACAGGTCTTGTTGTAGGTCTTGTGAGGCTAGACGTCTTGTAACACTAAAGAAAATTGTTTGTAGTCTACCAAGTTGTCTATTTATTAATATGTGCAGGTTTTATGAGAATAGAAGTCTTGCAGGATTAAAAGAAATTGTTTGTAGTCCAGCAAATATTCTATTTATTAATATGGGCAGGTCTTGTGAGGCTAGACGTCTTGTAACACTAAAGAAAATTGTTTATAGTCTACCAAGTTGTCTATTTATTAATATGTACAGGTTTTATAAGAATAGAAGTCATGCAGGATTAAAAGAAATTGTTTGCTGTCCACCAAATATTCTATTTATTAATATGAGGAGGTCTTGTGAGGCTGGATGTCTTGTAACACTAAAGAAAATTGTTTGTAGTCTACCAAGTTGTCTATTTATTAATATGTGCAGGTTTTATGAGAATAGAAGTCTTGCAGGATTAAAAGAAATTGTTTGTAGTCCAGCAAATATTCTATTTATTAATATGGGCAGGTCTTGTGAGGCTAGACGTCTTGTAACACTAAAGAAAATTGTTTATAGTCTACCAAGTTGTCTATTTATTAATATGTATAGGTTTTATAAGAATAGAAGTCTTGCAGGATTAAAAGAAATTGTTTGTAGTCCACCAAATATTCTATTTATTAATATGAGCAGGTCTTGTGAGGCTAGACGTCTTGTAACACTAAAGAAAATTGTTTGTAGTCTACCATGTTGTCTATTTATTAATATGTATAGGTTTAATAAGAATAGAAGTCTTGTAGAATTAAAAGAAATTGTTTGTAGTCCACCAAATATTCTATTTATTAATATGAGTAGGTCTTGTGAGGCTAGACGTCTTGTAACACTAAAGAAAATTGTTTACAGACTACCAAGTTAAAAATAACCCATTTCTCCATTTACTGATATTTTCATAAGGGCGAAAATTTAGCCAAGATTTCCGGTTAAAGCTCCGAATTTGATTTTCTCGTCAGATCGCGAGTGGAATCGTACGAAGAAAATGGAGAGGAGAGTAAAAAGAAGGGAATCTGGTTGTTTCAGAAACGTGGAGGATTACGCGAGAGAGCACGAGGAAGCGTCGAAGAACATTCAGCAGTACCTGTCGAATCCAATCAACGCTTATCTGCTCGTGAAAAGACTGACCACCGATTGGAAACGTGTCGAGGAGCTGATAACGCAGGACGTGGGCAAATCTTTCGTCGCGAATATCACCAACTCACGTAGCGACCTTAAATTCCCAACTGACGAGGACCTTAATGGCGCCGCTGTCGCTTTGATGAGGCTACAGGACACGTACAAACTCGACACCGCACAGGTCGCCAGGGGCGTGTTGAATGGGGTTCAATACAGCACAGGATTAAGCGGTTCGTACTTTTTCGACCTTCTCTTTCGTTTCTTTTCCTTTCTGTATTTATATCGGCGAGCAACGATGACAATTCTTGGAGGAATCGTTCCTGAATCCTTTGTATTGCTTTCTGTTGTAACTATTGAACCGTCAATGGTACAGGTCAATAGTTACAATAATCGAAGGAACAAGAGATTCACTTCTACTTTTAGAAAAGAAGCACGTTAATCGGGGACTTTTCTTTTTCTGCAAGAATAGCAGGAGAAAAGTACTCGGATAAGAATTAACTTTCTTTCGTTCGAAGGTGTGCGCTGAATACCGAGAGTCCATTGAAATTCATCCATCGATTCAGATCGTGATATAATCGTGGAAGCATCTAATTGATTTTGTAATTTCGACAAAATTTCGTGTTTCGACTACTTAAGCTTTTCGTAAAACTGGCCTCTCTTGTTAATGATAAGCAGGATCGTGATAATTGGCTGCGCGATTTTACGGATTATCCTTCGCAAAGCCTCGAGATTAACATTATAAGAAGGTTTTCTGAACGCGCGCATTGTAAACGTAATCGCGGGACCTAATTTCAACATCCAGCCTTTATTCGCGAAAATCAACACTGCGGCGAAAGCGGGCTTTAATGAATATCTGAGACGAGTTTTTTCAGCTAGAGTTTTACTGTTCCCCCAACATTTTATGTTTGCGAAATGAAGATTGCATCGCGGCTTCATCTCATCATTTTCCTCCGTTTTAAATCGGCTCATTACACTGAATTTACTGCCGAAACTTTCGATTTCGTTAATACTCCCAACACATTTTCAAATTCAGAAATTTGTAACTTTACATTTCATTCTTTCTGCAACTCCACATCACCACATACCAATATACCTCAGTCTCGATATATGAATATCCCTAAAATATTCCGAGATCTCAAATCTTTAGATTATTTCTAGATCTCACAATTTCTATATTTCGATATCTCTAGATTCCAAATTTCTATTTGTAAATACCACTATTGATATTTGACTATAGCAAGAAATTATTTACTCGAGAGAATAGCTTGATCCTAATTCTCTAAGGAGCTTTGATGCATCGACTACCAATGTACCACCATGAGAGAACCAGTTCGTTATCGCATTAGCAGTTTAAAGAAAAAAAGCCCGAAGAGTAAGAGAGAGGGAACGAAAAGCTTTCGCAGCTTCTTTGCGGTGAATTATTTATCCGGGTTAAGGATAGGGGTGAAAACGTTGCGAATCGACGGGGACATCGAGCCTCCCGATGTTACCTGTACTTAACGATACCCGACAATGAATAATTTACGCGATTCCCTTTTTCAGTCTGTCCTGTTCTCGCTTTTTCGACGAACCCTCTCGCCAATTTCGCTGCCGCGATACTCCCGCAGCCATTTCGCAACTTCTAATGTCACCAACGACGCGTTCCTCCTCCCCTGCCGCCTCTTTTATTACCACGGGTTTTCAACTTTCCATCCCGACGGGAGAGTGATTTTTTTCGTCGATACGATTCCCTCGATCCTTCCTCTGCATCATTTATCCGCTACGGGAAAAGAGTTCGATGAATATTGAATGGAGTGAAAATGATCTGCTCCTGGGACTCTTATTCCCTCTATATTTTTACCTCGAATCTAAGCTGAAGATTCGCTTATTTCGATCACGTGGATATAAATTTTCGAGGCATCTGATGAAAACAGTGAATGAAAAACTTGAATTGATAAGTTCAAGTTGGGTATTTGATAATAGGAAAAAAAAGATTAATGGTGTTTAAGATTTCTTTTGACTGTTCAATTTTATGCCAGCATCCTTCGCTATAGTTTTTGATCGAGACATTAATCTTCGCCTTAATTAATAGTACTGTTAGGGTCGAAATTGATCAGTCTCGTTCCGAATCCCACATCTCTATTTCCAAGTGTACATAATGTTGTATAGTGTCTTGTATCCTGCTCTTCTCGATGATTCTTCAAAGCAGCACGATAGTTTCCAATGTGTCCGGTGAACTCGTTTGTGTATAAAATAGGTTGAAGAATTAACAATATAGGTAAGCTGCTGATTGAATTTATTCAGCAGTAGGTTCATAGTAGATTCAAAGTGACTTGCTTAAATGTTGAATGATTTCTGATATTTTTACACTTTGATATATGCAAAGTAAACAATCACGTGTACCACAAACGGTTTGAGTTCTAACTGTGCAATACTGCATAGTGCTTTGCAGTGATTTAAGAAAGTTCCGCAAGAAGTTTTTAATGCAATACCAAGCTTCACAATTTGTAACGGAAACGAATCGGATTGGCGAACATTCTCCGCTTATTACACAAACTTCTCGAAACATTTCAATTCGGAGTACTCGATCTTCGAATCCTCTTACGAGATTTAAAATTCAAGCATCTTTCCAACATCCGTTGCCACCGAATGAACCAACAGTGCATGTATTCTAGACACAGTCGTTACGTTAACTCTTCTTTTCCGCAACTTCATCGCGACTCTCGTAAAACTTCTTTTATTCCCTTCAAAAACTGTTCTTACGTAATAAAGTTGCGCGTCGAACGATTCCGCGGGTCGTTGAGCGCGAAGAAATATTACGTTGAAAGGGGGCCATCGCGTTTAACAATTATGAATTTAACAGAAAATTATTTTAGACCGTAAAATCCTTGCGGTTTACTCGGCGGAATTTCGAACGAGAAAGGTTTGAAAAGCGTATTTTTTCGACTCTTCAAATGGGAATGAATGCGTCCTGCGTCAAAGGGAGTGGTAAACGGCGAGGAAGAAAATAGGCAGAAATTAATTAACAGAGGCAGCTATTCGTATGGTGGAAAGAAAGAGTAAAGGAAAGGGAAGAGGAAGTTCTATGGTTTGACGCCGGTTGGAATATGTAACGAGGCATTGAGAAACCCTTAAAGTTTCGTTAAAAGTTTGCATCCTACCGGATCGTTCGATTCAACCGAGCCAGAAACTTGGAAAAACACGGAAGCTTTAGTTCGCTTCTTGTTTTTTTTAATTTTAACTTTCAAATTTTCAACGCGGCTCGCTCCATCTTCCGCTGTTATTGCGAATGCAATTATGATAATCGAGTCATGAATTATACAGGGTGGCTTCCAACTCGCGGGACAATCAAACGCTGCCAGCCATCGTCCCCGCTGGAATAAGTCGAAATCGGACCAACTTTTATCGCTTAATACTCCCATTTTTTTTATGGGAGTCATTCTATCAAAATTTCACTCTTCAGCATCGTATAATATAATACATTGGTTTAGTAACTTTAATTTATAAAATTAGCTCTTCATATCTGTATTTCACTTCATACTTTTAATGCTAACCGAAGTCTATGAGTTTCTTTTCACTGTTAAATATAATACTTGAAGAATGTTTTCATTTTTCATGATTTTTTTCTATTTGACGATTTTGGTCTTGTTACGTTTTTAAAGATTTCAGTCTTAGCTTTTTAAGCTCTTTTTAAGCTCTTCAACTGCTCTTTCATTGTACGGACTGTTACACAAGGTACACAATTTTAGACTGCTTTACAGTGATTTTGTGAGTAGGATGAAATTAATAACAAGCCCCTAATTAATGAACCCCTATCAATTAACCGTTAACCATAGCAAATTTCCACCGTTTTCTGTTTCTTGTAAACTTCTAAATTTCGTTGAAAATTTCTCGAGCGAAAATGAGGTAAATAACAGCCAATATGACTTAAATTATCAACACGGTATTTTCCAATAAAACTTTCAATTTTGTCTGAAATAAAATTTGTTCGAAACTTTGTTGTTACAGCCAGCGATTGTTTCGAACTGGGCCGGCAGTCTTATCATAACCGCGATTACTATCACACAGTCCTGTGGATGCAGGAAGCCATGGATCGCCTTCAGGAGGAACAAAACGCGACCACAACTCTGAAACCAGATATTCTAGAATATCTAGCCTTTTCGACGTACATGCAAGGTATGCGTTTCTGTGATAATAAAATTAACATTTAAATTCACGTCACAAGTATGAGAAGAAAAATTGATAAAAGTATTCGAACTAAATTTCTTTGGCTGAAGGTACACTCGGTGAATATCAAAATTGAAGTGCAAGGATTAATCTTGAAGTGCAAAGATTAATCTTGAAGTGCAAGATTTTGATTAATATCAAAATTGAAGTGCGCGCACAGCCACTAGGTTCGAAACTGGTGTAGTTATAAGTTTTGTATAAGGTGTCTCACAACTAGTGTGGTCTCTGAAATGGGGGTAGGTGACGTGAGTCTGAATAAGATTTCCCTTTGCAAAAATGGGATTTGAAGCCTCGTTTTTGAATTATTAAGGAAAAACACGGACCAATCAGAGCGCGGGGATGACGCATGCGCAGACGCGAGAACGGCAGCTTCGGATAACGCGTAGTTATCCAACACGTGGTAATCCAACGCGTAGTAATGCAACGTGTGGTAATGCAACGCGTGGTAATCCTACGCGTAGTAATCCAATGCGTAGTGATCCAACGCGTACTAATACAGAGTGTGGATATCCAACGCGTAGTAATCTAGCGCGTGCATATTCTACGCGTAGTAATCCAACGCGTAATAATGCAACGCGTGGTAATTCTAAGCGTAGGAATCTAATGCGTGGTAATCTAACGCGTAGTAATCCAGCATGTGGATATCCAACGCGTAGTAATGCAACGCGTGGTAATCCTACGCGTAGTAATCCAATGCGTAGTAATCCAACGCGTACTAATACAGAGTGTGGATATCCAACGCGTAGTAATCTAGCGCGTGCATATTCTACGCGTGGTAATCCAACGCGTAATAATGCAACGCGTGGTAATTCTAAGCGTAGGAATCTAATGCGTGGTAATCTAACGCGTAGTAATCCAGCATGTGGATATCCAACGCGTAGTAATGCAACGCGTGGTAATCCTACACGTAGTAATCCAATGCGTAGTGATACATCGCGTACTAATACAGAGTGTGGATATCCAACGCGTAGTAATCTAGCGCGTGCATATTCTACGCGTGGTAATCCAACGCGTAATAATGCAACGCGTGGTAATTCTAAGCGTAGGAATCTAATGCGTGGTAATCTAACGCGTAGTAATCCAGCATGTGGTTATCCAACGCGTAGTAATGCAAGGCGTGGTAATCCTACGCGTAGTAATCCAATGCGTAGCAATCCAACGCGTACTAATACAGAGCGTGGATATCCAACGCGTAGTAATCTAGCGCGTGCATATTCTACGCGTAGTAATCCAACGCGTAATAATGCAACGCGTGGTAATTCTAAGCGTAGGAATCTAATGCGTGGTAATCTAACGCGTAGTAATCCAGCATGTGGATATCCAACGCGTAGTAATGCAACGCGTGGTAATCCTACGCATAGTAATCCAATGCGTAGTAATCCAATGCGTACTAATACAGAGTGTGGATATCCAACACGTAGTAATCTAGCGTGTGCATATTCTACGCGTAGTAATCCAACGCGTAATAATGCAACGCGTAGGAATTTAATGCGTGGTAATCTAACGCGTAGTAATTCAGTATGTGGATATCCAACGCGTAGTAATGCAACGCGTGGTAATCTAACGCGTAATAATCCAGCATGTGGATATCCAACGCGTGGATATTCGACGCGTAGTAGTCCAACGCGTAATAATCCTCGCGCTCTGATTGGTCCGTGTTTTTCCTTAATAATTCGAAAACGAAGCTTCAAATCACATTTTTGCAAAGGGAAATCTTATTCAGAATCACGTCACCTATCTTCAGGGACCTATAGTTGTGAGACACCCTGTATATTACAATATATTTACAAAGAAGGCAGCAAATTTTTCGTAAATAGAATATTGCGTTAAATGAGGTTTTAATGAGACATTGAAGAAACAAGTGTAATCTAACATACGCGTAATGAGATACGAGTGATATATTTAACATACGATTATACGTTTAATCGGTACACCATCGCATATCAAATTGCCGCACACATCGTCGTTAACATTTAAACGATATATTAAATATTCAATCATGTGCATTAATTCGATGCTCGATACACGTAATATGTCACGACACATCGATTATCTGTACGTGCTATCAAAATTAGCATTCGAATATCATAATTAAATTGAACAGAAAATTTCTACGTGCAAACAAGTTTGTAGGGTAAAAACTATACAAAGGGGATTAAGACAAAGACTCGTTGGCGAGACAAGGGAAATAGAAGGTCGTTTGTTTTAATCTTATTTATTCGTTTTACTTGTCCCTCTAGCTGTCTCGCAATTATACAGTTTTGCCAGAGTGATTTAGAACAGGAGTTTACGAGAATAATCTGGTTGGCTAGCGTTCGTTGGACAAATTAAAATAACAATTGCGCGCGGTTTTCAGTTGTCCCGTGGGCGACGGATTTGCTAGCAGAAAACTGAGAGCAAAATAAAAAAAAAAGAAAATAATCCACGGACCCGTAAAAAGTCGCGAAACCGTTATAAATTAGAAACTAAATTACTCACGCGTCCGTGATGTTACTCCGAGGTTACCGAGTTTTACGGACTATTCACGATTTTGTTCCTTCTTTTTCCCTCGGCGGTGTTTTTTCGTTTTTGAAACTCGATTACGCACGAGATAGCGGCTAAAATAACGGACATATAATATTGTTTCGAACAAAGGTAAATAATTCACTGTGGAACTCCATTTGAAGCGATTAAACAGAAAACTAGGAATAATCATTTACAGCACGGTTTTACGCATACCGTCAAAGCTTGAAAATACATTTTACGTCGATGTTTTTTTATTTCCGACAGAACGTTTTATAATCGCGTCGTTGAGGAGAAATTGCTCGGAGCGATTTCCTTTTACGGTAATCTGTGTTATTGAAAAACGTTTGAAACTGTGATACCGTGGTCGACAATGCAGAGATGCGATAATAAAAATTTACTTTTAATATTTAAACGAGGCAGCTTTGCTACATCTGTGGGCTGGTAATTACTTGTTCGCTATGAACTTTGAGGAAGACTTTGGTTAAAATTTTCATATTCAGATATTAAATTATAAATCCTTCAGAGGTTAAAACTCATAAAATATACAAGCACCATGTGGATTTATAACCGTGTTGTATGATTGAAATTAAAATTGTATCTCACTGAGTTGGATGACCTGGAGATATATTAACAGGGTATATTCTGATGTATTTTGAGTAGGTAGGGTTATTTAGCTTATTGACATTGAGTTTCAAGGTTATTAAAATCGATGTATGTGTTCTTTTCTAAAAATGGCTACGCCGAATACATTTTTGCGAATATCTTCGAAATTAAAGTAGAACGATAGTTACATGTAGAGAGAGAAATTATTCAGAATAATGTCCTTGATAACATATTTCAAGGTCATAAAGATCGGAGAAGTATGAAGACTTTTATAAATAATTACCATGTCGAAAATATTTTTGCAAATATCTTCGAAATTAAAGCCGAACGATAATTACATGTAGAGAGAGAAGTTGTTCAGAATAATGTCCTTGACAACATATTTCAAGGTCATAAAGATCGGAGAAGTGTGAAGACTTTTATAAATAATTACCATGTAGAAAACAATTTTGCAAATATCTCCGAAATTAAAGTCGAACGATAGTTACATATAGAGAAAGAAGTTGTTCAGAATAATGTCCTTGACAACATATTTCAAGGTCATAATGATCGGAGAAGTATGAAGACTTTTATAAATAATTAACATGTAGAAAACAATTTTGCGAATATCTCCAAAATTAAAGCCGAACGATAGTTACATGTAGAGAGAGATGTTGTTCAGAATAATGTCCTTGAAAACATATTTCAAGGTCATACAAATCAGTGAAGTACAAAATTTTTTATAAATAATTATCACATCGAAAACATTTTTGCAAATATCTCCGAAATTAAAGCAGAACGATAGTTACATATATAGACAAAAATTGTTCAGAATAATGTCCTTGACAACATATTCCAAGATCATAAAAATCAGCGAAGTATATATCCCTCTATAAATAATTACATTAAAAATATTTTTGAACGAAGCCTAAATTGTCCCCTTTTCCCAAACTTGCCTTTAGTATAATTACCTAATGAAAGAATTAGTTGAAAATTAAATGAGACTTAATTATCGAGCAATCGCGCTAAAACGGTAAGATCAGAAGAAAGAACCGAAAGGAAAGAAAAGTTTCGATAATAGTGTGAATCAAGTGCCGTCAGCGTCAGTAAGTATTCCCATTGTAAGAAGTTCGGTTAGAAGGTGGAAATAGATTTAATGTCCGTGAAATCAATTTCAAACAAGCCCGCGGGAAAAGGTATTCGAAAGAACTCGAAGGGAATTTAATTGCCATCAAATTTGTCGTCGTCGGACGTGGAAGTTGGCCGGTCGGTTAGTTTGTTTAAAGCTTCATTAAAAGTTAGTCGAATGCAGTACGACTCTTTCTCTTTCTCTCCTGCACATTCTTTCTCCTTTCGAGCTTTCCCTTTCGGGCTCTGTTCGACCCTCGAAGATCGACGAAACGCTGACGCGCAATCGTTGGCAGAAATCGTCGAACAGAGCACAGAAGTAGCGGTTCGTTAATAATAGGAAATTTAGCGTTTCGCTCGTTCGAGGAGATTTAATATCGAGCCGTGTAAATAGCGGCACGTAGCCTTCTTGCTGCGCTGGAAACTCGATTTACTAATGAAATTTATTCTATTGTACGCAGGGAACGTGGCGCGGGCTTTAAGCATGACGAACGAGCTTTTGGAGCTTGTACCGACTCACGAGCGAGCCTTAGGCAACCGTGCTTATTACCAGAAGGAAATTCAGAGCAAGGCGAATCAGTCGAAGAAGAAGCGCGGCGAGGACGGCCAAGACGACACAGCCGTGCCTGCTCAAGTAAGATAGATCATCGCGATCTATTATGCAAATAGTAATAATCCTAATTATTTCCTTCAACAATCGGTTTGCTTTGTGGCTTTCTCATTATCTCCGGTTAAATTAACGACAAACTCAGGTCTCGATACAAACGACCTTGCGAATCGCTTTCCAATTCTATCCAAATAAGAATTATCGTCAACTCTTTGGGGTTGAAATCCTCTGTTAGTTTTCCATGCATGATGGAACGCTTTAACCCATCTCCAAACAAAGTTACTCCTACTGAGTTTAATAAAACTGCTTAGTTTATGTAATTCGTTTCCTGTGACTTCCTTCACATCGTGTTCCTCAAAGAGTTAACATTCAGCGTTCACTTTACTTCAAAGTCTGTACACAAGTCTATATGACTTTGCAGAACTTTTATACGTCACAAAATAATAAAAGAATCACTATAACAATTGAACAGAAATTCCTTTAACGAATCGTTAATTTATTAAAGTATGAAGAAGTAGAAGATATTAATTTTCCAAGTAATTGTCTTCGTCCATTTTCCAGCACTTTACGGTCACCGAGGAGAAAGTAAAAACCTGGGAAGAAATGACAGAAAGAGAACGGTACGAGATGCTGTGTCGCGGTGAAGTTTCAATTCCCCCGGAAATACAGAAGAACCTGAAGTGTCGATACGTCGATCGAGGAATTCCGTTTTTAAAGATTGCACCGTTCAAAGAAGAGGAAGCGTATCTGGATCCGAGGATTGTCATTTATCATAACGTGATATACGACGAAGAAATCGAAACGATCAAAAGAATGGCGCAACCCAGGGTAATAAATTGTATTTGCGCGAAGAATACGATCATTCTTTCTTCCGTTAAAGTACTATGACACTGTCGGAATCTATAGGTTCTCTGTTTCAAAGTGAATTCTTGTTCGATAAACTGCGTATTCTTATTCCATTTTATTTCTGTCGCTTATTTAGTTATATCAGATAAGAAAGAAATAGATGAAAACTTGATTAAATGGATCAAAGATTACTTTAAAACCTACTCGAGTGTATTTTGATTGCGTTCTATCTTATTAAGATTCTTTCTAACTTTTTGATTTTGTATTTCTTAGAGTATGCATAGTTTAAACATTAGTGCTTACTGTTGCAACAGATACTAGCCATCGAATTAGGACCACATAAGAAAATTTCACTTTTATAACCATAACATTGTATCATATGTAAGCTTGTCTCAAGTCATGCAAAACCTAATTATATAGCCAGAGGCTGTACTTCTCCCTTTCTCTGTACATGAAGCATAAATCTGATTGCAGTTCAAACGTGCCACGGTGCAGAATTACAAAACTGGTGCCTTAGAGATAGCGAACTATAGAATTAGTAAGAGTGCATGGCTGCAAGAACACGAGCATAAACACGTGGCAGCGGTGAGCAAACGCGTGGAACACATGACGAGTTTGAACGTGGAAACTGCGGAAGAATTGCAAGTGGTGAACTACGGTATCGGTGGTCATTATGAACCACATTTCGATTTCGCAAGGGTAAGTTAACAGTAATATGTTTCAATTACGAGACTAATTAACAGGAACTATAATTCGTTTTTTGTTTTTAGAAAGAGGAAACGAACGCGTTCAAGAGTCTGGGTACCGGAAATCGTATTGCTACTGTTCTTTATTATGTAAGCACCAGCTTAAATTATCTGCAGATATCCTTAAATTGTTCAAGAGAAATCTGGAAGCGATACCGTGTTCTAGTTTTATGATTCTAAAAGGTTAAGATAGTTTAAATATTTGTGAGAGACACATACAGATATAATTTAAAACGTGTTCTATTCAATTCTGTACTGTATGGGTCTGATCTTGAGGCTTTATCTACATTTCAAAATAGCTGTTGTGTAAATAAATGCACATGGTATCATGCTCAAGGCATTCTCTATAGACCAACATCCTCTGTTTGTAAAGTTTGAAAGAGCTTATTAATCCAAATAATATAACCTAGGGTATCCTCAACATCCCCTGTTTGTAAAGTTTAAAAGAACATACTAATTCAAATAATATAACCTAGAGTATTCTCAACATCCCCTGTTTGTATAGTTTGAAAGAACATACTAATCCAAATAATATAACCTAGAGTATCCTCAACATCCCCTGTTTGTAAAGTTTGAAAGAACATACTAATCCAAATAATATAACCTAGGGTATCCTCAGCATCCCCTGTTTGTGAAGTTTGAAAGAACATACTAATCCAAATAATATAACCTAGGGTATCCTCAACATCCCCTGTTTGTGAAGTTTGAAAGAACTTATTAATCCAAATAATATAACCTAGAGTCTAACAATAGAACCTAGAGTCTGATGTACTCTCTGAGTACTCTCTGAATACCTCTGAGTACATCAGAGAGTGATCAGACTCATCCTCTCTAATACATCACTCTCTAACTACCGTCTGAGGTACCATTTCTAAAACACCTATTAAACAATAAAAATATATTTGTAGATGAGCGACGTGGAACAAGGCGGCGGTACCGTGTTCACAGCCATTAACATCTCCCTGTGGCCCAGGAAAGGCAGCGCAGCATTTTGGTTCAACCTGAAACCCAACGGCGAGGGAGATCTCAGAACCAGACACGCGGCCTGTCCAGTGCTAACCGGTTCCAAATGGGGTACTTAAACGCTCACGCGACTCGACAAATAAAAACATTCCCTCTGATAAACGTTCGACTTTGATTTCAGTGGCGAACAAATGGCTCCACGAGAGAGGTCAGGAGTTCCTCAGGCCCTGCACCCTCGAGAACCAAACTTCGGACGAGGCTGATGTCAGGCACTGAATCTCTCGGCAACCGGATCGACGTTAGTGAAAGATAAACACGAATGGGATTTATCGACCTTTGTTCACGATGTACGGCTAACGTGAAAAGTGTTGTTTTAACGTTGAACGACGAAGGGGAACATTGTTTGATTCGTCGTAAAGGAAACAGAGAAATTGCGACACGATTGTAGTAAACGCGTGGAACGATATAACTGAACTGGTGTAATTTTTGTACAGAGGTCGGCGGGAAAACCGGGGAAAACCTACCAGCATTTAGCGAACATTATAAACACCATTCGATTAAACTTCCAAAGTTTTGTCGGTTCTGTACTGATTACAACAAGGATTAACGCTTTGATGGCCGGTATTACCTGATCACGGTTTTAACTTTCATTAGTTTTTATCCGTGAAACTGCACCGCAAATGGCCCATTTGTGCCGGATATTTTCACACGTTACTTGGAAGGTTAATCAAGTTAAAAAGTTAGGAAAGGTTTGATTAAAAGTTTAACTAAGGTTTGATTAATTTAACGTTCAATGGCGTTGAGAATCTGTTACCTAACGAGATAAATCTGATTAGCAATTTTTGCTTTCACCACGGTAAATTTGGACGATGACTTATGAACTAATTTTAGTTCATAAACGAGTAATTTTATAGAGTTGTATTCTTGATTTTAACGTTCAGTTATTTCCGTTTTTTATCTTTAAATACTAATCTTACAAATTGATGTTTGCAACAACGAAACTGTGACATAGGTTTCCATTGGTATTTCCTTTTTCCAAATCACGTCAAAGGTCATCAAAGTGTTAAGATTAAACGTTTAATTTCAATCCTCTTCCGAGGTCATTTGTCGCATCATTTCATTGTGCATTATCCTTAGGTATAGAATTTTTACAAAAACACACGGCATTTATCTAATAGTATATATGTATTAGAAATTAAAGCAATAACGAGTTGCACGTTTTAGGCCAGTCAGTTCGTCTCGAAGTCAGGATTGTGATTGCGTACGAAATGATAATTATGTAGAATATGATCTGTAGCTAATTTTTGTGGCCTTAGTAATTGTTGGAAACATTTGAAGACACGATACATTCCTTTACGACATATATAATAGTTCAACCTAATTTGGAAAAGTTCTAATTTCTTTCGTTTGCCTTGCAAATATATTTTCGAGGTAAATTCTGTTCTACGTAATTATCTACAAAACACGTACCCCTCGCAAGAACCTCAACATTTCAATCTCATGAATTCACTCGGTAAACGCGGAGATAAAAGAAAATGGAATCGAACATTCCTGTGTTCATCAAAGAGTATTCTATTATAATTAAATCTTTAACTGTATCGTTCCTTATTCTACGACACGTTTCCCCGTCAGCGGGGTATATCTTGTAAATAGTAGTGATGTAATAATCGAGAAGCGTTTCATTAGAGATCCAACATCTTGTATACGAATCGCTTGTAAAAATGAAAGAAAATAAACGAGAACAGAATGATAGAGATCGACTTTATCGACGGACGAACACGTCTGCGTCGTAATTACCGATTTTAGAACGTGATGGAAATCTCGGACGATCAATGTGTATTGTCAATATTTCGATATTTTCACGACTAATATATATTTCGAGATTACCAAGGTTAATATATATTGTCAATAAATATTGAGAGCTGTGAAATATTGACAACGCATGTTAATCGCCTGAGGTCTCCATAAAATGTTATACGTGAGCTTAGACATCCGACATTTTCGGATGAAATATCGTTGGAATAATTAAAGTAGAAAATACTCGAGTAATCGTATAATACGTACCTTAGATACTGCCACCGTTCATCTCGAATCATAATCCTCGTGTGTGTGAGTGTGCAATAGCTAGCAACAGCCTCTTCGATTCTTTGTCGATCAATAGTTTCCACGAATCGTTCAATTTTATGCACGAAATTAGATAAAATGCACGAGAAACACTTTTGTACGTGTTCGTACGTAAACTCGTAAACTCTAGTAAAGTCGAGTAGCGAACGCGAAAGACGCGTGGGTTTAATAAAATCACTTACAACCACTATATTTGTAAAATTCTTACTTAAACACAGTAATTTTCGCGAATTTTACACTTTTTCGGAGCACAAAATTTCGCGCGTCGTTCACTACGCGGTGTCACTTGAAACTGAAGCGTCAAAGATGGCTACGCAAAATGGCGGATCAGCGACGCGTTCTGATTGGTTCGTGCGTTACCAACAGTAGCTTCTAACCAATCACATTGATCTGTCATAAATATTGGCGGTAACTCGTGCGACGTTTGGAGTGATTCGGTGTCCGAACAGTTTTTTCTCTGTTGCGTTTAAAAGTGAACAATTAACTGTGTTAAACTATCTCTGAGTGAAGTTAATTAACTTTAAAAACTCCACGCGTCTTCGGCAGTGCTATACTCGAAGATTATCAGTGAATTTTGCATGAATAGAGGATCAATAGGATTCATGAGATCGTTGCAGATTTACTACCGTGCTAAACTCATCACCGGTAAGCGATTCCTTTATTCGTAACGATTGGCACGAAAAAATTCAATTTCGGCGCGAAATATATACGCCGTACGATGTACATAACTCGTATAAGCGTCTGAACGACCATATCGCTCGTATTAATTATCGAGTTTCGAATAAATAAAACATTTAATCAATCTACGTTTCGACTGAGAAAGCGTTAAACGCTCATTGTTACGATTCATTGTTATCGTATTGTTAAGTCGAACGAGCTGAACCGGCTCGCTTCACAGTGATTGTCACGAATCGATTATTCGCGAAATCACTATTTCCTACGTAACCTGTAATCTGTCAGTTCATTTATCACGATCATTACTTTATTCTATTGATAAGCTATAAGATAATGTCACGCAATAAACATTTACAAATCTCGATTGGGTACTTAATTATTAACCTATGACTATACAGATTCTTTAAGCCTTTATGTTGAGGGAGGGAAGTTATTTCTAGGTTAGTATGAGATAAATTTATTTTATTGATTGATTGATTGATTATTGTGGACGTCGACTACTATGGTCATTAGCCCGAATTTATTTTACTGAGTGAACATTGTGTTAGATTAAGACTGGATTATCTATTCAGCTGATTTAGTATTAACTTAGGTGAGGTTAGTTCTAGCTACATTAAGGTCGATTAGGTTCAATTATGGTAGGATTACGCGAGATCTTGTATTAAGTTATGCTTAGTTTGAGATAGACAGCATTAATAGATTAGGTTATATCAGCTTCAGTTGACTTAGGTCAGTAATGATTTCCCAACCACGTTCATATTTTGTTCTAAAAGTAGAAAACAAATAATCTCTCGGACCAATCAATACTTAATTGTCCAATCAGCAAAGAAAGAACAGGATCTTGTTATTTCTGCCAGTTAACCGGAACTCGTCAGCCGGAAAATCTTGACCCTTCTCGTTCGTAGCGTTCTCGAATTTACGCGAACTTCGACATTTCCCATCCGGGTTGGACGATCGTGCGTGATTGTCCCTGAAATTGATTTCGCTAGAGGAAATGACAAGATAAATAGGGTATTTAATCGGTAATCGCAGTAGATTCTGACCTGAGCCTCTTGTAGGTGTAAAGGTATCTTAATGCATGCATAGATCGCAATTTCCCATCGAAATGGCGTTACGTAGACGCATCTCCGTCTCTTTCTCTCCCGTTGGACGCCCACGGTACTCTGGATCGATCCGTATCCGCCCATTTCCCTTGCTTGTATGCTCTATCTATATCAGTCTCCGGCAATCTACAATCTACGGGGTATCATCCAACTGCTGACACAGCCGAGCACGTCGTTAGTCTATTATATTGCTTTTTTCATTCCGCGAATTCTCTACTGACACATCTTTCAATCTTCACAACTTTTACAATTTGCATATTTTTTATTTTTATTTTACCAAATTTACTAATTTATTTGATTTATTTAATTTATTTGAAAGTTTTAAAGTTTTCATGTTTAGGAATTTATAAACTGTTAAATCCACAAAGATTCAGGTTATTTAATTATTTTAGTGCTGGTATTAAAAGACACGTATTCAGGATATTTTTATGATATTTGAAACTTTACGAAATTTGAAACTTGAGTTAAATACACTGGTTGATTTCGATCAGCTTAAAATATCAGTGGTAATATTATGAGTGAAGGTATATTACATTTCTATGTCCACTATACCGGTTTACTTTTATGAAGAATATCCCTCGTATAATACACCCAGTATACCATATTTCAGCGTGACATTTTTTACTATCATATATTCGCTGCATCACAGGTGTCATAAGAGAGATAATACGTGGAAATATACTTGGTCACATTATTAAAAAAAAGCAGACTATGTAGTAAATTCAGTAGCAGCGTGTACGTTATCATATAAAAACTGAACTTATTGCTATTTATTTTCTGCAATTGATTACATAAACAAAATTTATTTAGAATGTTGACCCAGACATATTTCAAGCTTACGTTATAATTACATCATTTTTTGCAAATATCCGAAATTAAAGCCGAACAGCCTTTACAGGGAAAGTTGCAAAGTCCTTCAACATACTTCAAGGTCAATGTAATCGGTGACTCGTGTACGCTTTTATAAATAATTACCGCGTTGAAAATATTTTTGAGAACCTCCGAAATTAAAGGCGAGCTATCATTGCACGTGTAAGGGTTGCTTAGAATAACATCCTCGACAATGTATTTCAAAGTGAATAAAATCGGTGAGGCGTGCCCTTTTAGAACTTTTAAAAGGAATTTTAGGTGGCTAATTTTTCTGGAAATCGATATCACTTCGAGTGCACCCTGTATATTTACCCTCCCACGCGATCCTTTATCTCGGTGGCGTTCGTTGCTTTATCAGAGCAGATTTCACGATTCTTATGATTTCGTTTCTTCTTGCTTCCATTCACGCTTTTTATCCTCCTTTTCATCAGAGCGCGAACTAGCGGCTACGAGGATTTCAATCAGTGCTCCTTCTGATGAATCTGCCAGGAAAATGGGGAAAATTGTGATAAAAGAAGGCGTTCGGTTGGAAGATTTGAAGGGAACGTATTTTAGAATGTAACTGGAAATTGCCCAAGTCTTAAGTAACATCTTTTATACCTTATTTCTAAAGCTTTACTCAAAAACTTTCGAACAATTCCTTAAACAAATAAGATTGGCACAGAAGGAAACTGAGATGCAACATTATTAACCCCTTGCCGTGCCATTTATTTATGAGGTGCGTCAATCAAGACTAACCATTCAGGAATATAACATTAAAACGAACGAAAAAAATTAAAATGTTCTAAGTATTTTATATTCAGGGATTCTTGACAACGCAAATTATAGTTGGATCTAAAATTCAAGTTGAAGAGTATTCAAAATTTGAGTAACATTAATCACATTTGAGTTGTGAGTGCGTCACGAGTGAGACTCGTCAAAGCACGGGAAGAGGTTAACGTTACTCAGCTAATTATATAACATTCATGCAGTATCAGCAGAGATCAAATTTATAAAAAACCGGTTGATGTTACGAAACATTTATCATCAGCTGTACTCCATTTAACGCAATTATTTATGCTTACATAACATACGCGTACAGAAATAAAATGTGGATGTATTCATAAAATTGCAGAGAATAAAACTGTCGTCTGCATGAAATATAAATACATTTATATATCGACTTCTTTTCCTGCGAAATGTATTTTAACTTTCATACAGAAAAACCTGTACTCGCTCTTGAAACCGTAATAACGTTCCAGGTATTGTACAGGATCATGAAACTATTTTCCAATTTTTACGTAGACTCAGGGATTTCAATTGAAAATACGAAGCTTTTCGAAACGAAAATACCGGGACATAACTCTGGAGGTTTTAAAAAAACTTCTGTTACCGTGTCTCCTTTTTCTCATTTAATTTTAAAGTTCACCTTTTCTCGTCGCGTTTCTCCAGCTACGGCGTTCCTCTGTGCCTTTCTTCATAAACTTTCCCTACCCGCTTTTTCCGTCTCTTTTATATATCACTTTTTCGATATTTTTATTTTTTCTCCCTCGATGCAGTTCGTCCTGTTTGCCCGGGGATTAAACTTTCTGCTCGTCCTTCGTGTTTGAACACTCGTTCTACTTACCTCTGATTCGAGTTTCCAGTTCTACGGAAGTCTCGATAAAAATTCCGATACGAGAGACGCCTTTATACAAGAATTTATGACGCTGCATCTCTCTTTATGGAAAAGAGACAAGTTGGAGGAGTTCAAATTGACGGTTCTCGATCATTCTATTAATGTACTTTATATGTATACACAATACTGAAAAGAAGTCACAAACACTAAATATTAAATTTTTTAATCGCAAAAGATTGAAACTCCTCCAACGTCAGAATTTTAAAGTTAATAAAAAATATCGGTTCAGTTATAATCGTATTCAGAGCAGAATCGTTTTATGGTAATTTCATAGTGAAGATTTAATGCCAGTTATTTAGTCATGCATAGAGTTCGACCAAGTAAACACAGATGGGAGAGAACACGTTGCAAATGGGATTACACTCTACAAAGTTCCCTATTAAATTTTTAACCATCCGCTTGCGATTCCGGCGTAACTTTCCATAATGCAATTATAGAAACCAAGTTTCGCGTCGCTATGGGGCTACATCGATTCGACCAACCGCGTTCTTCGCAACTTCTTCTCATTAATTCAAATTTATTGGCAAAAAATGTCCTTCCCTCTCGACCTACTGACCTTTACTCCTTCGTGTTTTCATAAAAACTAATCCATTATCGTTCGAATTACAGGGCTTTCATACTTCAGAATTGTGGGGAACGTTTTTGGAACATGTGGCAATTGAAACATAGTCAGAAATGTGGAGCAAAATTTTAAATATAAAGTTTTTTACAAAATTTCAAACGTGGAATTTATATTATATTCATATTATAAAATATTATATTTACATTGTATCGTATTATATTTGTGTTACATTGAATATATAGAATATATTTAATTTATAAGCAGAAGTTCTAGTATGAAATTTCATGGACGATATCCTAAATGTAGACTTCTGCACCTAAGATCTGACGGTACAATTCCACCAATTGCAGACTCCTAACTATAGAATTCGACACATAACAAATTTCTAAATGTAGCAATCTATGTATAGCAGAATCTCACATGTGGAATTCCACATCCAAACAAATTCCACGTGTGAAATTTGGAAGACGTAGAAGCTACAGAAGAAAGAAGAGAAAGCTAAATGTAGAACTTCACATATAGCTAAATCCTAAAGGTAGAATTCCGTAGTAAATTGAGTAGTAAAATTCCAAATGTGGAATTCCATGTGTAGCAATATTCCAAATGTAGAATTCCACGCATAGCAAAGTCTGAAATATGGAATTTCACGCGTAGCAAAATCCTAAGAGTGGAGTTCCGTGCGTAGCAATATTCCAAGTGTGGAATTCCACGCATAGCAAAGTCTGAAATATGGAATTCCATGCGTAGCAAAATCCTAAGAGTGGAATTCCACGCATAGCAAACTCTCCAATATGGAATTCCACGCGTAGCAAAATCCTGAGAGTGAAATTCCACGCATAGCAAAGTCTCCAATATGGAATTCCACGCGTAGCAAAATCCTAAGAATGGAGTTCCGTGCGTAGCAGTATTCCAAGTGTGGAATTCTACACATAGCAAAGTCTGAAATATGGAATTCCACACGTAGCAAAATCCTAAGAGTGGAATTCCACGCATAGCAAAGTCTCCAATAGGAAATTCCACGCGTAGCAAAATCCTAAGAGTGGAATTCCACGCATAGCAAAGTCTCCAATATGGAATTCCACGCGTAGCAAAATCCTAAGAGTGGAGTTCCGTGCGTTGCAAAATCCTAAGAATGGAATTCCGTGCGTACCGATATTTCGAATGTAGAATTCCACGCATAGCAAAGTCTGGAATATGAAATTCCACGCGTAGCAAAATCCTAAGAGTGGAATTCCATGCGTACCAATATTCCAAATGTAGAATTCTACACATAGCAAAGTCTCCAATATGGAATTCCACGCGTAGCAAAATCCTAAAGATGGAATTCCACGCACGACAAAATCACAAGCGTAAAATTTCACACGCAACAATCTCCTAAACACAGAATCCCATACCCCAAATCCCAAAAGTAAAACTCTGCGTGCAACTCCCAAACTCTCATTTCACTCCAATATACAAAAAGCATCCAAATATAAAATTAACCAAAACAATTATAGCACGAAAATATTAAATTGCACAAACAGCGAAATCCCAAACGTCGAAAATTTGAAATGCGGTGTATTTGGGGGATTTCCTGCGAACGTTTGATGGAATTACGTTTGCAACGTTGTTGTATCGCACGAGTTCCCGTGAACGCCCACGAAGCCGTATTAATACATTTTCCATAAAGCTGTTTCCACTTCTGCTGTTCCCTTGTTAACCGATATCAGAGAATAATGCACGGATCGTTTGCATCTGTTCCCTGCCAGTCTGTCCATTAACCTGAAATATCAGCTGGCTGCTGATATTTCGGCGAGAGTGCAACGCGATCATCGTGCACGATGCACTCCGAGAGCCTTTAGGAGCCATTATCGCGAATGCACTCGCCTCGGTGGATGGCTCGAGTGGCTGACACGACGAACGTTTGGCCTGCGTTTACCAGATAACCAGAGATCGTTGCCTTTCGATCGTGTCCGTCCATTCTGCCTCAACTTTGACCTATCGAAATAGAAACGGGATCAAGTTCAGCACGAAATTCAATCGATTCGAGGCGTTGCCCAAATTTCGCCTCTATTAACGCGAAGGGCTATTTGGAAAATTAATTGGTTCGCACGGTTCAACGAGAATTTCCTGAAGGAATCGTTCACTGAGCGTGTCTATTGAGATCAGTTTTTGGGAGTCTCTATGGGGATTCACTGGATGAAACTGCTGTGGGACTTCTTTGTGTACGCAATTTGTTTGGGATCTTCCTATGTGTTGTATTCCGTAGGGATCAGGGTTATTATATTAAATAATCTTCGATTCCAAGCGGAATTTAGGCTAATTTTTATTAATGCGTACAGTAAGACTGACTGATATCTTGTCGTGCAGACAAGAGTTCGCTTTGACTGACTGACTGACAATAACTCTAGTTTTAGAAAAATGAAGGAATATATATATATTTTGAAGAGTGGTGGAGGGAGTTGGAATTTGTAAGGACGGGGTTCAAAAATTACGCATAGGACAAGGTTGAGGATGATGTAGGGCTGATTGTTGACAGTGTGAATCGCAGTTAAGGATGAGGTCATCGGAGATATTGAATAGTTGGGTAGGATATTTATATTAGTTTAGGTTGGCATACAACAGTGTATAATTGTAGGATATTGTTTAGTTGGTTGCTTGTGGAATTGTACGTTTTGCATTTTGATCTATGTGGAGGTCTACGTAGGATCTATTTGTGGAGTTCTACATCTAGAATTTTGTTTTGCATTTTACTTTTGTTTTGCTCAGAAATCCACATGTAGGATCTGGCTATTTGAGTTCTGCTAATATACATTTTTACCAATAGTGTATATCTCTATTTTCTTTCTCTATTTACATATACGTATGTCTCTATTTACAATTGAATAATGTACTACATTAAAAAGTTCTATATTTTATAATGTATATCTCTATTTTCTTTCTCTATTTACGTATACGTGTATCTCTATTAACAATTGAATAATGTACTACATTAAAAAGTTCTATATTTTATAATGTATATCTCTATTTTCTTTCTCTATTTACGTATACGTGTATCTCTATTTACAATTGAATAATGTACTACATTAAAAAGTTCTATATTTTATAATGTATATCTCTATTTTCTTTCTCTATTTACATATACGTATATCTCTGTTTACAATTGAATAATGTACTACATTAAAAAGTTCTATATTTTATAATGTATATCTCTATTTTCTTTCTCTATTTACATATACGTATGTCTCTATTTACAATTGAATAATGTACTACATTAAAAAGTTCTATATTTTTAAACATAACCACAAAGTTTTAAACTACTGACAATTATATGCATTGCCATAAATGCCAACCAATAGGAGTGTGCAATGGATATATTTTGAGAAATAAATGATTGTTATATACTTGAAACGAGTAGTTCCTATTCTCCCCACACAATGTAGAAAAGTGATATTTAGACCGACGTTGAAAGTAATTAAGAACCTTTCACCAGCAGTGGTCGTCAAACTCGTATTCGAAATAAATTTCACCACATTTCGCAAGCAACTTCGTCAAGATCTATTTGGATACGTAGTCAACGACGCACGACTTCTGCGATTGCGTAATATGAAACAAGAAGCCCTTACCTCATTCTCTTACAAAATCTAGGGATACGTCGATACCGAATTTTCAAATTCGGCCTTCGAAGCTTTGTGATAATTTAAAGCTGCAAAGATTGATGCAATTTTTATGGTGTCGTGAGAAATGTCAGTATATACTTCTTGAATTATTGACAGTAATTTCGTTCCCCTAAATTACGGTAATTATTTAAAAATTCTGTTTGAGATTGAGGCATAGTAGTGATGGGTTCGAATCGAGTTATTTTATTGTAACTCGAAGGCTTCATAGAATTTTATAACGTTTGAAACTTGGGACTCGAAGATGGATGCAATTGTTTGTGTTAACAGTAAATTCTGTAGAGTACTTAAAAATTTAGTTTGTGATCGAAATACAGTAATGATGGGTTCGAACAAAGTTTTTACATTCTTGAAACTCTTGAAACAATTATTATTTATATTAATTATATGACTAGTATGTAACTGTTCTTTCATAAGAAATATTGATACCAGTTATATTAACATCCAGCCCTCCTAAACTAATTACATGAAAATTCAAATAAAAATTTAACTATAGTAGTGATGGGTTCGAATATCCAAATTCCCCAACCTTGAAATTTACTCCTTGCTCCGTCCACATAAAAAACAAAGCAACACAATTGGTCATCGCCAAGTTCCCACCAAAATAACAGCCCGAACGAGACTATCGATCGAGAAACGTATAGTCGGTGATAAAAGTTTCACGACTAATTGTTATTTTATTCCGCGAACCGTTAGATCGAACGCGTCCCACACTGACCAACTTACGACGGAGGATTTTGTTTTCCCAATATGGATTATTGTATGTACAGCCAGCGGATGATTGGGAACTGGAGCGAGACATTCGTTTCGCGCTTCAAGGATTTCTCGACAATTTCGCCCGTTTATCTGACGAGAACCTGCTGTTTGTGATCCTTTTATTCGTGAAGACAGTTCACGGACGACGTGGCCGGATCGAGTTTTACAAACTGCCTACATCGCCGCGAATCAATTCTGTCTCATGGATCGTTAATCCTTTCGTTCGGGATTTTTATCGAATATTAAGTGGAGGAGGAGACACTTTGTTCCTTTGATTACGCGTTGTACAATCGAATATTTCACCACGTGTGACCAATAATATTGATGAGTATATGAATGCTCCTACTTTGCACATTTTTGAGATCATTAATTTTGGGATATTTTTAAAAGTTATCCTTTTTAGGAAACTTGGTAGCTGGAAATTCGAGGATTTCATATAAGTGAATTTCGAGAAATTTGGAATTTATATATTAGGTGAGACGGTTTGGAAGAAATGTGAAAATTAAGGGTATTAAAAATGTGAGACACAGACAACTTATCAAATATAAAAATGTAAAAATACGAAAATTTATTAACGCAAAAATTTAGTGATCAAAAACATCATAGTCAGAAGACTCAGAAAATTAAAGAACAAGAAAAATTTGTCCACATAAAAACTCTCTAACCCTCCCACCCCTTTAAAAGCTCCCTAATATCAAGAACTGAGAAATGTAAAGTCTAAAAGTTCCAAAAGACCAAAAATAAAAATAAAACTTGAGTTCCCGTAGATTTCGACATAGAAAAAAAAGAGGGAACAGTAATTGTCCGTAATGGCGGGGGTAGGTGATGACCGCGTCGTTTCCGTTCGAGTTCACAGTGAAAAGAGACGGTCCGAATGAAACGATGTATCCTCTCGCACGGAGGATAACGCGGAATGAATGCTCGTCGAACAAACGACGTTAAGTTTCGCGTGTAACAAATTAGGCCACGCGTACATTCTATGCGCAGCAACAGATAGAGAAAGTTTCGCGATGACAAAGGATTGCGGCTGTCCATTGTTCCATGGTTGCGTTACGTTCGATTCAATTTTATTGCAATTTCTGTGCTTACTATTTTTCAATTTGATTCGAATAAACTTTGAAGTGGTTCGAGCTTTACAGTGGTACACTTGCTTGTTCGAATTCTTGGCATGTTTAGTTTGCTTTTTAACACAATAATATATTCTTCAATTAACTTTGCACTCGAAGGTAATTTGACTATTTATTTATTATGGCAACTTTAAAACTTGTTAGTTAAAAAGTTAAATGAATTGTTTTGAGGTTATTTCTGTAGTAATAATATTTTCTGTTTCACTATGTTTCTACATCACACGTGTCAAGTTATAGAATCAGTAAAAGAATGCTTATTTCATATTAGTGTATTAAACAAAATGGCGACTGAGTCACCTCTCTTAATTCTTTAATAACATTGTGAATTTTTTAATTTTCTATTTGTTTGCAAGTATCGACTTAATTTGTAATCCTTCATGGAATGAAAATTTGCAAAACCAGATTTGGAACAACGAAAGTTTAGTGTTGGATGGGGTTCGTGCAGGTTAAGAATACACGAAATAAACTGTTCTTAATTAAACACATTTATTGAATCTTTAATCGCATAGATACATATCGTCGCGTCGTCCAGCGCGTGACGAATATATATTTGTATTTATATATTTTTTTATACATTATATATGTACGTTTATATACTTTTATATTTATACTCACATAACAGAGACTCACACGTTCGCGAGGAGGAGAGAAACTGTCGTTGCTGAAAACGTGCCAATCGAGATGGCATCTCATATTTTTAATTCCTTAATTTTTGTAATAAATTTCGCTATGAAATTCTTTGTTAATGAAACTTGATATCTTGTTAAATTATTCTTTCAGTAATGGCTCCATGACGAATCGATATAATGTATCGTTTCATAGTGTATATACATGTTATCTGTAATGAAATCGTTACAAGAGATAATTAATTTCGCCAATTACTTCGCAGAATTATAACAACCTTGCATTTCGTGGTAGTTTCAAATAACCCACAGCGGAAGGGTTGAAGAGGAAAATTAATTTTACTAATAATTTCGCGAAATTGCAACAGTGTTTTTCACAGCTGGTTCTCGTGGAAATGAAGCTTTGTCATGAGATGGTTCGAAAATAAAATTAATTCTGCTACTTAGTTCCTTAATAATTTCCCTAAAATTACGAACAATTTCGATAAATGCAATGATTAATTTTTCTAAATTAAATTTGCTAAAATTATAACTAATTTTACTGAAATAACTATTAACTCTTCTAAATTAATCTTGCTAAAATAAATCTTTACAATCTTCAGCAAAACAATGATTAATTTTTTTGAATTAAATTTGCTAAAATTATAAGCATTGTAATTATAATTTCGAAGAATTAATTTTACCAAAATAACTACTAATTCTGCCAAATAAATCTTGCTAAAATAAGTCTCCCCTTTAGCAAAACAATGATTAATTTTTCTAAATTAAATTTGCTAAAACTGTAACTAATTTCGAAGAATTAATTTTACTAAAATAACAACTGCTTCTGCCAAATAAATCTCCCCTTAGCAAAACAATGATTAATTTTTCTAAATTAAATTTGCTAAAACTACAACTAATTCCAAAGAATTAATTTTACCAAAATAACAACTGCTTCTGCCAAATAAATCTTGCTAAAATAAATCTCCCTTTAGCAAAACAATGATTAACTTTTCTAAATTAAATTTGCTAAAACTACAACTGATTCCAAAGAATTAATTTTACTAAAATAACAACTGCTTCTGCCAAATAAATCTCTCCTTAGCAAAACAATGATTAATTTTTCCAAATTAATTTTGTTAAAATAATTTTGCTAAAAGAGAAGATTATGAAATACTGTCAGTGAATGAATACAAAATAGATATCGCGTTGATTTAGTGGTCGATGGGGCAGTTTCCGTAAAGCTCCTCCTCGAATGCACGACATTATCGATAGGTCGATCGCGCGGAAATAATAAATAGATAGAAGGTACAATGTTCCGCGAGGCGGAATTCGCAGACGCGTCTAGAAAAATATAGATGTAGGACACACACGTACATACAGGATGCTTCAGAAATTTCGTTCGCAAAAGACAGATGCACGGGTAGTGTGATGCGATTCGTCGGCCCTCGTTCTCCACTTCTGATCGAAATTTTCTATGCGTTCGTATCTCTAATTTGGTTCCCGTCACGGTGTGAAATTGTTTCTTAACGTCGAGAGAGGTCGAGAACGAGGCCGTAATTAATTATTTTAATCGTTTCAACCAGCTATCGCTGGTAATTCTTTTCTTTTTCTCTCGAATCGTCCGGTTTCTCGTCCGCGCACTTCGGAACTAAATAATGCTATCACTCGTTTCATTTTTAATTAAATTCTTACACATAACATTTAAGCTGTTCGAATAAAAGCGAACGCTATTTGCGTGTTCTCCAATTTTCTTTCCACAAAAGTTGGACATTATCGAAGTTACTTAATTTAACAACTTTATCGAAGTAACTTCTAAAATTGAATATTAAACTTCATTTATCTGTAGCAACGAAAGCTCTATTTACTCGGCATAAGGACTAATAAAGATCCGACGATTAAAAATAGACAACATTTCGATGTACCGGTATCGGCGAACAATTTCGTAAAAAAGTGATAGCAGCGGTTCGTGAATAAAAAAATACAGCGTCGATAGGCGAGAAACGTTTTCAGGGTGACACGGAGCTCCGAGGCTTCGAGAACTAATATATCGAAAGGTCACATCGATACACATCGGTCGACTGCTGCTATTTTTGGTGTAGCAATCGTTAGCCGCTACCGCCTAGGTGTCTTAATTACGCGATACACCAATGACATTAGAGGTGCGTTACAAAAATTCATCGTCGACTATCGCTAGCTACCTGCTGATCTTTCGCGGGGTTTCAAGGTAGAAGATCACGCAAAAGTTAACGCGACAACACATTAAACGATTCGGACGATGTAACTCGCTGTCGTGATGGGGTTTCCACCCCATGATCAATCACGGTCAAATAAACTAGAACACCGTCGATCATTTTGCTCACCGACAAACAATTTTTCATTTATTTTCGCAATTTCATTGTTTATGGATCGGGCCGAAATATTTAGAGGTTAGGTTAGGTTAGGTTAGGACACTTGGGGGTTTGAAAGTTTGAAAATTTGAGAGTCTGTGAATTTAACAATTTTGCGTTTTGGAAATTGGGAAATTTGAGAATTGGAGAATTTTGGTATTTCGAAATTTAGGGTATTTAGGGAATCCGGGGAATCTAGGGAACTTGGAGATTTGGGAATTTGAGGAATGTAGGGAATTTGGGGATTTGGGGAATCTAGAGAATTTAGGGATTTGGGGAATCTAGGAAATCTGGGGAATTTGAGGATTTCAGAATTTGGAAATTTAGGGATTCTAGGGAATCTAGGGAATTTGGGGATTTCCGAATTTGAGAATTTAGGGATTCTAGGGAATCTAGGAAATTTGGAGATTTGGGAAATTTAGAGAATTTAGGGATTTTGGGGAATCTGGGGAATTCGGAGATTTTAGAATTTGGGAATTTAGGAGTTTTAGGGAATCTAGGGAACTTGGGGATTTCCGAATTTGGGAATTTGGAGATTTGGGAATTTGGGGATTTGGGAATCTAAGGAATTTGGGGATTTGGAGAATTTAGGGAATTTGGGAATTTGGGGAATCTAGAGAAATTAGGAAATTTGGGGATTTGAGAATTTAGGGGTTCTAGAGAATTTGGGAATTTGGAAAACAAGGGAATCTAGGGAATTTTGGAATTTGGAAATTGGAAATTTGGGAATTTTGGAATTTGGAAATTTGGGAATTTGGGAATTTTGGAATGTTGAAATTTGGGAATTTGGGAATTTGGGAATTTGGAAATTTGGAAATTTTGGAATTTGGGAATTTGGGGATTTGGGAATTTGGGAATTTGGGAATTTTGGAATTTGGAAATTTGGGAATTTGGAGATTTGGGAATTTTGGAATTTTGGAATTTGGAAATTTGGGAAATTTGGGAATTTGGGAATTTGGGAATTTGGGAATTTGGGAATTTTGGAATTTTGGAATTTGGAAATTTGAGAATTTTGGAATTTTGGAATTTGGAAATTTTGGAATTTTGGAATTTGGAAATTTGGGAATTTAGCGATTTGGGGATTTGGGAATTTGGAAATTTGGAAAATAGAGAATTTAGCGATTTGGGGATTTGGAAATTTGGAAAATAGAGAATTTAGAAATTTCACCCTAGAAAATTTAACAATTTGGAAATTTGGAAAATAGAGAATTTAGAAATTTCACCCTAAAAAATTTAACAATTTGGAAATTCGGGAAATGTAGAAACTTGTAATCGGAAAATTTGGGGCCCTAAAATTTGGAAATACAATTTGCAAACGTATTCTAAATTCTGTGAACCAAAAAAAGCTCATCGAGTGAAATTGAGTGTCAGCGAGCAAAATGGACGGATAATGTAGAAAAAGGATGAATACGAAATCTATGAGGCTACGTTTTGAGGTTTCAAACATTCAAGTATCGTTGAGAAAAAACGATATACACTTCGCGTTTGACACAGGTACAAGTGCGCCGTCATCGATTTGCTCAACAGTGGAACATCTGCGCTTAAACGGTTTATCTTGTTCCTCTGGTATCCCGTGTAACTATTTTCATCGAAAACGCATCTATCTTCGATATCTTTAACAATGAAAACCACGCGACACGTAAACCGTTTAAACGTACCACTGAAAAGTACTCAATGTAGAAACAACGAGTTACTTTTTTTTCTAGCTACTCGACAATGCGAGAATTACTTAAGTGGTATATGTTCGATCGCAAAAATTTTCCTTTTTATGTAGTGTTCGTTTCGTGTTTATAAAATATAGAACAGAAAGAGATGTTTTGGAAATAGTTTTCTTTGATAAAAATCTCTCTTTGATATCAAATCTCTTTGTGACATATTTCGCGAGCTTCTTTTTTACTCTTAGAGTTTTCAAATTCTTGAAATATTTAGCTTCAAATTTAACAATTTACGTATTTAGAAATTTTTAGGTTTATAAACGTTCAGTGATAGAATTTTAACAACCACTCGAAGCAAAATATTGTTCCATTTTATGATTTTCGTGTTGGGTCATGTAACGAGAGCTGACCCGAAAATGATTCTCAACGGCGTATGAAAGTCGCTTAAAAAGTATACGATTCCTAAAAATACGTCGACATTTAACGAAGAACATTCTTACACCGAACCACTTAAGTATTCTGTTTCGAGTAACGGTATAGTAGAAACAACTAGTTATTCCCTTACATTTGGATCCCTTCGCGGAATCGGCTTCTCTCGTCACGATATCGGAACACCGTCCAACCGATCGTGCAAGCGTTCCTCAAAAATTTCCGACAAATCTTCTCGTGAACCGTCGACCTTGTTTCCATTGCATTCTCCAGGACGATTGATGGAAAATTGAAAACGGGAACAGCGTCCTTCCGACCTCGTTTCTCGTTTCGAACTTTAAACGAGTTATCCCGTTACCTCCTTCCATCGAAACCGGGATCGTCAGGAACATCGTAACTCCTCGTATTTCTTCCCTCCATCTTTGTAATATTCATTTCCGCGTCGACCATTTTCTTTCTACCTTCCTTTCGAACTTTTACCTTCGTCATCTATTATATCAGTTATTTCGATAATTCTCGTTTTGAAGAATAAGTTAGCAAATTAGGAGGTTAGGAAATTTCACTACAGTTGAAGATTTCGGCACAATCAAGGTTTGCAAGTGAGGGTACTTTTAAGTGGTCGGATTTTAATTATTCACACGTTAAATTATATATAGATTGTTTCTAAAAAGGGGATGTTAAAAGTGGTCATAGCTCCTCCTGTTTACGAATTAAAATTCTTGAAAGACATTTAAGAACATCTCTAAGGAATTCTTCAAGGGTGTTTAAGGATATTTCTAGCTTAACCAAGATGTCAGTAGTACTTCAAACTCGGTTTCAAATTTTGATTGGTTTGTCAACAGACTCTCTGAATAATTATTATGGAGGTCCAGATAAATGGTTACTCCATATATACATATACTATAGTCTGAATTCAATGCTTCATGTCTGACTTCAATTTTATTATTTTTTTAACAGACCTCATATAGATGCTAACATCTTTTGTTGCTCGAATTCATTGCTTCATGTTTAACTTCAATTTTATGATTTTTTTAACAGACTTCATATAGATGCTGACATCTTTTGTTGCTCGAATTCATCCCTTCATATTTGACTTCAATTTTATGATTTTTTTAACAGACTTCATATAGATGCTAACATCTTTTGTTGCTCGAAGTCATTGTTTCATGTTTGACTTCAATTTTATGATTTTTTTAACAGACTTCATATAGATGCTAACATCTTTTGTTGCTCGAAGTCATTGTTTCATGTTTGACTTCAATTTTATGATTTTTTTAACAGACTTCATATAGATGCTAACATCTTTTGTTGCTCGAAGTCATTGTTTCATGTTTGACTTCAATTTTATGATTTTTTTAACAGACTTCATATAGATGCTAACATCTTTTGTTGCTCGAAGTCATTGTTTCATGTTTGACTTCAATTTTATGATTTTTTTAACAGACTTCATATAGATGCTAACATCTTTTGTTGCTCGAATTCATTGCTTCATGTTTAACTTCAATTTTATGATTTTTTTAACAGACTTCATATAGATGCTAACATCTTTTGTTGCTCGAATTAATTGCTTCATGTTTGACTTCAATTTTATGATTTTCTTAAACGATGTTCTTAAAAGATGTTCTTAAACGTCCAGCAAAAATATTTTTCTTCACAAGAGGACCCAAACCGACCTTCATCATCCTCCTTGATTCATATACTTCAACTTCTAAGTGTTTATGAAGACTGTTATAAAAAGACAGCTATCAAAACAAAGATAAGAGAATCTTCGAAATCACCAGTCTTTCCGAAACTCTCATAGCAAAACGCTATCATCCGCTATCATCCACATTCTCGGTTGGACAAAAACGATCAGTTCACATAGAGACGGTGTATCATTAATGCAGGCTGTTTCTCGTATTCCCGTTCGATATGCTTGAAGGTAAACACAGAGATCGAGCGACTTGGTCCAGTCGATACAGACCCTGATGACACTCGGGTCACTTCTTAGATTTCGTAATTACGAAACTTGTTGACGATCTCGCTGGGTGCCTCGGAATCCCAGCCAAGGTCACTGCGAGCACCGTAATAGATGTTCGCGCCACCTTCCGAAGCTCTTCTGTGAGCGTTCGGTGCTTGCATTTTTCCGTGACCCGGTGAACCTGCCGCCTCGCCGGAAGTGTCCTGCAGCATGCGATCCTTCGTCTTCGGTATACTCCAGTGCATCGACTATGTATCACAGGAGGAAACACATGGAGAAATGAGGGAGAAGTAGACAATTTTCTTTAGACTAACAAAACATCCAGCCTCACAAGAACTACCTATATTAATAAATAGACAATTTGGTAGACTACAAACAATTTCTTTTAATCCTGCAAGACTTCTATTCTTATAAAACCTGCACATATTAATAAATAGACAACTTGGTAGACTACAAAGAATTTTCTTTAGTGTTACAAGACATCTAGCCTCACAAGACCTGCTCATATTAATAAATAGAATATTTGGTGGACTACAAACAATTTCTTTTAATCCTACAAGACTTCTATTCTTATAAAACCTGCACATATTAATAAATAGACAACTTGGTAGACTACAAACAATTTTCTTTAGTGTTACAAGACGTCTAGCCTCACAAGACCTGCTCATATTAATAAATAGAATATTTGGTGGACTACAAACAATTTCTTTTAGTCCTACAAGACTTCTATTCTTATAAAACCTGCATATATTAATAAATAGACAACTTGGTAGACTACAAACAATTTTCTTTAGTGTTACAAGACGTCTAGCCTCACAAGACCTACTCATATTAATAAATAGAATATTTGGTGGACTACAAACAATTTCTTTTAATCCTGCAAGACTTCTATTCTTATAAAACCTGCACATATTAATAAATAGACAACTTGGTAGACTATAAAGAATTTTCTTTAGTGTTACAAGACATCTAGCCTCACAAGACCTACTCATATTAATAAATAGACAACTTGGTAGATTACAAACAATTTCCTTTAATCTTGCAAGACCTCTAGTCCTACAAGACCTACCCATATTAGTAAATAAAATAATTTAGTAGACTACAGACAATTTCCTTTAGTCTTGCTGGACCTCTAGCCTCACAAGACCTACTCATATTAATAAATAGACAACTTGGTAGATTACAAACAATTTCCTTTAATCTTGCAAGACCTCTAGTCCTACAAGACCTACCCATATTAGTAAATAAAATAATTTAGTAGACTACAGACAATTTCCTTTAGTCTTGCTGGACCTCTAGCCTCACAAGACCCACCCATACTAATAAATAGACAACTTGATAGATTACAAACAATTTCCTTTAATCTTGCAAGACCTCTAGTCCTACAAGACCTACCCAAATTAGTAAATAAAATAATTTAGTAGACTACAGACAATTTCCTTTAGTCTTGCTGGACCTCTAGCCTCACAAGACCCACCTATACTAATAAATAGACAACTTGGTAGATTACAAACAATTTCCTTTAATCTTGTAAGACCTCTATCCTCACAAGACCCACCCATACTAGTAAATAAGAAAATTTGGTAGACTACAGACAATTTCCTTTAGTCTGACAAGACCTCTATTCTTACAAGACCTACCTAATAAATAAAAAATTTAGTAAACTAAAAATAATTTGCTTTAGTCTAGCAAGACCTCTAATATTATGTTAAGACCTCTAACACCCACGTGATGTGATTCTAAGAGATCAGACCTCTCCCAAAAGCGACCTAATATAATTCCAGAATCTTAGCAATGAATTTCTCGCACTGTTCACCACAGTAGTCCTGCGGTATCGAATTCCACAGAAATTTTCACGGTGTTTACTCACTTGGTGCACGTGATCCTTCATTCCAAGCCACTGCTTGTAGCTGATAGCGATGCCGCTACGCCTCCATTTATCGTAGTTGCTTCTTTGCTCAGGGTCGCAGAGAACCTCTTTCGCGTGCTACCATGAAAAAGAAACCGCGATACGATCACCGTACGATCATTGATAGAACATTCGATCGTAATGACAAGGCAAACTGGATATAAAAAGCGGAGCGACTTCCCGATGACTCAACTCGATCAAGTACGCTACAACGAATAAACGAACCTTCAGCTGCTGAAATTTCCTTTCAGCGTCCTTGTCGCCTTCGTTTTTGTCGGGGTGGTATTGAAGAGCTAGGACCTTGTATTCTGCCGTTATTTGTTCTACCTGTAACATTGAAGCGTTCTTTATTATTATTTTAATTCTATAAGTAGGTTAGGTTAGGTTAGGTTTGTTATTAGGTTTATAACCTGTGGACTGTTGGTTGTCTATGTGTTTAATTTTATAAGTGATTTTTGTTTGCAAGATTTTTGTTTTTGTTTGCAATTTTGTTTTTGGTTGCAAGTTTAATTTGGATACTTCACAATTTTTTACAAGATTATAGAATTTTGCTAGATTGTAGCTGTAGTCTCTGTTAGATGAAATTGTACTATTCACAAATATTTTTTTTAATGGCTATAGCTTTCTCTCATCAGTATCTCCTTCTGTCATTTCATCCCTTCATCAAATTAATTTATTATAGTACTTTTGTACTGTATTATAAAATTATACGATTAAGAGAAAATATGCATAACCTCTGAAGTAAAATTGTTAGAAAGAAAGTGCTAACGTCTTCTTGACCCACTCTACACATTTTCCTTCCATTAATTTTCTTGTCGAGTTAACCCGTTGAGCCACAGTAAAAATAGCCATATCTGGCACAGCTTATAATAGTACGCTTACTGCATCTATAGCAATATTTATTACATATTTTTCATTCTGAAAGGTCCAAGTATTTTCAAGGTTTCTATTTTATTGTGAAAGAAGTACTATTTTATTCCTTGTTAATAATGTTCAATAAAGAACTTATAAGAAATTATAAAATGTTAATAAAGCAATTTCAATAAAAAATAAAATTCATTTAATTTAACAAATGTGTATTTGTACAAATCTATACAGTATGTTCAGACTGTAAATAGATTTGTCGGTGTTCACGCAGAAAATGAAGTTATTCATTCATGAAAGTGACAAGCAGATTACATCGTGGCACACAACAGAGGTTCCCAAAATTGCTTTCTAGCGTGTCAACCCCTTTCAAAATTGAGTACATTTATGTTACCCTTCTGTATCGTTCTATCCCTATGGTCGTCCAGCATCCGTAAGGACCATATAAATCTTTGCCACCCTCAGGGATTGCCGCTATAACAGGCTGATCTTTATTTCAACCAAATACACAACAACATTTTTATCTGTGGATACCTATATTTACTCTACGATGCCTTAGGGTCGAACTATAATGTGATTTCTCGATTGTTTTCGACCCGTGACAGTGGCTTTCCGAACAGATTCTTCGGTAGTGAAAACACGGGGGATGGAGGAAGGTTGCTGATTCGATAAGTTTGGCTACTACGCGTAGAATATGTACGCGTTAGATTACTACGCGTTGGATATCCACATGCTCGATTACTACGCGTTAGATTTCCACGCATTAGATTCCTACGCTTAGAATCACCACGCGTTGCGTTATTACGCGTTGGATTACTACGCGTAGAATATGCACGTGCTAGATTACTACGCGTTGGATATCCACACTCTGTATTAGTACGCGTTGGATTACTACGCATTGGATTACTACGTGTAGGATTACCACGCGTTGCATTACTACGCGTTGGATATCCACATGCTCGATTACTACGCGTTAGATTATCACGCATTAGATTCCTACGCTTAGAATTACCACGCGTTGCATTATTACGCGTTGGATTACTACGCGTAGAATGTGCACGTGCTAGATTACTACGCGTTGGATATTCACACTCTGTATTAGTACGCGTTGGATCACTACGCATTGGATTACTACGCATAGGATTACCACGCGTTGCATTACTACGCGTTGGATATCCACATGCTGGATTACTACGCGTTAGATTATCACGCATTAGATTCCTACGCTTAGAATTACCACGCGTTGCATTATTACGCGTTGGATTACTACGCGTAGAATATGCACGCGCTAGATTACTACGCGTTGGATATCCACACTCTGTATTAGTACGCGTTGGATCACTACGCATTGGATTACTACGCATAGGATTACCACGCGTTGCATTACTACGCGTTGGATATCCTCATGCTGGATTACTACGCGTTAGATTACCACGCATTAGATTCCTACGCTTAGAATTACCACGCGTTGCGTTATTACGCGTTGGATTACCACGCGTAGAATATGCACGCGCTAGATTACTACGCGTTGGATATCCACGCTCTGTATTAGTACGCGTTGGATTACTACGCATTGGATTACTACGCGTAGGATTACCACGCGTTGCATTACTACGCGTTGGATTACCACGTGTTGGATAACTACGCGTTATCCGAAGCTGCCGTTCTCGCGTCTGCGCATGCGTCATCCTCGCGCTCTGATTGGTCCGTGTTTTTCCGTAATAATTCAAAAACGAAGCTTCAAATCCCATTTTTGCAAAGGGAAGTCTTACTCAGAATCACGTCACCTACCCCCCATTTCAGAGACTACACTAGTTATGACCCTATACATAACTTATGACCACACCTACTGCAATATAACCCATATCAAAAATTAGTAACAGCTACACAAGTTAACCCGAAGAAACCTTATATCCTCAACATCCTCTACTCTCTTACCTAATTCCTAAACACCTATAAAATAAAATAAATAACATAAGATAAATATTCACGAATACTGATAAGCATATTGACCTATATAAATAACTCTATCGAATCGTTATCGAGCCCGGTGTAAAATGGTTAGGCACAACGTCGCGAAACGTTTCCACTTTCCAGGTCGTTCGAGAGCGCGATAATCGAGAGTGGTGTTCACCCTTATCGTCAATTTCTCGACTAATGGAAACGAGTGATATTTGCCAGGCAATTTAATAAATTCGCCTAATGGGAGTAGAGTTTGTTAATGGAGAAGCGACGCTGGAGACAGGCCATCGGCAAACAGGCAAACACGATCACTCATTAACCTCACGGCTTTTTATTTACAGCGACGTGGTTTATTTTTAGAGCATCCTGTATGATCGACATCGAGGGTAAAAACAACGGTGCATCCCATAAATCCTTAACAAGGGTCAACGATGACTTTTACGCGATTTTAATGACGGACGCTTTTTATGCGACTTTAAAGTCTCATCACGCGGAAACAGGTTCTATAGGTGATCGGTTCTGAAAGATCTTCGATGGAAATTATCCCTGTCCAACGACTTTTATGGCGGAGATTAATATCCAGGTGGAAAGATCACCGGTGAACTTATACATAATCATTTTTCTTTGTTATGCACTTTTTTATTGATATGTAATTTTATTTTACTGATGTAATGTTACTTTGTGTTGCTACTTGTGTTGTATTATTTTATGTCACTGATGTAATGTTACTTTGTGTTGCTACTCGTATTACATAACATTATTTCACTACTAATGTAATGGCACTTTTTGTTGCTACTCGTGTCATATAATTTTATTTCACTACTGATGTAATGTTACTTTGTGTTGCTTCTTGTGTTATATTATTTTATGCCACTGATGTAATGTTACTTTGTGTTGCTTCTTGTGTTATATTATTTTATGCCACTGATGTAATGTTACTTTGTGTTGCTGCTCGTGTTATATAATTTTATTTCACTACTGATGTAATGTTACTTTGTGCTGCTGTTCATGTTACATAATTTTATTTCTCTACTGATGTAATATCAATTTGTGTTGCTACTCGTATTACATAATATTATTTCACTACTAATATAATGGCACTTTGTGTTGCTACTCGAGCCATATAATTTTATTTCACTATTGATGTAATGTTACTTTGTGCTGCTGTTCATGTTACATAATTTTATTTCTCTACTGATGTAATGTCACTTCGTGCTGCTACTAGTGTTGCATAATTTCTTGCCACTACTGATGTAATATCACTTTGTGTTGCTACTCGAATCATATAATTTTATTTCTCTACTGATGTAATGTTACTTTGTGCTGCTGCTCATGTAATATAATTTTATTTCACTACTGATGTAATGTAACTTAGTATTGCTTCTCATGTTACATAATTTCATTTCACTATTAATGTAACGTTACTTAGTGCTACTACTAATGTAATATACTTTGATATTGCAACTACTGCACTCGTGTAATGAAATTTTACGAACGAAGCACTGAATATGTTGCCAATTAATAGCATTCTCTTAGGACTCATCTTGTGACGAGCAACCAGTATCTATTTGATTTTTATTAATTCTAGTCAATGTTGCCTAAATAATGCTTTATACTTAATCATTTATTTTTAATGATCCACTGACTTATACTTGATAACTGATTTTTAATAATTGAATAATTTATCTATAACAATCCTTCATAATTTAATATTGTATCTCAATAACATAACAGTATAACATATAAAATAATATGCAACAAATGTAACATAAAAACTATTCAATTTTGTTTGAAATTTTCACAACCACAGCAAAATAAGATTACTTAACCCAACCACAAAACTTCGAACTCACTTAAAAGTTTCTCCTCCGCACCAGATAAATAGATTCCAAAATCGCTAACGAAAAGTAATCGACCCGAAATAATTCTAATAGTATGAGCTGTCGGTTCTTAACATGTCCGAAAGTGACGTATTTTTGTCAACTTAATTGGCAGTCGTATCAGCGGCGATCGATGTTAATCGAGAAGTTCGGCCAAAGCGCTAATTAAAGTTGTGCCCAACGCTGATGCAATTATCTCTCTGTGACGCGCTCGACAGTGAAGCTAATTAACTCGGCATAACTTCAGAAAGCATATTAAATGTGTACACCCGATTAAACATGCATAGGCCTGAATATGAATGTGGCGTGTAACGCAAAAATTGCAGTTTTAAGAATGAACTTTTTTGGTTTTTTGTGGTAGTGTGGAATGGGAGGTAGTGGTAGGGGTATTTTGAAAATTGGGAAATTTGGGAGTTTGAGGGTTTGGGGATTTAGGGATTGGGGAATTTGGGGATTTGGAAATTTGGGAATTTGGGAATCTAAGAAATTTAGGGATTTGGAAATTTAGGAATTTGGGAATTTGGCAAGTTGGAATTTAGGGAAGTTGGGAATTTGAGAATTTGGGAATTGGAGAAGTTGGGGATTTGAGAAATTGGGAATTTGAGAAGTTGGGAATTTGAGAAGTTGGAAACTTGAGAAGGTGGAAATTTGAGAATTTAGGAATTTGAGAAGTTGGGAATTTGAGAAGTTGGAAATTTGAGAAGTTGGGAACTTGAGAATTTGGGAATTTGAGAAGTTGGAAACTTAAGAAGTTGGGAACTTGAGAAGTTGGGAATTTGAGAATTTGGAAACTTGAGAAGTTGGGAATTTGAGAAGTTGGAAACTTGAGAAGTTGGGAACTTGAGAAATTGGGAATTTGAGAAGTTGGGAATTTGAGAAGTTGGAAACTTGAGAAGTTGGGAATTTGAGAAGTTGGAAACTTGAGAAGTTGGGAATTTGAGAATTTGGAAACTTGAGAAGTTGGAAATTTGAGAAGTTGGGAACTTGAGAATTTGGGAATTTGAGAAGTTGGAAACTTGAGAATTTGGAAACTTGAGAAGGTGGAAATTTGAGAAGTTGGTAATTTGAGAAATTGGGAATTTGAGAAGTTGGGAATTTGAGAAGTTGGGAATTTGAGAAGTTGGGAATTTGAGAAGTTGGGAATTTGAGAAGTTGGAAACTTGAGAAGTTGGGAATTTGAGAAGTTGGAAACTTGAGAAAGTGGAAATTTGAGAATTTAGGAATTTGAGAATTTGGGAATTTGAGAAGTTGGAAATTTGAGAAGTTGGGAACTTGAGAATTTGGGAATTTGAGAAGTTGGAAACTTGAGAAGTTGGGACCTTGAGAAGTTGGGAATTTGAGAATTTGGAAACTTGAGAAGTTGGGAATTTGAGAAGTTGGAAACTTGAGAAGTTGGGAACTTGAGAAATTGGGAATTTGAGAAGTTGGGAATTTGAGAAGTTGGAAACTTGAGAAGTTGGGAATTTGAGAAGTTGGAAACTTGAGAAGTTGGGAATTTGAGAAGTTGGGAACTTGAGAAGTTGGAAACTTGAGAAGTTGGAAATTTGAGAATTTGGGAACTTGAGAAGTTGGGAATTTGAGAATTTGGAAACTTGAGAAGTTGGGAATTTGAGAAATTAGAAATTTGAGAAGTTGGAAACTTGAGAAGTTGAGAACTTGAGAAGTTGGGAATTTGAGAATTTGGAAACTTGAGAAGTTGGAAATTTGAGAAGTTGGAAACTTGAGAAGTTAGAAATTTCAGAAGTTGGAAACTTGAGAAGTTAAAAATTTAAGAATTTGGGAAATTGAGAAATTAGCAAAATTAAAAATCTGGCAATTTGAGAACATCAGAAGTTTCATATAAAGTTTCCTACTCTACAACCATCATTATCATCACCGTAAATTAATGATGAATAAAAGAGTAGATTAAACCGTGTTACGAGCGTAGAAACTGTGTAGACTTTACGTAACACACGTAAATGTAATACGCGTGGTATAAGGTCACTCGTAGTTTCCTTCATTCCACTCTTCCGTCAAAAGTTTCTTTCTACTTTGATTAGGTTCTTGAGAATAGAGGAAGTTCCTCTGATATGATTTCGGTTTAAAAATCTGCGTATAAAGAGAGTTTAATCCGAAGCTGCGGCTTGTGAAAATTAATTAACCGAAATGTGGTTTTAATAGAAATTAACGAAAGAAGTTTGTATAGAACCTTTAATAATGAAATATAATGCGGAAGTATAAAATACTAACGTGTAGTTGACACGTTCGATAATTGAAGCTATAATGCTTTAATAATTCGATAATCGACGCATAATTTCGTATTTAACAAAGGATGTACAAAATATTTAATAAACATCAAAACAAACAATTCATTTCTGTAAAATATTACCAACATCCTCAAAAATTGCATATACACATTTAATAAATAAAATCATATTTCGAAAAGTCACCATGTAATTCCGAATCCCTGTTATAGTTGGACGTGCAAGAATTTATTTCATTCCATCTCCAGTATTTGCATACGACATAAATGCATAAAAATCTGCAGTACGATCATCGAACAATGTATCGTAGAAAAATATCGGCGTCCATAAAGTAAACACAAAACTGAACTTGAAATAACAATCCTCAATTCAAACATTGGAAACCAACATGAAATCCAATATCTAGTGGAGATAAGTCAATGAAAGTCAAAAGTGGAAAAATCCTTCGCAATAGAATTGTAATAAACGGTTAACAAAATTGGTTTTATTAACTTTATTTTGTTATGGTAATACTTGTGGGATTTGTTGTTTCATATCTTTTGATCATTGCCAAAAATATGATTGTCAAAAGGATGGTATAATATTGTTTTATGTAGGTTTAATAATTATAAATAGTTACAAATTTGTGTATTTGTTACTTAATATTTGTTAATTAGAGGTAATTTAAGTTTCAAGTGGTGGACTTAGATTTTGTCAGAATTGAATTTGTACTTTAGAAATGTTAGTCAAAATTGGGAATTAGGGAGTTTGAGGATTTGAAAATTTAGGGAATCTAAATTGGGGAAATTTGGAATTGGGGAAATTGGAAATTGGGGAAATTGGGAATTGGAGAAATTGGGAATTGGGAAAATTGAGAATTGGGCAAATTGGGAATTGGGGAAATTTGGAATTAGGGAAATTGGAAATTGGGGAAATTGGGAATTGGGGAAATTGGGAATTGGGGAATGTGGGAATTGGGGAAATTTGGAATTGGGGAAATTTGGAATTAGGGAAATTTGGAATTGGGAAAATTTGGAATTGGGGAAATTTGGAATTGGGGAAATTGGAAATTGGGGAAATTTGGAATTGGGGAAATATGGAAGTGGGAAAATTTGGAATTAAGGAAATTCGGAATTGGGGAAATTTGGAATTGGGGAATGTGGGAATTGGGGAAATTTGGAATTGGGGAAATATGGAATTGGGAAAATTTGGAATTGGGGACATTTTGGAATTGGGGAAATATGGAATTGGGAAAATTTGGAATTGGGGAAATTGGGAATTGGGGACATTTTGGAATTGGGGAAATATGGAATTGGGAAAACTTGGAATTGGGGAAATTGGGAATTGAAGATATTGGGAATTGGGGAAATTTGAAAATTTGAGAATTTGGGAATATGAGAATTTGGAAATTTGAGAATTTGGGAAATTGGAAACTCTAAGGAACCTAGGGAATCTGAAGAATTTGCCGATTTGAAGATTTAAGGAAAATTATTCAAAAGAACTTTTCTTCACTACAAAGAAAGTTCTTTAACTTCCTGTCTCTTAATACAACTCCACTTATCATTTTCTAGTGCAACACCGTCTAACAACCAGATAAAAATAAAGGTGATAAAACAATAATACTTATACAAGAAATACTCGTCCATAGAAATCGTTATGCTAATTCAAAAACAGTGCATTACAAAGAATAAATATTCCACAAGTCCCAATAATCGTATTACATACCGACATCACCTAACATTACACTCCTGACTATGGTTAATTTCGTAATTCCATCACAATTTCATAGAAAATCAAAAACAATCCAAAGAACAAATTTTCTCCAACTCCGACTACCCTACACTCTACACCGACCGACAACATATCTGCCATAGAGAATGCCACCGAGAACGCCTACATTTGTTTGCAGCATAAACTGTTCACAAAATTGGCAACACTGAAAGAAGCCATTCATCCGGTGGAAGGAGAAAAGGAATGTAGCTTACCGTCGCGGACTCGTCGCACGACAGAAGAGCATAGTAATCCTCCTCCTCGCTGGGTTTATAGTTGATGGCGTCCTCGACGCTCATTTTCCTTCCTCGAATCCGTCAGCCTTCCACTCGAACCACGAACACGACTTCGAATTCGGTGGCGCGCGAAGCCGGTCTTCACTCTTACTCGTGAATCCTTCGGGCACTGGATCGTTCTGCTGCTCCTGAAGGATGTCGGTGGTCACCTGTTGCCGTGTCGCGCGTCGGACGCTCGAGTGAGCCGAACGAGGGAAAACCGTGTCGCAGACCCGGAAAAACCCGATTCCCGGGAAATCCCGCGCGTGTGCGCAATCCAACGATCACCCTCTCCTTCCACCCTGACTTCCCTCTTACTCCGACTAACTTTCGTCGATCCTCCTTTCCCCTCCGCGATCCTGCGCACTCTCACAGGGTCCTCCCTGTTGGCCGACCGTGTATTTTCGTCAGAGTTGCACGCAATTTCTTCTAGGGACAATGGGGATATTGGGAATTGGGGAAATTTGGAATTGGGAAGTTTGGAATTGGGGAAATTTGGAATTGGAGAAATTGGGAAATGGGGAAATTTGGAATTGGAGAAATTGGGAAATGGGGAAATTTGGAATTGGGGAAATTTGGAATTGGAGAAATTGGGAAATGGGGAAATTTGGAATTGGGGAAATTTGGAATTAGGGAAATTGGAATTGGAGAAATTGGGAAATGGGGAAATTTGGAATTGGGGAAATTTGGAATTGGAGAAATTGGGAAATGGGGAAATTTGGAATTGGAGAAATTGGGAAATGGGGAAATTTGGAATTGGAGAAATTGGGAAATGGGGAAATTTGGAATTGGGGTAATTTGGAATTAGGGAAATTGGAATTGGGGTAATTTGGAATTAGGGAAATTGGAATTGGAGAAATTGGGAAATGGGGAAATTTGGAATTGGGGAAATTTGGAATTGGGAAAATTTGGAATTGGAGAAATTGGGAAATGGGGAAATTTGGAATTGGAGAAATTGGGAAATGGGGAAATTTGGAATTGGAGAAATTTGGTATTGGGGAAATTTGGAATTAGGAAAATTTGGAATTGGGAAAATTTGGAATTGGAGAAATTGGGAAATGGGGAAATTTGGAATTGGGAAAATTTGTTATTAGGGAAATTTGGAATTGGGAAAATTTGGAATTGGAGAAATTTAGAATTGGGGAAATTTGGAATTAGGGAAATTTGGAATTGGGAAAATTTGGAATTAGGGAAATTGGAATTGGACTTTGTTTTTTCGCCGAAAGGTGTTTGGCAAATCGCGACGGGGTTGATACACAGGGTACGGATTGACCGATTGAACTGGTAGTTTATCGATGCAATGATGGCTTAATACCGACTTTATTTTTTAGATCAATTGGAGTATTTTTGGGGGAAGAACTTTTTTAAGTTTGGTTGCTACGTACTGGGTTATAATAATTTTTTATAGCGTGGAATGGTGTGGGGCTTCAAGTACGACGCCATCGAAGTATGATGGTATGACGACGCTGATACTGGCGTCTCAAGATGTATTATACAATCCGATCGTTCGATCGATTAATCGTTCGATATATAAAAAATCATTTGTATCAAAGTTATAATCGTTTTAAAAATTCAATAAACTTTCTTAAATAAAATAATTGCTATAATAGGTTCTTACAAATGCTTAGGTCTTTGGAATTAGCTTGTTATATTTGAGAATAAAGATTTATTATGCACACATCTAATCTGTAATGGTTACTATATTACTCTTCAAAGGTACAGAAGATTCGAAGCTGTCTTCGTGACTGAAACTGATACCAGAAATTTTCATCGCGTTCTTAACGAGAAATTAAATATCCACGATTGATCACTACAGTCATGAATTACGAATCGTACTATCAGTGTTATATCACAAATTATCTTTTACGTAAACAGGAAATCCTTGTTACCAACATCAAATCGGCTTAATATGTATTTTCTTAAACAAACAGTATCGATTAACAAACTCCCAACGCAATTCGATAATACTTTTCACGACTACAATCCGAATATTTGCGTCGTTTACTCGGTTAGGTTAATTCGAACGAAATTATTAAAATTATTGTGTATCTCTGTAAGGAGCGTATCTCTGGACTCACTGTGGCGATCTCTGTTTAACATCTTCCACGTTTCTCTTTCTTCCTCAAACTTACAGCGTAACACTCTTAATTTCTACTGAATGAAAGAAAATTAAAATCGATTTTTTTATTTAATCACTCGACTTCAAAATTTGTTTACACGAATGCAGATTTTAAATACACTGTATTACACGCGGAACACTATCGCTTCTTGTTCAGTCTAAAAAAAAAGGAACTAAATTTCTTTGACGTCAAAGTCAAAGAAAGTTCTTACACAGTTTTTCCTCGCAAGTTGTTTACGAGAATGCAAATTCTAGGAACGCTGTACCACGTGAAACACACTCGACCAGAATCGATGTCGACGAATACTACGTCTCGATTACGGGATATTCCAGACTCGTGGCTTTCACTCGAGTCTCAGTGACCTCGAACCTTGGCTCGCGACGTTACCGGCCGAGTAATCCAGATCTCGATCTCGGTCATGCACCGTGCTCGCTCTCTATCGATCCCTCGAAGGCGACTCCGTTGATCGCTCGTTCGAACGAGTCGAAACAAACATTAGCGTCTAAATGTACCGTGCAGTTCCATGGTATATATCTTCCTCTTTACGAGGAATTCTTCGTGCGCGCCTTTATACGTTTATTCCGCAAAACGTATCTTTATTCACGCGGTTTCGTGTTACGCGGCCGTGCGTGAAACAAAACCAAACAAATAAGTGCCTTTAGCATTGCCTCTTCGGTGTCTCGAGTGTGAGGCGGGTCGACGTTCGCACGGGGTAAGCGAATTATGGAGTGAATGTGTGTTGGAGAAGTCAGATAGGGGTATAGTGATGTTACATAGTGGAAGAGTGTAATAATAGTAGTAATACTAGTACAATGTAATTTGTACAATTATTTTATTGCAATTTGTACCTGTATGAATTTAGATATAGAGCGTTTTCGTTGTAGTAGTACAATGTAATTTGTACAATTATTTTATTGCAATTTGTACTTGTACGAATTTAAATGTAGAGCGTTTTCGTTGTAGTAGTACAATGTAATTTGTACAATTATTTTATTACAATTTGTACCTGTACGAATTTAGATGTGCAGCGTTTTCGTTGTAGTAGTACAATGTAATTTGTACAATTATTTTATTGCAATTTGTACTTGTATGAATTTAGATGTAGAGCGTTTTCGTTGTAGTAGTACAATGTAATTTGTACAATTATTTTATTACAATTTGTACTTGTACGAATTTAGATGTAGAGCATTTTCGTTGTAGTAATACAATGTAATTTGTACAATTATTTGATTACAATTTGTACCTGTACGAATTTAGATGTGCAGCGTTTTCGTTGTAGTAGTACAATGTAATTTGTACAATTATTTTATTACAATTTGTAGTTGTATGAATTTAGATGTGCAGCGTTTTCGTTGTAGTAGTACAATGTAATTTATATAATTACATTTAAATTCTACATCTAAATTCATAGGTTCGTAAATTCCTAGACGAACAAGTACATACATTTCCCAATCCCTAGATCTCAAATTGACAGATCCCAGAATCCCTAAATTACATAATTCCTAGCTGCTCAAATCCCTAATTTATAAAAACCTTAGTATCCCAAATCACTGAATCTCCAAATAACATAGACGTCAAAACTCCCTAGATTTTCAAGTCCCAAATCCCCAAATACCCTACACCTCCAAATTCCTTACATCCTTAAATCCCTAAACGAACAAAATGCCCTAGATCCTGAAATTCTCCTAGACCGTGAAATACCCCAAAATCCAAAATTCCCTAAATAGTCAAACACCCAAAATTCCCTAGATTTTAAAATTCCCCTAGTCCACGAAATACCCCAAATCCAAACATTCTAGATTCTTCAGAATCCTAGATTCTGAAATTCCCTAAATCGTCAAATCCCCAAACCCCCCAAATTCCCTAGATTCTGAAATTTCCTTAGACTGTGAAATACCCAAAATCCAAAAATTCCCTAGATTTTGAAATGCCCCTAAACCGTGAAATACCCCAAATCCGAAAACTCCCTAAATTCTGAAATTCCTTAAATCGCCAAATCCCCAAACCCCCAAAATTCCCTAGATTCTGAAATTCCCTTAGACTGTGAAATACCCCAAATCCAAAAATTCCCTAGATTTGGAAATGCCCCTAAACCGTGAAATACTCCAAATCCGAAAATTCCCTAAATTCTGAAATTCCTTAAATCGCCAAATCCCCAAACCCCCAAAATTCCCTAAATTCTGAAATTCCTTAAATCGTCAAATCCCCAACCCCCAAAAATTCCCTAGATTCTGCAATTCCTTAAATCGTCAAATCCCCAAACCCCCCAAATTCCCTAGATTCTGTAATTCCCTATATCGTCAAATCCCCAAACTCCCAAAATTTCCTAGATTCTGCAATTTCCTATATCGTCAAATCCCCAAACCCCCCAAACTTCCTAGATTCTGAAATTCCCTAGATCCCTAAATCCCCATACCCCAAAAATTCACTAAATTCCCTACACCGTGAAATCCCTAAATCTCCGTAGAGCATAATCCCTAGTTCTAAAAAATTCCTAAATCCTAAAATTATCTGCGTCCTGAGTGTGAAATATTTTCCCTAGGAAAAACAGATTTCCCACTGACTGTATACTTGCTCCGAGTTTATCTTCGAGCTCGTATATATCGATGTACATTCGTTTATTTGAAACCCAGCGAAACAGTATTCTTTAGCCCCGACACATTTGTTTTTGCCGGGAAAAAGTAACGAAGGTATTAAGGCGCAGAAAACGAACGAAAGAACGCGTACAGGCGTTCGGTTGAATTGGTGGCGAGAGCAGAAGATACACGTTCGCAGAAACGGAGAAGTCGTAAAGAGACGTTTGTTTCTCGCGGATAATCCTCTCCAAGCTCGTACGTCATTAGAAATTCAAATTTTTCTTAAGGATTATGGGAGAGGACGGGAGTAGAAGGCACCAAAACGTGACTGAATGTGTAAGTTCATTATGCATTCGTCTCGTTTCCGTCGAAGACGGCACTGATTATCGGTACTCTCTGCTTACAGCTGTTAAACCTATTGTCTCGGATAGCTGCGAAGCTTTTAAACGTGGAAAGCTCGAGATAAAGAGGCGTCGCTTAACAATTGGAGCTTCCTCGAAGCACAGGCATCGACCACGCTTTGTTTTTAATCCCGAACGTGTTTCTCCTACGCTTCGCGTACTATCGAATGAGTGCACCGACAGCGCTCTCGAACGGCTTTCAATCGCGTGTTAAGACGTTCGTTAATATTTGCAGCTAATTATTTTCATACTTTGTTCCGTAACAGATCGCCACAAATTGTATCTTACACCGATAGCGGCTCGTTGCGAGAAATATTAATTGGTCGAGTGTAATTTCTTAGTTCGAAACCTTTAATTAATTCCGCAAGGTTTACGACTCTTTGGAATACACTGAACATCGGAAGTTCGCGGAGTTTAAATTTCGAAATGTTCGAATCGGACGAAGCAGCGAAATAATAATAGCGTCGGGAGAAAATAAAATAACGAGTATCGGGAACGAAAGGAGCGTGCACGAAACCGTGTAAAACACGTGTCGGCCAAATGTCAACGTTTCTTCCTCGGCAAATCGGCAAGCTGAACGGTCATAGACGGCCACATTTTTCAACGTTCGAGTGCGCGGCACGTGACATCACGAGCCAGACTCGACTACGAACGTTTCTTCGAATTTAGGAGAACCGTTTCGCCATTCCCATCGTGTGTTTTGTTCCCGTAGAAAGAATGGAGCTATGCCTCGTAACACGAAGCTCCACCATCCACCGCCAATAAATCATTCCCGCTTTTAGGTTTTAGCCAACCTCGTTGCTTTGCCGAAAGAATTTATACTTGCTTTTCCTACAAAATTATTTTCGACGATCGATACAGCCTTTCTCGCGTACTATTAATCATGCTGTTTACCGATTTATAAATAGACAATTATAATATCGCTTAGAAATTTCCTAGCTTCTAATTCTCTCTACGTCCTAGCTTCTTGTCCTCTCTAAACGTGCATTGTACTTGGATATATTTTCAAATTGTATTTATATAACTTCCTTTCACAATTTATCAAATTTCAAAGTGAAATGAAAAGAGCTGCTTTAATTAACACGATGATTCCATCGTATTTATTTTTTAATTATACCTCTACGACCTATGACGCAGGGATCTAGTTCGTCGAATTAAATTTATTTCCACGCAGGCAGTACAAGGGATAATTTCTAGAACTTTCTGATTATCTCTCGTATTACCATGAAATCCGAGCTGGTAAAACAGGATTAAAAGAACGTTGAAAATTAAATTGAGGATTGTATTTTTTTTTTGCAACCTGCTTGACGCTACACGAAATGCTCGCAAGAGCGATCATCAACAAAGATAAACGGTTGTTCTCCATGCAACATTTTTACCTACAGTGTTATTAAAAATCAGAACTTTTCGAAGAACCGTCTGGCTGATTACGAGCCGAAGGGAACACATTGAAAGGGTTACCGTGTTCTACTCCGAAAGGAAACGTGGCTCTTCATTTCTGGAGGAAATACGCGCTCCGCTCTGTTTCCGTACGCAGATGCGTGACAGACACGCAAGCGTGCACGCGCGCAGCACTAACCTTACCCCAACACAAATTCTTCATACGTAATAAACTGTCCGTGTACTCTTTGTTAGGGACGTTCGATTTTTACTTAAAACGATCAGATCTTGCAAAAATCAGACGTAACAAATTACTTCTGTATTAACGTGTGGATTACACGCGATTTTATCGCGAATCAAATTAGGTTTGAAAAGACAACACGTAGTACTTGAAATACCTGAGTGACGATAATATATTGTTCCCAGTCTGCCGAAACGGTGAAACATGTTTCACTATGTTTCGATTCTTCCGCGCTACTAGCCTACCGTGCTATCATTCCACCATTTTGTTTTATTACTTCGTTATTCTATTACTCTATGGGTCTACTATTCTATTATTCTAATATTCTACTAGAATGGTATTGTACTACTCGGTGGTAGATTACGGGGCGATCCACCATTTTGTTTTGGTACTTCGTTACTCTGTTACTCTATGGGTCTACTATTCTATTGTTTTAATATTCTAATATAATGGTATTGTACTACTCGCTGGTAGATTACGGGGCGATCCACCATTTTGTTTTATTACTTCGTTACTCTGTTACTCTGTGGGTCCACTATTTTATTATTCTAATATTCTACTAGAATGGTATTGTACTACTCGGTGGTAGATTACGGGGCGATCCACCATTTTGTTTTGGTACTTCTTTACTCTGTTACTCTATGGGTCTACTATTCTATTATTTTAATATTCTACTAGAATGGTATTGTACTACTCGCTGGTAGATTACGGGGCGATCCACCATTTTGTTTTATTACTTCGTTACTCTGTTACTCTATGGGTCCACTATTTTATTATTCTAATATTCTACTATAATTGTATTGTACTAGTCGCTGCTAGCTTACAGGGCGATCCACCATTTTGTTTTACTACTTCGTTACTCTGTTACTCTACGGGTCTACTATTTTATTATTCTAATAATCTACTATAATGGTATTGTACTATTCGCTGGTAGATTACGGAGCGATCATTCCACCATTTTGTTTTATTACTTCACTACTCTGTTACTCTACGGTTCTACTATTCTATTATTCCAATATTCTACTAAAATAATATTGTACTACTCGCTGCTAGCTTACGAAGCGATCATTCCACCATTTTGTTTTACTACTTCGTTACTCTGTTACTCTACCGATCTACTATTCTATTATTCTAATATTCTACTATAATTGTATTATACTACTCGCTGCTAGCTTACGAAGCGATCATTCCACCATTTTGTTTTATTACTTCGTTACTCTGTTACTCTACGGATCTACTATTCTATTATTCTAATATTCTACTATAATTGTATTGTACTACTCGCTGCTAGCTTACGGAGCGATCATTCCACCATTTTGTTTTATTACTTCATTACTCTATTACTCTATGGATCCACTATTCTATTATTCTAATATTCTACTATAATGTTATTGTACTACTCGCTGGTAGATTACGGGGCGATCGTTCCACCATTTTGTTTTATTACTTCACTACTCTATTACTCTACCAGTCTACTATTCTATTATTCTAATATTCTACTATAATAATATTGTACTACTCGCTGCTAACTTACGAAGCGATCATTCCACCATTTTGTTTTACTACTTCGTTACTCTATTACTCTACCAGTCTACTATTCTAGTATACCACTATTCTAGCACAATATCATTATATTACTAGCTGCTATTTCACGGGGCGATCATTCCACCATTTTGTTTTATTACTTTGTTACTCTGTTACTCTACCGATCTACTAATCTATTATTTCAATATTCTACTATAATGTTATTGTACTACTCACTGCTAACTCACGAGCTGATCATCTTACTATTCTGCTGTTTTATTACTTTATTACTCCCCCATTTTACTATACACACAGTACGTCAGAAAAATTGCGGAACTTTTTAAATAGAAAGAAAAGAGTTAGTTATTTTAACAAAATTAATTTTATTATTCAAAATACATCCCTTCAAAATACACCGCTAGGCTCACACAACGTTAACATAGATTTTTTTATTTCATTTTACGAAATCGCTTCAAACACCCTTGTCACAGCTGTTTGGACTTGCTAGCTGTACATGTACAATTGTTAGAATGGTATTTTACTAGTATAGTATATGATGCAGCAGCAGAATGATGAATCCAAGTTCGATGTGTAAAACTATAATCCACATTCAATGTTCGGAGACGAAAGTCTATAAAGCGATTTTTGAGAGGGTAAGTTCGTCGTGGTTTCGCGGCAGGGGCCAATCTCCGAATCTTCTAATTATATTTAGTCGAGCACGCGTGTGTTCCTGGCCATTCGAGGAATATACCCCCGGTTTCCCTTTTACGCTGTTTCGCCGGCATGCACCGCATCGCACCGGTCTCTTCTTCTCGGCTCTCTCCTTGTTTATCTCGAAATAAACGTTGCTAGCGCACATGGGCGTTTCTTCGGGCATTGCCAGATGCGTGGGTGGTGGCAGTGAAGAGAAGAGAAGGAGAGCACGGAATGACGGTCACATGGCATCGTCGTGGACTCTTCTTCTGCTCAGACTTGTCAGTATTCCGTGAAGTGTTGTGCCGTGCTTGCGTACACGTTTCACCGCGACCCCGCGCTCTTCTCGAAAAGCTCTTCGATCGCGATTTCCAGACCTGTTCGCACCACGTGGAAACCTCCTCGCGGAAAACTGTGTCACCGTGGAAATTGGATCGCTGCTTCGACTCGGCTCGTGGCATTAAATCGTAATTACCTACGTTGCGAGAACGATATACTCGATCGGGGGATTTGCGATTGTCACCGCGGGAAATTGATGCGGCCCGGAATTAATTTTTAGTAAGTGGGTCAAACTGCGACTTCTATGGAAGGTTAAGGGTTTCACCGAAGACAGCTACTTTCGGAGGAATAAGTTCGTAGGAATATCGGAACTGATCGTAATTATTTGCGTCTGATCATGAACATAGGAGGAACATTTCGGATATTATTACTGGGTTCGTGCAATAGGAACTGCAATTTCATGCATTAACTTTCGAGCATAGCTCAAATTGCAATAAAGTTTATTATTCGAAATATGTGCAGAATTTCTGGGGCTGAACGTTTGTAATCTGTACTATTGTACAATAAGGAAACGTGTTGGTATATTATTATAGAACGTTATATAGAACATGGTACGTTATACATATAGTATATTTTAGGTTCTTGGATGTTCTCAAACATTTAGATATCTACAAACAGATTTCTCTAGATTCTTGTACTCTATATCCAGATATTTTTAAATTCCAGAATACCTAGATTTACATATGTCTAGATTTCGGTATGTCTATGTTTTGATATCCCTAGACACCGGTATGCATAAATCCAAATATCCCTATACACCGGTAAACACAAATTTTCCTAGATTTCGATATGTTTAAATCCCTAGAACCCTAGATCGCAGAAAGCACTAGATCCCAGATATCCCTAGATTCCATATATCCTTAGATCCCATATATCCTTAGATCCCACATATTCTTAGATCCCACATATTCTTAAATCTCGCATATCCCTAGATTCTAGATATCCCTAGATTCCAGATATCCCCAAATCCCACATATCCTTAGATCCCACATATCCTTAGATCCCACATATCCTTAGATCCCAAATATCCTTAGATCTCAGATATCCCTAGATCCCAGATACCCCTAGATTCCACATATCCTTAGATCCCACATATCCTTAGATCCCACATATCCTTAAATCCCAGATATCCCCAGATCCCACATATCCTTAGATCCCACATATCCTTAGATTCCACATATCCCTAGATTCCATATATCCCTAGATCCAACATATCCCTAGAACCACATATCTCCCGTAACTCAGATGTCCCTAGATCCAATTTCCCCTAGAATGACCCCATGTCTCTCGTAATGACCCCATGTCTTCAGAGCTCTATAAATACCTAAAACTTTAGAGTGCTTCCTTAGATCTGACACGACAGTCGTTATAAGAGAAATAAGAGATTGAAAGGGTTTGAAATTGTAATCGGCGGAAATTGACGCATTTAGGAATATGGGTCAAATAGAAAATTCAATAGAAGGTCAAGGGTCAGTATAAAAATAGACATGCTTGTTTAAATTCGATGAAATATGAACAAGATTGAAAATAAACTTGCAAAGAGGACAGTGAAAGGGTTTCAAATTGAATTTAGGTGAAATAGACAATTTAGTCATTAGATCCTAGTTAAGCCTTGTACCAAAGTGAATTTTCAGAAATAGTTCTTGGAGGTTAAATAAAAAGCCAACACAGGTTAAAGAACAATTTAGACCAAGACAAGGGTGTTCGAAAAAAAAGTGGTCAGAGAAAGGAACATAAGAGTCTTCCAGACTTTAATTAAACTTTGAATCATCCTCGATAACAATGGATTAATATTTCTTGTAATTATTATGCAACAGTGGGTTCCGAATTGTCATCGGTAAAAATTAATTACTCGAATGTAGGTCAAGTAGGAAATCCAATGGAAGGTTAAGGGTCTGTTTAGATTAAGAAGCTGAAAGGGGAACAGCACAAAGGAAAGTCATCTAGAAATTCAAAGATTCGAAATTGCCGGTGCAAATCGATGTCACCTGGAATGAATTTCTCGAATGTGGGTCAAACAGGAAACACGGTGGAAGGTTAAGGGTCAGTTCGGATAAGGACAGAGGATTATTTGCATTCAGAAAGAACACGTACACAGAAAAGTCGGTTAGAAATCAAAGTTGGAAGTAAATTTTCGAATTCCCGGATCGACGCCCCAGAAGACGCTTCAGGATGAAATTGAACAAAGTTTGAAGAACATATTTCGCTTCCATCGCGTTCCATCGCCACGCGTTATATTACCACGCGTTATATTACCACGCGTTACATCGCCACGCGTTATATTACCACGCGTTACATCGCTACGCGTTATATTACCAAGCGTTACATCGCCACGCATTATATTACCACGCGTTATATTACTAAGCGTTATATTACCACACGTTACATCGCCACGCGTTATATTACCACGCATTACATCGCCACGCGTTATATTACCTCGCGTTACATCGCCACGCGTTCCATCGCCACGCGTTATATTACCACGCGTTACATCGCCACGCGTTAAATTACCACGCGTTACATCGCCACGCGTTAAATTACCACGCGTTCCATCGCTACGCGTTATATTACCAAGCGTTACATCGCCACGCGTTATATTACCACGCGTTATATTACCAAGCGTTATATTACCACACGTTACATCGCCACGCGTTATATTACCACGCATTACATCGCCACGCGTTATATTACCTCGCGTTACATCGCCACGCGTTCCATCGCCACGCGTTATATTACCACGCGTTACATCGCCACGCGTTAAATTACCACGCGTTACATCGCCACGCGTTAAATTACCACGCGTTCCATCGCCACGCGTTATATTACCACGCGTTACATCGCCACGCGTTATATCACCACGCATTACAACACCACGCATTACAATACCACGTGTTCTATCACCACGCGTTCGATCGCCACGCGTTATATCACCACGCATTACAACACCACACGTTCCATCGCCACGCGTTCCATCGCCACGCGTTACATCGCCACGCGTTCCATCGCCACGCGTTACATCGCCACGCGTTATATTACCACGCGTTCCATCGCCACGCATTAAATCACCACGCGTTATGTTGAAACAGGAACAAAGAGAAAGAAGAAGAGGTGGAAGTTCCCGCGCTTCGGAGACTCCTTCCGGTGTGCATGAAATTGGGGTTCCTTCCCTCTTAAAATTCCGCTGATGACAATGTCATCGAACACAAGCGTTCCGTGATTCGATTTCGGATTCGTTCGAGTGGTTCGAAGGACGATCCCTCTAAAGATAGCAGTTCGAAGGTCACCGCGAAAGAATTTGGCTGTGCCGTTTTCGGAAGTTCGAGAGAAGAATTAAGAAACTGCAGAGAACTCTTGAAGAAATTCTTAACGAGCAAATTTCACGAAGACTCTTTTCTTGTAAAATTTGAATCACCTCCTGTGAAAATTAATCGAGGATACAGTAATGTTCTTTCGACGTTGAAGTGCGCTTCGATGTACCGTGCACTGTTTCGCGCGCAAAAAGCTGCGACAAAAAGGGAACTTAGAGGGTCTCGTTACAACCGAATAATGCTACCTTTCATGACTTCTTTTCCTGCGCTCAGACGAACAAAAACATCTGTAACTCCGAGTGTATTTTCGGAGAAAATACTCTGAATCGCGTGTTCGTTGATTAACTGCACGTTTGGGGGCTCTACAAGAGGCTACAATTTTTGGAGCACCGTTGGGGAGAAGAAATATTCGATTAGCGAGGAGGAAAAATATTGGAAGAATGGACTCATGGAATAAGGTTGAAGAATTACCAGCAAGAAATTAAAGGTAAGATTATTTATTTCATTTATTTTTATTTTTTTAATTTTGGTTATATTTGCTGTATTACCACTTGTTATATTACCTGTGTTATATTGCCTTGCATTATATAGCAGCGTGATGTATTACCACGCATTATATTACCATACGTTACATCGGCACGCGTTATATTACCATGCATTATATTACCACGCGTTATATTACCATGAGTTATATTACCACGCGTTATATTACCACGCGTTACATCTCCACGCGTTATATCACCATGCATTACAACACCACGCGTTATATCACCATGCATTACAACACCACGTGTTCCATCGCCACGCGTTCGATCGCCACGCGTTATATTACCACGCGTTACATCGCAACGCGTTATATTACCACGCGTTACATCGCCACGCGTTATATTACCAAGCGTTATATTACCACGCGTTCCATCGCCACGCGTTATATTACCACGCGTTCCATCGCCACGCGTTATATTACCACGCGTTCCATCGCCACGCGTTATATTACCACGCGTTACATCGCAACGCGTTATATTACCACGCGTTACATCGCCACGCGTTATATTACCAAGCGTTATATTACCACGCGTTCCATCGCCACGCGTTATATTACCACGCGTTCCATCGCCACGCGTTATATTACCACGCGTTCCATCGCCACGCGTTATATTACCACGCGTTCCATCGCCACGCGTTATATTACCACGCGTTACATCGCCACGCGTTATATTACCACGCGTTACATCGCCACGCATTATATTACCTTGCGTTATATCTCCATATTGAACTCTCACAAATTATATCACCAACATTTGGTTACGTGTCATAGAGCCACGGGTTATATTGCAAAACATTATATTTATCAAACGCTGTATAGCCACGCATTATATTACCATGCGTTATATCGCCATATTGAGTTCTCCACAAATTATATCACCAACGTTTCGTTACGTGTCATAGAGCCACGGGTTATATTGCAAATCATTATATTTATCAAACGCTATATAGCCACGCATTATATTACCATGCGTTATATAGCCACGTGTTGTACTGCCACGCGCTATATAGCCACGCATTTTGTTACCATGCGTTACATCGCCATATTGAACTCCCCACAAATTATATCACCAACATTTCATTACGTGTCATAGAGCCACGAGTTATATTGCAAAACATCATATTTATCACGCGTTATATAGCCACCTGGTACTCCCACTTTATACTTCACATTGAAATTCATACAAAACTATTTATTGAAGTTTAACAAATAGCAGATTTCCTTTGAACTGTCGTTCCTTGAAACTGAGTCATTTAAATTGATAAACTTTTGCAATATTTTTGGTCATTTTCTAAGTAATGTTTTCGAACATTCCAAAGTAAAATATGTGATGACAGCTTCCTCAGCTATTACCTTAAGCCGGTTTATTTTCGTCGCTCGTCACGAAACAATTTCCTAGTAAATTTCGTTTTAGTATATAGTTCTACATCCTTTAGTGATCTTACTATTCGAGGAACATGAATGAATCGCATCAACATCGTTGATAAATACACTACACGTTACTCTGCAATTAACGTGTATCCTCATTGACTCGCTCTTACAGATATTTTTAATGAACCTATTACCATTAATTCCTCTAAATTAAGTACAAAATTCAGATACCATCTTAAGGGTCGTTAGTAGTACAAAGAGAATGAAATATCATTGCATCATTATTGCACGAAAAGTGCAAAGTAACGAACTGATAATTAAACCTGGAAAAAATCGTATTATCTTTGATTCGTGTCAATGCGAAGTCTACCATTAATCGTTTTAATCGTTTTCCTTGCGCGCATATTTTGATGAATCGAAATCGTACAGCTTTTGATCACGTATGATCCAGCAAGGGAGTACTTTTAAGGCGTCCACGTCGAGAAATCTGTACGAATATTCCATTAGGAATTAGGCAGGCAGCTCGCAGTGTATATTAATAGATCGAACCTGACAGCCGAACCTAACCAGACGCTCGAATGTTATACGCGAAATCGTTTCGTTCGTACCTCGGTGCCGACCTCGATGTGAGTTATATTTCTGTACGTTTTATGTAGCCAATTCTTTTCTACTTTTCGTCCAAGTGTCTCGAAGGGAGGAAGTTTCGAGTGCTCGTTACGTAAAGATACGAAGCACATGGAATACCTTGATTAACGCTGATTAAGACATCGGTGAGTCTAATTTATAATCACGTAATTTAACACTAAACCTACCGAAGTATAATGCGTACTTAATTTGAAATTAAAAATGAAGTTAAAAAATAAATAAACAATCAAGCAAACATAAATTAGTACACACATTTATTCTTTACCTTGATGAAAATCAATGCTGATTTTAAGGAATGTACTTTAACAAAATGTGCTCCTTATAATAAGAAACTTATGGGGCGGTTATTTGACCAGTTTGGTAGTTTTAGTGTTAAGACTGCATCTTCTTTCATTTTAATCAATATATTTTGTCTATGAATATTTAAGATCCGCATTGAAATTTGAATAATGTAAGCTCGTACTGAAAATGAGTAATTTTGAGTGTGCAAGTCACTGCTTTGGTTATTAAGTTATTTAGTAACTGTCGAAGAGCTATGCCACATTAAAGTGAGTTAAAATTCGCCGTGTATGAGTTCACGTCGGCCTTGATCTTGACGTACGATGCACACTGATATCATTAATATTAAACGAGTATTATTATTATGGAACCATTAATATTAATACTATCATTAACATTCTTACTACTTTATTATAGTATCCTCTATAGTAAATCAGTTAAGAAAGCGATCGTTAAAGCATTAGCGTTTATATCACTAAATTATAATCTGAGGAAATCGATCGTTCCCAGAATAATCTCATACCTCCCAAATAATTTTTACATGCTCACCCTTTCAATAAACACTGTTGAAGATTCCTCCAATAAATGACGTTGAAGAAAAACTATGATTTAATTATTGCAACATTATACGACAAAAAAGTTCACTGAAAGCACAGAACCTTTTACAGGCCATTTCCTGAAGATAAAAGAACGGAGGTGCATGTACATTAAAATGCATCAGCGTCGACGTAAACAAGTGTTTACGATCTAAATCGCGACAAAAGCGCAGTTTTCGCTAAAACGGATTTGCGGCGCGAACATCCAACGTGTCGTTCAAACGCCATTTTCTATGCTCTATTTTATTTTTACCTCAAGGTGAAAATGCAGTTCGTCGATCGCTGCCGGGTCAAGCTGAACTGCATTTAACTCGTACGCGATGCACCTGCTGTTATGCGCAATGAAAAAACCAGTGCATCCGGCGATGCACGTGCTCTTCCCTACAGAGGGGCGTGCTCGCATTAACTTTTACACGAGATCGTTCCTTTAAATGTGACACGCCTGGAGGGTCGTTAATTAGCATGGGGATACGTAAATGATTTGCGAATCACCGGAGCCTGACCTTTCTTACACCTTTCGTTACACTGTGCCCTTGTCATCTTCTCGTTTTCAATCGACCATGTTCATTTTTACCCGAACCGTAATTCTAATTACACGAGGTAGTCGTATCTCCCTTTTCAAGGAAATAATTTAACAAAGCAGCCAGAACAAAAATTCGTATAATTACTTGTAATTTTTTAGATAAAACTAGTGATAAAAAATTACCTGTAATTGCTTCAGAAAATATAGATATTCAATTGATGAAATATGTGGATCCTAACCTAACATTTTCTCAGAATGTGCATTTCGAATGAAATATTTGAATGTCATATTAAAATACAAAATAAAGATTAATGTTTTATGTCGAACACCTTATCTAATTTTTTGGATAAAATAAGTGCTAAAAAATGACTTGTAATTGTTTAAAAAAATACAAATATTCAATGCATGAAATATGTAGAATCTAACCTAACATTTTCTCAGAATGTGCATTTCGAATGAAATATTTGAACATCATATTAAAATGCAAACTAAAGATTAATTTTTTATGTCGAACACCTTATCTAACTTTTTAGATAAAACAAGTGCTAAAAAATTACCTGTAATTGCTTCAGAAAATATAAATATTCAATTGATGAAATATGTAGAACCTAACCTAACATTTTCTCAGAACATGCATTTCGAATGAAATATTTGAACATCATATTAAAATGCAAACTAAAGATTAATTTTTTATGTCGAACACCTTATCTAATTTTTTAGATAAAACAAATGCTAAAAAATTACTTGTAATTGCTTAAAAAAATACAAATATTCAATGCATGAAATATGTAGAATCTAACCTAACATTTTCTCAGAATGTGCATTTCGAATGAAATATTTGAACATCATATTAAAATGCAAACTAAAGATTAATTTTTTATGTCGAACACCTTATCTAATTTTTTGGATAAAACAAGTGCTAAAAAATTACCTGTAATTGCTTCAGAAAATATAAATATTTAATTGATGAAATATGTAGAACCTAACCTAACATTTTCTCAGAATGTGCATTTCGAACGAAATATTTGAACGTCACATTAAAATGTAAAATAACGATTAATGTTTTATGTCGAACACCTTATCTAATTTTTTGGATAAAACAAGTGCTAAAAAATTACCTGTAATTGCTTCTAAAAATACAAATATTCAATTGATGAAATATGTAGAACCTAACCTAACATTTTCTCAGAACATGCATTTCGAATGAAATATTTGAACATCATATTAAAATGCAAACTAAAGATTAATTTTTTATGTCGAACACCTTATCTAATTTTTTAGATAAAACAAATGCTAAAAAATTACTTGTAATTGTTTAAAAAAATACAAATATTCAATGCATGAAATATGTAGAATCTAACCTAACATTTTCTCAGAATGTGCATTTCGAATGAAATATTTGAACGTCATATTAAAATGCAAACTAAAGATTAATTTTTTATGTCGAACACCTTATTTAATTTTTTAGATAAAACAAGTGCTAAAAAATTACCTGTAATTGCTTCAGGAAATATAAATATTCAATTGATGAAATATGTAGAACCTAACCTAACATTTTCTCAGAACGTGCATTTCGAATGAAATATTTGAATGACATGTGAAAATACAAAATAAAGATTAATGTTTTATGTCGAACACCTTCTGCACGTCAGAAATGGTGATTCAAACGAAACAATCGATTATAATCGTCGCAACGATGATTGTATAAAATGACAGCTGTGACCACAACGAGCGTATAACGGAGACATCACAAACATCATTAAAAGATGACAGTCCCAATAACGTTAATAAAAGACCGTCTTGTTGACCGAAAGACTTCCTTACTTTCGATGATACATGATGGAGGGTCAAGGTCATTGAATTTCTTCTGTGAAATCGTTTCATTCTTAATGCAGTTTCCACATATGCATCTTCACATATATCTCCATACCTAACAGGTAGAAACTGTTCAAGTATTAAACAGAAATGTTACAAATTGAAACCGATAACGTCATCGTACGTAAACAAAATAGCAGTAAACTTTTGCGAAAAAATAAACTTCTGAATAAACATTTCTCTTCGAAAATAATAAAAGAATATAGCGAGTAGAAAAAGCGCGAAGGAACGGCGAAGAAACGCGAAGAAGTCGGTCGAAACGTCGTTGCAACGAATACGAGGCAATTTATGCATCGCACCGACGTGATTCGTCCCATCAGCTGATCCATTTGGACAGGGGAGTAAATCAGAACGTGCTCGAGCTTTCATGGGAACGATAACCCGACGATCTCTCTCTCTATCGTTTTCCTCTTTCATCCTCTCCTGGCAAGCTCACCTATCCTCATCTTCGTCGGAAGCCGCAACGAAAATAGCGACAAATCTGATTGCGGCAACAACCGGAGAGTGACTCGCGAGCCTCGAGCACCTTGGCCACGGAATTCGAACGAATTTTCTGGGAAATGAATTTCAATTACATGCTCTTGGTTTAGCTTGATAAATTTCGGGATGAATGACATAATTTTTCTGTTACTTAATTTTTGTTTGGACTTTCTGGAAAATTTTCAGGGAAAGTCTCTTTGAGAGAAATTCTCTTTAAGGAAAAGTCTCTTTAAGAGACTTTATAATAGTCTCTTTAACTATTTATAAGGAAAGACTCAATAATGAAAGACTCTCGTTATATTGCCATATTATTCTTTCATGTAGAGAATCTACATGTAGGACCACATGTAGGAACATCTACAACCTACGAAAGCTGAATCAATATTCTTATCTGTTGTTATATTACATTATATCATACGAATATTAATAAAACATTGCATCATGTATCTTTAATAACGATACTTTGTAATAATACTTTCGTAACAAATCGCTTTGCAGCGTAACATTGTTCGTTATATCACCGCGGATTATATCATCGTTTATAATGTATTCCCAAATGTTATATCATACAACATAATGTCGCCAAGTGTATCATATATGTCACATATATCTTCATGTATCATTATATTGACATGTGTGATATGTACGATATGTGTTATATGACGATATGTACATGTACTATATCGACATATGTTATATTGCTAGATGTATAACTATACTTGGCAAGATATTATAACGCCATATAATATATATATTCATATATTCCGTCAACACTGTTGTATCACCCCGTGCAATGTATGACATGTTATATCACTGTGTTACATTGTCATGTGTTATATCGTTACATGTAATATATCGTCACATGTTATATTGCTATATGTGTTACGACACTTGGCCACATACTATATCGTCATATAATATATATATCTATATATTCCGTCAACACCGTTGTATCACCCCGTGCAATGTATGACATGTTACATCGCTATGTTACATTGTCATGTGTTATATCTGTACATGTAACATATCGTCACATGTTATATTGCTATATGTGTTACCATACTTGGCCACATATTATAACGCTACATAATATATATATATCTGTATATTCCGTCAACACTGTTGTATCACCCCGTGCAATGTATGACATGTTACATCGCTGTGTTACATTGTCATGTGTTACATCCACATCTAATAGTCACATGTAATATATCGCTACATGTAATATTGCCAGAATTGCACCATTAAATATAGCATCACTTACTATCACTATACCTTATATCAACGCATAATAACATGTGTTATATCAACCCTTCTTACAACCCCATACACTGCAATATCACTTTACATCGCAGCTTAAAGTTTCAAAGAAAAACCTTTATTAACAACCTCGCATATTGTCAATCAAAAAGACCGTTACTACAAAGTGCAATATAAAACAACGTACGTTCTTGAAACCCGACGTCCTTTGATCTTCCATGCAAGAGTATCGCCGCGACTAAAAATGAAATAAACTCGAAGAATTTCACAAGAACGAAGTTACGAAACGGAAAAGAGGATTGGAAAGGATAGACCGCTCTAGAATTTCAAGATCTCGCGCCAATATCACGATAAAACATGAATGAAACGGTTTCTGCTCGATCCATCGCCCCTTGCCACCCCCGGGGCCACCATAAACCTGTCGTGTTCGCGCGACACGCGTCTCCACACATCGTTGCTCTAAATATAATATTCGAGCGTATTTTCAGCGATGAATGAAATAGGCTAGAGAGTATGGGGTTGAGCTCGTTGGCAAGCTCTGAATCGAGGTGCAACGAGTCACACCTCGGCAAAAAATCTCCTTCCAGCTAGTTGAGCTTTTGTTTTGTTTCGCGTTTTCCATTTGCGTCACGCTTTCCGCCCACGCGGCACAATCCCATTTTCCTGTGGTTATCCGTGAAAATTGATCGACTCGTTCGAGAAGTGATTGATTTAAGGGGAAAGAGATTGCTGCTTTTTTGTGTTTGGCGGTTCAAGAATGACTCTGATTAAATAAACGATTACGGTATGTCGGAAGAGTAACGAAATTTTGTAAAAAGGAAAACGTGCCATCTGTTAAAACAATATTTTATCTGAAAACAATATACGTCCCCTATAAAACATTGCCATCATTATTGAAATCGAACAACGAATCGCAAACTTATAATGTTTGCGACATAAAATCTTTGTTAACGTTGTTCTATGTTAAAGTCTATATTAAAGTGGTGTATTAATGCAGATGTATTTTGAATACAATAATTAATTTTGATAAAATAATTCTTCTCTTTTTATTCAAAAAATTCCGTCATTTTTCCAACATATTGTATATCCATGTTGAAACGAAATTGTACTCGATATACTCTAACCCCTTGCACTATGGCTTATTTCTCAGGTGCTTCAATCAGAGCTGACTAATTAGAGCTGCAATATTAATACAGACAAAAAAATGTGAAATGTTATGTCACTATGTTATTATACAATCGTTGACTATGCAAATTATAATTGGACTTCAAATTGAAGCACACTAAAAATTCAAATAAAATCACGAAGTACGACACGACTCGTCAAAATAGTGCAAGGGGTTCGTCCCTCATTGATTCCTTTCGATCGAACAAAATACAGTATGAAGTGTACGAAGCAATTCTGCTGAAAATTTCAGCGTTAATTTGAACGTCAACGTGTTTCACGTATTTTTAAAGCGAACGTTAAAGGTTTGCGGTAAAAGGTTTTAACGAATCGAACGTGTTTCTTTTTGCAGAATACCGGCGTGACAGCGGTTTCTCGTGCAAGGGGTCACGATGGCAGTCGGTAAGCTTTTACCCGTTCTTGGACCAATCTACGATCACGTATCTCGAGGACGCTTTCACACTCGAGTCACGTGTTTTACGCATAATCGCACACGTTCCTGTATCACGAGCCTGGCTACCGCGTATTCCGCCCTGACGGTGCAGTCTTTTCTCTCCTTTTTCGTTTTAGACGACGCTCAAGCATGAAGAGTCCTTCATCGTCCTTTCGAGCTTTGTTTTCTTACAAATATATATCATTGAAAGCTCATTCTTATCGATTCTTCTTCAAGTTTTTAAGTGGACGCTCAATTTTCTTGTCACCGATGATTACTTCGTGTAATAAGTTGTTGATTAACTTCATCGTCCTTTCGAGCTTTGTTTTCTTACAAATATATATAATTAACCCCTTGCCGTACTTTGATGAGTCTCACTCGTGACGCACTCACAATTCAAATGTGACAAACCCTGTTAAAATTTGTAATACTCTTCAACTTCAAATTTAGGTCCAACTATAATATGTATAGTCAGAGATTGCTAAATATAAAATACTCACAACATTTTAATTTTCTTTATTTGTTTTAATATTATAGCTATGAATAGTTAGTTTTGATTGACGCATTTAGCAAATAAATTGTACGGCAAGGGGTTAAAAGCTCATTCTTATCGATCCTTCTTCTTCAAGTTTTTAAGTGGACGCTCAATTTTCTCGTCATCGATGATTACTTCGTGTAATTAATCCAAAGTTTTCGATTAACTTCATCAAGAATTAACTTCGAACAAGAGATCGAATAATTCTACTGATCGATAAAAAGCTCAAAAGTCCTTCAAGTCTCTTCGTGTCTCGAAGAAGCTTTTTAAGTTGTGCAACACGTTCGTGGAATGCAACGGAAATCTTGTGAAAAGATTTCGATCAGCAAGATTCGTAGTCGAGCAGCGTGTTTGGGAACCGTTCTCGTTTCAATTCACGCATTCCGATCACGTAACCGCTATCGATCATGCAAATTCCGCAGATCGCGACATCTTCATCTCCCTAACTTTCTTCGTTAACAATGCCCCATATTGTTCGTTGTTTAACTCGGAAGAGAATTATTTCGGTAACGAGCGTTTGACAGTGAAAATCGTACAACGCAGAAGGGAACCGTATCGTGGAAAAGAAACAAAGTTTAAGAAGTTCTGTAATTGTATCGGAAGTTGTAACTTTGTTAAGGATACCGAGTTCCTGTTGCTTTGGAACTTCTAACACGATTAATTGTACCACTGAAATTTCCAAAGCATTCGTAACGTCATTGTTCCGTTATTACAGAAATATTCCCTTAGTAATTGTGAAGTAATTGTGAAGACTTGAAGTTCTGTTGCAGATGAATTTGTTGTACAAAGATATTTTTTGGATTTCAAATTTGAATGCTTGAATGTCCTGTTTTATTGTGGCATTTAATGTAGCATTAAATTGTAGCACTTAATGTAGCATTTAATGTAGCATTAAATTGTAACATTAAATTGTAACATTAAATTGTAACATTAAATTGTAACATTAAATTGTAGCATTTAATGTAGCATTAAATTGTAGCATTTAATGTAGCATTTAATGTAGCATTAAATTGTAACATTAAATTGTAGCATTTAATGTAGCATTAAATTGTAGCATTTAATGTAGCATTTAATGTAGCATTAAATTGTAACATTAAATTGTAACATTAAATTGTAACATTAAATTGTAACATTAAATTGTAGCATTTAATGTAGCATTAAATTGTAACATTAAATTGTAGCATTTAATGTAGCACTAAATTGTAGCATTTAATGTAGCATTTAATGTAGCATTAAAAAGTGACATTAAATGTAACATTAAATTGTAACATTAAATTGTAGCATTTAATGTAACATTAAATTGTAGCATTTAATGTAGCATTAAATTTTAGCATTTAATGTAGCATTTAATGTAGCATTAAATTGTAGCATTAAATTGTAGCATTAAATTGTAGCATTAAATTGTAACATTAAATGTAGCATTAAATTGTAACATTAAATGCAGCATTAAATTGTAACATTAAATATCATTAGTGCATCCACGAGTCTAAAATTATACAAACAATAAATCAATAATGTTAAACAACACAGCTGTTTACAATACTCGATGTTTTGGATAACTGAAATATTCAGATGTCAGTAGAATTTAGATAAATCAAAAGTTCGAATATTGGAACATTTAAATATTGAAGCGCTGATAAAAGTAAAGCTTGAAATGAATTAATTATTGCAAAATAAAAGAGAAGAAATGAAACAATCTATGTTACCTAACAGTTTATACCTACAGTTTATGATAAGTCTATGGTAAGAAAAATTGATCAAACAGCCCTGAAATGTCTAGAAGTAATTGTGCGTCCAGAATTGCCTTAGTCCAGAAAGAATGGTAGGAAATTGCAGTGAGAAATATTTGAATAGAACACATGTTCGAATTGACAGGAAATTCGGTTGGAAGCTTCACGCTTTCCGTAGCTGACGAGGTCACTTCATCTTCGAAGAGTAATAACGTGGATCGTGAACGACGTCGGAGGACTTCCGGTGCCGTGTACGTCTGCCTCGTACTTCGCTTCTGGTTTATGGGGTGGGGGACAATACAACGTCCGGTCCATCCCCCCACTTTCAAGTACCATTCGAATCGTTCATGGCGTCCTATAGACATCGTGTATCTCTGACCGAGCAGTCTCAGGTGGACCTCGTATTCGTCTAGTCGTGAAACATTTATTTTTCCTTATAAAAATCAAATATTTTGTCGACAAAAGAATTCTATGGTTACGCGGTGAACGTTAATGAATTGTACCAGTGAACGTTAATTAGTGATGCAGTAATTATTTCGATAAAAGACCGTGCAACAGGTGCTTCGATCTCCCATCGGTGATACTCGTATTTTAAAATTCATCGGTGAAACCCATTCTCCGCAAAGCGAAATGCATTCTTCAGGATCTTATCAACTGCTTCCACTCGAGTACAATTAACGAGATTATACGGATAGCGAAGTTGGCGGAGTGTGTCTCTCGAGAGGCCAAGTAAATAGATCGTTGATCTTGCGAGCTATATATTCAACAAGATTTCATGATCTCGCATCGCTGGTGAACAAAACTGTCTGACAAAAGTGAATTGCAGTTTATCAATATACTTCTTATCTTGAATGTAAAAGTTCATCATTCTTCAAGGTCCCAACTGCTGTCTCATATATTCTATCCTGAGGGGTGAACATCTGAATTGCTGTCTCCTATATTTTATCCTGAGGTCAACACCTGAATTGCTGTCTTCTATATTTTATCCTGAGATGTACGAGCTATACATTGAACAAGACTTCATGATCTCACATCGTTGGTGAACAAAACTATCTAACAGAAATGAATTGCATTTTATCAATATACTTCTTATCTTGAATGTAAAAGTTCATCATTCTTCAAAGACTTAACTCAAGGTTCCAACTGCTGTCTCATATATTCTATCCTGAGGGGCGAACATCTGAATTGCTGTCTCCTATATTTTATCCTGAGGTCAACATCTGAATTGCTATCTTCTATATTTTATCCTGAGGTGTCAGCATTTGAATTGCTATCTCCTATATTTTATCCTGAGGTCAACATCTGAATTGCTGTCTCGTATATTCTATCCTGAGGTCAACATCTGAATTGCTGTCTCGTATATTCTATCCTGAGGTCAACATCTGAATTGCTGTCTCCTATATTTCATCCTGAGGTCAACATCTGAATTGCTGTCTCCTATATTCTATCCTGAGGTGTCAACATCTGAATTGCTGTCTTCTATATTTTACCCTGAGGTGTCAGCATTTGAATTGCTATCTCCTATATTTTATCCTGAGGTGTCAACATCTGAATTGCTATTCTATATTCTATCCTAAAGGTGACAACAACTCCATTGCCATCTCCTATTATCCATCCTACCGTCTCTACATCTCCATTATAGAAAGTGGTAAATGTCATCTCTCGAAACAATTCTCTCCAGCTTCAATCAAGAGATGCCTTCCTCAAGATCGTAAAAGTTGACCTACTCAAATCTTGAGGAGTAAACGGCTCGATGATCTCGTGAACGATCAACAAAGAAACGAAAGCGTCCTCGGGCAGAAATTCACTTGAGGAAGAGGACTCTATGAGCGTGAGTCCGTATGTTCACAGACAACCCGTCGTATTTCTCGTTGTCGAGTGCCGCGTCGTCGTCGACGACGCCGACGTCGACAACGAGCCTAGCGTTTTCACCGCCGTCTAAAGGGCCCACCGGCCTGACGGCGCTCTTCCGGAGACGGCCCTGTAAGATGGGCACCACCTCGTCGGCTAGCGTGCTCTCCACGTCGACGACTAGTACCTTGATGCATCAGGAGAGTAATCGAAGCAGCACGTCGGGTAATTCGACCCCTTCGACGCCTACTGAAGAACGGGTTCCGATGCTGCCCAGGAATGGAATGGTGCACCCTGGAAATGGGGCCCATGGACCAACCGCGAATCAAAGGAGGAGCTTCAGGAACTTGTTCAGGTCGGTCAGCGCCAATGCGGATAATGAAAGGACGCAGCAGTTTTTGAAGGGAGATCCGAGACCCTCTGATGTTGCGCCGCCTTCTCCCTACTTGCCACACAGGTACATATTCATATTTATGTAGATATACATATTCATATTTATATTAATATATTATACGTACATGTAAACGGTGTGTTTCGCAAGCTGTGAACATTTGTATTAATTATTTCAAATAATAGAAGAAAGTGTTACAAGAATTCTAGTGTTCAAGGGGCTACATAATATTAATACACATCAAATCTTGAAGGGGTGAATTTTTTATTTCGTGAGCACGTTAGTGGATGAATGTGTAAATTTATGAATTCATTGATTTGTAAATTACAACCTTGTAAATTTCAACCCTACATATATATTTCATGTACTACATACATATTTCAACCTTGCATATGCATTTCATGTACTACATACAAATTTCAACCCTGCATACACATTTCATGTACCACATATACATTTCAACTCTAAAGATACACAACATAGAATAAGTAATAAACATGTGCACTTAACATTTCCACCAGGTCTCATTCGCACTCGGAGAACGACAGAAGAAGACCAGGACGAAGTAGAGCGGTGCTGAAGTCAGCCAGCGAGCTTTTGTCGAACGACATGGTGTATTGTGGCTTAGCCAGAGATAGCCACGATCAGAACGTCGACGACGATGACGACGATGACGATGATCAGGATTCGAGCGAGGTCTTCGTGGGTGTCGAAGATGCTAGGTCAGTACTTGTTTAAGAGTGTTTAATCGAAGTAGTTCGATTAAGTCAGTATTTGATAACCTGAAGGTTTCAATCGCAACAATACTATTGACATTTAGTGTTATTATCAGGGTACTTATCAAGGTAATAATGAAGGTACTTGATAATAAATTAGTATGTGGCAACCTGAATGTTCCTACCACAACAGTAGTATTAACTATTCAGTGTTATTGTCAAGGTACTTATCAAGGTAATAATGAAGGTACTTGATGATAAATCAGTATGTGGCAACCTGAATGTTTCTACCACAACAGTAGTATTAACTATTCAGTGTTATTGTCAAGGTACTTATCAAGGTAATAATGAAGGTACTTGATGATAAATCAGTATGTGGCAACCTGAATGTTTCTACCACAACAGTAGTATTAACTATTCAGTGTTATTGTCAAGGTACTTATCAAGGTAATAATGAAGGTACTTGATAATAAATCAGTATGTGGCATCCTGAATGTTTCTACCACAACAGTAGTATTAACTATTCAGTGTTATTGTCAAGGTACTTATCAAGGTAATAATGAAGGTACTTGATAATAAATTAGTATGTGGCAACCTGAATGTTTCTACCACAACAATAACATTGACTATTCAGTGTTATCAAAGTACTTGATAATAAATTAGTATTTGACAACCTGAATGTTTCAAACACAACACTACTATTGACTATTCAACTCCATCATCAAGGTATGTACTGTCCACTAAAAATTAACAAAATATTCATACTTCAGGTACTACAACCTCTCAGCCACCTTGCCAGCAGCAGGATCAGCAGCAGCAGGACGTCGAAGGCACTCCATCGGCACGTTCCTCGGAAAAGATCGTAGCACAACCAAAGACAATGCTAGAAGACAACCTCAAAGTTCAACGGCTCTGGTAGAACCCGACACGATGGCACCACCTATACCGGTGGACGTGGTGGATGGTGTCCACGTGGAGAACAGAGCTGCACGATCCTGCAGTAGGACCAGGCGTAGACGTCATCGTAGTTCCTCCAGCAGGGGTGAGTAATATGTAATATGTCGATTGATATACTTTATTAGGAAGCAGTGAGTTCTGGGAAGTTTGGAGGTTGTGAAATTAATTGGATACTTAGATGGTCACGTATGTGAATATTTAAATTGTTAGATATGGAGGTGACTAGGTATGTAGGGATATGGAGGTGACTAGCTTTATAGGGATATGGAGGTGGCTAGGTCTGTAGGGATACGTTAGGTGACTAGGTTTATTGAGATACATAGATGACTAAGTCTATAGGGATATAGAGGTGACTAGGTCTGTAGGGATACGTTAGGTGACTAGGTTTATTGGGATACATAGATGACTAGGTCTATAGGGATATAGAGGTGAGTAGGTCTGTAGGGATATGTAGGTGACTAGGTCTATAGGGATACATAGGTGACTAGGACTATAGGAATACATAGATGACTAGGTCTATAGAGATACGTAGATGACTATGTCTATAGGGATACGTAGATGACTAGGTCTATAGAGATACGTAGATGACTAGGTCTATAGGAATACGTAAGTGATTAGGTCTATAGAAATACCTAGGTTCTTAGGTCTATAGGTACTCTGTATCTCAAGACTTCTACATTGCAATATCTGGAGATTCTGACATCTTAAGATTGCAGTACCCCAGATCCAGATATCCAGAGATTTTGATGTACTCAGGTTCCAGTATCCACAGATAACACCTGGATATTTCTTGATACCTAGTTGCTCAGATACCTGCATATCCCTATATTCCTCCATACCTACATCATAGATGGATCTACATTCATAGATCCATAAATCTCCTACGTCACCATATTCCTACGTCACCAAATGCCTAGATCGTCACATACCTAATATCTTATAATGCCACATCCACATATTCCTACTTAACGGCAAAAAAATCTAAACTTGAAGTAAAACTAACATTCCTCAAAAATATTTATTGCATTCATATAAATTATACAATATAAGTTGACTCGAAATAAAACCCTTTCAAATGTCGACGATCAATAAAAAGATAATTTACTACGAGTTATTTCCTAGAGCGCTTACTATTCCGATTAAAGCAAAACCGACGGTCGCATCGATGAGTAGTAAACGAGACTTAATTGGCCGATTAAGAGAGCTTAGAATCGGCCAGACGGCAATGGATTGAGTAGCCAGAATGGAAGACTGAATGTCGCCTTTGATTCTCACGAGACGAGTCGCATTCGATCCAATATTCGTCGAATTTATGCCCATTCTTTCCTCCTTGTCGATCAATCGGTGCCGATTATACAAACTGGCCACTCGGGGCTGGTCGCGTTCCCACGGGCCAGATTTCGCTTTGCACGCCCGCATGCCCGCTCCTCGGATCACGTACAAAAGCCTCGTTACGAATTCGAACTGGCACTCGATTTCGATCGTACACGATATTCGCCACGCGGCTTCTTCGATGACTGTTCAATCGATTCCCGTAATCGCGTTTTCAATTCAACGTCTTACTGGTACGCTTCGGACCAAAGTCAAACTTTGAAACCTTGATTTGGATCTTCGATTCGCAATAGCGAGGCGTGAAAGGGTTAATTGGTTCTTGAAACTTAATTTAGGTACTGATGTATTTAAATTGATTTCTATACTGTTTGGAAGGTTGATTTGGACACATCTTGTGGGTTATGTTGGTACTCTGCTGCTGTATAACATGCACTCATGTGACATATGAGAACTCACTGAGACATGTGACAAGTGAGAGTTCCTTATGCGTTGTGTTTCCTAGGTATTGAATTCCTTACGCGTTGTATTCTCTGCGTAGTGAATTCTCCACGCGTTGTATTCTCTATGCGTTGAATTCTCTACGCGTTTTATTCTCTGCATAGTGAATTCTTCACACGTTGAATTCTCCATGTGATGAATTCCTCACGCGTTGTATTCTCTACGCGTTGAATTCCTCACGCGCTGAATTCCTCACGCGTTGTATTCTCTACGCGTTCAATTTCTCACGCCTTGAATTCCTCACGCGTGGTATTCCTCGCGCGTTGAGTTCCTCACGCGTTGAATTTCTCACGCGTTGAATTTCTCACGCGTGGTATTCCTCGCGCGTTGAATTCCTCACGCGTGGTATTCCTCACGCGTTGAATTCCTCACGCGTTGAATTCCTCACGCGTTGAATTCCTCACGCGTTGTATTCTCTACGCGTTGAATTCCTCACGCGTGGTATTCCTCGCGCGTTGAATTCCTCACGCGTGGTATTCCTCGCGCGTTGAATTCCTCGCGCGTTGAATTCCTCGCGCGTTGAATTCTCTACGCGTTGAATTTCTCACGCGTTGAATTCCTCACGCGTTGAATTCCTCACGCGTTGAATTCCTCACGCGTTGTATTCCTCACGCGTTGAGTTCCTCACGCGTTGAATTCCTCACGCGTTGAATTCCTCACGCGTTGTATTCTCTACGCGTTGAATTCCTCACGCGTGGTATTCCTCGCGCGTTGAATTCCTCACGCGTGGTATTCCTCGCGCGTTGAATTCCTCGCGCGTTGAATTCCTCGCGCGTTGAATTCTCTACGCGTTGAATTCCTCACGCGTTGAATTCCTCACGCGTTGAATTCCTCACGCGTTGTATTCCTCACGCGTTGAGTTCCTCACGCGTGGTATTCCTCACGCGTTGAATTCCTCACGCGTTGTATTCTCTACGCGTTGAATTCTTTACGCGTTGAATTCCTCACGCGTTGAGTTCCTCACGCGTTGAATTCCTCGCGCGTTGAATTTCTCGCGCGTTGAATTCCTCACGCGTTGAATTCCTCACACGTTGTATTCCTCACGCGTTGAATTTCTCACGCGTTGTATTCGCTATCCATTGCATTTTCCACGCGTTGTATTCGTCACCCTCAATATTTCCTGCACCTTATATTTTCCACCCGTCGTATTCCTCACACAAAATATTCCCAACAAGCAATATCCACCATACATCCTCTCCTCCACAACTAATACTCTCGTTATATCGCCACATGTATCTTAACTCTTCTTAAAATCAAAGATTAACTAAACCCACACTGCACCGTAAAACGTAATGTTCGTGCAAACTGGAAGAAATTAAAATGGAAGTAAATGACGATTAAAAGTACACGGTTTTAATTAACGGAACGATTTCAGGAACATTGTTTCGCGTCTTCCGAAAGATCGTAAAAGATAATCAACAAACTGAACGAGCTTACCACTATGTTTAATTGGACCGTCTGCAACAGTCCTGTTTATACGTGAAGGAAATGAAACAGCGAAGTTAAATGAGCAATCTGTTTATCAAGAAGATCAACGTTACCATTTAAGATCGTTTAAATGTACATGGCTTTAAAACTCTGTAAACCGTCTATAATATTTAAAGAAGCTCTCTTATTTTAAGATATAATTAGTCTTGTACAAAGATTCATCGCGCTGATTCTCAGTGTTCATTCCTTTTAATGTGGATCCATATGTACTAATGATTTTATATATGAATATTAGTGAGTAATGTGCGTGGCAGGGAGGGCATTGCTACGGGTTTATGAAATGGAACTGTTACTTAGAAAATACTGCTTCCTATTTAATATGTATTAATAAGGATTCTTTTCGCTGTCTTTTAATTGCTACTCATGTTATTTTTTAAGCTGATCTTTATTTATTAGTAGCACATTGATACCATAATCTTTGCTTTATAAATACACATGTTTGTATATACATAATACTTCATACAATTAGAGGCTACAAGACCGATCGTCTGACCGTTCCACAAGTTATTATAAATTATACAATTTGTTTAAGTGATTCTTCTGATATCTGTATTGACCTCCACCGAGATAAGGAATTAATGTTAGATTAATTCCCTACGGGATAAATTTTCCACGCGTTGTATTCTTTGCGTAGTGAATTCTCCACGCATTGAATTCTCTATGCGCTGAATTCCTCAAGCGTTGTATTCTCTATGCGTTGAATTCCTCACGCGTTGTATTCTCTATGCATTGAATTCCTTACGCGTTGTATTCTCTACGCGTTGAATTCTCTATGCGTTGAATTCCTCACGCGTTGTATTCCTCACGCATTGAATTCCTCACGCGTTGAATTCTCTACGCGTTGAATTCTCTACGCGTTGAATTCCTCGCGCGTTGTATTCCTCACGCGTTGTATTCTCTACGCGTTGAATTCCTCACGCGTTGAATTCCTCACGCGTTGAATTCCTCACGCGTTGAATTCCTCACGCGTTGAATTCTCTACGCGTTGAATTCCTCACGCGTTGTATTCCTCAGGCGTTGAATTCTCTACGCGTTGAATTCCTCACGCGTTGAATTCTCTACGCATTGAATTCTCTATGCGTTGTATTCCTCACGCATTGAATTCCTCACGCGTTGAATTCTCTACGCGTTGAATTCTCTACGCGTTGAATTCCTCGCGCGTTGTATTCCTCACGCGTTGTATTCTCTACGCGTTGAATTCCTCACGCGTTGAATTCCTCACGCGTTGAATTCTCTACGCGTTGAATTCCTCACGCGTTGTATTCCTCAGGCGTTGAATTCTCTACGCGTTGAATTCCTCACGCGTTGAATTCTCTACGCATTGAATTCTCTATGCGTTGAATTCCTCACGCGTTGTATTCCTCAGGCGTTGAATTCTCTACGCGTTGAATTCCTCACGCGTTGAATTCTCTACGCGTTGAATTCCTCACGCGTTAAATTCTCTACGCATTGAATTTTCTATGCGTTGAATTCTTCACGCGTTGTATTCCTCAGGCGTTGAGTTCTCTACGCGTTGAATTCCTCACGCGTTGAATTCCTCACACGTTGTATTCTCTACGCGTAAATTAATAAATAACTAAAAATTAGTCTACACTAATTTATGTTTTGTTTGTTTATTTATTTTTTAACATTTTTCATCTCTACCACCCCTTATACGCCTGTAACTTTAGTATTAAAATTTGAAATTCTAACCACATCAGTCGCTCAAAGTTTCTCCAATTCGAAGTTCACTTCACACATTCAAATAATATTCACTCGTTCAGAATTCCACAGCTAAGCATCCCTCAATAACGAATTCAAAAAGCAGAAAAGATAAGAAAGATACGAAAAACATCGCTCGCAAAATGCGATTCTCACGAGGTGTGGTTTCCATTCGAAATTTCAATTAGGAATCGCGGTCCTAAAGGATATCCGGTGATCTTTGATCGGCTCGCAGATAATCTTCGTCTCCGCAGGGACGTGTGTAGGGAGCCCAGGATGTCCCCGGAAGCTCCCGACTTTTAGTATTCCTCGAACGACCGTCGGTTTTCCGACCTATACCCGATCGAACCACCCGAAACACAGAGGGAGACAGATCGTAAAATTTACGGCCATACGTGACCCGTCGATCGCGCCCACTGAAACACATTAATTCCACGTGATCCAACTGTCGGCTTGTGTCGTTCACGTGTCTCACGTGTCCCTTTATCGTTGCTTAATTAGCTGACTTCCGGAGACCTCGAAACACGGATCTGGACGAGACAGCTCACAAATAGACACATGTCACTTCTGTCATTTTATCTTTCTCTTCTTTATTTAACTAAATATTCTAATATTTTTTTGTGGAGAAATATTTTCTTTGGAAAATTTGTGGTTTGTATGAATTAGTTTATGAATTAGTTAGTTATATATATTAGTTAGTTAATATGAATTGGTTTTTTTAATGATTAAGAATTGAGAAACAGGAAGATAGAAGGATAGTAAGGGGTATAATTTTGAATTTATTAAATCATGTACAGGGTCTTTCATAACTAGTATATGTTCTTGAAATGGGCGGTAGATGAAGAGATTCTGAATAAGATTTCCCTTTGCAATAATGGGGTTTGATGCTTCGTTTTTGAATTATTAAGGACAAACACCGGACCAATCAGAGCGCGAGTATTGCGCATGCGCAGACGAGAGCGACAGCTTCGAATCCAGCGGCTGAGCGCGCGTAATTTAAACTATTTGTGAAACACTCTGTATACAGAATGCAATTAGGATATGTCTCGAATTTAGTAAGAGATAAAACAAAATTATTGAAGAAGTCAAATGATATAATTATGTCTATTTGTCTGCGACTTCGTTTCTTTCGAAAGTATAATGATGCACTAAAAATATGTATTTTTCTTTACAATTGGTAATGCATATTTTTTTTTACTCTTTTCAAGTGTCTTTATCTTCTTTAGGAACATTCTCTACAACATTCACTATAATATTATTATATAACATTATATAACATTTAATCCATTTTGTATTAAGTTTACAATTCCTCTTTACATGCATTTAAAATTAAATTTTGTCATCGTGAAATTTTTTTTGGAAAGCAGCAATGAAGATAAATAAATTAATAATGAAGAATATAACTAAAGAAAAAATGTGTTAATAAAGAAAAGATGTGAATTTATAATCTCGTTTGTTTTCTGATGTCTGCTAACAGAATTCATTTTCTTCGCTTTTTAACGTCTGCGATTACAAGCGCTTCTCGGGGAATCAGAGATTCTCGAAGCCTCGCTGTGCTGATATCTACGGTTCATTTCCAGCTTTAATTGAAAGCAGAAGAGAGCAGAAGACTCCCTCGCGATCTTCGTCAAAGTTTCTCAAACCTTGCTCTGCAGTGACTATTTATTTCAGGTTCTCATTTTAAAAGATAGGTCTTACAATTATTCACTGAATTAGTAGAAAAGTATTTCATTAATGATATTTAATTAGATAATTTTTAGTTTGATCCTAACTTAATGTACATAGAAAGAGCTTGTGTTGTTTAAATTTAGGTTAAAGAACAGTATATTAATTTATGCAAAAGATGAAATACAAAAATTGCTTCTATTTATCAGATTATTTAATTCAAACATTTGACCTGCAACTTCTAAACAGTTAATATTTAGTTTAATTCTAAGCCAGTATCAAAAGAGGTTATGTAGTTTAAATTGACATAAAAGAACAGTATATTAATTTATACAAAAGATGAAGTACAAAAATTGCTTCTATTCATCAAATTACTTAATTCAAACATTTGATCTGCAACTTCTAAACAGTTAATTTTTAGTTTAGTTCTAAACCAGTATCAAAAGAGGTTATGTAGTTTAAATTGACATCAAAGAACAGTATATTAATTTATGCAAAAGATGAAATACAAAAATTGCTTCTATTCATCAAATTACTTAATTCAAGCATTTGACCTGCAACTTCTAAACATTTAATTTTTAGTTTAATTCTAACCCAGTATCAAAAGAGGTTATGTAGTTTAAATTGACATCAAAGAACAGTATATTAATTTATACAAAAGATGAAGTACAAAAATTGCTTCTATTTAACAAATTACTTAATTCAAACATTTGATCTGCAACTTCTAAACAGTTAATTTTTAGTTTAGTTCTAAACCAGTATCAAAAGAGGTTATGTAGTTCAAATTGACATCAAAGAACAGTATATTAATTTATGCAAAAGATGAAGTACAAAAATTGCTTCTATTTAACAAATTACTTAATTCAAACATTTGATCTGCGACCTCTAATTAAATAACTTTTAATTTGCTTCTATTCCAGTATCGAAAGAGCTTATGTACTTTAAACAGTCAACATTTAACCCGCGAGTCTAATCAGAAAATATTAAATCCCTTCCCAAAGCAACATCAAAAGTGCTTTTCTCATTTATCCTCCATGAAAGAGTACCACAAAATAAATTAAAAATAAAAGACAAAATTAGATTAAAAATGAAGATACTTGAAATTTCCTGGATCTACATAAAAATTAAATTAAAAATGAAGACATTTAAAATTTCCTGGATCCACATAAAAAGACATCAACCTAAACACCAGACAGTAGCTGTATAATCATAGAGTAACCTCCGGTATCGGAAGTTTTCGTTGGTTTGTTGACACTGTCACGTCATCCCATACGAGCCGTCGAAAGGATACACTCCACTTTACTATATTTTTTCTGTGGCGTGTATGGGGTCATGGAGCGACAGGATAAACTGTGTATGTAGAAGTCCGTCGAAAGAACCGGTGCATCCGGCTCTGCGGAACTCGCACCATGTTGCATCCGGAGACGCGTTGTCGTGACACGTTGTCCTCGCGTGTTCGTTCAAACAAACCTCGTTGACGAGCGTCGTTGATTCGTATTCCAACTTTACTACACGACCTGTCATGTTTCCCTTCGAAAATTAGTGTTCGTGACTTTTAAACGCCATGAATTTTCAACGATCGAGGGGATGCCACGATACGCTGGGACAATTATCGTTTCCTGATCCTCGATTATTCTGTGCGAAGGGTGCTTAACCGCTTGTACGACGTGCAAGTCGGAATACTGATGGTTATTTGGATCACTTTTTTACACGCACATGATTATAATATTTTTGTGGTCAAATTTATTTCTGGAGAACTCAATTTATGCTTTTGTACCTGGGACACTCTCGGTACATTTATAAGTTAACACCTTGCAATATCGTGACGCACTCTCGTGACGCACGTTGCAGTTGGAATGTGATAAATCTCGTATTTCCACTGCTAGTAAATTTTAACCCCTTGCAATATCGTGACGCACTCTCATGACGCACTCTACTACAGCTTGAATGTAATAAATCTCGTATTTTCACTGCGAGTGAATTTTAACCCCTTGCAATGTCGTGACGCACTCTCATGACGCACCCTGCTACAGTTTGAATGTAATAAATCTCGTATTTTCACTGCTAGTGAATTTTAACCCCTTGCAATATCGTGACGCACCCTCATGACGCACGCTACAATTAAAATGTGTTAAACCTCGTATTTTCACTGCTACTGAATTTTTACCCCTTGCAATATCGTGACGCACTCTCATGACGCACGCTACAATTAAAATGTGTTAAACCTCGTATTTTCACTGCGATTAAATGTTAACCCCTTGCAATATCGTGACGCACCCTCATGACGCACCCTACTACAGTTTGAATGTAATAAACCACGTATTTTCACTGCTATTAAATTTTAACCCCATACAATATCGTGACGCACCCTCATGACGCATTCTACTACAGTTTGAATGTAATAAACCTAGTATTTTCACTACTATTGAATTTTACGTTAAATTTTCATTATAATCTGTATACAACCTGAAGATTGCTGAATCTGTGCTTAACATTTTAACTTTCTTCGGTCGCCTTCACGTTATAGCAATAAACTAGCTCCGTGTGAGGCAATCACTCTCAGGTGTTTGCATATTTTCTTATAAATATATCGATTAATATTCTGATAGAAAAATATAGGATCGAAACATAATCAGTTCTCAAGGCGAAAGGGGTAAATAAGCGACTATAATTTCCGGTTCCTCTTCCAGTTTAATTAGCGCGATTAATAAACTCGAAGGACGACCAATGGATAATTAAGAATAATTGCTAGAGAAAGGAAGACTTCTCTTCTTTTTCCTTTCTCTCTTTAATCCGTCCGCGCAAAAAGCAGAAGACGGCATCCGACGGAAATAACGTTTAAACTCAATTTGAATTTAATGCAAACGATCGGCCGAGGAGTGGTGACCGAACGATTAATTGTCGCTCGATTTCAATTAATCTGTTGTGGAAGCATTTTGGGTTTTGTTGTTGCGCTGTTTTTGGGGTTTGAGATTTTGGAGGGGTTAGAGGATTTGGAGGATTTGGAGATTTGAGGGACTTGGGAAATTGGAAATTGAGGAATTGGGGATTTGGTGATTGGGAAATTGGGAAATTAAAAGTTGGGGAAATTGGGAATTGGGGAATGTAGGAATTGGGGAATGTGGGTATTAGGGAATGTGGGAATTGGGAAATGTGAGAATTTGGGAATGTGAGAATTGGGGAATGTGGGAATGTGGGAATTGGGATATGTGGGAATTGGGATATGTGGGAATTGGGGAATGTAGGAATTGGGGAATGTGGGAATTGGGGGATGTAGGAATTGGGATATGTGAGAATTGGGGAATGTGAGAATTGGGGAATTTGGGAATTGGAAAATGTGGGAATTGGGATATGTGGGAATTGGGGAATGTGGGAATTGGGGAATATGGGAATTGGGGAATGTGGAAATTGGGATATGTGGGAATTGGGATATGTGGGAATTGGGGAATGTGAGAATTGGGGAATGTAGGAATTGGAGAATGTGGGAATTGGGATATGTGGGTATTAGGGGATGTGGGAATTGGAGAATGTGTGAATTAGGAAATGTGGGAGATGAGATATGTGGGAATTGGAAAATGTGGGAATTGGGATATGTGGGAATTGGGGGATGTGGGAATTGGGGAATGTGAGAATTGGGGAATGTGGGAATTGGGATATGTGGGAATTGGGGAATGTGGGAAATGTGGGAATTGGGGAATGTGGGAATTGGGTAATGTGGGAGTTGGGGAATGTGAGAATTGGGATATGTGGGAATTGGGGAATTGGGAAATTGGTATAATTAGAAATTGGAAAATTGGAAAATTGGAAAATTGGCAAATTGGCAAATTGGCAAATTGGCAAATTGGCAAATTGAAAAATTGGGAACTTGGGAACTTGGGAAATTGAGAAGTGTGGAATTTAAAAATTTACGAAATTGTAATTCGAATGCTCAGAAAATTACAAATTTCAGAAATCACCTCGATATTCAAGAATTATTAATTAAACCTAATTTCCTTCAAATCTCAAAATGTCGAACATTTCGATTACAAATCTGATTAAAAGAATATTACAGTCAACAATTAATTGATGACAAGTAACAGCAAAGCCCACTAAAAGAAAGAGAAGCAAAATCGAAGAGAGCGATCGAGAGAAAAGGAAATCGAGCGGCGACGACGTTCCGGAAACGAAGTTCCAGCAAGGGTGGGACCGGAAATCGTGCTCGGTCGACACCAGGAAGTATAACCGGTAAATATATACGCGGATGGAAAGAGTCATGTGCCGGTGGAATGCTTAATTTCACGGTTATTGACACCGACATCTTCGAAGCAGATCTATGCGACCTGCTCTATTGCCTACTTAACATGCCACCAAACGAGCTTCGCCATGCGAAACAGAATCATTAATTATCATTCTGCAACCATGCAACGGAGTACAACAATTTTCTTACGTGTATCAACGTTGTTTCACCATGGAACAACGAAACAAGCTCTTCACTTCTATTTTTAACGGAACTGTTCCGATAGATGTTTTATAATAATGAACATGTTTATAGCATTTTTTTATAATGAATATATTTATGATATTTTATAATGATCAACATATTTATTATATTTTATGATGATGAACATGTTTATTGTATTTTTTTATAATGAACATATTTATAATATTTTATAATGAAGAACATGTTTATAGTATTTTTTTATAATGAACATATTTATAATATTTTATATGATGAACATGTTTATTATTATTATGATGATGAACATGTTTATAATATTTTTTTATAATGAACATATTTATAATATTTTATAATGATGAACATATTTATTATATTTTATAATGATGAACATGTTTATAGTATTTTTTTATAATGAACATATTTATAATATTTTATAATGATGAACATATTTATTATATTTTATAATGATGAACATATTTATTATATTTTATAATGATGAACATGTTTATAGTATTTTTTTATAATGAACATATTTATAATATTTTATAATGATGAACATGTTTATAGTATTTTTTATAATGAACATATTTATGATATTTTATGATGATGAACATGTTTATAGTATTTTTTTATAATGAACATATTTATAATATTTTATAATGATGAACATATTTATTATGTCTTATGATGATGAACATGTTTATAGTATTTTTTTATAATGAACATATTTATGATATTTTATAATGAAGAACATGTTTATAGCATTTTTTTATAATGAACATATTTATGATATTTTATAATGATGAACATATTTATTATATTTTATGATGATGAACATGCTTATAGCATTTTTTTATTATGAACATATTTATGATATTTTATGATGATGAACATGTTTATAGCATTTTTTTATTATGAACATATTTATGATATTTTATAATGATGAACATTTTGTAATATTTTAAAAAGATGAACACATTAATATTTTATGAAGATGAACATTTTTATAGTATTTTATAATAATGAACATATTTCTAAAATTTTCATCTTACAAACATGTTCATAACATTTTATACTAACAAACATAAAAACTTCAGCTACTAAAAATCCTCCTACAAATAAATTTTACCTGACCACCAAACTATCCCTCTGACCATTGTCCAACAATTACATTATTTCGTCCTGTGCCCATAAATCACCCAACAAAAGAAATAAATTACACCAAATATTATCCACAAAGTAAATTACATATCTACAAAGTAAATTACAAAGACAGTTATAATGACACTGATTCGTGGTATTGAATCATAAAATCCCTTTTATGTCTCGATAAAGGGCGAACCTCTTAAACGAGGGTTAATTGTCAGTAAAAAAGAAAAGAACAGAAGAAGACAGAACACAGTACGAAAATGATTTCGAGGTCCAATTTTGATCCGTGCCCTGGAAAGGGATTCGAGATTGGAGTTGGAACGATCATCAAGTACCTAAACGAAGCCTGATTGGTCAATACGCGATGTCCGGCAACTGCGATTTATTCGGTGAACCGGAAGTCCACTGTTGTTCCTCTGTGTCGATAACTCTCGTACGAATGTCACGTCCATGGCAAACTGCGTGCACGATTTCCGTAACGTTTCGAGCTAATGTTTACTTGTGTCGTTTAAGTGAAGATACACGTATTGTTCATCAAGTTTTTTATTAAACTTGGAAAAAATTCTTTTGGAGATTCGTTATTGATTTATAGCGACAATGGGATAATTTATAGAAATAGGTTGTCTTTGGATGCAATAATTTGGATCTGGTGTTGAGATTTGGTTTGGGGATTTTTAATTTTTAAGGTTCATTTTTTTTCGCAGTTAATATTTTTATTATTTTGAGCAATTTTAGAGGATTATTTTCAGGTTAGAGTTATTGGAAATGAAGTAATAAATTTGGGTTTTAATTTGAGAGATGTATAAGGGAATTTATGTGCAAAGGATTGCAAGGATTTTTGTAGGGACCTAGTAGACTAACATTGCCAATTTGGGAAAATGGGAAATTGGAAAATTGGAAAATTGGGGAATCAGGAAAATTAGGAAATTGGGAAATTGAGAGATTGGGAAATTGAGAGCTTGGGAACTTGAGAGATTGGGAAGTTGAGAGCTTGGGAACTTGAGAGATTGGGAACGTGAGAGCTTGGGAAATTGAGAGATTGGGAACTTGAGAGATTGGGAAATTGAGAGATTGGGAACTTGAGAGATTGGGAACTTGGGAGATTGGGAACTTGAGAGATTGGGAACTTGGGAGATTGGGAAATAAAGAAATTGGAAAATTGAGAGATTGGGAAATTGAGAGATTGGGAAATTGAGAGATTGGGAAATTGAGAGATTGGGAACTTGGGAGATTGGGAACTTGAGAGATTGGGAAATTGAGAGATTGGGAACTTGGGAGATTGGGAACTTGAGAGATTGGGAACTTGAGAGATTGGGAAATTGAGAGCTTGGGAACTTGAAAGCTTGGAAAATTGAGAGATTGGGAAATTGAGAAATTGGGAACTTGGGAGATTGGGAAATTGAGAGATTGGAAATTTGAGTGATTGGGAAATTGAGAGCTTGGGAACTTGGGAGATTGGGAACTTGAGAGATTGGGAACTTGAGAGATTGGGAAATTGAGAGCTTGGGAACTTGGGAGATTGGGAAATTGAGAGCTTGGGAACTTGGGAGATTGGGAAATTGAGAACTTGGGAACTTGAGAGCTTGGAAAATTGAGAGATTGGGAAATTGAGAAATTGGGAACTTGGGAGATTGGGAAATTGAGAGATTGGAAATTTGAGTGATTGGGAAATTGAGAGATTGGGAACTTGAGAGCTTGGAAAATTGAGAGCTTGGGAACTTGAGAGCTTGGAAAATTGAGAGATTGGGAAATTGAGAAATTGGGAACTTGGGAGATTGGGAAATTGAGAGATTGGAAATTTGAGTGATTGGGAAATTGAGAGATTGGGAACTTGAGAGCTTGGAAAATTGAGAGCTTGGGAACTTGAGAGCTTGGAAAATTGAAAGATTGGGAAATTGAGAAATTGGGAACTTGGGAACTTGGGAGATTGGGAAATTGAGAGATTGGAAATTTGAGTGATTGGGAAATTGAGAGATTGGAAAATTGGAAAATTCGAGAATTAGAAAATTGGAAAATTGGAGAATTGGAAAATTGGAAAATTGGAAAATTGGAAAATTGGAAAATTAGAAAATTAGAAAATTAGAAAATTAGGAAACTGAAAAATTAAGAAGTGTAGAAATAGTTATTCACCAAGTAAATTCCACAATAAAGTCCAAATTAAAATCCCTCTTCACCCAAACATTTTCTGAACCATCTCTGACGCAACGACTCACATACACACAATTTATCGACAATAAATGATGCAACGGAAACGGTGTACCGCGTAGGGGAACGACACTGAGCGATTTAGCAGCAATCGTTTGTAAATACCGCGTGAAATGTCGTCGCGACGTAGGCAGCCCACAGCGCTGCCGTATAACAGTCCGCTCCTATTTCTGTTTTTACAGTCGCCCCTTTATTATTTTTATCCGGTCGCAGGCCGCTTATTTTCGTGTTCATATGCATTTTCTACGGTACGCCGACTCTTCTCTGTTTTTACTGTTTCATCCGTGAAAAAGTGTCTCAACGACGCTCGATGAATTTCGCGCGAATTCGACCCTTCGAGGTCTGCTTTCTAACCTCTTTTGATCGCAACAAACTTTCTTTGTTTTTTTTTTGCAAATTTTCTATTTTATATATGCTTTTTTTAATATTATACTGATAAAGGTATTTTCAGTCGAAATTTAATTAACATTTTAGATGATATCAAAGTATCAAAACTTTTGATTATGAGCTGAGAACATCACACATATCAAAAATTTTAATTACGAGCTGAGAACATCACATTAACGTGAACTTGGATTTCCTACAAATCCAATAAACTCTTGTAGTTCACACAAATCTTCATTGATAGAAAAGAGATAAATCCAAGAGATACCGTAAATCCGCACCTTCTTATTTGTCCTTTCTAAACTCGAAGAAAGATATGGACCTGTCAAGATAAGAAAAGGTTATTTATTTTGAGCATTCTTACATCATCTGACATATCTCCCCTGTCGTCCTTCATAATATGTAAAAAGGGAAGTTATGTATGTAATTTATACATCAAAATATTCGTAAACAGATGTCTTTAAAGTTTCGTAGTATATCAATTTCTATTTTATCTTTTATAATTTGCTACTCTTAAAATAGATACTTCAACTATATTTTTTAATTCCTATTACTACGTAGATCTTCATATAATTTTGAATGTACATCTCTCCTCCCTTAAAGTCTCCTCTTCTCAAAGTCCCAAAAAAGTATCCATAACAAAACATAAACCAAACTTCACAGTCTTCTTCCCTTCGAAAATCACATTTACCTCATCGATGAAAAGTTACGAGGTTCCATTAAAAATTTCATCGAATATAACAATGGAGCTTAAACCAATAAAATTTGCATGTTTAACGAGATCAGTACTGATTGTAGATCGGCTAATCGAAAATTCTCTTTGTTTCCCTAAAGAGTTGACCGCCTACGATGACGATGACTCGGAAAGTTTTAAGCTCGTTAAAACTCGGTCTTTAAACTTCCACGGTATATAACCAGACACACCCCCGGTGTTCCGTAAACTTCGTAAATTATATCCGTATTTTCTAACCTTTCAGAAAAAGTTTATTTTCAGTGGCTGTAGCTATGTTTGATTATCCGTTCTAGATCGATCTTCTAAGCTTGATAAATGTAACTTTGTGATCAAGTATTAAGTAGTTTTTTAATATTCGTTATTTAATCAGAATTTTTTAAAAATATTAAGTAATTTCCTTTGCTGTTTAGCGACAATTTAAAATAATATTAAATAACAATTGCATTCTTTGTTTAATAATATGTACATATTTAATAATAATATTAAATGATTATTTCCTTTGCTATTTAATAATGACTTTAAAAATATTAAATGATAATTTCCTTAGCTATTTAATAATAATTTTTAAAAAACATGAAATAACAATTGCCTTCTTTGTTTAATAATATACATACATATTTAATAATAATATTAAATAATTATTTTCTTTGCTATTTAATAATAATTTTAAAAAATATTAAATGACAATTTCCTTTGCTATTTAATAATAATTTTTAAAAGTATTAAATGACAATTTCCTTAGCTATTTAATAATAATTTTTAAAAAACATGAAATAACAATTGCCTTCTTTATTTAATAATATACATACATATTTAATAATAATATTAAATAATTATTTTCTTTGCTATTTAATAATAATTTTAAAAAATATTAAATGACAATTTCCTTTGCTATTTAATAATAATTTTAAAAAATATTAAATGACAATTTCCTTTGCTATTTAATAATAATTTTTTAAAATATTAAATAACAATTTCCTTTGCTATTTAATAATAATTTTTTAAAATATTAAATGACAATTTCCTTTGCTATTTAATAATAATTTTTTAAAATATTAAATGACAATTTCCTTTGGTATTTAGCAATAATTTAAAAAAAAATGAAATAGCAATTGCCTTCTTTATTTAATAATATATACGTGTTTAATAATAATGTTAAATAATTATTTCCTTTGCTATTTAATAATAATTCTTAATAAATCTTAAATGATAATTTCCATCGCTGTTTAACAACAATTTAAAACAATATTAAATAACAATAGCCTCCTTTATTCAATAACGAAATTCCCTTCATACTGAATATTAATTTCTGGTTATCAGTAAATTTAATAATTCAGTTATTTAAATACGATTTATACATAATAAATGTGATCTCGAATTTACGTTAAATTGTAGAAAAGGCATTAATTCGCTAATTTACTACAGTCACTGAATTGAATATTAAATTTAGCAATTTTATAATATTAAGAAAATGCCATGATAAATTTAACAATTTAAAATTGACAAAGTTCATGATTAATAGAATAATTCAATAATTCTGTGCTTTATAATTTATTTGTTAATAAAGCTGTTACAGTTAATTGACTGTGAAGTTTGACTGAAGAGTAATGCATGCAGGCATAAATAATCGAAACAGGAACAGATGTCGACGAGATAATTACCGATTGATTATTGTCGATTAAGTCGATCAACGCGATGCGTTTTAATTATTTCTGTCCCTGTGTCGGTCGATAGAAAGTTGAACTTTAACCAACAACCATAATGCACTAGGAACAAAAATTGCAGAATGTAGCACAGTGTAATCAAATCCTATTTATCCATAAGCTAATTATAATTATTATTACACGTCATTTAACCTAACCTAACCATAATGAATCAAGATAAAAAATTACAAAATGTAGCACAATTCAATGAAACCCTATTTGTCCCATAAATTAATAATAACCTTATTTTATACTTAAATAAATAAATAAATAAACAATCCATGTAGAAAGGGGTAATTGTGGTTCCATATAAAATCCTATATGAAGAGAGACATTTAATCTAACCTAACCATAATGAATCAAGATAAAAAATTACAAAATGTAGCACAGTTCAGTGCAACCCTATTTGTCCCATAAATTAATAATAACCTTATTTTATACTTAAATAAATAAATAAATAAATAAACAATCCATGTAGAAAGGGATAATTGTGATTGAAGATAAAATCCTATATGAAGGGAGACTTTTTTACAGCGGTGTCCCTCCGCTGCCTATTTTCAGGGGCAATTCTATGGTAACTCGATACGCTTGAAGTCGAACCCTCCATTAACCCAGTTCCTCCCACAATTTTATGATCCCATTATTCTTTTTATTAATTTTCTAGATTTCGTCCGACAACTGTCTACTTCCTTGACACTCAAATTTTTATCGTCTATTAATTATGAAGTACTTTTATTGTTAATGGCCGCATACTTTAATGGCCGCTCATACAACATTTGACGATTGATGAACATAGGTGGTTGCTTCAATAACTATCACACAAAGCAAAATATTAAATTTGTCGTAATTGTTGTTGTTTTAATTTGTTTTATGAGTTCGTTTACACTCATTGAATTATTTCGTGAATTTACATCAAGTTTTTTCAAATTAATTCTTCAAAAATATTGTCGATCCCTGACGACGTTTGACTTCATAGGCGGCCATTAACCCAGTTCCTCCCACAATTTTATGATCCTATTATTCTTTTTATTAATTTTCTAGATTTCGTCCGACAACTGTCTGCTTCCTTGACACTCAAATTTTTATCGTTTATTAATTATGAAATACTTTTATTGTTAATGGCCGCATACTTTAATGGCTGCTCACACAACATGTATTTGACGATTGATAAACATAGGTACTTGCCTCAATAATTATCACACAAAAGAAAATATTAAATTTGTCGTAATTGTTGTTGTTTTAATTTGTTTTACGAGTTCGTTTACACTCATTGAATTATTTCGTGAATTTACATAAAGTTTGTTTAAATTAATTCTTCAAAAATATTGTCAGCCCCTGAAGAAGTTTGACTACATAGGCGGCCATTGAAGTATTAATATTCATGAGTGCAAACAAGAATTTGCACTTTATACAATAATTCAATTATTAAGATCATTGTTAATATTCAAAACGAGTGCAAAGAACTTGTACTTCATACAATAATTCTATTATTAAAATCATTGTTAATATTCAAAACTAGTGCAAAGAACTTGTACTTCATACAATAATTCAATTATTAAAATCATTGTTAATATTCAAAACTAGTGCAAAGAACTTGCACTTCATACAATAATTCAATTATTAAGATCATTGTTAATATTCAAAACGAGTGCAAAGAACTTGTACTTCACACAATAATTCTATTATTAAAATCATTGTTAATATTCAAAACGAGTACACGTTCTTGTACTTCATACAATAATTCTATTATTAACTTCATACAAAACATCCCCAAAACTAACCATCAAAATTTATACTACTTATCATTACTTTCTACTTAAATATTTATTCCCACCATAAATTCCTGCTCTACTCAAATATCTCAACTCTGCATATCTACTAAAACTTAATCACACCAACAAATATTACCCGACATTGATATATACTACAAACTCAAAAACAACAGTTACAATTTACAAACGAAACAAACTCGAATATTTGTTATTACGTTGGTCCATTAAATCTGTCGAATAATTTATGCGCCTTAAATTCTGTGCAACTGCAGTTTCACTAAGATTTATAGCTCCGTTGGTGAATACAAGCGAAACCATTTGTACTCGTTTAAAATTTATGAAATCGCGGGAATTGAGGCACTCGCGATCGTTTTAATTTCTATGGATACAGATGAGTTGCTTTACTTGTCGCAGCCGCGTGCAAGGGTCAAAATATCACGTAGGGAAGCCCTCGTGATGGATTGGCCCCTTTATTATCTCCGGTCGAAATTTATGGCCGCCATAGATAAATTATCTGACCGTCCCTACATTCGGAGATAGTTGTAACAAATAAGGGACGTTCTAAATTTCTTCGATTCGAGAGACGAAAAGAAAATTTTAAACAGTTCTTCAGTATTTTTTCTATGATATTATTATGATATTATGATAGTTTCGCTCATAATATTTTTAGAACATGCTCTCAGTCTTGACATGAATATTCGACTATGTTTATACGATACTTAATTATGTATTATATGTTAATTTTATGCAACAAATGCAATGGACAAAAGAATATTTAAAAATTGTGGAAAATTTACTACAATTTTATTTTTACAACCATAGTTACAATTTACATTTGCAATTTATAATAGTACCTTCTACATGTAATATTTTAAGGCAAATTTTTTCTTGAGAATCTCGCTCAAATTTTACTTGAAGTATTTATAAAATGATTACAATATACAGGGTGTCTCTTACAGATTTTCTCTGCAAATTTTTTCTTGAGACTCTCACTCGAATTTTACTTGAAGTATTCGTAAAATGATTACAATATACAGGGTGTCTCTTACAAATTTTCTTTGCAAATTTTTTCTTGAGAATCTCACTCAAATTTTACTTGAAGTATTTATAAAATGATTACAATGTACAGGGTGTCTCTTACAAATTTTCTCTGCAAATTTTTTCTTGAAAATCTCACTCAAATTTTACTTGAAGTATTTGTAAAATGATTACAATATACAAGGTGTCTCTTACAAATTTTCTCTGCAAATTTTTTCTTGAGAATCTCACTCAAATTTTACTTGAAGTATTTATAAAATGATTACAATATATAAGGTGTCTCTTACAGACTTTCAATCGTAGATACATTAATAAATAAATGACTTAAAAAATGTATGAGTGTGAGAATATAAAAAGTGCAACCACCTGAAGAAAATTTAAAAAAGTTCAAATAAAATCTTCATCACCGATTCTCAAAACTCGTATTTTTACTTAGGCGAGAAATTTTACTTGAAGTATTCGTAAAATGATTACAATATACAGTCTCTTACAGACTTTCAATCGTAGATACATTAATAAATAAGTGACTTAAAAAATGTATGAGTGTGAGAATATAAGAAGTGCAACCACCTGAAGAAAATTTAAAAAAGTTCAAATAAAATCTTCATCACCGATTCTCAAAACTCGTATTTTTACTTAGGCGAGAAATTTTACTTGAAGTATTCGTAAAATGATTACAATATACAGTCTCTTACAGACTTTCAACCGTAGATACATTAATAAATAAATGACTTAAAAAATGTATGAGTTTGAGAATATAAGAAGTGCAACCACCTGAAGAAAATTTTAAAAAGTTCAAATAAAATCTTCATCACCGATTCTCAAAACTCGTATTTTTACTTAGGCGAGACTATAAAAGTGGTATAAAGGCGAACACGAAGAAGCAGCTCGTGCATCAAACAGGCGACAGATACAAAATTAGCGAAGCTCTTCCTCGTCTGCGTATCTCCGCTGTTCGTTATTAATCGCGAAACGCAACTGCTTCATTAATCGTCGGTTCCGCGTAACGTTCAACCAAGACGTCTCGAATTTAGCCGCGTATCAACGTTGCAACGTGAAAATTTATCTGCCATTATTTCTTCGCGGCTTCCGAGAAATCGGGAAAACTTTATCGTTTTCTGTTCCCTCGAACGAGATTTCATAAACAGACAGAGCATCGTCTACCCTCGTTTAAACAGACGGACATCGCAATCGTTGTAATCGCGTGAACGTACAACGATCCCGGTTGTCGTTTTCCTGCAATCTGCGATCATGAGAAAATCACCATCGCGTGCCTGGAAATGGCTCGGCGGAGAACGAAAGCGGAGATTGGATCGAGTTTACGTCGATTGAGGCAACGATGTCACAACTTTCGGATGTTTAGTCGCATTTTCGAGGTTCTTTTTATGAAATGGGGATGTGCTGAGTTCGGAAAAGTTCGAGTGAGATCGGTGAGAAGTTGAGATATTGTAGTTTGTAATTACTAGCGCATCGCTAACATTTGGGATTGCAGTAGATTACCACGCATTATATTACCACGCGTTATATCGCCACGTGTTATAATACCACGCGTTTCATCGCCACGCGTTATGTTACTACGCGTTATATTACCACACAGTACATCACCACGCGTTATATATTACCACGCGTTATATTACCACGCGTTATATTACCACGCGTTATATTACCACGCGCTATATTACCACGCGTTATACATTACCACGCGTTATATTACCGCGCGTTACACCGCCACGCGTTATATTACCACGCGTTATATTACCACGCGTTACATTGCCACGCGTTATATTACCACGCATTACATCGCCACGCGTTATATATTACCACGCGTTACATCGCCACGCGTTATATTACCACGCGTTATATTACTACGCGTTATATTACTACGCGCTATATTACCACGCATTACATCACCACGCGTTATATATTACCACGCGTTATATTACCACGCGTTACATCGCCACGCGTTATATTACCACGCGTTACATTGCCACGCGTTATATTACTACGCGTTATATTACCACGCATTACATCGCCACGAGTTATATATTACCACGTATTACATTGCCACGCGTTATATTACCACGCATTACATTGCCACGCGTTATATTACCACACGTTACATCGCCACGCGTTATGTTACTGTGAGTTGCATCGCCATGCACTATAATACCACGCGCTATATCACTAAGAATTACGTTGGCACGCAGTACAGTACCACGCATTATATCACTATGAGTTACATCGCCACGCGTTATATCACCACGCGTTATGTTACTGTGAGTTGCATCGCCTTGCATTATATTACCACGCTCTATATCAGTAATAGTTACATTGTCACACAGTACATTACCACGCATTATATCACTAAGAGTTACATTACCACGCATTATATAACTATGAGTTACATCGCCACGCGTTATGTTACTGTAGGTTATATCGCCATGTGTTTACCCATAACGAACCCTCATTCTCCTCTGACTTCAAATCGTTCCCCCAGCAAAACTCATAAAATATATTTCAGTATAAACGCGTATAATAATAACATATCATGTAAATTAATTCCATTATGTTCAGCGATGTCTGCGAAACTGTTTTCTGCACGGATAAAATTTTTGTCTAATTGCTCGGTAGCGCTCATCGTTTTAATTGAATAACTCGGAAACTGCGGCTGATGAGGAAAAACGGTTTCCAGATTCGTATCGTGGAAATGTAATTTCCACCCCAACGCTCGTGAATGATCGTGTAGAAAAGCGGAGCAAAACATGTCGTTTGTTGCGTGCTGCAATTGCACGCGCGTTATCAGAAACATGCTCGCCAGACATTCGTACCGCGAACTCGCGATTTATATCTTTCCACGTTGCTAAATATGACTGATTACAAGCTTTCCGACATCGTGTTCGCCGCTGTTTCTTTTTACCCTTAATTGATTCTACACTTTCGTTTGATCGTAACCAGGTAACGAGCTGCAATTACAAAAACTTCCGAGATTTTTTCGTTCCGACGATTTGTATGTAAATCGATTGATATTAACTCGTTGTGCTTTGATACGCTTTCCGTTAATAACATCGGCTTCGTGCGAAACTTGTTAAACCTTTTGTGGAGAAACCTCGTTTAATTACTCGCTACTGTGTTGTTAATTGGGTCGTTCAATTCGTTTCAACCAGATTTATGGATATGTTATGCTATGATTTTGTATCCCTTGAGATTGGTTCGTTTGATAGTTCGCTATCGTATTGCAACAAATGACTACTCGTTATATTTTCACGTATTATATTGCCGTGCGTTTTAACAACTTCGCGTTGCGATAACCTTGCTTTATATTACCATATGTTGTATTATCATGTGTTATATCGCTGTGAGTTACACCGTCATGCGTTATATTGCCACGCGTTATATTACCACGCGTTACATCGCCATACATTACATCGCCACGCGTTTTATTTCCACGCGTTATATTGCCACGTGTTATATTACCACGCGTTATATTGCCACGCGTTATATTACCACGCGTCAGATCGCCACGCATTACATCACCACGCGGTTATATTACCACGCTTTACATCACCACGCATGATATCACCACGCGGTTATATTACCAAGCGTTACATCGCCACGCGTTATATCACCGCGCATTATATCACCACGCGCTATATTACCACGCGTTAGATTGCCACGCGTGATATCACCACGCGGTTATATTACCAAGCGTTATATTGCCACGTGTTATATTGCCACGCGTTATATTACCACGCGTTAGATCACCACGCGTTACATCACCACGCGGTTATATTACCACGCTTTACATCACCACGCATGATATCACCACGCGGTTATATTACCAAGCGTTACATCGCCACGCGTTATATCACCGCGCATTATATCACCACGCGCTATATTACCACGCGTTAGATTGCAACGCGTGATATCACCACGCGGTTATATTACCAAGCGTTATATTGCCACGTGTTATATTGCCACGCGTTATATTACCACGCGTTAGATCACCACGCGTTACATCACCACGCGGTTATATTACCACGCGTTACATCACCACGCGTGATATCACCACGCGGTTATATTACCAAGCGTTACATCGCCACGCGTTATATCACCGCGCATTATATCACCACGCGCTATATTACCACGCGTTAGATTGCCACGCGTGATATCACCACGCGGTTATATTACCACGCGTTACATCACCACGCGTTATATTACCACGCGTTATATTACCACGCATTACATCGCCACTCGTTATATTACCACGCATTACATCGCCACGCGTTATATTACCAGGCGTTATATCACTGTGAGTTAAATCGCCACGCGTTATATTACCACATGCTATATCACTAAGAGTTACATTGCCACGCGTTATATCACTGTGAGCTAAATCACCATGCGTTATATTACGACATGCTATATCACTATGAGTTCCATTGCCACGCATTACTTTACCACGCGTTAAATCGCTATGAGTTACATCGCCACGCGTTATATGGCCATATATTATGATATCGCGTTATATTATCAAGTGTTATGTCACCAGGAGTTTAATCACCGTATCACCCCGTTATATCGCATCATTTTAAAGCAGTTCTTATTATGCACATTCATTCATTCTGAGTCTATAATCTCTACCGGAAACCCCATTTCGCCAACAAATATTCAAAATTATCTTAAAGCGATTACTTCACCTCTGCGAAAGTGCGACAAACGCGAAATGGTATTCGCGATTGCACGGAGTCCGCACAAAGACGTTGAGATCCATTCTAGAACTTAAGACGATTATTCTGTTCCCCGACGATTATTCTCGTCACTCCTCCGTATGGATTCTAATTGGACAGACCCAATTTCTGTATTAGAATGGTATGCGAGGGTCGGCCATAAACGAATTACTGTCACATTTTGGCTGTCAAATAAAATATTCGTCCGGTTGGACGTTGAACATTCTTTAGACCGGGGAGGTCGCTTATCTAAGTTCAAGGTAATAACGGAACGCTTGTCTCGAATGTTTTTCTCGTTATAAGGGAGGAAAGTGAGTTATAGGCTCTGTGAACTCGTAACCCTTCCACGGGACCAATTTGTTCTCGTAGGAAATACGTTACGAGTTTGATTAGATTGTACGCAGCTTCTGGAACTTTATATTCCTACTGGGATTCGATTTCGTGTATAACTCAAGTTTTATTAAATTTGCTTTAATCTTTCGGTTGGTAATGTGCAATCATTTTTACGTTCGTTGTCATTCTTTGCACGCTTCGGGCTATCTCTACTGAGTTTTTATGGGAGGAAACGCTTCGGACGGAAGCAATATACTGTAATTGGTGACCTTTAGAAACTACAATCTTTGGTTCTAGCGGACCCTTTGTCGCTCTTTTTATATCACCCTTTTTGTCTGATTGACAACCGTTATTTTTAATGCACTTCACTTTTTATCTACAATTCTTTCCTGTAATTTTAAGTTTGTTTATCGAGACACGTTAATAATTTTCAAAGTATAAGAGATATTTCAATTGCTATAAAACAGTAGTTATAATTATAATGACTTACTAATTAGTAACAATGGATAATGCAACGCACAATTAACGTTCATAAAAAGAAAAGTTTTACAAGAACGATTACGGTAGTCTCGAACGACGGGCCAGAATTGCGTCAATCGCCGACAGCTGTTGCATACGAAAATCCGTATTAGCGAATGAAATCGTGCATCTGCGTGCGAAGGAACTATATGTATGCTGCATCAACGGTCTCGAAACTGTCTAGTAAACGGCAGTCGGCACGGCGGCGGAAATAGGAGCTCGTAAAAGGCAGCCGCCTAAAACCGACTGGCTGGAATTTCGATTTCTCCGTGAATGGGCTCCCTGTTCAAGGTTTTTCGTTGAGAAAATCTCTCTACGAAACCTTCGCGATCGTGCTTCCACGTAAAGTGCGCCTACTCTACGTGTGAAGATCCTTTGTGACTCACGAGTCGGTATCAAGTGCCTTGAGCACCGTTTAGTTTTCATCGCTTTCGGAAATAATTATGGGCTACTTGACGACTTTACACGACTCCTAGCCTTTGTCTATAATCATAATTTCTCAGACTTTCGAATAACTATTTAAAGAAGCTTGATAGCTTTATTCGTCTTTTAAAAACTGGAAGAAACAGCTTTGAAAGACTGTTTGTTCCACGACACGTTCTGCAGAAATTGCTATTTATTTAGGATGCGCGAGTTTCCACGATTTTTCTTATCTCTGACGATAGCGACGTCTAGAGTTTAACGCATCTGCGTCCGGCAATTGCATTCAAATGATACAGACGTTTCTCGGAGAACGACTTTGTAAAACGAAGCGCATCTCGCACCGGGCGTTTCTTCCTTAATTAACTCGATTAACGTTTAATTAAACCGAGTCGCAACAAAGTGCGATGCTATCGAGTTCCATTTTCGAAACGTAGCTCGTTCCCTAACGCCGTGTTTTATCGTCTTTTAATTCATTATTATTCAAAGTCGGAAATAATTGGTCTCGAACGAGAATTTCTTAGTATTCGTTTTAATAGTCATTTCCTATTCCAATGAAATAACGAGGCAACCGGAAGAACCATATGAAGCGTACATCACTCTTAGGCTTTTTTTTTGTTTTGTTAAAACCTGTCTGAAATCAATGACCTTCTGAAACCAATAAATATAATATAGGTATAAAAGATACAATAGATATAATAAATATAATAGATGTAATAGATATAATAAATAAAATAAATATAATAGATGTACAAGTGTGACATTATTCATTGACACACTAGTAGACATCTATTAAAGTATCGCCTTATTTATTTTACTTTCAATGAAATGAAATTAACAATTGAACATTAATGAACGTTTCGTTAAACATTTGCCTTTCGTTTCGTACAACAACAAGCAACAACCCTCCATTTTTTCTATGAAGTACAAATAAAATTTCACGACACGTTTCGCGACCACGTGTATTCCCAAAATATTTGAATGCAGCGTCTGCGCAGTGGCGCGCGCAGGCCAGCGCGCATGCGCGCGATCCACGGAGTTCTCCGAACGCATCTCCCGAAACAACCCTCGTGAGATGTTCAGTGACGAGGCGCGCCGCGCTCCAGCCAGACGTTGTGTTGTATGTTTTTTATTTTCTCGTTTTCGCGTGCATCCCTCCGGATTTCTCATTAAAATTTATACTTTCCTCTCGGCTTGGAAAAAGCATCTGTATTCGATATCGAGTGTCTCTTCGCACACAGAGTTGGTGCATATATGGAGTACGAACTTTTTCACGGGATACAAGATGATTAGTTGTTATTGAAAGACGATTTTGAATTTCGATCATTAGCGTGAAGTAAGAATTGGGAAAATGAAAATCAAGGAGGAGAACCATTATGCGAAGAGAAGCATGGAGTACTTCGGTAATATATTTTTTTTTATTTTTATATTATAGATGGTATTGTTAACTAATATTAATATTGAGTATAGGTGATTGTGGTTAGTTTTGGATTATTTTGTAGTTGATTTGTAAGAACTAACTAATATTTCATTGCTTATGCAAGGTCGTCAGAGGAAGTCATTAAACGCCATGAGTCCCTCGACACGAATTCTATATACTAATAGGAATATTACTAAAAATATTACTAAAGTAAGATGAAGTTTAATATTAATTTTTGCAAGCAATAATAGAGCGATGATTTCCTGAATAATTAAAAAGATAGCGTGTCGTCTCGCTAGAGTATCTGACGTGCCAAAAAATCATCAATTCCATTAATTAAAGCTGTTGATTTCAAACGATTCTCGAAACACCGTCGTCTTCAATTAAGAGAAATTCCAGTGATTCCCATTAAGGCACGCCTTATTGTTTACAAATGTGCTCCAGTGTTCCATATAACGTTTTAGGGGTGCGTTTAAAAATATCTGAAATCAGCATTCAACGACCGGTTCGATTAAAAATTTTAATTAGTCGTGACGTTGTTCCGAGTCGATGAAAAATGTATGATTTGAACATTGTTAATTAAAAAGATAGACTTGGGACCGTATTTGAAAAGGGACGTGCGTAAAACGGAAGATTTGGAGAGTTGCACGGTTTCAATCTTTTTCCTGTGATTTTTGCTTATTGATAATTTATTTAAGAAACAGTAATTTGAACAAAACATTATCATAATTTATTATGTGTAATATTTAATCGTACAGTAATATTGAAATGGAAATTTTTATTTATATAATAATTTTTAAATGATGATATTCACTTGTAAAATAAAATTTAAACGATAGTATACGTTTATATAACAATATTCAAATGATAATTGTTCAGATAAAATACAAGAAACTAATATTGTATGTATAAAATATCTTCAGTAGGCTTTTCACTAAATACATACATAAAAATACTCAAATTATATTAACTAATATAATAATATTCAAATAATAATTATTCAGATAAAATACAAGAAACATGCAGCATGCATGAAGTATCTTCAGTATGCTTTTCACTAAATACATACATAAAAATACCCATAATATATTAACTAATATAATAAAATACATATAATAATTATTCAGATAAAATACAAGAAACATGCAGCATGCATGAAGTATCTTCAGTAGACTCTTCACTAATATATACATAAAAATACTCAAATCATATTAACTAATATAATAAAATACAAAAAATAATTATTCAGATAAAATACAAGAAACATGCAGCATGCATGAACCGTCCTCAGGCTCCTCACTAATACGAACACCCTTCCGTTCGTTTCCGCACGAATTTTAACAAGAAACGATTCAGATGTACGAGAGATGAAATCCAGGAATCTCGAGGCGATTATTTATAAAGCGTCCTTGAAGAATTCCAACAGAAACATTTTCGAAAAGAACATTGTCGTCCTGATGCACCCGATGCGCAGGATATGCAGTATGCTAATTGTATGCGAGGGCCTGCGCTCCGTGCCGAATACAAATGGCGCCTGGGTGCCATCATCTTCGCGCCATTCTAGCCTTTTACACTCTTGCTTGCCTATTGCTTGCTTCCAACTGCCTTTCATTTATTCTTTCAGTTTTCTCTCTCGAGTTTCTGCTTGAGAATTTCTTTTATAATATATTTATGGAAAATTATTATTTTTTAAGAGAAGTTTCTTCATTTTTGGATTTAATATTTCGTTCTTTAGAAATTAGAGATAGAAATTTAAGTTTAACCCCTTGCCTTTGACGAGTCTCACTCATAGCTCAAATGTAATAAAACCTTGCTTTAATTTTTAATACTCTTCAACTCTTAGGTACAACTATAATTTGTGTAGTCAAGGATCACTGAATATAAAATACTCATAACATTTTCATTTTCTTTGTTTGTTTTAATATTATAACTATGAATAGTTAGTTTTGACTGACACAAAGGATTAAGTTAAATATCAAGTTTACAAACTGCAGGTTTGAAAATTTACAAAAATCAAAAATAAAAAAATTAAAACTTTGAACATTCAGATTAAGAAGATCGTCAACGTTAAATTTAATCATTTAAGTTAAATATCGAGTTTGGAGATATATCAAGTTTACAAACTGCAGGTTTGAAAATTTACAAAAATCAAAAATAAAAAATTAAAAGTTTGAGTGTTCAGATTAAGAAGATCGTCAACGTTAAATTTAATCATTTAAGTTAAATATCGAGTTTGGAGATATATCAAGTTTACAAACTGCAGGTTTGAAAATTTACAAAAATCAAAAATAAAAAATTAAAAGTTTGAGTGTTCAGATTAAGAAGATCGTCAACGTTAAATTTAATCATTTAAGTTAAATATCGAGTTTGGAGATATATCAAGTTTACAAACTGCAGGTTTGAAAATTTACAAAAATCAAAAATAAGAAAATTAAAAGTTTGAACATTCAGATCAATAAAGTTGTCAACATTAAACCTCCTAACCCACATCAAACAATCTAACATCAAATTTAATTGCTCTATCTTCATCTTCGCATTGCACCAAGTCTTCCCTGTTCTTCTAACAAACATTCAAAATTTTAAAAATAAACTCTATGAAAAGAAAACAGAGAATGAGTACTCGGTTAGTAATTCAAAGCTCGTCCCCCTTAATTATGGTCATCGTCTAATTTCTGAGTCCGTACATGAAAACAATGACGCGAATCGAGGGGTGATCGAGAGTGGGGCGATTCGAATTCGATGGTCATTCCAGCGGTGTCGAATCGACCCTCGGATCCGATCGAACCGTTCAGTCGTCGACGATAAATCAAAGGTGTCGTTCAATCCTCCCGTTTTGACCCACTCGCGTTTCGATGAACAAAAATGTGAACGGAGGGTGTTAACTTACGAGCGATTTTTTAGAGCGCGAAATGGCCGAAAAGTTTGTCCTGCAGAAAAATATGGCAAACACGTGCGAAACACCGCGTTCGCGACGACGAAACAGGCCGAACTTTTTGGATTTGTCCAACATCACCAGTGAGTGTCGTTCTCTTCCTAATTTATGTATTTCTTTCGATATTTTTTGCCTCTCGTTTGCGTTCTGTGAGGCATCGTGTGATTATTTGTGACATCTTTAAGGAGTATCTGACACCTGTGGGACAAACACGGTTATTTGTGAGACACTTTTCTTGGAATCTTATGCTCGAAGGGTGTGTGCCATTTTTTCTCTCTTTTGATCGGTGGGGGTTTTTCCCTGTAATTTATGTATTTCTTTGGATTTTTTATTTTCTTTGTATTTTGGAAATTTGGTTATTTGTGGGGCATTTTTTAGGACTTATAGTTGGAAGGTAGATGCACTTTTATTTCTGTTAGCTTCTTTTATTTCGTTCGTAATTTTTTACATTTCCATTCGTTCCATTCGTTTGTGTAATTTTTTTAATTTCGTTGCTAAATTGTATTTATAATATCTCTTTTTGTTTTATTCTTAATTAGTGTATTTCTGCAGATCTTACATGTTGTGTATTTTTATTTACACTTTGTGAAAAAATTTCGATTTGTAGTTGAAGACTGTATTATTTCATTTTGAGATAATTTCGTAACTGAACGTTCGATAAATGAACATTGCTCCTCGATCGATAAAATCACTGTTGTTTTGTAAAATAGTGAAGTAAGAATGAAGTATAAGGCAAAGGCAATTCTGAGTCTCGAATGACCGAGAATAGAAAGTCTGTTTATACAAAGATATATTAAGAAGTGCATCGAGAACTCTTATGAAGCTTACCCCTTACTCACCGAAATATAGTACTCGGATCTAGTAAACAGACAATAAACATATTAAAATATAAATTGAACTCTTCATGAAGAGCAAAAAATAATTAATCAATAACAATTTAATTTTTGCAAAATTTTCAGAATCCACATTCATTGAATTTGACAAACTTTATAATTTTGATTAACATTGAATTTGACTTTGATAAACATTTGACAACATAGACATCTGAAAATGAGTCATTATAAAAATATTTTCTATAGAAATACACTTGATGAGTAAATAAATTTGACTCATAAATGTTTAGAATCCACATTCATTGAATTTGACAAACTTTATAATTTTGATGAACACTGAATTTGACTTTGATAAACATTTGACAACATAAATATCTGAAAACAATTTGTTATAAAAATATTTTCTATTGAAATACACTTGATAACTAAATAAATTTGACTCATAAATGTTACTCATTATTATAAAAATATATAATTAAACAATATTTATAAAATATTTAATAGAATATCACTTGCAAGATTTTTACTGTAAAATATTTCATCAACCTTGATAATTAATAGTACTAACTATGTCTCCGACAGAGTTACTGAATTTCAAAGAATGAAAACTGATATTAAAAAAAAAATATATAATTAAACAATATTTATAAAATATTTAATACAATATCACTTGCAAGATTTTTACTGTAAAATATTTCATCAACCTTGATAATTAATAGTACCTAACTATGTTTCCAACAGAGTTATTGAATTTCAAAGAACGAAAACCGATATGAAAAAAAAATATATAATTAAACAATATTTATAAAATATTTAATACAATATCACTTGCAAGATTTTCACTGTAAAATATTTCATCAACCTTGATAATTAATAGTACTAACTATGTCTCCGACAGAGTTAATGAATTTCAAAGAACGAAGACTGAAATGAAAAAAAAAATATATAATTAAACAATATTTATAAAATATTTAATACAATATCATTTTCAAGATTTTTACTGTAAAATATTTCATCAACCTTGATAATTAATAGTACTAACTATGTCTCCGACAGAGTTAATGAATTTCAAAGAATGAAAACTGATATTAAAAAAAAAATATATAATTAAACAATATTTATAAAATATTTAATACAATATCATTTTCAAGATGTTTACTGTAAAGTATTTCATCAACCTTGATAATTAATAGTACTAACTATGTCTCCGACAGAGTTACTGAATTTCAAAGAACGAAAACTGATATGAAAAAAAAATAGTGTTGCAATACCAGTCTTTTTCTGTACACCGTTTCGTGACACGATTGAAACACACGCTCTTCGCATTAGATTTTCCAAAAGCGTTCTCGTTATTGCGCTTCCTGTGGAGCAAGATCGTGTTACGAACACATAACGGCCTAGCGACTTTAATCGTTCGCAACTATTAATTCGGTGGAAGACCGGATACGCCGAAAACGGAAGCCACGTGCGTCACGTAGCGAACGCAACAAACACCGACGCCGATATATCGCCTCCAAGTAGGGAAAGGAAGATTTTTTCGATCCTCGATTCTTTTATACAAAAATTCTCAAACTCCTCTTACAATTTAATTTAAGAACATATAAAATTAAATGGAATTTGTTGTTGTTTATAATGGACTGAGTTGTAAGAATTTCACTATGATAATTTTAAATATTTTTGTGATAAGAATTTTAAATAATTCTACAATTTCTATGACATTTTTTGTGATCACCAAAAACATGGTTGGACGTGGTTAAAAATTTAAGAAGATAATTTTATGTGAAGGAGAGGAAAATTGGACTCAAACTGACTTACAAGAAAGCTTACAATAATTCAGCAGGTTCATAGTAAAATATTAAAATAGTATATTTACTATGAAAGGAATATTGAAACAAACATGAATATAACTTGAAGTATAACTACAACAAATTTATACTAAAAATTTCTTATTTAAAATATGAGTTCAGTAACACATAAAACGATTCACTGACTGACCCCAAAAATTCACCCCAATCCCAAAATAAAGAAGAAGTGAAAACCCCGAAAAGAAGTGAAAACCCCCAAAAGAAGTGAAAATCCCAAAAACAAATAAAAATCCCAAAAAGAAGTCAAAACAACAAAACAGCCTTTGAAGGAATCGATTCGCACAGAAGTACAAATTGTCCCCGACTTAAATCGTTATCACTGCCCATGTGGAAACCGTAAAACCTTCAACCGATGCGCACCCCGAACGACGGGTTAACGTTTCCGTTGTGCTCTACGGATGGAAACCACGTGTTACGAACCCGGAAACGAACCCTTCTTCGCACCGCCTGTAGTCTTCTTCTATTCTTAACGGCACGTTTATTTATCCGCGGTTTCCATGGAAAACCATGCACGCACCAATGGGGTTGAAAAATGGAAGTTTACCCCGTGCTTGATTATTTTCAGATCTTCTGTGTACGTGCCCTGAAGACAACGTAAACCTTCTCGTTTTTCCGTGTTTCTCATAATTTTAATTTAGGTATATTATGCTTTTTTAAATTATTGTTAATAAATTTTGGGAAATTTTACTAATCCTTGTTACTGATTATATTTATTTCGTGATGATATTTTATATTATTAACACTAGAACTACCGACGTTAAATGTTCGTTTGTAGAAGAATGAAAAGGGAAATAAATACTAAAGCATCAAGTAACATGTAGAACTAGTTTTTACCTCAACAAAATATGACAGATATTTCTATAAAATCATGACAATAAAATTTTGTAATATAAAATGAAAAATCTGAAAACAGTCATTATGACTGGTTGGTAGTATTGTGTTTCTCTATGCATAATATTGGGTGTCTCGATAAAATAAGGTATTATTATTAAACATAAAAATGATAGCAAAAATATTAAAAATTAATTCATTCTAATGATGGTCATTTTGAACATCTGTCATTTTAAAGTAGCCAACATAGTATTAACTTAAAGTCTGTTAATTTTATGTATTCAATTTTATGTGCAATAAACACATACATTTTATCAAGACACCCTATATTTATGTGTTATAGTATCTTTATAGTTATCATTATACTTATCTTTATTTTCATGAATCCACCATAAACACATAAATTAAATATTTAATTATTGAATTACTTGACGTACAGCTATCAAAGCAATATTTATGATAACAAGTGAACGACGAAAAGTTTAACGACAGATACTCCACGTTACTAAAAAATCGACAAGTTAAATCGATAACAGACATTTCGTCGAAAGTTCCACATTTTAAAATTCTTTTTCCGATAGAACAGTCGATAACGCGTGGTTTATTATGCCAAAAAAAATGTAACTCTTTCCGGTTATTTTCGGCCGCAGGGATCGTGAACCCCTGCGTTTCCAGTCGGCTTCTGGTAGATATCGATATCGGTTGGCACAAAAGCCTCGTTGTACGAGAAAGACGCTGGTTATGGAAAACAAATGACTGCATTAATTATACCATTGTACGATAAACTTGCAAACTAGTTCGATATGTGATCAAGTGAGCGTCCATTTTATTGGCGTCCGCCATTTTATGAGCGATTTCAAGGTTACGAAAGCTATACTTAACCCTTTGCGCTCGATAGGTGACTCTCAGTCCATTTTATTTAATATAATAATTAAGAACAAGAATTTTTAACTGATTCTTTGATATGACACTTGTGATGTAGAAACATAGTGAAACAAAGTCGATATGTGATCAAGTGAGCGTCCATTTTATTGGCGTCCGCCATTTTATGAGCGATTTCAAGGTTACGAAAGCTATACTTAACCCTTTGCGCTCGAGAGGTGACTCTCGATCCATTTTATTTAATATAATAATTAAGAACAAGAATTTTTAACTGATTCTATGATATGACACTTGTGATGTATAAATATAATGAAATAAAAAATAGTGGAAATCATTAGTAGAGAAATAATAACCTCAAAGAAAATTCAGATAACTTTTTAACTAAGTTTCAAAGTTACTGTTTGTTACTGTGTATATTTTTTGCAATTCTCTCTATCTTCTTGCAATTTATTTGTACTCATTCTCTGTCATTTCGGTCTCGGAACTTAATCAATTACGTGCCGACATTTTCGTGTGTCAACGTATCTCCGAATTAATCGGACAACTTGGTGGCTCGGTTTTCTCAAATAACGAGGAACAAACGCATTAGACGAGCATTATTTCATTAGCCCCGTCGGGGAAGAGCATTCTCGCGTGTCTCGTGTCGCATTAAGCGAAATTGAACGCGGTTGACCCATGGGGGAAGAAAAAAACTAAAGCAAGGTGTGCCTTCCTGTTAATACTTTAATAGCTCCATGAAATTAAGCTTGCTGTTAATTAAAACCCGTACACCTGTATACTTTCATCGGACACAAAGTCGTCTTGTTCCTTTTGTTGTGAACTTTTAATAAAAAGTTAGAATAAAGTCAGCCTTAAAGAAAAAGACTTAAAGAAGAAGACTTAAAGAAGAAGACTTAAATAAGAAGACTTAAAGAAGAAGACTTAAAGAAGACTTAAATAAGAACATTTAAATAAGACAACTTGAATAAGAAGACTTAAATTAGAACACTTAAGTAAGAAGACTTAAATAAGAACACTTAAATAAGAAGACTTAAAGAACACTTAAATAAGAACATTTAAATAAGACAACTTAAATAAGAAGACTTAAATAAGAACATTTAACTAAGAAGACTTATATAAGAAGACTTAAATAAGAACATTTAAATAAGAAGACTTAAATAAGAACATTTAACTAAGAAGACTTATATAAGAAGACTTAAATAAGAAGACTTAAATAAGAAGACTTAGAGAAGAAGACTTAAATAAGAACATTTAAATAAGACAACTTAAATAAGAAGACTTAAATAAGAACATTTAACTAAGAAGACTTATATAAGAAGACTTAAATAAGAAGACTTAAATAAAAACACTTAAATAAGAACACTTAAATAAGAACACTTAAATAAAAACACTTAAATAAAAAGACTTAAATAAAAACACTTAAATAAAAACACTTAAATAAGAAGACTTAAATAAGAACACTTAAATAAAAACACTTAAATAAGAACACTTAAATAAAAACACTTAAATAAGAAGACTTAAATAAGAACACTTAAATAAAAACACTTAAAGAAGACTTAAATAAGAAGACTTGATAGCAAAACTTGTGCAAAAAACATTGCACTCAGACTCAGTCACTTCAACAATGTAATTAATGTTCTTCCACTGAAAGCTACTTTGAGTGCTTAAATACTCTCGAATGTTTCTCATACAAATTTGAATATTTCACTACACCTTCAGATTACATAAATTGATTTTAATTCTTGCAGGGTCCCGTTCAGCGACCGGGTTGTCCAAGATCGACTCTCATCCCGAAGATGACGTGCTCTTCGTGTCCAGCAAAGACAGCGAGATCTCGAGTCTGTGGGTCAATTATCTCACAGCTTGTTTCGAGCAGATCAGCAGGCAGCAGGGCCGACCGCCTTTCAAGTAATTATTTAATTATAAAGAAGAAATTTGTGAATTCAGAAATAATTGCTCATATAACATAACAGATATGTTAAGTAGATGTTTTAGCAGATATGTTAATCCACATATAGTCTACTCATAATCTATAATATTATACATAATACAGTACAACATATTTGACAAAAAATATTCTTCCTTGCAGAGTACGTCACATCACAGTCGAGGAATCCCCAGCCATCGAAGAAAGGATTCGATCCGCTCGTCTGCAGATCGTCGTCGTGTGTCCAGTACTTCTGGAACGAATACAAAGTCGTCCAGAACAGGCGACAAACTTATCAAGACAGCTGATCGCGGATAAGGTCCTGGCGATGATGCTAGGTGTACACGACAGCCACATCACCGACACCCACAAGTCCATCCTGGTCTCGTATAATCAGTGGAGGAAGTTCTTCGTGAAGGATCAGGACGAGACTTTCGTTGGAGAATTGCTGGGAGCTGCTGTTGGGATCCTCGGCACCACTCCGCCTCCTGCGTTGAGGAGCGACAAGACTGCGTTCTCTGTGCATCCGAAGAAAGTTAAATTGGTAAATAATAGCTGGGAGATCTTTAAAGTAATTGTTGGCCAACTATATTGCTGGCTTTGAAGTTTAGTAAGTGATGGTATAAAATTAATAATAATTTTTGACCTTACCTATATTTATTTTAAAGTTAAAATTTAATAAAATAATATTAGTTAAAATTCAAAATTATCTCAATTTTCTGGCAACAGTTCTGATGCTAATTCTTAAGCTTCAGATTAAAAATATCAGAAAAATCTTGAATTCAAGATGTGAATATCTTAACTTCCTTATTCGGGTCCAAGTTCAAATGTCCCCTGACTGGTTCAGTATTTAATGATATTCTAGGTATTCGTCGATAATTCCCAACAGAACCAAAAGATAAGGATATGGGTAGAAAGATACCGATCACGGTTCCCAAGGAACATGTTTGACTATAAGATTAATGGATTTCAGGGTCACAACAGAATAATCGCCTTGCTGAACGACCCTATGAGGCCGGAGGACAACGTATCGGTAATCGTCGATCGCTGCGGCGAGGCGATCGATATCGCCCACGTGAAGAGGAGAAATCCCTACACCCTGCAGTTCTCCATTCCCGAGAGATGTCTTGAGGTATCCATGTTGGTCGGCGTTAGGATATCCAAGAACGGGTGTCCTCTAGGTGTTAAGCAGGTCAAGTGCGAGAGCAGGCTCAGGGAACTCGATCAGATCCTTCGGGCTCACGACAATCCCTTGGAATTCATGTGTCAGGTAAAATATACTTGGAACGAGCTGAAAGTTTTCAGAATGAAACCAATTTGAGAATTCAATTCTCTTTCTTTTCGAGTATTTGAAGAGCATTTGAGGAATTTGGGAAGGTTGAGGATTTAGGGATTACAGAGATATGCAGATTGTAGAAGTTTACATATGAATGTATACATATGTGAAAGTTTACATATGAATGTATACATATGTGAAAGTTTACATATGAATGTATGCATATGTAGAAGTTTGACAATTCAGGATATTTGGAAATTTAAGTTTCACTATTGCTATGATTCTCAAAACTTTCAGTGGCTCATAACACATGTTTATTACAATGTAATTTTTATTTATTAAATTCTTAATTTGTGCAGACGTTTGGCTTCAATCCTGGGGACCGCGAACAGCTGGACAACTGGATGGTCCACGCGTTTCAACGAAACGTCCCTCCTCACTTTAATCTCTTGTCCACACCCAGTGGTGTGGTATCCACTCAAAGAGTCCACTCGAGTGAGTATTGTTTTCTTCAACCATGTAATCCAACTTTACATTAACATTCAACCCTTTGTTCACTATGCTGCTAGGAAGAATAGTTGGTAAGGATGAACAATTAACACATTTTAAATATACTTCCTTCATCATCCTCTCAGACACTGTAAACTTGAATCTTTGTCACATAAACTTTGCAAGAGAAATTCAAAGAAAAAGCAGTATTAAGTTTACTATCATTTAATGAGCTAATTAATACCTCAACTGGAACAAGTTCAATATAATTCACATATGTTGAATAACGTATATCATAATTCTGTGTCTAAAGTATATAAATAAAAATAGTCAATAAATTAAGAAATAAAAAGTAGCTTGAAATATTAATGTTTTGGTACAGGTCCTGAAGAAAACCCAACGTTGCTGCATTTCGCTGCTCGCTTCGGCCTGGAGAGACTAGCCTGGCAATTACTGGAATGTCCAGGTGGTGACATAGCATGCGATCTGAGGAATGTGTCGGAATTGACCCCTGCGGATCTTGCGGAACAAGCAGGACACGCGAGACTGGCACATCAACTTCGTGGCTACATGGTACAAAAACATCGCCTTTAAACGACGTCACAGTTAGTCCAATGGAACCGGTACTTCCGCGATATTTCTCTATTCCTACATGCAAATGTCCCTCGGGTAGTCTGCTTTCATCCACTGATCCCTACAAACTGTAACTTTCCATTTGTAAAGATCACAGTATATTCAATTACTTCCTACGCATTTCCTACTTCACTTGAAACTCATGTTTATAGTAACTTAACACATTCGCCTCACATCTTATCAAATCAGTGGCTGTTATATTTATATGCAAACATAATACTGTCATAATCTCAACGCCAAGAAATAGTAAATAAGGTCTTAAATAAAAAAATTCACTGTTGAGAATTATTCAGTCAGTAGTAGAATCATATATTGATTTATAAAATGCAGATCATTTTAGAAACCTTCAGTGAACTAACTGGTATCTTGCTTTTGCATTGCATGTTTCGGGCTGCACCTTGAATCCGCGGGTTCACAGCAAATGAACGAGTTCACCAACATGTACAGCTACCTAAAGGTGATCAGCGAAACAACAGACCAACCAGCAAGTGAGTGTTCTTTACAATTTTATATTTTTAAAATATATGGCCAGTTATTGTCAGACAAGTTGACCAAAGTTCGATTAAATGATCCAATTAAGATTACAAGGGCTACGTTGTAAGTTTAGGACTGAGAATAAATAGGATCGAACCGAAATGATTTATAGGTGCGGACCCATCGACGACTAACACGACAAACGACACCAACGACAAAGAAGATTACTGTCGTCCACGACCTTTGAGCGAAGCTTATTCGGTGCCACCGGCCGCAAGACCAATAACATCTTTAATCTTACCAGGCCAATTACCAGTAACCCCTAACCCGACCACTAGTAACCCCATTGAAGCAAATTACTCCATTGTACCGGCACCGACCCCCGTCGTCGTCAGTCCATCAACACCGACACCCACGACGACCATACCGAACGGCCTTGAGCTACCTCTTCAAGGTTACATGAAAATGCATCCAGCTGGTACGTGCTTCCTGAAGAAATATGTTCCTCTTACTTCATCTGCGTACAAAAGAATAAGAGCTACGCGTTAGAAAATTCTTACACTTGATTTGATTGAAATTTTGAAGGAACCAGAACACCCACATCGAACATACCGAGCCAGCAACCATCGCGCACAGCGACGCCCACTCAGAATCGTCCAGATCACCCCATGCACACTCGAGAGGAGAACAGTCAATCTTCCTGCTCCTACGGCAGAGCAGCCTCGAACTTTAGTACAAAGTCGAGAGAGCCTTCAGGTCCTCAGGACGAGCTTCTTGAAATCATAAACGACTTCAAGAATAACGTGTTCACTATAACCGAGGTGGAGAGACTCGTGGAGAACTGGAGGAACCGCAACGACGTTCAACAGAGCTTCAAAGATAAACAGAGGCAATTGAACGCGATGAGGGAAGAGTACGAGAGAATACAGAAGAAGCTAAAAGATGAAATGAAAGCCCCTACTCCTTTCGATAGGATTCGAAAATTCTTCTCTAAAGGAAAGAAAGGTATTGTCGCACGTTCAGCCACGTGCAAAGTGTTATTCATGCATATTGAGGATTATAATTTTTCCTGGTTTGGTGCATAATACGTCTTATTATTTTATAGATTCAAAGGATTCTGCAAACGGAAGCGACGATTCGTCTTCGACTAACAAACCAGAGACTGTCAATGGTGCTTTGACGGATCGCAGACCAGTCAGCAGTTTGAGTCTTCGCAGCGTTTCAAGTATGAATTTCCCTATTGATATCTGCTCTCCAAGCCCCGAATTATATAATAAAATCTTCCATAGAAGTGTCTTCGAACAGACTCAGAATAAATTATATTTTTATTCTTTTAGGCTCGTCTTCCTCTGGCAGAATGAGTACCGCAAGTGGATGCAGCGGAACCAGTCTAGGCGACAGTGGAACTCATTCTGATACCGAAGACCGAAGAGTTAGTATCTTTTAAAATTACCAAATTTACCACATTTCATTCTTCTAAACAAAAGGAATCTTTCCAGCTGCAAAATGCCAGAGAAGACAAGGCTGGTGTAATGTCATATGAAATACCACCTGCACCAAAACCCTTCACTGGAAGATACTCACCTGCCCTCAGGTACTCTCCTTCCCCTAGATCCTTGCCGGGAAATGACCTTGACCTTAGACCATCGCATCTTGCTTCAAGAACAGAGGACAACGAATATTACATCGCCTTTCCGCCGTCAGGATTGCCTATTCACTGTGAGTCGATATCTGTTATTAATATGCATTCATCTCGATAGCTGAACAATTTCCTACATCTGCTAGTTTATGCTTTAAGAAATTGTAGAAATGTTGAATCTCTTTCTTCTGTTGAATCTCTCTAATTTTAGTTTATAAAAAAGCATCAGTTAACAAAATCAATTATTCAACAGCTTTCAAACCAGAAGGTTCTCTGAAAGAACCTAAAACACCGAATTCACCCTGTGACCACCCCAAGTATCTCGACATGATCCAAAACTCGTCTCCAGCCATGGACACCCCAGAGTCAGAGTCCTGCAGGCAGCCTGGTAACAGCTACGCGAATATCGAGCCGTCTACCTTGAATTCGACACCAATCCCACCACCAGGCATGTGCATTCCCACAAACTACATGAACGTGGCACCAGCGTGTGTCAGCTCGTTCCAGGAACCCGTTCAAGAACAGACTGAGCACTCAGATTCTGGTCACGCTTCTGAATTGTCAAAAAACTCGTCCAAGGAAACCCATTCCGAAGAGGAAAAGGCTAGCGGTAATACCCATGATAAAGGTCAACACGTAGACGACGTTCGTGGCAAGGAAAATGAAGAGTACGTGGAGACAGATTCGGTGAACGGTTCGGAAGGTGTAGATGTGCCGGATACTTGTAAAATGCCGGAGTACATGAACGTTGATGTGTCTCAGGATGTCAAGGTTAAGAAGACACCGGCACCTCCTGTTCCACCACGAGGTAAGATTTTCTTCAGTGTAGAATGATTCAAAGGATTCGTTGAAGTCTATGCAAGGTTCTTCGCATTTTTCTCAAGCTAATCATTTTACTTGGGAAGGGTGATTACTTAATCGGACTTTCATCGTCTCCGCCTTGAATACCTTAAACGGTAGCAGTAATGCAAGCTTTTCACTGTAAGTCATTCTACTTAAGAGCTGACTGATGACCTCATGATTATCTAAGAAATGATTTCAAAAGTGCACTACTATTAGAAATGTATCTCTATGAAAATTGTTATACATAATCACACTCTAATATTCACTTTTCCTGTTACAGTTTCCACGAAGAAGTAAAGAAGAATAGACACGATTGCACCCCTTCGTTTCTCCATTTTCTTCTTCCTTTTAACTGAAGCACGCTCAACTGTTCAACGAGAGTGCCTTACGCGATTGTTTTCCATACAAGTAGTATTCGAGTGTCGTTTGGAGCAGTCAAACAACGTTAATATTCTTCATAATCATTAGTATTAGTAGCGTATTTAAATGTACATGTACCGCGTCGCTTGAAGAAGCATGAAGATCGTAAAATTAATGTATTCCAGGCCTTTGTGTACATTACTTTATGTCTTTTTTCTACTGAATATTCGATGAGGCGTGACTTAATCTGTAGAGAATTCTTTTTATCTTAATATGCGTTTAGTACTGTAGTACTCATTATTATAAAACTGCCTCGAATGCAGAAATAAAATCAATGTATTAGATTATTTTTATTGTTAATAAAACACTATTCATTAATAGTGATGAAAGTGTTGCGAAGAGTTTTAAGACTATGAAGATTTAGGGATCATTTGACTCAATTACCTTAAGCTTTTCAATTTATAAAAGTTTCTCGTTACTGCAAATTTTCAGATCTGGTTACTTTTTAAATATTTTTGATTCGGACAATATTTCCATTTTATCCTGTCTCGCTACAAAAATATTTAAATTTAAATGATCTGATCTGAGAAGCATTCGAGGCTCTTACGTCACTATAAGTTGTATATTAATTAAATAATGCTCGGATCTCGATCCAATAACAAATACAATGCTAGCGAGCGCCAAATCAAAGTTTCATCGTTTGGCAAACTGCCAACGCAAAAAAAAGAAAATGTGTACATATCTACTCTGATTCTAATTATTATAATCCATTGTTTCTTAGTCCAATTCTAGCGATATTTTTATTATTAATAAAAAAAAAAGATTTCTTTCATCGACGTCAAAAAGACTGTAAAACAAAAGCTATCGTTGCGTGATTATTTTACTGTATACTCTATAATTGTTTAATATAAACAATACATTGTACAGGCGTCGAGTTGTTTCTGGAAGAACGACTGAATATGTAACAAGTACCAAGGATGCATTTATCACTTCAATTGTAACGCGTTACTCTAGCCGTTTTACATTATAATCTTTTCCTTTTCTACCTACTTTTTATATTTATGTCTACAGTAATAAATGTGATTATAAAATATGACCGTTGTTTTAATTTAACCCCCCACTGTAGTTAATTAAATTTCCAAAAATCATGAAGTTACATACATGATGATATCAAGCTTGATTTAAACATTTTTCTTCTGTTGTAATTTATACTGAAAGCTACAGGATCATGGAAAACCGGTTGTCCTTGAAAATCGTTACTTCATTTACTTGGATAACTTGGCGGATCTAAATTTAATATAAGCGGATCTACAAAATAATTGAATAAAATTTGCAACAAACATTTCCCTGAAATAAAGGCAGAAACTCATGTATAAAGTGATGAAGTACTAGCTTCTAGCATATTTCTCAATGGACATTAATATGTTAATAACTTTTTCTTGCATATTAATATCAACGCTCACTTGTTGCAATCTAAAACAATTATGCAAATTTTATGGGCAGTTAAATAATAGCATTTACACAGACTCTCGTTAGACGTGTATAAAGATAGTTTTTTACGCCCGAGTTCTGGCGAAAACATAATGATCATTTATCAAAACAATGACACCATGTGTTTCGAAGCATTTTTAGCACAGTGAACGATGCATCGTTGAACATTAAGTGATGTCACGTTCAAATTTGCATAAAAGCATTCGTATTTTTGAATAAAACATACGATCGGGGATTCATTGTCAGTGTTGTAATACCTGTGACAGTGTCCGCATCGGTGGCAAGAAAAACTAGTTACTCATTCTCGAAAACTTTCGATTTCCTACTAACACACTTTTTTTCTATCGAAGGACGAGTGTCTTCGACAAAAAAAGGTACATGTCCGTGTCTCTGACTTAAGGAGAATTTTTTTAATTATTTTGCAGTTTTAACATTTTCATAAAATTGATTTTAAAATTTTCTGAGTGATTCGAAAATTTGCATCGTTTATACTAAAATCGTATCTAATCATAATGAAAGTAATGAACGTGATAAGATTTCATAAAGAAAGCAATAAGAGGATCGGGAAATCGTCTAGACTGCAAACACCCACGCATTCCTTTTTCTTACTTTCAAAAAAACCACTATCTTTCTTCCGCTCGATTTAGATTTCTCGTTAATTGGATTTACCCAGCTAATTACCGCTGCGGTTCGACATCCGAGTTAGGACTAACGATCTCTGATCTCCGTTACGTGCGAACCACGTGCTGCGTGTTCTTATTAAGTGGGGATCGATGCTATATAGGAGTGAAATTCTCCTCCCTTCGGTAAACGAAAAAACCCACCGATGAACCTTTCTTGTTCCTCTTGAATTTCATCATCGTCGTTTTTTTGCAAGTAAGACAGTTCTTAGTGAACCAAAGATATCAAAATAGTGCTGTTCATTGGAAGTTTCAACTTGTTTAGCCTGAAATAGTGACAAAAATACTTGAGTAAATAAAATAATATTAAAGTATTAAAATAAAATAATACTGTTTTACAGTCAAGTGTTTTAAGTGTTTAAACAGTAAACCACAAATAAGTTATATTAAAAGAATTAAAATCAAGCCAAGGGTATAAACATAATAGTGAAATAAAATTTTCTATTGTTTTGATTCCAGCTGCATTAAAATTGTTTTTTAAAACAATTATAAAATGAAGTTACTATTAGTGGTCTTAATATTAACACTGGCTTCAACTACCACACTTGGTCAGTCCAGGTATGTTAAATTACAATTAAAGTTTTTATCCTGTGCAACTAATACAATATGTGCAGGTATGAACCATTTGCTGAGAAACCAGGTTCCTGTCCACCAGCTTTACCAGTGCAAATTTGTAGTCAATCTTGCTTCTCCGATTCACATTGTTTAGGAATTGGCAAATGTTGTCCCACCAGCTGTGGGGGCTTTGTTTGCTCAAAACCTGTAACAATGAGAAAACCAATTTCAACAGGTATATTAAACAATAAATTTTCTAAGACAATTAGAATCCTGATTATATTTCATATTAAACAAGTGGCAGATATAATTTTATAATAGAACTACAACCTTTAAGTTGTGACCAGGATTTAAATTTATAAAATTCATTGACTTCTTTTCAAACAGAAAAACCAGGATCCTGCCCAGCAGTACCAAAAGGAAGATGGGTATGTACACCAACCTGCAGTGTTGATAGCGATTGCAGAGGCACCTTGAAATGTTGCAAAAATCGATGCGGTGCACTGGCCTGTCAGAAACCAGATGTTGAAGTAGTTGAATCTGTGGAAATTCCAGTTGTGCCATTACCAGAAGAATCTAACAATGTACCCAGAAATCCTTATATAAATTATCCTTATTACTTTTACAACAATAATTCATAATTAGGATCATTATACATCATTGATTTTTTATTTTCTGTCATGTCAACTAAATGTACCATTAATTTGTGCCATATTTTCGAATCTTATAATTTCATGTATTAAAGTATATGTATATACTTCCATGACAAAAGTATTATAAATTCAAATGTTAATCTTGTACTTAGTTAAGACATGTTTCTTTTAATTTTAAACTATAGTATATTGAAGCAATAATAAGTGATTATAATAATATAATTAAAAAATATTTAGAAATAAATTTTATCTACAAATTGGATAACGATTTTTAATTTAAAATAATATAACACAAATCGATCGAAGAACGAAAATCACAGAATTTGAATTTTGCGCATGCGTTCATAAAAAGTAAATAAAGTATACTACAAAATTTTTGGCGTAACTATTTCTTGGAAGGTAAATTTCATTGAGTAATGTTCTTACGCAACAGATTACTTCATTAACCTATTAACCTACATTTGCATAGAACCTTGAATGATATAATATGTACATTCATAGGTAAAAAGTGATGATATGTCGATTGCAAAAACAGAAATGTCAGATTAGACCGTATGGCCGTACAACGTATGGCAATAACGCTATAATGCATGGCGATACAATGCGTGGCAATACAATGCGTGATGATATACCACAGTATAGTAAGATAATAAGACAGATTATAAATAAGATTGTAATATTATTTCTTACGTGATCATATATTCCTGGCGACAATTTTTTCATAAAACCAATTTGCGTCAAACGGTACTTACCTGCAAACTGCATGAGTCATTCATACAGCTTACTGAAATACCCAAGTAAATTCATTCCACGAATACCCGCTTGAATCATAACGAGATAACGTTTCGATGATGGTTACAAAACATTTATGTGGCAAAATGGTAGTACCAGGGGTTAATTTGTTGAATCAACCGATTGTTGAGTTCCCTATACGTCTTCCCTTTCCTTATCAAGATGAAGTGGAAACGGACAAGGATACACAAATGTCCAGGCAAAAAGAGAGGGAGTAGAAAAGGAGAGATTTAAGAAGCTGCGTTGTTATCGTGGATTGATTAGATGTGGTTCATCTGTCCATTGAATAAAGTCGCCAAGTCTAGAAAGGTGAAAGACATCGTATAAGGTTCTTGACAAAGGAAAATGTATAGTACGTATATTTATGAAAATAGATCAGTTTTCATTTCCTTTTTTTTTAATTATTTACTATCGAAAAATAAGACAAAATATAAGTGTAAATAATAATTTATTTTGTACCGTAGAAAAAGGAACAATTTTTGCACTTACGGTGTGTTTGTTGATTGCCGCAGCAGCCGCGCAGCTGTCCTGTAAGTTGTTTATCATTAGTATAAAATTAATATATTTACGATTTATTATTAATTCATTCAATTCGAATGCATGCATGAAAATATGTTTAAATATTAAGACGAAAACTATTTTTAATTTAAGTTAAAAAAATTGCACCAATTTCCACGCATTCAGGTAAAATGCAAAAAAAGTCAAACACTTGGCCTTTCACAGTGCATACCATATTTACGACTGCATTATTCCGCGAGTTATGTCATATATCATTGTGATTAATCGATTGATAAATATTGCAATTTATGTCGTACCTCGCGTCGCTTGCAGTTTGCCGCCAAAAATTTGGCATCTCTACATTTGACACTTTTTTTAATTTTTACATATGATAATTTAGAAATAGTCTTTGCTCAATAGACCACATACGTAGTTTATTGAATACAGGTAACAAATTGCGTAACATTACCGTTCATTTGTGTTTTAGCTAAAAGTGGTCATTGTCCGTTAAAGGAAAGTGTAAAAAATTGTTTCCCCAGATGTGTTTCTGATTTTCAATGTTCCCCTAATGAAAAATGTTGTCCAAATCAATGCGGATCTCATTCGTGCGTACAGGCTAGTCTCATAAGTACTGGTACTTCGTACAAAGGATCACAAAGTGGTAAGAAACTAATTGTATTTAAAATCAGTGTTCAAAAATTTTGAAAATACTGTACATTTCAGATGGCGTCTACTGTGCCGGCGTAAAATGTGGTCCATACGAAAAATGTCAGTTTGACCGTAAAACGAAACGTGAAAAGTGTGTTCGTACATAAATAAATTTTCTGTCATGTTTATCTATCTTACTGAAATACGTTTTGATAAGATTGTAACTGATTGAATAAACTTTTAATTCACATATTCGTTTTATTCGCATAAATTTTGAATTGCGAGTACCTACATAACACCTGTTGAAAAAGTCGACAATCGATCGAGCCATTATTCATTCAACGAGAGATCATATATGATTCGCGCAACTTGGCTAACTTCAATAGGGTCCCCACCATTTGGCATTGCTTCACTATCATACGTTTTCTATTCCGCTGACCATATACACGGTGGACAAAATATACGAATAGCTGTAGAAGACATAGACTAAGCATGACCAACTATGTCAGTTTGGAAATTTAAAGATTTAAGAATTTGAAAGTTTGGAAAATTTGGGATTTTACAAATTTAATTATCTGGAAGTTCGAAAATAAAGTAATTTAGAGCTTTGATAATTTTGTGTTTTGAAAATTTAGATCAGTGAGTACATTCACCAACATCAAGAAGATCATGAGTGCGTATGCGCGTTACCTTTGGTTACGAAACATTTTCAAACCAATCAAAACTACCATGCGCAGACCGAACAAAAAGTCATCGTCTTTAGATTAGTTTGATCTCCCGCATAACGAATATAAAACTTTAATCGATATTTCTGTATAACCTCTTCGTTATTCGATGAAAGGCGTATCATCAACAAAAACTTTACTACTATTAGTGCTTTTAAAATAAACAGAAAGTGACACGCAAGCAAAGTCACTTTAGTTTTAACGCTTTTCAACACAATGACATTTGATCAAATTTAATTTCTTGTCATAAAAAAGTATATTTTTATTAATCAGTAAACAAGAGGTTAGATTTATGCCGATCTTACGATGGCAGTTGAATTTGTAGTAAATCGATTTAAAGCCCTTATTGTGATTCTTTTGGGAGTATTTAAAAGAGCAATGTGCTGTCTTCGTCGTCGACGAAGATCGTCTTGTGATTCTATTCCCCTGTCTGTTGTCGACGTAGTTCCAAATACTACAAATAATCCAACAGTGAGTTTTAAACACTATGTTCATCCTTGATATCTTATGATGAATTTAAGATTATGTAAACCCTGTTGTACTATTGACTTCGATAATAGTAATCACTGAAGATGCTTGCTCAAGGAATCAGAGCAGTGGGATCAGTGGGAGGAAAATCCTATTGTAGTCGTACCAAATAAGCCAGTTAACCCAATACAAGCTAAGATTGACCAATACCGACTGCAAGCATCTAAACCACCAGAAGCAGAGGAAGAGCAGCAACAAAATTTCTTTGAAGTAATTATTTCTCATATTTTGTTCATTAAATTTGATGGGACAATTAAATACATGCATTCATCTTTTATTTATTATTTTAGGACATGACACCAAAGATTACTGCACAAACAAAAGTTCTAGTTAAAGATAAACCATCAGATCATGCATCATGGAATTCTTCGAGGTTAGCAGTAGCTAATGAGCCTATACTATCTGTAAGTTCTTATATTTTATATAATTCTAACTATAATACAAATGAGCAAATATATGAAACATAAATTTTATATGCAGAATGAACTTGAAGAATGGGAAGACAATGCTGTTGGCTGGGAAGAAGAAACAGTCAAAGAATTTGGAGATCCTACAAAAGCTTTAAGAGAACAAAAACGGAAAGAAAGAGAACAACGGCTGTTTGAACAGCAACAAAAAAGAACTGAACGCAACTTAAGACCACAACCATTAGGAGCAAAACTAAACTCTCGATGAGAAAGAATGTATTTGTAAAAATTTATACTTAAAATCATATTTCATCTAACAACGTTTATATATAAAAACATTTTTAAAGTCAAGTAACATAATGACTAAATCGGGAGGAAATCAAATTTATACTATAATTAATTATTGTACTTCTGTAAAATTTGTTGATTTGTATTACGTGTTGACAAAGAAGTTATGAGGCATCTTGCTTAAAAAGTTGAAAATTGTATTTTAAAGTGTTGATTATTTATTAATCCACTGCATTTAATGCATTTAACTTATTGTTTTAGTTTGACTGAATGGCATTTAATATTGTGGAAAATATTGAATATATTAAAGAATGCTACATTATATAATGTACACCAAAAGAATTCACTTATTTACATAAAAAAATAATGATTTCATTTTTGCCATTAAAAATTCTAAAAACACTACAGTATCTAGCTGCTTTTATTTAAAAAGTAATGTCTAAAATTTTTATATCCACTGATTTTTCTATATAATTGTAGTTTACAAACACTGATTCATTTATAGAATTGTCTTTTTTTAATTACAAATGTGAAATGTGGTGTGTTCGTGAAATTGGAAGAAATTCAAAATAAATTGTAATTATGTAATTTTTATAACAAATGAAATGTACTTTATAAATGTTTAACTGGTAGATCTATTTGTAAAATATTATTTACATTAAATTGTTGCAAAATGTGGATATTAATCAGGAGAAGACGATAAATGGATATTTTTTCAATACATACATTTTTTCATACTTCGAACGTCGATAAAACATGCGCGGGTAAACTCCTCCCTATTCGTGGTGAGATAAGACTGGACTGAAAAAGATAAGAACTCGTGAAAACTACATAGGATAGGATAATATACAACCATTCAGTTTATTTTTAAGTTTATCAAATATTTTAAAACTGCTGTGAATTGATTTGATCAATAGTACATTGAACGCGTCGGGCATATATTGGCGGTCTGTAAGTATACCTATTTCTATTATACATGCTATAACGAATTATGTTCAATTTAAAAGTGAAATACATTATAAATCATTTTCCATCCATTTAAAATATTCTATAGTAATTAAATACAATACTTTTATTAAAAAAATTACAATTACATAAAATAAAATGCTCAATTAGTATATTATATTATGCGCAATGTGTTTAACGTATGTATAGTCATAAATAAAAATTAAAATGATAATTACGTAAAAATTATTGGACGAAAAGATTTTCTTTTTAAATTATGCACATCATAAGAAAATAAAACGCTCGCATACGTTTGTTACAAATAAAAAGAAGAAACAACTGTACATTAGGTGACGTGTGGTTGAATCTACGCTGCCATTCATTGCAGCTAACTTCAAGTGCTTGTAATATAATCTTCGTTCTACGATAGATCATATTTACTTCGCGCAACTGTACTAACTTCAGATGGTTCTCAGTGTCATATGTTTTCCACTCCATCAATCATATATACAGTGAACAAAAAAAGTTCAGAATTTGCGAGTTTGAAAACTAGAATTTTTTATATAAGGTGTTCTAGACGATGCATTCCGTATTAACAGAAAAACAGCAAAATCAAATATGTTAGTAGATGCTGTTCTTAGTATAGGTTAATGTAATAAAAAAAATTGAGATGACAACCGAATGTGTCTCATAAGGTGGTACTTATTCATGGTTAAAGAAAATATATAAAATAAAAGACCACTGGGTGTATAAACTAGCGTCACAAATTCCGTAAGTGCGCCTGTGCGTTACTCTTGGTTACAAATCGTGTTCGAACTAATCGTAGTTGATATGCGCAGTACGGACCAAAATTCATCGTGTAATGAGCATGATCTTCCATGAAATAGAATATACGTAAAAAAAAATGGAAAATCTTGTTTGACGGAAAGCGTTTTACGGAAACTACGATGAACCGTTTTGACGGTTTTAGGGTAATCCCACGAATTCCCGTTTAAAATTTTCTTAATGTTCGCGACACTAGTGATCGAAAATCGCGCGATTATCCGATGCTTCTCACCTTCACCCTTAACAACATATGCAAATTCGAAATGTCAACAACAGAAGGTGAGTTGTTTGTCGGCTCGTTGTATAACAATAGGTTTCAGTGGCTATTTTTATTTCTCGTTTCGTTTATACTCGATAATCATTAACCTCCTTCGCGAAACGTTTGTCTGTAACCCTGAACAGGTTTCAAATAGATGACATTAACATAGGACGATACGATTCTTGATACGGGTAATTGTTTGCGCATAAACATGAAGCAAAAAAACATTAAACTGTACGCTGTTTAAATTTTTTTTTGAAAATACGTTCGACACTCAAGTCTCGATGTATATTATTTCTCATAACGGGAACGAAGGTGAAATACCGTTTCATTTTTTCGAAATAATACAATATTCGTCGATCATATGGTACAAATAGTGATATAGATAAAACGACCTCTTTAACATAAAAAATTCATCGAACCAGTTGATATCCAGACGTTGCGGTTTATTTTTATCGTCGAAATCTGATTGCGAAAAAGTTGGGTGTACTCGGCGAACGTACGCGAAACAATTGTGACTAACAGTTTTGTAATACGAGGTTACTAAATTTCTCTTTCAGGCGGAACACACTCTTATCTAAACACAATGCATTTTGTGATAAGGGCTTTCTTCCATAGAACTTGTTTCATATGAATCACTTGTGACATCAATCAGTTCTGATAAGAACGAGAAAGAATGAGATAATGTGAAAAGGATCAAGTTTATGTGATAAATAATTATCTATTTTTATGGTAAATTGTAACACAAAATTCTAACAATGGGTTCTATCGCCTTGGAAGAGTACGAGCTAATGAAAGACTCTAAATACAGAGTGTAAGTATGAATCTTATGAAAAAGTAAAAAAAATTAAGTATAACAAATAATATATATCTTCTTTGTAAACAATATCTGTGCATTATTCAAGAAAGGTTAGAAAAATAATTTAGAAACAGTATTTAATGATCAATTACAGAACCATTTAATTTGATGTTCCCATTCCTCTATGTATAATTGTGTTTGTCTTATAATTGATGCATATACTCTCGTTAGTATGTTATTTTTAAAGCATTGTTAATTAAATTAGTAGCTTATATAAATAACACAACAGAAGAAATTGCTGATTAATGTTTACAAACAAGATAGATGTTATATGTTGCACAGTGAATCATATGTTTTTATGATTGTATATATATAAAATGGATCTTCAAATCTAATTTTCTAGAAAAGTAGCTCTTGGTTCAAATTTTTTGGAATGAATATTTCTCTTTTTAAAAGTTATTCTATAGTCTTTTGCTATTTAGCTTTTTTATTAACAATATCAAGATAATGTTTTTCTAAGTTTTCAATCAAAATATAATAAAATTACCATGTGTTTACTCAAAAAGATTTTATATTTTATACAGCTATGTGTCCGCTGTAGACAAAGCTTTAAAAAGCTTTGAATACACTAGTGAATGGGCAGATTTAATTTCTGCTCTTGGAAAATTAAACAAGGTGTTACTAAGTCATATGAAGTTTCCGGTTATTCCTAGGAGAATTAAGATATCTAAAAGATTGGCACAGTGTATGCATCCTGCTTTGCCATCTGGTGTTCACTTAAAAGCCCTAGAAACCTATGACATTATTTTCAAATGTATGGGCACTAACAGATTGAGTCACGAACTCTTTATATATAGTGCTGGTAAAATCTGTCTTAATAATATTATGAAATTAACTTGGTATGCTAGTAATACATATTAACTAACTTAATGTTTTGTAGGTTTGTTTCCATTGTTAGGTCATGCTGCTATGAATGTAAGACCATCTTTATTGACAGTATATGAAACACACTTTGTACCTCTTGGAGAGAGATTAAGGCCTGGTTTAAGTGGATTTTTGAGTGGCGTTCTTCTTGGTTTAGAAGATGGTTCTGACCATTTTGATAGGTATAGTTACTATGTACAAAATAAGAAATAAAGTGGTTGTATCACAAACTAGTGAAGTTTCAAAGAAATGAAACAACTGAACGTCTTGTAAAACTTTAAATTTTTTTTAGAACCAATTCATTGCTTGAAAAAGTTTGTGAAGGAGTAGGTCCAGAACATTTTTATGCGTGTTTATGGGATTGTTTAGCTTCAAATTCTGGAATTAGACTTCCTGCTATATCCTTTGTGTTAACACATTTCAATAAAAAACTGCCAATGGAAGAACAAAAGTACATCATGGGCACAGATACTAATATTATGGTAAATATAATTTACCTTATATAAAATAGAATGAAGTACCATTTTTATTTTATTAAATTTATTATTAGGTAACAGCTCTGTGTGCTGGAGTACAAGACAGTTCTGTGTTAGTACAAAGAAGTGCTTTGGATTTATTGTTAGTTGGTTTTCCTGTACATAATAGTCAATTAACACACCAGCAAATGGTATCATTGGTCACGGCTGCTCTTGTCACTATACTAAGAAGAGATATGAGTTTAAATAGGTAAAATAAACAAAATAGTAAAACATGTGATATCTGTATTTCTTTAACCAAATATTTTATAAATGAAATTTGTATATAATATAGGCGACTATTTGCATGGCTTTTGGGTACTGAAGTAAGCACATCTATTTTAAAAAGGAAGACACATACAACAGTTTCAGAGACCACAGAAAATACCCCCACTTATTTTGATATGTATTCGAAAGAGATGTTAATTGAAGCAATAAAATCATTGTTAAAAACTGTATGTGATGAGAGTCCACAAGATTTAAAGCCATACAGAATATTAGTTTCATTGTTAGAAAAAGTAGATATTGGTCCAGTAATTTTAGATGATATTTTATTTGAGGTTTTTAGGTAAGATGTATTTTAATAAAAAACATACTCAAATAATAATAATTGATTAGTGTATTAAAAGTATTAATTTCAACAGGACATTTTATAATGCTTGTGGACAGTCGAACAGAGTACCGAAAACGAACGAAGTTGTAAAGTCAGCAAATTTACTATTTTCAACATTGGAACCATCTTATGTTTGGATACATTGTGGACACTTGTTTGAAAAATCTTGTCAGACACGGGCAAAAACTAAGTATGAGGTAGAAGATATTGCTGTAAGATCTGTGGGCAGTGGAATGCCAAATTTCATTGAAGTGTGTATATTGACGGAATTCCTTCTCGACACGGTGTCGTTGGATGCATTTATAGATACTCCTTCGGAGCATTTGCCTGGTTTATTTTACGAAATTATCAATAAAATTATGTCTCACATCGAAATTTTGTCTCCTATGGAGATTTCAAGAAGTCTTAATTTGTGCGCGAAGATTTTATCAAAAGTTCAACCAACTGTAGTCTCAACTCACGCGGAGAAGAATGAATTAGAAACAAAATTGGACACAACTACTAATGGCAATACAAGTACAGCATTTAGTGACAATTCCTTGACTGCGATACCTTTGGAAAAAAGTCAATCTGATAGCAAATTAAATAAGCCTGATACATCGAGCAGTTCATTTTCTGAAAAAAGTCCGAGTCCTAGAAGAAGAGCAAATTCTGGTGGTGCTACCAAACGATCTGATAAAAAATCGAAGAAAAAATCCAGTAAAAGTACCTCCAAGTTAAGCGAATCTTTACAAGATCAGGGCAGTAACGTCTCAGTGGTCGTTAGTCAAGAATCCAAAGGTTTACCGAGAAATAAAAGCATGGATGACATAAAAACTGAATGCATAGAAACAAACAATACCAGTTCACCGTCTAAGGATCAATTAATTACGTTAAAACAAACAAGTAAAAATAGTCCCATGGGCTCCACAGGATCTTTAGGTAGAGGCCCATCTCCAGCATTTCAAGCACAACATACAATGTTAGAAAAATGTTTAAGGCAGTACGAAACTTTTTATGTTAAACTAATAAGTAACCGAGTGTTGAGTAAGGAGAGAACGGTACAGAATATGTTTGACAGTTTAATGATATCGTGTCCAAGGGAGAGTTTTGACGAAAGAATGAGATACTTAGAACTTTTGTTAAACTCTAGATTAAACATGGAAGATTCTGGCTTCTTCAGTCAAGATGTATCCGTGACAGAAGATACGAAACATTTGGATATTCTTCATTTACACGTTGATTCTGTTTCACAGTCGGAATGGGAGGAACCCGTAAGGATTGCATCTAGCTTGTTCGTTGAACTCTCTACGTTTCCTAAATACTTTTTTCCTGGTGATGGAATATTCGTAGAAGAAGAGCCGAAGGGACATATCGTTCTTCCAGAATGGTTGAAAGTTTTAGTTGTTTGCAGTTGTTGGTTGGGAAAGCAACCTGCTCTACAGTTAACCAGTATTGCAACTTTGTTAGATTTAACAGCTTTACTAAAAGCTCACAATGATATTGAGACTCATACAAAAAGTGGAGAGGGCATCACATCTGTAATTATGGTACCATTATTGAAACAGTGGCATATAATTTATTTAATGCAATATACCAATGTGTTCCAGGTATACTTTTTGTTGCTTTAAACATGTATATATTAAAAAAAATAATGTTAATTTTTTTTGAAGTTGACTTTGAATCTGTTTCCCGAAGGTATTGGCACATTCTTTGTGGCATCATCTTGGAGAGTTACCTGCTCACAAATATAGAATGCGATGCGTTGAATTGCTACACGAATTGCATCATGCTTTGCATAATTCTTGTGATGCGGTTGAAGACGTAATAGGAGCGGCACTCACGTCAGAAAATATAGAGAAAAGAATAGAAGCATTTAATAGATTTTCCACTTTATGGCATTTGGGACGTGAAATTGAAACGAATCCTAGGTTACGAGGCTGTATGAAATCGTTCGATCAGTGAGTTATATAATTTTGTAATAAACGAGTACAATGCCGTTTTGTGAATTTTTGCACGAATTAAATAATTTTAATATCTTTACAGGTCATTGTTGAAAATATTGGATAATCTACAACTTTGCGATAATTCTCCTCTAAAGCTTCACGCTCAGTCGTGGCTTCTTCATTCTTTAATGCGAGGTGATATTTCACGGGTAGTGGACCCGTTATTAATAATACTGTTAGATCCATCTACGTGTCGCATGAGCGTACTCCATGTCAGTATACAACACAGTAATACTGTTTTAACAAAGAACGACCCCATCGAAGAAAAATCTGAAATACAAGATGACACCGAAGGAGCGGCAAAGATCTATGCAATCAGTTCTGTAGACGGAAATGTGATATATCACGTTAGCGATAGTGTAGACGAAGATAAAAAATGGCGAAAGGGCAAGAAAAAGAAAAAGGCCATAAATCCAGTAAAAGTAAAAAGAATATTTGCTGTAACGACTCTAGCCGCCGGTGAGAACTGTAACCAATATGTGACTGAGAAAAATCAATTTATGAAAGAGCTGGAAGTACCACCTAGCATATCTGGTAACCGAAAGATATCCGTGTTCGTCAATCCATTGTCGTTAAATTGCAATGAAAACTCCAACGATTCCTTGACGGAGGATGATTCGTTACCCAGCGTGAAGAAGGCAAATTTAACAACAGAATTGTTGAAAAATGCGACAAGATTTAAAAAGATGGATTTCGATAAAGGTTCAACAGCCAGTTTAGATGAGAGTCTTTTCGAATCTGCAAATTCCAGTTTAAAAACGAAGGATAAAAATGGGTTCAAGAAACTGAATGGAGAAGTTGGTTCGTCATTGGATTCTATTACCAACAGTTTCGATTCTAGTAGTCCTGAAATAACCAATAAACAATCGAAATCGAAGAAAGAATCTGTTATAATGCCGGGTAGTTCTAGAGAAGTAGCTGGAACTATTATTAAGGGGAAATATCACAGTACGAATGAATTCACGACAAATTATGATGTGCACGATGTTGGAAGTTTCGAAGCAAGCGCCGAAGTGCCTAGTTGGACAATGGACGACGAAGAAGGTGACCTCGATGCCAGTACAACTGCGGAAGAGTACTTTAGTAACTCCGGTGGTAACAGTATAATTGAAGAAGTTTTAAATGAAGTGCTTGATCGTGTAATGCAAATATGCGAAGTTGCTGAACCAACTAAAAACGTAAGTCATAAAGTATTATTTTGCAGAGTGTCACCCTATATTGATGAGATAACTTTTAGACTAATTACACTGATTGAATTATTTCTAGGCGGACGATAGTGCATACCAAAATACAAAAACGGGTCGTAACTTTGGAATCGGAGTACATAATCTTCATTCGCATATGTTACTATATTGTGGAGTTTATGATTCAATCAGAACGCTTTATGCATTACGTACACTTCGCAATGAATTGTTAACCAACACCAGAATGTTTTTGTGTTGCGCTGCGACTACTGGCGTATCTAATACGACAAAAAATACAACGTTATTAAATTTATTAGCTAGACATCGGAAAAGTGTATTTGGGAGAAATTTCCATGGCGATATAGCAAACACAGAATTCATAGCAGCCTATAGAAGTAGCATGTATTTAGAAATTTTAATTAGCGTGTGTCTTTACTTTGCAAGAAGTTATTATCCTAATTTGGGGCAGATGAGGCTAACAAACGAAGAAATCGCGGGCAATCGACAAGTAATTATATTGGATATATATATTTCGGATTTCTGCAACTATTTATTAAATTATTTATTATCTTTTCTTGTAGGTACAACTTGCAAGTGCAGAACTATTAATGCTTATATTCTCCGAACTAATTCCTATCGTTCGCGATTCAGGAAAAGGTTTCAGTTGTTACATAGTGGATCTACTTGCAAAATGTAAAGTACAAAAGGTTGCGTTGCACTGTCTCGTGTCCAGTGTGATGAATATGAAGAACGCAAATAAGGAAAGTGAAGAAGTATTTACGTTTACTGAAGAGATCATTTTATTTAATGACCCAGTTGTGGATAATGATACGAATAAATGCAAGTATAGAGCAAGCGATCATACAGAGGCTTTTCAAATACAATTATTAAGGTGAGTAGCTGAAAAATGAGATAAAGAAGTTTGAAGGTTTCACATTGTGTTAATATATTCTTTTATCATTTAAGACTATTATTAGCTTTAATTATGTTGGAACATCAATGTGGCAATCAAAAAGGTGAAGAAATAGGTCCACCAACTATGTCAACACCAAGTACTCCAACACGAACTGTTCCAAATATTATGGGAAATAGCTTGAAATATGTTCCCGGTGCAGCAATTCCACAGCAACCAATGTTTCTTGCTAGCATATTAAGCGCTTTACAATTGGTAAATGTCAACTTTGGTATATTCAGCTTGTTAAATTTAATGTTGTGCAATTACAGCAAAATTGATGTCAACATTTTTTATTCAAAGGACCATATGAGACATTTGCATCAACATTGGACAACTCTCGTTACATCGAGTCTTCCGTTTATGGGATCTTCGTTAACTTCGATAGTAACATCGGTCATCCACCAACTGTGTTGCAACATTGAACATTTGGCGTCATATTATATTAACGAGGAAACAACATCAGCAACGAAGTTACAGGATATGAGTACAGTCGAATGTTGTCTTCCTGCGGACTATACAGTCACACATTTAGAAGCTTTAACATTTTTACTTCATTATTGTTTATTGGATACATCACAGCAGATTGGTTTCTCCTTTAATCAGCCTTTGAGTGGTACAATTCAGACTGGAATTCCTGGAGCAAATCCAGGACAGATATTTAATAATCTTATTCATGTGTTTATGCCGAGTCCTCTTTCTCCAGTAAGCTTAGCAATTCATAAACGTTCAGAATTTTTAAATCGGGACAAACGTATTAGAGGAAAGGAATTGAATAAACTTTTCTATGTTTTTTGCAGGATCTTGCAGCGTCGAAAGATAAAAGTGGTGCAAGTGAACTACAGCAGCATGCTAGAAGGACCGCTTTAAGTCACCTACCAAGAATAATCGCATCCCTCTCTACTCTTTGGCAAGCAGTGTTAGCAACAAAAGACAAGTTTGTTACATTTCTTTACATAATAAATATTAAATGCCCATATTACTAACAATATTTTTTTGATTATATTTTTAGTGATCAAGCCAGTTGTGTAGTTGGTAGTCCAAGAATAGTAAAACATCAACTTTTAGAACTTCTATCTCCCATATCTTTCCATCATGGAGTAAACTTTTTGGCTGCGATTGCTGTTGCTTGGCATGAAAGACGACAACCTGGTAGTACTTCAAAGAAGGTAACCATCTTATACAGTTTTTAACAGATTGGATTTATTGTACATTATCTTTTTAAATCTTTGTGTATTTTATTTTCTCAGGTACTTCCAGAAGCTTGTCCTAATCAGCAAGTTATGGTTCATTTAGTGAGCGCAATTCGTGTAATGCCTATAGATACTTTAGTCCAAACCGTACATCAAGTCGTAAAAAACCCACCACCGATACACGGCGTAAAACAGGACTTTTCGTTAGAAGTTTCTGTGTTAGAATTGCTTTACGTCTACATGCAAAGTACCACGTCTCAGTCTCTCATTGAATCGTGGACATCCTTGCTGGGTTTGCTTAAAGATGGCCTATCTCTAACTGCACCTGCTCAGTTTTTGTTATTAGCAATTTTAAACGAATATGTACAAAAATGTCCTCCAATGCAAGAGAAAAAAGATATAAGGGATTTGCAAGATGTATCAGCAAAGGTATCTTTCCTTCTGTTCCTTGTGAAAATATACGTTTACTTTATTATATAATGTTCAATTAAAATGTTTCAGCTGGTTGAATCGTGTTCCCAAATAGCTGGAGCATGTTTAGAACAAACAACATGGTTAAGAAGAAACTTAGCAGTAAGAGAAGATGCGTTTGAAGTGGTGGAAGGATCTTCGGAAGGTAAAGAAGGCAAAACTGGTGCTGGTGCGTAATGTGCTTTTCTTATAGAACAATTCTGTTTTAAATGTTAGTTAGTGAAACCTTTAGAACTTATTATTTTTTCTTTCATATTAGAGCGATGTGCCTTAGCATTCCTAATTCTAACTTATTGGTATATGAATTGACAAGAATTCTTTTTTGCAGTAACACCCGGTACACCGCCTAATGCAGCGTATAGTGTTCAAGCTCAGGCAGTTTTAGCTGAAATAGTAGCACCTTTATTGGATGTTAGTTATGGTTCCCAAGAAAAAGAACGCGTAGTAACACTATTAACCAACCTCATGTATAACGTTACACCATATCTTAAAAATCACTCGTAAGATCCAATTTCCTGATTAACTCGATTCATTTCCTTGCAATAACATGTTCTTATTGATCGCAAAACTTTCAGGACAAAGAATATTGCCTCTTTTACGGCTTGCTCCCAATTATTGAGTTCCTTATCAGGCTACCAGTACACGAGAAAAGCATGGCGCAAGGACGTACTGGATCTTCTGTTAGATTCTGCCTTTTTCCAAATGACACCAGCGTGTTTGCCATATTGGAGGACTATAATAGATAATTTAATGACACACGACAATACAACGTTTCGGGATTTAATGAGTAGTTATCCTCTTAACATTAGCAATAACCTTGAATTTTTGTTATTTTTACGAATACAATTTTTTTAACGAATTTATTCTGTTACAGATCGCGTTTCCATGGCTCAGGGTAGTAGTATCAGTATATTTTCTTCAAAGGAACAGGAATACGAACAAAAAGCTCAGCTCCTGAAAAGACTAGCATATGTTATACTTTGTAGCGAAATGGATCAATATCAGAAGTACATGCCTGAAATCCAAGGTAGGTACTAAGAAGAGTACTGCAAATATCGGTAAATATTTCATTGTCATGATACTAAATTCTTTTATTCTTCATTAGAACGGTTAGCAGATAGTTTGCGATTGCCACAAGTTATTCCATCGATTCAGGCACAAGTCTTTCTTTGTTTTCGTGTGCTACTTTTAAGAATGTCACCACAACATGCTACTTCCTTATGGCCTGTAATAGTTAGCGAACTTGTTCAGGTCTTCCTGTACATTGAACAAGAATTAAGCACTGATAGTGAAGAATTCAGGTATGATAAAGCATGATGTTTTTAATTACTACTCTGCTTTGGGAAATTTGGTGCTTCTGGTGCATGATACTTTAGTGGTTTCAATCAAACTTGGGCATAATTTATATAAATTCAAATTAAAAAAAAAAAGAAATTACTTCAAGAAATATCTAGCCAAATAATATATTATTCAAATGATTATTTTCAAAATGAATTATTTAAATAATGCCCAAGACTGATTTCAATTTGGAAACGAAGTGAAGAGAAAATATTTACGAGATATAGTTGAATATTGATTTTATTACATTCTTATGGCAAACTATATTATTCTTGATCAATTGTAATTGTATGTAAATTTAAAACATTGTTCAGATTAATTTAAAAAAAAATTTGAAAAAAGGTAAATTGAAGTTCAATGATTTTAAACATTTTAACTAATAATACTTGTTGTGTTCCTTTTATCTATTCTTAATTGTTCTTGCGATATTTCATTAAGCATACATTATGTATTACACTCTAATCGCATTGTTTGTATTTATTCCTTACTAACAATATACCTAATGTCGTATTGTTTTTGGCTCTGTTTCGGTATCCGTGATTTGATGGAATTTATGATGCCTCCGTAAATTGATTGGTGTTGGGACATCAGTCGTCATGGCAGGTAATTGAATGCTTCTTGCATATTAACATTTATGATCAAATTTTTAAATAACGTATCTAAAATTTCTGTACATAAGAATTTTTAGATAGTGTACTTCAAATAGGGACAGTCGTCGAAAAATAATGTTACAATTATTCAAATAAGATCTTGTAGCATTGGGAAATAGTAGTTACAATTTGGATAATTCATGGGATTTGTGTTCGTTTTTTGTATTTGCTTTTAATCGTATTACGCTGAACTTAATTTCTTAAGAATTTATTAATCAATATTTGTCAATTGACGTGTTTCCTTTATAAATGAATAGTATATCGCATGTTTATACAGTTCACACATAAAACTACTCTCAGCTTTGGATTCATCGTGGGCTGTAAATGCTAGTAATGGACTTCAAGCACATGGCCATCCTCACTGGTTACAGTTACAACTAGCAGCTGCTAAATTATTAGATTTAGCACTACTCTTACCTGCACACAGGCTTCCTCAGTTCCAAATGTAAGCAAAACAAAGTATAAACTATATGTAATAAATATATTTTCTTCTTTTCTAAAATTAAATTTTCTTCTGCAGGTATAGATGGGCATTTGTAGGGGACTCAGCGGCAGGATGTATGGAGAATAATAACCTGTCTTCTGATTTTGTACCACACATCACAAGAATAGCAAAACTAATGGACAACAAGGTATGTTAAAGAATAAACGTGCAATTCATTAATTTTTTAATTACTTTATTTAAATTGATACAAAATCAGTATTCTGTTGTGTTATGCATTACCAATGTGAAAAGTAAAATTAACGCACCATTGTATGCATTACTTCAAACATGACCAAGTGGTAGTTTACAAATTTCCAAATTTGAAAATGGAGTTGATTGGCTATATAGTAAAAATCCACTGTATGAAATCCACATAGTTTTTGGTAGTGTGGTACTTGATCATGTCTGCATTATTTTACTTTATATAAATTAAGTAATATAAAAATTATCTTCTCTCGAAGAACAATTTTCTGGCAACGAGCACTGTTGCGTTTTCTCGTCAAATACATATTCTTCTTTACATTCACATCCACTTTTGCATGGTGTGTAACAATCAACTACGTCCGGTTCGGAGCATGTGAATTGACAGAGGCAATGGGTCCAAACTGACTTCTCATCACATTGTTGAAAATTTCTAGTAATCACGTAATCAAGCTCCTCGTAATCGTATCCGGGAATTCGGTGTTTGGTGTACCGATACACTTTCTCGGGTTTATACCAACTTAATTGTGAGACTGGTGATCTCTTTTTAAGAGAGTCGTCGGTATTTTCAAAATTTCTGTCAGGATAAATGTCACTCTGTACGTTTGCATCTTCGAAATTACTTAAAATATAAAAATCGTCTTGATTAACATCCAAATGATCTTTCTCGTAATTCCCAATATAATTAACGGGTATATCCTCATAAAATTCTAAATCTTTATAATCAGAATCATCTGTATATTCTAAAAAAAGGCAATATAAATATATTAAATTGTAAATATTAAAGGACAACTTGTCTATTTTATTCAGTACAATATTATACAACTATGACTTTCATACTTTATATCATTTAATTTCTATTAATTACTGTTAACTGCCTTAAATTAAGTCTATTAAAAGCAATGAAATCATAACTGTTAACTGAATTCTTGTTTCTGTCATGATTATTTATGCTCCAATATATATATACCGAATTTTAAACAGTTTTATTGTAGTCATTTAAAAATATAAATGTTAAATAATATAATAAATTAACAGGTTAATTTAAAATTGCAAGAAAGATACTTATAATTGTAAACAAAGACCACAGTTTAATTAATAATTTCTCAAGTATCTAAAATATTATTGTTTTAATAGTCTAGTTTAGATAGAAATTTGTGGTATAAAGTGAAGTAACTAATTCTGTTATTTACTACTCTTTCTTTGTTAACAAAATATTGACTAATGTTTTTAATGATTTAAAAAACACTTACGTGATTGTGTATAACACTTACGAGCATTTATTACTACTATAAGATAAAAAATAAAACAAGTAACTGTTCTTAGTCCAGTCACTGCCATGGCCACTTTCAAACTGAACTGTCAGCAAAGTGTATACACTCTTTTAGTACAAACGTACTCAATTAACACTGTGTGGTTTCCTCACATGTTTCTTTCATTATAAAATATTAAATTTTTTTAAATCTAATCATAGAAGTGATGTCACATATTCTTTTTAAGTTCACATTATTTAGTATTTTTATATTTTAACCAAAACTGAACACAAAATTCTTTCATGTGATTACTTATTTCAATTTTACTATCGTTTTTCACTTATTAATTTTATTGTTGCCTATTATTCCTTCAATCAAGCAGAATGTATGTACTTGCTTTCATTGGTACCTGATGAAACACTTATTTTGGTATTGTACCAATCATATATGTATAGTTTATTTTTGTAACTATGCCAATAACCCAGTATTTCAGTCACTCAATGTTTAAATTAAACGTTATTGTGTAAGTTATGTTAATGATTTATTTAAAAAAATACTATTAATATTAGAAAATTATTTATTCTGAATCAAAATAGTCTATTTTTAACAAGTTCATATGAAAAAAAAATTGAGAAGCTGAATTATGAATATTCTAAAAATATCACAACAGAATACTAAATATTTAAATAATTATTATCATTAATAAGAAAGTATATTATATGTCTTCTATTTTCTTATTAACTCCTTTATTTTACAGTATAAACAAGACTCAAATCCTGTAAAAGCCACACCCGGTGAACTACTCTTAACATCTAATAATATACGTTCATTGCAAGACCTGCATTATTTTTTTACAACACTTAGTCGCAGATCAAGTGACACTCAGGCACCATTAAATATCACACAGTTGGAAACAGTGATAGAGCAAGATTTTCTTGAAAAGATGCCAGCTGCGAGATAGTAGGGGTACGCTTTCAACAATGTAGTAAAACAACTTTTAAAGGAGAAAGATGGAAGAAGCATTTGAACACCCTTTATTCTTTGATATCTTTTTAATGCACTAATGTAAACGTTAATCATATAAGATAAACTGAAAAAAACCTGATTGTATTAAGAAAAGAGCAGTTGGCTCATTTATTCACTTCTATACAGTTTTATTATAAACTTGTACATCGCATATTAAGTAACGTAGAACATGTAATATATAGAAGTATTCATATCGATATTTGATTTTTATTAGCTAAGCTTCTAACTTGTCTCCTCATTCGGTTGTGAATAGTTATCAAAAGATACAATACGCCAGGCTGGAGCCTAGCTGAATTATATCTGTAGAAAATATGTACAGTGTAATATAACATTTTATTGCGATGTTATTTCTTCATCTGTTTTAAAAGTTAATTGTTTCTTGTTTGTTATATATATCCTCATTTTTTTGAAACATAAAACCTCCGATAGTCGATGAAATGATAACATAAGCATGCAAAATATTTCTATTTTCTTTATATTTGTATCTTATGAAAATGCAACACCACACCCAATGAAGCTTTGAATTGAATTAATTGTATATGTATTTAACAAGTACTGAAATATTGCAACTTGCAGCAATGATGTTTCTGTCTTTCAATATTTTTTGTACTTTGAATGATAATCAATTCCTGTATCTAAATGAAGCAATTTTTAATATGCAGGATTGGTAAATATTAACCATTCTATTTGAAAATATGAATTATGTGCAAACGTTTAATGTTGTGTATGAAAAAGTAAAGACAGGGAATGCGTTTATACATGTGTCATATGTGTGAATATTATATTATTCTTTGCTTGAAGATTAATGTTAGTAAATTACTTCTTGCAAAATTTCTAATCATTTAAAAGCAGATAAAATTATAAGATTTTATTATACATGTTGCGTTATATTTCTGCAGTAATATATTTTTTTAATATTGCTTATTATAGGTACTGAATAAATACTATAGTAAATAAAAATCGTAAGTTTATTAATATTTAATGACAGTAATTTGTATATTGTAATCTTCACACATGTGATCCATTGATTCATATGTGATTAAAAACAAGTGAAAAAGAAAAACTTGCTGTGAAATTATTTTTCTATATGTAAACACATAAAAAATTTTAAAGGCACGCAAGTTTTTTAAACAAGCATGCTTTATAAAGCGTGGATTTATTTATTAAATATTTATCTACTATAGTTGCCATTTTGATTTTATCATGTATATACATTTACTATGTAACTGCTAATACATTAGCATCACTTTCTCATATTGTTTCACTTGTGCTACGCGTGAAACAAGTTAACTGAATATGTATACAGAAATATTATTATATGAATTAATAATTAAGAATTCAAATAATAAACAAAACTGCATCTATACAAACAAGTATTACCGAATTTTATAATTAATGCTTGTTATGCAAACACTGCAGCATTTGTTATTTCTTCTATTCAGTTATTAATCATGTGTATACAATGTGAATATCTAATAAGTAGAATAATATGCATTTGTTATCTATACAAGATATGGTTAAAAAATAATTTTTCAAGTTAATATTTAATTGAAAACTGCATTACAATGAGTGAAACTATTCGTACTGTAATTTTCATGTTATTTAAACTATCTGATTCTATTTTAAAAATAAAAAGATTGGTCATAAAATGCAAAATGGAATATGCTTTATGAAAATTTATTGTATTTTCTTCTTTTTTTTTTTAAACAGCATATTCCATTTTCCATTAGAAGATTTAAAAAATATATAATTTAATTATTTTCCAATACTATTTTTTACTTGAAGTATAATTGAATTGTATAATAAAAAAAAAAAATAAGAGAAAAATATACAAGCTTTTATTACATGCTGCGCACTATTATAAAATGAAATTTAGTCAAACAATTTGCTAACTTATTTTGTAGTGTGACATTATTATAATTGTTATTTGCCGTTTTTAATACAATGGTTTAAAATCAAGAAATGTGGAATTATAAAACAGATTGACAAAAATAAATAAGTGATATTCATATATAAATATATATATTTATGTTGAAATATGTAAATTTATACAATAAATTAATGTTTAAAAGAATGTACAGAATTTACTTACAAGATGTGTATGACCTTTACAATGCTGGTTTTTTATAAATTTTGTATAATTATAGGCAAGATCTCAAAAGCAATAATTCTGCAAAATTATAACGTGTAAATTTCTATTTTTCCTAAGTATCAAATTTTCTGAACAATCGAGTTTTATTTTTTTTTCGTAATTTAGAAAATTGTGCATTATACTTTGCAAAATAGTTACTTTAGTGTTAATTAGTGTTTCAAAGATCGCGTGCTTCTTTTCTTTTTTCATTAAATATTGTTTTAAATAATATAATTAACAAGTAATATTCTTTTTTATTAGAAGTAAAGACCAATAAAAGCAATAAGTTTAAATCAACCGCGGTTTCATGTTACTTGTTACCTGCCTATGAATCCCCAGTTCAGTTGTCGATCAATGATCCTCCTCGCGCTGTTAGTATCGAGCACTTTTCTTGAAATCAACAACTTGGTGTCTGTATATTTACATTTCTTTACGTTTTTCAAGTTTCAGCGATGTAATAAAATCCTATACAATGTACCCAAGAGAAATCACTGGAGATTAAATGAATCAGACGTGAAACAATGATACGTAAGACTCTAAGAGATGGTTTTCTAAGCACTGGAGCAGTTATCAAAACACAGTGAGCGTACAAGGTGTTGTCGAAAGAGAAAAATGCGATACAACCAGAGATAGTTCGAAGGTGCATATCATAGACAACGGTATTAAGCAATATCCATGCACATAAGCGGTTACGTGCGGGAACCGGTTCTCCTGAATTGTTACACTTGAAAGGACGAAATGGCACAAGGTGAAAGTAGAATGATAAAAGAAAAATTCAGACTTTGCAACGCGAAAATCAGCCGCTGAAATATCGAGAGACACGTGTAACCTGACTGTGAAAAAAATGCCTGCCTTGTTCGATTATAATTTCGAGAATAATTCTGTAATTAGTTACGAGTCGTCAACTAACCTAATTCATGGCTGATCGTGTCTTGCGATTACGTGTTTGACGTGAATGTAACTGTAAAAAATAAACACGTATCATTACCTTGTCATAAACAAAAACGTCATACAGCACAGACGTTTATTAATAAACTGTTTACAATGGCTGTACCTAACAAGTGGGAGAATGCTTGTAGATTATGTTCAGAGGTGAGAAATGAGATGCTACCAATCTTTGGTGACGAAGGGGTACAACGCAAAGTGGCACAGAAGTTACGTGCTTGCCTACCAGTTTTAGTATACAAAACGGATCCACTGCCAAAGCAAATATGTCAGTTCTGCGCTGCAAGGCTGGACGATGCTTACGAGTTTAGAGAATATTGCCTGAGTGTTTATAAAAGCATGCACTTGAAACTGTTAGCATATAAGAATATTGAATCTGTTCAGATTTATTTGGAGGCAATGAAAAACTCCCCTGACCCTTGTCAGGTACTTAATCTTGTAATTTGTTTGTTAGTTGTCACAAATGGATAAATTAGATTTCATAATTTGCATATTTTGTTGTATAATTTGCAGGCACAGTTATGGAAAGATAAGGCTAGAGCACCACCACCTTTAGTACCTTTGCCCATTACACTGCCAGTTGAAAACCCATTAGTACCAATAAATCTTAGTCGAGTTCATTCAAGCAATTGTGTTGAGTTACCTGAATTACCATGTGAAGTAGAAATCAAAGAAATGGTTACAGAACCAATATTGGGAACAGCGAATACGTATGAGTCATTGAATAAAAATAATGTAGAAAATAAGCTATACAAAGATGTAGTAACAGAAGATAACATGGAACCATTGATAGAAGAAGGCATTGATTCCAAACAGAATATTCAAATGCAGAAGGAAGAAAAACGTACAAGTATTTTGGAGCAAGTACTAATGGGTAGTTTGACAGTGAATGATAGGAAAGACTTAAATTCACAGCCAAAGCTGTCATCAAAGTGGTGGTGTGCACCTTGTAATAGTTACTATAAGTAAGTTATGACTGATTCTATAATGTGTTACTTGTAAGAACTATGTAATCAGTGGTCATTTATTGCAGAACAAAAGAGAGCTTGATAAAACATATGCAGTTAGATTGCCCAAGAAAATATTCCTGTAGAAAATGTTCTACATGTTTTGAATTAGTGGAGGACTTAGCTAAGCATGAAGCTACCGATCATTTAAAAGTGACACTGGATTTTGATACGAGTGTTAAAGAGTGTGACCAATGCGACAGACAATTTGTGAGGTGGGAGATGTTAAAGCAACATAGATTACGTGATCATTTGGCTCAAGCAAATGAAATTGGGACCAATACACGATGTTCTTTGTGCAATAGGTAATGATACCTTTTGTATGTACTGTTCACTGTAATAATAATCCTTTCAATTTTTTTAAGTTTCATTATATTCAATTTTTGTGTAGATTCTTTTTGAGCATGGAAGAATATCAGAATCATACTCAATTACATGAAATCAGTGATGACGAGACAGCAAATACATCACAAATAACAGACCAGCAATTAGTTAAAGTTGTTAAAAACGATGAACCTTCAAAGGAAGTAAAGAAAGATCATTTTGTAGAAGCTACTAAATCTCTCACATGTCCTACTTGTGGAAAAGTATAAGATTTTAAGTATATTCATGAAAACATAAAAATAAATATATTTTAGATTATCATTTTACATGTTTGTTATATATAGATCTGTACTCAGCAAAGTGCATTGTCAAATCACATGCGAACTCATGAACCTAAAAGACATAAATGTGATATATGTGGACGTTCATTTGGACTCTTCATACGTCTAGCAGCACACAGAATGAGTGAACATAACCAACAATCTACGGTATCGCCTGTAATGGCAAGCGTTGAGCAAGAAGAAGCATTAAATGCTGAGAGAGAGGCCAGAGAAGCAAGAGAAGCTAGAACTCGTTCCAGGAGAAACAGAACTTATTCAGAGGTTGAATTATATTTATTTGTGTATTCAAAGATTGAATTATAGTGGAGTTCCACTATATGGCCCTGAGCGAAACTTCCTTTTCTCTCCAATGCAGCGCTTGACTGACAAAACCGGCCATATAACAAGATTGCATTACATATCTATTACAAAAACATTATTTAATATAAAGTTTTATACATTGTTACTTGCAGATGATAGAAAGAGAAGATATTCCTAATCATGAAGAACCACCACCAAAAAGAAGAAGTGTAAATAATAGTACTTTTAAAAATGTGGCAAGATGCGGTATATGTTTGCAATGGTTCAGTGATCATACTACGATGTTAACGCATTTACAAACGCATTCAGATAACTACACTTGTAAAAATTTCACGTGTCATATATGTAAAAAATCTTTCAAAGAAAAGTGGCAGTTGCTCAGACATGAGGTACATAGTATCAATTATAATTATTTTATCTTTTGTATCTTTTTAATTTTTTTAACGGTAATATTTTTGCTTCAAAAATAGGTATCACACAAACGTAATGAACCCACAACAATGTACGTGTGCAGTGTATGCAATAAATCATTTCTGGATAAAAATACGTATAAGACGCATCAAAAAACGCACATCCTTGATAAAACATATCATTGTTCAAAGTGTAACAAAATATTTTTCAAAGAAGTGTCAATGTTAACGCACCAATGTACATCAGATACACTGCTCGGTAAAAAGGGAGCTTCCTCGAAATCGGTACAAAAGTCTACTTCGTTAAGTAACAATAAAAAATACAAATGTTCCAAATGCAATGCGTCCTTCAGTAGTTTTCAATCAAAGAATTCTCATATGAGGATACACACGGAAGAATCGCAAGCAACTGTAAGACCTGAAATTTTCTTTACAAGCTTAAACAAGGAATTCATGTGTTTGATATATTCACGTTGTGTATGTAGGAGCGAACGCAAGATCTAAAGGCAGAGTCTGAGGATGAACCTATGCCAAAATTAACTCCTGAAACTTCATTAGAATATCCAATACCTATTGAACCAAAAGTGGAAATAAAAGAAGAAAGTGCGCCACCTCCAGTAAAACGAACTCTTATTAGGACAACTGGCGGGTAAGTTTTATTTATGGGATTAAACTACTATTACTACGAGGGTAATTGTGATTTTCGTATCATATGTATTTATCTCATATTTATCGATGTTTCAGGTATCGATGTGGGGTGTGCCAATCTCCATTCGTCCTACGCGAATTAGCTGTAGCGCACTTGAGATCTGCACATCCTCTTATGCCATATCAGTGTCCTTATTGTAAAAAGCGGTTTACTACACAGTATACGTTCACTCATCATATTAAAACCGAACATCCTGATGAACACGAGAATTGAATAACATAAAATATAGTTAGCTTTAATATGCCAAATGGTTCTTATACTATAAAAATATGCCTTGAGTATGAGATAACTTTTGTTTATACATAAGATATATATATACATATAGATATATATAAAAAACAGTTTTTAGTTTTGTACTGAACTGTATCATTTGATAATCTGGCATACTAGTTCCTGAACAAATAATTGGCCTTAAATAAAGTTTTGTAGTTCTGTTTCATGAAAAGCGAAAAATACTATAAAGGTATATTCATAAATAAATATAGATTGTGTTGAACAAAGTATAGTTTTTAATAATGAATAAGTATCTATCATAGGAGACTGGAATTAGGACTAGTACTTACATTGAACGTGCCTCGTTAAGTACTGTGTCATAGCGCTACACACCTTTTTAGTCGAATCGATTTTTAAATACCGAAGAGAAGATATCGTATTAGATATTATACGTGCCGGTAGTGATAGTTTTATGGAATCTTATAAAAATGTTATTTGTTTATATGTTCGCTAGTGTTAAAAAAAACATTCCTCTTTTTAATGAAATTTTCAAAATTGTACAAATTCTTTTAACATCTTTTTTTTATAATATCTAATTTGACCTCTTGTGTAAAAGATCTAGAAATTAAAGATAACAAATAAATTTACAGTTATATTATAAGTTCTCATTATTATTTTATTTTATATGCATACAGGGTGTTCGGCTACTGGTGAGCATAATTTCAGGGGATGGTAGCTGAGGTGATACTGAACAACTTTTTCCTGTACCAAAATGCTGACTGAAGCTTAGTTTTAAATCTAATATTTTAGAAAGATTTTAAATCTAATAATTAACAAATTTATTAACACCTGTCTACTTTAAATGGAAAAATATGTAGAAATAATGTAAATTAGATTTAACTATTGTTTTAATTTTAGTTCTTTTCCCTTGCGCTTCGAATATTTTATCCTAAATCGGCGATTGTAACATAATCGGCATAAGCCCCCAATTTTTTTTTTTTTTACTATCACATTTCATTAATTACCTGATATGCTAACGACAGAAGAAGAACAAAAATAAAAACGCGGGAACAATTATTCAAAAATAACTTGAACGATCGATCATCTTCTCTTCCTCGTTGGATATCGGACGATGTGTCCTAAACTGTCGATTATAACGCAATCAACATCCTTGGCGAAAAAAACATCTGCGAACTACTACGTCGTGACGCAACAATCCCTTGAAAAACAATCTTTCACATTGGAAAGAGAGAGAAAGACGAATTGAGGGGTCTCGCCGATTATTTCCTGAAGTTATTTTTGGATAATCGTTTTCACGTGTTCGCTTATTTATTCATCGTTACTGTATTAGGAAATTATTTAACGGCATAAACACTACAAATATATAAGTATTTATAATAAAATTTTCAATAAAAAAGAACTTTGTACGCTTATTAAATAAATTTTTGTTATGAAAAAAAAATTTGTGATTACAGAAATTCAATACTCTATTTTAATTCTCAGAAAAAATGATGAACGTAGTATTTATTAAATTTATAATAACAAATAAATTAGTTACAAAGTAGTACACAGCAACAACAACAGATGGCGACACCAACGCATACAGAGTATTCTGTGAGAAATAAATTAAAATTTTCAAAGAATCATACATTTCATTTTATAATTTCATTATTACAAATATTTATATAATTCTACTAATACATATTTAAAATTACTTTTATATTATTTTAATGCACGGTACCAAAGAATGAGATGTAAGAATTTATGTTATGTAATTCCTGTGTCTGACCAAGTTTACTGTATACCACTGTAGGCTGTTATGAGTCACTTTTACAATTTGTCTGACTAACTATGATTTCAAGTGCATACTAATTTCGTTATTTGTCATTTTTAATGCAAATATAACCTTAGTAATACTGCATAAAACATTTCAATCACTGACATCAATATTTATTACAACTACCTATTACATAATTTTAAAGTAGTAGTTTAACCAAGGTAATTGGAATACTGTAATACAAAATTGTTATGAAGAAAACCAATTCGGAACTATTTTTAAACATTTTTCATCAGTATAATTTTGTTTGCTTAGAAAAAATAGTTTTAGTCATTTAGTTGAAATAATTTTGTTTTTCCACTTTAATACATATACATACACCAACTTTATCTCAGTCTCTTTTTAGGCAGAAAAATATAAAAATTTTGAAATTTGTAACGATTTAAAGTTTTGCCTCCCGTACTTATCTAAAGAAATGCTACGTTGCCCCTAAATGTACAACGCCAAGCTATACAATATGAAACTATACAATGCAAAGTTAAGGGGCAATGAGAGATGAGATTGTTCAAACAACGGCATTTAAATAAATTATTGTAGTAATCGTTAAAAATTTGGGCCGTTTAATTAGCCATCCTTATGCGATGAACAACTTGTACACCCAAACGCGGCGGCCCTGTGAACGACGATCGGATGTAAAGCGCATGGAAAAACCAGAGGGGGTAGATCTGCCGCATAGCCGACGGAACTCGTCTGATCATCGTCAGACGCGACGCGTCCGCGATCACGTACGGTATACTACGCGAGAAGCAAGAAGGTTCGTACGTTCGTTCAGTCATTTCGGACGTGAGAACGAACAGAGACTTGTCGTCAATCCGAGCACTGCCATTGTTAAATTTTCCCACTCATCTCCGAACTACTTTTTCTTTCATCTTTCTTCAAATCTCCAAGTGAGTTTTGCAATAGAGAAAAAAAGGAAAATTGATCAATTGGTAGGATTAGCCCGCGTGCAAACTTTCCATGCAGCGAGGGTGGAGGCAACACGTCCGAAGTGACTGACTGCAACGTGATTGACTGAAACACATGGTCCGGTGATCGTGATCGTGATCATGATCGCAAACCGTCTCGCACCGATTCTCACCCTCGTCCTCGTGGTTCTGCTGTCGTCCATCCATCACGGTGAGTACCAATCTTCCTCACTTTTCTTTCTCCGTCATTACCTATAATTATGACCCTTTAACTGATCTAGAATCACTGATAAAAGAAGGAAAGTTCTGCTTTAGCAACCTAGTTTCTGATCCTGTTACTGCATTACCGATCGATCTACGAAGATTTTTTCCCCCACACAAGTGCACACGAATGTGTATAATACGTAAAAAACGTAGCTAGTTACTAGCATTAGTTTTATTATCTTTTACCTACTTTCTTAGAATTTAGTACTTCGCTATATTAATATCAGTCATACAATTTTGATAGAAAATCAATTTGAGATCGTAACAATATTCTTCTTTATTTTTATGAATGCAAATTGATCGAACAGACATTCATCAAGTATTTATAGGTTAATCAAACGAGATGGGTTTTTAAAACAGCCGCGCATATTAAAGCGCAATGCGGTACTAATGGAAAAAGTACATACATCGTATCTACAGTAATGCACACGGTTAAGTACGGCATTAACTTAACCCGCAGTTTATAACAAATTCTTTAACACTTACATTGTTAAAACATAATTAATAATTTCTTCCACGAGATATAAGTCATATGAACAGGAAACAAGTTACTGAAACAGACACGATATTGATTTTGAGTTACATAAAAGGGTACGTTAGACTTTTCATCACCCGCATTCGTTGCAACTCTGCATCGCGTCTCTGTTACTATCTCGATTCAACTCTTATCGATATAGCTATCGAACTTCGAAAATTTTCTGCATCGCAGGATCGATCAATAACTTCGTAGGTTATGTTACAGATCACGTTAGGCAGAATTATCGTAAATGAGGGCAATTAGTAGAAAGTAAGATAGTACATTGGTGCTCGTCCTGTAGAGGATTACGATGTTCCAGATGTTCGCCAGAGAACTCGTACAATAGTTGCACTTGTGGTACTTCCTCGTCGCTTGTCCGGAACGGAGTGTGCTCAATTTCTAAATTGAATCTCATTACAAAAGTAAATCGCGTGGAAAGGAAACAGGTTACCGGAAGTTAGAAATACGTACGTTGAAGAAAAATGTTGAAACTATGGAAAAGAGATACCAAAATGGAGTACGAACCTTGAATACAAGGACGCTGGAAACATTTGTGGTTCGAAATGTGCGGCTAAGGGATCTGGTACGGTTAGAAAAAGTCGAGCGAGGCTCGATAGGCTTCCCTGGAGAAAATAACGATATCAAGAGGATAAAAATTGTATTTTCAAATCTGAAAAATTGGAAGTTTAGAAAGGAAATGTAAGAACTATAGAATTTTTGAAATTTGGGAATTAAAAGTTTTGTTTCGAAATATACGAATCTTCGGGTTGCCGATATCTCGACCGATTCTTTCCGAATTTGCCCGAAGCCCGAGTGTCCGAGATATCGCGATATTCACCCGTGTCATTTCCGTTTAAACATATGATTTGACGTATAATCCACTTTCTTTTTTATCATCCCTAAAGAACAATCAAATATAGAGAACCCAGTTTTAGTTTATAAACTGAGTGCATACATTTTCAGGGACGAAATAGCTATGGAGGTCGTTTTATTAAAGGGAAGAACTTCGTAGAACTTCAAACTTGAAAGTGCTGCAATAACACGATACGATACAAACCTATCGACTTTTTGTAAGAGACTATTTCTTTTCACGGTATGTGATCGATAAACTCCTGACATTAATAAAGCAATTGCAATTTTTCTGCAATCGCAGAAATAATGCAGGAAGAAATGTAGAACGATAAAATGAATTACAAAGGATAAAAAAAAACGTTGAATCCATTATACACCATTCTTTTTACAGATAGATGTAAATTGCTTTTTAATGGATCCAATTATTATGTCTTTTAGTAATGTACGTATAAAAATGATGTTACATACTGACAATTAGGAAACTCTAATAAAATTTGTGTCACTGTATTTTGAAATAGTAGAACATCTTCTTATATTAAATTTTATTTTATAGGTTAGGTTAAATTTGAAAGTTAAATCTAGAAGAACAAAAGAAAACTAAAATCAAGGATAGAGTATAAAACTCTGTTGCCATTGCAGCAATAAATTCTAAAGATACACAATTTCAATACCTCCAATCTGAACTATATTTTAAAGCACATTTCTCAGAGGCAATGATCTTTAAGAAATTGCGAGAACGACTTAACACGTTAAGTCAAAGCCTTACAAAGATCTATGTTGTAAGCTTGAAAATGTTTTATACACCTCCGCTTTATTATGATAATAGAGCTCAAAATAGTAAACGAGTTAAGACATATTCCTTTAAACAACAAATTTCTAGCCTAATTCTGAAAATAGGTCAATCGAATATAACCTTAAAAATGCAAAACTTGAAAAGTGATGTAAGGGATGCGTTGTTGCGTGCAACTCGGCTTTAATCGTTAGGGGTTGACCTTAAAGGAACGATTCTACGACAGGTCGAACTTAAAGCTACCGGGTCAAGTATTGTACTGCTAGAATGATAGAAATTGACACGAATGAGAGATTTGACACGATAGGGAGTATTTGATTCATGATTATCGTTTGCTATTTAATGCAATTTGTTAAAAATTTAGGATTTTTTGGTTCATAGAACCTGTCCCCCCGCGAGGGTTATCGAGCGACCCACTTTCTCCCCTCTCTCCCGCTGCATTCTCTCACACTCTCCTTCTCCGAATTCTATTCTCCCTGCACCGCGTGGCACCGTGATCAAGGGGACGTTTCTCGCGTTAACCTTGTCTTATCGATGAATTTTTAATAAATCTCTTGAACAAATCGCTGTGTTCGGTACACATTTTTGTACTACTCGTTGTTCCGTTGAACTAGACCAGAAACTAGAGCTGTAAGCAATATTCAAATACCAATCAAAGTTAGATTATTCGAATACCTTCACATTTCCAACCCCTTAGCGTGTCGCGTTAAGTATCCAAATATGAATCTTAAAATGCAAAGCATTTTAAAACTGAAAAATGATATTTTTTATCTAAACTCTCTTTCCACATAAAATATGCATGACAAACGAGACCATAAAAAATTACAGTTTGCAACAGTGGTCTGCAGTCCATAAAAGTTTAGAAAGTTCTGAAGTAAGCACTTGACTAAAACAAGGACCATCAATTGAACCGTTGTTCGCTTTATAACCATCCTTTAACGCCCTACAATTTAAAAATCTCTAATGAATGTTAAACTTCGTTAAAGGCTTAATTATCAGTCTAATTTCATTAAGAACTCATTACCTTGCTTATTTAATTACATAAATCGAATTAAAGTATATCGAATACTTTCAGAAACAGGATCATCCAAGTGCATTGAAGAATGTGAAATGAAAAGAGCAATCTTTCCAGAATAAAGTAGCCTTAGTAGCAATAAAATCCTTATTAATTCAGATATACTTCAGCAAATTAGAAGTATTGAATTAGCACGTAATTCGTGATTTTGCTTCAACGTTCAAATTTGATTACAAAGTTGCAAAAGTGCTATAAACAGGAGGTATTGTCACTATTTTAGTACTGTAAATTGACCCTGAATTTTTATGTTTCCAAATAGCTAAATTATCAAGTTTTCAAATTTCCAAAATGTATACTTCCTAAATTCATGAATAATATATATAATATTACCATTCGATGTTAAGAACCTTGAGATATTGACAATATGCATGTATTGATTGCTTCCACAATACTTTCTACAAACATTAAAATTGCAATTACGAAGAAACAACGGAATCTGATATTCTTCCTTATTGCAGGCGGTTTTTATGTCAACGAGGAAGAAGCAGCCCAGCCATTTCCTTCCTTTTTGTTCCTGTCGATTACATAAGGACCTGCAATGTCACGCAGCGCTTGTTGGTCCTCACGCGATTCGCCTCTACCGTCTAACCCAGCTACCCTGTCCTATTTACTGCTGATCGAACGTCTCGTGTGGTTTCAAATGTCACTGAAGAGCTTTTCCTGCACACACATACACACATCTAATCAATGTTTTCACACTTATGCCATCGTTCAAGTAGTACAAAGACTTCTGTTCACGATGGCTGTCACTACTGCTGCTTCACGGGCTTTTCCCCTTTAATCGAGCCGGCAACGGATTGTCTTCCCGTGATCAGAGTGCAATCGACCGTGCTCATTAAACTAATTTTACGCTTCGATGGGTTTTCAGTGACTCTGCAAAGTTGTATAAAAATTTATCTAATTACCTTTTACGGTTAATCGAGTGTTCTGCTATCTGCATTGATTGTTGATAGTTTAGATTAGCCATATAGAGAAGAGGTTTGTCAAATCCAATAATTTTAAGATACTGAAATCTTCTCCAACCTGGAAATCATGCAAAAATTCTTAATTTTTAGGGAGAATTATATACCTGCCGAATATTTACTATGAATTGAAGACCGTGAATTGAGTCCAAATGAAAATACGTAACATTTACAAATTTCAAAATGGGAAGTGGATGTCTTTATCCTAAAGAAGCGTATTTCTTCCAGATGTATAAAGTCCTGTCTGTCTAATGTTAACGTTCTAGATTCTAGAATATCGTCTCGTTCTCTTTAATGATTCGGCGAAAGTTCCCTGTTTGAATGGTTAGTGGCACAAAAAGCTCTTGCAGCGTCTATACTTAGCGAAACAGCCTGCAGAATTTGACCAAGGTCAGGGTGTCACGCCGTCTCATCCATACTTTCGTACATGCTCCGTATGAATTGAACGAATCGAAACTGCAAAGGAACGTTAACGAAAAAGTGTGATATATTCTTGACATAATTTCCTTCGTTTATAGTTACAATTTATCCTGATACCAAATACGTATATACTAGTGGAAATATAGACTGGCTTTCGTACGAGTGTATCAGTAGGTCATCACGCGCATTGAACGGGGTCTTCCTGCTCGATATCAGCTGGTGCTGTAACCAGACTTAGGAGGGTGAATGGGGTTGCGTTATGACGTCACAACGCGGCAGGACTGTAGCCAATCGCTGGCGCTTGCAAGGAACAAGCGTGAAACAAACTTTCAAAATTCAAACAAACTCGTAGTTAATAAAAATGAATTTTCTATTAATCATTAAAAGAAATTAATGCATTATAAACTATGACCGTATGAAAATATTAAATTTAATCTAAACATTTTCTTTTCTGTTTAATAATTTTTTTTCGTCTTCGGAAGACTTGCTTATTTAAACTATAAAACTGTATAATTGTGTATATTGATCCCTGTGGACAAACGTACAAACTGGTCTACAGTAACCATATGCATTTGGCACATTAGTGTCCCAGTTTTGAATGAATTGCGGCACGCGATATGGATAGTATACAAGAAGCCATAATTTTCAAGATTAATTCTTTAATTTCCCCAAGTGCTGACCTACCTTATTTTAATCAATAGTTCGGTCTCAAAATTTCAGTGACAAACTAAAATTAAATACATTTGATAAACAATACTTAAAGGAGTGCAATAGAGTAAAATCAATTTGTTTTACAGGTGAGGCAATAATATGCTACCAATGCAACAGCGAATACGACCCAAGATGTGGAGATCCTTTCGATCCGTTCAGTCTTGGAACCGTGAACTGCAGCTTCCAGCCACCTTTGGAACATCTGAGCCGCTTGCAACCCACTTTGTGTCGGAAAATCAGTCAGAAAGGTACATATATAAAAGTTAACATGATATTGCTTTAGAAAAGCTATCCTAAAAAGCGCCATAATATTTAATGTACTACTTCCCTATTGCATAACTGAACTTCAGAGTTCAAGTGACTGATATTGGTATTTTTTATTGAATGACGGTAAATGGCTGCCTGCATTGCGGTATCTTCGATTCCTGAAACTTACAGTTACCAATATCATTGAAATATTTGTTCAGTGTAATGACAATGTGAAGCAAAATATCAAAAGTTATAAATAAGTTTCTTAAACGATGGCTTACATAATCCTTTCATAAATCCGTTAACATATTTTTGGGGAATACGCGCACATGGCCTCAGTTAGGCGGTGCCATCTGCATCCCGAATGTAGAACTTCCTTCAAGTTCAATACTTTGTAGGGCACAGACGATATATAGAGGAGACCACTTATGGTACTGTTGTTCCTGTCACACTATCTGAAATACCGACATCGCTTAAAACTTCATTTTTGATATATGCTTTATGTGACACTACGTTTTAGAACAATGCTTGTGGAAACTACTTCAAAGAAATTGATCGAGTTTAATCGAATAGTAAATGCAAGTAGTCAACGCTATAAACGAAATTACATATGAGACATTGCTGTTATATGTCAATACACTCTTGACTTTTTATTTTATAGTGGTACTTATTATTTAAAAATAAGTTACAAATTATACTCTTCTGTTCCATGTCGCCTGTCGGTATACTTAATTATAATTTCATCCACGAAGGGCGTTGTATGATTGAATCCAACGCTAATTAGTGCGGTAGGATGTAACACGAAAATGGTAACAGGTCTCTAGAGGCCAGTGGGACATGTGACAAGAACAACAATGTCACGAGTGGTCTATCAATGTCATGAGGGTGTGGGATATCTGGAAAGCACGGTAATAAGATACAGGCCGTTGCACAAGTGAATACTAAATACTCACTCTCCAATTTCATTCATTAGAGAAGTAGACACATTGTTTAACGCTACTGATTCAGTTATTTCCTCCACTTTTGTTCAAGTTCGCTACAAACCAAAGTTATGTAATTGATTTACAATTAGGTATAATTTCGTTTAAAAGTTATGGACTATTGTAACATTGCCTTTGATTAATTTCCAGTGTACGGCAAGATCAGGGTTGTCAGAGGTTGCGGATACATTACGGACGAGAGAGACAATGCCCAATGCTTGAAAAGATCAGGCACCCACGACGTTCAAGCACTCTACTGTTCCTGCACCGGTGATCTATGCAACTCGGCTGAAAGCCGCACGCCGTCCTTCTTACTGCCGTTAACGTCCCTGTTGACGGTCGTTTTGGCAATGCCGAGTGTGCTTCTTTCGTACCCGATCGCAGTATCCATCTTTACCTCGCCACACTTCTCCATAGCCTAAACTCTTCAGCAACCAGCGAAGAACACATAACGCCTAAACCGAACCAACGATTTAATAGAGATCGTTCGAACCTGGCCCAACTCGTTCCTTTTCGATTTCCGCCTTATTTTAAACGTACAGATCAAACGGCGACCTTCGACCTCGCGATGAACATTAATCTTTTTTCATTCTGAATCTTTCTTACTTTTGTTTAAATGAATTCTTTAACGAAAGAAATTCCAAATTATTGTAACACGTGAATCGGCGGGAAACGAGATTGTTAACGAGTTGATTGAAATTACGGCTATTGTCACTTGTTATTTTTAAAACGAGACGCTTGATCAAAAGGGTAAGAAAACACAAAGATATACCGTTTTGGGATTCGAACGTTTCGCAAAAATAGTCAAATTACAAAACAGTAGTTCTAACGGTGATACAAACTGCCAGATACGCGAGAGCGTACTTCAGTAGTACACTTCAAGAAGAATTAATAATGAGAACACACACACACACACGGCCTCCGCGCGTGAAACCATCCAGCGTTTCTCGCATAAGCGTAGAAAGTAAAAAATAATTACGTGGAGGAGAAACTAACCTCGAGGATGCATATAATATATTATAGATATATGAAGTAGCGGTATTGCGATGTGTTCGCACTTTGTACGCTGCTGCAAAACAAATGATATACAGGGTGTTTCCAATTTGATGGTTCAACCAAAACGGCTGCGCATCTATGGGGAAAAATAAGTTGAAAATGTAGAGTGACATCTTTTCGTACGAGGCTTCGTTTACGAATAAATCGATGTTGAAAAATCTTTATATTTTCGATTTGCTTTTTCACGCAGATTTAGACTGATTTTGGTTGAACTACCAAACCGGGAGAGCCTTGTATATATATACACATGTATATATCTATACAGATATAGACATATATCTAAACAGATATAGATATATATCTATATGTATATTATATTTACAGATATATATATTATATTTTATTGGAAGGAAGCAGAAATGGAATTGCACGCAAGAGGGATACTACAGCTTATTTTTTAGAGAAGTAACGTCGGGTTGCTTTCGTGGATGCCTGGTGTTGTACAGAATTTTAATGCTGACGCGGGAATTAAAGAAGAATATATGAAACACATATCATCGATACGTAATATATTTTACCCCTCGTTTCGATGAAAATGAATAAGTATCCGGCATTACGATTGCGACTCGTGTTCCGCTGATTTTTGCAATAAAATGCTGTATAAGCGGTAGCGGAGGCTCGCGAATGGAATACAATTGACTCGTGCATGTGTGTGTGTATGTATGATACGAGTGCGTATGCACACGATTGCGTGGTTGTTGCGTGTACGAGTGTGAAAGAGAAACAAGAAACGCTAAATTATACAGATAGTTCGATTAAGAAACGAAATGTTGCTATTAAGATGAAACTTGTTAAAAGTTTTCAGTCGTGGATCGTACACTTGAGGATTTTTGTTCATCAGGATCTTATAAGAATACGGTTCACGCTTGGGAACTTTTGGTAAGTATCATCTTAACAATCCTGGCCGTAAAGCCTCAAGAATCTTATGTTGCTACTTGTTGAACCGTAGCCAACTAAAGAAAACAGTAAAAACACGAATTACAAAAAATAACAAAAAAAAGAGTCGTAAATGAAATCGTAACGATGTAGAATCGTTGATGGAGAAACGTAGAGGGTAAAGTAGAACGCTTACTAACAAGACAAAAAAAAATAAGGCGAATACATGTCTCACCGCAGTACCTAATTTAATTGCTGCTGCCGCTGTTGTCACCGTGTCATGTCATCACCATCGTTACAACATCATTGCAGCTGCTACTGTCATAATTGTCAGTTATAGGCTGATATAGGTTGCGTGTTTTTTCGAAAGAGTTGAAGTTGACACCAAAGGATAGAGATAATTCAGTGGTGATTCTCCTGTACCCACACATCACAAATGGTGGGGAGAAAGAGGCTGTGGAAAGGGTAAGGGCACCGCACGCATGCGTGTCCCCCCACCTACTCGCGTATTAGGCCACGCCTATTCAATCATGGCGCCCCTCTAAAAGCGCGTCGGTTTCCTGTTCAAACTGTTTTCGCGCACAGAACGCATGTGTGTACAATGTGTACAGTAAGCACATGTGATTAGAGAAATGTTCAGGAGGCTGCCATAAGCCTCCTTTAAAAGATGTAGTCAAATCTTCATATATTGATAACGACGAATGATAGAGAGGATGCTTAGGAGAGACAACTTTGGATATGCCTGTATTAAACAGAGAGGAAACGACCACGATTATTACTCTCTCTCATGTGTGTCAACTTTAACCCTCTCACGGAACGCACAATCTATATGTAAGTCCTGCTATCAGAAGTACGATTACTCAGATGTTACTACAACTAATGTTACTGAATCAACATAATTATTATTGTCATCATTGTTAATATTTTTATTGTTATTATTATTTGATCGTGATAAAATGCATGATGGAACGATGGTAAACGTTTTGACATCGTATGGAGTGGAAGAGTAATGGATCAAGATGATTAATATCAACATAAACTTGAGATAATTTGGCCATCTAAAATCCATTTCTGTTTTAACTGCGGGGGAGCACGCGAAGTTTGTAATCTCTGAAATTACTGATTCGCATCCTTTCGGTACACGTTCTGTTAAAAGTTCTATGTGTCGCAATTTTTACCGTATATAATTCTTATAATTAGGGATGTGCGTGTAATTTGATTCATCGGTTTGAAATCTGAGAGCTTAATACTTTCGGACTTCCGATCTTGTCCGACATTTTCCGATTCAATCCGAACCCATTATTCCGATTACCCGCACATTTCTACTAACTTCAAATATGCCTATATTGAATTTCTTTCTTCACTCCATCCAACGTAGCAGCAGGAATTTCCGTTGAAACCAAAAAGTGAGAAACAAATAAATCGAATAAGGAACGAAAATAATAGAGACGACAAATATTTCGTTACATTCCACTCAATTAATTTAGTTAGTTGGTCGCTTTAGATTTCGAGAAATTAATATTTGAAAATAGCGATGTTTTACTTCTTTATTTTTGCTTAAAACACGAACATATAACTGTGTGTATAGTTATTCGTCTGTAAGGTAACTTTTAAAACATCCGATTCAAAAAATAGAATTATTGTCTCGAGTTATGCTATATTTTTTATTTGCATGATGTACATAAAATTAGTTCAAAACGATGACGAGATCAGAGCTGTCCCTAGAGTTTGTGGACTCTTGAGCTAAAATCGATGTTACAGAGAAATAATGATATAATGTTTTTAATAAAACTGTAAAGTATCTAACAAAAATAATTTCCGTTATATGTATAATACATAACAAAGTATTTTATATAATATATTAACATCTAATATAAGAATATAGTTTGAAACGACTTTAAAACACGAAAAATTATGGTCATATATTTTTAAAAGTATCTTCGAAAATTTAAATCGGCTCGATGTGCAATACTAGGAACGGCTCTGAACGAAATATACACATGTATCTACTTACGTCTATAGCATGGATGTTTCAAGTTAAAGTCGGGTTAAGTAAAGTCGAATAGATTGAAATTCGACTATTTCGAATGAAATATGAGAAAATCGAATGGGTTGTAACGAATTCTCGCAATGTTCAATTCGATATTCAAAAATAACGATATCCAGTTGTCTTCCAAATTCGAAAATTTGTAAATTTGATTCTCAACATTTGTTTTGATTCGATTCGAGATTCGAGCCAACCTCATTTTCTCGGGCTTTCTTCGATTTAACTCGACGCATTGGATTATCGACAGATCCTTGATCTATAGGCAGGTACCATCGAAATATTTTTTCGTTGATATGCTTCCAAATAAATGTAATTATAATTTATAATGATCATAGAAACTATGACGCCTGAAGAATAAAGAAAAACAATACCGATACATTTTCGATCTCTTCTTCCTTCTAACGTGCAACTTGGTTAAAGAATGTTGCGCCCCCAAGACGAAGTGGAATGTAACGAAACTACTTCTGCGTGTACCCGTTTCAAATTTGTAAGAAGTGAAATCCGCTTCGTACATATCATTCGTCCATAATCATCCGTCACATTTTAATTGAATAAAACTACTGGCATCACTGCCCTCCCTGTTCAAGCATATCGAGAAAAGAACAAAGAATGTCATCGACATATAATTGCATTTAATTGACAATTTATCCCAGGTATCAAGAGATTACTTCAAATTTGTTCTGTTTTATTATATTTATTGTCATCTAATGTTAATATTGCATTGTACACATCGATCACTATGTACAGAGAATATTCTGCCAATAAAGTGTTGAATGGTTACAAAAAATCAAACAGAAAAAAAATCAAAATGGAACTCCATATACATTAGGGACTCTCAATTATTTTTTATGAAATTCTGATAATATTGATTTGTCGTCGTCTAGATAGTAATTTAAATAAAATAATGTCAAAAGAAAAAGATTTCAATTTAGATTGATCCTATAGATATTATAATTATACAGGTAAAGTACATTGTTCCCTCAATGTTATATCAAAGCTATACTACAATTTAGTTTGTTATTTAATGATTTTGATGTTAGTGAACATAAATAAATGCTGTTTTTTTTTAGATATATCAGTGATTCATATAACCTTCATCTATAATTAATTCAGTACAACGGAAATGATTATGCGCGTGATGCGTTCATTAGTAATGTGTTCCAGGATGTACACAATAATATAAAATAATGCGTTCATGATAAATGATACTTAATAATGATTGCAAAATAACAAAGGTAAGAAATGGATTTATAAATGCCACAAATACTATGCAGAACACACATTTCTTGGATAGGTAGTTAATGTAAAGCTGGCAGCACATATTAATTGGAGAAAAATCTTAATAACTAAGATAAAAAGGGGAATGCACTACCTTTGAAACATCAATTTAGTCTAAATTTAATACAATTACAGAAGACACGGAAAGTAATGGGTCTGCATAATTTTAGTGTGCAATTTTATTCCCAAAATGAAGGGAAAATTCATACACTAACTATCAACCCATTACTTTTAGGACCCTTATAATTATGTTAAATTTGAACTATATCGATGTTCCGAAAGTTATACTTTCTGTTACATACTTCCCTTATAAGTAGCTTCTTATGTATAATCTCTACATAATAAGTAAATCATAAAATTTCACGCGTTTTAGACAATAGCACCATATAAAATAGATTGATTATAGAATCAAAGGAACGTTAATAACACGATCGTTTCAATTGAAACGATTATTATTATGTAATAGACATTTCTAAAATTAAAAGTTCTGTATAAAAATTTCTACTGTTTAACAGTAAAAAAAATATCTGCATTTGTTTCCATGTAATATTTTTTGTTTCCTGATTAATATTCACAAGGCACGAAGGTCGACGTTTCGATGACTGGCTGGAAGACACAAAACCACTCGATCAGCGTGTCTCTGAATTCAACAATACACTCTCATTTTTCTAGTTTGTTATTAGTGTCATTATTATGATATAAATGTATAAATGCGTAAACAGTAGTGTGAAATGAAATGGCTTTAATACTGTGATGCTGTATATGACACTCTATTTTTTAAAAGTTTAATGTTCAACTGTAAATAATCTAACACTGAATTTAATTTTTCTTGTGGATTTAAAATTTCTGTAAATATAAACAAAATTTCTGTTTAATAACATTAATATAATCGTGTAAAAAACTAATGTGATTTTATGTTATACAAAATGAACCTGCAAGTTACAGTATGCAGCGAGTATTAATACAGTACAATCTCGCTATATGGCAAAATGATCAAATATATAAAATAAAAAATTTAATAATTTCAGATTTACGAAGAAGTTCCATTTATATGGCCTTTTTCATAATTTTTCCTGTACCTAGAATTTCGTTGAAGACCATATAACGAGACTCTACTGTAAAACAAAATTTCCCTTATCGTGATAATATTACGATTCCGTTTGGTCGACTAGAAACTATTGACTTTATAAAAGTTTTAATTAGAAATAGATATCTTCAAAATATAAATGTTTTATGAGTAACGAAATTTACGTTAAAAATTCTGTCATCCGAATTAAGGAGCGTTAATTGTAGAATGCTTAGTCATAGTGAACAATTAATTGGAACAATTGAGTTATTATCTGAAATAAGCGTATATCATTGGGATTTAGTTTAGCGAGAGAAAATGTTGAACGGAGTGCTAAGTGTCTGAGAATATGACTATGTCGGCTGATTTTTCTTCTTCGGTTGATACAAACGGTGTGACCACTTGCATGTTGACTGATATATATAAAGGATAAGTAAGTTGTTTATCCAAAGACATCACCTGTTTCTAAGATACAAAATATATAGTTTAATTAATATCATTATAACAAATTGTGTATAATTATAACAAACTGTAAAATTACTTACTTCTTCATTTTTATGAAGGGATAACCTAAGCATACCAGAACTCTGAATAAGTTTCACTTGACGTTGTTCATCCAGAGAAATTAGACTTATCCTGTAAAAATTTTGTCTTTATTTTGAAACTAATTTTGACATAGATGCTATCAATACTTCAGTTTCAAAACAAATACATACTTTAAAATTATGTTGTGCTTGCTGTGATTTGCTTTGATGTGGTCCGTGTCTAATCTGTGATTCCTCTTAATTCTTAAAGTGGTACTATCCAAGCATACCACCAAATCTAAACCAAAATGAAATGCTGTCCACCTCCAAATATGTTCACCAACTTTTTCAATACATCTTCCGCAACGAAAACATTCTCGAGCAAATTCTTCTTCACTCATCTGCTTTGGTCTATAATATAAAAACATGAATATATTATGATTTCATATATTCGTCATTTTGTATTGATTGCTTTATTATTACACCGATTTAAGTAGGACAATTATTACAGATACCTAAAATGGATGGGCAAATATAGAAGTAGATTTTTCAGAGTGAAAGTTCTGCTCACAATGCTGGATGTAAAAAGGAAGGGGAGAAAAAAGAAGGCACATATTCGAGATTCTTTACTATGTCCATCAACCTAAGCATAGATCAAGGATACATTTAGAAAATATAAAATTCTATTAACTTACCCTCGATCTTTATTCGCATCTATTCTTAGTAAATGTAACCACTGTTCTTTATATGCATTGTGCAACCATTCATGTGGTATTAAATTATCACTATATAAAATTTTAACATCTTGGTCATGTAACAAAAGATACTTCATCCTCAATGCTTTAAAAGGAGCTGCAAATTCTTTTCCTTCTTCTGTTGTTAGGAAAGGTTTTGTCCATTTATGATTCCTAAAATACTCGTCGATCTGAAGTGTTTCTTCTTTATTGTGTATGTGAACAAATAGCCTGAAACATGGTTTATTAACACTTAGTAAAAGTAAATATATCTGCTTATTTTATAACTCACCATACACGTAACATCATGTATATGCAAAATTCTGTTTGCATGGCTATTAAATCAGGACTAGCGATCAACTCGGCCATTAAATCTGGTGTAATTTCTTTTAAAAAAGTTGGGTGTAACCACCCGTATCCCAAAAGATTAACTTCTAACCATCGTTTTGCTGCAGTTTTTACAACTGGTACACCATAAGATACAGCAGCATTATAATAAGGAACAACTGTTTTTATATTTGTTGTTTCTACCATAATGTCAGTACATTGGTCAATTAATCCTTGTAATTGAAATAATGTGGAAGTAGCCAAAATTGATATTACATCTTTTGGTTCCAAGCTAACTTCATCTTGATAAAAGGATCCGAAGACAGTCAAAAGAGCTAAAAATAAGAAATGTCTCATTCAATATACTAGTCATTAAAAGAGTGTATTATTTAACAAAATTACTTACAATCTAATGTAATGTTAGGATCAGCAATTTCTACACTGATAACTGTCTCATTTGCTTCCCTCCAAGATCCAGAAAACATACTTGCAAAATATGGACTCTGGAAAAAAAATGTTCATTAATTTTATATACTCCATATATGGGATATATTCAGAAAGCATAAAGCTTGAACATGTATTATCTTATCATTATGCATAACACTGTGCCAATTGAATTTAATTCTATCACTAATACATACATGTTGCAATACGTTTAAACAAAGATTTTACCTGGCTGATATAAACTTTATGTAATCTCCATGCTTTTCCTAACATAAGCACAGTTATATCACTTCCTTTCTCTTCTTGAAATAATGTTTTGTATATGTACTGTGCTGTTGTAAGCAACTTTCTTCTGAAAAGTTGAAAACATATTATTAATGAAATGATATGAAATAATCAGCTGACAACATATATCATTGCATGTCAATTGCAAAATAAAGAAGTTATTTTTTCTAATGATGCAAACATTGCTTTAGCATTACTGATACTAGTACTACTTTGATGAATGATTATTAATATAAAATTAAGAGTGAACAATGAAAGATCTCTTACTTTTTCGGTGTTTGAAGTGTGCGATCGATATAATCCGATTCAGAATCGAAATCATCCTCCTCGATACACTTTCGTTTACGTCCACGGTATACCGAATGCACTGCATTGTTTGACATTGATGCAATTCTGCTCACGTAACTTCCCATTTTGTTTTATGTTTCAATAGATGTAGAAAATTTCAAATCCTAATACTGTCGAATTCCTCAAAATTCTCAACATTGTTTTCAACGTAGAGAATCATACATTAACCACTATTATCGAGTACTCAGAAGAAAGCTATACGAGTACTTTATTTTGTTGCGATGTAGTTGTACATACAGTATGTGTACACATGTACATGCACAGCATGTAAACATGTGACGTAATATGCAAGGTATGATAGAATGGAATGAAACAGTATTTGCGAATAAAATGTTTTTTAGTCTATTTCAACTAGATCTTTCACTTTTTCATAATTAAAGTTATTCAATAATAATAATGTATGTCATTAATTACATTCTATTTTATTATATTCTTCATCTCGTGCAAGGCCATAATCATCAAATAACGAGCTTTTGTTCTTTCTGCGCATGTTAGCTTTGATTGGTTGTGTACGCTTAGTAACCAAGAATAACGCCCATGCGCGTTTGCGAAATTCATGATTCTGAAACTATATACTCAATGATCTTTTATTTCGTATATTTTCTATATCGTCAGTTCTTCTCTTTATTCGCATATATTTGTCCATCCTGTATATAACTGATCGAGTTGAAAGCACATTATAGTGCGACAACTCAAAGTAGAAACGAGCCTACTAAAGTTAGCAGAGTTGCGCAAAATGAATATGTTCTCTCGTTAAATGAACAATAAATTTTAATGTAAAGTTCAATTTGTTTAGTTTACAATAATAATAAAGGTTCGAAATTCATATGTTTGCAATAAATAATATATTATTTCTAAAACATGTATTTTATATAAATTTTTAATAAGTACATTTTTTAAATAAGTAGCGCCAAAAATCTTTAAACAATTGCAATTATTGCCGACTACATATCGGAACTTATAACGAAAAGTAATAATAAATTTTTTTTACAATGCTGTGTACACGACCAATACAAATCGATGCAAATTAATGGTAATATATAAGATTAGCGTCTACCTACTTATCTTTTGTATAAATTTGCTGTCTAGTCAACAGTGAGTGAAACTCACACAGGTACTACAAATGTTTAACACACGTAAAGGCCTCTTTTATGAACAGCACTGATCTGTACACAAAAACGCGTGGTATGTAAAAATTAAACAAAATCGAAGAGAATATGATTTCGATAAAGCATGAATTGACCAGTGGACTGTAGTTACATTCTACGCTTAGAACGTAATCGTACATGGTTCAGGAATAGGATACCAGATTTGAAATAGTTTACTCTCAGTATGGAACAACATTCAGAATTTATAGATTTATTGTTTGAAAGACGAAAAGATTGTGATTTACTATGGGTTTCTCGACCAATGGATCCATTGTTACCCCATAAGCTGTCACCAGAATCTAAGTATTCCAGGAATCAACTAATTCAAGCAGTTTTAAACGATGAGAAAGTTAAACTGGCAATCACCACTTTGGCTGCAGTAGACAAAGTAGATGTGAAAAAAATTATAAAAGAAGCTCATGTAATAATACATGAAATGGCTAGTAAAGCACACTTAGCCACTGTTCGTTGGATTGGTAAATTTCACTTATTTTGATTTAAATTGTATTATTGGATGTAAGAAATTTCACTGTCAAAACACTTGGAAAAATCTAATTGTTTACATATAATGAATTTGATTGGCCTGATTTTTTCTTACATCTAAGAATACAAGTACATCTCCTATTTGTTAAATTTAAATTATAGATAAATTTTATATACCAGGTATAATTATTACAAAAGTACTTAAAAGAATTTTCTCAAGCATTTATTTAAATGAGAATGTTATACATAAAATCAAGAAAGAGATGCAAATATCTCAAGTACAATATGTTTATGTACCATCTCACAGAAGTTACCTAGATTTTATATTACTGTCATATATTTTATTCTCTTATGACATGGCACTGCCAAATATTGCAAGTGGAATGGACTTCTATCAAATGTATATAATAGGAGAATTATTAAGAAAAACAGGTGCTTTTTATATGCGTCGTAGCTTTTCTAATGATTTATTATATAAAAGAATATTTGGTGCATATGTTATGTCATTAGTAAAGCACAGCGATAGAGCAATTGAATGTTTTATTGAAGGTACTCGAAGTAGAAGTTTGAAGAGTATAGTACCAAAATTTGGTATGTTAGAATTAATAATATGAATATAAATATATTTTGGTTGAATTATTTTTTAATATAAAATAATTTTATTCATAGGTCTTTTATCAATCATTTTGGAAGTTTTATTAGAAGGTAGTGTTCCTGATATACATTTGATACCTATAAGTATTAATTATGAACGGCCACCAGAAGAACTATTATTTGCATATGAACTTTTGGGGGTTCCAAAACCAAAAGAATCTACAGCTGGTCTTCTTCAGTCTTTATCTATTTTACAAAAACCTTATGCTTATGGTTGTGTTGTTTTTAACATTGGTGAACCTATTTCTGCATGTCAGTTTATAAGTATGGAACATTATAAAGCAAAAGTATTATCACCTTACACAAAGTTACCAACGGCTGTTACTGAGAAATTGGCTTATTGTATAATAGATTCGCATAAAAAAAATACAGTACTTATGCCTTTTAATTTAATTGCCTTATTGTTTAATGAGAAAACTCAAATACATCCAGATGATCCATACACATTAGACAGTTTGGTCACTGATTACTTATGGTGTAAGAGTCTCTTGCACACATTTGATATAACAGTACACACTGGGAGGTAAGTTCTAACAAATAATATTTTAGTGTCATTTTTGTTGTAGAAACAATTTTATGCAGGTCAGGTGAAATACACAATACAAAGCAAGAAATATTAGATTCTTTAAAGCCACATGAAGAATTACTTGTATTTGACACATTAGAACTTTTAAGGCTTAAAGAGAGGCACAAGTCAGCGAAATTAAAAAGCAATACACGTGTCAAAGGGCATACACTATCAGAATCAACAATGAGAGTAGCAATACCAGTTATTAACATATCCATTTATTTAAATCCTACATTGTCGTTTCTAATTAAACCAGCCATTGTCACAGTAGCAGTAGGAATGGATAAGATCGAGCTTGGTAATGTTGAAGTAATTTAGTTCATTTATTATTGAAGTATACAAAACAACTTCTCATTTTTATATTATTCCATTACATACAGGAATTGCTTTTGAAAGATATGTATTACTGAGGACATTATTAAGTACAGAATTTGCAATGCCTTTAATAACAGATGAGTCTATATTAAAATCAGAATGGGAAGAAACATTAAATTTATTGTTAAAACAAGATTGTATAAGCATTCAAAATGATACACACGTACAGAAAAATAATATTAAAGTATTTTCTCTTTTGTACAATGTAATACTTCCATTTATAGATACAATATATATTACGTCTCTTATTTTATTTGAGGTAAAACTAAAAAGTGTTAATATTACATTTTGCATTTTATCATAGAATTTTTAAATATATATATTTTTTCATTACAGTGGGATGAATTGAAATTAAGTCAAATAACTGTACAAGCAATTTTGATTGAAACACAAAGACAAATAGAAGAAGCATTTCTTGAAAAAAAAGAATGGGGTCAACATCCATATTCTTTATCAATTGATTTAATTAATACAACAATATGTACTCTCCAGTCACAAGGTATTCTGGTACCATATGGGGGAAAAAGTGTGTACCAGGTTGATAAAATTAAATTAGCATTAATTCTTACACAATTACAAAATCTATCGTTACATAAGCCATCTGGTACATACCGTGATATAGTATTGTTATCTGCATTACCACCACCTGTGGCAGCTAAACTATAAGTATAAACTGTGTGAAATAAAATTTTTAGATCATATACCAAAGTGTATTAAGATAAGTTAAACAAAGAATCTCTTTATACGTGATAATTTTAATATAATTGGTTTCGCGTTATTGTTCTAGTTCAGGGCTTCCCAAACTTTCATGTGCCATAACATTATTATTTTATGGTGTTAAAGAATTTAAAAGTTAAAAACTCTTAAATTTCCAAAGTATTAAAAACAACCCATTAGTGGATCAAAACCCACACTTTGGGAAACTCTGCTCTAGTCTATATTAATTTTTGTAATAAATGGTAATTTTTCGCTACAAAAATTATTTAATATGATATAATGCAAAATTCATTGAGACCCAAAAGAGAAATTGTCTATGTTTTTAAATATTATAGATATATCTTCATCGAATTTGTTTATAGATCTTTTTCTTCTACCAAGAAACAAAGTAGCTCCAGTAGTAGTTGGTGCAGGATTATTTATATTTCTGAATAAAAGCTGAAAAAACAAATATATAAAATAAGTAAATATTAATTACATCTACTAATAATAAAATACTTACCATGACTAATCTAATAAGATACACTGCAAATGTGAGAAATGATATAGCCATTAATGCTCCTTCTATAGAAGGAAATCCTGCAGCGTGATCATTATCATAACCGTGATCATAATGTTCTACACCTCGTTTCTTTCGACCGGTCATCATAGTATGTGTTAGTCGAGAGTCTAAAAAATTCAATAAATATAAATATTATACATTTGTATGTCATGTACATTAATCAATTTTGTATGTATTTTAATTTCTGTTTATTGTCCGTCGTTTATTATCATCACCTATTTCAGCGATTAATGTGTTTTCAAACATCTTTAAAAATTGAATTTTTCCTTGACTTGATGTAGGCTGCAACTTTAAAGTTTGATGGACATTTTTAAGTATATCCACTGGTAAATACTGAAAAATGTCTTCATCATTGCAAGTTAAAGATTCATTATAATATTCTTTCTTTGACTTTGTTTCCTAAAAATCAAAAAAGCTAAATGAAATAATTAAAAATTTAATTGTCAATGAAAAACTTCAAGAATTTATAATGTTCTGTTCACCTCGACATTTAAAGGAATTGCTGCTTCCCCAAATTGTATATTTATTACATTTTCCATCTTCTCAGTAGATGTTTGAACTGTATGTTCAGTATTGGTACCTTTTATTTTATGAAAAACATGTTCGGTGCTTTCATTAACTGCAGTTTGTTCTGTTGGTATATAAGTAACATTTTGATATGCATAAAAATATTCTGTAGTTTGTTTAGGAAATTTATAAAATTGATCTTGTTTTGGTGTAGTTAATCTATGAATATAAAATAAAGAATTTTCAGTAAATTATTAATGCGTTAATGATTTTACACTTGTATTTACAATAACTTTATACTTACCTGTACACTTTAGTGTCATCAGAAAATTGGGGCATATCTATCCATTCTGTCAAACTGAATTTCAGCAAAAATATTTTGAGAAATACTACACTTGTTATAAACATGTTATGCAATTAAATACTATATCTTTTTATATCAGATATTTATAAAAATATACATGTGTAATATGCAATTATAAATTATAGTAACAATTTCTTGTATGCACAAATTCTTGGTTGTCAAATGAATGAATAGATATTATGCACTTATTTAAACTCCACAAAGAGACTAACTGTGAAGGTTCCTGAACAAGTAGCATGACACTGACCAGGATGTTATTATTTCAAGTAGTTCTGCTAGGTTTAATGAGAACAGAGATTACACAGAAACGGTATTAATCCATTTCTACCTTTAAGGCTTTGTGTATTCTTATATTTTAAGTATATTGCGAATTCTATAAAAAAAATTAGTGACAAATATGTATATGAAAATAGAAATAAAAATTATTTTGAAGTAAATAATTTAATATTAGGTACAGAATGTTATAAAACGTCATACTCATTAATAATTTATTTATTCACATTATCATAACAACTAAAGTAATGTTTTAACATTTTAATATTTTTATGAAAAATTGTTAGTTTTACTTAATGTCTATTTGTTACAACTTATTTTGTCTTTTAAGTACTTCTTGTCCAGTTACACAGCTATGGAAATAATTTTGTACGAACAAAACATTGTTAATATAAAATTGAATACTTCTTTGTAAAATTCAAAATATTATAAAAGCGATACAAAATTTTAAAACAGAATATGTACAAATAACGATTTACCTATCATAAAAAAGATAGCTTTAACATATATTGCATGCAAAATGTAAAAACATGTTATATATTATATTAGTAATGATATTGTAAACGTACATAAAATGTTCTAAGTATAATAATAATTATTGACATTGCATAAATTTCTTACATATACAGTGTAGTCACGCTATATGGTTGAATTTTCAAATTTAAAAATGCTGAAATTTTAAGTTTAGGAGTTTTTAAATTTTAGATGTAGCAATTTATGAATTCCTAATATTATACATGCTAATAAAGAACATGCTCTTTACTTCAACTATCTCTTCTTTTGCAATCTCAACCATACAATGAGACTGCACCATTATTAAAAGTATAGTTTGAAAAGTTATAAAATTATAACACATTTAGAACTGTATTTACCATACCAATAATATTGACTGTTTTGCTTTATTGTAATGCATAATGGAACATTTATAATTGAAAATTATAGAGTAAAATAATTAAAATAATCGATTTAAAATACATTTCCAAAAATACAGGCCACATATTATGTGTTATCATATACTCGATCTTACGTTCAACTAAATATGTAAGATGAAACTAATTGTATCTTGCAATTAAATATTTTAAGTAAGTATATTTATAATATACTTACTATTTATAATATATTTAAAATATCCGAGATTCAAATAATTAATTGATATTATCAATAATTATTAAAACAATTTCTGTTATTTATAAAATACTTCTAAAACATACAAAAAAATAATTGGAAATACTTTTTTCACATTTCATTAAAAACATTTATATATCTCTGGATAAAAACGTAATTTTTATTGATACAGCAACCATCACTATTCAAAAACAACTCAGTCTTTAGAAATTGATTAAGTAATAACAAATTAATTTTGTTCATATTTTATTTCTAAATTTGAGATAAATTACTTTTGTGGATTATTAAGTTTCTGTAACTTTAATCATATTTATAAATAATTTTAACAATGATTATAATTTGTTGTTAATAATTATAATTAACCAATTCTCAATTTCTTTAAACTAACAAATTTTAATAATCACACTGGAGAAAGAATAATCAAACTAATAATGAACGTGCTGTATGTATATCAATGAATTATTATTTTGAATATATTAAAAAACTCCGTTTAATAATTGTTGGAATTATACGTAATAATTGGAATGATTGAATTGCTTAAATAAATAAAACAGGTAATTGACTTACAATTACCTAGTTCGTATTTGATAAATTGACACTGGAATGTTTTCTTTCCAAATTTCAGTGGAACAATGTATAAAAAGTAAAAAAAGAACAATATTATTTGGCAATGGAATAGAACATTAAACATATGTACTTAAAATATACGACCCATTATCTTCCTGCTATATATTGATGATCGAATAGTTTAAACATTCTGTTTACTACTTTTAATATAAAATTTATCACAATAGCAAATATTTGTCATTTTTCTGACTGTATATTACAGATTTCTTTTATAGCCAAAAGAAAATAATGTTGACATAATTTACAACTTTACACGATATTGACAGATTACGAAAATTTTCTTGATAACAATCTTACTTTTCATCAGATGAAAACTGATAATTCAGAATTAACTCTTGATTATATATATCCATAAGTAAATTATGTTATTGGAAAATTTTATATTTGTTATTAATGCCAAAGTCTTTAATTTCTAAAATGGAATATATTAGAGAAAAAATTGGAATATTAAAGTTCTTTTAGCACAATTTTATGTAAATACTGATCTAATCTATTAAGATCTATGAGTTACTACCATAATCTTAATTTTGTCATAAATTTCAAAAAATGCCAAAAGCTTATATGTATATATATAGTGCAGTTTCGCTATAAGGCTCCTTAAATATAAGAATTAAAGAATTTCAGATCTTTAAATTTTTTGCGGCAATATGTTGATAGCAAGACTTTAACAATCAAGTATTGTATGAAAGAAAATGACTATCATTTTTTCGGCTCTTACGGCTTTGTCTGAGACAATATAGCGAAACTCCACTATACGCTTGTACATACTATTATGTACTATTTAAATTTAATTATTGAATTGTAAGCAATATTTGCGCAATTATAAAACATGCTATATACTAGATTCTATCATTAAGCTGAAGAACATGTTCATGTTAAGAGATTAGTACTTATGAATTACTTATAAAATATTAAGTATTCGGTATTAAAATGATAAAACAACATGAAACATTACTTATCTCGCAGCAAAAAATAATTAGAAATGTCACAATTGTACTATATCTATTATTTCTTGAAACATTTCTCGTAATATCTTAATAGCATTGAAACCTTATTGAGAGAATCTCACTGTATTAAAACATGTTCAAGTTGATTCATAAAATTCCTCAAGAACTTTCATACAGACATTGCTATCGCTTTTTTGCTATAATCTTTTGTTCAGTGTTTTATCTTACATATTGCAGTCTAATCAAATATCATTTAAGTAAAATTCTTATCCGCTAAGTAAAACGTTTTAGAAGATACGCTTATAAATGTTCTATTAATTAGTTTCTTTTTATATCTACAATGAAAGATAAAGTTGTACTTCCTTCCATATATCTGTTCAAATCAGGCACGAATAAAACGTCGCAGTGTAGCTCGAGCGTTACGAGCCCAGCCTTTATATATCGACAAATTATTTGGCAATGTTTCGATGTTTAATGTAGGCGGGAAGTTCTGTCATGTGCGTTGATTACCATACGCTAGCCATCGAGCATCGTCACTCTCATGGGTCAAATAACGATATCCTACTTTTGCTTCTAGTTCTCGTAAATCACACCATGTTTGATAGTCCTATGGAAGAAAAGAATCCGTTTAATAGTAATCAGCATAACATTAATTATAAACGAGTTATAACCCTTACTTGAAGCCACACATGTTGTAAACTTTTGTCTACGGTAAAACGCTTTCTCTGCTTTACTTGTAGTAAATTATTAATTAAGTCAATCGCTGTAATGGGAACATCAGTTGTAGTAATTCGTATTTATATTGCCAGTATCAAGCGAACGTCTTTATTTCAACGAAATACATACCATCAGATGAGATTTCCTGCCAAGGATTTGGTGGATACATGAAAGCAGCATTTTGAATTTGTTCATTAATGTCTTCTTCTTCATTGAATGGGAATGTACCGCTTAAAGATACATAAATAATGACACCAACGCTCCACATATCTAAAGATCTATTGTAACCTTTATTTCTTAAAACTTCGGGTGCTAAATATGCTGGAGTACCTACAACGCTTCTTCTAAAGCTTTTTTCTCCTATGATTCTAGCAAAACCAAAATCACATAATTTTACTTGTGTAAATTCGCTGTCGCTACTTAACAGCACGTTCTCAGGTTTTAAATCACAATGTACTATGTTTTTATTATGTAAATGTTTTAATGCTACTAATATCTGCGTAATTAGGAATTTAGTTATTCGTTCACTGAGGCGACCACGTTCTGAACTCAATATCATTTCCAGCATATCACCTTTTAACTTTTCCATCACTACAAATATTCGTTCTGGAGTTTCAAACATCCGTTCTAAGTTTACAACTCCACTATGAGAAAGATTTTGTAAAATAGCAACTTCATTCTTAAGTTGTGCTTCTTGCTTTGTAGGAAAACGTAACTTATCGATAACTTTTATGGCAACTGCTCGACCACTTTTACGATGGACACCTCCATATACCGTACCAAATTGGCCAGAACCCAACACCTCATCTGGGAAAATCTCATACAACTGAGACATATCTGTTACATTTTCTTCGGGTTCTGTGGACTGTTCTTGATCTAAAATAATCAGTTCATTTCATGCATGTGACATTTTCAATTATTTATTTCGTGTGCAAGTAATTGAAATAAAAGAAAATACATACTAGCTGATACAGTAGTTACTGGCATAAGTGCTTGTCTAATACTTGTTTCCCACGATCTGGCTACATGTGCTCCAACACCACTTTCTGGTGAGGGAACTTGGCTACAATTATCTCCGTATGAAGAATCTTCTCCAACATAATAATCAATATTGGCAGTTTTTAACTCAAAACAATGCATTGTTTCTAAAATAGAATAGATTAAAAATGTCACTAATATTTTTTTTCATATAACATAACTATTATGACATTAAATACATACGCGAACGAGATGTTTTAGCTGTTTCTATAGACAATATTTCAACTAATGGAATTTCTTTATAATATTTGGAACTACTTTCACTTTGAAATAATGTTATAGCTTTTGTATCAAGCCGCCAGTAATGTTTTTTTCTCTGTAAATCATTGAAGTCAATGTTGAATAACTAGTTTGTTATACATAATGATTATTATATACATGTATATGTATATTAATTTCTTACCACTGGGTCACGACTTGTAAAATGTACCATCCAACCCTCTTTTAAAACTTTTGAACCGCGTCGTTTTGTATGTTTAACACTTTGCACTATACGCATTAGAGGAATATTATTGCTTGGAGTAGAACTGCAACTATTACAATAAATATATATATAAGAGGAATTTATGTAAGTAATAATTAATAAAACATAAATTACCTCGATGGTCTTGATTTTTGAAATTCATCGCAAATAACGTCATCGCTGCTTGGGACTTGATCCTATAAATATAATTTATATATTAAATATTTTATCAAACAAACGTTAATTATAAAATTGACTGTCGAAAAAGTTTGTTTATGTAATATATTTCATTATAAAGATAATTTTACAGTGTACTCCTCTGTCGATTTTGTTTCATCAGTTGCAAATGATGAATGTTGAGGTGGTGATGGAGATTCAATATCGCTATCACCATCACCTTCTTCATTTCTACCATCACATTTCCCTTCTGGTTCACTACCAACACCACTATCAGGATATTCATTACCTACATAAATACATATATTCGTGAAATATTTTTAAGACAAAGGAAAAAAATAATAAAATGTAAACAGTAAGTTGTTTTCTGTTACCTGTATTGTCTCTTGGATTTTCTCCAGTACAGTCTTTAGGTATTTTCTCAATACATTTCTTATGTGCATTATACTGACAATCTTTACATTGTAGGCCTTGCTTAAATAAACCTCGTAATAATTTTTTACAATATCCACAAACGGTTGGCCTGGTATAAGTATGTATTACAAATGTATGTGGAATTTTTATACGTGTTGCAAGTTCTCGCTCTACCCAAACTGGCCTTCCACCCAGTGAAGGAGAGCGAGATTGTTTGGGAGCTACTATGCTTGGTATTGTCTGAACATAAGAAATTATCATGAGAATTTAAAAAAGCATATAAGCAAACTATTTACAAATATATGAAGCCTTACCAAAGTACTATTATTTTGACTTGCATTAGGTGTATTATTTGTACTATGATTATCATCACTAATGCTGGTCAAACTACTAGTTGATCCTTGACTTGGAGATCTTGGTACATTCAGCATTGTTGAACTACGTCTTCTCTGGCTGACATCATGTGAGCAATTATTGGGTACTTTAATAACGCATCTTTTATGATAATTCATTCCACAACCTATAATTTTAATATTTTTTATATTTCAAGTTCTTAATATAACAGTATCATAGATTATATTTACCTTCACATTTTAGACCTTGTCGAACAAGACCAAACAACATTTCTCCACAAAAATCACAAAATGTTGGAACTTTATATGAATGAACAGTTAAAGCATGAGGACGAATGGGAACTTCTTCATTTGGCACTTGTGCTATAAAAGATATATTAATAATTATTTATCAAGTTGTTTTACTATTTCAATATTGTCACATTTATTTATGTTATGTGTATTCAACAATTTACCAGTTAGAACAATCTCCACTAATGTTTCATCAATGACTTCTGTTGCATTTGTAATAAGTTGCAAAATATTAGTAGAATTATAATCATGCTTAAACAAAAGCAATCGTTCAAATAAATGATTTAAACCATGCTCTGGACATTTACTGTTTATAAAGTCACAAGCAAATTCTTTCAAAGTTTTAAGAGTTAATATACTGCTATCAACTGTAACAGTATCACGAATTAAACCAAACTGAAATAAAAATGTTACTTCTGGTCCCTCCATTTTAACTGGATTATCTGCAACTAATAAATGTATTAATAAATTAGCAGCGTGAAAATATTATCTAATAACTAGAAACTATTGCAATCAATGCTAGTTGTAAATATTATTTTAAAAAAACATATTTAATAATTGTAGTATAAAAAGAATAATATAAGAAGTATGTGATTAATATGGGAACTATAATTTTACATGTTATATTTAAAAATTGTAAATATTTTTAATATTTTGATTACAAACCAGACATTAATACAGTATACATACATATTTTCTTATTTGAAATAATTAATAAATCACAGCATAATAAATAATAACTAGTATATTAACAATAACAATTGAAAAATTAATGAGTAATTAATTGTTAAATTATTTTGAATGATAAATACTTCGAAGATTTAAAATACACCATACGAAGGTGCTGCATAAAAAAAATAGTGTACGCTATAATTAACAAAGTGCAAATGTTTTATTTAAATAAAATTTTACTACGTACATTTAAGTAGCGGAATATTTTATATTAAGGTGGCTACTTTTTTGATCAAATTAACATTGGTAGAACATAATTACGCTGACAGCAGATCCCAAGACTATCACCGAACAGCGTCAAATCCATGCCTGACATACATTCGTTGATGACATTTTACAGTTATCTCCAGGTGACCGACCCACCTTTGCGTATACTTCGGTTAGGGGGCGTTTAGACTAAACGAGCAAAAACGTAGAGCAAGAGCAAGAACATTCGTGCTCGTTGAAACAATCATCGAACAGTGGTCAGCCAAATGATTACACCAACAGCTGAATACAAACAAACGTTCATGTAGTTCAACACTAAACCTACTAGCGTATAATGACTAGTAACACGTATCAATATTTCAATAAAAATCAACATGTATTTTAAAAAAAAAATCTTAATAAATTCTGTAATTTAAAATAAGAAACCTTGAGAACGTCAATTAATCGGTTTGATCGTTTAATTAAGCATCTAAATTAGTATTGTAAAAATTCAAATAGTCGAATATTTGAATAATTCGGATAACTTTCAACATGGATTTGAAATTCGAATGCGTCAATTCCCCTCACGTGTGTTGGTGTGTATGTGTTACACACTCAATGTAATATTGTATTCAATCGTTTTGATCGCATTGAATCAAATTGCGTCGTGTTGAATTGAATTGTATTGAGTCAAACCTTATCGTCTCGAATTGAATCACATTAAAGTATTATGATGTAAATTATGCCGATTTGAATCACAAAATATTCTTATAGTTAGAGCATTCGTTCATATTAAAATTTCAATCTTACAAATAACACGAATAGTCGTGTTAGAGCTTATTTGCGCTCGAATTTCGTTGAAGTAGAAGAACGAATATTTGCTCGCTCGAATCAAACGGTTTAAACGCACCCTTATATATTGTTGTATACTGAATATTATGTCGGTCCAGATTAACAGACAAACATATAATTTATAATTAAATATTAAAAATATGCAAAAAATAAAATAAATAAATATATATCCTTCGCTTTTGTATATACATTATATACATTTGCCATCTAAAAATCTAGTGCTATGCGGTTTTTACCACAGATTATTAAGAACAGAATCAACTTATCACTACAATTAATCCAATCAAAAGGAGAAGAAAATAACTGTAGAGAAAGCTAAGATGAAATGCTGTAAGAAGCGGGAAAAATAAATATTTAATGATTTTAAATAAACATTTGTTATAGCAATATATACGAGCATTTTATTATGTTTATTGAAGTTACTGTATTAATTCATATTTTCTTACATTTTGAATCATCACTTACTAAACAAAGAATATTAAAACGAAAACATAAAACAGTAATTACAACTGCAAAATGCAAGAAAATTAGGATTGATAATAATACACTATTAAAAGTATTGTAACTTACTTATTTTTTTAATAAATAGAATTGTTATTCTATGTAAATTTAAAATCAGTTTATACGAAAGCTTTCAATTTATATTTCAATCAATTTTATATTGATATTATGCAATATATAATTGTTTAACGAAATTAAATTTATTTATTTCATCATACATGTGATTTATATATATATATATAAACATTCGGAGAAAGTTCACAGAACTTGATCATAAGAGGACACCATTGCGCACGTGGAAGAGCGCGTATAACCTATAAAGTGAATGTATTTATAAGTAAATAAATATATTTCTATTTAAACTGAAGTTAAACCTGAAAAATGAATTACAAACTTCTAGTTAATTCTAAAAATCCATCGACAGGTAAATTACATAGTATTATAAATCTACAACTTAAATAATTTATAAGAAATATGTGACACAGATGTTGGGAAGATACAAAAATATTCTTTCATGCAACTAATTTAATCTGTCAAAGTATTTTTTTATTTCATTTTTCTAAAATATACAATTTATAATGAGTATATACTTTTACAGATTAAACTAGTTCTATTTATTTTATATAATGATACTAAAAAATATTTCTCCTACTTATACAGAAGCCTTGATAGTAGCAGAAATAATTAACTCTCAAAAGAAGGACAAAATTGAGGTAATTTGGTGTGATGATTGGAAAGGTGATGGAGATGTACAATTAGTAAACAATGAAAATAAAGTATTGGGAGAAAGGAGTAATGATGTTGGTCGTTACTTTGCTAGAACTTCATATTTAGAACTTTATGGTAAGTATATATTTATATGTTAATATGTTAAAATCTATTTGCTTATTAATAAAAAGATACATTAGTGAAAATCCAATGTATCATACCTCCTTAGTAGGCATTGTCTTAAATATTAAGCTTTTGTTACATACTATATAAAACTTTATTGTTTGTTATAATTTTTTTATTTAGGTGGTAATGGTCCTTGTGAAAAAACTGAAGTTGACCATTGGCTCTCTTTTGCAATTGGACCTTTGGGATCTGTTCCATTAAAAGAAAGTGCATTGCAATATTTGGATGATGTATTGATGACTGCCACTTGGTTGGTCTCTAAAAAGTTAACATTAGCGGATATCCATGTATTTTGTGTTCTTCTGAATAAGGAATTTTTGCCAACATTTGAGAAAAAGTTTGTTAATATAAATAGATGGTATAAACAAATGCTTTCATTGCCTACTGTTACAGAGACATTATCATCAATTAAAAAAAATGCTAAATTACCTACTTGCAATTCTGTGAAATCTGAAAAAGTTGTCAAACAAACAGGACAAAGAAAGCAAGAAGGTAAATATGTTGACTTGCCAGGAGCAGAGATGGGTAAAGTGAGTAATTTATGTTTAAAATAGCAATTTTGTTTTTCAAAGTATTTTTTTTTCATTTGGCATATGCTTATACTAGGTTGTGGTGCGTTTTCCACCAGAGGCAAGTGGATATTTACATATTGGTCATGCTAAGGCAGCCTTGTTAAATCAGTATTATGCAGAAGCATTTCAAGGTCAACTTATTATGAGATTTGATGATACAAATCCTGCAAAAGAAAATGTAGAATTTGAGAAAGCTATTCTAGAAGATTTGGAGTTACTGCAAATTAAACCAGACAGATTTACACATTCTTCAGATTACTTTGATTTAATGCTAGAATATTGTACTAAATTGATAAAAGAAAATAATGCATACGTAGATGATACTCCTGCTCATGTTATGAAAGAACAACGTGATCAAAAATTAATGTCAGCAAACAGAAACAATTGTATGTATGAAAGTTTAGAGAGTTAAATTAAAAAATAGTTTATTTGAAATTTATATTTTTATTTATTTCAGCTGTTGAAAAAAATCTGCAACTATGGAATGAAATGCAGCAAGGTACTCCCAAAGGTCAAGAATGTTGTGTTAGAGCAAAAATTGATTATCAGTCAGCAAATGGTTGTATGAGAGATCCAACAATTTATAGATGCAAACCAGAACCTCATCCTCGAACTGGAACAAAATACAAGTATTTTTTTTACATGCTTATAGATTTTAACACTTTTAGTATAATCTTTGTCTATTAACTTTTTAGCTATTACATACTTTTTCATAAGTTCACTGGTTGATTCATATATTCTAATAAAATGTATTTGCTCTTTATTAGGGTTTACCCGACGTACGATTTTGCCTGTCCCATTGTTGATGCAATTGAAAATGTTACTCATACATTACGTACAACAGAATACCATGACAGAGATGCTCAATTTTATTGGATAATCGAAGCTTTAGGATTGAGGCGTCCACATATATGGGCATACTCTCGTTTGAATATGACTAATACGGTTTTATCTAAAAGAAAATTAACCTGGTTCGTTAGTGAAGGTTTGGTTGACGGATGGGACGATCCACGTTTCCCTACAGTAAGAGGTATTTTGAGGAGGGGAATGACCGTTGAAGGATTAAAACAATTTATCATTGCTCAAGGTAGTTCAAAAGCTGTCGTTTTTATGGAATGGGATAAAATATGGTCATTTAACAAAAAGGTTATTGACCCAGTTGCCACTAGGTATATAGAAAATTGTATACACTGAAATATTCATTGAAATTATTTATACATCACTTATATTTTTAGGTATACTGCTTTGGATTCTGATAAACTTGTAACTGTACACATAAAAGATGCGAAGGAAGAATGGTTGACTGTTCAAAATCATCCAAAAGACTTATCAAAGGGCACTAAACAAGTATTAATAAGTTCATATGTATACATAGAGAGAGATGATGCAGACATGTTGGTCGAAGGCCAAAATACTACTTTTATTAATTGGGGCAATATAATGATAGAAAAAATTGAAAAAGAGAATGGCGTTATTAAGCAAATAACAGCACATTTAAATTTAGAAAACAAGGATTATAAAAATACATTGAAAATTACATGGTTAGCAGTACCTGATAACAAAAATGATAATGAAAACAAGACCAGTCTAATCCCATGTTATGCCGTTTACTTTGACCATATAATAACTAAGCCAGTGTTAGGAAAAGATGACGACTTCAAAGATTTCATTGCAAAAGACACAAGAGTAAGGTTTTGATATTTTAATAATCACAAGAAATAAATATTATAAAATGAATAAATATTTCAGAGAGAGGTACAAATGATTGGAGAGATTGAATTAACGCGAGTGAAAAAAGGAGAAATAATTCAGTTGCAAAGAAAAGGCTTTTTCCGTTGTGACGTGCCATATGCTCCGGCAAGTCCATTTTCTTCCAGGGAGCAGCCCTTAATTTTATTCCACATACCCGATGGACATTCTACAAGTACAGCAAAACCTGTTGTTAAAGAAACTTCTCAAAAAAATGTATGCAATATTTTATATTTGAGTATTGATTTTACATATAATCTGACTATTGTTTAAGGAAACACCTTTTTTTTTCAATATTCTATTTTAGCGAACAAGCTATTAGATTTATTATTTTTGTGTTTCAGAATAAAGTGCAGGATGCAAATGTAATCAATGAAAAAATTATAGCTCAAGGTGATAAAGTACGTTCTTTAAAATCTCAAAAAGCAGACAAAGCAACAATAGATGCAGAAGTAAAAATGCTTCTGAGTTTGAAAGCTGAATATAAACAGAGTACTGGCGTAGAATGGAAACCAGGAATGGTTTCAAATAAATCATCAGAAACGACACCTTCTGATAATAATAAATTATTCAAGGATATTGTAGATCAAGAAAATAAAATTAAAGAATTGCAATCAAAGATAAACGAGGAAATGCTACGTCTTTCAAATTTAAAAACAAATTATAAAAATAAAACAGGTAACGATTGGTCGAAATCAAGTGACCAAAATGTAATACAAGTTACAAAGACGTCAGCAGAATCAGATATTGAAAAATTATCTAATGAAATTCAAAAACAAGGCGATAAGATAAGGCAATTAAAAAGTTCTAAAGCGGACAAAAGTACTATTGATGCAGAAGTAAAAGAGCTTTTAACTTTAAAATCGAATTATAAATCTGTAACTGGTCAGGATTGGAAACCATCTGTTGCACCAACAGGACCCAATAAAACGCCTGAACATGCAACGAATACAACTAGTCATGAGAAATTATCTGAAGATATACAGAAACAAGGGGATAAAGTAAGGCAATTAAAAGCTGCAAAAGCAGAAAAAGGTATTATTGATCAAGAAGTAAAATTACTTCTAACGTTAAAGGCTGATTACAAAACAGCAACAGGAAAAGATTGGAAACCGTCTGTTGCACCAACAGGACTCAAAAAAACACCTGAACATGCAACAAATACAACGACTAGTCATGAGAAACTATCTGAAGATATACAGAAACAAGGGGATAAAGTAAGGCAATTAAAAGCTGCAAAAGCAGAAAAGGGTATTATTGATCAAGAAGTAAAATTACTTCTAACGTTAAAGGCTGATTACAAAACAGCAACTGGGAAAGATTGGAAACCACCTACTACAGCAGAAGCTAAGGTATCGAACAAAGAAGAAACTCGTACTAATCAACTTTTGGAAAGCATACAAAAGCAAGGGGATAAAGTAAGACAGTTAAAATCATCTAAAGCAGAGAAAAGCATTATTGATCAAGAAGTAAAAGTACTTTTAGATTTAAAAAATGATTATAAAGTATTAACTGGTGAGGAATGGAAACCAGCAAAAGTTGATACATCAAGTAAAAAGAAGAAACCGGAAAATACTTCTAAAGTTGAAAAACAGAAAACAGTTCCTAGTAAGGAAGTGAATAAAAGTGAAAGTACAAAAGATGCAGATACACTTAAAACTGGAACCAGATTAGGCCTAGAAGTAAAGAAAGAGGAAAATTTCTTTGAATGGTATTCTCAAATTATTACAAAGAGTGGTATGATAGAATATTATGATGTATCAGGTTGTTACGTTTTTCGTCCGTGGAGCTTTGCCGTTTGGAAAATAATAAAAGAATATATCGACACAGAAATAACAAAATTAGGTGTTCAAGAATGTTACTTTCCTATGTTTGTTACACGAACAGTGTTAGAGAAAGAGAAAGAACATATAGCTGATTTTGCACCGGAAGTTGCATGGGTTACGAAATGTGGAGATTCAGATTTAGCGGAACCAATTGCTATAAGGCCAACATCAGAAACTGTCATGTATCCCGCTTATGCCAAATGGTTAAAATCTGATACTGAACTTCCTCTAAAACTTAATCAGTGGAACAATGTAGTGGTAAGTATTAAGCATATTTTATTGTCATATCGAGCCACTAGATTTAGTTATGTTTAGATAAGAATGCTACTGAGGTTCATATAGCAAAAGGGTCATATAATGTGTACGTTATATTATTGCAGAGATGGGAGTTTAAAGATCCAAAACCTTTCTTACGTACAAGAGAGTTTTTATGGCAAGAAGGACACAGTGCTTTTGCTACTAAAGCTGAAGCTGATGAAGAAGTTTTGCAAATTTTGGATATCTATGCTAGCGTGTATGAAGACTTATTAGCAGTTCCTGTTGTAAAAGGTCGTAAAACCGAAAAAGAGAAGTTCGCTGGTGGTGATTATACGACTACAGTTGAAGCGTTTATTGCAATGAGTGGTCGTGGGATACAAGGAGCAACGAGTCATCATCTTGGACAAAACTTTTCTAAAATGTTTAATATTCAAGTAGAAGGTGCTACCGAAAGTGACGAGAAAACATTTGTTTATCAGAACTCATGGGGCTTAACGACACGAACAATTGGAGTTATGATAATGGTATGTATTCTTTCGATGATTAAATTACATCGTAGTTAAATTAATTTTTAAATAAAATAACTCCATATCTTATTTACAGGTTCATGGAGATGACAAAGGTTTAGTACTGCCACCAAACGTAGCTTGTATTCAAGCTATTATTGTACCCTGTGGTATTACAGCAAACACAACAACTGAACAAAGAGAATTGTTATTTACTGAATGTGACAAATTATTAGATGAACTATCAAAGGATAAAAAACTTAGAGTCAAGGCTGATTATCGCAATAATCGAACCCCAGGTTGGAAATTTAATCATTGGGAATTAAAAGGTGTGCCTGTAAGGATCGAATTAGGTCCAAAAGATTTAGAAAAGAATCAGGTTACATTTGTGCGCAGAGATAATTCTGAAAGAGTACTTGCAAACAGATCAGAAGTACTTACTGCTTTGCGTACATTATTGGATGATATACACTCGAATTTGCTTAATAAGTAATTATTATAAATTTGTTACAAACATCTGATACATATATCGTTTAATTTATCGTTGTAAATTAATAATGTTATTCTTTAACAGAGCAAGAAAAGAATTAAATGAACACATCAAACGTGCAGATACTTGGGACGAATTTTGTTCTGAACTTAATAAGAAAAATCTGCTGTTATCACCATTCTGTGGAGAACCGTCTTGTGAAGAGAAAATTAAAGCTAGTAGTGCACGGTAAATATTCTTAAAATAATTTTTATAAAAAATAATTTACATTATTGTTATGCTTGTGTGCAATATATTTATTTTACGGTTATAGAGACGATACAGGAGATGAACCCGGGGCATTGGCCATGGGTGCAAAAGGTCTTTGCATACCATTTGAACAACCAACCTCGTCAATACCACTAGAAAAACAAAAATGTATTCATCCTGATTGTCAAAACAAACCGAAATTTTATACACTTTTTGGTCGTAGCTACTGAAATTTTTTACAATTAAAATTGAATCGCTTAATGTAATAAAGTTTAATTTAAAAATATACTTTTAATAGATAATTTATAATGTCATATCGTTTATAATAATGATAGGAAATTACGCGCTCAACGAGGCTATAAGAACAAACAATTTTTTAACTTAACATTGTAGAAAGAGGTCCTTTTAATACATTGATTGAAAATTTGAATTTTTCTCTATTCGATAAATGTGGTATTTGGACATTTTTCTATTTAAAAAGTTTGAGATAATAAAAGGCATGCTTTTACATTTGTTACAAAATACAATTTAAAGGGTGATTTTATATTATTTGAATAAAATCGGATGAAAAAGGTGCAAGTACATTTACATAATTTAAATAAATGTTAGTAACAAAAAAATACGTATTATTTAAAAACTTAAAAATAAATTAAATTTCTTTGAAATAAAATACTTAAATATATACAGAAAGTGCAAAAATGAATAATTTATCTTACATCAATCCCTTATAAATTGAATTTTCTATATTTGCAAAAATAAATGGTAAGGTATTTTTAAAAGTACTTATATTTCTAAATCAAAATAATATTTTGAGACAAAATTTGTTTTGTTACTATATAATAAGTCAGTACGGTGCACAGTGAAAAAGGTGAGGAAAGTTTTAGTACCCCAAGCATATGAGTGATACACAGAATTTGTTTTACACTTAAAGCTGAAAAAGAAATACAATAATGAAATATTATACTTTTTAAGCCAGTAATAATATAATAATAATATAATGAGTTAATTACATTAAATATAAGTATGTATTCGTAACGATATATTTTTACAAGATTTACAGATTTTTCGTTTCGTATTACTAAAATTTTAGATACAACATACAATAATGATACACGTACATATATATACAAATAATAAGTGTACCAGTCCTGTCAGTGCATTGTCTTAATAATTTCTTAAAATGAATATTTTCTTAGAACATAAAATTATAAAATGATTACTAAAAAGCGTTATCACTCTTTTTTTTTTTACTAATAAATCAATAATTAGTACTTTTTTATTATATTTTTTATAATATTGCAATTTTATTTGCAATCGAGAATATTTTTAAGTTCTTAGAATGTTTTTATGATACGTTTAATAAATTAATTTGTCCTGCTATATTTTTTACCCCTTTAAAAACCTCTAATATTGCTAATTTTTTTTATATTTTGAAAATAAATTTGGATTATTATCAATAAATTTTTCTACTTTTTTTAAATCAATACTTACTTTAAACTGTATGGCAGTTATGCTTTTTACCTTATTTTCTGATATACAGTTTGTATGATTCTCAGGAAGTAAGGCATGTTGAACATGTTTTGTTGAATTATATAAATTATTCTTTCCAGTTATAGTACTTGTTACGCAACTGGAATTTAGGTTTTGAATACTTTGCGTTACATTGTTAATACTTTTCGAGTATCTATTTGTAGGATTTGTGAAAGCATCCAAAATATTCCCAATATTGTTAATTATGTTATTATTTTCTTGACTGGTTTCTTTATTATTCTCTTCAATTATTTTAGACCCAATGCGCGTGCACGGGATTGTATTTTTCTCTTCATTTAGATTATTACTATTTGTAGAAACTGTCAAATTATGCGTAGTTAAATTTGCATTGGTAAGTAAATTATCTGTTATTATACTTTTACAAGGAACTGCTATCACCGGATCCATATTCTCTTTTATATCGTCATGGTAAGTCTTGGACTGTTCATTATGTAAGCATTTAGTTTTATCTTTATTACAAGTAGGTGAAACATTGTGCAGAATATTTTCAGATTTAAAACTTAGCAAAGTTTCATTTTGTGTCTCAGACAATTTTTGCTGAGCATCTGTCTGTTCTGATGTCTCAGTTGTAGTATTTTTTTCTAACGCATTTGTATTTTCTATATTAATATTTACAGAAAACTTATTGTATAAAATCATCTATGGACAAACAACATACATATAAATACGTTAATATTTATTAACAATAATAGTATTTCATAAAGCTAAATTATTTACCTGCAGATTATTTGAATTATATACACGAAACTTCAAGTCACGTAAACGTACAAATTCTGGTATCAATCGAGTGTAATCAGTTCCACTATTTTTAAATTGTTCTGAGGATGAAACAATGCTTGATGTGGCATTTGATTTCTTGGAATTGACATTCGATGTTGCAATAGTTGTCCTAGAATTTATGATATATTTATGATATATTGCATAATACACAATGCAGTCTCCTTATATGACATCTTTTTGAAGTTCGTAGTAATTCAGACTGATGGCTTCGTCGACGAGAGCCATTACGAGAACATTTACTATCAAGCACTGTAAAGAATTTCACTTAAATGATCCATTCTTACAACCTGTTCAGTGCCATATAATGAGACTACATCGTAGATAGCTTCTGTATTGGGCATGGTTGAACTTGAAAATTTCAAACAGTACCAATCAATGGTTCAGACTGTGAAAGTCTTATAAAAAATAAATTATAACTGAGAATAATTTGAAATATTTACGATTGAATATTCTTTCTTGATTTCCACTGTTCTGTAATGAAACTCTCTGCTCCTGAACGCGAACCACTTGAATTGATAAATCCTTCCGTGCAATTAGTTTTTGTCTCAGATCTGAAGCTTCCATTTCTTGATTTAGCAGCAGGACTTCTGCCTGCATCCCCGTCACACTGTTAGAATTTCAAATTATACATTGAAGAAAAGGTATGGGGAAATTCATTAGTATATATAATCCCCATACCCTACTTCTCATTGAAATTGACTTTTAAATTTTTAAGTTACAATTAAATTTCATAAACTACAATTTAACACCTTGAATCAATATTGCAAGGATTGTATTGTAAATGTTGTTACTAATGCAAAATATATAACAAAAAACTTCCTTAATTGAAAATAATGTGAGCAAGTGAACATTTTAAAACAACGTAATAATCTAATTTAATAATAGATACAAAAACGACTACTTACGTTTCTTGTGCCATCATCAATTTTAACATATTTGTTTAGTTCGTCTTTTGCATATGTTACATATCCGTTGCTTTTGCTTTCATATTCAAATAATGTATTCGTTTGATTATTCGATGTATTTTTCAATGTGCATTTAGGAAACAGATTTTCACTTTTACCATACAATTTTTGCACTGGTATGTGCGATTGTAAACTTTGTAAATTAGTTGCATTTGCTGAAGTACATTTCTCATTCTCATTAATCATTTGCAAATTATTATCCGACGTATATATTGTAACATTATTTATAGAAGTATTATTATTATTATTATTATTTTTACAAGTATTTTTACCATCTAAATACATACATGACGGTGTTTGTGTTTGTTCACACGTGCTACCATTTACTTTTAATTTTTTCGATTTATTTATTACTAAACACGTTGAATTCAATGTAGTTTTATCAATTTTTCGTTTTAAATTTGTATCTAACTCTTCATTTTGAGATTCAATATTACTGACTTTCTGACCCTGATTGACAGATGGTACTTTTTCAAATTCTTCAGGTGCTAGAGAAACTACATTTGTAATTTTAATATTTGAAATACAGTCAATATTAGCATCTAAAACTTTTTGGTTCGATTCTATTGTGTCGTTCAAATCGTCAAACTTGATTGAGTTATTAATTTTAGTGTTGTTTATATTATTTGATAAAGAGTTACCAGCATTGCTTTGTTTAATATCATTTGTTTGTAATAATTTGTTCACTACCACTGAAGAAATCTTCTGTAATGGACTGGTTTCTTTAGATTGATATAAACCATTCTTTCCAGTTTCTTTGACACAAGGAATGGTAGATGCCCTGTTCGATACAACGCAACTGGTAGTCTAGAAAAGACACATAATTATTGTTAAAATTATAAGCTCAATTAATTTATGTATTTGAAACTTATTTAATTTAATTGAACAATGAAAATTTTAGGTTTACCTCTGTAATGTCATCATCACTTTTGAGTTTAGTGGCATTATCAACTAATGCAAGTGATTCAGACTTGGAATGTTTATCTAAAGGATTAATATTTTTAATTTCATTAACCTTTGCTTCAATGGTAGAATTTTTATTACTACTTGCAAACTGTGAACTGCATTCGTCTGTATTCCTAAGTTCCAAAACTGAATCAACTTTTTTATCAATCAGCTGTTTACTACTACATCCCAACTGTGAACTAGTAAATATTATACGACGTTTTATTAGCCCAGTATATTCAACTAATCATATTTTATAATTACTTCATACTAACTTTTGAATTTTTTGAATTGCTTCAAGTTGTTTTAATTTAAATGTTTGTGGACCGATACGTTGCTTAATAATTGACACATATGGTTTAGAATCAGAAACTGGTGTATTTGATGCAAATGGCACAGGTGACTCTTTACCGACAGAAATGTCACTGTCACTATCTTCCGAGTCAGAAGTATTTCTGCTTAAATAAATAGTATTTAAGTATATAATAACTTCATATTATCGATATTTTTAATCTGATTTATAATAAATAATACATACTGTAGTATTCTTTCTGCTCCATTAAAACTAACACTTTTTTTGGCTTTATCTATAAAGTAAAGAAAAAATAAAAGATATTAGATTTCAAGTAAAATTACTGATGGCTTCATTTTTTGTTGTAAGTATTTTATAAATAAATATTTTTTTTCTGACCTAATATGGAAGTACATTCTGAACATTCCCAAGTAGGATTTGCCCATTTAAGTTGTCCACAAGCCGTGTGAATTCCTTGTGAACCACAAGTTCGACAAAGTACTAATTCCCACTTTCTGTTAAATACATTAGAAAGTTACAAAAATGAAAACAAATCTCTATTATATTGTATAAAATATAAATCAGATACATTTTACTTACGCATTAAAGCTTGTATGTTTTCTACCTTTAGGACAAAGACATATTGGAGCATCACACTGATCATATCTATATAAAAGTTCTTCAAATGCATTTGGCACAAGTTCCCAAGATGCATCTCTGAAATATAGTTAGGACAATTAGTATTTTTAATTAAGTGTTTTATTAAAAATCATAAACTTGATTTTACACTTACTGACTAGGAATAAAAATACCAAATTCTAGCATCGCTTTTTGAAATGATTTCTTATCGTTGCATAAAGGACATTTAAAAAAATATCCAGCGCTCATAGCAAGTTGCTAAAATAGTTTATATATAAGCACATACATATGTGTATTTAAAAACTTCTATTTATAAGGAAATAAACCGCATGATTAAAATTTTCACAACTAAGCAGAGAATATTAGATTTATTTCCTTCTTTAGAAAGTCTGTTACATCCATCAATTAATATAAGTTTATATTTTGATTAGATGAAAAGATAATTAGGTCCAATATTTAATTTAAATATTCAATAAACCATTACTTTACCTGAACACATTTTCTATGAAACCATGCATTCTTTTTACAACATGGAGCCCATATTGTGTCAGTTATATCATCAAGATTCACTTGGTCATAACAAATATAACATGTTATTTCACTAAGTCTTGTTAATTCTATTTTCATTGCAGCATCTATTTTCTGTTTTGGTCTATGGTTCACACAAAACGATCTGAAGAAAATGATGAGTTATTTCTTTCCATTTTACAAAGACTTAAATTTAAAATTGATATTTAATGATCTAAATAACACATGTAATATTCCTTCTTGTTGACATACATTACAAGAAAAACATTGCCTATTAAGAAAAATGTAAGTGTATACCTGAATTCGCCAAAAAATTGATTTAACGCCCCAGCACTCAGTCCACAGGGATAATGAAATATACGTTTACATTTTGTATTACAACATCCTAAAGTAGCACCAGATTTTTTACAGTATGTACACATCTTTAAAAGAGAATGTATATTTTCATTATAAGATCAAATTTTATGTTAATTAATTATCAAAGATTATATAACATTATTTACCAATCTTTTTCCTCTACGGAGCTCTTTCTGTATATCTGCTACAAGAAACCCTAAAATACCTTCGTTATCATTTCCTCTTTGTTCCATATTTGATGATAAAAGCTGCATTTTAAATATTGATGTTACAATTTAAAATAATTTTATTTTAAGTATAAGTATTATATAAATTAAGTACCAAGCAATAATAATGTGTGATAATATCACCATGTTCATAAAACTTTCCAAATTTTAATTCGTTATTATCTGACAATCCACAAAAGCAACACACTTTATCTTTAGATTTATTTCGCTTTGGCATGGTATTTGCTATCAAATTCAATGCATGTATTTATATTAAAATGTGTCAAAGTTCAGTACCTAATTTTGCATTAAAAACCAGCAATGTATAAAAGAAATAATATTAATGCATTATTTTCTAAAAGTATCTGTATAGTTATAACATGTATGAAGAAATATAATTGTAATACGTACAAATTCAATGATCTTATTTTACATAATCTTCTAATAGATCTTTAATGTTTACATATATATTAAATATATATCTAAAAATTACGAACGTCCCATTAATACATTTTCGATAAAAATTTACACGGCAATAATCTGTCAATTACAATCAGTACGTCGGTATACTGAGAAATCATAATATTAATATAAATTAAAATGTTACATTTAACAATTTACAAAACTGATCGTTTAATCTACGCATCGATTCATAAAAAACTGAGCTTTCTCATTTTTAGTTAATGATTTTTCATGGAGAGAATTATTTACTTATTTTCAAAACAACACTGCGCGGGAGAGATACCATGTATAATACTACCTGAGAAGAATGAAATTTCTAACAAAAGCCTACATATTTTAGTATATAATAATATTAATTTTATATATTATATGCTTTTGCAATTCGATAAATAGGAAATATTTTACTTTGAATTATTATACGAGTTTCTTTATTGTTTGTACGTTAAAACATTATAAAATTACTTTTCGAGAAATCTTAAACTATTCAACATATAGTTGAGTAAAACAATTTTGTATATATTATATGTACATGACTTCATTCATAGAAAAAACGTTTCCTCCGTTCAACTAGTTTTCGTTCGATCTGCGCATGTCGGTTCTGATTGGTTCGATGATTAAGGATAACTCGCATGTACTTTTTAATTTTTATGATACAGGCATGTATATTCAGTGGGCAAAAAGTTTTGTAAATCCTTGTTCCTTAAAACACAATCAAATGCTAATAACATTATTACAGGAAACATGAAATAAGTTAATTCAATAACCGTTCATAATTACAATTAAGAAATCATGTAAGATGAAGGGATTGAAAACTAATATAACAGAATCCAGAACAAGTTTGGCTATGCCTGAGGAAATTGTAAATTAATTGAAAAGTTTTTATAAATATACATTGGTGTATTTATTAATATATGACTTATTACTAATTTTTATGAAAATAAGCAAATTGCTTAGAATATTTTTATTATATTGTAATATTTCTTGCATTATTACCTTTTCTTCCTATTAACAGACATATTTTTGTCATCCCTGTATATGATTAATGACATGAGAAGCACAATATTGAACTAGTCGCATTGCGCAAACTGGGTATGTTCTTTTAACGAATGAAGTATACAACGAACACATGTAGAGGTACCTAGTGTTCCGATTAAGAAGTTTCCTATAACGTATAAAAATTTGTTTAAAAATATTTATGTATCCTTATTATCATTTTACAATAATTACTAACTTGTGATTTATAATTAATGAATATAAAACAGTATGTTAAATTAATTTACCGAAAGAATATAATCGTTCATGCAGTTTGAAATTTAAAGTTTCATAATTTTATACCAAGATAAAACAGATAGCGCTCATTTCCGAGTCGCAGATTCATGTTCTCCAGAAATAAAGACATGTCCAATCTTGTTATATTTGTAATCATTGGTATTACTTTTCAGTTCAAATTCGTAAAGTTAACTATAGATGTGTGTAAATATATTGTAGATGAAACATAGCACGTGTTAACATGGTTATGTTCGTTAGCATTTTAAAAAGTATATTTTAGATACATTTGAAAATCTATTTATTACTCAACTTAATGCGATATACTTGTATAAATTGTAGCAAGTATTTAAAATAGTAAGTAAATTTAAATTGATTAACAAGTGAATTTAATTGTCTACAAATTCTGTTAATCAAATAGAAACATAATTTCACATAAATTATGTGCATTAGTAAGACATAACAACATAATCTAACTTTCTTTTCTATTTGTATTGTCTTCTTAGAACGTTATAAAATGGGGAAACGAAAAGCAAAATCAAATGACGAATTAGAATCAACAAATGAAAGTAATGAACTTACGACTTACAATGAGAAAAGAGGAAAGTATGAGAAACCTTTATTAAATACTGGTAAAGGAAACAACAAACACGATACTGAGTTTAGAAAAGGAAATGATGGAACATTAAAACAGGACTCTATGGAAAAACTTAACTGGTCAGAGTTTAGAAAACAGAAAAAGGAACTTAGGGAAAAATTCAAAGCCAAAAGGTTCAGCAACATTTACAATATATTAGTTACAGTCAAACAAATTGGTGAAAAGTTACGCAGGTCTGATTGTTCAGAAAAAAAACGTGCAAAATTAATTTCAAAGGCACATAATTTATTAACAAATAATTATAGTAGGGTGGTGCTTACACATGATATGTCTCGTATCATTCAGTGGATGTTTAAGTATAGTGATTCCAAAATTCAACAGGATATTTTTAAGGAGCTACAACCTTTACTTTTATCAATGATTGAATCAAAGTATGCAAAGAGTTGTATTAAGATTATGTTGAAACATGGTTCTCCAGAAATGAGAAGTAATATTGTTTCTAGTTGTTATGGGAATGTAGTGAGACTCATGAGTCATTCTGTATCTGTACCAATATTAGAAATTATATATTCAAAGTGGTCAACAGATGAAGAAAAAATATGTCTCAAACAGGAATTCTATGGTGATATGTATAAAATGGCTAAGGATAAGAATGTCAAAACTTTATCCGATGTTTTTAAAACTGCAAAAGATATGAAGTCAGCAACATTAACAGCTGTAAAAGGAAATCTAATGAGGATATTGAATAAAGGACTTTTACATTGTCCTCTTGTACACTGTGTTCTTTTCGAATTTTTAAATAATTGTTCCAATGAAGATAGGACAGAGATGATAGTTATGTTGAGAAACTTTATATTAGAATTGTCTGAATCAAAAATTGGTGCAAAAGTTGCTGTAATATGTATATGGAATGGCACAAACAAGGATAGGAAAATTATAATGAAATGTCTTAAAGAAAATGTAAAAAACGTTTCAATGTCAGAACATGGGTATATAATATTATTAGCATTATTTGATTCAGTGGATGATACTGTTTTGTTAAATAAACTTATACTCTCAGAAATACAAACAGAGCTAACAGAAATAGCATTAAATGAATATGGAAAACATGTAATATTATATCTAGTAGCTAGAAGAGATTCTCATCATTTTCCTCCCTTAATAGTTAAATATTTAGAACAAGGAGATAACAATGCAACCAGCAAGAAACCTGCTAACATCAGGGAAAAAGAACTTCTTGATTCAATCTGTGATTCACTTCTTGAAGCTATAATTACAAATACAGCAGATTGGATGTCTAATAGTTCTATTGTAATGGTAACCTTAGCCATATTAAAAGTAGGCACTGGTGAAAAATTAACAAAAGCTTTTAATTCCATTGCTGCATTTATTACCGATGAAAAATCGAAAATTGAAGAAAAGGGTAGCGAATATAAACCAATTGAACATTCTGGTATACACATGATGTTAAAGAAACTTATACAAAACGACAAAGAATTGCAAAAGAAAGGAGAAAGTACATTTGGAGAAACATTAATTGATCATTTAGAAAATAAAACAATAGAGGAATGGATAAAATACAATAGAGCATGTTTTGTGTTAATATTATTATTAGAAAATGAGGCACCGTCAACTGTCAATACTTTAGTTTCAAAACTCAGACCTATAATGTATATTTTAGAATCGAAATCGCATGCAGGAGCTAAAATTTTATTACAGAAACTACAATAAAGCGAACGCTTACTGACACAAAAATATCAATTTATAATATGAAAAATCGAAACCATTTCAAAAATTAAAATATATCGTGAATAATTATAACTTTCAATGACTGCTGTTTATTTATAACACAAATACTTACAATTTATTCAGTCAAATGTCAAACTTTTTTGTAATTTGTTAACATACATAAGAATCTGCTTATATAAAAAATGATATATATATAATTATAATTATTATTTATATATTGCCTAGTATAATATTGTACTTACCCATAAAAACACGTATTTTAAATATAAGTCTTGTTTGTTTGATAAAAATGAAAATGTTTCTGAATTGTGTATGTAAAAACATTTTTTTTTATCTTTCTTACAAGTCCAATGTAAAATAAACAAAAAAAAATAGAAAACTGTAACAACTATTAGCAGAGTTATACTTAAATTATATATTATTAAATAATTGTTCATACTAGCAACATTTATAATAAATGTATCTTTAAATAAACATATATTAATTGATACATTTGTCTGCATCATCTCTATTTTAAAGTGACTGAAAATGAAGACATTAATTTTAGAGATACAGAACATCGATTAAATAATACTAAAATTAAGCACTGATTTCATATTTTAAACATCTCTTTGATATCAATAAGTCTTGTACGAATTTCCGGTTCATTATCTTTTGTTAGTTCTGGTAAGACTTTCTGCATTATAAAAGTCATTTTATCAAATAGTTCAGTATTTTTAGTATCACGTAACTTGTTACCAAGGGACAGAACTATGTTCAAGGCTTCTTTTCTTATCCTGATGTACGAAATACCTGTAATAACGACAAGTTTATATTAATTAGCAGAAGTTTTCTATGGAATGAAATTAACATTGAAGAAAAAATATTAAATGTGTAACACATTTGAATGTTTGTTTAACTTACCTATACTACGAGTTAATATATTATTAAGCGTGTTACAAATTGAATCCAACATTTCTTTATCTTTGATTGACAATTCTGAGTAATTTGTTTTGAGCAAAGAAAGTTTATCCAAAAATAAATTAAGCATTACTAACATTGATATTTGTATAGTTGTAGACTGAAGAGGAAACATTTTGTCACAACATGTTATAAGTTCTATACAATATTTATCTAAAACAAAAATTCGATAAAGTATATTACATATTTATTATAATTTGTTAATAAAATGTGATGCAATTACCTTGAGTTTCTTTACAAGATGGCCATGCTTTTCCAAGTGTTTCAAAAATGGCTTCGTATAATTTCACCATGTCATCGGTTCTCTTCATTCTCTCATCAGATATTAGAGATTCGGTTTCGTCTTTCTTTGGCAACTAGACCACATAATGCTTAATAAGTAAAAATGTCAAGAAAATTTATTATATTACTTTTATTTTATAGTACATACCGTTGTCCAAATTTCTTGAGCGATATCGTACACTTCCTTAAACTTATCGACGTCTAATTCATGCAAAACCATACCAAATGCTTTCAAAGCATGACGGCGATATTCTAAAGCCTCCTTTTTTGTTTCTTTATATAACACTTGCACTATATCTGCAGATATCTCAGCATTCTCTTTAAGACCTTGCCTGCAACCATAATGTTTCTAAAATAACGACAACGACGACCAAAACTTTCACGTGATACTATCTTACTATCTTACTACATTATTATTCAACCAAAATAATAATTATTTATTCGGTATATCTATGAAGAAGGATCTAAATTGTACAATAATAAACTAGTAGCATAGTTGTATGATACAATAATGAAAGTAGAATAGCAAAATATGTAGCCAAACAGTGAAATAGTAAAATAGTAGAGCAATTATTATATGTTAAAACAAAAATAATATTTTTATTCGCATACTTGCTATTACATGTCAGCGTAGCAAGAGCATGTAACAATCGTTCCTTGCCGTCCCAAGTTCTTCCGCGTAAACCATCGATTAACACCTTTAACAAAGTGTCTCTTACAGTTGCATCAAGATCATTACCCAATTTTTGCGCTAAAGTATTGATTGCATTAGCTGCTTGTGCTTTTGTAATCCAAGAAGCTGATTCTAAAGATGAACGTAAAATGTTTGTTATTGGTTCAACATTTTGCCTGATTCCAGCTTCAGTTCCTGGAGTTATGTCGTTCCATAGATCGGTCCATAATTCAATTGCATTTTCATTCTCTATTAAAATATTATTGATAAATAACATGTATTTAAATATATTGAATATTTTACAAAATTATACACTGACCTTGTGATTTTTGTTCATGCATTGCGAGAAAAGTAAGAGGTATAACAATATTTGAATAATTTCTTAGTACATCTTGATTATAATTGTTTATAGCTTGTAATGTTTGTCCAATTGCAAACTTGACCGTATCATCTAAAATTTGCAATCAAAACTGGTATAAAACTTTTTCTTCTATAATTAAATATAAATCTAATTTTTATAGCAAATTCTTTCATACAGACCTCGTTCCATGTACCATGTATTAAGTGTTTTAAACAACTTGTTAAGACTTGATTCCTTCATTGATCCAACTATATGCCCAATAGTACTTGCATTATTTTTCCTAACAACAGAATTGCAATCTAATAATCCATTCAGTAAAGTTGACAAAATTTTACCTGTAAAGGGAGTAAATTATAAAATTTGTAGCCAATTTTCAAACTGACACATTATTACCATTACTAACCAGTGTAAGGCTGTATTTCATGTTTAAAATGAACACTCAGAAGAATAATGAAGTGTAAGCAAGTAATTTTCGTTCCAAAATTCACGTTAGATTTAATTAATTCTATCACCTTTGGCATTAATTCTTTTAAAACCTCTGCATCGATGTACTGTATGCACTATGTTAAAATAAACAAATTATTAATAAGGTACAACACTTGGGTAATTACATCTTTTTTATCAAATAACTTACCTTCGTTACTGTTTCAGTAGCATAATGTCCTTTAGCAGCACTAGCTCTAATATTATCAATAACGTCTCGTGTTTCTGTTGCCGTCCCACATACATTACTCCAGTACGACAAATTAGGACTTTCCGAATCGCCAATTGCACTTAACAATGCAGGAATTAAAGTGACTAAAGATGGTTTAAGTAAATTACCAGCTCTTGAAATCAATTGAGATACTGTTTGCAGCGATATCGATCTTACGGAGCTTAATATGTGAATAACTCCAATATCTAATAATATAGGCAATATTGCTTGCAGTACTTCTTCTCCGTCTTTACCATGAGACGAATCACAATATCGGATGCAAACCTGTAAATTAACAAATCGATACAAAGTACTAGTGACAAGATAACAGTTTTTAAACTGTTTGTGAAATAAATCTATTTCTGTAAATATACGGTTTTAGTACTTACTTTACTAAGTATTTTAGTTGTATTCGTAGCAGCTAATCGCGTACCTTCGTGAATATCATCCATTACTCGAAACAATTTTTTCCACAATTCTGGTGCATATTTTACAAGATTTAAACGAGCATTTGCTCTTAATAGATCTGCAAGCGCATTGCAACAACTAATTCGAACTCGCCATTCGTAATGTGTTAAATTATTAGTTATATCATCTAATATTTCTTCATGATACTGTTCAATCTATTATTAAGGTCCAAGATATAATTATAAATGATTATTGAATAAATGACAATATTTTTTCAGTAATATTACTCACTGCTTTACTTGTCGATGGAATGATTGCACGCCAAATACTAGACATGCTTTGTTGAATTTTAGGAGTTGGATCATACTGATATCTATACAAGCGTGGTACAATGCTTGGCAAGTATTTATTTAATTCTTCATTTGCTATTTTTGCAATCGTTGCAAATCCAAATGCAGCACCTTTTTTAGATGACCACACTGCATTGTGATTTGCTAAGTGCATAAAGTAATATACTAGATCTGGTTTCTGTAATTCTGTAGCCAAAGAACAGATTTCTCTATATGTAGTTAAGTTGCCACTACAAAAAAAATATGTTATATATAAAACTGAATGTAACTGTTACACGGATAAATAATATGTAATTATAAGATTAACTTACCTTGTTGGAGTCTTTCCCAATTGACCCTCTTCAAACAATTTTGTGTCGGGTGTAACTTCTTGTACACTTCTACGCCCTTGTGTAAATTGACTTAATATAGTAGAAACTAAAGAATCTTTTTCTTCTTTGTTAATATTAACGTATATCAAACTAAGTCCTTTTGCTGCTATATCCTGTATTACATCTATAATAAAAATAAGATTTTTGGATAACATATAATTTAATCCAGTTATCTTTGTCATAATAACAGTTACATAACTTACCACTGTCATCTGCAAGGTAATCCATGAATGCACGGTGTAACGACGAAAATCTTTGTTTAATGCATTCTCTTTGGATATTATATTTTAACAGTGCTAACAACCATACACAGACCGCCTTTTAACAAACATTTATAGTAAAAAAATGAAAAAAATTGTAACTTCAAATATAGTATTAAATAAATACCTGTCTTAAATTAGGGTGTGGATCTTTATACATTCCAAGTAATCTATCTAACGTCTGCATAAATAGTTCAGTACTGGTGTTACTATAAGGTACTTCATGTTCGTTCGGTAAAGTTGTCCAAGGATCCCTTTTCTCTGGAGAGGCTTCACCTTGAACACAGCAAACTAATGCTTCTCCCAAAATTAGATGAATTTCAATATCTTTCGTCTATAAGTAATAAAATTCAAAATTTTTTTATGCGATAATTACAAATTTTGTATAAAGGAAAAGTAATTAAAAACATTGATTAGTAATTACTTCTTTAACAATTCCAATTATTTTGTCAATTATCTGTGAGGTATGTGGAAAATTTTCTCCAACGCACAAATATCCTAGTGAAAGTGCAGCCTTTTCTTTAATCTGTAAATATTGAATTTAAATAGTGGATTGGATTTTAATTTGAATATTTAAAACAAACCTTAGTATTTAATTTTGCGTTAATCAATGTGGAAAACAATATTTCCACAATTGCTTTTTTATTGGGTTGTTCTTCACCATCATTAGGTAATGGTAATCCACAAATTTTTCCCAAAATACCAATACTCTGAATTGCAGCATCCATTAACAAAATTGTACTACTTTCAAGAAAATTACCTGTAAAATATTTGTTTAAACAGTGTTAAAGAAAAAATTCAGAAATTTCGCATTTAAATATATACATACAAAAATTACGTACATATTATTTTTACAACATTAGTATAAAGATCCCAATTAAATGAATCATTTGTAGAATTCTTTCTAAACATTAATAATCGTCTTTCCATCATATATGTTAAAGCTAATAATCCTCCGTGTTGAGCTTCCAAATTCTTTTTATTTGTAATATTTATAATTTCAGAAATTTGAGTTTCGAAGTCATTAACCGGAAGTGGGGCAGTTATTACGCCATAAATTTTAGCAGCCACTTGTCTTATATCTACTTTTGTAGACGTTAGTAAATTATGAAGTCGTGACAACTGTTTTTCGTAAATTTTCGTTATATATTGTGGAATAGAACTAACCAGTTCTAACAAAGCTTGTAAAGAAGTCTGATCTGTTTTACATAACAATTATTGCATTACAATATCAATGAAAATACAACTAGGTACTTTTAGAGTTACTATTAATATTAAATACAATCCTACCTGCAGAGGCATTACTAAAGATCAAAACCATATCAAAATAACTGTTTACTGTATATGGTTCTTCTTTATAAAGATTTTCTAAATAACGTGCAATTAAAGGTGTACTTTCACAGGGATGCTGTAATGGTTCATTTTGTACGGTAGCATTAGCACTTTTTGCTAAACAGATACGAAGATAATTAATTATCTGTAAAAGAAAAGTTATTATGCTTTTAACCTTTAGAAGAATAAAATAAAATTTAGGTTGAATACAAATGTATATTGTACTAAGTTTATTACCTCTGTAAATACAGTAATACTGTAAGGAAGTATCTTACTTTCAACATTCACTTTACCAGTACTTGAAGTTGGCATTCTCGTTTGCATTTTAGAATAAATATATACAACAAGTTTTGAGAAGTCTGGCAATAAAATTTGGTTACTATCTTGCTTATCATTTTCAGTTTTATTCAAAGTGCTGTACAGAACTTTTGCGGCTTCTTTACTTATTTCATGTTTATTATCACCACATGCCAGCAACAGAAGATAACGAGAAGGTGCATCATCAGGTGGGAATACTGTAGCAGCATAATGCATAGCTACAAATCTGTTTTTAAAAGAATGTGATTTATGTAATTAATAAAGCATAAGTCTTAATATATCTATAAAACATTCTATTACTGTATACATGCCTGACATTATATTCTGGTGATTCGATATAAGTAGACAATAATTCATTCAATAAAGATATATTAGTTTCATCGTCTTTACTAAGTACGAATGCAGACGTGACCGTAATTAACGCATCTCGTACTGCTCTTCGTAAATCACCTTCCGTCTGAAATAGCGTATAAAATTTAACTCAATATAGAAACAATAATAACATAATATATTCTTTAATGTGCTTCTTTTTTGTAACTACTTACCGATATCAGTGTTTGGAATAAATTACGTAATAAATTTACATCCTTATTAATTAACGATGGTATTCTTTGTCCCAATTGTCCAATAACAGTATATGCCATTGCTTTATGATTATGTTCACCTTCAGAAATTAACTTTATCATACCATTTAAAATAACTCCAGCTACACGAGATAGTGGCGCTAGGTTACACCTTAAAAGTATTAAATATATTATTGAATACATCTCGATAATTATTAATGCATGCTAGATACTCACTGTTGTACAATATTTGATGTAAATGTCAATGCCATTGATTTTAATTTTGTGTTTGTATTTTTACCGTACAGTGAATCAAAGACTACCTACGAGTTAATCGAAATTAAATCTCTAATAATGTAATATAAAACCATAAAACGTACCTGAATACAAGGTGGTATAATAAAACCAGTTTTAGTTACACGACAAAGATAATGTAACAATTTGAGACGAATTCGCGTACTTGCTGGTAATCGTTTCATTTCTGATTTAACTTCTTTCTGTGCAGCTAAAGCATTAGTACCCAAAAATAAAGTATAAAGTGGAGCTGCTAACTGCATTGAAGACCAATCTAATGTACTGAAATGTTTATAGAGAAATGTTTTAATATTTAATTGTATTTTCATGAAAAATGTATTAAAAATATAATGCAAACGTAGATTAAAACATACTTAACAATTTTTTTCAATTCTAAATCTGCCATATTAGCAACACTGAATCTGGTATCAGCAGCTGCTACTATTAAATGTATGAGAATGTCAGAATCGGGAAAGAATCCACTACTAAGAAATTTGACAATTCCTAATTTAGTTTGTTCCAGTTGTTCAGCTGTTGGTGGATTTTCACCTATTACTCGTTTAAATGCATATTCACTTAATCCTGGTGGTACAGGAAACTGTGACCAATCAATAGCTTGACCTGGATGTTGATTTTCTGTTTGTCCTACTGATCTGAAATAAGTCATCACAGATATTTAAAAATAAAATTTTCATTGATCATCTTTATTGCTCAATATTTGATTAATTTTAAATGTAACAAAGTGAAAATGTAATACATATTCTTACCCATATGGTAATAACAAAACATCAAGCATAAAATTGATTAATTGTTTTGATACATAAGGTTTATCTTGCAAACCAAGAAGAGATGCTCGTTTATCTGGATCCATGGGAACATTAATATGACCCAATGCAGGCATAATTATAAGTAATAAACTAAAATAAATTTATAAATACATTTTAAAATACATTTATATTGATTTGCCATTTAAATTATAAATTATTGACAAACCTATCTTGATGAGATAATGGTTTTCCTTCTATAGCATTTAGTACACTTGGAATTAGTTCAGCCTGCTTTTGTATGTCCATTCTGGGATATCCTAGTTTTATATATATAATTGTAAAATTCTATAACATATAACATATAAATAAATTTTGAGCCTATTAAAAATATTTGAAATAAATACTTTTCAATAATAACATACAATTACGAATGAACTGGCAGCAGGATCTTGATATTGTAATAGTAGAGCTTCAACTGGCAGTTGAACTTGTGGTCTAGTTTTTACTCTTTTATTTATATGAATTAATAATTCCATTACTTTTTTTCTAACACCTTCTTGTGCACTAGATAGTTTTAGTAAAACTGGAGGCAGAAATTTACATACTGATGCTTGTAACTGTTCATCAGTCTCCACAGAACCCAAGCGAAGAAATACTCGTTCAAGCAAGACTTTCATGAAATAAGTTATAAATATATTATTTATACATATAATTTTCATTCATACATGAAAATGAGAATCTTAGTGGAAAAGTAATACATAATGTATCTATGACAATTTTTTTTTTTTTTTTTTGTGTCATTAATGAACTATAATAATCTGCTGAAATAGTTTAGTTTTCATGTAAATTTATAATATTCTGCTATGTATCTGTTTTTCTTTGAGCTTATTATTAAATATTAAATAATACTATATACATTTTCCATTAATACTGAAGAAGACTTTTTAGTTATTGCAAGGAAAAATGTACATCAATAATAATAATGTATCAATTACAAAAATAGTATAACCATTTATTTAAATAAAATGTTACAAAACATATTGTACCAATTATATTTATACATCTCATATTATTAAAAGATATTACACAATACATTGAAATCATTGTAAAGTAAGAAAATAATTAAATAATATGTATTAAAGTATTATAAATATTTGAGTAATAAGTATACTGATATTATTTGTTCAATTTATTTGACAAATATGAGCATATGGTAAAAATGAAATATAAATTTATAAAGACATAAAAGACATTGTACATTGTAAATTTAAATATGAAATTAAAAAACCCGGATATATTTGAAGTTGTCTTTTACAACACGGCATGACAATCGAGTTTCTTTCGTGAGCCACGAATTCTAAAAATGCTGTCACCGTTAACAATAACATTTCTATTATCGGTGCAGAAGTATAATTAATGATACTATTGATGCCATTGCTAAAACAACTTGTTTTTTAACTAAATTGTGCTGATTTCTTTCAAGATTACTTACTCAGTTCGTCCGTAGCGGCTGCCATTTTGAAATAATGTGCGAAAGAGAAAGCGAATGATAAGAAATACCACTAATTTTTGGTTAGTTGCATTGTACTACGTCATTTAATACGGAAACATTAATTCAGAGCACATAATTTTCCATATTTCTAGCGGCGAAGCTTTGCGTTCTCATTAAATTTCTGCGGAATATTTTTTATAATCTATATAAAAGAATGATTAAAAAAATTATATTCTGTTTACATTCAATATTTCATAAATCTATAAGATAAATACATACATGCTATGAGAAGATTTATTTAAAGTTTTATAGTTGTTTAGTATCACTTACACCGCCATCTTAATCTATATGTAAAATATAATTGTCATACATATTTTGCCCGTTTTTAAATTTCTATCAAGTTCCTATTATTCGTTCAATGGGAGATCATATTCGATTTGCGCAATGCGACTAACTTCAATACGTTTCCCACTACTTTGAACTTCCCACTTCTATGCACTTCCCATTTCATTGTCATATACAAAGTGAACAAAAATATATGAATAAGGAAAACAGATTAATGATGTAGAGGAAGTATATTCAAGTACCTTTTTTATAAAAAAGTTACTGGATATACATGCTTAGAGCTACGGACGCTGTAATATACGTGTGCGTTACTCTTGGTTATGAACTGTACTTGAACCAACTAGAATTGATATGCACAGATTGATATACAATTATTAAAAGTAATTGAACTATTTTAAGTAAATAAATAAGCAAAAATACCACAAATATCGACGAAAATGATGTTAAAACTGTAATTTCTAAGAAAATGTTAGAAGTTATAAAATTTCAGGACGAACTTTGAGTTATAAAATATTTAAAGAATTAACGCGAAGTTGTCGCACATGATCATCCAATGAACAAATACGAACATGTATTGTGTCGTCTGCTTCTTTCGTCCCTTTAACTTGAACTCTGCTTTTGTTTCGTGACCTTCAAAGTTTGTCTTTGTATGGTAGAGGTCAAATTCGAACGAAAAGTAGTTCGTAATTTATTATAATGTACATTGTGAATTCCATTATTTTTTACAAAGATACGGATTAGATATTATTTTATATTATTTTAATTTGTTCAATATTATGTTAACTGATTAACGCTGTTTTTCTTGTTGTTTTTTAAACGAAAGTGTAAGTTTTTAATTGAATATTTCGCAAAATAGTCAGGTATGAAATAAATGTGACATAAAATTTTCGGAAAAACATAATAATATGTTGCTTTTATATTGCATGTGACAATTGTACATTTATTGTCATTTTATTTACCTCTATTAACCCATTGTATACATACGTGATAATTTTATATTGCTAAATATTTAAATTGTTAATAGTACTTATGCCGTAACAGCTTTTAATGTATTTGTTTATAATTTTTACAATCTTGTTAATTTACATTTAATATTTAAAATTGTATGTTCATGTAAATTCAATTTAAATTCTCTTCTGTAACAATTCCATTATGGAACTGTCAAAAATGTGATTAATGTCAACAAGTGATACAGTTCTTAAGTGTCAATACTTTGTATTTTTAACTATATGTATTATGCACTTTAAAAAGTTAAATAAAACAATATTATATACATGTCATCTTGTTTTAATATAAAAAATAATTAGTAATTTTTATTGTTTGCAATAATTTCTGTTTTTTATTAAAATTAATTAACAGGAGTGTTTTATATTTAAACAGCTTTTTTATATTTGTTGTAGGCAATGCACAAAATGGCCTTTATTTAACTAGAAATTGTACAAATGATATCTCGTATGATAACGTAAGACTGAAAACTTTATTGCGTTTAATAATAAATCATTTCAGCCTAATGATTTAATTTAAGAATGGGTTCTATGCTCACGATAAGTAATTTTTTTTGTAATGCAACAAGGACCTTAATAAGGAAGTTTGGAAATATTCTTCAATATATTTATAAATGCTGCTATATAAAATATCTTTGTTATTATGTAAGTTTGTATAGGTACAATGATGTATGTGAATAATTTCTTACATTTATATCTTTAGTTATAAGTGATAAGATTATTCAATTACTATTGATAATATAGTTTTGTAATGTCTTTTTGTAACATTTAGCTAGTATAATTATAACAATTCAATTTGGGACACTCTTTAATTTTTTAAAATATCATGTATTAATACATACATGTAAATTATAATACCAAATATACCAAAGATCTTGCGAAATAAGATTCTGAGCCTGATAAACTAAATCCCTTTATATTCCAAGCTAATATTTCAATGTTAATATAATGCTAAATTATTAAAAGTAATAAATTCTCTGTGCTTCTTGTTAGAGTTAAATTTAGTAGTAGATAAATAGTTAGAAAAATAATAGTATAAATATACAATTGATGTCATATGGTACAAAGTCTGTCCTATGTCTATATTATTACAAAGAGGTAATCCAAGCATGTAGAATGAGAATATCTCTAGGTTTTATGTATGTTCATGAAGCATATCTTCGTAATATAATACCATGCTTCTTGTACGCTCAGTAGCTGCTTTGTGCTGATAACTTATATTAAGGGACTTGTGGGCTAAGTATTTATCCATTTACCACCTTTCGCGTGTAAGTACTAATCTCCAGAGAGAGAATTTACCTCATAAAAGTATTATAGACACATGCAGTTTGTACATTTTCTATTAATTTAACAATCCATAGTGTTTCGTTTTTATTTAACTTTATTCTTTCAGTATATTCATTACATATTTATCATAAATATGTTTTCTGTTATTTAATGTACTGTGATATATTTTTAAACTCAACATAAGTGTTTACAATAATTTGAAACAGTGTGAATCCATTATCCAACAAGTTGTGACTGTTATTGATAATTATGGAACATCATAACATTTTATGGTAATATATTATAAAAAACTTATTTGTGTTTTTAGGAAGTGGTTGAAAATATGACAGAACACATTTCATCAACTGAAAGTCAAGACTCTGATCAAATAAGAGTCTTAACTCTAAATAATGGAGAGCACCTTGATGGTATATTATACAGATTGAAAAAAGGTATATAAGTTCTACTAATTAAATTTATTTAGTACAGTTTATTTTGCAGTTTAATTATCATTATATAAATGACTTTGCATAATTTTAAAGTTAAAATAATTTTCAACAGGATGGAAAGTAGAGTTTCGTTTAGGTGCTTCCCTTCTTGGGAAGTCACTTGATCTTTTTATAAATCATCCTATAGGAGAACATAGAAAATTTGAAAGACATTCATACTATCAATTGGAATGGGTAAATGAGACAGCTAGTATATGTTTATCTCTAGCTGGTTCATTTCACTATTATCTTGTGGATCCTAGGTAAGTATCAAATTAGTAAACTTAAATAGACAAAATTTAAATTAATAATTTCAATCATATCAAATTTTTCAGTTCTGAAGGTATAAAACCTGTTGCTTCTGGATATCTATTAGTGGATCCAGAACTTAAAGTAGGAGAAAATGGGGAAGAACTACCCTTAGATTGCATCCAGTGCCAAACTGTTTTAGCAAAATGTTTAGGACCTTTTTCTACTTGGGAAGATAAATTGTTAGTAGCTAGAAATTCTGGATATAATCTAATTCATTTTACACCAATCCAGGTAATGAATTCAATATATTTTATATTAAAAATATAAATAATATTTAATGTATAATCTTCATATTAGGAACTGGGATATTCAAAATCATCTTATAGTCTTAGTGATCAATTGAAGTTAAATGCTTCCTTTAATGATGATGATAAACCAGTTACACATGATGATATCAAAGGGCTCATTAACAAAATGCGCAATGAATGGAACGTAAGTAATATAATTTCATATAGTCAGAATTTATATCACTACAATATTTCTTAATATTTCAAATATTGTTAATTGTAGGTACTAAGCATATGTGATATTGTTTTAAATCATACAGCAAATGAAAGTCCTTTCTTAGTATCTCATCCCGAATGTACATACAATTGTTCAAACAGTCCTCATTTGCGTCCTGCATATATTTTGGATGCAGCACTTTTTGAATTAACAGTACAAGTGGCAGCTGGAGAATGGGAATTTAAGGGTATTCCTACAGTAGTTGAAACTGAAGAACATTTAAATGTACTGTAACTGCTTTAAATTATTTAGATAAGTAAAGATATACTTTAATATTTGTTATATTTTCATTTTCAGTCAATTCGTCATGCACTTCATACATATTTTCTACCACTTGTCAAAATACAAGAACTATATATAATAGATATCAATGAAACTATTGCTGAGTTTTTGAATTCAGCTCGAAATCAAATGCCCCAGGATAATGTTGAACCAATACTAGATGATATAAGTATAATACAAGATCCCAAATTCCGAAGGTTAAAAGCAACGATAAATATGCAACTTGCTTTACAAAAATATAACGTATATAGGTAAGTTATAATTAAAATATACTAGCCAGGCTTTAATATCATTCAAGAAAAATTTTAATCTTTTAAATATTATATTTTATTAGAGCTGATTGTTTTGATGAAGAAACGCGTTTAAAACGATGTGCCGAAGATTTAAGAAACAAATTACAAGAGCTTAACAATGTAATCATCAATGAAATACAAAATCACTTGAATGCTGCAGTTGAAAATACAATTTCTGGTATAAGATATTTTAGAGTACAACCGGATGGACCCAGAATTAAAGAAATAAGTGAAAGAAATCCTCTTGTTCCTAGGTACTATAAATGCGCCATATTTAATTTTGTTTTATGCAATATTGCACTACCATTATAACTATGATTATGTTTAGATACTTTACTGATTACGGAGCCCCTCAAACATTAACTGAAAGAGAAGCAACAATGTATTCAGATGCAGGATGTTATCTTATGGCTCATAATGGGTGGGTAATGAATGGTGATCCTTTGAAAAATTTTGCAGATCCTGACTCTAATGTCTATATAAGAAGAGAGCTTATTGCTTGGGGTGACAGTGTAAAATTAAGGTAATACAATTATTTAAAAAATTTTATAACGATTAAAAGTTATTGTATATTCTAAATAATATATTGTCTTCATTATAGATATGGAAATAAACCAGATGATTGTCCTTTCTTGTGGCAACATATGACTACTTACGTTGAACAAATGGCCAAAATTTTTGATGGCGTTCGTTTAGATAATTGTCATTCAACTCCTATTCCAGTTGCAGAAGTATATTTAATTTTTAAACATAGAAATATTTGTAATTTTTAATTTGTTTTAATATTCTCTATAATTTTTCAGTACATGCTTGATGCTGCTCGCCGAGTTCGACCAGATTTATATGTTGTAGCTGAATTATTTACAAATTCTGACCAAAAAGACAATATATTTGTTAATCGACTTGGCATTACTTCTTTAATTCGAGGTACATAAATTTATCTCTAATTACAAAAATATATATTTTTGTTAAATATTTGATTGTTTATTTTTAATTGTAGAAGCTATGTCTGCATGGGATAGTCACGAAGAAGGCCGATTGGTCTATCGGTATGGAGGAGAACCAGTGGGTGCATTTTTGCAACCACGTAAACGGCCTTTAGTACCAAGCATAGCACACGCGCTCTTTTTAGATTTAACTCATGATAATCCTAGTCCAGTGGAAAAGCGTAGTGTCTTTGATTTACTACCAAGCGCTGCGCTTGTATCAATGGCAGCGTGTGCTAGTGGTAGCAATCGTGGCTACGATGAATTAGTTCCTCATCATGTAAATTTTATCAGATATTAATATATTATATTTTCATAAAGTTGATTCTTAGAAAGTTAAATTAATTCTTATCTGTTACTACTTGCAGATTCACGTTGTAGATGAAACTAGACAATATTCTTCCTGGACAGATGATGAAGATTTGGTAGATGGTACCAAATTCGTGGGATCTAAGACAGGCATAATTGCAGCAAAAAAGGCATTAAATGATTTACACTACTCACTTGGACAGCAGAAATTTTCTCAGGTATACTGTAGTTACCTTACGTGTAATAAAAATACTAATTATTTATTACATTTGTAGGTTTTTGTTGATCAAATGGACAGTGACATAGTAGCTGTAACAAGACATTCTCCAACCAGTCATGATAGTGTAATTTTAGTTGCTTTTACAGCTTTTAAGCATCCAGATTCCAATGCTGTTGATCTAAGAAGATATGTAAAACCATTGCGCGTAGAAGGTGTGATGGAAGAAATTATTTTAGAAGCATCTTTATCTCATATAGGAGCAAAGTAAATAACTAGATATATTTATACATTATTCGTTATATGTATATTTTATTGATGCTTTACCGACAAATTACTTCTAGAAGTGGTACTTCACCTTTTCATTATCCTGAAAAGTACGTGCAAAATGAAAATTATATAAACGGTCTTTCCGAATATGCTGTAAATCTTAAAGAGCACGTACAAATTTGTGATTCAGAAATTTTGGAAAAAGTTGATTCTGGAGATCCTAAAATAACACAGCTTAATTTTGTAAACTTTCAACCAGGTTCCATCGTTGCTATTCGGTAATGTTTCTTTATATTTTTATTACGATTTGTTTATCAAGTTATATGTATAAATATTAACATGTATCAATTTTAGAGTATCTCTTCATGCGAATATAAAACCTGCCCTTGCAAAGCTTCATAATACCATTTCAATAATTACATCACCAAAAAGTTCAGATTTGCGAGTTATTGCTTCACGCATGGATTTAGTGGATTTGAACAAAGCTTTGTACAGATGTGACCAGGAAGAACGCGATGAAACTTCAAATAGATTTGGTGTATATGATATTCCTGGATATGGGCCTCTCGTCTATGCAGGACTACAAGGTAAATTAATCATTTCAATACTTCGTATATACATATATGTATAAGTTCTTATATTTTAATCAAGACATATTTTCTCATTTTTAGGAATCATTTCATTGTTAGCAGATATTCGTCCTAATAATGACTTAGGTCACCCAATGTGTACTAATCTTAGACAGGGCAATTGGTTAATAGGTAAATATATTTTAATTGTTTTATCTTATATAACAAATTAGTAATAAAGTATTATATTAAAAATAATCTATATAGATTATACTTGGCAACGATTAAAAGAAGATGATGGAACCAGAGCTCTAGGCGAATGGCTTGAAGACGCTACTGAGCCATTTAAAGTGATACCTCGTTACTTAGTGCCTAGTTATTTCGACGTTGTAATTGTAAATGTTTATATGATTCTATTAGAGCAATGTTATAGCCTGATGTCAAGGTATGCCATACCAATCTTGCATTTATATTTTCTATATTGATATATAATAATTTATTATGATTTATCAGTTTTGTAAAGGATGGTTCCACTTTCATCAAGATTTTATCACTAGTTTCAATACAAGTGGGAGGTATAGTAAGATCAGCTCCGCTGCCAGATTTGTCTCCTAACTTGGATCTTCCGAAACCAAAAATTAAGGAATATAATGGAGAAAATGAGCAAATATGCACAACATTATCAGCAGGTTTACCACATTTCACAACCGGTTACATGAGAAATTGGGGCAGAGACACGTTTATTGCTTTGAGAGGATTATTAATATTAACAGGCAGACATACCGAAGCGAGATTTATTATTCTTAGCTATGCAGGCACTTTACGACACGGTCTCATACCTAATCTACTTGACAAAGGAAAGAATGCTAGGTAAAAAATAATATGCACTTTTCTTCTTACACTTTTAAAATTAAAATTTACTTTTATAATTTTTGTTGGCATTTATTAGATACAATTGCCGTGATGCTTTGTGGTGGTGGTTGTATACTATTCAATGTTACATTCAAGAAGTGCCAAGTGGATTGAAAATTTTAACAGATAAAGTTTCAAGACTGTTTCCAACTGATGATTCTCCAGCTTTACCTGCGGGACAAGTTGTATGTATATAATTAAATTACTGTAGTCTAGAATTCCCTACTTGAGAATTTAATTAATTTGTCTTTTTCATAAAAAATTCATACTTTAAAAAAATATCTTGCATAATTTTTAGGATCAACCACTACATGATGTTATCCAAGAGGCCCTTTCAGTACATTTTCAAGGACTTTGCTTTAGAGAAAGAAATGCTGGAAGACAAATTGACGAACATATGACAGATCGTGGTTTTAATAATCAAATTGGAGTGCACCCAGAAACTGGATTTGTATTTGGAGGGAATGAAGCAAATTGTGGTACATGGATGGATAAAATGGGATCTTCCGAAAAAGCTGGTAACAAAGGAAAACCTGCTACTCCAAGAGATGGTTCAGCTGTAGAAATTGTAGGGCTTAGCAAAAGCATTCTTAGCTTTTTAGCTGAATTATATAAACAAAATCTATTCCCTCATGGTAGTGTACAAAGAAAGAATCGTGATGGTAAGATCAATTTTATTATATATTTTTTTATTATTTTCAACAGCATCAACAGCTTATACCTGTTTTAGGATCTGTTATAACATGGAGTTATAAACAATGGGCAGACAAAATTTCCTTAAATTTCGAAAAATATTTCTACATTAATGAAACGCCAAGGGAAGGAGAGTTAAAACCAGAACTGATCCATCGTCGTGGAATTTTCAAAGACAGTCATGGAGCTACGCAGGCATGGGCCGATTATCAATTACGACCTAATTTCCCAGTTGCAATGGTGGTTGTAAGTATCTGATTTTTATAAGTTACTTTTTAAATATATATTCTAACATCGTGATTCCAAAAGGCACCGGAATTATTTAATCCGAAACATGCATGGACAGCATTGAAAAAAGTAGAAGAAATTTTGTTGGGACCACTTGGAATGAAAACATTAGATCCTGCTGACTGGGCATACAATGGGTACTATGACAACTCGAATGATAGTGGAGATACTAAATTGGCTCATGGATGGAATTATCATCAAGGTCCTGTACGTAATTTTTTGGACATTAAGTATTTTAATATACAGAACTATACAATGAAAATCATATACTTTACAATACTTTACAGGAATGGGTTTGGCCTATGGGATACTTCCTTCGAGCTCGTTTATATTTTGCTCCATTAGTGGGAGGAAAAGAAGAATTACGTCGAACAGTTGAATCAACCGAAACTATTATTTCTCGACATTTTATAGAAGCATCTACAAATCATTGGAGAGGTCTTCCTGAACTTACTAATAAAGATGGAGAATATTGTAAGGATAGCTGCAGTACACAAGCTTGGAGCGCCTCTTCTATATTAGAGGTTTGTGTACACATTATGGTCATTAAAACGTAATTCAACATAAATACTTAGTATTTTATTTTCTATCCATTTCAGGTTCTCTACGATTTGCAGAAGATTAAACGGGAATTACGAACCGAGGAAACTGAAAGAATAAATTGATATAATTTTGCGTGTGTTCACCACCGCCAGTTACACCTAGAACATTTGCGATTAGAGAAAGAACGTAGTATCAGAATAAACCATCACGATAATAAATGGCACGTATTTGACACACCAATAGAAACTCAACGCACGGAGACACACGCATTTGGTACTTGGCACGTAGACAAAACTAGCACACCACCATCAAAATTTGTAAGCGTCGAAATAATTTCTAGCGACGACAGTTTTCCAATCCAAGAATCACAAGAAAATGAGAACAGGGTAGATAACAGACACGAATACGTATCTCCTACCGTTATCAATACTGTAGAAACAATTGAATCCATGTCAGATGCAACAGAGTTCTCGACAATATCAAATAGTGAATTTAGAAACTCGGAACAACTTGCATACAGAAATGAATCCTTAAAATATTTAGGTAAACCTTCAGATAAATTCAAACTTGATATAACCAACCAAGATAGTATACTTGCCAAAAAAATCATGGAGGAAAATAGTACAATTACAAAATACTCATCAAATGTAGATCATGTTTACGAAGAAGTCAATGCTCTCGAATGTGATATTATGGATTATTATGAAAAGTATAGTCCTACTACTGCGAAAACTTTGATAAACACACTTTTTCTTCCGCGTCATAAAATTTGCAAACAGTGTGCGAATTTAGAAGACAGTCCAGTATTCTCTGATCAATTAATATATGCAAAAAAATCTTTACACGCAAAAGAAGTTCGTTTATTGCAACAAAATGATACGTTGTGTTTTGCATATTGTTCAGTAGATGACAAACTTGACGATAGCTTATTTTCGCAATACAATAATGTTCAGCATTGCTTGTTAGTTTACAATTGCCTAAAAACTAATGCATCCAGTATATTTTATTTTTATAGTCCACTGCAAGATGTTTTTGACTTGAAAACAACACTTGAACCAAATATTCTCATAAGTAGCGATATAAAGGGAACAGTAAACACAGAATTGTATCACCGTTGTGCAAACAATTTTTATACAAGGATATCAAATCAAGGCATCGCACCTATGGTATTTCATATAGATCATAATAATATCCTGAATGCTATAAAACATATTGGATATGATACTGATTTGCAAAATTGGATGAATTATCGTAATGACATATTTAGATCACATAGTTTTAAACAAGATGAAGTTCCTGATCATAGAGCGAATAGGTCTAGTTTATTATTATTAGAACCATTATTGCTGATGCCAGAATTAGGAAGTTCTAGATACAGGCACGGGAAAAATCGCATTTCACAATCAGAACACATGAAAATAGTAAAAATAGTGATTGCCTATACTCTTTCTTTCTTTATTTTAGCAACAATCACATTTTATATAGTATATTTCACTTGATATATATTTTTAAAAAATCTGTTATCTACTTTGTCAAGTTTAAAACACAAACATTATTTATTAGCACTAAGCAAAGAGATTGAAATATAAAATTTAATTTCACGTTAAACTTGAATTTTAACTTCTATATATTTAACAATTATTATAAGTAAAATTATTTACTTCTTCATGCTGCTTTGTATAAAAATTAATTAACAAAAGTTTATCAATTTGTTGTTGCTTGTTTATGTTTGCATATGTTTATTTAAATTAAAAAATTACGCTATTTTATTAAAAATGCAATAAAACAAAACTGTACAAAAAAGAAATTGAATTTAATATAAGATGAAAATACTAATTTTTAATTTTGATATAGAGCTTAACACGTGACATTCTTTATATGCAAGTTTTACAAATTATGAAAGAATGCAATTAAACAATAATACAAGGTTATTAAGAATTTTTATTACTTGTTGATACATTAAATACTTGTTAGCGGATACTATTAATATTGCACGCACATTTTAGATACACATTTTGTTAATCGTTTTCATATTGTGTATGAAATATTTGCAATAAAATTAATATACACAATTTTACTATGTATAACAGAGAAAACCGACCTTATTGTTATCTCTTTTGAACTATTTTACAATATAAAATAAATAGATTTATATAAAACATACGTATAACTTACAGCAATAAATAAATTTCATTCTAATTTACAAAATCACAGTACAGTCTCGCAATATGGCTTACATTTGTATGGCTCATTTAAAATTTTTCAAATTTACTGATTCCTAGCGCTGGAAGTATAAAAATTAAGAAATATTTAAAATTTATCGACTATCAAATTTTTTAATTTAGAATTTAGTTACAGGATCACATTCAGAGCCATATTATAATGAGACTCTAACTGTAATATAAATGTTGATCTACTATTTACAATCGAATCAATTAAAATTCAGTTATTAAAACCATTGAAATATTAATACTTAATATGTAATATTTATATGACAAATATAAACACATCTTTACGTTCACTATTAGAATTGTTTAAACAAAAATTCAATTATTTCTTACTTTCGCAATATGAATATAATTATCAAATGGGTAATTTTCTATTCAATACTATGTGTCAATATTAGAACTATAATTACTAGTTTATATATAAGACTATATGATAATGCAATTAATTAATTTGAATATAACGCATTAATAATTCACTTGCAGTTTTATAACGTGCAATACAACAGCATGCATGTAAAAAATCATTCTTTTTCTACTGTCTTGTTATACTACTTTAAATAGTACACTTATTTGCCTGTGCTTGTACTTGTAGAAATGTAATAAAATATACAAGAGGAAATGTTGAACTTAAAACACATCAGTGCTTACAAAGAAGATCGAAACAAATAATAATTCCGAATTTACTTAACTATTTAAAATTTCCTTAATATTTCATATTTACGTATAACGTGAAAAATTTTATCAAATGCTGCATACAATTTAATGTATTCTATTATTTCAATAAAATTATTTTCACTATTGTGTTTCCTTTTCTTTTATTAATTATAACTTTATTAAAAGTACATTAGAAATAAATCAATATTCTAAAGCTTTCTATTTATTTGTTTGATTAAATTTCGTAAAAAAAAATTAGAAGTATTAAAAGATGAGATTTTTTAAATCACATTTTTCTAGTCATATTGTAATTAATAGTATATTTGTATAACTTTACGATAGTTTTCTTTCAAATAGCAATTAAGTTATATTGATGATCCTAGTATGAAAAATTGTATCGAGTACCAAGAGCAGATAGATTATAAGTATTTTTTAAATACAAATATAATATACCTTACTTATAATGTGTTACAAAGCAGAAATCAAAAACGTTATCCCATTTAAATATCGTCGAACAATCCTCTCGGAGGAGGTCCTACACGATTTGTATTCGTAATAAATGCTCTTGCATTGTCCGTACGATCTTCGTAAAAATCGTCAGTTTGATAACCCCTATCGTAACAATTATTTGCACCATAACTATCAACCCCAGACGTCATACCAATGTAATATTCCGCTGGATCAAAATCACGTAACAATCCAGCTCTTGCAGATTCTACCGACTCGTCCCTTTTCAGAGGTCGCACTATAATTTAATTTATGAATTGCAAATAGAAATTTTTATTATTGATATTATTAATTTAACAATATATTGTATACCTGTGTCAGTGCTTTGTCGAGACGTTCTATAACGAGATGAATTCGTAGAACTACTGAATCTTTCTTGAAATTCACGCCTTCTACACATTGAATCTTCTGCTCTTTGTCGTTTACGTCTCTCTAAAAATAAAAAATCATAGTAAAATACAAATGATAAATTATATATCTGTTATAATGTTTAATTATATACCTCGTTTTATTAATTCTCGACCTTCTTCAACAATATCTGTTGTAAATTCATCATCATCAAGAAACTGTTGGAAACCCAACATAGAAAGCAATCTACTTCCTAGGCTAAAATATGTTGCTAAACAAAATGCTAAAATAGCCATTGGAAAATATACATTAAATCCATCAGATATAATGGAGATAACATCCATGTGACCCATAACCTGAATAAATAAGTCATAGAATAAGTTGTGTATATTAAATTAATTGTAAACAGAACTTATTTACTGTTAGGATATTTACCTGAGTATAGTGGGTTTCTAATATGTGAGTTTTTATAATATGTGAATCCATGTGTATGAGACCCAAAAAATTTAAGCACATAGGTGGTGTAAGACGACACAACATCATACCACTAAATATTAAGCTGTACTCGTTAGTCTGATGGTGTGGTGCTAAATAATATAAATTCAGCACACGAATTTTTAAAACGGTTGAATAAGCACAGTAACAGAGATATGCAATTATTAGCGTTGATAGCAACTGAAAATAATATTTTATTCTTCAAAAAAAGCTTATTCTTTAACAATAATGTTTGTTAATATCAATTTTAAATTATACTTACTGACCTCAATTGTAAAATAATCATAATTTTCTCTAGCTAGATTCAGAAACTGGGCAAACAACGACAATACTGGAGATTTATTGAAAAATGTTACTTCTGACCATACTACAGCTATTGAAAGGCAACCAGCACAAATAGCTGCTACTTTTTGAACATAACTCTTTATAATACATTTCCAATACCACTCTAAAAATGTTAAAAAATTGTTAGGAACTAAATAAAGCTTAATAAACTTTTATGTTTGTATACATATAAACCTTACCAACAACTGGATTGTATATGAACCTAAGTGGAAACGAACGATACGGAGGAAAAGTTGACTTGAATCTTCTGTCATGACTTATTTGATTCTTTGCTATATCTTCCAAATCAATTATTTTGTTAACTAAAATACCCCACTGAGTTTCTATACGCTGCAAAGTTTGTAGTGCTTTTATGGTCTGAAAAACAAAATTTTTTAATTCAAATATACATTTATTCATTAGATATGTATATTTCTAATCAATGACAGACCTGTCTATGCAAACGAATTAAAGATTTTTCTGATGGTGTATCGGTTGGTGTGTCATCAGGTAACTGCCTTCTATTCATTCTATCTTTTAATTCTGCAGGAATCTTTTGGAAAATTGTTTCTAAATTACAATGGAAAGGATGGCCTGGACCAATAGATACTGTAGCTGCTTGTAAAGACTAAACAATAATTTAAATAATATAGAAAGAAATATTAAGGTCTTATAAAATATAGATTATATAAAATGTCTTATTACCTCAAGTATATCATCTACTGTCTCCTCTGCTTCACATTTATCTAAACTTAATTTAGCAACCTTAAAATAGCTATAATTTAAAGTATACCCAGGTTTACTAGCATTCCATAATCCACGAGGAACTTCTACAAGTGCATATCCAAGTAACAATACTAGCAAAAACAGACCCCATGTATTTGATGCAGATGATGCTATAGCTTTTAGTTTTTGACTAAAGGACATACAAACATTTATGTATATTAAATAAAAAACTATATAATGAGAATATTTTTTTACTGCATTTAATGTACTAACAAAAAATATTTACCCATCAAGATCTAAGCCAGGTTTCAATGCTATGTATATTAAAAGGATTCCACATATAAACAAGTAACTTCCATAATATATAGCATTATCAATCAAAGCAGATTTCAATTTTCCTTGGATAGTAAAATCTCCTGCTTTTATGTAAGACTGCATAAGCGGTAATATTAACCATGTCAAACATTGTGAAGTCCAATAAACAATTCTCCATAGATTTGGAAATATATTTTCTGGAACGTTAGGCCAAGGTTCTTTACAAGTGTGAAATGGTGCTACTGTTGTACTATCAAGGTTTGCTTCTGTAGTATTATGAATATTCTGCTCAACACACTGTCTAAAAACAGTCTGTAAAAAAATGCATAAAATTAATTTAAGATAATTTAAGATAAATTATTTTTATAATTAATTTAAGATAAATTATTTTTATACATTACTTTAAATCTATATTTTTATTACTTACTGATGAAACATCTAAAGGTAATATAAATATAATCAGCAATGAAAAATACCATGCTATAAGCACAGAAATTGTAACAATGATATGATGTCGAAAAATATTTCCATATTTATACAATAAGGTAGCAGCAAGACAAAAAGCTACTACAATCTCTGTGACGAATGCTCCTGGAATCATTCTGGTTTGGTAACAGTATTTAACTTTCTTATATCATAACTCCACTGTTATAAGTTTTCCAAGTAGTTTTTATGATCTACTCAGTATCATTCATTTTATTCTGTTCTTCTGCAGTTTCTCTGATTTTTAATTCAGCATCCTTTTGCATTTTCTCTAGTTTTTCCAAGGTAACTGATTTCAATGGAATCAACTTGGGTTTGCAAAGTATATAATCTAAATTTTCTTCCTGGTATAGGAAGCCTTGCCTAGGAAGAATTATATCAATTTTTTCTGTAGAATTGTCTATCAATTCTGACATTTTTGCTGAAATAAAAAAAATATAGAAATCAATAATATAGTTTTTAAATACACACTGAAGAAATTAAAGGAACCACATGTGATCATTATATATTATCAATACTGTTAATATTTTTTAACAAACTGCATTAGTCTCATATGTTCAATATTTATTGACAATGATGTCACTACAAAAATATGGCTATATCACCAACAGATGTCTTCAAAAGCTATAGAATCTTATAAAACCAGTTATCAGGAATAATGATTCATTGAAAAATGCTTTCGCTATAATCTTGACTCAACTCTTTAGTTTTTCATTACTGGAATATTATTCGAATGTTTTAAGCTTTCCGATACTACAGTTTTTAATCTTACACTGAACTCTGTTGCCAATATTTAAATATTGATCACATGTTAATATTTTTCTTCACATGTCCAGTTATATTGACAATACATATTGATTGCCTGAGGTCCCTTTAAATGTGACACAAGGATTTAAGCCAAAATAATCACATATTTTCTTTTTTGTAAAAGGGTGACTAAATCGTCAATACATGCAACACATTATGCCATTCTGCAAATAATCAATACATTATTCTAACACTCAATAAAATGTAGGTATTCCATGAATTTTAGAGAAATAAAATATTAAATAGTAACAGATTCGAATAAAAGTATTGAGTAAAAATTGACAGAGTTATTTACAATCGTATCTTTTGTCTATATAGATGACTTCCGAAATCGTTTACGTTTCATACTCTTTATATTTACACATACTTTTATCATCGGGAAATATAATATTTCCATTTCTTTACAACGAAATTATTAGACACACATTGTATGATACAGCCAATGACTACAGAAACAGATATAAGGCCACGCATGCCTTTGTTCTCGATGTATCATGGAGAACAGGCGCAATCTGCTCTATCTTCGTACAAAAGTATGAAACAATTTGCGCTGCAGCAGTCTAACACATTTTAAGGTAACAGTAGATTGCTTTGATATCGACTATGATACCATTTGAATCGACAAACCAGCACACCACCTACGGAATACCAAAGAGTAGAAATTACAAGAAGCGACACTAGACAAGGAAACTTACCTCTTAGAGAGAGACAGAGAACACAAAATACTGGAGGGCGCGCATGTGCACGGTGTAGAAGAATGGCGGTCAAAAAAGGATAGTTTAAATCTGCATATTCATCAATAATTTATTTGTAATGAATATTTTCTCATATCTTTGTAACACATTCATCTGTAATTTCATATGAAATAAAGTTTTTCATTTTCTTATAAGTTATTTTATTTTCTTTTCCTTTCCAACTTTCCCACGCCGTAAAATTAATTAAAATACCTGAAAAGATAATATTAGTAATGTACAGAAAATAATTTACAAATATATTCCAAATTATTATAAGATTTGTAAAACTACTAGACTTGAATAAGTGTGGAACTTGTAATATTTACTTCCTCCTAACATTTTCGTAAAAGAATATGTGGGACAAATAAAATTATAATTTAATTCGTAGCTATTAGCTCGGTATCGTTTTCTAAAGTTCATTTCGATAAAAATGTTTAAAAAACGATACCGATTACCAGGTCACACCACGTGGAGGTTGCTACGATAGTGACCCACCCTAACTCCAAATCCCTACCACCCTCCAATTGCAACCTCATTCATCAAAAGGATGAATGAGTTCTGACTCTACTTAGCTCATAGGTTCGCATATACAAATTCTTTACCACAATCCAGTAAAGAACTTGTATCACACACACACATACATTAACTTAAAACTGACGCACGCTTACAATTAACTTAAAACTAGCGCACGCATCCCTCGATGATCCCACGATGATCCCTCGATGATTGATGTACTATTCAATAAGTGAGTTTTGATTCTACTTAGCTTGTAAACTCACAAAAATATACAAGTTCTTTACCATAGTATAGCAAAGAACTTGTATCGCACACACACACGCTTTACATCGTAAAATTTAATACGTTCATAGGTTTCCACGCTCACACTCTTATTAACATACTTATTCGAAATGCCGCACGCGTACCTCTCATTCTAAGATTGCACTCAAATAATCTATGACGAACTCAAAAAGCAAGGGGAAGAAAGTTAGAAGAACTTTCTATTAAAAGCAAAGAATGTTAGAAAAACATTCTACTAAAAGAAAAGAAAGTTAGAAGAACTTTCTGTCAAAAAAGGGGATCAGTATTTTTCGCCAAGTGAACCTCGCCTTCCATGGGTCAAAGGGTAGTCCACAGTGTCTTACGTGAACCACGAGACCGAGATGAACCGAAAATACTGGCAAGAACGAGTGACACATCCGCGGAGGGTCTCCCATTTCCCCGCCGCTTGCGTGTGAAGCAAGTCTTACCACAGAGAGGAGACCCCTGCCGTGAGGCGGCAGATCGAGATGAGCCATCAATCGATCGGCCCCGCAGAGATGTGTCCCTGGCGCTACACCAGCACTTGCAGCTCACCTCGGCCGCGTGTTCACTGCGCTATGAACCCCCAATGATCCACTTGGGTTCGGAACGATTGACAAAAAATAACCGAGTATACTACAATCTAACGCGTACAAAGCTTGAGAATTGAGAAGATGCAAGAAGAGTGCAAGTTAGAATGGGAGGCACTTACAGGGACTCACCTGCCCCGCTCACAAGTACACTTAACTTAAAACTAACGCACGCATAAAAATAACTTAAGACTAACGCACGCATAAAAATAACTTAAAACTAACGCACGCATCCCTCGATGATCCCTCGATGGATGTCTTCAATGATGATCTATTCATTACCTACAGAATAATTAGTCGTAACAATAAAAAGAGGAAACGGTGAAACAAATGCAATATTAGTAACATTATAATGTTGAGACATCCACAATTCATGTCGACTCAATAAAAATACGCCTGTAAAATATACAATATACTTGAGAAATATTCAATTACTTAATTAAAATCAGAACCTGAAACATCTGAACGGAATTAATTAATACAATAAATTAATACAATGAAGACACGTGAATAAATAAATTGCTTACATAAAATTAAAACCTGAAATATACAAAAATGATTAAGACAAATATGAAACATTGAAAATTACTTACATAAAATTAAAGCCCTAAATGTGCCTTTTGTTCTAAAATTGCACTCGTATAATGTAAAAGTAAGTAAAGAAAAGAGCAAAACAAGAAACTTGGAAGAACTTTCTTTTAAGTGTAAAGCAACTGTTAATAAAAATGATAGGCTACTACTACAAACTAATATCTAACAAGTTAAAAAATTGACGTCAAAATGAGTGCAAGTTAGAACAAAAGGCACTTACAATTTGCGCAAGCTTTTCGTCACATATCGCGACGAAAAACCTGCGCCCGAGCCCACCCAACCTCCCACAGCTCGGAATTAGAATAAAACTAATGCACTGAACATAACTTATCAAAAATTAAATTCTGAAACAGAGAAAAATTTATTAACATAGAAAATTAGGCGAAGGAGTCAAATATTTCAAATAAAGTCGCGAAATAAAACCGTAGCCCTCAGCTCGGTATAGTTTTCTAAAGACTGAAAAATCTTTAGAAAACTATACCGATTACCGGGTCACACCACGTGGAGGTGGCTACGATAGTGACCCACCCTAACTCCAAATCCCTTCCTCCCTCCAAATGCAACCTCATTTATCAGAAGGATAAATGAGTTCTAACTCTACATAGCTCATAGGCTCGCATATACAAGTTCTTTACCACAATCCAGTAAAGAACTTGTATCACACACACACGTACATTAACTTAATACTAATCGCAAGGGATCCCACACACGCACGCTTAACTTATTCTAAACGCCGCACGGTACCTCTCATTCTAAGATTGCACTCGAATAATCTATGACGAAGCAAAAAAGCAAAGGGGAAGAAAAGAAAGTTAGAAGAACTTTCGCAAAGAAGATAAGAAAGTTAGAAGAACTTTCGCAAAGAAGCTAAGAAAGTTAGAAGAACTTTCCGTGAAAAAAGGGGACCATTATTTTTCGCCAAGTGAACCTTGCTTTCCATGGGTCAAAGGGTAGCCCATAGTGGCTTACGTGAACCACGACGGCAAAGATGAACCGAAGATACCTTTGGCAAGAACGAGTGATACACCCCAGTTGGCGGAGGGTTCCCATTTCCCCCAGCGCTCTCGCGTCTTACTACAGAGAGGATACCCAGACCGTGATGCCCCTTGGCAGAATGGCGGCGGGTCGGGGAGGCACATCAGAGTATGAGAGGTGCCAACCCCGATCCGCCCCGCCGGGCAAAGAATATCACTCGCTCTACACCGGCACTTGCAGCTCACCTCTACCGCGTGTTCACAGCGCTATGAACCCCCAATGATCCACTTGGGCGCAGAACGATTGACAAAAAATAAGTGGGATACTACAAGCTAACGCGTACAAAGTTTGAGAATTGTGAAAATGAGTGCAAGTTGGAATGAGAGGTACTTACAAGGACCCACCCGCCCTACCCACGAGCACACATAACTTAGAACTAACGCACGCATAAAAGTAACTTAAAACTAGCGCACGAATCCCTCGATGATCCCACGATGATCCCACGATGATCCCACGATGATCCCACGATGATCGATGTCTTCAATGATGAACTATTCATTACCTGTAAAATAAATAGGTGTGAGAATGAAGAAAGGAAACAGAAAAGAAAATACAAGATTATCTAGTTAAAATAAAAACCTGAAATATCTGAATGAAATTAAGGCAAACACGAATTATTAACACAAAAACCTGAGACGTCTCAATAAAATTAAAACAAACAGGACTCGTTAAAATAGAACCCTGAAACATACAAATACAATTGAGACACATATGAATAAATAAAGTACTTGCATAAAATAAAAACCTGAAACATACAAAAACGATTAAGCCCTAAATGTGCCTTTTGTTCTAAAATTGCACTTGTATAATTTAAAACTTTGTAGAGAAAAGGAGTAAAGAAGAAAGTTGGAAGAACTTTCGTTTAAGTTTCGAGCAATTGATAATGAAAATGGCTATTACTACAATCTAATATCTAACAAGTTAAAGAATATTTGTAAAGATAAGTGCAAGTTAGAACAAAAGGCACTTTGCGCAGGTTTTTCGCCACATGTGACGAAAAACCTGCGCCCGAGCCCACCCAACCTCCCACAGCTCGGAATTAGAATAAAACTAATGCACTGAACATAACTTATCAAAAATTAAATTCTGAAACAGAGAAAAATTTATTAACAGAGAAAAGTTTATTAACATAGAAAATTAGGCGAAGGAGTCAAATATTTTAAATAAAGTCGCAAAATAAAACCGTAGCCCTCAGCTCGGTATAGTTTTCTAAAGACTGAAAAATCTTTAGAAAACTATACCGATTACCGGGTCACACCACGTGGAGGTGGCTACGATAGTGACCCACCCTAACTCCAAATCCCTTCCACCCTCCAATTGCAACCTCATTTATCGGAAGGATAAATGAGTTCTGACTCTACTTAGCTCTTAGGTTCGCACATACAAGTTCTTTACCACAATCCAGTAAAGAACTTGTATCACACGCACACACATACATTAACTTAATACTAATCGCAAGGGGCCCCACACACATACGCTTAACTTATTCTAAACGCCGCATGGTACCTCTTATTCTAAGATTGCACTCGAATAATCTATGACGAATTCCAAAAGCAAAGGGAAGAAAGTTAGAAGAACTTTCTATTGAAAGCAAAGAAAGTTAGAAGAACTTTCTACTGAAAGAAAAGAAAGTTAGAAGAACTTTCTGTCAAAAAAGGGATTCAGTATTTTTCGCCAAGTGAACCTCGCCTTCCATGGGTCAAAGGGTAGTCCATAGTGTCTTACGTGAACCACGAGACCGAGATGAACCGAAAATACTGGCAAGAACGAGTGACACATCCGCGGAGGGTCTCCCATTTCCCCGCCGCTTGCGTTTGAAGCAAGTCTGACCGCAGAGAGGAGACCCCTGCCGTGAGGCGGCAGATCGAGATGAGCCATCAATCGATCGGCCCCGCAGAGATGTGTCCCTGGCGCTACACCAGCACTTGCAGCTCACCTCGGCCGCGTGTTCACTGCGCTATGAACCCCCAATGATCCACTTGGGTTCGGAACGATTGACAAAAAATAACCGAGTATACTACAATCTAACGCGTACAAAGCTTGAGAATTCAGAAGATGCAAGAGTGCAAGTTAGAATAAGAGGCACTTACAGGGACCCACCCGCCCTGCCCACAAGCACACTTTACTTAAAACTAACGCACGCATACAATTAACTTAAAACTATCGCACGCATCCCTCGATGATTCCTCGATGATCCCTCGATGATCGATGTCTTCAATCTTCGCGTATACGCCATTCACACATGCACTCACTCATACTACAATGTTTTACAATAGACGCAACTTAAAATTAACTTAAAATTAACTTAGAATTAGCGCACTGGTTGATGAAATCCCACGAAGGAAGTCTTCAATGATGACCCATTCACCACCTATAGAATAATTAGGTGTAGGAATGAAAGGAGGAGAGGGAGAAGCGAATGCAAGATTAGTAACATTAAAATGTTTGGACATGCATAATTCATGCTAACATTCAAATGCATATTAACATCGTCGGAATAAAAGAGAAATAAAATTCGAGTCGACTCGATAAAAATACGCGTATAAAGTATACAGTATACTTAAGAAATATTCGAATTACTTAATTAAAATAAAATCCTAAAATATCTGCAAGAAATTAAGATAAACTTGAATCATTAAAATAAGAACCTGAAACATTTGAACGAAATTAAGACAAACATGAATTATTAAGATAAAAACCTAAAACATCTGAATAAAATTAAGACAACTATGGATCGTTAAAATGAAAACCTGAAACATACAAAAATGATTACGAAAAATATGAAACAATAAATAACTTACTTGAAATTAAAACCTGAAACATAGCAAAGTAATTAAGAATATGTACCATTAAAAATTACTTACATAAAAATAAAACCTGTAACAGACAAAAGCAATTAAGACAAAAATGAAATATTAAAAATTACTTACATAAAATTAAAACCTGTAACAGACAAAAGCAATTAAGACAAAAATGAAATATTAAAAATTACTTACATAAAATTAAAACCTGAAATAGACAAAAGCAATTAAGGCAAAAATGAAATATTAAAAATTACTTACACAAAATTAAAACCTGAAACATACAAAAATGATTAATACAAATATGAATCATTAAAAACTACTTACACAAAATTAAAACCTGAAACATACAAGAATGTGATTAAGACAAATATAAAATATCAAAAATTACTTACACAAAATTTAAACCTGAAACAGACAAAAATGATTAAGACAAATTAGAAATATTAAAAATTACTTACATGAAAATAAAACCTGAAACATACAAAAATGATTAAGACAAATTAGAAGTATTAAAAATTACTTACATGAAAATAAAACCTGAAACATACAAAAATGATTAAGACAAATTAGAAATATTAAAAATTACTTACATAAGAATAAAACCTGAAACATACAAAAACGATTAAGACAAATTAGAAATATTAAAAATTACTTACATGAAAATAAAACCTGAAACATACAAAAATGATTAAGACAAATTAGAAGTATTAAAAATTACTTACATGAAAATAAAACCTGAAACATACAAAAATGATTAAGACAAATTAGAAATATTAAAAATTACTTACAGAAGAATAAAACCTGAAACATACAAAAATGATTAAGACAAATGAGAAATATTAAAAATTACTTACATAAATTTAAAACCTGAAACAGACAAAAGCAATTAAGACAAATTAGAAATATTAAAAATTACTTACATGAAAATAAAACCTGAAACATACAAAAATGATTAAGACAAATTAGAAGTATTAAAAATTACTTACATGAAAATAAAACCTGAAACATACAAAAATGATTAAGACAAATTAGAAATATTAAAAATTACTTACAGAAGAATAAAACCTGAAACATACAAAAATGATTAAGACAAATGAGAAATATTAAAAATTACTTACATAAATTTAAAACCTGAAACAGACAAAAGCAATTAAGACAAATTAGAAATATTAAAAATTACTTACACAAAACTAAAACCTGAAACAGACAAAAATGATTAAGACAAATTAGAAATATTAAAAATTACTTACAGAAGAATAAAACCTGAAACATACAAAAATGATTAAGACAAATGAGAAATATTAAAAATTACTTACATAAATTTAAAACCTGAAACAGACAAAAGCAATTAAGACAAATTAGAAATATTAAAAATTACTTACACAAAACTAAAACCTGAAACAGACAAAAATGATTAAGACAAATTAGAAATATTAAAAATTACTTACAGAAGAATAAAACCTGAAACATACAAAAATGATTAAGACAAATGAGAAATATTAAAAATTACTTACATAAATTTAAAACCTGAAACAGACAAAAGCAATTAAGACAAATTAGAAATATTAAAAATTACTTACATGAAAATAAAACCTGAAACATACAAAAATGATTAAGACAAATTAGAAGTATTAAAAATTACTTACATGAAAATAAAACCTGAAACATACAAAAATGATTAAGACAAATTAGAAATATTAAAAATTACTTACAGAAGAATAAAACCTGAAACATACAAAAATGATTAAGACAAATGAGAAATATTAAAAATTACTTACATAAATTTAAAACCTGAAACAGACAAAAGCAATTAAGACAAATTAGAAATATTAAAAATTACTTACACAAAACTAAAACCTGAAACAGACAAAAATGATTAAGACAAATTAGAAATATTAAAAATTACTTACAGAAGAATAAAACCTGAAACATACAAAAATGATTAAGACAAATGAGAAATATTAAAAATTACTTACATAAATTTAAAACCTGAAACAGAGAAAAGCAATTAAGACAAATTAGAAATATTAAAAATTACTTACACAAAACTAAAACCTGAAACAGACAAAAATGATTAAGACAAATGAGAAATATTAAAAATTACTTACATAAATTTAAAACCTGAAACACACAAATGCAGTTAAAGACAGAAAATTGAAAGACAAGGAATGAAATCTATCTTTATTCGAAACGCAACTTTGGAAAAATTGAGACCACCAAAAATATATTAGACGAAATAAAATGACGAAGAGTCTTGAAAACTTCGGTGCAAGAATTAAAATACAGAAAAGACTTGGAAACTTCGAAGCAAGAAACGAAAAAGAAAAGGGACTTGAAACCTTTCTAGCAAGAAATAAAATAGAGAAGACTTGAAACCTTTCCAGCAAGGAATAAAATAGAGAAGACTTGAAAACTTCCAAGCAAGAAATAAAACAGAATGATGTCCCGAAATCTTCGAAATAAAAAACAAAATCATTTAGAATCTGAAAAAATCTTAAACTAAATAAGTCCTGCATCCTGTACTCACATTTTCACACACTCACGCATACTATAATACAAAAGCCCTAAATGTGCCTTTTGTTCTAAAATTGCACTCGTATAATGTAAAACTTTGTAAAGAAAAGTGTTAAAGAAGAAAGTTGGAAGAACTTTCTTTTAAGTTTCAAGCAATTGACAATAAAAATGACAGGCTATTACTACAATCTAATACGTAACAATCTAATATGTAACAAGTTAAAAAATTGTAAAGACGAGTGCAAGTTAGAACAAAAGGCACTTACAATTTGCGCAAGCTTTTCGCCACATGTCGTGACGAAAAACCTGCGCCCGAGCCCACCCAACCTCCCACAGCTCGGAATTAAAAAACTAATGCATTGAACAGAACTTACCAAAAAATAAATTCTGAAACAGACAAAATTTGATTAAGGCAGATATAAATTATTTCATTACTTACGTAAAATAAAAATCTGAAACAGACAAAATTTTATTAACACAGAAAATTGTGGGAGGAGGAGGAGGACAATTTTTCTTTATTTCATACAAGAATTTCTCAAAAAACAAAACGCAATGAAAATTGCGGATTTGAGGAAGCAACATAACTTAGCAAAGGAGAAGCACTAAAACAGACAAAAATTTATTAACTCAGAAATTCAAGAAGAAAGAGCAATGTAGGAACTTACCAAAAATTAAATTCTGAAACAGACAAAATTTTATTAAGGCAGATATAAATTATTTCATTACTTACGTAAAACAAAAATCTAAAACAGAGAAAAGTTATTCAGACAAATATAAATTATTTCATTACTTACATAAAGTAAAAATCTGAAACAGACAAAATTTTATTAACACAGAAAATCGTGGGAGGAGGAGGAGGAAAATTTTTCTTTATTTCATACAAGAATTTCTCAAAAATATAAAACGCAATGAAAATTGCGGATTTGAGAAAACGACATAACTTAGCAAAGGAGAAGCACTAAAACAGACAAAAATTTATTAATTCAGAAATTCGAGAAGAAAGAACAATGCAAGAACTTACCAAGAATTAAAATCTGAAACAGACAAAATTTTATTAAGGCAAATATAAATTTCATTACTTACGTAAAATAAAAATCTGAAACAGTCAAAAGTTATTAAGACAAATATAAATTATTTCATTACTTACATAAAATAAAAATCTGAAACAGACAAAATTCTATTAACACAGAAAATTGTGGGAGGAGGAGGAGGAGGAAAATTTTTCTTTATTTCATACAAGAATTTCAAAAAACAAAACGCAATGAAAATTGCGGATTTGAGGAAGCAACATAACTTAGCAAAGACGAAACACTAAAACAGACAAAAATTTATTAAGACAGAAATTTGAGAAGAGAACATTTTAGCTTACCAAAAAATAAAATCTGAAACATACAAAATTTTATTATCCTACAAAATTGTACGAGAAGAAGTGAAACAACCCTATCGAGAAACAGAAAACACAATGACAATTACGAAATTAAGAGCAATCAACAATAAAACAATTTATTCAAAATCAATTCCTGAAACAGAGAAAAATAATTAGCACATAAAATTCGGGGAAATTAAAATCGTGAAGGGGTATACAAATCGCGAAGGGGTATACAAATCGCGAAGGGATATAAAAATCTCGAATCTCAAAATTTAATCGCGAAGGGATATAAAAATCTCGAATCTCAAAATTTAATCGCGAAGGGACACAAAAATCTCTAATCTCAAAATTTAATAGGGTGGGCATAAAAATCTCGAATCGCGAAGGGACACAAAAATCTCTAATCTCAAAATTTAATAGGGTGGGCATAAAAATCTCGAATCGCGAAGGCATGCAAAAATCTCTAATTTCGTAATGTAATCGCGAAGGGACACAAAAATCTCTAATCTCAAAATTTAATAGGGTGGGCATAAAAATCTGGAATCGCGAAGGCATGCAAAAATCTTTAATTTCAAAATTTAATCGCGAAGTTACGCAAAAATCTTTAATATCGAAATTTAATTGGGAGGGCATAAAAATCGCGAGTGGCTTTGCTCGTAAAAATTCGAGCAAAACGATACATTTTGTATCGTTCAAAAAAATAGCTGTAAAACACAAGAAAATATTAGCGAGCATAGTGACAAAATGACTGTCCATCCTAAGATGGACAGCCATTGATAGTTCCCCTCTTCTTTGGCAATTTTTGCCGGGGCTCTTCGGCATATAGCCTCTTCTCTCTTCGGCAAAGCCTCACAAAAATCACTCGCGAATTTTTACGGTAACTCGGACATTCTTAGTTTTCAATTACATAAATTCTCAATTTCGCTATCAATCTCCATAAACAGATAGCAGACAGTTTTATTAGAAATAAAATTGCATTACTATCCATTTATTTCGATCGATAACAAAATCGAAATTTTATGTAATATATAATAAGTTAATTTGGCAAGAAAAATAATTACTCAAAATAAAAATACGACCAGCGATTCTTAGAATGCGCTGTCCGTAAAAGAATGTCCGAGCAGAATATTTTATTTCACTGCACTTCACTTCACTGTATACTTCATTTTTGCAGTCGGATCTAGAACCCGACTGCGACTTACAAACTAAAAGGCCTGGCCTGAACGAACAATCGAGTTCAAGAGATATTAAATATATGCATATTTAATTTTTCTCTTCTCGATTTTTCGTGAACCCCCCAGATGCAAGCATCTCACGTGTGAGAGAGGAAGACAGAGAAACGTGAAAGCTTGCTCTGGCCCTACCTACTTAAAACTAACTCATTCACACCAGAAGTAAGCTACCTGCCTGCCTATCGCTATATTTAAAAAATTGCAAAGTCCACTCTCACAAAAACACACTCCACGGTTCTCACACATACCACCCGGGTGCAAATAAGCCTAATCCTAGGGAGTACGTCCCGGGACGTCTCCGACACCCGAGTTCAATACTACATTCACACTCTAAGTTCATACCTTTTTGCTGAAATCGATCGACAATCGACAGTGAACTTAACATATTTCATTTTCATACTCTTTCGAATATACAATGTAATATGTACTTGTAATAATTTCAACTACTCATACTATTTTCTAACTTATTCAATTTATAAAAATTTCAAATGACTCTACTTGCATTTTGTATGCATTTTCAAATGACTCTACTTGCATTTTGTATGCATTTTCAAATGACTCGACTTGCATTTTGTATGCATTCTCAAATAGAATTTTGCAAAATTTAAAAAATAAATCTATAGTTTAATCGACACAAGGTCCACGACCTAACCACACACACACACGTGTAACTTGTGTCGATAATTCACTGTCAATTTGTCGATCGCCAATACATCTTAAAACTAAACCGTGTCCACCTGCCCTAACTCATGCGAGTAGCATCTAAGCACGCGCATGAATTTAGAGCATAAAAATGAACACGGCCAACAATATTTTGACCTACCAGTTTTCTTCATGTGTGCTGAAAATCCTGAGCTAAAAGACATGATTAGAAACATGCTAATAAAGTGTCTTCCAGCAAAAATTGACTCTAACTTTAAAAAATTTTCAAAATGGAAAATGGAAGATCACTTTGCAAAAATCTAAATATACGATTGTTTCATTTTTAACAGATTTGTGATATCAAAGTAAATTTCTAAATGACTCAAACATTCGTAAATAACTTTGATATCGAAATCTGTTTCTCGCGATATTTTCTTGTACATTTATTTAAAAAATTTTCACGCGTACGTAAAAATTGAAAGTGACTCGATAACTTTATCAAAATGACTCGAAAGCTACTGTGAAATCGGAGGGTCATCCGACTTCTATGTACTAATTTTAATTTTAAATTGTAAAGAAGTTAAAACGCGATGTACAAGAAAATCCTGACCTGAGCTAATAAATGAAATAAACAGTTTGTACGAATTTTGCACGATCGTACAGTCGTGGTCACTATGCTCGCTCAAAAATATAAAATACAACCAGTTCCCGTGTCGCTTCGGACCATTCGTCCTACGACATGATGGGAACCGGAGGAATCGTAAAGCATGCGACTCACCGATCGCTGACTTGCGCCACTGCGATCGTTTTACCGGTAGCATCTGAGACTGCACGTGTGGGAGGCATTGCATCTTAGAGATTCGTTGGCTGATTGATTGATTGATTGATTGACTGCTTGGTTGATTGGCTGCTTGGTTGCATTCATCAGATTTGGATGTGGCGGTTTGGCAATGGACCTTCTGTAATCATAAAAGAATCACAACGATTAATTAACTGTATTTATCGATTTGCATTTTGATAACATAAATGTTTTCTAACTTCTACTCGTGCAAACATATAATAAGCTTTTGATTTTGAAATGTACAAACACATAGAGGCATGCAGGAGTCGGTATAAATTTGCAAACGTTCATGTCACAACGTGAAATATTGTAAAATATTTGAAAATGTATGTCAAAACTCTTGGGTAATTACTTTAGAAAACATGTTAGAACGTTTGCAAAAATATACCGGAACACGTAGGTAACTACACATTAAACACCAGTAACAGTTTGTCAAAACATTTAAATAATCATTATATAAAGTACACTAAAACACTTGTAACCGTTTGTAAAAACATTCAAATAATCATTCTATTAAGTATACTACAACACCAGTAATAGTTTATCAAAACGCTTAAATAACATAACCATAAAATACACTCAAACACCAGTAACAATTTGTCAAAATATTTAAATAACCATTGCATAAAGTACACTAAAGCACTAGTAACACTATGCAAATGCACTTAAATAACCGTTGCATAAAGTACACTCAAATACCAGTATCAATTTGTCAAAATATTTAAATAATAATTGCATAAAATACACTAAAGCACCAGTAACAGTATGTCAAAACACTTAAAAACCGTTGCATAAAGTGCACTAATACCCATTAACGATTTGTAAAAACACTTAAATAATCACTCCACAAAACATATTAAAACAGTAAAAAATTAATAAAACATTTAAATAACCGCACCATAAAACACACTAATATATCCGTATACACGTGCACAATCAGTTAAGAAAATACACTAGTAAAGTCACTGACACTTGTAAAACACACCATAAAATTTGTTAATACACCCCCATAATTAATAAAAAATATTTATTAAAGCACACTAAACACTTGTATTAGTACACTAGGTACATTTATATATCCATATATGCATGCAGGAAACACACCGGTAAAGTCACTGACACTTGTTGAATTACACCATAAAATTTATTAATACACCCACATATTTATTAAAAAATATTTATTAAAACACACTAAACACTTATTAAAGCACAGTAGGTAATACAGGAACAAGCACAATATCGATAAAGTAAACCCTTGACTCGTACCGGTAAGTGTTGACAGGTGCGATCCGACCTCCTCGATTTCCAAAATACGACTGAGAGAACTTGACCTCCCGCTACTGTGAGTGTTATTGGTAGTTGACAACAACCAATTAGACATCATAATGATCTACCGATCTACCAATAGATCCAATTCGACCTCTTCAAGTGTAAGGGTGATTGGTAATGTACAGTAACCAATCAGACATCACGTAATCTACCAATAGCGTGCAACCACTCTTATTGGATGTTGTATAACTATTCTAACATTAATTTTTTCATAATTTTATATTTTTCGATTGTTTATTAACAAATTTATTGTTGCAATTGTTTAAATTTATTATTTTTTTTAACTTATTTTTACAAATATGTTGCGAAATGATTGTTAATTAATATTTTACGATATATTTTATTGTAATTAATAATTTTTTTAGTTATTTATTTATAAAATTGTTGTTGTAACTATCCAAGTCTTTTTTTTATTTTTATTAAATTTTTTATTAATTGTTTAAATGAATAAATTTTTATTAATTTTTTGTTTTTATCAATTTACTCTAGCAGATATGTTGCAAAATAATTGTCAATTAATATATTATGATATATTTTATTGTAACTCATTATTATATAAATTAATTATTGCAATTCAATATTTTTATAACTTTCTTGCGCGAATATATTGTAAATTATCTATGAATTATTGTATACAATATTTTGTTAAAAATTAAAAATTTACGCGCGGGTTTTTAAAAAGTGACGTCATCAACAAAAATGGAACAAGCGCCATCTCTTCGGCGAACAGGGTGAACTACACGTTTTTGAAACTGCAGTTTCATTAGTTTTCCACACTGCCGCTAGACAGTGCCACGTGCCATTTCCGTTAAATTCAATTAAGAGAATAATATGATTTTCAGTCTAGATAAAAAATTAATATTAAAAGAAATTGAAGAAATATGTTTATTTATATCTTTAACTAGTTTTTATCAGCAATAATGTTAGAAAAGGTTCTGACATTGTAGCACATTTAAAGAGTATAAAGAGTTACGAAAGTTTATATTTATAATCTCATTTTATTTTATTACGCTAGAAACTTGTATAACTATACTTTTATTTATACATTACATAACATATAATTATTTGTTCATAGAGGCACTTGATGTAGTTAATAATGACTTTATGAATATAATAAAAACTAAACTAGAATATACTTATACACTGTTTTAAATTATAATTCTATTTCAAGATTTCACAGATCATATTATTAACATACAATTTTTATTTTATATATTTTTATAGATAAAATATTGTACAAAATAGCATTTCATTTTTGTAAATGTATATATAATCTTAAGAGCCAAAGTTTTCTATTTTTTCAGTGCATACTCTGTGTCCATAACTCTGTGTGTACATAAATTTTATTACATTTTCATAGGCCAATAAAATCATGATAACATATAATAAAATTTAGATTGAATTTTTTGAATATACACCTTCAATGTACAATTAATCCTTGTTTACTGTTAGTATTTATATAAAATCTATTTATCCATTTGAATTCCAAATGTTACTGCAATAAAACATTTAAAAAGCGCAAACTGCATAATTGTATTTTCTCTCACAAAGTATCAAACAATATAATAGCAGTGTTTTCGTATCTCCCATGTATTCGTAGTAATGTTGAATACTTAATATTTAACAGTTCACTGTGATAAACTTCACATATACAATTAGTTGAGCCTTTTGAGTCAATTCCATGGCATTTTTTTAAATGAATCTGGGAAGACACAACTGAGTGCAATCTGATACTCAAATGGTTTATAAAGGCAAATAGATAACTGCAGGTATTCCATGTTGATCAAAATTTGAGTGCTGATGTTAAAGCAAATATTATACCTCGTTTAAAAAGAAATTAGTTACAAACATGACTTTATATAAACTACTTATTTTGTATTCGATGTCCATAGTAGTTAATAATTTTCCATTTGTATAAAAACAGTGTTAAATAACTATAGATTCAAAATTTAAATACTTAAAGAAAAAATTGACTTAATTTTTTTCTTATTTTAGGCATGCTAATTTAAAGAATGGTACAGGAACTTTTTTCACGAAAGGGATTAGACTTTTGTGATGAAAAACCAACTAGAAGACAATCCTCTTGTTCATGTTCCGTAATATACTTCATGATATCCTCCACAGCTTTACTGACTGTGATTCGTTTCAGTGCAGCTTCACGACGTAGCTGCTCCGTAATTTGACGTTGCTGTTGCAAATTCGTGATCACCATATCCATAACAGTTGAATACAGAATATTCTGTATAACTATACATAAAACATAAAATAATTTTATTTTCTACCGTGTATTAATTCAAAATTTCTAATAGTATCCAAAATAACTTAACTTACCAATTCTTAACAATAACCTTTGTTTATATGTTACAGCTTTATCAATTACCAATGATTTACTCAACTTCCTAACATTTAATTTTACTTGGGCCTATCCCTTAAGGCTGATTTGTCTTAAAAATGATCACTTTTTTAAGCAATGATAGAATTTTTATAACAGTATAAATTTATATAAGTTATTTCTTAAATTTTATATAAATTATGAACTTTTATTTAAAAAATAATTTGTATTTCATATATAAATTTTTTTATAATAATTTTGCGACAGGTAACTTCACTTAACAACGTCCCTAGATGTCGCTCTAGAAATCAAATTTCAAGAAAGGTCTCGATTCTGCATCGCGTTTGACGGAAAGCTAAAGCAACCTATCAGTTGTGAATTGCACGTGAAGTAACAATAATTTTTGATTATAAAAATAATAAAAATGGCTTTACACGTACCGAAAGCGCCGGGTATGGCTCAAATGCTTAAAGAAGGAGCTCGTGTAAGTTTTACAATAAATATTTTAACGTTACTTATACAGTTTTAATGAATTATAAGTAGCCGATATTTCCTCATATAAAAGAATATGATTCAGTCTTCCAGTGAGCGTTACCTTTTATGGAAATAATTCGTTTAGATAATTTATTTTCTACATCATATTTTTGTATATTTTATTATGTACCTATATAAAGTAGCAATGTTCTTAATGGTTATAATATTATAACTAATATATTTTATTTTCTTACTTAGTATTTCTCAGGTTTAGAAGAAGCTGTATACAGAAATATAACAGCGTGCAAACAGTTTGTGCAAACTGTGAGAACTGCGTATGGTCCAAATGGCATGAACAAAATGATTATCAATCATATTGAGAAATTATTTGTTACTAGTGATGCTGCAACAATTATTAATGAACTAGAAGTTGAACACCCAGCAGCTAATTTAATAGTTTTAGCATCAAAAATGCAAGAAGCAGAAGTTGGTGATGGTACAAATTTTGTTATAATTTTTGCTGGAGCACTTTTGGAAGCTGCAGAAGAACTACTCCATCTGGTATAAACTTTGAAACTATATTAATAATTAATAATATTTATTAATATAAATAACAATTAAATATTAGTAATATTAACAAAATATATTTTATAACAGGGAATTACCACATCTGAAATAGTTGAAGGATATGAAGCTTCTTTAGAAAAGGCTCTAGAAATATTACCAACATTAATTTGTTATACAGTAAATGATTACCAAGATGAAAAACAGATTAAAGTTGGAATTAAAACAGCCATTATGAGTAAACAATTTGGAAATGAAGAAATTCTTACTTCTCTTGTTTCACGAGCATGTGTATCTATTTTGCCTGAAAAGACAACTTTCAATGTAGATAATGTCAGAGTGTGCAAAATACTTGGAAGTGGTGTATCTAGTTCTGAGGTTGTACAAGGAATGGTATTTAAACGGCAAGTTGAAGGAGATGTTATGAAGCAAGACAATGCTAAAATTGCAGTCTATACTTGTGCTGTGGACATCATGCAAACTGAAACTAAAGGGACAGTATTAATAAAAACAGCAGATGAACTAATGAATTTTTCTAGAGGAGAGGAATCTTTATTAGAGACTCAAATAAAAGCAATTGCTGACAGTGGAGCTACTGTTATTGTTTCAGGAGGAAAATTTGGTGATATGGCTTTACATTACATGAACAAATATAATTTAATGGCTGTTCGCATTCCTAGCAAGTTTGATATTAGAAGATTGTGTAAAACTGTTGGTGCTACTGCTCTTCCAAGATTGGTAAATCATTTTATCATTCAGTCGAATTTTTATGGTATTAGGTAAATTCTAATTGGTGATATATATTTTAGATTCCTCCATCAAAAGAAGAATTGGGATATGCAGATTCAGTATATATTGATGAAGTAGGAGATACAATAGTAGTAAAATTTGCATTACATGGCAAAGATAGCCGTGTCAGTACTATAATTATTCGAGGATCCACCGAAAATTACATGGATGATATCGAACGAGCTATTGATGATGGAGTTAATACATTTAAAGGAATAACAAAAGATGGAAGACTTATTCCCGGAGCTGGTGCTACTGAAATTGAAATAGCTGCACAACTTGCTTCATATGCAGATACATTACCAGGTTTAGAGCAATATGCAGTACGTAGGTTTGCAACCGCTTTGGAAGTGTTTCCAAAAACCTTGGCAGAAAATAGTGGAAGTCATGCCCCTGAACTTTTATCAAAGCTTTATGCTGCGCATAAAGAAGGCAAAAAGAATTACGGCTTCGTTATTGATGTATGTATTCATGTTTAATTTTTTTATAAATTTATTAATAGGTATTAACAAATGTTTATTTGTAGGACAATGGAGCAGCTATTAACGACACAGTTGAAGCTGGAATTTTAGATTTGTTTTTAACAAAACAGTGGTGCCTAAAGTATGCTGTTGGTGTTGCATGTACTGTACTTAAAGTTGATCAGATTATTATGGCAAAACGCGCAGGAGGACCAAAAGTACCAAGCGGTGGTGTCCGTGACGATGACGAGTGATAACATTAATAATTGCTTAATTACTCATTAATTCTTGCGTTTAATTTATAACATTAAATCATAATGGTTTTCAACACACTTAATTCCATGTTAAATAAAAAAAAGTATTTATAAAAAAACATCACATTGTTTTTTGTACTATACATATAATGTATCCGTTTTTTAAAGGAAAGTATATAATTCATAACTTGTGATAACAGTACAATACAAATCATTTTATACTTTCTCTCCCAAAAAGACCTAATTTAAGTCTAATTATTGTATAACAAGCACAATTGTTTTATAACGAAAAAGTAAAACTAAATTCAAACTTAAGAACGAAAAAATATTGAATTTCTATTCTCTTTATTCCTATATTTTAGAAATAAAAATATGTTTTATTGAGGTTAGTATAACATATATATTTAGTTATACATTTTAATTGTTTACTAAATTCATACATGCATAGTAAGTTTCACTTTGAAATAAAAAACTAGCATGCGTTTATAGTTTTTATAGCAATTTCTCCACTTGATAGATAAGAAAAATTATATAATGTCACAAACGTTTACCCATTTATCTGTATAAATACATATATATCGCTTCTTTCAAGTAACTATTTCTTATTATTTATAGTTGTACATATTTATATCTAATTAATAAATATGAGTCTAAAATTTGCAAGTAATTTGTCTTTCATGTTTACGGAGGCAACAGCTATTACTGAAAGATATAAATTAGCAAAAGAGGCTGGTTTTAAAGCAGTAGAAAGTGGATTTCCATTTGGTTATTCCGTTAAAGATGTATCAGAAGCTAGAAAAAAGGCAGATATTGAGCAAATTCTTATAAATGTATACACAGGTATTCATTAATCAATATTACTGAAATACGTTATATAAAATACATTAAAAAATTATAAATTGTTTTCTATTTTATCATAACAGGCGATGTAACGAAAGGGGAACTAGGATATGCAGCAATACCTGGAGAAGAAGAAAACTTTAAAAAAAGTATTGACCTAACGGTGGAATATGCAAAAGCTTTAAACTGCTCACGGTAAAAATATATTATGTATGCTATTTATTATAAGTCAAGTACTCTACTATTTCTTTTGTTTATTTTGCATAATCTGTGAATTTGCTTTTGTTCATTTTCTAAGTATTCATTAGTCTTATATATTAGATATTAATTATTTGCATTATAATCTTCCTTTGAGCTCTTAATATTTTAATACATTTTTTGTATTATTCCCTTTATTAGAATTCATGTAATGTCAGGAAAAGTAAATCAACCAAATGCTGTTAATGATAAAGTATATTTAAACAATCTCTTATATGCAGTGGAGAAATTTCAAAAAGAAAATATACTTGGTCTTATTGAACCTATAAATAATATTACTGTGCCAAATTACTACATGAACAGCTTTCAGAAAGGTAATTGCATATAAAATACGAATTTCTAATAGAAGTATTATGTTAATTAATTTATGCATTTTATATAGGTTTAGAAGTAGTAAAAACAATAAATAGTCCAAATCTGAAATTACTATTTGATATTTTTCATCTACAACAGATTTGTGGTAATATTACAAAAAACATTAAGGAACTTTTACCATATATAGGTACATATTTCTTTTTATATACATAAACGTTTGAAGTATATATAAACATTACATTTTTTTTAATTTATAGGTCATATACAGATAGCACAAGTTCCTCATAGACATGAACCTAATACTCCAGGAGAAATAAATTATAAATATATTCTTTCAACATTAGAGCAGGAAGGATATAATGGATATATTGGATTAGAATACTCTCCCAAATTAAGTTCAAGAGAAGGATTAGGTTGGATACAAGAATTTGGCTACAAGTTATAATTTTTACATTTTTAAACATTTTCATCTTAAGTGCAAAAGTCACTTTATTTTTTATTTCGTTTAAGAAAAGAATAAAACATTTTTTAATGGTAATTATATCGCATAATAATATATTTTTAATATTTTTGTTATAATGTATTTGTAACCATATTACTATATGACAAATCAAAAGTAAACAGAAATTCCAAGAAATGAAATTAACTTTTTTACATACATTCTCCCATATTTTCCTTAGATTAAATAGCACAATATATTCTCATATCTAACATTTTATAATAATACTATGGTCAGTAATATAAATAAAAAACTGAAATATTACAAAAAACTATAAACTTATCTCGGTTAAGTAAATATGTTATCTGTTAATTACAAAATGTACACTGCATTAATGTCAAAACATACCAGTGATTCAAAGTTAATTACTTTATATTAATAAAAATGGCTGCAAAAGATTTAAGTACAAACTAGGTTTACTTGAAATTTGGTAATTACATTTTCTGCTAATAATTAAGTAAAATATGTTCACAACATGTAGTGAATAATATGTTTATTACATTATTAATAAAAGAAGTTATTATTCTGAAATAGAGGTATAATATGAATAAACCAAATATTTTTATTACAGTAATAAATGATTTCACAAATAGTGAACAAATGTTCAAAAAATTACTGCATTGAATCATTATGTAAGTATTTAGATTATTATACTCCTCAATTGTTTTCATATTTTAAAAACACATTTGCATGATGAAATCTGATATGTTCTGCATTTTACAACAAATATACTGAAACGTAATATTTTATACAGTTAAGAAACTTTGATGTTTTGCTACTTTAATCATTATATTAATATATCAGTTGATGTATAATATTTTCATTTAGAAACAATAATAGATATTATTCTCCTATTTAATAGCATATTTTAGAATTAGCACAATGGCAGGAAATAACATCTTTTCATTAACAAATTTATGACCTGTTCAAGGCCATATTCAAGATTTAAAATTTCAAGTAAACAAGTATGCTATGACCACAGATTGCTGACTTGACACTATTTTGTGTAATAATTTGTCACTTCTTCGAAGTTAACATTTACATTGTTAAATTCAGTAATAGCAGTTCTTCTTAATTAAGAAAATTTATATTTGCCATCAAATTATTTTTTCATGCTCTATATAGTGACATAAATTTTAAGCAGCTATATAATATTTATAAACTATGCCAAACTGCAACAATGATCATGTATCTGGACTTCAGGACGAGAGTGTATTAAGTCACATTTCCCAAAATTTAGAGAACAAATCAAGGGTATGAAGGCCTTGTAATAATGTTACATGATTTCAATATATCTTTCAAAACAGATATCAAGTCCAAAATTACCTCAATCTACATGCTATAGGAAACATGACATAAAAAATGTTATGGAGCTTAATACTGTAACAGGCATCCATGAATTTAAACTGTACTAGAGCTAAAAATACTAAGAGTATTTATATTATTGGACTTGATACAAAATATGAGCCACATATCTCTTTTATACTACTATATTAAAGATTAAAAAACTTATAAGAAAATAATTTTGAAATAGAATAAATAGAAAGAAATGGACTTAGTACACTTTAGCTTTTAGGGTTCAAATATGCTACTATACATAAAAATAGCTGCAATACTAACAATATTGTACATACATAAAATGTTAAAAATTTTGTGCAACTTATCCTACATATGTTAACAATCTTTTTTCAATTTGTATAATATGTACATTGTACATAAAAAAAATAATAAAAATCCCAATGTGTAGTAATAAATGTTATTTTAGTATTACCATTTGTATTTATATTTAAACTGTTATACTAAACAGAACAACGGATTGGCAGTAATAAAACTCTAGCAAAATCTATTTTCACTTATGAAGTCAATGAAATATCTTTTGTAATATTTTTCTAAAATTATTAAACTAAGGATATACACCAAACTTTTGAAACCAAAATCTATTACCGTTGAATATTTGTTAAAAATAAACAAAGCATTTGGAAAATGTTGTCTCAAGCAAGTTCAGTTCCATCCACCAATGGCTGGTTGGCATCAGTAGGCGATCCTATCACAGCAGTGCTGTAAAATATTAATAAAAAAAAAGTATTTAATTAAATTTGAGATTATCAGCATGAATAAAAAAAAATATTTAAATATATTTACAATTAATTATCAAAATATATTAAATACTTAAGTAAAATGTTATAATAGCAAGCAATTATATAACTTAACACCCTGTTTGCACAAAATAGCAATCACTATTGATTTCTGTAAATAAAAACATGCAATACAAAACTCAATTCTGCCACATTATTCAGTTCTTGTATGCACGATTAAAATGGCATTCCTAATTTTTCTTCGAATAAATTCCTGTAAATAAATCTTATAACAGAAATTAATCTTACACCCAATGAAAACGTAAATATTGTTAAAATAAATATGAGAAGATTAAATGATTAGTAACAACAAAATAAATGTTTAATAAAATAAAAACTTTAAATATATCAATCTTTACAATAATTGTTTCAAATAAATTTCTATTCCATCTTAAAAACAGGAAATACATTAATACAGTGAAATGTTTAAAACAGAACAAACACGTTATTTTTTAATAAACACGCAGAAATGAAATGTACAATTCATTATTACCCAGTGCCAAGAGCCAAAATTGTAGCTTCTTCTACCAAAGTCATTTGATCAAAGGCGGACCTGTAGTCAAAAACTCAACCTAAATATAGCATTAAATAAATGCAAAATATGCACACATTATATTAGATGTTTATATAAGTATGAAACTTATTCTTGAATCTCATTGTTTCTGAAATATGATTCTTAAACACTGTTGGTTGTAAATCATGTCCTGAAGGATAAATACTTCAATATTTCATCAGCATCACAGCCACTTTTATCAAGAATTTCTGGAAATATTGATACTAGTGAAATATCTTCATTTCCATATTCTTAATACTTTAATTTTAGGACATGACTTATGAATTATTTATTATTTTGAGGATATATATATTATAAAGAATTCTGTGTATCATAGCACAAAAGATATATAAAAAGAAACATAACTCATCAATTTATGTTCCTTTTTATTGAGCATAATTAAGAACAAATCTGAAAAGTGTATGTGCAATTATAAATTAGTAAAACATGATACTCATCATATATATCTCATTATAAATGCTAATCATAAAAACAGTATATAAAATATTTTAAACATTTGTAATAACTGATTGTACTATTTATATTATTAAGGATAGTTATGCAATGATATTTTATAGTAAAACTTTTCATTATTATTCTTATAATATAAATTAATATATAGTGAAACATGCGTTGTTACAAATGTAGTTATGTATACATGCAATTAATAGCTTTAATAAAGTAGAAACAATAGGTTAAAAGTTAATTATATCTAAAATATTTACACTTATTACAAACACAAAAGAATATTTGAACTTCACCAATTTATTTTTCTCATTTTATTACAGTCTTATTTAATAATAGATAATGAAATTTGATATATAACTCCATACATGGTATCTAATATGTATCCTGTAATCCAGCAAATACATAAATAAGGAATGTAACAATTAATTGTACATATGAATAGTGTACAATTTATATAATTTTCATATATTTCTTTAAGCATAGTTTTCTAATCTCCTCATTTATTTTATAAACTTTTTGTTTGTACTAATTATCATAAAAAATGTCCGCTATTAACTATATAAGTACTTAGTTGTAAACATTATATTTTGTGTAATCTATTGATAATTAAATTTTTGTACAAAAAGCTATAAAATGCATATGGTAATTATGTAAAATAAAAATGTATAGTAAACTCTTTATTAACTTATATTTTTGTAAAATTCATATGAAATTTCATGAAACTCAAAAAATATTAATTAATTTCATTTCACTGTTTACTTTATATTAGAGAAATGAAGCATTTAAATTATTTCATTTTTTATATGTATATATATATCAATTGATTCTTTCATATTATGAATAAGTTATAATATAAGTTATTATTTGTTTATTTTGAGACTATATAACATATTACTAAAGTAATGTATATATTAGACAAAAAAATAAAGAGTTTACGATAAATACAATTGATTCCATAAATCAATTCCTATGTATAATACTAAATATAAAATAACATTTGAAATATTCTTCTTTCTTGTTTTTGATAAGATAATGGTAGCAAACTTATTTGTGAAAAAAAAGAATGAAAACTATTAAAGTATAAATTCATACTAATGCATAAAATTACTCAAATAACTGAGTAACATTTTCTTTATACATATATAATACATGTAGTAACTATGGCTAATATGAGTTTTGTATCAGAAATATTGTGTATTTGAACAATGCATATGGATTAATGCACTGTCTCAATGTAGAGTTTCAGACTACACAATACCTGATTGTGACCCATAAGGAGGTGGAGAATCAAGCTCGGTCTCATCACCCCACTGTTGGGTAGTATGTCCCAACAGAGTATGTGTGTCTTCATTGCACAGCCGTTCAGGAAAGTTAACCCCATCTCCAAAACTGTAACCCACACCCTACCTTCTACTTCATGTAATCCCACTCGCGATTAGAGGTAATGTAACTACCTAACTCTGTCAAATTTGTATTATATACAAGATACTTCAAGCATTGTACAAAAATTTTATGTATTTAATTTATGATTTTCAACAATTTATAGTAATGTTATAATATTTATAGTTACGCTACCTCTTATAATTAAATAAATATTAATCTGTAAGAACCAGATGCACAATACCTTTCAAAATTGTAAAAAATTGATACTAATGATAAATATAATTTGATCAATATACAATGTGATGCATCTACAAAAAGGAACATGCATTTTTAAATCGGCTTAAAATGAAACTAATACCTATTTCAAAGTCCACCTCAATTAATGATTATCTGTAGATTAAATACAAGATATAAGTGTAATCTGATTTAATTCAATGATGAACAATAAATACTAATAACTTTTAATGCAGTCTTTGATAAACATTATTCAAAATAAAATTATATAAAATTGAATTAGTACCCATAAATGTTATAAAAATGTTGTTTGTAATTATACTGAAACAAGTCAGTATACTTATTAAAATTAAGTATTATGTACGGACATTTAAATAAGTTATAAAACACATATATCAATAATCTATCAAAAAATCAAGTAAGTTTAGGATGTTAGTAATAACTTTTTTACCCGTATGTTAACAAAAAGAAGAATGTTAATATTGATAGTAAATCAACTTTCGCAAATACTTGACTCTTAAACAAAAGCAGAAATGAAGTAGTTGCATGCGTTAAGAAGCAATGTATTGAAAATATTATTACTTTGGAACTCTGTATAAAATAAATGATAAATTATAATTTTTTAAACAAAACAGTATCTATAAACTAAATATATAACTTAAGGAAAACAATATGAAGAAAATGTTTTTTTATTTATTTAAATATTTCTTGAATGAAATAACCAATCAATATTACTTATTAAATATTAACTGCCTTTCAATCAATAATCACAAATGAGTTCCATAGTAAATTTTTATGCAACTATTATAGTGGCACTGTAGACTTCTATAATGCTGACCTGTTTCGAGTACTGCCCATGGAGTCGTAAGTATTTGGTGTGCCTTGATGTTGTGCACGTACTGGAAAGGTGACGCCGTTTCCAAGACTAGAACACATTTAATGCACCCATCGCGACTTAACGGTAATACAATTACTATTACATTTATATAAGTAGTATAATTAATTGAAATGTTAAACAGATGTACGAATCTTTAATATACACTGCTAACAAATTCTCTAATAAAACATTTGTAACAGAATCATATAAATTTTTAGTATATGATTCTGAGTAAAATGGAAAACAAATTTACGTGACTGATTTTTAAGGCAGTTTATATACTACATGTGCATAAACTTTGTCCACTTTTTACCATTTTCTTCACTTATATGTTTATATGTTTTATATACAAAACGACAGTCTTGTAAAGTTGTACTATTAGTCCACCTAATTAAAAATATACACATTAAAAAAAAGATAATATAATGGAAAATACTGCAAGTTAAAATATTTTTATAATATTTCTAAGTACTAGTCTCTATACGTACAGTGATAAGGATAACTAATTTGTTAAATGAGTGACAGTGATAACTGTTAATTTAAAACAGGTTCTGCTACATTATATAGTATGATACATTAATATAAACGTGCTTTTACATAATAAATAAGCATGAATTATAAATGCTTAAATAACTGTAATAGTTATGCTGACATCCTTATTTATATATTGTGCAAATGGTTCACAGTCTTTTAAGTTTCATTACAGTCTTATAAGTTATTATTAAAATCTAAAAGTTTATATTAAAAATTATGTTAATAAACCTACCTAGTAAAAATGGGAAGGAACCATAGCTTAGGATTATCACCAAATACTTCTTGGAAATTATTGTACTTTCCAAGACTAAAACCATCTTTGTCCTTTCCTGTACGAAACATTGGTGGTGTGAATGCCTCTAAAAACATTACATAATATAATGCAGATAATCACATATGCTACAAATGATAATTAAAAAATTATAAGTGTACATGCTTTTAATTACCTAATGTCGACCTGTTATGTAAAACAAGATAACAGTGGTAAAAGAAAAGAGAATTTAAACTAACAGCAAACATCAGTGCCACAAAGAATAAGAAAAGTAGATGAAATCGACCCATTCCATCCAACTCTCCCTACAAAATAAAATTCATATTAATCCAAGAAGAAATATGTACAAAAATTAATAAAAATTTGTAATTTTTATTGTAATTTAAAGAAATTATTATTAAATTTCTGTAATTAGAAATTATAGAAATTGTTTTATTGTAATTATAGATTGTGGTCATGAAATAAGGATTTGTTATTAAAAGTATTTTTGATGTACACCATAAATGCTTAATTTGCTATCCAAAAAGTCATACTTACTTTCCAAAAGCGTATAAAGTATTGTAAAGATGTAGCAGTAATGAATATACAATACAGTAGGGCATATGCCAGGAACAGCATAAAAAATTTATAGTTGTGAAAACCTACACAGTTGTTTACCCATGGACAATGATGATCCATTTTTAAAACACATGTGCTACACACACTACAATGATGAGCCCGGTCTGGTTTAATTAACTGACATTTTTCACAAAAACGTATTACTAAAAGCATATTACATAGATGTATATACATATATTATATACACATAATACATATATTACATAATATTTGATAATACCTCCTTTTATAGTACGATTTGTGACTGGAAGGTCTTGTGCAAGTCTTTCTAAAATTTGTCTCTGTGCCTCTTCAGTTACAGCTTGCTGGAATTTTTCCATTTCTACATCTGGTATTCTAAACTATTCAAGATATCATGTTATTAATCTAATAAGTGTCTGTACTACAATAATCATTGTAAAAAAGAAATCTTACCTTATTTGGTACTTCTAACAAATCTGCAAATACAGTTTGCCAATAGGACCATAAGAATAAGAAAAATAGAATATGATAGAAAAATAAGTAGGAGACTGTTAACAAAGAAATACAATTGAATTAATAACATACTATAAATACACTAGTATATTTTACATAATAACTGTACATACCTTTTTGAACATAATTATCTACTGTATCTAAATAAAAAAGGATAAAGCAAATTATTAGTATATATATGTAAACATTAACATTATTTATATATATTGTTCATATAAACTAGATTTATCTCTTGCTGAGAAAATTCTCCTGCTACAAGATAACTATTTATTAATCAGTAAAATAAATAATTATGAAACTTATTGATGTACATGATTTCTTTATTATTTTACAACCTTCCAAATAACAAAATGTCATTGTGTAGCAACTCATTGAGTTCTTCTCAAAAAGACCAACAAAATTATAAATAAAAAGTTCTGCTTAAAGAGCTAGTATGATCTTGAAAATTGTGCCAAGACTTTATCCTTAAAAAAAATATTTGTACCACATTATACTCTTTTTCACATAAAATAACATTTTTTCAATATTTTCAGTTCTTTTTTTGTCAGAACACATTTGATACATATTTTTTATAAAATGAAACAAAATACTTTTATTTGAGGCTAATTGAATATAATTTATGATTGAAAAATGAATTTTACTGAAAATTGTATGAAACAAGAAAATAAAAATTTTATGTAAAAAAAAAGAAATGGTCTTTTAATTATGAAAGAAAAATATCTTTTGAAACACTTACAAAAACATAACTGCACCACATAAGCATAATATGACCATAAGACAATGGTCAGGATGAAAATAACTGGTATCCATTTTACGGCTTTTACAAACCACCAACAAGATCCGTTTTGCTTTCCCATTCTACTTGCTGTATTACAGATATACATGTGTGCAAAATTATACTATTCACGTAAACATTATTTTTTCCATTATCAGATCGATGTACCATTGCGGGCACTTTACACGTAGCGTACGCATGCAAACAAATGTTTCCTTGTTACAAGAAACCATTTTACAATAAACACCCTAAATTTTTATCTTTCCGTTTTGATTTCTTTTCTAGTCATCAACATTACAAATATTAATATTTATGAAATATGAAACACCACTTCGTCCCTTTTTGAACACAAACGATGTTACGTTTCATATACATATGCCGTTCATATCACCACTATATATTATTTAAAATACACACGAGGGCGATTTCAGTCACATTACTATGAAGTTAATTATGTCAAAATACAACTTTCTCAATTGTTATATTTTTTGTTAATTAATTAATATAAATAATTTTCATCTACATTTCATAGGAAAATCAACTAATTACAAAATATCGATATCATTTATCATTTCTATTCATTTATCATGGATCAAACCGAGTTGAGAGGCAATTTTTAAGCTCAAAAATTACACAGGTATAACTGGGTATGACTCAAATATAAGAAATGTTAGTTTCCTGATTAAAGGTACTATTCTTAATGTTGAAAAAGTACATACATATGAGATACTATTAATATTGAATAGGATTTATATGTATATATATATGTAAATAAGTAAAATTATGCGGTTAGGACTGCATTAAATTTAAAAATGTTATATATTATTTATCATACTTATATTAGCACAAATTATTTACATATGTATATGCCAAAAGCTTTTTGTGTCCTTGTCTAATCACGCATGCGCATTGGCTTATTAACTTATTACACATTATATTTTGAAAACATAAAAGTTTTACTACCTCCGAGATACATTTCTTTAATTATATATAAGTTATATAACTAAAAAATTTGACAATGAACTATATAAATGTATTACTATTGTAATATGATTTATTAAATATATGAAAAATTCATAATTCACTACAAAAAGGTGAACACAATAACAGTGGGGCGTACGTGATGACCATGACCGTGGTTTACCGTACACTACACTTATTGTGTTAATGCGCATGCGTGAATAAAAATACAAATCTTTAAAATGATGAATTTCCAAATTTAGAAATTCTAAAAAAAAGTTACACATTTTCAAGCACTGCATGAAAGAACATTTTTTATTAACATTATTGTGTATAATAAAAAGTTTATTCCATTATGACTAGATTACAAAATTATGAAAGCTGTTTATTCTGTATGTACTCTCATTCAAAAAATATAGCAACATCTTTCGATCGATTTTCATTATATCTAACTATTTACTTTGTTCATTACATTTTACTAAATTTAAATTATTTACAAATATCATAAAATGGAAAATTGTTTACTGAGCTAGCATCTTTTGCTTATATTTTAAATGCTGTAGGAATGTTGTTGGTACAGTCTAATTTTATAAACGTTTCAATTAAAAACACGTTTGTGCAAAAACTATTTACTATAAATGTGAAATACTTTATTACCAACAGGAAAGAAGATAAACAAGATTTGATAATTAAAGTACGTTCAATCCCGAAATAGGAGGTACAACTCGACTACGATAAAGCGAAGTCGCAATATAAATCATTAAAAATACGGCATCCATTAATATTATAGCACTCAGAACCGTATATAGTGTTCTGCTTTAGGATTCCATTCAGATATATTACAAAAATTTTCTAATATAGAACGTACTGATAATTTACATTTTTCCATGTAATTTTGTTGTTATCCTGAGCGTTTTTACGACTTTTTCAGACTACAGTCTTTATAGTATGGGTAGATTTACCCATGTAGATGGTATGAATGTGTTAACACTGAATAGAATAAACTAAATTAACAATAAATATGTCGATAATGTTAACTTCCAGATGCTAATCATTATTTATACAAAAGAAAAAAATTAATTTTTTCAGTTTTATGAATCAAGTCCTCTATGCTTTCGTTTTATTCTTGCATATGGACCTATATCAGGATCCATAACGAAATCATACAAGACAGAAACCCATGAATTGTGTTGTGGCAAATTATCATAAAATTCAGGAGCTATTCGTTTCACCTAGAAGTATAAAATATTTTTTAAATACTCAGAAAAGTAGCTATATTTGATAAATGTAGTTTCTGTAGTGAAATTAAACTTACCTCAGGTAATCTTGAACCAGGAACTGCAGGAAAATCATGATGTTCATTATGGTAGCCTACGTTAAATGTAATCCAATTTAATGGGCCATAGTAACTATATGTTTCAAAACCTTTTTTATACATATAATGTTCAGATATGAAGTGGCCAGCAACAGGATGCAGTCCCATAGCCATTGCTGATCCAGAAAGGAAATAAACTAAAACTTTACCACCTACACAATTAAACAAATCATCCTTTTACTATTACATTAATTTGCAACATTCATATTATTTATCTTCCTAAATAAAAACCATTCATTGATATATGTACTAATTTGATATAAGATTTCTTAGGAACTCACCAAAAAAGTACCATACTAATCCATCAAATGTAAGTTGTATAACTAAATTTATATACTCCAATAATGTAGGTGGCTTAGGATAAACAATAAGCGGTCGAAATGCATAAAAAAACGGTTGTAAACATATCCAACAAAATTTTCCAAAGGTTGTACAAAATAATTTTGCTTCTAACAAAGTTGGTAAATCAGTATCTAATACTTCATCTCCTTGATACTGTAATTTATATATTAAATTATCTGTTATATCTGTTATATTATTTAATTTAATATTTGAACTTACTCGATGATGTATAAGATGATATTTCTTGAAACTAATAGAAACTGGTATACCTATTGGTAAATTAGCAAAAAATCCGAATAGTCTATTAGCCATTAGTCTAGAATGCCCAAATGCAAGATTATGTGCGATTTCATGTATTGCTAAAATATCATATGAATATGGTTAAATAAGTACATGATGTTCAGAATGATTACAACACCATTGGTAGGGTAATAAATTATTAGTCTTATCTATCAAGTGTATTATACAAACTGATTCATAATGCAGGTGTTACTTTACAATTTTATCTCAGTCTAGCATGTTTAATACACATGATGAATTTGTTTTTGCAACAACAGCCCCCACTCATATATAACAATGTCCATCTTTTATAATCTCAAAAATTTGGAAAATTTTTAATTTCTGCTATAAGGAATCTTAACACAAGGTAATGGAGACTTACCCTGTACAGTATGCCAATAAGATATGACTAATGACTCATTGCACTTGAAATGGCACTGTAATCATAAACTAATACTAGTTTATACTTTGATAAGAGCCTGGTCATAAATAACTATGGCAACATATAAAGACTGCTTAACCCTTAAAGGCATTATTCAATATTATATTTTATCTTAAGTTTTATTGTAATATTATTGGAAATTACAGATAACAATAATTACTTGTGTATTTACTGGAATTTATACTAGTGATAACGTTATCATAAAACCAATCAATTTTATCAATCAGATAGCCTTTAAAAGTTAATTAAATAAATCTCAATAATAAATATATGATATTCCAACTAATTTACCTAGCATAAGAGAATGGTTAATAACACCTCCAAAACAATATGCTGTAAGAAATAGCAATGGATAGCTAAAATCTTTCACAAAGAACATAGATATAAATTGGATTAAAACCATTCCTGTAACCACCCATTTAAAATTTGGATCATACCCAAATAGTTTTTTAATTTGTGGATATTTCTCTGAAACAAATTTTGTAAACAAAAATATATTAGGTAAATATTAGATAAAATATATTAAAATATGTTATTAATATTTTTAATAATGTTTCATTTAAGTATTGTAATTAATGGTTTTAGTGATTTATCTAACTGTATCATCTAAATTGCTTGCAAACTATTTGTTATATAAAAAATTTTTTGAACAAAAGTTGTGTAACATTAAGGAAAACATACAATGAAATTTTCTACTATCTTGCTTTTTTATTGAGATATGAAAGTCACTTGAAATTATTTTGTTGTAATATGCTAAATTTGTAATTGCAGTTTTAATATGTAAAATCTTTATAACACTTGTTATTATACCATTTTATATACTTATTAAAATATATAATACTGTAACTCGTGACACATTTAACATGTGTCATTTATATTTACTGATTAATTACGTATTTATATTAACTATGATGGACAACACATTCAACATTACTCTCATTATAAATCATTTAAAAAAAATCTTTGTGATACAATTAGGTGCACTAATCTGTATAATATTTTAGATTTATACCTAAAATTATTTTCCGACGTGATGCGTGCGGTTCTTCTGTATAAACCCATTCAAAATCCGTTCTTGAAACATGCTGGCCCATCTTCGCATGGGAAATCTATATTTACCTAAGCAAAATACAAGTATGTTCAATAATATTCAATTAATCGATATGTAACAAAACTAACGTATTATACGCGATACACATACAAAACTGTACAAAACGTACTGATACTTCACAGCCGGCAAAATTTGCAGTCGTATTAATCACTTAAGGCAAACCTCTCTAAGAGCGGCACTAAAGAATATGCCCCACTCTCCATGATACTAACAGACATCGCCTTAAATATGGACGCTTAGTACTAACTTTGACCGCAAAAATGAAATTATCGTATGCCAAGGACAAATGTCAAGAGTAACTTCTGCAACAATATGATATATTTCAATCTAATCAAATCCTGGCAACGATATAGCATGTAAATCTAAACAGCGCGTTATTCAATCACATTCAAACTTATGCGACGATAATTTAGTTACTCATGCAGTTTGACTAACTTCATTAGATTCTCAATTATTGACTCTGAATGCGAAGCACTTTTGAGTATGATTTTCATTTCACCGCCGATATATATAATATACAAATAAAGAGGAAAGGTGAAATGACAGAAATTATATCCCCACATTGTGAGATCATCTATCTCACTATTTTCATTGAGTACATAACTGTAGTCACTACTACTGAACTGTAGGTAAATACCCCCACTATAATCACATTTGACTGAATTAATTTAATGACTGCTTTTTATTCATAACTTTTATATTTTTTTATTTTTACTTGACCATTCTTTCTTACTTTACTCTATGAAAACATTTTTAAATTTGAATTGGAAACATGAAATTGAGATAAAATTGTCAATGTTTGTTGTTTCCGTGTTATTATGAAAACTCAGAAAAGGACATAAATAGGCGGGGTGCAACGAAGCCTAATTTTGTACTTCAATTTTGAAAACTATAAAAGACGAAAGTTTTGAATGGTTTTGATCTTGCTAATTCTCTAGACAAATACCGATTTATGCTTTGCCTTTGCTCTATCTGTGGCAATATAACAAAAACCTACTGTACTCATCAGCGTCCGCAATTGCGCATCGCTTACATATCCGTGCAACTGTCCATCACTGATATAGGAAAATATACTAACGGTGTCTTTCAAAGTCTGTACACTCATTGCCACTTACCTTTCAAAATCCAATAAAAATTACTTCCAGGTCTGGTTATTGATCATAACTTGTATTTTACACACGAATATTTACGAACCATGATTAATATTCAGGTTTAAAAATAATCTATAATAACAAGCGTTGATGTATTAGATGCTCTTAATAAAAGAGTCACTACGTATATTTACTCAACGTCATTCGATTCGTTACTACGCATGTGCGTTGCCCCTAGTTACGAGCTGTACTGGAGCCAATCAAAGCGAACCTGCGCAGTCCGAACGAAAACTCGTCGTTCGGCACTACGGTTCTCTTGCGAAATAAAATATACAATGTAACTATATAATTTTATGAAACCGACATTTAAGTTTGGTTATATGTTTACTTCGAAAGTATCCACTCTAAAGAATAAATATCTATGATAGAATCTTTTAGTAGATTCAGTTTCTTGTTTTATGGAGAGTGAATGTGTCAAAGACTGTGACGATGTGTAGTTAGCATTAAGCTAAAAGTAATTACTGTTGCGAATTATATGTACGAATATCGATGAAGCGTTATGAATTATTAATAACCAGCTGGTCATAGTTGGAATTACGACATGGCATCTCGCAGGTGAGGCACGTTTTTCTACTTGCGTAAAAAAATATGTAATTATAATTCACGGACAATCGCTGAACAGGCCTACTTATTTATCAGTGTTAACCGCGGATTAGTCAAACAGTCAGAAATAAGGTATGCGGACTTAAATAAGTTAATACCGTTCTATACTGGATATCCAGAATGGATATAGTACTCTTAACTTTTACATTTGTTACATATATCCAAAAAATACATATATACTGTTTATTTAATCATTTCCCTTATGTATTTTACTATTGAAACTGCAGTTTTTACTGCACCTACATAGTTTCAATTACATCTGTAATAAAATTTCATTAACATTATTATCAAATATAAATTTAATTAAATTTGTAATTAATTGAATAAAAATGTGTTTCTGATTGAATGTTTATTATTGGTTAATTATTGTTATCTGTCAATTATAATATTTTTATTTAGGACTTCCTAATCTACATTTCAAACTTTCTTTCATATATATATTATTAATATTATTTATTTATGAAACTATGAATGTAATAATTCGTTTGAATGTAAAGAGTTATTAAATATAAGGATAAACTATATGTTTTAGAAATAAAATATTAATATAGTGTACAGTAAGTTTACTGCAACTTTAAAATACATTTCCTGAATTATTTTCTTGTACTTTTATTGCATGCTATGTAAATAATAAATTTTGTGCCATAACAACATAAGGATTTTTATTATAGATGGTTTCATCCGAACATATCGGGTTTAGAAGCAGAACGTTTATTAATGGAACGAGGTTATGATAGCTCATTTTTGGCACGTCCAAGTTCATCTAATCCTGGTGATTTTACCTTATCTGTAAGGTATGGACACATCATATTATCTTTAAACAAATCATCTGTTTATAATCTGTCTAATGACATCTCTGACATCTAACCTGTTATACTTGTTTTATAACATATTTATATTATTCTTAGGCGAAATGGTGAAGTAACTCACATTAAAATACAAAATACAGGAGATTTCTATGATCTTTATGGTGGTGAAAAGTTTGCAACCTTGTCAGAACTTGTACAATTTTATATGGAAAATGGGGGACAATTGCGTGAAAAAAATGGAGAAGTTATTGAATTAAAATATCCCTTAAATTGTGCAGATCCAACAACTGAAAGGTATTTACTTAATTGACATAAAATATACACTTAATATTTCCATAATAAATATTATAATAAGCTTTGTTATGCGTTGGAACAATTTCTTGTTATTGTTACTTCAAATGCACGCATATAGCATGGTATGTGTTAATAGTAAAATATGGGTAAAGGTGGTTCCATGGCCATTTATCAGCTAAAGAAGCAGAACGTTTAATGCTGGAGCGAGGTAAAAATGGATCTTTTCTGGTTCGTGAATCCCAGAGTAAACCTGGTGACTTTGTATTATCTGTACGCACAGATGATCGTGTTACACATGTTATAATACGATCTCAGGTTAATTTCATTTTGTATTTTATATTACATATTCATAATCAATTTTTAATGTATGTATACCACAAGTTACAACTGACTTATACAATATATTGCCACTAAAAAATAGTAAATATTGCAGGATAATAAATATGATGTTGGTGGAGGTGATAAGTTTGATAGTCTAAGTGATCTGATAGAGCATTATAAACGTAATCCAATGGTTGAAACAAGTGGAAGTGTTGTTCATTTACGGTTAGTACACAGTCTTAATTTATTAATATGCCTGGTGCCTCAGAAAGAAACTCAACCAAGATGCACAGTATAGTACTTTTATCTGTTTTTTTCATTTCCTTTTCTTTTTTTGAAGACAACCTTTCAATGCTACTCGTATAAATGCAAGTGGTATTGAAAGCAGAGTGAGACAATTACATAAGGAAAATGGTTGTTCAAATGGATGGCTGTGGAATGGAGCTACAGGTAGCAATGAAGGAGGAGTAGGACGGGGTAAAGGAAAAGCTGGTTTCTGGGAAGAATTTGAATCACTACAGCAGTTAGAATGTCGTCACTTATTTTCCAGGAAAGAAGGTTTACGTCCTGAGAATCGAGCAAAAAATCGATATAAAAATATTTTACCATGTAAGACTTTTTATCCCGTGATTTAATTACGTTTATGTATAAACTAAATTAATCATGTTCGTATTAATGATAAATTAATTACAATAATCATGAAATAATCACTTTATAGTTGATCATACAAGAGTGCGTTTAAAGGATGTTGATCCAAATATTCCTGGAGCTGATTATATCAATGCCAATTATATTAGAGTAAGTTATTATCTGATGATTTAGAACGAGAGTGAAGTAAATCGCTTTATCGAGAAATTTATTATATGTGATGCTGATATTTAATGGTTAAAAGATATTTGAACAACAACACCGTTGTAGTGAATAGAATGAAAAAATAAAAATTAAGTATTGTATATGATACGTACATTCATATTAAAATTCTATATTTGTAGAATGAAGAAGGAGATAATCAAACTAGTGGCATTAATGCTGGTGGAGATAATGGCTTGTTTAACAAATGTTATATAGCAACACAAGGTTGTCTTCCAAACACGATACAAGATTTTTGGCATATGGTATATCAAGAAAATACTCGAGTAATAGTTATGACCACCAAAGAGATGGAGCGAGGAAAAGTATGTAATTGTCAAATAAAAGTGAAAATTGTATCTTTGACAATATATATATGTATTTTTAGAATAAATGTGCCCGATATTGGCCAGAGGAAGGCGAAATTACAGAATACGGAGGCGAATGGAAGGTCCGTGCTTTGTCTCGTACTTCAACGGCAGACTATACCTTACGAGAATTTTTATTACACGGAAATAAGCCCTGTTTTACAGAGTCCAGGAGAATTTTCCATTATCATTTTCAAGTATTATATTATTATTTATAATAATAGTTTACGTATGCTACAAAAAATAAAATTAATTATATAAATTAAATCAACATTTTAGGCATGGCCCGATCATGGTGTTCCATCGGACCCTGGGTGCGTATTAAATTTCTTACATGATGTTAATGCAAGGCAAGAATCAATTGCAGCTTCCCTTGCTTCAAATGGTCAAAATGTACCAAGTATAGGACCAATTCTTGTGCACTGTAGTGCTGGAATTGGTAGAACAGGAACATTCATTGTTATTGATATGATCCTTGATCAAATCAAGCGTCATGGTAATAATATTTATATTACATTTATTTGCATTCCCATTGCATACTTTGTGTCACATAAGTTTAAAAATATGTACATTATGTTTAAAGGACTAGATTGTGAAATTGATATTCAAAGAACTATACAAAGAGTACGTTCACAAAGGTCAGGAATGGTTCAGACAGAAGCACAATATAAATTCGTTTATCTTGCTGTATTACACTATATTGAAACTGTGTCTCAACGAATGCAGGCAGAGCAGGTAATTACATATATAAAAGAAATTATTATTTAATTATTTTCTGATCTATATGTATTAATTAATGTTTTTATTTGTTGTTTCTTTTTCAGAAGTCTCTTCATTTAGGTCGAGAATACACTAACATTCGTTATAAAAGCGAAGCAAATGTTACAACTATGGGAGATATACCAGTCCCTACATGTACCGCAACAACTCTTTCAGCGTCAACACATTTTACATTACCTACTCCTGCTAACAATTTGAGGCCAAAGTAATTATCATTAGCACCAAATATCACCAAACAACATTTCTAAAAAGCAAAGAAGAGGCTTCGTTACTCTCATCAGATATGACTTTGAACTTTGATATTATTTTCAGTAACAAATTTTGTTGATTTACAAACACATTGATTATTTCAAATATTCTTTTGAAATATTGTCTTGTTGTAATTAATTTACATGCTCGTGTTTGAATCTATGAATACACTTTTTTATTGCATACGCATGCGACATAAAAAATATAAAAAGATTAAAGTTCCAATATTTTGCCCTTAAGTTGCTAAAGTAATCAGTGGTACTCTACAGTTAAATATTGTATTATAAAAAAGATATTTTTTAACAATTTAAGCTCAACGCTAAATGACAGGAAACATTGGAATTAAAAATTTCAGTAATAATTATATTAAGTATAATACAGGTATATAATTGCTTTTATACTATTATTTTGCTACCTATATTACATCAAATATTAATTAAATAACAAATTTATACTGTTATTATCTTTTATGCTTATTTAAAAAATGTCATCGTGAATCTTGTTTGCAGTTTAAACGTTTTACGAAACGTAACGAATTTCTGAGAATTTTCCTAAGCTTCGAGTGTAATATTAGATATTACACACCTCGGAATATATTGATATTTGTTTTTATTGTGATTATATAATTGTACAAATTTTTTTAGTTGTATTTTAGGACTGACTTTTATACAGAACTTTCTTTTTAATATTCTTTTCAAAGATTGTGAATAAAAAACATTTATTATTTGTAAATTTTATCATGTTAAAAGGCAGAACACGCAAAGATGTGATACATTCATTTTCACATATAATAAGTTGTGTATGGACCATTATTTTATCGCAATTAATATTTGTTATTTTTAACGACTTGTACTTAATTATGTTATAAATATTTAATGTTACATTTTTTTTGTAATTTGCTTCAATCATTTACACACAGCTTTTTAGTCATTTCTTTAATTTTTGTCATTACTGAACTTTTCATTCCTTTATTTTTAAAATTAACGATATGTGTATAAAAATAAAAGTGTTTGCCCTTATAAATTTATGCTGTCTGTATTTTATATATAAATTAAACAATTTTTATACAAATGTATTAAATTATATATATATTTAGATATTATTAGCGTATATGCATATATATATATTTTTTATATTCATTTTACAAGATTCGATTATGTATTGTTACAAATACATATGGAATCAATGTTTGCATTCTAATTGTAACAGTAAAGTATACATCTGAGTGAGTCCTGCCTTATGAATTAAATCATACATTTATTACTTTTTAAAATATGATATTACATTATTTTTAAAACTAAAAACAAAAAAATGATTGCCTCATTAATTGTGTAATATATTTCTAGAATTATTAAAGTATATTTGACAATTATATTGAACTTTTTTTTAAATTCTATAAAATTAAAAATTGTTTAAATAAAGATAGTATGTCATACTGTTGATATTTAAAATCATATTCTTATGACAGCTACTATTGAAATAGAAAATATTAATGATAAACATTGATACACATATATATTCTTAAACACTAGGCATGTTGCATTTATTAATTTTATTTTTATTTACTTTTAAATATTATTTTTTAATTATTAAAGGTATATGTGATAACAATCATGACATCAAAATTATGTTATAAAATTCTATGTTTGTATTGTCATATAATATTACATCTTTAACATTTTCATTTTTTCATATACACAAATTAGAATGTATATTTCAATGAATATTAGATGTATATTTATCAATGTGTATATAATAGATAATAATAATAACAATAATGACAATGGTTAATTCTATCTTTATTTTTTGGTTTAATGATGAATTTGAATATACATTGTTAAACATGCATACTCACATATGATATTAAATAAATGTATAATAATAATTATTATGAATCATATTAAATCTGTAATTATTAGAAGAAAGAAATTGATTATGTATAAATTTATTTATTAGTAAATAAGTTTTCTCAATCCATATATTCAAATTTTGAAAATTAGAAATTTATATTACATAAGTGTTTGGTACTTTGTAAATTTAAAAATTTATAAATTTGGAAATTTGAAAGTTTTTAGATTAAAAAACTTGAACATTTAAGCTTTTGGATATTTGGCAATTTGAAAATTTGTAAATTAAGAATTTAGGATATTACAATATTTTACAAATTTACTATAATCTATCAAAGTCAATCACTTTTATTTATTCTTATTATTATATATTTCATAAAAGGTTCATGCATCATTTTTAACGAAGTAAATTAAAATTATATGATTTTATGTACATTTCAAATATTGGTTTACAGTATGTAAGGTTATGTTGTGGAAAACATCGTACAAAGAACATCTGTAATTAGTACTAATAAAGTTTAAAAAATGTAAGATTATAAAATACTTCAATAGTACCTTATACAATACTGTTACTAATATTAAAATTAAATAATTATTTGAAGATTACCGCATACAAATACATGAACTTCTCGTAAAAAATGCAGGCCGCATTTGAACCTTTCTTACGTCGGTTCTTGTTCAATATTCAAAATGTTCGTAGTATAAACAATACTGTGACAAATTTTGCATTACCAGCAGACAGTGTAATGTATGTTTTTGACAGAAATGCAAAATTACTTCAAAGAGAACGTGCTGCTCAAGCATCCGACGTGAAAGTATATGATTATATTAAAGATGAAGTAGGCTCCAGATTAGCAGATAGAATATTTGACATAAGAAGAACATTTAAAAAAGCTCTTGATTTAGGATGTGGTCGAGGTCATGTATCTAAACAGATTTTACCAGAATCTGTGGAGGAATTGATTTTAGCTGACTTGTCTCCAACCTTTGTGCAACAAGCAGAAGTTGGAGAAGGAGTTAAAGCAAAGCGTACAGTTATAGATGAAGAAAATCTTGAATTGGAACCCAACAGTTTAGATTTAGTAATAAGTTCACTGAGTCTTCATTGGGTGAATGATTTACCACAGTGTTTCAAGAATATTAATAAAGCTTTAAAGAATGATGGTGTCTTTATGGCAGCAATATTTGGAGGAGAGACTCTGTATGAATTAAGGTATTCTCAGAGAAGCTTATAATAAGAAAAATCAACTGCAAAATTGTGAAAAACATGTACATCAGAATAAATTTTCTTTTTTAGAAGTTCTTTACAGTTAGCCGAAATAGAAAGAGATGGTGGTATTTCAGCACACATTTCTCCATTTACAGAAATTAGAGATGTTGGAGCTTTGTTAACAAGAGCTAATTTTACAATGTTAACAATTGATACAGATGAAATAGTAATTGGTTATCCTAGTATGTTTGAATTAATGTGGGATTTAAAAGGTAGTATTTAATGTTATCATAAAATTGAATCAATGTTTATTTTGCTGCATTGTTGTTTTAATCTTATACTTTTGTAGGAATGGCTGAAAATAATGCAGTAATGAAACGAAAATTACGTTTAAATAAAGATACTGTTCTTGCAGCTTCTACAATATACAAAGAATTATATGGAAAGCTTAAAGATGATGGAAGTTCATATGTACCTGCTACATTTCAAATAATATATCTATTAGGTTGGAAACCAGATCCATCACAGCCAAAGCCTTTAGAAAGAGGAAGTGGACAAGTATCACTTAAAGACTTGTACAGATTAGATGAAATTATAAAAGAAACAAAGAAGGTCAAAACAGATGATTAGTAACTATTACAAATAGTATGTAAAATATTGTAAATATTCATGTTAAATACAAAATTCATATATTCATTATATAACTCCATTTCCATATATGGGCAAAAACAGATTTTCATTTAAATATTATACAATATTATTTCTTACAATTATGACCTACGTTCATCAATTTTATCTTTATGTGCTATAACACCTTTCTCTATAAGATCAGGAATTTCTACTGCTAACCATGGTCCAAGCTAAAATTTGAATAAATCATTAGAATGTAACAATCAAAATGATAACTTGAACAATTTATAAGTAAAAAACATACCCCAAGTGCCATTGCATGTGCAATTCCAAATTTGGGTACATTACGTGCCCATAATGGTTTAAAGTGATCTGTGAGACAAATCTTTCCACCTCTGTACATTTTAGCAGTTTTACCATCTAATTCAGGTAATGCTATTTCTGGTGCAGTTGTAGGATACGTAACAGGTATCTAACAGTAATATGTTTAATTGAGTTGCAGAAATTTTGTAAATATACCAAAAAGAAAATTACTTACATCAAATTCTATTTCAAATTCATATTTCAACAAATTATGTATATACCAACATTTGCCAAACCACCTTGTACCTTCTTTATTAGATTCTAAACGAAACCAGTCATTATCAGAATCCTTATTATTTTTCACATACTGAAAATAACATAAGATTGATTTTAAATAATTGAAAACTGTATTGACAATTATTTATTGAGTTCAACATTTCATTATCAACAGTAATTACAAAATGTGTAATTACAGCAGTAATAACAAAAACGTGTCAACCATATGGAGTGTTAGATATTCAAATGAAATTTACTTTGATTAAAGCTTGGTATTCTTCTTTTAATCTTTGCACCCATAATTCTTTGTCTCTAGGACCTGCTTTTGTTTGCAATAATGGAATATTGCTTAGTGTTTTCTTCGTCGATTCATCTACCATTATAAATACGTAAAATTATTACTGATGACAACTGTTTTGTTATTTTCAAGGGGCGTTTAGACTAGGCGAACGAATGCTCATTCCTCTACTTTGAAATTCAAGGTTATACCAACATGTTTTCGCTGTAGAAATTATTCACTGAACCTGATACCTAAGGCTAACAAATGGTTTAACAAAAAGAACGTGATTAAATTTCTGGTACTAAACACTTTGCGACAGTTTCAAGAAAATTAACTACATTTTTGTTTATTTAGTCTACTCTTTTAGTCTACTCTAAACGCACCCTAAGATGTGATTAAAGATTTATACTTGCGCGCCTAACTTGTGAAAACATAATCGATATATCGAAAAGGTGCATATATGAAGAGATTTGAAATTTGATTACGAAAATGTTTGATATATAAAAGTTAAATTGAATTTCAAGATTCTATGTAGATAAATAATTTGGCTTTATTATATTCAGTTTTATTCAAAGAACATTAGATGATTCATTTTGGAAGTTATTGTTTACTTTATGACTGAAACTTAATCGATTAGTAGCTATATACACTCATGAAGGTAGTGATACTGAACTTTTTATACTGTATGTATCCGATTTGATTTGCTCTTCGATTTCGTGAAAATATCGTGTAGAAAACTGTGACATGTTAATCGGAGATCAAATAGAAATATTAATTGAAATAAAGTAATCTTGATACATCATGGCTGATTCATCTTACGAAAAAGGACTTACGGAACTTTCAAAAATGAAGGTAATTCAACTAACTTTATCAATGTGATTGTAAAGTCGGGCGGTTAACCTTAAAATTGAGAAAATTGTTTTCACTTTAATATAAAGTGATTATATTAAATTTTGTAGTGTACATGTCTTTTAGTAGATGAATATATTTTATAAAGAATGTATTAATATTAAGGTCATACAATAAAATTAGACAAAAGCAGAGAAAATATTATTTAATAGGTTGCAGATTTAAAAATTGAACTGAAACAAAGAGGACTTCCTACCACTGGAAATAAAAATGAATTGGTTGAAAGGCTTCAATTAGCAATACATGGTGGTATATACTTTTGAGTGAATTTTAAAGTATATGTTTTTCTATGCCAGAATTACATACTGATCAATGTTTTTGTTGTTAGATTCTGCGTTATCGTTGGATGAAACAGCAGAAGAAATTTTAGATGAAGATGCTGTTCTTGGGGTAAAATTAAACTTAATCAAAATTGTAGTAGCTTAATGTATCTCCTACATATTTAATTCTGTATTTAAAAGTATATTTATATCATTGCAGGATGAAGAAATAGAAGAATTATCAAATAAACCTGATTCACAAGAAGTTGATAAGAAGATAAAGTTATCTGCAGAAAGTAATGTGAATGCGAAGAAAATAGTTCTAAATCGCAAACCAGTAATTGAAGAAGTTAAAAATGAACAAACAGAAAAACCTGAAAATGATACTAAGATTACGGAGATTGCACCACCTGAAAAGAAAATGATTAAATTTTCTGAACTTGGTATTAAAGAGGTAACAACAAATTTTCTATAAATTTTTTTACAATAAATTTAATATGTTAACAGTTAGCAATGTTTATTTCAACAGAGACTAGAAATGAGGGCTAAGAAATTTGGTTTGCCATTATCGGAAGCTGCTAAAAAGGAAGTTAGATCTGCAAGATTCAGTATTAATAATCAAAATAACAAATCAGCTGCATCCGTGAAAACACCTGTGGTAGATATATATTTATTTGAATGAAATCGTAAGATCGTGTATTTATGATATAGTTAATTTATTACATGCATTTTGTAGCATACAACTTATGAAGTTTTAAAAAAGCGAGCAGAAAGATTTGGTACTTCTGTTTCTACTTTAATGGAAAAGGTAATGAATTCAAATAAAATTAAATATTTATGATGTTAAATTATACTTTTATATTTTATTATGGAATGGAAAAGCACTTTAATGCTATATCATATTCTGATTTGCAATTATCATTTTAATTTGTTTTAGGCCGAGTTAGAAGCTAGAATAGAGAAGAGAAAAGCAAGATTTGGTGAAGTCAAGCCTGCAAACGAGAAAGTATTTCACAATAAAGTTAAGATCGTTAAATGATATTCAGTGTTATATACCAAAACAGCAACATAGATTGCAAACTTTTTGTTTTCTATTTTATTATGCAACAGAAAAGCATTTTAGTGCTATGTCATACTCTTAATTTGCAATTATCATGTTAATTTGTTTTAGGCGGAGTTAGAAGCTAGAATAGAGAAAAGAAAAGCAAGATTTGGTAAAATCAAGCCTGCAAACGAGAAAGTATTTCACAGTAAAATTAATATCGATTAAACAATATTCGGTATTATATACCAAAACAGAAACATAGATTGCAAACTTTTTGTTTCATTTTTCATTACGCAACGGAAAAGCATTTTAGTGCTACGTCATACTCTTGATTTGCAAATTATTTGCAAGATTTGGTCACGTTAAACCTGCAAACGAGAAAATATTTCACGTTAAAGCTAAAATCGTTAAATGATATTCAGTTTTATATACCAAAACAGCAACACAGATTGCAAACTTTACTTTAAGTTTTCTTATTTCTAATACAGTTATTTGTATACAACAAAAAGTCATCGTATTTGCTATAAAATATTTTGCACAACGAATTAAAAACAAATCTTTTCAGGGTAACGTTACTTTAAATACTTCTTCGAAGTATGCTCAATATATTTTTGTTTTCAATGTTTTTGAAAACTACAAAACACTTAATGTTTATAACTTAGTTTACCTGGAAATTTTATAAAATGAACATATAAAATAAATATGTATATGTATATTAAAAAGAATATTATATACAACGCGAAAGTTACATATATTTTGTAATGTTACTTTTCCGCTTTATAACAAAAAACACATCGATCTTGCATTTATGTTAATTGCATCGGATTAAAATGATTTTGTTCAGTTCAAAGTAACGTGATTAAAATGTGCATTCTTGTAACGTTCAAATTTTCTATCGTAATTAAATGAAAACATTAAGATTATCGTAACACCGATGCCCGTCGCAAAGAAAAAGAAAAAGCATCCTATGATATTATTTCAATATATTGAATTTTATTACAAAATGTGTTTAGGCTACAACATGTAATATAATAATTGCGTTTGGTCTAGACCCTTACGAAAAAAGAAAAGCTAAACTGCACCACATTTACTGTTGTCTCGGCAAGACACTTCGTCCGTTTACGTTTCAAGGAAACATTCATAAATGCGAAAAAGTTCGGTACACATGCGAAAATGAACGCACCTCGTTATACGGATCATGTTTGATACGTTTATCCAGTATTGAGATCGAATCAGTGTATTATCACAAATATATTTCATACGAACTATCACGAATTTTTTTAAATGCGGACGTGTCATGCATGAAAGCAATACAAATATATATATGTATATGTATGTATATATATATATACACATACATATGAATATATTATATGTATGAATATATTATATGTACACATTTTTTTTTTAAAAATCAATTTCACATATTTTTTTTTATGTTCAAAGGACTCAAAAGTGGGTTTAAAAATCAAGTCTTCGGACATATCAAAAAATTGTTACGTATCTTATATAAATATCGATCATTATCATTTTATCAAAGATTAAATTCCCATATCAGAGAATGTTAGACAACTGTTTTTCTAGCAACACATATAATTCTAATGATTATCCAAGCATTCGAAAACAACGTATAGATTATAAATTCGCATTTTCCTTGAAGCGCATCCTAAGAACGAATGGTCCGAAGACACACGTTAAGTTTAAAGAAGATAAGGGATTGTACATTAAACAATATACAATCAAAATATATTGTATAGATGTAAAAATAGTAAAATTAGCGATAGTAATCGTTTCTATTACGTTATACGGTGTGTAAAGTGTGTGTATAATCGATCAATTCGGTCTTTAAACATTCGACGAAGTAAAGGAAACTATCCCAAGCAGCTAATCCTAAGATAATGTATTTCCTCTTTTTTATTTATATAAATTCTATTTATATTATGTATGTACGTACGTGTGATAACTAAACAGATACATGATTTTTTATTTCTGACGCAAAGACGCTACCAGCTTTGCGAATCGAAGACCAGGAGGCTGTCGTACTTTAAACAGAAAACAGGAATACAGATTTCTTTACCATTAAATTATTCTTCACGCAGTTGAACATAGTCGTATCTGTTCAGTGGATCACTCAAACGAGTTAATTTAATCCGAGCCCATTTCTCGATCGAAGAACCTTCGGGTTCTCTAAGAAGTGGATTCAATAAAATAAATTTGTCAAAGTTGCGCTACAGGCACAAACAATTCAGACCTTGGGTCATGTCCATAATGGCTTACGATACGAAACTTTCATATAATATCTTTAATTAAATCTTTCTATCTTATATATACATGCTAATAATCTCTCTCTTTCCTATTTCTTTTCCCGCGTGCGTATACAGGACGCGGCACTTGGCTCTTTCCCGGCTTAGGACGAGACATCTAGCTTCGCAATGTCATCCTAAAAATTTTAGTCATAATTCAAATATTTATATTGACTGTCCTAAATACATCTGTTTCAGAATTTTTCAAATGTACTTTAATAAAATATACTGGAAATGTTTTATCTATAGCGTAAACTACATCGTGATAACTAGAAATCTCGTGTGCGGAACATCTAAATATATTCGTGGCTTATGACTTCACTGGAAAAATGCTAAAAATTTCACTATTTCATCATTTGTTTCTTTGTCATATAGAATCATCTTGTAAAAAAAGGATTAGTACAATAATAAAAAAAGTAACTGTCTCTAAAGTGTTTTAAATGAAAAAATGAGAAATTTGATATACAAGAATTTGAAGAATCAAAAAGACCTCCAGTAAAAATTCTCAAATGTGCAAAATAGCGTAATTTTATATAGAGCATCTTTTTTTTATAAATCATAAATAACGAAAAATATTTGGACGCTTTTATCGAAATGCCACATCCTGTATACATAAATATAATTTCCTTTCCTCTTTTTTAAGTTTGAAAAGCGCCTTAAATAAAATCTTCCATGGAATTAAGAAAAGAAACGAAACAAGGAAAATAGGAAATAATAAGTTCGTTAATTCCTAACATGGTTGCACATGTATTGAAAGAAATCATGTACACGAACGCATGTGCACGGTTACATAAAACTAAATGTATTCGTAAATTGCACCGACACAATAAAATAAAAATCTCTCGAAAAAATAAAATTACTTTCGGAGTTTTATCTACACGTATAATTTCGTTAAATTTCCTTTTTCCTCGCTTTTCTTCGGAATCGAACTTTTTCTCTATTCAGCAGCCTCCTGTTCTCTAATACAATTATATCCAAATGTTTTCGTTTTTAATATAATTATACCAAGTAAAATTTGTAAAATACAATATGCTACTTATTATAAATTCTTAATCCTTCTTTTATCTTTATAAATAATTATAGTAATAGTCTTCACACCATTTGTTAATTTATTATAATCGGATGCCGTTCCTTTTGTTTTTTTTCATCTTTTAATTTAAATATTACATTTGTGCCCTTTGCACTAATTCACTTTTATAGTATTCTGCGTGACTGTGTATATATAATACATATAATATAATCTAAAAGACTTATTATATTTACATATATACATGTAACAACGGCGCATAGTCCGAATTTGTTATAATATAAGTTTCCTGATTAACTATTAAGACCGACTTTGTCAACAGCGAATGTTTATTCCGGGAGAAGGACATCTATACATCTACGACGGATCTGGAAGTAACTGTGCACCAAATTTTTTGTTTCATTTATGAATCACTAACGAATAATTAGTTAAAATTCTGGTCAGATCTTTGTTGTAATCTTTCCTCTAGGCGTAACGTAACAATTCTTACGTTGCTACTAGTGGTCGTTTCTTTTTTCTCATATAAATTTAAACAAACTCGAACTAATTACAAAAAGCTTATAACTCTTAGGAAATAGGCTCCATTGTTAGCGATTAATATTATATATTCTTTCTTTCCTTTCTTTCACTTGGCCAACCTTGGATTCGATTTCGGCGGCGTTCCTCTTCTTTTTTGTTTTCCCCGAAAGCGAAGGAGTTCAGAGCAACTGTTTGCTTAAGAGGTCAAAGAGGAAGACAATTCTAATTCTACGCGTCTCGCTTACGTTTTAAAACAATACAGTACGAGTATAAAATAACGCTAAAATGTATATCATCGTATGTTACGCGAATACTCTCTTTCATTTATTTCACATTCCAATGCCCCGACAAATATATATATAATATATATATATTTATATAATATATATCTACTTTTATTTACGGTTACATTACACGTTACTAAATTCTTTTATGTTTCTCTTGTACTGATTCCTCTCGAGCAAAAGTTGCCACTCGTCCTCGGGCGTCGAAAATGCATCGCGATGCACTTTACCTAACTGATTCAGGGTTGGCCAAGATCTCACTCATGCTACGAATCAAGATCATCTTCTCTCTGACTACTAAAGTAAGATACTAAACCACCGAATTCACCGGAACCCTCTTCGTCGTACTGTTTATTTCCAGCAGCAGCGTCGTTCGGATGCGCTTGTTGCTGCGGCGGTGGCTGAGGAGGCGGTGGCGCTTGAATGGGTGGCTGATTATCCGCAGGGGAAGAAAAATGATCTGCGGGATACGGAGAGCCTTGATACGCGGCTGCATCGTCTGCCGTGGAAAGCGGCGGAGGAGGTGGGTACGCACCGTAGTGGTAATTGGGTGGAGGTGGAGGATGATACGGTGAAAAATTACCGGGAGGTCGATTGGGTGGCGGCGATGGTTGCTGCAGGTTGTGGTTAACCGGCGATGCGTTCGTGAAGGGTGGCATTTGATGCCTGGGACCCATCGGGTTGTCCGTGAATCTGGACAAAGGTGGAGCACCCCTGACGTAGGGTGGAGGCGGAGGAGGAGTGGGACCACCTTTGGCTAGGGGACTCCCAGCGGCCGGCGGAATCATCGCTGGCCCAGGTCCAAGCGGAGAACTGCGATCTCGATTGTTGATCGATATCGGGCCACCACCTGAAGGAGACGGATCCATCGGATGATGCGGCGTATGATATATCTGTGGACCGGGTACTCTCATTCTCATCGGTGGGGTTCCCGATCGCACAGCCGCGAAGTGAGGCGGCATTGATGATTGACCTGCTTGTCTATATGGCGAAGGGATTCTTCCGCGTGGCTGCATCTCGTAACCCGTCCTGGGTCCGCCGATTATCTGACCACCTCCGGCGTTTGGTCCTCCGAAATATTTGTGGCCCATCGCTGCAGCTGCAGCAGAAAACGATTGTGGACTACTCGATACAGGTTGAGATTGAAGCATTCTGGTGATAACGGAAGACTGTTGATTGGGTGGTAATGATGGATAAACAGGCTGTGTGGTCGGGGTTTGCGAGGCAGGTGGTCCTTGTGTTGTTACGACGCCAGCAGGTGGTGTGGACGGAGCCGAACCAGAGGTGCTACTACCTGGTGTAGGAAGTATATTCGGAATTTCACCAGGTTTTATCTCCGGATTCGAGTCAGTTCCCATGCTAAGTAGACCGACTTCAACAGCGGCTTTCGCCGCTGCTTCTGCGGCCCTAGCCGCTTCTAATGCCAAAGTCTTTTTACCTTTGCCGCGTCCTCTTCGTTTAGGCTTTAACGGTGACCCGTCGGGATTAAACAGTTGCCCATCTGGTCCTGTCATCACGGGGATAGGTCCTTCGCTCGGTCTGTCCGCATCGGGCGTCATGATCGTGGGGTTAATGCTGAGATTAGGTGATATATTGGTATGTGGCACGGTGCTAGGTAAACCGGTGGCGTTCAAATCTGGAGCCCCGTCTCTGCGCATTTGTTCCGCGAGGATTTCGGCCTTGCTGCGACGACCTCTTTTCTTTTTCTTTGGTACCTCACCGTCGGTTCCCTCCGGTGCGTTTGGATCTCGTTGCCTTTCAGCTGCCAGTATTTCTAACGCTTTCAACCGTGCTTTCTCCATTTTCTTAGCTTCTCGCTCCTCTTTCTTCTTCTTTTTCGCTATCTCGATGGCGGCGAGTTCCAACTGTCGCCTACCGTATTCCTCGTCTTCCATCATCATTTGTTCTAATTGTTCATCGTCCAGATCCGCCAATTCACCCGGTCCAAGCCCCGTTAGAGAACCTTCTGGAACATCTCCGGTGAAGGAACCTGCTACCGACATGGCAGTACCGGTTAAACCTACGTTTTCTGAAAGATTGTCGTCGATCTTTGAGTCTATCTCTCCCATAGGATTGTCAATGTTAGCCATGATATCCTTGTCGTCGTCTTGATCGTCTTTCCTCTGAATCAAGGAACCCATTAAAAAATTTTGTTTGCGCGATCTATTACTTTTACTTCCGGGCTTTGGACCAGGTTTTTTTCTCTGTTTCGGTGTACCGTCGCTCATCATTTTTCTTTTGACTCCGGGACTTTTGCTCTTCCTCGGTTTTCTACTTTTCGGTGATTTGTTTTTCACCTTGTGGCCATCCTTTTTTGGATTATAAATATCACCTGCAAAACAACGACGTGTTAATGACCGATATTCGACTTGGATATGTTCTTTTGAAATTACCTGAATCTGAATCTTTTTCAGCGTCCTCGATTACGTCTTCGCCGTCGTTCATCACGAACTCGTCTTCGCTCTCTCCGGTTCTCCTTAACGCCTTTTTTAATTCCTGTAATATTACAAAACATTTTTTATGTTTTCGAATTTTTGTACTTTACTTAAGGTGGCTGACAATCAAGATCAAGAGTTGGGGCATTGGTAAATATATAAAGGAAGTAATCTTACAAAGAGAGGTCACAGCTGTGCTCCAAATTCCCAAATTTCTGAAGTTCTAAATTTGAAAATTTGTGAATTAAACAATTTCTTAATTGGAAAATGTATAAATCTAGAGATTAGTCAATCAGAAACTAACAAATAGCAGGACTTTTTTCCCTACATAGTTATTTTCCCTAGAGAAGTACTATATTCTGCAGCGAAATTTCACTGATATTATTATTAGTTACATCCAGTTAGATTTTCAAGAAATTTCATAGTGCATGTTTGTGACACAATCAATCATCTCGATATTTCATTTCGTACCTCTTCACTATCCGACGCTATTTCTTCCTGGTAGTTCATTTTCCTTCCTCGAGTTCGCCTACCTAATGTTTCTTCTTCTTCCGGCTTATTTTCATCTGGAAGGCCACCATATATAATCTGAAAATGTTATTAAATTTATAAAACCAAACTTTTGCACCAAATAAAAAAAAAATCGAATGAAATTTATATACCTTTCTTCGAATTGGAGTCTTTTTTACCTTCTCCTGTAATGAATTTAAAAAAATGTTTAAAAAAAATATACATAAAAATTTCGTCTTAATATAATAGATGTAAACTTACTTTCTTCTTTTTTTGTGGAAGTGGTTCTTGTAACGATAGATCGGTAGACATATCAGCTACATCTGCCTTTATTTCTTGCAGCTTGTCATCTTTTATCTCATTAACATCCTTGTTCTCGTTATTTTCAGTTTCGTTGTCAAGTTTTACATTCAGCGTATCAACCGTTTCGGATTCATTATTTTCTACCTCCGGTTGTACTTCGCTGGGAGTCTCGATTTTCTGCTCATCGTTCGATTCTTCGTTGTCGCTTTGATTATCAGATTCAATGATACGTTTTCTCTTTTTTTTCTTCCTACTTTTCGTTTTTGACGACGATTTATATCTAGACGTCGATATGGTTCTACTTCTAAAACGAAATTATATAATAATACTATACAAAATTTAATTAAATCACATAATAACGAGGATGCCTTACTTTTTCCTCCTTTGTCGCCATGAGTTATCGCTATCCTCGTTTTCCGAGTCCCATATAGATCGAGATTTCTTTCTTTTCGGTCTATCGCTTTCTTCGCTGTCGTCATTTACTGTAAAAACATTGGCTTTTAGTAATATTACTTAATAATAAAATCAAATTGAAAATGTATTTATTGTACTCACTAAAGTCTTCATCAAAGCGCGTAGTTCTGACCCTCGTGCTTCTCCGTACTGATCGTGAATCTCCTCTTCTATTTCGCCGTCTTACATCGGCGAAAGAGCTGTCATCGGAAGACGTCATATGATCATCGAAATCTTCTTCCTCTTCAGAACTGGTGCCTTTAAAGTCTTCGTCGCTTTCTGGATCGTCTTCGCTACTTATATCGAGACTATTTAATTTACGGTGTTTTTTACGCGACAAGAATTTCTTTACTGCTCCTTTATGTTGCTGCGATTCTTGGTGCTGCTCCTCCTCTTCCTCGTCAAGACCATCCTCTGCATCGATTTTAAATTCTTCGTCGCTATCTTTTTCTGACTTTCTTTCGATGTCTTCTTTGTTTGCAGGCATTTCGTCCATGTTTAATATTTCGTTCTTAAATTCAAGCTGGATATAAATTTTCGTTAGAAAACCTTTTATTAGAAACACGATGAAATTTAATTAAAATGTAAATAAATAAATTTACCTCTGCTTCTTCTTTCTTTGCGTTAACTATAGTCGCGATGTCTTTTCCTCTACCTTGATTTCCGGCTCCTTGAACCGCTTCTACCTCGTCTTGGATAGCGGCATTAATCATGGCATCGTAGTCGTTGAATTTGTATCTGTTAGCGCATCGCCTTTCACGTAATTGGTATACGGGTTCACTTTCTTCGCTGCTAGATGTTTCTGTACTCGAAGTAGACGAAGAAGTCGTAGATTCTACAAAGAGAAACACGAAGTGATATCATAACAACTGTACAACTTTTTACATGCGTTAAGAAATGAAATATTACGAGAAGTATCCAATTACCATTATCCGATTCCTGGCTAGACGTTTTCGATTCTTTTTGATGACGCGGTTCATTTTTGTGGAGAACATTATCCAAACTTATACCGACAAATGCTAATCTCTTCTTTCTTAAAACTTCGTTTTCGTGTCTCTTCGTTAACTGATCGTACGTTTTCAAATTTTCTCGTAATTTAACAACTAGTAAATTCTAAAATGAGATATTCATTGTAGAAATATAAAATTTATGATAAGTAATTTTCTCGAGTGATTAACAAACTTACGTGTTGACACGGAGGACAGAACCAATCACCCTCAGGTATTAGCATAAGGGCTGGTCTGAGGCAAGAACAATGCCAGCCTTTATCACACGAATCGCACAAAAGTATCCACTCTGGATGATCCGCTTTGCCGCATTTTTGGCAAGCGTACTCATCGTCCGCTTCTTCCACGTCGCTTTGAGCTACAATTGAAGGTACATGTAAAATTTGTAATTGTAATAGCTTTATTAAATAAAGTCTGCAATTATACGACACCTTTCTGTGCAGTTCTAGCTCTTCTCAATGGCTCAGCTTCTTGATCCTTCTCAAGATCACTTTCCGGTGAAAATTCATGATCACTCTTGAAAAGTAGCGATCCTTCACTCTCTATATCCTCTTCTTCTTCCTCCTCTTCCTCGTTTTCATTTTCTTCGTCGCTACTCGAACCCGAAGAACTCTGCCATGGATTTGATTCATTAAATTTAGTCAACATATTTTTCTTTTTTCTTTTCCTACGTTTTTTCTTAGACTTCTTTTCTTTCTCTATCTCTTTAACTACACTTTCTTCTTCGCTTTCAGGCTGGAAAAATTACAATAATTATACAATACATTGACATCAACCGAAATTTGTATAAAATGGAAATGTACCTTTTGCTTCTTTCGTTTTTTCTTTTCTACAGAATCTTTTTTCTCCTTCTTCTCTTTCTTCTCTTTACCGTCCTTCCTTTCGCTTAAGGGTACTTCTTCCAACTTCAGCTGCGCTTCTTTAATTTTCAATTGCGCTATTCTTCTAGATTGTCTTACAGGCGTTTCGTCTTGTATTACTCCTGATTCTGGTTCAGGCTCAATATCTCTTCCCACTTCAAGACCCAAAACCATTTTTCCTGTGAACAAGTTTTAAACACATAATAAATGGATGTTTGTAGAAAATTTAATACAATAAAAATTTAGGAACTCACTTTTCTTTCTCTTCTTTTGTGAAACCGGTGTCATATTCAAAGGATCAGTATTAGTTTGGCTTTCATCGATCTGGACCTCCGGAGTTTCCTCGATCTGAACTTCAGGTGTTTCATCCGTTTGGCCCTCATGAGTTTCATCGACTCGAACCTCCGGAGTTTCATCAACCTGAACCTCAGACGACTCCTCGATTTGAACCTCAGGCGTTTCATCGATCTGAATCTCAGGCGACACATCAGAAACCTGATTACCCTGAAATTCAGGATTTTTCGCCCGATTGGAACGATTGTTTCCTTTCACACCGCGTCTTCGTCTTCCTCTGGGAGGGCGTCCTCTGCCTTTCCTATCAGTTGTGGTCAAATTAGTAGCAGCCTGATCGTCGCTGGCATCTTTAACTTCTTTTGGTTTCTGTTTTTTAGGACTCTTTACAGCCTCGTCGTCTGAACTTATGGTTACAACACGACTTTCTTCTATAGATTTCCGTAACTGTTTGTCAACCATACGTCTTGCACGAAGTCTCATTCTTTTCCCTCCCATAGATTCTTCGTTTGGTTTCACTGCTGTGTCATCTGGGTTCGATTCGTGGGTGCTGTTGCGTCGTTTGCGAGATATTTTAGAGGAAGGTTCAGTGGAATCTAACTTCCATCCACCATAAATTAATTCAGACACAGGTTTAACTCGTAAGGATATTTTAGGTGGGGTGGTGTTAATTTGTTCATTGTTGTCTGCCTTTTTTGAACCTTCGTCGTCGGTGCAAGCTAGAGGATCCATCTCTTCAGAAGCTAAGCCAAATAAATTATTGTCCGCGTCCATGGAATCATCGGATATCAGAGAAACCGTTTTTATCTCAACGCTTTGAATTTCTGAACTTGCTTTCTTTTCGTTGATTTCAGTATTTTTGCGTTCTACTTGAGTCAATATATTATTTAGCACATTAGCTACTGCGTGACCCTCGTCTTTCGTTGGTGCAGTACTATTTGATATTGGGTTGTCCTTTGTCTCAGTTTCATTTGCCACTTCTGTTTGTTTAACATTATCCAAATTTTTATCTGATTGTACTTTGGAATTTGCTAAATCTTCTAGTATCTGTTCGTTGGATTCTATACATGGAGGTTTAGATTTCAGTGGAGGAACATCTTGAGTATCGGAAACATCACTGACTCTTTTACTAGCTTCTTTTTTACAATCATTTGTTACATTTACTGGTTCCAGTGTTGCTTCTTGTCCACTATTTGCTGAACTATCACTTTTACTTGATACAGTATTTTCAGAAAGAGATTCTATTGCTTTATTTGTAATGTGAAGTGGTTCTTTATGATTCTCATGATTATCTGTAATATTTTCTGATTTTTCAGATATACAATTTACAAATTGCAAGCTATCCACAGGTTTGAAATTCTCTGATGCTATTGAAATATTATTTTTATGAATTTCTGTTTTCTCTACATTTACAGTTATACTGTCACTTTTTAGTGGTAAGTTGCTTGATACTAAGTGCATGAACATGTTACTTTCTTCTTTATTCAAACTTTTCTCTTCCTGCAAGTTTGTATCAAATTTCTTTTCTCTATCACCATGTTCAAAGGATTTCTTGGGTTTGTTGCTAGTTTCAGTGATTAGAAGTTCTTCTGTAACATGTCTTACTTCTTCATTTTTGACAAATTTAACATCATTATCTAAGCTTAGCAATTTTTCTTGTATGGACTTTGATGGTTCTGCTTTTAAATCTTCAGGAATTACTTCATTATCAAGCTTAACACCGTCTTTCGTTTGTTTAGAAATTACAATCTCATTCATTGAATCTATTTTACAATCACTTTTTTCCACAGGAACTATGTCCACCACTTTTTCTGAAACTTTATCTGCACTTTCCTTTTCTCCTTCTTTTACTATATTTACTAAATTGTTTGCTTTATTTAATCCCAAGTTTATGAATTCTTTGTTCATTGGATTTATTTCAGAAGAAACTAATGCTTCTTTTTCTGCCAATTTTACATTATTTTCCTCAGAGTCAACGTGTTCCTCTTTATCCACAGATATTTTTTCACTGAAGTCATGCTGAACAAAATCATGCTCTTCTTTAGGTATTTCTTCGTTTGTTATCTTCTCCTGTTTTTGTTCTGTTTTTTCCATTATACTTTCAATGCTATGTAGTGTCGATTCTGTCTGCTTCTCAGTGGGTACATCTTGCACTTCGTTAGATAATACCTTATTTTTTGTACTCAGTCTTTCTTCATTTTTCTTTTCATTTTGTTCAGTATCGGTCATTGTTTCTTCTGAATTACTGGAGAAGTTGCTCCTGTTTTCAGCCGACTCTAATGTTTCAAAAGCATCATTACTATCATTGGAATCACTACTTTCATAATTTGCAACTAAGCATGGCTTAATTTTATGTTCTTGTGAATCGACAGGCTTTGTCTCCGTGCACTTTTCTTGCTCAATTTCTGATTCGGTATCATTACTTTCTACCTTCGAATTGCTCTCTAAATCGCTACTAACTATTGTTTGCTTTTGATTCTCTTCATTCTTATCTTGAATACATTTTGTAGTGTCTTCATGCTGACTCGTGTTATCCTCTTTATCCTGTCCAGGTGTATAATTTTCTGAAGTTGTAGGTTCAATTGTAACATTAGTTTCTTGTTGACTATCTACAAAATTAACTGCCTCTGTTTTTTCTTTCTCACAACTAATAGTTTCTGCAGATTGTGATTGTAATTTTGAAGCATCATTCTCATTAGATGATGTTTCATTTAAACATGCTTTTTCTTCATACGATTTAGAAGGCTGGTTATCTTTCAATGACTTATAATCAATAATTACATCCTTATTCAAATCTTGATCAGTACAGGAACTTTGTTCGACCAATATTGCAGTTTGGACCGCATTAGATTCTTTCGTAGAGTCAACTATATTAGATTTGGATGAATTAGAAATATTTGTGTCAGGTACTGTTTCTGGTAATATATCATAAGTAGGACAGTCATCTTTCACGGATGATTTTTCAAAACTTAATTCAACACTATCGTGCGATAAAACGTCTTGTCGAATGCAGGAATCATCTGAACTACTTATTGTAGGAACTAACGTATCTTTGTTACATTTTTCAACAGATTCAGAACTGCTAACAGTAGAATTGTCAATGGAATCTAATTTTGTGTTAACATCAGGCACAGAGTTTTTGATAAATGGGTCAGTGGATATTTTCTCTTTTCTTATTTCAGAATCTTCTGAAACTTCATTTTGTATATTGACTTCTTCACTGTTTTCATTACAATTAACGTGCAGCGATTCAGCATCAGCACCTACCAGATTCTTTGTATTTTTATTATCAGATTCTATTAACGGTTCCTTTTGATTTTGACATACTGGATCAACATCGCTTTCATTATTTTCTTTACAGCTTGTAATGGAAGGATCAAATGGTACTTTTTGTGAAACGTATTCTATCTCTTCTCCTACTGAATTGTTTGCTTCTTGATCGACAGAACATTCTGTTTCACTTGCATGGTCTGATTCAGTAAAATTATTCTTCTGCAAATTCTGTGTACCAGACGATGAACATGAGCTTTTAGGAGATACTGAATCAACTTCCATTTCACTTTCCTTAAATGACGATACTTCAGGAGATTTACAATAAGCTTCAGCTTCGGAACAAGGAACCGAGATGTTTGTATGTTTTATCGTATCACTTTCAGATTCCTTATTTTGTTCTTCAAATGTACTGCATTCTTGTTTTAATGTTGTACACGGTGTTGACTCAATGGGTAAATTGACCTGAATTTCTGACGGTGTTATAACTGCACTTTCCAGCTTCATATCTGCATCCCTTTTAATTAAATCATTAGTACTGTGTGGTTGTGAAATTGTATCTAATGCTTCTGTTTCTTCAGATTTCGTGTACTCCTTTGTTGCAGTTTCAGTACTGGAAATAGAATCTTGTACGTCAGCGGTGCAAGACGTTAAATTTTCGTCAATGTCCGCTTTTGATTCTGATGTAATTACATTCGTTTCGGTCTCTAGCGATTCACAAGATTGCTCCAAAGAATATTTTGAAGAAACAGTTGGTTCCCAGGAATTAGTTGCTCCTTCAATTTCCTCTAATTTATTTTTATTATCGTCTTCACAAAGTGGATTGGTAGCTTTGCGCGTGTACAAATTGACTTTTAATGAGTTGTTATTTGTCTGAGTCACGTCAAAATCTTCTGTTCTGTACGAGGTAACCATATCTTCTGCAGATTTGGAAGAAGATACACATTCGTACTGCAACGTATCTGATTTAGATTCTATACTTGTTGAAACTGTGTGGTCGGATTGCGACTCAAACATTTCTGACTTTGAAGTGTATGAAATACAATTGGGACCAAAAAAAAATCTCGGTGGCGACGAAGTTAATGGTTTACATTCATTGTCCACTTTTTCTGAAGTAACTGTCTCTTGTAAAGTTGTACTATCTGTGTCACAAACATTTTGTACAATTGGTTTATCATTCAATGAATGAGTTGTAGTCTCTGTACAAGATTCAAACGTTTCTGAAGTATCTGCCTGACACGATGATATAGAGGAATCACATTGCACGGAGTCGTGATCCACAGGACTTTGTTTCTGTTTCGTAGAACTTTCTCCCACGTCTTCCTGAAGGTTTTCTGATTTCAGATTGCTTTGCTGTGATGTTACGTCTTCGGTATTTATAGTATTTCCATCTATTTTAATATCTTGATTTTTACTAGAAGAATCTTCACATTCAATTTTGTTTCTTTTTTGTGATATGTCTTCTTTGTTTGATATGATGCTGCTGTCGCATTCTGGTTTCTCTTCTGGTTTTCCGACATCCCATCTCGATAGCCTTTTGACGGAACTACTCGAATTTTTCGGTATTATCTGAATACCTAATGTCGGCTTAAATTTTGGCTTTTCTTGTACGGAACCTACAATTTGAAAATTACTTTTTACATTAGAGTTAGACTGAGGATAATTTCTGTTTAACTTTATAGCACCTTTACTCTTTACTAATGATTCGGCAGATACTTCATTTATAAGGCTACCTTCGCTGAAACTTTTATTTGTCGATAAAGATGAAGTAGCAGAATCAACTTCATTTTTTGATTCATTGCTTTCTTTATTGTCAGCTGATGTACTGTCTCCAGGATTTCCTGTTTGACACTCCTCTCCGGAACCTTCCCCATAAAAAAAAATTATGGGTTCTTCTACAGCTTCTCCAAGACCAGGATTCACAGCATCGCAATCGCTGCCAGATCCTTCGCCTTGAATCATCATCACCGGTTCCTCGATGGCTTCGCCAATTTCGTCTCTCCAATTAGTACTCATCATTGGCCTTTTGTCGATGGATCCTCGAATCGGTATCACATCTGCCCTTATTCTCTTTAACATGTCGTACTGAAGGTCATCTCCTTCTAACGTGCGTTTCACCGGTGTTGTGTTCATTCTTAAAGCAGTCATTTTGCTTGGGTCAGGAAGTATTGTGTAATTAGGTAATCTGTGATCTTCTTTATTAGGTATTCTTGCAGCATTATGATATGGTGCAGATGACATGTCATAACTCGGAAATGACAATTGTCTTTTACTTAAATCAGCTACCATTGCATGATTACGCATCATCACAGCCCGGGCATCATATGGTAAGTTTGTGACTTCTGGTTTATTTAATTTCTTCGTGCTAAGATCCATTTCTCTATGCTGAAAATCTTGTGTTCTGTAGCCAGACGAAAGTATGTCAATAGGTTTGTTAAATTTTCGACTAGATAAATCAATTCCAGAGAAATCCATCGGCTTCTTTTGTTCGTTAGTACTTTCCCAGCCTCTGGGTGATGTAGATAGATCCATACCCCTATGCTCCTTGAGCGCATTGGCCTTTTCCATTTGATTTCTTGCACAGAAATCTTGAGGTAATCTATCATCGTCTTCGTTTGTCGAATTTCCCACGATACTACCTGATCTAGCAAGATTTTTTGCTATTTTCTCTAATGATTTTGTTCCCATTGGTTTTTCAAGTTTTTCTGATTGTATTCGCACAAGATTTGCAGCCAATTGATCTATCGGCTTAACGGACAGTTTATGAACTGGTTGCAATTCTGCAGATGGAAAAGAAAAATTATTTTTACTAGGTAATTTGTCCAATGGTTTCAGCGTTTGATCCATCGATTCTTCGTGCTTTTTTGTGATGTTCAATGCGGTTATTCCAGTTACCACTTTTTCTTCGTGTATTTGTTTCAATTCAGAAACATTTACTAGCTTAAGAGGAGACGTAATAACGGATGTTTCAATCGATTTAAGAGGCACTGATTCTTCAGAATTAATTTTTACATTATTTACCTCAGTATGTTCTTTAGACTTGGGTGTTTCTATGGATTTAGGATCAGATACAATAGCAGAAACTGATGTTTCTGGAACTGTATCTGTTTTCTTTTTGCTAGATGTAAATGTTTCATTTTCTGACAGTGCATCAACCTTGCCATTTAATGTTTTTGAAGATGCTGACATTAAAGGAAGTGCCTTCATAGAATTTGATTCTGACTCCTCATTTTGTATTGTTTCTTGGGAATCATCTTCTTCTGTATTTTGTTTAGAACTTTCGTCATTTGATACATCATCATCTCCTTCCATGTCATCTTCAATATTATCATCTTCATTAAAATCATCTTGTTCTTGTTCCTGTTCATCTTCAAAATCTTCACCCCCATGCTTATCTAATTCTTTGTCACACAAATCTTCAGTGTGAATACCATTTTCTTGTACAACTTCATCTTCCAAACTTGGTGATGTTGTAATTTGTCCTGTATCAATAATAGGTTTCTCAGAGATTTCTAAACTATTACTATCCTCATTAATTGGAATAGCACCAACTTCCCCATTTGTTAAAGTGTTTATTAAATCAACAACACCATCCCGATCTCTAATAACATAACAGAAATAAAGATTTATTTATCTGTATCAAATCAAAAAAGTTAATATAGATGTTAGAGACTTACTTAGCTACCAGTTCCCAGTTTTCTTCATCTAAATCTTCTCTATAAACCCTTATATTGCACTCATCGTCCAGCTGACACCAATATGCTAAACCAGATTTATCTCTTCCTAGAGGTTCCACGCGTAATTCATTTGCCGCTAATTTATTCACTTCATTTTTAAATTTTTGATTTAAGTCAAATTGTGTTTCTAGAAGAACCTGGAATAAAATAGACTTGTAAAGTAAAATTATTAAACTGGACACATAACTTTTAAAGCATGAATTAATGTTCTTTATGAAACAATGAAATAATTGTATTTATACTTTAAGTAGACGTAGCTTGACAGCAATACGAGCTTTCTTATAACCAAAACGTTCAAGTTCCCATCCATCTTGATTGGAGTATGAGTGGCAGAATTTAACCAGTGCTCGTTCCCACTTTTCTGGTGATACAGTTTTACGGGTCTTACGCAACAATTTGATGTGTAGGTCTACTAATTGTTGAGGTACTAAAAACAAACAAATAAATGTAAACATAAGTGAAAATCTGTATGTCAAAAAAAAAAGGTAGAAGTAGAAAAAATCTCAGGTTGATGCTGTTTCTCTGAATTTTTAATTCCATGGAATTTCAGTTAATAAATATTATTATATACTATATTTTACAACTTTTTATTATTATAACATAATTTGCATATTGTTCTTAAGAATATAAATTTTTAATAAATTCCAACAAGATTTACTGACTTTTATAATCAATTTACTAGCATCAAGTACAAAATCTTTAATAAATATATTCAGGATGATAACACTGTGTAAAGTACATGGTTATTGTACATGATGTACCATGTATAACTATGATGTGCTTAAGTTTATTATTATGTGATAGTATTACAATATATTTATATTTTTAAATTAGTACTTCAAAGAACAAGCAAGATGTAAAGGATAAAATATATAGAAAAAATGTAAAAACAATGCTAATAATTGATTGTAATTTAAATTACAATTATAATAACTAAATTATAAATGTTTTGTACATATTATTATATTCCTGAATATTAGTAGTTCAGTGCACAAATATTGAAGGTTCACCTTTAATGATTTCAAAAGAAAGAAATTTCAAGATTCAGTGGTACTTTATATTATATTAAATAAATGCTTATTGCATTGTGTTTATTGCTTAACACATCCATAATACAACTATAACAAAGTATTTAATTAGCAATTCAATTAAGACCTGTAACATTATAAATTTGCAGATTTACATACTAGTAATTAAAAGAATAGATTAAGGGACATACAATAAACATAAATAAACAAAAATCTCAAATTATCAAGTCTTCAAATTTTCAAATGCCTAAGTTTCAAATTTACAAATCTTTAAACTTCCGATCAATGTATACTGTCAGTAAATAACGTCAATAAACTGAAATACTGATAATATACATTGATCGTTTGAAGTCTCCATAAAAGTTCACTGCACGATTCGTAAATCATAATCACGTGTAAGCGACATTGACAACAAGGGAGGTGGCAGCACGGGAGAAAATAACAACAGTGGACATCAAATTGAACCAAGTTGTCAATAATACCATTACTGGAGCAAAGTAACAAAACTCATCCTGAAATCATTCCCAAATATTCAAAATTACTTCACAACAACTATTATCATAAAATATTAATCCGATTAAAAAAGCAAAAGAACAAAAGATCCATTAAAACAACGTTCGATCTAATTCAAAAAAGGGACGAAACAATTACGTACCCCGTATCATCGGCTAAACATAACAACTATATAAAAATTGTTGAAAATAAAAAGTAAAAATGAATTGATACTTAATTCGGATGAAAAACGCGTTGAAACGTAAAAGAAAAGCAATAGCACACACGAGACTTTTGGCCTCGCGGGGGCGGGTCAGTCATTCTCTCTCTTCTACACACATACACATACACATTTCAAGTTTACTTACCCTCCTGCGTGTTCTCGAGCATCTCTTGAAGGCGCGCGATATCAGGATAAACGATGCCGCAGGACTTGCCGAAGCACTCGAGGAACGAGCAAATTACCGCGAAATTTGGGTCACTCGCGCAAGAGGCTTCGTTATCGGACGCCATTTTTCCGCCGCTTCTCTCTGGGCCCGTCGCCGCTACGCGATATACTACGCTAGGCGACCTAACAACTCGTATCGCATTTTCGTCGAATTAGTTTCGATCGTCACCGCCGAACGCACCCTCAAACTTAAACGTTCGAAAAAGTTGGAGCTCCAAGAAGTTCGTACCTCGTTTCCCGCTTCACTGTTTTTCGTTACCTTGATGCTCTACCTGCTACCCACACCCGCGTCACAAAACCACAACGAACACGCGCGTCCGAGAGACAACGAAAACACACTATTGTCGATTCAACATATACTCTGTATCACTTTTGTTCGAACAATCCATGAAAGAGAATATTATTTTATACGCTTGTTCGTTCACTTTGCACTTTTGCACATATCACCGTGCTTACCACACTAACACAGGCGAAGATCGTTGCGCCTCTCGAGCTGTGTATATGTACAATGTGTGTGCACGCGCGCGCGCGCGCGCGCACCTTCGAGCGCAATAATAACGATGCACGTAATCGCAGGGTAATCTCGCCTTTTCCAGCGGACACGTTACTCGTAATCCGTCGATTCCGTATCGACGCGAATCGTTAACATCGATTCGATGGGTATATCGATCGGACAGAGACAATAAGCACCACCGCGACAACGATGAAAACAGCCCCCTTCTTTGTAGCGCAGCGCACTGGACATCGCCTTCGGGTTCGGGCTACGAAACATTTGGAGGGTTCTCAACTTGTAGCGTGGCCACCTATGCATCTACCGGGCGTTAAGCCGCGTTTATGAGGATATTCTTTGAGAGAACTTTTCTGCACTGTGTTCACAGTGGTAGGTACATATTTTACCGTCGTGTAAATATATGCAACTATTGTTCTTTTTTTAGAAGATGTTTTTATACCTATCATTTATCCAAAATAGAAATTTTATTGAATAAAAATTGAAATGATTATATTCAGTATTTTAACAATTGAGTTGTTAGAAGCTTCATATAGAAGCTAAAAAAAAATATGTTCTTTATGGGTGTAATGGCGGAAATTTGATATTGAACGCGCGCTGAAGAACCTAACCTATAATAAATGTAATCGAGTACCGGCGATTGATAATAATTATGATTGAGTGATCGTTTTTCTGTCGCACTGTTGCATTTAACAAATATTAATACTGAAAGAAATATACATAATTTGTTCAGCCATTAATTAATAATATTCCATCTTGTAGTCCTCATTTTATAGAATTACAAAACTGATTATATCATACATTTAAAATTATTGTTGACAACATTTTTCTTGTATGCCCTATATGTTTTATGAATGATCAGACCTCTTTCGCGCAGCTCGACTGAGTACAAAACTTAAAAAGATACCTTACCTGTATTGCTTCCCTATTGCCACATATACACGGTGGATAATAATATATGAACACTAAGAGAATAAAATAATGTGAAATCAGAACAAAGTTTTCCAAACATTAGAACTTCGGAATTTTTTAATCTCGGAATTTTGGGACCTTGAAATTTTGTGACCGTGAAATTCCGAAGTTTTGGAATTTTTAAAGTTTCAAACTTTACTACTTTAGAACTTTGAAATCTTCAAATTTGAGAATTTGGTAAAATAATACATTACAGATGAGTTGATCGCAAAAACATGACCGATTTCAATAGTAAATCTTAGTTTGTAAAAATTTTATGTAAGAAACATCAAAGATCACTAGGTATATGTGTTTTGCATTATAATCGCCCTTAATGCGCATGTGCGTTACTCTTAGTTACAGATCTTGTCAGAACCAATCAGAGTTTACATGCGCAGAAAGAACGAAAACTCGTCATTTAAGAAGTATAATCATTCATGATAGACTATAGATGCCTTTACTTTAAAACAGATAATATTTACACTCAGAATAATACTTTAAGAATAACATATTAATCTGATTTTGCCAAGTGAATACTAGTAATATTTCCATTAACACCATTATGTTATTTTAAACAAATTTTATTAATCATTTCATATGCATTCTTTTTAGTAACCTTTCCATACTTTTTTTTTATCTTTGCAAATTTAGTTTTATTTTTTCAATGAAATAGTAAAAAATTGTTTTGCAAAATAGCCACTATTAATTATGATAAGAATAATTAATACGTCTTCAAATGTATAGTATCATTATTGCATTTGTTTTTTTTCCTATTTCCTATTTCAAATTTAAATTCATTCATGCTTTGTCAATTATTTCCATATTAATTTTTGATGAGTCAATCGTACAGTATCATTCAATTAATACTTTCGTTCAAACTAAGTCATTTCGCTTTATAAAATTATTAAAAATGTTCTAATAGGTTAGAAAAATATCATATTTCCATTTCTAAAATTTAAGACATATTTGCAACATAAATTGCATTTAAAACACGTGTCACATATGCAAAAAGTTTGTGCTTGTATCCGTTACTGTATATTTTGTTTATATTCATATTTTACATCTCGTGAAAATTCTACTAAATATGTAAATTAACGATTTCTATGTTCGTTCAGTTTGTAAGTTTATCTAATATATTTTCGCGTGTCGATTGTTTTTGAAGAGCTTCGAAAGCGTGTATTTTAAGGCGCTCTTGCTCAATGACGTAGTTCTGCGTAGTTTCGTGGAATTTCGAATAGCGGGAGTAACGATTCGATCGATCAGGAGTCGAGTAAAGGTAGCGACTGGTGTTTTCTGTTCTTACCGTTCCCGTGAACACTCGCGAATGTTAGGAATCATAACGACAAACGTTAATTAATGAACACACACTCATTACGATTTTCATACTGTTTATGTATAGAAGGCTTTACGTGGCCTCCTACACTATACATCAAACACAATAAACATGCCGACGTTCCACGACAGGCAGAGATTCTGCGACTACTGCGATCGATCGCGAGAACCAGAAACACGAGCGAGCGTATACCTATATGCAATGTAGATACGAGACTCCTTATCGACATCATTATGTTACATGTGAATTATACGATTGTACATTTCATTGTATATACTGTTGACTTGTTTCTACCCTTCTTGATAACATGTGCTTCCAACGACGTTATTCTCCTTTTTAATGAACGATGAAACGGAAATCCATCGAACAGATCGATAAGCAAAGTTTTTAAAATATGAAACTTCGGGATAGACGGTGCTGCCACAAGGTCTTTCAAATCGATAGCGCGGGAGACGTCTTCGCAGAGTTATGGATTGTGTTTATATTCCGAATAGTTGTGAAAAATTTGATGTTCAATACACTGTATTAAAAAATCATATTAACTACCACTAAACTTACAGCTGCTTAGTATTAAATGAATCAATAAATTACAAATAATTCGTGAAATATAAAATGTTTATTTCTGAATGAAAATTCGTAACTTTGCGTCAACAACTTCTATTATCATATGTATAAACGTTTATATTTACAATATATAATATTAAAAAGATCTTAATAGTATGTAACTTGTTGTCCATAATATTTGACACCGTTCAATCCACCTTTTATGCTTTATACACTGTCGTTTTGTACCTGAGTAAACTACTTTCTTTTTTCTTTTGTCTTCTGTACATGATTCCATTTGTCACGTGTTCTTAAAATTAAAAGTTTTAATTGTTGGGACTGTATATATGTATATAGCACCACGTAGACCACGTCAAATAAAAAATTGTTTGTATTTTTGAAACAGACATTTCAGCTGAACTCACGTATTCGTTTCATAGATTATTAAAAAAATATTTGGAATGAAATTGTCTTGTCTGTATGAAAATGTACAAAGAGACGATATAGTTATTCAAACAACGCAATATTTATCCTTTAAGTAAATTTTATTTCGTATCACTAAAAAGTTTATTTGATTAATAAATTATTTGCTTTCCACATTTTGTGCTCTAAATATATTGTTCATAAAAAATATTTCTTTCATTGATTCAACAGCAAAAATTGTTTGTTGCCAGAGCATATCTAATTTTGAATCATTTTTTAGTTTACAGGAAATATACATTATAAACTCCTATTTATCAAATATTATCAATGTGATGTTCTATAAAATACAAGTACTTAAGAAATAGCTGTTCATTGTTTACAGTTTTATTCCTGAAATTTATTTTTTATTTTTTTTTCATAATTTTAGTTATGTACGGGTGTTTTGTAATTACAATGTGATGTTATGGTATATATAAAAATTCACTATATACAAAATAGATCATGTATAATTTAAAAACATGTTTTTCTGAACTATTATTCATTTTATAATAGCAGACAATATTGATATTGTCTAACAATATGCGTACAATATGAAAATTCTATATTGTTACAAAAGTAAATGAAATACTGTTTACTGATGGTAGTGTATAACATAAAAGCAGCTAAAAAATAATAAATATTAAACTCGTGTAGTATGTTTACATAATTTAATTAACTTGACACGGAAGATTGTTTGGAAAATAGCGATACTGTATGAAAAAGAAGTGATTTATTATACTGTATTATGAAACATTATGTGGAAAGCAAATTGATGCTTTACGTATTTACATTTGTTCGAAAAGAATATGTTTACTGCATAAATTAAATTCATTTTTATGTACGGTACGTAGCTTTTTAAAAAGCATACGCACATTAAATAACATAGGATTGTGTCCTATCAATTTTGTTATAAAAATTAAGAATATTAGTAATCAACGAATCATGTAGACACGTAAAAGTACGCAAAGATTTATAAAGTAAACAAACGGTAATGAGAGTTCCTGTAAGTACTATTACAATGTCTTGTAATGAGATATTGAAAGAAAAAAAAAATATAAAAATACAATTTTCAATAGAGCTTTATAAAGCTGAAAATTGTATACGTAAGAAATTTCGTAGAAAAAGCATAGCTATTCATTAAATGAAGCTTAACACAAGATGCATACTTATACAAAATTACTTAGATGCTCTTTGCGCTGTAATGTTTTTAAGTTGTTGTTTATATATTTCAGCTTCCTCTTCCTTCTTTTGAAGCCGCTTTCGGTACTCAGCGGCTTGTCTTCGCGCTTCTGCCAATTGTCTATTCAACACTGCAATATCCATAACGGGTTCATTATTATCTGTAGTATCATCTTCAGTAATTTCTTCTATTCCATCATCCAACTGCAAAATTATTGACTCTGTCATCTTCGGAGAATTAATGATTTTATTCTGTAAAAGCCATATAATATTAATGTATTTAATACCGTAAATAAATAGGTACTTGTTAATATTTTTACTTGACATATAACTTTTTACCTCTGATGCAGAAATTATGTTTTTGGACTGTGTGAGCGTTGACACGGACGAAGTATTAGAAATAGATGAGATGTATAATTTTCCAGCCTTATTATCCACAGAAGACCTTTTCAATATATTGGGCCCTCTAGATGGAAGCGTAGGCGTATTGTGATTTAAAATTTGATCTGCTCTTATTGCTATCACTTTTCTTGGAGGTCCTTTCTTTCCAGTCACATGAAGTCGTTTCATTCCTATCGAAGTATTTCTTGTTAAGTTTAGAGCAAGTTTACCAGCTTCTATAACAATTAATTAATTGTTATAATAACTTGTACGTAAATCGTGAAGTTTATTTTTTGCAAGTATTTCATACCAGTTAAAACGACCGTTCTTCCACTTTCCATAGCATTTTCCACTATTGACGAATCATTATCTACAGGTATCATCGTAATTCCATGAGCTTCTAGTAACCTAAATTGTTTGTTTATTCCTCCAACAGTTGTGACATCTTTACGTTTTTTATTGTTGTTAACATTACTCGTATCAGTGACTTCTTCTATGTTTTCAATTTCTTTTTCTTGGGCAACTTCAGCATTTGGTCCAACATGAATTTGTTGAAAAATCATTCGTGGCTTTTTCCCCATTTGTACTAAACATTTATGAAAAATGAATAACGCAGATCCATATTTTTACTTATATTATAATACAAGAAGCAAGCACACATACCTTGTGTAATTTTTCTTCTTTGTTGTGTTTCTTGTTCCGGTAATTCAAACTTTTGTTCTGCTTCTTCCCTTTCAGATTCTAATTGTATTAAATTATGAGTTGCTACTTCAAGTTCTGCAGAATTTACTTGATTTTGTTGATGAGCCCTGGCACCTACAATCTCTCTTTCTTGTTGCAATATATCTACCAAATCTAATCTATCATGTTCCAATGCAAGACTGATTGGTGTTTTGTCAAATTTACTAGTGGCATTTGCATCTGCTCCATGCTCTAACAAGACATGCATTACTTCAACATGCTCTCGTTCCACTGCCCAGTGTAAAGGTGTCATTTTTAACTGTAAACATATTTCCTATTGAATATGTTATACAAGAATATTCTTTATACAAACAGAAAGGATAATTGTAACAGAAGTACACACTTTTAACATTATATAGAACCATGAAAATATTTCAACCATATCAATAATATTTTGGTTTTTATAAAACATTAAAAGTGCTTACTTCTTATACAGTAATTCTATATAATAATTACCATATCTCTACTATCAACGTCTGCTCCATAATTAAGAAGTAATTGTGCCATCTGATGATGGCCTTCATATGCAGCCATATGTAAAGGTGTTCTATCTACTTTTGTTCTTGCGTCTCTTGAAATTCCTGCCCTAAGTAAAACCTCTGCAGTTTCTGTATGATTATTTTGTGCAGCAAAATGTAACGCACTTGTACCCAGCTAATAAAAAGAAATTGTTATATAATTGTTTTAATAACCGTGTAGATGAATTATTAAAATATGTACCCAGTCAGTAGTAAAGGGTGCACCTCTACACATAAGGTCACGGACACTATCTGTATCTCCATACTTTGCGCTAAACAGTAACTGTTTTCCTAATTCCACTATCGATAAGGCATCTTGAGATCTTGCGCGATGAGAAACATCGCAGGAAAGAATTTCAACCTACAAAATATCTATAGATTAAATAACACACTTTAAAACACAGCGATGCATATTACACTTTCATGAATGGTACATACAGGAATGAGAGTGTCCGAATCCAGACCCTCAATATCATTGGTGCAAATACTTTCAGCTTGCATTTTTGTGTAACTAATTCAATCCTCTTCCTTCTGGTGTACACTAAAATCAAATGATCCATAACAATTGATATCATTTGGACTTTTGTTAAAGGAAAAAGGGCTAGCTGTGACCATTCCATTATTTCACTTTGTGTAATTCAGCACTGTCGTTCGACCTTGAGTTGCCGGGAACGAAAGTAGGTCGCAAAATGAAAATTTGACTTTAATTCGACGGAATTAACGCTATTTACTCGTTTTTGCCTACTTGTCCAACAGCGTGGCTTGTATATTTTTCAAAATTTTCTTCTGTACAGGATGTTTTTATTTTGCCATTTCAGATTGTGAGGAACTTCCTGTTCCTGTTCATTAAACGGAAGTCCCATGCCATAGGCCCCGTGTTTTGTGCTCAAAAGCGATTCGAATCGATCGAAAATAGCATTGAAGGAAGATATACTTACGACCATTACATTATTCTTGCTTTTTCGATATTTTTCCCGCAGTTTTCCAACGCACACTCAGTTTGAGGAATTCTTCCTCCCCACAGCCTTCTCGATTTACTGTCTTGGTAAAGTTTCATGAAAATGGCGACACCTTGGCGCCATTCCTAATGCAATTTTATCATTGTTATATATAACTTTTAGCGTTAATATGAGCTTATTTAGTAAATTAAGGTATTTATTGGCTCGAATTATTTAGTTCTTTTCGATATTTCGATCCTTTTTATTGATAATAATAACAAAGAATTATCAAACATGTTAAATAACCTAACGACGTTTAGCGCCACGCCGTGGTACATGCGGAAAGTATCTTGTATTAAATAGGTTAGGTACGAATTAAATTCGTGTAAGACTAGGTTAGACGAAATTTTCTTACAACATTTCAAATATTTAAAGAAAAAGGTTGTAAAGATTGTTAAGCATATTATTAACTATTAAACGACTAAATTATAGTTGATAATTAAATGTATTTTATTAAAGACACAAATTTTAATTGTTAATTGAATAATTTCCTAATTGAGACTGAAGTTTAATTTTTAGTTTAAATGCACTTTTTATTTACATGCGTGTGTCAAGTTGTGAATCATTTTTAATACATAAAATAATTTAGACTATAATACTTTTTAAGTAAATGTATATTTTATTCAATTTTTATTTGTTTATAAGCTCATTTGATTTGCTTGTGATAAGAAATTTTGTAAAAATTTCAGAAAGTAATAATTATGTGTCAATAGGTTAACAGGATTTATTTTCGATGTGTAAGAACATGTATGGTATTGAATTATGTACAATCATTTTCTATTTCCTTTCTTTTTTAATTTGTACTGTTTTGTTACTCTCTCTTTCTAACTCTTGTTTCAGTTTGAGTCTACGTTCTTTCTTCTTGTTCATGTTCTGGTTTTTTCCCCTTCGCTTCGTCTCATAGTTGACCCAGAATTCTAGAGATAACGGAGCAGCAAGGTGCAACAACAATGAATCTTTGTATATGTACCTTTACTACAGGGATGTTATGGAAAAGAATGTGTGATAGAGAATGCGCGGTATAGATACGAGTGAAGGATAATTGATAGTTATCGATTGTTGGTTATGGTTTGTCATCATAACAGATAATAATGGATTCAATTGTTGGCTATTTTGTTTATTCTTGATATATCAATACGCATTTAATTCAGCATCGTCTAAAAATTGATATATAGAGATTTAATTTGGATAATGGTAATTTTATATAGTTTACAATATATCATTTTAAAAAATTTTAAAATTAAAAAATTTTAATCTTCCAAATTTCAAGGTTGCAAAATCGGAAATAATACGAAGTTTCTAGAGGTTAAAAAAAATTCCAAAGTGTTCAAATCTTGAAGTTCGTACCACAGTGTGTTATTTTGTGTAAGTACACATGTTCAATTTTTCATGTTTAGAAAGGAAGTTACAAACAAGTATACGTGTATGCAAATAATTATTTTTTATTCAAGTACATTACAATGCACAGTTCATAAAGCTGGGTCAGAAAGCATCGCATACATTAGAAACTATAGTATCGAGTGCGTGCACTGCCACATCGCGTTAACCATTCCTTATGCCTTATATCGTAATCTAAGGAGGTGGCTGGCCGTACGGTTACGGCGGTAAGCTTGCATGCTTTCAAACAGAGTAGGTTAGAGAGTTCGTGAATTTCTTATGAAGGAAAATGCACGGTTGCTTGTTATCGACGGTGATGACTGAAACTTAGTCGCAAAAGAGTAACAAGTGTCATTGCGAACTTGCGGAACTTCCTGTTGTTAAATATTTGGAGAATTTTCCATTTTGAAATATGGATTATACAGGGTGTCCCATTTTAACCCGCCAAAACTCCTACTATTCTAGAAAATGTTTCAAAATTTCTTATAACTTGAGGGACTAATTGGAACATACATTAGAGGTAAATTATAATTTACATTAGACATTAATTAACAAAATAAAATATATTGTATATTAATTTTAATTTTTTATTTCAGATGGAAAAGAATTATTAATTAATATATTGAAATAAGCTATAAGCCAGCAATGTGATAGTGCAAACTCTACCAAGCATTTTTAGTGAAAAAGTAACAAATAAAAAATAGTATAATTAACAATAATTGTTACAGAAAAAAAGTTTCTATATATTATGATAAATTTAATATATTGCCCTCTTCTATATAATTTTATCTTACAGATCTCGGATTTTTTTGTTCCTTTGACATTTTGAATCTTTCACCAAGAAATGCATTCTTGTAATTCACACGAAGGTAACTAGCAGGAAGAATAAACATTATTTCATTCAACAGCTGTGCTAGTGGAAGTATTAAGAAGCAAGTGAAACAGAAAAGTTATTTCTTCGGCTTAGTTTGACGCTTTTTCCTTTTTTCTTCAGGCCGATACGGCCCTAATTTCCGGCGTACCATAACACCTCGCCACCAAGCTTGAATCTTGACAGTGCTTTTTCGCATTAGTTCTTCCCGTTCCTTTTGTCTTCTCAGCTCCTCTTTCTCCGCTAAACACATATCAATAAACTCTTGATTACGACGATACTGTAACAAAATTGATTTAATTATTTCTCCAGAAAAAGCTGTAAATTATTTTACATTCACGAAACTTCACGTAAATTAAGATAGTCACAATCAGGTTCTTGACACGAGTTATCGATTTCCTAGCAGAATTTCCGCATTGCACGTAGATTCTATACTTACAGGAGCAAATTATTAAGCCTGATTTCCAATAGAATTAACACGACCGACATGCACTAAATATTTAACTAAACGAAATCCGCGATGTCACAAAATACTCTCGCGAGAGATATCCTTATTAAATATTCAAATTTATTTGCCTGAATAATTCTTACTTATTTTATTCGCTTTTTCATCGAACAAACTAAATAAAACAAGAATCTACTGTTTGACGAATTAATGTGACAAAGAGAAATTCGATTAAACGTGACGAAAATAAATATTGAAATAGCAGAGGAAGGTTTCATCTTTGGGGAGAAAAATCGATGTACCTCTTCTTTAAGTTCCTCTAACTCCTTTTGCCGTGATTCTATCTCAATACGTAACTGCCAAATCTCTTTCTCGTACATTTCTTTTTCACGGATGTATCGCTCCTTCCATTCCCTCGCTTGCTTTTTGAATGACTGCCGATTTGGGTGTTGAAGATATTTATTAAAGAGATGTTCTCGAATTTACTTGTTATATGTTCATTAGTTATAGTTACAGGTTCACAAGTTCTTAAATTACGTATCTTTAATTTGTCAAACTTTTTAAATTTGAAAATTTTTAAATTCTCAAATTTTCAAATTCCAAATTTCCCAATTCCAACATCCTCAAATTCCAAATTCCCCAATTCCCACATTCCCAATTCCAAATTCCCCAATTCCAAATTTCCTAATTCCAAATTCCCCAATTCCAAAATTCCCCAATTCCAAATTCCCCAATTCCAAATTCCCCAATTCCAAATTTCCTAATTCCAAATTCCCCAATTCCAAATTCCCCAATTCCCACAATCCCTAATTCCCACATTCCCCAATTCCCACATTCCCCAATTCCCACATTCCCCAATTTCCACATTCCCCAATTCCCATATTCCCCAATTCCCACATTCCCCAATTCCAAAATCCCCCAATTCCAAATTCCCCAATTCCAAAATTCCCCAATTCCAAAATTCCCCAATTCCAAAATCTCCCAATTCCAAAATCCTCCAATTCCAAAATCCCCCAATTCCAAAATCCCCCAATTCCAAAATCCCCCAATTCCAAAATCCCCCAATTCCAAAATCTCCCAATTCCAAAATCCTCCAATTCCAAAATCCCCCAATTCCAAAATTCCCCAAATTTCAAATTTCCCAATTTCAACATCCCCAAATTCCAAAATTTCCAAATCCTAAAATCCCCAAATTCCCATCTCACAAAACTCCGTATATTCCCAAATTTCTTAGATCCCCAAATTCCCTAGAATCCCAAATTCCCAGTCCCCATATTCCCTAGATTCCCAAATTCCAAAAATTCCCTAGATTCCCAAATTCTCTGGAAACCTAAATTCCCCAAATTCCAAAAATTCCCTAGATTCCCAAATTCTCTAGAATCCCAAATTCCAAAAATTCCCCAGATTACCAAATTCCCAAATTTCTAATTTTCCAAATTTCTCTACATGAAAATTTGAAACTTGGCAATATAAAGAGAGCCTTGTCTACCCAGAAAATTTCTCAGATCCTACTTCTTCCGAAAATTACATAAATATTTACCGCCGTTTCCCAAGTTAAAAATTTCGTCAGTTCCCTGTGCACACGCTCCTCATTCTTCTCCTGTACACTGTAATCATTTAACATTTTCTCCAATTGTTTTATCTCCATATCACAGCGCAGCTGGTTTTGCTCGTATCTTGCCTTCTCCCAAGCAGCAAGGTATTCTTGCTCCGCGTGCGAAATTATCTTTAGCCTCTCTGTATTTCTCTGTTATTTCAAACGCAAAATTACCGCTACCAAGTAAGCAGGCTCGTGTTTCAACGAAATTAGACGTATCCTTTAAAAACAGGAAGACGATACCTGTTTCTCAGAAAGTTCGTACATCATACGTCTCTTATTTTCCTCGTTGGCGATTTTTTCATCGGCGATTAATTTTTGCAGCTCGGTTACTGTTTTCTTGAGTTTCTCTTCCTGTTCGAGTAAATTTTCCTCCTCTTTTTTACGCCGGGTAATCTCTTCGATCTCTTTCGTCAAGAATTCGAAAGTTCCGTGCTCGCGAATTTCTTCTTTCAAGTCCTCCATAACTTTCCTTATGTACAAACTGCAACGTTATTGATTCGAATAAAAAATTAATAATAATTATATAAGAGAGAATACACGTTTTATTGATTACGATGACTATGAAATTGTCGAGCATGTTTTGAACAAATTTTTTTTTATACATGTTTGATCGAATTAAAAAAATAATTAGTTGTTTATGGAACAAGAGACGAAACAAATTGTTTGCTACAAATGTTTATTGATCATCAAGACGTATTATTCTAACCTGTCTTCGTAAAGTTTCTCAGAGGTAGCCTGTTCCTCCGCATCTTCTGCTTTTATAACTTCGTCGAAATTGTCTTGTACATCTGACCTTAAAAAGTTGCTGAAACATGTATAAATGTATAAGAAATTTCCTGACAAGTATAATATAGTTTATATAACTTTCTGTCTGTATAAGTTTATTATAATTTATACTTTAAGGGTGTATATTCATGTATACATATACATTTATGCATATCCAGGGTTGTGATATAAAAATATTCTTTCTTAGTTAATTCTTGCTGTAACACTTTTAACAAATGAATTTTTTAATTAGTAGATAGACGGTGAGGTTCTCTATTCTTACTGGAATACTTTTAACAAATGAATTTTTTAATTAATAGATAGACGGTGAGGTACTCTATTCTTACTGGAATACTTTTAACAAATGAATTTGTTAATTAGTAGATACACGGTGAGGTTCTCTATTCTTACTGGAATACTTTTAACAAATGAATTTTTTAATTAATAGATAGACGGTGAGGTTCTCTATTCTTACTGGAATACTTTTAACAAATGAATTTTTTAATTAATAGATAGACGGTGAGGTACTCTATTCTTGCTCGAATACTTTTAACAAATGAATTTGTTAATTAATAGATAGACGGTGAGGTTCTCTATTCTTGCTCTAATACTTTTAACAAATGAATTTGTTAATTAATAGATAGACGGTGAGGTACTCTATTCTTACTGGAATACATTTTACAAATAAATCTGTTAATTAGCAGATACGTTAAGGGTCGAATACGAGATACTAATCGTGAAACTAGTGTATCAGGTGTTATTATTAACCCTCTACTACTTGATATTCATGCGCTGCACCGATACACAGGTTGCATCGACAACGTTAAGCATATAGTTCTCGAAACTATTAACCCTTAACCCTATGTCGAGTGTGACTTAACTCTCTTAGATCTTAGAAATAATTCAGACATAAATGTATTAATTGAATATGTATATTTTCATCGGAGGAAAAAGATATTTGTCACATTCTTCCTCTGTTGCAATACATTTAACTCTTCATCTATTTTGTGAATGAAGGAGTTGGTAATAGAAATTAACACTAAACCTACCGACATATGTACTTAATTTGAAATTAAAAATGAAGTTAAAAAATAAATGAACAAACGACAAAACATAAAATAGTACACACATTAATTCTTTATCTCGATAAAGATTAATGCTGATTTTAAGGAGTATACTTCAACAAAATGTGTACCTTATAATCAGAAACTTGTGGAGCGGTTATTTAACCGGTTTGATAGTTTTAGTGTTAAGGAGTGTAAAGGGTTAATATCGTCAAAAGACGTCATCTAATATAAAAATCCTTCCACGTTTTGCTTTAAGTTCTCCATAAATTTATAATAGTATTTACCCTGCTCGACATTGCATATTCTTCGAAAGAAAATTCAGTAGTTAACCCTTTAATTCCACCAGCGTATATTGACTTAATTCGAAATGAAAAAATGGACAAATGACAAAATATAAAATAGTACACTCATTAATTCTTTATCTTGATGAAGATCAATGCACTTCTACATCATTTTTACAAATTGTGTAATTTATAATAAGGAACTTGTGATCGGTCATTTGATCCGTTTGGTAGTCTTAAAGAGTGGTAGTCCTAAAGAGTGGTAGTGTTAAAAGAGTGGTAGTCTTAAAGAGTGGTAGTCCTAAAGAGTGGTAGTCCTAAAGAGTGGTAGTCTTAAAGAGTGGTAGTCCTAAAGAGTGGTAGAGTTAAAAGAGTGGTAGTCTTAAAGAGTGGTAGTCCTAAAGAGTGGTAGTCTTAAAGAGTGGTAGTCCTAAAAAATGGTAGTGTTAAAAGAGTGGTAGTCTTAAAGAGTGGTAGTCCTAAAAAATGGTAGTGTTAAAAGAGTGGTAGTCTTAAAGAGTAGTTGTCTTAAAGAGTAGTAGTCCTAAAAAATGGTAATCTTAAAGAGTGCTAGTATTAAAAGCGGCAATATAAGAAGAGTATCCCACATCAGAAATTTGAAAGTAATGAAATTCCTATAGACGTATCGACGAGCAACGTACTTGGAATCGAAGGAAATGCAGTTAACAGGAATATCGTTATCCTGTCTGGTCGGCTTTTTCAGCGTGCTATGGTAAATGGCTAACGCATTTGTATACTCCTCGAGCATCGATAGAATTGTCACACGTTTCGACGGGGAGAACCGTGAAGAAACGGCTTCATTTGCCGCGAATGCAGCCATTGAGTGCTCAGGCTTTTTATGCCTCCACAGCTTTCGTGCTTCTTCCGCTGCGGTTTTTACTTTATACATCGAGTTCATTCATGCGGTTGTGTCAGTAATTACGTATTCGCTGCTACAAATATCGTCTTCTTACAAATTTTGCGTATCTTTTCAGGTAGGCTGTGTTTCGCGGCTCTTCGATAAGCATCTATTAACGTTTAAAGAGGACATTTTTCAGACTGTAACATAGTTTTTTGGAAACAAACTGGAGGCATCTGAAATTTTTATGCAATTTATATTAACAAGAATTTTATACTAAATTATATTTCATATTTCTAAAGTATGTCATAACTAATATGACATATGACTAGTATAATTAATAAATAGTATGTTGTAAGTATGTATAACTTTTGTATTTTCACAAACAAAAATACACCTTGCATTATCTAAAAAATTGTCTGTCTTTTTTAAACATATTTTGTGCATCATTTTTAATTTTCTTCAAGCAAACATTTCATATAGAACAGAATGTATTTTGTTATCTCTTCAGAAATGTTAAAATGTGAAGCTTGAATAGAAATAAAATACGAAGATCTCCAAACTTCAACATTTTTGATATTTACTAATTTACCCAGATAAACTATCGCCAGCTTTCCTTATATCTCCATCTTCATCAAAAGAAGATAAGCTCAGTACTCTTCTATTTTCTCTTCACTCCGTTTTCCCTATGAGCCTACAATAACACCCATGTAATATATTTCTTTCCTCTCATTATCCCCATTCCTTTTTCATTCTACCAGTTAATTAAGAAACAGTCCTTTTCCTTTGACGACTCGCCAATTGTTCGCAGGATGTTTTTACATCTTAGAACAGTTCACGTTTCATTTATATGCAAATCGAGCCATCAGAGAGATTCCTGCTCTCAGCATCCTTACCTTTATTTCTTAACGAAACATATTGTTACTACTTACTCTCGTCTCACTTAAATATAAGTTTACTACATTTCAAACACAGTGTTTGCAAAAGTTAATTATGGCTGGACTCTGATTGAACTGGACTGTATGAAGGTTCGTGGAGTTTTAAAACGTGGGACGGTTTGATCTATCGGCGCACGTTGCCCCTGGAAACGGACGTCGATGCTTTCATGTATGTTTATATTTACATAAATTTCTGGGTTAAAATTTTCCATTTGGGAGTTTGGGAATTTGGGGATCTGGGGATTTTGGAATTTGAGGATGTTGGAATTGGGGATTTTGGAATTTGGGGAATGTGGGAATTAGGGAGTGTGGAATTGGGGATTTTGGAATTTGGGGAATTTGGAATTTGGAGATTTTGGAATTTGGGGAATGTGGAATTGGGGATTTTGGAATTGGGGAATTTGGAACTGGGGAATGTGGAAATTGGGAAATGTGGGAATTGGGGAATTTGGAATTTGGAGATTTTGGAATTTGGGGAATGTGGAATTGGGGAATTTGGAACTGGGGAATGTGGGAATTGGGAAATATGGGAATTGGGGAATGTGAGAATTGGGGAATGTGGGAATTGGGGAATGTGGGAATTGGGGAATGTGGGAATTGGGGAATGTGGAATTGGGGAGTGTGGAATTGAGGAATTTGGAATTTGGGGATTTTGGAATTGGAAAATTTGGAATTTGGAATTTGGAATTTGGAAAATTTGGAATTGGAAAATTTGGAATTAGGAAATTTGAAATTTGGAAACTTAGAAATTTGAGAATTTGAAAATTAAGAAATTTCTCACCAAAAAAGATCCATAAACCCTTCTTCCAAATTCACCGCCCAGCAAAGTCTCGTAGATTAAAACATTTGAGCCATCTCGTGACCATCGGCAATAATTCATTTCCTGTAAAAAAAACTTTCGAGTGGCAATAGAAAAAGGAATTGATAGAGAAGGTCAAGTGAAAAGCTATTAAATAGTCACCAACATTATGGAGAGCATCCCATGTTGAAGCCCGATCGAAGAATTCATTGGGAAAGATATGCTGTGGATACTCGACAACTTTCCTCCTTCATCCTGGTCGCCGATTGTCTCTCTCGCCTAGTTGGTCGACGAGAAAAGAAAGGCCCACCGAGCACGTACCGTTCTGATTGGAAAACTTTTTCCTACCTCAGACTTTAATCGAATCTGCATCGTCTATGGGTTACCGTTGCAGTGATTTCATATCGATTCTCTTCCTACGTTCACGCGTTTACAAATTGTAGTCGATAGAAATCATCTTTCCCTGGCAAGTCTCTGAAAATTTTGGTAATTTATTAATTTGTGTAAAAATTTATATTAATATCTTTTATATAAAAATTGGTACCATTGCAAGCTCTAATTCTCACAGTTTTTGTTCCATTTTATTTCAAAATTTTTTATAGCTTTCTGTATAGCATTTCTATAGTATGTTTGTCTTAATCCGTGAAAGACTACTATGAAAGAATATAAACTGACTACAATGGGCCTTTGTTTCTTCTTTGACTGTTCAAAGTTTGTTCCTTTATCCGTTGAATATAAAAGATGTAACAAATCTGAAAAATTTCTTTAGTATACTTTCCATGCTAAATACGTATGTTCTTCTGAAATTACCTTCTTATAAGAATGCGAATAATAAGTTTACTTTTCGACCTATGAAGCATGGTACACAAAGTTGATCCATACTTTACAAAAATATTCTTCGTTAAAATTTAAAATGCATTGCGCGCTGCTATGGCGCGCGCTGAACTCAAACAATACTTAATTTGCATTCTCGTTGCTGTAAGAAGCTAAGATGATATCCTTTCTTGAGTCCTCCGCAGATTTAATTTACGATAACTCGATCATTTTCAGAAATCAATTGTGTACTTTCTGCTTGAAATGAAAGACAACTAAAACGAATAAAAAAATTTATTACGATTATATTAAAATTTATTATCAGACTACATTAGTTTAGTCACATGGCTCTAAATGCTACTATATTAAAATTAACACATCGTTTACCTTAAAAAACAGCTCTTGAAACTGCAGTCAACTGCACAGATCTCGATACGTTATAAGAGCGCAACAAATATGCGTGAAAGACCGTGCGAAAGGGAACTCGATGAGCGGGCCATATATGTTAATAAGAATTATATATTGAGACATCGGTGTACCAAAATTTAACTCGAATTAGAGGTCCATTCGAACGTTGAAACTTCCAGAGCCAGTAGTCGTCTTAAGCTGAAAGTTTGACAAACGTGGTGGGCAGAGTTTGACAAAGGTGACAGAAACATGTCGGGAACATTATAGCGAAGATCTAACGTGCTTTCGAAAAGTTTAGCGATGCACGAGTATTCTGTGTCTCGTTCGGAAAGCTTGGAAACAGGTGCGGGTTGCGAGGCGTGCGCATGCGCAGAGTCGAGGCGGCGTCGCGCGTGCGCAGTGGCGCGATAAATGTGGCGCGGCGCGAGGGCGGTGTCGGTGGAGGAAGCAGGGAAACGTTTTCTACCCTTTGCTCGTCGTCGTCGTTGCCGTTGTCATCGTTTGTCGTTTCGCTGTGCACGCTCGCGACGAACGGGGTTCAGTGAGTGCTAATTTCGCGGTCGTCGAGGTCGATATGCGTTCGCGTTGCATTCTTACTCGGTCGTAACGTTTTTTTACATTCGCGTATGAAACCTCGAGCTGTCGACCTGTCAAGAGGCATCCTCGATCACGGTGGAATCAAAGGTTATAACCTGTCATCGTCGCCATCGTCATCGGCGTCGTCGACGTCGTCGTCGTCATTCTCGATCAGCTGTTTCGCGGGTGAGTAACAATACTATTTCTTTTTCTCTCGCGGAATTCGTGCACGTCAAAAAGCGTTCGCATTAAAGATAACCTAGTTGCGACTTTGTGGAACGCCCTCGTGTTTATGCCGCGAAAATGCGAGGCGTTTGAAATAGCGGGTAAAAGAAAGGTCTGGTGAAACGGCCTGTCGATAAGTCGCGTATTAGAATAATTTTTTCAACCGTTTCTTTGTGAAAGCGATTCGTTCGGCGTGAATGAGAGGAATTATCGATCTATCGGTGTTCTCGATACCTTTGCTGATTTAGGAATCCCAAGGGGAATTCCATGCCTATCAAGATTAACCCAGTTACGAATCTTCGAGCCGTTCTTCTCTAAATACATCGGTGTTTGATGCGCGTGTAAGACGAAAAGGACAGTTTTCAAGATAGACTTAAGTAGTCTCGCAGTTTACGGTCACTCGTGTGGCGCTTAAATCTACCTAATTTAGCAACCGAGGATAACAGTCCTCGCTGAGCCGACTCTCGGCGTGCACGGCGTAAAGGGCAAATTACGTAAATATTCCTATTGCGCTTTCTACTCCCGTTTCGCGGGCAAATACCGAGCTTAAGCGTTTCTTGCACAGCTTTACGAACCTCTGGAGTTGCATGTGCATGTCCTGAATTTCCTCGGGGTTAACCTAGTTACGAAAACGTTCGAAAGTTTAGAAGACATCTGGTATCATTCGTGTATACATCGTAGCTTCGTGTGCACGCTGCTTTTTTTATATTAGTCGATTCATAACATCGACACTTGAACTTAATTAACGACATTAATTAGGTTGTTGATACTTCGAGTACTCTTTACTCAGAAAGACCGAACGGGGATCGATATTTTTTTAAATTATCGTTCTATTTTTGTCGTGTTTTTACTTAAATAATCTTCACGTCGAAGAGGATTAATGTCATCGTAATTGTTTGTTGTTTTTTTCGGATTGGTACTTGTTTCGCCGCGTTTACCGATCATACGAGTTTTGCGCGGGAAATACCTTTGTTTTCGCCACGTTTCTAATTAACGACGGACTCGCGACTGAGCGGTTAGTTTACACACGGGTCAGGTACGGCCATTGCCGCGTATTAAGTGCACCATTATTAAACGCGCAGCCACGCTCGACTTAAAAGGATTATTTTACGCGGTTGAAATTACTTTTTCTCTCTGTATCGTTTGCCCGTTTATTCAAACGCTTTCGTGCTGTATTTTTGCGTGTCCTCGAACGGTTTTCATAAAAAACAAGCTTTTCTTTGCGCGATAAAGAAAATGAATTTCTATTAAAATTCGGACATAAGCATGACGAATGGATGAAACCGCTTTATCGTTTTAAACTATAGAACTGATTTCTTATTTTCATAAATCCTATGGTATTTTTATAATATTTTTTACGTTCCCCTAAAATTAATATCATCTCACATCTTTAATGTATGATATTACTTTTTACGTTATACGTTAGTTTAATTTAATTTCATATAGGAAATGGAAAATGTCGCTTGTACGAAATGCCAGTAGCGAACTTGTTAACATTAAAATAATGAATAAACAATAAAAAGAATTTTTAATTTAATCAACGTATCGAGTGTTGTGTGGGTTATTGATGGTCAACCGTGGTATCAGTAAAAGCACTTAAATCAAATAAATCATGATGTTCGTAAAATTCTCTACTTTTAAATATATGATGTATACGTTTATTATATTTAAACATGGGAGACAAGGACAGGGTATACAAATACAGTATTTGTAATATATTGCAATTTTTATAAAACGACTTGCAATCAGTTTATTGATCATTTGGAAAAGATATAATAAACGATGATTAAAATATGAGATTGGTATCATTCTTATATTGCTACGTTTTGGATGTCTATGTATATTGCCGCGCAATAGATTGCCATGTACGATGTATATTTCTACATCGTCACGCATTATATCGCCACGTGTTATAACATGCGTTGTACGATGTATTGATGGGTCGTTAAGATGCTTCATGCTATATCGCCTTGATGTATATTGCATTGTGATATATTGTCTCTCACTATATTACCGTGCGTTACATATTACTTCTGGTAATATTGCTGCACGTTACATGGTATCTCTTCTTATATCGCCGTATGTTACATGTTGTCTCTTGCTATATCGCCGTATGTTACATGTTGTCTCTTGCTATATCGTCATATCTTACATGTTGACTCTTATTATATCGCCATATCTTATATGTTGTCTCTCGCTATATCGCCGTATGTTACATATTGTCTCTCGCTATGTCGCCATATCTTATATGTTGTCTCTAGCTATATCGCCATATCTTATATGTTGTCTCTAGCTATATCGCCATATCTTTTATGTTGTCCCTCGCTATATCGCCAGATCCTATATGTTGTCTCTCGCTATATCGCCATATCCTATATATTGTCTCTCGCTATATCGCCATATCTCACACGTTGCCTCTCGCTATATCGCCATAACCTATATATTGTCTCTCGCTATATCGCCATATCCTATATATTGTCTCTCGCTATATCGCCATATCTCACACGTTGCCTCTCGCTATATCGCCATAACCTATATATTGTCTCTCGCTATATCGCCATATCTCACACATTGCCTCTCGCTATATCGCCATATCTCACACGTTGCCTCTCGCTATATCGCCATATCTCACACGTTGCCTCTCGCTATATCGCCACATCCTATATGTTGTCTCTCGCTATATCGCCATATCTTACATGTTGTCTCTCGCTATATCGCCGCACACTGCATATTACTTCGCGGTATACCACATTACTTTATAGACAAGTATTGCATTGCCTCGCATTATATCGCCACGCATTACGCGACAATACAATGCATTTTTAAATGCTTATAAGGAAACCACTGCAATATAACAAGCGAAAATGTGTTTAATTTAGTATAACGTCAAGTTGAAGAATTTACCGTATAGCCTTGCGACGATATAGTAACTAAATGTGTACGGTATTCAACGTGGCGTTGAACGTGTTAATTAGTAATTAATTTCTGTCCAAATGAAATAATTAACAATTACTGTCACCGGCCGTCGATTCGAATAAGATAAATAGATAAACGTGATTCGTTAAAACGATGGGAAGCGCGGGTTTTCCCGAGCACGTGAATTTAAACCGTGCTCGCAACGCTTGCAAGTTTCCACCGGTGAAATCGTGGCTCATTCGTTCCGTGGAATTTTGTAATTGCTCGAATCGCAACGAACCTTTCGACTGCACGGAGATTATTCGAGCGTCGACGATTAAATGTTGTTTCATAAAGTAGGATCGAAAGACTAGAGTTCCTCGGTAATTACTCGGTTTAATACGATTATAAATATCGGTGATGGCCTGATTGGTCTAAATTGGCCACGTGACGCCGGCTGTAATTCCGATTCCCTAGACGACGCTGGCGATGATTGGTTAAACGTCATTGCCGGATTTATGACTGGAATTACTACTGAACAGAGCGGAGCGGTTATCATTCTCGCAATCGGTTGTTTATTACCGCAGCCCTCGAGTGGTGTTTTGTTCGATTACTGCACGGATCGAGCTATAATTTTTGTCTCAACGAGTCGTTCGAAATAAATCAGTTAGCGAACATATCATCACGGAGAAATAAAATTTCGTTTCGAGTAGTTCGAAGTACAACAGTAGCTATACTCGAACGGAATAAACGAAGTTCAAGTTTCGCCGGTTCGATTTATTCGAGAAATTGAATCGATAAACTCGAAGGAATCGACGACACTTAATACGTATAATCAAAGAGTTGTTCTAACTCCGTTTAGTATTGTTTTGTTGCTCGTTACGACCGAGCTAATCTAACCCAGTTCCTTTATCCGTTCCGTGCTCATTTTTATTTCAGCGACAACCTATTTAGCGAAAGTCTTTTAATTCCTTTTTTCTTGCAGACACAATTTGTGTCACGCGCAATTAACTTCTTTGGGCCATCAACTTTCTTTAATGCCGCTCGTTTCTACGGGACGTCGAGAAATTATTGGTTATATATTTTTGCATGACTCTTACCTAAGGACGTTAACGTTCCTTTACCTTTTACCTTCGTGCAACGTCCTTTTAATGAATTTTTACTCGATTTTATAGCAATCTGCGTATCAGGGAAACATTTATGGACCGGTGCATTTTCAAATTTTAAATTTGACTCAAATTTTTCGAATTATCAAATTTTATACATTTTACATTTTACTTCCTTAAATTTTCATAAGCAGCAATTTTCTAAATTTTTGGTGGTTCAGATTTACACACCCCTAGTTTCCTATTTCTTCAAGACACTATCTTCGTTTTCTAGCTTTCGAAATTTTCAAATGTTCAAGTTTTCACATTCACAAGTTTCGAAATCTTTCCAGATCTAAGCTTGTACATTGGTAGGTTTGTAAATTGAAAAATCGATCGAATTCCTATTTCTTGGAGACTCCATCTTTGCAACTTTCTAGCTCTCGAAATTCCATAATGTTCAAATTTCCACGTTCCCAAACTTCGAAGTCTCTCAAGATCTAAGCTTGTACATTGCCAGGTTCGTAAATTAAAAAATTGATGGAGTTCCTATTTCTTGAAGACTCCATCTTCGCAACTTTCCAACTCTCGAAATTCCCTAACGTTCAAATTTTCACATACTCAAATCTCGAAATCTTTCAAGATTTAAGGGGGGCAATACCTTTAGAATCTTAAAAAATTACAAAATTTTTTTTCTATAAAATGTTAGTGTGACATCTTAAAAATATTGTCTCAAAATTTTCAAGTGAAATACGAAGCCCTTTTGAAGTTATGGCCGATTAGCGCCGCGGGTATACACGCGTTCAGTGCGGAGGACTGAAACTTTAAACGCGTTTTTCTCAAAACTACGTTCTTAAAATTGCCGTGGCTGATAACTCAAAAACTAGTTTATCAATCGCGCTCAAATTTTTTGCACTTATCCATGACAATACTATCTAACATATGAACCTGAATGTATGAAATAAATTGAACATTAAAGTCCTTTTTATTGCAAAACATTGCAAAAATTTTCAATAAAATTCAAAGTTTTTCTTTAAAAGCGCGCCATTTCTTCAATTTTACATATTTTGCACATTTCTCAGGTTCATCTACTAACTGTGAATGTTAGTTTTCGAAACATTGTCTGCAAACTTGCTTCGGACCAATATATCTTCCGCTAGAACCCACGTCGATTCACGAGACGCGCCAAAACACTTCCAGAAAGGATTGTCATAATTCCGGCATTTTGAAATATTTTGCAAAACAGAAAATATTCTGTAACAGGCAATAGTTATAATAAATTATACCTGAAATTTCGAAAATGCAAAACAAAGGTGTCCTATACAAAAAAATTCACAAATATCAGCTTATTTTTATCTGTCTAAAGGTATTGCCCCTTAAACTTGTACATTGGTAGGCTCGTAAATTAAAAAATTGATCGAGTTCCTATTTCTTGAAGACTCTATCTAAATTTGTATATTAGAAGATTCGTAAATTAAAAAATTGATCGAGTTCCTATTTCTTGAAGACTCTATCTAAATTTGTATATTAGAAGATTCGTAAATTAGAAAATTGTTCGAGTTCCTATTTCTTGAAGACTCTATCTGAATTTGTACATTAGAAGGTTCGTAAATTAGAAAATTGTTCGAGTTCCTATTTCTTGAAGACTCTATTTGAACTTGTACATTAGAAGATTCGTAAATTAAAAAATTGATCGAGTTCCTATTTCTTGAAGACTCTATTTGAATTTGTACATTAGAATGTTCGTAAATTAAAAAATTGATCGACTTCCTATTTCTTGAAGACTCTATCTGAACTTGTACATTAGAATTTTTTAACTGATTCTATAATATGACATGTGTGATATATAAACATAGTGAAACAAACAACAGTGGAAATTATTAGTAGAGAAATAATGAAACCTTAACTTTTTAACTAAGTTTTAAAGTTGCTGTTTGCAAATTACCTTCGAGTGCAAAGGGTTAAAAAATTATTCTAATGCTTTCTGAGCAATATTCGTAAGAAACCGTATTTGGCGAGTGTACAATGATCAGAACGTACAGTAAAGAAAATCTCGGTCTGTGTGTAATTTTTCGAAGTTGCTAGTTCGCAGAGATTAAAGTCGAGCAGTCGGTGCCCGTTGGCAAGCCGATATTAGCTGAATTCCGAAATAAAAGGGTGAAGTAGTTTTCAGAGCGGTCGGCTCGTTTCGCTCTGTCGTCGGAGCTTTAAACGCGATAATTAAAGTTTTTCTTTGATCCTCGGTCGTCGCAGTGGACTCCGTTCCCCGGTTACCTGCAAGCACCGCATATATTTTCGTATTGCGCTAACAGCCTACTTAACTATTCCGAGAGCGTAGGAACACGAACGAGAAACGGTTTCACGCGAGCCAGCGCCGAAGACTCCTGGCTAACGAACACCGGAAGCATCGCCAGGACTGCGACTTCCGGGATTCGGAAGTGGAAACTCCATGAAATCGGATGTGGAGTTGCGTACCTGCTTCCTCCTGCGCGTACAAATTTTCCACTTCGTTTTCCCCGTATGATCTTCTGTTTCCTGCGACGATTCGTCAGCGCGTTAATTACCGGATAATAATTCGGACTTGCGATTAATTCGGTTCCCTCGTTAACGGATAAAAATATGGGAGACGAAAGTAATTTTTAACGAGTGTATAGCACTTCCAATTACTTTAAAACGTTAATTTAATAGAACAATATTTAAATATTTTATTCAATCTTTTTAAACACGTTTTTACTATTCAAAGGATGGCAAAAGTCTGGTAACAAAACAATTAAACATTAACGGCATTTATACATTTCCAACAATCATTCGTCTCCACTTGCAACACCTTCATTCACTCCATTCACACTTCAAAGAATTATAATAAATATATAACGGGTCTTACAAATAATATTAAACCAATATATGCCTACAAGTGCTAATTGTTAGGTTGTGCTAAAGGAGTTGCCGTAACATTGTACTGACAATGTTACATAAATTAAATTTTAATAAACAAGTGGAAGATTAGGAAATATAGAAAGCGAAGAGGGAGGATTTGATGACACGAAAGTACCATAAGGCACTTATAAGGCATCGATTTAAAGCTGGGAGTTTAACTAATACAAAGTACAATTACGACAAATACAAAGTAATACAATTTCTAATACAAAGTGAATTTTCTTCTGTCAAACGAATGGTAGATGGAATGAATCGCGTTCGTATGCGGACACGGTAGAAAGTGTATCTCCAGCATGCGTTTCTTAACGAAAACTTGTTCGGATCGTTGCTGAAGCAAAAGCTGAACGATAGACTAGAGATTTCATGAGAGGAGAAAGAGGGTAGAGATCGAAACCATGTGCTTCGTATACTTGTACGAACGCATGAAACTTGGAAAGAATGCTGTCCAATTTCTGGACACAAAGGAACTAAAAACGGTATCGTCTCGTTCTCTTTTTTCACTTCTGACAACGTGGATTTTAGACTTTGGATCTTGAGATTACCATAGAACACAGTAATCAACAAATATATTCATGGCTTTGGAATTAGGATATGTAAGAGGGGTACCGAAAAGTAATCAAAATTTTGCTGGCAAGAAACATTTATTTATTAAAGAAATCTTAAATTCTAATTAACAAAATAACTTCCATCACTTTCTAACGCCTTTTGTCAGCGTAAAGGCAATTGTTTGATTCCTTTTTTAAAAGAGTCTTTTCATAGAAAAACTTTAAAGTCATCGAAGAAATTTTGATCACTTTTCGGTACCCCTAATATAATCATATTAGTGTCTACGAATAAAAGTCCCTAAGGACATGTTAGAAACTTTTTCGAAAAGAGATGCGTTCCCAATTAAGGTGCTGGGGTAAGTGCCGAGAGGTCAAACTCAGTCCTCTTACCAAAGGCATCCCTGCCTACGTACCACGTGACCAGATCCTCCAGGAACAACGTCCCATTCGACTAAGCAATTCAATAACAAACTATCTATCCTTTTCTACAATTTCAGGAACTAACAAAACACACAGCCCTGCGACATCTGATGACCATACGACTCCAAGTCAATAGCCATCATCTATCGCCGCACTTGCACTCTCATAAACCACCTTTCGCTTAGACCTCACGCAGGCTATCCCTATCATAAATCGTTCGAAGGCAAAATAGCACAGGCTAATTGCCCTCAACGACCCTCCAAAATACGTTGGCGCTAACAGACATCTACATGTAGGAATATCGTAAGTGATAAGGATATTTGTTTGCACTGGTAAAATTTGGAATAGCCGATTTTCCAAATCCGCGAACATGCGCTGCATGAAATATCGTTTGGCCTGTTTGTTCGCGACACGCGGAAATCGAACAATACGACGACGATAAAAATTTGAGGGGTGCAGTATTAAAAATCGATCGATCCGAAAAAGTTGGGTCATCGTACTCGGTGTTGTTCGCGCGATAAGAATTGCGAGCTTCGTCGAAGCTGTTTTTGAGCTAACCCGATAAGAAGTCGCCGGCCGTATATCCACGTGAACACCGAAAAGATTCTTCACGTGTTGCTTATCTTCCACCTTTTAAGGTCGCCACAATCGCTTATCGACCAGCAGAATTACCGTCGTTACGGGCCACGCTCCCCTTATGCCATAATAATACCCATTGAAGCCCTTCCGATTTCATAGAAACTCGATGAACGTCGAGAAGAGCCTCCTCGATATCGCTCGACGCGAAAACTCCTCTTCTCTTCGATTTCTTCGGGCGATGATACGCGCGCACGTGTTCCACCGGCATCAGAAAAACCATTAATTTTCTCGCGGAAAGTTGCGACAACCATTTCGTTGTTGGTCAACCGAGGTTTCGTCCCGCAACGGGGTACATCGTTTGTCACTCTGTCGCGATGACGGTACGTTTCCTACATTTTTTCTTTTGCCGAGGAAAATGTCTGGGAAGTGTACTTCCTTCTGGTGAATGCGACGCGCATTTACTGATAATATTACGGAGGAATAAGAATCGTTAACTGAGCCTAGAGGAACTATAGTGTAACATGTTTTATTGTTCAGATGTCTTTATTCTTCTTCAATGACCTATCTTAACTTGATACATAATTTTATCCTTCAAATCTGATCATCCTTGTTTGAAGTTCTAACAAAAATGAATAAATTTAGCGATAAAGTTATCGAATTATATTAAATAGAAAAAAGAAAGCAGAGTTTCGGAGTCGGTGATTATTCCTAAACCACTTTAGCATGAACGAATAGGGTAGTTAGTACAAAGACAAAAATTAAACAATATTAACAAACTCTGACGTTTCCCAATTTGCTCAAGATAGTTTCCCTTCGCAAATAAAGCCGGAATTAGGTATACAATAATTAGCCCCTTAATAGGCAACCGTGAGAATCCTTCTCGACACGTAATTTCTCATTCCTCGCAAGAGACGCGGCGTTATATCGTGTACATGGGGATTTGCTTGTGCAAACAGACGATGTTGCTGGCCGTCAAATTGGCCGTGTTGTTCGCGGTTTCATGTCCGATTCCTATACACGAGCTTAATGTTAAATGGGGCGGAGCGACGAGAGGTTAGATCAGGAAGTTAATTAGCAATCTGCTATTTCGAAATGCGGCAATTTGCTTTCGGAAAAGTTTCGTTAAAATACGGCTCGTTGAAAGAGAAGAGGTCGTTAAAACAGACGCGTTGTACCACCTGTTGAATTACTACGCGTTTTATTACCGTGCGTTCTATCGCCACGCGTTATATTGCATAGTCAAATTACTTGGGATAACTTCGATAATTTGGTACTTTACTTTTTTTATGGAGGAATCTTTATTTATATAGTTAATTTTAGAATTACTACGCGTTTTATTGCCGTGCGTTCTATTGTCTCGCGTTATATTGCATAGTCAAATTACTTGGAATAACTTTGATAGTTTGGTACTTTATGGAGGAATCTTTATTTATATAATTAATTTTAGAATTACTACGCGTTCTATTACCGTGCGTTCTATGGCCACGTAGTATATTGCATAGTCAAATTACTTGGGATAACTTTGATAATTTGGCAGTCTATGAAGGAATCTTTATTTATATTGTTAAATTTAGAATCTTCTTGTAGGTTTTTAGGTGGCGATATAATGAGAGTACATCGTAGAAGAATAGAACTATTATTATATTATTAGAGTACGGTTTTATAACTTCACTGTTGCATTTTGATAATTTGGCACTCTATGAAGGAATCTTTATTTATATCGTTAATTTTAGAATCTTTTTGTAGGTTCTTAGGTGGCGATATAATGAGAGTACATCGTAGAAGAATAGAACTATTATTATATTATTAGAGTACGGTTTTATGACTTCACTGTTGCATTTTGATAGTTTGGTACTCTATGAAGGAATCTTTATTTATATTGTTAATTATAGAATCTTCGTGTAGATTCTTAGATGGCGATATAATGAGAGTACATTGCAGTAGAAAAGAACTATTATTATATTATTAAAGTATGATTTTATGACTTCACTGTTGCATTTTGATAGTTTGTCACTCTATGAAGGAATCTTTATTTATATCGTTAATTTTAGAATCTTCTTGTAGATTCTTAGGTGGCGATATAACGAGAGTACATCGTAGAAGAATGGAACTATTATTATGTTACTAGAGTACGGTTTTATAACTTCACTGTTGCATTTTGATAGTTTGACACTCTATGAGGGAATCTTTATTTTTATTGTTAATTTTAGAATTTTCTTGTAAATTCTTAGACGGCGATACAACGAGAGTACGTTATAGTAAAATCGAAGAACTATTATTACATTTTTGTATAGAATTTCACCATACTACTATGTTATTGCTTCACTGTTTCACTATATCACTACACCTATTACTTGCTTGTACCACTGCAATATGAAGAATGAATTTTATCATACAACTATGTTATCGCTTCACCGTTTCACTATATTATTACACCTATAACTTGCTTGAACGTCCTGCATTATGAACGACAATTCCACTGTTCTCTCTCCAGAAATGGTAAAATGGTAAGAATATTGCCATGAAAATAGAAAATAAGAAGAAAAATACGAAAAAGAGGAAAAATAGAAAGCGTACTTTGAAGGGACGCGTCGGAATACCTTCGAAAGGGTTTTCGCCGCTTTTACTCTGTGTATTCGGAACACTTGTAGCAGATAAACCGGAGACAAGAGTTGACAGGAGCGACAGGAGAGTACGCTACGCTTTCTACGAAAAGCTTTGAGCCTGCCTAATGTTCCTCCGAGAGACGTAGGTACTTTCGAGCCGTCTATTGTGACCGACTGCGATTCTTCTCGGTCGCTGTTCACTCTGAACCAAATTATCCGAGCTAATGGCTAAATTAACCCGCTAGACGTCTTGCAGGTAGAGGCAAAAAATATCTCGCTCTTTCTTCCCTCGGAACGACACGATGTTCTCGCATGTTTTAATCAACTTCGCTGACCTGTTTCTTAAAACACTCTGCGTGTATTTTTACTGCCTCTCGCGCGGAACATGCAACTTCTTTAAAATTATAAGCATTAGCAATTTCAGCTTTCGTCGGATGGATTTCAAAGGCCCCGTAAGAAAGTTAGTTTCGTGAAAGTGATTTCGTAACTTCGTCAGCTTGCTGCGATGTCTCTCGTAAAACATTCATGAACGGGTCTGTTCGCAGATGTACGATATTTCGCAACGCGGAAATAATTTGTCGAAATTGATGGAGGACCGGGGATAAAATTCGAGAAGAAGGGAATAAATCGAGGGAAAAATCGTGGGCAGAGAAGTGTCGTGGAAGACGGCGAGAATCTGCTTGCACAAGGAAGAGCAATTTTAGTGCGCCGTTGTGTCGCTTTATGCAATTACGAGTCGTTGTCGGCCCGTCGAGAAAACATGTCGTTCATCTTGTCGTGTTCGCGCATACTTTCCCTTCGCGATGCTATCCTTATACCTACAGGCGCCTGCATGCAAAATCACTTTCGGCTCATTCGAACCTTTTATCTACCTTAAATAATTTCATTTTAATTTTAATTCTTCTTTGGACGCCCTTCAGAAAAATTGTGCTATTAAATTTATATTTGGAGTTTCGTTGATTTTTGCGCTACTTTCTTTCATCTGCTAGCTTCTTTATTTACAAAATCAAGAAAGGGGTTCTCAATAAAATTGCAGTGCAGTATTATTCTGAGCGCAGTTTACGGTGCACTACTGGAGGGGTTCTTAATAAAATTGCAACAGTGCAGTACTATTCAGAGTGCACTTTATAGTGCACTACTGGAGGGGTTCTCAATAAAATTGCAACAGTGCGGTACTATTCAGAGTGCAATTTATAGTGCACTACTGGAGGGGTTCTTAATAAAATTGCAACAGTGCAGTACTGTTCAGAGTGCACTTTATAGTGCACTACTGGAGGGGTTCTCAATAAAATTGCAACAGTGCAGTACTATTCAGAGTGCAATTTATAGTGCACTACTGGAGGGGTTCTCAATAAAATTGCAACAGTGCGGTACTATTCAGAGTGCAATTTATAGTGCACTACTGGAGGGGTTCTTAATAAAATTGCAACAGTGCAGTACTGTTCAGAGTGCACTTTATAGTGCACTACTGGAGGGGTTCTCAATAAAATTGCAACAGTGCAGTACTATTCAGAGTGCACTTTATAGTGCAATACTGGAGGAGTTCTCAATAAAATTGCAACAGTGCAGTACTATTCAGAGTGCAATTTATAGTGCAATACTGGAGGGGTTCTCAATAAAATTGCAACAGTGTAGTACTATTCAAAGTGCAATTTGCAGTGCAATACTGGAGGGATTCCTAATAAAATTGCAACAGTGCAGTACTATTCAGAGTGCACTTTATAGTGCACTACTGGAGGGGTTCTCAATAAAATTGCAACAGTGCAGTACTATTCAGAGTGCAATTTATAGTGCATTACTGGAGGGGTTCTCAATAAAATTGCAACAGTGCAGTACTATTCAGAGTGCAATTTATAGTGCACTATTGGAGGGGTTCTCAATAAAATTGCAACAGTGTAGTACTATTCAGAGTGCAATTTATAGTGCAATACTGGAGGGGTTCTCAATAAAATTGCAACAGTGCAGTACTATTCAGAGTGCACTTTATAGTGCAATACTGGAGGGGTTCTCAATAAAATTGCAACAGTGTAGTACTATTCAAAGTGCAATTTGCAGTGCACTACTGGAGGGGTTCTCAATAAAATTGCAACAGTGCAGTACTATTCAGAGTGCAATTTATAGTGCACTACTGGAGGGGTTCTCAATAAAATTGCAACAGTGCAGTACTATTCAGAGTGCACTTTATAGTGCACTACTGGAGGGGTTCTCAATAAAATTGCAACAGTGCAGTACTATTCAGAGTGCACTTTATAGTGCACTTCTGGAGGGGTTCTCAATAAAATTGCAACAGTGCAGTACTATTCAGAGTGCACTTTATAGTGCACTACTGGAGGGGTTCTCAATAAAATTGCAACAGTGCAGTACTATTCAGAGTGCAATTTATAGTGCAATACTGGAGGGATTCCTAATAAAATTGCAACAGTGCAGTACTATTCAGAGTGCACTTTATAGTGCACTACTGGAGGGGTTCTCAATAAAATTGCAACAGTGCAGTACTATTCAGAGTTCAATTTATAGTGCACTACTGGAGGGGTTCTCAATAAAATTGCAACAGTGCAGTACTATTCAGAGTGCAATTTATAGTGCACTACTGGAGGGGTTCTCAATAAAATTGCAACAGTGCAATACTATTCAGAGTTCAATTTACAGTACACTACTGGAGTATGTGACATATATATTTCATTTATTATAAGCAGTAAATAAATGAAAATATTCAAGCAATTTATTTGTCTGAATTATTTATAAGATCTAAGAGAAATGTCTAGTCACATTCAACATGAGAGTGCAAAGGGTTAATTCTTTGACTTATATTATCATGTCAGACTTGTGACGCACCTTATAGTTCATATACAATGAATCAAAATTATATTTGCAGCTCCATGGACTCTGAAGTTTAATACCAATTTGATTCATCAGATATGCTTATAAATTTCACTTAACATTTCATCTTCCTTATGTGCTTTATCATAATAGCAATAATTGTAGGAATTAAGTCTAACGAATTACTGTTTGTTATTTTAAAGTTTCATCTTGAAGTTGTTTTACTATTTTGTTCTGTCACAATGCCGTTTCATATTCAAGTATTTTGTTATTTTACCGTGTTCCATTTTGGACGTACGAAAAGCGAATCGATAAGAGCGTCAAAAAGATATACGAATCCGCTTCTAGAATCAAACGTTTAAAACCACGACGAAATGAATTTATCCCGAAGCAAACAATTGTCCGGAACGGCGGTACCACCGATCTTCTCTTTAATTCACAAAGCTCGCGTCGATTTCCGTGGAAACGACGATATTCCGTTTCGTTGCTTACCGTTCGTCGTCGGTCGGGAATAACGATAGGAAACAATGGAGAATACGTGGTGGCGGACAAAAGAAAAAGCCTGACAGAAGAGGACTGCCGAATAAAGGGGATAAAAGAGGGTAAACATGCGGGGGAAATGCGAATAAATGGAGACGAGAAGGGAGAACGAGATGAGGATCGGATAAATAGAGGCGAAAACAAGTTGATTAGTCCGTTCGTTTAAGATGTGCTTTACAACGCCGTTGTAAGTAATGGAACATTTACTTGGCCGTTGTGATTAAGGTACAGCTAATTAATGTAGCATAAAATAAATTAATGTGCGGTGGAAGTACACGATACCGCGCGACCAGGGAACGATACAGCACGTGGCGAAACAATGTGATGCAAAGCAACATGGTACGATATAAATGAGCTGAAGATACGACTCGAGATAGGAACAACCCTTTGCGAATGTAACGTGTGATAGAAACAACATATGAAGAAGATAATATGAGGCACAAATAACGCTTAATAAAAACATTATGTATTAAAATAATATATAATTGAAACAACACATGAAGAAAATAATTTGAGGCAAAAACAGCATTTAATAAAAACAATATATAGTAAAATAATATATAATTGAAACAACACATGAATAAAATAATATGAGGCACAAACAACGCTTAATAAAAACAATATATATTAGAATAATATATAATTGAAACAACATATGAAGAAAATAATATGAGACAAAAACAACACTTAATAAAAACAATATATAGTAAAATAATATATAATTGAAACAACATATGAAGAAAATAATATGAGGCAAAAACAACACTTAATAAAAACAATCTATAATAACATACTATAAGATAGAAACAACGCATGATGAAAATAATTTGAGACAAAAACAACACCTAATAAAATCAACGCCTAGTAAAGTAATATATAATTGAAACAACACATGATGAAAACAATGTGTGATAAAAACAGAACTTAATGAAAACAGTATGCAGTAAAATAATATATAATAGAAACAACACATCATAAAAATAATTTGTGGCAGAAACAGCACTGAATGAAATCTCTGTGTAGCAAAGTAACATGTGATAGAAACAACACATCATAAAAATAATTTGTGGCAAAAAGAACACTTAATGAAATCTCTGTGTGGTAAAGTAACATGTGATAGAAACAACACATGATGAAAATAATATGTGGCAGAAACAGCACTTAATGAAATCTCTGTGTGGTAAAGTAACATGTGATAGAAACAACACATGATGAAAATAATATGCGGCAGAAACAGCACTTAATGAAATCTCTGTGTGGTAAAATAACATGTGATAGAAACAACACATGATGAAAATAATATGTGACAGAAACAGCACTTAATGAAATCTCTGTGTGATAAAGTAACATGTGACAGAAACAACACATGATGAAAATAATATGTGGCAGAAACAGCACTTAATCAAATCTCTGTGTGGTAAAGTAACATGTAATAGAAACAACACATGATGAAAATAATATGTGACAGAAACACCATTGAATGAAATCTCTGTGTAGCAAAGTAGCATGTGATAGAAACAACACATGATGAAAATAATATGTGGCAGAAACAGCACTGAATGATATCTCTGTGTAATAAAATAACGTGTGACAGAAACAACACATGATAAAAATAACGTACGACAAAAACATCTGACATACAATGTATTTCAAAAACAACGAATGGCAGAAAAAACATATACCATCGTGTTGCTGAAACATGTAGCGTTCTAACAATACCTTGCAAAAATAATATTACGTTAAAACAGTGCATCCTAAAAGTAAATCTAGTAAACAATGCCTAGCAGTATACTAACATAGAATACTAACAGGTATACTAACGTACCTATACGAAAGTTGTATACTTTCGGCTATATGCAACAGTATCCGTCGCCATCGGTGTCGAACAACTCTACGCCTCGCAAGCGGAACGCCATTTACGTCGATCGTGAACCGCGTAAAAAGAAGCCACGCGGATGCATTCGCGTAAACCGAGGGATCAGCGTTACGCGAAAGAAAACTCAACGCTAGATTCGTTTTTATGAAATTCTTGAACGATTCTTGCGAAGAAATGTATCGCGAAGGGGACTTTGATGTTTTATGCATGAAACATTGAGTCGTACAAGGGTGGACCGAAAATTGAGATACAAAGAGAACACGGAAGTATTCCCTTGACGGAAATGAATGGAAACGGTGAAACATGTTTTTATCTTGGGATTCCATTTGACGATGGAACGATGCTGTACGCAGATCCAGAACGCGTAAACTTTGATAAATAAGTCTGTAAGACGACAGATAAAACGCGCTGTTCTTTCGGTAAATTTTTTCGGAAACTTTCGATAAACTTTCGGAAAATGGAATTCTTTTTTGGTTCATCGCAGAGGTTCACACTAAACCTACCGGCGTATAATGTACACTTATTTTGAAATTAAAAATGAAGTTAAAAATTAATAAACAAACGGCGAAATATAAATTACTACACACACTTATTCTTTATCTTGATGAAAATCAATTCTGATTTCAAGAAATGTATTTTAACAAGATGTGTTCCTTATAATAAGAAACTTGTGGAGCGGTCATTTGACCGGTTTGGTAGTTTTAGTGTTAATAAATTAATTTTTTTATATAAATGAGAGGAGAGAAAGAATTGTATTTATAAAAGTATGAATTTATCATGCTTTGATAATTATTACGGGTAAAATTTGGATGATTTCAGTAGCCGGTTATAATTTAATAAAATTGAAATCTCCATCGAGTGATCGTGAAACTACCACTTGTCAGACTATATGTCTGACCGCGATCAGTTAGATCCACTAATGTATACGTACCGCAACGCTAGAGCAAACGTCCGTTAGACACTTACTCTGCAAACGGTACACACGTTAATCTAACCCTTCCAGCGTTAGATCAACAAAAGTCTGAGGTTGTGACCCGACTTATCTGTGTAGGTAGGCCCAAGTAGCACTTCCCCCACCGCTAATCTGCAGGAGTGGGGGTACAAGTTTATATAAGTGCTCTGGGTCTCCGAACTGCGAACAGTCGCGTGCAACTTGTCACGCGAGAAGGTACCTCTTGCACTTTTTTATTGCCTCCATATTTGTAATATACATCGCTGTTACAATACGCAATGACTCCAGACGTAATTACTTATTAAAATTTTAGAAGAAATTAAAATTTTAAGTAAGAAAGGACATCGTATCTGTCTTGCACAGCGAAATATTTTTTGGTTTCTGAAATTAAACCTGGAAGGTACAGTAATTGTATCGTAAATTAATTTAACGTTGCACTGTTAATTAAGACTTTTTCACGGTATTATAATGAGCTATGTCGGATAAAATTAGAGCAGCTAATAAATACGAATTAGTTTTAAAACATGTAAGAACAAATTATGGGATTATCCTAAACGAGGTAAGATTTCTTTTTCTCTCGAAGCGCGTGAAAAAAGAACTATTCCTACGTGGAATGCAGCTCATTATAAAACACGTTGGGAAAAAACATTGGCCAAAAAGAAATTGTACTATAATTTAATTAAACCGTTGTAACTCGGGTCCTGGTTTTCACCTCGTCGACATGCAAACTCGGAATTCACAATGAGATTACAGGATTTTCTACTGTACGCAAGTCCAACTCTAGCAATTATTCACGTCGGGCCATTTCTTCCGAACTTGTTCTTTCTTCCAGAAGGAGTACAAAAGCCGCGCAAAAACGAAGTAAAACAACAGGGGACTTAAGTAAATGAAGAAGGAACGAAAAGTTAGGAGTATCGAGAAAAAAGCTGACAACCATATATAAGTTAACTTTAGCTCTTTCAGCGTTCAATTTCCCATTCTTTATATTTGTAAAATCCTATTTAAACTTTCATGTTTAAAGTTCTTTATCGTATACATTTATCACGAGGCTACGTAATGAAAAACGAGGAAACTGGTTTCTTTCTGTAAAATGCATTCACCTTTACCGAATTCGGTCTTCGTAGATTAAAATTGATAGACTCGAAAAAATGAATCGATCCCTAAAGTATTCGGAAGATGAAAACCCTCGGTAGAATATCGATAGTTGAGGAAATTGTGTCGCATGGTATAAAAGTCTTTGTCACCATTCATTGGATACGTCGTTTTAAAGTCGCTTGCTCGAATAACAAGTCGTTTAATGTTTATTGCATTTTCCATGATCAATATCGACCGATCAAAGGAATAAGATTCTTTATCTCTAGGATGTTGATACTGATCGAAGTATTATGAGTACACGAATTGAAAATTTTGTTGTATAGCATGTGTTATTATGTTGACGTATTACTACGTCGATGTGTTGTTATCTGAGTATCAATATGTCGACGAGTTATGTCGGTAAATTATTACGTCGACGTTTTACTACTTTGGCGAGTTACGACGTTAACGTTATTACTTTGACACATTATGTCGACGAGTTATTACGTCGGCGAGTTAGTATGTCGACGAGTTATTACGTCGGAACGTTGTAGCATTGACGCGTTATTATTTCAAGTCGTTGTGACGGTGACGAGCTATTACGTCGATGCGTTACTAGTTTGACGAGTTATTACGTCAGCGAGTTGTTACAATGGTGAATTGCTACTTTTACTGGTTTGTTATAGCGACGAGTTGTTACGTCGATGTGTTATTACTTCGACGAATTATTACGTCGATGCGTTACTAGTTTGACGAGTTATTCCGTCAGCGAGTTGTTACAATGACGAATTGCTATTTTAACTAGGAGTTACAGTAACGAGTTGTTACATCGATGAATTACTACTTAGATGAGTTAATACGTTGACGCGTTACTACTTCGACGAGTTATTACGTGAACGAGTTGTTACAAAGACGAATTGCTATTTTGACTAGGAGTTACAGTGACGAGTTGTTACGTCGATGTGTTACTACTTTGACGAGTTATTACGTCGACGCGTTACTACTTCGACGAGTTATTACGTCAGCGAGTTGCTACAATGACGAATTGCTATTTTGACTAGGAGTTACAGTGACGAGTTGTTACGTCGATGTGTTACTACTTCGACGAGTTAATACGTCGACCTGTAACTACTTCGACGAGTTATTACGTCGACCTGTAACTACTTCGACGAGTTATTACGTTAGCGAGTTGTTACAATGACGAATTGCTATTTTGACTAGGAGTTACAGTGACGAGTTGTTACGTTGACGTGTAACTACTTCGACGAGTTATTACGTCAGCAAGTTGCTACAATGACGAATTGCTACTTTTACTGGTTTGTTATAGTGACGAGCTATTACGTCGATGAGTTACTACTTCGACGAGTTATTACGTCGACGCGTTACTGTTTTGACTTATTCGTAGAATGACGAGTTATTTCGTCCGCTCTTTATTATCTGATCGCGTCAGTCGCGTTATTACGTCTGCATGATAATACATGAATACATTATATCACCACGAGTTATATTGCCAGAAGTAATTGAATAATTCAATAGTTATATTGCCAGAAGTAATTGAATAATTCAATAATCATATTGTTACATTTACACATAAACAATAATGTCAAGAAATTTTCAAAAAGTTTTCAAGAGATTTTTATCGCCAATTCAAAAAATGTTGAATCTTGGCAATATAAGAAGAATTAAGTGTTTGCGGTTTGTTTGACCGCGTATAAAGTGCACTGCGTGAACAGACGCGTAAATGAAAACTCGAGAATAAAGAATACGGCGTGCAGTGAACAACCGGTGCACCTGAAGTTTCATTCACGAGGTAGAAGCGATACTAATTCGAGAGGTAGCTTGTACGCTACTTTCCTTATTTCTTTCGTATTCATTGCCAACGCTTTGTACAATTTCGCAGCGGACGTATCCCGCATGAAAAGGCGTTTAAGATGAAAGAAACGGCTTGTTAATTCTCTTAAACGTCGCTAAAACCGAGAGAAAGTCTCGTATTTCTTCTCGCGTCATGAATTCGTCTAATTACGAGCCGAGCTTTCACCGATAAGAATATTTCAACATTCTCCGCTCGTTACCATTGTCGTATAGTCGTCTAATAGACGTTTCAAACGACAATCGCTACACCTTTGATTCACGTTCGCATTTACGCGACTATGCCATCCGTCGAGAAGTAATCCTTTCGAGAATTTCTGAATAAATTGTTTGCGTATCTTTCGCGAGATCATCAAAGCGTTAAAGAGAAGGTCGTAGAATTGACGGCGAGGCAAAGAGAGTAAGCCGTTCTGAAAAGGCATTAAAATATGGTGGTTTGGTGAACGGGATCGGTAGCGCGACGGCTGCTTACCTCTCGACACGCTAAGAGGAGCCATTAGTCGTAGCTGTTCTTTGCTAAATCAATGCGGAGAGTCGTCGCGGCATACACTCGACTCGAAAACGCGCGTACAGTTGCTCGCTCGTTGTGCAACACTTTTTACCTTCTGCTTAAATGCCTGCAGTTATAATGCTCCACTATATTGCTCCATCGAATGATCTTCATTTATGAGCGATTCTGTTTTGCGAAACGTTCAAGATGAGGTTTTGTTCTCTTTCTTGACGTGAGCAGTTCGACAAATTAATTTTATGACGGGTTTCGTCTACCTAGTTTTCCCTATAAGTCTTCTGTATGTAAATCTATGATATCATAGATTTTTAAATCATTGGATAACTAGATCGATATTTGGTTTTAGGGACTAACGCTACTGTACCTGATATCTTAAAGTCTCTATATCTCAGATCTCTACAAATATCCCTAGATTCGAATGCTATTAGATCCGAATATTCTTAGGACCAAATACACCTAGGTTCAAGTACTCCTAGCTCCAAATATACACTACCGTCCATAAGTATCCGGACACAAGCGAAATATGCATTCGCGTTGCATGAAAGTTATTCAAGTACCTGCAACAGTAACTAAAATCGATTTTTTTTCCTGCGAAGGTCAGAATACTGGAACGTTTTTCGATTGATAATTCTCGTTTGGAACTCGTATCTCGATGGAAAAGAAGCTACAGACGAACTAAACCGAAACTGTCGAGTGCGTAGCGTTACCTCCATTCTTATCTCCATTGAGGGAACCTAAACATCTACCAACAGTTTACAAACACTTGAAACATATCAAAGAACCCTCTGAATACGTTCTGCACCATAGAAACGAAACACAGTAGAAATGAAAATTTTTTTTAGAATCGAAAGCGTTTCATTAGATTCAGAAATTTGGACTTTGTACTTCTGGACATGAATTTTACTTTCACACTTTCATTGTATAATTTGTACTTAAAAATTAATTCTATTACGTTATGACACCTCAAGAAAGATAATAATAATTATTACAAATGATATGATAACCCTAAATACCTTTCGTACAAAGTTCCACTATGTTTTATGTAACGAAACCAAGTGTCCGGATACTTATGGACGGTAGTGTATCTAGGTCTAAATATCCCTAGACTTTAATATGCTTAGATACAAATACTACTAGGTCCGAATACTCCTAAATCCAAATATCGCTAGGTTCGAATACTCTAAGACCCAAAATACCCCTAGATCCTAAATACTCCCTGATAGTGTTGTACCACTGAGTATTTCAACTATTGTCTTACTACGAGTCTTCACTTGTTATATAACCGTCGTTATATCACCTGCTATATCGAGTTCTGCTATCACGTTATGATATAACACGTTGTATCGACGCCTGCTATACATATAAATTGCACGTTGGTGTTAAAAAAAATATGCATAGAAATGGAAAGAATAAATTATTTTGAGTAACCAAAAGATAGGCTTACAAACCTAATAATTTGTAGAATATTAACTGCAAGTAATAAAATCACCTACGATTTCGGTGTGCAAATTTATCTAGAGGGATCGCGATAAATTAGTGACTGTTTATAGCGTTTAAATCGGTGCCTGTTCGTACAAACTGCCGCCGATCCATTTTTATGCTAATTAATCACGGTATCGAATCGCGGGAACAATCTGTAATAAATTATCCCGAGTCGAATAAAATCGACGTTTTTACAAGCATCCCTCCAGGCAAAATATTAATGAATCGCGAACCGAACGAAACGTTCTGGTAAACGACACTTGTCGAGATTACGAACGTGTAGCTGCTTTTACGAATGTAACAAATGTAACGAACATGTTACGTTTCCACGGTGTTCTCGAGTTAACCGTTTCGAGGGAACATGTTTCTTCGGAATATCGTCCAATTCGCTTTACCACCATTTACAAGATAACGACGTTTACGGACTCACAAAACTTGTATCTTTCTATGCTACTTCCAGCTGTATTATTCCGACGAAAACTCCTACAAACTGGCGTCGTTGAATTGCAAATACCTTGTCTTTTCTTCTTACGTATTTTTAAATCTGTCTGATAACTCAAAATCGTTTCGTAGACATCTTTATGCGTAACATTTTTATTGCAAATCTTCAACAACTTTTCGCACCAATTATAATATTATCGTTTGACCAGAACAGATTCTATACATTGTCCTTATAATTATATTTTATTAATTTGTCTGTTAGAATATTATTTATTAAATGTCTTATTAAGTAGAATATTTAATGTTCTATTAAATTAAATGTTTCATTAAATAGAATATTTAATGTTCTATTAAATTAAATGTTTTATTAAATGTTTTATTAATTAGAATATTTAATGTTATATTAAATTAAATGTTTTAGTAAATAAAATATTTAATGTTCTATTAAATTAAATGTTTTATTAAATAGAATATTTAACATTCTATTAAATTAAATGTTTTAGTAAATAGAATATTTAATGTTCTATTAAATTAAATGTTTTATTAAATAGAATATTTGACATTCTATTAAATTAAATGTTTTATTAAATGTTTTAGTAAATAGAATATTTAATATTCTATTAGATTAAATGTTTTATTAAATAGAATATTTAATATTCTATTAGATTAAATGTTTTATTAATTAGAATATTTAATGTTCTATTAAATTAAATGTTTTAGTAAATAGAATATTTAATGTTCTATTAAATTAAATGTTTTAGAAAATAGAATATTTAATGTTCTATTAAATTAAATGTTTTATTAAATAGAATATTTAACATTCTATTAAATTAAATGTTTTATTAAATGTTTTAGTAAATAGAATATTTAACATTCTATTAAATTAAATGTTCTATTAAATAGAATATTTAATATTCTATTAGATTAAATGTTTTATTAAATGTTTTATTAATTAGAATATTTAATGTTCTATTAAATTAAATGTTTTATTAAATAGAATATTTAACATTCTATTAAATTAAATGTTTTATTAAATGTATTATTAAATATTCTATTAAAAAAAATTGTAAAAGTAATTCTATCGAATAAAAGTATTAAAAAATATATCTTGAATAGCGAAGCCACCAGACAATTCATGAAAAATTTAGGTCTCCGTATTGTCTGTTGACGCCTCTGATCCGCGTAGAAGTATCCACCACCTGTAAAGAATACCGGGCCCTGCAAACACGTTTTAGAAGGAGTTGTAAAAGAAAATGAAAAATATCGATCCGAGACCTTACGCGTAACCCGCGAGGTAGCTTGCCACTCTGTATTAGGCCGAAGAGCCGTGCATGCATGTTCTCTTCGTATAAAGTCTGCTCGAGCATCGGAGAGTCGGTTCGATTCCATTCGAATCCTCTCTTTTCCTCCTTCGCGCAATAAATATAAGCTTCCAGGCCGTTGATCGGGGATAAAGACGCGTCGCGTGTCAGATTCAGAGCGCACGTATTTCGACTTTATTATTTTTCTTCCTGCATAGTGCCAGACGAAAGGAATACCGTGGAGGAATTTTATAAGAAGAATATTTTTTTCTTCGTTTGTAGGCAGTCGGAGATTTCGAATCGAAGGGTTCTTTCTTTGGTAAGGAAGGGTTTTTTCTTTGGTAAGGGTGCCTTTTTAATTTTAGCATCAATCGTGGCGATATTTGACGAACAAATGTTGTCGAAGGTGGAACAAGGAGGTGAATTTGGTGTTAGTTTCGATCGAGGGAATTTCAGTTATTTAAATTCTGTGAGTTTTATTTGGAAAAATTTTCTTTTATCTGATTTGAAAAGGAGAGAGTTTTCTGATAAGGAAACTTCAGAATTTTGTTCTTGGATATTCTTACAGAGTATTTATGCTATTTGTTTATAATGGTAACTCTATATAGGGTGTTTCAGAATTAGTGTAGATCTTTGAAATGGGGGGTAGCTGGCGTGATTCTGAATAAGATTTCCCTTTGCAAAATGAGATTTGAAGCTTCGTTTTTGAATTATTAAGGAAAGAGCGCGGACCAATCAGAGCGCGAGGATTGCGCATGCGCAGTCGCGAGAGCGGCAGCTTCGAACCTAGCGGCGAGCGCTCGTACCTCTTTCTATTAATTAAATTTTGTCTAACCTTGTTAAAAAGATATTCAGTGATTGTTATATGCAATAATTATTATTGCTCACCCATATCCTCGTTAATAATAATAAAAACGATAACAACAACAATATTATTATTGTATAATAAATAATAATATTGTTGCTGATATTAGAAATAATATGTATAATAATGATACTAATAATAACAGTGACAATGAAGAATGTAGAATCTAAAAGAAATTTGTAGTACTACACATCGACAAAAATATTTGAACGCGAATCACAAATCTTTTGTGATCGACGTTTAACATAACCGAAAGAACTATCGGTGATAAACTCGTAAAAGAACGAGCCGCAGGAATGATTTACGTTTTATCGACGAAACAAACCGTGTAACGATGATGTTCGCGCCGTGTTACGATCGCAATTTCACCGGCCATTAACCCTTGTATGTAATGCATCCTTCGTGATATAGTGCTTTATTAAGGACGATATAGAAATAGAGCCGTGGGAACTTTAAGCATCGTTGTAATCTTGTTCGTCGTTACTTGAAATTTTCATTTTCCCCGATGAATTTTTCCGCTGATGCATCGTTGAAAGTTATTTTCTTCCGGTAAGGGAAACCCGAGACGAGCGTTGTTTAGAAATAACAGCTTGTGTAACTCGAAGGATCGATACGAAACGGTTAATGGCGGTTGCGCGGTTCGTTTAAATAAAATTGTATTAATAATAGTGTTGTTCGATAGCAACAATTCAATGTCGTAGGTAAATGTATATGTACAGACAAAATAATAAAATTATCAAATAGTGTGATGATGTAGATAAAATAATAGAATGATTAAATAATATGATGAAGTAGGTACAGTAATAAAATGATTAAATAATATGACGAGGTAGGTACAATAATAAAATGATTAAATAGTATGATGAAGTAGGTACAATAATAAAATGATAAAATAATATGATGAGGTAGGTACAATAATAAAATGATTAAATAGTATGATGATGTAGGTACAATAATAAAATGATTAAATAGTATGATGAAGTAGGTACAATAATAAAATGATTAAATAGTATGATGATGTAGGTACAATAATAAAATGATTAAATAATATGATGAGGTAGGTACAATAATAAAATGATTAAATAGTATGATGATGTAGGTACAATAATAAAATGATTAAATAGTATGATGAAGTAGGTACAATAATAAAATGATTAAATAATATGATGATGTAGGTACAATAATAAAATGATTAAATAATATGATGATATAGGTACAATAATAAAATGATAAAATAATATGATGAAGTAGGTACAATAATAAAATGATTAAATAATATGATAAAGTAGGTACAATAATAAAATGATACAATAATATGATGATATAGGTACAATAATAAAATGACTAAATAGTATGATAATATAGGTACAATAATAAAATGATAAAATAGTATGATAATATAGGTACAATAATAAAATGATAAAATAATATGATAAAGTAGGTACAATAATAAAATTCTAAAATAGTAACACACTATACACTATCAATAAAATCTATAATCCATAAGTAAACACGAATTGTTGACCCGAACGCGATTGATAGTATAAAATATTGTAGCATCGATAAAACAGATAAAATACGAGAAAATATCAATTCAAAGTAGAACAGGCAATTTGTAACGATACACAATATTTGGAACCGTAAGGGAATAGAATAAAGTAAAGCGAACAGTGGCAATAATATATCATAGTGTATTATAGTGGAACATTGTGCCGAGGATAGGTTAGTTGAAAGTAGAAGTTATGTGGTCGAATAAAATAAAGCAGAATAAAATACAAAACCGGAGTAAAGGGGTCAATGATTAACCAGGTCAGCGCCCTGAGAAAATAGTGAAAGCAGAATAAAGCAAAATAATAAATTACGGGAAAACAGGGTCGAATAATGTCGGGTAAAATACGATACGCTACAATGTTTAACACGATTCCCTAAATAAAATCAGATAAATTCAAGCTTCTGTTTCGACGAGGTATATCGAATGAATTCCTTTTTGTTGCAGGTTGCCGTACAATAGCGGTGCCACAGGAAATTCACACGACGACACAGCCTACGGTAAGTCACTGCTTCAATAATTATTCAATATTATTCTATTTGAAAATCTTGAAATTCATATTATTTACGGATCATGTTCGCAAAGTGGCGTTCGAGAGCTTCGAAAATTTGATCAATTAAATTCCTGTTCGAATCTTAGACATTAATTATATTCCGTTTATCAATTATATTATTTAATATAGATACGTTAATATTCTCAAGAACTAGGAGCCGGACGAAAAATATTTTCACCAAAAATTTATTACATTAGAAATTTTCTTCGTTACAAGTCTATTACCTGGAAGTCTTATACAAAATCGATAGAACAGATCGTTGAAATTCGAAGTCATAAAACTGTATAAAATCAACTGTAGACTAAATTCGGATGAAAATGGGGACGAGACAAAATTAAGGCCGAGTAACGATTTTAACGAATTAACAAATAACTAGAGTGACCTTATTTCTTCCGCGAGTATAGCAAGACAGACCGCGCGTCTTGACTCGCGTACAAATACATACATCTTCCCGATACACTGGGAAGGGAGAAAACGAGGAGTGGGAAAGGGGGTGAGTTTCCCCAAATTGGGAATTCTCACTTTCCCCTGGCAGTGGTGCACCGGCTCAAACCGTTGCACGGTGACCCATCCGGCACTCGACCTCCTACAAATTACCGTAACAGTAATAAACCCGAGGATCGCCTCGACTTTTCAAACTACACGTGGAACCGAAAAAATGCAGCTACAACCTCGGGCTCGATGTGCAAACCAGGGTAAAAATGGACGAGTGATTCCTTGGTCTTTTATTGCTGCTATGGTAAACCTTCGATATTCCGAAACTCTCTTAAATCTATAATAATGTCTACACTTGCCTAATTTAGTGCTTTACTAACTGCAGCCAAATTTCTACAACTTGCAAACCTATTTCTACTTCGCGTGCACTACTTCATTAATTTACTACACTATTATATCACTCGATCTCCCTTTCTTCGTAAATCCTTAACCCTAAATCCTTAAATCTTTGGCGTACTTTGACGAGTCTCAACCGTGATGCAACGGAAACTTACTCAAAGTGAGAGACCTTACTCAAATTTGTACTACCCTTCAACTTGAAATTTATCCAACTATAAGTTGTGTAGTTAAGGACCGTTGAATATAACATACTTTAAAATTTTATTTTATTTAACACTTTGGTGACCGCGCACATATGTGTGCGATGGTCGGGCGTTAGCAGTCGCTCGCACAACATGTGTGTGATGCTACCAAAGGTCATTGGCTAGTACCCTTTGTGTGATGATTAAACGTAGAAGATTGCTTTAATAACTATTATACAAACGCAAAATATTAATTTCGTCGTATTAAATGTGTCAACTCATGTTGAATTATTTCCTGAATTTACATAAAGTCTCTTTAAATTAATTCTTCAAAAATGTTGCCAGCCCCAGACGACGTTAGGCTACGTAGACGTACAGCTATTAATGTTTTTAATAGTTATTAAACATTTTTGTGTAACTAACAAATAAATTGTACAGCGAGGTTAATTCTAATTACCGTATTTTTAAGAAGTGAATTCCGCAGCGAACCCGCCACGAAACTAGAACTAATTTCGCTAGCAATCCGAAAGTTCGGCGGCACGTTATCAGCGGTGAATTAACGTGTCGTTAAGGATGAAAAATCGCCGGCGCAGATAGAGCCGTTTCTTTGGGAAGTTTCGAGCGTTTTCGGGGGGAAAAAGCAAGCGTCGAAAAACGTGTAAGAACGGAACAGAGGTCGTCGGAAGTTTCGTCGAGGAGATGATTCGGTCGAGTAAATTTAACAGGATGTTCATAAAGAGGCGAGAGAGGAGGTCGCGCGAGGAAAAGCGTGAAAGAGGAAAAGGGGAACTTTTCTGTTCCTCCGTGAATATTCGCGCTCGAGTTATCAGCTTGTCCCCGACCTGTCTGCCGTTTCCTCGAGAATTTCCCTTTTTGTTTTAGCGGACGCGTATCGGAAGAAACAACGGAATTGAAATTAAAACGAGACCGGCGCGCGGCCGACAATCGAGCTGCGCGCAAATTACCGACAAGAATGACGAGACATCGAACTGTAACAATTATCTCGTTTCCTTTTATCGGGAATTTTATAATTTATAGGCGAACTGAGACGTACAAAAATTATCATTATTGCTAACGCGGACCCTTATTACTCTTCTATTCGAACCGTATCATTATAACAACTAGTCATTTTATCGTAAGAGCAAGATTAAATTTTGTGAAATGCAAAAATTAATTTAAAAATATTTGCCAATTTAGCTATTGAAAAATATGTAAATGTTGGGATTTTAATTATCGGATACGAGAAGCACTTTAACTTTATGATTGAATCGCTAATACGTCTCTATTGTCCGCCGTCCAAATATCCCGACTGTCGCGCATCGAAAAACGGCTCGGCCGTAAATTACCGAGCGTTGCCGAATCGTTCCGATCCCGACAGATCCTTTGGGAGACATGCAGTTTTAACGTACCGTTTTAACAATAAATCTGAGAATTTAGGAACTCGGAACTGTACAAATATACAAATTAAAAAAATATAATTCTTAACTGTCCAAATAAAAAGGTTTAAAAATTCATGAACCGAGAGATGTAAAGATACTTGAAATATTCGGTTAGGTTGTAGAAGACCTTTGCGCTTTTCTCCTCGTTAATTCGTAACCATTGCAGTTAATTCTAGTTGAATCACAAAGGCGTTAATAAAGTGCGTTAATTACGGGGCGGGCTCAATAGAACCGTGTAATTACGCGGTTAAAACCCTGAACGTTTTTTTCTCCAGCTTATTAGCGCGTTTTTTTTAACAAACTCACTTTCTGCTTCAACTGTTTTTTTCTTTTTATTCGACACCCCTTCATTCTTCTTTTTCTATGTCATTTTTACCACTGTCTTTTCCTTTGTACCGATTCATTCGTTTCATTTTTCATTCCGCCTCTCCCAGCGTCTTCACTTGTCCTTTAACTTCCCGTTATCTCGAATACCGGTTTGATAAAGTCTCGAAACGGAGAAACTTCGAGTGGACGATATTTTTGTTTTTAATTTCTCTCGCTCCTGTTCCGCTCGATATTATATTCCTTTTCCGTTTCTTAATTCGAACGTTTTCTTCAATTTCCCTTTATCGTTTCTTTCGGAGGCTTCGTTTAACCTTATCTTCGCTTCGGCCATTATCTTTCCACTCGTTTCTTTATCGCGACTAAGTGGATGAACCTGCAGGGACAATGTCTGATAGGGATAAGGTTAAACGAGTAACGGTGCCAGCGGAATTATCAAGGCGACCGAATGATAACCGCGAGACTAGTTTCCCTAATGATCCATGTATCATCTAGACATCTAGAGCTACCTGCCGAGTGGCCGAAACTTCATCTCGTTATCTTAGGAACGAGAGAACTCTGCACCGTTGATGACCACGCTGTTCGCGTGCTTCTACTTGCGCGCTTAGGGTAAAGAGGGAACTGTTATGCTCTCCCGGATGAGAAACACACTCACCGCGTAAAACGTTTCGACCAAATTTCGCTAAACCTATCGAACATTCCGTAACAAACCGCATTACGTGTATTGCTTCTATTCTATTTAATTTCTCTAGTGCATAATGTTTAATGGCCAATTATTATTAGTCTCTTATATTGTTATATCGTGATGCGTTACGTTGCGGTATATCGCCACGCGATGTATTGCAACGCGTTATATTGCCACGCGTTATATTACCACGCGTTATATTGCCACGCGTTATATCGCCAACGCGTTATATTACCATGCGTTATATTACCACGTGTTACATTACCATGCGTTATATTACCACGCGTTATATCGCCACGCGTTATATTACCACGCGTTATATTACCACGCGTTACATCGCCACGCGTTATATTACCACGCGTTACATCGCCACGCGTTATATTACCACGCGTTACATCGCCACGCGTTATATTACCACGCGTTATATTGCCACGCGTTATATCGCCAACGCGTTATATTACCATGCGTTATATTACCACGTGTTACATTACCATGCGTTATATTACCACGCGTTATATCGCCACGCGTTATATTACCACGCGTTATATTACCACGCGTTACATCGCCACGCGTTATATTACCACGCGTTACATCGCCACGCGTTATATTACCACGCGTTATATTACCACGTGTTACATTACCATGCGTTATATTACCACGCGTTACATCGCCACGCGTTATATTACCACACGTTACATCGCCACGCGTTATATTACCACGCGTTACATCGCTACGCGTGATATTACCACGCGTTACATTACCATGCGTTATATTACCACGCGTCACATCGCCACGCGTTATATTACCACACGTTACATCGCCACGCGTTATATTACCACGCGTTACATCGCTACGCGTGATATTACCACGTGTTACATTACCATGCGTTATATTACCACGCGTTACATCGCCACGCGTTAGTTCGCCACGCATTACATCGTCATGCGTTACCTTACCACACATTATATTACCACGCGTTATATTACCACAAGTTGCATTCTCACAAGGTATATTACAACCTGCCATATTGCCACGCGATGTATTGCAATATGTCATATTACTGCATATTGTATTGCAGCGTGTTATATCGCCTCGCGTTATATCGCCACAAGTTGCATTCTCACAGGGTATATTACGACCTGCCATATTGCCACGCGATGTATTGCAATATGTCATATTACTGCATATTGTATTGCAGCGTGTTATATCGCCTCGCGTTATATCGCCACAAGTTGCATTCTCACAGGGTATATTACAACCTGCCATATAGCCCGCGATGTAGTGCAATATGTTATATTACTGCATATTGTATTGCAGCGTGTTATATCGCCTCGCGTTATATTGCCACAAGTTGCATCATCACACGTGTAATATTATAATGCATTATATTGACACGCGTGGTATCGCAATACGTAATACTTATTCACGTCATATCGCAGTACGTCGTATTACCTTGTGTTATATTGCCATGCACTGTAACATATTGCCATGTTACAGTGTAATATATGACTACGCGTTGTGTTGTAAAATATTATGTTACAATGTGATATATAACCACGTATTATATTCCCACGCGAGATATGCAATGTGTTATACTGCCTCGCGTTATATGACCACAAAGTACAGTATCGTATTCAATGTCCACGTCCTATCGTTACGCGATCGAGAATTTAAATACGAAAATTTAATGCATAACGATTCGAGAGAGAAAACGAAAGGCCCGCCATCCGGCGACATAATTAAAACTCTCTTTCCGAAAGTTTCCACATTGAAACGACTTCCGTTTACGCGAAACGAAAAGCAAATTCAACGCTCGAACGAGGCTCTCTCGATTGGTCGTTTCCAGGCCGATTCTTTCCACGATTTTCCTATAAGAGGCCCGATCATTTTCGATTCATGACCGATCGTTTCGTCCGCCTGGTTCCGGCTACGATCTCGTCGAACAGACGCGAATTTCATTCGCGATTCGACATCGATCTTCGCATTACAATTTCATAAATTATTCGCGCCTTAATGCGCGCGATCGAATCGAAGGCAAATTATTTCCGTTCCCTCGGCTCCGATCCGCTCCGGTTCGCATCGATTCAACGTCGACCACCAAAACTTTCTTCCGATCCTTTGTCCCGGCGCTCTTCGAACTCGGCTCTTCCCGAATAAAACACTGGCCAGACCGGTCAATTATTCTCGCGAGCCACCAAAAAATTGGATCCACGGCGATCCGTGAACGCTGCTACTGACAAGTGATTAATCCCTTCGTTGGCAAGAAACCGTTCACGTGCCAGATAATTCACGAGAGCTTCCAACGAGGATACTCCCCCGAGCACACGCCTCGCTACATCCGCTAACAATTTGCTCAACTTTTCTACCACGACCTCCTCCAGTTTTATCTTTGCTCCGATTGTCGCCTCGGCGCAACGCGACACGATGCGATACGAAGTATGCTGAATCGGCAATATGGCTGTAGTATAAGCGCAACGTGGAGTGCATTGTGATTTGGATATGTCGAATACCGACGATCGATAAGAGGAGTAAAAAGTCTCAAAGTCCACAAATCCCTAAACTGGTAAATTCTGAAACTTACAAAATCCTAAATTGAAAGCTACTATTCTGGTCAGAATGTAGGAATACCCAGTTCCCTAGTTCAATTTCCCAGTTCCATAATTCCCCAATTCCATAACTCCCCAATTCCATAATTGCTCAATTCCATAATTCCCCAATTCCATAACTTCCCAATTCCATAACTCCTCAATTCCACAAATCTCTAATTCCAAAATTCCCTAATTCTATAATTCCCAAATTCCATAATTTCCCAATTCTATAACTCTCCAATTCCATAATTGCCCAATTCCATAATTTCCCAATTCCATAATTCTCCAATTCCATAATTCCCCAATTCCATAACTCTCCAATTCCATAATTCCCCAATTCCATAATTGCTCAATTCCATAATTCCCCAATTCCATAATTTCCCAATTCCATAATTTCCCAATTCCATAATTCCCCAATTCTATAATTCCCCAATTCCATAACTACCCAATTCCATAATTCCCCAATTCCATAACTCCTCAATTCCACAAATCTCCAATTCCATAATTTCCTAATTCTATAATTCCCAAATTCCATAATTCCCCAATTCCATAACTTCCCAATTCCATAACTCCTCAATTCCACAAATCTCTAATTCCAAAATTCCCTAATTCTATAATTCCCAAATTCCATAATTTCCCAATTCTATAACTCTCCAATTCCATAATTGCCCAATTCCATAATTTCCCAATTCCATAATTCTCCAATTCCATAATTCCCCAATTCCATAACTCTCCAATTCCATAATTCCCCAATTCCATAATTGCTCAATTCCATAATTCCCCAATTCCATAATTTCCCAATTCCATAATTTCCCAATTCCATAATTCCCCAATTCTATAATTCCCCAATTCCATAACTACCCAATTCCATAATTCCCCAATTCCATAACTCCTCAATTCCACAAATCTCCAATTCCATAATTTCCTAATTCTATAATTCCCAAATTCCATAATTCCCCAATTCCATAACTTCCCAATTCCATAACTCCTCAATTCCACAAATCTCTAATTCCAAAATTCCCTAATTCTATAATTCCCAAATTCCATAATTTCCCAATTCTATAACTCTCCAATTCCATAATTGCCCAATTCCATAATTTCCCAATTCCATAATTCTCCAATTCCATAATTCCCCAATTCCATAACTCTCCAATTCCATAATTCCCCAATTCCATAATTGCTCAATTCCATAATTCCCCAATTCCATAATTTCCCAATTCCATAATTTCCCAATTCCATAATTCCCCAATTCTATAATTCCCCAATTCCATAACTACCCAATTCCATAATTCCCCAATTCCATAACTCCTCAATTCCACAAATCTCCAATTCCATAATTTCCTAATTCTATAATTCCCAAATTCCATAATTCCCCAATTCCATAACTTCCCAATTCCATAACTCCTCAATTCCACAAATCTCTAATTCCAAAATTCCCTAATTCTATAATTCCCAAATTCCATAATTTCCCAATTCTATAACTCTCCAATTCCATAATTGCCCAATTCCATAATTTCCCAATTCCATAATTCTCCAATTCCATAATTCCCCAATTCCATAACTCTCCAATTCCATAATTCCCCAATTCCATAATTGCTCAATTCCATAATTCCCCAATTCCATAATTTCCCAATTCCATAATTTCCCAATTCCATAATTCCCCAATTCTATAATTCCCCAATTCCATAACTACCCAATTCCATAATTCCCCAATTCCATAACTTCCCAATTCCATAACTCCTCAATTCCACAAATCTCCAATTCCATAATTTCCCAATTCTATAATTCCCAAATTCCATAATTTCCCAATTCTATAACTCTCCAATTCCATAATTGCCCAATTCCATAATTCCCCAATTCCATAATTCCCCAATTCCATAACTCTCCAATTCCATAATTGCTCAATTCCATAATTCCCCAATTCCATAATTTCCCAATTCCATAACTCCTCAATTCCATAATTTCCCAATTCTATAATTCCCCAATTCCATAATTTCCCAGTTCCATAACTCCCCAATTCCATAATTTCCCCATTCCATATTTCCCCGTTTCCTTAATTCCCCAACACCTAATTTCCCCAATTTCCAACTAGCAGGTCCCGGACGAAACGCTCTCTCCCTCTCCCTAATTTTTCCCCAGTCCTTCCACTAGTCAAACCAAAGTATCGATCAAGATCAGATCTGTTATTTTAAGTATAGGGATTTGAGAACGTATCGACACTTTAATTACTATCTCCGATATTGTATATGATGTATAACAAATCGATGGCGGGATTATCAGTTTCCAGTTTAACGATTCGAGAATGAATTGCGCTCGAGCCCATAAATCAGTATCGATTCTTAATAACGCGAGGAATGTTTCTGGTTATCGATAATCGTAAATATTTCGCAGAGGGGGATCTATTAGCGGTAATTTCGTAATCTTGTTCGCGAAGGATAACGTTTTATATCTCGTTTCTTTCTCGAGACGCTCGGGAGCACAGATGGGACGCGTTTTCTCGGACAGTTTCGAGAAATTTAATGAAACCTAATGAAAGAACCGTTAATAAAGGTGTCAGTCGAATCCCGGACTCGAAACGTTCCGTCCAATATAAGATGTTGGCGTCGGCCGGGATTTCGAGCTTTTCGAGCACGGTAAAAATCTGGCGGTCGTTAAGGCAAATTGCATCTACTCGAACGACGTCCTCGAAAATGCAATATCAGAAGGGGAAAGCACTTGTACGCGCCTTCTCCACCGTCAGGGAAATTAGGTAAATAAGGACAATAACGACGAATACGTTCCAATACAATTTCTTCACCGTTTCCTTTTCTTATCTTTATTTCTGTCTTTCCATTCGCGTAAACTATTCTTATCTGCGGTTATTTCATCAAAACATTGTTGGACAATTTTTCCGATTGTTTCATAAATATAAATTGATCGTATCAATACTTTTTAAACTTACTTGTTTCGTTTTGATGTTTTATATATACAAGGTGCTCGGCTACTGATGGACATAATTTTAGGGAACGGTAGCTGAAGTAATGCTGAACAACTTTTTCCTTTACCAAAATGTTGACTGAAGCTTAGTTTTTGAATTATCGATGAAAAATACTGACCAATCTGAGCGCGAGGATTAGGTGCCTAGAGTGACAGATTCGAGCTGAGCGCGAGCGTGAACAAGCGCCTTTGCGCCGGACTATAAGCGTTTAACCCTTTGCACTCCTATGTCAAGTGTGACTCAGTATTTCATTTTTCTTTGATCTTATAAATACTTCAGATAAATGGATTGATTGAATATATTTAAATATCGCTCTGTTACAATACATCTAATTCAGAACTCCTTTCTTGATCTATTTTGTGAATGATGGAGTTGGTAGGTAATAGAAATTAAGGAGAGCAAAGGGTTTTCAAACAATATCACTTGAAGCATAAAATACAAGACGTCAGTGCTTGAGTTGTTTTTGAATTTTATCAAGTGTTTTATAAAATATTTTAGTGATATTTTTTCCATTTCTTAACTAATGATCGGTGGCTTTTCAGCAGGGAATTCGTTTGATCACTTGGGGCGGGTTTTGAAAGGTGTTTTGGCGGCGGGCGAAAGGCTGCTTTGAATCCCCGAGCGGTTCACGGGCGAATATTTTGTCTTCGCTATAAAATCGAGTCGTTTGGCTCTCTATTTGGTTACGAAGCCCCCGGGGTAAAGCCACGTAATGACCGGACGTAGTTACACGCGTTAGAACACCGAACGTTAACGCCCGTAAAGGGAATTTGCTTTAAAGAGGAAACGAATCGATCCATTCGCGAGCCATTCAAAAATTTCGCCTTGCCGTTTTTCCGCGCTAGCTCGTTGCCGAACCACGATGAAAATTGCTGCTCACGAACGGCCCTTTTTTTATCGCGAAAATTCGCACTCGAGTTCTTATCAATTCCGAGCGATTCAGGAGAAAAATGATACCCGTATTGTTTACCACGACTTTTCGTTCGTCGTTATCCCCATCGTTCGCAAATATTTCTGCAAATTATCATTGAAGATATATTTACTGCAAGTTTTACGTTTTGGGTATCATTTAAGATACGTTTAGGTATCTCACGGACCAATCAGAGCGCGAGGATTACGCGTGAGCAGACGCGAGAGTGACAGCTTCGAACTTATCTTCTCAATTCCATAATTTCCCAATTCCATAACTCCCCAATTCCATAATTCTCCAATTTCATAACTCCCCAATTCCATAATTCCGCAATTCCATAACTCTCCAATTCCATAATTCCCCAATTCCACAACCCTGCAATTCCATAACTCTTCAATTCCATAATTTCCCAATTCCATAACTCTCCAATTCCATAACTCTCCAATTCCATAACTCCCCAATTCCATAACTCCCCAATTCCATAACTCCTCAATTCCATAATTCCCCAATTCCATAACCCTCCAATCCCATAATTCCTCAATTCCATAATTTCCCAATTCCATAATTCCCCAATTCCATAACTCCCCAATTCCATAATTTCCCAATTCCATAATTCTCCAATTCCATAATTCCCCACTTCCATAATTCCCCAATATCCAATTTCCCCAATTTCCACTTTCCCCAATTCCCAATTTTCCCAATTCTAATTTCCCCAATTCCAATTACCCTAATTTCCAAATCCACAACCCCAAATCCCTGAACTCCCAAATACCCAAACTCGAAGCTGTCGCTCTCGCGTCTGCGCGCGCGTAATCCTCGCGCTCCGATTGGTCCGTGTTTTTCCTTAATAATTGAAAAACGAAGCATCAAATCCCATTCTTGCAAAGGGAAATCTTATTCAGAATCGCGTCAGCTGTCTCCCATTTCAGGGACACTAGTTGTGAAACGCCCTGTATATACTACATTGTAGCATATACCTTTTTTACGACACTGTTAACAATTGTTATCCCGTGAAAGGGGTCGAATTTATCTTTCGTATGCCACAAACGCCGTTGAAAAATCATAAACCTCCTAGCATGGATTCGATCGGGGTTATCTCGACTCCCATTGTCCGAGTTATCGTTTGACAAAGAGTGACAACGTTATCGAACGTATCGATAATAATCGCGGGAATCGGGGAAAGAAGAGAAGATCTACGCGAATGAAACGCGACGCGGGTATTCACGTGTGGATCTACCCGATCTTTTCAGACGGTTGTCATTCGTCCACGTCAGCGGAGGCAGCCAGTTATCCGATCAATCGTTATTCCCGTAGGAATAGCTGCGACAAGTAGCGCAACCGGGCGAGAAATGCTTCTTCATCGTTCCTTTTACCGGACGAGAAGTAGCGTAAGTGGAATGGCAGCGATGGGACTGCAGATGTATGCCTTCCTCCTTTCCCTTATTTACTCGAATGTACCTAATTCTCTCGTTACGTTACCGTTTCTCTGCATTGAATAACTCTCTTGCAATTGTACGATGGCGATGTATGGTGATTTTTTTCATATCTTAAACATAGTTGCATCGTGACAATATCGGAATAACACTAAACTAAGGCAACGCCAAAACGCACACCCTTTCACGCGACCATGTTACATCGAAAACAGCGCTACGACCATCGTACGAATAAATGACCGAATAAAAAAACGTGAACGTACATCAAAATCACGACTACTGCGTAGCTGACATGGAAGTGTTAAATTCCCGAGGCGATCAAATGCATCGGAGAGTTAATCCCTTTCCAAACCCTGAAAGCAAATAGACCTCGTACCAGCTGAAACGTCCAAAAACAGTCTCATCGATATCTCGTTCCCGGACGTTCGTTTTCTTTTTTTTCCTTCCTCAACATCGCGTCAGCCAACAGTTTCGACAGGCAGGGTTTCGCGTAAACGATGGAATCGATTTCTCATCGATGACCAGACTCTATGGCAATTATCCCCAGCGAAGTAGTACGTTTCCGGCAATTTTCGTGGACTGGTACGCCGTCTCGGATCGAGCAACGGTGGCCTGCCTGCCCGTGATGGGGTGTGGGCGCGAATCGCTCTGCCTAGATGTACTGGGTGAGTCTTTTTATTACAAAATTCAATCCTCTCTCGCCTGTTATTTTAATACTCGTAACGTTACGGTTATATTGTTTCGGAAAGTAACTTGAAATCACGAAAAGTATTCATTCTTCTGGACGCGTAACGAAGAATGTTTATTTCGTCGCCATCAGCTCTCAAAACTTCAAGACACTTCTATCGTATGGGCGAAAGATTAAACGACCAGCTGAGTCAGTTAACGCGTCAAAATAATCGATCTTCGCGAGAAGAACCTCAATGCATGAAAACGACTCTTGACACTCTGACTGCCACGTCACCCACGACACTTAAATTTCCATGTGAATCACTATAAATTCTCTGACTGGGTACGAACTACTCGCAACTATGAATAAATTTGACAAGATAAATATAGAAAGGCTTAAGAATACCTAATGCAATTTTCAAGCGCATCAGTAAACGCGATAATAGTCGGAAGCTGTTCTCGGTCTAATCACCGGTTTCAAAGATTTTTCAGCCTGCGGTCTTAGATGACTCACCCTGTACGTACGTAGACACGTCCACGTAGCACATGCACGAGCATAGGTATACGTGTGTCTAGCAGTAGGTGGGTCGTTGTAAAAGCAACGACCGGAGCTGACCTGAATCCACGGTTGGGGCGGCGATGAAAAGGGAGCAACAAAAGCGGCGCGCGGGACGAGGACGAGAGTGAAAATACGGAAAATAGGCCGTTGTGCGGGGCCACCACCTTGTGGAACCGTCGATTTTGCGGAACGTCGATTCCCTGAGACCTACCTGACGAGCACGGCTCGAGAATCCGTGTAACTTTCATCCGGCCTGCTCCACGCTAACTACTCGCCCTTTATTCCCCTCCTCTCTTTTCTCTCTCGTGGATAGTTCTCAGAGACCCTCGTTTTTACTACTTCTTTCTCGTCGATAGATTCGTTCATCTTTCGTTCTATCGGCAAATTTTATTTCTAGTCTTAGATTCGAATATTCGATTTACGTGTAAAGGGATAGAGGATATATTTCGAATCATGGCGCTGTTTCTTGGTATCCCTAGTTGTATTTTAATACCTTCAATTATTTTTACGAGTTGCCCTCGTACCTCAACTATGATCGATTGTATTCGAATTTTTAATATGCTACTATTTAGAGTTCAAGTCCAATAATAATTTATATAGTCAACGACTAAGAATATCTCAGATCCCAATACTACCAAATCCCCATCGTTCGCAAATATTTTTGCAAATTTTTATCGAAGATATGTTTACTGCAAGTTTCACGTTCTAGGTATCGTGTTTTAGGATACGTTTAGGTATCTCACGGACCAATCAGAGCGCGAGGATTACACGTGCGCAGATGCGAGAGTGACAGCTTCGAACTTATCTCCCCAATTCCATAATTCCACAATTTCATAATTTCCCAATTCCATAACCCACCAATTCCATAACCCTCCAATCCCATGATTCCCCAATTCCATAACTTTCCAATCCCATAATTCCTCAATTCCATAATTTCCCAATTCCATAATTCCCCAATTCCATAACTCTCCAATTCCATGATTCCCCAATTCCATAATTCTCCAATCTCATGATTCCTCAATTCCAAATTTCCCCAATACCCAATTTCCCCAGTTTCCACTTTCCCCAATTCCCAATTTTCCCAATTCCCAATTATCCCAATTCTAATTTCCCCAATTCCAATTACCCTAATTCCCAAATCCACAACCCTAAATCCCTCAACTGCCAAATACCCAAATTCGAAGCTGTCGCTGAAAAGATTAATTCTTCTGGCCGCGTAACGAAGTATGACAAAATTTCGTCTTCAGAAGCTTTCGTCAACGACCAAGAATATGTCAGATCCCAATACTACCAAATCCAAGTACCTGAAAACCTTTAATATACCCCTAAAATATCCTTAACACGTAGAGCGTTTAATCCCCGCGTCCAGGGATCCCAAAATCCCAACATACATAAAATAAAAAATTATTTCGGTAAGTAATACTTGTGCATAACACCGGTAATGACACTCGACAATATTATGCATAAACGGTAAAAGTGGAATAGTTGGACCGAAATCAAAGGAAACAATGAGCAGATAACGAACGCTGGTCACAGGATACCGAGAGAACAATATAATCCTAGGTGGAAATTGCGTAATTAATATGTGCTCCAATTAAGTGCGCGACTCTGGCAAGGTACTCGAGAGTTTCCATACTCGATGAACCATTTGTCCATTTCGACACGGGCCGCGGATAATTATTTCCAGCCGAGAATCATCGTTACCGGCCCCGTCGTTATCGTCGTTACCGTCGTCATCGGCCCACCTCGCTGTTCGGAATAATCATTCTCTATCGGCTGCCGAGATCAAACGAGTTCTTGTCCACGTTAATGCACCACGATTTCGCTATACTTTCGACGGAACTTTTTCTTATTTTCCGATATACAACTTTTCTTCGCGTCAGCTACATTTCAGGAATCTACTAGTTGTGAGACACCCTGTATACCTATGGTATTTTTTTTAGCGTTTCCCTCGATCCATCATCTTCTTCCACTTTGATAACGCATTTTCGAGTGTTTTGGTAAACGGTTAACCGTTCAATTTTTATTCACACCCTTCCTTAACTCCCTGTCGTACTTTGACAAGTCTCACTCGTGACGTATATATTTAAAATGTAAAAATTTTATTTAAGTCGAATATAACAAATCTTACTCAAATCGTTAATGCTCTTCAACTTCAAATTTAAGTCCAATTATAATTTGCATTATCAAGGATCGCTGAGTATAAAATATTCACATTTTAATTTTTATCGTTTCTTTAAACATTATAGCTATGAATCGTTAGTTTTGACTGACGCATCTGACAAATAAATTGTATGGCAAGGGGTTAAGCGGCGGAGGGTGAAATTTTTACTTCTTACTCCTATATGGGAGATATTCGAGAAATTATCACCGTCTTTTTATGACAGCAATTAAACTTCTCGAATCTGAAATTTTCACAGCCTTTTTATCGATTCTCTTTATCGCGCTTCAGCTGCTCGGGTATACTATATTCTTTTAAATAGTATCAAAATAAAGGTTTATTTTTGATCGATTATAATTCTAGCGCAACGTTCTATCACGAATAATTGTATTGACTGATAATAATTTCATTAGAAGGCGCATACGGAGCGTAGATGATATCGGTGAATGGATAATGTAGGATCCACACAGTACGTCACTGATTAGATTTAATGGCCAGTGTGAGATACACGTGGTAGGTCGTTGATAGAATTGGATGTACAGTCCGGAGCAAATCTGATTTCCCCAGAGAAAATATGACAAGGGACACCAGCTTTCACTTATTTTGCAAAATTTTCGTATACTTTAATGTTTACGTATTTGAAAAATTAGAAATTTAGAAAGATCCTCTATCTCCCATGAATCTAGATATTTTTTATCTATTTCAAGATCTAATAATTTAGAAGTCCAGTTACACGCGATCTAGTTCTAGGGATTTCAGGATTTAAATTCCTAAATAAGAATCTACGAATTTAAGCACGTACGTATCTAGAAATCTGAAAATCCAGAAAATAAAGATTCAACGAAGGGATGAAGAAATTGAACTTATCTGCAGTTTCGAAATTTAGGAAATTTACGAGTACGAATACTGCATAATTAGTAAATTTGAAACTAGAACGTCCTTATTCAAAGTAACCCTGCGCCCGAGTGTACCGCGTCCTGGATTAAATTAAATAATGCAAGGGAGATTACTAAAGCGTAGACCGCATCGCGTCCAGAGTTCGAAAACCCGACGATACAAATTTGGACGCGAAGAATTTAACGCTTCTCCGTAGCACATTTTAAAGCGAGGTTACAATTAGCAAAATTGATCGAATCAGTAGCCGAGTAGAGTGTTTTATCAAATTATAGCGGGTGATTGGTGGTAAACGATCCCCTTCAAGTTAGCGCGGTCAAGCGAGGGCTCGAACCGGCAAGAAAACCCAACGTGACCGTAGAGGGTAGCAAAGTTAGCAAACAACCACGGCTTCAACATCGATTACCACTTTACGCAGCCAGACTGGACTGCGTCGATGATGCTTATTCGTTTGGTACACAGACTTTGGTTAAACGAGACACGGAGGAGAGGAGAGGCTCGGTCAACATTCGACGAACAACCGCTTTGTTTTTCCTTCTTTCGACAACCGGCCCGTGTATCGCCGCGAATTTATCGTGCCGAGTGCTTTTCGACAAAATAGCGGATCGATGTTCTCGTTTCGAAAGCGGATAATCCATCGCGGAAAGAAAAAGAGGAATTTAACGCGTTTCTTTTGTTTCTTCGATCTGTTCGCGACGCGGTTCATCTACCGCCACGCCTTTTTCGTTTTGTTAACGCTCACGGGAAAAGCGCATATTCTTTCAAACCCTGCTACGAGTGCCTGTACATGCAAGTGCACAGTAATGAATATAGTAATACAGTGGTTTATTTGTAACACATTAATTTTTTATGCAAAAATGAAGTTTGTCGAGGAACACCGAGTATCTATTTCAAATAGACTAATAGGAGAAAATGATTAGTATAGGAGCTAACCTGTGAGACATCAACCCCTCGATTTATTTGTTAGGTGCATCAGTGAGAACTAACTGTAACTGTTGACTATGAAAGTTACAATCGAACTTGAACTCTAAATTGAAGCGTATTTAAGATTCGAGTAAAATTGATCATGAAGTACGAGTGCCTGTACATGCAAGTGCACAGTACTGAATATAGTAATACAGTGGTTTATTTGTAACACATTCATTTTTTATGCAAAAATGAAGTTTGTCGAGGAACACCGAGTATCTATTTCAAATTGACTAATAGGAGAGAACAATTAATATAGGAGCAAACCTGTGAGACATCAACCCCTTGATTTATTTATTAGGTGCGTCAGTGAGAACTAACTGTAACTGTTAACTATGAAAGTTACAATCGAACTTGAACTCTAAATTGAAGCGTATTTAAGATTCGAGTAAAATTGATCATGAAGTACGAGTGCCTGTACATGCAAGTGCACAGTAATGAATATAGTAATACAGTGGTTTATTTGTAACACATTAATTTTTTATGCAAAAATGAAGTTTGTCGAGGAACACCGAGTATCTATTTCAAATTGACTAATAGGAGAAAATGATTAATATAGGAGCTAACCTGTGGGACATCAACCCCTCGATTTATTTATTAGGTGCGTCAGTGAGAACTAACTGTAACTGTTGACTATGAAAGTTACAATCGAACTTGAACTCTAAATTGAAGCGTATTTAAGATTCGAGTAAAATTGATCATGAAGTACGAGTGCGTGACAAGACTCAAAACACAAGGGGTTGATAAATGAATTTACGTATCGTAACAAACATGTACTATAATTAATACAAACTAACACAAGATTATATTGTAGGGTTTCTAAATGAAAGGAAGTTCGTAATTGTCAAGATGTTGTGTTATATTTGATGTGTCTAGTACGAGGAATGGCAACTAACCGTTTTCACAAAAAGGAAAACTCCTTAGTCTAAAGACGAACATGACCCTGGTCAAAGTGGTCCATTAGTCTAACTAATGAACTAGACAGGCCTTCCTCTTGGGCCTTACAATACCCAGCAAAGTAGCTAGCCGTCTACAATATTTAAATAAAACACAAAATTGTAATATTGAGATATCAATAATATAAAACTCTGACCATGATTCGGGGGTACAAACGCTAATGATCGAATTTAACTGAACGTCCTAATTTCGCGAGTACCATTCGAAACTATGTCACCATTCGAAACTACACTTTCTACGCGTTAAAATCGCCTGGCCGATACGCAACATCTTGATACCGTGAGATCCCTACGCTTTAACCCCAATTCGAGCCAAAAACGTTCGCCCAGGTCGTAACTCGGTCGTAAGATCCTAAGCATACCGTCGTTTCTTATCATACAAGCTTCTCGTAAAAATTTCAGTGCGGGATCTTGGGTACGGAATATCATTGAAATCCTTCTTCGGCGAAACGCACGAATCTGTCGAGGATATCGAATAAATTTGATCGGACGGGTAGTCAACGATCGAAAAGGAGCTCGGGCCTCGTCCGGCGTCGACGTACCTCGCGACGTACTTTCAAAGTATAATTCTGGAGCTCCGTAAAATTCAACCGAGGCTCGTTCGACTTAATGGAGGCGTCCACGCTTTTCAATTTGTTCCAGCAATTTCCTTTCTCCCCTCTCGAGCATCCTCTTTTCCTCGAATACGATCTGTTGCTCCCCCTCATCGGACATTCGCGCATCGTTCTGCCGACCAATTTCTTCGATTCCATTCCTTTTTACGACAATTTCGAATTTCATAACGGGTTTAATCCTTTCACCGAGATAAAGCCATATATCGGGACCAAAAGTAGAAACCGCGACATAAGCGAATATCTCGGTAAAGCCACCGAAATCAAACGTACAAACGTCTTCATCCGACTTTCGACTTTTATGTATAAATGTTGTGTAGATATTATTATAGATTTAAGAGAGTTTCATCACGGTTGAGACTCGTCAAAGTACGCCAAAGGTTTAAGGATTTACGAAGAAAGGGAGATTGAGCGATGTAATAGTGTAGTAAATTAACGAAGTAGTGCACGTGAAGTAGAAATAGGTTTGCAAGTTGTAGAAATTTGGCTGTAGTTAGTAAAGTACTAAATTAGGCAAGTGTAGACATTATTATAGATTTAAGAGAGTTTCGGAATATCGAAGGTTTACCATAGCAGCAATAAAAGACCAAGGAATCACTCGTCCATTTTTACCCTGGTTTGCACATCGAGCCCGAGGTTGTAGCTGTATTTTTTCGGTTCCACGTGTAGTTTGAAAAGTCGAGGCGATCCTCGGGTTTATTACTGTTACGGTAATTTGTAGGAGGTCGAGTGCCGGATGGGTCACCGTGCAACGGTTTGAGCCGGTGCACCACTGCCAGGGGAAAGTGAGAATTCCCAATTTGGGGAAACTCACCCCCTTTCCCACTCCTCGTTTTCTCCCTTCCCAGTGTATCGGGAAGATGTATGTATTTGTACGCGAGTCAAGACGCGCGGTCTGTCTTGCTATACTCGCGGAAGAAATAAGGTCACTCCAGTTATTTGTTAATTCGTTAAAATCGTTGTTCGGCCTTAACTTTGTCTCGTCCCCATTTTCATCCGAATTTAGTCTACAGTTGATTTTATACAATTTTATGACTTCGAATTTTAACGATCTGTTCTATCGATTTTGTATAAGACTTCCAGGTAATAGACTTGTAACGAAGAAAATTTCTAATGTAATAAATTTTTGGTAAAAATATTTTTTGTATATCTTGCTAAAGTCACTCTAGTTATTTGTTCGGCCTTTTAATTTTGTCTTACTGCCATTCCGATCCAAATTCAGTCTACAAACAATTTTAAAATATTCATTTAAAAATAGTTGATGTTAACTATAGTTTAAAATAAGATAGTTAAAATCCTCTTTCATACAAGAAATTTGTAGTAATGTAGTAATGGAGTGGAAGAGTGAAACAGGGAAATAAGTGAACCTTAATATAATAGTATAGAGTGGAATAGTAGAACAGCAACATAGTACAGCAAAACTGTGAAACAGGGAAATAAATGAATCTCAATATAATAGTATATAGTGGAATAGTAGAACAGCAACATAGTACAGCAAAACTGTGAAACAGGAAAATAAATGAATATCAATATAATAGTATATAGTGAAATAGTAGAACAGCAACATAGTACAGCAAAACTGTGAAACAGGGAAATAAGTGAATCTCAATATAATAGTATATAGTGGAATAGTAGAACAGCAACATAGTGCAGCAAAACTGTGAAACAAGAAAATAAATGAATCTCAATATAACAGTAGATAGTGTAACAGTAGAATAGCAGTATACTACAGTAAAAGAGTTAAATAAGTAAATAAGTGAATCTCCCTATAACAATGAATAGTGTAACAGTGAAACAGCAATATAACAGTAAAAGACTGAAACACAAAAAAGTAAAACAGCTCCATAATAGTGCAATAAAATAATGAAACAGCAAAACAATATACGAGTGAAATAGATTTTCGCAGAGGTTCGAGCGTAATTAATTTGTCGGTTAGATCGAAACACATCGATGGGAGTTTTTGGTTCTCCCAATATAATATCGCGTGTTTTCCCGGCAGTTATTTCTTCGATAAACAGATAGGAAGAAATTTCTTTTTCCTGCGGGATAAATTTACGGGAATACAAGCAATGGGCATTGTGGGAAGTTTGGAAACTCTCCAAGTATCGATAATTAGTTCCTGCATGCGCACAAAGAAACTAGAACGAAATTAAGACAACGACCCCGGGATGGGCCGGTCCAACAATAAGCCCACTCGCTGTTTCAAGCAACTTTGAAGCGAACTAATTTACGATAATGGTATCCCGAGGGTGCTAAAGCACCCTGCGAGATGCGATTAAAGTCATTTCCACGACCACCTTCCAGAAAATGTCCAACAAAATTATTGTTTGCCTCTTTTTACGCTCCGGTCGAACTTTAAACGATCTCGAGTTCTTTCAATCGGAATCATTCGATTTGGAGAACAATTTGAAAATTATGTTATACTGGGTATATTAATGTTGTATATATTCATTTGATGGACGGATGGATTCATGACAATTTATTCGAAATATAGTATGTCAGTTTTGAACACACAGTTTGATCGATATGACTGTACAAACATTTTGTTAATCTTTTTAATGGGAAATTAGTGGACGTCGATTGCAGCGAGCAGTGAACGAATATGGAACATATTTATTCTAACATAATTTGATGACATAAAAGTCTAATAAAATGGCTGTTATTGTATATCGATTTCTAGCTTATAGTTCGTGGAAAATGACTACCATAACATTTTACTCTAAAATCATTAATTTTATTGTGTTTTGAATTATAGTGAATAGTGACCAACTTGAAACTCAAAGTTTACCGCGAACAAACATATTTTATTAATGCCTATAATATATGATGACCGTGTGTCAATTACAGCGAGCAGTGATCGATTTTACAGTATGCAAGCATCATTCGATGACATAAAATCAATGCAAACTAGCATTTATAACATTTCGATTCAAAGTTCACTGCAAATGACTGGAATTATTTTTAATACAAAATGGCTGATTGGTGCAGTAAATTGATTTCACAATAGTTTGTATTAGAAAATTCGAATAACGAGCAATACAATATTTGGCAATATAACATATTGCAATATATTGCGCGGCAATATAGCTTGTAATATAACGCGTGGTAATGCAAGCTGTGGCGATTTAACGCGTGGTAATATAACGAGTTGTAACACAATATTTGACGATGTAATACTTTGCAATACATCGCGTGGCAATATAGCAGGTTGTAATATAACTTGTGAGAATGCAACCTGTGGTAATATAACGCGTGGTAAAGTAACGTATGGCGATGTAACGCGTGGTGAGACACCGCGTGGTAATATAATGCGTGGTGCTATTATGCGTGGCAATATAACGAGCTGTAGGTAATACAATATTTGACGACATAACACTTTTTAGTACATCGCGTGGCAATATAGCAGGTTGTAATATAACTTGTGAGAATGTAACCTGTGGTAAAATAACGCGTGGTAAGGTAACGTATGGCGATGTAACGCGTGGTAATATAACATGTGGCGATGTAACGCGTGGCGAGACATCGCGTGGTAATATAATGCGTGGTGCTAGAATGCGTGGCGATGTAACGCGTGGCGATGTAACGCGTGGTAATATAACGCGTGGTAATATAACGCGTGGTAATATAACGCGTGGCGATGTAACGCGTGGTAATATAACGCGTGGTAATTTAACGCGTGGTAATTTAACGTGTGGCGATGTAACGCGTGGTAATATAACGCGTGGTAATATAACGCGTGGTAATTTAACGCGTGGCGATGTAACGCGTGGTAATATAACGCGTGGCGATGTAATGCGTGGTAATATAACGCGTGGTAATTTAACGCGTGGTAATTTAACGTGTGGCGATGTAACGCGTGGTAATATAACGCGTGGTAGTTTAACGCGTGGTAATATAACGCGTGGCGATGTAATGCGTGGTAATATAACGCGTGGTAATTTAACGCGTGGTAATTTAACGCGTGGTAATTTAACGTGTGGCGATGTAACGCGTGGTAATATAACGCGTGGTAATTTAACGCGTGGTAATTTAACGCGTGGCGATGTAACGCGTGATGATATAACACGTGGTAATATAACGCGTGGTGATATAACGCGTGGTAATATAACGCGTGGTAATATAACGCGTGGTAATACAACTTGTGGCGATATAACGCTTGGCAATAAAACGAACTATAATACAATATTGTACAACATAACACACTGCAATAAATTACACGGCAATATATCTCGTTGTAATATAACGCGTGGCAATACATGTAACAATAATAATACACAAATTTCTCGTTAATTTTACCGCAAAGAATATATAAAAATCGCAGATCCTTATTTCGGAAGATTATCGTCTAAAGTAAAAAACAGGTAAAATTTAGTGGTAGTCGATGTAAACAGGAAGATTGTGCTCATTTCCCGTTATTTTGACGGTGAATCGCGGTAATACCGAAACGATTGAAATTCGTTTAAAAATGTAGATCCGGCAGAACGGATGAAGAGAACGATCGCATTATCGAGCCGTTCGAGCAGGAAACGAGCCGATCGTCGATAATCTCATTGTTCGTCGAGCGAGACCGCCGCAAACTTGATCTCTCCGCGATCTACAATCTTTCGTAGAAGCTGGAACCTTTCGAAGTGCAAATTAGCAACGAAGAGAGGAAAAAAGGAAGAACGGTCTTGCTGACCGCGAACCGATCGAGCGTGAAATATGCAAGATCAAACGACGAAAATTTGCTATCGAGGGACGAAAAATGTTGGGGTGATTGGCCCATACTAATGATAGTAATTAATTTTCAGATAATTAAGCTGACTTGATACGATCAATTTATGAATTCACGAATTTTCAAATGTCTCAATTTTAATATGCATGTATATAAAAGCTTGCATCCTAGGGAATTTGTAATACAAAAGATTCGAGAATATAGGAATATTTATAATACTGCAAAGAACCCGAGATGAAAATACAAGAGATAGTAAAAAGTAGCTGAAATCGAAATTCGTCGAGAAATTGTTTGTTCGAAAATGAGAAGGTTTCGGTCGTAAACGGCGAAAGAAGAAGCTCGAAGAAAATAAAGGAAGATGGAAGGTCGTTATCGTAGGAAAGAAAATGGAGGCAATCGTAGCGGGTTCAGGAAGACTATCGGGGAGCTGCAGGCGTAATCGAAGAAGCCTTTAGCTGTTTTGCAATACAAGAACAGAGAAACGAACCCCTTCGCATCGTCTGTCCAAAGCCTTTTGTCCGTTCTCACTAGAAAGCTTCTTGTACCCCTAACCAGTAATTCCGTTGGTCCTTTTACCAAAAACGTTGATTCCTTGATCGGATCGATCACACTTTGCTTCTTTTATCACACACATTTCTACCTTTCTTTTTATATTTCTCACGAGATAATTTTTCTTTCTTTTTTTCGCTTTATTCCGATTTACGTATTTCAGTACTTCATGTGGACCTTTCGTTAGGAATAATAAATGCATCATGCAAATATCAAGACTCTTATCAGGGTTTCCAACAATTATCCACTTTTTAAATATTTAACACAATCGATAGTTTAAAAGTTGTTTATTCTTTCAACTAATTTTGTAACAAATAAAAATTTTAGGAAGATAAAACCGTTCAGTGACTCGAACTCAAAATTCCCTAGATTGGGAACTTAGAACTCTACATTTCTCTTATTTTCCAATTTTCGAATTCCCAGTTTCATACATTTCTAAATTCCAAATCACTGGAATCCAAAATTCCCTAGAATTCAAAATTCCCTAGATTGCAAATTTAGAAACTTTAAATTCTCATATTTCCCAATTTCTGATTTCCCCAATTCCTAAATTTCTAAATTTTAAATCACTAGAATTGAAAATTCCCTAGAATTCAAAATTCCCTAGATTGCAAACTTAAAACTCTTAGATTTCCATATTCCTCAATTTCCGAATTTCCAACTTCGTAAATTTCGAAATTCCAAATCACTAGAGTTCAAAATTCCCTAGAATTCAAAATTCCCTAGATTGCAAATTTAGAAACTTTAAATTCTCATATTTCCAAATTCCCAATTCCTAAATTTCTAAATTCTAAATTACTAGAATTCAAAATTCCCTAGAATTCAAAATTCCCTAGATTGCAAGTTTGGAACCCTTAAATTCTCATATTTCCCAATTTCCAAATTCCCTAATTCCTAAATTTCTAAATTCCAAATTACTAGAGTTCAAAATTCCCTAGAATTCAAAATTCCCTAGATTGCAAATTTAGAAACTTTAAATTCTCATATTTCCCAATTTCCGAATTCCCCAATTCCTAAATTTCTAAATTCTAAATTAATAGAACTCAAAACTCCCTAGAAATCAAAATTCCCTAGATTGGAAACTTAGAACTCTAAAATTCTCATATTTCCCAATTTTCGAATTCCCCAATTCCTAAATTTCTAAACTCCAAATCACTAGAATTCAAAACACCCTAGAAATCAAAATTCCCCAGATTGCAAATTATACAATCCCCAAATTCAAAAAGTTATAAAATTCCAAAAACATCGTCGAAATTAATCCGTAGCTATATTTCGTATAACGGTGTATATGCATATAGCACGAAAGAAACGTCAGAGCAAGTATCGATCGAAATCGAAAAGGATAGAGCAAGTAACAGTTGCCGAAACTTTTTAACGAGACTGAAGAACACGTAACAAGGGAATCGTGACCGATCGATGGTAAGACGAAAATGATGCAAGCGATTCGACAAGTTCCCCGAACATCGAAGATGTGTCGGAGACTCGTCGGTTCGCAAATTTGTCGGCCACAATATTACGGGTTATAGTGCCGCCCACCCAACCTCATTTAACTTCCAACTACGCCGAGAACGGTTCTATACAATCACAAAACATCTGCCGTTGGCGCGTTTTGAAACTCCCTCTCTATCGCTCTTACTGTTTTACCAGCTTTTCTTTCCTTTACTCTTCATTTATTATTCCTCGAACATCACCGCTTCGACGCGATAACTTCCTTAATCGAACCACACCATCTAAATGTGTACCTACAATGAAGAGTACGGATTTCCCTGAGGAAAATGCCGATGCACTTGTTGGTTTGTACTTTTTCAAATTAGCGAATCTTTCAAGAATAAAAAATCAGAGTTCCAAACTTTCAGCTCTTTAAAATCTCATTTCCTCAAAATACCCCCATAAACATCTAAATTCTCCAAATCCCTAAATTTCAAATTTTCTAAAATCTCTAAGATCACAAATTTTCCGGAATCTCTCAAAAAATAAAAAATTTTCTGTACGTCTCAATCCTAGAATTTCCTATCACGCGATATCGCGTGATAAGTTGCTAACGTTACAATGTATCGGCACGTCGCGACCGGCTGCTCTTCAGTCAACAATTATGCTCTACAATATGTACATATATTAACGTTAATCAGCTTGCTAAATTCATATTTTACTTCCCATAAGGTTGCACTTAATATTTTACAACGTCTAATATTATGAAAGTGTTCCTATTTTTTAATCGCTCCATTTTTATTATGATTATATAAAGGTTTAAAAAATAGAAAATTTAGCATCAGAAATTCCTCTGACAACCGTCGTTGCGATAATGATGGAAGTCAGGGAGCGGAGTTTAATCAGTGATTCATCTCCGACAATCATCATTTGCTAAAGTGATCAGTAGTACTCCCACTGAATGACTGGCGAGAAGACTGTCGCCGTTTAAGATATTACCTCGCCGGACTCGTTTCTGCTGCGGGAACACGGTTTCCTTCGTAGACATCTGGTGGTTCTCGGGGAAACTATTTTCTATAGATTCACTGCTCTCTAAACCTAACCATATTAAAAAAAATATCACTAGAGAACAACAAAATTATTAGTACAAAATTAGGACAAAATTATTAGTAATACGAGAGAACAACTTATTGCAAATTAATTGTTTAGAGCATAGTTGAATTCAAGATTTTCAAATGGAATTTTTATATGCATTTCTGCAATAATAATTATACGACTGTCTAGTAACATTATAAAAAGATAAAAAATGGTGTGTATAATTTATTTGATTTTATTATTGCAATCTTTTAATCATTGCTGGAGACTATATTGTGTATGTTGTTAATTCATTGTTAATATATATGTTAAATTATGAAAATACTGAAATACGAAGAATATATTTAATGTTGTGTTGCTTGAAAAATATTTTGTTGAAAATTGAAGGAGAAAAAATAAACGCCCCCGGGTGGGCTCGAACCACCAACCTTTCGGTTAACAGCCGAACGCGCTAGCCGATTGCGCCACGGAGGCACTTGATGGTTCACTCGTAAAGTAGCTAGATATGGTTGGCCATCTTTTCCTACTGTTAACATAAAGTTTCTTAACGTTTAATACACTTTAACTAACAAATCGATGTTATAACATAAAACATCAGAACCACTGATCGACATTACAGATTGACATTTTGAAATTTGTAAAAAATCCTACATTTCTCAATCTAACAATTTATAATTTTAATTATTAATCAATTTTCACATCTCCAAGTAATTTCATTACATTCTATTAATTTGTTAAAATTAGTAGAATATTAAAATTAAAAAAATACTGAGCCACTTAATGTGTTACCAATAAAATTATAGTTTGTTTGGAATACTTTTCTTCTAGCTTTAACTTTTATTTCAACATCCCCAACTTGAAAATTAGCTAAATAGGAAAGTGAACGGCACTGAAATCGAATCGAAGAACGATAGTGCTTATCGATGTACCTGAGAGACGTGTCGGGATAACCACATCCTACAGACCGCAGTTTACTCAATGTTTTCTTTCAAAGTTACGAGTTTCAGAAAACTAAAGTAGGAAAACGAAGAGAAACGACCAGACGGAATTGTCCCTATCGAGTAGATTACGTCCGAAATGTCAGACTGAATTCACGATTAATCTCATGAATACTTCATCGATTTTCCTTCTTATTTTCCGTCACCCCGACAATGCTATTTTGTCTCTTCGACTTCTGTTGTTCCATCGCTCCTAATGTTTTATGAACGAATTCCTTCGGGCTAGGACTTGTACAGGCCGTTTCATCAAACATGTACCATATTTACAGCGAAAAGTAAACAATGCTCGTGTGGAATTCCAGCTATCAATTTTTCATCTTCCTCTTCGATTACATTTCCTGCATAATGCATCTAAATAAACGTTTATTTAGTAACTAAATTAGACGTGTCGTGTTGCGTTATAACACGAATAACGTTCTGTGAGTTTATTTTCCAAAGACGCGTATGTACGTTCTTTCATACATTCTTTTCTCTGTGACGTATATATGTGTTCTTTTTACGAAAGCGACTATTTTTTCTGCAACGTATATATACGTTGTTGTATACAATTACTTATTTCATGAAACGTGTGCATACATTATAATGTGATGACTATAGCCATCGTCACAGTTCTTCTTTAAGACGTATATATACGTTGGCATATACAGATAGCCATTTTCCGAGGACGTATATATACGTTCTTGTTATGAACTCTTTTTCTTAGTTCATATATGTATGATGTCATACTGGGATGTTAATTTTCGACAGACGTATATATACGTCGTTTATTTTGTTACGACGTACATATACGACATCAATTTCTTTGGAATTTGTTTTTTGACATATTCATGTTTATTTTTTAATTATTTACGTTCACTTTTTGCTTGACGTACATATACGTCGTTTATTCTTGAAGGACGTATATATACGACATCTGTTTCTTCGGAATTTATTTCTTAACATATGCATATTTAATTTTGGGTTGCTTACGTTCATTTTTTATTTAACGTATATTTACGTCGATTATTCTTTTACGACGTATATATACGACATCAATTTCTTTGGGATTTGTTTTTTAACATATTCATGTTTATATTTTAATTATTTACGTTCACTTTTTGCTTGACGTACATATACGTCGTTTATTCTTGAAGGACGTATATATACGACATCTGTTTCTTCGGAATTTATTTCTTAACATATGCATATTTAATTTTGGGTTGCTTATGTTCATTTTTTATTTGACGTATATTTACGTCGATTATTCTTCTACGACGTATATATACGACATCAGTTTCTTCGGAATTTATTACTTAACATATGCATGTTTAATTTTCGATTGCTAACGTTCACTTTTTACTTGACGTATATATACGTCATTTTTATATGAGCTCCCTTTTCCGAGGCGTATATAGTCTTTTGTACATGAACGTATTTGTTCGAACATCTTTGTATTCTGATGCATATATTCATTTGTTTCGTTATACTTCCGTGAGAATTAACGCGTACAGTTGCAATTTATTTCCTTTTCTCGATATCGATACACCATAGAATTATAAGAATGCAATAGTGGAGCGTTTATTTAGCTGATGGTTGGTGGCCGCGTCGTAATGTCAAAGGGCGTACAAAAAGACACCGGCAGGCGGGACGAGCGGAAGGAAATTGTTCGACCGAATTATCGAATATTATACGAAAAAATATGCATCTCCCCGAGTGCTTTGCTGCGTGGGACATTTAATCAGAAAATCCATCAAGAGATTGCTTCTGGGCAATTTCTTTTCTCTCTTGTTGCGACTCGATCTCCCTTCATCCTTTGCGATCCGTTCGTTTTTGCCACCGGTTGGTTCGCGTCTCGAAAAAAAACTCGAACACCTATATGGGTTTGCGAGCCATTTAAAAATTAAGCTACCTACATAAACGACGAAGACGTCGCGGGAACACGCGAATCATTTTAAATTCCAAGTGTCCGCGTAGACAGATATTAACGAGAAATATTTGAACGGTTCATTGAATATCGCATCAGAATTTCAGATTTTTATGCATGGAATTTAACGAGGCAATTACGAACTGGAAATATAATCGACCGATAAGCTTCTTGCCGCACTGGGTCAGGTTAAATTAATTTGTATCAATACTTTGATACGTTTCTACGAAACTCTTTAACAAAAACGTTATTAATTACACCGAGCGAAATTTCGAGAGAAAGGTAATGAACGATCGTAAACGCGTACACGATGTACGTACACTTGGCAAAGCGTGTCATATTATTTAATAAGGCCATCGGCTTTAGCGTGCGGTGGGCCGAATTATCGTTTCGGAAAGTAGAACTGTCGGCGAAAAAAATTTAGTGCAGCTGTTGTGCCTCCGATAACATTACGTTTCGTGGCCCGTATTCTGTCGAGCACGCGATCTCACCCAATCGGGGTCTCCTTATCACGACGTCAGCATGACCTTATCGCGTTAGCTCTACCAGTATTCGACCGAAGAAAAAATGCACACCGATTCGCACACCTTTTTTTATTCCTTAGAGATACAACTCGAATCTTGGCGGATCCTTATCGATGCTCCTGAAAATTCCACGTCTCCCAAATTGACGCGACTCTTCTTAATATTTCACTTGTCATATTAATTCGTATTAGATCATTGTAAGGCAAGGGGTAACGTTTAGTATATGTACTGATGTACGCATACTAATGAACTATTGTACTGCTACAACAATACGTGAACGTATTGCTAATACAATGCATGCTGATACCAACATATAAGAAGAGGATATTCTTGAGAGAACATCCGAAGACGTGACTTCGCCTTCAGGAGCGCGCTTTTATGGAATTTATATTTTCCAAAGCGGATTTAACGTGTCTCTCATTTTCTCCAGTGTCTTACAGTACCGATACAGTACTCTCGAGCGATTCAGTGATAAATTTCTCCGGTATCGAAAGGTGATTACTCTCCGTTTATAAAGCGCCATGAAAATGGAAGAAAACGAAGAACAATCCTTATCCCTTTAATCGTCATCTGTATTGTATTTAAAAAGAACGGCAACTCGGTAAAATATTTGTATAATCCGACAAAAAGAAGAATGGGGTATGTCCCGCGGTCCGATTGAACGGGAAAAAATAACGAGTGTTTATGAAATGAAGTTTCACGGTTCGTCACATCGAGACTGCACCGAGCGATCGACGATTGGTCGGTCCATCAATGAGAGCCTAGAAAAACGAGCCTTTCGGTGTCGACGTTCAAATAATAGCCTGTGGCGATCGATACGCAAAATTGCCGAGCAATCGACGAACCATGAGGCCGAAAAAACAATGCCAGAAACCAATACCATCGACGCCGATAGACAAACCTGCCCGTTAACTAACCTATTCTGCAATTTTTCTCACGTGCTGTGATTTTCTTCTTCTTCTTCTTCTTTTACTCTCGACAACAAAATTAACCAGTTCGCTGTCGTTCGATCGAGTATTCGTCCGGCGTGCGCAACTTTATGCTCTATAAAGTATCATGACTTTAAAGTACGTTGGAATACTACGTTGGAATACTATCTTGGAATATTAGGACGTAGGGATATTTACTGAGGTCTAGGGATATTCATGGTGCTTTCGGGATGATTGGAATTCAAATCCACTGAAGTCCAAAGATGTTTATTAGAATATAGGGATGTTCAGTGGAATTTAGGAAACTTTCGGTGGCTAGGGATATCTGTCGAGATCGGAGAATATTTTGTGAGATCTAGGGATATTTGTTAGAATTTGGGAGTATCGAAATGTAGGGATATCGAGATTGTGGGATATTGGTATGTATTGATATCTAGGGATATTGAGATCAAGGTGAAGTTAGATTTAGTGATATCTAGGCATCTAGGGATATTTAAACAAATAGATCTAGGGATATTTGATATAGGGATACCGAATTGCAGAGATATTGAAATCCAGCAGTATTTATTATAAATTTAGAGATTTTTGAATCTAGTGACTTTGGGGTTTAGTAACTTTTTGGATCTAGTGATTTTTAAAATTTTTTTAGATATTTGTTAGAATCTGTGGATGTCGAGTTCTCTGAGATATTTTCCAAGCTCTGAGAGATTTTTGAATCTAGTGATTTTTGGGGTTTAGTAACTTTTTGGATCTAGTGATTTTTAAAATTTTTAGATATTTGTTAGAATTTGTGGATATCGAGATCTCTGAGATATTTTTCAAGTTCCAAGAGATTTTTTAATCTAGTGACTTTGGGGTTTAGTAACTTTTTGGATCTAGTGATTTTTTAATTTTTTAGATATTTGTTAGAATTTGTGGATATCGAGATCTCTGAGATATTTTTCAAGTTCCAAGAGATTTTTTAATCTAGTGACTTTGGGGTTTAGTAATTTTTTGGATCTAGTGATTTTTAAAATTTTTTAGATATTTGTTAGAATTTGTGGATATCGAGATCTCTGAGATATTTTTCAAGTTTCTAGAGATTTTTGAATCTAATATCTTTGGGATTTAGTAATTTTTTGGATCTAGTGATTTTTTTAAATTTTTTAGATTTTTATTAGAAGCCGCGGATATCGAGATCTCTGGTATATTTTCCAAGCTTCGAGAGATTTATGGATCTAGTGATTTTGGGATTTAGTAATTTTTTGGATCTAGTGATTTTTTAAATTTTTTAGATTTTTATTAGAAGCCGCGGATATCAAGATTTCTGGAATATTTTCCAAGATCCGAGAATATTTCGATCTAGGGATATTTACTGAAATTCGGATATATCACGATCTAGGGATATTTACTTATGAATAAGTAAATTCGGACAAGATTCTTATCTTATAACCCAGAAACATTTAGTAGAATCTGAGTATATTGTGATCTAGTGATATTTACTAGGATCTAGGAATCTTGTAATCTAGGGATATTTACTAGGACCTAAGAATCTTGTGATCTAGGCAAATAGAATTGTCGGATGTAGAATTGTTAAATGCCTATCGTTTCCAACGATATCAAGATGTAAGAATTTGTAACTATAGAAATCTTGATATATCGCATACCCCTTTTGCTTTCATGCCATGAATGATTTACACCGATGACTACAGCAGTTAATTCGCTAACTGTCCAAAATTTTACCGTCCGATCATAACGCAATATTCCGACAAATTTCTCAACGATAATCAGGCTGCGAAATAATTGTGCGTCGTAAAATTGATCAGAAGCGTTCCGTTAATTAAACGAAGAAGACGGCGGATAAACGATGCGAGAACCGATAGGGGTCGAGAGCAAACGGAGATACTTGGGGTAGCCATCAGGAAATAAATAGCAGGGGTTACGGAAATTACGAGATATCCGACAGGAATTCGACGTAACTCGTATATTAACCCGGAGGAAAATCCAGCCAACGAAACTTCTCGATAAAATATACCTGTTTCGCGTGCGAAACATCAACGATAACAAAACCAGGAAACTGTAGTTAATAAACTCGGCTCCTGACCGAAAACCTCGTCCAACGTTCGCGAAAGTTGTTCGCCGCATTGAAATTTCGACGTACAACGAAATCGCGTTGGAATTATTTTCGCGATTGAAATTGACGTTCGACGGGAGCCAACGCGATAATGAAAATCCGACGTTTTAATACCGGTCCGATGGATATCGGGAGAAAGAAAGCAGAAGCAAAAAAAAAAAAGGGCAGGCAACGAGGAACGACCAGTCGTGTCGAAGCAGAAAATAGAATGCAGCAGCTTTGTATTCAATTGTTTCGTCTAAACGGAAAAGTTTAGCCGTGTTAGAGCACGCTCGCAAAAAAAAGAGACTCTTTCTCTCTCTATTTTGCAATCAACAGCTCCTGATCGATGGCAACTATCGGAGAATGGAACGAAGTTGGATAAACAAATAAATGGACAAAGCGGGCACGATAGCGATATTAAACGCGTATGCAAAGCCGTAGTTTTATCATTCGAGGCTGCGATTATGGTTTCAAGTAAAAATAATTTAAACGGTAAATTGTTAGATCGGTGAAATCTGTTAGATTAGATAGTACGATTTAAAATGAAATTCGGTGTGAAAAAATAATTAAATTCGATCGACAAGATTATATAAGTTCGTTGAAAGAAACGCAAAAAAGAATTTGTTTAAATTTTCCGAGGTTTCATAACAAATTTATGGAACTAAAAAAAATATTTTAAAATAGCCTAATTCTTCGTGAATAAAACAAAAAAGTATTTGTTTAAATTTTCCGAGGTTTTGTAACAAATTTATGGAACTAAAGAAAATATTTTAAAATAGCCCAATCCTTCGTGAATAAAACAAAAAAGAATTTGTTTAAATTTTCCGATATTTTATAACAAATTTATGGAACTAAAAAAAATATTTTAAAATAGCCCAATTCTTCGTGAATAAAACAAAAAAGAATTTGTTTAAATTTTCCGAGGTTTTGTAACAAATTTATGGAACTAAAAAGAATATTTTAAAATAGCCCAATTCTTCTTGAATAAAACAAAAAAGTATTTGTTTAAATTTTCCGATATTTTATAACAAATTTATGGAACTAAAAAAAATATTTTAAAATAGCCCAATTCTTCTTGAACAAAACAAAAAAGTATTTGTTTAAATTTTCCGAGGTTTTATAACAAATTTATGGAACTAAAAAAATATTTTAAAATAGCCCAATTCTTCTTGAATAAAACAAAAAAGAATTTAGGTAAATAGGTTGAGTAGTTTCTGAGAAAAAAATTCGTGAGTGAAGCCTATTTCCGCAAAACTGGGCAAAAGTTGCAAACTTTGAAAAGCTTGTTATTCCTTAACAAATTCGAAACCGGCAAAATGATGACTTAAACCCCCCCTAATTTCACGTGGACAACATACTTGACAACATATTTTAATTAGAGTAAAATGGCAGACGACTAAAACTGATCGATTTAGCGTAGAGTATTCCGGTACCGTAACAGCCATAGGTCGATCATCGGCTCTTTGTATCGCCTCGTATTATTAATGCAACGTACAACATAACCGAAAGCTCTTTACGTCCGCGGCATTAAGTCGTATGATTAATATCGGTGTAGCCAAGCAACGTTCGAACAAGCTTCCATCGACCTTAAGAAACTTGAGACACTTAAAGCAAATCGTGATCTACGAGGAGAGGTTGCGAGGGGCTCGGCATCGAGGGAGCGGCTGACTTGGCTCGAGACAGCTCGTTCGAGGCTTCCCACTAATTAAGAAATACTCCCGTTAATGTCTACTCTAGCTACGCGAAGACGTGCTTCAACCCATCCCTCTTTTTCTTTCTCTCGCTCATCGTTAGTCACTACGGCTTTTTACTATTCTTCTTCTCTTTCAATGGAGAGCATCGATCGTTTGTCGAACAACGATCCGTTCCGACCTTGTCACCCCGATACTTTACTTCTTTTGCCCTACATTATCTGATACATCGATTTTCTAATTTTTACCTTCCTTTTCTGTTCGTCGATTCGGTTTTTCTACTTTTTAATCTTTTTAGTATTTTACTGTTCATTATTCGGTTCTTCTACTTCTTTATCTTTTCAGTATTTTATTGTTCATCATTCGGTTCTTCAGCTTTTTAATCTTTTTAGTATTTTACGATTCATTATTCGGTTCTTCAGCTTTTTAATCTTTTCAGTATTTTATTGTTCGTCATTCGGTTCTTCAGCTTTTTCATCTTTTCAGTATTTTACTGTTTATCGGTTCGGTTCTTCAGCTTTTTAATTTTTTCAGTATTTTACTGTTTGTCATTCGGTTCTTCTACTTCTTAATCTTTTCAGTATTTTACTGTTCATCGGTTCGATTCTTCAGCTTTTTAAGCTTTTCAGTATTTTACTGTTCATCATTCGGTTCTTCAACTTTTTAATCCTTTCAGTATTTTACTGTTCATCATTCGATTCTTCAACATTTAATCTTTTCAGTATTTTATTGTTCGTCATTCGGTTCTTCAACTCTTTAATCTTTTCAGTATTTTACTGTTCATCGGTTCAGTTCTTCAACTCTTTAATCTTTTAAGTATTTTACTGTTCATCATTCAGTTCTTCAACTCTTTAATCCTTTCAGCATTTTACTGTTCATCATTCGATTCTTCAACTCTTTAATCTTTTCAGTATTTTACGGTTCATCATTCGGTTCTTCTACTTTTTAATCTTTTCAGTATTTTACTGTTCATCATTCGGTTCTTCAACTCTTTAATCTTTTCAGCATTTTACTGTTCATCGGTTCGGTTCTTCAACTCTTTAATCTTTTCAGTATTTTACTGTTCATCATTCGGTTTTTCAGCTTTTTAATCTTTTCAGTATTTTATTGTTTTAACCCTTCGAGACACTGTTGAGGAACTGTTAAGCATATACAGTCATATGTAATTCTAGAAACTATTAACCCTTAACCCTTTGCACTACTATATCGCGTGTGGCTCGACATTTCTATTTGATCTTATAGATAATTCAGATAAATACCTTGATTGATAGCTTTTTAATCTTTTCAGTATTTTACTGTTTTAACCCTTCGAGACACTGTTGAGGAACTGTTAAGCATATACAGTCATATGTAATTCTAGAAACTATTAACCCTTAACCCTTTGCCCTCCTATATCGAGTATTGCTCGACATTTCTATTTGATCTTATAGATAATTCAGATAAATACCTTGATTGATAGCTTTTTAATCTTTTCAGTATTTTACTGTTTTAACCCTTTGAAACACTATTAAGGAACTGTTAAGTACATACAGTTATATATAGTTCTCGAAACTATTAACCCTTAACCCTTTGCACTTCTATATCGAGTGTAGCTCAACATTTATCTTGAATCTCATAATTCAGAAAAATACATTCGTTGAATATATACATTTTCATTTATTTACTACTTATAACAAACGAAAAATTTGTCAGACACTCCGCACTGTTGCAATACATTTAACCCCTTGCCTTACAATATCCTCTCAATCTCTCGTTTAATTTAAATTCCTCCAATGAGCGCCATATAGAGAATGTCCCTAACATTTGAACATTCTTTGTCCGTCTTAACCCATTAACTGCCAGCTACGAGATATCTCGTAAAAGCGTGTGTATCAAAACTGCCAGCTACGAGATATCTCGTAGTGCGTGGCAATAGTGCGTGGCTCGTAAGTGGCAACCAGCACAGGAATTTTATTCACTGACGCCAGCTACGAGTTATCTCGTAGTGTTTTTATTTTCAATAAAAATTACTGTAAATGCTATTACAATATTATATCAGTAACTTAATATAATTATATTTTGTAAAATTTCATGTATTCTTCAAAATAAAACCTTGGCACCCAGGGCAAGACGCTCTAAATATGTCTGGCAGTCAATGGGTTAATGTTGCAATAATTAAGTCGCCTTGTCTGACGCACTAGCTTAGAAAATCAGTGTAAGTACGTCACAAGTGAGACTCAAAGTACAGCAAGGAGTTAAAAGTTTTCATTTAAAAATGTATCATTTTCAAATTCAAGTCTGAAATTCTCAAATTTCCAAATTGTCCAACTCTCGTAAAAGCTGGGGTTCGAAACTCTCGAAATCCGTCGCTTTTTTCCAGCTCGCAGAGATAGTCGGTAAAATTGTTTGCGTAGCCCCCGGCCAGTGATCCCCTTCGCCCTAATATCCCTCCGGCGCAGCCTTTAAAGCCGACACGGCCGTTTACGAGACCGTCGGAGAATTTATCCGTTGTAAAACGGCCCGCAGCGCAAATACCAGCTCGCTTACCTACCATCCGACAGGAATTTATTTCGCCTGGCCGCTATTAGCGCGTGCTTCCTGCGTGCAACAGGTGATTACACGCGTTCGGCAAATATCGTCCAATTAAACGTGGCCAACCGTCGTGGATCCGTTTCGTCGGCCGATTGCACGTTCTCGCGGCTCGAACTTCACGATTCCCGGTTGTTTGGCAAATTTCCTGAACCGATTCGATGGCTGTCCGCTCGTGATCCGCTTGGCCACGCGACTCCTCGATCGACCGAATACCGCTGCCAATTTTACCTGAAACGTGTCATTTACTGGAATCTGTAGTGAAGGGTTCAGACCCTTTCACGATTCGGAGCGTCTTTAGATACTTTTTTTTGTTAGAATCTTTGTGCAAGGTTCTTGTAGTTTTAGGGATGGAGGGGTTTTAGGGGGGATTGGGGGTTGTGAAGTTTGAGGTTGACATTTTGTAATTTTGAGAATTTGAGATTGGGGAACTTTGGGCTTTTGGAATTTTGCTGTTTTTGAAATTCAAGAATTTTCAAGCTGGATCATGCATTATAGTATTCAACACATATGGTATAATACACATGCAACATACACGGTACAATAGCATATCATACATAATATACAAAGTGCAATGTGTGTAACATTCAGCATATTAAATATAACATACAACATTCATAGCATATTCATAGCATAACATATACATATGTATGACATATGTACATATGTAAATGTGTTACATTTTATATTTTGCATGTTGTATGCTATGAATGTTATATTTTATATTTAATATGCTAAATGTTACACACATTGCATTTTGCATATTATGTATGATATGCTACAAACACATATGTATAACATATGTACATATGTACATGTGTTACATTTTATATTTTGCATGTTGTATGCTATGAATGTTATATGTTATATTTAATATGCTAAATGTTACACACATTGCATTTTGCATATTATGTATGATATGCTACGAACACATATGTATAACATATGTACATATGTACATGTGTTACATTTTATATTTTGCATGTTGTATGCTATGAATGTTGTATGCTATATTTAATATGCTAAATGTTACACACATTGCATTTTGCATATTATGTATGATATGCTACGAACACATATGTATAACATATGTACATATGTACATGTGTTACATTTTATATTTTGCATATTGTATGTTATAAATGTTGTATGTTATATTTAATATGCTAAATGTTACACACATTGCATGTTGCATATTATGTATGATATGCTACGAACACATATGTATAACATATGTACACATGTACATGTGTTACATCTTATATTTTGCATGTTGTATGCTATGAATGTTGTATGTTATATTTAATATGCTAAATGTTACACACATTGCATTTTGTATATTATGTATGATATTCTACAAACACATATGTATAACATATGTACATATGTACATGTGTTACATTTTATATTTTGCATGTTGTATGCTATGAACATATGTACATATGTTATACATATATATAGCATGCTAAACAAAATTTTGCAGTTGTACCTTCTCACGCGTTACTATAACATAACAGCTGTTATAATGACTCATTACATGTCTCTCGTTATATGGCCATTTCTTGTATCTCCACGCTTTACATATTACTAACAAAAAAGCTACTATACTATTGCTATTATAAAAAAAGAAGTATAATATTAATTTTGTAATGTATTTGAAAGTATAGTATTAATATGGAAGTATATAATTGGCGACATCGGTCGATGAAAGGTAACTAATCGGAAAAGTAGGTAGCCGTGAAATATTTTAACATAGGCGATTGATCGTCGGTGGTCGTTTATTGGATGAAGCTGGCCCGCATAGAGGCATAGATGCACGTGTGTGCATGTTCAGAACGGCCTTCGAATTCCAGGACAGAACGGTGATATAGGGATGGGTACGTGGAAGGACCTTCGAATACGTTCCTGGTGTCGATCGGGTGGGGACCTCGAACGTATTGGGGATTTTCAATTGAACGGACACGAACGTCGTGGAATTTAACTGGGTCGAAAGTCGAGGAATGAAGTAATCCTCGCGGAATGAATGACCTTTTCCGCGGTACAAAGCTACGGGTCGCGTTGTACATTGATTATTGATCGCGATTACGTGCGATCGCCTGGATTCTCCGCTGGATTATTTTCGATCGTATGATTCATTATTCCTCCGTTTCGTCGATGATGGAAATAGACTCTCACCGTCTTATAATCGACACTTTTCCACGGATATACTCATTGCTTATCGACTAGAGGACTTAAGAATATTCGAAATTAGCAAATTTTTATGTGTATACATTTTTAACCCTGTGCACTCCCATGTGGCTCCTCATCACATTTCTCTTGGATCTTATAAATATTGCAGATAAATAGATAGGTTGTATATGTACATTTTCATTTATTTACTGTTTATAATAAACAAAAAATTGTCACGTACTTCAGATAAATAGGTAGGTTGAATATATACATTTTCATTTATTTACTGTTTATAATAAACAAAAAATTGTCACATACTTCAGATTAATAGATAGGTTGAATATATACATTCTCATTTATTTACTGTTTATAATAAATGGAAAATTGTCACATACTTCAGATAAATAGGTAGGTTGAATATACAGGGTGTCTCACAATTAGTGTAGGTCCCTGAAATGACGTGATTCTGAATAAAATTTCCCTTTGCAAAAACGGAGTTTGAAGTTTCGCTATTGAATTATTAAGGAAAAACACGGACGCGTAGAAATGGAGGAGTAGAGAATATAACGCGTGGAATTACGACGCGTGGAAATAGGGGGCGTAGGGGATATAACGCGTGGAATTACACCGCGTGGAGATGCAACGCGTGGAAATACGGGGCGTAAGGGATATGACGCGTGGAAATAGGGGCGTAGGGGATATAACGCGTGGAAATAGGGACGTAGGGAATATAACGCGTGGAATTACACCGCGTGGAAATACGGGGCGTAGGGGATATGATGCGTGGAAATAGGGGGCGTAGGGAATATAACGCGTGGAATTACGCCGCGTGGAGATTCAACGCGTGGAAATAGGGGGCGTAGGGAATATAACGCGTGGAATTACACCGCGTGGAGATTCAACGCATGGAACTACGGGGCGTAAGGGATATGACGCGTGGAAATAGGGGCGTAGAGAATATAACGCGTGGAGATTCAACGCGTGGAAATACGGGGCGTAGAAGATATGACGCGTGGAAATAGGGGCGTAGGGAATTTAACGCGTGGAATTACGCCGCGTGGAGATTCAACGCGTGGAAATAGGGGCGTAGGGAATATAACGCGTGGAATTACGCCGCGTGGAGATTCAACGCGTGGAAATACAGGGCGTAGGGGATATGATGCGTGGAAATAGGGGGCGTAGAGAATATAACGCGTGGAAATTCAACGCGTGGAAATACGGGGCGTAGAAGATATGACGCGTGGAAATAGGGGCGTAGGGAATATAACGCGTGGAATTACGCCGCGTGGAGATTCAACGCGTGGAAATAGGGGCGTAGGGAATATAACGCGTGGAATTACGCCGCGTGGAGATGCAACGCGTGGAAATAGGGGCGTAAGGGATATAACGCGTGGAAATAGGGGGCGTAGAGAATATAACGTGTGGAAATTCAACGCGTGGAAATACGGGGCGTAGAAGATATGACGCGTGGAAATATGGACGTAGGGAATTTAACGCGTGGAATTACGCCGCGTGGAGATTCAACGCGTGGAAATAGGGGCGTAGGGAATATAACGCGTGGAATTACGCCGCGTGGAGATGCAACGCGTGGAAATAGGGGCGTAAGGGATATAACGCGTGGAATTACACCGCGTGGAGATTCAACGCGTGGGAATTCGGGGCGTAAGGGATATGACGCGTGGAAATAGGGGCGTAGGGAATATAACGCGTGGAATTACGCCGCGTGGAGATGCAACGCGTGGAAATAGGGGCGTAGGGGATATAACGCGTGGAAATAGGGGGCGTAGGGAATATAACGCGTGGAATTACGCCGCGTGGAGATTCAACGCGTGGAATTACACCGCGTGGAGATTCAACGTGTGGAAATAAAGACGTAGGGAATCGTAGAGACACCCTATATACATCTCCATTTCTTTACTGTTTATCATAAATGAAAAATTGCCACATACTTCACACAAATAGGTAGGTTGAATATATACATTTTTCTTTAAAAATGAAGGCGCGCTTTATGAACAATCCTTACCCTAATCGTCCTTACCCTCTTTAAATCCCTCTCCAAATTCTCAGATTTCCAAAATTATCTCCAGCACCCACTGTTCCCCCCAGCATCCAGAAATTAACGTAGTTAACCGAATCCTCTTTTCCTCAAAATCTCAGCCTAAAGATCCGCATTCGAAGAGAGTCGAAACACGGTATTCGAATTCGAGTTTTCCTTTAGCCCGCGTCTTATTACCTATTCAGAGTGGCTCGTTGCAGACGTTATTCTCGCAGGGTGGCTCGTAGCCTCGTTTTTCCTGCAGGTTTTCCATTATTCCTAGTGAAAAGCCGTAGCGAAGAGCGTCAAAGTCGGTCGCGTAGCTGTAACTTCCGGCGTGCTGGCGGTAGTTACACGGGCTTGAAAGTTTAAGCTTCCCTCGTCCTCCTGTCAACCGAACGTGACACGCGTACCCCTCCAACTGCTTCGTCGCCTTATCGCGCCACCGCGCTAAATATTTGATATCGTATCCTTATCGGTGTAAGAGGCGAAAATCCCTTACCGTCGCCAAAGGAATAATGCGCCTTCTTGTCGGGAGCACATCCGAACCTTTCAACTCTGTCTACTCTTTTCGAATTTGAATAACTCTTGGAACGCGTCCACTACGGCCAGCTTTTTTCTCTTTTTTTGCTGTTGAAATCGGGACGGTTGTTCAGCGAACGAACCGTGAGAAAACTAACACGCCTGTTGTTCTTTCCCCTTTCTGATTTATTTACCCGCTTTTTTGTTCGAGTTGAATTTACGGATTCTGGGTGGATGTTTGGAGGATGAATCGATATTAGAAAAATTACAAAATTAAATTATAAAATGAAATTACAAAATGAAATTATAAAATTAAATTACAAAATGAAATTATAAAATGAAATTATAAAATGAAATTATAAAATGAAATTATAAAATGAAATTATAAAATGAAATTATAAAATGAAATTACAAAATGAAATTATAAAATGAAATTATAAAATGAAATTATAAAATGAAATTATAAAATTAAATTACAAAATTATATTACAAAATGAAATTATAAAATGAAATTATAAAATTATATTACAAAATGAAATTATAAAATGAAATTATAAAATGAAATTACAAAATTATATTACAAAATGAAATTATAAAATGAAATTATAAAATTATATTACAAAATGAAATTATAAAATGAAATTATAAAATTATATTACAAAATTAAATTATAAAATGAAATTATAAAATGAAATTACAAAATTATATTACAAAATGAAATTATAAAATGAAATTATAAAATTATATTACAAAATGAAATTATAAAATGAAATTATAAAATTAAATTACAAAATTATATTACAAAATTAAATTACAAAATTAAATTATAAAATGAAATTATAGAATTATATTACAAAATTATATTACAAAATGAAATTATAAAAAGAAATTATAAAATAAAATTATAAAATTAAATTACAAAATTAAATTATGAAATGATATTACAAAATTAAATTACAAAATTATATTACAAAATTATATTACAAAATGAAATTATAAAAAAGAAATTATAAAATGATATTATAAAATTATATTACAAAATTAAATTACAAAATTATATTACAAAATGAAATTATAAAAAAGAAATTATAAAATGATATTATAAAATTATATTGCAAAACTAAATTACAAAAAGAAATTATAAAATGAAATTACAAAAAGAAATTACAAAATTGAATTATAAAGTATAATATATTAAAGCTACTTCCAAGTGTCTAATGTCTACGAGACGAGTAGCAGAGTACACCGATATTTTCCCTAGAGAAGCATAAGGTGTTCGATAGGGTACCGGAAGGACGTACCAGCGAGAAAAGCACGGTAGATTTTCTTGCCGGGAACGAGTCACAAGTTTCGAGCACCCTAACGCTTCTCTTATTGTTATATACGAGGAAAGTACTTGGCCGGAACGGCGAAAAACTCGTTTTTCTTCTCGTGCATGCCTCGGAACGCGTTCTCGGAACAACTTCCTCTCACCTGAGCTGCTTCACGATATCCGGCCAGCTTCGCGCGAGAATTCGCTTTCGAACATTTTTCTGCTCCTTTTTCTTTCCCCTTCAAACTATTCACTTGGACGGTGTGAAGCGCGATGTGAAAACCATCAACGTTTAAAGCGAACATTTTTCTGCTATTACTTATTATCGGTAACCGCGTTATTCGCTCTTAAAAGAATATAAAACATATTTCAAAAATTCGTGTTATTATCAAAGTACAGTATTATTATCACATAAGTTTACGCATTATTATTTCCCGCCCAGAAAAATCATAAAATAAAATAAAGATATAGAATAGCAGATTGTTACTCACAGAATGTAAACTTTGTAACAATGACCACAAGTACAAGTTCAAGTCATCGATCTTCGCAAGTCGAAACCGAACAAGGCACGATTCGCAGATTGAACGTCAACAAAAACACACTTCGCTTCTCTCTCGTTCTTTCATCCCTTCCTTGTAAGTCCCGAGACTCTGGCAAATTATTTACTCTTCCGTTCGCGGTACTTGTGCACTCGGAAACATTCGCTGAAATAAAACTGTAAGAAGAAAACGGCACGCACAGTGGGTAGATAAGTAAAACTTTCATTTATTAAACACGGTTCCTACTAAATAATAAAAACTATATTCCCTAGCTTATTTCACCGTACATCTCACGTCGGAAATATAAGAAATTAAGTAGATATTCGTGCATTTACGATTCAGTAGTGTTACGAGAAACATAGCTGACAGAAAGTGTATTTTATTCCGAAAATAGTTACTATAATTTCGGGGTTTAGGGAATTCGGGATCTAGGTATTTTGGGGTTTAGGGATTTCAAAGTTTAGGGAATTCGGAGTCTAGGGATTTCGGGATCAAGGGAATTCGAGATCTAGGGAATTCGGAGTTTAGGGAATTCGGAGTCTAGGGATTTCGGTGTCTAGGGAATTCGGGATCTGTGGAATTCGGGATCTAGGGAATTCGGAGTTTAGGAATTTCGGGGTCTAGGGATTTCGGAATCTAGGGAATTCGGAGTCTAGGGAATTCGGGATCTAGGGAATTCGGGATCTGTGGAATTCGGGATCTAGGGAATTCGGAGTTTAGGAATTTCGGAATTTAGGGAATTCGGAGTCTAGGGATTTCGGTGTCTAGGGAATTCGGGATCTACAGAATTCGGAGTTTAGGAATTTCGGGGTCTAGGGATTTCGGAATCTAGGGATTTCGGGTTTTAGGGAATTCGGATTATGGGGAATTCGATATCTAGGGAATTCAGTGTCTAGGGATATCGGAGTTTGGGGATTTTGGGTTCTAGGGAATTTCGAAATCTAGGGATTTCGGGGTTAGGGGATTTCAATGTTTAGGGAATTCGGAGTCTAAGAATTTCGGGATCTAAGGATTTTGGTGTCCAAGGAATTTGAGATTTAGGAATTTTTATGTCTAGGGAATTCCGGGTCCAGGAAAGTAGATGTGTAAGGATATCAGTGTCTAGGGATGTGGGGATCTAGGGAATTCAAGATGTAATAATATCGGTGTCTAGGGATGTCGAGATCGATGGATAACATGGTCTAGGGATATTAAAATGTGAAGATACTATAATCTAGGTACCCAGATATATAGAAACTAAAAAATCTTTTAAGACATTATAGTCTAGTGATATCTATAGATATTAATATAGAAGACTCTAGAATGTATTTCTATGTTCCCTTATCACAGTCTACATAATTATTCTAGGAAAAGCATATAGAACCACTATATTTTATTATGGTCATGATATACGATCAACAGGACCAGCAGTTTCGTTCTTTTTTTAATTACAGTAAGTTAATATAACGATCCAGGTAATTTCAGTTCGGTCCATAATAGCGTAAAAACGTCGCTCCTATCGAATGAGGCGACAATTCGATGGACGAAAACCGAGTTTTCGGGGCCAGTCGATGTACAATTAGCAGGTCGAAGTTTAACTTGCAAATATGGAGACGGGAGCTCTGGGTCAGATCGATTCGTTTCCGAGCGTCCAATTAATTCCCGCTCACGGAAATTCCACGGGCATGACGCGTCGTCAAATTCAATTTCGCAGGAGCCTGACGCTGCTCGCTGATGATCCATCTATCTGTCTCTCATACATGGGAATAGAATCTTATTTTAATGAGCTGCGTCGGGCCGAAATAAAGAACCGTCCTAACGGTTCCTAAATCCAGCTGATTATTCAAAACCTTTCTTCTTGTCGTTTCGGTAGTTATTATTGTATTGACATTTACAAATTTATAGGATTTCAAATTTTTATATTCTTTGATTTTTTGAATTTTAAAATCTTTCAATCTTTTTTCTAGAAAAAGAATTTTCTTTTTTGACAGTAAACACAGATTTTAAAAGATCGACACAATTTCTAAAAGATTTATAGAGATTTCAAAATATCTTCACTTTGTGACTTCAAATAAGGAACTTGTCAGTCGGCCATTTTGACCGGTGTAACATTAAGCGTTAGAGGTACAGCGGTTCCGAAATTTGCAACATTTTCTACGAGTTGAAAATCAGCCTTTTCTAAGATCACTGCGCCCTCTCTAGTTGCCGGTGGTGTCTCTCGCGTGTTAGTTGATTCGTGCTTGATCGAGATCGGTTGCACGCGGTCGCTTCGTAAATACGTGTATTCGTTATATCAAATAAATTGAAGTTGGTTTAGTGCACTCGTGTTATTTATCTCATTTCTAATCTCAACGCTAGTCAGATTTGCTCTCGACTGTACAATCGTCCGCAAAAATTGGCATATTGAAATTGTGGGTAGTGGCGGCTCGATGCAAGAAGAAGCCGCAGCCAGCAGCTAACAGTTGCGGCACCCTCGTAACCCAATTTAGAAGAGGACACAAAAGAGTATTCGGTGATATTGAGCCGTGAGATGCGACCTACTTGCAAACCGACCGACCGTTTCTGCCTTACCTTTTCCTCTTCTTCTTCTTCCTCCTTCGAGTCCGTGTGTTTTGCGCGCCCTTCTTTCGCGATACTTTACGCTAACTCTACATATTATCGAAACACGTTTCGACTTTTACTCTTTGGCAAACTGCATCGGTGACGCTGTAAGAACTAACCTTTACTTCGATATATATTCACGACTTATATTTGTCGGTGATGTTACGTGTTTCGACTGATTTATTGTTTTAATTATGCAGCGTGATTCTGTTGTGATATTGCAGTGATACGTCAATTTATGCAACATGGCGTCGTACGATATCGTTAGGGAATCGAACCGCGGTCGATATCGTAATCGAAGTATCGAGTGACAAGTGCGTAGTTAGTCGTTTTCCCTCCTTTTTTGTGTCCGTTGCTTCGTGCGTGCTTTGCTGACGTTCCTGTTTTCATTTAATTTGTAAGTAGATATTTATAACGTATAATTTGTAACATTATTAAATAAAGTTCAGTGTTATAAATAATCTGATACATATCATATGTTTAATAAGCTCCTGTTGAAAGTATAGGTTATAGGTACATACGCGTATTTCTCACTACAAGTGGTTCAATATTTTCAGATAAAATAAATTATGCAAATATCCATAATTATGAATAATAAAATAAGTTCATTTATTCGTATAATATTATCAGAAAGTGATAAAATAGTAAGTGGATTTCGCTGTACAGTAATTTCCGATAAAAGACAATGTATTGTTTATCCGTGAAAGATCGATAAAGTAGAATAATTGTTCTTTCCGTGGTTAATCGGTCGGTGTTTCCGAAGGGATTAAAAAAGGGAGACAGAAAAAGGCGCTTACCGAGTTGCCAACTTGTAATCACGATAACTAAACGGAATATCGACAAGTTGCGGTCGATGGACCTTTTTTTCTGTTTTTGCTTTCGAGACACTGATGGATGAAGGTCTTAGGGCCGAAGCAATAGATCATCGGGTATCAGTCGATCAAACGGCGCTTTCTCGACGATAAGACGAGTTGATTCCTGATTTCATTTGAATTCCCTTACAGCGTGCGTGTGTAATACCAAAGCTGGGAATCTCAATATGTATTATAATACATTCTGACATGCTTCGTTGTACATTTTACACTTTCAAATTTATTAAATTCACGAGGTTATAAATCAGATAATTCTAAATTATCATATTTCTATACTTCAAAATTTATTCATTATACTTCAGAATTTCTGATATCGAAATTTTCAAATTCTCGATATGTTAAATATTAAAGTACGAAAATTTTGAACTGTTCATGTTTTTGAAGTTTAAAATACAATTATAAATTATAGATCACGAAATTTTCATATCACTAGATTTCCAAAGTAAAGTTCCTATAGCCAACACCATATATTCTACACCCTATAGTTCTCAACACTCAAGTTTTTATATCCCCAAATCTCCATGTTGTCAAATCCCTAGATTTCAAAAATCTCTGGATTCCAAAAATGTCTGGTTTCAAAAAGGTCTAGATTCTAGAAGTACCAAGATTCCATACATCCCTAGATTCAAGAAGGTCTAGATTCCAAAAGTACCTGGATTCAAAAAATCCCTAGATTCCACAAGTACTTAAATTCAGAAAATCCCTAGACTCAAAAAGGTCTAGATTCCAAAGGTACCAAGCTTCCATAAATTCCTAGATTCCAAATATGTCTAGCCTCAAAAAGGTCTAGATTCCAGAAGTACCAAGATTCCATACATCCCTAGATTCAAAAACGTCTAGATTCCAAAAGTACCTGGATTCAAAAAATCCCTAGATTCCACAAGTACTTAAATTTTAAAAATCCCTAGACTCAAAAAGGTCTAGATTCCAAAAGTACCATGATTCCATAAATCCCTAGATTCCAAAAGGTCTAGATTCCAAAAGTACCTAAATTCAAAAAATTCCTAGATTCCACAAGTACTTAAATTCAAAAAATCCCTAGACTCAAAAAGGTCTAGATTCCAAAAGTACCATGATTCCATAAATCCCTAGATTAAAAAAAGTCAAGATTCCAAAAGTACCTACATTCCAAAAATTCCCAGATTCCAAAAGTGCTTATATTCCAAAAATCTCTAGACTCAAAAAGGTCTATATTCCAGAAGTACCTAAACTCAAAAAGGCCAAGACGCCAAAAGTCCCTAGATTCCAAAAATCCCTAGATTAAAAATTCCTAGAATCCCAAATTATTATTAGATTTCAAAACCCCCGATCAAAAATCTCTAGATCCAAAAAATCCCTAGATTTAAAAATCACTAGATTCTCAACTCCGAGCTACTCAAGTTACTAAATTACAAATCTCTAGATATCGTGGATTACTAATTAAAAAAATCCCTAGATTTTGCTCGATTTTTATGTCCATATAAATTTTGGAATTCTTAGTTCGCCTAAAAATTAAAAAATTTAAAAAGCTCTTCGTCGTCGGTTGTTATATTTTGCCTAAAGAAGGTATATCTGTTGACCGTGTTGGAGTATCAGTTATCCAGGGATCACACGGTATAAAAGTGCAGCCGAGATTTCGCAGGGAAGCAAACGGACGAATCAGCGAAAGAAACGAGAAGAGACGTCTCGGGCGTCGAGGAGAAATCGTGCAAAATGAAGACAAAGAGGAGGAAAAAAGCGAAACGGGATCCGTCCGCGATCTCCTTTATTCGCGGATAATTGAATATCAGAGGGGCTGGCGAGATAGTAAGAGGCGATATTCCGAGGGAATGTTGGCATCCAGTATCCGTGGTAGCCCGGATGAAGTCCACCCCCGCGCTCCCCGGATCGAAAGCAGGCGATTCACGAGAGAATGCTTCTCGCCAATGGAATCAATTCAACCGCCGGCTGCTTCGGCTCATGGAAAATTAAATATCCAAGCTTTTGCCCGTCCCCCGGTCTCGTTCGGGTCCTCGGAAAATTTCTGCGATTCGATAGAAAGGACGTCTTCGTCGTTATCGATGGATACCTCGACGTCTTTGAGGTGATCCATCAGGTTTACCGCGAGAGAGGAGCCGCTCGATTTTCGGTCAGAATTACGATTTTCCCGCAGACTGTTTGAAAAGAAATTCATTCCTCTTTATCCGCTCAATCTTTTCAAATTGTCTGAAACCCCTTTGATTCGCGACCACAACCTCTCTCGGTGCTGTCTTCCTCCGCTGCGACGGATTTATGGTAGTTTGTTCAATTCTGTGGAAAAATAACGTTTAGAGTGGCTGGAACTGCGGCGGTTCGTCTTATTTGCGGTTACCCGTTGCCTCGCCCTTTCGGACCTCTCTCGATGGACGAGCGAACATTTTTCTTACGGACGGCATTTTGTTCTACGAGAAATAATGTTCCGAACAATTACCGTGCTTCTGCGAGACGGATCTCTTAGCTTGTTGTTTCTGAGAGCCGGACAAACATGCTTGTAATCTTAATACACTGACATCGCGATAACTGTAAGACATTTTAATTTCCCTCTGCTACAAGAGAAATCTCTACGTAAGTCTACAACGCACTTTAACTTTAATTATTTAGCACACGTATGGTTTAGGAAAAATAAGATTACACCTTTATATGATTCTTCATACCCTCTCTTCTCGCGTTGCGTTACATCATAAGATATCAGGGAATCATTGACAAGAATCGCAGCGGAAGATAGAAGAAGGAAAGTCTACAACTCACTTTAACTTTAATTATTTACCACACGTATGGTTTAGGAAAAATAAGATCACACGTTTATATGATTCTTCATACCCTTTCTTCTCGCGTTGCGTTACATCATAAGATATCTCGGAATCATTGACAAGAATCGCAGCGGAAGATAGAAGAACAAACGCAATGGATCGACGCGAAATTACATGAGAAATACGCGGGCCACATTCGGTTATGTCTCACGGAACCGAAATCGCAGTATCGAAACGCTCTGGCACCCAATGGCGCAGAAACCTGTTCAACCGTAGAGAACGCGATAACGACGATTCCGCGATACAACAAAATCCTGCTTTACATTCGCGACAAACTGCTGACCAAAGAAATCGTAACGCTTCGAAAACGTAATCGTTCCAAGCACGAGATATTCTCGACTTTCGTGACTCGAGTTCCCGCGCGCAGGGCACACTTTCCACCTTACGTGGACTTAAATCAACCATTACGTTCGCTCCAATCATTTTTTCGCCTTTTACCGGCTCTTTTTACCTTTGCTTTGCATAACGTGGACTATTGACGAAATTATCATCCTCATAGAAGAATCGGAATACTTTGAACAGAAGTATGTGCAGTGAAGTGCAATGTAGACTTTGGATAGACAGATTCATGAAAAATTTGTAAGTTTACAGATTTTTGCTAACCCTTTGCACTCAAAGGTAATTTGACTGTTTGCGAACAGTAGCTTTTAAACTTAAGTTGAAAAGTTAAATGAATTCTTTTGAGGTTACTATTTCTTTACTAATAATTTCCGCTATTGTTTGTTTCACTATGTTTATACATCACACGTTTCATATTATAGAATCAGTTAAAAAATGCTTGTTTCAAATTATTATATTAACCCTTTGCACTTTTCAACTTAAGTTTAAAAGTTAAATGAATTCTTTTGAGGTTACTATTTCTTTACTAATAATTTCCGCTATTGTTTGCTTCACTGTATTTATACATCACACGTGTGATATTAAAGTATCAGTTAAAAAATGCTTGTTTCAAATTATTGTATTAACCCTTTGCACTCGAAGGTAATTTGACTGTTTGCAAACAGTAACTTTTAAACTCAAGTTGAAAAGTTAAATGAATTCTTTTGAGGTTACTATTTCTTTACTAATAATTTCCGCTATTGTTTGCTTCACTATGTTTATACATCACACGTTTCATATTAAAGTATCAGTTAAAAAATGCTTATTTCAAATTATTGTATTAAATAAAATGGTGACTGAGAGTCACCTTTCAAAGGGTTAATTATTAAATCCATAGATCTTCAGATTCTTGCATCAAATTTTTAGACCTGCAAACGTTCATAAATTCCAAAGTCCCTGGACGTCAAAACTTCTTCAGCCAAGTAACAGATCGTAAAAATCAACATAACTTGTTCCTAAAACCCAGCGGAATGGGAAGTCTCTTCCAGATCGTCGTTTTTCGTCGGGAAGCCGAGATTGGCCGCTGACCGCAGCTTATCGTTCGATCAAAACAGCGCGTAAAAACAGAGCGTACTTCTGTCTAGACTTCCCGACAAAAGGTTGAGCAGTTCATCGTGGAAAGTTTGCTCGAAACAACGTTTGCAATTTCTTCGAGAAGTTTTTTCAATTTTCACGAGCGAGATTCGAAGGCCGGTGAAAAATGAACTCTATCGCGAGGTTCGCCCGTTCGTTTATTCGTCCGTTAGACGCAGCAACAAAAGGACGCGGCTACGCGCCGGTAACTCCTGAGGATTTACGATTTTCCGTAAATTGAGTTTCGCCGGGGGGACAGCACCGCGACAGATCGTTCCGATGGAAATGGGAACGTCGATGAAAAATAGTTTCGCCGTGCGTTTCAACGAGGACCAAACGAACGTCTCGGGCCTTCGACACACGGGATTATAAGATACCTCTATGAATCACGGCGGCGGGTTCTGGAGCTAGAATTCAGGAACTGGAAACCGGGAGGTTGTCGCGCGTGTTCTGTTGAAAAATTTCCCTCGGTTTTTACGCTTTCGTTGTGTTTTCTGTTGGTTGTTACTTTGCGCGACGAAACGGGCGATAAGAACGTTAGTATCTGTGTCAGGGCAGAGAGCAAGATTTACTTCGTCCGTGTACAACACCGTTCATAAATATCCGGGACTCTTTCTTACTTGTCGACAAAAGTTATTTTCAACTTTAAGGTGTCGACAAATGTATAAATGTTAATATTCGAGTTAACATGGAAATATTTAAATCGAACTTGGAAGTAAATTAAAAAGTGGTGGGCATATTACAAAATCGAAATAACAAGTTGTGTGTGTGTATCGTCTCGCGATATATTGCATTCTGTTATATTGTCATGAATTGTATTGCAATGCGTTATATCACCACTGGTTATATTGCAATCCGTTATAATGTCTCGCTGTATATTGCAGTGTTTTATATTGCCTCGCGATATATTGCATTGTGTTATATTGTCACGAATTGTACTACAATGCGTTACATAACACCACTAGTTATATTGCAATTCGTTGTATTGTCTCGCAATATATTGCAGTGTTTTATATTGCCTCGCAATATAGCATTGTGTTATATTGTCACGAATTGTACTACAATGCGTTACATAACACCACTGATTATATTGCAGTCCGTTGTATTGTCTCGCATTATATTGCAGTGTTTTATATTGCCTCGCGATATATTGCATTGTGTTATATTGTCACAAATTGTATTACAATGCGTTACATAATATCACTGGTTATATTGCAATTCGTTATATTGTCTCGCAATATATTGCAGTGTTTTATATTGCCTCGCGATATATTGCATTGTATTATATTGTCATGAATTGTGTTACAATGCGTCGTATAACACTACTGGTTATATTGCAGTCCGTTGTATTATCTCGCAATATATTGCAGTGTTTTATATTGCCTCGTGATATATTGCCTCGTGATATATTGCATTGTGTTATATTGTCACGAATTGTACTACAATGCGTTACATAACACCACTAGTTATATTGCAATTCGTTGTGTTGTCTCGCATTATATTGCAGTGTTTTATATTGCCTCGCGATATATTGCATTGTGTTATATTGTCACAAATTGTATTACAATGCGTTACATAATATCACTGGTTATATTGCAATTCGTTATATTGTCTCGCAATATATTGCAGTGTTTTATATTGCCTCGCGATATATTGCATTATGTTATATTGTCACGAATTGTACTACAATGCGTTACATAACACCACTAGTTATATTGCAGTTCGTTATATTGTCTCGCAATATATTGCAGTGTTTTATATTGCCTCGCGATATATTGCATTATGTTATATTGTCACGAATTGTATTACAATGCGTTACATAACACCACTGGTTATATTGCAGTCCGTTGTATTGTCTCGCAATATATTGCAGTGTTTTATATTGCCTCGCGATATATTGCATTGTGTTACATTGTCACGAATTGTATTACAATGCGTTATATCACCACTGGTTATATTGCAGTCCGTTGTATTGTCTCGTAATATATTGCAGTGTGTTATATTGCACGAGTTGCACTGCAATATATCAGATTATCTCTGAATATATTGCAATGTGTTATATTGCCGCAAATTGTATTGCAATGCGTTATATCACCACAGGTTATATTGCAGTCCGTTGTATTGTCTCGCAATATATTGCAATATGTTGTATTGCCTCGAATTGTATTGCATCATATTGCCTCATGATATATTGCACTATGTTGTATCACAAAACACTGTATTGTAATGCATTACGTTGCCTCGCGATATATTGCACTATGTTGTATCAGAAAATACTGTATTATAATGCATTACGTTGCCTCGCGATATATTGCACTATGTTGTATCACAAAACACTGTAGTGTAATGCATTACGTTGCCTCTCGATATATTTCACTATGTTGTATCACAAAGCACTGTATTGTAATGCATTACGTTGCCTCGCGATATATTGCATTATGTTGTATCACAGAACACTGTATTGTAATGCATTACGTTGCCTCGCGATATATTGCAGTGCTCATATTCCCACGCGTTATATTGCAACGTGTTATGTCGACACACCTTTCATCGCACCTCGTTATATCGCCACGAGCTGTATTACAGTGCATCATATTACTACGCATTATATCGCCATACATTGTACCACAATTCGTTATATTGCCTCGCACTGTAACCCGCTACATTGCCACGCGTTGCATTGCAATAAACTGTATCGACATATCTTATACAAATATATCTACTTGAACATAAATATATCTCCATAGTCCAATTATCGAATGAAGAAGATAATTCTGTTCACAATTCATCTGATATACATTAATCGTTTCACGATAATTAAGCAGATAAGTGATAATTTAGCGATTGTAACGCGTCGCTTATTATTTGCCTGGAAATCTGACAGGAGGACATAATTTTTCTTCTCGATTTCAGCATCGACTAATCGCAATATTTAACCGCACTGCGGCTGTACAATCGTGGCGCATTTAATTGTTCCCCAGGGCGATGCGCCGTTATTATTAAATTCATAAATCTTATTTCGCCGGCGAACTACGAATAGCTGCCTGCTTTCGAGAGCTTTTACAGATTTAATCGTAGAGTCGTGGTCGAGTTTTATCGTGTTTGTATTGCTGATTAGTACAAGCGTTTTATTCTTCCTTCTCTTTTCTTCTGTTTCTTGTTTGATTTTACCGAAAGATGTTTGCTGAATAAGTGATTACAAGACAGGTACTACTATAATCTCATTTTTCAATAGTTTATATTATTAGTCTACTGTTTTATCAATACTGTTCTATTATATCATTGTTTTATTATTTCACTAATTTATTATCGGTGTTACTTTTTTATCGTTACTATTTTGCTGTCATATTATCTCACTATTCTATCAAAATTAACATTCTTGTAATAAGTATCCACACATAATGAGACTCGCGTCGTAAAACAAAATGTAGCAGGCGATACATTAACATCGACGGTATCATTAAATCTCCAGCAAACTCTGTTAATTACATCGAAATTAACGAACCGTTCCAAAGGATCGCTTAAACAGAGAAACGTTTAAATACGAGTCGTCGGTTGAAAATGTCCCGAATCGGGAATGGAGGATCGACGAGAGGCTCGCACTCAAAGTTTCATCAAAAGTTCTGAAACCTCGGTAGACAATAAACGTTGGAAAGTGGAGCGGCCAGTTGAATTTGAAAAGCAGCGGTGGTCCCGCAAAAAGGGGTATTAAAATTAATGAAGCCAACCGTTGAATTTATTCAGCAACAAGTTGGCCGCGATCTCGGCGTGGAAACGCATTCATCGCCGCGGGATACAAAGGTGCAACGATAGATAGCGTCAAAATCGAATCTGCGAATCTCTGTGCCAGAACGGTTTAATAACGCACGGCGGAGACTGCTTTTAGTCCAATGCGTTTTTGAATATTTACGATATAGCGAATCATAAAAAGGACGAATAAATCGAAACAGAGTTGAACCTAACTGGTTTCGTAGGAGGAGGTTTAACCCCTTGCACTATTTTGACGAGTTAGACTCCTGACGCACTCGTACCTCGATCGTGATGAATTTTAATCAAATTTTTAATACGCTTCAATTTGGAGTTCAAGTCCAATTATAATTTGCATAGTCAACAATTGAATAATAACATATTGAAACAATATTTAAAATCTTTCGTCTGTATTAATATTGTAGCTGTAATTAGTTAGTTCTGACTAACGCATCTGACAAATAAGTCATAGTGCAAGGGGTTAATGATCTAACGCGGTGTTGTGAGACGAGTTTGATTTTTTATGCGCATGCGCAGGGAAGCATTAGTGCGTTAGTGAAGATTAGCGAAGCAAATGTATGGATAACAAGGTGTAGTCTGATCGTACTTGCATAATTTTACATTTTGTATAATTCAAGAGAAAATGTATGATATCTATGCAGATATTAATTTACTAATACTTTGTAATTCGTTCAATTTTTCTCGAATTTGTATTTTCAAGTTTTCGCGCTTATAGCAGTACTGCGTTTGTCACGTGACTGGTAGCTGCGTTTGGACATTTTGGGGTGTGGGGATTTGGAGGTGTAGGTAGATGGAGACGTAGGGATTCGGGGGCGTAGGAATTTGGGAATGTGGGGATTTGAGAATGTAGGGATTTGTGAGCTTAGGAATTTGGGTATGTGGGAATTTGGGGGTGTAGGAATTTCGGAGCGTAGGAATTTGGGAATGTGGGGATTTGGGTGCGTAGGAATTTGGGAATGTGGAGATTTGGGTGCGTGGGAATTTAGGTGCGTAGGAATTTGGGAGCGTAGGAATTTTGGAATTTGGGGATTTGGGTGCGTAGGAATTTGGGAATGTGGAGATTTGGGTGCGTGGGAATTTAGGTGCGTAGGAATTTGGGAGCGTAGGAATTTTGGAATGTGGGGATTTGGGTGCATAGGAATTTGGATGCGTAGGAATTTGGGAATGTGGGGATTTGGGTGCGTGGGAATTTAGGTGCGTAGGAATTTGGGAGCGTAGGAATTTTGGAATTTGGGGATTTGGGTGCGTAGGAATTTGGGAATGTGGAGATTTGGGTGCGTGGGAATTTAGGTGCGTAGGAATTTGGGAGCGTAGGAATTTTGGAATGTGGGGATTTGGGTGCATAGGAATTTGGATGCGTAGGAATTTGGGAATGTGGGGATTTGGGTGCGTGGGAATTTAGGTGCGTAGGAATTTGGGAATGTGGGGATTTGGGTGCGTAGGAATTTGGGAGCATAGGAATTTGGAAATGTGGAGATTTGGGTGCGTGGGAATTTAGGTGCGTAGGAATTTGGGAGCGTAGGAATTTTGAAATGTGGGGATTTGAGTGCGTAGGAATTTGGATACATAGGAATTTGGCAATGTGGGGATTTGGGTGCGTAGAAATTTGGGAGCGTAGGAATTTGGATGCGTAGAAATTTGGGAGCGTAGGAATTTAGCAGTGTGGAGATTTGGGAGCGTAGAAATTTAAAAATGTGGGGATTTGGGTGCGTAGAAATTTGGGAACATAGAAATTTGGAAACGTAGAAATTTAGAAACGTAGAAATTTGGGGAAATTACTGTCTTGCATGCGCAAAGAATCCCTGCCTCTCCTCCACTACTTTAACCACCCCATTTACTCTCCAAAACTACAACTTCATTGTTCCCCGTCCTCAAAGCGAAAAAGCACCATTTTCCCATACCATCTCCCAAAAAATATTCTCTACACTCCCCCCTATCACTATGCAAAGAATATTTTAAAAAACCCCCGAGAAAAGCTTCTCCCAACCTCTTGTAACAACGAAGTTGCATTTTTGAACTCTAAAGCGTTCACTATTCTTGTCTCTTCGTCACAAAGCAACGCAGGATAAACAAGGATCGCCCAAAGCTTCTCAGTTTCGCTACACGAGGCACATAAAGTCAATTCCGAGTTGGTTCGTCGTTTCACTAAACCCTTAAACGTGAATCGGTTAGTTTACAGAGGATACGGTGCTATCAACGTTGATTCCTTTTAAACATCCAACTTCCTTCGGGAACGTTCGTGTGTCGGGATCGATTGATTGTAAGAGGGGACTCTGTTAGCAAATGCTGTTCGAGAGATTCTCTAGGACGGTCTCTTGATTACCATGGACGAGATCACGCGATTCGAGTATTTCAATGGACAGTAAACTTTAGAGAGACGCATTAACCTTTCATTCTGTGTTTTCAGTCTTGAGAGATAATTCTTTCTTTGGTGAAACAATGGAAGCAAAGCTATTGGGATATAAGGAGTAGGTTTAAGGGAGGCAATACCTTTAGACGGATGAAAATAAGCTGATATTTGCGAATTTTTTTGTATAGGACACCTTTGTTTTGCGTTTTCGAAATTTCAGGTATAATTTATTATAACTATTGCCTATTACAGAATATTTTCTGTTTTGCAAAATATTTCAAAATGCCGGAATTATGACAATCCTTTCTGGAAGTGTTTTGGCGCGTCTCGTGAATCGGCGTGGGTTCTAGCGGAAGATATATTGGTCCGAAGCAAGTTTGCAGACAGTGTTTCGAAAACTAACATTCACAGCTAGTAGATGAACCCGAGAAATGTGCAAAATATGTAAAATTGAAGAAATGGCGCGCTTTTAAAGAAAAACTTTGAATTTTATTGAAAATTTTTGCAATGTTTTGCAATAAAAAGGACTTTAATGTTCAATTTATTTCATATATTCAGGTTCATATGTTAGATAGTGTTGTCATGGATAAGTGCAAAAAATTTGAGCGCGATTGATAAACTAGTTTTTGAGTTATCAGCCACGGCAATTTTAAGAACGTAGTTTTGAGAAAAACGCGTTTAAAGTTTCAGTCCTCCGCACTGAACGCGTGTATACCCGCGGCGCTAATCGGCCATAACTTCAAAAGGGCTTCGTATTTCACTTGAAAATTTTGAGACAATATTTTTAAGATGTTACACTAACATTTTATAGAAAAAAAAATTTTGTAATTTTTTAAGATTCTAAAGGTATTGCCCCCCTTATGTTTTACTTTAATAAGATACTCAATTATTTCTTTAACACGTTGACAGCTAAGTCACACATATATGGATGACACTATACTAAACAAACATGTGTATTATTAAAAATTTGTTCATTTTCCTAATCAAAAATATTCGCATTAATTTCATGGATCTATGGATAATAGTTATAACAAGGTATTGTGAAAATATTTGATAAGATTTATTAGAAATGAAGACACTACTGGATGCAAATTTTAATTGCTTCAGTGTGGCAGTCAGTGTGTTAAATTTAAAATGGACTGGTGTTCTCCAAAAGGATGTGCTGTTACGAAATGTAATTTGTTCAGAGTAGGATCCTTTCTTCTCGTACTTAAAAGGTTCCATGCTTCATCCATACTTTCGTATATTTTGTACATTTTGCATATTTACGTTAGAAAGACTTAACAACCTGTTAGAAAGACTATCTTTGACAGTTCTAACTATACAGTTCATCAAACTTCTAATTGCACAAAATGTTTGCTCTTTACTTCCAAATAAGACATGTTCAAATAACCAGATTAATTTTTGTATATTTCAACAGCAGCTATACTATACTAAGCTGTCTGGACTAATTATCCTTTCTTCTTCTTTGCTCAATCAATTTTCATACAAGAATTTATTGGCACTTCTGTGTTAGAACATAACAAAAATAATTTGAGTTCCTTTGGTATGATGTTGTCAAATAAAAATGATTTGAGTTCCTTTGATATGATGTTGTCAAATAAAAATGATTTGAGTTCCTTTGATATGATATTGTCAAATAAAAATGATTCGAGTTCCTTTCGTATGATATTGTCAAATAAAAATGATTCGAGTTCCTTTAGTATGATGTTGTCGAATAAAAATGATTTGAGTTCCTTTAGTATGATGTTGTCAAATAAAAATAATTCGAGTTCCTTTGGTATGATGTTGTCAAATAAAAATGATTTGAGTTCCTTTGATATGATGTTGTCAAATAAAAATGATATGAGTTCCTTTAGTATGATGTTGTCAAATAAAAATGATTTGAGTTCCTTTAGTATGATGTTGTCAAATAAAAATGATTTGAGTTCCTTTTGTATGATATTGTCAAATAAAAATGATTCGAGTTCCTTTGGTATGATGTTCTCAAATAAAAATGATTTGAGTTCCTTTGGTACGATGTTGTCAAATAAAAATGATTTGAGTTCCTTTGGTACGATGTTGTCAAATAAAAATGATTTGAGTTCCTTTAGTAAGATGTTGTCATACAAAAATGATTTGGTGTTAGTTTGAGTGACGTTCAAGTATTATAATTTAGAAATATTGCATACAAGTAGGTAGATAAATTCGCCGGTCGAACGAACCTGGTTTGAGTAACAGTAGAAACGATCGGCGGTATATGCGGCACATAATTTCGAACATAGCTTCGCCGTTAAAGGGTTAAAGGTATCGTGACGCGTGGCTGACGGGACTCGAGCGAACGTAGCAGATAATTAGCTGGTCTCGAGGCACGAGACCGAGCGGTGGCCCCCGACAGAGACGAGTTCGGTGCTTATCGATCGACGACCACGTTGCAGAAATAACTTTAAGCTCGCGAATAAAAGACGAAACAGTCTAGTCCGCTGGATCGAACTGAACTGCTTTTATATCAAATTCGAATATTTCAAGGGTTCAATTTTCAAAATAGAGAAGTTATTCGAGCTTTGTTATTTGAATTTTTGAGGGTGCAGGATTTGGGATTTGGGGGATGAGGAATTTGGGAATTTGGGGGTTATGGAGTTTGGGAATATGGGAATTTGGAAATTTAGGGAGGTGATGATTTGAAGATGTAAAGATATGAGAATATAGGAATAGAGTATGTGAAGATGGAGGAGTTCGGATATGATTTGAGGATTTCGGGATATGGGGATTTGGGGATTTAGGGATTTAGGGATTTGGTTAGATCGAAGTTGGGAGCTGTAGGTATTTAAGAACATAGGGATTTGGGAACGTAGAAATTTGCATATGTGGAAATTTGGGAATGTAGAGATTTACATATGTGACGGATTTGGAGATATGGAATTTGGGAACTTATGAATTTGAGGATATAGGAATTTGGTTATGTGAAGGTTTGGAGATGTAAGTATCTGGGAATATAGGAATTTGAGGATGTAGAGATTTGGAAATGTGGAAATTTGCATATGTGAAGATTTGGGAATGTAGAGATTTACATATGTGACGGATTTGGAGATATGGAATTTGGGAACTTATGAATTTGAGGATATAGGAATTTGGTTATGTGAAGGTTTGGAGATGTAAGTATCTGGGAATATAGGAATTTGGGGATGTAGAGATTTGGAAATGTGGAAATTGGCATATGTGAAGATTTGAGAATATAGAGATTTACATATGTGATGGATTTGGAGATATGGAGTTTGGAGACTTATGAATTTGAGGATAACTGAGGATATGCTTAGGTGAAGGTTTAGAGATGTAACTATTTAAGAATATAGGAATGTGTGGATGTAGGAATTTGGAAACATAGACACATGGACATATGTGGTCTTGTAGGAGTATGCATATGTGAAGGATTTGAAGATATGGAGTTTGTACTCCACTTATGAATTTGGGGATATAAAAATTTGATTAGGTGAAGGTTCAGAGATGTATGTAGCTATTTGAGAATATAAGAATATGAGGATGTAGGAATTTGGAAACATAGACACATGGACATATGTGATCTTATAAGGATGTGGATATGTGAAGGATTTGAAGATATGAAGTTTGAAAACTTTTAAATTTGTCGATATAGAAATTTGATTAGGTGAAGGTTCAGAGATGTATGTAGCTATTTGAGAATATAAGAATATGAGGATGCAGGAATTTGGAAACATAGACACATGGACATATGTTGTCTTGTAGGAGTATGCATATGTGAAGGATTTGAAGATATGGAGTTTGTACTCCACTTATGAATTTGAGGATATAGAAATTTGATTAGGTGAAGGTTCAGAGATGTATGTAGCTATTTGATAATATAAGAATGTGATGATGTAGGTATTTGGAAACTTAGACACATGGACATATGTGGTCTTGTAGGAATATGCATATGTGAAGGATTTGAAGATATGCAGTTTGTACTCCACTTATGAATTTGGGGATATAAAAATTTGATTAGGTGAAGGTTCAAAGATGTAGGTACTTGAAAATATACGAATGTGGTCATGTAGGAATTTGCAAACATACACACATGCATATGTGATCTGCCCTTGTAAGGATGTGTATATATAAAGATTTGAAGATGCATGGATTTACATATGTGGAACATTTATTAATGCAAGTTTTTGTACAAGGTGTCTCACAATTACTGTAAGAACCGAAAAGGTACGGTAGGTAAGATAATTCCGAACAGCTTTTTCCTTTGCCAAAATGTAAAAATTTCCCAATACAGCGACACACATCCACATCAAACACAAATACAGACACCCTACAACTTCTTAACACATTCGTACATTCAAAGATTTCTACCAACACCCATCGCAATTTGTGCGCACAGCACTGTATGTAAAGTGGAAGTTGCTCAATTGCCAATGTAAATGGTGTCGGTAACAGTCCATTCATTGGCCCTACATAACCTATACATAGCATAGTATACACAGCAAACTGTACCATCGAAATTTAGGTAAGTGTACAAGCGTACAAGTAGACGAATCTACTTAACAACGCATCTCTTGATGTCTTAGTTGCTATGCGACGTAATCCATTTGCGAATATTGAAACGTATCGAGGACGTGTCGTTAGCTCGAGATTTTTTTTCTTTGATCTTCTATCGCGTGATAAATGTGCTTCTACACAGAAAAACTGTCTCCCTTTTTCTGCCGCAAGTTTTTCTTTAACGCTGATACCGTGGCCTTAATTTGGGAACGGTTTTTTAACGTGGATCTAAATTGTTCGTAAGAACTTTGTATTTACTTAAACATCGAGTATCAAATATAGAAGCGAGCGATGTATTTAAAAGTTTGAGAATTTCAGTGTGTAAAATGTGAACGAATTTGAAAATGTAGGACTCTGAATATTTAGGAATTTGTGAACACAATCTCTGAGAAAATCAATGAATACCATTCTACATATTTTTTTCATTTTTGCACAAAGAATTATTTCGTTTTTACATGTCGTGTAACGGACCTGTAATCACGGTAGCGTGCGATCCATAGCTGCGTAACAAAAGAGAAAGAAAGTTGGAGCGAAAAATGCAGCATTCAAGGCGTGAAAAAACGACAAGCACACGTGTTGTATTTAGTCCCTGCATTTTTTCTGCCAGATTTTTGTTTATCGCGCATGGAGGCACAGGCGCGTTGGCCGCAGCGTTATGTAAGCGGGTAAATGAAAAAATATGAAGCCGCAGTTGGCGACAAATTCGGTAGGATCGTTTGAGCACGCCTGCTCGATCTACACCGTTCGTCGCTATAGAACGTTGCGGCCGTGGTGAACGCACGAAACGCTGCAGCCGCAGTTCTGCGGTCCACGTGGCTCAGAACGATGCGGTAGCTTGAAACGGATCAAGCGGACGCTAAATTACCGTTTACGCGTTTGTTCGTTTGCGAATTTTACTTCGACCGACGATCGATCGATTCTTCTTTTCCGTTCACGGCCGTGCCAAAGAGGTTCGATTCTATCGAAACATCGACTCATCACTGTTGCGGTGTTAGGGAATACTGCAGTTAACAGTGCACCGGTGGTTTACCCTGTTATTTACGCGAGCGGAGATTAAACTTCCTAGCAGTGAAACTTTCGCATTGAAACAAGTCTCGGATATATTCAAACATCCGAATTAAAAAATCCCTAGATTCTATGTTATCTGTGTAGTGAAGATAATTCCTTGTTATCTGATTCCCTAAATAATTAAATTCCTAGATAACCTACAACGCCCAGGGATCAAATTCCACGTTTGGGGGAAAATCCCTAGATTCGAAATATTTGCACTAAAGCCCCTAGAACCTATACCCTTAGTTTCCAACCTTCTAAATTTCAAATTCGAATTTAAAAAATCCTTAAATCGGAAAAAATCCCTAGACCAAAAAATCCCTAGGTCGAAAAAATCCCGAGATCAGAAAAATCCCTAGACCACCAAATCCACAAATCAGAAAAGATCCTATTCCAAAAATCTCCAGATCTGAAATTTCCCCAGATCAAAAAAATCCCCAGATCAGAAAAATCCCTATACCAAAAATCCCCAGACCCGGAAAGGTCCTATACTAAAAACTCCTAAATCGCAAAAGATCCCTAGACCAAAAAAAATCCCCAGATCTGAAATATTCCTAAATCAGAAAATCCCTAGATCGAAAGATTTCTAACTCTGTAAAGTTCTATATTCTAATTTTCCCATCTCGAAAAATCCCTAGATTCCTAGACACCTATTTCCCTAGATCCAGAAATCCCTAAATCCGGATATCCCTATATTCCATTTCCCTAGATCCGGAAATCCCTATATTCCATATCCCTAGATCCGGAAATCCCTATATTCCATATCCCTAGATCCGGAAATCCCTATATTCCATATCCTTAGATCCGGATATCCCTATATTCCATATCCCTACATCCGGAAATCCCTATATTCCATATCCCTAGATCCGGAAATCCCTATATCCCATATCCCTAGATCCGGAAATCCCTATATTCCATATCCCTACATCCGGAAATCCCTATATTCCATATCCCTAGATCCGGAAATCCCTATATTCCATATCCCTAGATCCGGATATCCCTATATTCCATATCCCTAGATCCGGATATCCCTATATTCCATATCCCTACATCCGGAAATCCCTATATTCCATATCCCTAGATCCGGAAATCCCTATATTCCATATCCCTACATCCGGAAATCCCTATATTCCATATCCCTAGATCCGGAAATCCCTATATTCCATATCCCTACATCCGGAAATCCCTATATTCCATATCCCTAGATCCGGAAATCCCTATATTCCATTTCCCTTCATCCGGAAATCCCTATATTCCATATCCCTACATCCGGAAATCCCTATATTCCATATCCCTAGATCTGTGTACCTCCGATTTCGTATAACTGAAATTCCGATACTAATCGATGGGAAAAAGTCGACGTTCGTTGAAATAAACGTCGAAATCCCATAGCGTGTCCAGCAAGAAAAAGAGATCGTGCTTTCGTGTTTGTTCGTCGATAAAATTAATCCGCCGGTAAAGAAAATTGAATCGCTTATCTGGCCGAGCAAAAAGCATACCGATGTCCACCGGAGTTAATTAATCACTGATACGTATCTAGCATGAACGTCGTATCATAGGTGTAAAAATAGTCCCGGTGTTTCGCTGCGGACCGCAATTACACGCTTCATAAATCATCGCTCTCCGTACACGCTTTCTGGCTTGTCGCGTTGTCTTTCAATTCGTTGCTCGCGGAACGCTGTTACAATTTTTAAACTCGATTCCCAACGCGTGCTTTCCCCTTCGCGTTTTCGTCGCTAGGGTTTCTATGTGATCGTCGGACATTCTGTTTGCCGCTTTTACGTTTTTGTTCTGTATGTAACCATAGAAAATACAATTTTTCAATATTGACAATTTGTATCGATAACTGCGAGTCTTCGAAACTGTGGCGCAAAAATATCGAATATTTCTTGTTATACAGAGACTTTGAGGTATTTGAGAGATTTTTGAAATCTATGCGTTCTAAGATAGAACGAGAGGTTTAAAGATGTAGATGTAGAAGGATGTAAATATCCAGAGATCTAATGATGTATGCACCGTGACGCAAATATGCAAATACGGCAAAATGATAAAGTACAGCAGTCCGCGAAATTACTCCCCGAGAAAAAGGTAGTTAGACAAGTTCGATTGGTTCACGACAAATGGCCACAGCCGTTAATCAGAAAAACGCATTTCGGTGTAATTGTAAGTAGTTATTCAAGGCACATCGTGTACTCCATCGAACATCGTTCTCGTTGTTTCAGTGCTAGAACTGAAGGGTCCGGAGAGCACGAAGGCGAGAAGAAATGAGTTGGACGTGACACAATGACATGATGAAGAGCCTGGTGGGGATCATGTGGATAGTGTTGGTGCTCATATCAGGTAAGTCCAATAAATCTATCGAACAATCAGCGACCAACGTGTTTCCCTGGTCGCGACTATTATATCATCGGGTACATGACGTTGACGTTTCTTCAAAATTCATAAACGCGTGTATCGAATTCAAAATTACGTAATTTAGACACTATTGCTTATTATATTCCTTCCTTTATTGTGCAGTTTGCAAAGCTTTCAGATAACTTTCTAGTGTATGAGTATTGTTTCTTTGGTGCAGGAAGATCGTGTTATATTGCCACTATTTGTTGTGCCATTTAAGGTAGGTGAATTTTGGGTTTTGGGGAACTGGAGAATTTGGGAATTTTGGAATCTGGGGAATTTGGAATTTTGGAATTTGGGAGATTTGGAATCTGGGGAATTTGGAATTTTGGGATTTTGGAATTTGGGAGATTTGGAATTTGGGGAATTTGGAATTTTAGGATTTTGGAATTTGGAGAATTTGGAATTTGGGGAATTTGGAATTTGGGGAATTTGGAATTTGGGGAATTACGAATTTGGGGAATTACGAATTTGGGGAATTTGGAATTTGGGGAATTTGGAATTTTGGGATTTTGGAATTTGGGGAATTTGGAATTTGGGGAATTTGGAATCTAGAGAATTTGGAATTTGGGGATTTTGGGACTTGGGGAATTTGGGGAATTTGGGGAATTTAAAATTTGGGGAATTTGGAATTTGGGGATTTTGGAATTTGGGGAATTTGGAATCTGGGGAATTTAGAATTTGGGGAATTTGGAATTTGGGGAATTTGGAATCTGGGGAATTTGGAATTTGGGGAATTTGGAAACTGGGGAATTTGGAATCTGGGGAATTTGGAATCTGGGGAATTTGGAATTTGGGGAATTTAGAATTTGGGGAATTTGGAATTTGGGGAATTTGGAATCTGGGGAATTTGGAATTTGGGGAATTTGGAAACTGGGGAATTTGGAATCTGGGGAATTTGGAATCTGGGGAATTTGGAATTTGGGGAATTTGGAATTTGGGGAATTTGGAAACTGGGGAATTTGGAATCTGGGGAATTTGGAATTTGGGGAATTTGGAATTTGGGGAATTTGGAATCTGGGGAATTTGGAATTTGGGGAATTTGGAATTTGGGGAATTTGGAAACTGGGGAATTTGGAATCTGGGAAATTTGGAAACTGGGGAATTTGGAATTTGGGGATTTTGGAATTTGGAATTTGGAATTTGGGAATATTTGGAGTTTGGAAATTTTGTAATTTTGAAAATTTTTTATTTTTAGTATTTAGCAATTGAAGAATTCCCAAATGTAAGAATTTGAAAATTTGATACTTGAAATATTTGTAATTTCGAGTACCCTTTAATAACTTAGCACAAAATTGAACAGAGGTCCAGTAAGAATTGTAAAATCGCAATGAATGCAATTGAGGACTGGTGCCCATTTCTCGGAGTCTCAGACAGCGTGTTCCATTTCGAATATCTGTGCTGAGCTCCAGGACGAAGTCTATCATCACCGGACAATAAACCACCGAATATAATCGTGCAACGACTGCTGCATATGCATCAACTATACTCACTTCTCTTCCATTCAAATGTAAATGTTTTATGGTATACAATAGCCAGCGATGTCCAGTCTTTTTTCGCCGTCATTTTGCTCCAGTAAACGTATCTCGTTCTATCCGATACAGTTTCAAGTATTCGGAATTATTTGTAGTTCTGTAAATAAAATTGCGTTTGTTAAATAAATCATTCGCGTTTGTGAATTTTGTCGAGATAACGATTGTTCGTTCTTCATCGTATCGGCGAAATGTTAGGTTATGGAACGGTAAACCTTTCGCTATTATTGCTCGTACAGAACGTTTGGTTTTTAGTTACAGTAAACAGTGCATCAGAGCGAAATTCGCTCTGTAATTTAATATGATATTTAGGTAAAATGCGGGCAAAATTTCGATTAGTGTATGCGAATCGTACTGTTGGCTCAAATAACCGACCGTGATTAACTGAAACATCGTTTCAAACAATTTGTCGTTTGGAACAGTGTAAACCTTACTGTGGTTTAATTAACGTATCAGTTTCGAAACGTCTTTCTATGTCTCTAATTTTCGATAATTACCTTTTCACTTAAGTCATGTTAACTGCAATGCTAATAATTCTAGAAATGTACTACACTGCGTCGTTAGATGGAAATTTTGGAATTTGGAAAATTTGGAATTTCGAATTGAGGAATTGGGGAATTTTCAAATTTAGAAATCTAGAGATTTCGGTATTTGGAAATTAGAGAATTTAGGATCTAGGGAATTTGGGATCTCGAGAATTTGGGATCTAGGGAATTTTGGGCTCTAGGGAATTTGGGATTTCGAGAATTTGGGATCACGAGAATGTGGGATCTATAAAATTTTGGATCTAGGGAATTTCGGAACTTAGGGAATTTGGGATCTAAGGAATTTTGGAATTTGAAAATTTTGGATTTTGAAAAATTTGGAATTGGGGAATTTTGGAATTGGAGAATTTTGGAATTGGGGAATTTTGGAATTGGGGAATTTTGGAATTTGGAAAATATGGAATTGGGGAATTTTGGAATTGGGGAATTTTGGAATTTGGAAAATTTGGAATTGGGGAATTTTGGAATTGGGGAATTTTGGAATTGGAGAATTTTGGAATTGGGGAATTTTGGAATTGGGGAATTTTGGAATTTGGAAAATATGGAATTGGGGAATTTTGGAATTGGGGAATTTTGGAATTTGGAAAATTTGGAATTGGGGAATTTTGGAATTGGGGAATTTTGGAATTTGGAAATTTTGGATTTTGGAAAATTTGGAATTGGGGAATTTTGGAATTTGGAAAATTTGGAATTGGGGAATTTTGGAATTGGGGAATTTTGGAATTTGGAAAATTTGGAATTGGGGAATTTTGGAATTGGGGAATTTTGGAATTTGGAAATTTTGGATTTTGGAAAATTTGGAATTGGGGAATTTTGGAATTTGGAAAATTTGGAATTGGGGAATTTTGGAATTGGGGAATTTTGGAATTTGGAAATTTTGGATTTTGGAAAATTTGGAATTGGGGAATTTTGGAATTTGGAAGTTTCGGATTTTGGAAAATTTGGAATTGGGTAATTTTGGAATTGGGAAATTTTGGAATTTGGAAATTTTGGATTTTGGAAAATTTGGAATTGGGGAATTTTGGAATTGGGGAATTTTGGAATTTGGAAAATTTGGAATTGGGGAATTTTGGATTTGGGGAATTTTGGAATTTGGAAATTTTGGATTTTGGAAAATTTGGAATTGGGGAATTTTGGAATTTGGAAGTTTCGGATTTTGGAAAATTTGGAATTGGGTAATTTTGGAATTGGGAAATTTTGGAATTTGGAAATTTTGGATTTTGGAAAATTTGGAATTGGGGAATTTTGGAATTGGGGAATTTTGGAATTTGGAAAATTTGGAATTGGGGAATTTTGGAATTGGGGAATTTTGGAATTTGGAAATTTTGGATTTTGGAAAATTTGGAATTGGGGAATTTTGGAATTTGGAAATTTTGGATTTTGGAAAATTTGGAATTGGGGAATTTTGGAATTGGGGAATTTTGGAATTTGGAAAATTTGGAATTGGGGAATTTTGGAATTGGGGAATTTTGGAATTTGGAAATTTTGGATTTTGGAAAATTTGGAATTGGGGAATTTTGGAATTTGGAAGTTTCGGATTTTGGAAAATTTGGAATTGGGTAATTTTGGAATTGGGAAATTTTGGAATTTGGAAATTTTGGATTTTGGAAAATTTGGAATTGGGGAATTTTGGAATTGGGGAATTTTGGAATTTGGAAAATTTGGAATTGGGGAATTTTGGAATTGGGGAATTTTGGAATTTGGAAATTTTGGATTTTGGAAAATTTGGAATTGGGGAATTTTGGAATTTGGAAATTTTGGATTTTGGAAAATTTGGAATTGGGGAATTTTGGAATTGGGGAATTTTGGAATTTGGAAAATTTGGAATTGGGGAATTTTGGAATTGGGGAATTTTGGAATTTGGAAATTTTGGATTTTGGAAAATTTGGAATTGGGGAATTTTGGAATTTGGAAGTTTCGGATTTTGGAAAATTTGGAATTGGGTAATTTTGGAATTGGGAAATTTTGGAATTTGGAAATTTTGGATTTTGGAAAATTTGGAATTGGGGAATTTTGGAATTGGGGAATTTTGGAATTTGGAAAATTTGGAATTGGGGAATTTTGGAATTGGGGAATTTTGGAATTTGGAAATTTTGGATTTTGGAAAATTTGGAATTGGGGAATTTTGGAATTTGGAAAATTTGGAATTGGGGAATTTTGGAATTTGGAAATTTTGGATTTTGGAAAATTTGGAATTGGGGAATTTTGGAATTTGGAAATTTTTGAAAATTGGAAATTTTGGAATTTGGAAATTTTGGAATTTGGAAATTTTTGAAAATTGGAAATATTGGAATTTGGAAATTTTTGAAAATTGGAAATATCGGAATTTGGAAATTCCTCAAAGATTTTTACCATGAACAACGAATTTCTTATTAAAAATGTATATTGTTATGAGTGCACTAGTAGTACGAGTCAAAAATGAATGCTCGCAATGCGTAAGTATTAAATCTCGTTGACGGGATAATCAGAGTATATTTGTCGGACATACTGTTTTAGCGATACTGTTTTACTTATCATTAGACGGTAATCCTATTCTACTTATCTGTACAAGCACAGTCTCATTCCACTTATCTGTATAAGCACCGTCCCATTCCGCTTGTCCGTGCAAACACGGACTCATTCTACTTAGCCCGGTTTACTCCACTTGTCTGCTTATACGTTACTTCATTCTACTTATCCGGTTAGAAGCGGTTCCCCTTTACTCGTCTGACCAAACGCGGTCTTGTACTACCTACTTTGCTCTCGCTAGTTATGCTCGCTTTCTACTTTTAATCGTTTGCGTTCGTACGCAGATTTCCTGCAAACAAGCACACGTTACTTTCGCTAAGAAATATTTTAATTATCTTTTTACTTGCATTTTACGCTTTTATTTTACTGCTTTGTTATTATTTTACTGTTTCTCTTTTTGAATAATTCTATTAATTCTACTGTACAATATAACTAAATTGTCACAGACTTAACTCATCGGTACTCGTAGATTTTATAAGTTCACATCTCGATATATGACCGTCTCGTATCGATCAGGTTACGTTCTCTCATCGGTGATTCCGAGTGGAAAAGTTGCCGGGCGTTTTTCCGTGAAATAAACAACGGATAAGTGGATATACTTGAACGACGAATCGAGTGTCTTTTAAACGTCTGCCATGCCGCCGCTACGGAGCTCAATATTTCTCGATATGTCCGGCTCATCGAACAATCCCGTCTCGCGCGAAACGCAATATCGTCCAGGTAATATAGTGGTCGTTCTTATTGCTAAACCACGGCCACTACGTCGAAGCAACAATTTCACGGATGTCGATTCGTCGACTGATTGCTTCGATAGCACCTCTTTTTCGAGCCGTTGTCCGATTACGTTCGTTCACGTCGAATAAAATAACTGAGTAACGTAATGAAGATATCAGAAGGTTTTCAAGATTTTTTTTTTCCTTCACTATGAAAATTTTCTCACTTATTTTTCTGTGATCTATACAATATTTGTAACGAGAGTAATTCTCGGAATTTGGAAATTAGAGAATTTAGGATCTAGGGAATTTGGGATCTCGAGAATTTTGGGGTCTAGGGAATTTGGGATCTCGAGAATTTGGGATCTAGGGAATTTTGAATTTTGAGAATTTGGGATCTCGAGAATTTTGGGGTCTAGGGAATTTGGGATCTCGAGAATTTTGGGACCTAGGGAATTTTGGGGTCTAGAGAATTTGGGATCTAGGGAATTTGGAATTTTTAGAATTTTGGATCTCGAGAATTTGGGATCTAGGGAATTTGGGATTTTGAGAATTTGGGATCTAGGGAATTTTGGGGTCTAGAGAATTTGGGATCTAGGAAATTTGGGATTTTGAGAATTTTGGATCTCGAGAATTTGGGATCTAGGGAATTTGGGATTTTGAGAATTTAGGATCTAGGGAATTTTGGATTTTGAGAATTTTGGACCTCGAGAATTTTGGGGTCTAGGGAATTTGGGATCTCGAGAATTTGGAATCTAGGGAATTTCGGATTTTGTGAATTTAGGGGTCTAGGAAATTTGGGATTTTGAGAATTTTGGATCTCGAGAATTTGGGATCTAGGGAATTTGGGATTTTGAGAATTTGGGATCTAGGGAATTTTGGATTTTGAGAATATTGGATCTCCAGAATTTTGGGGTCTAGGGAATTTGGGATCTCGAGAATTTGGAATCTAGGGAATTTGGGATTTTGAGAATTTAGGGGTCTAGGGAATTTGGGATTTTGAGAATTTGGGATCTCGAGAATTTTGGGGTTCTGGGAATTTGGGATCTAGGGAATTTGGAATTGAGGAATTTGAGATCTGGGGAATTTGAGATCTAGGGATCTACCGATCTACCGATCGATTCGATACTACTTTGCTCAAGTATTAACGTAAATATGTATTAGGTAGAATTAATATTTATTTATTCGGTTAGGTTAGGTTAGGTTATAAGATTTTTTTGTTGGCACTTCCAGAGGTATAATATGAGTTTTTTTTTTAAGAATAACGTCGTAACAGATAATGCACGAAACGTGTGGATTTATTTCGCCGCGATATCGCGAACGACCCGTTCAGTCGATTCTACCAGTAACGTGCCGCTTTGCTTCGAATGATATCGTACCAAGTTTTCCTGTAGTTCTCTCGAATTTCCCCGTGATTCCCTGGATTCACTTTATTCTTGCATTTTTCTCTTACCAGAGACGTTCCCAAGTGTACGCGTTCGAAATGTCATTTAAAGATAAGAACGAAGTTGGACAAACTTCTTCGGTAATATTACACGTTTTCTTGGTCGTCTTGAATCAATTCTTTCTTGGGAAATACTGAAATGTTTACTGCAAGGAAATAGAAAAACTTTCGAATTTCTGCGCTACATGTTTTAATAAATAACTTCTAAAATATTTGTACAGTTACATTGTGTTACATTTGACAGAATGCAAAATTTGAGTAATTTAATTTTTTCAATTTCTTGTAAGCGATAAAGTAAGAGTAATACAGTTGTCTCTCAGTATATTGCCGTAGATAGACGTGGAAAATTATGGGTATTGGTAATGTATAAATCAAAACACTTGTTACTTAACGCGAGATGATATATAATGGCGATATTGGGCATGCGGCGATATATGGTGTGTGGCAATATATGGTACGTGTCATTATTTAACGCGTCGCAACATATGTCATGTATCATTGTGTGGTTGTATGGATATAATGTGTGTCAATATATGACGCGTGTCGGTATTTGATACACATCATGATATATGGCATATGGCGATAAAACGCGTGGCAATATATGGTGCGTAGCGATATTTCTCGGATCGTGATATGTGACATCCAATGATATAAAGCGTGGTGATATTGCACATGCGGCAATATATGGCATGTGGCAATATAACGCGTGGCAATATATGAAGCATGGCGGTATAAAGTGTACTAACTTAATTCGCTACCGTGAAACATATATCAATCACCTTCGATATTCTAACAATCTCCACAGATATAATAATAATTCAACTTGCAATATAACCAGTGGCAATATAACAGGAATTTTGTTTCGAGCAATAAGAAAAAGTGTGCAAGGTGTATCGTAAACATTTTCTGGCTCCGCTTCAGAACCGAAATCGTCGGTAGCATTCCGCATAGGTTGACGCGGATTATCAAGCATCCTGGTAGAGCTCCAGAACTCGTAAAGCACCGATAATACAATGTTCGAAAACGATGAATAACACTCGAATTGTGCCAGCGAAATCTATTACAAGATTAATGGAAACGTTGAGCAAAGATCGCTGTAAGCCACAACCGAGAATCGTCTTCGTATCTGATCGTCTCGTTCTCGAACAGTTTTTGATATCGAACGTTGGAAATCTTATGATGGAATGCTTATCGTGTCAGACGTATTTGAATGATTCATTGCTCAGGAAAAATTGCATTAACCCCGTAATTCGACAAATTAAGATTAATTATTAGATTCTATTAGATATTAAATTATTAGTTTGAAAAGTAAAGAGTCGACTTGTTTTGCAGGATGCTCAGGAAATCCAGACGCGAAGCGACTGTACGACGACCTCCTGTCGAATTACAACAAGCTGGTTCGTCCAGTGGTCAACGTCACAGACGCCCTCACCGTTAAAATCAAGCTCAAACTCTCGCAGTTGATCGATGTTGTGAGTTTCCAATATTATGTCTCGTCCGACCTCAACGAGTGAAACTTTATGAAATCCTCGAATACCAAAAAAAGAAACGTATTTGACAAGTAACGTAGAACCACTTGAAACAACTCCTCGCGTATCTCGTCTACAATTATTGGACTTTCATTGTCTCCTTTGCAGAATCTCAAGAATCAGATCATGACGACGAACCTATGGGTCGAACAGGTATGTACGAATCTTTTAATTCATTTTCTTACAAACAAAGATAAATCTCTCGACAGCGTACGGTTCCGTAAACTGACTGTTATTTCGCGCGGCCGTATAAATCGATGCGTGCATAAATAGTCGGTAAAAGGAAAATCGTTCCGGAAATTCCGTTCGAGAGTCGCAAAATAAGTCCGGTGAACCGTGCAACCCACTTTCGAATGTTACATTACGTAAGACACATTCGAATCCCGGTCTATCCATTTTCCTACTTCTACTCTTTTCCAATATTTTTCGATATTTTCCATAGTTCACGAATGTACGAAGTGGACGTACCTTTAATGACCACAGCATCGTTCGTGGACATTTTCTCAATTTAAATGTTTGTTAAGTTGGGGAATTTGGGAATTTTTTAGTTTGAGGATTTGGAGAATTTGCAATTTGGGGATTTTGGAATTGGAAATTTGGAATTTGGGGATTTTGGAATTGGGGAATTTGGAATTTGGAATTTGGGGAATTTGGAATTTGGGAGATTTGGAATTTGGGGAATTTGGCATTTGGGGAATTTGGAATTTGGGGATTTTGGAATTGGGGAATTTGGAAATTGGGGATTTGGGAATTGGGGATTTTGGAATTTGGGAATTTTGGAATTGGGGAATTTGGAATTTGGGAGATTTGGAATTTGGGGAATTTGGAATTTGGGAGATTTGGAATTTGGGGAATTTGGATTTTGGGGATTTTGGAATTGGAAATTTGGAATTTGAGGATTTTGGAATTGGGGAATTTGGAAATTGGGGATTTTGGAATTTGGGAATTTTGGAATTGGGGAATTTGGAATTTGGGGAATTTGGGGAATTTGGAATTTGGGAGATTTGGAATTTGGGGAATTTGGATTTTGGGGATTTTGGAATTGGAAATTTGGAATTTGGGGAATTTGGAATTTGGGTAATTTGAAATTTGAGGAATTTGGGGAATTTTGGAATTTGGGGAATTTTGGAATTTGGGGAATTTGGAATTTGGGGAATTTGAAATTTGGGAAATTTGGAATTTGGGGAATTTGGAATTTGGGGAATTTGGAATTTGGGGAATTTGAAATTTGAGGAATTTGGGGAATTTTGGAATTTGGGGAATTTGGAATTTGGGGAATTTGGAATTGGGGCATTTGGAATTTGGTTAATTTGGAATTTGGGGAATTTGGAATTTGAGGAATTTAGAATTGGAATTTTGGAATTTAAAAATTTTGGAATTATAAATTTGATAAGTGAACGATGGTGCCACACGAATGACATAAAGTCTACATATCAACTTAAATAAAGTCAGAAAGAGAGGAAAAGGAAGTGAAATTTCTTAGTTATGTCAGTTTACATAGCGTCGTTACACCGATCGATTTTATCAACGACCTCGTGTAAGGATGCAAATCCCTAGTGTAGCCGAGAATTATCGAGAGGCTTAACGTCGCGAAGAGTATACTCGAACTAGTCCAGTATTACGCCGGCCAACGTTTTCCAACTACTCTAACTTCTCTGCGTGCTGTTTGAAATTATTATTGTACACCGCCTACGGGGTACAGTCGCAAGCAAATCTCCCTTCCATCAACTCAAAACTAAACAGATTTCCCTCTCGAATTTAGTGATTTTCAATCTAGGAATTTTTTCTAGTGATTTTTTTTACATAGAGACTTTTGGTTGTGGGATATGGCAATCTAAGAATTTTGGAGTCTAGTGAAATAGTTTAACTTAGGGATTTTTTAAGTTGAGGTTTTTTGGGATGAAGAGTTTTTGGATACAGAAATTTTGGAATTTTAATATTTTGTAATCTAGAGATATAGTAATCTAGGGATCTGGGGATTCTCAAAATTTCCAAATTCCAAAATCTCCAAATTTCAGGTTCCCCAAATTCCAAATTCCCCAAATCTCAGATTCCCCAATTCCAAATTCCCCAAATTCCAAAATCTCCAAATTCCAAAATCCCCAAATTCCAAATTCCCCAAATTCCAAATTTGCAATTCCAAATTCCAAACTCCCCAAAATCCAAAATCCCCAAATTCCAAATTTGCAATTCCAAATTCCCCAAATTCCAAACTCCCCAAAATCCAAATTCCCCAATTCCAAAATCCCCAAATTCCAAATTCCCCAAATTCCAAAATCCCCAAATTCCAAATTCCCCAAATTCCAAACTCCCCAAAATCCAAATTCCCCAATTCCAAAATCCCCAAATTCCAAATTCCCCAAATCCCAAAATCCCCAAAATCCAAATTCCCCAATTCCAAAATCCCCAAATTCCAAATTCCCCAAATTCCAAAATCCCCAAATTCCAAATTCCCCAAATTCCAAACTCCCCAAAATCCAAATTCCCCAATTCCAAAATCCCCAAATTCCAAATTCCCCAAATCCCAAAATCCCCAAAATCCAAATTCCCCAATTCCAAAATCCCCAAATTCCAAATTCCCCAAATTCCAAAATCCCCAAAATCCAAATTTCCCAAATTCCAAATTTCCCAAATTCCAAATTCTTCAAATTCCCCAAATTCCAAAATCCCCAAATTCCAAAATCCCCAAATTCCAAATCTCTCAAATTCCCCAAATTCCAAATCTCTCAAATTCCCCAAATTCCAAATCTCTCAAATTCCAAATTCCCCAAATTTCAAATTCCAAAATCCCCAAATTACAAATTCCCCAAATTCCAAAATTCCTGGGGCATGGACATTATGAGATTCTGAAATTTCAGCATCTGGGGATTTGGAAGTCAAAAAATTTCAAGTTTTGGTAAATTTCAAAACTTGCAAACTTGACAATTTTACAATTTAAAAATTTGCCAATTTACAAGTATAAAAATATGAAATTTTACTTGAAGATAGCCTTGTAAGAAAATTTGCTACATTGCATGAATACGTGTGCATGTCCGAAGTAAGTCCTCGTACACGAATGTACATCCCGTAACTTATCGAACAGTTCGAGTGTCGAGTCAATTTTAATGAACGAATGTTAAACTATAACCCCCAGGCACAGCGAGTTCGGTATCCACGAGTTGACGGAATCGAACCGCCTGAAAATTTCAGTAGTATAAATTAGACATTGGTCAGACATTTATTTCACCTTACCTCTCGATTATCCGTTGTCTCTCAAATAGCTCGGTTAATGGAGCCCCGAGCGTATCTCTACAACGACCGCTAAACTGCCAATTTATTCGCGTTATCAAAGATTTCACTGAACAGAGAGAGAGGGAAAGTTGACGAAGCTATTTTCTCCACCACTTATTTAGCCAACGATTGATTTAAAACATTTGTTCCGTGTTCCGTGCTGTGCAAACCAACTTAAATTGCTAATTTCGAAATCCACATATCGGAGAGTTTCGTGTCCTATTTTATCGCTGGAACGGGATAACTTTCTCCGTGTTTTTCTAATTAACTTTCCATCGCATATTCTCTCGATCAATTCTATACATTTAGTGCCTTTGTACGTGGTTCACCTTTCGATTTCCATTTTTCTTTAACGCGGGCAATACTTTTAGAATCTTAAAAAATTACAAAATTTCTTTTTCTTTTTTTCTTTTTCAATTTTCAAATTTCTTTTTCAATTTTTCAAAAATTACAAAATTTCTTTTTCTATAAAATGTTAGTGTAACATCTTGAAAATATTGTTTCAAAATTTTTAAGTGAAATACGAAGCCCTTTTTAAAATTTAAATTTGACTCAAATTTTTCGAATTATCAAATTTTGTAACTTTGCAATTATCTACATTTTACTTCCTTATATTTTCATAAGTAGCAATTTTCTAAATTTTTGGTGGTTCAGATTTACACACTCCTAGTTTCCTATTTCTTCAAGACTCTATCTTCGTTTTCTAGCTCTCGAAATTTTCAAATGTTCAACTTTTCACATTCACAAGTTTCGAAATCTTTCCAGATCTAAGCTTGTACATTGGCAGGTTTGTAAATTGAAAAATCGATCGAGTTCCTATTTCTTGAAGACTCCATCTTCGCAACTTTCTAGCTCCCGAAATTCTCTAACGTTCAAATTTTCACTTTCCCAAATTCCGAAGTCTTTCAAGATCTAAGTTTGTACATTGCCAGGTTCATAAATTAAAAAATTGATGGAGTTCCTATTTCTTGACGACTCCATCTTCGCAACTTTCTAGCTCCCGAAATTCCCTAACGTTCAAATTTTCACATACTCAAATCTCGAAATCTTTCAAGATTTAAGGAGAGCAATACCTTTAGAATCTTAAAAAATTACAAAATTCTTTTTTCTATAAAATGTTAGTGTAACGTCTTAAAAATATTGTCTCAAAATTTTCAAGCGAAATACGAAGCCCTTTTGAAGTTAGGGCCGATTAGCGCCGCGGGTATACACGCGTTCAGTGCGGAGGACTGAAACTTTAAACGCGTTTTTCTCAAAACTACGTTCTTAAAATTGCCGTGGCTGATAACTCAAAAACTAGTTTATCAATCGCGCTCAAATTTTTTCCACTTATCCATGACAATACTATCTAACATATGAACCTGAATGTATGAAATAAATTGAACATTAAAGTCCTTTTTATTGCAAAACATTGCAAAAATTTTCAATAAAATTCAAAGTTTTTCTTTAAAAGCGCGCCATTTCTTCAATTTTACATATTTTGCACATTTCTCGGGTTCATCTACTAACTGTGAATGTTAGTTTTCGAAACATTGTCTGCAAATTTGCTTCGGACCAATATATCTTCCGCTAGAACCCACGCCGATTCACGAGACGCGCCAAAACACTTCCAGAAAGGATTGTCATTATTCCGGCATTTTGAAATATTTTGCAAAACAGAAAATATTCTGTAACAGGCAATAGTTATAATAAATTATACCTGAAATTTCGAAAACGCAAAACAAAGGTGTCCTATAAAAAAAAATTCACAAATATCAGCTTATTTTCATCCGTCTAAAGGTATTGCCCCCTTAAAATAGGTTCATTGAAGAATAAATACATCTGAACGATAAAACATGTTATACTATAGTTCCTCTAGGCTCGCTTATATATGTTAACGATTCTTATTCCTCCGTAATATTATCAGTAAATACGCGTCTGTCTAAATTGCCCCCCTTAACTCTTCATTGCACACTATATTGCAGACACTCGTAAAATAATACACCGTATATCTTTTACGAAGATTATGAAAAATGACAGTGGATTATAGTGGAAGTTTATCTTATCGGTTAAACGTCGTTCCTTTCGTTTTAATTAATTTCGCCGGGAATCCGATCCAGCAGGAAGCCTGACATACGTCAAAACTGTTCAACGTCGAAAACAAAGTAAACCTGCTGTACGTGGCAGACCGACGAATTGTTCAACAGAAACAATTCCTCGTGAAAAACGCGGGGCGAATGACTGCTCGATAATGGAAACGCGTTTTCGCGTATGTACATATGCGCCGATATAAGGTGAACGTCCTCGTTTCTACTCCACTCGTGTAACGCTTTAAATTCGCTCTTACACTATCTAGCCTTCTAATTAGGACCATTATACATTTTCAGAATTTTACATTTACATTTACGTTTACATTTACCGTAAAATTAAAAAGGTTGTTCAAATTGTAATTATACAATTTATTAGTTACACTGATACATTACTACTGTACATAACGTTATTAACACATGTTATATCAAATTAACCCTTTGCGCTCGAGAGGCGCCATTCGATTTAATACAATAATTTAAAAGAAGCGTTATTTAATTAATTCTGTAATAGTGCTTATGTATAAACATAGTGAAATAGATAATAGTGGAAATTATTAGTAGAGAAATAATAACTTCAAAAGAAGTCATTTAACATTTTAATTAATATTTTAAAGTTGCTGTTTGCAAACAGTAAAATTATCTTCGAGTACAAAGGGTTAATATATTAATGTATATAATAATACAAAAAATATCTTGTATCTTTTGATCGTGTGCTGCATGTCTTCATTACTTTCTTCATTATTTTAGTATTAGTGTCACTTATACGATTTCATAACTAGTTTAGACCAAGTGCCAATCCACGCATTGTATATTTTATTTTAAAACCTTGACAGCAATTAATCAACTTTTAGTCTTAAGAGTATATATTTAAATTGAGCAATTACGTCGAAGAGCTCCTATTATAAATTTTGTTATGCGCGGGGAAATTCAGCGCGGGTAAATTCAACGCGTCGAGATAAATATTGGAGATTCGACGCGTAGAAGTAAATAACATATGGAGATTCAACGCGCTCAAATAAATAACATACGGAGCTAATAATGCGTGGGGATTCAGCGCATAATGATAATAACGTGTGGAGATCCAACGCGTTGTGATAATCTGTCGAAATCCTACGTGTGGAGACCGTGCATAAATTCTATGGATCGAACGCGTGGAAATCTGATGTGTGCGAGTCGAATGTGTAAAAATTTAATACGTGAAAATTCGTATGAGTAGATATTTTACGCGTGAAAAATTAATTCTTGAATATTCAGTGCGCGAGAATTTAAACACGTGGAAGTTCAACGCGCGAAAATTCAAATATGTGGAAATTCAAATTCGTAGGAATTCAACACGTAGAAATTCCACGTGTGAAAATTCTGAGATGTGGAAATGTAACGTGTAGAAATTCAACGCGCAGAATTCTAATATATAGAAGTTTAATGCGTGGGAATTCAGCGCGCGAATATTCAAACACGTAGGACTCCAACGCGCGAATATTCAAACACGTAAGACTCCAGCGCGCGAAAATTCAAACTCGTAGAAACTTCACGAGTAGTAATTCAAAGCGTAGAAACTCCACGTGTAGAAACTCAACAAGTAGAAGTGCAACATGTAGAAACTCAGCGCGAGAATTCAAACACGTAGAACTCCAACGCGCGAAAGTTTAAACTCGTAGAAACTCGACGCGCGAAAATTCAAACCCTTAGAAATTCAACGCGTAGAAACTCAACGTGTATAACTGCAATGTGTGGAAATTAAAAGCGTGGAAATTCAAACAGATAAAAAATTCAGCGTCCAAAAATTGAAACTTGTAATACTTCAGCGCGTAGAAACTTAGCGCGCGAAAATTCAAACCCTTAGAAATTCAACGCGTAGAAACTCTACATATTAAACTTAAACTAATAGAACTGCAATGTGTGGAAATTAAAAGCGTGGAAATACAACTCGTTGAAATTCAAACGGATAAAAAACTCAGCGTCCAAAAATTGAAACGCGTGGTGCTTCAGTGCGTAAGAAACTCGACGCGCGAAAATTCAAACCCTTAGAAATTCAACGCGTAGAAACTCTACATATTAAACTTAAACTAATAGAACTGCAATGTGTGGAAATTAAAAGCGTGGAAATACAACTCATTGAAATTCAAACGGATAAAAAACTCAGCGTCCAAAAATTGAAACGCGTGGTGCTTCAGTGCGTAAGAAACTCGACGCGCGAAAATTCAAACCCTTAGAAATTCAACGCGTAGAAACTCTACATATTAAACTTAAACTAATAGAACTGCAATGTGTGGAAATTAAAAACGTGGAAATACAACTCGTTGAAATTCAAATAGATAAAAAACTCAGCGTCCAAAAATTGAAGCTTGTAATACTTCAGTGCGTAGAAACTTAGCGCGCGAAAATTCAAACCCTTAGAAATTCAACGCGTAGAAAAGAACTGCAATGTGTGGAAATTAAAAGCGTGGAAATACAACTCATTGAAATTCAAATAGATAAAAAACTCAGCGTCCAAAAATTGAAACTTGTAATACTTCAGCGCGTAGAAACTAAGCGCGCGAAAATTCAAATCCTTAGAAATTCAACGCGTAGAAAGGAACTGCAATGTGTGGAAATTAAAAGCGTGGAAATACAACTCGTTGAAATTCAAATAGATAAAAAACTCAGCGTCCAAAAATTGAAGCTTGTAATACTTCAGTGCGTAGAAACTAAGCGCGCGAAAATTCAAACCCTTAGAAATTCAACGCGTAGAAAAGAACTGCAATCTGTGGAAATTAAAAGCGTGGAAATACAACTCATTAAAATACAAACAACCAAAATACTCAGTTTCCAAAAATTGAAACTTGTAATACTTCAGCGCGTAGAAACTTAGCGCGCGAAAATTCAAACCCTTAGAAATTCAACGCGTAGAAAAGAACTGCAATCTGTGGAAATTAAAAGCGTGGAAATACAACTCATTGAAATTCAAACAACCAAAAATCTCAGCGTCCAAAAATTGAAACTTGTAATACTTCAGCGCGTAGAAACTAAGCGCGCGAAAATTCAAACTCGACACAGAAATAAATAACAGTAAACGTAACGAATGAAATAAAATATAACATTAAAACCAGATTGCATGTCGAACAACAAAATTAAATAATATCCTTCTGATTGCAGTCGTGGTACGATTACAAGTTAAAATGGGATCCAAAGGAGTATGGTGGTGTTGAAATGCTGCACGTGCCATCCGATCATATATGGAGGCCCGATATAGTTTTGTACAACAAGTAAGATCTTTTACTGTTTACTTTAATCGTAATTACCCAGATATATGTCCAGAGTATGCAGATAAAATGTATGCACAGATTACCATGTGTTTTAATAATTAATTACCTTGCATACGATTTAGCGAAATGAACTTTAATGTACATCATCAATATTGATACCGTCTAACATTTCTGTTCTCATTTTCGCGTTTAATGTATACGTTTAATATCGCGTGTAGATATGCACATTTTATTAGTACACTGTATTTGAGTTCGACTCGTCAGACACGTCAGTCAGAATTAACTATCCACCGCTATAATATTGAATCAAATAAATAATGTTAAAACTTGTCAGTCTCGTTGACTGCACTTATGATTGGAATTAAATAGTGGACCGAAGCGTATTAAAGATTCGAGTAAGATTTATTTGAAGTATGTAACGAGTTAATCCTTAAATGCATGATTTTCTAATTTTACCAAAAGTTATCAACTAACAAAATACCTTGAAAGCGGTTGATTCAAATTGAAACGAACAGATGACGCTATTGTGTATTTGATTGGTACGTGGCATATCTGCAACACTACTCATTGCAGGTTTCCTACATTTTGTATATAATTTATAAGATTAAAACTGGTATGTTGCATTTATACAACTATATGCATTTGAGGGTTGAAGTCGTCGGAGTATGACAAAGGGTTGATAAATATGATATACGAAAAGATTGTATAACGGAAGGTACCGTCTCTTTGATTTCGTTTTATCATTTGAATTTTACAAAATTTCATTATCGTAGGAGATCGTTCGAGATTACTTGGCAATCCGCCGTGAATAATCTGTTAATCTTGGAGCTTTCATAACAGAAATAAAGGGGTTGGATTTATCTTGCAATTTCATTACTTTATCTTTTATCGTAGATGGGTTCTTGTACAAAGTATTCGTTTGAAGGATGTAAGTTATTTTTGGTGCATTCGGTGTTAGGTGAGATGGTAGGATTAGGGGATTTGGGTATTTGGAATACTAGGATTAGGATATTGGGATACTAGGATACTTGGGGTATTAGGGTAATTGGGATGGTAGGGTGATTGGGATGGTAGAGTGATTGGGATGGTAGGGTGATTGGGATGGTAGGGTGATTGGGATGGTAGGGTGATTGGGATATTAGGGTAATTGGGATGGTAGGGTGATTGGGATATTAGGGTAATTGGGATACTAGGGTAGTTGGGATACTAGAGTGATTGGGACACTAGGGTGATTGGGACACTAGGGTGATTGGGACACTAGGGTGATTGGGATACTAGAGTGATTGGGACACTAGGGTGATTGGGATACTAGAGTGATTGGGACACTAGGGTGATTGGGATACTAGAGTGATTGGGATACTAGAGTGATTGGGACACTAGGGTGATTGGGATACTAGAGTGATTGGGACACTAGGGTGATTGGGATACTAGAGTGATTGGGATACTAGGGTGATTGGGACACTAGGGTGATTGGAACACTAGAGTGATTGGGATACTAGAGTGATTGGGACACTAGGGTGATTGGGATACTAGAGTGATTGGGATAGTAGGGTGATTGGGATACTAGAGTAATTGGGACACTAGAATGATTGGGATACTAGAGTGATTGGGACACTAGGGTGATTGGGACACTAGGGTGATTGGGATACTAGAGTGATTGGGATACTAGAGTGATTGGGACACTAGGGTGATTGGGATACTAGAGTGATTGGGACACTAGGGTGATTGGGATACTAGAGTGATTGGGATACTAGGGTGATTGGGACACTAGGGTGATTGGAACACTAGAGTGATTGGGATACTAGAGTGATTGGGACACTAGGGTGATTGGGATACTAGAGTGATTGAGACACTAGGGTGATTGGGACACTAGAGTGATTGGGACACTAGAGTGATTGGGATACTAGAGTGATTGGGACACTAGGGTGATTGGGACACTAGGGTGATTGGGATAGTAGAGTGATTGGGACACTAGAGTGATTGGGATAGTAGGGTGATTGGGACACTAGGGTGATTGGGATAGTAGGGTGATTGGGACACTAGAGTGATTGGGATAGTAGGGTGATTGGGACACTAGGGTAATCGGGATACTAGGGTGATTGGGACACTAGGGTGATTGGGATACTAGAGTGATTGGGACACTAGGGTGATTGGGATACTAGAGTGATTGGGACACTAGGGTGATTGGGATACTAGAGTGATTGGGACACTAGAGTGATTGGGACACTAGGGTGATTGGGATACTAGAGTGATTGGGACACTAGAGTGATTGGGACACTAGGGTGATTGGGATACTAGAGTGATTGGGATACTAGAGTGATTGGGACACTAGGGTAATCGGGATACTAGAGTGATTGGGACACTAGGGTGATTGGGATACTAGAGTGATTGGGACACTAGAATGATTGGGATACTAGAGTGATTGGGACACTAGGGTGATTGGTATACTAGAGTGATTGAGACACTAGGGTGATTGGGATACTAGAGTGATTGGGACACTAGAATGATTGGGATACTAGAGTGATTAGGACACTAGGGTGATTGGGATACTAGAGTGATTGGGACACTAGAGTGATTGGGATAGTAGGGTAATTGGGATACTAGGGTAATTGGGATACTAGGGTAATTGGGATACTAGGCTACTTAGAATACTTAAGATACTAAGTTACATTAAGTTATCCTATTGTATTGTATTGTAGTGAATTATAGTCAAAGCTAGAAGTTATATTTTAGTCAAATCTACTACGAAAAGATTAATTACATCAAGCTAGATTATAGTCAGCGTCAGGTTATCTTTCATAAGTCTTCGTCAAGGTTGATCATGTACTGCATTACAATCAAAGTTAAATTTTATTGACATCTATTACCACAAGATTGATATCATGTTGCATTGTAGTCATCCTTAGGTGTACTCCCATGAGTCAAATATATCAGATTTGATTGATTATATCTTGCTGGATTACGATCAAAGCTAAGCAACATTTCAGTCAAATCTACCACGATAAGATTGATTATAATGCTATATATAATCAATGTTCTAATCGAAGTTAGATTTTAGTCACATTTCATGAATTACAAAGTTGAATTTTATCGAAATTTATTATAATAAGATATTGATCGTACCCTGCTGGATTACAGTAATCGTTAGGTGAACTCCCATGAGTCAGATTTATTAAAGTTGATCGATTACGTCCTACTGGATTATGATCAAAGTTAAGTTAGATTTTAGTTAAAACTATGATATGATTGATTATACCCTGCTGTATTATGATCAAAGTCAAGTTTGATTTTAGTCAAATCCACCATGATAACATTGATTATATATTGATATATTACAATCAATTATATATTAATATATTATAGTCAAAGTTATATTTCATTCAAGTCTGACATGACAGGATAGATCGTGTACTATAATAGATAGATATCATGTACTATTACATAGATGTACTGTATGAACGATAGCTTGTGAACACAGTCAAAGTTAATTTTCTTGAAATCTACCATAAGATCATCATGTACTATTACATAGATGTACTATATAGACTATAGAGATCGTGAACAACAATCAAAGTTAATTTTCTTGAAATCTACCATGAGATCATCATGTACTATCACATAGATGTACTATATAGACTATAGAGATCGTGAACAACAATCAAAGTTAATTTTCTTAAAATCCACGACAAGAGTTGTTATCACATCCAACTGGAATCACATCCAGCTAGAGTATATTTCATTCAAGTCTACCATGACAAGATATATCGTGCATTGAACAACAATCAAAGTTAATCTTCTTGAAATCTACGACAAGAGTTGTTATCACATCCAACTGGAATCACATCCAGTTAGATTTTAGCGTTAAGTTAATTTTTGACTCTATGTATAATTGAATAACGTGTACGTTTGATTGCAACAGTGCTGACGGTAATTTCGAGGTGACGCTGGCAACGAAGGCGACGTTAAATTACACAGGGAGAGTCGAGTGGAAGCCACCGGCGATATACAAGTCTTCCTGTGAGATCGACGTAGAATATTTTCCGTTCGACGAGCAGACGTGCGTCATGAAGTTCGGCTCGTGGACTTACGATGGCTTCCAGGTAACGATCACTTTTCCTAACCTCCGCTGGCTGAATATTAAACGGTGTTCGGAAATTTCGAGCCACGAGACAAAAATTACCTTCGGTGTCTTCGAACTTCCTCCATCCATACTCTGTAAAAAGTTTCAAATTATAGGAGAAGAATTTTAAATCGCTCCGACACTCTTATTTGATGAATTCGAACTCTTCAGGCTAAGTGATCGATCAGTTAATCAAATTCATTTATCATTCATTTTTTATTCAATTTCGTTTTGACTCTTAATGGAAGTCTTTTTTAAATAAAATTTTATAGGCAACTTTTATACATGCAAATTATTTTTGGGATTTTAAGGGAAATTCATTTCGTAGGAAGCTTAAATTAAATTTTTTAACTGTTACATGCATGTAGAAATTTTAGTATATTTTGTTTTGATTTTAAGAAGACCAAGATGTTTCATCAGTTGAGTTCAATCAAATTTTTTAATCAGTTAAATTTAAGCAGATTTGTTTAAATGAAGTTAAGAAGATTTGTTTAATCAATTTCATATAGAATGTTCGACCAAAACTCTACATCGTGTCCGTCAGTTCTATAAATCTTCCGGTTGTTCCAATTTATGTCACCGCTTTATTTTTCGCAAATTTATTCCGTAAATTCTATCAATTTATGTGTCCGTTATTTTCCGTGAATTTGTTTTGTAAATTCTCCCAATTTATTTGTCACAGTTTATTTTTATTTAAAAAATACAACAGTGATAGATATAATAGAGTAATGTATCTAAAAATTAAATAAAAATCTTGAACAAGAATAATTCTTCTTGTACATTAAAAAGTTATTTAATTCTCTCGAAAATAACAAATCTACCTAATTGAGTTACTGTATAAAAACGAACAAACCCAGAATAGTATTTTGGTAGCATGATTCAGGTATCCTCTATAGACAAAGTACCTTTTAATCAATTTTAGGAAGCTCCGATTGTTGGAAAGCGGGTACCGAACTATCCAGCAGCACTTGTAATGCCATCTATTTACCAGACATAATCCCCTTTTATTTCCCAGTATCATGAGGCAGGAGTTTCAGACTATTAAGCTTCAAGAGGGATACAATGAGCTCAATTGGTTCGAGCAATCATCGGATAACCGGAATCTCTGAATTCGAATTTCCATTTTGACGAACAGGACATTCTGTTTAATACAATGTCTATTCTTTTATCGAATTATTTCTCCTTTCACAATGCAAATTTTACATATATAAATACATAAAAACACTTTGCATTTCGTTGCAAATTTTAATCGTTTACAATAATTGTTACAGACAATTTTAAATTATCAGTCATTGGATGTGGTTTAAATTTTCAATTATTCAGTATGATTTCAATTGTGGGTTATTAAATATGATTTCAGTTTTGATTGCAAGCATTTAAATCGTGGAAATAATAACTCGATACAAACGAATGCGTTGGAAATTTGGGGCGTCGAAATTCAGTGCGTGGGAATTCAACGTATGGAAATTCGACGCGTGGGAATTCAATACGTGGAAAATCGGCGCGGAGGAATTCAACGAGTGGGAATTCTGCGCATGGGAATTCTGCGCGTGGGACTTCTGCGCATGGGAATGCTGCGCGTGGGTACTATGCGCATGGGAATTCCGCGCTTTGGAATTCTATGCGTTGGAATTCGGGCACGTGGAAATCCGACGCGTAGAGAAATTCGACGCGTGAGAATTCGGTGCGTGGAAATTCGATACGTAGAGAAATTCGACGCGTGGAAAATTGGCGCGTAGGAGTTCGGCGCATGGAAATTCGACGCGTGAGAATTCAGCGCGAGGGAATTCTACGCGTTGGAATTTGGACGCGTGGAAATCCGACGCGTGAGAATTCGGTACGTGGAAATTCGATACGTAGAGAAATTCGACGCGTGGAAAATTGGCGCGTAGGAGTTCGGCGCGTGAGAATTCGGCGCGAGGGAATTCTACGCGTTGGAATTTGGACGCGTGGAAATCCGACGCGTAGAGAAATTTGATGCGTGGAAATTCAACGCGTGGAAATTTGATGCATGGAAATTCGACGCGTGAGGATTCGGCGCGTGGGAATTCTACGCGTTGGAATTTGGGCGCGTGGAAATCCGACGCGTAGAGAAATTCGACGCGTGGAAATTTGATGCGTGAGAATTCGGTGCGTGGAAATTCGATGCGTAGAGAAATTCGACGCGTGGAAATTTGGCGCGTAGGAGTTCGGCGCGTGGGAATTCTACGCGTTGGAATTTGGGCGCGTGGAAATTCGACGCGTGGAAATTTGATGCGTGAGAATTCGGTGCGTGGAAATTCGACGCGTGTAGATTCGGCGCGTGGGAATTCTACGCGTAGGAATTCTGCGCGTTGGAATTTGGTGCGTAGAATTTCGACGCGTGGAAATTCGGTGCGTGGAAAGCCACCGTGTAAAAATACAACGCGTGGAAATTCAGTGCGTAGTAATCCTACTCTTAGAAATTCGCTGCGCAATAATTGAACGCGTAGAAATCTAACATGTAAATATAACATCTCAACCCCAAAATGTATCGTAACGCAATAGAACTCGTATTAAATCCTCCACCCACAAATGCCATACACTCAACACTGATTTACCGAAACCTCTCTTCCGTTCGTTATCCCCCTTGACACTAAAATAAAAAAGGAATCCCATTTCACTAGAAACGACCACATAAATTTTACATTCGACAGAAAAAAAAACCGTGAATCTTCCGATTGAAAGGAAACAAAGAAACGTGGAAGCCACAAGTGGCATGCGGTTTAGAAGATCGTTTCGGATCGTTATTTCGCGGACGATTGTCGTTGTGCGACAGCGTGCGACACGATTGACCCGGGTGTTATCGGGCAAAATATCTCTACTACAATGAAGAATGAATAATGCATTAGGCGAGTAATGTTGTCCATACATCATCACGGCCAACGACGGGGATATCCATCAAGTTCATTTAATAAGAAGTACATACCGATCGATCAGCTTTATGTGGACCAGCAATGAACGTGAAGGATGATTACGTGAAACCCTTTTAACGATCTGTTAGGATACCGAGTCTTTTATATTAGTCTTTGATATCGAGGCATCCTCGATTGCTGTCGTTAAACAGCACGATGGATAACGTGTTATCGTTTATGGCCTGTTATCGGTTTTATCCACTTACAAATCCAAAGGATTCCTTTTCATATCGCGATAGTTATCGAACGGCTTTTAATCTTCTTGTTATTTGCTGCTCGTTTATTTCGGACTATTAGATACGTGCAGGACTTTCGGGCAAATTCATGGGTAAATTTAGGTGTCATATAGATTTATAAGTTAAGCGATTTATAAATATATTTATAGGTTAAGAGACAAAAAATAATTTTGGATATATATATTTTTGTTGTGATGTAAATGTTTGTTGGAATATGTTTATTACGATAATTGTTAAATTGTTTGGTATTGTAATAGAGAATTGTAATAAGCAATTGTAAACAACAAACAATAATTGTTTAAATTGTTTGGTATTGTAATAAAGAATTGTAATAAGCAATTGTAAACAACAAACAATAATTGTTTAAATTATTTAATTTGTTTAAATTGTTCAAATTGTATAAATTGTATAAATTGTTCAAATTGTATAAATTGTTCAAATTGTATAAATTGTTCAAATTGTATAAATTGTATAAATTGTATAAATTGTTCAAATTGTATAAATTGTTCAAATTGTTCAAATTGTATAAATTGTTCAAATTGTTCAAATTGTATAAATTGTATAAATTGTTCAAATTGTTTAAATTGTTTAAATTGTTTAAATTGTTCAAATTGTATAAATTGTATAAATTGTTCAAATTGTATAAATTGTTCAAATTGTATAAATTGTTCAAATTGTATAAATTGTTCAAATTGCTTAAATTGTATAAAGTGTATAAATTGTTCAAATTGTATAAATTATTTATTATGGTAATATGTTTATTATAATTCTGAAATGCATCAATTAGAAAATTCATCACTTAAAAAAATTTCAATTTGAAAATTTAGAATTTGAACATTTGTTAACTTGAAGGTCCATAATGTTTAAATTTGTCAAATGAAAATTCATGATTTTCATCAACTGAAAATTTGTATAACCATCTAATACCTAAATTAAAATATTTGTAACTACCTAATGTCTAAACATAAAAATTTGTTAATAAATATAAAAATTAGTAAATTAAAGCACTGTTTAATTGTTCGCAGGTCGATCTTCGACACATCGACGAAATCCGTGGCAGCAACGTCGTCGACATCGGCGTCGATCTGTCGGAGTTTTATACTTCCGTCGAGTGGGACATCCTCGAAGTCCCAGCCGTGAGGTGAGCATATCGATTGCAACTATAAATACTCGAAAACAAACAAAATCTTATAATCCCCTTTATAAGATTTCTCTGTCAAACCAACATACATCGTCCACCTTTTCACAAAATATTACAAACACGTAATTTAAAAATCATCCAAACTTAAACAGCAATAATCCACATTTTTAAATGATCGACACGTTCCCCAGAAACTATCAAAAATACAAGAGGAATGCTAACGAAGCAAATTTATAACGAGGACAAAAGATATTTGACTGTTCCATAATTAAAAGCCGTCATTGTCAGAATGCGGAGAAGAGTTTATAAAAATTTTATCGGAAACCTTGCTAGGAGCGTGAGAACCTAATTATTTGCAGTTAATTTATCGCGAGACGGTAGCGGTGAATTATTCGAAACAATTTCTGTCGCAATTAATTAAATATGCGAACTTATAATTTTGTCGTGTATGCATATAATATTGGATGCATAAAATTTTCCTCGGAGAGTGCAGTAATTGGCTGCAAATTGAGAAATCTCGTAGTAATTTCTTGCTGTCGCATTGCATTAGGACGGAAAATAGTACTCTTCACAATAGTGAGCTGAAAATGAAGTTAACATTTTTCTTTTGAAATACAAGATAGAAGCTTGATATTTTAATAGTAGTTTTAGTAGCTTCATATTTTATAGTAGAAGTGTAATATTTTCGTACTGGGATATTTAATATTTTCGTATTTTCTTATTAGAGAAAATATATACGACGCGTAGAAATTCGATATGTGGAAATTCGACGCGTGAGAATTCAACGCATAAGAATTCTACGCTTGGGAATTCTGCGCATGGGAGTTCTACGCGTGGGAATTCTGCGCGTGGGACTTCTGCGCATGGGAATTCTGCGCGTGGGACTTCTGCGCATGGGAATTCTGCGCGTGGGATTTCTGCGCATGGGAATTCTGCGCGTGGGAGTTCTGCGCATGGGAATTCTGCGCGTTGGATTTCTGCGCATGGGAATTCTGCGCGTGGGTATTCTACGCGTGGGAATTCTGCGCATGGGAGTTCCACGCGTTGGAATTCTGCGCGTGGGACTTCTACGCGTTGGAATTTCTACGCGTGGAAATTCTACGCGTAGGAATTCTACTCGTGGGAATTCTGCGCATGGGAATTCTACGCGTTGGAAATTAACCGCGTGGAATTTCGATGCGTGAGAATTCGACGCGTGGAAATTCAACGCGTAGAGAAATTTGACGCGTAGAAATTCTACGCATGGGAATTCTGCGCGTTGGAATTTAGCGCGTGAGAATTCAAAGCGTAGGAGTTCGACGCATGGAAATTCGACGCGTAGAAATTCGATGCGTGGAAATTCGACGCGTGGAAATTCTATGCGTGGAAATTCGAAGCGTAGAATTTCGATGCGTGGAAACCCACCTTGTACTAATACAACATATAAAAATTCGTCGTGCAATAATTCATCGCGTAGAAATCTAACGTATAAATACAGTGTCCCACAACTACCGTACTCCCTGAAGCCCCAAGCGCAGGGAGTTATCGTGCTCTCACTGCAGTATTTTTCTTTCACCAAAACTTCATCGGACCTCATTAATATCTCAAGTAACCGTATTTAATTAAACCCATACCTACAAAGCACTCTTAAACCCGAAAGATCCGTCCGAAACGTAATACGACGTAATAAGATATTCTTTTCAGAGTCCAATTCCCGAAAGATATTCATATATAATCGAGCTAATGAAAGTTTCACGGATAACTTCGTTAGTTAACCGTGTTCCACGATGTTTCGGGATAACGATACGACCAGCGGGTTTCACGAACATGTCTCGTTTGCAGAAATGAAAAATTTTACACGTGCTGCGACGAGCCTTACCTCGACATAACGTTCAACATCACCATGAGACGGAAGACTCTGTTTTACACCGTCAACCTCATAATACCGTGTATGGGTATCTCGTTTCTTACGGTGTTGGTCTTCTATCTGCCAAGCGACAGTGGCGAGAAGGTAACCATTCTTCTAAAAAAAATATATTATTATTTCTGTTTCGATTTGTTTTAATAAGGAGAGACGTTTTTTACTGACGGCAACTGCATCGGTTGGATTAATCTTAATTTAATTGTACTGCAGTCTGTTTAATCGACTTCTATTTAAATATAGTAGGAGCTTAATATTTTTGTGTTGGGGTATTTAATATTTTAAATTCTACACATAGGAATTCGGCGCGTGGGAATTCTATGCATAGGAATTCTATGCGTGGGACTTTTACGCATGGGATTGCTGCGCGTGGGAGTTCTGCGCATGGGATTGCTGCGCGTGGGAGTTCTGCGCATGGGAATTCTGCGCGTGGGAGTTCTGCGCATGGGAATGCTGCGCGTGGGAGTTCTACGCATGGGAATTCTGCGCGTGGGAGTTCTACGCATGAGAATTCTACGCGTGGGAGTTCTGCGCATGAGAATTCTACGCGTGGGAGTTCTGCGCGTGGGAGTTCTACGCATGGGAATTCTGCGCGTGGGATTTCTACGCATGGGAATTCTACGCGTTGGAAATTCGGCGCTTGGAATTTCGATGCGTGGGAGTTCTACGCATGGGAATTCTACGCGTTGGAAATTCGGCGCTTGGAAATTCGATGCGTGGGAGTTCTACGCATGGGAATTCTACGCGTTGGAAATTCGGCGCTTGGAAATTCGATGCGTGGGAGTTCTACGCATGGGAATTCTACGCATTGGAAATTCGATGCGTGAGAATTCGGAGCGTGGAAATTCGACGCGTAGAGAAATTTGATGCGTGAGAATTCGGAGCGTGGAAATTCGACGCGTAGAGAAATTCGATGCGTGAGAATTCGGAGCGTGGAAATTCGACGTGTGAGAATTCGGCGCGTGGAAATTTGATACGTTGAAATTTAGTGCGTGAGAATTCGGAGCGTGGAAATTCTCCATATGGAAATTTGACGCGTAAATATTCGACGCATGGAAATTCGGCGCGTGGGAAATTAAACCATCCAATCTATTAATTTATTTAATTCAATTTATCGATTTGTTACTTTATTTAAACTATACCCTACATAATTCTATTTATCCCATTTATTCTTCTACATCTATTCAATTCTAATTCCTTTGATCAACCTATGTCAATGATAATTAAAATTTCAACGTGCAATGTTTACCAATTTCAACAAAGTACGGAGAACAGCATGATGTACAGACTAATCGATAAGTATCGTGCGTAAATTCGTAAGAGCGCGAAATTTTGAACAGAACCAGATTCGTCGAATGAAAATGGATTCCGCGGAGGGTCGTGGGGTTCGGAGAGGGTCGAAATATCAAAATCCAACGTCGGTATGCAAGCCTCTAAATGCCGTTCGGCCTTCATTCCTCGTGGACTCTTGACCTCGAGCCGATACCCACTTGACGCCGTATACGCCTCTATAATTCAGTCGTATTGTTCTGACTCGTGAGAGGCTGCCAAAAGGGTAAAGGGGGAAGAGAAAAAACCCGGATAGAAGGTCAAATGTCAGCGTGCCATCCACAGCCGCAAGCCGACACTTTCGTTCGATCTCAGAACAGACGATATTCTTCGGTTTATGGACCCTATCGAATTTTTATACCTAAGTGCTCTTTTGTAAAATACTGTACAATTATTTACAAATTCATGTGATTCAAAAATTCCTAGATCTTGACATAGATCGTCACCATATTTAGATCTTTCGTAGATCTTGTTCCTAGATTGTTACATCTGCAGGTCTTGATATCCCTAGATCATCGACGTATTTAGATCCTAAATATTCCTAGATCCCCGAATCTTTGGATCTTCGAGTACCTAAATAACCGAATCTCTAAATCTTCCTAAATCTCAAAGCCCTACATCCCCAAATTTATAGATTCCCAAATCCCTAGACCTCCAAACTCTGTATTCCAAAATCCCTAGACCTTCAAACTCTATATCCCAAAATCCCTAAAGTTGAAAATCCCTAGACCTCCAAACTCTGTATTCCAAAATCCCTAGACCTTCAAACTCTATATCCCAAAATCCCTAGAGTTGAAAATCCCTAAGGTCCAAAAATTCCTAGAGCCCGAAATCCCCAGATCCCAAAACCTTAAGACCCCCAAATCCCTATATTCCAAAATCCCTAGATCCCGAAACCCTAAGTCCACCAAATCCCTATATCCCGAAACCTTAAGTCCCCCAAATCCCTAGATCCCAAAATCCTAAGTCCACCAAATCCCTGTATCCCGAAACCCTAAGTCCCCCAAATCCCTAGATCCCGAAACCCTAAGTCCCCAAATCCCTATATCCAAAAATCTCTAGATCCCAAAATCCTAAGACCCCCAAATCCCTATATCCAAAAATCTCTAGATCCCAAAACCCTAAGACCCCCAAATCCCTATATCCAAAAATCTCTAGATCCCAAAACCCTAAGATCCCCAAATCCCGATATCCAAAAATCTCTAGATCCCAAAACCCTAGACCCCAAAATCCCTAGATCCCAAAACCCTAAGCCCCCAAAATCCTTAGATCCCGAAACCCTAAAAATCTCTAGCTCCAAAAATCCCTATATTCCAAAATCCCTAGACCTCCAAATAACTAAATTCACAAATGTTAAAATGTCCCCAAAAATGTATCGAACATACGCGCCTTTTCGCATTAGTTACAGTATTTTCGGTAGGGAAGAGAGATCTAGTCCTGACTGTACGAGATCGCGTTTGAAAAAGACAATAGCAACGGAGCATGAATCCGGCTTCAGTTGGCGAATCTGCTAGGGAAACAATACGTTCTCGAATCTGCCTTTGTCCCTCGTTTCTCGTTTGCCTACCGATTTGAAAGCTGCACCGACCAATCGCGAATATCGACTTCCATCTCGCGTTACACGCCTATCTTTACGTGTATCGCGTTTGTATGCAAGGAATATTTGCGTATCGTGTATCTGGAAACACGCCGGGTGTACCGTGAAACGAACCCTTATCCTCCAGGCAAGTTCTGTTCGCGATCGTGTTGGTATTTTAAATCGGGAGGAAGGGAACCATCTTTTGGGACGATAAACATTTGCATGTGTTATGGTGTCAAATTATAGGAGTCGATAAAAGTTCTTGGGAAAAGGAAATATTTTGGGGTTTGTGGTAAGAGAGATGTTAGTAGATATTAGCGTTTACGTGGATACTTAGATACAGTGTGGATCGCTGGATTTGATATGTTCCTAGATATTGTGCAGTTCAATGATCCAGATTTCCTCTAAATTCTGCGCGTGAGAATTCTGCGCATGGGAATGCTGCGCGTGGGAGTTCTGCGCATGGAACTGCAGCGCGTAGGAGTTCTGCGCATTGGAATTCTGCATATGGGAATTCTACGCGTTAGAATTCTGCGCATGGGAATTCTACGCGTTGGAAACTCGACGCGTGAGAAATCAAAGCGTAGAAATTCGACGCGTAGAGAAATTCGGCGCGTAGAGAAATTCAACGCGTGGAAATTCGATGCATAGAGAAATTCGACGCGTGGAAATTCGATGCGTGAGAATTCGACGCGTGGAAATTCGATGCATAGAGAAATTCGATGCGTAGAGAAATTCGACGCGTGAGAATTCGACGCGTGGAAATTCGACGCGTGGAAATTCGACGCGTGGAAATTCGATACGTAGAGAAATTGGACGCGTGGAAATTCGTTGCGTAGAGAAATTCGATGCGTAGAGAAATTCGACGCATGGAAATTTGACGCGTGGAAATTCGACGCGTAGAAATTCGGCGCGTGGAAATTCGATGCGTGGAAATTCGACGCGTAGAAATTCGGCGCGTGGAAATTTGATGCGTGAGAATTCGGCACGTGGAAATTCGACGCGTGAAAATTCCATGCGTCGAATTCGCAGAGATTCCTAAATCCCTTTTCCCCAAAATATCAATACATCCAATTTCGAAAATCCCAAGTTTAAAAAATGGCCCCCAAAAATACATAAAAAGACAAGTAAGAGTTTCTTAAATAAAGCAAAAATAATTAAAAAAGAAAAAGAAGAAATTTGATAAATACCGCGAACAATAGGTGCGACCTTAACACGTTCCGAAATACAATCCTGTGTCATGAACGAATAAAAGGTGCATTTTGTTCGTCGCACTTAATCTCGAGGGCTCTTTGTCTCTTTGTGGCGGATTCACTTTGCTCGAGGATGCCTTACAAATTCTGAATCGAATCGGAATATTCTCCTCCTCTGATCATTCTTTTTCCCATTTTTTTTTTTAGCCTTTTCTAATCTTGTTGAAACGATCGACTGTTTGATTGCAGGTCAGCTTATCAATTTCGATTTTACTGTCGCTGACTGTGTTCTTCCTTCTGCTGGCCGAAATTATCCCGCCCACATCGCTCGTGGTACCGCTTCTCGGTAAATTCGTCCTTTTCACCATGATCCTAGACACCTTCAGGTATAATCCATCAATATATACGCCAACGGTTTGAACATAAACGATAATTTAAGGGGAGCGTCATTCTCATTTTATCTTCGCACGTCTCCATTGAAGTAAATGGGAAAAAGATTGTCTCACACGAGGTACCTTTTCTGGAGAACCAGAGCACCTACATGTACGCCCAAGGTACCAAATTAAAGCTAAGGAGATGGCCGACAATCTCTGCGCGTGGGAGTTCTGCGCATGGAAATGATGCGCGTGAGAGTTCTGCGCATGGGAATTCTGCGCGTTGGAATTCTGCGCATGGGAATTCTACGCGTTGGAAACTCGGCGCGTGAGAATTCAAAGCGTAGAAATTCGACGCGTAGAGAAATTCAACGCGTGGAAATTCCACGCGTAGAGAAATTCGATGCGTGAGAATTCGGCGCGTGGAATTTCGATGCGTAGAGAAATTCGACGCGTAGAAATTCGATAGGTAGAGAAATTCGACGCGTGAGAATTCGACGCGTGAGAATTCGACGCGTAGAGAAATTCGATGCGTGGAAATTCGACGCGTGGAAATTCGATGCGTGAGAATTCGACGCGTAGAGAAATTCGACGCGTGGAAATTCGACGCGTGAGAATTCGACGCGTGGAAATTCGATGCGTAAAGAAATTCGACGCGTGGAAATTCGATGCGTAAAGAAATTCGACGCGTGGAAATTCGATGCGTGAGAATTCGATGCGTGAGAATTCGACGCGTAGAGAAATTCGACGCGTGGAAATTCGACGCGTGGAAATTCGATGCGTGAGAATTCGATGCGTAGAGAAATTCGACGCGTGGAAATTCGATGCGTAGAGAAATTCGACGCGTGGAAATTCGACGCGTGGAAATTCGACGCGTGAGAATTCGACGCGTGGAAATTCGATGCGTAGAGAAATTCGACGCGTGGAAATTCGATGCGTAGAGAAATTCGACGCGTGAGAATTCGACGCGTGGAAATTCGACGCGTGGAAATTCGATGCGTAGAGAAATTCGACGCGTGGAAATTCGATGCGTAGAGAAATTCGACGCGTGGAAGTTCAATGCGTAGAGAAATTCGACGCATGGAAATTCGGCGCGTGGAAATTTGATGCGTGAAGTGGATTTTTTTTGTAGTCCTTCAATTTTTTTAAAACTGGCCATAGGTGTGGCCTTTGAGGTAAGTTGTCAGTGAAGTGTTTACAAAAAAATGAAGGCCTACAAAAAAAATCCACTTCACTCAGATTATCGGCCATCTCCTTAGCTTTAATCTGGTACCTTGGACATACATGTAGCTGCTCTGGTTCTCCAGAAAAGGTACCTTATGTGAGACCATCTTTTTCCCATTTTCTTCAATGAAGACGCATGCGTAGAAAAAATGAGAATGACGCCCGCCTTAAGAAAACTTTGACTAATCGACTCGACGGATAACTGAATCGTCGATTGAATTGTATCTGCTTTTCAGTATATGCGTAACCGTGGTAGTCCTCAATGTTCACTTCCGGTCGCCACAGACGCACGTGATGGCACCGTGGGTCCGTCGTGTTTTTATCCATGTTCTGCCAAGGCTACTGGTGATGCGCAGGTATAATACGTCTTCGAAGAGAACCGATTACGATTCCAGGCAAGATATGATTCTACCGAGCATTTGGAACAGTCGTTGGGTCTATGCCAAGCAGCGTTAGAACGTTCATTAGTGCCCTTTGCACGTGACGTTAGCGTCACGTCGTCTCTGCAACCATTAGCACAACTACGGTATTACCTCCCTAAATGGCACCATTTCTACCGCTATAACCGATCATTCCTCGCCTTTGACGCTAATTAACAGATTACGACGCTCCTAATCTCGTTATATTGCCGATTAGAGATTTACACTTGTAACCTCGATATATTGCTACCTGTATTATCGATTTGCTATTACGTTAGTTGATATTATTACGTTGTCGCTTCGTCGCCATGTGTTATATTGCCAAGTAAATTTCATTCAAGTGTTCTACGTATGGAGAAATTTCAATTGTAGAATTCTATATATATTTTAAACAAAATTTAGTTTAATAATATTCAAGTGTGGAATTTCAAGTGGAGTCAGAGATCAGATGCGGAGTTCTACAGGGAGAATATTAAGTCTGGAATTCCATACAAAGAAAAAGTTTAAATATGGAATTCTACTTGCAGACAAATTTTAAATATGGAATTCCTTGTGTAATATAATATTAGACGTAGAATTCTACAGACAGTAAAACTTGAAGTAGCAAATTTTGTATTCTGAAATGTCTCAAATATAGAATTCCATTTATTTTCAAATCTTGAAGGTGGAATTCCATCTACAAATGATTCTAAGTGTGGAATTCTATGTATTGTCGAATATTAAATGTGGAATTCCACACTTAGAATACTGTATGGATGGAATTCCACACTTAGAATACAGTATGGATGGAATTTCATATTTAATATTTTACAATGGATGGAATTAAATGTGGAATTCCATTCATATAGTCTTCTACGTGTGGAATTCCACTCAATACCGACTATCAAATGTGGAATTCCACCTATAAAGAAGGCTAAGTGTGGAATTCCACCCTTTGCCGACTATAAAATGAGGAATTCTACTGATTTTCGAATATCAAACGTGGAATTAGACTCATAAAGAATCCTGAGTGCGGAATTGCACTCATTGCCGAGTATCAAATGTGGAATTCCACTGATTTTCGAATATCAAATGTGAAATTCCACCTATAAAGAATCCTAAGTGTGGAATTCCACCTATTGTCGACTATCAAATGTGGAATTTCACTCACTGTCGATTATAAAATGTAGAAATCCATCCATAAAGGATCCTAAGTGTGGAATTCCACCTATAAAGAATCCTAAGTATGGAATTCCACCTAATGTCGACTATCAAATGTGGAATTCCTCCCATTGTCAATTATAAAATGTAGAATTCGATCCATAAAGGATCCTAAGTGTGGAATTCCACCTATAAAGAATCCTAAGTATGGAATTCCACCTAATGTCGACTATCAAATATGGAATTCCACCCATTGTCGATTATAAAATATAGAATTCCATCCATAAAGGATCCTAAGTTTGAAATTCCACCTATTGTCGACTACCAAATGTGGAATTCCACCCATTGCCGATTATAAAATGTAGAATTCCATCCATAAAGGATCCTAAGTGTGGAATTCCACCCATTCTCAAATATAAAATGTGGAATTCCACCCACAGAAATATCCTAAATAGAATTCCATACACAACACCCTAAACGTGGAATTCCATTTACTGTCAAATATCTTGTATTAGAAATTGCACCCACTAAAAACCTTAATATAAAATTCCTCACACTCCCACACAGCAATATAACGAGAGTCTTCAATGAAAATTTATTTTGCATAAATATTTCCTTTCTCAAAAGACATTTATAAAAGTGCCATTTATAGATGTAATACCATACCACTTTCTCCGTTCGCTACAGCTAGCAAATCGATGGATCGTTAAAAAGATCCATAATCGAAAGAATCGAAATCCTGCACCAGCCACTGTAAATGCAAACACGGTAGTAGAATTTCATACAGCGTTCATATGCACCCCCGTTCAGCACATCGTAGCACTTTGCTAAGACCTCTACGTTCATGTCCAATAATTTAACATCGATTGTGAATCGCCACTGTCACCCACATGCTCGATACCATACTGCCTACGACAATCATATCGCCTGTATGTACTAACATTATTTATACAAAATAAAACGTAGTCTCACGAGTTTCAAAACCGACATCCATTGCTAGTGAAATATGTCGAATCGAAATTAAATACATTTAGAACTGCTTATTCACTATTTTTAGTAACATTATGTAAATATATTATATTGTTAGATAGTATGAAGTAGGTTGTAGTAGTTTATGTTCAAAGATTAAAATGGTGTTTTTCATTCGAATAGGCCGCAGTACCAGATAGACAAACGTAGCATGTCTGGTCATCACGGTCAACGTGTAATGGTTAGAACGTGCAACGGTCTCGAGTTACGAGATCCATCTCTGTTCGTAGAGACCTCGGCGTCGGAGCTGGTTGAATCTTCCGTTTTGTTCCCGAGTCTCGATTCGCGGGACGAATTACATCCTCGGTGAGTCTAACGATCGCTTAGATCAACTAGCGATATGGTAAAATTACATTCAGAGAGCAAGGTGGATTCCTATAGGTAGTGGATTCCCATCTATGTTGATTTCAGTCCTTAAATTTATAATTTATAGTGATAAGGAAATTTAGCAATTAGAAAATGCAAGAATATTGAAGTTGGCAAATTTGGAACTAACAGTAAAATTTGTTTTTCAGGGAATTAGAAGCGGTAAACTTGGGAAGTGCGTGTCGTATTCATGGCTCACCAGCGGCCACAGCTGCTCCTCCGCCTCAACTCCCTACCGAGGAGAGCGTGGACGCTCTCTGTAACACGCTTCATCATTGGCATCACTGCCCAGAACTGTACAAGGCCATCGAAGGCATCCGTTTCATTGCCGACCATACGAAAAGAGAAGAGGACTCTACTAGAGTATGCCTCATTATCTTACTTCCAAGCAACTCCTAGAAACTAGAAGATATCCCAAAGAAGGAATTTAATATTCTCATCATAGTTTAATATTCTCGTGTCAGTTTAATATTCCAAGACCGAAGGCCTTAGATTTAAGTCTATCATGAAACGAACATGTATTTGTTAAAGCATATATGTATACTTTCACACAGTCACAGCGTAGGTTACAAAAATTAATCTCAGTTTATGAGTATAAGTGAAGTACCTATATAAGTACTTAACTTTATGTCAAAACTTATATGAGTACAAGTGAAGTACCTATATAAGTACTTAACTTTATATCAAAACTTATGTGAGTACAAGTGAAGTACCTATATAAGTACCTAACTTTATGTCAAAACTTATGTGAGTACAAGTGAAGTACCTATGTAAGTACTTAACTTTATGTCAAAACTTATATGAGTACAGGTGAAGTACCTATGTAAGTACTTAACTTTATGTCAAAACTTATATGAGTACAAGTGAAGTACCTATATAAGTACTTAACCTTATGTCAAAACTTATATGAGTACAAGTGAAGTACCTATGTAAGTACCTAACTTCATGTCAAAACTTATGTGAGTACAAGTGAAGTACCTATGTAAGTACTTAACTTTATGTCAAAACTTATATGAGTACAAGTGAAGTACCTATGTAAGTACTTAACTTTATGTCAAAACTTATATGAGTACAAGTGAAGTACCTATGTAAGTACTTAACTTTATGTCAAAACTTATATGAGTAGAAGTGAAGTACCTATATAAGTACTTAACTTTATGTCAAAACTTATATAACTATTAGTGAAGTACCTATACAAGTACCTAACTTTATGCCAAGACTTATATAAATATAAGTGAAGTACCTATACAAGTACCTTACTGTATGCCAAGACTTATATAAGTATAAGTGAAGTACCTATATAAGTACCTAACATGTGTCAAAACTTATGTAAGTATAAGTACCTGTATAAATACCTAACTTCATGTCAAAACTTATATAAGTACCTAACTCTCTGTCAAAACTTATATAAGTGAAATATAAATTATTAGTACTAATAAATTGTTAAAACCATTTCAGGTGAAAGAAGATTGGAAGTACGTCGCGATGGTGCTCGACAGGCTATTCCTGTGGATTTTTTTTTTAGCCGTGGTCGTCGGCACAGCGGGAATCATCCTCCAGGCCCCGACGTTGTACGACGATCGCATCCCCATCGACGTGCGACTGTCCGAGATCGCCTCTACCACTGCCAAGCCACACATCGTCACGAGCCTCTGAGAGACAATTGTTCAATTTCGTTATCCTCACGTACAACGCATGCTCACGTACATACACCCACACACAAACACGTATACAATGTACGCAACAACGCGAGGAAGATACATTATACGTTCGTGTTGACCAGGGACTTTTACAAGAACCGTGTATTCTCAAGAACTTCGGTGTATTTGAACGTACGATGCTTCTAACGTTTTCGTTTACACCTAGATTCTTGAAAGTACCCAATACTTGCGTTTCTATCGCTTTTACCTACTTACGTTATCGACTCATTCATCTGGTTCGAGTTACAATTTTCGTTGTAATGCTCTTATCGAACGAGGAAGTTTCATTAATGATCAAATACTCTCATAAGTGATCTGAACGAGAAGGATAACGAATTTACGTGTGGCGTATCGTCCCTTTTCATGCTAGATCTATCAATGTGTTCACGAGTTCAGTTTTAACGTACATGTCTCTTTTGGTAATTAGTATAGAAAAGGACATTGACCTCGGTGACCTTGAAGTATATTGTCAAGGATGTCATTCTGAATTTTTCTCTATGCATATAGAAAATGCCGCTGGCTTTAATTTCAGAGATATTCAGAGACATTTAGAATGTTCCTGACTATGTGTTTCAAGGTCATGGAATGTCCTTTTTATATATAATTGTCGTCCCTTTTTGTACCTAACTTTATGTCAAAATGACAATCATGTTGCATAGCAACGGTGATTATATCCAACACTTTATAAATTTGGACATTAGATATTTCAAGTCCTTAGACTTCAGCTACAATTTCCCTAGGATATACCAAAGAATGTCCTAAAATAATTCTGCAGAAAATGTATTCCTCTGAGAATCTCCTATGATTGTCTAAAAAAATCCCTATGTTTGCTACAGCTTTGCATTTTGTTTTTGTAAACCGAGCTTTACTTTATTTTCACTGATTGCAAAAGTTCCTAAGCGTGGTCAGGGTAAACCTTTTACCCGACGCTAACGACGATACTGTCCAAGACAGAAAAAATCCAGAAAATTGGATGAAAGAGTTACGCGTAAACGCAGTTATCCTCCTCGTTGAAGTTCATCGATATTTTAATACGAGATTGTTTGGACGTTTTAATTGCAACAGATATTTAAGTTCGTTGACGAAACGGTGCAATTTAAATGCAATGATTCTTTTGTATTTTAGTGAACACGAGGAAAATAGAGGTTTCTCATCCCTGGTGTTAACGACTGAAAGACTGAAGCCTCGGCGAGTCTTCGACTTTTTTGCATAAATTAAAAACGATTAACGGCCAATTAAATTGCAGTTTTGCCTGCTCAAGACGAGGGTTCTCAAAAAGCATACGCACACGAGCGGCCAGAACGTAGAGATAAAATGATAAAGGAGATGAAGAATTTCGACTCTCTGAGCTTTAACAAAACGGTACACTTCTTTTTTCGATGTTTCTTTAACGACGTTTTACGTTCAACTAATCTGTCGTATACCGACGGATATTTTGTACTAACCCTTTGATGACGCTCAGAGAATTTATTGTTAGTCCTTATGATACGCATGGATAAAAATTGGAAGTAATAAACAATGGCATTCCTAGGTGAATGAAAACTGCGAACACATTTCTTGATCTACGGACAACGATCGACATCGTAACTTTTTAAAAATGTTTCATTACGTTATCTTCGCTTATGTACTTTTCAATGATAACCCCGAAGAACAAGAAATGTGTTCCTGCAAATAATTATTGAAAGGAATCGTATTCCAGCTCGTTGTTTTATTGTTAATATCGCGAACGAAACACGTAAACTGTAGAAACAAGATATTAAAAGTAATAAGAAGAACAGGTTGTCGAAACGTGTACACGATGTAGTATTAATTACGGAAAGATCTAAAAGGGTTCAATTTCGTGACAGTTTCATTCACGTTGCAATTGTGATTCTTCTGTGGTCTTCGTTCACCGAGAGGGTTTATCGTGTTCAAGCGTTTTGTACACTGGTTGGCACTGTAGGTTCTCTTTGACAAAATGGCGGTGTGTAAAAAGATACATTCAAGTGTGTAGTGATAGAAACCTTTAAATGGATTCAACTTTTCAGTCATGTTTTTTATTTTCAAATAATTTTATTGTTCAAATGTTTGTACATGCTTTATGCTTTTTACATGCAATGTTAAAAGTATGTAGTAATAGAAACCTTTAAATAGATTCAACTTTTCACTCATGTTTCTTATATTCAAATAGTTTTATTGTCCAAATGTTTTGTATATGCTTTATGCTTTTAACATGCAATGTTACATACAAAGACAGCAAATGATCTAAAAATAATTACTTCTGAATTGTGACAAATAGTCAAGTCACTCTTCATATGAAGAATAAAAAGTTTTCTTTCATTTTGTCATTTTTTGTCAATGCTAAGGTCTATAATGTTCACCAGTGTACAAAACAGAAGACAAAAGAAATCGCAACATAAATGGGACCGAAGTTATATTTTACACTCGTTAATCTCGTGGTTTTAAACGAAGAACGTCGATCATAACGAAAGAAGGAGGATCACAGCAGCGTAAATGCGGATGGCATGGAATTCGACGAAGCCTGTTGCAGACTCAGGAAGAATGAAACAAAATATTGAATGATTTCCGAAATTTACATCGAGCCTGTAACAATGGGGCCATATTTTCACAAAAATATTTAAGAAAAAAAAAGTAAAACCGGGAGGAAGAAGAACGAAAGGTTCTCACGTTGAAACTGTAAATTCTAAATGTTTTACAAGAGAAATGAAAGAGAGAGAGAGAAAGAAAAATATGTTGGGCCTAAGAAAGTTTCACCGACTCAACTTTTATTGCTCATAATATGTACTGTGTTTGTAATAAGATTAACTTTCGTAATAATTGCGTTCCAACATGACCAGCGAACCGTGAACGTTCGTTGAACGTTAACAAAATGACGGGTACTGAAGAACAGCAAGCGAAGTGCGAAGGAAGAGAAAGATCGTATAGTTTGTTCATCGTACGATCGCGTTTCAATAATTTATCGTCTTCCTGTGCTACAAAATTTCACGATTTAGGGTTATTTTTATTTGTGGCTAATATGTGCAGTAAAGCTTCTCAAGGATTACAATGGACGCTGAAGAAATAATTGTTCTAATAAAAATTAAGGTTAATAAAGTTCAAGACAAAAATTAATAGATTGGTCTTTTGTTTAGCACACAAAAATAAGAATAACAATTTAGGAATTTTATTCTATATAAACAATTTAAGACTTGGAAATTTAAGAAATTGTAGATTGACAAATTTGAAAATATTCAACAAAGGTGCACATAGTTACAAATGTAAATAAGCCCTTATTTCTGACAAATAGTAATTTATTGCGAATACAACAGCAATGTTAAAATTAGGTAAATATTGATAGTAATCCAAAGGCAAGTTCTCTTACAATTCTGCGTTCTTCCCATCACTCCTTATATAAATGATTGTTAAACTTTTTATTGCTTAGAACGCAGACTGTAAAAAAATGTTTTTGGATGACTATCAACATTCAGTTACTTTTAACATTGTCATCACAGAGAGTTAACGAATTTCTTCAACGATATTCTCTTTTTCGTCGCTGATCCAACCTCGACTATTTTAACTCAAAGAAAACCTCGATCCACCACGAATGCAACGCATCGATAAGGAACAGCATTTTAACAATTTTGTACGCGCTATTCCGGGCAAAGTTAGTCAATAAATTACTGAACGATACGTGTCCTCCTGAGGCTTATGTAAATATGCTAAACTTCAAAGAAATAATTGGTTGAAATTTCCAGGTGTATTGTATTGTAACATAAATATTCTTATTGTAGCTAACTCTACAATTATTATAAGTAATAACATCATATTGTATTCAATACTAATAACATCATAAGTCTCTGTACCGCAAGGTTTCAAAATTCAAACTACCAAAGTCTCAGCGTTAAAACTCAGACTTCCACAATTTTAAAATGTACAATACAGGTGCAGATGATTTAAATTATTTCCAACTATCAGAGACAACAGTCAGTGCTTAAAAATAATAAGAATATTTATGTTTCAGCATTTAACACCTAATCTCAACCAATTATGAAATGAGGGTGTTAAAAGCCTTAAAAATAAAAGAGACAAGAATTGGCTTATCGTTGGCATGATTGTACTAATATGGATTTTATATGTGTATTTGCGTTTCTTCGCATCTTTTCTATTTTTGTTGTTTCAAAGAGCATGAATGAACAATATTAACCCTTTTGCTACATCCTCCAAACTACATTGATTTAAAAAAACCAAAATACTTACAAATGATACACAGACAGTATAATACAGAATGCAAAGTATCGACTCAGAAAAGAAGAAGAATTTTATGAAATTTGTATAATTGTAGCAAGAGGGTTAAAAAAAGAAACAGAAGAAAGGAAAAGACAATGAAGAGAAATTAATTACACGTTATTACGAGGAAGTAAGCGCAGTGATAGATACTCAACGTAAGTTACAAAACAACTTAACGATATACATATATAAATATTATAAATAACCACTACACACACGATAAAAATAATATGGCAAGATATTTTGTGAGTGTGTCTATAAAACTCGATTATAAAAGAATTTACTGTAATAAACAGACAGTTTAATCTCCATTCAAGGATCGAGGATAATTGTTCCCATTTAGAAAAGAGGCAGAGATTTTATAAATGGTGTGTTGAAAACTTTGAACGGTCGTCATACACGTGAAAAGGCCTTATTCAGCACTCGGATTTCACAACGCATTCAGGGAGAGAAATGTTGCTATATTAATTAAAAATGTAGTTTTACTCATCACAGAGAGTAACCGAATTCCGTAGCGCACAATCGATCGAGCTGTCTCATTGAAGAATGTTTTGTCATTCATTTTGATTCTCTAGTTTCATTTTACATGGAACTCGTTTTTTTAAAGAAATTTTGTACAACTACGATAACCATATGTTTCAGACATCAACAACTATACATATATTGTTTAAATACTTGATTCTATTAGGATTTATGTCTGATGTACTGCGATAACTCATTGATTTTATATAACATACTTCGAAGTAGGTGTGAAATGTAATAATTGCCAAAAAGGTTTACGGTTCAGGATGCATGTGAATCTTTGTCATTTTTTATATCAAATCTTATATTAATAGAAGGAAACTTTTTCTCTTCAGTGATGTTTCTAAGTTGCTTTGCAGCTTTTTGTAATGAGGTCCTATTTGTATGTGTTAACGCTGTAAAAAAATCCCTGAATCATGTATATGTGTCCAAAAGCAATAATTTCCAAACTGTATTTAAAAATTTAAGATGTAAAAATTGAATGAATGACTTTAAATTGCTTGGAAATTGTTACGTTAATGAAATAATTTGTTATAATTGAATATTATTATAAAAATGTCACTCTCCGATAACACTTGTCATTTTCTTTATTAGTATCAGGTTTCAAATAAAACATGACAGACGAAATTGTATTGCATTTAACACCTATTTTAAAACGCCTTATACAGTATTCGTTTGCAAAGAAAAATAATGGTACATAACTCTTTAATTAAGCAAGGAAATATGTACCTACAGTTTATAAGAAGATAAGAACATAAGATCTCCCTACATTTAGACATTGATATAAAACTAAGATCGCTTGAATAATTTTACCATTAATTATTGTCGAATCGAGAAATGTGTTGTGCATTTGTATGATACAGTGTTTTATGTAATAAGTTTCTGAAATCGAATGTTTTAACAATTTTTAGAAATATGATATTATCGAGGCGTACACGCTGCCAGAATATTGAATACAATTTTATTCAAACAACATTGATTTATAATATTTTTCATTAAACTGTATAACATTGTGGAACAATTCAGCCTAAATACATGTACTATATTTTATTGACACAATCCAAAATGATCGAAAATAAAACTTTATATATCTAGGAACAGTGTGTTATTTGAATAATTTTCCCTTATATTAATGAGCTCTTCGTAGCTTAGCACTAAACATTATAAAAACAATTGCGTAAGCTATTAACATTGTTCTTACAAGCTGCTTTAAGAAAATCACAGTTCAGTTTCTTGTAAATATATAAGTTAATGAATACGTAATGTTTATAAAAACGGAGATATTGTTTATGCAAATATGTGCATGTCTTTTATGAAATAAACGTCGCTATGCAGTGTGTAAGCATAGTATATATATTATTTTATGCAATCTTCGAATACTGATCATATTGCTTATTGTAATCACTGTTCTTTCTCGCCTTTTTCTGGTGCCTCTATACCATTTGTTTCAGATAATGTTTTTGTATAATCAGTTAACGACGCACTCTCATTTTGTTTTGCTTGCCGAATTCTTTTAATCTTTTTCTTAATTGCCACTGCACCTGGTTTTAATTTGAAAATTTTTAATAGAGTCAAAATACAAAGTTTATACTTGCACATACTTACAGAATAATGTTTGCCATAGTTCAGTTCTTTTTGAAGTTCTATTGACTAACTTCTTTAAGGAGTCTCTGTGTCGTTTTTGTATTCCTGCTAGTTCAATTGCTTCTTGAGTTGGAGGTGGAAATAGACAAATTTCTAGCCAGTGGGTTGCTTTTGCACATCCCAGTAGTCTGAACCACACCTGGAAATAAAATTCTACAATAAATGAAACTCATTTTTGAGAGCTGAATAATGAGGACACAAATTATTCAACATTACCGAATCTATGCACTCTGTAACAAACCATAGCCATAAACCAAGCCTTGCTCCTGTTTGATTAACACTTTCTGTCCATAACATTAATTTTGGAACAAATAATGTATACAAATATATCCTAAAAAGAATAACAATAAAACATTTTTGTCAACATTATATGAAGTTTTTATTTACTAACCAGCTGAGACAATGAAGGTAGAAGAACAACTTGGGTAATTTTCTTCCAGTAAAGTGTGAAATACATAATAAAATACGACAGACATTTACTATTATAGTGTCAAATGCTTTGTAAAACATAAAAGTGCTTACTACTGTACACCATCTGTAAAAAGGATTAAATTTTATATAATATTTAACAAGTGATATGGAATAAAGATAGATATGCTTGCAAAAATTAAAGTATTATATCAAATCATTTCAAAGCTATTTAAATATCAAGTACAATTCTTCAACTCTGCAAACTATGTTAGAATGAAAGTTGCTTTACTTTTCCTGATAAGGGTTCATGATAAAAGATGCGAACAACAAGTTGGCCCAGCCTTTTATCCAAGCTCCATGACAGAAAATCTCTACTCCTGCTCGATGAATGTAAAAGCTTTTATGTAGAATAACGCCTAGCTCTTCGTGTGTTACTGTTCGTTCGTCAGAGAAAAAGTTTATCGTCTTAATAGTGGATGACTTCAAATAACAAATGCTGCCAAAGCAAAATCCACAATTCCACACAGCCTCGATTATTCTACTTCTCTGCATCAATGGAATGCGCATACGTCGAAGTAACGACTGTGTTAATAAATGAAAAGTATCAAATGTATTGTCAATAGGCTTTGTTATCCTTTATCCGCATTCTTTGCAAGTAACCCCAAGAAAAAAAAAAGATTGACAAACTCATTAATTAACACGGTGAAAAACAGCACGTAAGTATGAAATAAATGTTTAAAACTTACATTAAGGCACTTCTCATACATGAAATATAAAATAACCCACAAGAGAATTAAGTATCCAAGAAGTACATCAGACTTTTTTACTTTTATCTCGTTCATGTGTCGTATATTAAACGTTTCCTTGTCCCATAAATTTGGAACCATCGGTTTAAAATGTGAAACATCAAAAACTGAATGCAAGATTGCCCAGCTGTTCACAACTTCTTCCAACATCTCGATTATTCGGAACTTCGTTTGTATTTTGTTATAAACTATTATCGTATAAAACTTACTAACTCTATATAGCAAAAGATCGTATAACAATCAATTTATACGACGACAAGGTAAGTTATTTCGATGCCGGTTAAAAATATATCGGCAAAAGTATCTCCTTTTTCTTAGAGTTTAGATGTATACTCAAGTGCAAATCTTCTCTGGGGGAAATACAGCTAAGGGAATTAGATTTCTACCACTTGCAACTATGTTTTATATATTGGTACTCATTATGCCTAATTTACAACAGAAATTATGATAATCGATAAATAATAAAATGTTTGCAAGTGGTTACTTTTAAAGGCAAGTTTCATTTCGCATTTTACGTTTCAGAAAGATAATTACAAGAACTGTATCAGTACGAAATTTAATGATCCTCATAGTATAATTTGCATTGAAATTTATATTCATAACGAAAGTACTGAGATAGTTTACTATGTAAAAAAGATATAAAAGATTATAGTTTATTATAGAGTAATTCGAAGTGGTGAAAGCATTTTGAAAAGCGGAGCATTGACATGTATCTTAAAATTTATACTTTCGCGCCAAAAATAGCCACGAGTTCTATAGCGATCACCCTTAGAATTGACGAAACAAAAATTTGCAGTTTTAAATAAAATAATGCACTTTTATGATTCCTTAATAATTGCAAATGATTCTACGAGCATGATTAAGTCATAAAAATGTCTTTCCAGTGGCCTGGAAGCAATATACTAAAAAATTCAAAACATGGACCGCAAAAAGCTTAGCCATCTAGCGGTGAAAGGTAGGAACTAATAAAAGCGAATTTTTTGGAAAACTTAGCAGCGCCATCTCTCCGGCGAACAGGGTGAACTACACACTTTTGAAACTGCACTTTAATTAGTTCCGATTTTCCACCGCTAGACGGCAGCACTTAACATTTTCAATCTAAAATTTTATAATCAATTTAATAGCTTCACAAATATAACTCACTTTATAGAAATTGTTTCTGAATTTAAAGGTAAAAATTAATTACTCTGCACTTCAATTTTAAAGGACACATTTTTAAATTTATTATTAACAAAGTCTTTGCTGTAACGCGAGTTTAATAATTGATACAAAATGTAGTCGCGCACTTATTTAATTTATATAAATAGAAGTTTTAATACTTTTTTCTCGCTGATTTGCGTGATTAGTCTGTTGCATGTTTTACGAAAGAATAGAACTCCTTTTCGCGGAAATGCACTTTCCGGCGGGAAGCTGAACCGGAAGTCAGGTGGCGATACAGGTGGCGCCGTCTAGTGGCACTTTGCGGAACTAACGAACACCCTGTTTCAAAACCGTGTAGTTCACCCTGTTCGCCGGAGAGATGGCGCTGCTAAATTACCCATAAAACCCTCTACTATTAGTTCCTATAGTTCACGCTAGATGATGCTGCTAAGGTTACCATACGACTCTCTACTATTAGTTTCAACCGCCCGCCGCTAGATGGCGCATGCGCAGCTTCTCCGACCGCTGCGCGCGCAAATTTGAATCACAAAATGCACGCATAATACAAAACACATTCAATTTATAAAATTAACTAATTTTCTCGTAAACTATTGATTATTTTTCGATCCAAAATGCAGCATACTAGTATTATTATGCTTTCTTTCATAGAAAGAACAGATATGCACACAATAAAATATTTTTAAATTCAAATACTGCACAAGTAATCTTGTAAATTTTGAATTCTGCTCTGCCACGTAATTAGCTTATAGATTCTATCTGTTTTTTCTAACATGCTATAAGTCTACAGTCATATTCGACTAAATAAGTATCTATTTTAACAAAGATGTATCAATTTATCGTAACACATTGTGCTTCTCGTTACATCACAATGCATTATTAAGGTTTCACGGTGCATCACCTTGCACTCAAAAGTGTCGCGTTAATTACTACGTGTATAGTTTCGCATTGTATACCTTCATAGAATTAATTGCGCTTCAATAAACAACTTATGCAAGTAATTTAAAATTTTTTTTCAGTACAACGCACATCGGCATGTTATCTCCCGTTTTTCCTTATTTAAAATGCAAACGCGATATAAAGCAATTATGTCGCGTCTTTCCGCGTCGCTTTTAGATATGAGTCAAACGGTTGCGTAAAAGTTCGACGGTTCTTCACCTCGCTCTCGATAGAAGATACTCTTTAATCATAATTGCCTGGGGGTTTTTCTTAAGGATTCGAGAATGAAGATTGGATCTTTACGAAATACAAGCACGAAATTCTAAAAATCCAAGCACGAAATTCTAGAAAACCAAGCACGAAATTTTAATAAAAAGAGTAAAAAATTCTAAAAAACAAAGCACGAAATCTTAAAAAACCAAACACGAAATGTTAAAAAAACAAGCACGAAATTCTAAAAATCCAAGCACGAAATTCTAGAAAACCAAGCATGAAGATTTAATAAAAAGAGTAAAAAATGCTAAAAAACCATGCACGAAATCTTAAAAAACCAAGCACAAATTCTTAAAAAACCGAGCACGAAATTCTAAAAATCCAAGCACGAAATTCCAGAAAACCAAGCACGAAATTTTAATAAAAAGCATAAAAAATTCTAAAAAACCATGCACGAAATCTTAAAAAACCAAGCACGAAATCTTAAAAAACCAAGCACAAATTCTTAAAAAACCGAGCACGAAATTCTCAAAATCCAAGCACGAAATTCCAGAAAACCAAGCACGAAATTTTAATAAAAAGCATAAAAAATTTTAAAAAACCATGCACGAAATCTTAAAAAACCAAGCCCGAAATCTTAAAAAACCAAGAACAAGATTCAAGAAAACCAAGCACAAAATTCAAGAAAACCAAGCACGAAATATTAAAAAAATCAGTAAAAAAGCTAAAAAACCATACACGAAATCTTAAAAAACCAAACTCACAATTCGATAAAACGAAGCATAAAGATCTAAAAAAGTACCAATATAATATTTTAAAAATTATCAGCACAAAATTTTGTGCGAATCCGGGAATGTGGGAATTCAGGAATGATGGATTTGGGGAATGTGGAAACTGGGAAATGTGGGAATTCAGGAATGACGGATTTGGGGAATGTGGGAATTGAGGAATGAGGGGACAGAGGAATGAGGGATTGAGGGAATATGGGAAGTGAGGAATGTTGGGATTGGAGAATGAAGAATTTGGGAAATGTAGGGACTGAGGAATAAGGGATTTAGGGAATATAGGAATTGAGGAATGTTGGGATTGGGGAATGTAGGGATTAAGGAATGACGGATTTGGGGAATGTGGAAAGGGAAGAATAAAGGATTTGGGGAATGTGGAAACTGGGGAATGTGGGAATTCAGGAATGACGGATTTGGGGAATGTGGAAAATGAGGAATGTGGGAATTGGGAAATGGGGGATTTGGGGAATGTGGGAAGTAAGGAACGTGGAAATTGGCGAATGTGGGAATTGAGGAATGATGGGTTTGCGGAATGTGGGAAGTGAGCAATGTTGGGATTGCGGTATGTGGGAATTGCGGAATGTGGGAGTTGGGGAATGTGGGAAATGAGGAATGTTGGGATTGGGGAATAAAAGATTTGGGGAATGTAGGAAGTGAGGAATGTGGGAATTGGGGAATGTGGGAAGTGAGGAATGAGGGATTAGGAAAATTTAGGAATTTTGGAATACAAAATACCATTCCAATATTCTAAAAAAAAGTATCACCACAAAATTCCCCCCCAAAATCAGTATAAACTCCTACAAAATACCAATAGAAACTCCTAAATTACTCCAGTGCCTAATACAAATTGTAGAACTATCAGTAAAAAACTATAATGTTCCCAGTGACCATATCAAATGTCCGAACTGGACTTCCTCGGTTTCATTGTTGATAAATAACAGCATCATCGCTACCATTTCCCGTTAAAATTCCCCGACCGTAATCAGTACGTGACATTTATTATCTCGGTTTATCTAGGTATGCTACATCGATCACGTCTGTTTTTTATCGTGCAGATTTTCCCTGATCTCATTTAGCGTCATTCACGTTAAATCATCTGTCAATTGGTACTCGGCGCTTCATTGGGCCAGTGCACTCCGTCCAGTTACTGTCGAATTCGTTTATTTAATGAACTATCGTTCGTTTCCTTAGTTACATTTTTACTACATTTAGTTTAATACTATATTTAATTAAAAAGTGCTACGTTTAGTTAAATGCTACTATATTTAATTAAAAACTGCTACGTTTGGTTAAATACTAACTACGTTTAGTTAAAAACTGCTACACTTAATTAAATATTATTATATTTAGTTAAATACTACTGTATTTACTTAAATACACAAATTAAAACAAAATGGAGAGTCTGCAGAGGTACACTTTGAAGGAAGTAGCGAAACAAAATGGAACCGATGGAAACAGAATTTGGATTGTGCTCCACGACATGGTGTACGACGTGACAGATTATATAAACAAGGTAAATAGTAACTTTAAATTGAACACGACACTTGTTAAAATACACACATTCATATGCAAATCTGCTTCACGTTAGGTAATCTTACCTGTTATTTTTTCACTGTCTCCCTTCCTTCTCGTGTATTTATAGAACAGAGAAATACAAATAAAGAAAGGTGGCTTTAGTATTAAATTGGCTCTACTATTGTATTGATGAATATATTACAGGAAATGCGTATAAAATTGAGTAGATATTAATTTAATTTTGAACCACATTCAGTAGTTTAAATGACATCTCGATGGATATGAAAATTGATTACAGCACCCTGGAGGACCGGAATTGGTCGAAGAATACGCGGGGCAAGATGCAACCCGAGGATTCGACGACTTTGGACATTCTTCGGACGCGAAACGATTACTGAAGACTTTCCTCATTGGCGAATTAGCTGACGTAAGTGTCTAAACTCCACTTCGATAACTAAACAATTATGGTAATTGGGAAGTTGGGAAATTGGGGAATGTGAGAATTGGGAATGTTGGAATTGGGGGATTTGAGTATTGGGAATGTTGGAATTGGGAAATGTAGGAATTGGGGAATGTGGGAATGAGGAAATGTGGGAATCGAGGAATGTGGGAATTGGGGTGTGTGGGAATTGGGAAATGTCGGAATTGGAGAATGTGGGAATTGGGGGATGTGAGAATTGGGAATGTTGGAATTGGGAAATGTGGGAATTGGGGAATGTGGGAATTGGGGAATGTGGGAATTGGGGAATGTGAGAATTGGTGAATATGGGAATTGTGGAATGTGAGAATGGGGAGTATAGCTCCCATTGCATATGGGAGTATACCATAATTAAACAGTAAAGAGATTTACAAATCTTTCCAGGAAGACAAAATGAGTTGTAGGAGGAAAAACGTTTCGCGTCACAACGTAGAAAGTTCGAAGACAAGGAGTGGCAGAAGCAGGTAAGACTTAATTACTTAATCAGACTATTCAATTGATTTATCGAGATAGAGTTTAATATTGCATATTTAGAGATAAAATATATCTGTACGATAAAAAATTGTAATTTAATTTCCGGGGTTTCGCGTTTGTACATAATTATCGATAGATTCAAAGTATTTATCAGAGTGTCGATGGCTTTGATGGTCAAGTGGATCACCTGAATGAAACTCAAGTTTGTTTAAAGTTTGATAAAGGTTATAGTTTACAATTAATGTGATAAGGGAAATTAGAAAATATTTATAGTTTGACAAATGTAGGGATTGGGGAATATGGGAAATGGGGAATGTTGGAATTGAGGAATGTGGGAAGTGTGGAATGTTGGAATTGGGGAATGTTGGAATTGGGGAAGGTGGAAATTGGGGAATATGGGAATTGTGGAATGTGGGAATTGGGGAATGTAGGAATTGGGGAAAGTGGGAATTGGGGAATGTAAGAATTGGGGAAGGTGGGAATTGGGGAATGTAGGAATTGGGGAAGGTGGAAATTGGGGAATGTAGGAATTGGGGAATATGGGAATTGGAAAATGTGGGAATTGGGGAATGTAGGAATTGGGGAAGGTGGAAATTGGGGAATGCAGGAATCGGGGAAGGTGGAAATTGGGGAATGTAGGAATCGGGGAAGGTGGAAATTGGGGAATGTAGGAATTGGGGAATATGGGAATTGGGGAAGGTGGGAATTGGGGAATGTAGGAATTGGGGAAGGTGGGAATTGAGGAATCCGGAAATTGGGGAAAATAGAAATTGGAAAATATGAGAAGTGGCAATTGCAGAATTTGAGGAATTGTGAGTAATTGAGAAATTAATGTAAAATTTGTATTTGCAGGTTCTTATCGATACTCTGTGGGAAGTGCACGACATGACAGAAGAATATAAGCAGACACGTGACAATTATTGTTACATTAATTTATTTCGTTTTTATTTCGTTCTTTTCTGTTCTCTTTTTTTACTCCTAATATACATGTACAGCTAATTACATATAAACTAGTAATAAGAAGATTTATATACGTACAAGTTGTTACAAAAGAATCGTCCTTTGAAGCCTCCTATGTCGATGTGGAAATCGAGACAAGGGAAAAACTTGCGAGACATTGGCAGCGTGCTAATTGTAAGTGCACTTACGTAACTAGGAATGGGGCCTGGTGTCTCCAGAAACATTGATATTATTTATTTGATGTTGCAAATTGCATAATATTGAGAACTGGGGAAGTCGAGTGTTGGAAAGGTTGGAATTTTGCAATTCTCAAATTTTCTCATCCTCATATTCACCAATTCCCACATTCCCCAATTCCCACATTCCCAATTCCTATATTCCCCAATTCCCACATTCCCCAATTCCCACATTCCCCAATTCCCACATTCCCCAATTCCCACATTCCCCAATTCCCACATTCCTCAATTCCTCATTTCCCAATTCCCACATTCCCCAATTCCTCATTTCCCAATTCCCACATTTCCCAATTCCCACATTCCCCAATTCCCACATTCCCCAATTCCTCATTTCCCAATTCCCACATCCCCTAATTCCCATATCCCCCAATTCCCACATCCCCCAATTCCCACATTCCCCAATTCCCACACCCCCCAATTCTCACATTCCCCAATTCCACATCTCCCAATTCCCACACCCCCCAATTCCCACATTCCCCAATTCCACCATTCCTCAATTCCACATTCCCCAATTCCCACATTCCCCAATTTCACATTCCCCAATTCCCACATTCCCCAATTCCCAACTGTTACTAGAAGACCCCGCCCACTTCAATTTAAATTCCTAGTTACGTTAATGTATATGCGAATAAAAAATATGAATCAATCAATGAATCACATGAATGAATATTCGTGTATCTCTAAAGATCATGATAAATCGTCTTACCTCGAGAAAGTATATGTTCATTTTCGTTATCGCTCCACATGACTGGTCTCATTAAATCGATCTACGTGAGAACGAACTAATCATTCGATACACTTGGTATGTTCGTTATTGAACTGGGTAATGTTACGTAAAATTAGAATGACGAGTTTCTGTAATAAGTTATGCGAAAGAAAAATGTTACAATAAATTAAGTAGTGTGATGCAATTTCGATGGACACATTCCAGATCTGCATCTTGTTATGACTCAGTTTCGAAGAATCATACAACTTTGTCTTTTAGTTGTTATAATTGGTATACAGACGCTTGTTGCCAATTTGTATTATATAAAATTAACTACATTGTTCTATTCTTTCACTGTTGTACAATTTTATTTTTCTTCGTCTCGTCGACTACTCTGCATGACGCACATGGTACGTCATTAGTTAGGAGTATAAATTTAGTACTTCACAATACAAGACGCATATGTTGTGTCATTACTTGAAAGTAAATGACACACGTGGTGCGTCATTACCTGAAACTTGACGACACATATGGTGCGTCATTAATTTAAAGTTGAAAATACCTACAGTATGTACTAAGTCAAGAAAGAGTAAAGATGCATACTAAGTTAAAAACAATGAACACACCAGATGCGTCATACTTTGAAACCAGGGGAAGCATAAGACACGTCATAAACCATAAAACGCACACGGTGCGTCATGCAGTCTCGAATGCGTAATGAATGAACAAAAGAAAATTAACGTATGCATTCTTTTCCTCCAGCAACTGAATTAATTAACGAATATAATACCAATCTACTTTTAGATCCAACCACCCATTATTTGCCCAGTTGCTTTCGATTTCCCCCGCAATTTTGTTGTAGCTACTGGAACGTTTTCCTCTTGTGGCGCAGGTTTCGGTGCTTCCTTTTTCTCTTCAGTCTTCTTTTCTTCTTCTTTCTTCTTCTTCTCTTCTTCCTTCTTCTTTTTCTCCTCTTCCTCCTTCTTCTTCTTTTCTTCTTCTTCCTTCTTCTTTTTCTCTTCTTCTTCTTTCTTCTTCTTCTCCTCTTCCTCCTTCTTCTTCTTCTCCTCATCCTCGCTGGGTTTCTTGTCCTCCTCCTTCTTCGGCTCCGGCTTCGGAGGCGCTGCTTTACCTTTCGGAGACTTCGACGCTTCGTCTTCTCGAGGATCCTCCGGAATCGGTGACGGTGCTCTTATTTCCGGTTTCGCTTCCGCTGCTGCGCCTTTGTCTACACTGCCGCTGCTTATGGATTTCAGGAGACTCTTCTTCAATATCGGCCGAGCTGGCTCTGCTCCGCTTCGAACGCTGCCTTTCTGAGAACTCTCGCCTTCTTCTTTACCTGCTTCTGTACAGCAAAATTAATTTAGCATAAAATACATTGAGGACAAGTAATCATAACCTAAACTATCATGAATATATCTCATGTAGTAAACTAGCAAATTAGTCTTTGATAATATTTAAACATTTACTTTAATCAAAATTAGTATTTGATGCTATTTAAACATTTACTTTAATTAAAAATTAGTCTTTGATACTATTTGAACGTTTACTTTAATCAAAAATTAGTCTTTGATATTATTTAAACATTTACTTTAATCAAAATTAGTCTTTGATACTATTTAAACATTTACTTTAATCAAAATTAGTCTTTGATGCTATTTAAACATTTACTTTAATCAAAAATTAGTCTTTGATTCTATTTAAACGTTTACTTTAATCAAAAATTAGTCTTTGATACTATTTAAACGTTTACTTTAATCAAAATTGGTCTTTGATATTATTTAAACGTTTACTTTAATCAAGATTAGTCTTTGATATTATTTAAACATTTACTTTAATCAAAAATTAGTCTTTGATACTGTTTAAACATTTACTTTAATCAAAATTAGTCTTTGATACTATTTAAACATTTACTTTAATCAAAATTAGTCTTTGATACTATTTAAACATTTACTTTAATCAAAATTAGTCTTTGATACTATTTAAACATTTACTCTAATCAAAAATAATTAAAGTATAAATGTTCATGCATTTATTGTGCAACAGACAGTAAGTATACAAAAACATGTTATACATATATATGTTATACAATTATTGTAAACCTCTTTCAAGTGCACAATAATCTTGCACTTCAACAGTCCAATCATAGATGAAGTCATGAAGACATGAGTGCATGAAGATGTCACGTAACAATTTTTCAAAAATCAATTTGTCAATGTAATGACACTTATCGAGTACCTAACACTACATCATTCTTATGTCTTCATATATATATGTATTAATTATATATATTATATATTAACTTTCATGTAATGACGCACCATGTGCGTCTTCTACTTTTGAGCAATGATGCTCCACATGAGTATTATACTATCATTTGATGACGCACCCTGTGTGTCTTATTTACTTTCATTTAATGACGCACCTATGTGTTGTCAAGTTTCATGTAATGACGCACCACATGAGTATTATACTATCACTTGATGACGCACCCTGTGCGTCTTATTATTTACTTTCATTTAATGGCGCACCTATATGTTGTCAAGTTTTAGGTAATGACGCACCACATGAGTATTATACTATCACTTGATGACGCACCCTGTGTGTCTTATTATTTACTTTCATTTAATGGCGCACCTATGTGTTGTCAAGTTTCATGTAATGACGCACCACATGAGTATTATAGTATCACTTGATGACGCACCCTGTGTGTCTTATTATTTACTTTCATTTAATGGCGCACCTATGTGTTGTCAAGTTTCAGCTAATGACGCACCATGTGCGTCTTGTGTCACTTGATGACGCACCCCATGCGTCTTCATATATGTATACATATATGCTACATAAGAAAGATGTACTGTGAGGTACTCGATAAGTGTTATTACACTGACAAAATGGTTTTTGAAGAAGTGTTACATGACGTCTTCATGTCTTCATGTATGACTAGACTGTTGAAGTACTACATGATTGTGCACTTATATTGTGTATATATTTATATGTATATGTATATGTATGTCAACATCTATACATAGTTATATTTAATCACATTTATACTTTCTTCTAAAGTTGTACATTTACATCTTCTTCTAAAGAGTGCATTTCTACCTTTTTCTAAAGAAATTTATACATGAACTCTATTTACCTTGTTCCTGTCCTTCCGGCGGCAGCTTAATACGTTTCATCATGAACTTAGCATAAGCGATCCTAGTAGTCGGCGACACCTCGGAGAGATTAGGATTATAATCCACCAATCGATTGGGATCCATGGAAGTTAAATCGGAATCAGGTTGATGCGGTAGTCGACGAATGCTGCGACGAGTCTGTTTTATGGTGGCTTCGGTGGTGCTACCTATGGGATCTCGAACGATGGTGTTCTTCCTCACGACCGCGTTCCAATCCTTCTTCTTACTTCCGCTGCTCTTTCGACCAATCGCCTTGGCGATTTGAGTGAAGACGTCCTTCGGTTCCTTCTCGTTTTGAATCACTGCGCTCACGATTCCTTCGACTATGCCGATTTGGAAGTCCTTCTGGAGACGACGCTCCATCACTCGACCCTTTTTGCCGGATACTGGACAGACATAGTTATGAACATGTACAGTGAACAGTTAATGTTGGATGATTATAGTCATATGTATAATGAACATCTAATAGTCAATGATTATAGTCATACATATAATAAACATTTAATAGTGAATGATTATATTCATACACACAATGAACATCTAATAGTGAATGATTATATTCATACACATAATGAACATCTAATAGTGAATGTTTATAGTCACACATACAATGAACACCTAATAATCAATGATTATATTCATACACACAATGAACATCTAATGTTGAACAATTATAGTCACACATATAATGAACATCTAATAGTCAATGATTATATTCATACACATAATGAACATCTAATGTTGAACAATTATAGTCACACATATAATGAACGTCTAATAGTGAATGATTATATTCATACACATAATGAACATCTAATAGTGAATGATTATAGTCATACATACATTGAACATCTAATAGTCAATGATTACATACATACACACAATGAACATCTAATGTTGAATGATTATAGTCACACATATAATGAACATCTAATAATCAATGATTATATTCATACACACAATGAACATCTAATATTGAATGATTATAGTCACACATACAATGAACATTTAATAGTCAATGATTATATTCATACACACAATGAACATCTGATGTTGAATGACTATATTTATGAATACCATGGACATCTGATGTTGAATGACTATATTCATGAATACAATGGACATCTGATGTTAAATAGTTATAGTCATGAATACAATGGACATTTAATATTGAATGGATATAGTCATGAATACAATGGACATCTAATATTGAATGGCTATAGTCATGAATAAAATGGGCATCTAATATTAAATGGCTATAGTCATGAATACAGTAAACGTCTGATATTGAATAGTTATAGTCATGAATACAATGGACATCTAATATTAACTGGCTATAGTCATGAATACAGTAAACGTCTGATATTGAATAATTATAGTCATGAATATAATGAACATCTGATGCTGAATATTTGTAGTCATGAATACAGTGAACATCCAGTAATGAATGGCTATAGTCATAAGTCTAATGTTGGGTTACAGTCACACTTAATGTGTAGTGACTATCTAACATTGAATGATTACAGTCACTTAATGCTAGTCTCGCAAACAAATTAACATTACATGACTAGCACAAAAATGCAAGTACTTAAAACTTCTTTCATCGGAACCATAACAATATACAATACATTGCAAGATAAATGTTCGAATATAAAAATAAACTCTGTACATTGTGTTTATAAAAAAAACGTCTAAAGCAATGTTGAAACTATAAAAAAGTAAAATTTTGCGTAACATAAAAAATATAAACACAGATTCATCGTCTAGTGGATAATTAAACCCAGTTAAATCAATAGACAATTAATCTGGATTGCAATATACTCTGCGATAAGATAAGAAGATAACTTGAAAATGAACCAGACGTATTTTTACTCCCATCGTAAATATTTTTAATTTCAAGGCGACGAACAATTAATTTTATCGGAAGAAGATTTAGAAAGTAAACTTACGTGCAGCGTCCTGTTTATCGATTGTCGGTGTCCTCATTCCGTTCTGACGAAGAATATCGATCAACTCGTATCTCAACGTGGATATATCCTGTCGAATTTCCATCACATCGTCTTCAGTTATTCCAAATTCGTCTCGTTTTCTTTGTTCCGCTGTTACGTAACGTCTGATCAGCAGTCGCATTACTGTGTCGTGTCTTGCTAATGCTTTTTCCCTTGATTTTTTCTGTAAATCGTTTTCAAAGAATTTTAGGTTGGTATAAACTAAGAAATGATACAAATAAGAATTTGGTACAAACCAAAGAAATTTCCTTTAACCTAATCTAACCTAACCAAAGGAATTTGGTGTAACCTAACCTAACGTAACCAAAGAAATTTGGTTTAACCTAACTTCACCTACCAAAGAACTTTGGTTTAACGTAACCTAACCTAACCAAAGAAATTTGGTTTAACCTAACTTCACTTATCAAAGAAATTTGGTTTGTAACTCAAGAGAGTATTAATTTATTAATTTAATTAATGAGCTTGAATAAGCATACATATGTCTTGAATACATAAGAAAGAAATACAATTTTCTATTAATTTAAAATTTATAAATAATGTATTAATATTATTTTTAATATTAATAAATTATAATAAGTGATAAAATCTTCTTTCAACATAAATATAATAATTAATGGTGTACGTACGATTAAAGATCGAGTTTGACGTCCGGTTTTGCCACATTTGATGATCTTGTCGAAGGTTTTACCGGTTGGTACCATGTTAAATGGCGGCGGCACTGTGTCTCCATCTTCGAAGTAGCTCATCCACAAGTGACTCCTAGCAAATTTCCATTCGGTATCGGCACGTTCCTAAGAGTAATCAATATTTAATGTATAATATATTTAATATTATAGTCGTTTAATATTTTAAAAACACTACAACATTTGTACACATCTTCAAAATCCTAAATCATACCGAAATGATTTGGTAGGAATTAGACATCATGGCAATAAGCATGTTCAGCAACACGATGACGTTTATCACGGAGTAAGAACCGAACATCAAAAGCGCCCAGAATCTTGTGAAGCTTTTTATTCCCGTCAGATCGAAGGACATCAGGTCTATCATACCGAAACTGGCCCAGAAGAGTGACTGTGATGTCTCGAACAAACTGAAAATTATTAATAAAAACTTAACAAAACTAACAAACTTATCTTTGATGGCCAAGAGCTGGTCAAGAAGTGAACAAATTTTATTCTACAGTTTTCATATTGGTTCAGAGACTTGATTTTATGTTCCCTTATATTATTTACTTAGCAAAACGTCTCCAAATAGAACAAGCCTTTTCCTGATTATCGAAATCAGGGAGATCCGGAAAATCTTTCATATGGTAACACTTCTGCTTTTCCAAATCAGCGTAGTACCACATCAGTTGATTCATCCCTGAAACAAAATTATATGAATTATTAAGAAGAATGTAGTATAAGACTATATTTATATTCTACATCTATCATCCATATGTCTACGATTGTATTTGATCCAAGTCAATTTTGTAATACATTCATTAAGACACTACATACAACTGCTTCATCATAGGTTCCTTCATTGGTCATTTACCTGACTACATGTAGGTCTATCCACATAAACTATCATACACATGTCTTCTTCGTTCATCTTGCATTCATATGACCACATTTACTCCTGGTTTAAACTATTTACTTTATAATACGTTCATAGTTCATTCACCATTTGCCTGACTACATGAAGGTTTACTCACATCTCCTATCACATGTCTTCTTCATTCATCTTCCACTCACATGACTGTATCAACACCTGGTCCAAACCACTTACCTTATACTACTTTCTTAGTTCATTTACAATTAGCCTAACAACATGAAGGTTTAGAAGTCACTTACAAGTCAAATTTGTAATACATTCATTTGTACATGCATGTATCACATACACGTCTTCTTTGTTCATCTTCCACTCACATATCCACATCAACACCTGGTCCAAGCCACTTACCTTATACTACTTTCTTAGTTCATTTACAATTAGCCTAACAACATGAAGGCTTAGAAGTCACTTACAAGTCAACTTTATAATACATTCATTTGTACATGCATGTATCACATACACGTCTTCTTCATTCATCTTCCACTCACATATCCACATCAACACCTGGTCCAAACCACTTACCTTATACTACTTTCTTAGTTCATTTACAATTAGCCTAACAACATGAAGGCTTAGAAGTTACTTACAAGTCAACTTTGTAATACATTCATTTGTACATGCATGTATCACATACACGTCTTCTTCGTTCATCTTCCATTCACATATCCACATCAACACCTGGTCCAAACCACTTACCTTATACTACTTTCTTAGTTCATTTACAATTAACCTAACAACATGAAGCTTTAGAAGTCACTTACAAGTCAAATTTGTAATACATTCATTTGTACATGCATGTATCACATACACGTCTTCTTCATTCATCTTCCACTCACATATCCACATCAACACCTGGTCCAAACCACTTACCTTATACTACTTTCTTAGTTCATTTACAATTAGCCTAACAACATGAAGCTTTAGAAGTCACTTATAAGTCAACTTTGTAAAACATTCATTTGTACATGCATGTATCACATGCATGTCTTCTTCATTCATCTTCCACTCTCATATCCACATCAACACCTGGTCCAAACCACTTACCTTATACTACTTTCTTAGTTCATTTACAATTAGCCTAACAACATGAAGCTTTAGAAGTCACTTACAAGTCAACTTTATAATACATTCATTTGTACATGCATGTATCACATACATGTCTTCTTCATTCATCTTCCATTCACATGACTACATCAGCACTTGGTCCAAACCACTTACCTTATACTACTTTCTTAGTTCATTTACAATTAACCTAACAACATGAAGGTTTAGAAGCCACTTACAAGTCAACTTTGTAATACATTCATTTGTACATGCATGTATCACATGCACGTCTTCTTCGTTCATCTTCCACTCACATATCCACATCAACACCTGGTCCAAACCACTTACTTCATAACCTCTCAGTTCATTCACCATTTACCTGCCATAGTTAATCCACATCTATCACACAATACCCCAAAGGATATTTTGGCAAGTGGATACAGGTTAGTAAGTGTATACAGGAAGTGTATGCTTTATTTTTAATGCAACAGTAAGAGTAACTGTTCGTCAAACGTTTTATGGACCCAGGGTTAATTCAGGGGGAACACTACGAAAAATACAATGAGCTTCCAGCAAAGGATGCTGCCTCGTGGGATGTGAATGACACGTCAAGACTTGGGGGATGATGAATAAATAATACTCACCGCAGCCGAAGGCGAACAGCACCAAAGTATAGATGAAGAAGAACTTGATAATGTCTATTATCATTCTCCCGAGGGAAATTTGTAGTGGTCCAAGGTGGGGGTTCACGCTGAATATATGGACGAGTTTTAAAAAACTGAAACCAGACGTTTCTTTCGTTAATTTACTAGATAACTTATTTTTCATTCGACTTTGTCAAGTTATTTTATTTTGATGAAATTTTAAGAAGTATATTAATTATTAATTTTGTAGAACATGACAATGACATGTGACACTTTTTCAGTGTAATACATTCTTACATTCTATGAAAATGACAGGTAATTTTATTGAAACATCTGATGCTTTTTCAATGTAATACATTTTTATATTATATGAAAATAGCAGGTAGCTTTATGGAAATACGATTATATAAACACAATAGGAAAAGTGTAAAAAATAATATAGTATAAACATAGTTATACAGTAAATTGTATAAACATATTTGATCAGATATCTACAATTTTATTATTTAGATTTAGATACTGACAGTTTTATAGTTTCGATCAGAATATCAATAGTTTTGTAATTTGTACTTAACAACTGATTCTTAGGAAGTAAGAAGTGATCAAATCTTAAGACTTAAGAACAACAAGAAGTTTGATTTATAATACCGTTTCAAACAGCGCTATAATTTAGGTTTTAGTGTTGACAAGATTATAGTTCAGATTGAGGTATCAGTAATTTTATAGTTTTGATGAGGTATTACCTGAATATCATACCAGCGGCGAAAGCTCCTTCGGAGAGAAGCATGGGGTCGAAGGCATGCCATTGATCCCTGGGATACCAAGGATCTACGCCGCTCCAATACTCCCTCTGCCAACAAATACGAAATCTTTATTCTAATCTGCATTCCCGAGGATGATCTCGGGGTATATGGATTTTGGAATCCAGGAATTCTTTAGTGGAAGAGTTTTTTTCTGAGACTTTTTATGTTTGGGGATCTAATGATTTGTGAATTTGATGTAGAGGAATGGGGATGTAGGGGTAGGAGGATGTAGGAATTTGGGAATGTGGGAATTGGGGGGTGTGGGAATTGGGGAATGTGGGAATGGAGGGATATGGAATTGGGGGATGTGGAATTGGGGGATGTGGAAATTGGGGGATGTGAGAATTGGGGGATGTGGAATTGGGGGATGTGAGAATTGGAGAATGTGAGAATTGGGGGATGTGGGAATTGGGGGACGTGGGAATTGGAGGACGTGGGAATTGGGGATTGTGGAATTGGGGATTGTGGAATTGGGGATTGTGGAATTGGGGATTGTGGAATTGGGGATTGTGGAATTGGGGATTGTGGAATTGGGGATTGTGGAATTGGGGATTGTGGAATTAGGGATTGTGGAATTGGGGGATGTGGGAATTGGGGATTGTGGAATTAGGGATTGTGGAATTGGGGGATGTGGGAATTGGGGAATGTGAAATTGGGGGATGTGGAATTAGGGAAAGTGGAACTGGAGGACGTGGGAATTGGGGGACGTGGGGATTGGGGGACGTGGGAATTGGGGGACGTGGGAATTGGGGGACGTGGGAATTGGGGATTGTGGAATTGGGGAATGTGGAATTGGGGATTGTGGAATTGGGGATTGTGGAATTGGGGATTGTGGAATTAGGGATTGTGGAATTGGGGGATGTGGGAATTGGGGGATGTGGAATTGGGGGATGTGGAATTGGGGGATGTGGAATTAGGGAAAGTGGAACTGGTGGACGTGGGAATTGGGGGACGTGGGAATTGGGGGACGTGGGAATTGGGGGACGTGGGAATTGGGGGACGTGGGAATTGGAGGACGTGGGAATTGGGGAATATGGGAATTGGAAAATGTGGGAATTGGGGAATGTGGAATTGGGGAATGTGAAATTGGGGAATGTGGAATTGGAGACTATGGGAATTGGGGAATGTGAGGATTTGGGGGCGTAGAAATTTGGAAATATGGAGATTTGGAAATGTAGAAATTTGGGAATGTAGAAATTCCGAAACTGAGAGATTTGCAAATATAGCAATACAAAGACATAGAACTCAATAAATTTAGTAATTAAAAAATATTCAGTAGCTACAGAAAATGTTCCTACTTAATATTTAAAAACGTACTTGTACTATTATCCAAGCAGTGACCCTCAACATAATCCAAATAACATAAAACACGTTCTGAATGAAGTCCACTATGTTCCAAAGATCCGATATATATTCTAACAAGCCGTCTGACCATAAAGATCTCATCTCACCCGTTACCAGACCTAAAATATTCCATAATAAATCACATCTGACAAATTACAAATTACAAGTCAGCGAACAGTATAAATTTTATCATAAACAGAATTTGTAACAAATAAACTTATGTTACATTAATAATAATAAACGATGTGTTTGTCGTAATAAAGAGTTGAAGTAGGTGTTTACTGATTACGTAGATGATGACGCCAGATTCAACGAAGCCAGGAATGCATCCACGTTCCCGTCTCTTCCATTCGGCGAGTATATCAAGCAACCAGGCGTTCCCGAATAATTCGATTGCCAAGTACTCGATACGTTGTGACGCCATTCCGAGCAGCACTAACGCAAATTTCAATTGTATTCTGTCTCGTTAGCCATTATAATACAGTTACCTACAACTAATTCTTTTAGGCGCTTCTAGCGGGAGATCCTTCGGTGAAAGCTACTCGAGTATTTTTACTACGGAGACAAACTTGTTTCTCGTTCTTTATATAAATCAATTTTTGTAATTCTTAATTATTGTAGGTATTTTTAGAGAGAAGACTAATTCATTTTTCTTTGAAATTCTAGTCATTTTTCAGGTATGAACTTGAGGAGATTTGGAAGGAAGATTAATTTGTTTTTTGCTGAAATTTATTTTTATTCAATTTTTGTCTGTAACCCCGGATATTTTTACAGGGAAGATTAATTTATTTTTCATTGAAATTTTAGCCATTTTCAGATATGAACTTGAGTAGTTTTAGAGGGAAGACAAATTTAATTTTCATTGAATTTTTAGTCATTTTTCAGGTATGAGCTTGAGGAGATTTGGAAAGGAGATTAATTTGTTTTTTGTTGAAATTTATTTTTATTCAATTTTTGCAATTTTTGTCTGTTACCCCGGATATTTTTACAGGGAAGACAAATTTAATTTTCATTGACATTTTAGCCATTTTCAGATACGAACTTAAGTGGTTTTAGAGGGAAGACAAATCTGTTTTTCATTGAAATTTATTCAAATCAGTTATTATAACTTTCAACTACAACCTACCAGATTTCTAGAGCGAAAACAAATTTATTTAAATCAATTTTTTTGCCTTTCAGCTACAACCTCGAATAATTTTAGAACGAAGACAAGTTTGTTCTTCGTTGAAAATTATTTAATTTAATTTAATTCAATAAAGAGAACAAATTTTATTATATAAAGAAGTGATATGATTTTTCAACTTATTCTTCCACTGATATTAAACCACTTCTTACTTGAAAAACTTCAAAACAGTTTCATAAATATAAATTGTACATAACTCAGTAAATATAAATTGTATTCATTCATTCATTATAGTTTGCATGAAATTAAATGAAGTTAAGTGAATTATCTGAAAAGCTAATTAGTCAAAAAGCTTGAGAAGATAAGTGATTTTCTTACTGAGAAAGAACGCGTACGAAGACGAGTGACAAATGAACTTGACGAAAGGTTTCTTCATGAAAAGACCCATAGGCGATGTCGGTGACAGCATGTAGATCGTGCTATAAACTGGAAACATCGCTCCAAGCTTGCCAACTTCTATGAATTGCCCGATCATGCTCAATCTTCTGAAGCCGGGTAGACCGTCGTACCAAATGGCTGCCAGCAGTTGCTGCACGTTTGGATGGGCCACGAACTTTTACCAAAAAATAACAATATTTATTAATCAACGATAAATAATAGAAACTAAAGACAGTTAATTTTAAACATTTACTTCAAACATTTATACCAAAGATTTACTTCGATCTTTTACTTGAAATATTTAGTTTAAATGTTCAGTTCAAACATTTACTTCAATCTTTCACTTGGAACATTTAGTTTAAATGTTCATTTCAAATATTTATTTCAAACATTTACTTCAATCTTTCACTTGGAACATTTAGTTTAAATATTCAGTTCAAACATTTACTTCAATCTTTCACTTAGAACATTTAGTTTAAATGTTCGTTTCAAATATTTATTTGAAACATTTACTTCAAACATTCACTTCAAGCATTCACTTGATACATCTTAATTCGAACACTTATTTCAAACATTTACTTCAAACATTTATTTTAAGCATCTACTTTTACCAAAAAATAATGATGCTGTTTTTCGAATTGTAAATTTTACCTGCTTCTGTTTGTACTTGATAGCGAGTTTCAGTCGATCCAGTGTTTGCCGTTCTCCAGGTTCCCAATTTTCGCCGTGGGGATTGTAATTCAGCATTATTTCCAGTTCCAAAGATGTACGAGCATGATCCAGCAAAGACGTAGCAAAGTTTTGTGTTTGTTCTCGCATCTCCTGCAATCAAACAATGCCCTTCGATACACCATCTGTATATTCAAACCCGTAAACTACAAAAATAAACGATGAATAAGTAAATTAGTTTATACGAGTCTCGACGAAATATACATTTTGAGATTCTCAATAATGTTCACAATTTAAAATAAGAAATCTGAGTCTTATTCTAAAAATCAAGTCTTAAATGTAACTTTTATTTCAATCCATAAATCTAATTTATCGTTAAGTAATTCGAAAACTATTTGAAGAACAACACCGGTCAATATTAGTTAAGATAACATAAGTTAACAATAATATTAGTTAAGATAATTTACAAATGAAAATATATTACATTGTACTCGAATCGAAACTCCTGTTCCATTTTGCTCAATCGTCGCAGTTCCCAAGAGAGTTCGAAAGCGGTTAAAAGAGGATCTCTCGAGGACAGAGCGATCAAAGATGGCGAAGTGAGAGCACGGTACGCGTTTATTCGAGCCTGCGAATGTCTCAGAGAGTCCTGCTCGCTGGATGTCACACACTCGTCACAACCGCACCTACGATAATTAAAACCATATACATCCACATCTAAACTTTGAGGATCATATTAAGAAATTAGAACACTATTAACCTAGTCGTGTAACTGTTAATATTCATTTAGATAATGTGACAAGATAGAACAATGCGTGACGAAAGTAATATGCCTCCTTTCCACAAACGTTTGCAGAAATTTTATTCACAGTTGCTTAATACGGTTTTGTTCTGTCGAACGACACTGAATTGCCAATTCAGATCGCTTGAGTAATTTTCTAGAGTTTCGATTTTCTTTTTGATATTTCTGGTTGGAGGGTTCGTGTTAAACCCATCACTACTTGGAACGTTCTCAGATGTCTTCTATTACAAGTTTCTATAATTTCAATAAATTGTGGATAGTTTGTAGGTTGCAAGACTCCTACTTTGAGAAAACCTAACCATTCCCCAATTCCACATTCCCTAATTCCCATACCCCTCAATCCTCACATTCCCCAATTCCCACGTCCCCCAATTCCACATTCCTCAATTCCCACATTCCCCAATTCCCACGTCCCCCAATTCCACCTTCCCTAATTCCACCATTCCCCAATTCCACATTCCCCAATTCCCATATTCCCCAATTCCACATTCCCCAATACCCACATTTCCCAACTCCCACGTCCCCCAATTCCCACGTCCCCCAATTCCCACGTCCCCCAATTCCACATTCCCCAATTCCGACATTCCCCAATTCCCACGTCCCCCAATTCCACCTTCCCTAATTCCACCATTCCCCAATTCCACCATTCCCCAATTCCACCATTCCCCAATTCCACATTCCCCAATACCCACATTCCCCAACTCCCACGTCCCCCAATTCCCACGTCCCCCAATTCCCACGTCCCCCAATTCCCACGTCCCCCAATTCCCACGTCCCCCAATTCCCACGTCCCCCAATTCCCACGTCCCCCAATTCCACCTTCCCTAATTCCACCATTCCCCAATTCCACTATTCCCTAATTCCCACGTCCCCCAATTCCACCTTTCCTAATTCCACCATTCTCCAATTCCACATTCCCCAATTCCCATACCCCCCAATCTTCACATTCCCCAATTATTGTGGTTTGAGAAAAACTGTATTATGAGTGATGTATTAAAGACATCGTAACATTGATTGGTACCAAATAAATAAGCCGAATACACAATACCAAAGAAAAGCTCGAAACTACACCTTCTATTTTTCGGTATTTACATGCGTGGGTATCCTCTTCATACTCGAAACTATCATATATAATATTAATATTAATTGTATTATATATTAATTTTTTAATAATATTAATTGTATTACTACATGTACCATATCCCTTCCTAATTTTTCATCCTTTCCCACAATAAAAATCCTATTCCATGGAACAACCATTTTCACTTAATTCTAGACGAAATGATTAATGTTGCTTCCGTCACACCGGGTTGGGATAATATTATTTAATAAAGTGCAAGATGAACACGTTCCACGATGCGCACGTTTCGAGATCAGCACGTGCCAGTTTTGCAATAACATAATTAGATCGCTTAATCTAATAACTGCATTATAAGCGACGAACGAGTATCGACACGAAGCCACCTAAGCCGTGGAATAAACCAGTCGACTTCGATTTAAGGGTTTTTTATTTTAACGCCGTTTTAGACAACCGTTCTTGAACACGTAACAACGTTTCATTATAGGGTGGATTATTAATTTTGGCCCTTTGGTCCATTTCGAAAAAAACTCCATAGATTTTTATATAGGTTTTGTAGGTTCGTGTTTGTTTAATTAATATTCTCTTTTTTTTTTTAATGTATGAGTGTATGATTAATCTTGTGAGAGTTTAAATATATGAGTAATGGCATGAGTGTTTAAATATATGATTAATCTCATAATTTTATTTTTGTTCACTCTCAAAGCTACTTAAATATATCACTTAATTTTATTAATATATTTTCCTACGTTAATTTTATAAATTTATTTTTGTTCACTCTCAAAGCTACTTAAATATATCACTTAATATTATTAATATATTTTCCTACGTTTAATATTTATTTTTGTTCAATCTCAAAGCTACTTAAATATATCTCTTAATTTTACTAATATATTTTTGTACATTAATTTTATAAATATACAATTATTCTCATAAAGGTATAAATCTGTAATTAACCTCATAAATATAAAAATAATCAATCTCAAATATATAACTGATTATAATATTCAACTCCCAAAACTTCACTCACAAAGCAAAAATTTGATATTCTTTTTCTAGAAGACAAGTGAATAAAGAAACTCACTATTAGCAATTTTTATATTTATAAAATAATATTTCAAAGATAAAATATGTTTGCAGTTCATAAATATTTTATATTAATCTAAATTTTACCTTGCATCATGAGGAGTGGGAAGAGTTGCACCACGATCAAGAAGAATCTTCAGAATCTCATAATTATTTTTGTGTGCGGCCAAAACCAGCGGTGTTATATCCGGAGTGAAGTTCGATGAAGATCTATCGACAGCTTCCCAGCTCTGTATAAATATAAATCACTTTAGTTTCTTTATTTCTTAATTTTTAAACTTTGTATGTTAAATACGAGGTAATGCGATTGAACTGTCATGGCGGCGTTCGGTCTATGACGCCGCCATATTGAACAAATCAATTTGAATTGGAAACAAAGAAAATAATTAAATTTCATAGTTATTATATTAAGGATATGTAGTAGAAAATTCTATATTATTTTTGTTAATAAAATTTCTATTGCTAAAGTCTACTATTAGTTTTCCTACTCGAGTCTTCTTTCAAAATGGCGGTTCTTCTTTCGTATTAAAATATACAAATATTAAAATCTACAAATCATGTACTTTCTAAATAAATTACAATTTAAATAATCCTCTGAAACATATCTAAAATATATCTTCCAAAGAATCTAATATTTATAATAAATACACATATTTAATATCTCGACTGAAGTACATCTTGCAATGCAAAATTAACTTTCACCATCGTCGACTTAATTATGATCTACAAATGTTAATATTCATTTACTCATAAATAATAATGTACTCGAAAAACTATTTAAACAACGTACACTTTAAATATTTCCATCACATCACAAATCTCTAAAACACATCATACATCTCTGAAATAAATATCTACTACTTGTAACAAACATTCTTGTCCACCATTTTGACTCGAAGTTACTCGAATGTTCCTTAGATAAAAAAGAAGGGTCTTCCAAGAATAAATTTTGTTGAACTAACGTAAGGTTGCCCGGCCACGTGTGTCCTTTCCTCCCATTCCAACAGGATCTCAACAGCTTCTACATACTCCTCCTTTATGGCGTGCAAGAGTGCATCCTGAAGGAAGAAGGAAAAATTATGTTCAGAATGTGCTGTGCTTTTAAACGCGTGTTCCCTAAGGTACATAGATACTTTATCGGTAATCTACATTGCTTATCGCTGGTTTTATTACAACTTACGTTACTTGATACGTAAACAGGCTTAATGTATTCATTATTAAGACATGGACTGTGAGCAGTGGGGATATAAGTTACTACAGATTTGTTGGTTTTTTAATTTCTTCATATAATAAGGAGTGATGATTAAATTTTTGGGTTGAATTTTAATTATTGTCTGTGCAATTGAAGACTGATAAATGGAAGACGTGATCAAGATTTTTATTTTTTTTTTTAGTTTTAACATTGTGGAAATTTAACATTGTAGCGCAAAGACTAATAAATGCAAGATGTGATGAAGATTTTTGCCTTTTTTATTCGTTTTAACATTGTGGAAATTTGTTTCAACATTGTAGAGCAAAGACTAATAAATGCAAGATGCGATGAAGATTCTTGCCTTTTTTATTCGTTTTAACATTGTGGAAATTTGTTTCAACATTGTAGAGCAAAGACTAATAAATGCAAGATGTGATGAAGATTTTTGCCTTTTTTATTCGTTTTAACATTGTGGAAATTTGTTTTAACATTGTAGAGCAAAGACTAATAAATGCAAGATGTGATGAAGATTCTTGCCTTTTTTATTCGTTTTAACATTGTGGAAATTTGTTTCAACATTGTGACAGTTCATCTTAACATTGTAATAATTATTTACTTGTTTCAAGAGTTGTTTATTAAGTAGCAGTAGCATTGTGGTTATTTATTATTCTTAACAGTGCAGTTGTCTGTGAATAATGCAACTTTTCAGAAAATTGTAGATTAAGTAACTTTTTGCGTAATTATTTTCCACGTAAATTTAAATAATTATCAAGATATAATGAATGGCTATTTCTTTATCTTCTTTCTTTCTTATGACTAATAACTAATGACTAATAATTAGCTTATGACTTAGGTTATGTTAACGCACATATTTTTGTTTCAACACAGCTCAAGAAATAAACTTTACTGAATAAAAATTTGTTATTAACAACTTGTATATTTTACGTACATCAATCTATTGTAATTATAAAGTATTAAACATCAAAATTGATCCACTCAGTTGTCTTCGAAAGAACTAACAACACAATTAAATATTTTAGACGTGTTACATGATCTCAAGGGGTAAATTGTCTGGTGAAGGTAATTTTTCCCCACATAAATTCTATTAAAAAAAAAATGAACTTGACCTTGGTTCATCTGTGAGGTCATGTAGAAGAAATTTCTCTCTACTGAGTAATTTTTTTTCTGTAAAATTATACAACTTTCGTCTACAAAATTTGTTTATATTGTTTTCGAAGATGTTTGATCAATTTTAATGTACAATTACAATAGAAAATTTATTTAATAACAAAGGTACTTAGTGACACAACTCTTTCTTTAGTAATTTCTGTATCTTCATTTATTTTCATTAGAAATATGCGTTACGTGATCTTTGAAGAATAATGAAAGGAAAGAAGATAACAATATATTAACTTGTTGTAAGTTTGTCAGGTTATCTTATGTGTAATAATGCAAAATTAGATTGGAAAATATTCAACAAATCTGTAGTTCGATATGAAATGTCTACAGAATTCTTACCTTGACTTGAATCCCTAATTCAAGAAGAAGCTTGATAAGTTCTATGTTTTCGTTCTCGATAGCAGCGATCAATGCAGATCGATTCAGAGGATCTACGCAATCGATGTTCAAGATCTCGGGATGATCCTTGTTCTCTTCCAGTAATCTATAGTTCACAATTAAATATAATTAAACTTCAACTCTGACATCAAAATTTTGATACTTAGACTCTAAAATTTTAGAATTTTAAATTTATTAACTTTACTTCGAAAACTAAAATTTGTAAATTGAATGTTGGAAGCTTGGATTTTGTTTAAAAATCCAGATTCGGAGATTGAAATTTGCTAGGTTAAATTCGAAAGCGTGGGTTAAAATTATTAACCTTGATTCGAAGACTGGAATTTTGAAAATTGGAATTTGGAAGTTTAGATTTCTTCTGAAACCCCAAACTTGAGAAGTTTACATTTCACTTAAAGTCCCAAATTTGAGAAGTTTAGATTTCTTCTGAAACCCCAAACTTGAGAAATTTACATTTCACTTAAAGTCCCAAATTTGGGAAGTTTAGATCTCTTCTGAAACCCCAAATTTGAGAAGTTTAAATTTCTTCTGAAACCCCAAACTTGAGAAGTTTAGATTTCACTTAAAGTCCCAAATTTGAGAAGTTTAGATCTCTTCTAAAACCCCAAACTTGAGAAATTTAGATTTCTTCTGAAACCCCAAACTTGAGAAGTTTAGATTTCACTTAAAGTCCCAAATGTGAGAAGTTTACATTTCTTCTGAAACCCCAAACTCAAAATTTTTTAATTTCATATTTCAATAGAAAATGCAAGATATAACATAAATTTCCACGCTGACATTTAACATTTCTCAACAAATATAAACTACACCGCGACGGCAATATATCGAGAGTCAACCGTACCTAACCTCACAAACCTTATCTCCTTAAAAATCCCATCTCCCAAACTTGACTCACAAAACAACATCCGTAAAGTAACAAATCAAAACCAACACCTTCCCATAATTAAAAATCTAAATCCTCAAAGACAAAAATAACAAAAAAAAAGGTACGATCAGAGTACCATCCTAGTGATTCTATTTCGAGATCGATACTCGGTATCTTTTCTCCAAGTTGACGATTTATCATCGTGCTCGCTCGAAGGATTACCTTTTGACAGTGGCACAATCACCTCGTTCCGCGCTTAGCAGGAAGTGCTTCTCAACTGGGCCAAGACTATAGTCCGTGGGCGGGTTTAAGGATTGCATAGACGGTGCTCTAGAAGATTCGTTCGCTAGAAGATTCTGTTGCGACTCGGACGGATTCATTTTCCTCGTCTGCTATTTATCCAAAGGCTGCTGATATTCACGAATGGTTCATCGATCCCCCACGAACACCTACGGACGACACCCACATGCTTCGCTTCAATGCATACCCTCTTATGCCTAATGCGGGACTGTGTTCTTTAATCGGTTACTTCAAACATTTACGTCAAATGTTTACTTCTTACGTTTGCTTAAAAACGTTCGTTTCAAACATTCACTTCGAACGTTCACTTCAAATATTTATTTCAAACATACACTTCAAGCATTCATTTCAAACATTCGCTTCAAATATTCATTTCAAATATTCACTTCGAACGTTTACTTCAAATATTTATTTCAGACAATTATTTTAAACGCTTATTTTAAAACTTCACTTCAAATATTTATTTTAAAACTTCACTTCAAACATTATTTTCAAACATACGCTTCAAACATTTATTTTAAACATACGCTTCAAGCATTCATTTCAAACATTCGCTTCAAACATTCATTTCAAACATTTACTTCGAACGTTCACTTCGGACGCTCACTTCAAATATTTATTTCAGACAATTATTTTAAACACTTATTTTAAAATTTCACTTCAAACACTTATTTTAAAATTTCACTTCAAACATTTATTTCAAACATACGCTTCAAACATTTATTTCAAACATACACTTTAAGTATTCATTTGAAACACTTTGATTCAAATATTATTAAATTTGAAACTTTTACTTGAGAAAGTTTGATTCAAACATTGACATGAGACATTTTGGTGCAAACATTTATTTCAAACATTTACTTGAGACATTTTGATGCAATCATTTATTTCGAACATTTATTTGAAACATTTTGACTTAAATAATTATTTCAAACATTTACTTTGGACATTTATTTCAAACATTTAGTTGGTTCATTTTGATTGAAACATTTAGTAGGTTCATTTTTAATCAAACATTTACTAAATTCATTTTTATTGAAACATTTAGTAGGTTCATTTTTATTAAAAAATTTAGTAGGTTTATTTTTAATCAAACATTTAGTAAATTCATTTTTATTCAAATATTTAGTAGGTTCATTTTTATTAAAAAATTTAGTAGGTTTATTTTTAATCAAACATTTAGTAAATTCATTTTTATTCAAATATTTAGTAGGTTCATTTTTATTAAAACATTTAGTAGGTTTATTTTTAATCAAACATTTACTAAATTCATTTTTATTCAAATATTTAGTAGGTTCATTTTTATTAAAAAATTTAGTAGGTTTATTTTTAATCAAACATTTAGTAAATTCATTTTTATTCAAATATTTAGTAAATTCATTTTTATTCAAACATTTAGTAGGTTCATTTTTATTAAAAAATTTAGTAGGTTCATTTTTAATCAAACATTTAGTAAATTCATTTTTATGCAAACATTTAGTAGGTTCATGTTGATCGAGACATTAATGTAAAACATTTGGTTGAGGTACATAATTTGAACATATAATTAGAAAGGATCGATCGTAAAAGCGATAGAAAAGAGTTTGATCAGACAGGGATTTAAAGAATAGCGAAAGTAGGTTTGGATCGAGTGGACTACAGGATTTCTTTGCAATGATCCGAAGATAATCTTATGAACGCGAACACGTGATGCTTATCGATTACTCTGTATTACTTCTACGAAATCTGTAATTCAATTTCGGAATTTAATCTGACAGAGCGTAATCTGAATATCACAATTAACTTAGACGTCTGTTCGATGTCTGAGCGATTAAGGATGGTACTATGTATATACTTTTCGTTGTTAATAATGAAACTTGTGAAAATTCTTTTGTGGAGGTATGTTGACAGAGTATCTTTTGTTAAGTATTTGAAAGGATTGATAAGATTTTTGGTGAGAAGAATTTTTTGATAAAAATAAGGGGTTGATTTGAATTTTTTGTTGAGTGTGGAGATATTTATGGAGTTCTTTTGGTGGATAATTAGGAATGATAGCAATTTGTTGGTAATTGTGAGTAAGAGAGGAGATACAATTTGAGTGAAAGTATTTATAAATGCGATTATCTTCGAACCACTTTCGAAACCGTGTCACGATAGCCTAATCTAAACGGTACCGATTTGTCACTTGGTCTTGTACTTTCAGTATTTTTCATCGTTACTTTCTTCATTGTCTGAAACGACTAACATATTGCTATAAATCTTCCTATGAAGAAATATAGCTATTTAATAAAGACAGAAATAGTACTTTTTCTGTAGTAGTTCAAAATATTTTTGTACAAATTTTTTGATAAGTAATTTTAAATATCATTGATAAATAATTCTTAATATCGTTGATAACTTGTGAATATCGTCAGAATTACAGTAGGCATTGTGGATGTATACAAAATTGAAAGATTAAAAAAAAATGTATATCTTTGGTATCGATGATTTGTGCGATTTATGTCTGACTATTTCTACTGTGACGAACAATGAACGACTAAATTTTCACTTTAATTAATAACAAATGTATGATTAAAGATTAACTCTCAACAAAATGAGAACATTTTTTTATAGTCATGAATTAAATTGTAATTGTTTATTGAATCATTTCTTGATTGAAAGTGAAAATTTTTTAAACGATTTAAACTCGTGTCGTTGAACTAACCTCAACCATATATATACAATGTTTCACAGAAAATAACAAGTTTTTTGTACTGTAAAGTGGTAAAATAGTCAAATGGTAAGGTAGTAAAATAATGAACTGCTAAAATAATAAAGTGGTAAAGTAATATTACAGTAAAATAATTAGATTGTAAAGTAGTGAAATAGGAAAATAGGAAAATAGTAAAATAGTAAAATAGTGAAATAGTGAAATAGTGAAATAGTAAAATAGTAAAATAGTAGAATAGTAAAATAGTAAAATAGTAGAATAGTAAAATAGTAAAATAGTAAAATAGTAAAATAGTAAAATAGTGAAATAGTGAAATAGTAAAATAGTAAAATAGTAAAATAGTAAAACAGTAAAACAGTAAAACAGTAAAACAGTAAAATCGTAAAATAATAAAATAGTAAAATAGTAAAATAGTAAAACAGTAAAATAGTAAAATAGTAAAATAGTAAAATCGTAAAATAATAAAATAGTAAAACAGTAAAACAGTAAAATCGTAAAATAATAAAATAGTAAAATAGTAAAATAGTAAAACAGTAAAATAGTAAAATAGTAAAATAGTAAAATCGTAAAATAATAAAATAGTAAAATAGTAAAATAGTAAAACAGTAAAACAGTAAAACAGTAAAACAGTAAAATCGTAAAATAATAAAATAGTAAAATAGTAAAATACTAAAATAGTAAAATAGTAAAATAGTAAAATAGTAAAATACTAAAATACTAAAATAGTAAAATAGTAAAATAGTAAAATAGTAAAATACTAAAATAGTAAAATAGTAAAATAGTAAAATACTAAAATACTAAAATAGTAAAATACTAAAATACTAAAATAGTAAAATAGTAAAATAGTAAAATAGTAAAATAGTAAAACGATAGACTAGTAACCCAATAAAACGATAAAATACTAAAATAATGAACCAATAATCTAGCAAACCAATAAATTAGTAAACTCCCAAAATAGTAAACCAGCACAACAATAAAGCAATAAACCAACAAAACATTAAAATACCAAAATAACACAACTAAAAACAAAATATTCAACCAGCCCCTAAAACAGTAAAATTTTCCATTTCCTCAAACGTTTCCCACACAAATTCCACCTGACATTTCCAATAAAAAAAAACAAACCTTCTCTAACTACAAACACAAAACAGCCATCCACTCAATCATCAACCAAAGCGATCAAACTATAAAAATATTCCAGCGACAAATCATTCTACCCTCCACAAATAATTCTAAAATAAAATTACTCTTTCCGACGCACCATTTAAACCTCTCCAGAGCACCAAACAGTCGAATGTTATCTCGTAACCGTCGAAATCAACGTGGATCCATGATCTCGTACGACGAATAAACGTTTACGGTGGTTTTGGACTTCGTTGCAACGTTCGTCGTCGTCGACGAAAGTTCGTGCAACAATGGCGGAATAAGGGTAAAACCGTGCGTTCACCAGCTCTACATAGTTCGACGAAGCCTTAGGACGTCGGTCAGCTGGGGCATGGATTAAGCGCACAAACACGTGGGTCGCTTTGGAAAAAAAAAATGAACGTCTGTGGACGTCTCTCATCGCTCACATTGCGTATCCACGTGCACGTGATCTCACGATTCTTGTCCAGGTGTCGTTACTTCTCGGATTAGAAGAGCCACCGGCTCGTTTAGTGGCTCATTCTTCTTCGTTTACCTCTGACCTCTCGTCAACGGTGCGGTTCCAAATGAGTTTTTTCGGAGATCAGCTTTATTTGGGGAAAGGGTGAGTTACTTGCGTTTCGTGTGTGTACATTCTTATGTGCGATGGAAGGTACAGGGGATGGCATCTTAGATTTTAACCTTGAAGTATGTTGTTAAGGACATTATTCTGAACATTTCTTTTTTATACATTTAACCGCATTTGGGTTTAATTTCAGTGGAATTCGTAAAAATTTTGTTAATGTGGTAATTATTTATGGAGGACCACAATCTTAGCCGATGTCAATGACCTTGAAATATGTTGTCAAGGATATTATTCTGAACAATTTTTCTCTATAGATGTAACTGCAATTTGGCTTTGGTTTCAGAGATATTTGCAAAAATGCTTGTGATGAGATTATTATTTCTAGAGGACCACAACCTTCACTGATGTTAATAACCTTGAAATATGTTGTCAAGGATATTATTCTGAAGAATTTTTCTCTCTATATATAATTGCAATTTGGTTTTAATTTCAAAGATATTCGCAAATATGTTAGTGATGAGATAATTATTTATGGAGGACCACACGCTTCTCCGATGTTGATGACCTTGAAATATATTATCAGGGATATTATTCTGAACAACTTTTCTTTCTATATATAACTGCAATTTGGCTTTGGTTTCAGAGATATTTGCAAAACTGCTTGTGATGAGATAATTATTTATGGAGGACCACAACCTTCACCCATGTTAATGACCTTGAAATATGTTATCAAGGACATCATTCTGAACAATTTTTCTCTATACATATAACTGCAATTTGGCTTTGGTTTCAGAGATATTTGCAAAAATGCTTGTAATGAGATAATTATTTCTAGAGGACCACAACCTTCACCAATGTTAATGACCTTGAAATATGATATCAAGGACATCATTCTGAAGAATTTTTCTCTATACATATAACAGCTATTTAGCTTTAGTTTCTGAGATATTCGTAAAAGTGTGGCGAGAATCATTTATAGAAGAACGCACCCTTCAGTGACCTTGATGACCTTGAAATATAGTCTCAAAGATATACTAAACTTTTCCTAGATGTATAATACATCTACAATATAATATTTCTTAGAAATGGAACAAGTAACTAATTCTCTTCTACTTCATTTTTGAGTATGGCGACATTTGAGGAACAACTAGCTTCGATTGTTTCTGACACAAGCAAGTATTATGTCGTCACAATGATCGAACAGATAGAGAATAAAATAAAATAAAAATTTATTTATGTGCTATAATAAAGAACAGAAGTTTAAAAGATAGAAATTTATAAAAACTGAAATTAGGACGAAATGTCAACTTCTTCATCTTGAGGAATATTTGTTGAATGAAAGAGGGGTAAGTGAAACAGAGCCACATTTCCAGCCACTTTTTTCCTTTAATTATTTAATTATACGCATGTATTAAATTTACATTCACTTTAAGAATGACGTTCAGGTTACAGACAATGTGCAGTACCGTAATACATACTAATATCTATCTTTCTTGCAGGATACAAAAGAAGAATTTCTACAAATTGATTAACATAGATGAATAAAATAAAAATTACACACACTCCGTTATTTCTCCCACTCGATTATCTCGCAAGCTGCAACGACACACTCCAAAATTAATATAAATACAATTTAAATTAAAAAATGGGGTGGTTATTTTTAATATTGTTTACATTTTTTAAGGAAGAGTTTGAAAATTGATGAATTAAAAGAATAATTTAAATTCGACAATATAGAAAATATAGTAGAATTCACTTCCGTTGTACCCAGCAATGTTTTCAGTATGGAACGACGGATTGTCGTTAACAATGACGATGCTATTTCATAGTGAAACGATTTGTTAGAACGGAAGTTCGATGATTCGTCACCGATATCGAAGCTAATGATTAAACTTTATATGTACATTGAATACGGAGGTGGATGCACATTAAAGTACCCAAAAGAAACGTCGTTGAACAACATTATCAACCGTCCAATCAATTATATTATAAAATCTCGCTTTCTCCAATAAAAATATCTGGTAATTATTCGAAGCGTCAAGATGCAATAAATTATTAAATTATTGTCTAAATTATTTTGGTGTCTGGTAAATTATTAACCTATGATAAATTATTAAATTGCAATAAGTTATTAAATTATTGTTTAACAAATTATTTTGATATCTACTTAAATTATTAACCTATGAAAAATTATTAAATTATTATGTAACAAATTATTTGATATCTACTAAATTATTAACCTATGATAAATTATTAAATCATTATATAATAAATTATTAATCCATCACGTAATAAGTTATTTAATTATATAACACATTATTAAAAGGAATGGCAGCTTAAAATAAAAAATTACAATACCTATTGTTACGTCACAAACATCCTCAATATTTTACATATAATTGAATAAAAAAATTAATCTACTAAAGCACTCTCAGCTCTAAATAACTAAAGCACTCTCAGATGGTGGGTCACGATCATGGAAATTTTCAGTTAAAAATTATTTCCACTATTCAACTTTCAGATATAATACTGCATAGAGTACAAACTTTCACTTTCAACCTCGTGGCAATACGAATCTACCTTTCGTTCAAAAATTACATCTTCCATTTCTTAAATCTATCACTCACCACCATTCAAGATTTAACAGAACCACAATCATATTAAAATTAAAATCACAATCAAACTATCCTCCTAAAATTATATTTTAAATTATATTTTTATGTCTTAAAAAATCACACAGAGTAAGTATAAAAATCACATCGAATAAATATAAAAAATCTCCTAAAGTAAATATAAAAAACCACCTAAAATAAATATAAAAAACCACCTAAAGTAAATATAAAAAACCACCTAAACTAAATATAAAAAACCACCTAAAGTAAATATAAAAAACCACCCAGACTAAATATAAAAAATTCGCAGCATAAAAATAAAGTACCCCAACTAACAAAATATTCAAAGATCGAATTACTCGAAGACCACTCCCTCAATTTACATCAATTCCCCCCAGTTTTCATATTCCACAAAAGAAAAGACGCTCCGAGTGAAACGATAAGTACACTTTCATCTGACGTATAATTTAATAAATATGGCGGCTGATAATAAGGTTGCCCGTCGGAATTTCAGGATCCAATGCGGTGAAGTGTTCCGGAAGTTGAGTCGCCATGTTTCTTGTGCCGAGCGACACAAACCCCGATGAATTCGAGCGAAATAATGATCGACCACGATTCTAGTCGTGTTTCGAATCGATTCTTTCCTCTAGGAAGTCCAGACTGTTCCTATGATCGCCGTCGATGTTGTTCAAGATGTTGCAGAGACGTAGCAACCTCGTCTCGTACGGATGAAAGTCCTTTAAATCTTCGTTCGATAGTAAGTCCGAACATAGCGCTGTCATGTCGATCTCTACGGGGTACGTTTGGACGTTTCGACCGTATCTGTTGACAAAATGTTTTTTTAAATGATTATATATTAAACATTTAGAAAAAGGCACATATTTGTTGATTTTAGACGAACGTTTAGCAAGATGTACATACTTGTTCATTTTGGATCAAACATTTAGCAAAATGTACATGTCTGTTGATTTTAGACGAACATTTAGCAAGATGTACATATTTATTCATTTTGGATCAAACATTTAGTAAAATGTACATGTCTGTTGATTGTAGATGAACATTTAGCAAGATGTACATATTTGTTGATTTTGGATCAAACATTTATCAAGATGTACATATTAGTTCATTCTGGATCAAACATTTAGCAAGATGTACATATATGTTGATTGTGAATCAAACATTTAGCAAGATGTACATATATGTTCATTGTGGATCAAACATTTAGCAAGATGTACATATTAGTTCATTATGGATCAAACATTTAGCAAAATGTACATATATGTTGATTGTGGACCAAACATTTAGTAAGATGTACATATATGTTGATTGTGGACCAAACATTTAGCAAGATGTACATATATGTTCATTGTGGACCAAACATTTAGCAAGATGTATATATATATATTGATTGTGGATTAAGCATTTAGCAAGATGTACATATATGTTCATTGTGGATCAAACATTTAGCAAGATGTACATATATGTTGATTGTGGATTGAACATTTAGCAAGACATACATATATGTTGATTGTGAATCAAACACTTAGCAAAATGTATATATATGTTGATTGTAGATTGAACATTTAGCAAAATGTATATATATGTTGCTTGTGTATGAACATTTAGCAAAATGTACATATATGTTGCTTGTGTATGAACATTTACCAAAATGTACATATATGTTGATAGTATATGAACATTTAGCAACTTGCCTAATGAAGTTCAAGTCGTTCCTTCCCCTCTTGTACTCCCTGTTTTCGTTCATGGCCTTGTATCCCGATCTTCCGAACCTGATGACAATATCCGGCGACTTCCATCGGGGATACCTGTTAACTTTAGAGCTGCCATCGTCGCTGTTCAAGGTTTTGCCGACGTTGACGTCAGGATCGCTGCGGCCGTATCTAATGAAGGAAGAGCCGACGTTGCTTCGTCGTTCCTTCGAGTCGGGGTCCTCGGAACGGCCATCCACGTTGCTGTGTCTTTTCAACACGTAGTCGAAGTCGCTGGAGGGGTCCTTGAAGATTCTGAGGCTGCCGTCCGCTTTCAGTGGAGTCAGTATCGATGAGGATACCAAAACGTAGTTGCAGAGGAAGGGCAACACGTACAGGGAGGATAACAGGGTCTTTGAAAAGAGAATTTTACAAAAATCTTTGTTATCAATGTTTTAAGAGGATTACTATATTTTCATGTTCTTATTAAATTTTCTATGTTGTTAAATGGTAAAAAGTATTAGGAATATTTTAATCTCTTTACTTTTTGATTTATAGAAAAGTTAACAAGTTCCGAGAAAAAGGGAGATAAGATGGAAAATATAGATACGTACACGGTACGAGCTCATTAAATATGTTATGTAAGAAGGTGGACAAACGATAGCATCCTTTACGTAAGTTTCGAGAACGCAAAAGCGTCTATTCAATTGGAAATATAATAACAAGTGCGGAAGAAGCTATCTATAGATCAAAGGATTCAATTTTCGTGGGAACTATTTTATTTTATATAATGTGGTGTATTGACGAGGGGATTTTCGACGCGGTGTTCTTCAACGCTTTGTAGTATCAGCGCGTTGTGATTTCGACGCGTTGTAGTTTCGACGCGTTGATATCTCGGCGCGTTATTATTTCGACGCGTTGTAATTTCAGTGCGTTGTGATTTCGACGCGTTGTAATTTCAGTGCGTTGTAATTTCGACGCGTTGTTATTTCAGTGCGTTGTGATTTCGACGCGTTGTAATTTCGGCGCGTTGTTATTTCCACGCGTTGTAATTTCGGTGCGTTGTGATTTCGACGCGTTGTTATCTCGACGCGTTGATATCTCGGCGCGTTGTAATTTCGGCGTGTTGTAATTTCGGCGCGTTGTTATTTCAACGCGTTGTAATTTCAGCGCGTTGTAATTTCGGCGCGTTGTAGTTTCGACGCGTTGATATCTCGGCGCGTTGTTATTTCGACGCGTTGTAATTTCGGCGCGTTGTTATTTCGACGCGTTGTAATTTCAGTGCGTTGTGATCTCGACGCGTTGTAATTTCGGCGCGTTGTTATTTCGACGCGTTGTAATTTCGGTGCGTTGTGATCTCGACGCGTTGATATCTCGGCGCGTTGTAATTTCGGCGCGTTGTTATTTCGACGCATTGTAATTTCGGCGCGTTATTATTTCGACGCGCTGTAATTTCGACGCGTTGTAATTTCGGTGCGTAGTTATCTCAGTGAGTTGTAGTTTCGGCGCGTTGTTCCTTCGACGCATTGTAATTTCAGCACGTTATTCTTCCAATATATTATACTACAACGCGTTATAATTTTAACGCGTAATTAGTTCGACACGTTACTGTTATAATGCGTCATGGTTTGTTATATTGTCAGTGCATTGTCTTTTAATGCATTCCAGTTTCGACGCATTGTATCTTAACACCTTGTATTTCACAGCATTGAACAATAACGCATTACATTTCAATGCATCTCGTCACATTATATTAACATCATTATACAAATTCTAAACTTGAATATTATCTATACAAATTAAAAAATAATACCCTTGCAAAATATCCCATAACAAAACATCGACTTCCAAACTATTTTACCTTCCTGAATTTAACCTTTGAACGACATGATTAATAAGCATCTACACTTTCAATATCTAGTGAAACCAACACAATATCTAATTAGAACCGCAATTAATCCGGAAACCAAACCCTTCCTCAGCATAAAATATCCCATTACAAAACATCGACTTCCAAAGAACCTTTCTCACTTATTTAACCTTTGAATGACGTGATTAATATGCATCCACGAGAACTAACACAATATCTAATTAGAAACGAAAGACGAAACCATAAGACGAAACAACGAGAGTCTGTCCTAGAAAACGTTCCCCGGAGCATCGTCGGGAACAATCTAATAAAAGATTTTGTTACAGATTCCTTGAGATTATTCGAGATGCAGCTACGTTACAAGGCTGGCGATAAATAATATCGACGTGTTATTAGCTGTCTTAACAGGATGTTTAGCCATATACCGTAGTATACCGAGCAAGATTAATATGGCTGCCTTACGTTACTTTAATTAACCCCGTACACGGCCACCCTTCATAATGGCCGCGTCGCCCACGAAACTTGCCACCGTTTTCTGCTAAAAACATACAGATTTACGAGGCTGCCGTGGGAAAACAGCAATATTAAGCGCACGGGAATATCGATGGGTACTCGTTATTGTTCCTTGTTTAACGGGTCTAGACTGTAGACTTCTATGGGGAAAATGGCGGAGGGGAAATTAACGAAATACTACTTGTTGATTCTTAGGAAGTTCTGCAATTTAGCAACTTGGAGGGAAAGGTCGTGGGTGCGGAGAACGAGTGAAAGTTAAATGAGAGAGGAATCTTTTATGATCTATGCAATATATGAAGAGATTTTTTTGTTGGGTAATTTTTGGGATCTATGAAGTTTAATGGGGTCTGTGTAGCTGTGAAAATGAGAAACACGTGGAAGGTAGTTGAGAAAGGAATTTTTGCTTTTGATGATTTATGCAATATATGAAGAGATATTTTTAGTTGGTTAATTTTCTGGTCTATGAAGTTTAATAAGATCTGTGTAGCTGTGTAAATGAAGAACATGTGGAAGCTAAGTGAAAGAAGAATTTTTGCTTTTGATGATATATGCAATATATGAAGAGATGTTATTTTTAATTGGTTAGTTTTCTGGTCTATGAAGTTTAATAAGATCTGTGTAGCTGTGTAAATGAAGAACATGTAAAAGCTAAGTGAGAAAAGAATTTTTGCTTTTGATGAAATATGCAATATATGAAGAGATATTTTTAGTTGGTTAATTTTCTGATCTACGAAATTTAATATGAACTGTGTAGCTCTCGTAGAAATGGAGAATATGTGAAAGTTAAATGGGAAAGGAATTTCAAGTTTGATGATTTATGCAATATATGAAAAAGGAACGTTGTTATTATAAATTGGTTAATTTTCGGCTGTATGAAGTTTAATGAGATCTGTGTAGCTGTTGAAATGAAGAACATGTGGAAGCTAAGTGAGAGAAGAATTTTTGCTTTTGATGTTTTATGCAATATATGAAGAGATATTTTTAGTTGGTTAATTTTCTGATCTACGAAATTTAATATGAACTGTGTAGCTCTCGTAGAAATGGAGAATATGTGAAAGTTAAATGGGAAAGGAATTTCAAGTTTGATGATTTATGCAATATATGAAAAAGGAACATTATTATCACTAATTGGTTAATTTTCTGCTCTATGAAGTTTAATGAGATCTGTGTAGCTGTAGAAATGAAGAACATGTAGAAGCTAAGTAAAAGAAGAATTTTTGCTTTTGATGATATATGCAATATATGAAGAGATGTTTTTAGTTGGTCAATTTTCTGATCTATGAAGTTTAACATGATCTGTGTAGCTCTCGTAGAAATGGAGAATATGTGAAAGTTAAATGGGAAAGGAATTTCAAGTTTGATGATTTATGCAATATATGAAAAAGGAACGTTGTTATTATAAATTGGTTAATTTTCGGCTGTATGAAGTTTAATGAGATCTGTGTAGCTGTTGAAATGAAGAACATGTGGAAGCTAAGTGAGAGAAGAATTTTTGCTTTTGATGTTTTATGCAATATATGAAGAGATATTTTTAGTTGGTTAATTTTCTGATCTACGAAATTTAATATGAACTGTGTAGCTCTCGTAGAAATGGAGAATATGTGAAAGTTAAATGGGAAAGGAATTTCAAGTTTGATGATTTATGCAATATATGAAAAAGGAACATTATTATCACTAATTGGTTAATTTTCTGCTCTATGAAGTTTAATGAGATCTGTGTAGCTGTAGAAATGAAGAACATGTAGAAGCTAAGTAAAAGAAGAATTTTTGCTTTTGATGATATATGCAATATATGAAGAGATGTTTTTAGTTGGTCAATTTTCTGATCTATGAAGTTTAACATGATCTGTGTAGCTCTCGTAGAAATGGAGAATATGTGAAAGTTAAATGGGAAAGGAATTTCAAGTTTGATGATTTATGCAATATATGAAAAGGGAACGTTGTCATTACTAGTCAGTTAATTTTCAAATCTACGAACTTTCATAAGAATTTTATACTTGTCATCAAAATAAAGTATATGTGATAGTTAAATAAGAAAGGAAATTCAAGTTTGATGATTTATGCAATATATGAAAAGGTAAAATTAGTATTAGTTAGTCAATTTTCAAATCTGCAAAATTTCATAAGGACTATGTACTTATCACGAAAATGAAGAATATGTAAAACTTTCAACAAAAAATTCCAAGCCTAACATATGCAATATATGAAGAGAATGAAAGTGGAATTAAAAATTATTCTTAGTTAATTAATTTTCAAATCTACAAAATTTAATAAGAACAACATAACTCTGAGAATGAAGAACATATGAAACTTGAAAAAAAAATTTCAAGCATCCCAATATATGCAATATATGAAGCAAACTCAAGCTTCATTGAACAAATCACTGCTGTACCATAATTTAAGAAAAAAAAGGAGATGAAACTCGAGCAACAAAAAAATGTAAATGAAAATGAACTAAAAAAGACGAGAGAAGCAAAAGATCACAAAATTAAAGGGCAATCATTAATCTGTTAAACGAGGAAACATAAAGCGAAGAAGAAACATGAACCCAAAAAGAAAAATGACGAAGAAAATTTGAGGATGCATGTAAATGAGCGTAGAAAAGGTGAAAGTGGAAATTATGAAGGTATTAAACGGAGAAGTCGGGTGAAAACACATGGGACTCGAGTGAAGAATAGTAAAGTAAAGGAAAACAAGTGAAAATTTGAAAAGGTTTAAAAATTCAGATCTGTGGAGATAAAAAAGGAACTTTTTAACCTGTTAGACGGTGTTCCTTTTTAGTCGAGCCATTTTCCTTCGTTCTTACAATAAGAATAAAACATAGGCTGACTGTATACAAAACCACTTTAACAATCTTTTCAGACTTCGGTGCATACCTCTTCGCTTCATCATCGTACTAATTACCAAGTTTTTTCATAAATTACTGTGCTCTTTAGTTCGTTTACGTACAATTACTATCTGAAGCCTTTGGAGGAAACTTTAACAGGATTCATTTATGATGTTATACTAATTTTTGGAGGAATTTCATTTTGTATGAAGTGAAGTTTGTTGTAGTAAACTTCAAATATTGTACTTTGGCGTGCACTGTTTCCACGCGATGCATTTTCACGCGTTGTGTGTCGACGCGTTGAATATCGGCACGTTGCATAACGGCCCGTTGCATATTGGCGCGTTGAATAACTACCCGTTGTATATCGGCGCGTTATATGTCGACGCGTTAGATTTCCACGCGTTGCATATCGACGGATTGGGTTTCCACGCGTTGCACATCGACGCGTTGTATATCGGCATGTTAGATTTCCACGCGTTGCATACCGGCACGTTACATATCGGCGCGTTAAGTTTACACGCGTTGCATATCGGCGCGTTAGATTTCCACACGTTGTATATCGATGCATTGGGTTTCCACGCGTTGCATATCGACGCGTTGTATATCGGCATGTTAGATTTCCACGCGTTGCATACCGGCACGTTACATATCGGCGCGTTGGGTTTCCACGCGTTGCATATCGCCGCGTTAGATTTCCACGCGTTGCATATCGACGCGTTGGACTTCCACGCATTGCATACCGACACGCGTTAGATTTCCACGCGTTGCATATCGACGCATTGAGTTTCCACGCGTTGCATATCGACGCGTTGCATATCGGCACGTTGGACTTCCACGCATTGCATACCGACACGCGTTAGATTTCCACGCGATGCATATCGACGCATTGAGTTTCCACGCGTTGCATATCGACACGTTGGATTTCCACGCGTTGCATACCGGTACGTTAAATATCGGCGCGTTGGGTTTCCACGCGTTGCATATCGGCGCGTTAGATTTTCACGCGTTGCATATCGCCGCGTTAGATTTCCACGCGTTGCATATCGGCACGTTGGACTTCCATGCATTGCATACCGACACGATTTGTATTTCGTCGCGTTGAGTATCCACGCGTTGTATATCGACACGTTCCATATCGACGCGCTGGGTTTCCACGCGTTGTATTTCGACACGTTCCATATCCACGCGCTAGATTTCCACGCGTTGCATATCGGCGCGTTACATATCGACGCGTTGGGTTTCTTCGCGTTGCATATCGCCGCGTTACATGTCGACGCGTTGGGTTTCTACGCGTTACATATCGACGCGTTACATATCGACACGTTCCATATCGACGCGCTGGGTTTCCACACGTTGTATTTCGACACGTTCCATATCCACGCGCTAGATTTCCACGCGTTGCATATCGGCGCGTTACATATCGACGCGTTGGGTTTCTTCGCGTTGCATATCGCCGCGTTACATGTCGACGCGTTGGGTTTCTACGCGTTACATATCGACGCGTTACATATCGACACGTTCCATATCGACGCGCTGGGTTTCCACGCGTTGTATTTCGACACGTTCCATATCCACGCGCTGGATTTCCACGCGTTGCATATCGGCGCGTTACATGTCGACGCGTTGGGTTTCTACGCGTTGCATATCGCCGCGTTACATGTCGACGCGTTGGGTTTCTACGCGTTAGATATCGACGCGTTACATATCGGCACGTTGCATATCGGCGCATTGCAACTTGAGGCGATATATCTCGACATGATGTATATCAACGCGTTGTTACACAAGACATTATATCCCAATATGTTGTATTGCAATATAATGTTTCTTTACTTGTTATATCTCAGTATAATGTTTCATTAGTTGTTATATCTCAGTATAATGTTTCATCAGTTGTTATATCTCTGTATAATGTTTCGTCGCTTGTTACATCGCAATATAATGTTGCAATACTCCTCATTATAACTTCGGACCATATCAACACATTGCCACCTTCGGAAACGATCTGTTACTACAACTTCATCCACGGCAATATAAGGAGAGTCAATCTCAAATTTGAACTTCAGTGTTCTTCATGATTTATGTATATTGACCAATGTATATTTAAGAATAGAATAAAAAAATCATGAAAGATGCAATAAAAAATGCATAAAATAATGAAGCAATGAAATATCAAGGCTCGTTACAATGTTATAAACAATCCTCTCATCAGAACGCCCTTCCGTATTCATAAATTCTATCTGTGACTTCGCAAGTTACTTTTCCGTCCGCGTCAACTGTTTTGCATATCGTAGGACGTAAAATAACGCAACACGAGTCGCATAGATCTGCGAGTTGCAAGAAAAAAGTTGAGATAACGTTAGATTATAACCTCGGACTCGCGTAACACAACTGCCACGGTGAGTAAGTTGAAAATTTTACTAGCTAGTACTTTTTTGATTAATAAATCTTGTCAAGTACATATATATTATTTTCTTATATTATTCATAGCTCCAAGTAATTAATACAGTAAATTGACATGACATTTCAACTTATTGATATTGTAGCTATGTTTAGTTCTGACACACCTGACAAGTGAATCCTAGTGGAAATTAATAATATATGTTCAAATGTAAGTTAATAATGTATGTTGAAATGTAAGTTAATAATGTGTATTCAAATCATATGAAGATTTCAACGTCACCTATATGTGGATCACGTGGCAGTCAAAGTGTCAAACTTTGCACTTGAAGTGTCTTACCCTCACATTCACCATTTGATTTAACTCAACAATATGAAATAGGGATTTTGTGAACGAAATATAGTGTGCTATACATGTGATGTACAATGTGATGTACAGGCAAACAGTCACCAGTGGAAGCTAATAGCAGAGAAACAATAAATTCAAAATAATTAATTAAATCAATAAAAAGTTGTAGGGTTGCTATCTATTAAAGGCAAAAATACCTTCAGTAAATTGTTATTGATATTATCATTTATCGAGAGAAAAATGAACTCCGAAATTTATGTTACACACGCGACTTCCTTCCGTTTCTTTTCTCTTTACGGCGACAAGAGGTGGGTGTAAGCGGCGAGGATTTTTAAGCATCCCCCGCGCGAAGATGGCTCCATCACTCCACAGAGAGCAATCACGAATAAAACGCTCGAGAACGAACAATGTGCCACGAATTTTTCTCTGTATAATTAGCAGGTTACAGCAGTTGCGAAGAAATGAAATTTTCAATTGAAATCACGGGAGAGAACAAAATGGCGACGAACACTGGGACGAAGATTGTATCACTGTGACTCTGTTAATCAAATAGTTTGCTATAAATTTTACGAAGAACTATACTGAAAGCTTGAATTTGAATGTACGAGAATAAATGAAGGTTTATTAAAAAATTGTGTTCAGATGACAAATTTTTTAATCCTAGTAATACTTTGTTACTAATATACATATTTATATATTCCCTTAACATGTATATGTGTATTCCTTTACGACTAGAATATTCTTCTAGCAAGTCTACTGGAGTTCTTGAATTATGTTCTAATGAAGAAGAACCAGCAATGCAATTTGTTAACAGAAATGAAAGATTTTGAAATTAGAAAAAATTCGTGACCTGCTTGACAATTTAAATTACGAAGGAGTAAACTCTAATTTCGTAGGACACCAAATTTTTGCAAAATAAAACGATTACAATCTGACCATCCCACGCACAGCTCTCACTGTGACATTTAACGAGTTAATTACTGTAATAAAATTTATGTCGATAGTCTTTTAATCCGCTGTATGTGTATAACACTGCAGCTGCTACAATTACTCGAATTTTTGAACGTGAGACTGATACATGAAATAATAATACAAAATTTTCTTAGGTAAAACTAATAATAAACTGTTAAGAGTACCTAGCAGTTTAAGGGTTAATTAAGAATTTTTAAACTTGAGACTGATACATGAAGCAATAATACAAAATTTTCTTAGGTAACATTAATAATAAACTGTTAAGAGTACCTAGCAGTTTAAGGGTTAATTAAGAATTTTTAAACTTGAGACTGATACATGAAACAATAATACAAAATCTTCTTAGATAAAACTAGTAATAAACTGTTAAGAGTACCTAGCAGTTTAAGGGTTAATTAAGAATTTTTAAACTTGAGACTGATACATGAAACAATAATACAAAATTTTCTTAGGTAACATTAATAATAAACTGTTAAGAGTATCTAACAGTTTAAGGGTTAATTAAGAATTTTTAAACTTGAGACTGATACATGAAACAATAATACAAAATTTTCTTAGGTAACCCTAATAATAAACTGTTAAGAGTACCTAGCAGTTTAAGGGTTAATTAAGAATTTTTAAACTTGAGACTGATACGTGAAACAATAATACAAAATTTTCTTAGGTAACACTAATAATAAACTGTTAAGAGTACCTAGCAGTTTAAGGGTTAATTAAGAATTATTAAACTTGAGACTGATACATGAAACAATAATACAAAATTTTCTTAGATAAAGCTAGTAATAAACTATTAAGACCTAGCAGTTTAAGGGTTAAATAAGAATTATTAAACTCGAGACTGATACATGAAACAATAATACAAAATTTTCTTAGGTAAAACTAATAATAAACTGTTAAGAGTACCTAGTAGTTTAAGGGTTAATTAAGAATTTTTAAACTTGAGACTGATACATGAAACAATAATACAAAATTTTCTTAGATAAAACTAGTAATAAACTATTAAGACCTAGCACTTTAAGATAAATTAATATATTAGATCAAGAAATGAATTAATCTTCCTAATATAATATATGCAGTCACACGTGTTATATGATGGTGTAGCATCAACCACCGATATTTCTACTGTAATACATCGTTTTTGCTATTAATTACATATTAACATGGTTTCACAGTAGATATTCAGATATTTAGCCAGACAGAAGTTATCAAGAACACAGACATTTCATATCTGAATTTTAATTTTGAACTCGTTGCTTAATATCGTTGACTTAATATTAAAAGCTCCAATTAATCGGCTTTTGCTTTTACTTTGAATGTTTAATTAAACTGAATTTATAACTGGTTTTCAGTGAACATCATATCAGTTAATATGTGAAATTAAAATTGTTCCACAAATTTTATTAAAACTGAAAGTACATGCATTTTAATGAAGCTGGTAAAATGTCTATCATGAGTACAAAATGTTTTACAATAATATAAAACAGCTAGTTTAAAATAATTACATTATACAATATGAATAAATAATGAAAATTATTATATAAATTTTTTTTTTAACTGAAAATGCACATATTTCAACAAAAACAACAAAAGTGTCTACTAGGAATGCAAAATATTTGACAATAATATAAGACAGTTTAAAATAATTACATTATTCACTGTGAACAAAAAATTAAAATTAAACAACAAATTTTCTTGAAACTTTGAAAATACATGGATTTTAACAAAAGCTATAAGAATGTCTACTATAAGTACAAACTGTTTGACAATAATATAAAACAATTGATATAAAATAATTATATATTCAATAATTATATTGAAATTAAAAATACACAAATTTGAACATAGCTACAAAATTGTGTACTACAATTACGAAGTATTTTACAATAATATAAAACGAGTGATTTAAACTAATTACATATTCAATAATTATATTGAAATTAAAAATACACGAATTTGAACATAGCTACAAAACTATCTAGTACAATTACCAAATGTTATACAATAATATAAAAAAATTGCAATTGACAATAACCATCGCAATATAAATTGCAATTAACCAAAACAAATACTGACAATAATATCAAAACCTACAAAAAACTATCACAATAATTTCAATTTCATTTTACGCCTCAAACTATCCTCAAATCTTCAAAATAGAATACAGCCAACAAACCCCACAGAGCCTCCACTATAATCAAACAATAAAATCAAAATCTACAAGAAACTGTCCCAATAGTTTCAATTTCATTTTACTCCTCAAACTATCAAATCTTCAAAATAGAATACAGCCAACAAACCCCACAGAGCCTCCACTATAATAAAACAATAAAATCAAAATCTACAAGAAACTGTCCCAATAATTACAATTTCATTTTACCCCTCAAACTATCAAATCTTCAAAATAGAATACAGCCAACAAACCCCACAGAGCCTCCACTATAATAAAACAATAAAATCAAAATCTACAAGAAACTGTCCCAATAATTTCAATTTCATTTTACCCCTCAAACTATCCTCAAATCTTCAAAATAGAATACAGCCAACAAACCCCACAGAGCCTCCACAATAATAAAACAATAAAATCAAAATCTACAAGAAACTGTCCCAATAATTTCAATTTCATTTTACCCCTCAAACTATCAAATCTTCAAAATAGAATAAAGCCAACAAACCCCACAGAGCCTCCACTATAATCAAACAGTACAATACCGAATGAAGAAGAAGCTAAATAAAAATAATTTCATTCTAAACAAAACTTGAACCAAAAGAATGCACTAATAACTACGTTAATTGCAGTCACCCCCTCATCCCCCAATTCCAGTTCTTCCCCCAAAACTTTCCAAGCTTCCAAACGCTCGAGTACTTAAATTAAAAAAAAAGAAAACCACCCTTCACATTCGCAATCACACAAAGCACCACGATAAAAAAATAAATTCGCACTAAAAAAAAATACACCGAACCATAAATAAATGTATTCGCTCACCATGTCGCAAGAGGGGTACGCTGTCTACCGATCGAGGGGGTTGGTATCTTCTCGCGGATAAAACAGAGGAGCAACAACAACAAGAAGAAGAGGAGGAAAAAGAGAAATCGCGGTCGTGTACGACTAACGCGTTTTGCGACGGCGACGTTTGCGGCCTGTTGGTGGTGGAACGAGTGTCCGGGGTTAGAGATGACACCCTTTATATAGAGGAACCTCGGCGCATCCCCCGTAGCCTCGCGGACCGACACACAGAGACCAGATAGCCTCACCTGAGTTATGATTGGCCGAGCGTACAACACGATACCTCTACATTATTTTGATTCAATTATACCTCGGCTACCGACCTACGTAATCTCCCTTATTATTTATGACTCTTCGCAAATAATAATCATCGGTGTCTTAGATGGGGGAGGATCCGATCATCTGACGTATACGGACGTTCGTAAGCTTGCTACTTTTGTTAACCCTTTGTCAGCCTGCCTTAGCTTTTGTTAGTGAAGCTTTTGTTTATAGTCGCATTTTTAGTGTATTTTATGAGCAATTTAGGTAATTGATTGAATATGAAGTAGCATTAATAAATGGAAGCTTATGAATAACTTTTAAGGAACGTTTAGACTGTATATCAGTAGGGCGTGCTAGTGGCACGTGTCTGTATAATCAAATTTTTGAGGTTCTTACTTTGTCTGCATCGGGTCTGTTGTTATAGAAAGAAGACAAGAAAGGAAGGGTACTATTTTCTCTTTCTAATGATAGGTACAAACTACTTGGTACATACAAAGTGATAAACGCAAGAGTTTGACTATCTACTGTCATGTGCAACTAACAAGACTTACTCACATAATGTGAACACTTAATGGCTGCCAAATAGCTCCAGAATATTAACTAGCTAGTCATAAATGACCCCTGAACCTAATAAGACTCCTCTACCACATCATGTCTGTATATACATACGTATATATTCCTTCTACATATGTATATCCCTATATATATTACATTATGTACCCCTTATACACCCCTGTATACATATACCTCTTATACATGCAAGCAAAACACAGAGTCAAGTATCAGAATCTTATTGCATCAAACTTCTACTTAAACTTCTATGTCTACGGACTTGGTTTGTCAAGTAGATAATTTTTAATAGAATTTGTGTTCGGTTTTTGTGACACTATGTGTGCTATCAATTGTTGGCTAATGATAAGTGTTGTACCTACTCATTTTGATAAAGTGTATATGTGTTAGAAGTGCGTTTGATAACCTCAAAATAGCTGGAGTAGTGTTGGACTAAGTCTTCGGTGGTGCTAGGAATGTTTCACAAAACAATTCATATTTTTATACGATTTTGAAAATTGTATGAAGGGGAAGTAGTATTGGATTAAGTATTTAGTGATGCTGAGAATGTTTCACTAATTGAATTCATATTTTTACACAATTTTAAAAATTGTATTAAAGTGAAGTATTATTGAAGTAAGTATTCAATGGTACCTTGAATGTTTCACAAAATAAATTCATATTTTCATACAATTTTAAAAACCATATTAAACTAAAGAATTATTGAACTACATATTCATTGGTACCTTGAATGTTTCACAAAATAAATTCATATTTTGCTACAATTTTGAAAATTGAATTAAAGTGAAGTATTATTGAACTACATATTCAGTGGTACCTTGAATGTTTCACAAAAGAAATTCATATTTTCATACAATTTTAAAAACCATATTAAACTAAAGAATTATTGAACTACATATTCAGTGGTACCTTGAATGTTTCACAAAAGAAATTCATATTTTTATTCAATTTTAAAAATTGTATTAAACTAAAGTATTATTGAAGTAAGTATTCAGTGGTACCTTGAATGTTTCACAAAACAAATTCATATTTTTACACAATTTTAAAAACCATATTAAACTAAAGTATTATTGAACTACATATTCATTGGTACCTTGAATGTTTCACAAAATAAATTCATATTTTCATACAATTTTAAAAACCATATTAAACTAAAGTATTATTGAACTACATATTTAGTGGTACCTTGAATGTTTCACAAAATAAATTCATATTTTCATACAATTTTGAAAATCATATTAAACTAAAGTATTATTGAACTACATATTTAGTGGTACCTTGAATGTTTCACAAAATAAATTCATATTTTGCTACAATTTGGAAAATCATATTAAACTAAAGTATTATTGAACTACATATTTAGTGGTACCTTGAATGTTTCACAAAATAAATTCATATTTTGCTACAATTTTAAAAACCATATTAAACTAAAGAATTATTGAACTACATATTCAGTGGTACCTTGAATGCTTCACAAAACAAATTCATATTTTTACACAATTTAAAAAATCATATTAAACTAAAGTATTATTGAACTACATATTTAGTGGTACCTTGAATGTTTCACAAAACAAATTCATATTTTGCTACAATTTTGAAAATTGAATTAAACTAAAGAATTATCGAACTACATATTCAGTGGTACCTTGAATGTTTCACAAAATAAATTCATATTTTGCTACAATTTTGAAAATTGTATTAAGCTAAAGTATTAGTGAAGTAAGTATTCAGTGGTAGTAGGAATGTTTCTAATAAATGAGTTCATATTTTTCCACGATTTTGAAGATCAGCAGAGGGAAATTTATGTGAGAGAAGTAGGCGGTCATTGGATGTTAGGGATGATCGACACTGACGCAAGGGATTGTGGAACGACTGTAATCGAGAAACGTGAGGTGTTTGCTATACTAGCATTTATAAAGGAACACGAAACAGGAAACCCGTTATTGATCAGGATCTTTATTTAATGTATAATTATGTTCTTCCAGAACATTATTCACTATGCTCCTCCAGAACATGATTTGTAGGAATATTTCCGACAGAAGATTTCGTAAACTGACATGAATCATGTGGCACGACCTAACGTATACTTTTCTTCCATTTACGAAAATAATGTAATATAACGTTGCAAAAATCAGATTATCTTCCATTGTTAATATTTTTGCATTGTTAATTTTCTTCCATTATTAATTTATAATAAACAAAAAGCTCCCTCACATTCCACACTGTATTTTTAACAAAATTTCGACAAAACCATAAGCTTGAAACCCACATATGCATTTATGGAAGCTAAAAAAGTCCTATCCATCGTTTCCTATAAATAAATCCAAATTGAAGCAAACCCAAATTAAACAAAAGCAAAAAATATAAATAAACTTCGATTGAGACACCATGACTGCACAATGACTGACATTTTAAACCACGTATCCCTAAAAATACCCCAGATATTGCAATACTATACAGTAAACGAACAGATTTATGCAATAGATTTACTAAATAATTAATGAACCATGCAAGAGGTTAATTAACAAATCAGCGACCACGATAGTCTTCCAGGCCAGCTTTCCAGTGGCTACCTTCACCTAGCTTATTACGACGCGAACAATACAACAATTTTATTGTATTACAACGTGTGTATGACTGATACAATGCTATGCTAATGAGAACACAATGGAGGCACCGGGTGGTGTTCAGGACACAAAAGTCCCTTGCAATTAGAATCGTTCCTATTATGAAGGAGTCTTATGTACCGAAGACGGTGTACTGTCATTGTATTACTGACGACGATGTATGAGCAGAAGGTTCTTTGAATGATGTTGAATGAGTGAATTCTATAATGGTGAGCCGTACAGGTGTCGTCAGAATGCGTAGTGATACTATGTATATGGAGATCTAGGCTTATGATGATGATGTAGATGTCGTGTAGGAGTATAAAGATGTTGGGTTAGAGATATCTGGGGCTATAGGAATCTAGGGATTTGGAGATCTGGGTGTATAGAGATATAGAACTATAGAGATTTGGAGGGTTGGAAATTTTCGGGGTTTAGAAATTTGGGGATGTAGAACTCGGAGGATATAGAGATCTAGAGATATAGGGATCTGGAGATATAGAGATCTGGGAATATAAGGATCTGGAGATATAGAGATCTGGGAATATAGAGATATAGAACTATAGAGATTTGGAGGGTTGGAAATTTTCGGGGTTTAGAAATTTGGGGATGTAGAACTCGGAGGATATAGAGATCTAGAGATATAGGGATCTGGAGATATAGAGATCTGGGAATATAAGGATCTGGAGATATAGAGATCTGGGAATATAGAGATATAGGGCTATAGAAATTTGAGGGTTGGAAATTTGAGGGGTTAAGAAATTTGGGGATGTAGAACTCGGAGGATATAGAGATCTAGAGATATAGGGATCTGGAGATATAGAGATCTGGGAATATAAGGATCTGGAGATATAGAGATCTGGGAATATAGAGATATAGGGCTATAGAAATTTGAGGGTTGGAAATTTGAGGGGTTTAGAAATTTGGGGATGTAGAACTCGGAGGATATAGAGATCTAGAGATATAGGGATCTGGAGATATAGAGATCTGGGAATATAAGGATCTGGAGATATAGAGATCTGGGAATATAGAGATATAGGGCTATAGAAATTTGAGGGTTGGAAATTTAGGGGTTTAGAAATTAGGGGGTTGGAAATTTGGGGGTTTAGAAATTTGAGGATATAGAAATTTGGAGATTTAGAAATTTAGAGATGTAGGAGTCGGAGGGTATAGAGATCTGGGAATATAGAAATTTGTGGATATGGGAGATCTAGGAGTATAGAGATCTAAAACCATATATAACTGGGCATATGGAAATTTAAGAATAGCAATGCAGTGCTATATAATCTAGTACAATGTATATGTATGTACATCTGGGGGTAAAGAGGAACATGTATAAAGATCTAGTGCTATAAAGGTGTAAAAATATTGCATAAATCTAAACCTATAAAAATCCCGAGGATCTACATATACATAAAAGAACATAGAGACCTGGAATATAGAAATCAAGAACTACAAAGGTCTAAAACTACATAACATAAATGTACTGTTAAGGAGATTTGAGTGCACAGGAATTTAAAGATAGATCTATAGATATACATAGAGATTAATAATTTAGGAATATGCAATTGTAACATTCGCACAGTACGATTCTCTCTCCCAGTACAGATTCAGAAATATGTAACACCATGGACCCATGGAGAACCATAGATTTAGATAAATATTGACATTTGAATGTCTGCCGATGCTCCGTTTACTTTTCATCCCTTGTTTCATGTTTGTTTTTCATTCGCTGCGACCCTTGTCCTGTCGATTATTGTTACTTCAGTTGCATTCTGAAGTGCATTCATCTTGTCGAAATTAAGGCACCATTGTAAGCCATAGTCAATACTCCCTAATTTTCTTTCCTATTTTGAGATGAACGCGTTAACTGTCTCGGTAAGACTAACCATATAAAAGTAACCATTAGTGCGGAACTGTAATTTTTCAGAGTACAAACATTTTATCGATCTCCAATTTGCATAATTAACAAACTAATCGAGGTTCATGAACACTCATCGACTAAAAAAACTGAGTAAACACGATTATGTTAATATGATATAATTACTCCTCTACACTTCTTATCAATCTTTTTCTTTCAATTATCCCATTATACTAAATCTCTCAAGTCGACTTCTCTATACTATATTTGAGACTCGGTTTAACTTCAAAGTTAAACCTTAAAAAATATTTCAATCGTCCAAATGTCAAATACGTACACGTAATATTTGCGTACAATTCCAGTAGCGAACTTAAAAGAAGTATGATTGCTTTTTGTTTTATACGTCCAAAGAATACACCATGAATTTCCCCGGCCAGTGAAACAGAGACTGGTGAACCGAGAATGAAATGCAACAGGTAGAAGCACTTGTTTTCTACAAGTGAATCTGGGTCACTTGTTTCCCATTGTGAGTTCGTGACACAGGTGCGAAGATCTTTTCTGTGCATTCGTATAACGCGTTGCTAAAATACTGTGTCACCGAAATACCTTCAACTCGATGAAATTGTGTATCAGCTGTACGTTCGAATCGTTAACACGTTGCTTGACGTAAACAACGTCGATTTAATGAACAATTATGACCGCAAATGCGCGTGACAATCACTTGGTGCTTATTCTGTTCTTACGCGAATGATGGATTAACAAAAATGTGTTTGTACGAATGCGATGTCTTTAATGAGCGTTATATTGTGGATGCGCTGTCTTTATTGTGCGTTGCGTTGTAAATGCGCTGTCTGTGATGTGTTGCGATGTCGGTGCGCTGTCGCGTCGACGCGTTGTACCGTGAATGCGCTGTCTATCTGATGCGTTGTACTGTGAATGCGTTGTCTAGTCACCACGTTAGACTGTGAATGCGCAGTTTATTCGACGCGTTGCAATATGAATGCGTTGTACAATCGACGCGTTGTACTCTGAATGCGCTGTATAATCGACGCGTTGCGGTGTGAGTGCGCTGTCTACTTGACGCGTTGCAGTGTGAGTGCGCGGTATAGTCAACGCGTTGTACTATGGATGCGCTGTATAGACGACGCGTTGTACTGTGAATGCGCTGTCTAGTCGACGCGTTAGACTGTGAATGCGCTGTTTATTCGGCGCGTTGCAATATAAATGCGTTGTATAATCCACGCGTTGCAGTGTGAATGCGCTGTCTAGTCGACGCGTTGTACTATAAATGCGCTGTCTAGTCGACGAGTTGTACTGTGAATGCACGGTATAGTCAACGCGTTGTACTATGGATGCGCTGTATAGGCGACGCGTTGTACTGTGAATGCGCTGTCTAGTCGACGCGTTGTACTGTGAATGCGCTGTCTAGTCGACGCGTTGTACTATGGATGCGCTGCATAGGCGACGCGTTATACTATGAGTGCGTTCTCTAGTCGCCGCGTTAGACTGTGAATGCGCTGTTTATTCGGCGCGTTGCAATATGAATGCGTTGTATAATCAACGCGTTATACCATGAATGCGTTGTAAAATCCACGCGTTGCAGTGTGAATGCGCTGTATACTCGACGCGTTGCAGTGTGAGCGCGCGGTGTAGTCAACGCATTGCACTGTGGATGCTTTCTATAGTCAACGCGTTGTACTGTGAATGCGCTGTCTAGTCAACGCAGTGAAAGAAAGATAAAAAACTGGATATTCTACATATAAAAATGAAAAATAAAAATTTATTAGGTATTTACTTCTACTGACTCTAAATTTTTCATCTAGAATTTTAAACAATAATAAAGCATGATATATGTTTTCAACGTCCACTTAAAACAAGAATTATGGAATAAAAAACAAAACTGTATATAAAATTTCTTCCTTCCTCCCTCGTTACAAGGATTAATATTTAATAAAGTTTGTGGTAAACTTCTACGCGGCGACTAAATTAATAGATTCTTGTTAGACTTTTGAAAAACGACTATAAAAAAATATGATGTTTCCCCAAGGTAGAGAGATTGAACTTTAAAGAATTCAAACGTAATTCGAGGCGACGCGATCGCACTTCCTTCGTGAACGTTCATCGACTTTTACTCGCGTTGCTCGTAATTTCTTTCTTTTTTTTTCTTGTTGCCCCTCCTACATAGTCGTACAGCGTATATAAGTTGCACAATGTAACACGTTTTATCTTGAAAAATGTTTTCCTCCCGCCACACCAACAACCATTGTACTTGCTTTGTGCACGAGAAAGCCGAACTGACATCTCTGAAAGTATATAATCCGGTGTTAAGCCGATGAACCAGTAGGGTGACAGTCTGCACAATCGTTGACATTCGAACCATGATCTATTCATGGTATTAACAAAAAATAACAGTTCAAGGTTTACTTCCTAACTTGAGCGAAAAATCCTTCTTGATAGTTTTCTCCTTTTCAAGAAATATTTCCAAAAAAAATTATATTACATGTTAACTGTTTCATGATTAAAATATTGAACTAATATTAATAAACAAATGTCTTCTAAAATGTGCAAATAATTAATATTATACATACATTGGTGAAATAAGAAATAATAAATGACTTTAATGTTCAAGAAATCTTGACATAATATCATGTAAAAAAATTGTAAAGGTCGTTGAACAAATTTTAAACAGGTCATTTGTGCAAAAAAGAACTATATTTATGTTTAGGAATTCTGGATCCCACAATAGGCAATCTTTCGCTAAAAACACACCACAGACAAAAGTAAAATCTTATAGCTGCTTTAATATGAAAATATGTGTATATGCATATGATAATTTTAGGAATAAATAATTATTTACACGGAATGTCATCATTTTACTGAAAGTAAACAAGTGAAATGCAAAGCTTTCAAAATACTATCTTACTTTCATACTGTGATGAAAATAATGAGTTATTCATAGGAGCATAGATTCTATTGAATCTTTTGTAGTATTCATGAAGAACGTGAGGAAGCAAAATGACCGCAGTTATTTTTAGAATAATATTAATAAAATATATTAAAATATTTGTACTTATGCTTAAATCAATATCCTTTCCATTTTTGTAGTCTTATAATTTACTAACATAACTTCAATCTTTTTCCTTCACATACCCTTGAAAATAATACTTTACATAGTGTTAAAACATTATTGTCACGGTAAGCTAGAAATAAATAAATAGAACTCTTTAATGTTAATAAACAACAAGAAATTGTTTCTATGCTCCTGTACAATAATATTATTTTGTAATACCTTGTAACAAAATAATTGTAATATTTTACAATCGAATGTATAATCAAAATACTTCATATTTCATTTTTGCGAAGATCTGTGGAATCCTCTTCTATCCATGTTCACGAGAATTTCATTTAACTTAGACTATCTAAATTGTTTCTTATAGATACACATTAAAATCGGTTCATTAACGACACTTGTATCGCACGAGTTGCTAGTTCCACCATTATTAATTTATTAACACGCAACCACTTATAAAATATCTGTAAATTGTTTTAAGTTCAGTCTTTGTAAAGTTTTCTTAAAAACTATTTTTTGCATCATTTGTTTCTTCTTCCTGGCTTTGTTCAAAATAGAAAAGCTTCACACAACAATTCCCTTTATTTTCCATATCGTTGTTCACATTTACTGTACTTCTCTAACAAACATGTGAAATCCTTTACGGATAGATTGAAGTGTAAAGGTAGTGTGCTGGAATTAAAAAAGAGAATATTATATAAGAAATATAATTGTAGAAAGATACAGGTATAACAAATTATTATGATAAACTTACAAGAATTCTGTTATTCGTGTTTGCCATGGTAAAACACCATACGTGCAACAAATATGACCATATATTACACCTAAATCAGGATCTGGAACTCTCCATAAATTTAATTTTTCATTAATCAAATCACTATTTATTTCTTCTGATTTGATTGTTCCTGTGACAACTGCTTCAGCCAATTTTTTTGTTAACATTACTATTTCTCCTTTTCCATGCATGGAGGATAATAAAGATACTCTTGTTTTCAACTTAGAATCTGCAAATTAATACCAATAATTAATTGTTGCTATTCTGATATAAAAAGCAATTTTTTTGTATAAAGATCAATACCATACCAGTTATCCCATTTTGCTTGGATGTTATGTTTGGTTTATTCCAACTTACATGATCCACTAAATCAGGTCGCCTTTTTGCAAGTTCATATTTTAAAGAACTTTCATTTTTGACTAAAAAACCTGTAACAAATATGATAAAAATGTAATGGTTGGAAAAGCATGACTATCCAAAATATTTGTAACATATAATTATTATCATTAGTAATAGTTATAACCATATATCAATATCAAAATAATAAAAGTAGTAGCAATTGTTTAGTGCTGCCGTTAGAACCACGCGCTATAACTTCGAAATTTTTAAAAATTTAAAAATTTTTGAATGATTTAGCGTTCGACATATCGATATATCGCGGCGAGTTGTAACTTCGAATCCCATAGTTATTTTTTTCGTAACTGTAATTACTAACGAATGAGCATGATTAATTGATCTAAAATTTAGAATATCGCAACGTAACACGAGCGATAAGACGCAACACAAGTGTCCAATTTGTCCTTGACTAGAGATAGCAAAATAACTGTTTAAAGAAGCAGTATATAATTCTATTTATGTGTAAATTACTTTAAACACTTCTCAATTTCTTTTCTTACAAATTTGAATTTTTTAAAAGTCCTAGTTTTGTAATAAACAAAGCAAATATGTAATGTCAAGGACAATTTTCTACTTAATTGACATGATAAAGTCATTACATAATTATGAATATTATATAGAAATTTCCATTACAAATTCTTTGTAACATAAATTTTATATTAATAACACAGTTTTTCATATAAAATATATATCCACAATAAGCGACTTCCAAAATTATTTTTATAATATTTATATATGTAAAAATGACTCAAAAATATAAGAGGTACAAAGATTGTTTTCAGAAAACATTATTATCGACTTAATGTCAATATTAAATACAGTAACTGATAAACTTAAGAATTCTAAGATAAAACATAATTTTTGAAAATATTTCTTTTGAAAACAGAAACCTATTTTTAAGGAAAGTATTAGATGAACACAATTTGATATTCTACATGCAATGTTTTCTGAAATACAGATAATAATTATTATTGACTCGCCTTACATACATTCTTTTGCCAATACAAAAGTAATAGAACATTTTTATGTATGCATAAAGACATGTCTATAAAAGCAGCTGTCATTCTTAGTTATGCTGAATTTCCCACATAAATTTTGTTGTGTTTTTTGTAATCAAAAACATAATTCATTAGTCAAGGACAAACTTTAACTTCAGGATTAGAATAACAAAGTTAAACAGAATGAATATGCTGAACAGTTTAAATGAATCTACTCACACATGATCACAAAGAATTTCTAATTAACATAAAATATATTATTACGAGCAGAGACTTCAACTTTGAGGTTAAAATAACGAATAGTTAAAATGAATAGATAAATGTACTAAGAAATTTAAATGATGTTACTCCTGTATAATTATAAACAACTGATGATTAACTTAAAATATTATTTTTTCACTAATAATGTAGAACACAACAATTTTAACATAAGAATTATGTTATAAAGTTTATCTAACGTTTCTCACGCAATGTTTCTTACATCTGACTAATGAAGATACGACGAGTACAATGAATCTATACCACTAAAACAAACAAATTGTATAAAGTGAGGTGCAGTCGTATTATTAACAATCGAAATAAAATAACAAAGAAATGTAAACGTTACCATTGATGTCAAAAAAGCTGAGGTACGGTATACCAAGCGTGATACACCATCCAATTATTCGTATGCAGTCAAAAATAGTATCCTCCTTCGCGCCGAAAACGATCACTACATGCCTCGGCAGTTTTTTCATTTTATTCGCGGTTTGAATCAACATTTCAATTTCTGTCCTTAAATTTTCACCGTACCAAATCTTCGTACACTTGCGATGAACGATAATGCAATAATTATAAACGGCAGAAAACAAATCGTACAAAAAGTGGGTAAGTATCAGTAATATACGAAATACTGTGAACATAATGCCTCCCTCAAGACCGTCGGTCTATGTAACATAATCACATAGAACTAACCGAAAATAAGGTTTTCAAAACTAACCGGGACGTCACGAGGAGGATAGTGCACCTAGCCACTGACCCGTCTAGCAGACGGTCATCTCACGTGCACCTGCTTACGTACAATGACGTACGCACTCTTCTGTTCAACAGAAATACTAAACTTTGCACGTCGTGCATTTGAAATATATAGATGGCTTAACCTCTGGTTACATCGTATGCGATATCTCGTATTGTTATCATGCTGGTATGCAATTTTAAATTGCATATTTTTTGTTATCTAAAGAGTACAAGCAAAGGTATAATTGCATCATTGTATAGTATATAGTTGACTTATACATCTAATGCACGTTCCATGTAAGATCGGAATTCTCGAATGACAAGTTTTCGTTTATCGATATGTGTAAATATATCGATTCTTATTACGTCACATGGCTAATGGAAATACGCAAGCGCACTTATAATAATTCAAAGAACAATAATATGTACCTGGTGTTCTTTCATTTTATATGCTACCCAGGATTCTACAATTTTTACGTTTCAAATTTCTAAATTTAAAAATTTATAAGGTTAGCTACAATATAACGAAAATTTATTGTATCTAAATTAATCTTTTCCTATATTTCTGCCCACCTGGTATATGGCTAAAATGTACATGGGAGTCTATTGAAGTTGTCTGAATTGCGCGGTTGAATATGATTTCCTGTAGAATGGGAAATACTATTTCTTTTTGAATTAAAAACAATAAAACATTAACTGATATCATTTTCCTTGCAAAATACATCATATAACAAATTCTATTTAGATAAAATTGAAAGGAACTTAACTTATAATAAATCCATGATGCACTACGGATATGAACCATAACCTAACATGAATCTACAAAAATATACCGCTATGTAATTTACAATTTATATAAAAATAATACTCTGCATAAAACACATTGAAATTAATTTCTGTAAATCTTACAATTTATTAATAACTTAAACCATGAAAATTGTTTTATGTAACATATAAATAAAAATTTGAATTACACTATTACTATTACTACCATTTTAATGGCGCGAATTCGAAGGTAACACTCTGCTGTACGTGCCGGAATGGTTCGTGCGAGCGATTAGCATTTTCTGTATATAAGTCGGTAATTTGTTTTTTGATAGTTGTATATATTAATGACTGGTTTTGTATAAACTACTGTAAAAATACAATAATTGAAAGAGGCATCTGGTGAACAAATCACAGGTATATTACTTGTATAAATTTTTGTAGGTTAAACACGTGGTGTGTTTACTTCTGTAACCTCATATCGTATATATTCTTGATATAACGCAACAGTGAGATATTTTATACTTTTTTAGTAATTGTAAAATACAAAAATGTCATTCCGTGGTCGTGGATTTGGAAGAGGCGGCGGAGGAGGAGGCGGTGGTGGATTTAGAGGAAAAGGAGGTGGTTTTCGAGGACGTGGAGGCGGTGGATTCGATAGAGGCGGAAGAGGGTAATTATTTAACTTAATGTTTACTTCTTTCACCCTTTACAATTACAATTATGTTAAAATATATCAGATGGAATATGATTCTGCTTATATCTAAAAGAATTATACAAATAAATAATTTATACATTGTAGGCACGATCAAGGACCACCAGAAGAAGTAACTCCACTGGGTCACTTTACATGGACAGTTCAAGATGATCTAGTTGCAAAAGTAGATATAGAGCAAGTACCTTTCTTCAATGCTCCAATTTATACAGAAAATAAACAACAAATTGGAAAAATTGATGAAATCTTTGGCAATATCAGAGATTACTATGTCTCTATAAAACTATCAGAGAATATAAAGGCATCTAGTTTTCAAACGGATACACGGGTATATTTCCTTATATCTAGACGTTATTTAATTATAATACATGAGCTAATTATTATTGTTTTATTTCAGTTATTCATAGATCCAGCAAAGTTATTACCTTTACAAAGATTTCTTCCTAAACCTCCTGGATCAGTACAAAAAAGAGGTGGTGGTGGTCGAGGGATGAAAAGAGGCGGCGGAGGACGCGGAGGTGGTGGACGTGGTGGTGGTGGTGGCCGAGGAGGCGGTAGACCATCGTTTGGACGTGGTGGTTTTGGAAATAAGGGTGGTGTTGGAGGCGGCGGCGGTGGTGGTGGAGGTGGTGGCGGCTTCAGAAATCGTGGTGGAGCAGGATTTGGAAGAGGTCGCGGAAGAGGAAAATGGTAGAAGAACGAAGATTATAATAAACTTTTACATTAAGACATGAAGTAATAATGGTACCTTAATTTGATTGAGAGGACTATAATGTAAATACTTTTAAGTCTCAACTGAAAGGAAATATAAACAATAGTTGATTTATTTTCATTGATACTTATAGAATTATATTTGTAATTTGCATTTTCACAATTATTTCACTACTGTAAATCATTTCCATAGTATGTACAATTATTACATATGTATATCTCCCAAAAATAAAATCTGTCATCTTTTTTACACTTCATCAAATTTAATGTGTTTTCCAAGTTCTTTCTCTGCTTTTTTCAATAATTTGTTCCTTCCCCTCTGTTTGATCTTAACAGTTTTACTTAACTTTTCTTCCCTATCGCGTAAAATTTTATCCCAGTACATTTTTTCTTCCTCACCTATAAAATGACACAAAATGAATGTTATATATGAACACATACAGCACAGATATTTCATCAATTTGTTTACCTTCTAATATTGACATGTGCCGCTCGGTATCAGACTTTTGGGCAAAGGTTTGTGCAGCTTCGTTTGTATCGCATCTTACATATGCAACGTAAGAATCATTTTCAACGTCTATATACTTTACAGAATTATTGCTCTTCAGTTCCATCTGAAAGAATATTAAATATATGCAAAAGATATGTTTATAATAATACTCGAATTATTGTTACATACTTTAAAACTTTTTGGATCTGTACATGGTTTATCCATTTCAATTTTAACTATAACTCCTGGAGAAAATGAAAAACGACATGTACTTGTGTTATCTTGCTTGTTCTTTTTGTCCTTTTCATCGGTTTCTTCTTTGTCAGTTTTATTTTTTTCGTAATTAGACCACTGATTCCACCTTGTCTTCCTTAGATGTTGTTTAAGAAGTTTCATTTTACTTCTTTGTAATTCTAAATACTTATTTCTAAGATGTTTCCAGTCTTTTTTAGCCATCACCTGTAACCCCATACTGTAACTAACATCTTTGATTTTACTTTGCTTCTTCCTCTTTCTTTTTTTCTTATTTTTCTTCGTAATTTTCTCCTCTTCTGTGGCTGGAACTGTGCTATCATCAGTTACCATTTCTTCACACTGATCTGATACTTGCTCTTCATTTATGGATACAGATTTCTTATACTTTATTTTTTTTGGAACACTATCAGCTAAATTGTCACTTTGTTTTTCACTGCTAGATTCCATTTCATCGCTATTCACATCCATAGAATGTTTACTCTTTTTTTTCTTATTTTTTATTGATTCATTATCTGTCTGCTTTTCTGCATCCATGGTTTCAGAAGAATCTAAGTCTTTGTGCTTTCGTTTTTTTGCCTTCTTTTTATTTTTATTTTCATGACTGTCTGAACTAGTATTTTCATTATTGTCTAAAGTAGAAGTAGTATTAGAATCCATAATTGTTGTAGAATCTTCCTTTTCTTCTACAGGTTTATCAATTTCAATATTTTCTGGTTCTTGGTTATCAATAATTTCATTGATACAAGTATTGTTTTCATTGAAATTTACTGGTTTTCCCCGTAATGTCACATCCTTCTCTGCATCATCAAAAGTAGTAATACTTAACAATTCATCAGGGGCAGTATATGAAGGTAAGACAAAGCCTTTTTTTTGAAAAGCCTAAAAAAATATAAAATTTCAGTAGCCTGAAATAATTTGCTTTTCTCTACTTTAAATATGTTCTTCTTACCCTGAGACATTTATTAGCCTCTTCAGGTGTATTGAATTCCACAAATGCAAAACCCTTTATTTTCTTATTTATTTTAAATTTTGGAACAGAAACATATACAACTTGACCATACTGAGAAAATATTGTACTCAGCATTTCATGATCAGCATCTGGAGGCAAATTTTGTACATAAACTGTACAATCATCTATATTTTCTTTCTGTACTATTGGGGTTACTCTACGAACTTTTGTTCCATCTTTGGATAAAGATAATATTGTTGATGCTTGCAAAGCTTTAGTTACCCTATTTACATCAGTAGTTAGTTCCCGTATCTTGTTACAACGCATGAATATCATAAGATCAACATCTAAAAACAAAGAAACTTAAATAAAGTTTGTTCCAATTTAACAGAATATAAATATTGATTAAAAAATTCTTACATGGATCTTCTTTAATTAGATTACTCAAAAACCTGTCTTTACTTAGATTTGCATCGCTAAAGTAAAATTCCATTTGCTTGAGTATTGCAGCATGTAATGCTTTCTTCCTAAGTCTAGGTTTTCCTCGTGAAATACTTGTGACTTTATTAACAGTTTCTATATGGGGTTCTTCTATCGATTTTTGCACCTGAGGAACAGGAACTCTTTCTGAGTCTAGCTCCATATCAGATTGTTGTTCTTCCATCACCATTGTTATTTACAAATTTATTAAGTTAACGTTAAATAAATCTATAACTTCATCTGTTGTCTAACACCTGTAAGTTTATTCCCAATTTTTAAGTGGATATGAAACTTATTAATATTTACTTTAAAATTATAATTAGATCATACCACACTTTTAATGAAACTTAAAGTAATTAAATCTTTTACCTTCACGATCCGAACTGTAACTATTTCGCGGTCGACAGTTCTTTAGTGCTCGTAAACATAACGTCTGAAACGATGTATTTTATAGGTGGGTTGGCTAATGATTATCTTGCAAACATTAGCATGAGTTTCCACGAAATAGCATAAAATTTATAATTCCAAAACTATTTTACCCTTTGCTTTATAGAAGAAAATACATCTAAAATAAGTTAATAATTATAATTTATCACAAATTGTTTAATATTTTACCAAGCTGTTTTATTCTCCAATCGATTTTGTATACTTTGTACTCTTATATAGTTAGTGGTAACAGTCAGTGACATACCAACATTCAAGTGAACCTACTGAAAAATTTCAAGTCATTCGTTGATTTATATATTTGAAGTTATTCAACAGTTGTTTATTTCAAATAATGGATGATATGGGCATTATTTTGCCTGATAAGGTACATATATTCTTATCTATATTTTTCTTCAATATTTTCAATAAAAAAAAATTCAAGTTTTGGTTAATCTCAACATCATCTGTCATAACCTCATTTTATCTCTGATGTAAATCTTGGTGTGTCATTATTTATTAACACAATTTTGCACATTTTTATTTAACAGTAAATCGGAATTTGTAACTATTTTGTAGGATGTTGGAGAAATGGATTGTAAACCTGTAACTGGACACTATACTGGTGCTGGAGATGAGTTGGACGTTGAAGACTTATATACTAAGTATAAGGTAAATAAATTAATAATTCACATTTAAATATTATTCAATTAAATGTTATAACTGCAACTTTATTGTTTACAGAAATTACAGAGGATGTTAGAATTCCTTGAAGTTCAAGAAGAATATATCAAAGATGAGCAACGTAATTTAAAGAAGGAATATTTACATGCTCAGGAAGAAGTAAAGCGTATACAAAGTGTACCGCTAGTTATTGGTCAATTTTTAGAAGCTGTAGATCAGAATACTGGTATAATTGGTTCTACCACTGGTTCTAATTATTATGTACGAATTTTGTCTACAATTGACAGAGAGTTGTTAAAGCCTTCTGCCAGTGTAGCACTTCATAAGCATAGTAATGCTTTGGTAGATGTCCTACCACCAGAAGCAGATTCTAGTATCTCAATGTTGCAAGCAGGTACACAAGACTATTAGTATTTAATAAAAGTATATTTGGCTGCTTTGTATCAACCATAAAACTCTTTCTATATATTACATTATTCCATAGATGAGAAACCTGATATTCAATACAGTGACATTGGAGGTATGGATATGCAGAAACAAGAAATTAGGGAAGCAGTAGAACTACCTCTTACTCACTTTGAATTATATAAACAAATTGGTATTGATCCCCCAAGGGGTGTATTAATGTATGGTCCACCAGGGTGTGGTAAAACTATGCTTGCAAAAGCTGTAGCCAGACACACTACAGGTAAATATTAAATATAATTGCATATACATATAACATGTACTTTCAAATGACATAAATTAATTTTGTACTATTAATATGTTTCAGCTGCATTCATTCGCGTAGTAGGTTCTGAATTTGTACAAAAATACTTAGGTGAAGGACCAAGGATGGTCAGGGACGTCTTCCGTTTAGCCAAAGAGAATTCACCGGCTATAATTTTCGTCGATGAAATTGATGCTATAGCTACAAAACGATTTGATGCTCAAACAGGGGCAGATCGTGAGGTGCAACGTATTCTTTTAGAACTGCTTAATCAAATGGATGGTTTTGATCAGACTACCAATGTGAAAGTCATAATGGCTACAAATAGGTAACTTATTATGTCTATTGCATTTAAATTACATTGTACATATTGACTGATTCATCTTTATTTTTTTAGGGCGGATACATTAGATCCTGCGCTTTTACGTCCTGGTAGATTGGATCGAAAAATTGAATTCCCCTTACCCGATCGTCGGCAAAAACGATTGATATTCTCAACAATCACTGCCAAAATGAATTTAAGCGAAGAAGTAGATCTCGAAGATTACGTTGCGCGACCGGATAGGATTTCTGGCGCAGATATTAACGCAATTTGTCAAGAAGCAGGAATGCACGCTGTTCGAGAAAATCGATACATAGTATTAGCGAAAGATTTCGAAAAAGGTTACAAGAACAATATTAAGAAGGACGAATCCGAACACGAATTTTATAAATAAAAAGGAGAAAATACAACTCCTACATGTCCTTTATATTTCATGATCACATATGTATTGCGAGTTTATGTACTACTACGAATCTAATAATATACGTTTACACAATTTTTGTGTTGTTAATTACCATTAGAATCCCATCCTATCTTTAAAAAAAATACCGATACCCATCAATAGCACGCAAAATATTTTGACGTAATTATAGAAATTTTTAACAAGTAGAATGACTTTAAATATTTTTATAATTTGATGTTTGAAGATTATATTTTTTACAAACATTCATAAAAATTATGATACGCATATAAAAAATTAGTCATAATTATCGTAGTGTTTTAACCATTAAATAACGAAGATTCATCGCGATGATCGTTCATAATGAAATGTTATAAAATGAAGATGCGTCAGTTTTTAAAATAGAACAGTTTATTTTTTATCAAATATAATAAAACAAGATTAATAAAATAACTAAATAAAAGTAATATATATATATTTTAATTCGTTTAATGTGTCACGCGTTTGTGTGAACTCATATAATCATAACCTAACAACGATAACAGTAAACAATATTTTAAACAAATTTTTTAACATATTTTGAGATCGTTAATTTTTAATGCTATAATAAAACTTTATTACGATGAATTTACCACGTATATTAATAGTAAGTACTGAAAAGGGGAAAGCAAATGAAATTGCTACAAGTAAGTTGATGTTGATAAATTTAAATACATCTGATACATTAGTCATTTAATAGAAATGTCTGGAGTTTCTAGATTTCTGTATTTTGTAGATGTGGGAGCTGAAAGGTTGTCTAACCAGGATCATTTTGAATATTATTTATGGAACATACAAAACAAGTATTACAAAACACAAGTATTAATATGTGTTACTGAGAATCCTTCGTCAGACATCTCAGTTGATGGGGTAGAGGCTCTTATTATACATCATGATCCTCAAGCAGTAAGATATTTCATTCATAAAAAGAACTTTCATCGAGGCGAATGATTTCTGGCATTAATTTTCTTAGGAAAATGCAGATCAAAATTTAAAACAGTGGTCATCATTAATTACTTCTTTAGCTGAAGCAGAAGTATTATTATTTTCTTGTAACTTTATAACAGATGTTGTTATTAGAGACAAAGGTACACAAAAATAAGTAGCTATTATGATACTAAATTGAAACATTATATACATTCTTGATGTATTTTAGTGATAAAATGGTGTCTACAAAACAAGTTTGAATTAATTGAATTCAATAGACCCGATGTAGATGCTTCAGAGGCTGATTCAGAACATAATAAATATGGTATCGAAAGGATTATTGAAGCTTTACATGCTCATATGTGGCCTAATATGATACTCAAAGGTTTTCAACTGAAGTTATAAATAAATCTAGATTTTATAATATAGTAGATTTCGTAATAAATGAACATCTTCCAAAAAAACTAAGACATTCAAATTTTGCAGGGAAACCATCAAGCATAGATGAACGAAACAATGATATAAATGAAGTTGAAGAACAGTTTGAAAATATTGAATTGAATCAGGAATCAACAGAAACATTACCAATGGAGAACATGCTAGGTTGGTTAAAATCATACTTGTTAAAAAATTCTATTACAATTTGTAGAAATGAAGCTTTCCAGATGGTATTATGGGAGATGAAAATGCGGACTTTGGTGAATTGTTCAGTCACTTAAGAGCAATGAAGGAGCATGCAGCATCATTGCCAACTAATCAAAGACGAATAGCAGCTGAACAATTAGTCACTGCTTTCTGGAAAGCAATGGGTGGTGATCCATCAGAAATGGAAGATTAATTTGTATGCATCTATATAGATACATGTTAGAAACATAATTATTTACAACACCTTTTTGATGTTAGTTTTTAAAGTAAAATGATAAGGAAATTCATTATCACAGCAGAATCACGAAACGTTTCAAACTACATTTCAATAAAACTATAAAAGTAGCATAAGAATAAAATGGGAAGATGTAGTGTTGCATGTATTCAATGTACTTCAATTTTGCATCGAAATTTTATAGTAAAACTTTGTATGATTTCTTCTACAAACGTTTGGATAAATTTCACGTTTCATTATTATATTTATTGAATAAATTCATACAATCAATGTAAAATAAAATGTTTTAAATTTCGTATTAAATTGTAATCCTCTGGTAAAATGTTATAGTTTTTAATTTATTGACTTTTAAATGTATAATAGTAAAGTGTGAATAAATAATTGTAAATTGTAGAATAATGAAATGGTAAAATATGAAAATAGTAGCATGGTAAAATAGTAGAATAGTATTACAGTGAAATGATAAAACAAGTAAAAAAGAATAAAATAATAGCATGTTCGTATGAGAATAACATTTGTCGCGATAAAAGAACATACAGCCAGACAAACATTATTCGTTTATAATAAAATAAAATAGTAAGATAATTGGTAAGATAAAGCGAATCACGATTTGAATCGGCTTGAATTTTATTTATCCCGCAAATATTGGTATCCTTGTTTTAGTTGTGTAGTCGAATGTGCATAGTTGCCGGCCTGTCGTTTAACTAAAATGTCTGACGCTTTTCTCATAGTTGCCCCGTTTGATTTGGACGAACACACAAATAGAATAGTGGAATTAGAAACGTTCGCACGGCCAAAATATTTGAGGTGCAGCACGCAATATATTTTGTCATTTTTATCGTGGACAACATGTATTCATCGGTTACTTAGTACTCAGAATGGAGTAAGTGATATATCGAACTGACCATAACTATATTCTGTGATATTTAGTTCTCTTTTGATATTTCTTTCGGATTTTCATATATTTTATTAGGTAATGACAGTTTTATACAGTCTCGCTAATAAAATAATTGCGTTTCTTACAACTTTACGAACTACGAACGAAAATCTCTCTGTACTTTACAATCTTGATGAAAACATGATTCGTTGATTTCATTCAATATTTTAATATTTTATCCGTCCACCACATTAATTTTATAACTGCTTTTATGCAGAGAGATAGAAATTATTATTGACGATCGGACGCGTTGTTAATTATAACTGCGCTGTGTCCTGATAACATTTTTGCGTATATCCGTGCATCCGAATATTTGTATTTAAAATGTATTGTTTGCATTTCATCCGAAAGTAAAGAAAATTAATCACCTTTTTGTTTTTGAACTTTTATATACATTTTTCATAAAAAAGTTCGTAATTTATTCAGACATAAAAGTAAATTATATGTTTCTTGTAATTTTATTTTATAGAATCTGATATAGATATTGAGTATGAACAATAAAACTTTAATTGCATGCATGACAAAATAAGAATTTATCAATGACCAAGACAGACAGATAGTTGAGGTTTTTCAAGGTAAATCTTCATACTGATTTTTTCACTTTTACAGTATCCTGATTTCATTCTTTTCTTTTTTTGTTTCAATATAATTTTATACGTAGAAAAACCGGGAAAGAAACATATTAACACAATGTCGCAATCAGAGGATACTTATGCTCCAGAAGAACCAACATCAGACATTCCGATATCATTGCTTGACATACAAATGCCAGAAACACCAGAAAGTACAAAGGGTCAAGTTAGCGATGGAGACACGCCCAGATTGGAAAGTCCTAAATTACTTAAACCCGTGCTAGGAAAAGTGCAAGCCAAAAAACGGTTGATGGCATTTGCCAATAAGTTCAATGTACTACCAAAAGTTCAGAATAAATCTAACCTTCTTCAGGCGCATCCGGGTAAACTTTCTAAATCTAAGAATAAGTCAAGCGATAATAAATCTTTACAAAATAATTCGAATGCAGGATTAAACGTAGACTCAGACTCTGCTCAACAATTTCATAGTCGCCATTCAAGTGGTAATAAATCAAAAAAGAAAACAGGTATCATTTAATGATCTCAGTTTGCATATTTTTTAATATCAATAAAATGTATTCTTCAATAATTCGATGATACAATTGTACAGAAGAAAAGATACTGGCTATTGAAGAAATTAGACGTGAAGAATCCAAAAGCAAGATGTTATTAGCAGAAGCTATGGCTGCAGGTATTTATTCTGAAAATATTTTAGAATGAAATTAGTTCATTAGTGATAACTGCTTCATCTTACAGCTAGTATAGAGGATGAAAACTATGCTAATAGAAATGGACAAAACTTGTTAGAAAATATAAAAAGTATTAGAGAAAGAAGTAGACAGGATGACATCAATAAAAGTGGTTCAAAATCATCCATAGAAAGTAAACGTTCGGAAAGGTATAAAACCGTTCAATTTTTGTTATCTTAAGAACATTTTAACTGTGTTTCATTACTTGTTCACATTTTTTAATGTGCATGGATGATGTACAAAGATTTTTTTAAGGAGGCGATATGGAAAAGAAGAAAGGAGAGACAGTATAAATAGGGAATCAAAAGATTACAATACTGGTAAAGAAAGATATTACAGACTCTCTCATAACAGGGAACACCATAAAAAAGATAGAGAGGGAAAGAAAGATGATAAAGAAAAACGGGATGACGGTAACAAGTACGAAGAAAATCGAGACAAAAAGGAAGATGAGAAAGATAAAAAAGATAATGACAGGGAGAAATGGGAAGATATAAAGGATAAGAAGGGAATGAAAGAAAAGAGAGAAAGTTTTAGGGAAAAGAGAAGTGATTCGCGGGAAGGAACTGTTGAAGTTAAAGACAGGAAAGAAAAAGAGAAGGAGAGGGATAGGGGAAAAGAAAGAGATATATTGAATTCTTCTTCGTGGATAGAATTAAAACAGTGTGGCATAACGATGCATGATATCATCGATGTCAGAAGACGCGATCCCACGGATCGATTATCAAAGAATAGGTTTGTAAGGATATGTAACTACACCTTACGTACTTGTTTCTCATTTATCAAACAGATAGTGTAAAAAGAAAAATGTATTACAGAACAGCCGAGGATTATTTACGTCATTTTGAACAAATGTTAATGTTGAATGATCATCGCCTGAGACGATATGCTTTTGTTGCCGAAGGACTTGACGGACCTAAAGAATATCCTCCGGAATCGATAAGAATAACTAAAAGAGGAAGGCCTCAAATATTTTATTCAGAGAATCCCCGAATGTCTTTCTTTCTTAATCGTCAACAAGTTCTTCAAGCTGTGAACACTGATCGCCGAGAAAAGATGCGAGAGATATGCGAAGCAGATTTTATACGGTATATCAAAATGTTCTTTTTTCCTTCAATTTTCCTTTACCCATTCAGATCCTAACGATTCTAGAGATAATGCAGAAGAAGCGGAGCACCATCAACAAACGCGTGATTGGTATCCGAAAGCAGGCATTTGTACGACTACTGATAAAACAAAGTGGCACGTACCCATTAACGTTCAGCTTCCCAAGTCAAAATGGGACAGTGAAGATGAAGATAGGTTTACCAACGATACTGCCAAAGAACAGGGGGACGAAGCGAAATCGGGTGACATCGAATCAGAACAGGGTATAAATTTATATATTGTATTTTGACCTTTTATAATATCTATAAAAGACTTTTGAGAAATCGTTCTACTTTTATGGCTAAAAAATGAAGCTATTTTTAGGGATTTTTTTCTTAGCGAATACATATGTAATGAAATAAATCTTTGTAGCATGTATTGAACTATTTATTAAATAGTATCAAAAAACTGCAAAAATAATTTTATTATATTTTGTTTTGTTTTTTCTTAGTATGAAAATGGCATCTCAAAAAAAGGTATTTCTATATGGTGCAAGTGATTTCTCAGCTCATAGGGGAGCATACGACCCGTAAAACACAGATAGCAGATTCAAAAAGTAATAATTTTGCAAAATTGTGCGTACTTTCTTGAAGTAAGCTAGCTTTGTTAACATAAAGAGTTATAATTGAGATTTTCAAGTTTTAAACCATACATAGAAAAATTCATTACAATATTATTTATCAGCATGCAAAAGCTTATTAAAGTCTGAAGAGAATACTTGAGGTGGTTTTTTTGTGAGAATAAAATCCCTAAATATAGCTTAGCATTTTAATCATAGAAATAGAATGATTCTTCAGTGTACTACATTTGTTTCAGACCAAGAAACCTTTTCTCCACGGTCGAATGTAACAAAGGAGACTATTGATACTGATAAGAAAATTATTGACGAAGAAAACAAATCTTCCAGCACCAAAGAAGCGAACGAAAATAGACAATCACCATCTCCTACGCCATCTTCAGCGGGCAACGAGAAGTTAGCATCAGAGTACGAGCAGTTCATGAAGATGGTTTGCAATGACATTCCTGTAAAAGACTTCTCGCCAAAATCAGTACCATCTAAAGCATCTACATCAACGCTGAGTTACCACGAATTCAACATAGAAACTAATTTGCCAGAAGACAACAATTTCTCATTCATGGATCACAGTGTACCAGGAAGGTCTGATAAGATTGATATGAATCAGGAGGAAGAGAAACTTGGTAATAACGACAGTCAACAGAACCTGGATAAAGTTTCCAAGGACGAAGAGGAAGAAATATCTTCGAACAGCAGTCATAGTCAAGAATGTACAAAAGCAGAGGATGAAGAGAAGGCGGAGAAAAGTGGATCGGAAGATTCAAAATCGATACCTAGCGACTGGGAAAATGTTCGCATCAAGGTGGAACGTTTGAGCGATGAAAATTCTGATACCAGAGAGACGAGGAAGAAGCGAAAGCGAAAGAAAATGACCTCCAGCAGCGAATCATCCAGCACCTCCAGTTCCTCCGACTCCGAGGAAGAAGTCAAACGGAAGAAGAAAAAACAAAAGTCATCTAAAGATTCGGATTCGTATTCGGACTCGGATAGTAGCGAAAGCAGCAGCAGCTCTAGCAGTGATTCTTCCAGTTCCGATGACAAGCGAAAGAAAAGGAGAAAGAAGAAACGGAAAGCTGAGAAGAGAAAGAAGAAAGCGAAAAAAATAGCGAAGGCGAAAAAGAAGCGGAGAAGAAAAGTAAGTTCCGATTCGAGTAGCAGTGATTCTGACACTAGGAAAAAGAAGAAAACAGCGAGTAAGAAATCGAAAAAGAAGAAAGAACGCAGCAATAAACAAGATGAAAACGAAGATATAGGAAAAACTATACAGAAGTCTCCTCTGGAATCTTTGACGCCGGAAAGTACAAAGTTATGCTCCCAGGTTCCGACCAAGAAAATCAAAGAAGAAGTTAAGGTAGAATCTAGAAAAAGATCAACCGAGAAACATGACATGTGGAGTCAGGAACAAGAATTAGTACGAAAGGTGATCTCAGATAACGATGTCTGTAATAAAAGCCACAAGGATGAAGAAAAAAGAGGTAAGAGTGACGAGGAGTACTTGGAAGAATGGGACATGGATTCTGTGATCATGCCGCAGCAAAAGGGACAAAAGATATTGAGAAGTAATGTCGAGAAGATAGAGAACACTGAAATAGAGAATATTAGAAAGATAGAAAGGAAAGATGAACGAAGTAAAAAAGAAGAACGAATTAAAAAGGATGAACGTTTCAAGGAGAAGTGTCCTTCTGAAGTTATACAAGAAAGTCTGAAGATGGAAGATGACAGTGATATGAAGAAGAAGAAGAAAAAGGATAAAGAGAAAAAGAGCAGTAATGAATTTCTCGCTGATTGGGAGAAAGAGAGTGAACGAATGTCGCAGCAGATGATGCAGGACGAGATGAAGCATTCTAAAAAGTTGGATAAACAGAAGAAGGATAAATGGGGGGAAACCGAATTTGATACTTTGAATGTACCATCTTTGACACAGCTTGAGAGGGAAGTAAGTAAGAGACAGTTGTTGGCGGATGACTGGGAGGTTGATAGTTTAGAAGCTGTACCAGATTTGTTGCTCAATAAGAAAAAGTCTACACGTACTTCAAAGAAACTAGAGAAAGAGGTTAGATATGATAAAAAAACAGACACGTACATTGCTATAGAGAAAGAAACTTTGAGAGAATGTAAGAAAAGACAGGATAGACTCTCTGCAATGAGAATTTGGGAAGAGGAGCAAGAGGAAGGAGAGAGAGAAGCTATGATTATGGAGCAAAAGAAGAAACAGAAGAAAAACGAGTGGGACATTGAAGAGGAATCATTTTTGTTGAATAAGAACGATAAAAAGGAATGCATTGAAAAAGATGTTTCTACGATGGACAGTATTCACAAAGAAGTAAGTGCTATCAGCAAGGATATAGGTACACCAATGAAGCTTGACTCTATGTCTGCTAAAAGGAGTAAGAAGAGTCGCTGGGACATAGCATCACAGTCTGAGGAAAAGATAGAACTTAAAGCTCCTGTTATGTGGGAAGAAGAATGTGCTGAATGGACTAAAATAAACAAATTTGAACGTAAAGTGGATAGAGTTTCGTTAGAACATTGTGAGTCTATGCTACCAAAAACCAAAATAAAGGATGAGAATATTTGCATGGTTGATCAGCAATCCAGGAAATCTCTGTCTAAAAATTCATCAAGCTCAGATATTATTGATTTGTTTTCAAGAAAGTCTCAGGATGTAGATTTGTCAAACTCTTCTTGGACACTAGAAGAACAATCGAGGAACAAGACTAGAATGAGAAGTTTGGAAAACAGTTCTCAAAGAGATTCATTTTTTAATGAAGCAAAAGAAGAAGCAGTATCAGTAATAAATGAACAACCTATTGCTGATCAGTTGAAAGACATATTTGAAATGGATGTAAAATTGATGAAAAAGAATATTGAATTGTACAGTCCCAGTTCTCCTGCACCTTCTCATAAATCTGAGGTATGTTATTTTTCAATTAGACGAAAGTCTATTAATATTAGAACAATATATTTTTAGTCTCAAATGTTTTATTAATATTTTTTACTTTTCAGGATATTGAAGCTTTTGATAACAGTCACTCAAATTCATCAAATCTCAGAGATGACTTGTCTTATACCCCAAAGAAAGAATCTCTAATCAAATCTGATGAAGAATCCATTCCCAATATCCCTCTTCAAATAAAGTACAGAGATAGCAAATACATGAAGTCTACCATAACAAAAGAAGACTTCGAAGAAATCATGGGATCACAAACGGAGAAAGAAGCACCTCAACAAAAATTCGATGTGAAAAGCTCAGACCCCTCGCTTGATCTTTCAATGAATGAACCATATCCCGATTCAAACAGTTACAAATCGTTAAGAATGGACATATTTGCAGAATATGAATCTGACGAGTCACGTAATAGGTTGAGTAACAAGAGTTCTGAAGTAGCTCCTGCTAGTAGTACAAAATCAGTGGAAGGATCCGAAGAATCCGCCGAAAGCAAAGCAGCTCTTAAACTAATCCCTAAACAGCTATTAGTTAGACGAAACAATGAACGTCCAAAGACAAAATTGATCTCTGACGACCCCATGCAACATGCTGCAGCTCTTTTAACTATTCAGAAAAAACTTCGAGAGTCACATGCTATGAGGAATGACATTAGTGCATCCTGTGGAGAATCTTCAAACGACTTCAAGATCGAATGTGAGCAAATGATAAGTACCGACACATCTGCAGCTGACATTGCTCCTGTACAACAGGCCATTGTCACGGAAGTGGATTCCAAACATTTATCGATAACACTAAAGACAACGATCGCGACGAAAGCAGAACTGCCAGCCACAGTAAAGCTTTTTGATCATGTTGAAGAGTATAGATCGGAGGAGAAGATCGAAGCCAAACCAGAGGAGCTGAAGAAACCTAAAATCTCTAGTATTAAGGACACCAGTGATACCGAAGGACAGGCAAGGTCACCCTGTAGGGACCAAAGAAGAAAAAGTCCTAGTAGAAAAGAAAATAGGGACGATAAACGAACTACTGATCGCGGTAAAAAGGATAAGAAATACGAGGATAGGGAAAGGAATGATAGGAAGGATGGTAGGAGCTCGAGGCAAGAATACAGCGAAAGAAGAAGGTCCAGTCCTTCGGGTAGTCGTAAAAGGAGAAGAAGTGTGAGTCCAAGAAGCTCATGGGAACACGAGAGAAGCCGTAGTGAGAGTCACAGTCGCAGTTGGAGCAGAAGTAGGAGTAAAAGTCCGAAGAGGAAAGATGAGTCGTTTGCTTCTTCGAGTAGGGAGAAACGACCAAACCGAATCGATGATGAAAGGGGTGGTAGATCTAGAACGGACGATAGAAGGGAAAAATCTACGCGAAGTCCTACTCGGTTCAACGTTGCTCCGTATAATAAAGGTATAATGAAGACTGAAGATTAAAAAGTTATATAGTAACAATTCTTTACTCATGTAAAATTTTATATTTGCAGATCATTTTAAAAAGCACGGATCTACTAAAGGAGACCGTGATGATTGGAACAGAAGGAAATACGACAGCGTGGAAAGAGAAAAAGAAGGAAAATCGTACGAGTTACTAGATGTGTTACGAGAAAGAAACGTAGAATCTGAGAGACATAGGGAGAACAGATTTCGCGGGGACGAGACAGATCGTGCGTTCTGGCCATATGAATCGGAGAATATGTTGCGAGACGCAAACGAATCTCCGGATTCGTATCCCAACGGTGGTCAAGATTTAGATCTTGAGTACGAAGAGAAAATGTATTATAGGGACGAGAGTATCGAAAGAGAGATCTTAGAAGGCCCACTTCGTTCTGTATCAAAATTCAAACACAGGTAACACTATAACATTAGTATTGAAATCTCTTCATTAATATATTGAGTGCCACATCAATAATTATAAGCACTAATCTGTTCATATCGCTTTAAAAGGAAAAGTAGATCCACCGTGAGAAGAGACAGACAATGGGAAAAGGACAGGGATTCGTTGGATTTGGACAGACACGTACATGTTCGGAGACCGGACAAACTACAACCCTCGAGAAATCGTTCATCACCTCGACCAAGACGATCATCACCTAGGTCCTCACACGACCGTTTCAGACGTGCATCTAGATCGCGATCAAGATCCTGGTCGAAATCGAGATCTCGATCCAGGTCAAGGTCCAGGTCCAGATCTCGATCACGTTCCCGATCAACGTCCAGGTCACGATCCATGTTACGATCGAGATCCAGGTCCAGGTCGGGATCACGATCGAGGACGAGGTCCACCTCGAGATCTGGAATGAGGAGTCCTGATCATTCGAGGATGACTGAACGATTACGGTCTTCCAGGTGAACAATGCATGAATTTATTTTATTATCAAGTACTCGGTTTAGATTGTCGATAAACAATTTTAATGTGGATTCAGATCACCCTCTGTGGGACGAGGTAGAATCAGCGAAACTTCGAGGGAAAGGAAGGATGAACACGACAGTATGAAACTAGATAGTTGCGGTGAAAGAGGTAGACGCATCGAGACAATCGTGCAGTCTGGGTTACCTAGGGACTCGACTGTGTTAGACTCAGATCTGCACCTCGGTGACAATATGGAGTCGGTTGCCTCGAGTTTCCAATATTCCAACGAGACCGAAGTTGGAAACGAGTATTATTATACTGAGAATAATTTGACTTATCCTCCGTGTATCGATGACTCGACTACGAGTTCACCGAAACGTTTGTCTCTCGACGATAGGTAATTCTAATTCTAATTCGTGTTTATTAATCTGATCCTAACTACCCTTCCTTTCCACGGTTTCCTGAACCGTCTTGTAGTGGCTATACATTTGGGCACAACGTAGGCTAAACTTGACAATTTTTTAATCATCAAACATTTATATTTACAAATTTCTTTGTTTCTGAAGTATCAAATATCCAGGATCTCCAAATCCTTAGATCCTGAAATTTCTAAACCCTCAAATATAAAGATATCTCTAAATCCCAAAGTTCCCAAATCTGAAGTATATATATATATTTTATTAGGACACTCTGCATGTACTACATTTGTCATTAAATTTGCTATTTGTTTATTGTAGGTTGGAGCTCGAGTTAGGAATCAAGAAGCAACAAGATAATGCAGGAGTGTCGAGTGAGTATGGAGATAACTTCAATTCCAACGTATGCTACCCATCACCAACACAACAACAACAGATGCTCTATCGCCAACAACCTACTGTTCTACAAGTATGTTCATTGCAAATCACGTAGGAAAATCCAGTATGACAAGGAACTCCAAAAAATCTATTTAATTCTACAACTTTAAGCTTAACCAGTATAATGAAAACGCTAAATATTCTACAGGTAGGTAACGTGTTACAAGTGGTGCCTGCAGACTTCAACGGTGTTCCAGCAGCGCGTAGAGAACCGGCTAGTGCCCCGGCAACTCCAGTTGTGCGAGGTTCTAGCCAAGTAGTGCGCGTAGGTAATGTTCTTCAAGTTGTACCAACGTCGTTGGACTGGAGCGGTGGACAGTCGTCGACGGTTGATCAGTCAGGAGGAATGATGTACTCCGCGACAGTCCCTCAACCTTCTCCAGTTCCTTCAGTCCCTATATCCGTACCTGTTCCAGTTCCTGTCCCCATGCCTGTGCCAGCAGTACCACCCGCAATGTCTTCGTCCACTCCTGTTGCTACTTTGTCTCCTGTCCCATTACCTCTTTCCGTACCTGTACCAGTACCTGGTCCGGTGTCCCTTCCAGTAGCACAGACGACGTTCCCGAGGACGGAAGTTACGCCACAAAGTAAGCAATTAGATAGTTCATATTATGTACATCACTGATATAACTCATGGCAATGTAACACGAGACTATTATAATAGTTTACAATGATAGTTTAAAAATAATTATTGTACAGAAATACCAGCTCAACCGGTGTACAATTATGAAGCCATCCTGGAGACGCGTCGAAAGGAGCGAGAAGAACGGAAGCGACTACGTGAAATTAAACGAAAGGAGAAAGAACGTAGACGGATAGAACGAATAAACCGACGGGCCCTACGATTGTTAGAGAAGAACAACATGCGTCAGACAGAAAACACGAGTCAACAGCAAACTTCAGGTTTAGATCCGTCTGTTCTGAAAGCGTTGAGGGAAACTGAAGAGCAAGTTGACGCGGGAGAGCAGTCTTCTTCGACGGTTACCGAGAAAGAAGAAGAAACACCGATCGCAGTCCCTATTTCTGTTTCTACGGAAGAAGGAGCAGCAGGTGATGACGACGAGGAGGAAGAAGAAGAGGAAGAGGCAGAAGTAGAAGATGACGAAGAAGATGAAGAGGAAGTAGAGGAAGATGAAGAAGAGGATGAGGAGGATGAAGAGAAGTCTTCGTTGCGAGTAAATAGTCGGCGGAGTGAAGTCGACGACATTGCTGGCACCAGTATAATTGAAATAAACAAGGTTCAAGTTGAAATAGAGTCTAAAGAGTGGTTAGAGTTACCACCGGCACCTATAAAGGGAATCTTAGTTGCGTCAGGTTTCAGGTATATACTTTGTGCTTTCATAAACTATTCTTTCACATATTATCACTTAAACGAGGTGTATTGGGATATTTAAAAATTTAGGTATATGAGGACATATTTATATTTCATGGTACAAATAATTATTTAATATTTCAGAAGAAGCTCCATCGCCAACGGCAATCTGGACGACACTTCTACTCCCGAAAACGAAAGCGACGACAATACGGACAAAGAGGGTACAGAAGTAGACAAAGTCAGTGAATCTAATAAAAACGAAGTCGGTGAAAATAAGTCTAAATCGAAAGGTCAAGCCAAAACAAAATCAAAATCAACGAAATCTAGTAAGTGGAAACAGAGAAATAAAAAGTCTGTACAATTCGCGGACGGAATCAAACCTGGAGAAGGTACTAGTCCTAGTGGTGGCGAAGGAGACATGCCTTCCCCTCCACCTCCTTCGTCGACAGTTACTCGCGTTGGTATTCGTGATATTCGAAGACCAAGTTCTAGGAAAAGCAGGAAACAGGAGAAACGGACACGACCTCCTAAAGCAAAGAAAAAAGTGAAGGTCGATTATCTTCCGATATGAAATCATCGACGTATGATTTTTAAAGTCTAACGAGTTGTTATTTTATAGGTGAAGATTATAAAATTGAAGAAACCTCGTGTGACACCACTGACTGCTATGATGATGGACGACTCGGACGAATTAGACGACCGTTCTCCACCACCACCGCCACCTGGTTCTCCTCCGCCTCCACATCTTTGGCCAAGCTATCTTTCTGCTTACAATTCTACTGCTCGTACCAGTGAAGCTCAATCAGCGACGCCTACAAATTCTAATACCGTTCAAGCTCCACCACCACCTACGCCACTGCCTCTTTTAGTTCCTCCACCCCCTCTGAACTATACCATACAACCCTGCAGCAAGGCGTAAAGTGGTTCTTGTTTTGTATTTTAGATCAGTGATGGGCCATTACAATTATATACGACGTGCACTCATGGACACTGATGAGTGTAAAGTAGACTCTATATTGCCATAGATAGGACCGTAGCAATAGACAATTCTTGGAATTGGATATGTCGACAGAGATCCTTGCAGTGCTTGAGTTTAAAAATCTTTTAAATGTTTGCATACCTCATCCCTGCCCGCTCCGTGCACGCCTGTGCCCATCTACGGACACTTAACCCGTCCATCACTGTTTTAAATAAATCATTCTACGCTATTGTGTAGAATCTTAGATTAAGTTTATCAAGTGAACAATAAGCGACCATTTATTTCTCTGTTGAGAAAGGAAACTCGTAAACAACGTAATGCGTAAAGGCTTCATAGATTTCAGAAAACACGAAATCATTGAAACCTCACATGGTGGGACTTTAGGAAAAGTAATGTATTATTTTGTTAGCGACAAATCATTGACTGTTTGCTCTTTTTGTAAATAGCTTTATTCTTCCCGACACGATCATTGTCGCTGTCGAAATGGGAAAAGAGTTCGTGTATACAAATGTTCCATTGCATCCATGTCTCGACAAATTCGCGTTGCGTTTATATATTTTTCGATACAAAGAAAGAAAAAAGAAAGACACGAAGAGAGATCAGATACAATGGAAAATTGTAACGCATGACACGAATGTAATTTATAGGGACTTGAGAACTCGAAGATCAAGTTGTTAATAGCGATTACATTGTTGAAGATGTAAGGTATTCATAAAAGGTGAATTTATCATTTGTATATTTTACTTTTGTAGTTCAATGTAATCGATACCGATTGTCTTCAATTAAGACATAGTTTAAGATGGGTCTTGATGCAATTTTTCTCTCTGACGTTTAATTTTTTAATTACTCAAGCTCATTTACGAAAACGAAGGTTGTACATACTCGGGTATAGATGTGATTAGAACAAAATTTCATAATAATCGATGATGAAAAACAAGGCAAATAATAAATATGAAGATGAAGCTGAGCTTGATCAACTATTCTCTCAAAATTATTATACTCGTTGTACATAATCTCGATCGATCATTGTTTATTCATATATCATTTCTTTTTACTCCGCGGATACCTGTCCTTTAAAACGATATTTCTCGTTTTCAACGAGGAACGTTAAACTGCCCATGCTATCTGAATTCCCATAACATTTTGAAAGATACCAATTTATAACAAATAAAACATGATTCTTTTAATAAAGCTCGTGTTTCATTTTAATCCACGTAACACGTCATCAACAATATAATAAGAAGAGTTCATTCAGTGGAGATAAGAGTTGTTTTTATCAACATAAAAGTATTGTTCTGTAGTGTAGTTATTCTTGAAGATTAACAGCCAGAAGTGTTATATCACTCTTTTATTTACTTTACTCAATTGCAAACGGTTTGTCAATTGTAGAAGCAGAAAAATGAAAGTGGCAATTGTTGGAGGTGGAATAATTGGTTTGACAACAGCGTTACAACTACAGGATGAATTACGTAACGCTGAAGTTACAGTTTTTGCTTCTGATTTCGATAACAATGTCAGCCATGTGGCTGCTGGATTGTTCAGAATTGGTTCTTCGTACTCTGGACCGACTGAAAAGATAACGAAGTATCTAGATAACATTCTTCGTCTAATTTTAATTAAACGTTTGCATTCAAATAAACTTCGTTTTTAGAGAATGGATACGAAATTCGTATGAGTATTATGATGACATCAGAAAGAGTCATGAGGCTTCACTTGCTGGTGTAACCGCTATTTCTGGTTACATGTTTGCTAATTCCTCGCCAGAAACGGTTAAGGTTAGTTTTTCAAAAATAAATTTTATTATATAGCACTATGAGTAGGTCAGTGCTGAAAGGATATCAATAACGTACCTTTAAAAAGAGATACTCTAAGAATTGTTCTGTAGGTATTTTCTTATTTTATCACAGAGTTATTGGATTGAAGATTTAGTACCACTATATAGGAGAGCCTCAGATGAAGAATTTGATTTGGTTGGGGGTAATTGGAAATATGGATCTTTCTTCACAACTCTTCTCACTGAATGTAGACAGCATCTCCCATGGGCCCGCAAGAAGTAACAAACTCTTAAGTGATGTTGCTTTTTAAAAGGCATTAAATTATTAAACAAATTTATTCTTACAGACTACAAGAAAATGGAACCAAACTCACAGTTAGGAAATTAAATTCTTTAAAAGAACTTGCCACAGATTGGGATTTGATTTTTAATTGTACAGGTCTTGGTGCCAGATCTCTGTGTAATGATAGATGCATGGTTTCTATGAGAGGTCAAGTACTCAAAGTACGTTTCTTGCAATAGAGAATTTGTTTGACATTATATGCAATTTGATTTGAAAATCTTAAACTAAAAACATAGGTAAAAGCACCATGGATGAAAACATTCTTCTATGGGGAAGTAGACACGTATATTATACCTGGCTTTAACAGTATTGTTACACTTGGTGGTTCAAGAAACTTCGATTCTGAAAATATGAAAGTTTGTCCTTACGAGTCTGCAGCAATTCGAGAAAGATGCCAGACCCTTGTCCCAGCTCTTAAGAAAGCGGAGATCGTAAGGGAAGAAGTTGGCTTGCGACCACACAGAACAAATAACGTCAGAGTAGAAGCTGAATGGATTACAAATGGAGTTTCTAAAGCCATTGTTAGTTTTAAACAAATTTATTTCGATAAATTCGTTAAGATTCCATCGTTGATGAAATATTTTGTGTTACAGTTAGTACACAATTATGGACATGGAGGATATGGAGTATGCACCGCTCCTGGGACTGTGAAGTATGCCATTCATTTGGCAAAGGAAATGCACAAGTTTTCTGTTGCAAAACTTTGAATATTGTAATATTAACTGAGATTATTAACCTAATTAGATTTGTTTATTATTAACGAATTTACACAAGCAAATCGTTAACATGAACTAATACTGCGTGGTATTATTGACGTATAACGTACTCTACCTACACTTTCAGACTGTAATTACGCATTAAAGCTAAAATATCTTAAATAAAGGTAAAATAATTTGTTCATTTTCAACAAATACATGGTATTTTGAGTCCAGTATATTCCACTTCTTTCTTTCACAGTATACTGTAAAAAAAGCAGAACTATAAGAAAAATCCTGAAACGTCTCCCATTACTTCTGTGCTCCGAAATAGTAACGAAGCCTATGAATCAACGTCTTCGCTTCTGCTACTTTCCAAACAGATACGAGATTTTACACGTTTACTATGCATACTAGTGGAAACTGTAATGCATCATTGGAAGGTCGTTTAACGAATTCGAGAACATTCGTTGCGAACTATCATGTAGAACTGCTTGCCAAGTGTTTATCAAACACGTTAAATCGTGAATTTCACGATGACGAAAACCACCGAATGAAAACCATTCTTTTTATTTCCTGCTACTTCTTGCCTGGCTTCACGTTCTTTCGAGGTGGAGCACCCCATCTGAGTGCGCTGCTATCCACCGTCAGTCTTGGTCTTTTATACTGACTACTTTTTATGTGTTCTTCAACTAGTTTAGGCGTTACGCAGATTACGTGTTGTCCCTTCCAATATTTGACCATATTCATACTCTGCAGCGTTGATATAATATCCGTTTGCGAGATGCTTGTCATTTGGCTATACATTTATTACGAATATGATTACTTAGTTTTATTAAATTTGTTTAAAATTTTAATACTATACATACGTGGTTATATATTGTTACCTTAAATCTTTTATGCTAAGCGTTCCACGAAAATCTCTGAGAATTTCTAAAAGAATCCAGCTCCAGTAGCTTCTATATGATAATTTTCCCAAGTCACTTAATGGTTTCTCAGGACTACCGACAGTCTGTTCTATTCTGCTTAATTCATAACTAAAAGCAATTAGTAACTTTCCATAGCCTTGTCTTTGAAATGGTGGTAGAGTTAATATGCAAGCAACATTGTTGCCATCGGGAGATTCTTTTTCCTGTAAATTAATTACATAGAATAAAGAGATGCAAATTATAAATCCAATTATAAACGAATTAAATTAAGAATAATACCTTTGAAAAGTAACCAACTAAATGAGCTCCATGTTTATCAACCTCACAGAGAATGTAAAATAGAAATGGTTCAACATCAAAATAAAGGGTTTTATGATCCAAAAATAACTTTGCTAATAAGCATAAGTTTTGACAATAAATTTTGTGTTCTCTACCATCTACTTCCCAAATACTTAATGTGCCTTTGCGGTATATCTCTTTCCCAACTGGTTGTCTGTGAGTGCATTCGCTCTATAATCAAAATATATAAGTAATAAATCCAACTGGCAACAATTAAACATATCAAAAAAATTTTCCTTACCATGTGATACCTGTATGTCTTTTCCAGACGCATGTACTTTAAACAATATTCACAAATCCATAATTTAGGTTGTTTGCCATATTCTTCTGGGTAAGGACTGAAGTACCAAGTATCAATTTCATACTTGCCTAGAAGGGAACTTTTGAAAATAATGAGACCTTTTTCACGCATGAGGTTCAACAGCAAAAAATGCAGGTTAATACTCACCAATTTGAATTTTATCAATGTACTTCACTTTTGTTATTGCTTCATGTTCTTTTTCTAAAGCAGCAGTTGTTGGATCCATTTCTGCATATGTCTATAATAAAAGAAGATAACAACTTACATTAATAAATATGTCTCCTTAATATATTCACAAAATTTAAACTTTGCTCATAGATAAGCAGCTTAGTGTCACATGTTATTTCATAAAAGTATTTTTAGAATACATACTTTCTGAATATGATTAATTTCATCATGTCTTCTCTTTTGATTTCTTGTAATTTTGCGATCTGAAGAATCTGCTAATAAATCAGTACCAGAATTTCTGTCCCCACTCTTCCAACTTCTATCACTCATATCAAATCTACTAGACATAATTCTGTCTCTTGGTACCCACTCATCCAGTCTTCTGTTGTGACCTTCATAGTGTACATAATATTCATAATGACTTTCACTTTCATTGTATCGGGTTTGAATAATCTCTGCTGGATCTATGAAAAAAATTAAAGAGAAAAAAAAATTTTTATTTTATTTCATTTACAAACATCCATATACTTTGAATACCCAACTGAACATTTACATGTTTTACAATGTACAAATTTTCAAATTTTCAAATCGCCAAATTTTTTAATTTACAAATTCAAAAATTTACGTTCAATCTATTATTGTCAATATTTCAGTGCTGTCAACAAATATTGAAAACTCTGAAGTACATCATATCGATATACATGTATATTGATCGCCTGAGGTCTCCATAATGTTTTCAAAACAAATGAATAGTTTATCAAGGCAAAGCCGGCAATACAAATACAAATATAAAACCGCGAAAAAAGCGCGCGGATAATTGTTCATTAATTTTAAATGCTTCTAAACATATAATTGAAGAAAAAGAATTAGAATCATTTTTATGGTATATTTACGCCAAGAATCATCGGATCTGCGAACAAGATAATGTTCGCCTATATCAAGAGGCAGTTCTTCGAGACTGTCCGCGTCATCGCCGGATCCCTTCCCGCCATTCGTCAACGTGTTCTCACGTTTTTCTTGCTTCACCATCGTTTCCTTCGACCCTGCGATACAATTCTCTTTATTTCTCTGCTCCGACTCAGCCATTTTTCGCGGTAAAATCACTGGTAAACGAAACGATATTCGCCACCGCAAAATTTCTGCAAATAGATGAACATTGCACTCGCTGATGCAACGCGACTAATACGGCCATGAAATTCTCCACGGCATACATTATACGTATACACAAAAGTAACTAGACCGTACAGGGCACATATACCGGAAGTGACGATTATTTTTCAAAGTATCAAGTGAAGTTGTACTCGAATACATTTATGTTATTCGTTTCGCGGTAGATCATTGTCAATTCGCGCATCTCGGCTCACTTCAATAGGCTCTCCACCATCTGACGCTGTTACACTACCATAGGCTTATCGCTTTGTCGTTCATGTACATGGTGAACAACAATATGCGAATAGGAATAATTTTATACATATAAAGAGTATACAAAGCAAAAGATCACTGGGTATATATGTTCAGCTTTACAAATATCACAAAGTACGCATGTGCGCTCCTTTTGATTTAAAAAGCATATTCGAAGCAATCACGGCTGAGGTGCGCAGAATGAATAAAAACTCGTTGTGTGATAAGCACGATCTTCCATGGTACGAATACGTAATATACGTTTTTCTACTCGTTATGCTCTGTTTTCAAATATTTTCACTCTAATTTAACAACTGATCACTTTGCATGATCAATAAAAAAAATGACATTTGTTATGAATTTATTATTTATCGGTTAAATCAAAATCTTAAAAATATTAATAACAAACAATGAAACATTTCATTGTTTCCCGTTATAGTGAATTGCACTGCATTTTGTAAATATCGATTTCTTTCAAACAAAGCATGATTCAAAAGAAATATACGTGCAATAGTTTGTTTTTTTTAACTGTGTATGGAATGTCGAACCATACGTTTGTTCACTGTGAAATTTCTCAAATTATTTAACGGGAAAGTCACTATCATGTAATCGACAAATCTGCTTCTCAGGGTTGTATAACCTCTGGTTAATTAGATTATTACCTGCTATGGAAAAATGAGATCGTGTCAACGATCTTTTACGCTTTAAACGATATGCTGGAGACTGTATTTATCTATTTTGATGATAAGATAACCAATGTTAACGAACGACTTCAGAAATCTTCGAAATGTTACGACGAAATAGGTAAAGTGGATTTATTATGTCATTGTTGAAATGTATACTACTTCTATATGAAGCATTAAAAGATTCAGCATTATAAATTTAAGTGAAACTTATTTGCATAATAAACTGTTCTTATGTATTGTACCATGCAGATTGAAGAATAGAGCAACTGTGATTGGTCTCATAATAGTGGCAACTGTAATTTATAATGAATTCTTAATCTATGACATACAAAGATTAAAATGGTCCTTGCGAGAATGTTCAGAGTGTGTCAAAATACTGCTTGTTGCAGACCCACAGATACTGGGTGAAAAAAATGAAAATTATTTTGGTTCTTGGATAGCGCAATGGGATAGTGACAAGTATGAGTAATAGTTATTTTGTCTTGAATTAACGCCTTCACAACCTAAGCTTGAGGCATACTCTCCACTTGTAGCATTCATAATAGTGCATCTAACACATGTGGATCATAAATCATACATGGATCAGACGATTTATAAACAAAGAGTATGCTGAATTGCATATGAATCAAAGGACTGTGAACGTGTTAACAATATCAAAATTCTATCACATTATACTCTGTGTAAACATTGATCTGAATTTTGTTCCACAGTGTCTTATTTCCAGGTACTTGAAGAAAACATTCTCGAGAGCTTTGGCTCATTCCAGTCCTCATGTTGTTGCATTTTTGGGAGACCTCATGGATGAGGGTCATATTGCTAGTGCAGAAACTTTTAAAGCTTACAAAACAAGATTAGATTCTATCTTTGAAATGCCTGATGATATAATGGTATAATTGTAGCTACTTTAAAATTTCTTTGACATATATTATTATCTATATTATGTTTTCTCTTTGTCAGAAAATTTATCTACCAGGTGACAATGATATTGGAGGTGAAGAAGATGCAGTTTCAACAAATATTCATAACAGATTTAATTTTGCATATACTCAACCAGACACATTAGTTTATAAAACAGTAACATTTTTCAAGGTAATAAAGTGGCAAAGCATTCCTAACTACATATTTCTGTTTCTATAGTAGTACAATGTAATGTATTTATTTGATTTTCTAGGTAAACAGGTTAACTCATACAATGCCAGAAGCTCCAAAGGATGCCTTTCTTAATGATTATGCAGAAAGAAATACAACAAACGTAGTACTTAGCCATATGCCCCTGTTATTTATGCCTGGTACTTTTGCTCAGAATGTACGCTGATTTCGTATATTTGCTAAAGAATAATTTTATTTGTAATTTTTATTAATATTTTATTAACATTACAACAGGTATTGAAAGAATTGTCCCCACAAATTATTTTTACTGCTCATGAACATAAAGCAATGCATATCAGTTTAGACACAGCAACAGACCAATTAAGTGAAATCTGGATTTTACCTCCATACGAGATGCCATTATATCAGTTAAGAATGGATGTAGGTGATATACACGAAGTGCAAATACCTACTTGTTCATATAGAATGGGTACTCCACATACTGGTTATGGATTAGCTTACATTGGTAAGGGAAACGTGATATTATGTGTTTATGCGTCAAGTTATTGTACTTCTTTTTACTAAGTCTTTGTTACTTTTAGATACTCAAGAGAAAATAGTAGAATTTACGATTTTATGGCTACCAGGAAGATTTCCGCAATTACGGATTTATATGTTCGTTGGAATATTTATTTTAGCCTTTAGTATTTGTACTCAGTACTTATATTTATATTTTTAGTCAATTGCATAAAGCGTCATGGAGCTTATAATTGCGCCTTTTCAATTAGCATGTAATTAAATCGGATTCGAAGTATAAAAATAATAACTTGACATCAGAAATGAGGTACAAAGATCCGTCCAGTATATGTGATTCTGCTACCATCTATGTCAAGTGTTGGAAGCAATAACGAGATGGTTACTTAATGTTTGAAATGAACAAATTCAGTATAACATCAATGAGACATCTTTTAAAACATGTTCCTGAATATCTTATAATGATTAGAAGTGAACGTTTTATTTCTTAATAAATTCATTTAATAATTAGAATTGGTTGTATACTTAGTTATTTTCTGAATGTTCATTTTGACTAAATACTCGGTTGCAAATTACAAGGCTGAAATAATATTCTTTGTAGTTTAAAAAATAGTATTTATTATAAATGTATATAAGGTTGAAGTAACAGAAAATTATTTATATTTCTCCCGTTTATACGAATAAAAAGACAAATCGTAATTACTATATTTATCAAAATATTTATGAAGACATAGTGTTACATTGTTGATCAAAAATTCTTCATAGAAGAAATTTATATTTATGTGTGAAACTGTATATACGTTTACTCCAAATAAATAAATGTTAAAGATTAACAAATATTTTATTATTATTCATTACTATTTTATTATTTTATTATTTCACTATACTTGTGTTCTTTTGTTCCTTAGACGCAGATTTTCCGATTGAAAAATGCGATTCAGAAAATTACGCCATAAGTTTGAAATGAAGGCGTAAAACGAACCGTCCAATCGTGTGCTACTGCGTTTGTTTTTTTTTTGTGTAGGTATATAAACGAGACTGCGTATGCACGTGTTACAAACGTCACATAACCGGCTTTAGTGGATGCTGCACTTGTTTGTAAGAAAATTAATGAGTGAAAATTAGTGCATCAAAGTTTTTTATACGTTCATTTTGTTCCACTTTATTTGTTAAAATGGGAAAACGAAAGGCTAGCGCTATAGCAGGAAATCCGAATCAAGATTTATGTGATTTTTTAATGGGTATGTTTATTGTATACATAAATATCAATAATGAAATATTTCTTGATTTACTTGTACCTAATTGATATAAAATTGCAGAACTTGCAAATTATGAAAGGAACGTGAGTAAAAACATTTATAAGTATAATGCTTATCGCAAGGCAGCTGGAACTTTAGGCAGTTTATCAGAAAGAGTGAAAAGTGGACAAGAAGCAAGAAAGCTACCTGGAATTGGTGAAAAGATTGCAAAAAAAATTGATGAATTTCTTAGTACTGGAAAACTGCAAAAGTTAGAAGATGTAAGTATCTTAATTTATTTCAGAATGAAGTACATAGTGAAACATGTTTTTAATTTGTTTAGATCAACAAAGATGAAAGTAATGTTGCAATTAATTTATTAACTCGTGTATCTGGCATTGGACCTGCGAAAGCAAAAGAGTTAGTGGATAATGGTATTAAAACTTTAAATGATCTTAAAAAACATCAGAATAAATTGAATCATCATCAGAAAATTGGTCTCAAGTATGGCAATATAATAAAGTGATCATAAAAAAATTAGCTATTTTCATAAAACTTAGCATTTTTTTCTAGATACTTTGAAGATTTTGAGAAAAAAATTCCTAGGGAGGAGATTGAACAAATTGAAAAAATTATGAAAGATGCTGTTACAAAACTAAGTAATGAATATATTCTAACTATTTGTGGAAGTTACAGACGCGGTAAAAATGAGAGTGGAGATATTGATGTTTTATTAACACATCCAACATATACTTCTAAAGAAAAAGAATCAAAGAAAAAGATTTCGCTTCTAAAAAACGTTGTAGAATGCCTTGAAAAAAAGGATTTAATCACAGATACAATATCTCTTGGTCCAACCAAATTTATGGTACTTTGCTATACATAATTAAGTTTATTTAACATAATTATATTTTAAAATTATTTTACTTTTAGGGTGTTTGTCACGTTCCACACAATGATAATAAACCACAGAGACGGCTTGATATTAGGCTGGCACCTTATGATCAATATTATTGTGCTGTACTGTATTTCACTGGAAGTGATCTTTTCAATAAAAATATGAGAGCACATGCTTTAGAAAAGAATTACACCTTAAACGAGTATACATTAAAACGGCTTACACCCGAAGGTAAATAAAAATGTTGCATGAAAGTATACATGTTACTATATATTTTGTTATAGGAACTCCGGGAAAGCCAGAAATTATTACATGCGAAGAAGATATATTCCGCATTTTGGGATTACCGTACAAAGAACCAAAGGACAGAAACTTATAAATATTTATATTACTTATGTCTATAATAAATTTATATTCTGATATATTTATTCGATGTTATATTGTAAATCAACGCTAAATTATTTATCATTTTTATTTATAAAAATAAAATACAACATTTAAATTATTTAAAGCTCAAATCATCATCTTCATATATTTGTTAACTAATGTTAACAGTGTTATTAAATACAATGGTATTATACGTTCCCTTCTTACATGATTCCACTCGTCTAATGCTATTTTACACTTCTCTTATATAAATAATGTAAGAATTGAGTAATTATAAATGCATGATACATCAATACATATGTCCTCAGATAGTTATAATAATATCTTTCTGGTAGAGAACGTAAGCAATTAGTGCCCATAACGTCGTTGTCCATAAATTCATAGCGAGAAGAGATGCGTGTGTAGGATGACTTATATTCCATGACCACGGCAACAAATCTTTTGTTAAAATATGACCCACGTAAAGTAAGATCGGGTTGGTTCCTATGATGAAAAACATTAACACATAATTTTTTGTGAAATTATTTTGTGTTATGTAAACTACGGTTTATACAAAATATATACCTGCGTAAATAAATGGAGCTCCACTCCAAACTTGTTTACAATCAATAAGACTATACAAAATTGCGTATAATAAGAAAGCAAAACTCGAACAAGTCAAATCAAAAGATAAGGTCATCATCCTTTTGCTAACTGGAATTACTCCACCTTGCGTCGAGAAGTGGCATAAGTTTCCAGCAATAATACCCTAAATATTTTGTTTTATCATTAGAAATTATTTTATTTGTTAAGAAATGATCACTGTTTTACTGCATACCGTTAATACTGCCCATAGTATCCACCTAATCACTCTAGAATTATACTGATAATACAGCAACAGAATTTTACCGGCATGAACACCCAAATAAACAATAAATATTGCTGATATAGTGTTCATTAGTCCTGTAATATAGTTATAGTTACCAATATTAATATATATATATAAAATATGTAAAAGTAATTGTAATATTTTTTGCATCTAAGAGAAGTAGCGATAATATACCTTCTGGGTCATAACGTAAAATATCTCCATATATAGACTCTTTTGGCTTGGGGTACATGTGATTTCCAAATATTAATCTGTCAATATAACCAGCTGCACCAGCGGTACAATTCATATACTCTCCTCGATATTCATATTGGCCTCCAGGTCCGAAGTAGCCTTTTGGACAATTAGGTACAGGCAAAAGGAAGGTAATTAAAGTGTGTGTAGTCATAATTACTGCCATAACCAACCATTGAGGCCAACTGTCCAATATATCGCGGAACGAAGCAAAACGACCAAACTGAAGTAAGGTATCCTAATGAGTTATTTTTTGTAGATATCTATTAGATAAATGTCAAAATTTGAGGTGTTAGATATAGTTATGTACAAACTTGTGAATGAGGTTTCATGAAAATTGTTTCCAGCATGGAGCACACGAAGTATGATACACCTAGTAATTGAAGAACTCCAGGAAAACGAAGATCGCTGAAGGAATTATTTTTTATCGAATTCAACATCAATCCAAGAAGTATCAATACTAGTGATCGTCGAATGCAATGCAGCATTATTTTTACACGTGAAACTGTTACACGGAGCTCTGCACGCTTCGATATCGTTATTGTCAGTCCCATAATCCATGCGAACCTGTAACATTTATTTTGTCAGTAACAAATATTAAACATAACATAAATAATAACTTACCAAGGAAGTACTAAATCTGCTACGGTAAGACCATACCATGCACTATGATTAAAGAAAACATATTTTCCACCACCATTGTTGACAAATATCATTAGCAGTATAGCAATTCTGTAATAATAAAATCAGTATTATATTTAAAACAGAAGACATAAAAATATATAAAAACAAATAATACCCTCTGAATGTATCCACTGATCGTATTCTAGTACTAGCTCTTGTAGTTCTAATTACTGGGTGTGTTGTGCTTTCTGTTTCTTGAAGTCTATCCAAATCCTAAGAATAATGTTAGTTAAATTATATGCATGTCATGAACAGTGAAAAGTGCAATTACAATACACTTACATCTGGTGCATTGTCAGGTGATAATCTGCCTCTTATTACCCTTATCATAACTTTTGATGTTGTCCATAAAATTGCTAATAAAGTATATACCATAAATGCTGCAAAAATTGCTGTAAAAATAACACATCATTATTACACTTTTTATCAGTTATGGTTCTAATAAAGTACATAAGAAGAATACAACTTACGAAGATAACTTTCAGATGGTTCACGTAAAACCTCAACTTCAGGACAGCGATCATCACCTGTCACATTCCATTGATAATTACCATGTTCCTTGAAAGAATATGTTGTACTAAAAGAATAGTGATGTGAATAAGAAATAATACATAGAATTACACCATACAAAGGAAAGTTACTTACTGACAGTGATCATAAGATCTATTATTTTCAAATGTTTGATAATATATATGTAATGGATACTTTGTGGATATTACAAAACTATTATTACTCTGAGGTGGTAAAGGACCTTTTGGTACACCAATACCCTATAAATAAACATTATTAATATACTTGAAATCTACAATTTGAAATTTAGTATTAAAGAATGTGAACACATACCCAATATGCATCCCATGCTATGGAGTAGAAGGTGACAGGATTATAATATAAATTTAAAATACTAAGACATGCCTCGTCTACTCCAAGCGAAACATTTGTATTAATACAAGGATTCATGGTATGACTTATCATCTTTAGAACCTTGTTGCGAATAATTATATTTGCACAACAAATAATACTTTTTACATGTGTTCATAGGATTTTCTTCCTAAAATATAAAGTAAAATTATTTCAGAAGTTAAAACATTGATATTCAATAAGTTCAGTTTATCATACTTTGTACATAAAGCATATGATATTAAATACTACTCAAAAGAAATAAGGATTCATTATTGTATTTGCAAAGTATTTAATGCTCGCAGATTGGTTCTAAGTGTAGAATAAGTACTTGTAAGATTTGAAAAGTACTTGGATTACAAGAATTTTTGACTACAGTCTATCTCTCTTTTTATCATTGATATTCTGTATTTTTTACACTACTATATAATTAAGCAAAAATATGTTATTTTTTTAAGATCAAAATGATTTATTAAAGGATTAGCCTGAAAATTAACTAAGTAATATTTATCTGTCAAATGTCATTTAAGTTTTAAAAAAGGCGCATTAATTTACCCCTGACTCTGCATAATTTGAAATATTTTATTTCAATGCACAGGCGAGTGGCGTATTTTCCAAATATTCACACGACTTTTTCTCTTTTCTTCCGTGTTTGACATGAATGGAATATCGTGCGAGGTTTTAAATGTTATCTGTTCGAAACAGCAATTACACTCGTGATTAAATGTCAACAAATCATTACAATTTATATAAATCGACGAAAATAATCATAACGCGTACGACGCACATCGCATCAAGCATGACAACTATGCATTTGTAATGATATGATTTAAAGTTTAATTACCTAGAAAAATGACGTAAACGTAGATCGCAGTTATAAGTAACACAGTTGCGTAATTTATCTATTATATACGAAACAAAGAAACTACTGCATGAACGTCGTTCTGTTCGAAAGAATATGATGGAGACAGCAAAAAATAGCGGTATTCCCCAGGCTTTCAACAGTATTGTAATAAACTCGTACACACGTTGAACGTGTGGTGGAATAACCCTACTTTCCTCGATGTATTATTTAAATAAATGCATCGGGGTATTTATATTCATGACGAACGTCCTGCACTAACCTTAGTTTTATGACTTGTTGTATTGCTGTTCTATTATGTTTGTTAATACTGATCGTTTACTGATACACATAATACGAGAAATTATAGCATGTAAATGTAACGTGCACAACGAAGGCGCATTTTATTTACTTCAAAGAGAAACGAGATACACTTGCTCATAGACGCGCAGCCTGCACATTCTATGCACGCAGGAAGTGTACAGTAAAAATTACTTTACATAATTAATAAATATATCCCGAATAAATTTAATTTATTTGTTATTTATGAATAATGAATAACTTAATCAATTTTATTAGATGAATAAAGTTATTCGTTAATTTTAATCTTCGTTTGAAATTTTCTTATGAAAAGGTAACATTTCTTCTTCAAGCAGTTTTAAAATACATCGTTATTATATTACATACTAATAAATATATATTTTAAAAATATATTAGTAAGAATGTTAAATAAGTATAATACATATAATAAATGTTTAAATATACGAATTTTGAGTTGCTGAAAAATACTCAAATTGCAAATCTTCGAATGTGAAGTAGTTTTTGACCAGTCAGTTTGACGGTTAAAAGAATCGATACAATTTTGATCTTGTACGTATTAATATTTATTCGATTTTAAAATAGTATCGATAATAACGAAATAAGTACAGTACTTTTGTACAAGGAAGCATCGTTTTAAACTGTGTCATATATTAGATATCACGTTTGCATCATCTAACATTTTTCTGATAATGAGTTGGCGTTGTGGAAGCGAAAATAAAAATGTATTAATCACTGTTAGATAAATACGAAACGTCAAAGATTTATAAGTCACTATTAATCGTTTTTTAGATACGATATTGAGACATTCAAAAAATTTTTATCCATTATATCCTAGTTGATATAGTACTTCGAATCGCCGGATATCTTTATAATACGGAAGCGGTGCAAGATATATTTAATTCTACAGGTAATGAATCATCTTACATTCTTACATTTTTAAATAATTTATTGTCCTTTTTTATTCCGTAATGTTCTGTCTTAATATCTATTAATAACATTCTTGTAATATTGTACTGTGTTTTTCATGGAAGATCATTTTGAAAAAATACTTTATTGTACTTCTTGACCACAGATAAACTGCGACTGAATGAAGCCGGTACATTGTTGAGACTTTGAACATTATTCATTCGATAAACAGTGTCTACGTACGATAATAATCGATGATACGATAATGATAAGCCACGATACGTTCATGGATATGGGTTTCGAGAAATAGTACGTCAGATATTGATTTGACACAGACGCGATCGTTTCGTTGAATTTGTTTATCTTAAGACAAAATTTTGTAGATTTTCAGCACCATGGAGCGTGGAGAGGAACCTTCGAGAACTCCATCGACCTCGAACGTGAAAAACATTAATAAGGTAATGAGCTCAATTCTCTTACTTTCTATCGATATTTATATTTATATTGGTGTTGTATCCAGTGTAAACGAAGATACAGTAGACTAACATCAGGTCATGACACATAGCTTCTTATCATTCTTTGTTATACAAATATTTAGTGACCCACACAAATGCAATAAATAATTTTCAGAAGTCATCGGATAAAGAGAATAAAAAGGCTGAGACTTTGAAGAAACATGTACCTGACAGTGTGGTTATTCATGATGCTGTCTATGAGGAAGATGCTCCTAGGTAAATGCATTATGTGCTCGAAAAATGGGACACGTAAATGGACGCAGACAGGTTGTCAGTCAAAAGGGGGGCAAAGTTCGTCTTATGTTGAACATTATATTACTTTCAACCCTTTTGCACGTAAATATTGATTGTTCACCGTTAACTATTGTAAATTCATTATTTAATTATAGAGAGGGGCAAAATGTAATCTTTTTTGCGTTTATCGAACTTATTTACGTTATCGGGCAGTAGAAATAACATATTTGATAATTATGTAAACAAGGATATGCTTCACCGATTTCTGCGACCTTGAAATATATTTTCAAGAACACTATTCTGAACAATTTTTCTTTATAAATATAATCGGAATATTCACCGATTTGACTTTGAAATATTTTTCTGAAGGTCGTGTCCTTTTTTATATACTTACAAAATATGTAAATAAAATAAACACCTCAGACGTACAGACATTAAGACGAAGTTTGCCGCAATAATTACAAAAAAATATATATAAAAATTTATTGTATCACAGTAGTCCACTGGCTGCCATAAAGTCTCCTGTCTCTAAGGATAACCTTTACTACAACATGAGCCTGAAGCATCGGGGAATCTGTATAGTATTTAATCACGAAACGTTCTCATCTGGTGTTGGTGAAAAACGCGAAGGAAGCAATGTCGACGTCGCATCGATAAAAGCGACCTTTTCCCAATTAGGCTTCAAAGATGTGCAAGTTCACAACAATTTGAAGTTCGCTGAGTTCGACACGGTGATGGACGATTGTAAGTGACATTGTTATTTTCTGAAGGCATTGTCCACGCTAACAAATTGATATCCTTGCTAATTGACAAAGGATATATACAGCAGACTATCTATCAATTGAATATCTGTTTTCAGTGACGAACGTAGATTATACGGATTACAGTTGTCTCTGTATCTTCGTGCTAACTCACGGTAATTCCAATGGTATGCTGTACACAAATGACCTCGGATATCCTTCGGACTACCTGTGGAAGAGATTCACCGCTGACAACTGTAAGACGCTAACCGGGAAGCCAAAGCTCTTCTTCATACAGGTATCAGACTTTATAATTTTCTCCATTAGACTTAGGGATTATACAAATAACAAGAATATAATTGAGTGATTGCAGGCTTGCAGAGGCTCGAATGTCGATGCCGGAATCCCTCTGTGCAGTACTCAGTCAAATAGCGGTTCGTCTTATAAACTTCCTGTCCAGGCGGACTTCCTGATCGCTTATAGTACACTTGACGGTGAGTTCCATTAAACATCAAGAAACGACTATAACACTTATTACTTAATTTTCTACTTCATGAGCGATGTTGTAAATAATTGCTGCCTACTTTGAGATATTTTTAATTTTGATACTTTAAGATTGTATTATACACTTTAAGATTAAGATCGCGTTTATTTAAAGATCATGTTTCGTGGCGGGATCCATCGAACGGGTCATGGTACCTACAAACTCTGTGCAATGTAATCAACACACATTGGACGACGACTGATCTGCTGAAAATGTTGACGATAACAGCCCGAAAAGTTGCAACTGAGTACGTTTCGAAACACGACGATGTCAACCTGAACGAAATGGTGCAAATGCCAACTTTCACTTCGACGTTGACGAGAGATCTCTTATTTACTCCAACGGACACATAGTTTCATCTGTACATCGAAACTTGCAAATCTTGAAGCGGTGAAACGCGGAACCAGAGAAAAATGGAACGCTGATGGCAGCACAACTGAACCGGTATCAAAAATCGATCTTCTATAATCGACGAACCAAAAATAATAGCCTGTTAAGAATTATTTTCTACTCGACACTTCACGAAACGACGATTTACGGTTCCTCTCGAATTTTTCGATCGGGAAACTTTATCTTCGTCTCCAATTTCAGTGTTCGCGTTTTCTCTCTTTTTGATCTCTCCCCGATGCAACATTTTTCGGTGAATTTCTCGAGCACTTATTTCTGCTCGATCTCCCATCAGTATTTAATTGGCTCTTGGCACCGAACCGCTGTCTGCCCTTCGAAAAGAAAAAAACCTCGTTAACTTTAAACAAGCGATGCCACCAATTACTGGCTGTTGAAAAAAAATATGCCATTTGCGGGATATCGCGTCATCAGACTGAAATCCGTCAAAAATTTTCCTGACGATATCATTTTGAAGTTATTAATATTTCATCGTTACAATAAAATAGCAAAATTCGACCGATGCGCAATGGCGTAGAAAAATATTCTGGACTGCTCTGTACAATAAATATCAACTATATATTATTATGTTAATATTATTTTTATTAAATTGATTCAGTCAAATTATGTCCACATCCCTTGTACGTTCACGTTGAAACAACCTATCCAATAGTAGTGCAATTGAAACGTGTTTATTTGGGTTCCTGAATAGTTCTTGTTCTGTTGTTCATTCCTGACGAACAGAAACAACGCGTTACGATTGTTGTTATTCCCCTATCCCATCGTTCGTCTCTCCCTTATACCGTTCATGAGAAGTAACAGCTTGATCAACAACTTCCGTTGACGCAATTCGTGTCACTTCTCAATTGCGAATTGGTTCAGTATAATAGTCGAATGTGTACGTTGGCCTCCTCGTGTCGATTACTAAGGACAACGACCAGGGTCATGGCGGAATATTTTCGGCTTCCACCACTACGTAGTCGCGAATAGGACTCAATGCGGAAGGCCATTATAAGTTTGTTGACCACATGTAAAGGGTGTGCAAGTATCATTTCCTTTGAACCGTAGATTACGGCCAAATTTTTATGACACTTTAACTGAACAAAATTTAATAGACGGTAGTTGTACTCAAAGAATGGAGTCATAGTCCTGTCAGGCTGGATGAGAGGATGTTCGCGCGAATACGAACTTACACTTCGACCGTGCGAATATTTATAGCGACTTTGTTCCCGAAATAATATTGATTTAATAGCATTTTGAGTGTCAGATCTGAGTGAAATATGTTTCAGTAAATAATAGGATTCACGTTACCACATTAAAGCAAGTTAGATTCTAAAAGTACCAAACTTAAATAACATTTGAATTAATCTGATATTTAAAATCATTTCGTCTATATTTATCGAATACTACCCGATCACGAAGAGCGAGTAGATGGTCTTAAGAAGTTTAATTGCTATTTGTTTTCGCTCGGTCTCCTTCGCTCGCTGTCCTCTTCCGCGTAGAAACTTCAATCGATGCAGGAAGTACACGATACAAGCGAGAGTTCGGTCCCGAAAGATTCGCTTATATCGAGGCTCTACCGTACCGGTGGAGACACACCTTAAGTCGGGAAGGGTCAGGAGTTTGCGCGAACAGATCAATACTGCCCCCGCGCGTGTATCCCTCTCTCTCTCGGTTTTCAGCATCCACATCCGTTTCAGGGATGCTGCGCTCTTTTCTCTAAAAAATCCCGCGTCTATCCGTCTCCCTCCATCCCTGTCCCATCTCGCTCCTCTCGTACGTCTCTATTTCCCCATTTTTTCAACATCTCCACGAGTCTGAGTACGCGCGTCTTTTTCTAGCTCTTTAATCTCATTCTTCGACTTCCGTCGCGCTGCCACGCGATCCCGTTCCGTCTTTCATCGTCCACTGGCCCCGCTAACGCACCGCTTAATTCCTCTCCGCGCCTTGGCTCGCCGCCCTTCGCCCCGTTGCCCCAACGCTCTAACGAGGCTCGATTTCCGGCCGGTGAGCGGATCTTTGCACGAGTCTGCCTCTTTCATCGACCTCCCCTCTTCGACTCGTACATATGTCCTCCTTCTTCTTGCCCTCAACGCGCTTCTTGCCCGCCAGTTGTCTTTTCGCCTCCTCCTCTCCACCCTGACTCTACTAGCCACCTTCCTTTTCACGTTTCCCCCTTTGTTGACCGATTATCGGCGGTTCAGCGGCGATACAACGCTGCGGTAATCGTGTTACGGAACTGACGAGGATGCAATTGTTTCTAGGGATATCAACGGTTTGGACATGCGGAGGTATTCTTGAGGGGAACTTTTATCGATGGTAGGTGATTGCTGATGAGAGGTTGGGGTTGCGGGATTTGATACAGGGAAGTTGACAAACTTTGAGGAATTGGTAATTTGAGGATGCGGTAGTTTTGTGAAGTGTCGATTTGAAGATTTGGAAAGGGAGCTGCTAATTCAGAAATTTTGTTATTAATTATAGCATAATTTTTAAAGCGAGTTGCATTAATTTCGTAACATTGGTAGCCCCGTAATATCGTAAATTATAAGAGAATATAACAAAAATGCATGGGTCATTGGAGCACTATACGTAACTATATGTAATTATATTAGAAAACAATGATATCATATAGTTATTTAGGAATAAGTTCAATCACTGTATAGAGATCTATCTGCATACATTGCCCCATGAGTGTCTCCATGTTAATATTATTTATCCAACACATGACAATAACAATAACAAAACACCAGTCATCGATGCCACCGTATATCAACGATGAATCCCGAACCTCCAAAACCGCAGAAGAGGAATAATTTCGGGAGCCAATGAACCCGTCTACATTAAAAGAATAGTCACCGACAAAGATTCAATCTCCGTACGAAAAACGTGTACGCACGCATACATTATTTCGGAAGAAGGGGATAAAAGCAGAAACGCGGACGAACGCGACAAAGGGAAAGGATCAAGGGAAACGGCGACAGAGCTGAAAACTGCTTGCAAACAACGAAAGAGAAGCAACGAAGCTTCTAAATCTAACAACGGTGCCAACGAAGGCGCGTCGTTTGGATTAGGTTTAGCTCGACGAAGATGAACGATCTCGCGAGAGATGAAACGAACGAACGGAGACAACGAACGGCTAGATGAACGGAGATGGACAGAATGTGTGCAGAAACTGTAGGAAGCTTGGCTAAAACGATAGTCGAAGAGCGAAGTGAAGATAGAAGAAGCTAGAACGAGCGGAGGGGTGTGGAAGGATGGAAGTCGAGGACAGAGATAAAAGTAGGAGAACGAGGGTGGACGAAGGAGTAAAAGAGACAGGGTTGTACAGTCAAGAGCAAATCTGGTTTTTCTATGAAAAATATTGCTGTGAAGGCTGAAACGATCTCGTGAATTTTTAGGGATGTGGACCTGCCAATTTCCGGATATGGAAATTTAGGAAATAGGGAACTTAGGAATCTGGGAATTAGGGATAAGTTTGGAATCTAGGAATTATTTAAATCAAGGATTTGGGGATTTTTGGATACAGGAGTTTTGGATGCAGGGATTTTTTATATAATGGAATGTCAAGATCGGAATTCGATGGTTCAGGAAGTTTCTTGAATCTAGGGATTTTTCACATCTAAGGATTTTTGCATATGGAGCTAGGGATTTTTTTATATCTAGGGCACCGAGATGGTTGGACTTAGGGATTTTTCGTGTCTAGGGATTTTTTGACATCTAGGGAATTTTGCATAGGGAGTCGGGGATTTCCTAATCTAGGGCACCAGGATGGTTGGATTTAGCGATTTTTCGTGTCTAGTGATTTTTTCACATCTAGGGACTTTTTCCATATCTAGGGATTTTTGCATAGGGTGTCGGGGATTTATTAATCTAGGGCACTGAGATGGTTGGACTTAGTCATTTTTCGTGTCTAGTGATTTTTTCACATCTAGGGACTTTGTCCATATCTAGGGATTTTTGCATAGGGAGTCGGGGATTTATTAATCTAGGGCACCGAAATGGTTGGATTTAGTAATTTTTCGTGTTTAGTGATTTTTTCACATTTAGGGAATTTTTTACTTTTGTATTTGGGTCTGGGGATTTCTACCTGTCTGGGGATAGGGTACTTCAGAGATTTTAGTGTGTAGATACTTGAGAATATAGGAATTTTAGGATCAAGGAATTTGTGGTTCTAGGGATATAGCGATTTAGGGATCTCAGTATACATGGACTTCATAATCTAGGTATTTTGCAATCTAGAGACTCAGTGTTCTAGCAATGTAAGATTCGAGAATCTGTAATCTAGAAATTGTTTGATCTAGGGTGTATTTATTAATTTCAAAATAGAGGATACTCGTATCTAGGAATTTAGAGAAGCTGAATAGAATTTGGAAATTCGAAAATACAATTCGAAAGTTGAGAGATTCAAAGATAAAAATTTGTAAGTTTGAAATTATGAAAATTCGTGGATTTAAAGAGGTCCGGGTTTACATAGGTGTCTTTATCCAAAGGAAGCCTACGTTGCACTCGAGTGTACGGGGGTTGTAGAGATAGGGTACGTTGAAAGGAGGGGTAGAACACGGAGAAAGATAAAAGGAAGACCGGGAGAGGTTACGATACAAATAGAGAAGGGTCGTACGCCACACGAGACAGAGAGAATCCAAAGGGACGCGTACAGGGTGTTATGAAAGTAATGGTCGTGGATTACAAAGATCATTCTACGAGGCATTGTTCCATGAATATTTACAAGGGAGGTTCAGCCACCGAAGTAATTAACACTTCTGAGTCCTATGCACGTTATAATGTGCATGCGATTTATTTCGTTTTTAATTTCAAAATGTGTAATCAAATTTATCTTTGTGTCTTACTAGTGCTCTTATATGCACAACTTTGGAATGACGTTAGTACCATTTCTGTGGCAATTTTATCTTGGTTAATAATATTATTGTTACAGGGACAGTTTGTAACTTTTCGAAATTTACGAGTTTTTTAATTTGAGCTTAGGGACTTTGAAATGTTAGAGTTTGGGAATTTAGAAATTTACAAATTTGGGTATTTCTGACACTTTGATATTTGGGTCCATTGGAATACTTGAACTTTGAAAATTTAGGTATTTGAGAATTTTAGTACTTGAGTACCTAGAAATTTCCTTGTAGTATGAAAATTTGTAAGCAACGTTTATTAAGAATAAAATATAAACAATACCGTATTAAGAAATAAATCAGTAACGAGAATCCAATCATACAACACCCCCAGTGTACTAAGAATGAATTAACTAGTTACAGCGATTCACAGATTTACGTATATTTAATGCATGTTCTATTTTCATTTTGTTCCACGCCCGAAGCTTTTCCGCTTCCCCGCGCTGTCTGTTTCTATCAGCATCAGAGTCTACATTTTAGTTTACCAGTCCTCTTTGTGTCTATCTGTCAGTCTTTTTTCGTATTAGCTTCCATTCACTCGGCTGTCTATTTCGCCATAGGTTTCTGTCACTTTCCTACCCAATGTTTACCCGTTCTTCCGCTTTTCTCCAGCAATATCTCTTTATCCGTGTCGTTTACCCTAGTCTTGTCGCGTGTCACGTGTTACCAATCGTACTCCTGTATCTCTTTAATTCTTAATTTTCCTTGATACCTATAAATTCCTACATTTTTTATCTTCCTTCGTTCGCTTGTCTGTTATTATTCACGAATTTTTACATCGAAAATTGACCATTTTTCACGTTTCGTTCCTCTACGCAGATTACTCTTCTGACAGCCGTTTCGTAACTTTCGTTCAACTTCAACTTCATACATTTTTGAATTTTTGTAGGAACTTCTGTAACCGGATTTTCATTCATATCATTTTCATGCATTTGATATTCGAGGTTGATTTTCTTCTTTTTGGGAAAGCTTTTAGTGTATTAATACGGTGGAGTGCTGGTTATTTGGAGTTTGGGGGAAGTTGGGGATTTGGTGATTTAAAGATTTAGGGATTTAGGAAATTAGGGGTTTGGGAATTTAGGGATTTGGGGATTTGGGGATTTGGGGATTTGAGGATTTGGGGATTTGGGAATTTAGGGATTTGGGGATTTGGGGATTTGGGGATTTGGGGATTTAGGGATTTGGGGATTTAGGGATTTGAGGATTTAGGGATTTGAGGATTTAGGGATTTGGGAATTTAGGGATTTGGGGGTTTGGAGATTTGGGGATTTGGAGATTCGGGGATTTAGAGATTTGGGAATTTAGGGATTTGGGAATTTAGGGATTTGAGAATTTAGGGATTTGGGAATTTAGGTATTTGGGGATTTGGGGGTTTGGAGATTTGGGGATTTGGAGATTTGGGAATTTGGCAATTGGGGGACTTGGGGGTTTACGGATTTGAGGATTGGGGGATTTATAGGGACTTGGGGATTTGGGAATTTGGGAATTTGGAAATTTGGGGATTTGGGGGTTTAAGGATTTGAGGATTGGGAGATTTAGGGATTTGGGGATTTAGAGATTTGGAAATTTGGAAATTTTGGGATTTGGGGGTTTAGGGATTTGAAGATTGAGGGATTAAGTGATTTGGGAATTTGGGGATTTAGAGATTTGAGAATTTAGGGGTTTGGGGGTTTGGGGATTTAGGGATTCGGGAATATTGGAATCTGGATATTTGACAATCGGTGATTCGTAAATTCATAAATTTAGGGACTCAGCAATTTAGGAATATAAAAATCTAGGAACTGATAGTTTCAAGGATTCCTGAATTTGGGGATGTAGGAAGTAATTCAACGTCTTAGAAGAACTCCTTCAAAATTTATTAATTAAACTTGATTTATAAATATTAAAAAAGCAATTCTAAATAACCCACTATATTTTATACGTGTGAAAAATTATTATATGAGGAAAACAATAACGAAAAGTAACACAAAATTTTATTAACATGTGAAGGTTCGACCAAAATCGATGGTATCTTACAAGTAATCGATAAACGCACGAACTTGATTATCGACTTCTCAATAAATACATTTATCTTTGCTAATTTCATTGAGTATATTGAAGAAAATATTTTAATTTCAGCAGCATATTTAAGGCTAGAGGAATTTGTAAATTAATAAATGAAAAGTTTTTGAGAATTTGACAATTACAATTTTAAAAATTTGTGCACTGAGAATGTGAAGTTTGAAAACCGTGATAATTCAGAGTTCAAAAGAGAATTTCGGAAATTAAAAAATTTTTAATATAAGTGCGATGCGCGTTAGGTGAAAAATATTACTCCATATATTAGGGGACTAAACCGTGCACCCCAGCGTTACGTCAATGGCGGAGACAGAAAATGTTGAACAAGCGAGAAGGCCATAACAACTCAACAGAGAGAACGAAATTAGATAGAAAAATAAACGATCCAAAGATGAAAAGAGATGGAGTACTTTATGTATCCGAGAAGGACAGACGGAAAATGTTGATCGTGCAGTAAAACGAGGAAGAAGGATGAAAGCGCAAACTGCGATGAAGAAGTGGAGGAAATAAAGCAGAGAGGAAGAGAGACAAAAGATGTACACACAAGGGAGATACATGGACCGAATGTGATGATTGAACGCAAGAAGAAGAGATATAGGTGCAAAATGTCGAGGAAGATACAAGGAAGAAGAGAGATAGAAAATAAAGTAGAATAGAAACACAGGATGAGAAAGAGAGATGAATGCTGGATAAACGAGGGAGAAATGTAGGATGTTGGCTCAGCACGAGGAGGAATAGTGGTGGATAATGTTCTGCAAAACGAGGGAGAAAGATGAAAATGAAAATTGCGAGGAGGAAGAGAGAAGTGAAACTAAGATGAGAAACAGAAGTGGAAGCTTACGAGGGAAAGAGAGATGGGTACCTGATGGTTTACTGAGAGAGATAGCCTTGTTGGCGTAATTACGATTTTTATCTGGTGCTTTAATTTCATTGACGCTGTCAAGTGGCAAGTTTTAGTTTCCAATATTTTATATTTGTGATAATGTCTTTTTTGGAGGTACAGTTTCTTTAATTTTTAAGATTGGAAGGTTTTATGTTCTTGTGTTAAGAGATATTTAAGAATTTCAAGTTCTAGAATTTCAAATTCTGGAATTCCAGAATTCCAACTTTTAGAATTCCAAGTTTCAGAATTCCAAGTTCCAGAATTCCAACGTCTGGAATTCCAAAATTCTAGAATTACCACTTCTGGAATTCCAAGTTCTAGAATTCCAAGTTTCAGAATTCCAAGTTCCAGAATTCCAACGTCTGGAATTCCAAAATTCCAGAATTCCCACTCTTGGAATTCCAAGTTCTAGAATTCCAAAATTCCAGAATTCCCACTTCTGGAATTCCAAGTTCTAGGATATCAAAATTTCAGAATTCCAACTTTTGGAATTCCAAGTGTCAGAATTCCAACGTCTGGAATTCTAAAAGTCTAGAATTACCACTTCTGGAATTCCAAGTTCTAGAAATCCAAGTTTCAGAATTCCAAGTTCCAGAATTCCAAAGTCTGGAATTCCAAAATTCCAGAATTCCCACTCCTGGAATTCCAAGTTCTAGGATATCAAAATTTCAGAATTCCAAATTTTTGGAATTCCAAGTGTCAGAATTCTAACGTCTGGAATTCCAAAATTCCAGAATTCCCACTCTTGGAATTCCAAGTTCTAGAATTCCAAAATTCCAGAATTCCAACTTTTAGAATTCCAACGCCTGGAATTCCAAAATTCCAGAATTCCAACTTTTAGAATTCCAAAATTCCAGAATTCCAACTTTTAGAATTCCAAGTTCCGGAATTCCAAAATTCCAGAATTCCCACTCCTGGAATTCCAAGTTCTAGAATATCAAAATTCCAGAATTCCAACTTTTAAAATTCCAAGTGTCAGAATTCCAACGTCTGGAATTCTAAAAGTCTAGAATTTCCACTTCTGAAATTCCAAGTTCTAGAATTCCAAAATTCCATAATTCCAAGTTTCAGAATTTCGAATTCTGGAATTCCAAATTCCATAATTCCAGAATTTCTGAATTCTAGCTTGCATAATTTCAACTTCCAGAAGTCCAGAATTCCAACTTCTGATATTCCAAATTTTAGTATTCCACAATTCCTGAATTCCAGCTTGCAGAATTTCAACTTCCAGAAGTCCAGAATTCCAACTTCCGATATTCCAAATTTTAGAATTCAAAAATTCCAGAGTTCCAACTTGCAGAATTCCAAAATTTGCAAAATTCCAAATTCCCGAATTGGAAAACTGCAGAATTCCAAATTTCAAACATCTAAACCACAAACTCTCTACCCCCAAATACCTAAATTTCCCAAATTCCCCTTTTCGGTCCATGCCCCTATCTCCCCTTCCACACTATTCTCCTCTGTTACCCTCAATATTTTCCATCCGTCTTTTTTCTTTTCAGTCTCCGTCCCTCTATCATCCATCTCTCTCCCCCCATCTTTCTCTCCTACCATTGCATCCACCCTCAACATTTTCTATCTATCCTTCCCTCCTCTCTCTTTCCTCCCAACTCTCTTCCTACTCACCCATCTCTCTCTGCTCCTACACACTCTACTTGCACCCTCAACATTTTCTATCCAACCTCTTTCATTCCACGCTCTCTCCCTATCCTCCTCTCTTCTCTCTCCACCCACACGTTATTTCTTCGAGCCGTCCTTTTCCCGTGCGATCCTCGCAGTCTCCCTCCGTTTTCACCCCGCAGCTTCCATCTCCGTCTGTCCGCCTCTGCGCCACAACCCCCTGGCAAGGTGGCGGTCCAGCGCGCAAAGCGTATCAACCGTACGGGATGCTGAATCCGGCGAGTAGATTCAGTCGTACGCCTGGCGTCCCTGCCGTCGACGTCTGTTCACGTGTCGACCGGCGTCGTTAAAAGCGCCGCGTGTCAGCCAATTTTATTCTGCGCTTCGTCACGCGTCTCCTCTCGCGGTGTTCCTCTCCTTCGTTACCGATAACCGTTCAGCTGATCCGCAGGACGAGAACGTTCCTGGCGGAAGTCGACGCTGAGGGCAGCATGGAGATCCTCACGTGAGAGGCGTGTTCCGTTCTGGTGAGTCGCCATCGTTACCCTTCTTCCGTTTCCGCTGCGGAGATTCGCTACGATCTTCCTTCTGTACCTTTTTTTTTTCGTTGTTTTTCGAGAGGACGTTCGACTCGCTACGAGAGTTTTGTTGAAGCCTACGAGGGGTCGAGGCATCGATTTTAGGGAAGGGAACTCCAAGGGGATGAACGCGTAAGTCGATTCGCAGCAGCTTTTCGAATGGTCTTACGTTGTACGCGATTTTTAGCGCAGTTGCTAATTGGTGCGGGATGGGGACATGGAGGGCTGTAGGGTTTATTGTTTTATTTGGGATGCGCTATTGTGAGCAGATATTTCTTTCGTATTTTTATTTTGGGGGAAGTTTTAGTGAGGGAGATTTTTGGATTCGTGAGTTCAAAAGGTGTTTAATGTTGGGATGTTATTATATGGCCTTGTGAGCAGATATTTCTTTCGTATTTTTATTTTAGGGGAATTTTTAGTGAGGGAGATTTTTGGATTCGTGAGTTCAAAAGGTGTTTAATGTTGGGATGTTATTATATGGCCTTGTGAGCAGATATTTCTTTCGTATTTTTATTTTAGGGGAAGTTTTAGTGAGGCAGATTTTTGGATTCATGAATTCAAAAGGTGTTTAACTCCTTGCACTATGACTTATTTGTCAGGTGCGTCAGTCAGAACTAATTAATTACAGCTACAATATTAAAACAGACAAAAAAATTTGAAATGTTATGTCAGTACGTTATAATACAATCGTTGATTATGCAAATTATAATTGGACTTGTACTCCAAATTGAAGTGTATTCAAAATTCCAGTAAAATTTATCACGGACGAAGTACTAGTGCGTCACGAGTCAGACTCGTCAAAATAGTGTAAAGGGTTAATATTGGGATGTTGTTATATGGCCTTGTAAACAGGAGATATTTCTTTCGTATTTTTATTTTAGGGGAATTTTTAGTGAGGGAGATTTTTGGATTCGTGAATTCACAACATGTTTAATGTTGGTATGTTATTATATGGCCTTGTGAACAGGAGATATATCTTCTGTATTTTTTTTATTGTCAGGCGAATTTTTAGTGAGGGGCGAGTTTTGATTTATGAATTCATAACGTGTTTGTTCAATATTGGATTTTTGTATGGGACAGTAACTTTTAGGAATGGTTTATTAGGTGCTGTGCATTTATACGAGTTTGACGAATAATATGATAGTAAAGTAAAATAAAGGGTAATATGAAAAGAATGATATGAAAGTAAAGTGGAGTTTGAGAAATTGAAAACTTTGGGTTTGTGAAGATTATGGTAATGTACAGATTTGGAAACGTGACATTTTGGAAAATAAAGATTTGCATATGTTAGGATTTGAAAATGTGAGGATGTTATTATATGGTGAACTTTTCACTATTGAAAAAGTGAAATTTGGAAATGTGTATACTTAGAAATTTTAGAATTTGAAAATCTTAGAATGAGGAGATGTGGAAATCTAGGAATGTGGGTATTTGGATATGTGTGGATTTTGGAAGATGAGAGTTGGGAAATGTGAGAACTTCGGAATGTGAGAATTTAGGAATCTAGAAATTTAAGGACGCTTAGATTTAGTAAGGTGCAGTTTAAGGAATTCGGAAGTATGGAAACGTGTAGTTTAGGAAATTGTGGCTCCACAAATGTAGAAATTTGGAAAAGCTAGAATACCATTTATACGAAGACTTCCTAACGTGAGATTCGAAAATGTCGGAATTTAGGAAAGTGACGATTTGCAAGTGCGAGAGCTTCAGAATGTGTAATTAGTGAATGTGAATTTTTGTAAACATCACCTTAATCTACACATTCAGTTTACTATACAGTATTATTTTTTTTTAAACATTTCTATGCACCACCGACACAGAATGAGTGAAATACAAGATCATCCACAAATCACATTAGTTAATTTTCTAACCTAAAGATCGTCGAAAAGATTGACCTTACAGATCTTTCCTGTAAATAAACAGTCTTATTGATCAGTGATATAATTAACATATTTCCATTACTTTTAACAAAAGTAAACAATAAAGTAATAATTACAAAACAGTATTAATAATATATTAAAAAACATCCCTAATCAATTGTGACCCCAAGTTCTGTACCACAGTATAACAGAATCTCTCTATCCAAAGCTGTTATTCCATACTTAACTGTGAAGTAGAAAACATTCCTATTGAATAATTCATACAGATAATTACAGTATAATAAAAGAAAGCTTTTGGATAATACAGAGAGAAGAAGCATGCGCAATATAGTATTTCCGGTCGTAAATCAGAGCGTGTCACCGTTTGTATACAAATTAAATCAATTCTGTGTACTGTCCTTGAGGTAATTGTATAATATGATAAATGATATTTGGACTCATAATGGCCACCATTTTGAATTGTATATTATAGAGTAATTAATAAACGAAATATCATAAATGAGGTTACTGTTACAGCGGTACATAACGGAAAGTAATAAGGTCAAGGTTTAAATTGAACAATGAGATTGTACTAAATGCGGTACTGGCTCTGCAATGTGCGAAGACTTTCACTTCGGTAATTAGCGTGTTAACAATTCATAGCCGAGTGTTTGTTCTAATTAGTGCGTGATTGGTGATAATGGACTTTGACGTTTTGGAGGCGAAACGGTGGTTGATGAATTTTGGAAATTTGGGGATTTTGGGATTCTTGGGATTTTTAGGGATATTTGAGAATTTTGGGAATTTTGGGATTTTTGGGGATTTGGGGGATTTTTGGAGGTTTGGGGATTTTGGGAATTGTGGGATTTCTGAGCGTTTGGGGATTTGGGAATTTTGAGGATTTTAGGGATTTGGGTATTTTGGGATTTTTGGGTATTTGGGAATTTGGGGATTTGGGTGATTTTTGGAAATTTGGGGATTTTGGGGATTTTGGGATTTTTGAGAATTTTGGGAATTTTGGGGATTTGGGGATTTGGGGATTTAGGGATTTGAAAATGTGGGGAATTTGGGATTTGAAAATTTGGGGAGTTTGAGATTTAGGGGATTTAGAGATATGGGGATTTGGAGATATGGGGACTTGGAGATATGGGGATTTGGAGATATGGGGATTTGGAGATATGGGGATTTGGAGATATGGGGATTTGGAGATATGGGGATTTGGAGATATGGGGATTTGGAGATATGGGGATTTGGAGATATGGGGATTTGGAGATATGGGGATTTGGAGATATGGGGATTTGGAGATATGGGGATTTGGAGAATTGGGGATTTGGAGATATGGGGATTTGGAGATATGGGGATTTGGAGATATGGGGATTTGGAGAATTGGGAATTTGAAAATTTGGGGATTTGGAGAATTGGGGATTTGGAGAATTGGGGATTTGGAGATATGGGGATTTGGAGAATTGGGGATTTGGAGATATGGGGATTTGGAGATATGGGGATTTGGAGAATTGGGAATTTGAAAATTTGGGGATTTGGAGAATTGGGGATTTGGAGATATGGGGATTTGGAGATATGGGGATTTGGAGATATGGGGATTTGGAGATATGGGGATTTGGAGATATGGGGATTTGGAGATATGGGGATTTGGAGATATGGGGATTTGGAGATATGGGGATTTGGAGATATGGGGATTTGGAGATATGGGGATTTGGAGATATGGGGATTTGGAGAATTGGGGATTTGGAGATATGGGGATTTGGAGAATTGGGAATTTGAAAATTTGGGGATTTGGAGAATTGGGGATTTGGAGATATGGGGATTTGGAGAATTGGGAATTTGAAAATTTGGGGATTTGTAAATTTGGGAATTTGAAAATTTGGGGATTTGAAAATTTTGGAATTGGAGAATTGAGGAATTTGTAAATTTGTGAATTTGTGAATTTGTGAATTTTGGAATTTTGGAATTTGGGAATTTGGGACTTTGGAAAATTGGGAATTCAGGAATCTAAGAATCTAAGAATTTGGAAGCTTGAATATTTGACAATGTACGAACGTACAAATGTAGAAATAGGAAATTAAAAAATTGTCGAATACAGAAATTTATAAATTTTGGAATTTAGGTGTTAAGGAATTCATAAGTTTTGAAACTTGCAAGTATCAAAATATTTTTGTAGATTGAAAAGTTCGAATACTTAGAATCTTGTGCATTTAGGAATTCAGGTATTTAGCAAGTTAGGGATATAGGTATTTAGGGATTTGAAGGTTTGAAGACTTGAGGATTTAATGACTCAGACATGTAGGAATTTAATGATACAGAGATTTAAGGATTTGAGGATTTAGGGATTTAGGGGTTCAAGGATTTAGGGATTCAAGAATTTAGCCATTCAAGGATTTAGAGATTTTGGAATTTACGTGACTCGGGGTTTTAGGAGATTTGCACAACTACAGATATGCAAATTTGAGAATTTACAAGCTAGTAACTGCAAGAATTAGAAAATTTAGAAATTGCAAAGTTTAAAATATATTTCTGTATAAATTCATAAATCCTACAATTTAAAAACAGTGAAAATTGATGAATTCTATAAATCCTCTCAATTTTAAACAATTTAAAAATTCATACAATCAATTACAATACATATAAGTATATAAAATTAACAACAGTACCAATAACAACCCCTAAAAAAAATGTCAGTATATAAATATAACCTTACATACTATTACACAATCACTATAAATAAATATCCATCACAGAATCTTCAAATGACCAAATAAATCGAATAAACAATTAAATCCTGCAATTAAAAAGTACATAAAATTTGTTAGAAACAGTAATAAGACCAATTTGTTACTTCAGTAAATTAACAACCCCATAAAAAGATCTCCTTGTCAGCATACAATTTACTTACAGTAAAAAGTTCACAGTACACAGTTTATACTATAAATATAACCTCACTATAACTTAGTCCTAATTACGATAAATAAGCAAAATCCTGAAATGGCCGAATAAATCGAATAAACGATTAATTTCCTTGAGGTTCTTATATTCAAAGGCTCTCGTAATCGGTCCCCTCGGCTTAAGAAGCTTTCTATCTCGCGACACGCTAAACAATCTCCCCTTTTCCCTTTCCTACGATCTAGCAACGACCGCAATCGAGGATATCCGGTTCTGAAAATGTTCAGATGATCAAACCACCTTGTCAAGTGGATTTTCACCGGATGAAAACAAATCGGGCAAATTCTTAAACCGTTTAATCCCCTCGTTCTCTTCTTCTTCTTATTCCGCTATGTTTTCCTTTCCCTTTTTCTGTTGTTCCCTTTTTTTTTTTTCTTAAATCTGTTCAGATTCGCGGTCTACCGAGACTGAAACGGGCTTTCAACCGCGCCAATTCATCCGGCGACTTTTCTACAAATTTATAACGAGCCGTCCTCTATTTATTCCTGGTCGCGGCTCGGCTCGTTTCTGCTCGTTAAATTTTTTTTTTCCTTTATACTTAATTAGTAAGCGATTTCAGTAACGAGCCAGCCTTTGTTCTCGAAACAATTATACACGACGGAAACCGTTAGGTGGCTCGGTTTTACACGATATTATGCGTTTTATCGCGCGTTACCGTTCCACCATTTTTACCTCCTTTTTTCCGCTGGCAATTTTCGTTCGCGTTACCCTTTTTTTTTTCGCGTACTCTTTTTATCGGTAAATCGTGCAGATGCGTTCCGCGACGCGAAATCGGTAGACGCGTAAATTTATTGATTGTTGGTTCTGGCTAGTTCCAACGCTACATCTGATTGGCTAGGAATTGCAAACGCCGGATGTAAACGTTTTAATTGCTTTCCCTAGCGGACCGAAAAAACTGATGATTGTTTATGGTAAATAGAGTTACATGAGTTGTTGCGAAATATGCAAATATTTTGGGCGCAAGCGAAAATTTACCTGCGGCGATTTATCGTGTGGATTGCGCTAAATTTAATCAGATAAATAAATTCGGATTGTAGGAAATATTTTTTATTCGTGTTCGGAAAAAATATTTATTATATTACATTATTTGTTCGAATAAATTTCGAACAAAGCCTTTTTTTTAATTTTTTAAAATCAACTACATAATATTTTTTATGTACATCAATTCCTTCAGACATTTTATGTAAAATTTAACAAAACATGATATCAAATAAATTCATGTCGAAGAAAATATTTTTTACTCAAGTTTGGGAAAAAACTTTAATATATTAAATTACTTATTTGAACAAACCTCGAACAAAGCCTTTTTGAATTTTTTAAAGTCCACTTCCTAGTACTTTGTATGTACATCAATTTCTTTAGACATTCTCTATAAAATTTAATCAGAAATTGTATCAAATAAATTCATGTCGTAGATAATATTTTTTATTCAAGTTTGGAAAAAATATTTATGATATTCAATTATTTGTTCGAATAAATTTCGAACAAAGCCTTTTTTCAATTTTTTAAAATCAACTTCCTAATACTTTTTATGTACATCAATTTCTTCAGACATTTTCTATAAAATTTAATCAGAAATTGTATCAAATAAATTCATGTCGTAGATAATATTTTTTATTCAGGTTTGGAAAAAATATTTATGATATTCAATTACTTGTTTGAATAAACCTCAAACAAAGTCTTTTTTTAATTTTTTAAAATCAACTTCCTAGTACTTTTTATGTACATTAATTTCTTCAGACATTTTCTATAAAATTTAATCAGAAATTGTATCAAATAAATTCATGTCGTAGATAATATTTTTTATTCAAGTTTGGAAAAAATATTTATGATATTCAATTACTTGTTTGAATAAACCTCGAACAAAGTCTTTTTTTAATTTTTTAAAATCAACTTCCTAGTACTTTTTATGTACATTAATTTCTTTAGACATTCTCTATAAAATTTAATTAGAAATTGTATCAAATAAATTCATGTAGAAAATATTTTTTATTTAATAAGTTTGGAAAAAATATTTACGATATTCAATTACTTGCTCGAATAAAGCTTGAACAAAACCTTTTTTGAATTTTTTAAAAGCAGCTACCTACTATATTTTATGTAGGTTAATTCCTTCAGACATTTTTTGTAAAACAAGTATTTAGTCTTGTACCATTTAAAAGTAATAATTGAACAATTATTTCTACAATATATAGTATGTTTCGCAATTAGTGTGGGTCTCTGAAATGGAGGGTAGCTAACGTGATTTTGAATAAAATTTTCCTTTATAAAAATGTGATTTGAAGCGTCGTTTTTGAATTATTAAGGAAAAACGCGGACCAATCAGAGCGCGAGTATTGCGCATGCGCAGACGCGAGAACGACAGCTTTGAACCTAGTGGCTGAGTGCGCGTAATTTCTGTAACCTACACTAGCTATGAGACATCCTGTATTACTTCTTGCAATACAAGGTATTTATATATAAAAAATTATTCATACCACCGCAATTAGCAATATTTAAATCACTCTATACATCTCTTATCTTTGTACATAATTTAAAAATATCTTCATATGCCCAATTAAAATTGTACTAACAATAAGTTCCAATATTAAAATATTAAAAAATTAACCAAAATTAAAATTGAATTAACTACCAATTAAAACTACATAAACCCAAAAATACATCAAACGAAGTCCACAAAAAAATAACCTTAATTTAAAAATTGTAAAGATGACGTAATACCCGCAATACCTCAAAATTAATTCAAGAAAATTTGTTCGTCGAAATAATTCGAGCTCGCCATTGTGGTAAATGCAGTGTGTTAATTAAAAGCGGGACTTATCCAAAAAATGTTCTATTTACGTTTGAGAACGCGTTCTCGTACGTTTCATGTTCTATCTCGGGAACGTGAACGCAGTCGAGGCTTTTCAGCGACTTTCCTCGCTGGAAATCGTGATAAGAGAGTTAAGAGCATTCAGGACGCATCTTCACAATTTTATGACGGCTTCGAGGCGAATTCGTTTAACCCTTCGCATTGCAGCCGGTTATGAAAAACAAGAAAGAAGGAGAGCCACGCGATCTTTTTCTTCGAGAAACCAACCGGATGGAGGATCTCGTTTCAAAAATGTCTTCACGGAAATCTCCATGAAAAATTTAACTTCCTCAAGAGTCGCTGCTGGCAATTTGCATTAAATTCGCATATTTTACCAACAACTTTCGAAATATCTTGCTTCCATGAAAAATAAGAATTTTCTTGTTATTGACTATAACTATGAAATTTATTTTTATTGGCTTATTATTTACTATCATAGATTTTCTCATATTGGCATCTAGGGACATCGAGATCTAGGGATATTGGGATCTGAGGATATTCCGGATTTAGGGATTTTCGGATCTACGGATTTTCCCAATCTAGAGATTTTCGGATCTACGGATTTTCCGAATCTAGGGACTTTCGGATCTACGGATTTTTCAAATCTAGAGGGTTTTCGGATCTAGGGATTTTTCAAATCTAGAGGGTTTTCGGATCTAGGGATTTTCCAAACCTAGAGGGGTTTCGGATCTAGGGATATTCCGGATCCAGGGATATTCCGGGTCTAGGGATATTCCGGATCTAGGGATATTCCGGATCCAGGGATATTCCGGGTCTAGGGATATTCCGGGTATAGGGATATTCCGGATCTAGGGATATTCCGGATCCAGGATATTCCGGGTCTAGGGATATTCCGGATCTAGGGATATTCCGGGTCTAGGGATATTCCGGATTCAGGATATTCCGGGTCTAGGGATATTCCGGATCTAGGGATATTCCGGGTCTAGGGATATTCCGGATCTAGGGATATTCCGGGTCTAGGGATATTCCGGATCTAGGGATATTCCGGGTATAGGAATATTCCGGGTCTAGGAATATCGCGGTCTAATAATGATATCGAAGTCTACTGATATCGGTGTCTAGGAATATAGACTTCTAGTGATATTAGTGTCCATAGATATCAGTGTCTAGAAATATCGAGGTTTAGTGATATCTGCGTGTAGGGATATAAGTGTCTAGTGACATCGTAGTGTAGGGATATAGGTGTCTAGAGAGATGAGGTACAAAAATATTAAAATCTAGGAATATCTTAATCTACCACTTTTGAGGTCTAGTGATAAAGGAATATGAAGTTATAAGGATTTCGAAGTACAAGGATTTATGACGCAGAGACCTTGTAATTACGCGTAATGGGAATTTGAGGACATAAAAGATTAAAATTTCAATGCGAGAAATCGTGGGAGAAAAAGGGTCGGTTAAACGCGTTAACATCAAGAAAAAGAAGTAATCCGGTCGATAGAGCCAGGTAGTTTTTAATCAACACCTCGTTCCATTACTCCCATTGAAACGCTTCGTCGAAAACACTGAAGTCCAATTAACGAAAAGAATTCTCGTCGAGCGTATTGCCGATCGAACACTCTCGTACAAAGCAGTGTTCAAAGAGTTCGACACTCGAACATCGAGCTAGATTTCGATTTTCCCCTTTTCAGGTAGCCGACGAGAGGAAAACAGAGCACAGCCTGCCCCGAAAAAGAAAGGAGACGAAAAAGACGAGGAGGAGGAAGAAGAAGAAGAAGAAGAAGAAAGAAGAGGAAGCGAGGAGGAAAAAAAAAGCTTCGCGAACGAATTAATAATGCCGAACGAGAGGAGCACAGAGGATCGAGTGAACTTTACGTGAGTACACCGGCCCCGGGTCATGACCCGACGACCCAACATGTCCGATATCTGGGCCACACTTGAATTTTAATCCACGCTGCAATTTGCCGCCGCGGTCGATTAGCTCTTCCACCCGTTTGACCGACAAGTTTACCGAGCTTTAACTTTTGCTTCAAAACCTGCCCGGCTGCCTGCCTCCATACCTTCGGATGCTTGAGCGCCAGCTTTTACTCTGTTCTATAAAAACGATAGCCTCCTGTACGAATTTTATTGGATTGTCTGGCGCGCCAGGATCAATAACCGGTGTGCGTTGCTTACACGCTATTGGCGAAAATAAAAAGAGCATTCGATAATGCGGATGAAAATGAAACCATGCGTAAGAGGGATGATAGAAGATAAGGATGCGTACCGGGGTTTCATACACCTGGAGTGATAGGCTTCGCTAGATAGCTTTGTTGACGTCGGGAACAGGACTTCACATTTAGTTTGACAAATCTTCATTTCTTGTATTGTTATGCTACAGTAGTAATGACAGGATAGCAGGATAGTAAGGGTGCGGATATGAGAGTAAACACTGTACTTACTTTATAGTTATGTATTTCTAATTTATTCGCCATCTATCTTACATGCAGCTTACTCCGTTTCAGTTGTCACATTATACAATTTAAGTTCGCTTTTATTGCAGGAATCCACATTCATATCCTGGCTACTCCTTTACAAAAGGAGGAAATTAATTACATAGAAAGCTCTTGTCATCCACATGACAACGGTTATATTCGTCAACTGCTTTGTAATACATTCGTTCGTCATTCACCTAACTGTAGGTTAATACATCTTCACAATTACGTTCTTCGTTCATTTTCCATCTACATGACTATATATTCAGACTACACAAACTTTATCATAAGTTCCTATTTGTCATTTACCTGACTACATGCATGATAATGTACATCAACTGTTACATAATTCTTCATCTACGTTCCATTCATACTACGTCCACACCTAGTCCAAACCAATTGTGTTATAATACGTTCCTAGTCCATTCATCATCCTTCTGACTACGTGCATGATAATCTACATAAACTGTTATACATAATACGTTCTTCGTCTATGTTCCATTCATACGACTACACCTGGTGCAAACTACTTGCGTCCCTAGTCCATCCATCACCCACCTGATTACATATAACTTAATCCACATCAATTGTGGATGTTCCTCATCTATTGCGATTCTCGCAAGCACTCGCTGATCAATTCGCACCTGACTACATAATGGTTCGTTCGCTTGAACTACGTCAATATATGTTCCTCATCCACACATCATCCATTTGATCGTACGATACTTAGTTTCATAATATGATCCTCATCTATCTACATGTGCATGACTATAGTGTACTGAGTTACATCCACTTCAACTGACCCATAATACATTTCTCGTCCGTTCGTCGTCCACCCAACGTGCTCTGTTTACAACTATTTCATAATACATTCTTCATCTTCTTTGACATCCCCAGTTTGTTCACATATATTTTCTGCTTCTTTTGCATCTCTTACCAGAGAAATAGATCTGCTTTGCTACTGAAATAACAATTGATTATTGATTATATTTGTGACAACCTAAATATATGTTTAAACACTGTGAATAATTATGATAATTTTCATACAAAAGTTTGAGTATTTTGAAAGATCCTATACATGTATTTGCTCACCTGTGCTTATAGTGTAAAGACATCAAATACAGTTTGATCTAGCATAAAGCTGTTTGGATTAAACCAGTTAGCATTCCTGTCTTAGAAGGGTGCTCAATGAATGGACAATCACGGGATTATGATTGTTCCATCGATACTGGAGAGCCGGAAAATTAATGTCGAACAGATTCCAGCCTTGAACGTGTCTTTGTGAACAGAGATACAGCTCTAACGCCAACAGCATACCTCCTCGTTTGACGCGTCTCTCAGATTCATATGCAATTAGAGTTCGTCCTCAACGCCGCTTTAGTTAATTATCCATATTGGTCAAAGCGTAGTTTCCTTAGACGACGCGAGAAATTACCAACTGCTTAATGTTTTTAATTGGAAAAGTTTTAATTTTCATGAGAGCTCTCCTTTTTTATCTGCAGGGTATAAGAGTTTGCGTCGTGTACAACGATATACCGTCTCCTTATTTCTGTCAGTAATTAAGGAAGAGAAGAGACAATACTTTAATAAATTTTTGTTTTCAAAATAATCTTAAAAACATTGTCAAATTTGCTACTTTAAAAATTACCTGGTTTTCAGAATATTCAAAATTCCATGATCCTAAATGTTTATAGTCTTTTAAATTTTTATGTGTTCAAACTTTCAAGAAATCACATGTCCCTAATTTACCAAGTTCCAAATCCTCTAATTGGTAAATTAAAAAATTTAAAGAGTTTCCAAATGCATGCTGACATTATAATGCTTCAGTTACAGGGGCTCGCGCAATTACCCTAAAAAAGGAGAAAAGTGAAGGCTGAACGATGGGGGTATACGTAACAGGTGTGATTGGCGTGGTCGTGTTCTATTTAACGGTGCTGGGTATCGGGATTTGGGCAGGCATCGCCAAGAAGAAGCATCCACGACAAGGCCAAGATGCGATGATGTTGGCGAATCGTGGCCTCGGCCCTATTCTCGGTCTCTTCACGCTGATCGGTAAGTTCTAAAATCGACCAACGTCTGAATAATTCAATCATTTCTATCTACGTCGTTGGGCCGGATTATCAGAATACGCTCTCCAAATCTGCTCGTTCTTCTCGAAACTGTAAGTCGGTTTAATCTGTTCAATGAGAAACTCTCTGGTCGCAGCGGATCTTCCTAATCAGGATTATCTGAATACACTGCTTGGATCTTTGACTCCTAGAACCCGTTAATATCCTAATCGCGAATCTATTTGCACTCGCTTGATCTCGCACCATTTATTCATTTTGCATAAACTATTAAAGAGTTTAGTGTATTATTTGAATGCGACGTATGCTTTAAGACGAGGTCGCGTTGGAGGAACTCCTGCCATTTCAGGAAGTTATGAACATAATTTTTCAATTCTTCAATTTTTTAATTTAAAAATTCCTAAATTTTCGTGCTCTCAAACTTTCAAGGTTATTAATTCACAAAGTTCCAAAAGTTCTGCCTTTTATATTTTTCAATAGTATCTGAAAAAGTATAAAAGATATTTATTTGAATAAATAAGCATCATCCTATTGTATGTATATGTTTGAAGAAAAATCCTGAGAAACCATAGGTATTTACCCTGTTCTTTCTGTAGGAGAGCGCGTGTACGTTTTTATCGAGTAGCAGCAGTAGGACACCAGGGAATTCCCGCTTTTGTCACGGCGTCAATTGCGTTTCTCGCTAGGCCGTTCCCCGCATCGGCCATTTTATTCATAGTTCGCCTCCTTTTTTTTGTGTTCTTTTTTATCCCGTTTATTTCCTTTCGTTCACGCGCTTTCATTCTGTTCAACACACAAACTACCCCCGTTTTCTCCCATTCCACGCAGCCTCTTACCATTCCACCACCACGAACGTTTCATCTTACATTCAACCGTGCTCTATTTTCTCGCGGTGGAAATCATTTTTGCATCCCTCCATTACCTTAATGAAAGCTTCGCGAGGAAAATATGGCACGGAAAATACACCACTGAGCCGTAACTATCTCTATTCTGCGACCGACGGATCCTCTCTCGGTCGAATGAATGGAAAGTGGCACCGATGGAACGCTTGAGAACGCGTTTCGACGTTTATTATTCTCGTTAACGCGCTGTTTGGTCAACGTACGCGATATGTCTTGGGTTTAAGTTCCTGGAAATAAGACGATCATGAACAATACGGAAGTAAACAAATATGGGATAAATAATGTCTTACATTAATAATGAGCTGATCCACTATCCTCTTCAATTCCTTAATTCCTTCATTCAGTTCTATTCTACAATTCCGCTATTCTATAATACAACTCTTCAATTCTTCGATTAAAAATAATATTTCGATTCTTCATTTTCACTTCAAATTTTCAAATTTGCACATCTAGAAATTTTTTTTATATTGAAAGTATTGAAAGAATTGACTATTCGTTAGTGACTGATTGCCTACGAGTACACACCACTTACACATATGAGTAGCGCATCCTCGCAGTCGCAGTTATACCTGGCTGTCCTACATCGTTTGTATCGCAAATTCAGTCAAGTATTTTGCAAGATCCACTTCGAAGGGAATTTGGGTCATAGAAATTGATTTTGAATTAAGAACACCTTTCAGAGACGTAAACGAGGTTCATCTAGATAACATTGATGTGAACTTCTTACCGTGGTCGATTAAATTCGAGTCAGATTCGACGTTGTTCGATCACGTCCTCGTACAATAATTACTTGTTCAATACTTCTTTAAAATATCAGCAAGAAGTTACTAAATTTCTATATCCTCTTCACGTCCTCGAATCTCCAAATCCCTAAATCTTCAATTTCACAAATTCTGAAACAAACCTCCAAAGTTACCGAACCTGTAAATCTCGGGGTTCTAAAAATTCCTAAATATTCCAACAGATCGATATCGTGGTAAAGATCACGAAGTGGGCGCGAGCGTGTTGACGAAACGTTTCCGGATCAGCAGTCTCACCCCATAACATTTTCCTTCGAAAGAGCGATTTCTCGCTTAATCGATGCAGACTAATCTAATGAAGCAAAATCATGTTTTTGATGCATAGCCACCTGGGTGGGAGGCGCCTACGTGAACGGGACCGCTGAAGTGATGTTTACCAGAGGATTGGCCTGGTGTCAAGTGCCATTCGGTTACAGCATCAGTCTACTGTTCGGTAAGCGAGATCTCTACGCTCTCCAGCACGCATTAGCATAACGTGTAACCTTAACCCTTTAACTGCCATACTACAGAAAAGAGGGAGACAGAGAATTAGATCGATGGGGGACTTAGAAGGTTGAAACTATCAAGGTCGAGAACATACATCGTTCGATAAATATATCGTTCCCTCGTCGAATCGAAGGTCTTCCCTTTTTCCTAGCATGTACACAATTCCGCTCCCTTTTGTCCTATAAAATATTTGGTTAGCCAAAAAGATATGTAGCTTTTGCCGCTAGACGACAGTTATTCGATTCATGTGACAGCACTCTCCTTTTCTTTGACACATGTATACGTAGCTTATACTTTAGATCTTATTAAAAATGCAGGACCAAATGCTATGTGCGAGAGGACAATCTATATGTGTTATCCGAATCGGTCGCAAGAGTGCGCATCTTTTGTTTTCTTTTGTTACGCGTCACGATCTTGTGTGTCGTCACGCAATGTCTCATTGTTATGAGCACGTGCTGATGACAGTGTTATCCTTCAATTGTTATATTCATATATGTAATAAACACTTTCTTACTATAGTGATTTAAACCCTGACCTCATGGAACTTCTCATCTGTTATAAATAGTTAAAAATGGAAGATAAACTGTTTTTTGCAGTATTACGTCAATTTTATAAAGACAAGAACATCTTTTCAAAGAGTCATAAAAAATGTCTACGATGAGGTACTAAATGATTGCAAGTTATATTTTAGTTTACGAAATTTTTGTGGAAAATAATCTTTGGAATAATAATCTGTATCCTACATTGTATAATAAGATTTCAATCAGTAGTTGTAATCGATTATCTCCCTAACAAACGACAAAACCTTTCGACACAATATGCAACATCGATAACTCGAACCTCAGGGAAAGAGCTAAAATCTTCGAGTTATGAAAGTTTCGATTTATCGAGTGTCCTGAATAAAAGAGGTTTAACCGGCGAATATATTTCATACGAAAGCTTTGTGCGATGGATAATAATTTTCTGAGTGTGCCCACGAAAAGAAAAATTCAGTTTCAGAACATGAATTATCAACTAAAGTAAGTTTAATCTCAATTTATAGCGGTATTCATAATGGAACAGGAAGAACATAATTTTGCCTTATAAAGATTTCCGAGATGTAGAGGTTCGGTCGAAATAATAACGTACAAAAATTCATCAAATTTTTCAATTAGAAATTTTATAAATTACCTCTCGTTAACAAAATTACCTTTGAGTATAAATGTTTAAAATACCCGTCGTAATTTTGTTGGTACTCAAAACATTTCGTCTGCGTTTTAATTACTTCGGTCAAATTGAATTTGTAAAAGCCGTTATTAGCATATGTTCTCATTTAACATACAAATGCAATTTTTAATTCCAAATCCTGAAGAATTCAACAGCCTGATTACAAAATCTCTCAATTGGTCCATTCAAACATAGCCTGTACGCAAACTCGATTTATCCAGGAATCATTTTATTGCCAAGTTTTACCATGGAATCGAGTAATGGATGTTCAACCCTTTTCGCCCCCCACCCTCCACCACCCCGTCCATACAAATCAGACCCGATTGAACTCCGATTAATTGAAGTTATACATTCCCAATGAAGTTTGCCTTTCACTTAACCGAAGCCTCGGTTGCCTAATTAAAAGTGCGACCCGATAACGACCTATCCTTCATTTTCCATTACCGCAAGCGGATTTCAAGCGTTATCATGGGGTCCTATCGCGAATTACCTTTGGCATTTCTATCAGATACTGCTTCAGATGGCGGTTCATGGCTTTTTCTTTCAATGGAATACCTCAACCTGGAAATTCAATTTATGGAACCTTGTGCCAATGAAGGGGATGTAGATCTAATTAAACATTTTTATTTCCATGGCCAATGGAAATTCTTACATGTAAATTACTACTGTTCCAAATTTAAAAATTTAAAAATATAAAAATTATCTTTAAATTTAGAAATTGGCAAACTTTCAAAACTTTCAAATGTGTAAACTTATCTTTCACAATGGAAAATTTTGAAATCGAGCTGACAAATTTTCGAACATATAAAATTTAGAAGGGTTCGCATAAATAATATCGAATTTCCACCCTGTTAGATGAAGGTGTGTCGATGTGATGGTGAAGTTTGGTGTCACAGGTGCGGTACTGTTCGTACGACCGATGAGAAAGGCTGAGTACGTAACAATGTTGGATCCTTTTCAAGAAAGATATGGAGCAGGGGTTGGAGGACTACTGTTTCTACCCGCGCTTTGTGGCGACTTGTTTTGGTGTGCGGCTGTCCTTAGAGCTCTGGGCAGCTCTTTAACAGTGGTGATTGGACTGGATTCAAGTATCAGCGTTTGTGGCTCTGCTCTTTTCGTGGCTATGTGAGTTAAACAATCGCTTTACAAATATTCAGGTCAAGTGCACCAATTAAGAATTATCTTCTATGTTAACATTATTAACTACATTTATATTTTGTCAATTATTAACATTATTTATATTCAATTCATTTTTGACATTATTTAATATGTTCTTAACATTGTTTAATTTGTTATTAATATTATTTGTACTGAATTGTTAACATTATTTATAATTAACTCATTATTCTCATTGTATGTAAATTTGTTATTAATATTATTTATGTTTAATTCATATATGTGTTATATAGTTATAAATTATAATACAGGGTGATAAATTGTTATAACCTACAAAATATTATTTATGTTTAATTCATATATATATTACTTAGTCATAAATTATAATACAGTATGATAAATTGTTATAACCTATAAAATATTATTTATGTTTAATTCATATATATGTTGCTTAGTCATAAATTATAGTACAGTATGATAAATTGTCATAACCTACAAAATACTTATAATCATAACATTTAATATATTGAAAAAATTATGTTATCAATAAGTCACAAATAGAATAGCAGGAAAAGAAACAGTACAATCTGCAACGTATATTAGTAGACGCTCCGTTGGTAATATTGTCTGAGAAGGTTTTCCAAGTAACAATCGATGAAATCTGAAGATGAATGTATCGATGGTCGTTCAATTACAGGTACACCGTGTTCGGCGGATTGTATGCGGTCGCGTACACCGATGCTATACAATTAGCATGCATTATAATCGGCTTGGGGGTTGCTGCACCCTTCACTGTTTTCCATCCAGCCGTGTCCTTCGAGAAGAATATGGCTCCTCGTGAATGGCTCGGGGAAATAAAGAACGAAGATTTGGGGGAATGGGTGGATGGGATGTTGCTGTTGGTGTTTGGCGGTATACCTTGGCAGGTATTGAACGATAAAAAGATTTATTTCATGAAAAGATAAATTATTAAAACTTTACACAATTGATATATTCTTTCATTTATTTTTCTCTTTCAGTCATTAAAGAAATGGAGGGTCAATTTTCATCTACCTTGTTTAACAATTATTTGATAAATACTTGTATTAATAACTATATTATTAATAATTACTGCCATTGCTACTATTGTATTAGTGTAAATTAATTATTATTAATATTTGTGAATAGATTGCTGATACGTAATTGATCTTTGCAGGGGTATTTCCAAAGGATCCTGAGTATGCGAAGTACATCGGTCGCGACGGTTCTCTCGATAGCATCGACTTTCGGTTGTATGATGATGGCATTTCCATCGGCATTGATTGGCGTGGTAGCTCGTGCTACGGACTGGTCGTCTGTCGAAGGATTTAACAAGAGTATGCTAGCGAACGACGGAAACGCAGCTTTGCCAGTCGTGCTTCGTTATTTGACACCTCAATGGGTCTCCTTTGTTGGTGAGTCACACTACTGATTACAGCGTTTCAAGTGCTCGCCTTTCACATTCCACTTCGCAATCTGTAATAGCTTAAGTATCAAACCGTTCCACTATTCAACTACTCTGCTATTCTACTATCTTGTTATTGTATTATTTAGTTATACTGCTGTTCAATTATTCTGTTATTCTGCTGTACTCAACTAATTTTTGTTGCATGTATTTCTTCACATCTTTGTTCACAACTTGTGCAGAAGAAAATGCAAAATATAATTTAACATGTTTTTTATTAAATAATTGATTCACTTCATAACGTCAATCATAATGTACTTCATAATATACAATATAATATCAAATCATATAATTTAATATTTTTAATAGTGATAATCATCCCTAACTAGTAACAGTTTAACAGTGAAAAATATGCTTTCTTTCTTGATACACCTTGTATGCTTCACGATTGATCGACAGGGTTAGGAGCCATCTCTGCAGCGGTGATGTCGTCAGCAGATTCAAGCATATTGGCCAGCAGTTCAATGTTCTCTAGGAACGTTTACAGACTCACACTGAGACCCAAGGTGAGTGCCAACAACCTCCGCAGCGAGAAAGAAAAGTCAAGAAAAAAAGTAGAATAGAGCTGGAGCAATCTTCTTGTTCGTTTTTTGTTAAAGGCATCCGAAAGAGAACTGAACTGGATACTCAGGATCTCGGTATTGGTAATCACGGTTCTGTCAACATCAATTGCCCTCACAGTGGACAGCGTTTATTATCTCTCGTGAGTGCAGCCGCTTTAATCAGTCGCTTTGACGACTCACCGATCCACAGCAGTTAGTCAGACAAACTAATTAACGTGGAAATTCTTCGGTTTAAAGGTACCTCTGCTCCGATCTTGTTTACGTGGTGCTGTTCCCTCAACTGTTAACCGTAGTCCATTGGCCCTCTTTAGTCGACACTTACGGATGTCTAGCTGGCTATTTCATCGCTGTTGTTCTGCGTCTTTGCGGTAAGAATGATGAACCTGCCTTTGAGATGAGTGATAATTAACGAGAACAGCTTCTAGAGTTATACTCTTAGATTTTAATGAGCAGCTGCGCGCTGATAGATCACGTTACCGCAAGTTTGCTTTTGTACCACGTGTCTCGAGATGCCGTTTCATGTCTAAGATACCCTGAGTATTAAAGGTTAAAACTTTAAATACTAATTAAACATTAATGTGCAATTTTGAATATTTATTGTGAAAATAATTTTACATTTTTAATTGTGCCAAAATAATTTATTAAATATTAACAAAACTTGTCTTCTAGCGAATGCAAAATATCATTTATATCAAGTTATACATTCTTGGTACAGGAGGGGAAAAGGATTTGGGAGTACCAGCACTAATCGAATATCCCTTCTACGACCCGGAAACGCAGTCACAAAAATTTCCGTTTCGAACTGGAGCCATGCTGATTGCCCTATTTACCCAGCTCATCACGAGTTTCTTCACCAGAAATCTCCTTGGAAAGGGTTATTTTCCTAGATGCTGCGATGTACTCAGCGTTTATTCGCCTGGAAAATCGAAGGATCAATCAGGAGTCGTGCAAAGTAGCTCCGGTGCTGCACTGATGGACACTTCCTCTGTTAATGTGAGCCTTTCTATATATAAAGTCAAATCTATTACTTCACTAGATCAAAATATAATCCTGAAAGACACCCAAATTATTTTGTCCATGTGTCTGTAATTTCAATTCTAAATTTATTCAGCTATCATTATTCTCTTTCAGAAATCTACATCGGGAATAGATTCGTGCGACGGCATCGGTCCCGGCAACTACGAAGACGACCGAACAACCACCAACTCAGTGGACGAAATGGCAGACCGCGGTGACACCGGCACGATAGTCGGTGACCCGTACGAGAAGGACGCCTCGAAGATCAACAACATCGGTATCGCTGCACAGAAGGCAAACCAAAGCCTGCAACATCTGCAAACTCTACAAAGGAACAGCATGCACACGAGTTCCATGAGCGGCAGGCATACTCCTACGCCCAACCAGTACGCCCCCATACAAAACAACGAAATGTCCCGGGGTCAAATCTTGGGCGTACGAAACCTACGTGGCTCCATGGGTCAAATGTTGCTGCCGACCGATCGGCCTGTCATTCCTTCGAGCAATAACACCGTCATGACGACCGTCCCGACGAATTCAGCAGTGACGACACCCATGACACCCGGTCCCCATTACGCGAAAACGAACGACACGAGCATGGGGAGCGACAAAACGAGGGAGAACGAGAGGATCAGCGTCGTCGACAGAAGTAACACGGAGTTCCAAACCGTTCCGGACAACATGTTGACCACCATCAACGTGAAGAAGAACGTTAAAGGTGTGAAGTTGGTTGGTATGGAAGGTGGGACGTTAAGGAGACCCTCGTTGCAGGTGAGCGACTTCGGCGTCACGTCCGTGTGATTATAATTTTGTTGCTTACACTTGTTTATTTTTTCTTGTACTTTAAGTTGAACAATTAAAAGTTTGCATACATCCAGATTTTTTTTAAGTCCACTCGTGTACCCTAACCGGATGATTCCTCAGTGATGTGGTTCCTGCTTTTTGTTGGCTTTGTGTTGGTGTTATCAGTAGGTAGATTCGAAAAGATCGGTCTGGCGAAATTTGACAAAGTGTGTCTGTAGGGCACGTTCTCGCCGACACCGTCGGTAGAGCTTGTCCACATTTTAGATAGGAGACAGAGCAGCGGTTCGTATGGGCCTGGTTCTCTGTCGCCGGTTCCCATGGGTGTGGAAGCTTGCAAAACCCATGGGACTGCTTTGGAGGGACAGAGCGGAAACGAACACTGTAGGATCAAGAGGGGTATTGTCAGGCATCACAGGTATCTATTTATAATTTGAGAACACTTAGAAGTTAATTTGATTCGAGATAACGAGTTAGTACACTTTCAGCTGTGATCAGTAAACAATTGTTTCTTTCACAATTATTGTTTTACTAGTAATTAAACACCTAATAATACTCTCAAACATTTTCGCAGCTTCAACGACACAGGTGATCGGACGTTGACCACCTTGGCCAGGCAACCGACTTACCCCTCGATGCCGCTACGCCCTGAAGACTGTCGAATGACCCTGGTGAAGAAGGACAGAAGAACGTCCACGATCTCCAGACACGGTTCCGTGACAACCGAGAAAGAGCTCAGCGGCTGTTCCACAGGATTAGTTATCTGCAGTCCTACCTACAGCATGTACAGTTCGGCCGTGAAGAATTCCAACTACTTCGTGACCGACGACGAAGCTGTCAGCAGATTTTGAAAAGGACCACCAACTAATAAGAGGACAATCGAACCCCGTCTGATCAATTACGAGCTCGACCACCTTTCTGTTTCATTCCTCTCAACCGTCGTACAATTTTCTACCACTGCCCGTTTTACCACTTTTTAGACTTTTTTATCGGAGAAGCGACACCTTCTAACGCGTGATCAATTTTTTAGTCCTGTTAACGTGTCGAGGAAATGACTTTTTGAGGCTACTCCTTTTTGGTACTTAAAGTCGAGGACGGAGATATGTCTTATGGATTTTAGAGTGAAATTATTTCTACTTCTAGTGAAAATGTAACTGCGATATTTTTACTTCTAAATATATAATTGCAAGTCTTTTAGAAGAAAGTTTAACTTGCAACTTTTGATACCAATTTTCTGAAACTTTGAGAAATTTATGAAGACTTGCAACATTCTGTAACTGCAAAAGACTTGCACGTGAACTTGTTGCAAAAGGACTTGTATTTAGACTTGCTACGACTTCACGAAATTTTTCTATAATGTTTAAAAGAACTACAAAGACTCGTACTTGCATCAAAAACTTACTAGCACAACCTGTGCGCACAAAAAAGTCGTAACTTCTAAGACTTACAAAGACGTAGTCAAAAATAACTTAAAAAAGTTTCATAAGATGTATCGTTCTAATTCCTCGACGCTAAATGGTACAAGATCAGTTCTTAAATTATAAATGGTTCAACCATGATTCTTTTCACTCACGGAGAACCTATTTTAAACCGAATTGATGAAATTTCGTCCGACGTTTAGAAGATTTTTAACCCTGAAAATGATAAACCACTCGAATCTACGATTAAGATTACGATAAGATTTTAGTTAGCGTAAAGACAAGAAACTCGTGGATGTTAGTGGGTCGTAAAGCAAGTACACTTTAAAGAATGCAATCCCCTTGTAAGATAATCTAGTTAATTACCAGCATTTCCTACAACCTTGCATAATTTGTAAACTTCACGAATTTTCGTTCATTCCTGTGCCAATGAACGCGTTTCAAAAGATGACTTTCGAGGCGTTAATTGATTAAGTCTTATTTCTATGAAGGTACTTAATTATCCTAAAGCAGAGTAATTATTATACAAGTATACATTTTAGAATTTTTTTCAATTATTTGTTGTTACAATCTTTTCATTTTAAATGTATACAGTGGACCAGATTTGAAATCTTTTATTCGCATTTGGTCCACTCCGCACCTTCATTCTCGAGCTTCATCTTTTTCGAAAAATACCCTTGCTAAAATGTATATGAAACCCGCAACTGTGAAGATACGGTACCGAGACAGCAAATCAGAAAAGTAAAAGATTAGACCTAAGCACCAAATCGCAATAATAGTCTTAACCGAGGTTCTCGTATTTCTACAAACAAGTTAGAACTGAACCCACTTAGCAATACATTGGACTCTCGCTATATTGCCACGTAAGTAGCAATGGTTAGAAATGGCAATATAGGAAGATTCTTCCACAGATCCATGGCGATATAACATGTAGCAATATAACGGTAGGCAATACGCTTGGCTATACAGTGGTGATATAACGATCAGTTCAACAGAAGATTAGGGCAATATAGAGAGAGTCCATTAAACTTGAATAATTTTTAACCGAATGACCAATATACCAACAAAGAAAGTTAAACAGCAGTTTTTAAAAAGTTATAAACATTTGCTCAGAATTAGATAAATAAAGTTTGGACGATTTAATTCGATGTTTTTGGAAAGGGTAAAGTTCTGATTGAATTCTAGTCTAATGTAGAAGATAAATGCCCCCATTTCAGACTGATTCAACGAGGACCCAAATTATTAAGCCCGTTTATAAGGTGATTGATTTTTGTACAAATTACGAGCGGACGTCATCTTTTGCGTGACTCTGTGTAGATAGAGCGATCGATCGAAAAATGAAAGATCGAGGACCTTTGGCCAGTTCGTCGTGTACGCGTCAATAACCTTCGAGGGACACGATATACATGCATACATTAGATGATAATTATCTACGAGGTAGATTAGGTGATTTAGATGGTAAATTGCTAAGAATGGTGCAACCACTTCTTTGATGTCCAGTTGAAAGGAACGAGGGGGAGACGATGAGTGATGAGACACGAATAGCTGTGAGAATTAAAGGCAGCAGCATGAGCTTCGCTACTCGAAACCGTTTCATTTTTACCATCTAATCAGAGTCTTGAAATAATCAATAATGGTGCCATTTTTCAAGTATATACTGCAAAAGCTAATTTGTAAAGAATGATGCACTTTAGATAAGAGATACAAATTGCATAAATAGTATATATTTGTCTATTTCTTATTGTCACTGTTTTCTTATCAAAATATTTTGTTATTCTTTTGCATGCAATGTACAGGCAAATCTTTTGAAAGTTTTTACTTTCACATTATGACAAATGAGTATAAAATCTATACTAACAGTGATAAATTTAAAAATAATGCATTATTATAAAAATTGATTATTTATGTAACTTGTATCTCTCATTTATACACCATTATTTATAAATTAAATTTTGCTAAAAAATGGTGTCATGAAATTGATACAATTATTTCATGACTGTGACTAGGTTCTCTAATTATGTTGACTCTCATTTGTTTACTAGATTACACTTTTTAATTTTATACTCCAATTTGTTCCTCAGATACAATTCAACTTGTGTAAAAAAATTAGTGTACATGCTAACAAAAGTTGTAGATAGCATTTCAAAGTAATTGGAATATTATCTACAATTGTAGACAAATGAAAGAGTGTATTCTTCGTTGTATTTCGATTGTTAATAATCTTGTCATTGAAATTTGTTCAAGTTTCTCGAAGGCTTTGATTAAAAGTCTTTTGTCCTCCACTTTCGGCAAGAAGAATAAGAAGAAGGCGGAAAACGGATTTTCCTTCAAACCGGAAACTCGGTTAGAAGGAAAGTAGGAGGGTCAAGGGGTTTCCTTCCGTCGCTCAACCTACTTTTTCGTACTCGTGAGGGAAGGTTAAGCTGCTGGATATAGAACGTCCAATGTATTACGTGCAAATTTATGATATTCCGACGATAAAATACGATATTTTTCCACCGATATAATAACGTCTAGTCTGTAGGATTTATTGTAAACGTAGCGTTACGAATATATACATCACGGAGGTTTTTCTATATGTTAATCGGTGTAACGACAGCGAGATACGATTTCTCTCTTGAAAACCTCCGTCAGCTCAACAACACGTGACAAAGAATCTTTTTAGAATAAATGATACATCTACTCGTGCTAATTCGACTCGGATCGTAGAACGTAGACAAACATTTTATTTTGTAACCTTCGTTCAATCGCAGACTAACACAATTTCTTTGCTTTGTTAATCAGCGCAATTCGAATTGAGATTCTATTGTAAAAGAGTACTTCATACCGAAAGGAAAATTACAAATTTTGTATTCTGCATGTGATTGTCACCTGTGACGCACCTTATGCGTCTTACAAAGTCATCAGCATCATCAGTCAATATTCAGAAAGTAGCAGTTGAGAATAATAACAAAATTAAAAATAAGAAAAGAATTATTAAAAATCGAAATTTTTTGTTTGTAACATATGACACACCATATGCGTCACGTAAAAAAATTACCAGTCAATTGTAAAAGAACTGTAGTATCTTTTATATCGGAATCTCGACATAAGCAAATACATCTAGTCGTACAAAGGGAATTTCAAATATACATAAGTACTTAATTCTACGACCTATGTAAAGCTGTTATATTTTGCGCTTTCATCGTTCAATAAGGTCATTTCTTTGCAAATATGTATCCTCGATGTTTTTCTTTTCGACGAAATCCCTTACATCTCGTTATCGATTTCTGTATACTTTCGTAAGAACGATGATCTCGCAGAGAATAGAAGATTGTAAGCTCGAGATAAACGTCAAAGACCTATATCAGTATTATTATTATTAAAACGTACGAAAGAGGACTTGATAATTAGCGATCGATTCCTGAAGGGCCATCGCGGCCTTTCGTAGTGATACTTAATCGTTAAGATAGGATTATTTATAACAGTGCACGCGCTATGTATTTGCAATTATCTCTAATTTGAAATTAATACAATTGTAAAATCGATTGCAAAAGAAATAGGATCGTTGATCACAGTGAAAAGCGTATAAGAACTGAAATTGTATGTTGTAGTGCTCGATAATTCCCTGCGTTTAGGGCTCCAGATATGAACAATTATTCAGCGTTAACAGAAAGTAACATTTATGGTGTATTGGTTTGAAACATAAAGCTTGAGAAAGTAGCCACTTCTTTAAAAAACAATTTTGAGGTACAGAAAGTAATTATATCAATTTAAAGCTTAAATGAAAATTACATTTGATGTTTTGTAATCGGCCTCTTAATGTGTAACAATTTATACATAATATGTATAATAATATGTATTATATTATGCCTACATAATATGTATTATAATAAATAATATGTATGTATAATACATCAGGGAATTAACGAGCAGCTACTAAAGCAATAATACCGAAGAGAACATAACTCGAATTTAACCACAATAGAATTATTTTAATCAGCCTTCTAAGATGCTAATATTGTTTCAATCATCGAACCGAATATAGTTTTGATCAAATACATAGCAGCGTCAGTAGCCTTTCGTTTCGAGACAAGTGTAAATTCCAATAACTCAGTGGCGGGCTGATCGGACGCCCCTGCGGGCACTGTTGCCCACCGCTGCAATAAACAAACGTATAGATAGCTTTGTACTTACGTATCGCGTATATTGTAACAAATACGCGATGCATTTTTGTTCTTCAAGTTAACAAAAAACACAACGGACGATTGTGTTGCGTGAATCACGTGCCAAATTCTAGGATAAACGAGAAGTGTACCCGTACACGTACGCTCGCGATTACCGGAAACACGAGCAATTATGTAGGCTTGCCTTAACACATACGCGACCGTTCATTACGATAAGGACACGCGCCCTTAACGGGTGTGCGATTAGAACTTTTTAACTTACCGATTAAGTTGGAATCGTAACTTTTAGAAACTGCGATGAATTGTAACAGCCAAATATAAGTTTTACAAAGTACTTTGGATTCAGTTCCAAATGAAAAAGAAAGAAAGGATCGGTCATTAGATCTGGATACAATGAAATAAACATCAGCATTTCTCTGTTGACGTAATCCAATCCTTTTTTATTATAATATAATCGACATGTATGATAGAATCATATAAACGTTTCACTTAAAAGTAGATAATATACGTATGAAGTCGAACGCTTCGAATCGGAAGTCAAACACCTGGAAGATTTGCGTTTCTCCCTCTCTTTGTTCGTTTATACAATGAAGCATCACTAATACCTAGTACACGCTCGGATTAGTTCTTGTGTGTATTCAAATACTTCTAGGTGAAAAAATTTATACATTAAAGTCTTAATAGGATTTACCCAGACACGAGGGTAATCACGTATTCGTTTCGATTTTATCTTCGTATACGATAAACTCTCGTTATATAGTCGATCATTGTATCGCATTGTCAAGCATTTTATTAACAGACTTCTTAATTCTGAAATTTTTAAATTTATACATTTTTAAACGTTTTATAAAACCCTTTTTATATTGCATTACATTTTAATGTATTTGTTACATTTTATAGTCTAAGCAGTTTGCTGCTATAACATGATCGGCGATATACCGAGCGTCTGTATAAATTGAAAGGAACGAATAAAGCGAACGAAGATATTTCTTTCACTACTTCTTAAATGAAGGAAGCCTATGTTGCAACAATACATTAATGATCAATAACAAAATATTTTGAACAAATTTGCAGATTTGTATTCGCATTAACCTGGACTTTTCATTTTACGCTGATAGACTCGTCGATGGTAAGTTATAAATAATAACAGAAATGTGTCACAAATGTATCACTTTTGTATGATCATTACGAGCAACAGCAGAAACAATCTTTGAACTTAACCTTCTGAAGACCTAATGTTTTTATATGCACGAAGTACACATTTTATGTATACCTCGTTTTCATTTTGAGTTTTAAAATAGAATTCATTATATTCTAATCGTACACTGCTTTGATGTGTAATGTAGGGACTTTGTTCATGTTAATACTGTCAGTGTATAAATACTTGTCTATTTTTCCAAATTTGTTTGGAGAATTTGCAATTTTTACAATGTACATCTTCCTTAAAAATGTATACACATAACAAAATTTTTATAATTTTTCAACGCTTCAATTAAACTTATAAAAGTTTTCATCAAATTTTTTGTAATTATATTTCTTTTGCAAGAAATAAAAGTTTGACATATAATTCTACATACATTTAAAAATTATTTAAAATACAAAACACCAAGTATAACGTTATAAAACTTAAATATTTTAAAATCCTGAAGAATCTTAATATTCATCCTCACTTTTATAATACTCAATATAGAGTTTGTTTTGTATTGATGGAATTTCAATATTCAAAGAGTCCTCTAAAGGTTAACATGTTTCTTCTAATTGCTGGTAATAATCATGCGATTAAATATATTTCTTATGGTTATAAAGTAATTGTTATAAAAAATACAAAAAAAGAAAACAAACATATACACTGTCATTCGTGTTCATATTTCTTCACTGATGATATATTCACTTGGCAAACTTCTTAAAATTATAATGATGTTACTTAATACACAGAAGTTATGAAACAATACTTGTGTTGAACAATAGTTCAGAACCGGTTCTCAATGTCATGATAGTACAATAGAGATCAAGTTTTCCTCATAGATAAACTGCATGCATTGAATTATATTGCCAAAAGTTACTTATCTTTTGGAATAACTTACAAAGTAAAATATAATTTATAACAAGTTCAGGACATACAAAATAAATAGTATTTGCTAAACTGAGCGAAAAAGCACTGATTATGGCATTGATACGTTTTTATGAGCTGAGCTCAGCAAATCAGATATAGAAAAATCCTGCATCCTTTTGTGTGATACACAGTAAAAGGTATGTACTGTTATATTCTTACTTAACTATGTACATTGACTACTATACTGAGATTATAGTAAAATTCACTTTTTATTAAATTTTATCTACTATCTCCACAATACCTGAAATTTTTTAATTTAGAAATGTTTTATTTTTTCAAACTAGATTGCTGGCAGCAGATCTTTGGCAATCAAGCATTACTTAACACGAATTTCATTTATCTTATTTATATATTATACCATGTATTAAAACTTGGCTGTACCAAACACAAATGTTCCTAATTAACTAAATAAAAAAATTCCTAATAATATAGGTGATGAATTCATATGTAAATTCAAGCATCACCCACATATGAATGGCATAGCAGTCAATATGTTAAATATTTATTAACAGCTTCTACGTACACTTTTTTATTTTAATACTGTAAACTCTGCATGCCTACCATTTCTTGATTAGAATACTAAGCTGACATCATTTGATGAATACTCCCACATTCTGTAATCAGTGAATTGATACATAAGCAATAACTGCAGAGATGAATCATTAACAACCACTGTAGAATGGTCCTATGTAATGAACCTGTATAGAAAAAGAAACAAGACATGTAGATTATCAATTGTTGATATAAAAGTGCAGGTATAATAAAATATATCTTTATTTGTTATAATTCAATTTAAGTGAACTTTAACCAGAATCAAAAATCTGACTCACAAGAGTTAACACTATTTATCCTGTAAATCTTGAACTTGTTTTACTTTTTTGATACTCAAGAGTATCAAAACAATAGCATTAATACAATACAATATCTTTGAGAAATATTTTTTACATAAAATTAAAAGGGAAATAGCGTTTCATGATATTTACTGAAAGGAAAGCAATACAACCATCTACACTTTGTAGAGATTCTTCTAGATTATTATTCTTCTCTTTATAGTGTTAATGTTCTTGCAATTGAAATGATGAAAGATAATACTATATTTTGTTATTAACTACAGTTGGAACTCTTAAGATGAAAATGGGGAGATTTGTGACCTTCAAAAATAGTGAAATATGATAATGAAATACAATAATTATAGTAGTAGAAGTTTAGTTTTCTTATGCTATCTTAACTCATGTATAATGCACTTAAAAATACTAGCAGAAACCTATTATACATATAACTTGGTCATTATGAATGTATAAGAAGTACATATTCCAACTGATATTAAAAACAGAATCTTTTAATACATTTTTTTATAGTGCAATCCATACTGCAAAAATTTTTCAATGAAAGTCCAATATGAAATTTAATGCAAAAATGCATTTCATGATAAAACTGTTCGAATATGTACATACATTATTCATTTAGATCTAATTTAATGTAAATGACACTTATGCTTCATTCAAAAATATAAGTTCTTTAAATAAAACCATGTTTCATTTTGTGCATATTTAACTTCTCAAAACTGTACAAACGTTGACCGCAAGTATTGCATATGAAATTGTGATCTATATTCATATGCATTTCTAATTGTTCAGCAGACAGAAAAGACCTAACGTCCGGACAATAAGAACAAATAAATATTGGTGATTGTAAATTAACTTTATAGGTAGGTAAAGTTTCTCTTTCTGGTACTTGATATTCGCTAGTTACTATCTGATAAACATTGCTTGTTGCAGAAAAATTAGTTGCATTCTGCAAATTATAAAAATAACAAGTTATGTTGTTCTAAAATAGTTGAATTGTTTATAAATATCAGAATTTATATACATACCGATTGTGCATATGAATGGTCCGCAATCATTGCAGGTTCACTATAAACTTGTGGCTGATACAGTTGTTGCTGTTCCTGTCCCAAAATATTTATTGTGGGCATATTTTGTACAGCAGGTGTAGTCTGATTAATTACTATTGACATACCGCCTGTGGAATTATTAGGAGTTGTGTAAAAGATGGTAGAAGCTTCTCCTGTTACTGGATTAATCACCATCTCTTGACTTTTTTGCTGAGGTTCAGTACTGTTACTTGAGCTGCTAATTCCATAAGGATATTGGAAAGAAATAATTTGTGGAGAATGCTTATAGTGTTTAGAATTCTGGTTGTTAATTCTGGTTGGTATTTGGTGACCAGCATTGTTATACCTATTAGATTTTGAGTTAGCATTTGATGGTCTTGTTACTTGTGGATTTGAATGCATTGTATTATTTAAGGAAGTTATATATGAATCCATAAAAGTAGGTGCTGTGTATCCTGCTCGTTGATTTTGTGTGTTAGAACAACCTGCTGCTGACTTAGTAGATGCATTATCGCTTTTCGTGGCAGAACGTGGTATACTCGTTGTTGTTCGTGCAATGTTGCAAGCAGGTAAATTTTTATGATACCCTGATGTTGAACTCTGTACAAAACCAGCTGCATGATTGTTTTGATTTATATGCATTTGTGCTTGCTTCAACTGTTGGTCGTTTATTATCGATGCAGTGGCAACTGTAATTTGTTTTGCAGGAACTGCAGAAAAAGGTAGAGAACCAGGTTGTTTTGAACTTTCATTCGGTTTATTCTTTTGAATGAAAATAAGATGAGTTGGCAAACGTTGATTAACGTTTTCAGTATGCTCTGGTACTGGTTTTGTACTGTTTGTAAGTTCTGCAAGAGATTTTACCCGTAAGAACCCTTGTTTTGGTTTTGGAGGACTATTTTTCTTTAATGTTGTTGACTCCTTTTGATCTTTAGTTACATTTCCAGCATAATCATGGTCAGCGTTTTCGACATTTAAACATTGTGATTCTTTTGGAATTTCAATTGTATCTTGAATCACTGGTTTAACTGGAACGTCTGTAGATACTTTTGGATTTTCAGTTTGAGAAGATGTTGAAACAATATTTTCAGAAGCTGTACTACTTTTTGGAGACTCATGTACTATTACGTTACTTGTAGATGCATTAGCTGTACTATTTTTTGAAACTGTAGAACTTTGTACAATAGAATGTGTAGTTAATATATTATCCAGTGTAATTTGTTTATCTTTATTTCTTCCTTCCTCTGGTAATTTATTTTCCTCTTCTGGTTTTTCTATCCAATCTATTATCAATTCATGTTCTGAATCATCTTCATTTCCCTCCAATATGCTGATTAATTTTTCTCTGTCCTTATCTTTATCAGATTCTATTGAACAACTTCCATTTGTATGTTTACTTGCCTGATTTGTACGACTTTCTTTTTGAGCATCTTTCTGTTGCTTTTCAGTGCTCAATCTATTTATTTCCAACATATTAGAAATTTGGTTTATATTTGACTCTAATATAGAAATTTCGTGGTCTTGAGCCTTATTATTCTGAGAATTCAATATATTTATTTTATGAATAACATCATGTTCATCAAAGGATTTTTTGGAATTAAAACCAACATTACAATGTTTACAAACAAATTCGGCATTTTCGTACTTCACTGTACAAGATAGTACATACTGTTTCACATTAACTTCATGTATCCTAGCATGTTCTAAAAAAGCATTTAAACCATCACAATATGCTTTTGAACAATATGTACAAGTGAAGTATACAATAGCTGTACTATGTTTTAACCAGTGATCTTCAAAGTCGTCTATACTTTCAGATATTTCCATGCAAATATTGCAAATGTATGCTGTTTTGATTAATGTAAGAGACACACAAACAAACTGAGGTTCACTAATGAAATTATGTTTGTTTCTGACGTGTTTATAAAATGTTGTTTTTTCAGTAAAAACATCATTGCATAAACTACAATTCACTTCTATTTCTAAAGATTTCTCCACATTAGTATTACTGTTACTACTAGTTCCACTTGTATTTGAATTGGACATCTTACATTTTACATGATGTCTTTTCAAATCACTTTCAGTAATAAAAGGTATTCTACATTTTGAACAAATATATTCTGCTATTTGAAGATAATTTTCTGTTTCTTTGTTCTGGTCTAGTACATTTACCACTGAATATATTGGAAATGCTGATTCATCAGCTTTCCAATAAGGATCTTGTAAATGTTTTGACCAATGAACATAAAATTGAGCTCCAATTCCAATAAACACAACTTTGCAAATTTTACATCGAAAATCCAATGTACAACTTTGCCTGACGCGAGCATGGTTTTCTAAATGATGTCGTACCTCTTGAACAGAGTTGAATATTATACCGCACACAGCACACAATATATTTGGAGTTCTGCTTCGATTACCACGATTTTTACCGCAGAGTTCATATTCAGGAAGATCATAATGAGTATCAAAACATTCCATGCTTCGAAACAGCACTTTACAAGTGTGACAAAGGAGAACCATTTCAATTTGCAAGCAATTGTTATCGGGTTCTAATTTACCATGACATTCACATATTTTAAAGGATTTCTTTGTCTTTCTTTTTTCTGATTTACTTTCAGTTGAATGCGATTGTAATCCTTCAGAACCAGTTTCATTCACAACTGATGTTGGTGTTGCTATTGTTATTGTTGTTGTTGTTGCTGCTGCTGTTATTGCTGTTATTACTGGCAGTGATGGTTCTGTTACTGTTGATATTGTTGATGATGCAGTTGCAATTGGTATTGTTGTTAATGTTGTTGTGGCTGTTGTTGATTTTTCAGAATGTGTTACCTTCAAATCTTCAGTTGATAATGATTCATTGTGATCCATTGCAGCTGTTAATTTTTCTTGTTCGCTAACAACCTCTGCAGGCTTCTCAACTATAAGACTTGTCCTACTTTCATTGTCAAATTCTTTAGTATTTTTAGTTTGTTTAGGTTTTTTACTCTTTGTTCCTTCATTTACATTACTTTTCTTATGTTTGGCAAGTTCATAAGCTTTCTGCAATTCATATTCTGTATGCAAGAAAATATGAGCTGCTAAATCAGTTGCTGTTGGAAAAACTTTAGAACAAATATCACAAGCAGTTGGTTTACAAAGCATATTCATAAACTTAGATCGTTGTTTTGAAAAATAACTTCTCTTCTTAGATGGTAAGTCTTGGGTTGAAGTACCCTTACTTTGTTGTTTACTACTTTTAGTGTTGTGTGTTTGTCTAGACGATTCTGCTGATTCTGTTGCTTCTGGAGAATCAAGTAATGCTTCTTGGATATTCTCAGAACCATCAGTTTGAATTGCAGCAGATTCTTTTGATGTATTTGGTAAAACATTACTTTGCTTCTGTGTGTGCGTAGTTAAATGGTGTTGCAAAGCAGAATAATTTTCAAAGCGAAGATCACAGACAATACATTTGTAATTAATACTTTTACTATTATTATCTTTCTTCTCCACAGGTTTCTTCTTAACTGGAGAAATGATTGAGGAGCAGGATGTAATATTTTTTTTCGTATTTACTTTAGGATTTATGATATTCACGGTTTTTGCATGTATTTTAGTTACAAACGTCTTTCTCCCAGAGACAAGAACTTTTTCATTATGAGTTACAACAGGTTTTTCAGAAAATATCATTTCACACGTATCAGCTTGTATACTTCCTAAAGATTCCATATTCTTACTTGATTTCTTAGGACTGCTTTTACGTATTAATGTTTCTGATGATTCTTTATTTGGAGAATGTTTTTCATTAGGAGATTTCATCATAGAACTATGCAGTCTATCTTTTAACTTCTCTGTCTTAATGACATGTTCAGTCACACGGGATGCTTTAGAAATTCTAGTGCTAGATTTCACTGGAGAAGATGGCAATACAAATTCCTTACAAGCTAATGGAGTTGATGATTGCTCTGAATGGGCAGAAGTATCCAATTCAGACATTTCTTCTGCAACATTATCTGAACTTTTCTTCTGTTTTATTTCAATATTCTTTGCAAGCTTGCTAGCATTTGTGTTTAAAATTTCATCGTTTTGTGTGTCTTCCATTTCTTCAGTAACTAAGGATAATTTCACACTCTCAAATTCAGAATTATTTAAAAGTTCCATATATTTCCTTGTTAACTGTTCTATTTCTAAAGCTGAGTATTTGTTATCTCTAGAGTGTTTTATGTGATCAAGCTCTATCAAATAAACTCTTAAGTTCTTAAGCAAATTATATTTTATTTTCAGACTTTCATGTGAAATAGGTGATTTCTTGATTTGACTTTGAGATTCTTTATTACTTAATGTTTGCTCTTTTGCACCTGCAACACTATCATATTTTAATATTTGAAGTTCATTTCTTTCTTCAGCACATATAACATCCGAAGGCACAAAAGTGGAAGCATTATTTTGTTGCCGTGTTATCCTTTTTCTAATGCTACTTTCATGTGATTTTGGAGATACATTTTCGGTTACATTTAAATTCTCGTATGAAACATTAATAATGCTTGAATTTGTGTTAATAGTATTCTCCTCATAATCACTGTGTTCTTTGTCAGCAACATAATTTTCTGTTTTCTTATCTGGTGTATGTAATTTTAACATTTTAATACTTCTTGAACTAATTTCTTGCGAATTACCACTCACGTTATTAGTATTACTATCAGACTCATCATCAGAGTCAAACAGAATTTTACGTTTTCTCTTAAAGTTTCTATTACATGCATTTCTGTTAATTTCAGTACTGTCAGAGTCCTCTATCTCATTTTGGAACTGATCATTTAATTGTAAAGTTTCATTTATATCTGGACTAGATGTTGAAATTGGAGAATTATTACTTTGAATATGTTCATCTGTATCAATGTCTGATGGTTCTGATACTACTTCCTTTGATCTATTTGCTATAGTATGGACTTTTTCTGTTTGATCTGTGTGTGCCCTTGCATTACACTCTTTATTTGGGATTACTTTCGCAAATGTTTGTGCTATTTTATGAATTACTTCATCTATTCTGCGTAATTTTATATGTGGTTGTTTAACACTTTTTACTGAATCCTGTGAGCCTAAATCTGAATTATTGGATACTGTTGTTTGACAAGATGATACAGATTGGGGTTTAGCAGATTTTTTTATATGTTTCCAACCATAAGCCTGTTTTCTCTTAACTTTTATTCTGTTTCTTATCCCTATCTGACTTCTGTTTTCTTCATTGTTCTGTATTTTATGTTGTACTTTTGATATTTTTTGTAATTCTAACATTGATAATCTGGTAACATTTATAGACAATGGTTTACATAGCAATCTATGCAAAGCTTCTATGTTTCTGGCTTTTGATGACCCTTTCATATTGATATTTATAACTGATCTTTTTCTTAAGGTAGACAAACGAGAATTTCTGTTACTGTTAGATTGCTCATCCTGTTGTAACAATGTCGATTCATTTACTGTTTTAGAAGAACAATCACCAAGGTCTGAATGTGGATTATTTATTTCTTTGTCAGTACTTGCCATAACTGTTAAAAATAATTATTCTATTATATACTATATATTTAAACTGTTTAAAACCATTATAACATTTTAAAAAGTAAAAATAATAACGTACCTTTTCAAAATGATGTTTAAAAGACAAAGATTTCAATATTTTATGATATACTTCATCCACTAAAATGCCATCCACTTATGAGTTCCTACATAAAATAAACGAAAATTTCTTTATAGGAGGTTATGATACGTTACTATTTCAAAATTGTTCTTATCAATATATATTAATATACATGACTTCCTTTAAAAACATAAATTATACGTACATCCTTTGCTTATTAATCACATTAATTATTTAGTATTAATTTATCTCACTCGCAAAATAGTAAAATATTAAAACGCCACATTAACCATTAGTACGGTACTTTAACTTTCATGGGAATCATATTCAATGCTAGAACAAAGTTATGCTCCATTCAGTTAGAGAACAAGCTTGTTTCGCGCAAGTCAAAGTTGTCCCACTGTAATGCGCCGTCTAATAGGTCAACCATATACATGGTAAGCAATAATATGTAATATAAAAAGAAAAGAATGGTGATTTTGGAAATTATACAAAATAAAAAGATTGCTAAATATATCTGCTCATTGTTATGAACATGGCAAATGCGCATGTGCGTTGCTCTTAGTTACCAAACGAACACAAACCAATCAGGTCCAATATATGCAGAACAAACGAAAACTAGTCGATCGACGAATACGTTCTCTCATCGAATAAGCTATAATTATTTGTTTCACAGTACATTATACTGAGTTTGTACAATTCAGCTAATCTCAGAAAGTTTTTCACCACTTATTGTTAGTGCTGCTTCACTATGATTCTAACGCAATAGAAGTATACATGGTAGACAAAGTATACGAATGATGGGAAGCAATGCAACATATAGGATTGCGCACTGGAGTTGACGAGTATGCATGTAATCGAATCTATCGGTTACATGAGGTATTAAATGAAGAAAAGTTCGATCTGAAATCTGTTTGATCTCGCAGATTTTCTTCAGTTAACATATACATCGTCTAATGCGTAGGTAATGGAGATTGTATTACTGAGGCGATTGATCATTCCTATATAGAAGATGCACAAAGTAAAATAGCACTGGGTATACGTACGTGCCGTTAGAAACGTCATGAAATGCGTATGCACATTATTCTTGGTTTCAAAATGTGCTAGAATAAATCACAGTTGATATGCGCAGAATGACTGAGAATTGGTTTATTCTCAAAAACTATCGCTCACATTATTTTACGAATATTACTAGAATATACTTCATAGTAAATTTATATTCTCGAATTTGTATTACTAGCTCATGCGATAAACATCATATAATATTGAATGGACCAGACTATACAAAATTTAAGTAGACTTTTCTTTTTTAACGCTATAATAGCAGATACTACATTTTTATAAATTAGGAGTATACATAAATTATTTATATTATGTATAATTAAATAAATATTTAACTAATTCTATGTTTATTAATAGATTAATAATCAAAACAGCAACTTGCTATGATCAGTTATATATGTTATAATAAAATATACGTCCGATTTTGTTTCTGTCATCAAATACGCGTTAAATTAAAATATTCCATATATTTTAATTGAGTCTATTGTTAATATTTGCAATATTAACAATGCTTACTTGGTTTCATAAACTTTAGTTTGTAGACATTTTAAAATTTTGTTGCGATTTTCCGTTATAGAAGTAGTTTGAATTTAAATATACACCTAATGGAAATTTTTAAATAAAAGTTCTCATTTTTTTTTCGAAAATAGTTATCAGTGCCTTTAGTATTACGCATACGATATTAATCATACGCAAATTATATGTACAAATATTTATATGATTTCCAGAATAAGGCCCCGGTACCATCTTCAGTGGAGGGAAATGTAAAATAGATCGAAATATAGTATTTCAAATTACTTCCACTGGCGCTGTTCACGTTCTCTTGGCTTTCTTTCTTGGTAGGGAGTCGTTTGAACTCTCGATTTTAAATGAACTATTGCCTCTTTTGAAGTGTTCTTCGTGTGGTTTACGTATTGCAACTACCGATTCAGTAATTATGGGTGGTGAGGAAGGGCTTGGAGTGACTACGGGTCAACCAAATCTTTATAAACAAGACCTTTCAAAACTAGTAAGTAATAATTATACTAATATATCTTTATAACGTGACAAGTTTTCATCATGTTTCACATAACCTCATTTTATGATGTTACTATATTATCGTAATTTTAATTTGCGCGAAACTGAATGAAAATTTTCATCAACGAATATTGGAGAACGTAAAGTCAAACTTAAAATGTTCATTATTCAAAACAATTATTGTTACTAATTTCAGTTTGTTTTGTTAATTATTAATGACATCTGGATATAGTTCATATTGGTTTATTACATTTATATTTCACATATCTTTTATATATATAATAGTACATGATTACATATGTAATAATATATGACTTTTCTTATCACTTAAAGGTGATTATAATAACCATTATTACCATAATACATAAACATAAAAATGTTTAGATGCAAAATATTTTATAGTAATATTTAAACTTATATTTTTTTAATGTTTAGGATGTCAGTAAATTAACCACATTATCTCGTGAAGTAATTAGTAGACAAGCAACAATCAATATTGGTAAGTATTGGTATCATGTAAAATGCTCCTTCACATTATTCTTGAAACAAAAAAATGTTATATACAATGAAAAATAACACGTTAAGAAACTCAAAATATTTCTGTAGGTACTATTGGACATGTAGCTCATGGAAAATCTACCATTGTGAAAGCTATATCAGGAGTACAAACTGTTCGTTTTAAAAATGAATTAGAGAGAAATATTACAATTAAACTTGGTAAGTAGCTTTTAATTTATTATTTAAAATTAATATATGTATATTTTTTTGTCAATCAATATAAGTAAGTAAGACAAGGTCAATTTTGTTTTTCATTTTTTTACTAGTTACAACAATTCTTTTAAGAATCGAACACTTTTAACAAAATCAGTTTGAAATATATAAATGTGTATTTTGTATTATTTTAAAGATTTAAAAATAGTTACATAGTTACTTTAGACGTGAAACTTAATGAACCATGTTTATTATTTTATGTAATAAATAGGAGACATTAAATGTGACAAAAGTGTTGCTGTTATTTTTAATCACAAAAAGAAGTTACAATTGTGACTGCTTAAATTATTGTTATACATTTCATTTAAAGAGGATTGGAACTATAATAATGTGAAAAATACTGCCTTTTATGACATACATTTTACATATAAAACATTTCTTCTTTTTATGATATATGTATATGTTTGCATATTAGACTTATAAAAAATATTTTTGTCATTATTTAAGTACTAAATGTAATAAAATAAGTAGCCCTAAACTATTGTCTTGTGCGCTTCTGTAGCTTTTCATCTATTGATCACATCTGAAAATTACAATTTTGAATTTATTTTATAATATATGAATATAGTTTCCAATAAGTATACTGGTTTTAGAAAGAGAATCTATGATTTTGGAAGATGAACTTTACCTAAAATGAAATAACCCAAAAGCATAACACTTTCAATTGATACATATGATCAACAAGTAGGAAAGCATGCAAACACTATTTTTGGACTGGTTGATAGATTTTACTGATCTACTTATTCTGTAAATAATTAATTAATTATTATAAATAATGAACTAATTTTTTTTATTCATCTAATATATAAACATGTATGCAAAAAAAAAGTGTGCTTTGTATATAACATGCATGTCATAATTTTTAAGGCTGTTACAGTTCATTTTCTTTAAACTAATGTAACAAAATTATTGAATATACAGTTTGTTCTCTTTTCTCCACTGAAAGGAAATCTATAGTTAAATGTATTTTTTCATGTTAGTAAACAGAAAGATAAGGTAAGTACTTTGTTGTATTAATAATATATTTTAATTATTTGATATGTACAATTCCTAATTAATAATAATATGTATGTAATGATATATTAGATATATTGTTTGTTAGAACTTGTTATATATTACTTTCATAAACACACAGTTTATTATATTTTAACCCTTTTCAAACAAACTTTGCTCAATTCTTAGTATCAAAATTTTATTGTAATTTAAGTAAATTTTTTTTCTTTTTCAATCTTTTTATGTGCATAATTTTTCATACATGGCAATGTTTTATTTATAAAGGGTTAAGATAATGTTCTAATACAAGAATTATATAAATATTTATATTGTAAAAATAATGTAAATAAAAATTTTTAATTTTGTGTATTTTATTTATTGCAATCCTGAAATTTATATTTGATATATTTCTTTATTTGCAATTTATAAAGTAATTTCAAATTTGCAGTTTCAGAAATAAATTTATATTCATGTATTCCACTACATATACATGAGTTGTGCTTTTATTTATACTTGTGGTTAAAATATTATGTGCATAATTAGTTTGAGAGTGTTAATAATTATAATAAATTTGTTACAAGAAATATGCGTGGTTTAATTAGAGTTCAGAGTACACTTTTTTCCCAGTAAAAAATAATAAACAAATATAATATGCTGTGTTCAATATATTGTCCTTCATCTAGAATCATTTTCTAAAGTGTTTATCTAAAAACTGGTATTGATACTATACTATATGGTATACTACAATTTTTGGTATATGTTTGACCTAATTAAATAACTACAACTTTCATGAAAAGATGTTTAATTTTGCAAAATATTGCCTCCCTTGTACCAAAGGCATGAACGAATAATTCTACTACTTTATGTGAGTGTAGAGTATTATCATTATTTTCAAACATTTTAATCGTAAACTAAAACATTCGTGGGTTTAGTATAAGAGGGAACAATGTATTTTGATGTACATGATACCTTCTTTTGCACAGAACTCTGAATCATATTGGTTAATTTTATCAATACAAAAAACATTTGCTTATTAAATGACAGAGAAGAATGAAGAGGATTCGAGGAATTTTCAAAGTATAAGGTGATACATTAAGCTGAAAGGCTAATAGAAAGGGGAGGAACAATTATACAACTTAAACGAAATATGGAAAAGTGTAACCAAGGAGAATGACATCCTTTAAATGTTTGGCATTACAGACGCTCGTGCAAGGGACAATACCAGAGGGGAACAAGAAGACTCTCTTGGCAGTACCAGCAAAATGCCTTCTACACGAGCAAAAAGATCAGCTTCTCCAGAGAATATTCAACCAACTACCAAACAACAGAAGATCGAACAAGAATTGATTTTTAATCAAGAAAGAAATGATAACTGTGATCTATCGACGAACAGTGAATCAACCGATAGTGATATCTCTTTAACGCCAGAAATAACGAAAAACAACTCAAGCGAAAATAGTTACACCAAAAATCAGGATTCTAGCGTAAAAAATATAAGACTGAGTAAATTAAATAATAATACTAATATTGATGGACATAAAATGAAATATGATTTAAAAAACATTCAATTTAAAGAACTAAAAATTGTGTTAGAAGATATAAAATACAAAAGTAAAGATAAAATAAAATCTATGATTCCAAAAGGTGAACTTTGGGAAGTAGAACAAATTCTTGGAAAACGAGAGCGACATGGCATGTTACTTTATCTAATTAAATGGAAAAATTGGGATCAAAAATATAACAGTTGGGAACCAGCGTCGAATTTAGTAAATTGCCCAGATGTACTGCAACAATTTGAGAAATATAGGTCAGACTTGCTCAATACATTTCAACAGAAAACCAAATTTTATCCCAACCAACAAGACATAGAAACATTTTTTAATGGTCTTAAGCGTAACGGTAAAACATTAAGATCTATTTGTGTAGAAGTAGATGATATGTTCTATAACATCCAAATTTTTTTGAAGAAAAAGCATGACAGAGATCATAAAATGGAAAGTAATATAAAGCATGACATTCTTCTTATGTTACTTGGTGACTTAAGGAAAGCTCAACTGCAGTCATTGAAAGATTGGGAAAATGAAATGAACAGTATCACCAAAGGGAGACCGTTAATACAAGTAGAAAATTTAGTGGACTTGGAGGGACCGCCTCAAGATTTTTATTATATAGATGATTATTTGCCAGGTGCTGGGGTAATAATACCTGATGATCCACCTATTGGTTGCGAATGCAAAGTTTGTGATACTCGATCACAATGTTGCTTTACGCAACATGGTAAAATCTGTCCCTATACTACAAATTGTAAAATCAGAGTACCTCCTGGAACCCCTATATACGAGTGTAACAAACGATGTAACTGTGATATAAATTGCAAAAATCGAGTGGTACAACGTGGTACGAGCATGCACTTCTGCATTTTTAGAACTGCCAATGGACGAGGATGGGGCGTAAAAACTTTGAAATTGATCAGAAGGGGTGCTTTTGTGACACAATACGTCGGTGAAGTGATTACAAGCGAAGAAGCTGAGAAGCGCGGAAAAAATTATGATGCCGCTGGTAAAACGTATCTTTTTGATCTTGATTATAATGAGACTGAAGAACAGTGTCCATACACTGTTGACGCTGCCATGTATGGTAATGTTTCTCATTTCATTAACCATTCCTGCGATCCAAATTTAGCAGTTTATGGCATATGGATTAACTGCCTTGATCCAAACCTCCCTAAGCTTGCCTTATTCGCGACAAGAGATATTAAAAAAGATGAGGAGATTACTTTTGATTATACGTGCCAATCGTCAAAGATCGGTGAAAACTCTATAATACAAAATATGTCAATAAAGCAGAATGTAAATGCAGAATTTTCTCAGGACTTTGTAATACATCCAGAGACACCAGAGTCTGATTTGTTAAATAAAAAAACATTGTGTAAATGTGGAGCTGAAAGTTGCAGACGATATTTATTTTAAATTATATCCTGCAAATTTATTATATTACTGCTAAAACAAATTGGCTATTTGACCTTCATTGTTTTAGTTATTCTACAGCAGACTGTGTGTGCAGAATTAAATATGAAAATTACGAATCACGCCTTATTGCGCATACCATTACATAGTTGTCTTTTCATGAATGTTATACTCAGGTATTAATTTATATATGATATAACTGTTATATAAATTGATACAATAATATTTGTGATTATAGGAACTATTATCGAACAAATGTATTTACTAGAAATTATTCTGTTTACAATGATACATAGTTATAAGGCCACTCTTTTAAATACTTTTACTCGTATATTATTCTTTTAAAGCGTATGAATTTATCATTCGAATTTTTGTTTAATTGACAACAATTACATTGAAAATGTCGCGTATGAAATACATTTTGTGATTCTACATAGTTTATTTGACTTTTATTATGATCTTAATGCCATAATATGTTCACTTCAAAAGAGAATTACTCACTTATTGTTAAGTAATTAACTTAAGCATTTAGGTAATTATTGTGATGTTTACACATCGTAAAAATGTCTACACAAAACTTATTGTTCGTGTCAAAAGACGATTATATAGTAACAGTTGTAGTAAAAATGTTATTTTCGTTATGCTAATGTAACATTACCAATTAAAGAAATATAGGATAATTTTAATAAAACAAGTTATGTTTTTATGTTCATAGTTTACACTATTTTTAGATATTTAAAAATCGCAATAATGCATAATCCTAGAAGAATATTTTCTTTTAACAGCTTTAATTATGCATTCTTCAGTATTCATTTTATTTTTGTCTAAAAAGAATTATTCTTTATTTGTGTACTTTGTTTTTTCATACTTTTCATTATGTATTCTTGATAAATAGTCCTTCTCTCATGAGATAATTTATACCGTTATTTTTGCTTCCTTTGTATTGATGTTCTATAAAATTATGACATTAAATGGAACTGTTACTTTTTTGAAAATAACACTAATTTCTGTAATTTATCTAATTACTTATTAAATGCGTTATGTGTTATACACATTATTAGTATTTAAAAAAAAAGAAAAAAAAAATGGTACAACTTACGTAATATATTTTGCATGTATCTTAAATACAATTTATATAGATATGCGTGAACCTATTTTAAATTTGGTAAAAATTTAGTGTCATGCACTAATCATTTATATTTATATTTTTAACAGTTTCAAGTTATAAGTACCATGGTCTTATATGCAAAGATGATAAATGTTTAACACAGTAATAATAAAAATATTAATGTTCAACATATTTTTAAAATTAAGACGATAAAACTATTACATTAAGCAAAATATAAGTTTTACCAAAGTTAATATTGTATTGTGTTTTTCTCTTATTTTTAAACTTATTAAGTTATTTAAAACCATATGTAAAAAAAACTTTTTTTTTCAATTGTATACATGTAATGCATGAAAAAAATAAATATGTGTTACACCAAGACTTAATTATTTCACTAAGTTGTTTTTTATTAAATTCTTTGATAATATTACTACCTTTTCTATCTAAAGACTAATCTAATCCTAATAAAAAAAGTATTAGAATAGAATTAAATATATCAAAGTATTTATTTGGAAAATATTTGTTCAATTAAAGTACTATGAATCCGTTTGGCTTGGTTTGTTTTAGGATATGCAAATGCTAAGATTTACAAATGTGATAATGAAAAATGCCCGAGACCGGGATGTTACATATCTGGAGGATCAAGTAAAGATGATTCATTTCCTTGTTTACGTCCAGTTTGCTCTGGACGATTTCAATTGGTACGCCATGTGTCCTTTGTCGACTGTCCAGGTCACGATATTCTTATGGCAACTATGTTGAACGGTGCAGCAGTTATGGATGCAGCCTTACTTTTAATTGGTATATATTTGTTAACATTTTGCCCATATTTCACTATCTTAGATTTTGCTTCAGGTAGCATTTCATATGTTAAGCAGTATATTATCTAAAGAGATATCAGTTACAATATCAAACCTTGTCTTTCAAAGAACATTAAAAAAACTAAATGTTTATCTGTAGCTGGCAATGAATCGTGTCCTCAACCTCAGACATCAGAGCATTTAGCTGCCATCGAGATCATGAAACTGAAACATATTGTAATCCTACAAAACAAAATAGATTTGGTAAAAGAAGCTCAAGCCAAGGAGCAGTATGAACAAATCTTGAAGTTTGTACAAGGTAATTTAGTCTTAACAATATATTCTCAATGCGTATCTAATAAATGTTTTTTTAATTAGGTACGGTAGCTGAAGGAGCACCTGTAATTCCAATTTCTGCACAATTAAAGTATAATATCGAAGTCCTGTGCGAGTATATCACTAAGAAAATTCCAGTACCTATAAGAGATTTTACTTCTGAACCAAGATTAATAGTAATTCGGTCATTCGACGTGAATAAACCTGGTTGTGAAGTTGATGATCTGAAAGGAGGTGTTGCCGGAGGAAGTATTTTAAGAGGAGTATTAAAAGTATGGTAAAAAGTACTTCTACAATTGTTTAGTTTAAGCTGATACTCATTTAATATATTTGATGTTTTATAGGTGGGTATGGAAATTGAAGTTCGTCCTGGACTAGTGTCTAAAGACAGTGAAGGAAAATTAACTTGTCGACCTATATTTTCGCGGATAGTATCATTATTTGCAGAGCAAAATGAACTTCAATTTGCTGTTCCAGGTGGCCTTATTGGTAAGTTATATACCGTGAAATCTCTGAAAGAATTAAATTATATGAATGAAAAATATAATAATGATACTTAAATGATAAATTTACAGGCGTTGGAACAAAAATTGAACCTACGTTATGTCGAGCAGATCGTTTGGTGGGACAAATTTTGGGAGCTGTAGGGGCTTTACCAAAAATATTTATTGAACTTGAGATATCATATTACCTTCTAAAACGATTGTTAGGAGTTAGAACAGAAGGTGATAAAAAGGGTGCAAGGGTAAGTATATTGTGAAAGGATACTTTGGGATCTATTTTGTGTTTTATAACTGCAATATATGTTTTTAATAATAGGTACCAAAATTATCGAAAAACGAAGTACTTTTAGTAAATATTGGATCGTTAAGTACCGGTGGCCGTGTACTGGCTACCCGTGCTGATTTAGCTAAAATCAGTTTGACGAATCCTGTCTGTACAGAGATTGACGAAAAGATTGCGTTGTCTCGTCGTGTCGAGAAACACTGGCGTTTAATCGGTTGGGGTCAAATTTGCGGTGGACAAACTATAGAGCCAGTTATAGACCGGAAATAATTTCATAAATACAAAAGCACGCAAATTTAATATAAAACAGGTTTTAACATAATTTCTACAACGTGAAATGTTGCTTGAAATGTTTATAATAAAGTATGAAATACACATCATTTGCGTACTAATTTTAATATATTATACCTAAAATTTATGTTTTAATTTACATTTCGTATCTGCATTAATATTAATGTGTTTCTTTTTAAAACTATTTGTTCTAAAATTTTTTAGATGGAGCAGTAATTTGTTTCCAGTTACTTAATGTATGTAATATATATTAAATGTTTTTAAATATTTTAATTTCGTAAAATATTTAAATTAATATAAGCTGTAAATATGTTTCATCTAGAATCATGTGTATTAATGCAATATTAATCAGTACAAAACGCAATAGTAAAATTGTATTTTACATTTTATATAAAAATAAATAAAAAAGAAATACGAATATTTAATTAAATACTATAAAATATGAGTATTACAATTTAATTATGTCAAGTTATGTACAGATATATATCCCGGTTGAACATACGAAATTGACATAGAAACACATGCCAATATTATCGGCGTGCTGCCCGAATCTTGTATCAAGCGATGTAATTCAATTGGCTGTATAAATGGATCATCTTGCCTAGAAAAAAATCATATTATTTGATATAACTTAAAGAAAGTAAGTTGAATATATTTACCTTACTACTACTATCCGGTAAAGTGGAAACCCAGGATTTGCTTTTCTGTAATTTTGTGTATTCGAATAAACATTATATGATATTTTGTATTTATTCGTTTTTCTTCTTACAGTTTTTTCGGACGCAGATTTAATTATTTTAAGTTTGCTGAAAATCTCTTCAAGACTATTTGCATTCTTTGGCCCAATAAGAGGACTACGTATTTGTCCAACTACTTGTATTTCATTATTATCTTCAATCTTGTCTTTTTCTGTATCTTCATCGTCAATAGTAATTGTTTTCTCTTCGCGCCATTTAGTTTTTAATTCTGACCACGAAGATGTTCCTGGTAATGCTCTAAATGATGAATGATAAACTTCATCGTTAGATTTTGCTGCCACATTTGAACTTCTCTGATAATTTCTTGACCAAAATCTTTGACGAGGTTCTGACAAAAGCGCGTTTCTACCGATACTACAGTGAATCGACGTGTTTTCTACAACTTTGTGATGGTACAATTTTCGTAAAGAATTCTGATAAAAGTTCTGGTGAAATTGGTTGCGACTAATAGAACTTCTTATCATATTATTGGTAATATTTGGTACTAAAAAATTATTCATTTGTACTGAAATGAATCTGTTCTGATGTATAGCAGTGCTATGATTTTCTACAGCAACGAACATGTTCTGGAACATAGTATTTCTATGATGCCAATACGAGCTTTGGTTGTACATGTACGGTAATCTATTCATATATACATAATTAGGATTAAAATTTGTATGCTGAGCCTGCTGCATAGAAAAATAATCCTGCATAAAAACATTTTGTACACTTGTTACATTTTGATGAAATGGCATAATATTTGTATTCCTTCTAACATTATTGTTCGTGGAAGAATTGTAGGATTGTGGCGTCTTTTGATTTGTGTTTGAACTTTCTACATTTTTGTTAGGCCGTAGCCTTTTGTCCGTTTGCTGTAAGTTTTTTAATTTTGAGCTTTCATAATGATAAACAGTTTTATGAGGTTTTATGCTGTGTGGTATGTAACCTCTTGAAACCTTTATTGATATGGTAGACTGAGAAGCTATATTTGGAATTAAATTCAATATTTCCATTCGTGTCATAGGTTTTGGTACTTCTTGAACCTCGTCATCAGAAAGTTCTATGATCTAATTAAAAAGTAAAAAATTGTAAAGTTTATAATTTATAATATTACAAATATTACTGTAAGCACTTACCTCCTGTTTTGATCTTTTAATTGGTGAATTCTCTTTCGATATTGAAGATGATTTATGTTTACCTAAGCAATGTTCCAAAGTTTTAGTATTGGAATCAATTATAGAAATATCAGAAGCCGACACTTTATCTGTTCTTTTTGGTAATAATTTTACATTTCGTTGTATGCGCGATCCGCGCCAATTTAACATTTTATCATCCTTGCTGTAATCAGCTGAGGGATCTTTGACAATTTTTATACTACCTAATAAGGTTTCTTCTGATATAATTTCTGCTCTAGAATTTCTCTTTCTATTAGTTCCATTTATATTCACAGATTCCACATCAGTATTTAATTTTGTACAGTTTTCTATGTTACTTTCATGTTCAACACTTTCAGATTGAATTTCTGTGTTTCCTATTTTACCAAGAAGATTATTTAAAACTTCACGTACATCATTTACTACATCACTGTGTTCTGTTACATTTTGACAAATTTCTATGGAAGAATCAGTATCATCCTTAATCATTTGTTTTGGACAATCATCAAGTTTCTCACTGTTTGTATTTTTTTCTGGACAATCTGTAGGTATTCTGTTGTCCATATTAATTATTTCTGGACAATCTACAGGTATGCTACTGTTCATACTAGTTCTTTCTGGACAATCAAGAGATATTTCGTCGATTATGCTAAGTTGTTTCGGACAATCAGCATGTTTTTCACTGTCTGTATTAGTTTTTTGTGGAGAAACATCAGGTTTTTTACTGTCCCTATTAGTTTCTTCTGGAGAATTGATAGATTTTTGATTGTCTATATTTATACAATCTTTACTTTCTTGTGTATCAATCATCCAAAGACCATTTTCAGGCTCCACAATGACTTTACGTTTTGTATTAACACTTTCATCATGCTTTACATTCCTTTCAGAAGCATAAATGAAACGTTGTATGTGATAACCATAGCGTACTAATTGACTATAAACTCTATACTCTTCTAAAGAACATTCGATGTTATCAATTAAAAGGTCATAAGCTTGTTGAATGGATAATGGTACATCGTTCCATGTAAGCTCCAAACAATTCTAAAATAAAATAATATGCACATTGATTATTATGTTACGTAACAATTCATAAGTTTATAGTCCATGTGTTTGAATTATATAAACATACAGCTTCCAAAAGAAACAATGCTTCTTCTGGTATTAAGTACAAGGCACCATTTTTTTCCAAACCAAAACTACTCCAGTCTTGACCAGAATGTTTTTTGACTTTGGCCCTTTTTTGTGCAGGCAACCATTCGGCACTGGCTAATTGAGAAATACGGTCTACCCTTTCCACAGCTAATAAATTTTTACGGGTTATAATGCCTTTCTCAAGTTGCATATTTTGCAACCAAGAGTTATCTGGTTCAAACTGTTTCATTCCAGTCTTTGGAAGGGTTTTAATTGATCTTTCATACTCATCCCAAGCATGGCACTTTATACCTCTGTTCTTTAACAACCCTTCTGCCCTGTAAAATTTTATTATTTTTTCAAACTACGTTTAAATTACATTAAATTATTACGAAATATTAAAAGATGTTTACGTATAAAAAACTTACGTTAACATATTGACGGGAAATTTGTCCGTTTCTTCCGTCATGTTCTGACTATTGTTTTCATCCATTTACTTTATGAATTAAACCTGTCATTGTTCGATACCTGTATATAGTTAACAATTGTATTAAAATACCTACGTATAATTTTTAAATTTATGTAAAGAATTTTGTACCTAAAAATATTATTTTTCACTACTAAAAATCACAAACAATAATTGTTATTGAATACTGATACAAATTCCATTTATATTTGAAAGGAACGATGCCGGTAGGAGACATCAAATAATAAGAAAAAGGAATCAGTACGAAGGATTAAATATTTTACGTATATTAAAGTTTTAACAGATATAAACATATATGTATATTTCCAATGTCATTTTTTAACCATGTTTTCTTCGGTTCAAGAAATTTATGCAAGGTTAAGAAATGTATAAATGTGTATCTGTTTATGTATGTATATGTATATACATGATGTATGTAAAATAGTCAATTCAGCAAAAGGCAGAGTTATCGAATGACCGATTTTCGTTCGTCTTGCGCATGTTGGTTCTGATTGGTTTGTAACCAAGAGTAAAGCGCAAACGCAGTTATGAAGCTTTTATCACGAAGAGTATATACTTAGTTGTCTTTTATTTTGCACATTTTCTATGTCAAACATGACTAAATGACTTCGACGACTGCACGGTATTTTTTACCGAATAGTCTGTCTTCCAACCATTAATCAGTCCATACTCATATAAATCAGCTTCAAGGAATTTACAAGATGTATAATAGAATCTTGAATTTGAAAATTCGAAAATTTAAACATTTATAATTCTAATTTACGAAGATGATCACGCATTTACTAATCATATATTTCGTCCACGGTATATATAATTAATGAAGGAGAAAGCTAAACGTGGTGGGATAGCACTAATGTCCTCGTGGACTCACTTGAGCTGCGCAAAGCAGCCCTATTCTCTCATTGAATGCTGTTGTATGTAACATACATAAACAATATATACATATATACTACATGACCGATTAAATGCCTTCCATGTTTAAGAAGCAATAAAGCATTTGACACTATTAACATAAAAGCTATTTTTAAATTTGTTTTCTTTTTTTATTAATATGCCTATTTTCCATAAATGGAAATGTAAATAAAGTTAAATTACAATTTGTATTCATGTTACTACCTAAGGAACAGTTCAGTTGTCTTACTTTTAATCCTCCTTTACTATTGGATAAGCAGACGAATGAGTGGAACCACCCAATTAAAAGTACCTATCTCAGTACTGTATTTGGAAATAAAAAATTTTGCCATATGTAGTGCTATAATGTAGTAATAAATTTCAACTGATATATGTACAAACTATAATCATCGTGTATGACAGAAATAAGATACCGATATCTTTAAATGATGTACAACATGTTCTTTTCATATTTCATAAGTTACATTGTTGGACAGCATCGATGGTGAGTACAGTTAATTAAAGTACCTCTCGTTACTCATTATTAATGCGATTATCAGAAAGTAAATATTCTGAAGATATATATAGTATATACGCAATTGCGTGTTTGTACGGGATGCACAAACTATAATTCATTGCATGAACATTTTTTGGGCGTTTCAAAACGATGCTTTATCACGCAATGTATATAAAGTCTAGATTATCTTGAATTATCATTACGTTATGGTACTATTTCTCTGGATTTCATTGGCTACTAATTGTCAACTGTCAGTTGTGGACATTTAGTGACGTTTAGCTGTTTGTTTTGATTCATTAATGTAAGTGGAAGAATTGTAATGTTAAAATATGTTGATTAATATTAACTTATGTAGAGAGATTAATAATACGTTCGGTGAAGATTGCAATTGACAAAGTAAATTCAATGACATTCGTTCCAATTTTTATAACCATTTTCATAGTCGTAACATAATTGGAATTTTTTATTTTTGTAATATTCATCTATTGCTTTTAAATGTTCTTAAATAGTTAAAAATATTTAATTATAACTTTTTTTTTTAATTTCTTGACTAGAGTAAAAACGTATTATATCTGCTTTTTTTAAAAGATAACATTTTTTATGCTATTCTTAGCAGATTTGTTATTCTTACTGATAAAAATTGTTTGGTTTGATGATTTTATTTTCAGTTTCAAAGTTACAAGGTTTTTGAATCTTTAATTTGTTTTCTTTTGAAGTTTGATAAATGTGATTTATTATATACCGGTTCTGAGATGCAAATATGCATTGTTAATTACAAAATTATGCAATTTGCTTCAGACAGTTAGAAAAATGCTATGGCGGCCTCAGGATCACATAATGGGGATGCAGAGACTGAAAGTGATAAATTTGAAGGATCAAAAATTGATCGACATGGTTTCCTTCAAGACTCTAACTGTAGCTCTGATAGGTAATATTGAAAGAAATAATATAATAATTTTCTAACTATTATGTAATAGTTCATTTATTAATATATTTTGTAAAATTATAGCCTTGCAAAACAAGGAATACCACCTGAGATAATGCTAAGAAGGGAACGAAAATGGATACAGATGTTAAATAATTGGAGTCATTTCATGAATACAAATTATCGTAAAGTAAGAGAAAGATGCAGAAAAGGTATTCCACCTTCTGTAAGGCTCCGTGCATGGTTAAATCTATGTGGGGGCCAATTGTTGATGGATGGAAACCCAAATTTATTTGAAGAACTGGTAGAACGATCTGGTGATCCAAAATATATAGACGATATAAAAAAAGATCTTCATCGACAATTTCCTCATCATGTGATGTTTATTGGAGAAGCACCAGGACAAGAAGAACTATTTAAAGTGTTGAAGGCATATTCAATTTTGAATAGTAAAGTTGGTTATTGTCAAGCTCAAGCACCTATCGCAGCATTTTTGCTGATGCATATGCCTGCTGTACAAGCATTTTGGTGTCTCGTTGCAATATGTGATAAATACTTGATCGGTTATTATAGTCAAGGAATGGAAACATTATTAAGAGATGGAGATATTTTATTTGCTCTTCTTAAAAGAGTATCTCCTGTTGCTTATAAACATTTAGTTAGTATAAACTTATTTTCTTCTTTGTATACAATTAAAAATTAGATTGTGTGTATATAATATTCACTTTTGCAGAAAAAACAAAAGATGGAGCCAATTTTATATATGACTGAATGGTTCTTGTGTGTTTATACGCGAACACTGCCATGGGAAAGTATTCTTCGAGTGTGGGATATGTTTCTTTGTGAAGGCGTTAAAATTATTTTTAAAGTCGGTCTGGTTTTGTTAAAAGGCAGTTTAGGTCGTACATCCCTTACTAAACGCTGTCCGACAGTTTACGAAACGCTCCAAGTACTAAGAAATCCTCCACAACACATTATGGAAGAAGAAGCTTTAGTGTATCAGGTAAACTATCAATTTTTTTTGGATATGGTCAGACATCTCTAATATACTATTTCAGATTCGAAAACTAAATATAACTGAAGAGGATTTTGAATACGAGCATCAGCGTCAAGTATTAAAACGAAAAGCAGCAGAACAGGCATCTCTTTCCACTGCTAATCGGACAGACTGACTAAAGAAGTAGGTAGCATGTAAAATGAGTAAAGAGCTTACAGGTATTACTCCAAAGTGTGCCTTCCTCTCTATATTCTTCATATTGTACAGTTCACAACATCTATATAGTTATACTTTTACAAAAGTACCTAATTTCTTTATTGCAAATTTAGATAAATCGCACATGCATACATTCCTTGGATAGATCAAAACAAACAATTTATCTATAGTTTTACTACTAAACTATGATTGCAAAACGTGCACAATATTTGTAGATGTTTATAGTATCGATTAATGTATTATTTAAAATATCTGTAGTTATTAATAACTTTATACAATTCTATAATATTTATGTACAAAAGAAAATTGTAAGACGTTACATATTACATTTTTTAAGAATAAAGTTTAGTATATTATAATGTTATCCGATAAGGATTGTTTTGTTTAACTCTGTGTTGTTTTTGTTAAAATTTATCCAACTAATAACAAATAATGTAATTAAATACATGTTATAAAATATATTTTGTCAGATCATATAGTGTTATTTCAGTTTTACACGTTTTAATCTAAGAACTAACTATAGAAATTAAGGTTTGAATGATATTTATAATATTTTTTGTACATCTGTTTGCTGTTTGAGACATTATAATGTGCTGTTACAAAATTTACTCGAATACTCAATTTTATATTCTAGATTATATGACAGAATCTATACTGTAATTCTTAAATGTTTCTAAAAAATTGTACTGTTCAATAGCATTTCTAACGATATTTGATAAATAAAAGAAATCTTCTTGAATCGCTCGGGCGTGAAATATATCTAACTGAGTAAGTTTTGGTAAAAACAAGATGCTCATCATGAATACAATCGCCATGGTGATAAATGTACTTATAGCTGTAAACAGTGGGTGTGACAACTGCGTTTGCGCGACTTGTGCAATTCCCTTATTACCATCATATGCAGAATCAGGCTACAAAAAATATTTATTTCATCAGTTTTCAAATTAGTACATTTTAACAGATGGTTACAAACACTTTAGTGTTTTACTTACAATTGTTTTATAACCATGGTCTTTTTTGAACTCTGACATGAAGGTCTTCAATGGAAAAAAATAATACTGATAAAGAGGCTGCTTGGCCGGGAACTCTACATGACTTTGCGTAGCTTGAGGTATCTCGCCGGAAGAGAATGCATTATTTAATGAAGACAAACTGAGCGTGGATCCTTTATCTAATGCATTCTTGTACATCGCCGCAAGCTCTGCTCGTGTAAATCCAAGCATTTCCGGTTCTTGTACCTTCGTGATAGTCGGCGGCTGATACTGAAAGGTCTGAATTCACATTCAAAACGTTATGTATTTTTTTCTTAAATTATAAAATTTAAAAAGTAAATGTTAAAGTAAAAATTTGTATTTTTCATTTAGTATTTAATTGCACGCATTATATTGCCACGCGTTATATCGCCACGCGTTAGAACTTGCATTATGTCGTCACGCGTTGAATCTCTGATGCATTGAAACCCGATATATTACCTGATAATAGTGAGGCGGAGATTCATAATCAGCTCGATGTAATTCAATTCTATCACTAATTGGAACATTATGATGTGCGCTTTGATTTCGATAATTTCCTACATTTTGTCGCACGTTCATATTAATTCTTTGAGGTGTATAACTTTGTTTATTTTTATTCCCATTAGTTGGTGTATTTTTATAATTGTTTTTCAATGATAAACGATCGTAGATGTTCATAGAAGAAGGGACATTAAACTCTTGAAGCTGAAACATCACCTTCTGTAGATACTCTCCGCTGGATTCGCGGTTTGCTCGCATTTCTACGTAAACATAGTTGAACGTCATTAAAACAACGTAAATTAATATCATTTTTTGTGTTCTGTTCATTCTACTGGGTATCCCAATTTTTTGCCTTAAATAATTTCTTGTTTGTTTTTATCATTGCAATGTGTTGTCAAATATCGGTGGAATTTTAAGTATTATATATAAAAAATATTGTTACTGGTATTATTTATATTTTAATGGAAAATAAATTTCATGTCACACGCGAATGTTCGGTCATCGAACACTTACCACTGGCACGCTCGCAATTGTACTAACAGGGATGAACTGTACGTCCATCCTCGGTCAGTTTGTTCCCCACCAAGTATTCCAAGAATTTTCTTAATAGCATGTAGAAGGACCTCCATTGAATAATGTACAAATTTGCTGAATGTTAGGAAACACGATACGTTTTACATCGTTTCGATAAATCTTCGGCTCACCCGGAGGACATTCAACCCATCTTCTTCACGATGAAAAATCTGCTTCACGATAATCGAGATCGCTGTATCCTTCATCAATAATCCTCATTTTAATTTCCTTAATAAACCATATATTTATTAATATTTATATAAATAAATTACGTCTTTAATTATAAGTATAAAATACAATAGCAGCATTTGATGCAAGTTATTATCTGAAAATAATATTTTATTTTAGATAACTAGTTAGTTATTTTAATAATGTACATTATTGAAGTGAGATGTATTCAATTTAGAAGTATTTTGAGTTTCTACTTCTGTAGTTCATAAACGTCTATAGATGTACATTTATAGCCCGGTTAAACAAAAAGTAGTTTGAAATTGTCACAACATTCGATCTCGTGACGTATGGCTACTGAACTGGTTTACTGTACTGTTTCCATTTTTCTTGCGAATCACGTAATAATCTGTCGTCCAACTTTTACGCAAAACACGGACCTACAGGAATACGAAATAAAACCAACCAGTTGTGGATGGCTAAAAGTTATTACGAGTCCGAGAACTTGATTATCCGGTGACCAATCGAATGTGAACTTGATTTCGGGTACATCCGTTACATTCTTCAATTACATGTCCGCTATGCTTCGACCTCTACTCAAATATGTAAGTATATATTTCTGTAAGAAAACGATTATTTTATGGAAGTAACATTTTAGATAAACATAACGATCGATAACATTGGATTTGTTACTTAGAATTACTAAAAAATGCAATTCATTGGTACTATATTGCCACGCGTTATATTGCCGCGTATTGTACTACATGCGTTGTGTTGGAATTTACATAGCCATGTGATTTATCGTTATGCGCTAAGTATTTATATTTCATTAATTTTTTTACTCCACATAGCGGGATTTTACGTAGTTTTGAAAAGAAAACAGTTGTTATTAACTTACAGTACAAATAGAACAAAGTTCGCAATGCATGTCATACAACGAACCTTTTAAGGAATTGCGGTTCGTTGAATGGCATTGTGAGAGAAGCCGTTACACGACAACCCGCGATTTTCCTTAATTTGTTCATCCACTATAATTACCCTTCCACTATAAGTTGTCTGCTTAATAACAGTTATTTTGTTAATATTTTCTTCTTGTAAAACTAACTGAGAACTATTTTACAATTAGCTCTATGTCACAGAAAATGTTAGTTATTTTTATGATTGATAATTTATGGTTTGCATGGTTAACGGTATGCTAACCTATTCGAACGAAAATTGACAGTTCCACGGATGGATGGAAAATACCATGTTTCAGTTCTGGACGTTTTGAACTTTATTCGATTTCAGTTCCCCACTTGAACACGAAACTTATTTATTATTTTTGTATCCATATTAATTACTTTTTGTTTATTTAGGAAGAATTTATATTACAAAAATGCGCGCCTCTAACAATTCGACTTTGACCATAGACATTGTATGTATATAGCATACTATGTTTATGGTTTTAAGTGACTAGGAACATTTTATACAGCCGTAAAATTTGGAACGTACGAATACGATATATACCGTAAGCAGTTGTTCCAGAATAGCATGTATTATAAGAATGGGGGAGGTAGGAAAATTAAAATTGCTCGTATGGTTCATTATTATGTCGTGTATTTCCTTTCACATCGAGTGCACCGTTACCGATATCGCTTTACAATTCTGTTTTTTCTTCTTTTCATACAAAAAGATGATTCGATGATCAACGCCGCTACATGAATTTCGTCGTTCGTCGATCGTCTTCACACTCGAGATCGACGAACGATCAATTGTCATTACACGTAATTTCATAGATATAATACATATATCTTTATCTTTAGAGTAACTTTTTTCTCTTTAAAGTGAATATCATACAAAATCTAAGACTATACGTAATTTAACCTTAATTTCTCGTTATATATGAACATAATGTAGTAATATAATACGCGGCGGTCATTCCGATCTTACTCCCCTTAATGTTTAAAGTAATTTACAAAAGTCTAGTTTATCGTAATCAACGAGTATCGGAGACGGCGGTGGTAGGCCCTGTTTTTAGAGCATGTCATCTCTAACATTTTCTTGTTCCTCCAAAAAGATGCAAAACTTGGTAATCGCTTTTCAATTCTACGCAAACCCAGACGGAATTACCGATTGCCGATAAATCGATTTGAACTTTGCCGCCTATTCTCACGTAAACGCGCGCAGCTACAGTAACGTGACGTAAACCGTTTACGGTTGCTCAGCACCGTTTGACAGTGGACGCGAAATTCAAACACGGTTGGTTAAAAAATACGTTAAAAGATAGTTTTATATACAATACGAAAGGATACACTACAAGGTTAGTGCCTAACATGTTAATCTAAAAAGCGACGTCTGATAGAAATCTCTTTTTCTCGGAACGGTGTATAATTGTTTAGCAAAAGATCTTCGCATTGTATTGCGTATTAACCTCTAATACTTTTGTGTGGTTACTAATATTATTTTTAATTGTGCAATATGTACGAATAATAATAACGATCGTTTCGGTATAATTTTCGTTTAAAAAAATAGGCCAAAATTATTTTTTCCGAACTTATCGTTTAAATTGAGTATTGGCATATGAATGACTGAAAATGGAACCGGAAGTGAGTTCAGATCCATGATAACCGATCGTTTCAAGTAAATCGTCCAAAGTACACATTACAAGCATAAATTAACGTTTCAATATACTAAGTATTAAATCACGACGATTCATAGCACATTTTTTACATAGAGCCCCAACGAAACCTACGTGTTTGTACATAGTAGTACTAATACGAGCATTATTTCTATTTGACGATAACCATCAAATAAATAACATTAATTTAACAAGTCTATACACGTCACTGATAATATAAGTCTATATTATTTTTTTTATTGCTACGTTTATGGAGTAAGCAATTTCATTAAAAATTGATGCAAAGTCGCAACGATAATAAACTAATCATAATGAATACTTTTAGTAATACTTTTCTGTAGTATTCTTCTAGCGTGTCGTTTCAGTTTTTTCCATTTTTAATTACGACTTCGCAGCAGACAGAAATTATTAGAAATATAAAACAACGTGTACACATATAGAGTGACCGATTTCGATTCATAAATGGATATATTGCGGAAAATATTCGGTGTGTACAAGATCTCGAAGTTTCGAGAGATCAGGATCTCGAAATTCGATTCGATCCCTCGGTGTACGCGCGTAGTTTAACTTCGGCACAAATCGGACGTGCTAGATTTTCAAGGCCAATTTTCAAATTTGTTCAGCTTTTATTTAGCTAAATATATCCATTTTTAGAATAGGTCGAGTAGAATATTTGTTAAATACTAAAGAATCGTTTTTTACTATATTTTACATTAATAAGACTTCTCAAATGAAAGTTGAAAAAGAAAGAATTTATTTCTTGAAATTCTTTCTTTGACAACTACATATTGTATTTGAGCCACCCTGTATATATTCATAAGAACGCAACTGTCTTTTTGTCTATGTTGTGCGATTAAAAAAATTATAGTCGCTATACGTGACTCTTGTAACGCTAACCGCTATTTACACTGAAAGAGTAATACATGATATATCGTATCGGTCAATAATCGTAAAATATCGATAAATCGACAGCATGCAGCAAATATACTGAACGCGCGTAAATAGAGCGAAGTCTGATTTCTCACGTTTCGATAATGTTACGCTTGATAATTGCAAAACCTAACGAGTTTTTTTAATCAATTATAATCACTCAACGTGCACAAATCGGTATTGCCGAATTACTTTCATTCTAACGCTTAGGAGTTAGGAATATCAAGCTGGTACAAAGTCTGTAAAAATTGAAGTATATCGGTATCAAATTGTAAGTTTAGAAATGATCGAAATCAGTGATCAATTGAAATTACAGGTTATAAAAGTACAAGATTGATTTTATATAAAAACTGGTCTCTGTTACCAGTTGTACAAAAGGGATTATGTGATCCATCACATCTTAAACTCATCAGTCGCATAGAATATCACAGGAACGTTAGTAGGTGCCGCTGGATTTGTGTATATTAGAAATTACATTGCCCATGTATGTATTAAATGAACATAGAGTGAGAACAAATCTCAGATTTAATTATTAAGGCGGTACTTTATGTGTATTGTACAATAAAAAAGTTTCAACCTATTTCTGTGAATCAAAAACTACTAACAATGGACGAAGCACGATGAAAATGAAATATAAGCACATAGAATGCCCTTGATAATTCTCCTTTACTCTGTATCTTGTAAAATCTTATTTCGTACATTAAAATTGTAAGAGTTTTTGTTGCAAGCATTTTTCTGTCTTGCAAAAAAAAGTATTAAAGAATACTTTAATAAATTCAAGTTCATCTTCCATTTTTCTCTTTTATCGTATTTGGCAAAATTCTTTTCTTCTGAGTGCAATAAGTTTGTGCTGCTAAAATTGTCATTTACATTTACTATGATAGAAAGAAAGAAAACCAAAAATTGATTTATCAAACAACAATGATAGGCATTTCCCTCAAAATATTTTCTTTGTAAAACAAATTTATTTCAATTTCATATTTTATAATTCTTTTTCAAATGCAGCACAATCATATTCACAATATCGTAACTCTTTGTTATGGCAGTAGTGTAATTTACAAAATTCTATGCTAGCTCATTCGATTACTATACTTAATGCTATTGTTTCTCTCAGTACTAGGGCAAATTTAGCGTTGAATGGCATTTTTAATGTATAGGTGACTAATTACTTTGTTGGTCACCTTTTTCTGGGCACAGCAGAGTATTTAATATGTCCTACTTGAATTATTATCCATGAAAAACCGCCGTCTCCCCATTAATTATACAACAAACGTCACACACACGTTCTTACAGGGCACGCTGTATTATTTGCGCTAAATCTTCCTAATCCAATTACATAGAACCATTTACCTCAAGATGAATTAAAGTTAATTTCAGGTTGATAATCAATTGAATTTTAAAAACTACGATTTTGATTTAAATAAAAAATTTACATAGTAACACAGCCGATATAATAATAATGTGCGCCATTACGATATTCTTTTTTTTCTGTGGGAAAATGGCAAACAGTGAGACTGCCATTAACTTTAACTTGTATCTGAGGTATCTTCATATTATTAATAATAGCGCGCTTGTACTTTACAAAATAAAAAGTGATTATCCTACATAAAATATTTGTGGTTAAAAAATGGAATATGCTTGCTATTCATTTCAAATTTTGTTACTTTTTGGACCATATCAGACTTGTCATGGCAAAAATAAAAAATTATATAGATTAATTCACAACAATTCTTTTAATCTTTCTAATTAATACACTGGCTGTAAAAATGTTGATGTCTCTTTATACACATCCTAAATTGAGGAGATGCGTAGCAAGAACAATATCTGTAGTTAATTACAAAAATTCTGCTTACAAATCTGTAATTATATACTGTAAGAATGTATACAAAATTGCTACATTCATTGTTCTGAGTTACGCATTTCCATGTAAAGTAAATTTCAGCTGTATAAAAATTTTAAACAATCACTAATTTTGCCAGAACTCTTATTAAATAAAATCGCAATTAATTATTACATATCGCAGATCGTATAAATAACAATTACTGTTTCATATTTAAACATCACTTATTCTCTCACTGGTAGCAGTGTAATATAAATTAAAACAGATAAGTTTACAAGTAAGGCGCTGTACTTATGAATTGTCACTTTAAAAGATATGAGAAGTCCATGAGATTACTTTTCATAAACGTATTGTGCGTGTCATTATAATTTCCAAAAAATTTTGTACACAAGTTACCACACAAAATGTTTAGGAATTTCCACCGTATTTTTCGGTCATACAATGTAAATAAATGTTTTATGCGAATGAAAATGAGATGATGATAACTGTAAAATTACTAAGTTATAATGAAACATACATAATATGTATATGTATAAGTATAAAATTTGTGTTATTGCGAATAAGTATATAAAACATTATAAAATTCTGAATACAATTAATAGTTAAATATCTTTGCATGAAATATCTTTAAAAATTCCTTATAGACCATTGTACAATTAATCAATTATACAGCATATTCTATCATACCTAGCGAAATCAGGTGTTAATGAAAATGTTTGTTAAAAATAAAACATTCAGTTTAAAGCATTAGATTTTGTAAAAATATCAATTTTATGCAAAAAATTGAATAGGCGGAAATTCTTAGGCACTTTGTACCTTGCCAGAGCATTTGCAAATACAACTGTATATGTCAATCAGCATAAAACAAATATTGTTACATGTTAATACGTAAGCAACAGCGACAGGCGATGATAACGATTCTAATTACAGACGGAGCATACGTTCGTCCCTTATATTATCTATCAATTAAAACATAATCGAAGCGTAAACTAGCAACTAATTAATTAATTCTCTCGATTAGTAAACCGGTTATACACACATGTACATCAAGTAGGGATGTGCATTAGCACGATAATGGAATGAAGATAAATTGACAAGGAAAAAGGAAAGAAAAAAATCTTGCTGACCGATGCGATGCGTAAAATCAAATTTATAATATGATTGTCCCCTGCCATAAGTGAATGGCTTAGCAGCGCACGTGCCGGAGTTAAAACTTGACTAGAAATGAACGAGCGTGCGAAAAAATGTAACGTGTGTCGATTTCGTAATTGCCTTACTTTAAAAAGATTCCATTTTTTTCTTTCCTTATTTATATTAATCTCATTAACTTATGTTCGTTTCGCATCCCAGCACTTCATCCACCGTGAAGATAAATACTGACAGTTATAGGCAGTTCTTACTTATTTTAACACGTTATGGTTTGTACCATTATAGCGTGAGGCTTGTCGTTCCTCGAGTACGATTTACGCGCCTAGCGCGTAAGCGAACATAAGATCTATATGTTTGTTCTCGTAACAAATGCGCTAAGATATCACTTAAAAATTATAAGCATATTTTTCAAATAAAAGTATTTCTTTTTTTAACATGTTCGATGTCACCATCAAATTTAATGACCACTCACAATTTTTATCTGATTAAAACATTTCAAGTTATTTGTACTAACTTTTCAAATAATGTATTAACAATACTGATTTTTACAATTTTTCAGGTGTCAACGAACGAGTTAAAAAATTTATTTATCACTGATTAAACTAAAAAAATTGTCATGAAATCTGTATAAGAACTACCTACATTATTCAGTATTTTCAAGTGAAACCTAACCCCTATTGTGCCGCGTAAGCCCTCCAATTATGCGTTACATTTTGTCGGTGACTTACAAAGCACATATCCGGACATGCCACACACATAGATATCTCTAATTGCCTCGTGTATGAAAAAGTAAAAAAATGATCTTTCTCGTGGGTTACAATTGACAGCAATTTTACATGCCGTACAAACAAGGTACGTGCTGTTCTTCGCGCATTTCGAACTGAATAAGAATATCAGTCTTTCTTTAGAAGAAATATTAGCGCTGGCGTGGTATACACGCGTTTATATGTATATATGTATATGACACGTATCTTACAAATAAACTTACACACATGCGTGCGCGGTTATTAGTAGTCGTAAATATAAAGTAGATCATATCAGCGTTTGATCTCTTTGTCATCGAACGGTAGGATAACAACACATGCCAGTAGAAACATTTTGGAAGAATACAATCTAGTTCTAATTTAACTTCAAACCATATTAACTATGCCATCTATGTATTTGATCGCATTTTGATAGAAAAGAAAAATTCAAATACCATGTATGAAAGTTTATCAGCCTTTAATATTAATCGTGTTTGGCAAAATTTGGGAGCTCGAAAATATCTTACTGTGTACGAATGCTTGCGATTCTTTTTGGGAACACAAAGATTCAAATCCCGAGATTCAATTCGGGATTGTGCTCGAAATGGATCGGACTAAGTTCACTAAAAGTCATCGACTTTTCTATAGGCGGTCATCCGCATAAATTTGGGCCTTGAAGACACTGCAGTCGAAACAGCAACAGCGCCATACTTGTGGTGAATGCTTGAATTACTCTCGTGTTAGACACTGCTATTTCGGCTGCCACAACTTTCCCAAATTTTCAAATTTACAAATTCTTAAATTTCTAATTTTTTAAAGTCTCAAGCATTTGTATACAGAAAAATATCTTCAGCTCTCGTCCGACATGGTCCGAATTTTAACGAATTCGACCTGATCAGATTATTCGTACATCCCTTGTTATTTATTATAATTTCCATATTGCAATTTCAATCAGATATTCTATTAAAAGAAAAGGTACGATCAAATATTAGATTGGTAAGCTATATATGGTCCACTTGTTAGGGTATTCATACATCCTATTAAATACGCTCAATTTTTCACTAGTCCATCAAATAGTCATAATTGTTAATAAAAAAGAAAAAGCACTTACGTTGCTGCATTAGTGCTTTCCTCAAATGTTCCATTTCAATCACAAAAATTTTGATACACTACTTTGCGTTTTTCCTTCCTTTGATATTATCGATAAAAATAAGTCATTGAGATAGATTCACAACGTCATTGAGAGCGTGGTATCACGAAACACTGTACTGCACTTTGTAACGATTTACCAACAGGTTTAATTCGATTTGTTAATTGCATCGAACCAATCATGCGTTTAGTTTAATTATAACGTATTTTGTCAACGTGAAACATTTACTGCTCAGTCCAAGTGGTATGTTTTCTTTAATACACATAATCTGGTAGTCTGTGTTTTGGAGTATCAAAAGTCGCTAATTTCTTTTGCACCCATATGCGTTAGTTTAACTTCATGATGTACTTGTCCACCAATATATTAATAATTTCTTTGGTTGGCCCAATATAAGTTCCTTTGAGCATTTCACTTTTCTTTTTGTACGTTAATTGTCTTTACGCACACGTTCATCAAGTATTATCATGATGTTCCAGCATTACGTATCTTGGTATTAAGAGGCTGGTTCATCGTCGGCTAAATTATGAAGATCCGAATAATTAACGATAGCACGATGCAAAAATTCATACTGTGCCTAAAATATCAATTCACAGGTTAAATTTCAATATTACGATTAGGGTTATTATTTACACGACTAATAATCTAATAAATATATTACGTACAAAGGTGCTAATCATGCCGTGTCTTTGAGAACGTAGCTTCTTTGTTGTCGTGAAAATATCTACGCGTTTTTCAGTCCTTAATTGTTGTACCAATATGCTAAGAGCGACGAACATAGAACTCCTATCAGATCCAAAACTGCAGTGCACAACTAACGAACCGCTTGATTCTGTGTCATTTGTTAGAGTTTGGTTTACAAGTTCAATGAGACCACGAGTCACTTCAGGTACTTCTCCTTCTACTGTCGGCCAACCATGATACTGATATTGCGTTACAACAACGTTCTCGTCGGTCTTCGTATTGGAAACGCAAAATTCACGACGAGTATAATACGGACAGCTCTCGCTTTGAATATATCTAACCCTTATATGGTCATACACAGCTTCATCGTCGGGCCAATATCGTGGGCACTTCCGTGGACCTTCGTTCAGCTAAAAATACAGTTTTACATTATAATCATACTTTTATTTAATTATTTAATAATTGTCGTAGGCAAAAGTTCAATATTTGTGGTGTGATATGATACTTAACTAACATAAAATATTGTTAGTAAAATTTACTTTTTTAAATAACTTATGCCAAATTTCATGATTTGGATTTTATTGAAAAATTGACCTAACTTCAATGATTACTTTAGGACTTTGAGAATCTTTACTTTCCACCAACATACCACATTCCTCAGGAATTGTTTTAAATACTAAATTACAGTCAAATTATATTTAATAAGGCTCTTACATGCAATCGGAGGCACAGAAGTATTATCATCCGACTATTTTATACACAAAATTTTATATCAAATATGTAAAACAAAAGTGTTTAAATAAAAGAATAATTTACGTTAAAAAATTATACACATAAAAATAAGTTGCGTACTATACAAATATCATTTACGCAACATTGAAGTTCAAATGAATAGAACTGTTACATCAATAAAATTGTCTAATTTCAATTTTACTTACATCAGATAACATTACTATTGTTGAGATACACTGTTCCGAGATCATTCGCCAGAAATCTGCTATAGTAGTCTCCAATGGATCTTGAGTAATAACAAACGATTCGGAATTGTCATAGCCCTCGATAAACGACGCGTTTATATACGTCGAGTGTTCTCTGCCTGGTACAGGCGTAAGAATCACTCGATTTCTATCATACGGTATTATTAATTCGCTTCTGTTCTTGCTTTTGTTTTCCTCCCCACCACCCACGCTATATGATTTTCTATCTTCTAACACGGAGTTAATTTTCTACAAAAGATAAATCATGTAATATAATTTATTTTCAAGGTTAAGTACTTGAAGAAAACTCTACTCACATCGTACTCCTCTTCCATTCTACACTTTTCTTTACCATTATCTCTCTGTCTCAATTTCGCAACCGTAGCTTTAAGCTGAGACGCTGGTATTTCGGTGTCGCCATACTGTGCCATTTCCATTAACGCACGGTAAATAAAAATATACTGTTTCAACGATTGCACTAAGAAGTTTCTTTGATGTCTCAGATCGCACACCGTATTAAAAATGGAAACTTGGCCTTCTTCGGCAAGCTGCTGCAACAGAGAATCTAATGCGACCAACGTTCCCGTTCGACCAACACCTGCGCTACAATGTACTAATATTGGCCCCTTCTCCAACGAGTAAGCTTCGTTCACTCTCTTTATGAACCTCAATATAGCATGCGGATGTTCCGGTGCTATGAAATCCTTCCAAACTAAGAAGTGATACTGGACGATGGTACGTGCATCTCGTTCTCCTAATCGCGTCATTTTTAATTCCCGAATTACATAGTCGGAGTAGGCTCTTTCCCGAATATGTTCAACAGTAATATCACCGAAGTTCTTTGTTTCTCTTTTATCTGGCCAATATTTTGCGCATTTCGTTTTGGAGTATTCTTCGAGATTCGTTAACATAAGTATCAGTTCAAGGTGCTGTTCCCAGATCATTCTCCAGTAATCGCAAACGGTATTTTCCATTGGACCTTGGGCACATATAAACTTCTTACGTTCCTTGTATCCCAATACGAAGTTCGCGTTTATGTAGTCTGATCCACAGATGCCATCCATTTGTGCGAGTCTCACCCTGGTCTGGTCGTAGCACTTTATGTCTGGGTAACGATTTTTGTACAGATTTTCCCGTGCCTCTGATGCTCTTGTTGTACGGTCCGTAAACCTGTCTGGTAGCAGTTCGAACTCATGCTGGAAACCGTAATCGGAGTCTCGATGCCGTTCGAGGTAAGACTGGAGCAATTCACTTTTTGGAATAGGAGGCATATCTGGAGGACTTGCTGCGACCAACTGATGTCTTCCTCTGAGAGTCCTACACAAATGTCTAGCAGAAAAAAATATTTATTAAGGTGACAGGACAAATAATACTCCTGGTAACAAATTATCAGAAAAACACTTCAATTTTAAGTATACTTTCTTCAGGTTTGTTACCAACAGTATTTTCTACCTCACCTTCTTAAATCTTATAAAATGATTGAATGATAATCAATGTTTGTACGGTTCTTTACCTGAAACTGTTTCTCAAGGTTATAATTTCTTCTCCTCTTTGCCGCGCACGTTTCGTATATCTGTGCAATATACAAAGTGCGATGAGAAGTATGATGATGATTAGTATGAGGGCAATAGAAATTTGAAGAATCACGCTGAATGTGGTCACTTCCGCTGCTACCATTGTTCTAAGGTCTAATCCACCGTAAAGAGGGTTGAAGTAGTTGCTATAGGCTGGTAGAAGCTGATCTTCCTGGTTTCCAAATACTGTGAGAAATAGTTTGTTGTACCAATTGATAAAATGTAAAGACAAAAATATTTGGTCAGAGTGCCAACGTTAAGGTATAAATATACAAAAAAAATGTGAGAATTTGAAAATATGAAAAGTTTTAAATTTCCAATATGAGATATATGAAATATCCTAGCACAAGGTAAGAAGTAACTGTTGGACTGGTCGCCCTAAATAACTCCAAAATGCGTTCAACGTCGAGGAGAAAACAGCACAACAGCAGGTACAGTGGGGGTTGTTTTTCTCAAGCTCAATGAAGTAAGAAAAATATGGGCAGTAATTGTCATGCATGTCATTATCGTGCCTGATCCAATCTATTATCGAGTATCTTTTCCCAGTTTTGAAGGTCCATTACACACTGCCGACCATTTTGATCAACAAGAGTCCAAAGACTAGATAAACAAGCGACCCGATATTTGTTGAATCAAATGATTGTCAAGTAATCATTCATATTTTGGCCTGATCGATTGACAGTGCATAGCAATTCCAAAACTTAAACGGCTATCGTCTACAAAGCACACAGGGTGGTTCACCACATTTTGCCATCTAGATTTGCGTCATTATTATTAATCATAGCAAACAATGTTGCTATGATATAATATAATACAAAATATAATATAATACATAATATAATACAATGTTGCTATGATATAATACAAAAAAAGTATACCACCAACATATGCCCCTTTCAAAACCATTCAACTTCATCTGCAACATTGTTTGCTATGATTAATAATAATGACGCAAATCTAGATAGCAAAATGTGGTGAACCGCCCTGTATAAGCATGAAATTATTTCTGAACATACCTATAACTTCAATAAAACCAGTATAGTTTGACTTTTCATCCAGGAAACCATCTTGCGGGAGATACAATAGCACTTCAGAAGGTCCATCATTACTCTTTCCTTTTTGATCAACTGTATTTTCTCTTTTCCTTCTTTCTACACCTGTATGATTACTGTCTACTGTATTTGCAATAGTTGTTTCTATTCCTTGGGTAGTGGTAGTAGTCGGTGGAGCAGAAGTTGTAGTTGTTGTCACTGGCGTTGTAGTTGTTGCAACTGTTGTGTTTGGTATTACAGTAGTTGTTTGAACTTCAGGAACGGAATGTAATACTGGTGGAGCAGCTTTCGGTCGAAGTCCAATACATTTATTGCACATAGTACTACCATTAAACGATTCACCGTCACCAAGAAAAATCTCTGATATCAATCGATCACTATCAAACATTTCAGCTACATAAGCACCACCAGAAGGTGAATTATGAGCATATTGATACGAATATACACCAATTTCTTCGGGTGGTGGTAAATCAGAAACGCTCTTCTGCGGTGCTAATTTCACGAGAAAAATCCGATAGCAACATATTGGACCATTTCTTTCTGTTATGCGAGGAAGGTACAGCTTGAACAGCTGTCTACCTTGATTCTCAATTTTTCGCCACGATCGCATATTCAAACTGTCTTTGTCCGGGATAGTAACGGGCGTAGTACAGTTACCAATTGCATCTTTTCCTGGTGTACGAGATCTAGTCACGGCGTGTACCCGAACCTTCCAACAAAACATGATTTATAATATCATCAAATTGTCGAACAGTTCAGAGAAATTAGATAAAAGTAGAAACTATTCCGCAGGGAATTTTCCTAAATTGGAACTGTACAAAAATAATATTTACCGTGTAATTTGTATTAGGCGGAATTTGATTATAATTTGTACTATTTCTTTTAGAAACGCTCCAATTTTGTGGCCCCCAATTATCAATATCTAAACGACCCATGTCATTTTTAAACGTAGCTACGCCAGTCAACTGCATGTTGTAACGAATAATAACGCCATTCGGTTTCTCTGGATGTTCCCACGTAATAGAAATGAAACTGGAACTACTGATATTATCGTATCGACAATTAACAGACAAATTTTGCGGGGGACTAGCCACTAAAATTCAAATTAAATAGTTAATTCCATCGTTCTTAAGTAAACAGAATAATTCGTGTTAAACCATGGAACACACCTCCGTCTAAAGTAGTTCCATTCACTTCAGCGCTCCAATTTCCACACTCTTTCGTGTATTCACTGCACGCAGCAATTTTAAATTTATATGTTGTAGCGGGATCAAGATCGACAAACGCGTACACGGTAAATGGTTGAGCTGGGTAGACCGCTTCCCTTTTCTGGTCTCCATGGGTAGCCATTAAATTGTAGTAGTGAACGTGTTCTTTTAAATCAGGTGGTGGAACTGTCCAGCCTATTGTGATAGAATTTTCGGTGACCCCGTTGACGGAAACTTTTGGCACAAAAATAGGATCTGCAACAAGTTATATTAGTAACTTGTTTCTAGTAATATGACAAAGATGCATACTTGGGTGCAACATAGACTTCCTCTGGCCAAGAGTAAGAAGGAAAGAAACTATCTAAAGGAGGCCTATACTGCATCAAAGTGTACATGATCAAAGACGTTTTTTCTTAATACCTTTCTCAAGTGTAGTGATCCAACGTGGATCAAGTCTTACATGCGATGAACCTACTGCATTTGTAGCACTAATACCAATTTGATATGATGTATTACTTTCAAAACCTTTTAAAACATAACTTGAAACTCCACCACCAATTTGTTCCGAATAATATTGAGATTGATTAGTTCCATTCTTCATATGTTGAATAAAATATTTCTTAATAGGTTCATTGCCATCATTCACAGTCCAATTCAAAAATATACTTCCTGCACCAACGGCTTTCATAAAATCAATGCTGACTTTTGGTACATCAATTACAAAAAGGTGTCTATAAGCGCTAATTTCGCCGCTATAATCGCGTGCTTTACAAATATATGTCCCATTATCTTTACGTGTCAAACTTTCAAATTCTAAATTCAGTATGGTATATGTTTCATTTATCTGTGTAATAGTAGTAAAATCTTTCAAGTGTTCTGTACTTTCTGAATCATTCCCTTTTAACCAAGCAAACTGAGTCAATGGATAACCATACATGTGGCAGGTCAAGTTAGCTGATTCCATTACTTTTGCTCTAATATCTTCTCCAGGTGCTATTTTACCTGGCTCTAAAATGAAAGAAACTCTTTGTTAAAGAGATGATATAATAAGTAGCATTAGTTGTAATTATAATTAACATTTACCAATAACTCTGATATGAACATCTTTTTCCAATAATTCTCCATCTGTAGTTTTTGCTGAACATTTGTAGTCTCCAGTATCATTTCTGCTTGCTTGTTTAATATCCAAACGTCCCCCAGCATCATAATCTTTAATAGTAGTAAGGTTCCTTCCATTGCTAGTCCACCATATTTGACCCGGTACATTAAGTTTACATATTAGTGAAGGTGTACTGCCAGCTTCTATACCTTCTAAATCTTGGGATGCTGTAATTTCTAACACTGATGGGTTCTCATTTTTTGATTCAGTTGTTTCTATTTTTTCTATACCTGCATTGTAAATATGTAAATAGATTCATATTTATCATAAATTCATTTAATATTAATATACAAACTATTATCATATAAATATAATACAAAAGTTCTTATTTCATTCTAGTGGTATTTGGTGTACTAAACTTGAAAATAACTTTTAACCGACTAGTATGTGAATGAACTAAGTAACTGGCTCGTTAATTCATTACAATCATAATAGTGAAGTCACATAAACTGGACAAGTATTGTCTTAACAGTTGAAATTAAGGTAGAACTTCAGTATATTCTACTATAATTTATTTCAAAAACAGAAAATGAATACAAAATTCTAATTATTAATTACCAATTGTTATAACTTATTTATAATATTAAAAAAATTTTAATAATGCTTATAAATATTTTTATTCTTCATTTATATTTTAAAATTAGATATAATTTTCATATACAGTAAAAAGTATATTACACAACTATTGTTGCAATTTATAATGTTTTAATATTAGGATCTTGGATCTATTTATTATAACTTAAGTTAATATATATCTAAACAAATGATAATATGAGTTAATGTCTGTCTGTGTGAAAGAGAATTTCCTAGTCTGTAGTTACATTGTTAAAATCATACTAGTGGTTTTCTTAAAATTATACTAAGAAGAATTTTGCAACACCTTTTAGTTGTTCTATGAATATTCTACAGAATGCACAGTAATAGAAAAGATGTGTGTTAAAAATTGAATAATAAAATTTTGTTTATTTGTAGAATCCGATTTTTCATTGCATTTGTCTGCGAATTTTTGGACATACCATATATAAATATTTGTTTAAAAAGTAATAACGAAAAAATCGAAACGATATAAATATCGATCGATTAATAACATGCTATTAATTAAATAATAAATTAGAATACTTTAGTACACAATAATATGTCGATAAATAGATCGATAAGTATACGTATAATTTTTCAAAATGTATTAAATATAAATATGTTAAATATCGCTCAAGGTGGTGGACAAAACAAATCAGTTTCGTGCATTTATTGACAATCGATATATCGCGAAATTTGAATCGTTCGATGTAAACACAGATCGAGAAACAAACAAATCACAAGAAGGAAGGGAAAGCGGCGAATAATTTAAACAATCAAGATACACCAGTGACATTTGATATCCTTTTTTGTTGTTAATCAATTGTACACAACAGTATGCGATTTTACGGATGCATATACAATTAACAATATTGACTTAGCTCAAAACAATTGTTACATTATTTATTTACATAGGAAGACAGTTCAAAGGGCAACAATCTCGAGGATAATGGTGATAGTGGCACATCGTGTATCACTAATGACCTTACTTGTAAAGTTCATTACATTTTGTGTAGCGTTCGATAGATAAAAACGATAAAATTCGTCCTAATTTTTTAATTAAATATAAGACGATTCACAGAAGGATTTACGGAACTTACCGGATTCGTCAAGGCCGGCTACGATAAGTACGAAAAAGCAGAGTACCATCAAAGGGATACTCGACATCGGTAGACCACTTCGGGGAAACATGGCGTCGTGACAACCGGGCGTGAGCGTTGTATCCCTGGCCCTTTTCCTACTTCCTGCCTCCTTCGTACACGCTTTTGATTCCTTTCACAATCCCATGACGTGCGGCTAGTGTCGCCTATCCATTTGAATCATGATCCAATTCACTATTTCATATCACGATTTGCACTTACGTGCGACGCACTTTTCCGAGATATGCAAGCGCAGTTCGCAAATCTTACCCCGTAATAGCGCTAGCGAAACTGAATCATGTTATACGAGTGTAACATAGGTGTCCCGACAAACACCATGCTGCCAAATGACCAGCGATCAACACTGCCCTCCATCGGCTTTCTCTTCCAAATTTCGATGAACGAGTCGATAATGAAGATGATCATTTTAAAGGCGGGAAATCTTATTATACTACTTTCTTCATTTTTATTTGTCATTTGGAACAACGTTTCTTAAAGTTTTCTAAGTTAAAACCCGCTTTTAAAGATTGTAATTTTTCGCTACCGTTTGGAATGCATTATTTTCTAAAGTACCAAAATTCAAAAAAATTAAAAGTCCTGAAGTTCCAAAACTCTGAAATCCTAAGCTTAGTTTTTGAAATATTAACAAAAAAACGCTAACCAATCAGAGCGCGGGAATAGCGCGCGCTCGGATATGAGAGTGACAGCTTCGAGCCTGATGGCTGAGCGTGAACAAGTATGTTTTCATCGAGACCGTATAATTGCTAACAGAAAACAACAATTGTGCGACAGCATTGTTATGCGGTGTGTAGGTCAAGTCAGGTGAAATGACCCAGTCACATGGACGCATTTTCACCGAAGCAGAATTATTTTTAAACATGCTTGTTCACGACGCTCAGCCGTCAGGCTCGAAGCTATTACTCTCGTGTTTAGGCGCGCGCTATTCTCGCGCTCTGATTGGTCAGTGTCTTTCATTAATAATTCAAAAACTAAGCTGCAGTCAACATTTTGGTAATGGAAAAAGTTGTTCAGTATCACCTCAGCTACCACTTCCCGAAATTATACCCACCAGTAGCTGAACACTTTGCATTAATATTTTCATATTACATAACTCCTTCAGAGGTCTCTTCTTATGCGCAGCCGGAATTGACTGCACACGTTTTCTCATCTTCGTAAAATGTTCTTCAGTCTGTTTAGTTTTCTTGCCTTTATTCGTTCTTTCACGTAAATTTGTATAGTGCGGCAAGTGGTATGGCCGAATTGCTTTTAGATCCAAACATTCGAGGTTGGGTGTTCTTGCCTATTGTTGTGATTACCTTTCTCGTAGGAATTATTCGACATTATGTTTCGATATTGCTTGCTTCACAGAAGAAAGTCGAGGTTCATCAAGTACAAGATAGGTAATTATTTAGAACGTTATGTTTTAAAGTGATCAAAACATTTATTTATAATTGATATATAATTTTGATATTTTACAGTCAAGTGATGATACGCTCTAGATTACTTAGAGAAAATGGTCAATATATTCCAAAAATGGCATTTATTAGTAGAAGACATTTCTTTAATAATGAAGAAACAGGGTATTTCAAAACTCAGAAGCGTGCTCCTGTCTCCCAAAACCCAATGACAGATCCTAATATGATGACAGATATGTTGAAAGGAAATGTTACCAATGTTTTACCAATGGTACTGATTGGTGGATGGATTAACTGGATGTTTTCTGGTTTTGTTACAAGTAGGTTTAATCTTATCATTTCTTTGCGTTTAATATACTTTTAATATTATTCTGACTTTTAAAATACTTTTAATAATCTTATTTTAGCCAAAGTGCCATTTCCTTTGACATTACGTTTTAAGCCTATGTTACAACGTGGTATAGAGTTAGTTACCCTTGATGCTGCATGGGTTTCATCTGCATCTTGGTATTTCCTCAATGTCTTTGGATTACGTTCCATTTATACACTTGTTCTTGGAGAAAGCAATGCTGCTGATACTTCTAGACTTCTACAGGATCAGGTATCTGGGGCTGCAATGTCTATGCCACCAGATCCAAAAGCTGCATTCAAATCAGAATGGGAAGCATTGGAAATATATGAACATAATTGGGCATTACAGGGTGTTGAAGCGGACCTTATAGGATCTCAAAGAACAGACTCAAGTGAATGTATGTAAATAACAGTGAATTTTTAATGGTAATTATATGGTAAATTTGATGGTAATTCCTATTTTATAGGTAGCAAATAATAGGAACACATTGCACCTATATCCATAGATATAGTATGTGCCATTTTGGAAAAAAATCATTGAACTTTCAAACAAATTAATAGCTTGTATTAGTACAATAAATAATGTGTTGTTTATGGTAATTTTTAAAACATAATATTTTATGTTTTACCAGAACATCTTGACAAATTTTTCTGGTGGTCCATAACATTTCTAATTTGACATGTACAAATTCATACACATTTATAAAAATAGCAACTTCTTTTTATTTATTCTACAATTTTAATATACAAAAGAATCTTCGTATCTAATAATTATAAGTTATTACACAATATGTACAATAAGATATATTATAATAAATGTTTGTTTTATATGTACATATTAAAAAAGAATCCTGTGTATTTTTTATATAATTTTAAATAATTATGTTGTTTACTGTGAAACGAGTACGAGCATTTGCTCGTATGAAAAATACATTTACTATCATTTTATTACCATTAGTAAATAAAAAATTTGTATAATTATATCTATACATAATTTATACTACAGGTTTTAAGGGTTCTAATTTAGGATATAAATCTGTTCGACGATGATTTTCACATGGCATGTTTTCTCTAACTTGTTCTAAGAAGTTTAAATCAATTTCTGCAAAAGCTATATCAGTTTTATCACTGCACTGGGCTACTATTGTTCCCCATGGATCAATAACCTTTAAATACATTTAATATTAGTAATTAAAAATAATATTTTAAGAGTAAAATAAATTTAGAAACAGATTATTTACAATTGCATGGCCCCAGCTCACTCTTTTCTTATTGTGTGCCCCTGTTTGAGCTGCAGCTACAACATAACATTGTGTTTCTATGGCTCTAGCACGTAATAATACTTCCCAATGTGCAGCACCTGTTTGATATGTAAATGCTGATGGATATGTGAGAATTTCTGCTCCCATATTTCTCAATGCAAGAGCTAATTCAGGAAAACGCAAATCATAACACTGATTTCATTGTTAAGTTCTTATAACTTCAAAATATGAAAGGGAACAATATTTATTTTTAAAGGATACAATGCTAAGTGCTAATTTACCAATTGGTGTTACTATAGGGGGTTCAATTTTTTGTCCAGGCAAAACATACTCTGATTCCATTAATCGAACACCAGTTCTTTTATTGTCCATATCAAATAAATGCATTTTACGATAAACTCCAGCAATTTCACCCTTATTACTTATTACGATATGAGTATTACTCACACATTTTTCGTTGTTAGGTAACTATAAATATGATCAAATGAATATTTATGAAGTTTAAGATATGATATATATTTTAATAAAGTTTAAAATATCTTACTGCTTCATGGATACCACCCAATGATAGCCACATATCATTATTTTTTGCAATTTCTTTGTAACTGGTTATCAATGGTCCATCTAAAGGCTGTGCCATAGATACTGCATCTTTTTTACTATCTGCTATGTAATCACATGCTTCAGGAAAGAAGGTTACCTGTACATTTAAAAAATTTACATTTATATGTACAGAACAGTAAAAATTATATGAAATAGTATGTATACATACACAAGCTGATCTAGATTTAGCTTTTGACACGAGTTCACATACAGTTTGAAAATTTTTTTCTTTATCACTTGTTGAAGTCATCTGACATACCGCAATTAATGGATTTATCATTGTACTAGAATGTCTAATAAACTGTTTCCTAAAAAATACAAAAACATATAACATGATAACAAAGAGTACATTGTTTCAAATTCATTCAACAAAAATTATGTTTTTAATTACAATTAATTGTATATGTGTTTGATACTCTTCAGAACAATACTTAATAAAATTAACATTGATAGCTTAACTGTAAATAGATAAAAATTAAAGTGTGTTTATTTTTAGCGATCTAATCGAAAAATTTCATTTTAGTTACAATTATTACCTGCAATATGTTAGATTAATAAAATTCTTAACAAAGCCCATACTTTTTATTTATTTATATTACAAATATTATAATGCGTATGGAACAAAAATTTTATTAATTTTTTTTAATGCGTTTTCTGAGATATCGAATACTGCGCCAATGTTTTGTGCTTCTATACCAAAATGGCAACTCTCACGAAAGTTGTGCAGGCTTCAAAAACAGTAAATAATGTTACAAAATTATTCACAAATTTGTCACTGTCTCCTTCAGTCAGTCCGATTTCTAGCCCGGTATACGTTCGAAGGTTTGTACATACAATATAAATCTTTGTATATAATTTTTGTTATGCAATTATTTTATGTTAACAACCGTATATGTAATGATAATAAATCTCGTATCGTATTCCTTATTTTATCATTTTGCTCTCATACAAATATAATTTCACAAATTATACAAGTACGTTTATAGAGTTTATTGCATGTTTCTTAACAAAATCATGTTTAATTCTGATATTTAGTACTTAATGCTTGAGGTTATGTTTCTAATTTAATTTCCTACCATTCATAGAATCCACATGTTTGAATTTGAACTGCAGTATAATAAAATCATTTTAGACTATAGGAATATTATTTTACATAAAAATGTTTTTAAATATTTAGGGTACCGACTTTTCAATGTGCTCTCTTACATACTACATTAAAACAAAATAATTTAATGGAATTTTTTGATGATCCAAAGAATTGGGGAAAAGATAAAATAAAAGTTGGACGTTCCTGGCAAAAAGATGAATTAAGATTGAAAAGCAATGAAGATCTTCATAAGCTATGGTAAGGCATAATTTGTTTTTTATAGTTTAATGACAGTTTAAATAACATTATAGTGATTATAAAATATTTAGGTTTGTATTATTAAAAGAACGTAATATGCTTCTAACAATGGAAGAGGCATACAAGCAAGAATGGAAATATTTCCCAAATCCAGAAAGGCTTGATAAAGTTGAAGATAGTATGCTTAATTTAGAGTCAGTAGTTCGTGAAAGAAATAAAGCATATCATATGCTTGAAACAGGAACAACTGGAGAACGTCCTGCTGAATTAAGATATAATCCTCTTGGTAAGATATTGTAGTTTTGATAAGTATGTTAACACAGAGGAGTTGTGTGATGAAATTCATGATTGGATTTTATGTCCGTTTTTCAGGTATACGTTCGTGTTATCGTATGCGACAGTATCGTATACCAAGATTTATGAATTCAAAATGGCATAAAACCCATAAGTTTAGTTATGGAGGTTCTGCAGTACATAAATTTTTACGATTGTACAGAGAAAAATTATGGAATATAAAACGACGTGCACGAAAGTTGGTTTCATTTTTAACATATTTAAAATAGTTAACTACTAAAATTGTATTATTTTTATATTTTATGCATTTTAAATTTCAGTCGTCAAAATAATCAAGTGGCTGTTTTGATGCGAATTTTCCCAAATCTTGACCTGGAAGCTGTGAAAGAAAAGTATCCAGACGCGGATATTGAAAAACTACAACGAAATCGTAAATCAGATGGACATTTCGTTAGAGAATAAAATAATTCTTTCGTTCCACGGTATATTCGAAATTATGAAAGTTCTTTAATATAGAAGGTAAATTCTTTAGATTGCATGTTAAAATCAAATTCAGATTATATTATTAGAACAAGTGTTTAAAACAGTTATAAGCTTTATCTAATTATTAAACTTTACAGTACTTGGTTCTATTTCAAATATTATCGATTATCAACATTAATTAAATATTTTGTAAATTCAAAATAATTGAAAAATAGATTAGGAAACAACTTGCAAAGTATAAAAAAAAAATACTGCATAGCATTTAATGATTGTATATAATAATAGGAACTAAATATTTTTACTTAAATATTATATGATCTTTCATAGTGTGTTGATTTGCAATCTGTTACCATATTTTATTTAAAATATAATTAAAAATCAAATATATGAATACAGTATATTGTAGGAAGAAGAAACACACAACTTTACTTTTATTCTCCTGACTAGTTACAATTTTATTTATATTTTTTTCTCCCTTCCCTTTAAGTTTGATGGTCATGTATGGCGCTGTTCACATTGTGCAAAAATTCCATGACTGTAACATTTATTAAGAAACATGCTTACGCAAAGCATGTTAAAAAGTATAGTATTTTGACTCTTTAAACGCGCTAGAAACTAACATACGGAACCGATATTATTACCAATTTTATCGTGTAGTAACATACACAAATTTCATATTACAATCAGATAAATTAATAAGTCCCGTTAATGTAATTCTTTATCATTAAAATGTTTTATCACAATTATTCGTAACTACATAAAATGATGCATATATTGTTACAATTTTATTCACATTTATAAATTGCATCCGTTTATGTAGTTTTGGTAACGCATAATCTTAGAAACAGAAATATATGAAGTTGCCAGTTGAAAAATAAAAGATCAATTTACTTGTAAAAATAGAATCTCTTTGGTAAATCAAATTCTTTTCGCTAGTTTGGATTACTGGATTAATTTTGGAAGTAAACAAGATTTACGATAACAGAATATATCGCGTTAGAAAGAAATAAAATTGTCGATTAAAAATATCGCCATTAAACAAAAGCACCTTGAGATCAACATTATATTACATACAATGATTAATTTTCATATAACTGTACAATTAAAAACATAATAACTAAGAGTCTAATTGAAACTGATTACTTTAAAACAATAAAACTCGCGTGTCTGTATATGTATGTATATCCATGAAAAAAAGTTATTAAAAATAAAATTATAAAGCTGTATTGTTATTATCATTACTACTATTATTATCAATGTTACTATTAGGAATGTTAATTATGCGTCGTACACTTATTTCAAAAGCAATTCATAGAGTATTTTTTTATCATCAAAGCTGCGCTAAGCCTTACTGCCGATTTATTAGCATCATTTTTAAAACTAATTCATTTAATATCGATAGTGCAATTTTAAATGTAGATACGTTCTTATAAGTGTGAATATTATAGACGTCCATATAACTGATACAGTGACTTTACGCACTCATCGTTATATTACAAATTTGCGTATTTATTATCAATGACATTTTTTTTGTTCTTTTAAGATTTATACTATTAAAAAGATATTGCACCATTTTATTGAATTAGCACATCGATATAACGTATCACTAAATATGTGTATTTATATGATTTTTTATCGCATTCACCACCGCATACTGATATCGAGGAACATAACATACTGATTTTCAGGTTAGTTAACTCTTTGTAATGTATTCAATGTTTACCGGATTGAATATTATGCAAATTGTTCACCGAATATTTGTTTCATAAGTTTATAATAGCGAATACGACGATGCCATACCTACCGGCTATCAGTACATCTTACTATTTAGTCAGTTACAGAAGATAATAAATATCGCCATGCAAGCTCAAGCTCTTTACTGGCATCTGAGCAACGCCGATGAAGCTTATCTTCTGGTGGAAGTGTTACCATTGGAAATTCCCCCTACGAGAATAAACATTATTAAAAATTACTTGATAATGCAACAATGAAGAATCATTCTTTCTAAGCTGCATACCAAACTTGCATCAGCCCACAACGTTTCCAAAATTTCTCTGAAGGTACACAGTTCGGTATAATTTGTAAAATATATAACCCAGTCGCCACTACTTTCGTGTACTTCTCGACACGCGAACTCCTGAAATTGATAGCACGATAAAATATTAATAAAAGTAGCACACGACGTTCAAAACACCGATCTGATTTGTTACTTAGCATAATTGTAGATCTTAAAAGTAACAGTGTTACCATTAAGATATTTTACAATTATGTTAAGTTCAGACCAAAATTGTACAATTACTTACTAATATACACCAAGACTGTTGAGTTAAAGGTACTCTGAAGGCTGTGAGATCTTCTACAGAGGCACAAGAAAGTGTTTGTCCCCGCTGCTTACCGGGAAATACTTCTTTCATAGCAACTAAATGTTTAGTGGTTGTAATAAGGCTACATGGTAAAGGTTCTCTCTTCCGTGAAGTATCGAACAATCCAGAAGCACTTTGAACGAAACTTTGCAACCACTCCGAAGCAACGTATTCGTCCGGAGCAGCGAATTGGAAAGCTTTATTTGGTTTTAAAAGTATTTCAAAGGTGTGCGGACGATGAGAATTAGGAATTCTTCGACAACCCTGACAGAGACCACCTTTTAATGGAATGGCTCGTTTGGGTAATCGTTGACTTGCATCAGTGAACATGTAAACGACACCACCTTTAAGAACAAAGTATCCAGCTTCCCATGGATTAGTCGGAGCGTTGGGATGAAGCTGTTGATAAGTATGTGGCCTATACATAAGGTCACCTTCTTTTGTTGGGCCACATGGAGTACTAGGAGGTGACATGTATTCATCTTCCATATAAATAAGGTTATAATGTTCAATTTTCTCATCCTAAAATGTTGATTTATTGCTAATTAGATTAAGGAAACTATTATTTGGAATAAACAAGATGTCTACATACTGGATGTACAGCCGTATCGCAGAGAATCGAATGCCTTAGAATATGCATATCTTCGTAATTCAATTCTTTAACTGCTGGAAGTTTTGGTTTTGTTGGAGATCGTCTCATGGCTATTTCCAAATGTGCAATTAATTCTGAAGTACTCTGAGAACATCCAGTAGAAAAGAGGTATTGCATCTCGTAATCCGCATTGGATAATAATATTGTTTGTGCATTTGGTCCAACCTACAAAAGTATTCTATTTAATACAGTGCAGTCTCGATATATGACTGCCATTTATTTCGTCCGTTGAGAGAATTTCCTTTCACACGGACTTTTATAAAAATAGAGATCATCACAATTTTAAATGCTGTCAAGTTAATGTAGATAAAAACTCCAAATAAAACTTACCATAATTACATCTAACTCGTTATAAGGAATAACGAACTGATTACTATAAGTATGGTTCATCTTTGAACCTGTCAAGTATAATGTTTTGTCCGTTAGCAAAGCAATCATTGGTTTGCTTTCCCCGTTTGTCATATACGAACTCCTAACTTTGTAAACCTTATATAACTCTTCAGTTTTGTCCCTGTAAATATGTTTCTTAAAAAGTTCTCGTAACTTCAAACTGATCTTCTCGCCGCTGAATTCTTGTTTCTCTGCGGCTACATTTTCCTGTATTTCTCTATCAAGATTATCATTGAAATCTTTGAATGAATCATAACTTGCTTTTACACCTTTGATGTACAATGGATTCGTCTTTTGTGGTTTTTTATTCTGTTTTACTTCAAATTTTCTCTCCGTAATGGATTTTAGGAATCTACTCAACAAGGAGGTTTTAGATGGAGCTTGTCTTAGAGGCGGTGCCAATAATTTGCTACTACTTTCTCCAGTTAATATCGACGTCATATTACGTTTCTTCGATGGCGAAGCTAAATGTCTACTATTCTTACGTTCATCCACATCTGACACAGTAGTACTATCTACATCTGACCAATCGCTAGAACTAGTATACTTCTTCGAATTAGACGGACAAGGCATTTGAACTTTAGATGGAGGATCTTCAACAATATTACCATACTGTTTCTCAACGATATAAGCTTCCTGCGCTTCGTTTTCCTCCAATTCAATTTCCATTTTTGGTCTTAAAGCTTTTCCAGGGTCTTCTTGACCCTCAGGCACACCGCGTTCCGAAATTGATAATCCACAAGCACATTTACAATTACTCTGACAAGGTTCACATGTTTTTAATGATCCTTTCTTGTCACAGTCGCTATCAAATACGCTCGAGGATGAGGAATACGAATAGTAATCCGAGTGTGCGTTCCTCGCGTTAACTGTCTTCTGGACATAAGGCGAATCTCCGTGGGCACACCAGCTGTATCTTCCTTTTTGTGCATCCTTTTTCTGTACTGAATTAGGCGTTAAGAAACTCATTGAAAAATCAGCGAAGCTTTCGTCGTCATCCAGTTTCATAGTTTTTAAAATGTCTTCGTGGAAGCTGACACGCTTCTTACTTTCACCGCGCTTCTTCTTACGTTGTCGACGTTGTACTATTGCTTCTGAGCTGGAAGATGATAGAATACTAGCGTCGGTCATATTGATGGTGTTCAGAATACCATACGGGGGTTCTATGTTCTCACAATCCGAAATAGTCATGCTAAGCTCTAAGAGGTTCGTATCATTATTGATCACGTACGAATTTCGTGGATCAATGTTTCTTTTGAAACTGTAACTACCATCGCTGTAATAAGTACTTCTTTTATTCAACTCTTTGACTCCGTTATCGTTTTTGTTGACTATCTTATCTAACTTTGAGTCGTCTAAACTTTTACTGTAAAAATCGTAGTCCTTCAGGGTGTCCAAACTGGAACAATTAAGCTCATTGTCGTCAAGTTTTCTAGTTAAGTTTTGATTCGCTATGTCGCTTTTCGTCACCATAACCGTTTGAAATTTGGTCATTATCCCAGGTGATTGCGTAGGTGTTTTGCCATCCTCACTGGAATCACTGGAACTGAAGTTTTTATTGTCCTCCAGGCAATTGTTTATCATTGTTTTGTACCTATTATTGCGGTATCTACGAGTATCTTCGAGATGAAAATCTTCCTGAAAGTATACATAAATTTGTGGTTTAAGTAAAATAGATATTATTTGTTGATTATGTTTCATTATAAAAATGTCTCTACCTCTTTGTAACTACTAGCATCTGTTTCATTTGCAAGATCCATATCACTATCAAAAGCAACTCCACTATCACCAGGGGAAGCTAAACTCGAAGAAACACTGGATGATCTGAGATTTAAAGATAATATGGTTCCACTCATAGGCCTCTGAGGCATGTAATTGCAAGTATCCAAATATGTCACATCCTATGTCATAAATGTATTTTGTGTTAAAAATTTTTCTGATCAGTTTTAGTTTGATTTAAATTTAGTTTACTTCAGTGTTAAATATCATTAAAAACTGTTCAGTATCAAAACAAGTTTTGAAAACAAGTTCTCAAGAATCTAATTAACATAAGAATTCAGTAAATAATAAACGAAGCATATGTTATTTGGTGAACAACCAGCTAAAAATTGTACATGTGTAGGATTTTCCATGAGTGTATAAAGAAGGTGATATATGATGAATGAAAAATAGATATGTACAAATGATAACTTTTTGCCCTTTAAATTCATAAAAACAGATTCATCTAGACATGCAACTCTTACTAAATGACAGACATAATTTATTATGGAGATAATTGTAACCAGGGGGTGATATTAATATCAACATAGGGGCAAATAAAATAAAAGTTCAGAACACATAGACGCCGACAACCACAAATCGATGCTATCAGTGACTTTTACTGTGACTACAAAAAATGAAAAAAAACTTTAAATATTGATCAGATGATATCAATTGCAACCTATACAATGTATGTAATACAAAAACATGTTAAAATATTTGTTATATAGATAACCACATGCACTAAATAAATTTTTATGAACATTCTATATCTATATATTTAATTTAAAGAAACATCATAGTTGTACTTACCAACTGTAACGTGAAGGACACATTTTCTAATCCAGCAAGTAGATTAACTAATTGATTAGTTTTATCCACATCCCGAACAAGTGCATGAGGGAAGTACTGTTTCTTTAATGTTTTAGTATCTCGTAATAAGCAAGCTAGATAACTTTCGAAGCTACCTTCGCTGAGAGTATGATAAAGCCATGCTCTACCTAAAAGAACAAGATATATGTTATAATTTTCTTCTTTAAACAGTAGTGTCAAATTTGTTTACTTCATAAACAAATTAACAGAAATACCTTTCCCAATGGAAGTTAAAACACTCTGAAGAGCATGTATCACAACAACAGTATCTTGATGACTAAGTTCACGAGCAGTACCCCAATATCCATGCCTCTCTACACGTAGTCCATGACGCAAAGCTCGATCTAACCAGTAGACCAACCATGAATCTCCGTCTAAGACTACCGTACCATATAAACTTTGAGCATAAACCTGATAAAAGTAGATAAAAATATTTTGTTTATATACTTTGATTAAAATATGAACAGAAGTATTAGTAATAAAAGACAGAAATAGTGATAGTATAAAATCTAATTATGAGAGATTAGAAATAAGAACAAAAATTTAAAAACATAGTTATTACTTAATTAAGTAACATTATACTTCTTGCACTTGCAGCTTGTTGCAATGTTTAATCATGTTTTAATCAAATATACTTTGCAATAAAAAAATGATTATTATATTCTTTTGCTGACCACAGTTTGGCCTTACGTGTGACAGTGATACCATTGCAAATGAGATAATATTCTTTGATAGGAATTCAATAACAGATTGAAAAGTGGTATTAATAACATTTATATGATGTTCAGTGAATAACATTAGCCCTCATCCAAGAGAAAATTTAATAAAAAATTATTAAATTTATAAGCACAAATATTTTTTTCACTTTCAAATTCCTTGCACAACACTTCAGTCTTCATATTTCAAGTTTATTATTTTATAAAATAGTAAAAAAAAACAATAATATTATAAAAGCTACTTGACGTTACCGCTATAGCTTGATATGACATGAAAGTCGCAAATTTAGTGTATAAAAATACCAACAGTTTACTGAGAACAAAGAAACATAGGCACACACTAGAAATTGTGACACGAAAAAAGGCAGAGTAAATCGTTAGAAACATAAAACAAGAAAACGTAATGACCGAAGAGAAGCACATGTACCTTTCGAACACGAGTTCGCGTTAAAGAACAAGAAAGAAGATAAACTCATCTAACCGTTAGACGATCAAACGCACAAGTGAATGCATTTGTGCGTACCGTTTCAATTTCAACAGTTTCGTCATGGTTAAGTAGTTTTTATCCGCGAGATAAAAGATAGGGAAAATCCGTTTAAGTCGAGAGCCTCACAATCATGGAACACCGGAGAAGGATCCACAGGGTCGTAGGAAAGGATCACTAGATCGATATGCATATTGAAATTCGCGTTAGAAGAGTGCATATGTGTAGATAGATATGTAGATGACGTATGGCCTTGATATATGTCGGCCCCTATGCTCAAGCAGACAGCACTCACCAGTTTGACAGCTTTGGTCAATTCCTGAAGTATTCTCCCTTTGGACAGTACCTTGTCGGTACAAAGGTCCATATCTTCCTGACTTGGCATCTCGATCTCTAATCTTACATGATTTTTATCGGGCGATAACACGTATTTCGTGCGAAAAGACGAAGAAAATCGAAGACACCCAAGACGGAGTACAACTCCGATGCTACGTTGGTGGAGTCGCACTGACACATTTGCCGGTGTCTCTCATTGATTTTAGTTACGCGCAGGCCGAGCGGCAATATCAAACTCCCCTTCAATCAATCTCCCCTTTATTTTTTATTATTTGTTACGCACTTGTTGGCTTCTTGATTATCGAAACCAATACACGAACAAAATTGGATTCATATTTGTCTCTGATAACAGATATCGAATAAAAGTAATAAACAGATTTGAATACGTTCGACTATAAAAAGAAACGAATAGTTTATTTCAATCATTTGTTCGAAGAGGTGGAAGATATATTACTTTCAAGATAATAATTTCTATTTTCTGTCATAAATAAACTATGTACTTATAAAGTTTATTTTAAGTTGTTTGTCTAATCACGTGACTTTGCGTCTCGCTAGTTTTATTATCTCACTATGAACGTTGCTCATAGAACGATCTCACTATGAGATCGTTGCAATTTTATCTTTTTCTACTCCTACTACATTCTTGGTTATATAGCGGGACTGCACGGAATGAGTTACAACTCTTAAACGTTTTTTATTTAACAATTTTTTCACCTCGGTCTTTTATCCGGTATTAAGTAATTAATTATTCTAATCTGTTTATATAAATGTGTTACGTGATCGGGAATATGTCATCAATAGGCCATTTTTAAAATTACACAGAAGCGAAAAGGGTATCGAAAGATAACGACATTTAATTATTTATTGGAATATTTAACAAGACGAGTGATAATACATAAATAAATCATTTACAAGAAAAGTTCACAAGGCAGTGAATAAAAGATCTGAAAATATACTTTTATATACATATGAATATGTCGCTAGTTGTCCTTCATAAAATTTAAATTCACGATAAAAAAAAACGTACATTTTAATATTATAGTAATAAATTATATAATACCTATTTTTTCTGGTAAATTACAGTCAATTTTGTCATTATCGTTTATATACCGCACTATGCTGTATAGTTCTGTCATAGATAAGCTAATGATTTATGCAAATGAAACATTGTTGAATATAGTGATAAACTGCACGATATTGATAGATAAACTTTAATACAATTCAGCGCGGAAGGTGAAAGGTTTAGTATAGTTATCTTTTTATCGTGTTATGAAATAATCTTTATGAACGTATTTTATGTGCAACCTTATAATGATTTTTCGGTGCTAATTTAGGCTACTTATACAATATATACTAGCATCAATAAAGTCTCGGAAAATACTTAAGTAAGAAAATGAAGTTACATTGATTGTAACTAAAAAAAACTTAATTGACAGTGATATTCATTGCAACACGCAAAAATTTTTTAAAATTTTCCCGCCAACTTTACTTTGTTAAGTTCAAATTATCTGTGAAAGTTTAATGGGTAATAAGGGACATAATGAAGTAAAATATGACTTATTAATTACTAGTACATAGTAAAATCCTTCTCTACTTTATCAACTATTTTATTATTCATCCAACGAGAGAATATATTTGTCAATTCATTCTGCGCATCTCGGTTTTGATTTGTTCGTGTACGCTTAGTAACCAAGAGTAACGCGAATGCGTTTGTAACACTGAGGGTATATATTGAGTAACTTTTTATTTTCTATTTCTATTATCATCAGTTCTTCTGCTGATTCACACTTTTTTGCCTAGCATATATATGACTGACCGAGTCGAAAATGCATCATAGTAAGATAACTTTAAGTGGAATAGAGCTTACTGAAGTTAGCCAAGTTGCGCAAAGCGCTCTTTTACTGGATGAGGCCATACGTTCCATTCGTGAAATAAAGTATATTTGTCATAACTCAAAACAAACCATTTTGAACAAACAGTATTCCCAATTCTGTTCCATACATTCTCAGTACTTATAAGATGTTATGTCCTATAAAAATGTAAAAAGAAGTAAAGTGCAATTGTAAAATTTGATACGATATATGATAATATTATCTGCTAAATATGATCATTTTTGTATATTGTTGTACGTTTCTAATTTTCCCGCAATATGTTTACACTGTAAGAAATTATGGCGCCAAATAAGTGTATACGTCAATTGCGTTTTCAATAATGATAAATATCTAAAAGGAAATTACGAAGAATCAATGAACAGAGTCATCAGTATTTCACAGTAACTTATTGGCATTAATAATTAACCTATTTGTGAGATACGTTATGCTGCTGACATTATAATTTTACTTTTATGTGTAAGGATTTTATTCTGTTATTTCATTATTTAGCGATATTTTCTTTCACCATTTTTATAATTTACCTTTGAATCTGCCAGTTAAAGAATTATGTCGGATCCTGGGTTGTCATTTGATGAAGAAGCACTTTCACCTGAGATCTTCAGCGATGTAGATAACGCGACAAATAACCCCGAAAGTTTTGATGATTGTAAGATATTATTGTGTTATGTTTATTTTTGATACTAGAAAATTCTTGAAAGCTGATATTATGTGTATACCATGTACAGAACTTATCTTGTATTTTTTGTTTTATTTTTTTTTAAATTAATTTAATTATGATTGATTTTGTAAAGCAAATTCGATGTCTGTTGATGTTAATGAACCTGAACCTGTGGATGATGTACCTGAATGGAAAGGAATGAGCATGGATGAAATTCGTAAGGGCTTAGGTGTCTACGAGTGTCAAGAATTGCCACCTATTTGCCCTTCTTCTACTCATACAGTATTAGTATCGGTAAGTGGAAAATTAAACTAATCTATTCAATAAGTGTGTTTTAATTTAAGAATGATTTTATATAGTTACCATTACCTGTGCGAGGAACACCTAAACCATATCCTATGCATCAAGTGGATAAATGGTGCCAAGATTATGTAAGGATGCCACATTCAAAACATAGTGTATACCCAATAGATGAGGTACGTAATTTGTGCAGTTTAATATTATTTATTGTATCTACACCTCTGTTATTGTATTTTAATATTATAGAAAGGAACTCGTCGTTATCGGAATAGATGGGAAATAATACAGGAATCATTACTTCAAAATTTTGTTTCAACTCAACAATTAGAAACTGCAATACTTTCTTATAATCACATATATGCACAACGTTGGGATTTCACTGCATTGCATCATTTCTTCTCTGAGGTAGTATTTTTATGTTTACATATCCTTTTTACATTGATAATTTAGTGTACAAATATTGTATTTACTTAATATGATATAAGATATCATCACACCTTTAAATTTATTTACCTTGAGAAGTCTAAGGTGGATATACAATATTTGTGTACTAAGTCATTAATAGCCTTTCTGAATATTTTGATTATATGATAATTTCAAACTAAAGGTAGTCGATGAAGAAGAATCAAATATTTTCTTTGAAGTATTGATGCCAAAAATGGTTCAGCTTGCTTTGCAACTCCCTGTTTTAATAACTGGTGCAGTGCCACTTTTGAAGCGTCACACTAATGCAACAATCAGTCTGAGCCAATTACAAATAGCCTCTTTACTAGCCAATGCATTTTTCTGTACATTTCCAAGACGTAATTCAACTAATCCACATTCTGAATATGGAAGATACCCGTACATCAATTTTAATAGGTATTTTGTTATGTAATTAAAGCTTTCAACTTGATTGAACTTCAAAGCACTTATTACAGTATATTATTGATTATTCTGATTCACATGGTGGAGAGAATAATCATAAATAATTATGTAGTCATTTATATATATTATATATATTAATGTATTCATTTACATAGATTGTTTTCAGCATACAAGCAGGAAAAACGAAATAAATGTGAGTCTGTAATGGAAAAAATGAAATGTATATTTCATTACTTTAGAAGGGTAACATCTAAAGGTGGGTACGTTAAAATTCTTTATACATTAAATTTTTTTATTTAATAAATATTTAATTATATTTAGGAGAAATAGAATTTGAACTTTATTATAATTTTTCCATAGAGCAGCCCCAGAAGGTGTTGTAACCATTCAGCGACGTTATATTCCAAAATCAGATTGTCCAAAATGGGATGAACAAGTACAAAAGTTATTACCATTACATGTTACAAGCAAAGGAACTATAGAAACTGAAGGAACTGGGTTTCTGCAAGTGGATTTTGCAAACAAGTAATTTAAATCTTTTAAATCAATATTGTAATAGATCGAATCTATTTATAATTCTAATTATTTGACATAATTTTAGATATGTAGGTGGTGGTGTTCTTGGTTTAGGATGTGTGCAAGAAGAAATAAGATTCGTAATATGTCCTGAACTGATGGTAACAATGTTGGTTACAGAAGAATTAGATGATACTGAAGCGCTAATTGTTAGCGGTGTAGAAAGATACAGTAAATATAACGGCTACAGCAACACTTTCAAATGGATGGGAGATTTCGTTGATGAAACCCCTAGAGATAGCAGTGGCAGACGACTAACATCTATCGTTGCTATCGATGCACTTTATTTTACCCACCCTCAATCACAATTTAATATAAATAATATAACAAGGGAGCTCAATAAGGTTGCAAATTTATTGTTAAACGCAAGTATAGTTTTATTAAATACTTCAAGTCTGATAATTTTATTTTTTATAGGCATATGTTGGATTTGTTGGTTGCGAAGGCAATAAAAGCAATCTTCCCCCTGTGGGAACTGGAAATTGGGGATGTGGAGCTTTTCGTGGAAATCCAAAATTAAAAGTTTTATTACAGCTAATGGCTTCGGCAGTAACCGGTCGATCTATGGTTTATTTTACATTTGGAGATGTAACTTTACGAGATGAAATTGCCGAAATGTATTTGCATTTTGTAAAACACGAAACAAATATAGGTATATCGATTTATAATAAAATACTTTTGAAACATTTGAAATTGATCGAGAAATTTATTAGATTATTTCTTACAGGACACATATTTTCATTATTGAGGCAATATCAAGAATTTGCTGCGACTGGGAATTCGGATTTTTATCGTTTTTTATATAATCAAAGTAAAATTAAACCGTTGTCGCACTATTTAAGTAAAAACGTTCATACCAAACATTCTACGACAAAAGAAGTAGTTTTTAAAAAGACTAAAAGCATTAACAACGGTGAGAAACGATCTCTTCATTTGGATATCCAAAAGTATCAAGAAACAGAAGAAGGAAATATACAAACTTGGTTAAATAATATCGACGAAGATACTACGAATAAAAAGAAACCGGAGATTCCAGCAGAAGAATATTTAGAAGTGAAAAACATCACGGAAAAAGAACCAATTCAGAATAAAGATAGTACAAATAAAAAAGAACAAATTCAAGATGACGATAATGCAGAGAAGAAAAGAAAACAATCGTTGTGGAAAATTTTAGGAGATACGACACAAAATAAAACAAATCACGAACGTCGATTGTCTGGTCTTGAATTGTTAGATGTTAAACAAGAGGCTGTTTCTTATCAGGCTAGTAATAGTTGTAATGAATCAATGGAAAATAAAAATTGGCAGACAGTATTAACATCTACAGACTCGTATAGTACTTACAATGAATCAGTTCAAATTTCAAATGAAAACCCTACATCTTCGTGTAAACATGATTCACCGACCAAGAAAATTGGACAGCGAAAAATTTCAGATTTTTTTCAAAGAACAAGTTGAAAATTATAGTACATTGCAAATTAAAGACTTCTGTTAATCAGACATACTGTAATGCAAGATTTTGTAATGATACATACTTTGTACATAATGTAATAATGAAAATAAATGAAAAAAGTAATTTTCGGAATATTCCTGGTGTTTTCTTTTATGCCTTGGTTTTGTAATTTTATGTATATGTATACTGTTATCTTTTGGAAAGCATAATGTACAATATATTGCCGTTTCACTATATTGTTATTCAACTATTAATCTTGTACAGTATGATAGAGTAATAAAATAGTAGAATGATAGTATAGTGATAAAGTACTAGGATAGTAATATGAAATAGTAGATTAGATAATACCAAAATAATGAAATGATTGAATAAGAACAGTTTATTTGATTAAAAGAATCGCAGGTAGATACGTATTGTTTGCTTAAAAAAGATAGTAAGATTTGAAAGATGAATAGATCTACAAACTAATAGTAGTCACGTGATATTTATCGACGTATCGCGTTGCCCATGGACCGAAGAAATCGTCGAATATGAAGATGGCTGCTGCCACTGAAATATTAAATACCCATACTGATAGAGCAATTTTTCGAAAGAAAATGTAGGATTTTCTGATTTCCGACGCGTTTCAGGTAATAATTGATTAACTTTTAGCGAGTATAGTGTATGTCCGCGTGGCAATATCCAGTCTTCTTCGTAAGAATCGTGGGCGGTTACGGAGAGTTATCGTAACTTCACTCTAACTTGACATTTTGACAGGAAGCAGACGTAAATATTGAACTGAGCGTTCGATGAAGAATAGTGTCACTGATTGAAAGTGTAAAAATTGTTATGACATCTGCCCGAAAAATTGATTGTCGTGTTTAATGAATCGAGAAACGATGTCCCGACTTGTCTTACACAACAATGTGCCATTTTCACATGTTATACGTTCTCCGATATGTTAATATTTTAAATAACAGTGCGATAAGCATTTAAACCGATCGTATAATTGCTGTTTAACATCTACATTTTGCAAAATTTGTTTTTAAGTTTCGTTTATCGTTTTTAAGTAATTTCTGATAATATAGAGTGATTATTTGATCATTTTTAATATTATTGTTGTATCAAACGTTAACTTTTTCGGTTTTATATGTTTATTAATCATTTTTTTAAATTATGATTATTTTTTTTAACACAAAATTTTTTGGAACCTGATTATAATAATGACATGATAAATTTTCATTTTATATCGTACATATATTTTATATATTTGTAATATGAATTAAGTTATTATGAATTTGGTAATTTGTATTATATTTTTGTCATTTTATAAATATTTTATGTATAATACAGAGAAGTATTCTTTGACTATATCTTTATAATGTTTTTTATATTTCTTTATTCTAATTTATTTATATTATTGAAGCATTATAAATGTAGATTTAATTTTATGAAATATAAAATGTAAAAATACTCATTCACGTAATACCCACCATAACATGAATGAAGTAAGTTAAAAGATACATTCTGTTTAATGGAATTTTAGATTTTGAATATTAGTGTTAATACATGTATTCATGTGTTTCTAGCAAATATTAAGTATGAACATAATGCGTAAATTACGAGGGGGTACTAGTGTCGGAGGTATGGGTTCCAGCGGTGCTGGTGGTTTAGATGATAGTGCAGGAGGTACAAATCCTCAGCATACTGCTTTGGGTCTTATGCACCTTAAAAAACTTTTTTCTGAATATACCCATCCCCCACATCCCCTCTCGGATGCTGAACGTGATGATAAACTATATAATATGTTGCCATTATTTTGTAAAGTAAGTTTATATGTCTTATATGAATGCAAGTAGAAAATAAATATTTAAACGTTTGTTAAATAAAAACTAAATAAACAAAACTTCTACCAATTTCAAGTAATTAATTTTTAGGTATTTGGATCTAGTCCAGCAGGAGATATGAGTGAAAAATTTTGGGATATCTTGGCATTTACGCAACAAGTATCTAGACTAATGGTATCTGAAATTAGAAAAAGGGCAAGTAATCAGAGCACTGAAACTGCAAGCTGTGCTATTGTAAAATTTTTAGAAATTGAAAACAGTGAAGAATCGAGTAATGGTTGGATGTTATTGTCTGCACTAAATTTGCTTGCAGCAGGTGATACTTCCCTGATACAGGTATATATTGTAATTCAATTTTTATTATTTTAACTAATATGTCCTCTGTTAATGTAATATTTATGTTCTGTCAGGCAATGACTACTGCTTCTGTTCCATCAACATTGGTTAAATGTTTGTACCTGTTTTTTGATTTACCTGAAATGATTGACGATGAAGCTGAGATTACAGACACAAATAGCGAATTTACACCAAAACAACGTAGAATACTTTTACAAAAAATATTTGTTCAGGTTAATATGTTGATAAAATTTTTTAATTATCTTCAGCATATTCTAAATTTTTTATGAAACTCTTATTTTGAAAAATATTTTAATTTATAGCTATTGGTGAGACTGTGTAGTCACCCTTATCCAGCAGAAGAACTTGCCCGTAAAGATGATCTAACTTTACTATTCTCAGCAATAACTTGTTGGTGTCCTCATTACAATGTAATGTGGCGCAAAAGTGCAGCAGAAGTATTAATGACTTTGTCACGACATGGACTTACTCAAAATGTAGTAAGCTACATTCATAGTAAGCATTGTTCAACATTTTTTTCATACAATTAGATGCACGTATATTAAAAAATATTTTGATATCATCTCTTTTAATTATAGATAAAGGATGTATAGCGTTATGTGTTGATAATATGCAACGTGTACCTGAACTGGCACCATTGGAAGTTGTAGAAATGTTTGTCACAGTATTCTGTTTTTTAAAAGACTCTAGCGAGGTATCTCAGACACTCCTGGACGATTTTCGCGCTTGTCAAGGATATATCTTTCTATCAGAATTTTTACTAAAGTGAGAATTGTGGTTTTAATGTCTATATTACTGTTTATTACCAATTTTACAATTGTTTATGTCCTGCAGACATGCTCCATCACGGTTAGAACAAGATAACAGAGCAGAGGCACAAGATGCCATTCGGAATTTAGTGCTTATGCTAGCATCTTTAACAATGTGTGGACACACAGAATTAAAGCCAAGTCAAGCTAGCATGGGATCTCTATTTCAGATGCTTGGTTTTACTTTACCACAACCAAGTAATAGAGGTACAAGCATACAAAAATTGTCCTATAACCATTAAATGTTTCAGGTGAATTTTGTTTTAAAATATTGTATCCTTTACAGGAGGGAGTGTTCGAAATATTCAGGCATTTCAAGTATTACAATCTGTTTTTGTAAAATCGAATTCACCTCTTTTATGTTGTACAATTCTTGATGCAATATCTAGCGTATATCATAGTGACAATGCCAATTATTTTATACTTGAAGGACAAAATACACTATCCCAATTTGCAGAAAAGATTCACCTAAAAAATCGAGAAATACAAGTAAAATTCTTTCAGCTATTGGAATTTATAGTGTTTCAACTTAATTTTGTGCCTTGTAAGGAACTTATATCTTTATCTATATTACTCAAAACAAATAATTCCACTAGCTGCAGTATCTTATGCATGGAAACACTTCTTAATATCCTCAGGTAATGTATCAAATTTTTTACTAATTAGTTTTTTGGCAAAATATTTCTTATTTATTTTAATATATATTTTCAGGCATAATAATATCTTTAAGGATGTCTACAGAGAAGTGGGTATGTTGGAAGTCTTTGTTACATGTCTTCATCGTTATGCAACTCTGCTTAAAGATAAACAAGCTGCACATGATCAAGGAATAGGTATCATTCTTTCCCATTTTTTAATATCTTTCATCAGTGGATAAATTTGTCTTTTAATTTATAAAAATATGTATTTCTTTCAGAATATAAAATCTGCCCAGAGGATGAACGATTGGGTGCCTTAGTAATGGAAGCCTTGACGACATTGTTAGCAGGCAATGTTCAAAATGCTAATGTTTTTAGGGAATGTGGTGGAGCACGTTGCGCGCATAATTTAGTACCATATATGGATTGTCGTTATCAAGCACTTGGTATTGTTAGAGAATTAATACTTAGCGCAGGAGGAGATGATGACATGGCAACTCTGCTAGCAGTCATGCACTCAGCACCCTCTAATGCTTTGGTATTAAAAACACATATATTAAAGGTTCGTTTTTGAATGTTAATTTTATTTGTTAAGTTTTTAAGCATCATAAAAAAATCTTATCATTCATTTTAGTCTTTATTGGCTTGCTTACGAGAGTCTCATCGAACAAGAACGGTTTTTCGAAAAGTGGGAGGTTTTGTATATGTGATGTCAGTGTTAGTATCTTTGGAGGGTCAATTAGGCATGCAGAGATCAGAAGACACTGAACCTTGTAATGATATAATAAAAAGAACGTCACAGGAAGAAGCCCAATTATTAGTCCTTTTACATGTGGTGTTTCACACAATAAGTACAGCTATGAGATTTGAACCAGCAAATGCAAAATTCTTTCATCATGAGGTAAATATTTAAATATAGTTATAAGTGATTATACAATTATTTTATTAATACTTGTTGTACAGATATGTCAGTCGAGTTTGTGTGATACGTTACGACTTCTCGGATGCTTCTCGACACAGACAAAGCTTACTGAAATAGATATAATACCAACTATGAATTATCATAATGTGTTATCAACGCTATTTACTGGAAGCGTACTAGAACCTGTATTTCCAGACATTATGCCAAAGACATTAGCATATGCATGCTTATTACTACGACTTCTATACGATGTAGCACTTGACTCCTTTGATAAGCCAAATTTGGCAGGTTTAGGAATGAGATCGCCAAGTCACAAACAAAACAGCGTTGAGGTGATTTTTAATTTACAATTTATGGAACTATTTGTACTATTACCTATCAACATATTAACCATAAACGTATTTTAATCTTCTTTCAGCAACAAAAATCTTTTGATTCTCCGGGTAGTGGAAAGAGAAGCATCATTAATTCTTTAAATTTAAGTCCTCCTACTCCTGAACCAATTGTTGTTCATCCTGGCATAGTTGTTGGAATGTTACATTTACTTCCATCAATCTCAGAACCATCAAATCCACAAGTAGCTTTAGCTTTACAATTATATGTCGCTGAAATCATTAAAAGTTTAGTGCGTTCTGAGAGAAATCAGCAAATAATGTGTGACGCTGGAATGGCGGGTGAATTATTGTCTGTGGGCAGAATCGCTTTACAAGATGAAACACATCCTTTACATCAACCATTACAGTACATCATAGAAAGACTTGCAGCACAGTCTTTAGAACCACGTGATTTAAGGTAAGTTGTAAAATAAATTTTCGAAAAATAAATATATATAATATGTATATTTTTTATTTCAGAGAATTTTTACGTTTGGGTGATCCATTGTGTTGCATTTCGCTCGATGATATTGAACCAAATAAACCTCGAGGGGGGCCTGTACCACTAACTCGTATTAAAACTTTAGTATCAATGACAACACCGAAAGATTTTCGCGCCCACGGTTCTTGTACTTTACCACCTTTTGTAGAACTTGATATGAGTGCAGAAGGATTTGCATGTCTATATTTACCTAGTGTTGCACCACAAAGTACAACTCCGCCTACAGTTGTAGCTGCTGACAGTAGTGTACTTGGTGGAATTGGTTCAGGTAAATTCTTAATACAAATGTAAACTAAATGGGTTCAGTGGCACTTGTACATTTCATCATTGAAAAATTTGAAATTTTCAGGCGATAGATTATTTCCTCCACAAACTGGTTTGACTTACAGTACATGGATATGTGTTGATAAATTTAGTGATCCTAGAACTGATCCCCACTGTGTACGATTATTGACATTAGTACGTACTCCACAGTCAGCAAAAGATTTAATTTGTTTGACTGCAGTACTTAGTGCAAGAGACAAAGCTATTATTGTATCCACACAAGAAACGGCAATGCCACAAAGTAAGTTTTATTAGAGTACACATCATTAGAAATGTCTGTTAACGTGTAATATGTTACTTAGATGTAGGTGAATGGGAGCCAGAAGGAACTGGTGAATGTGGTGCAAGGGTCTGGTGTCCTGACTTACTTGAGGGGCAGTGGCATCATATAGCTATCGTATTAAACCGTGCTGTGTTAAAGAATTCAAGTTTCTCATTATACTTAGATGGTCAACATATTCATAGTCAAAAGCTTCATTATATTACACAAGTTCCTGGAGGAGGTGCAGCAAATTTAACAGTGGCATCTCCAGTGTACGGCTATATAGGAACACCACCTTGTTGGCGAAGGTATTCAAGGCTTACATGGAAACAGGGGCCATGTCATTTAGTGGAAGAAGTATTTAATTCGCAAAGCATAGCAACACTATTTAAACTAGGTCCACATTATATGGGTAGTCTGCAAGCTCCACAACTATCAGGTACTTGCATAAATTTTATATTAGATAATATTCATTTAATTATTCTTATGAATGTTACTCACAATAAGTTTATTATTTTTGTTGCAGCACAAGAACCTTTAATGTCGCTTGTTGCAGAAGAGAAAGTTGTGTTTGGATTAAATGCTAAAGCAATGTCTCAATTAACATTAGCTAAAATTAGGAAAGTTTACAGCCGAGCTGATAATAAATCAATTGCTAAACAAGTACTCATAATTTTTCTTACTTTTTATTATATTTCATTTTATCCGTTGTTAATTGGTTTTTATTCAATAGCTTGGTATGTCATCGCACGAAAATGCCACACCTATTAGAGTTCTTCATAATTCAGCGGGTCATCTTAGTGGACCAGCAAGAGCCCTAGGAGGTGTAGTTGTTGGTTATCTTGGTGTTCGAGTCTTTAGTCCTCGACCCGTCGCTACAATGATCGATAATGTAGGAGGATGCTCAGTGTTGTTGGGTAAAATCTCAAAAATAATACAGTTTTAATCATAGCCATTTATGTAATTGGAATTTTAAAATGAAAATTTAAATTTGTGTTATAGGTTTGATAGCTATGGCTCAAGATGTAGAGTCCTTATATGCTGCTGTCAAAGCGTTGGTTTGTGTTGTCAGATCCAATCAAACGGCCCAACAAGAAATGGATCGACGAAGAGGATATCAAACATTGGCGATGTTACTACGTAGGAAATGTCCTCTTTTAAATAGTCACATTTTGCATCTTACGTTTAGCCTTGTTGGTACTGTTGACAGTGGTAGAGAAACTAGTGCAATCCCGAATGTTATGGCGTTTCAAGATCTCTTATGCGATTTGCAAGTATGTCTCTTCATTATCCATGAATGATTTAATCCTAGTAATAAACATCACAAAGTAATCAATATTTTATAGGTTTGGCACGAAGCACCAGGAGAACTTCTAAGATCACTTCTAGAGCATTTGTATGAATTAATAGCAGAGTCAAGTGAAAAGCGAACAAATTTACGTTTAATGAGAGATCTGCAATTGGTTCATAAATTGTTGCATATTTTGAGCGATGTAAAGCAAAGTACTACACGACAAATTTTGCTCGCATTACTTAGTATTTTATTGAGTCAACCTAGACAAGCTGACTTACTTTGGTAATTTGTTGTATTTGTACACCTTGTGTCACAGTTATTTGGTAACAGGTGTTAGTGTTAATACATTGCTTGTTATAGGTTTGGGCAATTTATCGTAGCTACATTACCCCAGAGTTCAGAAAAGCATTTAATCCTTCGCGAAAGTGAAGGGAATAAAGAAGGCGAAGGAGAACATATACTGCTGAGAAATCGTTGTTTGCAACTTCTACATTTTTTATTATTTAATGGCCCCAACGTGAATGTAAAGTAAGTTATCGTTTCAAGTAAATTGTTTTGATTCAGATGTCTGTTATTTACTTTGAATTATATTTTCAGTATGTGTGAAGAATTAGCTAAAGTATTAGGGTTAGACTGGATATTATTATTTCTTCAATCTGGCCTGCATAGCACCACAGTGATATGGGGATTGCGAATTTTAGTAGCTGTATCTTCTGTACAACCAATACTACAGAAATTTAAGGAAGGAACCAGTAATGGCGGATGGTTACGTCACACGGATCATAATAAGATGGCATTAGCGCTTGGTATACACAAGATATATTAAATAATAACAAATAAAACCTCAAGCTATGTGTATTTTATTCTTAAAAATTTTCTTTAGGTTGTCACCAGCAAATGTCAGGTGGTGAATCAAAGCCATCTGGCCTTCATGTACCAGGATTTCAACATTTGGGATGGTTGTTACCGCAACATGTGGATTTGGTACCAGAGTTGTACTTTCTATTCATTGCTCTTATGATGGGACAACCCGTCAAGTTATTGCCTACCGACTCAAAAGTCATTTTAAAAGTTCAGTATATTACAAATAGTTTAGTAAAAAATATTCGAATCAAACATAAATGTAATATAATTTTTTGTTTTGTAACAGCTTGATTTGAATAATGTATGGAACTTTCTATTCGGCGTCCCAGCAAATCATACGCGATCATCTTTTGCTAGTAGAATTAATCTTTGTCCCGAGGCCGTGGTTACTCTACTAGCAATGGTACGAACGATGTTGAATAATTATTCGATAAAGTAAGTTTCTGCTTAGTGAAAATAATGCTGGCTTTTCCTCGAATAATTAATCTATATATCATATTTATTTAACAGCCCCGAATCTTTGCCTGAATGGTTAAGCGATTATCCAGTGACAATAATACAGTTCCTGTTCTTCCTTTATCATAATTTCACTGACTTCGTGCAAGTGTTCATGTCTGCAGAAGTGTTGGGTGCACTAGCTGGTACTTTATTTCCAAAGCCTGCAAATTCCAGTCAAGACAGCAGCGGAGCTAGTACTCCAGCAGATGAGGCAAGACTTAGAAATCCTCTTTTGATAGAGTATCTATGCAGTTTGTTATTAATGAGGTGTTACTGTTATAGCAAGAACCAGTGTTGGTCAGATCTCCGTCGAAGGACGTTGGTCTAACAACTCATCCCGCAAAGAAGTTTGTTATGGACTTTTTACGAGTTATCGTAGTGGATTCTCTTTCTTTACCAGTCACCGCGAAATCTCCACCAGTTATTGATTTAGTTCTGGAAGCGTGGCCAGAATATGCCTCTACAGGGCAACAAACACGCTATCAAACAGAAGTCTTATCCATTTTAATGGAACACTTATTAGTTGCGGATGTTCTGATCGGTGATCAAGCAGCTTTACCTGTTGTTCCTGGTGGATCAGTGAACAATATAACCAATAATGTATGCTACGTTGCAGCCAGAATAATAGATAAATTATGGCAGGGTAAATTTTTAAATCTGACTATTTTCTCAACTTTCGTAATAAGTTTAATATTTAATATAATACTGTATTCATAGGTGCCCTAACGAAAGATCCGCATGAAGTGTTCGATTTTATTGTAAAATTGATTGGGCAAGCAAAAAGACGACCTGGTATTGTTAGTATGGAGGGTCTTCATCATTGTTTAAATAGAACAATTTTATTTTTACTTTCACGACCCACAGATTCAATAGCTGATCAAATGGCGGTGTTAGAAGCATTGCATAAACTTACCACTCACAGGTAGCATTAATAAAAAATTATTTATCGAGGTATATTTTGCATTCTACATTTTTTCTGTAAATATCTTTTACAGGTTATTGGTTTTTGGCGCTGGTAATCATGAATTGGAATTCATTGGCTGCTTAACCTACTGCTTATTGCAGTTAACAGCTGACATAAAAATTATGCTAGATACTAATGCGAAAACTACATGGCACGTTAATCCCCAAGTCGAAGCAAGTGACGATAGACTGACATCTCATCAAGGTCACAATTTGATGGCTGTTGCTGCAACGAGAGTTTGGGAAGAATTATATGTTTGTAAAAAGCCTGCTATAGAAGAAGTTTTTAAAATCACTCTTCCAGCACCTGTAGGTAACGAACGAGCTCCTGAATTATCTGTAGTGAGAGATCAAGTACACGAAGCTGCAACCAGGCTTTGGTTAAATTACGTTGTCATGGAAAGAAAAGCTTCGTACAGAGTTCCTTGGGAACTTCATAATCAAATACAATCGGTAAGCATTCAATCAAAATTCTTTTCTTAGGACTGGATTTATGAAGAGATGTATGTTGTAGAAAATTCAAAAGGTAACCGGAGGTTTAACGAGACTGGCCAGTCGAACAAAAGTTAGGAAGGAAGAATCCGTACGTGTTAGATTAAGATTACATCAGAATACTGTAGCGCAATGGACGGAACAACATATCGCGTTGGTCCGGGAACTGGCTGCAGCGAAACGATTGCAATATATACAAACGAATCAACATACTCAACGTTACGTATATCAAGTAAGAATCTCGCGGTCTATAGTCATGTTTTGTGACCATGCTTATGTTGTGATTCTTTAAATATCTAATAATGTATGGTGTAGGAATGGTTACAAACCGAAACAGAACTAACTAGAGAACGTGGTCTTTGGGGACCACCGACACCCACTAGACTCGATAAATGGATGTTAGACATGACCGAGGGTCCATGTAGAATGAGGAAGAAAATGATGAAGAACGAACTCTTCTATATACATTATCCTTATCGACCCGAGTTAGAGCATCCTGATAACGTAAGTTGTTCTCGCTAACTAATTAACGAATACAATGTTAATCATTTTAATTTTATACAGAAACAATTGAAGTACAAAGTTGCAACAAGCACTGACAGTAAAGAGTATTATTTAAAACAACTTGGTAATTCATCTGGCATGTTTGAAAGAGAACGAGATCCTGTTATCGATGACACTCCATTAAATGTTAATGAAACGTCTACGGAAAGTGAACCACCTATGGTACCATGTACATTAGAACGTCATGCCAGTGAACCGGATGAGGCGCCTGAGGATAATGAACAAGAAGAAGAAAATAATCAGACTGTTCCAGACAATCAAACTTTGATACGACTGTTAGAGGAGCACGAGAAGGTTTCTACTCATTGATAATTTATTGAAAGAGCATGGAATGGTTACAAAGCATGACTTCTAATCTGTCTGTCTTTTCAGATAAGTCACATGTTCAGATGTGCCAGAATTCAAGGATTAGATACGACTGAAGGTTTACTGTTATTTGGAAAAGAACACTTCTATGTAGTTGATGGGTTCACATTGTTAAAATCCAGAGAAATAAGAGATATCGAAAGCTTACCCGATGCTTACGAACCAATTTTACCATCGCCAGGTTCTCCTAGAAGATCTAGAGCCATGAGGCAGTGTTCGAAATTCAACTATGAAGATATCAGGTAATTCAGCACATAATTATGTTATTGAAATTTCAGAAAATGGAATCAATAGCCTTGTTTTATATTTATATATTTTTGTATTATAGGGAAGTCCATAAAAGAAGGTATTTATTACAACCTATGGCGTTGGAAGTATTTAGCGGAGATGGTAGGAATTATTTATTAGCATTCCCACGAAAAGTAAGAAACAAAGTGTATCAAAGATTTATGACATTTGCGACGGCAATCGCTGACAGTGCTCAGCAATCTGTTGCCGGTCAGAAAAGAACGGCAAATGTGGAACAGGCTACTGGCCTGCTTTCAAATCTAATTGGAGAAACTTCAGTTACTCAGCGATGGGTGGTTAGTATTTAAAATGATCTTAAATTCTCGTACTGAAACCAAACTAATCTAACCAAATATAATCTAACACTGATCTTTCAGAGAGGAGAGATTTCAAACTTTCAGTATTTGATGCATCTTAATACTTTAGCTGGTCGCAGCTATAACGATTTGATGCAATACCCAATATTCCCATGGATTTTGGCTGACTATGATAGCGAAGAATTGGATCTCACTGATCCAGATACATTTAGAGACTTTAGTAAACCTATGGGTGCACAGAGCCCAGAAAGATTATTACAATTCAAGAAAAGGTATGTGGAGTTCATTAATACAGTGTAAATAAGTGAATAAATATTTTAAATGTTAATTAAAATTAGATACAAAGAGTGGGATGATCCACATGGAGAAACTCCTCCTTATCATTACGGAACCCATTATTCTTCTGCAATGATAGTATGTTCTTACTTGGTAAGGATGGAACCGTTCACGCAACATTTTCTCCGGTTACAGGTTTGTAAAGAATCATTTGATAATTTAAGACAGACATGAACAAGTTCAAAAATTTAAAAGCTAATCAATATTTTATATTTAAAATTTGGACTTTCTGAAATCTGTGAACTATCACTTGGTCATGCCTGATTCAATTTACTGGTTAAAAATGATAATTCTAAATTTGTTATTTAGGGTGGACATTTTGATCTGGCGGATAGAATGTTTAATAGTATAAAAGAAGCTTGGCTCTCAGCATCTAAACACAATATGGCTGATGTCAAAGAACTTATACCAGAATTTTTTTATCTTCCAGAGTTTCTTGTAAATTCTAATCACTTTGATTTAGGTAAATATCATATGATCAAATTTTCATGAGCTATTAGCAAAACAGTTATGATCAATTTTTTACTATATTCTTAGGTTCTAAACAAAGCGGTGTACAGTTGGGGGATATTGTACTTCCGCCATGGGCAAAACAGGATCCTAGAGAATTTATACGCGTGCATCGCCTTGCTTTGGAATGCGATTATGTATCACAACATCTGCATCAGTGGATTGACCTAATATTTGGCTGTAAACAAAATGGGCCTGCTGCAGTTGAAGCAGTGAATGTATTTCATCATTTATTCTATGAAGGCAACGTTGATATTTACAAGTAAGCTTATCAACAGTTGACTACTTTCTAATAATATTTGCATGATTCAATTTTTATAATTTGTAACATGCATATTTTAGTATTGATGATCCTCTAAAAAAGAATGCTACTATTGGATTCATCAACAACTTTGGTCAAATACCGAAACAACTGTTTAAAAAACCACATCCAGCGAAAAAGATGACGCAAAGAACCAGTGTCATAGACCCTGGACCTATTACTCCTGGCTTAAGCATTACCACATCTGACAAATTGTTCTTCCATAACCTTGATAATCTGCAACCCTCGCTTCAACCTATTAAAGGTTTGTCATTTTCATATTTTTGTTACCATTTTTTTATGTACTTGTTTAATCCTATGTTTATTACAATTGTCAAATTTATTTTATTTCAGAACTGAAGGGTCCTGTTGGACAAATACTTCACATTGATAAAGCAGTATTAGCTGTGGAACAAAATAAAACGCTTATTCCTCCATCATATAACAAATATGTTGCATGGGGTTTCGCAGATCATTCCCTCAGAATAGGAAACTATGACAGCGATAAAGCAATATTTGTCTGTGAAGCTATGATACAAAGTAGCGGTGAAATAGTAGCTTGCGTTTGTCCGTCTTCCAAATCAATAGTAACTGCTGGCACAAGCTCTGTAAGTCACTGTATAAATTTTATTTTTGTTGATCGCTTGCTTAAAGTGTAATTATATTATAGGTTGTGACGGTTTGGGAATATACCAAGAGACAACTTTCTATTAAACAATGTTTGTACGGTCATACCGATGCTGTTACGTGTTTATCATCAAGTCCAGCGTACAATGTGATTGTATCAGGATCTCGCGACGGTACGGCAATCATATGGGACTTGTCTCGATGTTTGTTTGTTCGTCAACTTAGAGGACACGCAGGACCGGTAGCTGCTGTAGCCATAAATGAATTGACGGTACGTTTGAATTAGTTTAAGTACAACATAATAATCTGAACCCGAAGAAGAATGTAAGTTCATAAAATATTTAAATTTAATATAATTTTAACAGGGAGATATAGCAACGTGTGCAGCCACATGGCTACACGTATGGAGCATCAATGGAGAGGAACTAGCAAGTGTCAACACGTGTGTTGGTCGTGCAGATAGAATGCAGCAAATTTTATGCGTTGCTTTCAGTCAAACCCACGAATGGGATTCGCAAAACGTTATTATGACAGGATCGACGGACGGTGTAGCTCGTGTAAGAATAATAATATATAAATAAAATGTACAACCATGACCACAAATTAAATATAAACTGTTTTATAGATGTGGTCGATGGATTATGTACAAGTGCCTGCAGAAGAAGAAAAGCCAGAGGAAGTTTCTGTTACCAAAGAGAAGAATACCAAGATAAATACAAACGACGATCAAAATGAGGATACTAAAAAACGGGTACATGAATTAGTTAAACAAATGAGTATTTCTGCCGAAGGATCAAGTATGCTTGCAAAGAGCGGCTCCGAGAGTAGTCTATCAGAAGCGGAGAATTCGAAGGAAGCGTCGAGATTGCACGAAGAGAAAGAAGAATGTTCGGACAACGAGTCGAGCAACGGTTCGAGCAATAAACCATCGCCGCAAAACAACAACACGCCTACGGTCGTGCTTCGAAGGAAAAGTCGAGGAAATCCGATGTTTCGGAAAAGCGAGGGCGGTGGACGCGCGGACAGCGAGGGTACACAAACGAGGTATCAACTCATTTCACAAAATCCTTCGTGTCCTTTCTACCGATAATAACGCAATTATTTCACAGTGAGTTATCCAGCAATGCTGGAGATTCCGAGGGAGCTCTGCGAGCTAGTAAAAGTGATACTAGTTTAACGGATAGCTTCGTCATGGTTACCGAAGCTGATACGAAACCTAAGAAAATTAATCCACAGAATATTTTGAGAGACGGTTTTAAGTGGCAACGACAGTTAGTGTTTAGAAGCAAATTAACGATGCATACTGCGTATGATCGCAAAGATAATGCGGAACCGGCATCTATAACGGCTCTAGCAGTATCAAGGTAAAATGTTGATATATACTCCTCGCTTAATATTATATGTATACATAATTGAAGTCCCCGAGATGATATAGAGATGGTGTATTGAATCATAATCAAGTAGCGACAAATAAACTTGAAACATTAAACATGAAGTGACATACAACATCTCAATTGCAGGGATCATAGGACAGTATATGTTGGAGATACAAGAGGAAGAGTGTTTTCATGGAGTGTCTGCGAACAACCAGGACGTACAGTGGCTGATCACTGGTTAAAAGATGAAGGAGCTGACTGTTGTGTTGGTTGCGGTGTTAGATTCAATCTTTATGAGAGGAGACATCACTGTCGTAACTGTGGACAGGTGTTCTGTTCAAAGTAAGTTATGATACTGCAATGTCTACAATGTAAATTTTGTGATGCTGTGTAGCTACGAAGGAATTTCGTCTACTTCGTACTTTAATGGTTAATGTATCCTTTATTAACCTTTTTTATATTTCCATGTACAGGTGCAGTCGATTCGAGTCGAAAATATCGAGGCTTGGAATTTTCAAACCTGTTAGAGTTTGTCAAGGTTGTTACTCGTCATTACGCTCCCAGCATTCTGCTGAGAGCAGCACTTAAATATAACAGTCTGTTGTACGGTTTCGTGTAAGTTATTGGTTCTAGAAGAGGTACAGAATGTACATAATCACGAAGTACCTCTTTGTGTCTCTGTTTCGAATTGTTGTGCAAGAGAAATGAAACAGTGCATTTCATTTTTTGTTCGTATCTTCTGTTATGACACTCTTGCATTTCTATGAGAAAGGCAGGAAAACTGATCGCTGCATTTCAATTTTTCGTATGATCAAATAGAATTGAAATTATTTCAATTTCTTTTTATTTATATAATTGATTTATGAACCTTGCAATACATTTCTGTCGATGTTATAACGTTGCATATGTATACTTTTTACTATTCTAATAAACTAGGATTTCCTAGAAAGAATCGGCCTGGTTCACTTTATCGACAGGTTTGTATTGGACGGATATCAGTATTGTGGAAATTGACGTGACAATGAAAGTCTACAAAGCACACATTGCGAAACACGAACACGTTCTTCGTTTTTGAATTTCCAATCGTTTCTGATACTTTTCTACGTCGTGTATGTTTATACTTTATACTTGTCGAAGAACAACGTGTACAGTCAGATTTTATGTTATATATTTAATTCATTTCTTTTTTTAACGATGAAATCATGTATAATATCGATATTTAATGTGCGTGATCTGTGATTCTTTTCTTTCCTATTTTAATTTAATGAATTTAAGATAAATAAATTTTGAACGTTGTTATTAATAACTACGTAGAACGCTATGTACTATTTATGCGATTAATTTCCCTGTCACAATGCTTATATCGTTTCTTACATTGATTATATTAAACAATTATTTTAAATTATTAGTAGAAAAATGATACCAGATGTCAATATTGTTAATGGAAAAATATAAGATTCAGTATCTTGAAATTTACCAAAAATTATAACTGCACCGAGTATTGTTCGCACTGTTCTCTTCTACTTTATATTTTACTTGTAATTACAATTGAATAAAATGTTAATTTATTTGTTTCTTTATAAAATAAATATGTTCTGTACATAACACAGTGATAATACTCGGTGTGAACTATTATAAGAATTGTCAGTGGTACGTAATTTATTACTGTACCATGAAAGGCAGGTCTTTTATTTTTCCATTGCATAGAATTGAAATATTTATAGTCTTGAAATTCAAGAATATATATGTTATGATCTAAAGAAAAAGAAAAAAAGAGATATGCAATTGCAATGCACCCTTTGTGACCGCTGCCTCTACAGGTATATACATATATATATACATATATATATAATAACTTGTAACTTTATAATAGACAATACCATAATTATGTAAAAGTGTTATTAACTGTAAGATGGTTAAATGGAAACCATAGACTCTAAAACCAGCAGTAATGTTATAAGCAATGTCATAAATGTGGAATACGCTCGTTTGTTCACAAATTATATATCGTGATCGTATCTGTAAAATTAATAGTAACACAACAGAGGTAAATTAAAAACGTGCTCTTGGATAAGCGTTTTATAGAATTTTGAAATGGTACAGAATCGTGAAAGCAACATATTTCTGGGGGAAAAAATTAAATTTATCTAAAGGCTAACAAGAATCCATGAGCAGGCGAAATATACAAAAATTTGTATAAATAAGACAACCGCGGTATTTAAAGAGAAAAAAGTTGTCTCCTTGTATGAATAACGAATTCTACCATTTGTATTCTATCGACGATACACTTCCATTTTTCTAAAGGCACAAATTTTATAAGGAACAAGAATAAGAGATAGTGCGACGATTAAATATTGTGAATGAGGAGGACACAACTTAAATACGTCAAATATTGTTTTAATGTGGTACAACAGAGTACTACCATGACTAGTCAAATATAATTACAAGCACAATGTTAACGAGCATCCTTTCAAAAAGGATGCATTTGGTACGAGGTTCAAAAATAGATGCTGGAAATGGTGTGCATGAGCTTTAACACTTGAAACTCTTAATTATGCAATCACATAAAAAGAGTTATCAAATAATATCTTATGCAAGTAATATCTGTGTGTCATTATTAAATGCCAGTTCTAATAAAACATTGCCATTTATCTTTACTTTTGTACTCCTACTTATATATACACGATACAAAACTTATGCTTAGTTCTTCGATGGAATTGGAAAGCTTGCAATTAATTCTAATCCATGCTGTACTGGTTACTTTGAAAAAGTATTTTCTACCTATTTCTCAAGATAAACCCAAGCGATAAACGAAGGTGGTTTTAAAGAGTTTAAATTGTCTAAGGGTGGGATGGATCTAACTGTAAAAGAATATATTATTTTGTTAAGAAGAAATTAGATAATTGTGTATAAACAGAACATAATTACTTTATAGAGGTAATAAGTATCGTTTCTAGTCATGTTCGTTTTGGATATCCTTTATAATTTCTTTTATTCTGAACAGTTTTATATTTTCAAGCAGTATTATTTGTAATCATATTATCATGCATTAGTGTCTGTATACCACATGTATTATAAAATAGATCTTTACATACAATTTATTGTGTATTTTATTACAATGTATGGAAGCGATGTTTTATTTAAAAATCTATATTAAACTGTGTCATTAACACAGTATATATCTAAAGAGAAAAATGGATTAAGGATTATACTTATATATTATGATATAAAAAGAAAGCTAATTTCATTCTTGGAATTATTGTCATTTTGCTATTGTGCGAACAATAATTTTATTTCTTACAACTTTAGTATACTGTGATTTGTTTGATTCCATCATTTTATGAAAGCATATACTATGCTAATACGTAACTAATTATAATAATTATGAAACTTTCTAAGAGACTGTCAGAAAATATCATTTCGTTTCGATACATCAAATTATATTTTCTTAAGCACTAGAACAACGTGGGCAGCTATTAATTTTGCAATATTACAATATTAGTATATGTGTACCTCCAATAGATATAATTTGACCCCAAATTGTACATATATAGAAGTGTACAAAAAATATTAAAAAATGTTAGTTATTATAGAAATGTATAATAAGTAAAACTTAGAAAATAGTACATGAAATATTCTAATAATCAGTGTTGAATACGGGTACGTATGCGTTTCGAACGTGTGTGATTCTGTGTACATGCGTGTTATCTTTTCGAGTCGCATATAAGAATTACATACATGTATACATACCAATCATTATATACGTATATACTGTATGTAGGTAGTTCTATTGTATTGTTAGTTGGTATTTGAGAAATATTGTATAGTAGATTCTGATGGTATAATTATATTAAATGGGCCAAAGTTGTAACAAATTTACTTTATTATTAACCCTATCCTTTCTCGTACAGTAAAATTTATTACTCATTGATATTATTAGTAGATAAGATAAAAAAAGTGTAAAAACTTTATACAAGATTACTGTTCACACCTTTTTACAGCAGGACTCATGTTTCTTAATTCTAAGTGGATGGAATTTTCTCTTGCACTTTCTACATGCAACAAGTTGAGATTGATATTCTTCCCAATCTACTTCAGGTTGATTGAATACTGGTATAATAAAAATCGTACCGATTATTTTCTTAATTAATTAAATTGTACTACTGGAGGCAAGAAGAACCTCATGACATTGAAGTCAAATCAAGTGTCTTGATGCTCTTCTTACATCCAAGTAATATGATTGTAATAAACTATAAATACACTGTAATTTACCTTCAGGAATTTGACGCTCTTCTTCTGATTTAACAGATGTGGTTAATGATATATCAGTATTTTCCTCGCTAGATGTTGAAAATCCTCGAATTGGTGTTCTGGTCAATTCGTGTTTAGGTTGCATTGGATTAAAATCGTTATTATCGTTCTAAAAGAAAAAATAAAGAAACTTATTAATACACATTCAAATTACTTAAAGTTCCAAGTCAAAGAATTTATTACCTCATTTATACTATATGATTCATTTTTACTTGAAGTTTTTATGTCTTCAGAATTCTTTCCTTTTTGTTCAAATAATTTAGAAGCATTATTTATCTCATCACGTGATGCTCCTGTATTATTTGCGGTAGAGTCAGGACTTTTTTTCTGTACAACTTTGTTAACAAAAATAATTATTAGTACAATTATTTTAATTTTCAATTTTTAATTGAATTTCTCACCTTCTGATTCTACATTGTTAACATATCTTCCATTTGGTTTATTTTTAGATACTTTTGATCCTTTCTGACCATGCCTCAATGATACCATACTATTTTCTTTTATTTTTTCATCCATTTGAGGTTCTACTAAATCTGGAATACTTCTTCTTACACCTCTTTTTGTTTCTTTATCATTCAGGTCTTCCTCTTCTTTATTTAAAATATTTTTGTTTTCCTGCTGTTTCCTATTTTTCGTAGCATCTGCATCGACAAAAAGTTTTCTAAGTCTAACATTCCTTTTTGTTGCACTTTTCTGATTATTTTCATCAAGTTCAGCTGATTTCTTAGTGCCTCCTCTTCTTGTAGTTCGTTTCTCATTTTCTTCTTCTTCATCTTCCTCTTTATTTGTATCAAATACTAACTGTTTAGGACTTCCAAAGTATAAAGATTCCCTTACTTCTTCAATATTAAAATCTGAATCACCTTGTGTAACATCTGGACTAAACATACTTTTGCTCTCTGCAGCATTTGATAAATGCTTATTGTTTATTTCTTTGTTTTCGATGTTTTTGGGTGCTAACTCATTATTTTCCAAGTTTTCTTTATTTTGATCCTCATCTCTATTTTCCTGCAAAGTTGATTTCTGATTTATGCACAGTACAAATGTTATGTAGTAATCCTATTAATAAAATAAAAAAATTATTTACCTGATTTTTACAAATGGTAATATCACATTTACATAATGCTCCACAAAGAACATTCTTTTTCACACAACCACAATGTTTAGAAAAACATTTTCCCTTACACGCACAACGTGTTGAGAATTTGTTACCCTTTTCCTGTGTACTTGGAGTCTGTAAATTTCTTTGTACTGATTTTGAGCGTTTAGGAGTGTTCTCAATATCATTTGGTCTTATCAAAGGTGTTGTAGGTTTCAGTCTACTGGATAGCTCTTCCGTAGTATATTTTCTCAGGTGATCATTTTCAATTGTAAGAAGCTTCACCTGTTCCTGCAAGTGAGCTATTTCTATCATAGTATCTGTTGGACTTGTTTGTGTTGTTGCATTTTTCTTCTGACTGAAATAAATAACTGATTTTATTGATTCTACTTGCTCCAATTTTATTTAAGACAGAAATAAAAAGAACATTTCATTTGAAAACAATATAGATTCAAATTTAAATGTAACCCCTGGAGGGTAAGGAAAATATTATTGTATATTTAAATTACATTTAGCAAACTAATGGAAGAATTATTGTATTAAAGATGTTACGTACGTTCTTGCCTTGCTCCTTGCTGTTGCCATTTTACGCTGAACGAGTGCTATAAACCGAAATTGTTCAGAAATCAAGAACAATCTGACGGCCGTTGACAGTTGCGTCAAGTTTAAATTTCAACCATGGAGGTAGTGAAGACGGACGTCATACTTTGTCATACACCCCCCTTGTTTAAATAACAAATGGTTGTATCTTAATAGTTTACTTAATTAAAATATTCTGTATCAATACTAAAAACAAATCTTGAATATCGATACCATCGTTATCATAATCATTTTTACATATCGCATTATTTTGCTGTATTTCAAAAGTACCTACTGGTGGTAGTAGCTTTCAGCACTAAACCGCGGCACTTTTAAAATTGATTAAATGTTAATAATGACAACTGTTCCACGAAATATAAAAACACGTGATAAGACAAAAGTTAAATGCGTTTTGAGATAAGTGCACAAAGCTGCGTTTACTGTGACACAGTTCGATTCGACACGATTCAATTTGACGTGATTCAATTTGCCGCATTTCAGATGAACGTAATTCAATTTGGCACGATTCAATTAGACAACTTAAAGGCTTTATATTCCAAGGTATATGAGAAAATTTGTTGTTCAATTATATGGAAATGAAATGGCATTACTTAATTTGGTGTTTACTGTTATTTAGAAAATATTTTTGGTCTTAAAATTTCATACAAACTGTGTGCTAAATGTTTTGAAAAAAAAAAAATAAAATCAAATTAGAAATTTATTGCAACTCGTGTTGTGTATATTATTATTTTACATTACTATCCTCTTCCTGTATTTTTTAGAACTTGTAGAATCTTCAAGCGTCTTTAGGGACATCTGTCATGGAGCGCTCTCTATGGCGCGTTTTCGTCTAAATGTACGAATTGCAACTATTTCCGTCTATGGCCTTACCAAGAATTGTTATTAAAGTTCGACGTTTATTATTATATTGTACTTATACTATTATATTATAATTTTTTAATACTTCGTCAAATCGTATGCAAACAATAATGATAAAATTAATCGAAATTATAAATTATTAACCTAATTATTAACCTAAAAATTCAGACGATATTTCTTCTCGATATTTATTTACAGAAAAAATTCTATCAACATCAAGGTATTGAACACAAAATACTAATAATAATAAAAATATACTTTAATTATAAATCAGATGAAATGAACAATAATCGTAAAAAATGCATTCGTTCCGAAACGTTTGCATTTTACTACATGCACATATGACACACATTTAATGTATCTATATCTATATCTAATTCTAATTGCTTAACTGATCGACTAGTTTTCTATCAGACTAAAAAAAAGAAGAGAAAAGAAAAAAATACGGCGAGACGTTGATCACAGCGAGGACCCGATTCCTTTTTTCTTTCAGCCACGGTGTCTGAGGCTGCACGATTAGATAAGAGCCCGGTTCATAGTGCGTCCGAGATGCAGAACGCATAAGAGACCAAGAAACCGGAGGACTGGCCTCAGTTAAAGCTGCGTGTGCATACCGGCGAATTCGTTGGCAAATCGCGAGCAAAAGCTTTCCTTCGAGTTGCTAGATCAGCGAGTGTCCGTCGAGTGCGGTGCACGTGTGCCCTCCCTCGAGTCTTCTCGTTCAGACTTTCGTCTCAAGATCGAGCTATGAATCCGTGGTTTGAGAGAACGGTTCACCAGTTAGGCTCGGATTAATCGCGATTAACTCTTTCTACAAGCTACCAGTTTAAAAGGCACAAGAACCCAAGAAAATTCGAAAATGCCAGCCTGCACCAGCGAGAACGTCTCGAGGTTCTGGTCCTCGAGCCCGTCGATTTCCAGGAGCAACAGTGTGTCGCCGCCCATGCCCAGTTCGCCCCTGTCCACTTCGCCGCCCTTCGTGTCACCGATATCGACCCTGAAACGATCGATATCGAACATATCCAACTCCTCCAACGCATCGAACGTGTCTTACTCGTCGAATAACTCGGTCGCCCCAACTGTCATCTTCTCCCCGAGACGTCAGCAGCAACAGCAGCAACAAAGGTTACAATTGAACCAGCAGGCTCAGCCGACGCAAGGACAAAACCACAATCGAAACGGTTCGTTGCTGCTCAAGGTACTACTCGCTTACGTCGGCGTGGTGCTCGGAATATTTCAAAGCATCGTGAACGGGATAACCTACGCGTTCTGGGCTCCGGCGCTATGGGTGTCCATTTGGATCTACATGCTGTGGGTACTCTTCCAGTTCCCTGTCACCGCTATCAAGTGGTTCCTGACCGTACTCTATACTCCGACCTCGGAGAGGACCCGAAACAAACGCTGTGTGCTGATCAGCGGAGGCAGCACGGTGCAGGCGGTTCACCTGGCCCGCAATTTCTACAAAGCCGGGGCCAGGGTGGTGGTCTGCGAACTGGATGGACTATTCGGGCTGGCTAAATTTTCCACCGCTTGCTCCAAGTTCTATACGATCCCGAAACCCGGGCCGGGCAACGCCATCAAGTACATCAAAGCGCTGAAGGACATCGTCCAAAAAGAGAAGGCGGTTTACTACATTCCGGTGAGCGCCACTAACACGGCCTATTACGACGCCCTGGCGAAACCCTACTTGGAGGTCATGGGTTGTGAATGTTTCGTGCCCAGTGCCAGTGAAGTGACAGCCTTGGACGATCCTCTGGAACTGCTGCGAAGATGTCGAGCCTTGTCCTTACCCACGCCTCATCACTCCGTGCTGCGATCTATGCAGGACGTGTCCAGGTTGTACGAGCAGAACGCCTTCACCACCGGCAGGTACCTGATGCTGCCCGCGGGACCTGCTGGAATGAGCGACAGGGGTAAGGTGATCTTGCCGCCGACCGCGAGAGAGTTCCGCAACCAGCAACACGAGATCAGCGAGAATAAACCCTGGGTGGTAGTTCGAGACCCTAATGGGAAGCATTACATCACCTGTACTACGGTCAAGGAGTCGAAAATTGTAGCGAACGTGACCTGCATGGTGGACGAGGAGCGAGGCTTGATACCAGAGGAACGGCCGGAAGTGATGCAGTGGTTGAATCAGTTCTTTGGACGGTCCTTCGGCTCGAGGATCAACGGACACCTGAGTTTCCGGCTGGCAGTAGCGGAAGACGGAGAATTGGTACCTATCGGATGTCGGGTCGGAGTTAGTCTACCTTACATCTGTCACACTGGTATACACCCTCGATTGGTTTGGAGACCGTGCAGGCACTTCTCCAGACAGAACTCCGGCATTTTCTTCAATGCGGACAGACATTCATTGCCCGATGCGGTTGCCTGTGCACTGAAACGACCAACGGGGGAAACTGCGCCCCACATGATAGGCACCGTGCTCGACAAACGGGAAGCTCTGTTCACTTACTGGGACCCCTTGCCCTACTGCGCTTACTATCACCTGCAGCTCCCGTTCAGGCGGCTGGCTGGCATGATCAGGGCGCAACCTGTGCAACATAATCCGCCGTTAGGAGTAGTGCAGTAACCTACGAACTAAAAAGTAACGTTTAGAAACGAATCGATTTTTATTTGAACGGAGATCTTCGACGAAAGATTTCGATGGTAAGAGATTATCGTATCGTCAATTTGACGAAAGAATAAGCTCGCTTCGCACAACTCGACTGAGCTCGAGAGGTCCCCCACCGCCCGTGTTACCCCACTATTATCCGTTTTCCACTTTTTCGTTTGCATACAACGTGGACAATTAGTACGAATAGTGGGAAAAGGTGATGGACAACCACTTTGCGAGAAACCGGCACATGGCGCGTAAACATTTGCGGGCACCGGTTAGTAGATTTTCGTATATTGTCACGGGATCAAATTTATAAACGTAGGACTTAAAAAATTTGAGAACTTACCGATTTGAAAAGTTCTAAATCTCTTTAAGAGAAAACTCGCTTAACCGGCAATACAAATATTCTTCGTTCAACGAAAGACCATAACATACGACAAGTTGTCATGCATTCTGCGCATCTTAGCTCTGATTGGTTCGAATATGCGTGGTAATTTGCCATGTTCATGGTACCATATACCCCATGACCTTTTATTCTGTGTACTTCCTATATCTTCAATTCTTCTTCTCATTCACATATTTTTGTACACCATGTATATGATTGACGAACTAAAAATATACAATAGAGAGACAACTCTAAGTAAAAAGGTGATTACTGAAATTGGTCGAGTTACGACAAAGAGATGGCCTCTCGTTGACCGAAGTATTGACTCTACTATAATAGCCTATATTTAATGTATTCATTTGGTTGTTAGTAGAAAAGTAGATTTAATATCGTTCTTTCTCTCGCACACATTGCTGCACGCATCGTGCGCATAGAAATATACGAAATATAAAGTGTTGCAGAGTGTTTGCAATGTTAGTAAAGCGCATGCGCGCGACCCTTGAATACGATCCATGTGAGGACGAATGAGAATAGACAATAATTTATTTCGACTATCAACGCGCAGGAATAGGTAAAGATCTATTTTGGCGCCAAATCGACAATCGATATCGATGTATAGTTTGGGACGCCAAGTTCGAGAGATTGCGAACGTTTCACGTGAACAGCCAGTATTCAATGTCGGTTGTTTAAAAAAGAATAAAGTGGAACGAGAAACTGTAAAATTTGAGTGGGGGAAATGTGAGGTCAAGTTCGCGTCTGTCGATGATAAATACTTCTGAACTCACGATTGGGAGCGAATGCAAAGCAAATAAAAAAGTTGAAAAATAAAGAAAAGACATGTTTGAATCACGTGCTGTCGTTGTTGGACGACGATGCGACGTTTTTGCGCGTCGCGATTAACTTATGTTCCTATCTTCGTAGACTGCTATGGTGGAGTATGTGTGTGTATGTGTATGAAAGAGAGAAAAAAAGCTTAAAGTTGAGATTTTCTAACTATGCTGAGCGTGAAAATTGTATCGCGTCTTGTCGCGTGTAAATAGTAACGTTTAATCGAGCCTGATATAGCATTTATTTCTCGTCGGATGTGCCATTTTTCTTTTTGTTTTTCCCGTGTCGACAATTCGACTTTGTACCCCGGTTATAACAGATAAGCGAGCACACGTAAACGTGTGCACGTATAGAATGAAACGATTTTATATTTTATATTTAATTCAATACACTTCGTTAAGCTTCGTAATAAGTTGTAAATAATGTTAAGTAAGCTATAATTACTGTAACGGTATAATATTGATAAGCTTGAGTGCAGACAGATTTATACATTAATGGAAACGTTCCAACCGATTCATGTACGGTAATGAGGCGTTTACAGAATTTCTGTATTTATAGTATTTGATATTTTTATAAGACGCTGGACAGATGATAACATTCGTGTAAATACTCGTGAGGATATTCTAATGATAACGAAAATCATTAATAAAAGCTATTCAGAACGCTGTTTTTTTATATAATCGTTGCTTTTTATTTTTGTGTATGTATTGCGTGTAGCCACCTCGTGTTAACATGTTTTTTGCCGTAATAGAAGTAGGAATGAAATATCTGTCATCTTTTAATAATCTGATTAAATTATATTTATAGTATTGCTTACCGATGACTTCCATCTATTACTACTTTTCAAAGAATTCAAAAACATTTTAATGATTAAATTTTTTAAAGTTAGATTTTCTTTAGAAGATCCTTGTAATAATACGTCTTGTGTATAATCGTTTTCATGGTTAGGTTATGGCCGAATTTTATTAGGCATATAAAGTTCCTAGCATAAATATTTTATTAAGAAAAGTACATATTTATATTTTTAAAACAACAACCGATAATGTAAATAGAACCCAGCCTGGTTATGAAAATTAGTTTATTAGTTTCTTTGAAATAGTGTACAATTCTAACAATCCAGACACGCACGTGATTGGCATACATAAAACGTGTGGCAACACGTGACGATGTAACGCGTGGTAATACAACTCATAGTGATATAACTCGATCCTGTAGAATTGCGAATTTTGCGGAAAATTGTTATACAGATGGTGAAAGCAAAACATACCACAATCTTTTATTATGTAAAGCTGAGAATAAAGAATGTATTATAAAAAATAAAAAGTGTGAAATGTGGAATTGTCTATTTTTATTTACCTAAATTCCTAGATCTTTAAAGCATCTAATATTCTTTAGATAAAAATCCTAGTTATCTGAGTGCACATCAGTGTTATTTGATAGTAAAATACTTGAGTACTCAGACATCATTATAAGAGTTGATGTTGACAGATAGAGATAAGAAATAAAAGGATGATCTTCGTTAGCCTGTTTATCGAATCGTAAAACGACTCATCGATTAATGCGGAAAATATATCTGATGCAGCATTAGCAACAAACAATTTCTCAAATAGACTGGAGGATGTGTATTTTAATCAGTTGGCTCGATTGTACGAGTGGAAGTGTAAATAATGTTCGTTATAGATGAGAGGATGACCCGAGGGCAGCACAGCTTCACGGACTTTGAGTGGCTGGGGTCGACAGTTCGAGAGATGCTGTCGGTATTATCGCGCATCTCCTTTTCTCTTTTTCTCTAGTGCTTCTTTCGTTCCTTTCTCTGTTTCGCTGTAGTTGTCAATCGCTAACTAAACGTACACGTAACTTTCTTGTTAATTGCTTTCCTCCTTTTCCATCGACGTTTAGTCATCGTTGTCATAATTACAATTTTATGATCAAGAGAGAAATAGCTTAGCGATGGATAAAAATGGGCTCTCGTTATATTGCATATAATGAGATTTTTTATAATTTGGGAATTTAGGAACTTTGGTAATTTGGTAATTTAAAACTTTAAGGAATTTGGAAAATTATGGGGCCTAGGGAATTTAATAAATCTAGTAAAAATTGAATCTGGGAACCTAGGGAATTTTTGAATTTAGGGAATTTGGGGATTTGGGGATCTAGGAAATTTTGGGATTTGGGGATCTAGGGAATTTTGGGATTTGGGGATCTAGGAAATTTTGGGATTTGGGGATCTAGGGAATTTTGGAATTGGGGGATCTAGGGAATTTTGGGATTTGGGGCTCTAGGAAATTTTGGGATTTGGGGATTTAGGGAATTTTGGGATTTTGGGATCTAGGAAATTTTGGGATTTGGGGATCTAGGGAATTTTGGGATTTGAGGATCTAGGAAATTTTGGGATTTGGGGATCTAGGAAATTTTGGGATTTGGGGATCTAGGGAATTTTGGAATTGGGGGATCTAGGGAATTTTGGGATTTGGGGATCTTCGGAATTTTGGGATCCGGGATCTAGGCATCTGGGAATCTAGGCATCTGGGAATCTAGGGAATTTTGGGATCTAGGATCTAGGGAATTTTGGGATCTGGGATCTAGGGAATTTTGGGATCTGGGATCTAGAGAATTTTGGGATCTGGGGATTTAGGGAATTTTTGGATCTAGCGATTTAGGGAATTCTGGGATCTTAGAATACAGGGAATTTTGGGATCCGGTAAACTAGGGAATTTTTCGGATCCGCAAGTTTTAGAGAATCTAGGGAATTTTTTGAGTCCACAGAATTTAGAGAATCTAGAGGCGGTGGAAGTTATGGAAATCTAGGGAATTTCGGTATTTGCTAGAGATCCAAGAATCTAGGGAAATATGGGCAATGAAGAGAACCTAGGGAATTTGAGAAATTTTGCGATTTAGTAAATTTAGCAACGATAAAGTTTCTATACGCCTTAACTTAAAAATTTGTTAAGTCCCAAATTTGGAAAATGATACTTTGAAAATTAAAAAGTTTGTTACCTCGTGTGTTCGTAAATTGAGATGTAAAGAGTCTTATCAACTTTATGTAATACTTCTCAGTGGCTCTTATTTGACGAGTTTTTATTGATATGATACGTTGACAGGTAAAACATAATGACATTTTATGATGAACAGAAACAAAAAAAAATGGAAATTCAAAGACGTGGAACAAATGTGTAACGCAATCTTATCATGCGATAATATTGAAATGCAGTTCCTTGACGACGGCTGGTGAAATAAATCAATACGCAGGTCACTATATATATATATTTTCTTTTTTTTTTGTTAGATTTCATCCGTGGGAGACACGTAATAGACGTTGTTCTTTCGCCAAGAATCGCACACAGATATTTCTCCGCTGTCTATGTGTCTCACCAGGTGAATACATATGAAGGAGAATTCCGAATAAAAATTTATGTAAAACGACAGATAACAGTAGCGATGATAATATTAATACTAGCAAATAAAGCGTTAATCGTTCAGATTTAATGCGTCAACTGTGATGTATCTGAGGTCGAGAAAAAGAATAAGCACACGCGTTTGAAAAAGAACTAACAAGGAGTCCGAAATACGTACGTACCATCGATACAATTTATCCAAAAACGCGTAAACACTCTGGAAATATCGGAAACTCGAATATCAAAGTGTCACCGAAGAGATTCGAAAAAACGCTGCTACAAAAAGTGGCACACACGCTCGGCAATGCGTTATTTTTCTGAAGTCCTCGGTTTTGCCGACCCTTGTTATCGAATCGGGGACCTCGCAAGATTATCACGATTCGTTGCTTCTCGTTTTACAACAGCATTATTGATTTATCAATTACACATTCTGTTGCCTTCCGAATCTATCGCAAACGATTTCTCGGAATTTCGATTAATTTTTATTTACGAGGTACCGATCGGTCTACCTTCGATTTATAAAACAGAGATTACCGTCTCGAAATAACCGGAGCGGTGGAAAGGCAGAAAGAGGTTCGTTAAAGGTTTACCGAAAATTCTTCCGCGGTTCAAATAATTTCATTGTGGTTATTGTTAAAAAGGTAAAAGCTTGAAAGCACTTTGTTAGCCGGTAACAAGATGGAAAGTCATTTTCTTGGGCAACTCGTGCCACGTGGTTCCAGGTACGATACTGTGAGAACAGATTCACCTGACTCGAATACCAATGGTCTGCTTCGCTGCCATCGCTTACACCTTTACTGCCAATTTGTTAGCCAGAACGTTTATCCATACGATCATTACACTATGATCATTAGAATGATTAATTCTTTCTAAGGAATCATTTTTCTTGGAGATCAAATAGGTGGTCAAATTATTGTGTAAATTCATGAAACTTTCGGAACCTTCCAAAACAGTATTTTGCATTATACATTTCATTTTTTCAACGGTATTTGAATAAGTCTGATTTGAACAGAACGTTTAAAACAGACATTTACATATTTCACGTATAAGTACAGACTTAATTTTGACGATACATAAAGGGTACTGACAAGAATTTATTCCGTAAGTGTTAGTCTCTCCGTCTGATTACTATAAGTCTCATACTACTTGCGGTCCGTAGCCTCGTGGGTTTACATCTTCCACTTTCGTCGACCCAAAACTGATCGGTGATGTAAATTCAATTAAATCAATCTTTTATAGAGAATATAAGCAAAAGGTACTTTTGGGGTACTTCTAATGTAATCATGATGATGTACAATAGATTAAAAGATGATAGTGCAAGATTAAGTGCTTGTGTTTTTAATAAGAACATATTATAACATGTCTGACCATATATGTCAATTTCTACTGGGGCAATTAATGTGTTGATAGTTTGTATTGTAGTAGTGTGTCTGACTACATATGTCAGTTTCTACTGTAGCATTTAATGTGTTGATAGTTTGTATTATAGTAGTGTGTCTGATCACATATGTCAGTTTCTACTGTAGCAATCAATGTGTTGATAGTTTGTATTGTAGTACTGTGTCTGATCACATATGTCTGTTTCTACTGTAGCATTTAATGTGTTGATAGTTTGTATTATAGTAGTGTGTCTGATCACATATGTCAGTTTCTACTGTAGCATTTAATGTGTTGATAGTTTGTACTGTAATGGTGTGTCTGATCACATATGTCTGTTTCTACTGTAGCAATTAATGTGATGATAGTTTGTACTGTAATAGTGCGTCTGATCACATATGTCTGTTTCTACTGTAGCAATCAATGTGTTGATAGTTTGTATTGTAGTACTGTGTCTGATCACATATGTCTGTTTCTACTGTAGCATTTAATGTGTTGATAGTTTGTATTATAGTAGTGTGTCTGATCACATATGTCAGTTTCTACTGTAGCATTTAATGTGTTGATAGTTTGTACTGTAATGGTGTGTCTGATCACATATGTCTGTTTCTACTGTAGCAATTAATGTGATGATAGTTTGTACTGTAATAGTGCGTCTGATCACATATGTCTGTTTCTACTGTAGCAATCAATGTGTTGATAGTTTGTATTGTAGTACTGTGTCTGATCACATATGTCTGTTTCTACTGTAGCATTTAATGTGTTGATAGTTTGTATTATAGTAGTGTGTCTGATCACATATGTCAGTTTCTACTGTAGCATTTAATGTGTTGATAGTTTGTACTGTAATGGTGTGTCTGATCACATATGTCTGTTTCTACTGTAGCAATTAATGTGTTGATAGTTTGTACTGTAATAGTGTGTCTGATCACATATGTCTGTTTCTACTGTAGCATTTAATGTGTTGATAGTTTGTATTATAGTAGCGTGTCTGATCACATATGTCTGTTTCTACTGTATCAATTAATGTGTTGATAGTTTGTATTATAATAGCGTGTCTGATCACATATGTCGGTTTCTACTGTATCAATTAATGTGTTGATAGTTTGTATTGTAGTAGTGTGTCTGATCACATATGTCAGTTTCTACTGTAGCATTTAATGTGTTGATAGTTTGTACTGTAATGGTGTGTCTGATCACATATGTCTGTTTCTACTGTAGCAATTAATGTGATGATAGTTTGTACTGTAATAGTGCGTCTGATCACATATGTCTGTTTCTACTGTAGCAATCAATGTGTTGATAGTTTGTATTGTAGTACTGTGTCTGATCACATATGTCTGTTTCTACTGTAGCATTTAATGTGTTGATAGTTTGTATTATAGTAGTGTGTCTGATCACATATGTCAGTTTCTACTGTAGCATTTAATGTGTTGATAGTTTGTACTGTAATGGTGTGTCTGATCACATATGTCTGTTTCTACTGTAGCAATTAATGTGTTGATAGTTTGTACTGTAATAGTGTGTCTGATCACATATGTCTGTTTCTACTGTAGCATTTAATGTGTTGATAGTTTGTATTATAGTAGCGTGTCTGATCACATATGTCTGTTTCTACTGTATCAATTAATGTGTTGATAGTTTGTATTATAATAGCGTGTCTGATCACATATGTCGGTTTCTACTGTATCAATTAATGTGTTGATAGTTTGTATTGTAGTAGTGTGTCTGATCACATATGTCAGTTTCTACTGTAGCATTTAATGTGTTGATAGTTTGTACTGTAATGGTGTGTCTGATCACATATGTCTGTTTCTACTGTAGCAATTAATGTGATGATAGTTTGTACTGTAATAGTGCGTCTGATCACATATGTCTGTTTCTACTGTAGCAATCAATGTGTTGATAGTTTGTATTGTAGTACTGTGTCTGATCACATATGTCAGTTTCTACTGTATCAATTAATGTGTTGATAGTTTGTATTATAATAGCGTGTCTGATCACATATGTCTGTTTCTACTGTATCAATTAATGTGTTGATACTTTGTATCATAGTAGTGTGTCTGACTACCAACATCAGTATTTACTGTACCCATAAAAATATTAATAATCTAAATGTACATACGTATAGTGTCTGATCACAAACGTAACAAAAAGTGAGTAACGCGTAACACATCGTATCTAACCACAAGTTTTTTACCCTGTACCAAAGTCTTATGAATAAGAAATTCAACTTGAAGAAAAATTTAACTTCAAAAGAAACCGATTTGTAACGAAGGACGTAAACAACGATGAAAGCAAAAAGTATGGCCACCGTTCCTATCACCTGTATATCGCGAAAGTTTGTTGAATCGCGAGAAATCGGTGCGATATAAGGTTGGTCGAAATAACAGAGCGAAGATAGCGGCGTTGTATCTAATCTCGAAGACGCCTAAGAAGAAACGTCCGTCAGAGTGCAACGAGAGTAAATATTATAGCAGAACGGGGGAACTTTCGGTGTATCGATGATGGTCGGCTATTAATACTGTCCAGTTGTTAGTTGTACACGCAGCATCGTGACTGTTCGATAATAAACGGTGTTTTCCATTTGATCAATTTGCCTGTCGCCAATTTGACCAATCAACGATACGATTTCTGTGTTGTGCTCTTTTACGTCCAATCGAGTTGTTTTCTTTCTCTCTTGTTATTCGGTGATCTTGAAAAACCTGGCCTTCGCGAGAGACCTTCAAAAGAAGGATGAATCTGCTCGTGCTGTTTGTCGCGTTGAATGTTCTGTTCGCCGTTGCATACAAGAACGAACATTGTCAGACAAGAACGGACGATCAAGTTATCTGGGAGTACGACGTGAGGAGATCGTACAGGATCGGTGCATATCAAGTGCGTGCAAGATATCAGTATCATTCTATTTAATAATTGATAATCTAGCTAGTAAGTAGACTCGTAGGTCAAGAGATATAGGAGAACATCAAAAGAATTGGAAGATAAAATTAATTACACACTCTAATATTATATATTTTCAATATTAATGAGGAAAAAGTATTAAAGTGTTATTTTGCTGTCGTTAGAAATGTGTTAACATTTTATTTAAGTCTGTAAGTCTTCAAATCTTTATTCAAGTTTTTATTGCTCGATTTTTGTCAGTACTTCGAAGTTAGGATAAGTGTATTGTTAATGGACTGTACTATTCGTGTTAACGTCCTCTAATCTAGTCACCGCGATAAAGGGAAATGATATACAGTGTATGCCTTGTACATTGTTGGTCAAAAGTATGAAACCACCTCTGATAAGACTGAGGTGCGTGAAAGAAACAATTTTATTTGTAATTCTACTATTATTAGAAAGATATTTTTAAATATAGAGCATAATTTATGATTAATATGTACAATAATATTATAATTAATAATGCTTCTCTTTTGTCAACTATTTCATTATAATGTCGATCTACATTGAATTTTGAATAAGATGGTATCGTACTTTTAGATAATGTATCACGAAGTTATTTCAGACTTCAAACACCAGGTCAACGACATACACATTCGCTTTTCAGTTCGTGTAACTTCAAATGTTCGCTGTACAGATGAGACACGTTGAAATACATGTACTTGAATATATTAAAACAAGGATACAAGGTATCTCACATTTAGTGTAGGTCCCTGAAATGGGGGGGTAGTTGACGCGATTCTGAATAAGATTTCCCCTTGCAAAAATGGGGTTTGAAGCTTCGTTTTTGAATTATTAAGGAAAAACATCGGACCAATTAGAGCGTGAGGATTACACATGCGCAGATGTGAGAGCGACAGCTTCGAATAACGCGTAGTTATCCAACGCGCGGTAATCCAACGCGTAGTAATCCATCGTGTGGATATGCAACGCGTAGTAATCCGGGAGTTTGGATATTCAATATGTAGTAGTCCAACGCGTAGTAATGCAACGCGTGGTAATTCTAAGCGTAGGAATCTAACTCGTGGTAATTCTAAGCGTAGGAATCTAGCGCGTAGTAAACCAACGTGTAGTAATGTAACGCGTAGTTAGCCAACGCGTAGTAATGTAATGCGTAGTTAACCAATGCGTAGTAATCCAACGCGTAGTTAACCAACGCGTAGTAATTCAACGCATAGTTAACCAACGCGTAGTAATCCAACGCGTAGTAATGTAACGCGTAGTTAACCAATGCGTAGTAATCCAACGCGTAGTAATATAACGCGCAGTTAACCAATGCGTAGTAATCCAACGCGTAGTTAACTAATGCGTAGTAATCCAACGCGTAGTAATGTAACGCGTAGTTAACCAACGCGTAGTAATCCAGCGCGTAGTAATGTAACGCGTAGTAATCCAGCGCGTAGTAATGTAACGCGTAGTTAACCAATGCGTAGTAATCCAACGCGTAGTAATATAACGCGCAGTTAACCAATGCGTAGTAATCCAACGCGTAGTTAACTAATGCGTAGTAATCCAACGCGTAGTAATGTAACGCGTAGTTAACCAACGCGTAGTAATCCAGCGCGTAGTAATGTAACGCGCAGTTAACCAACGCGTAGTAATCCAACGCGTAGTAATGTAACACGTAGTTAACCAATGCGTAGTAATCCAACGCGTGGTTAACTAATGCGTAGTAATCCAACGCGTAGTAATGTAACGCGTAGTTAACCAACGCGTAGTTAACCAACGCGTAGTAATCCAACGCGTAGTAATCCAACGCGTGGTTAACCAACGCGTAGTTAACCAATGCGTAGTAATTCAACGCGTACTAACCCTCACGCTCTGATTGGTCCATGTTTTTCCTTAATAATTCAAAATCGAAGCTTCAAATCCCATTTTCGCAAAGGGAAATCTTATTCAAAATCACGTCAGCTACCCTCAGAAACCTACGCTAATTGTGAAACACCCTCTATTCATAAATTGTTGTGCGTTCATTATGTAAATTTAAAAGTTTCCTGCGTATATCTTAAAACATAAGGTCGAGATATGATTTCATATATAAGCAAAGATATTCACAATGTTAGCCCTGTCAGCATATTTCAAGGTAAACGAAATAGATGAAATATGCATCTTTTTATAAACAGTTACATCAAAAACAATTCTGAAATCAAACTCTTATAATTTTCTGGACGGTTGCGTCATAGCTAGCTATTGCTACAACATGAAATCAGAAAAATAAGAAACACAAGTTCAGTGATACAGAGGTGTTAATTAAACGACTAATTAAGCACGGGTGTAATATCTTCTCCCGACAGCCCTGAAAGAAAATTTCCAGCATGGATAATATACTCGTGGTTATCACGAACTTTAAAGTGGAAAGGAGAAATCAGTGCAATGAAAGTAATCACGAATTTAATGTCCTCGAACGAGAACAGCTCACAAGATTGCGGTTTTTTGCATCCGTTGGAAATAGTATTTAAAATTCACCGAAATCGTTCCATATTTTTTACTTTCATCAACGAGGTTATTTTTATAAGAACCGAGTCAATAATCGAGCATTCTTTCATTCCGATGTTTATTAAACATCAACATTTAATCGGTGTGTAAAACAAACAAGACATCTCGAGCATTATCACGTGTTTCTCTTCGGCAAAGATTTTTCTACTTCTTCGTGTCGCTTTGAACTACCGATTCTTTCGTCTCTATGATAACGAGATAACCGTACGGTAGAAAAACAGACCAATCGATCGACGTAACTTTCGTAACTCACGGTTTACTCGATTCATTCGGGCCCACTGTTATCTACGGCTCCTAAGTTCAGTCGCCTCGAAGAAATTGTGTCAAATTGCATTATATTTAGCATTTATATTTCAATGTTATCGTTGTCTCAGATCCGGTTCTTCTTCCGTAGCGTTTTGTTATTTCGCGATCCTGTTATCGTCGTACGGGACGAGTTCGAAGTCGAAGCGATTCGAGCGAACGCGAAAAGTGTGAATAATGATAGGCATTCAACGCTATCTGTTGCTAATGTTCGGGCAATTTAGTGATCGCAAAGTTTCGAATTGCTGCCATGCTCGTTCCAAATGAAAAGGTTGCGGAATTTTATACGTTAGTGGATTTAAACCTAAATGCCGGTCTAACAGTATTTTTCTGACAGAAATTGCAACACGTTTAATAAGGGTTCTAATACTGTCATGGAAAGTTCGTAAGAGTTGTCATGTTTTTGAGAATATCAGAATTCTAGGGAATCTTTACAATATAGGGAATTCGATGAATTTATGGGGACTGGAAAATTTGTGAAGCCTAGAAAATTTTACGAATTTGGAGAATTTGTGAGATTTCGATAAATCTAGGGAATTTTTGAATTTAGGGAATTTTGGAAATATAGGGAATTTTGAAAATCTAACGAATTCGGGAAATTTTGAAAATCTAGGGAATTGGGAGATTCTAGGGAATTTTTGAATTTAGGGGATTTTGCAAATCTAGGGAATTCAGAAAATCTAGGGAATTTTGAAAATCTAAGGAATTCGGGAAATTTAGGAAATTTTGAAAATCTAGGGAATTTGGGAAATCTGGAGAATTTTTGAAATCTAGGGAATTCGCAAAATCTATGGAATTTGGGGGTGTAACCCCCTAGGGGATTTCGACAATTTTTGTAATTATGACAATTCTAGGGAATTTCTGAATTTGGGAAATTTTGAAAATCTAGAGAATTTTTACACTTTGGGGAACTTCGACAATTTCACGAATTCCTAGAATTTGGAGATTTCAAGGATTTAGAGCTTAGAAAAATCGACAAATCTAGGGATTTAGAGAATTTGGGGAACCTAGGGAATTCAGGAACTTTCGGCAATTTGAAGAATATGAAGAAGCTAGAAGAGTGAAGAATTTGTGGAACTGGAAGATCTAGAGAATCTTGACATAGTAACTATTATACGATGGAAGCCTATATTGCATTTGAATGTACTAGATGTTACCACTGTTATCACTATTAACAATATTAACTATTACTACATGGTAATAAATCAGTTATTAACAGTAATACTATCACTGTTAAGTATCGCTATTTTAAGCTCGAAATCTACAGCAGAGAATAAGTGGTCCAGCACAGATTAATAATGATTACATATTTGATTGGTTACAGGAAGTCGAGGCAGAGTACGGGCCCACGAGTGCAACGATCACGTGCATAGGAGTCGATTCGTTATCTGACGAGAACAACGGAGCCATGTGGGTTACTTCCGGCGGTATAGGATACAATTTCATCAAGATTAAGTTCAGGTCGAAGTATTCTAGGGGACTTCACTATCGAGTCTACGTTTACGGGAAACCACACTTGGAGACATGAATTGTACAAATTTTATGCGAATAGATAATAACTATCGTTATTTATGATCATGTTTGTATCCGTAGATTAAGCTTCGATAAAACCATTTCTTTTAAAACGATTATTTTCCCGTGTCCTTATCTCCGGCGATAGTGAACTTTGATAATACGAACGCGTTAAAAAATTGCACTCTCGAAATCATTTGGAAGCGGCAATTAAATTTATTGCATGTTATTCGCGGTTCAGATCACCCGGTCAATGATGTATTGTAAGTCAAGGTAAAATTGATGGTACAAAGTCCCCTCTGATAACGTTTCTCCCGCTTAAATTAATATGCATAATTTGAAATTCACGGTGACTGGGAATTTCTCGAGAAAGCAGGAAGTTTTGCGAGCTTTTCCTCGAATTAACAATAGCCGGGTCAATCCCAATTTTCTTTCCATTATTCTACTAATCGCTTCCAGCGATTACATAAAAGAACAAAAATAAATTACCACTTATTTTCCTGTTACATCTGCAACTGTTTATTAACCATGCGTCATCTCTTCAGATATGTACTTACTAGTTGCTATTGCGGTAACATGTTATGACTACACGAGTACCAATGATCGTAATAAAAATATGAGTGTTACGAGTGTTATACTTTTCTGTACCAGATGGCGTGTAAAATCGATTTTAAAAATGTACCCTTACGAATAAAATTATGGAGTCTTTGTACAGAAAAATATTTGTGTACGATTATAAAGTTAAGCAAATAAAGACTTCGCAGTTAATAAAATATCGCATCAATGTTCCAAATACTGTATGCTGATATGTCCGACTGTAATCCAAATATACTATTCCGAAATAAAGTCATTAAACTGTCACGTTGATAGTAAATCGACGAATTGTGTCACAATTCATTCTAGGATTGAAGTAGTATGCCGTGACTGGAATGATTGAACTGGATAAAAGTTTCCTGTAAAAGTACCGAGAGATCAGGAAACCATTATGCCGTGGATAGGTACCAGGCCGCAGATGTCCTACCGGTTCGACGAATAATGAATCGGAAGAGATATTTATCCTTTTTCGTGCACGAAACAATAGTCCGACAGGTCATGCGAACTTCTTACTTTCTTAAATAATTGGGAACAAAAGAAACGAATATTTGTTGTTTCAGCTATCGTGTTCTTTTTATTGTGCTATAGACTTAGGGTACTGCTGACATTTGGAGATTGATAGTGCTATTGACTTTACAATTTTTCAATTGTTCGAGTTTTTGATTTTATTGATTCTTCAATTATTCAATTTTTCGAATTTTCAATTCTTCGATTATTCAATTTCTCGGATTTTCAATTCTTCGATTGTTCAATTTTGCGAATTTTCAATTCTTCGATTATTCAATTTTTCGAATTTTCAATTCTTCCATTATTCAATTTCTCGAATTTTCAATTTTTCGATTGTTCAATTTTGCGAATTTTCAATTCTTCCATTATTCAATTTTCCGAATTTTCAATTCTTCCATTATTCAATTTCTCGAATTTTCAATTTTTCGATTGTTCAATTTTGCGAATTTTCAATTCTTCCATTATTCAATTTTCCGAATTTTGAATTCTTCGATTATTCAATTTTCCGAATTTTCAATTCTTCGATCATTCAATTTCTCCAATTTTCAATTCTTCAATTATCCAATTTCTCCAATTTTCAATTCTTCCATTATTTAATTTTCCGAATTTTCGATTCTTCGATTATTCAATTTTTCGAATTTTCAATTCTTCGATTATCCAATTTCTCGAATATTCAATTCTTCAATTATCCAATTTCTCGAATTTTCAATTCTTCAATTATCCAATTTCTCGAATATTCAATTCTTCAATTATCCAATTTCTCAAATATTCAATTTCTTGATTATACAATTCTTCGATGCTTCAATTCTTCAATTCTTCAGTTCTTCAATTCATCAATTATTCAATTATTCAATTGTTCAGTTATTGAATTATTGAATTTTTCAATTCTTCAATTCTTCAACTCCAACTAGTCAATTAAAAAATTTTCAAATTCTACACGTGTCCTCAATCAAAAGAGGCCTATGTCTAAAGAACGTAATATCACGAGGGCGTCGTTATAGCCGACAAAACGAAATTTACGAGATTTCAGTGAAAATAGCGGTGATATCCGATCCGAAGCAGCCCCTTTAGGGATCCATGGATCGTATCCAGAGTCAGGGAGTCGGTGTGGACACGCGATCACGAGGAGCCGTCGAGACGCCGACGCCTACGCCGACGCCGAAGGGGTACAACGACGCCGGCGCCTTCAGTGGAGGCCAGACACCGGGTTAGTCCGGTTCGAACGTGGTTGAACCTCGTTGTCTGTCCCCAGGCCCTGGAGAAACTGCATCGCCGCCGACCCATCATCCGTCATCGAACTCCATTCTCCGATCATCGTCAATAATCATTGTCTTTTTGCTACGATTAATCGTTCGAGATGTCACGGGTGAGTTCTCGCGCGAAAAATAATCACGATTACAATGGGACTCTGCTCGCTCTAAAGTATCATGCAGATTATAATGGCTATTTACAATTGTTTCTTCGTCTTTTTTTTGGTAGGTTGTTGCCGATGACACGCTCATTCATTCAACTTTCAACGGCTATCGTTTATTCGATGATTAAATGATACCGAAAATATCTGCTTGTTATTCACACACTGTGTAGTGGTTGTAGATATTTTATTTTGTTTTCGCGCGTTTTGTCGGGTGGGGTTAGAATTTTTCAAATAATGCTGGGGCAGTTAATTCATTATTCTGCAAATTTTTCAACTGTTATTAATGAAGTGATATTAGTATTAAATGGAAACACTGCTTTTATTGCTATTAGTATTCGATAGCACTTATTGTAATAGTAATTCTAAATTACTAGTTTTACAACAATTATTACACAGATTTCAAAACGTATTGCTTCGCGTTTTACAGAACGAAATTGATTTCGCAACCGCAATTAATCAGTCGAATCTTCGATCGTTCCAAGAGATCTCCAAGCTCAACAAACTTACCCTGGAGAAATTAGATAATTGGCACTACTAGTTAACTAGTTTCGTTAGGGCTAGGATTGATTGACTCCTTCCATTAACTTGCACCCGGTGCGAAATCAGCTTACCACGTAGAATCGAGTAAACGAACCCGACACCGGTACTCTCGTGTTTCCATCATTTCTCGGATAATGATCTCTCTCACCTATAGTTGCCTATCATTAAACTTACCTGCGATTACTGAATCAACCTGCACGCACCGATTACTCATCGAACAAAATTCTTCGCAGACATGCGTTCAATCTCTCTGATATTATTCAAGTACAACACGTGGCAATATAATGCGAGATATTCCAACGCATGATAACCCATCGCATGGCAATATAAAAGATGATTACATGGTACGTGGCAATATAACGCGAGGTAAATCAACGCGTGGCAATATAACGCGAGATAACTCAATAACACGTTATAATCTGACGTGTGGCAATATAACGCGAGGTAACTCAACGCGTGGCGATATAACGCGAGGTAAATCAACGCGTGGCAATATAACGCGAGATAACTCAACGCGTGGCGATATAACGCGAGATAAATCAACGCGTGGCAATATAACAAGTGGAAATCTGACGCGTTGTGATATAACGCGTGGCAATATAACACGTGGAAATCTCACGCATGGTGATATAATGCGTGGCAATATAACGCGTGGAAATCCCACGCGTGGTGATATAACGCGTGGCAATATAACGCGTGGTGATATAACGCGTGGAAATCCCACGCGTGGTGATATAACGCGTGGCAATATAACGCGTGAAAATCCCACGCGTGGCAATATAACGCGTGAAAATCCCACGCGTGGCAATATAACGCGTGAAAATCCCACGCGTGGCAATATAACGCGTGAAAATCCCACGCGTGGTGACATAACGCGTGGCAATATAACACGTGGAAATCCCACGCGTGGTGATATAACGCGTGGCAATATAACGCGTGGTGATATAACGCGTGGCAATATAACGCGTGAAAATCCCACGCGTGGCAATATAACGCGTGAAAATCCCACGCGTGGTGATATAACGCGTGGCAATATAACGCGTGGAAATCCCACGCGTGGTGATATAACGCGTGGCAATATAACACGTGAAAATCATACGCGTCGTGATATAACGCGTGGAGGTCCAATGCGTGGTGATATAACGCGAGATAACTCAACACGCGGCAATATAACGCACAGTAAATTAACGCGAGGCAATATAACGCGAAGTAACCTAACGCAAACTACCGTGTTTCAATTTATCACCCAGGAATCCACTTCGTGGCAACGTAATAAGACTTCACGTTATCTTGTATTTCAATTTTTCCCCGTGAGTTTCATTGATTTTCAGCCACGTGTAACTGATCGAAAGTAGTCGTGTTTCCGGTACACGTACAAACAAATGGTAATACGCGAGGGTTAGCAAGTGAATTGACCAACGGCCAGTTTCACATAAACATGACGCATATTTGAAGGGTGTAGCTGCGAGAAAATGGTCATTTTGCCGGACATCGTGGTTAGGGGTGTAATTCTGTTACGTGGTAGAAGAGCCCACTCGTGTTCACTTACCACGTGCCGACTGGCTGATCGACGACTGGCTCGTATTTCTTAGCCCTCGGTCTCACTAGGTCGGTTCCCTATCTATGGATAGCAATCCGATGTGCAAAGGGAAAATGGTTTCCTACTCGACAATTTTTTATGAATGTAGCGAATATAGATATGTAGAAACGAATTCATAATTTGGAAGTAGACAAATATTAAATTTTAGAATTTGGGAATATAAAAGTTGTCAAGTGTACCTATGTTTCCGTGTCATCGCTGAATAGTCGCAGAGTAATGGTAGCATCAGGACATAAGTTAGGCGTTTCCCGCGTCGCGTGCCATAAAAAAAGAGTATCTTAACCCAATGCATAGCTAATGTATATACGTTTCCTACACGCAATCAACACCGCATATGTCGCCCTCGTTAACGATCGATAGCGCTAAACCCTCTAAGTAGCCGCGTAACTTTTACATAACATATCAAATTTCTGTTTCAATATCATCTTTTCCTCCTTTCGAGCAAGCTATCTTTCCCTAAAGAAAAAAGCGAATTTATGTATGTATAAATACTTATCTAAAGGAAATTTACGTGGTACATGAGTGTACGTGCTAATTAATAAGGATTAATAAGGTGCTATTTTTTAATATACTTCAAAATTGCAGTTTGCATAGTCAAGGCATGAAGTATTGTGTGTTACTGCGCATGCGTAAACGACATTATGTAGCAGCGATATTTGCGCATGTGCATACAGGTTCCCGATAAAAAATAAATGTCAACAGTGCATCACTGGACTGACAATTCACAAATGTCCGTGAAGACACTGGCAATTACACATCACTGTTACAAATCAAAAGAAGTGCCAATATAACGTAATCGAAGTTATTAAGAAAAAAAGAAATGCGCACATCTTTGATCTTTGGAATGATGCAACGAGCAAATATGTATAATAGAAGATAATCGAAAGCGCCTCTCGATAGACGAATTCATGGATAGAATCTTGTATCTGACTGGACATTGACCGTTGTTTATTTCCGTGGATGATTTAATTATCTGTAATAGTGTGCTGATGTAATCGTGTTTTGTAACCACTTTATAGAACGTTAATAGATTCGAGACTATGAATTATTATATTCGGTGATATGTATATTGTTGGCAGATAACAAGTGTTTTGATTCACTTACGAGTATGGAAATGGGAATTTTATTTGAGGGTGATAAATCTCGAACACCATGGAAATCTTAGAAATGTGTTTACACGAGTAAAAAATATAGGATGATAAATTATTATGGTATACACATTGAATAATTAAATAAGGATGTTGATGGTAAACTGATTCTAAGTATATTCTAAAAGCAATGCCGATTACATTATTTTTCTTGTGCTATTAATTATAGTATTATAATACTTAGTAAAAAATGAAACTGTTATTTATTTCTTCACTTGTTATCAACAATTTTCGATTTTTAATCAACCAATTAAAAAAAATAAATTGCTTCGAATTTTCGACATCATAAAATTTTAAAAGAGGTACATATAAACATCCGCTATTTATCAAACATGAAGAGGAATTGAAGTCAACAATTTGTTGGTATAAACCTGTTTTAAAAATACACAGTTCAAATTGCGTAATTTATACTTATTTTAGTAAAAATGGACTGTGCTCACTTTTCAATAAATTAATTAAGAACAGACAGATAAATATACTATTTTATATGTATGATATAGATTAACATTCGAATGAAAAAAAGCTCGTGTAGATAACACATTTACGATCCAACGATAATTTTTGGTCGCTACACGTGTAACGCTGTACGTAATTCGGTAAATGGTAATTACCAAGGCCGAATAAATTCCAATTTGTATCAGAAACCGTTGTCATTTTATTTTAATATATTTCTTCCAAAGTTTCTTCACTTTCTTTTCCTTTACACTTAGCCATTTGCGAGATATTTACACTCGAAATAGTTCACAAACTATAATTTTAAGATAAACGCATTATTTATCGCACTGCACGTATATAACGTAACTGCGAACTGTCAAACCGACTCGAAAATCTGACGCGATATTTTCCCGATGTTATACGGAAAAATTCGATATAGTCGATGAATATACGAATGGTATTCAAATTCCTCGATAAATGCATCGAAAGGATGTAGCGTGAGAGAATTCGGGTCTCGTTGCTCGAGAATTCACGGTCACATAGTTTCGTAAAAGGGACGCCCGTCCTTGACCATGTTAGAACGAGCTTCGATTAAATGCTTCGAATACCGAATCGATTCACGGTTCAACGCGGTCGTTGAAACTTTCGCTATTTCCTACTAAGAGGGCATACACACTTACCTGCAACAAGAGCTCCTATTATATTACGAAGTTTTTTACAAGAAGTCTCTGCATCTAATACATCTGCCACATTTTCACCGTCACTTAGTATTTAATCAAATAAGCCAGTATGTCATTACCATGCTGGTTGCAAGGGGATGTAAATCTATACATATCAAACATTTCATGCAAAAAGTAAATTTGAATGACTTGTGTCTTGTGACAATCTACAGTATTATATTGTCAGCGCTTTTTATTCGTAATATAAAATGGACCCTAAATGACAGGTACCTTTTACCCATTTCCCTAAGGAAGCATATCGTGTTCAACACCATAATATGCCAGTGCATTTATTACCGGCGGGATAACGTGAGAATAATAACGACGCAGGAGATGAAGTCTCAATGACCCACGGAACCACTGTCTATAAAAACTCGTTTAGATAGCGATGTATGCGGTTCGATCCGGTTCGCTCGTTTCCCTCGTCGCGTCGCTTTGATACGGTTCAAATTCCACGATCGCTCACGATTACCGATTTGGCAATTTGTCGAGGTCGTAGGACGAGCTTCCATGAAACAAAAACCGCACGAAACAACGGGAACTTTAATTTTCTGGACTGGAGAATTTATTTAAAATAAGTTCGAATTCCGTGGTCACGAGGTTACCTGACATCGCGCAATTACGGGAGACCGAGTTTGAAACTCCGCATCGTTTCGACCGGAACGCGTGATCGAAAGCGAGCTATAAATCTTCGAACTTGAAGAACTTTCGAACGCGTTAATTGTTATTACCATTGACGCGGAAGATCGAATGCAATCCGGCGTGCTTTATCTTGTCGCGACTATTAGTCCAGCTGCGCGATTCTCAGGGGGGTGTCTTCTCATGATCGCACGTTCAGTCGCGTAATTTTACTTCCGATACATCGCGCACCATAACCTTACAATCATCCTAAAATCTTCGAATGTCGTTCGCGAGAATTAAAAAATCCCTAGATGCAATTTTTAAACTTAGCAAGTTTACTCGCACTGCATTACAAAAAAGGCTCGAATTATTATGGCGTAAAATGATCTAAAAGAAGAATTGTCAGATTATTAAACTTATTGATAATTTTATTAAGACGAAACATGAGTGGACGTATCTCGAGCTCACACGATATTAAATTGTGAGAATAAAAATAAAATAGTAGAATATTTTTCTTATTATAAGTATATTTAGAATAGTAAGATACCTTCAGGAAAGTATGAGGTTATTGGTCAGTTGAAACATAGTAACGATTCGAAAGTCGTGTTTAGGAAGTCGTAGAAAAGTTGGATCAACGTATTCAAGGGGTGATATCCTGGTGAGGAGGAGCAGCCAGTTTGGCTATACACATATCGATTGGTGCCATTCGGTGCCTGGCAGAGGGTTGTGCTTCTTCTACTTCCATTTGCGCAGATACCGGATACGACAAAAGCTTTGGCAAAAGAAGAAACTCGGGGAGCACGACCATGCTCGACTCGTCTCGTTCGCTAACTCGGCAATTCGTTTTCGTTGGCAATTAGAATGTCCAATAACAGTAACTGGTATCCGGTGATACCTTTTACAAATATTTCAGCGATTCGATCACGGCAGTGTATTGAATTACTTTGATACGAATTGTTGAAATATTTAAAATAAATAATTACCATCTTATCAACGGGTGCGGTCCCAATGAAGGCCCATAAATAATAGGTACATAATTTTGAAAGTAATTTTCTTGAAAAGTATGATAAAGACTTTGACAAGTATTTTTTAAACATAACAAATGTTTTAATAGAAATTTATCGAACAAAATTTTATCTACAATTTTTTATATTAAACAGTATATGTACTGGTATCTTAATTTAAGTAATACACTTCTAAGAAAAATTGAAAGTTACGTAGTAAGCGTGTTTGATTAATTCGTATTGATAATGGCACTTTTTTCAATTGCTTTTGTTTATTGCTTTCGTATAAAGATTAAGCTGACCTAATATGAACATTAACTGGATTGAAGTACGTGCTTTGGAACACGAGTCAGATGGTACAACAGTCATTTTTCATTGTCGTTGTTTTGTTTCTTGTTTCTTTTTCATTGTACATCATACTTTAGCGAGAATGATAATTACAACGAGAAAAATGATGTCAAAGATCGCACACGAAAATGTTACTTATGAATTTTTAAGATTTTGAATTTTTAGCCTTTAGAAAATAACATAAAATTACTGATAACTAGAGTATCTGATGTATTTAAAAAATGTGTTCTAGCCATTATCTAAGGGTTTCTCACAATTTTCGGCGAGAGGACAGATGGAAAGGCGGCGAGCACCGTTTCTCAGAGGCCCCAGTAAAACAAGAGAGGTATTTCGACGTATCAATTTTTGGAAACATTAGAATAAGTAAAATAAAGATTTACCTAATTCAAAGATGATGTAATTTCTTTTTTATACAAATATCGTTTGATTCAATTTCGCGCACCTTGCACCACAATGTAACCAACCTAACAAATCAAAAAATGTACAGAGATCATGCGTGACCTCTACACAAAATCCCAACAGCAACAGTAAACAATAAACAGAAACATAACCTAACTAATGAAAGTATTTTTTATGATCCAATAAATATTTACCGTTTCATCATAATGCGGCAGAATACTCATTGTATTAACAAACAACATTATAATAAATATTTTGCAGTATTTATACATAGCTGTATTTAATTTTCTACTTACTGCAATGCAGTGACAATAGCAATGTATTATAACGAATTTTTTAAGGTATCAAATCACACAAATTAATAATTTTGTGTTTGTAATATTTATTTATTTTGTTTATAAGAACGTTCATTGTTATTACTGTTACTACAGGGAGACAGAAACAGAAGTACTAGAATGGACCCTGCAGGTAGTGTAACAGGTGGTACAGAAGATCGCATAAGCGATGAAGATCTCTCACCAGACATATTGGTTAGACAAAATTATGAATTGCGTCATCGTTTGGAAGAAGAAACTGCAAACTATAAAAGACGTCTAGACACATATCGCCAAGCACAGCAACAGCAAGCTGCTCTTGTTTCCCGTTTACAAGCCAAAGTAAACTTCTATTTTTCTGGCCTTAAGTTTTCAAATATGTAATAATAATTTATATGTTTAGGTTTTACAGTATAAACAAAGATGTTCCGAACTCGAAAACCAAATGGCCGAATCTGTTACGTATGAAACTAACAAAGTTTCAAGTTCTGTACCACCGGCAAACTCTGCTTTAGATGCAGCTCAACAAACATTAAGAGAAATACGCGAAGAACAAATTCATGATCTAGATACTGCTTTGAAAAAACTTTCAGATGAACGTAAAAGGTGATGCTTCTCTAACATGGCAAAAGCCATTAAACATTTGAAATATTATGGTCACTGAAATATTGCCTTTGCAGGTGTGAAAAGTTATTACAATTAAATACAACTTTGAAAGATCAATTAGAAGAATCTCATCAAACAAATGAAGCACTTACAAATGATTTACAAAAACTGAGTAACGATTGGGATATCTTGAGGGAAGAATTGGCTGTCAAAGAAGAAGAATGGAGAGAAGAGGAACAGGCTTTCAATGAATACTATACTTCAGAACACAATAGACTGTTAAATCTTTGGCGTGATGTTGTTTCCGTGAAACGATTATTCGCGGAGATAAAATCTAATACAGAAAGGGATCTATTAAAAATGAAAAACAGTATTATTTCGACCTTTAACGATGTTTCGTCAGCTTGTAATAACACAGGATTTGCTATGAGAATGCATGCAGCTATGCAACCGGTGGTAAATGATATTCTTAATAAATTCTGTTGCTTTGTATATTATTCACTTCTTAATTACATCTTATGTTAGATATCTCAGCACGTTCAGCAAGCACAAGAGCAGGAAGTAAACGAATTGAGGACTGAATTAACGGCAGTTAAGCAACGATATGATGTAGCACAAAATGAGATTCGTTCGAAAGAAGAAAAGATTAATCAACTTGTTCGCGATGTTCATAATCTGGTAAATGTCTCGATATCAAAAATGTTGATTGATAGCTCTATATTAAATTGACAATAATTACATTTAATATTTAGGAAGAGAAATTTGGGGAGGCAGAAGCAGAAATGCATCGCAATGTACGTATACAAGACGACATTGAAATTTTACAGTCTGCATTGAAAGATATAGCGCATATTGTAATCCAAGATGCGGAAAGTCAGGATATCGAAAATACGCAACCGCCTCCTCATCTTCATTTATCCCCCACTGGACCGATCCCTCAAAAATCACCAAAAAGAGGTACAAGAAGCAACACCATTCCAGCTTTTGCTGAAAGTACTATCAGTGCTGTACAATCAGCTCTGCATAAATATCAGTTAACTATACACGAGCTTCAGGTGTGAAGAATTTATATTGTATGTTTTGGTAAATTATGAAAGCACAAATTCATCCAATCGTGTGCTTGTTACGTCTCCTAATACCATATTTAAATGAGTTATTATATCAGGTTAAATTGCAAACCAACAAAGAGCAATTGCTAACGAGTCGCAAACAGTGCGAGAACGCGGAAGAAAATGTTAAAACTTTAGAGAAAAAAGTAGAAGAATTGGTCACTGAGTTAGACGCAACTCGATCACAATGTTCACAGCTTGTTCAAGAGAAAGATATGTTACAGAAAAGTCTTGATATTGTAAGATTAGAGAAAAATGCACTCGATAAAAGTAGAGTGGAAATTAACAGTATGGTACGCTACTTTTTTTCCTTTTTTAGATAGATACATATTCATGCATGGTTTATCATTAACGATGACAGACAACGTTTATTTTTAGATGGAAAACTTGAACAGTGATTGTGAGAAACTGCAAAAAGCTAACAACAGGTTGCAAAAGCTTTGTGATAATTTAGAAGATGAAAAATTATATCTTCAAAACGAGGTCAATAGATTATCCAAGGATATAGAATTAAGGTACATTAAATAACAATTCTAATAACATGCACTTCAGTAATGGATTGATACAATGTGAATTATTAGGGAATTAAATCTCCGATCAGAAGAAGACAGATGTAGCAAGATGAGAGAAGAATTATTAACGTTACGGGAAGAATTAAATAAGGCGTATCTTGCAAAGGATATGCTCGAACAGCAAAAATTAGAAACTGATGGTTTAATTTCGCAGATTGAAAAAAATAAAGGTAAGTTGTATTTGTACAAATATCTTATTTAATACAAATTGATATTTTTCTTACTTAATAAACATTTAGGTGACTTGGAATTAGAATTGGAAAGAGTATTGTTAGAAAAGTCAGATATGCAAGAAGTTCTCATGAAGCTAGAAACTCTTTGCAGCAATCACGAGCAAGAAAAACAACGACTGGAAGAAGAACTAAAAAAGGTAATGATTTACAATTATTCTGAGTTTAATTACATGCTGTGTAAACCGTCGATGATACTTGGTTCTATTTAGGTAACGGAGGAAAAAAATAAATTTGCAAGTCAATGCACTGATCAACAAGGTGATTTAGGTTCTTTGAGAAAAGAATTACTTCAAGCAGAGCAAACTAGACTAGATTTAGAGTCCGAAAAAGTTGCGTCAAACGAGAAAGTGAAGTTTTTGGAAATTGAAAAAGAAAAGATTGAAATGGAATTGGCACAAGTCACGCGAGAACGTGGAGATTTGAGTAACCAATTATCGGTGTTAGCACGGAAGAAGGAAACATTGAACGAAGAGTTAATGAGACTTAGGCAAAGATTAGAACAAGCAAATGAAATGAATGGAAGAATTAATCGAAATTTGGAAGATCTTGTAAAAGATAATGAAGAGAAACAAGTTAATATTTTATTACAAATTTTATTTTAGTTGATATAAACATATTTATTTATATTAATTTGTTGTATTCACGCAGGTGCTTTTAGAAACAAACGAAAAAGAAGTTCAGAGATTACAGGAGCAACTTGCATCAATGCGTAGCGAAAAAGAAACTTTGGAAGGTGTGTTATTCGATACACAAAGTAATTTAGAAAATATGCACGCGAAAAAGACACAATTGGAGAAAGAACAGAAAGAATTGTTAGTGAAACAAGAAAATTTGAAAGGACAAGTAGAAAGACTAATGAAGGAATTAGACAACAGTGAAAAGAGAGCACAGGAAATAAAACAAACTTTAACGCAACAAAGTGGCGACCAAGAAGCTGAGTTCCATCAGATCATTTCCAACATGAAGAAACATAGCGAAGAGAATATTAAAAAATTGACGGAAGAAAAAGTATTATATTTATAAACATGATTGTCAGAAATGCTGTACAAAGATTTATTAATTGCATTTATTTATAGGAACAGATAAAAGTGAGTTTGGAAAAACGGCTTCAACAGTCGTTGTTACAACTTGGCGAAGAAAAAGATAATGAGATTAATCAGCTGCACCAGAAGATCGATGAACTCCAACAGCACATAGAAAATTTGTGTCAACAACACGAAGAAGTTCTTCTTAGAGCAGAGAATGATAAACAACAAGCTCTTCTGATAGGTAAAAAATATACATGCAAGAATTCCATCAATATTTTAATATGGATATTTTATAGCTCATCACGATCAGCAAGCATTGGTGGAGAAACTCGAAGGCGTATTGCGTGAAATGGAAGAAGAGAAAAGTAACGTGGAACGAGTTAAAAGAGAAGCTGCATCGCGTGCCGAACAAGAGCGTAACAATACAAATCAGTTACGCGACGAATTGAGTCGCCTCAAAACAAAATTAGACGAAGCTAAGTTGAAAGCCGACGAGGAAAAGATCAAACTTGAACTAAAAGTCGAAGAACTGTGGAAAGAAAGAGAATTGGCGCAAAGGGAATCCGAGGAGTTACAAGTCCAGTTACACATGACAGAAGATAGAGTTGATAGTTTGCAGAATCAGTTGCAAGAGACGATCAGAAAGCTTAAAGATGGTAGTTCCTATATTTATCTTTTGTAACAACATTTGTTCCTATGGTAATTACTATGTATTTATAGCTGAAAATCTTAATGAAACGTTGCGGAAAGAGTTAATGGATGTTAGAAGGCAGCTAACTGATTCCACGTACGAAAAAGAAAAGTACAATAGCAGTAACAAAGAATTGCGGGAACACGTGAAGCGTATTGAGAGTGAAAAGAGAGAACAGAGTAGAACGTTGGAGGAAGCGTATCAGAAGATTGCAGGTAAATGTATAATGGGTCCTTGTATTCTTCCAGTTCTATAAGTTGAACTTAGCAAAATTCACAATGAAATTTTATTTATATTTTACACAAAGCGTTGGAAGATACAAAAGTAAACATAGATGCCGAAAGGTCTCGTATACAAACGCAGTTTCGCGATGTGGAACGAGAAATGTTGCAACTTCAGAAACAGCTTCGTTTTACGCAAGATGAATTACAAAAGTCTCACGACAGTAACGCACAGGCACAGAATGATGAAAAGGAACTGCATGCTCGCTTAGCGAATGAGACTGAAGAAAGAGAACGTTTGCAACTCCAATTGCATCAAGTAAAGAAGCAGGTAAATATATGAAATTCAGATATTTTATTCAGTAAATTTTCAACTATAATCTTTGAGCAGTTAGTAGACGTGGATAATAGTTTGAAAGTAACGAGACAAGAATTGGGAAGATTGCGTTCGCGTTCAGATGAAGAGAGCGAAAGATGGAGAGCCAGAGAACAAGAGTTAATAGTTAGACTCGAAGACAGTCGATGTCGTGAAAGAAAACTTGAGGATCAGAAGCATAATCTGGAAGTTTGTCTGGCCGATGCTTCTCAACAGATTCAAGAACTCAAGGTAAGTAGATAAGAAATTAGCTGATGAAAATAGCAATGGAGATTTTAATTAAAAAAATTTTGCACTTAGGCACGCCTTGGAGGATCCGAAGGTCGGGTTCGAGCTTTAGATGCACAGTTGTCACAACTTGAAATGGCGAAGAAGGAAGTGGAGCAGAAATTGAGTAGTGTTGGCTCTACTTTACGTCGTATCGCGGGAATTCAAATGGATGGTAGCGTTAATATACCTTTTAAAGTAATGAGTCCTTCTAGAAGATGGAGTCCAGCAAGAGGTACGTAATGAATAAACTTGTAAATATTTTTAAGTTAATATATTTCTGTTACTATTTAGTGCAAGACCATATTGACTCTAGCAGAGATATGATACTTGATGTTGACCCTGAAATTATCAGGAAAGGTGTGAGGTCTCTCATGCAACAAGTAGCTCAAATTGAACGAGAAAGGGTAATCTTTTGTCTTTAGACAGCTTATTAATTTTACATGGTATATTTATATGGTAAATTTCAGGATGATTATAAAACAGAGTTATGCAATTTACAAAAGCAATTGACAGAGTGTCAAGAAGTTCAAAATAGATCAGATGCTCAAATAAATAATTTATTGACGAACTTACGGATATTACAAGATGAGAAGAACTCGTTGGAAGTAAAACTTTCTCAGAAACAGAGCGGTTACGACATGCAGGTATATTTTTCTTGCAATATTCTACTGATAATATTCGATTATTTTATGAGTATATTTTAGTTAAACGCTTTGCAACAAAAGGTGGAAGAGTGTGAACAATTGCGTGAGAAAGTAACGAATCTTGAATTGATGATCAACAGTGGTTCTGAAGAAAAAGCACAGTTCGAGGTAAATATATAATTGTTTTCCTAATTAAACACGGATAAAATAAGAAATCTTGCAGGAGAAGTTAGACAAACTGAAGCAAGCTTTGAATAGAGTGGAAAATGAAAAACGTAATCTGCAAGAAGAGCTGAGTAGAAGTGAGTCACGTGCCACCAAGTTAGAATTACAAAGAATGTCATTAGAAGGCGACCTTCAAAGATTACAAATGATGTACCAAGAAAAAGAAACAAATATTCATGTATGTATAACGCTTTACATTAAAAAAGAGTATTACCTTAAATATTTGTAATTTTATAGAAGTTACAAGAACGCAGTGATATTCAAAATCGGGCCATGGCGAGTTTAGAAGAACGTTGTGCTTCGTTGAAGTCCACAACGGAACAACTAAATCTTGCACTGGAAAAAGCATCTAATACAGAAAGCGAACTAAAAAATGAAATTAATTCTTTGCAACACCAAGTTATGGAATTAACAAGTTCCTTACAGACTTCTAATGAAAAGACCAAACAGGTATTAACAAAATTTGGAACAGTCATCGCATGCATTTGAGTATCATACATATTTTATTTTAGTTACAAAAACAACTTTCGAATGCTGAAAACGAACGCAGAATTCTATCAGAGCGAGCAGAATCTCTGCAACAGTCTTTAAGCGATCTGAAACATACGAATCAAACGTTAACGGATCAAATTAATCGTCTACAAAATGAATTGGCGAACAATGAAGTACAACGTTGTGCCTTAGAATCTCAATTGAGAATAGTTGCTTATCCGCAAGAAGAGAGTACGAATAGAGACGAAGAATTGTTAAGGCAGCTGCAGACAGCTCAGAGAGAGCGAAGTGAAATCAGAGGAAAAGCAGAAGCTCTCAATGAAAAGGTAACAATAATAATTATGATAATTATGAAGCTCAAACTATTTCTGTCCTTCATGTTTTAGGTGAAATTATTGGAAGCAGATAAGCGTAATCTAGAACGTCAGTTATCGTTATACAAATCAACTAGTCGTAGTAAAAGTTACGAGCGTCCTGAAAAAGCGCACGCAGAACTGTTAGGTACAAGCTTCGACATTGACCACTACGAACAAGAAAACAGAGAACTGAGATTAAAAGTGCGCAGATTAGAAACTCAACTTGCAGAAAAAGAAGCAGAACTTATCAGAGTGAAATCGAGTTACGTTCATACGCATTCAATATACGATTTTAGTCGGGACAGAATGGGAGAAATTGAAAGACTTAGAGCAGCTCAGTTGCAGGCAGAAAAATTGTTAGAGGCAAGGGAACAAAGTCATCGTCAGCAAGTTTTGCGTCTGGAAAATCAGGTACTTAATCTCTTATTGTTTTTAGTTTCTTTCTTAATCGTAAATATAACAAGTTAAAAATAATATTGTTGCATTAATGAATGTGTACACAGATACAGTTATTACGTGAACAACTTAATCAAGAAATAAAACGTCGGCAATTATACGTGTTGAGAAGTTCAAGAGCTGGTAGAGAAATGCAACAGTTACGGCAAGCTTTGGGTGATTCACTGAGAACAGTATCGCAAGATCCGTCATTGGACGCAGTATTGTTAGAACACGAGGCTAGAAAATTGGATTCCACTCTGACAAGTACCACCAGTTTACCACCATCTTTAGTTTTACCTCAGTCATCGTCTTATGATAGATCTTCCACGCCAGCACAGCTCAAATGAATTACGACGCTGTTTCAGACTGAATCGGATAAGAATACTGCCAATATGCGTTCGGATATTTACAAGAAGAATAATATATAATAATTCTTCCATATATGGGAACATGATTTGACATATCTCATACTGGTCACAAACGCATTTAAAATTATTACCATAGATCATTTAAAGATTAGGGGATTGAATCGTTTTGATAATAGTATTATACATTTTTTATACATTTTTAGAACCGATCAACAGCAAACTTATTTAGTACTTAAAAATTTAATAGGTATTTACTGAAATCATTCCGACGGTATCTCGTGAAGAAAAGCTCTTCCTATTTTATTTTCATTATGCTACTTCTTCGTGTATGACATCTGCAAAATTTTTAGAATGGAATGTTGCAGTATAGGTACTTAGACTCAATCCGTCCATTTTAGAATAATTTAAATTTTTTACTATAGATTTTACAATTAAGTTATTAATTAAGTATCATTTCCAAAATATGTGTTCTGATTATCAAGCGTATGCTTATGATCCGTATAATGGAAAGCACCTTGGCAAGAATAATGCTATCTCTAGTCTCGTCTTGAGACCATAGAGAATCACCAAACAAAAGCATTGTAGGGATATGCTTCTGTTTATTTGATAGATGAATCGCTGAAGTCTAGCATAGCATAGAATGTAGAGAATGGTATACTGTTATAACGAAGTACCAAAGATAACACACAGTTGGCAAACAGTGGATTGTGTCTATTCTTTATTACTAAGAATATAGACATCTAATCCGATGAAAATATATAGCTGGCTCGGTTGAGCAGTCCTGTTTGCGGATCATAGAAAAACTGAAGTGTCTTGAAATCATTATTTATTACATATCATATCAAAGTTCAAAGAAATAATTGTATTGTGTTTGCATGTTAGCGCTAAATCCTGAATTGTTAATGAAATTACATTATAATATGTAATGTTTTTTCTTAAATTTATGATTTAGAGACATGAGTTACTATTATTTAAATTGATTATCATTGCAAGTGAGATGATGAAATGAAAAATTAGTCTACTTGAACTGATAAACAAATTATATAAAAAAGAGCTTATATGATGCTAGTCATAAAAAATGTTATTATCTTTAATATTATATATATAATTATATAATGCGTTAATTGGTGTTCACTTTTGTAGAGATACATATACATATGTATGTAATAAAATATTGCAAATTTGAAATTTATGATTATTTAAATAACATACCTTATTTAAATTCAATCGGGAAGAACTTGGCGCTAAAAACAGGTGCGATGCAGCTGCCCCTGGTCACGAACTAAATTCGACTGATCTGAGCCTACATGCGCAGAATGAATATAAGATTACCCTTAGCCAATCACAAACCAGTATTAGTTTGGCGCGAAACACTTACTTAAATGTTATTGGTTCTCATTTCGCGCCAGTTTAAACGTCATGATATCTACTGACAGAACATTGGCTACTTTTCCTATCTTAAGTATATTAATTCATGCTTCGATAAACCAATCAAATTCATACAAATTCAAATTTAAACTCGAAAGAGACGCTTTTCAAATGGCAGTTACTCGTGTACTAACATGTCAGTGTCGCACGATATAAGCGAATCATGTAAATGTTATTAAGAAAGTGAATTAATATTGTATGTGTTATTTAACGATTAAGAGAAAATATTATTAAGTGAAAATGTCGGACAGTATAAAAGTTGCCATTAAAGTAAGACCCTTGATTAAACGCGAGAAAGACGAAAACCTACCGATACAATGGGCAGTTCAAGGAAATTCTATTGTTTCCACAGATTTAGAAATGAAAAAGCGTGGAGATGGAGGATTCTGTTTTGGTATCTACTAATTACTTATGCATTTTTGCTGTTAAATTCATGTAATTGATGTACTAGCTTCTAACTTATATTTTCAGATCATATTTTTGATATGAACACATCTAATTCACACATATTTGGTACTATTGTGAAACCGATTGTTAATGCTGCTGTAAATGGTTTTAATGGAACAGTATTTGCATATGGTCAAACAAGTTCTGGTAAAACATACACTATGATGGGTACCATGGAGGAGCCTGGCATTATACCACTTGCTATTGAACACATGTTTGATGCTATTGCTAATACTGCTGGTCGTGAATTTTTATTAAGGTTTTATATATTTCTACTCATACAAAATAATTTTATAATTTAATATTTTAATACCTAATAATTTTTGGACATCTAATGTTGCAGAGTATCATATTTAGAAATATATAATGAAAGAGTCAATGATCTTTTGAACAAGGGTGGCACTGATTTAAAACTGAAAGAAGATAGTAGTGGGCAGGTGATTGTAAAATGCAAAGAAGAAATTACAAATAGTCCTGAAAACGTGTTAGCTATAATGAAGAAGGGAGATAAAAACAGGAGAATAGGAGAGACTAACATGAACGAGCGTAGTAGTAGAAGTCATACCATATTCAGAATTGTAAGTTTACCTTAATTAACAGATATTTGAAATATAATGTTCTAACATAAATTTTGTGGTCAGACAATTGAAAGCAGAGAAGCTGCAGGAGATTCAGATGGTGCCATTCAAGTATCTCAATTAAATTTGGTAGATCTTGCTGGGTCTGAAAGAGCCCGGCAAACAGGAGCAACTGGCGAGAGATTCAAAGAGGGGAGACACATTAACTTGTCTCTTTCTACATTAGGATTAGTAATTATGCAATTAAGTGAATCACAAGATGGTCAAAAACACGTTAATTTCCGTGACAGTAAACTAACAAGGTTACTGCAGAATTCATTAGGTGGTAATGCTATGACTGCAATAATATGTGCTGTAACTCCTGCTGCTTTGGAAGAAACTCAGTGTACTTTATCGTTAGTACTATTTTATCTACCGGAATAGTTTCTATATAATTCCACTATGTAACTATTTTTATAAAAATTTATTTTTTAATGTTTAGTTTTGCATCTCGCGCCAAAAGTGTGAAGAACAAGCCACAAGTTAATGAAGTTATGTCTGATGCAGCGCTCTTGAAACGATATGCAAAACAATTAGTTAAACTCCAAGAAGAATTACAGGTTCATGACTTAAATTTTGACGACTAATAATATTGATATTTCTGGGAACGCAAATTTATAATTAAATTTATTATTTCAGAGAATAAAACATGAAAATCGGTCCGCGGAAATGGAAGAAATGGAGTCTAAACTGCAAGAAAAAGATCGTATTAATCAGTTACTGGAAGAGCGCATAGAACTATTAAAAACCCGCATTGTTTCCGGAGATATAACGAATCAAGAAGAATCATTCAAATGCAAATCTAAAAGAAGACAGACATGGGGTGGTCCTGGAATGTTTAACCAACACTTAACTGTTTTTCAGCCTAAAACTAGTTTACCGACTATAAAAGAAGTATCGTTTGAAAAGTCGGATAGGAAAAGTATCATTCAATCAATGGACTTTATGCATCAAAGTAATTGTCAAATTTTTAAATTACGTACAGTTCGTGATTTTTATAACATGTTTTGATTTGTTTCCCGTAGCATTTCAAACAGAATTTGCTGACTTCGAATTAGAATTATTTGAAAGCGAACGAGATCGCGAGAACAGCGACAGTGATGACGAGCCGTATATCACAAAACGTAACCATCGTGTTACATTTAAGGACGACGTATATACCATTAAATCTAGGAACAACAGCTTCGAAACATCACCGGAAAAGTATGAGACAGCAACTCAAACAACAAGGTAAAAATTGGAAATAACAAAGAGTTATTTATTCGTATCATTTGTATTTATATTTAAAAATTTATAGTTATCAGTTCTCTCCGTCCACTCCAAAACATGTTTTACGCCAACGCATCACTGATTTGACGAAAGAGTTCACAGAACTCCGTGAGTTTACTACTTTAGAGAAACAAGTACTATGTCAAGAAAATCATTGTTTCGCACGAGTAAGTATAAAGGTCCTTATAAAATTTTATAAACTAAAGTCCGCTCTGGGAATCTCTGAAATGTATGATTAATGAATTGATTCTCTGATATAATTTTCATCTTCATTTTTTAAGGAAGAGGCACAAATTCTTCTAGGGATGAAAAATCAATTGGAATGTGGTATTGGTTTAAACGAAGTTGAAGAAATAAATGCGGCCATAGCAGGCTATGACATGGGACTTATTTCGGAGGTAAAAAAACGACTAACCGATCTTAATCTTACGGAAGAAAAGGATGTAAATCGCATAATTATTGAACTGTGCATAAAATTAAACGAAATCGAGAAACAAAATTCCTTGGAAAAAGATGAGCGTCGTAAAGTAATGGGACAGTATTCAAAATTGGAAAAGCAGATTGAAAATGTGACTGCTGAAAGAAACGAATTTGAATTTATCAGTCGCGAACTGCGTGCAGAACTAAAGAAGAAAACAGTGGAATTAGAGTTAAAGAACATGTCGGAGGAAAATATGAAACAGCCAGAGTTGAACAAAATTTCAGAACTGGAGAAACAGATTGAGAGTATCACTTCTGAGAAAAACCAATTCGAACGTAGTAACGTGGAGTTGCGTGCCGAATTATCGAAGAAGACTACAGAATTGCAAAAGCAGATTGAAATTATTAATTCCGAAAGAAATGAATTCGAACATATACGTCGTGAATTGTGTAAGGAACTGAATAAAAAATCTTCAGAACTGGAAAGACTGAAGAATGGTTCATACGTTGAAGATGTACAGACAGTGGAAGCAGGGAAAGAGATTGAAAGTATGAAGTCTGAGGAACAGAAATCTGAGCAAACTAATGGAGAATTAGAATCTGCAATAAATTCAGAATGCGTTAAAATTGAAACTGTAATGTCTGAGGAAAACAATGTTGAATGTATTAATCATGAACTTGATGCAAAAGCAACGCCTCAACAAACTGAAAGTCAAAAAACAGTGGAACTGGAAGAAATAATTGAAAGTTTAACAGTAAAGAACACAGAACTTGAGAGTACCATTAGTGAGCTACATGTTGCGTTAAATCAAAAAACTTCCGAACTTGAAAATAACAAAGCATTACAAGAAACAGAACACCAGGAAGCAATAGAAAAGATCTCTAAACTGGAAGAACAGATTGAAAGCATGACATCAAAAAATAATGAACTGGAACGTATCACTGCTGAACTACGTACTGAATTGAATGCGAAGATGTTAGATGAAGTGGAGAATCAGAAGAATCTGGAAAAAATTTCTGAATTAGAGTCACAGGTTGCTAACATAACAACAGAGAAGAATGAAACGGAACGTATGCTTAGTGAACTACGTATTAAATTGAATCAGAAAACTTCCGAACTTGAAGCTAATAAAGTATTACAAGAGACTGAAAATCAAGAAACTACAGCAAAGATCTCTAAACTGGAAGAACAGATTGAGAACATGACATTAAAAAATAATGAACTAGAACGTACCATTGCAGAATTACATGCTGAATTGAATAAGAGTACTTCTGAATTGAATGAGGAAGTTTCTGAACTGAAGGCAAAATTGTTAGAAGAGAATCAGGAGAAAGTGAAACAAATTTCTGAATTTGAATCACAAATTACTAATTTGATAACAGAGAAGAATGAGTTGGATCAAATGATTAGTGAATTACGTACTGAAGTGGATCAGAAAACTTCTGAACTTGAAGCCAACAAAAAATTACAGGAAACTGAAAATAGTGGAACAATGGAAAAAATATCTGAACTAAACAGACAAATTGAAAACATGACGTCGGTAAATAATGAATTGGAACATGTTACTACTGAATTACGTGCCACGTTGAGCGAGAAGACTTCTGAATTGAATGCAAGAATAACATCAGAAGAAATGAAAAATCGTGAAGCCCTGGAGAAGATATCTGAACTTGAGAAACAAATCGCTGATGCAATGTCTGAGAAGAAGGAACTTGAATGTGTAAACGATGAACTGCATGTCAAATTAAATCAGAAGATTTCTAAGCTTAAGAGAAACACGACATTGAACCTATGTGAAAATGAGGAGTTAATGGGAATGATTTCTGAATTAGAGAAAGAAATCAATGATATAACGTTTGAGAAATCTGAATTCGAAAGTATCTATATTGAATTGCAGGAAGAATTAGCTCAGAAAACTTCTGAATTAGAATTGAAGATTATGTCGGAAGAAAAGGCAACGGAAATGATTTCTGAATTAAATAAGCAAATTGAACGTGTAACGCTTGAAAGAAATGAATTAGATCGGCGTAATAATGAATTAAATGTCCAGTTGAATGAAAAGATTTCTGAATTGCAGGCAAAAATTATGTCAGAGCAAACTGCAATGCAGAAAATTGTTGACTTGGAGAAACAGATTGAAACTATTACTTCAGAAAAGGGTGAATCTGATCATGCTAGACGTCAAGATATTTTAGAATCAAGGAGTGAATATGATTACATAGGCGAGAATAAAAATTTGAAAAATTGCGTACAAAATTTGGAAGATAGTCTACTGAATATGAAAGCAGAAAATCAAGACTTGAGAGACCAGTTAGAAAATCAGTCCATGTTGTCTTATTCTAGAGTCAATGAAAGCACTGGAGACATTTCAAATTTGCTTGTAAACATGGAAGCAGAGAAAAACGAACTAGAAGAAACTCTTCTATTAAAAAGTCAGGAGCTAGAGGACATAAAAAATGACGTCCGAGAGCTTAAAACGGACATAAAAAAATTGCAAGATACTATTTATTTGTTAACAACCGAAAATATGGAGATAGCTACTAAGTTAACTACTGAACAAGAAAACGCAAAGCAGACAGAACTTAATCTTCAGAAGACAATCGACGAACTTTATGCACGAATTGCTGACATTACAAACGAGAAAATTAATTTAGAAAATGATTTAGCGACTGTGAAAGATCAGTTGGAATCTCTACGTTTTAAAATGTCAGAAATACCTAATGAAGAAAATTTATTTGCAACGTATCAGAGTAAAATTGATAAGCTAACAGCGGAAAACATTGAATTATCAACAATTGTCGCGGAGAGAAATAAGGAATTCCAGAATATTAAAGAAAGTAAATCGTTGTTGTATGATCACGAATGTACTTATAAAGAAAAATTGGCTATTCTTACGGAAAAGAATAAATGTTTAACAGCGGAAAATGATGAGCTTTCAACTGATTTAATTGATAAAATAGAAGAGAATGATATGCTGAAGGAACAGTGTAATATATTAAAAAATAAAACAGAAGAATTGTTGGCAAAAAATGCGAACTTAGATGAAAATGGTATAGAACATTTGAAGGTAGAGAATAATAATTTGAAAGGAGAAATTGCAGAACTGAAGACTAAGGTAACTATACTGTCTGATGAAAATGCAAAGTTTTCAAATAATTTATTGAAAACTATGGAAGAACTTGAAATTTCTCGCCATGAAAAATCATATGATAATACCTTACACTTGTCAACAATATTTAAAAACACAACAGAGGTTAGTGATGAAAGCGAGGCTCGACAGGAAGAAAATTATGAAACATTGAAAAACAAAGTTACAACACTACAAAACGAAATTGATCAGTTAACATGTTTGAACAGAAAACTTAGTGACTTGAAATTAACTTCCTGCAGCCAGTGCTCTCATTTGAGGAGTCTGAATGAAAGCCGCAGATCTCTTAAATTGGAATCAAAAATTTTGAACCAGAAACTCAAAGATTTACAAAGAAAGTTTGATCTGAAGTGTCAGAATGCTGAAATTCTTAAACAGAAAGTTAATGAAGACTTGAACCTAAGTGACAATAATGATTCCTTAAATGTTAGTTTTGTAAACGAGGCGGACATCACCTTTGTTGAAGAAAAGATTCAGAATTTAAATGATGAAGTGCAAACTTTAAAGGTTGATTATGACAAGTTATCAATTCTGTATGAAGATAAATGTAACGAATTGAAGAAACTTCAGAGTGGTGTTATTGTAAATGTGAACCATACTAATGACAATGCAACACTGAAGAAAGATTTGAACAGGAATGAAAATAGAGTATGTCAAATTCAGAGTTACGTTGATCAATTAAAGAATGAAGTGGATGAAATGAAGAAAAACAGCATGAATTTTAGTACCACGTTTAATGAATTTAAAGCAGAGAAAGGAAATCTATTACATGAAATTGAAACATTAAGACAACTGAATGAAGAACTGCAACAAAAGGTAAGGAACAATGAAAGTACAGCAATAAATAAGATACAAATTCTTGAAAACGATTTGAATAACATGAGTAAAGAAATTGAGCAATTTTCTGCGCGAGAAAAAGAATTTGAAAGTCAAAGGCTGATGTTGGAAGTAGAATTGGAAAACTTAAGAACTGAAGAAGAAAACAAATGTACACTGATTGCTCGATTAAGTAAATGTATTTCTAAATTAAACAGTGGATTACATTTAATAAAAAATGAGAAAGATGATACAGTTGATTCAAATATAATTAAAGATAAAGAAAAAGAATTAGAACTTCTAAAGAAACAATGTGAAGACTTGCAAAAAGAAAAGATGCAATATAAGGAACAGGAACAGTATAATATGTCAAAAATGAAGGAGTTAGAAGCATACATAAATAATTTACAAACAACCATAATGAATAAAGAATCCTTGTTTACAGAGCTTCAACAGAAATCATTTTATCTTGAACAGCTTCTGCAAGAAAATGAACAGGAGAAACATATTCTTATGCAGAAATTACAAGGAGCTGAAAGTGAGGTGCTTAATTTCAAGAATAATCTAGAATCGTCTTATAAAAATGAATTTAATTTAATATCACTACAATATCAACAACGTCTGCAAGAATCTGAAAACAATTTACAACAATTAAATGATACATTAAACAAATATGTTGGCGAAAATTTAAAGTTAACAGAAGAACTCAGTGGTTTACAAAATATTAAACACAAGTTTAATGAATTGATGAATGAAAGAGAGCAAATACTTAATGCCAAAAATATGCTGAACAGTGAGAATGAAAAACTGAAAGAAGAATTAAATGATATTAAAGCATGTATGGTTAAAGAATTGAAATCCCTTAAATGTAATATAAATTTGGCAGATATTTCAGATAAATCCATAAACAAAATCTTTACAGTTTTATTGCAGACGTTTATATCGAAAGAGGCCGAGGTGATTAAAAGTATACGTGAAACGTGCGAAAAGGACAAGCGAAAATTGGAGGAAGAGAAGCAGCAGTGCAAAGATATAGAGAAACGTACTACGATATGGGCTAAAGAATTGGAAGCAGAAGTCGAGAAGCTTCAGTCTGAGATCATGGAAAGAGAGCATGCCCATAAAGAGTACCAGAATAAAATTTCTCAGTTGGAACACCTTTTGAAAGAGAGCACTAATGAAAATCAGATGCTCAAAGAAAAGATAGAGGAGTTAGAAATCGATTTCAGCAATCTTCAAACTGAATTGGACAAGCAATGCAAAATTGATACCCAGCAAGAAGAGGTGAGAGTTATTTTACAGAAACGGGAGCAAGAAGCACAGAAGACACTTAAATACAAGGAAATGGAGTTGCAATCAAAGCTCAAAGCCGAAAAGGATATGTACGAGAAAAGAATAAATGAACTGGTTTATAGTATTGAATCTTACAAAACAAAGAACTTAGAATTAACTAGCAATATTGAGGGACTGGAGGCCAACGAAAAGCAGCTGAAGAATATTATAGAAATAAAATCAAATGAAGTAAAAAGAAGTAATCAAAATATAGAGCAAATGAATATGGAACTTGAACAATTTTCAGTGGCTTATAATAAACTGAATCAGGAGATGGATGAAAAGAATTCTCACATTGAAGAAATTACTGCAATCTTGAAGAGCAAGTGTGATACTCTTTCAGAATACAAAACCAAACTTGAAACGATTATACCAGAATATGAAATGTTGAAGGAACATGTGAAGGACCAAGCATCAGTTATACAGCGGCATAAAGAAGAAATAGAGACAATAAGGAAGGAGAGAGAAGAAGAACTAGTAATTATCAAAGATAAATTGAATTCTGAAGAAATAAAGAGTGCCGGGTTAAGCAAACAACTAAATGAATTGAACAATAAAAATATTTCTTTGATAGAAGAACTGAATGACTTGAAAGAAAAGTATGAAGATCTAAAGGAAGCAAATATAAAATTAGAAAAGAAGATTCGAAATAGTACCAGCAAGATTAAAGCAGAGGCTGAAATAGAAGAGTTCAAAGAATTAAACAGAAGATTGCAAAATAATTTGGAAGGCGCGAGCAATCGTGTGGTGGAACTTCAGGAAGCGAAGAGTCAGACTTTGAAAGAACTAGTTGATCTGAAAGGTAAATATGAACTTACGCTACAGGAGAACGCTGAAATGAAGACAACATTATCGTTGTACAAATCGAAATTCTCTACTTCGAGTTCGATGATAGACGAAACCAAGTACGACGCACTTTTGTTGGAAAAAAATAAAATTGCGTTAGAATTAGAAGGTAACAAATTGATGTTAAATAGGAAGAACGAAGAACTTAAGCAATCTGCGAGTAGAATACAGCAATTAACGGACGAAAATAAGGAACTAGATACGGAGTTGGATGAGTATGCAGCGACGATCCGAGAACGAGATGCCGAAATTTCAAAACTAGAAATTAAATTGTACGAGGTCGAACAGAAACTGGAAAGTATTACCGGGGAAAAGAAGCAACTTGAAGATCAAGTACAAGCACTTAAAAAGTTACAATCCAATTTGGAAGGTGCATCGCACTACACTGCAGAGTTTGAGAAGGAAAGAAATAAATTAATAAAAGAATTGGAAGCACAGAAATTACTGTTAAATCAAAAGGACAATGAGCTTAAGGTATATGTCCATAATGTTCAACAGTTAACAATAAAAAACAAAGAACTTTGTAATGAACTGAATAAATACAGTAATTTATCTTTACGTACATCAGACGACAGTATAGTTAATACTTTAAAAGAAAAGCTAGAAATGTTTAAGGTAGAAAACAGAAAGCTTAAAAATGAAATTGAAGAACTTGAAATAAAATTAAAGGCGAGTTCGTATGATAGAGGAGTCACGCTAAGAAAAGAGAATACTAAACAGTTACAAGTTTCACAGAATAAAAGTGTTGGTGAACAGGAGGAGGATAAGTATCAACAGCTAAAAGATAAGATTCGTGAGCTAGAACTCGAGATAGTGTTGAAGAATGGGAAGATCGCAACATTAGAAATTCAAATCCAAAGTGAAAACTTCCCGCATCAAAGGAAGTGTAAAGAACTGCAAGAATTGGTACTTGCATTTCGCAATAAGGTATGTATAACAAATTATAGGAAATTATTGAAATTTTAAATATATAATTTCATTTGTAGAATGCAGCATTAAATGCTGAAATTAAGAAGCTGCAAAAGACCGTGAACGACGACAACGCGTGGAGTTGTGAGATTTGTAGGCGATGGCGTGTAAACAGGAGAGATCAAGCTTGCCAGACAATACCTAACACCACAATACGCTTTTGCGGCAGTAATAGCGGAGTTGTTGAGGTAATTATCAGTATATGTCTGTATTACTTTGCATTAAATCTGTAAGGTATATATCCTGAATTATAATTTTCCAGGACCATATAAAAATGGAAAAGTTAGAGAAAGAAAAGAACATAATGAAAGAGTTGTGCCGCTCTAGACTAAGACACATAAAAAAATTAGAAGACAGAATAAAGGAACTAGAAGATACTCTTGCTTTAAAAACGAATTGACACTATCGACAACAGGCGTCTTACTTTGAGCTAAAAAATTATTTTATTTCTTCATAACATGTTTTTATCAAAGCATACAAAAATTCATTTATTTATATATGTATATATATGTATAATATTGTGCAATTAATCTATATTTTTAAAAACAATAATTACAGGTATCAAAAAATGTAAATAACGTCGAATTCACACTGATGTCTGTTTTAAAATTAAATCTGTGATTCGAAAAATTATTTTTCTATGGTATTATTGACTTAAACATATAACGAGTAAATAATGACAACAGATATTTCAGGATTGTTGTAATTTTTGTTTCTTTACCTTGTACTTGGGTATAAACTTTTTAGGTCTTTTTTCACCAACCTTTTTTTCGAAGAGATCTGTAACAAAAAAATTAATTAATTATAGTATGTTAAAGAATTATAGCATATTAAAAATTGCAATTACCTTCATCGGGTTCTTCGCCTACTTCTTCGCGATAATATTGTGCATCGTCATCTTCTTCTATTTTAGTTTCTTCGACAGATTCTTTCGCAATTTTTTGCATTAACAATTCGCTTTCTTTCTTCTTCTTTTCCATTCCTTTCAAAGATTTTTCCTTGTGTTCTTGTTTCTGAAGTTCCTTTTTCTTCTTATTTTCTTCTTGTACCTTTTTCCGCTTTTCTTTCAACTTCTTCTTTTCTTCCCGTTTCTTCATTATTAATAACTTTTCTTCCTCTGATTTCTGAACGTACTTATGATAAAGTACTTCACCATCCAACAATCCATCTTCAACTTTTATTAACTATAAATATTATTTAGAAAAATTGTAATTCCAATAATTATTTCCAAATTTCAATAATAAGATATTTCTAACCTCTAATGTTAATCTAGGACCTATTTCAGAAAGTCTAATTGCACTTTGACTATTCACATGATTACCACGCGATGATAACTTCTGTGGTAATGTAACGTGACTCGCAGGATCATCTTCGGCTTCACTTTCCGAAACTGTTCCTTTTGTCAAAAAGTCAGAAAAATCCTCGCATTTGGACAAATTTGGTACCTTAGCTTGAACTAATTTTTTTACACCTTTCGATAAACCGACAGGCACGACTCTAATAGCATAATGCCGTAAATCAATTGTTTCTGTTGTTGAATTATAATTTAAACATAAACATCGACGAATAGTACTCAGGTTAACCTGGAAAGTGATAAAAATATTATCACATAACATCAAATTACAACTTCAAAATACCATTGCTGAAACCATATTTTTAAACTTACAGAAGTCAAATTTATTGTAGGAAACATATTTTGAAACATAGAAGCAATAAGCTTTAATTGCATGCCTTCTCCACTAAAATTATTTAATACTACTAATGGTGAATTCTTAAACAATTCATCATATACCATTTGCTTTTTTAATGTAGATATTACATCTCTTGCTAAGGAGAAACTATGTATTTTAAAAGTAAGGGTTGGTCCCCTTGGTAACCTGTTGTACAATTATTTTTTGAGTATTAAAAAATGTTAATTATTAAAAACATGATTAGTACAATTAAATTTAGTACCTGCAAAGTTTAAAATACATTCCTTGTTCCGTTCTTGTAAACATACACATATGTGTAACATGGAGAATACTAGCTACAGACACAAAATCTTTAAGTGTATTTTTCTTCCTTTCTTTTAAGGACACTGCAGTATATGGTTCCATTATTTTTCGAAAATCTTTAGTAAGTTCAACAATATGTTCACCAAGTAATCCACGGTGAACAACAAATGAATGAGGTGCATTAACTACATTTGGACTTTCTTCTAGATTAAGTTGTTTATTCCTTTTTACACAACGACCCTGTAAAATTGTTATGCATAATTATTATCTATATTAAAAGTTGCCTCAAATTTATTATTATAAGTACTAATATAATAACAGTTCTGTTTATGTAAAATGAACCTTATCAAAACTGTTTAAATTTATACAAAAATACTTAATGATTATTGTGGTATTGACTTAATTATAAAATGTTTTTCCATTTACAATTAATAAAAATAATTATTATTTGAAATTAAAGTGATTACCTTTTTATGGCGCCCCATGATTTATATTTGAATTTAAGGTTAAGTGAGGTTAGGTTCAAAATCACGTGTTTACCATGAACCTGAATATGAATTGTTGAGCTATTTTCTTACGTAAAATTTTCAAACAAAGAAATTCCAACGTGATTTTGCTAAATATCTATATCAGTTTTATCTTTGTGTTGTGGCATGTGCAATTCCATTGGGTACATGCAACTTCCATTGGGTACGTGCTGTTTCTATAGGAACGTAGAATTTCTTGTTGGGCCCTGCACTTAATTACAACTAAAATGATCAAAAAAAAGAGCGAACAAAAAATTGTATACAATACATTAATGGTTTAATTTTATAAAGGAGTTTTAAATTATAAAATTACAAAGGGGATAAATAATATATTATATTGAAATTTGATATAAAATGTTGTATGCGAAATCAGTGAAAGTATGTACGCTCCTGTTTTGCACGTGGTACGCGAGACTTTTGTTGCACACGGAATTGAGGCGCAACATATAAAAGATGAGCATGACAGAAGATTCATCAATATCAAAAAGTGTAACTCATCTGACAAGTAATCATTGGATTCAAAGGCTTACAAAGAAAAATGGTGGGATCAAAGTGTGCAAACGGTAAGTGACATTGATTTTAAGAAATTATATGACGCTGAAAAATTTTAAACGTAGATTTTCTTGGAACTTTATGTTATATTTTTCATCGATATTTTGTTATTGTAGCTAACAGCCGAAACTGCTGCGACAATTGCGGCAATAAAAGCAACTGTTGTTGTGTTCCAAAATGCGAAGGTAATGATTATAAAAATTATTTACAGTATTTTATTTCGAAACAGAAATCACATCAGGTCTTTTGTCTATGACAAGTAGTTTATTATCAGAAACGTATAAAAGTTGTTGATTCAATTTTCTTTCATAGGTAAATGTTGTTGCTCTGATGGACAATCTTGTTGCACAACTGACAAGCAACCTAACAACCCAACTGAGAAGCAATGCTGCTGCTCAGCTGATAAACAATGTTGTTGCTCAAGTGACAAGCAACCTAGCTGCCCAACTGGGAAGCAATGCTGCTGCTCAGCTGATAAACAATGTTGTTGCTCAAGTGACAAGCAACCTAACAGCCCAACTGAGAAACAATGCTGCTGTTCAGCTGATAAACAATGTTGTTGCACAACTGACAAGCAACCTAGCTGCCCAACAGGAAAGCAATGCTGCTGCTCAGCTGACAAGCAATCTTCTTATCCAACTGCAGGACAATGTTGTGAAACAAGCTGCAAATGTTAAACAGAAGATTATCCCATATTATTCTACACAGTATTATATCGAGAGCAGTTAATGGAATATTATATTACTATCAAATAAAAACTTAACGCAATTGAAATTTCTGTGTAATTCCTATTTTCATACATGCAAGTTTTAAACCATACACTTCCGAGTATGGAAGTCCACAGCTAGATGGCTCTAATGTTTCTTGACGCTTTTTCGCTTTTAGCAAATTAAAATATTATTCTATATATATAAATAATTTTCCTGCAATACAAAATAAAAGATCATTAGATGTTTAAATATGGTAGAACAAATATTAGTACACTTGTGCATTATTCTTTGTTACGGGGCATGCGCAAATCAGTTGAGCTGATATGCGCACACGAGTCTCGCCTTCTCATAAGTGAGGTCTTCCGTGGTCGAGTTCAGAAGACAGTTTCTCATTACCCGATCATATACATCGTACAAAAATATATGAGGGGAAGAAGCGATAAATTAGGAGAAAATACTAATTGAAAAGTCACTGGATATATATACACGTTCACCATTTCAAATATTATTCAAACCCCTACACGTTACCTTTAGTTACAGAAGAAACATTATTTAAAAAACACATTTCTTCACAACAGGAATTTTATATTTAAAATTAGTAATTAAATAGAATTATAAGTAACTCAATATTATATGATAATTGTAAAAATTATGATTTCAAGAACTACTTATAAAATGTTTTAACGTAACTAAGCTATTTCATTTATCCTTTGCTACCCTTTTACTTATAAATGCTCTAAAAAAAATAAAATCTGCAATTTCCATGAGATATTAAAGATTTATTCTATTTATGCAAGTAGGTAATTAAACATTCCTACTTATTTCTCTTCCACGTTTTATTGTTTTTGTGTTGTTCAAATCCAAAGCCCATAGAAAGTACAATGAGAGATCATGAAACTGTCTGATTTCCCTTCTCACTCCATTATGAATCTCGGTAATGACTACAGTTGTTCACCGCGTGGAAGGATTCATTGTCTGGAAGCGCGGGAACTTCGGTGCGACTTGTTAAGCTAAGAAAACTGTTCTCACGGTGCAAAGTTCACGGCTAACGCGTCGATCTTTATCTATGTAGCCATGCCGTGGACCCCTTAAGTCGTTACGTGCTAAAATTACGTCGTCAATAACAAGGATGTAAAATCTTCGAAAATAATCTCGTTTCCACGACTTTGCTTTTCTTGAACCTGTAATTTTCTCAGTAAACAAATTTGATCACGAATCTTTTACTTATAAATACACATACTTATTGCTTCCCTTAAGAAATTTATTTGCACTAAAATAAAAGTTAGCTGTAGTGGACGTCATTAACAAAAGTAACACCAAAATAAGCTTCTTTAATATCTAAAGGCATAGAGCGTAAAGATACTGGTGTCCATAGATATCTAGAAAACCAGAAGTTCAGTAATATACATCCATACACTGTTTCATTTTTATAGTTATAGATTTTACCGTATATCTTCATTCAGTTACGTTGAAATTATATTTTACAGTTTGCTATGTTCTAATGCTTTATCAATACACATATGTATGTACATTCTTCCTCTCTTCGTTCCACATCCTTGATTCCGCACGTACTTTTAGTAACGAATGAAAACGCTAGACCGTGTTAAACGAATTTAACGACAATAATAGAATGCACGATCAATTATAGCAGTGTTTCAGTTATGTTACCAAATGCATGGACAGGAACGGCTGAAAGTCTTCGACGTAAAGGGACGACGGTTCTTTATCGTAGTTCCGGCATTATCCTTTGACAGTTACGCTTTGAGCACAGTGATTCGTCAACGACGACCGCGGATAATAGTCGCGGTACGCTGCACCGGCTGTGCCGAGGTAACGTCTGCCATATGCCAAGCTAGAAACCGGCCGTGATTTTTGCCGGCATCGCTGCCGTCAAGAAATCGAAAAACAGAAATAGAAGCCTGTTCTTCAACTATCTAACGAATAATCGAGTTATGTATTAGGCTGGCCAAAAAGTTATTGACCAGAAATTCCATTACAAATATTACGTTGTTTTCGTAAAGTACAAGGAGAATGATCAAGATCTTCGTTTAAGCATCATAATGATTTTTTGTCATAAGTGACTTAACACTTTCCTGCACAGAATAATGAGCTGCATGAAATGATGCATTAAGAAATATATGATTCCGTTTAATAAAAGGAACTTGATCTTTATTTTTCATCACCTTCATCAGACAATTTGCCTCCTGAAATTATATAACTTTTATTAAAACATGTTTCTGTATCATCAATGTTTTCAAAGATGTCTATGTGGGTTTAAATGGGTCTGAATACCTTTATAGCATTTAGAATAGATTTTATAAACAAGACTATTTAATCAGTGCCATAAATAAACAAGGGATAAGTAAACTTTTAAATACGTGAACTTAAACCTTTGGACATGATTTTATTTATAATTGAGTAACTAAATAGTCGAATGAATTTCAATATAAATAATCTTTATTTTCTTCATTTAAATAATCCGTAGAAACTTAACATCCCAAATTAAATAGATAAGTAAATAAATAATATTTTTCAGCTACAGCTTCGCACATGTACGTTTCTTCGTACCATGCACTGTTGCCATCTGCCGGCGTTCTTTGGTCTTACAACTATAAATAGAGTGGAATTGTATGAAATACAAATAAAGAACATAAATTTCATACTTGACGCACTTACCATTTCGATTAATAAATGTTAAAGTATCGTAAAATGTACAGTACACATTTATTGTGTACTCTGTTCAGTTGTAAGTGCATTAGCACGAAGCGTGTTAGTAGTCGTATTTGAAGTGGATGATGAACAGGAACTGCAGCTACAACTGCAAGAGGAACTGAAACTGGAATTGGAACAACTGCTCGAGCTTGATTTGCTAGACAGATTTGCAACATGGAAGTTGATGTCCAAAAATTCGGTATTATTCGAAACAACAGTTTTGCCATATCCTTCGTCGCCCGATGACGAAGTTGTACTGCTGTCGCTAAGATTTCTTCTTTTGACACCAGGTGGAAGTTCCGGCTCGACTGGATCGTAACTAACAGTGGTCGTACCGTACATTTCACGAACAATTTTAATTTCTTGTAACTTCTTCTCTTGTAACGGTATTCGTTTCGTCTTTACCTTTCTTCTTTTCCCGTTTTTCAGTTTTTCTTTCAATAAATACTGAGCTCTAATTCGTTTTAAACGAGGCCTAATATAATCTTGACATACGTCGTTTTCTTTTTTCTCGTCGTCAGTACTAGAAGTTGAATAATCGACAGTTTTTTCTGTAGCGGATGTGTCGTCTTCGTTGGCTGGTACAATATTTTCTTTTAAATTTAATTCAGCGTCTGACGTGGATAATTCAACTTCTAGAAAATTTGACGCGATGATTGCTAAGTTCTCGTCTACGCTTTTATCACAACCTGTTTCGTCTTCTATATTTTTACGAAAAGATGAATCGTGAAAATCAGAACCTTTGTTACACAAATTTTTAACAGCATAATTAAAATAATTAATACAGTATTGACTTTCATTGTTATTGCAAAAGTCCATACTCGTGCCATAATACAATAGTGCCAGGATTTCCGAATTTTTATTAGTTCGTCCATTTTGTTCATTATCGATATGCTCGCAGTTTTCTTTTTCACTTTCTGATGACAATAATGAAGGAATCTCTACGTCGGATGTTGAATAGTTATCGTAGATTTTCTGTGGAAAAATATTTTCATCAAATTGTTAATCTTTTCAAGATCGTCAATTATGGCATACAGCAATTGACCGCCTTCACGTGTTTGACAGCGCATGTAGGTAACAAAAAAAATGAAAGCTCGCAAGCATTATAAAAGTAGTACTAATGAGTTCTTGTAAGAATCTGAATTGGCAGGAAACGATAAAGCAAATTAATTTAAATAAACAATGTACTTACAGATTTCCGATTGAAGCGTCGAAGTCGCACGTCTTTCGATACCGGTCGAAGCCACGTGCTGCTCTGTGTTCGTAAGTTAAAAAAATACGTTTGTCCCGGGAACCTTACGGATTCGCATTCGATCCAATTGTAGGTTTCTTGAAAGTTACCGAATTCATTTTTTGGGACTTCATTCTTATTTTCATTGACATTGTCACTTTCTGTAAATGATGATGTCTCACTCTGAGACTGAAAACTATACGAATCACACGAACTCATATTTCGGTAGAAAATAATACATAGCGTCATTACATGAAGTGTGTCAAACAAAGATAATCCATCACGTGTTCACAAAAGCATATTCGAATGAAAATCCGCGGGGCGCCCTCTCAACGAATCGCAAATAAGAAGGACAATCTATATAAACAAAACCGTAGCAGTGACCTTATCGACGCCGTGAGGACTAGACCGTTTTTGTTCGGATTAACGAGTGGGTCGTCGCGCAGTTTGAAAAGTAAACGGAATCGGTTTCGGAAAAGTGACGCGTTACATTAGTCGTGAAAGAGTTTCTTATGTCGAGCATGTATTTTTTGTGCATTGTGTTCTATCGTTTGTTGTTCGCGCCTATTGTTCCGTTTCCAATTTGTGCAAAGTGCATCGATGGAGCATGGACATTACCATACCTTGTTAATTTGGATTGCAAATCTCGGATTGTATTAAACGGACCGCCCGGAAGTTCAACGGGGAACAGCAAATAAACTGATACAGGTACGTGTGTTTATTGTTTTCACGATATTTCCGTTCGATTCTGTTCGTGGAAAAAACGAGCAAGATTCGAATCTTAGCGTGCTTGTTTGTGACAGTTGATTCGTTCGGCGTCAGAATGTTCTAGAAAATTTTTGAAATAGAAAGGAATGATTTTTGCGTTATAAGAACGGGAAATTACTGAAACTGGTAATATTTTGGGTTAATTAAGGAATTCTTTAACGTATTTAAACAAAATTTTACTTTGAATAGAGAATCGTAATGCGCAGGTGCGTAAAAGGGCGCCAAGTAGCTTGTGACATATTAACTACGTTATCGATATCGATCAACTATCGCGATCAAAAAATGTTTGACGATTAACCGAAAGAAATATTGATCATGTCTTGTATTTAATCATATCTATTTATGGCATATGAAGTATCAAATAGAACATTCGTAAACCCGAACGTTTCGACGGAGTGAAAAATCGATATATCGTTGTCGGAACTGATCCGTATCAATTTGATGTTTCGAGCAAGTCAGTGGAATGCGAGGTTACCATTCGTTGATTCAAGTACCGACGTGTAACTAATGCGTCGGAAGTGATTATCATAATTAGAAGATCGCGTTAACCATAATTTGTCTGCCAGAGTACGTTAAACATATACGCGTCTACGTTCGGAATTAATTCGAAAAGTAATAGAAGCGTGGCGTTACTGGTTAGCCGTTGCTTTGAATAGTGGCTTGTTTACAAACGAGCTGTCAGTGTTCGAATTCGACATCCGATCCGAGTTGATACGAAAATTCGAAGTATTTGCACGTAGCTGCTATAAGGCATCGTGAAACGGGCCACGAGGACGGGTCAGCCACGAATAAAAATTGCTGTTGAAAAAAGGTATTTTTTTTTCTTTTGTCTTTTCCCGGAAGATACGTCGGCCGAATGCGTAATGTCGTTATACGCATGCGCCTCCGCAAACGTGCATGCTCGAAAGACTGACAAGGTGAATTACCTTGTAAATTCATTCGATTTTTTCCCATCCTTCGATTTCATTGTCGGTTCGTTCTTTATTCGCGGTGCAGCTGAAACGTTTTTTATGGGCCAATTGATGCTAGCTATTTTTTTCAATCTTACATTTACGTAACATTGGTAGACAGTTAATTAACCGTATGAACAGAGAAAAATTCTGACAGTTACCATTTCCGATTTTAGAGCAGATAATTATCGATAACAAATAATGTTAATTAAAAATTTTTACGCGAAGTTCCCAAGATAGTATCGAATTTTTTAATGTCGTAAGTTCTGGGAAAACAAGCAAACACGCTAAGAATATATTAATGAAATTCTTTGCAAATATAATGCACATACAATTAGCATAGAATGTGAACGCATCCAGTAATCAATTATGGTTTCTACTTTGAAGTTCATGAATTCGTCTGATCGCAATCATAAATTATGATGCATTTTTGTTCCTGTAAATTAAAAAGAAATCGTTAAAATCTTAAGGAAGATACTATATGATTAATAACAATACCTTTACATCAGCGAATTTAAATACATTCATCCACTTTAACGGTTTGTTTTTAAAAAGATGAATTAAAAATTGTTTAATCACTTTTCATTTATCTTTCAAGAGGTTCTCGCTAATAACCTCGGAAGGAGAGTGCTCCAAGTGTAACAATGATATTTAAGTTAATTCGTGTGCTATAATAAATCTTGATGCTCTTAAGCGTGGTTAGCAATTTAGAAATTAATTACGAGTGCAGTGTTAATATTATTACGCTTAAAACTTCGGAAGTTATTAATCTTCAGTTATGTACGAATAGGTGCTAAGCGATGTCAATGACTTTGAAATATATTGTACTCTTTATACAGGGTGTTTCACAACCCTGAAGATCTTGAAGGGTTTCTGTAGGTCTCTGAAATGAAGGGTAGTTAATTCTGAATAAGATTTTCCTCTGCAAAAATGGGGTTTGAAGCTTCGTTTCTGAATTATTAAGGGAAAATATGGACCAATCAGAGTGCAGGGATTTGGCGCGCTCAGCCGCTTGGCGGGAAACTGTCTCGCGTCTGCGCATGCGTCAGATTGGTTCACTCTGATTGGTCCGCGTTTTTTCTTAATAATTCGAAAACGAAGCTTCAAATCTCATTTTTGCAAAGGGAAATTTTATTCAGAATTACGTCAGCTATCCCCCATTTAAGGAACCTACACTAATTATGAGACACTCTATACACAACTACTGGTTAATTTTTAGAAGCTTTAAAATATTAAATTCTATTAAAATATTCATAAAGTTTGTCAATAAAAAAATTAATTAATTAATATTGTAGTATATATCTTGCAGGAAATTTAACGTAGTATGAGATTATAGTATAATAGTATTAACTAAAACGAACTGCAGCGATTTACAACCTACCAAGTATCGAATCGATTCTTTCTTAAGATATCAGCTGCCGAGTAATCTGATATTTTCACGCGGTAATTTGGCATGCACAAATACTTTGTATGCACTTACCGTGAGAGTTAGATAATCGATACCTGGCCACGGTTTTATTGTACAGGTAGAATAAATTGGTGCACCACCTACAGCGCGAGCAACGATGAATACTTTGGCGTAGATAATCTCTTCGGAGGTTTTCAAGGATGTCTGTAATTTACAGGCCGGCAGGCAGCCCCGTTCTTTTTCTTTCTTTTTCACCGTATCATAGTCTTTCAGCCTCTCTTTGTGCGAATAACGAGATGGACTGAAAAGTGTAACAAACGTGTCCTTGCACGAAACAATGGGCCCTTAAGATAACCTTGCTACGCTGTTTAAACTTTTTTATTTCGAAACAGGTACAGGGTCGTTTATTACCAAATATATGCTCTTCAATATTTACTTAATAGTAGACTTTTGATTTATGATGGAAAACCAATGGAGTTTGATTATTAATTTCTCCATCTTGAAATGGAATTAAATAGAATTAAATGCGCGAAAATTGAAAATTTGCTCTCTGACCTTCGGTTGCTGGGTTGTCAAATTATGGCGTTTATCCATCATCGTTCAAAAGAGAATACTATAAGTAGAATGAACCGTAGCCAGCGAAGATGAGAGATAAGAGATAACGATTTTGACAAGCTATTCGCTGGCGAATTTCAAAGCTGACACTAGACAGTGCATGCAACTTCCTAGCAACGAGTCATAAGCCACAGCTCGTGTACGCAAGCTGTCATAAGCAGCGAAAGAACAAGGTAGAGAAAGAAAGAGCGAGGAAAAGAAGCGAAAGGAGGTGGGAGAAAAGAAGTCTGACGGAATACCTCACAGGAAGACCCACGGATTCTCACCGATCTCTTAGAAGACTGTCTTGTGGTGCTTTTGCGGGTTGGACAAAAACGCGGCATTTTTTTGCCACCTAGCCCATTTACCAAACAATGAGATCGCAGAATGAACATTGATAGTGGCACAGAAGGTGCGGTGGGAGGAGCGGGATATGTAATTTGAGAATTTTTCGAATCTTTTATCTTCTTTATTTGGAGTCTATATAGGGGTTCTATGGTCACAGGATGCGCCGTTGCACTTTCTCATAAGTTGTTTGAATGCTGTTTTGGGAAATTTTAGCGGCAACTTGTGGGTGATGTAGGAATTATTTATTAGGTTTTGTAAGGGAGTTTGTAATGGTGGAAGTTTATTTGAGAAGCTTGTTAGTAAAATCGGAGTATAGGATTTGGAAATTTAATAGGAGTTCATGTAGGGATTCAATGTTTTACAAATTCGATCTGTTGGAATTCAATGTTCCAAGAATACAATTCGTTGGAATTCAATATTTAGGAATTCAACGCGTAGGAGTTCAGTGCGTTGGAATTCACCGATTTAGGAATTCAACTTGTTGGAATGCAATGCATTAGAAATTCAATCTATTGGAATTCGACGCGTAGGAATACAACGCTATGGGAATTCAAGAGTTAGGAATTCAGCACGTTGGAATTTGGCGTGTTGGAATTCACCGATCTAGGAATTCAACTTGTTGGAATTCAATGCATTAGAAATTCAATCTATTGGAATTCGACGCGTAGGAATACAAGGCTATGGGAATTCAAGAGTTAGGAATTCAGCGCGTTGGAATTTGGCGTGTTGGAATTCACCGATTCGGGAATTTCACGCGTGGAAATTCAGAAACTTTGGAATTCAGCGCTTTGAGAATTCAGTGCGTTAGAACTTGACACGTAGGAATTCCAGCAATTGGAATTCAGCGCATTAGAATTCAGTAACGTAGGAATTCAACGGTTTAGGAATTCCACGCGTAGGAATTCGACGATTTAGGAATTCCACGCGTAGGAGTTCAACGATTTAGGAATTCCATGCGTAGGAGTTCAATGATTTAGGAATTCAATGCGTTGGAATTCGATGCATAGGAATTCAAGGCTTTGAGAATTCAACGCGTTGAAATTCGACGCGTAGGAATTCAGCTAATTGGAGTTCAACGCGTTGGAATTCCATATGTCGGAACTCAGTGACTTAGGAATTCAATACTTTGATAATTCAATATGTTGGAATTCACCACGTAGGAATTCAACGACGCAGAAATTTAATACGTAGGAATTCAACGAATTAGGAATTCAACCCGTAGGAATTCAATGACTTAAGAGTTCATCCCTTAGGAATTCAACTCTTTGAGAATTCTACACGTTCAAATTCGGCACGTAGGAGTTAAATCCATTAAAATTCAACGTTTTGGTATTCAATGCTGTAGAAATTAAACGCTATAAATATTCTATGAGATGGAATTCAGTATTGTTAGAATTCAGTTTTGTAAGAATTCAACACTATAGGAATTCAATGCTGTGGGAATTTAACACTATAGGAATTTAATGAAATGCAATTTAATGCTATAAGAATTCAATGCTGTAGGAATTCAACACTATAAGTATTCTATGAGATGGAATTCAGTATTGTAAGAATTCAGTGTTGCAAGAATTCAGCACTATGGGAATTTAATGCTGTAGGAATTTAACACTATAGAAATTTAAGGAGATGCACTTTAATACTGTAAGAATTCAACGCTGTAGGAATTCAACACTACAAAGAATTCAGTGAGATGGAATTCAATGCTCTAAGAATTCAATGTCGTAGGAATTGAACACTATAAAGAATTCAGTGAGATGGAATTCAATGTTGTAAGAATTGAATTCAGTGCTGTATGAATTCAACACTACAAAGAATTCAGTGAGATGGAATTCAATGCTCTAAGAATTCAATGTCGTAGGAATTCAACACTACAAAGAATTCAGTGAGATGGAATTCAATGCTGTAATAATTCAATGTCGTAGGAATTGAATTCAGTGCTGTATGAATTTAACACTAAAGGAAATCAACGCAATAGAATTCAATACTATACAAATTCAACACGTTGAAATGTAACACATTAAATATTCAACATGTAAGAACACAACATACAAGAACTCACCACACAGGAGTACATAATATCATAATCACACACATAGAAACGTACCACGTAAAAAGTCAATACATACGAATACCTCGCACATGTATTTACAGCGCATGCGCACTACTCCTTACGCTTAACACGTGTTAACACCGCACAAATAAACAGCCACTCGTCACGCTGCTCAACATTTAAATAATACTTGACTCTTGACCGAAGCACGCTTCAAACCGACGATTAATAACAATCGAAAGACGATATTCATCCCGAACTCAAACACATTCCTGCCGGAGCCGCGTCCTCGCGCAGCTTACCCGGATGCGTTGAAATGCATCTTGCATTATGTTAAACTTCGGTGTACACGATTGCCATTGAAAAGAAATAGGTACCGTTATTAATTTCTGTCTTATCGTTCGTTTTCCTCGCGCTCACGATCAATCGTACGCATGAGAATTCTTCCGCGAGGATTTCCGAACTGGTATCAAGAGCATGCGATACACAACGAACCTGAGACAGATTACGACAATCTGTTGCGTGCTATTCAATAGGAAAAAAAAAACAATAACTTTGATACGTTCTCATGATCAGGCCGGTCTAACGTATCTCGTCAAATTAATCATAACGGTTAATAAGCATTTTTGCAAGTAACAGGGCTAATGATTCAGGTAACAACCGCATAATCTGCTAAGGTTAGCTAACTAATACGTAATCTGTTATAATCGGTTATCCGAACAAGCTGCTATCGAAATAGTTTCCTTCCCGAGTAGTCGGTAATCTAGTCGATAATAAGTTTCCTTGTGCTGTAATATGCTACTTTTAATATGGTGATTCTGTAATATGGCACTGTAATATAGTGAATCTACAATATGGCACTGTAATATGGTGAAGCTATAATATGGTAATTTGTATACATAGTAACTTTTAATCGGTAGGTACTTTATAATATGGTAGTACGGAATGTTCTTTTTTATAATTGCAAGAAATGGTGGTCGATAGAGGGAGAAATCAGACCTACTGTAATTTTTAGGGACTTTTGGGAATATCAAAATTTAGGGGTAGGTTGAGAATTTGGGACGTAGGAATTTCGAGACTAGGAGATTTAAGGGTCGAGGGAATTCGAAGCTTGAAATTTGGGGGTCTAGGGAATTTGAAGGTGGAAATTTAGGGGTTTAGGAAATTTGAAGCTTAGAATTTGGGGGTCCAGGGAATTTAAAGCTTTAAATTTGGGGTCTAGGGAATTTGAAGCTTGAAATTTGGGGGTTTAGGGAATTTAGAGCTTGGAATTGGGGGTCTAGGGAATTTGGAGCTTGCAATTTGGGGGTCTAGGGAATTTAGAGCTTGGAATAGGAGGGGGTCTAGGGAATTTAGTGCTTGGAATTGGGGGTCTGTGGAATTCGAAGTTTGAAATTTGGGGGTCTAGGGAATTACAAAGCTTAAAATTTGGGGGTCTAGGGAATTGAAAGCTTGGAATTGGGGGACTAGGGAATTGAAAGCTTGGAATTGGGGGTCTAGGGAATTACAAAGCTTGAAGTTTGGGGGTCTAGGGAATTACAAAGCTTGGAATTGGGGGATCTAGGGAATTTAGAGCTTGGAATTGGGGGTCTATGGAATTCGAAGCTTGAAATTTGGGGGTCTAGGGAATTACTCAGCTTGAAATTTGGGGGTCTAGGGATTTACAACGCTTGAAATTTGGGGGTCTAGGAAATTACAAAGCTTGAAATTTGGGGGTCTAGGGAATTGAAAGCTTGGAATTGGGGGACTAGGGAATTGAAAGCTTGGAATTGGGGGTCTAGGGAATTACAAAGCTTGAAGTTTGGGGGTCTAGGGAATTACTCAGCTTGAAATTTGGGGGTCTAGGGATTTACAACGCTTGAAATTGGGGGGTCTAGGAAATTACAAAGCTTGAAATTTGGGGGTCTAGGGAATTTAAAGCTTGCCATCTTGGGTCTAGGGAATTACAAAGCTTGAAATTTGGGGGTCTAGGGAATTTAAAGCTTGTCATCTTGGATCTAGGGAATTGAAATCTTGAAATTTGGGGTTCTAGAGAATTTAAAGCTTGCCACCTTGGGTCTAGGGAATTACAAAGCTTGAAATTTGAAGGTCTAGGGAATTTAAAGTTTGCCTTCTTGGGTCTAGGGAATTGAAATCTTGAAATTTTGAGTCTAGAGAATTAAAGCTTGGAATTTGACAACTACAGGAATTTCGCAACTTCGAAATATAGAGATGTAAATGGATAGCTATCAGAAATGTTATACGAGCAATAGTTAAAATTGAGTTATTAATGTAATATATCGTTATGGCCAATTCAGTTGTCATAATCCATCTTCCATGCCTCGATCTTTCACTTACAACTAACGATAGGGATTCAATATGCTGTACGTCTTGCAAATTTTTAAGCAACTCAATCATTCCGTAGAAAAATATTGTAACAAAGATGTGACAGAACATTTGATACAAATACTCTCATGCAAACATTCTGCTATCCAAATAAACCTTGGCCCTTTATCCAAATATTCTTTCATGCAAATATCTTTGTTCCTTTATCCAAATAAACTTTGACCATGCATTCAAACATTCCATCAACCAAATACCCTAAACATGTATTATATTTGGACATATCCAAATATTCATTCATAAATCCAAATAACATTTAATCTATCGCAACATTCTCATCACCAAAAAATTTCTTCATCCAAACAATCTGCAATCCCTTATCCAAATACTCTTTAATCTCTTATGGAAATATTCTGTCATCCAAATAAATTTTGGCTCCTTATCCAAATATTCTTTCATACAAATATCTGCTCCCTTATCCAAATAATCCCTGACATCCACTGTAATTTGGATACGAATCCAAATAACATTTAATCCATCGCAACGTTCTCATCAAGTTAACAAAAAAATATCTTCCGCATTACTTCCACCATAATCTTCATTTCCCACTACGAAAAATCCCTGAGAGCCAATCGTGGATCAAAGACGAAACCGTCTATCTCGCGTGTTTCTCGCAATCGAAGCGTCGATCGATCAACGATTCGAAAAACGCCGGAGAAGAGGTGGAAGAATCGGCAGTTGAAACGTCGTGCAACGCGTTGTGAAGACGTCACAACGAAGAGCGTAGAAAAACAAGGAGGAAAGAGTCGGCGGCGAGGAAGGAGGAGAAAGAGGAGAAGGATGATGAGGACCATCGAAGTTGATGGTGGCACCGGTGGTGGTGGTTTGGACCGTTAGTTGGCCCCAGCTCCACGGGAGCGTTGTCCGGGCATTCCGCGTTGCTATTCTCCGTCTCTCTCTCTTCCTTCTCTCCTTCCTCTCTCCTTCTTCGTTTTTTCTTTTTCTTTTTTTTTTTACTTTTGTCCCACTCCGTTCCTCCGCTCGTTCCACCGGCATTCTCGGCTACGCTCGTTGTTCTCCTCTGTTGCCGGAGAATCCCTGTTATCCCTTTTGCATCCCTGCGCTAACGAACGCGAATCGCCTTCGGATTTTGCCAGAACCAATTTGCGATTCTTTTCAGTTTTGACCTGTTTCTACGCTTTGACGTACGCATTTACGTAACCGCATGGGAACTTGACTTAATTCTGAAACTTTTGGTAACTTGTAATACTGTAACTTATAATATGGTTATATTGTGATGTGGTAATTTTTGATGTTGTAACTTGAATTATGGGGGTATTGTGATATGGTTGCTTTTAATATGGCAACTTATATTATTGTAACTCTGTATTATGGTAACTTGTGGTAATACTGTAATATGGTAACTTTTCATAGGGGAACTTGAATTATGATAATAGTGTAACATGGTAACTTTTAATACAGGAACTTGGATTATGGTTATACTGTTAGATTGTAACATTGTAACATGGTAGCTGTTAATATAGCAACTTGAATTATGGTAACTTTTAATATAGCAACTTGAATTATGGTTATACTGTAACTTTTCATAGGGGAACTTGAATTATGATAATAGTGTAACATGGTAACTTTTAGTACAGGAACTTGAATTATGGTTATACTGTTAGATAGTAACATTGTAACATGGTAGCTGTTAATATAGCAACTTGAATTATGGTAACATTGTAACATGGTAACTTTTAATATAGCAACTTGAATTATGGTTATACTGTAACTTTTCATAGGGAAACTTGAATTATGATAATAGTGTAACATGGTAACTTTTAATACAGGAACTTGGATTATGGTTATACTGTTAGATTGTAACATTGTAACATGGTAGCTGTTAATATAGCAACTTGAATTATGGTAACATTGTAACATGGTGACTTTTAATATAGCAACTTGAATTATGGTGACATTGTAACATGGTAACTTTTAATATAGCAACTTGAATTATGGTTATACTGTCACATAGTAACATTGTACTATAGTAACTTTTAATATAGCAACTTGAATTATGGTGACATTGTAACATGGTAACTTTTAATATAGTAATTTGAATTATGGTTATACTGTCACATAGTAACATTGTACTATAGTAACTTTTAACATCTTGAATTATGGTAACACTCTAATATAGTAACTTTTAATATGGCAGCCTGTAATATGGGTAATACTGTAATATGATAACTTTTGACACATTAACTTGTTCAAATTACTAGAAGTTCAATCAAATTTTATAATGTAGAAATACAGAGATATGATAATTTGGTCATTTCTAAATGTAGCAATTTAAAAATTGAAAAATTTGAAAACTTGAAAGCTTGATTATTCAAAAATTTAGAAACATGAAAATTTGTTAAATAAATGATTACTTCTCCTTATCTAAGAAAAACCAACGTTGCACAAGATTATAAGTGCTTGAAAGTTCGCGTGACAGCGGCAATATACTGAGAGTACCATATACAGTCAGCGAAACCCTAAATTGTAACCTAGTACTGAATATTCGTAATCCACATCTTTCACAATTGTCTGAATTAAAACATTATTTAAAACATCATTTCCATTGATTGTTGTAGCGTAAACTGAAACTCTTACGTTAAATATTTTTGCAGCATGCAATATAAGATTCTAAAGACAGAGATTAGAAATATCAAGCAAACAAGGCGAAGTATCGATGATTTACAAACAACCTGCTTATAAATGCTGCTAAAAGATGTTCTCCAAGAACATTTGAAATGCAAAATGACAATTCATTTATAGCCTTTAATTAACATTGCGATTGGAATATTAAATCGGCAATTATTAAATGTCTGTACCCGTGTCGAATACGTTAATGAAAACTTCTAATTACATTGTGGAATTTTAATCAAACTTCTCGCTCGTTAAATTCTTGAAACTGCATTTATCGTTTTAATATTTTCTTCATAAACGTTCTCGTCATTTTTAGATATAAAAGTTATAATACATATTGTATTCTCTTTGAAGGAGTTCAGGTATGTAGCTTTCGTAGTTTCACATATTTATTATTTCGCTTGTTAGGAGTTTGATATATTAGCAATTTGTAGCGTAGGAATTCAAAGTATTAGAAATTTATTCTGTAGGAATACAACGCTTCAGGACTACAGTGCTTTAGGAATACAACGCATAGAGATTCAACGCAAAGGAATTCAGCGCGCGGGAACACAACCTTTCAGATATTTAACGCGTAGGATTTCAGTACGTAGGAATACTACGCTTTGAGAAATTCAACGCGTAGGAATACAAAAATATGAGAACTTTGATATATTAGCAATTTGTAGCGTAGGAATTCAAAGTATTATAAATTTATTCTGTAGGAATACAGCGCTTTAGGACTACAGTGCTTTAGGAATACAACGCATAGAGATTCAACGCAAAGGAATTCAGCGCGCAGGAACACAACCTTTCAGATATTTAACGCGTAGGATTTCAGTACGTAGGAATACTACGCTTTGAGAAATTCAACGCGTAGGAATGCAAAAATATGAGAACTCTACGCGTTGAGTTTCACCGCGTAAGAGTACAGCGTCTCAGAAATTTACCACGTAGGAATACAACGCGTTAGGACCTCAATGCATACAAACAGCATGTAGACATTCAACGCGTAAGAGTACAACACTTTAATTCAACGTGTAAAACTCTAATGCGTAGAGATTCAACACAACTGTATGAGAATTCAAGGCATTGAATTACAACACGTAGGAATTCAACGTCTGAGGAATCAAACGCGCAAGATTTCAGTGCGAATATAACGCTTTACGAATCGAACGTATTGGATTTCAAGCAGCAACAATACAACGCATTAGGAATGCAACGCGTGGGAGTACAGCGTGCAGAAATTCAACTCGTAGGAATACAATGCTTCGAAATTCAACGTTTCGTCGCTATCGAACTACGTATAACAGTGACATTTTATTTGTCGATTTCAGATAAAATTAGAAAGATGTAAAAGTTAGTCGGTCAGTTGGAAAGTTCTCGCGAGAGTGGAGTTGATCGCTGGGCCAGTGGGTCTCTTCATCAGCTCCTCGGCAAGGATAACAGTTCACCGGGGTACCGTTCGCGCTAACGTTATCCTCGCCGTTTCAACTTTGAATCCCGGCCATCATCGCGACGATCGCGAAAGTGAGAAAGTGAATGCTCGGGCGATGAAAGTATCGAATGAAGAACACGATGAAAAACACTCGATACTGTTAAATCGATCTTTTCTTATCTTCCGATAAATTTACTTCGTAATAGCTGCCGATGCGCCGGCGTTAAAATCGTTTAATGGCAACTTTCGAGACCGCTAATTAATTATCATTGCAGGAAATAAATCATAGGTTTATCATTTTTAAAATGTTCGGATCACTGATGTTGTAAATCAAATTTTAACTGTAGTAAATTTGTTATATTATTACGAGAGTGTGGCAACACAAACTAATATGTGGTAATGCAATTTGCAATGGTATTACAAGTGGCGATTATAACAGGTGTAACATTTGATAATATGGTTGGTGATATAACGCGTGGGTCTTCAGCAAGCGTCGATGCAATCGTAACTGAATGAAATTTGTGACAATATAGAGCGAGATAGTCCTCCGCATAGTAACATAGCATGTGGCGATATAACGGGAGGTTGATAGACGTGTGGCGATATAACGCGAGGTAGTGCTAGACATGATAATTCAAGGTTTGGCGATATAGTGTGAGGTAGTTTTGCAAATAGTGATCTAGTACGTGGCGATATAATGCGAGGTAGATAAACATGCGGCGATATAACGCGAGGTAATTCAGTACATAGTAATTGTTTAATTTATAGCAATTCAGTGCATGGCGATATAGCGCGAGATTTTTCAATTCACGGTAATTCAGTTCATGGCGATATAACGCGAGGTTGTTTGATTCATGGTAATTCAGTTCATGGCGATATAGTGCGAGGTTGTTTGATTCATGGTAATTCAGTTCATGGCGATATAGCGCGAGATTGTTTAATTCATGGTAATTCAGTTCATGGCGATATATCACGAGATTGTAGAAATCATGGTAATTCAGTTCATGGCGATATAGCGCGAGGTTGTTTAATTCATGGTAGTTCAATTCATGGCGATATATCGCGAGGTTGTAGAAATCATGGTAATTCAGTTCATGGCGATATAGCGCGAGGTTGTTTAATTCATGGTAATTCAGTTCATGGCGATATAACGCGAGATTGTTTAATTCATGGTAATTCAGTTCATGGCGATATAGCACGAGGTTGTTTAATTCATGGTAATTCAGTTTATGGCGATATAGCGCGAGTTTCTTCGAAACGTCGCAAATCAATGCGTAGTAATACAATGCGTGGTGATATAGCGCGAGGTTGTTCGACACGTAGCAAATCAACGTGTAGTAATACAATACATGGCGATATAGCGCGAGGTTGTTCGGCACGTGGTAAATCAACGCGTAATAGTATAACGCGTGGCGATATAGGAGATGGAGGTTTGACGCATAGTTAATATAACATGTGGTAGTTCAACTCGTGGTAATATAACTCGTGGTAATATAACGCGTGGTAACTCAACGCGAACAAATTCAGTACACCAACTCAGCACACAATAATTTAACATATGACAATATATCAGTATAACACACAATAATGATAATACAGAAGCTGGCAATACAACACCGTCTCATATACCAAGCAACCTATAGCTGTGCAATACATAAAGATGTAATGCGGCAATATTCGCTTGGTTATGACCTGCCTTGTCCATTTACGTTCCCATTGAAATCACTCGGAGTCATGATCAGTTTCGTTAGATTCATACATGCAGGATAAATCAGAATGACCCGATATTAAATCGAAGAAGAAAAAGAAGAGTTACAAAATGGTGGAAGGTCGCCGTTAGTCGACGCGTGATCCACGGGCATGGCAAAAGTGCCGAGAGGGAGGCGGACGGATGGTTCTTCTCGCCGACGAAAGTAGGATTACGCTTGATTTTCACTCTCTGTGTTTTCGATTACGTAAGTGCTGACCGAACGAAGACGCAGCTTACGGTTTAATAAAACAGTTATGTACGTTCGTCTACTCGATGCGATGTTTCATTCTTCATTGTAATCGACGATGACGGAGAACACGTGGTTCCGGTGAAACGGGACATTCGTCTCGTCGAATGTCCCACTCGGGACAGTCCTATTTTTCATACTATACCTGCTATACTGTTTTGATACTTTCTTGTTTCTCACATTTAACTTTATTATTAGTTATCATTCATATCCACATAATCTTTATTTCTCTTTTATTTGTAATTTAATTAATTCTTGTGAAATTATTCAAAATCTTGAAAGAATTAAATTACAAATTATCTCAAGGATATTTTCATTCAACGTAAGAAAACTGCTCCCGGATATTTTGCAAGAATACTCTTGAATCGTGTTTCAAACATAAAGAAGGTAATTAACTCGTCCACTGACTGAAGATATTTTTTGAGGGCATTCACGAAACTTTGGCTACTTTTGAAATCGCAATTAGTCACGATCATTGAAATCGTAAGATAAAGCATCAAAGATGGCGATCAAACTTTCGCCTGCCATGAATGGCAGAAACTCAGCTTGTCGGTCAACGAATTGCGTCACCGTATGCGTAATGCACGGTACATGCCATTGTATGACCCGTTAGCCCGTTAGAGTGACCCTACTGACTCGATTCGCCATTATAGAACGCGACCAGTTTGGCTCGAAGAGAAACGGATTCTTGCGTACGACGTCAAACGTTTAACTACGCTCTGGTACTTTATCTAGAACGATACTGTCGCTTATTAATAAACCAATTTTCTGTTTTCATTTATTCTTTTCATGTTATATTTCTTTCTCAAACTTGCTACACTTTTTCATATTGTAATTTTGTTGTTCATTTGACTGTTTAATAATTTGCTGTAGTTACGCTATGTTTATAATATATGTACATGGTGGACGTACATGGTGCATATATGTATATGGTACGTATGGTGTGAGTGTTTCAAAATTTGCTGTACTTGCACTATGTTTATAATATACAAAGTGCACGTACATGGTACATGTATGTATATGCTACGTATAGTGTGACTGTTTCAAAATTTGCTGTACTTGCGCTATGATTATAATATACATGGTGCACGTACATGGTACATACATGTATATGGTACGTATGATGTGACTCTTTCAAAATTTGCTGTACTTGCACTATGTTTGTAATATACAAGGTACAGGTATATGGTACATACATGTATATGGTACATGTATGGAGTAACATCTTTACTAAAGTACCACTGTATGCATTATACAGCAAACATTACACAAAGATATAGTACATTATACAGCACAATTATAGTAAATTTAAAGACAATTATATCTATGAAAAATTAAAAATTGTTCAATTGAGATTGTTTATGTAGAACCTTTCTCACTGTACATGACAGAGAGGTAAATTGAAAGGGAGACTATATCTGTGAACAATTAAATATTTTTTCAGTAGAGATTGTTTATATATATTCTCTCTCACTGTACATAAAAGTACAGCAAATTTAAAGACAATTATATACATGAACAATTAAATATTTTTTCTGTAGAGATTGTTTATATATATTCTCTCTCACTGTACATAAAAGGACAGCAATTTTAAAGACAATTATATACATGAACAATTAAATATTTTTTCAGTAGAGATTGTTTATATATATTCTCTCTCACTGTACATAAAAGGACAGCAATTTTAAAGACTATTATATATATGAACAATTAAATATTTTTTCAGTAGAGATTGTTTAGATATATTCTCTCTCACTGTACATGAAAGGACATCAAATTTAAAGACAATTATATATATGAACAATTAAATATTTTTTCAGTAGAGATTGTTTATACAGAACCTCTCTTGGTAACAAAGAATCGTGAAAGTAGAACCGCGATTGGTCGACCGATGACACAACGTTCGGTCGTATAAATCTCCCCGATTAAATCGACCGCAGATCGATCGTGTCCATTTAAAAAATCAGCCAAAAGTTCGGTGCAGATATACAAGGTTCAGTGGGTCAAGGTTATGGCGAGAGTTCGAGAGTGATCCGTCTCTGTCTGTTCCTTAGAAAAGTCGATGAAAGAAAGAAAGAAAGAGGAGAAAGACTCGTCGGAGGGATCGCGAGGAAGAAGGGGAGCGTCTCGGGTCGTTGGTAGGGGCACAGGATTCATTCTACCGGCGTAACACTTACAGATTACGTTTTCGTGTTGCACAACCCGCGGCATTGCGCAACTGGCGTTAGATAATCGCCGAATCTTTTTTAGGCGAACTGTTGAGGAACCGTTAGAAGCTCATGGACAGGTTAGTGGTTACGTTAGGCAAACTGTGACCGCTTAAATAGGTTTTCAGGAAGATTCCACTGAACCGGTATATTTCGCTGCAAGGCTTCGTTTGGATTATGTAAATAAACTTGACAAATATTTCATTGTCAAACTTTAAGATTCCAGTTTTCTAAATTTTTACAATCCCAAATTTTTCAATTCCCACACCCCCCAATTCTTACATCCCCCAATTCCTACATTCCCCAATTCCCACATTCCCCAATTCCCACATTCCCCAATTCCCACATTCCCCAATTTCCAAATTTCCCAATTCCCACATCTCCAATTCCCACATTCCCCAATTCCCACATTCTCCAATTCCCAAATTTCCCAATTCCCACATTCCCCAATTTCCACATTCCCCAATTCCCACATTCCCCAATTCCCAAATTTCCCAATTCCCACATTCCCCAATTCCCACATCCTCCAATTCCCACATTCTCCAATTCCCAAATTTCCCAATTCCCACATTCCCCAATTTCCACATTCCCCAATTCCCACATTCCCCAATTCCCACATTCCCCAATTCCCAAATTTCCCAATTCCCACATTCCCCAATTCCCACATCCTCCAATTCCCACATTCTCCAATTCCCAAATTTCCCAATTCCCACATTCCCCAATTCCCACACCCCCAATTCCCACATCCCTCAAATCCCACATTTCCCAAATCCCACATTCCCCAATTCCCACATCCCCCAATTCCCACATTCCCCAAATCCCACATTCCCCAATTCCCACATTCTCCAATTCCCACACCCCCCAATTCCCACACCCTCCAAATCCCACGTCCCCCAATTCCCACATCCCCCAATTTCCACACCCCTCAAATCCCACGTCCCCCAATTCCCACATCCCCCAATTCCCACATTCCCCAATTCCCACATTCCCCAATTCCCACATCCCCCAAATCCCAAATCTCCCGAATCCCAAATCTCCCAAATCCAAAAATTCCCCAAAATCTCACCCGTCCCTAAATTTCCAAGTTCACACGAATCCCTAAAAATCAGTGAACAAACCTTTCTACCAATTTAGTGGTGATATTTCCCGTAGAGAAGTCTGGTTTGCTATTGACTGTGCACACGATCTCGCAGTCCACTTTTGTCGTCTAGGAAGCGAGCCCGCTTGCAAATATTTGCTCGAAAGTAGAACGCGCTTGGAACTTCTGCCGGAAATTCTCCGAACGATTCTATTCCTTCGAGAAGAATCAATATTTTACGAGTGTCCTACGAACATGGCCGCGTCTTTAAATAAAGTGTCATCGAGCCGTACTGTACTTTCGAAAATATTTCTTTCGTCAGATTTTTCAACTTGGAACTCTATTATTTCTTAATGACTTCTTTTAGCGTTTCAATACTTTCTCGATAATGCGAATCGATAAAACAATTTCGCAGATTTGGATATCAAGCAGACACGAGGATAGCAAAGCGTGTTCAGCAGTTATTTAAACGTTACTTGTCAATTATCGCCTTTTTGTACTCATGCTAATAATAAGAGACAGACGGTCACGAAGGCAAATATATGCTTCCAAAATTAAGATGGTAAGAGAGATGGACAAATAAGGTATCGCCATTTTTCGCACCTTTAGTATATTTAGAGGAAACTGTTCGAGTTCGTTGATACTGACCGGCAGAAACCGCAATATAGTATGTTCATGCATATATAGCGAAGTTGTAATGCTTGGTATTTTATGGTACAGCTAGCATCACAATACATAACTACATAACATGTTGTATCACAATATGTGATTTTGCAATATGTAACATTCATAGTATATGACTTTACATTATGGGGTATCACAACTTGTAACAATCATAATATATGATTTTACATCATGTGGTATGACAACTTGTAACAATCACAATACGTGACTTCATATCATATATGATGTGAATATTACATCGTATATATATCATGCAGTCACACATGTTTATTATCATATATGTATATATCATGAAGTCACACATGTTTATTATCATATATGTATTATGCAGTCACACATGTTTATTATCATATATGTATCATGCAGTCACACATGTTTATTATCATATATGTATCATGCAGTCACACATGTTTATTGTCATATATGTATCATGAAGTCACACATGTTTATTGTCATATACATATCATGAAGTCACACATGTTTATTATCATATATGTATCATGCAGTCACACATGTTTATTGTCATATATGTATATATCATGAAGTCACACATGTTTATTGTCATATATGTATATATCATGAAGTCACACATGTTTATTATCATATATGTATCATGCAGTCACACATGTTTATTGTCATATATATATATATCATGAAGTCACACATGTTTATTGTCATATATATATCATGAAGTCACACATGTTTATTGTCATATATATATCATGAAGTCACACATGTTTATTGTCATATATATGTCACGAAGTCACACATGTTTATTATCATGTATGTATACAATATCATGCAGTCACACATGTACATTATCATATACATATAATATGGAGTCACACATGTTTATTATCATATATATATATCACGAGTCACAACTCGTGTCATAGTACAAACCTAATACAACATATGGTATCACAACTCATGACCTTACAACATGTAGCACTTATAATATCTGACTGCACAACATTGTATCAACATTGTGTCAAGTACGTGTGACATAAAAATTGGTAACAATTATAACACATGACGTCACAACGCATGGCTATACTTGATCATCCAATACGTGCCTAGAATACGGGCTAAATAGTCATCGATACAATCGCAAGATCGTACGTGTTCGATAAAAATGACGGAGTCAGCATCGTCCTCCAAGGTATTCTCATTGCTAATAACTTTACGATGGCGCTATATCGACTCCATCGCACCAAGAATTATAAAGTCGCGGAGAGAAAATCGTATTACAGATATTATCTAACGATGGAAAGTAGCGCAAGGTCGCTTTCTTCTTACTCAACAACCGACTATTACACCTGTGAACGGTGTAACACGCTGGAAGAACGACGGGGGCTACTCTTTCTCTTTTCGAACCGTCGCTTGTCCACGGAAGCGAGAAATTAATGCGGTCATCGAAGAATCGTCTCTTTCTCTCGATGGACGGAGACGGCGAACGTGAAAGAGCGAAGATTCAACGTGGAAAAGTGACTTTTCACTCTCTCGGGAAAGTGCTTCTCGATGTTGCACAACGAAATTTCGAACGTCTCCGAACGTCTGTCTTTGATCGGTCGCGTTCAAGGCTAAGGAAAATGATCGTTCCTGAATGCTGATTAGAATCGCGCCATGTACCGTAATCATGACGCGATTACGATTCTCAGGAAGCCGGTTTACGAACAGGAGATTGCTGTTTTAAATATGTTCTTCAGTATGTGCATAGTTAATAGTTTGATTTATGACTTTTCGTTACTGGCGTATTTCCTCTCTTCTTTAAACACGATCCTTCGGAAATGTTCAGACTCTTATATTGTTCAATTCTATACTACCAGATTTTGTGGACACTCAAACGATTTCCACATCTGCAAATCACAGGGTTTCTAGCTCTTTGCACTTGAAAGGCAATTCTTGCTTGTCATTTAGCTTAATATAACAACTTTAAATATTTTTTAATTGAATGTTTTATACACGTGATACTTAAATATAGCGACACAGACAACAGCGGTAATTAATAGCTAAAAAATAATAACCTCAAAAGAATTAACTTTGTAAACAGTGAAAATATCTTCGAGTGCAAAGGGCTAGAATAACTGTCCTCAAATTATAAGGACACAAAATCCAGTTCTTGCATCTCAAGTACCTATACCGTAATATTCCTCAGACAATGAAGTGCAATATAAGGGATATTTTTACAATAGCTTTTTATTTTTAACAGAAAGATTTTCAACGTGTTCCTAGATGCCCAGAAGACAAATCGTCATATACGAGTAATATTATGTACCCTTTTCCAACTTATAGCGATGTCAGTTTTTGAGTCTCCATCAAAGAGCTCATTTTAAAGAGGAAGCTTCAAAGAATACGACCATATTTATTTAACCCTTTGTGCTCGAGAGGCGCCTCTTAGATGCCATTCGATTTAATATAATAATTTAAAAGAAGCATTATTTAATTAATTCTATAATAGTGCTTATGTGATGTATAAATATAGTGAAATAGACAATAGTGGAAATTATTCGTAGAGAAATAATAACTTCAAAAGAAGTCATTTAACATTTTAATTAATATTTTAAAGTTGCTGTTTGCAAACAGTAAAATTATCTTCGAGTGCAAAGGGTTAAAATTCAACCCCTTTTCGCCCCTCATTGAAAAGACTCAAAAAAAGAATTTGTTTAAATTTGTCGACATTTTATTAACCCTTTGTACTCGAAGGTAATTTGTTCGCAAACAGCAACTTTAAAAATTAGTTAAAAAGTTAAACGAATTCTTTTGAGGTTATTATTTCTCTACTAATAATTTTCACTATTTGTTTCACTGTGTTTATACATCACACGTATTATAGAGTCAGTTAAAAATGCTTATTTCAAATTATTGTGTTAAATAAAATGGTGAGTCGCCTCTCGAGCGCAAAGGATTAACAAATTGATGGAATTAAAGAAAATATTTTAAAATGGCCCGAACTTATAATAATATCGGAATAAGAGAAAGAAAGAATAAAATACCGCAGTTAAAGTTAACGTTACTTGTCCAGGTCGATTTTGCACGCACAAAGGACCCGGTCCTGATGCGTATTCCATCCGCGGCTCTTCCTCGTTGGCTCTCAGCCCGCGGTATTCGCGAGCGTGTCCGTGAATAAGGAAAATCTAAGGTCAACGCGTCGACGCGGACGAAAATTTCCATAAAAGGTCGCCGCGAAAACACGCGAAACCCGTCGAACGGCTCGCCGCTTTCCATTTGCATTCTCAATTCGCGCGCGTTACGCGCGTGTCTCGCACAACAGTTAACGTCGATCCTCATTTTTCACCGCAACAGTTCACTTTTAAGAGTTTCCTCGCATCCGTTTAAATGTGCTGTAACGGAAGGTAACTGCGAGAAGAAAATAAATCCTGTCGTAAATCGTTATGTTAGTTGGCGTCGTGGAAAATGTGATAATTATCGACGTGTATACACATGTTATTATTATAGGGATACTTAAACGTTCATAACGGTGCTTTGATTAACGTACACGCACGTTTCCTTTCGATAACAGCACACTCTGCAATTTTCAAATTTCGAATTATGGATTTTTATAGTTTTAAATATGCAATTTTTGGGGCTTTCAAATGTCCCAATAACTGTATGCGAACGTAAATATACGCCGTACGTTTACATTAGTATTCATGCAAAAATTTACATAACTTTCGTACATGCTAATGAACCAAGGAGAAATATATACTTAACTTATTAACGGACGTATATATTCGCCTTTCGTGCAATATATGAAACTCGAAAAATGTAGCGTTTCATATGGATTATTTGTATAGTACTATATTAACCCCTTACACTATGGTTTTTGTCAAGTGCAGTCAGAACTGACTAATTTCAGCCATAACATGAAAACAGACACAGAAACTTGAAATGTTATGTGAATTTGGTATCATGCAGTCGTTGACTATGCAAATTATAGTTGGACTTGAACTCCAAATTGAAATGTATTCAAAATTCGAGTAAAATTGGTCGTAGCCGAAGTATGAGTGCGTCACGAGTGTAAGTTAATACAAATAGTGTAAGTTAAGAAATAAATTTTCTCTAACTTGCCACGAAGAAGTATCACCTCGGGCTATTTTCAATATACACGAGAGAAAGAAGTAGAAGGTAAAGAGTGAGAAAAAGAAGCATCGATAAAGTAAAAGAAGAAGAAATAGAAGATAGCAGAGTTGAAAATCTATCTCGGAAAATGGCGTTCGTAATGCGGAAAAAGGAGAAAAGCATGTATCGGCAAGAGAATACGAAGAATATAGGAAACTTGAAAAATGTTTCACACGGAGCAATTCAATAGTACTATATTAACCCTTAAATACATGAGTGGGGTCCGCAAAGGACCCCAGTGTAGCATCTTTTGTGTAAACATTTATAGCCGCGCCATTTGTGAACTGAAAGTTCAGCTATTTGCTTCTGTCTATATTTATGTAATGTTCAATGTGTTTACAGATGTAAATTGTTGCTATAATCAAAGTTAGCACGGAATTAGGTAAGTGGGGTCCGCAATGGACCTCATGTATGCATTCATGTTCCTAATATTTAGTATCTCATTGTACACGTATGTTAGCGTCAACGTATTTTTGGGGGTCGTCGGGGGTAATTAGCCTGTGCTATTTTGCCTTTGAACGATTTATGACAGGGATAGACTGCGTGAGTTCTAAGCGAAAGGTTGGAAATTTTGTTTTCTGTTATGACTTTCCGATTATATGTTTGGATTAAAATACTTGTTTTTACTTCTACAATAAAAATCCTTAGATGTCATTCCTCTGCTTTCTCAATTAAGTACATTTTAATCTGCATTATGCATTTACGGAATTTTTCGTTACCTATGCACTTCAGGGTTAAGAAATAAATTTTCTCTAACTTGCCACGAAGAAGTATCACCTCGGGCTATTTTCAATATACACGAGAGAAAGAAGTAGAAGGTAAAGAGTGAGAAAAAGAAGCATCGCTAAAGTAAAAGAAGAAGAAATAGAAGACAGCAGAGTTGAAAATCTATCTCGGAAAATGGCGTTCGTAATGCGGAAAAAGGAGAAAAAGCGTATGTACCGGCAAGAGAATACGAAGAAGTGCGTAATGTCTTGTTATTACACGTGTCCCTCGTTGGTAACGGGACAAGCAACCAAACCGACCGACCTACTTATGCACGGGCATTCACGCGCGTATATACGCGCGCGTTCACGCACAGTCTCGTCCGTAGTATCGAGAAACGCCTTAGGACTTCGCCTTGCACTTCGTCCGCAACGGCGGCGATACATATTTCCGCCGTTCGAAAATGCATTAACAACGTACTTAACGTAAACACCGTGAAATTAAATACGAAATTTATAATTCGCCAGCGTGCAGGCGCCGATCTTTAAGCGGAAAGTAATTCATTAATTCTCGCAACGCGCAATTTCCTGTACGTGATTCTTTTCCTCTTCTTGCGTTAGGATTATTAGGTGAGTGATTTGTTCGCAAAGTACATGGTAACAAGGTGATTGGCACGGCGTAGTACAGTGCTTGCTAAGTAGGTTAATTCGTTATGGCGAAGTAGGCGACGCTTGGACCATTTCTTTCTAGCAACGCATTCAAAAAAATTCGTTTCCCCCACTTAAAAGTTTGTTCTCATATTCTACACATAATAAAGCATTATTTAAGCAAAGAAAGAAAATCGTTTTCGAAATTCTAGTGGCGTTACCCCTTGAACAACTCTAGGGGTTAGGTTAGGTATTATATTATTGATATTATTGATATCCAGGGATATCTAGGGATGTTGTACATTTTACTTACGCGATGACATCTTGACTTTAAGATACTTTGGTTAAATTCATTGTATTTAACTCTGTTTTTGCTCCTTTGCCTCGGTTTTTTAGATAAATGCAAAATACACAGTTAACTGGAGAACACACACAACATTGCATATTTTAATATTAGATACTCAGTGTATCATTTTTTGTTTAATATTCCTGATGTACTGTAGTGTGCTTTTAAATATTTTTGTTAATATACTTTTTCGTAAACATTTCATTATACTTCATATGTGGAAAACATATGTGGTAGTGGAAAATTTTATATTGAAATATAGCGTAATGTATTCCAGGAATTCTCTTCGTAAAAAGAGGACTAATATTTTAATGAATATATAGTTGCAGAATGTGCCAATCAGTATGTAAATTTAATGGAAGTTTTTTGCGAACATCTCTGGAAGACAGCGGTTGACTCACTCGCCCTTGACCATACATTCCAAGGTTATAAAAAATAGCGATCTTCCTTTACTGATACTGGAATACTTTACGTTTCTTAATGTACAACTACGAATTCAACACTTTATTCTAATAAAATCAGTAACAAAATAGGTGTAATAACTTGCAAAGAATACAAAATAGATTGTAATGAATAATTCATAAGAAAGAGGAAGTAGGTTGTAATAAATGCAAAGAAGAGGAAATAGGTTTTAATAAATAACTTCCAAAGAAGAGGAAATAAGTTGTAGTAAATAATTTGCGAAGAGGAGGGAATAGGTTGTAATAAATAACTTGCAAAGAAGAGGGAATAGGTTTTAATAAATAAGTCACAAAGAAGAGGAAATAGGTTGTAATAAATAGCTTACGAAAAAGGGGAAAGAGATTGCAATAAATTATTTATGAAGAAGAGGAAATAGGTTGTAATAAATAACTTGTGAATAAGAGGAAATATATTCTAATAAATAACTTGTAAATAATAGAAAAAATATTATAATGAATAAGTAGAAAATAATAGAAAAAATATTATAATAAATAAGTAGCAATTAATAGAAAAAATATTATAATAAATAAGTAGCAAAGAATAGAGAATAAATAATAATAAATAACTTGCAAAGAAGAGGGAATAGGTTTTAATAAATAAGTTACAAAGAAGAGGAAATAGATTGCAATAAATAATTTATGAAGAAGAGGAAATAGGTTGTAATAAATAACTTGTAAAGAAGAGGAAATATATTCTAATAAATAACTTGCAAATAATAGAAAAAATATTATAATAAATAACTTGCAAATAATAAAAAAAATATTATAATAAATAAGCAGCAAAGAATAGAGAATAAATAATAATAAATAACTTGCAAAGAATACGTATATTAAAAATACATGTTCACGTTACAATTCTATTGCTAAGAATATAAATTTTTAATCACACTAACAATTTGAGAATGAAATTTCCTAATAGCAAAGCAATGAAAATACTATTTAAACGAAACTACTACTTAAACAATTTCTGAATAAATTTCCATTAATTTGTGCGTGTTAAAATTTTGAGACACAGTGTATATCGAAAGAGATTCGAAGCGATTACCAGGTTCATCATCACCGTCTTGCCGGAATTTCACGCATCGCGGTAACATTTCAGATTGAAATGCGGTTTTGAAAGAAGAGAAAGATGGTCGAGTCTGCTTCTTCATCCTTTTTTTTCCTGCTTTTCGAAATAGCTTTATAGGAAGGTCAGTGCACTGGCCTAGTCGTCGAGATTTACGATCGTAGACTCGCTTCAGATACTTGGGAGAATATCCAGAATGGCCGACAGCTACGCGGAGGAATTTCGTAATTTGCTGAACCGGCAACCTGGCGAACTAACAAGAGCGTACTTTTGCCACGTTCTCCGTCCACTAGAATTCGCTTCTTCCTATCGTGGCAAAACGATCGATACAACAATTTATACCCTCTGTCTTTGTCAATTAATTATTTTTATTATTTTGATAGATATTGGCAAATTCATTTAACGATCTTGACTATTGGTTTATCACGAAAATCTGGGAGATTTGGGATTTGGGAGGTTTGGGATTTGGGAGATTTGGGATTTGGGGGATGTGGGAATTGGGGGATGTGGGAATTGGGGGATGTGGGAATTGGGAGATTTGGGATTTGGAAGATTTGGGATTTGGGAGATTTGGGATTTGGGAGGTTTGGGATTTGGGAGATTTGGGATTTGGGAGATTTGGGATTTGGGGGATGTGGGAATTGGGAAATTTGGGATTCGGGAGATATGGGATTCGGGAGATTTGGGATTCGGGAGATTTGGGATTCGGGAGATTTGGGATTCGGGAGATTTGGGATTTGGGGGATGTGGGAATTGGGGGATGTGGGAATTGGGAGATGTGGGAATTGGGGGATGTGGGAATTGGAAGATTTGGGAATTGGGGAATGTGGGATTTGGGGAATGTGGGAATTGGGGGATGTGGGAATTGGGGGGTGTGGGAATTGGGGAATGTGGGAATTGGGATATGTGGGAATTGGGATATGTGGGAATTGGGGAATGTGGGATTTGGGGAATGTGGGATTTGGGGAATGTGGGAATTGGGAAATTTGGGAATTGGGTAATGCGGGATTTGGGGAATGTGAGAATTGGGAAATTTGGGAATTGGGGAATGTGGGAATTGGGGGGTGTGGGAATTGGGGAATGTGGGAATTGGGATATGTGGGAATTGGGATATGTGGGAATTGGGGAATGTGGGATTTGGGGAATGTGGGATTTGGGGAATGTGGGAATTGGGAAATTTGGGAATTGGGTAATGTGGGATTTGGGGAATGTGAGAATTGGGAAATTTGGGAATTGGGGAATGTGGGAATTGGGGGATGTGGGAATTGGGGAATGTGAGAATTGGGGACTGTGGGAATTGGAAAATTTGGGAATTGAGGAATGTGGGATTTGGGGAATGTGGGAATTGGGAAATTTGGGATTTGGAAAATTTGGAAATTGGGGAACGTGGAAATTGGGGAATGTGAAAATTGGGGAATGTAGGAACTTGGAAATGTAGAAATAATAATTACAAGTAAACTAAATACTAAAAATAAATTAAAGACCAAAAACCACGTCTTGTACTCCAGACAGATGTAAATGGCGTTCGGTAATAATTCAACGTAAGACCATGTCTACGAAAGTACAACGCAGTAGAACTCGTGCCCCTCTTTTATTCATAGAGTAAAAGTTCGTCGACTTCGGTAGTAAATTTTGGTAGCAGGTTTTCGTTTCGTAATCCCGCCACGTGATTTGAACGCGTGGCTCGTCGTGTCTGTTCACGGACGCACAGTCACGCGTGTGTACGTGGCCTGGCTAAACGTATTACACGCTCCTGGCGTAGTCCTCTTATCCATGCATCGAAATCTCCCACGGTATTTTCAGTGCCACGCTCGCTCCATCGATCTAACGCCTTCTGTTACCAACTCGCGAATTGCTGGCACTTGTACGTCCTTTCATGTTGCAAAGAAAGGATTTTGTAGGAAAGGATTTATTAGGAATTTACAGTGTTTTCGAATTAAATGTTTTTTTTAAAGACAAAAATAATTATTTACTTTAAAAGAATGTTTCTTTGTGGAGACTGAGAGAAAAACCTATTGTTAGAACAAAATTAGTATTAAAGTATTTAATGAGAGTGAAGTATTTTTTGTTCGAGGATGCTGTTGTTCGAACTGAAGTTTTGATGTCAAATTTTATTTTTATATTGTCTGGTATTATTATATTTAGCTACATGTTATTTGATCATTGAAGGTAGTAATGAATTTTTTGTTTGAGGATGTTGTTATTCGAAATGAAGATTTTATGTCAAATTTTATTTTCATGTTGTTTTGTATTATCATTAGCTTCTTGTTATTTGATCATTGAAGACAACGAAGAATTTTTTGTTTGAGGATGCTGTTGTTCGAAATGCAAATTTTATGTCAAACTTTATTTTCACATTGTTTTGATCATTATCCTTATTTCTTCATCGTCTTCGTATTAATATATAATTTTGTTTTATCATTATCCTTATGTTGCTTTATAATTTTATTTTATCATCATCTTCCATTTTATCATTTTATTTCAACAACAATTTTGTACGATTTTATCATCATCTTCGTACTATTTTACAATTTTATTTTATCGGCATCTTCATATTACTTTAGCATATTATTTTATCATCATCTTTATGTTGCTTCGTAATTTTATTTTATCATCTTCATATCACCTATCATTTTATTTCAACATCAACTATGTACAGTTTTATCATCATCTTCGTACTATTTTACAATTTTATTTTATCAGTATCTTCATATTACTTTAGCATTTTATTTTATCATCATTTTATGTTGCTTCATAATTTTATTTCATCATCTTCATATCACCTATCATTTTATTTCAACATTAACTTTATACAATTTTATCATCATCTTCGTACTATTTTACAATTTTATTTTATCAGTATCTTCATATTACTTTAGCATTTTATTTTATCATCATCTTAATATTAATATATAATTTCATTTTATCATCGTCTTTACGTTGCTCCATCATTTCATTTTATCTTCATCTTCATATCACTCCGCCATTTTATTCCAACATAACCTTCGTATGATTTTATCATCTTCATATTATTTAATAATTTTATTTTATCAACATATTCATGTTACTTTAGATACTCGTTTTATCATCTTCATATTATTTAACAATTTTATTTTATCAGAATATTCATGTTACCTTAGAATTCCATTTTATCATCTCCGTATTATTTTGCCATTTGACGTAATCTCTACTTATCTTCCTATAAATCCAATCAAACATATTTACAACTATTTCATTCGCTTCACTATTTCATTCAGATAAGTTCCACAAATTAAGTTATCGAGTGTTATTAATTTGGACTCAACCTGCTTTTCAGGTCTTCCTCACGCTTTTATTACGAAAGTACATCAGACGCCGGTTTTAATATAACGGTTATTATGTGCGTTAATTTGCCATATATTAGATTGTCCGATACAAGGCCTACCTGCAGACTAGAGTCTAAATACGAACCTATAGAAAATTTATCACGTCCAGGATTTTATCTTAATAAAAATATTGTGAAGCTCCATAATAAATATTACGGAAACAGATAATCCCTCATATTTATTATTTGTCAAATAAATAAACATGTCAAATAAACATGTTATGTTATTAAACCTTATATCGCCGTTACACGAACGTTTCTTCAACCAACATTCAAGAAGAATAATTTAAAACCAACTACAAATAAAAATAACCTATAATATTTTCGGTGTACAGTTACTCTGCGAGAGAATTGTACAATATATGGTCATAGTAGTGTAATGTAAATAAAATGGCGGTCCGTAGACACGAGGGAAACGTATGTTCCACGTTTTCGCAATGGTACTGGGATTTTACAGGTTTGTACAGCTACGGACCACCCAGGGAACTTATTCCCGCGGATCCCTGATGCCGGTAGCTTGAAAGCAAAATCGTGTAATTCTATGGTGCACCGTTTCACCCGGTTCTACTTACCTACGATTACGTTACCGATAGCTTTCTACTCTTTATTACGTATCTTACATTTTTTCACTGGCTGTTCTCCGTCAAACACGTGTTACTGCAATAGGTTATAGTTTAGACGAGATTTAGTAATTTTCTAGGTTGGAGAATTGAAAATTTGCGGATTTGGGGATTTAGGACCGGTGGGATTTGGGGATTTTGAGATCTGGGGAATTGGGGGATTAATTTAGGGATTTGGGAATTCTGGGGTTTGGGGAATTTTGGGATTTGGGAATTTTTAGATTTGGAGAATTTTGGGATTTGGGAATTTTGGGGTTTGGGAATTTTGGGATTTGGGAATTTTGGGATTTGGGAATTTTGGGATTTGGGAATTTTGGGATTTGGTAATTTAGGGATTTAGGGATTTGGGAATTTTGGGATTTGGGAATTTTGGGATTTGGGAATTTTGGGATTTTGGAATTTTGGGATTTGGGAATTTGGGAATTTGGGGATTTGGGAATTTGGGGATTTTGGAATTTTGGGATTTGGGAATTTAGGAATTTAGGGATTTGGGAATTTTGGGGTTTGGGAATTTTGGGATTTTGGAATTTTGGGATTTGGGAATTTAGGGATTTGGGAATTTAGGGATTTGGGAATTTTGGGATTTGGGAATTTTGGGATTTGGGAATTTTGGGATTTCTAAATTTAGGGATTTGGCAATCTTGGGATTTCTCAATCTGGGGATTTCTAAATTTAGAGATTTGGGAATTTAGGGATTTCTCAATCTAGGCATTTGGCAATCTTGAGATTTCTGAATCTAGGGATTTCTAAATCTAGAGATTTGGGAATTTAGGGATTTCTCAATCTAGGCATTTGACAATCTTGAGATTTCTGAATCTAGGGATTTCTAAATCTAGAGATTTGGGAATTTAGGGATTTCTCAATCTAGGCATTTGGCAATCTTGGGATTTCTCAATTTAGGGATTTAGGAATTTAGAGAATTCTGAATCTAGGGATTTGGCAATCTTGGGATTTTTAAATCTAGTGGTTTGGGAATTTAGGGATTTCTTAATCTTGGGATTTCTCAATCTAGGAATTTCTAAATCTAGGAATTTCGCAATCTCGGAATTTAGGATCTTAGGGATTTAGAAATTTTGAGACTTGGAAATCCTGGAATATGGAAATCTTGGAACTTGAGAATTTTCAGGACTTGAAAATCTTGGAATTTGGAAATTTACGAATTTTAGAATTTTTGGCACTTGGAAATCTAGTAACTTGATAATTTTAACACTTAGGAATTTTGGGACTCACGAATCTTGAGATTTGTAAATGTTATTATTTGAAATTTAGTGAATTTAAGATATTGAAAATTCTGAACTTAAACGAACATATAAGAACTTGATAATTTTCTCTGACAAAACTAACATAAACCAAAATAGCCAATAAAACAGCGTTATTCCTCAGGAACACCATCTCTACGAATCTGTTAATCCTCACACCTTCATACAACAGTAGCCCTGACGCTCACATTCATACCCTATAACTCAAGCAACACCTCCAAATAAAATAAACCAAAAATTCACCTCGGTTACAAAGAAATAAACCTCGAATCCCCAAAAAAGTCTACCAAACAAAATTAGTAAGAAAAGTAAAAAGTGTCGGCAAAGTTCCGATTCATTCGAAAGAACGAAATTTTCGGTGAAGCATTTTTATCCGTCCGTTCCCGTAAGCGAGTATCGGAGTCGACTGTGAGAAAAACGAAAAGTATCCTGTGAGGTCGTTCTGTTTATGGACGTTATCTGGTTGGAAATCCGTGGAACGAAAGAGACATTCCATTCGGCGTTGCGGCGTGCCGTCTATGGAGCTGTTCGGACCTTCACCGTGAAGATCTTGAACCGTAGTTGACGCACCGACCGGTACCAAGATGGCGGCCATGGCCGACCAGCGGACAACCGAGCCGAACGATTGTGTAATGGCGGCTCGACTCCGCTCGACTCGACTCTTGCTGAGTCCATAGAGGAAAGGTGAATGTCCTGCGTGTCTCCTCCTCCTCTTCGCCTCTCTTCATCCCTCTTTCGCCCTTCCTCTTCGACGTTTCCCTTCTCTCTGCCATGGAATTCTTTCCTCCTTCGATCCACCAGACTTTGACCACGCTTCTTTCTTCACCTTGGCCTTTCTGCTCGAATACCAGCCTAGCGAAGGCTACGACTTTGTTGCCAGGACGAACAAGAATCTTAGAAGGAAACTTCCATCACCGAATTTTGACCTGATTCTAATTTACTGGAGGATCTGACGTAATTCGTTGATAAACGCTTTTTAGTTTGGGTTTTTAGGTTTAGGTTCATAATGGAGCACAATGAGGAGTGAAATTTTGTAATTGTTAGGAAGTTAGGACTCTTCGGTTGATAGAAGTTATTTCGAAGCTTCTTTGTACTTTCTGCAATTTTTCTATTTTGATTATAAAAGAAGTCTAAGGTCCTTTTTAGTTATTTACATTCCATGAAGGATTTTTGAAACAAATCATTTTTTATAGTTAGGACACTTCGGTTGATAGAAGTTATTTCGAAGCTTCTTTGTACTTTCTGCAATTTTTCTGTTTTGACTGATAAAAGAAGTCGAAGGTCTTTTTTAGTTATTTACATTCCATGAAGGATTTTTGAAACAAATCATTTTTTATAGTTAGGACACTTCTGTTGATAGAAGTTATTTCGAAGCTTCTTTGTACTTTCTGCAATTTTTCTGTTTTGACTGATAAAAGAAGTCTAAGGTCCTTTTTAGTTATTTACATTCCATGAAGGATTTTTGAAACAAATCATTTTTTATAGTTAGGACACTTCTGTTGATAGAAGTTATTTCGAAGCTTCTTCATACTTTCTGCAATTTTTTTCGTTTTGACTGATAAAAGAAGTCTAAGGTCCTTTTTAGTTATTTACATTCCATGAAGGATTTTTGAAACAAATCAATTTTTATATCTTGCTTCGTGGTACCAATCGATATTTCAGGTTAGATCTACATACTTAAGCTAGATCTTAGATCTGTAGATCTAACCTTGCAATCTTCAGAACCCTGTGTTTGGCAGTGAAACAATTACACATCTTAAAGTTTATCTTAACTGTTTGCTTTCGAAGGTACTTTCATTGTTTCCAATAATTTTGCAACTTTCTAATTGAAAAATTTAATGAATTCTTTTAAAGTTATTATCTGTTACTAACTGTTACTATTTGTTTCTATATGTTTATACATCATATGTGTAACTTCAGTTTGTAAATTATAAATTTAGCTAAAAAGTATTTATTTTAAATTGCTTGTTACACTAATTGGAGAGCTTGAGTCACCTTTCGAATATGAAGGGTGATTTTTTAATCGAGCTTCATATGTTGAGTTGCGTCAATGCGCATGCGCGAGTGTCACGTGTCAGTGGGCGGTCCTATCGCGCATTTAACGCGCAGGCACTAAACGCAACCATATCGTACTTAAATTTTATGAAATATTAACATAGAAAGTGTTAAATTAACTCCCTTCGAGTCAGTCGAAAAGAATTCTATATTTTTATATTTTAAAAAGAAAGATTTTGTGAAATAAAGAAAGAGTAAAATATCAATTTAAAAGTGTTCTAATAATAATTAAATTTTATTGCTATAATTCTAAACTGTAAAATAAATCAATATCAACATCTAACATAAAACTAATTAAATATATTTAAAATAAATTTGTAAGTTTATTATTTAAAATAAACCTTGTGAAATTATTTCTAAACGAAAAAGACATTTTGCATGGAACAAAACATTAATACAAAACACGTGATAGAAAGAAAAACGTCGGAAATAATAGTTCCAGGTAAATGATTAAATTTACGTTCACGATTTCATCATGATCACGAAATCGAGAAAAATTCACTGTAAAAGCTTGTTATTGATCATGCATATTTATAGCTGACAAAAATTGAATATTTATGACTAGTTGTCTAACATTATTTTCCTCTCTATTTTAATAACTAAGAAAATAAGAGGCGCGCGCGTGCCCGAAGAAAACTCATGCAATTCTGATTTATTTCGCCGCCGTTTAACGGCCTTCCACAGTTATCGAATGTCATCGGTACAAAAGAAAACGTAGAAGATTTTCACGGAGAAAAACAAACTGTTCTCCTACCACTGCTCGATGACTCTGTTTATCGTGGTAAACGGTTTCCAGCGCGAAATGTAAATTTCAAATTAGACGAGAGAACAAATTAGATATTCCTAAGATGGAAAAGAGAACACGCTCTTACGAACGTGGACGTTAAATCAAGTCTGAACTGCGAACGTGTCTATTAAATCAACTCTGAACACGAGTCAACATTTTCTGTTTTTTTTTTTTAACCTCGTTTTGAAGCTTTGGTAAGAAGATATTAACAAAATGTAACAATTTAACTCTTGAATTCTTTTTGTCATTTGATAATGTTATTAATAATGTGATAGATAATGTCATTGATAATGTCATTGATAATATCATAATTTCATGATCTTTTGTTGATATCTATACGGGGTGTTCATAGTTTAATGATTAAACTTATACTCTATAAATTAAATGAAGAAAGAAATGTTATATAGATTAGTGTTATTAGAAAGTAGTGACAGTAACATGAAACAGTAGCAAAATTCAGGGTTGACTTAATCCACAATTTTTTAGACAGTTATGTCACACAGAATTATTGCTACAATGTCGAGTAAAAAACATCAAAAAGTTAGACAGGTTTTCAATGATCTTTGACTGTGAAGATTATAATTAGAAACCTAAAATCGCGATCAAACGAGTCTGGTTTATCAGCATATCTGGTTTGCCAACATATCAACATTCTACATATGAACGTGTGTGTTACGAGTGTGACATATTAGTTGAAGAAGTACAAGCTTCTGTTAAGAAGTATAAGTAACGAAGAACATATCTGGTTTGCCAACATATCAATATTAGCAACATGTCACATGTGAACATGTGTGTCACGAGTGTGACATATTAGTTGAAGAAGTACAAGCTTCTGTTAAGAGATATAAATAACGAAGAACATATGTGGTTTGTCAATATATCAACATTAGCAACATGTCACATGTGAACATGTGTGTCACGAGTGTGACATATTAGTTGAAGAAGTACAAGCTTCAGTTAAGAAGTATAAATAACGAAGAACATATGTGGTTTGCCAACATATCAACATTAGCAACATGTCACATATGAACATGTGTGTCACGAGACATATGTGACATATCAGTGTGACATATCAGTTAAAGAAATACAAGCTTCTGTTAAGAAATATAAATAATGAAGAACATATGTGATTTGCCAACATATCAGCATTAGCAACATACCACATATGAACATATGTGTCATGAGACATGTGTGATATATCAGTGTGACATATCAGTTAAAGAAATACAAGCTTCTGTTAAGAAATATAAATAATGTAGAACATATCTGATTTACCAATATATCAACATTATCAACATGTCACATATGAACATGTGTGTCACGAGACATATGTGACATATCAGTTAAAGAAATACAAGCTTCAGTTAAGAAGTATAAATAACGAAGAACATATGTGGTTTGCCAACATATCAACATTAGCAACATGTCACATATGAACATGTGTGTCACAAGACATATGTGACATATCAGTGTGACATATCAGTTAAAGAAGCACAAGCTTCAGTTAAGAAGTATAAGTAACAAAGAGCATATGTGGTTTACCGACATATCAACATTATCAACATATCACATATGAACATGTGTGTCACGAGACATATGTGACATATCAGTTAAAGAAATACAAGCTTCTGTTAAGAAATATAAATAATGTAGAACATATCTGATTTACCAACATATCATTATCAACATACCACATATGAACATATGTGTCACGAGACATGTGTGACATATTAAAAATTGAAAATTAAGAAAGAAAGGAATTAAATAAAAACAAGCTTCTGTCAAATATAAATAACGAAGAACTAATTCACAAATGTACCCTACGAATATATTAAAATGACATAATCTATATAATAAATATCCACATGTGAATCATCTTCCTCATCAATTTTTTCTGCATCCGCTAAAAAGCTGTTAGGACAGAGTCGAAATGTCGAAATACAAGTTTCTGCTCAGCGTCTACAATAAAATTATAGAAACTGTAATAAATTTTTTATCTCCCTTATAAATAAGGGAGAAACGATGTATTTATAAATAGAATTATTCCACTGACGAAGATGGCTAGCGCGTCTACGGAGAACCTCGTTTCGGGCGACAGTGTCATCGGCCTCAAACCAACCATCGTTTCCTAATTTTCTTGTTTCTTCGCTGTTTCCTGTATCGTTGATTTCCTTGTTCCTGTACAACCGACACAACCAGTTTCTTCTTTCTCGGACTTCCAGAATGATTAGAATATAATTTAATCGCTTTTTAATCCGTTAATCCTGAGACTCTTTTGCTCTTCAGTCTTTTCCTTTATGACTTCCTTGTTCCTGCTTGGTAAGGTTTTGAATCTCTTCATTCTTGGTCATCGAACTTTGCAATTTACATTTTCAACGCTGTTTTAACAGCCTTGTAATAATATTTATAATTCTGTCCAGAATCTATAAATAGATACAGAAGAGTTAAGTATATTTAATTTCATTAGGAATATAATTTTGTTACTTGATCTTTGTGTTTAGGGAGCCTCATAGAAGAAAGCTATCTCCACATAATTTGCTCTTCAAAATCATGTGATTTTTGTTTGAAACATTTCCTCAATATTTTATTGTGTATTGTCAATATTTTCGAAGTGGATTTAGAGGATTTATCTGTCTCCATACTGTGAAAGAAAAATAAAAATTTCCATTCTCGAAGACTAATAAACTCAAGTATTGAATAACCTATCAAATAAATCAAGTAGCATATTATTTACTCAGGGTCTTTTTTGTAGGAACTAATAATCTCTTGCCTTAACGAGTCTGACTCATGACCCACTCGGTTTCAATAAATCTCAGTCTAACTTCTATTCTATACATTTTAGCTTCAACTTGAAGTTAAAATCAAGCTATAATTTACACGGTCGAGGACCTCGAATACAAAATTGACACAACATAACTTCCTCATTTTGTCTTATTTGTCACAACATCTGACGCACCTGAATAAATTCTACAAATTATCAAAAAAGAACATTGTCGATAAATCCGGAAGAATACGATTTCCAAAGACGGCGTCGCAGTAAGAATTCCGCGAGAAAATAGTTACGGCATCGTCGGAAATGAAAATACAATCGGTGTCTGCGTGTAATTAGCGGTCGTCGAGTTTGCTAGTCGCGCGATAAGAGTGAAGGAGGGAAAGGAGGACTCGAGCTAACGAAAGAGTCGAAAGATGGGGATAAAAAGAGAGATAGAGAGAGAAAGAAAGAGAGAGAGGCGAAGGGGCAGACAAGAGAGGGCCACTGTCACTGCCACGGCTACGGTGAGGTAATATCAGATTCCATGCCACGAGGCACACGGCCGCCATCTTGGTGTACGATGTTCTCCAACCGCGGCTCTATCGTTCTTCCACCTAGATTCCTTTCCTTTCCTTCGTTGTTACTCGAATTATACCATTCTACGTTGCTTCTTACTTCGTGAGCTTGCTTTGGTACAACGTTGCTTTTCTCTAGAGAAACTTTCAAATTCTCATACGTTTCTATCTTCTTCTTCTGAAATTTTTGATTATAGGTATATTTCAATAAATTCTGATCAATTAATTTGTCTATTATCTTTCGCAGTTTTCGGTATTGATATTTTAGAATTTTTAAATTCATGAATTGTCTAGATTTTGAATTCTTCTATAACTATTTGTACTTGTACAATTATTAAATTTACAAATTCCTAGGTTTCTGTATTTCTACATTCCTATTATTATGAACCATAACATTCTCAAATCACTATATTTCTGGTTTGATAGACAAGTATACTGGACTACATACCTAGACCCGAATATTCCAACACCTAAATATACCTAAATACGAACATACATAAAGCCGATTATTCCTAGATCACCAAGGTCTCAACATCTCTAGAGCCGGAATATCCCCAGATCCTGATATCCCAACATCCTTAGAGCCCAATATCCCAATATTCTTAGAGCACAATATCTCTAGATCCCAAATATTCCTAGACCCCAATATCTCTAGATTCCAGATATCTATAGATCCCAAATATCCCTAGACCCCAATATCACTAGATTCCAGATATCTATAGATCCCAAATATCCCTAGACCCCAATATCTCTAGATTCCAGATATCCCTAGACCCCAATATCTCTAGATTCCAGATATCTCTAGATCCCAAATATCCCTAGACCCCAATATCTCTAGATTCCAGATATCTATAGATCCCAAATATCCCTAGACCCCAATATCTCTAGATTCCAGATATCTCTAGATCCCAAATATCCCTAGACCCCAATATCTCTAGATTCCAATATCCCTAGATCCCAAATATCCCTAGACCCCAATATCTCTAGATTCCAGATATCTGTAGATCCCAAATATCCCTAGACCCCAATATCTCTAGATTCCAATATCCCTAAATCCCCAAACCCTTAGATTCCATAATCCCTAAATTCCCTAATCCCTAAATTCCGAAATCCCTAGATCCTAAAATCACTAGACTCCGAATTCTTGTCTCTTCCAACTTTTCAGCGCCGTAAAATTAATAAATACACCTCGAAAGACAATATCAGTAATAAACAGAAAATTGATCACAAATATATTCCAAATCATTAGAATTTTACACGAAAGTAGATTTGGTCGATTTAAATTTCCCGCTCGTTAGTACAACACTTTTAAACGACGATATCTTCCGACAATTGCGTCTGTCGCTTCATGATGTTCATACTAAATATCAACGTTTCTTTATTCGGTCTCCAACCGGAAATAAAACCTGAACGGAAATCAAGTCTGCCGTTTCGTCATCGACGAGGAAGTACGAATACACGATCAACTGTCCCTATTAATTAAGTACACTGGAACCTGTCTGATCTTATCAGTTTCCTTCTGTCAAACCCACGATATATTGCGAATCGTTACGAAAATTACAGTACTCCTCTTTTTATCGCGTGCGCGATAAAGGATACTCCGACCGCTAATGCGTTACAAATTATTAGGTTAAAGAATAATTTTCGATTTAATCGAAGTAAAGACCGTGCCGGCTAATCCTTAAACGAAGTAAATACCTTATTAAATAGCCCATAAAGAAAATGACTTCCATATCGAGTAATCTGTGAATAAAATAACTATCATATTTAATAATCCTTGTACGAAGCGACTACTAAATTATTCATAAACAAAATAACTATCGTGTTTGGTATTCCATAAATAAAATACATGGAGTAATTTTTACATTGACTAATTTTTTCGCTCACATTTCTCTGTGGGTACAAAATAAATTTCGAACGATTTTTAAAATACGGAAAAGCTAATACTAGGAGCAGCGATAAAATCTTTTGCTTCTGTTATAGTTAAATATGTTATTCAAGATAATTGCAACGGTCTGTCCCAAGTTTGACAAGATCGGTAATCACGATAAGGGACGTTAGAATTACGCAACCTTGAATTTTCGCAACGAGAATTACTTTTAAATATGGATGAGTCGATTATTTCATCAGGTTTGCGATTCACGCGCGACACACTTCTGATTCACCGCCTCGACCGTTCGAATTCCATCGGTATCATATACGTCCTCGGTTCAATCAGTCTTCTCGATGCAATGCGTCGTGATCGACAATTAATTCGATCATCGTATACAAACCTGATTTAACGACGGACCTATAATTCCACTCTAGAAACCCTACCTCTTGAGAGCCACTGTACTGTCGTTGAACCTCTAACTCCATCGTTTCTATCACTACTGATAGAGGGGTTTCTCCATTTAGGGATTTGGGAATCTAGGGATTTGGGAATCTAGGGATTTGGGAGTCTAGGGATTTGGGAGTCTAGGGATTTGGGAGTCTAGGGATTTGGGAATCTAGGGATTTGGGAATCTAGGGATTTGGGAATCTAGGGATTTAGGGATTTGGGGATTTGGGGATTTGGAGATTTGGGGATTTGGGGATTTGGGAATCTAGGGATTTGGGAGTCTAGGGATTTGGGAGTCTAGGGATTTTGGAATTACGGGATTTGGGAATTTGGGGATTTGGGAATCTAGGGATTTCGGAATTTGGGGATTTGGGAATCTAGGGATTTGGGAGTCTAGGGATTTGGGAATCTAGGGATTTGGGAATCTAGGGATTTGGGAGTCTAGGGATTTGGGAATCTAGGGATTTGGGAGTCTAGGGATTTGGGAATCTAGGGATTTGGGAATCTAGGGATTTGGGAATCTAGGGATTTGGGAGTCTAGGGATTGGGGAGTCTAGGGATTTGGGAATCTAGGGATTTGGGAATCTAGGGATTTCGGAATTTAGAGATTTCGGAGTTTAGGAATTTAGGAATGTTGGGATTTGAAAAATTTGGGATTTGGAAATTTCGGAATTTAAGAATTTTAGGACTTGGGAATCTTAACAATTAAGAACTCTGTCACACTTGATATTCGTATACTTTTTGAATTCATACTTCATATTTATATATTTTTATTTAAGGATGATGTACATTTTTTTATCGATACATGACATTTCTGTATTTTTTATTCACATATGGCAGTCATATGTCGTTTCATACATGATAAACATACATGATATCTATATGTATTTGTAATTCATGTATGACATTTATATATTTTATAATTTTAGTATAACATAAAAATATATTTTTTAATCGATACATGACATTCCTGTACTTTTTTATTCACATATGGCAGTCATATATCGTTTCATACATGATAAACATACATGATATTACATGATACGTGTTATTTATATGTATTCATAATTAATGCATGACATTTATATATTTTATAATTTTAGTATAACATAAAAATATATTTTTTAATCGATACATGACATTCCTGTATTTTTTTATTCACATATGGCAGTCATATGTATTTTTATTCATACGCGACATTTATATATTTCATAATTTAACATGACATAAACATATATTTTTTATCGAAACATCACAGTATATTTTATTATTCAAACATGACATTTGTATATTTTTTTTTCACACATGACATTCACATATGTGTCTCATTCGAACCCGATGTCCATATATCTTTTTTCTTCGCACCTGAAATTCGTATATTTTGTCATTCAGTCATGACATTCATATACGTCTTTTATTCACATAGAATATTCACATGTGTATTTATTCGCATACAATATCCACACGTGTATTTCTTCACACATGGCATTCATATATTTTTTCATTCAATCCTGACATTCTGTGCTTTCTATTCAAACTCGATGTCCACCTTCTTTTTAACACCTGAATTTCGTATATTTTATTATTCAATCATGATATTCATATGTGTTATTGAGACACAGTATTCACATATGACATTTTCTTTTTATGGAAACTTGTATTTTTTATTTAAACACGCTGTGTATTTTATTACTCGATCATATGTTTTCGATGCAAACGTAACAAACATAACGTAATTGCTAAGTTGGTTGAGGTCTAGCAGAGAGTGTTAGATCATTTGTAAGTGTCATTGGCCTCTGGTTAACGTGGCCTCCTAAGCGAAGTAGGCGTCATTCATTTTTGGTCGACGCGACGTTCGACATGTTAACAACTTTGCCGATCGATGTCACGTACTCATAGTTTGTTACGTGCTTTGTCATACTATTATTCTACGTTTCAAATTATAAATTAATCACTTCTATATCTTCATTCCTATATTTCGATATTTTACATAGAATGGAGTATAAATACTCTTCTCTACATTTCCTCATTTTTATCACACATTCACATATGTGTAGTATGTAACATTTAATGTTACGTGTATGTAGTATGTATCATCACTTAGAGCAAAAATGTATCGTACATCTCATGTAAGAGTGATTGTACATTTACCACAAGAATGTATGTCTTATGCATTTAATATATGAACGTATATGAATATACACATATGTAACATATGATAACATATGATATGTGACATACGTATTACACATACGTGCATTCTGTAACAAATATTATAACAAAGTTCTGGATCAAAATACATATATGAACGTATATGAATATACACATATGTAACATATGATAACATATGATATGTAACATATGCATTACACATACGTACATTCTGTAACAAATATTATAACAAAGTTCTGGATCAAAATACATATATGAACGTATACGAATATACACATATGAAACATATGATAACATATGATATGTGACATACGTATTACACATACGTGCATTCTGTAACAAATATTATAACAAAGTTCTGGATCAAAATACATATATGAACGTATATGAATATACACATATGTAACATGTGATAACATATGATATGTGACATACGTTTTACACATACGTACATTCTGTAACAAATATCATAACAAAGTTCTGAATCAAAATACTATTTATAGCAGAAAAGATCCACACTTCCATGTTTACAGCATAAAACTTCAAAAGCACAAGCAGAAATAATGTAGCACAGGTTTAATGTTCGCATAGCTGCATACTTTCCTCCCTAATCACATTTAAACTAACGAACATTTGATTCCCCTGATACAATTACGTGTAATAAGGTGAAATAGCCTGGATTTCTGCCGCGGATTTTGAAGCAGAAAAAGCAACGCAACCACGATCAAACATCCTAGACAGATTCCCGCGTTCCTCGAGCTCGGTGTTCCGGCTCACCGAACCGGAAACCCAGACTTTTATCATCTCCACCGGCAAGAACGTGGCGTGTCGTTCTTTTTTTCCCCCGGCAAAAACAATCGTTCTCGATCGAACGAATAAAATAATCGTTCGTGTCTGGGGGAAGGATCCGGGTGACTAGGAACGAACGCGTTCGGAGGAGGGTGGCCGCTGAACGCTGGCCGAAGAAAATAAGCGATATCGAAGAACAAGGACTTTTGGCGGGAAAGAAAACGGGATCGGAAGGTCGGACCTCGAGTACTTGTTCTCTCTTTCTCCGTTCTTCTCGGTACAGTCAACAACAAATCTCATTTTCATATAGAAATTATCACGAAAAGATGTCTAGGGATTTTTTGGATATAGGGATTTTGGGTTATAGGGATTTTTGGATATAGGGATTTTGGATATAGGAATTTTGGGATATAGGGATTTTGGGATATAGGGATTTGGGAATTTGGGGATTTGGGAATTTGGGGATTTGGGAATTTGGGGATTTGGGAATTTGGGGATTTGGGAATTTGGGGATTTTGGAATTTGGGGATTTGGGAATTTGGGGATTTTGGAATTTGGGGGATTTTAGAATTTGGGGACTTGGGAATTTGGGGATTTGGGAATCTAGGGGTTTGGGAATTTGGGGGATTTTGGAAATTGGGGATTTTGGAATTTGGGGATTTGGGAATTTGGGGATTTGGGAATTTGGGGATTTTGGAATTTGGGGATTTTGGAATTTGGGGGATTTGGGAATTTGGGGATTTTGGAATTTGGGGATTTGGGAATCTAGGGATTTTGAAATCCAGGGATCTTGGGATCCAGGTGTCTTGGGATCTAGGGATCTTGGAATCTAGAAATCTTGAAATCCAGAAATCTAGGAATCTTGGAATCTAGAAATCTCGAAATCCAGGAATCCAGAAATCTTGAAATCCAGGAATCTAGCTATCTTGGAATCTAGTGATTTGGTAATGATAGAGATTCGCGTATTCGCATACAAGAAAGTTTTACGGTACTATCCCTGTCGCTACCCATCACTAGAGGACGAAACGACTCGCGATCGTGCGAGCAAGCGGAACGTGTCCTTGACTGCACAAGTCCGCTATGTCCTACACACCCACCTACCGGGCACCGTGTGCCCGAGCGGACCAAGAGGAACGCAACGCTCGGATCCGTATGCGTCCAACCTCAGAGCCTCGATCAAAAACGAGCAACGGAAGAACGAGAAAACGAACGAAACGGACGGAGAGAAAGAGAAGGAAAGGTAAGAGTCGAGGTGAGTCGACACAGAAGGAACACAGCCTCAACGGCTATGTTCTTAACGAGCCTCGATGTGTACACTCGGCTACAACGTTGCCTTCCTCTCGTTAACCACGCGTCTACGTAAACTTCACACTCTTTCGAACTTCTGTATTTTTATATTTTGCGATTTTTGTGCTTCTTAAATTGGGGATGTTCGAGACACGTCAGTATTCAATAGTGAACCTTTAATTTGCGGATCACTAGACTACATTCATGAATATTCCATATTTTGAAATATTGTGATTGCTAAGTTACTTCATCCTCAAATTTCTGCAGCTCAAAATTTTCAGATTCTAAAATTTTTTAGATATGATAACTAATGTTGAAACATCGAAAAAACATCGAAACACCTAGAAGAAAAATATCGCATTCCCTAGATCCAAACATTCTTATACTCAAAAGTTCCTAAATAGCAAAATTCTAAATCTGTATGCTTATCCATAAATTCTCTGGACGCTGAAATCCTTCATAATACCACTGGTACATTTAGAATGGCAGTATAGTAAAATAGTAGAATGGAAGGATAGTAGAATAGCAGAATGGTAGAATAATGGAGTAGTTGAATAGTGTAATACTAGAAGGGTAGAATGATAGAATGTTAATGTGGTAGTATGATGATATGGTAGTATAGTAGTATAGTGGTATAGTGCTATATAGTAGTATAGTAGTATAGTGGTATAGTGTTATAGTTGTATATAGTAGTATAGTGGTATAGTCTTATAGTTGTATATAGTGGTATAGTGGTATGGGGGTATAGTAGTATAGTAGTATAGTGGTATAGTAGTATAGTAGTATAGGGGTATAGTGTTATAGTTGTATATAGTAGTATAGTGGTATGGGGGTATAGTAGTATAGTCGTATAGTGGTATAGTAGTATAGTGGTATAGTAGTATAGTGGTATAGTAGTATAGTAGTATAGTAGTATAGTGGTATAGTAGTATAATGGTATAGTGGTATAGTAGTATAATGGTATAGTATTATAGTAGTATAGTGATACAGTAGTATAGTAGTATAGTACTATAATAGAACACCAGTATAGTAGCATAGTACTATAATAGAACACCAGTATAGTAGAATACTAAAATGTTAGAAAACCAGTATAGTAGAATTGTCGGATGGTAGAACAGTAGAAGAATAGAATAGTGAAATAGTGAAATAGTAGAACAGTGTAGTACCACTATAGTAGAACAGTATTATAGCAATATACTAATGTAACAGTCCACATAGTAGTGCAATAGTATAAACAGTAAAAATACCAAGATACTGAAATGATAAAATACTACAGTACAGTGAAGTAGCCCCCATGTTAAAATAATGTAATTGCAAAACATCACAGTATCGTCTTAATGTACTCCATTCTATCACCAATACTACAGTATCGCAAAATAGCGAAACAGCGTAGTATCAAAGAGGTGCTATAAACAGAATATCAGGACGTTAAAATCAACATGCAATGAATAGCCGTTTTACTTAAAGTGGAACGCGAACAAAAGAAAACAATTTTTTCTCTACGCCCCTTTATCGCGAATCTCATTGAATCGCTCATTAACAAAAACCACCGATGTTTAATCAACAGATAAGTATCTTCTGGTTCCGCGCTCGACTAAAAAACAGTTGCTCTCCGTATGATCAAGCTGATGCTATCATCGACAATTAATTATCAGGATGTGTATCGAGGACACGGATCGATTATGCACACGGCATAGAGTTCAAAGACCAGCTTACGATATTGCTGCTAACTTGTCCTTTTGCAACTTGTTAACCATAACATAATTTCAAGAGCTACTCTCATAAATTATGTTCCACCAGTTAAGTCCAATAAACAAAACTGTGGAGTTGGGTGTCAAATTTTAATTAGTAGATTAAATTCTATTTTATTGGCTATGTAATATTAGTTGACCAATTGACTATGTAATTTGTATTTTAATTATTAGATCTACATTATTTAGAATTTTTTAATTTGATTGATGATTTAACTATTGTGGAAGACAGAAGATAATTCACATTATTCGAGATACAACCTTTTCGAGATTCTACCTCTTCAAATCGTAAAAAACACTTTCAGTACAGGGAGTTTCAAAATATATTTCACAAGTTTCAATTTCATCAAGGTAACACTGTAGTAAATATAATTTACTACTGGGGATTTAGGAATTTAGGGATTTTGGAATCTAGGGATTTTGGAATTTGGGGATTTTGGAATTTGGGGATTTTGGAATTTGGGGATTTTGGAATTTGGGGATTTTGGAATTTGGGGATTTTGGAATTTAGGGATTTTGGAATTTGGGGATTTTGGAATTTGGGGATTTTGGAATCTAGGGATTTTGGAATTTGGGGATTTTGGAATTTGGGGATTTTGGAATTTGGGGATTTGGGAATTTGGGGAGTTTGGAATTTGGGGATTTGGGAATCTAGGGATTTGGGAATCTAGGGATTATGGAATTGGGGGATTTGGGAATTTGGGGATTTTGGAATTTGGGGATTTTGGAATTTGGGGATTTTGGAATTTGGGGATTTTGGAATTTAGGGATTATGGAATTGGGGGATTTTGGAATTTGGGGATTTGGGAATCTAGGGATTTGGGAATCTACGGATTTGGGAATCTAGGGATTTGGGAATCTAGGGATTTGGGAATTTAGGGATTTTGGAATTTGGGGATTTTGGAATTTAGGGATTATGGAATTGGGGGATTTTGGAATTTGGGGATTTGGGAATCTAGGGATTTGGGAATCTAGGGATTTGGGAATCTAGGGATTTGGGAATCTAGGGATTTGGGAATTTAGGGATTTTGGAATTTGGGGATTTGGGAATTTAGGGATTATGGAATTGGGGGATTTTGGAATTTGGGGATTTGGGAATCTAGGGATTTGGGAATCTAGGGATTTGGGAATCTAGGGATTTGGGAATCTAGGGATTTGGGAATTTAGGGATTTTGGAATTTGGGGATTTGGGAATTTGGGGATTTTGGAATTTGGGGAATTTGGAATTTGGGGATTTGGGAATCTAGGGATTTGGGAATCTAGGGATTTGGGAATCTAGGGATTTGGGAATCTAGGGATTTGGGAATCTAGGGATTTTGGAATTTGGGGATTTTGGAATTTAGGGATTATGGAATTGGGGAATTTTGGAATTTGGGGATTTCGGAATTTGGGGATTTGGGAATCTAGGGATTTGGGTATTTAGGGATTTTGGAATTTGGGGATTTGGGAATCTAGGAATTTTGGAATTTGGGGATTTGGGAATCTTGGCATCTTGGAATCTAGAGATTTGGGAATCTCGGGATTTTGGAATCCATAATATAATTTATGTTATACAACACACAAGCAAATAACACGAGAACCTTTCAAATGGATTAAAGAACCCTTCGATTAGTAATATCGAAGCACCCTGTATAAATCAGAAGGTAAAACATTGTACCCTCTCCGTCCGAAACGAACGATCGATTGATGGTCGAAATAATGGTCTCTTATTCGATGGTCTTTCATTCGATTTTAATAGGAATAAGTGTTGGTAGGAATATCGGTTAGACGGTGGTTCGATATTTTATTGCGCAGCGAACGCGAAAACGGCCCTACGGTACGTTTCAGTACCGCTCGTACCGCAAACCCGCCGCCAAAGATGGCAGTCGCACTCAAGGACACATTTATCCTTTATCCTGTTAGCGAACAGGAATGCCCAGTTCTCGTTGCAAGATTCCCAACAGGCTCGCTAAGCCGGCTCTCCGACTTCGTCGATCCATTAAAACCAGTTGCTTGCAAATTCTTAACTGAAACTTTTCAAACTATTAAACACGCCATTTCCTTTTTTTCCGTACCGAGATATAGAGTGTCTCGATAAAATCTAATTTATTACCATCTGATTTAATAAGTAAAATTAACAGCTCTTTAGCTAATGTACTACTTCATTCTTGTCAAATTAATTATTGATTAGGTGCTGTTAATTATTCTTCCTTATATTCCTTATTATTTTCTATACATTTATTTTCGTGTTCAATATTGATATTTAAATTGTAGCTACACTTTGTCTACACACCTTGTATGAACGCACATATTTATTTAAGAGGGTATAATTATTTCTATTATTTTCGTCGTATTATTCATTTATTTTCGTATTCGATATTTAAAATGTAGCCACACTTTATCTACACACCTTGTATAAACGCACACATTTATTTAAGAGAGTACAATTATTTCTATTATTTTCGTCGTATTATTCATTTATTTTCGTACTCAATATTGATATTTAAAATATAGCCACACTTTATCTACACACCTTGTATAAACCACATATTTATTTAAGGGAGTATAATTATTTCTATTATTTTCAACGTACTATGCAATTATTTTCGTATTCAATATTGATATTTAAAATGTAGCGACACTTTATCTACACACCTTGTATAAGCCCACATATTTATTTAAGAGAGTATAATTATTTCCAGCTACATAATAACAAATGCACCGTATAATTATCTCAAACCCATGAATCTATAATTAAACGATAAATCCATAATTATTGTCAATACTATTTATTTTCCATCTCCATCGCATTCTAACTCGAACATATAATGACACAAGTAATTGCATGCACTATTTTGTTCCTCAATTAAGCTCTTTACCTGTTATCATCTGAATAGTTAGCAAAAACCAGATAGAGAGATTAAATCCACGTGTTGTCAGTTTGTTTCCGTTTTCCGCGTTGATTTGGATCTGCAGTGATGACTGGTCGAATTTTAATTACGTTCTGGTTTTGTGGGTTACGTTTTGTGAGGATTATTTTCTTTCTTAAGATTGAAAGTTATGAATGAGAAGATGAATTTGTTTTTTTAATACACGCTCTGGAGGTTGCTTGAAATGTAGATTAATATAGTAGACACGTATCGTTACATATGTGCTTCTGTTCGGTTGCATTGCTTAGTTGCATAAGTAGCTTCATACCTGTGTTGCATAGTTAGACTGAACGCACGTGTATACAGTATAATTGCACGTGTATACAGTTACATAGGTGCACATATGCACATAGTTGCATAGGTGTACAATTGTGCATATACATAGTTATGCATGTATAGTTGCATGTATAGTTGCATACATGTGTAGCTTCATAGATGTACATTTTTGTAATTATATACAGTTGTATATTTACGTAGTCTTTAAGCTTCATAGTTGTATAATAGTATAGTATTTTTATAGTATAATAGTATAGTTGTATAGTAACATAGTAAGTAACATAGTAAGTAACATAGTTGTATAGTAATATAGTAACTATATACTTTTACAGTAATATAATTATCTACTAATATAATTTTATTACTGGGCAGCTATAGTTATGCATAATGGTATAGTTGTATAGTTGTATAGTTACGTTGTTGTATATAGTTGTATAATTACGTTGTTCTATATAGTTGTATAGTTACGTTGTTGTATATAGTTGTATAATTACGTTGTTCTATATAGTTGTATAGTTACGTTGTTGTATATAGTTGTATAGTTACGTTGGGGTATATAATTGTATAGTTACGTTGTTGTATAGAGATGTACAGTTACGTTGTTGTATATAGTTGTATAATTACGTTGTGGTATATAATTATATAGTTACGTTGTTGTATAGAGATGTACAGTTACGTTGGTGTATATAGTTGTATAGTTACGTTGTTGTATATAGTTGTACAGTTACGTTGTGGTATATAGTTGTACAGTTACATTGTTGTATATAATTGTATTGTTACGTTGTGTTATATAGTTGTATAGTTACGTTGTGGTATATAGTTGTACAGTTACATTGTTGTATGTAGTTGTATAGTTACGTTGTGGTATATAGTTGTATAGTTACATTGTTGTATATAATTGTATTGTTACGTTGTGTTATATAGTTGTATAGTTACGTTGTTGTATATAGTTGTACAGTTACGTTGTTGTATATAGTTGTATCGTTACGTTGTGGTATATAGTTGTACAGTTACATTGTTGTATGTAGTTGTATATTTACGTTGTGGTTTATAGTTGTACAGTTACGTTGTTGTATATAATTGTATAGTTACGTTGTTGTATATAATTGTATAGTTACGTTGTGCTATATAGTTGTACAGTTACATTGTTGTATGTAGTTGTATAGTTACGTTGTGGTTTATAGTTGTACAGTTACGTTGTTGTATATAGTTGTATAGTTACGTTGTGTTATATAGTTGTACAGTTACGTTGTTGTATATAATTGTATAGTTACGTTGTTGTATATAATTGTATAGTTACGTTGTGTTATATAGTTGTACAGTTACGTTGTTGTATATAATTGTATAGTTACGTTGTTGTATATAATTGTATAGTTACGTTGTGTTATATAGTTGTACAGTTACATTATTGTATATAATTGTATAGTTACGTCGTTGTATATAGATGTATAGTTACATTGTTGCGTATGGTTTTATAGTTACATAGTATAGAGTAGCTTATCGATGTACATAGTAGAGTACCAATTACATAAATAGTTCGAGTACGCACGACAGTTAGCGACAATTATAAATCATAAGAATTACAAGAACGACATAAAATGACCTGGTATTCGCCTGGCAATCGTATACATATTCGAAAGGATTATTAGTCCATCACTAATTGCACCGTCTCGCGAGAAGAATCTGTCGAAGCGAAAGACAGAAAAACGGGAGGAGAAACGACGACGGTGAAGGAGGTGGAGCGAACAGGTAAGAAAGAACGAAAGGGGAGAAAGGAAGAGGAGAAGCAAAGAGGGGAAAGGGAGGAAGTGAAGTGAATTAGCGAAGGTATACGACCGAAAAGGAGGCCACGATCGTTCGAGTAAACAAGTGTCGTGGCCGTGGCTCCGACCAGTTCCACCTTTCTCATCTTGTTCCGACGTTCTGTCGCCATGGCCTTTAACGCGCGTACACGACCGTGTTCTGCTTCGAAATTACTGACGTCATCCTAACTTCGATCCACCGTTTTTCGATCATCCTCCTACACCGATCGCGATACATTTACCTGACTCCGCGCTTTTTATTCTTCTTACGCCCCGGGCTTTCTTGCATAACTCGCAGTTTTATAACTTGAATTGCTCTCTTCCTGTGGAGGAGTTGGTTAGATTATGTCGCTAGAAGTCGTTGCAATTTTTATTACATTGTTAGTGTTGCCGAAATTGTGGCTGCGTTCGTTGAATGTTCAAATGCAACATTATAATCCATTTCATGTAATAAATGTTCAAATGCGACATTAAAATTCAAATCATATAATTGAGGTTCAAATGTAATATTACAAGCCACATCATAAAATAGATGTTCAAATGCCACATTACAATCCATTTCATATAATAAATGTTCAAGTGCAAGATTACAATCTATATCATATAATAGATGTTCAAGTGCAACATTACAATCCACATCATATGATAGATGTTCAAATGCAACATTACAATCCACATCATATGATAGATGTTCAAATGCAACACTACAATGCACATCATATAATAAATGTCTAAGTGCAACATTACAAGCCACATCATATAATAAATGTCCAAATGCAACACTACAATGCACATCATATAATAGATGTTCAAATGCAACATTACAATCCACATCATATAATAGAGGTTCAAATGCATCATTGCAATCCACATCATATAATAAATGTTCAAGTGCAACATTACAAGCCACATCATATAATAGATGTTCAAATGCAACATTAAAATTCACATCATATAATAGATGTTCAAATGCAACATTACAATCCACATTATATAATGGATGTCCAAATGCAACATTAAAATCCACCTCATATAATAAATGTTCAAATGCAAAATTAAAATCCACCTCACATAATAAATGTTCTAATGCAAAATTAAAATCCACCTCACATAATAAATGTCCAAATGCAAAATTAAAATCCACCTCACATAACAAATGTCCAAATGCAACATCACAATATATATCACATAAAACTTCAAAAATTGTTTTGACATAAAAAATATAATACAATGTAATGTTTAGATATAAAAACCTCTGCATACATGTCCCACGCAAGGTTTAAATATTCAAATCTAAAGTTAACTTTACATGGTCCCTGTTTTTACGTATGGGTTCAATTTCCTGTAATCTGAGATATCTGTGGAATTAGAAAGTCTTGGCTCTCCGTGTATAAAAGTAATCATATGTATCTTCTATAGAAACGTAACCTTAATTGGTCATTTCACTGTGACGATGAAATCTGTTGAAATTTTTTCTTTTAACATCGTTCACGTTGCATCGCTCGAGATCTATCTCTACTTATACGGACTTTTACGTATTTAGCAACATCAGAAATCGATGACGTTGTTTTCTAATCGGGGCTTGTCGGATCATCAACGAGTATGACCAAGCATTACATTGGCACGTGTTGTATGACCAGGCATTACGAGGATTATGTAACCAACAGTTATATGTTAGATCGCCACATGTTGTATCGCCATGTATCGTGGTGCTACTTATTAAATCGTGACTCGAAATTCGATACATAATTTTAGTTATTATTTGTAGCAATATGGCGATATAACGAGCGCGTATGCTGCAGAGTACGCGCTCGTTATATCGCCATATTGCTACAAAAAATAATTGAGGTTATGTATCAAATTTCGAGCCAACTCTTCAAATAGTGTTTTTTAATTTATTATTTTATAAAATAAACGGCGCAAAGACTCCAACCTTAAATGTAATTAATTATCAACTACATATAAGTACATATAATTATTTGTCAGTATAATGCAATATAATTAATCATCAAGTATAATTGAATATAATTATTTGTCAACTTAATACAATACAATTGATCATCAAGTATAATTGAATATAATTATTTGTAAATCTAATACAGTGCAATTAATCATCAAGTATAATTGAATATAATTATTTGTAAATCTAATACAGTGCAATTAATCATCAAGTATAATTGAATATAATTATTTGTAAATCTAATACAGTGCAATTAATCATCAAGTATAATTGAATATAATTATTTGTCAACTTAATACAATACAATTAATCATCAAGTATAATTGAATATAATTATTTGTAAATCTAATACAGTGCAATTAATCATCAAGTATAATTGAATATAATTATTTGTAAATCTAATACAGTGCAATTAATCATCAAGTATAATTGAATATAATTATTTGTCAACCTAATGCAATACAATTAATCATCAAGTATAATTGAATATAATTATTTGTAAATCTAATACAGTGCAATTAATCATCAAGTATAATTGAATATAATTATTTGTCAACCTAATACAATACAATTAATCATCAAGTATAATTGAATATAATTATTTGTAAATCTAATATAATACAATTAATCATCAAGTATAATTGAATATAATTATTTGTCAACCTAATACAATGCAATTGATCATCAAGTATAATTGAATATAATTATTTGTCAACTTAATAGAATACAATCAATCATCAAGTATAATTGAATATAATTATTTGTCAATCTAATACAATACAATTAATCATCAAGTATAATTGAATATAATTATTTGTCAACCTAATACAATACAATTAATCATCAAGTATAATTGAATATAATTATTTGTCAACTTAATAGAATACAATCAATCATCAAGTATAATTGAATATAATTATTTGTCAATATAATACAATACAATTAATCATCAAGTATAATTGAATATAATTATTTGTCAACCTAATACAATACAATTAATCATCAAGTATAATTGAATACAATCATTTGTCAACCTAATACAATACAATTAATCATTAACCCAATATAATTAAACACAATTAATTACCAACCTGATATAACTAAATACAATTAATTACCAACTTAACATAGCCAAACATAATTAATTGTCAATCTAATATAATCAGATATATTTAATTTCCCTTCCAACATAATAAAACATATTTACCTTGCAATGCAACACAATTAAATATTAAATAATTGCAACCAGCAGCGTTTAACACGCATTCATAAAGAAGTGCACCTTAAAAAAAAAATGTTATTACGAACGTCACCTTACGCCCGATATAATCTTCCTCCATCAGAATTTACCTTATAAGGAGTTTCGGATTAAAACTATGTAAATTAATTCGCAGGAGTGTAATCTCGCGGTAGTTACGCTATCAATCGGTCGAGTTACACTTGATCTCTTCCGTCGCTTTTTGTGCCATTTTTGCCCCGCGTTTATCCCCTTCAAGATCAAGGTCTCGCGGTATTAATATGATTGCAGAAGAAAACAATCTAGGTTAGCACGAGCGTAGACATGCATAATCCCATGTGCACAGGGTGACTCACTGGTCTGTTGCTATCTGGAATAACGTTCTTTTCGCGTATAAGGCGTTCCAATTTCGTGTCACCATTTTCAATGTCATCCGAGGTGATTTTTACCGCGACCGTAATAAACGCGATTGCGGAGGAAATTACGGAGCAAGGGATTACTAGTATGGTAGATTCGAATTATATTTTTGATTGATGACGTGCCATATTTTTGAAATATTATGGACTGATGTACCAGGTAATATTGGGCCGAGTTAGGGTTAGATTACGGTCAGTTTGGGTTACAGAGGGTTATCGAGTTATTGAGGTCATTATATTGGGTCATAACTGCACTCGTAATATTTACCTCGACCCTAAGAGGTAAATTAAGGGATCCAAAATATAGAATTCTTACAAGTGTTCTATATAAAATTAGCGGTGAAAAAAGATGCGAGTAGCGAGAATAATGATAAGACAAAAATGAAGAAAAATGCAACGCGATACGATGTTAAGAATTTGAGTAACGTCCGCGGTTAACGTTCGCGATAAATCATTCGGTCAGGAGCGTACGGAGTGTGAAGGAACGAAGTATAGCAGTCCGGTTAAACCGACTAACTTGATCCGAGGCGTGCATGTGAGTCAGTAAGACGTTTGCACCGTGTGCCACACCCCGAAATGCATTTTGCATTCCGTAGCGAGCCGCAATAGCGAACACAAACCACGCATTCCACCTTCGAGGACCTGCGCCGGCTTTCGCTGCAAGGTGAAACACTTCCGTCTGATACCGCCAGCGTTACCATTATTCTTCTTTTCGAGAATCCGTTCTTTTCCGTCGACAAATTCACTCGTTCCGCAGCAACGTCCAATTATTGCACAACAATTATTTACACTTCCTTTCATTTTTTAATCGCGCGTATTGCCGGGTGCTTGTCAGCTGCCACGACGCGATAACGTTTATTGCGATATAATGTTCGGTGATATAACGCGTTGCGATGTAACGTTATACGGTTACTGTTGCAGTACAGTGCGATGCAGGGACAGTGTGGCGTTTACAGCGCGCCGTTATTTCGATGCGATATAGTGCGGTGTAATTGCAACGCGTTGCAGTTACAACGCTTTATGAAATGACGATTAACGGTTAGGTTAGGTTAGATTACAGTGCGATGCAGGGACAGTGTGGCGTTTACAGCGCGCCGTTATTTCGATGCGATATAGTGCGGTGTAATTGCGACGCGTTGCAGTTACAACGCTTTATGAGATGACGATTAACGGTTAGGTTAGGTTAGGTGTAATTTCAAGGTATAACAATTACGACGTGCCGCAGTTTCAACGCGCTGCAATTGCAACGTGTAACGATCTGAGTTGTGACGATATAATACGTGGCAATATAGTTCGTGGCGATATATAGCGAGGCTATAACTCCCAGGTACAGAATGAGTTGTGATCTAATTTGTGGCGATATGTCGCGAGTCTATTTAATATGTAAGAATATAACTCTTAATTTTTCCACGCGTCGCCATCTGATACGTGGTGATATGCTGCGTGACGGTGCAATGCGCGGCGATATAATGAGTGGCAATATATCACGAGACCAGATAATGCGTGCAAATATAATTTTTGATTACGTAACGCGTTACGATTTCATATGTGGTGATCTAATGCGTGATGATACAATGCGCGGCGATATAATGAGTGGCGATATATCACGAGACTATATAATGCGTGCAAATATAATTTTTGATTATGTAATGCGTTACGATTGCATACGTGACGATGTAGTGCGTGACGATACATTGTGCGGCGATATAATGAGTGGCGATATATCACGAGACCATATAATGCGTGCAAATATAATTTTTGATTACGTAACACGTCACAGTCAAAATTACATACGTGGTGATCTAGTGCGTGACGATACAAAACGTGGCGATATAATAAGTGGCGATATATCACGAGACTATATAATGCGTGAAATATAACGTTTGATTATGTAACGCGTCGCGATTTGATACGTGGTGACCTACTGCGTGACGTTATAATAGGCGGCGATATAATGAGTGGCAATATATCGCGAGACTATGTAATGCGAGCGAATATAACATTCGATTATGCAACGCGTTGTGATTTCATTTTTACGTGCGATTACATGCGATCTAGTGCGTGACGATACAAAACGCGGCGATATAATAAGTGGCAATATATCACGAGACTATATAATGCGTTAAATATGACGTTTGATTATAGAACGCGTAGCGATCTGATACGTGGTGACCTACTGCGTGACGTTATAATGGGCGGCGATATAATGAGTGGCAATATATCGCGAGACTATGTAATGCGAACGAATATAACATTCGATTATGTAACGCGTCGCGATTTCATTTTTACGTGCGATTACATGCGATCTAGTGTGTGACGATACAATACGCGGCGATATAATAAATGGCGATATATCACGAGACCATATAATACCTGCAAATATAACGTTTATTTATATAACTCATCGTGAACTAATACTTGACAACATAATCTGTGGTGACACAATACGCGGCGATATACCGCGACACCACAAAGTTACTACACTAGAGTTCATTCGAAAATGACAATATAACGAGAGACATTATTTTTAATCTTTGCGTCTAATTAACGTAAAGTAGGGTTATATGGCATCAATGAAACGTATCAAAAGAAGGCGTGTACCAAAGTAGATTTATATAAAGCTTGCAAATTTACAAGACTTCTGCCGACTATTTACCTTGCAATGAGTCATTCTATTCGCGTGTTACCTTCCTTATTTCCAGACGACTAAGGTTCTCCGAAGCAAAGTTATTCGAGCCGAAAGTTCGTACTCGGTATCAAAACGACGGTGAACGGTGATCTTGACGCGTGAGTACCTACGGTCGCTCGTTCGCTCGTGTATTCTTCCACTTTATACAGGGTGCTCGATTATCAATACCTTCTGCGAATCTCTCCTCACACTCCTGAATTTCATAATGCAACCACATGTACTCTCTTTCCAAATTTCTTCGTTTTGTCAGACGCGGAGGAAACAAAATTCGTCTATGATGAACTAACCCTTAATTAACCCATATCGAATTTTACAAAATTTTTATACGATGTGGAATTCGATCAAACAGACTTATTTGTTTAGGAGAAGACATTTTTCCAGGCACTTTTATTGACATTAAAAACATACGTTAAACAGGAGATGGTCATTGATTACCTTCTGTCTTCAATCAGTATATTAGGATACAAATATGTTTCTAAGGATTAGAAAAATGATCCTTTCAAAATATATTTTTTTCGGTGAAATATCAGAGGTAAGGTATGTAATTCGTGGAGCACCCTGTATGAACGCGTGTAACTGTTGGTGTCACACACGGAGAAAACGGTCAAGGCCACCGTACGTGTGGATGCTTCGTGGAGCAAACTAGAAAGCAGCGTAACAGAGCCAACGGTGATCTTCTTATCTGAACTCTTCTTTACCTGGGTAATTTCTGCCCTTCGGCTCTTTGATTTGTCTTCGTGGCTCTCGGTCAATTTGTCACCTACGATAATTATTTTACTAACAAACTTCGTTCCTTTTCTCTTAAATCTATCAGTCATTCTCTATATTGTTCACCGTACAACTACAGCACCGTTAAAATTATTACTTCAAAATCTAGCGTTTATTTATCTAGCTGTTATTCATTTAACTTCTACTTATTTTTTGACTCGTCTTTATCAAGCTTTTATTCTGTTGTCAGAAGCTTTAAATTTTAAGCTTGAAATTGACATACAATAAGCGCCGTTTTATATTATGTCCTCAAATTGCATCAGACCCTTCAAAATCGGCCATATAACCCGCGTCCTGCAACCCTCTACGTATTACGAGTATTTGTAAATCTTCGAACAATCGGTAAACGAAGAGTTTATAACGAAATACGAAGCTTTTCTTCGACTTTACGGCACACCTTCGAAATACCGTTCCGAATATTTTCAGAACATTCCCAAACCTACCCTCCGCAGGAGGTAACTTTCATTGTTTCATTCGACAGGACTCTTTGTCACCTTTCCCTCGAGTGCGAAGGGTGAAAGTGCAATTTCGTGGAAGTACAAGTTATTCCTGAGCCGATTATTTGTAACAGAAGAAAAAGGATAGGTGGAAGAGGTTCGCTGTTACAACCGTGTCGTAAAACGTTTTGATAACTTTTCACGATCGAGTGGTCGCGTTTCGGTCAGTTAAATACGGTCAAAGTTGCGGCTAGCGAGACCGAAAATCCACCCGAGGAGTTTCTTTTCTCTGCGTCTTACCTACGTTTACGATCGTCCGAGGTAATCCGCGATCCACTTTCGATGGCACGAACTCGTGTCCCTCGTTTAGCCTCGATAAAATACGATCGTGCAATTTCTTTGTTGTATCGGGGCGATTGTTCGAAGGGCTTCGAAAGCATTGCGCTTCGCGGACACTCTGTTAACGCTACACTGCTACCTCTCGCTAAGAACTAGCTATACACTTCACAGTTTCTCAGTTACTATATTTACAAATTTTCGAGCTTCTCAGTAGGTGTGTTTTTGTATTCGTTCATTTAATCATTTTTATAATAGTTTAAATTTGCTGATTTTTAATTTCAATGCTGATACTCAATTTCATTGCTGATACTCAAATTTATTGCTGATACTCAATTTTATTGCTGATCCTCAATTTTATTGCTGGCACTTAAATTCATTGTTGATACTCAGTTTCATTGTTGATCCTCCATTTCATTGCTGATACTCAATTTCATTGCTGATACTCAGTTTCATTGTAGATACTCAACTTCATTGTTGATACTCAATTTTATTGCTGATATTCAATTTCATCGTCGATACTCAAATTCATTGTTGATACTCAATTTCATTGCTGATCCTCCATTTCATAGTTGATACTCAATTTCATTGCTGATACTCAATTTTATTGTTGATACTCAATTTCATTGCTAATACTCAGTTTCATTGTTGATACTTAATTTCATTGCTGATCCTTAATTTCATTGCTGATACTCAATTTCATTGTTGATACTCAACTTCATTGCTGATCCTCAATTTCATTGCTGATATTCAATTTTATCGTTGATACTCAAATTCATTGTTGACACTCAATTTCATTGCTGATCCTCCATTTCATAGTTGATACTCAATTTTATTGCTGATACTCAATTTCATTGCTGATACTCAGTTTCATTGTTGATACTCAACTTCATTGCTGATCCTCAATTTCATTGCTGATATTCAATTTTATCGTTGATACTCAAATTCATTGCTGATCCTCAGTTTCATTGCTGATATTCAATTTTATCGTTGATACTCAATTTCATTGCTGATTCTCAATTTCATTGTTGATACTCAAATTCATTGCTGATCCTCAATTTTATTGTTGATACTCAAATTCATTGCTGATCCTCAATTTCATTGTTGATACTCAAATTCATTGCTGATCCTCAATTTCATTGCTGATCCTCAATTTCATTGTTGATACTCAATTTCATCGTTGATACTCAATTTCATTGCTGATCCTCAATTTTATTGTTGATCCTCGTTCGAAGTTTGTGAATTACAATGTTGAGGATCAGCAATGAAATTGTATAGACCGTGGTAGCCGACGATCGTGGTAGACTTCCGTTCGGTTTTCGCGAGGGTCGGAAAAAAGAGTAGGAAAAAGATAATAAAGTTCCAAAGCCGATTAATAAAGTCGTCCCTGAGATGGCCGGCGCTGGCGCGTCTTTTTCGAAAGGAAACCGAAAGAAGGAGGAAGAGAGCGAGAGAGGAAGATGGCCGCCGCGAGGACTCGGAGAAAGAGAAGAGATCGCGAGGAGTCGGAGCGGCTGTCCTTGGATGCTCGCGGATCGGTGGCCAACAGCAGTCAATGACCTAACAACGCCTCTTGTATCCACGTCGCTTGCTGGCTCGCTTCGCTTCGCCTCGCCTCGGCTCGCTTCAGCTCGCCTCGCTCGGCTCTGCAAGCTCACCTTCGAGTTCGAGTTCGCTTCGAGACAGACAGAGAAAACCGGCAGGTTTTCTCGACGGTCTCGAAGGGCTCCGGGGACTCCTCCGCTCATTACCTTTTCTTACCGATACTTCTGACCGACTGCCTCTTCGATTCCTCGTTTCTAGATTCTCCTATCGTCCTCGTTCGTCGACTGACGTTCGAGTTCGATATACGCGCGTTACATGGCCGGGCTGGTCAAATCAAACATGCAAATTGCTTACCGATACGGACTTTGTAGCGTTTCTACCAGCTATGACTCGAGGATATAACTATCGTCGGTGTAAATTGGGGATATATCAGCTAGCGGTAGAACTCGAGAATATAACGTCTTGCAATATAACCCGAGGATATGCGTGTTGCGATATAATACGTGGCATATAACGCTTGAAGGTACATCGCCTGATGGTCTAATATGTGGCTATGTCGTGCGTGGTTTACCACCTGCGGCCATATAATGTGTGGTAAGTTCTACACGTAGCGATATAATACAAGGATATATTATAGGTGGCGATGTACCGTATCGAAATGAATTACATGAAAATTTCTATGTATTTCGAATGTTGCATGTGGCGATATAATGCGAGATGATGCAACGCATGAAAATTCATACAAGCAATGGTCTAAGGCGTAGCGATATAGCGCGAGATGATGTAACGCATGGAAATTCTTATGAATAGTAATGTAATGCGTGGCGATATAATGCGAGACGATGCAATGCATCGAAATTTGATGCATGATGATTTAACGTGTGGCGATATAACGCGAGACGATGTAACGCATTGAAATTCCTACGCATAATGATCTAGTGCGTGGCGATATAACGCGAAACAATATAACGCATGTAAATTTCTACGCATGATGATCTAACGCGTGGCGATATAGCGCGAGACGTTGCAACGCATGGAAATTCCTACGCGTAGTGATTTAACGTGTGGCGATATAGCGCGAGACATTGCAACGCATGGGAATTCCTACGCGTAGTGATCTAACGCGTGGCGATATAGCGCGAGACATTGCAACGCATGGAAATTTCTACGCGTAGTGATCTGACGCGTGGCGATATAGCGCGAGACATTGCAACGCATGGAAATTCCTACGCGTAGTGATCTGACGCGTGGCGATATAGCTCGAGACGTTGTAACGCATGGAAATTCCTACGCGTAGAGATTTAACGCGTGGCGATATAGCGCGAGACATTGCAACGCATGGAAATTCCTACGCGTAGTGACCTGACGCGTGGCGATATAGCGCGAGACGGTGCAACGCATGGAAATTTCTACGCGTGGCGATATAGCGCGAGACGTTGCAACGCATGATGATCTAACGCGTGGCGATATAACGCGAGACCATGCAACGCATTGAAATTCCTACGCGTAATAATTTAACGAGTGGCGATATAGCGCGAGACATTGCAACGCATGGGAATTCCTACGCGTAGTGATCTGACGCGTGGCGATATAGCGCGAGACGTTGCAACGCATGGAAATTTCTACGCGTAACAATTTAACGCATGGCGATATAACGCGAGACACTGTAATCCATGTAAATTCCTACGCATATTGATCTAATGCGTGGCAATATAGCGCGAGACGATATAGCGCCTGCAAATTCCTATGAATAGTGATATACCACGTGGCGATATAACGCACGACAATTCCTACGCATCATACAATAATATAATTTTCTAATTGCATCAATGCGATTTTACAGTCTCATTAAATCGATACTCGCAAAAAGTAAAAATACATATCTCATCAATATCGATTTAACCTATCCGAAACTTCTTTTGGTTCATTCTCAAATTTTTGGAAGGTTGCATATATTAGTGACGGATAGAAGCAGAAAAAGCGCGGATGTTACATGAAAAAACCATGAAAACGGAAATGCGTGTAGCACGAACGTACGACGGCCACGGAATCACCGTAACCCTGCTCATTGGTCCTCTTCCCATGACCCGAATTGTATTGTGCAAACGCGTTCCTATTCAGGTTTCTTCATTCTTCTTCGTCAATACGCGCGCAAATGCAAAGGCACATGTTATTTTTGCAAATTGTAGGATATGCATTCAAATGGCCACGTACCACTTCCATCCTTCGTTTGGTCATTTCTGCGATAATTACGAATTCGATCAAAGGAACATGTCAGTCTATTCATTCATTAAATACATTAATAATTTAGGAACATAGGTGATAATAAAATTCATTTCAGTTTTTGTCAGAAATTTAAAATTTTCCAAGTAATTCATTTGCTATTTCTTTCGCTGTTCTTTTGAGAAAGCGTGCAATTCGTTGCATTTTGATGTCGACATAAAATCCTGATTTATAGTTACAAATAAAAATCTTTTTTGGCTGTGATAATCGATGGTGTATATGAAACTTTCTAATTAGTAACTTTCCGCAAGGAGCGGAAGCGTTCAGAGGAAACATCTTTCTCTCCGATCTTAGCGTTCGATTTTCGTTCTTAATCGATTCGATTTTCCAGCCCGTTCGCGGCAGATGTGGCTCTTTCACGGACAGGAAAATCTGGGTCGTCATAATAACACCGTTCACGCCAGGAACTTGTCTGAAAGGGTTTCGAGGTATATTTCAACGGCGAAAAAAAGGGGATCGTGAATATTGAATGGATTCGTTTTCTATGAACCCACGAGTTTTCAATGGAACCACAACCGTATCCGCGTGTACGAGAAATGGATCAGTTTCGTGAGAAAGAAAAATTCTCAATCGTTCATCGAAGTGGATTGTGTTCTCCGATCGCGATTCGCGCATACTTAAACAACAAAGAAAAGTATAAAACTTCCGAAACTTAGGAATCGTAAGATCGTCGGATTCACGCACGTATCCCTATTCGAAGAAACTATACGTCGCACTTAAGTGCACACCTCGAAGCAAGCGATATCTCAAGAATGCAATTGGACTCGGTCCAGCCGAAGCTTTAATTAAGCAGATAATTAGCAAGCAATATCTCAAGAATGTACCGACTATCAGAGTCGAGATTCATTCTAATTACTTTTCGCACTTATACCGGTAATTTCACAGAGTTCCAGATCAATATTGCCTTCGCTGTCACTCGTAATTGCAATCAACGAGAAGGATAACCATAAGTGATTAAGGAACCGCCTTTGACCTTATACATTTATATCGCTTTCTTTCGTTCTTAAGGTGAACGGGATACGATCCTAACGTTATTACTCTTGACACTGCTATAAATACTTGAGATGCATCTAATACCGTTTCAGATTTCCGGGTATAAACAAGAAGAGATTTCAAACGGTCTCTCGATGTCTTTTATTGCATATATTTTTTTTAATACGATGCATGGTGACGATTTAATATATGTATCTATGCATGATGATTTAATTAACGACGACATGATATGTTACCATATAATGCATAGTGGTCGAATGCGGAAAGATACAATGCATAGTGTTTTAACGCGTAGCAATATGATATGGTGCGTAATAATCTAACGCGTGGTAATATAATGCGTGATGATATAATGCGTGGCGATATAACGCGTCGAAAACCAATGTGTGGCGATATAACGCGTGGGAGTAAAACGCGTGGTAATGCAACGCGTGGCGATGTAACGCGTGGGAACACTACGCGTGGAAATACCACGCGTGGCGATATAACTCGTAGAAACTCCATGCGTGGCGATATAACGCGTAGAAACTCCACGCGTGGCGATATAACGCGTAGGAAATCCACGCGTGGTGATATAACGCGTAGAAACTCCACGGGTGGCGATATAACGCGTAGAAATTCCACGCGTGGCGATATAACGCGTAGAAACTCCACGCGTGGCGATATAACGCGTAGAAACTCCACGCGTGGCGATATAACGCGTAGGAACTCCACGCGTGGCGATATAACGCGTAGGAACTCCACGCGTGGCGATATAACGCGTAGAAATTTCACGCGTGGCGATATAACGCGTAGGAAATCCACGCGTGGTGATATAACGTGTAGAAACTCCACGGGTGGCGATATAACGCGTAGAAATTCCACGCGTGGCGATATAACGCGTAGAAACTCCACGCGTGGCGATATAACGCGTAGAAACTCCACGCGTGGCGATATAACGCGTAGGAACTCCACGCGTGGCGTTATAACGCGTAGGAACTCCACGCGTGGCGATATACCGCGTAGGAACTCAACACGTGGTAATATTACGCGTGGCAATATAACGCGAGACTCTACATATACATTTCGCTCCTACATTTGCATAAACTGACTCGACTCGCAATTTAACCTCCTGCATCGCTGCACCAACGCCCGGCAATATAACAAGATTCCCCCGCATTCATCTCCTCATTTCCATAATTACAAAGAAGATTTCCAACTGTCCGATAGCTTTTGACAGAAGATAATTCCGTGATCATAAGCACGTTAATGGAGGTGTTTGCAGGTCCTCGAATTCCGTCGTCGGACATTGAAATACAATCGGGATTACGAGGATCGGATTAAGAAGGGGTTAACCGAGCTTAGAACAGTGACTCCACTCGTCGGTGACTCGAATAATTTACAATAGGAATTCGTTGGAAAGATTATAGGAGAAAATTAGCGGTTAAACGCGAGTTAAATGCTAGCCACTGTTTGGGACTCTCCGCTAAGACCTTAACCCTTCGGAGGTTGCTTTATCTTCTTCATTGAGTAATAACGCTTCCGTTACGGGGGACCAGTCAATACACTGCAACCTGACATCCTTTGCTATTCGAACTTTCAATGAGAACTTTTCTTGTCCATTTCCTGCGTCGATGAATACCGCCTTCGAGTGGGACAGGTTGATTCTTAAGGATGGCTCGAATGGTTGATTGTATACCAAAATGTTTTGAATCCATTAGAGGAAGCTTGAGTTGCAGTTTACTAGCATTGCTTTCATACTGCAATATTAATCGGCAATAAACTGTTCATTCTTTACATTCGTTAAAAGTAAGATAGATATTTATCTGTCTGAAAGTGTACGCGTAAGCAGCGGCCGGGGGTTAACGACGGGTCGTTTAAACGTCCAAACGAGCCCAGGTGTTGGCCGATTATCCTAAAATCACGTGGAAAAAGTTGCACGATAGTTCTGGAAGGTTACGTCACATCCCGACACCACAAGGTACCTTCCAGGAATTTATAACGGAACTCGATTTCGTCATTCAGGATTCCGTGGTCGCTCGTACGTGCCTGCTTTATTTTTAGACACACGACTACGATCATCTCGCTTCGTGGACACGCCGACACGCATGATTCTTCTTTAAAAAAGATCATTATGATGATCTGATAATTTTACAGAAGAGGTACTTTCTTCAAATTTTTATGTTCTTTTGCAACTTTTTTGGTAAGTACCTTTGTTCTGTATTTAGGTGGCGATACGGGAGGCGATATAACGCATGGCAATATATCGTGTGACTATTTAATAGCGATTTGTTAGGTGGCGATATAACGGGTGGCAATATATTGCGTGACTATTTAATGCGTGACAATTTAACGCGTGGCAATTTAACGCGTGGCAATATAATGTGAGGTGAAATAACGCGTAGAAACAAAATGCGTAGTGATACAATGCGTAGAAACCCAACAAGTGGTGATATAACGCATAGAAACCTAACGCGTGGCGATATAATGCGTAGAAACTCAACGCGTGGTGATATAACGCATAGAAACTCAACGCGTGGCGATATAATGCGTGGTGATATAACGCATAGAAACCTAACGCGTGGCGATATAATGCGTAGAAACTCAATGCGTGGCGATATAACGCGTAGAAACTCAACGCGTGGCGATATAACGCATAGAAACCTAACGCGTGGCGATATAATGCGTAGAAACTCAACGCGTGGTGATATAACGCATAGAAACTCAACGCGTGGCGATATAACGCGTAACAATATAACGCGTTTAAACTCAACGCGTGGCGATATAACGCGTAGCAATATAACGCGTAGAAACTCAACGCGTGGCGATATAACGCATGGCAGTATAATGCGTGGGGATATAACGCGTGGAAACCCAACGCGTGGCGATATAATGCGTAGAAACTCAACGCGTGGTGATATAACGCATAGAAACTCAACGCGCGGCGATATAACGCGTAACAATATAACGCGTGGAAACTCAACGCGTGGCGATATAACGCGTAGCAATATAACGCGTAGAAACTCAACGCGTGGCGATATAACGCGTGTCAGTATAATGCGTGGGGATATAACGCGTGGAAACCCAACGCGTGGCAATATAACGCGTGGGAACTCAACGCGTGGCGATATAACGCGTAGTAATGCAATGCGTCGCGATATAACGCATGGCGATATAACGCGTGGGAACTCAACGCGTGGCTATATAGCGCATGGTAATGCAATACGTGGCGATATAACAACATATTAAAATATTAAAACTATACTTAGCACATTCGACAATTAAAATATTAAAAATTTAATACCAAGTGAAGTTCATTAACAACCCCTTTATCAACCCCTTTTTCTTCAGCAAAACACCTTCCAAGAACATCGTCCGCGAAAGAAATTCGCTGGAAATTCAATCGAGTATCGTAGAAGAAAGGCAACCGGGGAAGAAGCTTCCTCCGAGCGCAGTTTCCTTTGTCCTAGATTAATGGAAAAGAAAGGACACAGGTGGGGTGTAGAGCAGAGGCTAGATCTATTTTTCCCGTGACCTCGGTCGAGGATCCTAGAGCCTCTCGTATTAGAAACCATCCATCCATGGGTCCATCGAAATAGAAGCGTGGGAGAGAGGGACAGGTGGTTCGAGTTATGGTTTGCTGTTCAGTAGCACCTTACCGTATATTCGATATTTCTCTTCCATATCCCGTGGACACACCTTGTGGGAAAGCTTCGACGTGGCTCGATCGGATGGATGGAAAAAGGGATCGATTTCTATCCGTCGATGTGTTGTACCTGGGAAATTTTTGCATACAAACGTCTGCTCTCAAAATGTGTTAATGTAGGTCGATATATTTTTCAGCTTCTATTATAATCTTCCGCTTTCATTGTGTTTCGACAAATAACAAAGATCCTTAAATTGTGAATTTACACGAAAACAAAGTTAAAATTTTGTGGCTTAATGAAGGTTTTCGACAACGCGAGGCCAATAAAGCACGAGCGAAGCTAATAGCCCTGTTCGCCTAAGAAAATCACCGCGTTACAAATTAACAAAAGGATAATTGCGAGCGGCCTCGAAAATTAGCCGTTTCATTAACCGGTTTGTTAATGATAATGGAAGGGACTGGATAAAGTGCGTTAACGTCCACGCAAAAGATATTGATGTAATAATGGACGGCTCAGGCCGATGATAGTTATATACAAGTATAACAGCCGCATTACGCTTGAATACTGTATTTTAGTTGTATGCCAAAGAAAAGGGAAGAATCGTCCTCTGACAAGAAACAGAACTATGCAATTAAGCCAGATGTCAGATATGAATCGGTGCAAGAAATAAAATCAGTTATTTATTCCACGCTCTCGAATTAATAGCGAGTAATTAAATTCTTAACTTATGTACTTTGCTTCCATTTAAATTATTGTCGTTTTCTTGGTCTTAAGAGTGGTGATACGAAATTTAGTAGCGGGAGAAACACTTCAAACTGTAGAATAGTTTGAAGTATTTATAAAATTTATATCGCATTATATTGCCACGCAATATACTGCCACGCGTTGAATCGCCATGCGTTGTGATCCCACGTGTTATATCGCTGGGCATTGCATTACCATGCGTTATATCGCCACGCATTGAGTTCTCACGCGTTATATCGCCATGCGTTGGATTATCACGCGTTATATTACTACACATTGCATTACCACGCGTTATATCGCCACGCGTTGAGTTTCCACGCGTTACACCGCCATGCGTTGTGATCCCACGTGTTATATCGCTGGGCATTGCATTACCATGCGTTATATCGCCACGCATTGAGTTCTCACGCGTTATATCGCCATGCGTTGGATTATCACGCGTTATATTACTACACATTGCATTACCACGCGTTATATCGCCACGCGTCGAGTTTCCACGCGTTACATCGCCATGCGTTGTGATCCCACGTGTTATATCGCTGGGCATTGCATTACCATGCGTTATATCGCCACGCTTTGAGTTCCTACGCGTTATATCGCCATGCGTTGGATTATCACGCGTTATATCGCTATGCATTGCATTACCACGCGTTATATCGCCATGCGTTGGATTATCACGCGTTATATCACTACGCATTGCATTACCACGCGTTATATTGCCATGCGTTGGATTATCACGCGTTATATTACTACACATTGCATTACCACGCGTTATATCGCCACGCGTTAAGTTTCCACGCGTTATATCGCCATACGTTGGATTATCACGCGTTACATCGCCACGCGTTATATCACCACGCGTTGCATTACCATACGCTATATGGCCACGCGTTGTATTTCCACGCGTTGAATCACCACGCGTTATATCGCACGTACCGTATCACCACTTACTATATCGCCCCGCGTTGCATTATTACGCACTATATCGCGTTGCATTGTATATCCACACGTTATATTGCCACATACATAGATGTATACATAAGCTTGCATATACAATGTATACACAATCGTCATAAATAAAAATATGAACATTCTTATTAAACCAAAAAAATGATTAAATTATTAAACATACTAAAAATAGAATAATAAAAAAAAAATAATACAAAGAATCATTAAACATTCTAAACATAAAAGCGAAAAGGTTCCACAAAACATACGACCGTTATAGTTACATTTTAACCCGAAGTGACCTAACCCAACTTGACCGGCAATAAATAACGAATAACGAGGTATATTCCGTTGGATCGTTCCAATTTCCAAAAATCCCCTTTCAGGTATAGCGTTTGCTCGTCCATTTCGTGTCGACGTTTCCGCAAACCCTGTAATATATATGGGGGTAATAAAGCAGTATTTTTCTGAGCCAACCCCATTGTACAACGCAAAAGAAGAGAACGAATGGTGTCCCGTCGACTATTTTTAAGCCTTGCCTACTGTCCATAACGGAATCGGTGGTTTTTTTTCCACCTTCCGACAATGTACTCTGTCCGCGGTCCCAAGAAATACCCGACCTTAACCAATCACATGTTTTATGGGGGTCGATATTTTCCAGTGGCTAACGTTGGCCGGAGAGAAAATTGCCGTAATGTGCAAGTTTTACTGCGAGGTTTGTGTCGGGACTTCGACTCGGCAGGACGTGCTTTTCCTTTTTAAAGGGTTTTATGAAGGACTTTTATATTTTGGGTTATTGTATTCTGGTAGTTTTATATTTTGATGCTTCGATATTTTGATATTTTCGGACTTTGATCTGTCGATTTTTTGATAATTTGATCTTTTAGTATTTCAAGCTTCCGAACTTTTTATGTTTCAATTTTTCGATCTTTCGATATTTTGATACTTTGTTTCGGACTTTGATCTGTCGATTTTTTGATAATTTGATTTTTTAGTATTTCAAGCTTCCGAACTTTTTATGTTTCAATTTTTCGATCTTTTGATTTATTGATCCTTTCTTTCGAACTTCGATCTATCAATTTTTTGATAATTTGATCTTTTGGTATTTCAAGCTTCCGACCTCTTCACGTTGCAGTTGAATATCAAATTCCTAAGAAAATTTACGACGACGTTTGCATTTTGCAAATGTCCGTTTTACGATATTATTTACGGACAACCCGGAAATTACCAACGTGTCAAATGACCAAAGTCCTCAAATATTTACAGAATGCATTGACTCCTAAGACTCTTGCTAATCCGGAGTTTCGCCTCGTTCGAAAAAAGGACGGTTATGGTCGCGGATTTCAAAGGGTAATCCACAATTTCTTGGATTCTTAACCCTTCAGGCACGTCGTAAACCACCCAACAACGAATTACCTCTTCCGAGTTAATCCTCCGCGTTACGCGCCGGAGTCAACTTTTTCCTCGACTTTTTCATCCCCTGTCAATGCACTGTCCGTTGCTGGACATTTTTTTACGAATCTTTTTCTACCGGCTCGATCAAAGCTTGTTACGAAGGACACTCTTTCAGAAACCAAAAGTTAAGTACCTCGTAAGCGAAGTCAATTTTTTGTTTAAACTTAAGCTGCTTTCGTACCCTTTTGCAGGGGAAAGTTTTTTGTCTTGGGGATACTAATTATGTGTACAAACATGAATCGTAAAATTAATACGATATATTAAGAATGAGAGGAGAATTGATTAGGAAAATTATTGAAGCTGATATTTGTTAGCAATGTGTTTTATGAAATTTTATGTCTTTTGTGTGTTTTATGAAATACCGAAGTACTGCTCTGTTTAACTATCTGAAATTTTACGGTGATTTACAATTTTTAATTCCTTGACGAGTCTGACATGTGACTCACTGTCCAAATGTGACTAATTTTATTTCAATTTTTAATGCACGTCAATTTGAGTCCAATCAGAATTTGCAAAGTGAAGAATTTATGAATACAAAATAACGTAACATTTAAGCTTTCATTATTTGTTTTAATATTGTATATATGAATATTAAGCACCCGATAAGTAAATTGTAACCAAAGAGTTAAATGAAAAGTTTTGAATATAGGAACTTAAATATGCTGTTTAAAATGATTACTAATATAAATTGAGTAACGTGTGCTGTTACAAAACAGTATTACGTCTAGTAATCATAAATAATTGTATAGAAGCCAGAAAGTAAGCAATGCAATCCGCCTTGATCTTGACTAATTACACGTTGGCATTTCGAAAGTAGACTCATTCGGTAACGTTACTCATCTAGTCCATTAATGCCGGTGAAAGATCTATCTTGCTAATTATTGTCATTAACGTACGTAATTCGTTGCGTTATCGGTTCTTACGTATCTTATGATGTACCGTCATCAGAATTGCGTGTACTAATGCGCTCGCATATTATAAACAAAGATCATGGTCTTCAAATTGATGTGGATGACTGAGTTTTGATGTTTTAAAACCCATTGAATGATCGGTAGATTGATGGGTCAGTAATTCGGTGGACTGCTAGATCGGTGGATCGATGGATCGGTGGATCGGTGGATCACTAGATCGGTGGATCGGTGGATCGGTGGATCGGTGGATCGGTGGATTGCTAGATCGGTGGATCGGTGGATCGGTGGATTGCTAGATCGGTGGATTGGTGGATCAGTGGATTGCTAGATCGGTGGATCGGTGGATCGGTGGATCGGTGGATCGGTGGATCGGCGGATCGGTGGATCGGTGGATCGGTGGATCAGTGGATTGCTAGATCGGTGGATCGGTGGATCGGTGGATCGGTGGATCAGTGGATTGCTAGATCGGTGGATTGGTGGATCAGTGGATTGCTAGATCGGTGGATCGGTGGATCGGTGGATTGCTAGATCGGTGGATTGGTGGATCAGTGGATTGCTAGATTGGTGGATCGGTGAATCAGTGGATTTCTAGATCGGTGGATTGGTGGATCAGTGGATTGCTAGATCGGTGGATCGGTGGATTGCTAGATCGGTGGATTGGTGGATCAGTGGATTGCTAGATCGGTAGATCGGTGGATCGGTGGATCGGTGGATCGGTGGATCGGTGGATCGGTGGATCGGTGGATCGGTGGATCGGTGGATCGGTGGATCGGTGGATCGGTGGATCGGTGGATCGGTGGATCGGTGGATCGGTGGATCGGTGGATTGGTGGATCAGTGGATTGCTAGATCGGTGGATCGGTGGATTGCTAGATCGATGGATTGGTGGATAAGTGGATTGCTAGATCGGTAGATCGGTGGATCGGTGGATCGGTGGATCGGTGGACTGCTAAATCGGTGGATCGGTGGATCGGTGAATTGCTAGATCGGTGGATTGGTGGATCGGTGGATTGCTAAATCGGTGGATCGGTGGATTGCTAGATCGGTGGATCGGTGGATTGGTGGATTAGTGGATTGCTAGATCGGTGGGTCGCTGGATCGGTGGATCAGTAATTCGGTAGCTCGGTGCATCGGTTAGCTCGGTGCATCGGTATTATGTACACATAATATTACTAGTACAAATACATCTTCTACATAAAATCCTCGATGAAACTCTCAAACCCTTAAGATTATATAATTTCAAATGAAAAGAAAAGTTTCTGTCATAACATGAATCTTTACAAGCATAAAAAATTAACTCTGCCAGATATAGAATGTTTTGTAGAAAAAGGTGTGGGTTAATAAAAGTTTTAACTGAAAGTGCGTTATATTTCTTTTGCAGATCCGACGGAAGGGTTTATGGCTCGTTCAGAAGTCGAAGGCATAAAAAGAGGAATCTTTTCAATCCACCGTTTCCAATACTTTTTTCTCAATCCGCATGCTGAAAATTCTCGTCATTAAAGGTGAGCAAAAAAAAAGGGTGAAAGTACGAGGGACGGAAGGATTAAGTCGATTATCGTATCTTTAACGACGGTCGTGTTTTTTAGGGTTCTAGACGGAAGCAGGAAGGGTTGTTTCCGCAAACAGCAAGGGGTTGAGAACGTTCATTTACCTATGAGGAAAGAAGAGGTACCTTTGCAGCGTGCTTCGTTGAGGCTCTTTTCAAGTCAGCAAAGGTAAGTGTCTACTGCAAACATTTATCTCTTCTTCAATAAATTTTTATTCTCAAACACATTGATTTTGGTACAAAATTTATTTATGATCTTTGCAAGTCTTTGCTTTATTTCAAAATTCTGTACAAAGGACTTTTTGCTATTAAATTCACTTTATATTTTAACTAAAAATTGAAATAGGTTTAAGACACTATGAAATGTTACGAACCTGAAAATTTATACAGTAATAATATCAGATAGCAATGCTATCTAAATGTTCGCTTATTATCTACACGACACCCTGTCTATTTAAAATATTTAAAATAGTCGTCTGGAAGTTCGCGTAAACCTACAAGGAGTACATTCAATTCATTCTATTGAATTCTACAAGAACGTACAATTCTAATTAACTATTAAACAATACGAGACGACGATAGGGTTAACATACGGCTCCAACGAAACACAATGATATATCGCCTTCGACGGAATAATAATTAGTGGTTAATGCAGCGTAGACTGTATGCAAAATACGGTCGCGTCATTTGTCTCGTTAGACGCCAAATTGCGCTGACCATATTCTACCGTGGAAACATAATAATTACAAGCTTCTTTTGGACTATTGTTGAACCATCGCGCTAATAGCTGTCGCGGTTTAAAACGTGTAGATTGTCTGTTTGAAAGCTGATCATAAAATTAAGTAATTTGCAGCAAGCATTTTATAGTGTCTTACATTACGGTGGGCTTTTGTTATATTGCATGTAATTGTATTGGTAATTTAATGAATTTTGGAAAATCCAAGTATGTAGAGTAGTAAAATCTTTTTTTCTGGCAAACTATATGTTATTTTGTAACGCGATATATCGCCATGAGTGTTATAGTCGTGTGATTGCATTATCACGCGTTATATCGCCATGCGTAGCATTACCATGCGTTGTATCGCTACGCGTTGTGTTCCCACGCGTTATATCGCCACGCGTTGCATTCCCACGCGTTATATCGCCACGCGTTGCATTCCTACGCGTTATATCGCCACACGTTGCATTCCCACGCGTTATATCGCCACGCATTGAATTCCTACGCGTTATATCGCCATGCGTTGAGTTCCCACGCGTTATATCGCCACGCGTTGAGTTCCCACGCGTTGAGTTCCCACGCGTTATATCGCCATGCGTTGAGTTCCCACGCGTTATATCGCCATGCGTTGAGTTCCCACGCGTTATATCGCCATGCGTTGAGTTCCCACGCGTTATATCGCCACGCGTTGAGTTCCCACGCGTTATATTGCCACGCGTTGCATTCTCACGCGTTATATCGCCACGCGTTGAATTCCTACGCGTTGCATTCCCACGCGTTATATCGCCACGCGCTGCATTCGCACGCGTTATATCGCCACGCGTTGAGATCCCACGTGTTATATCGCCACGCGTTGCATTCCCACGCGTTATATCGCCACGCGTTGTATTCCCACGCATTATATCGCCATGCGCTGTGTTCCCACGCGTTGCACTACCACGCGTTGAGTTCTCACGCGTATATCGCCACATGCTGAGTTTCCACGCGCTATATTGCCAGGCGTTGAGTTCCTACGCGTTATATCACCACGCATTGTATTAGTACTTGCTATATTATCACGCGTTGAGTTCCCTCGCGTTATATTGCCACGCGTTGTATTCCCACGCGTTATATCGCACGTGCCGTTACTACACTTACTATATCGCCCTGTGATGCATTATTACGCTCTATATCGTATCGCATTGTATTCCCTCGCGTTATATTGCCACGTACAGTACCACCACTTGCTATATCGCCCTGCGTTACATTATCACTGCGTTGCACTTATCAGTACATCGTCTCGACTATACTATATTGTCTTCCCATGCGATATATCGCATGTTCTATCTCGCGTTATTGCATCACAAATTATATAGCATCATCGCTATATCATGTATCGCATCGGTATCGTTCCGATTCTCCTAAAAATGAGTAAGTCATTGAAATACTTATGGAAATGTTTCATACGATCTTATGCTATCGTTTCATCGGATTAATTCAACGAAGCATCGCGACGCATGCGATGATTCAGCATTTATAGAGAAAAATAGTTACGCTAGCGGTGACTTCGTAGCGTCGAAGAAAATAATAAAACAATTTGAGGAACGGTTCGAAAAGAAAGGAAGACCGCAATGTCTAGTGATCGTCAGACGGTACAGAATGTATCCTTGGATCGTTCCTGCTCGTTCGTCGTCCTGTTGGTCGGTTCACTGACACCGGTGTACCGTCAAGGAGTCCGGCACTGTCAAGGTCCGCCGGTTCTCTCTTCAATGGCGTCGCGCCGCTCTGTCACGCAATTTACCTACGGTAATCGACACTCTTTACCGCGAAGGACGCTCCTATTTTCACAACCTACGAATCGTTTCGATGACTTGTGCTCGAAGGAACGTGTTTCCTTACAGTCTCGCCTCCGATCGAATTATTTAACCAAATACCTCGCTCTATGCCGTAATTATCAATTAATTTATCTAACATTTCGTTAAACGTATCGGGTTGTTTTACGCTTCTAAAAGCAAAAACTTTGTAATAAACGTAATCTCGAATTTAAGTTACAATCGTATACACGAAGTTTGATCATTTACTAGTTGTAGTAATTAATTGAAGTTTTAATTTCGAGATAAATGAAGTTGCTTTTCGTTTTAATTCCTAGATACGAATTTACTCTTGGTTTTAATTTACTGATTTGAATTTCATTCGAAGGCTTTAATTTTTGCCGCATTCAAATCTCGAGATTTACGGTAAAGAAATCAGTCAATTCGCATGATTTTACAATACCATTATGGTATAAAGCATGAAAGAAATTCAGCAATCTCATTCGGTAACGTAAGAAGCAGCGTTTGAGCAGAAAATGATGAAGCATCTGTACGGAACATATGTTACAACCCGGAAATCAAAGCCTCCGAGCAAGTTTTTTCGACCAAATTCATCTTCTGCATTCTTTCGGAGGTTCTCGGACTAAACACACCCCCGATGGAGCCTTTTTTTTTACTTCCCTTTAGAAGTTACCTCGTCCGAGATAAGATGAGCGACTTTTGAAAATCGTCCGCTTTTCACCTTCGACCATATGGTCCAACCCTTTTCAAAAATTAAATAATTCACCGTAGAAAATCATATGTTTCGTACATAGGGTAATTAATAACATTTTTTCTTTATTTTTTTTTCTAATGAGAAACATCTGTTTTTATATTATTTTTTATTAGACAAGTTTTGCAATGGAAAATATAGGTTATGATTTGATTGGTTAAATTATATTAGATTATCTTATTTTAGGTTAGATAACTAATGGTATAGGTTGCATAATTTAATAAGTTATGGATCGGGTTAAATTACATGATGTTACATTATATAATTTATTAAATTAGGTTACCTTATTGAGGTGGATTAGGTAAAATATTGGGTTCTTTATTGATACTTCAGCTATCGAATTGTCAATGTTATCGATATATCGATTATCGAATTATAAATGTAATCGATATGTCACTTATCGATAAGTCAGTTATCGGATTATCAAGGTTATCGATATATCGATTATCGAATTATAAATGTAATCGATACATCATGTTATCGATATATCGATTATCGAATTATAAATGTAATCGATATGTCACTTATCGAATTACAAATGTAATCGATATATCGATTATCGAATTACAAATGTAATCGATATATCGATTATCGAATTATAAATGTAATCGATATATCGATTATCGAATTATAAATGTAATCGATATATCGATTATCGAATTACAAATGTCATCGATATATCGATTATCGAATTACAAATGTTATCGATATATCGATTATCGAATTACAAATGTAATCGATATATCATGTTATCGATACGTCAACTATAGAATTATCAATACTATCGATATATCGATTATCGAATTATCAATGTTATCGACATATCAAGTTATCGATATATCTATCGAATTGTGAATATTATCGAACTATCAATGTTATCGATATGTCATTTATCGACGCATCAGTTATCGAATTATCGATGTTGTCGATATATTAATTATCGAATTAATACATCGAGTTAATAATCGATATTTCGATACTATAAATGTAATCAATCGAGTTATCGAATATCAGATAAGAAATAAACGATATCTCGATATTATAAACATAATCAATCTCGTTATCGAATATCAAATACAAAATAATCGATATTTTAACATTATAAACGTAATCAATCTAATTATCGAGTATCAGACACAAAATAATCGATATCTCCATATTATAAACATAATCAATCTCATTATCGAATATCAGACACAAAATAATTGATATCTCCATATTATAAACATAATCAATCACATTATCGAATATCAGATACAAAATAATCGATATCTCCATATTATAAACATAATCAATCTAATTATCGATTATCAGACACAAAATAATCGATATCTCCATATTATAAACATAATCAATCTCGTCATCGAACATCCCATACAAAATAATCGATATTATCGTTAAAATACAACACCGCCTCTAAACGTTATCGTTAAAATCCGGAATAATACGCTCAGATATTTCTCGAAAGATCCGATGGCGGCCAGTAAAAGTCACGGTTTAAAGACCGGTCGAAGAGAGGATCGGTTCGCTCGCACTTTCTTTAAACATCCCTTCCGTATATATTCGAGCAGCGACAATGGCGAGCTTTAAATCGTCCCACACGTAGAGTATACTGTACATACATACAATCGGTACCGCAAGTTCCAGAGACACGACTTACTTGGTTCACTTTTGCTGGTTAACGGTAAGCCCGTTGAGGAGTCAGTGAGTCAACGAGTCATCGGGGGCGAACACTGGTCCCCACGCACTCGCTCGATCGCTCGAGAATCGATCTTCCTACGTGTGTATGCACCTCGATACCTCTGCGTTTCCTCTTCTTCTTACGAACGTTTTTCTTTTTCGTTTTGCTTTTGTTGTTCTGCGAGCTTTCGTATCTTCTTTTGTGTCTGATCGACTTTGTGCTATTGTAACTTTAACGTACATGTGATTGACTTTGTCAGATGAAGTAGTGTTTTTGAACCTACACCTCTTTTTAGTCTGCATGCATCACTTACTCTGCAAATTTAAAAAATAATTTTGGTGAAAATCATTGAGTAATTCTTTCAACAGGAGCTTTATGTAAAATTTTCAAAATGGCGTACAAGTTTTTTAGTTTCTCATCAAATTGTTAAAGTGAATAACTATGTATAACTGTATGTAGTTATTCATTACTGTGCTTTATTGATCAAGTTCAATTATTAAAGCACCAAATTATTAGTTACAATGAAGGTCCTAATAAAAAACTTCATCAGCTGAAGTAGTATTTTTGAACCTACACTTCTTATTACTCTGCATGCACCACTTACTCTGCAAATTTAAAAAATGATTCTTGTGAGAATCGTTGAGTAATTCTGTCAGACAGGAGCGTTATGTAAAATTTTCAAAATGGCGTACAAGTTTTTTAGTTTCTCATCAAATTGTTAAAGTGAACGACTATGTATAACTGCATGTAGTTATTCGTTGCTATGCTTTATTAATCAAGTTCAATTATTAAGCACCAAATTATTAGTTACAATGAAGGTCCTAATAAAAAACTTCATCAGCTGAAGTAGTATTTTTGAACCTACACTACTTATTACTCTACATGCACCACTTTTTACTTTGCAAATTTAAAAAATAATTGTAATGAGAATCTTTGAATAATTCTATCAGATAGGAGCTTTATATAGAAATTTTAAAATGTCATACAAGTTTTTTAGCTTCTCACCAAATTGTTAAAATGAATAACTATGTATAACTGTATGTAGTTATTCATTACTGTGCTTTATTAATCAAGTTCAATTATTAAAGCACCAAATTATTAGTTACAATGAAGGTCCTAATAAAAAACTTCATCAGCTGAAGTAGTATTTTTGAACCTACACTACTTATTACTCTACATGCATCACCTTTTAGTCTGCAAATTTAAAAAATAACTCTGGTGATTATCTTTGAGTAATTCTGTCAGATAGCTTTACATAGAAATTTTAAAATGTCATACAAGTTTTTTAGCTTCTCATCAAATTGTTAAAGTGAACAATTCTCTATAACTGCATGTAGTTATTCATTACTGTGGTTTATTAATCAAGTTCAATTATTAAAGCACCAAATTATCAATTACAATAAAAGTACCAATAAAAAACAGAAACAATGATCATATTCAATTAATATTATACATACTATATCACCATTTTATTTAAAAGACACAGTAAGGAATATTTTCACCATGAATTTAATTCAATAATAAATACTAAGGAAGTACTTATCGCACGTATGTTAACGTAAAGAATAGTTCAATGACGATAGAATTTTTAATAAATGTTTTACAAATTAATGCGAACGCGATAGCCGGAAAGAGAATTTCCATGAACATGTGAAGTTTCTCATTCGAACAGGGCTAATTAATGTGCAAGCAAGGATGGAGAATAATAGCAGGAAATTTGAAAAGAAGAACGGCTAACGTGACTATAGCAAGAACTCACCGAGCCAGGGATAACTGTATTCTGCCTCCTCTGTGTTTTGTCCTTTCTCCCTTCTTGCATGTCCTTTCGTATCCTTCGCTTCTCACGTATGCACGTAACGTACAATCATTCCTTTTCTTCTCAGACGTTCTTATATACGCGCTTTCCTAGTTAATTCTTTAGTAATTCGATATTTTTTATGATGATGACAAATTTATTTTTATATGTAAAATATTTATGTTTATTTAGCTTTGATTTTCGCGGTTATAATGTGTTGCGTTACTGTATTATTTTGTAATATATTACTGCGAGTTTAAATGTGGGAGAGGGAGGAATAGGGAGATTCTTTATAGGTGATTTACAATGCGTTGAATTACAGCGCATCAATATCTAACGCGTTGGGTTACAGCGCATCAATTTCCAACGCGTTGAATTACAGCGCATCAATTTCCAACGCGTTGGATTACTGCGCATCGATTCCCTACGCGCAGAATTACTGCGCAGGGACTCCCTACGCGCAGAATTACTGCGCATCGACTCGCTACGCGCAGAAATTACTGCGCATGGAGTTCCTACGCGTGGAATTCCAGCGCATCGATTACCTACGCATGGAATTCCAGCGTATCGACTTCCTACGCGTGAAATTCCAGCGCATCGACTTCCAACGCGCCGAATCACAGCGCATCGACTTCCTACGCATGGAATTCTAGCGCATCGATTTCCTACGCGTGGAATTCCAACGCATCGATTTCCAACGCACCGAATCACAGCGCATCGACTTCCTACGCATGGAATTCTAGCGCATCGATTTCCTACGCGTGGAATTCCAACGCATCGACTTCCAACGCGTGGAATTCCAGCGCATCGACTTCCAACGCGCCAAATTACAGCGCATCGACTTCCTACGTGTGGAATTCTAGCGCATCGACTTCCAACGCGCCGAATCACAGCGCATCGACTTCCAACGCGCCGAATTACAGCGCATCGACTTCCAACGCGCCGAATTACAGCGCATCGATTTCCTACGCGCCGAGATATGGCGCACTGACTTCCTACGCGTCGAATCACAGCACATGGACTCCCTACGCGCCGAATAATAGCGCATGGCCTCTCAAAGCATCGAATCGCAGTGCGTCAACTTGTAGCGCACTAAATTACAATGCGCCCCAATAGAACACTTCAACTTACAACGCGTCGTATACCAACGCACATTATTATAATACATGACAATACAACGAATAGCAGTCGTACGGTGACCGTCAGATATTACGCTACTAAAATGAGAATTATAATGTATCATACCGTCTTATTAAAAGGAAAATGAGTAGCATGATACGAGTAATTAATGATTGGATGTTTAAGAACGAATCGAGAACTGGGGAAGAGAAACGTAACTGGATACTCGTCTGGCCAATGTGAAATTAACGGCGAATGACGTAAACGATAGGACTCACAGATGAGAGGAGGTCTGGCGTTTTCCATTTCATCGGTATTGACGCTCGCAGAATTTCCCTTGGTAGGTTGTTCACTTTTCACCTCGGTCAACGATTCTATCGGGTCAGAATCTACTGTATGACGCTAAAACTTGAAACAAATTCAAGAACATGTGCTTCTGGTCATTAAGTATGATACGTGACAAATGGAACGTAACTTCGTTTCACACTTTTTTGGAGGATATGTATTCATAATTGAAGACGTCCATATGCACATATGTATATTAACATACGTATTAACATACACATATGTATATTCATATGCATCGCATATAACATTACATTTAACATCACATATGTATATTAACACACATATATGTATATTGACATACATTACATATAACATTACGTTTAACATCACATATGTATATTAACACACACATATATGTATATTGATATACATCACATATAACATTACATTTAACATCACATATGTATATTAACATACATATATGTATATTGATATAAATCACATATAACATTACATTTAACATCACATATGTATATTAACACACATATATGTATATTGACATATATCACATATAACATTACATTTAACATCACATATGTACATTAACACACATGTATGCATATTGATATACATCACATATAATATTACATTTAACATCACATATGTATATTAACATACATATATCTATATTAATATACATCTCATATAACATTACATTTAACATCACATATGTATATTAACATACATATATCTATATTAATATACATCTCATATAACATTACATTTAACATCACATATGTATATTAACACACATATATGAATATTGACATACATCACATATAACATTACATTTAACATCACATATGTATATTAACATACATATATGTATATTGACATACATCACATATAACATTACATTTAACATCACATATGTATATTAACACACATGTATGCATATTGATATACCTCACATATAACATTACATTTAACATCACATATGTACATTAACATACATATGAATACATAACATATACCATTTATAATTTTAATTCGTACTGTCATTTAGAAGTCCGGATCAGTCAAGCCAGCCAGGCAGTTAGGTTATAAGTCAGAAATTGAGTCAGGTCAGGTTATGATTTATTTCAGCCCGCGGTTTTATCATTCTAGATTACATTTCTAGACCGTGAAGTCCCTGTACATTTCCCAAATTCCCACACTGGCAAGTCGATCCACAAATGGAACTCTTCATCGATATCTTCGATTATCGCACACAGTTGTATAAGAATGGGTTAAATAATAAAAGTCGAGTAGCATCGTTAAGGAAACGAAGCGGATAGTGAGCGTCCATCAAACTCGAACGACCCAATTTCCGGATACTAACCCCACCCCTCCCCTGTCGATGACGCAACCTGTCGGTGTGTCCAGGCTTCTTCCTCGTCCCCGACCTCTCTCTCCGTTCGAAGGCGCAGGAAAACCACGATCCCGGCTACGAAGCGACTCGAATGCCGTTCACGTTGTAACACGGCACGCGGAGACTATAACCATACACACCTATTCACCTGGTAATAATTCGATGACAAGGCTTCGGAGCGTCTCGCCGTCTCTCTCCATGGTCCGCCAACGGGGCTCCTCTGTCCTCGTCGCACTTCGGCTCGTCCATCCGCGTGGTTGCCCGCGAACAACGCACACCAAACGAACCCAGACACACGGACAAAGAGCCGGTGTTCTGTTGAACGGACAACGCGAGGCTGAGAGTGGGTTCATCGGACGCCGGCGGCCGCGGATTTACCGTTACCTTGCGTCTTCTTGGCGAAACCCACAGTCCACCGTGTGTTCCCTTCTTCCTCCTTCGAGTAGTCCTCGTCTCCTTCTTCTCCAGCCCCTGCGCCGCTGAATTCCAACGGTCAGCCGACCGCTCGGCCATCGGGAGAACCGGAAACGACAGTGTCACCGACTAACTCACAGACACTGCCAACTTCCCTGCCGAGCATTTTCCGGGTCACGGAACCACCGGTTACCCTTCGCTCCTCCGCTAAAGACATCTTCAACATTTTCCGACATGAAGATTTTATAGAAGCATATCTTGTCCCGATTTTGCTAACGAGAATTTTAGAATCTTACGAAGGGAAGGCAAACGTGTTCGATGCGTGGATGGATTCTGGGTCATTCGTGAGCAGCTTTGAACATGTATACGGTCACTCGGCTGCAATGGCTTCCTAAGAAGTGTACGCTGCATATTTTCATTTCTTTTGTTGGACTTTTAGATATTTTGTGATTTTTGGATTTATTGAAATTGTTGGATTGGAAGATTAGTGTATTTTTAGATAAGGTGAACTCTTTGATATGGCGAGGAGTAGAAATGTTAATGGGGATGTAAAGAGGTCACTAAGGAGACGAGAGAACCTTGACATCAGGAATACCTTGAGTTTTAAATTTCGTGGAAGCTGGATTGTAGACTTTTAGATGAATCTTTCGGAACTGATTGAGAAACGGTGTGTTTTTTGTTCACGTTGGGATCGGAATAGCTTGGAATTTTCATCGAATGACGAATCGGAGAGTGAATGTTTGTTCGGTGTGGGCTAGAAATGTACAGCAACTGCGAATGAGAATTTGGGGATTTGGAATTTAGGGGAATTGGGAACTTGGGATTTGGGTTTTGGAATTTAGGGATTTTGGGACATGGGGATTTGGGGATGTAGGGATTTGGGGACGTGGGGATTTGGGGACGTGGGGATTTGGGGACGTGGGGATTTGGGGACGTGGGGATTTGGGGACGTGAGGAATTCGGGACGTGGGGAATTTGGGACGTGGGGTATTTGGGACGTGGGGAATTTGGGGACGTGGGGAATTCGGAGCGTGGGGATTTCGGGCACGTGGGAATTTGGGGACGTGGGGAATTCGGGACGTGTGGAATTCGGGACGTCGGGAATTCGGAGCGTGGGGAATTTGGGGACGTGGGGAATTCGGAGCGTGGGGAATTCGGGGACGTGGGGAATTCGGGGACGTGGGGAATTCGGGACGTGGGAATTTGGGGACGTGGGGAATTCGGGACGTGGGAATTTGGGGACGTGGGGAATTCGGGACGTGGGAATTTGGGGACGTGGGGAATTCGGGACGTGGGAATTTGGGGACGTGGGGAATTCGGGACGTGGGAATTTGGGGACGTGGGGAATTCGGGACGTGGGGAATTCGGGACGTGTGGAATTCGGGACGTGTGGAATTCGGGACGTGTGGAATTCGGGACGTGGGGAATTCGGAGCGTGGGGAATTCGGAGCGTGGGGAATTCGGGACGTGTGGAATTCGGGACGTGGGGAATTCGGGACGTGGGGAATTCGGAGCGTGGGGATTTGGAGTTTTGGAAATTTGAGAACTTGGGAATTTGGTAATTTGTAAATTTGGGAATTTGGGAATTTGGGAACTTTAGGGATTTGAAAATTTGAGAACTTAAAATTAGAAAACTTGATAACTTGAAATACATTATTCAAAAAGTGCATCTCCAAAAATTCCAAAATCCGGAAATTAAAAAATGTTTAAGTTCTGAATCTTAAAATCTTTAGAAAGTGCTATGTATCACATGTAATGTAAAAGATGATTAATCTTACAAGTTCCCCAAAGTAACGAGGGCTTCTCCCCTCTATGCTCCTCCTCTGAGTCAGAGGAAACCAACGTTGCTTTCGATGTACTTTAAAATGCTAAGTTAAGCTGTTCGAAGAAAAATAAGCGGTCAATAGATGACATCAAGGAAAATTACGGATTTATAGAAATCGGAGGTCGTTGTCCCCTCCGTTCAAGGTTCTTTCAGTCACGCGTAAGAGTCTGTTCGGGCCATGTTCGAATCTGTTTGACTCTCGGCGTCACTGAATCAATCCGCTAGATTTTATTATCCTCGAGTATCTTTTTGGGTTTGAGTGTTTCTTTAACACTTAACATCAATGATGTATGATGTATGAAGAAATTAAAGACAATTTCAGTTTATGTATATATTGTGTGAGATGTTAAATAGAAAAATTAAATTGCAAAATTGCAAATTTCATTATATTTGCAAGTGGTGTTTAATAATAGTATAACAATCAGTTTGATATTTTATAAAAAGGAATAAAAGTAGGACTAATAATAGTATATTTGTCTTTTATTAAACGTGAAGTGGAAATTGTAGCTCTTCCATTGAGATTTCAAGCACTATGAATATGATCATCTTGAATATAATCATCCGCTTCTAATTTCAAATTATAAATGAATAAGCAATAATTAACGCATTCGCAGTCTCTGACGTACTAATACACCTTTTTTCTAATCATAACTGGTTATTGTTGACGTAGTTGAACATCTTTTTTGTATTTTAAATTCGAACTGGTCAAGCTGAGCTTTAACCGGAATGTCAAGTGAATTTGTCGGTGTATTTTTAGAAACGAAGAATAAAAAAAAAAAAACTTGAAACAAGATGTTTAAAGATGCATATAATGAATTTTAAAAGATTTTTTGTTTCTAACATTCGTCGTGTATTTAAATGAACGATCATTTATATTCACTTTTGCAGCAGACGAATTTAAAAAAATGTCAAACTTGTAGTACATTTCCTAATTTCTTTTCCTTGCGTGTTATAATAAATATTATTCTTTGGGTAATGTAATGTAATATGTCGATTCGAAGTAAGCTATTATTACTATTATTATTATTATTATTATTAGTGAATTTAGAAGTTTGTTATTAGTAAGTTCACTTTCCATGCGCATACACTTTCCACGCGCAGAGTTACTGCGCAGGGACTCCCTACGCGTAGGATTACTGCGCACCCACTCCCTACGCGCAGAACTGCTGCGCATCGGTGCCCTACGCGTCGAATTACAGCGCATCGACTTTCTATGCGTCGAATTACAGCGCATCGACATTTCTATGCGTCGAATTCCAGCGCATCGACTTCCAACGCGCCGAATTACAGCGCATCGACTTCCTAAGGCGTGGAATTCCAGCGCATCGACTTCCAACGCGAAGAATTTCAGCGCATCGACTTTCTACGCGTCGAATTACAGCGCATCGACATTTCTATGCGTCAAATTCCAGCGCATCGACTTCCTACGCGTGGAATTTCAGCGCATCGACTTTCTACGCGTGGAATTCGAGCGCATCGACTTCCAACGCGAAGAATTTCAGTGCATCGACTTCCTACGCGTGGAATTCCAGCGCATCGACTTCCTACGCGTGGAATTCCAGCGCATCGACTTCCAACGCGCCGAATTCCAGCGCATCGACTTCCTAAGGCGTGGAATTCCAGCGCATCGACTTCCAACGCGCCGAATTACAGCGCATCGACTTCCTAAGGCGTGGAATTCCAGCGCATCGACTTCCAACGCGCCGAATCCCAGCACATCGACTTCCTAAGGCGTGGAATTCCAGCGCATCGACTTCCAACGCGAAGAATTACAGCGCATCGACTTCCTACGCGTGGAATTCCAACGCATCGACTTCCTACGCGTGGAATTCCAACGCATCGACTTCCTATGCGTGGAATTCCAGCGCATTGACTTCCAACGCGTCGAATTACAGCGCATCGACATTTCTATGCGTCGAATTCCAGCGCATTGACTTCCAACGCGCCGAATTACAACGCATCGACTTCCTAAGGCGTGGAATTCCAGCGCATCGACTTCCAACGCGCCGAATCCCAGCACATCGACTTCCTAAGGCGTGGAATTCCAGCGCATCGACTTCCAACGCGAAGAATTACAGCGCATCGACTTCCTACGCGTGGAATTCCAACGCATCGACTTCCTACTCGTGGAATTCCAGCGCATCGACTTCCTACGCGTGGAATTCCAGCGCATCGACTTCCAACGCGCCGAATTACAGCGCATCGACTTCCTACGCGTGGAATTCCAGCGCATTGACTTCCAACGCGTCGAATTACAGCGCATCGACATTTCTATGCGTCGAATTCCAGCGCATTGACTTCCAACGCGCCGAATTACAACGCATCGACTTCCTAAGGCGTGGAATTCCAGCGCATCGACTTCCAACGCGCCGAATCCCAGCACATCGACTTCCTAAGGCGTGGAATTCCAGCGCATCGACTTCCAACGCGAAGAATTACAGCGCATCGACTTCCTACGCGTGGAATTCCAACGCATCGACTTCCTACTCGTGGAATTCCAGCGCATCGACTTCCTACGCGTGGAATTCCAGCGCATCGACTTCCAACGCGCCGAATTACAGCGCATCGACTTCCTACGCGTGGAATTCCAGCGCATTGACTTCCAACGCGTCGAATTACAGCGCATCGACATTTCTATGCGTCGAATTCCAGCGCATTGACTTCCAACGCGCCGAATTACAACGCATCGACTTCCTAAGGCGTGGAATTCCAGCGCATCGACTTCCAACGCGCCGAATCCCAGCACATCGACTTCCTAAGGCGTGGAATTCCAGCGCATCGACTTCCAACGCGAAGAATTACAGCGCATCGACTTCCTACGCGTGGAATTCCAACGCATCGACTTCCTACTCGTGGAATTCCAGCGCATCGACTTCCTACGCGTGGAATTCCAGCGCATCGACTTCCAACGCGCCGAATTACAGCGCATCGACTTCCTACGCGTGGAATTCCAGCGCATCGACTTCCAACGCGCCGAATTACAGCGCATCGACTTCCTAAGGCGTGGAATTCCAGCGCATCGACTTCCAACGCGAAGAATTTCAGCGCATCGACTTTCTACGCGTGGAATTCCAGCGCATCGACTTTCTACGCGTGGAATTCCAACGCATCGACTTCCTACGCGTGGAATTCCAGCGCATTGACTTCCAACGCGAAGAATTTCAGCGCATCGACTTCCTACGCGTGGAATTCCAGCGCATCGACTTCCAACGCGAAGAATTACAGCGCATCGACTTCCTACGCGTGGAATTCCAACGCATCGACTTCCTACGCGTGGAATTCCAGCGCATCGACTTCCTACGCGTGGAATTCCAGCGCATCGACTTCCAACGCGAAGAATTACAGCGCATCGACTTCCTACGCGTGGAATTCCAACGCATCGACTTCCTACGCGTGGAATTCCAGCGCATCGACTTCCTACGCGTGGAATTCCAGCGCATCGACTTCCAACGCGAAGAATTACAGCGCATCGACTTCCTACGCGTGGAATTCCAACGCATCGACTTCCTACGCGTGGAATTCCAGCGCATCGACTTCCTACGCGTGGAATTCCAGCGCATCGACTTCCAACGCGTCGAATTACAGCGCATCGACATTTCTATGCGTCGAATTCCAGCGCATCGACTTCCAACGCGCCGAATCCCAGCACATCGACTTCCTAAGGCGTGGAATTCCAGCGCATCGACTTCCAACGCGCCGAATCCCAGCACATCGACTTCCTAAGGCGTGGAATTCCAGTGCATCGACTTCCAACGCGCCGAATCCCAGCACATCGACTTCCTAAGGCGTGGAATTCCAGTGCATCGACTTCCAACGCGCCGAATCCCAGCACATCGACTTCCTAAGGCGTGGAATTCCAGCGCATCGACTTCCAACGTGAAGAATTACAGCGCATCGACTTCCTACGCGTGGAATTCCAGCGCATCGACTTCCTACGCGTGGAATTCCAGCGCATTGACTTCTAACGCGTGGAATTCCACAGTATCGACTTCCAATGCGCCGAATTACAGTGCATATCGTCCAAAAAAGAAAAAGTAAGTTTGCTATTGCGAAGATTTCGCGAGTGCGCGTCGTCAGTAAGAGAACACGTGGAAAAGCAAGTCCAGCTTGTAAATTTATGCAATCCGGCCGATGCTTGTAAAAAAGGAAGGATTAGACCGAACAGCGATTTACGTCAGCATCGGCAAATAGTTGTTTCGTGTGTATTATGAAGATATCTGTTCTCGGAACGGTGATGCTGAACGATCATCGTGCATGTAACGAACACGTAACTGGCAGACAATTTTTATACCGAATCATTCTATGTCTGTACTTATATAATTTAATTCTATTAATCTCTAAATCATTATAAACTTCCTAGGTCACAATTTCAATAGCTCAAAAAATTCTAAACAAAAAAGAGCTATTAAAATCTTTCAAAATCCCAAGACCCCCAAAATCTTAAGATTCCCGAAATCCCAGGATCCCAAAATCCCAAGATTCCCAAAATTCGAAGATTCCCGAAATCCCAAGATTCCCGAAATTCCAAAATTCCCAAAATCTCAAGATTCCCAAAATCCCAAGATTCCCGAAATTCCAAGATTTCCAAAATCCCAAGATTCCCAAAATCCCAAAATTCCCAAAATTCCAAGATTTCCAAAATCCCAAGATTCCCAAAATCCCAAAATTCCCAAAATTCCAAGATTCCCGAAATCCCAAGATTCCCGAAATCCCAAGATTCCCAAAATCCCAAGATTCCAAAAATCCCAAGATTCCCAAAATTCCAAGATTCCCAAAATTCCAAGATTCCCAAAATTCCAAGATTCCCGAAATCCCAAGATTCCCGAAATCCCAAGATTCCCAAAATCCCAAGATTCCAAAAATCCCAAGATTCCCAAAATTCCAAGATTCCCAAAATTCCAAGATTCCCGAAATCCCAAGATTCCCGAAATCCCAAGATTCCCGAAATCCCAAGATTCCCAAAATCCCAAAATTCCCGAAATCCCAGGATTCCCGAAATCCCAAGATTCCCGAAATCCCTAGACCCCCAAAATCCCAAGATTCCCAAAATCCCAAAATTCCCAAAATCTTAAGATCCCCGAAATCCCAAAATTCCCAAAATACCAAAATTCCCAAAATCCCCAAAATTCCCAAAATCCCAAGACCTTCGAAATTTTAAGATCCCCGAAATCCCAAGATTCCCAAAAGCCCAAAATTCCCGAAACTCCAAGATTTCCAAAATCCCAAGGTCCCAAAGTCTCCAACTCCCCGAAATTTCTGAATCCCTGAATCCCAAAATCTCCCAACTCTTAATATCCCTCCAAAAATCCCTCGACCCCCAAGTTACCAAATTTTATAAATAATCAGTAATCGCAAAATTTGTCAGAAGTAAAGCGGTAAACACACGAACGCGTTACATCAGAAGATGGATTCAGTGAAAAAGTAATAAGAAAAAATGTGGGTTCGTAAGAGGTGGACGTCGAAAGAGAATCGCAAGAATCGGACGGGGATAATGAAAGAGGCAGCGCACGGTTGTTCGGCGGATGAACGAGTTCGAGAGACGCGTTCTTGTTGGTAGAGAAGGCTAAGGCCACCTGTGCAGGGCCCCCAGCCTTCTACTTTACTTTCTTCGCGGTTCCGTTAAATACCCGACACCGAACGCGATCGCAAATCCAGGTGCGGAGGTCAACTTGCGTCAGGTTAGGGTACTCGTTTCCTCTGTTACTCCCCGTTATACTTACTTCTTTGTCACGCGTGCTTGCGCTCGTGCAACAGGTGTCCGGGTGCACGTATCGTTTCGATTCGACTCGATGTATCGTCCCAAACCCATGAGTGCTCCTTTCCGACTCCGATAACAGAATACGCTTGTACACTATTTACACGAGTTTGCTTTTACATGGCTTTTGATGTGATGGAGTTTTAAGGAGATTGATGAAGGCGAACATATTTTGTGATATACATGTATGGACATAATTTATGTTTTTTTTTTATTTGCAACTATTATTGATACATTCTTTATTTGGTAGCTGTTAACGGGACTGATGAATGTGCATATATGTATGATGCATGTGTATGGACATAATTTATGATTTTTTTTATTTGTAACATTTATTGATACATTTTTTACTAAGCATCTGTTAACGAGACTGATAAATGTGCATATATGTATGATGTATGTGTATGGACATAATTTATGATTTTTTTTATTTGGAACTTTTATTAATACATTTTTTAATAAGTGTCTGTTAATGAGATTGATAAATGTACATATATACATGATGTGTGTGTATGGACATAATTTATGTTTTTTTTATTTGCAACATTTATTGATACATTTTTTACTAAATGGCTGTTTTATGAATGAGATTTATGTGTTCATATATTATATTGTTTATTAATGTGTTGGGTATAGATGATGATACTGTTGAATTAATTAAATGTGTACCATATACATATGTACATATCTATACCTCATATGTGTGCTATATCATACATGTATATCATATGTAACACATGTGTCATCAAATACATTAGAGACAACATTGTTAAACTAATTGAAGTATTGGTCCTCTTGAGATGTATCTTTAGTATAATAATTTGGATAGCTACTGTAATTTGAAATTCATTAAAAATGTGTACCACATATGTACATATGTGTACTACATCATATATTAAATACATATCATCAAGTACATTATAGATAATATTGTTGAACTAACTGAAGTATTGGTTCTCTTAAGATGTCTCTTTAATATAACAATTTGGACAGCTACAGTAATTTTAAATTCATTAAAAATATGTACCACATATGTACACATGTGTATCATATCATACATGAAGTTCATATTATCAAATGCATTAGAAATAATATTATTGAACTAATTAAAGTATCAGTCCTTTTAAAGAGTCTCTTTGATATAATAATTTGGACAGCTACTCTAATTTGAAATTCATTAAATGTATACCACATATGTACACATATGTATCACATCACACATGAAATTCATATTATCAAACGCATTAGAAATAATATTATTGAACTAATTAAAGTATCAGTCCTTTTAAAGAGTCTCTTTAATATAATAATTTTGACACGCACTGTAATTTGAAATTCATTAAATGTATACCACATATGTACACATATGTATCACATCACACATGAAATTCATATTATCAAACGCATTAGAAATAATATTATTGAACTAATTAAAGTATCAGTCCTTTTAAAGAGTCTCTTTAATATAATAATTTTGACACGCACTGTAATTTGAAATTCATTAAATGTATACCACATATGTACACATATGTATCACATCATACATGAAATTCATATTATCAAACGCATTAGAAATAATATTATTGAACTAGTTAAAGTATCAGTCCTTTTAAAAAGTCTCTTTATAATAATTTCGACAGCTACTGTAATTTTTAATTTATTAAAAATGTGTATCACATATGTACACATGTGTGCTACATCATATATGAAATCTACATCATCAAATACATTAAGAACAATATTGTTAAACTAATCAGAGTATCAGTCCTCTTAAGATGTTTCTCCTGTATAATAATTTAAACTTGTAAAACGCGATAAAGCAATTGTATGCAGTGTTTATTGTCGTGCGGGTTCAGCCCGTGTTTCTCGAGCAATACAAGCAGATGGACACCATGAAGAACCGTTTCTCGCGCACTCGATACCGCTTCTTCGAGAGTGAAACCAGTTGTTCCGATTTCGATCAGACTTTCCTAACATATCTTCATCTTCTGTGTTCTTCCTTTCATTTTTCACTGTTTTTTACATTTTTACTCTTTCACGCAAATCTGTGAAATCGAATCAATTCTTCGGTGACAAATTTCGAGACATAGGAAATACTTATTTATTATTATTCGAGACAGTGATCTTAATTCTTCTACATTGTATTTACTATATAAATATCTTGCAAATAAATAAAAAGAAAAATGACTAAATAAATGGACAAAAAAAATAAATAAGTAAACATGTGAATAAATGAACAGAGAAGCGAAAGAACAAATAAATGAACAATCAAACAAGTGAATGACTAACAATTAAAATTGAGAAATGACTAAATAAATGGACAAAAAAAATGAATAAGCAGATAAGTGAATAAATGTACAGTTAGACAACTGAATGACTTAAATAATTAGAATTGAGAAATGATTAAATAATTAAATAAATAAATAAGTAGATTACTGAATAAATAAACAGAGAAGCAAAAGAACAAATAAATGAACAATCAAACAAGTGAATTATTCAAACAATTAAAATTCAAAAATGACTAAATAAATTGAAAAAAAATAAATAAGTAGATAAGTGAATAAATTAACAGAGAAGCAAAAGAATAAATAAATCAACAATCAAACAAGTGAATAACTTAAATAACTAGAATTTCAGAAATGACTAAATAAACAAAGAAATAAATAAGTAGATAAGTGAATGAATAAATAGAGAAGTAGAAGAATAAATAAACAGAGAAGCAAAAAAATAAATAAATGAACAATCAAATAAATAAATAAGTATTAAAAATAATTTCAATATATAAAAATTGAAAACAATTTGAAGGTCAGGCCCCCCTTTCCATGGCACCACGAAAACGCCTCAAAATGGCGGACAAAATCCCTGCGAAGAAAACGCAGCGCACAGATAAAACCCAGAACATAGTAGTCGTAAATCCATAACGACTGAACCGAAGAAGAAACGAAACTGTTCTTGGAATCGGTTGAAGGAACGCTGCGTAGGTTTTTCGCGAAAAAATCCCGAGAATCTCGCGGCTACTTTTACGATCGAGTGCAACGGGAAGGCAAATTCGATGTCGTCATGCTGGTACCCGCTCTGGCTTCCTACACACGGTTTTATCTGTATGCTGGCTCGAGAGCACGATAAACGGATCGATCGAACGAAACGGGTCAACGTGCATTGTTTCCGGTACCGCTGTTTCTATCGGACGATAGAATACGCGAGTCACGATGCAAGTTTTGAGAATTCCGCGATATACGGTAATTGTTATGACAAGGTTTCTTGCGGCTGTTCGATGGGAACCGAATGGGAGTTCGAGAGCTGAATCATGTCTGGATTATGTTTCTTGGAACTTTTAGAGTAATGTGGAGGTTGCTTTATAAGATGTCGTTTTTAAGGTGTGTTAATTGGGAGTTTAATTATTTGGTTATTGTGGATAAATTGTATTTTTTATTTTGTACTTTTGAATCGACATATTTTTAAATTACGATGTTTCTTTATTTATTGAGGACTAAAGTATTGTAGAATAATATTTGATAATTAGAAAGGTTAATGAAATTTATTAACAAAGAATGAATAGTTATAATTAATTAAACACAAATGGAATCTCTCGAATTATATATCTCGTACGTCTTTATCTCACGATTTCTTTCAGGGCAATGCCTTCTTAGCTTTGCTCCCAAAACATTCGATTACGCCAAAAAGACAAATCTTACAATCTTCTAGCAACCTTCATTACATGCAAACTTCAATCATACCATACGCAAGCTTCATTCATATTATGCACCCATATCGATCATACAATTACATAGTACATACACACACACATACCATAATATCTTATATTTCAACATTCACAAAGCTTACATTACTCAATTACAACATTTTCGAATTTCTAAATTGCCAAGTCTTACATTCCTACGTTCTCAAATCTCACATTCCCACATTGCCGAATTTCACATTTCCACATGTTGAATTTGGGAATATGAAATTGAGGAACGTGGAAGTAAGGAATGTGGAATTGGGGAATGGGGAAATGTGGAAATTGGGGAATGTGGGAATTGATGAATGTGGAAATTGGTGAATGAGAGAATTGGTGAATGTGGGAATTGGTGAATTTGAGAATTGGAGGATGTGGGAATTGGGGAATGTGGAAGTCGAGAACGTGGAATTTCGGAATGTAAATGTGGGGAATGTTGAATTCGGGAATGTGGAAATTGGGGAATGTGGAAATTGGGGAATGTGGGAATTGATGAATGTGGGAATTGGTGACTGTGGGAATTGGTGAATGTGGGAATTGGTGAATTTGGGAATTGGTGAATTTGGGAATTGGTGAATTTGGGAATTGGGGGATGTGGGAATTGGGAAATGTGGAAGTTGGGAATGTGGAAGTCGAGAACGTGGAATTTCGGAATGTTGAATTCGGGAATGTGGGAATTGGGGAATGAGGGAATTGGTGAATGTGGGAATTGGTGAATTTGGGAATTGGTGAATTTGGGAATTGGAGGATGTGGGAATTGGGAAATGTGGAAGTTGGGAATGTGGAAGTCGAGAACGTGGAATTTCGGAATGTAAATATGGGGAATGTTGAATTCGGGAATGTGGAAATTGGGGAATGTGGGAATTGATGAATGTGGGAATTGGTGAATGTGGGAATTGGTGAATTTGGCAATTGGCGGATGTGGGAATTGGGGAATGTGGGAATTGGGGAATGTGGAAATTGGGGAATGTGGGAATTGATGAATGTGGGAATTGGTGACTGTGGGAATTGGTGAATGTGGGAATTGGTGAATTTGGGAATTGGGGGATGTGGGAATTGGGAAATGTGGAAGTTGGGAATGTGGAAGTCGAGAACGTGGAATTTCGGAATGTTGAATTCGGGAATGTGGGAATTGGGGAATGAGGGAATTGGTGAATGTGGGAATTGGTGAATTTGGGAATTGGTGAATTTGGGAATTGGAGGATGTGGGAATTGGGAAATGTGGAAGTTGGGAATGTGGAAGTCGAGAACGTGGAATTTCGGAATGTAAATATGGGGAATGTTGAATTCGGGAATGTGGAAATTGGGGAATGTGGGAATTGATGAATGTGGGAATTGGTGAATGTGGGAATTGGTGAATTTGGCAATTGGCGGATGTGGGAATTGGGGAATGTGGGAATTGGGAAATGTGGGAATTGGTGAATGTGGGAATTGGTGAATTTGGGAATTGGGGAATGTGGGAATTGGGAAATGTGGAAGTTGGGAACGTAGAAGTCGAGAACGTGGAATTTCGGAATGTAAATATGGAGAATGTTGAATTCGGGAATGTGGGAATTGGTGACTGTGGGAATTGGTGAATGTGGGAATTGGTGAATTTGGCAATTAGCGGATGTGGGAATTGGGAAATGTGGGAATTGGTGAATGTGGGAATTGATGAATTTGGGAATTGGGGAATGTGGGAATTGGGAAATGTGGAAGTTGGGAACGTAGAAGTCGAGAACGTGGAATTTCGGAATGTAAAAATGGAGAATGTTGAATTCGGGAATGTGGGAATTGGTGACTGTGGTATTGGGGAATGTGGTATTAGGGAAAGTGGAAATTACGGAATGAGTTGATAAAACCGACAGTCACAGAAAACCATCTAACTCTATATATCACCTACAACAATAAAACTCAGAAAATTTTTCAAAATCACAGAAAGTAACGGACGTCAAAAATCGAGAATGAAGAATAAACTTTGAAAGATTCCAGGAACTCGAGAATCATATAAAAAATAAGAATACAGTAATAAGGAGCGCATAAACCGCGATAAAATTGCGGAAAAGTGTGGTACGGTACAATTGTCTCGGACAAAAGAAAAGAAAAGCAAAGAAAATGTTCGCATTGTTCGACTGGGATTCGCATCGCGGCGGTAATAATTTTTCCGACGACAGGAAAATCGTAGGTTGGATAAAAGAAGGTGGATGAATCTGACGGTCATGGGAAGAGACCACTAAAGGGACTTCCTCCGTGGATCGTAGGTAAAGAAACGAGCTAAGGCTGGTGTAACGCTTCTCGCAGCCAAAGGGGTTTTGCTGTTGCTCGCAAGCTTTGCTCGGTCGCGTGTTACAGCGGAGAGGAGAGCAGGTAACAGCGTTCCCGTGTTACCGGTCCGCGGCCACTGTAATTTATTTAATGTAAGCGGCACATCGACGTTCACGCGAGCGAGCGAGCGAACGGGCACATACCTAGCGCGTACTCACACGCGCGTCCATTACAGACTGTTACCTGTGCTGGTCGTATTACGTGGAACGTGAAAATACGCTTCTACCGGAGAGAGGCGTACGGATGATAAAGATTCAATGCCAACCGAGCCGTACAATTTAACGCGATACGACGTTGCATACGGGGTTTAGGTTCGCGATCTAGGAATGCGAGGATTTGGGAATGTGTTGGCTGGATTTTACAAATGTCGGGGTTGGGGACGTAGGAATTCGGGTATCTACGAATGTGGGATTTACGAATTTGTGAATTTGATTATTATATTAATTGATAATTACATAGAAAAGGACACCACGTTGATCTTAATAATCTTTAAATAAATGTATTGTGAAGGACAACTTCTGAGTCAGAGGATTAATAATTTACTTATCCAGATTATATTAATATACATGATGTACAATAAAGATACTTTAAACATTGCAATAAATGCAACAATAATACCTTCAGACATAAATGCACAGTAAAAGAAAAAGAAGGGACAGTTATAAAAAAAATCATTAAGAGTTATAAATGGAATAAAGTGTTCATACTCACACAATATTATAAATCTACCTTTCAAGTTAAAAAAATAAGTGTTCACACTCAAACAATATTAAAAATCCACCTACCAAGTTACAAAAGTAAGTGTTCACACTCACACAGAATTGAAAATCCACCTACCAAGTTAAAAAAATAAGTGTTCACGCTCAAACAATATTAAAAATCCACCTACCAAGTTACAAAAGTAAGTGTTCATACTCACACAATATTATAAATCTACCTTTCAAGTTAAAAAAATAAGTGTTCACACTTAAACAATATTAAAAATCCACCTACCAAGTTACAAAAGTAAGTGTTCACGCTCACACAGAATTAAAAATGCACCTACCAAGTTCCAAAAAAGTACAAACATCCATTTTGCACAATTACCAAAAATATTTCCATAAAACAAAAATGAATTGTTTATTATTTAAGAGAAACTTGATTGCTTAAAAGAAGAATCAAGAAGACAAGAGAGTCAGTGTATGTAATTGTTGAAAGGAAGCCTCTGAGACGACGAGTGTACATCGAATCTATGGTTCGCCAGCAGTTTGCAGCTTTTTCCCGGTGTTCTTTTCTTTACGGAGTTGTTGAGGTCAGAACCGTGATCGTGCCTCACCTTCCTTCCCGTTCGTCGGGCATTCATTGGCCTCGCCTCCACAGATCTTCTCGAGGTTACGACGTTCCCCGGCGAAGCCACGCGATAACTTCGACCTTCTCCGATAACGTTCCGATTCCCACTACGTTAGGCTACCTTTCCAACGAAATATGCTCGCGAACGATGTTCGACGGTCACTTTTAACCCTTGCGTCGATGCTCGTTCAGGAGATACTCATCTCTCTCTTCTGGAGTACCGACGAATTTCTAGTTTAAATTTTTTGAGTCACAAATTTTCAAACTCGATTACAGATACTATCTAAATTACATCTTAATCCTAGCACTCGAAAATTGGTCTTGGCAACGTACTTCGAGGTCATTAAAATTGATGAATTATTTCCTTTGTATATAATTTTGAAATACTCTAAAGATTATGGATTCAACCTATCACAAATGTGACTATCACAATTACTATTCAAATTACGTATCACCACTTAAACCCGTCACTCACAAATTACCCTTAACATGTATTTCAAGTGCATTAAAATTGATGAATTATCCTATTTCCATATAACTATCAAATATTTTAAAATATCATCGAATCAACCCATCACAAATGCACCACCCCAAGTACTATTCAAGTTACGTATCACCACTCAAACCCATCACTCAAAAGTTACCCTCAACATGTATTTCAAGTGCATTCAAATCAATGAATTATCCTATTTTCACATAACTATCAAATATTTTAAAATATAATCGATTCAACCTATCACAAATACTGTCCAAGTTATGTATCACTACTCAAACCCATCACTGAATAAAATTGTCCTCAACATATTTCAAGAGCATTCAAGTCAATGAATTATCCCCTTTACACATAATTTTCAAATACTCTAAATATCATGGATTCAACCCATCAAAAATACAACCACCACAAATACTATACAAATTACGTATCACCACTCAAACCCATCACTCAAAAATTGCCCTCAACATGTACTTCAAGTGCATTAAACTCAATGAATCTTTCCATTTCCTCATAACTACCAATCACTCTAAACATCATCGGATCAACCCATCACAAATACAACCACTCCAAATATTAACCAAACTACATATCACCACTCAAACCCATCACTGAAAAATTGCTCTCAACATGTATTTCAAGTGCATTAAAATCAACTAATTATCCCACTTCCTCATAACTATCAAATATTTTAAAATATCATCGAATCAACCCATCACAAATGCAACCATCCAAAATATTAACCAAACTACATATCACCACTCAAACCCATCACTGAAAAATTGCCCTCAGCATATTTCAAGATCACTAAACTCAACTAATTATCCCACTTTCTCATAACTATCAAATACTCCAAATATCATTAGATCAACCCATCACAATTGCAACCATTCCAAATATTAACCAAACTACATATTACCACTCAAACCCATCACTCAAAAATTGCTCTCATCATGTATTTCAAGTGCATTAGACTCAATGAATTATCCCACTTCCATATAACTATCAAATACTCCAAATATCATTGGCTCAACCCATCACAAATGCAACCACCCCAAATATTAACCAAACTACATATCACCACTTAAACCCATCACTCAAAAATTGTCCTCAATATATTTCAAGTGCATTAAACTCAACTAATTATCCCACTTCCTCATAACTATCAAATATTTCAAATATCATTAAATCACCCAAATCCTGAATGTCACCCAATATCCAAAATTCCATCAAAGTTGCGTATTCATCCCATAATTAATAAGTAGTCCTTGACAACGTATCTCAAAGTCGTCGAAATCAACGAGGTGTGCGATTTCGTTGGTATAATTAGCGAGGAAGAGAAGGATAAGGTAAAAGGGCAAGCAGGAAGACGCAAGCTGCACAAGTGTGCAGAATATTTCAGGTGTAACCAGCTCGTGAATAACGCGCGCGTGCAAATGGCAGCTGGTAACACGCAAGCGCCACAAAGACACGTCTTTAGGTCCCGTACACTTCCCGCGCTGGCGTGTCGGTTGACCAATTAAGGGTGTAGTATACCGAATTAGGAACATCTGATGGTGAAGCTCACTAGCTATTGCTATCTTTTTCTCTCTTGGGAGAATACTCAGTTTTATTGCTGATACTAGCTTTTCCAGCGAATTATTTCCGCATTTCATATTTCATATTTTATTTTTCATTTTTCATTTTCATATTTTAAATTTCATATTTCATTTTTCATATTTCATGTTTCATTTTTGTATTTCATATTTCATTTTTCATATTTCATGTTTCATTTTTGTATTTCAGATTTCATATTTCATATTTTAATTTCATTTTATTTTTGTATTCTCTTTGTAATCTTGAGGTCACCGGCCGCGGCAATGGGCTACTGTTCTAAACAGTCGATAAATCTTGCTGAATTTTTAATAGTTAATGAACCAAGTAAATTTATTTTTTCTTATTCTGACTTTTTATGAACTATTTATGTTTAACCTTATAACTTGTTATAGTTAAATAAACCCTATATGTATATGTGTTCATATGTATATTGTCTACAATATGTGACATATGTATATGTAGAGTATATGTATTGTACACATATTTCATATACATATATGTATTTCATGTGCACATATAACATATTGCCTACAATATGTGTCCAGTACATATGTTGTTCACATATAACGTTTCTAATATTAAGTATACATTATACAATTATTAATTATGGTATATGTATATACAATTAATTTTTAACATAAAAAAGAAACAAGTAGTTCATATTAAAAGTAATTCATGACCGTTCCAGCTCGCGTTAGCCAGCTCGAAATTTTCGTTAACGAGACTACGTCACGCTGCTGACTTCCATTATACGTGTACACTTAATTGCGAAACTTAGTCTCTTTAATTAACAATATGTAAGTTAAATTACTTGGGAACTGCGTGCCCTTTCGATGTCTAACAATAACGACTACGGTATCCATGTTAATGCGAAAATTAAACGATATTATATTGAAATTTATTCTTAATGCATTGCTTTCGTTTGTTATAGTAAGCTTGTACGCGGTAATTTATTACCCTGATTCTTTGCGGTTACGCCGTCGCGATGGTAGACTTCGATATCTTGTGATTTTGAGAGCATACTATATGGGAATTTGTGGTTTTTTCGAATTTTTAGGTTTAGGGAGTGTAGTAGATGGATCTATTAAAGAGTGGATATACTAGGGAGTGGATGTACTAGAAAGTGGATGTACTAGGTAGTGGATGTACTAGGGAATGGATACACTAGGAAGTGGATGTACTAGGGAGTAGACCGTACTAAGAAGTGGATGTACTAGGGGGAGTAGACCATACTAGGAAGTGGATGTACTAGGGAGAGGACGTAATAGGACTGAACGTACTAGGAAGTGGATGTACTAGGGAGTGGACGTAATAGGACTGAACGTACTATGAAGTTTGAGGTCTAAAGGGATTTTGGAAGTTGGGGATTTGGGGTTTTAGGGACTGTGAGGTACTGGGACCTTTGAGGTTTGGGATATTGGGGTGTGGAGGCTCTGGGACTTTGCAATCTTCAAATTTTAGAACTTTAGGATATTTTGATACTTGGTTATTTTGGTATTTTGGGACTTTTGGGGTTTGAGAGATCTGGATGTGGAGACTATGGGACTTTGTAATCTTCAAATTTTAGAACTTTAGGATATTTTGATACTTGGTTATTTTGGTATTTTGGGACTTTTGGGGTTTGAGAGATCTGGATGTGGAGACTCTGGGACTTTGTAATCTTCAAATTTTAGAGCTTCAAGATATTTTGGTATTTTGATACTTTGATAGTTTGCTACTTTGTTACTTCACTGTTTTGGGACTTCATCACGTTGCTATTATGGAACTTTAAAATCTTCGGAATTTGCAATCTTGGTACTTCGTGGTTTTAGGTCTTTGGAACTTCGTACACTTTAAGATGTTTAAATTTGGATATTATAAAACGTTAGTACTTTGACATGTTGGTATTTTAGTAGTTTGGTACTTTGATACATTGATACATTGATGTTCAGTTTATTTTGATCACTTTGATATTTTGATACTTTGATACATTGATACATTGATGTTCAGTTTATTTTGATCACTTTGATATTTTGATACTTTGATACATTGATACATTGATGTTCAGTTTACTTTGATTTTTCACTTTGATCACTTTGATATTGCGTTACTTAATTTACTTTGCACACTATGGTACTTTGATACTTTGCTACGTTGATAGTTCACGTCAATGCACTTCATTTACTTCAATGTTACTTTGATACTATAGTAGTTCAATATTTTATTATTTCATTATTTTAGTACTTCAGTAATTTTTTTTCTAGCCACCAGAGTTTTCGAGACTCCAACTACTTACATAAGCGTCTAGAATTGCTATGAAAAGCACACCTAATCGCTTTACGGAACTATTCTTTTCCGACCAGTTTTCATTATCCAACGTTTCCACACTCGAGTCACGTTAACGGTATAACAACTTGCGACGCAGCTACTTGGAAACCGTCTCACCGACGCTCAACTTGCCGCCAGAATTCGGATTCCTTCGACTCGTTTCTTTTTTACTTTATTCTATACGCAATGTTACGCGATTTTACGATCGCAAAAACTTTAATACTACATTGCAAAAGTAATCTAACAAGTACATATTCATACATACGTTCTTCATACAGTGAGTGGCTAAGTCATTATACTCAAAGACTATTTCATATTTTGTAACTTTTAGTGAAGAAATAAAAAGAATATTTTTATTGTGATATTAAAATATAATTATTTTTATTGTATAACATTTTGAGAATGTATTTTAACAATATATTTTGACAATTTCATGTTTTGTAACTTTCAGTGAAGAAATAAAACAGATATTTTTATTGTATAACATTTTGAGAATGTATTTTAACAATATATTTTGACAATTTCATATTTTGTAACTTTTAGTGAAGAAATAAAAAAGATATTTTTATTGTATAACATTTTGAGAACATATTTTAACAATATATTTTGACAATTTCATGTTTTGTAACTTTTAGGAAAGAAATAAAAAGAATATTTTTATTGTGATATTAAAATATAATTATTTTTACTGTATAACATTTTGACAATTTCATATTTTGTAACTTTTAGTGAAGAAATAAAAAGAATATTTCTATTGTAATGTTACAAAATAATATTTTTATTGTATAACATTTTGAGAATGTATTTTAACAATATATTTTGACAATTTTATATTTTATAGCTTTTAATGAAGAAATAAAGAGAATATTTTTATTGTGATATTAAAATATAATTATTTTTACTGTATAACATTTTGACAATTTCATATTTTATAACTTTTAGTGAAGAAATAAAAAGAATATATTTATTGTAATTTTACAAAATAATATTTTTACTGTATAACATTTTTATAATATATTTTAACAAGTTTGATAATATATCTTGACAATATAGTTACAGTATGTCAGAGTATAATATAATTAATTTTTTCAGTATAATATTTTAGCAATTTCGATAATATATTTTGACAATTTAATTACAATATAATAAATTATAATATAATTATTTTTACAGTAAAATATATTGTATATTTTGTTATAGCGAACAATTTTTTTTAACCATAATAAACATTACTTGTATAATACAGTAAATTGTATGATTACTTATTATTTTTACAATATAATACACTATGTGTTTTATTACAATGTATCATCTTTTGAACAATACATGTACAATAATACATATACAACAATACAATGTTTATAGTCCAATATATTACACACTTTATTATAATGCATCTTGTAACAATAACTTACCTAATCAAAAACATTCGCAATAAAAGTACCAAAAACTTCAGCCTCGTAAATAACCTAATAAAACACGAAATGTATTAAACTAAACTGTATTTGGGTAGAAAGAATAGTTCACTTTATATAGCGGCAACCGCGTTAAATTGCCGTCCAACAATAGTAATCACTTGGTCTATGACCCTTACAGCAACGAGCGCGTTAAGGTGATCAAGATTGTACCCTAACATGTACAATAGAACTCTTTGGCAACGTCCAAATTGTTTCAACTACAATCTCGTTGAAACTAGTTTCGCCGACCTTTTCGTTTCAACATCGGTCTCCGGCATTGTGTTCTCTTTCTCTTGAAGTTCACTGCCACCGTCTTCCTCGAGAGTTCCGGTCGTTGCTCGTCACTTGCGTCCCTTTCGTTCCGACAGGTCGCACCGTGACTAGCGTTACATAATCACCGAGACGTACATCTTTCTTTCACGCTACCTGTCGACGTCTTTGCGTTCGTTTTACTCGTCCTGTGATCGTTGTCAGATATGTACTGATATGGGATTTGCTTGTAGAGTTATAGATCTGATAGAGTTGTAGAGTTTGTAGATTTGTAGAGTTGGAGGTGTGATGTGGGTATGTAGGTATGAGTGTTGGATCGAGTGGGTTATAGCAATTCTGAGTTGGAGGTGTGATGTGGATGTAGGTATATGAGTGTTGGATCAAGTGGGTTATAGCAATTTTGAGTTAGAGGTGTGATATGTAGGTATAAGTATATTGGTTGTTATATGGACATGTAGATACATTCATGTGAAAGATATATAGGTATGTAGGTGTGGGATACATGTTGGATAAGCACAAGATGTGGATAGATAGGTAGCAGTTATACATATACTAATATATATACGGACATGTGCTTATGGTCCACATATGGATATGTGGCCACGTAGATATAAGTTCATGTGAGAAATATGTAAGTACATACATGTGGGGTACATGTTAGGTAGGCACATGATATGTGTAGGTAGGTATGAGATATACATATACTGGTATAATGTGGATATGTACATATGTGATGTATTATAATATACACATATGTAGGTACGTAGGTGTACAATGTATGTTGGTATGATGTAGGTGTGTACTTACTAGCTATGTACTTAGATAGGTATCAAATACGTATAGGTATGATGTAGATATGTCTATATGAGGTGCATGTAGGTATGGAACATATGTAGGTATGTATATGTAACATGTATGTTGATATGATGCAGATATGACTGTATAAGATACATGTAGGTATAATCTGAATATGCATATATGTCTGTATGAGATGTGTGTAAGTATGAATCATATGTAGGTATGTATGAGATGTATATTGATATGATGCATGTGTAATGGTTAACTAGGTATGCAGTTAGGTATCAAATACATATAGGTCTGATATAGACATGTCTGTATGAGGTGCATGTAAGTATGAAACATATGTAGATATGTAAGTGTGACATGCACGTAAGTATGAAACATATGTAGATATGTAAGTATGACCTGCATGTAAGTATGAAACATATGTAGATATGTAAGTATGACATGCATGTAAGTATAAAACATATGTAGATATATAAGTATGAGATGCATGTAAGTATGAAACATATGTAGATATATAAGTATGAGATGCATGTTGGTATAAAACATATGTAATGGTTAACTAGGTATGCAGTTAGGTATCAAATACATATAGGTCTGATATAGACATGTCTGTATGAGGTGCATGTAAGTATGAAACATATGTAGATATGTAAGTATGACATGCATATAAGTATGAAACATATGTAGATATGTAAGTATGACATGCATGTAAGTATGAAACATATGTAGATATATAAGTATGACCTACATGTAAGTATAAAACATATGTAGATATATAAGTATGAGGTGCATGTTGGTATAAAACATATTAGGTATGTAAGTATGAGATGCATGTAAGTATGAGACATATATGTATGTATATGTATAAGATGCTTATAGGTATAATCTAAACATGTCATTACCAAATACAATCATATTAAACAGTACCATAATTCAACAACAATAAAACAATATCACAATAAACTCCAAAGAGTACTAACAGTTTCCATATACTACAAGTTAAAAGAGTTATTGGAACTGTCGTTTCCAAAGACAATCGCAGGTAAAAGCGGTTGTTGCGTGGACGAAGCGTTCGAAAAGCAAATCAGAGGACACGCGTACCTGAGTTGGTCGTGCAAGGGATTTTCTGAAAGACAGAAGAACACCGTCGACCCAATTGTCGAGGGCGTCACCGCGTCCATCTTCGGGGGGTTCGTTCTCATTGTAACGAGTGGATCTCTCGCGTCCATTCGCGCGAACAATGGTCTCCCGACGAATATAGTCGGCTTTTGTCCGCGTCTGCCCAGCGTGGTGCCGACCCACGAACAACCGGAGGATTAAACGTGCCAATAAATTTTACAGGGATTACGAAACAATCGGGAGTCGTAAGAGAACAGAGTCGTCTCGAATCCATGATTTTCACGCGTACTCTTGTCCCACCGCTACCCTAATTACGGGACGTTTCTTACATCTTGAGGACTCTTTTAAGTCTAGTGGCAGTACGTACCTTTACGACTCTGACACATGACGCTATTCAAATTTAATGAAATTTACTTGATATTCTACTTGAATTTTGAATAGATGTCAATTTGAAGTTTGAGACAATTTGCAAAGTCGATGATCCTTGAAAAATTGACATAACATTTAGACTTTCGTTATTTGTTCTAATACTGTAGATGTGGATAGTTCTGACTGACGCACTCCACAAATAAATTGTACAGCAGGACTGTTAAATACACTGCAAAATTTATTCTAAGATGTACAGGGTATTTAAATATCGTTTGATATTACGTATGAAAGCAACGATGTATCTTTTTGCATTCCATGATGTAATGTCCCATATTTGTTTTTATGAAAACTAGGATTTCGATTAGCGTGTACGGATGGACACGGTAGATGCAATATCGAAGGACGGTGCAATTCATGCGTTAAGAGTATTCGATTACGAACTGGTTAAACTCGAATAATATTGCGCGTTTTCTAACGCGAATAAGTTGTAGAGTAAGATTGTGTAGGACATGCATGTCACATATTTCGAAACATTTCCTTCACACCTTTGATACCTTCTGCAAACTTCTATTGATGCAGTTCAACATCATTCAATATACAAAATACACGATGTACTCAAAAATTGGTAAACTCAAGATTCACTTATATCGAAACTTAAGTTTATTTAATAGCTCAGTGTTAATTTTCGTTCATACATATTGTTCCTTTCTTTTTGTATGTTTTACAAACTTTGATTAATATAAAAGTTGGGTAAGCTTGATTCATTGTAGATCATACACGATATAAGCAAAAGTCAAGAACAGAAAAATTGATTTATATTGAAACTGAACGCTTCCTGTGCTCCTTCCATACATTCTACAAATGTCTATCAATGTAAAAGTTCATTGAACTTGATTCACTGTAGATTATACACGATATAAGCGAAAGTCAAGAACAGAAAAATTGATTTATACCAAAACTAAACATTTCCTCATCTCCTTCCATACATTCCACAAACATCCATCAACAAAAAAGTCCACTAAACTAGATTCAACATCAAAAATACACGATATAAGCGAAAGTCAAGAACAGAAAAATTGATTCACATCAAAACTAAACATTTCTTCATCTCCTTCCATACATTCCTCAAACATCCATCAACAAAAAAGTCCACTAAACTAAATTCAACATAAAAAATACACAATATAAGCGAAAGTTGAGAACGGATTCGCTAACGTGTAGACTGTAGCGTATTCGCAGGTAGGTTGAGAGTTAACGTTCGTTCCGTTGGTCGAGTCGCGTCTCCGAGTTTTCCCAAGAATACGTAACAGTTCTTTCATACCTGTTTGGCTGCATAGCCGGTCAGCGTGGTGCTGCGAGCGTCGTCGTCGTCGTCGTCGTCGTCGCATCGCGTCTCTCCTTACGTTCCCGCCATCGCCGTTTACCTTCTGGACGGTTGCGGCACGGTAGGCAACAACAGTTGCATAAGTGTTTCTCTCGCCTCGATCTCGACCTTGACTTTGACTCTTGATTACGACCACGATCACGATCACGACCACGACCAAGTAACGACGCCAACCGACGACGAACGGTTTCGCAAGCCGTCTCTATATACCAGCTGTTTATAACGCGGTTATAACTGATTTATTTCTGCAGAATCGCGAGTCGGTGGAGTTAAATACGCTTGGTCTTATTTATGTAATATTGTGTTTGTTACTTTTTTATTATATAGTGAGATTTATTATATTATAGTGTATTGAGATTTACTCTATTTTGATTATTTATATTGGATTGTTACTTTATGTATTTATATATTTATCTGTGGAATTATTTACTCGGTCTTATTTGTGTAGTATTCCTCCCATTACTACTTTATATTTATATATTTATTTGTGGAATTATTTACTCGGTCTTGTACAATATTCTACCCATTACTACTCTGTCATATACCGAGATCTACTCTATATACTTACATCGATTACTACTTTATATATTTATTTGTGGAATTATTTACTCGGTCTTGTACAATATTCTACCCATTACTACTCTGTCATATACCGAGATCTACTCTACATACTTACATCGATTACTACTTTATATATTTATCGGTACAATTATTTACTTGGTTTTATCTTTATAGTATTCTACCCATTACTACTCTGTCATATACTGAGTTCTACTCTATGTACTTACATCGATTACTACTTTATATATTTATCTGTATAATTTTTTACTCGGTCTTATTTTTATAGTATTCTACCCATTACTACTCTATACTCTTACATATTTATATATTTATCTGTATAATGATTTACTCGGTCTTATTTGTGTAGTATTCCACCCATTACTACTCTACACTTTTACATACTCATATATTTATCTGTATAATGATTTACTCAGTCTTGTTTGTGTAGTATTCCACCCATTACTACTCTATACTCTTATATATTTATATATTTATCTGTATAATGATTTACTCGGTTTTATTTGTGTAGTATTCCACCCATTACTACTCTATGCTCTTATATATTTATATATTTATCTGTATAATGACTTACTCGGTCTTATTTGTGTAGTATTCCACCCATTACTACTCTATGCTCTTACAAATTTATATATTTATCTGTATAATGACTTACTCGGTCTTATTTGTGTAGTATTCCACCCATTACTACTCTATGCTCTTACAAATTTATATATTTATCGATATAATGATTTACTCGGTCTTGTTTGTGTAGTATTCCACCCATTACTATTCTAAACTTTTACATATTTATATATTTATCTGTATAATGATTTACTCAATCTTGTTTGCTTAGTATTTCTACCCATTACTATTCTATACATGCCAATTACTACTCGTGCATATTTATCAATATTATAATAATTAACCCTTAGCACTCATATTTTTGCTCTTCTCACATATCGACTTTTGGACATTTAGATTTGTCACATTTGTACTGTGACGTGTGTTACTAGTGACTCATGGTATTAAGGGGTTAAGCCATAACGGACCACTGTCGCCATAAAGCTTTTTTACTTATTAAAGTTATTTTACAAAGCTGGGTTTATTATATTATACAGGGTGGTCAAGATAATAGGGTGGTCACGTGACCAGCGGTTCTAGACGTCACGTGACCCCGCCCTTGGATACCACGTGACCTCCGCGTCCATTTTGATTTTGATCACCAAGTAGTTTATTGTATATACTTTATTATGTAGCTTAGCTATGTTATAATTTATTGAATATACTTTATTATGTAGTTTATGTATACTATAGTTTATTGAATATACTTTATTATGTAGCTTATGTATGTTATAGTTTATTGAATATACTTTATTATGTAGCTTATGTATGTTAAAGTTTATTGAATATACTTTATTATGTAGCTTAGGTATGTTAAAGTTTATTGAATATACTTTATTATGTAGCTTATGTACGTTACAGTTTATTGAATATATTTTATATATACTATAATTTATATAACATAATTTATGAATTCATTATGTTAATACAAAATTAATATTTTCTTTTCTGTACCTGATACAAAATATGTAGACAGCATCTTTACTTTTTTGAAACAGTTTGTAAACTTGAAATTTTGGTCCATCAAAATTATTTTTGTTTTTTAGTTTTTTATCCAGAGAGGACATAGTAAGTTTTATTTATTTAAACTAATTTGTCGTGTAACAAATATTAGAAAAGGTGTGTATTCCTCCGACTACGTGTTCCTTCTTGTTACACAATCGTTTTTTAACGCTTAAGTAACGTTGTTAGTAGAACTTTATCGGTTAGGCAAATTTCACGGACGAGAATAACCAGCTTCTTAACGGAACGAGGAAGTTTTACGAGTCGGAAAATAGGTTGAGGTTTTGAACGCTTTCAGAAGGAAGTACAATAAAAATGGATACACACGAAACGTATTCTTGTTCATTTTTTATTTAAATAACTTGCAAGTTTGATTAATTTCTAATATGAGTACATTATTGAGACATTTTTTGATACTTCCAATGCTTGAGGTTTTAATTTTAACAAATATTTCTGTGTATTTTGTATATTTGAACTTTTGAACATATACCAATAGAGTTCATATTTTAAGTTCGTTAATTTTAATGTAATTTTAAATACAAGTTCATTATTTGAACAATTCTTAATGCAAACAAGACTTCAATTTAAAATTTTTATAAATATTTCTTCAATTTTATGTATTGAAATATTTAAACACATACTGTTCAGTTCGAATATAAAATTCTTTAATTCTAATGTAATTTCAAAAACAAGTTCATTATTTGAATAATTCTTAATGCAAACAAGACTTGAATTTTAAATTTTGATAAATATTTTTTCAATTTTATGTATTGAAATATTTAAATATATGTTGTTGAGTTCGAATTTAAAATTCTTTAATTTTAATGCAATTTCAAAAACAAGTTCATTATTTGAACAATTCTTAATACATAAAAGACTAGAATTTTAAATTCTTATAAATAATTTTTTCAATTTTGTGTATTGAAGCATTTAAACACATACTGTTCAGTTCGAATTTAAAATTCTTTAATTTTAATGAAATTTCAAAAACAAATTCATTATTCACATTTTTAATACTCGAAATACTTGAACTTCAAATTTTAACAAATATCGCAAACATTTGTAAATACTAAAATATTCAAACATTGTTAAATGTTCAAATATGTATTCATTATATGTATACATTATATGTGTACATTATATGTGTACATTATATACATTCATCTTCAAACAAGCATTCAAACAATAGAATATTTAAAATGTCAGAATATCGAAATTAGAAGTAAAAATTTCTAACCGGAATAATTACCGTCGCTATTCGCTACCTAAATAATTTTTTATTTCGTCCCGTTAGTTGCCAGACTCACTAGTCTACAGTTACATAACGCGTATTCGCTTAATTATATCGACGTTACATGTAAAAATCGTATTACGATCAATTTCGATCGACTAGTTCGCAGGCGAACGCGTTTCTCGTTTGCGCACAATTAAATTGACGTACAATTATATTATTAAGTACGCTTGTTAACCGGCCATTAGGGAATGATAACAGATAATTCGCGATCGAAACGTAAGAAATTTCACAGCATCGTCTTTTTTTCTGTCTATCGATTCGCACGAAGAAATCCGTGTTGTGATCGTGATTGGAAGGAAATCTTCGTGGAAGAGGGAGATCCTGTGCACGGATTATTAATTCTAAGTGGGCCGAGGATCGAAGCGAGACTGATGGATATCATTTTGTTACACCTTTGCACTTTACATAATACTGTTCAATCTTGGATAGGAGGAATTATGAATCAGTCGTTAGAAGGAGGATAAAACGTCGCTCTCGACATTTTCAGAAAAATATTCAAATCGGATGTTATGTAATATTGTTCTATTTTTAAAGTGACACTTTACAGGATGGCAGAATATATTAAAAATTATAAGTCAGTAGTGTGTGAGGATTTAGAATTGATCATAAATAAACAATACATAATTGAATATCATAGATAATTGCTGGATAATAAATAACAAAATAAAAGTAATAAAATAACAAGTAATAAACAACAAAAAATAAAATGAAGCAGGTAATAAATTAAAAGCTATGAAGCAAACTAAGCAATAAATATAATAAACGCCATAAATGTCAAAAATAAATAAATTAAATAAAAGAAAATAAAATACAAACTAAATAAATAAACTAAATAATAAATAAATAAAATACAAACTAAATAAATAAACTAGACAAAAAATAAATAAAATAAAAATGAAATAAATTAACTAAATAATAAATAAATAAAATACAAACTAAATAAATAAACTAAACAAAAAATAAATAAAATACAAACTAAATAAATAAAATACAAATTAAATAAATTAACTAAATAAAAAATAAATAAAATGAAAATTAAATACATAAACTAAATAAAAATTAAATAAATAAACTAAATAAAAAATAAATAAATTGGAAAGTAAATAAATAAACTAAACAAAAAATAGATAAAATAAAAATTAAATACATAAACTAAATAAAAAATAGATAAAATAAAAATTAAATAAATTAACTAAATAAAAATTAAATACATAAACTAAACAAAAAATAAATAAAATAAAAATGAAATAAATTAACTAAATAAAAAATAGATAAAATAAAAATTAAATACATGAACTAAATAAAAAATAGATAAAATAAAAATTAAATAAACTAACTAAATAAAAAATAAATAAAATAAAAATTAAATACATAAACTAAACGAAAAATAAATAAAATACAAACTAAATAAATAAATTAAACAAAAGATAAATAAAAAAGAAACTAAATGAAAAATAAATAAAATAGAAACTAAATAATTAAAGTAAATAAAAAATAAATAAATAGTAAAAGACTTAACAGTCTTAACAGCCTTTAAAAATCAAACCCTATAGTGTCCGAATAAAACAAAGCATCTCAGAGAAAGAAGAAAAAAAGGTAAGAGTAGGGAAATCTCTCGATCTCGCGTGGACAGAGAAACATTTTCGTGGAAACTTTCGAGGCACTTGTTCGAATTTGGGCCAAGAAGCGACGACGTTGAATTATGTCCTCGTCTACGGCACGAATTCGGCAGGTAGTCCGTAATCTCGTTAGATCTCGTATGGGAAGTTGGAAATCACGAGGAAAATCCTACGGAGGTTGAAAAAAATTCGTTTACGACCTTCTCTCTTCTTCACGGGGGACACGAGAGATGAAATCTCGGACATTTCCAAGATTTTTCATCTCGATTGCGAAGCTTCGCGTTAAACGCAATAAATTCGGGAACAAATCATTCGTTTTGTCGAAATAATTTATGAGGTTCTTCGTAATCGGAAACAAAGTCGCTTAAATTTTTCGGTTTAGGTTAGGTTTGCTGTGATATTTTTTTATATATACAGCATAATAAAAAGACAGACACTTTATGAATATACAAAAATATATATAATCAAACCTAACTAACATAACCTAATTAACCTAACCAACCTAACTAACCAACTAACCTAACCTAACTATCCTAACTAACTAACTAACCTAAACTAACTAACCAACTAACCTAACCTAACTAACCAACTAACCTAACCTAACCAACCTAACCAACCTAACCTAACTAACCTAACCTAACCATATATATACAGTAAAACAAATAAATACATCAATGTAACTCGTAATGAATAAATGAAATAAAACCTAACCTAACCTCAAACAAATAAACGTTACTACAACGACAACCTCTTAAAGACATCGCTATAATACAGACACGTTTTGCAGATTAAAAATCATTACAATTTTATAGGACATCTTAGAGAATGTTTATGAAGAGTACAAAAGATGTTCATCAATTTCAGAATTAAATATTAATCACATAGAAGAAAAACTTGATATAAATTTATTCGAAAACTTCGTCAATTTGTGGATCTATAGTATATGCACACATTTGGTAATATATTTTAACAATAATATATACAATTTGATAATACATTTTGTCTAAAGTATAATACATTGAATAAAACATATGAAGTAACATATCTTGGTAACATATCAAGCGCATATATTTTGGTAACACATTTTGACAATAATATATACAACTTGATAATACATTTTGTCTAAAGTATAATACATTGAATAAGACATATGAAGTAACATATCTTGGTAACATATCAAGCGCATATATTTTGGTAACACATTTTGATAATAATATATAAAACTTGATAATATATTTTGTCTAAAGTATAATACATTGAATAAGACATATGAAGTAACATATCTTGGTAACATATCAAGCGCATATATTTTGGTAACATATCAAGCGCATATATTTTGGTAACACATTTTGACAATAATATATACAACTTAATAATATATTTTGTCTAAAGTATAACACATTGAGTAAGACATATGAAGTAACATATCTTGGTAACATATCAAGTGCATATATTTTGGTAACACATTTTGATAATAATATATACAACTTGATAATATATTTTGTCTAAAGTATAATACATTGAATAAGACATATGAAGAAACATATCTTGGTAACATATCAAGCGCATATATTTTGGTAACATATCAAGTGCATATATTTAACATACATACGGTATCAAGTGCATATATTTAGCACATGTATGGTAACATATTCGATAACAAATCTTTGTCAGCGTCAATGTATGTATTTCTAGTCAGTTATTTTTAAGAGAACTCACATAAATAAATTTCAAAAATATACACCTTGTTACCCCAAAATTGAGATCACTTTTGAAACGCCTTATATAAAGGTGTATCTCCGACGGTATAACAACACGGTTCAAACTTAGCCTCGACTACGTGTATACCGCTTGACAACATAACCGACCTAGTGGTTAGAGACAAGAACCTAGCCTTAACCGTGACTTCGCGTCCATCATAAACCAGTACGTGGACACGTACATACCAAGGTGCGCTTATTGGAGAACCGTGCGTGTAATTGCGCCAGGTCGCACAGGTGGTACAGGCTCGAGGAAGTTGTGCATTTTCTTTCGTGCACATGTTTCATAGCTCGAAATGTTCGCTCGACTCGTTCCACGGAAATACTGCACGTCGTAAATTCACCGATACCTTACGGAAATTCTTCCAATATATCTTCACGCTCACGATCTTACCGAACTTGCGGATATTTCATTTGATCTCTTAATCTGTTAGTCGCTCGATTTTTTAGGAGCTTTGAGGAGATTTGAATGGACCGCGTTACACACGCGCATGCGCAATGGAGAGGTAGTAGGGTAAATTTTTTATTTTTGGTGGATTATTAGGGGTGGTTAGGTCAAGATATAAGGGGTATTGTTAGGTCAAGATATTAGGATAGTTAGGTTAAGCTTAATTAATCGTTAGGTCTCCAAACCTATGCATTTGCAAACTTTTCTACGCCTCCAAGTTCTTACGTCCCCAAATTCCTACACCCTCAAATTTCTACGTCACCAAATCCCTACATTTCCAAATCTCAATGCATTCAAATTCCAACGCCTCCAAATCCCAACGCCTCCAAATCCCAACGCCTCTAAATTCCAACGTCCCCAAATTCCTACGTCCCCAAATTCCAACGCCTCCAAATCCCAACGCTTCCAAGTCCCAACGCCTCCAAATCCCAACGCTTCCAAATCCCCACGCCTCCAAATCCCAACGCTTCCAAATCCCAACGCTTCCAAACCCCAACGTCTCCAAATTCCTACGCCCCCAAATTCCCACGTCTCCAAATCCCAACGCCTCCAAATCCCAACGCCTCCAAATCCCAACGCTTCCAAATCCCAACGCTTTCAAATCCCCACGTCCCCAAATTCCTACGCCCCCAAATTCCCACGTCTCCAAATCCCAACGCTTCCAAATCCCCTCGCTTCCAAATCCCAACGCCTCTAAATTCCAACGTCCCCAAATTCCTACGTCCCCAAATTCCAACGCCTCCAAATCCCAACGCTTCCAAGTCCCAACGCCTCCAAATCCCAACGCTTCCAAATCCCCACGCCTCCAAATCCCAACGCTTCCAAATCCCAACGCTTCCAAACCCCAACGTCTCCAAATTCCTACGCCCCCAAATTCCCACGTCTCCAAATCCCAACGCCTCCAAATCCCAACGCCTCCAAATCCCAACGCTTCCAAATCCCAACGCTTCCAAACCCCAACGTCTCCAAATTCCTACGCCCCCAAATTCCCACGTCTCCAAATCCCAACGCCTCCAAATCCCAACGCCTCCAAATCCCAACGCTTCCAAATCCCAACGCTTTCAAATCCCCACGCCCCCAAATTCCTACGCCCCCAAATTCCCACGTCTCCAAATCCCAACGCTTCCAAATCCCCTCGCTTCCAAATCCCAACGCTTCCAAATCCCCACGCCTCCAAATCCCAATGCTTCCAAATCCCAACGCTTCCAAATCCCAACGCTTCCAAACCCCAACGTCTCCAAATTCCTACGCCCCCAAATTCCCACGTCTCCAAATTCCAACGCCTCCAAATCCCAACGCCTCCAAATCCCAACGCTTCCAAATCCCAACGCTTCCAAACCCCAAAGTCTCCAAATTCCTACGCCCCCAAACTCCCACGTCCCCAAATCCCAACGCCTCCAAATCCCAACGCCTCCAAATCCCAACGCTTCCAAATCCCAACGTCCCCAAATTCCCACACTCCCTAATTTCTACGTTCCCAAATCCCTATGTCCCCAAATTCCCACACCCCCAAATTTCTACGTCACCAAATCTCTGTGCCCCCAAATCTCTATGCCCCCAAATCCCTACGTCCCTAAATCTCTACTCCCCCAAATCTCTATGCCTCCATATTGTCATACCTCTGAATTCCCATATCCCCAAATTCCCACGTCCCCAAATCTCCACATCCCCAAATTAGGATATTGTTAGGTTAAGCTTAATTAGGTTAAGGATGAGACTATAACCATAATATGCTGTCATATAATGATCTCGTATCATACACAGAATTACGTGTACTTCGAGCACGTGAAACTTTGAATATGACAGATATTAAAATATCCTGACACTCCAATATTTCAATACAATAATAGATTATTATATAATATAATAGATTAAGATAAAATTGAATTATTATATTTAAATATTGGAGTATCAATATTTCAATGTCTGTCATATTCGAAGTTCCCCTCAAAATACTAACTAACTCTCGTGTAATTCTCTGACGCGAGTCAAGATGTATAGCAATGCAAGACCCGTATGATACAACAGCAAGAACTCGGTAAACAGACAAAACCTCAAGCAACGAACGACAAGTCCAAAGCAATTCCGCAAATTCTAATACCCACTAAAATTACCTGAAAAGGAATTTGCATCTAGGAAAAAGTGCCATCACCGCGTGGACAGAGTCCGGCAAGTGGAACGCGAAAAAGACGAGGAAAGACACGGTGAATCCTCGTCTCCGTTAAAAAGCGACTCGAGCAGGCAGCGAACCGGTGTATAAAGACCGGCAGCGAGTGGCGCGGGGAGCCAAGCGGGGAAGTCCCGCGCTTCGGCACACGTACGATGCTCCGTTACGCGCATGCGCGGTGGAGGTTTACCATCTCCGCGTCGGTCCCCTGCCCCGGCGTCGTGTAAAGCGACCAAATAATAATCTGGATGGGCAGTAGCTTGCGAGGGCCGGGTGGTGGGGGCTGGAGGGCCAGTCGCAGGCAGAGTAGGGGCACCGAGTGGCCGGTGGTGGGGTGGGTCTGCGGGGCCCGGTCTGGCGAACAGGCAACGGAGTCTCAGTCGTTCACCAGAGGTCGGTCGTTCGTGTACGTCTGTTCGATCTGCGGCCTCTGTCCAGGATAACTGTAAATCCGCGCGAAAGAAAGAGAAGGACGAGGAAGAAAGAAGGAGGGAGACCTTGGGACTGGCCGAGGACAGAAGAGAGGCTAATTGATCTCTGGACTTCGCGAATGCCGTGTGTTCCGATATAGAAAAGTGATTGACTGTTGCTTTTTTACATACTTCCAGTGGATTTTTTCGATACTTCGTTTATTGTTGAACACTCCGGTTTCGGATATCTCAGTGACGCTCGACTTTTATCCGCCGAAAAAGACACGGACAAGTGCTCCGTTGGTGCGCGGTACATGGTTTCAAGGAACACGGCTGCGATCGGCCGTGGTTATGGTGGCGTGAAACTATAAACGGTGAAGTGACAGGTTTAGACGAGCACCAACGTCCTCAGGATGCCGAAGATCTTCCTGATCAAGAACCGGCTGCACCAGCAGCAACTCAGGCTGCTGGAAGCACAGCATCTTGGAAAGAGCCCGCCACCCGGTAGCGGCAAGGAGAGCCCCATTGGCAGCTCCGAGCCCCTCAGTCTCATCGTTAACAAACATCAATGTAAGTCTTCTTCCGTTTATACTTTTGTTTTACTACTGCGGGTAGTTTTACTGCAAGATTACCTTTAGGAGTTCGAACTCTACTTACTTCTTTTATCGTGGATGACAGCTGTACTCCTTGCAACGCGTTAAACGAGGAGTATGCTTTTAAGCAGTCGCTTTTTTTGGGATTCTTTGTTGGCGAAAATTATAATTCTGACTGGTTACTGTGCTCATATTTTTTACTTTGGAATTCTTATAACTGTTTACTTCTCACGGTATTTTACTATTACTTCTCTGTTGCGATACGTCAAGGATTGACGTAAGCTCTTACGTGGAATTAAAAGTAAAAGAAGTAGTTATTCGAGAATATCTCGTTATCTATCGATTCTATGACGAAAATGGTTATCATCGAATTTGTAGCGTAGTACATTCTCTACAAAAAAGGTTCTAAGAGTATTTTTTGTGGGAGTAGCCGTATGATTAGAAATAGCAAAATTAGGTTTCTTCTTCTGTAAGATTCGTTGATTGTTTCTGCATCGATCTCGTTCGATACAGCCTCTCGGTCTCCGCTTTTTGAGCTACTTGCAAAAATTGTATTCGATAGATTGGAGACTTGCTAGCTCTGTTAGCTAGAATCTGCAACGAAATGTCATTCTTCGTCTTCAGAATTGAAATATTAAAGTCATCGACCCTAGTCTTCAACATTAAGCATACAATCACTTGCAATTAACGAATTATCCCTAAAACGGTTAATTCTACGAAAAAATCTTATAGAACCTTTTTTATGGAAAATTTTCCAATCTACAAATTTTGTAATGACCTCTTTTGCCATAGAGGTAACCGATACCGAGATATTCGCGAAAGACTGCGTTTTGTGTATGTGATACTTCATCATACTGATCTTTAAGAATTAAGATTGTAATTCTCTACAACAGAAATCTTTAAAAAGATGATAAAAATGTCTGTACAAAAATATAGCTTGTCAGAAATTATTCTATAGGCGTGTTTGTCCAATTTCCCTGAACCGTCATGTCAGACATAGGACGTTTAACCACCATTATTATGCCTACAGAAATGGCGGTATAAACTACTTATTACGGGGAGTCAAGTTATACTGGTTTATTTGATTTCTCTGTTCAGTTTTCAATTTGAAAATATATCGATAGTTCTAAGCGTGTTGCTATGGCGGCCATTCTTGGCGCCTCGAATTTTCTATATTCAAATACATTTCCTTCTATATTCAAATACGAATCCTTGAATGTAGGGTTACACAGAATTATGTCTAGTTAGCGTTCTCTCTGAATAAATTTCACAAAATCAAAACTGTTCACTGTTTCCATGTTCTCTTATTAAATTTGTCATGTGATGGACATTTTACTTCATTTATAAAAAAAGCAAAGTGTGTTTAAGAAGATTAATATTGATGAAATAATTCTTTAATTAAACTTGTCTCGTAACAGGCATTTTATTTTATTTATCAAGAAACAAGATGTCTGTAAAAAGTTTATTAATGAAAGGAATTGAAGGATAGTCGTAGGTTCACTTTTCTAATTTTCTTTAACTAAACTTGTCACTTGGCAGACATTTTACGTAATTTATTAAGAAGCAAGATGTTCTTAACAAGTTTAATATTAAAAGAAAGTAAAATACTGTCACCAGCACCACTTCTCCAATTTTCTTGAATTAAATTTGTCTTATGGTTGACATTTTACATAATTTATTAAGAAGCAAGATGTTCTTAACAAGTTTAATATTAAAAGTAAGCAAAATACTGTCACAGCACTACTTCTCCAGTTTTCTTAAATTAAACTTGTCTTATAGCTGACATTTTATTTTATTTATGAAGAAACAAGATATCCTTAAGAAGATTAATAGTGAAAGAAACTGAAGTATGGTTGCAGTTTCACTTCTCGAATTTTTTATAACTAAACTTGTTTCATAACAAAAATTTTACATTATTCAATTATTTAACATTTTTAAATTTTTATATTATTTAAGAAAGATATCCTTGAGAAGTTTAATAATAAAAGAAAGAAAAATACGTTTATAGCTTCACTTCTCAAGTTTTCTCTAACTAAATTTGTCTCATAAAAAACATTTTACATTATTCAATTATTTAACATTTTTTAATTTTTATATTATTTAAGAAAGATATCCTTAAGAAGTTTAATAATAAAAGAAAGAAAAATACGTTCACAGCTTCACTTCTCCAGTTTTCTATAACTAAACTTGTCTCATAACAAAAATTGTACATTATTCAATTATTTAACATTTTTTAATTTTTATATTATTTGAGAAAGATATCCTTAAGAAGTTTAATAATAAAAAAAAGAAAAATACTTTCACAGCTTCCCCTTTTCAATTTTCTTTAACTAAACTTGTTTCCTAACAATTATCATTTTACATTATTCATCAAAAAAGACATCCTCAAAAACTTTAAAATTAAAAGAACCAAAAATACATAGAATGACTTCTCCAATTTTCTCCAAAAAAATTTAGAGCCAATAATCATAACAGTTGAGACCCTTATAAAAAAAATTAATCAATCCAACAAAATTTAGGGCCAATGATCATAGCAGTCGAGGCCCTCACAAAAAATAATCAATCAATCCAACAAAATTTAAAAAATTAAATAATAAAATAAAAAATGTTATTTCATTCGTAAAGAAATTTCGAAAGTTTGTAAAAGTGCACCAACAAAAAAATTAATTATTGTAATTAAAAGAGTTTAGAGACGAATGGCCGATGATTTAGTAAAATTATAACAATTTCTTAGTTTGGCGATAAGAATCGATAGGCGGACTACCAAGCCGGTTTCGATGGTTCATTAAAATTCTTGCTTTGGTGAGGCTGCTTTCTTGCACTTGACGGTCTTGAAAAGAGGAAAAAAAGAGAGAAGTTGGCGCGCGAGAATATTTTAAGCTAGCTCCGCAGGTGCAAACGAGCTGGATGGTACAGGTGCCGTTGAAATTTAAGAGTTCGTTCGCAAATTTGATTTGTAAAATTAACTTAGCGACTCGTGCGATGTTTCGCTTTTTATCTTCGTTTCTTATGGACTGTTCAATGTTTTTATATTGGTCAATTTATTATTAACTCGTTAATTGTATGAATTTTTAGCGGTGAACGGTAATTTTTAACATCGAATAATTTCAAGCATTTTATAAATTGAATTTTAGATTTGTGTTATAAATAAACATTGTATTATATTATAAATTTATAACGTTACTGATTTATCAATTTTATAAATGTCCTAAATATATTAATAGCAGATAAATGTTATTTTATTATAAATTTATACTAAACGTTTTATCAATTCAATTATAGACAAACATGACGTATTTCATAAACATGTAAATCATTTTATAAAAATGATAAACTAATACATATAAATGATTACATGAATGATTGTACAATAATAGAGTTGCAAATTATAAAGTGATATTATAAAAGACATTTTATGAAATACATTTTATAAAGTACATTTTATAAAATACATTTTATGAAGTACTTTTTATAAAGTACATTTTATAAAATACATTTTATGAAATTCATTTTATAAAATACATTTTATGAAATTCATTTTATAAAATACATTTTATGAAATACTTTTCTATAAAATACATTTTATTAAATACTTTTTATAAAATACATTTTATGAAATACTTTTCTATAAAATACATTTTATGAAATACTTTTTATAAAATACATTTTATGAAATACTTTTTATAAAATACATTTTATGAAATACTTTTCTATAAAATACATTTTATGAAATACTTTTCTATAAAATACATTTTATGAGATACTTTTTATAAAATACATTTTATGAGATACATTCTATGAAATTCATTTTATAAAATACATTTTATGAAATACTTTTTATAAAATACATTTTATAAAATACATTTTATGAGATACATTTTATGAAATACATTTTATGAGATACTTTTTATAAAATTCATTTTATAAAATACATTTTTTGATGTACATTTTATGAAATACATTTTGTAAATTCATAGAAAACAGAAATAAAAAAGCAAGTCGCCACAAGAAGAAAATCTCATGGCATACAAAGAAGTGATTTATTGAATCAAAGGCATTGGATCATTATCGAACAACGGTATTATGCGTAAACAATCGTGTGTAAACAATTTTTTCCGCGTACGATTCACAACATACGCAGATTTCATGGAATTCAAATTATCCACGTATGGACATCTCTGCGAAGTTGTATGCTAATGGAGGATGATTAATCAATCGTGTAGAACCTCGACTACGATAGAACTTGTCCAACACGTGTCTACCTCGTGAATATTAATTTTCAATTAAAATCGAGACCTAATCTTTCCGACTGATTTTATCTCTTGGAATTAACTTTCTAAACGCTTGCGCAAATAATAACTGAGATAATATCAAATAATCGGATGCAATTTCTTTTTTTATTCGTTTAGTAGAGTGACGTGGTATTTGTACTTATCTCTTTTGGGTTATTGCATTGTTATAGTACTTTTGTTCAATTTTATTGTTTAAAGAAGGCTTTTAGGCAATTTTAGTGAGATTTAATTAATTTAGGAATGATGAATATATTTGTTCGTACTTTCCAACTTTTTCATGGAGGTCCTCAAGCTTTTAAGTCCGTAAGTCGCTGCAATTCCAAATTCCTACATCCCCATATTGTTAGGTCCCCAAACCTATGCATTTGCAATCTTTTCTACGTCCCCAAGTTCCTACATCCCTAAATCTCCACGTCCCAAAATTGTTACGTCCCCAAATCCTTACACCCCCAAATCTCCACGTCCCCAAATCTCTATGTCCCCAAATTCCTACAGCTCCAAAATTGCTACGTTCCCAAATCCCTGCACTCCCAAATCTTCACGTCCCCAAATCCCTACGTCCCCAAATCTCTACACCCCCAAATCTTCACGTCCCCAAATTCCTACGTCCCCGAATCCCTACGCCTCCAGATCTCCACGTCTCCAAATCCCTACACCCCCAAAATTGCTACGTCCCCAAATTCCTACGTCCCCGAATCCCTACGCCTCCAACTCTCCACGTCTCCAAAATGCCACATCCCGAAATTCCTACGTCTCCAAATCCCTACACCCATAAATCTTCACGTTCCCAAATTCTTACGTCCTCAAATCTCTACATCCCCAAATTCCCACATCCCAAAATTCCTATATCTCCAAATCCCTACATCCCCAAATTCCTAAACCCCAAAATTCCTAATTCCCAACCGCCATCTCCGCAATTACCCATGAATCACAAGCAACTAAACCACGCAATCAAATTATGTAAATATAATGAACGCTTTAAAAGCCATAGCATCCTAAAAGGGCCACTCCGTGTCCGCATTACCCCGCGCTTAATCGAAGCGAATCATCTTGTCTCGCGGAATAATCTGAAATTAATATGTTTGCTCAGTTCCCAGGTGGGCCGTGCACCGTTCGGTTTGTTCGTTTTCTATCGATGCTATCGCGACGGAGTCCTCTCCGGCATTATATTCCGTAGAATTAGCGTGTCCGAGGCACGCGAAAATTTACGGCACCGTGACGATGACGACGATAACGAAGCGACGCTAATAAACGAACGAAACAGCTTTACCGTTTCGTTTATCGCGCGATAATCAAGAATCACGAATATTCGCCCGTTTCTGTTGCACTCGCGGCGGTCAAGAAAACGCCTCCGGCCCTTTTTATCCGCCTTTTGTCGAGCAACGGGCAATTAAGCTTGCCCGGTTTTATACGTTTAATTGACACGCGCGTTAGTTAACGAGCAACGACGACGTACCGAAGAAAATTTGCACCTGCGGCACCGATAATCGATACCGAAGGGGCCATCGAACCTCGAAACCTACCAACGGAACAATAAAAACCGGCCGACGAAAAAGCGGAACCGGTTCGATGTTCATTTTTCTAAACCAGTTTAGGAGGCAACTTCGTCTACTCACTATACCGTTGTAAAACGCCGGACTATTTGCCCTGCGCCTCAGGCTCAAAACCCAATTAAATTCGCTTCCAATAGATTATGTAACTGGAAATCGCTTTCTGTGAGAAACTGTGGTATCGTGGGGCAATTTTGAAATGCAAGGATTTGGGGATGTGGGGATTTGGGGACGTGGGGATTTGGGGACGTGGGGATTTCGGGGACGTGGGGAATTCGGGACGTGGGGATTTGGGGACGTGGGGATTTGGGGACGTGGGGATTTGGGGACGTGGGGATTTGGGGACGTGGGGAATTCGGGACGTGGGGATTTCAGAGCGTGGGGATTTGGGGACGTAGGGAATTCGAGACGTGGGGATTTCAGAGCGTGGGGATTTGGGGACGTGGGGAATTCGGGACGTGGGGATTTGGGGACGTGGGGAATTCGGGACGTGGGGATATCAGAGCGTGGGGATTTGGGGACGTGGGGAATTCGAGACGTGGGGATTTCAGAGCGTGGGGATTTGGGGACGTGGGGATTTGGGGATGTGGGGATTTGGGGACGTGGGGATTTGGGGACGTGGGGATTTCGGGACGTGGGGATTTCGGGGACGTGGGGAATTCGGAACATGGGGATCTCGGAACGTGGGAATTTCAGAGCGTGGGGATTTGGAATTTGAAAACTTGGGACTTTAGGAGTTTGGAAATTTGGGAATTTGGCGAGTTGGAGATCTGGGAATCTAGGAATTTGAATTTTTAGGATTTGGGGATTTGTGGTTTTAGGAATTTGGGGTTTAGGAATTTGAGGAGTTGGGAATCTAGGGATTCTGGAATTTGGCGAGTTGGGGATTTGGAAATCTGGGAATTTAGGGATTTGAGGATTTGCCAAATTTTGCTATTTAGGGGTTTAGAAACTTTCACATTTAAAAATTTTGGAATTTGGATATTTCCCACATAAAAAATTTGAAATCCCCACTCTTCCAGATTACAAATTTCAAACTCTCAATCTTCCAAATCCAAAATTTAGAATTTCTAATCCTCTCCTTCATAAGAATCACCTCTCCTTCTAAAAATTACCTCTGCTTCCTAAAATCACTACTCGTTCCAAAACCACATAAAACAATTCTCAAGAAACAGTCAAACAATTCCCAAAATCAAAAATATTAATCCACACCCAAAAAACATCACAGCTCACCAGAATAGTAAAGCATATGTATTAGAACGTTGCCGTTAAGATGGCTAACGTTAAGCTAACATGGCGCTTACGTCCGCAGAGCAGTTACGGTTCAATTTGGTGACGAACGCGTTACGTGATATTGCACAACCGATGCCCGTTACAATGTCTAAGGATCTTCGAGTTTCGCACGGTTCTCGAACGAATTGCGCAATCCGCAATCTCAATGTCTGTTCGGTAATTCCACGACGGCCAAGGCGAAACGAGTGTCGGCATTAGAATCTGATCGGGTCGAGGAGAGACGGAGAGGGAGAGACAGAAGGACGTTCTAGACATAGTTTCGAGTCGTAAATAGAAAAGCGGACGCTCGAGTTACTTCTACATTCGGCATTTTTATTCTATTCAATTATTATTTTCAATTGTTAACCCTTTGGACTTCTATGTCGATTGTGGCTCGATATCACATTTCTCTTGAACTTGTACACTCGACATTTTTAATCTGTTCAATTATTATTTCATTATATTTGCTCACCCTTGATTGGTTTACCTAACAATTTTATTATAATTGTTAAAACTTTGCACTCTTATGTCGATTGTGGCTCGATATCACATTTCTCTTGAACTTGTACACTCGACATTTTTAATCTGTTCAATTATTATTTCATTATATTTGCTCATCCTTGATTGGTTTACCTAACAATTTTATTATAATTGTTGAAACTTTGCACTCCTATGTCGATTGTGGCTCGACATCACATTTCTCTTGAACTTGTACACTCGACATTTTTAATCTGTTCAATTATTATTTCATTATATTTGTTAACCCTTAATTGGTTTACCTAACAATTTTATTATAATTGTTAAAACTTTGCACTCTTATGTCGATTGTGGCTCGACATCACGCTTCTCTTGAATTTCATAAATAATTCAGGAAAATAGATTAGTTGAATGTGTGTATTATTATTTATTTACTAGTTGTAATAAAAAAAAAGGAATTGTCATATACTCCGTCATAATGCAATACATTTTATTGAGAACCGCTTTCTTCATCTATTTTGTGAATTAGTAGGTGAAGGTAGGTGAAGGAAATTGAGGAGTGCAAAGGGTTATAGTATTATAGTATGTAGTTAACTTATTAAATAATTAGTTTTATTGTGAAAGAATAATATCTTAAATTGAATGATCAAAGTGTATATTTCTTTTGAAATGCATGACACATCGGCGTCGAAGCTCATCGCTTATTCGGGCATCGATGTCTCCGACATATTGTCCTATCATGCGTTCAAATCTCCACACATGATTTATTAAACCTTCTGTAATTTCAACGCTGGAAATAATTTACAAGTTACAACAACTATATCATTTTTTAAATGAAAGAATACTATTTATTATAGGTACAATCAACAATAATTTACAAAATAAAATAACTATACTTATGTATTAGTAGTTACATATGTGCATGCACTTATATTTTGATAATATCAATTTTATTTTGTTCAATCATTATTGATATTTAGGTTACTTTTTCATTGTTATTATGTTTCTTAATATTGTAAAAATTTAGATATTTAATGAACAAGTATATCATTTAGAAATTTATGATATACATATGGGTGTGTAGTGTATAGATGTTACGTTTTCATTGTTATTATGTTTCTAGATATTGTAAAAATTTAGATATTTGATGAACAAGTATATCATTTATAAATTTATGATATACATATGGGTGTATAGTGTATAGATGTTACATTTTCATTGTTATTATGTTTCTAGATATTGTAAAAATTTAGATATTTAATGAACAAGTATTTCATTTATAAATTTATTATATACATATGGGTGTGTAGTGTATAGATGTTACGTTTTCATTGTTATTATGTTTCTTAATATTGTAAAAATTTAGATATTTAATGAACAAATATATCATTTATAAATTCATAATATACATATGGGTGTATAGTGTATAGATGTATAAATGTAGAAATATATGTAGCGTGCAAATGTATAATATACAACTGAACAATATACAAATTATAATGTATAAATGCACAATATGCAAATGTACAATACACAACTGCATAATACATGCATATACATCTGCACACTATAAAATCTCCTTATTTACTTCTCGCAACAAATAGTAATACCTAAAATTTTTTCGTTAAACTACCCGATATATTTCTCTAACGATATACAATTCTCACTGACTCATGATCAATATAGAAATTTTAATGGAACACAGCAACATTCACACCGAAGTACAAAGACGTTCTTTTTTTTCATTACACTTGCTCGGAAAAACTGTAAATCAACCTCGAACGCTTTTCATAGTCGTCCGAACACGTCAGCCTGCATTACAGGAGATTGTCGCTTTGATAAATTACTGAATCTCATCTAACGGGTAAACGTAATAAATCTGCGAAGGACATTGACTGTGTTGGTATTAATATTCAATGGTTTTCTTCATCTTCGATTATTAACCTCGAGTAACCTTGCGATTTACTGATTTACTGATAAATCGTATTTCGTTTGTAGATGCTTTTTAATCAAGATATTCATTTTGGTTTTGAAAAACTTTTGGTTATTAAGGTTTTCTCTATTTGGGAGAGAAATATGAGACACATTTGACAAACATTATTTATTATTATGTATGAAGTTTATAGTTATATGTTTGATCCTTTCTTTTGTAATTAAGAGCGTGTCATATTTGAGAGAATTAGCTAGTACAGTTGAAGGAAGTAGCTGAAGTACCGTTTACAAATCGTGTCACTTTCCAAAGATGCAGTGCTGCACGTACACTCGAGTGCAGTGTAGGCATTCTTTGCAGAAGAACAGATATGCAAACTTCAAAATTTAAAAATGATTATTTTTTTAATTTCTAAATTATCAAGGATCTAAATTTCTACGATTTTAAGTTCTCAAGTTTCTAAATTTTCAAGTTTACAAATTTCTAGATCCCCAAATTCTTATGTACCTAAATCCTCACGACCACAAAATTGCTACATCCTCAAATCTCTACATTCTCTAATTCCTACGTCCCCAAATCTCTACAATTCCAAATCCCTACATTTTCAAATTCCAACGCTTTCAAATTCCAACGCCTTCAAATTCCAACGCCTCCAAATTTCAACGCTTCCAAATCCAAACGACTCCAAATCCCAACGCCTCCAAATTCCAACGTCCCCAAATTCCCACGTCCCCAAATCCCCACGTTCCCAAATCCCTACGTCCCCAAATTCCCACGTTCCCAAATTCCCACGTTCCCAAATCCCCACGTTCCCAAATCCCTACATTCTCGAATCCCTAGATCCCCAAATCCCTAAATCCCCAAATCCCTAAATCCCCAAATCCTCACGTCCCCAAATTTTTACGCCCCCAAATCCCCACGTCCCCAAATTCCCATGTCCCCAAATTTCTACGCCCCCAAATCCCCACGTCCCCAAATTTCTACGCCCCCAAATTCTCACGTCCCCAAATCCCCACGTTCCCAAATCCCTACGTCCCCAAATTCCCACGTTCCCAAATTCCCACGTTCCCAAATCCCCACGTTCCCAAATCCCTACATTCTCGAATCCCTAGATCCCCAAATCCCAAAATCCCCAAATCCTCACGTCCCCAAATCCCCACGTCCCCAAATTTCTACGCCCCCAAATCCCCACGTCCCCAAATTTCTACGCCCCCAAATTCTCACGCCCCCAAATCCCCACGTCCCCAAATCTCCATGCCCCCAAATCTCTACTCCCCTAAATTTCTACGCCCCCAATATTGCAATGTCCCCAAATCCCTACTTTCCAAATACCTACGTCCCCAAATCTCCATGCCCCCCAAATCTCTACACCCCCAAATCTCTACGCCCCCAATATCCCAACTCCCCAAATCCCTAAGTCCTCAACTACCTACGCCCCCAAATTCCCACACCCCAAAATTCCTAACTCCCCAATTCCCCTAATCATCAAACTCCTATCCCCCAAAATCCATAGCTTCCTAAATTTCAAAATCCCTCAAAAAACGAATTGGTAGTTAATTATTTGCACATAGTTGGCCTATTTTACAAAGATTTGCAATGGCAGATTTGTCTTTGACTGTACATAGACAAAACTCGTTTACACGAAACGAGAGGAGACGAGTGGCGACATAAAACGTTCGCCTGTCGTTGACACGTCCAGGTAATCGCGCACCTGTGCCAAAGGCTAGTACACCAGGATGTGCAGTCATCGTGACGAATTACAATGCACCGCTCTACGGTGCTCATCGTGCGTGCATTTCGAAAGGAACGTGTGTGCGTGCCCTTACCACTGTGCGCCATTACGCTATGTGGGTAGCCGAAGGTACGGGTCTTTTGTAGCGATGGCTTTGAGTCGCTTGCGAACATTTTCTTTAAATGTTCAAATCATAATTTATAATTTATATAATTACTCATACATAAGGACACGATAATTGTTGAAATCGATTGTGGAAGTACAATGAAATACAACGAGAAGGAAGTTTATAAAAATTTATGTGAAACATTATTTTTGGTTAGGTCAGTTGAAACTAACTCATTACAATTATAATTTTGAAATGGGGAATGAAGGTTGTAATATTATGTTAATTTAGTATTCAGGGACATTGAATATGTGAATTATAGTTTTAGTTAAAGTACAAGGTGAAATGTAATCAAAGTATTCGAGTAGGATTTGTCATATTTGTAGTGAGAGTGCGTCACATGTGGATTATGTTGCGTCACATGTCTTACATGATATTGTAAGGATAGGAGTTAAACAGAAATTCTTAAATTTTAACTGCTGTAAATTCTTGAATGTGGCAATTCTATCAATTGTAGATTTCAAGCTTCTGAGTCCCAAATCCCTACGAAAGCAATTTTTCAAATTTCCAAATTTTCTAATTTCAAGATCTCAAAATCCCTACGTCGCCAAATTTCTAGATCCCCAAATCTCCAATTTGCTAAGTTCCTACATTCCCTAATTCCTACGACTCCAAATCTCTGCATTCTCAAATCCCTACGCCCCCAAATTCCTATGTCCCCAAGTCCCTACATTTCCAAATCCCAACGCCCCCAAAATCTAACGCCTCCAAATCTCAGCGCCTCCAAAATCTAACGCCTCTGAATCCCAACGCCTCCAAATTCTAACGCCTCCAAATCCCGACGCCTCCAAATCCCAACGCTTCCAAATCCCAACGTCCCCAAATTCCTACGCCTCCAAATCCCAACGTCCCCAAATTCCTACGCCCCCAAATTCCCACGTCCCCAAATTCCCACGTCCCCAAATCCCAACGCCTCCAAATCCCCACGTCCCCAAATCCCCACGTCCCCAAATCCCCACGTCCCCAAATTCCTACGCCTCCAAATCCCAACGTCCCCAAATTCCTACGCCCCCAAATTCCCACGTCCCCAAATTCCCACGTCCCCAAATCCCAACGCCTCCAAATCCCCACGTCCCCAAATCCCCACGTCCCCAAATCCCCACGTCCCCAAATACCCACGTCCCCAAATCCCCACGCTCTGAAATCCCCACGTCCCCAAATCCCCACGCTCTGAAATCCCCACGTCCCGAATTCCCCACGTCCCCAAATCCCCACGTCCCCAAATCCCCACGTCCCGAATTCCCCACGTCCCCAAATCCCCACGTCCCCAAATCCCCACGTCCCGAATTCCCCACGTCCCCAAATCCCCACGCTCTGAAATCCCCACGTCCCGAATTCCCCACGTCCCCAAATCCCCACGTTCTGAAATCCCCACGTCCCGAATTCCCTACGTCCCCAAATCCCCACGCTCTGAAATCCCCACGTCCCGAATTCCCCACGTCCCCAAATCCCCACATCCCCAAATCCCCACGTCCCCAAATCCCTCCACTCCCAAATCCCTCCCCTCCCAAAACCCTAAACTCCCCAAGATCCCAAATCCCAAAACCCCCAAAATCATGCCTCCCTAAATCCCCAAATACCAAAACATCTCCACAGTCCATTAACCTCCGTAAAATTGGCAAGTTCACTCGGGAACCCCGCTATCGGAAGAATGTGAAATTTGAAGCTAAAGAATGATTCGAATAGCATCGGTAACGAGACGGTGGGATCGGCAGTGACGGCTGGAGAACAGGTTCGGTTGGTCGTCGAAAGCGGCGCGTAAACCGAGTTAGCTACATCGTCTGGTTTGTGGCTGCACACGCATACAAGCCGGCTGTTCACCGACGGTCTCATACAACCAACAACGTCTCGGTGTCCGCGGAGAAACAAGTCGCATTAGCAACTACCGTGGCGGAGGCTAATGGCGCAACAGGGCCGTGACCGAAATTCTTTCGTAGCAAGGGGGCCAAGTGCAGAAACACTCGATAAATCTTTTGCGACCTCTAGCTACTTCGACACTCTATTTATGCTTTTCTACTTTATTTATTTGCCTAATTTACGCGTTTATAGAGATATTTTTAGGCTTGTAACCTTCTTTCTTTTTATTTTTGAAATATAGTTTTTGAGGAATTTATGGGGGATATTTATAAGAGGAGATTTTTAGTCTTATATTGTTTTTGGGGTTTATTTTATTTTTGGGGGGAATTTAGGTAGTGATGGGTTCGAGGGATATTTTTAATTTTATATTGGTTTTGGGGTTTAGTTTATTTTTGAGGTAAATTTAGTTTGTGATGTGTATGAGGGAGATTTTTAATCTTATATTGTTTTTGAGGTTTATTTTATTTTTGGGGGGAATTTAGGTAGTGATGGGTTCGAGAGATATTTTTAGTCTCATATTGTTTTTGAGATTTATTTTATTTTTAGAGCAAATTTAGTTTGTAATATGTATGAGGGAGATTTTTAATCTTATATTGTTTTTGAGGTTTATTTTATTTTTGGAGTAAATTTAGGTAGTGATGGGTTCGAAAGATATTTTTAGTCTCATATTGTTTTTGAGATTTATCTTAATTTTAGGGTAAATTTAGGTAGTAATGTGTTCAAAGGGAATTTTGAATCTTATATTGTTTTTGGGATTCATTTTATTTTTGGGATAAATTTAGGTAGTGATGGGTTCGAGTGATATTTTTAATCGAGTTATACTGTTCTTTCTGACGTTTTATTTTTGGGATAAATTTACTTGCTAATTTATATGGCAGATATTTTTACTATCTTGTATTTTTAATTTTTTTTTTATAGTATCTTCTACTGACTTATTATAAGAGATACTGTTTCTTTCTGATTATGTTTTTTGCTTAGTCTTTACTGTTGTTGTAACATGTTCTTCTTTTTTTCTATTTTTTTTTTCACTAAATACATGCATTAATTTATATGGTTGATATTTTTAGTATCACTATAGTATATTCTTATTTTTCTGCCAAATTTATCCACTCATCTATACAGTAGATATTTTTAACATCATTCTCACGCATTCGTCTTCTTATCTCTTAAATCAAATACAAATACATATTCATCTGTTAAATACAAATATATAGTCACCTATTAAATGAATTCAGAAAACGATAATCAATGAAATTAACAAAAATAAAATTGAAAAAAGTCGTACACGTAGAAAAAACGTTCTCGAAACGTTCTACCTCATATTTTATACAAAAATGTTAAACATCTACGATGGTCAGCGATTTTGCAAGAGCTCTCGGCTACATCGCAATAGCTGTTACAGAAATAAATAGATGCACGATCGTGTTACGAAGAAAAATAGTATCGAACAAAATGTTTTCTTGGTCGGTATCTAATCTACATTCGATGCACTACGACTAGAGGTATAAACACGATTCGTTCTTCCGTGTGAGGCTTCGAATGTCAAGGCTGCAGACGCGTTTCACTTACGTTTCTTCGTTTAATAGGCGAAACAACAAGTTAACTAAATTTACATCAAAAAATTTCTCATGGGATATTAATTCTACAATCACAAATGTTTAATGATTACTTTAATTAAAGCTGAACGTCATGGCTAAATTTCTTACGGGATATTAATTCTACATTCACGAACGTTTAATGAACGCTTCAATTAAAACTAAACGTCATGGCTAATCATGAAGCTATACAAATAATGAACATCATAAAAAATAATCAAATGGATACAACATAAAACAGCTTATACAATGCTTCTTTTGTCAAGGATTTTGCAAAGTGAAATTATAAAATCTGACTCGATAAATGACCACTCCACAAGCTTCTTCTTATAAGGTACACATTTTGTTAAAACACATTCCTTGAAATCAGAATTGATTTTCATCAAGATGAAGAATAAATGTGTGTACTAATTTATGTTTCGTTTGTTTATTTATTTTTTAACTCCATTTTTAATTTCAAATTAAGAACACTTGACATCATAGCTGAAGAACATGTCTAAAAAGGAATATAACTAAATATTGCTTTCTAACTTCAAAACTTTAGAATTTAACTAAACTTGAAGCATCAAAACTTAATAAACTTTCCTCCAGATCTCCCAAAAATCTCCAGAAATACCAGAAGAGGTTACCCTGAGTAATCGGTGACTAGATATTGTTAGAAATAGATTCGCGAGTCCCGGGCAATAAAACCGCAGCCACTGGGGCAAACTCGCAGGCCGGACATCGATGACGCATAGCAAACTGTCGGAAAAGTATGCGAGAGAGATGATCGTTAGACGGAGACGAAAGGTGGAGGTCGATGAAGAATTAACGGATGATGGAGAACGAGAGGGGAGGACGTTGTGCGCGCTTCCGTTACGTAAGGTAACCGAATGGCTGCGTGCACGGTGTCACCTTGCTGGACGCGGTGCTTCGGCCCACGCACGGTACCGCTACGTTAACGCTACGCACATACGCGTTGCTTGCCGTTAGGACACCTAGCGATATTTATTTACTCGTCTTGTCAATCTCAAACTTTATTCTGTAATTATGTATTCTCTGGTTTTGTATCCTTGAAAGTCTCAGTTTTCAATTTGGTGAATTCTTGGATTTTTATGTTGAATTAGTATTTATGAATATAGTAATAGTATTACTACAGTATTACTAGTTATATATTTATAGTATTAGTTATATATTTATAGTATTTATATATTTATAGTATTACTACAGTATTTACTATATTTATGAATTTGAGAATTTTTAGTTGGAAATTTACGATTTTGCAAGTTTCTTCTTGTATCTTAAAATTTTGTAGCTTCTAAATCTCAGCATTTCTATATTCTTTAATTGTCACATCTATGAAGCATAAATTTTGAAATTTACATGGATTCTAATACTACTAATACTAGCTACTATCCCTAGATCACAGTACCCCTAGATTCTGGTACCCCTAGATCCCAGTATCTCTAGATCCTAGAATTCCTATATCTCAGTGCTTCTAGATCCCAGTATCCTTAAATCCTTACATACCTACATACGAAGATCCCAATATCCCTAGATCCCGAATTCCTAGATCCCCGAATCCTCACGTCCCCAAATCCCCACTTTCCCAAATTTCTACGCCCCCGAATTCTCACGTCCCCAAATTTCTACGCCCCCGAATTCTCACGCCCCTAAATCCCCACGTCCCCAAATTTCTTACGCTCCCGAATTCTCACATCCCCAAATCCTCACGTCCCCAAATCCCCACGTCCCCAAATTTCTACGCCCCCGAATTCTCACGTCCCCAAATTTCTACGCCCCCGAGTTCCTACGTCCCCAAATTCCCACGTCCCCAAATCCCCACGTCCTCAAATCCCCACGTCCCCAAATCCCCACGTCCCCAAATCCCCACGTCCCCAAATCCCCACGTCCCCAAATCCCCACGTCCCCAAATCCCCACGTCCCCAAATCCCTACATTCTCGAATCCCTAAATCCCCAAATCCTCACGTCCCCAAATCCTCACGTCCCCAAATCCTCACGTCCCCAAATCCTCACGTCCCCAAATCCCCACGTCTCCAAATTTCTATGCCCTCGAATTCCTACGCCCCCAAATTCTCACGTCCCCAAATCCCCACGTCCCCAAATTTCTACGCCCCCAAATTCTCACGTCCCCAAATCCCCACGTCCCCAAATTTCTACGCCCCCAAATTCTCACATCCCCAAATCCCTAGATCCCCAAATCCCTAGATCCCCAAATCCCTAGATCCCCAAATCCCTAAATCCCCAAATCCCTAAATCCCCAAATCCTCACATCGCCAAATCCCTAAATCCTCAAATCCCCAAATCCCTAAATCCCTAAATCCCTAAATCCTCAAATCCCCAAATCCTCACATCGCCAAATCCCTAAATCCCTAAATCCCTAAATCCCTAAATCCTCAAATCCCCAAATCCTCACATCGCCAAATCCCTAATTCCCCCAATCCCCCAATCCCTAAATCCCTAAATTCCCAAATCCCTAAATCCCCAAATCCCAAAATATCTAAATTCCACTATCCAATTCTTCCAATCCCCCTAAATCCCTATATACATAAATGTGAAGACCTCTGCTTCTCTAAATCACCATACTTTCCCTATAGAAACCAAATTCCCTGTCGGATATACAACCAATCGCGTCTTCAGTGAATGTCATCCTGACAGAAAATCATCCCGAAAAATTGTCACGTTTCGCTTGGAATCTCCGGCTCATTTATTTCGAGACACTCAGTATATCGGAGTTGTGTACGACGCCAAAGTACGATGACTTATACATATTATATTCGGTTCATTTGAATTGCATGAGTTTTTGAAACCCTAGACGCCCAAAGCTGTCACAGTTTGTGACCGCCTCGACTTTCTCGACGATTCCAACCATACAAGCGTTAATAAATACAGACTTTGGACTAGGCCTCGTAAATCTTCGAAATTCGTCGAAATAATTTGTAAAGAGTTTTCTCTTTTAATGAAATTTTGGATAATTTTGATGTTGGTAGAACTTGTCGACTGTCAGTGATTCGATCGAAACATTGTTTTTCGTGACACACATTCTTTCCACTCGAGCAGTCACACCCTATTGCCGATGCACCTATATCGGTTTATAGATCCGCGAGTTTTGCATTTCGAGATTTAACTGTCGATCGCGTCGCTTCTTCGAGTTATAAATTAAACATCGGGCTAAAACAATGCAATTTTATTCGCGAGACCAACGTCGCGGGAACGTGGACGTAATTAGATCGCTAGTAATGGAACACCCTGTACGAGAAACACTTGCTCGGGAGGTTTTTTATCGGCTGTTTTATGCGCCATGAAACCCTCGTTAAGGGGAACCCTCGATGCAATGGCGCTATGTTATGGAGCTTAATAAAGGGTTACTTATGGACAGGTTCAAGTGCCGGTACCTGTCGGGTGCCTTTCACGAAATAGACCTGCTGTTACGGTACTTATCTCTTTCGTCCTCGCATTTTTTGCTTTCGTGTAACATTTTATTTATTTTACACTTTCGAGATTGATATTTGAAAGTTTTCAAGTTATTAAGTATAAAATTATTAAGTTTAAGGTTCATTTTCTATCTGTTAATTCTTATTAAGTCTTTGAACTAGAAGGTTTTAATTTGAACAACAATGTTCACTGTTAGCTTAACAATTTTTAATTGAGGAATTTATTGAATTTTTGTAAGATTATTACTTTTCTGAAAATCGGCAAATATTCTGTGGCTCACCCCGTATGTACACGTTCGAAAACAAAGAACAAATCGCAGAATCGAATTTTTCCGAGTTACCTGATTTCTCTGGCGACACTCAAGGTTACCCATCGCATGTCCGTTTCGATTTGAGACAGAAAGAGATTTCCAGTTACGTAAGTTGGAGGAAGAGGATTTACTTGAGTTTCTAGATGGAGACGCAGGGTACATATACGCCATTTTACAAGTGTATAATTATAAATTGATGAAAACGAAACACAGAGTTGGTTTTTAAATATAGAAGTATATGAAGAGTATCATTTATGAAAGTATATGATGTGTATCGTGTATGGAAATATATGATGTGTATCATGTGTGAAAGTATATGATGTGCATCATATATAGAAGTATATAGTGTATATCATTTATGGAAGTATATGATTTGCATCATATGTGGAAGTATGTGATGTGTATCATGTATGGAAGTATATGATGTGCATCATGTATGGAAGTATACAATATATATCATTTATGGAAGTATATGATGTGCATCATATGTGGGAGTATGTTAAGTGCATCATGTATAGAAGTATATGATGTGCATCATATATAGAAGTATACAGTGTATGTATATCATTTATGGAACTATGTAATGTGCATCATATGTGGAAGTATGTGATGTGTATCATGTATGGAAGTATATGATGTGCATCATATATAGAAGTATACAATGTATATCATTTATGGAAGTATATGATGTGCATCATATGTGGAAGTATGTGATGTGTATCATGTATGGAAGTATATGATGTGCATCATATATAGAAGTATACAGTGTATATCATTTATGGAAGTATATGATGTGCATCATATGTGGAAGTATGTGATGTGTATCATGTATGGAAGTATATAATGTGCATCATATATAGAAGTATACAGTGTATATCATTTATGGAACTATGTGATGTGCATCATATGTGGAAGTATGTGATGTGTGTCATGTATGGAAGTATATGATATGCATCATATGTGGGAGTATGTTATGTGCATCATGTATAGAAGTATATGATGTGCATCATATATAGAAGTATACAGTATATATCATTTATGGAACTATGTGATGTGCATCATATGTGGAAGTATGTGATGTGTATCATGTATGGAAGTATATGATGTGCATCATATATAGAAATATACAGTATATATCATTTATGGAACTATGTAATGTGCATCATATGTGGAAGTATGTGATGTGTATCATGTATGGAAGTATATGATGTGCATCATATGTGGAAGTATATGATGTGCATCATATGTGGGAATATTTGATGTGCGTCATGTATGGATGTGCATCATGTTTACTTCACTCTAAGATGCAAGTGCACTTTAGAATATAACTCCAACCTAGGCTACAACTTCATCCTCAGATGTAACTCCACCCTAGATATAACTCTAACCTACACTATAACTTCATCCTCAAATGTAACTCCACCCTAGATATACCTCTAAACTATAACTCCACCCTAAACTGTAACTCCACCTAGATATACCTTCAACCCTAACTTCACCCTAATATCTAACTCCACTCTAAACTGTAACTCCACCTAGATATACCTTCACCCTTAACTCCACCCTAAACTGTAACTCCACCTAGATATACCTTCACCCCTAACTTCACCCTAATATCTAACTCCACCCTAAGCTGTAACTCCACCTAGATATACCTTCACCCCTAACTTCACCCTAATATCTAACTCCATCCTAAACTGTAACTCCACCTAGATATACCTCCAACCCTAACTTCACCCTAATATCTAACTCCACCCTAATATCTAACTCCACCCTAAACTGTAACTCCACCTAGATATACCTCCAACCCTACCTTCCCCCTAATATCTAACTCCACCCTAAACTCCACCCCAAATATAACTGCAACTCCAACTCCCCCAAAGATGTGACTCTCCCCTAAACCACCTAGATCCCCTAAATCCTAAACCACCTAGATGTATCTCCACCCCAAAGTATAACTCCACCCAAAATCATAAATCCACCCCAATCCTTACAACATCACAACTCCATCCTCATAACAAAAGTGTACCATAGAAAGTTTCAAAAAATCACACTCGCAACGATCCACGCACCAGAGCACAGTTTTAGACAGAATTTCTAACGACGAGCATTTACGCAATCGCTTGCGTCACGCGTGATGGCCGAAGGTAAGACAACGGGGTCCGTGACGGAGAGGACACCAAAATGGCGGTTCCCGTTCGCGGTTGAGCAACCGCTTTGAGCTGAAAGAATCGTACGTGAGATTCTCCGACCAAATCCCTCGAACAGGTCCGGGGCCGTGCTATAAATACCTGCACGAGCTTCGTGACCGGTGTACCGATCTATTTCTTTGTCTCTTTTCTTCTTCTGCTTAACAGAGGAACGTATTTCTCCACCCTCTTGTTCTTTTGTCCGAACGGTAGAGGAAGAAAGGACAGAGAGAGACGACGATAGAACAACCGGTACTTCGAGTCTACAAACAGGAACGAGCTATATCGCCGTTCGTGATTTATCGGCCAATTTAATACAGGCTGGCTCATAATTAGCGTAGGTCTCTGAAATGGTAGCTGACGTGATTTTGAGTAAGATTTTCCTTTGTGGAAATGGGGTTCGGAGCTTCGTTTTTGAGTTATTAAGGAAAAACCGGACCAATCAGAGCGCGAGGATTGCTACGCGCTGGATTATTGCACGTTGGATTACTACGCGTTGGTTAACTACGCGTTAGATTCCTACGCTTAGAATTACCACGTGTTGCATTACTACTCGTTGGACTACTACGCGTTGAATATCCACGCGCTGGATCACTACGCGTTAGATATCTCCACGCTGAATTACTACGCGTTGGATATCCACACACTGGATTACTACGCGTTAGATTACCACGCGTTAGCTTCCTACGCTTAGAATTACCTCGCGTTGCATTACTACGCGTTGAATATCCACGCGCTGGATCACTACGCGTTAGATATCTCCACGCTGAATTACTACGCGTTGGATATCCACACACTGGATTACTACGCGTTAGATTACCACGCGTTAGATTCCTACGCTTAGAATTACCACGCGTTGCATTACTACGCGTTGGACTACTACGCGTTGAATATCCACGCGCTGGATCACTACGCGTTGGATAGCCACACGCTGGATTACTACGCGTTGGTTAACTACGCGTTAGATTCCTACGCTTAGAATTACCACGCGTTGCATTACTACGCGTTGGATCACTACGCGTTGAATATCCACGCGTTAGATATCTCCACGCTGAATTACTACGCGTTGGATATCCACACACTGGATTACTACGCGTTAGATTACCACGCGTTAGCTTCCTACGCTTAGAATTACCTCGCGTTGCATTACTACGCGTTGAATATCCACGCGCTGGATCACTACGCGTTGGATATCTCCACGCTGGATTACTACGCGTTGGTTAACTACGCGTTAGATTACCAATGGCAGCTTTGAACCTAGCGTCTGAGCGCTAAAACACTTTCTATAAATAAAATTAATTATTCGATCTATAAAACTGCGGACATAATTTGAAGAACTGCAAAACTTCTTCACTGCAAAATTTGACGAATCTTTTCAAACTTCTCGTTCTTCGTACGTTTGACTGCGCGTGTAACACGAAATATAAATCTTACAAAATTGTATCTGTAACTTGTATCAAACGTGAACAATATGTATCGATATTAGATGAAAAATTGCTTGGATAATTATTTAAAGGAGGATAAGTAAGGATAATGACAATGAAAAGCAAAGAAAAATGCTTTCCTTCGACAGAACTCGCACGTGGTCGCAAAAACAACGTGTCCTCGTGACTGGTTTCCTGGTTTCCGCTCGAACGGCTCCGCCGTCCGACAGGATGTCCTCGTGCTCCATTCGTGAAGCACAGTCGATGTCAAAGTCAAGAGAACGCGAACAGGCTCGATAATGGGAGAAAATTACCACAGCCAGACACCTCCGTTCGCTCCAATGATCCAACCATTCCAGACAGACGAATAATTGCTTCGCAGACTGTCCTTGAAGGGCGCTCCTTGCCGTCCCGTTTTCTTCTTCGCAAATATCCTCGTGAAAGCTTCGAAACTTTGTCTCTATTTATTCGTAACACGTGTTGTGTAGCCTTTCTCTTCGAAAATAAAATTTTGTTTATGTGGATCGTGTTGGAATAGTTTTTGATCGACGAGTATGTACGTCCAATGTAGAACACGTTTTATTATGAATTTTATTAAAAATGCAGGTTTAAATGAACAAGGTTTTTGTTTCTATTTTGTCAGACATCGATAAACTTAACGGAATAACGTTTTGGATTGACGAATATATACGTCGACTGTAGAACATGTGCTGCTATCATGAATTTGATTAAAAATGTAAGTTTAAATGAAGAAGGTTTCCATTTCTGTTCTATCAGACATTAACAATTCATTAATTGTTAAACTTACAAGAATAACGTTTTTGATCGACGAATATATACGTCGAACTCGGAATAACTTCTCATAAATTTAAAATAAATTAAAGCGAAGAATTATGACCTTCTTCATAAAATTAACAATTCCTTAAACTGCATCGAAAAGTTTCCGTCGAATATGTTCGTCGAAGGCAGTTAAAGGATAAAAATTAAAGAGTCGTTATCGAAAGCAGGCGTATAAGAGAAAACGAGTGCCCTTCACCACCCACGGGAAGAGCGGAGCGGTTTATGGAATGGGTTTTTAACGTTACGGTGGGTTACATCGTTCTCGAAACACGAGCGTCGCTCGTCGAGGACGAATTACGAGGCGGCGCGTGAAGGACGCGCGGAAAGAGAGTACAGCATACGGTACCTACAAACCCCCTCAAGGTTGCTCGTAAATTCAGCCATGGTGGCTCCACGGGGCCCATATTATAACCGACCGTTCGCTCATTACGTATTCGACGAACGCGTCGGCCATTGAAATTTTTCTCCTCCGCCTATCCGAACTGAATTCGCGAATTTCATGACCTTCGCTCTAGCTTCTATTCCCTCTAACTTCTATACATCGTTATATGTACACTCCAATATATTCTTTTTCTTTATTTGTTAAATTCAAGTTATTAAAATTTCTTCTTTAATTCGTTAAATATTCTATGTTCAATTTAAATGGTTCATTAATGTATAAGCAAGATTACTTTCGGGTTTGGGTAATTACCTTCGGTAATTTTTGTTTTTTATATTTCGAAGCTAAACTAATTTCGTTCTTCTCTGAAAATATAACGAAGAATGCTGGTTGCGGAATTTTATTATTACATTGTACTACTACATTTTACCATTGTATTTTATGTTATATTTTACTATTACTTTTTACTATTGAACTGTGATATTGTATTTTGCTATTATTTTGTACTATTACATTTTGATATTATAGTATTTTAGTATCTCACTTTGCTATTACATTTTGTTGTTACAATTTTTTATTGCATTTTGCTATTATTAAATTGTTGCTATCGAATTTTACTATTTTATTTTGATATTACATTTTGCTATTGCACTTTGCTGTTGCACTTTGCTATTGCACTTTGCTATTGCACTTTGCTGCTGCAGTTTGTTACTGCACTTTGCTATTGTACTTTGCTACTGCACTTTGCTATTGCATCTTGCTATTGCATTTTGCTATTGCACTTTGCTACTGCACTTTGCTACTGCACTTTGCTATTGAACTTTGCTACTGCATTTTGCTACTGCACTTTGTTACTGCACTTTGCTATTGTACTTTGTTACTGCACTTTGCTACTGCACTTTGCTATTGCATCTTGCTATTGCATTTTGCTACTACACTTTGCTGTTGCACTTTGCTATTGCATCTTACTATTGCGTTTTGCTGTTGCAGTTTGCTACTGCACTTTGCTGTTGCATTTTGCTATTGCACTTTGCTACTGCACTTTGCTACTGCGTTTTGTTATTGCACTTTGTTATTGTACTTTGCTATTGCACTTTGCTATTGCATTTTACTATTGCGTTTTGCTGTTGCAGTTTGCTACTGCACTTTGCTGTTGCATTTTGCTATTGCGTTTTGCTACTGCACTTTGCTACTGCATTTTGTTACTGCACTTTGTTATTGTACTTTGCTACTGCACTTTGCTATTGCATCTTGCTATTGCATTTTGCTACTGCATTTTGCTAATACACTTTGCTGCTGCACTTTGCTATTGCATCTTGCTATTGTGTTTTGCTACTGCATTTTGCTGTTGCACTTTGTTGTTACATTTTGCAGTTACATTTTGCTGTTGCACTTTGCTGTTACACTTTGCAGTTACATTTTGCTGTTGCACTTTGCTGTTACATTTTGCAGTTACATTTTGCTGTTGCACTTTGCTGTTACATTTTGCAGTTACATTTTGCTGTCACATTTTGCTGTCACATTTTGCTGTTACATTTTGCTGTTGCAATTTACTGTTGCATTTTGCAGTTACATTTTGCTGTCACATTTTGCTATTGCATTTTGAACTCGCATTTTGCTGCTGCATTTTGTTATTTCATGTTGGTACTTCATTTTACAACACCATGTTGCTACTCCATTTTGTTTAGACATTTTTAAAAGTTCAGAGTAAACAGACGTATTAATACCATCATTTTTTCTGATCAACAGATCGTGATAAAACGGAGGACGACCGCGCAACAACCCCAGAATCGTTACGCAGCACTAGTCCAGCATCCTCACCGCCACCACAATGGCAGTCTACCAGCACCCCAACCAGCACACCACCCAGACGCTTCATCTCCAGTATCCTAGGTGGAGATGTCCCCTACGGGAGCAGAGGTCACGTGCTAACTCGAGCAGAACGCAAAGAATATAGCAGTCCACCGATCGCGCCGTCTTCTAGCGATGCTTCTCAATTTCTCGCGAAATCCGAGAAACTCGTACTCCCGAGACCCACTACCCCTCCAAAGACACCACGAGTCGAACCACCGACCAGGGTCTCTGTTATACAGAGGGTTCCATCGCAGAATCAATCGGCTTCGAGGAGAGAGGATAAGGTGGAGATTCCACAGACACAAGAACCTGAACAGGTAAATTTAGTTTAACTTTTAACTTTTTCTGCATCTTTCAAGGTTATAGTTCTTTTGGATTATGGTATCTTTTGGATTATGGCGTCTTTTGGATTCAAACTTAGGTCATCTGGATTTAGACAGGTGTCTTTTGGATACTGATGTCTTTTAGATTGAAATTTGGGTGTTTTGGAAACTCAAGTTTAGGTCTTCTGCATTCAAACTTAGGTCTTTTGAACACTGATGTCTATTGGATTCAAACTTAGGTCATCTGGATTCAGACAGGTGTCTTTTGGGTACTGATGTCTTTTAGATTGAAATTTAGGTGTTTTGGAAATTCAAGTTTAGGGCTTCTGGATTCAAACTTAAGTCTTTTGAACACTGATGTCTTTTAGATTCAAATTTCGGTTCTTTGGATTCAGATTGATGTCTTTTGGATTCTAACTTAAGTCCTATAGATTCAGACTGATGTCCCTTAGACACTGATATCTACTGCATTTAAGCTTTGGTATTTGGACATTGAAGTCCTTTGCATTCAAACTTAGGTCTTTGGACACTGATGTCCTTTAGAGTCAAACTTAGGTCTTCTGGACACTGATGTCCTTTAATGTCAAGCTTAGGTCTTTGAACACTGATGTCCTTTGCATTCAAGCTTAGATCCTTTGGATTCAAACTTAGGTCTCTTGGACACTGACGTCTACTGCATTCAAGCTTAGGTCTTTGGACACTGATGTCCTTTAGAGTCAAACTTAGGTCTTCTGGACACTGATGTCCTTTAGAGTCAAGCTTAGGTCTTTGAACACTGATGTCCCTTGCATTCAAGCTTAGATCCTTTGGATTCAAACTTAGGTCTCTTGGACACTGACGTCCACTGCATTCAAGCTTAAGTCTTTGGACACTGATGTCCTTTAGAGTCAAACTTAGGTCTTCTGGACACTGATGTCCTTTAGAGTCAAGCTTAGGTCTTTGAACACTGATGTCCTTTGAATTCAAGCTTAGGTCCTTTGGATTCAAACTTAGGTCTCTTGGACACTGATGTCCACTGCATTCAAGCTTAGATCTTTTGGACACTGATGTCCTTTAGAGTCAAACTTAGGTCATTTAAGTTTGAACTGTATTTCTTTTGGACTCTGATATCCTCTGCATTTGAACTGCATGTCTTCTGAACACTGATGTCCTATAGATTCAAACTTAGTTCTTTTCGATTCAGACTTATGTCTCTTAGGTTTGAACTGTATGTCTTTTGAATTCAAACTGCATGTCTTTCAAATCAAACTGATCACTGCGTTTCTAACACTTATAACATTCTAAGCAGCAATATACAGAGAACATCGTATATGTATATCACATCAAATACTTGTAAGAATGCAGATATATCAAAGAACAAGCTACAGAGCAAAATATTCTTGGCTTATAACATTGAGTCACACTCGTGACGCACATCAAGTTGAAACGTAACAAACCTGAATTTGAATCACGATCCACTTTAAAGTTCATGCGTCCAAAATAATAACAAGGTTCAATAAAGTTTGAAATGTCGTCTCAAACAGGACCAGTGATCATAGCAGTCCAGGCCCATATAGAATCAATCAATCGAAACCTCTCAAACACCATTTTATCCATCTTATCCTCCACAAATATATCCAAAACCAAAAAATATATCTTCCACCTTAAACTCCAACCCTTCCACCTTAAATCCCAATGCAGAGCCCACACTGAGTTAGCCCACAAAATACCTGCTCCTATAAAACCAAAATACAGTAGTTCCCATGGAAACTCATTATCCACTTTACGAAGATGATCTAACCTGTTACCTAACGCACGAAGCTCATATCCCGAGGGCTACTGGACCGTTCGGAATGTTTCCAACCAGCTTTCCTTCCTACTCGGATCACTTTCGTAATAACCCGAAAACAGCATGGTAGGTCACTGTTCTCTCATTGGAGCCGTTTACCCACCGTGTGGTTACTGCCCTGAGTAGCGTGATTCAGCTGGTTTCGAGCATTCGCCCCGAGCGAAATAACTCCGGTGACGGCATAGAAATCTCTGCGTAACATTCTAGTGCAAGATTACTTACTCTATTTCTATGAATACAATGTTCGTTGTGTAATACATATGAAACTGACTTTCAACGGAAGAAATCTTGCTAATTGATTTGCGAGATAAAATGTAACAGGATACTTTATCGAATACAGTGATATGGATCTGGAAATTGCTGCAATACGTGGTTGCTGAAATGTGACTCTTTGTTGGAATTGTTTGTGGCTCCATGTGCGTTAAGTATGTGGATCATGTGAGGACGTTCAGAGTGGAGAACATTATTTATTTGTTTTATAACTTTATTTATTATTATAACTTTATTTATTATTTACTTTATAACTTTGAATCAAGTGTAAATCTGTTAAAGTGGGCAAAAAGTTCATCTTCAGACTTGAGTTCAAGGTCAAACTTCTTTATCGATGCATCATGTGAGGATGTTCAAAATGGAGAACATTATTTGTTGTAACTTCTCTATCTTTACTTTATATATTTCAATCAAATGTAGATTTGTCAAAGTGGTCAGAAAGTTCATCTTCAGACTTGAGTTCAAGGTCATACTTCTTTATCGATGCATCATGTGAGGACGTTCAGAGTGGAGGACATTATTTGTTGTAACTTCTCTAACTTTATTTTATATATTTCAATCAAATGTAGATTTGTCAAAGTGGTCACAAAGTTCATCTTCAGACTTGAGTTCAAGGTTAAACATTTTTATCGATGCAGCATGTGAGGATGTTCAGAATGAAGAACATTATTTGTTGTAGCTTCTCTATCTGTATTTTATAACTTGGAATCAAATGTATGTCTATAAAATTGGTCAGAAAATTCACCTTCAACCTTGAGTTCAAGGTGAAACATTTTTTTCGACGTACCATGTAGTATCAATTATGAGGATGAAAAATCTCAATAAGAATTATTAGTGAGAACTTAACTTATTTATTATTCAAGAAACTTGATAATGTAACTGACAAGTTACATTATTTATTATTCAAGAAACAAGTACACGTCTTAGTTGTCCCATCATCTGACAACCCTGATCCTAACTTCAGATGCTGACAAAATAGCTGTTGACTGTCATGCATCGTCAAAAATACTCATAGTACTAACAAACCTCATGGTACTAATGATCGTAATGATATCTTAAACACATTTTACTTTGAACCAATGAAAATCCATTAAAAAGACCTAACCAAATAAATAACCCCTTGCGCTCGAACGTAATTTGACTGTTTGCAAACAGCAACTTTAAAGCTTAATTAAAAAATTAAATGAATTCTCTCGAGGTTATTATTTCTCTCCTAATAATATCTACTTTTGTTTCGTTTCTCTATGTTTATACATCACACGTGTCATATTATAGAATCAGCTAAAAAATGCTTATTTCTAATTATTGTATTAAATAAAATGGTAACAGAGTCACCCCTCGAGCGCAAAGGATTAATCTTGACCTCAAGGCTGCAGGTGAAACCCTTTTACCAACATACCTCACAGTATTCGATTGACTGATTGATTTTATAAGGGCCTTATAAGGGCATCGACTGCTATGATCAGTATCCCATAGTCCTCAAGAATATAAAAACTAACTCCTTCATCTCCATCCTCTCAGAAAACAGCATCTAATATCTCGTAATCTCTCGGACTACCGTTATAAATACCTACGCGATGCGTGTACCGGACCAATCCTTCAAGTGACATCGTTATCTATGCAGGAACAGCCTATCGATTACGCGGTGCCGAAGAGAAAGGAAGAGGACGAGGAACGAGGTCGCGAAGGCGCAAAAGTGTCTCGCGCGATCGGTAATTCGATCGCCAGGCCTTTGTTAGCCATGAGACTGTCAGGGCCTCAGGTGGTCCACGCCGCTGCGGGCCACGGCCGGTCCTCCAATTCCGGAAACAACGGTGGTTCCGGTTCTGCAGGGGGCTCCAGCAACTCCGGCAGTGGGTCCTCCTCCAGTTCCGGCGGAAGCGGAAACTACTGTGGCGGCGGCGCTGTTACGGGCGGCAGCGGAGGTGGAGGAGCGGTGGGCGGCGGAGCTGGCGGCGGTGGAATGAATCCTGGAGGGAATGGAGGAAGAGGAAACTATGGACCTAGCTCGCCGCCGACGGGATCGTTGCCGCCTTTTTATGAGTCGCTCAAGGGCGGGAATAATCTGGCGAATTTTGCGAATCAGTATAACAGCACTCAAGGTAAGATCTTCAGAATAGGGATGGATATAGACCAGGGGTGGCCAAGCTCCTTGATAGTCCAAGCCATTTTTCAAAATTTGAAATGTTTCGCGAGCCGCAATTTTCGATGGCGCAGTTTTCGATGAGTCATATCATTCTTAACTTGGACGGAAATGAAATTTTTTACAACGTTGCACTTAGTATTTCATATTTGTCGTTAGTAATTTCAAAGACATTTTGAACCACATACGGAATGATAATAATTTTTTAAAATATAATAGCACAAAAATGAAAAGGGAACTTGGGTACATTTATCGAGAGCCACAAATAATCCTTCAAAGAGCTGCATGTGGCTCGCGAGCCGCAGGTTGGCCACCCATGATATAGACTAATGGGGATATAGATTCGATCAAATGTGGGTGCTGGAATATGAGATTTTGAGGAGGGATTTTGAGGAGGGATTTGAGGAGAGATTTGAGGAGGGATTTGAGGAGGGATTTTAAGGAGGGATTTGAGGAGGGATTTGCTGTTATAGGGATTTAGTGATCTAAGCTGGGAGAGAGAGTGGGGGTGGAGGAATTGGGGGACGTAGAGACTTAGAGGCGTAGGAATACGGAGATGTGGGAATTTGGGGATATGAGAATCTGGGAATGTGGGAATTTGCAGACGTAGAAATTTGGGGACGCGGGGATTTGGGGATCTAGAGATTTGGGGACGTGGGTAGTTGAGGACGTGGGGATTTGGGGACGTGGGGATTGGGGGACGTGGGGATTTGAGGACGTGGGGATTTCGGGGACGTGGGGAATTCGGAGCGTGGGGATTTCGGGGACGTAGGGAATTCGGAACGTGGGGAGTTCGGAGTGTGGGGAGTTCGGAGCGTAGGGATTTCGGGGACGTGGGGAATTCGGAGCGTGGGGAATTCGGAGCGTGGGGAATTCGGAGCGTGGGGATTTCGGGGACGTGGGGAATTCGGAGCGTAGGGAATTTGGAGCGTGGGGATTTCGGGGACGTGGGAAACTCGGGACGTGGGTATTTGGGGGACGTGGGGAATTCGGAGCGTGGGGATTTCGGGGACGTGGGGAATTCGGAGCGTGGGGATTTCGGGGACGTGGGGAATTCGGAGCGTAGGGATTTCGGGGACGTGGGGAATTTGGACCGTGGGGATTTCGGGGACGTGGGGAACTCGGGACGTGGGTATTTGGGGGACGTGGGGAATTCGGAGCGTGGGGATTTCGGGGACGTGGGGAATTCGGAGCGTGGGGATTTCGGGGACGTGGGGAATTCGGAACGTGGGGAGTTCGGAGCGTGGGGATTTCGGGGACGTGGGGAACTCGGGACGTGGGTATTTGGGGGACGTGGGGAATTCGGAGCGTGGGGATTTCGGGGACGTGGGGAATTCGAGACGTGGGGAATTCGGGACGCGGGAAATTCCTGACTTGGGGAATTCGGGACGTGGGGAATTCGGGACGTGGGGAACTCGGGACGTGAGGAATTCGGGACGTGGGTATCTAGGGACGTAGAAGTTTGGGAACGTGGGGATTTGGGAACGTGGGGATTCGAGGACGCGGGAATTTGGGGATATGGAAATTTGGGAGTATAGGAACTTGGAAGTCCAGAAACTTAGCAATCACCACCCAGAACCTATTAGTAACTTCTAGAGCTAACTTCTAAAGCAAACTTTGAAACCTAGAAAACTACCCATGAATGCCTATAGTTGCTCATCTCCCTTGCTCATACCCTAAACACATCCCCTTCTTCCTCAACCTATAATCCTCAACACGCAACCTATACTATGCAACCTAATCATTAACCATCAACCGCACCCTAACAACTAAACTCCTTTCAGGAAACGGCTACTTGACCCCATCCCCCACGGTAGGCATGGAGTGCGACACCGGTCAACAAGACGTGAACTCCCAGCACTCTCAATACAACGCCCAAGAGGGGAAGCAGTACTCCCTCTTACAAAACGTATGCGCCTCTTACGGCTTAACCTTGAAAGAAGAAGAGGACCTCTCACCCTACAAGATCCAAGCAAACGACCTCTTATCAGGCCAGTACGGCACCTACGACATGACGGACACCGGGATGATGGTGGACATGGTGACCGGTGCCGTGGTGGATCCTCTTCAGTTCACTGCCACTCTGACCTTCAGTTCACCGTCGGATCACACCGCTCTTCTGGAAAGTCTGAGCGACGCCGCTGACCTGTTTCTGCCAAGGTTACCAGCGGAGGACGGCAGCAACGATCTTCTGGAGGAGTCGCTGCATTCGCCAGCCTCGGCTGGCAGCGGTATTGGGCAGGACGCGGGTCAGATGACCACTCCCGTCGAACCTAGCGTCGATCCTTTCCCGGAGCACAGCATGGCCTTGACCAGGGGTTTCGATGCATCTAGGTAAGTGGTCTACGGGACTGGTGGAGTCGAACTGATGGTCGCACGCGATACGGCGCGCTTATGCAAATATTTCTGTGAAAGGCTGCAACTCTGCGGAGTAACCTGAAAGAGCGAGGCGTTGCTCTTTGACCCTTCGTACAGTCTGCGGCAAAGTTGTTGGAGGATGTGTGATGGATGAGGGTTAGGGAGATGCAAAGCTTATAGGGTTAGGTTTATAGGGATTTAAGGGTTTTGAGATGGGGTAAGAAGTTGGGGACATAGGAATTTGAGGAGTTAGTGAGTTGGGGTAGGGATAGGGGAATATAGGAATTTGAGGAGTTAGTGAGTTGGAGTAGGGATAGGGGAATATAGGAATTTGAGGAGTTAGTGAGTTGGAGTAGGGATAGGGGAATATAGGAATTTGGGTGCTTGACAATTTGGGGATGTAGGAATTTAGGGGTGTCGAGAGGAGGGATTGGGGATTTGTGGATCTAGGGATTTGGGAGGTGGGAACTTGGAGATGTAGGTATTAGAGAAATTTGGAATTTAGGGGTATAAGAACGTAGGGATATTGGAAGCTAGGAGTTTGGGAATCTAGGAATATTGGAAGCTAGGAATTTGGGAATCTAGGGATATTGGAAGCTAGGAATTTGGGAATCTTAGGGATATTGGAAGCTAGGAATTTGGGAATCTTAGGAATATTGGAAGCTAGGAATTTGGGAATTTAGGGATATTGGAAGCTAGGAATTTGGGAATCTAGAGATATTGGAAGCTATGAATTTGGGAATCTAGAGATATTGAAAGCTAGGAATTTGGGAATCTAGGGATATTGGAAGCTAGGAATTTGGAAATCTAGGGATATGAGAAGCCAGGAATTTAGGAATTTAGGGATATGGGAATTCAGGAATTTGGAAATCTAGGGATATGGAAATCCAGGAATTTGGAAATCTAGAGATATGGGAATCTAAGGATTTCAGAACTCAGAGATTTGGAGATCTGAGAATTTGAAAATTCAGGGTTATGCAAATCTAGGAATATAATGATCAGAGAATTTATAGATCTAGGGAAAATTTGTGAATTTAAATTCTTTCACGTTTGCATATTAATTTTGATTCAAATGAATATTGCACTCGAGTGTACCTCGAGATTGTCTGCATATTTAGTTCCCACAGTTTTCAAGCAAATTGAAAGCATAATGATAAAATATCTGTGCGCAAACTATCTCGTTAACCTGCTTGTACTCACATTATAAAATGCATAACAAACTAAGAAATTCCCTATATTGATAATAGTGACAATAAAGCAGTAAATTGAGTACCAGGAAATTCCCTAGATGAAGAATAGAGCAATAGAGTACCAATAAATTCCCTATAGTGACAATAAAGCAACAAATGGAATACCAACAAAATTCTCTATACTCATAATAGAACAAAGAACCAAGAAATTCCCTACGTGGAAAATAGAGTAAATAGAGTACCAATAAATTCCCTATACTGAGAATAAAACAACAAATGGAATACCAAAAAATTCCCTATACTTATAATAGAACAAAGAACCAACAAATTCCCTATATTGAAAATAGAGCAGTAGAATACCAAAAAATTCCCTATAATTACAATAGAACAAAGAACCAACAAATTCCCTATATTAACAATGGAGCAATAGAGCACCAAGGAATTCCCTATACCGACAATAGAACAGTAAACAACCAAAAATCCCCCATATTAATAGTAGAACAGCCAACAAAAAAAATTCCCCATAAAAAAATGTCGAGATTGACCTTCCACTTCAAAACGATGAAATCGTGGGAAAGTCACTCGTCAACCACTTAAATATAATGCAAATAAATAACCGTGTTTGTTCAGGCACTACACGGCGGCTCCTCAACATTTCAGCACCTCTAAGTTAGGCTTGGCGTACACCACGGGCGAGTCGGGTTATCAGTCGGTGTCGAAGGAACGTCCCGAACTGGCTCTTCACATCAACCAGAATCATCAGAATCAGTCGGAGCCGCAGTTGCAACAGCTACAGATACAAGTGCAGCTGCAGCATCAGCAGCAACAACAGCAACAGCAAAATGCAGCCTCGCCGCACCAACAACATCAAGGACTACTGAGCCCGGGATTAAGCTTCACCGGTAGTGGTTAGTGTTTCTATTTATTTTGTGCTACAATATCGTAATAAACACTTCGCGGTCCGGGGTTAATGGACCATGTCTAATTTATTTGAAACGAGTTAGAGTTGCAATGTGATATTGTTTATTTCGAGCTTGTAAAATGAAGTGTACGTTAAGTGACCATAACGATATCGTAACGAAAATAACATTGGAAAGGAGATATTAGTAGTAAAGGATATGCGTAGTAAGGTGACCGAGTTTGTCTTAGAGAATTGCGCGGTAGGGCCTAGAATGTTGTGGGCCCAAAGTAACAGTGTTGCGAAATCTTATGATCTAAAAACCTTAAAGTTTCTAAATCCTCAAGTCTCAAAATTTCCAAGTCTTAATGATCCTGAAGTTCTACAATCTTATGGGTCCAATATACTAAAGACCCAAAATCTATTGGGTCCTAATGGGTCCACAACACTTTGTGGACCTAAAGTAACAATATTCAGAAGTCTTACTTATTTCTGAACATCTCAAAGTTCCTAAATTCTATATTCTCAAAACTCGCAAGTCCCAAAGGTCCCAAAATCTTATGGGCCTAAATCTCAAGGTCCTAAAGTCTGATGGACCCAAATCTCAATGTCCCAAAGTCTCATAGTCCTTCAATCTCGATGTACCAAAATTTCAACGTGCTATAATCTTATGGTCCAAAATATCAAAGTCCCAAAATGGGGGAGTCCCAAACTCTGAAAGTCCCAAATTCTAGTGGTCTCGAAATCTCGAAGTTCCAAACCTTCATGGTTCCAAAATCGGAAAGTCCCGAAATCCTATGGTTTCAATGTCTCAAACTTTTGAAGTCTTAAGGTCCCAAAATTCTATAGTTCCAAAATGTCAAAGTCCCGAAACCCTATATAGTCCCAATGTCCCAAACTTGGAAATCTTAGGGTCCCAAAATTCTATAGTCCCAAAATCACAAACTCTGAAATCCTTATGGCCCCAAAATTCAAAAGTCCCAAATCTTGTCACCCCAAAATCTTATGGTTCCGAAATCTGAAAACCCCAAAGTCCCAAAATCCCAAAACTCGAAATTCCTCGAGTCTTAGGTCCCAAAATTGTATAGTCCAAAAATCCAAAAGTCCTAAACAGTCCCAAAACTTGAAGATTCCAAAGTCCCAAAACTTGAAGATCCCAAAGTCCCACAACTTGAAGATCCCAAACAGTCCCAAAACTTGGAGATCCCAAAGTCCCAAAACTTAAAAATTCCAAAGTCCCAAAACTTGAAGATCTCAAAGTCCCAAAACTTGAAGATCCCAAAGTCCCAAAACTTGAAAATCCCAAAGTCCCAAAACTTGAAAATCCCAAAGTCCCAAAACTTGAAGATCCCAAAGTCCCAAAACTTGCAAATCCAAAAATTCTGAAACTCCATAAATATCCAAAAGCTCAACCCCCAATCCTCAATAAAGATTTCTACCTTAATCAACAACGAAATAAACGGATTTGAACTATTTGGGCCTTACTACGTATATCGTTAGTTGTTAGTGAATAAAACATTTGAGAAAATTGATTTGAAGGTCTGGAACTGGATTCAGGGAGCAGCGTAGGTGGAAGTTTGCCAAGTCCCGGTGCAGCCAGTTGTTCGTTGGACACAGCTTCGACCAGCACGTCGCCCTCGTGCGCGTTGATGGAACACGCGCCCAGCCCGGCTACCACTGTGTCCACGGGGTCCGTGCAACCGAATGGGCCCGTTGGAGAACCGCCACTGACGCAACGGGTCGGTGTACTACAGCAAAGGGTAAGCACCCGAAATTGATCCAGGCAAAGGCATACTTCTCTTTCTTGCTGTCGAGGTCGAACATGACCGCTCGGAAACTATATGGCTCTGTTTCGCTAATTCGCCCTAAATCTTTCTTATTTGGCCGTTTCATGAATCTCCCGGATTAATTCTTAAATATTTATAGTTTATTTCTTTATTATTTGCGATCATGGCCAAGTTATCTTGTACAACTTTGGGCCTAGGTGTGTAATATTACACGAGGTAGAAAGACACTGAGCTATATGTAACAGTTACTCCGGTATCGAACGTGTTACGAAGCTTTATGTTACGAAGCTTCTCAGGAAGTAAAGCCTTGAAAGGTTCTTCCGTTTACCACTTTGTTACGAACTTGAACTTTTTAACCGACCGAGTATTTTTTTAATGAACAACATTGCCATATAGAAGTTCAATGAAATGTCTGCAGACTTGCTCCGAGATTGATTCATCCAACAGAATCACGCCATTATGCAATGCCAATCAAATTGAGTGCTTCATCCACTGTCATAAATTGAAACATAAAATCGACTTATGAAAAGCAAGGAGAAATATGAAGTTGTTTGTTTTTTATCGATAGCTGGGACTACCGGGTGATTGCCAGTTGGAGTTCGTAAACGGTGGCCACGGAATTAAAAATCCTTTGGCTATCGAGGGTCAGAGACAGGCTGCTGCTAATCGCGAGGAAGAGAGGGCAACCCGACCTCCGCCTGGCAAGGTAAACGCCATTCTTCAATGCTTTTCTTCGCCATATATCTCGTATTTTTCTTAACGCTTCATTAGCATTCCTCGAACTTTATAGAAATAATATTTAACTAGATCTGGAGTAGCCGATTAGAGTTCCAGTTATTTCTCTGTTGTCTGCGAGCTGTTTCGAAACGGATACGGTGGCCTCGCGTTATATTGCATATTTGCGGAGGGAGTTGTAGGAATGATCGAAACGGGACGGTGATAATTTAATAGGCAATGCGATGTGTGGGGATACAACTCGTGGCCATGTAATGCATTGTAATGTAACACGGTCATATAACGCGTGGTGATATAATGCGTCGCAACTCAATAACAGTTTATCTAATATAATGTGTGATCGTGTAATGCACTTAAAACAACGCGTAATAATATAACACGATGTAAAACAGTATATGGCAATATAACGCGAGGTCATACTACGCATCACAACACAACGCGTGATCGCATAATGTGCCATAATACAATGCGTTGCAATATAATGCGTCGTACTACAATACGTGGCAATATAACGCGAGGTAACACAGCGCATTGTAATTCAACGCGTGGCAATATAACGCGAGGTAATGCAACACGTCGTAACTCAATGCGTCGCAATGTAATGCGTGGTAATACAACGTATCGTATCGCAATGCATTGTAATTCAACGCGTGGCAATATAACGCGAGGTAACTCAACGCGTGGCAATATAACGCGAGGTAATGCAACACGTTGTAATTCAACGCGTAGCAATGTAATGCGTGGTAATACAACGTATCGTATCGCAACGCATTGTAATTCCACACGTGGCAATATAACGCGAGGTAACTCAACGCGTGGCAATATAACGCGAGGTAATGCAACACGTTGTAATTCAACGCGTAGCAATGTAATGCGTGGTAATACAACGTATCGTATCGCAACGCATTGTAATTCCACACGTGGCAATATAACGCGAGGTAACTCAACGCGTGGCAATATAACGCGAGGTAATGCAACACGTTGTAACTCAATGCGTAGCAATGTAATGCGTGGTAATACAACGTATCGTATCGCAACGCATTGTAATTCCACACGTGGCAATATAACGCGAGGTAACTCAACGCGTGGCAATATAACGCGAGGTAATGCAACACGTTGTAACTCAACGCGTAGCAATGTAATGCGTGGTAATACAACGTATCGTATCGCAACGCATTGTAATTCCACACGTGGCAATATAACGCGAGGTAACTCAACGCGTGGCAATATAACGCGAGGTAATGCAACACGTCGTAACTCAATGCGTAGCAATGTAATGCGTGGTAATACAACGTATCGTATCGCAACGCATTGTAATTCCACACGTGGCAATATAACGCGAGGTAACTCAACGCGTGGCAATATAACGCGAGGTAACACAACACGTCATAACTCAACGCGTAGCAATGTAATGCGTAGTAATACAACGTTTCGAATCGCAACGCACTGTAATTCTACACTTGGCAATATAGCGCGTGGCCATATATCGCATAGTCATATAACACGAGCTCCTATAACGATTAATCATACTTTTCTACAACCTGACGGTCCCCGTATTAGAAAGTTAAAAAAGCATCCACTATTTCATAATATAAAAATGCGGCAATATAACAAGAGACTACTGTATTCTCGAAAATATGTGTAGTAATGAGTTTTCCGATATGTCGATGAATAATAATGAAAATTTGTTAATTTTTTCAGGACGACGACCCAAACCGTTTCACGTGTCGCGTGTGTAGCAAGAACTTCAGCCTGCAACGATTGTTGAATCGCCACATGAAGTGCCACAGCGACGTGAAACGTTATTTATGCACGTTCTGCGGCAAAGGCTTCAACGACACGTTCGACTTGAAGAGGCACACCAGGACGCACACGGGTGTCCGACCCTACAAGTGCAATCTTTGCGAGAAGAGCTTCACCCAGAGGTGCTCTCTGGAAAGTCACTGCCTTAAAGTTCATGGAGTTCAGCATCAGTATGCGTACAAGGAACGTCGTACCAAGGTACGACCTATCTAAAATTCCTAAATCTTCAAATTTTTATATGTCCCTAAGTTTCGATATCCACACGCTGCGAATCTTTAAGCTATAAAGAACACTTGTGTACACTTGAAGCAAACACTATCCCGGGAATGTGTGTCCACGATATGTCTCTGTAATAAATTAACTCCTGTTATGTGTACCTAACAGAATAAGTAATTGGTTCTCTATAAGCATCTAACTCGGCTAGATAGCAACGGTTATAGTTAGCCTATGACACAGGTACAAAAATTGTCACCACAACGCGAGCATAATTAGAGCATAGTTGTAACAATATTGAAATATGGAATCTAACCGTGATTTTTCTTGTTCGACCCAGGTGTACGTGTGCGAGGAATGTGGTCACACGACGCAGGAGCCGGAGGTTCATTACCTTCACCTGAAAGATAAGCACCCGTACAGCCCGGCTCTGTTGAAGTTCTACGATAAGCGACACTTCAAGTTCACCAACAGCAATTTCGCCAACATGCTGCTCCAGGTGCGCACGTAGACTCCGACTAGAGTTACAAGTAAATGACATTTCTTAAAACTCCCGCGCACTGTCGTAACGAGTAAACGACAAATGTCGCACGAAGGACACGTTCGATTAGAGAATTATATATCGAGCTAGGTTACTAAGGGGGGCGTACGAAGAAAGCTTTCGTGAAGAATAGCAAAAAAAAGTATTTAGACAATAACGTGTGTAGGATGTACGAAGAGAAACGAGCAGAGAACAATTAAAAAAAAAAAAACATAACAGATGCAAGAACACGAAATTGTTCTTGGTCAATGTAACTCTTCAGGGTGGCCTGTTGCAACGGGACTCGCGGAATACGGACAGCTGCGTAAAGTCTGCCTCGAAGAGCCTCGAAGCGCCTCTTCAACGCGCCACGACGTTATTGCATTTGGGTCGGGCGTCCAGCTTCTGAAGAGACCCAGGACGAAGAAGAGACACGAAGAAGCGAACGGATCCCGGAGTTAAACGTCGCGCGAAAAGTACCTGCAGGTGGCGCCACATTAGCGGTGACACAGGACGGCACCCAAGGCCGATGACGATCGGATTACCGAGAAATTCCCAGCAGGAATTCCCGAGGATCGGCAGGATTTTCTGGATTCCCCTCCGGAGTGAACGTAGACGAAAACACTGGACTTTTGTATACACAGTATTGCGCTATCGAGTGCGCGACATTTTCGCGCGCAAATTCTTACCGACCGTAGGTAACTCGTATAATGTACATTTTAGACTATTTGCTATTTTAGCGTTTACGAAGAGTCGCGAAATTACACCCGAAGACTCGGATCGAACGTTTCAGGAATGACCGTCTACCTTGCTCGAGACGGGAGAACGAAGTTTGCTTTTATTTTGGAACGATTTTTCTTTATCTTCAGACGATGCACGGCAAGTTACGTTGCTTTCCGACTTAGAGGGTGAAACGATCACGGCGAAGCACCCGACGCCTGGGGAGACGTCGAGTGCTTCTAGAAATCTGTTACGTCGAAATAACGATATCGAAATCGCGATTGTGTATCGTTCGAGGTAACTGTATCCGTTCGATCGTAGCGTTCCTCGTTGACTGACGCGTTCGAGGAAACGAAAAGAATTCTCTTCTTTTGTTTTTCTTTTTAATTAAGTAATTATTAAACACCTATCGATACGCACCTTGGGAAATCTGTGATATGATAAGACACGATTTTTTACTCACTCCTGCGCGCACAAGATTTCGCTTATTGCACCTTGGTTCTTTCAGATGGGGTTACGCACATAGTGGAGTGAGATACGACACACACACACACATACACATTTACACATTCCACACGGCGTTTTCTAAATTTCGTAATTAGAAAATTTGTAAAAATGAGTTTCAATTTGTCTTCTTTTTTATGTGGTTAGGAAATAGACTGCTATATACAGTGAGTTCTAAAAGTAACACCTGGAGTTTGCAACAAATGCATTTATGTTGATGTAAATATTTATCTTTGCTGAACAAATTATGCTTCTACTTCACTGCATGAGATAAGATACATAACTATGCTAACAAAATTTTTATTAATTAATCATCTGTTCATAACAAATAAGGTTCTTTTACCGGATGATTTTTTTAAAGCTAGTGACAGTTGTACAAATAAATTCAACAAGAATTTATAATATACTTTTATGTAACCTTTGCTTGATGAATTTAAAAACAAACTATATGTTCTCAAATATACAAGCTTCCTTGAATAAGGTATCCTTCAAACAAAAACTATAAATTGCAACTTTAGAAATGTTTTATGCGATCATTTTATTCAGATTATTTAATCAAGCTATTTAATTAACTCTCCCAAATAATGTGATATTATTATAACATGGTAACTATTTAAATATGTTCGAGCAACTGAAATTAAAAAATTATCAAATGTTATTTTGTAAAAGATCTGTACATGTTGGTAAAAAATGAATGCTAAGTGATTATATTTCTATGTGTCCATTAATGAGATCTTTTACCTCTATTTTATTTGTGAAGATAAATATTTTATTTAAGATAAATGCTTCTCGCTATGCATAGGTGTTTACTTACTTTTAGTACATATTGTACAATCGCATGCAAAGTGGGCTTCGCTTAAAAAACATAGTAAGAGGAATATCTATATTTCTTTTTCTATAATTTTCCTTAAAATTATTCTAGAAGTTCTGTAGATCCTCTGTAGAACCTTTCGCTAATTGCTCCAAGATTTTCCTTTCTAGAATATTTCCTTACATCCTCAGTTTTTTAATTTTCTTAGAATCCAAGGAAAATTGTGGCAGTCCTTATCCAGAGGTCTATGTCTTAACACATCTACACACATACACATTTGCATACACAAACACAAACACATACAAATGGGGTTTCGTGCAATTCTACGGTGGTAGGACATATGTTTATTCGGGTGACACATGGGGTGCACATACAGTAATAATGAACCTCGATTCGACTTTATCGTCGAGAAAGTGGTTCGAGTCTTCGTTGTGAGGACGACTTGCAATTTCGCGAGTGAATTGAATCCCAGTTAGATACGTAGAGAAGATGGCGACACATGGCCGAGTTATGGTCCGCGAAACGGGTATATATGTATACTTTTGCAGGGGCAAATAGGGTGCTGAAACAGAGTGCACGAATCGACACGATGCTCTTACGAATAGTATTCTCGGTTTATTGTAGAATTGCATGGATATTGTATACAAGGATATATCATTTTGTGGATATATTTTTGGACAGAGTTTACCACAAGAAGCGAGCTAAAATTTGGAGGTCCAGAATAGTTAACGTAAATGAACATCTCGGTTGTATGCTAAGCCTCTTATAAGCTCGTGATCGGTGTAAATAGTATTCAGGTAGCTGATAATTGTATTTACGAGATATTTTAATAATTTTATAGCATACTGAGTAGACCGGTAATGGTCCTCGTGGGCACAGGCTTGCATGACATGGAATTTTCTCATTTTTTAATTTAAAAATTTTGAAGTTAAAGTGTTTGAAAACCTTATAACTTTAAAGTTTGAAAATTTGGAAATTAAAAAACTTAGGAACCTGACAATTTAATCTGGAAGTTGGGTTATATAAAAGTTTGAGAATTGGAAATTTGAAGATCTGAAAATTTAGGAATTTGTATTAGGAACTGTAAAAAGATTTTCAAATTTCTAACCTAGAAAATGAATGCACACCTGTACCCAGTTGTCCATTACTGAAGTGGACGTTATTCCGATGAACATTGGGTAAATTGTACATAGTAAATGTTAATAGCGGATTGCGCGGGAAACAGAGTCTTAACCTTGAATAATTATATCAGTACCTTTATACATATCGATAATGTATACTATGTTCGCGTCTCCCTTGATAATACTCAAGGACAATGGTACTTCTCGTCGCAATCTGTTCGTTACGAATATTTTATTGCTAATATTATTATATTATATATTATTATTAATATTATTATTTCTATCATGATTATTTAATTTACGTCCAGTATTGTCTGAAACAGTAGCACTTAGATATTCTTATCATCATTATTAATATAAATCTCCATTTATACCTGCTATCATGTTACATCAACAGTTATTCACGTTAACGCCTCGATGCGACAAGACTCTATCATCCTCTAGTACTATCGCAATAATTAATGTTATATTATTATTGAATATCGTTATTGCTGCTCGATTAATAGTTTTGGTTATTGACTTTATTATTAATATATAAATAAATGAATAAATATATATATATATATAGAAATATACAAAGAAACATATTATGTATATCAACGTTATTAATGTCTGCGGAAACGACTTTTCTTGTTGCGTGAAAGACAAGGTGCACCGTGTATGTCTGTAGATGAATGTGTGTTACGAGTGAAAGAGAAAAGCGTATTTCAAACGACTGGATACTGTGTATATCGCATTCGTGGAACTTTGCGTCAACCTTCGTAAAGAATATTGATCTTGATCGTTAACCCGATCGTCATTAATTGATGCTGACCGTAATGAAATGCGGATACGCGCTGTCTGTGTATGTAGAAATGGAAAAAAATAATAAAATTAATATTCTACTGACTCGCTTATTCTTCCACCACCTATTCAAGGATACGGAGAGTCAATTGTACCCAGAATCTCTGCATAAATATACGTTTATCTTCGATACTTTTACAATTGCTCATTAATTGCATTAATATAATACAATCGACGAGTCATGCGATTCTTCCGGTGACGAGTTTCTTCGTGACAAAGCGGAATCCGAGCTTCGTTGGGAAAGAATATCTGGCGGAAGAGACGGAACAATGAATCCTGCGTACACTCGGGTGTTCTGCTAGCAACGTTCCATAGTTTTGGCGTGTTCGCTGGGCTGCAATGTCAAAATGATAAGAGACAGAGTGCTACTGCTACGGTTAAACTACTACTCCAGGATGTGTTTTATCTGCAACAGAGAATGATGCCGGTGTGATGATTCCTCGGCAAAGACGCGACGAGCGGGTATGCACGGTGGGTCAAAATAGTGGATGGTCGTGTGTCGGCCTCCTGCTCGACTCCGACTCGTTGATTTCATCAAACGCTGTTTAACTCGGTATACACACAGGGGAATCGTTCTCTTACGAACGATTTCGCAACGCTTTTGTTGGCCCACGAATCGAGGCTTCACCAGCGATATTTTTTTTTTGTTTTTTTTTACTCACTACTGATTACGAAGCTGGGCGGTGTGTTTCTGAACTTAGCAGGTACCTTGGGCGCGTCCTTTCGACCTCCTGGTGATTTTTCTTCGTTGAGAAGTTTCACCTGTTACAAATCATTTATAAGACTTTCTTTTCTATAACTTTATGAGTCACTTTATAAAGTTACTTTGTAAATATACTTTACAAATTATAGAATGTGATCATAAAATATCTGGCTGACCTGTTCGTCGATCGCGTTAAACTGCCACTTCCACGTATGATTATATAGGAAAGGTCGATGATCGAATCTGTTATCGTCGGGACTGTAAGTCTCCGCGTGACAGGACGGCGTGAGAATAGTCATTTTGTGTCTATTTATCGCGTAGCATCTATAGAAGTGCTTCACCTTGTCAGCCACCTGCAAAGAATCTTTAGTTAAAGACATTCATAATGTACTGGTTAAATTAACAATTTAAACTTCATAGTATTTACCTCTTTTGGAGTGCATTTGTCCCACGTATGAACAAGTTTGCAAAACATGGAGAAAGGACCAGTACATTCCTGCTTTCTCAAGCGTCCAAAGATACCAAGTTCCTTGTACGTCATACCCATGTCCACTTCATCCAGCTGCGACAATTGTCCTGCTTGTAAGGGTTCTAGTTCAGCAGTTGGAGGGGCATCCAAGATTTTATCCAACACGCTGATTCCATGTTTTCTCCTGAAACAAGTTTAATAATTATATATCTACTAGAACCTAACCGAGAAGAAAATGGAGATAGATGGTTAGATAGATAAGTTACCTGAAGTAACTGAGGAATGCTTTTAAATCATTCTTTGCAATTCCACCTATGGGGTTGATGTCAGCGCTGCTGCAATCATATTTTGTGAAATAACCTCTAAGCGCTTCATCAACGTTGCTACTTCCTAGTACAAGCAAACCACCTGGCCGTCCTCTGACCCACAGCATCAGTTGGGCAAATAAATACGCTATCACCATTCTTAACCGTGCCTTAAAAATGAAATAATTTCTATGGAAGTCCGAATATCACATGTGACAGTCAACGTTAAAATATATACCTGTATATTCTGCAGAGCTAAATTCTCCCTGGGAGATCCTCCTTGTACCTTAAATCTCGGTGTCAGTTTGGTGACTTGTTGGAAGATATTTAGAATAGCGGAGACTGCAAGGTCGATGACTATACTGTGGTGGTAGGAGCCGATCTGGTTAGCGAGTTCGGCAGCTCTTGTCTTAGTTTCGGTGGACGAATTCTCAGAGCCCATGTAACAGGTTACCAATATTGTGTTGCATAGCTGTTTTGGATCAGTGGGTACGTATTCGCAATCGCCGACTATCTTCCTGATGTCTGACAGCACTTGAGCATCTAAATATGAATATTTTTTATATGTTATTAGATGATTATAAAGGTAAGCTAGATAGTATTTGTTTCAAATCTTTTGAAGTAGTATTTGTCTATTATGCCTGTCATATTCCTGAATTTTCAATTCCTAACCTAACCTAAGTACCACAATGTAATACATCATATCTAAGCAATAACATACCTCCTTCGTTCACTGACTCCACAATCATGGTACACATGGAATACACCATGCAAGCAGACGCCGCAGAGTCCACACCACCGCTCAAGGGTAAGAAGAATCCACCCTGACAAGAACGCCTTTTGGCAAAGGAAATAACGAATAAATACCAAGCTCACAATGAACAATCTAGAACAAACAATCTAGATAAACCTGAGATAATCCCACAGCCAGCAAGCAGGCGCCATCGCGATCTCTTCTTCAGGACTATAAACCATCTTCCCAGTTATATTGTCGTTTTCATAAGGCCCAACGTCAACGTTTATCGGTCGATCAGGAGGAGTCGAGATCAGATTCTCAGAAGTAAGAGCAAAGTCTACCTTGACGCGTGGATAGCTAGGTGACTTTGCGGCCAAATGAGTACGCGACCTGATGCTGTTTCTGTAACTCCTAAATGAAACAGTGGTACATGTAAATTAGAATGCAAGCTGATTGAGTCATGAGAGACTTGAGACTTTCACGTTGAGTCATGTTATCAAACCTTATGTCCTCCAAATCGAATGTGGCGACGGTGACTGATACTTCGTTGAGGGCAAACTCTTTGCCTCGATTTAGTATCTGACCGTTCAGGGTGATGGAGGATCCACCGTTGAAGTAGACTCTGGAACCATCACAACCTCGCAAATTGCTGAACATGTAACAACCGCCGGACTTGAAGGTGGCCGATTTCACGAGGTCGATGGTGACGTATCCTTTCCGGAGTTGAAAGTAAGAGCCACTACCTTTAAATATGAAGCATAAATTAATCGGAGGTTCAAGTAATGTGTGAGGATAACAAGATGGCATGTAACTAAAAGGTACTTTTCTACCATTTCTGTCATATCGTTTTAGATTCTTAGGGTGCTGACATAATTCTTCAACTCTAGTTAGGTTAACTATATACAAATAGACCTTGTAGGTTTTTCCTCGTATCTGACTTTCATTAGACATTTCGTGGATTTTCCCTGAATACCAACTTGTTATCCTTGCAGTACAGTTCCGTATTTACCATTTGCAATAATTTCAACGCCATCCAAGCACATTGGAATGTGATTGCTCATTGGGTTCCACAGTTCCTCGCAAATTTCAAAACCAACGCACGTGTCTCTGGTGGAAATAACAGCATCGCCAAATGGTACCACCGTCTGACCAGTGATTTGTGAGATCATTCTTGGAAGAAAATAATCCTCCACTGTGCGTTCCTGCAATAAAACCGCACGTGATGCTCGGTGACTTAATGCGTTACGACATGGCGTGACAAGGTCATACAACGCATAACGATGCAACGCTTGGAAATACAACGCGTGGCTCTAGAATTCATTTAGGATGCAACGCTTGGATATACGATGCGTGTTTATACAATGCGTTGACGATGCAGTGCTTAGAAATACAATGCGTGGCACTACAATGCGTTGACGGTGCAATGCTTAGAAATACAATGCGTTGACGGTGCAATGCTTAGAAATACAATGCGTTGACGGTGCAATGCTTAGAAATACAATGCGTGGCTCTACAATGCATTGGCGATGCAACGCTTAGAAATACAATGCGTGGCTCTACAATGCGTTGAGGATGCAATGCTTAGAAATACAATGCGTGGCTTTACAATGCATTGGCGGTGCAACGCTTAGAAATACAATGCGTGGCTCTATAATGCATTGGCGGTGCAACGCTTAGAAATACAATGCGTGGCTCTACAATGCGTTGAGGATGCAATGCTTAGAAATACAATGCGTGGCTCTACAATGCATTGAGGATGCAATGCTTAGAAATACAATGCGTGGCTCTACAATGCATTGACATCGCAACACTTAGAAATACCACGCGTGGTTCTACAATGCATTGAGGATGCAATGCTTAGAAATACAATGCGTGGCTTTACAATGCATTGAGGATGCAATGCTTAGAAATACAATGCGTGGCTTTACAATGCGTTGAGGATGCAATGCTTAGAAATACAATGCGTTGAAGATGCAATGCTTAGAAATACAATGCATTGGCGGTGCAACGCTTAGAAATACAATGCGTGGCTCTACAATGCGTTGAGGATGCAATGCTTAGAAATACAATGCGTTGAAGATGCAATGCTTAGAAATACAACGCGTGGCTCTACAATGCGTTAAGGATGCAATGCTTAGAAATACAATGCGTTGAGAATGCAATGCTTAGAAATACAACGCGTGGATCTACAATGCATTGGCGATGCAACGCTTAGAAATACAATGCGTGGCTCTACAATGCATTGGCGGCGCAACATTACGGAATACAACGCAAGACTTCTCGACGCATGGTGATACAGCATATAGTAATCTAACGCGTCGATACAATGTACATACAGTAATTTAACGCGTAGTGATACAACGCAAAAGTGATTTAACGCGTGGTGATACAATATACAATTCTTCAACGCGTGGTAATACAACACCGAATGATTCAACGTATGACACTACAACAAGTAATGATCTTACAAGTGGCAATATAACAAATATTAAAATGTGAAGTGTTACAATATAACGCATTGAGGCTACAATTGTAAAAATCTGAATATTCCAATACTGAAAATAACACAACTATGATTTGAAAATACTTTAAATATTCAATTTTTACTAACATTATAATACTCAAATTTGGTTAACAGTCTAGTGACCTAACACGTGACCATACAGCGCAGTGTTCAACAATAAATTAGACTACCCGGAAGGTCAAAATATCCTATGCATCGCATGTTCAATCTGATAGAACAACCTTGGTCCACGGCGAAAACCACCTCGATTCCCTGTAATTGCCGTCGTCGCACATCTGCATCTTGGGTCTGATCAGCAGAATACGTCGGTTCAGGAAGGACACTCGACAGTTGTATGTCACATTCTTGTGCATGACCGGCATACCAACGTCGATTAGCATGTCTTTCACGATCGGTGATTTGATGATCATCGCGAGAACCTCCCAGCTGTGCAGCAGAGTGTCGGACTCGTAGAAATGGTCTTCGCAGCCGTATCCGCTGTTGATCATAATTAACCTATTAGTATTCACGCTTTAATTTATCAATTGAGTAATTGTTAATTATTTAAATAATTAAGTAAATAAATATTTTCAATGCTAAATAGTTTCAATGTTAAATAATGCATATTCAATACTAATAATTAAAAATAATAACAATATCTGGAGCTTATATGGCGGACTTAAAATAGAATTAAAGAGTTAAGTACCTGAATGTGTATTTTCTGATCAGTTTTGATTTAGAAAATGCAATATATTTGTAATTGTTTATTTTCTTTTTGTGAACAATGATCAGGGAGATTTAGCTTTAACCTTGAAGAAAGGTGATCAAGGCGTTTCACTTAGTTAACTGTGCCACTTTTACTGATGCAAAATAATGTGGTAGGACTAAGTTATTTAGCTTTGAAGAAGATGTATGACACTGCTTCATGATCTTCTTTCTTGGAGGTAATTTTTATCAAGTTTTCAAGGTTGTTATTATTTGAAGGTCATGATGATGTTTTAAGGTCATCATGATGTTTCAAGGTCATAATGATATTTTAATGTCATGATGATATTTGAAGGTCATGATGATATTTTAAGGTCATCATGATATTTGAAGGTCATCATGATATTTGAAGGTCATGATGATATTTCAAGGTCATCATGATATTTGAAGGATATGATGATATTTCAAGGACATGATGATATTTTAAGGACATGATGATATTTCAAGATTATAATGATATTTGAAGATCATGATGATATTTCAAGGTTATGTTATTTCAAGGTCATGATGATATTTGAAGTTTATGATGATATTTCAAGGTTATAATGTTATTTCAAAGTCATGATGATATTTGAAGATCATGATGATATTTCAAGATTATAATGTTATTTCAAGGTCATGATGATATTTGAAGATCATGATGATATTTCAAGGTTATAATGTTATTTCAAGATCATGATGATATTTGAAGTTTATGATGATATTTCAAGGTCATCATGATATTTCACCGTCATGATGCTATTTCAAGGTCATAATGAAATTTCAAGGTCATCAAGGTATACATAAAATTCAAGTGAACGCAGACACATTGAAATGAACAAAATAAGTGAAACACCTTGTATAACACAAATTAAGCACTAACCACATGTAACTAAATGTAGACTTTACTGAATAAAGACACTAAAAGCATAAATTTATCGAGTTATTATTTTACCAAATCTCCAGTTCAGGTCCGCTTCTATACGTCGCGCCAGCGTCCTTGGCTTCTTGAATACTTTGCAAAATTCTTCTTGCGTTTCCATCGAAATCCATCGCCCACTGGTTCAACGTGCAAACGGCTACCGTCACCGTACGTCCCATCTTTGATTAATTGTCGCGAACAGAGAAAATAACCTGACTTATCAATCTGAAACAGAAACAAATTCGAGTTACGTTCGCAAGATGTATCGGATAGTTATCGACCTATCAATAAGAGGCTTGATCGATCGACAGGAAAGGATGTTCCACGAAGAAATAACAGTACATCCAGCAGACCGACGAACGTTGATTGATCAATAATTTTCAGAAGCGTCCGTAGAAAGGGATGTAAATTGGCTTGGGTTCGTGCGACTACGCGAAAGAATGTCTATGAAAGCTTGCAAGGAAATTACCAAAGAATTCCTTTGATTAATCGGAGACGTTTCGTGACGAGCGGTTCTGAGATCTTCGAGATTGATGCGCCTCTCGAAACGTGTACACGTGCATTTTTATGATACGTAGTTGCTGGCTGGTTGACGGCCATTTTGTAGCGAGAACAAATTATAGCAAAATGTTTGACGAATATTTTGTTTATCTATTATTTCGAACAGGTCTGATAGATATGAAACTTCTTTGGGTATTAATTTTTCTGATCGTCAAACTTAAATCTTATTACAAGGTCATAGTATGATACATTATTACAAGGTCATAGTATGATGGGTTATTAAGTTAGTTTGGACGTTAATTATAATAGCTATAAAATTATTGTCTGTGTCAATATTTTGACTGATGCAACTTGAATTTCTAAACTCATGGTTATATCAAGGTTATTTCAAGGTCATACTAAGGTCATTTCAAGGTCATACTGAAAATAGGATGGTCAATAAGAAATTAGAAATACAAATTTCTAAATTCAAAGTCATTCCAAGGTCATTCAAGGTCATTCAAGGTCATACCAAGGACATTTCAAGGTCACAGTAGAAATAAATTGTTCAGTAAGAAATTAGAAACCTAAATGTCCAAGTTCAAGGTCATTCTAAGGTCATTCAAGGTCATAACAATGTCATTTCAAGGTCACAGTAAACATAGATTGTTCAATAAGAAATTAGAAATATAAATTTCCTAGTTCAAGGTCATTCTAAGGTTATTCAAGGTCATTCAAGGTCATAACAATGTCATTTCAAGGTCACAGTAAAAATAAATTGTTCAATGAGAAATTAGAAATACAAATTTCCAAATTCAAAGTCATGCTAAGGTCATTCAAGGTCATTTAAGGACATAACAAGGTCATTTCAAGGTCACAGTAAAAATAAATTGTTCAATAAGAAATTAGAAATACAAATTTCCAAATTCAAAGTCATGCTAAGGTCATTCAAGGTCATTTAAGGTCATAACAAGGTCATTTCAAGGTCACAGTAAAAATAGATTGTTCATTAAGAAATGAGAAATATAAATTTCCAAGTTCAAGGTCATTCTAAGGTCATGCAAGGTCATCTAAGGTCATAACAATGTCATTTCAAGGTCACAGTAAAAATAGATTGCTTAATAAGAAATTAGAAATATAAATTTCCAAATTCAAGGTCATTCTAAGGTCATTCAAGGTCGTAGCAAGGTGATACCAAGGTCATCTCAAAGTCACAGTAAAAATAGATTGTTGAATAACTCCTGGGGGTAACTATAATAAGCATAAAACAATTATCTACATTAACATATTCGTTGAAATATAAATTTCTGAGTTCGAGGTCATTTCGAGGTCATCTGAAGGTCACACTATAATGGTTGAATCTTGACATAAAACATTATCCATGTTAATGTTCCTATCAAATAGGCACATCTATATTAACTTTTTCTTCCAAAAAATATTTTCATACATAAAATGTTTAATACCCAAACATGTGCCGGATCAAATATTAATTTTCATCAAGGAATATATTTTCATCCATATTAATTGACTACTATGGATCGTATCTCGACTCATTCAAGTTAGCAGAAAAGTTCCTAACGGTAACTTTGCTTATAATTTCGAGTAGTTGAGAAGAGAAAAAAAAGGATCGATAAAGAAAGTTCTCTGTTTGGATCGACGAACCTCGGCGAACAAAGGGTGCTTCGAACGATCATGAAGCAACTGGCTCCGCCCCTGTTTCACCGTTGTCAGGACGATCGACGAGGTAGCTTTCACAGAATTTCTCTCCGTCGAGGGCAAAGTTCCTGGATACAGTTTGCGTGCTACATTCGTCCAGGGAATCGGGACTCATCGCGTGATCCCTCTGCTCTTTTTGGATCACGTGTACCAGTTTACATCGCTTTCTCGAGCACGATCAGATTTCAATTTTGTGCAGATACTTTGGAAAATAGTAAGTTTCGAACAGTCGTATACTATGAAAAAATACATTTCGAATATGTACTCATTGTGAATATAAGGAACTCTCGTTATATTGCCATGGATACTAGTAGTTCTTATTTAATATGTCCGTGGTTATTAAATGATCATTAGGTACTATTGATAATGCAACGCGTGGCAGTATATGTGGTAACATAATATACTGCGATAGAACGAGTGGCGATATAAGAAACAGATATATAATGCATTGAAGTATAGCAAATAATAATAAGGAAACGCTCCGTAATGCAACGCGTAAAAATATAAAGCGTCAATAACACAAAACAACGTAATTCAATGCATGGCAATATAACGCGAGGTAACACAGTGCATCGTAATTCAACGTATGACAATATAACGCGAGGTAATACAACACGGCGTAACACAACGCACCGTGATTTAATGCGTGGCAATATAACGCGACGCAACACAGCACATCGTAATTCAACGCGTGGCAATATAACGCGAGGTAATGCAATACGTCGTAATTCAACGCGTAGCAAAATAACGCGTAGTTATACAATGTATCGTAACACAACGCACCGTAATTTAACGCGTGACAATATAACGCGAAGCAACACAGTACATCGTAATTCAACGCGTGGCAATATAACGCGAGGTAATGCAACACGTCGTAATTCAACGCGTAGCAATATAACGCGTGGTTATACAACGTATCGTAACGCAACACACCGTAATTCAACGCGTGGCAATATAGCGCGAGGTAATGCAACACGTCCAAACTCAGCGCGTAGCAATATAACGCGAGGTAATACAATATATCGTAACGCAATGCACCGTAATTCAATGCGTGGCAATATAACGCATGGTAATATAACGCGTGGCAATATAGCGCGAGGTAATACAACACGTCGAAACTCAACGCGTAGCAATATAACGCGAGGTAATACAATATATCGTAACGTAATGCACCGTAATTCAATGCGTGGCAATATAACGCATGGCAATATAACGCGTGGCAATATAGCGCGAGGTAATGCAACACGTCGAAACTCAACGCGCAGCAATATAACGCGAGGTAATACAATATATCGTAACGCAACGCACCGTAATTCAACGCGTGGCAATATAACGCGAGGCAACACATCATATCATAATTCAACGCGTGGCAATATAACGCGAGGTAATACAAAACATCGTAATTCAACGCACAGCAATATAACGCGTGTTCATGCAACGCACCGTAATACAAAGTGTAATCATACGACATACAGCGATATAACTAGTGGCCATATAACGTATATAACACATTTTATATTATCATGTATAGTGGCAGTAATAGCTACTGAAGATTTTCAAACGAACATAAAAGGATAAGAGTTAAAATAATGAACAACGCCTCTGCAAAATACACGCTGGATAAAAAAATTCTATGGCTCACGAATTTAAGACGAGGTAAGCTTGAACATCTTGAAAAAGAAATCGAGAAATTGAAGAATGATGAGATCGACAAAGAGGAAGATGAGGAGGATGAGGCGGAAGGAAGATAACGAAAAATGGCGGACGTTTTAACTGGTAGCAGGGTCAAAGAATTACAAGCCATGCTATTTCCGGTTCAGCCGATTCCTGGTAAGTTTTATTCATTCGATAAAAAATTACTAAAAATTTTCATGAAATAATATATTAGAAATTTTTATGCAATAATATATTGTTAGGAAATTGTTAGAAAATTATCAAGCAATGTTAATATAGAAATGTTAGTTACAATTGTTTTACATTATTTACCAGGAAGCGCGTTAGCAAATTTCAGTAAACTTCAAGAACTGCAATTGCTGCAACTAGGACGTTACAATGTACCTCGAAGAGAGACAGAACTATCATTATTCTCGGTACCACTCGGTACTAGAGACGATCAATCAAAAGAGACCCTTAGAACCTTGTTGGATTCTCGTTGTATGATTGACGGAATCACTCAGGAAGCTGCAAGATGGCCAACAGAATGCCAAGTAAGTTAATAAAATTATTCATCATCAAGTTTTTAGGTGCCTTAAATAGAATATTCGTCTTTAATTCATCAAATTATTTTACTACTTTCTCAATCAATTCGATCAAAAGAATATGCAAGTTGTTTGCAGTAACATAGACTCGAAGTTATTTGGTTATTATTTCTAGCTTTGATTTGCACTCACAATATTGAAAAAAGTAGACACTCAAAAGTATGGAAGTCTATAAACAGAAGTACGAAAATTACAAAATTTGCAGGTACTGCCAGAGAGAGTGAAGCATATAGAATACATTCCAACCGTTCCAGAACCATTTTACACGCCAACCGGAAAGGAACCACGACCGAAACCATTAGGGGATGAATTTGGAACCGTAGTATTCCGTTATCACCCAACGAGCATCACCAACTACGTTAGTCAAACTTAATTTCTCATATCGCTTCTACAACTGCAACGAATAATTAATTAATTAAAAACTCTCTAGTTTAGCAGATCCTGTGTAGGAGGAAGCACAGTTCTACCTTTCTCATCAGAATATTCAGACTCTAGCGGATATGACTCTAAGGAAACTGACAATAATCTGTTCTTCGTGACAAGATCATCAGACACCGATAGCAACACTGACTTGCATTTTGAATCCCGTTTCGAGTCTGGAAATCTTTGCAAAGTTGTCAAAATCACGGATACGTATTATCAGCTGTATTTGAGGAAGGATCTTTATACACAGAGGCATACGCAGTGGTATTACTTCAGGATATCGAATACGAGAAGTAGAACTACTTACAGGCAGGTATTTTTTATCAAAATTAACAATTATAGGGATCTACGAAAGCTAGAAGCTTTAAAAATTGCATGTGTTAGATTACAAGTCTCATTGTGGTGTGTTAGATCCCTATGTGATAGATTTCGGTGTGTTAAATCCCTGTGCGCTAAATTCCTACGCGTTAAATTCCTACGCGATAGATTCTTAGACGTTAGATATGCTAACGCGTTGGATTCCAATGGGTTAAATTACTATGCGTTAAATTTTTAAGAATTAGTCTACCACTCGTTAAATCCTTACAGATTCCATTGCCACGCATTAAACTTCCGTTCGTTAGATTCCTACACGCTAGTTTCCTATGCATTAAATTCCTAAGCATTACTCTACCACTTGTTGAATCCCTATAGGTTCCATTGCCACGCACTAATTTTCCATGTGTTAGATTCCTACGCGTTAGTTTCCTATGCGTTCGATTACTACACGTTAGATACCTACGCGTTAGATTCCTACGCGTCACACTCTGACACACTAGATTCCAACGTGTTAAACTCTACGCATTAAATTCCTATGTGTTACATTCCTAAGCGTTACTCTACCACCTATTAAATCTCTATAGATTCCATTACCACGCATTAAAATCACACGTGTTAAATTCCTAAACGTTCGTCTGCCATTCGTTAAATCCCTACGAGTTACACTATCCAGCGTCAAATCGCCACGCATTGTATAATACAAAGTAACAATTTTCTACCTTCAATTTTAAGTACATACATAGAAACATATCATCTTACTCAATCTATCAATACATATAATTACATAGTTTTCTCAAAAACAATTGCAGACTATCAATTGTAAATCTCTGCAAAGAGGAAAGTTTATACAACGAAGGTCTACGGCCATTACTATATTCGACGGAGGACGCAAAGCAACGTGCCGTTGGTTGGAGAAGATGCGGCGACAATATCGCGTACTACAGAAACGATTCGTACGTTGACATTCTACTAATTTATTCTGTATAAACTATCTACATTAATTCATCTTATTTCAGAAGCGACGAAGAGAAAGAAAAGCATACATTGACATTTAACGTTTCCTTCCCTCACGACAGAGACACGGTCTACTTGGCGCATTGTTATCCTTACACCTACACCGATTTACAGGTAACGATGGAAAATATTATTTTTCACGATGATAATCGCGATAAATCGCCAGGAGTATCTCGCCAAACTCGTTGCCGATCCGGTGAAGACGAGGTTCACGAAATTGAGACTGTTGTGTCGAACAATGGCTGGGAATGGTGTCTATTATTTGACGATCACTGCCCCAACGTACGATGAAGAGATGCGAAGGAAAAGAGGTATAGTAATCACGGCGAGAGTTCATCCTGGAGAAACGCCGTCGAGTTTGACGATGAAAGGGATCATCGACTTTTTGACCGGGGAATCGGACCAGGCAAAGGTAAGCATTTTTCCAAATATATTATCCCATAGCCTGTAAAGTAGGAGGTTGTTAGTAAGGATTGTATAATGTGAAAAAATGGTAAAATATATACTACATCTACTTTATTTTAGATGGATCTAAATTATTATGGATGGATAGATTATAAGTGCAAAATTAAGGTTATTATTAGTACGTTATAGGTGCTACGTGAAGGTTATTATTAGTATGTTATGGGTGCTACATGAGGGTTATTGTTAGTAGAATATATTATGGGTACTAAGTGAAGGTTACTATTGACAGAATATGTTATGGGTACTAAGCTACGGTTATTATTGGTAGAACATGTTGTGGGTGCTACGTGAAGGTTATTATTGATAGAACATATTATGGGTGCTACGTGAAGCTTATTATTGGTAGAATATGTTACTGATGCTAAACAAAGGTTATTATTGGTAGAATATATTATTGAACGCTAAGTGATGATTACTGTAGAATGTATTATAGGTACTAAGTAAAAGTTCTTACAGATGGTACATATTTTAGGTGCTACATCAACGCTATGAGAAGTTGAGAATTTGCAATTTTGAGAGCCTGGAAATTTATGAACTGAAGATTTACAGATTTGGAAATTTGAGGAGTGGTAATTTACAGAGTTGGACATTTGAGGACTGGAGATTTGCAGAGTTGGAAATTTGTGAATTGAAGATTTTCAGATTTGAAAATTAGTGACTTATAACTTTGCAGATTTATACATTTGTGAATCGTAATTTTGCAAATATGTAAATTAGTGAATCGTAGCTTTGCAAATTTATAAATTCATGACGTAAAGATTTGCAGACTTAGATGTTTATAAACTACAGCTTTGCAAACTTAAAAATGAAAAGATTTTAAAAGCTTGAGCACCTAAAAATTTATGAACTTATTTGAAAGTTTTCAAACCATCATAATCTTACAAATTATCTAAACAATTAGTTTTGTCAGAAGACAAACACATAGCTCCTACTGCTAACGTTAAAATTACTTCCAAGAACCGATTTTAATCGCATAATCGTTATAAGTGAAAACATTTGTAAAATGTTGATCAGGTACTCCGAGAGAGATTCGTGTTCAAGCTGGTGCCAATGCTGAATCCAGATGGCGTGATCGTGGGCAACAATCGGTGCTCGTTGTCGGGGAAAGACCTGAATAGACAATACAGAACAGTCATGAGGGAGAGCTATCCTTCCGTCTGGCATACGAAATTAATGATCCGACGGTTACTCGAGGAATGCGGGGTAGCAATATACTGCGATTTACACGCTCACTCGAGGAAACACAATATATTCGTTTATGGCTGCGAGAGTAAGAGAACTGGTTCGCAGACGAGGCTCTCGGAACAGGTGTTTCCTTTGATGGTTCATAAGAACGCTGCCGATAAGGTGAACACAATATCGAACTTTTCCCATAGACTCTTCTTATATTGCCACCTCCGCAATTTATGTGCGAACGGCTCTTTCTCACCATTGTATACATGGGAGACCAGAGGAGAAAACTTATTAAACAAACTCATATATTATCAAGTTTAAGAATTTAGTTTTATAACTTTGACCGTGGCAATATAATGAGAGTCTGTTCTATCTTAAACATATGATTACCAGTGATAAGATTCTCTCAAATTTGTAAAGGTAGAATAACTATTTTTGAGTAACTGGGTTAAGTCTTTTATTTCTTATGAGTTTATTTGAAGTATATTAAAATTTTACAAAGTGACGATATTTAACAACCATGTAACCACCACCTAATTTCACAGTTCTCTTTTGAAAACTGCAAGTTCCACATGGAAAAGGGAAAAGAAGGTACAGGAAGAGTAGTGATGTGGTCAATGGGGGCGCAGTACAGCTACACCATGGAGGCCTCCATGGGAGGTTCAAAAATCGGATCCAGATCCGGCACTCACTTCTCCACTCAAGACTACGAACAAATCGGTAGAGTGTTCTGTGAAACTCTGCTGGATTTCTTTGATCCAGACCCCGTTAAGGTAATGCACTTAATATTCACCTTTTCTTTAAAATCATCTGATCTTTACCTTCTCTTTGAAACGCCTCTGAACGGATCAATCTGTGGTAAGATAAAATCTGTCGTCGTTTGGAATTGTAGAATTTAATGATGATCTTTTTAGATGGAATGAAGGAGAAACTTCGGAGCAAGATAATTGTCAGGTTGATGAAAGAGGGATCTAGCGCTGAGGAGCCGACGAACATCGACTTGACCGACTACTCTAGGTATCCGCTGTGTTCCTTAATAATAATGAACATATAAATATAGTTGTTATGTTCATGCATATGGTGTTAATTGTTTCTGTTTTTTTATTAGCGACGAAGGGGATACGTCGGACAGTTCTGTCTCGGAAAAAGAAGAAACTTTAATCGAAGAGTGGAGCTGCAACACGCCACCACCGACTCCCACATTCCTTCCACTACAAAGCTTCGAAGCGGCGAAAAGAAGGAATAAAAAAGGAAGCAATAGTAAAAGCTATCTTCGACGCAAAAGAATGCTGGTAATGACCTTGAATATTTTCAAGTGGTACCAATTAAATCAGAATATTTTCAGTTTGGTTAGTTATTAATTCCGACTGGAAGAATATTCCAAATTGTTTTTACTAAAGTAATGATAATGTTGATTTGACGTTTAGACTGGAAGAGCAGTCATGGATTTACCTACCACGGATCCGGGCAGTGATTTGTGTGATTTGACAGACTCGGCGGATGAAGGTGTAACAAGAACAGAAGGTGATGGTGAAAATATACATAGAAAACACTCAAGAAATATTTTATATATAAGTCTTTTCTTTGGAATTGTTTTGCTTTATATCAAGCTATTTTTTATCAACTGCATATACATTTTTTATAGTCTTCATAGAAAGTTTTATAATCTTCATAACCTGTATAAAATTTCTGTAATCCATTGCCATTATTATATAGAATCTTCAGCAAGAAGTCGCGAGCGCTGCAAAGATGTAGGAACAGAAAGCACTGAGAAGGAAAGAATTACCGACAGTTTAATCTTGCCAGAAATAGTAAGACCCCGCAGTGTTTCACTGGGCGAGAATTTGCGTGTGAATAAAAAAGAACCAAAGACGAATAAACGATCGCAATGCCTTCATCTAATAAGGTACATTCTGACTAAAGATTTGTAATAAAAATTGTTAATTTTGATTTGTTGATACAGAGCATTCAGACATCGTACACCCGTGCAATTCAACCAAGACGTACAAATTAAACTGAGTTCGTTGAGACAACAAATATGGATGGGAGTTCCATTGAACGTGACAGAAAATGGAAAAAATATCGAGCACACGTTTGCGAAGGAACCACTGAGTTGGGGAATTTCTAATATGGCACGGGAGAGAATTGACAACGACATATTACTTAAGTTTGTTAAGCTATTATTCGTAGACATAGGAATAAATTATAATTGGTTATGATAAATTAACTGAACTTTAATTATAATTATTTAAAATTATTTAACATTACTACGAGCACTAATACAATACATAATAACTTTGATATTTATTTGAAAAGTATTTGCACTTAAATTTCCCGCCAAATTAGAATGCAACAAATATGGCGTTCTATGCTTTCGAATTTCCTTCGTTAATTTATACAATTTTTGTTCCAGATCTTATCCAAAAAAATCGCAATCTCTAGAATACGTTACTATAGACGACAATATCAGAAAAGCGCAGGTTAAATGTAAACCGGAAGAAGTACTACTCGAAGACACCAGGCCGGAAATTGAGAATCAACGTCCACACAGCGAACGTAAATCAAAAAAGAAAAAATCTCGTCACAAATGGCAGAAGCTAGTCAGTCTAAATACGAAAGCAGAAGAAACCAGTTGTAGAAAAGCGTCTTTCTTGACGATTAAAACTGATTCCCTGAAACTGATTACATTGGAGATTCCCTCCAAAACGCAAACGCGGCAAAACAAAATAGATTCGAAAAGGAAGCATCAAAAAAGTGGCGCCACTTGTTCTAATACTGGAAAAACTTCGAACATCGCGAAGTCGCAAATAAAATCACAAACGCGATCGGAAGTACAATTACAACCATTAATTATTCCTTTATGCGACAGTTTTTCCTCCGACGATTCCAATGATTATCGTAGACACAGAATTTCGAAGAAGAAACAGAAGAAAAAGAAGCAACTGAAGAAAATTAAAAAGAACGGATCTATATAGCGTTACGCGAATATCATGACGTTTTTGGTGACCTGAACAATTTATTTTGTACAAATATATATTTGCGACTAATACCGAAAATATTTGTGTGCTATGTTTATGCGGTGATCGAAATATCATGATCGGATTTAATTACGTATTCACATGTATTTTTATTTGTAATAGAAACTGTCTTGAAAGTAATAAATTGACTTCTAACAAGTTAACTATTTAATAAAAAAAAATGTCTAACCGTTTGTACTTTTATAGAGGAAAAACTTTTAAGCGCGCCTGTACGATAATTCGTTGTTTAATTAGGGATTGCAACATTGTTATATAACGAAGATAATAAGGGGCGTACAGCAACCAACTACTTATGAGACAATTAACCAAAATACTTACGATTTTTCATTGGTCCAAACGGAAAGAAAATCGTGCTTTTCTGATTAGAGTCAATTTTTAATCGCGCGTTTTTCTAGTGACATGCGCGGAAGCTGTCCGTTTCCTCCACGTGTTTTTCACCGCAAATTAACAAATATTATACTTGATAAAAACATAACCTCACAAAGTATTTGTCAACACTTTAAGCGGCGACGTTCGTCAGAATAATTTGTCACTTTCGTTTTATATTAGGTAACAAGGATGCATCTCCACAACGAAGTTTGTTTGTCACAAAACTGTTTACAACAATATGTTTTTCAAATGCTTCGTTTGACGGGATGCATTTCGATCGCGTCGCAGTTGGTAATTCGTTTTCGAATATGATTTGCGGAAATGATGATGTGGTTCTTTACACGATTCTGTTCGCGATATTTTGGCAAATTTCGAACGATATAATTTAAAAATATATATATGTTTAATTACGAACCGAACCGTTATCGCTGAACAGCTGCTGTTTTCACGAGATGCTGCCATCTGGTGGAAAGTGATAAGCAACTGCGTCGCGATGCGCAATGCAACGGTACGTTTATTTCATTTACAGTGCACTGGATTTTTAAAGTATTTAATAAACTATATTTTAACAGTATTATGTTCAGTATATATTTACGTACAATTCAACGTTATATTTTTTAACCAGGTAATTTATAAAGATAACACAATTCATGAAGTTTGTGGAGATTTTATATTTGCCTCGGTAGAGTTTTTAAAACGAGTGTAACGGTAAGATGACTGCGCATGCGCGGTACAAGCGGAAGGAATGTTCCATTTGAACGCTGGCAAAACTCGTAATTAAATATTATACTCGTAATAAATGATAGGCGGTAAGGCAAAATTACTTATTTTAAAAGGTAATTAATAACAAAATAAAATTATGCATAATGTTTGACAGACACAGGTATCTGTAATTATTTACTGTAATATCACAATCTAACATATCCAATGACTGAGAATATCAATTTCAATGTAAGTATTAATATAGGAAAATGCATTATAAATGGAGGGAAAATTTTTTATCTCTGAAAGGAAAAATAAGATCCTGAAACAGGTGGATGAAATATAAAGGCAAAGATATATTCTCAAAAGAGAATAAAAGAGAATAGAGATACATTTTCTTACAAAATATATGTGGAAATATATTTAAGGTAAAATATCCTGATTTATAAGCCTCATCATTTATTAACATTTGACTGCAAATGTTTAATATTTGTTTTTATCATTTGTTAATATTTATCTTACAAATTTAAAAATGTAGAGACTTGCACATTTTGAGAATTTAATAATAAAACATCTATAACTACATACCACTATATTTTTTATTTTTTAATGCATCTTTGTGGTTGCAGATAATCACTGGCACAACTTCCTGGTTACTACTTGTTGGACGTTGTTTTTATTTTTACTGGTTGCTTACAAATTACAAATGCACGTAAAAGTTATAAAATGCTTAATGGAAAGAAATGTTCCGTCGTTACGTAAAGTTAAGTGTAACGTACGTTTAAATATTTAAACTTGTTAAACTTGTGCAATCTAATTTGTAAACTTTGCAAGTTATACGTTATACTTGCTTTAACCTCAAATTTAATTCGAATAAAAATTATTGTACTAGATATTGTAGCGAAAAATCAAACCTACAAATTTCTTTCTCGATTATTCATTCTAGTTAAGAAGAAATTTAGGTTTCATTTTAATTAGAATAAAACATAATAATAATCTAAATATAAGTAGTAATATAATAGGAACATAATAGTGAAATATGTATTAAAAATAAGTTGACTTGATTTACTACTTTTATTGTTATGAACAACATTATTTATTGTGAGCAACAAAATCTTTAGTAACATAATAGTAACATAATAATGAAATATGTAGTAAAAATAAGTTGACTTGATTTACTACTTTTATTGTTATGAACAACATTATTTATTGTGAACAACAAAATCTTTAGCGTGAATGAAAGTACATAAATTTGCATATATGTGAATTTACATACATGTGAATTTAAAGTACATACAAGGATATGTATTATATAGAACAATAAAATTTAAAATAATTGCGATGATATTTATTATCGATGACACGCGACCAATGCGTGTACGCAAATAAACATAGTTTCATTTTAGCAAAACGTGTTTTCACATGTCATTGAGTCATGAAGTCGGGTCATCGAGCATCGACCTGGATATCCGGCTATTGTAAGCATAAATGCACATAAGCTCTTGATTCCCAAGAAATGTCGTGCACGGAAATATGGATCGCTTTGTTCAAGGGTATTCCTACATGAGGTGCATCATTTTCAAAAATTTCGCCAAGTAATAAATCTCTCACTATTATGTAATTCTATAATAAACTCGAACAACAACATTTTTCTAAAATTCCCAAGAATCAATTAAACGAAATAATTCTCTGAATAGAATAAGATTACCCAGAAGGTTAGATAACGAAGAAATCAGTTAAAAATTAGAAACATTTCTTATTGCGTAAACAGAAGCAATTACTCGGCGCAGAATAACTTTCTTGTAGGAAACGATTTTAATCGACTCTTCGGAAAAGTTCATTGTCACAACGGAATTTTTTGTGTTCGAGAATTTTACGACGTGTCGTAAGAACACGTAAGTTTCGGGGACATGTTACGAGGTAAAAGTTGGAATAATTTTCGCGTAAGAGAACGCAAAACACGAAATACATTGTATGGAAATGAAACCACCTGACAAGTGATAGGTAGAGGATCAAGGCGGAAATACAACGTTTTCGATGACTTGTAATTTTTTTTACGTTCTGGCGCAAACACGTTGGATTCATTGTTATTCGGTATAAAATGCGTTTATGTATTCGTAACGTTATACAATAGTGTGAATTTTATATCGTTTAAGACTTGGTTTTAATTATCAGTATATTCTCAGTACATTATTTATTTGTAATAATTAAATGCAATGTAGAATTGTTTTTTATTAGAAAATTATGTTTTCTAGGTTCTAAATATTGTTACACTGTGTGTCTCACTATGGTTCTCCTATCATGGCACAAGTATGAGGTTGTATTATGAAAAAGCCAATTGATCACATTTTTAACTACATGTTGTGTTACGCTGTGAAGGAACCTTATATTGAACAAGTTTATAAAGACAAGGAGAGCTTCAAGAAAATTTAAGGATAACCCAGAGAAAGAGTAGAAAGAGACCAAAAAATTTTTACATTTCAGTATAAGCTGAGGAGTGTAAGAATATATGTAGAACCTTGAGGGAAATCAGGAGTTAAGGAGAACCTATAGAAGGTCCATGAAAAAGGTTACAAAAATATGTTATTCATTGGAATATTATTAGTTTAAGTACTGGAGGAAGAAGTCTACAAGTTGGGATTTAAATATAAGTTAAATGAAATGATGTTGAAGGGAGTTGCTTATATTTGTTATTATGTTATCTTGTAGTTTGTGTAGTTTTACTTATTTGAACATGTTAAAAGATTTACTTAATGTATTTTATTTTTTACAGTAATGTAGAGCTTATAGAAAGTCTAGAATTTGATGGAATCTATCTAAGTATCTGGAGAACATAAGTACTTTGAGAATCTAAGTATCTTGAGAACATAAGTACCTTGAAAATCTAAGTATCTGGAGAACATAAGTACTTTGAGAATCTAAGTATCTTGAGAATCTAAGTACCTTGAGAATCTAAGTACCTTGAGAATCTAAGTATCTTGAGAACATAAGTACCTTGAGAACATAAGTACCTTGAGAATCTAAGTATCTTGAGAACATAAGTACCTTGAGAATCTCAATATCTTGAGAACATAAGTACCTTGAGAATCTAAGCATCTTGAGAACATAAGTACCTTAAGAATCTAAGTATCCTGAGAATCTAAGTACCTTGAGAATCTAAGTATCTTGAGAACATAAGTATCTAGAGAATCTAAGTACCTTGAGAATCTAAGTACCTTGAGAATCTAAGTACCTTGAGAACATAAGTACCTTGAGAATCTAAGTACCTTGAGAGCATAAGTAACTTAAGAATCTAAGTACCTTAAGAATCTAAGTACCTTGAGAATACAAGTACCTTGAGAATCTAAATATCTTGAGTATCTAAGTACCTTAAAAACATAAAAGAAGTCTCAGTACCAATGAAGACTTCGTTAATTTAAAAAGAGCCTAATAATCCATTAAATCCTCCCAAAGTATATAATTATCAGACAGTCATAATAATTTCCGTTAAAAACACGTACCTCAGAAATATAGCAAACAGAATAGAATTTTAAATGAAACTTAAATTCTAAATCGTAGCGAGTCAGCAAAAATACGACTCCGCTATCCAAGGGTTAATGGAACCCATCTGAATCGCAATTACATAAAAATAACTTCATCACATTAAAATTATACAACTTTCTAGAAATGTTAAAAGCTGCCTTTTAGAAGGCGGCTTAACTGAAGCAAAATGACAATAATTCGGCTAGTTTGATTGTGTATAGTAATGTGACGTACGTAGAAGGTAATTATCGATTCCAATAGATGCATGTCGCAGCTATTAATTAGTATGACGAACCTCCGTTTAAGTAGGGGTGGTCGTAGAAAGGCCCGGTTATAAAAGAGATCGGACGAAAGTTGGTCAACCAGTTCGGTGGTGGTTCATCGAGAAGAACTGATCGTGTTAGTGGTACAGGTACATAGGTGGGTGACGAATTCTATTTATCATCGAATCAGCATCAACCTTACTTCATAACCCTCGTTCATAAATCGACCGAGAAGTGGATCGAACATTTCATTTCGTCGAAGACTTTTATACTCGTCGAGTCGAATTTTGTTAGGTAGAATTTTCTTCCGCGTCTGGTACTTTTGTAAGTAAAAGTGTCAAGTGTTTAGTGAATTTTAATTGTAGCATTTTTTACTTGCAATATTGGGTTTTGTTAAGTGCATCACATATTGCATTCAAAATTACTGAATCAGATTATATTAGTTACAATATTTTCATTTAGAATTGGTAAATAATTTTTATAATTACTTTGATCATTTCTGGTGGGAGATCATACTAGTACTACTAGATCTGGTTACTATAACGTGACTTGGGTGAGAGTAATCGTTAGGGTTAAAACGTTCGTGGAGACCGATGTGACTTTTCTGCTTCTGAACTTCGGAGTGATGTGAAACGTTCCAGTGATGTGACCGCGTGATATTTAATAAAATAAATTCATACAATTGACAGAAAATAAAAAATTCTTATCGAACCAACTATTCGATATTCAATTTTCAATTTATAATTTCCATTTTGATTTAATCTTATCGATTTAATATTTGATATTCGAGTTAATGTTCAATTTATATTGAATTAAATATTTGACTTAATTTAATCGATTTAATAGTTGATTTAATTTAATCGGTTTAATATTTGATATTCAAGTTAATGTTTAGTCAATATTGAATACAACATTTCATCTAATCGAAACAATAAAATATTTCAATCAGATAATTCAATATTTCATTGCTCGAATCAATATAATAATTTTCATAGCTGGAAGAAGTATAACATTATTAAAACGTAATTAAAATTTTGACATTTTCAGAAAAAGCGAACCATGTCTGCAGCTGGACCGGAAATAGTTGCCGGATCGGTTGCTGCGGCTTCCGGATTCTCGGCGACCACTGTCTTCCTATCTCTTCTTATTCCCGCTGTCGTTTTATATCTCATCTACTTCAGAATCTCTAGACGTCATTTGATCGAACTAGGAGAAAAATTGCCCGGTCCTCCAGCGTTGCCCGTTATTGGAAACGCTTTGGATCTTCTGGGAAGCTCTGACAGTACGTACACGACCGCCATTTTGATCTTAACTTGAATCTCTTTCAAGCAATGAATATAATTGAATATCTTTTTAATTGTATATTATCTTTGCTGCTACTCAATTTATTAACAAAAGTGTAGTATTATAGTCATCATGTTATAGACTAGCTTTTGTTACATATCTTTATAATTGTATATTATCTTTGCTGCTACTCAATTTATTAACAAAAGTGTAGTATTATAGTCATCATGTTATAGACTAGCTTTTGTTACATATCTTTTTAATTGTATATTATCTTTGCTGCTACTCAATTTATTAATAAAAGTGGAGTATTATAGTCATCATATTATAGACTAGCTTTTGTTACATATCTTTTTAATTGTATATTATCTTTGCTGCTACTCAATTTATTAATAAAAGTGTAGTATTATATTCATCATGTTATAAACTAGCTTTTGTTACATATCTTTATAATTGTATATTATCTTTGCTATTACTCAATTTATTAACAAAAGTGTAGTATTATAGTCATCATGTTATAGACTAGCTTTTGCTACATATCTTTATAATTGTATATTATCTTTGCTATTACTCAATTTATTAATAAAAGTGTAGTATTATATTCATCATGTTATAGACTAGCTTTTGTTACATATCTTTTTAATTGTATATTATCTTTGCTGCTACTCAATTTATTAATAAAAGTGTAGTATTATATTCATCATGTTATAGACTAGCTTTTGTTACATATCTTTATAATTGTATATTATCTTTGCTGCTACTCAATTTATTAATAAAAGTGTAGTATTATATTCATCATGTTATAGACTAGCTTTTGCTACATATCTTTATAATTGTATATTATCTTTGCTGCTACTCAATTTATTAATAAAAGTGTAGTATTATATTCATCATGTTATAGACTAGCTTTTGTTACATATCTTTATAATTGTATATTATCTTTGCTGCTACTCAATTTATTAATAAAAAGTGTAGTATTATATTCATCATATTATAGACTATATTCTGACAAGATATATTTTAATTATTATAACAACTATCTTTGATGAAAACGCATTACACAATGAATATAAAAATAATTGATTGATTTTCATTCTTTTCTTGTTGCAGCAATTTTCCAAAACGTTTACAGAAGGTCTTTCGAATACCAAGACGTTATCAGGCTATGGGTTGGACCTAAATTGGTAGTATTTTTGATTGACCCACGCGACGTTGAAGTAATTCTCTCCAGCCACGTATACATCGACAAATCTGCAGAATACAGGTTCTTCCAACCATGGCTTGGAGATGGTCTTCTCATTTCTACTGGTACGTATTTAGGTCACTTTTTTCATAACAATAAATATTTCACAAATTTTGAATACTCAGTTAAAATGCAATCTGTGTTGTAACTGCACTATATTTGTTATTAAAACCTCAGCGTGTTTGAAATTCGTTGTGTTTTAAAACGTCGACAAATTTTTTCTTCGAGTATTAAAATTTCTGCATGTTGCAATTTCAGTTTTTCAAATAAATTTTGTTTCAGATAAACACTTGGTAAAATAAATGATAAATAAAATATCGTAAAGTTTATAAATATATTAACAAATATTTATATGAATATAAATATCTTCTTATTTAAAATTTGATTTGATTGATTTTGGCCTCGAATTTAAAATGTGAGTCAGGTAATTTAAAAATATCTCGAACTCTTGTTTTCATGTTATATCACCACGAAATATATAGACATGAGACATTAACTATTAACCGGTTTATTACAGTAACGCTATGCAATCTCTTTTTCTGATGTCAGTCATAGGTGACCGATATACAACCTGCTAACTTTTAATTTCCAATTATCATTAATGGAAAAGTCACGCAAAAGGAAACATAGCTTCACGCAAACATAAATGACATCGTGTAACCCCGGTGAAAGATGCAGTTTCGCGATAGTATGTTATCGTAACTTTCCCACTGTCGTGATAGACTCTTTTTTTCCTTTCTCGATCGTTTCTTGTTACACGTAACAGAATGTAACACGTAACCGAATGGGTTGGCACGTGTGCATTCATTGGCGTAAACTTCGAGAGAGAAATTTCGTTAGAAACGATTAGAATACAGGAAGAACGTGATTTAATCTGCCGCTCGTGGTCTTAACATTTTTTCCAATATGGCCGCCGTGACGGTCGTATGAACGCCGTGAGCACTAATTGATCGATTTGAATATCTTTTAGATTTATAGAGTTCTGATTAACGACGCATTGTTTTCTAATTGCTCTTTAATGGTTTATTATCTTCGTTGATTTTGTATCTTTGGGTTCATAAAATAATTGCGGAACTCCTGTTTTGCTAATTGGTGCTTATGGTTGTAAATAACTATAATATGATGGAACATTAAGATTATAATATAATAGAGTAACAATAGAGTGTTATAGTAATAGTAGTTTAAAATTGAGAAAGAGTAAAACAATATAGTAGTAAAATATTAGAATAGTAAGGTAATGAAACAATAAAGAAGTAGAATATGAAAATAGTAAAATATTAAAACAATAAAATAGCGAAACAGTAAAATAGTATAACAGTAAAGTATTAGAATAATGCATTAACGAAGCAATAAAGAATTAGAATATGAAAATAGTGCAATATTAAAACAATAAAATAGCAAAGTAGTAAAATAGTATAATAGTAAAATATTAGAATAATGCATTAACGAAACAATAAGGAATTAAAATATTAAAATAGTAAAATATTAGAACAATAAAATAGCAAAGTAGTAAAATAGTATAACAGTAAAGTATTAGAATAATGCATTAATGAAACAATAAAGAATTAGAATATGAAAATAGTGCAATATTAAAACAATAAAATAGCAAAACAGTAAAATAGTATAACAGTAAAATATTAGAATAATGCATTAACGAAACAATAAAGAATTAGAATATTAAAATAGTAAAATACTAAAACAACAAAATAGCAAAACAGTAAAATAGCATAACAGTAAAATATTAGAATAATGCATTAACGAAACAATAAAGAATTAGAATATAAAAATAGTAAAATACCAAAACAATAAAATAGTACAACAGTAAAATATTAAAATACTAAAACACTAAAAAAAAATGAAATATCCATACAAGAACAATATACCTAATTAGGTATAAGAATACCTAAATATTGTTTATACGACAATGAATTCCCCATAAAACGTATTCTACAGAGAACAGGAAACTTAGCGCAAATGCTTTCGATCTCCCTTTCTTTCTCTGTCTTACAGCAAAACAGCTGTTACTTAATCGATGACCCTAGCGTAGCTTTCTTCCGAACACGATTTTCTTCGAAGCTTCCTTTTACTCTCAAACTCTTTACTCATCTGTCGAACAAATTTTTATTCATTTGAAGCATTTTATTCTTTAAAGAAATAAAGAGGTTGATAGAGAAATAAAGAAGTTGATAGAGAAATAGAGAGGTTTAGTCAAAGAAATCCATCGAACAAATTTTTATTCATTTAAAGCACTTTATTGTTTTAAGCAATGAAGAAGTTAATAGAGGAATAGAGAGGTTGATAGAGAAATAGAGAGGTTTAGTCAAAGAAATCCATCGAACAAATTTTTATTCATTTAAAGCATTTTATTGTTTAAAGAAATGAAGAAGTTAATAGAGGAATAGAGAGGTTGATAGAGAAATAGAGAGGTTGAGTCAAAGAAATCCATCGAACACTTACAGTCATTATTTCAATTATTTCCAATTTTTATTTTCTGAAACTAACGAAACTAACTGAACGATAATTACAGGACCAAAATGGCGTGCCCATCGCAAACTGATCGCCCCAACTTTCCATTTGAACGTCCTGAAGAGTTTCATCGACCTGTTCAACGCTAACTCCCGCGCCGTAGTCGAGAAGATGCGCAAAGAAGGAAACAAGGAATTCGATTGCCACCATTACATGTCCGAACTGACCGTCGAGATCCTGCTGGAAACGGCCATGGGTGTCTCTAAGTCTACACAGGACCGCAGCGGATTCGAATACGCTATGGCTGTGATGAAGTACGTATTCGTTTTTCCTTGCGCCTTACGCAAACGCTTTCTTCCTTTAGAGAAAGTTTGTTAATGTCTAAAAGTGCAGTCATAGTATATGAACTATAACCGACGTTGCGTAACGCGGATAGTTTCCTTCCACTAATACAGGAATTTTTGCAAGGTTCCGTAAAAAATTTCTTATGAAAAGAAAGTTAAGGAAGAGGTTTCTTCTAAAAAGTTAAGGAAGAGGTTCCTTATGAAAAGTTAAGGAAGAAAAGATTCCTTATGAAAATAAAATAAAATTTCTTATTGCAACTCTATACCAAATCAGAATTTCAGAATGAGGTTTGTTTTGTGACTGTAGGTTAATTTGTATTATTTTTTGCAGAATGTGCGACATTCTTCATCTCCGTCACACGAAGATCTGGCTCAGGCCCGACTGGCTGTTCAACCTGACCAAGTACGGCAAGGATCAGATTAAACTGCTCGAAATCATCCATGGACTCACCAAGAAAGTTATCCAGCGTAAGAAGGAAGAATACAAGAGCGGAAAGAGGAACATCATTGACACCAGCAACCAGAAGAGCGACGCCAAGGTAAAGATCCTGGCAGGACACTGAAAGCTTAACTGCTATTGATTTCATACGTATTCCTTTGAAACGTATTTCTTGTTACATGAGTATTTTCAAGAGGAGCGAACAATTAATTACGGCAGTCACATCAGTTAGATCAAAGTAGATCATTAGATCAAAGTATAATACAGAGTACAGCTGCTGTTCTGAATTCTTGAAGCTCATGTCTTGGACGCATAGTATGTCCATGACACATTGTGACAAATAAAATCATGCAGTCATACAATCATACAAAATATAATAACACAATAATATATATCAAAATACAATCATGCAATAATGCAATCATACAATCATACAAAATATAGTAATACAACAATATATATTAAAATACCATCATGCAATAATGCAATCATACAATCATACAAAATATAGTAACACAATAATATATATTAAAATACAATCATGCAATAATGCAATCATACAATCATACAAAATATAGTAACACAACAATATATATCAAAATACAATCCTACAATAATGCAATCATACAATCATACAAAATACAACAATACAACAATATATACCAAAACACGTCCATACAAAATACAGTCAAAATATAATAAAATTAAAGTGTATCAAATGTAAAAAGAGATGTCTATGGTGCCCCATTATAGCTCATTAAAACACTACAGTTTATTGAAACACTAAGTCTTTCATTTCAGACCACCTCCGTAGAAGGAGTTTCATTCGGACAGTCCGCCGGACTCAAGGACGATCTTGACGTAGAAGACGACGTCGGTGAGAAGAAGAGACAGGCCTTCCTCGACCTGCTGATCGAAGCCGGTGAAAACGGTGTCGTGCTGACCGATCGGGAAGTCAAGGAACAAGTAGACACCATCATGTTCGAGGTAAGATATCAATGATTCAAAGAGAGATTGATGAAAGAGCAAAATGATTGAAATATTGTCATTCAACAGGGACACGACACAACCGCCTCTGGATCCAGTTTCTTCTTGGCCATGATGGGCTGCCACCCAGATATCCAAGAGAAAGTGATCCAAGAACTTGACGAGATCTTCGGCGACAGCGACAGGCCAGCCACCTTCCAGGATACTTTGCAAATGAAGTATCTTGAACGTTGCCTCCTGGAGACGCTTCGCATGTATCCACCTGTACCGATCATCGCTCGTGAAATTAAGACGGACGTGAAATTAGGTTGGTATCCTACTTTGGTTGATTTTATAAGGGTCACTGCTATGATCGTTGAAGCTCAAAGTCTCCCACTTTGGAGAGTTTTGAGAAGTGTGCTGACTTTTGATGGCGCAAGGATGGAGAATTCTGAAATTTCTTCTTTTCCGAGTTACCTAAATTAGGAAGCTTAGAATCTCCAGATCTATATCTTCAGAATCGAGAATCCTTGGATACAGAAATACTGCACTTGAACTTTCGATTGCGTAAAGATGGAGAATTGTGGAATTTTCACTTTCTCGAGTTACCCATATTCAGAAAGCCTAGCATCTCCAGATCTATATCTTCAGATTCGAAAATCCCTAGATCCAGAAATACTGCACTCGGTCTTTCGACAGCTCCAAACTGAAGAATTCTGAAATTTCCACTTTCTCGAGTTACCCAAATCAGAAAGCCTAAAATCTCCAAATCTATATTTTCCTATTCGAAAATCCCTGCATCCTAACATTCCTGAAAGTCCTAACAATCCCATAGCTAACAAAATTAAAATTGCAAACATAGCCAACAAAATTAAAATTGCAAGCACAGCTAACAATATTAAAATTGCAAACATAACTAACATTCCCAAAAATTTTCAGCATCGGGCGACTACACCGTCCCCGCCGGAAGCACAGTGGTGGTAGCCACCTTCAAGCTGCACAGACAGCCCCACATCTACCCGAACCCCGACACCTTCGACCCTGACAACTTCTTGCCAGAAAAGACCGCGAACCGTCATTACTACGCTTTCGTGCCATTCTCGGCTGGTCCCCGATCGTGCGTGGGCCGTAAATACGCCATGCTCAAGTTGAAGATCGTCCTGTCCACCATCCTCAGAAACTTCCGTGTCAGATCCGACATCAAGGAGTCCGACTTCAGGCTGCAGGCTGATATCATTCTGAAGAGAGCCGAGGGATTCAAGGTCAGGCTCGAACCCAGGAAAGTCGTGGCAGCCACTGCTTAAAAGTACGAAATTATCACGGAGAAACGTTTATTTAAAAGAAAAAATTGGTGGGCCTCGCGCGGACGATTTGAACGTCGCATGCGCGGTGAACCTTTTACGAATTATATATTATGATTGTATGTAAATGTTGTGTATATTGTCGACGGTCATATAACGCGTATATAGTTGTATTTTATTTCCTACATTAATATTTATCTTGTGCAATAAATTATACAACCATTGTGTTGCGAAATACAAATTAAGTCTTGGTACTTTTCCCAAACTTTTCCTTAGAAGAAAAGTTCTCTTTCTTTGTAATACTGGGTTTATGAGATGTGTCATTTTGACACATTTTTTTTTAGGAAAATTATAAAAATTGTTTGCATTTTTATTTTATCTTGTACGGACTTTTATCCATTGAAGGAAGTAAATGTATATTGAAGTCTATTTTCTTAAACAGCATTGAAGTATTGAAATATTTTTAATAATTAAATATATAAATAATAATTAAACACTACAAGAAATGAAAATATGATATATATATAATATAACGTGTAGTGTTTAATTATTATTAATATATTTCAATACTTCAAAGCTTTTGAAGAAAATTTGTTTAATTATATTTAATATGTATTAAAATAATTCTGTAATTTTATATACATTCCGTAAACCCAGTGTTAAAAAGTAATAAATAATAATTATTATTGTTATTATCAATGACTGCGTTAACCGATATAGTTTTTCTTTTGTATAAATGATTGTAGAGGACCGCATTTCCGGTTAGAAGTTCGAAAGTACCACGTCGCTGAAAGCGTGAATTGTTTTTAAAAAATGGCAACGAAGTACGAAACAGAGAGAAAGTACGATATCGTCGAGTTTTTGAGGAAGGATTATAAAGAATGGTCGAGTACTTCCGACAGCAAAAGCAACGAATGCAGCGGCAATCGCCCGAGGAAACTGAAAACCTTACCGCAAGCCGGATGGCACGAGAAAGAGAAGGTTATGGCTGATTTGAAAGCTGCGTTACCGGATATCAGTCCTAGAGAAGTGCGAAGGTTTCGAAATATTAAGCTCAAGAGATTTCGGTTCTTTAGACTTAAATATTTATGGCTTCATTTTTATATCTTTTATACCTATTTTCTTTTATATATTAACCTCTATTTTATTTCATTAACCTCTTGATACTGTATGAACATGATTATGTACATTAGGCATGCTTATTTTAGGTCTTTATCCTTCAGGTACATTATCGTGACGCACACTACAGTTGGAATATAATAAACCAGACTCTTTCACTGCAATTAAATTTTGCATTCTACTCTAATTATAATTTATATAATCAACGATTGCTGAAGACAAAAAATACTTTAAGCGTTTTAACTTTGTTTGCCTTGATACTTCAGCAATAATTAACTAGCTGCGCACCTAGAAAGTCATAGATTGAGAGATTAAATTTGAAACTATTTTATAACGCAACAAAATACCTTTATAACAAATTTTGTAGTTTAACTTACATTTCTTACAGGCACCTTATACCGTACCACAAGGCGATTCTTCTCGAACTCGAAGAACAGAATTACTACGAAGCGGCGTATTTCATGAGGGAACTTTTCGATCTCGATAAACAGATCGCGGAGAAAACGGTTGGAACGAAGATGTGGAAAAAGTCGTATTTGGAGAATGAGATGGATTATATAACCTGTTTGAAGAGTGCATTGATTGCGTTCGAGAATGCTAGGAGGAAAGGTATTCATTGAGTGTTAGGTTATGAAGATGGTACCGGTATCAAGCTATCAAAGGGTAGCAAAATTCTATTCTGTCTTAATTTTACCATTTGAGAATTTAAAAAAATTTTTAAGCAATCCTTTTGCATTAAGAAGAATATGTTACAATAATACAAGTGTGCGTTTGTATATTAATATTATAAGAAATACTAATGCTAAACATCGTGACAACAACCTAACCTAACCACGAGCAAAGCCTTTTAACCCTTTGCTGTACAATTTATTTATCAGATACATCAGTCGAAACTACTTATTTTATCTATAATGTTAAACAAAGAAAATTAAAATGTTTTAAGCATTTTATATTCAGCGATCCTTAATTATGCAAATTATAGTTGGACCTAAATTTTATGTAACATTTGAGGAAGATTTGTCACGTTTGAGTTCGAAGTGCGTCACGAGTGAGACTCGTCGAAATACAGCAAGGAGTTAACGTCGACTCTGACACCATCTTTTATTTCTAACTAGTTTCAAATACTCTATGTTAACCAATATATAAATTAATTGATAAACTTCTTCAGGTGATTACATTGCACGAGCCATCTCCCTTCTCGACGTCGCTCTATTTTTCCAATCGAAAGGCTGGGAATGGTGGTGGGTGACCGAGCGCCTCTACCAAGCAGCCCTCACAGCCGCAGAAGCCATCGGAAACGACAATCTGCGAACGATAACTCTGATACGTTACTTGTACGGTCGTTTCCTTTTTCACGAACGTTAGTAATAACAATTCTTACTGAATCCATAATTGCAATCCAATTAAAATGTGCATCAAATCTTGAATTTAACAGTGAAGAATCCGAGGGAAGCTTTAGAGTACGTGAAGAAGGCACGCGAGGCGTCGGAGAACAAAGTATGGAATGCCTCGAAACAGTTGTGCGAAAAGCAACGTTCCATCTTCATCGAATGCAACGTTCTTTTGTATAAGGCGTTGCTGACTCTCGCTCGAGCTGAACGTTCGGAGGATCCTGATTTCGCTTTGAATGCTTGTATTGAGGCGTTGGAGAGAGCCACGGATGGTAAAACTCTTTTCTGTGCAGAGGCACAGAAACTTTTCTTGATAAGAAGACTTCCTCTTCCGCGTCTGTCGTAATCAACGATGAACTTAATTGCTAGCGCTCTAAAAACATAATATAATGCACAAAAAATAAAACTAAAGAAAACATTCCAGAAGAAATTAAAGGAGTATGTAGAAATTAATTAATGTAAAAATTAAACTTTACTTCTTACGTTGTATCACGACGTCACGTCAATAGAATTAAAGATGGAAATCTCTTTCTTTAGTTAATATTCCACATAATTGTATTACCTAATATTTTACATAATTGTATTAATACAAAATCTGTACTAATACTAATCTAATAGCTGGTAATAACGAATAATTGTATTAATACAAAATCTGTACTTATAGCCGGTAACAACGAATACATCACTGAAGCTCTTTACGAACTCGGAAAGAGTTACTTCGCGAAGAACGATGTGAAACGAGCTCTGCAGAGTTTCTCCAAATTTTTGGCCATCGCGAAGAGGATCCCAGATGCGGAGGGAATTTGTAACGGACACATGGAACTAGCATTTACGTACAAAGTAATACATTTTTTTTACACGTATTTATTTTTTATACGTGTAGTAAGTACACGTATATTTGTAGGAATTAGACGACCATGTTCATACCGAAAAACACTTGCGTCTGTACCGAGAAAACGCTGAGAAATTCGGATACAAAGACAAACTAGCTGATGCGCATTACTATACCGGAGAACATTACTTGAGTCAGGTAATATAATAACTTCATTAATGAATGAATGAATGAATGAAGTGTTATTATTTTAGGGTGAGACTTTGCATAAAATTGAATAGTGAGATTGTGACTAGTAATAACAATTAATGGTAACACAGGGACAAATGAGTTTATCCACTGCCCATTTGGAGAGTGCTTTGTGCATGTACAATGAACTTGGTTCTTCTCAAGAGGCTGATCTCGCTAGATGCATCGCAGGAGTTTCTCAAGGTCTCTAATAACGTCACTTGTCTTGAATTGTAACAATGGACTTAACGTCTTCACTTAACACTATCTGGTTACAATTTCTCAGTTTGCCACTTCAAAGAGATTTCAACTTACAAACTTGAAATGTTCAAATATTAAAGTTAGAAACATTTAAAGCATTTGAAAGGACAATTTTCTGCAGATCAAATAAAATGCACCTTTAGAAATACACAATTAGATACAATTTCCCAGTTAGCAACTTCAAAGAGATTTCAACTTACAAACTTGAAGTGTTCAAATATTAAAGTTAGAAACATTTAAAGCATTTGAAAGGACAATTTTCTGCAGATCAAATAAAATGCACCTTTAGAAATACACAATTAGATACAATTTCTCAGTTAGCAACTTCAAAGAGATTTCAACTTACAAACTTGAAATGTTCAAATATTGAAGTTTGAAAAATTTGAAATATTTGAAAGGACAATTTTCTGCAGATCAAATAAAATGCACCTTTAGAAATACACAATTAGATACAATTTCTTAGTTAGCAACTTCAAAGAGACTTCAAGTTATAAACTTGAAATGTTCAAATATTAAAGTTTGAAACATTAGAAACATTTGAAAGGACAATTTTCTGCAGATCAAATAAAATGCACCTTTAGAAATACACAATTACTAGTTTATTACTATGTTCCATTTTACAATCTAACAATGTGCAACAGGCGTGACTGCAAGACGTGAAAACAAACATTAAAAATACGCGTAGACGTAGAAATTACATACTTTAGTTCTTCCATGAGCCGATACATTAGAATAAAAATGTAAGAATAAGATCTGTCGACAGGGCAAGAGAGAATCAAGAAATATTACAATTTGTTATTACAATGCGGTGAGTACGATGAAGAGGCGACCTTGAAAATCTGTCGATGGAAAAGTTGCAGGGAAAACTTTTGGACCGAGAAAATACAAGGTAACAATAAATCTCAATCAGTTTCTTAATCGTCGGTACAATTATATATACAAAGTTTATTTTTAAATTTATATATATACGTATGTATATGTATGTATATATATAATTATTTTACACAAGTTATTCCTTAACCTCGATCCTTAATATATCGACCATTACATTAATATGGCCACTGTTTCTTGTGCTAAATGTATATCTTTTTTAAAACGTTAAAATCTTGTCAAATCAATAATGTCTTTTAATAAACAATAAAATACTAATGCTTAACTATTAACGTATTACTAAATCTTATTTATATTTTTATAAATTTTTTTTTTTGTTCTTTCAATTTGTGAACCAAACATTTCCTTGGTTCCATAGTATACTGATTCCCTTAAACCTCAAAAAATATTCTATACTTACACCCACCATTTTATATTTCAGACGATAAATCAGAATTGGATATCTCGCACGAACATTCGTTGGATACCATTTCATCCATATTATCAAGAAACGACGCTGGTCGAGAAATGTCATGGCCTTAACTCGCAAATAACTGCGTTTCGTACAATTTTCTACAATAATTTCATTTCTGCAACTCGACAGCTGTACACAGAAACTTTTCTCATCTTCGCAACACCACACTTTCTTCGAACGTACGACTTGAACACAAATCAACTTTAATAACACTTTGAGGGCCACATTTCTTCACTCTTGCAAATTTAACTTTATGTCTAACGATAAAATTATATTTGAAGAATTTGTGAATTAAAAATAAATGTAGATTAAGATGTGACGGCCTCTAAAGTGTTACGTGGTTAAAAGAAAAAGTATAAATATAAGAAACAGCTGTTAACGACACTACATCGTGATGAGCAAATCATGTGTGTCCTTATGGACGGTGGGATAAAAATGAATACTTAATTATATTTTTGATAATAGAACTCACATCTTGAACACTCCGCCATTTTGAATGGTGATGGATGGAAACTTTCAAACTTTAAATTGAGAAACTATGCCCATGAACTTCTAAAAATTTGCCCATCACATCCCGTCGACTTTCATATATCAACACAGTGATACTGTTTTGTATAATACATAGGTAAATCTCTTCCTTAAAATCAAGCTAAAACCAAGCAAAATCTATAAAATATAATATCAGTATGAGAACTAAATTAAAAAGAAAATAGAATAACTTGAAGGGAATAGGTAACAAAAATGTGGTGTACTAAAAGTTAATTGTACTAATAAAATCGCTATGATACGTGAAAGTAATTATGATTAACAAACGTAATTTGAAATATGTAACAAAGTACAGCAATGGCAACTATTCTGCTTAAAAGCATTTGTATAAAACTAAACAGCTGTTCTTAGTTCCTCTAGTCTCTGCACTAATATCCTCTGAGAAATTGCACTGGAAAATAATTTGTACATATTTTGCAGTGAATAAATACAAAATTTTAGAAATTTTCATATTTAAAAGTTAGGGCTAATTACAGTTAATTTAAGAAAGCAAAGCAAATTCATTACTGCTGAGATTTATTTATTCTGTCACTTTTCTGTGAACTATGTGCAATGCTATGAACAATGTCGTGAACGGTAGAAAATTCATCAAAGATCTAATTATTGAAAATTAATCAAAGTAAAAATTTGAGTAATTCGTGTGATGTTTTGCCGTACAATCAAGAATACTGTATGATGAATTTTTCCTATATCTCCCCTATTTTTTTAGTAAAATAAAATACAGCTACTGTAGGAAACGTGATACGAATCTACCCGTTTAGAGGTCAGAGTTGAAACGAACATAATGTTGGAACATAAACAGCGCGTCAGAAGCCATCACTACGACGAGCAAATTCAAGATTCATCTAGAATCAGAAGTTTACAAGAAAACAGATGCGAACACGATTATAATTACGATTTGCAATTTTGAAAACAAACTAAATATTTGTCTAATTAAACGGATAGATTCATAAAATTCTATTCCCACATAACGTGATTTCGCTCTATGGCATCCTTGTATATTGCCCGCTGAAAGTTTCCTTCCACATAAATTTCCAAATTTTCGAATTTGAAAAATTAAAAGTAAATTTGCAAATTATCAATTGCGATAGTATCCCTATACCATCTTATCGCTTTCACTGTTTTTCCCAGGGCCATATAGCGAGATTTCGCTACACCTCGCTGAATACTTGAAACATTTATACCCTTATCTTTCGCATCTGTAATTGTACATCTACATAACTTGTACACAATTTTTATAGAAAAATGGTGATAGATGTGTTGACGAATATTCTTTCAAACGTATATACTGCTTCCACTTCAATTTTAATCGAGAGGCGGTACTTCGACACTGTTCTGTATTTCACGCGATATGTTTTCTAATGTTTCTACCTCGTTAGAATCCTCTTCGCTGTCTAACTCGGTAACCTCTTGTCGTTTCTGAACTTCGGCGCTCGCTAAGTCGATGACCTCGCGTAGAACCTCTGCTGCGGCGTCAGCGCAATCGGTTGATTCTTCTGCTTTAGTGACTGTTGTGTTTGAGATGCTTTCGCCCTCGATTTCGATGTCGTCTTCCTCGATCGTGATACTTTCTTTTGTTACTATTATTTCTTCCGAAATAATAGATTTAGTTATAGTCTTTTTTAATTTCCCTATTTGTTCTATATCGTCGTCACCGGACTCTTTTATCTCCACACATTCAGAGGATTCTTGTCCGCTGCTCTCCACGTCTATGACAGTCTCTTCGGCTTCTTTCTCTTCTTCCTCTTTATCATCTTTAGAAGATTCTGCTTTCTCAGTTTTAGAAGACTCTAGTTTGTCCTTTGTAACCTCATTTTTAGAACTCTTCGGCGATTCTGATTCATTTATACTTTCAGTGACTTCGGCCTCTGGCTCCCATATTCCTAAAGATATTGGTTCTTCTTCGCTACTGTCTTTCCTTTCCGTTCTTGTAGTTTTATCGCCCGCATCTTCATCTTCTTTTTCGTCGTCTTTATTGTTGACTACGTTACTTTCCTCTGGCTTTTGCTCTTCTTCCACATTTTCTTTTTCTTCTGCTACATCTTCATTATCACTAAGTAAGGCATTTTGTTTATCTTCTTTTTCTTTTGTTTCTTCAACACTACTGAGAGAGGTCTTCTTCTTCCCTTTTGAATCTGGGCTTTCTTTCTCCTCCGATTCGTCGTTGTTGTTACTCTTATTGTTGTTATCGTAACTACTTCTTTTTTGTTTCTTAGTTTCAGTTTCCTTCTCTTTTGGCGAGTCTGGCACTGCTGTGTCTACTTCTTCTTCTTCTCTCTGCGATTCCTCTGCTTTCTTTTCGGTGACGTCATCATCAGATTCTTTCATAACTAGTTCCATATCAATGGCATCTTCCACCGCATCCTTTTTAGAATCTTGTGCTTTATCTTCCGTGCTTTCAACCGCGTTATCTGCATCGTTCGCTGATTCTTCCTCGTCGTCATCTACACTTATTGCTATCTCAGACTGATCTTTAGGTGGCTCATCCGTTTTTGTACTTGTGTCTTTCTTTATAGCATCTTCCTTCATCTTTTCTAATTTCAATTTCGGACGACTGTAATGTGTCAATTTGTGCGTCAAACCTAGTAGTTTATTTTCATAACTAGCTCCGCATTCGTCGCAAACATATGTTCTAGTGTGGAACAGTACATCGTTGGTGTCGGATTCAGAAGACTGCGATTCTTGCGATGTTTTTGATTTAGTAACAGGAGATTTTGATTCTCTAATAGAAACTGTTTTACTTCTCTTGCTGGGCGGGTCAGGAGAGGTGCTTGTGTGCCTTCGTTTCCTCTTTGCGGAGTCCTCGTTCGAAGAAGATTCATCGGTTAAATCTAGATTCTTTATCACAGCGTTACCTTCTAAAATACTTCTCAACTTTTTGCGATTACGTTTAGTGTCAACGTCCGCGTCAGATAACGATGCGCCTGCTGCTTGCTTTTGTTTGGTTAAACTTCTTTCGCTTCTTCTCTTCACCAGAGAGGAATCTGACTCAGAATTTTGACGAACGATGCGAGTGCTAGATCTGACTCTTTTTGTTTCTGGCTCTTTTTGTATTGACTCCTCGGATTTCTTGGAATCATCGTGATCCGATTGTACGTTAGCCCTAGATTTTTTAGTCTGTGGAACTTCGTCTTTCGCCGATTTCTCTTCATCTTCCACGGTCGAAATAGAACGCTTTTGACCTTGCTTACTTTCACTGCCTCTGGTGTCAACTACCTTGCTAGACTTACTTTCATTTTCTATGCTCTTCACCGTTACGTGTCTCTTGTTAACAGTTTTCCGCTTTTGTTCTTTTAGTTCTGTCTCTTTCAATACATCTTTCAAAAATACTTTACAAACCTTAGTTTCTGTACCATTTTGCTGTATTTGATTTTCGGTTTCATCTTTATCGAGACCCCTTCTCACCCAACACTTCTTGCAAATATTGTTCCTCGTTTTATGAACTTTGTACAGATTATCCCCAGCTTTAACAGAACTATGGCATTCATCGCAAACTCGCGATTGTAATTTTTCGTTTGATTGATTATTATTTAATTTATTATTTCGTGCCCGTGTACGCATTACTTTGGTAGATTCATTATCAGATTTTTCTAAGGCAGGTTTTTCTGCGGACAAGTTTGTTCTAGCAGATTCAGTAGTTGTAGTTTTACGACTTACTACATTGGTTTTTATCTATAATGATACAAATAGTATAGAAAATAAACTCTACGCATAATTTAATACAATATTTAATAAAACCTTACCTTGGGCATATTTACATAATCAATCTTTTCATTGATTATATCATTTATCTTGGTAGAAATTTCTTTAGATACATTCTTTAAATCGAGCAATACATCTAATGTATATCGGCAAGACAAACATATATATTTGTAGGCTGCTTTGAAACTTTTAAGCTGTGAAACATTATAATGTTAATTTTGATAAAATATTGGAAATAAGGAAATGACTAAAATTTATAGTAGTATATCAAATATTTCTTACATCATAATTAAAAATTGTTTGGACTCTGTCAAATGAATTATTATGTAAACTGTGGTCTTTATTAAAATCAAAAATTAATTCGCTTCTTGAAGAGTAGTGGCATAAAGTGCAGCATGGTTTCTGATTTCTTGACTTAGCTCTTGTGGTACGTTTAACTCTTTCTATAAAATTACTGCATTGATTTAGTTCATACACACATTTGTGACAAAGTTTGGTCGGAAGTTGATCTGATGTTGGTACCTGTATAAATGTTAAATAATTAGTAAGAAGTATTACATGTAAATTCAAAGATAGTTTTGAACAAACTGGTAAGTACATAACAGAAAGAAAATCACTAGTCGCTAATATATTTGGACTTTGAACAGCATTTGTAACTTAAGAAATACTTCCAAGCATAATCAAGCTCTAATTCAATATATCTGAACATCTTATAGGTACTTTATTATTTTTAATTTCCTTTACATGTGATATAACAATATCTATTTACAATGTTGAATTGAAGTAAATTACACGACTCAAGAGCCAAATACTACTTTGACGAAGTTTGATTTTTTTGGAGCCCAAAGTACATTAATCCTGCTAATATCATTCTAAGATTCAAAACTACATTATATAATCCAAGTACATCACAATCATATTTAATCAAACATTGTCCTCTTACGAGCAGTATTCAAATACCTAAAGTAAAATTTTTGGACCTGACTCAAATTTGTGGGTACATATTTAACTCAAAACTATTTGTAATTAACAGAACCTCAAAATCCAGCATAAAAGAACCATAAATATTACGATTTACAAGAAAACATCATTTCTAAAAGGTAAGCATAAGATGAAACTATTTGGACTTTTACTAAAATTAAACTCTGAGTTCTAAAAATGTTCCCAGTTAACCTGTACGAAATAATGAATTAAACAATAACTGTTTACATTATCTGCTAATGTAAAGTGCAGTGGGCAAACTATTACTAAAAATACTAACGAATGTTTACTTTTATTGTTAACTACAACCTCAAAAATGTAAAATTAAATTCATGCTTGTTTATATTTTCATCAGTCCGTGACCATAGAACATATTGAGGTGCATATAATTTAATTAAGTTCTATAAGCATCAAAAAACGTCAGAAGTTATATGATTTATAAACATATTGAAATAATGTAGCCAAGTACCTTAACAAGTGAACAAGTTTCGAATTGTTTTCGATACAGTTGTTTGTTTTCCGTTGTTATATCTAAAAAAACTCCTTCATCGGTAGCACAAAGAAAACAACACTGTCTTGGCATATTGATAACAAAAATTACTGAACAAATGCAGATGTACCCAGAAAATGTACTATAAACTGTATCCAAGAACTACACGTTTCAAAAAAGTTCAACTGCTTCGACGGTTAAGACGCGCAACAAATTCATTGCGACGCATTACATTGGCGGCAAACTAATATGGCGCACGAATTCGATATATCGATGTTGCATGTGAGAGATTTTAAGAGGCGTAGGTAGGTTCCTGTAGAGCGCCAGATTACTCTGCTCGTGGCGCGATGTATAAAACAGTTTGTCTTCAAGATAATTTTTTAATATTTTAAATAGTGAATGTCCGATACGAAAATTATGTATATGCTTAGCCGGTTTGAATCTCGCTCTTAATTCAGAATTACAAAATAAGAATGGCGCAATCGCTACGTAACAATGTTCACGCGGTTCTATAACCCTACTACTGAAGTCAAATTCAAGCGTTATATGACGTTAAAAAAACCGCTACATTTTATATCGATTGTATTCAAAATTTAAATACGTATGTCACTTACCTTTCATATCTAATAAATATTAATAGATTAATATTTTTTAAATATGTAAAAAAGATTAATATTTAATAAATATTAATTTTAAAATATTTATAACTGCACAAGGTTTCTAAGAGAAATAAAAATCAGTTATTTTCTTGAATTTTTAAAATTTATTATTAAAGTAACTTTATGATCTTAAACATTCACAATAATTTTTATTTTACGATGTGTGTGTAAATTTAAATATTACATGGTTTTCAATCACAATATGTTGAGAAACAAATCTATGAAACAAAACGTTGATAATTCTGTCTATCTTATTGCCCGCGTTCAGTCCATTTACGTAGACAGTGAAAATAAATATATATTGGTTCTGTTCTTGAAATTATTCGATCCGAGCTTTAAAATTATCTAACATCAACCTGAGAAATAAATAATATTTAAAAATATTATTACATGTTCTATTTTATTAAACGAATTAAAATCGATTATGCGATCACCTGAAAGACTCCATCATTTCGTTGGAGAACTGAAGAAAATTTTTCATAGTGAAATCAATAAAATCAGCGAAACTCTTTTTAACAATCACATTGGTTTGCTTGATCTCTGGTTTGACTTCTTCCACTTTCGGTGGCTCGGTAGGATCTTTAATACCGGTCATAGTACTCATTTGCTAAATAAGAAAAATTCAGTTACCATCTACTTGCAGTCTCAAATTAGTTTCGAGCAATTACTTTAAACAGTGATAAATATTCGCGCCAAAATCGCATCGAAAAAAAACATTATTTTTACTTTTCATGTAGAGTGTAGTTTCGCTTTACGACTCCATTTTATAGGGCTCGTAGAGCGAGTTTCCTTTTCACTGGGACTTTCAAGTACACTGGTGGAGATCCGCCATTATTCTAGCGTACATGGAGATTTAGAAATTTTAAAATTACAAACTTCTAAATTTTGCAGTGTTAAAAATTTGTAATTTTGAAAGTTCTAAATTGCTGTATTTGAAAATTTTTTAATTTAGACTATCTAAATTTGAGAACATTTGAATCTCTAAATTGGAACATCTTTAATTCCTATTTGAAAAATTTAGAAACTTAAATTATCAATACCATATAGCGAGACTGCACAATAACGCTCTTATTTGATGCAACCCTTAACAACTTCAAAAATGCCGCGCAAAACGCTATATACCCACGCACGTGAACGGCGTGACGTAATACAAAGGGCTAGCAACACGTTCGGTATTTGTTAAGTCCTCGTCTCGAGTACGTCAAAAATATGAAGAAAAACAATTATTTCCATTTAAAGATACAGTTTTGATAATAAAAATTTACACATTTACGTTATTTTGAAGCAGTTCTAAAAAGGTTAATACAGATCAATAACGAACTGTTTAAAAAAAAAACATTATTTTGATGAACGATTCGTTTATGACATAATATTTATTTTTCTTTTAATCAATCATTTGGTATATTTCATAAATATGTATACACACATATATATATGTGTATGTATAGTTAAAATTTGTCTAACACGAAACTGTCAAGTGCAAACACAACTGCGACTGTCTCTGTCCGATACGAGAACAGAGTTTGATTTAAATACGCACACGGTACGCAATGCACACGATAGCCGATGGCCTCTCGGTTCTGTTTTGCATGATCTGGACCATCGAATCTTGATTACTACTGTACCACTGTCGCAGTCGTCACTATGCAAAAGCCGACGACGAACGCAGAACAACCTTGTCTGTTCTGCTTCGCGCGGTACCACCAATTCTAAATATAGTAACTGCTTCTTGACAAATTATTGTTTTTGTCGATCCGGTCGGTCCAACATTAGGACTACTGATCGAACTCAGAATTGTTACCTTCTGCGCCTTCGCGGTTCTATCAATTTGCGCGCGCAGATTACGCGGGTAGTATAAACAATTGTCAACATTTTTAACCCTCGTGCATCGCTCACAATCAAATTTAACTCAAATAAATTCTTCCATGCGAAAGGAATCTACATTCTGCGAACAAATACTTATTTCAAAACTACTTTTCTCGCAAGCACGAAAACAAATGTATAAAAAGTATTATGCAACGTTTGTTTAACGTTGTTAAACGTTTGTTTAAAATTGTGTATATAGAGCAGACATATACTTGTCCGAAAGTACGAATACAAATCTGTACCTGCAAGTCCATGCTTTTCCTTTCTGTTTCTGTTTCTATGTAACGTGTAAGAGCTTCTGCTTTTTAAAAAAATAACAAAAGTGGACTTGAGTCTGGTACAGAAATGTATAAGACATAAAATATTTATACAATTTTTTCAAGCTTCCGGTCATACGCTCGATTCGTAAATGACAATTTGGACTATCGGTTTTTTCTTCGTTTGCGAGTTGTTTGTAGTCGCAGCGATGTCTCGAAGCACAGCTTCTACCGCCTCTTCCCATTCTTGGTCCTTCAAGTCTCCTCGACTGAACGAGGCCGACCATTTTAAACGTGGCATCGATATCACCGTCAATACTTTCCTACAATTAACATTGCAATTATTGCAATATTTATTATAAATATATAATATATATTTATTTATATTTGATTCAATATAATATATTAAACTGATGCATATCAAGAAGCCAGTTTCTTGACAATGACCTGAGATCCGAGTGAAGAGCGGACATGTCACCTCCAGCCTGTTCCCCGAGTTTTCGTAAAGTTTCCGCCAATGGGCCGCTGAGCCTTTGTAGTCTTCTCCACGATTGAGCATATTGTCGTCTCAGCAGTTCAATAATGGTACTCGTTAACGCCAATCCAACCAGAATGTATAGCGTGCAGAGTAACGTGTACTTCGGCTTTTCTGCGTACGAGCGGTGACACGAAGCGTAGCTATAATGAATGTATAAACACGCACTACGCGAATATACATACTCGTATTACTATTGTCTACAACAGTGATGGACAGATCGAGTGACCGCCGAGCAATTCATGGGCATTGGCGTACACGACGCGTGGAGAAATCCAAAATTGCAAAATTTCAAACTTGCAGAAGTAGAAATTTAATAATTGAGAAGATCAACAATGTAGACATTTTTATAATTTTTAAATTTGATAATTAGGTAATGCGAAAGTCATTTGGAAATTTAAATAGTTAAAAAATTAAAAAATTTAAAATTAAATTTAAATATTAAAATTAAAATACTAAGGATCATGTATGGTTGCCCATCACTGGTTCACAAGATCCTACACGTGTACTAAAAACAACTACAACAGCGATTACGTTTGATTCCTAAGAAACCTGATCGTAAAAATGCATAATACATATCACGCAACTTACTCGGCACCAAGTCACCGAATCCTATAGTAGTCATGGTCACGAAACAAAAATAAAAGCCATCAAAGAAGTTCCACTCGTCTTCCCATAACATAAACATACCTGCGCCACATGCAAGGTATAAGAACAAAAGTAGAACCGCTGCCAAGGCTCCTGAAAAAAGTAGAGAATAAACGTTGAATGAAAATCCGTTCGTGCCCGTTAATATAAATATTTTCGATGCCATTCATGCGAATCACAAGCACAGTTTTGGTATACATGCACAACTATACGCAAAACTTGGGTGTAAAATTAGTAATCGTTTGGTATTTCACTGTTTCGTTATTTCAACTGACTGGTCAAATTTACCGAGTGATTTCCTTCCGGTTGAATTTGCCGGTACACAGGGAATTGAAAAGCAAAACGGAAGTTTTGATTTCACTGCCAGACCGATTTTGACGACAGCTGCGGCGAATAGTTTACCTAAGTCGGCTATAACTATTAATGTCAATGGTATTCCGACGAAAGCAAACAAAATGCAGAATAACCTTCCCCAACTGGTCGAAGGTACAACATTTCCGTATCCTAAAAAATAAGTGAAGCATATAAATACTAGTATACTCATTACTCTTTAAATTAATTTTCATCGTTTTATTTTGTTATTAACTATTTAATATTCGGCTGTGCTTAGAATAAACGTCCGTCACTCTACAAAAATTATAAAATCACTAAGGATTCATTCTTCTACTGTTCGGCAATGCTCGTCTACCGAACGAGCACGAACGAATGCTCTTGCTCTTACGCTCACTCTACTCTACATTCTTGTTTGCTTACTCTAAATGCACCCAAATATTATCCGATTCGCTTCGAATTTTGTAAATATGATCTGAATACTTGTTACTATAATTGCAGAATTACTTTCAGACTGTAATTTTAACATGATGTAACATCCTTGTCTAAAATATTTATTCGTATCATGAATATTTTCGAAGATATTTGAGACTATTTTAATGAGCCACATTATATCACATATTATTCATTACCGATTGTAGTAACGACAGTGCTTGCAAAAAAGATAGCTTGAAAAACGCTCCATCTTTCGGTGACAATCGGCGGTAATACACTTGTATCTCGATCTTCTTGATCGAACGTATCTGTCACAAAATTGATCAACAATCCACCTTGTGCTGCTTCCTGGACGGCCTCTTCGTAAGCACGTAACTTTACGTTAACCTGTTAACATCCTCGTGTAACAGTTCGAACGTTTATAATTTAGGAAGACACGAATGATGTCTACTTCCGAGAGAAGAAATATCGACTCACCAATGTTCGCAAGTTCGACACATCGGTGTTGTTAGAAATCGAGTTGACGAACGAGTATCTATGGACGCGCAAATTGGCGCGCAAATTTTCTAACCGCGCTAACTCCGCCGGAAGTTCGATGTGCCGAAAAACCTGTTCGACAAAATTAAAAGTGAAAATTCTTTAAAACGTGATGTAATATTTTTAGACGTTTTATCGCTTGGAGATATTAAAACAATGTATGACTACGTTTTGTCGATCCTTGTGTTTATGAATCTCTCGAATCTCAAGTGGTTGGTTTAATATCGCTTTACTCCACACTCGTGTTTAGTTTACACTTTTATAACCTCGTCAATCATTTTCATGTGTAATCAGAAAATTTTAGAATTGTGATATTGTAAAATATTTATAGTATTTTTATTTTATGTCTAACGTGACAATTTTTTAAAGTATTGTGATATATAAATACGAATATTTAGATATATTGAAAAATATCTATGGGTATCTACGTATTAGGGATATATTGGAATATCTAGGGTTATCTGTGGTTAACTGGTCATATCCAGAAATATCTGAGGATTGTTAGATATGTCTAGGGGTATCTTGAGATGTCTAGAGATTGATCTAGGAATATAAACATATAGAGCTCAATAGGTATATGAAGATCTAGGGATAGAAGCATAGAATATGTGCGTCTTCAGAAAAGTTGAAAATTATGGAATAAACATGGAATCGTATGAAATTCAACATAAAGGTTAGTAGTAATCGCATCAAGTCGTACGATTGGTCCATTGCTAAAAATAAAGATACCAATTGGAAATCCAGACTGGCGTTGTTATCTCTATAAATATTGTATTCCGCGTAAACTCGTGTAAGTAAATAGCCAAAAGTCTTGACGTTCGTTATGGTATTCGATAGTTTCGAACAAATAATAACGTTAGCTAAAATATATTCGCAAATTAATACATCGTTTATGAGATAAATCTTTGTTGTACAATTCGTAAAAGGAACGAAGTATTCTACTCGAAAGCAATTTAGTTAGCGACTCGTAAAAATTAAATTAAAATTGGTGTGACTTACTAAACCTCCGATCGCCGTGTAAAGCATAAGGGTGATCAAAAGTCCAACGTGACCGGCGATTGATTTCATTTTTTGTATATACTCCCCGCGAGAAAGTCGTTCTTTGTCCGTGACTTCGTTGACACTGTTATTTCCTTGAGCAAACTCCACGGATAAATTTGACTTTTTACCCGTCATTTTTTATATACACGTTTCTCGGAACACGTAACTGCTTCCGACACCCGAGCAGAACTGATCTCGGATCCACTCGAATCCTCCACAATCGCTCTGGTTATTTCCGTATGGAAGAGCGAAGGAAATGAAGTCTTAAAACTCCCCCGACCGGAATTCAATTTTGTCAGTCGCTTTCAGAGCTTCATCGGTATAGTTTCGTTAATTTTTTCGCATTATTAAATTCGAAAAATATCATCCTTTTCTTCAGAATATCAGAACATCCTTTTCCTTTTTATTAATTTCCATTAAAGAAATCGCGGTGCGACATGTTTTGTTTGTATTCGCTCTACTCAATAAAATAATGAGATATAATAGTAGCAGTAATTTATCGCAGTGACTGATTAATATTAAAGTATGACCAATATTTATTGTAATAGTGGTAATTACATGCTCCAAAATGTGGCGCCACTTTTTAAAAGTGCGCAACTGTGAAGGGCGCATAACTTTGAGAAGTACTACAAGATTCGTTCATGCAAAGCACTGTCGATAATGCAGTTTCGGAGAGAAATGACTATTGTTATGGTCGAGCGAAAGTTGTAATACTCAAAAAAGAGATAAAATTTAGATAGAAATTATATCAATTATTCAAAAATTAGTCTCACATGTAAAATGTTTATTGGAAATTAGTTCAAACATTAAATTTAATCAGTAAGTATATTTTGTCACTAAGGTGACAGGTTATAAGATCTTATCAATAATGGTTAAATTTGTGCAAAAACATTTAATATTGACATCAGAATTTGTATTCAAATAAGTAATAATCTATAATTAACATATAATATACATAAGAGTTTTGCTTTCTTTGTGTCAGTATTTACAATGTTTAATCAGAACATTTAGGCTTGTATGTTTACTATTAACATTTTTTAAACAATAAGTTTTATGATTGAAATGTTGATTTTTCTTTAATCCATTTAATCATTGTCTTATATTATAGGTCATGACAGCAGTGAAAGTTCATGGTGAAATTGATATCTTAAGACTTCCAGTAAATCAAGAGGAACACGTATTTCCTCCATGGCTCATTAAATATACTCAGTCACATATACTTCATTCTAAGTGTTCAAAAAGGGAAAATGGTTGTAATGATACAGATGCGGATGTTTGTCAATTTTGCATGTATGATAAATTAATTTTCTTAGCATAATGAGGTTTGAATAGAATTTTATTGTATAATTGATTTGATAGGTATAGTCGTACTTTAGAACTGCCCCACATGCCAGACATGGTATTTCCAAATAATGTGTTGACATTAAAACATAAGGATGGTGCTACCTTAGAATTCAATGCTTTAGATGCACTGAAAACTGTGTCCAATGGAAAAATTAATGTCCAATTAGCATGTGCTGAAGCGTGGAAAGAATCTAGGTACATATATTCGAATAAAATTATATGATAACTAATTTATGTTCAAGTATATACTGTTTTAAACAGAGCAGAAAGCAGTGAATACTTAGAAGAGAAGATAAAACCATTTGATTGGACATTTACAACTACGTACAGTGGAACAATATCTAGTTTTGAAATCCAAGAAACTAGTGAAAGAATTGATATGGATAAGTTAAGAAGAAGAGATAAAATTTTGTTTTATCATGATTTAACATTGTTTGAAGATGAACTTCACGATAACGGTATTGCAGTTTGTTCTGTAAAAATTGTAAGTTAGTGAATTCATTTTACATTTTGACTGACAGGAATAACTTATTCTAATTTCATGTATTAATTTAAACAGCGTGTGATGCCTACTAGTTTTTTCATTTTATTAAGATATTTTTTGAGAATTGATGGTGTAATGTTGAGAATAAATGATACCCGTATTTATCATGAATTTGGACATAATTACTTATTGAGGGAATACACAACACGAGAAGCTAAAGTTGAAGATATAAAAGTAAGTAATTATACCTATACTTATATTATAATGCAATTGAAAGTGTAATAATACAAGTATTTTTATTTCTTTTTTTTATATGTATAAACGGTATTATGTCACTTTTTTTAGGCTCCACCATCACTTTTTATAGAACCAAGCGAAATAGCTCCCCATTTGCCCTTAACTGGAAGTTATTATCATAAATTGATTGTTCTTTCAAATAAATCGGAATCTATCACAAACGAGAAAAACGTTAATGCGGCAACATGTAACAGTAAAGCTGTCTGTACTAACGATGTTAAAACGGACGGTTCGGTTACTTAAAATTTACTTGCACGCGTAAATACATTATAATTTAAAGTAATTATTAACAGAGCATTTACTATCAAAATAAAAATAAAATTCTTCTAATTACAATACAGTACAATAATTTGAAAATTATTGCGTTCATTAATGTTTAAAAGCATTGTAAAAGCTTCGATATTGTGTAAATGCTCTGATCAATTAAAAAGAAATTTTTTAAATTTCCTAAAAGATGTTTAATACACAAAATATTCATGAAGTGTTTTATTGTTCAATGATAAATAAAAGCATTTTAAATAACATATCTTATATCACATTAATCTTATCATACTTTATCGCTTATAAATTATATCTTCCTGTACAGCCTATACTAATTTTGGTACTTTTTCATTATCTTAACTTTCAACATCTTAACATTAAATTATTTAGAAATTTGTGAACAGTTCAAAGTTTCATTGTATCTTTTTTGAATAATTGTATGCAACCATGATTGTAATTTTGCATTATATTCAAATTCACTAATGCAAGTGACCTTAGTTGCATAGAAAGTCAATTTTGTACTGGATAAATCTTCAAATGTAATCTCTTTACATGATTTCTTTTGATAGCAAAAATCAAGTGTACAGTATCCTACTGCATATACATAATCATAACGGGCTACCTCCTTACCCAATAAACCATTATTTGTTTCTAATGACCATCTATGCTCCAACAGCTGTAAAAAATAAATTGTTCCATTCTTTTTATATAAAATATATAGAAAAAATTTTTTTTCACTTACAGCTTTTTCATGCTCACTTCTACTTGGCGAATAATTAAAATTTGGTCGTGGACTAGGAAACTTTAATGGATATTTCTGTTTATCCAGTAATTTAATATTTATATTAGTCGCATATTTTTTATACTTGTAATCAATGTTCCATCTTTTTCTGCTATTTAAGTTGAATCTTGTTTTGTCATAAAAAATACTAATAATTCCTGTTCCATCATCAACTATAAAAATTTATTTGTTATAACATGGTTTTTGATATTTACAGTTTTTAAATAAATTTCCTTCAATATGTACATTGTTGGCATTACCCTGATATTCATAATATTTTTCATCTTCTAATATATTTAGAACAAATCCTACTATTTCTATTTTTCCAATTTTAATATAAGGCATATTAAGCGGGTGAAATTTTACACTACCATTTTCTAAATAAGGCACAAGTCTGTGTAATTCCATGATCAAACAAGGCTCGCTTATTATTACTTTACCTAAAATGTTTTACCATGATGTACATACAACAATATTTATATAGCAGAATAATGCAATTTTATTTTCTAAATAGCATTTTATTTTTAAATGTTGTATAAAAAGCATTTATTAAAATTAAAATACGTCAAATCCTCTGCATTAGACGCGTTGATGTACCTTTATTTTTTTCTAGATATTTATAATTGACCCATTCTTCTTTCTCAGAAATATAAAATGGAAAATCATAATCTCCATCGATCGAAATAAAATCATGTGTCATCCCTTTGGGAAGAATCGTCCAATGATTTGGATTTGCCATTTTCAAAAACTTCAACTAGCAATAGTGTATAATCTCTTGTTTCAAACATTAAAGCATTAACAAAAGTTTGACGTGTAAACATTATCCTTGAAGTAATCATATAAAAAACGCGGTAAAATATTCTATAGAAAAATAATATTCAAATCATCACAGTTTCTGACGCATGCATTGCACTTTATCGTTTTAATACGTGACGACACCGTACACTTTTATTTTCATCTAATTTTATTTCTTACTGTTGCATATCTTCTGCTATAAAAATATTATTATATCTTGTATTCATTTTTGGCAACCGATATTTAGCAAAACTGACAGGACGCCACGTGTATGCTATCAATGAAAGTTTTAACTATTATTTGGCGGGATTTTGTTCATTGTGCGCATGTCAGTGCGCATGCGTCTTCATAGCATTCGTAAAACGAAGCGCATGTACCTAGTGACTTTTTATTTTGTATTCTTGCGACATTGTCACTTTTTCTCTCTATTCACATATTTTTGACCGGTGTATGCATGATTTGTGGAGTGGAAATGTGTTTTACGTCATTGCAGCGCACAGGAGTTCCAAATTTAATTCTTTTTATGAACTTAAAATTTGTGAGATTTAAAAATTCTTGATCAAATCAAATTTACGAATGTAGTTTACTAGTTTAATAATGTACTAATGTACAAGTTCATAATTTATTTTCAAGTTTGCAATGTTGCAATTGCCTTTTGTTGTCGCATAACAAAAAAAATATCCCAGTTCTACTATTCGCTGTCAGATGTCGTCACCTACCCGTAATCATAGATTAATTCTCAACGTCGTTAACAGATGGCGACAGGGTTTCCATATTCGTTTTAAAATTGATAACTGTTAAACTACACAAATTACTATGTAAATATAATTTCTCACCGGAACAGTTAAATTTATATGAACTTCACTGACATAACACCGGATGAGTTCATAATACTTTTGATAGCTGAAGCTGTCGAGTCCGTTCACGCGGTAACGCGTGCTATGTTCAAAGATGAATCACTCGATATCGCGTGCTGCAGTTACCGGTACTCGAATATTGCACACAGTGACGAATTTACAATAGCTACTACGTTAAGGTAAATTAATATTTATTTATAATGTACATGTATGTTAAAGCAGTGAAACAGAATATTTTCAGTTTATTAAATTACATAAAATGCTTTTATAAAGAGGTATATTGACTTCTATTGTAATGATGAATAATCGTACTGTTTGAAATTAGGTTAAGTTTAGAATCAAGTGAACACTAAACGTAAATGGTACTTGAGTAAATATAATTGTTAGTACCGTAAAAGTACAGCTGCCTTCTTACGTGTAATTTTAATACATTTAAATACACGTTAGTTCATTAATTATGAACAATTAAAACCAAGAATTGCAATATAAAATACGAATGTTCGAAGGGTTAGTCAATCGAGTTTCCTTCGGTTGGAACCGTAATTGTTGTTACCAGTTGCACTGTATCGCAGTAGACCAACACGAATCAGGTCCCGTGTGCATTGTTCCTTTACACACCGTCTGACCTTGGGAAGGTCACGCCTGTTACACGCACCTCGCATTCCTCGAATCTCCCGCGTTCCATTCTTCACGAAGGCAGGCTTACTTCGATTAACAATAACGTCTCATTCGCAACAACGATATCCGTCTTTCGGAACCCAACGGTACGCCATTTTTTCTATACCTCTGCAAATTATTAGGTGTAGAATATCTCGCGCTAAATTTTTGTTTTGAATTATTACTAATTTTTGTGTACTTCAATGTATTAAGATGCTTTTAAGAATGAAGGACAAATGATCAATATTTTTGAACAAAACTAGATGTCCATTTTTTTTTGTTAGTAAAAATTCAACAATTTTCATGAAGGCTTAGAAACGTCCTTATGTCTTGCAGTCCAGTTGGAACATAATATAATAAATAGTCCTGATTCAAAATTTTTCATTTTAAGCTGTCAAAAATTGCAGGATATCAAGGATTTAAAATTAGAAAATATTAAAGTTGTAAGGATTAAAAATTTTTAAGTTTCAAAGTCCTGAGGTTTGAATACATATAAAAAATATATGAAATATATATATAAAAATAAATATAAATAAAAATTGAAAAAGTTTCACAGTATCAGAGATACAAAGTCTCAAAGTCCTAACATTAAAAAATTTCAAAATTCAAAGATTTAAAAATCTTAAAATTTCATAGGCATAAGCTTCATCCTAAAGTCTGAGTGTTACAAAAATAAAGAAGTCGAAAGTCTCAAAGTCTGAATGTCCCAAAGAAATTTGAAAATCCGAAACTTTGAATGCGTCCAAAATGTGTACAAAACCAAAAAGTTCCAAACTAAAGTGATCTAATCGAACCGGAAGATTTGAAGTCATAAGACAAAGTCAGAGGTAAAAGTATCGAGAAAGCGGAAGGTCGTTCAGGGTAAGATTTGCGAGAGGTTCATCCCCATCGCTAGGCATCGCTACCTCGCACGCTAGCACGATGCGTAGGTGTTTCCGGCCGGCTGAAGCACGGGCATCTGCTCGGTCTCTCGTCGAGCGTAAGAAAGAGAAAGAGCAATATCGGCTTGAGAAGAGCGAGCAAGGGAGAGTGAGCGGGCGAAGCGAGAAAAATAGAGTCTGCCAGCGGGTGAGCGAGTGGAAAAGCAGGATGCGAAAGGAAGGACGGCGAGAAGGAACGGGGGGAAAGAGAGAGAAGGAGAGAACGTACGGCCGGAAGCAGTTACTCGTGCGATGTAACGAAAATATCAGGCGTCCGTTTCGCAATCGGCCTACCCGCGTTCGTCGAGTTTAATATAGAACACTCGCACGCCCTGTCGCGAAAACATCACGCTAACGTCGCTAAGCGTGCCTTCTGCTTATCCGCGTTTATCGCGTTAATATTGAAAATTCTCCTTTCCTGCCTCGGGCATCCATTTCATCTTCGACGCGACGTCGTGTTTAGTGTACAAACATCGAGGACGCACCGGATGCGTCTTGTGGTGTTCACGATCGACGATGTATTTCTGGTTTATTTATGCTGTTCATGACGCACTGTCTGCGTCTTATACTGTCTATCTGTAGGATCCAATCGAAAAGACATCATATGAGTGTCGATTGCATGGATGACGCACCAGGTGCGTCTTATGGTGTTCACGATCGACGATGCATTTCTATCTTATGTGTGCTATTCATGACGCACTATCTGCGTCTTGCACTCTCTATCTATAGGACCCATTCGATGACACATCATACGAGTATCGATTGCAACGATGACGCACCAGGTGCGTCCTATGGTGTTCACGATCAACGATGCATTTCTATCTTATGTGTGCCATTCATGATGCACTATCTGCGTCTTGTACTCTCTATCTATAGGACCCATTCGATGACACATCATACGAGTATCGATTGCATCTATGACGCACCAGGTGCGTCCTATGGTGTTCACGATCGACGATGCATTTCTATCTTATGTGTGCTATTCATGACGCACTATCTGCGTCTTGTACTCTCTATCTATAGGACCCATTCGATGACACATCATACGAGTATTGATTGCATCGATGACGCACAAGATGCGTCTTATAGTGTTCGCGATCGACGATGCATTTCTACCTTATTTGTGCTACTCATGACGCACTGTCTGCGTCTTATACTGTCTATCTATAGGATTCATTCAATGATACATCATACGAATGTCGATTGCATCGATGACGCATCACGTGCGTCTTATTTCTGTAAGTGGAAATTGATGACGCACTTTGTGCGTCTTACGATGTTGCGATAGATGATGTCAGACACATTTTATTCTTGCAATAGACAACGTCCCTTATTTATCTAAAATTGATCCAATGCAATCGATGACGCACCTTGTGTGTCCTATTTCTATTCGATGAAATCGGTGACGCACCATGTGCGTCTTATTCTTATAGAACAAAAACGACGACGCACTATGTGTGTCTTATTCCTATGGAATGAAAACTGACGCACCATGTGCGTCTTATTCCTACGGAACAAAAACGATGACGCACCATATGCGTCTTGTTCCTACAGAACAAAAAACGATGACGCACCATATGCGTCTTATTCCTATAGAACAAAAAATGATGACGCACCATATGCGTCTTATTCCTATGAAACAAAATACGATGACGCACCATGTGCGTCTTATTCTTATAAAACAATGACGCACCATATGCGTCTTATTCTTATAAAACAATGACGCACCGTGTGTATCTTATTTCTGTACCATAAAGTCGATGACGCACCATATGCGTCATTGGTCATCTACCTACAGTAACCGAAGAAAAAATGATTCTCTAATTCGAAAAGCTTCCCAATACCTCAAAGACCTTGAAAATATTTGATAATTTCGAATTTCGATGCTCGATGAGAAGACCACCAGTGATATATTTCACGCCTCATCCTCGTTTCACCTACCACATGCACGAGCAATCAATAAGGATGTTCGTAGAACGACACTAGAAATATCACGCGGTTCCCGGAATATCGCGAGCATTCCGCGAACGTCGCCCTATCAATCTCGATTCTTCACTCGTACACATTATTAGTCGGTATTTTTGTGTTTCCGGGACGTTGCACTACATACAGGCTGCTAAAAAAGTTATGGTCAATGTTTGCATACTGCATCTCAATTTTTTATCAACGAATTTTGCGGTGGAATCTTCGTTCGAAGTACAAGTATGTCTTCTGGATTCTAGGGTAGAGAGGAGAATAATCTTTTGGGGGAAATTGTTGGAAACCTTGTTTTACTTCGAATTCTGCAGGATTGAAATATTGTTGATTGTAGTTGAAATAGGAGAAATCGGTATTTTTGAGAATAATTTTAGAATGGAGTTTTACTTTTTACAGTGGAGTGATGTAGAGAGATTGGGGACCTGAGAGATTGGGGACCTAAGAGTTTGGGGACCTAAGAGATTGGGGACCTGAGAGATTGGGGACCTAAGAGTTTGGAGACCTAAGAGATTGGGAACCTAAGAGATTGGAGACCTAAGAGATTGGGAACCTAAGAGATTGGAGACCTAAGAGATTGAGGACCTACGAGATTGGAGATCTAAGAGATTGGGAACATCGGAAATTGTACGAATGTTAGGGAGATTTCTATATTTGCTATACTATTCAAGAGTAAAGCCCTTGATAATTATAATTATAAAAGCAGTAATAGCACCAAAGAGTAGTGGCTAACCAAAAAACTCTAATTTCCCCAAGAACTTAATTTTCCAAATCTCCAAATTCCCATCTTCGCACTTCAAAAACCTAAACTTCCAAATCCCCCAAGTTCCAAAAATCACACACATCGACACTATTACTACAGTTAATAAATTCAAATTACCCTAAACAAAAATCCCAGTTACGCCAATGCCTATTCCCTTGCCGAGCTCGTTACCGTAGACTGTCGATCAAATGATCCGAGATGTAAAACAACCGATAAAATGATCCTTAATGATCGTTATCAAAACGATAAGATAAATGTGACATGTCATTTTTTGTGTTATTTAAACCGACCGGTGAAATGACGAGGGGTTGGAGAGACGCGTCGACATTGTATCGAGAAGGAAACTAGTTTGAAAGGGGAAAAGGGTTAAAGGACGCGTCCGGTAGCTTTGGATTTCTTTGAACGTAGTCGAACGAGTCGTCAAGGTAAGGCAAAAGCAAGGCAAAAGCAAGGCTGGCCAATCTTCCCTCGTTGATGCGTTCGTTCGAGGAGGAAGGGATAAGTAACCGGAGGTAGTGATGGGTTCGAGACGGGATTTTCAATTTTTTTTGAACAATTTTTTTCGTTAGCAAGGTCTATGATAGCTATATGTACATCTATGATACGTATTTTTTATTTTAATTTCAAGTAACCAGAGGTAGTGATGGGTTCGAGACTGAATCTTTTATTTCAATTTCAAGTTTGTTAAATATTTTTGACCTGGAGGAGCATAACCCATTCATACTGGAGGAAGACTCATCATAAAATAGTGTCAAATTGTCGTTGATTAAGTTAGTAAATGTAGTCTGAATCAAATCTTGCTTGGTCTTTTAAGAATTACTGAAACTACCAAACCGGTCAAATGACTCCACAAGTTTCTTATTATAAAATACACATTTTGTTAAAGTACATTCCTTGAAATCAGCATTGATTTTCATTGAGATAAAGAATAAATGTGTGTACTAACTTATATTTATTTGTTAACTTCATTTCTAATTTGAAATTAAATATGCTGGTAGGTTTAGTGTTAACAATAATTAGGTTGCAATACTAAAATATTGTTCAGAACATTTTAAAAAGAGGCCAGTTAAAAATAAAAGTCGACAACAATGATAAAAAGAATTAGAAGTAGTTAATGACATTAGTAATTGTTAATGATACGGGTAGATATTGAATTGGGGTCATTGATGATTCGATAAAAAGGGGATTAAGAACAGTCTGTGTAAGATTGAATCGGTTGAAAACTCACCACAAAGGGAATTGAATGGCCATCGCTAACCGGATGAGGCTGTGGGGAGAAGAGGAAAAGGGAGATCGTGTACAGGTCTCGGCATCGAAGGTGGAGTTGTAGGGTGGGGAAGAGGCCACTTCCGGTCACGTGACAATACTGGACCAGCCAGCCTGCCACTTCGCTCTCTTCTTATTTTCGGCTCTTCAACTCCCCTGCTCCCATGGTAACCATCATCGGTCTTATCTTCTTCTTTTTCTTTCTTCTTGATTAACTCGGACTGTCACGAATGAGCAAATCAAACGAATCCGTGAATACTTTTTCATTTTTCTTATCTTGCATAAATGACATACTTAACTTCTTGCCTTGTAATATCGAGAAGTACTTCTTTGCTCTTGAAGCACGTAATTGTTGAAATGCGACGAGTTTCAATGATACTTGCATCGTGATTTTCGAGTTTAATTTTAATTATGAGACATGGAGAGATATTATTAACATCAGAACATTTTTTGTTTTAATCTTTGGGTCTTTTTAACGAGTCTCTTTTAATCTGCCTGCTTATATGAAGTCATTTTTATGAACACAATTTATGAGCAAGGGAAATGTTTCAGGTTCAACTTTCATATGTACATGAAACAGGAAGATGTTGCAGTCTCAACTTTTCTATACACATGAAGATGAAAGATGTTCCTGCCTCAACTTTTCTATGTACATGAAGAAAGATGTTTTTGGTTTAACTCCTCAGTATACATGAAGCAGGTAGATGTTGCAGCCTCAACTTTTCTATGTACATGAAGAAGAAAGATGTTCTTGGTTTAGCTTTTCAATATACATGAAGCAGATAGATGTTACAGCTTCAACTGTCCTATGTATATGAAGAAAAAAGATGTTGCAGGCTGGACTTTTCTATGTACATGAAGCAGGTAGATGTTGCAGGCTCAACTTTCCTATGTGTATGAAACAGGAAGATGTTGCAGGCTGGACTTTTCTATATGTATGAAACAGGAAGATGTTGCAGGCTGGACTTTTCTATGTGTATGAAACAGGAAGATGTTGCAGGCTGGACTTTTCTATGTGTATGAAACAGGAAGATGTTGCAGGCTGGACTTTTCTATGCGTATGAAACAGGAAGGTGTTGCGGGCTGGACTTTTCTATGTACATGAAGCAGGTAGACGTTGCAGGCTCAACATTCCTATACGTATGAAACAAAAAGATGTTGCAGTTTCAACTTTTCAAAGACATTGTAGATGATGTAATCAGATAAACAAAAGGTAGATCATAACGAACAAGAAGGTAAATAAAAAAAAGATAAGATAAAAAATATATTTGCTTACTAACTTTATTAACAATTGTCGGTATAAACCTGAATCTACTAACAATTAGATAACAACATGTGCGTCAACGCATTCCTATGGACGTAACGAATTCGCATCAACCGGAAGTAATGGAATTTCAATTCTCTTCGTCATCTTCGTCGTCTTCTTCACCCTCTCCACGTCACCAAATATATTATTATCATTATTATTATTATTAATATTATTATTAATATATCAAAGATAGAATGATTATTCAGCTTGAGGCGAATTTGTATCGATCGTCCATCAGGGGGTTAATACACCGAATTGGTATGTTTCTTGAATTTTTTTTATTTTTACATCAATTTTTTTACTTCTGCGTTTTAGTACTGTACGTCCGTGTACACGAAATATATATGTATACATATATATATATCGTAGTTATATCGATCGTTAACTTTGCAATTTTCTTTTTTCTTTAACCTGCAAATTTATTTAATTAATAAAATTTCAGTGAATTTATTTCTCTCGATTAAATAGAATATGCTACATAAAATACAAAAATTTATTCTGTAAAATGAAACATAAATCGAAGTTAGAAATTTTGCAATTTAGTTAGAATTTTGAGACTATAAAATTAAAACTGTGACAACTCCTATAAAAACGACAAAAAAAAATGAGAACAAAATTTTAAATAAACAAAGTTGCAAAGGTCAACGATCCCTAAATTAATCGGAGGTTCGAATTATTAATCGTAGACAATTTTGACTGTTCCTCGAACTACTGCTTCGAATATGTTAAACAAAAAAAAATGCATAAATATATATATATACGTATGTGTGTATATATAATATTTATATATATATATATATGTATGTATATATTTACAAGACATATACAGAGCATATAGAGTTAATATTAATTAAAAAAAGTTACTTTCTTTCGCTTGGCGAGACACGCGCGCGCACACACACGCACACTCACGTATGTAACACGCAACACATACATAGACGCGATTAGGTGTGCACAGAACGACCGTAGTCTGTAATCAATATTTTGCTAATAACTTTGTTGTAACATTTCTCGGAAACTGACTGTGACTCGATGTATATTATAGTACTTTCGTTTTTTATACGCAACACTTCTGTAATATTAAAAATTTTTCTCTTGCAAAATAATTTGAGTACACTTTCGTTACATCGCCACTAATATCCACGGTAAAAAAATTCTTTTTATATCGTGGATTCTATAGGAGTTTAACGGAAGTGGCGATATAACGAGAGTCTACCGTACGAGTTTGCTACTACTTTTGATCTGCGTTCGATCGATCAACGTAGCAGCGAACGTTCTCGATTCTTCTCTGTTCTCGCTGCTTCTCTTCGCGAAGAACGAAGTCGAGCGAGCCGTTGGAAGAAAAATTTCTCGTATTTTGTTCCTCGATGAAAAGATTTTATAAACATGAATTAGTGCCGAGTTAAAGAAATTATTTATCGAGCGATTATTTGGCAATTAGATTTATCAAAAGTTTGAAAAAACAGTCTTCGAAGGCCTTAAATCTTTAACCAATCGTCGTGGTTAAAACTCGATAAATAATTCGTGTTTTATTCTAAAATATTCAAGGAAATTAATTCCTCGGCAATAATTCATCGATTTGTCATCGTTTAGCATTGTCGTTTTGTCCGTTTACATAATTGGTCGCGTATAAAAAACGAAAGGATTAACGCTAGAGAATAATCGAAGTCAAAATGGCCGACTTCGAATGTTCCATTGTAAATTAAAAAATTCGTTAAGATGCCTCGATATCTCGGCTTTAATTCGGATAAAGACTTACTTCGTGTTAGGTCCCTTGTTCGAAAGCGTGCACCGAATGTAGCTGTACCGTTGATTACACCAAAATTATCCAACAAAATATAAAACTTACGTTCATCGAAAGGAGGAGGCTCGGTTCTGTGTTAACGCGTTTCCTTCCATTCGCTTTAAACAAAAACACACGTATCCATTTGGCCCGATCCTACGAAACGATATTTAATAAAACTTGCACGACTAGATAATACTGGAAAAAGAAAAGAATTAACAAAATGGAAAGGACGCTCGAACGCGTGTACGTACAAGTAGAACGGAGCAGATTTCACGCGTGCCCCGATCTCTTCGCCACATATGCCCCCCACGCAATTGTCCTTTTTCCATCTGCCCGCATTCTCGCCGTCCCCACACGCACACACAACACGCACGCACACGCGTACACACTTACACACGAAAATACTCATTCTTACAAGACGTTCTCGCTCTCGTACAGCGTGCACTATCTCGATCTCGTGTCATACAGCTCGATACGACTCCAGTGTTAACGAGTATAAAAGCGTATATATCGTGTACCGAGCGAAGGAAAACGCGAACAATGCTTCTTTTCAGAACCATCCACACACGCACGCACACGCACACACCTCTTTCTCTTTCCTCGTTCTGTATCCCGCGTGTTTCTCCGTCGTTATCATCCATTCTGACGCGGTTACGACGGAGAACACAGGATTTTCCAGGGACTCTCCGTAATCCGTCGTTAAAGGTGCGCGAATCGTTCGAGAACCCGAACTTCTAGGCTGGAAAACTTGTCACGAGATTTCGCTGCTTCGACGACGTTCGAATGCTCGATCGTTCTGAGCGAATTTGATTCGATCTTTCGGCGTAAGCGTGCAATCTCGTTTCGGATTGGCTCGAGAAAGATCGGACGCGTTCGGTTCCCGAGCTCGAGAAAGATCGGACGCGTTCGGTTCCCGAGCTCGAGAAAGATCGGACGCGTTCGGTTCCCGAGCTCGAGAAAGATCGGACGCGTTCGGTTCCCGAACTCGGGAATCAACGACGAGACTAATAATTGCCGAACAAATCCGAAGTCGAACTACGCGCGTACGCGGAAAGTTGAAATCGAAGCATCGAAATTTCGACGACACTTTTCCGGTTCGACTCGAGAATTCGGGATTGCGCACACCCTTATCTGGCATACGTACGCGCAGCAGGATGCCTACACATCCGAGTTCAAACGTCTCGTGTACTTTCGTCGTGTTTCTATCTTACTTGGCGTATTCAGCCAACGAATAAATTAACCGTAGAAAAAAAATGTTTCCTCTTTATACAAATGTAATATACAATATACATATATATCTATATATATCTACGCACACGTACACGCGTGTACAGGTGCGCGTACCTGGATCGCGTTTTAATATACTTTAGTGGTTTTCTTCTAGAATTCATTTTCTCTCGCTCTCCATTCATTCGTTCTCGAGTTTCTTCGCATTCGCTATCTGTGTGTGCGCGTACCGTTTATCGCGTACGGAGGTGTACCGACGATGGGCAGATCGAGGGCTCGGCGAAGAGCTCGCGGGCACGGGCGTGCACGACGCGAGAGAGAGAAAGATAACGAATCAGTCTTTCTAACAATTGGACAAACCGCGAATTTTCTATATGAATTCTCAAATTTTTTTAGTATTTTCAAATCTGCGAGCGTTCGTATTCGTCAGTGCCCGGCGCAGCCCATCGGTGTTCTGCTCGACACGTTCTTTCTCTCTCGCGCGTGTACCCGCTCCATTACTCCCGCGTTGATTGTTTCTTCGCGTGATCCCGCCTCATTCGCTCTCTCTCTCTCTCGCTCTTAATGGAAGAATAATAAATAAAACACTCGCGACATCAGACGTACAAACTCGTCCAGAACTTCGACATCGTTTTCTCGACTTAAATGCAACTCTTGTACTTAATGCGATTCGCTTTGCTCCCTGCGTTATTCGATAACCCCTATAAGAGTCCAGCTCGCGGCCCCCGTGCGCTCGTCATTTTCAAAGTCCACTTCGAATCGCCCCGGAAACCGTTTCGACAACGCGACCGCACCGGTTAGAGTTCTGGGGTGACCGGGTCGAGCAACCTCTTTTCGGGGTCCCTCGAGTCGCCGATGTCGTTGGCGATCGGATGATGCCTGTTGCCGGCGTTGCCCAAAGTGTTGGGGTTGCACCTGCAGCCCTGGGCGGCATGGCGGGCGTAACAGAGTTCGCAGAGAGCGACGCAGCCCTTGAACGGCCAATAGCACAACAGACAGGGCATGACGAGAGTGAGGGCGCCGAGGCAAGCCCACCTGGACGCCCTCTTGTTCCCGGTGCAGGAGCAGGGCTCGTCCGCGCAGCTCCCGGCCGCTTCGCCGTCGATCCCGTTCGCGCTGCTGCCGTCCGTGCAGTGATAAAACAGTCCCTTCACGCAGCACAGACAGGAAGCGTAATCGAGGATAGTGTCCGCGGAGCAGAAGCACTTGTTGTCGCACAGCCACTTGCTGGGCAACGGCGGGGGTTCCCGGCAGGACTCGCAGCGGCATCTGCCGCAGAAATTGCACATTATCGAGAGGCCGGCCGGGTCGTAGGTCCTGGAGGCGAGGCTGTTGGCTGGCTCCTTGGTGAACGAGACTGGTTGCTTCGTGACGGCGTTGGTCGTCGAGACGTTCACGGAGTTGGCCGACGCTGCCGCGTTCGTCGCGCTCGCGTTCAACGCGCGGAACGCTTGGGCTCTGCTCGCGTGCAGTCGATGGGTCGCTGCCACAGCAGCATCCGCGGCGCCCTTCTGACGGTGTCGCCTGTCGATCTTCGGGCAATCGCCGACACCCCGTTTGTCCTCGTCGAAGCGTCGCTCCTGGTGATTCGCGCAGTGCTTGAACGGAGCCTCGACGTACTCGTTGATGGTTCTCTCGCCGTCCGGTCGAGGCACGGTCAGGCTCACCTCGCCGATGGGACTCCTGGGAGGACTCCTGTCGGTCGACAACAGCCCCCTGCTGGTGTTGGTCTCGTTGGAGGCGTCCGCGTTTCGCGGTCTGCTTCTGAATGTGTTGGACAGGGGGCTGAGAGGCGCGGTCCTTAGCGTTCTCGGACTCTGGTTCGAGGGAATGGAGGGTGCGGGCGGCAGCGTGACGGGCGCGTGTACGGCGGGCAATCGCGGCGGTGGAAACGGCCGGGTGTGGTCGTGCACGCGACCCTGCTGAACGGAATGCGCGTCTCCGTCGTCGGCGTTGGCGCCGGCGGCGTCGGTGGTGGCGTCGTGGCCGTTTCCCGCGGCGTTCGGGCTCTGCTGCGAGGAGGGTGGCCGCGAGAGCGGCGGGATCGCATTGTTCTGCGACATCGGCCGACCTCTCAGTTCAAGTTGCTCGGTTTGGCAACGCGCCACTCGCTCCACCGGCTCGCAACGCTTCCGCTGCTCCTCCTTCTTCTTCGCCTCCAGCTCTTCCGCCTCCTGCCAATCGCTCGCGAAACGGACACCGGTGCCGATCCCTGCACCACCTCTTCCTCTTTCGTCGCCTCTTCCGATCGATCCTGCTCCTGCTCTGACGCGATTCGGCGAACCGACCACTCTCCCTGATCCTGTTCCAGCTCTCCTTGGTACTTCTGGCGAAGATGGTGATGTGGAACCACGAACCGACAAAGCCGACGACGCTGCCCGCTCGCTAGCCCATTGTTCGATGGCTCGCTGTGTGCCTGGACTCGATATATGATGCTGCTGCTGTTGCTGCTGTTGATGAAGATGAGTTGATTGAGTTGGGGTTGTATGTGTCGCCTCGTTGATCCGCACTGCCCAGCCCGCGCGAGGTGGTGGCACTCTCGGCAAGGGCGTTCCATTAGCGAGGATGATGCTCGGTAATGCTCCGCGTCCGCTTCCTCTCGCCCTCGCGACACGCGCTTCATCCCCACCTGAAACGATAACCAAAACTCTTACTGATCCATCACATATGTTCTACCTTTCTTAACTTTCAACAATTTTCCAATTATTATTTTCTATATTTATGTAGACTGTCTGCACTCGCCACGAGATATGCTCTGGGAATTCAGAGAGGGGTCTATTTTCTTTTTCACATAGATACGTATGACTGTCACAACTAATTTGTTCTCACTGAAAATACCTGTAAAACGGCAAATAAAATTTTCGTTGCCAATCGTAATTGCTCTGTGCAGTATTCAGTCAAGACTCATCTTATAGCGAGCGAACAGCACGTTTCTCTGTCGTGCGCTACTGATAAATCCTCGAGAAGTTCGTTTATTTTAAGAATGCGTGAACAGCACCGGAAGTGCCGTCGAAGGAGCGAAATAGACCACGAGCCTGTTCGAAAGGAACAAAGTCGAAAGCGATATTTGGATCACAGCAGGGCACACGCGAAGGATACCGCGTTACGAGGCACCTACCTACGTGGCTTCGAGGTAGGTTTGGCCTCTGTTGCACGTGGGCGAATGTGGTACGAGTGGGCGCGTTCTGTGGCCTGTGTGCACCGAGCTTTCTTGATTCAGTGGTCACAACGGCCCACACGAAGCGCCCACAGTTCTGGAAGAATCGAACGCGTGTTTCGTCCGATCCTCCGACTTCAAACCGTGTCCCACGTCTCTTTTCGGGAATGGTCACTCTTGTTATATTGCCATAAGTGGCAGAATAGTAGTGAAGAGTGGAGAGTACAGTACAAAATGGAGAAGTTTGTTTTGTAAGCGAAAGTACTGGCGAGATGATCGTCAAAGATTTATAATACTGGGGTGTAGTTTGTGAATAATACATTTACAATTTTTTACATAGAAATTTTTAAATGACTTAAATACTTTAATTTATAAATTTGGTACCTGCAATTCTACATTTCTAAATCCTCAAATTTTTATTATTTTAATTGTACAATTCCTAAACTTCTGAAGGTTTAATTCAAGAGTCTGTCGAATTCTAAAATTTCCAAATGTGAAAATTAGGAGCTTTAGAAAATTTGAAAATTCGGAAACTGGTATATTTTTCAAGTGTTCTACGTTTTTGAGAAATCTGTGCTAGTGCATCCTCGGTGAAAAGGAATGCGAACGTAGCGAGAGTACATTCGATATCGTTAACCCCTAAAATCTGAAATTTCCCAGAGAAATCTCCGTCTCCGAAGAAGGAATACGGATGGAATTGCACTGCCTACGGTCGCACGGAGAATGGTGGAATAATTGGAAAGCAAGCGAATGCACAGAAACCCGATGACATTAAATCTGCCTCGTAATCCGTTCAACGTGTCTCTCGACCCACTCTCGAGGAGCCTACAGAACTGGAAGAAACGACACGACGTTCGCTCGCGTCCTACACGCATCCGCTGTGTAGGTACGACACGACGCTTTCGTACGCTTTGACGCTTACAAAACCCGAATGCATTCATTTTCCTATACGCCATCTCTATGATCCTCCTGTTTAGGAAACCGAGTCCGATTTATAAACTCGACGGATACTCCTTGATGCTCGCAAATGTCAACGATAGCGATCATTGGGTTGCGCTCACAATGGTGCATTTTTAGTAAAAACAATTAAAGTCTTTTAGTACTTTTATTTATTCATTTATTTTTTTATTTATAGTCACGTTAACTGCTGATGGGTTATTAGCCAGGGAGTTAGAGAAGGTTTAATGTTTGTACAATTTAGACTCTTTAAGTAAGTTTGCTTACTTCAGCAAGTTTGATATGTTCTCCTTCAGATTGTCTCTTATTTTGTTTCATTCAAAATTGAGATATTTTAATAATTTCTTTCAACTGTTACTTCAAGTTAAGAAACAGGAAGTGATTTGTGCTATTTGCAAAGATAATATAAATGCATGTTTAGGATACATGTTTCAGCAAAATTTGAAGTGGTATGGTCTGTCTGATTACCACATATGCGACAAATAGTACATACATAATATATGAGGATAAAATAAATTGTTAAAAATTTGTGAAACTTATATAAGCATAATATATGAGGATAAATTAAATTGTTAAAAATTTGTGAAACATATATAAGCATAATATATGAGAATAAATTAAATTGTTAAAAATTGATGAAACATATACAAACATAATCATATGAGAATAAATTAAATTGTTAAAAATTTATGAATTATTACAAACATAATATATGAGAATAAAATAAATTGTTAAAAATTTATGAAACATATATAAGCATAATATATGAGGATAAATTAAATTGTTAAAAATTTGTGAAACATATACAAACATAATCATATGAGAATAAATTAAATTGTTAAAAATTTATGAATTATATATAAACATAATATATGAGAATAAAATAAATTGTTAAAAATTTATGAATTATATATAAACATAATATATGAGAATAAATTAAATTGTTAAAAATTTGTGAAACATACACAAACATAATATATGAGAATAAATTAAATTGTTAAAAATTTGTGAAACATATACAAACATAATCATATGAGAATAAATTAAATTGTTAAAAATTTATGAATTATATATAAACATAATATATGAGAATAAAATAAATTGTTAAAAATTTATGAATTATATATAAACATAATATATGAGAATAAAATAAATTGTTAAAAATTTATGAATTATATATAAACATAATATATGAGGATAAATTAAATTGTTAAAAATTTATGAGACATACACAAACATAATAGATGAGAATAAAATAAATTGTTAAAAATTTATGAAACATATATAAACATAATATATGAGGATAAAATAAATTGTTAAAAATTTGTGAGACATACACAAACATAATACATGAGAATAAATTAAATTGTTAAAAATTTATGAAACACACAAACATAATATATGAGAATAAATTAAATTGTTAAAAATTTCTGAAACATAACTTGCTAATCAAAATACAACTATCAGGAATGATTCGTAGAAACATAACCTCCACATCCATCTGTTCTAGTAACCCGATACAGTTCTATAAAAATGTCGCTCTAAAAAGCACACAGTTTCCTTCAAACAGTAAAATCCAAATGAAATTAACCTTCCCTCAAATTTTTCCAATTGACGTCCATTAAAATTTCCCTAGGAACTAATTTTGTAAAATGCAGCAAAAGGTGAAGGATCGAGCACGTGCGAAGAGGTGCGGAAACGCACGAAGGAGAAACACGCTTGGTCCACTACGAGCGTGTTCGTGAAGAAACAGGCGGTCCATTCAGAGGGTGCACTCGTGGAGGAATGCGCGGGCTATCGCGGCCCCGACTGCCATAGGTCAGAGCTTTTAGTCGTCGTATACGGTCGAGCTAAGATAAGGGGAAACGTTTTGTGAGCTTGTACAGCCGAATATCTTTCTCTCTGTCCATCGCGGAGACAAGACACTTCTCCAGTTTCCATCGCTAGACAGTTGTTAAACCGATAGATAACTGCCCGCTAATGGGTTTCTGGAAATCGGGGCTGTTGCAAAGTGTCCGAGCTGGTGAATCATCGAGATGAAACATCTTTAACTGATCATCGACAACTACTCAAGATTAATATTAGAAAATGACGAATTACGGTTTTTTGATGAAAGGTGAATATGTTTGAACAGCAAAAAAGAAATACTGAGCTGATTAATAACGAAATGAAATGAACGTACAGAATGATCTCACCTTTTTTGCAGTTTTCGAATGGAATTATTTTTGACCCCATAGAGAAAGAACAGAATTGCAGGATGAATATTACAAATCTCAAAGGACAATGAAATACTGAAAGGCTAGAAAATTAACAAGAGCTAAGTAACGAGTTTCCTTTTCACAAAAGAACGTCGGATCGTAAAAGGGCTAATTTACAGTATCAATCTCACGTTATTTACCAGCCACACCTCGTACATTGAAAACTGACACACAGGCGAAAGGGAAGTTGATCGTACACGCGAAGAATTCGTTCGTCACGCTGGAAGAGGTATTCGTGCAACGTGTAGGTCATTGAATGAATAAGCCTGTCTTCCAGGTAACGATAAGGTAAGTCACGAATCAATTGTGAATCACGCGGTAGGTACCTATATCCATCAAATGAACAGGCCTCGAAAAGATTACCAATCACGTAATTGTGACACGATCGGTTCCTGCCAATATCCTACGCAATCGTTACTATAATGATGATGATGAAACGCCGGATGTTCGACAGACTACGTCTAGGCTTTTGTTAAACAACTGATACGGGGTTCTATTGTTTTATTGTAAACTGTTAATGATATTGTATTGAATTAATATAGACCAATATGTTGCACAGTTGTCTTTCATTATATTGCCGCAGTCGAAGCTGTAGGAATATGATTGTACAGCTTGGCGATATAGTATCTGGTAATACAACACGTGATAATAAAACGTTTGGCAATATAACGTGTAATACACGCGATAGTACGATGTGTACTATCGAGACAAAATACTGTACGAGGCAAAACAATGCGCGGTGATATAACGTGTAGTACTATAACGAAATGGAAATACAACGTGTGGCAATATAACGCGCGGCGTTATAACACATCGAAATATAACGTGTGACAATATAGCGCGCGGTACTATAACACGTTGAAATACAGCGTGTGGCAATATAACGCGAGACAATGTAACGCGTTGAAATATAACGCGTGGCAATATAACGCGTGGTGATATAACGTGTTGAAATATAACGCGTGGCAATGCAATGCATGGCAATATAACGCGTGGAAATACAATGCGTGGCGATATAACGCGTGGAAATACAATGCGTGGCGATATAACGCGTGGCAATGCAATGCATGGCAATATAACGCGTGGAAATACAATGCGTGGCGATATAACGCGTGGAAATACAATGCTTGGCGATATAACGCGTGGCAATGCAATGCATGGCAATATAACACGTGGAAATACAATGCGTGGCAATATAACGCGTGGAAATACAATGCGTGGCGATATAACGCGTGGAAATACAATGCATGGCAATATAACGCGTGGAAATACAATGCGTGGCAATATAACGCGTGGAAATACAATGCTTGGCGATATAACGCGTGGCAATGCAATGCATGGCAATATAACGCGTGGAAATACAATGCGTGGCGATATAACGCGTGGAAATACAATGCGTGGCGATATAACGCGTGGAAATACAATGCGTGGCGATATAACGCGTTGAAATACAACGCGTTGAAATACAACGCGTGGCAATACAACGCATGGCAATGCAACGCGTGGCAATATAACGCGTGGCGATATATTGCATCAAAATATAACGTGTGGCAATATAACGCGTGGCGATATAACGCGTGGCAAAATAATACGATGCAACATAACGCACAGTAATATAACGCATTGAAATCCAATATATGGCAATATAACGCGAGATGGAAGACAAACACTAAAATATTATTTCAAAAGTTTTAAAATAATTAGAGAAATGAGCAGACTACATATCTCTCATTCTAGCAAGGTTCAAACAAAAACGTAATTAAAAAACACAGACTGGTTTGACAGGATGTTGCAAACAAGGTTCATACAAGTCATCTTCAAAAAAAAGAGTAATTTTTGTGTTACATTCCGGTACAGATATGCTTTGAATCGCGGCGGAAATGGTCGCGATAAGACCGGACGTGCTTCCTCGCCGCACGCATATTTCCGTTCAATAAACTTATCTGCTGGCTGCGGTTTCAATGACATCACGTACCAAACGCAAGAGTCTGTATGAAAAAGATACGATGAATATTCTACATATATATCTTTATAATTTTCATTTTCATTTTTTTTGGACAGATAAACAATATGTGTCAAGGTAAAAGAATTATTTCAGTAAATTGGGATCCATTGTAGTAGCAAAAAAGTATCTGTATAGTTCTAGTTCATCATTTATCTAGTTGGACATAATCAGTTCAAAAGTATGTGAAACCCTTTTTGTAATCTATTAATCTCTGTGTGTCATACTGATAATCTTGAAATTTTATACATTTCGAGTTCATAGTGTTTGTCATGTGTCACATTAAATGCGTAATTCGGTAAATGTATTTTACTAACAAGTGGAGGCAGTTACTGATTTAACGAGCGAGTGCATTTAACAGCAATGAAATCTGAACTTCAACTAGTTGGAGCCGGTTAACTTACAAATCTGACGTGTAATTCCAAACCCTTAATTTCGGTATGATATTAATAAGTGTGTATTTTTCACATTTATATAAAAATAAAATTGGGTGCGTAATTTCATTACACGTCTGTTGGTGGTTTTTCAAAATAATCAAAATTGTCAAAGAAAAAATATAAAATCAAATTTGCGAGAATTGATTTCGAAGAAAATATATTGCGACCAAATAGTTTGGTAGAAGTTCCGATTTTCAAAAGCGAATCTCGGTCCATAAATGTACGGTAATGACGAAAAGTGAACGAAACCGGTGTCGAAACTTACTGAAAATTCATGGGACTAGCGAAAATCCAGAAAAGAACGTGGGCTCGCCCACGCCGGGGCCGACAGGATCCTTCTCGGAGGCGTGTCTACTATTCCACGTCACGCACGCGCACTAAACACGACAACTTGGTGGACGTAGAGTCCATTCGAACAAACTGAACGGATCTAGGAACGTCCTCGAATTCCAGCGGGCGGCAGGCAGCTGTTGCTCTCGTCGCCCTTCTCTCTCATCCGTCTCGGCGTTCGTCCCGCTCTCATTTCCCGTCCGCTAATATTTCCACGACACGAGCTTTTGCCTGACTTCCGGCCTTCGCACACAGCGACACGCGTCACGCGCTTCGACGAATTCGAACTGTGCTTCCGGCCGTGGTACGTGTCACGCGCATGGTGCGCCGTATGTTTCCGTCGGAAGTCTTCGACCAAAACGGTGCATCAACTTCTGTTTCCAATTTTTGCTAAAATATACTCTTCGACGGACCGTGCACAACTCGAAGTAGGAGTTTCTCAACGAATTCGAAAATTACACTTTGAACGAAACTTGGACGACCGAGAATATACGGTTTCGATTCGATACACTGTCATCGGTAGTTAACGAGAGTACGTTCGATTGAGTCGCAAACTATAGCACGCGACGGCGATGAATGAATCTCGGGCGAAGATCGACGAGGGTACACGAACGAAACGTCAAGACCCGAAGCGAACGCGGCAGATGCTGGCGAACGACTGACAATGAGTTCGTCGGGAAGGAGTCGAGCGAGCGGTAGCGGCGGGGCGCGGGGAGGGGGAAGGCGCTAGGCGATTGGTCAGCGCGTAAGCGGGTCGCGGCGAGAGTGGGGGGAGGGGTATCGGCAGTCGGCAGTCGGCAGAGACGCCGGATGGAAGGTAGAGGGTCGTGCGGCGGAGACGAGGGAACTCGTCAGGACGAAACGTGTCGGGGAGGGAGGGAAAGCAGGAAGAGAGAAGGTGGGAAGGAAGCCATGAATGGCGACAGTCGGATGAGGGGACAGGAGGCGAAAAAGTAGACAGAACCGAGTGCGGGAAAGAGAGAGGTAGAGCAGGAAGAGCCGGAGGAGGAACGAGGAGGACCGGTCGAGTTCCGTGCACGGTATGCCATCTGGCGATATCGTGGCCAACGACTCGTTCGCAACACGAAGCTTTTTATGAATGGGCGGAAGCTATCATTGAAGCTTTAGATTGAATGAAAACATTACCTATGTCGTCACCGTGTATACCACCGACAGCGTCGGCGCGGCGACAGTGACGGTCGTCGGTCGACTTCGATGGAGGTGGCAATGCTTGCCGCGGTGTTTTCTTTTTTTTCCTCCTTTTTTTCCCTTCTTCGTCCCGTGTCAAACGCGCTCTCGTACACACGCTTCCTTTCATACACTGTGGGAAATTCTCTCCTTTTTTTTTCGACGCCACGTTGCGAGACTGCTTATCGATCGAATTTATACCCTCATGTTCTACTTGCTCGTCATTCTCCTTCGAATTCGCGCGTCGTAATGACTAGGAGTATTATCGATAACATCCGTGTATATCCTTAAGGCGGACGAGAGACATGGAAATGGAGTACAACCCGTAATTTTGTACTTCATATATATTCATTCGTTTAAACTTAATCTTACCTAATTTAACACGAAACGTGCTTTTAATCATTTGTATATAGTCATTCTTCTTCGAAGCTGGGTTAAATAAAATACGAAGAAATACATCAAGTTCGGTTAAAGTTTAAATAAGAATAGATATGTGCTAACAGTAGATGCACTCTGGCTTGAACTCTTAATTATATCAATTTTTTTTTGTACAATAGTTTCAATATATAATAGTAACTTAGCTTTGATCTTTTAAGTAAGTAAATATGATAGGAAATAGCTTCGGTCTGGTTTCACTAAGAAAGTTCTACAAGTGCGATAATAAGAGTATAATTAGAAGAAAACAAAACGAAAAAGGTTAACAGTAGGTCGCTTTAAAGCGACGTCGATATAGTTGCGAATACTAATATGCAACGGTCTAAAAATAAAAGAACGAAAAGGTACCGTTATACTTCCATTAATAACGATACCAGTTTGGAACCTCACGAAATACTCAAAGGCTTATTAAGTAAACGGGTTGCATCTTTCATCGGGTTTATTTAATCACCTGACCGCGTACCTGCCCACCTTCCCCTCATTCGTATACGGTATCCGTCCTATTATTTCAAACATCTCTCTCATAAATATTAATCGACCATAGCCAATAAATCGTGACAGATGTTCCATCGGTGTCAATTTCAGGTCGTCCTGTTTGCACGAGTTGAATACGATTTTTTTTCAACTTCGCTGTTCGAGAAACTTTAGAAAAACTCGATGGCAAATAAGGAATAAACGTTGGCTAACAGTACTTCTCGGGTAACGCATCTTGAACCGGCTCATAGTTCATTTCACTGTTCCGCCTTTTAATTTCTAGTACGGAAAGAAAATCTGTGAAAGTCGAACGACTTACAGGATGCCGACAACTAACAGGATATACTGCCGGGGAAGTTTCAGAAGTCTCGTACTGTTATGCAAAATAACTTCAAGAATATCTTCCAAGTTGTACTAATATACAAAGTAATAAAATTGAAATACTATACATTTTACGTAGAGGTATCTAATTTATTAAATAAATAGATATACCTGAAAATTATTGTAATGTATGACGATATAATTAATGGTCATGTAACGAGTAGTATATAATTGTCAGGCAACAAGAAGTCACAGGATAGGCAATTGTAAAAAGTGGCAATATAACGAGTATATTTGATGCACACGATGATGTATCTAATTTAACAGATAAATAGATATACCTTAAAATTAGTGTAATGTATGGCGATATAATTAATGGTCATGTAATGAATAGTATATAATTGTCAGGCAACAAGAGAAGTCACAGGATAGGCAATTGTAAAAAGTGGCAATATAACGAGTATATTTGATGCACACAATGTAACTTGATATTTAAAATATTTTTATAAAATAAATAAAATATTTTGTATGTACAATGTCCTGTTAAATAAGGTTTGGCCACCACTGTATGATAGTATCGATAAGTTGGTCCAACCTGTTACATCGTCGATTCAATACCAGTTCCAAGGTATGCGTGCACGGTAGTACGGCGAAGGATCCTTTCGTTTATATCTCGGCAAGTTGGACGAGTCCTGTAGTTTCATGCTAGTGTATAGGAACAGTGCGAAGAAGTCGAGCAACAGAGGGAGCGAATCGACTAGAGAAGGCGCGGATAGAAAAGCGAAAAGAGACGCACGGACAGACTGTCTCGTTCTGTCGCGTTACACGCTTCTATATTTATCCCGCTCATTAATTCTATCCTCGTCGTGCACCGTTCATTCATTCGAACGTTCGTCTCGCTTTATCTTATCCGAGCAGGCCGGCCCGAAGTCGTCGCGTCTTTCTCTCTCTCTGCCGCGTACGTACGTTCATTCATCTCCTCTCTGTCTTCCCGTTGCCCGTGTACTTTCCACCCGTTCTTCTCCGTCTCTGTCTATCGCGGCTGCGCGCGCACCTCGTCTCGCTCCGGTTCGTTCACTCGACCCCCACCCTTCGGAGCGAACGCGTCGTTCTCGCTCGCTCGCTCGCTCTCGTAACCCCCACTCCTGACACGCATCCGCACGACAGACGCCAGTAGCGTAACAATCCTTTCGTCCGGTTCCCTTCCATCACGTTCACATTTCGTTTATGCCTTACCAAAATTTTCACCGCTGTTGCACTTGGCACAGTGACACGGATAATGTAATTGTTACGAATACGAATAATTTTTTCCAGATTTTTTTATATTGTTAGTGCAATAGTCTGTGATGGGTACTTTTCATGCATGAAGTTGAGGAAAATTTGATGTATGGGATTTCCAATGTAAGTTCCTATATCGCCAGATGTAGTTCAATCTCAAATATTAAGATATTTCAATGTTTTCGAATTTCATTATATTCTAAGTACTACATTGCATTATTTTAATGTCTCAAACATTTATATATTCGTATATTACTAGGTACATCTATATTAAATGTCCCTAGATCCTACTGTTTCTATATCTCTACAAGCATCTCTCGATCTTAATATTTCAATAGTGATATTCCTAGATTCTGAGTATCACTAAATACTAAACACTGAAACCACAAATATCCCTAGACTACAATATCCAAAGGCCAAATTTCCCCTAGGTTACAATATCCCTACATTCTAATATCTCAATATACCACATTCCCTAGATCTGAGTATCGCTAAGTTCTAAATAGTGTAATATCCCAAATATCCCTAGATTCAATTTCCCCTAGATTTCAATATCACTATATTCTAACATTTCAATATGCTACATTCCCTAGATCTGAGTATCGCTAAGTTCCAAATAGTGTAATATCCCAAATATCCCTAGATCCAATTTCCCCTAGATTTCAATATCACTATATTCTAACATTTCAATATGCTACATTCCCTAGATCCGAGTATCGCTAACTTCCAAATAGTGTAATATCCCAAATATCCCTAGATCCAATTTCCCCTAGATTTCAATATCCCTATAATCTAACATCTCAATATTCCATTTTTCCCAGATCCGGGTGTCGCTAAGTTCAAAATATCCCAAATATCCCTAGATCCAATTTCCCCTAGATTTCAATATCCCTATAATCTAACATCTCAATATTCCATTTTTCCCAGATCCGGGTGTCGCTAAGTTCCAAATATCCCAAATATCCCTAGATCCAATTTCCCCTAGATTCCCCCTAGATTACAATATCCCTATATTCCACTATCTCAATACACCACTTTCCCTAAATCCGAGTGTCGATAAATTTCCAATAGTTTCACATCCTAAATATCCCTAGATTGAAAAGTAACTAGATCATCAATCTCAAAAGATCACTAGATCATCAATATCCCTAGACGTCAATACCACCGCCTCTTCAGATTTCAATATCATCATATTCCTAGATCAGAAATGTTCCTGAACATCACAATATCCCTAGATGTCATCCCTATATCTGATACATCCGTACACTCCGATATTCCTATATTCCTAGACACCTAAATCCTCAAATTCAAATATCAATGCAATTATTAAATTTTCTGTCGCATATGCGAATTTCCCTATACATATTACGTACGATAATTGCGACCGATCAAGGAGAAAAAATGAAAGGGCTAAAAGCGAACGTTCGTGCGCTATCTTTTTCGCAAAGCGCGACGGGATACATTACGTGTCAGAATTGTCAGCAGCGCAGACCTGCCGATCGTGTGTCAACGCAAATCCTGGTTGCGTAACGGAGAGTTTCCGGGTCGCGGTCCTTGCAGTGCCACACGAAAACTAAATAATACAGATAAAACGGTATCGCGTTCCAAGTGTAATATTTCCTCGATGTATCGCGAGTGTGTCGCATCGGTAGCGATATCGTTCCAAACGCCACGCTGTATCGCGAAACGTATTCACCGATCGCTTTCGTGCTACGAATTTCGTCTAATGAAAGTTTGTGTTTCGTTCATTTACTGGTATATCGTTTTCGGAACGGTTTAAGATATAATACTCACGTGGTACAAATTAGTTAGTGAGAATTTATGTATGTTTGGTTTATACGTAAATTGTGGTGTATATTATGTAATGTATCGCAGCAGATTTTTCATGTATCTACAGTCAGTGTAAAAAGTATTCGTACAGTAATTAACTTCAACAAAAATGTTGTGAAACGTCATTTATTAACAAAATTTGAACAAATAAAAAATACATACATATTCTTAGATGTCTATGTATAAATGTGTATGTATTTTTTATTTGTTCAAATTTTGTTAATAAATGACGTTTCACAACATTTTTGTTGAAATTAATTACTGTACGAATACTTTTTACACTGACTGTATGTATAGACATGTATCTATAAATCGAGAACGATGAAGTCGCGAATTAACAAGAATGTAATCACCGAGAACGTAATCACCGTGAATGTAATACCAAGATGCAAAACCACGGAAATATTGTGATTAGTTTTCGACGGGGTCCCTCGATATCGGCTACGTCACTGAAGCGTAGAAAGACAAGCGAGCAGAGGAACGCGAAGCGAGGCGAAGCAAGCGAACAGCCAAGTAAACTTTGACGAGGGCTTGGCTCGCCTCCGAGCAAACATCTGTGCGCTAAGAAATTTTCTATATAAAATAAATTCCAAGCCCACGGTTAAACTACCGACGCGACCCACACTGACAGGATCATAATGTCTCGTGTTGATACTTCGCACCTTTACGTTCTTTATTAACACTTTCCTGCGCCGTGTCACCCGTATCTGGGTGACGTATGAATTTTAAAAACAATCTTACAACCTTCTTAAATACTTGAATGTTTATTGGAAATAAAAATAATCGAAAACTTATCGCGTGTAACACTTCTCGTTACTTTCAGATAAATAATCGAACGTATGCTACTTATATCCGTGGATTTTATGCAGCCTTGATTTCCTTCGGGACGAACATTTTCTTTTCGAAGACACTCAGCGGTGAATTCTTCGGAGATCTTATCGAATAAATTTGTTTTCGAGCGTGGAGATATTTTGCTCCTTTTATTGTATGTCCTCAGAGTGTTTATTGTGTATGGTTAAGTAAAAATGTTTTTTAAGAGAAGCTATGATTACTTCGAGTAATGATTTATGTGTTAAATATGAATTTTGGTCATGAACATTTCGATCAACGGGTTAACAGCAGACTTGTTAGTTGAATAGAATAATGAGATAGTTTTATAGAAGTGCAATAGTGTAGTTGCATAGTGGTATAGTAAAATAGAAGAACGTTAGAGTGACTGTATAGTTGTACTGCAAAATTGAGGAAATAATAGAGTAGTAGCGTAATGGTATATTGAAGTAGGAGAATGATAAGATAACACGTATAATTGTATTGCAAAATTGATGGAGTATTAGAGCAATAGTACAGTGGTATAATGAAGTAGAATAATAGTAAGGTAACCGTATATAAATGTATTAAAGAATGAACGAAATAATGTAGCAGCATAATGTATATTGAAATAGGAGTATGGTAAAATAACACGTATAATTGTATCGCAAAATTGAAGGAATATTAAAGTAGTAGTACAATGGTATAATGAAGTAGAATAATAGTAAGGTAACCGTATATAAATGTATTAAAGAATTAACGAAATAATGTAGTAGCATAATGGTATATTGAAAGAGGAGTATGGTAAAATAACTGTATAATTGTATTGTAAAATTGAAGGAGTATTAGAGCAGTAATACAGTGGTATAATGAAGTAGAATAATAGTAAGGTAACCGTATATAAATGTATTAAAGAATGAACGAAATAATATAGCAGCATAATGGTATATTGAAAGAGGAGTATGGTAAAATAACACGTATAATTGTATTGTAAAATTGATGGAGTATTAGAGCAGTAATACAGTGGTGTAATGAAGTAGAATAATAGTAAGGTAACCGTATATAAATGTATTAAAGAATTAACGAAATAATGTAGTAGCATAATGGTGTATTGAAATAGGAGCATGGTAAAATAACTGTATAATTGTATTGTAAAATTGAAGGAGTATTAAAGTAGTAATACAGTGGTGTAATGAAGTAGAATAATATTAAGGTAACCGTATATAATTATATTGTAAAATTGATGGACTATTAGAGGAGTAGTACAGTGGTATAATGAAGTAGAATAATAATAAGGTAATCGTATGTAAATGTATTAAAGAATGAACGAAATAATATAGCAGCATAATGGTATATTAAAATAGGAGTATGGTAAAATAACTGTATAATTGTATTCTAAAATTGAAGGAGTATTAAAGCAGTAGTACAATGGTATAGTAAAGTAAAAGAACAGTAAAGTAATCGTATATAATTGCATTGCAGAATTAATTAAATAATGTAGTAACATAATGGTATATTAAAATGGGAGTATGGTAAACTAACTGTATAATTGCATTCTAAAATTGAAGGAGTATTAAAGCAGTAGTACAATGGTATAGTAAAGTAAAAGAACAGTAAAGTAATCGTATATAATTGCATTGCAGAATTAATTAAATAATGTAGTAACATAATGGTATATTGAAATGGGAGTATGGTAAACTAACTGTATAATTGCATTCTAAAATTGAAGGAGTATTAAAGCAGTAGTACAATGGTATAGTGAAGTAGAAGAACAGTAAAGTAATCGTATATAATTGCATTGCAGAAGTAATTAAATAATGTAGTAACATAATGGAATATTGGAGTAGGAGTATGGTAAAATAACTGTATGATTGTACAGTAAAATTGATGGAGTATTAGAGCAGTAGTACAGTAGTATAGTTGACTAGGAGAATAGTAAAGTAACAATATATAATTGTATTGTAAAATTGTTGAAATAAAAGAGCACTACAGTGATGTAGTGAAATAGAGAAATAATAAAGTATCTATACTACAAACCTTATAGAGTATAGTACTTATAGAACTTATAGAACTTATAGAATCTATACAACTTGTAGAACTTATAGAATCTATACAACTTGTAGATAAAATAATAGTGCAGCAATTAAATTAAAAGAATAGTAAAATAACAGTATAATATAACAGAAGAACAGTAGAACAGTAGCAGAGAGGTGCATCAACACAGTAAAACATCGACAGAGTATCAGTCAGAGTATCTCGATCACCGAAATACATATTGTGAAAATAAAGTGAAAGAATTAACGATAAGAAGGATCGTAGACCGACATAGTATCCCGTAAGCTTGAATCGCGCGATCTTGACACAGCGGGAAGCAGCATTCTCGTTAAAATAACTTCACAGAGTCGCTCTAATTTTATCGACGTCGTGGACGAGAGTCGTCGTGACACTAGCGTCTGTTGAAAGAAAAATATTTTGGATCAACGTCAACTCGTGTCTTCGAAACTTTTACCCTGTGCTGTTTCGCTCGCTGCATCGGTAGCTCTTTTAATCGAGTAACTGAGGGAGCTGCCACTTGTCGATTTTTGGGGTTTTAGGATTTTTTGAGGATTTAGGGATTTGGGAATTTAGGGATTTGGGAATTTGGGGATTTGGGAATTTGGGAATTTGGGGATTTGGGAATTTGGGGATTTGGGAATTTGGGGATTTGGGAATTTGGGGATTTGGGAATTTATGGATTTGAGGATTTGGGGATTTGGGGATTTGAGGATTTGGGAATTTGTGGATTTGGGAATTTGTGGATTTGGGAATTTGTGGATTTGGGAATTTGTGGATTTGGGAATTTGGGAATTTGGGAATTTGAGGATTTGGGAATTTGAGGATTTGGGAATTTGGGAATTTGGGAATTTATGGATTTCGGAATTTGTGGATTTGGGGATTTGAGGATTTGGGGATTTGAGGATTTGGGAATTTGTGGATTTGGGAATTTGTGGATTTGGGAATTTGTGGATTTGGGAATTTGGGAATTTGGAAATTTGGGAATTTATGGATTTCGGAATTTGTGGATTTGGGAATTTGGCGATTTGGGGATTTGAGGATTTGGGAATTTGTAGATTTCGGAATTTATGGATTTGGGAATTTGAAGATTTAGGGATTTGCGAATTTAGGAATTTGAGGATTTACGGATTTGTGAATTTGGGGATTTAGGGACTTTGGAGAAATGGGGATTTAGGGGTTTGGAAATTTGGGATTAGGGATTTGGGGACTTGTGAATTTGTAGATTTGGGAATTTGGAAACTGGATTTTGGAATTTGGGGACTTGGTAATTTAGGGTTTTAGGGTTTTGGGGATTTAGGGTTATGGTACTTAGCAATGTGTGGATTTGGAGATCTGTGGATTTAGGGACTTGGGAATTTGGGGATTTATGGATTTGAAAGCTTGGGAATTCAGAGATGTGAAGGTCTAATGATTTGGAGATCTATGAACCTTGAGGTCTATCCAGTTTGGGATCCAGAAATTTTTCAGATCTCCTAAGTTTGAGATCCTGAAATACTTAAAAATAGAGCTACGAACCTAGAGATGTTTATAACTAAAATCACAGACCTAGACCTTTTGGATGAAGGAATCATTAAGTCTTCATATCCAGTGATCTCTGACCCATGCATTCTCAGTCTAAGGATTTTTCATTTAAGTTCTTATGGAGCTGTTATAATTCTACCTAACAATTTTGACACCGTAGAGTCTCACCTACATTTATTGATCTAGTGAAGTACTTTAAGTTAAAAGTGAACTACTATAAAGATCTACACGAGTCACGACTCAAACTCATACAACACTCATTTAAAAAATGAATTTCTCGTGTCGCATTAGAGCGTCAGAAAACGTGTAGGAAGATATGCAGAGTATGTCGAAACGACCTGGCGTTTTTTGTTTGGTTTGCAGTGTTACGTAAAAACACAATGGAACGAGTGTTTTTCATAACAGTAAACAGTCGACGACGATAAGGAAACGAAGAAGCATAGTTGCGAAGCCGTTTTCCAGGATGTTGCTGGTTTTTGTGATGTCCGAGAAGGGAACGTTTTGCCCCACGCAGCGAGAACGTTACGACAGATGTTTAACCGTCTCTGTTCAACTTCCCAACAGGCTGCTATTATAACGAAGCGTCGTCGGAAGCTGTTTTGACTTCGTATGCAAAATAACCAGCCAACCCGGTCGGGAAGAAACTCTCCTCGACGGAGAAATTAATCGTTATATAGTACGTTTAATACGCTCGTAAATGTCGAATAACGAATCGACCATAAATCCGGACGCGCTATAAATTACTATTGTGACGACAGCTTCTTGGATTATTAAATTTTAATTTCCGTTTCTTTTATATGGGAAACGGTGAACAATGGATCTAATAGAGTTATATGGAGGATTAAGGATTATATAGAGTGTTTCAGTGCAGAGGGTTAAATACAAGAAGACAGTGCTCTCAGTAATACAAGGTATCTCACAATTATTGTAGGTCTCTGAAATGGTAGCTGACGTGATTCTGAGTAAAATTTCCCTTTACAAAAATGAGGTACGAAGCTTCGTTTTTGAATTATTAAGGAAAGACATCGGACCAATCAGAGCGCGAGGGTTGCGCATGCGCAGATGTGGGAGCGAGAGCGAGAGCCTAGTGGCTGAGCGCGTAAGCCTCGCGCTCTGATTGGTCCGATGTCTTTCCTTAATAATTCGAAAAGGAAGCTTCGAATCTCATTTTTGCAAAGGAAAATCTTATTCAGAATCACGTCAGCTACCATTTCAGGGACCTACAATAATTGTGAGATACCTTGTATTACTGGGAGCGTTATCTTCTTGTATTTAACCCTCTGCACTCCTTAATATCTGTTAGACATTAATTCAAGCTTAATATCTTTAATTTACTAAAATAGCTGAAGAAAGGGGTTAATAAAATTCTCTTCTCTTATTGAGAAGGGGTTTTCAATAAAATGTATTGCAACAGGGTGCAGTATGTAACAAATTCTTCTTCTATTACAAGTAGTAAATAAATAATAATGTACTCATTCACTCAATCTATTAATTGGAATTATTTATGAGATCCAAGAGAAAAGTGAAGTCGAGCCACACTCGACATGGGAGAGTAAAAGGTTAATGGATAATTGTCACAATTATTACCACTTAAAATTATCAAATTCGATATGCTACATATCTCTTGTGTATTTAATTATAATTCATCAAATGTCACTTTAATTAAATTTTAATTACAAACCAGTAATCGATCAATATTATTTTTAATCGTCGACAGAAGGTTCTATCGATCTGTTAAATCGATCACGATTTTTGTCGATCAATCAGTAACCGCAAGTATTGATCGATTGTACATTTTTATTCATCTATATTTGGCTCTAAGATATTTGACTTGGAGATATGATTTTAATAAACGATTCTCTAAATTGTAATATATTTTCTTTTATTCCAAAAGTTTGTATGTTGTACAACTTTTTAGATGATAGTTTGCAGTATCTCACGCGATTAAATTACTTGCAAGTTAACAAGAGATATTAATTTGAAACTTAATAAGAGATGTTAATTTGAAACTTAATAAGAGATATTAACTAATATACTCGCAAGTTAGACTACATAAGACTAATAACTACAAGACTATATCGAAATGTATATGAGTTTATCTCTCGGTTAAAAAATCGAATAATATCCGCGGAATTCGAAGAAGCCGTATGGAAATTTGCTATCGGAAGTATGAAACTCCGATCGTTAATTGTGGGTATACTAAATAGCCGAGATTAGCTAGCTCGATAATAATTAGCAAACGATAAAACGATCGAATAAAGAGAGCAAACGATCGAGAAAGAGAAAAAGAAGGAAAGGAACGAAGTAGCAGCACCGGATATCCTTCAGACTGCGCCCACGCAACGTGCATGCATGCACTCGTGCATACACTTCTATATATTCAAGATGCACCGGAGTATCTCTCTGCGATTCAATGCTGACATATTTTTAACGCTAGGACAACCATCGTGTCTACCTAGTTTCACGAAGAAAAATAATTCGAAAACTATCTTTATTTAATATTAACAATTACCAACGCAGAAAGGAGAAACAACTTCCCTTTTACGTATGATAAACAATTAAATAAATCTTGAAGCACATACAATGTATATTCTTGAGATGCTAATCACACTGTGTTTTCTACTGAAGAATGAGTTAATTCATAACTGGATAATAGATTATTAGTTTAATAATTTGAAACTCAACGTTTGCAAATGTTAGGGTGTGACGCACCAGGTGAGTCACATGTTACTTATACGATGCAATGAACGACGCACCGGGTGCGTCTTCTGTACTCATAGAATGCAATTGATAACACATCAAGTACGTCTTCAATTACTTATACGATAGAATAAATGACGCACCAGGTGCGTCTTCAATTACTTATATGACAGAGTCAGTGACGCACCAGGTGTGTCTTCAGTTACTTGTATAAGAGAATCAATGACACATAAGGTGCGTCTTCAGTTGTTTATACGATAACAATCAGTGACGCACCAGGTGCGTCTTCAGTTACTTGTATAAGAGAATCAATGACACATAAGGTGCGTCTTCAGTTGTTTATACGATATTAATCAATGACGCACCAGGTGTGTCTTCAATTACTTATATGATAGAGTCAATGACGCACCAGGTGTGTCTTCAGTTAGTCTTGCAACAAAATCAATGACGCACAAGGTACGTCTCAGTCGATTATACAATATCAATCAATGACGCACCAGGTGCGTACTCAATTACTTATATGATAGAGTCAATGACGCACCAGGTGTGTCTTCAGTTACTTGTATAAGAAAATCAATGACGCACAAGGTACGTCTTCAGTTGTTTATACGATATCAATCAATGACGCACCAGGTGCGTCTTCAATTATTTATATGATAGAGTCAATGACGCACCAGGTGCGTCTTCAATTACTTATATGATAGAGTCAGTGACGCACCAGGTGTGTCTTCAGTTAGTCTTGCAACAAAATCAATGACAAGGTGCGTCTTCAGTTGCACAATAAAGTCAATGACGCACAAGGTGCGTCTGCAGTTAGTCTTGCAACAAAATCAATGACGCACAAAGTACGTCTTCAGTTGTTTATACGATATCAATCAATGACGCACCAGGTGCGTCTTCAATTATTTATATGATAAAGTCAATGACGCACCAGGTGTGTCTTCAGTTAGTCTTGCAACAAAATCAATGACAAGGTGCGTCTTCAGTTGCACAATAGAGTCAATGACGCACAAGGTGCGTCTGCAGTTACACAATAGAATCACTGACGCACCAGGTGCGTATTATACAATTGTACGATATAATTGGTAACCAACTATACATATTTCACGCTGTCTACAACTCATACGTATCTTATAAATAATTTTAATTGAAGTTTCCAAGTTAACTCGTCAAAAAAATTTGTGTAATAATAATTCTCTTTCTTGAATTTCCAACAAAAGAGACTCTGAATGAAGATTTGAATATCGAGTTTTGCAGAAAGTTTTCTTACCGAAATTTTCGTAGAAGCAATAAAGGTATCGATGTCTATGAATGAAAGAATGGCGACTCGCAATAAGCACAATACGATTCTGCGAGGAGACCCTCTTGGAGAAACGCAATGATACCCTCCGGAGGGTATCGATGGTCGTTTACAACGGGACATAGAGTTTCGGGAGAGAAATTTTCGGGGAACCCACGAAACGAGTCATTTCCTTACAAAAGAAGGGAACGAAGACAATGGATCGCGCGTCCCTTCGTCGCTGTTCTGCCACCTTGCGTTACCTGTCCCTTTTGAAAGCGATACCTGCGACACCAGCTTGGCCTCTTACCTATATCCGTCATCGGTTTCAAATATTAAAGCACAATACGATCATTCGTCGAGAGTCCATCGCGTTTAGAACCGGTATCCCATGATTTATAACGGCAATTAAACGGAGACTTCTGGTGTAGAAAAATTGCTTCGTTTTCTGTAGGGAAATGGGGGAACTTTGTAACAGGCTTTTATTAATTTTAACCCTTTCTTATTCACCACTCAATTTACAGTGTGAAATATTTTTTTATGGGGTTTATAGTTATATGTAGGAATGATTTATTATATAAAGGAACGGACAACATTGACAGGTAATAACAGGTGAATAATTATAAGAAAATTCATGAAACTTCAAGGGGAAAGATTTAATTTCTTTCTGTGCTTTGACGAGTCCCACTCGTGACTTACAACTTAAATGTGACTTACAGCTCAAATGTGACAAACTCTACTCAAATTTTGAATATTTCTACTTGAAATTTAGGTTCAACTATAAATTGCATTATCAAAGATCCCTGAATATAAAATACAACATTTTAATTTTCTTTGTTCCTTTGAGTGTTACAGCCCTGAACAGTTAGTCTTAACTGACTGAAGGGATTAAAGTAGCTACCTGCCAACGACAAGAATTCTTCCCAAAGGGTTAACTTTGTGGTTGAAGTTCGGATTCCTGACAGAACTCCTGTACTTTTAAATATTATGTATACAGTATTATATTGCCTGTAATATTATAGGTACATATGAACATAGAGACAGAAAGGCTAAATTCATAAAATACAGTCGATTCCTCATGTGTTGCATGTCCACATATGACTACGACTAGTGACATATTGTATCATTGACATCTCGATATTGCAAGACAACTCATTTATTAGCAACACGTGGTATAACGTGTCAAATAACCATTCATGCATCTCATAACCATATACTGAATAGTCATTTGTTAAATAAATGCGTTAAATAACCACTAGTTTAATAATCATGTGTTGTACTTATACACCTGGGTCTACAATGCAGCGATACTAAAGGCACTTGGTATCAAGAAGAAAGTCTCACATTTTAACACCAGCGAGAGGTTAAAACAAACTACTCCAGAGATTCCTAGATCTGTAAAGATAACTAACAAGTGTGAGTTGTAATTCGAAACGTAACAAAATTACCCTAGGTAACCTTAACACCAGAGTCTAAACACCTGTCATTCAAGAAACTTGACAAACTTGATAAATGAAAACTTGAGAACTGAAAACTTAGTAACTCAACGTGTTGAATTACAACGCGTAGTAACTCAACGCGCCGAATTACCACGCGTAGTAACTCAACGCACCGAATTACAACGCGTAGTAACTCAACGCGTCGAATTACAACGCGTAGTAACTCAACGCATCGAATGACAGCGCGTAGTAACTCAACGCGCCGAATTGCAACGCGTCGAATTACAACGCATAGCAACTCATCGCGTCGAAAGACAGCGCGTAGTAACTCAATGCGGCGAATTACAACGCGTAGTAAATCAACGCGTCGAATTACAACGCTTAGTGACTCAACGTGCCGAATTACCACGCGTAGTAACTCAACGCACCGAATTACAACGCGTAGTAACTCAACGCACCGAATTACGACGCGTAGTGACTCAACGCGCCGAATTACCACGCGTAGGAACTCAACGCGTCGAATTACAACGCGTAGTGACTCAACGCGCCGAATTACCACGCGTAGTAACTCAACGCACCGAATTACAACGCGTAGTAACTCCACGCACCGAATTACAACGCGTCGAATTACTACGCGTAGTAACTCCACGCACCGAATTACAACGCGTAGTAACTCAACGCACCGAATTACAACGCGTAGTGACTCAACGCGCCGAATTACCACGCGTAGTAACTCAACGCGCCGAATTACCACGCGTAGGAACTCAACGCGTCGAATTACAACGCGTAGTGACTCAACGCGCCGAATTACCACGCGTAGTAACTCAACGCACCGAATTACAACGCGTAGTAACTCAACGCATCGATTTACAGCGCGTAGTAACTCAATGCGTCGAATTACAACGCGTCGGATTACAACGCGTAGTAACACAGCGCGTCGGATTACAACGCATAGTAACGAAATATGATAAATGAAAACTTGAGAACTGAAAACCTGATAAATGAAAGTTTGATAAATGTCATCTATCTAAACTACCCGATCTCATCAAGTATCCCCAGTGTCTCGTCACAGAATCGACGTCGAAAAGCAAAAAGTGAGGCCACTGTCAAAGCAGTGACTTTTTTCGCGACGAACCGGCAGAATTACAGTCGTTCGCGAGGCGGGAGGTTCTCTAGACGCAGAGAGAAAGACAGCGAGCGGAGAGCGCGATCGCCGACACACGAGAAATGGAATGTGGACACCATATGGTCGGGATCTTCGCCCAACCACCCACTCGTCGTCGTCGTCTTAGTCTTAACCGCGTCCACACCTCTGCTCGGCACGAAGAAAAGTTCGTTAGCGATTTCAAACGTAATTGCACGACTCGTGGAATGGAAATTTATAGCCGGTGTTACCACATTCGCGTTACGTGAAATCACTGACCAGCCGGGAATTCTGATTGTACGTTTGCTGCCTCGACTGACTACTTGCCGCTTTACTCCGGCTGCTGGATTTCAATGGTGTTTTTTTAACGATAATTCGCCGGGCAGCTAACTTGAATCAATTATACCGCTTACTTGGAAAATTATTCTTCGCTTACATGTTCTAAAATTCTGAACTTTCAATTCGAAACGTAATCTCGAAGTTTGGCAACTTTATAAATATACGAATCTGAGAATGTTTGTTGAACAAGTATCTAACATCGAGTGAGATGTAGAAGTATCTTGGGTGTACATTTCTGATTTGAAGATCGAATTATTTTTAGAAATTTGAAGCTTCAGTTCAACTCTAATTTTTCGTTTAAAATAGGAACTGTTTATGTCCGTTTGTATTAACAGTCCTTAGACAACCATGCTTTACAGTAACAGAGTCCATGACGCATCAGGTGCGTCTTCAAATACTCATGCGATAGAGTTAGTGACGCACTAAGTGTGTCTTGAGTTACTCATGTAACAGAATCAATGACACATTAAGTACGTCTTCAATTACTTATGTGGTAGAGACAGTGACGCACCAGGTGCGTCTTCAATTACTTATGCAATAAAGTTAGTGACGCACCAGGTGTGTCTTGAGTTACTCATATAACAGAATCAATGACACATCAAGTACGTCTTCAATTATTTATGTGGTAGAGACAGTGACGCACCAGGTGCGTCTTCAATTACTTATGTAATAAAGTCAGTGACGCACCAGGTGTGTCTTGAGTTACTCATGTAACAGAATCAATGACACATAAAGTACGTCTTAAAATACTTCTGTGGTAGAGACAGTGACGCACCAGGTGCGTCTTCAATTACTTATATGACAGAGTCAGTGACGCAACAGGTGTGTCCTCAGTTACTTGTATAAGAAAATCAATGACGCACAAGGTACGTCTTCAGTTGTTAACACGATATCAATCAATGACGCAACAGGTGCGTCTTCAATTACTTATGCGATAGAGTCAGTGACGCACCAGGTGTGTCTTGAGTTACTTGCATAATAAAATGAATGACGCACAAGATGCGTCTTCAACTGTTTATGCAATAGGAACTCTGACGCACCAGGTGCGTCTCCAATTACTTATACGACAGAGTCAGTGACGCACCAGGTATGTCCTCAGTTACTCATGCAACAAAATCAATGACGCACAAGGTGCGTCTTCAGTTGTTTATACTTTGTGAATTGTTTAACAGTAAGCGAATAATCGACACCTAATTAACATTACAAGTCATATAAGTTCAAAGTGCAGTTACTATTAATATCAGACATCAATATGATTACGAAGTTAAAAGATAAATTGTCCCTCGAACCAAAACGTTTGTGTAATTACATTACGTTTAGTTAGTTCGCCGAACTAATTTGGTTTGTCACTGTAAACGGGACACCCTGTGCATAAACACAAGCCCACGCACGTTCGACCCACACTTCGCCGTATGTCGTGAAACGTGGCCCTCGTGCACCCTGAAAAACTATTTTCGACACCGAGCATTGTGTACACGCGTACTCCGCTCCGCGCCGGAAACCCCTGTTTCACGCGCGTAAACATATTGCCGTCTTGCATGCGCCTCGATATTTATCCAACAACGGCAGGAATTCCTTTGGTCACAACCCCGTCGTAGACGAGTCTGAATGAACGACGAGTACCCTAATAAATCCGACTCCAATTTAGGACCGTTCCGTGTGTTTGTACTCAATTATTTTTATTTCTTGCCTTCATGAAATTTGGTAGCAAGGTACAAGGTTTCTTAGGCACAAGGTTTCTTAGGTACAAGGTTTCTTAGGTACAAGGTTTCGTATTATTAAATCATGTGCACTGTTGGGAACAAATATAATTTTCCTACGAGAGAAAATAATTAAAGAAAACACACTTGAAGCAGGACGATTTTTAGGGATATTTTTAGCTTTCGAAATTTGAGGGTGGGTTAAGAATTTGGGGATATAGAAATAAGTGGACCTAGAAATTACACATCTGATCGTGGTAGCCTAACTATCATGGTAGCCTAACTATTATGTGTGTGTATGTACTATGTAATTGTATGATATGTGTGTGTGTATGTACTATGTAATTGTATGATATGTGTGTATGTATGTACTATGTAATTGTATGATCGACATGGGTGCATAATATGAATAAAGCTTGCGTATGGTATGATTGAAGTTTGCTAGAAGATTGTAAGATTGTCTTTTTGGTGTGATCGATTTGGGAGCAAAGCAAAGAGCGCATTGCTTCGTGAGAGATTGTGAGATAGAGACGTGAGAAATTTGTTAATTCGTGAAGTTCCACTTGTGTTGCATTTAATTAATTATAACCAGTCATACTTTGTTAATAAATTTCATTAATCTTGCTAATTATTAAATATTACTCTGCACTATCGTGGTAGCCTGACTATCGTGGTAGCCTGACTATCGTGGTAGCCTAACTATCGTGGCAGCCTAACTATCGTGGTAGCTTAACTATTGTGGTAGCCTAACTATCGTGATAGCCTAACTATCATGGTAGCCTAACTATCATGGTAGCCTAACTATCGTGGTAGCCTAAATATCGTGGTAACCTAACTATCGTGGTAGCCTATCTATCATGGTAACCTAACTATCGTGGTGGCCTGACTATCGTGGTAGCCTAACTATCGTGGTAGCCTATCTATCATGGTAACCTAACTATCGTGGTGGCCTGACTATCGTGGTAGCCTAACTATCGTGGTAGCCTATCTATCATGGTAACCTAACTATCGTGATGGCCTAACTATCGTGGTAGCTTAACTATTGTGGTAGCCTAACCATCGTGACAGCCTAACTATCGTGATAGCCTAACTATCGTGGTAATCTGACTATCATGGTAGCCTAACTATCGTGGTAGCCTAACTATCATGGTAACCTGACTATCGTGGTAGCCTAACTATCGTGATAGCCTAACTATCGTGGTAGCCTAACTATCATGGTAGCCTAACTATCACGGTAACCTAACTATCATGGTAGCCTAACTATCATGGTAACCTAACTATCATGGTAACCTAACTATCGTGATAGCCTAACTATCGTGGCAATCTGACTATCATGGTAGCCTAACTATCGTGGTAGCCTAACTATCATGGTAACCTGACTATCGTGGTAGCCTAACTATCATGGTAGCCTAACTATCATGGTAACCTAACTATCGTGGTAGTCTGACTATCATAGTAACCTAACTATCATAGTAACCTAACTATCGTGGTAGCCTAACTATCGTGGTACCCTAAGATCGACATCCAGTAGCCGTAACATTCATTTCATAGAAAAAGTCGAGATATCGGAAACCGTGTTTGACCGGACACCTAAACGTATCTACCACGAAGGACCAAAACGAGAGAGTAAAAAAGGAGCACTGTTCAACAGCGTCGGTATTGTTCCACGTTGTGCAGCATCATTCCTCATCCGGTATATATCAACGTCGATCTTGCTGGCGTCGCATTCTGAATGAAAGCACGTTCGAACGACCGTACGTATACGAACGGACGGACAGATGGACGGTCGACAGGGTCAACGTTCCCTTCCCTTCAAGGACGGCCAGAGGAAAGTTGAAGAACAGTCGAGCGAGAACGGTAGACGAAGAAAGAGACGCCAGCTGGTGTGTTATGCGACACACAAATTTTCACCGCATTAACCCCCTGCTTTAATAAGTTTGGAGTTCAAGTACGATTACTATTTGTATATTCAACGATCATATGATACCAAATTGACACAACTTTTCAAGTTTGTTTGACTGTATTAATATTGCAGCTGTGATTCTGACGGGTTCTCGTTAAGATGTATCGCAACATTGCGGAGTATGTAAAAAATAACTTTTTCAATTTTTGTAAGTAGTAAATGGGGAGTATAAGTGCAAACTGACAATTTTTTATAGTTAAAATGTAACAAATATTAGAAACTTGTAAGTTGAAATTTGTGAATTATTGAAAGTTTGATATTTGTAAAATATTGCAATCTAGAGATCTGTAAGACACTGAAAGCTTGAAATTTATAAAATATTGCAAGCTTGATATTTGTAAAATATTGCAAACTTGAAATCTGTAAAATATTGCAAGCTTGAAATCCATAAAATATTTTAAACTTGGAATCTGTAAAATATTGCAAGCTTGAGATCTGTAAAACATTGAAAGCTTGAAATTTATAAAATATTGCAAGCTTGAAATCTGTAAAATATTGCAAACTTGAAATCTGTAAAATATTGCAAGCTTGAAATCCATAAAATATTTTAAACTTGGAATCTGTAAAATATTGCAAGCTTGAGATCTGTAAAACATTGAAAGCTTGAAATTTATAAAATATTGCAAGCTTGAAATCTATAAAATATTTTAAGCTTGAAATCTATAAAATATTGCAAGCTTAAAGTCTGTAAAACATTGAAAGCTTGAAATCTGAAAAGTATTGCAAGCTTGAAACCTGTAAAATATTTTAAGTTTGAAATCTGTAAAACATTGAAAGCTCGAAATATGAAAAATATTGCAAGCTTGAAATTTGTAAAATATTTTAAGCTCGAAATTTGCAAAATATCTTAAGCTTGAAATCTGTAAAAAATTGAAAGCTTAAAACATGAAAAATTCGCAAAATATCTCAAGCTTGAAATCTGTAAACCACACCGTGAAAATGTTTTCGAGCTACGAGCACCGCGACAGAGAAACGCATCTAGGTCAGGCAACTAATTGTAAGAAAAAGAATGACCACGAGAATGTAGAATAAAGTGTTTCGAAATGCTGACCTACGTGGCCAGATTTTCTTGTTTTTTCTTGGTACAGCTGGATCGGTGATATCGATATCGGATAACGTTAATCCGCTCGACCGATAACGATAGACAAGTTACACGTATTAATTGCCTAATTAACGACACTTTCCGTATATCAAGATTTAACCACAAAAAAGGACCGTTCACAAAAGAGAAGAGAGAACTGTGTTGAGACACGAATAAACGTACAATTATTTCCGTAAAAAGTATCGGCGACGATGTTCTCGTTCAGAAAGCGTAACAGTTATCGAATTATCGAGTTTTAATGAATTATCGATTGTAATGAGTGTTGTAATTCTTGTGAGTGAAATTATTTGAATTGGTATCAAATTGCAATGAGTATGAACACAGCGCGTCCTATCAGAACGCGTGGAAACATATTATACGTTACAGTGTGTGGAGACACGGTGCATCAAACTATAATGTGTAGAAACACGGTGCTCCAAATTACAACGCATAGTAACTCAGCGCGGCGAATTAGAACGCGTCGAATTAGAACGCATAGTAATTCAACGCGATGAATTACAACGCATAGCAACTCAACGCGTCGAATTACAACGCGTAGTAACTCAAAGCGCCGAATTACAGCTCGTAGTAACATAACGCGTAATAACTCAACGCGTCAAATCACAGCGCGTACTAACACAACGCGTAATAATTCAACGCGTCGAATAACAGCGCGTAGTAACACAACGCATCGAATTACAACGCGTAGTAACTCAACGCACCGAATTACAACGCAAAGTAACTCAACGCGTCGAATTACAACGCGTAGTAACTCAACGCACCGAATTACAACGCGTCGAATCACAGCGCGTAGTAACACAACGCGTAGTAACTCAACGCGTCGAATTACAACGCGTAGTAACTCAACGCGCCGAATTACAACGCGTAGTAACTCAACGCGCCGAATTACAACGCGTAGTAACTCAACGCGCCGAATTACAACGCGTAGTAACTCAACGCATCGAATTACAACGCGTAGTAACTCAACGCGCCGAATTACAACGCGTAGTAACTCAACGCGTCGAATCACAGCGCATAATAACACAACGCGCCGAATTACAACGCGTAGTAACTCAACGCATCGAATTACAACGCGTAATAACTCAACGCGTCGAATTACAACGCGTAGTAACTCAACGCGCCGAATTACAACGCGTAGTAACTCAACGCGTCGAATCACAGCGCATAATAACACAACGCGCCGAATTACAACGCGTAGTAACTCAACGCATCGAATTACAACGCGTAATAACTCAACGCGTCGAATTACAACGCGTAGTAACTCAACGCGCCGAATTACAACGCGTAGTAACTCAACGCGTCGAATCACAGCGCATAATAACACAACGCGTCGAATTACAACGCGTAGTAACTCAACGCGTAGTAACTCAGCGCACCGAATTACAACGCGTAGTATCTCAAAGCGCCGAATTACAACGCGTAGTAACTCAACGCGCCAAATTACAACGCGTAGTAACTCAACGCGTCGAATTACACCGCATAGACAGCACAGCGTGCCAAATTACAGCGCGCTAAATCACAACCCATAGTAATCGATATGCCGTAAGAATACATTAATGTCACGTAGTAATTAATACTAATATATTAATGGTAATTAGCGAAATATACGATACGTAGTAATTAATGAACGTCCGAATATATTAATGACACGTAGTAATTAAAAATATGTATCTATACGATCAGTGGTAAGTACCGATTAACCATACGCGTTATCAATAATTATACAAATACCTGCGTTATTAAAGTCCGTGAATATCGGAGATATCTCCGTAGATAATAATCGCCCTTGTAATTTGCGATACCGCGTCATTTTTACCGTGCGATAACGCGTATCGATGAACGCGTTAATTATTCACGGTAGGCGAGGATGATTCGTTGAACCCTGAACTAAATGAAATCGAATCGAATCGAAAGTTCTGATCGCCAATTAAAACGACCACGGTCCAGTCTCTGGTATCTTCGTGTTCCCGCGACTTCCGGTCAATCTTGGCGAGAATTGATCGCGACACACGATATCCTCGTGGCAATAAACTGCATCAAAGTAATTCCCCTTCGCCGTTAGCGATGGCTATAATTTTCGATATACGGCTGGGAACTCGAAGGAGAATATTAAATTCGAGCAATACGAACGCGATGGGAACGTTAACTGGTTTGCGTCTGCCGGATATATCGGCGGTAAAACGAAATGATAAAACTTTAGCTTAGAAGATCATTCAGATTCGTGTTCGTTAATGAACACGATTAACATACTGCTTGAATGAACGGCTTTCGGAATAAAATTAACGAGACACACCAGTTCCTCTCAAATTCTACCTCTATAAAATATTCGAGTTTTGTGTTTGCATTCCATCGTTGCATCTATTATACATTTATAATTATTTTCGAGGACTTTTAATGTGTGGTTGCGGCGCGCTGTACTGTCAACGCGCTATAGTGTCGACGCGTTGTAATTCGGCGCGCTGTGTTACTATGCGTTGTGATTCCGTGCGCTGTACTGTCGACGCGTTGTAATTCGGCGCGTGGTACTATCGACGCGTTGTAATTCCACGCGCTGTACTGCCAATGCGTTGATATTCCACGCGCTGTACTGTCGACACGTTGTAATTCCACGCGCTGTACTGTCGACGCGTTGTAATTCCACGCGCTGTACTGCCAATGTGTTGAAATTCCACGCGCTGTACTGTCGACGCGTTGTAATTCCACGCGCTGTACTGTCGATGCGTTATAATTCCACGCGCTGTACTGTCGATGCGTTATAATTTCACGCGCTGTACTGCCAATGCATTGAAATTCCACGCGCTGTACTGTCGACGCGTTGTAATTCCACGCGCTGTACTGCCAATGCGTTGAAATTCCACGCGCTGTACTGTCGACGCGTTATAATTCCACGCGCTGTACTGTCGATGCGTTATAATTTCACGCGCTGTACTGTCGACGCGTTATAATTCCACGCGCTGTACTGTCGACGCGTTGTAATTGCACGCGCTGTACTGTCGACGCATTGTATTTCCACGCGCTGTGCTATCTATGTACTGTAATTCGTCGCGATAAAATTTCGGCGCGCTGTACTATCGATGCGTTGTAATTCAGCGCGTTGTACTATCGATACGAATAATCATTTGCAAATTTTCTTCCAATGGAATTTATTATTGTTTAGTTCAATTCCTCATCTCAAAAACCTCATCCCAACAACCCAAATAATTTATAAATTTCCTACATTTCAAACTATCTTACATTAAGCAAAAATATCTCCAATAATTGGTCCGTAATGACCCACTAATTAGCTTAGCATCTCGTCTAAAAAAGAAGGAACCGCCGTTAGAAGCGCATAAAAGCGTCGATAGCCGAAGAGAAGGAAAAGAAAAGCACGAAGAACGAGGAACAGGGAGAAGCAGAGAGAGAGGCGATCGGGCAGACCGGATATGACGCGACAGCACATAACGATGATCGTAGATTGCGTTCGCTGCTTGTGCAAAAGCAACCGAGCAAGCAGGAGGCGAGTTGATGAAACGATGACGAACTGGGAGGGTAGAGTACCAACCGTGCTGAGACGAGAAAGAGAAATGAGACACACGAAGGAGAAGGGTGAAATACGGTGGAGCACAGACGCGGAGAGAAAGAGTTAAAGAGAAGAGATGAAAAACGGAGGAACGAGAGATAACGGGGTTGGCAAACACGAAGATAGCGTTACAGACAGGGAGCGAACGAAACTTTAACGAAGGATGCGAATTTAAACGATTTCATTTTCAAGATTTTGGGGTTGAAGATGCAGAAATTTTGTGCAGAAGATGAAGAGGTGAAGGTGGATGCCTTAGATTTTGATTTTTAATTTTTTTTTTATTAGTTTTATTATGTATTATATTATGTCTTATGACGCGCTGTGGTTTGGTGCGCTGTGCTGTCTATGCGCTGTGATTCGACGCGTTATAATTCGGCGCGCTGTGCTATCTATGTGCTGTGATTCGACGCGCTGTAATTCCACGCGCTGTACTGTCGATGCGTTGTAATTCCACGCGCTGTACTGTCGACGCGTTGTAATTCCACGCGCTATAATTCTACGCGTTGCACTGTCGACGCGTTGTAATTCTACGCGTTGCAATTCTACGCGTTGCACTGCCGACGCGTTGTAATTCTACGCGCTGTACTATCGACGCGTTGTAATTCCACGCGTTGCACTGTCGACGCGTTGTAATCCCACGCGTTGTAATCCCACGCGTTGCGCTCTCGACGCGATGTAATTCTACGCGCTGTACTGTCGACGCGTTGTAATTCCACGCGCTGTACTGTCGACGCGTTATAATTCCACGCGCTGTACTGTTGACGCGTTGTAATTCCACGCGCTATAATTCTACGCGTTGCACTGTCGACGCGTTGTAATTCTACGCGTTGCAATTCTACGCGTTGCACTGCCGACGCGTTGTAATTCTACGCGCTGTACTATCGACGCGTTGTAATTCCACGCGTTGCACTGTCGACGCGTTGTAATCCCACGCGTTGTAATTCTACGCGTTGCGCTCTCGACGCGATGTAATTCTACGCGCTGTACTGTCGACGCGTTGTAATTCCACGCGCTGTACTGTCGACGCGTAGTACTGTCGGCGCACTGTGATTCCACGCGCTGTACTATTGACGCGTTGTAATTCGGCGCGCTGCACTTTTTACGCGTTGTACTGTCGACGCGTTGTGCTATCTACGCGCTGTACTGTTGATGCGTTGTATTTCGGCACGCTGTGATTCACCGCGCTGTAATTCAACACAGCACAATTTCGACGCGTTGTAATTCGGCGTGCTGTGCTGTCTATGCGCTATGATTCAACGCACTGTAATTCGACAGGATACAATTCCGACGCTCTGACTTTCATATCATCCACAGAAAAGAAAAAACTAATATTTTATGGAATATCAAAAAACGAAAGAAAACGACAAATCCACTAAAAGCAAAAATAACAAATACTATTTTACCAAATATCAAAAAACGGAAAGAACGATAAATTATCCAAGGAAAAACAAAAAATTGCGACGTGAGAAATCGCGAATCGTGCGAAACGCAATATTGTCGACATTCCGTTCCGATACCGATTGTATCATTGGAAAAAGGAGGAATTCGTTTTCCTCGAAAATACGTGAGTTATCCGTAGGTAGGAATATAGTCGGTGACAAACCGGAAGAATCAACCGAGGAATGAATTTCGCGTTAATCACGAGCATCCTATGATTAAACGATAATTACGAGTCGAAAGACGAAGGATGCGTTATTTAAATGGCTGGTTAACGAGTCGGACGCGGTATATGCAACACACCTTGCCACTCCTTTCACGACTCTGCTCATATTCTTTCCATTCATTATTCCGGACACATGTGTCGACTCAAGGACACCGCGTCTTTCAGCAAAGATCATCGCGTGCGCTTGCAAAATATCGAGGCGCGTGAATAAAATTTCCTGTAAGGAAATGCGGGTTCGAAGCTTTATTCTTCGGAAATGTGTTCTTTTGAAATTTTATCAGAGTGCGACATATTTAGGACTGTTCGTTTAAAATTATCTCGAGGTTGGTTAATATATTGATACTGATTTATTATTTTTAATTTTGTTAGTAGAAAAGTATTAATAAGAATAAATAATTATATTGCATAGTATTATTTGGATACTTAAAAGAGATTATATTAAATGAAACTGGGTGTACTGCATAGGTATGTTAGATGAAATTGGACATTTATTTTTTGGTTCAAAAAATCAGTAGCAAGAATAAATAATTATATTGCGTACTATTATTTGGATACTTAAAAGGGATTATATTAAATGAAACTGGGTGTACTTACATATGTATGTTGAATGAAATTGGACATTTTTGTTTTGGTTCAAAAAATCAGTAGCAAGAATAAATAATTATATTGCATACTATTATATTGACACTTAAAATGCATTACATTAAATGAAGTTGGGAATACTACGTAGGTATGTTAAATGAAATTGGACATTTTTGTTTTGGTTCAAAAAATCAGTAGCAAGAATAAATAATTATATTGCATACTATTATATTGATATTTAAAATGCATTACATTAAATGAAACTGGGAATACTACATAAGTATGTTGAATGAAATTGGACATTTATTTTTTGGTTCAAAAAATCAGTAGCAAAAATAAACAATTATATTGCATACTATTATTTTGATAGTTCAAAGGTTACATTAGTGTACCTGGTAAAATTGTATAATAATAATACTGCATAAAAATGAGCATTTCGTTTCTGTTTAAAAAGACAATTTGCACCTATGTATAATTGCATTCCTCCCCATTATTTTTATGAATAATAAAATATAAATCCATACTAGAGTACATAGTACTCTAATAGATCACTAATAGAACATGTCTATCTAACATTTGGAGCAAGGTACTCGTTGCAGAGTACTTACTTTAGAGCGTTAATTCAATTATCACAGAAAAAGATGATAAATTCCACATGCACCTGGCAGTTCATAAGGTCAAAGCGAATTTTGAAGCCGAATGATGTCACTGAATGACCGATTCTTCGAAATTTAGCAACGTGAGTAGATATTTGTTGACGCGTACCTTGGAACGATGAATCGAGAACGAGATTACGATCGATGTTTAGAAAGTTACAATCGTTTACTCGAAAGGCTTAGTCACAGTGTACTAGGATATAAGATCTGACACACGTAACTATGATATCTGATCGTAGATTAGATACTCACGGTATCGTGCAGCTGGTGTAATCTTATTCCGAAATGTGCAGCCATGAATAAGGACAATCTGTCCCATGGTTTCAATTACAATCTTAAACATTAATCACTCCGTTCACGATATTCGACCGCTGATGTGACAACTGAAATATTTTTCTTTGATCGTTCAAAACTTATTTAACACCGTCAAACTTTTTTTTGGCTTCTTGCAAATATATACGACTTAACATTTTATAGTTTTGGAGAATTAGGCAGGGAGTACTTGGATGCTGTTTTATTTTTAATGTTTGTAGATTAGATGTTTTTAATGTTTCTTACTGGGTTAGATATACTACCAGGTGATTTTAAGAAAGTTTGTAGTTAATATTGTATAATATATGATTGTACCAGAAGTATTATAAGTTTAGTATTACAATAAGTGCTACAATAAATCTGGCTGAATCGGCAATATAACTAGAGTCTATCTTAAAAAGCATTGCAAACCAATCTAAATTATTTAGCATAATAATCCTTCAATCACCTAGTTACTTTTCCAGTTATATGCTCCCCATTTAGAGTGATTCGGCAAATCTCGGCGAATCGGCAATATAACTAGAGTCTATCTTAAAAAGTATTGCAAACCAATCTAAATTATTTAGCATAATTATCCTTCAATCACCTAGTTACTTTTCCAGTTATATGCTCCCCATTTAGAGTGATTCGGCGAACCTGACTGAATCGGCAATATAACTAGAGTCTATCTTAAAAAGTATTGCAAACCAATCTAAACTATTTAGCATAATTATCCTACGATCACCTAATTACTTCTCCAATTACATGTTCTCCATTCAGAGAGATTCAGCGAACCTCGCTGAATCGGCAATATAGCTAGAGTCTACCTCCAAAAGAATTGCAAACCAATCTGAATTATTTAACATAATTATCGTCGAATCGCCCGATTACTTCTCCAATTACATCCATTCAGAGAGATTCAGCGAATCTGACCGAATCGGCAATATAACTAGAGCTTATCTCCAAAAGAATTACAAACCAATCCACCCTAATTATTTAGCATAATTAACTGGTCATTCAATCGCCTAATTACTCCTGCAATTACATTATCTCCATTCAGAGAGATTCAGCAAATCTGACCGAATCGGCAATATAACTAAAGTCAGTCTTCAAAAGTATTGCAAACCATCTGAATTATTTATCATAATTATCTTCCAATCCTCTAATTATCTCTCCAATTACACGCTCTTCAACTGAATATTATTTAATAAGAATGATACTACAAGAAGAAGCTAATTTTCTTTTTCCGTTGTAACTTGTTTATGGACGCAATAAAATGGTGCTAGACTTTCATGCCAACTTGTAGAGGCACAGTTCGTGTACATACAAGTTGTGTGGTAAGATATCGACACTCTCACGCGCATCGTGACACCGATACACATGCGTGCGGCAATGTCGGTTCTGGCATGAATGAAACCATGATTTTCTTTGCATAGCGAATGGATAGGTGACTCGAATAACGTCTTCGAATCGTCGGTAAACACACGATACGTTCGTTATCAAGTTTTTATAAAAACATTTTTATTTTTATTATTTTCTTACTCCTATAAATCCCGAATTACACATTTTTGAATTCCAAATTTCCGAACTCGAAATTCCCGAATTCCAAATTTCCAATTTCATGTCCTGGTATTCAAAATTTCCGAACTCCAAATTTTGGAATTCCAAATTTCCGAATTCCAAATATAGGAATTCCAAATTTCAAGTTCTGGAATTCCAAACTTCCGAAGTCCAAATTTTGGAATTCCAAGTTCCCGAATTCCATTTGTCGGAATTCCAAATTTCCGAACTCCAAATTATGGAATTCCAAGTTCCCGAATTCCAAATGTCGGAATTCCAAATTTCCGAACTCCAAGTTATGGAATTCCAAGTTCCCGAATTCCAAATGTTGGAATTCCAAGTTCCCCAACTCCAAATTATGGAATTCCAAATTTCCCAACTCAAAATTTTGGAATTCCAAGTTCCCGAATTCCATATGTTGGAATTCCAAATTTCCCGAATTCCAAATTTTGGAATTCCAAATTCCCCAACTCCAAATTTTGGAATTCCAAGTTCCCGAATTCCAAATGTTGGAATTCCAAATTCCCCAACTCCAAATTTTGGAAATCCAAGTTTCCGAACTCCAAATTTTGGAATTCCAAATTCCCCAACTCCAAATTTTGGAATTCCAAGTTCCCGAATTCCAAATTCCCCAACTCCAAATTTTGGAAATCCAAGTTTCCGAACTCCAAATTTTGGAATTCCAAATTCCCAACTCCAAATTTTGGAATTACAAGTTCCCGAATTCCAAATGTTGGAATTCCAAATTTCTGAAGTGCAAATTTTGGAATTCCACGTTCCCGAGTTCCATATGTTGGAATTCAAAATTCCCCAACTCCAAATTTTGAAATTCCCAGTTCCCGAATTCCAAATTACCGAAATCTAAATTTTGGAATTCTAAATTCCCCAACTCCAAATTGTAATATTCCAAATGTCCGAATTGCAAATTTCCAAATTCCAAACTTCCAAACTTTCAAACTTCCAAACTTTCAAACTTCCAAATTCAAAATTCCAAATTTCCAACTTTCCAAACTTCAAATCTCAAATTTCTACATCTCCCCATTTCAAATGCACTATTCCAAAATTTCTAATAACGCCAAGAACGTCTAATAACAACAGAGGTGTAATACTTCCAAAGATTTAGTACCTATCGATAAGTTTCAGGACACCCAGTGTAAGTTTACGCAAGGAAGCTAGGTGGATAGGTTGACGCAGAGAGGTTGGCGCATGCGCAGCAGGTTCAGCAGGTACGTCAAGCCGAATGGCATTCATTCGGCTACTGGCGTTCGAAGAACGAATGGCTTGCGTGTGTTGGTGAGCGCATGCGCTCGTACTCCGCTCGTATTCTACCTACTCGAGGAGAAAGAGCGAAAGAGAAAGACGGAGGACAGAGAAAGGCAAGGAACGACAGGATTAATTCAATTACCGTCTGAAAGTTTTCAATCGAGCCTGTCCCTGATAATAAATCGTTTCTGATCGCTCGAAATCGGGTTGATCTTGCTTCGATGAAAACAAAAGTCACAGTAATATTCAGTGGCAAGCAATCATTAAACACGATAAGGAATATCCAGTTAACGTAGGTCTGCGAAACAACACGAACGGAGATAAAAGGAAGATAAGACGAATGTTTATTTCAAATTCTGAAGAAAGTCGTACCGTTACCTTGTGCTCTGTGTTTAATCTTCGCTGCGATTGGCTCGACGCTATTTTAATTGCATAGATGTAGATAATTTAATTCGTACAAATTATCGGAACGATCGGATATATGAAAAAAGTGAAAAATTCTATTAGGAATGGCTGAGATTGGAGATATAAGTCGTAAAATCGGTCGAGCGTGAAAGATGTCTTAAAACGATAAAAAGATGCAACTCCTTTTAGGATCGTATCGTGCATGCTTGCAATTAGTTTCTCGGTTGCGAGGCAAGATTTAAAATGCTTCTGTCGGATGCGTTCGTATTATATTGAAATACAATTTGAAACGCGGACGATTCTGCGCTTGCTTGTATCATAAGTTTACGATTGCACTAATACTGAATTCTGAAGTCTAAATTACATACGTGGAATTTCACCTGGTATAACAATTTTATGCAAGTGTGAAATACTGTGTGTTTGCAAGTGCCAAATGTGAAATTCTACATACTTGCAAGTCTCGAGTGTGGAATTCCATACACTCGCGTGATCTAAGGGTGGAATTCCATCTACTCTGGAATTCTTTGAGTGGAATTCCATCGGCAACCAATTTCAAATGTGGAATTCCATAGACAATCCACTTCACAATGAGTACAAGGCCAAGCACAATAATTCTTAAAAGGAGTAGAATTCCACGGGCAGTCCATCTCAGAATGGTTGGAATTCCATACTGAATAAATCTTGGAAAGAGTGGAATTCCAGAGGCAATCTTGTAATGAGTGGAATTCCATGCATAGTAATTCCTAGGACGAGTGGAATTCCGAGGATGGAATATAACGCATGTTAAACCTTAAAATTACGGGAATTCCACGCGTGGAATTCTATGCATAATGAATTCAAGAAAGAGCAGAATTCTAAGCGTGGAATTCTACGCATAATGAATTCCAGAACGAATAGAATTCCACGCATAATGAATTCCAGAACGAGTAGAATTCCACGCGTGGAATTTCACGCGCAACGAATTCCAGAACGTGTAGAATTCCAAGCGTGGAATTCCACGCATAATGAATCCTAGACCGAGTAGAATTCCACGCGTGGAATTTCACGCGCAACGAATTCCAGAACGTGTAGAATTCCAAGCGTGGAATTCCACGCATAATGAATCCTAGACCGAGTAGAATTCCACACGTGGAAATCCACGCATACCGAATCTCAGAACGAGTAGAATTCTACGCGTGGAATTCCACGCATTATGAATCCTAGAACGAGTGGAATTCCACGCGTAGAATTCCACGCATACCGAATCTCAGAACGAGTAGAATTCCACGCGTGGAATTCCACGCATTATGAATCCTAGAACGAGTGGAATTCCACGCGTAGAATTCCACGCATACCGAATCTCAGAACGAGTGGAATTCCACGCGTAGAATTCCACGCATACCGAATCTCAGAACGAGTAGAATTGCACGCGTGGAATTCCACGCATTATGAATCCTAGTACGAGTGGAATTCCACGCGTAGAATTCCACACATACAGAATCTCCGAACGATTAGAATTCCATGCGTGGAATTCCACGCACACCGAATCTCAGAACGAGTAGAATTCCACGCATGGAATTCCACGCATACCGAATCGCAGAACAAATAGAATTCCACGCGTGGAACTCCACGCATGAATCTCAGAAAGAGTAGAACTCCACGCATAATGAATCCCAGAACAAATAGAATATCCACGCGTGAATTCCACTAATAATAAATCCTACAACGAATAGAATCCCATGCATGAATTCCACAGAAACCCGTAGAATTCTAAACTTAAAATTCCAAGTCCCATAAATCACAAAGTGAACGTAGACAGGTTGCGCCGTCCCTGATGAAAATTACGGCGTGTAAGAGGAAATCAAGATCGTATTATATTTCCGAAGCAACTATATCAACGAGGTGACAACCGTAATCGGTAACGGAAATCAACGTGAATCGAGTTAAAATCGTGAAAGAAACAGCAGCTGGATAGATTGTATCGGTGGTTACGAACGGAAACGTGGCGACGACTTTCTCGCAAACTTTCTACACCAGTAAATTTCATTCACTACTTGCGGCCGTGCCTTCTATGAAAGCGTAGTGTGACTCAATACCGTGGCGAGTCACGCTCGCTCGATCTCGTCGATTGAAGTTAGCACGAAGCCAGCCAGCCAGCCAGCCAATCGTGCGACCTCGCTCGTTCTGAATCGTCAGCCACGTGAAAAACAACTTTGCACGCCGACCACTGAGCTGAATTAATACTGAATGACAGAGATTCTCGAAACAAAAGAGAGGAGGGGGTCAAATACATGAGCAACGCGAACGATACTACACCAGCGTTTCTCAAACTGCCTTTCATCGAATATCTTTAGATATTCTTTCAAGAATATCATCTTTATAGTAACAGAATTTAATATTGGTAAAATAAAATTGTACACGTGTACAATATTATGGAGAAAAATAAGAGTCAAGTCGTGTGTGGTTTGATGTTTTACATTTTTAAGTCGATTATAAATTTGTGGACAACCACTGCAATTTTTATCTAAGAGCTTTAATATTGTAAAATTTTTATGTTGCAAAGATGCGTTTACGTAAGCTGATAAGCGAGATAAGTGCTCGAAAAATGAATACGTTGCATGTTTGCGTATCGAGAGAGTTCAAAACACAAAATGTTTGATACAATTTTGATGACATAAAAGTTCTACAAATTATCACTTATGGTACACCAATTTTAAACCGAAGAATTCGTGAAAAAGTCTGTATAACAATTTCAACATTCTTAACATGCATAGACAACCAATCAATTTTCATATACCACCGAATTTTCACAGAAAATGACACAATTTCATGACATAAAAGTGCCACAAAATAAGACACATAATATGTCAATTTAAAGCTTAAAGTTCACCGAAAATAAACGCTTCAATATTTCAAATAAAAATGAACTTCGTTATAACAAACAAGTTAGTCATTTCACATTAAAATTGTTACAGAAATCTGTCAATAATTATTTTGCTGGAATGTCAAGCTTCAAGGTAATACACCGGAAGTGGTATTTTGTAACACGTATATCAAATTGTATCATGTTATCATTTTGTATCAGAAATATTAATAACAGCGTTTATATTAATTTCCTGTAACAAGCTAAAAATTGATACATCTTAAGAGCCATTTTCCGGTACATGTCATAAATTCGTGCCAGACATTGTGTTTCGACAGCTTACCGATATGCAACATTTCGATATTCAATTATCTTTGTTCGAGTGCAAGATTAAATGTTGTACAGAAAATTCGACTATCTGTGAGGAACACTCAACGACCATAAGCACCTTAATCTACCTAATTTTACATTCATTTTGCTATATGAAATATATCTGGGTGACCTTGTAAGGATCATGAAAATCGAAGAAGAATATTCTCCTCTTGAAAATCCACAAGTCTCGAAACTCGCAGGAAATGTTAACAGAATACAAATAAATATTCATGAATGATAGGAAGCATATATCATCGAAGTCGGACAGAACCGATTAGTTCCTAAGATGCTAGGCGTCATTCTTTCCAAGAAATCATAAGGAAACCGAATCGAGAGGAAAACTATAAGATGCTTATTAAGGACCTCCCTCAAGTATGAAAGTCAGACGGACAGGGATAAAATAAGAAGATGTGATCGACTTACCGTTTCGACTAGGGGGCCGTGGAGGCGCAGGATACTGGGGCGGCGTCAAGGGTGGTGGTGGCGGCTGCGGCGACACTCGCGCAGACGAGGAGGTCGTTGAGCCTTGGGACACGGACGGCGCTGGTACTAGCGTCGTTGTCAGTGGTGTCGTCGACGTGGTAGTCGTCGTAGCCGCCGTCGGTGTCAGCGAAGACGTGGTGGTGATGGTGGCGGTGCGCTGCCCGATGTACCTCGAGGCGGTGCTGCTCGGGCTGTTGGACGGCCAGGGCGGGCGCCGCGGTGGCAGCACCGGGGGCGGCTCGTAGTCCAAGGTATCCACACTTTCGGCACTTCCGTTTCACCTGTACCCTTCACCGAACCGCGCGAACCTCCTTCGGCTTTTCTATCTCGCGCCAGTCTTAGAATGGCACGTCGCGCACAATTTCATTAACGGGCGGACGAGCGAGATTCTTCTTCACAGTTACTCACTTCCTTTTCCGCGAAACCGCGCGAACACACTCGCGGTTTACGTTCGAGACGAGAGAGGATGAAAGAAGGGGTGATAGTGGGGGAGAAGGGAGCCAACAGTGTGCGCACCGCGTGATTTCGAAACTCCCGGAATCTCTTGTTTCTCCTTTCTCTTGCTCGCTTTCTCTCTCTCTCTCTCTCTCCGCACTGGTCACGTCACAACACGTAAACACATGCTCCGGATACGTATGCACGTATTACGGATTCGCCGGGTCGACGCGACGTAATCGAGGAACAAAAAACTCGTCGGGCTAATATCCTCCGTTGGCGGATTACTCGATCGTCGAGGCGTTTTCGCGTGGTTAGGAACGGAAAGCAGCAGCGAACGCGGCACAGTGGCTCCGACGTAAGAGCCTCGCGAGAAAAACACAAGCACGAGAAGAGACGGGACGAGACGAGGCGAGACGAGGCGGGGCGAAGTTAGCCGAGGCGAGGTGAGACGAAGCGAGGCGTGGCGTGGCGAGGCTCGCCGAGACGAGGCGAAGAGAGTGGAAGAACGGTGTAAGGGGAACTCGCGGAGAGTCGAAGCTAGGGCGAGCCGAGGGGCAGCGAGGAGAGCCGAAGGGAAACGAGGAAAGGTGAGGCGAACCGAAGTGAGGTGAGGCGAGGTGTGGCGAGGTGAGACGAGGCGAGTCGGGACGAGACGAGTCGAGTCGAATCGAGTCGAGTCGAGAAGAGTCGGGCCAAGACGAGACAGAAGGACAAGATCGGTGAACACGCTGCGGCTTCTTCTCGCACACTGTGGAAACACGCACGGCTCTCTCTCGTGGCAACGATGCGCTACTCTCGTCTCGTCTCCCTTCCTCTCTCTTTTACTCTTCTCTCTCTCCGCTACAGGATGCGTAGTCGAGCGAGAGCGAGAATCGTCGAAAGAGAAGGCACGAGGGAACGGGCGATTAGCGCGTGCGGACGAGAGAGAGAGAGAGCGCGAGAGAGAAAGAGAGCCGACTGAATCTCGCGTAGGCCGTCTGCCAGTAAACAGGCTCCTTCATTCACTGCTTATTTTATACGGGCGGCCCCCTATGCTCCACAGAAATAGCCACTTCGCTCTGTCCTCGTCGCGCGCACATGCCACGGCCGGATATGCTGCCTTTAGCCGTTGGGTAGATCTCCTTCCTCTCTCTTTCCCTCGTTCTTCGCTCCCCTTTCTCTCGCACTCTCGCATTCGTGTCACGCGGCTCGCACCTCGAACAACAGTACTGCTCTCCGTGGAAAAGCTACGAGTAGGAGGCCCTCGTTGGTATTCTCCTTCTCGCGCATCCTTATTTTCCTCCTCCGTGTCTTCTTTTCGCGCCTCGTGCGTAAACTTGCAGCTACGCTCTCGATGCTTCTTCTTTATCCTTAAACCCTCCGTGTTCGATTGCCGGCGCAAGAGACACTGCCACGCTCTTTCAGGTGCGTCACGATCGTTTTTGTCGCCCTGACCGCGAACCACCGGAGATTATTCTCTCTTACGGACAGCACGGTCCTTGAAAAGTTCGTATCGTCGATAATGTCTATTTCGCGTTCCGTTTTCCACTCGGCACGAGCCACTCCTGCATCGGATCCGCGTAAAGGGGTTCGCTGCTCGCGTTCACTGGTTTTCTCGAATGGCAAGCCTCCGCTCGATTTCCCCGCGATGGCTGGCAAACCGTGCGCGCACACACATACACACACGTACACACGCGCACACGGAGCCTGGGTATTCGTGGCGCACGGTCCTCTCTCGCGTTCAGCGGTTCAGCAGAACGAGTCGGATGGAAGGAAGAAAAAAGAAGAAACGACGGGACTGCTATGGTGAAGAGGGGAGAGCGAAGGAAGAAGAGAGAAACGAGGCAGGAAGGGAGGGAGAAGGATAGATAAAGAGGGTGGGAGCAACGATCGTCGTGCGAGAGAGAGAAGAAAAAGTTCAGCTGGCCTCGGCGGCCATGCCGGTGTAGATCGTGCGAGCGCAGCTCAGGCACGTACTATCCGGCCCGTGGGGCCACCACTCAACGCGTTCTCTCTTTTATCCTCTTCTTTTCTACTCGCTACGATCCTTTTCTGCTTCGCTTGCGAGACGTATCTCTGCGAGCTCACGTACGCGACATAATCTTCTCTCTTGGTTGTTTCACGTTCGTCCGTGTCGTCGTGCCGGTCGACAGTCGAATCGATCTCGAAACCTCGTATCCATCGATCTCCCTCTTTTCGTCACTTTCGATCGCACCCACTCGATCGCGACGTGCACATCGTGCTCTCGCGTAAATATCGCACGAAACGGTGAAACGCGTCATACGACACTGATCTTCGGGCGAACAGCGAACATTTTTATTTTCCTTTTTCTCGCACTGTGTGATTGTTACGGAAAGCACGTACGAGGGAGGAAACGATAACGCGCACGCGTTCACTCGCGGTTTCCACGGTTTCGTTCGCTGTTTCTGTCCGTTCGTACGGTGCGGTTTTTTCTTTTTTTCGACGGTATGATATACCGTTCGTTTTCACAGCAGGAGCAGACGTCTCTCGTTTCGAGCCGAGACCGGCTGCGCTCGACGCTGGTGTGGCGTTCTAGACTCTCTGCTTGTTACAAACAGCGGAGCAGCGGCCTGTCGTTTCTGTGGGTGGGGTGCGCGCACCGCGCATGCGCACTCGATCATACCGAAAGTTGCATATGCGCGCGCTCACTTATACTCGCGTGATCGTTTACACGTAAACGCGGACGCACACACGCGAACCGCAACCTCACCGCCACGAAAGCACCGTGACGCCTGAGCCTCCAATCCCCCCGCTATCGCCTCGCCATGCTTCGCCATCGTGTACCGTACCCCGCGAGCCAGACGCGATACTTCATTCATGCTCGTATTGTGCGGCCAGGGCTGGCTTCTTCTTCTCGGGGCCCCGGTATACCATTCACCAACTTTTATCTGTGTTGCAATTTCGCAAATTTTTATGGACCATAAATTTTCAATAATTCCAACTTCTCGCGATCCGCTGGATCGTCATTAAAGTTTCAAAATTTGGAAGAGCGACTGTTCGTAAAATGGTACTATGATTCTTATGGATACATTGAGCTGTGCAACAAAAACAATGTGACGGCTGCAATTACCTGTTAGAACAATTACAAAATAATTTCTGAGCTAATCTACTACATTTTTCTACTATGACAAGTATTCTATTGCGTAAGTAGTTTCTGAACTCGTGGCAATTCAAGTTGTTGGGTTAAGATAGGTTAAGCGGAATATGACCGATTAACCTAACCTACCTTAACTTTAAACGCCTGCTAATTCATGATAGTATTTATTCTTAAACGTCTATTCTATGTAATGACATCAAGACGTTCATACAGGGCTAGAATAAAATTTAGAATTAAAATTAAAATAGGATAGGGTTATATTAGAATTAGTCTAGGGTTATGACTGAGGATATAATTAGTGTTAAGTATGAGGCTTAATGTTAGTGTTCGAATTAGGATTAAGGTCAAGATTAGTTAAGGTCACGGTTAGACTTGATGTTAGGATTAACTAAGTTAGGTACGGTTAGGGTTAGTTTAAATTAGGCAAGGGTAGGTTAGGTATTGTGATATTCTTCGTAATGTAATCTAAAGCCAAACTCGAGTTTGTGATCAAGTTCAACTGCAAAATTCCGACTCCGATATTCTAAAATTGGCAAAGTTGAATAACTTGCTCAGAATGTAGTTTTATATGCGTAGATTAACACGAGTTATCACTTTGGTAATTTTAAACATTTCGTATCGTAATAACCCGACGCACCCAAAATGAGTGTGCGTCCCACGAGTAGATCAGGTCCTCGCTATGGGAATCTGCTACACCATACAACTCGTAATCCTTGATATACCCACGCACAATTCCCTTCTCTTTTACTGTTATCAATTATTGAAGCATACCTTCATTTTTAACGTTCTGCATCAGAAAAGTTGGCAATTAAGATTCGTACAGGATCAAGGTACCCTATGAACTCCATTTCGATTTAATGGTTTATTTATAGTTGCATTCTGTGGTTGCTCTACAATGTCTGAAAAATTTTCGTTCAGGTGATCGAATGTCGTAAAACCGATACCCCTCTGTGTACTACGGGTTCTCCCACATGTCGGGGATACTCGGTTCTCTTCGTAAATGTCCGCCGACTACATCCTCTTTCGTCCTCGTTCCAGCCGTTCCGTCGAGCGTACGTCGGTCCTCGTCCCTCTCGTTTCATCTCGCTCGATTCGTTTACACGTAAGTCGCACCGTAACTCTGTGCCTGTGCCACGTTATTTATGCGGCCGTGTGTGCGTGTTCCTCCTCCCACTCTCCGTTGTACGCCAGACAGTGAGCATAAACCGAAGCTCTCCTCGTCGTTTACAGACCTACTCTCTCTGTCCCGTAACAGCCAGCCGGGACCCAGGCAGCGCGGCAGTTCGGGTATTAATCGGACACGCAAGTTTCGAATCACGAGCGGAATATTGTCAAGATAAATCGACGAGGCTCCTGCAAATAAAATTACCATAAATACACCGAGTTGCATCATGTCGTGCTCTCTTCCTCCGGGGACGCTTTCGAAGCTTGTCGCGTTACGACGATTTTCTCGTTCACGTTTTACTGCATTCTCCATACTTCTTTTTTACCTTTATTTTTTATTCAATTCTGTTTACTACTTTGGTTACGTCGGGAACACAAATATTGGGATTTTTTGGGATTTTAGGCTCTCTGGATATCACCGTTTTCTACGCAATATTTTTTACTCAAATTTTGTATTCAACTTTGGTAACATGGGGAACAAAAATATTAGGATTTTTTGGGATTCTATGCTCTCTGGATATCACCGTTTTCTACGCAATATTTTTTACTCAAATTTTGTATTCAACTTTGGTAACACCTTTGTGTGAGGGACAGAAATATTAGGACTTTAGGGTGCTCTCTGGATATGAGCGTTACCTAGGCAATATTTAGTGTACCTTTTTTATATTTTATTGGAACAAGTTAGTTGACACTGTCAGCTATACAGAAGATGAAAGGCCTACACATTTAATTCTGAAACATGTTTATTCACTATTTTGAATATTCTTACGTTGTCAATTTAGGGATCAATCATTTTTAAGAGTACCTACACTAGAACAATGTTTGCAATAAAATTGCAGTTGCATAAATTTCTTCGTTTACAAGAATGCGAATATAGAAGAACAACGAATTAGAATGTTTTATTATAGAAAAAGAAGTATACGTTCTCGAGGATTAAATTAATTTTATGACACGAATCGCTGTCGAGGAGTTTAGTGTGAGGTAAGTACGTGGAAACCGGTTTTCGCGTAAAAATGCTACTGTTCTAATCTCGAATGCGAGGAGCGTGCGCGTTAAAAGCGTGATTAATTTGCGAATAACACTTTTCAATGGGTTTGGAGTTTGCCAACTATAACCCATGATTAAGTAATGAAGAAGAAAATAAAAACTAAATGCAAACTGGAAATGTTGTGTTTGTTTATTAGAGAAATGTGGTTTGTAACTATCGAACACTCAAGGTTTCTGTGAAACGAATTCATGGAAGTGTTTGATATTCTGTTCGCCTGACAAATTAATTAGAGGTACATATTCTGGAAAATTCATAATTGATTTAAAGAAAAGTAGCTGTTGTAATATTGCTTCTTTTTTTGCTGAAAAATTGTGGATTGAAAAAATGCTTCATTGAAACAAAATTTTTATTTGTTCATTTTATTATGATTGGTAGAATATGTTTTTCATAAAGAAGCAAATTGTGTATTGAAAGAAAGCTTCGTCAAAGAAAAATTTTTATTAATTCATAATTATTATGTTCAGTACAATATGTTGCATATAAAGAAGCAAATTGTGTATTGAAAGAAAGCTTCATCAAAGAAAAATTTTTATTAATTCATAATTATTATGTTCAGTACAATATGTTGCATATAAAGAAGCAAATTGTGTATTGAAAGAAAGCTTCATCAAAGAAAAATTTTTATTTATCCACATTATTATGCTTGGTACAATACGTTTTTTATAAAGAAGCAAATTGTGTATTGAAAGAAAGCTTCATCAAAGAAAAATTTTTATTAATTCACAATTATTACGTTCAGTACAATATGTTGCATATAAAGAAGCAAATAGTGAATTAAAAAAAAGCTTCATCGAAGAAAAATATTTATTAATCCACATTATTATGCTCATTACAATACGTTGTATATAAAGAGGCCACATTATAAAATTGATAAAATAACATTGATTGAATATATAGCATGATCAAAATCTGTATAAAATTTCTAAAATCTGATAAGGTAAAATATCTTAAGTAGCGAACCTTGATTCAATTAACAGCGTAACTGTGATTTGATTGGGTACAAGGGAAAATTATACACACGTTGATTTATCGTAGCAGCAATAAACGAGATTGAAATCTAAGACGATACCGATCCATCGAATATCGAAGCGTGTATATGTGTGCCTTCCTCTATTAAATTATATCTTCGAATCATTCCCAACGCTATCAAGTGCGAGTTATAAAAAATGAATGAAAACCCGTTCTCATTCAAGTTGATCTCGATACCGATTGTATTTCGTACATGATGAAACTTCCTTCATTGAGAGATGCTAGTGATAAGCAAACTAGATAACGAAGTAGAATGACGTTGCTGTTAATGTCGTGTAAAGGACAAGGCCAATTAACGCGTTAATTGGTATAGTGGCGATAGTCGAACGTGGTACGACATTCTATAATACAAATTATACGAATGCATTGAATATCGATCTTTTTATTTGGTGACTCGTTTATTTCTCAAAATTGCAGATCGTAATGCGTGTTAAATTGCCAATAGCATGCTTTATTACTTTTATTTCTGAGAGGTTTTATTTCGTGTAATTTCTAATTTCGAGTTGACGTGTAATTCTTATTGCAAATTTAACTTTTTTTATAATTCAGAGCATTGTGCTGTAACGCGTTGTAATTTGAAGCGTCATGTTTAGGTGCGTTGAAACCAGGAGTGTTGTACTTTGATGCGCTGTAACTTGAAGCGTTGTGCTTCGGTCCTTTGTAGCTTGAAGCGTTATGTTTCAGTCCTTTGTAGTTTGAAGCGTTGTATTTCGATGAGTTGTAACATAGAGCACTGCATTTCGGAGCGTTGTGACTCTGAGCGCTGTAAATGGATGCGCTGTGTTCGATGGCGTTGTAATTAAGAACGCTGCAATTTGGCGCGTCGAGTTCGGATGCGCTGGAATTGAGAGCGTTGTGATTGGGTGCGCTGTGTTCTGACGCGTTCAAAATTCAGAGCGTTGTAATTTTACGCATTGAGATTGGATGCGCTGCAATTTAGTGCTCTATGGTAGGGTGCGCTGTAATTTAGAGCGCTGCGATTAGTTTGCGCTGTGTTCTGACGCGTTCGAAATTCAGAGCGTTGTAATTTTACACATTGAGATTGGATGCGCTGTAATTTAGTGCTCTATGGTGGGTGCGCTGTAATTTGGAGCGCGGCGATAGATTTGCGCTGTGTTCTGATGCGTTCAAAATTCAGAGCGTTGTAATTTTACGCAATGAGTTTGGATGCGCTGTAATTTAGTGCTCTATGGTGGGGTGCGCTGTAATTTGGAGCGCTGCGATTGGTTTGCGCTGAGTTCTGACACGTTCGAAATTCGGAGCGCTGTAATTTTACGCATTGCGGTTGGGTGCGCTGTAATTTGAAGCGCTGTGTTTTGAAACGTTAAAAATTCGTAGCGCTGTAATTGTACACATTGTGATCGGATGCGCTGTAACTTACAACACTAAGTTTGAATGCGTTGTATTTCGATGCGTCGTCGTTTAAAGCGCTGTAAGCTAACCCTTATAACTTGATGCGTTGTACTGTTAATGCGTTGTAACATACACTATTATGATTAAAACAAATCATATTTCGATTCCTTACAATCCGTCAAATTGTAACTTGAAGATGGTAATTTTGAATTTCGTCAGCGTTTCGGAAAGTGTTATTTTTTGTGACCCATGTGACACAAATGATATTGTTTTTTTAATAAGATATAAGTGCGGGCGTGGCGAGGCGATTCGCGTGCACCACTTCCCTCGAGAGGATATCCGGTGTGGAAACGCTCCGTCCTCTCCCTTCTCGTTCTGACACTCGAGTCCCCTCTTTTTCCTCTTACATTCGATGATCACCTTTCGTAGCGTGATAATAGCACATCCTCACGTACGTATTTCTCTCGACCACTCACTGAATACTCCTCATTTTCACTGTCTCATTAACTAAATGTAACTATCCTGTTAACCTCTTTTGATGGGGCTGGAGATACATTTACTCAGAGGGACAAAGTATTTTTTATTACAAACCAACCTGGTCGAACAAATATTTATAAGACGAGACTATATAATGAGATGTGTATTATGAGCTATATAAAAGATGATAAATATTGTGAAATATTTTTGAAATATTGTGGTTGGAATTACAATGCGTTTGCTTGTAACATGTGGACTTAAAACTCGTTCAAGTATAACATGTCAAATCATAAGTTCAATTGCAACTCGTTGAAATGTAAAATATTGTGTTAAAACATGTTCATGTACATGTCGGTCTACAACTCATTGAGATACAATCTGATTATAAAGATCAAAATTCTATATGTCGAATTACATGTCGAAGTACAAAGTCTACATGCAACATATCAATGTCAGTAATACATGGTACAAACATAGTAGTAACATATTAGTAATTATACACAGTAGTAACAATCACCGCTTCTTCAGATACGTATCAGAGTAATGTAACTGAATTACTTACATAATATATCAAAACAGAAAATATCATCATCAAACATATATGTATTTTAATTTCGGTAACACCCATGCTTGATATCATTCTCCCTCCCGTATCCCACAACATTTAATTCCACACTATCCCCATTTCAACCGCCCATAAAAACAACAAAAAAACTCTCGTAATTGCAGTACACTCGCGTTGTTTTCTGAATGAACCTCGCCAGTTCGTGGAAATGGTAACTACCGTAAATTCGATGTTTTCCTAGAAAAAGAAGAAGTTGTACGTGTCCGGTAGTTACGTTCGCATTTGCATATACTCGCAACGGAACGATTACCAAAGAGAACGGAACAGGTCGACGTCAAAGTGTTACACGTGGAGATCGGAGACGAACAACAATGTAGAGCGAAGAAACGGAAGCAGAAAGAGGAGTACAAGCGGCGAAAAACGAGGGTAACTTTCGCCGTTTTAAAGCGTGTTGCATGCTCGATGTTGCGCGAGGCCTCTTAGTTAATTAGACAATTAACCCTTGCAACCGTTCAGCACTAATGGCGAAGAAAATGGTCAGCCGCTCGGGTAAATAGTCTCTTGTTCTCTTAACCTTCTATGCAAACGTGCTGCATTAGTTTAAGGGAACGCATCAAATTTCTGCTTCTGCTGACCTCTTTTCACCTTTCTTCGAACGTGCTGGCATAAAAGATAGCTCGAGAAAATTTTCATTTATGTACAATTATATTTCAAGTTTTATGTTGTTAAAAAACTGGAAGAAATAGGATCGTTTTTATTGGGGAAGTTCTGTGTTATTTTTGCATTGCAAAGGGTTATATTGGCATGCATGGTAAGGCAATGTATTGTAGTAATTATTTACTGAAATTCAACGCGTTGCCCTTCGATGCGCTGTAATTTGGTGCGTTGTACCGTTAATGCGCTCTGACATTGTCGCGTTGTAATTCGGCGCGCTGTACTGTCGATGCGTTTTAATTCGGCGCGTTGTACTGTCGATGCGTTGTAATTCGGTGCATTGTACTGTCGATGCGTTGTAATTCAACGCACTGTACTGTCGATGCGTTTTAATTCGGCGCGTTGTACTGTCGATGCGTTGTAATTCGGTGCGTTGTACTGTCGATGCGTTGTAACTCAGTGCGTTGTACTGTCGATGCGTTGTAATTCGGCGCGGTGTACTGTCGATGCGTTGTAATTCGGTGCGTTGTACTGTCGATGCGTTGTAATTCGGTGCGTTGTACTGTCGATGCGTTGTAATTCGATGCGTTGTAACTCGGTGCGTTGTACTCTCGATGCGTTGTAATTTGGCGCGGTGTACTGTCTATGCGTTGTAATTCGGTGCGTTGTACTGTCGATGCGTTGTAATTCGGTGCATTGCACTGTCGATGCGTTGTACTGTCGATGCGTTGTAATTCGGCGCGGTGTACTGTCTATGCGTTGTAATTCGGCGCGCTGTACTGTCGATGCGCTGTGATATCGACGCATTATACTTCGATGCGCTGTGATATCGACGCATTGTACTTCGATGCGCTGTGGTACCGACGCGTTGTACTTCGATGCGCTGTAATATCGACGCGTTGTACTTCGATGCGCTGCAATGTCGACGCGTGCTACTTCGATGCGTTGTAATGTCGACGCGTTGTACTTCGATGCGCTGTGATATCGACGCGTGGTACTTCGATGCGCTGTAATGTCGACGCATTGTACTTCGATGCGCTGTGTTATCGATGCGTTGTACTATTCATACGCTGCGACATCGACGTGTTGTACTTCAATGCGTTGCATTGTCGTCGCGCTGTGCTGTGTACGTTCCGCAATTTGCTTGTTGTACCCTTAGTGCTGATTCGTTGCACTGTACTGTCGATGCGTTGTGTTTCGACGCGTTGTGATACGGTGCACTGCACTGTCGATGCGTTGTAATTCGTTGCGCTATACTGTGAAAACACAGCACACCTAAATCGTGCCGAATTACAGCGCACCTTTGACTCCAACAAACCAAAAATCCTACAACAATCGAATTGTTGAAAAAGTCCCGAGTCAGTTCGTTTCCAAGAACAGTCATCACCACCAATAAAATTAATTGCAAGCTCTTACGTTTCTGAAGCCACGTTAATTGCTGTCAAGTTTCTCAGAATGTCTATCAAACCAATTCCGATAATTCTTCACGACACCTAAATTCGAAACGTTCAAAAACTACCAAACTGCTGTGAAACTGTAAATTCTGTAACAGACGGCGTAAAGAGAGTGTATCTATCTGACGATAAGTATTCGCGTTCGCAGAATGAAACGAAGGTCAGCTGAAAAGGCAGGGAGAAGGAAGAAAGGCAGAGAAATGTGTCTTAGTATGTCGTAGGTTACAAATCGTCCATTCGAGGGAACCGTAAACAGCCGTAAGGTTAAACGGGCGTGCACGCTTTAAGTGCATTAATGAACGCGTTTAAGATACGTGGCGTGCCGCCGTTTAAATATAGGCTAAAACCAGTGTTTCTCAGCCTGTTCGTTAAATAAAGGCTATTTAGATGCGCTGAGACATTCGCGTAACGGATGTATCTTGTCGATGATGCTCTTGTTTCAACGAGATATCGTCATAACGAAACAAGGCTCACCATTCTGAACCATTCTTATTTGTTTCGTTAACTTTATTTTATCTCATTTGTGCTGCATATAATTGTATATTCAATAGGGACATATACCTTCGGCTTGGGTATATTAGTGAATGGTTAAGAATTCGGCGCGCTGTACTGTCGATGCGTTGTAATTCCACGCGTTGTACTGTCGACGCGTTGTAATTCCACGCACTGCACTGTCGACGCGTTGTAATTCCACGCGTTGTAATTCCATGCGCTGTACTGTCGACGCGTTGTAATACCACGCGCTGTACTGTCGACGCGTTGTAATTCCATGCGCTGTACTGTCGACGCGTTGTAATTCCACGCGCTGTACTGTCGACGCGTTGTAATTCCACGCGTTGTACTGTCGACGCGTTGTAATTCCACGCGTTGTACTGTCGACGCGTTGTAATTCCACGCGCTGTACTGTCGACGCGTTGTAATTCCACGCGCTGTACTGTCGACTCGTTGTAATTCCACACGCTATACCGTCGACGCGTTGTAGTTCCACGCGCTGTACTGTCGACGCGTTGTAATTCCACGCGCTGTACTGTCAATGCGTTGTACCGTCGATGCGTTGTAATTCAACGCACTGTACAGTCAATGCGTTGTACCGTCGATGCGTTGTAATTCAACGCACTGTACAGTCAATGCGTTGTAATTCGACGCGTTATACTGTCGATGCGTTGGGATTCAACGCGCTGTACTGTCGATACGTTGTGGCTCGGCGCGTTGTACTCTTAACGCGTTGTAATTCGACGCGCTGTACAGTCAATGCGTTGTATGCCGATGCGTTATACCGTCGATGGGTTGTAATTTGACCCATAAATGACATAATACGATGAATAACAAAAACAGTGACCGAAGTAATTAGGAATTCAGAATGACAAACCATGGGAACGAAGAGCATAAAGTAGCCACATGTAATGATTTCTCGGAAGTGAAACGAGCAAACAAAACAGCTACGAAACACACATCGTACAAGTGTAGCAGCTTAACGAGGTTTATAAATACTCGGCTAATGACAAAATTTCAGGAAAAACAAATTATATAATACTTGCCAAGAGACGATACGTAACAGACCACTGTAATTATCGATAAGCGAATACATAGTAATACGGCACTATGTATCGACTTCGAGATTCGATGCAATAGTTTCTACGATTATATTATCATAATTCATATTCAATGTTTTACGGAATAATTTTCATTCGATATTATTACCTCGTTTTTTATTTCTTCGGAAGCTTTCAATATCTTTACAAGCTTGTGTAGTTATTTTGGTAATGCTATTGGAAATTTGGAGTGGATTATTTAAATATGATTATTTTAATTTTGAAGTTTTAGAAATTTTAATTTAAAAATTTAGATTTGAAATTTTTAATAAAATTGCTTACATTTGAAAATTTTAATTAGAAACCTCGATTTCAAAATATAAACTTAAAACCATAAACTATACAATGTACAACTTTACAATTACAAAATATCATAAAATTCAAATTTGAAAGCACTATCCAAAATCAGTAATACATCTCAGTTCGAGAGAATCTTGAAACTAAAATACCACAAACATTTCAACATACGTACCAAAAAATCCCGCCATTAGTGAGATCTTCGGTCAACTGCCTGAAGCTCTCTCTATATGACCGCTTCCTAGAATATCTCCAGGGGACTTTTCGTCAGTCTAATTCCAAGACAGTGTAAGTATAAATAATCAATATCAGTGAAATAAAGAGGAAAAAGTTTGTTGCGTCGAGCGTGTGTCGCGACGATACAAGAGTTTACACGAGGTCATCATTCCCATCGCTAACGCATACACAGCGTATACAGCGTGTTGCGTATAGAGGCGCGAGGACAACCTGCAGATGCATGAATGACTCGAAATGACGTGTGTTCATTGAGCGCCGCTTGGCGTGCCGACTTGCTGTTCTCGGTTGCTCCCAGCAAGGACACGACATATTTTCTCACTCGTATTAGCAAAAGATTTCAACCGACTATTTACATCTTCTATCGTGTACAATCCGCGTACAAACACGTTGCGACATATCGATTAGAAAATCTATCGACCGACTCATCATTCTTCCAGCGTCTAATCTTCCCCTATCTTTTTATGTAACTACTCTCTAATTTTTAGTCAATGTTTATCTGCTGCGTTTGTTTACGTTTTAGAATCTGAAAAATGGGAATTTCCTTGTGTTATCGCGGATATAAGTTAGCGCTTCGTGTTTCGATGTGTTGAACGATGACCCGTTATATTATCGACGAGTTGTGCTGACGGTGCGCTGTAATATCGCGCTGTAACTCGATGTGTATATGCTTGCGCTCTGGTGAAATTCTGTGCTGACAGCGCAGTGTATTATCAACGTGTTATTCGATTTTTAGAAAGTCGATGCGTTGATTTACGATACGGTGTGTTATCGATGCGCCGAATATCGATGCGCTGTAATTTGGTGCGCTGTGGCATCGACGCGTTGTCCTTCGGTGCGCTGTGGTACCGATGCGTTGTACTATTAATGCGTTGTGACACCGGCGCGTTGTAATTCGACGCGCTGTACTTTCAACGCGTTGTAATTCGGCACGGTGCACTGTCGACGCGTTGTTATTCGGAGCGCTGTACTGTCGACGCGTTGTAATGTCAACGCGTTGTAATTCGGCGCGTTGTATTGTCGACGCGTTGCAATTCCACGCGCTGTACTGTCGACGCGTTGTAATTCCACGCGCTGTACTGTCGACGCGTTGCAATTCCACGCGCTGTACTGTCGACGCGTTGTAATTCCACGCGCTGTACTGTCGACGCGTTGTAATTCCACGCGATGTACTGTCGACGCGTTGTAATTACACGTGCTGTACTGTCGACGCGTTGTAATTCCACGCGCTGTACTATCGACGCGTTGTAATTCCACGCCTTGTACTATCGACGCGTTGTAATTCCACGCGCTGCACTGTCGACGCGTTGTAGTTCAAAGCGCTGTACTGTCGACGTATCCTAATTCGGAGCGCCGTACTGTTGATGCGTTGTAATTCGACGCACTGTACTACCTATACGCCGTGATTCGATCCGCTGTAATTTAGCTCGTTGTACTATCGATGCGCTATGGTATCGACGCGTTGCACTTCGATGCGCTGTAATTTGGTGCGTTGTACCATTGATGCGTTGTGACATCGATGCGTTATACTTCGATGCGCTGTGGTATTAACTTGTTGTACTTCGATGCTTTGTATTATCATCGCGCTGTACTGTAGAGGTACTACAATCAGCGTACTATAGTCAGCGCTGCACTATAGTTGCGTTGTGACTTCCCGTGAATTCTATTAAAATAATATGTTCGATAATGTAATCCACTGTATCACTTACTGCCTCTTACTCATACAAATATAAATAATACTTGAAATATCACAAATTACAAGAATATTTCTTAAAGTTCGCGATAATCAAAGGGATCGAATCTATTTGAGAATTTGTTCGGATTGATAGTCGGTTCGAATCCTTCGACAGCTATAACAGGCAGTATCGATGACTGTGGCGAGCGAGTGGTATCGGCAACGAGCAAGAGGATGGCAAGACAACGCAACGCAATGCAACGCAACGCAACGGGGTGGAAGGCAAGAGGAAAGGTAGTTGGAGGAAATGAGCGCGCACACTTACGCTTACTCGCACACGTGAGCGTGTAGTAAACGCGTGCAGAGGCGAGTACATCGGTAAACCGATTAAACGACTTACATAAGTCCCGGTTCGAGCAGCCACGTCCAAGACGCGTATGTATTAGGTGCCCCAGAAAGTTCATGCGGTTTTCCAACTTTACATCTGCTAACATTTTATGCCTCGATTCTACTTCGCTTCCCTTATGAATTCATTGTGTTCCGGTTTGTACGACTTATTTCTTATCGGGACTTGTCAACGAATGGGAGCCATATGTTGCATATTAAAAATGTTCAAGGTTCACTAATACATAAGTAGCTGTAGTAAAATGTATTTATGTTACAAAATATGTAAAATAATTTCGAATTTGAATTTTTATCAAGTTTTTATTTTGACTTTGGTTTAAATAAAAATTTCTTGTAACGTTAATTGTAGTATCAGAGTTTGTTTCAATAAGATTGAGGAGGTGATACAAATTTAATAATGAACATATTATTTTTTTATTTATAGTTTGATGTATTAATAATCTTGTTGGATTTTGTTCGACTGCACTGCATATTTGCTATGAAATGAAATTATCGTTATAATAATATCTACCACATTATGAATGTTTTTCTGCTTATTCGTAAACGGAAATGTGGCACTCGGCTACGCCAATGGTTCCGTGTTAAAGAATATCTGTCTTATGTTGTAACGAAGATATGGTCGTTGAAAGTAGCGTAACGAAAGAGTTGCATACAGGAAATAAAGATGACGATTGCGAGGAATTATCTAAGCGTTTCGAACTTGTTTCTTCTATGCGCGTGCAGTTATGGTTCGGTCATTGTTCAGCATCGATGCCCTTTTTCGGGCGACCGCGAAAGAGTCTTCATCGGTATAGTTACATAATAAAGACGTTTTGTATTCCCTTTCCTCTTAATTTTCGCCCATTACCGCATCCCATCCTCACGACTACTTTGTAACGAGTGCACAGAGCGTTTCCTGTGCGCCAGAACAAAACGACGACATAGAGAAGCTCCGTTTCAGAGTTCGTTCGTTAATTAGATTTCAAACTGACCGATCTGGCCGACGCGGAGGAAGCGGAACAGTTATACCTACCATTACGAAGTTAATGAGACATGCTATATTCCCGTGGAGTTTGAACCGTTCGAGTGCCACGGAGCGCTGCTCTCCTTTCGTCCCGAAAACCAGCATCCGTTTCGAGATACAGCCTTAACAATTCTTCTCTCAACAACCATTTATCGTTTCGACTTTTCGATATATAATGATGATGTAACGCGATGACATGCATCCTTGCACTCATTACGCGATGACATGCGATTTGCGTTATATCGATCAACGTGGTTACCGTATTGACATGCAAACTGTTCCTCTAATATGCAATATATTGACGTGCAACTCTCGTTCTTAACACGATGACATGCAATGAGAAGATTTTCTGTGAGGTGATATGCAAATTGTACATTTTTGATGGATTGATATGAAACTTGTTGACATGCAACTGTTTCACATGTAACACGATGACATGCAAAGCGAAGATTTACTTTGAGGTGATATGCGATGTAATTTGCTACGAAGTGACATGCAATGTGATTTGCTATGAGGTGATATGCAAATATGATTTACAATGTAATTTGCTTTGAGGTGACATGCAATGTGATTTACTATGAGGTGATATGCAATGTGATATGCAATTTAATTTACTATGAGATGATATGCAATGTGATTTGCTTTGAGGTGACATGCAATGTGATTTGCTATGAGGTGATATGCAAATATGATTTACAATGTAATTTGCTTTGAAGTGACATGCAATGTGATTTACTATAAGGTGATATGCAATGTGATATGCAATTTAATTTGCTTTGAAGTGACATGCAATGTGATTTACTATAAGGTGATATGCAATGTGACATGCAATTTAATTTGCTATGAGGTGATATGCAAATATGATTTACAATGTAATTTGCTTTGAAGTGACATGCAATGTGATTTACTATAAGGTGATATGCAATGTGATATGCAATTTAATTTGCTTTGAAGTGACATGCAATGTGATTTACTATAAGGTGATATGCAATGTGACATGCAATTTAATTTGCTATGAGATGATATGCAATGTGATTTGCTATGAGGTGACATGCAATGTGATTTGCTATGAGGTGATATGCAAATATGATTTACAATGTAATTTGCTTTGAAGTGACATGCAATGTGATTTGCTATGAGGTGATATGCAAATATGATTTACAATGTAATTTGCTTTGAAGTGACATGCAATGTGATTTACTATAAGGTGATATGCAATGTGATATGCAATTTAATTTGCTATGAGATGATATGCAATGTGATTTGCTATGAGGTGACATGCAATGTGATTTGCTATGAGGTGATATGCAAATATGATTTACAATGTAATTTGCTTTGAAGTGACATGCAATGTGATTTGCTATGAGGTGATATGCAAATATGATTTACAATGTAATTTGCTTTGAAGTGACATGCAATGTGATTTACTATAAGGTGATATGCAATGTGATATGCAATTTAATTTGCTATGAGGTGATATGCAATGTGATTTGCTGTGAGCTGATATGCAATGTGATTTGCAATGAAGTGATATGTAATATGATATGCAATTTAATTTGCTATGAGGTGACATGCAATGTGATTTGCTATGAGCTGATATGCAATGTGATTTGCAATAAAGTGATGTGTAATACGATTTGCAATGAGGTGATATGCAATATGATTCGCAATATAATTTGCTATGAAGTGATATGCAATTTAATTTACTATAAAATGATATACTTTTTAATATGTTGTAAGATGATATGCAATGTGATATGTTGTAAGATGATATGCAATGTGATATGTTGTAAGACAATATGCAATGTGATATGTTGTAAGATGATATGCTATGTTACATGCTATAAAATGATACGCAATTAGAAAATGTGAAACGGGCCGACATGAAAGAAGTCAATTAACAAAGCGATTACGTATAAAGAATTGACATGCAAGGTGTTAAAATGCACCGCATCGATATGCAACACGTTCGTATGCAAGGAACTGATATGCAATATGTCAATAAACAACGCAATTGCGAACGCGAGTTAGTATGCGAGGCGTTGACATTCGGTGCATTGATATGCAACGCGTTAATATACAATCTGATGACGTACAGCACATTCAAATGCAACGCGTCGATATGCAACGTGCAGACGTACAAAGCTTGATGTTCTAATGCGCGGCAGTATAACACGCGATGATTTAACGTCTTATACAATGTTCTCCCTTATATAATTATTCTAATTATAAATCTTTTAATAAAAATTAGAAATTGTAATTTATAGATAATTATCAAACATTTGATGTATATAACATGTCCTGAGAAAAACTATTATCACACTATTCTGTACAGTGATAGAATTTATTAGATAGTTAATCGATGTATCAAGAAAATGAGTTTGTGATTAAGAATATCAATAAAAATTGCAAAAGTAAAATATATGAGGTACAAATCGCGTTACCTGGAGTGATTAAAAGATACAAATTAAGGCTATTAAATACCTTCTAATCATCGACCGGCTTCATCCTGTTTTCCCAGCGCGTAGAAAAAAGAAAGCACATTTTAAAAGACGGAAGCACGGTATTAAACTAATCGATCACGATCGTCGTTTCCTCTGGAATCTAGAACCTCGTGACACTAGAAGAAAAACAAAAACAGGAAGGAGGTTAAACTCCGATACACTCGATGCGCATAAACGTCTGATCAATCGTTGTTTCTTCTTTTTTGCGAAACTTGTATAGTCTTTATTTTCGATCGCGATAGTTCGCTCGGTTATCATATACAAAGTGGGTACATATACAAAACACACGAGGCTCTCGTATATCATTTCCATATTTTTTTCTTCTAATGTTATAGCGTTCTACCCATTTTGCATCTCTCATCACACAGACACACGCTCTTATCCTTGTTCGCTTATCTACACCTACTCGTTCCGTCTCTCTTTCCTCTTCCTACTCGGACGCTTGTTCCTGTACGACGAAACCGGAAACACGTCGGAAACTTTATGCGAGACACGCTTCTGATTCCACGAATCGATCGTGAATACTTGCGTTCGGAGCTTCTATCTAACGCCGATAAAATCCTTGCTTCGTAATTATCTACCTTTTACATTTTATTTATTACCTCTTGCAACGTCTACGTTAATTAGTTAAGTTCCACTAAACTTTTCGACGCGAGATCGGCAATTAAATTTCTCAACTTTTGAGACGATAATTACTTTTTGTGTAGTCTCGTTATATTGCCGCTTATGCGATTTCAATGAGGAATGTCGAGATATCGTGATACGATAATTCATTGTGGTGGGGCATTGTAGGCCGAGGCGTTGTATGTAGCCATGATGCTTTATAAGCGGATGCATTGTAATTCAGCGCATTGTATTGACGTTGTATGGGAATGTGACGTATGGTCATGTGACGGTCGTGTATGGAAACATGTTCTATACAAGGATATATTATATTGCAATATGTATTACTATATATTATATTGTATGTGTATGGTGCAATATTGTATATGTATACGTACATACGTGTACATACATATGTATTATGTCTAATATAGTTTATTGTGCACACGTATGGATATACATATGTGTGTATACACATATACATATGCATACCTGTATGCAGTCGCACATGTATATGCATATGTACATATTGTATGTGTATGGTGCAATATTGTATATGTATACATACATACGTGTACATACATATGTAGTATGTCTAATATACTTTATTGTGCACACGTATGGATATACATATATGTGTATACAAATATACATATACCTGTATGCATTCACACATGTATATGCATATGTACATATTATATGTGTATGGTGCAATATTGTATATGCATACATACATACGTGTACATACATATGTAGTATGTCTAATATACTTTATTGTAAACACATATGGATATACATATGTGTGTATACACATATACATATGCATACCTGTATGCACTCACATATGTATATGCATATGTACATATCTGTACATACATGTATATACACATATATTACATACAATGTACTACATTGTATACAGTATATATTGTATCCAAGACACAGTATACATTATAATATCATATGTATAATATATTGTTTATAATATTACATATTGTAATATAATATATTTTATTGTAATATAACGAGATTAACATTTAATGTCACATTGTAATATAACAATGTTAGTATACAATATTGCAATTCAACAATATTAATACATATATTACAATATATTACAGTATGTTGTATTTCGCATTTCACGTTGTATGACATATTGTATGATGACGTATTGTATCTTAATGTATTACATGTTCGTCAACATGTCAAGTCAATATACTTTTGATTCATAGAATCTTACAGCACCATCGACCCCGGCAATATAACGAGACATATAATATAATACAAACTGTTATCTCTGAGAAGGACTAATTTTTGTTTGCATAGGATACAGTGACGAGTAAAAATATTTAGAAGTGAATGGAAGTATTGAGTGTAATAAATAAAGTAAATAGTATTGAGATTTCTAATGGGCTTATTTATGAATAATTTTGTCTACCAATTATTAGAGATATTCTAAGGAGATTACTCTAGTTTTTCAAATGAAAAATAATACTTCATGATGAGCTATTAATAAAACGTCGAAAAGTATTTCCACAAGAAATGATTTCCTGCTACTATTTAAAACAACGCTGTATTAATGCACAACTCAGTTCTAATTTACTGACATTCTACATTGTGTTACCGTGACACAATTAACGTAAGAAATATTTGCAGCAAAAACCAACTATAATAGCTAGAGAAAGGAATATTAATAACAGGTCATTGGTGATTTTTTATGAAATGAAAGGCAACTCTATCGCAGATATATCAACATGTTCCCTATCTTCATTTTTATATTCTCCACCTTTATGAAGAAACTGAACAAATTCTTGTTTTCCTAAAGAAACTGTATGACATCGATCGCGAAAACGTAGAAAGAGAAAAATCTTCGCATCGAATTAGCCGGAAGAGAAAGAGAGAAGACGGAAGTCCCTTTTGTCGTTTGAACAGCTACCACTTTGTTCGCCTCGCGCAACGCGTGTACGGGGTGTTGAAAAATTAATCATTACTGTTTCTGATGCTTACTAAATAAATATTTGCAATATACCATCAAATTATATGCAATATATTAACCCAGTAAGGTTACATATTACCAATCTTGATATTTTTAAACAGTTTGAAATTTTGGTCATTCTTAAACAGGTTTTTATATTGAAAGGCAAATTCAAATAACTTTAAACCATATTATATCATGTAACTTTGTTTGAACACTTTTCAACGAAACAAATGTATTAAAAACTATATTTCGATAGTAAAGAACAAGGAGTTAATATTAAGAAGTGAATGAATCGATTTAAAGCAAAATCACAACATGCAATATTTTATTTGAACATTTTTCATTTTATAAAGAGGTGTTCAAGAATGTTGTATGGTGCAGTAATGGTTTGCAAACGGATTGTTAATGTTATGTAAAAATGAGGATGATTATTATTTGAACACCTTGTACGCGAGGTATGGGACGAAACTCGTTGACTCGTCTCGACGGCTCGTTCAGGGATCGAAGAGTGGCCGGAAACTAGGAAACGCTGAGCACTTCCTTTCGTTCAATCTATCCGACGTAGCTAGCTCTCGATCATTGCTCGTAATAAAATTCATTCGCAACGCCCCTCTTTCTCCTTTTCTGCTGGCTTCTGGATATTTAGGGACATTGCGACATTCTACGTTAATAAATTGAAATGTGCTTTCAGTTTGCTATTTCTCATTTTGCTTCCTTTTGGAACACCTTTGGCGTTCTCTTTCGTATAGCTGAGTTATTACAGTACTGCAGAAGAATATACAGGGTGATCCATATAATTTTATCAGGTTATTGCTTCACCACAAAATACACTTGAAGGATGCACTTGGATCGATAGAATACATAAATAAATTCATTAGAAATCTCAATACTATTTATTTCTTTATTCGTTATACTACAAAAAAGATCCAAATACTTTTTCACACCACTGTCGTATACGTCCTACATCCCTGTCCGTGGCGATATAGCAAGAGCCTACTGTACACACAAATTTCTCTGCATCTTTAAATAATTCATCTCTTGAAAAAATTATACATTGATTCGATTTAATATTCGTTAATATTCTTTCTCAGATTTTAATTTTTCTTAGTCATTATACAGGGTGCCTCACACTAGTGTCTCTGAAATGAGGGGGAGTTGATTCTGAATAAGATTTCCCTTTGCAAAAATGGGGTTTGAAGCTTCGTTTATGAATTATTAAGGAAACATACAGATCAATCAGAGAGTGAGGATTGCTATGCGCTGGATTATTGCACGTTGGATTACTACGCGTTGGTTAACTACGCGTTAGATTCCTACGCTTAGAATTACCACGCGTTGCATTACTACGCGCTGGATTACTACGCGTTGAATATCCACGCGCTGGATCACTATACGTTGGATATCCACACGCTGCATTACTACGCGTTGGTTAACTACGCGTTAGATTACCACGCGTTAGATTCCTACGCTCAGAATTCCCACGCGTTGCATTACTACGCGTTGGATTACTATGCGTTGAATATCCACGCGCTGGATCACTACGCGTTGGATATCCACACGCTGGATTACTACGCGTTGGTTAACTACGCGTTAGATTACCACGCGTTAGATTCCTACGCTTAGAATTACCACGCGTTGGATTACTACGCGTTGAATATCCACGCGCTGGATCGCTACGCGTTGGATATCCACACGCTGGATTACTACGCGTTGCTTAACTACGCGTTAGATTCCTACGCTTAGAATTCCCACGCGTTGGATTACTACGCGTTGAATATCCACGCGCTGAATCACTACGCGTTGGATATCCACACGCTGGATTACTACGCGTTGGTTAACTACGCGTTAGATTACCACGCGTTAGATTCCTTCGCTTAGAATTACCACGCGTTGCATTACTACGCGTTGGACTACCACGCGTTGAATATCCACGCGCTGGATCACTACGCGTTGGATATCCACACGCTGGATTACTACGCGTTCGTTAACTACGCGTTAAATTAAAGGAAAATCTTATTCTGAATAAGATCCCCCTCATTTCTGGGGCAATAATTATGAGACACCCTATACAAGTTATTTTTTATCATTGAGAATTGAAGAACGATAAAAATAAGAGGTTAATTTTTAGAATAGAGTACAAGAATATAAGAAATAAGTGGTATATTTTTGATAAAAAAAATTGCTAGCGTAAATGTTATTCCAAAAGAAGCCACTCATCCTACAGGAAGCTGAAGCTATCACACGGGTACTATTAAAAATAGTTTTCAGCGTTTTGATCGACATTGGAACAACAATTGCACTATATATTATACTATCCTCCACTTCTTTTACGCGTTGTATAATCGAATAACGTACTTCGACTCGTAAGGTGAGACATCCTGAGTTAACCCTTCCGGAGTCACTCTAACCCTAATTAGACACCGAACGTGTACGGGTTCACGAGTGCAAACGGTTCGACACTTTTTGTAGGCAGTTGAAAAACTTGTTCCAATTCCGCTTACTATCGGGTTGTTCAGAAAATTGTTGTCGAAAGGAGGATATATTTATATTAATATTTATGTTGAGGAACCAATTGTATATTATGTATAGAAACCAATAGGTGTTTATGTTAATATAAAAACCAAAATTATATGTAACTGTTAAATAGTTAATAATACATATTGATACATATAACTATCAAATATTTGATTTATGTGAACTTTGTATAAATTCAGTAGTAAATTAAATTAGTACTAAGATCGAATGATTATTTAATAAAAATCTGATTTAACAAAATTGATGTGAAATTAACCTACCTTCAGTTACAATTACAGCTCTGAGGCGGTTTCCCAAGAAATGTAGATTCCTCATTTTTGTATAATTGCGTCCAGTGTAGTTGACACTTTCAAACCCGACTGTGACACGTTCCTAAGATGTACAATCCTCTTAATTATTCCTCGCAATGATCAATAAACTCTGTCTGCATCTTTGACTGCACGAGTTATGAATAAAAGCAAGCCCAGAATTGCGCAGATGTAGATTACGTAGAATGTAGTTTCGTCAAACTAAAATTATTGCACGAATTGTAAATAAAAGTAAGACTCCAATTACACAGACAAGTTTCACTTTCGTTAAGCTAAAACTATTTTTATATTTTTTTATAACTATATTCTTTTTAAAATATATAACGTTTTATATGAACAATTATTGTTGCAAAATTTGTAACTGTTGTTATTTCAAACTTAACGCGAATTAAATAATTTTATCATTCTTCATATTTGAATTTTAACATAATGAATGATGAAACTAATTTTGTTTATAATTTACTCCCGTTCTGTTAAACGTTCGACAAAACTTTTTGAACAACCACGATAACTTTCCTGCGTTTCTTAAAAAAAAGCAGCTACTATTTTAGCGTTAAAATACTTTGTCAATGTACATGTTATACGGTCGCGTGCAACTTAGGTTTCATTTAGTCGAGGAGAAATATATGTAAAGGAAGATGTCCTACCTCTTCAGTTATTTGTCCTTGTTCTTTATAAGGATAGGAAATTTTAGGTTACGTTTTATCTATGTCAGAATTGTTTAAAGATGAGAAAATTACTGGGAAAGTTTATTAAGATGGAAAATAGGGAAGAGGAAAATTTTTATATTTTGAAATTTGGGATTTGGGGAATTGGGAATTTGGGAAATTAGGGAATTGGGGAATTTGGGATTTGGGGGATTTGGGAATTGGGAGATTTGGGAATTGGGGGATTTGGGAATTGGGGGATTTGGGAATTGGGGGATTTGGGAATTGGGGGTTTGAGAATTGGGAGATTTGAGAATTGGGGGTTTGGAAATTGGGGAATTTGGAATTAGAAGATTTAGGAATTGGGGAATTTGGAATTTGGGGAATTTGGAATTTGGGGAATTTGGAATTTGGGGAATTTGGAATTTGGGGAATTTGGAATTAGAAGATTTAGGAATTGGGGAATTTGGAATTTGGGGAATTTGGAATTTGGGGAATTTGGAATTTGGGGAATTTGGAATTTGGGGAATTTGGAATTTGGGGAATTTGGAATTTGGGGAATTTGGAATTTGGGGAATTTGGAATTTGGGGAATTTGGAATTTGGGGAATTTGGAATTTGGGGAATTTGGAATTTGGGGAATTTGGAATTTGGAGAATTGGGAATTGGGGGGTTTGGAATTTGGGGAATTTGGAATTTGGGGAATTTGGAATTTGGAGAATTGGGAATTGGGGGGTTTGGGAATTGGGGAATTTGGAATTTGGGGAATTTGGAATTTGGAAAATTGGGAATTGGGGGGTTTGGGAATTGGGGAATTTGGAATTTGGGGAATTTGGAATTTGGGGAATTTGAAATTTGGGAATTTGGAATTTGGGGAATTTGAAATTTGGGAATTTGGAATTTGGGGAATTTGGAATTAGTAGATTTGGGAATTGGGGGATTTAGGAATTGGGGGGTTTGGGAATTGGGGAATTTGGAATTTGGAAAATTGGGAATTGGGAGATTTAGGAATTAGGAAATTTGGAAATTAGAAAATTTGGGAATTTGGAAACTTGGGAACTTGGGAACTTGGGAATTTGAAAATTTGGGAATATGAAAACTCAGAAACTTTTAAATTCGCTAATTAGGTAGCTTCACTAATTTGATACATCAAAAACCTGGAAATTTAAAAGTTTAACATTCTACTAATTCCAAAATTTGAAGATCATAAAATCCAATAACTACAAAATTTTATAATAAGAAAATTCGAAAATTCTCCCCATGCCCTACACTATCCCCTACATTTCCCCAAATCTTCCATCCTCAAACATCCCCAAAATTCCCACCCATTCCTCCCTAAACTTACCCACCATTTCCCCAAGTTCCAAATGAAACGTTCCTTAACCATCCTTAACCTACGTTGCACTCGAGTACCATATCGGATAAAAAATATACGAGTTAACGATCGACAAGACTGTAACTCGGGAAAATATGAATTGTGCAAAGGGTTTTTAAAAAAAGTCTCAGTCTCCTTTAGTTATCGCTTAACCCTTTCGCTACGGCCCGATAACGATCGTACGATAACGGTTGTGCAGGTTTTATCATCTAACTCAATATACGAACGTAAATAAAATAATTTTATTAGTAAATTTCCACTTACACCCAGTCGTGTATTTAATATTTTTTCTCTCAATGTGTCATTGTATTCCTGTGATTGCACAAACGAGGGGTTTACAGTTCTTAGTAGCGAAACGGTTAAACACGGTTTTGTTTTAAAAAATAATTTTGTTTCTTTTCTGTTCGTTTCAAGCTTGAATTAACAAGGGAAACATCGGTCGCGCAAGGATTTCGCGTTCGCGAGGATCACAGGGATCGAAGCAAGGCGGTGCGTCGATTTTTCTTTTCTTTCTTTCTTTTTTCATTTTTTTTAGCGGATATCAATGACAACGACTGAAATATCGAAAACTTCGACATATATTACAAATTGATAGAACGATCGACAACGATCGGATACGAATTCGATTAAGTTCGTGAGGTGACTGATCGCGGGGTTCGCCTCGATTGCCGGACACTCGAGCTGTCGATTCTTTTTTAGCGGTTCCATCGTGTCCAGCACCGGCTCCTAGAGTATCTGGAACAGCTTCTTCAATTCGACCATCAACTGCCAATCCGTTTTCACCAGATCGTCCCTGAAGTACTCTTTGCACGCGTCTATGCTCTGTCTGCTTATCTGTAATACACACCGAACCATTTATTTAACACTTTTCAATAAAAACTGAAGTAAATGTTTATTTTCTAAGTGTGTCATGTCGACTATGTTGTTAAGACTTTGTCTATTAACCTAACTAGAAATGTTCATATGAACTGTTTACTGCTGTGAATAATAAATATATGCTAGCGTCGTTGATGTTGTTAAGACTTTGTCTATTAACCTAATTAGAAATGTTTATATTAACTGTTCACTGCTGTGAATAATAAATATATGTTAGCGTCGTTAATGTTGTTAAGACTTTGTCTATTAAGCTAACTAGAAATGATCGTATTAACTGTTTACTGCTGTGAATAATAAATATATGTTAGCGTCGTTAATGTTGTTAAGACTTTGTCTATTAACCTAATTAGAAATGTTCATATGAACTGTTTACTGCTGTGAATAATAAATATATGTTAGCGTCGTTGATGTTGTTAAGACTTTGTCTATTAACCTAATTAGAAATGTTTTTATTTACTGTTTACTGCTGTGAATAATAAATATATGTTAGCGTCGTTAATGTTGTTAAGACTTTGTCTATTAACCTAATTAGAAATGTTTTTATTTACTGTTTACTGCTGTGAATAATAAATATATGTTAGCGTCGTTAATGTTGTTAAGACTTTGTCTATTAACCTAATTAGAAATGTTCATATGAACTGTTTACTGCTGTGAATAATAAATATATGTTAGCGTCGTTAATGTTGTTAAGACTTTGTCTATTAACCTAACTAGAAATGATCGTATTAACTGTTTACTGCTGTGAATAATAAATATATGTTAGCATCGTTGATGTTGTTAAGACTTTGTCTATTAACCTAATTAGAAATGTTCATATGAACTGTTTACTGCTGTGAATAATAAATATATGTTAGCGTCGTTGATGTTGTTAAGACTTTGTCTATTAACCTAATTAGAAATGATCGTATTAACTGTTTACTGCTGTGAATAATAAATATAATACAGTACTGTGACATTAATAGGTCTCGTCAAAAATAAAAATACGTCAATCAAATTTTTTGTTGTATCAACACGGCAGTCAACATTAATACATTTATTGTATTAAATGTCGAGAGGCGCCTCTCAAGCACCATTCGATTTAATACAATAATTTAAAACAAGCATTATTTAATTAATTCTATAATAGTGCTCGTGTGATGTACAAATATAGTGTGTCACGTCGATTATGTTGTTAAGACTTTGTCTATTAAACTAATTAGAAATGTCCATATTAACTGTTCACTGCTGTGAATAATAAATATAATACAGTACTGTGGCATTAATAGGCCTCGTCAAAAATAAAAATACGTCAATCAGATTTTTTATTGTATCAACATAGCAGTCAACATTAACACTATTCCTACCGACACTTCACGTATACCTATTCCTACCGCGACCGGTCAAATGACCGGTCTTTAGCACAACTTATATTTTTTAGTATAGGATGAAAATAATAGGCAATTTAATAATATAAAAATATAGTTTCTTTTATTTAGAAGTATATACTATGTACTTTATTCGTTTTCACCACATTTTTTGCAAATAGGCCTCTCGATTGTACATTTTCCACATACATACTTTTTACATTGCAGACCAATTTTATTGGTTTTATTATCTTTGCAATATCTAATTTGACATGTTTTACGTTTTTCTGCACTGTCATTTTCAATATAAAAAATTTCCTGATCATTTTCGGTACATTCTTCATCAATATCATTTATTTTTTCTAATAATGAATTTACACTCTTCAAACTTGACATTTGGGACATGAATATTCAACTGAAAATAAATTTTATTCAAAATAAAAACTAAAATGTATAAATGTAAATCCAAATACATAAAGAAATGAATAAAAGATAAAATGTGAAACTTACGGCGAAGTACTGATGATTTTGTCTAGTTTTTTGGAAATGACACTTATAACACATAAAACAATACTTATAACAACATAAAATACAGGTAGAATAATAATAGAACAGAAATACAAAATAATAAAAAACTGCTGAATATACTTCTTGTGACTTTGACGTACTGATGTTCTATGTTCGCGTCGCAAGAGTTTATTGATTTCAATTCATCAAAAAACGTTTGGGCGTCCCCTTCGGCTAAAATTTTATTTATTTTATAATCATAGTAAATGAGACAGTGTTAGAAAATCCTAAGTTCTTGACTGCGTCGAATACCAATCAGGCAAATAAATACCGCGAGACCGATAGGCGAGCGAAAACTATAAGTATACGCTTGGAAGGGCCGTAAAGCAGTACCTGGAGGGGACTTTTTGGATAATATCATGCTAAAACTGCATTACCTTTCGTTTGTAACGTATTTATAAGTTCGGAATTGGGCCTCTGAGAGAATACTATTACAAAAAGGTATAAATCGTTCTACCGGTCAAATGACCGGTCGTGGTAGGTAAGACAGACTACTAATTTTTCTCAAAAAATAAACAATAAAAAACGAAATTAATATTGAAAAAAGTATTATATGCATGTTTCAGGAAAAGTCATGAAGTTTAAAGGCGTTTCAATTACGCTTTATACAGGAAATTCTAATCGAAATTTTGAAAACGGTCATTTGACCGGTCGCGGTAGGAATAGTGTTAATATATTTATTGTATTAAATGTCGAGAGGCGCTTCTCAAGCGCCATTCGATTTAATACAATAATTTGAAACGAGCATTATTTAATTAATTCTATAATAGTGCTCGTGTGATGTACAAATATAGTGAAATAGATAACAGTGGAAATTATTAGTAGAGAAATAGTAACTTCAGAAGAATTCATTTAACATTTTAATTAATATCGTAAAGTTGCTGTTTGCAAACAATAAAATTATGTCCGAGTGCAGAGAGTTAATAATGTATTAGGTTAGAAACTATGAAACGGGCGTTTCTTTGAATTGTTTATTAACTCTAAAAATAAAGATTTTTTCAAAAAGGCATATATGATTTGCCCAATCGTTGGTAAAAACTCGTAGATGCCAATAGAAATTATTTCAATTGAATATAATAAATAATGTAAAAAATTGCTTTTCGTTTTTTATTTTCATTCAACGCCCGTTTCATAGTTTCCAACCTAATACTTCAAACTAAAATGATCACACAATCAAGCAAGAATTATTACATTCGAATTTGTTGCAAATCGAACTCGTCACAGTGCTTATGTTCTTCAAAATTTCTTCCCTCAATCCATTAACTTAAAACCATAAATACGATAATTACATAATTAAATACGATAAATACAGACAAAATTTGTAAAAAATAAAAATCCTACTCTAGGCAATAAAATATACTCCGGAACGAGTTAAGTCGACGACGCGTAGAAAATCAGGAAGAAAAGGGTATGAAAAAGTGTGAGAAAAGAGTGAGTGTAAGAAAAGCGTAGAATTGGTACGGGTAGCGTACGAATAATTTCCTTGAATCGGTTTTCGCGAGGACGGGCGCATGCTCGCGCACACGGTCCATTCACTAACGTAACGCTTTACAACTGTTTCCGCCCCCCACTCCCGGCCGGAAGTCCCGTTTCATTCATGGATCGGTCACAATGGTGGTTTTACGCGGCTATTGAGGACGCCTGCCTCCCGCCACGCCCCTCTTACTTCCCCCCGCCCTCCCCCCACCACTCCCCTCCGCCACAGACCGCGCGCGCCTCACTCTCTCTCCGACCGTCGCACCGGCGTTGTCTCGCTCCCGTACGCTCTGCCATTCATGCTCCTGCTCTTTCTTTCGCTCTCTTTCTCTCTCCTACGCACTCTACGCACGCACGATGCGCACGCAGCTCTCCTTCCCGTCTCATTCTTTCCTTTCTTCTCCTCTCTTTCACTCTTGAGAGAGTATCCTACGGTTTTTCGTAGTTACACACATTTTTATCAGCGGTTTCAGGCTACTCTATCGCCTGTGTTGCTTAACCCCGTGACTCTGGCACGCTCTAACGAAAAACCGACGGTCGTTAGAAACACGGTCGCCGGTCGTGGAACGACGGTATCGATGACGTCGATATGAATATCGATATGTTGATACGGTATACACTGTGTTCTTTACTACCGGACTTTAATATACTTTATAAGGATGTTTTAATGTGGAGTTACGAGCTTTAGCAAGTCGTAATAAAAGTACCAAGTTTGGACCGGTTTTTGATGCCATATATTGCATGTCCTGGTTTTTTACAGATTTAACTTTGCACCCGTTTTGTAAAACTTTTACTCTGCAAAAATTGTATGAATGGTTCATAGCAGCCTTCAATATTTACTTGAATAAATATTTTTAAAAATACTGTATGATTTATCTTGTGATTATATAACTGGATATTTTTACGGTCATATATCCGGATGACGCTGTACGAATTTATAGATTGCCTAATTGCTCCAAAGTGAAGAGAATATTCGTTAATTTGTATAAACGAATATTTCCACGAAAGTCGTGGCGAAGGTTCGAAATCGTCGGTCCACGAATCATCGTGGGAACAGAGCGATTCCGGAGAATCGATTCTACGAAGCAAACGGTAACAACGATTTCCGCTCGCCAGCACACAAAGATACCGAAGCTAGAACAACTTTATGTACTCGGTATAGAAACGTTCGTATGCACGCGTGCACAACCGGAAAAAAGCAGATAGAGCAACAGGAAAGGAGTATATACACTGCGATATACTAGTTGACACGTTGTTTAACATGCAATTCGTGCAAGTACAACGATCGTTTCGGTGTTTCTTCGAATTATAATACCTTCATTGATAACGCGAATCTACATACATGAAATTGAAATTAAAATGCCTCGTGGAAAAAGTAATGCATATTACATCTCGATAGTTATCGTATCCTTTTTATTAATTAAAATTCATTTAAACTAACTAGATGATAATTTATTTAACCATTAGAATCACGGGTGTAGCGTGCCTTTTGTTCGGTGGAAGAATAATTAATTAAATCCGTATGTACCGTGAACTCTCGTTATATTGCCACGGATGAGGCTTCGAGAGATACATGCAATGGAGAGTAAATTTAAGTTTGGTATAGAAAATACGTAGAATAAAAGTATCTCGTACATTGATTTTTAGTGATATTTCGAGATTTCAACATTTTGGTCTACGAGTACTAAAATAAAATTTTGACAATTTTAACGATGCAACTCGAGATAATTCACTAATTTGCAATATAACGCATGGTAATCTAATAGTGGCGATATAACGCGAGATAATGCAATAGTGGCGATATAACGCGAGATAATGCAATAATGGCAATGTAACGCGTGGCAATTCAATAAGTAAGAATCTAACGTGTTGTAATTCAATAAATGGCAATATAACGCGTGGAAATTCAATAAGTGGGAATCTAACGCGTTGTAATTCAATAAATGGCAATATAACGCGTTGTAATTCAATAAATGGCAATATAACGCGTGGAAATTCAATAAGTGGGAATCTAACGCGTTGTAATTCAATAAATGGCAATATAACGCGTTGTAATTCAATAATGGCAATATAACGCGTGGCAATTCAATAAGTGGAAATCTAACGCCTTGCAATCCAATAAATGGCAATATAACGCGTGACAATTCTGTAAGTGGAAATCTAACGCCATACAATCCAATAAATGGCAATATAACGCGTGACAATTCTATAAGTGGAAATCTAACGCCATACAATCCAATAAATGGCAATATAACGCGTGACAATTCTATAAGTGGAAATCTAACGCCATACAATCCAATAAATGGCAATATAACGCGTGAAAATCCAATAATGGCAATATAACGCGTGGCAATTCAATAAGTGAAAATCTAACGCCTTGCAATCCAATAAATGGCAATATAACGCGTGGTAATTCAGTAAGTGGAAACCTAACGCTTTGCAATCCAATAAATGGCAATATAACGCGTGGCAATTCAATAAGTGGAAATCTAACGCCTTGCAATCCAATAGTGGCAATATAACGCGTGGCAATTCAATGAATGGGAATCTAACGCGTTGTAATTCAATAAATGGCAATATAACGCGTGGAAATTCAATGAGTGGGAATCTAACGCGTTGTAATTCAATAAATGGCAATATAACGCGTGGCAATTCAATAAGTGGAAATCTAACGCCTTGCAATCCAATAAATGGCAATATAACGAGTGGAAATCCAATAAATGGAAATCTAACGCGTGGAAATCCAATAAAGGGCAATATAACGCGTGGTAATCTAATAAGTGGCAATATAACACGCGTCAACTCAATAAGTACGCTTCAATTAGTAAGAAGAGAACGATCATTTTCGTTTCCATTAAAGTACACGATCGGTCGATTCGTAAATCGATATCCGAAGCTAACAAAAAAAGGAAAAGCGCTAAAGAGAGAAGAAGAAGAAGCAGAAGGCAAGAAGGTGGAGGAAACGGTGGTGGTGGAGGAGGAAGAATGGAATGGAAGTTCTGCGAAGGCCGGAAGTCGACGTTGGACGCCTGATCGCTGCCGGATGTGCATCTTCCTTTTTCGACCAAAGTCTCGCATACTAATAAGGATCGTTTCCGTCTCGCCTCTGATTTTGATGAAATTGCAAAGCCATGCGAATCGACCACAGCGAACAACGAAGAGTGGGGCAAACAAGAAGAAGAAGAACAAAAAAGAAAGAACGAAAACGTACACTTGATTCTCTAGCGGAATTTCATCAACGACCCAAACCACCTGTCGATCGAATTCCTTCCGAGCAGCTGTCTTTTCAAATTTTCGACTTATAATCGTTTACTCCATCGATATATCTTTAATTCGCAAGCTTAAATTGCAATAATTTTTTTGGGAGATGTACAACAATTTTTACATATTCAAATAGCGAAATTTTTCATTTTTTAATATATGAAAAATATAAAAGAAGAAAGTCCGTCGTTTTTATATATGATATAATAACATATGGTAAATTTATATTTATGTTTCGAGAAATGATCAGATACTTTTTAAACAGAATCGTGTATTTTGGTTTATACGAATTTTTGTGGATTACAAGAAATATTTCATGGACATGTATTCATCGACAAATGTGTTCATTACCAACACATTATTTAAAAAAAAAATGGTTGATGCAGAGAATTTGATTCATTAACTTACCTTGCTGACGATAAAATCTTTTTCGTCGAAGTGACGGCCGTACATTTTCGGCGCCTCTCCTGGTATCGGTTCAATTTTCACGCACACCTCTTGACCCTTTCTCGCCGATTCCACAGCCTTGTGATCGTACTCTATACTCGTCACCATGCCCAACTCTATGAACTGCAAAATCAAAATACGACAATCGTTAGACATCGACTAACACACTAGTGATCAAAATTATAAATTCACTTTATTTTTATCTAATGTTAGATTTATTTTTTGAGTTTGATCTCTATTATTTATTATTAGTCATTAATCATTTCCGCAGCAAATAATAAGAAGGTCTCACTTATTCAAGCTGTGTAAAATTACACTATCGGATCTGAAGGCGTTCACAATGTAAAGAATTTTCGAGGTTCAATAATTTTTTCATTTGATCATTTGCAAATGTAAAAACATCGTAGATTTGTGCTTTTATATTTCCTAAATATCAAGTCAATAAAAAAGGTCAAGCTCTGTTAAAAATAATCAGACTTTCCGGTAAATTCAATGTCGGTCAAAGCGTTAATCGAAACGAGGAAACTTGATCAAGGGATCAATTAAAATTGTAAAAATTTTCCGTGGCATACGGATCGTGTCGCCGAACGTTCTTTTTATTTTCTATCCACGATCGGCGTGTGTCTCGCCGCGTGGGTATAACTCCGCCTATGCATTCCTTTCTGCGAGCGGAAGTCGAGAGAAAACCGAGTACCTGAGCATTGCGCGTCGTCAGGGCCGACTCGGACGTAGGTAACGTTTTTCGACGCGAATGCCGTCGAGAATCGGTGGATCGAGTAGGCAGATACGCGGCTACGTAGGTTGCTGGATCTTGTAGGACGAAGTCTACAGGGTGTTAAAAAAGTAACGTTTACGTAACCTCGACTGATCGAGCACGTTCCTCAATTCTTACATTCTTAAGTTACTTCAATTTTTATTAGTACACTTCAAATATAAATTACTTCAATAATTGTTAGTACACTTCAAATACAAATTACTTCAATAATTGTTAGTACACTTCAAATACAAATTACTTCAATAATTGTTAGAATACTTCAAATACAAATTACTTCAGTAATTGTTAGAACTTTTATGGATATTTCAGTTTTGGTACAAAATTTCATGTGTTTGATGCACTGGAAAAAAGTAACTTCGGCAGGCAACAACAACTTGAAATATTTTTTAACTACGTCTATATTGTGCATGTGACGTTTAAATATGATAAGAGTGACTATAATGGAAAAATAATAATTTCAGAAGCATTCATCAAATTTTTAAAATTAACAGTTAATGCAAAGGGTTAATGTGTACATTCCTTCATATTTTATGGTCTATGTTTCAATTTAATTTTTAATATGAAAGTCACTTATATCTACTCCCATTCATATACAGTGTATCAAGCACCAACTGAGGTATCAGAGCCAATGATCATAGCAATCCTCATAAAATCAATCAATCAATAAACTCAGGTATCAACATTAAGATATAAACTAGTCTATAACATTCCTAAAAGAAATTTCTCAACTACAGTAATTTTGCCACGCATCATCCCTTATTCACCTATTTTCTTGAATTCCAACTGCAAACTAAGTGGTCATCGAAGGAGCACAAATCTGGCTAACACATCAAATTAACTCATTGATAAATCAACCGTCTGCGATGACCAGACTTAGCCAGCGAAGGGGTTAATTATTCGTAGTTGCACAAACTATTCGATTTTTTGTTCGAGAAGATAAGCGGCAATCTGTGCTTGTCTCCGAGCAACGTTGCGTCCGGGTTTGTCGCCCACTTGACGCTCTTGCAGCTGCAGGTGTGTTACGGCAATAACACGATTCTAAACGACGTGCTCGGGCTTTCTTGTTTCTACAGGATGTTCCAAAAACCTCGCAAAAATATTTGACGAAAGAAAGAGTGTTTAAAGGTGTTAGACATTTAGGGTTTGTATAGATGCAAATGGCGAAAGCAGGTGATGTGAGTTTTGTCAGAGTGCTTTCTTGGTTGCAGGGGAAAGTTTAAGAGGTTAAAGGATAAAGAATAGTCAACGAACATGGTAACGTTGGTCTCTTCGTGGCCAATTTTTTGCTGAGGAGACATTCTTGTGCTATAAAGATGACAACACGTCACAGAATAAATAAGATATTCTGATTCGTTAAGTCTTTGTATCAATTTATAATTTACCTTCCAGTAATTTTCCTAATTTTTCCTATAAAGAGGAGACGTGTTTATGAAGAATGGACTCATCTCGGAAAGTTCAGATTATTATTGGAATTACCAGGGTAATTTTGGATGTCGCAATCGGGTTAATTAGTACGGGAAGCGAATATTTTTAAGTCGCCACTTTAGTCGCGTCCTTTTCCGGACGGGAAGAGTGACGTTAATCACCGGATATATCGGGCGACAAACGTCGGTATTAATCAGTGGTGTACCGAGTATCTGGTATCCACGTATCGCTACACGATACACAACGAGTGCGGAGATAACCAGAAGAAAAGAGAGAGAACCGACGCCGCAGAATGGTTCGGAAAGGCTGGAAATAATTCTTAGAAATGTCACAACCTGCGTACAAATCGACGGAAATGGAATTTTCTCGAACGAAAAGGTGTTGCCGATTACCTGCTAATGCTACCAAGTGAAGAAAACAATTTCTGATACAACTTATTTTTCTTATGTAACTTTTCTTATGTAACTAATCCTGTCGATATTTGTTGTATCATATCCGCTAGATAATATCGTTAAGGGATTAGGTCTTTATGTTATCTGTTAGAAGATCGACATCTCGTAGAAATACATGTTGCGACATAGGATTGAAATACTTTATTAAAAAGTTATAAGAAACTCTATGTGAACTCTATTGAACTCTATGTTAATAGAATGTCTTTTTCTTATTTTTATTTATGGACGTCGATAAATGTTGCGAAATAGGGTTCAAGTACTTTGTTCAAAAATTATAACAGACTCTATGTGAACTCTATTGAACTCTATGTTAATAGAATGTCTTTCTCTTATTTTTATTTATGGACGTCGATAAATGTTGCGAAATAGTGTTCAAGTACTTTGTTCAAAAATTATAACAGACTCTATGTGAACTCTATTGAACTCTGTGTTAATAGAAAGTCTTTCTCTTATTTTTATTTATGGATGTCGATAAATGTTGCGAAATAGGGTTCAAGTACTTTGTTCAAAAATTATAACAGACTCTATGTGAACTCTATTGAACTCTATGTTAATAGAAGAAGTTGCAATACATGGTTGAACCTCACAGTTGTGGTACAATGTTGAAACTGCCAGTTGAGATGCAATGTTAATATTGCTAATTGAGCTACACAGTTGAACTTCACAGTTGAAGTGCAATGTTGATATTGCTTGTTGAGATACAAAGTTTTCTTATTTTTATTTATGGAACATGTCGATAAAGTTTGATGGTAAAAAACTGGGAGTTTTTTTATTAAAATCCCTTTTGTATTGAATACGAAATAGAAATAGTTTCTGTCCGACCTTTCTATCAGTTCACATGAAGAAATAGTTTGATATCGAAAGAAGGAAGAAAGGAATAAACGTAAGGTTACATTTGATCGCTATAAAAGGAAGTTCGCGAAAGCAAGTGAAGCAAGCAAGCAGAAGCACGGTGTCGATCGATGGACAATGACCGACCATGTATTTCGAAACCCACGCCAAAAGAGCAATATGCCCACACACGAGTCGGTTCCCTCGGTCCCCTCGAGAACTCGAACGTTTTCTTTCTCGTCTCCCATATTCTTCCTGTGCCTCTGCCTCTCGTTACTTTTATGGTGCTGAGATCCTCCAATTTTCGACACTCCTCTACCACGCACGTATCACCATATACACCTAATTGCGCCTGTACTTCTCGGGAAAGTATACCGGTGTTTCGTCATTCAAATTTATAATTTATCGAGGCTCTTCCATTTTTATACAGGGTGTCACACTTTTTTAGCAAACTTTATCGATGGAATCCAAATACAAAAATAAGATATTTTATTCATATGGGATTTGGACGCTTTATTGATAAGTTATAAGGAAGGTACCACAGCTGGTTTCGTCTTTCAAATTTATAATTTATCGAGGCCCTTCAATTTTTATATAGGGTGTCACACTTTTTTACCAAACTCGACGTATGCAAAATGCAAAAATAACATATTTTATTCATATGGGATTTGGACGCTTTATTAATAACTTATGAGGAAGGTACCACAGCTGGTTCCGTCTTTCAAATTTATAATTTATCGAGGCCCTTCAATTTTTATATAGGGTGTCACACTTTTTTACCAAACTCGACGTATGCAAAATGCAAAAATAAGATATTTTATTCATATGGGATTTGGACGCTTTATTGATAAATTATAAGGAAGGTACTAGCTGGTTTCGTCATTCAAATTTATAATTTATCGAGGCTCTTCCATTTTTATACAGGGTGTCCCAGTTTTTTACTAAATTTTATCGATAGACTCCAAATGCAAAAATAAGATATTTTATTCGTATGGGATTTGGACGCTTTATTGATAAGTTATAAGGAAGGTAGCAGTTGGTTTCATCATTCAAATTTATAACTTATCAAGATACGCAGTACTCTTCAATATTTATGTAGGGTGTCCACATTCTTACCTTCAAACTTTACTGATGTATTCCAAATGCAAAGATGTTTGATTCGCATAGTTTTGAACGCTTTATTGTGAAGTTAGGAAGCCAACACCAGTGTGCTTTCATCTTTCAAATTTATAATTTATCGAGCTCCACAAGGCACTACTCTTCAATATTTATGTAGGGTGTCCACATTCTTACCTTCAAACTTTACTGACGTATTCCAAATGCAAAGTTTGATTCACATAGGGTTTTGAACGCTTTATGGGTAAGTTATGAGGAAGCCAACACCAGTGTGCTTTCGTCATTCAAATTCATAATTTATGGAGCTCCACAAGGCACCACTCTTCAATATTTATGTAGAGTGCCCACATTCTTACTTTCAAACTTTATTGCCATATTCCAAATGCAAAGTTTGATTCACATAAAGTTTTGAACGCTTTATTGAGAAGTTATTAAGCCAACACCAGTGTGCTTTCGTCATTCAAATTCATAATTTATCGATCTCCACAAGGCACTACTCTTCAATATTTATGTAGAGTGCCCACATTCTTACTTTCAAACTTTATTGACATATTCCAAATGCAAAGTTTGATTCACATAAAGTTTTGAACGCTTTATTGAGAAGTTATAAACCAACACCAGTGTGCTTTCAACATTCAAATTCATATTTTTATTATTCAATTCATATTTCAAATTGTATCATCTCTTGCTCCCATAATCTCCAAACTCCCCAGAAGTAAAAACAGTCCACAAGCATACAATTCGTACACAAAGTGCGAAGCGCAGTCAGAAAATACGTAGCAAGAAAATTAAGGGAGTAAGGAGCGCATTGTGTCTCTGTATTTCGGTCTCATTCGTGGTATACGCAGTAGTAGGCGTCTCGCAGCCTGATTCTCTTGTTTACGGTCGGCAAGAAACGTGCCGTGACACGGTCCCCCGCGACACCCAATTTCAAACCGGCCATTCTCAATGAGTCTAACTTTAGTCAACCGGCGTCAAGCCAACCAGCCACATTCTCTTTTACTCTTTCTCACCCTAATAACTCGCAATTGTCACATTCTCTGACTGTCATCGTATCCCTCTTTACACGACAAAACATACTCGAGTCGATTAGTAAGACGACGTTCAATTGCTCCGTATCGAACAATCGATTTCGCGTGCCACTCATAGCTACACTATTAGGTCATTATGAACTCCTCTCCCTAATAATTTTTGTAATTTCAGGTACATTGTGGAAATTTTGAAATTTGGAATCTTAGGAGACTGGAACTTTTCGGACACTTTGAGATTTTTAGACTTTCTCGAATTAATTTTTATATCATTAATTGTAATTCATTTAAACATAGTAAAAAATATAATATTGTACAAGAGCAATAATTACAATATAAGGCTGCTCGTTTATTTATCAAATGTACACCTTCAAAAATGTACCACACACCATATACAAAATTAGCAAATATTTCATAAACAATTACAAGATTCGTATTAGAAAAATTAGTAACTATGTGTTTCAAAACCAGTAAACAGTAAGGTAGATTTTCACGAAAGCAAAGAAAGGAAGAGACGGTGAAAAGCGGAGCAAAGAGGGAGACAGAAATAGGGGTCGGTGTTGGCATTACTCGGAGGCAGACGCGACGCAGCGAGCGAACGCGTGAGACGGGAACCGGAAGTCTATTTTCGTGAGCCGCACCGATTTAGAAAGCTTTATAGTTTGTACGAGCCTGAACGGCTAACAGCCAACCGTCGTTGTGGCTTTGCTTGCTCCGAGTGCACGCGCAAATTCACATTTCTGCGACCTTTTCTCTCTCTCTATGCATGACAAGTATTTTCAAACCTACGTGAAATACCGACTCGCCCAGAGATACTATTCGAAAGTACTTCCTTTGGGACGCTGATTAACTTTCATACTTAACGTTGATTGATTTTATATGAGCTGCTATGATCATTGGCCCTTTAACCCCTTGCCGTGCCATTTATTTAGGTGCGTCAGTCAAGACTAACCATTCAGAACTATAACATTAAAACGAACAAAGAAAATTAAAATTTTCTAAGTATTTTATATTCAGGGATCCTTGACAACGCAAATTATAAACTTCAAGTTGAAGAGTATTCAAAATTTTAGTAAGGTTTATCGCATTTGAGTTGTGAATGCGTCACGAGTCAGACTCGTTAACACTAGATTGCCTAAGGCAGTCATTTTGACTGCTTTTCAATTTCAATTAGAAAAACAATTGTGTATAGAATGACACAGCTTCTTAGAATTTTGTGACTTTTTGTACAACATATAAATGCGTTTATTAATAATTGCAGTTACCTCCCCCCTCCTTCATTTCCGGTATATATACAGTCAGTGTAAAAAGTATTCGTACAGTAATTAATTTCAACAAAAATGTTGTGAAACGTCATTTATTAACAAAATTTAAACAAATAAAAAATACATACATATTCTTAGATGTCTATGTATTTTATGTAAGAATGTGTATGTATTTTTTATTTGTTTAAATTTTGTTAATAAATGACGTTTCACAACATTTTTGTTGAAATTAATTACTGTACGAATACCTTTTACACTGACTGTATATGTGTTATACCTATATTGCCCCAAAGCAGTCAAAATGAATCAAAGTTTCAGTCTTTCTAGCGTTAAAGCACGGCAAGGGGTTAATTAGTAGGCATTCGATGAAGTTTTCGAGTAACAGGTTCGTGTATTCGAGATAGCTAGGATTACGCTACTGGGTCTGGAGGTGTTTGGAGAGAGTGGATTTACGAATGCGAAGCTTAGGTATTTGGGGATTTAGAGAATCTGAGAGCGATTGGAAATATACAAAATGAGATGTGGACCTGGAAGTCGGAACTCGAGGAGAGAATTTTAAGGAATTTGGGAATATGGGAATGTAGGGAAGTTGAGATTTGTGGAAGGTAGAAAAGTTGGGATTTGGTCGTGTGGAATGTGATTAGAAAAGTTAGAGTTGGAGGTAGGGAATTTTGAGACCCGGTGATTGAAAAATCTGCAAATTCAAATAATCTCAGTCCAGCCCAAAATTTGGTTATTTGAGAATAATTTGAGAACCTAGAAAATGGTGAATTCGAGGAATAGAAGAATTTCGAAATGTGTGAAACTCGAAACTGATAAATCGAGTGCATAAATATCCACATCCACTTATCCCTGCGATGACAGCAGCCGATCACCGAAATCCGTCACGATAAGCATTCTTCCGTGGATATTCGTCGACACGGCGATTATCTTTGGTATTCGTCGTTGGCAAAATTAATCGCGAGCCCGGGTAAAATGATCTACTCGACATTGGAAACTCGACATCCGGCCAACTACGTCTCTCTTTTTCTCTTCCCGGCCGCTTCTTTCGCCCTCTTTATCTGTCTTCCTCTTGCTTCTCACTTTCCCAAGCTGTTTCTCCTTTTTTCCTCTCCGTTCTCTACGATAGCAACGTTAACCAGCTGCCTACTTAGAGAAACACGATAGAGAGAGGGAGAGAGAAGGATACACCAACACCAACGCATCGACACCACTTACTCACCAACCACATCCCGTCTTTCGGCCTTCCGGCTTGCCTGTAACTTTCGTGGAAACGCCTCTGGCTTCCTTCCGGTCGTTTATCACTCGGTAGACGCTCTAAACGTAGATACGACCACGAGTGTCCCACGTATGCTCGTTTCACCCTCAACCCTCCTCTGTCTCGTCACCCTTTCCTCTCACTTCCCACCTCGAGGATCTCTTTTTTTATTCTCCCTCTCTTTTTCTTGTACATTCCTCTTCCGACGGGGGCGGCATCTCTTCGTCGTTTACGAGCGTCCTTCTTTACGCTTCGACCTTTTCTCTAATATTAGCCGGTGGGCTTGTTCTTTTTCACGTGCTCAGCCGATTTATCGGATTCCGAGAAAGGATTGCGTTCTACTTCTTTTTTTTTATTATTTTACGTTCGCTGTTTATTTGATCGACTTCTTTTCAGTCTTTCGCCGAGTATTCGATCGAGTTGCCTGATAGTTTTTGGGCTTTTATACGAGGTTCTTTTTGGAGAGTACAAGTTTCTTTTAAATTATTATTTATGGGATATTCATAGTTACTTAGAGCGATTTGCCTTGGGAGTATGTTGTTTTCATCGAGACCTCTCGGTTCGCTTTTGAGTAGAATATTTTTTATATCTTGCTAGCTACTCGATTTTTTTCGAGACTACAATGCAACTTTCTTTTGAATTATTATTTCGGGCCCATTCACAGTCAGATCTAGAGCGTTTTGGGAGTCATGTTTTATTTTAAAGAAAGCATGATTTTGCCAGTCAAATTTAGAGCGTTCTTAAAGACAGTTTAAACTATAACACTATTTAGTTGCACACACAGCACTAAAGTGGATTTACGAAAAAGGAAGTAACTTAATATGTTTATTTTAATATATCAGAATAATTAACCAGCGAATTAAAATTGATAAAATATACCTTTCAAGTAGGTCAGTTTTATACAAGCTCATGAAATTACATCTTCCTCATAATTTCTTCGATTAAAGCATTCTTTGGATGGAAAACCACGCCTGACTGTTGTTACAGCGCGTCTAAAGAATGTAATAAGTTCGTACTCGTTAATTAGTTTTCCTCGCTCGGGCAATCTGCTGGGGCGTGTTAATTTTGCTATTCGAAATGCATTTGTAACTTGAAATGAAGAAATTTTTGAACAGTGATCTTCGTCAGTTAAGTTTTAGCATTAAAAAATACCCGATGTTCATAAATACTTGATATTCATAAATCAAGTTTAATTTAACAAATTTTAAAGAGGTCCTTCAAGTCGTTCTTAAATAATAAATTCATTTAGTCATTTAGAAATTATTGTGTTATTTTAAATATAATAACCTCTTCGTATTCCATGAGTATAACCTTATAAAAATAAAATATGTAACCCTGTATAAAATAAATAATAACCTTGCATAAAATGAATAAACCTTGTATGAAATAAATAACAACCTTATATAAAATAAATTATAACCCTGTATAAAATAAAAAGCAATCTTGTATAAAATAAAAAATAACCTTGTATAAAATAAATAATAACGTTGTATAAAATAAAAAGCAACCTTGTATAAAATAAAAAACAACCTTGTATAAAATAAACAACAACCTTGTATAAAATAAATAAACCTTGTATAAAATAAATAACAACCTTGTATAAAATAAAAAACAACCTTGTATAAAATAAATAACAACCTTGTATAAAATAAACAACAACCTTGTATAAAATAAATAAACCTTGTATAAAATAAATAACAACCTTGTATAAAATAAAAAACAACCTTCTATAAAATAAACAACAACCTTGTATAATATAAATAAACCTTGTATAAAATAAATAACAACCTTATATAAAATAAATAATAACCTTGTATAAAATAAAAAACAACCTTGTATAAAATAAATAAACCTTGTATAAAATAAATAACAACCTTATATAAAATAAAAAGCAACCTGTATAAAATAAATAAACCTTGTATAAAATAAATAACAACCTTATATAAAATAAAAAGCAACCTTGTATAAAATAAAAAACAACCTTGTATAAAATAAATAATAACCATGTATAAAATAAATAAACCTTGTATAAAATAAACAACAACTTTATATAAAATAAATAATAACCTTGTATAAAATAAAAAGCAATCTTGTATAAAATAAATAACAACCTTATATAAAATAAATAATAACCTTGTATAAAATAAAAAGCAACCTTGCATAAAATAAAAAACAACCTTGTATAAAATAAATAATAACCATATATAAAATAAATAATAACCTTGCATAAAATAAATAAACCTTATATAAAATAAATAATAACCTTATATAAAATAAATAAACCTTGTATAAAATATATAACCTTAACGAGAAAATAGCGAATAGACGAAAGGGAAATAGAGCGACCGAAAGCAGAGTTTCCATCGTTAAACGGAATGAGTCACGTTAGAGTACAAAGGGTTAATAAATCGTAGGACAGATATCGGGTAGTAACAGATTGGATGAAACGGCCTGTAGTTAGAAGAGGATCGAGAGGAAGAAGCGAGAGGGGAGAGGAAAGAGGAAGAACGTTACGAGCGGCCTTCCGCCGGAAGGGGACTCACACACCACGGAGTTTCTAGTTCCTGTCACTCGCCACGGGAATATAATTCGTGGCGGTTCGAAAAATCTCCTTCGCGTTTCCTTGATATAATTATCGTCGAACGTCGAACCAACCGAGCCGACCGGAAGTCGCGTTTAAATTCATAACGCCGTTCCGCTAATTATGCTTCGGACGTTGTCGTTATTAACACATTACAGTCCGTTATTGTTTCATTAATCTCTTAACGCACGGTCTTCTTTTTCTTTTATTTATTTCTGCGTTACTGACTGTTATGTTGCTTTACTTTCTTTCTTTTTATTTTAGGAAGGTGACGTTTACTGTGAAGTTTAGTACTATTTGAAATAAATGTTTTTTAATTTTTATGATGAATTTGATGCATTGTGGAATGGGATAGTGGTAGTTAAGGATAGAGAAATAGTAGTCTTCATTCAGAAAAATTTTAGGCTAACAGATTTTAAGGTTATTTGGCGAATGCAAGAATACCTTTGAATGCAAAGGGTTGAGAAATTCTATTACGTGAGTTACTGTATTTTGGTATTTTATTATATTCTTCCACTTTATTCAAGAGTGAACCACTTTATTTTATTTCACTGTTTAATTATTTTACTGTAGCCACCCTGTTCCACAATTCTATCTCACAGTTCTTTGATTCAGTTTACTCTACTACATTATTTTAGTCTTAACAATAAATATATATTTATTACTTCTTGCTTCACTATTCCATTGTACTATTTCGATATTTTAATATTTCGTCGGGTGACTATACTACTATCCCATTTCACAGTTTCATATAAATCAATCTCATGCACTACTTCAATACTTCACTACTTGTTAATACAATCATAGTACTATTCCATGTCATAGTTTCATATAAATTAATCTTTTGTACTATTTCAATATTTTACTACTTGATAATATGACCATACTAGTATTTCATTTCACTGTTTCATGTAAATCAATCTCATGCACTACTTCAATACTTCACTACTTGATAGTATGATCATTTTACTATTGCATTTCATAGTTTCATATAAAATAATCTTCTGTACTATTTCAATACTTTACTACTTAATAATATAATCATGCTACTACTTCATTTCACAGTTTCATATAAAATAATCTTGTACACTACTTCAATACTTCACTACTTGATAGTATGATCATTTTACTATTGCATTTCACAGTTTCGTATAAAATAATCTTCTGTACTATTTCAATACTTTACTACTTAATAATATAATCATGCTACTACTTCATTTCACTGTTTCATATAAAATAATCTTGCACACTACTTCAATACTTCACTACTTGATAGTATGATCATTTTACTATTGCATTTTACAGTTTCATATAAAATAATCTTCTGTACTATTTCAATATCTTACTACATGATAATATAATCATACTACTATTTCATTTTACAGTTTCATATAAAATAATCTTGTATACTACTTCAATACTTCACTACTTGATAGTATGATCATTTTACTATTGCATTTCACAGTTTCATATAAAATAATCTTCCGTACTATTTCAATATCTTACTACATGATAATATAATCATACTACTATTTCATTTTACAGTTTCATATAAATTAATCTTGTACACTACTTCAATACTTCACTACTTGATAGTATAATCATTTTACCATTGCATTTCATAGTTTCATATAAAATAATCTTCTGTACTATTTCAATATTTTACTACATGATATTATAATCATACTACTATTTCATTTTACAGTTTCATTTTACAGTTACATTTATAAATTAATCTTGTGTACTACTTTAGTATTTCACTACTTCATAGTACGATCATACTACAACTTCATTTCACAGTTCCCTACAAATTAATCTAGTAAACTATTTCACTATATAATTACATAATTATGTTGCATACAACGCTGTCAGTACAAAGCACGCGAAAATAATTGTCACGGAAATTGATCAAGGGCGCAAAGTAATTTTGCGCACGGTCGCGGTAGTATCATTTTCCATTTTGTATTTGAAATAATTTTCATCGAGGTCTGAGAAGAACGGCACCGAACGGTCGCTAGGAAAAGATGAATAGAGACAAGACGAAGAGAAGGAATGGCGGAACGGCAAGAAAACGGCAGGCTAAAAGAATCCGCCGGATTTCCGCTCGACGTTAAAGCGTCTATCGAGGCCGTTGCGCAACGCGCGTGCACGCCCGATAACGATACAAGCCGTGGAAATGCCTTCTGTTAGCGTTCACAGATTTTATCTTCGAAAACCGATCGATTTTTCTGTCACCTCAAACATGTTCTTCGTGCTCATTCATTTTACAAATCTACCATAGCTTGTCTGGTGTCTGTTCACCGAATGACCCACTACCGAGCACGATTTGTGATCATTTTTTAATAAAATGAGTTATGATTCGTAACTTATTTTTTAACAAAATTATAATAGTTTGATTGTAAAGAAAATTTTGTATGAAAAGAAAAAAGCTATGGTGATAGTCCGTTCATGTAAGAGCGATAATAATTTGAGAGCACAATAATTAAATATGGTGATGGTGGTAGTGATGGGTTGAACCTAAAGAAAATTGTATTTTGTAAAAAAAGAAAAAATGGTAATTAGCTATGGTGATAGTACGTTTGTAGAAGAGCACTAATAGTTTGAGATAATAATAATGAAACATGGTAGTGATGAAGGTAGTGATGGGTTGAAATATGGTAGTGATGATGGTAGTGATGGGTTGAACCTAAAGAAAATAGGATTTTGTATAAAAAGAAAAGAATAGCTATGGTAATAGCTGTTTGTACAAGAGCACTAATAGTTTGAGATCATAATAATGAAACATGGTAGTGATGAAGGTAGTGATGGGTTGAAATATGGTAGCGATGATGGTAGTGATGGGTTGAACCTAAAGAAAACTGAATTTTGTATAAATAGAAAAGAATAGCTATGGTAATAGCTGCTTGTAGAAGAGCAATATTAGTTTGAGATCATAATAATGAAATATGGTAGTGATGAAGGTAGTGATGGGTTGAAATATGGTAGTGATGATGGTAGTGATGGGTTGAACCTAAAGAAAATTAAATTTTGTATAAAAAGAAAAGAATAGCTATGGTAATAGCTGTTTGTACAAGAGCGAAAATAATTTGAGATCCTAATAATTAAATATGGTGGTAGTGATGGGTTGAAATGTGGTAGTGATGGATTTAACCTAAAGAAAATTAAATTCTGTATGAAAAGAAAAAAAAGTGACAATAGTTCACAGAAGAAACGAAGATAATACAAATATTTGCCCAACCTTTCCAATTTCTCGGAGGAACTCTTATTGATCGAATGAATTTTATAAACTGTTACGTTTAAGATCGCGTTCTATTTCCATCCGGATGTTTTCGATATATCGAAGAATCTTAAGTATGTTAAGAACACTTCTCGAACTTCACAGCTTGAGCTCTGTCTATAAATGAAATCTTCCTCGTTTCGAAAATATCTTCACGATGTGGAGCGTAAACGTTTTCCTCTGTTTTCTTTTTTCCATCGAAAAGCGCGGAGCATTTTCACGCGCAAATATGTACGATGAATAGAATCGTATATCTGTTTTATTGAGAAACGATGATCCCGACCGGATGTCGAATATCACGAAAGGTTGTTGTCCGAGGTCAGTTCCGCGATGTATAGACAGGTACGTTTAACTTCAAATGGACGGGCGCGATCGTAAAAGGAAGACGTTTTGAAGCTCGTGCGAAAGAAAACGGCACGATTTGTACGTGATTCGGCAAGCATCTCGCGAATCTCGTTTTAATGCCTTCATTTTATCGTTACGTTATTAATCTGTTCTAGTATCGGTTATTCAAATTCTTTATTACTGCTCTTGTATTTGATACAGTAGACTCGCACCGCGTGGAATTACAGCGCGTGGAATTACAGCGCACGGAACTACAATGCAACAAAATTCAGCGCTGTGAAATTCCATGCGTCGAACTACAACGCATCGAATTACAGCGCGTGGAATTACAGTGCGTAGAATTACAACGCGTCAAAATTCAACGCTGTGAAATTCCACGGTTCGAACTACAACGCGTCGAATTACAGCGCGTGGAATTACAGTGCGTAGAATTGCAGCGCGTGGAATTGCAGCGCGTTTAATTACAGCGCGTGGAATTACAGTGCGTAGAATTACAACGCGTCAAAATTCAACGCTGTGAAATTCCACGCTTCGAACTACAACGCATCGAATTACAGCGCGTGGAATTACAGCGCGTGGAATTGCAGCGCGTTTAATTACAGCGCGTGGAATTACAGTGCGTAGAATTACAGCGCGACAAAATTCAACGCTGTGAAATTCCACGCTTCGAACTACAACGCGTCGAATTACAGCGCGTGGAATTACAGTGCGTAGAATTACAGCGCGTGGAATTACAGCGCGTGGAATTGCAGCGCGTTAAATTACAGCGCGTGGAATTACAGTGCGTAGAATTACAACGCGTCAAAATTCAACGCTGTGAAATTCCACGCGTCGAACTACAAAGCGTCGAATTACAGCGCGTGGAATTACAGTGCATACAATTGCAGCGCGTGGAATTACTCGCCATAGACAGAGATGTATCTTTCCAATAAATAATTAGATATCAAAGTATTCACCAGCCTACCAAAAAGTATAGAAACCTTCTCTCCAACAGAGAGTAATTAATTTCTTCTGTCAAAATATTCCACCCGAAAGAAAAACCAGAGAAAAAAAAGAGGCAAGTCAATAACAAAAAATAGCAGCGTACACTTTCTACCGATGGAATTTCAGTTGAATTTACCGAAAGGCCAAAATGCAACGAAGCAGCAGGGTTGGGCCGAAAGAAACACGTACATAGACACATATAAGTTTCGTTGGTGTCGACGCGTGGGCCAAGAAACGTGGTCGGAGCTGCTTTCTACGCGCGGGCGAGAAATGTTTGTTGCACACGCAGCCGTTGCACATGCACCACGGGCCACAGGGATAGCTTGAAACGCGGCCGATACAAATTTTATGCGTTACTATCACCCACATACGCTTCGATATTATTGGATCGAATAATTTATACCGTTGTCCGCGTTCGTAATGTAGCCGCCGAGAATGCATTACGTTTCGTCGGCCTACAGTAGGCTCTCGTTATATTGCCTCATTTATGGGGACTTTCGCGTGTATGAAACGGTGGCCTTTCACCGTTATCGTACTAGGAGGAGATTTATGAATGTCGAGGAAATCTTTTTATGGATGTCGATGGATTGTTAGATGTTCTATGTTTATAAGTTGTATTTCGGCTGGTTATATTTCGGGGCGTTGCATTTCACAACGCTGAATTCTGACGCGTTGTAGTTTAGCGCGCTGTAATTCCACGCGTTGTAGTTCGACGCATGGAATTTCACAGCGTTGAATTTTGACGCGTTGTAATTCTACGCACTGTAATTCCACGCGCTGCAATTCCACGCGTCGTAATTCTACGCACTGTAATTCCACGCGCTGCAATTACACGCACTGCAATTCCACGCGCTGTAATTCGACGCAAGGAATTTCACAGCGTTGAATTTTGACGCGTTGTAATTCTACGCACTGTAATTCCACGCGCTGCAATTCCACGCACTGTAATTCCACGCGCTGCAATTCCACGCGCTGCAATTCCACGCGCTGTAATTCGACGCAAGGAATTTCACAGCGTTGAATTTTGACGCGTTGTAATTCTACGCACTGTAATTCCACGCGCTGCAATTCCATGCGTTGTAATTCTACGCACTGTAATTCCACGCGCTGCAATTCCACTAGCTGCAATTCCACGCGCTGTAATTCGACGCGTTGTAGTTCGACGCGTGGGATTTCACAGCATTGAATTTTGACGCGTTGTAATTCTACGCACTGTAATTCCACGCGTTGTAATTCCACACACTGTAATTCGACGCGTGGAATTTCACAACACTGAATTTTGACGCGTTGTAACTCGGTGCGCTGTAATTCGATGCGTTGTAATTCGGCGCGTTGGATTTCAGTGCATTATAATTCCACGCATTGCATTTCGATGCCTCGAAATTTGGAACGTTGTATTTTGACGCACTGTATTCCAGAATGTGGTATTTCAACGCACTGCACTTAACCGCGATGTATTTCAGTACATTACCCATCATTCATTAACACATCCACCATACCCCAATAATTCTTGATAACATAATTCAAACTTATTCCAATATTTACCCATATTGACTCACAACATCCATTAGCTACGAAATAATTCAATATTCCTTGCTACTACCATCACTTCCATTACAAATACTTTGAAGAACATTCAAGCTAATATTCCTGAAAACACCATAAAAACTTCTAATTTTAATACCTGTCGTACTACACAATTTTTACACCATTCCGATTGCAAAACTGAGAATGACATATCTGAGAAAATCGTTTCCTAAGAAAATTTCTGCATAAAATTGCAGGCTGCAGTAAGGCCGAAGTTTGACAAACTAATTGAATCCTGTCGAGTTTCTATTGAACACAGGCTTAAAAGGATGATCGCTCGGAACACTTACGCCGGTATAAATCAAGCTGTTCCCACGCGTGAAAATCTGAAACGATGTTACGCAAAGAGGCTGTTGGTCAGGCTCTCCTATTCGGAGGCGAACCCTCTCCTACGGTTTGCCTAGTAAATCATTTGGTGGCGTGACCGTGTGGGTGGTTGTGTTCACGGGAATATACGTGGAATTTTTGTTTCGAGGGAATTTGCAGGCTGCTAATGGCATCGCGACGCCCACGGGACATCGAGGCTAGGCAACCTGTACCGGTATCGCGTGCTACCGCGTAAGGCGAGGCAGCCAAAGGAACTGGCTACCCACCACTTTTCCCTCCTACGATTAAACACGAGGAAACCGATCCGAATGGCAATCAACCCGACACGATCCCTTCGAATTCGCGGACCTCTGAACGCGTCAATCATTCAGGCCTTTTATCGTCCATTAAATCGTCACCGAGACACGTCGACGGTGTTGCGGTAACGCTGCCATCGATGAAATACCAAAATGTACTCAGATAGATTACGCGTTGTTTGTCTAGTTCGACTTGCAAAGTTTAATGGCTTGCAGAGTTGGGAATTTCAGATATGTTAGGTATGAGGATTTCAGATATGGTGGGTTTGGGATTTTGGAGAGATGCTGGGATTTGGGAAGGTTAGGACTTGGAATTGAGATGTTACACCTGGGAACTTGGAAATTGGTTATTTGCTAGTTTGGACGTTTGGAAGTTTGGGAACTTAGGAAGCTGGAAGTGAAATTTGGGAATTTGCAAATTGGGAATTTCAGATATGTTAGGTATGAGGATTTCAGATATGGTGGGTTTGGGATTTTGGAGAGATGCTGGGATTTGAGAAGGTTGGGACTTGGAATTGGGATGTGATACCTGGGAACTTGGGAATTGGTTGTTTGCTAGTTTGGACGTTGAGAAGTTTGGAAACTTAGGAAGCTGGAAGAGAAATTTGGGAATTTGCGAATTGGTCACTTGCAAGTTTGAATGTTGAGAAGTTTGGAAACTTAGGAAGCTGGAAGTGAAATTTGGGAATTTGCAAATTGCTCACTTGCAAGTTTGAATGTTGAGAAGTTTGGAAACTTAGGAAGCTGGAAGCGAAATTTGGGAATTTGCAAAATGGTCACTTGCAAGTTTGAACGTTGAGAAGTTTGGAAACTTAGGAAGCTGGAAGTGAAATTTGGGAATTTGCAAATTGGTCACTTGCAAGTTTGGACGTTGAGAAGTTTGGAAACTTAAAAAGTTGAAGGAAATGAAATTTGGGAATTTGCAAATTGCTCACTTGCAGGTTTGAACATTTGAAAGTTCGGAAACTCAGGAGTTTGGAAAGTTGAAAATTTAAAATTCAATAAATTGTGACTTCAACTATTTGAAATTCTTACACGTTTCAAGACTTACTAAAAAATTTATAATTTTGAAACTTGAACACTTCGATAGAGAATTTGAAGAGCTGGAAATTAAGGATTTACGAAACCAAAATTTGACAATTTAAAAGCTTGACGATACAAACATTAAAACTATTAAAATTAAGTCAGTTTTTTTGAGATCGAGTGTCGAGTTCGGTGCATTCGATTGTTCGAAGCAATCGATCGACCAACTGGATCGACGTATTTCTCTCGAACGAGTTCACCTACGCGTGGTTAAAACAGCTCGAACCAACGGAGCCCCTTAAGGATTCGACTCGAATTCGCCGGTAATCGTATTCAAAGATAAGAAGGGAAAAGAGACGCGTTGATATCGTGACGAGACTGCAAATTCGTTCCGATGCAACTTTTTTCCGCGATGCAATTATGCTAGGCGACGGAACTTCTCTTCGATTTATATTCCTGTTGGGTACAGTTGCGTGCAACGATAGCTTTTCTTGCTTTGAAGAGTGGTATACGGAAAAGAGACTCAGTTGAGTGCTCGGTTTTCTTCGGTAGAGTTCGGATTACCTCGACGGTTCGATTATGCATTTTGACGTGTTAAATTTCGCAGCGCTGAATTTTAAAGCGCTGTAATTCGACGTGTGGGATTTCACAGCGCTACATTGTGATCCGTTGTAATGCGGCGCGTGGAATTTCACAGCGCTGAATTTTGACGCGTTGTAATTCCCCGCACTGTAATTCCACGCGTGCAATTTTGACGCGTTGTAATTCGACGCGTGGAATTTCACAGCGCGGAAGTTTGACGCGTTGTAATTCCACGCACTGTAATTCCACGCATGGAATTTCACAGCGCTGAATTTTGACGCGTTGTAATTCCACGCGTGGAATTTCACAGCGCGGAAGTTTGACGCGTTGTAATTCCACGCACTGTAATTCCACGCGTGGAATTTCACAGCGCGGAAGTTTGACGCGTTGTAATTCCACGCACTGTAATTCCACGCGTTGTAATTCCACGCGTGGAATTTCACAGCGCGGAAGTTTGACGCGTTGTAATTCCACGCACTGTAATTCCACGCATGGAATTTCACAGCGCTGAATTTTGACGCGTTGTAATTCCACGCGTGGAATTTCACAGCGCCGAATTTTGGCACGTTGTAATTCGACGCGTGGGATTTCACAGCGTTAAATTTTGACGCGTTGTAATTCCACGCATGGAATTTCACAGCGCTTAATTTTGACGCGTTGTAATCCCACGCACTGCAATTCCACGCGTGGAATTTCACAGCGCTGAATTTTGACGCGTTGTAGTTCCGCGCACTGTACTTCCACGCGCTGTAATTCGACGCGTGGAATTTCACAGCGCTGGATTTTGACGCGTTGTAATTCGACGCGTCAGTGTGATGACCAAATTTTGTAATATAAACGAGTACTCACGTCTTTGCTAGGCACACAGAGCGGTGTTCCTTCTTTCACGATTCCTGCCTCGACCATTACACCCATAACGATAGGATCACGAGAGTTGTAGATATGCTGTAACAAATGCATTTTAAAAAGAAAAATATATCACGTTGAGCAACAGTAATCCCCATGACAATTAATACGCAAACATATTGAAGGAAGTGAGGGTCAACTTTATCGATCTTTACTTATCCGAATTGCTAATATCGATACTAAAAACTTGATCTATGTCATAGTTTTAATAATCATTCAAGTAATTTAAATTTATACAATTATCTTGGTCATGGCAGTTCGATAATTTCGATTCATTTTGGTCAGGATGATACGTACCTGTGGTAAAATGCGAAGTTTGCATGGAAACACGGCGATATGCTTGTTTTCGTTCCGTTTACGTTGCTTCAGTTCCTCTCTGTAAGCGGTAAACTTATCGAAGAGGTGATAAATAATGTCTGCCTGGAAGATCTTCACTCCCAGCGAGTCTGCCAATTCTTGTGCGTCTCTTTCGATCTTCACGTCGAACGCGAGGATCGTTGCATATCTATCAAAAAACAGGTTTAAACATTTGCGTTAAATCTATCGATCGATTATTTACTCTCTAATTACGTTCTGAAGCAAGAATATTAGTATTCCAGTCGATGTTAATCTACATTTCACGTTTGTTCCTTCGCTTGAAATAGTTACTGCAGGGATCAGCTTTATACAGTAGACTTTCGTTATATTGCCACTTTTCATTTTCGTAAGTTTCATCATTTTTAGAAGTTTGCTATGTGTTATGTTACCATGCAGTGCATTGCCACGCGTTGTATTGCTACATATTATATTACCACGCATTATATCGCCACGCATTGTATTGTCACGCTTTGTATTGCAACATATTATATTACCACGCATTATATCGCCACGCATGGTATTGTCACGCATTGTATTGCCATGCATTTTATCGCAACGCATTGTATTGCCACGCGTTATATCGCCACGCATTGTATTGCCACGCATTATATCGCCACGCATTATATCGCCACGCATTGTATTGCCACGCGTTATATCACCACTCACTGTATTCTTACACGTTATATTACCACGCACTATATCGCCACGCACTGTATTGCTATGCATTACATTACCAAACTTTATATCGCCACGCATGGTATTGTCATTCATTGTATCGCCACACATTGTATTACCACGCGTTATATCGCCGCTCACTGTATTCTTACACGTTATATTACCACGCACTATATCGCCACTCACTGTATTCTTACACGTTATATTACCACGCACTATATCGCCACGCACTGTATTACTATGCATTACGTTACCAAACTTTATATCGCCACGCATGGTATTGTCACGCATTATATCGCCACGCATTGCATTGCCACGCGTTATATCGCCACTCACTGTATTCCTACACATTATATTACCACGCACTATATCGCCACGCACTATATTGCTACGAATTACATTACCACACTTTATATCGCCACGCATTATATCGCCACGTTAGAAATTTACTCGTTAGAGACCGCATTTCAATTCGTGGCAATATAACTAGAGTCTACTGTAATGCAAATGTAATTAAAAGCGATAATTAGGACGTTTAAATAATTATTAGAATTCACAAAATATTATTAAAACGTAATTGATAATCACAGTCTATGTTAACAAACATAATTGTAACATTTTATCAGATAAATTACTAGATACATATGTATTCCTGAAGTCATCAATTTTAAGACTTAAATAAAATAAGTTCACTGTAATAAAAATGTTATGCAATTATTTAAAACTATGGAAGTATACTTACTGACTGTCGTGTTCCAACATAATAGAAGCCTTCATAACATCTTTCTTGACAACAGGACCGATACGAATTCCAGCGTACTGCAAAAAAGAGAAGTTTATCGTGTAGCAGTCAGAAAGCTACGATTAAATTTTGATAAACGATTTGTTTAAAGGCCTGAAAGAACATCTCTATTCTATCGTGAACTCGACACACTAATTCAGCAGCCAGATTGATAGCCGTGCACGTACGCATTTTGTCGTTAATAGGCGATTTCCGACGATGAATGTACAGGGTGCTTCAAAATTCTTGTTCAGCACAAAATTCTTCCACAGTGTAGAACATAATATTTTTTTTTTTTAAATCTCATAGACAAAGTCTCGTGCAAAATGATAGAGTGTTCATCGATTTCTCAAATACAACTTTCTTGAAATACAAATTTCTTGAAACAACCTGTGCATCGCTCGCGACGAAAGCCTTAAAGGATAGCTCTCGATTCGCAACGGAGTGCCGTACTTGGAAATGAAATAAAAAATATTCGAGTAAAACATAAACCACTGTCACTGTACCATAAATACGGTGGAAGGTTGTGCGTGTATTCTGTTTGGGAGCAAAAATAACTAGTGACGCATGCTCTCCGGATTCGGCTGGGACCAGACGCGACACATAGAAATAAACATTATGCACTTACAAACAAGTCACATCGTAGACCTGATAAATACTCGCGTAATTAACGCTCGCGAAAAACCATCGCAACAAATTTTTATTTGAAAATTTCATCAAATTTTCACAAATTAATGATCTTATTTTTACAAACTTTCTGGTGTATTATTTTTATCCTGAAAAATTTTTGTGTATAAAAATTTCAATTTGGAAAGATTCATTTTTTAACGTCTTCAATGTAGTAAATCTATAGTCGAACTTATAGTGAAATTTATGGTGAAACTTATAGTGAAATTTATAGTGAAACTTATAGTGAAGTTTATAGTGAAATTTATAGTGAAATTTATAGTAGAATTTATAGTTAAACTTTATAGTGAAACTTATAGTGAAATTCATAGTGAAATCTATAGTGAAATTCATAGTGAAACTTATAATGAAATTCATAGTGAAATCTATAGTGAAACTTTATAGTGAAATTTATAGTGAAACTTATAGTGAAATTCATAGTGAAATCTATAGTGAAATTCATAGTGAAACTTATAATGAAGTTCATAGTGAAATCTATAGTGAAAATTATAGTGAAACTTATAGTGAAATTCATAGTGAAATTTGTAGTGAAATTTATAGTGAAATTTACAGTGAAATTTATAGTCAAATTATAGTGAAACTTATAGTGAAACTTATAATGAAATTTATAGTGAAACTTATAGTGAAACTTATAATGAAATTTATAGTGAAATTTATAGTGGAATCTATAGTGAAATATATAATGAAATATATAGTGAAATTTATAGTGAAACTTTATAGTGAAACTTATAGTGGAAATTATAGTGAAATTAATAATGAAATTTATAGTGAAATTTATAATGAAACTTATAGTAAAACTTATAGTAAAACTTATAATGAAATTTATAGTGGAACTTATAGTGAAACTTATAATGAAATTTATAGTGAAACTTATAGTGGAATCTATAGTGAAATATATAGTGAAATATATAGCAAAATTTATAGTGAAACTTATAGTGAAACTTATAGTGAAACCTATAATAAAATTTATAGTAAAATTTATAGTGAAATCCGAACATATAATAAACCTATAGTAGCTTTCGATTATTTAACCGAATAAAATACGTGAAACCGGTAGTCGACGCGTTAATTATAGAGCGAATAGGGGAACCGTTATGAATGACCCTTTATGGTTGACGGGTAACAGAGCAGACCCGGTGAAATCCATGACCTTTACGTAATGAATGAACTGTCGGCGATGAACAAGGAGGAAAAAGGAAAGAAAAACGAGAGCCAATTAGAAGGCACTACCGCTCGATAAATGAGCCTACTCACCGAAACACCGACAGCTAGTCATGTTTCATTGATGAGCAGTGAATTGTGATACCATCCGTTGAAATAAGGTAAAAGGACCGAGAGCCGAGTGGGAGAATGAATGAAAACCAGAGAGAGAGAGAGAAACGAAAAAGGTGTAGCGTGGGAGATGGTCAATGAAAATGAGAGAACGTTGGCGGGGGAATGCAATTAATGACGCGTCAACTATCTACGTGTTTGTGAACGCGTTACGAAAATATCGTCAGACTGAGCTAAAAATAACCCTCGAAAATTAACGAGATTTCGTTCTATAATTTTCGAGATGAATTTTTTTTCACGATTCGGAAATTGAGGATGTGTTGGATAATTATGTATGACCTTGCTGATTTCAATGACCTTGAAATATGTGTTTCTGGTTTAATTTAAATGATGGTGGTTTCATTCAAGTTTTGTCAAAGATATTTTTACTGTACATACAAAGTCTATATTGTCTTAGGTTTTGAATTTTAAGTTTATATATTAAAATAGCAAATATAGTTGTATGTAATATATCCACTAAATCTGCTTTTCTTTAGGTATAATACAGCTATGTGACTTTTATACATTTACTTGATGTCACAGCAAGACATATGTGCAGCCATATATCTACTACACATACGTGACATGATTAAATGAGGACGGTGATATGTTAAACACTTACTATATTTATACTGTAGTATATTATAGTTTATTGTATTATGTTAGAGGTATTAAAAAAACAGATGACATAGTAATAAAATATACTTTATGTACTCATATGTGTACCACACATGTTGTAAATCCAACCCTAGATTTTTTATTATATTTTAAAAACTAACAACGACAGATGATTACATATGTGAGCAAAGTTGTTCAGAATGTTGACCTTGACGACATATTTCAAGGTCATAGAAATCGGTGAAGCATGTGAGATGCTATAAATAATTATTGTAATAAAAATATTTTTGCACATATCTCTGAAACTAAAGTTAAATGGAGGTGATATGTATAGGGAAAAATTGTACAAAATGGCGTACTTGAGGACATATTTCAAGGTCATTGAAATTGATGAAGTCTATATAATTTATTCTGTTGAATCCGAATTCTGTTGAATTCCCAATTTAAACAATGTTGAAATAATAAAAATATCTAAGAAGATTGCAAAAGTACTTGTCACTCTGAGACCAGAGTTAAGAATTATTTAAAACACTGCGTCTTAAATCAATTTCTAATAAAATTTTGTAATCATAAAATTTTTAAGTAGACCATATATCTTTTTCGTCATAAAAATTCATGCAGAATATTAACTTTATTCGATACACATCAAAGATGGATATAACCTTGACCGAATGAAATCCAATTGTGTCCCAACACCAGACCCATCTATGTCCCCGAAGAAAAATATTGAAAAGACGCGTTTCGAAAGAAAATTTCGCAAGGATTCGGCAATAGACTCGTCGGAGCGGAACAGATGCTGGAAAAGAACAAAACAGGAGAAATAGAAAAGAAGTAGAGAGAGAGAGAAAGAAGCGAGGGGGATAAAGGAACGCGAAGAAGACGGGGTAAAAGAAGGGAAAAAAGAAAAGGAAGGTAACGGAGAAAGTGGAGGGAAAGAGACACGGTGGTTCACGGAGAAAAGACGGACGACAGATGTTGCCAGCAAAAGAAATGCTGGTACAAAACGGGAGGAAGTCGAGAGGAAGAGAGAACACAGAGGGGTCCGAAGGAGAAAGAGGGACGCTTCCGGCATTAAAAACCGGCCGGCAGGGCACGGATCCTCTTCAGCCTCTCGTCATAACTGCGGAACGTTTCCCGAACAAGGAAACTCTAATTTATTAAGCTTACGCCTCTGTTAAAAGGTGATTTCCGCTTTTTGGATTAAAAAAAGTAATCGACTTTCTTCCTTTCTGAGACGGTAATTGCAACCTGTATGGAAGGTGATTCGAACAATTTGTATAGGGACTTTTAATCAAATTTGAAGTTAACCCCTTGACGAGTCTGACTCGTGTCGCACTCGTACCTCGGCCGTGATCAATTTTACTCAAATTTTTAATACGCTTCAATTTGAAGTTCAAGTCTAATTATAATTTGCATAGACAATAATTGAATAATAACGTATTGAAATAACATTTCAATTTTTTTGTCTATTTTAATTAGGCAGTTCTGTCTGACGCACCTGACAAATAAGCCATAGTGCAAGGGGTTAATGGAATTTATCGTGTTAGGGGTTATAATCCATGGAGTCCTATATCCCAAAATTTCTACAGTGTCAAATCTCTACGTTTCTATGTCCCTACACCCCCAAATTTCAAGGTTCCCAAATTAGTAAGTTCCAAAATTCTTACGTACTGAAATTCCTACATCCCCAAATTCCAACGCTCCATATTCCCAAATGCATAGATTCCCATATCCCCAAATTTCTACGCCGCCAAATCTCTACGTTCCCACATCCCTACACCCCCAAATTTCAAGGAACCCAAATCTCCACGTTCCAAAATTCTCACATCCCCAAATTTCTACATCTCCAAATTCTCATATCCCCAAATTCCAACGTTCCATATTCCCAGATCCATAGATTCCCATATCCCCAAATTTCTACACCGCCAGAATTGTACGCTCCCATATCCCTACACCCCCAAATTTCAAGGTTCCCAAATCTCCACGTTCCAAAATTCTCACATCTCTAAATTCCCATATCCCCAAATTCTAATGCTCCATATTCCCAGATCCATAGATTCCGATATCCCCAAATTTCTACATCGCCGAAATTCTACGTTCCCATATCCCTACACCCCCAAATTTCAAGGTTCCCAAATCTCCACGTTCCAAAATTCTCACATCCCTAAATTCCCATATCCCCAAATTCCAATGCTCCTTATTCCCAAATGCATAGATTCCCATATCCCCAAATTTCTACGCCACCAAATCTCTACGTTCCCATATCCCTACACCCCTAAATTCCAAAATCCCCAAATCTCCACGTTCCAAAATTCTCACATCCCTAAATTCCCATATCCCCAAATTCCAGCGCCCCATATTTCCACATCCTCAAATTCCTAAATTTCCAAATTTCTGAACTACCAAATCTCCACATTCCCATATCCCTAGACCATTCTCAAAGTTCCCAAATACTAAAATCTCAAATCACAGAAAATCAGCTAATGAGAGGTCTATTCTCTCTCGGTTGCCACATTTTTCCCAAGGAATTTGCACTCGACTGTACGTAATATGGAACGTGTTTCACATCACGTACAATCAAGCGTATTTCATATCACACAGATATTGCGACAGGAAAATCATAATTATCTTACGAAAAGAACATGTTTAATGACAAGTAATGGTCAAAATGACTGGTGTCAGGTTTCATATTTTATATCATAAAAATTCTGTTTTGCGTGTTTTTGTAGGATTTGCCTGTCATGTTTTATTGAGATAAAGTGTGCGATTAACGTTGATTTCAGCGTTAATGATAAATCGTGCGAAAGTAATTTTTTACTGTTTATCTTATGTATTACAGTATGAAAGGACAGATTTTTGCCTCCAAAATTTATATAGGCGGTTGTACAATTGCCATATAGCGAGACTGCAGAATACGTTTTATAGATCACTCGAGTACCTAATGTATTACAATATGAAACGATAGATTTCTGCCTTCTCCATTTATATAAACGATTGTACAATTGGTGCTCTTCTAGCAACATGTGCCATATAGCGAGACTGCAGAATACGTTTTATAGGTCACTCGATTACCTAATGTATTATAATATGAAACGATAGATTTCTGCCTCCTTTATTTATATAAGCGGTTGTGCAATTGTTACTCTTCTAGCAACATGTGCCATATAGCGGGACTGCAGAATACGTTTTATAGGTCACTCGAGTACCTAATTTATTATACTATGAAACGACAGATTTCTGCTTTTTCCATTTATATAAGTAGTTATACAATTGTTACTTTTTTAGGAACATGTGCCATATAGCGAGACTGCACGCCGAATATGTTTTATGGATCACTCGAATACCTAATGTATTACAATATGAAACGATAGATTTCTGCCTTCTCCATTTATATAAACGGTTGTACAATTGTTACTCTTCTAGCAACACGTGCCATATAGCGAGACTGCACGCCGAATACGTTTTATAGGTCACTCGAATACCTAATGTATTACACTATGAAACGACAGATTTCTACCTCCTCCACTCTTATAGCCGGTTACACAATTCTCTTCCAGTAACATGGGCCATATAGCGAGACTGCACTGCAACTACGTTTTCGCACGAATTCCACCGACGGTTCTAAACGGCACCATTTACCCGGCAAAAAAAATTGCCAAAGAACTGAAACTCGGCGTTGGCCTGTGTCTCGCAATGAGGATAATTGATTCCGCTAGAGATTCGCGAGCGCGAATAATTACTGGTTCGACACGGTGTTTGCGATTCGTATGTATAAATAGCATCAAAAGAATTCTTACCACTTTCGTATAATTACGGCGTGCTGCTAGGTGGTAGAAACGAAATTCGATAATCATCTATCCGCGTGAAACAAAATGTAAGAAACCGGGAGAACGGTTGCTCGCTAATTGAAATTCCCTCGCGAACCTGTTGTGCGCGAATTCAATGTACCTTCAACCGCGAGAACTTTCTCGACATTATCATAATTGGTTTCTAATTACATCGAAGGGGTTCAATATCCGGTTCATCAACCAACTATCATTTGAAATTCAATCGAGATCGGCCGATAGAAATTCCTGCGGTCAGGGAGGTTAATGACGTACAAACGCGTGACGCACCTGGTGCGTCTTTATAGTACATCTCATATAATTTGACTCAATGGTTACATACATATATACATGAAGTATAATGTACGTCATAATGTATGTAACGTTGTTAACAACATACAAACGCATGACGCACCTGGTGCGTCTTCATAGTACATCTCATGCAATTTGTGACTCAATGTTTATATATACATACATGACATATAATGTATGTTATAATAAAATATAACGTATGTTATAATGTACATAACGTTATTAGTGACGTACAAATGCATGACGCACCAGGTGCGTCAACATAGTACATGTCATACAATTTGTGACTCAATGTTTATATATACATACATGGCATGTAATGTATGTTATAATAAAATATAACGTATGTTATAATGTATATAACGTCATTAGTGACGTACAAACGCATGACGCACCAGGTGCGTCAACGTAGTACATCTCATACAATTTGTGACTCAATGTTTATATATACATACATAGCATAAATGTATGTTATAATGTATATAACGTCATTAGTGACGTACAAACGCATGACGCACCAGGTGCGTCGACATAGTACATGTCATACAATTTGTGACTCAATATTTATATATACATACATAACATATAATGTATGTTATAATGTACATAACGTCATTAGTGACGTACAAACGCATGACGCACCCGGTGCGTCGACGTAGTACATCTCATATAATTTATCCTTCTACGCGAACATAAAATATAACGTATGTTATAACACATGTAATGTATGTTATAACAGAAGATACCACGTATACATAAAGTATATCTTCCATTACACATGTACCACATAAGACGCACCAGGTGTGTCATGTACCTAGTTGAACCTTAATAAACATCTTCCATAATTCTTTCAATATATATTAAATCTACCACGTCCCGTTCCATGTTGTGTTAAACTGATTATATACCGAGTAATTTTTATGCTGTACATTCGTAATTAAATCATGACGCACCGTGTGCGTTGAATGTTAAAGGCAAGTTGATTAATAGGACTGTATGAAATCGTGAAAGAATCTTCGTGGAAGAAAACCACCTTCCAATATATCTTCACAATGACAAGTAATAGAACCATAAATAAAACGATATATTACTTTGAAACAACATTGTACTAACACGTTGACAAGGAGTAACAAAATGCTATCGTTAATCAGTTTCCGTCAAGATTTCGCGATTGCCGGTCAACGTCGTTTATTTCTTTCCTTTTCAGCCGCTAATCCTCCGACCGGCTTCTCTCCTCAAACTGCATGTTATACAGGGTGTCTCACAAAAGAATTTTGGGATGGGGTTTGGAGATGTGGGAAGTTGGGGAGGTAGGAATTTGGGGAGGTGGGAATTTAGGGGTGTTGGGATTTAGGAACATGAGAATTTAGGGATATGGGAACTTGGAGATGTGGAAATTTAGGGATGTGAGAATTTGGAGGTGTAGGAATTTGGAGATGTGAGAATTTGGGGATGTGGGAACTTGGGGATGTGGAAATTTGGGGATGTGAGAATTTGGGGATGTGGAAATTTGGAGGTGTAGGAATTTGGAGATGTGAGAATTTGGGGATGTGGGAACTTGGAAATGTGGAAATTTGGGGATGTGAGAATTTGGGGATGTGGAAATTTGGAGGTGTAGGAATTTGGAGATGTGAGAACTTGGGGATGTGGAAATTTGGGGATGTGAGAATTTGGGGATATGGGAACTTGGGGATGTGAGAATTTGGGGATGTGGAAATTTGGGGATATGGGAACTTGGGGATGTGGAAATTTGGGGATGTGGGAACTTGGGGATGTGAGAATTTGGGGATGTGGAAATTTGGGGATATGGGAACTTGGGGTTGTGAGAATTTGGGGATGTGGGAACTTGGGGATGTGAGAATTTGGGGATGTGAGAATTTGGAGATGTGGAAATTTGGGGATGTGAGAATTTGGGGATGTGGGAACTTGGGGATGTGAGAATTTGGGGATGTGGAAATTTGGGGATATGGGAACTTGGGGATGTGGAAATTTGGGGATGTGGGAACTTGGGGATGTGAGAATTTGGGGATGTGGAAATTTGGGGATATGGGAACTTGGGGTTGTGAGAATTTGGGGATGTGGGAACTTGGGGATGTGAGAATTTGGGGATGTGAGAATTTGGGGATGTGGGAACTTGGGGTTGTGAGAATTTGGGGATGTGGGAACTTGGGGATGTGAGAATTTGGAGACGTGAGAATTTGGGGATGTGGGAACTTGGGAATGTGGAAATTTGGGGATGTGAGAATTTGGGGATGTGGAAATTTGGAGGTGTAGGAATTTGGAGATGTGGGAACGTGGGGATGTGGAAATTTGGGGATGTGAGAATTGGGGGATATGGGAACTTGGGGATGTGAGAATTTGGGGATGTGGGGAACTTGGAGACTTAGGAATTGGGGGATGTAGGAATTTGGTTAGAAATCGAGTGCAAAGGATTGAATTGGTCATACAGTCCCTAGCCCAAATCCCATCGAACGCCCCAAGACTTTCCCTAAATACCACAACACCATAACCACAAAATTGACATTTTCATACAAACTCCTAACTCAATGACAATTGCCCCTATAATTCCATTCCTCTCCAAATTTAATTTCTTCATCAGATCGCCTCTTGTCAAGTTCCAAGTTCATTCCAATCATCTACTGTTCGACTGTAACGTTCTCAGCCAACCCTCAGCATGCCAATTAATTTCGACGTACAACTTTCGTGATACAACCTGTAGCACGAACATCGTAGGATGCCGGCACACAACCGACAGAGCGTGCACTCGCGTGTCCGCGCTCCGCATATCCGCTCCCATGTCCCGGTATAGCTGCTTCTATGCCGCGGTTAAAAACAATGCGAGGAAACGAGCCATCTTTTCCTGCTGCTGCAGAAGAGGAGCGCGAGCTGCACCTCCGCTCGTCACGATTCACGATGCAACGGAACCGACCGCACCGCACACTACGACAAAATCCCAAAAATAATCCCGCAAACTTTCTCCCTTCGATTCGTCTCTTTACATCCCTGCAGATGCTCAAACTTAACTGTCTAACTCGACGTAGGTCAAGTGAATTCTTGCTGGTTCAAGGGAATCCAGATTTAATTCTTTTATTGGTATCTGACTTTTAACCTTTTTGGTATAAGATATTGTCAGTATCTGATACTGACGTTTCGTACCATTTGGAAATTAAGGACGTGGACAAATTTCGAACCTTGGAATTTGGGGTGCACATTGGGCGACATTGAATATATTTAAATCCTTGTTTGGAGACCGCTGTAGCAAATGGGTTAATAATATAAAAATTTACAAGTATCACAATTAAAGAATATGTGACCCAACAAATACAGGAAACTAACGCTATCAGAGATAAGAATATAGGACAAAATAATTGACGGTATGTGATCGTTTGCTTTGATTTAACAGCGGCTTCGTGATCGTTTGTTTTCTCGAAAGATTATGTACGTTCGAGGACTTAAAACGTTAATTTGTACGTGAGTAGTATCAGAAAAGACGACGGTTAATTATTAATCGAGCCGCGTGTCCAGGGCTCGTTCCAAGAAGAATAGCGCGTGTCCCGGTTAAACTATTTATTCCGATCCTGCTCGTCTAAACAGGACGAGGACAGGAAGACGCTCGGCAAGAATCTTCAATTTGCCAACGCCATCATAATCGAGCGGATATGCCTACGTATGCGCTCGAAGCCGAAGCGAAGCAACTCGCTTCGTAAATACTAAGCGTTATTCGCGAGCGTTCACGATATTTTCGCGGACATCGACAAATAGTGATCGGTGAACGGGTATCGAATTCGCCCCGTCTTCCCTTTAATTTTAGAGTGAATCGTATGCTGAAATTTCGAGCATCGTGCACTTTAATTTCTTAGTAACGACTGCCATTCGTGTGTGACATTTAAATTTCTACTCAATCGTATATATTATAATTATATTTATCATTACAAATTCTCTGAATCCATCATCTACATTATTAGAAATTTATTCGATTATCTAATTAAAAGTACTGTAATGAATTATTTGGAAATGTGAGTGCCTGATATAATAAAATATTTAGTAAGCTTTGTTAAAAATAAAAATATTACCCAATCTATCAAACTTCCTCAATGTGTCAACATGTTAATCCTTCCTCTCATTAACTTATTTCCATTATCATAATGATAGCTATCCTTATTCTCGTTATGATAACGATATTAACTCTTATTCTCGTTACGATAATGATACTAATCATTATTCTCATTACGATAACGATACCAACTGTTTCGCATTATAATGAACATTACAGTTATCGCGCTGTACATGCACATATTAATGCATTATAACATACATGCATAAAAATTTACTTAGCAACGCAATTTAAATAAATCTGAGACCTAACTACCCCAGCAACTTAATCTAATCAGAGATCCAACCTAACATAGTAACCTAACCCGAAACCAAGACTAATTAATCTAATCCGCGACTCAATCTACTCATCCTAGCAATTTAACCTAACCTAACCCCGGACCTAACATAGCAGTTTAACCTAATCTAACCCCAGACCTAACCCAGAAATCTAACCTAACCACGGACCTAACCTAACAATTTAACCTAATCTAACCCCAGACCTAACCTAGAAATCTAACCTAGCAATTTAACCTAATCTAACCCCAGACCTAACCTAGAAATCTAACCTAACCCCGGACATAAACTAGAAATCTAACCTAACCCAAGACCTAAACTAGAAATCTGACCTAACCCTAGACCTAACCCAGCAATTTAATCTAACCTAACCCCAGACCTAATCTAAGAAACATAGTGATCTAACCCGAATCTAACCTAAGAAACCCAGTAACCTAACCCGAGACCTAACCTAAGAAACCTAGTAACCTAACCCGAGACTAACCTAAGAAACCTAGTGACCCTACCCGAGTTCTAACCTAAGAAACCTAGTAGCTAACCCGAAACTTAACCTACGAAACATAGTAACCTAACCCCAGACCTAACCTAACTAACCTAATAACACAAATGACGGTTCCAGTAGAAATAAATAAATTTGAAACGTAAAATTATGAGTTACGTTTAACGTCGATTAGCCATAGTTAACGATATTAGAAGTGTATCGTTAAATATCAATGAGAAATCGATAGTGCGCGGATAGGTGCAGCTGTAAGACGGATGCCCGCGGCAGTAACGATACTGGAATCAATGAGGCGCATACCAGCCGGTGCACGATATTCGTGTCTCATCTCTGGCGCAACACGGCAACACGGGTTTACGGGCCGACAGAGGGTTACGATTCCCAGTCGTGTATATACGTCCGCCCGTTCGTCGATCCGTCCGTCCACCCACGGTGCTTTTGCTCCGAGTGTGGGCAGTTTCCTGTATGTTGATCACGTATTCCTTCTTCCAGCCCACACGCGTCCGTGTGTCTCTCCTCTGTGTTGGCAGAAGAGAGGGCCTTCTCCGAGAATCTCTATGCCGCGTGAGTTTAGCCCGCCAACCCGACTCTCGTCCAAAGAAAAGAGAAAAGAGCGAGATGCACGAGACGGTTGCCCCTTGTCGTTCTTTCTCTCTCTCTCTCTCTCTTCTCTTCTCTTTGTCGCTCTCTTTCGACTCCCTCCTGCGTGCCATATGTAAAAGCATACCCGCATTGCCCGTCGAGTGACGGACTCGTACTTACGGCTGGCTGGCTGGCTGCGTGTGTCGCGTATGCCGGCGATAAAAGCTGACGTCACGAGCCACGTGATCGTACGATACGAGTGGGGGTAGCCCATTCATAATCCGAGGAAGGACAGGCTTAAGGCCGTTTCGGACGTTACCTCGAACCGAACCGTCCTAGCTATACTACTCTTTTTTTCTCTCTCTCTCTCCCTCTCTCTTTTCTTTCCTTTTCTTTTCTACTTTATCGTGCGAACGTTGATGCACCGATGCCAGAGAGCTACGAACGGAACAACGTCGAATGATACTAGCCGTGAACTCGATATTGCGCGTGCCACGTCAGCCAACCGAACACGTTTTCGAGTACACGCATTATACGGTGTGTTTCGCGTAATCATATTTTTCGGGGAAATAAGCTGTTCCGTGTTGTTCGATCGATTAGATTATCGGTCTTTCTCGATTCTTACTTTATATTCGCGTTTCAACGTAGGCATTACCGAGCGAACCACATTCGGTTACCATCGCTACTTTCTCGATTCGCTGAGCTGTAGGGGAATAATCCCCACTATATTCTACTAGTCCCTGCTGTTTTTCTCGCGACGTCGAACGCAACTCCCAGTACAGTCAACGGCAAATCTGCCTTCCCTACATCTAATGTGGCAACCACCATTTACAAAAATTTTTCGAAACGTGTACAAATTTGGAAACCCATAAATTTGAAAACCTTGGGGTTTGGAAGTCGTAGGAATTTCAGGAATTAGTTGATTTGAGGGTCTAAGGAATTTGAAGGTCCATAAATTTTGTATCTAGGGATTTATGGATCTAGAAATTTTGGATCCAGGGATTTGTGGGTCTAGAAATTTAAAAACTTTCGACTTTGGTATGCGATTCCTTATCCAAAGGAAGTCCACATTGCCCTCGCGTATACAGTGTGATTCGCTCGCTACATGGTACGAAGAAAATGCAACCATATATGTTCATATGTATAATGTACACAACTCGATCGCGATTCTCTACCTCGCTCATGCACCTGGTATTAAATTTAGAGACATACTAAATCATGAATTTAAAAATTTTTAAGTTTCTACGTCCTCAAAGACCAAAATCGCCATCTTTCCTATTGTACTCTGTACAAAATAAGTAATCAAGAGAGCAATAACAACTCTCCTGCTTATACAGATATTTTCAAGATTTCTTTAAGATCATCGATGCTCTTTCAAATAGCATTGTATATCTTTGACTATGATATAGTTAAAGATCATCAAAAAATCTTGCATCACGGTGCTAGTACTTGGCTCGATTTATCGTAATTTCTGTCGTCCAAGGTCACTTATAATTACTGTAGTCTATCACTTCAAGATCACAATTTCCTACATAGTTGAAATTATCTCGACATCGATTACAATCAATTGGTACAATCAATTACCAATTTAAAAGATTCCGCTTAAAAAACCAGTATGAACTTAAAAAAGATATTTTAAAAAAACGTTGATGAAGAGCCATCTGCATACTTCATCCTTTGATAAGTTTCCCCTTTGTCATATTTTCCTGCGTTCGAGATAGTTGAGTTTCTGTCTGTCGTGACTCACCCCGTGTAACATACGGGACACCCTGTATAGAAGGCTACAAGGCGTGCTCACGGATGCACAACAGGGCTGATAGCACGATGGATCACAACTACAAGCACCGTATGCGACCAATGAGTCGTATCCTGCTAAACTGTTAAGAAGGAAGTAGTTCGTTGCTGCTGTTCTCTCTCTCTCACGCGCACACATACACACTCACTGGCTCCCTTTCTCTCTCGTCCCTCTCTCTGCTGCTCTTTTTTTCCCTCGAACTGCCTCTCTGTCTGCTTCACTGTCTATCTTTTCTGTTGATTGCACTGTTCGCTCCCGCGATTACGTTTTACTCGCTATTTTATCATTCTATCGTTATGTCGATGAAGAAAAATACCAATGAAACGGGTAACGTGGAACGAATAGTGCCGTATGAGATTTTTTAAATTGTAGTATGTTGCTCATTTCTTGGGACTCGACCTTTCCATGGAATTAAATATGTGGTGTGCAAAATGAAACTCACTGGTATTTTACTGCTTTTCAAGAAGTCCAGCAACGCTTCCAGCGCACCCAAGGTTGATGCCTGCACGTAAACCCCTCTTTCTGCGAGTCGAATGTTCCTGAGGGCACTGGATAACTCTTTCGCGATTTCTTCCTTTAAAACTTCCACTTCGTCCGGCTTTTGAGCTACTTGGAGATTCAGTCCTGTTCACAAAAATTGCAGTCGTGTAATTTACTTTCTCATTGTACAATGTATGCATACTATGCATATTTTTCTTCCTTATGCACTCTAGGATACAAGGTATACGTCCTTTAACTAAGAACACATAGAGGATCACCCAATATTTGCTTTCACAAATATGTAAACTTTCATACAAAATGGTTGAACTTGAAAAATTAACAATTTGTAACAACTTGTAACTGTTCTTAATTAGCGATGAGTACCTTAAATGAATGGTGCAGCCATTTTCTTTATAGAAAACTTACCAATAAACATAAAAAGATTGCCTACCTGCAATTGCTTTTTCCAAATCCTTAGCAGCGATTTTTACTCCTTGAGCAGCTTTAATTTCACGATGTTCGATGTATGCGTTCTGAAATTCATTGAATAAAATGCACCGTTATGCATTGTTCGCGATTCATTATGAATTGTAAATTTCCCTGGTAGTTCTTACTTTGACTCTTAACTCTTTCAACGGTTGTGGCATGAGAAGCGAACGTATTTGAGTCACTATGGGACCATCGGTGCCTGCTACTATCATTGTATCACCTTCTCTCAACATTCCATTGACTAGAATACAATCTATTGTAGTTCCAAGACCTGGCAATGCTTTCACTTCTAAAACTGTTGCTTGAAGCTCTTCGCAGTACATGAGTCTTTTAGCTAGTGGACCTTGACAGGCGTCGACTATTAACGACAACAGGTTACCCATTCCCTCACCTGTGTAAAGAAAAAATATTCTTATTAACTGGATTGCAAAATTTGTATGAAAGGAACCCTTTCGAGTTGACTCAACCCCCAAAATACCGGGGTAGACTATAATTTACCTGTAATCGCACTAGTAGGTACAAGGGAAACATATGTTTTAGGATCTGGATTCTCGTAGAATAATGCAGCGTTCAACCCTTGTTCAGCAAATTGTACGATCACATCTTTCGAGCGCTTTTCAAATTCTCGCTGCGTATTTATAGCTTGACTTTTTACAATATCTTGGACATCTTTCCGACTCATAGTTTGCCAATCGTACAATCTACGAAAATTGTGTTTTGTAGTACGACATATTCGACCAGAAGCATAATGATTGATGTAAAGTGTGTTACCTATCGATTTTGTTTAATGCTACGATGAAAGGACATTTCTTTGCCTTCAGCAAGTTAATACTTTCGATAGTTTGCGGCTCTAAACCGTGCATAATATCTACTACTAATATCGCTATATCACAAAGAGAAGATCCCCGGTTTCTTAAGTTACTGAAAGATTCGTGCCCAGGAGTATCTATAATTAAGAGCCCAGGTATTTTAAATTTCTTGTCGGCATACTAAAAAAAAATATGTTATTAAACGTTATTGTTAAATATTGTTAAATATAAGATAATTATTTGGAAACGTAACTTACCCCTCTCACGTGTTTCGTTGATTCTCGAATGGCATCAATCGGAACATTCGTGGCACCAATTTGTTGAGTAATACCGCCTGCTTCGCCATCCTGTACATTCGTTCTTCTTAATTTGTCGAGAATTTTAGTTTTTCCAGTATCGACATGGCCTAAAACGCAAACTACTGCGGCTCTAAGATTATCTAATGATCGTTTCTTTTCCGCTTCTATCCTCCGCTGTTGTATTCGTTCTCTAATTCGTTCCTTTTTCTTCGCTGCATCCGAAACTTTATCTTCTACTCCACTATCATCTTCGCTTTCGTCCGATTCAGACTCACTACCACTTTCGCTTTCTGACTCACTCTCCGAAGATTCTTTGCTAGTTATTAGGGTTTGTGCTGGTTTGGCTTTATCGAGCGGAAGAATTCTTTCTGTATGTTTTACAGGAGTTTTCGTTGCATCATCTGATTTATCTGTTAAGTTACTATATATTAAAACACGTTTCTTTAAGTGGACATTAAATATGTTATGCGTTTTAATACCTTCTTCTTGTTCATCTTCACTAGATTCTGCATCCCAGGAGTCTTTAACGTCATCTTTCTTTTCTTCCGATTCCTTCGATTGTTGATCTACAATTTCTACCTCGACTCTGTCCGTATCTGTTATACTCTCCTCCAGTTTTTCATCATCCTTCTCATCGATACTCACCTGCTGCTTCATTTTATTTGGTCTTATACGAGTTCCTAAAACGATTCACATTCACATATCTGAATATGTACCTATAACCTTTAATCTTTAATTCTCCTATAATCTTTAATTACCTGCTCTTGGTTTCTTTTCTCCTACATCTGGCAAATCTAGACCCTGAGCTTTTAATGCATTGATCATGGCTTGTGCTCTTGCCCTATCTTGTTTCTGTTTGGTTGTCAAAAGCTTTCCTTCTGCCTTTAACCTTTCCTTTCGTTGTTTTTCTTTAAGTTTCTTCTTTTCTTTGCGCTCCTGTTCAAGTCTGAGCTGTTCTAACCGAGCTTGTTCTCTCAATTCCTCTTGTCGTATTCTTTCTTCTTCCTCCCTCTTTAATCTCTCTTCTTCTTCCTTTAATTTCTTTAAGGCCTCTTGCATAGCAGCAATAGTTTTCTTCCCAGGACCTTTGCCTATTGCACATATCTAATTATACTAAATGTAGAGACCAATTAATGTTATATCCTAACAATTACAAATCGTATTAATTTACTATATTGAAAACAGAAAATGACAACAAGCTGTTTTCTACCTTTTTCTTTTTCTTTTGCCTCTTCCTTTCCTGCTTTCTTTTTCTTCTTTTTTCCCTCCTCACCCTCAGCAGGCACAGCAGCATCTGTTGCACTGACATCCTTTACTTCTGGTACCTTTGCTTGTGATTCTTTTTTAGTTTGCTTTTCAGGCACAACTTCGTTCTTTACTTCTTCATTTTCGGTCTTCTTAGCCATTTCCTGTTACGATCAGATTAAACATGATAAATTATAATATATATTTTAAATGCTGAAGAAAAAAGAAATATATTAATTACATACCGCTTTCTTCTGGGCAAGTTTCTTCTGTTTTTCTCTTTCTTTCTTTTCTTTTTTCTTCTGTGCAGCAGTTTTTACAGTGCCAATTTCAAAATCATCATCAATATCATCATCTTCCAGAAGTACTCCACTCTTTAATTCTTGTTTAATGTCAATAATATCACCTTTGTCTCTTTTCCCTTTCTCCTTTTTCCCTTTTTTCTTTTTTTCCTCATCTTCAGGTTTCTGCTCAACTGGTTCATTCTTCTCTTCTTTCGTTTGTCCAGTATACTCTAACTCCAATTCAGCCAAGACTTTCTCAATATCTTCATCACTATCGTTGCGCTTTCTTCTGGCTGATTATCAACAAATAGTCATAGATTAAATCAGATATCGATCTACATCATTTTATAATGCATTGTTAAAATGGAAATGATTATGTATGTACATGTATGTGATGGAAAACTAGAGTTTTTAGAAGCATCATAGTCTTTAATCTGCATAACAAGATATATAATCAAGGATGTAATCAAAATGTGAATTTCAGTATAAAATATGAGTATTTTTCAGTGACATACTGTTTTATAAAACTGATAGAAGTAAAAGATTAAAATACTAAAAAGTACCTATTAAAAACTATTTTAACTATTTGATTTATATTACAAATAATAAACCTTGTATACTAAAGATTGACAAAATTGCACTTTATTGTTAATACATTCTACACAAATTGCTTAAACAAATCAGGAAATTATCCTACATCACTCAAGGTATTTGTAACTTTCACCATCTACATTATAACAACTTTCACCTTCTGCAAGTTTCAAGAATCGATATATTTATAGAACACTTCATTGATAGAACATTTAATGCATGAATTAAATTATCTATAACATATTTATATTCGAGGCAAGATCACGTTATCTAATACCATGTTGAAGTTATGAAATATGAGCTGCATAACCAAAGTATTTTAAAACATTATTCAAACTTTTTTAAACTTTTACAATCTTAAAATAAAATAGACAAACCAAAGTTTAAACTACCAAATTATAGACATCGTAAAACTAGTAAAAATACAATATTATCCTTTCCGTATGTAACATAAAAGCGGTTAAGTTGAGGTTAAGTTAAAGCAGACGACGTTTATTAAACGAGTTGAAAATCCGAAAACTTCAATAAAAAACGGTAACTAATATAGAGATTTAAAAAGCTATTATTTTTTTCTTATTTGATGACACATTTATGTAAAACGCATCATTATTTTCTCACCTTTCTTGCCTTTCTTCGGTTGAGATTCCTGCATCTTGAACTACTTTCAAGATTCTCTTTGTATACGTCCACAATTGTCTTATAACTATACTTACAAAATTCTTTTTACAATTAGACTCAACTTCACATTCAAATATATCAGAACTAGAAATGATTACAAATAACTCATCAGATCACCGAATCTTTACCTGCACCTTTAACCGGGCCTGCACGGCTATGTGCGCTACTAAACCATACATTATAGCAATTGTTTAAGATGCGCAACACATAAAAATTAAAAATAATTTCTAATATGCGATAAATTTATAACAAGAATTATCATTGGTAAAAATAATTCATTTAATATAATTATTTTCATTTCCATTACTTTAAAAGTATAAAATCGTTTTGTTTCTTTAAAATACCGCAAAACACGCATATTTAAAAATGATCCAAAATATGAATTAAAATTTGCATGGGATTGTAAATAATTAGTTTAGTATAATTAATTTGTTAATTTTTTTATAATCAACTATTCGTTTCATGGAAAATCATGTAATAAAGAGCAACGTGCAAGCGTTCTTACGACATACATCAAATATACTCAGTGGTCTTTTATTTTGTGCACTTTCTACATTAAGAATGGTGGTTCAGCAATTCAGCATTCTCGATATTTTCTTCACACCTAGTAGTGAGAAAATATCGAATGGGTGGAAATCTTACTGAAGTTAGCTTAGAATAACATTTCTACTGTTACACACATACGCCATCTGCGTGAAAAATAGCAACTTCCATGTAAAGAACACGCGTCTCGTTCTTTACACTGCGATCAAGATGGTGAGTAGATGATGTTGGAACTGTTGTACTTCATCCAGTATTGTTAACAACATCCGTGCATAAATAAAACAGAAAAACTGATAATCTTATTAAAAATTTCATAAATTTTTGCTTGAAGTTATTATTTTTTGTTATGGGTATTGAAATATTTAATTATAGATATTCCTATCCATATGATTTTGTTAAATCTAACCTTTGTGACAAAACATGCGTTACAATTTCTACAAATTTGTAAGTAATTAACTTGTGTAACTTATTTGCTTTTTCTTTTTTATTGTTGACAGTCAACACACAAGAAGAAGACCAGGAAGCTTCGTGGTCATGTGAGTCATGGACATGGTCGCATAGGTACGACAGTGTACGAAATATCAGTCAAACCCGCCTTTTATAAGTAACTGTAAGAAACTGTAAGATTAACAATAAAAATTTGTCTTTATTTTAGGTAAACACAGGAAACATCCTGGAGGTCGCGGTAATGCTGGTGGGTTGCACCACCACCGTATCAACTTTGATAAATACCATCCTGGTTACTTCGGTAAAGTGAGTATCAGTTCTGTATATATATCATACTCAAAAATTAGAGTTAAATAAAAAGTTAATTTTGGCAATTGTATGACTGATGATAGTATTTTTTACCGGCGAACTGAATTACATTGAATGCACTTTATATTCTGATGGAACGTACAAACATTAAATATGTATCTTGTGCTTAGCATTTTGTAACTTCTTATGCTTTTGTTTGTAGCTTGGTATGCGAAATTATCACTTAAGGAGAAATACAAAATGGTGTCCCACTTTAAACTTGGACAAACTATGGACATTAGTTTCTGAACAGACCAGGCTAAAATATAAAGACTCAACAGGGAAAGTACCAATAATTGATCTCGTAAAAGCGGTAAGTTTCAAAATATTAATATGTATTTACATGTAAGTGGATATTTGTGTTCATATCCTTATTTGTTATTTTATTTTATAGGGATACTACAAGCTCCTAGGAAAAGGCCACCTTCCTAAACAACCAGTTATCGTTAAAGCTAAATTTTTCAGCAAATCAGCAGAAGACAAAATTAAGGCTGTTGGAGGTGTTTGCGTCCTTAGTGCTTAAGCATGAAGGTATATACATCATGTGTTTATTAAAAGTATTGCTTGCATTTGTACAATAAAGTATTTTATGATGATATTGTGAACGGGCGGTCTTAAAAGTGCGTACAACACTTAAAATCGTGTAGAATGTTCTATTCTGAAAAATTTGAATATAATTCACTGAAGTTTTAACTTAATTTTTGTGAATATAACACTTCAATTTTGTTTGTTTCAGGAACGACTATTTTTACGAATAAACTTGCTGTACATTCTACTAAGTTTATATTAATAAAAATGAAAAAAAAAAAACGAAAAACCGAATTTCTCTACTTTTGTTGTATTTATTTTTTATATATATATATATGCATATAAACACAGTACCTGCATTCGTTTTCATTCATTGATTCCGTAATCAATTTTTAATTTATAAAGTGAAAATACATATTTCTGTAGAAGTAAAAATAAATGAACAGTTTAAATAAGTTACATAACTTGTGTATTATACTTCAGTCTTTATGTATAATATAAGGTAGGGGCTGCATATAAGAAATCAAGAATATATTTGTACTTTTGTTATATACAAGATGAAATATTCCACACAAAAATAAGAATACTTTGTTTACAATAAAGGAAACGTATGTTTCATTTCATCATCGGGAATTATAACTTGCACTACTACATCTAACACTATATGAGATACTTGAAATCTCAAATAGTATTAAGTGTAATGTCTTCAAATTATAGAAGTCGTATAAATCAAATTTATTGTTTACAATTATATATCAAAGAATTATGCTAGATGTGGAGGTGGAGGAGGTATTTGCATTCCTGTGGCTAAAAGAGCTGGTGGTGGTGGTACTGGGTTAAACATTGGTGGTCTTGGTGGTGGTGGAACTGGTACCATAGGTGGTCCTAAACCAGGTCGTATTAAAGGAACTGGAGGTGGTGGTACTTTGCCAACAGATGGTTTTTCATTCTTAAATGCAAACTGAAGAAAGAATTGCTTTGTATCTTTATTCCAATGAGTCCAAAACTTTCCTTCTGCTTTTTCAACTTCTCTACTAGGGACCTGAAACATTGGAATATTATATTTTAAAGCAGAATCTGATAAGTACTGCCTTCACAAATAGTTTTATTGATATTACCTTAAAAGCTATAGTTTCATAAGGTTCTGCAGCAAATAACAGGTATTGCCATTTACGATCTGGTGGTTCAACCCTTTGTTCATATGCTGACATAAATCTGTGTCGAGGAATAACATTGTCAGCAACTTCTGGATAATCAACTTGAAATAATAAACTTTGTTGTCCTGATTCTGGGTCACGTTGTTTCGTTACTCTATATCCAGGTCGTCCAATTTTTACGAATTTTTTCGGTTCTACTCGAGGTTTTTCAGGCGCAAGTGTTTGAGGTGCTTCCTTCGCTTCCTTAGCAGCTCTTCTAGCTAAGTTTGCTTGATGCTTTTTACCCTGTGTATGAGCCAGATAACTGCCCTCGTTATTGTGAAGTGTTAAACATAATTTACATTCATAAGAGCCTAAATGATTTTTCATAAAATATGGATCTTTGTTGAGGTCAATAGTCTCTAATGCAAGTTGTCGTAATCGTTCTCTTCTGTCACGATTACTCTCTGACCAGGAGGCAACGCCTCCACCGCCAGTTTTGCCTCCAGGTCGATTTTGAAAATCCATTGTTACTTTTTATCTTCTATACTTTTTTCGAAACACAACACATTTACATTTGTTTTATAATATAAACGCACGACGCTTCTTCGTAAGAGAAGTTGGGTTAACTTTAGTTACATTTGAAGTATACGTTGAGTCGCGTAGAATTGAACCTATCGATTATCGAATGACGAGTTTATTCATTCTGTGAATCGATACTGATCGAATAACGCGCAAGCGCACTTATGAGTTCTTAACACCGACCACATGCACTCGTATTTTTTTATACTGTAAACTTTCGAATTTTTTAATTCATATTTAGTACTGTACAATCAATCTGTAGTTAAATCAGTATAATTATTTCTGAAGTAAACTGAAAATAATAAATCTTATACTATACAAATGCATTAAACAAAATATTCATTTTTCATTGTTCACTTTGTTAACTTTTATGAAACGTATCTTTCAGTCTTCTGTGTCTAAAATAATAAAGTTATAAAGTAAAAATTTTAGTTCAAAGATAAAACAAATTTGTTAGTCTTACCTAAATACATATTTTCAAACATTGTACAGCTGTAATCAAAGTAGACATTTGGATGGTCAAAACTTTTTTCAGTTATACAATTATGGGTAATCTCATAATAATTTTTGCAAGCTTGAAGATATGATCCTTCTTTTGAAAGTTGCACTATTGATTTCACATCTTGAAGGCATAAATTTAAATAAATTAACTGTGTCACAAGCTAATTTAACCCACTCATTTCTGACATACACTAAAATATTCTTAATTTATTTACCTTGGTGAACTAATCCACACTTAAAAAGTGTTTTTCTGAGAACATCATGAGTCATATGTTTAAATGGACAACCATGATTGTCTCGTAAACCAACAGTAGAATTGAATATTTTTGTACAATGAAATGGTTCATAATTTGCTTGTCTTCCTTCCATGCCATACAAATGCCGTATATGATATTTGTATTCCTTATTGAAAGTGACTTCATTTATTTTCTTAGTAAATTCATCTTTCCAAAATTTCAATGCATCCCCTAAATTAAGACCTATTCCTTTAAGAAATAAACAGTACTGGACTCTACCACCATTTGTAAGGTGATGATTTGTTTTTAATGCTTCATGAAGTATTCTCATACATAATGGGTAAGATGTTCTTGATAACTGAAAAAGAACATCAAATCAAGTTTATAATTTTTAATATGAATATAAATTATAAGCAATATTTAAAGTTCAAATATACCTCATCCAACTCACTAATGGTTACTTCTCTAAATTTATTATACTTGAAATGTGTTGTATTAATACACTTTGGAAGTGCAGCAAGAATATTTGTTATCCTTTCATCATTATAAGCATTTGATGCCATCTCTCGTCCATACTGGAATAAGATATAACTTTTAAAAAAAGCACTATAACTCTTTAAAACATATAATTATATTACTATAATCTTACCAAAAATCCATCATTTAATATTTTCTTAAATTTGGAAAGAATTAAACACCATATCTTTGTTTCTGGTACATAGGCAATACCATTTTGCAAAAACACTTGTCGCCTTTTAACTAAACTGAGCACTTTAGTAAAATGTGCTTTATAAAACTTTACATCTTTAATATCTTTATCAGGACAAGATATTTCTAAGTCTTCTTTAATATTTTGTTTTTCAACTTCAGAAATCTAGAGAAAGTATATTTACTAACAAATACGAATAACATGTATCTCATTTAATAAGAAACATTATATAAGTTACTAACAAATGGAAATTGAAGATCATGAGTAGTAATAAATGTTTTCATATTTTCTTCATCTAAGGAAGAACACCTCCATTTGAATAAGTTTACTTCTTGTTCAAAAAACCATTGCCTTTTCCTATGTTCAAAAGAAAATGCAGCTCTTAATAAGAAATGTGACATGCAATCATTTCTTCTTAAAGACTGTTTATTTGTTTCTTGTAATTGACAGTCAGGTGTACTTATGAGTTTTAAAAAATTGTGTAGATCATTTCCTTCCAGTTCTTTTATCAAGGCATTCAAACAATGTTTAAATGATCTTTTATAATTTTGTACTGATATTTGCTTTACTAATTTTAATACTGGAATGAAAGTATTATATTAGAGTCTACATTTTTGGGAGTTAAGCTTCTGTTCATTCCTGTTTAATTAAGCTAACAAATGTAATTTTAATGTTATATACTAAACATAATATAATTACATTTTAATCGGTTGACACACCACTCTTGTAATTCTTCTAATTTGACATACCCAGATGGTGGAATGCTATACATTTGTAAATTATGTAGGTACATATTGTTAGAAATCTGATTATTTTTTACATTAATTTCATCTCTGGTTAACATATCTGCCATATTTATCTAAAAATAACATTTATAGTAAGATAAGTTATAGGATAAATACAGAATACCGCTTGTTTCATTATTAAAAGTAACAATAAGCACTGTATAATTAATATATTACCAACGTTTACAAACTATTAACAAACAAACAAAAAAGTAACAAACTATTTTCTTAGTTTCTGGAAAACAATAACAAGTAAAGATATTAAGTCAGAGTCTTCTATATTTTTCATATAAATCTGAAAAACATTCAATTTTTTATTTAATTTCTTTGTCAAATATAATATTTGAATGTAAAGTTTAAGTATAGGTGTTTATATAGATACGTATTAATTATTCAATATGTTAAAACGAATATCTGTCATTTGTCACGCAAGTTTTGCGTCTTCTAAGATAAAGGCGGGATTTTGTGCGCATCCGAAGCATACTTCACACTTCACATATATTGTCAATTAATACATTGGTTTGTATATCATAGTACTTAATTTTAAAGTTTGACGAGTACAATAGAAACAATGCATTATACATTCATATAGTATTTTAATACATTAAAATATAATTTTTTTTAAAAACACTTTTGATTTTTCAATGTATTAATTTAATACTACATGAATGTAAATGTCGAAACAATCTTTTAAAAAAACCGCCACAAATGCTCTTAACAGCGCCATCTAACAACAAACTGCTGAACTATGACGAACACGTGCAGAGTACCGACCGGATTTTATCGGTAACTAATTAATTACACATCTACGGTAATATACTATCAGCGAAGTTTCTATTGTAGCTCCGCGTATTACTGCTAGATGGCGCGGCGATGAACCTGCATAAGGGGGCGTTCAGATTAGGCAAGTACCTAATAATTCACGATATATGTATACATATATGTATATTAATAAATAATCATTTTGCAACATATCTGCAAGATTAAGTTAAAAAAAATTAATAAATTTAAATAATTACAACAATAAATTTGTTAATAAACTACCAAAAAATATAAAATTATAAAAAATATGACGTTAGAATAATTATACAGCAACCAATGAGAGTGGCTGCACGCTATTGGTGGATTACATGATGTCTGATTGGCTACTGTACACTAGCAATCACTCTTGCACTTCGATTTGATCTATTGGTCGATTACGTGATGTCTAATTGGCTACTGTAAACTACCAATCGCACTTGCACTTGAAGAGGTCGCCGCTGCTCAGTTTTGTTTTGGAAGTCGAGGAGGTCGGATCGGCCCTGTCAACATTTACCGGTACGAGTCAAGGGTTTACTTTACCGATATTGTGCTTGTCCCTGTATTACCTACTGTGCTTTAATAAGTGTTTAGTGTGTTTTAATAAATATTTTTTAATAAATATGCGGGTGTATTAACAAATTTTATGGTGTGATTCTACAAGTGTCAGTGACTTAACCAGTGTGTTACCTGCATGCATATACGGATATATTAGTGTACCTAGTGTGTTATTACTAGTGTTTAATGTGCTTTAATAATTATTTTTTATTAATTATGGGGGTGTATTAATAAAATTTATGGTGTGGTTCTACAAGTATCAGTGACTTTACTAGTGTGTTTCCTTAAGTGATTGTGCATGTGTATACGGATTTATTACTGTGTTTTATGGTGCGGTTATTTAAATGTTTTATTAATTTTTTACTGTTTTAATGTATTTTGTGGAGTGATTATTTAAGTGCTTTTACAAACTGTTATTGGGTGTTGGTGTACTTTATGCAATGATTATTTAAGTGTTTTGACATATTGTTACTGGTGCTTTAGTGTACTTTATGCAATGATTATTTAAGTGTTTTGACATATTGTTACTGGTGGTTTAGTGTATTATGTTGAATGATTATTTAAGTCTTTTGACATATTGTTACTGGTGTTTTAATATATTTTATGGAGTGGTTATTTAAATGTTTTAACAAATTGCTACTGGTGTTTTAGTGTGTATTATGGAATGGTTATTTCAATATTTTAACAAATTGTTACTGGTGTTTTAGTGTGTATTATGGAGTGGTTATTTAAATGTTTTGGAATACTTGCACGGGTGTTTTAGTGTATTTTACCATGTAGTTATCTATGTGTTTCGGTATAAATTTGCAAACGTTTTAACCTGTGCCATACAATAATTATTCAAGTGCATTGACATATTTTTTCGAATATTTTATAATGTTTCACTGAGTGACTATACGTTTTGATATACATTTGCAAATTTATTACTGGTTTTTGTAATGTAGTACTGCATGCATGCTTAACTTGTTTATTAACTGTTTGCGTTTCAAAAATGTATACGTTACTCGAAATGCAAATTGATTGACAGTTACTAAATTGTTGTCCTGCTATGATTACAGGTCACGCTGCCAATCCAATGGACAAGCTGCCAATCCAATGGACAAGCTGCCAATCCAATGGACAAACTGCCAAATCCAAACGTTGCCAAAGCAGTCCAAAGCAGTCCAAATCTCTGATGCTTTACCGGTAAAGCGATCGCAGTGGCGCAAGTCAGCGATCGGTGAGTCGCATGCTTTATGGTTCCTCCGGTTCCCATCATGTCGTAGGACGAATGGTCCGAAGCGACACGGGAACTGGTTGTATTTTATATTTTTGAGCGAGCATAGTGACCACGACTGTACGATCGTGCAAAATTCGTACAAACTGTTTATTATATTTATTAGATCAGGTCAGGGTTTTCTTGTACATCGCGTTTTAACTTCTTTACAATTTAAAATTAAAATTAGTACATAGAAGTCGGATGACCCTCCGATTTCACAGTAGTTTTCGAGTCATTTTGATAAAGTTATCGAGTCACTTTCAATTTTTACGTACGCGTGAAAATTTTTTAAATAAATGTACAAGAAAGTATCGCGAGAAACAGATTTTGATATCAAAGTTATTTGTGAATGTTTGAGTCATTTAGAAATTTACTTTGATATCACAAATCTGTTAAAAATGAAACTACCGATATACTTAGATTTTTGCAAAGTGATCTTCCATTTTCCATTTTGAAAGTTTTTTAAAGTTAGAGTCAATTTTTGCTGGAAGACACTTTATTAGCATGTTACTAATCATGTCTTTTAGCTCAGGATTTTCAGCACACATGAAGAAAACTGGTAGGTCAAAATACATGTGGCCGTGTTCATTTTTATGCTCTATACTCATGCGCGTGCTTAGATGCTACTCGCATGGGTTAGGGCAGGTGGACACGGTTTAGTTTTAAGATGTTTTGGCGATCGACAAATTGACAGTGAATTATCGACACAAGTTACACGTGTGTGTGTGGTTAGGTCGTGGACCTTGTGTCGATTAAATTTATTTTTTAAATTTTCCAAAATTCTATTTGAAAATGCATGCAAAATGCAAGTCGAGTCATTTGAAAATGCATACAAAATGCAAGTAGAGTCATTTGAAAATGCATACAAAATGCAAGTAGAGTCATTTCAAAGTTATATAAATTGATTAAGTTAGAAAATAGTATGAGTAGTTAAAATTATTACATGTACATATTGCATTGAATATTCGAAAGAGTACGAAAATGAAATATGCTCAATGTTCACTGTCGATTGTCGATCGATTTCAGCAAAAAGGTATGAACTTAGAGTGTGAATGTTGTATTGAACTCGGGTGTCGGAGACGTCCCGGGACGTACTCCCTAGGATTAGGCTTATTTGCACCCGGGTGGTATGTGTGAGAACCGTGGAGTGTGTTTTTGTGAGAATGGACTTTGCAATTTTTTAAATATAGCGATAGGCAGGCAGGTAGCTTACTTCTGGTGTGAATGAGTTAGTTTTAAGTAGGTAGGGCCAGAGCAAGCTTTCACGTTTCTCTGTCCTCCTCTCTCACACGTGAGATGCTTGCATCTGGGGGGTTTACGAAAAATCGAGAAGAGAAAAATTAAATATGAATATATTTAATATCTCTTGAACTCGATTGTTCGTTCAGGCCAGGCCTTTTAGTTTATAAGTCGCAGTCGGGTTCTAGATCCGACTGCAAAAATGAAGTATACAGTGAAGTGAAGTGCAGTGAAATAAAATATTCTGCTCGGACATTCTTTTACGGACAGCGCATTCTAAGAATCGCTGGTCGTATATCTTTTTTCAGTATTTTTCTTGATTATCAAACTAACTTATTAGATATTACATAAAATTTCGATTTTGTTATCGATCGAAATAAATGGATAGTAACGCAATTTTATTTTTATAAAACTGTCTGCTATCTGTTTACGGAGATTGATAGCAAAATTGAGAATTTATGTAATTGAAAACTAAGAATGTCCGAGTTACCGTAAAATTTCGCGAGTGATTTTTGTGAGGCTTTGCCGAAGAGAGAAGAGGCTATATGCCGAAGAGCCCCGGCAAAATTTGCCAAAGAAGAGGGGAACTATTAATGGCTGTCCATCTTAGGATGGACAGTCATTTTGTCACTATGCTCGCTAATATTTCCTTGTGTTTTACAGCTATTTTTTTGAACGATACAAAATGTATCGTTTTGCTCGAATTTTTACGAGCAAAGCCACTCGCGATTTTTATGCCCTCCCAATTAAATTTCGATACTAAAGATTTTTGCATAACTTCGCGATTAAATTTTGAAATTAAAGATTTTTGCATGCCTTCGCGATTCGAGATTTTTATGCCCACCCTATTAAATTTTGAGATTAGAGATTTTTGTGTCCCTTCGCGATTACAGTACAAAATTAGAGATTTTTGCATCCCTTCGTGATTAAATTTTGAGATTCGAGATTTTTATATCCTTTCGCGATTTGTATACCCCTTCGCGATTTTTATATCCCTTCGCGATTTGTATACCCCCTCGCGATTTGTATACCTATCCCTTCGCGATTTGTATACCTATCCCTTCGCGATTTGTATACCCCTTCACGATTTTAATTTCCCCGAATTTTATGTGCTAATTATTTTTCTCTGTTTCAGGAATTGATTTTGAATAAATTGTTTTATTGTTGATTGCTCTTAATTTCGTAATTGTCATTGTGTTTTCTGTTTTTCGATAGGGTTGTTTCACTTCTTCTCGTACAATTTTATAGGATAATAAAATTTTGTATGTTTCAGATTTTATTTTTTGGTAAGTTAATGTTCTCTCTTCTCAAATTTCTGTCTTAATAAATTTTTGTCTGTTTTAGTGCTTCTTCTTTGCTAAGTTATGTTGCTTCCTCAAATCCGCAATTTTCATTGCGTTTTGTTTTTTGAAATTCTTGTATGAAATAAAGAAAAATTTTCCTCCTCCTCCCACAATTTTCTGTGTTAATAGAATTTTGTCTGTTTCAGATTTTTATTTTATGTAAGTAATGAAATAATTTATATTTGGCTTAATAACTTTTGACTGTTTTAGATTTTTATTTTACGTAAGTAATGAAATAATTTATATTTGCCTTAATAAAATTTTGTCTGTTTCAGATTTTTATTTTTGGTAAGTTCCCACTTTGTTCTTTCTTCTCGAATTTCTGAGTTAATAAATTTTTGTCTGTTTTAGTGTTTCATCTTTGCCATGTTCTGTCGTTTTCTCAAATCCGCAATTTTCATTGCGTTTTGTTTTTTCAAATTCTTGTATGAAATAAAGAAAAATTTTCCTCCTCCTCCCACAATTTTCTGTGTTAATAGAATTTTGTCTGTTTCAGATTTTTATTTTATGTAAGTAATGAAATAATTTATATTTGGCTTATTAACTTTTGTCTGTTTTAGATTTTTATTTTACGTAAGTAATGAAATAATTTATATTTGCCTTAATAAAATTTTGTCTGTTTCAGATTTTTATTTTTGGTAAGTTCCCACTTTGTTCTTTCTTCTCGAATTTCTGAGTTAATAAATTTTTGTCTGTTTTAGTGTTTCATCTTTGCCATGTTCTGTCGTTTTCTCAAATCCGCAATTTTCATTGCGTTTTGTTTTTTGAAATTTTTGTATGAAATAAAGAAAAATTTTCCTCCTCCTCCCACAATTTTCTGTGTTAATAGAATTTTGTCTGTTTCAGATTTTTATTTTATGTAAGTAATTCAATATTTTATAATTGTCATAATTATTCTTGTCTGTTTCAGATATTTATTTCAAGTAAGTAATGAAATCATTCATTTTTGTCTTAATAACTTTTATTTATTTCAGCATTTTATTTTTGGTAAGTTATGTACAGTTTTACATTAATTCCGAGCTTGTGGGAGGAAGGGTGGGCTCGGGCGCAGGTTTTTCGTCACGTCATGTGGCGAAAAGCTTGCGCACATTGTAAGTACCTCTTATTCTAAATTGCACTCATCTTTGTCACAATTTTTTAACTTACGTATTAGATTGTAGTAATAGTTTGTTATTTTTTCTCAATTTCTCCAAACTTAAAAGAAAGTTCTTCCAACTTTCTTTCCTAACTTCTTGCAATTTTTACAAAGTTTTATATGCGAGTGCAATTTTAGAATAAGAGGTACATGTAGGGCATTTAGAATGTATTATAGTATGCGTGAGTGTGTGAATGGTGTGTGTCCTGTATCCTGTACTCACTGATAGGGCCTCTAATACTCTATCTCATTTTATTTCTAGCTTCAAATTTTTCAACACTTTATTTCTTCCTCTCTCTAACTTTATTTTTTGATTAGTTTTTAATTCTTGTACTTTGATTTCAGTTTCTCTTTCATTTCATGCGACAATATTACTTCGAGTGTCGAAGTCTTTGGACCACCTGGTGATTTCAATTCGGTCTTCAAATTTTTAATCTCTTTAGGTTTTTATTTCAAATTTGAGGTTTTCGAAGAGTACCGTGATTTTATTTCAAGTTTTGAGGTTTCTTAATCTCTACATCTTTTTATTTCGGAGTTGAGGTTTTTGAATCTATAATTTCATTTCGAATTTTAAGGTTTTCAAAACCTATGATCTCGATTTTTCTAGAGTTTCGTTTCGAATAAAGGGAGATTTCATTTTTTGCTCCTTCCATTTTCTGTCATAATTACTTTTATCTGTTTCAGGTTTTATTTTACGTAAGTAATTTATTTTCTTTATTAATAAATATTTGTCTGTTTCAGGAATTTATTTTAAGTAAGTAATTTATTTTCTTTATTAATAAATATTTGTCTGTTTCAGGTATTTATTTTATGTAAGTAATTTATTTTCTATGTTAATATATTTGTCTGTTTCAGGTTTTATTTTAAGTAAGTAATTTATTTTCTTTATTAATAAATATTTGTCTGTTTCAGGTATTTATTTTATGTAAGTAATTTATTTTTTGTGTTAATAAATATTTGTCTGTTTCAGGAATTTATTTTAAGTAAGTAATTTATTTTCTTTATTAATAAATATTTGTCTGTTTCAGGAATTTATTGTAAGTAAGTAATTTATTTTCTTTATTAATAAATATTTGTCTGTTTCAGGAATTTATTGTAAGTAAGTAATTTATTTTCTTTATTAATAAATATTTGTCTGTTTCAGGAATTTATTTTAAGTAAGTAATTTATTTTCTATGTTAATAATTATTTGTCTGTTTCAGGAATTTATTGTAAGTAAGTAATTTATTTTCTATGTTAATATATTTGTCTGTTTCAGGAATTTATTGTAAGTAAGTAATTTATTTTCTTTATTAATAAATATTTGTCTGTTTCAGGAATTTATTTTAAGTAAGTAATTTATTTTCTTTATTAATAAATATTTGTCTGTTTCAGATTTTTATTTTATGTAAGTAATTCAATTTTTCATATGTGTCTAATTACATTTTATCTGTTTCAGATTTTCTTTTATGTAAGTAATTCAATTTGTTATATCTGCCTAATTACATTTTGTCTGTTTCAGATTTTTATTTTATGTAAGTAATTTTTATTGTTTCATAGTTATCTTAACTACTTTTGTCTGTTTCAGGTTCTTATTTTATGTAAGTAATTCAACTTGTTATTTTGTCTAATTACATTTTGTCTGTTTCAGATTTTTATTTTATGTAAGTAATTCAATTTTTCATATGTGCCTAATTACATTTTGTCTGTTTCAGATTTTAATTTTATGTAAGTAATTTTTAATGATCCATACCTGTCTCAACTATATTTGTATGTTTCAGGTTTTTATTTTAATGATTCATGTTTCTCTTAATTTATATATTTCCCAAGTACATTGTATTTTATTTGCGTATTTTTATCGAGTCGACTCGAGTTTTATTTCACTTTTATTCCGAAAATGTCAATATAAATTTAAATGTTAGCATGAATTCTGCGTGCATTCTATAGGTAAGGAATAGACCATCATTGAAGACTTCCTTCGAGGGATATCATCAACAAATGCATTAATTTTAAGTAATTTTAAGTTAGTTTTAAGTTGCATCTATTGTAACATATTGTAGTATGCATGAGTGCATGTGTGAATGGCGTATACGCGAAGATTGAAGACATCGATCATCGAGGGATCATCGAGGAATCATCGAGGGATGCGTGCGTTAGTTTTAAGTTAATTGTATGCGTGCGTTAGTTTTAAGTAAAGTGTGCTTGTGGGTAGGGTGGGTGGGTCCCTGTAAGTGCCTCTTATTCTAACTTGCACTCTTGCATCTTCTGAATTCTCAAGCTTTGTACGCGTTAGATTGTAGTATACTCGGTTATTTTTTGTCAATCGTTCCGAACCCAAGTGGATCATTGGGGGTTCATAGCGCTGTGAACACGCGGCAGAGGTGAGCTGCAAGTGCTGGTGTAGCGCCAGGGACACATCTCTGCGGGGCCGATCGATTGATGGCTCATCTCGATCTGCCGCCTCACGGCAGGGGTCTCCTCTCTGCGGTCAGACTTGCTTCAAACGCAAGCGGGGAGAAATGGGAGACCCTCCGCGGATGTGTCACTCGTTCTTGCCAGTATTTTCGGTTCATCTCTGTCTCGTGGTTCACGTAAGACACTATGGACTACCCTTTGACCCATGGAAGGCGAGGTTCACTTGGCGAAAAATACTGAATCCCTTTTTTGACAGAAAGTTCTTCTAACTTTCTTTTCTTTTAGTAGAAAGTTCTTCTAACTTTCTTTGCTTTCAATAGAAAGTTCTTCTAACTTTCTTCCCTTTGCTTTTGGAATTCGTCATAGATTATTCGAGTGCAATCTTAGAATAAGAGGTACCACGCGGCGTTTAGAATAAGTTAAGCGTATGTGTGTGGGGCCCCTTGCGATTAGTATTAAGTTAATGTATGTGTGTGCGTGTGATACAAGTTCTTTACTGGATTGTGGTAAAGAACTTGTATGTGCGAGCTTATGAGTTAAGTAGAGTCAGAACTCATTTATCCTTCCGATAAATGAGGTTGCAATTGGAGGGTGGAAGGGATTTGGAGTTAGGGTGGGTCACTATCGTAGCCACCTCCACGTGGTGTGACCCGGTAATCGGTATAGTTTTCTAAAGATTTTTTAGTCTTTAGAAAACTATACCGAGCTGAGGGCTACGGTTTTATTTCGCGACTTTATTTAAAATATTTTACTCCTTCGCCTAATTTTCTATGTTAATAAATTTTTCTCTGTTTCAGAATTTAATTTTTGATAAGTTATGATCAGTGCATTAGTTTTATTCTAATTCCGAGCTGTGGGAGGTTGGGTGGGCTCGGGCGCAGGTTTTTCGCCACATGTGGCGAAAAGCTTGCGCAAAGTGCCTTTTGTTCTAACTTGCACTTATCTTTACAAATATTCTTTAACTTGTTACATATTAGATTGTAGTAATAGCCTATCATTTTTATTGTCAATTGCTCGAAACTTAAAAGAAAGTTCTTCCAACTTTCTTCTTTACCCCTTTTCTCTACAAAGTTTTAAATTATACAAGTGCAATTTTAGAACAAAAGGCACATTTAGGGCTTAATCGATTTTGTATGTTTCAGGTTTTTATTTTATGCAAGTAATTTATTTATTCATATGTGTCTCAATTGTATTTGTATGTTTCAGGGTTCTATTTTAACGAGTCCTGTTTGTTTTAATTTTATTGAGACGTCTCAGGTTTTTGTGTTAATAATTCTTGTTTGCCTTAATTTCATTCAGATATTTCAGGTTTTTATTTTAACTAGATAATCTTGTATTTCCTTTTCTGTTTCCTTTCTTCATTCTCACACCTATTTATTTTACAGGTAATGAATAGTTCATCATTGAAGACATCGATCATCGTGGGATCATCGTGGGATCATCGTGGGATCATCGTGGGATCATCGAGGGATGCGTGCGCTAGTTTTAAGTTACTTTTATGCGTGCGTTAGTTCTAAGTTATGTGTGCTCGTGGGTAGGGCGGGTGGGTCCTTGTAAGTACCTCTCATTCCAACTTGCACTCATCTTCACAATTCTCAAACTTTGTGCGCGTTAGCTTGTAGTATCCCACTTATTTTTTGTCAATCGTTCTGCGCCCAAGTGGATCATTGGGGGTTCATAGCGCTGTGAACACGCGGTAGAGGTGAGCTGCAAGTGCCGGTGTAGCGCGAGTGATATTCTTTGCCCGGCGGGGCCGGTCGGGGGGAGCACCTCTCATAGCATGATGTGCCCCCCTGATCTGCCGCCATACTGCCAAGGGGCATCACGGTAAGGGTGTCCTCTGTATAAGTCGCCCGCGCGTCAGAAATGGGAAACCCTCCGCCAACTGGGGTGTATCACTCGCTCTTGCCAAAGGTATCTTCGGTTCATCTTTGCCGTCGTGGTTCACGTAAGCCACTATGGGCTACCCTTTGACCCATGGAAAGCAAGGTTCACTTGGCGAAAAATAATGGTCCCCTTTTTTCACAGAAAGTTCTTCTAACTTTCTTAGCTTCTTTGCGAAAGTTCTTCTAACTTTCTTAACTTCTTTGCGAAAGTTCTTCTAACTTTCTTAGCTTCTTTGCGAAAGTTCTTCTAACTTTCTTTTCTTCCCCTTTGCTTTTTGAATTCGTCATAGATTATTTGAGTGCAATCTTAGAATGAGAGGTACCGTGCGGCGTTTAGAATAAGTTAAGCGTGCGTGTGTGGGATCCCTTGCGATTAGTATTAAGTTAATGTACGTGTGTGTGTGTGTGATACAAGTTCTTTACTGGATTGTGGTAAAGAACTTGTATATGCGAGCCTATGAGCTATGTAGAGTTAGAACTCATTTATCCTTCTGATAAATGAGGTTGCATTTGGAGGGAGGAAGGGATTTGGAGTTAGGGTGGGTCGCTATCGTAGCCACCTCCACGTGGTGTGACCTGGTAATTGGTATAGTTCTCTGAAGGCTTTAAAAAATCTTCAGAGAACTATACCGAGCTAAGAGCTACGATTAGAATTTAATTTAGAATTAGAATTTAGAATTTAAGAGCTACGATTGTAATTTTACAAATTTTCTCTTTCGAATATGTAAATTTTTATTCTGTTGGGTTTTTTAGGTAACAATAAATACACAATGATTGTTGATAAATTTTTCTTTATTTTCACGACTTTTCATACAGTGCATAACTTAATTAAACTTATTGTTTAATCATTTAATAACTATCTTGTGGAACGCCCATGCTATTTTTACAAAGAAAGTAATCAAAGAAAAAGTAGTCGGGGCACCCACGATGATGACGTAAATAGTTCTTATGTATCCCTTAAAAAGTGTTCCACGGACATGTTTCTGGGTTATAATATGATTTTTATAGATAAATTTATATAATACTTCTTTTATTGTTACTTTTTAATTAAATTGTTACAAATAAACTTGATAAACACATTTTTTACTGTCACATATTATAATTAAACAATATACGCATATAGTTTAGATTTGAACTCTAAGGAAATATTAATTTATGGCACATTTTATATGTATCAATACAATTATATTGTGAATGTTTTTGTGAATCACAGTTCGTATATAAAGATGGCGTAAAAAATATAACGTCTATCTAGCCACCTTTAACGTCACGAGATGTATATAAAAATTAGTTCTACTGTTCTGTACACAAGACTTAAGAAAATACAAAAATATAATGCCTCCGATATAAATACCTTAATTCTATTAGTATTTACATTATCCCGAAAACGGAAGGAATGAATATAATACTTGAATAGCAGTTTCTTTACACTTAACGATACTTTGTGTTTTAACGATCTGGAAGACTATCTTCAGTATTTATTCCGTATGCTTCGTCTATAATTTGAAAAATTTGTTAGTTCTACTAACGTCGATGGAACGTTTTCTTTCATCTCTCTGTAGAAAATAATAAATACAATATGTAACGCCAACAAATCGAACTTTGGGTAATAAGGCAATATAAAAATAAAATGCAACAATAAACTGAACATGCAAATAGATGCGCATGAAAATGAAAAACAGATAGTGCAAAATATATAAACAGCTAACAAAGAATGTTAACATATTATTCCTACGCATGAAGCAGTTAATTTTTATCAACCAATGTTGTACTGTTGATAAAATTATAAATAACGCATTCTTAAATAAATTGCATAAATTGCGTCATTCAAATACTGCTTGTAAAAAAAAAATAAATATACATAACTTTATAATTAAATTTAACATCGTTAAATCATAATAGTTGCTCTACATTGCACACATTAATAAAGATATAGTACGGAAGCTTTCATTCCTGTAGTTAATTACAGTTTAGCAGTTAAGCATCAGTAAAAAGAAATTTAATCTTGATAGCATAGTTTTAAGCCAAATATGTTTCAAGAAATGTGTTTCTCACGGTTTCACATTCTTCTCCAAGTCAAATGATTTTTTAAAATACATCAAGGAAGCGCATTGCTTGTCTTGTAAAGATTCAGCAGATTTTAAAGCCGGTGTACTCTGCAGCTCTTCCAATTCTTTTACTTTCTCCTCTAATTCTTTTATTCGTCGACATCGTGAAATGCACATATCTTTTAATAATCCTTTTTCTTTCTTTAATTTCATTATCTTTGCATGATCCTATAATCAGATTATTACGATTAATATTAATTTATAGCATCACACATTTTGCATTCCTATTGTATTTGCATACATCAATTATTCCATTACTGAGATTGCGAATTTCTGTTTGACAATCTTTGTCTCTTTTATTAATTTGCCACCGTCTACAAGTATCGCATTCCCATCCGTTTATATCTGTTATAGTTTTTTGAAGTTGTCGTACATCAGAATTAAGTTCAGTGTTCTGAAAAAAAACAGCTGAATTACTACTCCATCTTACTGATCGAACAGTGTCTGTTTATCTGCAAATTGCTTTAAAAGATGTTATAAAAGATCAAAAGTTTATACTTACCCGTAAACGATATGCCAACAAATTTTTTTCAAGCTCCTTACATTTTTGTTGATAAGGGAAATATTCACTTTGGATCTGAATTTCTAAAGCTGAAATTTGACCTTCTTTTGCTGCCAATTGTAATTCTAATTCTTGAATCTTTTTCCTCAATATTTGACAGGTTTCTTCATCTTCATCGATATCTATATTAGAAATAACATCTTCCAATTGTCTTCTCTGGTTAAATATCTCATTCCTACTATGCCTTCTTCTGGTATTTTCAAAGGCTGGACTAACTGATCTTGAACTATTGCTACTACTTCTTAGATCTAATTTATTCTCATATTCATTAAGCTTAATTTGTAATTCTGAATTTTCTTTCCTTAATAAGCGAAACACTTTTTCATTATTATTTAACTGCAGTTGATCCTCGAGTTTCTTGTTTCTTTCTTCCAAAAGTTTCAATTTTTCTTCTAATTCAGTAACCAGTTTATTTCCTGCTTGATCATCATACAGCCTATTCTTCAAGTCCGCAATTTCTGTATCACGTTCATTAATGATAGTAGTATATTTTTGCAATTGGTTGTCAAAATCTCTGTTTTTAACAGTTAAATCTTTTATTTGACTTATGTGTGATTTTATCTCTTTCTCTCTTTGATTCAATAATAACTTTTTACCTTCTAATTCTAATGCTATTTTATTCTTTTCTTGAAGAAGAGAATCATATTCTTCCAGGGATAAATATGGAATGTTTTGTTTGTACGATGAGAGTGTTTTCTTCAGTTCAACATTTTCTTGCAACAATACTTCATATTGACCTTTCAAATTGACTAATTCTTTCAAAATTTTATTTTTATTTTCTTGCATCTCAGTTATGCGATTACTGGCTCCTTCTAAATTATTTTTTAATGTTTTATTTATGTCTCTTAATTCCTCCATTTCTGCTTCAGCTTTTAGTTTACTTGTACTATTTCTGATCTTTCTTTCCAATTTTGTATTTGCATGTTGCAATTCTTCATATTTTTCCTTCAGATTATCTAATTCCTCTACCAAAGCTATGCTCCTGTTATTCAATTCGTTCAGTTGCTTATTTAATCCTACATTTTTTATCTCTTCAGAATTTAATTTGTCTTTAATTATTTCAATTTGTTTTTCCTTCTCCATTTTAAGTTCTTCTATTTCTTCTTTATAGCGTTCTATACATTCTTTTCGCTCTTTAACTTGATTTTTCAACATTTCATAATCTGGCATGACAATTTCAAGTTTAGTTTTGTATTCAGACAGCATGTCACACTTATGTTTTAAGAGTGCTGTAATGTTTTCAATTTGTGATGTTTTCTGTTTAAGTTCCTGATTTACTTCATTGTAAGCTTCTGTAAGTTGTTCAAAATCAAAATTTAATTCCTTTATTCGTTGATTGTTCTGTTTTAATTCAGAAGAATTTGCATCTATAATATTTTTAAGCTGTTTCTCATTTGCTTCAAGACCTTCAATATTATTCTTCAATTCCAAATTTGTTGTTTTATAGGTTTCTATAATACAATTAAGATCTTCTATTCTTTTCTCGTACAATTCTTTCTCAAATTTCATTTTAGAAAGAATTTCAAGTTCCTTCTTCTTATAAATTTCTTGTATCTTCTTTTCTCTTTTTTGGGCACTAATAATTTCTTCTTCTTTTTGTTGAATATCCACAGTACTTTGCTTGTCTAGTTCCGTTTGCAAATTACCCAAATCACTTTCGAGTGCTTCTATTTTTTCTTTAAGTATCTCTTTCTCATAGTTATTTTCACTTAGAAGATGTTCCAAACGACAAATTTTACTTTGCTGTTCCGAACATAAAGTTTCCCGTTTCGTTAAATCCTTTTGTAATTTTTCAGTTTCTGATTCAAGTTCTTTCATCCATAGTGTCATGCGTTTCTCTGCATCTGCACTTTGTTGTTTTTCATCCTCCAATTGTTGTTTATCTTTCTCAAATGATTCTCTCATTGTTTTAATTATTTCTTCTTCTTTGGACATAACTGCTTGCAGGAACATTATAAAAATTTCATTTGCAGTTTTGTTCAAAATATCTGTGGAATTTATTTTATTCTTAAGCGACTTCAATTCATTGACCATACATTCTTTGACAGTATCCAATTCTTCTTTCAATTTTTTATTATCACTACACAAAAGTTTCTCTTTGTTTAATATATCTTTTCCTTTGTTCTTTATTTCATTGAATTTTAATTCAATATCTTGAAGCTTTTCAAGTTTCTGTTTTAAATTATCATTTTCAGTAGCATACTCGTTCAACGTTTCATTAATTTTGTTTAATTTAATTTCAGACTCTTTGGTGTATTCCTCAAACTTCATTGTTAAGCTTTCAAATTCATTTTTATACTTAGTCACTAACTCATTTTCAGAATCAATCAATTTACCTTCAAGTGTTTGCAGCTTTTCCTTAAGTGCTTCTTTTTCATTTTCGTTCTCTTGTAAAAGATTTTCTAGCTGACATATTTTTCGTTGAAGTTCTTTGCACAGATCTTCTTGTCTTGTCAAATCTGCTTGAAGCTTTTCTATATCTGACTCCAATTCCTTTACCTTTAATGATGCAAGTTTCTCAGCTTCTGTACTTTTTGCATTTTCTTTCTCTAGTTCTTCATAGTGTTTTCTAAACGACTCCAGCTCATTTTGATACTTACGTTTAATCAATTCCGTGGAAATAGTTAATTCGTTCTTTTGATTAGTCATCAAGTTCAATTCAGTTTTCAATGATGAAATAGATTCGTTTAAGTCATCGATCGTTTTATGTAATTCTATGATAAGAATATCTTTATTTTCTTTTTCGACTTTCAAATCTTCCAATTCCACTTCCAGTACCAGCTTTTCGCTTTTTATCGTTTTTTCAAGTGCAGAGAATTGTTCAATTTCTTTGCTCATATTTACCATTTCACTTTCAAGAAGTTGTGCTTTCTCTGTAGCTATGGCTGCTGATATTTCATTATCAGACACCTTCTGCTGTAATTCCTCATTGATGCTCTTTAATGTACTAATTTCATCGAGTAGTTTCGCTTTTTCTGTCCTAAATTTATTAAGTACAGAAGTAAAGTTCATGCTATTTTTCTTTAATTCATCTATGTCGTCCTTGACTAAGTCAATACTCTTTTGGATTCTTTCGATTCTATTCTCAGTTTTAAGTACAGACTTCTTTGGTTTCGAGCCACTATCAGTATTTTTTGTATCCACTACTTCATCATGTAGTTTTTCGAGCTCATCGCACTTCTCTTTGTACAGTACTGACAATTTGTCATGGTTATCCTTCAATGCTTGTAATTCACTGCTTAAATGTTGAACTTTTTCTTCTACGAAAGTTACATTCATTCCCTCCGAAAAAGTAGTATTGAAAGACGTATCGCCAAAACTTAAATTCAACTCCTGATTTACTTTAATTTTCAAAGCTTCTGTATCAGCACATTTTTGATCAAATTTTCTTTGCAAGTCCTCCAATTTATGATTTAAAAGTGTCGCTTCAAGTTTCAAAGCCCTACGGCTCTCGTTCAGATTCTTCAAATGAGCACACTGATTGCAAGATGATAATTTTAAGTCGCTTAATTTTTTATTTAAGTGAGTCAAATGATTGATCTTTTCCTGTAACATAACAACTCTATTTGCTAATATCTCGCTACTTTCATTTTGGGATAGTTGTTTAGGTCCATTTAATTGTATAAAACTATTTTTATAGTCAGATGCCGTGGATAAATATAATGAGCTATTGTCTTGTTTTTCACTCCGTGAATTTTCAAGGTCTTCTATAGTTTCCAATAAATTATTCGAAAACTTTGTATTCTCATCCGTTAACATTGTTATTTTCATTTTTAATTCTACAATCTCAGCTTTCAAAAGTTTATTCGCTGATCTTAATCGCTCTGTGTCATCTTCATCAGAATTCACTTCTCCCATTGCAGATAGTTTACTTCTCAAAACGTCACATTCCTTTTTTAACATTTCATTTTCTTCGATCTTATCCATTAAGTCCGTAGAGAGCTCGCTATTTTCCAGAATTAAGAATTTACTATTTTCTGTAAGAGCTGCAACTTTATCCTTGTACATACATTCATGATCATACAAAAGCGATTTACTTTCTTTAATAGTTTCAAGTTCTTTATCTTTCTCTGCAATGATAGATGACAATTCAATGTTTTCTGTTTTCAATGCATCAATTCTTTTTTGATATTTGGTCATTAACTCTTCATCGCTGCATACTTCCGAAGTTTTTAAATGTGCATTTTGTAATTTTTGACTCATAATTATTAAATCATTTTCTGAATTTATTTTTTCGGCTGTGATATTCGAAATACGTGTATGAAGTACCTCGATTGTGTTCTTCAAATCCAGTTCAGTTTGTTTGGAATGTTCTTTTTCAGCAATTAATTTATTTGACAATTCTGCGTTTTCACGTGTCAGTAAATAAATAGTCTTTTGTAATTGTTCGATATCTAATCTAAAACTTTGAATATCATTTTTAATTCCATCAAGTTCTTGAATTTTTAATTCTAATTCTTCTGTTAATTTAACCTTGTCTTCTGCTAATTGTATTATTAGATTTGAGGATGAGTCGTCAGTCCCTCCAGCTTTGGTCTCGCGTGTTTCTACATTATGTACGTCGCAATAATTTGTTTCACACATCAATTGTTTCTCTAAGGTTGTAAATTCACGAAGCTCCGTAAGATCTTTTGTCAAATCTGAAATATACTTCCGTAAAACGTTCTTTGGTGTGCTTAAGGGTTGTACCGAAAGATTTTGCTTTTCAGGTGTTACAGAGGAACTATTATTCGAAGATGTAATACCAAAACCATTTTCTGTACATTCAATGCATCTTTCTTCGGTACAATTTCCATTTTCTTTGGTTTCACGACTTAATTTATTCTTAAGTAATTCCGTCTCAAAATCTGCGAAGGTTGTTTCAAATGCTGAGAATATAAAGTAAGACTAACTTACTGAACCATAAACAGTAGTTTAAGCAAATGAATTGCACAGATAGATATGTACTTACTCTGATTCATAAGATCACCTGATTCTCTAATGCTTTTTCGGCACGGTTTTTCCGGTGACATTTCTTTTATTGTAGGTAAGCCAATTATAGTAGGAAGCGTAGGTAAATACAGTTTGGGTATTCTTCTAGATTTATGTTTAGATGATTCTTCACAATTTTTCGTACAGCCAGTAATAATTTGAGTCTTTAATAATTTTATACGTTCTAACAAGGAATTAATGTGATGTTTCTCTTGTAAATTATTAGATTCTACTTCTTCACACTCTATAGAATTTTCATTTCTTATTTTCTAATAAAATGATTTAAAAATAAAATATTAAGAAAATGTTGTAATTCTTAAAATAAAAGTACAGATAATAATACGAACCTTTAGTTCTGTTTGAAGTTTAATTAATTGTTTTGTGTGATTTAATAGAAGTGATGTATCAGACCTCATGCATCTTTGTGGCATAATTTTAATATTTTTGGCTTGAGATGCAAGTCTAATAATTGAAACAAAATGTTAAAAAAATGATAATAAATACATCAGTAATATAATACTGGTATACTAACGATAGAGTGTAGTATGTCTCATCCAAAGCAACAGGTGTTACAGTACATATTAATGCTGTTAAAGCATTAGCACCTAACGATGACTGTAACAATTCTGTTACATTAGTATTATTATAATCAGTTTGTTTCTGAACAGCTTGTGTTCGAGTCAATTGTATAATTAGCGATTCTAAAGTAGCAACTGATGCATCAATTTGATGTTCTTCAATAAGATCATTATGATGAATCTTTACAAAACCAGCAAGATCTACTAAATTTAACTGCGATACTAGTACACAATGTTTTGAGTCTGCTTCAATTTCTTGACTTTCAATTGTCTAAAAATGATGTTGATTTATTGTACCAAACTATAGAGCACTTGAAATATAAAATATCTTATGTTATCTTACAATCCGAAATACACTATGACTTCTATTATATTCAGTTCCATTAGTTTCTTTCATCTTTTTATTCTTTATTCCTCTTTTCATAATAGACAACATATTATTTGCAGAGTTTGTAATTTCTTCTTTACAGTTAATGATTATTTGTTCGCTATCATGTAATCTTAAATCGATATCAGTTTCACTTAAAAGGTCATGTATTTTTTCATCGTAAATTTCTAAATAAGATACCCTGAAAGGTGAGAATTTATCCATAGAATCATTAGACAATAATTTCTGTTTGTATTCTTAAATAAAGCAACATTAATTAGTAACACAAACCTTAACAAAAATTGACGTCCACTCATATTTGAAATAGCATGAAATATGTAATTAATTGTATGAGGTATTATTCCTGGTTCTTCTAAAGCACCTAACATGGTATATGTTTTACCTGAATTACTTTGACCATAAGAAAATATTATGCCATTAAAACCATCTATAGCACCATCAACGATAGGTTTCACAATACTATTGAATACAATGGAATTGGTTGTATTCGTATCAAAAATGTAATCTGAAATTTGATAAAAGAATAAAAAATACAAAGTATGAAGTAAATTAAGATACCTAAAGCACATTGATTGGGTTATAAATACATATAATGCATTACAAGTTTTGCGACATAAAAAGTTGAAAGAATAAAAAATCCAATGGCGAATCAATTATAACCCACAGATTTTAACGCTTATTTACTTATCAATAATTATTTTTACTAATAAATTACTAACATGTAAAAATAAAATCATAATATGTCATCTAATAAGAATCATAAGTATGGTTATATTTTACAATAAAAATATTTTCGATCGTACCAAATTGAAATTTATTATCCCCGAGTTTTCTGCTTTCCAGATCCAAGGAAACAACATTATTTCCTTGTACGATCCATCGTATTGATAAATTATCATTTTTTTCCTGTTCATTTAAAGGTCTCAATTTAATACCCACTTTAATACTGTTCGACATTTTTACTTTAGCGATATTTAGAACGAAGCAGCACAAAAAATTAAATGCGTGGCTACTTCGTCCTTACATTAATTTTTGCGTCTTTGCAGTCTCATTACCCGCTACTTCACAGATCGCAACTGTCATTCGAAATGACGACTGCTTCAGCTCGCTTTTAAATTCAAATTCTCTGCGGTGCGATTGGTTTACTCACGCATGCATTGCAAATAAGCAAGAACGTGATGAGACTGAAAAAACTGAACAGAGTTAGCGTTGAAAAAGTATTCAGAAATAATCTATTTGCATATTGTATGCATATTTATTTCATTAATCAGATTACTTATCAATAAATTATCGCAGAAACCTGTTACGATCAGAAGGGAACACAGTGTTTACTTCTTAGATTTAGCGATGCTGAACAAAGTGCTGCACCAAGCGGTCAATTTTGTGGTGAAAGCAGGGATTTGTCGTTTCTTTTGATCACGGAGTAGATAGTAAAATGAAATTATATACGAATGCATGTAACATTGCATATGTATGAATCAAATAAATTTATCATGCAATGTATGGTATTAATATTATCACATCTATTGTTCTATTACAGACGAAATAGGGTGCCCTACATTACCAACCGTGCAAGCAGTAGTTTTGCCTCCTACGATTTTAGAGTGGTAAAGATAAGAATTATGATGGTAGTTTTAAAATTTCCCTTTACCTAAGATTATAATCTCAGTATAAAGTCGATTACGTCGTTAACTGTCGATAATTTTTACCCAATTGTCGATAAGTAGTCTTGTATGTTACCACATTATCATCGATTGGTATTCGTTTATATTTCTCCGCCAAGTATATCACGAAGTCGGAAACAAACTAGATGAGGATCACATTTGTGAATAAAAATTTCCCTAGGCTAGTGAGACTAAATCATCATCTAGTTATATTCTGTTGTAGAATGGAATGTTTACAGTAGACTTCTGTTATAATGTCACAAACAAATCTATAGTAATAGTTCTTAGAATTGCCATATAGGAAGGTATCCTAACTTTTTGTACAGTAATTAAAAATTGGTAAATTTGAAAACTTAAATGTTTCCAGATTTTCCAACCTAAAAATGAGAAAGTTTGTAAATTTACAAATAGCAACATATGATTCTGTAAGTTCCAATTTCACTTTAACTAAAAAGGCTTAATTTACGACCTAGCTATATCACCCTAGGAATTCTATTTACAGAAATAAATCGATTTTCAAGTTCTTGTGGAAGGCGAACTTATATCGAATGAAAATTATCTTTTATTTACATTTATAAAAAATTAATAATTATTTGATACTATGTAATTCATTTTGTATCTTAAAAAAAAACATATTTATTCTTCCAGAATCTCTATCTACATTCTTATGAACATTTTGACAAAGTTTATTTGAAAGTTCTATGGTAGTTTTCGACCATTCAAATACGTACACATGTATTAATAATAACAAATCTTACTATTTCTTTAAAAACTATTTGATATTACTGTCATTTTAAATATTTGATGTATAACTTCTAATTGGTTAAATTATTCACATTGGTGAGTAGTGTTCAGTGTGCCGTAGATAGCGCAAGACAGCGCTTACAGTAGGGTTTATTACACGTAGTACAGTGCTCTACTTAGCTCCTCCTGTATTCATGACGCAACTTATTAAAATTGCTATGGCGAAGGATTAATTTTCTTATTGAATTTATTTACTATTCTGCCCCGTCATTGCATTAAGATAAGCTTTAATTCGGTCTTTAGTAGAAATCATGGATAGCAATAAAGATGAGGCAGAACGGTGTATGGAACTCGCTGAAAGATACTTGCGAGAAAAGAAATATGAAGAGGCGGAAAAATTTGTACGTAAAGCACAGAAACTTTATCCGACAAAAAAAGCAGAAGGTAAACTAACGTAAAATACACGTCATTGTTTGTATATAATCTTACTTGAAGTTTAAGTAGTTATATATTTTATTAATAAAGTTGTTATTAAATTTTGTAAGAAATTATTTTAAGCATGGTTTTCTCAATAATGGAAAAACAAAATTTTTCGTTTACGTGTATTTCTATTATTCAATGATATAATAAAAAAAAGACTAGTATGTCTAAACAAGTTATTAATTGCAGTAATGAAAATGTATTAATTTATTGTGCAAAGAATAAATTAACATAAAAGAATATATATTCACAGATGTATTAGCGAAAGTAACAATGCTTTCGAAACAAAATCAAAAGTCTGATGGTGAACCTACTGTCAGAAAACGTCAAACAACCACTAAAGAAACCACATATACTCAAGTTTCAACTGATTATTCAAAGGAACAACTTGAATATGTTAAAAGGTATAGACATAATGTAAAACCATTGAATTCATATAAATATATCTTTTGTCATTAGTGGATGAACTATTAATTCTTTGTTAAGATTATATTTGATGTAAAAATAATTAATGTAAATATTGTCATTTTGATTACAGGATTAAAAAGTGCAAAGATTATTATGAAATTTTAGGGGTAAGCAAGGAAGCAACAGATAGTGATATCAAGAAAGCATATAAAAAATTAGCACTTCAGTTACATCCAGACAAAAACAAAGCCCCAGGTGCTGCTGAAGCGTTTAAAGGTAAATGATGTTTTACTTGTCATAAATTTATCATTTTCAATTTATCACATATAATATATGTTACATGCAGCTATTGGAAATGCTGTTGCTATTCTTACTGACGTGGAAAAAAGAAAACAATATGATATGTATGGTCCAGAAGAAGAAAGGATACAGAATGTTCAAGCTAGACAAAATCATGCACACTACAATTATACAAGAGGATTTGAAAGTACTTTCAACATATTTGCATTATGTCAAATACTGTTGATTTTAATTAGTAATTATTGACAAACTGATAATAATTTTTTACAGCTGATATTACGGCAGAAGAGTTGTTTAATATGTTCTTTGGAGGTGGATTTCCACAACAGGAATTCTATACAAGACGTTCTGGAAGATGGGCAAGGCAGGCAGATGCACAAGCTCAGCATGCTCATTCTCAGGTGTGTAAATACATGTTTATTTTTAATGTATTGTAAATTTGACAAAAATTGTAATTTTTAGCAAGCAAATGGATATACCACATTCCTTCAGATGTTGCCTGTTTTATTATTAATATTATTAACTATGATGAGCAGTTTCTTTATATCAGATCCTGTATATAGTTTGCACTCTAACGCGTAAGTGTACTTACAATTTATTAAGAGTGAATAAATTAGTTTTAATCGGTACTATTACTTTATTTTTCTTGGGTGCTGTTTCCAGTATCTTAAGAATTTTCAAGAGTGTGTACTTTTGTGTGAAAATGATTGTATGCACATTTTAATTTGTATACAGAAAATATTCTGTCCTGAGAACAACTCAAGGATTAAAGGTGCCATACTATGTCAAAGAAAACTTTCATACTGAATATCAAGGCAGTTTACGTAGGCTAGAAATTTCTGTTGAAGAAGAGTTCCTGAATAATTTGAGACATGCCTGCTTCAGAGAGAAGAGTTATAGTAAGTATCTAGCTCAATTGATTCTATCATATTTCATTATTTAATTCTCACATTACATTACTTATTGTCTTTAAAAATAACAGTGCACTACAGATATAAATTTTTTTAACCTTTAGGGGATACAATGATGTGGAAAGCAAGAAATTTTGGAGACCAAGATTTATTTTTCAAAGCTAAAAATATTGACACACCTTCATGTAAAAAGGTACAAGAATTACAAGGAGCATAGCGACACTATATAATTGAATAGAATGTTATTGTAGATAGGTGTATATTGTATTTACACGTGTGTAGTTATTATTTAATGAAGTGAAGAATATTGAGCATAATACACATGCGAATATATATTATATATTTTCGCATCCAGATTTATAAATAATATTCTTCACAGTCCATTATGAATTTTTCACATAGGGAATATAAGCTTTTTATTCTATTCTCAAATCGTAAATTCGTTGTTAACAGATTCATTGCAGTTGCATGTATGATAAATTTGAGCATGAAATATAAATTTATAATATTTAATCCAGTTAAACCTATAATTTAAAGTTGATCAGACTGATAACGCGATTATAAAAGTTAATTGATTTATGCATATTATTAGACGAAATTATCTAGATTTCTATAAGTGAACAATTCAGTGGCATAGTCAGTTGTAAAAATATTGATTTTAAAGTATTTGCCTATACTTTAATGCCAATAAAATTTTAATGTTTAAATCTTATCGTGTCGGGGAGGCCATTGAATATAATAGTTCAATAATCAATTGAAGCTCGACGTGGATATAATAATTCTCATGATTTTGATAGAAGTATTGTTGCAACATTAAAGCTGATTATACATGAGAAGCTCTAGATAACAAAGATTTAGAAAACTCATTAAACGTTAATCATAATTATATTTATAAAGATATATAAAAATAAATTATACAATGTATGCTAAAGTCATTAACATTAGAAGGAATCAAGTGAAATTGTTGTACGCATTTCTGTTAAATAAAAAGGAAACAAACAATTGTTTTGATGTTGAAGAAGCAATTCCAGTTTGTAAGGCCTATGTTGATTGCGTTAATAGTTATATTCAAACCAGTTTTGTTGTTCGTCCGAATGAACAATTAGATTCACAGTATTAATATCAAAAATATTATCACAATATATAAATTATTACCCTTCAATGCAGTATGACACTAGTTACATTCCTTCTGTTATCACATACAAAATATGCACGGTATATTGTAAGCAACAAAAGAAGCAAGTAGTTTATGAAGCATACATACACGTACATAAATATATATCATTCTACTTATGAAATTATTTAATTAGAGGAACACATCAGAATCATTATGTAGATTTATTTTCACTGATAAAATTATAACAAGTGACCTTTATTAAGTTGCTGACGAGAAACCGTACACATTAACGTGTTACAGATTTTTATATGAATATAAAATTGAACAAAATTTTTAAGATAAAATAACTATGTGTATCTGTTGTTAATTATAAATGACAATGTTACATATGGGTAATATAGGATAGATAATCAATGTACTCGTTTTGTGGAAAGCCTGTTTGTGTGATGTTTAAGATTATCAATACTAATTGTTTTATTCTTTTTTTAACAATTTTGTGATGATTAATGTTCGAAATTGAAAATATTTATATGATCCGATTTACTGAATCGCACATATCAAATTTGTTTAGGATTCATTTAATGGCACATATTTATTTAAATGTATGTTACACATGTCAAAATATTTTAATTAATTTCAAAATAAAGAAATTTTAGAAACATCTTAAATATCTGTTTTCTTTATATGAATGTATCAAGGAAAAATAATTTATAAAATATTCATTTATGGTTCATTAAATAATCTATTTATAAAATGTGATTTTTAAATAACAATTCTTAGTTGGCATCTTAAATATTTTGTTACTTCTTGTACAACATTTATCCAAGTGGACTAAACATTTAAATGCACTTCAACAATTCTTCAATTTGAACGAGGTATTCTGTCTCTAAGATATGCAAGAATTTCTTCTGTAGACTTTGCTAAAATTGCTTGCCGTGGTTGCTTAAATAAATTGCCAGATAAGAATAAACTCCTGAAAGAATTTGATTATGCATGATTTTATTTTCGAATTCTCAGTATTAAAATTTATTTACCTTATATTCTTCAAGTTACCCAACTCCGGTGGTACATATCCAATGTTATTGTTTCCAAGATTTAATATTGCTAATTTTTGTAATTTTTGTAAAGATGGTACATCAATATCCGTGATTGAGTTGTCATTTGCAATTAATATTTCCAAAGAGTCAATATCGTAAATAGATTCCGGTATTTTTTTATACCTGTGTTAAAAACATTTGTATACTTTAAAAACTTCTAAAAATACGTACAAGTAAACATTAATTGTATTTGTTAAGTTGTTTATATGTAGTATGTACATAGTACCTGTTAAATGAAATATTAAGTTCTCGCAAGTATTTCAGTAAGCTAAGCGTGGAAGGTAGCGATTCTAGAAAATTTCTACTTAAATCCAAAGCTTGCAAATGTTTATATTTTTCACCAATCCATTCTGGTAGATGTGTTAATTCATTAGATGTCAATTTTAAATCAGCAACTTTAGCAATAACACACATCTGATCAGGTAACTCTGAGAGTTTATTTCTACTTAAATCCACTGTGCCTACATCAGCTTTACATGCATTCTCCAACACTTCTTGCGGCAATTCAGTGAGGTTTAGTCCAGCCAAACTAAGCAATTTTGTACTTTGCATTGTATATCTAAATGATTAAATAATTTTGTTGTTAATACTCTGTTGTTAATACCCTCAATTCCACTCTGAAAGCGTTCAGATCAAAATCTAAAGATGTGTACATACTTATCTGGATAAATACTTGGATTGGCATCTGATATCACACATTCTTTTGTATTTAAGTTTGTACTTTCGATACTTTGTCGTATGTGTTTTAGAATTCTAGGTGTACCACACCTTATTATATCAGCTCTTATATTCTGTACATCATTTCCATTAATTACAAATTGTTTCAAATTCGGCATTATACCAACATAACTCGGTATCCTACGAAGAAAACATTGAAATAAAATAATGATAATGTATATATGATTATAATAAGATAAAATAAAATGCAATGTTAATATAATTCAAACTACATACATAGTTAATTTATTGTGTGACAGATCAAAAATTTCTAAATATACCATTTTTATTATATCCTCTGGTATTGTTTCAATTTTGTTATTGCCTAATGTCAAAACTTTTAACTGTCCCACACCTTCCAAACAAGACATATCAATTTCCTAGAAAATTATATTTTGGATAGTTATAAATACAATTATTATTACTACACGTTATGTATTTATTCAAAATATTATGCTTGTAATAATGAAGTGTACATTATCACAGTTACATTAAAATACATTTGCATAATATAAGTTGCATACTGATTTTACACAACAATCACTATATGTGCTGAGATCAACATACAATAATACGTACAGTAATATTATTATCAGCCAAGTGAAGTATTCTTAATAATGTACAACCAGACATATCAGGGAATGTTGTTAATTTGTTTGTTTGCAACATCACTGTTTCTACCTTCCTCAAATCACCCATAGGTGGCAACACTTCCAACTGATTACAACTTGCATCTAACTTTTGTAACGCTATCATTGAAAGAAGACATAGATTTTTTATTAAATATTCATATTATGCAGGAAGAAACAGTGTGAAACTATTTACTTTTCCTACTGATATCTATTTTATGATTTCTGTTACACTAAGTCATACCTCTTATGTTTGTTAAATCTGGTGGTAATTCTGTTAACAGATTATGACTTAAATCCAAAGATTTCAATCTCACTAAATATCCCATACCTATTGGTAATTCAGATAAATTGTTGTTGGATAGATCCTAAACAAAAAAAATATAATTAATATGTATATATAGAAATATGTTGTCATATAAAAAATTTGTTACAATTTACCAAATGAGTCAACATAATTAAGTCTCCAATTGCTGGACTCAGTTTATTTAACTTATTATTTTTCAAGCATAATTCACGTAATTCATTCAGTTGGTAAAATAGATGTGGTAATTGTTTCAGCTTGTTATTTGATAAATTTAACACTTCCAATTTCTTTAAATTACCAATTTCAGGAGGTAGATTTTCCAACAAGTTGTCATGTAACTGAAAAGTTATATCATTTTATTAGATAGAGTCTATTACTTAATGCTTCATAGTCATTTTAATATTTACAAGCAATGTGGTCAACTCTGATAAACATTCTATTTTAGAATCAATTACAACTAAGCTGTTAAAACTCAAGTCCAATGTCTTGAGTAATTCTTGCTCCCACCATCGTTCATTTTCATGTACATAATCAAGTTCATAATGTAACTCCTTTACCTCTTCATCGGTCAATTCATTTATACTCCATACTTTATTAGGTACTACAATAAATATAATTAATTTTAGTATATCATAAAATTTTTTAAATTATTTACTTTTGGATACTAACATATCAAATTATAACTTACCTTACATCCCATATCTAAGAATCTTGCATGATATCATGAGTATGGCTTGCTCTATTGCATTATACATAGTCTAACATGCAAAGCAATCTATGGATGAAAATAAAAAAAATAATTTTATGACTATAAAACGTGTTGTGTGTAGTACCTATTTAATGGATAAAATGACATGCTACATTTAATAAAAGCGTGTAAAAGTACTGGTAATAATATAATTGTCTTTCCATCTTTTAATAATAATTTAATTGTAAGTAATGCAATGCTATTGGAAAGCTTGAAGCCAAGGGTGCACCTTTTTTATATGTACTTTTTATATATTTAATTTCCATAAATTTATTATAATGTCCCTAAAATATATAATTATTTGAGACCCGAATTATGATTTATAAATAAACGATTTCTTTCTTCGTAATTGTTAAACACTTTATATTCTGATTATAAATGCTAAAATAATGTAAATAAAAAAATCATGAAAACGACGATGAAATACAAATACGAACAGCATGCAAATCAATTTATGGATAAGTGCAACATCGAGGTATCAAGCATTCAAATGAGTTCAAAATTCGTGTAAATAACATTGAATAAAGTTTCATGTTTATCGTGTGTACCCGTAGACAAGCCTCTCGACGAGAGATTTAAATTTCCAGTTTTTCTTGCGGATATAATAATAACCTCAGACAGTTCAGCATTGTCGTCAGTTTTTGTTCGTTGCTTAAATACTGCCAAATGATTGACTTTTTTTTTAACACCACTCATATTGTTCTTAGTGCACACATTGTTTACAGATTGATAAGCGTAATATTAATTCATTATTTTATTCATTGCGCGTTGATGACATGAGCATATATTGTCATTCCTAAATCCACCGCTCTATATCGTAGGAGGCGCAACGAACATTTTGATATTTTGTACGATCGGTATTTCAGTACATGAAATATGAATCATCCTATAGGATGATAGGTCTATTTTATACTTCAACAATAGATTTATACCCCGTTCAAATAAACATTATATCGCTGGTTATATACATTCGGTATCACATCATAAATGCGCATATGCGATTCTATAAGTTAGAGCATGTTGAACCAATCAGAACAGACATGTGCAGACTTTCCTATTGAAACAGTAATACAAAAATTAATAAAAATTGTTTAAATATGTAAAACATAATATGTAAGTATAATTTTAATGACTGAAATTAATAAATAAAAACTATTGAGAAGAATAAAGTAGTTTGTAATGCCAATAACTATTTTTATCTACCGCTCTTGAGGTATTCAAATTAATAATCGTTTTGTGTGATCATTCGATTCTATCGAATCTTGAAATAGCAGAATCGATAGCGGTGTCTGCTACGATAACTTTCTGTTTGTAAAGCATAAATTTGTTGACATCGAGAAATACTGTTACATGTACATTTTTTATTATAAAAGATTAATTTATAGATCTAATGTTGTTAATCATATACAATATTAGATATACTTTCCAAGAAAACGTTTTTTGGAAATCTACGTTATAAATGTTGAATAGGTTAGCTCCAAATTAAAAACATTTTCTAATTTAATATTTAATGACATTCTGAAATACTGAACAAAATATATAATTCTAACATTTAAGTTACTATTTTATATTTGTATTTTGCGCCACAGAATGGGAATACTGTAGTTATTAAATTTGTTTATTGTACATCTAGAAAGCACAAGTATTATAATGGATCGCAGCAAGGCAGGAATTGGCAGAGGTGCAAAAAGTAAAATTGCTCAGCATCCCTCTGATTTATTTGCACTTGGATCCAAAAGTTCGCGTAGTGAGAGTTCTGATGTTAAAAGACCAGGGGTTATTCATTCTAAGCCAAGTAGTAGTTCTTCGACTTCTGGTAAATAAGTTATTCTTATTTCAGTATTAGGTCTATGGAAAAGTTACGCACAAGATTCTATAAAATTTGAAGAAATTTGAACAAAATCTTTTATTAAAATTATTTTGTATAACTTTCTTTATAAAAAATTTATGTAGGTAATGATCGGAAAAAGGAAGCACCATCGGGATCGCTTCAAAGCTTTCAGTATATTCCACAAAAGAAATCTAAACTTGCAACACATGTTACTCATCAACGACCACCATTCTCAAGTGCAGAAGCTTGGGAATTAGTAGCCATAGATAGTGATCCAGCAGACTTTGTTCCAATGGTTCTGGAAGCTAATGATAACGATGAAGGCGATAAAGTCATTGGCATTATTTGTGGTGCCATTAAAACTCTTAAGAATCAAAAATGGAAACCTGATACATTGGTTTATATGGGATTATTGTATTTAGCAAAAATTCGTCCCTCTATTTTTTCAAATGACTGTATATTACATGCGCTGTCATCATTATTAAAGCGAGATCAAGCACATAATTATAAAGCTAAAGGAAACCCATTGGTCCCTGTACTCGCAGCTAATTTGTTAATGAAAGGATTTTGTGATAAAAGAAATTGGCCAGAAATTTTTGTAAAGGTTGTTCTTCAGTTATGCTTATTCTATAACTTCAAAATTGATTTTTATTTATTTCTCTTATTTTATAGCTGTACATTGAGGATGCTTTAGGTGAAAGAGTATGGGTTGATCACGAAGAATGCAAAGGTTTTGTTGACAATATTTTAACTGGATTTAATACACAGCATCCACCAAAAAGCATTTTACAACCAGAACTATCTGTTTTAACACCACGTGATTGTCACAGTCCATCAACGATTGACGACGAGGATACTGGATCTTCGTCTGTACAGTTTTCCGGAGAAAAAGAAAAAATAGAATTTCCTGTGACTCCTAGATATGGTCATTGTATAGAAAACATAGAATTAATTGTTCTTGAAGCTGTGAAAGAGCAGTTGAATAGGCGGCAACCAGAGTCAATTACTAAGAACTTTTTAAAATTACTTTCCTCTGCTTGCGGTTTTGTAGAAATCAGAAATATTGCCGTGCCAAGATTGGAGATGTGGTTACATAATCCAAAACTGATGAGACCTGCTCAAGAACTGCTGAGTTACATTTGTTATAATTGTACATCTCATACACAAAGGGACGTTGAAGTTATTAGTCAATTAGTCAAAATGAGATTAAAGACCAAAGCTGTAATTAATTTATATCTAAATGGTGTGAAAGAATTAATCGGTTTACACCCAGAGAATTTATCTACCATCTTGAAGCATACGATTTATAATGAATTATCAAACGCACGAAACCCAAATAACATGCCAATGCTGGGTGTAATGTTTCAAACGTTACCCGAACAAGCGGCTAAATTACTCGCAGAAATATTTCAAGACTTGCTGATGAATCGCGAAGATTATTTGAGACCTTTGCGTGCTTTGCTCAGAGAAATTGTGCGTGTTTGTCGGCACGACATTAATTTACTTACCTTTGCACGTACATTAATGGCTGAAAGACAAGATATAGCACAACAATTGCTTAACTTTGAATTTAAAGAGCGTGTTTTCATTTCGATCGCTGATTTGTTATGTTTATGTATGTTACTAGCTATTAGTCCACAAGTTAAAGAAGCCGCAGCTCTAGCACAAAGAGGCGACAAGAAAGACATAGCTCTGTTACATCAATTTCAGAACATGGTGGCAACAATACAATTTGAAGCTGTATTGTGGTTGCAAAATTCAGCACCACAGATGTATTCTATTGGAAAAAATGAACTGCTTCACGCTTTACACAAAATTTTATTGCTCGAATCTCCAGAACAGTACTATAAATTGGATAACTGGCCTCCTGAGTCTGACAGAGTATTTTATCTGCGTCTAATTTCTGATGTCCCACTGTTACAGAATACACTATTAAGACTGTTACTTCTTGGATTTTCTAAGGTATACAATCACTATACTAAATTCACTGTTTTAATTCTGACATTAACTACTATAATATTTTAGGAAAATGGTATTACTCATTCAGAAACCTTAGATTTAGTAGATCAATTAATACGACGAGCAGCAGCTAATTCAACAGAAAGTTTTCCAACCTTACAGGCAGATAAATTAAATATAATTGAACTGATTTTCAATCTTTGTATTTATCAACCTCCAGTAACTATAAACATACCATCAAAGTATTTAAAATTATTTGTAATATTTTAAAGTCGACTTTAGTATTTTTACGTTATTGATGATTTACTTTTTCCTGTGTAGTTATGTACCACCGACTTTAGCAATATCTAATTTGTATTGGAAAGGATGGATAATGTTATTAATATTAGCTGCCCACAATCCATCTACTATTGGTGCTGTTGCATGGAAACAATATCCCATTCTACGAACACTTATGGAAATGTGTATCACAAAGTACGTTTTACATTATTTTTAAAAGTCATTTGTAAAGACGTATATTAATGCAAAAATGCTCTACAGTCACTTCTCGTACCCTCCACCAACGATGGCATTACCCGAAATCATAGAACAAGAACGTTCAAAGGAATTGCAAGTTGAAGCTATTGAAAAACAGGAGATACTGGAATATGAATCACATCTAGCCGCTGCATCAACGAGGATACAAATATCCGAACAAAATAGTTTACTATTATCACAACTAATGACTATGGAACCAACTGGTATTGCCAGGAAGCCACCTCCAGCGGTATTGGAACAAATACAATCTTTGAACGTGTCCCACAGGCTGGGACACTTACTTTGCAGATCTCGCAAACCAGATTTCTTGTTAGACATAATACAAAGGCAACAACAAAGTTCCTCGCAGAGCATGCCTTGGTTAGCGGATCTCGTGCAAAACAGCGAAGGATCTCTCAGTCAATTACCTGTACAATGCCTCTGCGAATTCTTGTTATCTACCAGCGCTCAAACTGTGGAAAAACAACCAAGACAACAACAGTTATTGGCTCATCTTCAAATGTTGTTAACCGATCCGGAACAAGATCGGCAACATGCTTACGAAGTTTTAGAATATTTCTTAAGAAGATTGAGTAGCCAACAAACTGGTAGTCGTCTTCAAGCGATTACAGGCCTAAAAATGGTTCTTGGATCTATACCTACCGAAGAAGAGCCTATGGATATTGACGGAGAAAATGAAAGGTAATTTGATAAATAGTTACACTGTTCAGTGATATTATTTGAAACCAATTAATGCAAATTCGTTCCAGGGAAGTTTGGCTTCTTCGCAAATTGCCATCGATTCCTCACTTCTTATCGGTGCGTTCTTTAGTTTCTACCGCGCTTCGTGGAGCCTGTCAAGTTGAAAATAATCCCGATCTCGTGCACGCTTACATATCCTACCTCGCAGCGCATACTACAGACGACGATCTTCCCGACCTAACTGATTTAGCCAACGAAATATCTCAATTGGTGGTCGAACGGAGTACAATAATAGCAGCCATTCTGCCCCAGCCTGAAATTGACAATCCCCAAGCTAAACAAACTCTGCATGCCTTCATGGTAATCATTTGCAACTATTTGGAGAAAGCTCGGTCCCCAAGAGCAGAGGAGTACACGTGGTCTGAAAGTCAAGATCAAATATTAGTGCAATGGAGCACAGGAGAAGAATGCACTATGCATATTCTAGTTGTTCACGCCATGATAATTCTTTTGACTTACAATTCTGATGACGACGAGCTGTTTGAAGTTTTACTGGAAACGTGGTTTCCTTTAAATACAGAACCGCCAAAAGCTTTTCTTGTCGATACCAGCGAAGAAGCTTTGCTCATACCAGACTGGTTGAAACTGAGAATGATCAGAAGCAATGTGCCACGTTTAATAGATGCAGCTCTCAAGGACTTGGAACCACAACAGTTGGTTCTTTTTATTCAAAGTTTCGGTATTCCTGTACCTTCGATGACTAAATTGCTTCATACTTTAGATGCTGGTGTGCAAATTGACCCAAGCTCAGTTGGCGAAGCGGTGCTTGATAAGACTTACATGGCACAATTAGTTGAAGTTCAGCATAGGAGAGGAGCTACGGGCGGATTAGTTTTTGTACAAGTTTTGCAATTATTAGAACCACAGTTACCTGACGAGAACGCGGTAACGATTGGACAGTTGCAAGAACCATTACCTCCCAGTGCTATGGTTCAGAAGCAGTCCGTCATACAGTGCTCCGTTAAAACAGATGTCCCGCACTTGATCAACAGATTATTTATTGAGAATATACCGATGAATCAGAAGGTAGACGCGTATCGTCGATTGCACAAAACATTAGCGAAAGACTTGCAAAAATCTGCCAAGGAAAGCGGAGCTGTTGTCTTAGCGATACAACACATTTGTAGTGTACTGAGTTCGATGCAAGTTAAACAGTTCTTAGCTTCTCTTGTTCACATGCCACAATATTCCTGTACCTTAATGAGGATAATATTGTTGCCTTTAAAAAAATCATCCACTTCGAAACAAGTGGTCGAATTGACACGGAACATGTGTTTGAATTTGATACAACTGATAGGGGACGTGAAAGCACCGGTTTTATCTATTTTAAGGGACTTTGCAAATGTTCAATTAACCAAAACGCCAAAAAGCATGGAGCTAACAATGCTGATGCAAAATCGAGATCCTGGCTCTATTTTGGAAAGCACGGATCCTGTAAATTTAGAAGCTGTTGGACGTAAATTATTGGATATTTGTTTAAAGCAACAGAAAACTGATATCCTTGTTGAAGCAATGGCAAGATTGTTAGTGAACGACAGCAACGAAGGTATTTTAAAACCACGAACAGGTTTATTGATAGATTGGTTGGCATCTGTGGAACCAGAATTAATTGGTATATGTCCTACGCTACAAATGAAACTTCTATTTGGAAAAACAAAGATACAATTGAAAGTTGATAACAACATTGTTAGTTCACACTCGTTTAGGCCTTATTTGTTGACGTTATTAACACACAGAGCGAGTTGGGCAACTTTGTACAAATGTATTGGTCATTTATTAGATAAATGTGATGATGGGTAAGTGAAAAATAATTCAGATTTTAGTAATGTACAGCACTCTTTTAAGTAACACATTCTTCTTCACAGGTACGATCCAACAGCCGTGTTAGATTTTTTATGGGCGCTAACTTGCAATCCAAAACTTTGGCAGGGTAGAGACAAGTTTACACCAAAACATTATGTTCCAGAAAATATTTTACTTTTACATGAGAAACAATTGTTGACATTGGTAGCATATTTAGTTGCAGAAGCTGTTATTATATGCAACTGTCAGAATAGAAATGCTGCACTTGCACGAATGGATTCTCGTCTCGATTTATTGTTACACTGTGTTTCCACGAATAATCACATGGTATCCAGCGTTGTAAAATATTTAGCTGAACGTATGATGAATGATTCGGAGTATGTATATTTCAATGTTATTTTTTTCTTTGATAAATGTTTTTGTATATAAAATTGTGTGTTTAATTTTTAGCGTAGATTCCGATATGGCACATCAATTTTTATTACATATGTACATGAAGATACCAAAAGTGATATGTTACTTGGATACTTTCCAAATTAAGAAGTTTGTTGGAGAAGCAAAGATCACAGAATGGACTGGCTCCGTGTTAGATTGTATGAGTCATTCACTGTTAACAGCTTTAGCTGCTACACCACGGCAGAAGTCCTGGAATTCGAAATCCCAAGATTTTGAGTTATGTGCCAGAAAGATGGCTGCTGTTCATCCTATTTTAGTACTAAGACAGCTTCCCATGTTAGCGTCATCATTAATGGGAAGATGCTATCTGGATTTTAGTCAGTTCAGATCAGGCCACCATTTAAACCTCTTTGTACAAATAATGGGACTGTTAGAACTGTTACAGCCACATTTATTTAATGAAGAACATCGAACTGCTTTGGAGGACACATTAGAGAATTACTTTCAGTGCTTTCAAGTATGTTATAAAATGTTTACTATGTTATTAAGTTTTATAAAACTCAAAACTTTTTTTTATTTTTAGAATTATGGGCCAGTAAAAGATCTGATACCATTATTAAATCGATTCATTACACTACTGCAGGGATATATTTCTTATGATCCACAAAGAGCACTGAAATATTTGCAGAAACACGCTCAGGTTCTGCAGTAAGTGACAGCTTTGTTCTCTTTTAATAAACTTCAGATATTAGCTTACACTTACATGTAGTGAATTACAGGTACACTATCCAAATTTAGTTTCACTTAGAACACTTGTGTCGGGCATTCCAGTGCTAAGAGAAGGAGAAGATGTAGAAGAGGTTTTAATTACTATTCCTCCTACTCCTCCTCCTTTGGAACCTACTATTCCGCAACATTGGACGTCGTTATTAAGTACACTATCTAAATTGCAAGGCGAAGGTATACTTCTAAGAAACGTTTTAAGTTCATTAAAAATATTATAATCTAATAAACGTGTATCTGTTTCAGATGTATTTTGTGCTCTTCAAGAAATTGAACATTTATCGTCCCGTAAGCCTTCAGTTTTGGAATCTGTAACAGACAATATAGCGGAGTTACTTGTATCGCCGCAAAGTAATATAAGATCTCTTGCTCATACGTTATTAGCAAGAGCATTGAAACATCGTCCCGAATCAAATACAAATATACTGTCTGCATTTCAAAGGTGTTTGGACAGCTCTAGAGCCGATATCCTAATGTCAGCTTTAGAGAAATTGCCAGAAATCGTATTATGTATGCAAGGTAAAATTTTATTTTATTATCGTATTTAATGATAAATTTATTGATACTAGTAAATACATTTAATTTATTTCAGAACATGCTCTACCATTGATGCAGAAGGTATTTGAATTAGGAGTAAATTCAAATGTGAATACTATACCGTATATAAATAAGACCATTGCTCTGTTGAATACACAACAGGGTTGTTAGTAATATAAAAAATTGTAATTTTTTATTTTGTATAAAATAAAATAAACAATTTTTTTATAAAAATCTCATTATAACGCTTACTTTATTTTCTTGAGGTAATAGGTCATCAGTATTTGGAATGAACTGATGTTATAACAATAAATTACAAACAATATTTGTGTCAACAGAATCACAGTAATTTAATATTATTTGCATAAATTTGTACCCAAGGTTACAAAATGTTCTTATTGTTTTATAAATAGTATTACAAGTATATATAATAGACTAAAGTACATCTAAGTCATAAAAAAGCTGCTGGTGGAACGTTGTTAACTGTATACATGCTCATGAATGTTGTAATAGCAGTCCTTATATCCCAATTAGCATCTTCCAGATATTGGTGACAATATTTCATGTTCATTGTAGTTAATTCGTGTAAAAACGTAAGTAGTTGATCTTTTTCAGAAACACTAAAGACAGTCGGAATAAATTTTGGTGCACTTTTTGCTTCAAATTTTATTTCGGTGTTGTGTGCACTTGATGAATTATTATTAGCAGGTGTTCCATCAAGATAACACTGATCATTAGTAATACAATATTCATTGTCTTCTTTTTTCATAATAATAAAAGTTCTGTTGAAAAACATTGGTGGACACGAAACTTCTCTGAATGAAAAATATCCTTGCACAGCAATTGCAAGATGAATTTCTCCTTCATGTAATAAATCTACTTGAAATGACTTAAAGTGATGTATAGTGGGTGGCTGACTTCTGAATGCAGATATAATTTTCTCTGGACCACGCAATAAAAAGTCTTGACATTTGGCATAATCAACAAATTTCAGTAGATTTCTATTTGTAACAAACGTTTTAGTTAACTGTTTATGAACATAATTTGATACTGGTCCTAGTGTCATAGAGTACAGAGCATCTCTATCATATAAGCCATTCATTACTTGTCTATCATCTTGATCAAATAAAGTGAAATAATGCTTCACAAATTGTTTGATAAGACAAGTTTTTGTACCATCTCTTAGAAAATTGCTCTGAATATTGGGAACAAACTTTTGTTCCATGCCTATTACAATTCCATCCAATTTTTGCAAATGAGGAAAAACATTTTTTACTGCTTGTACATAATCTTGACACTTGTTGTACTTTGTACACAGTGGATTTCCATCCAGCCAGAGTTCACTTATTTTAAATTCACTAAAATATCGCAAATATTCCACATCTGCAATTTGATTGTGTCGTAAATCTAATTTTGTTAAGTGATAATTAAAAAATTTCTCAAAAAGAAGAATGGCTGTGATTTTATTGTATCTTAAACTCAGTTCTCGAACAGGTAATTTCGAATCACGATTATTACTTAAAATTCCCATTTTGGTACACCGTAGAACAAAGTGCAGTATTTTAGGCAGAGATATGGGACAAAATATAGATCCCAATGATTTCTCATTTTCAAAATCATCAAGATTCAATACCTTTTTTGTTGGCTCGTATCTATAATATAATGCTTGTGTTATTGTTCTATTTGGATTTAACTGTAGATCTTGAGAAGTTAAGTATCCTAATACAATATCTATCCGTAACTCTTGTCCATTTGGCAAAGCTATACATAAGCTTTGCTTCACAAGATTTTCAATAGCATTGGAGTTACACTTTGCTAAAAAAGTACTCTTGTTCGGTTCTTCTTCTTTGTACATAACAGGTAGTATAATTTCAGGTTCACAGGCCATGATGACAACTCGTAATACTTCTTTTGCTTTGTATTGTCCTACACCAAAAAGAATAAATTTGTGCCACAAATCTTGACGTGATGCAATAGATGATTCTTGAGTACTAAAAGATGGTTTAATATGACTCAATCTTACTGGTTCCACAGCTGGCATATTTTCAATTGATTCTGTATTTGCCATTATTCTCGATGATATGTACAATAATACTTTATAAATTGTAAAGTTTCACTATAGCAAACAATAACTAACTTCCAATTATATAATCACTTCATTCATAAAATGTAATTGTAAATAAAACAATTATGAAGTTATGAAATGAACAATTTTTATACATTTATTTAGATATATGGTGCATAGTTAAATTGAATGAAAGGTTCCATTCAAAGTCATTAACTGTAAGGAAAAACATCACTTTTCCAACAATTTGCAATTTGCATTAAATATGCTTTATTAAATACTTAACATTGTAGAATACAAAAAATGTGAAACTTCAATCACACTCGAAGTTTTAATAAAGTGTTTGATTATTAAAAATAATCCTCCGTTATCATAGTTTAGTTTTCCTAAATCATTTAGATCCATTTATACAATGAAATTCTTGACTATTTTATTATAACTGGTATGCACTCAATGTTTATTATTGGGAGGTCCAATAAAAAGGTTAATGTGCATTCATATAATACGTTCAAAAAGTTACACAGTCGATTTGTCCAAAAATAAGAATGATTTCGCGCAACTCAACTAAATTCATGGAGTCTTTTTTCTATTTTATAAATCATATATATGGTAGACAAAATATACGAGTAGTACAAAAACGCGGTTGATCTAAGACGTAAAAAGCGTACAAAATAAAATATCACTAGGTATACACGTATGCATACGTGCATTATTCTTTTTACGAACCAATGAGAATCAATGTGCGCAAAGTGAACGAAAATCGACTGTTCGTCAAACCTGATCTCTCACAGAACGGCAGTATTTACATCAAGTTACAAATTTTTAGATGGCAGCATTGTTTTGATTCATAAGTGGAAAGGGCGTTGTAAACCTTTTTTTACACGCTCTGTAACTAAATAACTAGATCTAATCAAAATAAACTTTCCACTTATTTACATTCCTTATTTTTAATTTAATGACAAAATGACAGAAAAACTGCGCTCATTTTTATTTGTTGCATGTTTTATGTGGCAAGGTAAGATTCATAAAATCAAAACAATTGTTAGTGCATGTACATATTATTACAATTTAAATTTAATTAAACAATGGAAATTCTATTCACTATAAATATTTATAATGAATAAATACAATTAATGTTTATTACATAGTTATATATTTATGAATATGTTACGGTGAAAAATTTATATAAGTATTGTCTTGCACGTACATGATTCATCATAAGTCATTATATCTTAAGAATTTGTACCTAATTAACAAATTGGTTTCATTATTTTAATACAATATGGAATTTTATATCGGTAATGCTATTGTTATGTACATTTTTCAGTCACGCAATCTCTTCAAGATTCTAGTTCTTGTCAAATTCCTCTAACCATAAGAGGATCATGGTTTTCATGGGAAAATGGCAAGAATACTTTAACAGAAATAAATGCTGCAACAATGACTGATCGTGGCTTTTGTGTGAACATGTTAGAAGAATACCACGTTAATTATACATTTGTATTTCAGAATGATAAATGTTATCATTGCGTTAAATTAATTGTCAGAACAGTTAATGTACTAGAAAAACTTGAAGGTAATCATTTTAAAAAAATTTACAGTAACAACTTTTATTAAAAAATTTAATTGATTTATAGCATATTATAATTGTTTATTGCATTTTAGTAAGCTGTGTGAATTTGCCTAATGGCGTTGAACCAACTGTGGAGAATGTATGCAAAGGATTGCGACCTGATCAACAGTTAATAACATTATTTTCAGAAAATTATGTCCCTGTAAATTGTAGATCATCTCTTGAAGGTGTTTGGCAATTTGCATATCAGGCAAGTATTTAATAATAATAAAATGAAATACTGATGAACTGATTGAAATTAAATTTTTGTCATTACAGAATCGATTTAGGTTCACAGGAGAATGTAATCATCCTGATGCTCAAATTCGATCATGTCAAACTGCAGGAACACAATTTTTAATAACTAATCAAAAATTTAATATAACATACAAGCAATGTCCTGGTATGAAAGACACTTTTAATGGAGGTAATATTTCTATTATTTTCGTAAATTCGTTGCTTCAAAATATTATACAATATTGCTAATTATAATCATATTCTACATATTTCAGTGGTGGAATATAATTGTTTGGGTGACTGGTTCGTAGACAAAAATCACTTCTTTGCAGTTGCAAATACAAAAGAATCTCGAAAAGATGAAAAATATCGGTGTTTTTTAAAGAATCGTGATGATGATCTTTATATTGGAGTCTCTATTACTGCCGAATGTAACACATTAAAGACTGTTGAAAAAAGTCCAGAAAGATTAAGAATAACACCTGTTAAAGCAGAAGTTGTAGAGCCAGGATGTAGATTACCAGAGGATATGAGCGGAGAGTGGATAAACACTGCTAACATTGAGGCCGACATTTTTATTAATGAAACACATATAATTGAAACTTCATTTCCGGATGAAGGTCGTTACAGGCGTACAATTTACGTTTGCCGCGAAACGAGAGATACACGAGTTATGATGGCGAGATTGACCGTTGATGGATGGTACGAACATTTAATATGATTAATAGAAAATATGTTTAATTGTATTTTATTAAATAATTGACTTTTTATTTTCAGTCAAAAGGATTATGTTTGTTTTGATTTTGTACGACGACATCACAATATTATTAGATATCGACGAGGTCTTGCAGTTATTAAAGATAACTTTCATACAGTTTGCTCTTGGGTACAGTTTCCTAACAAGGAAGCTTGGAAATACGATTTATTTTTAGGTTCAGTATGAAATATATATTTTACAAATATATTTATTTGATCTCTTCTTACAAATATTTATCGTATTTTTAGCCCGGAATCCAGTACCAGTCCGTTGTCCCGTGGCTGGAAAATATATGTTCCATCAAAAAGGAGACGTTTTATTTGAAACTAGAATCTTAGGAGGTGTTACTTTATCTCCTCGCCCGAATATCTATTGCAAGCAAAATATTTCAGATTTCTCTGTATGTGATACTGATCAAAAGGAGATAGCTATTGACGAAACTTATTGTTTGTCAGTAGATCATTTAGGCAGACCTGTAGACATTTACAGTAAGTTTAAATGTACTGATGAAACATGCAGAAAATTGTGTATTTCATGTTTGATTTTCAATTCACAGGTTTACCGGATTACAAAATGAAATGTATTGGATACTGGAAAGAAAATCTAAAATCATATTTAATAACGTATGATGAGCTAGATCCTTTCAGCAAATATCGTTGTTGGGTGTATCAAAGAGCAGACTTAAATAAAGTCCTTATGTCTGAAGCTATTGGACCATTTTGTGATCTTAAACAAGATGTTACAAGTAGCAATTTTACCGAAGGTGCAGCGGTTGCATTAGAGTTACAGGTAATATAAAATATTTCTATATTTATTTTGATGTAATATACGCAGGATTTTGATTCCAATGTTACATAGTTAGACTGCTTTTAAAATTACTATTAACTCACGTTTCACAATTTAGGAGTATGAAAGAGAACGTGATCGATGTCCAATGCATTTTGATGATGGAACTAATCCTTGGATAGAAACTGAAAATTATATCCAAGTATTTCACTATGGAAATGGAGGTACAAAAGAATTCTCATGTCCGTCCTTATTGTTAATAATGAACATAGTATTTATACGTTCCATTGTTACATAGTATATTAATGTCTTTTTATATTATGGCAGATTGTTACATTTAGAGATATTAATATTTCGATTTTAGCTAATGACATTTTATACTTCTAATCTTAATATCAAATCCGTCCATTTTATTGCATTTAGGAGTGTTAGTATTTTTATTTTAGCTATTGCCATTTTATACTTCTAATATTAAAATCGAATCCACACATTTTTATGTATATACAATTTATTATAATAATCATTATATATGAAACCTACATTTACATTTATATATTGTAACATAGTAATATATATTATTTATATATGTTACAATGTAGTATTTGTCAGAAACAAGTGCCTTGCTTTTAAATGGATTTTAAGTGTTCATAAAAGTCAAAAGCATAGAAGTATTATAATCAGACATATTTTAAGATTACTATATTATATATAAAGATCTGAAGTTTAGTATTCTTTTTTTACAAACTTTTGTAATAAAGTACAATTCTATGTAAGATTGAAACTTAACTTTAATATTATACTGTTTATGTTTATACTATATATGTATAAATAAAGGATAAAATGAAACAAATGTGCAAAACATTTATTTTGTCCAGCTAACTTTAGGTATGTCAAAGTGTTCTGTTAAACTATCCAGATGTCTATTGAATTCTTCTACCCGTTGTTTATGTGTCATTGAGGCCTTTTGTTTTATTCTTTCAGTTTGCTGCAAACAATCACATACAAATGCATGTAATAAAATGATTTATTTTAAAGTAAAAATTTAAAAACTAACTAATTACCATTTTTTCCTGCATCTTCTGAAAAGCTATTTCCGCTTTTGTTCGTTTAACTTCCACAGACTTAGATTTTTCTTCTTCCAAAACTTTTGTTACTTCCACCAACTTTTTCTTTTTGCCTTCTTTGTTTTTCTTCCTAGTTTTTAGAAAACATAACGACATTAATTGAAATTCTTAGTATATTAAGATTATTATGCGCATAATTAATAACTTTAGAAGTTATTAGAAATCTGTCAATCTCAACAAAATCAAACTTAACCTACAAAGAAAATGAAATTTAATATTCACGTACTTTTTAATTACACCTTGATCACTTTTTAACTTTAAGGGCCCCTTAGCTGCATGTGCATAAGGGTCATCGTCGTTTGCCGACGGCATGTTAACTGTTTATATAATTATTTTGTTATTATTCTCTGACACGCAAAACGTCACTTGAAGCTATACTCCGTTCAACGTGAAATCATATGCATCATACGAGTTTTTATACGTTCTGCGCATGCATCGAATTAAATCATTTTAATTTGAGTCGCGCCAAATTAAATTGCATGGAATTGAATTGTACTAAATTGAATCGTGTTATCAATGGTATCCAATTAAATCGAGTCAGATTTAATTGCGTCTAATTAATCTGGACAAATGATTGTATTTGCTCAGCTAGTTTAAACGCACTCTAACAAATCGATTCTCGACACCGTATAATCGATTACCTAATGACGTCATATGTATAAACCAATGAAATCTCTATATTTAAAATTTGTTGCTAAACATTGTTTTTTTTGAAAACATAAAATATTTTATTATTCATATTTTTTAATGATACTAAAGTTTGTTTAAAGGTAAGCCATTTCATTTAAAAAATGGATTACATCATTTTATTCTTCTTCATATATATACATATATATGAAGTATATACATAACACAACTGTCATATTTTAAGGATCATAATAAATTGGTATAATGTTGTTAATAATTCTCCATTAATTATACAAGTTTACTTAGCATCATATTTGTGTACATATAGCAATCAATTATTTGTAATCTCTATGCTGTGACGTATTAACCTTAATGAAACAATTCTGAAAACGTGTATTCTATATGATAATTGATATTTTGCGTTTGTATTCGTACTAGCTACCATCGTCTCTACATTAATCTTTAAATGCTATTTCATTTCTTCGATGGTTTTAAGATAGAACAACTGGTACTGTTACTTAACAGATCATCTAAAAACACAATATAAAAAATTGTTACTTATTTCTAAGGTGCTTGAAGGATGTACGTGTCTCATTATCATTTGCATGAGCATATTTGGCTTAAATACAATTTTTTTGTTTTTCGTTAAATTTTCTATGAGTTTTATACATTTGAACAGAGAACAGCTAAAGCTTAGATTTAAAAAAATTTTCTACAATAATTAATTAATCGATCAATCAATCCAGAATAAAATCATTGCTGAACACTCCCTTGCACATTTGATCCCCATTCTGCTATCAATGTCTTGGGCTTTTTGATAAGAATGTACGAGAATGTAAAACTTGTTATGCGTATTAGCGAACACCACTTCTAGAATGTGCTATAAGCCACTGCAATGTTATATCAATATTGTCTTTTTCTTTGCATGAAATGCTATAGCAACAGATCTCACGGTCTTGAATGGCTGATAAATTCCTGAAATAAAAAGGTATTATGTTTATATGTAGTTGCAATTTTACACAAAGTTTACTTATAATTATTGTTTCATTGTGGAACAACTATACATACATTCTTTCTATAAGTCCATTCTCATCCAAAGCATGAGGTAAATCCCTTTTGTTACCGAGAACCAGTACCGGTATACCAGAGAGTTGTGGTTTATCTAACAAATTGTGTAACTCATTGCGACTTGCTTCTATTTTTTCAGCATCAGCTGCATCTACCATATATACTATTGCATTCACTCCTCTGCAATATCTTTCCCACATGGATCTAAACCTTGGTTGGCCTCCAATATCCCACACCTTTATAGTGACATTACCTTTTGTAATTTTACGCATGTTAAATCCAACAGTAGGAATCATATCTTCACTAAACTGTCCCGACTAAAAGAAGAAAAATATTTTATAAAAATGTTTCAAGATAATACAATTATTATTCAGATGGAGCTGTTCAAATTATAAGAACAATATCAAAGACTAGTTAATACATTTGTAAAGACATCCTAAAAAAGTATTCATGCATAATTTTGCTAAATTGTATCAGGAGAACAGAGAAAATGTGAAATGGGAAAGCGTATGATGACACGCTTTCTTTTGCGCCCTTGTATGTTTCGCTTAACAAAGATATTGCCTTAAATATCTCATATGACATAGCCCCAAGAGATAATACTCGTGCTTCAGGGGCTAAATTTTTGATACCCCTGAACTGAAGGAAAGCAGATGTTTATATATTTATTGGAATTATTTAATATCTACATTTATCTATGTAACAAAAGGAATATGGTAACAAGAATCATCATTGTTTCCAATTAAAAAATTAATACACAAAGATGTGCAAGTTAAATTTTCACGCAAGGGCGGATGCGAGTTTGAACCAATGACAAAATTATTTCGAACGAAGTATAGAATCTAACCAAAACTATGAACATTTTGGAGCTTTGTTGAAATCGAAGAATTCACGAACGAATAGAATTTACATTGAAAATTTATTTTATTAACAAAAATGAGGATAAAAATATTGATCAGAAAATTATATTTCAAAAAGAATTTGTCGTACCGCTATAACGTTTACAAAGGTGGTTTTTCCACTGTACTGCAAGCCGACAAGAGTGAGTTCCATTTCTTCTTTCCAGAAGAGGGATTTAAACCAATCCAAGATCCGATTAATAAGGGCCAACATTTTGCAATCGTTCGGAGGAACTCTTGCTTTAACCGGCAGAAAAAAATATACTCAAAGTACACCGCTCACTGGATTTGACATGTAATCATTTGCACTCGAGTACGACGTCAGTCCGTCAGCTCCGAAAGTATGTACCGCGCTAGTCAGTGGTTGGCGCTGACTAATCGCGCGGCACTGCTATTTACGATGCGTCACAAGATGTTATACACAAATTTATCTCATGAAAAAGAAATATCTCAGCTGCTAAACAAGCTTATCGTAGGTGGTGGCAGACAGTGGTCGAACGATCTTGACAGTTCGGGCATTGACGCGCAGCAGAAGACGTTACAGTGGTTCTCAACCTGATGTCGGTCACGTTTCAGTATCTCGGTTAATTAATAATTTCGTGAGTAGGAAACATAGGCGACCTCTCTCCATGCTTCTGACAGCATTTTAACATCGTGTATACCACATTGTTACAGGTTTTTTTATACTACAAAGTCTTTTAAGTAACTGGAATTTTATTCGGTATTGTATGGTTTTGTGTGGGTGTAACTGAAATTTTTGTTGGGCTGGGTCAGGTCCACTAACTTAATAGTGTCAACCCCTCGTATTCAAGGGCTTTGGAAAATGTTAAGATTTAAAAATTTGAAATCTAGATTTTGGAAATTTGAAAATGTAGAAACTTGAAAATTCATAAGTTCGAATATTGAAAGTTTGTAAACTTGAAAATCTAAATATTTAAAAATTTGAAATTTCTCTGTTGCCAATGTGCTATTAAAAGCCCGTGAAAAAGATTTGCTCAATCGGCAATATAGCAACTATCTACTATAATAGCTTATAGACATTGTATTCTACAGTGGGCACTTGCTTCCTACTGTATTACCATTGCTCTCCTATTTCACATATACTCAGTGATCAAAATATACGAATATCGAGAAAAGATAATGATGCAGAAAGCATACAAAACGAAAGACCACTATATATCCATACTTGGCATTAGAAATGCACAATACGTATGCGCATTGTCCTTAGTTGCATGATCCAACCAATCAGAGTTAGCATGCGCAGAACGAATCAAAATTCATCCGACGAGTATGATCTCTCGTGAAACTTATAATGGCAGTGGTATTCAACTTTAAAATTTAATTCTTACAGAGCGACTCATTATAAATACTAAGAAATTTCGAAACATATTAATTTTTTTTCTGTATAGTAATATGATAATTATTTTGTATATAGTCAATTCAATATTATAATGTCTCGATTGAATTATTTATATGTAAAAATCACATAACTTTACTGTTGGTATTCAATGGATTTCAATGCGAATACGGTATGATCGAGTTCAGTTTATTTTTAGTAGAATTTTAAATTCTGACCATATTTTCTTTACGCACCACTGATCCATGACATTATATTAACTACTTCAGCGATTGCATAGCAACTATTATAAGCCTCTGACGACGAGAACCAAGTTGTTTTGCATACAGAGAACAGTTCTTTCTGTAAAATCTGATTCATGAAATAGGTCAGGATGTATTGAATACTGCATTCATCATTGTCCGCGATCAATTATGTATGCATACTTACTTCCGTTTTAATCCCTTCGTATCCTTATTGTAATTTGCACGAGATCTGTAATTCTTTTAGCCGGTTGTATTTTAGTTCAAGACTAAAACCGTGAATGAATAACAAATAACTTCCTTTATTTCTCACAAAGGATTTGTCAAGTGAACAAGTGCCGGTTGATTTTGTATCGGTAACTTCCTTCATCAAACATAACATAGATGTAAAAAATATATTACAACATATCTTTGTTTTTTAGATGACAAGAGGAAAGGGCATTTGGAATGTTTGCAAACTGTTTGACTGAAAGGTTTTAGTCGCTTGCGATAAAACTCGTTCACATCGCTGACACATCTGTACATTGTACAAATTGTATAGACAGATACTACATAGTTTTTTTTTTAGCTACAAAAAAATGTAGGGTCAGAAATTTCTAGGGAATTTCTAAGGAAATTTTAGGACAGTTCTTGACAGACTCTAGATAGGTAGGTTATGAGAGAACAGGACCTAGGAATATTCTAGGAAGATTCTGAAGAGAGCCTAGGACTTTTGCTTATTGTTAGTTCATTCGTAAATCGTTATTATGTACATAGCCGCATTTACAGAACGATTCATTAGTCATAATAAAAAGGTTTTTCTTTCGTTGTTGTTGCTGTTGCTTTTCTTTTTAAATAACTATTTTTATTCGTAATATCTAAATGTAAATCTGTGTATAAATTATTATTATGCGCACGGTACTCACGTTACGTGACTTTATTATCCCTCTTATTTTTTTTTGTTCTTGTATTTTCTTTTTTTACTCTAACGTCAATGACGCAATGACTGTAACCATGATTGTTCGCAGGTTTCTTACGACGGTACAAAACTATCCTACCTATGTACAAAATGTACGAAACGTGCAAAGCGAACGAAACACCGAGTGGACCGTTTTGTGTCATGCTATTCGATCACGTGCGTCGTTCGATAAGTAGCCGACAGCTATTGCTCCTCGTATTCTCGCATTATTCACGCGTGCATTCTTTGCTCCGTTAATTTGAAATACTTTCAATTATAAATTTCGTAATGGGCAGAGATGGTTACGTAAATATATAAAACTGCAATACTACTGTATGAGTTGATATGTTTTCCTAGGAAGAGTGGAGGTGAAAGGAAAACTTTGTAATTTTCTTGCTTATAGATAGCTAATTTTCCAATTTACAAACTTTCAAATTTGAAGAATTTGACATTTGGTAAGGTAAGGATTTGCAGCTTTAGAAATTTGAGAGTTTAGAAACTTTGGAATGGTTGAGGTACGAGGATAGCGCTTGTCTAATTAGCTGCTCGATAAATAACCGATTCTTGGGGAAGCCTCGAATTCGATTACTTATAGAACGACGTCCGTATGTTTGCCTGTACGATACTATAATACAACGTTTCGACAATCGTTATGTTAATTGTTGTAATTCTATCGGCAATACGTACAAACAGTTTCTTTAGCATACAAACAGCTATGTATATAAAATCCCTTCATGCCGAAAGGGTGAGCAAGTATCCGTTATTAAATATCGCGTAACACGTACGCGAGACACACGCAAACGTTTTTTTTTTCACAGTCATAAAAACATTTCATTTATGGAATATACAAAACGACCTATATTACAAACCACCCGCTTAGAAAAATAGAAGTATTTTGCTTTGTTAGGTTTAACGTGTGCGAAATCGATAAAAACTTTGATCCTCGTGTTCCCAATCGAAACGGTCTGTTAAAACATTATAAACGCTCGTAGACATCCCCTAACTAATCAACAACGATTTTAACAACGCCGGCGACGAGGTTAAACAATTCGATTAACAATTTAGCACTACAGAGATTCGCGGTTTAAATACAAAAACGCTCTAGTTTATTCCGTATGTATTGTCACGTCCGAGTCCTCCCCCTCCTTTTTCTCTCACCAATGTTTGATAATCAGCCAGTAATACTGCGCAGTTTTAAAATATAATAATAGATCTGCATAAAGTATGGGGCGTGGCATGAAGTGCGTAGCATACGGAGGTACCATATGAGTACCATATGATTTGGGAATTTAGGGATTCAGAAATTCGGCTATTTTGCAAGTAACTAACCAGGCAATTGGGTTTCGCCCAAGAAACACAAGAACGTTACTTGCCAAGCCGCTCATCTGGCCTGTTGCCAGTATTCAAGAGCATGAACATAGCTTACCAAGCCACTTGCGGACTAGCTACTTGCCTAATTTGAATGGGTTACAAGTCTGGACTATTGACACGTCTCACTGGAGTTTACAAACACAGGTCAAATCAATGTCAATGTTCAAAGAGGTCTCTAAGGGCTATACCTGTTACTTTGGATTCGAATGGCTCAAAAACCACATGCTTCTATTTATGAAAAAAGGAAGACTATTCTAGATTCTAGAATCTAGATAATTTTTACATCAAAAAGAAAAGAAGAAAGATTGAACAGCAGACTCGGACGTGGCATCATAACGTAAAGATGTCCAAGGAAGCTTCTGGTTTCATTCCGTGGTCATTTTGTGACCACTGGAGAATATGTACCATAGACAAGGTATAAGATGGAGTGCTACTACTGATACTTGATCTCTAAGAGTTTCCGTATAACGTGTTATAACTATTGAACACGAGTACAATTTGGAGCAGAGTGGACAGAGCTTTCTTGGACATCTCTGATACAACGCATGTTTAACGACGCGATATGTCGATAATCACAGATTCGACATTGCCGACCGTGTTACAAAAATGAAACGCGACCCCTTTGTTTATCGTCAATGCGAATTCGTTGGCGGTTATTGCGTACACTGTCAAGAACAGTGATAAACAGATGCCCGCTGAAGAGCGGCGAGCATTTGCGTACAACACACGGGCAGCGATAATGCGTACGAGAAATAAAACGATATTGATTTTATCTCCCCACTTTTGGCAACTAGACGACTACAGCAGACTATTACAATAGACTCTCGTTATATTGCCATTTGCCTTTACATGGACTTCCATGTACACTAGTGTAGGTGAAAGTATCCGTGGCAATATAACGCAAGTCAACTTTCATCGATGCTCCTTGAGTGCACGCAGCGCCCTCTTACAACTGTCTATCACTATTCTAAAACATCTTACGTAGACGTTAAAGGCACATCTGTTACTCGCAAGGCACGGATGACGCTTCTTATCGCTTTCATGAAACCGAAAACTCTAATGTCCTCGACAATATGAGTTTTCTTTGCTATGCGTGACTCCGCGATGCTTACGACATAATCGACATAAAAGCCAGTCAGTGATTAGTTAATACGTATCCCTCTTTTGTCCTAACTGAGTGGCTTTTGAGTCGAATATATCGGACAGATAACGTATTTTATGTACAATGCTGAATTACGGTTAGTTGTGTGTACCACTGCCAGATAAAGAACCATCGAATTTGTTTACCGACACTTTCCAAAGTTCGCGAGGAGCATACTTTCAAAACGAATTGGCAACGCTACAATTCTATAAAATAATATATTTAACAAATGCTAGTAGTAAAAAATTGATAAAAGATACATATATACTTTTTTGGGGAAAAAAGAAGCAACTGTTCTTAAGGTGGTTGTATCGCGACAACTAAGTTGGAAAGTTAGGACCTGAATTGGATTGTAAAGTACACAATTTTTAATATAAAATAGGTGAAAATATTTATCTTTTTTCTATCATTTGATACAAGCCATTGAAGAGAAGCGTACATGTTATTTACATTCATTAACAGTTAAATTTCAAAGAGCTTTTATAATAAAATCTGCGATACAACCACTTTAAGCTTCAATTTCCAGAGTGAAATATTCTATATGCCTAAAGATATACAACTCGATTCTCGCATAACCTAATTATTTTCTCATCACCGAATAGTTTTGCGAAATTAAACTCTCATTGTAGACTGGTAAATTTAAAATCCTGTTTCCGTGGCGTTTATGTAACTCATGATTGTGTGACATGAAAATATGTGGGCAGTTCTATTAACTCGCTCCAATTAAGGTCACGAGTACAGCTGTAATAAACCATGAATTTTCTAACACCTGAGGACCCTAACCGAAAGAAAAAACAGAGAATCAAAGATCTTTTAAAATTACGTAACGAGATAACGGTCAGTGGCATTGTTACGTAATCCTACTCCAAGACACACCGTTAGCTCCTCTTATATAATTCCCTGTTTTTATATAATCTTTGAGCGGCGCACGAGCGATGACAGCAAAAACATTTTGCGGTTCGCTATCGTCTTGTGCAGCATACTTGAAAATTATATAAATCGAAAAATATTTTTAACAATATCTAATAGTGTCGATGGTTGGAGGTTAGGAAGGGGGAGGAGAATCGATCAGGCAATTTCACTCGGACCCCAAGTAGGTGAGAGTAGTTTTTACTTGTAGACAGAAATGTTGCGGAAGGCCTCGCAATTTCACCACGGTCAGTAAGAAAACAATCATTACTCGATTACGAATATTGCATCGTAACACGGGCCAAGATTACCACGGTCGGTAATGTAACTGTTGCATCTTTAAAACAAAGTTTTTGTACACTCGGTTGCAACATAGGCTTCCTTCGGATAAGGAAGAGTGTAAAGGAAGGAGTGTTACCACTTGTTTGCTAATTGATTTTGGCAGATCAAACATCGACGCTGTATAAAATCTGCATTCATAGATGAACTACTTTAAGAAGTTCTAATTAATAAACATGTCACATATGTACATAATAAATGCAATACAAAAGGTATTTATTTAATATGATACAAAGTACCATTCACTCTTCAAATCTATTTCTATTGAAAACAGTGAATGTGTACGTAATTCAACAACATTCCTAAATTAAAAAAATTGATTTCGTTCACTCAGCGAACCTTCGTTCGCAGTTTGCGGCGAACGAATTAAAACGATTGGTAGTTCCTCGATCCCTTACACCGCCACTTTCCCTAGCAAAACCCAGGATGCTTCCCAGTATATCGATACAAAGTTATCGGAGGAGAAACGGATGCATTCAGTCTATCGTTCATCATGGCAATGCAAAGACGTATGTTATTGTACCATATTCGTAACAGCGGCTTGCCGACTCGATGGAACCGATTTATCGGTAGAGGCAGGTGTACGCACAGCGAACCGAAGAGACACGTCACGGCTACTTGAATCGCGACAACAGGAATCCGTGACATTGAGTCGCGACATCCGGGTGTACCTTGGGTACATTCTATACGTACGTACGTAAAATGTACATACTGTATGTTCTTACAGTGGAAGCGGATGGTCGGTGAATGTTCGCATTCCGCAGTGAAAGCGTATTTCCGTTACTGGTCGTTAGCGAGCCGAAGGTTGACAAAACACTAAACGGACTGTACACTAGTGAATGTGGATTTATATATTAACATTCACCGATTTTCACACTTCGGCAGAGGTGTACATTCGCAGACAATAATTTATGTTCACTGACCATCTACTTGTACTGTGACACACTCATACGTATATACACATATCTCTCTCTCTCGTACATGCTTCCCTTTCTTTCTTTCCCCTTTACCATTTCACATTAAAATTGGTCGCAATACGGAACAACTTTTGTACTTTCGCGTACATTTCTCCATTCAGGTTTCGAGGGACCCGTTACAGAACAGAAGGATGAAAGAGCGAAACCCGGATTGCGACTCGATGAATCGATGGAAAAAAACGAGACGAATCGATGACGGCCACGAAGAGACGCGATCAGGTCACTCGGTCGACGTGTACGATTTTCGAAGATTCAGCTCCGAAGCGGCCAAACTGTCGCCCTTCACGTAATAGTCGGCCGCGTCCCTTCTTCCCGAGGAGGTGCTGTTGCCGTTGCTGACCGTTCCGTTTGCTACGCCGTTCGCGTGGACACTTTGCTGGCCATCCTTGCGAGGTTTCCTTCTCTGCAAGTAACTCTGTTGATAGAACTCGTTGAAAAGGAAGAAGAACATGGTCGCGTGAAGCCCGATCCACCAGACGAACGCCTTCGGGTAGTTGCAGTCGATGAACAGCAGCTGGAACGCGTGGATCATCACGGCAACGAATTGGACCATCTGCAAGACGGTCAGGTATTTCTTCCACCAGAGGTAAGGCTGCAGTTTCGGTCCCATCGCGGCCAGCAAATAGTACGTGTACATCACGATGTGGACGAACGTGTTCAGCAAGCCGAAGAAGGTAGAGTGACCGCCTGAAAAATAAGGAAGCTGTAGTTGCGGATATTTGGAGCGAGATAAGTTGCTTTTTAGATTTTCTTTGGGTACCAGGTGCTGATCGAGACGGAACTTGATTTAGAAGGTAGAATTATTGCGGAGATATATAAACTGAACTTTAATCGATATCTTCTTTGTAATTAGGTCAGGTATTTAGGTCAGATGCAAGAATGGTATTTTGAACTGCAGATGTCTGGAGCATGTTCAGTGGTAGATTGCTTTTTGAACATTGCTACTTCTGAACTTGGAACCTTGGAAATCTTGGGACCTTGGAACTTTAGGACGAACAGTATCACTTTAAGCATGCGGTTTAAAAGTAATTTCAAAACTGTTTTAACTGCCTTTTGTTACTAGTTATTATAGCTCTAATAAGAGTTATTAAAACTGTAAAACTCTAAGGAACAATATCTTTAAGCATTAGCTATGAATTTTAGTTCATATCCTTTTATACAGTTCCTTTTATTAATTTTCTTTCGTAAACCGTTTCCACGACTCTTTTGTACATTCTCTTTTTTAAATTAATATTTAATTAAAGAGGATCGCCTACGTACCAGGTGTGAGTTTAACGCCGAACCACACTGACATTGGCATGCAACCATGATGAATAACGTGCAACGTCGACACGTGATCGTTCTTCTTCCTCAGTACGAAGAAGATCTACAAATTTGGTGTACAACAAGAAAATCTTAGACCAACAACGAGTCACCAAAAGAGAAATAAAATAACAAATCATATATCGCAATTTGATTCATTCCGATGCAAAAGGTATATTCGGGTGTCTTGTACTTACCGTGTCCATGAACTCCGTGAATTTGGAGAAGTAATACCACCAACAAGCGTGCACCATCTGCGCTTTGCAAAATATCAATTAGACAAAATTTTTAATCATCGTGGTATAATAAACAATTCAAGAGCAGATCCTCGACGATTCTGACTTTATGAAATTACTTTTCTGACTGAAAATGAAGTAGTAATAAAGTGAAGTATACAGGGTGTAGCAATGTAGGTCTCTGAAATGGTAGCTGACGTGATTTTGAGTAAGATTTCCCTTTGCGAAAATGGGGTTTGAAGCATTGTTTTTGAATTATTAACGAAAAATGCGGAGCTATCAGAGCGCGAGGATTACGCATGCGCAGATGCGAGAATGACAGCTTCGAATAACGTGTAGTTATCCAACGCGTGGTAATCCGACGTGTAGTAATGCAACGCGTGGTAATTCGACGCATAGTAATGCAACGTGTGGTAATTCTACGCGTAGTAATTCAGCGTGGGGATATCCAACGCGTAGTAATCCAACGCGCGGTAATTCTAAGCGTAGGAATCTAACGCGTAGTTAACCAACGCGTAGTGATCCAGCGTGTGGATATCTAATGCGTAGTAACCCAGCGTGTGGATATCCAATGCGTAGTAATCCAGCGCGTGGATATTCAACGCGTAGTAGTCCAACGCGTAGTAATGCAACGCGCGGTAATTCTAAGCGTAGAAATTTAACGCGTGGTAATCTAACGCGTAGTTAACTAACGCGTAGTAATCCAGCGTGTGGATATCCAACGCGTAGTGATCCGACGCGTGGATATTCAACGCGTAGTAGTCCAACGCGTAGTAATGCAACGCGCGGTAATTCTAAGCGTAGAAATCTAACGCGTGGTAATCTAACGCGTAGTTAACTAACGCGTAGTAATCCAGCGTGTGGATATCCAACGCGTAGTGATCCGACGCGTGGATAATCAACGCGTAGTAATGCAACGCGCGGTAATTCTAAGCGTAGAAATCTAACGCGTGGTAATCTAACGCGTAGGAATCTAACGCGTAGTAATCTAACGCGTACTTAACCAACGCGTAGTAATCCAACGCGCAATAATCCAGCGCATAGCAATCCCCGCGCTCTGATTGGTCCGTGTTTTTCCTTAATAATTCAAAAACGGTGCTTCAAACTCCATTTTTGCAAAGGGAAATTTTATTCAGAATCAGCTCCTCCTCATTTCTGGGACACTAGTTTAACCCTGTATAAACTTCATTACATGATTAAGAATTTGAAAAGCTTTCGGTAATTATTATCTTTGGAGATCTGGAAATTACATAATTTAAAAATCTGTAATATCTTCATTAATTATATCAACTCTATGAGGCCATAGACCGCCATTATTTTGCCACTGTTTTATTATCTGTAACAAATGACAAGGTTAAAAAAAATTTCGAGGATTTGCTCTCGAGTAACATACGTCAATAAACTGTCAGTGTACCTACAGGGTTATCAAATGAAAAGAATTGTAAACAGTGTAACTGGCATCGTGTAATGTATATAAATGATGTCTGTGTCAGGTTTCTGTTGTTCACGATTCGTAGTCTGTTAAATGGTGTTAATTGCATTAAGCAGCTATTTCGAAGTGTGTTAGCTTATTTACAATAACTACAATGTATTCAAATGCTACTGAAGATTTTTAGTGGCATGTAGAAGAAATAATACAGTTGCGACTACAGGTATTTGTATAGAGTAATAGAGGATGCATGAGAAATGCAAAAAGATATTTGCTTTATAATTTTGAAATGGTTTAACAAGAGTTCTATCAGTTTTAGTGTGACGTTTCAAACTTGTATTTAATTTAATACGGTTTAATTAACATGTTCGCTAAGGCCATTTTATTGTAAGTTTACACGTGGTTGAAGTTATGTACTAATATTTTTTAATGTTCGTATAAGAGCAATAGTGTGCGATGTACATTTGTGGACACTGATAGATAATCAATTTTTTAACTTACAAAATTCAAAAGCTTATCACATAAAACATAGTTCTGAAGGATCTTCAAAATGAACTCAAATGTTTGCTCTTTCCTTTCAAAATATTATGTGACAAAACATAGTATACATACTGAGTGCTCATAGTAATTGAATGTTTCTAAAACTTGCTAATTATCAGGCAAAAAATAGTACAAGTAAAGATATAAAAATTGAACACAACTTTGGAAAGTGATATTACATTCACGTGACATTAGAAGGTGATATTACATTCACGTGATGATTGTTTAAAAAAAAAGAATCACAGCGAACTATTAATTAAACCATTTTGTACCAATGCACATTGAGCAGTTTTTGTGTTGAAGTGTGCCGAATAAATGTTCCAAGAAAACGCGTCAAATAGAGTAATACTAAATCATCAGTAAAAGTCCAATGTTTCTGACCTGCTACCCAGGTCCTTCCTAACAGATTATCTTTAATTTTTGATAAGTGTAAGAAATCTCGAAAGGTGTTTATGTGAAGATTTGCGTGTTAATTTGGGGAATGATCACCCACCCTCATTGCTTGGGGTCGATCGCTGTAGTCTACGGGTTGACACCTTATAGAATAGTCGCCAGTCAGCCAGCCGGACATTGCTATCTGCAACCACAACCGCCCACAGACCATTCTCCGATCAATGAAAAGAATAAACAAATCAAAGATGAAAGGTAGGCAGAGATTAAAAAGGAGCAGAATTAAATTCTAAGTCCTCGCTGTTTGAGGGTGTACCCGCTAATCTACTTTGTAGAAGGACATCGAGTTAGGACAGCGGATTTAGACCGAATTAAGTCCTGGTTAGGATTTAATCGATATACTGTATAATAAACACAAATATGCTGTAATAGTACAATTACGTAATGGTAGTACAAGTATTACAGGTAGAGTAACACGAGAAGTGTGGAAAGCAGCGAGCATGGCTTTCTTATATTTTATGTAATTTATTTCTTCGGTGTATACTATATTACTACAATTCTAGAATTTTATATATTTTACTCTATTAAATTTTTTAGGGTCATGCTCGTTACTATACACGATACTAGTAACGTGTGGTAATCTAACGCGTAGTTAACCAACACGTAGTAATCCAGCGTGTGGACATCTAACGCGTAGGGATTCAATGCGTGGATATTCAACGCGTAGTAGTTTAACGTGTAGTAATGCAACGCGTAGTAATTCTAAGCGTAGGAATCTAACGCGTGGTAATCTAACGCGTAGTTAACTAACGCGTAGTAATCCAGCGTGTGGATATCCAACGTGTAGTGATCCGACGCGTGGATAATCAACGCGTAGTAGTCCAACGCGTAGTAATGCAACGCGTGGTAATTCTAAGCGTAGGAATCTAACGCGTGGTAATCTAACGCGTAGTTAACTAACGCGTAGTAATCCAGCGTGTGGATATCCAACGCGTAGTGATCCAACGCGTGGATAATCAACGCGTAGTAGTGCAACGCGTAGTAATGCAACGCGTGGTAATTCTAAGCGTAGGAATCTAACGCGTGGTAATTTAACGCGTAGTTAACTAACGCGTAGTAATCCAGCGTGTGGATATCCAACGTGTAGTGATCCGACGCGTGGATAATCAACGCGTAGTAGTCCAACGCGTAGTAATGCAACGCGTGGTAATTCTAAGCGTAGGAATCTAACGCGTGGTAATTTAACGCGTAGTTAACTAACGCGTAGTAATCCAGCGTGTGGATATCCAACGCGTGGATATTCAACGCGTAGTAGTCCAACGCGTTGCACTACTACGCAACTATTAGCAAACACAAGTACATACTTGATACTTTATTCAGTTATTTACTTTGTATGAAAAGAGGTATACCGGTACATTCGTTCACTTTTTTTTAACAATCAATAAAAATCTACTGGATCACAATTAGACATGCTCGTCACTATACACGATACTAGTACAGCAAATATAAGTACTCGATACTTTATTCAGTTATTTACTGGGTAAAGAGATATACCAGTACATGTGTTGATTTCGACAATCAATCCACTGGATTACACAATTAGAAACATGCTCGTATTTGTTCATTAATAATCAATAGAAATCCACTGGAGAATTAGAAACAAACTGCCAGACGTTCGAAGCTGTTCAATTAGCACAGAAATAACATAGAAAAGCCAACATAAAAGAAACGTGAATCGGAAAAGAAAAAAGCGTAAAGCAGAGATTAGCGTGATTGACTGGTTGGTCGCAGGCCGTTTTTCTTCCCTTGGTTGTCTACCTACAAAAGCAAGAAGCTACCAGTCAGTTTTAGACACGTGAAACGTATAATCGTCGTATACATACACGTAGCCACAGTTAACCTGTGATTAACATAATTTATTGCGAGAATGTTTACAGTGACTCGTGCGTTCTTCGGACAGATGCAACATTTACATAGTACTGCAACTGTGTACTTACAATATTTATCGTTAATAATTAAGTTATAATTTTTAATATTTTTCGTTGACAAAATTATATTGTTTCTTTATTATAAATATATTTTATTGTATTGTGTCTATAAATGTGTCTATATCAATTTTAAATTCAGGAAGAGTGTGATGTTATTCGATGAGTTACTTAAAAGAACCATAATTGAACTGGTGTCAAAGGACTGGTGTAACATAAAAGTCATATGGCCACATGTACGTATATAAGTATAAATGAAGGAGGTAATTTTGACATTTGTTGAAGTCCGTCTCGTTGAATCGTCGACCATCCATCTGTTGAAGGAAGAAGCTGAACTTACCCTAACCGCTGTTGGATCGTTGCTATAGTCCACCGGTTGACAGCGGAAACTATAATGGCCCCACCATCCTCCCATCAGGCTCTGTCGTTTTTTGTTATTTGTTTTGTACAAAATTAACCACGTTTTATACATTCTTTATGTCTAATGAAAACTTACGAGTTTGGAATACTTTGAGAAATTTACCGTCCCTCCTTACCTTCGATTTTCGCGTTAAGTACCGATTAATTCATTTTAACACGTTCCGATCATTATTTATGTGTGGGGTATTAACCTTTTCACTACAGATCTAGTCAAATATGTACTTTCACGGGTCAATCTTAATAGAGAAAATTTAAATTAAATTTAAGCTTAAATTTTTTTACCAAAAGAACTTTTCATGTCTGTCGTAAGGTGCATTATGAATTGTTTATTAAAATTGTAGCAAAATAGGGTGGTTAAGATGAACCGCGCCTCCTATCGTACTGGATAGGAGGCGCACTGTATGTGGTATTTGAATTGCGCGCGCAAGAGGAGTCACGTGACGTCCAGCGCCACTTTTGCTTTGGTCACCGAGTATAATAGATTAGAAATGATTTTACTCATAATACAACTAAACAAACTTTCATATCAGTCTCATAACGTAATATAAAATACAAGAAACTAACACCCATATAGATATATTCTGTTCTAACAAAAAAAAAATGAATGCAAAATTTAAGCGAGTGTAGTTTAAGTTTAGTTGGGTGACTATATTCTTTATAGCGAAAAGGTTAAAAAATAATAGACCGAGAATGAACTTGTTTGTTAAATAAATGGTACATCACAAACACGAAACTTTTCTTCCAAATGATTTGTATAATAGAAACAAAAATGGATTAATCGGTGACGTCATCTACAGTGTCTAAATGACACCAGATCTGTTCCTGATTTACATCGGACGGTACATATCACATACATGCAATAGACTCGTACAGACAGTATGCAAGAGCATACTTGATAAACAAACATGTAAGAGCAGAAGGCAGAAAGGGAAAGAAAACGGAAGAAGACGTAGAGAAGCGGGACATGCAATCGAGACGGGGTTGTTACCTCGTAGAACAGCCACGCTGAAAACACCATTTGGAATAGATTGTAGACTATCAGAGCGTTCTTTAATTGGAACGGCTTCCTGTTCTCCATCAATTTAGGGCCTAGAACTTTGACCACGTACACGTAGGTCAGACATATGAACAGAGTGGGGAATGGTGAACTCATCAGGAACCAATTCGTTGTCCTCTGATCTGAAATGCAATTTATTTTATTTAATATGAATTGTTGAAGATATAGGTTGTAGTGTTTGGACTGACATGATACACTGATGTGTCTGAGGACACTTGTGTCTCTTTTTAAGGAATAAAATATTTCATGTACATACATTACTTTTGCTTGTGAATTAGTGTAGTGGATTACTCTTAAATAAATTTAGTTGTTGAAGAAAGCAAAGACGTGTACATACATCATATTTGCTTGTGATTTACTATAAGTGAATTACTCTTAAATTAATTTAGTTGTTGAAAAAAGCAAAGATGTGTACATACATCATATTGGCTTGTGATATACTATAATGGACTACTCTTAAATTAATTTAGTTGTCGAAGAAAGCAAAGACATATACATACATCATATTGGCTTGTGATATACTATAATGGACTACTTTTAAATTAATTTAGTTGTCGAAGGAAGCAAAGACATGTACATACATCATATTGGCTTGTGATCTACTATAGTGAACTACACTTAAATTAACTTAGTTGTCGAAGGAAGCAAAGACATGTACATACATCATATTGGCTTGTGATATACTATAATGGACTACTTTTAAATTAATTTAGTTGTCGAAGGAAGCAAAAACATATACATACATCATATTGGCTTGTGATATACTATAATGGACTATTCTTAAATTAATTTAGTTGTCAAAGAAAGCAAAGACATGTACATACATCATATTGGCTTGTGATATACTATAATGGACTACTTTTAAATTAATTTAGTTGTCGAAGGAAGCAAAGACATGTACATACATCATATTGGCTTGTGATATACTATAATGGACTACTCTTAAATTAACTTAGTTGTCGAAGAAAGCAAAAACATGTATATACATCATATTGGCTTATGATCTACTATAGTGAATTACACAAAGTCAGTCAGTAAGTATTATTACTTTAAAATGTTACACAATTATAGTGTAAGAGTTGAGAATTTTTTAAAATGGCAATCTATTTTGGTGAATCAATTTCCTTCTTCTCTAAAATGTACCAGTGTGGAGTATGAACAATTTATACATAATACATGTACAAATTTTTCATTCATAATAAGCAGCAAATAAAAGAAAATATATTCAACCAAAATTATTTATAAGATCCAAGAAACTGATAGATACAGTGTTAGTTTATAAAATAATGTAATGGAGCTTGTAATAATTCATACATGTACACATTTTTCATTTATAAGTAACAAATAAATCAAAACATATTTAACTAAAATTATTTATAAGATTAGCTAGTATTAAACATTCTTTCGACTCCGAACTGAGCATTTACTCAGAATCTACTGTATCTGCTCCCAGTCGGTAAAAGTGTAATAACCTCGACCTTGAGATTTCCTCGCGTGACACATCCTGCTTTACCCTTCTCGTCCTTCGGAAGTTCAATCAACTACCGCGTCATTTACGTTGAAACCAGTCGTCAAATTTGTTTCATTAACCGGTCCTTGGTCGAGCGACCTTGGTGCGCGCTCGAGGCTGCTCGTGAATCATGAAAACCGATCAAAAACGAAAGCCTTTCCGATTCTCAGCTTCCACGTAGCGATGTCTACAACTGGAAGATTCAGGAATAAAGTTTCGTACGGCTGCGCGATATGAATTATTCATTCTCGATGGAGCTACCGTCACACCGGGACGGATGATGTTTATCTGCTGTTTCGTGTAATTCCAGCCTTATTTTTCGTGCTTGTGCGTTCATCGAAATCTCCAGATGCTTGCATTATTTTTATAACAGGATTGTGCTTGTGGACGTTGTTATATTGATGGAAACGAGAATAGATTACTTGAAATAAGATTAGGATGAAGTTCAAGTTCTAGTCATATTTCTGCATTAGAATAAAGGGTGGACACTTGAAGTTTGAATAACTTATTGTCTGAATAAATTAGTCATTTGAATTACTTGTTGAGACACTTGTTGAATAACTTATTGTTGATAGGAAAGAAGACCAAAATTATTTGGTATGAGGGTGATCATCCTAAGCAATTTACTTTGAGAAAATGGTAAAGACTGATGGTAATATTTGTATCAGCAACAGCAGCCAAGTTCAGGTAGCCTTTAGATGCCTCACATATTGACCTGTTTCACATACAAGACCTGTATAGTCTTTCACAAGTATTTGTATATTCCACAAGTCTATTAGTGGACAATTTACACTCCGTTTTGAAGCAATCATAAATATTCACTACTTATTGACCTATGCAGCAGGTAAACACTTTTCAATTTGAGCTGTTCAATGTCCAAAAATAAACAGGCTGCGCAATTCCTCTGTTTCCAGAAAAAATAAAGATGAACCTGTCTGGTGGAAATAGCTGTACCAGGAATTCTAAAAATTCTGAAATTTTTTATTACCATGAACTGTCATACCACATCATGGACTTATCTCGACGACGTCAATTTGGATGTTAATTTGTACTGCTTGAAAATGAATTCGGTATGAATTATCTAACGAATAGGAATTGAACGCACAGTTGTAAAGAATATAGGAATTTTTGACTTGGAAGCTTGGAAAAGAAATAAGCGGTGAAAGTTGAGATTACGAAAGAACGATTAGCCTATTCGGATTAATCCTGGTGAGCTGACTCCAAAAGTCATAAAAGTTTCTTCTGACGGGAATTGATATGAAGAGGATTGTTTCTGACCATTTTACGTACACTGAAAGGAAGCGTTTGTGCTCTGATTGCGCTATTACGAACGTGTTTGTATTATTTTTTAGAAGATCTTTTTCGCAAGGTCATGGTTGTGCAACCTTGGCGAAATCTTCATGCGAAAACATCTGTATGAGATACAATCTTCACAAGCTTCCAGACGGTTCTACAAAATATCCATGGAATTTTATGATTCAAGATTTTGCAGCCTGCGGAGTCAAAATTGAGGAAACACACTTTTATCCTAAAAATTATATCAAGTTTGCAAATGCGACTTTTTGTGTTGCAGTTTTATATTCTGTTATGCATTTTTCCCGACAAAGAAGTTATTGTGATCCACGTGTTTTTTCTTTCATTAAATTTATTTCGGAAATTGTCGGATGTGCACAGTTATTTATAAATTTGTTGATCGAAGGTTTCGATTAATATACAATTGCAAAATGTCTCGTTGAAAATCATTGTTTGTCAACACTGAAACAAATGCTTTCCTCACGGAAATCTTGAGATTCCATAACAAGTAAAAATTCAAACAAAAATAGCGTAATGAGGCAAAATATTGTCGTGACACTACAATAACAAAGATTATTTTACTTCGGTCAGTTCATACATACATATTCTTCAAATATATTTTCTAGAGCAATCATTTTGGTATATTCTTCTCTTTCACAACTTTTCAACGTCGTAAAATTGATCAAAATACTTCGAAAGACAATACAGAAAATTGATTACAAATGTATTCCAAATTATTAGAGATTGACATGAAAGTAGTTTTGCTCGATTTAAATTTCCCGCTCGTTTATACGATCAATTTAAAGGGGCAGTTTTCAAGAGATCAAAGGTTTACTGGTCTGTACAATAATCTATACATATCTGTACAATTGCTATATTATTTCAAGCTCCATTAATATTCAAAGACAATATTAGTAATATACAGAAAATTGATTATAAATATATTCCAAATTATTAGAGATTGACATGAAAGTAGTTTTGCTCGATTTAAATTTCCCGCTCGATTGTACGACCAATTTAAAGGTACAGTTTTCGAGAGATCAAAGGTGCCGACAGAAAGTGTGGCCTCTGGTTTACCGGTCTGTACAATAATCTGTACATATCTGTACAATTGCTGTATTATTTCAAGCTCCATTAATATTCAAAGACAATATTAGTAATATACAGAAAATTGATTACAAATGTATTCCAAATTATTAGAGATTGAAATGAAAGTAGTTTTGCTCGATTTAAATTTCCCGCTCGATTGTACGAACAATTTAAAGAGACAGTTTTCGAGAGATCGTGCCTACCAAAGGTGCCTCTGGTTTACTGATCTGTACAATAATCTATACATATCTGTACAATTGCTGTATTATTTCAAGCTCCATTAATATTCAAACACATCCGATATCATTTGAATACAAACCCAAATAAACCCAGAATAAATAACCCAGAGGGTTAAAATCCGCCCACGATACAAATTTAACTCGAGTAATAAAGGTACGAGTAGTAAAGATACAAATACAGGTGGAGTTGTCTGATTTATAAGCTTACCTGCATTTTTGTCGAGTATCTCGTGGAGCCGGTCCACGTACTGCATTATAATCGACATCTTTCTTCCTTGTCCCGCAGGGATCCTCCGTAAAATTTATTCGTGGCGAATAAATCAATGGCAACGCAACTTTTCACCGACGGACTCGCGTGTTCCTGGAACATCCAAAAGGAGAAAGAGGTTATCATAAGATACAATGACGAAGGTCAATTATGAAAGTATATTAAAGATAAAAAAAACAAAATGGACAACGTTATTCGTGGCCTTGTACGAAAGATCCTCGAAAGACGTCAGGTTGCTAACTTGATCTGTTTGAAAGATACACCTAACCTTCAATTTCAATGAAATTGAACGTTAAAAAAATGACTTGCAACTGGTACTCCGAGGACAACCAGTCTATTTAATTTTTCTTTCGGTTACTTAACTAGTTTTCAAAGAAAATAATAAGTGTAGAGTATTTTAAAATGTAGTAGTTCTCGAATAAAATAATAAGTGTACAGAATTTTAAAATATTTGTAATGCATCTTTCAGTGGATGTCACAGAAAGTTATTGTATAAAGTACAGGGTGAAATGTAAGATATTAACATGTGTTAATGTTATGTACAGTAGTGGTATCATGCTAGCTAATAAATTATATAATTACAATTTGAACAGGTCTTTTAATTTCATGGAAAATATGTAAAGTGCTCAAAATGTGGTCCTAATTTGATGACCAGGGACGAGGATTTCACTGAAAGTTTCTGCAGACATCACAGGGTTGAAATACAAGATATTAACATGTGTTAATGTTATGTACAGTAGTAAAATCATGCTAGCTAATAAATTATATAATTACAATTTGAACGGGTCTTTTAATTTTATGGAAAATATGTAAAGTGCTGAAAATGTGGTCCTAACTTGATGTCCAGGGATGAGAATTTCACTGAAAGTTTCTGCAGACATCACAGGGTTGAAATACAAGATATTAACATGTGTTAATATTATGTATTAATATTACTAGTAGTATCATGTGTAGTTAATAAATTAATTACAATTTGAACAAGCCTTTCCACAAAAAAAGTCTAAAATTCTGAAAGTGTATAGTAGTCCTAACTTGATGACCAGGTAGCTGTAATACCATTCTAAACCGCCAGTTTTTTCAAGTTTTTCTTTTTGCTACCTCGAACGAGGGCAGATTACCTAACACCAGCTGATCGACCGGTTACATAAAATATGTTCGATCCGTGTCATGATTTTCGGTATGGCTATTGAATTAGAAGCGATTTCGCGCGCGCCACCCAAAATCGGTCCGATCCGAAATTCACCTCGTACTTTCGCTTACGAAAGTGGCTACACAGTTTTTGTTATGGGTTACACGGACAAAACTCGCGCAACTTATGGGCCGACCATGAATCGTCACGGCCTTGAACCATCACGGACTACTATTACCTTCAAATGATCAGCGTTCGAATTTCACTTGTCAAACCCTTTCGAACCCTAGGCGATGAAACTTATTTTGTAGGAAATTTTTCTTAAAATATAACAACACATTATTTTCCATTTTCTGCCTTGTAGCAATGACACCCAACTGTAACTCCTAACTCTAAAATTACTAAATTGATCAAATGACTGCTTTGCAAGTTTATTATTAATTGTTTAATCGCCTAATAAATTTTTTATTAGGCCATATTATTTTCTCAAAATATAATAACATAAAATTTTCCATTTTCTGCCTTGTAGCAATGACACCCAACTGTAACTCCTAACTCTAAAATTACTAAATTGATCAAATGACTGCTCTGCAAGTTTATTATTAATTGTTTAATCACGTAATAAATTTTTTGGTAGGCAATATTATTTTCTCAAAATATAATAACACAAAATTTTGCCTCCATTTTCAGCCTTGTAGCAATGACCCTATCAACTCATAGCAGACACCCTATCAACTGTAACCTCTAACTCTAAAACTACCAAGCTGGTCAAATGACTGCTCTGCAAGCTTATTATTAATTGTTTAATCACCTAATAAATTTTTTATTAGGCAATATTATTTTCTCAAAATATAATAACACAAAATTTTGCCTCCATTTTCAGCCTTGTAGCAGTGACCCTATCAACTCATAGCAGACACCCTATCAACTGTAACCCCTAACTCTAAAATTACTAAATTGATCAAATGATTGCTCCACAAGTTTCCTATTAATTGTTTTAATTAACAAACGAATGGTTTTTGCAATAATTTTTAGCGAGAGGTAGTCCTCAGATCCAGTTACATCAATAACCACCATTAGTTAACGATTTCAAGGACTGGTATAAAAAGCAGAAAAAAGACGAAACTAGATAATTGCTTAGTTCCACGCCGCGAGTGCCGACCGCTAATTAATTACGTCCCTGAAGCCGACTGGCCAGAAATAGGTACAGAATGGTGTGAGAAAAGATATCCTCGTTATATTACAAATACAACCAAAGAAACAAAGGAATAATCATAATTAGTTTCATTCGCTAATAATTCCTAGTCTATCTCGTTGATAGACAAATGAAAAAGACGTTCATCTGTGTAGTTTTACAAAAACAACGTTTTTCAAAATGTATTAAAAAATAAATATACATAAAATGTACATGAAAATCTAATCAAAAGGTGGATAGTTTTTAACCCACCTAAACTTAAAACTTAAAACACAAAAATAAAGGGTTGACACATTGCACTCAAAGGTATTTTTGCTGCTTTTTAATTGATAAATTCTTCTGGAGTTCTATCACTAAAAAATTGTCGGGTCAGATGGCGACGGTGTGACCGGCACCTAGCGCCCTTACGCCGCGCATTAGCTGCGAAGCGCCGGCCCTGCTCACTCGATAGACGATGGTTTGGTAACCCGTTGAATTTCGCTTTCAATACAACTCGGTCGACGAGAGAATTCTCGCCAAGGCCAATCGACAACGGACTTGAATGGATGTCGTCATTTATCATCGGCCAGCCGGTCACCGATTTGTACACGGACGCGGAGTCTAGCTCCTGTCGCTCTACCGTGTACACCCTTTTCCAAAACACTTGTTCACCATCTCAAAAATATCTACAATCGAAGGGTATTAAGGGTATACAGACGATGGCTACAATTTTTATATCCTTACAAGAGTATTTTTGTAAGACTGGAAGCTTTTGGATGATCTTTTAGCTGGAAGGATTACGGTTGTTTTAGGAAATTTTAACTATGGTCATCACCCTACTTGAATGTGGGTTATGCGTTAAAACACAGTGTTTATTATATTCTCAGGTGTGTCTTGTTGGTCCATAGTGTTTGATTATAACGCATATGAAGGTTATGGTTCGTTATGGATCATGGAATGTTAACTTTATCCTACCGTGTCCACAAATATCTACATATGACGAGATAAGTACATATGACTTTAGGGATGATCTTCCTAGAAAAACAAACGAGTTGATGTGGTGCAATTCATTTGAGAATCTGTAACAATTATATACACATATCCTAAAAGAATTTTTAGTATGCATTTGGTCAATGAATGTAAAACTACATATCCACATATATGTAACCCATGAAAAAATTATTTTGATGAAGAATGTATCAACAGTTAGTATAACTCACTTCAGAATCTGTAACAATTATATAAGAAATCCTAAAAAAATTTTTAATATGATTTAGTCAAACTAAACATCCACATATATGAAGAAATTATTTTGATTAAAAATGTATCAACAGTCTATAACATTCTGTGACTTCCACTTCTCCAACCCTTTTAATTTTACCGCCATTTCAACCCCCACATAAATTGAGCGTAGACTGCTACGAGTTTCGTGAGGTCTTACGAGACACTTAATTAGGAAATCGTTTTATCCGCGACAGATCGCGATACTCTGATCGTGGTCGCTTGCAAAACGAAAAGTCGAAAACGCGCCGAGCAAGCGAAATACCTGGAGAAATATATTGCGAAAACTGTATACATTATAATGGGCCGGGCGCAGAAAACGGGCCACAACACTCGTGTAGCCAGTGCGCGCGAGTTACGCAAGGAAGCGGTTGCCTCTTGGTATATACGCGTGCCCGCGTCGAAGCTGTGTCTCGACGCTGGAATCGTCATTAACGATAGGATGAACAAACCACTGACCTCAATATGCACGGGCTAAATGTTTCGATTCATTGGCAACAAACGATGCGACATGCTACGCACAACGTTGCAAATTAATGTTGCTTGCTAGGTCGATAACGATACACCTAAACAAGGTGTTTCACTCTGATCACTGTGCTGGGATCTGGACTTCTTCAGAGGGAACGATTTTCAAGATAATCGAGATAGTGCTTTGAGACAATGTTTCGAGATAATTGTGAAATAAGATGACATTGAAATTATCTATTAACTCTTTGTTGTGCTTTGACGAGGCACTCGTGACGCACTCACAACTCGAATATAACAAATCGTACTCAAATTTTTAATACTCTTCAATTTAAAATTTAGGTTCAATTACAATTTGCGTTATCAAGAATCGCTGAGTATAAAATATTTACAACATTTTAATTTTTATTTGTTTAAACATTATAGCTGTGAATAGTTCATTTTGACTGACGCACCTGACAAATAAATTGTGAAAGGGGTTAACAGAATTTGATATTATCTAATAATTTTACAGGAATCATTTTACTAAATTTTAGAAGATTTTTAAAATTTGCATTTACTGATTTAATTCTGAGTACTTATCGATCTTTATTGATTTATCATAGCGACATATTTGTGTATAGAAGTTGTGAATTGTGAAGTTGAATTTGTATGTGGAAAGATAAGTGTAGCAAATGGACTGTACCTATATATCTATGTAGTAGTGTCATTTAAATAGTCACTTTTGGAATCATGTCATGTAAAATGATCGATACAAGGGATATTGTGACACCGGTACAAAGTAATTACACAACCACGCGTGACCCATTATGCTAGACTGTTAATTACTGAAAGGTGTTTAGTCTCGTCAAGGTTGAGGATTGTAGATAAGTAAAAGGTACATGAAACGAAAACAATGACGTTCGCGACATTGGACAAATAAACTGAAGGAATTATGATCAACTTTATTTGTGGGGGAATAATTTGAATGTTACTTTGAATTTCTTATTGTGGCATTTTAAACTTGCTTTGGTGCTATTTGGGGTGTTTCAAATTTGATGTTGGGGCTATTAGGGTGTGAGAGACGCAATTAGGCTTGATTCGAGCATTTTAATTCGATTAGGTAGTATTCGGGATGTTTTGGAGTCGATAGTAGTTGGAATACTTTGAATTTGGTTTAATGTTAGTTGGAATGTACCGAACTTGATTTGAGATTAGTTGGAATATACGGAATTTGGTTCGATACTATTCGGAATATTCCGGACTTGATTCGCTACTAATCGGAATGTCCCGAATTCCACTCGCTACTATTCGGAATATTCCGAATTCCATTCGCTACTAATCGGAATATTCCAAACTCCATTCGCTACTAATCGGAATATTCCGAATTTCATTCGCTACTATTCGGAATATTCCGAATTTCATTCGCTACTATTCGGAATATTCCGAATTCCATTCGTTACTAATCGGAACATCCCGAACTTCACTCGTTACTATTCGGAAGATTCCGAACTCCACTCGCTACTAATCGGAACATCCCGAATTCCACTCGTTAGTATTCGGAATATTCCGAACTCCACTCGCTACTAATCGGAACATCCCGAATTCCACTCGTTAGTATTCGGAATATTCCGAACTCCGCTCGTTACTAATCGGAACATCCCGAACTCCACTCGTTACTAATCGGAACATCCCGAACTCCACTCGTTACTATTCGGAATATTTCGAACTCCACTCGCTACTAATCGGAATATTCCGAACTCGATGCGCTACTATTCGAAATATCCCGAACTCGATGCGCTACTATCCGAAATATCCCGAATTCGATGCGCTACTAATCGGAACATCCCGAACTCGATGCGCTACTATCCGAAATATCCCGAACTCGATGCGCTACTATCCGAAATATCCCGAATTCGATGCGTTACTAATCGGAACATCCCGAACTCCACTCGTTACTAATCGGAACATCCCGAACTCCACTCGTTACTAATCGGAACATCCCGAACTCCACTCGTTACTATTCGGAATATTCCGAACTCCATTCGCTACTAATCGGAACATCCCGAACTCCACTCGCTACTATTCGGAATATTCCGAACTCGATGCGCTACTATCCGAAATATCCCGAACTCGATGTGCTACTATCCGAAATATCCCGAATTCGATGCGCTACTAATCGAAACATCCCGAACTCGATGCGCTACTATCCGAAATATCCCGAATTCGATGCGCTACTAATCGGAACATCCCGAACTCGATGCGCTACTATCCGAAATATCCCGAATTCGATGCGCTACTAATCGGAACATCCCGAACTCGATGCGCTACTATCCGAAATATCCCGAATTCGATGCGCTACTATCCGAAATATCCCGAACTCGATGCGCTACTATCCGAACTATCCCGAACTCGACTCGCTACTATCCGAAATACCCCGAACTCGACTCGCTACTACCCGAAACATCCCGAACTAGTACCGCCACTATCCGAAACACCCCGAACTCGATTCGCCCCTTTCCAAAACATCCCCAACTCGATTCCATTAAAATATCTAAAATTCCATCTCACACTAAAATAATAAACGTCACATATTTATTTAGTTTGCAAATTTAAATAAATAAAGAAAATTAAATACAGCTCTGTCTCCATATCTTACACTTTTCTTATTTTAATGTCATCTAACCCAACATATCAATCTGATTCCTCTCCTTTATCACCACTTAAGATATTTATTGGTGCTATGAAAACTTGAAGAGACAGGATTACAGTATGTATTGGTATCCACATGGAATCGATACGACGTATCGCAGTCATGAGAATCTTAATGATTCAAGCGGCTTATTGTCAGAAATTAGACTTCAGATTCTTACATTACATGAGGTTATTCGATCGCTTTAAGTATGCAATACGCTTTAATTATCGTAGACAATAATGTCTATAATGTCCTTAATTATCATAGACAATAATGTCTATAATGTCCTTAATTATCACAGACAATAATGTCTATAATGTCCTTAATTATCACAGACAATAATGTCTATAATGTCCTTAATTATCATAGACAATAATATCTATAATGTCTTTAGTTTACCAAATATTCTCACAATATTTAATTATAATTGTTACTTACAGTTTCAAATAGTTAATTCGAACATTTCCAGTTAGGTTAGCGGACACATTCTTAATGTGTCAGGACATAATACAGACGATACATTAGTAAGGAAGATTTATCATATGTCATCCATATGTGGATGACATGGCAGTCAAAATGCAAATAGACAAATTGTACTTCACATAAGCAAAATCATGACAAAAATTTGTCAGTTGAAAACAAAAGTCGATGATGAATTAGATCATGTCTATGAGTTTGTATCACGTATGTAGAGATCAGTTATGTAGAAACACACAGCAGTCTCGTTATATTGCCCCGACCGTGATAGCAATCAGAAAAGACGTTTCATCCAAATCGTTGAAAAAAGTAAACCGAAAAAGTAAAGAACGAAGTGATAAAAAGCAGGTCGTAAATTCGTGCGAACCATAAACAGAAATGCTAAATAGTAGAATAACAGTTATCCATTTTAACGATAGACCGTATGCAATATATTATAGTTATGCAGTGGTCGTAGGATAGATTTCTTGAAAGTATAAATAACGGTTATGTCACCGTAAGGTATGAGCTATGATCTCATTGCGATCTTGAAAGTTTCCGGGAAGCTTGAACCCACTAGTCTTTCTCTAAAAGTTAATTGTACTTTAAATATCGTCAATCAGAGAAACCATTATTCTTTCACATTCTTCGACATTATTGTCTATAATAATTAAAATAATGAATAAATCTACCAACACATAAAAATATTAATGATTTAAATAAAGCATGAATTAATAAATGAAAAAATGATAATTCTCAAAATCCTATTCTTAAAATTCTTATTATTAACCCTACTAATAACTAAAGACATTAGAGACATTATTGTCTATGATTCTTAGAAACAAAAATACTGTCTAACATAATTTTCAACTGCTTCAATGTGGCAGTCAACGTGCCAATACACTGGGATCTGAAGTATGATTTTCCTCTGAGGCAAAACGAAATTAAAATTTGTCGAGAATATAACTAGACAGGTACACATACATAAATCCACACATGACACGATCACTTTCACGCTACTCGTGAAATTCACGTCTGCGGATAAACCGTGCTCGATCCCATGATTTAATCGATTTTACATACTAAATGAGCGTGTCCTAAGCCACATTCGCTATTTCGTACTCGGCGTGACACGATTTACGGATGTTGCAATATTTCCGATAGGGAAAGGCAACAAAGTGAGATACGCGAGGAATGTCGAAAACATTCGCACAAAATTAATTGTTTTACCTTGAATCAAACGAATACCAAGGTTTCTAACTGTTACCTCTTTATTTCTTCATCGTTCGCAAGGCTGCTGCTTTGTACATATTGGAATAAATTATACGCAAGATAATATTAATAAATTATATTTTTGAGGCGGTGGGTTGTGGAATGTTAAGAGGCTCGTTTCGAAAGGTATCGATAGAATTTTGTAGTAATGTACTTTTTATTTAGCGCTGATGTAAATACCCGCATGTTTATGAATATGGCTGGGTGGCGTTATGCAGGTGATACGCAGTGAACGTCATCGGTTAATGCGATTGTTATGCTGGAGGTATTGGAATTCATAAATTTGGGAAATGGACATGTGGAAATTTGGGTTTTTGGGAAGATAGAAAATTGGGATTTGGACGTGTAGAAATTTGGGTTTCTGAGAATTTAGAAATGTGAGAATTGGATATGTGGAAATTTGGGTTTCTGGGAATTTAGAAATGTGGGAAGTGGACATGTGGAAATTTGGGTTTCTGGGAATTTAGAAATGTGGGAAGTGGACATATGGAAATTTGGGTTTCTGGGAATTTAGAAATATGAGAATTGGATATGTGGAAATTTGGGTTTCTGGGAATTTAGAAATGTGGGAAGTGGACATGTGGAAATTTGGGTTTCTGAGAATTTAGAAATGTGGGAAGTGGACATATGGAAATTTGGGTTTCTGGGAATTTAGAAATATGAGAATTGGACATGTGGAAATTTGGGTTTCTGGGAATCTAAAAATTTGGGAATTGGATATGTGGAAATTTGGGTTTATGGAAATCTAAAAATTGGGAATTGGATATGTGGAAATTTGGGTTTATGGAAATCAAAAAATTTGGGAATTGGACATGTGGAAATTTGGGTTTATGGAAATCTAGAAAATTGGGAATTGTACACGTGGAAATTTGGGTTTATGGAAATCTAGAAAATTGGGAATTGTACACGTGGAAATTTGGGTTTATGGAAATCTAGAAAATTGGGAATTGGACATGTGGAAATTTGGGTTTATGGAAATCTAGAAAATTGGGAATTGAACATGTGGAAATTGGGGTTTATGGAAATCTAAAAATTTGGGAATTGGATATGTGGAAATTGGGGTTTCTGGGAATCTAAAAATTTGGGAATTGGATATGTGGAAATTGGGGTTTATGGAAATCTAAAAATTTGGGAATTGGATATGTGGAAATTTGGGTTTATGGAAATCTAAAAATTTGGGAATTGGACATGTGGAAATTTGGGTTTATGGAAATCTAAAAATTGGGAATTGGGTATGTGGAAATTTAGGTTTATGGAAATCTAAAAATTTGGGAATTGGACGTGTGGAAATTTGGGTTTATGGAAATCTAGAAAATTGGGAATTGTACACGTGGAAATTTGGATTTATGGAAATCAGAAAATTTGGGATTTGAACATGTGAAAATTTGGGTTTATGGAAATCTAAAAATTTGGGAATTGTATATATGGAAATTTGGGTTTATGGAAATCTAAAAATTTGCAAATTGGACGCATAGAAATTTAGGTTTCTGTACATCTAGAAATTTGCAAATTGGACGCACAGAAATTTAGTTTTCTGTACATCTAAAAATTTGCAAATTGAACAACTAGAAATTTAGATTTCTATATAATAATCTCAAAATAATCTCAAAACGATCTCAACGCACATGAAACGATATCAAAGATAAAACGAACATCAATTCTATAACCCAAATATACCCAACACTACATTACTTGCCTCTAAACATCATCAATCGAAAGTAAGAAGCTTCATGACCGATTTCCAATAACACGGTAAGTATTTGAAGGTTAGGTCACAAAGCAGTAAAAGACTCTTCGGAATCTAGCGTTGTCGAAATCCATCGCTAATCGCGACGCGTATCGAGGATAGACGCAAACGTGAAACCACTTTCACGATCTTTTTGCCCTGCCTCAGTTTGGATATGTTCCAGTAGCGATTCAGAGTCCTCGAACTGTTCCAAAAGTCTCGTTCCCCGTACGACGCTTCGTGGATTTCGACGTGGTTTCAGCTACTTTTTTTGCTGACCGAATTTCACGCGTTACAACCGGTTAGGTGACTATGCTCAGCCAAATCTAGTAGACCAGTTACTTGTTTTTTTCCTTCTTCTTTTCCCTTCGATAAATTGTGGGAATTCGGATTGAATTCAGGTTAATCGTTTGACCGATCGGCAACGGAAATGGTGAAAGGACTTTTGTAGAAATTATTTTGCAGGTGTGTATTTGGGGTACTGGAAGTACTGGAAGTAAGATATATGGTGCATGTTAATACTTTGATTACTATGTTACATATGTGAGTGATACTTGACTTCTTGTACTATTTTGATGAGAGATTGCGACACAGAATTATGACAATTTTGATCAATTTTATTAGAATTTTTAATAAATTTGGAGCTAACTTGTTAACAGCTGACACCTGGTCTTCGATGGACACCTATGTTCTCGTATGGACTTGTGGATGTAAAGTAACGTCTAGAGTAACTCATAGGATGAACACTAACTCCTTGCACTATTTTGACGAGTCTCGTGACGCACTCATACTTCAAGATTAATTTTAATACAATTTTTAACGAATATGGAGCTAACTCTTCAACAGCTGACTGGTCAACGATGGACACCTATGTTCTCGTATGGACTTGTGGATGTAAAGTAAGGTCTAGAGTAACTCATAGGATGAACATTAACTCCTTGCACTATTTTGACGAGTCTCGTGACGCACTCATACTTCAAGATTAATTTTAATACAATTTTGAATAAATATGGAGCTAACTCTTCAACAGCTGACTGGTCAACGATGGACACCTATGTTCTCGTATGGACTTGTGGATGTAAAGTAAGGTCTAGAGTAACTCATAGGATGAACATCAATTCCTTGCACAATTTTGACAAGTCTAAAAAATTTACTCAAATTAATATGCATCAATTTAAAGTTCAAGTCTTATTGTTTGCTAGTCAATGATTGATACCAAATTGACATAAAGTTTCAACTTTGTTTTAATATCGCAGTTGATCAGTTCTGACTGACCTGACAAGTCACAATGCTAGAGACCTGTTCAAGTGCCATACCCTTATACCATTCTGCATGTATAAATTCTAATATAATGATACAATTTTAATAGTTTGTTATACTATTGTACTAGAATACGTTCATTGTACTACATTGTTCTATTTCACTGTATGTCTATTTCGTTATACTATCTCATCGTACGAAGAGGATTCAAGTACATCGACGATGTGAAGAAATCTGTTGAAGGATGCAGTAACGAGATCAAACTTGAGAATCAATTTGATAAGGTCATAATGCTTCATTTACCATTCCTCGTGCAATAAATAGGGCCATGACTTCGATGACTCGATAGTCTGGGTAGTTCGTACGATAGCTGTAACGTTTTTATTTAACTCGAACCGGAGCCAGCGAGTCTATTCGCGCCACGACGTGTCTAAATATATCGCCGCTTCTTCCACGCTGATCGAAACAAGGGGAGGATCATTAGAGATGGAACGTCATTTGCATAATCGATACGATTTCGACAAATCTGTCAGAATTACAAGATTGCGTGACTAACAAACTATTATAATTTGTTATGCGTTATATAATCAGTTATTCGTTAATTGAGGATGTGGAAGAATACTTGATGAGCATCGAAACGAGAACTTTTCGTTGAATTTAATTAGGAATTACAAATATTTGCTTCGTTTTACCATGTAAGGTGATGGATTTATTAGGTATTATTCTTGAGTTTGAGTTAGGTCAGGGTAATACCAAGGCTCTTAACATTGCGTGGGCATTGGTGGAACGATATAATAATGATACAGTGTAGATGTATGGAACAGTGGAATAATGGTATAGTGCAGGAAAGGTGTGGTAGTATAGGAGAAGAGTTGTATAATGATACGATAGTGTAGTAAGTAGTTGAATAGTAATGCAGTAGTATAGCAAAAGAGTTGAATAGTAATACAGTGGTATAATGAAACACTTGAATAGTATATCAGTAATACAGTAAAACAGTTCAGTAGTGTTACAGTACTACACTAAAAGAGTTGAATAGTAATGCAGTAGTATAGTAAAAGAGCTGAATAGTACTGCAACAGTATAGTAGAAGAGTTGAATAGTAATGCAATGGTATAGTTAAAGAGGTGAATAGTACTGCAACAGTATAGTACAAGAGCTGAATAGTACTGTAGTAGTATAGTAAAAGAGCTGAATAGTACTGCAACAGTATAGTAGAAGAGTTGAATAGTAATGTAGTAGTATAGCAAAAGAGTTGAATAGTAATACAGTGGTATAATGAAACACTTGAATAGTATATCAGTAATACAGTAAAACAGTTGAGTAGTGTTACAGTACTACACTAGAAGAGTTGAATAGTACTGTAACAGTATAGTAGAAGAGTTGAATAGTACTGTAGTAGTATAGTAAAAGAGCTGACTAGTACTGCAACAGTATAGTAGAAGAGTTGAATAGTGATGCAGTGGTATAGTAGAAGAGTTGAATAGTACTGCAACAGTATAGTAGAAGAATTAAATAGTAATGCAGTAGTATAGTAAAAGAGTTGAATAGTACTGTAACAGTATAGTAGAAGAGTTGAATAGTAATACAGCACTATATTAAAAGAGTTGAATAGTACTGCAACAGTATAGTAGAAGAGTTGAATAGTGATGCAGTGGTATAGTAAAAGAGTTGAATAGTACTGCAACAGTATAGTAGAAGAGTTGAATAGTGATGCAGTAGTATAGTAAAAGAGCTGAATAGTACTGCAACAGTATAGTAGAAGAGCTGAATAGTGATGCGGTGGTATAGTAAAAGAGTTGAATAGTACTGTAACAGTATAGTAGAAGAGTTGAATAGTAATACAGCACTATATTAAAAGAGTTGAATAGTACTGCAACAGTATAGTAGAAGAGTTGATTAGTGATGCAGTGGTATTGTAAAAGTGCTGAATAGTACTGCAACAGTATAGTAGAAGAGTTGAATAGTACTGCAGTAGTATAGTAAACAATTAAATACTGCAACAGTAGTACAGTAAAAAATTGAATAATACCACAGTAATACAATAAATAATTAAGTACTGCTACAGTAATACAATAAAAAAATTGAGCAGCACGACAATAGTATAGTAAATAGTTGAATAATAGAACAATAGCATAATAGAATCATTAGAATACTAATTATCTCAGTAACCTTATAAATATTACATGTACCTTATAAACATGTGTTGAACACGATATAATATTTATTAATGGCCGACATGCCGCGCATGGAAAGTCACGTGAAATCATCGCGACACTTCACGTGTTAACTACGATCACACATGTACTAAATCAAGATCTCTGAGATACATTCTGGAATGCGGAATTCTACCATTCGTTAATTGAAACGGAAAGCTGTTTTCTGTTCCTAGAAAACATCTTCCGACGGACATTGTAGTACATTTTCAATATTTGATATTTTTATTACTGGGTATGTTATTATTAGTACGGTAAATACACACTTCAAATCAAACGCGTCATCTGTACACCTTGGCAGAATTGTTCGTAACTCATTTTCATAATTCTAAGACGGTAGTTTTTGTTTGAGAGATGCGAGATGTCTGGGCAGACTATTGATGTCGATGTTGAATAGAATTGTCGGTGCAAAATTATTTATGCTTCTTGTACTACTCTTAATATTTTTGAAAACGTCAGATGTTTAGGTAAACGTCATATGATGTTATCGAACTTGATCTGCATGTTATATGAATGTTAAACCAATACTTCGATGGCTGAACTCAAAATCTGTGCACTGCTAGATTTTCATTCACATGATTTTTCTATTGGATCGATTACTTTTTCTTTTTGAATCTATTATTCATCGTGATATTTATTTGATGATTTTAGTAAAACATTATGACCTTTATTTGATGATTTTAGTCAAACATTATGACCTTGATTTGATGATTTTAGTCAAACATTATAACCTTCACTTGATGATTTTAGTGAAACACTATGACCTTCATTTGATGATTTTAATCAAACCTTATGACCTTCACTTGATGATTTTAGTCAAACATTATGACCTTCACTTGATGATTTTAGTCAAACATTATGACCTTCATTTTATGATTTTAGTCAAACATTATGACCTTCATTTGATGATTTTAGTCAAACATTATGACCTTCATTTGATGATTTTAGTCAAACATTATGACCTTCATTTGATGATTTTAGTCAAACATTATGACTTTCATTTGATGATTTTAGTCAAACATTAAGACCTTCATTTGATGATTTTAGTCAAACATTAAGACCTTCATTTTATGATTTTAGTCAAACATTATGACCTTCATTTTATGATTTTAGTCAAACATTATGACCTTCATTTTATGATTTTAGTCAAACATTATGACTTTCATTTGATGATTTTAGTCAAACATTATGACCTTCACTTGATGATTTTAGTCAAACATTATGACCCTCATTTGATGATTTTAGTCAAACATTATGACCTTCATTTGATAATTTTAGTCAAACATTAAGACTTTGATTTAATGATTGTAGTCAAACATTGCAACCTTGATTTAATGATTCGAGTCTTCGTGTCTTCGCGTGTAGAATTTACACTCGTTACACGAATTATAGATTTTTTCATAGTTTTACAAAAATGGGTCAAACGATAATACCGATAAAGACACTGTAATGGAAAAGTACGATAATAAAAATCTTTCAAACTAATCTAACCTGATACTATTTACTGTCAAATAAGAGATAATGAATGTCAAAGTTTACGTCTCGATATTTGTGACCACAAGGTAGACACTACCATCGTTAGAACACAGAGTGCATGAATGTTGTCAGTTACAAGACGTTTCTCTGCTAGAAACTTTCCTCCTTCCGTGGTATCGTGAATCGCAATTAGTAGTGGCATAATGACCAGTTCATCTCGCTTTTAAGACCACTGGTATTAGAATGGCGATCGCCAGAGTTCTTAAACACGAAGAAAATGGAAGATAGAGCGATTTGAAAGATTTGAAATAACGTTGAAGATGAGAGAAGTGGAAATGTAGAAATTTGGGTTTTTGGGAATTTGAAAATTTAGGAAGGTAAAATTTACAAATTTAGGAATTTTAAAATCTGGAAATTCTGAATTTGGGTTTTGGAAATTTGGGAATTGGAAATTTTGGCTCTTAGCAATTTGGAAATTTAGAAATGGGAAGATTTGCAGATCTGGGGACTTTGATATCTGGAAATCCCATATTTTGGGGTTTGGTACATTTGGGAATTAGAAATTTGGGAATCTAGAAATTTGGGAATCTAGAAATTTGGGAATCTAGAAATTTGGGAATCTAGAAATTTGGGAACCTAGAAATTTGGGAATTAGAAATGTTGGGAATCTAGAAATTTGGGAACCTAGAAATTTGGGAATCTAGAAATTTGGGAACCTAGAAATTTGGGAACCTAGAAATTTGGGAACCTAGAAATTTGGGAATCTAGAAATTTGGGAATCTAGAAATCTTGGGAACCTAGAAATTTGGGAATTAGAAATGTTGGGAATCTAGAAATTTGGGAACCTAGAAATTTGGGAATTAGAAATGTTGGGAATCTAGAAATTTGGGAACCTAGAAATTTGAGAATCTAGAAATTTGGGAACCTAGAAATTTGGGAATCTAGAAATCTTGGAAATCTAGAAATTTGGGAATCTAGAAATCTTGGAAATCTAGAAATTTGGGTTTCTGGAAATCTAGGAACGTAATATATCTGATAAAACAATAAACTAAAAAACAAAAAACTGTCCCATCCGAATGCACTTAACAATAATTCATCTTCACGCTTTTCGACAAAGCAACCAAAACAAAACCCGATGATATAATCAAAATGATAGGTATTCTCACTAGGTATTCACACGATTAGTTAAGCGAAAAACACGTTCTCTTCTTTTTTACGAACAAGTTGGCCGCAATTTCTCGCTTAGTGTCAACAAGGAGGTTTCTCTGATGGCTACGGTCATAGTAGTTGTTTCTCTCGCTCTTCTGAAGGCGCACCCTCTCCCTGCGCCAGCGTGTACGTTTTTCTTGCTCCTTTCTACGTTTCATTACTCGAACGTGCAACAGTCAATGTATTACTTAAGAACACCGGCCGGTTGCGTCGTTTATAGCAGTTACACTTGCACTTTCGTGCCGGTGCAGCGTCAGCCACGCGCCCTCGACTTTCCCGAGTGAGTCGATAGTTGAACTTCTTAGTTGAAATACACAATTGAAATACACAGTTGAACTTCTTCGTTGAAATACACAATTGAACTACATAGTTGAACTTCTTAATTGAAATACAGAGTTGAACTTCATAGTTGAGGTACAAGGTTGGAATTCCTAGTTCAGCTACAGAGTTGAACTTCACAATTGAGGTACAATGTTGATATTGCTAGTTGAAGTACAAAGTTGATATTGCTAGTTGAAGTACAAGATTGAAATTCTAAATTGAGATACAGAGTTGAACTTCATATTTGAGGTACAATGTTGGAATTCCTAGTTGAGCTACAGAGTTGAACTTCATAGTTGAGGTACAAGGTTGGAATTCCTAGTTCAGCTACAGAGTTGAACTTCACAATTGAGGTACAATGTTGATATTGCTAGTTGAAGTACAAAGTTGATATTACTAGTTGAAGTACAAGATTGAAATTCTAAATTGAGATACAGAGTTGAACTTCACAATTGAGGTACAATGTTGATATTGCTAGTTGAGGTACAATGTTGATATTGCTAGTTGAAGTACAAAGTTGATATTGCTAGTTGAAGTACAAAGTTGATATTGCTAGTTGAAGAACAAAGTTGATATTGCTAGTTGAAGTACAAAGTTGATATTGCTAGTTGAAGTACAAAGTTGATATTGCTAGTTGAGGTACAATATTGATATTGCTAGTTGAAGTACAATGTTGATATTGCTAGTTGAAGTACAAAGTTGATATTGCTAGTTGAATTACAAAGTTGATATTGCTAGTTGAAGTACAAAGTTGATATTGCTAGTTGAAGTACAAAGTTGATATTGCTAGTTGAGGTACAATATTGATATTGCTAGTTGAAGTACAATGTTGATATTGCTAGTTGAAGTACAAAGTTGATATTGCTAGTTGAATTACAAAGTTGATATTGCTAGTTGAAGTACAATATTGATATTGCTAGTTGAAGTACAATGTTGATATTGCTAGTTGAAGTACAAAGTTGATATTGCTAGTTGAAGTACAAAGTTGATATTGCTAGTTGAAGTACAAGATTGAAATTCTAAATTGAGATACAGAGTTGAACTTCACAATTGCAATACATAGTTGAACTTAACAGTTATGGTACAAGGTTGAAATTGCTAGTTGAGATACAGAGTTGAACTTCTCAATTGCAATACATAGTTGAACCTCACAGTTGTGGCACAAGGTTAAAACTGCCAGTTGAGGTACAAGGTTGATATTGCCAGTTGAGGTACAATGTTGATATTGCCAGTTGAGGTACAATGTTGATATTGCTAGTTGAGGTACAGTATTGAAGTTCCCAGTTAATGTTCAAGTTTAAACCTCATTACACAATTGATTTTAGGTAAACCATCAAACAATGTATTTATCCAACAGCACTTCTGAGCATCTTCTGCTACAAACTTCCTATGTATACCTTCAACATCAAATCTCAAATCTTCCACCTAAAATTTCCAAATTTGCAGAAAATCCAAAGTGTACCCCGCTTGAAAACTACATTCGTGCGATGCGAATGACGATACGTGAAATCGTCGAGACTGTGTCGAGGTCAGGTTAGTTTCTGTATTCAGTACGTTAATGAAACGCGTAATTTTGTCGTACGCGGAAAGCAAAAGGATGATTCGAGTCATTGGCTATGCGTTCGACGGTCGTTCGAACTCAGAACGATCGTCTCGCAATGTACGATGAATCTTTCGTTCGCTAAACGAAAACCATCCCGTTCACGCACTATGTTCTTATGTTATTTATAATGAAATCTGACAAGGATTAATATAGAGAAGAAGAGAATCGAAGACTATCCAAGATTAATATCGAAGATATTCAATAAATCAGATCGATGAAGATTCAAGTTTCGTTTGTTTGAACTATGGTGAACATGTCTAATGATTTGATTCTTTTAGTTACAGTGAACTTACTAATATTAATATATTGTAACATTGTTACTATGTTACTCTAATGTACTTAGGATGCTGATGGAAAACACTATGAACTGTGAACATGAGAAGAGAATACCCTTCTAAGTCTATGAATACTGAACAATTTCAATTCTGATCAAAACCTGAAGAAAGTCCAAATAAATTAATAAATATATTTCTGAATTGAACGTATTCCAGACATTTTCCTAAAGGAATCTTACAGTGATAATATTCTGAACACCTGACCCACACGCTTTTTACAACACAATTAGATAAATCGGATAAGATAAAAAAATACATTGTATGTACCAACACAATTGAGCAGTATACTGTACTTAAGGCATTCTAAGAAATATGATCTGTTAGACTCTGAGCAATGAACGTAATCAACGCAAGGAATTACCGCAATGAACGCAAATATGTACAACTCTGAAAGGTCTCAGTGCAAACCGGGTAAAAATGGACAAGCTCCTTTTATTGCTGCTATGGCAAACCTTCGATATTCAAAACTCTCTTAAATCTATAATAATACAAGCATAACACAAGTAATTTACTGTAATTTAATGTAAGAGAATTTCGTATTTTTAGGAAACAAAAGCAAAAGAATCAAAAGAAAAATGTAAATAAACCAAGGTTTTCAGATTCCGATTACGCAGTGACATCTTTCCTCGCCTTAATTATACTTCAATAAAGATAACACATGTTTCGCAACGAGATAAAATAATTCGCTCCTCGATAGTATTAACCGTGTATTTTTCACGTACGTAGAAGAACGATTAGCAAAATTTTAAAGATATCGGTTAATCGTGCGGTAGCGTGGAAGCACGTTCAATTCGGCTGTTACGTGATGTATTTTTATAATTCACGATCCAAGAAACGTCAGAACGCTCAGTCCAAAACAATCATTCGTTATCTTTCATACGAATGTTGCAATAATTCAGAAACTAAAAGAATGTTGTTCGATCACGTCAAGAATCTTGTTGGATATTTTTAACCCTGTTAAATGTCCAGCTGCTGATAGGAGAAAAAGTTGTTAAAGTTAGTGGAGCAGAAAATCGTAAACTTAACGAACTCGTCTATTAACCGGTTTCTAGATACGCCTCTGCATAGCGAACGACTCGGTGCTTCGACAGGTCTTCTAGTATTTGACCACCTGTTTATTACACTGATTATGTTTACTTTATGTGTCAAATATCGTTTAATTCACTTAGTCCTGTCTATCGTAATTATTTACAAAATGGTTCCTAAAATTGTCCTCTTATTTCGATGTTCCAAATGTTTGATGCTACATTATGAATATTGTAATGGTCCCTAAAATTGTCTTTCAAATTTGAATCTTTTATGTTTGATGCTACATCATGAAGTTCGCAATGTTCCTCTAAATTGTCCTTCAAATTTGAATCTTTCATGTTTGATGCCACATCATGAACATCGTAATGGTCCCCTAAATTGTCCTTCAAATTTGAATCTTTCATGTTTGATGCTACATTATGAAAATCGAAATGGTTCCTAAAATTGTCCTTCAAAATTATTCTCTCATTTGAATCTTTCAAATGTTTGATGCTACATCACGAAAATCCAAATGGTCCCTCAAAAATTGTCCTTCAAAATTGTCTTCCCATTTGAATCTTTCAAATGTTTGATGCTACACCATGAAAATCGAAATGGTTCCTAAAATTGTCATTCAAAATTAGTCTCTCATTTGAATGTTTCAAATCTTTGATGCTACATCATGAAGATCCAAATGGTCCCTCAAAAATTGTCCTTCAAAATTGTCTTCCCATTTGAATGTTTCAAATGTTTGATGCTCCATCATGAAAATCGAAATGGTTCCTAAAATTGTCCTTCAAAATTGTCCTCTCATTTGAATGTTTCAAATCTTTGATGCTACATCATGAAAATCGAAATGGTTCCTAAAATTGTCCTTCAAAATTGTCCTCTCATTTGAATGTTTCAAATCTTTGATGCTACATCATGAAAATCCAAATGGTCCCTCAAAAATTGTCATTCAAAATTGTCCTCTCATTTGAATCTTTCAAATGTTTGATGCTCCATCATGAAAATCGAAATGGTTCCTAAAATTGTCCTTCAAAATTGTCTTCCCATTTGAGTCTTTCAAATGTATGATGCTACATCATGAAAATCCAAATGGTTCCTAAAATTGTCCTTTAAAATTGTCTTCCCATTTGAATCTTTCAAATGTATGATGCTACATCACAAAAATTGTAATGGTCCCCAAAATTGTCCTTCAAATTCAAATGCGTCCTAAGATCGTCCCAATCGTCCAAAAATGTATTACTTTAGTTTGGTACTCCATTAGATAACGCGTTACATACTTTCTAAATAGACGAACAAAAAGAAGAAAGAAAGAAACGATTCTTCGTCCAGAAAAACGCCACTCAGTCTCATAAATCTGTTCGTACCCCCAGGAAAGAAGATTATAGTACTTTCACTCTGACCACTGTTACGAATTGTCTTCTCTATACGTGATTTGGCGAATTTCGTAAGAGGAAATTGGACGTAATTTGTAAGTGTTAGTTGCTCTTGTAACTGGTAGTGTAAATTGAAGGATTTGGTCAATGGATCATTTCTGAGAGAAGGTCTGAGAGTAACATTTCATTAGTATTATATATACAGAATATTAGAATATCATTTTGTATATCAGAAGTGTATTATAATTGTATGAGAGTATATCAGAGCATGCTATATTAGTAGTAATTTGTAATTGTTACTCGGTCTTGTAACCGGCAGTGTAAATTGAAATATTTGATCGATAGATCATTCCTGGGAGAAGTTACTGAGAGCAACATTTCAACAAAAATTATACATACAGAATAATAGAATATCATTCTGTATATCAGAAGAGTATTATAATTGCATAACGGTATATCAAAACATGCTGTGCTGGTAGTAGTATACCAGAAACTACATCTAAAAATGTAGGTGTAGTTTAACCTAAAGTACCTAAAAGTACCTATAATACCCGAAAATTACACTTAAAATAAACTGAATTAAATAATAATTACAACAACTAATTAAATTACCACCTCTGATTAAATTGAAAATGAAAACAAAATTACAACTCCAGTAAATTATACTCACAAACTAGTCATACCCGCTAATTAATACGTTCACAGCAATCAATCACTGAAATCGCGTCAATACAAAGCAAAAACATCTACGATAATCACTGTTTCAACAGACGATCATTACCGGCGATAAAAAGTAAGACAGTAAGAAGAGGGAAGTTGATATTCGATGAATTATACATGAAGGACCTTGAAAAACTTAAAACTATATCGAACACTTAGCGTCTGCGCCAGAGAATCATCTAATTATCGGAGGAATTTAATCGGGGGAAGCCAGTGTCGAAAGCCAGGAGATCGATGAATTTTTTTCTCCACTCGAATCATCGGAATTCGCTGTCTATTGAATTAGCCGGTGCACTTGCAACCACAGGGAAAGTGCATAGCTGCATGCATGAAGTTGCAAGTCGCCTAGAGCTGTTATAAAGGCTTTAATGGTACTGCATGGCGGGATGTTGCACAGAGAGGGAGAGAGAATCCCCTTATGTAACGGCATATTAAAGTTCTTTCTTGGCGACGGTGAACAACAGCTACCGACAAACATGAAATTATTACAAGATCGAGTGCTAACTTTATCCATTCCGACTGCACTTAAATGGCAATATAGAATGAGGTTTATAAGAGAACCTTCTACTATACTTTGCTGAATTAATATTAAGCGATGTGTGATGCATACTTACTTTGAAATTAAAAATGAAGTTGAAGAATAAATAAACGAATGGTAAAAGTAATTTTAATATAATTACCACGCGTTGCATTACTATGCGTTGGATTACTACGCGTTGAATATCCACGCGCTGGATATCAACACGCTGGATTACTACGCGTTGGTTAACTACGCGTTACATTACCACGCGTTAGATTCGTACGCTTAGAATTACCACGCGTTGGATTACTACGCGTTAAATATCCACGCGCTGGATCACTACGCGTTGGATATCCACACGCTGGATTACTACGCGTTGGTTAACTACGCGTTACATTACCACGCGTTAGATTCCTACGCTTAGAATTACCACGCGTTGGATTACTACGCGTTAAATATCCACGCGCTGGATATCCACACGCTGGATTACTACGCGTTGGTTAACTACGCGTTGGATTACTACGCGCTAGATTCCTACGCTTAGAATTACCACGCGTTGCATTACTACGCGTTGAATATCCACTCGCTGGATTACTACGCGTTGGATATCCATACGCTGAATTACTACGCGTTGGTTAACTACGCGTTAGATTACCACGCGTTAGATTCCTACGCTTAGAATTACCACGCGTTGCATTACTACGCGTTGGACTACTACGCGTTAAATATCCACGCGCTGGATCACTACGCGTTGGATATCCACACGCTGGATTACTACGCGTTGGTTAACAATGCGTTAGATTACCACGCGTTAGATTCGTACGCTTAGAATTACCACGCGTTGCATTACTACGCGTTAGATTACCACGCGCTAGATTCCTACGCTTAGAATTACCACGCGTTGCATTACTACGCGTTGGACTACTACGCGTTAAATATCCACGCGCTGGATCACTACGCGTTGGATATCCACACATTGGATTAGTAGGTCCCTGAAATGGTAGCTGACGTGATTCTGAATAAGATTTTCCTTTGCGAAAATAGGATTCGAAGCTTCGTTTTCGAATTATTAAGGAAAAACACCGGACTAATCAGAGCGCGAGGCTTACGCGCTCAGCCACTAGGCTCGAAGCTACCGCTCTCGCGTCTGCGCATGCGCAATCCTCGCGCTCTGATTGGTCCGGTGTTATTCCTTAATAATTCAAAAACGGAGCTTTGTATCTCATTTTTGCAAAGGGAAATCTTATTCAAAATCACGTCAGCTAGCATTTGATGAACTTACACTAATTATAAGACACCCCGTATATACGAACAATAATATAACAATAAATAACACATGCAAACGTTTCTAAAGACCCGTTCAGATAGTTAAATCCGAAATAATTACATAGTTAATCCACAACCGAGAAATGTTACAGAATGTGTACTTTGTAACAGAGTAATAAAAGAATTTGATAAGAATATTAAGAGAAATATCGCACAATTTATTCCTTGCAGTGTAATTATTTATTAACGTGGACATGAGACCTAATGGGAGGTATAATATCGTGGTAATGTAAAATACAAACGTGAATCGTGATACAGGAAATAGAAACATTTTCCAACAATGTTAAAAGAAATATTGAATAAGTTATTTATCAAATTCCAAACATCGTGATTGTCGTTCCACATAGAGACTGATCGATTCAAGTACTGTCACGCGAAGCATACGTATGATAGTCATGTCAGGGAAATGTGGGTGACCTACAGCAACCGGTTACCCATTTTGTGGAAAACGATCTTAACTACTTTAGTTATTTGAAATGTTTCGAATTCTAAAATGTGCAGTTATAGAATTAACTTAAAGTTGATAGAAAACATTGTATTTGAAGCTTAGCAAAAAGTCCAGAAATAGCAAATAAATGATGTGTCCAGTTCTGAAGTGTGCAATCTTGAAATTAATTTAAAGTTGGTAAACATCGTATTTAAAGCTTAGCGTTTCGATAAAAAGTCCAAAAGTAGCAAATGAATAATGCTTCGAGTTCCAAAATGTGCAATCTTGGAATTAGCTTAAAATTGATAAAGAATATCAAACATCGACTAAGCTTAGAGCTTAGTGTTTCTACGTAAAAAATTTCCAAAATTAGCAAATGAAAAACATTAAATATCGGTACTAAGATTTTTTAATCATCGATATTGCTCGCAGAATCGTTCGACTAGCGAGGTAAAGCGTTGTCCCAAAGTGAAACGGACGTGAATTTTCCTTTTCTTGAAACTTCTAACACGAAACCTCCGTTTCGAAATCAAACGCAATCTGTCAACGTCGCCCGACCAAAGAAACGATTAACATAGTAATTGCAGACATTTTTCGCTAATCAGTACCATTCTAGGTACGAAACTAATCGACAATCCAACGGCAAGTTTAAAAAGTACAGAGAGAAAGCAAAACTTGTTTCGGTGTGTTTCAGAAAATTTACCGTGTCGCAACGTCCTCTCACGTAATAGCTAAACAGATATGTTTCCAACTCACACCACCGAGCGTGTATCGAATATTATCACGGATAACATCGATCTTTCGTCGATTTCGGCACGATTAACTCCGCGTCGATCACCTATTTGTTTATCGCCAATTGTGAGACGGTGTGAAAAATGATGAGTAAGTGAAATCGTAAGAGGGTGTAGATTTATCGATTTTAATCGCTTGACTATACTTATCGATACTCAACGTCAAAATTCTTTACGGAGTTCCGGTGAAGAAAGTATGATAAAGTTAGCTGAATTAGATATCTTGAAGTTGATTAAAATTCTTTGTTATTGGACTCTTAGTGGAATGATTTTTATTGCTGACTTCTAACTGTGCGATATGTACATGCTTGATACTGTTTTTCGATGAATAAAGTTGTATTATACTTGTATTTGTAATTGTGTGTTTTATGCAATATATCAAATGTGATTTTGTGCTAAGTGGTTTTTGTAATGATTCTTCATTTCTGACTTAATAGTGCAAAGTATGTATACTTGACACTTTTATTCGATGAATAAAGTTGTATTATTATACTGGTATTTGTAATTGTCTGTTTTATGCAATATATCAAATGTGATTTTGTGCTAAGTGGTTTTTGTAATGATTCTTCATTTCTGACTTAATAGTGCAAAGTATGTATACTTGACACTTTTATTCGATGAAGAAAGTTGTATTATACTTGTATTTGTAATTGTGTGTTTTATGCAATATATCAAATGTGATTTTGTGCTAAGCGGTTTTTGCAACGATTCTTCATTTCAGATTTAATTGTGCAAAGTATGTATACTTGACACTTTTATTCGATGAATAAAGTTGTATTATTATACTGGTATTTGTAGTTATGTGTTTTATGCAATATATCAAATGTGATTTTGTGCTAAGCGGTTTTTGCAACGATTCTTCATTTCTGACTTAATTGTGCAAAATATGTATACTTGACACTTTTAATCGATGAATAAAGTTGTATTATTATACTGGTATTTGTAGTTATGTGTTTTATGCAATATATCAAATGTGATTATGTGCTAAGCGGTTTTTGCAACGATTCTTCATTTCTGACTTAATTGTGCAAAATATGTATACTTGACACTTTTAATCGATGAATAAAGTTGTATTATTATACTGGTATTTGTAGTTATGTGTTTTATGCAATATATGAAATGTGATTATGTGCTAAGCGGTTTTTGCAACGATTCTTCATTTCTGACTTAAATGTGCAAAGTATGTATACTTGACACTTTTAATCGATGAAGAAAGTTGTATTATACTTGTATTTGTAATTGTGTGTTTTATGCAATATATCAAATGTGATTTTGTGCTAAGTGGTTTTTGTAATGATTCTTCATTTCTGACTTAAATGTGCAAAGTATGTATACTTGACACTTTTATTCGATGAAGAAAGTTGTATTATTATACTGGTATTTGTAGTTATGTGTTTTATGCAATATATCAAATGTGATGATTACGTGCTAAGCGTTTCTTGCGACGATTCTCGAGATCTGATCTAACTGTGCGATCTTATATTCTTGATACTCTTATTCGATGAATAAAATTGTATTATACTTGCATTCGTACTTGTGTGTTTTATGCAATATATCAAATGTGATGATTATGTGCTAAGCGTTTCTTGCGACGATTCTCGAGATCTGATCTAACTGTGCGATCTTATATTCTTGATACTCTTATTCGATGAATAAAATTGTATTATACTTGCATTCGTACTTGTGTGTTTTATGCAATATATCAAATGTGATGATTATGTGCTAAGCGTTTCTTGCGACGATTCTTGAGATCTGATCTAACTGTGCGATCTTATATTCTTGATACTCTTATTCTATGAGTAAAATTGTATTATACTTGCATTCGTACTTATGTGTTTTATGCAATATATCAAATGTGATGATTACGTGCTAAGTGTTTCTTGCGACGATTCTTGAGATCTGATCTAACTGTGCGATCTTATATTCTTGATACTTTTATTCTATGAGTAAAATTGTATTATACTTGCATTCGTACTTATGTGTTTTATGCAATATATCAAATGTGATGATTACGTGCTAAGCGTTTCTTGCGACGATTCTCGAGATCTGATCTAACTGTGCGATCTTATATTCTTGATACTCTTATTCGATGAATAAAGTTGTATTATACTTGCATTCGTACTTATGTGTTTTATGCAATATATCAAATATGATGATTATGTGCTAAGCATTTCTTGCGACGATTCTTGAGATCTGATCCAACTGTGCGATCTTATATTCTTGATACTCTTATTCGATGAATAAAATTGTATTATACTTGCATTCGTACTTGTATGTTTTATGCAATATATCAAATGTGGTGATTATGTGCTAAGTAGAATGATTTTCACAGTGATCGTTGATTTCTGATCTAACTGTATGACGTACAATTGTTATTACACAAATATTTCCATTTTTATTTGATGTTCATGTCTGTTTTATGTTACGTATTGAACGCAGGTGATGATTATATGCTAAGTGCAATAATTTCCTCAATAATTATTGTTTTCTGATCTAACTGTGCGACATACAATTGTGTAATTATACATATATTTCCATTTTTACTCGATGTACGTGTTTTGTGCAATATATTGGACGCATGTAATAATTATATGCTAATTAGCCTGATTCTTGCAATGATTCTTGATATCTAACAGTGCGAGAATTGTTATTGCACGTACACGATAACGTAATTATGTGTTTTCTTCAATGCATATGATTATTGCGTCCTATTCGCCTAAAAAAGGTAATACGTCCGTTCGACTAATGTAAAAAAGAAGACTTGAGTAGTGCATCGTTTAATACGTGAAAAACATAAAGCAAAAAGATAGTTTGCATATCGATACGTCTATAATTAAAAAAGTTGACTTTAATCACGATGCAAGCATGAGACGTGCATTCAAGTTCAACGTCACTTCATTAGGGATTCATCGCGAATTACGCGAGCCGAAAGCTTCCGTATCGTGCGTGCCCAAGGCTCCGATTCGAGGAGGACGATGAATTCGTTGTTTCGCAGCATCTGACCAAAGCCATCATTCCGCGCACGACGTCATATCGTTCACAGAAACGCATGCATTATTAACCGAAACATCATGAATATGTATACGAGATTACAGAGTGTCACTGATTGAACACGTTTCCGAGACGTACACATCGTTACATTCCTATCATTTACAAATAGTCGCTGTATTGACATTTTTCACAATGTCAATCGACAGGACACTTCACGTGTAAACGGCTAATTGACCTTTGCGATTGCGGTTCACGCTGAAAATATCGCGGCTGTCGAATCGATGTTTTACAAGTTTTTCATTTTACGCGAGGTAAACAAACCAGGTATACGTTTGCTTACTTATTCATTTTTTTATCGCAGCTTCTTGATTCATTTGTCAGAACTACTGACTGCAACAATATTTAATACTGTTATGAAATGGTAAGAAATATTGTTAGAAATGTTATGAAAATTTTGTATTTTATTCGATACAGATCTTTAACAGATGACGCACCTGGTGTGTCATGCTTACAGACTAAATACGAGACGCACCCTTTGCGTCATATATGATGTCGAACATGTGACGCTTTATTCAAGATAGTATCTTAATAGACGACGCAACTGGTGCGTCACACTTATAGTCTAAATACGAGACGCACCCCTTGCGTCATATATGGTTTTGCATATGTGACGCTTCATTCAAGATAGTAACTTACTAGACGACGCACCTGCTGCGTCACACGTATAGACTAAATACGAGACGCACTATGTGCGTCATATATGGTGTCGAACATGTGACGCTTTATTCAAGATAGATTCTCAATAGATGACGCACCTGCTGCGTCACATGTATAGACTAAATACGAGACGCACCCTTTGCGTCATATGTGATTTTGCATATGTGACGCTTCATTCAAGATAGTATCTTAATAGACGACGCACCTAGTGACTAAATATGAGACGCACCGTGTGCGTCATATGTAGTTTCGAATGTGACGCATCAAATAAAATGCGTCAGCCTTAACTATTATAACTGAACTTGAACTTCAAGCTGACACGTATCAAAAATTCCAGTGAGATTTATCGTATTTAAACTGTACGTGCGTCATAAGATGCAGTCGTCAAAATGTGACAAGAATTTAATTTCAAAATACATTACACGCCGATAGGTTTGAAATCACCAACAAGGTCGATTAATTACTGTGTATGGCTACGATTATTTATCAGGGAGTTTACGAACATTTTTCACCAATTCAGATGCAATTTTGATATTTTAATCGCTACAAAATTAAACGGCGAACTGTGAGAGTATTTATTTTATTCGGCACATATGTGACACCGCATATGACGCACACGGTGCGTCTCGTATTTAGTTTATACGCGTGACACACGAGGTGCGTCATTTATTAAGGACCTATCGATAATGACATATTCAATACACATCTTATAACCTGCTCAATAAACGATACGACAACGCGTCTGATACGATCTACTTAATACGCACCACATGATACATCACATGTTACAGTTTCTGCCACATCGACCGTATGTAACGTATTGGATAGGTGTTACGCGATCAGAACACATCGTGACACAACACATGCGTCTCTGTCTATAATCTATAATACCTCACGCACAGCTTGTCGTATTATTTCAGTCAAAATATTAAACGTTTCTTGTGCCATTAATGACTAGTGTTTGATGCTGTTCGATCGATATGTCTACAGTTGTATAACGTTTGACGCACCAGGTGCGTCTTATACTATGTCCCATGATCGATAACATATTTGTTGTATGTTATGCTATTATAATATGTTATATACTCTAAAGGAGTATCAGTTCAAGACCCAGTCTAAATGTTGTATAACATTTGACGCACCAGGTGCGTCTTATACTATATCCCATGATTGATAACATATTTGTTGTATGTTATGCTATTATAATATGTTATATACTCTAAAGGAGTATCAGTTCAAGACCCAGTCCAAATGTTGTATAACATTTGACGCACCAGGTGCGTCTTATACTATGTCCCATGATCGATAACATATTTGTTGTATGTTATGCTATTATAATATGTTATATACTTTAAAGGAGTATCAGTTCAAGACCCAATCTAAATGGTGTATAACATTTGACGCACCAGGTGCGTCTTATACTATGTCCCATGATCGATAACATATTTGTTGTATGTTATGCTATTATAATATGTTATATGCTCTAAAGGAGTATCAGTTCAAGACCCAGTCTAAATGGTGTATAACATTTGACGCACCAGGTGCGTCTTATACTATGTCCCATGATTAATAACATATTTGTTGTATCTTGTGCTATTATAATATGTTATATACTCTAAAGGAGTATCAGTTCAAGACCCAGTCTAAATGTTTTAAGAAAAGATGCGCCTCGTGCAACTTGCGGTATTTATCCGATAAAAAGGATGACGCACGCGCTGCGTTTTTCTGCGATGCCATTTATCAAACGCGACACGTGTCATACAAGCTTCGAACTCGAATAAAAAAGTGTCGTTAACTTGTTAGCAATTACAAACATCTTAGTAATTTGTAAGTAACTATGGTGAACTTTGACTCGACTTGGCATCGCATGACTCATCAAAATAAAGCACAGAAGGAAGGATTAACAATATGCTACTTTATTAATCGGTCAATCTTTTTTACTTATCGTAAACAACGTTCGTCACTTATACTATGAATAAAAGATAGAAATCTGTCCACTCGAATGAACGATTATTTGCCGATAAAACTTTACGAAAAAGTTTTAAGCCTTGATTTATTAACATGTGCCACTCGATTAATTCGTAGAAATTTACCCGTGGAATAAAGGAGCTAGAGAAACAGGAATCCAAGAAGACTTCGCTATTTCGAGAAACATGACGATTCGAAATCGTCGCACGCGTACTCGAAAACCGCACGAACCTTGACATTTCCAAGTGAGCGAATTTTTGCGGAAGTCTCGGGATCCTGTATCAGATCAAACGAAGGACGAGCAGTTTCGAGGATCGAATCGGCAATTAGAGATTCGTTTCTTCCGGCTCAGATCCTCCGCGAGCAACGATCGAGCTACGATTAATATGCGTTTCGAATCGTGCATACAATCAAGGGAATACAAAAAAGAAGCGTTTCTTTGTCTCAAAACCTCGTGTTTTTTTTCCTAGACCTTTTGCGTAAACCGTTTCCTCTAACACCCACAAATTTCAGAGAATCGAATTAAAAGGGAGTGGCGAGATCTAATCGACAGAATTTTTATGAAACCACGATAAACACTGATATCGTTTCTGAACTTTCAGGCAAATTGAAGTTGGAAAATTTGAGAGTTGAGCGTACTCCAACAAACTTCATTTTTAATTAATCTCGTGTGCTGTACGGTGAGACCATCGGGGGGCGTGATACGAAAAAAAGTATAAAAATTACTTTACAAGTTTCATGTATGCAACTTGAAATTCAAATTCTGTTCAAATGTTATCAATCGAGATAAAATTTGACCAATTGTTCAAGTGGCATATTTTCTTAAACTTATAATACAGTGACGCATATTGCGGTTCAAAGTCAACCGAATCATATATTTTATCAGTGTGACTAAATACGAGACGCACCGGGTGTGTCATATTTGGTGTCGAATATATGACGCATCAAATAAAATACAATGTATTGTATATATTATATAAGAATTATTTTAATATAGATTTTTAATAGACGACGCACCTGGTGTGTCATACGTATGAACTAAATACAAGACGCACCCTTTGCGTCATACCTATACATGTGAAGTGATTAAAGATTTTCCCTGAGGAGTTACCAAGATTGAACTATAGTTAATCATTCTACCACAGGGTAGCAATAGAGCCGATCCGCCATTGCTAATCAAAACTTTAAACTAATTCAAAACTCCACGACTAATTCGAACCTGACTCCGTCCGATAAATAATTCAGTACGAGTGCTTGAACGACATTGTTGTGTGGTATTTTTGTAATAACTTCTTAATAAAGCGTTTATGTGAGGCGAAGTCCAAAGAAGAGGTAGGTGTGTACGCTTGTCGAATAAAGCAGTCGCGATCGAGTAGAACGTGGATCGAAGCTCGAATCGACTGTTCACGTGGATGGGTGATTCACGGTTAGACGATCACGAAAAAAGAAAGATAACCAGGAGAGAGAAAGACTTTTACGCGGTGGGTAAACGTGATGTGACTTAATCGGTGTCATCGGTTACAGCAACTATCAATTATTACCAAATAACTATATTAAGGTATGCGTAATGCTTGTACTGTCATATGAACCTTATAAATGGAAGACTGTGTCATATTATAAATTACTTAAATTAAATTATTAGACTGATTCTATTAACGATTATATTTTGTAAAAGAATTTTATAGGTCCACATGTGGCGGCCATGACAGGAAGAATGTAAAAAAAACTTGCTTGAACAAGAAGAACAAAATGGCGTCCTAAACTACGTTCTATACTTATACATATATGTACAAACTCTAATGTCTATTCAGTACAATAAAACTTCAATTCAATTTTAAATATATTTTATTATTTTAATTGCCTTAGAAGTGAAACGCTTGCCTTAAAAATTCAGCTATTGTATTTTTACTATATTCAAATAAATATACAGTTAAATTAATTTTTAGTTAAAGAGTTTACACAAAAACTTGAAATAAACTAAGTCCATTACCGCTGTAAATGACATGCGCTTAATAAAAGTGTACAGGTTATCAGTCTTGCTAATTAAAATTACCTGAAGGTATAGATATCTGGTTTGGGCGACCACAGATGTATTGAAAAGTACTTTAAAAGAACAAATGCTACATCCGATAATGAAAATCGTGCTTTGTGAATATTTCTATGCAACATCTATGTTTGACAATTTCGTGTTTCGAGGAATTAATGGAAGAGTATTTACATACCCGCCGACGGTAAACACAGAGGCACTGATATAGGCACACATGATTAAAGATAATATCGCACGCGTTCCTCTCGAGAACGTGTACATATTCATTTTTTTCTACGGACAATTATATCTGTACGCGTATCGTGCAAATAGAACCGTTGCTTTACGACCGATCGCGTGTTACTAACAAGCAATCGCAAGATATGGACAATACACGAGGTTCGCTGCTTAATTTTACGACGGTGAATTGATAAATGAAAGTCGCTACTTTTTCTACGAAAGGTTCAACTTCGTCAAAAATGTTTTAACACTGTGAATAATTAATAAAAATTAAAGTGCTGACTTACGGTTGTATCTTCGAAAACGTAATTTACGAAACCATTTGAATGCAACGTGAATATTGCACGATATAAAAAAGAAAATGGCGAATTAATATCGAGTCACGTAACTACCTGAGTATCTAAAAATACATGATTTTAGAGCATGTCAAAATAACTTATTTATCAAAATACGAATATAGAGTACGTGTGAGTAATAACGTATTTATACGACTATGTAATCGTATGAGAAAGTTTTGTTTTATTCAATCACTGTGGCCAAGATACACTTCCTAGAAAACGTTGATCACCACTGTGGAAATAACAGTAGATGCAGAACCAATATGTGTACAAGGATGCGTCGATTAAATTAGGCAGTCAAAACAAATATTTGTATATGAAAGAAATCGAGTCTAAAATTTTAATTATTTGGGAAAAAAAATTAAACACGGCAACACTTTTGAACAGGATGGTCTAATTTTCTATTTTATACTATTTTAATTTTGTATCTAGAGTGTTAATACTATTTAACTGTTCCCGTTTCTATGTTTCATTTACTCCTCTGACAGCAAAGTTAATCGTGATTCAAATCTTAATGTTATACAATATACACCTAAATGGTGAAAGGAATTTTAAAAAATTGGAAAACTAGAAAGAAATATAATACAAGTAAATCTTATATAAACTTGATATTGTACGTTAAGTCATCAAAGGCACGCGTTCGGGGGTTCAAATAAAACAGAAACATAACCTATACGAAATGTGTATAACCGTCTCGCTTACAATTTCGACAGGCAATCAGATTTTCGAGTTGAGAGATTCAATTAACGCGTCCATAAATTCCCGTTTCCGTGAAACTACAATATCCATTACGTCAGAAAACTAGAAAGAAACGATCGTAAAACCAGTATTAAAAGATGTGTACGCTTACCAGTGGAAGCCGGGCGACAGTCGCGCCAATTATCTCTCGATAATCGCTTTTTCGAACAATCGAACACACACTATTCCGATCACACGAAGCAAGAGAGGAAATTGATTTCAATATTTTAACTGGTCGTTGATCACGGAAGACGAACAGGTACCGATGAGCAGGCACGACGATTTGACGGAGTCACGTGACGTCCCTTCGTTTGGCGGCAAAACAGGAGATAAAGAATGCGAACGAAAAGGAGATATAAAAAAAAAGGGAGAAAAGAAAGGTAAATGCGCGCGCTCGTGTTACGACACCGATAACAACTCTATAAACGAACGCGTTCACCGCCGTGCCGTGTTGCGGACTGACTGCGGTTACGCCAGTTGTTTGCTTTTAACCGAGTCGCCATATTGGTATCGCATCCCTTCTACCTGTTGCGATCCTTTGACGCGATGGTTCACGATGCGCGTTCGCCTTCACGGACAATGACGTTTTCGCGTGGATACGTCGCGACGCGTCTCTTCCCGCCCTTCTGCCAAGTCCTCTCACCAATTATTCCATCTGTGATTCTTATTGTTTTCTTCGCGTACTCCTTCCGTAAGTTAATCCGCTTACTTTTTTCTTTTTTAGATACCTACGTTTCAAACTTTAAACCCAATTTTATCTCCGTTTTTATCTGACTGCGGAGGCTGCTACCGGCGAAGGAAAAACATTGTGTTGGACATTTTGACTTATCACGAGGTTCGAATAAAAGCTTAACAAGCGAGATTTTTTACAGTGATTAATAATACTATAACTACTAATTTTAAATATTATTTTATGATTATAAACGACAGAAAGAAATATTTAATTATTGTATGTGAATTATAGGTTAGAAGAAAGAAGATAAATTACATGTTTGCAGGGCCCATAATTGATGGCACAAACGTAGATGTCTCTACATGAAAAAGACGTAAATTCAATTGTGTACTCCCGCAATAAGACATAAAATTTTAGTTAGTATATAATTTAAATTTTAAATTTGCTTGCGATTAGTTTAATGAGAAAAAACCAAATATGTGTCTAGACTTTCAAGGTCACCATAATTCCAAGTAATCAAATTTTTTGAAAAGAGTTTTTCAAAGTTTACAGCAAATGAGTTGGAACGTTATTCTAAATTCGGCAGTGACTGATTTATTTAAAAAAATACAATAAAGATGACGTTTAGAGATCTAGTGATAACAATCAATAACTTATGCAATCTCCTTTCCAAATATATGCAAAATATTTTTCCTCCATGCCGTTAAAACTAAATTTCCATACTAATCGTCACACTAAATTTTTTGTCAAAAATCGATGACTATGACGTCACCAAAATTCTTGCGTGAACAATGATTATGCACTTCTTTGCTTCTTGCGTTACGTGGAGGACGAACAAAAGCGAAATTTTCTCCAAACTTTCTTCAAATATTTTTATTCGTGTCGATATTCAGCTGTCTTTCACGAAGCAAAAAGAAAGAAAATACGTTTGATTTATGTTTTGCAAAGTACTTACACGTAGTTTGCGTACAGACTGGAAGAAGCTCTGCCATATTTGACGCCCGGGGCAGTTTCTTTTCTCACATATGCGACGTAATATAAAAAAGACGGCGTCAATGTATTTTTTTTCGAGCGAATTATACAATATTATTGTTTTTAATTACTTTTTTATAACACATGTAACGTAAACAAATATCGCGGACTTCATAAAAGATATAAACTCCTTATTACAGTATCATGTTCCATGCAAATACGGATTTTTATAAAAAGCGTTCGCTTCTTAAATGATTAAACATACAATTCATATCAACTGTCACAATCTCTGTAATCCGTACATGTTAAACAACTTTGCATTCTTACGTATATTATGTAGTTTGCAATAATTATGGTAATGAGACGATGCTTTATGGAAATCCTATTAGATAATTCTTAGACGTTTTATCCATTAAGAGGCTTTGTATTTATTTACTGTAGGAATTCATCAGGTGATGCTATATTCCAAAAGAGCATATATGCGCCTTTACGTAAACGTACTGCTTGAAACATCTTTGGCATAAGAAAAAAGAAAATATGTGATCCATTAGTATAAAATTGTAAATTAAAGAACTCATGCGACATTCAGTCATAGCTTTTCTTGTCGTATTGACATTTTTATGCAGGTATTTTGTCATTCGGTTTCATGAAATCGACTCTCATTATATCAGCGATAAAATCGTACAAACAGAAAATTGTCAGGAAACAGAAATATTAAAATCGATTCAATAGTTCATTAAAATTATATCGCTATAAAAAAAACGATTGTTTGTAAATTGTATTGTTTGCAAATTCTTCAATCGGATGTATCAAATTTGTACAAGTCACGAAGAACACAAAATATGCAGATCATAATTATTTCATTTTCGCACTTCTTGTTGGTTCAACATTGATTTGATGGTTTTATTGGAGCACATCGGATGAATTAAATGTTTACGTCAACACCGTTTTACAAACACGATTAAAGTTTAACTTTATTACCGTAAGTCAGCAACTTCTTTTATTAATTGAGTCGTAGAGTTTCCGTGATTGTCTGCTGATAAGTGATATATTTTTTGTTACAATTTTAATGCCGTATTTATTCTATCTTTGATCGAAGAATTATTTAAATTAGTTCTTACATTATTGATATAATTTTTTATTCGATCAGTTTTGAAAAACCGAACTGTTATTTTGCAATTTAATGTCAATCTATTTACAAAATGCTCTATTTACAAATTAAAAATGAAAGAACTTAAAAGAACCTTCATAAATTATTTAAAAAATATAATACAAGGAAAGAATGTTTTCACGAACTTTGACAGACGTTTTTAATATACATATGCAAAACCTTTTGTGGTAAAAATAAACACCTTCACACAAATTTGTCTGTACCAACATACAAAGTATTCATAAATGTTTGCAGTATATGAAAAGTGTTCACAGCGAGACAATAATTCATAAAAAGCCTCCGTAATGTGCCATGTAATATTCCTGCCATTGAAGTTTTCATTCTGCAGTTAATCATTTTGTCGTTCCATTAAAATTTTCATCATTCTCTTTATCTTCAATGTTTTCGAAGTTTCGACATCCGCGAAGTTTATTTGTGATCTTCGATTGACTGAAGTTTATTAATATTTATAAAATTACGTTATCCCTGTTACGACAATATTTCGCACGGGCAACTTTTGCAATTTTACTGCAATTAGAGTTTAGCGATTCTGGAAATGTCAAGGGCGTCGTTTACTTCCGTGATACGCACCGATCGGACGGAAATATTAAAACCGTGAAATTTTTAAAGACTGTAGGATGATTAGCAGAAGTTTTTTCTTTGATTATTTCAAGAAATCGTAACCTTGTTCATTGGTGACCTCGATGATAACAGAGCTTTCATACTATTTATTGCTTTAATGTTTTAAAATATACAGTCTGTACAAACCTTCATCATCATCTAATAGCTGTAGAGACACTTTGTGTCACTCATGTGAGACATCACCGTGCGTTATATTGACACGTGTTATATTGCCGTTTACTGTATTGACTATACGTGAAGAATATACTCATGTTCGTATACTAATCGTTTACAAGTTTACCTTACTCAAAAGGTAGCTCACACTCATCATACATTTTGCACTAAAATATTTGTTAACTAAATATGTTATACATATGATGTGTACAGTGATATGAGACACAGTAAAACAGACAATAATAGATAACGACAAAGAAATAATAACTTCAAAAAAATTCAACAAATCTTCAATCAAAAAATTTTAGTCACAACCTGTTGCTACTAAAAATAATTTTAACTGCAAATATTGTTCATATATTCATATATTTACTTGCTGTACAGCAGCTAAAGTATCATACAGCAAGTGGTTATATCACGCGTTATATTGCACATGTAAACTCGCCACCTCAAGAGGCGCTTCCTCAAAGTATCCGAGATACTCCAGATATGAAAGAACGCCTCGACGAGGTGGCTCGAATATTGTCCCCGCGCCAAGTCCAGTGAATTTCGAAATGGGTAAAAACATTTTTGGCCGGTGACGCAATTTCAATGTCGCTTACGTCAAGTCCGATGCAAACCCGGCTTTCGGCACCGTTTGTAAGAGCAAAGATCAGTGATCCGTGCGAACTTACACGAAAATCTATCGAGCGACCTTTGATCGTTCACTTCCGCCGTGTTTGTTTTGCGCGCGAAGTTCAATGTATTCTTAATCGCGATAAATATTGTATGCATCGTTAATGGGATTCTCACGGGGTACGTTGACCAATTTCGTATTGTATTTCTTATCGATTCTCTTTAAAAAATTAGAAATTAATAGATTCGTTTCGAAATTTAATAGATTAATAGGGACTGTTTAATTTATATCTCAAGTAATATTCTTCAAATATATTTTGTAGAGCAATCATTAGGTATATTCTTTTCTTTTCAACTTTTCAACGCCGTAAAATTGATCAAAATACCTCGCAAAACAATATTAGTAATGTATAGAAAATTTGTTACAAATATATTATAAATTATTGGAGAATGACACGAAAGTAGATTTGTTCGATTTAAATTTCCCGCTCTTTCGAGAGATCAAAGGTGCCGACAGTGTCGACTCTGTGTTGACTTCAATTTCAAGCCTTCGATCGAAGGCTGTCTTCAATTTCAAGTCGTCGATTTGTACAGGTTTCGATTTACGAATCTATTTCTCACCGTCCATAAATCATAGCCTAATATTTCTAGACTTTGTTTACACTGGTAATCGTCCATATTTCAAATGAAATATCGTCGGAGACAGCGGAGGTCGTCGCTTCTTTCAAGGTCACGGAAGGAAAAGGAATTATAGTGAATAACGTATGCTCGAAGGGTAATCGTACCTCAAATAGAAAATATTTTCGGACAAAGATTGCGGCAAGAATTTACACGAGACGTGATAAGTTCAAGATCATGAAAAAAGGTAAGGACATAAACGTCGAGCCATCTCGATATTCCTTCTTTCTACGCAGTTCCGATTCGTTTTATATTCTTGTCTTTGAACTTCTCTATGACCTTCGTTGGTTCCAAGAATTTATGGGCCGTGGCCGAAGATTTTTAAATCATTTTTAGAAATGATCGTATCCCAACTTATTGGACCTCGAAATATTTGATCTTAGAATCTTTGTCATTGAATGACTTTATGTTTGAAAAAAAATTTAGTAAAATTTGTTCAGGTGCGAGAAGTCGAAAAATGGCAAAATGGCTGTTCGCGCGGGAAACTACATAAATATCGATCACGATAATAAGTTAATAAACACTGACAAGTAAACCTACCCAAGTGTCACTCTCCGATTTTCATGAAATTTGGATATGTTATAGTACATGGAAAATTAGGGGACACGTATTTTTTTTTAGCTGCGGTAAAACATATTTAGGGTATGAAACAACCCCCCAAAGTGTGAGGGTAAAATAGAAAAATTGCGATATTTTCGAGATCAGTGAAGCAATTTTGATGATTTTTGGTATGAAAGTATCTTTCGATAGAAGACAAAAATTGGCCTAGGTATGTTGGAAGGGGAGTGAAAATTAGGGGGTGAAATACCCTAAAGCGACCAATTTCTTGCTGTAAAAAAATCGGTTTTGATCTGATCGAAATAAAATCTATTAAAACTTCAAGAGGAAAGTTAATTAGGGAACACGTATTTTTTTTTTTTTTTTGTTACATAAATATTTGGGACGTAAATAACTCCTAAATTACCGCGCTCGTTTGGCACTACGCATGAAACACCTTGCAAAACTGTATCTCTTAACTGTTCGATCTTTTTAATATATCGGTTTTTTACGTTACTGAATGGAAATCTGAAATCAAAATTCAATATAACGGATCCATTATGGCGGACGAAAACTCGAAAACCTACTTAAATAGACTGTATCTATAACATGCGATTTTCAAAATATAATACAATTTCTGACATTCATTGTTAGGTGTGTAAGGTGAATCAAGCGTGTTAAGAACATATTGTATATTGTTTATAACAAAATTGTTTGAACAATATAGCTTAAAAATGAAATTTTTTAAAATCTGATGACAGCATTCATTGTATGCAAAAAATGTCTATGGAAACATCGATCACATATTTTATTAATTCCTTTGTTCAAACAATTTTGTTATAAACAATATACAATATGTTCTTAACACGCTTGATTCACCTTACACACCTAACAATGAATGTCAGAAATTGTATTATATTTTGAAAATCGCATGTTACAGATACAGTCTATTTAAGTAGGTTTTCGAGTTTTCGTCCGCCATAATGGATCCGTTATATTGAATTTTGATTTCAGATTTCCATTCAGTAACGTAAAAAACCGATATATTAAAAAGATCGAACAGTTAAGAGATACAGTTTTGCAAGGTGTTTCATGCGTAGTGCCAAACGAGCGCGGTAATTTAGGAGTTATTTACGTCCCAAATATTTATGTAACAAAAAAAAAAAAAAAATACGTGTTCCCTAATTAACTTTCCTCTTGAAGTTTTAATAGATTTTATTTCGATCAGATCAAAACCGATTTTTTTACAGCAAGAAATTGGTCGCTTTAGGGTATTTCACCCCCTAATTTTCACTCCCTTTCCAACATACCTAGGCCAATTTTTGTCTTCTATCGAAAGATACTTTCATACCAAAAATCATCAAAATTGCTTCACTGATCTCGAAAATATCGCAATTTTTCTATTTTACCCTCACACTTTGGGGGGTTGTTTCATACCCTAAATATGTTTTACCGCAGCTAAAAAAAAATACGTGTCCCCTAATTTTCCATGTACTATAACATATCCAAATTTCATGAAAATCGGAGAGTGACACTTGGGTAGGTTTACTTGTGAGTTGCAAAGGTGAATTACTGTTTAGCAAGGTAAATTAAAGCCATAATACGCATGAAATGGATGTAACGATAATCGTAATTTCATTATTATACATGAGAGGGTGTCCTGATTTCTGATCAAATCTCATTAATATTTACGAATTTCTTCCGTAATTATAGGTCTCAGTGCTCTGCATATAGTTCTTTTCACATGGAATAATACGTAATGATAATTTCGCAGATTCGAGACGCCTTGGCTAAAATTATAATTGCAAAAATATATACGCATGGTATGTAAATTTCTGCATCCCTATAACCCTATATCCTCAAATTTCTCCGTCTACCTTGATATTGTTTTTACGTTACACATCCGTGACACTTGTAATGATCATGAAACCTGATTTCAGAATTTGTGAATTCGTAACACGTCGTAAATATACAACGCACGTGACAACACGCATTAAATGTATTAGAAAATGAAGCAATTTGTTCCGAAGACGTAAAATATTCCAAATAAGCGGGAAAAAAGTCTTAGTTGTTTCTACGAATTAATTGTTCACGTAATGTTGATAAAAACATGTACCTGCTCAGGTTACGTCTTTCTGGAATAATTTTATTCCACATTGGTAAATCGCACACTGTGACTTGCTATTCTTTTTCCAATAATGTTGCAACAGTTTCAAAACTATCAAGGTTATGTACAAGTCCCTATTGTTTGCTTTTTGTACGTGGATATTGAATAAATATAAATGATGTATAAATCGTGTATAACATTACCTTTACACGAAATCAAATGATTATATTTCGATAAAAAATTGTTGTAGAATACAAGGTTAATTATATGACGATGTGTTAATTATAGGTTAACTATTCGTCCAGCACTGGCCATTAATGGCCCTCGTGTCATTCAACGATGTTAAACTTATGTTCGCGTGGGACTATAGTGGGATTGACGTTTAGTACTCTAACAAACGAAGGACGAACTTCTGAGTCGTTTCTAAATTATTGTAGCGCCGAGTAAACTGGAAGTTTAGACACGTAACTTTCGAATAAAACACATCGCGATCGTAAATCGTTCACTTAAAATCGAACGACAAGTTAAAAGCTTCTGTAAAGAGCGGTGGTCATTGGGTTCGGTAAAGAGCTGTAAAACCAATGGTCTTTATTCTAGAAAACGAGCGGAAAATTATAGCGTGCGACTGAATTGTCGGAGAACGGTAAAACGGAAGCTTATCTCGAACGAAAACGGCCTTAACTATACTCGTTTCGCTATTATTCTGTAGAACGGATCTGGATAGCTCGTGTCATTCGATCCGCGGACGTCTTCGGTTGTTTTCGGGAATTTACGCTTGCTCTCGAGCACCTACTGATTTTTAGTGCATATGGGTGCCACTGGTTGCATTCGGCTGTTTACGGAACCTTTCGGCATTCACGATTAATATCGTGCACTCACGATTGTTTTCGAACACTTCCGATTATGGCAAGAATACACTCGGCTTATTTAGAGAAGGACTTCCTCATCGATTTTTACAAAATTTAAGGAATTTGAATATTGTAGAACAGGTTAACATTTTGGGGACCTATAAATATGGAAATCTAGGGTTTAATGGTCTCGTAATTTTGAAGCTTATTTGATTACAAAGGAATTTGTGTATCTAAGAATTTCGTGCCCTAACATTTGACGATCTAAGGTACTGTATGAACTTGGAGGTTATCGGAATTCGGAAACGAGGACATTCTGAGATTTCGAACTCTGGAAATTTGTGAACTTGAACAATTTTAGAAATTGAGATATTTGAAGTTCGAGAATGTACAGACTTAAGGAAATTAGAAAATTCTTGAATTAATATATTTACGATTGCACTCGGAACCGTACGCATGACTTTCGGCAGTTTCCGGATTCTTTCGTACGTTTACGGTAACTGTCAAGTTTAGTGGCGAAAAAACTAGAAGCCATCAAGAATAAAAAGACAGTTTATTTTCTTTCCATAACGTTTGTTCATCTAACACGAAATGTTTAACATCTAATATTTAGTCTAGCAGACAAAACTTCTTTTTAAGGTGTGGCATGTAGATAATGTGATATTCTACAGTCTACAGATATGAAGTTATACAATATTTTTTTATTAGGTATTACAAAACGAGATTAGATTAGTAACATCAGCATTGCTCGCAATATCGACAGAAGATTATTACTTAACTCTTCAATTAACACTCGTTAATATTATAGCATTCATATGTATAAATCTTAATACGAGTTTATTACCTGTTTTAATGAAAATAAGCTTATGTCATGAATTACGACTAATTTTTTTAAGCACTTAAAATATTATGCAATTGTTTATCATAAAGTGGAGCACGATTAATTTTTTTGCGAAGAATAAATTTTAATTTTAATTGCACGTTTTTAGTTCTAATGTGCACTTTATTGTTTTTTTCAGGTATTAAACTTGTCTAATATACATACAAGTATATCGTGTTTGAAAAATTTGACAAATAAGGTAAATATTAATAAATATCAATGAGATTAATTAAAAAAAATTGAAGATAAAATTTTGTGGAAATTATAGGTTGACACAAAAGCTGCAGTGTGTTAGAGAAATTCGAACGGTACCTTTGTGTGGCATGGCCAGTGAATGGCTGAAAGAAGAATCGAAGACGTCGTTTTCCACATGGCGCACGACCCAATTCGTCGAGATCTTATGTAACCGACAACATTGAGTCATTCATGCTCAGCTGATCGCAATACACGGTTGCAATTAATCCGTGTTAACTTGACAATTTCATTAAAAATAATTGATGGCTTACTATTTCGCTGTCTAGAGGATGCCTCATAATCTCCTATGCTGGGGTTACAATTTGAAGCCGAAAATTCCTTCTCAAGTTCTTTGGAATATTATCATGATTGTTGAAGATGGAATAGTTGAACAATAGTAAGACAACTAGTATGTTATATCCATCTTTATTATTATATATTATTATCTAAAATATCATAGTATCTTTGTAATAGTATATCCTCACAATCTCATTTGAAGTAGCCAATTATTCCTTAGCTAATCTTACCTAATCTTACCTATTTTTTAGCAAGAACCGCCCTGATTATTTTATCCAGGCAATTCACGTTCCAGCAGAGACAAACGAGCGAAAGTTTCAAGAAAGAAGATGAAACGGATGTATAATGTTCGAAGGATCAATCGTGGAGTCCGACCGATAACAGTGACGGTAGAAGAATTTGGCCTTGGCCCACTGTTTCAGCCAAGTGTATACGGGCACGAGGATCAGAAGAAAAAAATCGAGCGTAAGTGTCCCGATAGTCCGTGTTGCACAACGGTTCGATACGTGCCCACCGAAACGTCTTTCCCAGTTCAGGCAGTTTCGCTTTTAATGGAACGGCTCGTACCGTTTGTGAATCGTGATTAACACGATTCGGTATGCTCGACATTGTGCCCCGTTTCTCAGCCAGCTGATGGATCGCGCCTCGCCTTCGCGACCTCCTGACCCACATTATTTTTCGCAACACGGCCCACCTTTTCGGTAAACGATGCCCATCTAGGCGAACTAGGTTCCTTTCAAATTTACTCAAAAATTTATTGTTCATGTAGGGAGAATGTGGAGGAAAGGGACTTCCGGTTGCTGACACGGTGACTACCAGACTGAAGCGCTTCATAATTACTTTTTCGGTTGTTGGTTCTTCGAGTTCTCAAACGCTTCAAATGCAAGTGAGCTGCTTTCGAAACAAGCAAATCCAAGATAAAAACTTTTTAGCTCATATTTATACGCAAAGAAAGCAGAGGAGCTTCCACATTCTCGAAGCTATTCGATTGAAATGTAGAATACAAGTAGAAGAATATAGTTTTATTACAGCAAAAAATAAAAGAAGTTGAGACACATTTTGTAAGGTGTTCTCCAAGAGATAGGATTGTACAGTTTCATCTCAATTTTTGAAAATATATGTCAATTTGAGATGATGAATATATGATCTCAATTTAAAATAATGAATTTTTAAATACTCTTCTGAGCGACCAATTAAGAAATCTGATTCTAAAAATTGTTGAAAATCCTATAACTCTCGAATTGTTACACAGTCAACCTTGAAGTGAGCACATTTGGGATTCACCTTGATGATCTGGTTACCGAATCGTATTTGAACGACTGAAATTTAGCATAAACTCTAGTGTTATGTAAAAATTCAATTGGGTCACTTGATGAGCTTTGGCGATCACGGAGTTGAATCGTCAACTCGCATGCTTCGGAAAGCGGAAGGCAAACCGCAGATTTAAACTTCCTCTATAAAATTATCACTCTGAATGCAAATTCGATGCTGCATTTGCAATTAGCACTTCTTTTCTTTGCTTAACAACTTTCCACTGGAGTTTATGCTGTATATGTATAATTGAAAACCTAGCTATTGTAATATTTCTCAACTAGTTGTTGGCGTAACTTTGCTGTAATTCTAGATACTAATTTTTTTGTGATTTCAGAAAAATGTTAGTAAATTGGTAAATTTACTTTGTTGGACAAAATATACTAAAGCAGCTGATAATACAAGAAATCAACATTACTTTACAAAGCAGAACTGAATGTTACAAATGTAACATCAAGCAGGAAAAATAAGAAAGTGAAGCACAGTAAAGAAGTATATATTTTATTCAAAAGGTTACATAGGTAAAGAAAGCAGTATCAAGTTGTGCAAAAGTAAGTTCAATTACAGTCTTTCATATCTTCATGTGTTTATTATTTAGAGACGTGATTTTTGTATAATAAAAAACGTATTTTTATTCCTTACAGCTATTGCATAGAACTGATTGATTATCACCGATTCATTGAATAACACGTGTTATCATACGTGTATGTCAATACAGCTGTATCAACGAAAGACTATCTATGTCAAAGATACTTTAGAACAAAAGCGGTGTGATCGAATCGACATAAGATACCTGACTATCTATATTAGTATCTACAAGTTGTTTATGCAAGTTATAAACTTTTCTAATTGTCAATACCGAGACTAATAAGCTTTTCTGATTGTCAATAACAATGACATCAAAGTTATCTACAATTGATTCGACAAAGGTGTGTCAAATCCCCAGAAGGGTTAAACGAAGTAAAATATCGACATAGTCATCTGGACACCTCTGCCTATAAAATAGTTTGGTCGGTTCGATGATCGAACCTCCAGTTGATCGTGACGATTACGTTGTCGAAGAAAGAGAGAGAAGAAGAAAAGGAATTTCTGATCGAGACGAAGCCCGGCCCGAGAGAGAAAGTTTCGGCGTCGAGAGGTGAATAACGCGGCATCAAAATGATCGCTAGTCCGTGCAATATTCGTCTAACCGCCACGACGAATCGAGCAGAATTACATCGCGATGAATAATTAAACTTGATAACGATCGACACTTAATTATTGCGGCGTAACATGTAATCCTCGAAAATTTCGACCGCTGTCGAAACTGTCTAGTGTCGAAACTGCAGGAAGTGTGTTCCTTTTACTCGAATGCGTGAAAAATGATTTCTGACTAGGTGTCTAGAAAAGGTATTTGTTTCAAGAATCCTTAAATTCTCTTACTTATTCAATTTGCAAAATGGATCGAGAGGTTCTCAATAAAATATATTGCAACAGTATGTGACAAATTTTTCATTTATTATAAACGGAAAAATAAATGTATTGGGTAATGTAAATAAATAGTAAATACATGTAAATGTATATGTTCAACAAATGTATTTATCTGAATTATTTATAAAATCCAAAAGAGATATAATAAGTAAAGGGATACAAGCTATTTTAAGGATATCTTTGAATCTTGAACTTCATAAGAAATTAGTAGAGTAATGTAATGATAATAATATCAATAAATAATAATATAGGATGAGAACTGTTATAGTGAAGTAGTTGAATATGGAGAATTACTCCTAGTACCGCTCGCTGCCGCTAGAAGACGCAGACGAACCTCGAATTTCGGCTTTCTCGCAAGTGCTCAACATGCGTAGCACCCACATTCCTACCCATCCCAATAAATATCACGTTACAGACCTGCTAGAATGCCTTACCAGTAGGTCTAAACACTCTCCTCACCTTTCCTACATTTAACAGTTACGCTACACTAAGCACTGTAATAGCAGTACAACTGTAATAGTGACACGGTTTCTGTAAAAAAATATTGCAAATAATTAAAAGTACCTATAGACAAATACCTCTCTAAAAGATGATAATTGCATACATATCGAAAAAGGGTTAATTTATTTATCGATTACGAGCTCCGAAGGCCTTGCTATGAGGAAATGTCTCTAACCAACGCGTTTGGAATGTTTAAAAAAGCGTATACAAACTTACGATCATCATTTATAACCACATACACACGAGTCACGTTCACGATTGACTCACCGAAGTGCAGTGGGTCTACGAGTCTAAGTGAACTTTTTATTGCCGAGGAATTTCGAACGGTGGATATTAACTCGAAAATTTATACGCGTGGTAACACTCTACTTCTTACTGGTTTTACTTTTACTTTTTGCTATCAACCGTGCCGGTTATTATCCTTTCAGGGAGCGATCGATAAGAAACGAAAAATGAGAAAAGTTACTCGTACCTGTAATTAGGCGAAGCTAAATGTCTTATTTATTCAGCCACTAGATTGAAAAGTTGCGAATATATTGCGACATTGCTTTAATACCGACAATTTTCTTTTCCTTTCTTTTTGAAAACTAGGTTACACTCCAACTAAAATTCTGCGTAGATTCTTTTAGTAATTAAATTCACCCATGTTTTGAAATACGGAACTTTCAGATTTCTTGCGAAGGAACATGGTTTCGGAACGAAACGCATTGTGTTGTGTACTGACCCGCGTTGTATCGCTGCAATCAGCAATAAAATAAAATTTGAATTTACAGAGAATTCAAATGCAATTTATTTACACACTTCAATCGTATCGTCTTATAAATTATCATTATTGCGTTTACTGCCGCGTTAAATCACGATAGAGCGAAAAGTTAAATTAACGAAACGTAACGCAAACATCCGTGCAATTGCGTAAAACACCTTTGATACCGACGAAAACCAAGGGAATAATTATCAATTTACGGGGTCAATTTTGATTCCGCACAAACTGTATTGCCAAACTTTTATGCGTACGTTAATAGAACGTGTCGTAAAAAGTGAAAGGATCATTTTAATTATCCCAATAAAGTATTTCATACGAAAGTTTATTTTACAAGTGAAAATCTTTTGCTTCGAACTATTATTTGCTATCAGTGTCAACGGAATTTTTCTAGAACAGGTACTTATTTTCTTCGAACAATTTATTACGTATTTCAATTACGTATGTAACGAGAATGTGTGAAAAATAAATTATGGATTAATCGGAAATGTCTAATACTGTTTACACTCGCTGCTTAGCGAATGCTGGCGTAAATTCAAATCATTAATGACGTTTAATCCGTGATAAATTACGTTTCATAAGTTTTGCCGCCTATTTACAAGTTGTTTGATTTATTCAAGTTACGTTCGACGAGACTTTAATGTAAAATAGTTCATACTTTTAATAGGCGAGAGGTCAAGTACTCCTACATAACCTAAACCACAACTGTCACGATCGTAGAGATACCTTGAGCCAAGGAGCTATATTTTCATTTTTCTTTTTTGAAAATCAATTTCCAAATCACATATAAAATGATCCTTAAAATAAAAGAATTATTTTATAAACGTACACACTTGTCAGTTATTATATATTATATAAGAATTCCACTGAAATCGTACTAGCTACATTTGAATAGTTCGTAAATTCGCAGATGATCGCTCGTGCGTCTTCGTACATCTTCGTGCGTAAACGTAGATTATAAACCTACACGCTCACTACAGCGAACTGAAAATAATTATGCGAATCATGACTGAACATAATTAAGACAGTTAATAAGATATTAATCGACTGCATTGTATTCATGATAAATTATTTAAACAATCTTTACACAAAGAAACCTTCGTTGAATCCGAATGTACATGAAGTTCGAGAAACACCGATTCGATTGAAATACACGTGACCTGTCAATACGATACAATAAGATAACTAAAAATTACGATACGTACAATTATAATTATAATATTCATACGTAAATAGTATTCTATGATTATAAAAGATGAGTGGCCAATGAACGGTCAGGTTTCACGACCCAGTGCGAAAAAAGAAGTGGGGATAGGTAAGTTGTCGGTACGGTCGCGTGTAAATGCGCCTTAAATAGTGCTGCCGCGCAGCAGCAGTTCGAGGAGACTCGAACGACGTCCGAGCGACGCCGGTATATTCGGCGATCAAAGTGAAATGAAGAGGAAAATGTAACTCACCGTGCTGCGGGTTGCAACAGGATGATTCCTTTTTCACTTGTTGCGCCAGTTTGACTTGTCACGTCCTTCCTTTCTGTCTGTTCTTCGCTAGAAACCACGCACTCGTATCACGAGAGAACAGTGTGCCACGCCGGCCGGACTTTCGATAGAATCGGTTAAAAATATATACAGGGCGGGGCTCGAGCGGTGATGCTCGATCCCACTCGCACCCTTGCACCACCGTTTCGCGTTCTCGGTGTATTACACGCTACTTCCGTTCTACGTATTCACCGGCACACGATATCATTGCCGTTATGCCGCGAAATTCTCCTCTACCTTCCTCGTGCTTTCGTGACGTCCCATGGTGCACTATGCGTTACGAGATTGCGCCGTCAACCGGTGACATAACCGTACCTATCGATAACGTGGACCCGTACCTGTGTAAAATGTTTCTTTTTACAGATTGTTCGTTGAGAGGGTATTGTATAGAAAACCTAGGAAGAATAGAACTTTTGTATGACGAGAAACTGTTCTTTTAATTTTGAAAGCGATTAAATAGCATACAAATGATTTTAGAGTAAGAAGCTATAAATGTAAGTCATACGATGTAATGTAAGGATATGTTTATTGAAACGTGGAGTGAAAAAGTTTGCGGACATGTCGGTTTGTAATGAGTTTGTTTATAAATAATTGTATTAAATACCAAGTATGTATTTTTATCTAGTTTATATTTTTTTGCAGAATTTATAAATGAGTCGAAGCTTCGGAATATAAAGTAAACTTGTTTGAATAAAAATTTTTGTGTCTACAGAATAATGCATGCCATGAAGAACGTGGTGTAATTAAATCATACCTGAATATCCTAAAAAGACTGAAATAACTAAAATGACTATTAGAAGGTTATACATATATACATGTATAAATAACGGATCTTGTTTTGATTAAAATTTCAACGGTAATATAATTGTTATAACTCTACTTTTATAATATTTGTTAAAACTTATTTTACACCAAAATAAGTCTTTTGAAGAAAACCTTCTTTCCTCACGTTTCATGATAAGTTTGAATAAAATATAATCGTCGGATAAGAGTATTTATCGCATATGCTCAAGATAATAGAAGGTATATAGCAGGTATATAAATTTAGTAAATGGAACACTGATGACAGTCGGAAAAGTATGAAACCGTTCCAGTAATCGTTTCGCATACATCACGAAATATTTAATTTTTAACAATATTCTCTGTATTAATAAAAAAGAATATTTTGTCAATTGTATTAATCATGGAAACATTATTTCCTTATGTGTTTTAAATTGAGAACTTTAATTAAAACATCTCGAAAGATAAAAACCGGTTGGTATTTAAATGGATATGTACAAATTTGTGAGCATATAAATGGTCGGAGGTAATTACATCCCAATTTATTGGCAATTAAAATTGAATCGAGAATTAAGATAAGTGCAAATGTAGCAATAAAAAGAATTACAAGGCAAGATTTTAATATAAGTTAAAAGTCGTAAAATGAGTTTGCAATTTTTTACAGAAATGTTTTATTTAATATCACATTGTGTTCCAATAAGAAGAGGAAGAAGCAGGAATACTTTTATTGAAAAGTGCCTGATCATCGTACACAGGAATTATTTAATTCTTAAACTTCACTTGTTTGCAACAATGGAAGAGTTGCATTTTAGTCGATTACAAGAGTGACAAATGCAGTGCGTGTATACTACAGTGTGTTTGGACTTATTAGTTCGTTAAAGTTTAATTTTTGAATTATAACTAGAAAAACATTGACCAATAAGAACGCGAGCCACGGAAGTGTTGGTTACGCGCCATTATTGACTATAGCAGCGAACAAACAAAATGTAAAATTTCTACTCTCGGTGTTTACTTTATTTTGACCCATAGAATCAACTTTGTCGGCAGATTTATTAAATGACACCGACGCATAACCAACTGAGCTCGCGCTCTCACTATTGGTACTTTTCTTTAATAATTCGAAAACTGAGCTTTAACGAGGATTTTGGTAACGGAAAAAATTGTTCAGTATCATTCTATCTATTATCTCTGCGATTCACTTGTCACTTTGTAGACTTGTGTACTCTGTAACGGTGTAATTAAGTTTGGAGAATATTTTTTATTTCATCAACTATGGCTTTGAAGGGCGATGGGAAATGTCTAAATATTTTTGGAGGTTTAAATATTATTTGAATTTTTATTACTGTTTCAATATTATTATTTAATACGTGGTAAGCAACAAGACACAGAACTCATTAGAAATACAAATATTTTTAAGTTCCGTACTTTAGAACTTTGAACCTTTGCAGTTTCAGAATTCCTGAACTTTGGAACCTTCATGACCGTGAGAAATGAAGAATGAGACGTACCTTTTCCGATGGCTTCTCCTTGAACTTTTCGCCTCCGGCACCCTAAACCGATCTAATTCAAATCTCAAACCTGTTCTAAACTCACAGCATATTAATCGAATTAGATTATGAAATCCTACAAATCTTCAGACTACAAAATCACGTTAAAAATAAAAGGACTTTGATATCCCTATTCTCACACTACTGAAAGTAACTAATTAAAATTTGCTTTATTCTCCTGTAATTCTCCTCAATTATATACAAAAATATAATGATAATTGGTAATCATTACAGAGTTGGTATTAGATAATGAGACGATGACGCGAGTCTCTTTCGCAAACGTGTGAACCGGTCTTGACACTTTTTCACGTGGTCGAATAATTTTCCATTCTTCGAAAGCGAAAGACTTCATCTTTGGACTCATCGTCAGTCATTCATGCACGTATGTTTTCTTCCTTGATTTAGTAGATGTGTTAAAGCTAAACGATCGCGTGAACTAAGTTTTCTTTGAAGGTAGGGGAAGGAAATGGAAAATCGGTAAATTAGCGAAAGGGCGGTTTTAACAGAATAAGATATGTTAATAATATTAACAGAATAAGTTTTAATAGGAGAAGACGTTTTAACAGGAGAAGAAGATATTAAAGCAAAGTCGGTACAATTGGGAAAGGTATTTAGGCACCAAGGAAATAGCGAAAGGTTCCTTTGAATGAATGTTACAACTGGAAAAGGTAGTTAGATACCAAGGAGGTAGCGAAAGGTACCTTTGGATGAATGGTAAAGAAACGATGATACTCAGAAAACAGGAATCACTTAGAAAAATAGGAATTTTGTTAATTTGCTATATATCATAGAGTGGTTACCCAATTAATTTGCAAAAGAATCGACACGGTTTGTAATAAGGAATTTGTAATCTTGCTATAAAATTTGTGAAGTTTATCTCTGTTACTGTTTTAGCACCCTATACGTCGACGAATGAATTTTGGTAAAAATCGATGTGGAGATGTAGATTAATAATATAATAATTATCTTCGAATTGAATAGAATCGTGAATGCTTAAACTGCATCAGTGAAGCAGTTACATAATTTCGTAGAAATGTTTTATTCTCGTGCCTCGACATTTATATGGATTTATTGTCATCGACAGACACGAGTTTACGAATCGACAGAATTGCTCTCCGATACGCACAATGGGTATTGTAACCACAGAAATATGTCTCAAAGATTTCAGCTGTACTATCAAGCTATTCTTATGAATACGTGTAACAAAACTTGCAGTGTATGGTAAAAAGAAAATATATTGCTATGTGTCCATTGTGGATGCATTTCAAGAATAAGCAATATGAATTTGTGATTAACTGAAGTTAAAGCATGGAAATGCGATAAAGTAAAAAATTGAAAAAATGTGAAACGGTATTATATTCGTATGAGGCTTTCTTTTCGAGAAAATCAATTTTGAAATCGCGAGATAGAGTGAGCGATAGCAGCAGGGTCGGCTCTAAACTCTGAGGGCCCGGGGTAAAAATTAAATTATTATTAATTCTTATTAAAATGGATTAATGCGTTGGTAAAAATTAATTGACGATAATAAACGAAATGTAGTGTAATTATTACGTATTCATATTTGCATTGCATCTTGCAATTCTGTCGAATCTTTATCCTAATATAGTAAACTGTAGAAGTACAGTATATTGCCATATTTCATATTAAGTCTTATATCACCACTCGCTATAGAGATACCATAGTCAAACCCTCCGTGGAAATATCTCTTGCTATATTGCCAATTCCAAGAGCTTCCACTCTTACAGACCCACGGCGATATAACGAGAGTCAATTCTTTGCTCAAGATATGTCAAAGATTCCGCCAATAATCGAAATAATAATACTGAATGTATCTAATTTCTATGAAATTAGGTATTGAAGAAAGGGACTCGGATTAGGTAACCTAACCCAACCTAACTCGAATCTCCACCTACTTTTAACTAATACAACAAAATTGGTATGAAATAAAATATAAAATAATGCTTATTATAAAATAAGTGTTTGTTTTATTTATTTATTCTATATGTATCGTTATTACGTTTTCAAGAATCATTTTCTCGAAAAAGAAATCGCATACGAAAACATTTTATTCCTTACTTTCGAGTTAGTTTTTCATGTACAATCAACAGTTTTCCGCATATATTACCAGTTTCTCGATTTCCTTCGATTGAACAGGTTAAGAAACAACGCTTCCGAGTTTTGAAGATACAAAAATTGTTCGAAGATCAATTCCTGTACAAGTTGAGACGACAAGAATCGGAAATAAGAGAGAAAAGAAAATGACAACAACAACAATAAACTAGTTAAAAGCTAGAAACAATAGTAAAAGAAGGAAATGTTTATCGAGACTCGAAGATTAACTTCGTACAACATTACGTCTACGTTAACAGTCTTGTCGACGTTGTTTTCTCTTTCAGCGTAACTTCGGTTTTTTTTTTCTTTATCGTTTTTTCTTTCGTTTTTTTTTTTATTACAAATTGCTCTGAAATACTTCTCTAATACGTTATTAAAATCTTGGCATAATAAACTTCAATAATACGAATACTTTCAGAAGAAAGCACGTCTTTTGACACCCATTTAACGTCAACGTTTCATTTATTATGCGATCCGATCTATTTCCCTTGTAAAAATATACAACATCAAATTTTTACAGGATCGAATTCGTTCCGTCTTCGTCTTCATCCTCTTCGTTTATTTTTATCTATTTTTTTTACCTCGGATTTTCTTTTATTTCTCTGTGCGGTCATAAATAAAAATTCTTCAAATTCTTTCCCCGTTACGGGAAGAGTACAAAAAGTCTGTAATCTTAACACGAGATTTGTATACGATTCTTAGGGTAAACGTTTTCTCTTAGGGTAAACATTTTCTCTTCTATTCGCAACATTGTACAAGTTCTACCATTTCTTTCGTTTAACCTTTGGACAGCGGATACACTCGGTTCACCTGATACTGTCCCTTACTGTATTCGTTTACATTTAGTTTAATACATTGTCCGCAAAATATATTAGGATATAATGTGAAAGGAATAGATATTTAAACTTCAGACATGTAAAATTTCAAATGTCTCAATCGTTCATTCGTCAAATACTGAAACAGGTAAATTTTATTTGAAATATTTTTTCGAATAACAAATAATTTGATAATTATATATAAAATACAAATACAAATTCTCGCAAGGTATGATCTGCTGAGATCGCGATTCTGTAATTTAAGCGATTAAAAATTGCCAGTTTGCCAAGTCAGATCGCTGTCCAAAGGTCAGTCAAATCCAAAGCCAAAAACAAACGGCGAATAAGAGATTTTTCTATTTTCTCTTTCGGAATTTCGATCTCACCACCGACAATTTTCTACGTTCCGCGGTTGACTGTCACCTGGGGGTCACCGGTGGCCGACACCAATACAAGAGAATAAAAGATACATTTTGAATAATAGATAGTTAGTATTAATCTAAGATAGAAAATTGAAAGGTAGAATTTAATCGATCGTTTTTTATTGATAATCAAAATTAATTCTAAGTCGTATGAAAAGTTTCTTCGAACGCTTCGGTTGTTCAGCTATCACTAAAAACTTTCATGGGCGTCTGCCATAGATGCCTCCCTTAGCAGCCACCGTGTTAACAACAATTTACCGAAGCAACAACGCTCGTGTATCATGGTGGCCAGAACCATACGTTTCGAGAGGAAAGAGCCTCACGATTATATCTCCTTGCACGCGAATCGACTCACGCTTATTTTCTACGACGAACACCAAAGCTTTGAACACAATCGGGGCATTAGGGAGACAGAGTCGGACGACGATAGGGGAGGGATTACGGATGAAGGGTAGAGGGAGAGGTCCCAATCAGAGAAATGCCTCGCAATCGCGTCTAAAATAGCAAACCGATCACACAGTTCCTCATCCACACGCAACGCACGCGACAATTAACAAAATCGGGGAAAAGAACAGACGGCTAGGAATCGCGTGCGGAAAACAGAACATTTTCGACGAGATTATTATTACGTATGCAAGACGTTTCAAACAATTCATATAAATATCCTTAAAACGGTTCAAGATGTTCCCACATGTTGATAGAAATATTACATGACATCAAGCGATACTTAGCTCTTAATGAAATTATTAAATTAGCTCTTAATATGTGGAAAGAATAAGGTGCAAGTTTAGTGTAAAATTAATCCAACTGTTTCACCTTTCACTCATAAGCAAAAACAGAAGGAACTGCAATTATTTAAAGATAACAAAATGTGTGTACTTTAAGAATATCACTTGACATTTAAATTCTTCTCACAACATCTCAAACTGTCTTAAAGCTATTTGTCTGAATTATCTGAAACACCCTGTATAAAATGTGTTCCACTTCACAAATTTCAGAGACCTCATACACGTTTGAAGATTAATTTCCCAAACAATTTTGTACATACATATAAACATACAATGATGCATATAAAATCTATAGGCAGGAAGAGGGTGATACCCAATGAAGTATTAAAAAAAATGTATATAACATCTTCGTTTTATTGTTTTTCTTTTTTAATAAAATAAATTATTTAATCTCCGTAACATGCATCGAGGTCATTGAAGTCGATGAAGTGGTGGACCTTGTTCTATACAATTACTTCGATTATTATTCATTTAATGAACCGTGTGCGCTTTACGACGCCTTTTGCAACCTTCCATCGCTCTTCTCTTTGCTAGTTGCTTAATAAAGCTATCCACGAGCCGACGATATTTCACGGCTGCTCATTCGCAATCCTGTTGCGAACGATCGTTAGATTAATGTGTACACAACAATGTAGAAAAGACCGTTATTTCGTTAACCCTTTCGCTACGCAGATAAAAAACGTGTCAGTAATTTAAAATTTTTTGACAAGGAAACATTCTTGTTTGTTTTAAATACAATTTTGTGAATTAGAATAGTGTATAATAGAAATAGTGACGCATCCGTAAACCTTTGGACATCATTTTGTCATGAATAATTCTTGAACAAAAGACATAGAGAAAAATATTCCCAAATAGTACAATAAACACCACAAACTTGCATTGACAAAATTATGAAGAATGTTTTTTCAAAGAAAAAGATTTTGAAAACTAGACCACAAATTTTTGTTAATACAACTATGCAGAACTTATGATACTATCAAAGTTTTATTTAATATAAGATTTGTATAATAAGCTTAGACATAATTTTGTAAATCATTTATGTAGCGTACATCGTTCTATAATATGAGACGTTGTTGTTCAGACTGTTACTTTATTTTGTCAGCAGAATTTTGTTTGGTCTAAACTCTTAACGTTAACAAATTGAGTTTATCTGCTTATTTGTTTGGACACCATGGGTGACTGGAACCTTTATTTTATCCTCAAATTTACAGTAGACGATTTGATTCAAAGTCAAAGTGATAGTTCATTTGTTTATAACAATTACATAAATTAACAGCGACCATTTTGGAACCAGTCATATTTTAATTTTTTGCCACTTATGGCACGGAAAAAGGAATAGAAATAATTTAATTAACTTACTATGTTTTTCAAATGTGTGCGAGAACGAGTTTCATATCACATATTTAATATAAAAATGTTTATCAATTATTCGAGTGCTACATACTCTGCTAAAATGTATTTGCAAAATTCAGTTTTCTCTTACGTTTATAATCGTCACACGCACAAAAATTTTCTACAGAAATAATTTGACCACAATATCGGTAGATTAAGCGTAACGTTTCTCCACATTTATAGTAAACAATTAGACACAGAAAATTATTCGTCAACGAATCTATACAACCATGAAATTTAATTCGACACATGGTACAATAGTATACAATATAAAAAAGATTCATTGTCCAATTTTTACAATTGTATTAAATTCATATATCAGTTGACTGTTTTCAAGTGTCTGCATGTAGCCACTATAGACAAACGAAACTCGCAGGGTAATAGCCAGGTTATCACAGCATAGACAAAATTTAACTCAACGTAAATTTCATCGTATTGAAAACATTAATAAATGCAATTATAATTTAGTTTTTATTTAGGAAAGAGAAGATGTTTTCTTCTGGGACAGAAGAAAAGCTATATTTTATTTTTAAGGGGAAGTCTGGCTATACCCATAAATCTCTGAATTACAGATCAGTTGCAACATCCACTATAATAGTTGGAGAGACCTCCACACATAATTCACTAGTTTTAACTAGTCTCTGAAGACACAGGTCTAAATAAGTCCGAACGCGATGACAAATTATTTGAATTTAATTAAAGATCTAACTGTAAAGTTCCAACCATTATAGCGTAACAAATAACAGTCTCGATCACTATAGTGGCTAAAGAAAAATTTCACCGCATAACCTAAGAAAAGAAATCCCCTAAACCTCGCTAATAAAATTGAATCCAAGAAACACGCAGAGAGCAATTTAACCTTGAAGATTACAATAGTGCTAGTTAGGTACATAAATATTGTCTCGATCACACTAGCGGCGTTGATACGATCAATTTCAACGCACAGTATAGTCATAACGAAAGGGTTAAGTAGGTCCTCGCTGTTGTCGATTGATCCAGCATATAAAGAAGAGGGAGAACCGTGATCGTCAGCCCGTTGACAGTGTTAACGCGAAATAATTTAAAGCGTTCAGCAGATCTCTCGTCGACGACTGTGCGCGCGTTTTTTATTATGAACACAGAATCCGCAATTATTCTTAACTAGCATCGTTTGTTCTCGCGCGCGTAGCATCCTCGCGACGAGGAAAAAAGAAGAAAACAAACAAACGGTCGGTCCGTTGAACGCGGAGCCGTTGCAAGATCCTTGAAGAAACGTCGAGGACGCGAGATTGAATGATACAATTAAATAATATTTCGTGTGTATTTGTGTGTACATGTTTACGCGTGTTTGTCCTGTCCCGGCTATTGTTGTTCTACAATTATAAAACACACGGAGGGGACCGTCTTAAGCGTGTTTCTTCTCCGTGTTGTTGTTGGCAACGTAGCCGTTGTTCGTCCCGTTGCTGTAACAACTGTTGTATTCCTTGTTGTAGATCGTCGCGTACGACGAGACGCCGTTTTGCCGCGGCGTCGACTTGTCCTCGAGGATCGGCATACACACGCCCGTCGACGATCCGTTTTGCGCACTCTGTTTCGACTTCGATCTGTCACCGTACTTCGCTTTGTAAAAGTCCGAGAACAGTCCTAGGAATAGCAAGCCGTGCAGACCGATCCAGATCATAAAGGTACGAGGATAATCGCACTCTGTGAAGAACAGCTGGAACTGGTGACTCATGATCAACACGAATTGCACCTGAAACGAGCAACACGCTAATGTTATTTCGTTGTTAATCGCAGTGTGACAGAAATGGCTATGCTCTAAGAGTGGCTACGTCTGTTCGGAAGTTCACTCGGGCGAGTGGACGATGTGGACGGGGTGACAGGGATGGAACATCTGGCGTGACTAACAAGTTTTCAAATCCTGTGGACACAGGTCTAGATAGATATTTCAAAATCGTACATAGCTACACGTATATCACGGTAGAGACTCAGGTTCAAGTAGGGTCTGGATACGAAGTGACGCTTAAATTGTTAGTCTGCGCTGAGCATGTATTAAAGTTTATCTTAACCCCTTGCACTATTTTGACGAGTCTGACTCGTGACGCACTCATACTTCGGTTATGACCAATTTTACTCGAATTTTGAATACATTTCAATTCGGAGTTCAAGTCCAACTATAATTTGCATAGTCAACGACTGCATGATACCAAATTCACATAACATTTCAAGTTTCTGTGTCTGTTTTCATGCTATGGCTGAAATTAGTCAGTTCTGACTGACGCACTTGACAGAAACATCATAGTGCAAGGGGTTAATATCTGTGCTGAAGCATGTTTATCTTAAGAGGATGACGATGTACCATTTGGAAGGTAGTCAGGTACTTCTTCCACCAGATGTACTTTTGATACTCCGGGCCCATCGCGGCCACCATGTAGTAGAAGTACATAATGATGTGAACAAAAGTGTTCAGAAGGGCGAAGAAAGTGCTGTGGCCACCTGGCGCGAACTTTGCCCCCAGCCAAACGGAGAAGGGCATTATTCCATGGTGAATCACGTGCAGCGTCGACACGTGTTGAGTTTTCTTCCTCAGTATGAAAAAGAGCTGGAAAAAAATTAATCGGATGATTTACGCGTTAGGCGAAAAAGTCGAGTGTGTACTTACGGTATCGAACAACTCGGTGAATTTACTGATGTAGTACCACCAACATGTGTTCACCATTCGTAGCGCTATCGGGCTGTACGAATAGTCGACCGGTTGGCACCGGAAGCTGTATCCTTTCGCCCAGCCACTCATCAAGTACTGAAACAAGAAAATGCCGGAAAGTGAGGACAATAAAAGGGTTGCATTCAAACGGGGGTAGAACGACAATCAGCGTATAGAAGCGCGATCGCTCGTTTTTCACGGAGAAACTCTGTACCCGCTCGCTTTGTTCGATCAAGAAGCCGGTTGGCGATGCTGGACGAGGAGGGTGAAGGGGGAGGGGAACAAAAGAATCCTCGGCTACCGTTACGTTTCTCTCGCAAGATGACTTCGGGTCTATTTAAAATTCTAAAAGCCAACCCCCCTCTCGCTCCTTCGAGATTTACGGAACAATACCGCTCTGTTTGTTTCGCGTTTCATCCGTGTATATGTGAGTCTGTTTCGTTTTTCCTTCCTTTTTGTTTGTAATTTTTCGGAAAAGAACCAGGCCAGTCGGTTGCTTAAGCATGACCCTAAACAGCGGTCCAGATCGATTCACCGGTAAACTGGGCTACGATTAACACGTTTCAGACCGTATTCTAATGTTCTCCGCTAAAAACGAAACAACGGGGAGAACAAAGGCAAGGTAATGACGTGTTTCGAACGTTCGCGACATCTTCCAACGCTCGGTTGCCCGAGCAACGCGATCAAACTTATTTCAAGAGCCGTAATTATGCGGTAGGTTTTTAACCCAACATAATCGGATCGATCGACGTATCGCGGAAGAAAAATCTCCAACATTTGGTGGGATCTCGTGCTATCCGTTATCGCGTGACGCACGACATCCGATTGGTATCATCGACGCCGGTAACACGACGACATTCCATTTAAACTTGACCGTGTTAAGCAGTCGGAAAAGCTCAAGTGTGATTGCGTGGGTTGGCCAGCTAACGAGAACAGTACGCACGTATGGCCGAGAGAGTTGTGTGTCAAGGTCGCATAGTGTGAGATCTCGCGTTACACGCTGTCGTACATAACGTGAGCCGCAGCAATTTTCGAACGGCTTATCAACGCTTAATTAGAATTTCGCCAGCCACGCTGCTCCACTTTCCGCCCCGTTTTCTCGCTAATCCATTGTGCCTTTCGTCTGAAAGCCGGAAGTAATGAGGCTGATGGGTCGACGTTGGTTGCTGCTGCTGGAATGCTGAAGCGGTTACACCGTATCTTCGAGTTATCGATGGTTCGAGAATCTTTTAGCTGCGTCTACTTTCTTCTTTTTTCTATGTCTTCATACTTTGTACTGTTTAACATGTGCGTCAGACGCACCAAACTATGTTATGAACACTAAACATGTCGAAATGTTATGAACACTAAACATGTCGATATATTATGAACACTTAACATGTCGAAATATTATGAACACTAATCATGTTGAAATATTATGATCACTAAACATGTTCAAATATTATGAACACTAAACATGTCCAAATATTATGAACACTAAACATGTACAAATATTATGAACACTAATCATGTTGAAATATTACGAACACTAAACATGTCCAAATGTTATGAACACTAATCATGTTGAAATATTATGAACACTAAACATGTCCAAATATTATGAACACTAATTATGTTGAAATATTATGAAGACTAATCATGTTGAAATATTACGAACACTAAACATGTCCAAATGTTATGAACACTAATCATGTTGAAATATTATGAACACTAAACATGTCCAAATATTATGAACACTAAACATGTTGAAATATTATGAACACTAAACATGTCCAAATATTATGAACACTAATTATGTTGAAATATTATGAAGACTAATTATGTTGAAATATTATGAAGACTAATCATGTTGAAATATTATGAACACTAAACATGTCCAAATATTATGAACACTAATTATGTTGAAATATTATGAAGACTAATCATGTTGAAATATTATGAACACTAAACATGTCCAAATATTATGAACACTAATCATGTTGAAATATTATGAACACTAAACATGTCCAAATATTATGAATACTAAACATGTACAAATATTATGAACACTAAACATGTCCAAATATTATGAACACTAAACATGTACAAATATTATGAACACTAATCATGTTGAAATATTACGAACACTAAACATGTCCAAATGTTATGAACACTAATCATGTTGAAATATTATGAACACTAAACATGTCCAAATATTATGAACACTAATTATGTTGAAATATTATGAAGACTAATCATGTTGAAATATTACGAACACTAAACATGTCCAAATGTTATGAACACTAATCATGTTGAAATATTATGAACACTAAACATGTCCAAATATTATGAACACTAATTATGTTGAAATATTATGAAGACTAAACATGTTCAAAATATTACGAACACTAAACATGTCCAAATGTTATGAACACTAATCATGTTGAAATATTATGATCACTAAACATGTCCAAATATTATGAACATTAATTATGTTGAATGAAAATCAATTCTGATTTCAAGGAATGTATTTTAACAAAATGTGTACCTTAAAATGTGTACTATTAATGCAAGGGTTAGTTCTTCATGTTGAAGAATAATAAATGATGAATGATTTTTTATCTTGAGATTTCAAGAGAATCACTTTAACAAATTGTGTAATTTATAGTAAGAAACTTGTGGAGTTATTTGACCGGTTTGGTAGTTTGTTAATGTGAAATAAAAAGAATTAAGATACAGATCAACGATCCTTAACTACAAAAATAATAATTAACCTAGATTGTATTTATTAAACTAAAAATTCAGGAATATACATATGAGAAAGATTGACCATATTTAAATTGCATGTCACGATGTATGACAAAGGGTTAGAACCTGCTAACGTTTCTGACTTTGTAAATTGTCACGGAAGCTCCTAAATAGATCCGCTAAATCGTTCATTAGGTACAAGGATTAATTTTATCTGACCGCGAGTGCTCATAAGAATGCATCGTTATTGAATAGAAGATACTGAAAAACGTAGCAGCTGTTTCGAAATCCGTGGTACACGTAATCATCGATTAGTACGAGATAACATTTTCCGTTCCCGGTGAAATTAATTATAAATTGATAAAAATTTTACGATTCACGTAAGTAGAAACGTGATAACGGTGATAATAGTCGTGTGGTAACATCTGGTACCGTTGCACTCCGCGACTGTAAAACTTGGTGTTCTTCTTTCTTTTAAATTAATACTTTACCGTAATATATCAAATATAATAACGAAAAGTAAGAAACTTAAAAGAAAACTATGAAACTTTTTAGTAAAATAGCTAACATGGTATCTTAATTATGTGTTATTAGAGTTTAACGTATTCAAATTTATTAAAGCAATTTGACACAAATTTTATGCAATTTAATAACACAAAAGTGGGTAATTATAGCGCAGTAAATTGAATTTAATGTAACCTGTCAGACTTGAAGTTTTGAATCGATAAGTCACAAGTGATACCCTATTTTCATAACCGACGTTTGATATGCACTAATATGATACTTGACGCCATTTTCCGTACATCGCAGCTTCCGATGAAACTAATTCATCGATCTTTTTTTTTGTACTCTGAAGAGGATATTAACACGTTAACTGTCATGTCATCCGTGCACGTGTTTATATCGAGTTTCCACAAGAATCCCTCGGTGTTACAGATAATAGGGACATCGAAGTCTCGAAAATAACAGATAAGATTGGCTAAACAGCAGGAAGCAACCCAATAAAATTGTCAACGTATGGTAACTTGAGGAAATATCTTCGAAATTGATTAAATAAAAATAACTACTTGTAACAAACATGTTGACAAAGGTAGACAGAGCTACAATTTTTTATTTATTTAAAATAGTAAATTAATCGTTGGAGAGTTTAATAATTGTACAAAACGAATGTACTTATATAAAAAAAATTTTACATTTTTATTCTACAAAAATTATGTAAAACTGCTATTTTAATAATCGTCGAATTTTATCTGTAATATATAAGTTTCTCGAGGTGGAAAGGTTAAGGGTTAACTTGTCGAATTTCACCGCATTATTATCATAATTTTGTCCCCATTCAGGACGTTCATTTAATTAAGCGACTAAATAATCGAACGGTCGAGTTGAACCTCCATGGCTTACTAATAGCTTCTTCTGGCCGACTAGGAGAAAAATTTTTCCGATATTCGTCGAACGTGGTACCCTAGACCCGTACCCTAAAACTGCTTATTCGGCTCCGTGAAAGACGCCAATCTCGAAGAATTTCTATGAAAATCGATCGATGTTCTTACGTACTCTTACCGCCAGAACTAACGACCTGGACGAGCGCTTCCTGCACGAAATTGGACCCGGAATATACAGGGTGGTCGATGTTTATTGTGTCGAACTGTTTCGTTAGAATACAAGCTCTTCTGTGGAAGTACTCGTAGCGGTGAATCACTACGCGGTGGATATTCACACGCTGGATTACTACGCGTTGGTTAACTACGCGTTAGATTATTACGCTTAGAATTAACACGCGTTGCATTACTACGCGTTGGACTACTACGCGTTGAATATCCACGCGCTGGATCACTACGCGTTGGATATCCACACGCTGGATTACTACGCGTTGGATATCCACACGCTGGATTACTACGCGTTGGTTAACTACGCGTTAGATTACCACGCGTTAGATTCCTACGCTTAGAATTACCACGCGTTGCATTACTACGCGCTGGACTACCACGCGTTGGATCACTACGCGTTGGATATCCACGCGCTGGATTACTACGCGTTGGTTAACTACGCGTTAGATTACCACGCGTTAGATTCCTACGCTTAGAATTACTACGCGTTGCATTACTACGCGTTGGACTACTACGCGTTGAACATCCACGCGTTAGATCACTACGCGTTGGATATCCACACGCTGGATTACTACGCGTTGGTTAACTATGCGTTAGATTACCACGCGTTAGATTCCTACGCTTAGAATTACCACGCGTTGCATTACTACGCGTTGGACTACCACGCGTTGAATATCCACGCGTTGGATCACTACGCGTTGGATATCCACACGCTGCATTACTACGCGTTGGTTAACTACGCGTTAGATTACCATGCGTTAGATTCGTACGCTCAGAATTACCATGCGTTGCATTACTACGCTTAGAATTACCATGCGTTGCATTACTACGCTTAGAATTACCATGCGTTGCATTACTACGCGTTGGACCACCACGCGTTGAATATCCACGTGCTGAATTATTACACGTTGGATAGCCCCACGCTGGATTACTACGCGTCGGATTACCGCGCGTTGCATTACTATGCGTTGAATTACCACGCGTCCGTGTTTTTCCTTAATAATTCAAAAACGAAGCTTCAAACCCCATTTTTGCAAAGGGAAATCTTATTCGGAATCACGTCAACTACCTCCCATTTCAGGGACCTACACTACACTACTTATGAGACACCTTGTATATGAATTGTTGGGATATTCAACTTTGTTGAATAATTCAACCTTGTCGATTGAAGATGCAACTTTGTCGAACGATTCAACCTTGTCGATCGAAGATGCAACTTTGTCGAACGATTCAACCTTGTCGATCGAAGATGCAATTTTGTCGAACGATCCAACTTTGTCGAACGAATGATCGAAATTTGTCAATCAAAGATGCAACTTCGTCGATCGAAGACCCGACTTCCCCGAACGATTTATCGTATAATCGCTCGCAAGGTCTGGCGATAATAGAGATTGGAAAGCCCTCCCCGATAAAGAATCCTCAGACTTATTCATGAAGCAGGCTAGATACCTCGAGGCGACATATCCGACATTCTTTCCGCTCGCCGTGTAAACGAGTCTAATAGAATTCAAACGAAATTTGCAAACACAGCACGACATTGTTCGATGGTTACTCGATCGATACCATATGCTCCTCGTTTCCCTAAAAATGTACTTTCCTTGCGGAACGAGCGTCCCTCGTGTAATCTCCTCTGTCTTCGACAAACAGAATGGACCTGTTGAGAATTTACGTCCGATCCGAGAATTTAATATCGTTTGCAATGTAATCAGGGATGTCTAGATTGACACGGAAATTCTTTTTTAAGTACTGATCGGTTGATAAATTGGGTGAAACAATACTTATTAGTATGAGTGTATTATGTAGAAATTATATACATATTATACATATAAGTTAGATATACATACATGTATGTACATATAAGACCAGTCTGTTAGTTGTCTCTTGACAGTAATTAAACAAGTAGGTAAAAGAAAAGAAATGCAAAGGGTTAATGTATATTCGAACATAATTGGAACAGTGCCCAATATCCGAATGAAACAGCATGCATTTCATCTCGTTCAATGCCAGTCTATCAACTCGAAGTATATTTACGCGGTTAACCAACAAACCGAAACGCTCGTTCACGATTAAAATGCCCATGTGACAAGGTTATCGGAATCGATGTTATCGGTGAGTCATTACGCTCGAGAATATCGTACGACTTCACGGAGTCATTGATCGGGAAATAAGAGTCGAATGCACATGCCGGTTTCGTTGATAAGAGCACATTCGCGTGATCAACGCGCTTTTGTGTTTACCGATTCCGGACGAACTTCGGAGCTTCGTAATTAAAACGAGGAAATTGGAAGAGCTGTTTTTAAATAACTCTGCATCGTAACTCCGACGGAACGGGGGTAAAAACGGAAGCAATCACAAATTGTTAAAAAGAAACAACTGCGTGCAGAGGGTTAATGAGGGAAAGATGAGAGTAATAAATTTCTTACTTAAATTTATATTTTGTAGTACTTTTAACTAATTAAATCATTCATTAACGAAACATTATTTGAATATTTAGTTAATCACTTGCAACCATTCACTCCATTCACACTTCAATAATTATAAACATAACGGGTCGGACAAATAATATAGAACCAATAAATGCCTACAATTTAATGATTATTTGAGTAACTCTGTACAATTAATTGTGCACAAGTAACTACAAAATCGAATCGTTCAAAAAAGTTGCATCTTCGATCGACAAAGTTCAATCGTTCGACAAAGTTGTATCTTCGATCGACAAAATTGAATTGTTCGACAAAGTTGCATCTTCGATCAACAAAATCAGATTGTTCGACAAAGTTGCATCTTCGATCGACAAAGTTCAATCGTTCGACAAAGTTGTATCTTCGATCGACAAAATTGAATTGTTCGACAAAGTTGCATCTTCGATCAACAAAATCAGATTGTTCGACAAAGTTGCATCTTCGATCGACAAAGTTCAATCGTTCGACAAAGTTGTATCTTCGATCGACAAAATTGAATTGTTCGACAAAGTTGCATCTTCGATCAACAAAATCAGATTGTTCGACAAAGTTGCATCTTCGATCGACAAAGTTCAATCGTTCGACAAAGTTGTATCTTCGATCGACAAAATTGAATTGTTCGACAAAGTTGCATCTTCGATCAACAAAATCAGATTGTTCGACAAAGTTGCATCTTCGATCGACAAAGTTCAATCGTTCGACAAAGTTGTATCTTCGATCGACAAAATTGAATTGTTCGACAAAGTTGCATCTTCGATCAACAAAATCAGATTGTTCGACAAAGTTGCATCTTCGATCGACAAAGTTCAATCGTTCGACAAAGTTGTATCTTCGATCGACAAAATTGAATTGTTCGACAAAGTTGCATCTTCGATCAACAAAATCAGATTGTTCGACAAAGTTGCATCTTCGATCGACAAAGTTCAATCGTTCGACAAAGTTGTATCTTCGATCGACAAAATTGAATTGTTCGACAAAGTTGCATCTTCGATCAACAAAATCAGATTGTTCGACAAAGTTGCATCTTCGATCGACAAAGTTCAATCGTTCGACAAAGTTGTATCTTCGATCGACAAAATTGAATTGTTCGACAAAGTTGCATCTTCGATCAACAAAATCAGATTGTTCGACAAAGTTGCATCTTCGATCGACAAAGTTCAATCGTTCGACAAAGTTGTATCTTCGATCGACAAAATTGAATTGTTCGACAAAGTTGCATCTTCGATCAACAAAATCAGATTGTTCGACAAAGTTGCATCTTCGATCGACAAAGTTCAATCGTTCGACAAAGTTGTATCTTCGATCGACAAAATTGAATTGTTCGACAAAGTTGCATCTTCGATCAACAAAATCAGATTGTTCGACAAAGTTGCATCTTTGATCAACAAAATCAGACTGTTCGACAAAGTTGCATCTTCGATCAACAAAATCAGATTGTTTAACAAAGTTGCATCTTCGATCAACAAAATCAGATTGTTCGACAAAGTTGCATCTTCGATCAACAAAATCAGACTGTTCGACAAAGTTGCATCTTCGATCAACAAAATCAGATTGTTTAACAAAGTTGCATCTTCGATCAACAAAATCAGATTGTTCAACAAAGTTGCATCTTCGATCAACAAAATCAGATTGTTCAACAAAGTTGCATTTTCGATCGACAAAATTGAATCGTTCAACAAAGTTGCATCTTCCATGCAACATCCCACTTGTGATCAATTTTCCAACAATACGTACGCGAATGTAACGCACGGAAATGGAATGAATCGTCTGTCAAAGGGAAGGTAAATATTCGAGCTCCACGAATGCAGATTCTCAACGATGGCCGAATCGTAATTGGATCGACGAAAAACCGCGTAGAAAGTAACGACGTAATGCTACGTGAGCACTGGTCTCGCGAGGTAACTGTACTCGGTGGCAGCTACAACATACTAAATGCAATCCAAATACGGTTGGTATTTGATCGAATACGCATTCTTGACCCTCTGACACCGCGACCAATTGGAACGTCCAGCCTGGTTCTGTTCGCCGAGCAACTTCAAAACTTGACCTTGCAATACGGTTAAGTTAGACCCACCCATCGCATCAGAACCGCTATACATCTTTAACATTTTTTATGTTTTCCGTAGAATTAAAAGGTTTTCAAATTTGTAATGATATAATTTAGGTATTAACCCCTTGCCATACTTTGACGAGTCTCACACGTGACACACTCACAACTCAAATGTGACATAACCTTCTCCAAAATTTTGAATACTCTTCAACTTGAAATTTAGGTCCAACTACAATTTGTATAGTCAAGGATCGCTGAATAGAAAATACTCCAAATATTTTAATTTTCTTTGTTTGTTTTAATATTATAACTATGAATAGTTAGTTTTGACTGACGCATTTGGCAAATAAATTGTAAGGCAAGGGGTTAAGATGACACACGTGTAGATAACATTAATACATGTTAATATGTTATCTTGTATTTTCATAGTTTGCTTTGGTTCTGCCTAGGTCTGTACATATTGATCATATGCTTCATATCTTCCTTATTTTACTGTCATACCAAACGCAAACCAAACACGGTATTTTATTATATTTAGTTTTCAATGTATTTCAGTTTGGCAATAATTTTGCATGATCCAAGACAATTTTTCATACGATATAATTACAGCCATAACAGTGAGATTTGGTACATGATTCGTTGGGACATCAAGTATCTCTAACACAGGTTGACTGCCACGTCGCCCATACTGATTTAACATATATATTATTAAAAATGTATTCACTTTCCTAATCGAAAATTCTCGCATTAATTACATGGATCTATAGAAAATAAATGTGACAAGATATTGTGAAAGTATTTTAAAAAATTGATTAACACTGAAACTACCAAACCGGTCAAATGACCGTTCCACAAGATCCTTGTTATAAATGACACAATGTGTTGAATTGATTCTTCTAATACCTGTATTGATCTTCATCAAGATAAAGAATTAAAGTGTGCACTAATTTACGTTTTGTTGATTGTTCATTTATTTTTTGACTCCATTTTTCAACTCAGATTAAGTGCATATTATACGCCGGTAGGTTTAGTGTTAAAAATTAAAACACTACTGGATGCAATTGAAAACTGCTTTAGTGTGGCAGTCAACGAGCTCAAAGGTTCCCTTTCGTTAAAACTTGCACTATGACTCAGGTGCGTCAGAGCTAATCACAGATTACTATCAACGTATTTAGCTTTTAATGTATTTCAGTTTAGTAATAATTTTGCATGATTCAATTTTCCTTGAAAGTGAAATTTTTGTGCGGGAACTAATTGGCCAAGGTTCCCATCATGAAACTCAAATTAAGAAATGACGCCATTATGTGAACACTAGTTAATCTTGTACTTACGCAAAACATGACTCATATATTTATCGCCAAAGTTTTGGAAACGTAATTACCTATAGTTTATCGTTCAATCGCGTATCTTAGGTAGATTGTTTTCAGTGATGAGTCATTTACAGGTAAATGAAGAAAAACGTACCTCGTAGAAGATCCATGTGGAGAATATTGTTTGAAACAAGTTGTACCCTATCAGGATCTTCCGAAGTTTGAAAGGCTTTCTATTTTCCATTAGCCTCGGTCCCAAAACCTTGCTGAAATAAGCGTAAAATAGGCATATCGCTATCGTCGGAAATGGACTGCCCATCATGATATAAGTATTCACCCGAGGATCTGCAATCAGAATACAATTTGTCAGAAAAGGAAAAAACAGTTTAGAAAAGTTGAATCGTTTGTGAATTTAATACATCAGTTGTCATATGTGACTTATGATACAAATTTAGTTAAATTGATTATTTATAGAGAAAATAGATGAAAGGAATTGGGGACGATTAATATCGAACTGTTTTTCGTTGACAAGCTAAAGATGCAACTGAAAGATTAATCTCTGTCTTACAGTATCCACATGTGATGTTCTCCATCTTCACATATGACAAACCTTACTAGAACTTTTAATACGCAGTCTGTACTTTATAATTGCTGGAGGTCTTTCAACTTCATTTTTAATTTCAAATTAAGTCCTCATTACACTAGTAGGTTTAGTGACTTACATGATTGTATTTGTAGTTGTCTATTTATTTTTCAACTTCATTTTCAATTTCAAATTAAGTTCTCATATGCTGGTACGTTTAATGACTTACATGATTGCATGTGTAGTTGTCTATTAATTTTTCAACTTCATTTTTAATTTCAAATTAAGTCCTCATATGCTGGTACGTTTAATGACTTACATGATTGCATGTGTAGTTGTCTATTTTTTTTTCAACTTCATTTTTAATTTCAAATTAAGTCCTCATATGCTGGTACGTTTAATGACTTACATGATTGCATGTGTAGCTGTCTATTAATTTTTCAACTTCATTTTTAATTTCAAATTAAGTCCTCATATGCTGGTACGTTTAGTGACTTACATGATTGCATGTGTAGTTGTCTATTAATTTTTCAACTTCATTTTCAATTTCAAATTAAGTTCTCATATGCTGGTACGTTTAGTGACTTACATGATTGCATGTGTAGTTGTCTATTAATTTTTCAACTTCATTTTTAATTTCAAATTAAGTCCTCATATGCTGGTACGTTTAATGACTTACATGATTGCATGTGTAGTTGTCTATTTATTTTTCAACTTCATTTTTAATTTCAAATTAAGTCCTCACACACCAGCAGGTTTAATGTCAAACTTTGATTTGAATTTTACATTTTACCTCGTTCACAAAAGAACACAAGAAGTACATATACCAAAAGAAGTTGATAAAAAAGCAGCATCACACGTAGGGATAAATCAGCTCTTCTTTATTAAACGAGCAAGGGGATCTTTTTCTGGTTGAAAAGTGACTCGGTTAACGGGTTAAAGTAAACTGCCTGATAACTTTGTTCTTATTCTAAAAATAATCGCAAAGAGGTTAACGAACCGGGAAGGCTGTACTTTATTGTCGTTTAATGACAGGAAAATTGTCATGACCAAGCTTAGTGTACCGTAATGACGATGCACAAAGTTGTGGAAAAAAATGGGGAAAGAAGAAAGGAGAAGGGAATTGTTTGCCTTTCTATTTCCTTGGTCGTTAAGAATCCTGACTTGAACATTCGGTAATTAACCGAATCGCGGAATTTCGACGTCGAGTTATGCTGCATGAAGGCTTTTAATTAACTGCAAACACGAACCATTCGCTATCGAATCTTTTTCGAGGATATTTTTATTTTTCTGGGGTAAGTTTTGCATCAGATGATGGTTACGTTAGGTTAGATTAGGTTATTGAGTTGATACGTTCAATCTGAGATGAGACGTAGAGACTTCAAGGTTATGGTTGACTATTTCATTCAAGAAATGATACTTCGCGAAATGTGATAAAAAATATAAGTAATTTTCAGAGTGAAAGATATTTGAACATCGAAAGTTTAAATTAGTGAAAGTTTTGATGTCATGGAATAAAGAGAATACAGTTTTGATGAAGGCTGAACGCCACCGAAGTGAAAAGAAGAGAATTGATTTGTGCCAGAGTTATTTTTCTAAGATCACTAAAGGTCAGACAGAAGTTATAAAAATTTAAGGACTCTCAATTCTACAGGCTTTTGAACACGAGACTAATTTCAAGCCTACGTAACGATCCATTGAGACCGCGAGGTTACCGCTTTGATTTTTGCTAATAACAGGGGTTGAAATTGAAAGGGTACGTACGATGAAAACGTGGTATTTCGCAAAAGTTGCCATAGAAACGTAGCGCTTAACGTTATCAATTTTCGCGCGATTCAATTTCGAGTCCCGATACGTCGCTTAATTAAAGCTCCTATCGAAGAAATAATCTGGAGACTTAATTTTGCAAATAAAACAATTGAAAATCGATGCGCGTTAACGAGACTCGTCGTTTTCGTTGAAAACGAATCGGCAATTAGCCGCTATTACAAACGATTCTGGCACAATGTGCAATTATGCTTTTACGATCACCCCTCTTTACTGTTTACTTTCTTTGACCCAGATTTCGACGACAATGGTGTCATTAGGAACATTGGCCACGATGTAGAACAATGGCCAACGTGTCGAGAAAGGGTGGCGTATCGAATACGAGAGGGGAGAAGAAAACAGGGTAATTATTCCAATACACCGATGGAAACTTCCCAATAATAATTAACAACTAATGAATATTCCGATTCTGGACTATCGATGTGTGGATATCTTTGTTCTGATAGGGTTAATCGTTTTGTTAAGGTATTAGGTTAGGTTTGAGTGACACGTGACGCAGTCGTGGTTCACACGTGATGTACTCGAGGACCACACGTGACACTTTCTGTTCACATATGAGGAACTGTGTTGGAATTTTTAATAAGATTCAACTCGAAATTTAAGGTATTAGGTTAGGTTAGATGTGACAAGTCTGACTGGTGATGCACTTGCAGTCCACATATGACGCACTCTTAGTCCACACATGACACACTCTCAATTCATACGTGACGCACTCTCAGTCCACATGTGAAAAAATATATTAGAGTTTTTAATAAGCTTCAACTCGAAATTTAAGGTATTAGCTTAGGTTAGATGTGACAAGTTTGCCACATGACGCATTCACAGTTCATACGTGATGCACTCTTAGTCCACATATGACACACTTGCAGTCCCTATGTGACGCACTCTCAGTCCAGACGAGGTGCATTCACAGCTCACATAGGATAAACTTTGTCCTAATAGTGGTAACCTCTTCGATAAGGTATTAAGTTTGACAAGTATGACACGTGACACACTCACAATCCACATGTGACGCATTAGCAGTCCACATATGATGCACTCTCAATCCATATGTGACGCACTTGCAATCAACATGTGACGCACTCATTGTCCACATGTGACGTATTCGCAGTCCACATGTGACGCATTAGCAGTCCACATGTGACGCACTCACAGTCCACATGTGATGCACTTACAGTTCATATGTGACGTACTCTCGGTCCATATGTGATGCACTCGCAATCCATTCATGTGACGCACTCATAGTCCACATGTGACGTACTTAGAGTCCACATGTGACGCATTAGCAGTCCACATGTGATGCACTCTCAATCCATATGTAACGCAGTTGCAATCCATATGAGACGCACTTGCAATCAACATGTGACGCACTCATTGTCCACACGTGACGTATTCGCAGTCCACATATGACGCATTAGCAGTCCACATATGATGCACTCTCAATCCATATGTGACGCACTTGCAATCAACATGTGACGCACTCATTGTCCACATGTGACGTATTCGCAGTTCGTATGAGACGCATTCGCAGTCAATATGTGACGCACTCATTGCCCACATGTGACGCACTCGCAGTTCACATGAGACACATTCGCAGTCAACACGTGACACACACGTAATCAACATGCGAAACACTTATTATCCACACGTGACCCACACTATATTAGAATTTTTAATAAGGTTCAACTTGAAGTTTAAATCGTAATTTACATAGTCAAGCTGAATACAAAGATGCATAAAATTTTAATTTCCATTATTTGATTCATTACGTTCACGCTGACGCACTGACAAATCAGCGAGGGAAAGGTTAAAACTTTGAAGTTTTAATACATACACATGAGCGAAATTGATAAACTTTGGAAATCGGAAGCGTTTCATGTACGATAGAGTTCTCATATGTCCAACATAAAGCACTATTTTCAATACAATCATGAATATATAAATATCCACAATGAAATCAATCGCGACCTGTGAATCCAGGAAATTTGAAAATTTGCTTTTTCACTCGTGACATTAATATCCGGTATAAAGCAGCGTTTGTCAAACAATAGGATGAATTACTGTCGGTTTCGAATTTTACGACAGACTCAAATTTCAAGGGAAGAATTTTTAAGTTAAAACTTGCGACTTCTAGAGGTCGATGACACCTCCTTTAAATTAATTATTTCGTCATCGAATGATTTAATCGACTGCGAACAGCAGGTTTTTTATGCAACGTGTACTTTGAACCGAGCTGAGAATTTTAACAACGAAACGAGGTTGAATGATCGGACTGATTGGATCAAATACTGTTCGGTAATTTTCTCCGGAATACACGTACCTCGAGCACGTTACACTTATTGGTTTTTCGGTTTTCCGATTTCTCGATACTCAATTGCTAGTAAAGCTATATTCGTGTTTATCAGACCAACTGAATTTACTTTCGTATCTTCGAAGAAAATTGTCACAGCTCGAAGCACAACATAATAGGAGACTCGTAAATTTAAAACCAAATTATAAAATTTGATGAGATATTTATTGTATATGTAATATTTATATTTACATTAAAGTAGCTGGGTGAGAATGTTTGCAGAGTTATACTTTGATGATCATATGATGTATGACCTAACTCTATGCAGTTAGATTAACTGTTAGGTTAACTGTCTCTTATGCTTTCTATGCCTGGTGAGATATATTTGAATGTACTCTGAAAAAATGATACTGTCTTCGTGTTAAATAATTGAAAAAACCCACATGAACATATGTGTACATATGATATTATGCTACACATGATATTGTCTTCATATTAAACAATAATTGAAAAGACCCACTTGTACATATGTGTATATATGTTGTGACACATATGATGTTGTCTTCATGTTAAATAATTGAAGAGACACATTTGTACATATGTGTATATATGTTATGACACGTATGATGTTGTCTTCATGTTAAATAATTGAAAAGACCCACTTGTACATATGTATATACATATTATGACACATGTGATATTGTCTTCATGTTAAATAATTGAAAAAACCCACATGAACATATGTGTACTTATGATATTATGCTACACATGATATTGTCTTCATGTTAAATAATTGAAGAGACCCACTTGTACATATGTGTATATATGTTATGACACATATGATGTTGTCTTCATGTTAAATAATTGAAAAGACACATTTGTACATATGTGTATATATGTTATGACACGTATGATGTTGTCTTCATGTTAAATAATTGAAGAGACCCACATATACATATGCATATACATATATGACACATATGATATTCTCTTCATGTTAAATAATTGAAACGAACCACCTGTACACATGTTTCCTATATTTCCATTTGTATACATTAAGAAAAATTCTATGCTCCTATATTTTCCTTAAAATCACATACCTCAAAGAATTAAACAAACGATTCGAATATATTGACTATCGAATCAATCAATATATTTCGCGATAATACAGCAACACGATAGAATCCCTAATCGTGCGAGTTAATGCGTCGTCCAAAGAGTAAACGTAGTTCGAACAATACCGAAGTGGTATTTGCAAACAAAACCAGGAACAATGGACAGGAAGTTGGTCGGATCGATGCAATCGTCAGTTCATCCGGCGATTATCATGCGATAACACAATGGCGATTAATACTTGCGTACTTTTCTTCGATTTTCTTACGGATCTCGCGAGAGCCGTCTTACAAAATCAATGCTCATCGAGCGGGTTAATAAATTCGTCTAGGCAGTGGCTTCCTGACCGGAAAGCCAGAGTTCCGGTATCGAGGCAGGTGCACGATGCACCATCGCGGAATTGCATAATGCTCGGCCAACTTGTAAATCACTCGCTGATTGCTCCACTTTTCAGCGCACATACAATAACCCCTTTCACGGATACTTACAGCGTGTTGAGAAAGTTATCGACTCGTTGGATTAATTGACTCTGTCTTTTTAACACGTATGATTAGTGTGATTAGCTTGTCAGGTGCGTCAGATGTAACTATTAACTACAATTTATATAAAAATCATTAAAGAAAATCAATATTATTGTGACTATCTCGTATTCAACCTTCTTTTACTATATAAATTATAATTAAATCTTGAACTTCAAATTGAAATGTATTAACTATTAACTATTAACTAGACGTAACTATTAATTATAATAGTATAAAAATCATGAAAGAAAATCAATATTATTGTGACTATTTTGTATTCAACCTTCTTTTACTATATAAATTATAATTGATCTCGAACTTCAAATTGAAATGTATTAACTATTAACTATTAACTAGACGTAATTATTAATTACAATAGTATAAAAATCATTAAAGAAAATCAATATTATTGTGACTGTTTCGTACTCAACCTTCTTTTACTATATAAATTATAATTGATCTCGAACTTCAAATTGAAATGTATTAACTATTAACTATTAACTAGACGTAACTATTAATTATAATAGTATAAAAATCATGAAAGAAAATCAATATTATTGTGACTGTTTCGTATTCAACCTTCTTTTACTATATAAATTATAATTGATCTCGAACTTCAAATTGAAATGTATTAACTATTAACTATTAACTAGACGTAACTATTAATTATAATAGTATAAAAATCATTGCAGAAAATCAATATTATTGTGACTGTTTCGTATTCAACCTTCTTTTACTATATAAATTATAATTGATCTTGAACTTCAAATTGAAATGTATTAAATATTCAAGCAAGATTTGTCGCATTTGAATCGCAAGCCTGAAGAACTCAGCCTGAGAAGCTGACACACTGTTGCATCGTTGTAGTAATGAAATTCGAGATTTATTAACATCGGTTTGAACTCATTATTGTTTTACATTGCCAAATAAAAATGATATTCATACTCGTCAGTCTTTGCTGAGACTAACTTTTCGTTTAGTCTTAAAATGTTAAACTTGAAATGATAAGAATGTGTGTAATTTCCTAATATTTCTAATCATTTCCAATATTTTAAACATTTAAAAAGTTCCGAAAATCAATGTTTATTCAGTCGAAACTTTCCACAGAAATGAGGTTTTAAAGTTAAGTGCTTTGTAATCAGATCTGATGATTAATTGATATTTCAATTTCCTCGAAAAAAAGAACATATGTTTACACCATACTACTAAAAAGTTTCCATGTTTTCAATTGCGTTCAAACGAGTTTTCTCTTGACGTCAATCGCCACATCCTTGTCGCAAACAGAACGATCATGATCGATCAGGAAAATATGCAAAACGCATTCAATTTGACCATTGCAGTAATCAAAATATCACCGACAAAAAGCCTACAATGACAACTTCGCACAAGGCAAAAGGTTAGCTTCCTCATTTCATACGCAGAGGATATGATTATTATTTTGTTATGTCAGACATTAATATGCAGTCCAGTTCTCCATTTGCGAATTTCATTATCGAGAGGTCTGGGAATTTCGACTTGCGTCATGTTTTTAAATTTATGAACCTTCGGTTACCAAACAATTGACACTGTAGGTGATAATTGACACTGTGGGTGACAATTGTTGAAAACAGAGAAATTTCAACCTTGTAGGGGTTGTTGGACCCTCCTCAAGATAAATACATGTGATTACACGCTGCAAGTGAATAATATTTTGCTATGGTATGTTATTTTCAATGGGAGGAATTTATATTGCGTAGGTAAATACCCACACTTCTCAAATCCTCAATCCTTCTAAGTACAAAAAGCCAAGTTTGCAAAGTTGCAAAGAGGTATTAAAAAATAAAGTGCAACAGTGTCTATATAGTTTCTCAGTCCATGAATCGTGACAATCAGCTGGACGCCCCAACGCAGCGGCTCGAAAGAGCGGATTCTCGAATGTGGAAAGGCTCTGTCCGTCAGCTCGGATAAATTTCTCGAGCACACTTTTTTCCTTTCTTCTTTTTTTAATTCAGCCCTCGTACGAGAAGACGCGAGAGTTTGTTCAGGAGGTGCTCGCCAGGCCTTCCGGTAAATTACCTTTGCACTCAGATGGTCCGAGCCAACGGCGCTCATTGTCAGCTAGCCGTCCGCTCCGCCGCACATCGCTGGACATCGTTGCCTCCTTTTTTTTTAACAAACTTTCTTTCTCGCGGTTTTTTAGTGTCTTACTACTTGTACTTTGCGAAGATTCATTCACATTTAACTGGATCATTGAGGCTGTTTATTATTTAATTTTAGTGGGTTACTTTTGGATGTTAAGAATTATTGAGGCTGTTTGATATTTAATTTTAGTGGGTTACTTTTGGATATTAAGAATTATTGAGGCTGTTTGATATTTAATTTTAGTGGGTTACTTTTGGATATTAAGAATTATTGAGGCTGTTTGTTATTTAATTTTAGTGGGTTATTTTTGGATATTAAGAATTATTGAGGCTGTTTGATATTTAATTTTAGTGGGTTACTTTTGGATGTTAAGAATTATTGAGGCTGCTTGTTATTTAATTTTAGTGGGTTACTTTTGGATATTAAGAATTATTGATGCTGTTTGTTATTTAATTTTAGTGGGTTACTTTTGGATATTAAGAATTATTGATGCTGTTTGTTATTTAATTTTAGTGGGTTACTTTTGGATATTAAGAATTATTGATGCTGTTTGTTATTTAATTTTAGTGGGTTACTTTTGGATATTAAGAATTATTGAGGCTGTTTGTTATTTAATTTTAGTGGGTTACTTTTGGATATTAAGAATTATTGAGGCTGTTTGTTATTTAATTTTAGTGGGTTACTTTTGGATATTAAGAATTATTGAGGCTGTTTGTTATTTAATTTTAGTTGGTTACTTTTGGATATTAAGAATTATTGAGGCTGTTTGTTATTTAATTTTAGTAGGTTACTTTTGGATGTTGAGGGTCATTGAGGCTGTTTATTATTTAATTTTAGTGGGTTACTTTTGGATATTAAGAATCATTGAGGCTGCTTGTTATTAATTTTAGTGGGTTACTTTTGGATATTAAGAATCATTGAGGCTGTTTATTATTTAATTGCAGTGTACTACCTTTAGATGTTAAAAATCATTGAGACTTTTAATTATTTAATTGCAGTGTGCTACCTTTAGATATTAAAAAGCATTGAGGCAGTTTATTATTTAATTACAATGTGTTACCTTTAGATATTATTATATTAGTGTTCACTTTAGATATTATATTATATTATATTATACGTGCAGTTGCAGTGGATGTTACACTTACATTTACATACAGGGTGAGACATTTAAAACCTCCTGACACAAAGCCTGAATAATTTAGCTGTCGTTGTTGCTGCAGAAAAAACCAGGCAAAATTATTTGGTAAATGTGCTAACATCAGATGATCCTCGACACCAAATAAGTTTTCATGCATCTGTTTCTATCAGCCACAAGTTTGATATTTTTAAGAGCCTCACCATAAATAAACAATTACATACGTACACCTTGCTACTTCCTTCAAAGTTTCATATTTTTAACAACATTTTTTGCAACGTACAACAGTGAGCATCTACCATACTGTCTTCTAGCAAACGTTCCTTCAGAAATTAACCTTTGAAATTGGACTACATGACGTAAAAGCAGATAGCCTTTCATTAATAATTTATTACTCCGTTCTTGGAATACATTTTAGCACGGCAACAAAGGCGTATTAATTAGATAAAACGATGCCAAAAGCACGCGAATACCGAATCAACATTACATCGACGATTAGGCGTTGCCACGTTTTTATCCCAATGTGTATTCGTTGTGTGTAGATATGTTTGAAAAGTTCGATAATACACGGCGACTTTGTGCAAACACAATCGAACGGTTGGTGAATGATTTCAAGCAGTTTTACTCATAACAGAAACGTCGAAAATATTGACAATAGTTTTAAGCGAGGTCAATCGATAGAGTCGAAGTCCGTTTCGAAAAAGGCATTGGTACCGAGGACTTTTATTATATCGTCATTGTTAGCATAGTGGCGTGATATATTGTCACGCGGTGAATTTCGTGGCATTGTATTTCGACCGGACTCGTAACTGGGACGTCTACAAGGGACGTATACTACAAAGAGTTAATTATTCGACGGTAAATGCTTCGCTGTTTAATCTTCAGCTATCTAATGGCGCCGATGGCATTGCAAATATCTACCTCGTCAAGGGTCAAAACACGTAGTGACACTGGAGGATTGACTGTATTAATTCTGGTTTCATTGACATCAATGGTATTTGAAGTTTCGCGTTTCTTGCTTTGTTGGGTGATATTAAATAATATTAGTGATTTGGAGGGATAGAGATTTGGGGAGGTAGGGACTTGGGAATGTGGGGATTTGGAGATTTGGGAGCGTGGAGATTTGGAGACGTGATTTGGAGGCGTGGAGATTTGGGGGCGTGGAAATTTGAGGACGTGGAGATTTGGATATGTGGAGATTTGGGGACGTGGAGATTTGGACGCGTGGAGATTTGGGGGCGTGGAGATTTGGGGACGTGGAGATTTGGGGACGTGGAGATTTGGATATGTGGAGATTTGGGCGCGTGGAAATTTGGGGGCATGGAGATTTGGATATGTGGAGATTTGGGCGCGTGGAAATTTGGGGGCGTGGAGATTTGGGCGCGTGGAAATTTGGGGACGTGGAGATTTGGATATGTGGAGATTTGGGCGCGTGGAAATTTGGGGGCGTGGAGATTTGAGCGCGTGGAAATTTGGGGGCGTAGAGATTTGGGGGCGTGGAGATTTGGATATGTGGAGATTTGGGCGCGTGGAAATTTGGGGGCGTGGAGATTTGGATATGTGGAGATTTGGGTATGTGGAGATTCGGGGACGTGGAGATTTGGATATGTGGAGATTCGGGCGCGTGGAAATTTGGGGATGTGGAGATTTGGATATGCGGAGGTTTGGGAGCGTGGCGATCCGGAAATATAGGGATTTGATGGCTCTGGGAAGAAAATGGTTCCCCTCCTTATTAACCTTCCTTACCAAACGACAGATCTGATACAGACCAAGTAAAAATCGCAAAAATTTGACTACCTACTAACAAGACTATTAACACCAGTAACTAGCATAGTGTAGACAGCTCCTTACACCAATTATCAAAACCTTCCAAGACCTTCCTAGATCTTCCTTGTGCCACAAGAAAAGAACGTTTCACAAAATCCACTATATACCGAATTATTTTGAACATTTCCAATCTGATGTAACAAACCCTTAATTGTTTGATTTTATGAGAGCCTCCACTGCTATGATCATTCACCTCAAATTCTCGAGTTATAAAATAAAAATTGAAAGAATGAGAATTGCAAATCCGTGCATATGTTTTGAAGTAGCCTGTAGACAGCAACAGGGTTAAATAGGCTATCAGTGGAGTAACCACGACTGTGGCGAGAATGTTTGACCCAACGAGGATCGTATATATAAATACGAGAAGAGATTCCAGCGGTGCAGCAGGTACGGTGTAATCAGGCAAGGGCGCCTCTTGGTCTACGGTGTACGCGATACACGATTAGCGGAAAACACGGCTTGTTGGTTTGCCGGTATTAAATCGATAATCCACGTACCGTGTAACACGGGAACATGAAAAGAGGGCTGGTCAATTCGAGCCCCTTAACTGCTATTACGTCTTGCAACGTTTACGCCACAGCGTGGTCACGAATAGGCACAGAAATTCGAGTCATGGTTTCAGGGAAACCTTTACAGGTTGATTCATAGTCTCACTATACCTTTGTAGGTGTAGACAACTATAGGCAACGTATAGGCAACTATAGGCAACTATAGGTAACTTCAAGTGGTTAGATTGTAGATGTTTACTGTGTGTGATGACAGTGGAAGTCGAAAGTTTAAGGATTGCATTAATTACGATATTGTCAAGGGTGATTCAAATTTCAACCATATAATGCTTAACATAGCTATTAGCTATGTAACCTAACATGACTTGGTTTAGGGACATTTGTCAAAAGTTAGTCTATAATATAATGCAATTAACTGGTACAGTACAGATGAGTGAAATTCTTTAAGAACTTCAGCACATATCTTGCAAAATGATCATATGTTACATAGTGATTAACATAGCTAATAGCTATAACCTAATCTAACACGACTAGGTCCAGGAATATTTTTCAAAAGCTAGTCCATAGTATAGTGCAATTAATTGGTACACTACAGAGTGAAACCTAATTCTTCAAAAACTTCAGCACATATCATATGATCATATGTTGCATAGACTAAATGATCATATGTTACAGAGTGATTCACATAGCTAATAGCTATAACTTAACCTAACATGACTAGGTTATTACCAACTAGGTTTAGAGATATTTTTCAAAAGTTAGTCCATAGTATCGTGCAATAAATTGGTACAGTACAGAGTGAGACCTAATTCTTCAAGAATTTCAGCACATATCATATGATCATATGTTGCATAGATCTCTGTCTACATACTCTGTAGATTGCTCTCATATTTATCCGTACTTCAGCACATATGTTGCAAATAATCATACATTGCATAGATCATGTAGTCTGTAGATTGCTCTCATACTTATCTGTACTTCAGCACCTATCTTGCAAATAATCATACATTGCATAGATCATGTAGTCTGTAGATTGCTCTCATATCCATCTGTACTTCAGCATAAATCTTGCAAATAATCATACATTGCATAGATCATGTAGTCTGTAGATTGCTCTCATATCCATCTGTACTTCAGCACCTATCTTGCAAATAATCATACACTGCATAGATCATGTAGTCTATAGATTGCTCTCATACTTATCTGTATTTCATCACCTAAGTTGCAAATAATCATACATTGCATAGATCATGTAGTCTGTAGATTGCTCTCATACTTATCTGTACTTCAGCACCTATCTTGCAAATAATCATCCACTGCATAGATCATGTAGTCTGTAGATTGCTCTCATACTTATTTATACTTCATCACCTAAGTTGCAAATGATCATCCACTGCATAGATCATGTAATTCATAGATTGCTCTCATACTTATCAATCTGTAGATTGCTCCCACATGTATCTGTACTTCATCACCTATCCTTCAAATAATCATACATCACATAAATCATGTAATCTATAGATCACTCTATTTATCTCTACTACCTAGACACATCTCCAATTCAAACCCAACTACTCAACTAATTATTCTCCGATAATTAAACTTCATCAGCCATTGAATATCACAGCCTTTGTACCAGACATACTACGATATACTTCACAGTTTAAGCTATCTTCGAATCAAACACCCCACAAGTAATAGAACCCAAGTTTCGGCTCTACGTTCCAATTAATACCCAATACTGCACCACCGCCCGTAACATTGAATCAAACAGTTATTTATTACCTTCTCCAGCGCAGTTTAATTGTATTTAATGCGTCGGATGCGGTAATGGATGTTTAATGGGCAACACTTGAACGTTACGTACACGTGCCTCTTCTCGGATTTACAACGTACATCATATATTATAAAGTCATACGGTTTGCTTTATTTTATGATGAAAATTCATTAATTGTTAAAACTAAATGACTCGTTCACTAATTTCTCGTTTTAAATTACAAAATTGATTTTCTTGTCTTTCTCCGTTTTTGGCTGTTTATGATTTTTATGGATATGAATTTGTGTATGTTCAATTATATTTTAACTTCCATTTTTTATCTCAAGAATACAATGAAGAATACAAATTTATAAATTTAATATAAATTTTAATAAAAATTTCTTCTTGATAATTTAAAATACGAACTGCACGACCCTTCTCAAGGGTTCTACTGTTCAAGAAAAAAGATTACATATTTAAAATACGAACTCCGAGAGAACTTCTCACGAGTTCCGTAAATCTAATCCAGAAGAAAAAAGAAGTACTAAAATAAAAACCCCTTTTCATTTCAACGTCACATACAGTTCTCCCCAACCTAATTATAACGTATTTAAAATATGAATTCCAAGACCCTTCTCACGAGTTCCATAAATCTAATGTTAAATAAAAAACCCTTCTCATTTCAACGTCACAAGTTATTACACATTTAAAATACGAATTCCATTCTCAGTCGAGTAAATCTAATGTTAAACAAAAAAAAAGGAGGTAAAAGTCTTTTCATTTGAACACACGGTTGCACTCAATTATTACATATTTAAAAAATGCTTCCTACCACCGCAGAATGGGAGTGACCGGGTTAAAAGGCTCCTCGAGAAAGAATTAAAGAGGCTCTTAAAAAATAGCATTTTCATCGACGTACTCAGCAATAATAGGGTCCCTAGGAAGCATAGGGAGAAACGTGTTTATGCGGGGTCAGGAATTTCTGAATCGGAGGAACGAGCAGGTTACGAAAGGTATGCGATGACCGAATTAAAGAACCGCTGACGCGCTCGATTTTTCCTCGCGTCGAATAACAAACTCGACATTCCAGGATTTGGGGACGTGGAGATTTGGGGGCGTGGAGATTTGGGGACGTGGAGATTTGGATATGTGGGAATTTGGGTACGTGGAGATTTGGGGGCGTGGAGATTTCGGCGCGTGGAGATTTGGGGACGTGGAGATTTGGGAGCGTGGAGATTTGGGAGCGTGGAGATTTGGGGATGTGGAGATTTGGATATGTTGGAATTTGGGGACGTGGAGATTTGGGCGCGTGGAAATTTGGGGGCGTGGAAATTTGGGCGCGTGGAAATTTGGGGGCGTGGAGATTTGGATATGTGGAGATTTGGGCGCGTGGAAATTTGGGGGCGTAGATATTTGGGGACGTGGAGATTTGGATATGTGGAGATTTGGGCGCGTGGAAATTTGGGGGCGTGGAGATTTGGGCGCGTGGAAATTTGGGGGCGTGGAGATTTGGGAGCGTGGAGATTTGGGGATGTGGAGATTTGGATATGTTGGAATTTGGGGACGTGGAGATTTGGGGGCGTGGAGATTTGGGGACGTGGAGATTTGGGAGCGTGGAGATTTGGGAGCGTGGAGATTTGGGAGCGTGGAGATTTGGGAGCGTGGAGATTTGGGAGCGTGGAGATTTGGGAGCGTGGAGATTTGGGAGCGTGGAGATTTGGGAGCGTGGAGATTTGGATACGTGGAGATTTGGGGGCGTGGAGATTTCGGCGCGTGGAGATTTGGAGACGTAGAAATTTGGGGACGTGGAGATTTGGGGACGTGGAGATTTGGGGGCGTGAATATTTGGGAACGTGGAGATTTCACTCTGTGAAACGGGCAGGGATCGCAGGGAAATCGGGAACGAGACGGAATGTTACGACACTTTATTGACACACGCGGAAGGCCACTTCGAAAAATATGCACGACAAACACCGAGTACCAGGCTCTGATGTGCTTTTCGTCGAATCGTTGTATACGTGTCCCCGTTCAACGATTATTACGAAAGCTTCCTCAAAAGGATCTCCTGTCGCATTCCATCGCTTTCCAACTACAAAACACTTTGTACGAAGACCTTAACGCTCGGCCGCGCCATACACGTGTTAATCGAACGGGTAATTGGGTCGATTCATCGGGTCATTCCATAAGTAATGTCGCTCGTTTTAGATCGGGAAGATCGGTAAATAATGTACAGGGTTATTCCGTACGGATATTAATCTATGCCCCAGTATTTGCCTACTTAACAGCGCTAGTTTTGCAAGCTTCATATTTTAACACCGAAACTACCAACGTATAATTATATTCATTTCCATTTCTTGATTAGATATAATATATGGACCGTTTATTTTGGAAGTGGTGTAAGTCCATTTGCATGAATATACATTATTTTAGTTAAATCACCTAAAAGAAATTTGTATAATCAAATTATATATTGATCAATTAGTAAAAAATTGCTGAATTGTCAGTCTTGATATAATTAACCTATATTTTTTCATTGATGTATATGTTAACATTTAATTTTCTCAAAATAAATGAAAATGGATTTACACCACTTTCAAAATAAACGATCCATATCTTGATGTATACTCATCTTAAAGTATACTTGATGTATACTCATTTTTTGGTGGTTGCGCTAGGTAGTGGAAGGACTAGGACGCGAGTACTAGCGAGAAAGTAGAGTCTCTTATGCGCCGCCTAGCGGCGATGAGCGCAGGAGAGCCACACTTTATTTAATTGTAAGACTCGTACAGCTCATATTGGGTCGACTAAGTAACCCTTTCTGAACGTTTCTAATCATTTTTCTATATTGCAAATTTTTGTATACTATTAGAGGTAAGAGATCAAGGAACAGTGTGACCTACAATGTGAGATTCACTAAGGATTAAAAATCGTAATTAATGTTTTTGTATAGGGATAAGTCTGTAACATTTGCCGATATAATTTGTAAGGTTTCGTTGGTCATCCAACACATTTTTAATTTGAAGTTTGAAGTCAAAAAATAAACAAACGACAAAACAGAAATTAGTACATACATTAATCCTGTATTTTGATGAATGCAGACTTCAAGATAAAAACTGTAATCTAAATGTAATCTAAATTACAAGATAGAGTAATTTAAAGTAACTTGTGAAACTTGTGACCGATTTGGTACTAGCATCAACATACAAAGTTCAAATTTCCCCAAAATTCAAGTGACCCGATATTCTTAGAAAGCAGAAATTGAACAGAAGGCCATGTGTCTCTCATCAGCGCTCCCTTTCTAAGGGAAGTTTCCAAGTACCTAGACCATAACGTTTCCTCAGGGTTCAAAGACTTGCGCGAGAGGATAAAATAAAGAAACCTTGAAATATTTTCAAACGCCCGCAAGTTTTATTCTGAACTTGTGTATAGGTTCAGAATTATTTTCTACCGAACGTAGCTAAAGCTCCAGAAAGTTTACTCTTTTAAAATTTTGTAAAATCGATGTTTACAAAGAAAGAATTAAAAGATAATATTAAGTGGAAGGGTGAGAAGCTAATTGCACATTCTTGGTGGATTTATTTACTTCTGGAAACACGATTGACGAGTATGGGATCAAAGTTCACGAGATTCCACGAAGTAATATTAATTTCGCAATGTACGTCTGGGACACATTAAGAGAAATTTATATTTAACATTTTTTTAACTAAAACTGAATTTTTTAAGATTACAAAACTATGTTTAAAAATAAATGTAATTCTGATTTCTTAATTTGGGAATTTGTGGTTTCACAAGTTTGTAAGTTCACGAGTTCATAAGCTTGTAAGTTCACAAGCTTGTAAGTGAACTCTGCACAATTTAAATCTGAGAATTTGTGACTTGAAAATTTATAATATGTCAACGAGATAATTATGAGCTCAATGAAATAATTATCAACTCGACGAAATAAACTCAGTGAATTATAGGCTTAATGAAATAAATATAAGATTAACGAAATCAGAAGCATGTACGTATTTTTGACAGCCACTTGGGGTGTTTCTGAGAACTTTAATCGGATATTTTCTTCGGGAGCCTCAGGGTCACGATAACAGCATTAATATACGGAAACGCTGCTATATAAGCAGCTGAACGGTCATAAGCGATAATAATATCATTTATGGAGCTATAAACAACGGCAATTGGAATACCTCTGGATTCCTTTCTTTTGTATCTCTTTATATTTTACTGCCTCGTCATATATGTTTTACGCTTAAATTTCCATATAGATTCAACAGCTACATTGCTAAGAACTTGTTCATTTTATTCAGAATGAATTGAGTGAATTAATAATGCATGAGAGAGAAGAATGAACATATTGCAGATGTAAATAATAAAAATATTGAGCATGAAAAGAATAAACATATTGTGAAAATATTTGGTGAGATTTGTTAAAAAAATATTGGATATAATTTTCAACTGCTGTGGTGGTTAATGTGGTAAATAATTTAATCCAAATGTCAAACTTTTTCCTGACTCTGTCAGTTATTAAATTATAAGAAACTACGGTTGCAAATTAGCAAAAGAGACCACAGGAAAAATAATTCTTTCCTTCGCATGTCGACACTTGAATTACCCAGTTTATCGGAAGATCTCATAATTCCGAAAGCTTATAAATCATGCATCGACAAGTGCATTCTCAGGTGCAAAATTGAATTAAAATTGTAATATTATTTTCTGAGTAGATTGAACCGTTCAACGACGTTATTTTGAAAGTTTAAATAACATAATAAATCGATCGACCCGTCGTATGAAAAGAAAAATATCTATAATCTTGCTGTATCCGTGTAGTTAATTCATTTTCCGCTCGTCTCCCGAGTTGCCTAAAGAAGATCGATAGTAAAAGTTTAACTTCCGCTCTGTCGCGTCTGTTCGTTTTCGATTTTTAGCACAGTCGCACCCGAATGACCCACTTGAATGTCGTGGACCTCTATGAAACTCGTCTAACTTTTGTCCCTTTTTCCTTTCATCGAAAATGTTCATTGACTCGAAAGAAAATCATCTTACCGGACTTGTTATCCATCAGGTCCCTGTACCCGTGCACCAGATTCGCTACTATACTCGTCATCTTGCCTCGAGTCTGTAACAAACCATAAATATTTACTTATTATTATCTCGGGTTAACGAAGAAAATTTTTTAGCTGATTAAAAACTGTTTGGTACACTTGATACTTCGTGTACACGATATGTCTTTGATCACACTGTATATCTTTGGAGATACGGTTTTAAATTGGGGTTTGTGAAACAATTTTGAAATCACCTATACATCTTTTCGTTTTTATTTAAATAGGTTTTGTAAAATTCGAACAGGGTCAAGACCTCTTATATTTGTTGCTTAACTAGTTATTAACTGAAGAATACAAATTTAATTGTGGGATAGAGTCTATAAGGAAATAGGTTCAAGAGGGGTTGAACTACACAAGTTTAATTTCGGCTTTAATACATATCAAGGCATAGTATTAATATAACTGAACTAGTTATTAATATTACTGAAGAATAACACAAATTTAATTATAGATAGGGTTCATAAAAAATAGGTTCAAGAGGTTCTTGAACTACGTAAGTTTAACACCTACTATTAATAAATACAGGATGTCTCACAACTAGAGTCCTTGAAATGGGAGGTAGTTGACGTGATTCTGAATAAGATTTCCCTTAGCAAAAATGAGGTGCGAAGCTTCGTTTTTGAATTATTAAGGAAAAGCGCGGACCAATCAGAGCGCGAGGATTGCGCATGCGCAGACGTGAGAGCGACAGCTTCGGATAACGCGTAGTTATCCAACGCGTGGTAATCCAACGCGTAGTAATTCGACGCGTGGTAATCCAACGCGTAGTAATGCAACGCGTAGTAATTCGACGCGTGGTAATCCAACGCGTAGTAATGCAACGCGTAGTAATTCGACGCGTGGTAATCCAACGCGTAGTAATCCAGCGTGGGGATATCCAACGCGTAGTAATCCAGCGTGGGGATATCCAACGCGTAGTAATCCAGCGCGTGGATATTCAACGCGTAGTAGTCTAACGCGTAGTGATGCAACCCGCGGTAATTCTAAGCGTAAGAATCTAACGCGTGGTAATTCTAAGCGTAGGAATCTAACGCGTGGTAATCTAACGCGTGGTAATCTAACGCGTAGGAATCTAACGCGTAGAAATCTAACGCGAGGTAATCTAACGTATGGGAATCTAACGCGTGGTAATCTAACGCGTAGGAAACCACCGCGTGGTAATCTAACGCGTAGGAATCCAACGCGTGGTAATCTAACGCGTAGGAATCTAACGCGTGTTAATCTAACGCGTAGTTAACCAACGCGTAGTAATTCGACACGTAGTAATCCTAAAGGCTGTGCGCGCGCATTAGTTATGAGACACCCTGTACAATCAAGTCATAGTATTAATCGACGTAACACAAGATAAATATTACTATTAGCGACTACTACTGACCACTTTAATTATAAATTACAAGTAGGGAGACTGATCAAACTCTTCAAACATAGACTCCTCGAACATAACTCTGAAGTTAGAAATATTTTACATAGTGTTTCAATGTGTCCACTAACGAACATGATAAAGATCTTAAGAGATGAGTCATTGAGTACATATACGTTTCTAAAGTCAGTTTCATGAAACAGCAATGTATGTCTATGTGTTATATGCGATTATCAATGAAATTATAAGAAGGTACAAATTTTGATTTCTGTTCTTAAAGAAGGTTAAATAATAATTGTCATGAAAGATATATTCTTATCGAATTTAATTTTCATTGACAATTGTCTGATTTTCATTTAATATTAAGTTTGAAAATTTATTTAATTAGAAACTTTGAGAGAAGAAGGTAAACGATATTTTACTAAAAAATCTTGACAAGAGTCAGGACTAAGTTAGGTTAGGTAACCATTAGGATTTTTGTATGTCAACTCTCTGCATTCGACAGGTGACACACTCTACATTCTGTTCAACACCATTCGGAATCAGTATCTTTTACCTACATTTGCGATACAAAAGCATAGTACAAATATAACATAACAGACAATATTAACTAACAACAAAAAAATAATCTATTTAAAATTGCCATCTGCCAAGAATGCCTCCGGATAAATAGAAACCTACTGTTTCGATCACGTGTACCCGATAGGAGAGCCATTAACCTTAATACGCCATCAGCGGCAAATTGATTTTAAATAAAAATGTGAAAGTTTGAAAATGTGGGAAGAATTTGAAAAGAATTTGCAACGATCGTTCCATAATGCGGCGATGATTCGCGCGAGCGTTGAACGGACAGAAATCGCGGGAGATCCGGATAATCGGTTCTCGAGACGACTAGAAGAGTCCATTCACGTCTCGGCGTCGCAAAGTACGAGAACAAATACGTAAGTGAACCGCGGCACGAAATGCATTCGTTTATGCGAAAACTGGTTTTCGTGGAAGCATAAAAGCGTGCATCGATCGTTTTGTCTTTAGAACGCGTTTTTCCGTGCTTCCGGGTCGCATTTGTCGCTTTCGAACAGTGGTTTCAACGTTTTACTGTCTTTGGCCGTCGAATTAGGGCTGCTATAAATTTTCAGTGTTTCACACATTTTCGTAGACCTAATTCTTTGGTTAGGTATTGCAAATCTTCTTTTCACCTATTTTTATGAAACTTTTGTATTGCAACGCGTAGTAATTCGAGGCGTGGTAATTCTACGCGTAGTAATCGGGCGTGAGGATATCCAACGCGTAGTAATCAAGCGCGTGGATATTCAACGCGTAGTAGTCTAACGCGTAGTAATGCAACCCGTGGTAATTTTAAGCGTAGGAATCTAACGCGTAGTTTTCCAACGCGTGGTAATCCAACGCGTAGTAATGCAACGCGTAGTAATTCGACGCGTGGTGATTCTACGCGTAGTAATCCAGTGTGAGGATATCCAACGCGTAGTAATGCAGCGCGTGGATATTCAACGCGTAGTAGTCTAACGCGTAGTAATTCTACGCGTAGGAATCTAACGCGTGGTAATCCAATGCGTGGTAATCCAACGCGTAGTAATGCAACGCGTAGTAATTCGACGCGTGGTGATTCTACGCGTAGTAATCCAGTGTGAGGATATCCAACGCGTAGTAATGCAGCGCGTGGATATTCAACGCGTAGTAGTCTAACGCGTAGTAATTCTACGCGTAGGAATCTAACGCGTGGTAATCCAATGCGTGGTAATCCAACGCGTAGTAATGCAACGCATAGTACTTCGACGCGTGGTAATTCGACGCGTGGTAATTCTACGCGTAGTAATCCAGTGTGAGGATATCCAGCGCGTGGATATTCAACGCGTAGTAATTCTACGCGTAGGAATCTAACGCGTAGGAATCTAACGCGTAGTTATCCAACGCGTAGTTATCCAACGCGTGGTAATCCAACGCGTGGTAATCCAACGCGTGGTAATCCAACGCGTGGTAATCCAACGCGTAGTAATGCAACGCGTAGTAATTCTACGCGTGGTAATTCTACGCGTAGTAATCCAGCGTGAGGATATCCAACGCGTAGTAATCCAGCGCGTAGTAGTCTAACGCGTAGTAATGCAACCCGTGGTAATTCTAAGCGTAGGAATCTAACGAACGCGTAGTTATCCAACGCGTGGTAATCCAGCGCACAGTTATCCAACGCGTAGTAATGCAACGCGTAGTAATTCAACGCGTGGTAATCCAGCGCACAGTTATCCAACGCGTAGTAATCCAGCGCATGAACAGAATAGTTCAGCGTTAAATAGAATATGCCTTCTGCGTTATGATAATTGCATCGCTAGAAATCAAAGCGCTGTAAATTGACGCACATCGTTAAATTAAAGCGTTTTTATTATACAAGATTCGTTTATTAACCACTCGAAAGTAATTAATAATAATAAATATCGATGGATAAAATTATTGCTTAGCAAGAGTTTCGATTGATTTAACGTCGGCACTCAAAGCGTTAATTGTATCAAATAATCGTATTATAGAAGACTGCTGATGTAACGACCAGACTCGGTTATTTAACTTTCTTTTGTAAGAAACTTTCATTCGGACCTGGTGAAAACGTAAATGCAACGAAAAAGCGTGAATCAATTAATTACGCAAACGGAATCGAAATCCGCTGACGATTGATGCAGACGCGGATCACTAAGTTCACTAGGATGAACGTAATTCAGCATTCAGTTTATTGTTTATGTTAATCTCCTGTACTGAAGAGGAGACACTGATCAGTCAGATCAATACATTCATTCATTCATTCAATTTTAAATAAATATTTTTTAACAATATCTACAGTGTACATATGTTCTATAAACATAATAAAGAAGACAATCATGGAAATTAATAATAGAGAAGTAGTAAACTTAAATGAATTCAGCAGACATTTTAACTTGAGCAGATTTTTCAGCAGACTTTTAAGGTTCCTTTCTGAAAACAGCAGAAACACCTTCAAGTACTAAGAATTAATTTTTCATCCCCTAAGATGAATCCATAAAAACACCACAAACACGTAAGTATACTTAGAATTCAATAGCATCTATCATTTTTTTTAAATATTGTAAGAAACCAAAAGTACTTTATGAACTATGCATTGAAATCTTTAACATCATCCTCCGCAAAATATCAAAAGAGCATTAACCCAACAATTTGTATCTTAATTTTACTTCCATTTTAACTAAAATTTACATAGACTGTAAATCAGTATGTCAAACAATAAAGTTAGTCAGCGAAACAAATAATAATTTCGGAAATTCCAACGTAAATGTTTACACAATACACGTGTTATTTAATAGAAATCCCCAGTTGGGAATCGAAGTAGTAATTGCGTTAAAATCATCTGGTACTTATATAGCAGAGGTTAGTCAACAATTGCAACATAAGAAGTTAAACAATATTTCAAATGCAAAATATTATTTGTACAAAATAAAGTCGTGTTTAAAAAGCCAACAAACGTGTTTCAACTATCAGGAAACACTATGCGGGATGTAACTTAATAATCAAGTCGCCACGTGTGTGATATGTAATTGCATGCTAAAAGTACGTATCGATTAATCTTCGTAGGGCGGAACATCGTATGGTTTCAGTTTTTCATTTCAAAATTTGTTTTTAAACATCTTTTGATGTTGCACTGTTGATATTGCAAAATTCATTATTATATTGAATTAATAAATGGAGTGTTGACTTTGAATGTGGTGTAAGTCCATTTGAGTATTGTATTATTTTACTTAAATCACCTAAAACAAATTTCTGTGATCAAATTACATATTGATCGATCAGTAAAAAAATTGCTGAATTACTGAATTGCTGAAATTAAAAATTACTGAATTGTTGAAGTTAAAAATTATTGAATAGTTAACTTGATATAATTAACCCATATTTTTTAACTAACATATACATCAACCTTTAATTTTCTCAAAATAAATGAAAATGGACTTAAAATCCAAATAGCTGCTGTAATTAAAATCAACTAAAGTTATAAACCTAACCAGCAGTAACTAAAGTTGAATGAACTAAAGTTTTATCATTCTATTAAGTTTAAATTCTTTCCTCCAATTTTTCCTTTCATTTAATAATATTACGGTATTGTTCCACAGTTATTAATATTACAATATTATTCACATTTACCGACAATATCGTTAATTAATTCAGTTCTGCAAGTCTTCAAAACATGCAACAAAACGAGCGCATATTATACGATGAGTAATTAATTAAAACCGGACCATTTCATTTTATAATTGTACCTTTCCACAGATATGCTTACATAATAAACACGTTTACCAGAAAACCGGTAACTCACACTACGAATTCGGTCAAATAATTAAGAAATCGAGGGGTCGCAGCCTCTGTCAAACGTGAAGTTGGATTTGAAAATATTCAGACAGTAGGTCTGAATATTAGAGAAAGTGGTTGAACTGCTTTTATTATGAGACACATTCCTGTTTAATATTTTTAAAACTATCTCCAAAATGTGCTTTGGATAATTCTGTATTACGTTGTTTTCTGGTATAGAATTATAGAATATAATTATAGAACAGGAGGGCCAACCTGCGGCTCTTTGAAGGATTATTTGTGGCTCTCGATAAATGTACCCAATTTTTCATTTTTGTGCTATTATATTTTAAAAAATTATTATCGTTCCGTATGTGTTTCAAAAAGTCTTTGAAATTACTGACGACAAATATGAAAGAAGTGCAACGTTGTAACAAATTTCATTTCCGTTCAAGTTAAGAATGATATGACTCATCGAAAATTGCGGCTCGCGAAACATTTCAAATTTTGAAAAATAGCTTGGCCACCCCTGTTACAGAATATAATTATTGAATATCCAGTGCTATACTGTCTTCAGTAATTCTTCGAGTATCGAAGCTAAAGAGCCTCTCGCCACAAAATCGTAAGACGCCTCATATTTCGCCGCGCTGTATTTCATCGCATCATATTTCGTCACGTTGTACATCGACACATTGCAAGTCGACGCACTCGCATGCAGCGCACTTGTACAATGCGTTATATTTCATTGCGTTGTATTCGGATGCACCGTATTTTGTCCTCGTTATAAATTGTCACATTATATCGCAATCGGGCATTGTACGTTGAGCGTTTAAAATCGACGCGCTGGTTTCCTCGTATTATATGCCGACGCGTGTGTATTGCCATTGTATCCTGCGATCCTCGAATTTTTCGCTTTTACATTCCCGACAATGTAGAATACAGCAAATTGAAATGGCAAGTATGGGAAATGTGTTTAGAAACAAAATAGGGTTAAGAAGAAAATACGTTCAAAAATAAAATATGTTTAGAAACAAGATATGTATAAAAACAAAATATATATACAAATAAACTATGCATAAAAACTAAATATGTATAAAAATAAAATATATATATACAAACAAACTATGTATAAAAATAAAATATGTTTAAAAACAAAATATCTATAAAAACAATATATATATAAAAGCAAGATATGTATAAAAATAAAATATGTTTAAAAACAAAATATATATAAAAACAAGATATGTATAAAAACAAAATATATATACAAATAAACTATGCATAAAAACAAGATATGTATAAAAACAAAATATATATACAAATAAACTATGCATAAAAATAAAATATGTTTAGAAACAAAATATATATAAAAACAATGTATAAAAAAAAATATATATATATATAAAAACAAAATATATATAAAAACAAACTATGTATAAAAAAAATATATATATAAAAACAAGATATGTATAAAAACAAAATATATATACAAATAAACTATGCATAAAAATAAAATATGTTAAGAAACAAAATATATATAAAAACAAACTATGTATAAAAAAAAAATATATATAAAAACAAGATATGTTTCAAAACAAAATATATGTAAAAACAAGATATGTATAAAAATAAAATATATATAAAAACAAACTATGTATAAAAACTATGTATAAAGACATGTCTAAAACCTACAATAAAGTATAACATACCATGAAAGCATAACTATTGTACTTATAAGAAACTCAAGAAAGTCAAAGCAATTGGTTGTGAATATAAAACTTAAAGTCAACTCGATAACTTCGTTTAGTCTGTCACATATGTTCACGTCCCTAGTCAAAAGAGTCTACGTCCAAGAGTCGGATACTAAACCTTCAACACACCGTGGCACGTCCTTAGAAATAAAGCATCTATATCATTCAGTCCTTTTGCAAGCCTTCCTCATCAAAACGAAATAGACTTTTGGGTCTCCGGGTCCAGTGAATCATCAATTACCTCCTTCGTAAGTCCCAAACTTTCTCCTTTTCACTTTCACCACCCAGTAACCAAATCATAGCACCCCTTATACCTCACCCCTAAATCATAGCACCCTCTCATACAAGGGTTACTCAACCTTCAAGCAGTCAACTTCACCTCAAAACCTAACAGAATGATTCTAAAGACTTAATTCCATATAACTGCCAACATCCCAACTTCCTGTCAACCTTCACAAGAACGCCTCCTCAGCAAAATATTAGCAAGGACAGCGAAAACCCTGACACCAGTCGAAAACTGGACTTTGGAATCAAAGTTTAAATTTTGTAACATATGTCCGAAAGTGTTTAAACTCGCATGGACAAACGACCCAAGTAATCAAACAGCCATCCAAGTGAAAGAAGTGTTGACCGACATAAAATGGTCGAAGGGGAAAAGAAAAATGAGCATGCAAATTCGTAGGCGACCGTTTGCGTGATAGAGGAACGTAGTTTTCGATCCGAGCGACTGTTACGTTAACAATCTGGTGTAATCGATCTCGAAGGAACGCAACCACGTGTTTAGTAACTTTCTCGCTACCACCTTGTACCTGATTTAGAGTTCCTGTATCATTGTCTCTCTCTTTTTACCTCTATTTCACTGTCTCCCTCTCTTTCGCTTTTTGCTTCTTTTTTTAGTTAACGCGACTCGTTTTTTCCTGCGGAATGCCAGTAAATCGTAGTGTATTTATGTAACGTCCATAATCGACAGACAACATCGTGAGAGAAATTTGCACGATTTTGTCATGAGTTTACAACGGTTTTCGACTGGTTTTAATTCATTCGATCAAAGTTACGACCTTCTCTAGCTTCTTTCCCGAATAATTACGGAGCTGTGCCACATTTGCTTATTTATTTAACGAGTTTGAACACTTTGGTCTTGTTATGGAATTATTTACGGATACTGTTACAGTAACGCGAATTAACACTTTCACGGTGACTGAATCCCGAACCAACGAGGCCGATGCTCAATTTCGAAATTCCCAAAGTCAGCAATTCAGAAACTGAAATTTACGTTCAGTTTTCCGCGAAAACTGAAAACAATTTTGTTTGCCCGTGCAAATGGTCAGATTGTTAGACCAGCGGTAACGCTGAAAAGTAAAAGCCTTCTGTTGACAGAACAAATACGCGGTTACGAAGAGAAAAGTAATCGGTGACGCAATCCGACAACGTGTTCGTTTCACGCTTATGTAAATTATGTGTACACGTCTTTGTTGCATTTGGTCGTAACTGCATTATGGACGATCAAAGTCGATTATTGTGAATTCGCATGGTAACGGTAGAACGGTGATAGATATTTAAGCACCATACATATACATATATACAGGGTGTCACACAATTACTGTAAGAACCGAAAAGGGGTGGCAGGTGGGGCGATTCTGAACAACTTTTACCTCTGCGAAAATATTGGTTCAAGCTCCAGTTTCGAATTATTAGCAAGAAACACTGACCAATGAGACCATGAACATATATATATATATTGATTGAAGCTTCATTTTCGAGATATTAGCAAGAAACACTGACCAATGAGACCATGAACATATATATATATATATATATTGGTTGAAGCTTCATTTTCGAGATATTAGCAAGAAACACTGACCAATGAGACCATGAACACACACATATATATATATAAATATATACATATATACATATATCCAACGCGTAGTGATCCAACGCGTGGATATTCAACACGTAGGAATCTAACGCGTGGTAATCTGATGCGTAATTAACCAACGCGTTGTAATCCAGCGTGTGAATATCCAACGCATAGTGATCCAGCGCGTGGATATTCAAGGCGTAATAATCCAACGCGTAGTAATGCAACGCGTGGTAATTCCAAGCGTAGGAATCTAACGCATGGTAATCTAACGCGTAGTTAACCAACGCGTAGTAATCCAGCGTGTGGATATCCAACGCGTAGTGATCCAGCGCGTGGATATTCAACGCGTAGTAGTCCAACGCGTAGTAATGCAACACGTGGTAATTCTAAGCGTAGGAATCTAACGCGGGGTAATCTGACGCGTAGTTAACCAACGCGTATTAATCCAGCGTGTGGATATCCAACGCGTAGTGATCCAGCGCGTGGATATTCAAGGCGTAGTAGTCCAACGCGTAGTAATGCAACGCGTGGTAATTCTAAGCGTAGGAATCTAACGCATGGTAATCTAACGCGTAGTTAACTAACGCGTTGTAATCCAGCGTGTGGATATCCAACGTGTAGTGATCCAGCGCGTGGATATTCAAGGCGTAATAATCCAACGCGTAGTAATGCAACGCGTGGTAATTCCAAGCGTAGGAATCTAACGCGGGGTAATCTAACGCGTAGTTAACCAACGCGTAGTAATCCAGTGTGTGGATATCCAACGCGTAGTGATCCAGCGCGTGGATATTCAAGGCGTAATAATCCAACGCGTAGTGATCCAACGCGTGGATATTCAACACGTAGGAATCTAACGCGTGGTAATCTGACGCGTAATTAACCAACGCGTAGTAACCCAGCGTGTGGATATCCAACGCGTAGTGATCCAGCGCGTGGATATTCAAGGCGTAATAATCCAACGCGTAGTAATGCAACGCGTGGTAATTCCAAGCGTAGGAATCTAACGCATGGTAATCTAACGCGTAGTTAACCAACGCGTTGTAATCCAGCGTGTGGATATCCAACGCGTAGCGATCCAGCGCGTGGATATTTAACGTGTAGTAGTCCAACGCGTAGTAATGCAACGCGTGGTAATTCCAAGCGTAGGAATCTAACGCGTGGTAATCTAACGCGTAGTTAACCAACGCGTAGTAATCCAGTGTGTGGATATCCAACGCGTAGTGATCCAGCGCGTGGATATTCAAGGCGTAATAATCCAACGCGTAGTGATCCAACGCGTGGATATTCAACACGTAGGAATCTAACGCGTGGTAATCTGACGCGTAATTAACCAACGCGTAGTAACCCAGCGTGTGGATATCCAACGCGTAGTGATCCAGCGCGTGGATATTCAAGGCGTAATAATCCAACGCGTAGTAATGCAACGCGTGGTAATTCCAAGCGTAGGAATCTAACGCATGGTAATCTAACGCGTAGTTAACCAACGCGTTGTAATCCAGCGTGTGGATATCCAACGCGTAGCGATCCAGCGCGTGGATATTTAACGTGTAGTAGTCCAACGCGTAGTAATGCAACGCGTGGTAATTCCAAGCGTAGGAATCTAACGCGTGGTAATCTAACGCGTAGTTAACCAACGCGTAGTAATCCAGCGTGTGGATACCCAATGCGTAGTAATCCAGCGTGTGGATATCCAACGCGTAGTGATCCAACGCGTGGATATTCGACGCGTAGTAGTCCAACGCGTAGTAATGCAACGCGTGGTAATTCTAAGCGTAGGAATCTAACGCGTGGAAATCTAACGCGTAGTTAACCAACGCGTAGTAATCCAGCGTGTGGATATCCAACGCGTAGTGATCCAGCGCGTGGATATTCAAGGCGTAGTAGTCCAACGCGTAGTAATGCAACGCGTGGTAATTCTAAGCGTAGAAATCTAACGCGTGGTAATCTGACGCGTAGTTAACCAACGCGTAGTAATCCAGCGTGTGGATACCCAATGCGTAGTGATCCAACGCGTGGATATTTAACACGTAGTAGTCCAACGCGTAGTAATGCAACGCGTGGTAATTCTAAGCGTAGGAATCTAACGCGTGATAATCTGACGCGTAGTTAACCAACGCGTAGTAATCCAGCGTGTGGATATCCAACGCCTAGTAATCCAACGCGTGGATATTCAACACGTAGTAGTCCAACGCGTGGTAATTCTAAGCGTAGAAATCTAAGTTAGAGAACGTCTCGTTTAAAGCAACATCGAAGTATCCAGCAAAACCCAGAGCATCCGTTGAAAATATTTTTCGAACCGCAATTACAGAATTAACGTGGCTACTGTCAGCTAATAATCGGTGATAATAAAACAAAGTGTTATCGGTAAGTATTTAAATGAAGATTATGACACGCTGCGTCCGTATTGATTATGACAATCTAGGTTTCGGTCAAAGTTTAATGGTAGCTGTCCGTTTTGTAATTACTTTTATTATTATTAATGAATGCCAGTCGTGTGTTATTAATGAATGCTAATCACGCTATACACGCGTATTAGTTACATTATATTTTATTCAGTTGCTCCTCAATGCATCATAAATAACTTCAATGATAAATAAGTAACTTGTGGCCATTCAATGAATGATTCATTTACATTCGACCAGCCTGGGAGAAGATTCAATTCTATCAGAAGCTTATTTTCTTGAACAACTATTTTCTTGTAGACTTATAGCACGTTTACAGCAACAGTCGATTATAGCAACGTTACAGGAATGTAGGTAAATATGCGTAGATATTCAAAAATCGTGAAACAAACAGGCGGTTTCCTAACGGCTTAATTTGTCGATGAATTACATATCTGGGGAAAGCGGATGCCAGAAATAATGTTAACTCTTCCGGCGGACTTTTAATACCGTTTAGAAAGTATTTTATTAGCTGGCGCTCTTCTTCGAAGAAACCATGAATCTCCATATATCCTTGGCTCGTTGCGAAACACTCGATGAACTAATGCTCAAACGTCTTTACGATGTCTACTCTGTAAGATTTGTTTAAGGAGCTGTCTCATGGTTATTTAACATTTTACTGAAACAAACGATATCATTTAATATAACTAATGCTGGCAAAGGGGAAGCATTATTTGCTATATCTTCTATATTTAAAAATATCTATACAATGCTGCACATTGCTAGGTTCGAAGCTTTGTATATCCACACGTTGGTCAACTCTGAATCTAACAGTCCTAGTAATAACACCGAACAATTCCTATAGGACCTTGATCCTATCTCCCAAATTGAACTTCACAGCTTTAAAAGAAGTAGCACATCATTCTCGGTAGAATTCTTCTGAAAACCCAAAGAAGTAGAATCGCAATTCTAGTTATAAATGATGTGTAAAAAGTTCATCAGTTATTAAACGTCAGAATGTCACAGGTCGAAAATTAATCTGCCACGTGATTATCGGCACTTTTTAGAACATAATCAATTAGTGTGCAAACGATTGACGCAACATGTAATAAAACTATGCAAATAAATAAACTATGTAACTATGCAAAAGTATGGAAATGAAAATGATAAATGCACAATTAATGTAACTTTTTTATAAGTCATAACGCAGTCTGCTTCGCAGACAGCATCAATGTGAAGATTATTTGCATTACTTGAGACTGTGGTCGCTTGCTTTCGAACTTGGGAACTTAGGAAAGAATTTGGAATTTTGGCTGTTTGCAAGCTTTGGAACCTGAAAATTTGTCGTGTTGGATATTCACACGCTGGATTATTACGCGATGGATATCCACGCGCTGGATTACTACGCGCTGGACTACTACGCGTTGGATATCCACGCGCTGGATTACTACGCGTTGGATATCCACGCGCTGGATTACTACGCATTGGACTACTACGCGTTGGATATCCACGCGCTGGATTACTACGCGTTGGATATCCACGCGCTGGATTACTACGCATTGGACTACTACGCGTTGGATATCCACGCGCTGGATTACTACGTGTTGGATATCCACGCGCTGGATTACTACGCGTTGGATATCCACGCGCTGGATTAGTACGCGTTGGATATCCACGCGTTGGACTACTACGCGTTGAATATCCACGCGTTGGATTACTACGCGTTGGATATCCACGCGCTGGATTACTACGCGTTGAATATCCACGCGCTGGATTAGTACGCGTTGGATATCCACGCGCTGGATTAGTACGCGTTGGATATCCACGCGTTGGACTACTACGCGTTGAATATCCACGCGCTGGATTACTACGCGTTGAATATCCACGCGCTGGATTAGTACGCGTTGAATATCCACGCGCGGGATTACTACGCGTTGGACTACTACGCGTTGGATATCCACGCGCTGGATTACTACGCGTTGGATATCCACGCGCTGGATTAGTACGCGTTGAATATCCACGCGCTGGATTACTACGCGTTGGACTACTACGCGTTGGATATCCACGCGCTGGATTACTACGCGTTGAATATCCACGCGCTGGATTAGTACGCGTTGAATATCCACGCGCTGGATTACTACGCGTTGAATATCCACGCGCTGAATTAGTACGCGTTGGATATTCCCACACTGGATTACTACACGTAGGATTACCACACGTTGCATTACTACACGTCAAATTACCACGCGTTGCAATTTGAAAATTTATCCATTTGTAAATTTTGAATATTGACAATTTAGAAAGTATCGAATTTGCAGATCTAGCGCTTTGCTCTCTCTCAAATTTTTGAATTCGAGTTTGTGCTTACACAAATTATTGAATAATTCGAGTTTGTACTTACACAAATTTCAGAACTTCTAACACAAGGTATCTCATGTTCCATTACTGCCTACTTCTTGAGACTCGCCACAGTTCCTACTTAGTTACGCCAATGCCCATTGCGTGTGTAATTTTCAGCACATGTCGTGACCAACCCGGTTGTTTTGCTATTGATTTTTTTTCTCTTCCTTTCCGTTCGGCCAACCACCCTTTTATTCTATAACGAAAGCCCTTACGTTATAAGGCCAACCGAGGGTACGCGTGCCCCTTTCTGTCGCGAACCAGTCACACGGCAGATGAAAAAAGATAACACCTTATCGCGATAGTAATCAAACTTTTTCACGATTGCATGAGTCATCGATTAGAACACCCGCGATTGCAAAGAAACTTGTGTTTCCGCGATTGTCGATCGATTCTTTAGGACGTTAACTCCTCGAATACCGCAGAGACCTGTGGTGACTATCCTTTAATATAATTTAACGATTGAGAGAAATCAATAGGGTGGTTAGGTTAGTAATTTACATTGGTACATAATTTAGAGCATCGACACTGATGCTTCGATAGAAACTATTTATTTATTTATTTATTGCTATTTATTTATTGTGTTCGTGATATTCTTTCGTTAAGGGTGTCATATCTTCAACATCATATTCTGGTCAAACAAATTTTAGTCAAACAAATATTGGTCAAACTCTTTTTATAGTCACATTTCCTGATGTCTTCTTATGTAACCAAATAGAAGAACATTAGCAACTATATTTTCACTAAATATCAAATATGTTATAAAATAAACGTATCCATTGCAAGTCCTCATAAAAATCTGCAAGACGTCACTGAAATAGTACCATCTCTTTAAGTCTCAATGTATTCCGAACAATCTCAATATTCCAACAGTATGTATTACATTATCTTCTGTTGTATCATTACGAAAATGCTTCGATAAGGTATTACACTTGTCCACTTTGGTTAATGTACCGGTTACGATGTAAAAAGAACATCCAGCTTGTTCGACGAATATTTCGTCATCGCACGAAAGAATGAAGCTGGTCGAAATTATTCGATTCGATGATGACGTACAGCTATTACGTAGCCGATTTTTGTCGAGGACGGAGAAAGTAACGATGGCTCGCCGCGTTGCTCAAACGATATTTACTTTCGGGCGAGGCTCTGCCTTACGATTTTTAACCTACCTGAACTTAGCACCCGACTTTCAAAAATTTTATTTCTTTCAATTGCATCGTATTTAGCATCGTTTGTACCCGTTTGTACCACCTTTGTTTTCGTTTGTACCCCAAGGGGTGAAAAGTTACTAGGGGGTGAAAAATACCCCAGCACCCCACTTTAACATTTTTTAATTCTTTCAAAGCCATCATAAAAAGGGACGTCCGTAGAGGTTTGTACCACCCTCACTTTCGTTTGTACCCCAAGGGGTGCGTTTATACCGCGTTTTGAAAGTACGTCCAAGGGGTAACTTCGCCATTTTTTGAGATATTCCAAATCTTCTTGCGCGTGCTGATTCCTAGTCGTTTGTACCCGTTTGTACCACCCTCACATTTGTTTGTACCCCAAGGGGTGCGTTTGTACCGCCTTTCGGAAGTACCCCCAAGGGGTAACTTCGCCATTTCTTGAGATATTCCAAATCTTCTTGCGGGTGCTGATTCCTAGTCGTTTGTACCCGTTTGTACCACCCTCACATTCGTTTGTACCTCAAAGGGTTCGTTTGTACCGCGTTTTGAAAAAAATCCCCTAGAGGTAACTTCGTCAATTTTGGGAATTTTTCAAATCTTCTTGGGGGTGCTGTTTCCTCTTCGTCTCTAGAGGTTTGTACCACCTTTACTTTCGTTTGTACCTCAAAGGGTTCGTTTGTACCGCGTTTTGAAAAAAATCCCCTAGAGGTAACTTCGTCAATTTTTGGAATTTTTCAAATCTTCTTGGGGATGCTGTTTCCTCTTCGTCTCTAGAGGTTTGTACCACCTTTACTTTCGTTTGTACCTCAAAGGGTTCGTTTGTACCGCGTTTTGAAAAAAATCCCCTAGAGGTAACTTCGTCAATTTTGGGAATTTTTGAAATCTTCTTGGGGGTGCTGTTTCCTATTCGTCTCTAGAGGTTTGTACCACCTTTACTTTCGTTTGTACCTCAAAGGGTTCGTTTGTACCGCCTTTTGAAAAAAATTCCCCTAGAGGTAACTTCGTCAATTTTTGGAATTTTTCAAATCTTCTTGGGGGTGCTGTTTCCTCTTCGTCTCTAGAGGTTTGTACCACCTTTACTTTCGTTTGTACCTCAAAGGGTTCGTTTGTACCGCGTTTTGAAAAAAATCCCCTAGAGGTAACTTCGTCAATTTTGGGAATTTTTTAAATCTTCTTGGGGGTGCTGTTTCCTATTCGTCTCTAGAGGTTTGTACCACCTTTACTTTCGTTTGTACCTCAAAGGGTTCGTTTGTACCGCGTTTTGAAAAAAATCCCCTAGAGGTAACTTCGTCAATTTTGGGAATTTTTTAAATCTTCTTGGGGGTGCTGTTTCCTATTCGTCTCTAGAGGTTTGTACCACCTTTACTTTCGTTTGTACCTCAAAGGGTTCGTTTGTACCGCGTTTTGAAAAAAATCCCCTAGAGGTAACTTCGTCAATTTTGGGAATTTTTTAAATCTTCTTGGGGGTGCTGTTTCCTATTCGTCTCTAGAGGTTTGTACCACCTTTACTTTCGTTTGTACCTCAAAGGGTTCGTTTGTACCGCCTTTTGAAAAAAATTCCCCTAGAGGTAACTTCGTCAATTTTTGGAATTTTTCAAATCTTGTTGGGGGTGCTGTTTCCTCTTCGTCTCTAGAGGTTTGTACCACCTTTACTTTCGTTTGTACCTCAAAGGGTTCGTTTGTACCGCGTTTTGAAAAAAATCCCCTAGAGGTAACTTCGTCAATTTTGGGAATTTTTTAAATCTTCTTGGGGGTGCTGTTTCCTATTCGTCTCTAGAGGTTTGTACCACCTTTACTTTCGTTTGTACCTCAAAGGGTTCGTTTGTACCGCCTTTTGAAAAAAATTCCCCTAGAGGTAACTTCGTCAATTTTTGGAATTTTTCAAATCTTCTTGGGGGTGCTGTTTCCTCTTCGTCTCTAGAGGTTTGTACCACCTTTACTTTCGTTTGTACCTCAAAGGGTTCGTTTGTACCGCGTTTTGAAAAAAATCCCCTAGAGGTAACTTCGTCAATTTTGGGAATTTTTTAAATCTTCTTGGGGGTGCTGTTTCCTCTTCGTCTCTAGAGGTTTGTACCACCTTTACTTTCGTTTGTACCTCAAAGGGTTCGTTTGTACCGCGTTTTGAAAAAAATCCCCTAGAGGTAACTTCGTCAATTTTGGGAATTTTTTAAATCTTCTTGGGGGTGCTGTTTCCTATTCGTCTCTAGAGGTTTGTACCACCTTTACTTTCGTTTGTACCTCAAAGGGTTCGTTTGTACCGCCTTTTGAAAAAAATTCCCCTAGAGGTAACTTCGTCAATTTTTGGAATTTTTCAAATCTTGTTGGGGGTGCTGTTTCCTCTTCGTCTCTAGAGGTTTGTACCACCTTTACTTTCGTTTGTACCTCAAAGGGTTCGTTTGTACCGCGTTTTGAAAAAAATCCCCTAGAGGTAACTTCGTCAATTTTGGGAATTTTTCAAATCTTCTTGGGGGTGCTGTTTCCTCTTCGTCTCTAGAGGTTTGTACCACCTTTACTTTCGTTTGTACCTCAAAGGGTTCGTTTGTACCGCGTTTTGAAAAAAATTCCCCTAGAGGTAACTTCGTCAATTTTGGGAATTTTTCAAATCTTCTTGGGGGTGCTGTTTCCTATTCGTCTCTAGAGGTTTGTACCACCTTTACTTTCGTTTGTACCTCAAAGGGTTCGTTTGTACCGCGTTTTGAAAAAAATCCCCTAGAGGTAACTTCGTCAATTTTGGGAATTTTTCAAATCTTCTTGGGGGTGCTGTTTCCTCTTCGTCTCTAGAGGTTTGTACCACCTTTACTTTCGTTTGTACCTCAAAGGGTTCGTTTGTACCGCGTTTTGAAAAAAATCCCCTAGAGGTAACTTCGTCAATTTTGGGAATTTTTCAAATCTTCTTGGGGGTGCTGTTTCCTATTCGTCTCTAGAGGTTTGTACCACCTTTACTTTCGTTTGTACCTCAAAGGGTTCGTCTATATCCACTGTTCAAAAAATACCATAGTGTTAACTGCGACATTGTAGATATACAGTATGGGGTTCGTAAATGTGGAAAACATCTTTGTCGTAAGAGTAAAAGTTAATAAACAGTCAAAGGCTATATCCGATCGTTTACAAAGCCGACGAACATCGAGTATCGGTGAGACACATAATAATGCAAGCAAGGGAAAATATCGCAATTTTATTTCTTATTATTTTATTATAGAACTTTTATTTTTATAAATTTTATGGGAATTTTATGGAACTTTCTTGTTTGAAATGGCACCAAACACAATAAATTCTAATCATAATTACTTCTCTAGTAAACTATGAATCGGACTTTTATACTTAAGACTAAATTCGCGTATACGACAGAGTTATGAATTGCTCCTAACGACTCGCTACTCAAGTAATTATGATTGTAATTATATCGTGTGTGGTATTATTTCATGAGAGAAACGAAACAAATGCGATAGTAAAAGTGTCATTTACGAAAAACCGAAGACATAGAATTATAACTTTTTAATTTAGAAGGCTGCACACTTTTTTTGTATCGTTAATCTTTTCTACGTTCAGTACACTATAAAAAATGCAATACCTATTCTATAATTGTGAAATTTCAGACTCGAAATTTTCATACCTATGGAGAAAATAGTGTACTACATACAGTAATTCGTCTCAGAGTGCTGCTCTTGTTTCCCTCTCACAGTACGCAAAACATCTCTTTCTGCGCCTATGCCTTGCGTTATTGCTGCGCCTATGTTAGTCTCGCTCGAGTCAATCAAATGCAACACTGTATTCACCGCTTTGCCTTTGACGCAATCTGATATAGCAATATAATTTTTTCTAATGTATAGAAAAATTATAAATGTTTCTGATATAAATAAATGTTCGTAATATAGAAATAGAATTTTTTAATTTTTACATTTTTGGACTGCTAACTTGTGTAACATTTTTGTGAGGGTTTTTCAATTAAATTGAGACCAAACATGGCATAATTTGGATAATATTTATCATTCATTAAAGAACGGATTGCTCTAACATGTCGATTCAGGATCCGTAAGTGATTTTTGACTTTGCAACGAAGAATACAAATTCCCCACAGACCGGCTTGAAAACAGCGAATGAATTTTCACTTCGCAATGTGTCCCTTTCCCCCCGACGTCTTTCCGAATCAATTCCTGTATTGCTTCTGGAAAGACTGTTAAAACATCGACAAGCATTTAAATGTCTCGCCGGCTTTTTCTGTTAGTTTGGCGAGTCGGTGGCGCGGCGGCTCGCTTTTGTTAACGCCGGCAAAGACAAGCCGCGGCGGGTAATAAAGAGCTGTCGAATTTCGATTTTCATGTCTGCTGTTTACACAGTGTAAGGTTTAGGTTCCGACCTACATTACACTGAGAATTAAATTACTGTATAAAGAAGATTAAAGAGGTGGCTAGCGCGATGGTCATGATCGCTCCGTTCATATAAATCAATAAAATATAGCAATTAAATTAACGCGTAAATTATATTATTAATTTAACAACGAATTAAAAATATTAAAACGTTTCTAATCACATCACGTTTCGTTTATATTTTGTATACTTCTTCATTGACTACATTAACTTAAACAAAAAAAAAAATATACTGATCGAATTGAGTAACCTCCCCCTTTTTCGAAGTCGGTTAAAAAATGAAATAACATCTTTATTGCGATGAGTGGTACCTTTTGTTTATGACGCATCAACGCGCTGCACAGTACTTTGCATATGTGGGCATTGCGGACAAAATTTATAAATTATCTTCTGTATTTTTTTAATTATCAGCGATGGGTATTCGGTGAAGGTTCTGGGTTAAGTGCCATGCGGTCTCTTTATTCTCCCCACTCTGTGACCAGATCCTTCTAGAATATCCTAACCGCTTTTCACGCGCTACGTAGCACCATGACAAGTCATTGATTACGAAGCACAATACTTTCTGTAAACTAAATCATTCAAAACTATAGGAGGTAGTGAAGTGGAGAGCGAGGCAGTGTCTAATTTTTAATAATAAATAATAAAGTTCAATATTTTATTCACAAGCGAAGTGTTGCAAAACAAATGTCATTGAATAGAATGCAAAATATATATTCTCTCGGTACAACGAAAAAGTGGGAAGAAAACGAAGAATGGAAAAGGGGGTGACTTTCTGAAACTGGGAAGTCCTCAATATCTCCGCCAACGGTCATCAGGCCCAAACCGTTACAGGGTTGACCGTTCGGCACTCGGCCTTCTATAAATTACCGTAGCAGTAATAAATCTGAGAATCGCCTCGGCTTTTTTAAATTACATTCGGAATCAGAAAATAACAACTACGTTAACCTTGGGCTCAACGTGCAAACCACCCGAGTAAAAACTATTTAAAAAATGTTCAATATTTCAAACCTTCTTAACTTTACAATAATTATCTTATGGATCTGCACTTTGACGATTTTCAAAAAAAGTGCATCGACCTCTAATCATTATACAGTATTGATTCGTAACAAGCAACAGTTTTGTGATTCGTAACAAGCAAATTTCTATCCCCTCTTGTTTGTTTAAAGTCGGCTGCTGAGTGAGAGATCCGAGAAAGAGTGAGAGGTCCGCGAAACCGAAGAAGTCATAAATTTTCACGGTCAACCGAACAGTTTAGTGGAAAGAGGACAGAATATATATATTGTTTTCTCACTCTGATGCATAGCGATTCTGTCGTCCATTCAACTAATTCTACATTGATTCGTAATAAGCCACTTGCTCGGGTCTGACCATTTGTTTGTTACGAATCCGGTATATTATACATAGACATGTTCCATTCAAAAAATCTTACTTGTATTAAAAAGGGAAAGAATGTTATATTCTGTCCTTGTCTAAAGAATAACATCTCTGCTCGACCGATTACTTTATAGTTTACCGCTACCGTCGCGTCGTCGCGCTTGGGAACACAGGCAAGCCGAATAGTATACGTGATTCGTAACAAGCAACTCGCCAGACCCGAGCGAATTGCTTATTACGAATTAATACTATACACTATTCTCTCCGTAAATGTGAAAAAGATCTCTAACGTAAGAGTAAAAATTTTATCCCCACTACTGGTGGAATCCTCCTCGGAATCAGTCAAGAATAAATCACATTCAGTCGCCGAAACAACGAGAATCAAATATCGGTGACACATACTAATGCAAGAAAAGGAAATGATCGCAATTTTCTTATTTCTTACTAATTTTTCATAAAATTTTTACTGTCGTATTTATCTAGCTTTCCTGATTAACATGACACCAAACATGATATAATTACGTTAACAATTGTATGTGTAACGAGTGAATAAAGTTTTTAACATAAAAACGGAAAGCGAATGGAAAAGAAAGAGAGGCAGACGGTTGAAGCGTCCGGCAAAAATTAAAAGACTCACGCGTGTTCTGACAATTAAATTCAAAACTCAAAATTCTTTATTTTTGGTTTTCCGTCAATGGAACTTTTACTATCGTATTTGCCTCGTATCTTTGATGAAAATGACACCAAGCAGGATGTAATTTGTGTTATATTTACTTGCAATACCATATTGTAGTAAAGTCATCGATGTACGTTCAACAATTGAAATTACAAATAAATATATGATAGTAAAAGTGGTACAAACCTCTGCAAGCGAAGACGAAACAGCACCCCCAACAAGATTTGAAAAATTCCCAAAATTGACGAAGTTACCTCTAGGGGATTTTTTTCAAAACGCGGTACAAACGAACCCTTTGAGGTACAAACGAAAGTAAAGGTGGTACAAACCTCTAGAGACGAATAGGAAACAGCACCCCCAAGAAGATTTAAAAAATTCCCAAAATTGACGAAGTTACCTCTAGGGGATTTTTTTCAAAACGCGGTACAAACGAACCCTTTGAGGTACAAACGAAAGTAAAGGTGGTACAAACCTCTAGAGACGAATAGGAAACAGCACCCCCAAGAAGATTTAAAAAATTCCCAAAATTGACGAAGTTACCTCTAGGGGATTTTTTTCAAAACGCGGTACAAACGAACCCTTTGAGGTACAAACGAAAGTAAAGGTGGTACAAACCTCTAGAGACGAATAGGAAACAGCACCCCCAAGAAGATTTAAAAAATTCCCAAAATTGACGAAGTTACCTCTAGGGGATTTTTTTCAAAACGCGGTACAAACGAACCCTTTGAGGTACAAACGAAAGTAAAGGTGGTACAAACCTCTAGAGACGAATAGGAAACAGCACCCCCAAGAAGATTTAAAAAATTCCCAAAATTGACGAAGTTACCTCTAGGGGATTTTTTTCAAAACGCGGTACAAACGAACCCTTTGACGTACAAACGAAAGTAAAGGTGGTACAAACCTCTAGAGACGAAGAGGAAACAGCACCCCCAAGAAGATTTGAAAAATTCCAAAAATTGACGAAGTTACCTCTAGGGGAATTTTTTTCAAAAGGCGGTACAAACGAACCCTTTGAGGTACAAACGAAAGTAAAGGTGGTACAAACCTCTAGAGACGAATAGGAAACAGCACCCCCAAGAAGATTTAAAAAATTCCCAAAATTGACGAAGTTACCTCTAGGGGATTTTTTTCAAAACGCGGTACAAACGAACCCTTTGAGGTACAAACGAAAGTAAAGGTGGTACAAACCTCTAGAGACGAAGAGGAAACAGCACCCCCAAGAAGATTTGAAAAATTCCCAAAATTGACGAAGTTACCTCTAGGGGATTTTTTTCAAAACGCGGTACAAACGAACCCTTTGAGGTACAAACGAAAGTAAAGGTGGTACAAACCTCTAGAGACGAAGAGGAAACAGCACCCCCAAGAAGATTTGAAAAATTCCCAAAATTGACGAAGTTACCTCTAGGGGATTTTTTTCAAAACGCGGTACAAACGAACCCTTTGAGGTACAAACGAAAGTAAAGGTGGTACAAACCTCTAGAGACGAAGAGGAAACAGCACCCCCAAGAAGATTTGAAAAATTCCCAAAATTGACGAAGTTACCTCTAGGGGATTTTTTTCAAAACGCGGTACAAACGAACCCTTTGAGGTACAAACGAAAGTAAAGGTGGTACAAACCTCTAGAGACGAAGAGGAAACAGCACCCCCAAGAAGATTTGAAAAATTCCCAAAATTGACGAAGTTACCTCTAGGGGATTTTTTTCAAAACGCGGTACAAACGAACCCTTTGAGGTACAAACGAAAGTAAAGGTGGTACAAACCTCTAGAGACGAAGAGGAAACAGCACCCCCAAGAAGATTTGAAAAATTCCCAAAATTGACGAAGTTACCTCTAGGGGATTTTTTTCAAAACGCGGTACAAACGAACCCTTTGAGGTACAAACGAAAGTAAAGGTGGTACAAACCTCTAGAGACGAATAGGAAACAGCACCCCCAAGAAGATTTGAAAAATTCCCAAAATTGACGAAGTTACCTCTAGGGGATTTTTTTCAAAACGCGGTACAAACGAACCCTTTGAGGTACAAACGAAAGTAAAGGTGGTACAAACCTCTAGAGACGAAGAGGAAACAGCACCCCCAAGAAGATTTGAAAAATTCCCAAAATTGACGAAGTTACCTCTAGGGGATTTTTTTCAAAACGCGGTACAAACGAACCCTTTGAGGTACAAACGAAAGTAAAGGTGGTACAAACCTCTAGAGACGAAGAGGAAACAGCACCCCCAAGAAGATTTGAAAAATTCCCAAAATTGACGAAGTTACCTCTAGGGGATTTTTTTCAAAACGCGGTACAAACGAACCCTTTGAGGTACAAACGAAAGTAAAGGTGGTACAAACCTCTAGAGACGAAGAGGAAACAGCACCCCCAAGAAGATTTGAAAAATTCCCAAAATTGACGAAGTTACCTCTAGGGGATTTTTTTCAAAACGCGGTACAAACGAACCCTTTGAGGTACAAACGAAAGTAAAGGTGGTACAAACCTCTAGAGACGAAGAGGAAACAGCACCCCCAAGAAGATTTAAAAATTCCCAAAATTGACGAAGTTACCTCTAGGGGATTTTTTTCAAAACGCGGTACAAACGAACCCTTTGAGGTACAAACGAAAGTAAAGGTGGTACAAACCTCTAGAGACGAAGAGGAAACAGCACCCCCAAGAAGATTTGAAAAATTCCCAAAATTGACGAAGTTACCTCTAGGGGATTTTTTTCAAAACGCGGTACAAACGAACCCTTTGAGGTACAAACGAAAGTAAAGGTGGTACAAACCTCTAGAGACGAAGAGGAAACAGCACCCCCAAGAAGATTTGAAAAATTCCCAAAATTGACGAAGTTACCTCTAGGGGATTTTTTTCAAAACGCGGTACAAACGAACCCTTTGAGGTACAAACGAAAGTAAAGGTGGTACAAACCTCTAGAGACGAAGAGGAAACAGCACCCCCAAGAAGATTTGAAAAATTCCCAAAATTGACGAAGTTACCTCTAGGGGATTTTTTTCAAAACGCGGTACAAACGAACCCTTTGAGGTACAAACGAAAGTAAAGGTGGTACAAACCTCTAGAGACGAATAGGAAACAGCACCCCCAAGAAGATTTGAAAAATTCCCAAAATTGACGAAGTTACCTCTAGGGGATTTTTTTCAAAACGCGGTACAAACGAACCCTTTGAGGTACAAACGAAAGTAAAGGTGGTACAAACCTCTAGAGACGAAGAGGAAACAGCACCCCCAAGAAGATTTGAAAAATTCCCAAAATTGACGAAGTTACCTCTAGGGGATTTTTTTCAAAACGCGGTACAAACGAACCCTTTGAGGTACAAACGAAAGTAAAGGTGGTACAAACCTCTAGAGACGAAGAGGAAACAGCACCCCCAAGAAGATTTGAAAAATTCCCAAAATTGACGAAGTTACCTCTAGGGGATTTTTTTCAAAACGCGGTACAAACGAACCCTTTGAGGTACAAACGAAAGTAAAGGTGGTACAAACCTCTAGAGACGAAGAGGAAACAGCACCCCCAAGAAGATTTGAAAAATTCCCAAAATTGACGAAGTTACCTCTAGGGGATTTTTTTCAAAACGCGGTACAAACGAACCCTTTGAGGTACAAACGAAAGTAAAGGTGGTACAAACCTCTAGAGACGAATAGGAAACAGCACCCCCAAGAAGATTTGAAAAATTCCCAAAATTGACGAAGTTACCTCTAGGGGATTTTTTTCAAAACGCGGTACAAACGAACCCTTTGAGGTACAAACGAAAGTAAAGGTGGTACAAACCTCTAGAGACGAAGAGGAAACAGCACCCCCAAGAAGATTTGAAAAATTCCCAAAATTGACGAAGTTACCTCTAGGGGATTTTTTTCAAAACGCGGTACAAACGAACCCTTTGAGGTACAAACGAAAGTAAAGGTGGTACAAACCTCTAGAGACGAATAGGAAACAGCACCCCCAAGAAGATTTGAAAAATTCCCAAAATTGACGAAGTTACCTCTAGGGGATTTTTTTCAAAACGCGGTACAAACGAACCCTTTGAGGTACAAACGAAAGTAAAGGTGGTACAAACCTCTAGAGACGAAGAGGAAACAGCACCCCCAAGAAGATTTGAAAAATTCCCAAAATTGACGAAGTTACCTCTAGGGGATTTTTTTCAAAACGCGGTACAAACGAACCCTTTGAGGTACAAACGAATGTGAGGGTGGTACAAACGGGTACAAACGACTAGGAATCAGCACCCGCAAGAAGATTTGGAATATCTCAAGAAATGGCGAAGTTACCCCTTGGGGGTACTTCCGAAAGGCGGTACAAACGCACCCCTTGGGGTACAAACAAATGTGAGGGTGGTACAAACGGGTACAAACGACTAGGAATCAGCACCCGCAAGAAGATTTGGAATATCTCAAAAAATGGCGAAGTTACCCCTTGGACGTACTTTCAAAACGCGGTATAAACGCACCCCTTGGGGTACAAACGAAAGTGAGGGTGGTACAAACCTCTACGGACGTCCCTTTTTATGATGGCTTTGAAAGAATTAAAAAATGTTAAAGTGGGGTGCTGGGGTATTTTTCACCCCCTAGTAACTTTTCACCCCTTGGGGTACAAACGAAAACAAAGGTGGTACAAACGGGTACAAACGATGCTAAATACGATGCAATTGAAAGAAATAAAATTTTTGAAAGTCGGGTGCCAGGTTCAGGTAGGTCGATTTTTAAGATCCTGTCTTTTACGTCATCGAACGGTAACGGACTGTTCTTTTAATCACCTGCGGTTCGGGCTTTCGAATGAAAAAGACTGTTTCTTTGACAAGAGTAATTTTGAGGAGGGTAACTTTGAGGAGGGTAACTTTGAGGAGAGTAAGTTTAAGGAGGGTAAGTTTGAGGAGAGTAAGTTTGAGGAGAGTAAGTTTGAGGAGAGTAAGTTTGAGAAGAGTAAGTTTGAGAGTAACTTTAAGGGGAGTTATTTGAGGAGAGTAACTGTAATTTTGAGGAGAATAGCTTTGAGGAAAATAATTTTGAGGAGAGCAACATTGAGGAAAGCAACTTTAAGGGGAGTAATTTTGAAGAGAGTAAATGTAACTTTGAGGAGGGTAACTTTGAGGAGGGTAACTTTGAGGAGAATAACTTTGAGGAGAGCAACATTGAGGAAAGCAACTTTAAGGGGAGTAATTTTGAGGAGAGTAACTTTAACTTTGAGGAGGGCAACTTTGAGGAGAATAGCTTTGAGGAGAATAACTTTGAGGAGAGCAACCTTGAGGAGAGCAAAGGGAGTAATTTTGGGGAGAGCAACTTTAAGGGGAGTAATTTTGGGGAGAGCAACTTTAACTTTAAAAAGGGTAACTTTGAGGAGAGCAACTTTGACGAAGGCAACTTTGAGGAGAGTAATTTTCAAAGGGGTTTGTCGATAAGTTTGTGGAATTTTTTTAGAAAAAAGTGTGCACTATGTTTATAATTACAAGACTATTATTTTGTATTATTTAGTGATTGCCTTTTAATTTTTTCTCTTTGAATAATCTTCAATATTTTAACACTGACAGTACCAAAGAGGTCAAATGACTTTTACAAGTCCTTAATTTTAAGTTACAAAATTTATTGAAGCAACTTAAAATGTTTGTGGATCTTCATGAAGATGTAGAATGTGTATATTGTACATTTATGTTGTGTCATTTGTTTATTTATTTTTCGACTTCATTTTTAATTTCATGGTAAATGTGCATTACTGGTGTTGATTTTTTATTTTTTCTCTTTGAGTGATTTTCAATATTTTAACACTGAAAGTATCAAAGAAGTCAAATGACTTTTACAAGGTTTTTTTAAATTACAAAATATGTTAAGACGATTTAAAATGTTTGTGGATCTTCATGAAGATAAAGAATGTGTATGTTCATTTATGTTTTATCATTTGTTTATTCATTTTTCGACTTCATTTTTAATTTCAAAGTAGATGTACATTATCGATGTTGATTTTCAACCCTTGAAAAGGGTGGATGATTTCGATAATTATTAAAAATGTTCATGACTTATATTGTCAATTTGAATTGGTACTTTTATATTCTTGTAAAAGGCTGGATATTGCCAGCCATTTAATATGAACGTAAATTAAAAGCGAAAAAAAAGAAGCGTTATCGAAATATCAATTTCGAAGTGGCAAATGAAAGTTTCGATGAATTCGTCGTTTTCTCTCGTCGAGACATTCCACCGGTGTCGTTCACCTTTGAAAAAAGAATATTTAGCCGAATCGACTCTAATCGAGATGTATCGACGAAACTCTCGAGACCATCTTGAATCGTATTCGAATGGAACACCACGGTCGAAATGTCGCGATAATTAACTTTCCTTCTTAACCACCCTATTCCCTTGGTCGTTTCCGTCGTGGCGAGAGGAAAAATAAGGATATTATCGTTCGATCGATGCCGAAACAAGTAGCTGTTCAATACATATTGCACGATAACAATCGGATTCGAAGGCAACAACCATTCGAATTCACTGCACGAGGAAAATATACAGAGTGAATGAATTTGGTAACTGGGTCAAACGATAACGTTTCCATCAACGATACTATGATTCAAGAAATTTATTACTGGAGGTGCATTGATTAATGACTCAACTTTTTTTTAGGTATAGACGTACACCTTTTTTATATTTTAATCGGGCGTTTATATTGTGCGTTGTACATTATAATTTACTTTTTACTTGTTCGATTAGAATATACAGGTGTGTAGATGTTGTGCAGTTAAATTATAGTCTAGAATTATATGTTTGTGAACTGTACATGCTAAATTGTAATTTAGATATAAAATATATGTCTTGAATTATATTTTAGGATGTGGAAGTCCAGGATTTAGAAGTCACATTAAAATATACAAAAGGTGTAGACATTTAGTTAAATTATAATTATAAATTGTCATAATTTAACTGAATTACAATTTAAACATAAATAGTATATCCTAAATTATAATTTATAATATACAATTTAGAAGTTTTACTAAAATATACAGCAGGTGTATAGATATTTTGTTACATTAAAATTTGACCAAAATATACTTGTAAATTATAATTATAAATTACTACAATTTAACTGAATTACAATTCAGACATAAATAGTATATTCTAAAATAAAATTCAGACATAAACTACATATCCTAAATTATAATTTAAAATATACAATTTAGAGGTCCTACTAAAATATACAAAAGGTATATACATATTTTGTTACATTAAAATTTGACCAAAATATATTTGTAAATTATAATTATAAATTACTTCAATTTAACTGAATTATAAGTCAGACATAAATAGTATATTCTAAAATAAAATTCAGACATAAACTACATATCCCAAATCATAATTTATAACATACAATTTATTATCTTATTAGAGTATACAAAAGATGTATACACATTTACTTAAATTGCAATTGTAAATTATAATTATAAATTATTATAATTCAGACATAAATAGTATATTCTAAAATAAAATTCAGACATAAACTACATATCCCAAATCATAATTTATAACATATAATTTATTATCCCATCAAAATATACAAAAAGTGTATAAACATTTAGTTAAATTGCAATTGTAAATTAAAAATATAAATTATTATAATTCAAACATAAATAGTATATTCTAAAATAAAATTCAGACATAACCTACATATCCTAAATCATAATTTATAACATACAATTTATTGTCCCATTAGAACATCCAAAAAGAGTATAAACATTTACTTAAATTGCAATTGTAAATTAAAAATATAAATTATTATAATTCAGACGTAAATAGTACATCTTTAATTACAATTCAGACATAACCTACATATCCCAAACCATAATTCATAATACACAATGTAAAAGTCAGATTAAAAATACCTAGAAGGTAAAATACTAAAGAATTCACACGTAGCTCAGAATTTAGTACGATACCGTGCGATAATGTAACGAGGGTGTACTTGTAATACAATTTCTATCAGTGGTGCCCTTAAGTTTATCTCGCTGCCCAGCATGGTGACCTGAATCACCAGCATGCGATGGAATAGGGTTGCATGTAACTGATGTAGGCAATAAAAGAACCTTATCCGTAAGAAACAGTATTACCGCTGACCTACAGAGTTACCGGGTGTCAATACGAAAGGCAATAAAGTAAACAGACAACTGTTGAAAAGTAGAAGCCATATGTTGAAGTAGAATCTTATTCAAGTTTAACAATGGACTTAGTCTTTTATGGACTTGTACCATAATCCTCGAGTAGAGCTCAAGAGTAGAGTTAGGTTCAAGAGTAAAGTCAAACTTAAAAGTAGAGTTATGGAGTTATGCTTATTTGCCAAGGATTATATTTTGACCCAGTCGTATTTTTGGAATATTTTTAAAAATTGAAGAGAATTCGCCTCACTACGAGATATTAGATTGGCAGCAGAGTATAGGGATTTTTAGTTTCTTAAGTCTTTGCCTATTCTATTGTTCCATTCACTTCGTGACCCTTATTGAAGATTTGTACCAAACATACTTCTTTTCTTTATATTATTCACCTACTTTGTGTTCATCATGTTTCTGTATTATCTCCTTTCATTATTATATCTAACTATGGTTATTCATTTTTATTCCATTTATATTAAACTTGTACAATCATCGAACATAAAATCGAATAAAGAACTGACGTTCGAGTTCAGTTTCACAACTCGTGTTATTTGCTGAGACGTTTTAATTTTTGTCAACTATCGACAAAAATTTGTCAGAAAAAATTCGAGTTATTCTTCGAAACAATTGCGAGCGTAACTACGCAACAGTAATTAAATATCGTACTTGAAAATAGATAAAAGTTAAAAGCTTCGATAACATTTGTTAGCGCTAAAAGGACCAATACTGAAAATAGCTGTTATTGAATATAGTCTCGTTCGAAAGTGATACACCGTGTTCTAATCTTCTCTACATGGTTCCGAAACGTCCAGATTTGAATTCGTAAATAACGCGATCGACAGACGTCATTCGAGGAACGAAATTGGAAAGAGCGCTCTTCCGGCCACGCTCCGAGCGCCATTGTAGCCGCCAATCGAAACAATACCTTGATTTTCAACGGAGTACAATTTACGCGCGATATTTACACTGAAATTAGACTGCATACCGTATAAATAGGAACTATTCTGTCTTCGGAACTGAAACTGTGTTATATCGAGTGAACTGTTGTGGACAATTTTGAAAACATATTTAATTTAAACAATTTACCGATATTTATAATGCAATGACACGATATTAATTGGATGGATATTCATGGTGAGGTTATTCATGGTAAGTGGAAATTATTAAAAAGAATACAAAGCGATAAAATGCTAGTTAACTTCGTAGCAAATATTTGTGGAATAAGTTACATTATCGTAATGGCGCGAATATAGGATGTGACGTAAGAAAGCGTTTAACCTTTATACAACAAATGCAATGACGCAAAAAAGTGCTTAAATTTGTAATGGACTTATATATAATTTTTCCTAGCATCTGGTACTAGAAAAATACAATTTAATAAATTATAATTATGAAGAATTAAAAGTATTTGCAAATGACGTCATAACATAACCTAATTCCATTTTAATCGCAATTGTGTAGTAGGAAATATTTCCAATATAACGAATATTCAAAGAACACAATTAGTAATTGAATACCTACAGAATATGATATATATAAATATATTTAGAATTTACGATATGACGTGCATCGTACATCGCGAGATATATCGCCGCGTCATATATCATCGAGCAATAAATCGCTACGAATCGTAAATGTATACAGGGAATTATATTGCGGATCATATATCGCCGCGCAATGCACGTTATATATAGTACCGTAAGTAACGATACAGTGCTCTACATCCAGCTCACGCGATATCGCGTGATCGAACAGGGATCGATCTCGAGCACCGTAATTAGGTAAATCACTCGCGAAAAATACTAGTATACTACAGCAGTAAAGGTAATATTTGTACCAAGGTAAGAAAATGTACACAATTTCGAGTATTACCGTGATCGATTTATGTACGCGTCAATCTAAAACTATTCCGGTCGACGAGTATACACCTTGCTTGATTTTAATTCCGTACACCGCGAGGGATTTCTAAAACTAAACTCCACAGTTAAGGGGTTAATAGGTTAAAAGATGGGAGAAATCGTCGAACCGCCGTTCGCAACGAGTGCCAATTGTGACAGGAAATGAACATAATGTTTCCGTATTATCATTTTCAAACCCGACACGTTTGTCGTCCGCGTGCGAAAGAATGATTAATTTCTCATAAGCGTGCGCGCGCCAAGCGGATGTTAACGGCATTCGTGCTAGCGAATCGTTAGAAACACACGTACAATTTCAAGCGGAGAAAAGAGTGCTCGCAGATAACGTTAACGAAATCGTTTCGCGATACCGTTACTCGCGATGCGTCGTTACGAGACATCGGAAAATCACGCGTGCTGTCAATAAGTTTCCGCGGAACATAAACATAGTCGATGAATCATGAAATTCGACGTTTCGTTCTTAATTTACTTCCGCTCTTGTTTTTACCCGCGATCACGTGTTACGTGCTCGCTACGCGATCGACGAAACGTCAAAGAAGCGTCGCGGCATGCATTTTAAAAAACCGTTGTCTCTTTATCGGCCGTAATCTATAGATAAAAAATGGTAGAGCGAATGTTACGTGTTCCGTAAACACGTACCAGAGATTACCATCTTCGAAACAGTGGATTACGTTTGACAACAGTCGCGTCACTAACCTATGGTAAAAACGCGATCGACACTAGTCGCGTCGTTATGGTTGTAGGTTAGGTTAAACAAAGTCCCGGTGTAAACGATAGATTTCTATTCTCGAGGAGTTTCACCGGGAAATTCCTCGCGATCACGGTTTACCGATGCTCTCCTCGTCGATCAATAAAAGAAACGAGATTTCGACGAGAGAGTCACGTTGTTCGCGTCTCATTTCGTTTTCACGAAGCTCGAAATCGATCACGGGCCGTGTCCTAACCTCAAAAGGCGCGCCGGCACGCCTCGAACGTACGGAGGCACAAATTTGACTCTGTAAGGGAAGCGAATTCGACTGTACGTCAAAGGACAACACCCACCTGGTTTTCCTCGTTGTTCCCGTTCTTATCTTCTCGTCTTATCAGCGTATTCGCTCACGAACACCGTACAGTTGCCGGCTTCTCACTTGACTTTTCAAATTTTCACACCGGTCCCGTTTTCCTCTCGCCCGACCGACCGACGGTACATGTAAAGAAACGAGCACGTTGCCCGCCTGCGATTAACGGGACTTCGTTTACGTTATTTTCCCTCGATGTGTCGCGAAATGGTCGGAATACGCTGTTCGGCTCACTGTTTGCTATTAGAGGCAAGCAAACGCGAATTAGGATAGATATGCCTTCGTTCATCGACGCGTCTTCCTCCTCTCCGTCGCGAGCGCGTATCCCTGATGGAAGGAGGCGAAGGAAAAAAGGGGAAAAAAACACAGAATGGATAAAAAAAAGAGAGAAAGAGGGAAATGAGGGAGCGAAAGAGCGAAAAGGAAAAAAAGAGGAAGGAGAAACAACGTTGAAACCTCGACGACAGTTTCCCGTGCACGCGGTCGCACTCGACTGACGGTGACGGTATCCCGAATCCCGGTTACTTTTTCGTAGCTCTTTAACCGCCGGCCGTTTTCCGTTTACGCTACCTGCCCACCTTTGCCTGCCCTGTCTGCCCACCTCGTTGTTTCTTGCCGTCGCCCTACTCCTCGTGTACGCGGTGCTTCATTCTACCGCTACTTCTCTCCCTCCTTTTTCTTTTCTCTCTCTTCCTTCCGTTCTTTCCTTTTTCTCTTTTTCTTTTTCCTTTTTCTCCTTCCTTCGATAATCCTCTCCCACTTTCAACAAATTGTTCGTAACCTGTCACTATTTCGCATCGCTCGCGGTCACGGATCTCCCACCTGGCTCTCGTTTCCTAGCGGATCCTCCAGCGACTCTGAACTCCTTTTCGTACTCGTGTCAACGCGTCGTCGAACCGAACGGGGAATTAAACCAGTCTTTTTTTCGTCTTAAAAGGGGAAAAGGAAAAAACGATCGCGGCAAAGACGAGGATGACGACGAGAACGACGCGATGAAGACGACAGAAAACGAGGGCCGCCCGTGCCGACCACGGAAACCACTGCCGCTAACTTGCCATCTCGCGGACGTTACTGTAAACCGTAAACGTTCTCTCGACGGTTCTCATATCGAGGATCCCATGCATTTCCTCCCTTCTCGATACAAACGTTTCTCATTCGCTATTGATTCGTTTCGACAACAGATTATTATGAAATTCGATGATTGCGAGGCGGCTTTGCATACTTACCGCAGACTGCTCCACTCGCTCATTTTTACTGCGTACATTTTACAATTTGTACCTTTGAACGGTTTTAAATTCGACTTTCGGCGATTAATAAGGGGAAATTGTTAATCGTCTCTTTCGTAATCTGCATACAAACTGGATTCCTTTGTCGTTTCAAAATCAGTGTTTTTATAATTATATTACACAATCGTTTTTTTTTTCAAATATTTTTGAAAATATAGGGATTCGAGGAATTCGTTTGCGTAGTCAGAGATCCGAGAAATACTTGCAAAAAATTAAATTATGTTCCATCGATAAATAGTTCGTTATAAAATGATACGATCAACTTTATAATCTGCTCATTTTCCTTGTCTTGTAGAAGCACTCGATATTGTCGATATGGTGGTAAATGTTGAAGTAGGTTGAAAATGTAGTTAAACTCGCCCTAAATTGATTTTCTTACGAGTTCCAGTGAAAGCACTGCCTATGTTAACCCTCGAATAACGTGTGGTTATAAACACCCGCGTAAGCGAAAATTCTAAGATATATCTGATACTACAGTATTTTTACGATGAGATAAATTGCGAGGAAATTGTTTTCGAGAAAATTGTGAGAAAGAGTACATATGCATTAATATACATATAGTGTTCATATAATTATATACATTATATACATATAATTATAGCTACATTATTATACATTATAGCAATAATTACTTATGCACATATACTTTTATGTATATACTTATCCATTAAGAGGAAGTTTATTACTTTAACAGGAAATGCAACATTTACATTAACAACTGAATATATTTTTTCGAACAAAAGGGATCGGCAATATGTAGATTCGTGTCACGACTTTAACCTAATGCATAAAGTTAAACAATTCGCGGCAACGGTTGATGACAAGAATTGTCATGTTCGCATTCATGCATCGCAAACGAAGTTCGACTTAAGTTTTTAAATTATTTCATTTATGTTAAATGCTATACGCATACGCATAAGGAAGGACGGCGTTCTGTTTTGAACTTAGTCATTTGAAATGGAAGTGGCCATTATTGGTGTCACTAAAATTAATTTTTGCTAAATATTTTAATTATTGTATTATCATATATTTATTTTCATGGTGTCAAACTTTTTAATTTTTTAGTTGACAAACCTTTAATTCTGTAATTTTCAAATTGACAAATCTACAATTCCCAAATTTTCAAAGCTGCAATTCCAAAATTTCCAAATTCCAAAATAGGCAATTCCGCAATTTCCAAATCCCAAAATTGACAATTCCAAAATTTCCAAATCCCCAAGTCCGCAATTCCAAAATTTCCAAATTCCAAAATCTGCAATTCCAAAATTACCAAATCCCCAAGTCTGCAATTCCAAAATTTCCAAATTCCAAAATAGGAAATTCCGCAATTTCCAAATCCCAAACTTGGCTATTCCAAAATTTCCAAATCCAAAAATAGGCAATTCCACAATTTCCCAATTCCAAAATCCGCAATTCCAAAATTTCGAAATCCCCAAGTCCGCAATTCCAATATTTCCAAATTCCAAAAATACCAAATCCCCAAGTCTGCAATTCCAATATTTCCAAATTCCAAAATAGGCAATTCCGCAATTTCCAAATCCCAAAATTGGCAATTCCAAAATTTCAAAATCCAAAAATAGGCAATTCCACAATTTCCCAATTCCAAAATCCGCAATTCCAAAATTTCGAAATCCCAAAGTCCGCAATTCCAATATTTCCAAATTCCAAAATTACCAAATCCCCAAGTCTGCAATTCCAATATTTCCAAATTCCAAAACCCGCAATTCCAAAATTACCAAATCCCCAAGTCTGCAATTCCAAAATTTCCAAATCCAAAAATAGGCAATTCCACAATTTCCAAATCCAAAATCTGCAATTCTAAAATTACCAAATTCCCGAATCTGCAATTCCATAATTTCCAATTTCAAAACCCCCCAATTCCAGAATTTCCAAATCCCCAAATTCACAATTCCAAAATTTCCAAATTTCCGAACTCGCAATTCCCTTATTTTCAAATTCCAAAATTCGCAATTCCAAATTTTGCAAATCCCCAAATCTGTAATTCCAAAATTTCCAAATCCCAAAATCTGCAATTCCAAAATTTGCAAATCCCCAAGTCTGTAATTCCAAAATTCCCAAATATTCAAAACCACAATTTCCAAATTTCCATAATCTCATATTTCTGCAATTCCCATCCCCGAATTCCTAATCTTATTCTATTATTGTACCTTGCTGTTCCACTATAATCATTTTGTTTCCATATTTCTCCTCGCTATACTATTTAAACACGCTTTTGGACTTGTTACACTAATCGATCAAGTCACTTTGCAAAGCAACGTTTATCGCGTCGTAATACGATCAGTCGATATGAAATACTCGATTGCAAGAGCGGGAAAGTGGCCAATTGTAGGTTGCCAGCCATATTTATTCGCGCAGATTAACCTACTTCGTGCCCATTTAAAATGGTGGTAACCCTTTGTTGTAAAATAATATTGCATCATCTGTTTTAAATGGAACCGAATTACGTTCCTTAAAATCCTTCTTTCGTTCTCTTCTTCTTTGAATCACACTTCTACGGAACATGACGCTTCTGTTTTACATCTTGCAAATCGCGAATTAAATTATTTGCTAGCTGTTTCTACTGTATATTTGCACATCGCAAACTTTGATACCTTGATATCTCTTCGCACATTTTATATTTCCCGGTGGCACTAATGCATTGTATACATCATCTTTTTACGCAGTTGAATCGAGGACTTCGGTCGTCGTTTTCAAGTTCCTTGAGCCTGGATTACCTCATTTTTAGCCTGCATTTTACGCCAGACTTTTACAACGAATAAGCCTGCGGACATGTTTGATGAGGTCAAACGGCACTCCTACTTTTTCGGCCATAACTTTTGCAATACCAAAAATTGTTTAAATTTTGTTGCCGAAAGTTCATTATTTTTTCACTAAAAAGTTTCCATGTATCTTTTTTTAGTTTCGTCAAGTAGGTCAGCTTTTACACCCTTAATATCAAAATGGTTACACGTCGATATCTCGTAATTTCACGTTCTTTATAATCGCGCCTCAAACACGGTTAAAATTGCTTCGCGTAAACAAACTGTTCAGAATTTATTCAAATCGAGAAGCTCGTGTATTATGTTCGCAAAGTTCTATAAAATAATTTTTCCGCGAGAAGGTGTGTTTATCGCGTCGAAGATTTTACGCGCGGTTGAGATTTTAAAGACGCGTTAAAGGACAGTGGCGGGAAGGAGTAAGCAATTGGACCGGAATGGGAGCGATTCCCGCTAGCAAAGAAAAGAGCAGAAAGTGTAATGCCATGTAACAGCCTTGTGAGAGGTTATGCAAGTCACGAGTAGCCCAGTCTCGACGATCGGCGAAAGTGATTCTTGCCTGCTTTGCACGGTCAGCAAAGATACTTGCAAATCATTCCGTCTCTCGAAACACTGCTTTCCACGACATTTGCGTCTCAAACTTTTACGGGTTCTTTGTGTTTTTCTGTACACTTCTTTCAACCACACCATTAATTAAGGTGAATGTCCGTCATGAAATTTGTTATTAATAATTATTTGATAAAATACTCTTTGATTGGCGATACATGTGGTGGTACAAGAATAACGACGTAAACTGACACTTTACGTAATCTGTTAAAATGACCCATTTTTTTTTTAAATTGCAAAAGTATCGAGAAATTTTTAGATGGTTGTAATTTATTCTTTTTTTATTTTGGCTTCAATTTAAAAATAAGTTATCGATTGAATTTGTTAATAAATTAGTTTGTAAGTTTATGCAGGTGGTCAGTATTAGGTGGAAGGTATTAGGCTACAACTAGAATCAATCTGATGTTAATAAATAAATTCATAAGTTCATGCATGTGTCCATGTACTGCTGAAAGGTATTAAACTACCTGTTAAAATAAATTTGTTAATAAATAAACTTGTAAGTTTATGCATATGTCTATAGTACTGCTGAAAGGTATTAAGCTACCTGTTAGAATAAATCTATTAATAAATAAATTTGTAAGTTCATGCAAGTGTCCATAGTACTGTTGAAAGGTATTAAGCTACCTGTTAAAATAAATATGTTAATAAATAAACTCATAAGCTTATGCATATGTCCATAGTACTGCTGAAAGGTATTAGGGTATCTGTTAAAATAAATCTGTTAATAAATAAACTTGTAAGTTTATGCATATGTCTATAGTACTGCTGAAAGATATTAAGCTACCTGTTAGAATAAATCTATTAATAAATAAATTCATAAGTTCATGCATGTGTCCACGCACTGCTGAAAGGTATTAGCCTACTGTTAAAATAAATATGTTAATAAATAAACTCATAAGCTTATGCATATGTCCATAGTACTGCTGAAAGGTATTAGGGTATCTGTTAAAATAAATCTGTTAATAAATAAATTTGTAAGTTCATGCATATGTCCATAGTACTGCTGAAAGGTATTAGGCTACCTGTTAAAATAAATCTATTAATAAATAAATTCATAAGTTCATGCATGTGTCCATGTACTGCTGAAAGGTATTAGCCTACTGTTAAAATAAATCTGTTAATAAATAAATTCATAAGTTCATGCATATGTCCAGGTACCACTGAAAGCTATTAGACTCCAGTTAGGACAAATCTTGTCATTTTATGCATGTGTCCAGGTACTGCTGAAAAGTATTAGACAACTATTAAAATAAATTTGTAAGTTCATGCAATAGTGTTGCTAAAGGCTTCTGTTAGAACAGGTAACTTTTTCATTAAAAAGTTAAATATTTGGTGTGAAATTTTCGTCCATAGGAAGCACGTGTTTCATGAATTGCTGATTCCGTGGTATTGCATATATTTGTGCCGTCACGTTTAAAATTGCATTTTCATACAAAAGCGCTTTGTTCATTTAACCAACGTTATTTGTTTTTCGGTTAAGGTCACAAGCCAGACACCAACGCTAACACTAGTTTCTTTCTCGTAAAAGAAAGACGAACTTCCTCAGTGAGAGCTTTGTTCTATTTGATCGCGGGAAATTTGATCGATCCGTGGTTTCCGGCTAAATTTCAGTTTGATTATACGATAGTTTGGAACACGTCGCGCTTGAATCGATGCTCCTAATTTTCCCTCGACTTTTCTGTCTTGATCGTCCTACATCGTTTGTGGGTACGTGTGACCCACATACGATTCATTACGAAGGTATCTTCTTTCGTAATTCAGCGACGCTCCGTAGATCAACTCCGAGTGTCAGATAGAAATTGTTCTATGAACATTTTCGCAGTCCTTCGAAGAAGGGTTCAAATATTTGTGCACGAAGTCGTGAATTCGCGGACGAAATTTCGCGAAGTTGAATCGAATGCAAAAGCGGCTAGTTTATACAGCAAGGCGATCTACGATAAACATTCGAGTTCGGGTCATTTTCAAAGATAACGAAACATTATTGTAACATTGTTATTATTTGCCATATTGTAACCTTGTGGACTTAAACTGCAAGAGCTAAATTGTTACCTCGTGGTATACTAATTTTTACTTGTCATTATTAGTCAAGTAAAATTTATACGAATTATCGTGAATACTAGCAACACTTATCTATTATATGTTAATAGAATTTTAAATTTAAATTTTCTCATTTTGCGTATTCTCCCTTCCAGAAGCTTTGTTTTTCAGTACTCGTATTTTTTACGAATGTATAAATCTTCGACTGTGCGATTCATTAAAAGACGTAGGAAAGAAGCAGTAAACCAAAGGTTGTCCATTATTGAAAGATCATTTTGCATAATGAAATTCGAAAAATTATGCGAAATGTTCTTTACTGAATGTTTGAGATAAACGTAAAAAACGATTCCAGAATGTGGTAAATAACTGTGTTTTAATCAGTACAGTTTGCAAAACTAACTTAACTGCATATTTAAATTTTTTAAACAAAACTATTCAGACAAAATAATAATTATTTTTTGTATTGTATTATAACTAGATGTGTTATAAAGAAATTCTCAAATAGTTTTTGCAAAACGAACTTTACTTAACTGCATATTTAAAGAAGAAGTGTTTGCTCTGCTAGAACGTCGTCGACGTAGAAATTTCAGCATGATTTTTTAAATAAAACTATTTAGACAAAATAATAATTATTATTTTTTATTGTATTGTAACTAGATGTGCTATAAACTCTCAAATTTGTGAGTGTCATTCAGAAATATACCAATTAAGAATACCTATCGTGTTTCTCAAGCCGCCATTTTGAAAATTGCACAACTTCCCAATGAACTTTTTCCGGAGTCTGCACACTGATAAATTCTGTCCTTGAAAGTAGAACCATTGTTAAGTGGTCTACCACCTAAATTTACTATTCAACAAAAACGAGACGCTCGTTACTATTCAACAAAATTACTATTCAACAAAAATGGCGCTCGAAAAAATATAAGTCGTTGAAATATCTCTTCGAGGAAAAGATAATCCACCGTCATTCTCAGACGATTACGGAATATTCTCGAACTTCAACAATAATCACTACTAAAATAGAGTTTTGTAATAAATCACTTGTCTATAAGGAAACGAAGATTACTGTAAGAAGATTAACAAGTAGCTGCGGGACTTTGAACACAAATGTGCAACTTTGTCTTGCAATCGCGTAGATACTGCAATAAAAAAATGCAAGGTGTCCTTACTCGATCGTATCTTTAATCGTATATTGTAAGCTTTTTACTGTAAGTGAAAAGATAATCGCAATCGACATTCAATGACAACATAATACGTCAACGTACGTTATATTCGCATATGACATACACTACCGTCCATAAGTACCCGGACACCAGCGAAATATGCATTCGCGTTGCATGAAAGTTATTCAAGTATCTGCAACAGTAACTAAAATCGATTTTTTTTCTGCGAAGGTCAGAATACTGGAACGTTTTTCCATTGATAATTCTCGTTTGGAATTCATGTCTCAATGGAAAAGAAGCTATAGACGAACTAAACCGAAACTGTCGAGTGCGTAGCGTTACCTCCATTCTTATCTCCATTGAGGGAACCTAAACACCTACCAACAGTTCACAAACACTTGAAACATATCGAAGAACCCTCTGAATACGTTCTGCACCATAGAAATGAAACACAGTAGAAATGAAAATTTTTTTTAGAATCGAAAGCGTTTCATTAGATTCACAAATTTGGACTTTGTACTTCTGGACATGAATTTTACTTTCACACTTTCGTTGTATAATTTGTACTTAAAAATTAATTCTATTACGTTATGACACCTCAAAAAAGATAATAATAATTATTACAAATGATATGATAACCCTAAATACCTTTCGTACAAAGTTCAACTATGTTTTATGTAACGAAACCAAGTGTCCGGATACTTATGGACGGTAGTGTATCTTCACATATGTGGCATATGTTAACACGGTTATGTTAAAGAATCGATAAGAAACAGAAACAATTTAGTAAATTATAGGAAGGTGAAAATTATGATGTTTAAGAAAAAAGACTTGTTTAGATTTTCTCGAGTCATCAGCAGGTCTCTTATGATTTTTGAAGAGAATAATAGTTTATTAACGCTACTCCTGTAGCAAGCGTTCGATGACGTATTCTCAATGTCGTTCGACGAAATATGATGAAAATGCGAGCGCAATGTATCGTAATCGACTGGTAAAAGTATGATACATCTGTCGTAATACATTAGCATGTATAGCACATGCATTAACGTGGTGTATGCAGTTTTATACGGAGCCTCGTTTATGTCGCGTGGTTCACCGACTTTCACCCGTTCGACACTTTCACCGATGAAAATCTGTACCGACTAAATCGTCTCTAGTGTGCTCTAAAGACCGTCACACGTGTCGTTGATTACGGTTTTTTCGCTTCCCGCACCTTTGATACTACGAATAATTTATACTTCATGGGTCTCTTCAAATAAATAAGCTTGTGACTCTTGCTATGTATCTGTAATTATTATCAAACAAATCCTATATGTTGGCTTCTTATAAAAATCCTGCATGTAATAAAAATCCTACTTGTTGGTTTTTTGTAAAAATCCTACATGTAATAAAAATCCTAAACTTATTGTTAGATTTTTTGTACAAATGCTACACGTGTTGCATATAAAATTAAATTACATATAATCACTATAATAAGACTACAATAAACATAGAAGACTAATTTATGAAACAGCGAACAACTTAGTAAATTGCAAACAGCGTTTGAACGATTAATTAAAAAATCATATTACGAATATAAAATCTGACATATAATTAACTAATTAATTATGAATTCGTAAAAACTGCGATTATGCATTGTAGTTGCTAATTCTCATTGCATAAATATTTACCTCTGAGGGGGCATTTTAAATGGTAAAATAAATTTTCGGACTGTAAAGGGTTGAATCCAATGGCGCCTGAGGTGCCTTTCGAGTGCAAAGGCTTAATTCTTGATGAATGCAGATTTCAAGAGGATCGCTTCAACAAATTGTGTAATTTATAGTAAAGAACTTGTGGAAATATCATTTAATCGATTAGTTAATTTTAGTGTTAAATAAATTAAACTCTATCCAGCCCCTGTTGTAGACAACCTTATCGATAAATAAGAAACTTGACTTACCCATTGACTTCCACCAAATAAATTCTCGTAAGATATCTGAATTATCCACTGTAACAAAGAAAGATTTATCGAACCTACTTTATCGAGTGAGAAATAATACAGAAAACTGTATTAGTTAATCGATGGTTAATAACATATCAAACTACAATACTAAAGTATCGTTATTACAAAAAAACATCCCTCTATGCTATTACTTTCATCAGTCATACTCAGATGGCGGTGGAGACTCTATTTTAAAAAATGATAGATGAAATTCAAAATCATTTAAATCAACAGTTAGTCATTTTTTATTCATACACATATGACCTCAAAATTATTTTAATATGTGCGAGACAAAATAAATTTTTCATAAATCTTCCACTATTTTTCATTACGAGATCTATTTTTGTTCTTAACATTATTGTACGTACTAGAATTTTGTTGGGAAGCAGAAGAACATGTTCATTAAAAATTGTACAATTTAATCGTCGTAAAATAAATATTTCTCTTACTTACATCGAGTCGTATTGTACAAAGTTTCTTACACCTACGTCGTTAAAAATGTCATTTCGCATCACATTGGATTGAGACTTTTTCGAATTGAGGCATTACAAACAATTTATACAAAGGACTGTACATTGATCGTAGGTCAACTTATAACTATAACAGACTCTCGTTATAATATTCTAACGAGAATGGCAATCTTGCGGGAAACTACCACGATTACCAATTATAACATCGTAATTAAAGTTCAAAGTTCGAACGATTACTTTTGAGTCAAAACTTTTGACTATCATGCACGTTTATACGGGTTCATTCATAAATTGCTCCAGGAAGTAAGCCTATAGTATTATAAAAAATTAAAAATAGCGTGGTCGTTAAGGCTACGTTGTACAGGGCGCTCCAAAATTAATTCACCAAAGTTATATGACACAAACTTAAACATTTTCTTAAACGAATCTGCAAACGTTTCTCTGATTATATAAAAGATATAACAAGGGAAAGAATTGAAATTCGTTGCAAAATTTTGTCGTGTTATGTCGAGGGAATTAAACTAATCAATGACTTTGTAATCTAATCACTTGGTCACACAATTTTGCTAGTATTATTATTGTGAGCCAATGATCAGAGAAATCCCAACAAAATCAACAAATGTTACATTGTTCCTTTCTACCTACAAAGTAACTACAACTTTGAAACACCCTGTAAGTACAGTAAACTGCAAGCAATCGACCGTTAATATCAAGTGATTTCCCTGAGTTGCATTTCAAGTTTACGTCTCTTGTACCTCTAATGACATTTAACGAGCTAATTGCTCCTCATTTACGAATAGCCCTTTCGTCGAAGGTACGTCAATTTTAAGATATTTTTACTATCTGAATCTAATGCAGAACTATATATAATATGTACAGCTGTTTACAAATTGAAACATGAAAGTGGGTGTCTGTCAAATGTGCCTCAGATTCGAAAACAATCGACCCGATCTTTCAGTAACTCGCGACCACTTATCCTACGATTAATCCGCCACGAATCAGGCTTGTCGAATCGTGGAAGAACATAAAGGAATTGCGAACTCGCGAATGCGAGTTGTATTCGGCGATTTGAGCAATGACAACGTTGCCGACCGACAACGAACTCGTCAGGTTCCTCTGTTTACGGGAACTGAATTTGGCAATCGTGTTCCTAACTCGAATAAATATCAGCTAGGTGTATTAAATATCAATGGCGGATTGCGTGTTTAGGTCAATGTCAAATTTTCAGGAATATTTTGCTGAAATTGTAAGTACCGATTTTAGATGGTCCCAAATATTTTTTGATGGTCCCAGAATCCGCCATTGCTCGAAACTCTTGGAACGCTACTTCGATCAACTGTCTTTACATTCCATAATATCTATGTTCAATTTTTCTTAAACGAATATAGTCGATTTGGATCCTGCTGTACAACCTCAGATCTAATTAGCTAGGTTAGCTTCTGAACACCTGTCGCAAGAAAATACCTACCCTAGAATTACAAGAACACCTAGAATAGTAACAAGAACATTTGATTGCTACAAAATCGTAGCATAATCGTTCCAAAGATTTTCGAGGACTACGTCCCGGACTTTCCCTATAATTTGCTCAGTCAGAACTTACACATGGCCACGTAAGCATGCACTAAAACACGCGACACGCACGCACAGAAAGCGTAAAAGATATAACCGAGTGATTGTCCACCTTCTCGGAAGAAGGTTGCATCGAAATGTCCTCGCGAATGAAAAACCGCGTGATGTCTCGACGACCGGCTCAAGTTATCGTCCGTGCCGATCGGCTCGAGTTCACCACCATCGCGTTAATTATTCCTTGAACCCCCTGTTGTCGATGAACACTCGATTCCTGAGACCGCTGTCCGAGATGTAACCGGTCGCCATCTTGTACTGGTTCGCGTACATCTCGCCGTTCTCTTTGGCATCTTTGCGCGGCACCGAGCCGTTCTGTTCTCGCCGCAACTTTTCCTCCGCCTCTCTCTTCTTCTTCTCCACGGAGAACTGCTTCTTCTTGTACGACTGGATGTAGAAGTCGCGGAAGAGGAAGTAGAACATGACGGCGTGCATGCCGATCCACCAGACGAAGGCTTTCGGGTAGTTGCAGTCGATGAAGAGGAGCTGGAAGGCGTGGATCATTACGAGGACGAATTGTACCATCTGTAACGCGGTCAGGTACTTCTTCCACCAGAGGTAGGGCTGGATTCGGGGTCCTAAAGCGGCTAGCAGGTAGTACGAGTACATTACGATGTGCACGAAGGTGTTCAGCAGGCCGAAGAACGTGCTGTGGCCACCTGCGAGTCAGAAAATAGGGTTCTTTTGTTATCTTCATTATTACAGTGCGATAAAATAGCCTAAGAGATGTACAGAGTGTTTATTTTTTTCTACTGTTTTTCTTTATCTTCATTATTAAATGCACTGTGCAATAAAATAGCCTAAGAGACATACAGAGTGTTTATCTCTCTACTGTTTTCCTTTATCTTCATTATTAAATGCATAGTGCAATAAAATAGCCTAAGAGATGTACAGAGTGTTTATCTCTCTACTGTTTTTTTTTATCTTCATTATTAAATGCATAGTGCAATAAAATAGCCTAAGAGACGTACAGAGTATCTATCTCTCTCTACTGTTTTTAAAAATGTTACGGAACTTGAAACTGAAATGCTGTCTTAAAAAATTCGACTTTTATATTACGAGAAGTATCGACAAGTTTATGTTGACAAGATACTAAAAAGTCTACGAAGAAAATTTAAATACACGTGAAACCTGAATAAAGATGAAGGATAAGAAGTGGAGATAGCCTTACCTGGAGTGAATTTGACGCCAAACCAAACGGACATCGGCATGCACCCATGATGTATCACATGAAGGGTCGATATGTGGTTATTCTTCTTCCTCAAGACAAAGAATATCGTGTCCATGAACTCTGTGAATTTGGAGAAGTAGTACCACCAGCAGCCATGAGCCATTCGAAGCGCCAAAGGACTGTTGGAATAGTCTACCGGCTGGCAACGGAACGAGTAGTGGCCTCCCCATCCAGACATCACAGACTGCAATCATTTAAAAATAAGTAAGATGCTCGTGAAGGGAAGATATTCTCTCAAAACCTTCGAGTGCGCTTACCTCGTAGAACAACCATGCAGAGAAGATGACTTGGAAGAGATTGTAGAATATCATAACCCTCCTCAGATCGAAAGGTTTGCGATTTTCCATGAGCTTAGGACCTAAAACCTTGACGAAGTAGACGTAACTAAGACAGATAGCTAGGGTCGGGAACGGACTGCTCATCAGCATCCAGTCGTTGACCCTAGGATCGCTCTTGTTGTCCATGAGGTCCCGATAGCCATCGTAAATCGTTCGCACAACTTGCGCCATCTGAAAGCGACATAACATCCTTTTTTACAATTCTGACAAGTGTTCGTTCATAAACTTAATAATCCACAACGACATTAACCTGTTATTAGCATTAATACCTATTAACATTACTGATTTACACGAAGATTACCGACGTTATGAGGCATTAAATTGACAAATTGATTATGAATATCCTCAGGGTAACGCGCTCGTTATCTACGAATAATTAAATAGACAGGATTGCAAAAAGTTCGAAGATCGTTTCGGTTCACATGATGGTTCCCTTTCACTGAGGTTTTCTCGAACCTTCGAGGAACGAGGAACGCGGTTGCTGAATTGGGTCAGAAAATTTCCGCGATTCTAGTTTGGAAACGAGAGCGAACAGACCGAATGACAGGTCTATCTACATGCACTAGTTATGCACCTATATTGCACGTGACAACATTCATCGACCGTGAGATTACAGGTTTTTATTAGAATCGCTTTATAAGTACTTTAATGAGCTCTATGTACGGGTATGATTCACTAGTTATTATCTTCGATACCAAAGTTCGAAAACTTTGTGAACTTGTAAATTAAACTTGTAGACTTGTAAACTTGTAGACTTGTAAACTTGTAAACTTGTAAACTTGTAAACTTGTAAACTTGTAAACTTGTAAACTTTGCAAACTTGTAAACTTGTAAATGGACATTTACAATGTCCATTCGTGGACTTGCAGAACTATAGACTTGTAAAAATCGAAGAATATAATGATCTTCAATAATCATCAGTCATTTAAAAAATAAGAAGAATGGTTAGACAAATTCTTTTTCTGTATACTGTCTGTTATAATGTTCTTTAACATCCTTCACCATTTTCGTTTCGTAAAAAAAATAATGTGTATGGTAAATTTTTGACGATACACGTAAAATGTGGGAAACAAAGAAAGTATCATTTACAGGGAAGCTAGCGACAGACTCGACCGAGCGTCCATTTTGTAATTCGATCTCAACGCAGGTTCGAAAGGAAAAGTAAACTCATCAAACACCGCAAGAACCTGTTTCCGCTACGAAAAAAGATCCTCTCGCTAGTTCTCGTAATTCTGTTTACACGAGTAATTTTATGCCCTTATAAAATGCCCCAAAATAGCTTGAAAATTTCAGCGTTTCATAAACATTGAAGTCGTAAATCGATAGATATTCAAAAATAAACGCGTGTTAGTCTTCTATAATTTAACTAGTCTAGATTAATAGTCATATTGAATTAATTCGAAATAATTTGTTAACATTCATGAATCAACGATAGACTTAAAAAAATTACGTCTAGATTCACGGAATGATGTAACTACCGTTATCCATTTATGCGGCAGTTGAACCGCTCGATCTAAAGTGGACTTCGGAAAAAAAGTAACGGGACAGTTTTTACAGTTTATCTAAAGCGTTGTTGTTGAATAATTATAATCGAATCAATGAGAACCGTACTACGTGACGAAAGTTAAACAAGGAAGATCCTTGATCGGACTAAAAATACTCATTATTATTTTTAATTATGTGACACTTCCTTATTGATCATGATTGCGGTACATTCTTAATTTTATTTCTTTCCGTTGCTTTAATTTTATTGCCTTGAATATGGAACTCGATGAAAATACGAGGAAGATTGGACGCGTAATACAAAAAAATGGAAAAGGAAATATATGCAAATTGATGGATGAGTGAACAAACATTTCATCAAGGTTTCTTTTGATACTAATATATGGGTATCTGTTGCATACAAGAAAATTACCTCTCTTGAGAGACCCGAGTGCAAGGTTACGCCTGAGTGCGCCTTGCAAGGACACTGTATGAATTTTAAGTCTGAAATAAATTTGTTGAGGATGAAATTTGATGTTTATAGGGTGATTCGAAAAATAATTTGTCGTTCTTTTGTAATGTAATACGCAAGCTTAGAGTCAAAGTCAAAGAGTCGGTGTGATTAGGTACTGTACATTCCAGGGAGAAGCATGAGGTTATGTCCTGCATCGCTTTAGAAACAGTTTCGTTCAAAGCAAAGAAATATAGTTTCATTCAAAGCAAAGAAATATAGTTTCATTCAAAGCAAAGAGACACAATTTCTTTCAAAGCAAAGTAAAACTATTTTATCAATAAACTGACATATTCACAATCACATCATACTAATAAAATTTGAAAATGAAGTTTTAGATTTCTAGGTAACCTCATTGATATGCTCATTATTGCGTTTCAAAAGCAGGTCACTGCAGTGCCATAACGCATATGCGATATCACAAGATCTGACATTTATTATCGTAGACGCAATATACGACGTTGCAATAACAACAAACATGTTAACAAATGATTTCGATGTTATGACGTATGCATGCATACAAAGGATGTGTTTACGCGTCTTTACGTTAAACAAAATAGATGTGTCCACATCTGATCAATATCACATTTCGTATAAATGTAATGCTTCAAAAATTTGAAAATGTAATGCTAATGACTTATAGAAATCATGCAAAATGAATTGAACTTTATTGTTGAATTGTATACTGTTGAATGCACTGTATCAGACAAAGTCGATGATCGGTAGCTCGAAAACATGGCGGACGAGTTCTGTAGGAGATTTCAATGCAACATCTGAAACTGTAGCAAGGAGGACGTTTCGACATCCACTCAAGAATTGTTCTTCCAGATTCTTGCAAAAATAGATTAGGACTTTGCTTTTATGAGAAGCTTGATTGTTTGCGAAAGAAATAAGGAAACGACCACGACGTACGTAATAGTATTATGGTAAGAGTACCATAATATTATACTTTGGAACAGTTTTAACTTTACAGTTTGCATATTTTCATCTACGGATTTTCTAATGGAATCTAGCATTAAAAATTACTTGGACAAAGAGTTCTACTGGCGTAAAGTTCCTGGAAAACCATAATTTTTGTATCTCGTTGGTCAAACAGAAATTGCTGATGCAAAGTTGATTCAACTATTTATCGTTGTTTTAGTAAGTTAGCGGGAAAGTACAAAATGTATGCAATAAATTAGTCGATGACGTTGGTAGCTAATTAGAAATGCAGATAAATTTCAAAGAGTAATATGATTTTGAGTAAATACTTTCAATTTCCGGTAATATATCGATGAAAATCGAACACCGTTTAATCTTAATTCCAGTTTAATCGTGAAATTTAATCTTACTTGAAAATCTTAGGCAATTGAAAATGTCAGTGGATATCCGTAATCAGATATACTTGATTACCCAGAATCAAATTCGCCGTAAAGAGAATTTACACAAAGAGATTTTCTTTGTTAAAGTCCGCAAGAGATTTGTGCCGCGTACATGCAGAAATGTGAACGGAAGTTGTTGGTAATTAAATTCACGGCCTTCGCATTCTTTTTTTCTTACAGAATTATTTGTTAAAATTCGACATGTATCAATCGAGATAAACGTATTTCGTGATAATAATCTTCTGACGTATTTATAATAATTCTGGAATTTGCGTAATGAAACATGAATTTAACTGTCAACGTAATCTTTTATCTTAAAGAATGAAATATCTTGCGCAACAATTATTATTTTTTATCGTTTGAGCGAGTCAGCGGAAGAATGTGTACGATGAATTAATCAGCAACGATGTGTGGTACTACAAAGACGAGGAGACTAAATGTTTACTATCGCAAAGACACGAACGTGATAATATAAATCATCGATGACAAAATGTGATAATCATACGCGGGTAATGGAATGTATAAATTGACGGGTTATTTAAAATGTCAATGAGCGGAGTAATCTGCGATCTGTGGTATTTTATCGAGTAACGCGTGATTATCTAACGGGTGGTAATTTAACGGATGGTAATCTAACGGGTGCTAATTTAACGGGTGGTAATATAACGGGTGGATATCCAACGCGTAGTGATTCAACGCGTGGATATTCAATGCGTAGTAATGCAATGTGTGGTAATTCTAAACGTAGGAATCTAACGCGTGGTAATCTAACGCGTAGTTAACCAACGCGTAGTAATCCAGCGTGTGGATATCCAACGCGTAGTGATCCAACGCGTGGATATTCAACGCGTGGATATTCAACGCGTAGTAGTTCAACGCGTAGTAATGCAACGCGTGGTAATTCTAAGCGTAGGAATCTAACGCGTAGTTAACCAACGCGTAGTAATCCAGCGTGTGGATATCCAACGCGTAGTGATCCAACGCGTGGATATTCGACGCGTAGTAGTCCAACGCGTAGTAATGCAACGCGTGGTAATTCTAAGCGTAGGAATCTAACGCGTGGTAATCTAACGCGTAGTTAACCAACGCGTAGTAATCCAGCGTGTGGATATCCAACGCGTAGTGATTCAACGCGTGGATATTCGACGCGTAGTAGTCCAACGCGTAGTAATGCAACGCGTGGTAATTCTAAGCGTAGGAATCTAACGCGTGGTAATCTAACGCGTAATTAACCCGCGCGTAGTAATCCAGCGCGTGGATATCCAACGCGTAGTGATTCAACGCGTGGATATCCAACGCGTAGTAGTTCAACGCGTAGTAATGCAATGCGTGGTAATTCTAAGCGTAGGAATCTAACGCGTGGTAATCTAACGCGTAGTTAACCAACGCGTAGTAATCCAGCGTGTGGATATCCAACGCGTAGTGATCCAACGTGTGGATATTCAACGCGTCGTAGTCCAACGCGTAGTAATGCAACGCGTGGTAATTCTAAGCGTAGGAATCTAACGCGTGGAAATCTAACGCGTAGTTAACCAACGCGTAGTAATCCAGCGTGTGGATATCCAACGCGTAGTGATCCAACGCGTGGATATTCAACGTGTAGTAGTCCAACGCGTAGTAATGCAATGCGTGGTAATTCTAAGCGTAGGAATCTAACGCGTGGTAATCTAACGGGTGATAATCTCATGTGTTCTACCGTAGAGTATCTAAACAGTAATAATAAATATAACAAAACATTAAAATCTTACAACAAATGTAATAACACATCAAAATCGTGCAGCAAATATAATAACAATTTTACAATTTTAATTAAAAATCATCAATTATTAAAATTTAATAAATAATTGTGGACCACTACTAATTTTTATACCAAACTTTCTTTGAAGAGTACACAAAAAATTCTACGCGGAGACAAAGAATGTTTAAGTAACTATTAAACACGAATTAACATAATGGTAGCTAATTGCAACGTGATTAACGACATTGTATATTCGCCGTAAGGAAAACATGAAGTTATTTCAACGAGAAGGATATTCAGCTTTATAAATCACAATCGAACGATCAATAATGTATTTAAATTTCGTCGCATCTCCGGCGACCAAGGTTTTCCCGTGTAACGCTGATCGTTCACTGTACACTATGTACATCCTTTGTTCTCATTTTTATTATCCTTGTTCTGAGAAACTTGTATCATTCGCATTCAAATCAGTATGGATCAAATGATGTGAGCGTTACACGTGTCTTGAGGGAAATGTATTAAATTGCTGTCAATGGGATGGTTAATTCAGTCATTTTTCACAAGTTCATTCGAAATAATACTTGGTACATATTTAAAAAATTTGGGACATTTTAAAGAAATGTAGTATTTTTAGTACTTTTGGTATTTTTAGTATTTTGGATATGTTGGGTATTTTTAGTATTTTTGGTATTTTTGGTATTTTTGGTATTTTTAGTATTTTTTAGTAGTTTTGGTATTTTAGGTATTTTTAGTGTTTTTAATATTTTTGGTATTTTTAGTATTTTTTAGTAGTTTTGGTATTTTAGGTATTTTTAGTGTTTTTAATATTTTTGGTATTTTTAGTATTTTTTAGTAGTTTTGGTATTTTAGGTATTTTTAGTGTTTTTAGTATTTTTGGTATTTTTAGTATTTTTAGTATTTTTAGTATTTTTAGTATTTTTAGTATTTTTAGTATTTTTAGTATTTTTACTATATTTAGTATTTTTTACTATTTTTAGTATTTATACTATTTATACTATTTTTACTATTTTTACTATATTCAGTATTTTTACTATTTTTACTATTTATACTATTTTTAGTATTGTTACTATTTTTAGTATTTTTTGTATTTTTACTATTTCTATTGTTTTTACTATTTCTACTACTTCTACTATTTCCACTATTTCATTATTTTACTATGATATTATTTCACCATTTACACCGTTGCACCTATTCCACTATTTTACTACACCATCATTTCCCTACTTTATTATTTTACTATTTTACCATCTGTATCACTTGCACCATTTATACTATTTCACTATTTCCTACTATTTTACCGATCACATCACCTTCCTATTTTATGATACCACTCTCTCTCACATCCATTAACGAATGCAATAATCCCTCATCCATTTTGCATTAAAACAATAACGCTTTCCCAGAATTTTACGCTTCAAATATAAAGTGTAAGTGGAATTTTACGATACTTGTTATCAAACCGCGTTCTACTGTTCATCCATTCGATTTCAAAATACAACGACCTAATAGTTTTTTAATGTAAAGTCGCAAGCTCATAAATTATATGTTGCAACTGAAATGATTGTTCTTCGTGCGAGTCGCTTCTTAAACGCCATTTGCTGCCTGGTCAGGTGCATTCTTCTCCCTTTTGTTCCCATCTAACGAAATCGAACGACTCTCTCTCTCTCACTTTGTAATCGCCTCGATTACCAAATTCGTCGAATGACGAATAAATATTCCACTCAGATAGAATAAAAAATCATTCAACCGCATTTCGGTCCAGTCATCTTCGGGAAAAGTCATTTGTTCCGTTGCCTTTGGCTTACGTCAGCGATCGACAATCCATCTTTTTACGATCACTGTTGCGTAATTTGGTGGTTCAGTAATATTTGACGAGATATAAATACTTCTTTGTCATTTTTTTAATTTACTTATTTAGAAATAAGTTACATATATTTTTTTTTAAGACTTCACTGTACCTTCTGAGGAGACATTTTAAATTACAAAATAAATTTTTGGAGTGCAGAGTTTTAGAATATATTTGCAAATTGTCAAATGTGGAAATGTTATATTTTTTTCTTTGACAAAAGTAGTAGATTAGTCGGAGAATTTGTAAACCACAGAGAAGTGAATTGTAGAGAAGTTAATGTGGAGCTTTTCAGCGTGAAGCAGTTAACTATAATTAGGGCAATCTCAGCACGAAACTGTTTCACTGCGATAATACCATCTCCTGACAATTGTTTGAATTTTGCACAATGATGATTCTCGTGACAGAGTAAACTACATCTACGAATTGTATTTATTCTGGATGTTATAAACCTTGTAAATAATACCAAAATCTCTATATTGCAATATTCTACGAGTGTTTCGAAACACCTACTGAAATATTTCAAAAAAACAACAAATTTTTAATTTGATCACTACGTTTAATCGCTACGATCTACGTTCAGATGCCAACAAAAAAATTCAGTTCATTACTGAAATCTTTCCACTGAAAAAATTACAAATGTCGTCCAAATTTTGAAAAATACAAATGATCAGTAAATCTTAAATAAATCAGTAACTTTATGAATTAATAAAAAAGTAACTAATATGTGAAATTTTACAGAACTCGAATCGTTTAAATTTTGTTTTTGTTCCCAAAATTTTGATCCCTGTAATTTTTAAGTAGGTTGTTTCTGTGTGAATTATCGAAAAGGTGTTCCATAATTACGCGTGTCCACATACAAGTCAAGCAGGACATTTACGGCAGAACGTGAGCAAAATCAAATAAGTTAAAAAACACCGTGTCTACTTGTATCGAAACGAAGACCTAGCGTGAATTCGTTATTGGCAGACATACGTTTCGTCTAAATTTGACTTTGCTTACTCCTCGAATAATTCCGCGCAAGAAGCGGCAATATCTTGTGTAAATCTTTGCGTCTGCGTTTGCGAAAACATGAGGCTCTTGTACACTTCGTATTTTTTAGAAATATATTTTGTCAAATATTTTGAATAATTGAATCAATGATTAACGTCTCGGTTGTCATGTTAATATTTTCCTATATATAATTCTTATTTAATTCTTTTTTATTTTATTATGCAATAGTTAGTTTAATTGTTACTTTAATAATATGTTAGTTTGATAAACTTTGATATAATTATGAATGCTGAAATTATGAAAATCATCTAATCGATTTCCCACAGTTTTCTCCACGTTTCGTGCAATTATGAGTTAAAATTACTAGGTGGATAATTTATTTCAATTTCGCGATCCAGTGTGGAATACGCAGAGAATTCTAAACATGCATAACGCAACTCGTCTCGCGTCGTCGACTATTTCGAACATTCATTCATTTGATATCCCCGAATTTAATAACTTTAACCCTTTCACTGGATTATCTGGTTCGGTGAAACTAATTTTTTACTTAATTAGAATTATAAATGAAAGAAATTGAAAAGCTCTGCGATTGTATTTCAATGTAGTTCTGTCGCGGTACCGGTTAGGTTATGGGACGCCATTATGGTAACCTTAAGTCCCTTACACAATCTTAATAATAATTAAACTCAATCGTGGTTCACATATAGATGAAGCTTTTCATGTTAAAATGTTACACTTGAAAATTTAGAAATTTAAATTATTTTTTTCATTAATAAATTAATATTTCAGGTAAATATTTTGATCAATGCAAATTCTTTAATATTTACAATTAAGTTGCTGATTAAAGTGTCAGTTCGTCATTTTGGGTTACCAATGTAATTTTACTAAGATTCAAAATTAATTTACTTACTAACGTTTCAGTTAATCATTTCAAGTTATCAGAAAAATTATATTAATACTAAAAATTAATTTCTTTATCAACGTTTCAAACAATCATTTTAAATTACCAGTGCAATTGTATTAACACTAAAAATGAATTTCTTTACTAATGTTTCAATCAATCATTTCAAGTTTCCAGTGCAATTGTATTAATACTAAAAACTAATATGTCTATTAACATTTCAATCAATCATTTCAAGTTACTAGTGCACTTGTATTAATAATAAAAATTAATTTCTTTACTAACGTTTCAAACAATCATTTCAAGTTACCAGTGCAATTGTATTAACACTAAAAATGAATTTCTTTACTAATGTTTCAATCAATCATTTCAAGTTTCCAGTGCAATTGTATTAATACTAAAAACTAATATGTCTATTAACATTTCAATCAATCATTTCAAGTTACTAGTGCACTTGTATTAATAATAAAAATTAATTTCTTTACTAACGTTTCAAACAATCATTTCAAGTTACCAGTGCAATTGTATTAACACTAAAAATTAATTTCTTTACTAACGTTTCAATCAATTATTTCAAGTTACCAGTGCACTTGTATTAACACTAAAAATTAATTTCTTTACTAACGTTTCAAACAATCATTTCAAGTTTCCAGTGCAATTGTATTAATTCTAAAAATTAATATGTCTATTAACATTTCAATCAATCATTTCAAATTACCAGTGCACTTGTATTAATACTAAAAATTAATATGTCTATTAACATTTCAATCAATCATTTCAAATTACCAGTGCACTTGTATTAATACTAAAAACTAATATGTCTATTAACATTTCAATCAATCATTTCAAATTACCAGTGCATTTGTATTAATACTAAAAACTAATATGTCTATTAACATTTCAATCAATCATTTCAAATTACCAGTGCACTTGTATTAATACTAAAAACTAATATGTCTATTAACATGTCAGTTAACAGAGTCACAAGTTGATTAATATCCAAAATCAATTTCTCAATGTTAAACTTCAATTATTCCCTTCAAGTTACATCTATGTACAATGTAACTTAGTCACAACGAAACCCTATAAAATAACCCTTAGTCACAAACAAACCTTATTCATCCTTAAATAATTAACCCTATTCATCAAACTTAAGTACACTTCTGACCCATAACATCACTATAATCCCACACCCAAATACTTATATAATAATAATATATTTAATATATTTAAGTACTTAATATACAAACTAGTCTAAAGTACAACAAAATATAAAAACAGCAAAAAGTACACAAGAATAAGTACACCAAACACACATGTACAATATATAATACCGTCAAAATATTTTCATATTCAACTCGCAAAGATGCAAAAGTCAACTCACTGTGATAAATGAAGTGCTCTTATCGAAATCGCAGAACACGTATCCTTTTCTATTCACAGTTGCCAAACAATCGTTGTCTATCTCCGCTATCTAATCGCCAATAAATCGATAAGTGTTCGCAGGGATTCGGATCACTTAGATTTCGATCGAACCTCCGTGGCGAGGAGAGCACCTTCGTGCTTGACCACCTTCGAGGAAACTGAGCTACCGCCATCAAAACCGTGTTTTATATCGGCATAAGCTGGTAACACCTGTGCGTGTATACCGGTGTGCTAGCACGCTGTCACACCGTGGGGTAACAACACCGACCCCACCAGCCTTCTCATGCCGATTTCTGCCTTCTTACGATCTCTGTCGATCGTTCTCGACTGTCCAAGGGTCGTTCGCGTGCGCGTGGTCGTTCCTCCAGCTTAGCACCGATCTACCAAAATTCTTCAAATTCGTTTGCTCGAACTCGTGTGTGCAAGTGTCAGTGGAAGTGTCTGAAATACGAGCCTGTGGATCAAGGTCTCAATGAAACTTTTTGAATTTTTAATTAATATGGAACTTTCATGGTTTTGAACTTTCATTGTCGGAGAGAAGCTTGATAATGTAACAGAGTAGTAAAATTGTGGTGTGGTGGAAAGAGTAATAAAATACGACGATGATAGAATAGGAGCGCTTGGTGGATCTGGACTAATAAAGCAGTGTGATCAGTATAACAAAATTGTCGAAGATATTGTAGATATTGTAAGATACTGTAGATACTGTAATAATCCAGTGAAAACATTTCAAGATTTCTTGTATCCAGTCAGAGGTAGAGGTTGTACTATTTATGAGGAGTCAGAATCATGCAATATTCAGACAAAGTTGAAATTTCATGTCAATTTGGTAATAACTAGCAAATGACTGAACTCCAAATTCAAGTATCAAAACAGTCGTACAATGATATTGTTATAGATACTGTAATGGTAGCTCAGTGAAAATGTCCACATTTCTAAATTAGCTTGTATTCACTCAGACGTTTAGTTCAAGCTCTTGTACTATTTATGAGGAGCGTCAGAATCATGCAATATTCAAAGTTGAAATTTCATGTCAATTTTGTAATAACTAGCAAATGATTGAACTCCAAATTCAAGTATCAAAACAGTCGAATAATGATATTGTTATAGATACTGTAATGGTGGCTCAGTGAAAATGTCCACGTTTCAAAATTTCTTGTATTCAGTCAGATGTTTAGTTCAAGCTCTTGTACTATTTATGAGGAGCGTCAGAATCATGCAATATTCAAAGTTGAAATTTCATGTCAATTTTGTAATAACTAGCAAATGATTGAACTCCAAATTCAAGTATCAAAACAGTCGAATAATGATACTGTTGTAGATACTGTAGTGGTAGCTCAATGAAAATGTCCACATTTCTAAATTAGCTTGTATTCAGTCAGATGTTTAGTTGACCCCCTTGCATTATTTATCAAGTGCATAAGTCAGAAACATGCAATATTAAAACTGACAAAGAATAGTTCTATTCTACTAGACCTAACATATGTTCACTACTAATAGACTGTGCGAATAATTGAATCCTCAATGATTGAGTCTTCTAAGTCCACCTAATAGAGTCCTCCAAACTCAATCCTCAGAATTAAATACTAAAACTATGTTCACTAGTAGTAGGATAGACTGTGTGAATAATTGAATCCTTAATAATTGGGTCCTCCTAAGTCCACCTAATAATTGAGTCCTCCAAATTCACTCCTCAGAACTAAATACTAGAACTTCGTTCACTAGTAATAGAACAGACTGTGAAAATAATTGAATCCTCTATGATTGGTTCTCCTATGTCCACCTAATAGAGTCCTCCAAATTCACTCCTCAGAATTAAATACTAGAACTATGTTCACTAGTAGTAGAATAGACTGTGTGAATAATTGAATCCTCTATGATTGGATCCTCCTAAGTCCTCCTAATAATTGAGTCCTCCAAATTAAGTCCTTCCTCAAAATTAAAAGTACTGAAATTGATCACAAAATACGAATCAAGGGGTTGAATAACCTTCTATATAGTAACAACGTTCTCCTAAGTCCACCTAATAATTGAGTCCTCCAAATTCACTCCTCAGAACTAAATACTAGAACTATGTTCACTACTAATAGAACAGACTGTGCGAATAATTGAATCCTCAATGATTGGATCCTCCTAAGTCCTCCTAATAATTGAGTCCTCCAAATTAAGTCCTTCCCCAAAATTAAAAATTCTAAAATCGATCACAAAGTCCGACACGAGTCAAATAGTGCAAAGGGTTGAATAACCTTCTATATAGTAACAATGTTGTCCTAAGTCCAATTGAGTCCTCCAAATTAAATCCTTCCTCAAAATTAAAAATTCTAAAATCGATCACAATAGTGCAAGGGGTTGAATAACCTACTACAGAGTAACAACGTCCTGCCAACAATTTATGGAAAAGAGTAACCTAACCTTTGTCTCGATAAAAGACGTCAACGTGCTACTGAATAACAAACGATAAGAATTTGGTTGATATTATTTTCAACTGCGTCCAACATCGATGTAAAGTGTCTGACAAAGAATTTATTTTCATTGTAGTATACGTGATACATTTGTTAATCTGCTGTGATTTTTATTTAGATTCGTTCTTCAAGGTTTTCGAGGTGAATCTCAAGTGCAAAGCTGCAATTAGTGGATATTTTTTAAGAGGTGAATTTTGTGGTATGAATACAGATTTGCTGCTGTGTGTTATTGTACTTTATATGAAGCTTGGAGAAACTGCGTTGTAATGATGTACAAAAATGTAACAAATGTTAAAAAAAGTTCAAGGTGAGCTACATATTTATTGTAGATCGCCTCGCAGGTGCAATAAAACCGGTACACTTTGCAATCTTTTTTTTTATTAGACACCTTATTGTATAAACTTTTTTCAGGGAAAAAAATGTCTGACAAATGGATTTATTTGTAACTGTGCTTCTACAATTATTCACTGCAATTTGTATAACATCATGACATTTTGTTTATGTTTCTTAAACATGTTTTACAACCTTGGTACGCTTATAATGTGATACATATAGTGCATACAGTGTACACAGCTTTAGATACAAGTTGAGGAAGCAACCCCTAAAATTCTGATCACATTTTACATTTCGATCAATCATGTTATTACTAGTTTTATTCTTATGGTGTTTATTTGAAGTCATGAACAATCGTTTCAAAGATATTTTGTGTTGAAGTCTCTGTAAAACATACGCATATTTTTATAACATTGTTTTTTTTTTAACATTTTCTTTATGTTTTTTTTAACATGTTTTGCAACCTTGATATGTACATAATGTATTATATGGTGCATATAGTGTACACAGCTTTAGGTACAAGTTGAAAAAGCAACCCCTAAAATTCTAATCAGGTATTGCACGTTGGTCGATCATGTTATTACTAGATTTATTATAATGGTTTATTTCAAGTTATGTACGAACAATCGTTTAAAAGATACAATCGTTTAAATTTTGTCTTAAAGTTTCTGTAAAGCATATGCATTGGCCAGGAGCCAGGTATGCCATGGTATGCGATACAGGGTGTCTTAAATCGAAAACGATGCATCTTATAAGAAGATACAACATCTCAGAAGCTTAACAAAAACTGACAAATTATTACAAAAAACAAATTGACAAATTGTTACAAAAAACAAATTGACAAATTGTTACAAAAAACAAATTGACAAATCGTTACAAGAAACAAACTACGACATAAACAATTCATCCAGCTATAAAACAATGTAGAGAATCTTAAAGACAACGATTTTAAACGAAACACTGTATCTTCCACGATAATACACTACCGTCTGACGAACAAAACCGACGTACATATTTATTCAAAAATATTTGTCCATCCATTCGTCACGAGTTTATCTATTTCCGTCCAATAGAGGAAGTATATTTCTACGTCCGCAAAATATCAAAAGAATATTACGCAATTCAGATGTAAGTGCTTCACGAGCAAAGTTCCTTCTTCGAATTTTGGAATTCGTTGTTTATGACGTAGTCTTCAACGCGTACCATAGTTCAGCAAATACTTCGGTGACCACGTGTCAACAGTGAATTATTCATTTATACGGACATATACGTATATTAATCGATTTATGGTAATTTGCTGGCACATCCATCACCGCTAACTCGTAATTAGACAAATAACGAGGAGACCCATCTCTCGATCACGTTCAAAGACTCCTTAGGTTGCAACCTAACCTATAGTGTTGGATATATACTTGGTTATTTCTGTAATGAAGTCTACTAGATAATTTCGAGTATAGTAAAAGGAAAATTGTTAGGTAATCCTTGCGGTAATTTGATGAGTCTTGTGACGGATTTAGAATTTAAAGGTGGTAAGTTTTACGAGTGAATTTGGGGGAGTGAGAATTTCGGGATGTGAGAATTTTGGGGGTTTGAGAATTTGGGAGATTGAGAATTTGGAAGAGTGGGAATCTGGGAGATTGGGAATTTGGAAGCTTGAGAATTTGGGGGGTGGAGAATTTAGGGGGTTGAGTATTTGGAAGCTTGAGAATTTGCAAGCTTGAGAATTTGGGAGATTGAGAATTTGGGAGCTTGAGAATTTGGAAGCTTGAGAATTTGGAAGCGTGAGAATTTGGGAGCTTGAGAATTTGGGAGAGTGGGAATTTGGGAGCTTGAGAATTTGGAAGCTTGAGAATTTGGGGGTTTGAGTATTTGGAAGCGTGAGAATTTGGGAGCTTGAGAATTTGGGAGAGTGGGAATTTGGAAGCTTGAGAATTTGGGAGCTTGAGAATTTGAAAGCTTGAGAATTTGGGAGCTTGAGAATTTGGGTGCTTGAGAATTTGGGAGCTTGAGAATTTGGAAGCTTGAGAATTTGGGAGCTTGAGAATTTGGAAGCTTGAGAATTTCGGAGCTTGAGAATTTGGGAGCTTGAGAATTTGAAAGCTTGAGAATTTGGGAGCTTGAGAATTTGGAAGCTTGAGAATTTGGGAGCTTGAGAATTTGGGGGTTTGAGAATTTGCAAGCTTGAGAATTTGCAAGCTTGAGAATTTGCAAGCTTGAAAATTTGGGAGCTTGAGAATTTGGAAGCTTGAGAATTTGCAAGCTTGAGAATTTTCAAGCTCCAGAATTTGGAAGCTTGAGAATTTCAAAGAGTGAAAAACTTAAGCGACTGAAAATTCAAACACTGAACGAAATAGCCTTAAGGACTCCTGCAGCACCCTATTAAGCTTCCCATGCAACCCTCAAATACAAAATCCTCAAATTTCAATTTCCCCACTTTCTCCTACCATAACATCTAAGAACAAATATTTCTGTCGCACCCAGAAAATAAATTATCCATCAAGCTAAAATATCAATACACTAAATATCCACACATTTCATAAAAAAGAAAAGAAATTGCAAAAGAGAAATTGTCACAATCATTCCTATCACCAACGACATGTTTATAAATCCCTCACATTCAAAGATAATTGGACGTGCGAAAATTTCACGGTATGCTAAACTTCTGTTCTCCTGTTTCAATCGCAGTGTGGAGTTCTTGTAGGCATCAAAAAGATCGTGACATAAACTCGGTAATCTGGTGACGGGCCTGCGCGTGCTGGAAATAAGTCGAATCGTGCAAAAACCCATCTACCGTTCGAATACGTGCGATACTTTCGACTATCTTCACGGAAGCGATTGGTTATCGCATTGAACGCACGCGTGTCTTACAGAAAACTCGATTCATTTGGGTTATTATTAGAAATTATTGACATTTTTTTGGTGTTGGTATAATTACGTCAAAACCTACACTGTGTTGACGTTTTGAGGGACGAGAAGTGAATTAGTGGAGAATTTGAGAATTTGGGAGATGGAGAATTTGAGAATTTGGTAATTTGGAAATTTGGGAAATTAGGAATTGAGAGATTGGGTATTTGGGAGAGTGAGAATTTGGGGGATGGGGAATTTGAGAATTTGGGGAGTTGGGAATTTGGGGGATTGGGAATTTGTGGAATTGGGAATTTGGGGGATTGAGAATTTGGGAATTTGAGAATTTGGGAGCTTGAGAATTTGGAAGCTTGAGAATTTGGAAGCTTGAGAATTTGGAAGCTTGAGAATTTGGGAGCTTGAGAATTTCAGAGCTTGGGAATTTGGGAGCTTGAGAATTTCAGAGCTTGGGAATTTGGGAGCTTGAGAATTTGGAAGCTTGAGAATTTCAGAGCTTAGGAATTTGGGAGCTTGAGAATTTCAGAGCTTGGGAATTTGGGAGCTTGAGAATTTGGAAGCTTGAAAATTTGGGAGCTTGAGAATTTGGGAGCTTGAGAATTTCAGAGCTTGGGAATTTGGGAGCTTGAGAATTTCAGAGCTTGGGAATTTGGGAGCTTGAGAATTTCAGAGCTTGGGAATTTGGGAGCTTGAGAATTTGGAAGCTTGAAAATTTGGGAGCTTAAGAATTTGGGAGCTTGAGAATTTCAGAGCTTGGGAATTTGGGAGCTTGAGAATTTCAGAGCTTGGGAATTTGGGAGCTTGAGAATTTCAGAGCTTGGGAATTTGGGAGCTTGAGAATTTCAGAGCTTGGGAATTTGGGAGCTTGAGAATTTGGAAGCTTGAGAATTTCAGAGCTTAGGAATTTGGGAGCTTGAGAATTTCAGAGCTTGGGAATTTGGGAGCTTGAGAATTTGGAAGCTTGAAAATTTGGGAGCTTGAGAATTTGGGAGCTTGAGAATTTCAGAGCTTGGGAATTTGGGAGCTTGAGAATTTCAGAGCTTGGGAATTTGGGAGCTTGAGAATTTCAGAGCTTGGGAATTTGGGAGCTTGAGAATTTGGAAGCTTGAAAATTTGGGAGCTTAAGAATTTGGGAGCTTGAGAATTTCAGAGCTTGGGAATTTGGGAGCTTGAGAATTTCAGAGCTTGGGAATTTGGGAGCTTGAGAATTTCAGAGCTTGGGAATTTGGGAGCTTGAGAATTTGGGAGCTTGAGAATTTGGGAGCTTGAGAATTTGGAAGCTTGAGAATTTGCAAGCTTGAGAATTTGCAAGCTTGAGAATTTGCAAGCTTGAGAATTTGCAAGCTTGAGAATTTGCAAGCTTGAGAATTTGCAAGCTTGAGAATTTGCAAGCTTGAGAATTTGCAAACTTAAGAATGTGCAAGCTTGAGAATTTGCAAGCTTGAGAATGTACAAGCTTGAGAATTTGCAAGCTTGAGAATTTGCAAGCTTAAGAATTTGCAAGCTGACAATTTGCAAGCTTGAGAATTTGCAAGCTGACAATTTGCAAGCTTGAAAATTTGGGGAATTGAGAACTTAAAAGTTTGATGATTTGAAAGACTTATTCTCTAAGCAGTGATATAACGAAAACTCGCCCACATCATTTGTCTACAATTTCGAGTACTTTTAATTACTCCAACAGCACAAAATACTCGAGTACTCTCAGCAGCCATGTAACGAAAATTCATCTACGTCATTTGTAGACACAAATGAATCACACGTGGACTGTCCAAATATTATCTAGAGGAACCTTAACCCTTACATCATCATCTTCCGTTACTCACCAGAGTCGAATACTTAAAATAATACAGAAACGGTACATGATACGAATTTTATACGGTCAGTAACCCAGACCGTAATAAAATAATGCAAAGTACTCTGTCACATGAATTCATCTCAAAATGGAACCCGTTCATTTAAAATTCTCTACGAGTCAACATTTTGACTGTTTTTCACGAAATCTTTTGTAGGAAACGAATTTATGAATATCGCTTTTTACTGCTACGTAGACCATGAATGTCTGGAGGTCTGTTTATCGAAACACAAAGGAGTTAATGAACATCGCGTAAATCGAAGGCTGAGCAGGATGAACGCAGGAACATTTGTTGTTCTTGTTTGTCTGCCGTTTGCGTCAATAATTGACGGATGGAATTTTCTAACGCAAATACGCGCGATAAAAAATTGCATAGGATCTTGTTATCGAGAAACGATTACGTCGAAATAAAGTAGGAATTTGTTGGTGACGGATGACGAAATCAGTGATCGGAAACATGTTTAATCGCAATAATACGTTCTTCTGGTGCGGGCATGAGTTATGATACTCTTCTGTTCATTTTGAACAAAGGACACTTTGAACCAGTGTAATCGATAAATTTTATTGGAATAATTTTCTGAATAAACAGAATAAACTTTACTTAGACGGTAATTGAAGTTCTAAGTTGGGAAGAAGATAAATAGAAGTGGGATTAGATAATACTGTTTATTTATTACTCATTCGTGCACCGATGTGATTACGATGGAACTGTAGATATTAATTGTACATTGCGAGAGTGTCTCTGGGAGGTGCTCTTGGACTAAACATTCAAACTCTAATTTTTGTGACCGAGGAGAGGTTGAATATACAAGTTTAATAATTCTTGAATTTTTAGATTAGTAAGTTTTCAAATTTTTAGTTTGCTAATTTATTAATTAAATTCTCAAGTGACCACAGTTTGAAATGTCCAAATTCTCAATCCCCCAAATTCCCACTCTTCCAAATTTTCAAGCTTCCAAATTCTCAAGCTCCCAAGTTCTCAAGCTCCCAAATTCTCAAGCTTGCAAATTCTCAAGCTCCCAAATTTTCAAGCTTGCAAATTCTCAAGCTTGCAAATTCTCAAGCTTCCAAGTTCTCAAGCTTGCAAGTTCTCAAGCTTGCAAATTCTCAAGCTTGCAAGTTCTCAAGCTCCCAAATTCTCAAGCTTCCAAGTTCTCAAGCTTGCAAATTCTCAAGCTTGCAAGTTCTCAAGCTCCCAAATTCTCAAGCTTCCAAGTTCTCAAGCTCCCAAATTCTCAAGCTTGCAAATTCTCAAGCTCCCAAATTTTCAAGCTTGCAAATTCTCAAGCTTGCAAGTTCTCAAGCTCCCAAATTCTCAAGCTTCCAAGTTCTCAAGCTCCCAAATTCTCAAGCTTGCAAATTCTCAAGCTCCCAAATTTTCAAGCTTGCAAATTCTCAAGCTTGCAAGTTCTCAAGCTCCCAAATTCTCAAGCTTCCAAGTTCTCAAGCTTGCAAATTCTCAAGCTTGCAAGTTCTCAAGCTCCCAAATTCTCAAGCTTGCAAGTTCTCAAGCTTGCAAATTCTCAAGCTTGCAAGTTCTCAAGCTCCCAAATTCTCAAGCTTCCAAGTTCTCAAGCTTGCAAATTCTCAAGCTTCCAAATTCTCAAGCTTCCAAATTCGCAAGCTCCCAAATTCTCAAGCTCCCAAATTCCCACTCTTCCAAATTCCTGCTCCCCTAAATTTTTGTTCTCCCAAGTTCTGAATCTCCCAAATTCTCAAATTTCCAAATTCTCATTCTCTCAAATTCCCGCTCCCCCAAATTTTCACTCTCCCAATTTCTCAATCCCCCAAATTCCCACTCTCCTAAATTCCCACTCTCCCAACTTCTCAATCCCTCAAATTCCCACTCTCCCAACTTCTCATTCCCCCAAATTCCCACTCTCCCAAATTCTCAATCCCCCAAATTCCCAAATTCTCTATTACCTTATCCCTTTGTACCAATTAAAAGTACTCAAAACCAAAAATAACTCAAATAACAATTATGAATCATCCCAGAACTTGCCAAAATTAAAGAAGACCGTTAGTAAGACCATATTATTTGCATAACATCAAAAATATGTATAGAAACGCAAAAATCGCATAAATTGCCATGTAAGTAACAACATACATGTGTTTCGGAAGAGTTTTACACGCAATACACGTCACCGGTCAATTTAAATGATTAGTCGAAGCCCTGAAGTAACTGGCGGGTAACTCGAAGACGGAAGCAGCCAAGGTCTCGAAACTCATCTAATAACGTAGGTGTTTCTCCTTGTTTTTCTTTCCTTTTTCATCCGTTCCTTCTCCGCATCGGGTCGTTGCCGACTTACTATCATCTCGAGTGTCCTTGGTTGACGACGATTGCGTTTTGTTGTACGTTCAATGACCTCTCACGACCATCGTAACGCACCAGGCGGATGCTGTTCCAGCTTGAACAAAGGACGAGGACCTCTTGTATCACTGCTGACTTGGGACTGTCTCCTTCATTTTATCGTTACAGGTTGACGTACATGGGTACAGGTCAATTAAACCTTGCTGCAATTTTTGGTTATGCGGAGTGTTTCAGACTGTTGTCCGTTTGCTTTCTTTTTGTTCGTGAAGTACTCTTTTTCCAATGCAAACTTGGAACTGTCTTTTTACTTCACTTTATCATTACAGGTCCATTTACACATCTACAAGTCGATTAGACCTTGCTGCAATTTTTGGTTATACAGGGTGTTTCAGACTGTTGTCCGTTTACTTTCTTTTTGCTGATGAAGTACTCTTTTTACAATGCAAACTTGGAACTGTCTTTTTACTTCACTTTATCATTACAGGTCCATTTACACATCTGCAAGACGATTAAACTTTGCTGCAATTTTTGGTTATACAGGGTGTTTCAGACTATCAACAGTTACTTTCTTCTTGTTAGTAAAATCCTCTTCTGTCTACTGTAAACTTGAATATGTCTTTCCTTCATTATCTCGTTACATGCATAAGTCAGTTAAACCTTGCTGCAATTTTTGATAATACAAAGTGCTTCAAACTACTAGTTGCTATCTTCTTGTCGTCAAACTAGCACAGTAACATTCAAAGTAACATGCAAAGGAACAGTAGAAGCTGTACATCCTTTTAATAAGGCCACATTAAACTAAAGATCAAGGCTTACAACTATTACTCAAGGATTTAAAACTGTTACTTTTGAAACTTGATGTTATACGTTTATATAGGAAATAATTTTGTTCAGTCTGGCTTAGTCACAGCCCTCATAAGTTGCACTGTGTACAACGTATAAATGTTCCTATCACATGAGATTGTTTTTAAAATATCAATAAGTAAATGAAGTTATCAAAACGATACAAAATGTCGATCACAGAAATATTCCTCTAAAATATTTCTTTCGTACGTCATACATGCACGTATTTAACGAAGCCTGACTAGAGCAGAAAGATCGCGCGGAGGTTGATCCAAGCGGCCAGACAACTGGAATAAAAATGATGTTGCAAGGTGGACCACGTTCGACCTTGGAAACCTTCCGCGGTCGGGTCCGTACAATGGCCTCTCTCGTTCGTTTTTATAGCCACGAAGTTCCCGATCTTCGTTCGCCTTTTTTCTTTTCGAACTATCAAAACAGCCGACTTCGTGGCTGCGAAAGTCGCAATTAACCAGTTAGCCGTTTCATCTTGTTATTTCCTCGCGACTGTACTCGTAGAGTATACTACATTGCTAACTGGTTATACGGACAATTAAAAATGCACTGGATTCTTTCATTTCGAGTCTCATGAATATACAACGGCAGTAGATACGAATCTTCGTTAATCGGTTTAATTTTACACAGATTCAAATTTTCTTTCGAATTGCAAATGTCGATACGAATATAGAACCTATTATATGCTAATTATGACACACCCTGTGCGTCTGACATACCTGTGACAAGGTGATATACCTGGTGCGTCCTATTTTAAACTGTGAATACATTAACTGTACCATATGCGACCTGTATTACATATGTGCACTTTGTGTCGCAATGTTTTCGATGCAAGATGCCAATGACACCGTGTGTTTTTCGAGAAGCCTTGTGCCTTATGCTCTTTCTAGAATATGACGCACGACGAAATTTGTAACGAATTCACGGAATTGTAATAAGTTCATGAAACATGAACTCCGTGACATCCTGTCAAAATGAAGCGTTTTAATTGACTCGAATAAAAATATTCGAGAGTACGTATGACGAATTTAGAAATGTAAACGAATGCTAATGAAAAGAAGAACGATACGAGGACGGCGCACGTGGATTTGTATTATTGAGAAAAGTTCAGGTTATGAGTGAACTTGGGAGATGGAGAATTTGGGGGATTGAGAATTTGGAGAATTGAGAATTCGGGGGAGGGGGTGGAGAATTGGGGGGATTGAGAATTTGGAAGATTGGGAATTTGGAAGCTTGAGAATTTGGGAGTTTGAGAATTTGATGGGTTGAGAATTTGGAAGCTTGAGAATTTCAGAGCTTGAGAATTTGCAAGCTTGAGAATTTGCAAGCTTGAGAATTTGGAAGCTTGAGAATTTGGGAGGTCGAGAATTTGGAAGCTTGAGAATTTGCAAGCTTGGGAATTTGGGAGCTTGAGAATTTGGGAGCTTGAGAATTTTGGGGAGTTGAGAATTTGGAAGCTTGAGAACTTGCAAGCTTGAGAATTTGGAAGCTTGAGAACTCGGGAGCTTGAGAATTTGGGAGCTTGAGAATTTGCAAGCTTGGGAATTTGAGAGCTTGAGAATTTGGGAGCTTAAGAATTTGGAAGCTTGGGAATTTGGGAGCTTAAGAATTTGCAAGCTTGAGAATTTGGGAGCTTGAGAATTTACAAGCTTGGGAATTTGGAAGCTTGAGAATTTGGGAGCTTGAGAATTTGGAAGCTTAAGAATTTGGGAGCTTGAGAATTTGGGGAGTTGAGAATTTGAAAGCTTGAGAACTTGCAAGCTTGAGAATTTGAAAGCTTGAGAACTTGGGAGCTTGAGAACTTGAGAGCTTGAGAACTTGGGAGCTTGAGAACTTGCAAGCTTGTGAATTTGCAAGCTTGAGAATTTGCAAGCTTGAGAATTTGCAAGCTTGAGAATTTGCAAGCTTGAGAGTTTGCAAGCTTGAGAATTCGGGAGCTTGAGAATTTGGAAGCTTGAGAATTTGGAAGCTTGAGAATTTGCAAGCTTGAGAATTTGGAAGCTTGAGAATTTGCAAGCTTGAGAGTTTGCAAGCTTGAGAATTTGCAAGCTTGAGAGTTTGCAAACTTGAGAACTTGCAAGCTTGAGAATTTGGAAGCTTGAGAATTTGGGACCTTGAGAATTTGGGCTAATGGGAATTTGGGACTTTGAGAATTTTGTAAAGAGAGAATTTGGGAGATTGAGAATATAATTACAAGTGAAGAGTGCTTCACGTAAGCAAGTATCTATCAAATGAATCAATTGAAAACAAATATTTATACCAAAAAAAAAATGTAATGCATCAAACCAACATCAAAGAGTATTATACGCAAATTAAATGAAAATTTCATAAAACATAAAATATTTTATCAACGACCTCCGAAGGATACAGCCATAATTCACAGAAATGAAGGGCGGAAGAAACCCGAGATTCAGGAAGTGAATGATCGAAGTCCATCTAAATGATTTCCAAGGAAGAGGCTCATAAAACAAAATTTATGTACGGCATAAAATGTTGAAGATTCTGAAGGAATTGGCAGAATTTGCTTTTCAAATGCTAACCATTTTTCAGATTGTCATATTCGCTAACGTTTAATATATTATATTTTTTGCGAGAGATAATTAAGATTCCAACGTCCTTCGATCAAAAATTAGTGAGAACATTGAACCTCGTAAGGTATAAATCGTTTGAAGAATATTCTGTAACAAGAATCGGTTGCATTATCGATCAAGGATAATTGTAGAGTACACTAGTTTTTATTTTACACTGTGCAAATTGCACCACGCGACTGGCACGCGAAAATTATTCATTCCATTGCTAGTCATGTTGCATTCGCGATAAAAATTCGTATTCGAAGAACGCGCGAGCCACCCGCATCCACCGTGCAGAAGACCGCCATTAGCTTTTTATGCAATTTACCGCCTGTGCAATTCGATTTCCGTGGCTGGGTGGTCGTTTGTCAATGGAGGAGTGAATCGAGTGCGATAACATCACGCTACAAAAAGTGTATGACTAGCCTTGTTATAATTCATGCCGCAAAAATATTACACGTACTTAGATATAATTACACGTCCTTAGATTATGTACATATACATGTGTTCTTTGTGGAGTAACATTTTCTGTATTTGTGGAATCTGAAATTCTTTTTAGATGGTCTTCTGTGTAGCATCATAAATATCGCTGTTTTTATCAGACGTCGATGTCACGTAATTTATGATATTATTTTATTATTTTGAATGTGGTGTAAGTTTTTATTTATTTTGAGAGAATTAAAAGTTAAATGTCAATGGAAAAATTAATTATTTCAAAGCTGCCTGTGGAATAATACCGCGATATTATTAAATGAAAGGGCAAATTGAAGAAAAGCATTTGAACTTTGTAGATTCGAATGATAAAAGTTTAGTTCATTCTTCAACTTTAGTTTGGGTCAATGATCATAGCAGTCGAGGCCCATATAAAATCAGTGAATCAATCAATCAATTTTAGTTACTGCAGATGTATATTTGGATGTTTATTTTGAAAGTCCATTTTCATTTATTTTGAGAAAATTAAAGGTGAGCATATATGTCAATGAAAAAATACAGGTTAATTATACGAACTTAACAATTCAGCAATTAACTTCAGCAATTCAGTAATTTGTTTATTGATTCATCAATATGTAATTTGATTGTATTTTGTTTTAGTCCATTTTCATTTATTTTGAGAAAATTAAAGATGAGCATATATGTCAATAAAAAAATATATGTTAATTATACGAAGTTAACAATTCAGCAATTAACTTCAGCAATTCAGTAATTTTTTACTGATTCATCAATATGTAATTTGATTATATAAATTTGTTTTAGTCCATTTTCATTTATTTTGAGAAAATTAAAGATGAGCATATATGTCAATGAAAAAATACAGGTTAATTATATGAACTTAACAATTCAGCAATTAACTTCAGCAATTCAGCAATTTGTTTACTGATAGATCAATATGTAATTTGATTATACAAATTTCTTTTACGTGATTTAACTAAAAAAAATCATGCTTACACCACTTTGAAAACAAACTATAACGCAAAATATTGCGATTCACATATTGCATGAACAAACAAACTATAACGCAAAATGCAAAGTGAATCGATGTTGCAGTATTTACGATGCTTTCCGCGCAATGAAACAGAAAACAAATAGGCAATTAAGTTAATCACAAAATAAAAAAGTGAATTGACGTCTCTGGAGTAATGAAGACGTAATTAATGAGTGTGCGTAAATGCAGCGATAGAAAAAAGTGTCTGCAAGAATTATCTCGATTTTTTAAAGGTAACACTGTATAATTAGATGTAGGCTTCTTCGCGTGACGCTTCGACGAATTATGTGAGAAACCAGCAAAATCGTTAACGATTCAATTAACGGTAAAAAATACTGGCATTCGTCCTCGCGACATTTTACGCATATCTTACCAGGTGTTTTTACAGTTCCATTCACCGGTTCATGGTCCAACCGATTAAACAGAACCTTGAAAAGAACGACATCAACATAATCAGTTATTTCATTCAGGATCAAAATCTATGAGAGTTCAGAAATGTTCTGGAATTATTATCAAGAATGAATTAATCGTATCCTGTTTTAATTTCACTTAATAAGCAGTTGCACTTTTTACGTTTCTGCTTTTTCTGCTATTAATACTTTTTTGCTCGTTTGTTAGATAATTACTTACGCGTAATTACTTAAAACATGAACTCGATAACGCGGTATTCTTCCACTTCTTTTCATCTACATTTCTAAATCTTAATCTTGGCTTATAATTTATTTGTCAAGTCAATTATGTTAATTTTGTATTCAGCTACCTTTGGACTGTGGACCTCTAGGTCTTAAATTTCAGATTGAAAGGTATTCAAAATCCGTGTGTTAAAGTCGCGTGTGGAAGAGAATATTGTGAGAGGTTACCATAACAGAATTGCTAGATAACTGAATATAATTCGACTGATTGGTTATAGAAACGAAAAAGGTATTGAAGGAACACGTGACATTTTTTTTTCACAGTTATACATAATTTTAGACAAAAATAATAGTTAATTTGTGACATTATTTTGGACAAGAATAATAATCAATTTCTGATACAATTTTCGACAAGAATAATTATTAATTTGTGCTAAAATTTTCGACAAGAATAATAATTAATTTTTGGCATAATTTTCGACAAGAATAATAATTAATTTTTGGCATAATTTTCGACAGGAATAATAATTAATTTGTGCTAAAATTTTCAACAAGAATAATAATTAATTTTTGGCATAATTTTCGACAAGAATAATAATTAATTTTTGGCATAATTTTCGACAAGAATAATAATTAATTTTTGGCATAATTTTCGACAAGAATAATAATTAATTTCTGATATAATTTTGGACAAGAATAATAATCAATTTCTAATATAATTTTCTACAAGAATAATAATTAATTTCTGATATAATTTTCGACAAGAATAATAATTAATTTCTGACATAATTTCGACAAGAATAATAATTAATTCCTAGCATAATTTTCTACAAGAATAATAATTAATTTCTAATATAATTTTCTACAAGAATAATAATTAATTTCTGAAATAACTTTCGACAAGAATAATAATCAATTTCTAATATAATTTTCTACAAGAATAATAATTAATTTCTTATATAATTTTGGACAAGAATAATAATTAATTTCTGACATAATTTTTGACAAGAATAATAATTAATTTCTGACATAATTTTCTACAAGAATAATAATTAATTTCTAATATAATTTTCTACAAGAATAATAATTAATTTCTGAAATAACTTTCAAAAAGAATAAATACAATTTTAGACCCCGAAATCGGTAAAGATCATCGTCATCTTGATAAATAAACAAAATTAATCAAAATCGAACCAGTCATCGAAACATCATCGACGAAGTATTTCATCGGGGATTCTGTTGCAGACACCTGAAACTTTTACCTCATTGGACATTTCTTTTCTTCATTTTACTTTCCAGGTATCAAAGAACCCGAAGACTTGATCATGTATCTAATTTTACATTTGCGGAAAATTAGCTTGAATATTTGTAAAGAAAACGATTATGACGTCGTTCGATCCTCATTCTATCTTGCTGATTTATAAAAAACCGATGACATGGATGTGGCTAATTTTACATTTAAGGAAAATTAGCTTGAATATTTGTAAAAGAAATGATTATGCAATGGCGTCCGGAGTCCTCATTTTATTTTGTAAGTTCAAAGGTTTCAAAGAACCCGATAATTTTAACATATGGCTAATTTTACATTTAAGGAAAATTAGCTTGAATATTTGTAAAAGAAATGATTGTGCAATTTCGTCCGATATCCTCATTTTATTTTGTAAGTTCAAAGGTTTCAAAGAACCCGATAATTTGAACGTATGGCTAATTTTACATTTAAGGAAAATTAGCTTGAATATTTGTAAAAGAAATGATTATGCAATGGCGTCCGGAGTCCTCATTTTATTTTGTAAGTTTATAAGTTTCAAAGAACACGATAATTACAACACGTGGCTAGTTTTACATGTACAGAAAATTAGCTCGAATATTTGTCAAAGAAACAATTGTGCGATGGCGTCAATCACGGGAGCAGAGCAGGATATTTGCAGGACCAATATTAGCCCTACGATTTGCATCTCCTGGTATTCCAAGTTTTTCCAATTAACGACACTAGAATTTCTTGGTCAAAGAGATTTTCTTCACCTGCGTTGGTGCAAGAGAACTACGCAAACCGTTCCTGGAAAAGCGGACTATAGTTAATTTTTTGCAGACCGTAGAATCGGTCAAACAGAAGTTGACGCGATAACTTGTGTAACGTTGATCTATCTATTTATCGATTTTTCTTTGAGCGAAACGATCGAAAAGCAACAAGTGTACTTAATAAATTAGTGACTGTTATTTTGCAAAAGTAGGTAAATGTATAACGAGGGAGTATTTCAGTTTTTGACGCCTTTTTAAATATTCCTGAGCAGCCATTTTAAGGTAAAAAGATGAAACGAAAGAATAAAATGATTGATAGTCGTAATACCTGTGATTAGAAGTTGAAGTAGGTACTTAATAGGCAATATGTAAAACGTTTACATGAGATTACTACAAAATGCAATTAGTAGTAGAATAGGTACATTCAATTAGTGTCAGAAATATCAATTTACGTTGCATGTTGTATGACGTGAATCGGTGATGACTGTAAGAAGAGGCTTTTAATATGTGGAGTAATCGTGATAATTAGAAATTAAATTGTTTCGTTCGTGGGTAGTGAAAATTTTATGAAATAGTGGACATTTTTAATTGCGTGACGCACATTCTTTAATTTCTCGATTTTTTATGTATTTCAAATCTTCCAAATTCCAGCTCATCCAAATTCCAAATCTCTCAAATTTCAAATCTCTCAAGTTCCAAATTCCAAAATTCCAAATCTCCTAAGTTCCAACACTCCCAAGTTCCAAACTCCCAAAATTCCAACTCTCCCAAGTTCCAAATTCCCAAAATTCCAAATCTCCCAAGTTCCAAATTCCCAAGTTCCAAATCTCCTAAGTTCCAAATCTCCCAAGTTCCAACTCTCTCAAGTTCCAACACTCCCAAGTTCCAAACTCCCAAAATTCCAACTCTCCCAAGTTCCAAATTCCCAAAATTCCAAATCTCCCAAGTTCCAAACTCCCAAGTTCCAAATCTCCCAAGTTCCAAATTCCCAAGTTCCAAATCTCTCAAGTTCCAAATCTCCTAAGTTCCAACTCTCCCAAGTTCCAAACTCCCAAAATTCCAACTCTCCCAAGTTCCAAATTCCCAAAATTCCAAATCTCCCAAGTTCCAAACTCCCAAGTTCCAAATCTCCCAAGTTCCAAATTCCCAAGTTCCAAATCTCTCAAGTTCCAAATCTCCTAAGTTCCAACTCTCCCAAGTTCCAAACTCCCAAAATTCCAACTCTCCCAAGTTCCAAATTCCCAAAATTCCAAATCTCCCAAATTCCAAATCTCCCAAGTTCCAAATCTCCCAAGTTCCAAATCTCCCAAGTTCCAAATCTCCCAAGTTCCAAATCTCCCAAGTTCCAAATCTCCCAAGTTCCAAATCTCCCAAGTTCCAACTCTCCCAAGTTCCAACTCTCCCAAGTTCCAACTCTCCCAAGTTCCAAACTCCCAAAATTCCAAATCTCCCAAATTCCAAATCTCCCAAGTTCCAAATCTCCCAAGTTCCAAATCTCCCAAGTTCCAAACTCCCAAGTTCCAAATCTCCCAAGTTCCAAATCTCCCAAGTTCCAAATCTTCCAAGTTCCAAACTCCCAAGTTCCAAATCTCCCAAATCCCAAATCTCCCAAATCCCCAATCTCCCAAATTCCAAATCTCCTAAGTCCCCAATCTCCTAAATCCCAAATCTCCCAAGTCCCCAATCTCCCAAATCCCAAAACCCAATATTCCCACATCCCTACACCCCAAATCTTAGTATTTCCATATCTCTACATCCCCAAATCCCTATCAGCAAATCACCAAAATTCCCAAACGCCGTCATCCCTAACCCATCTCCAAAAACAGACTTCTAAATTTGAAAATTAACATTTCCAAACTTCTCCACACATAATATTCACCAAAAAAAAAAATCATTACGAAACCAAAACGCATAACAGTTCCACAAAAAGTCGTTTCCTCACCCGGCCACGTGTATCCGGTCAAGCTCAAGAATTTATCATCCGAATAATATTGTTATTCAAATTAAATTGAATTGTGTGATCGACCAGAAAGGAAAGTTCCACGTAAACAACGTAGGAAAGAAATATCTGACTCGCGAATAAAACTAACTTTAATGATGATGATGCATTTTCGACCCGATCGTCAGAGCAAGATAGGTAGACGATGAAGAAAGACGCTTCTATAAGGATTCTTGTTTGGTCCCATTTTGTAGACGACCTTGGCCATGATGACAACCTGCTAATTCACAGGATGATCCTGCGAAAGCAAAATTCTCTTTGGACTATCCTTGGAGTCGAAGTTTCATTTATTTTCATATCTCACGGGTGCTAATCGTGCTTTGCGGCACGTAATTTTTACGTCGATGTAAATCGATGTACATACAGATCAATGTATTCCATTATAAATTAGATGCAAATTATAGGCTACACTTAGTGATACAGTGTAGCTGAAGAGGAAATATTCTCAAAATATTCTAATTCTAAAATTTTTTAGTATATTTCCACAATTTACGTTCGATATTATTGCAAGGTTGTAAATATTTTTAACCCTTTGCACTCGAAGGTAATTTGCAAACAGCAACCTTAAAACTTAGTTAAAAAGTTAAATGAATTTTCTTGAGGTTACTAATAATTTCCACTTTTGTTTATTTCACTATGTTTATACATCACACGTGTCATGTTATAGAATCAGTTAAAAAAGCTTATTTAAAATTATTGTATTAAATATAATGGTGACTGTGAGCCACCTCTCGAGCGCAAAGGGTTAATCCTGTCAATTAATATCGGGACCTTCGAAATTTAATAAAGACCTCAGGTGATCAACGCATATCGTCAACTTAACAAGGTCCCAATATTAACTTACAGTATTAAAAATATTTACAACCTTGTATTAATACAACCTTGTTATGTTACATGCGTTGATCACCTGAGGTCTTTATTAAATTTCGAAGGATTTTAACTGTGTTGACGATATGCGTCGATCAACTGAGGTCTCTATTAAATGTCGAAGGATTTTGACTCACTAGTTTTGACTCACTAGTCATTGAAGGCCGCCTCTGTTTTTTGAATATCGTATATTTTGACTAATAAACTTGGTCACTGTCTGCAAGGAAGTGTTATACTGTTTACATGAAAAAACTTTTACATAATTCATGAGGTTTTGTCATTTTAATATGGTGCAATGATATTCCCAATTTTATGGTGATGCACGTGGCATTTACGTCTCATGGTTTTGCGAATGTTAGTTTAATTTGTACGGGAATTTGTTCGTTTGGTAATTGTATTATGTACTTTGGTTGTACAAACATTTTTGATAAATCATGAAGTACGTGTATCATAATTTTTAATAAATTATTACTAAACATTTAATAGTGAATAAAATCTAATATTCTTAGCATACGTTCAGGACAAGTATCAGAACTTCAGAAACGCTAAGAAGTTCGCAAGAAACTTCTACAAACTGCAAGTTATCAAAACCCAAAGACAACGATAAAAATACATTTAAACACAAAGATGTACTCGAAATAATTTCTAAATTTTAAAATTAAAACTCGACCTCCAAATTACCAAAATGTGGCCCTCATAAAATTTCGTACTTTGCATGAAATAAATCTTCGCACCTCCTAATTTTATACCGTGCGATTTTCTTCAAACTTCCAGCAATTCGACACGAATCGAATGTTTTGAACATCGTGCATTCGCCTTGTACGCGTTAATGAGTTAAACGTATTACACAATACGTACGCGTGACTCCATTCAACTCTCTTTGACCTTGCAAGGGTTAAGCACATTACTTTCCAATTAAAATGAAAATTATGCTGATGAATTTCAAGCAGGTGGTTCGTTACGATTATTTTTAAATGTCTTAATTACATACAAAGAAGTTCACACTACGTCAATTTATTGTCTGCAAGGAATTAATAGATAATTAACAAAACAGAATGAAAAACAGCTGAACTCGTTGCAATCCATTCGAATTTATTAGCGAATCACGGACGCGTTTTTTGTTATCGAATGACGTAAATGAGTGAAATACGGGACGTGGTCGAGGAAAGTCATTCGATATTGTTTTCCCAGTTTTTATCACGAAAATTATTAGTATCCGCAAATAAAACGCTATATTCGATCATACAAAGTATTCTATTTTAATTGTAAACGTTACGCGCACGCAATCGAAATGTTTACAAAATTTCCTAGACGTAAGCATGAAAGAAATCCGAAGGTCAACTTCTTCGATGGAATAATTTCATTCATTTTTTTCAGATGGAAAATTGATACTACGCAGCAACTAACGAATACGTCAATATCGAGCATTTCAACTATATCTTGTTATGAAATTACAAATTACTATGCAACAAACAGAATCTTACGTCTTTATAAAAGAAATCATTCTAAAAGGAAAATATGTTATTTTATATGGCACTCGTTTGACGTCCCACAAAAGAAAAAAACATAAAGAACCGTTCTTCTTTTTTATCGATTTGCACTGTGTTTTTTTAAAACGAGTAAACGGTGCATCGACGCGGATGCAATGACCATCCTGGTATTGTCTAGAATGGTATTTTCCAAGCTTTTACGTCGAGAATGCAAAACAAGGTAAACTGAGGTCATCAGGTGTTAACCAAACATCTGGCGTGAATTTTTTTTCTCTCATTAAACTTTCATCGCAATCGATTACATTTCTTGACAATAATTACTGCAAACATTATTTCTGTTTCGTCTAGATTGGTCTTTTTGCGTCAAACGAGGAACGCGTATTAGCATTATTATGCGTTTAGCATCACGTGCAATTATGTTCATTATTTTAAAAAGCACATCGTTAAAAATAGCTTGATGTAGTTCTATTTTGCGTGGGATATCAAGTTTTTACGAGGTCAAAATATTGAGGATGTTCCTTCTTGTTTGCAATTTACAATTAGCAGTTTGGGGTTAATTTTTAGTCAATTTTGTGTATTAGCTTTTTTATGACTTAGTTAATATTAAGTTACTTTTGAATCTATTAATATATACTGTATATATTATACAATATACAGGGTGTCTCATGATTAGTGTAGGTCCCTGAAATGGTAGCTGACGTGATTCTGAATAAGATTTCCCTTTGCAAAAATTGGGTACGAAGCTTCGTTTTTGAATTATTAAAGAAAAACGCGGACCAATCAGAGCGCGAGGATTGCGCATGCGCAGTCACGACAGTTTCGAGCCTAGCGGCTGAGCGCGCGCAATCTTCGCGCTCTGAGTGGTTCGTGTTTTTTTTAATAATTCAAAAACGAAGCTTCAAACCTTATTTCTACAAAGGGAAATCTTATTCAAGATCAGCTACCCCTCATTTTAGGAACCTACACGAATTATGAGACACCTTGTATGTGAGTCTATCACTATATATTAATCTGAAGTTATCTTCAAGCTGTCTTCAAGTTAGGTTATCTCTGAGATCGATCTATCTCCGAGTTAACTTTCATCTAAAAAATTACCTTTATGTAACCTGTAAGTTACCTTTATGTTATGTTTAAATTACTCTTGAATATCCTTCGAATTAACGTTAAGTCAGTATTAAATTTATCGCAATACTCCCATAAACGAGAATCGTTTGTTGAGCAACGAAATATCTTCGTGAATAGAGAACGAAATGGTTGCAAGAGCGATCGTAAAAGAACCGGTAAGAATCGACCATTTCCGGTACCAATTCTAGAAGAAACGAGTCATTTCTGAATCGGTGTTAAATTATTGCAATGGTGATAATAACGATCGCAAGATGGGATTATTATCTCGCTCTCGATTTAACGAACTTGATGACAGCAACCGTGTAGCAAAAAATGTGTCGTTGCGTAAAGTAGTAGAAAAAAAACTAGACTAATCGAATCTTTTTTATAGTGTACAACATATTTTACTTACAAATCGCAAATGTTTACATACTCATGTATTCTTAAATTAAATTATGTACACATGATTAATTCTGTAAAAAGAATAGGTTTATCACTTTATAACTGTAAGTGTACAAATTTTATTCAGTTTGATGAAACGTTACAATTAAGTGTTAATAAAGTTATGTACACGACCATTTTTATTTTGTAATCATAGACGAGGAACTAGACAAGCTTTTTTATAGAAGCCAGAACATGTTTGTAATCAACAGTCTTGATGATGTTAAACTGCTTCATGATTATTCAACGGTTACTTGTAAAATGTTCATAATTTTACTCTTGATATGTAGCAACAACAATAATTGAGTTATAATTCCTACTATATATTCTCTTTTCCGGTAATGTTGCGTAACATTATTTTTCCAGTAACGAGTAAAATGTCGGAGAAAAAGTTGGCAAGCAGTTTTTTTATTGTCTAATAATATGGCGAGTAATGAGACGATATTTTATAGAATATAAATGTTGCTGAGACATTCTGGTTTAATAAAATACAAGTCTTTACATATTTTTTCCTATAAATAATATTCAGATGAATGAAAAACTTCTGGAATTTATAACCTTATTTATTTAGTTGACCTTTATTATTTGCTAGTGAACCATAACATAACCTAAATAACCATGAAATTATTAGTAGTTTGACTACCAGGTCGCTTCAAATGTAAATCATAATCGGAATTTACGTTGTATAACAACTATAATTAAAACATGAACTACAAATGCACACAGGAAAATGAGAACGCGTAGGTTTAATATTTTAATTATTAATCAATTGATTATCCCTTAATGGTTTTTTAATCTAAAACTTAGAATCGCTAATATTGACCTATTTACCGGAATGCGTGACCTTTTTAATCGTTCGGGTTAAATTGCAGATTTATATTAATCAAGTCCATGTGCCTAAGATTTGTAAATCTTTTCCTTTGTTCAATGCCACTCTAACCTCGTTATTTATTCGTCTGACTACAAAATTCAATAAAAATGGAAGAAAACGCGAATTTACTATTATGAATTATGAAACGTTGACGGTCATTGACAATGTCGTATGGAAATTTGTTTTATTTATTCGTAAATCAATTTGCAGATACGTTAAACAGACAAGCTCGTCGCTATTGAAATTTACTGTAAATCACAGGTGGAAATTTTTTACTTACATTAATTACTAACGCTGAGCCTAATGACGCTGAAAAATGACATCATGTGTTCTTTCGAAATAAAAATATTGCAAGTTATTTAAATTTACACATCAATTAATTAATTCTATTCAACGAAATTTCACATTTACATTTTACGAAATTTAAAGGTCATTAATAGTTGTAAAATATATTAGACTCATAACTAAATCTATATCATAAAATTTAGATTAATTTAAAAATAGATGTCCGCTAGTTTAGTATTAAACTTATTTTACGCAGATTCGAGAACAATAAAGAAGGTTGTACCATAGGTCAATTAAAACACATTTAGTATTTCAATATTCATTTCTAATGAGCGTAATAACCTTCACATTATGTCACCTGTATACATTTATTTGGTTTTTCGTTCGTTTTCATAACTGATTACGAAATAGCATGAATATCGCTTTATCGAATACTTTGTTGTCACTGCACCGTTTTGGCGCCAAGAATTTAGGTGGACCCCGTCGTTTACACAGAAGCGTTAGATCAGAGAGAGTGGGTCCTTCTGCAACAGGACACATATGGACGTAAATGATTTCACCTACTTCGCTTCCGCATTGGAAAACGCCAATTACTTAGGGCAAAGTGTTTCGACACATTGACGCGAATACCGGTCGCTCACGAACATTCTAGAGACGACGCACTACCGATCGTTCAAGGTTAGAAATGTGAAATTCCACTACCACATGCTACTGCAATTACCAAGTTCGATTTCAATGCAGACTTTGTATTCACATATTTTCAAATATTTTCAAACTTTATACAACTTTCTATTTTACATTATTTTATTTTATTTAAACGTACGTCTTTTTAAACAGTGTTCGAACTATTTCATTATTCTATATTGCAACGCACTGTTACATTGTATTTAATTATTACAATGATTATGTATTACATTATCTTCGCGCGTGACAATCATGCGCTGCAATCGCTACGCGCTGCATCTTTAGGCGCTGCAGTCGCCACGCATTATAACGCTACCTGTTGTAATTGTTACGCACTATGATCATGAGTTATAATCGCTACAATTATTTCCATGATGATGGTGTATCATTCGTGCTTTCTTTCGCTGTGACTCATTGTCAAACAGGACCTTGAGGTGAAATCGGAATATTCAATGTGCATCGTAAAGTTTTTGGACTTCGATATTGACGTTACATTAAATATTTGGATAATGCACGTTTTAACATATACAGTGGCCACGAAGATCAATGATAATAGAATTTTATAAACACGAGCTAGAAAATTAGTGGTGGAGGACGAACTGTGCCGGTGGCGATACTGCAATATGTCTTTTTTTAGCGGTTCCTAGTGTTCCGCTGATTTTTCTTTTTTCGCCTTAACGGTCGGTCGTTTAGCAAAGAATGTAACTGGACCTTTCTAAATTCTGTGCTCGCACGTTTTACTCTGTTTTTATGAATCTTATTTGCCAATCTGGTTGACCAGATTTTATGCCTAAACGATCGGATCACTTAAGATCCCTTTATTTGTATTTCAAGATCATCTTTTTTTCGACACGATTTTCAACTTGAATAACATTTTTTGAGTGAAAGGAAAATGCTAAGATATTTTTGCTAACTGCGAACTCGTTATGTCTTACAACCGGAAGATTTATATTTTAGGTTTGCCTGTGGGAAAAAAGTAACTGGCGAAAGGAAAAGTTAAACATTATTACCTCCATAGTTTCGCTAAAGTCTTCCAACTATTTTCTCGAATAATAATTTGCAACATCGTTCCAGTTTTTTTCTGTTCGGTTATGTCATCGTTGTTCTTTCTGTTTACTTCGTTTTTTAACATAAGTTAAGATTCTAAAGAATAATACAGCTATTTGTTTAACTTAAATTTTTCAAGTTGCCAAATTAAAAAATTTTTAAATATTCAGATTCTTGAATTTCCAAATTCGTAATAGAGTATGCATAAAAGTTATGCGATCTTGCAATTACAATAATTTGAACTTATATTGGTATCATTGCGCGCTGTTTCAAAGCCAGTCTCGCCAACAAAAGAATATCAAACTTGCGTACCATTTCATGCACTTGTTGTTGTTGTCTACGAGATACTCGTGTTAGATTAGTTTGCGAGGTCATAACAAATAACAGTATTATTACAAAATGGTTAAACTAACACCAGAACTAATACAGCAGTCTATGCAATACATAAATCCTGTAAAGGATCGTGAATTGGATCTCAGAGGTTTGTAATAAAGTATAGTGATAGGATATAACCACAAAATTCTTATTAATTCTACGTTTATCAACGTTGCAGGATACAAAATACCTACAATTGAAAACTTGGGTGCAACATTGGTTGGTATTGTTCTTGACAGTTAGTGCATTTAATATCAACTTCTTTTTACTTAAATCATATTTGTTATTTATATCGTCTGTACATGATTATTTTTAGGATCAGTTTGATACTATTGATTTCTCTGACAATGATATTAGAAAACTGGATGGATTTCCTCTTTTGAAACGAATCAAAACCCTCTTCTTCAATAATAATCGTATTGTTAGAATTGGCGAAGGCTTAGAACACTGTATACCAAATTTGGAAACTCTTATGTTAACGGGAAACATGATTCAAGAGCTTGGAGATTTGGAGCCATTAACACAACTGAAAAATTTAACCAACCTGTGTTTGCTTCAAAATCCAGTCTCTGCGAAGCCTCAGTACAGACAATATGTTGTATATAGGTTTCCACAACTGAGACTCCTAGACTTTAGAAAGATTAAAATGAAAGAACGGGAGGCTGCAATTGCTTACTTCAGAAGTAAAAGAGGAAAGGAAATGGTTCGTGAAATAGCTAAGAAGGTGAAAACACAGAGTTCTGGTGCATCTGTAGATAAACCATTAACCACTCCAGAAGAACGTAACAAAATTAGAGAAGCTATTACAAATGCTACTTCTTTGGAAGAAGTACAACGCCTGAGTAAATTACTTCAAGCTGGACACATGCCTAGTGAAGAACGTTTACAAAATGGTACACTAGGTTATATTTGAAAGATAGTGCAATTAATGTATATTGTGCTGTACTTCAGTGATTATTTAACATATTGGTACTTTTATTGTTCTAGGAAATACAATGCCTGAAGCAATGGAAGAAGAGGATGATTAAATATTTTACATGTTATTTGAGAACTTAGATTAAAAAAGATTAATCTTTTTTATTTCTGTAAGTATTTGGTTAGTACCATAAGTGGAATTAAAAACAGTTTGTTAAGCTAATAAGAAATTGTATACTACACAAATGCAATTTCACCTGAAGATAACTTATATTTGTAAAAATAAAGCCATTAAACCCAATTGGCCTGAAGCGATTTTGTAAGGATATGTTATGCCATATAAAATTAACGATTTTTCAAACAAATTTTAATACACGTGTATATTTCTTTCAGTGGCAGTACAATAAATTACTTATTCAAAAATGAATTGATTTTTCTTTACATAAACGATCTTTCAGCATAATGATTTTTAGTTTTATTTGTGTTTTTATTAATAAATGATAATCATGTCTAAAGTTTATTATTTATGTAACATTGTTATTATTTTTAGTGGCAAAAAGAATTACATATACCTTTTTTATGTTGTGTATGAAAATACATGCATACACCAGCTTTACACGAGTTACGTAAGGTACCATTCCTAGATGTCAGCATCTCACCTCGATCTGTATATTATTTCTGTAATTTTTTAAATTGCTGTAAAACAAATGGGAAATACAGTACAGACTTATTTTCATCCGGGTCCATACCCAGAAACTGATGGACCTCCACAATTTGATCCCATGCTCGGATTTCCTAAAGGTCGTAAACAGAGAGGTAAGTATTTCATTTTAACTTAACCTTCAATAAATGTACGTTCCTTTCCATTGTTTTATATTTACTTAAACAATGTCGTTTAAAATGTCGTTAAACGATCGTTTAAACAGTGTACTTGGTACTTTACATTATTGTTTTTTGTTTTTTTTATTATATTGTCATATTTATTTTTGTATTATATATACTCTATCAGTGACATAACTATGTTGAGAATACTTTCAATTTATCTTTCTCAATTTTGTACAAATAAGAGTTGTACAATAAGAGAAAATTAATTGTTAAATAATTTAAGTCTTTTAAAGTTAAGATTAGTTATTAATTTATGATACTTAAAAATTTCACAGTTATGAAAGCGACAGAAGAAGAAATGATTGCAGCAAAAGTTCCTTTAGATCTACGGGATTATTGTGCTCATATCTATTTGGATTTTGTTGGTTGTATGAGACTTAATTTTCCATTCTACCTTCCTTGTGAGAAATACCAGCACAAGTATGCAGACTGCGAATTTGAAGAGTAAGTTGTTTATAGTTTTGTAAATATATTTAATATAAGTATTAACATATTATAATTGTAACAAATACGTGTTGCAGCTATGTCTTGCGGATGAAAGAGTATGAAAGAGAACGTAGGCTTCTTGTTCGGCAAGAGAAGAAACAGAAAGCTCTACAAGCAGCTGCTTAGAAGTTGACTCTATTTACAAATTATTTATCATTAGAAAATATTCAATACTTACGTATACAAAGTTCAGCTTTTTATCACTGTAAATAAATCTTAATAAAAAGCTAAGTGGTATAAATCAGTGAATATTGTAAATATTATCATGGCTGTTAGTATTATCATTGTTATTGTTACTGTTATATACTGTTTTTTCATTACATGCTAGATAAATGAAATGCTATTACTTTTAATATCTCCTAAATTCTTGAAATTAGACTACCTAAGTGCTAACACATATGCAAACTACACTAATCTGAAAATGATTTCAACTTTACAGATAGATTCTTAAAAAAATAATACTCGTTCAATTTATTTTTCTATCAGAGCTCCAGGGTATTTCTCTCATAAAGCTTTATTATTTCAAACACAATCAAAAGACAGGTTTCTGAACATACGTGTAACTTAATAGTATTTATTATTTGTCATTACAAAAGCAGAAAGAAATATAAGGAATTACATATTTACAAGAGGGTTTCGTCGCTTGTTTAATAAATTACAATCATGGGATCAGGTCCAACGAAATAAACTCCTAACAAAATAAACGTATCGCTAATCGGAGCAGTCTCTCCCCAAAATGAGCATCCCTGTTCATCCCTCTGAGATGGGGTGTATCAAGAGAATCGATAAGGTAGAAAGTGTCTATGCTCTGCCAGCTTTTAGCTGGAAGCTCACGTGTCTACGAGTGACTGCTCCTTATGGTTAACATTTCGTCGTGTCACGACCAACCGAGTAAGTGTTATTTAAGTTGTACGCAGCGTAGACTTCCTTTAGTTAAAAGAGTGTCTATTACGTGACAGGTGGTTCGAGGTTAATCTTTACCAGGAGGGTGGTTTTCACCCCCCGTTCTAACCGAAGGAAGCCTACGTTGTACTCGGTCTTTGAAGATGTTCAGCGAGAAGCGACTTGTCTCTCCCTTCGCTTATCGTCAAACACATTCGCGTGGCCATCGAACGTTTACCGCATTGCGGAGTCGGCAGCGGGAGAGACAAGACCTTGTGACGCTTTCCTCAAACAGTTCACGTACGACAAAGCAAAGCTTTCGGCTAACTGACTTCATCAGCTATTCCTTCAAATGAGAGGAATTCCGTACTTTTGAAATCGTATGCAGTGTGTGTATGTGTGTGTGTATGTACACGTGTGCGTGACTTTGTCGTCTATTTACGTTTCTGCACTTTATGCTGACATTGTCACTATTGTTATCATAGCAATTCGGTATAGAAGTTTCAGAGTAGAAGATTGACTTTTGGCATCTTTAGCGCGGACTGCGGGGGTTGTTTAGTAAATAAAATTCGCAATCCTGAATTGAAGTATCGTACAAATTAATTTTAGCAAAAGGGTATTTCTTTCATGTTGAATTCTTGCGAATTCATTTTCAATATCTGTCGTGTCAGTGACTTGGGGTGCAGCAACGCGAATGTCACCTATTTACGACTCATCGCTTAAGTACTTTCAACAATACATTAAGAACCGTATAAATTATTGTAGATACAAGAAAAGATTGAGCTTGGACGTTCGCGAGAGCCACCTCGGCTAACAACTCATCCGTAGATTGCGCGATTTCTTATTGGTGAAATATTTGTTTTTTATAACCTTCTTCCTTTTTTTCAGTAGACTTTTGTTATATTGCTATGGAGGGTAGCAGTAGAAATTCTTTGAATAAGGCAAATTTTTTTATAGCGCTAAATAAAATTAAATTCTATTATAATATTGTAACAGTTGTACAATATATTGTAACATTTTGTAACAGTTTTTGTGGATTTTATGATTTTATGTGGCATCGCTACATAACGAGAGTCTACCGTATTTTTTCGATAAGAAACGCGCAATCCTTTCGAAACTCGCGATATTTTAAATAGATCCGTTGGGTGTTATTATTCCAACATGCTAATACTACCCCTATATTTACAGTAACCTTAATTACAGACCTGGCGATGCACAAGCATCTAGAATACGAAAGAAGTAATTAAATTAACGACACCAAGGACCGATCGATGTACGAAGCTACGTCGATACTGGGGTTTCGATGCACTTTCTCGCGGTCAGACAAACCGAGCCAAAAAGCAAAGAGAAACTGTATTTACTTAAGGGTTGAACTTATTTAATTATGAGAAAGGTCAAATATTTGAAAGCATATTTATTATTAAAATTACTGTTTCGAATTTGAAAAGTCGAGTGCTTCGGAAGCCCTGGTCCGAGCTGTTCGCGAGACCTGAGATGTTCTGATTGATACAGCAACCGTTCGATAATTCCATATTTTCTGATTAATATTCTTCACATGACAGTGAATGTTTAGTATCTCGACATTTTTCTTTTACATAAAATTTTAATTGGAAACACTTTTCATTTGTACTTTTTGACTCTTTGTAAATCGTTCGCCTTTGGAGCCCTCAGCGCAAGGAAATATCGAGACTATCACATTTAACTCGTATGAAAATTTCACATCTTTGAAAACTTCAAAACTTCAAACCCTCAATTCTCTACTTTTCAAAAAAGTCCACTTCGGAATATTTTGTTTCTTTACAGCCCTGTAAACGAGAAATTATCGAACAGCAGCTGTACTAGATATAACGAGTGAAACTCTCCCTAACGGAAGAAAAGGCTGTTTTTCAAAACCTGAGTGCTCACCAGCACTCATTATCACTACCCCTCAAAATCCGATCAAATTCTGAAAGACTAATGACCCATTCTGAAAAACATCCCAAATATTTCACTTCGAGTATTATATCAAATTCGGCACGGTGTTCGTTAATGTTGCTTCCTTTATTCGCCCTTCAGTTGTTTCTTCGTTGTGCTCGTGTTATACGCCCGCCGGTAGAAGTCGGAGAAGAGGACGAAGAAGATGGTCGAGTGAAGAAGAAGAAGAGCTGCGACCAGCTTCGGATATCCGCAATCGAAGATCAAGGCCTGGGCACTGTGCACGAACACCAGGAAGAACTGTAGCTGGAAATGAAACGGAAGATTGAGCTGTGAGACTTTCGGTGAGTTTTATATTTTATTAGTCTGTGGTAACTTAGAAACTAAATGTTATTTTCTCCACCGATTGCTGAAATATTTTCGCTTTAACTGAAATCGAGTAACATCGTAGAAGCGTTTCTATTACTTTTTCTTTGAGGATCTCCTTCGCTGTTGTGATTCTTGAAATTCTTTTTTTGTGGATCATTTTAAAATTCAGTGATAGTGATGTCATTTTATTTTTAAGACTCTGTCTTTTTTAATGAGCCTTTTAAACATTATTGTCGTTAAACTTCTTCAAGAATTTTTTGAAGAATTTTGAAGCTATTCTGAAGAATTGACCCGCATCTTGTTTAGCGACGATCTTTATCCTGTCACATGATTGCTGCAAAATTTTGTCAGTACGTAAACACGCTGCAGTTTATAAACGTTAGTTCTACGTTGTTTGCAGTACTTTTTCTCCTCATTGCTAAAACGTTTACTCGTTAAGTACCTTGCTACGGTAGCTCGCAAGTTAGCATTAAGACCATTTATAGCAATAATTGTTTCCTCTGACACGATTGCTGAATTTGACCGCTAAGTATCTTAAAATTGAGTGGCATTAGAGGTGGTGATATGTAGCTTAGAAACAGTTCGTGCCTTTCTCCTCGCATGAAAAGTGCAAAGTGTCGCAAGCCAAATTGTGCCACGAGGATACGCGAGTTTACTCGTACAAATTAATGGACTCCGCGTTATTTACCACGGTGAAAACGATCAGGAATAATGGAAAACATTTTGCGTTCGTCCTGTTTGGGCAAACGGGTGTCCTTTAAAATTCAGTCGTATAGAAAGTACATTCAACATGTAATTACAAAACGTACAATTTTACCGACACTCGTAAAATAATTATCGTGCAAATAGACGGTTGATGCTAAAAGGAACCTTGACCTTTTCTTCAGAGTCAAGTGAAGGGGAATAATGACAAAATTGTTTTTTATAGGAGTTATTTGTCAGTAATTATGCCACTTAGTAACGCATGCGGTACAAATAGCTTTGGTGATTGGCAGATTGGTATCTTGTATATCGTTCTTCTTTGATTGACAAAATCTGGAGTTTTCTGTAGAGATCTTCAAATTTTCAAATGTTTCAAGTTTTTGTGGAGTACGTCCGCGAGGGGCGCTATGGTAGTGTGCACTCGCGAGCATCGATATGCTGTAGCCACATTATGTTTAATTGTCAGAAGTGGGGAAGTACCGCTCTCTTTCTCACATGAACTTTTATACCGATCTGCCCATAAGTGATATAAAAGATTAAGAACTGGTCAGTCGGTCGATTGGACGTTGGTCGATGTCGCGACACCGAGGACCATAAGTCCGTTCGCAACCATGCACCAGTCACAAGATGTTTCGGAGCGAGCGAATACGTTCTATTTCCCAAGTTAGACTCTCTATTTAGAAAGTTAAAAACTTACTGTCCATAAAGTTTGAAATCGCATCCTAAGTACGAAGAACATTTTCATCCAATTCCCAAACTCCATCATTCAAATTTAATCTCTCGCTGCCATCTACTTCCTGTGATCATCAATTCTAATATCAATAAGTCTCCACACTATTTCCACACCGACGAATCGACTTCTTAGACTACCTCAAATTACCAGATTCTTCGAACATTCAACACATTAACGTGCACATGGTATTCATACTGACCCAAGCACCCGGTCTGAAACAGCGTAAGTTTCAATTTTGCCAATCAAAACGATTGCACAGTTCCGCAGAAAATTTGTGGGTATTATATGGTTAAATGTGATCGTTTGGCAAGTATGGTTTGGGCAGCATGAATCGAGAGATAAAGGTAAATAGGCGGGCATGTAGGTGAGGCTTCGTAGGCATGCAGCCGGTTCATGGTAGCTCAGAGCCGACGATGGTGATGGCGATGGTGGTGGTACGGTGCTACATGGCATATCGGAATGCCAAATTGTTGCGCCACCGTAGTCGGTCGAGTCCGGCCAAAGCAAGTTAGTTGCCCAACGTTGTACTTTTCACTTTTCCCTCACTCCTGGGCACACGTGAAATTTTGTCCAACAGACTTGCACCGTTGGCCCAGAATCCGCGACCACAAACCCGATCTTCTGGATTCTTCTCGCCTCTTCCTACGCGTCCTTGCGTTTCGCGAATGCGATTGTCACATCTTCTGGGTTGCTGGACTTTGAATCGAGCTGATACAGGATAACGAGCGGCTAACGACTATTTGATGGTTAACGTTGCGACATTTTACTTGGATCAAAGTTCTCGAAAGTGTGGAAGAGTTAATCGATTTCGAAATAGTTTAGAGTTAGAGAAAGGTTTAGAAGCGGGAGATCTGTTATAAGTCGTTCGAATTTGACTGGTTAGGTACTTTGATAAGCGGGGTTTGAAAATAGAAAGTTGCGTTTGTTTGGAGAGGTCGGTTTTTCTTGCTACAGTAGACTCTTGTTTTATTGTCACCCTCGGATTTAGCAGCGCCCTCTGGATATACTGCATACGGCTCTTAAAGCTGACACAATATTAAGGGTTCTTTTCTAATCGACAGTGCAAAATCTCTTGATGTCATAAACAGTATTTAAAAATTTTCAAGTTTACTTTCAACAAAATTTTCAACTTTACGAATTTAGAAATTCTCAAAGTAATTTTTGAATTAATAAATTCAGAAATTGGTAGTGTAGAAATATAAGAATTTTAAAGTTGATATTTGCGCGATGTGCGGCGCCTTTGAGACTGCAGTTACCAGTCACTGGTGTATGCAGGTCGGCAAACCGTGGGTAGTGAACAACAAAAGTTTCGTAAATCTTTTGTGGGTCACGCAGCGCTGCAGTCATTTTGACTTTCATATGCTCGGATTTTTATATAAAATATGACTCCATATAAAATATTGCAGTATATAATCTTCTTATGTGTAATTATACTTGTGTGTACAGTTGGAAATATTTCAAAACATCTTATGACACAAATTTTGAGTAAAACTGATTCGAGCAATTTTAATAAACAACTAAAGATTCAGATAATTATTCGAGAACTATATGTGTTTTTTAACTGAAATTTAATTTCATGTAATGCAAGACTTATTGTATTTGTTGTAAGACTTTTGGATGAACTTCTGAAAATATTTCAAAACATCTTATGACTCAAATTTTGAATAAAACTGATTCGAGTAATTTTAATAAACAACTAAAGATTCAGATAATTATTCGAGAACTATATGTGTTTTTTAACTGAAATTTAATTTCATGTAATGCAAGACTTATTGTATTTATTGTAAGACTTTTGGATGAACTTCTAGGTGAAAATATTTCAAAATATTTTATGACTCAAATTTCGAATAAAACTGATTCGAGTAATTTTAATAAACAACTAAAGATTCAGAGAATTATTCGAGAACTATATGTGTTTTTTAACTGAAATTTAATTTCATGTAATGCAAGACTTATTGCATTTATTGCAAGACATGGCTTGAACTTTTAATCAAACAGAAAATTATTCTTGTTTTATAAACACCCTCAATTTACTCGAAACTGGTTTCAGATAATTTGAAATATTATCCAATATGCCCCATTGTTTGTCACATAATCTTACATAGAATTATAAACCAAGAATAGCATCGTATCCCAATATTTTCCGCTCCCATAATCTCGATGACGCGATATAACGAGAGTCAACTGTATTCTGCAACATTCACTCCGAGGAATCTTGTAATTCATCGAGCAATGACTGATCTTTGAAAGTGTCTGAAAAAAATATTAATCATTACCTCCACCTAAAGCGAAATCGCACCGAATATTCAATTTTTTCCTAACGGAGCATAACGATATAATGATTGAGCCAAGTTTCAAACGTTAGTCATAAACCTTAAATTTAAAGTGCACGTGGCGTGAAACGTGTTAACTTTACGGCAGTTACTCAATGGTAGCCAATCAGCGCTTCAGCGTAATTTGCACACAATGACGAAAGTCTAGGTTTTGGTCCAGTAGACGTTGGATTCGTTTCCTTCTCCCGTTATTCGATCATCGATTGTCGCAATGTTTATCCGTTGAACCGGTGTTGTCAAAAGCGGCCGTGCATTCGATGCACCCTGCGTTCCCGTCCGCTTAGGTCCGCTCACTTTCATCGAAGCGGATTATTATCCAGCTTGGCGAGTTGTGCAAGAAGAAGGTATCGCGAATCTTGGTCTGCGAAGTATTTGCTCGTTGCGCGATCTGGAGTCACGTGTACGGTGCACAAATGCTAGATCTGATTCCGTTGATTCAACTTCCGAATCTTGTAACTTCTGATACTCGAGTACTTTTTATATTCAAGTACTTTGTCTGTTTCTATTACTTTGTTTCATCAAACTTTTCTGTTGGTATGCATTTTCAAACAGGATGAGAGTTTTCTCATTTTCAATGAGAAGTTTCATCAAGTCTTTTCGAACGAGAGATCTGAACGTCTGAAATATTTGGAAGTTTCAAACAAGTTTGATTTAATTCTACATGTTGAGTAATTTGAACACTTTGCTGTTTGATGTTTGTCGAGTATTGTTAGCAGCGACAGGTTAAAAATTAAGGTTCAAAAATAAAGAAATCCATCGGTGTAGTACTGTGGAGCTTAAAGAAAATATAGTAATTAATGTATCAAGTTGTGAATAGTCGATCGCATTCACCATGTATCATAAGGAATTTGAAAGATTTCGATTAAGCAATATGGTTACCAGTTGCACAGTGGTCAGGTGTTTCTTCCACCACAGATACTTCTGGTACTCGGGTCCCATAGCGGACACCATGTAGTACAAGTACATTATCACGTGTACAGCGTTGTTTATAAGGTTTCCAAGTGTACCATGTCCTCCAGCGATAAATTTTACGCAGATCCACGTCTCCAGAGGCGTCAACGAGTGGTGGTACAAATGCAAGAACGTCACCTGACTGTCTTTCTTGCGCAGAATGAAGAATATCTGAAATGTAGAACGAATTAGTCGCATAATCATTGAAAGTTTGATAAAAGCATAATTAACAATCTTATGTTTCATCGAATTAATATCCTATGTAGATATAATGTATTTCATTTGCAGTAAAATATATCTAGGTATAATGTATCCTATCTAGAGTAATCCAACAGTAATACAATGCATGGTGATATAACGCGTAGTTATTTAACGGGTTGCGATATAACGGGTGGCGATTTAGCGGATTGTAATATAACGCGTGGCAATTCAGGAGATTGCAATATAACGCGTGGGAATGCAACGCGTGGTGATTCAAAGGATTGCAATATAACGCGAGGTGATTCAGAAGATTGCAATATAACGCGTGGGAATGCAACGCGTGACGATTCAAAGGATTGCAATATAACGCGTTGCGATATAACGCCTGGGAATACAACTCGTGGGAATACAATGCGTGGCGATATAACGCGTGGAAATACAATGCGTGGCGATATAACGCGTGAGAATACAACGCGTGGCAATATAACGCGTGGAAATACGATGCGTGGCGATATAACGCGTGAGAATACAACGCGTGGCAATATAACGCGTGGGAATACAACGCGTGGGTATACAATGCGTGGCGATATAACGCGTGCGAATACAACGCGTGGCGATATAACGCGTGAGAATACAACCCGTGGCGATATAACGCCTGGGAATACAACTCGTGGGAATACAATGCGTGGCGATATAACGCGTGGAAATACAATGCGTGGCGATATAACGCGTGAGAATACAACGCGTGGCAATATAACGCGTGGAAATACGATGCGTGGCGATATAACGCGTGAGAATACAACGCGTGGCAATATAACGCGTGGGAATACAACGCGTGGGTATACAATGCGTGGCGATATAACGCGTGGGAATACAACGCGTGGCGATATAATGCGTGAGAATACAACCCGTGGCGATATAACGCGTGGGAATACAACGCGTGGGGATACAATGCGTGGGAATACAACGCGTGGCGATATAACGCGTGGAAATACAATGCGTGGTGATATAACGCGTGGGAATACAACGCGTGGCGATATATCGTGTGGGAATGCAACGCGTGGTGATATAACGCGTGGGAATACAACGCGTGGCGATATAACGCGTGGGAATGCAAAGCGTGGTGATATAACGCGTGGGAATACAACGCGTGGCGATATAACGCGTGGAAGTACAACACGTGGCGATATAACGCGTGCGAATACAACGCGTGGCGATATAACGCGTGAGAATACAACCCGTGGCGATATAACGCGTGGGAATACAACGCGTGGGGATACAATGCGTGGGAATACAACGCGTGGCGATATAACGCGTGGAAATACAATGCGTGGTGATAGAACGCGTGGGAATACAACGCGTGGCGATATAACGTGTGGGAATGCAACGCGTGGTGATATAACGCGTGGGAATACAACGCGTGGCGATATAACGCGTGGAAGTACAACACGTGGCGATATAACGCGTGGGAATACAACGGGTGGCGATATAACGCGTGGAAGTACAACGCGTGGGAATACAACGCGTGGCGATTCAGAGGATTGCAATTTAACGCATGGGAATACAAAGCGTGGCGATTCAGAGGATTGCAATATAACGCGTGGGAATACAACCCGTGGCGATATAACGCGTGGGAATACAACGCATGGCGATATAACGCGTAGAAATACAACGCGTGGCGATTCAACGAATTGCAATATAACGCGTGGCGATATAACGCGCTGCAACTCAACGCGTGACAATTCAAGAATTTGCAATATAACGCGAATCTAAAGTAAAACATCGAGCTATTTCTTGAAGACCTGTAAATTGACACATCAACTGTCATTTTGCGACCACTTCATGTCATCGACCGATGCTAGAATTTCCACGATTCTTTTTTACAGCAGTTCGCATAACTCGCGTAGGTTGTTGAAGTTCGGTGAAGAATTTGTTGTCGCGTTACATACCGTGTCAGCGAATTCCGTGAATTTGCTGATGAAGTACCACCAACACAGATTGGCCATTCGCAATGCGGACGGGTTATGAGAGTAGTCCACGGGTTGACACTTGTAGCTGTAATCCAACAGCCAGCCGGACATCAGGTGCTGTGAAACAGGAGGTCACGGTCAAGGTACAGTCTTGATTGCTTTTTCACGCTTTGTGCTACTTGCCGTTGGGATATAAAACCAACTTATACTTCTATTTTAATCTACAAGATAATGCAAACTCAAATGTTTTTCAATGCCATGTACACAAGTGATCTAAATGCAGGATATGGGTTAATTAAAATATAGTGTTTAGAAATGACGTGGAGGGAAGCAGATAGTCTTTTGTATTTGTTATTACTTCGATTACTATCACAATTTTTATATTGTGTTTTATAGTTAGGTTTTCTGTTCACTATTTTGTATAGTGTTTTTCAGAAACGTGTCCTTACTATGGTTTTTAGTTCACTCCTTATGGATTTGTCATATTTAATCTCTTCAGGGATGTTTCCAAAGTTACGAAAGACTTAAAATGGTTAAAACCTATGTACCAATAATTGCAAGCAGTAATTTTAAGATAATACCTAAGTAGTTAAGCCATCGGTCCTCTCTGTAAAAAATACAAAATCGATTTTGCCTGTAACTCTTTTCAGTTACGAAACTGGAGCGTTGCGGCAACAAAGAATTAAAACGTGAAAGGCATTGCATCGACCGTTTTTATTCGTCACACGGTGTGTTTTTGTTAACGAAAAATGCTTAATCGTGGATGCGGATTCAAACGTTCACTCTAGAAACTTGTATCGTTCGATTGAAATTTATTGACTTGACGTCGTAAAGATTATGCGCTGATTAGCTGTTCTACTTTTAAATGATTTAAAGGGGTCATTCACATAAAAACTATTGCAAAAATCATCTTTTTAGTGTTTCAGACTAAATTCTCAAATTATGGTACAGGTTGTAATTGAGAACATTTTATTATCTGGAGACTCTCGTTATATTACCTTGTCCTATATGGTCCAGGAAGCAATAGTGGAAATTTCTTATTGTAATAATAAAATTTTTGATGTAGTATGGAATGATTTGTGATATAGCATTCGACTCTGTTGATTATTGCACGTGATAAGATTGGCAATATAATGAGTGGCGATATAGTGAGTGGTAGTCGAGCGCGAGAATGCAACACGTAGTAATTTAACATGTGATAATAGGGCACGTGATTCGACGCGTGGCGATATCACGCGTGGTGATTTGACGCGTGGCGATTTGACGCGTGGCGATTTGACGCATGGCGATATCACGCGTGGTGATTTAACGCATGGCGATATCACGCGTGGTGATTTAACGCGTGGTGATTTGACGCGTGGCGATTTGACGTGTGGCGATATCACGCGTGGTGATTTAACGCGTGGTAATTCGACGCGTGGCGATATAACGCGTGGGAATACAACGCGTGGCGATATAACGCGTGGTAATTCGACGCGTGGCGATTTGACGCGTGGCGATATAACGCGTGGTGATTTGACGCGTGGCGATATCACGCGTGGCGATATCACGCGTGGTGATTTAACGCGTGGTAATTCGACGCGTGGCGATATAACGCGTGGTAATTCGACGCGTGGCGATTTGACGCGTGGCGATATAACGCGTGGGAATACAACGCGTGGCGATATAACGCGTGGTAATTCGACGCGTGGCGATTTGACGCGTGGCGATATCACGCGTGGTGATTTAACGCGTGGTAATTCGACGCGTGGCGATTTGACGCGTGGCGATATAACGCGTGGGAATACAACGCGTGGCGATATAACGCGTGGTAATTCGACGCGTGGCGATTTGACGCGTGGCGATATCACGCGTGGTGATTTAACGCGTGGTAATTCGACGCGTGGTGATTTGACGCGTGGCGATATCACGCGTGGTGATTTAACGCGTGGTAATTCGACGCATGGCGATTTGACGCGTGGCGATTTGACGCGTGGCGATATCACGCGTGGCAATCCGACACGTGGCAAGATAACGCGTGGTGATTTGACGCATGGCAATATAACGCGTGGCAGTATAACGCGTGGTGATATAACGCGTCTTCTGCTTTGATAGAAAGTTTCTTACAACTCCATATTTCACGATGCGTCACAAAAAATCTCTAATTCATAAAAATTGCAATATGACGAGAGTCCAATAATTTCTTTCCACACATCATCCGCTGACCTCTAATTAGGTCGCTCAATCGACCTTTCGATTAAAGCACTGTTTACAAGCGCACTGTTCTTCGGAATCTAAGAGCGAGCGTCTGATGGAAAGTCGAAAACAGGATGCTTCGCCTTTAACGAACCGCGCGCTGAAGTGTACAAATCGATTGAGAAATCTGATGGAAACGCTCGCCGAGAATCGGGTTTACGCAGTTTGTGTTTCTTTTTTTCATTTTGTTTTTGCAACCGCGCGAGTTTCGCGAATCACGCTTTCCCACCCTCTGCCGTTCGTAATCGCGTTGGAAATTCGCGAATTCCGTTCGCTCTGTCTCTTTCAAAATCGACGCGAAATTTCAAGTCGTTTCGTTAGACCAGCTTACAATGCAATCGCGAGTGTTGCAACGCGATTTCCTCTTCTTTCCGTTTGCCTTTGCAAAAATGAGCGCCGGTAAGACTGCAAGTTGAAGTTTCCTTTTTATCTGCGCCAAGTAGTTGCCCTTTTACAAGCGGACTGCTTGAAACTGCTATTGTGGAATTTATTGGAGATGTTTGTCGCTGTTGTGGAGGATAGACGCGTGGAGTTGGAAGTTTAGGGATTTGATCATTTGGAGATTTGGGGATTTGGGAAATTGGAAATTTGGGATTTGGGATTTGGGAGATTTAGAAATTTCAGAAGTGGGGATTGGAGATTGGGAGATTTTGGAGATTTGGGGATTTGGGGATTTGGGGATTTGGGGGTTTGGAGATTTGGGGGTTTAGGGATTTGGGGATTTGGAGATTTGGGGGTTTAGGGATTTGGAGATTTGGAGATTGGGAGATTGGGAGATTGGGAGATTGGGAGATTGGGAGATTGGGAGATTGAGAGATTGGGAGATTGGGAGATTGGGAGATTGGAAGATTGGGAGATTGGGAGATTGGCAAGTTGGGAGATTGGGAGATTGGCAAGTTGGGAGATTGGCAAGTTGGGAGATTGGCAATTTGGGAGATTGGCAGTTTGGGAGATTGGCAAGTTAGGAGATTGGCAAGTTAGGAGATTGGCAAGTTAGGAGATTGGCAAGTTGGGAGATTGGCAATTTGGGAGATTGGCAATTTGGGAGATTGGCAAGTTAGGAGATTGGCAAGTTGGGAGATTGGGAGATTGGGAGTTTGGGAGTTTGGGAGATTGGGAGATTTAGAGATTGAGGGATTTGAAGATTTGGAGATTGACAAATTGGGAAATTGGCAAATGAGACGAGGAGATTGCAAGATTGGGAAATTGGCAAATTGGGAGACGAGGAGATTAGCATATTGGGAGGTTGGGAGATTTGTAGCTTCAAAAATTTGAAGATTTAGATATTTGAAAGTTTAGCGACTTCCAGATTTGAAGATCTGAAGATTTACAGATTGGGAGATTGTAGAGATGTACAGATTATATGAAGTAAAAATTTAAGAACTTTGGAATTGGAAGATTTAGAAGTTTCAGGATTGAAGGATCTATAAATTTGAACACGTAGAGATTTTCAGGTCTGCAAATTCTATGATTTGACGATTTAGAAAATTACATATTTTAAGATTTCACAATCTATAAACTCTACGAGTCACAGATTAAAGTTTCAGATATTTGCAAGTTTAAAAACGTAACATTTTAAACATTCACTTAATTGAACGATTGATCGATAGATTTTATATGGGCCCCGATTGCTATGATCATTGCCCCACATTCAATTAAAATATCAAGTTAATATCTTCCATGCTGACTCCTCCCCTATACCTGTCCCGTTAAAAGAAGTCCTACATCGAAGTGCACCTGCTTCATTCACTTGCTCCTTATAGCTCCGTACATTCCAATTACCAGTATGAAGATACACTGTCTCGTGTACCAGTTGCTTTCACTGTTATACTTCTCGTTCCAAAAACGCTACGTCCCATAGGTATTTGACGCCGACGGCGACTCTATTTTTTTCGTCATTCTCTGACATTTTCGCCCGTTGGCCTACTTGCGTTTGCGGAGAGAGGTGATCGTTGTCCGAGAGCCATGAACTTTGGATCTTATTGAAGAGTCGCATCGATCTCTCGCAAACCTTTCATGTGCATCTGGTCGTCAGTGTTTAGAGAAAGCTTGTGCCGTTTCGAAACGTTCTCGAAACCTTGGAACCGAGTTAGGTTCCTTCTTTAGGGTAAATCCCGGGAGGTGTTTTTGCGGACATAATCGTGTAATTGCTTAGGATTTATTTCTACAACGCCGCATTCTTAAAGGAAAATTGTTGGGGACACTCGGTATGTGGAGATGTTGTTCACCCACTCGTTTAGTGGGGTTTGTGATGAGATAAATTAGGTTCGTTGAATGAGGGTTCGTTTAGGTTTGGTGTTTGGTTAGGTTGAGGCTTCAAAGTGAAAATCTTGAAATAGTATGTTCATGAAAATGTTTATAAATGCATTATAGTCTTCTTATATTGAGAATGTCTATAAATGTGATTATTATGTGGGTTCATTTAAGTTTGATGATGTTTGTTCAGGTTGAGACTTGCTCGAAATGAAAATCTTTAAGTAGTATGTTCATGAAGATGTTTAGAGATGAATATTTGTATAATCTCATTGTATTGAGAACGTCTTTATAAATGTGATTATTATGTAGATTCATTTAGGTTTGACGATGTTTGTTTAGGTTGAGACTTACTCTAAGTGAAAATCATTAAATAGTATGTCCATGAAGATATTTAGAAATGAATTTTTATATAGTTTCATTATATTGAGAGTGTCTTCATAAATGTGATTATTATATGGGTTCATTTAAGTTTGATGACGTTTGTTCAGGTTGAGACTTACTCTAAGTGAAAATCATTAAATAGTACATTCATGAAGATGTTTATAGGTGAATTCTTGTATAGTAGGTTCTCATTATACTGCCTTAGATGATCAGTTTTTGCTGTAGAATTATAGAAGGTTATTCAGAAAGAATGTTCTTATAAATGTAATTATGTGGATTCATTTAGGTTTGACGATGTTTGTTCAGGTTGAGACTTACTCTAAGTGAAAATCATTAAATAGTACGTTCATGAAGATGTTTATAGGTGAATTCTTGTATAGTAGGTTCTCATTATACTGCCTTAGATGATCAGTTTTTGCTGTAGAATTATAGAAGATTATTCAGAAAGAATGTTCTTATAAATGTAATTATGTGGATTCATTTAGGTTTGATGACGTTTGCTCAGGTTGAGACTTACTCCAATTGAAAATCATTAAATAGTATGTCCATGAAGACATTTAGAAATGAATTTTTGTAAAGTTTCATTATATTGAGAACGTCTTTATAAATGAGACTATTATGTGGGTTTGCTTAAGTTTGATGATGTTTGTTCAGGTTGGGACTTCAAAATAAAAATTTTTAAATAGTATGTTCATGAAGATGTCTATAAATGAATTTTTGTATAGCCTCATTATATTGAGAACATCTTTATAAATGTGTTTATATTTGGGTTCGTTTAAGTTTGATGATGTTTGTTCAGGTTGGGACTTCAAAGTAAAAATCTTTAAATAGTATGTTCATGAAGATGTCTATAAATGAATTTTTGTATAGCCTCATTATATTGAGAACATCTTTATAAATGTGTTTATATTTGGGTTCGTTTAAGTTTGATGATGTTTGTTCAGGTTGAGACTTCAAAGTAAAAATCTTTAAATAGTATGTTCATGAAGATATCTATAAATGAATTTTTATATAGTCTCATTATATTAACGTCTTTATAAATGTGTTTATATTTGGGTTCGTTTAAGTTTGATGATGTTTGTTCAGGTTGAGACTTCTTCAAAATGAAAATTCGTTCGAATACATTCAAAAAGAATATTCTTATAGAATGATCGTATGAAAAGAAGATAATTTACCTCGTACATCATTCCAAGCGAGAAGACCACCTGAAACGCGTTATACGCAAGCAGAGCTTCCCTCAGTTTGAACGGTTTCCGGTTAGCCATCACTCGCGGTCCGAATATCGTCACCCCGTACAGATACAAGACGACGATCAAGAAGGTGGGTATAGGCGAGTCCATCAATGGCCAATCGTTGACACGAGGGTCTGAAACTGTTGTGAGGATTTCCGTGTACTGATCCAGGGCCATCCGGACCAGTCCTTGAGCACCTACGAACGTTCGATTCGTGTCCGCCATCTCGATCCTTAGCTCGGGCTCCCTCTCGGCAACCAGTTCCGCCGCTGCTGACGCCATTTCTCTTAACTACAACATTTTTCCTTAATTTCAACTTTCTGTTGAGTCAGCGAAATACGGGAAATTTGCTTAAGAAACTTTGATAGTTACTTGCTAAGACATTTTGTGTTATATTGGTAATACTGAGTGCGTTAATTTTTATTCTGGAGCATCACTCACTTTATTGGACATTCATATTCTTTTGTTTATTCGGCTGTATGTAGTTAATTCTGTATGTGGTTAATTCATTCCGTGCAATAGGTTCAATGGAGCAAAGTAAATTTCAAATTTAGTATACAGTTATCACATCAATAATAATATATTACTTAGCTGTCTATTTTTTCATATGTATGTTTAACTAATAATTATTTGGGATCTCATTCACACAGATAACTAAGCATAGGAAACTCAGGGATGTTAGGGTACCAATAAAGCTTGAGAAACCTAGTGTAAGGTAATTGAAACACACATGCAATTTTAATTATCCCAACTAAACAACTATCTAATAAATACAATAAGAATGATACTGATAGGTCAGAAGGTTTATCTAGTGTCTCTGTGTTAGACAAACCGTCGAACTCATAATCATCCGATGCTCGAAAGATGACACCAGGTACCACTGAAGCGACAGTTTCATAGTGCCATAAGCTTTCAAATAAGCTTTCATAGCCACAGTTCATCTATGACTATGATTCCGACAGGATTTACAGTGCGAAGAAGAGTACAATAGCCCAACCCAAAAAGTCGCAATAAATTGAAGGTTTAAATTTCGCATTAATAACTCTGTCGAGACGCGTAACCGGGTCTCCTTGGATCCGGTCGTCAACACGTTCAAAATTTCGTTGAGGTTATTTTATAGTCCCGCCTTATAAACATTCACGATAACTGAATGGAATCCTATAATACTTTTGGAGAAACCCACGATATATTACGTCAACGACGATACGTTGGTAATATATAAGTAAACGATGATCATTAACGTCGGAACATGTGAAATAGTACGTCTGCATCCTGATTTCAAGGGCGATTCGTAGGTTTATTCGTATTTTTCCATATTCTTTGCTGGTCATCGTAGGTAGATTTCATTTAAAGGTCAAATCTCTGGGTGTTTTTTTGTTACTTGCTGAAATTTGTATATGGTATAATTAAATTGATGTTAGATAGCTCGTTATATGGCCACCATAGCTGTAGTGTAATAAGCAAGGTAATTGCTATGATTTAAAATTATCACACGTTTATTATGTATATTATCACATGTTAATTATTTTATGTTATATTTTCTGTTGGCTGTATGACTGAGTTTACTACCGTTGAAAATTGAGAAACCAATTCCACATCGTCCTTGTTCTAGCGACCGGTTCACGAGTTAAAGAGAATGTAGTCGATAGACGAAGAGGATTCTTCATGATTTACAGCCATGTTCTAGTCAAATTCGAGTCAGGCGGATCCTGAAAGAGCTACTCTATCGTTCTAGGCACGTTCACGCGAGGAAACGTTGCAGATACATAAAACGCGACAGGTCAGAAAGTTCGAACGGACGTCATTCTCTCCTTGAATCTCGTTGCAGCGCAGTTGTTGCTGCAGCAGTAATATCTAATATTTGAATTGCACTCTTGGGTTATCGACTACTATCTCTATATCTTTGGTATGTCTTCGGTAGGTTGTAAAAGATCTACATAGAAATCATCACATATGATGATCTGATGAACTTGTATGCAACGTTGCAGATACAATTTTCATATAGTCCATGTAAATGATATTATGTAGACATAAAATAAGTAAAATGTAAAATTAGGTGAAATCCAAGGAGTAAAAATTTGAGTTTGTGAACACTTGTATTTATAAACTGATGGGTATGAACCGTTGCGGTGTTAAACCAGCAAACAAGAACTTGCTACAACTGATTCTGTAGAATGTAATTATGGACTCATACTGCATTTAATTATACTATACTATTGGGGTTAAAGTGACTCCTCACGAAGGTCTAACGGGGACGTAGGAATTTGGGGCGTAGGAATTTGGGGGCGTAGGAATTCGGAGATGTAGAGATTGAGGAATGTGGGAATTTGGGAATGTAGGAATTTGGGGACGCAGGAATTTGAGGACGTAAGAATTTGGAAATGTAGGAATTTGGAGGTGTAGGAATTTGGGGGCGTAGGAATTTAGGGAACGTAGAAATTTGGGGTCGTAGAAATTTGGAGGCGTAGAGATTTGGGAATGTAGGAATTTGGGCGCGTAGGGATTTGGGCGCGTAGGGATTTGGGCGCGTAGGGATTTGGTAGCGTAGGGATTTGGGAGCGTAAGGATTTGGGCGCGTAGGAATTTGGGGACGTAGGGATTCGGGGACGTAGGGATTCGGGGACGTAGGGATTTAGGCGCGTGGGGATTTGGGCGCGTAGGGATTTCGGCGCGTAGGGATTTGGGTGCGTAGGGATTTCGGCGCGTAGGGATTTGGGCGCGTAGGAATTTGGGGACCTAGGAATTTGGAAATGTAGAAATTTGGGGGTGTGGGGATTTGGGCGCGTAGGAACTCGGTAATATAGAAATTTGGGAATGTAGGAATTTGGGGACGTAGGAATTTAGGGACGGAGGAATTTGGTGACGTAGGAATTTAGGGACGGAGGAATTTGGTGACGTAGAAATTTGGAAATGCAGCTCACACTGCATTTAATTATACTATACTATTTCGGTTAAATAGTCCCATCACAAAAGCCCAAGAATAATAATTCCCAAAGAAAATCTGAAGACACCAAAATTACCTATAACCACAATACCCAAAATAATTACCAAGGAAGTTTCTTCTCAAAGCCAATATTTTTAACACCATAAATAACGAATACCAAGGCAGTGTCCTTTCGTATAATTTTAAATAATAAAACGACGTAATTGAAATTGTAGTCGTGTAACACTATATTTCTTCGAGTATAACGTCGATCACCCAGAAAAGACATTTTTCTTGTTTCCGATTGTCACGATAAATCAACCTTTCAACAGATGCAACACGGCCACCGATTGCAGTCGCAAAATGCATCAGAGACGGTTTGATAAAACTCGGTCGACCCTTCTTTTGAATCGCTGATGGTATTCGCCTTTCTCTTTTGTCTCCTCAGTCCGCTTGTTCTTGTTCATCGTTCCTTTTCATTTTTTGATCGCCCGCTGACTTCTACGGGGAACATAACGTTTGTGGATGTTTTTAACGCTTCAGTTTCCTCGATTAATCTTACGACCTTTGCCAAGGATGTTTTCGGTGAAAAACACTGTGGTTTTGTGTTTGCGAAGGAAACGTTACAATATTTTTATCCAACATAAGCTACATTTTTTGGAATAATTTTCCTCGGGTCACATTATCGAAAACGTCTCTTCTTTACTTCCAACAACACGCCCACAAATTTGTATTCATCGGCCACACATTGAATCATGATCTCCCCACGATGAATAATTTTCCATTGTATTCTTAATTCCCGCTTCTTCGCTTCGTTGGACCAGTTCGATTTATCACGCGTATCACGAAATAATGCATCATGAAAGCGCAATCCTGAATCTCGTTGGACACGGCGAGCCGATCTCATAACTAGACCAGAAAGTCAGACCATGTGTACGTCATCGTTCGAAGGCCACTGTTGGTTGATGAGTTTTTTTTTTTTTATTTTGTAAAACAGATCTAGTTCTTAGCAACAAAAACTCCAATAATGATCAAGTGTGCTTAATTTCAGTAGAGAGTTATACGATGTTGCGCGCTTGTTTTCTCTTCGCGGAATTACGAATAGAAGAGGCTGTTGTAGCAGAATATTTCTCTGCGAATATATTCTGAACTATTCGGTTGAAACACATTAGCTTGGTTATTGGTTAAAAATTTTAGAGGACATGTCACGTGTAGATATTTTGGTTAGATATACATTGTAATGTATAGATGATATGCTTGATGATATAACGCATGTTGGTTTGCTTATGGTGATATAATGAGTGGCGATTTAATTCATGGTCATTTGACGAGATACTATGCAATGCGATGTAATGTGACACGAGGCGATACAACGCGTTGGAGTAGAGTACGTGGTGGTACAATGCGTGGCGATTCAAAGGATTGCAATACGACGCGTGGCGATATAATGCGTGGCCATATAGTGCGTGGCGATATAACGCGTGGTAATACAACTCGTGGCGATACAACGCGTGGAAATATGACGAGTAATAATACCACGCGTGGCGATACGGCGCGTAGTAATACAACGCGTGGCGATACAACGCGTGGCGATATAACGCGTGGTAATACAACGCGTGGCGATACAACGCGTAGAGATATGACGCGTGGTAACACCACGCGTGGCGATACGGCGCGTGGTAATACAACGCGTGGCGATATAACGCGTGGTAATACAACGCGTGGCGATACAACGCGTGGCGATATAACGCGTGGTAATACAATGCGTGACGATACAACGCGTGACGATACAACGCGTGGTAATACAACGCGTGGCAATACAACGCGTGGCGATACAACGCGTGGCGATATAACGCGTGGTAATACAATGCGTGACGATACAACGCGTGACGATACAACGCGTGGTAATACAACGCGTGGCAATACAACGCGTGGCGATACAACGCGTAGTAATACAACGCGTAGCGATACAACGCGTGGCGATACAACGCGTGGTAATACAACGCGTGGTACTACAACGCGTGGCAATACAACGCGTGGCGATACAACGCGTGGCGATACAACGCGTGGTAATACAACGCGTGGTACTACAACGCGTGGCGACATAACGCGTGGTAATACAACGCGTGGCAATATAACGCGTGGTGATACAACGCGCGGTAATTCAGAGGATTGCTATATAACGCGTGGTAATACAACGCGTGGTACTACAACGCGTGGCAATACAACGCGTGGCGATACAACGCGTGGCGATACAACGCGTGGTAATACAACGCGTGGTACTACAACGCGTGGCGACATAACGCGTGGTAATACAACGCGTGGCAATATAACGCGTGGTGATACAACGCGTGGTAATTCAGAGGATTGCTATATAACGCGTGGCGATATAACTCGTGGTGATACAACGCGTGGTAATTCAGAGGATTGCTATATAACGCGTGGCGATATAACGCGTGGTGATACAATGCCTAGCAATATAACGCGTGGCGATTCAGAGGATTGCAATATAACGCGTGGCGATATAACGCGTGGTGATACAACGCCTAGCAATATAACGCGTAGCGATTCAGAGGATTGTAATGTAACGCGTGGCGATTCAGAGGATTGCAATATAACGCGTAGCAATACAAGACGTGATAATTCCACAAATTGCAATATAACGCGTGGCGATACAACGCATTACAATGCATTCCTTTCATCGTATCATCGAAAAATTCTCATTGCACAAAAAGAAAAATCATAACTATAAAATTAATACTGTGTTTCGAAAAAGGTGAACAATCTATCAAACTTGTTTCCCTTGAGGTACTACGCACCAAAGGAACTGGATTTTTGGCTTCACGAAACGATGCTGAAAGTCTTTGTCCTTCGAAGCGTTCATTTGGCCAGTCATGGTCAAATTTAATTAAACGTGAATGACCACCTATAGTTCCTTAATTTTGGGCAATAAAAAAAACTGACAAGGACATCAAAAGTTAAGTGATGCAATTGACATTTTGAAATATTAGGTACCAAAGTCCAAAGTTTAATTTTAATTTTAACTTTGTGTCGTTGACTTCCTGGTCCGATCTCTGGTATCTGTAAGACAGTATGGAGCGAACAAAATTAATTGACAGGCATCGAAGGATCTGATTTATGAAAGCAATTGTTAAAAAGTAAATTCGGGTAAATAGGTTAACGCTATTATGCTTTATCGAATAGTTGGACTAGACCTTGTTCAAGTCCGAAGAAAGCTGTCGTAGATAATGTAGTAAAGCGTGTTTATACAACGCCGCAATTTTCTGAGATTCCTCGCCGTCAGCGAAGAACGGTACTCGTTACAGAGAAAGTCTCGATTATCTTGAGAAGCTGCAAAACGCTGAAGGATGGGCTTATTATTACTACATACGTTCTGGTAACATTCTGATTAACTCGCGTGCTAATAGTTCGATAATTAAATGTTTATGAGCTGTTTTGATCTTTTTTGAACGATCACTTAATCTGTATGTCAATCTTAATACATGTCATGAGTTGCAATATTCTTTGTTACTTGATGTTAAGAGTGTTGGATTAGTGGCCTTGGGAATTTTATGTATTGCTATTTTTAAGTTTGAGAGTTTGAGGAGGTTTGAGGTTAGGAATTTTTGAAGGGGCTGGTTTTGAAATTTTTTAGGTGTGAAGGTTTCTGGTTGTGGATTTTCAAAGAGTTGAAGAGTTTTGAATGCGAGGTGTTTTAAATTTGAGAATTTATAAATTCGCAAGATTTCAAATTTGAGAATTTTCGAATTCTCACGCTTCCAAATTTTCAAGCTCCCAAATTCCCTAGCTCTCAAATTCTCACACCCCCCAATTTCCATTCTCCCAAATTTTCACTCTTCCAAATTCCTACACTTCCAAATTTCCACGCCTCCAAATTTCTACGCTCCCAAATTTCCACGCCCCGAAATATCCACAACCCCCAAATTCCTACGCTTCCAAATTTCCACGCCCCCAAATTCCTACGCTCCCAAATTTCCACGCCCCTAAATTCCTACGCTCCCAAATTTCCACGACCCCAAATTTCTACACTCCCAAATTTCCACGCCCCCAAATTCCTACGCTCCCAAATTTCCACGCCTCCAGATTTCCACGCTCCCAAATTTCCACGCCCCGAAATATCCACAACCCCCAAATTCCTACGCTTCCAAATTTCCACTCTCCGAAATTCTCACTCCCCCAAATTTTCAAACCCCCAAATTCTCACTCCCCTAAATTCTCAAACCCCCAAATTTCCACTCTCCCAAACTCTCACTCTCCCAAATTTCCACTCTCCCGAATTCTCACTCCCCCAAATTCCCATTCCCCCAAATTCTCAAACCCCCAAATTTCCACTCTCCCAAATTCTCACTCCCCCAAATTCTCAAACCCCCAAATTTCCATTCTCCCAAATTCTCACTCCCCCAAATTTCCACTTTCCCAAATCCTGAAACCCCCAAAATCTCACTTCCCCAAATTCTCCCTTCCTCAATTTCTCTCACCACTTCCCCATATCTCCAACACTCATCTTCCAAATGTAAGTATTACAATTAATTCCCGAACGTTCCAATTTCCAACCTCCAAAATCCCCCCCCATAAAAAGTTCCGATTTCGATTCTCGATTTCGATCCATTATGCATCGTGATGACACGAAGAGGAGAAAAGGAGAAAGGTGATCGATGAAGTAGCAAAGCACTCTCGAGAGAGAATTCGAACGCGATAATCATATCGACGATGACGACGATGACGAGCGCGATGCTCGCTCGAACGGCACCTACTAAAACACGGTTGCTTGCTTAGAGTTTAGTGGGTAAGTGTGTCAACCATCCGGTTAAATACCGATCAGCCTGTATAACGCGTCTCTTCCGCCTCGTCACGATCTCTTGCGGTATAGACCGTACGTTTTCTTCCTTGGTCCATATCTACTTTGTGCGCTCCGCTCTTCGCCGCCATCTTTTTTTATAATCGTATGCTTTCCGATCTCCTGTTGATTTGTCACTTTTTAACGCGCCGGTGAATTCTGAGGAAATTACCTTTACAAGAACAAGGGAGAGGATAATCGTAGCCAACTTTCTTCCGACATCTTTTCTTCTACTTGTTCTTTCTTTTTTGAAAGGTCGTTGTTTTCTCGTGCGTGTTTTCACGTAATCTGCGTTACTTGCGAATTATATTTTGTAGTAAACGAGATGCACGAACATGTTTGTAGACGTATATTATTATTAATAAGGCAGCTTTTATTTAGCTTGAGAGTGTGTATCGAACTTGAACAAAGAGGAGGAATAGGACGAAAATGTTAGACAATATGTTATTAAATGATCTTGCAATATTAACTTGGCTTATAATGTCGAGACAGACTCGTGACACCTGTTACAGTTCAAATGTGACTTAAATTATATTTGTATGAAGATTGAATTTTTACTTTGATATCAATTGTATTTTTGTATAATTGAAGATAATTGAATTTAAGGTATACTAACATTTTAGCATTCTTTATTTATCTTAACACTGCAGTAATATTTAGCTAGCCCTGGCTGACGCAACTGCCGAATTTGTAGGTTATGAGGTTAAACCAGATTGTATCAATTCGATATAGTTTTAAGAATTTTCCACTCTAACAGCTTCATCCGATAATAAAAATAGTGTCTACCATATACATTTTCTGCCACATGTTCTACCATATGTGTACATTTTCTCTCTACATACGAAGCTTGCATATACAGTTAATTTTATGTATAATTTTGTATATATGTATAGAGACTGTCTCTCCACATATGAAATCTCTATACACATGTACAATTAATTTTATGTATAATAGTGCACATATGTATAGAGGCTGTCTCTCCACATATGAAGTCTCTATACACATGCACAGTTAATTTTACATATATGTATAGAGTATAATTTTGCATATATGTATAAAGATTGTCTCTCCACATATGAAATCTCTATACACATGCACAGTTAATTTTACATATATGTATAGAGTATAATTTTGCATATATGTATAAAAATTGTCTCTCCACATATGAAGTCTCTATACACATGCACAGTTAATTTTACATATATGTATAGAGTATAATTTTGCATATATGTATAAAGATTGTCTCTCCACATATGAAATCTCTATACACATGCACAGTTAATTTTACATATATGTATAGAGTATAATTTTGCATATATGTATAAAAATTGTCTCTCCACATATGAAGACTCTATACACATGCACAGTTAATTTTACATATATGTATAGAGTATAATTTTGCATATATGTATAAAGATTGTCTGTCCACATACGAAACCTCTACACATATGTACAGTTCATTTCTCGTATAATAGTGCACATATGTATAGAGACTGTCTCTCCACATATGAAGTCTCTATACACATGCACAGTTAATTTTACATATATGTATAGAGTATAATTTTGCATATATGTATAAAGATTGTCTGTCCACATATGAAACCTCTACACCTATGTACAGTTAATTTCTCGTATAATAGTGCACATATGTATAGAGACTGTCTCTCCACATACGATCTCTCTACACACATGTATACACACATGCACCAAACACAAACTTAACTGTAACTACAAAGTTAAATTAAACAGCCATACAAACTTCTATAAACTACATAACTGTGAAACTTTCTGTTACACACAAAATTAACAATACAAATATCTACTGTAATTAGCCACACAAAATAAATCTTCAGAATGAACCATGAAGCCTGATGAGGCTAGTTTCTTCCACTGTCCGAAACGTGTTCTCTCTGACTCACCTTGTCCTCTGCAATTGGGACGTTCGACTAACCCAAAATTTTCTTCTTTCACTCTCTTTTCGGTTTCTCCGTCCGTATTGCGTTTAACAGTTATGTACTTTCAACGTTTATTTGTCTACACCGTTCATATTACCGTAACTTTGTATAACGTTTTTTCGAAAATTGATCAACAATATTCTAATACGAGCTCAAGGTACTTTCTTCATCTTTTTCTTCTGTCCTTTCATTATCGTGACCCAGTTGCACCTCGTACCGAGTTATGTGAAACGGGTTTCGTTAACAGGTTTCGTCTGCACGTGGATCAACGGATATGGTTATTATAACAGTTTCAGTGCAGAAGGTTCTGCTGGATACTAAATCATGATCTAATAACCGGCAACCGTGTCGGCTTGCAATTTTTAGTTGCGGATTATAGTTTGCTATTATAGTTTGTGTGCGATGGAGTTCGCATTTGGTTTTTTTGGAGGGATCTTTGTGATGGTGGGCTAGGGAGATTTTGGGGGTTTGGGATTTTGGGATTTTGGGATTTGGGGATTTGGGGATTTGGGGATTTGGGGATTTGGGGATTTGGGGATTTGGGGATTTGGGGATTTTGGGATTTGGGGATTTGGGGATTTTGGAATTGGGAGCTTTGGAATTGGGGAATTTTGGAATTGAGAGCTTTGGAATTGGGGAGCTTTTGAATTGGGGAATTTTGGAATTGGGAGCTTTGGAATTGGGGAGCTTTGGAATTAGGGAATTTTGGAATTGGGAAATTTGGAATTGGGGAATTCTGGAATTGGGGAATTTTGGAATTGGGGAATTTTGGAATTGAGAAATTTGGAATTGAGGAGCTTTGGAATTGGGGAGCTTTGGAATTGGGGAATTTTGGAATTGGGGAGCTTTGGAATTGGGGAATTTTGGAATTGGGGAGCTTTGGAATTGGGGAATTTTGAAATTGAGGAGCTTTGGAATTCGGAAATTTGGAATTGGGGAATTTTGGAATTCGGAAATTTGGATTTGGGGAATTTTGGAATTGGGAATTTTGGAATTGGAAAATTTGGAATTGGGGAATTTTGGAATTGGGAGCTTTGGAATTGGGGAACTTTGGAATTGGGAAATTTGGAATTGAGGAACTTTGGAATTGGTGAATTTTGGAATTGGGGAGCTTTGGAATTGGGAGCTTTGGAATTGGGGGATTTTGGAATTGGGGAATTTTGGAATTGGGGAATGTTGGAATTGGGGAATTTGGAAATTTGGGAATTTTGGGAGTTTAATATTTCTAGATTTTGTGACTCTCCAACTTTGGAAATTTTGAAATTTCAAGCTAGTAGACTACCATGCAAGGTGGTTCATGTGACTCATACTCCTTGAATAATTTTTTAGGTATTACCTAATTTCTGAAACATTAGCCACCAAAAAAAGTACATGCACCACTACATCATTTTAAATCGTACAATTGTTGTAGCAATTATGTTTTCAAACTTAGCACACTTCAGAAGTTCATCAAGATCTCCTATGTATCATCCCAAACAAAATGGCTGTATCTGAATTAAGAGTTCAATACTTCGACCAACCTAAACTTTGCTAAATCCCCCAAACTCTGCCTATTTCATTACATTATTTATCTCTATTTATTCCTTACTAGAGGAGGAATTCACTATACTTCACAATTTTCCATTATATTATTCATTCCTATTTATTTTTTATTAGAGAAGAAATTCACTATACTTCACAACACTCCATTATATTATTCATTCCTATTTATTCCTCCTCTAATAAGGAATAAATAATACAATGAATCTAATCTAACCTAACAATAACACAAATAAAAAAATAACAGTAACAATAGAAAAGAAAATGCACAAATCTCTCCATTATTTCACGTATAGATTAGAAACCTGTCGACCGATTTCGAACCTTAACCTAAAATCCCTGAACGGAACGTTAAAATCCGAATCATCAAACGATCAAACTTTAGTCGCTTTCTACGCACAGACGCCAGCCAGACTGTCGCAAATAATCATCGACATCTGTACTACCGTTTCTTAGGAACAAGCGGTTGTATAGTTTCCAAGCTGTGAGCCGTGTTCCGTTTGCGCGAAGTTTCTCCTTCGTTTTTTCGACAACCTTAACCTCCTACTTCTGTCGTTCCTATAACATTACGGCCGTATGGTCCGTGAAATTTAACAGCCTGCATATTCATTAACCAGTTAAACGGTTTTTCGTGAAATTTCTACGGTTCTTTCCGAACAAAACGTTCCGAGTACCTAACCTATTTGTTTCTTTCTTCTTCCGGGTTTTTTGCTTCTCATAGATGTGCTACATAATTTCTTTTCTGTGGAAGGAAATTGCTTCCTCTAATTCGGACTTTCTTTTGGAAAGAAATTCTGTGGCGTCGTAGTACATAGTATGTTGAAAAATAGACGAACTTTTTAAATTTAGGGAAAACTAGCGTCATTTATTAAAACCGCCATCTTACATGTTATTTGAAAACAATCCGGCCCTACAAAACACGACAGCAGTTGTTGGAATCGAGCAACGAATTGTAAACTTATAGCGTTTGATGCGGAAGAACCTTTCGTCACCGTGTCACAAAATCATTGCGGTTTGGGGATTTTGGAATTTGGAAATATAAGAATTAGGAATTTTGGAATTTGGGATTAAAAAATTTGGGGATATGGGAATTTGGAAATTTAGAAATTCGGGAAAGTTTGAAATTGGGGCATTTTGGAATTGGGGAATTATGGGATTGGAGAGTTATGGAATTGGGAAATTATGGTATTGGAGAATTATGGAATTGGGGAATTTTAGAATTGGGAATTATGGGATTGGAGAGTTATGGAATTGGGAAATTATGGTATTGGAGAATTATGGAATTGGGGAATTTTGGCATTGGAGAAATTAGAATTGGGAGAATTGGGAATTGGGAAAAGTGGAAATTGGGGAATTAAGGAAATGAGGAAATATGGAATGGGGGAATTATGGGATTGGAGAGTTATGGAATTGGGGAATATTGAAATTGGGAAATTTTGGAATTGGAGAAATTAGAATTGGGAGAATTGGGAATTGGGGAAAGTGGAAATTGGGGAAATTGGGTATTAGGGAATTAAGGAAATGGGGAAATATGGAATTGGGGACTTATGGAATTGGGGAATTATGGAATTGGGAAATTTTGGAATTGGAGAAATTAGAATTGGGAGAATTGGGAATTGGGGAAAGTCGAAATTGGGGAAGTTGGGTATTGGGGAATTAAGGAAATTGGGAAATATGGAATTGGGGAATTATGAGATTGGAGAGTTATGGAATTGGGGAATTTTGGAATTGGGAAATTCTGGAATTGGAGAAATTAGAATTGACAGAATTGGAAATTGGGGAAATTGGGTATTGGGGAATTAAGGAAATGGGGAAATATGGAATTGGGGAATTATGGGATTGGAGAGTTATGGAATTGGGGAATTATGGAACTGGAGAGTTATGGAATTGAGAAATTATGAAATTGGAGAACTATGGAATTGGAGAGTTATGGAATAGGGAAATTATAGAGTTGGGAAATTATGGAATTGGGAAATTATGAAATTGGAGAATTATGGAATTTTAGAGTTATGGAATTGGGGTATTTTAGAATTGGAGAATTTTGGAATTGGGAATTTTGGAATTGGAGAAGCGCAACAAATTGCTAGCGTTGAATATTGCGAGATCTTACCAAAACCGCCAGACGAAACTGCACATTCCTCGAATCAATTGTAACTAGTGATGGGACGAAAGTTTTATTGTTCGGTTAATGTCTCTAAAATCTCCTTGCTGTAATATGGCGATACAAGCGATCACTTGACAGCCACTTGACTGCTCTAACAAATGTAACGCTGTCAGTAGGTTAAACAGTAATTAAACCCGAAGTCGTAACTCATCTCCAACCTTCAATTACCGTTTTATTATTTTAGTTACAGTAATGACTGTCAGTGCGTTCATCAGTAATTAGGTGAAACCATCAACTATTTCGACGTGCCTACTTTGAATAGGAACACAAAGTCATTAATCAGACTGACAATTACGCTTCAGATCACTCGTAATGGAATGTTCTCATTAATCATTAACAATTAATCTGCCTATATTATCTCATTGTCTTCCCCAGTTTTTAAAACGTGTGCACTTAATTGGGTTAACCCGATACGAAGCTTGATCGATCATGGTCTACTTTTGATATTTATACTCCTTTTAAATCATTGACAATACTTCTTTTTGTGCAAAGTGAGATCGTCTAGCCTGTAGACATACCAGCCATTAATAAACCTAATTGCTATCGTGATTTGTCACGATAATTGCCCGAAGATCAGATAGCGTCGTGAGTTTCAAGAGCACGTGGCTGTCATGGTACAGGTAAATAGAAACTTAACGGTATCGGGAACAGTATTGCTTTAAAACCTTGTGCTGGGTACCGGTGGCAAACCATGAGCTGGCGCGGGAAACCAAAGTAGATGCTGTATTTCCACTGTGAGCGGTTTCGGCAAATGAGAGATATTTGGGGGTGTAGGAATTTGGGGACGTGGGAATTTAGGGGCGTGGGAATTTGGGGGCGTAGGGATTTGGGGACATAAGAATTTAGGGGCGTGGGAATTTGGGGGCGTAGGGATTTGGGGGTGTAGAGAATTGGGGGCGTAGGGATTTGGGAGCGTAGGAATTTGGGAGCGTAGGGATTTGGGAGCGTAGAAATTTGGGAGCGTAGGGATTTGGGTGCGTAGGGATTTGGGCGCGTGGGGATTTGGGCGCGTGGGGATTTGGGCGCGTAGGAATTTGGGGACGTAGGGATTCGGGGACGTAGGGATTTAGGCGCGTGGGGATTTGGGCGCGTAGGGATTTGGGAGCGTAGGGATTTGGGCGCGTTGGAATTTGGGGGCGTAGGGATTTGGGAGCGTAGGGATTTGGGAGCGTAGGGATTTGGGTGCGTAGGGATTTGGGAGCGTAGGGATTTGGGAGCGTAGGGATTTGGGAGCGTAGGGATTTGAGCGCGTAAGAATTTAGGGGCGTAGAAATTTGGGAGCGTAGGGATTTGGGTGCGTAGGGATTTGGGCGCGTAGGGATTTGGGGACCCAGGAATTTGGAAATGTAGAAATTTGGAGGCATGGGGATTTGGGTGCGTAGGAATTTGGGGACGTACAGATTTGGGGACGTATGAACTCGGGGACGTAGGAACTCGAGGACATAGGAATTCATACACGTAGGGATTTGGGAACGTAAGTATTTCGAACAATTCGAATCATTACTCCTCTAAATCTCCTGGATCAGTCTCCTACAAACCAATTTCCAACTTTACTACGGTATATACCGTAGACAACCCAGTTCCTAGCGCGAGAGACTCACCCATATTCAAAAGACCTCCCCCCACCCTACCCCACCTTGAAGTCCCAATATTCTAACCTCAAACGTAACTACTCGCGTTTACCAACTGTCCTCATTCTTTCACTCAATTATGCGTTAATACCAATTAGGTATAATACTAATACTAATTATGCGTGAAAATGCTTGTGAGGCATTTTTCTAGTCCAGTAAACCTAACCTTCACGCGCCCCAAGTAATGGTTTGCCATCGGTAGTTGCTTTGCATAGCGACACCGGCTCCATTCTTCTCACTTTCATCTCGAGGTTTCCGGTTTGAAGAAACGGTATTAGCTTCACAATGTCCCCGATTAACCGTGGAACCTCCTCTTCTTCTACGAATACCATCCAAGAAAGCATACCGTACGATTTCAAGAAAGTTGCTGGCCTATCGTTTATCAACGATTCCTACTCGATACTCTTGTTTCTACCTGTCCCCACGGATGCCCGGTTTTTAAAAATCTTCTTTCTCATCCTACTTACGGGGAAGTATCTTTCCCGAAGTCGAAGCTTTCTGAGTTTGTAGAATAGTTCAATTGCTAGTTGGGATTGACCTTGTTATCTGATAAATATTTATGGATCAGTTCGTTTACGTTTGAATATTAATTTAATAGATAGTAGCAATGAACGACTAAAAATAAACGGAAATGAAGTGAATTATTTATGAATGAGTATTTATAGTCGAGTGGGTTAGACGGTCGGAGTTTGCCTCGGGGAAACTTGCGTGGGGGAAAATGGACGTCATCAATGAATAGTAAGCTGAAAGAAACTTGTCTATAGTTCAGGAAGAATTCGATGTCTTCGGAATTTTAGGATGAGGAAATTTCTTTTAAGAATTCTAGGATGTAGACATTTCAGGAGTTTTAGGATGTGAACATTTTTTCAGGTATATGAAGATTTGGGAGTTGTAGGAATATTCAGAATGTTTGCATATTCAGAAACTTGAATATGTATGGTTTAGATAATTAGGACTTTTGGGAATTTGCTAATTAGGCAAATTTCGAGGCTACAGCTTATTGACTTTTTAAAATTGTCAGTAATGTCAAGGACACTTCGTATGTGACTTTCACAGACTCTTGTACAATATGATAAATATACCCATCGATATCATTTAACTTGTCTGAAATATTTGTTCGTGTCTCTCTTATAAAATTAATTAATTTCCCATGTAAATATATGTATCGTACAAGTGACATGTTATAAAGTTACAGAGACTCAAAGTTACTCTAGCTACAAATACACATGTACATGTGTGCAAGTCTTATACATGTACATGTATGCAAGTGTTAGATATGTACAAGTATGCAAGTGTTATACATATACATGTGTGAAAGTGTTGTACATATACATGTGTGAAAGTGTTGTACACATACATGTGTGAAAGTGTTGTACACATCATGTGTGGAAGTGTCATGCACATACATGTATGCAAGTGTTACACATATACATGTGTGCAAGTGTTATACATATATGTACATGTGTAAAAGTGTACATGTGTGAACATACACGTGTGCATGTGTGAAAGTGTACATGTGTGAACATGCACGTGTGCATGTGTGAAAGTGTACATGTGTGAACATACATGTGTACAAGTGTAACACATCTACACATATGCAAATGTTGTACATCTACATGTTATGTTTCTTCAACCTGCTACTGTATGCACATTCCCGAACAGATTAAAACAAGAACTCCACATTCCACAACGCCGTGACTCTTTTATTTTCCATTAATCGTATTATTCTTCAAGCATCTTATAATCCTGTTACACGAGAATTTCTCTCAGCCTTGAAGCTCATTTAAGGCTGGACGATCATTGTGGAATTTCTGCTTCATCCTCGTATCTTTCTTTCGTAATATCAGAAGGTAATATCAGAAAAACTTGGTAAAGCTTCAACGATTAACTAACACATCGTTATGACAACATAAAAGTGGGCTGATTACAATCGAATAAAAAGAAACAGACACAACTACAACATCTTCATTTGTAGATACACATATCTCTACTACATGCAACTTAATTTAAATAACATTAAAGTGGGCTGATTACAATCGGTAGTCGAAGGAAAGGAAACTGAACAAAACTTCTACAGCTTCATTTGTACACATATCTCTACATGTAAAATAACATCAACACAGTAAATATTATTTACACACATCATACTTGTATTAACTCTGAAAGCTGATGAATGTGCAAACACAGATATTTGTTGTCATACTAATGTGTCATATGTACATATGTACTCTACAAGAAAGTAGCAAGTCAACAATTTGAACTTTGTACAGCACACTGTTGATCCTCGAACGAAGTTTCGGCGTCCATATTTTGTTTGACGCGAGGCACGCGTGCCAATCTGACCAGCTGGACCGAAAATGGTCCAGCGACCTTGTGCCGAATATTTCAGACGAGTTTCGTTCTGCTGGTTATGCAACGCGACACGTTTTACGCGCTCTGACATTCTCTACAGAGGTACACGATGCCAGGTAGATGACCATGCAGCTTGAAAAAGAATAGAGTCGTAGCTGCGTAGCGGTTCCGTGTGAACACTTGGGAGTTCAGAGACTAGGGAATCTAACAACGTTTGGAAGTTTGGAAATTGGGGTATTTGGGGATTTGGTAATCCAAGGCGTAGTAATGCAATGCGTGGGAATTCGATGCGTTGTAATGCAACGTGTGGTAATCCTGCGTGTAGTAATCCAGCGTGGGGATATCCAACGCGTAGAAATCCAGCGCGGGGATATCTAATGCGTAGTAATCCAGCGCGTGGATATTCAACGCGTAGTAATGCAACGCATGGTAATTCTAGGAGTAGGAATCTAACGCGTGGTAATCTAACGCGTGGTAATCTAACGCGTAGTAATCCAGCGTGTGGATATCCAACGCGTAGTAATCCAGCGTGTGGATATCCAACGCGTAGTAATGCAACGCATGGTAATTCTAGGAGTAGGAATCTAACGCGTGGTAATCTAACGCGTGGTAATCTAACGCGTAGTAATCCAGCGTGTGGATATCCAACGCGTAGTAATCCAGCGCGTGGATATTCAACGCGTAGTAATGCAACGCATGGTAATTCTAGGAGTAGGAATCTAACGCGTGGTAATCTAACGCGTGGTAATCTAACGCGTAGTAATCCAGCGTGTGGATATCCAACGCGTAGTAATCCAGCGCGTGGATATTCAACGCGTAGTAGTTCCACGCGTAGTAATGCAACGCGTGGTAATTCTAAGCGTACGAATCTAAGGCGTGGTAATCTAACGCGTAGTTAACTAACGCGTAGTAATCCAGCGTGTGGATATCCAACGCGTAGTAATCCAGCGCGTGGATATTCAACGCGTAGTAGTTCCACGCGTAGTAATGCAACGCGTGGTAATTCTAAGCGTACGAATCTAACGCGTGGTAATCTAACGCGTAGTTAACTAACGCGCAATAACCCAGCGCGTAGCTATCAGAGCGCTCTGACTCTCTTCCTCTTCCTACAATTTATTTCCACCTCTAACCGTTTTACAGATATTGTCCCAGTTACCAGAATCCTATATTTTCTATTCGAATCATTGAAAATCTGAGATATACGAGTTTTCTATGTCGGCGGTAAGGAAAAGCGAGAAGATTGAAAGTTTCATCACCTGGGTCAAATTCCTCCATCCGTGTAGCGCATTGTTTATAGGTTAATTTCACTCTGAACACCTGGTGAAAGAGAGGTGATAAGGAAGCGGTATCACTGCAATCCTGATAACGTTCGTTGTTTCAGATAAATGATAACTTGTTTCTATAAATTTCACGGTAAGGAGGTCACATGCGTTCTTTTTCTATTTCGTGTTCTTTAACGATACTGTTAATATTATCTGGGAAGATGCGTCGTAAAGTTTGTTGTTCAGTGCACGTGTCTGCTTGCGGAATAGTAACGAAATCATAAAATGGTAGATGGGAGAAATGGAAGACATGTTAGGTATGTTAGAAATAATGAGAATGTATTAGAAATATTTGAAATGTTAAAAATGGTGGAAAGAGTAGAGACTATAAAAATGAGAAATATACTGAAAACTATTTAAATGATCGTGATAATAAAATTGTCAAAATATTTTAACAAAATGTTATGCGAAATCATAAGTCGTTATGTGACATCATAAAGTGCAACGTCAAAATTGTAACTTTGCTTACTAGACATAAGTGATTAAATTTTATATATTAATTACTAAATACTAATAATATATACTTGAATAAATGACCACTGAGAATGATCACATTCCTTTAACAATTTTTCCAAAACTTTCATCTGTCACTATGAAAACAAACTTTGAAACTTGCCAATATATTGAGCTCTTACTCTGATCTTCTTACTCGAATGTTCATCCTGCTTAGATTATTTATACCATGTTTATGCATGCGACAAGATGAAATACACGAAGTAGCCAACATCTCGACAAAGGAAAATCATTGACATGCGCACGTGACTCCGAGCGATTCGAAACGATTACTAGCCCAGAGGTACGGCGACCCACTTCTGCTTCCGCGGGATGTGCGTTTTGTTTCTTCACTCTTCGTTCGAGCGCAATTTTCGATGACGATGAAATCGATCGTGGATCACGTGAAAGCGAACCACTTCCATGATACAGCTTCATCTTCGATCGATTTTATACAGTCTATCTATTTTATAAAGTTGTAAAATGGTTTGTAGGTTTAGTAATTTAGTTCGAAAATATTTGTGAAGCTTTTTGGGTTCTTATAAAGTGGTAGGAATCTAACGCGTGGTAGTCCAACGTGTAGTAATGCAACGCGTGGTAATTCCAAGCGTAGGAATCTAACGCGTGGTAATCTAACGAGTAGTTAACCAACGCGTAGTAATCCAGCGTGTGGATATCCAATGCATAGTGATCCAACGCGTGGATATTCAACGCGTAGTAGTCCAACGCGTAGTAATGCAACGCGTGGTAATTCCAAGCGTAGGAATCTAACGCGTGGTAATCTAACGAGTAGTTAACCAACGCGTAGTAATCCAGCGTGTGGATATCCAACGCGTAGTGATCCAGCGCATGGATATTCAACGCGTAGTAGTCCAACGCGTAGTAATGCAACACGTGGTAATTCTAAGCGTAGGAATCTAACGTGTGGTAATCTAACGCGTAGTTAACCAACGCGTAATAATCCAGCGTGAGGATATCTAACGCGTGGTGATCTAACGCGTGGATATTCAATGCGTAGTAATCCAACGCGTAGTAATGCAACGCGTGGTAATTCTAAGCGTAGGAATCTAACGCGTGGTAATCTAACGCGTAGTTAACCAACGCGTAGTAATCCAGCGTGTGGATATCCAATGCATAGTGATCCAACGCGTGGATATTCAACGCGTAGTAGTCCAACGCGTAGCAATGCAACGCGTGGTAATTCTAAGCGTAGGAATCTAACGCGTAGTTAACCAACGCGTAGTAATCCAGCGTGTGGATATCCAACGCGTAGTGATCCAGCGCGTGGATATTCAACGCGTAGTAGTCCAACGCGTAGTAATGCAACGCGTGGTAATTCCAAGCGTAGGAATCTAACGCGTGGTAATCTAACGCGTAGTTAACCAACGCGTAGTAATCCAGCGTGTGGATATCCAACGCGTAGTGATCCAACGCGTGGGTATTCAACGCGTAGTAGTCCAACGCGTAATAATGCAACGCGTGGTAATTCCAAGCGTAGGAATCTAACGCGTAGTTAACCAACGCGTAGTAGTCCAGCGTGTGGATATCCAACACGTAGTGATCCAACGCGTGGATATTCAACGCAGGGTGTTTTGTACGAGCGTCTGATCAGTTAGGGTAGTATTCTACTTGCGAAAGCGAAAAGGAGAGTCATTGCTGATAAATTCTCTTACCAACTAGCGCATAACGTGTTCTCTCTGTCAGAAATTACGACTTTTCCTACATTCCTTATTTTCGCACATTGTGTTTCTGAAAAAGAGGCCATAAATCTGTGTCTGTTTCCGATCGAATGAAATTGGGCTGTGTTATAATAATTCCGCTGCACGTTGTTAATCACTGTGCAAATGACTTTTGAAAGTGTTCCCAAACACCATAAATTGAAGTTAATTAATTAAGGCGTGTATTTGCATAAACCGGTTTATTTCGTTTCCATCAAACGCGGTTTTTTTATATGTTTGTTAATGCGTTTAACACTTGTTTGCTTTTTGTAGGTCAATTGAGATGAAACTTTTTTGTCATGTGTATAACTTCTGATATATTTACATTATATTAAAGATGACTATTTAAAAATTATGTCTGGGTGTCTTTGATGAGTGTGGATTATGAAGCTATGCTAGAATGAAGAATGTCTTCTAATGAAAAATGTCGTATAACAAAAAATGTTTTATAACGAAAAATGTCTTATAATGAAATATTTTTTATAATGAAAAATGTCTTATAATGAAGAACGTCTTGTAATGAAAAATGTCTTATAATGAAGAACGTCTTGTAACGAAAAATGTCGTATAATGAAAAATATTTTATAAATAAGGAAAAATGTCTTATAACGAAAAATGTCATATAACGAAAACTGTCTTATAACGAAAAATGTCAAATAACGAAAACTGTCTTCAAAAGAAAAATGCCGTTCTGAGTGAGTTAAAAAATTTTGTCAAAAAGAGCAGCGTTGCTTCTGAATTTTGTATTCAAAATTGAGCTTCCATTGTCGGTATCGATACACAAATAACACTTATCCCTAATTTCGAAAATTAAAAAGATACATGAAAAAGCCATTCGGAGCGCGTTTAAACGCGCGATAAATATGCAAGAATAACGAGATAGTAGTAAAATATGCAAAGCAGGAAAGATAAAAAATATGAAAAATGATTACCTAGGTCCCTATTCTTGAACAATTTTCTTTAGAAATATGCGCATGCATAAATATACATAATTTAACGGTGATCAAGCGAATGTTACAAATGACACGCTGCCGAGTATAAAAGCTTGATACGATTTGATAAGATAAAATTACTGTCTAACAGCACTTATGACACTGAAGTTTAAAATTGATCACATAAAATTCTATAATTTAATCAATATTCTTAATGAGCTCCAGATGAGGTATAATCATTCGAAAATTGCACGTTCGTTTATTAACGAACGATCCATTAATAATTTCAAGCAGAGTTCATGTGAAAGTAATGAAGTATTAATTAAAACCTAAGCCTCAAATTAATATACCATAAGTGGTGTTTTCTGTTACTTTTAAGTTAAATTTTAAATTATTTGTAACGTGCCATTGCAGCATCATAACATCTTAATGATTCGTTAATAGATTTTTGATGCGATTAATTGAAAAATGATTAAGATGAACTTCTGGTCATCAATGCTTCATCTTCAACAAGAAAATTAATATTAAAACCTACTTTAAAATCGAAGATAAAGACACTTATATAACATTTTTTATGTGGATGGAAATATTTTAATAAGCACTTCTCGTGTATTAAAATAAGTGCACTGCAAATATGTGATTATATGCAAATATAAAATTAAAATTATAAAATTGCTAATTTTCCTAAAAGCATCATTAGCTTTACAAGACATAAATAACACCTCGTAAGGTGTGCATTGTGTAAATTTTATCGAATATTTGGTAAGATATATGTTTTCTAAATATCAAATAAGTGTCCTTAATAAGTCGGTCTCTACTTTCGAAGTTAGCACGTCAACGGCATAGCACGTTGCGTTCTACTTGTTTAATGCACCAGTATTAAGTGTACCATATCAATGATGATTCACAGGTTTTTGGATTAAATCGATAGCTGCAAGTTTTTACCGACGGTTTTTTGCCTGTTGGAGTTCTTAAACATTCGATCTATGAAGGTTTGATGATCCTTCGGATTTGTGGACTTTGAAATTTTTAGAGTTAGGCACTTTGGAAGTTTCGAACTTTTAAGAAAGCCTCAGGTCTCTTTTGAACTTTTAAGAATTTGGGATTTTTGTCATTTGGGACAGAGAGTGAAATTTTTACAGTTTGGGACATCGAGAGGCTCTGACAGTTTATGATGAAGTGATAATGGATCGAATGAAAATGCACCCGGTACTTCTTTGAAATCGATTAAATAGCGATTTAGTTTCTATCTTCGTGCATAATGACAGTCGCTGTTGAAGCGTATCGATAAATGAAAAACGACGAAAGTGTTGGGCGAGACCTACGTTGCCTTATGGATGAATATTGCAGATTCATTTGAACCACTCTCACTTTTCTATGTTTGCTTCGATGATATTGAGAATGATCGTATTAAGTCGGTTTTAATAGACTGTGATGCAAATTGTGAATGGAATCACATTTCCGCTTATGATATATAATGTATAAACACACGTGTATTAGTTTTAAAGATTTAAAATTGTAAGAATTTTGAGGATGCAAGTAATTGTAAGTAACTGTAAATAATTGTAAGTAATTGTAAGTAATTGTAAGAAAAATTTCTTATCAAGATCTTCGATACCAAAGTGCATAAAATTTTGATAAAAACTTTGCCAACAAAGTGCACAAAATATAAATTCAATTCGAAGTACCTCAGCAATTTCATAACAAATGTGACATAAGCAGTTCAGCTCCATTTACGTACCAATGAACAATAACAATACACATTTTCTGCCTATCATCCAGATAAATTTCCCTCCATAAACCTTGGATAGGAAACATGAAGGTACAAGAGAAATAGTCACACGAAGAAACTGCAAATTACACCGAAATAAAAGCATCAATAAATATAACCGCAAAGACAGCATCTTTCGTTCAACATAACATTATAAACGAGGATATCAATGAAAACATGTGGCTCATAATGACCGTTTATGTCCATGCGATACGAGGACCACCGCCGGTACTCTTCCTCTCAATAATTAGACTTTCAGTACGTCTATTTTCACCTCGCTTTAATAATAAGTTACTGCCGCTTTCGAGTCTTCAAATCGGTTAGTACATCGGTATGTGTCATCGGTACCCGGTTTCCTAACTGCGACTCTTCTTTTAACAGCTGGTATTTACTGCGTTAGAGAATATGTGTCATTCCTGCAGATTTCGTGTTGCTCTAGATACCGTTATTTTAAATTTGCTAGCTTTTATATTAGCTAGCTTTTAAATTAGCTATGTGTATTTTTAAGCGGTTGGCTAACAAGGTGTTTTGTGGATGTTGGGATTCTGAAAGTTTTGGGATATTCGGAAATTTGGAGATTTGAGGAATGTGGAGATATTAGTGTTTTAGAGATCTAAGGTATGTAGTGATATAGGGATGCAGGGATGTAGGGGTACTCTGCTCTGTATATATCTACTCTGAAGTGGTTGGCTAACAAGGTGTTTTGTGGATGTTGGGATTCTGGAAGTTTTGGGGTATTCGGAAATTTGGAGATTTGAAGGATGTGGAGATATTAGTGTTTTAGAGATCTAAGGGATGTAGTGATATAGGGATGCAGGGATGTACGGATACTCTGCTCTGCATATATCTACTCTGAAATGTTTGATTATCAAGGCATGTTGTGGATGTTGGATTCTAGAAATTTAGGGACCTGCAGAAATTTAGAGATCTGAGGGATGTGGAGATATTAGAGTTTTGAAGATCTAAGGGATGTAGTGATATAGGGATGCAGGGATGTAGGGATATTCTGCTTTGTATCTACTCTGAAGTGGTTGGCTAACAAGGTGTTTTGTGGATGTTGGATTCTAGAAATTTAGGGACCTGCAGAAATTTAGAGATCTGAGGGATGTGGAGATATTAGAGTTTTGAAGATCTAAGGGATGTAGTGATATAGGGATGGAGGAATGTAGGGATACTCTGCTCTGCATATATCTACTCTGAAATGTTTGATTATCAAGGTATGTTGTGGATGTTGGATTCTAGAAATTTAGGGACCTGCAGAAATTTAGATATCTGAGGGATTTGGAGATATTAGTGTTTTGGAAATCTAAGGGATGCAGGAATGTAGGGATACTCTGCTCTGCATATTTCTACTCTGAAATATTTGGTTATCAAGGCATGTTGTGGATGTTGGATTCTAGAAATTTAGGGACCTGCAGCAATTTAGAGATCTGAGGGATGTAGTGATATAAGAGTTTTAGAGATCTGTGGGATGTAGTGATACAGGAGTTTTAGAAATCCAGGAGATTTTGATTTTAAGGATCTGAAGGATCGAGGGACTCAGAGTTTGGATCATTGTTTCTAAGCACTTAGAGAAAGTCACAAGCGTTCCAAGAGAAGGTCCTAACCATTTAGAGTTTCAGAGATCTGAAGATTCTATAAATCCAAAGTTCTGAATAAAATTCTATAAATCCAAAGTTCTGAATAAAATTCTATAAATCGAAAGTTCTGAGTATGAACTCCTAAGAATGTAGGAGGTCATAAGATCTAAGGGATCTTGAAGTTTAAGGATCCAGTAGCTCAAAGGATTCACAGCTTGAATCAGAGTTTCAGGAATCTGAAGGTTCTTAGCATTTAGTATTTTATGAATCTGAAGGTTTTATGAATTTTATTGACTCTTAACGATGTAAGGATTTCTGAGATGTACAAGATGTTAGGTATCTAGAGGTTCTAGCTGCTTAGAGATTGTGGGAGTTTGCAACTTTAGAGTTGCAGGATTCAAAGCTTCAGACGGGTGCACTAAATATGTGTTCTACATAGGTGTTCTGGTGATCCAAGCTTGTTAGAAATGTATAGGTTTTAAGAATATATCAATTAAGAGATTCTAGAGGTCCAGTGTCTACCTGTGTCTACCTGTTCAGTTAGAACCTGAGTGCCTGAACAATGAAACTCTAAGGATTCTGGGGCCTACATAAAATCTATATATTCCAGGTTGTAGAAATACATGGACGTACGAATAACAAACATAAACTTCTCACTACATATCAATGCATCCGACCACATTCGTACAAAGCATTCGAACTCCAGAACAAAGAAAATTGAAACACTTCTCCGAAAAGAGTTACACATCCACTCATAAAAGGCGTATCAAAATCCGATTTACCTTGTTGCAAGTAAAAAGTCGCGTTCCAAAGTAAAAGTTCGATCACTGCACCGTTTCCGCCGACCTCGATAATCCAGGAGCAGATATCCCACGAAAAACTTTTTCCACCAACCGGAGATCTGATTCGAAGTCCTCACTCCGAACAGAGTTCACTGACTGCGGCTATTTATCAAGTTGACGATCACAAAGTGTTCCTCACATAAAATAGTCACACTCGAGACGAACACAAGATCACAATTACGATGGGACGCGTTCGCGAGGACACACGCTCGTTTTCGGCAATGCGTGCGTGTGTGTGTTTGTTCGCGAGCGTGTGCACGCGTGTACGCGAATACACATGTACAAAGTGTGGGTCGAACGATCGATGCTGCGTGAATAGTCCGCGGCGGAGCGGACTGACGGCTTAAGTATTGGTTAAGCAAGTGGGGTTCGGGTAAGAGCGGCGAGTAGGGTGGGAGCGTGTGGGCCTTAGGTGATCGCCTAAAATCCTGTGCCACGGGGAGTCAAGGTCTGTATCCCTTCCTTGCCGAGTAGGTCGCGAGAGAGGGGGTCACCTGTGTACACCCTCCGGCCAAGGTCGTTCGGCTGCTACGAACGCGTTCCTGTACGCACCTGTGCCCGAATGGTGCCTCTCCACCGATCTTTGACCTTCTTTCGTAACCTATTTTGTACTTATAGTAACCCCATTGTGGCAGATGATTGAGGAGAGGCATTTTTTTGGGATATATTAATGGTGGAATTTTGGGGATTTGGGGATTTGGGGATTAGGAAATATGGGGATTTGGGAATTTGGGAACTTGGGACTTGGGAATTTGGGAATTTGGGAATTGGGGAATTATGAAAGTGGGGAATTAGGGAATTGGTGAATTAGGGAATTGGGGAATTGGGGAATTAGGGAATTGGGGAATTATGGAATTTGGAAATTAGGAAATTGGGGAATTAGGGTATTGGGGAATTATGGACTTGGGAAATTATGGAATTGGGAGATTATGGAATTAGGAAATTATGGAATTGGGGAGTTAGGGAATTGGGGAGTTAGGGAATTGGGGAGTTATGGAATTAGGAAATTGTGGAATTGGGAAATTATGGAATTGGGGAGTTATGGAATGAGGAAATTATGGAATTGAGGAATTATGGAATTGGGAAATTATGGAATTGGGGAATTAGGGAATTGGGGAGTTATGGAATTAGGAAATTGTGGAATTAGGAAATTATGGAATTGGAAAATTGAGAAATTGGGGAGTTGGGAAATTATGGAATTGGAAAATTGAGAAATTGGGGAGTTGGGAAATTGGGAAATTGGGAAAATGGGAATTGGGGAACTATGGAACCGGGGAATTAGGGAGTTAGGAAATTAACAAATTAGGGAATCAGAGAATTAAAATTGTGCAAACGTAACTAAGTAACCTGTCAATTTACCAGCACATGAATTGCTCACAAGTGATATCATTCTACAGGTCTATGAATGATTTAAATCTCTTTTTTTTATTAATTACGCTACTTTAACACCGACACACTAGTTTTTCTGTATCTCCTCTCAACCATGGAATGCATTCATTCATTTATTGTACGCAAAAATAAAAACTTGAAATGTCACGCCAGGATTGTACAAAGAAATGTCTTATCGAATATTAATATACTTCATGCAATACATTGAAAGCAGTAAAAGATCACGGTATGCTGTCTCGAATAGTTCAGTTTACGACCTCGCGCTGTCATGGTGGCGATCAGCGTTGTATTTGCGCAGGAAGCTGAAAGAAATCCTTTTCATTCGGTTTGTTTGATATTATCACACGTGTTATTCACTTTGGAACTTGTCGAACACGTCAATTTTTATTATTTCCTGTTTACGTCAACTTGACCAATCAAATTTTACGTTAAATTTGACCAATCGAATTTTAATATTATATTACGTCAGTTTGTCTGATGTATCTTTGTTTATTCATCTTAATTAGTTTTATTGGTTATCTCATTTTTTTGAATCTACAAAATTGTGACTATGCAAAATCGAGTTTCGAAGTCGAAAATTCTTGCATCGATGTTACGTGTTGATGAAGTAATGTGACGAAGCTAATAGAGTTGCAGAGTTAAACTTGGACTATTTGTGTACCTCTTGTACGTCACGAGTCTTGGGAAATTATAGAACTGGGGAATTATGGAATTGGAGAGTTATGGAATTGGAGAAATTAGAATTGGTAGAATTGGGAATTGGGGAATTAGGGTATTGGGGAATTATGGAATTGGGTAATTATGGAATTGGCGAATTATGGAATTGGGAAATTATGGAATTGGGAGATTATGGAATTGGGAAATTATGGAATTGGGGAATTAGGGAATTGGGGAGTTATGGAATTTGGAAATTGTGGAATTGGGAAATTATGGAATTGAGGAGTTATGGAATTAGGAAATTGTGGAATCTGGGAATTATGGAATCGGGGAATTATGGAATTTGGAAATTAGGAAATTGGGGAATTAAGATATTGGGGTATTATGGAATTGGGGAATAGTGGTTCGTGACTTATACTTCAGCTGTGATTAATTTTAATCGAATTTTGAATACGTTCAATTTGAGTTTCAAGTCCGATTATAATTTACACAGTCAACAATTGACACAGCATTTAATATCAAGTTGACATAACATTTCTTTGTCTGTTTTGATATTGTAAAGATTAGTCAGTTGTGACGCATCTGACAAATAAATCATAGCGCAAGGGGTTATACGAGTGTTGTCCACGTCAGCTGTATAATCACTCGTATAATTATTTTACGTTTGAATAATCATTTCTTATAAGAAAAATATAGCAATTAGAGAAAGAAACGAGAGTTGACAGTGAGTGGAACGATGAGTTCGCAGAAGAAGATAAAAAGAGGCGATCAATGATCACCTTGAACTTGTTTGGGACAGTGTCATAACTATCCACGTTTCGATCTTTGATCTCCAGAAATATACATATGTATATTTATATATGTATGTATTCTAAGAAACATCACAAGCACTTAACATGAATCTCGTTTTCATTCTATGGAAATGAGGGAAAATTGGATGTCAGTAAAAAATTGCTATGTTAATATTAATTCTATTAATTTGCGTTGCGACATCTCGAATGCAACGTGATCTTCCTAGTAATTGAATAAGAAAAAAATTGATCACTAATTGCAAAATGGCTGTACTGGATATTATTCTGAATAATTAGTAAAATGTATCATACATGTCTCTCTCTCGTTTAAGTCACAAATTAGATTTTCAAATATCAATAATACTTGGGAAATTGGGAAATTGAGAAATTGGGAAATTGGGAAATTGGAGAATTATGGAATTGGGAATTTATGGAACTGGGGAATTATGGAATTGGGAAATTATGGAAACGGAAAAATGTGGAATTTGGAAATTAGGAAATTGGGGAATTAAGGTATTGGGGAATTATGGAATTGGGAAATTATGGAAACGGAAAAATATGGAATTTGGAAATTAGGAAATTGGGGAATTAAGGTATTGGGGAATTATGGAATTGGGAAATTTTGGAATTGGGGAGCTTTGGAATTGAGGAATTTTGGAATTGGGGAGCTTTGGAATTCGGGAGCTTTGGAATTGGGAAGCTTTGGAATTGGAGAGCTTTGGAATTGGGGAATTATGGAATTGGGAAATTATGGAATTGGGGAATTATGGAATTGGGAAATTATGGAAACGGAAAAATATGGAATTTGGAAATTAGGAAATTGGGGAATTAAGGTATTGGGGAATTATGGAATTGGGAAATTTTGGAATTGGGGAGCTTTGGAATTGAGGAATTTTGGAATTGGGGAGCTTTGGAATTCGGGAGCTTTGGAATTGGGAAGCTTTGGAATTGGAGAGCTTTGGAATTGGGGAATTATGGAATTGGGAAATTATGGAATTGGGAGATTATGGAATTGGAAAATTATGGAATTGGGAAATTATGGTATTGGGGAATTATGGAATTGGGAAATTATGGAATTGGGGAGTTATGGAATTAGGAAATTGTGGAATTGGGAAATTATGGAATTGGGAAATTATGGAATTGGGGAGTTATCGAAGAATCCCACATTCTTTCCAGTTATTGTTTAATTAGGATATCTGTATCTGTGTCTACATGAATAAAGCAGTAATCAGTAACTATTTATCTACAATATTGTTATTTATCTGTGCTATCAATCGCTGAGAAAATAACTTTTCTCAAAATCAATATTTCCGATGATGCTCAGATATTCCATCATTAACACATTGATTCTACATCGAATTGAGCCATGCAGCTTTCTCTCGTATTCAGTGCAGTAGATTAAGGTCGCTTCTTCTACATGGTAGATCAAGATATGAAGAAGAACAGTCACGTGTAATTCTTTAATATTTTATTTTACGTCACACTTCGAACAGGGGTGTACCCTGTGTATAGGATCATACATAATATTATAGAATTTATATGCGCAACTTACTTTGCATTTCGGTTTCCATTATAACTTAAGTGAGTTTTCCAGTAATAATTTTTTACATTTTCAAAATTTCAGATAAGTTCTTACGTGACTACTTTATGCCGTAGTTAAGTTTATCTACCTTTCGTGTATTATTTTCGACGTTAAATAATATTTGATAAGTCCAAGTAATGTACAAACTATGTACCTTGATGTACTGATTACAAGTTTTAAGGAAATGTGTTATTTTGTCGGTGCCTGTATCGAAAAAGAGAATTGCAACCATCACGCAACTTTTTCGAAAAGAAAGATAACAGTTACTTAAAATTATCTGAATAACAAATGATTTGAGAGGTAATTGTGTGAAACGTTAGTGAAATATTAGGGCTTTGAGAGTTTAGAATTTTTATGATTTAGAACGTTAAGAGCTTCGGGCTTTGAGAGCTTAAAATTTTGGTAATTTGGGACTTTGAGAGTTTGGGGCTTTGAGAGTTTAAATCTTTGGTAATTTGGGACTTTGAGGGTTTGGGGCTCTGAGAGTTGTGGACTTTGAGAGTTTGGAGCTGTAAGAGTTGTGGACGTTGAGAGTTTGGAGCTCTGAGAATTTAAATCGTTGGTAATTTGGGACTTTGAGTTTGGGGCTCTGAGAGTTGTGGACTTTGAGAGTTTGGAGCTGTGAGAGTTGCGGACTTTGAGAGTTTGGGGCTCTGAGAGTTGTGGACTTTGAGAGTTTGGAGCTGTGAGAGTTGTGAACTTTGAGAGTTTGGATCCTGAGAGTTTAAATCCTTGGTAATTTGGGACCTTGAGAATTTGGGGCTCTGAGAGTTGTGGACTTTGAGAGTTTGGAGCTGTAAGAGTTGTGGACGTTGAGAGTTTGGGGCTCTGAGAGTTGTGGACTTTGAGAGTTTGGAGCTGTGAGAGTTGCGGACTTTGAGAGTTTGGGGCTCTGAGAGTTGTGGACTTTGAGAGTTTGGAGCTGTGAGAGTTGTGAACTTTGAGAGTTTGGATCCTGAGAGTTTAAATCCTTGGTAATTTGGGACTTTGAGAGTTTGGGGCTCTGAGAGTTGCGGACTTTGAGAGTTTGGGGCTCTGAGAGTTGTGGACTTTGAGAGTTTGGATCCTGAGAGTTTAAATCCTTGGTAATTTGGGACTTTGAGAGTTTGGGGCTCTGAGAGTTGTGAACTTTGAGAGTTTGGAGCTCTGAGAGTTTAAATCTTTGGAAGCTTCCTACTTTGAGAGATAGGTGCTTCGACAGTTTAGAATTTCCCTAAGTAGGGACTTTAGAAGTTTGCGACTTTGAGAGCTCAAGTCTTTGGAAGCTTGGTACCTTGACAATTTATGACTTTGAGAGTTTGGAATTTTGGTCAGTTCAGACGTTAAAATTTTGTAACTCTGTAAGTTTATCACTTGAGTTCGTGTGAATTTAGGAATATAGAACATTGCTAGATATTGAGAAAATGACTGTAGAAGTTTGGCACTGTAGGCCACTGAGAGTTTTTTGCTTTGAGAGTTTTTTTCCTAAGTTTGGAAGAGTTCCTCGTTTCTCTATATTCTAAAATAGTATTTCAATCTATAACATAAATCTATTTTCCCTCTCTTCTCAAATTTTCCTCAAATCCTCCCAAAACACCATTTCATTCTAACATAGTTCTCCCAACATACCTCTAACATAGTTCCCCCAATTATCGACTCCATACTGTCGCCCCAAAGCCATCATCCATCCTTCCATCACTCCCCGATAAGAAAACCCCAACTTTCACTATTCCCGAAATCGCGTTAACGTTAATTACCGGGGCGAAATTCGATCCACATACACGGTACGTGACCAAATATGCATAATCCGTGGAAGCGCGTTTTGCAATCGAAATATCGATGACAAGAAAAGTGGACTGTGAACCTGTACCTTTCTTTTTCTTTTTTCGAGTTGAAACACAATTAGCCGTGGCGGACGTTTAAGCTTAATAAAACCGAGATTCCGAGAAACTTGTCGTTTACAGGTGGATTAGGGAATTGTTATGTAATATTTAGTTAACTGTGTCACGGACGCATTAACTGCGAGAGATGAATTTCGTCGGGGAATACGCGGTGAACTTCGTTCAGCGAGGACCGGTAACTTCGGACAGAAACCAGTTTGACGTTTTTTTCGAGGTCGAGAACATCGATGTCATCGATAATGATATCGCGGAACGTGGATCCGTTATTTTGTTTAAGAAGATTAACTTTCTTAATACACGATTTCATTCGTATTTGTTAGGTGAGGTTAAGTTCGATCGGTGAGGTTAAGTTCGACCGGTGAGGTTAGTTGCGACCGGTGAGGTTAGGTTCGATTAGTGAGGTCAGGTTCAAGGGAATATTTACGCTATGATTATATATTTTAACTTTGTAGGATGTTTTTAAGAATTATTTTAAGAAGTACGTAAGTAATATAATGATTGTGGTAAATTCCTACGCCTTCAAATTTCCACGCCCCCAAATTCTTACGCTATCGAATTTCCACGCCCCCAAATTCCTACGCTCCCAAATTTCCACGCCCCTAAATTCCTACATTCCCAAATTTCCACGACCCTTAATTCTTACGCTCTCAAATTTCCACGCTCTTAAATTCTTACGCTCTTAAATTTCCACGCTCTTAAATTCTTACGCTCCCAAATTTCCACGCTCTTAAATTCTTACGTTCCTAAATCTCTACGCTCCCGAATTTCTACGCCCCCAAATTCCTACGCTCCCAAATTTCCACGCCCCTAAATTTTTACGCTCCCAATTTTCCATGCCCCCAAATTCCTACGCCTTCAAATTTCCACGCCCCCAAATTCTTACGCTATCGAATTTCCACGCCCCTAAATTCCTACGCTCCCAAATTTCCACGCCCCCAAATTCCTACGCTCTGAAATTCTCACGCCCCTAAATTCCTACACTCCCAAATTTCCACGCCCTTAAATTCTTACGCTCCCAAATTTCCACGCCCCCAAATTCTTACGCTCCCAAATTTCCACGCCCCGAAATTCTTACGTCCCTAAATCTTTACGCTTGCAAATTTCTACGCTCCCAAATTTCTACGCCCCCAAATTCGTACGCTCCCAAATTTCTACGCCCCCAAATTCGTACGCTCCAAAATTTCCACACCAGGTTTGGTATATGATTTTAGTTAGATTACCTTGTTGCGTAGGTCAAATTAGGGGACACTTAGAGTCTTCCTCTGCTGCAATAAGAAAAATAAGTTTCAAAATTAACTTAAAAAATCAACTAAATAGTAGAAATTGTAGTAGTGCAACATAGTCATATTTTTTCATTATCTACTATTAAAATATTGCAATCAAGCCTCATTATTTTTTTCCTTGCTCTTACAAAAATGATGCGTTTATGCATTAAGATTTCTTCAAGTTCTAACAGCATTTGATATTTGGCAATCTAAATATGTAAGATTTCGAACGTTTAGGTTTCGTATCTTCAGGTCGCACATTCCGGAATAAAAAAATTTGTACATCTAATACAAGTCCTGTGTTAAAATTATACGTACAATTTTTGGAAGGGTTTATTCTTAGCTCATAAAATGGATCTAAAAATGAAAACATTAGCGGAACCAGTTCCTTAAGCTTCAAGCTAATATTACAAGTCCTATGTATACTTCAATTGTATAATTTTATATTATTACATAATATGTAACTGTATGTTAATTTTGTGAAGGACCATGTATTCTCAGCTCACACAATCGTGGATCTAAAAATGAAAACACTAGCGGAACTAGTTCCCCAAGCTCGAGGATAATGAAACCAAGCTTCGTTACTCAGGAGTCCATTTTCATGCTGCTCACGTTCTGCCGGTAATAGAAACGCGGAGATTCCCGCGATACGCGATTACTCTTCCTTTCGTATACGACAGTAAATTCTGTGACAATCCACGACGAAAGGGAACACTGCGACCTACCACAAACTCTAATGCATCAGTGAACACTTTCTTCCAAAAATTTCAAAGACTTTAGGAATTTTCAGATGTTTACCAAGTGCGCGAGTGGACTCGAACCCAGGTGGATTTATTCGAACGTGTTTATGGAGGAGATAGGGATCTTTCTCCATTTAACATGTCTGGTGTACCAGTATTTTGTGTCAACAGAATAGAATAATTCCGATTCTACTCACGAATCAAGGTCGAGTTTCTTGCAGTTCTTGATGTAACCGAATTCGCTGTTTGTTCGAGTTTGTCTAGGCTTTTGTTACTTAATACAAGACTTGTTTATTTTATGGTAATACTGAAGATAATGGTTTATTATATTTTTTGCAGGAAATATTTCATTTAGACATTTTCTAAGTGACGAATTAGAAGTCCCTCACTTTTTTTATTTTAGGAATTTTATTTTAACAGATCATTTTGATCTTGACAGGTCATCTTTTAAATTCTTAAATTGAGAGTTTTTCAAAGTTACAAATTTTTAAAAGTCATAAATTTGTAACATCTTCAAATTTTGCAAATTTAGATGTATTTGATATTTTAAACAATATAAAACCACTGTATGTTTAACATTATCTAGTGGATTATTTCTCGTGACATATAAAAGCTTCCTATATGGAGGAAACAGCTTATATTTCTTTTTTTAATAAGATGAAGATGAAGGAGCGCCTAATGAACAGCTACCATCTTGCGCTTCAAGATGGCGTGAAAGGTAACATCTCGGCTCGTCTCGCAATTAGTGAACTCTGTTAACATCTCGTGTTACCTACATGTTATACAAAATAGTACTTATTGTTATTATTTTTTATATTACTGACACTTACATATTATCAACGAAAAAGTACTAAAATCTCATGTATTTACTATTATCTTAAAATATTGGTAATTTGAGAAGTTGAGAGTGTTGAGCTTTGAGAGTTGTGGACTTTGAGAGTTTGGGGCTCTGAGAGTTTAAATCGTTGGTAATTTGGGACTTTGAGAGTTTGGGGCTCTGAGAATTATGGACTTTGAGAGTTTGGGGCTCTGAGAGTTTAAATTGTTGGTAGTTTGGGACTTTGAGAGTTTAAATCGTTGGTAATTTGGAACTTTGAGAGTTTGGGGCTCTGAGAGTTGTGGACTTTGAGAGTTTGGAGCTCTGGAAGTTTAAATCTTTGATAATTTGGGACTTTGAGAGTTTGGGGCTCTGAGAATTATGGACTTTGAGAGTTTGGGGCTCTGAGAGTTTAAATTGTTGGTAGTTTGGGACTTTGAGAGTTTAAATCGTTGGTAATTTGGAACTTTGAGAGTTTGGGGCTCTGAGAGTTTGGGGCTCTGAGAATTATGGACTTTGAGAGTTTGGGGCGCTGAGAGTTCAAATCTTTGGTAATTTGGAACTTTGAGAGTTTGGGGCTCTGAGAATTATGGACTTTGAGAGTTTGGAGCTCTGGAAGTTTAAATCTTTGATAATTTGGGACTTTGAGAGTTTGGGGCTCTGAGAATTATGGACTTTGAGAGTTTGGGGCTCTGAGAGTTTAAATTGTTGGTAGTTTGGGACTTTGAGAGTTTAAATCGTTGGTAATTTGGAACTTTGAGAGTTTGGGGCTCTGAGAGTTTGGGGCTCTGAGAATTATGGACTTTGAGAGTTTGGGGCTCTGAGAATTATGGACTTTGAGAGTTTGGGGCTCTGAGAGTTCAAATCCTTGGTAATTTGGGGCTCTGAGAGTTTGGGGCTCTGAGAGTTATCTTATTATTCCTATTTATATATTCCTATTTATATTATTTATATTATTTATATTATTCCTATTTATTATTCCTATTTACTGTTTCCTATTTATATTATTCCTACTTACTGTTTCCTATTTATATTATTCCTATTTACTGTTCTTATATGTATATTTCTTATTGTTCTTATACAGTACACTTCTTACTGCTCTCATTTCTTTAATTCTCGTCATAATTAAATGTACCACTATTACCACTTATGAAAATTCACCAATACATTTTTGTAACTCAACAAAATCATCAAACAGTCAAATCAAAGTCTATCAAAAAGTCAAATCAGTCAATCAAAAAGTTAGTAAACAAAAATAATTATCAGGAAGTTTCATCGAACGTCTTCCAACGTGTGACACTTTTTTCCCCAAGAATAATAGCTCTGAAAGAAATTATAATTGTACATAATTACCCTAGTATATTGCACAATTATATGGACACATTTTACTTTTTTCTACATTATTAGAACTTGAGGGTACAAAAAAGTAAGTGTCGATGTAAGTGATTTACCACCGGTACTTTCCATAAATAAATTGCACGATGTTAGACCCGGTATCATCTCGTAATTTACTGCGCAGAAGTCATTGACGTAAACTGAATTTCTAGAAGAACATTCAGCTGAGATGTCACCTGCAATTAACTTTGATGCACACTTTTTACAGGTGACATTGCGCAGTATATTTTCCCTGCTGAGTTAGGTTAAAACATTTGGTATTTTATAGATAACATAAATCATTGAATACATATGTGTTTGACTTTTCAATTTTATTTGTCTTCAAGTTGTAGCAATAACACATGAACTGAAGCAGTTGAAAATTGCATTAGGTAGCATTTTTATTTTTAACAAATCTTACAAAATTTTTTTACAGTACCTTGTTATATTTATTTTTCATAGTTACAAGCAGTTAGTACGAGCGTTTTCAATTGGGTAAGAGGACATATTTTTAATAATGTGGATGTTAGATCTGTAATGTAATTGATGTGCCACCCACATAAGGGTGACATGGCAGTAAAAGTGATAATTAGTATATAACTTATTAGGTAGATAATTAGTGGATAACTAGTAGATAATTAGACCTGAATGATAACGTAAAAAAAGTTGCCTGCCCACATAAATAAACTAACACTTCATAAAAAAAAGTAAAAGGAAAAATTATTTCATTCAAAATTATTTATGAAACCACAACGATAAAGTAATGCAAAGAAAAGTTGTTTGTTCACACATGAAACAGTTGAAAGTATCATTTGCATTAATATTTGCCTTTCATTACTGTCATCGACTCTGCGTAAATCAATGATTAATTATAACACTCTTCGTTCGTTTTTTTCTTGTTATTTACAAAAAATTTTTGTTATGAACATTTACGTAATATAATAAAAAGATACTGACGCAATGAAACAATCGCATAATTTCAGTGTTAGATTGTCAATAAATTTGACGAAGCCAGAAGGCGAATACGATTTTCAAGTACGTCATTCATTCACTTCTTGTGCACTTTTACGTTGATTTATCTTTGCAAAATAAGTTCTTTGAATATTATAGCTTGTCACAAGGATGTAAATAATTAAAATCATATAAAATAGTTCGGGATATTAAAATCTTTTGCTGGAACAGATTACTCGTCCTTTGATAATAAACAAATTTTTAATTTGTAAATTTTAAATATTACAGAATTGAGTAATTTATAGAAAACGAAATTGTACATGGTTAAAATATTTTCTGGTTATAGTATTATCTAATCATTCGGTGAATATAAATTCGGTGAATTGGAATTGGGAAGCTTTGGAATGGAGGAATTAGAGAATTGGGGAGCTTTGGAATTGGGGAATTAGGGAATTGGGGAGCTTTGGAATTGGGAGCTTTGGAATTGGGGAGCTTTGGAATTGGGAAGCTTTGGAATTGGGGAGCTTTGGAATTGGGGAGCTTTGGAATGGGGGAATTAGAGAATTGGGGAGATTTGAAATTGGGAAGCTTTGGAATTGGGGAGCTTTGGAATTGGGAAGCTTTGGAATTGGGAAGATTTGGAATTGGGGAGCTTTGGAATTGGGAAGCTTTGGAATTGGGGAGCTTTGGAATTGGGAAGCTTTGGAATGGGGGAATTAGGGAATTGGGGAGCTTTAGAATTGGGGAGCTTTGGAATTGGGAAGCTTTGGAATTGGGGAGCTTTGGAATTGGGAAGCTTTGAAATTGGGAAGCTTTGGAATTGGGGAGCTTTGGAATTGGGGAGCTTTGGAATTGGGAAGCTTTGGAATTGGGGAGCTTTGGAATTGGGAAGCTTTGGAATGGGGGAATTAGGGAATTGGGGAGCTTTGAAATTGGGAAGCTTTGGAATTGGGGAATTTTGGAATTGGGGAGCTCTGGAATTGGGGAGCTTTGGAATGGGGGTATTAGGGAATTGGGGAGCTTTGGAATTGGGGAGCTTTGAAATTGGGAAGCTTTGGAATTGGGGAGCTTTGGAATTGGGGAGCTTTGGAATTGGGAAGCTTTGGAATTGGGGAGCTTTGATATTGGGAAGTTTTGGAATTGGGGAATTTTGGAATTGGGGAGCTTTGAAATTGGGAAGCTTTGGAATTGGGGAATTTTGGAATTGGGGAGCTCTGGAATTGGGGAGCTTTGGAATTGAGGAATTTTGGAATTGGGGAGCTTTGGAATTGGGAGCTTTGGAATTGGGGAGCTTTGGAATTGGGAAGCTTTGGAATTGGGGAGCTTTGGAATTGGGGAGCTTTGGAATGGGGGAATTAGAGAATTGGGGAGATTTGAAATTGGGAAGCTTTGGAATTGGGGAGCTTTGGAATTGGGAAGCTTTGGAATTGGGAAGATTTGGAATTGGGGAGCTTTGGAATTGGGAAGCTTTGGAATTGGGGAGCTTTGGAATTGGGAAGCTTTGGAATGGGGGAATTAGGGAATTGGGGAGCTTTAGAATTGGGGAGCTTTGGAATTGGGAAGCTTTGGAATTGGGGAGCTTTGGAATTGGGAAGCTTTGAAATTGGGAAGCTTTGGAATTGGGGAGCTTTGGAATTGGGGAGCTTTGGAATTGGGAAGCTTTGGAATTGGGGAGCTTTGGAATTGGGAAGCTTTGGAATGGGGGAATTAGGGAATTGGGGAGCTTTGAAATTGGGAAGCTTTGGAATTGGGGAATTTTGGAATTGGGGAGCTCTGGAATTGGGGAGCTTTGGAATGGGGGTATTAGGGAATTGGGGAGCTTTGGAATTGGGGAGCTTTGAAATTGGGAAGCTTTGGAATTGGGGAGCTTTGGAATTGGGGAGCTTTGGAATTGGGAAGCTTTGGAATTGGGGAGCTTTGATATTGGGAAGTTTTGGAATTGGGGAATTTTGGAATTGGGGAGCTTTGAAATTGGGAAGCTTTGGAATTGGGGAATTTTGGAATTGGGGAGCTCTGGAATTGGGGAGCTTTGGAATTGAGGAATTTTGGAATTGGGGAGCTTTGGAATTGGGGAGCTTTGGAATTGGGAAGCTTTGGAATGGGGGAATTAGTGAATTGGAGAGCTTTGGAATTGGGGAGCTTTAGAATTGGGAAGCTTTGGAATTGGGAAGCTTTGGAATTGGGGAATTATGGAATCGGGAAATTATTTAGTTAAAATATTAAAATTTGCATTGAAACAGACTACTCGTTATTTGATAACGAGTTAATAAATTTTTAATTATACAAAAATTTAAGTCATACTTAAAAGTATGCTTAAAATATGTCGTGGATATAATTATCAACGCTTTTAGTGAGGAATTTAAAAGCAAAAGTGTGTATTTGTTTTCGAGAAAGTATACGTAGTTTTTAGACAATAACGCATTCGATCGATCGTTCGAGCGGAGCGGTCGAACCACGCTTCGAGATTGATCGAAATCGGAGCGCGAGGAAAGTACACGATATTTTGCAATCGATGTGAAATGTGCAATCGAGCCGTATGAAAACAGGAATTCGCTTTTGTCGAGCGTAGTAAAGTGCATTCACAAATTCGAACGCACTTCGTTGCTCCTGAACGAAAATGGAAGAAAAATATTTATGCTAACATGGTTAACTCATTCAAGAAATATTCTTGTACGTAAGAAATCTTCAGTTCCTTATTGTTACAATATTTTAACTTTGTAGGATGTTTTTAAGAATTATTTTAAGAAGTACGTAAGTAATATAATGATTGTGGTGGAGAAAACGTAAGACTACATTCTTATATTCTTAAATTTCTACGTCCCTAAATCTTTATATTTCCAAATTTCTACGTTTTCATATTCCTGCATTTCCAAATTTTTACGTTGCTAAATATTTACGCTCGCAAATTTCTAAGCTCCCAAATTTCCACGCCCTCAAATTTCTACGCGCCCAAATTTCCACGCCCCCAAATTCCTACGCGCCCAAAATTCCACGCCCCCAAATTCCTACGCTCTGAAATTTCCACGCCCCCAAATTCCTACGCTCCCAAATTTCCACGCCCCCAAATTCCTACGCTCTCAAATTTCCACGCACCCAAATTCCTGCGTCCCCAAATCTCTACATTCCCAAATTCCTACGCCCCCAAATTCCTAAGTTCCCAAATTCCTAAGTCCCCAAATCCCTAAATCCTCGAATTCCCAAATTCCCAAATCCTTAAATCCTCAATATGTATCGGTCCGAAAATTCCCGGTGCTGAGATACGTCTAAAAACAAACGAGTGCGAAGCCTATGCCCCTTCACTTGCCATACCTTCCGTGAGAAAGTCAGATTTGCTCTCGAATGTCCACTATGTAACATGTGACACACCTGTTGCGTCGTCGACTGTACCATATAGATAACATATGATGCATCCGTTGCGTTCTAAATTATAACATAATCCAATTCTTACATGACACACCTGCTGCGTCTTTCCTTGCAGTCCACCAAAGCACAAATAATGCTTCAATCATATTTCTACACGACACACAGGGTGCGTCATACATTACGTTCTTGTGTATTACGTTATGTTACGTTTTATGCCGAGGAAAACGTGGAAGTATAAATAAATTTTCTATCATCAGTAAACAATTTAGTTTGATTAATGTACCACGAGTCTGAAAGGTTACTTTTTACGAAGAAATGAATAATTTTGTTCGGTTTTACGATGCTTGATACGTCGACGTGTTTGATACGCGGTGACCTATCGTTTCTGTCCATCACTCTTAAAAATTTTTTTACAATAACATGTCGTATCATGTGTTATCTACGAATAAATTAACCTTCTTGTCAATTGTACGGACTGCATCCACGGATTTGCATAGTGCAGGATGAAAAACTAGTAGAACCGCATTTAGAATTGCATATCAATTCACAATTAATTATTCGCAAGTACGATACATTTGCAGGTGTATACTCTAATTAGGATATGGTACGTAATTATAATAGTTTAATAGGAGTGCTTGTTATCATAATTGAGAATCGATTAAGGTTCGAAATCGATAATTGTCGATCATAGTAATTTATATTCTTAAGATGAAGGAATTGGAAAATTTGAATTTGGAATTGGGGAATTTGGGAATTTAGGAATTTGGGGATTTGGAATTTGGGATGACAGAATTTGGGGGTGTAGGAATTGGTGAATTTTGGAATTGGGGAATTTTGGAATTAGTGAATTTTGGAATTGGGGAATTTTGGAATTGGGGAATTTGGAAATTGGGGAATTTTGGAATTGGGAAATTTGGAATTAGGGAATTTGGAAATTGGTGAATTTTGGAATTGGGGAATTTTGGAATTGGTGAATGTTGGAATTGGGGAATTTGGGAATTAGGGAATTTTGGAATTGGGGAATGTTGGTATTGGGGAATTTTGAAATTGGGAATTTGGAAATTGAGGAATTTTGGAATTGGTGAATTGTGGAATTGGTGAATGTTGGAATTGGGGAATTTGGGAATTGGTGAGTTTTGGAATTGGGGAATTTTGGAATTGGAATTTGGAAATTGAGGAATTTTGGAATTGGTGAATTGTGGAATTGGTGAATGTTGGAATTGGGGAATTTGGGAATTGGTGAGTTTTGGAATTGGTGAATTTTGGAATTGGGGAATTGTGGAATTGCTGAATTTTAGAATTGGTGAATGTTGGAACTGGAGAATTTTGAAATCGGAAAATTTAGAAATTTGGGAATTCAGGAAGTGGAAATTTAGAAAATTTACACTAATCGTCTCTTATAAGAAATAATCACGTATAAATCAGCCATGAATAAACTAAAATAACTGAAAATTCCGTCAACAAACCCTAGAGAATATTACTATGTTATCTGTGACTTTTCTACTAGAACATATCTTAATTACTGTTAAATGTTAGATTATCACGTGTAGTATACACTCACGTGTAGACCACACGTTGCGTTGTCATGCATTATATCACCACGTATTCGCACACTGTATAATTACGTGTTGTGCATCAACTGCACTTTCACGCGTTCATACGTTATTGCTCCCTATTGCATCGCATCGAAGATCCGCAATTGTTTCTGCAATGACAGACCAGTTTACTAAAAGAGTTCAATTTCAAAATGATCGTATCTTGAATCATCGCGATACGTGCTACTTAAAATTCACTGCAATAACAGTTTTCGCAACAGGTTACGGATTGTTGCTTCCTATTAAGATTTTTGTTTAACCTTAATTCGAGTAACTTGAATACTGTCCGAAATTTACGTCTAATTAACAGTGTCACCTATTATCCGGTTCACCTGACAACTGCACTGAAATGCAAGAGAGGTCATTATTTAAATTAATCAGATTCAGTATTCTTACCAGTATTACGCAAACCTTGGCTATTTTTATTAAAAAGAACGACATTTATTCGGTGAGTGCAATGACATCTGACCTTAACGAATGTTTTTGTATTTCATTAAATTTTCTTCGGGTGCACTGTGTATCACCGTTTACTGACAAATCTAGATGACACATTTCTGAAACTAAATTACCAAATTCTAAATTTCCAAACCCCCGAATTCCCAAATTCCCAAATTTCAAATTTCTAAATTCCCAAATTACCAAATTTCCAAATTCCTCAATTCCAAAATTCCCCTATTCAAAAATTCTCCAATTCCAAACTTCCCCAAATCCAAAATTCCCGAATTCTATAACTCTCCAGTTCCATAATTCCCCAATTCCATAACTCTCCAGTTCCATAATTCCCCAATTCCATAATTTCCCAATTCCATAACTCGCCAATTCCATAATTTCCCAATTCGATAATTCTCCAATTCCGTAATTTCCCAATTCCATAATTCTCCAATTCCTAAATTCCCAAATTTCTATATTCCCCAATTCCATAACTCGCCAATTTCATAATTCCCCAATTCCATAATTTTCCAATTCCCAAATTCCCAAATTTCTATATTCCCCAATTCCATAATTTCCCGATTCCAGAATTCCCCAATTCCAAAATTCCCCAATTCCATAATTCCCCAATTCGATAATTCTCCAATTCCATAATTTCCCAATTTCATAATTCCCCAATTCCATAATTTTCCAATTCCCAAATTCCCAAATTTCTATATTCCCCAATTCCATAATTTCCCGATTCCAGAATTCCCCAATTCCAAAATTCCCCAATTCCATAATTCCCCAATTCGATAATTCTCCAATTCCGTAATTTCCCAATTCCATAATTCTCCAATTCCCAAATTCCCAAATTACTATATTCCCCAATTCCATAATTTCCCAATTCCAAAATTCCCCAATTCCAAAATTCACCAATTCCAAACTTCCCCAATTCCTACACCTCGAAATTCTTTGATCCCAAATTCCAAATTTCCAAGTCCTCAAATTCCCAAATTCCCAAATTCTAAATTTTCAAGTCCTCAAATTCCCAAATTTCTAAATTCAAACACCACTTTCGCAAAGGGAAATCTTACTCGAAATCACATCAGCTACCCCTATTTCATGCACCCACACTAATTGTGAGACACCCTGTAGAACTGTCGAAAGATAGGAGTCCAAGCAAGGCTATCTCGTTTCGTAGTTAGCATAATAACGTAAGTACGTGTATTCGAATCCTCGCAAACTCACCACAAACGGTGACTTTTTGACATTTTCACCAGATACACATCGTCGTTTACTTTCCAGGAATTGCAAGATGCAGTCAATTGCGGTCATCGCGAACATACCGCTTTATTGTCGCTTACATTGTTTTATACCAATGATTCTATTTCTTTCAACCTATTTTTTTTTGTCTTCAAATTCTTTATAATTTTTAAGTCAAAAGTTTGACTTTAAGTCAAAAGTATTGACGTCAAAAGTTTGACTTTAAAATATCAAGAAGCTTGGACATTTGACGAGTTTTAAATAAAATCTTCCACACCTGCCAGACAAAATTATTAAATTCAAGGTTATTTAATTCGTCTGGATGTCAGGTGTTTTAAAAATATGGCATTTTAAAACGTCGAATATCTCACCGAATATTTTTGAGTTAATTTATAGCCAATCAAGTGGTATATTTTTATCGAAGACATTCGTGAAATGGCAGTACACTGAGCATTCGAAAATTTACATCGACTGCGGTATTTTAGGATCAGCGGAATAAATGGATACGCAAGAGTCGTTAAACGGTCAAACAATCGGTCGACATGATCGACGGTCGACATCGAGATTGGCTAAGAACGTCGTTTGTCAGCGAGTTTCTGGTCGGCTGGTCACGCGTGGAATCGTTCGAGCGGATCTCAGCTTCACGCTGATTCTGAACGTTCGAACTTTGTGACGCAATTCCGTTGTCGTCGAGTTTTCGTCTTCGGGGACTCGAAGATGGAAGGAAAATGGCGAATGGGGGGAACAGGTGTTTGGTAACAGACTAACTGCTTCTGAAGATCGGCTCTCTCCCTTCGATTTTGCAATCGAACGTTGCGAATACTCGCTGCCCGTGCCAACTCTAATTAATATTAGTAATCGCGTGTGACGAAAGATGAACGCTCTGCGATTTCTATTAGAAAAGATTACGAACTTTATGGTTTATTTGGAGGACGATGTTAACACGTTTTGGACAGGGTTAATACGTTTTAAAATGGTGACTGCGATTTGAATGATTTTAACATTTTTGGGTAGCAATTTAGACAACCTAGATTTAAACTTCAATATCTTTAAAGAGTAGTTTAGGCAACTTTACAATAGTCAAATAGTCGTGTGGACAATTTAAAAATTATCAAACAGCAATTTACGGAACTTCAAAATTGTTAAACAATAATTTGGACATTTTCAAAATTGACAGACAGCAATTCAGACAACTTCAAAATTGTCTTATAAAGATTTAGATTATTTCAAAATTGTTAAACAATAATTTAGACAATTTTAAAATTGTCAAACAGTAATTAAGACAACTTCAAAATTGTCTTATAAAGATTTAGACAATTTCAAAATTTTTAAACAGTAAGTTAGACAACTTCAAAATTATTAAACAATAATTTAGACAATTTCAAAATTGTGAAACAGCAATTGAGACAACTTCAAAATTTTCAAACAGCACCTTAGACAACTTCAAAATTATTAAACAATAATTTAGACAATTTCAAAATTGTCAAACAGTAATTAAGACAACTTCAAAATTGTCTTATAAAGATTTAGACAATTTCAAAATTTTTAAACAGCAAGTTAGACAACTTCAAAATTGTTAAACAATAATTTAGACAATTTCAAAATTGTGAAACAGCAATTGAGACAACTTCAAAATTTTCAAACAGCACCTTAGACAACTTCAAAATTATTAAACAATAATTTAGACAATTTTAAAATTGTCAAACAGTAATTAAGACAACTTCAAAATTGTCTTATAAAGATTTAGACAATTTCAAAATTTTTAAACAGCAAGCTAGACAACTTCAAAATTGTTAAACAATAATTTAGACAATTTCAAAATTGTGAAACAGCAATTGAGACAACTTCAAAATTTTCAAACAGCACCTTAGACAACTTCAAAATTATTAAATAATAATTTAGACAATTTCAAAATTGTCAAACAGTAATTAAGACAACTTCAAAATTGTCTTATAAAGATTTAAACAATTTCAAAATTTTTAAACAGCAAGTTAGACAACTTCAAAATTGTTAAACAATAATTTAGACAACTTCAAAATTGTCAAACAGCAATTGAGACAACTTCAAAATTGTCTTACAGCGATTCAGACTATTTCAAAATTATTAAATAATAATTCAGACAATTTCAAAATTGTCTCACAACAATTTAGACAACTTCAAAATTTTCAAACAACAACTTGAACTTAAATATGTTTAAAGGACAATGATTTAATTAATTCCTTAAATGAATCTATTTATTGTTTGATTCATTTATGATCAATTGTCTAAGCTGATCGATGAGGTGGATTTTTTCTGTGCACAACGTGAAGGGATGCGATAAATTCGTAATTAATTTCATTTTGTTGCGCACCAGGCGTAAAAATGTGTAAGCCTAAAAGAAGTAGAGCGCAAGTGCATTTTGCAATGTGTTTTCTTTTTCTTTCGCAAACAATCGTGAAAGGGTAAAAGCGAACAGCTGATATCGCGAATTTTTAGTTATATAAACATTGATGAAATTTTCAAGTCGTAAACGGTTGACTAATTGTAATAAGGAGATAATGCGTTTCATAAGTGGTCGATTAAATTATTAGTCGCGAGGAAGTCTATCTATTGTGGTTGGTGAGAATGCATCAGACTTTCATCCCTTACATCATTTTACTTTAGAAAAGACACTATACTTGTCACTCTATTCAGGTGTCAATATTTACAAGATTCTTACAAAAGTTTCAAAAAAACTCCTGTTCCATATTATTTTTAATTACAAACGCGAAAGTGTTTCAAAAGAGGAGAACACGTGCCAAGACAATGTTCTCAAGATTTTTCACTTGGCCTTACAGAGTTCCGTTCTTTCCCTCACCCTTTCTCTCGAACTGCGACACGTCTATCAAGGTTCTGGAAAAATATCCGAAGAGTAAGTGAACACAGGCTAGATGAACACTAGAACAAGCAACCAGTCAAAATGACTGGTTTCAGATTTTTCATTTTATATTACAAAATTTTATTGTCGTGATTTTATGGAAATGTCTGTCATATTTTGTTGAAGTAAAGACTAGTTCTATATATTACTTGATTACTATTTATTTATTTCCCTTTTCATTTCATTTTTCATTCTTCGATAAACGTGTATTTAGTGTCGGTAGTTCTAGTGTTAAATAATAATATAGGCTTTGACTATATGTCCTAGTCGAAGTACAGCTTCACGATATTGAGGTAAGCAGTCTCCATTGGTAGTTGTAAACATGTCACCTCGAAGACGAATGCAATTTTCTTAAACTGTCAACACGCGGAAGCCACTAACACCACGAAAGTCATCATTGAAATTAGGTAACCTTAATGTTTTCTCTTTTTCGTCTGTTTGACCATGAAGCAAGAATTTAATGATTCACAGCAACCTGATCTTCCAGCGACCTTGAGCATATTTACTCTTGCTGCTATAACGTGTATACTTCAACAAACTTGTTGAAAGAGACGATTTAAATAAGACGAAATGAAGAGTATCTTCGATACAGGTATCGTGTTAAATCGCGCTTAACCCATGCGAAATGACTCCATAGTTTTACGATGCCATTTTACATTCCTTTACAACGGTATTCGACCATAATTCGTTACTACGACGTTATTGAAACATTAGGATATAGGGAATTTGTGGGAATAAGAAGACACGTGAAGTTTATGTAACCTCATCAGTGCATAATATTGGCAAATCCATTTCGAAACTAAATTCGATGCTATAAAGTCGATTTAGTAGATGATTTGCTGTGTCCAGTTATTGTTATTGAGCAACGATGTAAAACGTCAATGTGGATTAATACATTGATAGCTTCTACGTCGTTCACGATAGAATTATGGAAGAGAGTTCTCGGAACTTGTAATTATAAAGTTTACTTCTAGTGGCGATGTAACAAGCGTATATCTTAACTATCTAACCTTAATTATCTATAATTTATTCTAATTATCTTAATTTAGTTTTCTCGGGAATTTAGGAATGGAGGAATTAGGGAATTAAGGAATTAGGGAATTAGGGGATTGGGGAATTATAGAATCGGGGAATTATGGAATTGGGAAATTAGGGAATTGGGAATTTTGGGAATTGAAAATTTTGGAATGGGGGAATTAGGGAATTGGGGAATTTTGAAATTGGGGAGCTTTGGAATTGGGAAGCTTTGGAATTGGGGAATTTTGGAATTGGAGAGCTTTGGAATTGAGGAATTTTGGAATTGGGGAATTTTGGAATTGGGGAGCTTTGGAATTGGGGAATTTTGGAATTGGAGAGCTTTGGAATTGAGGAATTTTGGAATTGGGGCGCTTTGGAATTGGGAAGCTTTGGAATTGGGGAATTTTGGAATTGGGGAGCTTTGGAATTGGGGAATTTTGGAATGGGGAGGCTTTGGAATTGGGGAACTTTGGAATTGGAGAGCTTTGGAATTGAGGAATTTTGGAATTGGGAAGCTTTGGAATTGGGGAATTTTGGAATTGGAGAGCTTTGGAATTGAGGAATTTTGGAATTGGGGAATTTTGGAATTGGGGAGCTTTGGAATTGGGGAATTTTGGAATGGGGAGGCTTTGGAATTGAGGAATTTTGGAATTGGGGAATTTTGGAATTGGGGAGCTTTGGAATTGGGGAATTTTGGAATTGGGGGGCTTTGGAATTGGGGAATTTTGGAATTGGAGAGCTTTGGAATTGAGGAATTTTGGAATTGGGGAGCTTTGGAATTGGGGAATTTTGGAATTGGGGAGCTTTGGAATTGAGGAATTTTGGAATTGGGGAATTTTGGAATTGGGGAACTTTGGAATTGAGGAATTTTGGAATTGGGGAGCTTTGGAGTTGGGGAGCTTTGGAATTGGGGAGCTTTAGAATTGGGGAGCTTTGGAATTGGGGAGCTTTGGAATTGGAGAGCTTTGGAATTGAGGAATTTTGGAATTGGGGAGCTTTGGAATTGGGGAATTATGGAATCGGGGAATTAGGGAATTGGGAATTTCGGGAATTGAAAATTTTGGAGTTGGGGAGTTATGGAATTAGGAAATTGTGGAATTGGGAATTATGGAATTAGAGAATTAAGGAATTGGGGTGTTATGGAATCAGGAAATTATGGAATTGGGGAATTATAGAATTAGGGAATTATGGAACCTGGCAATTAGGGAATAATCCCAATCATCCCAATTTCATAAAAATTATCCCAAATTTTCGATTACAAACAAGTTTGCACTTCGTCACTAAAACAGTGATTATGCAAATTGTCACAGCATCTCATTCCGTGCAGCAGGTTATTGTTTATCAAACGCATTCAGGGTACGATGACGTAAATATGTGGTAAATTGGTATCAAGTTAAAAATTCGACGACTCGTTAATATACAGTTTGGTTATCGTTTAATACCCCACTTCTTGCAACTTTTCCTACTCCGGCTTGGTAGAAAGTAACAGCGTTGTGGCTCGATCAAATCGGCAACTCAGTCCATCAGAAACATCGGATCGCGTAAGATCGAGAAACGTGTTTCCTGCATCTGTACATATTCACGTATACACATGCACACTGATCTCCGCTAGTAACGTTCGCTACATACACCTACTCTCGTGGATCCTTCGTCAATTTCAATATTTTTGTACACAAAAAATATCGGGACAGATCGACGGACAATTTCGATTATGATGGTGTGACGTGATATTGTTCGGAAGCTGATTGATCGTTGGTAAGAATTTTTGGACTTTAGTTACTTTCACTTTTGCTGGTTTATGGAGTTGTACAATTTTACTTTCTTATGTATTATATATAGGGTGGCTCATCTTACACATATGGAACTTGTAATGTGTACGTTGTAGAAAAGAAGTAGGAAACTTATTGTTAGTAGGAAGTTTGTAGGAAAGTTTTATGAGTCAGAGGGGTGAAATATTCTTCTTTTTAGATGGAGGCATTTTGGAGATTTCAAGGTGGAGAAACAGGGTGGAAGTACTCTACTAACTTTACTATTAACTATTAGTGTTAATCATTAGCTGTAGGACTGATGAAGGTATTCTTATTTATTCACTGTACAAAAAATATAAAATTATGTTGGAATCAGTGGAGTTGATCTTGAAATCTCTGAACTGTCTACACTGATAAGAACATGCAATGTGCATCATTATGCATGCATTATGACACTATGTAATGTGTAAGGAAGTTGATATTGTTTTTAAAAATTGACTGCAACAGCTGTATAGCATAATATATGTGTATATACATGTATGTGTATATATGTGTACATATGTGTATATGTAGGCTAGTACTGTATTCATAGACTATACTATAATGTACAGTACATTGTATACTATTAACTATAGTAAAGTACTGTGTACATTAAGTTAGTAATCGCATATGTGTACATTAATTTAGTAACAGCATATGTGTACATTAAGTTAGTGACATCATATGTGTACATTAACTTAGTAACAGTATATGTGTACATTAATTTAGTAACAGCATATGTGTATATTAAGTTAGTAACAGCATATGTGTACATTAATGTAGTAACAGCATATGTGTACATTAAGTTAGTAACAGCATATGTGTACATTAATGTAGTAACAGCATATGTGTACATTAACTTAGTAACAGCATATATGTACATTAAGTTAGTAACAGCATATGTGTACATTAATGTAGTAACAGCACATGTGTACATTAAGTTAGTAACAGCATATGTGTACATTAATTTAGTAACAGCATATGTGTACATTAAGTTAGTAACAGCACATGTGTACATTAATTTAGTAACAGCATATCTGTACATTAAGTTAGTAACAGCATATGTGTACATTAATTTAGTATCATCATATGTGTACATTAAGTTAGTGACAGCATATGTGTACATTAATTTAGTAACAGCATATATGTACATTAATGTAGTAACAGCATATGTGTACATTAACTTAGTAACAGCACATGTGTACATTAAGTTAGTAACAGCATATGTGTATATTAATTCATTAATAACATTAATAATATTATTTAAACAGCCCTGGCTAATAATAATGACCTAACTTAACTTACAAAAAATAATAATAATTTCATAAGCAATTCAAACTTGCACATTACTTAAAAATCGAACCTTACATAATAAATAAAATATGCATAATAACAAATCGTTTCGTTTCGCCATCCTGTATACAACGAACGTGAAAGAGCGAATTTTCTCCAGCAGGTTCCGCCGATTTTTATCAACAGCAAATTACTTTCTGAAGGAAGTAGATTGTTGTAATAAGTTCCGCAGATAATTAGAAACTAGACGCTAATCGATCAACGAGATTTATGACAGGTCTAGATAGAGGATCCTTTTTATTTTTTTTAGTTCTGATATTCCTGACGGAAATGTCCTTGCAAGGTTCTTCATTCAGACACTCACTTCCTGCTACAATTCTCTAACCGGTCTTTCTCTCTAACGCAAGACAGCATGACACGATTTCCTACGATCCTGCTGACCGGTTCCCTGTACGTTTCATTGGTGCTCTTCTCTGCGATCCCGTTACTACGAAATTGATAGCAGTTGTACTAGTGAGAACGTAATTTTGTAACGGAAGCCTGGAATTATTATTGTGCTCGGACTTTTTCTTTTTCTATTTTAAACTGGAGCAGTGAATCTCATGCGAGACTTCAGTGTTTCATAGTATCACTTGTGAGGTCTGAAATATTTTTTTTTCTTATACGTTTTCACTGTTTTTCTTCATCTGACTCGATGAAAATGACATTAACTCAATGAAGTAAAGACACGATTAGATCTCAATGAAGTAAAAATAGATTAGATCTAAGGTTAGATTAAAATTCAATCTCACGTTTGTTCAGAGTAACCTTTTAAGCAAGGGTAGATTTTAGGTTAGGCTAAAATTGATGTTGAATGGTTAGCTTCGAACGTTACGATTTCACTTTCAGTCTGACATTCAATTTACCTTTCAAAGGTTCAGTACAATTAAACTTGACTTTGTTCAGTTAAGTCCAATATAATTATACTTTGACAGAATAGGGTTGGTACAATTAAACTTCACTTAGGAGGACTACTTTTGCTTTGACAAAATAGGGTTGGTTAAACTTCACTTTGAAATACTAATTTCTGCTTTGACAAAATAGGGTTGGTTAAACTTCACTTTGAAATACTAATTTCTGCTTTGACAAAATAGGGTGGGTTAAACTTCACTTTGAAGGACTAGTTTCAGTGCAATTAAATCTGACTTTGATCACTTGGGTACATTAACTCCTTGCCTACAATATTAAAAATTAATATAGCTACAATATTAAAACAAATACAGAAAATTAAAATGTGGTATTTTATATTTAGCAATCTCTGACTACATATATTATAGTTGGATCTAAATTTAAGGTAGAAGAATATCACAAATTTCAATAGGGTTTGTCATATTTGAACTGTGAGTGCGTCACGAGTGACTCGTCAAATTACAGCAAGGGGTTAGTTTGACTTCTCAAGTCAAGTGCTATTTTCTCAATGGCGTGTTGATTTATGAAGACATTTCTTTCTGCTTGTTTTCCCATAACGTTAAGTAAGGTTAGTTATGTTAAGGTTAAGTTAGGTTACTCATTAAATAACAGCAAGGGGTTAGTTTGACTTCTGAAGTCAAGTGATATAATCTCAATCCTGTGTTGATTTATAAAGACGTTTCCTTTTGCTTGTTTTTCCATAACGTTAAGTTAGGTTAGTTATGTTAAGGCTAAGTTAGGTTACTCATTAAATTACAGCAAGGGGTTAGTTTGACTTCTGAAGTCAAGTGCTATTATTTGAATCGTGTGTTGATTTATGAAGACGTTTCTTTTTGCTTGTTTTTCAATAATGTTAAGTTAGGTTAGTTATGTTAATGCTAAGTTAGGTTACTCATTAAATAACAGCAAGGGGTTAGTTTGACTTCTGAAGTCAAGTGATATAATCTCAACCCTGTGTTGATTTATGAAGACGTTTCTTTTCGCTTGTTTTTCCATAACGTTAAGTTAGGTTAATTATATTAAGATCAAGTTAGGTTACTCATTAAATAACAGCAAGGGGTTAGTTTGACTTCTGAAGTCAAGTGCAATTATCTCAATCGTGTGTTGATTTATGAAGACATTTCTTTCTGCTTGTTTTCCTATAACGTTAAGTAAGGTTAGTTATGTTAAGGCTAAGTTAGGTTACTCATTAAATTACAGCAAGGAGTTAGTTTGACTTTTGAAGTCAAGTGCTATTTTCTCAACCCTGAGTTGATTTATGAAGTCATTTCCTTTTGCTTGTTTTCGATAATGTTAAGTTAGGTTAGTTATATTAAGATTAAGTTAGGTTAATCATTAAATTACAGCAAGAACTTAAGTTTGACTTTTGAAGTCAGGTGATATAATCTCAACCCTGTGTTGATTTATGAAGACATTTTTTTTCGCTTGTTTTTCTATAACGTTAAGTTAGTTTAGAAGTGGTAGAAGCAAAGAGCTGGAATGTGTCATTAGCCATCAGTAATTAGCATCACTCTCTCATCCTTTCATGTAGAAATGGAAGGTCCAAGATTTCCGTGACAATCCGAAGTCGAGATTTCCGTTGTCCATTTCCCGGAACACTCGTTCCCTTTCGAGAACGAGTCGATTCCACGGGTGAACGACCACCATTTGAACTAGAAATCTAATTGCGAGTCGTACGTTGCAATTTCACTCTGACCGGTACTGGGCAACGTCATAGGCGTAGCTACCTTTGGTACATTCGATCCTTCGACTCGATATAAAACCAAGTTGAGGAATTTCCTTCTTCGTGGAAAATGTCTACATTGCTACCTCGACAAGAAAGAGTAGCTGAAATACCACTTTCCGTTTCCACTCATGTTTCGAACGTAACCTCTTCTTATTTAACCTCTTCTCTTCAGGAGAGGTTATGTGGTTATGCGATGTAGCGGTTCTAACGGGTTTGTTTTTAGATCGATTTGAATGTTTTCTGAGGCTTCTTCAGGTGTCGAGGTGTCTTTGCATAGTTTTAGATCTGCCTCGGTTGTCGGACTCGGATGGTCTTGTTACTATGGTAACAAAATGTAGGTGATTATGGCACTATAGAAAGGATATTGTAATGCAAGATGCAGGTGACTATACAGGGTGTTCAGAGATTTACTAGCCAGCGTTTTTGTCGTAAACGACTGGTACGAGAAAAAAATGAAAGAGGAAAAGGTTTTTTATAATCAACATAACGAAGTATATAAATTTTTCGTGTTTATCATTTTTTCCTCTTTTATTTTTGTCTCGTATCAGTCGTTTGCGAGAAAAACGCTGGCTAGTAAATCTCTGAACACCCTGTATACATATTGAGATATATAGTCAGTAGAATTTTTTTGTACTTCGTGTATTTCTTTATCATTAAGGTTATCGTAGTGGTCAGTTACAATTTTGCTTCGGTTAACAACCCAATTTGAGTGTAGTTTGATATCTCTGAGCTGATCAATAAATATTCTAAATTGTTAAGTTTGTAAATCTCCAAATTTTGTAGTAGTCAAATGTCTGAATTTCTGTACTTCAAAATTTTTATTGAAAACATAAAAATATTAGAACAAAATTGCTTAAGAAATTTATGAAACAAGATTTAAAAATTTGACACTTCTATGGACCTCAAATATTTTAGAGCTAGATGTAAATGAAATATGCAAGTAATACATAATCCTCAGAAATTACATAAAAGCTTGAAACTTAGTAAACCAATAAGAAAAATCTGCCTACCCATAACTAATTAAACGATGTAATGTAATAGAAACCAGAATTACGTCGATAGAGTAAATGAGACCAGTTAGAAAAATCCGCTTACTTACATAAACAAGCACGTGGTCAAGTAAAGCACAGTTCACAAGCAACGTAAATAAACTCCTTACATTCCTGAATTACAATTTCCACCAAACGGTGCAATTAAAAGTTAAAGAAGCGTAGAGAACAAAAATTGATTAGCATCGATCAAGGTCGCGAATCGTAGAAGAATCGCGCAGAATTACGTAAGCGGGAAAGCGTTAGAGCAACTCGAGAAAAGGTCGGTGTACCAGCGTTAACAAGTTGTCGTTTAACTTTCATTTACTCTAGGCGCGAGACTTCCTTTTGCCTTGTAATAGATCCTTCGTTATTAAAGTTAATAGCAGTTTTAACGGGAGAAGTCTTTTGATAATGAAGCTTTCGTTCTTCTTCCGTTTACTGTGTATCCTCGAATAAGCAAGTGTTTTGTCGAGTTCATATAACGAACACTGAGAACGATTTGATAATTTATTTATTTAATAGCGTTTTGAATTATTTTTAGCTTCAGTCAAGTTTCAGAAGAAATTAAACGATGTTCATTTTTATTTAAAATTGCTGAATCAGCATAAATGTCAAGGAGACACAAAGTCTGTTGTGAGAGTTGAAGTGCACTCTGTATTTGTCATCTTCAGTTTTTGTAGTATTCGATCATCTCTACATCATTGTTCCTCTGCAGTGAGTGTTTATAGGGTGCCTCACAACTAGTGCAGGTCCTTGAAATCTTGAAATCAGGTCCCTTGAAATGGGAGGTAGCTGACGGATAACGCGTAGTTATTCAACGCATGGTAATCCAAAGCGTAGTAATGCAACGCATGGTAATTCGACGCGTAGAAATCCAGCGTGGGGATATCCAACGCATTGTAATCCAATGCGTGGTAGTTCAACGCGTAGTAATGCAACGTATGGTAATTCGACGCGTAGTAATCCAGCGTGGGGATATCCAACGCATTGTAATCCAATGCGTGGTAGTTCAACGCGTAGTAATGCAACGTATGGTAATTCGACGCGTAGTAATCCAGCGTGGGGATATCCAACGCGTAGTAATCCCACGCGTGGATATTCAACGCGTGGTAGTTCAACGCATAGTAATGCAACGCATGGTAATTCGACGCGTAGTAATGCAACGCATGGTAATTCGACGCGTAGTAATCCAGCGTGGGGATATCCAACGCGTAGTAATCCCACGCGTGGATATTCAACGCGTGGTAGTCCAACGCGTAGTAATGCAACGCATGGTAATTCGACGCGTAGTAATCCAGCGTGGGGATATCCAACGCGTAGTAATCCCACGCGTGGATATTCAACGCGTGGTAATTCGACGCGTAGTAATCCCACGCGTGGATATTCAACGCGTGGTAGTCCAAAACGTAGTAATGCAACGCATGGTAATTCGACGCGTAGTAATCCAGCGTGGGGATATCCAACGCATTGTAATCCCACGCGTGGATATTCAACGCGTGGTAGTCCAACGCGTAGTAATGCAACGCATGGTAATTCGACGCGTAGTAATCCCACGCGTGGATATTCAACGCGTGGTAGTCCAACGCGTAGTAATGCAACGCATGGTAATTCTAAGCGTGCGAATCTAACGCGTAGTTAACCAACGCGTAGTAATCCGGCGTGTGGATATCCAACGCGTGGATATTCAACGCGTAGTAATGCAACGCGTGGTAATTCTAAGCGTAGGAATCTAACGCGTGGTAATCTAACGCGTAGTTAACCAACGCGTAGTAATCTAACGTGCAGTTAACCAACGCGTAGTAATCCAACGCGCAATAATCCAGCGCGTAGCAATCCTCACGTTCTGACTGGTCCGGTGTTTTTTCTTAATAATTCAAAAACGAAGCTTCACATCCCATTTTTGCAAAGGGAAATCTTATTCAGAATCAGCTCCTCATTTCAGAGACACTAGTTATGACACACCCTGTATAACAAGAGTGAACCTAGCACATCGATCAACGAGAATGTAAATAATGACTCTATCAGTAGTTCTGAAGGTAATGCACTGCATTTTAACGGTGTCAGAGCTTTACTTTCAACGTAATTCGCTTTCTCTAATTAGAAACTAAATTCGAGGGCTATAAACTGTATTATGAGTATTTCCTACCAAAAGAAATCTCTGTCAAAGAATGTACGCATGAAGGTGAAGTTCATTCCACGTTTAGATTTTTATGCGGAGTGTACTCGTATCTTTTGTGCAATTTTCAACCCACTTTCTTGTCTTTTAAGCTAGAGACGATTTCGCAAGGAACTTTCCATCGTTTCGAATGTTTTGGGTCCATGACTCAGGGGATTTTCGACCAGTTTTCCTTCGATCGTTAATTGAATGGTCTTTTTTGTATCAAGTGCGTAATCCGCTGTTAGCATTGACGTGACATTCGGCAGTCAAAACATTATTATTAATTTATTTATTCGAGGGGCAAACCCTGATGAATTGCAAAAAAGGATCGATGCAATCGTTTCCTTGATTAACTGTCTTTTTATTTTCCTTGTGGATTCAATATCCATTTTATTATTTAACTTTTATTATACTTTTATTTTAACTAGCTCTTTGGGGTCTCATGTTTTGTTAAACAAAGAAATCACTCTTACAATTATTGTTGTAATTGTAATTTTATATTTTATTTACATTTTAACCTAACTCTTTGGAGTCTCATGTCTTGTCAAACAAAGAAATCATTCTCACAATTATTTTTATTCTTGTAATTTTATATTATACTTGTATTTCAACTAATTCTTTCTTGTGTTCATGTCTTGTTAAACAAGCAAAATTTTCAAACTCCCAAATTTACAAATTTTTTAATTTAAAAGTGAGGTTAGTAATTTAGAGTCTACTATATTTGAGTTTAGAGGAAGTAAGTGAATACTGAATACGTTTGCCGAATAACAGTAATTATTGTACGCTCTATAACGTGTTCACGCTCAGGTAATTGAGTTGCTTCATCTTAAACTTCTTGAAGAATTCCAGTGAATTTTTATAGCATATCTTTTTGTTAGTTTCACATGGAAAGAAGAAATCTAAGTGATTTAAAGAGAAACTCGAAAGCAGAAAGTTAATGATTCGTTACAGTATCATAAATTATAGTATATCGGAAGTATTCAAATTATAATATGGTCTTAAAACTGTTTGACAGAACACGTATGGCCATTCATTACAAACATTTTTTCTTTAAACCTGCAATTATTTATAAATTTTTAAGTAATCAATTACACTTAGATTATAAATTCTCAAATTTAAAAAAAAATTAAAAAATATAGATATTGAAATTGACAACACTTTATAAATTCTGAAATAAATATTAAAAAATTATTATTCGTTAACAATGTATAATTTTTAAATTTGCAATGTTTATTTCAGAAGATACAGTTAAATAAACAGAGCTATAAATTTAATATAAAAGTTCATGTTACTTCAGAGTCAGACAAGTATGTAAGTGTTAAAAGGTCGAAGGACGTATGCTCATAAATCAGCTGGGTTTCACTTCGTCGTTAACGTAATGAACAGGTGAAGGTTCCCAGTACAGTGAAAGAGAGCGAAAGCAGAAATACGGAATTAGCATTAGGAGTCTTTCGTCCAAATCACAAATAATTTCGTGATTTCATTCTGAAAGAAATAAATACTCTAACCATGTCGGCGCATAAATTTGCGTATGCGTGCACATAACAATAACCATAAAAAAGGAAAACTTATATTCTCATTGTTAGAAAATGTATGAAAAGTCACTAGACATAGACCTCATAGTACGGACTTTATAAAAAAGTCACTGCACTACAAACAGAAATTATATGATTTATATTCACGCGTTGGATCACTACGCGTTGGATATCCCCACGCTGGATTACTACGCGTTGGTTAACTACGCGTTATATTACCACGCGTTAGATTCCTACGCTTAGAATTACCACGCGTTGCATTACTACGCGTTGGACTTCTACGCGTTGAATATCCACGTGTTGGATCACTACGCGTTGGATATCCACACGCTGGATTAGTACGCGTTGGTTAACTACGCGTTAGATTACCACGCGTTAGATTCCTACGCTTAGAATTACCACGCGTTGCATTACTACGCGTTGGACTACTACGCGTTGAATATCCACGCGTTGGATCACTACGCGTTGGATATCCACACGCTGGATTACTACGCGTTGGTTAACTACGCGTTAGATTACCACGCGTTAGATTCCTACGCTTAGAATTACCACGCGTTGCATTACTACGCGTTGGACTACTACGCGTTGAATATCCACGCGTTGGATCACTACGCGTTGGATATCCACACGCTGGATTACTACGCATTGGTTAACTACGCGTTAGATTACCACGCGTTAGATTCCTACGCTTAGAATTACCACGCGTTGCATTACTACGCGTTGGACTTCTATGCGTTGAATATCTACGCGTTAGATTACCACGCGTTAGATTCCTACGCTTAGAATTACTACGCGTTGCATTACTACGCGTTGGACTTCTACGCGTTGAATATCTACGCGTTGGATTACTATGCGTTAGATATCCACACGCTGGATTCAACATTTCTACAATAGTTATATTACAAATATTACAAATTATTTCACATAATTTGCAAGCTGTGATAAAATCAGTATTACACTGCAATCAATATTTCACACAAAAGTAACTGCAAATGTATGTACCACAATTGCAAATGTATGCACCACAAATGCAAATGTGCACAAATCTCGCACAAATCGCGACAGGTGTCCTTCCACCATTAAATCCAGGTTGCTTACATAATCCAGATAAACTTCATTCATCAACTTCGTCCGAACAAGCCTACCTTATCCACGAGAATCAGACTTAATTTCGTACGAATCCACCGTAAATTAGAGCAAGATCTTCGCTTTCATCTACAGCTATTAAGGTAACGAGATGCAACATTCCGATACATCAAATTAGCTTAAACTCGATGTTTATACCCATAACGGACTATCAGTCTCATTTAATCATTGCTGTCTTGTTAAATCTATTTCGTATTAACTAGTTTATCTCTAACATGGATTAGCAATTTTTGAAGATGTGAATAGCCTTTTATATTCGAGTTGACCATACTAGATGGATCTATCGATGACAACCCACGAGCTGGCGCGTTGGAATTAGTAATAGTACCGCAGAGAGTATGTGGGTTGGGGTCCATTTTAGTATTCTAATTGTTGGGGATTTAGCGACGTAATGATTAGGGGTGTAGGGATATGGGGACGTAGGAATTTGGGGGAGCAGGAATTTTGGGAATGTAGAGATATGGGGACGTGAGGATATAGGGACGTAGAAATTTGGGGAAGTAAGAATTTGAGGGCGTGGAAATTTCGGGGCGTAGAAATTTGGGGGCGTCGAAATTTGGAAGCGTAGGAATTTCGGGGCGTGGAAACTTGGAAGCGTAGGAATTTCGGGGCGTGGAAATTTGGGAGCATAGAAATTTGGGGGCGTGGAAATTTGTAATCGTAGGAATTTCGGGGCGTGGAAATTTGGGAGCGTAGAAATTTGGGGGCGTGGAAATTTGGAAGAGTGGAAATTTCGGGGCGTGGAAATTTGGAAGCGTAGGAATTTGGGGGCGTAGGAATTTCGGAGCGTAGGAATTTGGGGACGTGGAAATTTGGAAGCGTAGAAATTTGGGGGCGTGGATATTTGGAAGCGTAGAAATTTCAGGGCGTGGAAATTTGGGAGCGTAGAAATTTGGGGGCGTGGAAATTTGGAAGCGTAGGAATTTGGGGGCGTGGAAATCTGGAAGCGTAGAAATTTCGGGGCGTGGAAATTTGGAAGCGTAGGAATTTCGGGGCGTGGAAATTTGAAAGCGTAGGAATTGCGGGGCGTGGAAATTTGGGAATATAGGAATTCGTGAACCTAGTAATTTTTAAACATAGATATCTTACCGTAACTTTTTGGTACAATTAAAACCATATCTCTTCTAATCCCCTACATCATCCTCTCCACGTGCCATCTCATGGGTCGCCATCGTTACATTCTACAATACTCTGACCAAGTCTCCACGAGAGCAAACAGCCACGATTTACAGCATTGTTGACTATCGTAAAGCGCCAGCATCCTGTATATAATTGCGTCTGGCACGCGCGCAATTCTCTTCCCGCTTTCTCGTGGAAGCAATCGTCATCGTTATCGGGCATCGATCGATACCGGATCGTTACGTAACAATTAGATTTCCCGCGACTCGCGCGAACACTCGTGCCGCGTTCTTACCTCACTGCCAATGGCAGTGGATGAACGATCGCGTGATCCAGTCTCTCACGAACGAGATCTTTTTACTATACCGCACAAATTACTGTCTCAAGTTTTCCTCTACGTAACTTCCTTCACGCTTAGAGAAGATTGTATTTAGTAGATGTCTAATAGAAAAGAGATGATACCTTTTATCAGACTCTTACTTTCCGTTTCTTCCGCAGCTTTCACGCTTTTCTTTCGATTTTATTACTGTGGCGGGAGAAAGAAAGTAAAACTGCGTATGCGGATATTTATTTCTGTATATATGAAAAATTCATTACTTTTGTAAAAAATTCTTTTTTGTAAATTAATGAAAATTTATACTTTCTTTTATTGTGTGGAGAATTACATTTTTAATGTAAAAGTCGATTTAAAGTTGGGTCAAAAAAAAAGTAGGGTAAGTTGAACGTAACTTTATGATTAGGTTAGGTTAAGTTTTCTAAGCACAACTTTTAAGTACAAATCTTGAAACAAGTTTTAGTAACACAAACCAGTGGCATATAAAAACTTGTAAGAACAAATAGAAGTTCAAGGAAAATGTAGATACAAATGAAGGTTAAGTTGAAGCTAACTAATTAGGTTAGGTTAGGTTCAACTAACTCTAAGCTCAGCCTTCAAGTAAAAATCTTGAAACAAGTTTTAACAACACAAACTATTGGTGCAAAAAAACTTGTAAGAACAAATGGAAGTCCAAAGAAAAAGTAGATAGAAACGTAGGTTAAATTGAATCTAACTAATTAGGTTAGGTTAGGTTCAACTAACTCTAAGCTCAGCCTTCAAGTAAAAATCTTCAGTCAAGTTTAAACAACACAAATCATTCGTACAAAGAAACTTGTAAGAACAAATGGAAGTCCAAAGAAAAAGTAAATAAAAACGTAGGTTAAATTGAATCTAACTAATTAGGTTAGGTTAGGTTCAACTAACTCTAAGCTCAGCCTTCAAGTAAAAATCTTGAAACAAGTTTTAACAACACAAACCATTGGTGCAAAAAAACTTGTAAGAACAAATGGAAGTCCAAAGAAAAAGTAGATAGAAACGTAGGTTAAATTGAATCTAACTAATTAGGTTAGGTTAGGTTCAACTAACTCTAAGCTCAGCTTTGAAATAAAAATCTTCAGTCAAGTTTAAACAACACAGATCATTCGTACAGAAAAACTTGTAAGAACAAATTGAATTCCGAGCAATAAATAAATAAAATCGAAAGTTAAGTTGAATCTAACTAATTAGGTTAGGTTAGGTCCAACCCTATCTGTAACTCTAAGCTCAGCTTTTAAGTAAAAATCTACAAACTAGCTTTAACAACACGAACCACTGAAACTTAGAAACTTGTAAGAACAAATGAAATTCTAAACGACTACATCTTTCCCTAAGTGTCCCATGGACCTCCATCTTGTCACCACTCCATTTTGCGTCACGTAGGGAGTTAATACGGTATTCCTCGCGTCGAACCTCAGCGATGAAGTAATTTTAAAATATCGTCTCGAGTAATCCATTCGGTAAAAGTAAGAAGGCGATTCGAACTATTCAGCCGTTGAATTATTGCATTTTACCGGGTACTTGGAAGTAATTTATGTTCTGCTAGATGGTCGTAAGAGGCAGCTTCTAGTTTGCTTTCGAGCCGCGTTGCAAGACCATTCGCAGGAAATCGGTCGTTTGCATATACAGTGTCCCCGTTTATTTCGTCGAGACGAATTACGAGAAAAGGTCGAGATCACCATTGCGATGCGATTCGATCGGACTTCTTCTTAGTAGCGAAGGACGTTTTGTCCGAACAAAGTACTTGATGTATTTTAAGAATAAATCTCTGATAACGATTCCATTTGTGCAGCTGTGAATTGTTGTTTTTGTTGAAATATTTATTGGGTATTTACAGGAAAATACGTGAGGACTTTCAAAGTTTGTAGAAGATTTTTAACACTTTGTCACGTGACGCTGTTTTCGTACAAATGTCGTATACATACATAACTGTATATTATTAAGAATTTATTTAATTGAAAATGCTCGTATTAGTTACTGTGGATGATTGCAACAAATGTGAAAATATCAAGATTTGTTAAAAACAAAATTATTTAATACAATTTTAAATTGTTTCTGTATGGCAGACGACATGAGCATGACGTTGAAACGTGTCTGAAAAGTTTCAAACTAATTGGACAATGACAGTCAGGCTTTCTTATATTAGATTGTAGGAACGTAGAAAGTGTAGCATGAAATGGTAATTTATAGTAAACGTACTATTTCTTATTCATAATCAACTTGAATATGTTTCCAAATGTTTTGTACTACAAATTAATTAATAATTTATATCAATGTGCCTAAATTCCATGCGTCATCGACTCCATACAGTGTACAGAAGTATTTTCTAAGTTTTCCAGATTTCTAGTCTTCGCAATACTAAATTTCTAAACAACAACTTGGAAAATTTGTTAAACAAGAGTGACCGAGTGACGGACCCTCAAAGTCGCGATTTTCGCTGAAAATTTCAGTTGTGACGGTATATACTAATAAGGCAAGGGAATCAGCTGATCGTGAGTGGCACAGTTTCGCTCGCGTGTCGGCGCTCGAAAAACGAGCAAATGAAGCGCGAGAGAAAGGTGAAGCGTATGCATCGCGGTTACGCGTTTCAATTTCGCGCTCTTTGCCTTGACGACCGCGAATTTGCCGAGCGTAACTCCGATTCCGTTATACCGATGAAAATCACTCGCGGATTCAGTGGAATCGCTGCAAGAATAATTGGGAATCGATCGACTTCTTTGATGAGGACGATGCAAGATACACTGGTCATAGTCTTCAGAAATATGCAAAATTATTTCAACTCTTTTTGCTTATAAAAAATATGAAATGTCTACGTTAATGGGTCACTGGTCATTTTAGGTTGATCTTTGTTATTTAACTGACTGTTAATATTAACATTAAGTATTGACATTGACTATTAGCGTTGACTATTAGATTTGACTATTAGCATTGACTATTAGCATTGACTATTAGCAGTGACTATTAGCAGTGACTATTAGGATTGACTATTAACATTGACTATTAGCATTGATTATTAGCATTGACTATTAACATTGACTAGTAGCGTTGACTATTAGCATTGACTATTAGCAGTGACTATTAGGATTGACTATTAACATTGACTATTAGCATTGACTATTAGCATTGACTATTAGCATTGACTATTAGCATTGATTATTAGCATTGGCTATTAGCATTGATTATTAGCATTGACTATTAGCATTGACTATTAGCATTGACTATTAGCATTGACTATTAGCATTGACTGTTGACATTGACTGTTGACATTTAAAATTAACATTGACTATAAAAATGCACTATTGATATTGACTATCAACATTAAGTAACAGCATTGACTGTTAATATCGTCTATTAACATTGACTATTCACGTTGAATATGAATATTGCCTATCAACACTGACTATCAACCTTGACTATTAATATTGGCTATCAATATTGACTATAAACATTGACTATTGATACGTTCCTATCAACATTAACTAACAACATTGACTATTAATATTGTCTATTAACATTGACTATAAACATTGACTATTGATATTGACTATCAACATTAACTAACAACATTGACTATTAATATCGTTTATTAACATTGACTATTCACATTGAATACGAAGATTGAGTATTAACACTGACTATCAACCTTGACTATTAACATTGACTATCAACATTGATTATAAACATTGACTATTGATACGTTCCTATGAACATTAACTAACAACATTGACTATTAATATTGTCTATTAACACTGACTATCAACCTTGACTATTAACATTGACTATAAACATTGACTATTGATACGTTTCTATCAACATTAACTAACAACATTGACTATTAATATTGTCTATTAACATTGACTATTCACATTAAATATGAACATTGACTATCAACATTAACTAACACCATTGCCTATTAATATTGTCTATTAACATTGACTATTCACATTAAATATGAACATTGACTATCAACATTAACTAACACCATTGCCTATTAATACTGTCTATTAACATTGACTATTCACATTGAATATGAACACTGACTATCAACACTGACTATCAACCTTGACTATTACCATTGACTATCAACATTGACTATCAACATTGACTATCAACATTGACTATTAACATTGACTATCAACATTAACTATTAACATTGACTATTAACATTGTCTGTTAACATTGATAATCAACATTGACTATTAACATCGACTATTAACATTGACTATTACCATCTATTTATCCAACCCTATCTAATTGTTTCCCATAAATCCTGTGCACCTCTTCCGTAGTATTCGATGCGTGTGGCCATAATTGAAACTCTCTGGCATTATACTACTGACACTATGACGTTCCGTACATATGCCGTAAAAGCGGTAATGAAAATTTGTTGCGAAGCAGAGAATGCTTGTTGCGGTTTAAAGGAACAGAGATAGTTTCGCAACGGGAATTTATTAGCGACGTTTCATTGTGAACACAAAATGCCATTCTCTGAAGAAACGAGCCACGAGATGACGTTCGATGGATGACCCGCGGATTCCTCGATTTTATAATAAGAATTTGGTACAAGGTCTCTCCGGTTGCCGATTTCTCCGAGTTCATCAGACGTAACTGTCTTGCGGCTACTGGAAAGTATCTTCTGTAAATATTAACTACGAGCAAGTATTTATGATCTGATGGGGCAACGTGTACTTTGAACTAGGGTTATTTCAGAATCACCAGGTTTGATAACTCGCGGGTTTACATATTGAACCGTTTATGAAATACCCGGCGAATTTCGATAAAAAAAGCGAGTTGCTCTAGGTGTTACGAAGTAGGACGGGTCGCTAATGGCCAGTGTTACAAGGGAAGTTGCAACATGTAATTGAACGTTTGGTGTTTCGAGCGGCCGATGAAAAAACGGAAATTTAGGTTAATGAAAATGGTCGCAAAAAATTATTAATCAGTTAACGAGTGGTTCCACCTGTTCTAGTTCTTGTTTGATGCTGTAAGAAAAGATATTAAGGATACTTTGCGGGAAAGGAGTAATCAGTGTGGGATTCAGTAATATTGTCCTGTGCTGGGTCACTTAACCAGTAATATTGTTCACTATATAATTAAATATACGCAGGTATAGTTACAAGTGTAGTTAGAGGTATAGTTACAGGTATAGTTGACAAGTATAGTTGGGAAGTATAGTTGCAAGTATAGTTACCAAGTGTAGGTGCAAGTATAGTTACAAGTGTAGTTAGCAAGTATAGTTACAGGTATAGTTGCAAGTATAGTTAGCAAGTGTAGTTAGCATGTATAGTTGCAAGTGCAGTTACAAGTATAGTTACAAGTGTAGTTAGCAAGTATAGTTACAGGTATAGTTGCAAGTATAGTTAGCAAGTGTAGTTAGCATGTATAGTTGCATGTGCAGTTACAAGTATAGTTACAAGTGTAGTTAGCAAGTGTAGTTAGCATGTATAGTTGCATGTGCAGTTACAAGTATAGTTACAAGTGTAGTTAGCAAGTATAGTAATCAAGTATAGTCATCAAGTATAGTCAACAAGTATAGTCAACAAGTATAGTCAACAAGTATAGTCAACAAGTATAGTCAACAAGTATAGTCAACAAGTATAGTTACAAGTATAGTCATCAAGTATAGTCATCAAGTATAGCCATCAAGTATAGTCATCAAGTATAGTTACAAGTATAGTTATCAAGTATAGTCATCAAGTATAGTCATCAAGTATAGTCAACAAGTATAGTTATCAAGTATAGTTACAAGTATAGTCATCAAGTATAGCCATCAAGTATAGCCATCAAGTATAGCCATCAAGTATAGCCATCAAGTATAGTCAACAAGTACAGTCATCAGGTATAGTTACAAGTATAGTCAACAAGTACAGTCATCAGGTATAGTTACAAGTATAGTCAACAAGTACAGTCATCAGGTATAGTTACAAGTATAGTTGCAAGTGTAATTAACAAGTATAGTTGCAAGTATAGTTAGCAAGTATAGTTGCAGGTATAGTTGCAAGTATAGTTACAAATATAATTGCAAGTATAGTTACAAGTATAGTTACAAGTATAGTTACAAGAACAATTCTGTTTCACAAAATTGCTTGTACTTGACATTCGTGGTGCGATTAAAAGCTGAAACATTACCGATACTACGACGCGAAACGTTCCTTTACGTTTGTAAGGCTTATCTGTCAACATGATCGAGTACGATAGAAACCCACGTAAAGTGTAATGATACGGTGCACCAGGTAATAGCTCGGTGCTTCATCGATGCAATTCTGCGACCAGATTTTGAAGTTGAAGGTGGAATTTAGAAAGTAGGTTGCTTAGTAATTACGATATTTGAAAAGACTGGCGAAGTAATATGTACAGAGTGCTTCAAAAGAAGCTGACCCTTCAAACTATCACAAATTATAAATTCACAATTTTTATGTTTATAAACAAGCTTATTGGTTTAACGTCATCTGCTATGAAAACTCTTGCCAGAATTAATTCTTTCATTTTAAGGAGACTTTTTTATTAACATGGACTTGTAGGGACATGTAATGATCCTTAAACAATTTCTCATTGACACATCACTATTCAGTGTATCTCTATTCAGTGTATATAACTTTTACATGAAGAATCTAAACACCGAATATGAAGTCTCAAATTAAATTTGACACGATATTAGTCCCTCTTTCTCCTTTTCACAGTACTTGAAGTATGCAATAGTCGAAGGCTCTAAGCTATCAATAAAATTAACGTAAACGCAATCGGTAATAAAATGATCGAACTTTACTGCCGCTGATGATTTATCGGAAACCGTGTCCTTGGCAAAATCTTTGATTTTATGGGGGTTTGTCTCGAGAGTGGTTTTACGAGTGCTCGTAAACTTAAACAGTTGCTTAAACCAAGCGAATTATCCTATCTCGAAAATTATTTCTGAATTGCAGCAAAACATCTGACACAGTAACAGACCCTTTCTCTGCAAGACCATCTCAAGAAAAAACAAAGGTGTTCAAATACTTGGGTCTTAAAAATAAAACGATCGAAAGTATAGTTTAGACGACCTTGTTCCTGTTTCGCTCGTAATAACAGTCTCTAAATTCAGTGTTCGCGAAAATCGGTAAGAAGGGTGCAATAAAAACTGACAAGCTTCTTTTTTTCTGTAACATTGCCATTGGGAAAGTAACTCGTAAATGCTGTAATTACAGTGTGTGAAATCGAGTACACCACGGTTTTCCCCTCTCCCTTTTTCTTCCGTTTTTGTTCGAAATCGGAACCGGTTGACACGCAGATTTCAAGAGGGAATGGATTTGAGCAATCGGTCGATCCTGGACCTTGCGCAACCGAATGCCACACAACGAAACTAATCAGTCGAGGAAACTCTGATCGACGTTTCCATTAAACATTATTCCTGTCATTGTCTACGTTTCACTTCATTAACATTTTTTATTGACAACTTTATGGAAGATGAGTTCGTGGTTCAAGAGAAAGATGTGTGATGCCACATGTGATACCATCAGATGGGGGTCAAAATGCTAAATTTATCTAACGACAAGATTTATATGCACAATTATTGCATATTTGACGACAAATTGTAGATGGAAGCTGTAGGTTCACTTATTTGAAGATTTATCAATTTATTATTACTTAACAATTTATTATAACAGAAATTGTTTTTGATAGTCAATTGCTACTCCTTTTTAAAAGAAAGAGGTTATAGCATTATCTATGAGAGTGGACTAGCTGAAAATAAGTTTGATCAGTTTTGAAAATATGAGTTACAAATCTAACAAAATTATGTGATGTTATGTCATCTCCATCGTTCCATCATAATAAATGATACACTATTTCTGATTGTTCTAGTTGCGTTTCCAATGAACATGAATAGTACACCGCCAATCGACAGGATGTCGAACATCTACAACAACTCGATGGTTCGATTCTACAATCTAGTGTTCCATGACTTATCCGGTAAATCCTTCTCTGACAAATTATTAGATCATTACAGAAGTTCCTACCACTACAAGATCTTCACAGTATATATATATCAAGAAAATTGTTAACCAATGTAATACACATGTTGATCAAGAATGAAATAGATAGAGAAGAAGTAGTAGTTAAGAAGTAATTTGAAGAAAAATGAGTATGCACCATGTGAGATGATCTAATGTGTGATGATTTAGCACATATAACGCGTGACTATAACACGTGTGACAAAGTAACACGTGAACATTTAACAAGTAGCAATTTAATATGTAACTATACCATGTGTGAAGATACATCGTGCCATGTGACATGTAGTTTAAGTAGATCATGAGTGTATTACGCGTAGAGGACTATTATGTGATTAGTCTACACGTGGTAATCTGAAATGTAGCAATTTAACACGTGACTATGTTACGCGTTGTGGAAATCTGTCGCGTGATTATTCTTCGCGTGGTGTTTTGACTAATAGTGATCTGATGCGTGACTATACCACGCGTGGAGGTTCAGCGCGTGACTATACCATGTGTGGAGATACAACGCGTGACTATATCACGCGTGGAGATACAGAGCGTGACTATATTATGCGTGGAGATCCAGCGCGTAGTAATTCCACGCGTGGTAATCTGACACGTGGGGATATAACGCGTGACTATACCACGCGTGGAGAATCAGCGCGTGACTATACCACGCGTGGAAATCCAACGCATGGCTATACCACGCGTGGAGATCCAACGCGTAGTTATTCCACGCGTGGTAATCTGACACGTGGGGATATAACGCGTGAATATACCACGCGTGGAGATTCAGCGCGTGACTATACCACGCGTGGAGATACAGCGCGTGACTATACCACGCGTGGAGATATGGTGTGTCACTATACCACGCATGGAGCTCCAGTGCGTGGTTATTCTACGCGTGGTAATCTGACACGTAGGGATCTAATGCGTGACTTCACCACGCATGGAGATTCAGCGCGTGACTATACCACGCGTGGAGATCCAACGCATGACTATACCGCGCGTGAAAATCCAGCGCGTGATTATTCTACGCGTGGTAATCTGACACGTTGGGATCTAACGCGTGACTACACCACGCGTGGAGATTCAGCGCGTGACTATACCACGCGTGGAGATCCAACGCATGACTATACCGCGCGTGAAAATCCAGCGCGTGATTATTCTACGCGTGGTAATCTGACACGTAGGGATCTAACGCGTGACTACACCACGCGTGGAGATTCAGCGCGTGACTATACCACGCGTGGAGATCCAACGCATGACTATACCGCGCGTGACAATCCAGCGCGTGATTATTCTACGCGTGGTAATCTGACACGTAGGGATCTAACGCGTGACTATACCAAGCGTGGAAATTCAGCGCTTGACTATACCACTCGTGGAGATCCAACGCATGACTATACCGCGCGTGAAAATCCAGCGCGTGATTATTCTACGCGTGGTAATCTGACACGTAGGGATCTAACGCGTGACTATACCAAGCGTGGAGATTCAGCGCGTGACTATACCACGCGTGGAGATCCAACGCATAACTATCCCACGCGTGGAGATCCAACGCATGACTATCCCACGCGTGAATATACAGTGCGTGACTATACCACACGTGGAAATCCAGCGCGTGGAGATGAAACGCATGACTATACCATGCGTGAAGATCCACGACGTGATTATTCCATGCATCATAATTTGATTCACATTGATTTAAAACGTGGAGTTCCATCGCGTGGTTATTCCACTCATGATCCTGGCATCACTCTACCGTGTGATTATATCACGCACGCAAATTTGTCGCGTGAACATTTCCGTAGTAATTCAATGCGTAACTGTATCATCCGTCCACACGAGCTGGTGTTACGCTATTACCATACACACGGTAATCCAACAAGTTCTCCACACATGGTAACCCGACACATATGACACTAGTACGCGTGGCGATGTAACAGGTGGTCATATACCGTATCTATTTCCAATGCAAGCAATTTGAAAAGTGGCGCGAACTTCTGCAATGATCTAATACTAGTCCATCTTCCTTTTATATGAAAACGAAGTTAATTTTATAGATCCTAGGACGAAAGACTGGTTCCTCATAACATCGCCAGTACCTGGTGCCAGTATTCTAATCGGCTATTTGTATTTCGTTCTGTCATGGGGTCCCAGGCATATGGAGCACAGGAAAGCATACCAGCTAAAGAACACTCTAGTCATCTACAACTTCCTTCAAGTTCTGCTTAGCTGTTGGCTCTTCTACGAGGGTCTGGACGCCGCCTGGCTTCGAAAGTACAGCTGGAAATGTCAGTCAGTCGACTATTCCTATTCACCGGAAGCTCTCAGGGTACTGCTATTTCTTGTTCCTTCGTTTCTATTTCCTGTTAAGGCAGATTTCAAGATATGTACTCTTTAGATCGCCAGAGGGGTATACATTTACTTCTTGGCTAAGATATCGGAACTCCTGGACACGGTGTTCTTCGTTCTGCGGAAGAAGGAGAATCAAATCACGTTTTTGCATCTGTATCATCATACTGTGATGCCGATGGTCTCATGGGGGGCCACCAAGTACTATCCTGGGGGACATGGTACTTTCATAGGTATGGTTTTATTCGTACAAATAATTGAGAATGCAAATCTTTTTTTTTTAATGTTGGAATATTACTGGGCTGTGGTACCCTCAGATGTGAGGTACCTGCTGTTATTCGTACAAATAATTGAAGTTAGATGATGCAAATCTTTTTTTTTAATGTCGAAACATTACTGGGCTGTGGTTCCCTCAGATGTGGGATACGTTAGACATCTCTCATATCTGGCTTTGAGTTGGGGATGAAGGTTAGGCCGTTAGACCACCTTCATATGAACAGTTTGCTACCACCTAAGAATGCAAATCTACTGAATGTTTAATATTTTATTAAAATATTAAAGATGGCAAGAATTGGAATTTTTTATCTTCATTAATCTCCTCATGCATGAGAGTTTAAACTACAAAAGAAAATACTAAAATCCTTCTTTCATTAGTTTGTTGACTGAATCCTTGTTTCATTAACTACTTCTCCATGTATGGAGGTGCAATATATTTAACTTGACACGTTGTTTAACTTGATCGAAAATTATTTCATGTTCTTGCGAGAGGATCATTGCTCATCAGTAGACTGCAGCTGTTTGATGATGATATATGAAGGTCTAGGAAGTATTTATACTATAATCACGTGGTCTAAATCATGTATTAATCATGTGGTCTTAATCAAGTATAAATCATGTGGTCTGTGACATAGGCTACAGGTTTCAGGATTTATGTTTAACCAGCAAACTTTCATGTATCATAAATGCATGAACATCTGTAGTATACTAATAAGCAGATTGTTATATAGTATTCTATTGAATGTAGGTCTTCGATTTTTATAGAAATTGTATGGTCGTTGTGTTGCAGGTGTTATTAATAGCTTCGTCCACATCATTATGTACACGTACTACTTGCTGGCAGCTTTAGTACCTCAATATCAGAAGTACCTGTGGTGGAAGAAATACATCACAACTCTTCAAATGGTAACACACTATTATATTTTAAGCTCATGTTGATATGTAGCATACACATCATTTCAGCTTGTAAATTATCTCACTAGAAAACTATATGTAGAAATCTGTATGTATTGTGCTATGAATCATTTCAAAATTATTTTCTCAAACAGTATCAAAGACTGATTGAAATTAAACTTGATGGATGTTAGTAGTGATAGAGAAAAATATGACAGAAAATGAATAACATCAGAAAGTAGGTCTTCATGAACAAATTTTTAAAGATAATTCTGTGTTGAAGAAAATAAAAAAAAACTCTATCACAAGAATTTTAAGACAATCTGCAAAATTGAAATGTCCTTATCTTAAGACGTCTCCAAAATTGAATTGTCCTCATCTTAAAATGTTTTCAAAATTAAATTACCCAAAATCTGTTACATGTCGTCAAAACTTGAACATCATTAAGCTATGATCAATCATTTCGATACAATTAAAAATTAAAGTATACGAAAATAATTATTATTCTTTCTCTGTCAACAGGGACAATTCTGCTTGGCCTTCTTACACAGCTGTCAACTGCTCATCTACGACTGCGATTATCCAAAGTGGTCTTTGATCTTGATTCTACCAAACGCAATGTTCTTCTACTTCCTGTTCGCCGATTTCTACAACCACGCGTACAGCAGCGGCAAGAGGACGAAATCGATCGAACAGAAGAATGGAACCGAGAAGAAAATGGTTAATGGAAATATGCAGAATGGAAAAGGAAAGACGGACTAGTCTGAAAGCGTTGATTCTCCGTGTAATATATTGTGGTTAATTAATGATTACACGAAGTTCTTGGTGATCGTGTGTTCGACTTGTGCGGTGGAGACAGTTTGAAGGACATTTTCGTTTTGGGGAAATCAAATGTGAGCGTGGTTGGATTTTTTCTTTAGGGGAAATGGAATCTCTAGGTGTTAGGTTTAGAGAAAATTGATTTGTGGAGACTTTGGAGATGGTAGTTTTGAAGTGGGGGAAATTCGGAATATGGGAAGAGTAAATATTGAAATTTGAGAATTTGAGAAATTGGGAATTTTAGAATTGGGGAGCTTTGGAATTGAGGAATTTTGGAATTAGGAAATTTGGAATTGGGGGATTTTGGAATGGGGGGATTTTGGAATTGGAAGTTTTGGAATTAGGGAGCTTTGGAATTAGGAAGCTTTGGAATTGGGGAATTTTGGAATTGGAAAGCTTTGGAATTGGGGAATTTTGGAATTGGGAGCATTGGAATTGGGGACCTTTGGAATTGGGGAGCTTTGGAATTGGGGAGCTTTGGAATTGGGGAATTTTGGAATTGGGAGCTTTGGAATTGGGGAATTTTGGAATTGGGGAGCTTTGGAATTCGGAAGCTTTGGAATTGGGGAATTTTGGAATTGGGAGCTTTGGAATTGGGGAGCTTTGGAATTGGGGAGCTTTGGAATTGGGGAGCTTTGGAATTGGGAAACTTTGGAATTGGGGAATTTTGGAATTGGGGAGCTTTGGAATTGGGGAGCTTTAGAATTGGGGAGCTTTGGAATTGGGGAGCTTTGGAATTGGGGAGCTTTGGAATTGGGGAGCATTGGAATTGGGGAGCTTTGGAATTGGGGGATTTTGGAATTGGGAAACTTTGGAATTGGGGAATTTTGGAATTGGGGAGCTTTGGAATTGGGAAGCCCTGGAATTGGGGAGCTTTGGAATTGGGAAGCTTTGGAATTGGTGAATTTTGGAATTGGGGAGCTTTGGAATTGGGAAGCCCTGGAATTGGGGAGCTTTGGAATTGGGAAGCTTTGGAATTGGTGAATTTTGGAATTGGGGAGCTTTGAAATTGGGGAATTGTGGAATTTGGAATTTTTGAGCTTTGAATTCAAAAATACTAAAAATTCAGAAATCTAAAGATTTAGAAACATAGAAGATTGTAAATAATAACCTGAGGTACCATTTTCCCCATAAAAGTTTATCAACACTCATCGTATGCTTACAGCGATAAGTCACGAAAATCAATTATGTGATCAGAACCGCAGGTCGATGCTTTGACTGTAACTGTCAATTGTCTAGCTGTTTAAGGACTGTAATTAAGAATGAAAAGCACCCTAAGAAGTTAATAGAATCTGAAACGTGCGTGTGAACTTTATTCGCGTATTTTATGGCATAGAGTAGTAATAATTTGATAAATAGTTTATAAATATATTTCGTTTTTGTACATCGTTTTAAGACGAACTGTCGCAGTTTTCATTTTTTTATTTCTTTTAAGCGAGTGTAGATAAAATGGAAGTCGTGTTATAAGGTTGCAAGATGAATAAATAGAGAGATCAAGAATTTTAGATATTTTAACGAAATTTGAGTTGTAAATTTTCGGAGAGTTAATTTTTGAGTGTTTGCTCTTCCATAAGATGGAAATTGTTGCGGTAAATTTATTGAAGTATGCGTTGGAAATTATTGTAAATATTCTCGCGTTATGGGACTGAGTCCGATTAGACAATAAAGAAGTTTAAAATTAATTTAAGTTTCTTTTGAAACCTTCAACCTTCTATGAGGAATAGTTTATATTTAATATTGATTAATAATTATTTAACGTTGATTAATAATTATTAAATTAATTTGAAATTATTAGGTACAAAATTGAATCAACTTTCAAGAACATTAATAAGAGACTGTTAAAAATTATTAATTACAACTACATAGTTACAGCTACATACTTAAAGAAAAATGTCTTGTATCGCATAAAATGTATATGTAATTTGTTATGCAATTTACTGGATCAATTAAGAAAATTCGATTCAAGAACCAGGAAAAAATTGACTCAAGAATAATCCTTTTTAACTATTTCTCTCCCATACAGTAAAAGTTGTATCCGATCAGACTAATAATTATCAAATAGAAAGTTATCGTTTCTTATAATCACGCAATACAGTTCTAAACTTTCTTTTACCTATGCAGAGTACTTGTTTCTAGTGAAACTCCTTCGACCACCTGTAGGCGGCCATGGCAAAAAGTAAGTCTTATCTAAAGTTAAATTACTAAGAAATATTAGACTTGTTCAGGAAACGTCTATCGTTAAAGGAACTTGTGATAGTACAACGGAGCCATAGTATGGAGATGTCATGCAACAGGTGGCGATATAACAAACCAGAATATAAAAGAATATTACATATGAATGTAATGCAATACGTGACGATCTGAATCAGGTGACGATTGAATCAGTGGTGATTCAATAATTAGTGATTTAAAGCATTGTATATAATTTCACGAGTGGTGATTTAGCGAGTGGTGCTCTAACGCAGTGCAATTTCATATTACTATGAATTTCGGTTTTAAACTACACATGCAAAAAATAAAAAGTGAGTAAAGAAATGGGGTAAAGACGCTTCAATAAATAAATGTTCCGTTTATTTACATATCTTGATCGAACAGTGTATTATTTTCGCGTGATATTTATAAATATACAAAACGTCACGGTCGAAAATATAGTACAGTTCAGGCGTCACAAGATGAGGGCTCATTTTGTGGCGAACAGTGCACAATTCGCTTTAACCCCTTGTCCTACAATTTTATAGGCAGCTGCGTCATTCACAGTCAGCTAATTACTGCTAGAAGATTAAGTAAAGAAATTTAAGACGTTCAGCACATTTTGCATTCAGTAATCTTTGATTATACGGTTTATAACCAAAATTCAATTGCAGTTAAAAGACATATGTGAACTGTAGTGTGCGTCACGAGTGTGACACGATATTGTAGGACGAGGGGTTAACATTCGTTCAATCGTTTTTCGAAACATTTCATTTGTAACCTCCTTCCTGAGGTATTGACCCTTCTATATCGCCATCATATTACCACTTCTCAGAATAAATATAACTTCTACGCGCTACATATATAAAAATAAGGTAATAACAATATACAAATTTACATGTGGACAATCGTCCAAGCGATTAAATTTGACGATCACGCTTTTCCCATTCAAAAATTTAATTTGTTCCACTGTTTTGTGCAATTTTTAAGATCTCTCATTCATGAAGGTTCTCGTTTAAGTTGAACATTTCGATTATTTAATTACTATCAGAAATCGCAAAAATAATTGAAGGAAACTTATATGAACGAACATTTAGTGGCAACACAAAAATTCTGAAATCACATATGCTTTTGTCAGTGAAAATTTGTTCAAGCGAAACTCTGACATTGCTCCAAACTTAAAAATTACAAATACTTCTTCTAAGTACCTAAAATATATTAACCAAGAGTTTATGTGAATATGTAAAACATTTGAGCAATTTATACTACCCTCAAATTTTACATAACAAAATAACATTCATTTCATAAACCTATCTATAATGTTGAGAGACTCAGTCTCTCTAAAAATCTTGTTTATTTACAAAAAATAAATTAACTGTCACTTAAGTTATTCGTGATTTAAGACAGTTGTGAGAAATTTGTCTTGAACAGAAACTAGTTATAGTTGTAAAAAGACAAGCTTGAAATATGGCAGAACTAATGAAAGTTTTAGTAGCTTCCTGAAGAGGTAGGACGGTACTAAGATTCTGTCTTTTGTTCAGTAATGGCATACTCCTTTTAACGAATTTAGACTAATTGATGTTCGTACTACAAACACTTACATTTATGGTATTTTCACAAGGAAAAAAAATGTGGAACCAACACGAATAATATTCTGTGTTTATAGTTGTTGATTAGTGCCTTAATTGCTCTGATTGGTCCTTGAGTTTATATGTAGTATCAAAGTCGTAAAACTTGTTCAAACAAAAACGTGGAAATAGTAAAAATTTTGAAGAACACAGAAATACTGAAGAATATTGTAGAAGTCCTCGTGTACATAGTATCTCTAACAAGAAAGGTCAAGAAAATATCTGACCATTCCATGGTACAAACAGCGCAGAAACCTGAATACCATCAAACTCGCAGAACTCGTTACACACAAAATCGTGGAAGCAGTAGAAATACCGAAGAACGTCATACAAATACTGAAGAGTATTGCAGAAACTTTGAAGAGCACTAAACCTCTGAAGAGCACTAAAGAAACTTTGAAGAGCATTACTGAAATTCTGGAGCGAGTACGCAAGGGTAATTGAACGCGGTCGAAAAAGCTTTACCGTTTAGAAGTTTATCGCTCGAATCACGTGGCAACGTCCGAGAGCAGACATTTCGTTTCTCTTGCCTTTTATTTTTCGCTCGCAGCCACTGCGTTCGTAGCCTCGAGCGATTTGGGCCTGGTCAAGACATCTTTTTCGTTCTTCTTTTTCTACCGTTTCACGGTATCGCTCTTCGAATAACCGGTGGACCCATTGACCCACATTTCGAAAGACCCCGTTAACTCCCCAGATTTCGAGTTCACCTGGTGAGTCTCCCTCGAAGTTGAAACTTGATCTTTTCCTAATTGGGTCGATCAGCTTGTTTCCATAACACGTTCTTCGAGCCGATCCTTTTGTTTCTTACTTTGATTTCCGGTTGCGCGTGCCACTTTTCGCTTCGTGGGATTCTTATTTGGAGCCTGGTGCACGGACTTGGTTGCAGCTGTGAGACTACGGTTTTGGATTTGGGAATTTGGGAGGGTGGGGATTTGAGGGGACGGAAATTTGAGAAATTGGGTGATTTGAAAATTTAGGGAATTTTGGGATTTTGGAATTTGGAAGTTTCGGGATTCGGAAATCTAGGAATTTGAGGATCTAGGGATTTGGGGATCTATGGATTTGGGGATCAAGGAATTTGGGGATTTAGGGATTTGGGGATTTGGGGATTTAGGGATTTGGGGATTTGGGGATTTGGGGATTTAGGTATTTAGGGATTTAGGGATTTAGGGATTTGGGGATTTAGGGATTTGGGGATTTAGGGATTTGAGGATCAAGAGATTTGGGGATCTAGGGATTTGGGGATTTAGGGATTTGGGGATTTAGGGATTTGGGGATTTAGGGATTTGGGGATTTAGGGACTTGGGGATTTAGAAATTTTGGAGATCAATAGATTTGGGGATCTAGAGATTTGGGGATCTAGAGATTTGGGGATCTAGGGATTTGGGGATTTAGGGATTTGGGGATCTAGAGATTTGAGGATCTAGAGATTTGGGGATTTAGGGATTTGGGGATCAAGGAATTTTGGGGATTTAGGGATTTGGGGATCAAGAGATTTGGGAATCTAGGGATTTGAGGATTTAGGGATTTGAGGATTTAGGGATTTGGGGATTTAGGGATTTGGAGATCAAGAGATTTGGGAATCTAGAGATTTGAGGATCTAGGGATTTGGAATTTTAGGGTCTTCAAAATTTAGGAATTTGGCAATTTTGAGATCTGGAAATCTAGGGATTCGGAAATTTGGGAATTTGGAAATTTGTGAAATTCTGTCAATTAGATAACGCGATCACGTGACAAATTCTCCAACTTAAGAATCTGATCACATAATTGAAAAAACACAAAGGTCAGCTAAACATGGTGAGGATCACTCCGTAATTTGATATAAGTTCATGAAACACCACTTGATCATATCTGAACGTAAAATAAGTAATAGTTATTTCGCGCCATCTTGAAGTTCACATCCTTTGTAAGATTATCCAAACTGTAGACGTTACAATTGAGTTCTTGAAGGTTGATCTGGAAGAACTGCTTCTAGATCCACTTCACATGTTCTGTAACATGTACTTCATACGTTCTGCAGAAGGTTATTGTTACTAACTCCACTGATCATGAGATTCAATTGGTTTGTGCTGTCTTTTTATAAAATAGTATGATCTGTCGACAGCGATGTCTTCTTCAAAAAATATATTGTAAGTAGTATGTCTTCAAGAAATGTGCCTTCCTTCGATATGATACTAGTATCACGATGTTATCAGTTATCTGACAGAATGGAGTCTAATCTGATGAATCATATATAGTTAGATTCTTAATCTGTATTGACACCTTAATTTTAAGACCTTAAAGCCAACAGATAGATTCACCAGATTAAAAGTCTCTATCGATGACTGATTAAATTCGAAAACTTCAAAGAGAACTTCGTGATTTTAGCTTCCGAAGTTCAATCGAGCTTCAGCGACAGAAGTGTCGAATATTAAACTTCCTTCTTGCTGTACGCCTTTCGGTAAAAGTCACTGAACAAATAAATAAAAATCACCACATTGGCCATGAAGAAATAGGTGATCGCCCTCGGTAATTTACAATCCATCGCCAGAATCATCAGCAGGTATCCAAGCATGAGAGCAAACTGTGTCTAATAAAAAAAACATAAAGAAAGATTAGGGTGGATCATCGAAATTTCGTGTTTATTAAAGTATCGTGCTGACCAGTTGCATCGCGGTCATGTACTTCTTCCACCACAGGTACTTCCGATAATTTGGTCCGAGAGCCGCGATCAGGTAATACGTGTACATGACGATGTGCACGATGCTGTTTAGGAACGCGATCATGGCACCCTGTTCGTCGGGCAGGAACTTGAGGTAGCACCACGAGAACACCGATGTCATGGTGTGGTGGTAGACGTGCAGGAAGGTCACCTGATTCTGCTTCTTGCGGAGGACGAAGAACACCTTGAAGAACAAATGTCGAAATAATTGCGATTGACCTCGTTTGGCAATCAAATTTTCCTGGTAGTTGCAGTGCTGACTGACAACTTCTATAAACATATTGGCCAATTGTTAAAAGTCAACAAGCTTGAAATGTGACGGAATGGAGCTGCTGTTGTATTACAATACAAAATTGTATAACCTTTGATTTTATGGTAGAGTCTCGCTATATGGCCCTAGTCAAAATATACACAATACAATATATACAAATATACATTAACAGATTCAATTACAACGTTAAGACGAATAAAAAAAAAGTTGATATGTTGGGCACATTTTGTATTCAAGGAACTTCAAGCAGATTATACTTTGAATTAAATACGAAATTCAATCGAAGTGTAAATATGAGACGAAGTGTGAATATGATGTGTTATGCTTTAGGTACAATATGGTACAAAATGTATATATGCTATATATATATATATATATGTATACAGGGTGTCTCGATTTGATTGTAGCGTGAATATGAGTTTGATGTGTTTGGCTGCAGTGTGCGTCATGTGTGCGTCATGAGTGCGTCACGATGTAGTAAGACATAGGGTGAAGGTTCGTATGGTACAAAATGTATGTATAATGTATACATATGTACATATACAGGGTGTCTCGATTCGATTGTAGTGTGAATATGAGTTTGAAGTGTTTGGCTGCAGTGTGCGTCATGTGTGCGTCATGAGTGCGTCACGATGTAGTAAAACATAGGGTGAAGGTTCGTATGGTACAAAATGTATGTATGATGTATACATATGTACATATACAGGGTGTCTCGATTCGATTGTAGCGTGAATATGAGTTTGATGTGTTTGGCTGCAGTGTGCGTCATGTGTGCGTCATGAGTGCGTCACGATGTAGTAAGACATAGGGTGAAGGTTCGTATGGTACAAAATGTATGTATGATGTATACATATGTACATATACAGGGTGTCTCGATTCGATTGTAGTGTGAATATGAGTTTGAAGTGTTTAGCTGCAGTGTGCGTCATGTGTGCGTCATGAGTGCGTCACGATGTAGTAAGACATAGGGTGAAGGTTCGTATGGTACAAAATGTATGTATAATGTATACATATGTACATATACAGGGTGTCTCGATTCGATTGTAGTGTGAATATGAGTTTGAAGTGTTTGGCTACAGTGTGCGTCATGTGTGCGTCATGAGTGCGTCACGATGTAGTAAGACATAGAGTGAAGTTTCGTATGGTATAAAATGTATGTATGATGTATACATATGTACATATACAGGGTGTCTCACAACTGGTGTTGTATGAAATATACTTTGAAGCGTAACTCACCGTATCGAGAAGTTCGATGATCTTTCCGACGAAGTACCACCATCCCAATTTTGCAAACTGTTTAACACAAAATAAGAATAGTATTATTGATTCTACTTGACTCAGATTTAAATTATGATTTAATTGTCAACTTACTGCGGTTTGTATCAATATATCTTTGGGATCTCGACTCGCACTGTTGCATTTCGATGGGACCAGCATATATTTCACACCAGGGTTTAGTAGTGGCTAAAAGTTAACAAAATTCCAAAGAATTATTGTTTTTCTCAAGAATTATTTAACTTGATTGAGCTATCACATACAGTTTAATGAAAATAAATGCTAACTAATGAAATTAAGTATGTCAAGGTAGCGTACTGTATCAATGAACGTCGATTCGATAAAATTTGCAATTTTACTGGTTTTGAAATGTTATTACAAAAGAGGTCAATATTCAACGTTGTGACATTGCACAGTTTACTGAAATTTGATATAGAAATATCAATATAACGAGAGCTGTTTTATTGATATAACTGCTTAACGAGTTGATATAACAAACCTGATGAGTTGAAAAATTATTTTACCATATAGAGATGGAAATTAAATTACTGTGCAAAAATGTAGTATTAGGGCAAAGTACCACGTTCACTATAGTGATATAGTGTGGTAAATAAAATCGTTACTCTTTTAACAAGGTTAAAGTTAAGTAAGTTATGTAAGTAAGTTAAGTAAGTTAAGTAAAGTAAGTTCAGTAAAGTAAGTTAAGTAAAGTAAGTTCAGTAAGTTAAGTTAATTAAGTAGGTTTAGTGAGTTAAGTAAGTTAAGTAAGTAAGTTAAGTAAAGTAAGTTAGTTAAGTAGGTTAAGTAAGTTAAGTAAGTGAAGCAAGTCAAGTCAAGTAAGTAAGTTAAATAAGTGAAGTAACTTAAGTAAGTTAAGTAAGTTAAATAAGTTAAGTAAGTTAAGTAAGTTAAGTAAGTTAAGTTAAGTAAGTTAAATAAGTGAAGTAACTTAAGTAAGTTAAGTTAAGTAAGTGAAATAAGTAAGCAAATGAAGTAAGAAAGTAACTTAAACTAAAAAATAATCTTGATTCAATACCATAACACTCAACCAAAGACTGAAGAGAACAACAAACGCATTATAAGCGATCAGCAAAGGATTCAATTGCATGGCCGGCCTCTTTTCCATCATCTTCGGTCCAACTTTCAAAACGAACGCCAAGTACGTTCCCACGATGCACAGCATGGGTCCAGGTGACCCCATCATTGGCCACGAATCCAGCATAATTTCTATAAAACCATGTCCGCTCTTACTTACGTCAGCAAACTCGACAAAAATTCTGCTAAATGAATTTTCCACGGATCCTCAAAAGAACCGTGCATAATATCCGATAACGAAGCAAAAATTTTTAGAATACGCAACAAATGCTGATACTTTTTCGTTTTTGAACAAAATTTGCATAAATTATCATTGAACGTGCTTTGAATTTAGTGGAAGATTTCTTTTTGTACCCATGCAAATTAGAAGGTCGCTCATTTTTTCACGCAATTACCTCTTTTTACTTCTGTTAATTCGTTGTAGTTGCTCACCACCAGCCGCATTATGTTCGACATCTTGACCTGAAATGTGTACTGTGATACAAAAGGAGTCTTAAATTAATTTCGTGGCAAATGCAATTTTGTAAAATGCAATGGATGCTCTTTTCTTATCCGACATTCAGTTAAATTAAAATTAAAATATACTTTACACAAAATAATCGGTTTTATTTTCATTTCATCTGCTATTAAAATTCTGTGATCTGTGATGCTTTCTAGGGGTTCTTTCTTGCTATCCGAGGTTCTAGATATTTTAGAATTATTGTATGTCAGTAGATAGCAAAAATAGGGCAGAAAGGGGAATTTTGATTTTATGTTACTACCCCTACGTTGAGATAGGGGGTTGAAACTTGATGTGAGATTAATTTAGATATGCTACATAATGACTTATTGAAAGTTTCATTTAGCTGAAGAGTACACTTGATCACATTATTCAGGTACACTCTGTGGGAACTTAAACATCTAGGACCTTGTAAAGCTAAAAACTTGAGAATTCCAAAATTTAGATATCCAACAATTAAATGTATAAATTACAAATAACTAAGTGCATACACAGTTACTAGTAAGTTATAGTTTTATATATAATAGTACAATAGTTTTCATTTTAATCTGCTATAACAAGTGCCCTTTATCAAGTCCATTTCCCCACTGCACATTTCAATAATTAAACCGTAAGCAATACCACAGAGTAGGTCACCTCCTGCCAGCTAATTTATAATTATATATCCTAAAAATCTTGAGAATATATTTTCCAATCACCTTAGTTACTGAAGCAATATAAACAGTTCCGCCAAGCAATTTGAAGTCCTCGATGCACCTTCCGTTTGTTGATAAAGTCGAAGGGCGAAGAGGAGATGATGAGCGAGAAACTGCGAACCAAAAACTGATCAGTCGACGACGTAAGCAGCCACGAAGAGGACCACAACCTCATTTTTCTTTACCTGCCCCACCACATGCTCCCGACATACTGTAAAATCATAACTTCCGTTGCTCGAATGGGAGGTTGTTCAGTGAAAGAGGCAGGGATGAAGTTGCTGGACTAGGTTGTCGCCGACATAACAGTTGACCTATTGATCGACTTTTTTGCTTAAATAAAAAATTATCGTACGATGTGCTGAATAATTATAACGCGAAACGCTAGTATTTTACTGGTAATCTTTACTAATATATTTTTTGTCTTCGTGTAAATCACTGTACACGCGTTCACATTGCATCTACATTACAGTACATTACATATTTTTTGTACGAGTAATTTGCTTAACTGCATTAAGTATTTGATGTAACACTAAACCTACATGTTTGCAATGCACTTACTCTGAAATTAAAAGTGAAGTTACAAAATAAATAGACAAATTGTAAAACATAAATTAATATACATATCATTCACCTTCATGAAACTTAGCAGAGATTCTAAGGAAATTGTCTTGATAAATTTTGTAAGATAAAAACTAGTAACAGGGTCATTTGACATTTTTGGTAGTTTCAGTATTAATAAGGAAGTGTTTAATGAAGAGGCTTTTTGGAAGAATAATGGGAGTTGAAATTTTTTGACAAACTGAACTTGGAACCATTGATGATTTATTTAGAGAAGTACATTCAATTTTGCATTAAAAATGTAATATTACAAGAAAGTAGTAAATGCATGAGGTCAAAGTAGTAGCTGATTATTTGGTGTATCTTATTGCAATTCAAGCAATACAAAATTTTTTAAATATTTCTTCATCCACACTGTCTCATCCATATTTCCTTCAATATCCTTCAAAATTCCCCAAATCTTCTGTACCTTCATAAATAAATATTACCGTTCCTAGTAAACTATAAACTATCGAGTAAAAGATAAATTTGAGTTCAAAGCAGAATTCTCGGATTTGCGTCAATGTTAGCTCCGCTGTTTGATCGAAGACGATTCGATGCAAATATTGAATATTAGTAATAATCTGTAAATTATAAGATTTCGTTTAGAGACGAGTTTAACACAGGTCAAACAATGTTCTTACGTTGGAATTTGTTCCCTCTATTAATCGTCTCTTTGTTCCGGTCAAATAAAGCGTTCGTAAATTTCGCAAATATTCTCATTGTGAGAACACGTCTTTGTGATTCTATCGTTAAATCGTTGACTTCGTTGTAAATTCGGGATGACGTCAAAAATGATCTCTTGTACAAGGTTCTGATCTTAAATAGTCCGACACTTTTCAAACAAACAAGAGTCAAAATATTTCTGGTTTTCATCAGATCCGACAGAGTATAAATTATAAGTCGAGGATCTGAATGTATATTGAGGCGTCTAAAACAGGCCACAGACCTGTTCCTAATCGACGAGTAACTTAAAGAATTAATATACTCGTAAAACAAAATTTCTTTAATTACAATCGTGATCGGTTGCGGCCATTAATTACAATCCGCATCATGCATGCACACATACGTACACATGTATACATACGCGTATATTCAGAGATCAATCGTGTGTTTAATGCACAAAACAGAGCAGCCTTTATCTAGTACATTTGTAAGTGGAACGAACGATAGTTAACTGTATTCAGATTTTATTATTAGAAACCGTACAGTCGTAAAGTAATTTTTAAGTTAACAAAATATTAGCTGCACACCGGTTGTAAATCACTCAGACTTCTTCGACGTTGTTCACGATGGCAGTTTTAACAGCCTTTGTGAACTTGTGCTACAAGTTCTATTCAACTTCAAGCTTCACGTCTGAAGTTACACCGAAGTTAATTATAACTTGAGTTTTTATTTAAAAATTCTCTGGTACATTAAATTTCAATTGTAAATTTTCTAGATTCAAGGTTTTCATTTTCTAGGTTTCTGGGTTTTTAATGTTAGAAAAATATCTGTACGGTATTTCGCATATTTACAATTTCCAACGAAACAGGTTATAGGTAAAATTGAAGGAGCTGGAAATGGGGTCAAAACGGGTCGACTCTATGCAATGAGACGTTTTGTTTCCTCTGCTTACATCCTAGAGTTTTTGCGGCGCTGAGTTTTTGCAAACGTTCATAAAATTTTACCGTCAAGTTCAATGCGAAATTGAGATGCAGCTATGAAATCGTAAATTCTTCATATCGCAAGGTCCTTTTTCAGTGAGATGAAGAGGTCCCAATTCAGAAGATGATTTAGATATGTTGCGTTGATTATATTTTACAGATTCCTAGGAAATGTTTCGAGTGGTAACGGAACTTTTGGGTCAGTCACTTTCTAATGTAACACGTCAGTGATACGCGCTTTGAAACACATGTACATTATGTTAACTATTTTACGAGGAGTAATCGGGTGATGAAGTCATTCGTGCAATAAAATTAGGTCAGATTATAAATTCATATAATTTTCAAGTATTTTTAAAGAACTGAAGCGGTGTAGATATTTCTGAAGATGTTATATTTTATCATTATAACATATTCATATGTTGTCAACATTTAATAGCAACATTATATGTTGTTAACGTATGATCAGGTGAGAAAATAATGAAATGTGGAACTGTTACTTAAATTCTTACACATCTAGTTATATCACTGTTCTTAAATTTCCAAAATGTAGCTCCTCAATTACGCAGAAATTAATATTGTTGAACATAATTTCGAGGTCACAGGAAGAAACACGAAATTTAGACATCCGATCGTGTAACGGCACCTGCTGTTAAGCTGTCTTCTTGTATATGTGTGCTTTTTTCATGTTTCTTTTGTGTACACCATTTTGCCTTTCGCTTGGGCCATCCGCTAACGTTCTAAAAAAAGTAGGTCGATTTTTTCGAATAGCTCGTCCTCGCTCTTGTTCCTTATCAAATTTTTGTATTTCCTGAAATAGGTTAAGGTGCGGTATAAAACGAAGCGAAGAATGCCTCGATGTTAACCCTTGTACGGCAGAGTGAATCAATTGAGGACTGGTGAAATGTGCAATGGTATTTGAAGATTAGTATTCTTTAACGAAAGTTATATTTTTTGAAAGATGTCGGTTTGAGTAAAATTCTAAAATTATATTTATTGTCTTGGTGGTCGAAATGTTTAAGGGTCGAAATTTTATTTTTCAACTATAAACAATTTCATTTATCGTAGTCAAGGAAGTCTCTGAAAAAATACTAACAGATGTATAAAACTATCATACAATTAGGTCTGAAAGTATATTACAAATAAGTTTGGTTAAGTGTGAAGGTTAAATGTTAAGTGTTAACCTCTTCCAATAATGCATTTATTGTTCCATAATTTTGAACAGAATATCACTTATTGATCTCAAATTAATGGTCATCATTAATTTATTCATTTCAGAGAATTTTCAAATAATAAAGTAATATAGCGCATGAAGAATGCATGTTTTCCTAAACAAAATGGCGATATAGTTCTCACTATCGAACTTATACAAGACTTAAGATTTGACATTAATCTTAATGCCAGATTCGTTCGATAAAAAAAATAAAATGGTGATTAAACTCGACTGTCATTTTCACTCGTCTGTCAAATATTTATGACATTCACATTTAACCCTTTGCACTCGAAGATAATTTTACTGTTTGTAAACAGCAACTTTAAAATATTAATTAAAATCTTATATGACTTCTTTTGAAGTTATTATTTCTCTACTAATAATTTCCATTATTGTCTATTTCACTATGTTTATACATCACATAAGCACTATTATAGAATTAATTAAATAATGCTTCTTTTAAATTATTGCATTAAATCGAATGGCGCCTAAGAGGCGCCTCTCGCTCGCAAAGGGATAATAAACTTGTATATTGTCAGACAAATAAGCTTGCAAAACTTATAGCAAGTTAATAAACTTGTTGTACAGTAATTTTCAAGTATTAATCGTTTATTTTACAATAGTAAATGTACAATTAATTTTTGTAGCGTATTTTAAAGTACTCTCTCAAATATAACTTCAGTAGGTTATATTCAAGTATAAAGATAAAATTAGAGTTGTAATTTCTATGTGATCTCACGGATATTAAAATGTTAGGTGCATGGAGAAACTTTCTTTCATATTACTTTTCTCCCTTAAGAAGAATAGCTTCGCACTATACCATCCATGATTTCATGTTCAAAACTAGATAGCCTATGTGGTCATATTACACAAAACTTTCATTTAAAATCGTGAAAAAAGTTGTCATCCAAAACTGAGAAATGAAGCATCTCATAAACCTTCAAAATAGTACCTTTCCTTAAGGAGAATATCTACCAACTTCTGTTTGGTGTAAAGCTATTACTTTTACATTTTTAAGTTAGTTCATTAAGTAAGTTCATTAAGTAAGTTCATGAAGTAAGTTCATTGAGTAAGTTCATAAAGTAAGTTCATTAGGCAAGTTCATTAAGTAAGTTCATTAAGTAAGTTCATTAAGTAAGTTCATTAAGCAAGTTCATTAAGTAAGTTTATGAAGTAAGTTCATGAAGTAAGTTAATGAAGTAAGTTCATGAAGTAAGTTCATTGAGTAAGTTCATGAAGTAAGTTCATTAGGCAAGTTCATTAAGTAAGCTCATGAAGTAAGTTCATGAAGTAAGTTAATGAAGTAAGTTCATGAAGTAAGTTCATTAAGTAAGTTCATGAAGTAAGTTCATTGAGTAAGTTCATGAAGTAAGTTCATTAGGCAAGTTCATTAACTAAGTTCATTAAGCAAGTTCATTAAGTAAGCTCATGAAATAAGTTCATGAAGTAAGTTAATGAAGTAAGTTCATGAAGTAAGTTCATTAAGTAAGTTCATGAAGTAAGTTCATTGAGTAAGTTCATGAAGTAAGTTCATTAGGCAAGTTCGTTAAGTAAGTTCATGAAGTAAGTTCATTAAGTAAGCTCATGAAGTAAGTTCATTAAGTAAGTTCATGAAGTAAGTTCATTAAGCAAGTTCATTAAGTAAGTTCATTAAGTAAGTTCAAAATCTTAAGCGTAGTCTGAAATGATGATGAAACGCGCTACATTTTGCGAAAAGTAGAAACGGAATGACTCAAAGATGAACTAGGGATCGTTATTCGCGCTGAACCAAGACTTACAACACTATCTTAAAACGTTTATTGGCTCTTCAATTTCCCGTTCGGGACCTCCGGCGAGACACCGTTCTGCGCGACCTTCGGCTTCCTGATGTACGCTTTGTAATAGAAGTCCCCGAACAATATGATCATGAAGACGTTCTGAGGGATCATCACCGCAGCCGTCCATTTTGGAAAACCGCAGTCCTCGGTCCAGGCTAGTAACACGAAGTGCAGCAGGAGCACACAGAACTGAGTGAGTTGCAACTGTGTTACGTATTTTTTCCACCAGGGTTTATATAATCGCAGCGAGGTCGCTAGATAGTAACTGTACATCACTATGTGGACGAAGCTGTTCACTGTACCTGTAAACGGAAACTTTTATAATTGACGGAATATTCAAAATTAATTAATTGGGTAAAAAGTTGATTTTGTCAGGAGGTGATGTTCGACATATAAGGAGATATTATGTCAATGATTATTTTTCGTTGATAGGTGGCTTTTGAGAGTGTATGCATTGAATTAGCGTTGGATTAGCATACGTTAGACAGTCACGTGGTTTATTGTTACTTTTAGATGATCCGGTAGGTAGAATGAACATTACATGATAGATTATTACGCGTTACATCGCGCCACGTTCTTATGTAGATCCTCATGTGTTAGATCGTCATGTGTTACATCGGCACAGACCACATTTGCGCAGTATTTCCACGCATGGTATTTGCTACGCATTGAATTTTCCACGCTTGGTATTTGCTACGCGTCGTATTTTCATGTGTCGTAGTTCCACGCGTGGTATTTGCTATGCGTGGTAAATCTACGCGTCATAATTCTACGCGCCGTAGTTCCACGCGCCATAATCCCACACGTCGTACTTCCACGCGTGGTATTTGCTACGCACCGTACTTCCACGCGTGGTATTTGCTACGCACCGTACTTCCACGCGTTGTAGTTTCACGCGTCGTATTTCCATGCGTGGTATTTGCTACGCGTCGTAATTCCACGCGTGGTATTTGCTACGCGTCGTAATTCCACGCGTGGTATTTGCTACGCGTCGTAGTTCCACGCGTGGTATATGCTACGTGCCGTAATTCCACGCGTGATATTTGTTACGCGCCGCAGATCCATGCGTTATAGTGCCACGTGCTGTAGTTCCACGCGTCGTATTTCTACGCGTGGTATTTGCTACGTGTCGTAATTCCACGCGTGATATTTATTACGCGCCGTAGATCCACGCGTTATAGTTCCACGTGCCTTAGTTCCACGCGTCGAATTTCCACGCGTGGTATTTGCTACGCGCCGTAATTCCACGCGCCGTAATTCCACGCGTGATATTTGTTACGCGCCGTGGATCCACGCGTTATAGTGCCACGTGCTGTAGTTCCACGCGTCGAATTTCCACGCGTGGTATTTGCTACGCGCCGTAATTCCACGCGCCGTAGTTCCACGTGCCGTAATTCCACGCGTTGTACTTCCACGCGTAGTATTCCCTACGCACCGTAGTACCATGCGCTGTAGTTTCATGCGTCATAGTTCCACGTGTCGTACTTCCACGTGCCGTACTTCCACGTGCCGTACTTCCACGCATGGTATTTGCTAGGCGTCGTAGTTTCACACGCTGTACCTATATGCGTCGTATTGCTGCGCGTAATTTTTCACGCGTCGTAGTTCCACTCGTTATATTGCCACGCGTCATATTTCCATCCATCGTATTTCCACGCGCTATATTTACACTCTTTACATTATCAAACGCCATTTTTCCACGCATCGTGTAATCCACTCCATATCGTCACGTGTCCTACCGTCACGCGTCCTAATATCACGCATCTTATTTAGGTGCACATTTTCCTTATATCGCCACGTATTCCGTTTAACGTATGCCTCCAACTTAACAGTACCAGAACCCTATTTTCTTACCTAAAAATGTGATATGACCTCCAGCAAGAAATTTAGTGGCCGCCCAAGTACCGAAAGCCATCCCTGTATGGTGATACACATGAAGGAACGACACCTGGTTGTGCTTCTTCCGCAGAATGAAGAAAATAGTATCAAGGAGGTCGAAAAGCTTCACCATAAAGTACATCCATACGACCCTGGCTATCTATGTTTCGCATACTGCGTTACTATCTGTTTCACGTTAAATTATTGTTGGGTTATTATTTATTTACCTCGAGTGCTCTCGGATTGTATGAATAATCAACTGGCTCGCAGACGAAACTGTAGTGGCCCAGCCAAGCCAGCTGCAGTGCCTACAATTTCAAATATTTCGTTAGTGTTATAAGGAGAGTCTGAATTGAAATGGATGTGAATTTACCTTATAGAATACGTATGTACATATTACTATCTGCATCGCATTGTATGCCTGTACGACTCTGTCTAAGTTGAAGGGTTTTCTTCTCGCCATGATGCTGGGGCCCAGATCTTGCACGAAGTACAGGTAAAATCCTAGGATGCCCAGGCAGACCCATGGTGATCCGATCAAGAAGAAATCCTGGGTCCTAGGATCTTTTTCAAGGCGAAAGGCGATTACTCGTTTGTTCTAGTTTAGTGTTCGTTAAGTCTAAGTTAGTTAGTTAATGTTCACTGCCATTATTTTTCTCATATCACTCACAGAAATGACACAGTCAAATACACTAACTCAGTAACTAGGCAACTAAGTTAAACGAAGGTAAACTATGGAAGATATCAAGCTCACACTCGTTTTAATTTCATCAAAAATAATTTGTACATCTCGACTTCCTAATTGGCGTCAACTTCCTAACTCGGTTCCGATCAAACTCCGGTATTTCTCAAATAAAAAGTACCTGCCAGTTCCTCGTTGATGTAGCGATATCCGTGATATATACGTCGTATCAACGTCGTCATATTTGCTGGAGCAGAAGATCAATAGAGTCGTTGCCTTCGAATCGTCATACGATCGTGATTCCACTTGGCAAATGTCTCCTCTTCGAGCGCAAACGTATTCTTAAAAACTCCCCGGGAGACAACTACCTTCGAAACATTCGTTCGAACCACGGTTGTCATCAACGCTGCACGCGAACGAATAAATAAGTAAACAAATTGCTGGCACCGTTCGATTTTCCCGTGGCCCTAAGATCCGCAGACCGACCAGTTTGACGGACCTGTACTTCGACACAACCTTCAAGAAACAACAAGAAAGACTGATAGAATTCATTTCCCCCGTCAAACAACATGTCCGTTGCGACTCATTGTATTTTAATTAATACGATATGAAGTATCCGATCGTCCCCCGATGGGATTCGATACACCATCTAACATCTTTGACCCTTATCATGAAGAAATATGCATACGACCTTAAACGGGGACCTGTATCGTATCTATGGGACATCTTTGTGCTCCGAGTGGTTCGTCAGTTTAGTGTGGTATGCTAATTGTGGATAAATATCGTTTTGGAGGACTTTTATTTACTCTTGTTCTTTGGGAGAATGGGTAAAGGCTGAAGAAGATTCAGATATGTGTAAGAATTATTATATTTTGTTTGCTAGAGTGATGGGAGCTACGGTAGAATTGTTAATTACTTATAAGTTAATTTGCATTATTTTTAAGTTTATAATTTTTGGGTTTTCAGATGTTTAAATCTTGGATTTTCCCGATTTCTTCATTTCTAAGTTTACGAATTTTGCAATTTATAAAGCATTAAATCTTTAAATTTGTTTATTTACAAATGCCTAAATCACCCAATTACTCAATTTCCTAATTCCCTAGATTCCCAAATAAATTCCCTAGATCTCCTAGACTTCCTAGATTCCCAAATAGAATCCTTAGATTCCCTATATTTCTTAGATTTCCAAATCCTTAGAATCTCAAATCTCTACAATCCCAAATTTCTAGAATTGCAAATCTCTAGAATCCCAAATCCCTAGAAGCCCAAGTCCCTAGAGTTCCAAATCTCTAGAATCCCCAAATTCCTAGAGCCCCAAATCCTTAGATTCCAATTCCCTAGAATTCCAAATATCTAGAATTCCCAAATTCCTAGAACCTCAAATCCCTAGATTCCACAAATCCCTAGAATCTCCAAATTCCTAGAATCCCCAAATTCCTAGAATTCCAAATCCCTAGAATTCCAAATCCCTAGAATTCCAAATCCCTAGTATCCCAAATCCCTAGAATTCCAAATCTCTAGAATCCCAAAACCCTAGAATCCCCAAATTCCTAGAGCCCCAAATCCCTAGATTCCAATTCCCTAGAATTCCAAATCCCTAGAATTCCCAAATTCCTAGAATCCCCAAATTCCTAGAGCCCTAAATCCCTAGATTCCAATTCCCTAGAATCCCCAAATTCCTTGAACCCCAAATCCCTAGAATTCCAAATCCCTCGAATCTCCAAATCCTTAGAATCCCAATTCCCTAAAATCCCCAAATCCCTAGAATCCAAAATCCCTCGAATCCCGAAATCCCTAGAATCCCCAAATCCCTTGATCTCCAAATCCCTAGACTCTCAAATCCCCAAATTCCCAAGTTTCTAAATTCCCAAATTCGTATATTTTTGTTCCCTAGATTCCCAAATTCCTTAGTCCCTAGATTTCCAAGTCCCTAAATTCCCAAATTCCCAAATTTCGAAATTTGTAAATTTCCAAATTCCTATATTTCTAGTTCCCAAGATTCTCAAATCCCTAAATTCCTAAATCCTTAAACTTCCAAATCCCTAAATCTCCAAGTTTCCAAATTTCCAAATCTTCAATTTTGTATAATTACTTCGACAATTTTGATGCAGCAAAGTATTCTCCGTTTCATTGTCAAATACTCCGGCAGAAAAATATTGTTCTTTTCCGCCCGTGTAAAACGACATCTCATTACTTCCTTCATTTAAATCGTTTAAATGAATCGATCATTTGAAGAATCGATAACGTCCTCATACGTATGTCGTAAATAATGCAGGAAAACGTGGTATAATTAATTAATCCGTTACTATGTAACAATTTTCTTGTTAATAGGTTTATTCGTTTCATACTTATGTTATACGTGTTATTAATCTTTCACAACGCATGTTAATGACTGCAAAAATCACTTGGACACATGACAAAGATTTATCGTTATAGTTCTGCTCGGCTAAACGTAATCGTACATTGAAAACTGTTCCGACAGAAGCAGGTTGCTGCAGGTAGTAAGCATCAAATTATTGCAATCGTATGGGACATCCGGAATAGAATATGCAAAACTCCCGGCGTACTATGCAAGCTTGCAATTACTTCGCAATATGTTCTTATTTGTCTCTTCTGTCTTTAAGTGATTCTTTCGAAGCAAATTCTCCGCAAATGCAGTTTCTTTGGGTCTGTAAAAACAAGATCAAAGTTAATTCCTAACAAGATAAGATTTAAGTGGAAGATTTTCTTAGCGGCACTTTAAACTCTTTAGAAATATTTTATTTTACGTTTAAAAGCGACGAAATAAAAAATAATAAATAAAATTTGTGTTCGGTGATCTTGGGAATATAATTATAACTGGTATCGTTTAAACGGAGTCATATTGTAATTATTTTGGAGTTCCCATGCAAAATTTTCGCACATAATGAGCGCAATGTCAACGACCGTATGATGCATTTACAAGTAATATCTGATGTCCGCAAAAGAAATCAACAATGGCGTTACAGAGGAAGCCGATTATACAATGTCTCAAACAAGCGATTGTGTCGTGATTTTTGAATCGTTTTCTGAAAAACTAGCCTCGATTTGCAATTTTAATTTGATCAACAGTTGCGGTGGTATTGAAAGACAATTATACGATTTAAAATAGACTCTTTTACGAGTTAAACGTGTATTATTCAAAGTTTCATGTTCAAAGATCTTGTAAACATTTTCTCCTTGAAAGCGAAGCAACTTAATATATTTTAAAAGTCTTAATGGCTTAATACTTTAGGAGCAATAATAATTTGAATGCAAAATATAAGTTACGAATACAAAATACTTTAATGATATACTGTGTATGCAACGTTGGAAAAAATATTCATAGAAACTCGATAATTGTATAATTTCCAATTCGATTATAATGAGCGCATTTGAATGGCGTGGAATGTTAGCCACCGTTTTGCGTCAGCGAGGAAAATTATCGTAGTTCGAATATCTCAAGTACAATGTTCTAACGGAATGCATGTATGCAAGGGACGTCACTTCCGGAGTAAGCTTTCGTTTACAAACAATCAAACTTTCGATACATTCATGACTAAAATTAATTTCATCAATTTTCGTATCTTGAGTTTTTTATTTTGATATCATTTTTGGAAAGATAGTGAAAATACCTCAAGTAGAGTACTCTGACCGACACAATGTAAGTATTCAAGTAACGTCACTTTTGGATTAACCTTTCGTCGCTTTCAAAACGATCAAACTTTCGATAAATCCATGACTAAAATTAGTTTTATCAATTTTCGTATCTTGAGTTTTTTATTTTGGTATCATTTTTGGAAAGACAGTGAGAATACCTCAAGTAAAGTACTCTGACCGACACAATGTAAGTATTCAAGTAACGTCACTTTTGGAGTAACCTTTTCTTGCTTTCCAAATGATCAAACTTTCAATAAATCCATGACTAAAATTAGTTTCATCAATTTTCGTATCTTGAGTTTTTTATTTTGGTATCATTTTTGGAAAGATAGTGAAAATACCTCAAGTAGAGTACTCTAACAGAATGTACGTATGCAATTAACCTCACTTCCGGAGTAAGTTTTGGTTTCCAAACAATCAAACTTTCAATAAATCCATGACTAAAACTAGTTTGATTAATTTTTGTATCTTGACATTTTTATTTTGATATCATTTTTGAAAAGACAGTGAGAATACCTCAAGTAAAGTACTCTAACAGATGTACGTATGCAATTAACCTCACTTCCGGAGTAAGTTTTGGTTCCCAAACAATCAAACTTTCGATAAATCCATGACTAAAACTAGTTTGACCAATTTTCGTAATCTTGAAATTATTATTTTGATATCATTTTTAAAAAGACCGTGAGAATATCCCAAGTATAGTGCTCTAACAGAATGTACGTATGCAATTAACCTCACTTCCGGAGTAAGTTTTGGTTCCCAAACAATCAAACTTTCAATAAATCCATGACTAAAACTAGTTCGACCAATTTTCGTAATCTTGAAATTATTATTTTGATATCATTTTTAAAAAGAACAGTGAGAATATCTCAGGTTCAATGTTCTAACAGAATGTATGTACGTGTGCAAGAAACGTCACTTCCGGAGTAAACTTTTCCTACTTTCCAAACGATCAAACTTTTGATAAATCTATTACTAAAACTAGTTTAATAAATTTTCGTATATTGAGTTTTTTTTTTTTATATCATCCTTAAAAAAATAGTGACAACATCTCAAATACAGTACCCTAACCAACAAGAATGTAGGCATGCAAGTAATGTCACTTCCAAAATAAGCTTCCGGTGCTGTCCAAAACATCAAACTTTCAATAAATCCTAAAACTAGTTTAATAAACTTTTGTATCTTGAAATTTTTATTTTTATATCATTTTTAAAAGAACAGTGAGAATGTCTCAAGTACAGTGCTCTAACAGAATGTACGTATGCAGTTAACCTAACTTCCGGAGTAGTTTTCGGTTCATTATGTTCCGACTAAACGATCAAACTTTTAATAAATCCATAACTTGATCAATCATCGAATCTTGAGTCCTTTATTTTTTCATTTTTAAAAGAGCAGTTAAAATGTCAAAGAAGCAGTATTCCAAAGTATACGTAATTCGTTTAACTTGTTAATTACGTGTGCACAGTATCTAAAACGACCGTGGCCTTATGTAACCGCCATATTGAAAATCGATTCGCATTCCTTTGACACCAATAACTTTCTCGAAATAATTTACTTTTTAAATTTTATTTTTAAGGTTTTATTATTCCTATTTTTATTCGCTTGACCTTTCGACCCAGTTACCCTTATCAAGTACGGTATTTATTATTAACCCTTTGACGTATAAATTAAATCGATTTGATACGTATTGAATATTGAAATGCATATAAAAAGTTATAAATGAAATGAGGTAAAAGTAACAACTCTCTTACGTAATTATCTGTTTAATATTTACAAATGAAGCAGTAGAATTTCAATGATATATGGAATTCAATTAACGTGCCACGTCCGCAGAAATCGTGCGTTACAGTTTGACTTTCAAGAAAAACATGATTCCATTTTCCTCTAGTTGATTTATAAAAAATACTTAATAATGTTACTGTAAAATTACTGTATTATATAATTTTGAATTGTATGAATATTGAAACAGGTATTTCTTCGTTCTTTCCTGTCTTTAAAAGATCGAAAGTTATACAGTTTGTTCGATTTATTTAGTTATGTTACGAGAAATCGATATTCACATCTACGTGCATCTTATAATTATGGAGGAATTTCGATAAATACGCGTGTCATGCAACGCATATCATTTCTGTGGACGTTAATGTCAATATCAGTGAATGACAATTTTAGCTCGGAGCGGATGGAGAGGTCCCACGGGTCCCACAGGTCCCACGGTTGTGACCCTTAAACCATGAAAGGACACTGACCAGTGAATAATCGATGAATTCGCTGGCCTTTGATAGACACGTTATTTACCTCGAACTTTCCGATCGATGTCGATCTCTTAACAATTATTTTCACCAGCGAGATTCCACATTGCTTCTCCACGTACAAAAATATTCAGCAAAAGTATGTTTCTCCATGCACAAAAATATTCAGCAAGAGTATGTTTCTCTACGTACAAAAATATTCAGTAAGAGTATGTTTTTCCATGCACAAAAATATTCAGCAAGAGTATGTATCTCCACGTACAAAAATATTCAGCAAGAGTATGTTTCTCCACGTACAAAAATATTCAGCAAGAGTATGTTTGTTTTACGATATAAAAATTATAAACATCACTGTTGAAATATAACTGATGGACCAAGATCAAGTTTTCAATATGTACAGTGCTGTTCAAAATTATTGTGCACTCTCCATTTTTTCAACGAAGCCTTTTCATTTATCTAGTATTGTTAATACTAATGTAGTTAGTATTTGTTTTATTTAATACTATGTCAAAATGTTTTATTTAATACAAATGTTGGGTTCCTAAAATTTTCTTGTTTAATAGAAATATTTTATTTATGTACGAGTACTGTTTTGTTGATACGTTTTTCAATTTAATCACATCATTTTTATTTTCAATTCAAAAGTTCAATTATTCAATTATTTTTTACCTTATATTATTTTACGAACATTTTTGTCAGAGAAGTTTGTGAACAAAAGAATGTTTGAAGAAGTAGAAAGTTACTAATTATTATTAAGTTAGGTTTCGTTATCATAAAACGTAAATTAGGTTTCGTTATCATAAAACGTAAATTAGGTTTCGTTATCATAAAAAATAAATAAAATATAATTTAGCAATGATAAGAAATTGTTTCAATGCCATCATATAAATTATTTGCTTCTGAACGTCACTGTATTGATTTCAATACCAAAGTGTCGATTCACGCGACAATTGCTGATACGCAGTTTTTATTTCATAGTATTACAAGCAAGTGTACGCACACTTACAACACATTATAAACTATTTTGTAATTAGTGAATGACTAGAAGTGATGTAAACAAGGTATATTCAAAATCAAGTGTATTTTTTACATTTGAATGTTACATGTACAACTTACAGCTCTATCAATAATTTTCTATGAAACATAAAAAGAAAGGTAACAAGAGGCACAGTTTGTACGAAATAACGGCCGTCGAAATATTAAAAAATGGTAAAATTTGTACAATCGAGGTTTATATTCGGAAACGTCAAAATTAGTAAGGTTCGGAATTATTCGCAATTGCTTGGATCCCATCTAGTTGTTCTTTTTGTAAGTACACCTTTAATAGAATCCTTAAGCTTTATACCGTGTAACGAAGAAATTAACCTAAGTGATATGTTCGAATGAATAACAGAACGAAAGGAAGTTACATGTCGAGAACATTTTTTATAGGAATACATACGATGCAGTTTCGCTGAAGTCTTCTAATTTTAAACACGTCAGATTTCCAAATTTCTAAATTTGCAAGTTTCAGTTCGTAAATTTTAGTAACGAGCGATTACTGCACACCAAAGAAATTCTCAATTAATTATTTTAATAAAAACGGTCTTATTGATTTAACTTAAAGAACAAAGTTATCGATGAGATCGAGCGTGAAAATGATCGTAGAATTCGATTATTCTGCGGCCAAACGATTCCTGCGTTACCGACAAGGCAAGGCGGGAATTTTGAAAGCGACACGTAAAACATGGGGGAATTCAATTAACAAACAACATTCGAATCGAAGTAAAACTATAAACTGAGGGATATTTCGATTTATGAACAATCATATCACTTTCAAGCCTGCAATAAAAAGCGCGCGAAACGGAACTAATATTTTGTGAATAAATTAACGTTGTCACGAGTCAATTTATCTTCTTTGTTGTACGACTTAAAAATGGTATTATGGCTGCGAAGAGCTGCTCACGTTCGAAAAAAAACGTGAACCATTGGTGTATCTAGGATGCTTATTTCGTAATTTGGAAACTGGGGTTTGGGGATTTCAGAATTTAAGGTTCAAAAATTTGGGAATTTGGGGATTTGAAGGTTTAGGAAGTTGGGGATTTAGTGATTTGGGGATTTAGAAATTTGGGGATTTAGGGATTGGGGATTTAGGGATTGGGGATTTAGGGATTGGGGATTTAGGGATTGGGGATTTAGGGATTGGGAATTTAGGGATTGGGGATTTGGGGACTTGGGGATTTAGTGATTTGGGGATTTAGTAATTTGGGGATTTAGGGAATCGAGGATTTAGGGACTTGGAGATTTAGTGATTTGGGGATTTAGTGATTTGAGGATTTAGAAATTCGGGGATTTAGGGATTGGGGATTTAGGGATTGGGGATTTAGGGATTGGGGATTTAGGGATTGGGGATTTAGGGATTTGGGGATTTAGTAATTTGGGGATTTAGGGAATTGAGGATTTAGGGACTTGGGGATTTAGTGATTTGGGGATTTAGTGATTTGGGAATTTAGAAATTCGGGGATTTAGGGATTGGGGATTTAGGGATTGGGGATTTAGGGATTGGGGATTTAGGGATTGGGGATTTAGGGACTTGGGGATTTAGTAATTTGGGGATTTAGGGAATTGAGGATTTAGGAATTTGGAGATTACAGAATTTGGAAATTTGAGAATTTGTGAGATTTTAGGATTTCAAGGTTTAGGAACCCGAAGATCCAGAAATCCAGGGATTTGGTAACTTGCATACCTTGGAGTTTGGGTATCTGGGTATTTGGAGATTTGAAGGTCTCAGAAGTCAAGAATTCAGAAATTTGGGGATTTTAATGTCTCGGAATTCGGGAATTCAGAAATGTGGAGATTCGGGAACTTGGGTACTTACGACCTTTCGAACTTGGGAATTTAAGAATTGGCAATTAGGTTATTTACAAATTTGGGAACTTGGACATTCGAGAACTTGGAAACCTGGGAACTTGTACATTTAGAAATAAGAGAATTTGGATAACCTTGCACTTGGAAAGCTAACTACACATTTGTATCCAAGTTCCTAAACTTGGGAAACTTTAATTCATCTCTCGCGGAGAGACCCAATTCGTAAAATGAACCAACTCTGGTGTCTTACTATATAAACCTGTAAAAGAGCTAAAAAATTGTATGTAAAACCTAGCATCCGCCTTCTCCCGAAGTGTTCCAGTAGGTATCGTGCTCACAAACTGAACATTCGTCAAACGCTCGACAGACCTTCCATTCTGAACAGCTTACATTAACTAAATGAACATGCACAGTCCACGATGAACCATTCTTCTATACAGTATTCATTCATTCTTGTTCTTTATCGCGCCGTTCGTACACGACTTCTCGTTTATACTTCGATTTTTGGTATAGTTGGTGATGTAGAACTTGCCAAACATGTAAATGAAGATGATCGAGTTCAGACTTAGTAGAAACGCGATTATTTTCGGGTAGTTGCAGTCGATGAAGAATAATTGAAGGTTGTGCACTAAGATGATGCTGAACTGGATCAGCTGCAGAGTCGTCAAGTACTTCTTCCACCAGACGTACTTGTACATGTGTGGTCCGATCGAGGTGAGCATGTAGTAGGAGTACATGATGATGTGGATGAAAGAATTGATTACACCTAACAGGGTAGAATGACCACCCGGTACGTAGCGGATGCCTACCCAACTGCAGAATGGCATTAGGGCGTGGTGGTACACGTGCAAGAAGCTGATCTGACGCTGCTTCTTCCGGAGGACGAAGAACACCGTGTCCAACAGCTCGACTAGCTTGCACAGGTAGTAGCTATGCACGGCTCGAGCCATCTGCAATTTTGAAACAGAAAATTTCTGATAAGAAAGTATTTATGTGAGCATTTCATGTTCATTTTCCTATTACAAATTTTTAAGTGAGAAATTTCGAAAGGTTTGTTGCTTTTGAATGTAAATAACATGACAGCACATCATTTTGTTGTACATAACACGACAGCATATAACTCTGTTGTAAATATCAGGACAGCGCATAATTTTGTTGTGAATAACGCGACTGCATAACCTTCTTGTAAATAACATGACAGCACATCATTTTGTTGTACATAACACGACAGCATATAACTCTGTTATGAATTACAGGACAGCGCATAATTTTGTTGTGAATAACGCGACTGCATAACCTTCTTGTAAATAATATGACAGCACATCATTTTCTTGTACATAACACGACAGCATATAACTCTGTTGTAAATAACAGGACAGCGCATAATTTTTTCGTAAATAACACGACTGCATAACCTTCTTGTAAATAACATGACAGCACATCATTTTTTTGTACATAACACGACAGCATATAACTCTGTTGTAAATAACAGGACAGCGCATAATTTTGTTGTAAATAACACGACTGCATAACCTTGTAAATAACATAACAACAAGTATCTTGATAATAAAACGATGACAATACACAATACAAAAAGAAGAATGAAAATTATTTACACGTATCTTTTGGCTAATAAACATTTAAACTTCGCGCCATGAATTGTGACAACATGGCGTAATTGACCTAACCTTCCTATTTTAGGACTCTAGAGGAGCCCCCTTTTGGATTGAACACGAAATAGTTTGGTGACACTACCTTTGTTCTCGAAGACACGTCTGGGTCCGAGGACCCCGGGTAAGTAGAAAGCAGCAATATCGACAGTATCTGTTTTACCCGTGTATCTTTTTCCAATTTACTGATTTGTCTTCTTTTCTCGTAGGACGTGAAATACTAAATTGTGCTACACAATTTTCTACATAGGCAGTCTTTAATAGTGTAAATAACGGTTTAAAGTGAGTTGAATTGCTGTAGTACAAAGTTTCATTTTGTGCTAAAGCTTGGGGCAGATGGCGCTCGTTCCTGAGTCATTGTGTCCTCGAAAACGAAGGCATGGTTAGTAGTATAGCTATAGTCAATGGTACAGACATAAAGAAGAGGGCAGCACCAATCGTAATCATATCCAAACACGGCGATAAAAGAAGAGATGCGAAAAGTAGCTTAGAAAAAAATATTGAAGTTGAAGTTCGAAACTACTTGTAGTAATTTGGCGCCAAATTTGAATATTTAAATTGCCATCGACTTTGCTGTATTATATCTTCATTAGTTTTATCTGTGGATTTTTGCAGAACTATTATAAAATTTATTAGTAAATTCTGTTAGTGAAATCTATTAGTCAATTCTATGAATATGTCAAAAACAATCATTTTAGTAAAAGAACAATCTACTAGGAAAACATAGGTAAGAATATAAAATAAGAATGTATAAAATAAATATTGCAAGAATGTAAAGATAAAAATGTATAAAATAAATATGGCAAGAATATAAAATAAGAATGTATAAAATAAATATTGCAAAAATGTAAAGATAAGAATGTATAAAATAAATATTGCATTCTACCATGATGTGGACTATAGTTAACATTGTTAACAGGGAATATTCGTGCTAAATGATTAACGTTTAAATTAATTTTTAATACTAAAATTATAGTAAACGTACCCTAAGAGCCTGTGGACTGTTCGAATAGTCGACAGGCTGACACCGGAAGCTGTACTGTCCGCCCCATCCCCCCAGCAACCCCTCCCTAACGAGATATATGCTCAGCAGCACTTGTATGAAATTGTACGCGATCATAACGTTCCTCAATTGGTATGGTTTCTTGTCCCTCATGTACCTCGGCCCGGCAGAAACGCTGAAGTAAATATAGGTGACGATGATCATTAACAGTGGCCCGGGTCCCGTCACGAGAAACCAATCCTGGGTCCTCGGATCTGCAAGAGCATAGTCCTCGATTACGTAACTGTGGGCACTCAAAAATTATATTACGAGACGAGAGTAATGCAAGTAATACATCGTTTACATAATTACTCTGACGGTTTTTATCATTTTTAAATTTATAACCTTGTATGTGAAATGTGTTTGAATCAAAGAGGTATTTTAATTTGTTTTGTTGGCGTTCTTAATGCACTGACAGTGTACTGAGTGGTGATATAAAGTCGCATGATATAACGTGTGAAGACATTAAGACACGTTTGCTGGTATAAAGGTATTAACGCGTATAATTTTAATATTCACAATTATTTTTTATACCTGTGTAAACTACACTTGTGTACAGTTAGTGCATCATTAAATTGGGTCACGCAATTTAATACTACGTATATTCGAGTAACGACTGTAACAGATGATGTACATTACCGGTTGTGTTGTACACGATGTCTTTGTACCACTCCACGATACCCGACATTGTCCTCGGCAGTCTCCGCAACGAACCTGGAAACAGGAATACAATGTTTCAATGCGCTTACATGCAAAAAGAAATGCACACAACAACATGAATTATCATCAATGCGTATAATCACTGAATAGGTCAGTAAAAAACTAATGACAGAATAATGCGAATTCTTGACTACATGCATGGAATCGCTTTGGTTCGAGAATGAAGGACTTCTCGAAGCGAACAACGTTCAATGAAGTTGATCAGTTATCGAAGAAAACTTCCTACGAAGTGAAAGGTGAAATAGCTCGTAAATATATTATCTGCTGCATGTTATATTTAATATTGGAGACATACGGAAATGTGATGTATTAAGATTGTGGTAGATGAATGTGGAGAGTAGGGTTCTGTTCACGTAGGGATTTGGGGATGTAAGGATTTGGGGACGTAGGGATTTGGGAATTTAGGGATTTGGGGATTTAGGGATTCAGGGATTTAGGGATTTAGGGATTTAGGGATTTGGGGATTTGGGGCGCTTGGGATTTGGGGCGCTTGGGATTTGGGGCACATGGAATTTGGGGCGCTTGGGATTTGGGGCGCTTGGGATTTGGGGCGCTTGGGATTTGGGGTGCTTGGGATTTGGGGCGCTTGGGATTTGGGGTGCTTGGGATTTGGGGCGCTTGGAATTTGGGGCGCTTGGAATTTGGGGCGCTTGGGATTTGAGGCGCTTGGGATTTGGGGCGCTTGGGATTTGAAGCGCTTGGGATTTGGGGTGCTTTGGATTTGGGGCGCTTGGGATTTGGGGCGCATGGAATTTGGGGCGCTTGGGATTTGGGACGCTTGGGATTTGGGGCGCTTGGGATTTGAAGCGCTTAGGATTTGGGGCGCTTGGGATTTGAAGCGCTTGGGATTTGGGGCGCTTGGGATTTGAAGCGCTTGGGATTTGGGGCGCTTGGGATTTGAAGCGCTTGGGATTTGGGGTGCTTGGGATTTGGGGTGCTTGGGATTTGGGGTGCTTGGGATTTGGGGTGCTTGGGATTTGGGGCGCTTGAGATTTGGGGTGCTTTGGATTTGGGGCGCTTGGGATTTGGGGCGCATGGAATTTGGGGCGCTTGGGATTTGAAGCGCTTGGGATTTGGGGTGCTTGGGATTTGGGGTGCTTGGGATTTGGGGCGCTTGAGATTTGGGGCGCTTGGCATTTGGAGTGCTTGAAATTTGGGGTGCTTGGGATTTGGGGTGCTTGGCATTTGGAGTGCTTGGAATTTGGGTTGCTTGGGATTTGGGGTGCTTGGAATTTGGGTTGCTTGGGATTTGGGTTGCTTGGGATTTGAGGCTATTAGTACTAAAAATAAAACAATCCAGAATTTCAGCACACACTAATATTCCCATGTTATGGCACACAGATCCACAAATAGAAGAGTCATTCTCTATGTAGTTAGTCATATTTTTCTTCTAGTTATTTTCTTCTATAGAAATAAGAATCCACCGACTGACAATAAGAAAGACCGCCCTCTGAGTCATATTCGAACACATTTTGCATTCGTCCATACACGAAATTCGTTTTTCCCATTCAGTAAACAAAAAATTTACGATCGCAAGATGTTTCAGAGACAAACTTCCCAAACAAGTCTAAAGCTCTTAAATTTGAAAGGGGATTCCACGTGAAAGGCGACGGCGAATCATCAGGATTTGCGTCATTCACAGAATGCATCAAGGTGATTCAGTAGAAATCAGGTGTCCTTGGGTGCGTGATGAAAATACCGAACAAAGAAGAAGATTCGAATAATCTCCACTTCCTTCTAATTGCGCGACGTGCAATTAACCTGGACGAATTCCTGAATCAAAATTTTTTCACCGATCCATTGTCTGGGTAGGTTGTGACGCACATTATTTGCATGGATAATAGGACGAGTTTCTCAAAATATAACTGACTTGATATTTTTAAATAATTTTATTTTATTGAGGTTATAAGGTGCTACCAACAAGGTTACTTAATTATTATTTCTCTGATTGAAATCTTCAGAAATTATTTTTATTTTCTTCAGGTCGCGAGGTGTTTCTACCACAAGGTTATTTAATCGTTACTTCTTTCATACAAGTCTTCAAAAATTATTTTTATTTTCTTCATTTGAGTTAAAAGGTGTTACTACCACAAAGTTAATTAATCATTACTTCCCTGATGGAAGTCTTCAAAAATTATTTTGACTTTCATCATTCAGATTAGAAGGTGTTTCTAACAAGGTTACTGAATGATTACTTTTCTGATAGAAGTCCTCAAAAATTATTTTTATTTTCTTCATTTAAGTTAAAAAGTGTTACTACCACAAAGTTAATTAATCATTACTTCCCTGATACAAGTCTTCAAAAATTATTTTGATCTTCTTCATTCAGATTAGAAGGTGTTTCTAACAAGGTTACTTAACAATTACTTCTCTAATAGAAGTCTTCAAAAATTTTTTTTATTTTCTTCACTTAAGTTAAAAGGTATTTCTACCAAGGTTAATCAATCACCACTTTAATACAAGTTTTCAAGATATTAATAATTAATAATAGTTTCAATCATCGCATATTGTTCCAATCATAGCAAAAATAACTCGTACGTGTGTCACAAATTGCAACTACAAATAAGGTAGTCTCGTGATTGCACCTGGATTGTAATAAAAGATACGTTCATGGTAGTCGATGATTTATCGCAAGATCGATTCAGCCCGCTTCAGACGCAGAAATAGTTGCGTAAATTTGAAGGACAGAGATCCAACCAAGAACTACGCTTCCTAGTTGTAGAGATTAATTGGGTGCCACAAAGTATCATAGTCGATTGATTTCTTCCGGATCGAAGCACGTGCACACGCGCGTAAGGTAATTAATCGATTGTGCTTTTCAAGTTTAAGCCACCTGTTCCTTTTTCAGAACCAACGGCTATGTTTCACGCCATCGACCTTTTGTACGCTTGTGTAACATTTGAAATTTTTATTGTAAACACAAAACGGACCACATCTTTATTTCTTCTGGTGTAAAAACTCTTTCTTTTTCAAATTTAGAAATTGGAAGAATTTGGTGTATAGAGATTTTGATGTCTATAGTGGATCAATTTTAAAAATTACTGATTTATTAATTTTATATGTTGATCATATGTGTAACGTTTGGGTAACGTTTCAAATTTTTACTGCGAAAAAATGTACACGTCTTTATTTCTTCTTGTGTGGTTTAGAAATTTGAAGAGTGTGGTGTACAGAAATTTTGATGTTTACAGTGGGTCAATTTTAAAAATTACTAATTTACGAATTTCATATGTTGATCATATGTGTAACGTTTGGGTAATGGTTCAAATTTTTATTGTGAAAAAATGTACACGTCTTTATTTCTTCTTGTGTGGTTTAGAAATTTGAAGAGTGTGGTGTACATAAATTTTGATCTTTACAGTGAGTCAATTTAAAAAATTATTAATTTACCAATTTCATATGTTGATCATATGTGGAACGTTTGGGTAATGTTTCAAATTTTTATCGTGAAAACAAAATGTACACGTCTTCATTTCTTCTTGTGTGGTTTAGAAATTTGAAGAGTGTGGTGTACAGAAATTTTGACGTTTACAATGGGTTAATTTAAAAAATTATTAATTTACCAATTTCATATGTTGATCATATGTGTAACGTTTGGGTAACGTTTCAAATTTTTATTGTGAAAAAATGTACACGTCTTTATTTCTTCTTGTGTGGTTTAGAAATTTGAAGATTGTGGTGTACACAAATTTCGACGTTCACAGTTCTCAATTTTAAAAATTACTGATTTACCAATTTCATATGTTGAAGGTATGAATCATGTGTGGCTGGCAATAAATTTACTTAAATTAATATTTTATGGGATAAACAAATAAAAGAATCTTTTAAGCTTTCTTATCGTTGAGACAGTGACATACAAATTGAAAGATAAATTTGAAAGTACTCCTGTTATTAATAATCTGCTATAGTGAGTCTGACTACAAACATCAGTTTTCACCTATTCAAACAGTATTTTGCATAATGTAAAAATAACGAAGATCATAAATAATGTTCACCCGAGCGAAACGACATTCCGACAATGAAAAGCAATTAACCTTCATAAATGAATTCATTAAAAAACAAAGAAAGATCGATGAAGTCACCGTAGGAATTATCGATAAGTCCACTGATTTTTGCACGGTGTGATTGCGTGGGTGGGGTAGGAAGTACATTCTCTTCGGCACCTGATATGTAATTATCGCAGCGTTCACCGTTAACCAAACTGGATCGAACTCGCCTTTGAAGTTATGCTAATCGTTTCGTAATGAAGCATACATTACATCGAAGGTAGGAGACAAAGAATCCCTGAAGCAAAGGAAGAAAACTGTAAATAAAAACATGTTCACCCTGATCGAGTGATTGATGGTGGCTTACAGTCCTAAGTGTCTTGTCATGCTTTTCGAAATGTTCCATCGACGTTTGTTGCAATATTTCAGATATTCACATTTTCATTTTCATAGTTTATAGTCATAACTGGATCAGGGACAATAGAATGTAAATTATGCTACACTGTTCAGCTTGTAGAGACAGGTGCAACATGTAATTGGTTTGTACAAGATGTAATAGGTTTAATGATACAAAGAATATTTATAGACTTTTTTTGTTACAGAGGCATGTTGGTATGACATGTAATTGATTTGAACAAGATGTAATTGGTGCTGATACAAGGAATATTTATAGAGATTTTTTATTACAGAGACATGTAATTGGTTTGTACAAGATGCTTATTAGGTTATTAATTAATTTAGGTTTAATGATACAAAGAATATTTATAGAGATTTTTTATTACAGAGACATGTAATTGGTTTGTACAAGATGGTTATTAGGTTATTAATTAATTTAGGTTTAATGATACAAAGAATATTTATAGAGATTTCTTTACTGTCTTCTATGATTCAGATTTTTCAAGTAGTTCCGTGGCTCACAATATCATCCAAACGTGACGCACTCAAACCGTGACGAATCTCACTCGAATTTGCAATATTCGTAGCCCAAGTCGAGCTATAATTTGCATAGTCAAGGATCGCTGATCACAAAATTTACATAAAGCCGCTTTTAATATTCTAGCTGTTATTAATTAATTCCGACTGACCCGGCAGATAAATCATAAGGCAAGGGAAAATGTATCGACATTTTCTTTTCCCACGATCAGCAACATAACCGGTATATGGAGCCCAGTTATTTAAACCACATATGTCTAATACGTTTAGGCAAGTCCCGGTTATTTAAACAACATATGTCTAATACGTTTAGGCAAGTCCCAGTTATTTAACCCCTTGCCATTTATTTATGAGGTGCGTCAGTCAAGCCTAACCATTCAGGACTACAACATTAAAACGAACAAAGAAAATTAAAATGTTCTAAGTATTTTATATTCAGGGATCCTTGACAACGTAAATTATAGTTGGATCGAAACTTCAAGTTAAAGAGTATTCAAAATTTGAGTAACATTAATCACATTTGAGTTGCGAGTGCGTCACGAGTGAGACTCGTCAAAGCACTCAGAGGTTAAACCATATAATACTTGCCTAATACGTTCAATAACAGGTTGCTAAAAATTCATATTCATATTCGGGTAATTAATAATGCAAAAGAACCTGTCAGCATCAGAACCTGTCATCGTTTAACTATTGAAATTAGAGTGTCTGACCACACACGCCAATTTCTACTGTGGCGGCGAACGGTGACCGCTAGAATACACTGAATGAATCTTGAAAGATGCATCAGAGGAAACTATTCTGAATCGTGGCTGGAATAATTAGAAAGGGCCAAGAACCTCTGAAGTGGATACTAGCGAACCAAGGTGAACTGGGTCGTTACTGCCCGCCTGTTTCTTCTGCGGCCCTTTTGATTATATCTGCGGTGGTTCGTCGACTTCATGGGTAAAACCTGCCCGAAAATCCCCGGACCATTTATGGCGGGAACGATGCCCTCTGGAAACGGGTTCTGGGACTACGCTAAACTAAGCAGTAACGTTCGTAAACAATTTCTTTGACATTAACCTCTTCTTGTGCTTTGAGGAGTCACTCGTGACTTACAGCTCAAACCTTACTCAAATTTTGAATCTTCAACTTTGAAATTTAGTATAAGTTGCATTATCAAGGATACTTGAATATAAAATACTCAGAACATTTTAATTTTGTTCATTCGTTTTAATGTTACAGCTCTAGTTAGCCCTAGTTACAGACTTAGTCTTGACTTACTATTCAAGTTATACAAGTTAGTCTTGATAAACAAATAAAAAGGGTTAATGAAATTTGACACGGCTACTTGGGCGTTAAAATTATTCATACACTGTGTTTGTATTCTGTCTTAGTTAATTTGCAGGAAAAAAGTGGATCTTGATTTTGAAAAAATTACATTAATGTAACTGATCTGACTTGCGATTAATCTTGAGTATCAATCACTGTCCGTCAGTCGAGAGACTTTTTTTAAACGCCTAACAGCGACTTCTGAGAATCGGTAGGAGTAAAAGTAGGCTCGTAAAAGTCATGACAACGCGAATTCCCGAGTAATATCGCGGTTGCAGAGTACAATGAGCCTCGTGTCGCAACGAAAGTATTTTCAGTTTTTTAGCTTTATTCTATGTTACAATGTTGATAATTCTCAGAGTTCTGCTTTCGTAGCTTTTTCTTAGAACACTGCAAGAGGGAAGGGTTGCATTGTTTGAAGAGGTAGATTCTCATCTAGGTGGGTTAATAATAATTTTGACTGGTGTCGAGAGTATATGAAGAGGGTATACATATATGTATACATGTATGTTGAGAGTATATGAGATTTGAGAGTATTTGAGATTCGATGACTGTCGAAACGTGGTGTTGAACATATTTTTATGTCAGTGACTGAACCCACAGGATGTGGACTTTACCCCTGAATTTCGGAGCCAATGACCGAACTTCCGAAACATGGACTTTTGTCAGGTGTCGAACCCGTCAAAGACTTAGCGAATATGTGTGACAATTTAACCTCCCATAAACTCGTGCACGAATTCCAATACTTTATAACTTTAATTTTTACAACTTTACGTCTTTCGTTATCATCTACGTCCCTTGTTATTAGTACTTTGTACAAGTATAAATTATACTGAAGTATAAACGTCTCATTATGCAATATACAACTATATAACTAGCTATAAATCAGTAATTAGAAATTAAAATCGCAGCATGAAACAGGATATTGATCATAGGAATGTACGATAATAAACGATAAATAAATCTCGAAGTTTGAGATGGAAACTGCTGAACTGACTAAATTTCTGTATAGCGAGGCAATCAATATTTCAAGGATGTGCTAATTGCCGCAGCTAAGCCTTAATTACTTTTCACGCTTCTCCGATGAATTTCGCCAATTCCGTCGATTGGCAATTTCGGTAAAATAAAAAGTTTAACTGGTTTCTTCGATTATATTGGATATGGGTTACAGAAATAATTTATTAAATTGATTCAATTTAAAATTATTAATCTCACTGCAGGGAGATCAAAATTAATTAATTGAGACACAGAATTTATTTAAATACGAGGTTCAATTTTTATAGAAATATATGAAAAGTTGTGTAAGTCCATTTTCATTTATTTTGAGAAAATTAAAGGTTGGCATATGTGTCAATGAAAAAATTATGTCTAAATAAATAATAAGGTTAATAATAATAAATAATAAGGTTAATGATAAGGCTAATAATAAGATTAATTATAAGGTTAACTAAAACTGGCAATTCAGCAATTTTTTTACTGACTAATCAACATGTAATTTGATTATACAAATTTGTTGTAAGTGATTTAACTAAAATGTATATTCATGCAAATAGACTTAAGCCACATTTAAAATAAACAGTCCATGTCTATTTCTTTTTGCATACAGAACTATTTATACAATTAATAAATTTATTTATCAAACATCGTTTACTCTATTGTTTTTTGTTAACCAAGTAACCTAACTTCTCAATGCACATAGCTTCCGTTGTTTTCGAAAAATCTTAGAAACACATGTTTATTAGAAGTCTGCATCCATTATACCATCGAATAAACAATCATCCTGAATTTGCATGAAAATAAAGTAGCGAAGGCATCGTAGAAAAATGCATGACATAATCGACCACGTACAAAGATCAGTGATCCTATTGAATAAAGTGCGTCACACGAGAACAAGGGACAAAGTGAATCACATTTGTTCATACCGTTAACTAAAAGAGTTCGCTCTTCAGGGTTCAAGGTAGCCTATGAATATAACGCGCATAGGTACCGGCGGTGGTTAATCCTACGGTTATCCTTGAGCAAAGGACCGTAGAAGGAAAGTGTATCACAACCGGTTCGACAACAAAATACTTTACAAACAAACGGGTCGCAACGAAAACAAAATGATAGGTGTTTGTGGGAATGCAATCGATGTTTGTGACGCAAAACGGAAACCCGCTCGGATTAGAATTACAAATGAAACGAATCAATTCCTGTTACTCAATCGCTTTTCTTTTAATTTCGTATTTTTTCTTGGATTTTCTAGCATCGGATTTTATGATCGAAAACGACCTGTCTGGCAAAAATCGTTGTAAGTGTCTAATGGAACGCTTCCGAATGGTTTGTCTTGTACCGCAGAAAAGAGAAACGTACAAAGACGGAAGCAAGCTTTTTGTTTTAACATCGCGCAAGAGCACGCGTTTTATCGCTGATCCACCTTGAAACTGCTTCCGTGACGATTTATGGAACCGGGAGTGCCGGAAGCGTTTCGGCGATGTCAAACTTTTTTATTTTCCTCCTTTCAAGATTTCTGAACTGATTAGAATTGAGAAATATCGAATCTAGTAGCAACATTTTAATTTTAGCAAAATTTCACTCTTGGTGTAGTAAATATAAGTTTTGTTCATAACTGATAAAAATGTACTCGGATTGGGATTCATCATGGCGTCGTGTCACACTCGTGACGCACATTACAGTTCACATGCGACCTACCGGTCTCGTGTTTTCATCGCAACTGAATTATTCGCTTCTAATTATAATCCTCGCAATCGAAGTACAAAATGTGCCTAATTTTTAACTTCCTTTACTCGTTCATGCTGTAGCAATAATTAGTTGTTTTTGTATGACACGATTGGTAAGAAGATTGTAGGTTAGAGGTTAATTTTCGTGAGTAGCTGAAAGAGTCTGGTAACAATTCGGACTTGATCAGTGGTACGTCTGTGACTGCTACATTTGATGCATTGATTTGAAGAATTAATTTATTTAAAAAATTATGAATATAGAAGATTGTAGGTTAGAGGTTAATTTTCGTGAGTAGGTTTGTCTAATGACGATTTGGACTTCATCAGCAGAACGTTTAGGACTGCTGCGTTTACTGATAATTTGAAGAATTAATTTATTTAAAAAATTACGAATATAGAAGATTGTAGGTTAGAGATTAATTTCCACGAGTAGCTGAGTCTGGTGACAATTTGATCAGTGGTTCGTTTATGACAGCTTTGATGCATTGATTTGACGTATTAATTTATTTAAAAAATTAAGAATCTGCTGAGAACACGTTGGGAACTGTTTTAGCAAATGTAGGTCCTTTGAAATGTGTGACATCACAATTGAGTCCGGAAGTGTGTAACGATTCTTTGAAGATTAAATTTTGAGAACGATAAGGTCATTTGAGTTTGAATTTTTGATAAATGAATTTGGTTATTTAAATTTGTACAATGTAGCAATAGTTTATTAATTCTATTCAGAGGTGCATCATTTATCACAAATAATTGTTATCCGAAGTTTGTACATTAAGATACCTAAATTTTTCAGTATATATAAAAATGTATGAAATACGCAAAGCAAACTGAATATCATAAGTCCATAACTCTAATAGAGTCATACATATGGAATGTAGAAATGATAGAAATGTTGAATGAAACAGAGATTAATTTATGTAGCTATGCAACTGGTACTTCAAGCTAACAGTTTCTATAAAAATAACAGGTCTTAAAATTTGTTCGTAACAGATTTATTTAACGGTTCTAAATGATAGGCTATTAGAAAGAATACATTCTTATGCACCTAATAAAATTTTCATGGTAAAAATATGTAATATATCTTCATGAATAAAAATGATTTTTACTCGAGTGCATACTAATCATATTTCTATTGAATTTTTGTCTCAAAAGGAACGTTCACGCTTGCGCAATCAATCGACAAGTTATGAGAATGATTGAACCATCAGATTACGCCAAGTTAGGTCTATTAAGGAAAGAGTTATGCGTTCTAGGTATTATCGACGTTTCTTGTTTCCGATTTATTCTGGTGTTCTCAGGAATAAGTAACAATATGCCTATATATTCTGGAGGTACTTAGAATTGTGACTTAATCACAGATATCTTCAAATTCCCCAAATAAATAAAAATAGCAGTATCTAGTAAAGACAGAAATGGAATAAAAACAAAAAGTAAACGAAAAATTTGATCGCGATTGAAAGTAGAAATTTATTTTGGCAAGACAGCTCCGCTGGTAGCGCAGATATGAAACACGGTTGGAAAACTTCATGTTTCTGATTTATTTTGTTCTTCGCTGGAATGAATAAAAATATGCCTACATATTGTGGTGGCACTCATAATTGTGACTTAATTACACAGATATCTTCAAATTCCCCAAATAACTAAAAATAGCAGTATCTAGTAAAAACAGAAATGGAATAAAAACAAAAAGTAAACGAAAAATTTGATCGCGATTGAAAGTAGAAATTTATTTCGGTAAGACAGCTCTGCTGGTAGCGCAGATATGAAACACGGTTGGAAAACTTCATGTTTCTGATTTATTTTGTTCTTCGCTGGAATGAATAAAAATATGCCTACATATTGTGGTGGCACTCATAATTGTGACTTAATTACACAGATATCTTCAAATTCCCCAAATAACTAAAAATAGCAGTATCTAGTAAAAACAGAAATGGAATAAAAACAAAAAGTAAACGAAAAATTTGATCGCGATTGAAAGTAGAAATTTATTTCGGTAAGACAGCTCTGCTGGTAGCGCAGATATGAAACGCAGTTGGAAAACTTCATGTTTCTGATTTATTTTGTTCTTCGGAATAAATAAAAATATGCCTACGTATTATGGTGACACTCATAATTGTGACTTAATTACACAGATACCTTCAAGTTCCCCAAATAACTAAAAATAGCAGTGTCAGAAACAGAAAGGTAATAAAAAATAAATGAAAAATTTGATCGTGACTGGAAGTTTGGACAAGATGGCACTGCTGGTAGCGCAGATATCGAACGCTGTTGGCGCAATAGCGAAAGGAGAACCGAGCTCTTCCTTTCAACCGCATTTCACTTTCTTCCCCGGTTTTATGACCGAAGGGCGCGGCCATGACCGTGAATGAAAGCAATTCGAGCGGCAAAAGACTTTAAAACCGACGCGGATTCCAGTTCCCGAAACTTTAATGTCTGCTAAAAAATGACAAATTTAAAAAACATGCAATAACAATTTAATCTGGTTTGTCCACATTTTAAGCTTTTGAACACGAAAATAGAAATCACTTGACAGTAATGCATCGGACCAGGTATATTATTTTAATCTATTTCCTTTCGGAAAGTGTGGGCAGAATTTCTTTGACGGTCGTAAAGAATCGTTGTTTTACCTCTTTTTATAAGGAATTGTTAACTATGTTGATTCAGGTATTTGACCGAGAGGTTTTCGAGTTTTTTAGATGGAACGAGTTTCGATTTAAAAGCTCGTTTGACGTAGTTAAGGTAGAAGTTGTTTTGTTTGTCGGAAAAAATTTTTATGTGTTTGGAAATGACTATGCATGTTGTACGTCCTGTGTCATTTATTTGATGACGCGCCTTGTGCAGTCTATTGTTACATAATTCATTGAAGGTTGTTTATAGATTGCTAAATTTGAGTACCAGGAAATAATAGAATATGAAATTATGCGAATTCGGAAGTCGCTAAGATTATAAGTGTTTAAATTTGTAAATTCTTGTAAGTAAAATTTTTCCACCTGTGGCAATCTTTACTCATTACGTTGATATTACACATAAAGGGAATATGATAAAATAAAAAAAAATATTTTAATAAATAAAGGACCGTAACAGGTCGATCCTTTAATAGATAAAACGATAAAAAGTTAAGTACAAATACAATTACGTAGCTGAAGAAAGGAGTGTTATCAGAGATTGCGTAATCGATTAAATATCCATAAGCTGAATTAATTGAACTTGACGTAAATTTTTTTATAAGAAAGTTATAACGTCAAGTAATTGAAATAGCAATAACTATGATCTAACGTTTCGATAATTTTATGATAATTAAAAATGAGTGCAAAAAAATAAAGGTGTGAACACAGGTTCAAAGGTTAGCTACAAAGTAATTAGCACGATAACTGCTCTATGACGGCGAATATTAATATCAGATACTGATTTACAACTTCTTGAGCTCGAGGGATACAAAAAACTTCTTATAAAAAAATTGGAAAAATTTTTGGGAATAATATGACTCAATTAAAGTAAATTATGACTCAATTTTTCAATTTTTCAGTTTTTCAATTCTTCAATTCTTCAATTGCTTAATTTTTCAATTTTGCAATTTTACAATTTTTCAATTCTCTCAGTGCTCCACTCTACAGTTCTTCAATGTTGCAATTTTTCAACTCTTTGAATTCTCAATTCTTCAATTTTTCAGTTCGCCAATTCTTCAATTTTTCAATTGCTCAATTCTACAATTCTTCAATTATACAATTTTGCAATTTTACCATTTCTTAATTCTCCCGGTGCTCCATTCTACAGTTCTTCAATTTTGCAATTTTTCAACTCTTTGATTTTTCAATTCTTCAATTTTTCCATTACTCAATTCCTCAACTCTTTGATACTACCATTCGTCAATTTTTCCAGTGTACCATTCTACCATTCAATTTTGCAATTTTTCAACTCTTTAATTTTCCCATTACTCCATTTGAATTCAGAGAAGTTAACATCTTACTTATACAAATCGCGTGGTCACCAAGACAGAAAAAAAACAGACAGAAGCGAAGGTATTCCCAATGACTGTTCCAAGGAAGCTATCGCTGAAAATCCCAATCCATCAAGTCACATGATCCTATCCGATGGTAATAATTAGCAAGGTTCATGTTAATGTCGAAATAACGAGCCACCCACTTTTACACCTGTTGCGTTATTGAAACGCGTTTCTGTCTCATTTTTGCAACGTGCACATTATGCGAATTGTGCGTATTCAACACCGCTCGCGTTTCGATCGGACCTCGTTCCAATTTATTTCGACGATTAAAACGTTTGTGCAACGTACATTACTTTTAACGCGACAACCATTCAGATATTCTCTGCTAGCAAACGATTCGCGGATTGAGTCTTTTGTAAACGCGTAGCCGGTTCATTAACGATTAAATCAGAAAAATATCCTGCCTGACGTTTCATTGAAAGGACACTCATCCGATGAGACGAGGGACGTGTAGCAAGACCCGATTCATTATCCAGTATCTTGATTTTCCTCGGGACAAGTAGTTAAATGCAGCGACAGTTGAGCAAATATCGCCAAGAGGTTTCGTATTTCTGCTTGAACGTAATTACTACTTGCACTATTCTTTCCATTTTGCAACGTATGTGTCGAATTTCGAAAGTTGGTTCGAGCTGACGATTGATCAAATTTCAACGCGATTTACACACTCGTTAACATCGGTAACAGTATTTGGGTCGTGTGACGTTTGCAAAATATGGAAACATAAAATGGCATGTCAGCAAACAATCGAAAATCCAAATTCCGAAATCATGTGACTGTCATATGTGAACAGCATGTGATCTAAAACGAGGTTTATCAATTTTATACAGATTTTTAATTGCACACAATTAGATATTGAATGCATCATTAAACACTCAATGAGTGAAATATCGTGTAGTGTAAACTGAATGAGAGTAGCTTAGCATAAAAAAATATGTAATGCATATGTAACATTCCTCGTATCTATTTCTCGGATCAACACTCGTTCTTGCTTCAAGTTAATAACTCTTTCCACGCGCGTACAATGAACGAAAAAATGAATTTGTATTTTCATAAATCAACTTCTGTCACTCGATCGCTCATATGCGGCAATCAGTGAATGAACAGGCGTAAAAACTATTCCTTAATAAGGTACTTGTGACTTGTATTGACCAAGCGAGTTAAAACGTTCCTTTTTTGAAGCAGTGCATTTTCCTGATTAATCGTACAGTATGAGGAAAACTTGTGCGGTGTATGCTTTGGAATTCTTATTTTACTAAACTCTTAAATTCTTAAATTCACGAATTCCTAAATTTCTAGATTCCCAAATCCCTAGATTTCCAAGTCTCTAGATTTTCAAATTCCTATATCTCAAAATTCTTAGATTCGGAATTCTCTAGATTCCCAAATCCCTAGATTTCGAATTTCCTACACTTCCCAATCCCTAGATTTCTAATTTCCAAGAATCCAAATTCCCTAGATTCCCAAATCCCCAGATTTCGAATTTCCAAGATACCGAATTCCCTAGATTCTGAATTCCCTACGTTCCCAAATTACTAGATTTCGAATTCCCAAGATTCCGAATTCCCTACGTTCCCAAATTCCTAGATTTCGAATTCCCAAGATTCCGAATTCTCAAGATTTCGAATTTCCAAGCTTCCGAATTCCCGAGATTCCGAATTCCCTACATTCCCAAATCCCTAGATTCCGAATTCCATACGTTCCCAAATTCCTAGATTTCGAATTCCCAAGATTCCGAATTCCCTACGTTCCCAAATTCCTAGATTTCGAGTTCCCAAGATTCCGAATTCCCTAGATTTCGAATTTCCAAGCTTCCGAATTCCCGAGATTCCGAATTCCCTACATTCCCAAATCCCTAGATTCCGAATTCCCTACATTCCCAAATCCTTAGATTTCGGATTTCCAAGATTCCGAATTCCCTACGTTCCCTAATCCCTAGATTCCGAATTCCCAAGATTCCGAATTCCCTAGATTCCGAATTCCCTACATTCCCAAATCCTTAGATTTCGAATTTCCAAGATTCCGAATTCCTTACATTCCCAAATCCCTAGATTCCGAATTCCCCACATTTCCAAATTCCTAGATTCCGAATTCCCTACATTCCCAAATCCTTAGATTTCGAATTTCCAAGATTCCGAATTCCCTACATTCCCAAATCCCTAGATTTCGAATTCCCAAGATTCCGAATTCCCTAGATTTCAAATTTCCTAGATTCCGAAATCCCTAAATTTCCAAATCCCTAGAACTCCCAATCCCTAATTTCCCAAATCCCTGAATTCACAAATCCCTAATTCCCCAATTCTTAATCCCTACATTCTTCAATCCTTGCACAACCAAATTCCTAAATTTCTAAATTCCTACCCCGTATCCCTAAATGCCTAATTTTCCAGATACCAAAAATCCTACATACACAACCTAAGTTTGAAATTGAATACGTCATTTTTGGTGTCTTTCATTTTAAGATTCGTTCTTATGAAAATCATAATTTTGTTCATTCGATAGCATTGAAAACACGAAGAAGTTAAAATGGATTGGACAACTTGTAATTTTAACTTAATTAGTACGGCGGATTTAACACGCATGCCCGTGCAAAATTTTTAAGACCTTTTAACAAACTCACTTATCCTGTTGTGACACAATGCAGTTTATTTAAATTGAATTACAAATTGAATGCGTCTGAACTCGTTCATTTTCAATAAGATTACTTTCGAATAACACGGTCGTATAACGCGGCTATGCATTTTATTAATATATCTGCAAACAATGACAATTGTCAGGCGTTCCACCTTATTTCAATGTGGGTCACTTAAAATATTGTATAAATTATCTGGAAATAGACTTTCTTTACAGAATCACAATTTTTATTGAATTTCAATAATCACCAGCATTTAAATCCTTAGCTTCCATATTTTATAATTTTTCTCCAAAAATAAATTCCTTATGTTTAATTGTTGCGGAGAGTAAGAATCCTTGTTTCATTACAAATTCAAAAGAACCTCAGAACACGTAGGAACACCAGTGATAATTTCACTTCATTGTTCATTCGAATCTTAATAATAACTGGTCATAATAAATAAATGTATTTTATACGTATTGTATTTTGTATCAAAACTTCAATAAAACATCCAATACATTTATACAATTAAACGCTTTGACATAAATCCTTCCCCAAATCTGAAACCCCTATTTCCTAGCACAGGTTTCCAACAAAATATTGCAACAGGTGTTAAAAAATGTACGAACGTCCGGTCGATGAAATTCGAACGAAAAAGACAGGTACTCACGTCAGTAGAGAAACTTGTCCAGTGAAGAACCTTCTTCGTCGACGATGCCTCCGATTTCAGTATCACCCTCGGTTGGCGGTTTCTGTCGATGAACCTGTGCCTAACGACAAGTCCTTAGGTTGTTCGAAGGTCGTATACCGGTTTTTCGGACGTAACCAGGGAGAAAAGTCGGAATCTCGTGGCAAGGTCTGGAAGACGATCGCAGCGGGTTGTTCGAGGCGAGCGATCCGAAGAACGTGCGATGACCACCGAGAGGAAACAACTAACCGGGTACACTCCACTGACTAACGATTCGACGTGAAGTAAAATAAGTAGTCGACAAGGTTCCTCTCTTTCCCTTTTAACTCGGCTACGAACGATATTCTGCACGGTCTGACGATACAAAGCCGTGCAGTCGTAGTCTTATATCCCTTCCAGGTAGGCTGACTCGCGATTACGCTCGGCGACGGAGCCGATGTAAGATGATTTCCGACCGAGACCAAAGCTGTCTCTTCCTCCTCCTCGTCTCTACTCCCCGTCATCTGCGTCAGTATTTTCGACCGATTTCGTTGGTCAACCTTTTTTCCCACCCACCATTTTCCTGCTTTCTTCAACCACCCAGTTTTCGGATGTTAATTCATTTACCTTAATTACATCTTTACATTCTTTCGTTGCTGCAGTTTTATTTTCAGTTAACAGTTTTGGTTTCTCTTTTTGGGTTAAATAACTTGCTAACTGAGGAGATTACTGGTTAGGGTAGAACCAGTCATGATGACATCAGACATTAAATTGTATCAAGAGAGTTCGGATTTAGATCCATCCAGATGGAGGATCTGTTAAGATTTCACTGGGAAGATCAAGTTTTAGAGAAAATTATTAAAATTTTATTTTCTCCTTTCCAGTCAAATAATTTGCTAATATGAGGAGATTTCTTGACTGGTTAGGGTAGAACCAGTCATGATGACATCAGACATTAAATTGTATCAAGAGAGTTCGAATTTAGATCCATCCAGATGGAGGATCAATTAAGATTTCACTGGGAAGATCAAGTTTTAGAGAAAATTATTAAAATTTTATTTTCTCCTTTCCAGTCAAATAATTTCCTAATTGATGAGAAGATTTCTTGACTGGTTAGGGTAGAACCAGTCATGTCGATGACATCGAAATACACATTGAATTGTACCAATTTGTGAGTTCGAATTTAGATCCATCCAGATGGAGGATCGATTAAGATTTCACTGGGAAAATCAAATTTTAGAGAAAATTATTAAAATTTTATTTTCTTCTTTCCAGTCAAATAATTTGCTAATATGAGAAGATTTCTTGACTGGTTAGGGTAGAACCAGTCATGTTGATGACATCGAAATACACATTGAATTGTGCCAATTCAGTGAGTTCGAATTTAGATCCATCTACATGGAGGATCAATTAAGATTGCACTGAGAAGATAAAATTTTAGAGAAAGTCATACAAATTTTTCTTCATAATTTTCATTTAATTCTTCGCACAATTAATAACACTTTAACTATCTGACAGATCTAATTGAAAGTACCAATCTTCTATTTAAAACCAATCTTCTATTCCTTTACTGTCCCTTAAAAATTACGACTCATAAAATATGCTCGAATAGGTAAATATGAAGGGGTGACTTTAACCCTGAAGTGTTACTATACATGCTCTACATAATTTCAATGCTCATAATTTTTTGAATTTTCCTGATTGAATATTTTCTTGTCAAAAAAGGTTTCAAAGTTGTTCTGCAACTTCTATGTTCACATGTCTTTGTAACGTTACATGTCATGTCTTCTACACGTGTTACAAACGTGTAAATATTTGCGGTTCATTCATTATCTGCAACTTTGTTGACTTCATACATTGCTTACTAGACACCTGATTCAAGTTGAATTTGTAATAGTGGTCAGAGGTGACCGGTTGCAGACATCGCAACAAAGATGGCTGGAAATTATGAACAACTTTGATAGTTACTAGTGCAACTTTGTATTTGTTCAGAACTTTCTCAGCTTCGTTTGCTTAATTTGATTAATTTGTATCGACCCTGTTGCGTAAACGTTTTTGAATCTTTTGTGGACAAGTTATTTTTGTGGACTAAGTTATTTTCTAACTCAGAAGGGTTATTTCAGTGGACGTCAGTGGTACAAAGCATCCATTCTCTACTTTTGCAGAACTTCGTTGACCAGGGGAGAAATTCTATTATTGTATACTTTTGTATAATTTTCTATGCAATAATAACACCCTCTGTGCTAAATAAACACCCTACGTGACACCCTATACAAAATCCTAGCAGAAAGTCAGTCCTCCTTTTCAGACTATTACAATGACGCCCCAAATTCTTGAAATCACTCTCTAAACAAGAATACTTAACAAGTTATGTCAACGTGTGATTATTCTCACCCAGTAATTATTGCTTACAAGAATTTATTATGAATATAAACAATTATCCGCAACTTCTGCCGGGAGGTAAAATTCCTTTCTAATATCTTTCTCCTTGGGTGATCGAGGTTGCGCAGAAAGTAAGGTGAATCGTAATATTTGATTAATTATCCCACAGAAGCTTCTTATACTGCAGCGATTACTGTCAAACCAGTCCCACAAATAAATCTCTGCGAACTCGATAGTCGAACTACCAATTTAACAAACTATTTAACATGCAACATAAATACTCGCATATAAGTAGTAATTATTAAAAAGCAAACGTAGAAATACTATCGACGTCAATCGGAAATATTACATTTCCACTCCTAATAAACATAAAACGTTCGATTATACTTGTAGATGAAAGCTTTAATTACAGAGATCCGATATTCGTGTGCACGTTGATTAACTTGCGAGCGATTTGTCGCAGACTTTTTTCGCCGCTCAATTTCCGACACGTGCAAACAAATAGTTCTTGTAAACATTCATAAAACATCAATTGATAACGTACATACGTATTAATATATCTTTTTCTATTAATTCGCATGTTTACAAAGATTTCTTCCTCGATCACGATGATTTGACATGTAATTATGTGTGTGCGGTTTAGAAGCAAAGTTCGCGTTGACTGCCGATTATTGTGCGTAAATCGTTTTTGTATTAATTTTTGTATTAATTTTTGTATTAATTCGCATGTTTACAAAGATTTCTGCCTCGATCACGATGATTTGACATGTAATTATGTGTGTGCGGTTTAGAAGCAAAGTTCGTGTTGACTGCCGATTATTGTTGTGCGTAAATCGTTGCATATCGGACTAGATTAACTTACAATGCCATTTGTTAATACAATTACAGCGCGGGTTATGTTAATTATTAAAGTAGACTTTCGAAGTGTAGCGTATAATATCTCGATCGAATGCGGCGTGTCGAACCTTGAACGCTTCGTTCCCTCAAGTACTGTTGACAGGTTGTTGATGAGCGCTACGTGTATTAACTCAAAAATTCTATGGTTCACTGCTACAATTACGGTGCATGCGATAGGTGAACGACTTTGAAATGTCGTATTTATTATACGACTGTGTCATAATATCTTGCAAGGTGTAATGGCGTGTGTGGACAGATTGGAATTTGAATTTTTTCAAACTTTATTTATGATGAATTATAAAAATTATGTTATAATTTTGGATGAATTGTGATGATAATAAATGATGAATGATGATGATGATGACGAATAATTGTACGAATTTAAACATTTTTGAATTTATGAATGGATTTGAAGGTTTACAAAATTCAAAAATTTGCTAACTTGAGAATTAAGCAATTTGATTATTTTATTGTTTAAAACCTTCAAAGTTTAACAATTTTTAATTCGCAAATTTTTACAAGGTACACAGAGAACATGACCAGAGAATATGATACAATTTGTACACAGAGAATATGATACAATTTGTACATAGAGAACATGACCTTCCTAGATCTGTTCAAGGTCATGTCGATTATAAGGTAAAGGTATATTATAGACTAATTGAAGTTTTGGACCATGTTATAGTTTTGTCCTACTGAAAATATTACCAAGCTATGATACTAAAGAAATGATGTCGAGGGTAGTAAATAATTGCTCATCTTTATTATTGCTAGCAGTTCTCATATTTATTATCCTTGATCTTGTAAAATGTACAGATCTATTTCAACATCTTAAAAGAACTTACTGTATCTATTTTTCTATTCAACATTAATCCATTGCACTAATAGCTAATTTATTAAAACCATCTATTAAAGTTTACCTCACATTTTTTTTATCTTTCCTTATCAATAACACTTTAATAAACAAACTCAGTTAAAACCTTTAAAGTGTTACTAAAAAAATCCTGATAACACCATAAGATTACGAGTGGTGTTTTCTGAATTTCATTGTGACAGTTCTTGAAAAAAAAGATCAAAATAATAAAAGTTTGCGTTTGGAGGAAACTTCTCGAAGTGTCCCGTTATTTCGTCACGACGCAACACGTGATTCCCGATTGATTATGCAATTACAGTAAATTACGGGTCGTCGATTACATCCGTTTCGAGGGATCAGTTTAGCGGAGGCATGATTGAAAGTTCGTCGTGCGAGTCCTTCGCAAACCGAAGGACTTTCTGTCTCGAGTACGTTTCTTTTATTGCGCGGCCGCCTCCTTTGAGACGGATTTTTGCTAGCGGGAGAATGTGAAGCCGCAAAAAATCGTTCCTTTCTTGCAATTTTCTTTGGAGACCTGCTTTCTGCACCTGAAACGAAATGGGGTATAAATCTGTCGCGTGAGACTTTTCGTTGTAAATGAGGTTAGAAACTGTTGATGTGCTCAGATACTGGATTCGAGTTACAACTGGTTAGGTTAGGTTAGGTGTGGCTAGTATCTAGATAGGTAGATAGGGGGAGGATCTAGGGATTCACTTAGACATGATGGACATATTAGTCAGTTAGGAAATTTCAAAGACATGCTTCGAAGTCCTCCAAGTTCTAAATTTCAGATTTTCTAAATTCTTGTTTTTTAAATTTTCAAATATTCGAATTTCTAGATTCTCAGATTTATAAATTTGTGAAAGGTAATTTATACAAGTTGGACACTCTCCAGTTTCTAAATTTTCAAACATGCGTTTGAGGTTTCTTCAAACTCCTCCAACCCCCAAAACTCAAAATTCCCAAATTGATTTTCTATATTTTCAAGTGTCTCAATTTCCAGATCCATATTCCCACATTTCCAAAAGCTACTTGATGCACTGTTACCACCCTTATGTGATTTAAGATAAACATCCAAGATAAATATCCAAGATAAACATCCTACTTACAAATATAGCATCTATCAAAAATATTTACAAACAAACAAAAAACCAAAAGAAGCTAAAACACTCCGCCACAAGTTAAAACAACAGAAAATTAAAGAAAGAACATCTGAAGCTATAACGTAGTAACTTTAACTAAAGCTCCACAGTGTGATCTTATTGTAAGAATATAGTTATAACACTTGACAAGTAGAAAAGTTCGACAGTTATAATAAGTAAAAGCAATTTTGTAACTTCCATCGCGTTTTTCTCGAAGCTGTCGACTTGACGGGAAAGGTTTCTCGAACATCGATTGCCTTGAAAAGAGAACTTTTCAGATGCTCTGAAATTCCGTTAAACGTAAGAATTTATTCTCGCCTTTAAAAGTTTTTAACAGTGAAAATTAATGAAGGTGTTTCTTTTTCACTTCCTTTTTTATATATTCTCGATGAGATCGTTTGAAGCAGCAACGTGAAATTTTTCTGCACGAATAGGTTAATTGCCCGCCCTAGATAGGATTCATAACGGCTTAAGAATAACCGTAGAGTAGCCTTGAAATGCTGCAAGGTTAAAGTTGACGTACAACGTGAAGCTGTGTAATTTACTTTGAGTGGCGCGTGTAAGGAAGAGCGATAAATAATTTATATCTGTCGATTATTTTTAACAACTTTCGGTAACTTGGTCTAGTCTCAATATCCTATTACCTCAAACTTTCAAGCTTCAGATATTTTGGGATCTCAAAGTTGAGGACAGTTTACGAGTTTCGAAAGTGTGAGGCAAGTTTGAGTTTCGATATTCCAACATGGCCCAAAGTCATCAAATTTTGGGGTCTCAAAGTTGAGGACAGTCTATGAGTTTCGAAATTCCAACATGGCCCAAAGTCATCAAATTTTGGGGTCTCAAAGTTGAAAACATTCTATGAGTTTCGAAAGTGTAAGGCAAGTTTGAATTTCGAAATTTCAACATGGCCCAATGTTATACAATTTTGGGGCCTCAAAGTTGAAAACATTCTATGAGTTTCGAAATTTCAACATGGCCCAAAGTCATCAAATTTTCGGGTCTCAAAGTTGAGGACAGTCTATGAGTTTTGAAAGTGTGAGGCAAGTTTGAATTTCGAAATTCCAACATGGCCAAAAGTCACAAAATTTTGGGGCTTCAAAGTTGAAAACATTCTATGAGTTTCGAAATTTCAACATGGCCCAAAGTCATCAAATTTTCGGGTCTCAAAGTTGAGGACAGTCTATGAGTTTCGAAAGTCTGAGGCAAGTTTGAATTTCGAAATTCCAACATGGCCCAAAGTCATCAAATTATGGGGCCTCAAAGTTGAAAACCTTCTATGAGTTTTGAAAGTGTGAGGCAAGTTTGAGTTTCGAAATTTCAAAATGGCCCAAAGTCGCAAAATTTTGGGGTCTTAAAATGATATGTTGAAAGAGTGCATTTTACGTTGGGGCTCATGTCTAAAATAAATATTATGAGTATAATAAAATGTTCGTATCAAGTCGTTTATCAATCGAGTAATGCATCTGACGGTATGAAAATTAAATCACTAGAATTCAGTAAAATTAATGGACGATATCAAGGTAACATAAATAGAAAGAAAGTGTAACGAGCAGTCAGTGATGGCATTAAGCGATTTCGCGCTCTTGTACAGAAATTATGTGGCAGTCCATAATTATTGTTATAGTGTTTAATATTAGTTTAACATAATGTCTAACAAGTTTTATGTACCATAGAAACTAGTATACTATAATACCAAAATACTAAAGTTACATTATAATAATAATTATAGACTGCCATATAATTTCTGAACAAATGCTCGAAACCGCTTAAAGCCATCACTGAGTACAATTAGTTCTATTACACTTTTACTGTCATAGTATACAAAGGTAGATTTTCAGTCATATTATATATATGTGAAATGTTATGCGATATATTAATTGCCGTTTTAATTTATGAAGAATATTGTTCAAGACCTTCATGCAAGTATCATTAATCACCAACAAAAGGACAATGAGAATCTTTTTCGGTAATCTAGACGAGCATAAAAACGTTAGAACGATAAAATGGAAAAAGAAGAGTAAGTATAAAAATACAAAAGTGGTCTTGTACTCTTCAGGAGCTGGAAATTGTCATTGCACCATCGATATATTATTTTGGATTTCTAAGAACTTTTTCATACTTGAAAGTGTCGATTTTTAATATTATAAAGATTGGAGATTTTCGAGACAAACTACTCGTTCTTTCACGATATGATAAACAGATGAAATGATTTCATACATTTTCTTTGTGTCGAAGAAGAGTCTTTGCATAAAGAAGAGTCTCCATCCAAGGTTCCTCAACATGCCTCGTCACAACAGTTGTTCCTATCAAGCATACGTTACCAGATCTCCACTAAAAATGCCCTAAGAGCGTAGGTGGGCAAAGTGCAGGGAATGCCGGGTAACTTGTCACCGTGAGGTGGCGCCATCTCCCGGAGGAAGTCGGTGCAGCATTGGCTGGCAGTTCGCAGGCGCATTTCCCGGTGCATTCTCTCGTTTTAGCCGGACCGAGGAGCGTCATTCCTTCCCCGCGATCCACCAAAGGTAGAACCACTCTTTCTTCTCTCCGCACACCCTTTCACGTCCTTCTTCCTCGCTGGGTGAAACGCGTGCTTATATACATAACATCGAACAGCGGCAAGCTTCTTCTTCGCTTTAGTTTCCTCCTCTTTTTCTCTCCCCACTCTTCGAGTTCCCCTTCCGTTGACCGATAAGCGTCCCACTGTCAGGGTCGAAGAAAGAAAAGGTCGGGGTCCGTGCCAGCTGTTCAGCCCGCGATCTTTGGACTCCTTGGTGCCCCATCGGTGCTCCGTCTGGAACACGGGATTTCCTGGTGCTGACCATGTCGATCATCACCGGCTGCTTTCGACGTTTAACGGACGCTTCCACCAGAACCGAGGTAAACAAAGATACATGTCCTTGGTGTTCGTATAAAATGGGGGGCGATTCTTCGACTTTTCTTTGGCTGCTTATCGATATTTTTTTCAAGTTAAAACTCTGTGGGAGGAAACGGTTGCTCGAGGTAACGTGACGTATTTGGTGACTGAGTGTATCGGAATTTTCATTGTTTGTTAGTTTAGCCGGGAACACGATTTATTTTTGAAATTACGTCTCGTTATTCGCTTTTATCTGGGGGAGATTTTTGCAAGATTTACTATTTATGGGGCGCTGAAATGGGGCATTTTATTTTATTTTAGGAGGGTTTAGTAAAGGATTACTTGTAGGTTTAAATCTTTATTTGAAGTTCCAGGTTTATGGTACTTGATGGTTTATGGTAGTATGGTAGCTTTTTAGAAAATTGACTGATGGTATCGATTCGTAGCCTCAGTACCCTTCAGTTATCTACCCTCCGTTTGAGCGTATTCAGATACTCTCCATTTGTAATCTAATTTCAGAATTTGCATCGAGCCAGGTGCATCAAAAATTAGAGGTTTATTTTTACAAAATGGTTTTGCTATTTTGACATTTCGTTTTATGTCGAGTGGATGAAATATTCGATCTCGTACTTGATAATCACTCAATATATTTTTTATTATAACACATTCGAACCACCTACTTCATAGTTAGTCTCTACAAAGAAATCTTGTAGAAAGAGATCTTCTTCTAGAAAGAAATCTATTGTAGAAGTTTTGTGTAGAATTCTTGTGTAGAAGTCTTGTGTAGAATTCTTGTGTAGAAGTCTTGTGTAGAAGTCTTGTGTAGAAATCTTGCACACAAGAAAGAAATCTTGTGTTCATACACGATATAATGAGAAAATGACGGTTAATTCCGCGAATAAAGAAATTTTTTTCCAGTCGCGATGAGTATATCATATCGGATCAGTCGTATCATTAACGTCAAGAACACTTTTCCCAATGATCGATCTAATTACAGCAATTCACACGTTAATCGTATCAAATGAATGAGCAGATAATACCAGATATCAAGAGATTATGTAAAACAGCTGTCAAAACACAGTCTGCGGAAGAACGGTCACGTGCGAGCGAATGATAACTTTGTTCTTGTCTTTGTTCCGTGCATTTAATTAACATCGCTAATTAACCATTTAGTAATGCTCCAGATAAAATTATCAACATCATTGAATATGTGATAAAACAGCTCTTTGTACTAATGTTTGAAACACCAGATTGAAATACTTGCGTTATTTGTGGAACAGAGATTTTAACGAGAGGTCTGTTTTCATTCGATCGCACTTCATTATTAAGTCTAAACTTTCTAATCGATTGTTGGGAACAGCTATTATGTTCCCCGGAAACTGGTTTCGGCTTTCTCAACTATTTTGATGTTCAACAAGTTACATTTAATTATACGGAACTTCGGCTTTTTCTCAAAATCGAAGTTGATTAATTTGTTTATGTAATGGTATGAGATATGAATGCTGGAAATCATATTCCAGATTCCAGTGTTATCTCTCTGATTTTACATGGATTCATTGAATAACTTGTGTTTCAGAATTTCAGTAAGATGTCGATAATAGACAGCAGTATTTTGATGTTTGTATTAGATGGACTAAATGTTTTAATCTTTTCTAAAAAATTTTCTAAAAATCTTATTATATGTAACTATTATATAAGTAACACATTGATTTACATATTGTGCAAAATAACTGCTGGACACATTAATTGCATGTATAAGGGGAATTATAGTTGATCAAGATCTTCATTCAATGTTCTATAACTATGTTAGTATTATTCATAAAAATATCTTCAACACAAAATTTCGCAATGCAAAACTGACACTTATAATCATTTGCAACCTCACTATACACAATGCATGTCACATATGAATTTAAACACACAGCATCACACATGTCTTTCTCGAGCTTTACAAAAATTATGTAATAAATCATTGTCGAAATCTTCGTATCTTTCTATTTTTAGCTTTGTACAAAAAGCAAAGAACTCCATAGAATTATTTTTAGTATTGCTTTTTATGAGGTAGTTCAAAGAATCCTATAAAAAGAAAGCATTGAGAAATTGAACAAACGTGACCTATACATTTTGCCAAACGGAATATTTGAAAAAAAAAAATTGAACGAACGTTGATCGAGTGGTCGAGTGTTTGTGTAATCTCAGGGTCGAATTCATACACGAGCGGATACCGGCTGACACGCGAGAGGGTTTTATCCATAGAACTTGAGCAATCGTAGGCGTCGCGACTTTCGATCGGTGTTTGCTTTGCCGACTGACCGTGATTAAACGTCGTTGAATGCGATGTGGGTCATCGAAAGAAACTGTGACACCATCCGCTTCCGTGCGACCTTGAACGCTATCAGCCCACAATGAGATTTCTGAGGCTTTCACGGTCTGCTCCCTTTGCGCTCGTGCGAGTAACGTAATTTCTCTGGCAAATTCCGTCTTATTCCGAGATAATGAGACACGGAAAGATAACGGAGACGGAGGGATATGACGTTGTAATTAGTCTGCGTTGTAATTGATGTTGTAATTTAGGATGGGTTCCAAGATTACTTTTTTTATGAGGAAGAGAATTTATAACTCGTTACATACATCTTCATGTGTTATTTTATATTTGAAACTTATTGTGAACTTTATAAGAACAGCCACAATTTGTTACATACATCGTGTGTTATTTTACATTTGAACATACATGAAGTTTATAAGAAAATTCACATATCGTTTCATACATCTTCATGTGTTATTTTACATATGAACATACATGAAGTTTATAAGAAAACTCACATGTCGTTACATACATCTTCATATGTTATTTTACATATGAACATATATGAAGTTTATAAGAAAATTCACATGTCGTTACATACATCTTCATGTGTTATTTTACATATGAACATACATGAAGTTTATAAGAAAACTCACATGTCGTTACATACATCTTCATGTGTTATTTTACATATGAACATACATGAAGTTTATAAGAAAACTCACATGTCGTTACATACATCTTCATGTGTTATTTTACATATGAACATATATGAAGTTTATAAGAAAATTCACATGTCGTTACATACATCTTCATATGTTATTTTACATATGAACATACATGAAGTTTATAAGAAAACTCACATGTCGTTACATACATCTTCATGTGTTATTTTACATATGAACATATATGAAGTTTATAAGAAAATTCACATGTCGTTACATACATCTTCATATGTTATTCTACATATGAACATATATGAAGTTTATAAGAAAATTCACATGTCGTTACATACATCTTCATGTGTTATTTTACATATGAACATACATGAAGTTTATAAGAAAACTCACATGTCGTTACATACATCTTCATATGTTATTTTACATATGAACATACATGAAGTTCATAAGAAAACCCACATATCGTTACATACATCTTCATGTGTAATTTTATATTTGAACATACATGGAGTTTATAAGCAGACCCACATATCGTTACATACATCTTCATATGTTATTTTATATTTGAACATACATGGAGTTTATAAGCAGACCCACATATCGTTACATACATCTTCATATGTTATTTTATATTTGAACATATATGAAGTTTATAAGAAAACCCAAAATTGGTTACCATACATGTGTTACTTTATACTTGAAACTTATCATGAAGTTTATAAGGAACAATATTTTTTTAAAAATTAAAAATAGAAGTTTGCTACTAGTAATACTAAATACTTAATACTAAATTAAGGGATAGGAAGTGGATTTTTGAAAATGTGATTCATCTGAGAAATTATTATAATTGAACTTGTCATAAACTTTATAAGAAACAATATGCTTTTAAAAATTAAAAATAGAAGTTTGCTACTAGTAATACTAAATTAAAAGTTAAGAAGTGGATTTTTGAAAATGTGCATCACCTAACAAATTATTATAACTGAACTTATCATGAACTTCACAAAAAACAATATCTTCTTAAAAATTAAAAACAGAGGTTTGCTACCAGTAATACTAAACTTAATACTAAATTAAAAGCTAAGAAGTAAATTTTTGAAAATGTGCATCACCTGACAAATTACTATAATTACAGCACATTCTAATACACCTAATAAGCCAAAATTATTTCGGAATAGATTACATTAGCTGTTACACGATATTCCACGTACCTCTCGTTTACATATTAGTACGTGTAACAATCTGCTAATCATCCCCGATCACGTTCCCGTCGATTCCCTTTAATGATTCAAGCGAGAGATATTACCCCGAGATCCATGCTGAATTTCCATGAAATTCATTAACCTTTCCCTTTTCCGGTCGATCTAAAAGCCGGGCTTTTTATTTGCCAGAAAGCTAATTTCACGATAGATTCTATTTAAGGGATTAAAAATATAATTCACTTTGCGAGATCTGCGACATCAATGAGCTTACCTTGTCTTTTCTCTATCATTTTTCGCTTTGAAATCAAACGCGTTTTATTGAGAAAAGGGAGCAATATGGCGGTACTCGGGACAGCACCGTTGCACACGAATGACATTTTACCGTGCGATTCCACTGCGATCGTCTTTCTTTTCTCCGGTGAAAATGGAGATGTATGGTCATAGCGAAATCGCATGGAGTCGCTCGTGTGCGAGGGTTTAGAGTTCTAGTTCGATATATTATTCAGGGAGCAGCGATACTCAAGGTTACGAATCGATAAATGCAACCCTTTGGAGTATTAGAGTCTCCGGAACTAGTGGTACTTCGCGATCAATTTTATTTGAATTTTTAATGAATTTCGAAGGTTCCAAGCATTTAAGTCCCCAAATTCGCAAGGTTTCAATCGCTCAAGGTTCTAAGCTAATAAATTCCCAAATTCGCAAGGTTCCATCCACGCAAGTTACCAATTTCTCAAGGTCCCACGCTCCCAAGTTTCCAAATTTGCAAGGTCCCAATTTCCCAAATCCCCAAATTTGCAAGGTCCAAATTTCTTAGGATCCCACGTTCCAACATTCCAAAATTTGCAAGGTCCCACGCTCTCAAGGTCCCAATTTCTCAAGGGTCGAATCTCTCAAGGTCCTAATCTCCCAAGGTCCCAATCTCCCAAGGTCCCAATCTCCCAAGGTCCCAATCTCCCAAGGTCCCAATCTCCCAAGGTCCCAATCTCCCAAGGTCCCAATCTCCCAAGGTCCCAATCTCCCAAGGTCCCAATCTCCAAAGGTCCCAATTTCTCAAGGTCCCAATCTCCCAAAGTCCCAATCGCCCAAGGTCCCAATCTCCAAAGGTCCCAATTTCTCAAGGTCCCAATCTCCCAAAGTCCCAATCTCCCAAGGTCCCAATCTCCCAAGGTCCCAATCTCCCAAGGTCCCAATCTCCCAAGGTCCCAATCTCCCAAGGTCCCAATCTCCCAAGGTCCAAAGTTCTCAAGGTCCCAAATTCTTAAGGTCCCAATCTTCCAAATCCCAAACTTCTCAATGCCCCACGCTTCCAAGTTCCCAAATTCGCAAAGTTCCAATTCCTTAACGTCCAAATTTCCCAAATTCCCAAATCCCAAAATTCGCAAGGCCCCAAATTCCCAAATCCCCAATCTCTCAAATCAACTCAATTCTCTTTCTGACAATATAGCAGCTGTAATTCTACCTAACACCCCAAATAAATCATAGTATTAAAACAATTACTTCTGCACTACACAACATTATTATACACAACAATATACATATAACATTCTCCAAAGTATTATTTTTGTATTCTTATCTTTTCTGCGCAGCTGAAGGGGTACAAAGTAACAGACGTGAACCGCACGCGGAAATTCGGCGTCGCCTGCAGGAGCCTTCAGGAGCTGAAGCGGAAAGCTTGCGCGAAATTAAACGTGAGTATTGTTGCAGCGATTAACGCCCGCGGCGTTTATTTAATCGAGCTATCGTCCGATTCGCGGGACGATCGTGTGAGAGAGCGCGATAAGTCTTTGGATGAAAACCGTAGCTCCATGAGGCTTCTACATGTCATAATAAAAGTTGCTTGCCGAAACTGGGTCATAAAAGCCTCGCAGCTGATCCATAGAGCGGCTTGTGGAAAATTGTAACACGTCCTTTTTCCCCTGGCGAGATCGGGATTTCGTTATGGACTTGTTTAAAGCTCTGGGCCAAACTCGTTTCAACGGTATTGCTGAAAAAACTGCTGGATTTATCGCTTTAGAAAAATCGCTCCGTTGTAACTCGTGTTCTCTTTTATGGCACTGACTGCTGGGGATATTAACTGGGGAGTTTTATGGAGGTAGGGTAGGAGGATATCAAGATTTGGAGATTTGGGAGTTTGGTGGTGTGGGGATAGGGGGTTAGGGGGATGTAGAGATGTGGAATGTGGGGATTTGGGGAGATAGGAAGCTGGGGATGTGGAGAGCTGGGGGTGTAGAGATTGGAGGATGTGAGGATTTGGGGATATAGGGATCTGGGGATGTGGAGATTTGAGTGTGTGGGGATTTGGGGATGTGGAGATTTGGAGATGTGGAAATTTGGATATGTGGGGATTCGGGGATGTGGAGATTTGGATATGTGGGGATTCGGGGATGTGGAGATTTGGATATGTGGGGATTTGGGGACGTAGAGATTTGGGGATGTGGAGATTTGGATATTTGGGGATTCGGGGATGTGGGGATTTGGGGATGTGGAGATTTGGATATGTGGGGATTTGGATATGTGGGGATTTGGATATGTGGAGATTTGGATATGTGGGGATTTGGGGACGTAGAGATTTGGGGATGTGGAGATTTGAGGATGTGGAAATTTGGGGATGTGAAGATTTGGGGATGTGGAGATTTGGATATGTGGGGATTCGGGGATGTGGAGATTTAGATATGTGGGGATTCGGGGACGTAGAGATTTGGGAATGTAGGGATGTGGGAATGTAGAAATTTGGGGATGTGGAGATTTGGATATGTGGGGATTCGGGAACGTAGGGATTCGGGGTTGTACAAATTTGGGAATGTAGAAATTTGAGGATGTGGGGATTTGTTGATGTAGAAATTTGGAGATGTAGAGACTGTGAAGGCATAGGAACCTGGGGACGCAGGGATCTAGAAACATATGGATTTGGCAATGTAGAAATCTCAGAATGTACATATCTCGGGTTCTAGGGATCTGGGGTTGCAAGAATCTGTTCATCTAAAGATCCAAACCTGGAGGGATCTGCGAATACAAGAATCTCAAAATATATTACATTGGACACATACTCATTCGAAACTATAGAACTATGTCCATTTCCCAAATCCCCACATTCTTAACTACCCCTATCACCAAATTCCCCCATTCAAATAGAAATTGCAAACTTACCTAACTTTCCTAATGAACGCCACTAAAGTCAATCGCTCTGATTAGTCGAAAATACCCGTGCACCGAGGTTAATCCGGGTCATTATCCATCCCGGGTTCCTTCAACGCCCAGCAAGCGCATCTGCATTGACTGCATAAGATAAAAGGTAGTGGCACGTGCGACCTCGATCGCAGAGTCACCCTCGGTACACAAAAACCGCAGCATCACGAGCAATCGATTCTTCGAAATTGCACTTTTGCGCCAGTTACACGAAGACACCGATCGTCCAGCTGGCAAGCAGCGAACTAGTAAAGCGGAAATCGTAAAAAAAGATGTTGGCTCGAACGATGGGGGTGTGGGTTCTAGGAGCAGCAAACGGACGACCTTGACATTGAATACGCTCCTTGCCCGTGGCCCGGCTGGTTCGATAGAGCTACACGCTGCAGGCGAACGCGATCCAGCAACAAGGTCGAGCCGCAACCGGATTAACCTAGCCACGAAACGCTCGCGACGGTTCCTCTGAACCTTGATCCTTGGTTAATCTCTTTAACGGGACTGACTATCAGCTGGTTCTGTGGAATTTCTTTGGACTTTGATTGAGCGTGAAGATTGGCGCAAATGAAGAATCGCAATTTGGGATGGGGGGTTGGGGATTTGGGGAGTTGGGAATTTTGGGATTTGGGGGATTGGAGATTAGAGGGATTGGGGATTTGGGGGATTGGGGATTTGGGAGATTGGGGACTTGGGAGATTGGGACCTTGAGAGTTTGGGAACTTGGGAGCGTAGGATCTTGAGAATTTTGGGATTTTGGAGATTGGGGATTCGAGAGATTGGGGATTTGGGAGATTGGGGATTTGAAAGATTGGGAACTTGGGAGATTGGGGATTTGGGAGATTGGGGACTTGGGAAATTGGGACCTTGAGAGTTTGGGAACTTGGGAGCGTGGGACCTTGAAAATTTTGGGATTTGGGAGATTGGGGATTTGGGGGATAGGGGACTTGGGAGATTGGGGATTTGGGAGATTGGAACCTTGGGAAATTGGGACCTTGAGAATTTTGGAATTTGAAAGATTGGGGATTCGGGAGATTGGGACCTTGAGAATTTGGGAACTTGGGAGCGTGGGACCTTGCGAATTTTGGGATTTGGGAGATTGGGACCTATCAAATTTGGGAACTTGAAAGCATGGAACCTTGACAAATTTGAACCTTGTGAATTTGGGGATTTGGGAAATTGGGACCTATCAAATTTGAAAACTTGGGAGTGTGAGACATTAAGAAATTGAGAACTTGGGAGCGTAGGAAATTGGAACCTCCAAAGTTTGACTTTGGAAAATTTCAAAAATGAAATGACATCTCAAGAATGCAAATTACTGCATCAATTTTCACTCCATTCCTATTTGCCCACGTATTTGCCATTAATTATCGTCCGGTTACATTATTTGCCTTCAATAAACTTGTTAAACATTCTTAACTAGTTAACAATATTGTTTGATGAAACGAATAACCTACAGGTGACGTAACGTTGAACATTGACCATCGTTGCATCATCGTTTCGTGAAAGTGTTCGTTCCAGTGACTGAAAAGGTCTTTGGTATTCTCAGGTGACAAATGACCTTGCCGAAGTCAACGTCTTCCTGCTGGACGGTTCGCTGATCGACGAAGAGTATTTTTCAACGCTGGAACCTCAGTCTACTCTCATTATACAGAAGCCCGGTGAAAAGGTGTTAACAGGTTAGCATTGTTCGGTTTCTTGAGGAGAGAGATTGTTTTTCGGACATTTATCCTTGTTTGGAGTCATTTAAGGAAGCTGCAGTAGGTTCTCGAGGGACGGCCTTTGTTTACAGACGCCGACCTGCTGTACGATACCTTGAGGCGAGTCAACATCGATTTCCTGACTGCCGCCGACAAGGCGTCCAAGTTCCTCACGGAGCACCTTAAGACGAAGGTCGCTATTCTGAATAACGCGCTGAACAAGGACGATTCGAAGACGGCGTTCAGCAGCAGGGAGGAACATCCGGAATGGTTTCGGGGATTGGAAACCAACTGCACTACCAAGGTGAGTCTTTCTTTTTTGAGATAGATAAATCAATCATGATGAAGGTTAACTATAGGACTCTTAATGATGATGAAGTTTAACGATCAGTCTTGATGAGGTTTAACTGTAGAACACTCAATGATGATGCAGTCTATGTACCAGTCATGATGAAGCTTCATTATGAAACTATCAATTATGAGGCAGTCTAACTACCAGTCATGATGAAGCTTCATTATGAAACTATCAATTATGAGGCAGTCTAACTACCAGTCATGATGAAGTTTCTTTATGAAACTATCAATTATGATGCAGTCTAACTATCAGTCATGATGAAGTTTCATTATGAAACTATCAATCATGAGGCAGTCTAACTACCAATCATGATGAAGTCTCATTATAGAACTATCAATTATGATGCAGTTTAACTAGTAGTCACGATGAAGTCTCATTATAGAACTATCAATTATGAGGCAGTCTCACTACCAGTCATGATGAAATTTCATTATGAAACTATCAATTATGATGCAGTCTAACTACCAGTCATGGTGAAGTTTCATTATGAAACTATCAATTATGATGCAGTCTGACTACCAGTCATGATGAAGTTTCATTATAGAACTATCAATTATGATGCAGTGTAACTACCAGTCATGGTGAAGTTTCATTATGAAACTATCATTTATGAGGCAGTCTAACTACCGGTCACAATGAAGTTTCTTTATGAAACTATCAATTATGAGGCAGTCTAACTACTAGTCATAATAAAGTTAAACAATAAACCTATCGATACCAAATCGATGAAAATAAATGTGGTTACAGAAATAATGAAACAGTCAATCTGAACACACTGCATACACAGCGGTCCTGTTAGAAATATCGATTTTTCAGACGTGCATGAAACCGTGTTCTTCTAATTAGCAACTCAAACAGCACACTCGACGTCTATAAGCATAAGTGCAGACGGATATCTTCTTTAATTAGGAAACCGAGATTAGTATCTGCATAAGTACGTACCAGATAACGTCCTCAATTAGCTCAACTCCGTTTTACTTCTACATTTATGAGATGACTTTGTCCCAATGACTTTATCCATGTTTGTTCAGAGTATTTGTTTTACTTTAACTGCTCGTGACATAATTTTTGCATCGCTCTGTATTCTCTACACTTCACTTCCTCATCGATCTCTTCAACTTTGGATTAAGCTTTTCTAGAATGGTAATTATTTCCAATGCACAGGTGCGATTCACTGTTTCCAGTTTAAACTCTCCTGAACGTCGCAAGCTGTAGCTTGAATAAGCATCGAACAATTCGATATACCTACTGACATTCTACTTCGTATTGAAATGAACAATAACCACAATTCCATTGGCGATTTGCCGAAAACAATAGCCCTGTTCCACGCTGATTACCAACCAATTATATTCTCAATACGAACTGGTGACCCATTTCAATTGGCTACTCGCATCGGTGGCGATACTCGATATTTGTTACGTGAAGGTTCTTCCAAAAATATACCCATAGAAAAAACCTTGTTGCTTCTAAACCTCATTCGAATCTGTGCATTCAGCTGAGTTTAATAATCAAGTCGAAGGGTTGCAGCAAATGCTTTAGGATTTCAAACATTTGGAAAGTTGCAACGTTAGAAAATTTTAGGAAGGTGGATGATTAATGTTGGGACTTCGCAAGGTTCCTATTTCTCAAGTTTTTAAATTTGCAAGGTCCAAAATTCGCAAGGTCCCAATTACCCGAGGTTGAAAATTCGCAAGGTCCCAAATTCGCAAGGTTCCAATTTCCCAAGGTCCCAATCTCCCAAGGTCCCAATTTCCCAAGGTCCCAATCTCCCAAGGTCCCAAATTCGCAAGGTTCCAATTTCCCAAGGTCCCAATCTCCCAAGGTCCCAATCGCTCAAGGTCCCAATCTCCCAAGGTTCCAATCTTCAAAGGTCCCAAACTCCCAAGGTCCCAATCTCTCAAGGTTCCAATCTCCCAAGGTCCCAATCTCTCAAGGTTCCAATCTCCCAAGGTCCCAATTTCTCAAGGTTCCAATCTCCCAAGGTCCCAATCTCCCAAGGTCCCAATCTCAGAAGGTCCCAATCTCTCAAAATTCCAATCTCCCAAGGTCCCAATCTCTCAAGGTCCCAATTTTCCAAGGTCCCAATCTCCCAAGGTCCCAATCTCCCAAGGTCCCAATCTCCCAAGGTCCCAATCTCCCAAGGTCCCAATCTCCCAAGGTCCCAATCTCCCAAGGTCCCAATCTCCCAAGGTCCCAATCTCAGAAGGTCCCAATCTCTCAAAATTCCAATCTCCCAAGGTCCCAATCTCTCAAGGTTCCAATCTCCCAAGGTCCCAATCTCCCAAGGTCCCAATCTCAGAAGGTCCCAATCTCCCAAAGTCCCAATCTCCCAAGGTCCCAATCTCTCAAGGTTCCAATCTCCCAAGGTCCCAATCTCCCAAGGTCCCAATCTCCCAAGGTCCCAATCTCCCAAGGTCCCAATCTCCCAAGGTCCCAATCTTCCAAGGTTCCAATCTCCCAAGGTCCCAATTTTCCAAGGTCCCAATCTCCCAAGGTCCCAATCTCCCAAGATCCCAATATCCCGAAGTCCCAATCTCCCAAGGTCCCAATTTCTCAAGGACCCACGCTCCCAAATTCCCAAATTCTCAAGGTCCCAATAAGAAAACGCATTGTACCCTTAACTTCCCCAACAAAGGCTACCCACCCACGATATTTTAACAAAAAGCTAGAAACCCCTAAATTTACAATTATCCTTAACAAAGACAATTAACAAAAACTAACAAGGTTTTCTTTTGACAGGAAGCATACATGCATCGCAGATGTCAAGACAGGATACGCAACTACCTCTACAAAACCATCGACCAAATCAAATCCTCCGAGACGTTCGCGAAGGACCCCCGAGCCAGGAAGCAACTACTGTACGCCATAGCCTTCTTCAAAATGCAGCTAAAAGAGGATCACTACTTCGGCCACTATTTCGACAGAAGTCGAGCAAAAATCGAGTCGTTGGAAAACGTCGATGAAAATGACTCCGCGGTCTGCTACGATCATTGTCCCTGTAGGCTCGACACTTTGGACGGCAGCACGTACTTCCGTTTGTTCGGGACGATGAACCAGTCCTGTGTCGATGGTCCAAGGAAGAAGGACACTGACAAAATCTCGAAAACGGAAACGAAAAGTGAGGAAGAAGATGCGGAGGACTCTTGTCCGTATTCTGTTAGGAGGAATGAGAGAGTGTCCTGTGTGGCGATGTGCGATCACAAGGGTGAATTTAAGTGCTGTGGTGTTTGGAACGCGGAGAAGTGCTCTTATGGAGAGAGGCACAGAATCAACCCTTATAGATCGAGGGAGGAGCTTATACTGTTTTCTACGTGGAATTTTGATCATAAGTACGAATTGTTTACTTCGTGTTTGAATTTGAGGATGTTTCGGTTTTTAGATTTTTAAGCTTTCGTGGTCTCAAATTTCCAAATTTGCAATTTTTCCTAAGCTCTCAAATTCCAAAATTCGCAATTTTTCCTAAACTCTCAAATTCCAAAATTCGCAAGGTCTAAATTTCTCAAGGTTCCAAGCTCTCAAATTTCAAACTTTGCAAGGTCCTTTGCCTCCCATGTTCCCAATTTCTCCAGGTTCCATTTTCTCAAATTCCAAAATTTGCAAGGTCCATATTTCTCAAGGTACTACGCTCCCCAGTTCCCAATTTCTCAAGGTTCCACGCTCCCAAATTCCAAAATTTGCAAGGTCCAAATTTCTCAAGGTCTCACGCTTTCAGATTCCAAAACTTGCAAGGTCCCACTCTCCCAAGTTCCTAATTTCTCAAGATTCCACGCTCCCAAGTTCCCAAATTCTCAAGGTCCCACGCTCTCAAGTTCCCAATTTCTCAAGGTTCCACGCTCCCAAGTTCCCAAATTCTCAAGGTCCCACGCTCTCAAGTTCCCAATTTCTCAAGGTCCCACTCTCCTAAGTTGCCACTTTCTCTAGGTTCAAATTCTTCAAGGTCCCACGCTCCCAAGTTTCCAAACTTTTAAGGTCCCACACTCTCAAGTTCCTAATTTCTCAAGGTCCCACTCTCGCAAGTTCCTGATTTCTCAAGGTCCTACGCTCCCAAGTTCCCAGTTTGCCAAATTCCAAAATTCGCAATATCCCAAGCTCCCAAATTCCCAATCACCTAAATCCCCAAATGTCCACCTCCAACTCTTCATTAAAGATTCGCAATGTCCCAAGCTCCCAAGTTCCGAATCACCTAAATCCCCGAATACCCAAACCTCTAACTATTGACCTCCAACTATTGACCTCCAACTATTAACCTCCAACTATCTACATTAAAGAATTGAGATGTTTGACAAAGTTTGACGAAGTTTTCTGCAATTTTCAGAATCGAGAGATCCAGAACGTTGATCCCGCTCCTCCTAAAGCTAACGTCTCAAGGAATCGCCAGCGAGACGGATATCCTGGACATCTATGACAATCTCTTCACCATGAAGAACTTGAGGCTGGTGCACATCGTGTGCCACGACAAGGGCTCGCACAAATAATTTAATTTACTTTACTAACTTATCGGGGACGTGAGAAGATACGTAGAACAACCTTTGAACATGAATCTAACTGTTCGTATGAAAACGTACCTACTTGTAAACTGCTGTTGATAGTTGATAGATTTAAACGTTTATTAATGTCGTATCCGAACATGATTCCGTTGCGCCGCAAAAATAAGCAATACCGACTAACTATTTTCTTCTGGCTGGTAGATTGTAAGTCTTTCCTAGACAACGATTGTTGTGATTTTTTATTGTACTGTGCACAAATGAATTTATTCGTTTAATGTGTTCACTGACGTGATGTGGGTTGAAGATGTGTATGAATTTATATTGTTGATATTATTAGTTTAACTTGGGAGTTGGTGTTGGAAATTGATATATCGATCGTTGTAGAGGGCACCAATGACGCCATGACACCTCTTGACATTTTCTAACGTTAATAGAAATTTTTTTATGTACTCATTCTTGTAATAGTCGTGTATTTGTATTATTTTTGTAATGTACGTCTTGCTTTCCAATGTCGCGAAGTAAACTTTAAGGAAATTTCATGAGTCAAAATTTATGTACTCAAAATAGATCAGTCAAGCTTAGAAAAATGTTAGTACGAGTTAGTACATTAGGTTCAACAATATTAATAATACAGTAACAACATAAGCAAATTGAAAGTGTAATCTGCAAAACGAAACAATCATTTACCAAAATAATGTTTATATCAACATCCATCTAGCTCATGACAGTGAACACGTTAAATAGAAAGAACTATCGGTATTGCACTCGTGATATGTTACCAGTGTTAGATGCGAAAATTCGCAGACCGTGTTAAACCGATAAAATAAAAATTGTCACGAAATGTTCGATCCGATACTCGCTCGGTAAGGAAGGTAGCCGTGGATAAACACAGACTTTTAGAAAATCATAAACGAAAACTTTTTTAACACGTTTTTAAAGACTTCTTTATGTATAACTATTGTAAACTTTCTATCTTCGTCGAAGCCGGCGATGTTTATTCTCCTTCATGCACAAAAGAGGATCTCATAAAGGAGAGCCTCGATTTATCGTACAGGGTTGGGCGCAATGGAATAATCGCGGATCAAAAGAGAATTTATCGAGACGAGTCGATTAGGCTCGTTTAAAGAACTGTTGCTTAATTTCTTCGAGTTTCGCGAGGAAGCGGAAGGACAGTCCTAATTTTAGGACGTTAGAGATTATCTTTAGAAAGTGTACTCTCTAGATTCTGAGTATCTTTCGAATATTTTTCATTCGACTGGTCGATTAATGACAAAACCAAAGTTCTGATATACATATATATATATATATATATACATATATACATATTCGTTACGGAATTTAGAAGAGAGATACTTGTACACGTGTGTAGAAGATTTGTACATCACAGATTATTTGTACTCACACTTACTCACATTTATTAATTATATTGATTAATTATTAGCAATTGGAAGTAACGATAAATATTATCATAGAAAAATATTTTTGTAGTGTACAAAGTTTAAAAAATTATTTTCTATGTACACTCGGAGTAACGATAAATATTATCATAGAAAAATATTTTTGTAGTGTACAAAGTCTTAAAAATTATTTTCTGTGTACACTCGGAGTAACGATAAATATTAACATAGCAAATATTTTTGTAGTGTACAAAATTTTAAAAATGATTTTCTGTTTACAAGGTAATATTCAGCTAACACAATGTGCTAAAAATATAAAATCATTTCAGCTATTTTGAATAAATTCTTAAAAGTTGCAGTCCTATTAATTCACCACGCAAAATTGATTTTTACCCACGTTGGTAATTTTTAGAAATTTTAATCAATTACCAAAATTGATGTTACAAGTATCCACAAATATTTTCATAATTTACCATGATTTCATGATTTACTTTTCAACAAACTATTCTACTGTGAGACATCCATTCTACACACGTGTACACACGAAATATAAATATATACAGAGGTATTATACAAGAGAAATTATAAGAATGTTTTAGAGACATGTGTGATATCAAAAGCGCGGGAAAATCAAGGTTAAAGGCTAGAGTGTCTTTTGCTAATTTTTTTAAATGATTTTACTAGTTGCAAGGTTTAATTAATGATGAATAAATACTACGGCTAATGATTTAGTATATTTCAAACACCGCCATTTTCTGTTCGACTGCCGCGGCTCTTTCGTCACGAACGTGTTGAAAATTGCTGGGCCGTAGATTTCTTTGTACACGCGAACGAGTCGTTTCTCGTCTTTGACGAGTCCCTGGTATTTCGTATACAAAGTAGTTATGCAAGATTTTCGTGCAAGCTTTGTTCTTTGGTTCGCGTTTTACCGAGAAGGTAACACGAAATTGTTCAAGCGAAACAGAGTGATCGATAGACGTTTCGTGAGCATCGGCGGAAAAATTTGTTTGTAAGATTCTTAACGATCGTTATTCCGAAAGTTTCCATAACTAAGCAGCGAATTTACGGTGGTGATTTATTCGTTTTCAACAGTGTACAGTTGTCGAAACTTCCGGAGCTACATCGTGGAGATTTATGGAATCGAAAAGGAGCAGAAAATCAAAATTCGGTCACTCTAAAAGTTTTGAGAAGCGAGGTATAAATTTGTTCGAAGAACAGTTTACGATCACAGTTTACAACCCCGTCCTATTTGCACACAGGGGTAAATTCTCAAAACTTTCAGCGTAACCCAGGAAGAAAAGCTGAAAGGCAATGTTTCGCAGAAGTTTAATCGGATTAAATTAGCGAACTCTCATATCCGTTTCACGAAGAGAAAATAAAATTCGTGTCTCGAAACGTAACATATACTACAGGGGTGTCTTTGAGACGCTACAACGTTTATAAAATTTTATATCCGAGAGCTAAAAGTTTTGCGACTGCCTTCGCTTTCATCTTAAAATTGAACACCGGTCACGGTTTCGAACGACAAAAGAAAAATTGCAGGCAAAGTGGTGCATTTAATCTGTTTGTGAAGGAACGTTGTAGCAACCCTTTAAAGGCACCCTGCATATCGTGATAAGCTCGAACCAAAACAGAGGAGAATATTTTTGTGAAAAAACACCGCGTCCAAAGGAACCTGATAATGTATCTCGATCGACGTGCCATGCAAAGTGAAACTGTGACAAAAAAGTGCAATACTTCCTCGTAGGCTACATGTAAGCATAGCTATTTTTCAATGTAAAACGACTGTGTAGCACTATTCTAGGGAAATATACATCTATTTTAGGTACGAGGGGAGGAGGGAGAAGAGAAAATGTGTCTTCTGTAATTTTGTTTCATTCCTGTTCCCTGTAAGGCAACCTTTCTTTATGCAAATTTCTAGGTGCAAATTTATGTCCTTAAATTTGTAGATCTTCAGATTGCATCCCCTAATTCTTAACTCCTTCTCAAAATTTTTAAACTCTTTATTCAATCCTTGTACCCAAAGAATTTTGCTGCCTTTCAACCCTTGATGATCATATTCTTTCTCTTTCTTTTCATAAATTATTTTTAAAGTCTTTGAGAATGTATCTACCTGTCGTAAGTATAATTTACATTTTTATAGTGACAGTAAAGCGTGAAAAAATAATATAAATTTCACTGTATTAATTTTGATAAAATATTAACAGTATAAACTTTCGAGTTCAATGCACTTCAGTGAATACAAACTTTTTCGTCCAATTTGAAGCAAAAAAACTGTTAATAAAATACGCGATCGATTATTAAAATGCACGGAAAACCGAATTTGAGAGACAAAACATACGGTCGTATGCTCCGTTTTTTGTTCGATTACGTTCACAGAAATTTCCATGCGACCGATAATTAAACGGCAAGCAATTGTCCCGCGGGAAATTTATATTTCGAATCGAACAAATTCGAGGAACAATGTAATTTCATTAACGCGAACGAAAATACAGCGGCGAAATGGAAGCCGAATTTCATATTTTTCTTCCGCGAATCGAAATAACCGTTCCTCTTCGATCTCGTTATCCCATCGAAATATATACGGACAGGGGCGTAAATCAATTACGGGCGGTTAATTACGAGCGCAATTAAAGGAGCGATTACAACGTAAGAACGGTCCGGGCCGGTGTCGTTTAATTTAATTGCGCTGCTAAGGTTCCAGGGTCCTTTCTCTCCTTTCTTCGTCCCTGCCCTCATCGGCATTGGCCGTGTCGCGGAAACTTTTCACGAAGCCTCCATTAACAACGATATTGTTCAAGTTTCGAGCGGCCGTTATTATTTTACTGCCTCGAACGTCTCGGCTCGCGCACTTTTCCATTCGTTGCGCTCATCGTTAACCCGTTAATTAATCGTAATTGCATTCCGCGTTCACGAAAATTAGCGGACTTCATCCGTCTATGTTATGGACGGCTACTTACGAGTCTTAACACCGGCATGTGTTCTTAATTTGAAATTAAAAATGAAGTTGCAAAATAAATACAAACGATGAAACATAAAATAGTACATAGTTTGATGAAAATCAATTCTGATTTCAAGAAATATACTTTAACAAAATGTGTACTCTATGACAAGAAACTTGCGAAGCGGTTTGATTGTTTTAACGTTAATAATATAGAAAGAAAAGTACTAGTCGTAGCAGGATTTAAAAAGTTTCTACAGATGTCTATCTATGAGGTGACTGATTATTAATATTATGTTATATAGATCGTTTATTTTGAAAGTCCATTTTCATTTATTTGGAGAAAATTAAAGGTTAGCATGTATGTCAGTGACAAAATATAGGTTAATTATACCAAGACTGGCAATTCTGCAATTTATTTACTGATTGAATATGTAATTTGATTATACAAATTTTAGGTGATTTAACTGGAATAATGTATAATCATGCAAATGGATTTACAGTACTTTCAAAATAAACAGTTCGTGTTCTAAAATGCAAGCTGTGACAAAATCAGTGATGTATTTCAATCGATATTTCCTGCAAAAGTAATTGCAAATGTTTGTACCATAATTACAGATGTGTACAAGTCTTGCAAAAATCGTGACAGGTGTCTTTCCAACATCAAATCTAGGTTGATTGCACAATCGAGATAAGCTTCTTTCATTAATTTCGTCTAAACAAGCTTATCCGCGAGAATCAAGACTTAATTTCGTACGAATTCACCGTAAATTGGGGCAGATTTTCATCTACAGCCATTAAGGTAGATGCAACATTCCGATACATCAAATTAGCTTGAACTCGATATTTATACTGGGCTATCAGTCTTATTTAATCATTGCTGTCTTGTTAAATTTCGTACTAACATGTATTAGCAATTTGTGAAGATATAAATAGTCGAGTCGGTTTACGTATCGATGTCAACCAAATTAACGCTTGATAGACCCAAAGCGAAGCTCCGTGAACACTTACAGTTACATTTCGAAATAATGACAATAACTGCCGAACCCCAATTCCAGTTCTCACCCATTCCTAAATACTAAATTTCTAAGCCCCCAAAATCACGTTTACAAATTCCTATATTGCAAAATACCTACTTTCCTAAATCCACACACCCCCAAATTCTAATACCCCAATTCCACCCATTCCAAACTACTCCAATCCCCAAAATTCCCATACATTCCTAAATACTAAATTTCCAAAACCCTCAAATTCACGTCCTCAAATTTCCAAAACCCTCAAATTCACGTCCCCAAATTTCTATATTCCTAAATACCTTCTTTCCTAAATCCACACACCCCCAAATTCTAATACCCCAATTCCACCCATTCCAAACTACACCAATCCCCAAAATTCCCATACATTCCTAAATACTAAATTTCCAAAACCCTCAAATTCACGTCCCCAAATTTCCAAAACCCTCAAATTCACGTCCCTAAATTTCCAAAACTCTCAAATTCACGTCCCCAAATTTCCAAAACCCTCAAATTCACGTCCCCAAATTCCTAGATTGCTAAATACCTTCTTTCCTAAATCCACACACCCCCAAATTCTAATACCCCAGTTCCACCCATTCCAAACTACTCCAATCCCCAAAATTCCCATACATTCCTAAATACTAAATTTCCAAAACCCTCAAATTCACGTCCCTAAATTTTCAAAACTCTCAAATTCACGTCCCCAAATTTCCAAAACCCTCAAATTCACGTCCCCAAATTCCTAGATTTCCAAATACCTTCTTTCCTAAATCCACACACCCCCAAATTCTAATACTCCAATTCCACCCATTTCAAACTACTCCAATCCCCAAAATTTCCATAAAATTCTGAAAATCCCAAAATCCTGTCCTCCACAATTTCTAAAATCGATCAGAAGTTCACATTTTTCCCAAAAAGAATTTACCCTTGACCTACAAGAGATATCGTTACTCAATAATAAATAATTTTTAAACGGAAACCTAAATAAACCACAAGTCCCAGTTTAACCGTAGATGAACGTTCGAATGAAAGTAACAGCGAAAAGAACAGTGTTCACCGGTTCAAAGAGAAACGATTTTACGGTTTACATCGCGATATCCTCTAGCTAGAGGCCCGGTCTGAATGGTGGCGGGAAATGGCGCAACGCGAGCGTTGTTTCTTTTTTTCCGAAATATCCGAGCTTTTGCGGATCACTGGCCACTCTTGGAGAATCGAATCACGTCGACGCCATTTCGACGACAGACGTGTTCTTTTGCGCAACGAAGCGGCACGATAATGGGTCAATTTCGAATTCACTGAGCAACCTGAATGAAGCTCGAACTTCGTCTGATTCCACTTCTCTTCGTCCCTGACGATCGGGGTTATTTTCAGCTTCTCTTTTCCTGTGGTTTATGCTCTGCAAAGACTGACCCATCGGTAGTTGATTTTTGAGTAAAATATAGAATAGAGTGGCTCAAAATATGCGAATAATAAATACTGACAAGACTGCAACATCAGTAGTTGATTTTAGAGTAAAATATAAAATGGAGTACCTCAAAAATTTGTAAATAATAAATAGAGACAAGACTGCAACATCAGTAGTTGACTTTAGAGTAAAATATACAATGGAGTACCTCAAAAATATGCCAATAATAAATAGTGACAAGACTGCAACATCAGTAGTTGACTTTCGAGTAAAATATAAAATAGAGTACCTCAAACATATGCGAATAATAAATACTGACAAGACTGCTACATCAGTAGTTGATTTTAGAGTAAAATATAAAATGGAGTACCTCAAAAATATGCGAATAATAAATACTGACAAGTCTGACCCATCAGTAGTTGACTTTCGTGTAAAATACATTACAAAGTTCCTCAAAAATCTGCCAATAATAAATACCAACAGGTCTGACCCATCAGTAGTTGACTTTCAAGTAAAATACATTACAGAGTTCCCCAAAAATCTGCGAATAATAAATACCGACAGATCAGACCCATCAGTAGTTGACTTTCGAGTAAAATACATTACAGAGTTCCCCAAAAATCTGCCAATAATAAATATCGACAAGTCTGATCCATCAGTAGTTGACTTCCAAGTAAAATACATTACAGCGTACCCCAAACATCAACAAATAATAAATACCCACAAAACAAACGAAGATCAAAGATCAATTTCAAGCACACTCATTCGAAATTAAGATAATAGTCAAATTCAGATAAATTGAGACTAAGATAACAAATATGAAAATGAAGTTCAAAATTTATAGAATTTCATACTTGATCTATCTGAAAACGATGTTCTAAAGCAAAGAAGGGTATTCGACTATGGAATGTAGAATTTGGAGTGAGTGTCAGCTGTCGAATTCGTCCATGACCGCCGGACCACCCAGTATTCGTTTCAACGATCCTAACGAGAATAAATTTTCGTTTCACGTGTCGCTGAGTTTTCGCGGCTGAGCGATCCTCCATGGTTGACCCTGGGGGGCGAAAATTACCCCGCAATATGTTGCCAATCGTAACTGGTAGAAAATCGATAGAAGGAGGGCCGGTTCGAATTGCTTGCCCTTCGAAAATTACAGATTTACCGCCCTTCTATTAAACGTAGTGCCACGCGTCTCGCTAGGTGGAAAAATACCCCTCGTGATGCTCACTTACCCTAAATGTAACGTAATTGAACACGAGTATTTTGCTCGATTGACCCGTGGAAATTCATTACACTTGTTACGATGCTATTAACACTTTAAGAACTCATCAAAATGGATCTCAGATTTCTTATTTTTAATTATGAAGGCTATTAGCTTTTTATAGAAGCTAAATATGGAATTATTATTTTGTGAGATGGATATAGAATTATTATTTTATAAGCTGAATATAGAATTATTATTTTATAAGCTGAATATAGAATTATTATTTTATAAGCTGAATATAGAATTATTATTTTATAAGCTAAATGTAGAATTATTATCTTGTAAGTCAGTTAACGTGTCATTTATCTATTTTATAGTTTGGATTTAATTTAAATATAAGTGGACAAGGACCGGTGTTCTAGTCAAAGTAGACATAAGTAGTCAACGACCGATATTCTAGTCAAACAGGGAACGAAGTAGCACTTCCTTCCCCATAGATGGCGTCCTTATTCCCCCTGCAGTTGCTCAAATAATTAAAATACACATAAGAATGTCCAAAGAATTTTAGAGAGCACCTGTAAATTTAGCAGAAACGAATTGCATAGAGGAGTGGTATTCGAAAGTAGTCGTTATTCCACGGTCCGTGTTATTATTTCACGCGAGTATCGTTATCGAAGACTTCCATTGTTTCGAAAACGAAACATTTCGCTTTCGAGTGCCGTTGCAACTCTAGAGTGCGTGAATCGCGTTTCAAAACTTTGACATTCAACCGGCATATCGGCCCGTTCCACCTACCCGTGCACCAAAAATACATCTATGATCCTCGACTAATTCGTCGACAGTGACACCATAAACCTGTTGTGTCACTGACCTCGTAACCCTATATTTTCACACGTTTTTGTCGATGTTCTCCAATGATACATTGCTTTAATTCCTGTAATTAGGAAGTTACAGGAATTAGGTACATACGTGGGACATGGTACTTTGATTTTAGGGACTTTGAAGTATATTGTCAAAGATATTGGTACCGTTATATTATTAGCTAGATTGATGATATAATATATGATATATTTTCGTGATATAATATATGATGTATGGAAGCTTATATGCAGTCACATGATACATTCATTTTAGAGACCTTGAAGTATATTGTCAAAGATATTCTTGGTACCATTAAATTATTACTAGCTAGTTTGTCTTTTTCTTGATATGATATGTGATATATTCAAGCATATGTGTAGTCACATGGTATATTGATTTTAGAGACCTTGAAGGATATTGTCAAAGATATTCTTGGTACCATTTAATTATTATTAGCTAGTTTGTATTTTTCATGATATGATATGTGATATATTCAAGCATATGTGCAGTCACATGGTACATTGATTTTAGAGACCTTGAAGTATATTGTCAAAGATGACTTTCTCGATGTACCATTATATTATTATTACCTAGTTTGTATTTTTCATGATATAACATATGATATATTCAAGCACATATGCAGTCACATGGTACATTAACTTTAGTGACCTTGAAGTATATTGTCAAAGATGACTTTCTTGATGTACCATTATATTACTAATAGCTTGCTTGTATTTTTCATGATATAACATATGATATAACACGTTCAAACATATATGCATTCATATGAATAATATACAAAATTATAAGTGAATATGAATAATAATGTATGTCTTCAAGGAGTAGTTATAGATGATCAGTGACGACGAAGGAAAATATTCATACATAATAATTCTCCTTCATAATAATTTTTGTTACACATATTATATTTATTATGTCGTACTTCTGTAAATTCCGACAAAACTTTCTGTTCAATACACATAAAAATCACCAGCTAATAATAAGTCAGGCATAACAGAAAGTCGTGAGCAACAACAGTTGAGTGTCAGTCAAAGGGGAAGAAAAAGAAAGTAAAAGAATAAGGAGTCTTGTAACAGAATTCACCCAAAACCTGTAATATTTGTAATCAAATCTCCTAAATCTCTAAAAACCATTCCAACAAACAAATATACAAATATACCATTCTAATGAAGAAATATATAAAAATGTGTGTGTAAGAGAAAGTAGCAGCTGATCAAAGAAGGTAAGAAAGTGTAAGAAGGGTGAAACGGAAATGCCCCGGTTTCCCAACACCCTCGTTCACCTTCAACACCCCCGGTGACTTTACTGCCGGCACTAATCACTTCCCTGCGAAACGATTTACTGATTTATCGTTTAATTTCGCGACGATGGCCTCTCGATGCCTCGGCTGGGCACCGTGCACCACGCTGCGCGCGTTACCGCTACTTCTACTACTACATGCATAAAACTTTCGAAATTCGAGATCCGCTCGGCAAGAAGTGACACAGAACGGGCCAAGCGAGAGAGGAATTTTCGTTTCCCCCAGGATTAACGATCGACCCGGGAACACCGTCGTTTCGGTATTGTTCCGCAGCTTCGGACGAACTCTGTCGAATTCTATCGCCGACGATAAACGATCAACCGGTTTTTTGTAATTAACTAAGTGTAACGGCGAATAAGAACTAAAGTTTACATCGTGGAGGAAATTTACATGGATCGTTTTCTTGTCGAAAGATGGAAAATAATTACTGTTACATGGAGAAGCGTAATTTCACACAGAAGGGTGCAACTTTATTTACTAATAATTACTGTTACGTGTAGAAACGTAATTCTACATAAAAGGGTGTAATTTTTCATCCATGGTAATTTTTCGTCCATAATGCACTTCAAAATAATTTTGTGTTAGCAAGTAAATATTTGTATCACTGTTCAAAATAATTTTGTGTTAGCAAGTAAATATTTGTATCACTGTTTTTCTGTGAAACTGCAAAAGTTTCAGTGTCTATACAACGTTTTATAAGGCAAGTTTTGCCACGTTGGGTCTGGTATACCTGAACTAGCAATAATTCAACACCTTGAGCGTCGGCATACCTTTTAGAAGCTTCTCCCAGAAAAAAACTGGCAACAGTATCGACGGTCCGATTCACAGGGTGCAAAAGGGAGACTCGTTTCTCCCCTGAGATCTAAACGGCGCACTCTTTGCCTGGGAATACAAAAGCGGTCTGTCTGATCCTACGATCAGGTGGACCGGGTTGGTGAAAATTTGTATCCGCTGTTATTCACGCGTTTCACTAAAATATCAGCTTTCTAGATTTTTTGTCATCGCGTTGCACTTGAGGACAATCGGTGAAGTCTCTTCAAATTTCATCGATGGAACTAATGTTGTGAGAAAACGGACGTTCGCACCTTGTCGACCGGAAGTCTGACAATTTCGTATAAGGAATATACAGATGTTTTCAAATGAAACTCAAGCTTAAATTTTTTCATTTTTCTACATCCCTGAATTTCTAGATTCCGAATTCTCTAGATTTTGAATTCTCAAGATTCCGAATTCCCTAGTTTCCGAATTCCCAAGATTTCGAATTCCCTAGATTCCAAATTTCCTAGATTTCGAATTCCGTAGCTTCCGAATTCCCAAGATTCCGAATTCTCAAGATTCCGAATTCCCTAGCTTCCGAATTCCCAAAATTCCGAATTCCCAAGATTCCGATTTCCCAAGATTCCGAATTCCCAAGATTCCGAATTCTCAAGATTCCGAATTCCCAAGATTCCGAATTCCCAAAATTCCGAATTCCCAAGATTCCGAATTCCCAAGATTCCGAATTCTCTAGCTTCCGAATTTCCAAGATTCCGAATTCCCTAGCTTCCGAATTCCCAAGATTTCGAATTCCCTAGATTCCAAATTTCCTAGATTTCGAATTCCGTAGCTTCCGAATTCCCAAGATTCCGAATTCTCAAGATTCCGAATTCCCTAGCTTCCGAATTCCCAAAATTCCGAATTCCCAAGATTCCGAATTCCCAAGATTCCGAATTCCCAAGATTCCGAATTCTCAAGATTCCGAATTCCCAAGATTCCGAATTCCCAAAATTCCGAATTCTCTAGCTTCCGAATTTCCAAGATTCCGATTTCCCTAGCTTCCGAATTCCCAAAATTCCGAATTCCCTAGCTTCCGAATTCCCTAGCTTCCGAATTCCCTAGCTTCCGAATTCCCAAGATTCCGAATTCCCAAGATTCCGAATTCCCAAGATTCCGAATTCCCAAGATTCCGAATTCTCTAGCTTCCGAATTTCCAAGATTCCGATTTCCCTAGCTTCCGAATTCCCTAGCTTCCGAATTCCCAAGATTCCGAATTCCCAAAATTCCGAATTCTCAAGATTCCGAATTCCCAAAATTCCGAATTCCAAGATTCCGAATTCCCAAGATTTCGAATTCCCTAGATGCCGAATTCTCTAAATTTCGAATTTCCTAGATTTCCAAATCCCTAGATCCCAAAATCCCTAGATCCCCAAATCCCTAGATCCCCAAATCCCTAGATCCCCAAATCCCTAGATCCCCAAATCCCTAGATCCCCAAATCCCTAGATCCCCAAATCCCTAGATCCCCAAATCCCTAGATCCCCAAATCCCTAGATCCCCAAATCCCTAGATCCCCAAATCCCTAGATTCCTAAATCCCTAGATTCCCAAATCCCTAGATCTCCATATCCCTAGATTCCCAAATCTCGAAATTTCCAAATCCCTAAATTCCTAAATTCCCAAGTTCCTAGATTCCCAAAACCTAAATTCTCAAATCCCTACATTCCAAAATTCGGAAAATCCCAAATCGCTAAATTCCTAAATTCCCAAATTCCCTAAATTACCGAATTTCCTAATTTCCTAATTCCAAACCCTCTAAAATCCTTCACTTGCCAAAAGAACCACGAGTTTGACCATTATCCAGTATTCTGCTTTGCTGATTAGAACTCGCAGGTAAACGCTCGATCCCAATGCAACTTCGCTCCCGACTCTCTATTCCCTTTTTACTCCTTTTTTCCTTCCCTCTCTTTGCTCTAGCTTTTCCATTCTTCCCTTTCGAACCTTTATCCTTCGTTCCATCCGATTCTACTCTTTGTCCCGGGGCAGCTTTGTTCCCGTCTGAACACGCAGTTGCACCGATACAAAATCACACGGATAGTCAATTATAAGGGATTTACCTGGTCGCAATTACAATTTAAACGTCTTATTGCACCGCATTAGTCTCGGTGCATAATTCAGAAGTAATTTCCGTGGCTCTGTTCCTTTCCGAATCGCGTGTACCTTGCCTGGCAATTTCGCTACTTAACGTTTTCTAATATATTCCCTGAAACTTCTTCGACTAACCATGAACCGCTAACTCCGTGAATTTAACAATAAAATGCATAACCATCGACCGAGGAGCACCGATTTTTACAACCTCCATCATAACATTCTTACAACTTTTACGTGCTTGAAGTATAATCTCGTCGAGAAAGCCAGTACCTCAGGTGTCGTTTATAGGAAGATCCATTCGTAAAATGAGTTCGGTGTTGAGGCATTTTCAAAAGTATCGTTTTATCCTTTGAAAAAAATGAACAAAAAGAGGGTGGATCGAAACGGCTGTCAATATTTCGAGCGTAACGTATGAATCTTCGATTGTTCCGTCCGTCATGAGAAAATCCTGTCCCTTCTGGCCACGTAGCCTCGATTAATAACCAAACTGCCATATTTGCATCCAGACGAGCGCCTTTGACTGGTTCGGTTTTATTACGTATGCCTCGATGATTATTTAAAAGCGGTAATACCCGCGAACGCTGTCCGTCATTCTCGTTAATTCTTCAAAGCGACACGACACGAACGGGAACGCGCGGACAGAGACAGAGATACGGGCAGTGGGAGACAGGGACGAGGAGAGAGAGAGAGATTGCAGATTCGCACGATGAAAAATTCACCGAACTGGCCGAACCAACCAGGCTTCAGCGACATCCTGAACGGAGAATAATAAATTTCTGATAGAGGAAGTGTATTCTCGTACCAACGCGAATTCGACCTACCAGCGTTTTATTCGCTCGGCTCGAATCCCAATTGCTGGTCCCTTTTTCACGCGTTTTGTATGGAGACAAATATTCGCTCGATCGGATTGCTGAACCTGGATTTTAACTCGAATACGAATTTCCGCTAAACGTTTCATACCCTTTTCTTTACAACTATGAACTCTAAGAATGTATACATACATATTCACATATGTATACATATATACATATTTACATATGTACACACACATACATATTTACACATGTACACACATATGTGATATTCAATAACAATTTCTGTTAAAATTTTTGCTAAACGTTTCATACGCTTTTCTTTACTTACTACAACATCAACTATGCAACTATAAGAATGTATACATACGTACATATTCACATATGTATACACACATACATATTTACACATGTACACACACATATAATATTTAATAACAATTTCTGTTAAAATGTTTGCTAAATGTTTCATACGCTTTTCTTTACTTACTAACAACATCAACTATGCAATTATAAGAATGTATACATACGTACATATTCACATATGTACACACACATACATATTTACGCATGTACACACACATGTAATATTTAATAATAATTTTCGTTAAAATTTTTGTTAAACGTTTCATATGTTTTTCTTTACTTGCTGCAACATCAACTATGCAACTCTAAGAATGTATACATACATACATATTGAATGTATACATACATACATATGTATACACACATGCAATATTATATATAGCAACTATTCTCTACAGAGTTAAAATTCACTCCTGAAGACTCAGCTGCTTATTGATTTTATTTTATACCTCTGTACCTGTGAACTTCACAGAAACTCTTCAGATAGAAATTACTTCTTACAACCACATTTATCAAATGTCCATTACTCGAACAACTACATACAAAAATATCAGTAACTTCCTTAAACTTCATTTTCTTAAACAAAATCATATGTGTTCAATAATTAAGAAAAGATATAATTCATTTCGTAATCGACTTCCAGAGTATACTCAATCTTACTATTTCTAGTTTCTCCCTAAAGATTATTCTCTAACTCAGAGTCTACCAAATAAAAAGAGGATGAAATATAAAAAGCCAGATGCAGTTATATGCATCTTTAAAAAACAGATCGTTTAATATCGTTTTGGTCCCGTAATCTTAACGGATCAATATGCTGAACATGACATATTGAAAAACAAATGGAACAAGAGAGAAAAAGCGGAATTCGCAACAGAATAATACGTATACGGACTGATCAGCATGATGGATTTCATTTTCGTTATAAACATCTATCACGCGATGGTATCGCTAATACGATGCATAACAAACGCGATTATAACGGACAAGCACTCGATGATGATTGATACACGATCGATACCAGATAGCTTTGTACATATAAACGAAGAATGAATTGTGGATATTTCTGAACGTTCGGCAGATTCATTGAATATTACGAAGTGCAAAAGCATGCACTCGAACGAATTCGATGAAGCGCCCTGTGAAAAGTGTATTTGCTGTAATCTGTTGCGCGCGTGGTAGTGCTTGATTTCGAGAATGGATTATCGGAACGCGAATTCGAATAATTTGAAAACGTTGCAAAACTGAACAAACACGATAAAACAGAGGGTTCAAAAAATCCGTGAACCACTAATTTTTTTGCCTTTCTAAATTCCTGAAATACCTATTCTTCCAGCGTGGAAACTTTTTCTCTGCCAGCTGGATTAATCGCGGGAAAGGATTCCCTCGCGCGGACATTAAAATACCATTGTTTCAGTCATAATTTCCGGAGGACAGACGATTTTGAGAAAATTAAAAGAATAGGTGAAAATTCGGAAGAGATCGAGGAAAATTCATCGGGAAAGTAGGACGTCGAGAAAAGTGCGCGTCGGTGTACTTAGCCGGGACTCGTAAATTACCAGAGGGAGGAGCAATATTACCGCGGTCAGGCACACGTACCACAACCACGATCAAAGTATCCGCGTACCTACATACGTTTACGGCCACATGCAAACGTCCGGCAGATCGTTCTTCGCGTTCTGGAAAACACGTTGCCTGGAGCAACCCTTTTTCAGTGCTCCGAGAGGGTGTTTCACGGGGCGCCGTTCAGGATCCCGCCGCGAGAAATTATACTGGAAACTTTGCAGGTGTCGCGTAAACCCCTGCGAATGTTCGCCGCCAGTTTCACGTTCATGTAAATATTGAAAAACTAACATTTCCGTTCGCTTCATATTTTACTGACATTCATATTTATCTTGTGGTTGATATTTATTATATTTTCTGCAAGCTTTTTGATGACCTGAGGTGTGAGATATTTCTTAGCTTGTATATTTGTAGGATATTAAATTCCTAACCTTTCAAGTTTGCAAATTAATTTCACAAATTTTGAGGATCACAAATTCTCTCGGTTTACAAGTTTCTTGATCAAGTTATTTATTTTACAGATTTCTTAGATTTTAAACTCACGAGCCCTCAAATACATAGGTCGCTAAAATCCCTGTGAATCAAATTTCAAGAGACTTCTAATTCATAAACTTCGCAAGGCTTTAAATTCCTAAATTCTCTAGATTGCTGGATATAAAATTTTCAAGATCCAATTCATGTATCACTAAAATTCTCGTGACCAAAAATTCGCAAATTGAGTCTTCGACAAGGGATCATATGCACCCCTTTGCACCCTCTTGAAACACCTTGTACCACCTTGTATCACCTTGAACCACCTTGCATCCCCTTGAACCACCTTGTACTGCCTTGAACCACCTTGCACCCTCTTGAACCACCTTGCACCTCCTTGAACCACCTTGTACCCCCTTGAACCACTTTGCACTCTCTTGTACCACCTTGAACCACCTTGTACCACCTTGAACCACCTTGCACCCCATTGAACCACCTTGCACCCCCTTGAACCGCCTTGCACCTCCTTGAACCACCTTGCACCTCCTTGAACCACCTTGCACCCCTTCGAACCACCTTGCACCCCCTTGAATCACCTTCCACTCCCTTGAACCGCCTTCCACCCATGAATCTAACCCCTTGTCCATCCTCCAGAATTAAACGTAGACTACCCACGTTTCCTCAGAGCAAACCACGTCTATCCACAAGGAAATCGGGAAGCGATGAGAATAGAGATGACGGCTCGCATTTTAGGTCACGCGTTGGTATACACATGAATTCATCGCGGAACCGTGACTGAGACCGTCAGTATGGAAAAGAACCCACTCGACATCGTATTTCTGGCCCGCGTAAAGTGGCGGGAATTAAATTTCCTGCCGCGGAAAGGCTCTCCATCGTCCGTGCTACTGAAAAAAAAATAAAAGAGGAGAAAGGGGTGCGAGTGGCACGCGTGAGAACGCGGTGGAACGCTCGATGGAGTACCTTTGATTCGCGTAAATCTTGAGTTTAACGAAGAAACCGGGACACGTAAATTCCATTCCGCAAACGGCTTTCGCTCTATGACGGGGTTCGTCGTTACGAGCTGGAAATTCTTATTAAAACGTACGCTAGTACGTTTGCTACCGGTGTATTTCTTTCAGATTCGCTTTATAGCATACTAAATTCGCCGCTATAGTTCTCGCTCTCTCTACATTTTCTGGAAATTCTAGGTTTAATAGTAGGCTATCGGTAGATTTTTCGTAGAGACGGAGAGTAAGTGAGATACTCTTTCTACTTTTTGTGGGGAGGGAAATGTTGGTATCAGATCAATACTTTCGTATTTTGGATTAAAGAGGTTATAGCATGTACAATGTCATTTTCCGAGAACATAAGTGCAGTGAAATGTACACTGGGTCCTAACTAGTCTTATTTGTATATCTTTGAATTTGAAACAAAATTTCATGAACATAATGTGCAGAGAGCTTGGGCTAATAGCAGGAGCTAACTGAAAATGAAGCATACTGAATGGTTTTTATACATGAACTCACAGTCCCTCATCTACAGTCTAATCTGCAAATTTTGCATAAAATCAGCAATAATTCATTCTACACATATTTAAAGTATCCTAACGCTACACCAAGTGACAGTACTATTCCTGAAAGAACATCAGCAAAAACCAAAGTGGAAATATAACTTCAACCAGCAGTTCGTAATCGTTCTCCACCCCTTTCAAAGAATCATCCAAAGAAGCTTTTCAGTTCAATTAGAAATCACGCTAGTAATAATCGTCGAAAGGTCGTCAGAGCCGATTTGCATAATCTCTGTGGGTCAACTTCTCTTTGTCTCGCGAGCGAACCCTTTCCGTTCTTCGTCCCTATTTCAGCAACGGGGAAACTAAGCGTGTTCCGGCGCTCGAGGAAGGAGGTCAAGGCTTCAGCTTTTCCTCTTCGTACCGCTTTGATCCTTCGGCGAGCCACACTCGACTTGGTCGCGCGGCACAGGGAAAAATCTTAAATTCCGATCAGGATGAAAGATTCATGAAACGGTCGCGTGGCCGTTCCACGGGCCGAACCAGTAAATTTTGGTTTATGTAACAAAGCGGGTGTCCGAAAGCCGCGAAAACCGGCGCAACGCGACGCGCCCGTATACTTTATGTGTACCCGACGGGCTTGACCCCGTTTCTGTTTTTCATCGCTTCGATCACCCCCCAGCCGTTTATGAAACATTTTTTTCCTCCTTTTTATTATCCTGCCCGATGCGTATCGACAGTTCCCTTCATTTTTAGTCTTTTAAGTAAAGCGAGCGTTTTTAGTCGGTCTACTTTTCTTTTCACTAATTTCTTTTATTTTTTCTGGTAACACTATGAGTTAGTTTAGGAGGTATAGGAGATCTCGGAATACATTTTAGGTATTTATTGATAATCTTGAAATGTACACTGTTCGTGGTACTTACAGATATTAAACCCTTTAACCTACAATTTTGTCAATGACTGTGGCATGGCTGTAGCTAGTTAATTATTACTGCAGTGTTACAATAAATATAAAAAATTGAAATGTTAGGTGTGTTTTAGATTTAGGAATCTTCGTATACAAACTGTAATTGGTATCGAAGTCAAAATTCCATCTTCAAGCAAATACTTATTTATATCTTGTCATATTTTGATTTTAAGGTGCGTCACGTGTCTCGTTCGATGTAAACAACATACACAATAATATCCAGGGGGCTAATAAAATTGATCACATTAATAACAAGGTTAACAAGGTTAAATAACAGCGAGACCTCCGTTATTATTTAACCAGATATGTAATAACATTCGAAGAAGGAGGTCGCACTCGAAATGCACGAACGTCTTCGTACATAAAGCAAAATGGCCATAAAACCCGTTCGCAAAAAAGGGATCGGACCTTCGTCGAAGCAATAAATTTCTGGATCAACGTTCCAGTAGGCCAGTCGATAAGAACCCCTTTTTTTTAGAGGCCACGAGATGGATTTTCGAAGGACGAAATCGCATCGGAAACTCCATTGTAGTTCGGCTCGTTTAACGTTGAATTAGCCGATTGGGAAACGGTCGGCATCGACAGCCGATAATTATTGGAAATAACGACGCGTCCCCGCCGCATCGTTAATCGTTACAATCGTTGATTGTCTCGCGACCATTTTATTATTTCGTCGTGTGTATCGTCGTACCATGGCGGACGTGCAACACGTTAACCTGATTTCGAAGCAATCACGATTGTCCCCTGCATCTCGTATGCGGAACGGAGGTCGCGCGTGGCTTTTAAACAACGTTCTGACCGATGAATCTCACCTATTTCCGTTTATACCGCGATTCTTCGTCGTTGCATAAATCACTCAGTCGAATAAATGCAGAACATTATTGCCTCGTTGTGTATCGAGTCCAATTTTCGAACCTGGATAATTTCGTACTTCGTTCTTGTATTAATTCATTGGAAACTTCTGCAATTTTTAGATTAAGAAGAGGAAAATGTTACTCGTTTTATATTCTTAGCAATGAAATAAATAATAGCAAATTGATTATGAAGAATTATGAAGGATTATAAGAATTAATTATGTAGTATGGGAGAATGGCGATGTCCATTTATTTATTTATTCCAATAATTTATTGTCCACATATGTGAACACATATGTAGATCCTTGTAGACATACAGTGTTATGTTCTTGTAGAGGTTAGGATAAATCGCGACATACATCTTGATGTATCTTAATGTAACACACACACATTTTCTTTTAAAATATACATACACCGAGTTACAAGAGACTCTGATGTCAAGAACGAATTAAGAACCTAACCTAAATTCTATGCACTTAGTTGCAAGGTTCTCTCCGAGCTTTTCCTAAAGATAATGTTAGGAGCGTCTCGTTAAGCCCTCCGACTAGAAAATGTTCAAAGTATGTTACCTCTCCTTCAGAAAATTCTTAGAACATCTATTTTTGCTTATATCTTGATAACTTTTCGTTTGTACACAAACTTGTAGATTATTTTTGATGACACGAATTTGTAGATTATTTTTGACGACACAAACTTGTACAATATTTTTGATGACACGAATTTGTATATTATTTTTAATGACACGAACTTGTATATTATTTTTGATGACACAAATTTGTAGATTATTTTTGACGACACGAATTTGTAGATTATTTTTGATGAGACGAGTTCCTAGATTATTTATGACGAATGAGTAAATTCAATATTGGAAAACAAAATAGACAGTATCTTAAGGTAAGTGTAACAGTGAAGATAAAAGGAAAAAGAAGGTTTGAAAAAGCAGTAAACTTGCAGGAATAATACGACGAAACGAACTGCAAAGTATCCGGAGATTTAGCGCTCCCCTCATTAGCGGCAATGGTTTACGAGCTCGATTCGTTCGAGGCTGAAACACCGCATGGTAATTGTTCCTCTACGTACGCCGTGATTGTAATTTTCGAGGAAAATTGCGTTAACGTTGCGGTCGTGCCGCGACGCGAAGTAAATGTAACGACACGCCGCGGTACGTGTAATTATTAGTCGAACAAGAGGGATAATCAGTAGTGAACACGTGGCAGGCACACTTAACCCGAATATCATTTTACGATTTGCCGTAAACGCACCATTTAAAAACCGCGAACAAAACCTGTGCAATATACACATATTATACATATTATACACCTTAATATATGTATACATATTACACATATTATACACCTTGGTATACATACACATGTTATACATGTTATACACCTTGGTATACATACACATATTATACATATTATACACCTTGGTATACATACACATGTTATACATATTATACACCTTGGTATACATACACATGTTATACATATTATACACCTTAATATATACATATACACATATTATACATATTATACACCTTGGTATACAGATACATGTTACACATATTATACACCTTAATATACATACACATATTATACATGTTATACACCTTGGTATACATACACATATTATACATATTATACACCTTAATATATATACACATGTTATACATATTATACACCTTAATATATATACACATGTTATACATATTATACACCTTAATATACATACACACATTATACATATTATTCACCTTAATACACATACACATATTATACATATCATACACCTTAATATACACACATATACATATACAGTGTTTCAAAATCGAGTTTCGTATCGAGATGTATAATTATTAGCACATGTTCACGTAGATTATATAACACTATGGCGTTAAATACGAGTTCGAAGAATTTTACGGTCCGGCAATATAACAGGAGTCTGGCGCGTTTGAACAGCGGTAACTACATCGGCGGAAAAAAGTAGAAAAACAAAACGGCATTTTTGTCGAGAAAAATAAAAAAGCAGCTCTCGATGCTTTTGACTCGGTAAACACAGTCGAACAAACTGGGCGCAATCGGCGCGAAATTACGAGCCGATGGTACACGCGGTATAATGCTGTTCCATCGTTACGATAAAGCCGAACAATTAATATTCCATAACGAGCCGTGTTTGAAAGGGTGAAAAAGCCCTTTCGGGCAAGGATCGACGAACACGGGTACACGCAGAGTCACGTACACAAAAGCCACGTGTTTTCTGGCCAACGCTGCGTGATTATTTACGCCCGCTGCGGAAAGCGTGCCAAACGCTCGAGCGTGAGTTTCGCATGCTCCTACACTTCTCCAACGATTCGATGTTCTTCCTCCTGATAATTGCTAACACGCTCGACCAGCACACGCTGATTAACACTGCTGCTACGAGCTTGTTTCGACCATGGAAAAATACCTCCATTTTGCTCAATTCCATCTTCGTTCTTTTAACCCTTACGTTAACATTTGTCGTCAACGGTTCATTTTTTCTGTTTATTAATTTTACTCATTTTTATTGTTCGTTTTGCAAAAATACTTTATACATATAATTGTACTTTGTGCGTATCGTCTGAAATTTAGGCTGGGTTTTAGATATTAGGGTTGTAGGTCACGTGATGTACAGTATGTCTGCTTTAACAGTGTACGAAGATCTATGAGTATCAGAAATGCATAAAAATGATACAAATAGAGTACCCAGAGGAATATAATATTTTTAGCTACTTGACCTTGCGATGACCTTCAACAGATCTTCATGTGCACATTTTTAAAGAGGGTGACATTTCTTCTTTCATGTGAATCAATTTTTCAAAGCATTCTACTTAAAAAAGTATGATGATACATTATTAAAAAATTCATTAACAATTTATGAAATATTTTAATTCCTCATACAAAACGTCTACCATTTTCAATCCAAAATATCTCACGAATTATTGAATTTCTTTAACATCGTTTTATATTCGTAGAATATTCTGTACAATCAACACATGCAAAAGAAAATCGACTTAAAAAAAGTATAATTAAACTCATCGATTTCAAACTTATGTTCCAATATTTTCTTGCATTTGCAGAAATAATCCGACGAGTACTTAAAACGGACAGATCGTTTCTATAATAAAATATTTATTATACACACGCGATTGAAATATTCAATGATATTTTCGCGTCTCTTTCATGAAAATAATTGCGTTTAATCGAAGTACACGGCGATTATAATTAAAAACATCTCGCAATTTGTTCGAATTCTGTCGCAACGGGGCGTAAATTTTAATCAGACGCTTTCAATCGAGCGCGTAATCCGCGGCGTTTTTCGAATATGTCGTTCGTTACGGAGCATTGAGAATTGTAGGATTTTTGCCAAGGGACGGGTATTCGAGATGAACGCGCTCATCTTGAAAAAATGAATCACTTTCGAGCACTTTGCTCGTTTGAATATTTTATGAGATTTCACGAGCGAAGGTGTAACGATTTGCATAAGAGAGTCGAAAGTGCTCTTTATCGCGGTGGATAGAGGTTTCTTGATTAAACGAATATTTTTCAATAATTTTATTAACATGTTATTCCGTTCAATTATTTAAAAACAGATATTTTCGTCGACTTTAACACGGCGGCTGCTTTTATTTTCAATAAAATGCATATAATATTTTAATTAATTTTGAAACAGATAATGTTATTACGATTCTGGCGAAACATTGTTAATTCGAGCAATGCTTGGCTGTACAATAATCCCGCACCATAAAAATGTGAATTGTAAATTTATTTACGAGTGCTCCTGTTTTAAAATAAAATACGGAAAATATCCAACTTTTAATTTATAACCGCGAAATCTTATTACGCGATTTCGTTAAAATTTGTAACAACAGTTTTAATTCTTTAAAAATTGTTATGATCCTAAAATCTGATTATTGGAAGTGGAATTGTTATCTAAGCCTGTTTTCCCCGACAAAAGATCGTTTTTATAACGTGTACCGGTATTATGAATGCCAGTCCAGCCATAATGGCGAAAAGGTTTAACGAACCGCGACCGAAGAGAAAATTGAATTAAACGAAGCAAGAGTTACAGCTTCACGAGTTATCAGGGCTCGTAGCTCTCTGCCACGCAACTGTCAAGTATATTTACCAGAAATTAGCACTGACGAGCGATAAAGATGTCGAGAAAAAAGCTTGCCACGACTGGTGGCTCACGAGTGCAGGGTGTCTCGTCTTACAAAGCAGTTTGCCACGCTTCAAGGACGTTCCAACGTTGCGTCCCGGGTTTTAAGTCTGCTCGGAACCGCGGAAAATCGGACCAGGCAGCTTGCAAAATTTCGTGCATCTCCCCCTATCTGCCAGACATTCAACGTCGACGTACCTGCAGATAAACTCGCTGCGAAATAGGGACTAAAATATTCAACTTCCAAAATTACGAAATCAGCTGCTGAAGATACCGCATTCTTAGGAAATTTGACTATTTTGAAGTATGGCGAATTTTCAAGATTCTACTTTCTTCAGTGTAGTAAAAGCTAGGAAGAAATATAATTTTGCAGCTGCTCAGTATGATATATGAGATAGTTGTTCTTATTGTAGCAAAGGAAAAGTGTAAAATGTATGTTGCAATACTGTAATATTATATATTTGAGGGATAAATAAACAAAAGAATGAAATTGAATGTAGGTTAATTCTTGACAAATATTGTAATTCAAGATAAACTTGTTAACTGGTCGTTTGATTAGTTTGGTAGTTTAAATGTTAATATCAAACTTGAAATATTTCAGAGTTTCAAAGTTACACTTTAGGACTTATTGTTAGATCTAAACTTTCAAGATCTGAAGGTCTTAAACTCACGATGGATTCAAAGTCTCAAATTTCTAGTATCCCAAGCATTCAAACACCTAACCTCAAAGTTGTAAAGTCCCAAAGTTTCAAATTTGCAAGTATTCAAATTCTCAAAGTTACACAGTCCCAAACATCTCATCTTCTGATCTTCAAAAGTCTCACTGATCCAAATTCCCAAATCTTTAATATCTCAAACAACCCTTAACCTCCTTCAACCTTCCAATCTTTAAACCTCCAAATCCCCACATTCCCCAGCAAAAACTAAAATTCCAAGATTCAGAACCCCCAAAATCCTCGAACTTCAAAGTGCCACCCCCCAGAAGTGCCATCTTCAAAGTCCAAACATGAAAAACTGGCGTGTCCTTGCCAGTTGCATAAAATTCCGCGCTCCCTAAATGTCAGACATAGAACCCGCAGGTAAACTCGCCGCGAAACACGAGCCGAAATGCGAGCGGGGACACACGCACCCTCGCGAACACGGTTCGGAGACGCGCGCTCATACCTGGCTGAAGAAGGTGAGAGTGGAGCCGCAGTCGGCTACAGAGGAGGACGAGGGGGAAGATGAAGGACGGGAAAACAGGGAACGAGAATGGAAAAGTGGAAGGGACGAGAGTTATGGCGAATGGCGCACCCTCGCACAAAAGACCCTTAGTGCGCAGAGCGCGCGGTACTTCAGTTTACTAATGAACCCAGCTGGGGGTGCACCACTGGAGAAGCACTTTTACTTCTGTCGCTCTGTCTACCGTCACAGCAGACAGACAGACGGATAGACAGACAGTTTACAATGGCCGTTCTTGGCTGCCTCCGTCATGGATTCTTTGGCACGCGGAGAACTGGGTACGGCCTGTGTGGAACGGAGGATACAGGGTGTTTTATGCGTGGAATGTCAGTTTAGACTCATCTGGGATACTGTAGAATTGGCAGAAGGTCCATCTTAGCATTTTAAAGGCGGGAGGTTTAAAGGCATTTTATGTGCTAGATCACTAGACATAATATTGCTGCACCTTAAAGTGTTTATCTAAATAAAAACATATATTTACAAACTTAAATAATAAATTATACCAGACGTGTTAAATGATCAGACGTAAGATTGCTGCGGCTTTAAATGTTTATCTAAATAAAAACATATATTTACAAACTTAAATAATAAATTACACCAGACGTGTTAGAGGATCAGACATAAGATTGCTGCGCCTTAAAGAATTTATATAAATAAAAACATATATTTACAAAGTTAAATAATAAATAACACCAGACGTGTTAGAGGATCAGACATAAGATTGCTGCGCCTTAAAACGTTTATCTAAATAAAAACATATATTTACAAACTTAAATAATAAATTACACCATCTTAGCATTTTAAAGGCAGGTTTAAAGGCATTTTATGGAACAGGAACGGGTTTGAATGCAGTGGTAGCTTCATCTGGATCAGCACTTTTGATCAGGGATGCAGATACTACAGTTTATACTACAGTTGTATTATAGTTTGTATTACATGCAGCAGTTGGCAGTATATATTTGCCAATTAGTAATGTATGTACATTTCTATGAGGTATTGACCTGAAGGTACAATTTTCTGGGCAGTTGTGTCATCCGCAACTCACTGATGATGCAGTATGACAAATAAAGAAACTTAAAATAAATAAAGAAAAAGTTAAGTACGTCTGCACCCTTGATTACGAATATAATTAGAATTGAATCAAAAATAGCAAAATATGAAAATATGAGCCTTGTCATATACACACATGCATGAACTGTAGTGTCCGTCACAAGAGTGACATATTGTAGACTAAGAAGTACTGTACCTTTCAAAATAATATTACTGAAAGATTATAAACAGTATAATATGTAAAATTTTAAATAAAGTTCTCTATGAATAACCTTCTAAAAACGATGAATAATTATATATTGATCGCAAGCTGCGAATTGTTACGATTACAAAGAGATAAATCCAGTCGAAGCGGAGTCCAGAGAGCACTCGACAATGATTATTCTTAATTATCGAGTTGGATGCGGAAATTCTCGCCCTGTCGCTATAAATCATCCTGGGAAGGAGAGGCTGTGTTTGCATCGATTCCATAGGTTTCCCCGGGCTAAGGGGAAAAAATTTACGGATTTGTTTCTCGTAGAGTTCAGAGGGTAAACGTTGGACCATTGAACGATCGATTGTCGAGAGGATTCGTTTATGGGGCGAGAGTAATCCGAAATGGAAGCAGGAATAATCGAATCGTGTTTCTATCGAATTACTTTGTTATTTAAAGCGCGATAGGAGAGTTGTTTCTTCCTGACCTCCATTTTCATTTTTCAACGAAATTAAATATCCGTCAGAATTATACGAAATGAAATGAAGTAACTTAAATAAAACTCGAATAAAAATTAAAATGATATTTAAAATAAATTCTACATTTGATTCTGTGTCTGAGAAAGTACTTCGTCCTCCGACGATAATGTCTCTCTCTGAATAATGTATGGTACAAAAGTCGTTTTTCAAGTAAATTCACGAAATTGTAAAACATGGATAGAAATACTCATAGCGAGGTGTTAATGTACGAGATAGCAAAGCATTCCTCGACGCTTCTTCGAAATAAGAAAAAAGAAAGGAAGCATATCAGACCAGCGTATAATTTTCATCGGAAAGCAAGGAAGAAAGGACAACGAACGGAAGAAGGGTTAGATTGCAGAGTTGATGAATTTTGCAGGTAGCGTAGTAGCTCGAATAAATTGCTCTTATTGCTTCCATAAATTTCCTTTGTATAAGAGAGAATGAGACCCGCTCGTCAAGTTTCGACTAAATTCATGGAAATTGCAAACGTACAGGAGAAAAGACACGAAGAGCAACAGAGAACGCGCCATTCTCGAGAGTTCGGCTGCTCGCATTGGCGTAGCTAGGATTTTTCTCTATAAGGTCAAGCTTGGGTTCTTAAGGTCATAAGGTTGTTAAGGCTTGGCTTTGTTATATCACATTGCGTATAGGTTGTTCGATTTACATAGTATGGCAATGGTATGGATTATTCGGCGTTATGATCGTTATGGATTACTATAGGTACAGTGATAACTATCAGATATGGTACATGTCTCATGTATGCCATTTAAGTAGAGTCGACACATTAGACACGCAAGAACACTGACGTGAGATCAGTGGGTTTGCGGGTCGCATCCCTAGCTACGTCACTGTCTGCTTGAAAAACGGATAGTTCGGCGAATGTCGTTTATTACTTGCATTTCTCTCGGTCATTATCATGAAATATGTACGACGAACGAACGAAAAAAATTCTCGGGACGATTAATTATCAGAGAGGGAGAGGCGGGCCGCGACGGTGCAAGAATTTCTTGGCGATGGCATTCTCCCGAGAGCGAAGGAGGGTGAAGCGTGAAGCGGCGAGCATTCGAAGCTTCCGGAAGCGTTGGCACGACGTTCGACGCCGGAAGGAAATTGTCGGGGCACGAGCGGGAAAATTGAAGCAGCACCAACGTCAAAGGCAATTCTTGCGTTTCGTTCGCGAATGTTTTTAATTCGAAGGCAACCAGACGCGTTTAATGAGATCGCGACGAGAGACAGAGGAAGGGTTACACGGGAGATCGCTGTCAACCGGTAGACACCGCCGGTTCAAAAATAAAAACGGAAGGAAAAAAAGTATATCGAAGTAACGAGTTCGTATAATCGTCGAGCTAGTTGACTGAAAGGCAACCACACGGCTGCCTTCGCTACCGTTTAATTGCTCCCACTTTTCCGCTACGGTTTCTCTGTGAAAAACTGTGCCTCGCAGAACTTACAAACGTATAGACCGGCTCGTTACGGCAACGAGAATTTTTCCTCGCGACCTCGCTCATTATATTCTTGCGAACGGCTTGAAATTTTTAACTACCGTGCGCCTCCTTCGCTATCGTGTCAGTGTGCAACTTTTGCATCTCAAATTCTCTCCGATCATCCGATGCCTTTCTTCAATAGAGCTCGCGTGTTCACGTGTTCCATGTTTTCGAGCAATTTCGTCTAATTTTCGAAGTGCCCACCGCGTGCATTATGCTCCTGCAAATAGCAGGGAAGAAAATTCGAAAATGACGACTTCAAAATATGCAAATTTTCATCGTAAATTGAGCTAAAAAATTTTTTATTTACTCCAAAGTGTGTGCTATGACTTTGTCAATTATTTTGAGTCTCCTATAATCGTGTTAAATTTAAACAACATCAATGTTGCAATCTTCCTTGCAATGTTCCTTCTCCTTTTGTCAAGGATGGACAGTTAAAGATGCTAGAGCAGGTTAAATTTAAAGTACCTAAGTAACAAAATCGAAATGTAGGTTAACCCTCTGCACTCTCAGTCACCATTTTATTTAAGACAATAATTTGATATAAGCATTTTTTAACCGATTCTATAATATGACACGTGTGATGTATAAACATAGAGAAACAAACAACAGTGGAAATTATTAGTAGAGAAATAATAACCTCAAGAGAATTCATTTAATTTTTGAATTAAGTTTTAAAGTTGCTGTTTGCAAACAGTCAAATTACGTTCGAGCGCAAAGGGTTAAAGTACCTGAAACGTCCTGCTGTTCGAGTCTTTCTAACGTTGGATGGTAAATGGACAACAGTAGTTAATTCAATGGATACGCTTCTAATTTTCTGTAATAATTTGTGCAACTGGTAATCCGTGCACGGCCCAGATAAACGTTTCCCGTGAAAGCGACGAAGGTAATACGGATATCTCAATAGAGAGAGGATGCTCGCGTCCGGCTGGATCGATGTCGGATTAATACGATCGCCAGCGTGAATGCTAATTCCGTTGGAGATCTGTTAAATTATTCGCCTAGCTGCCGTCCCAACGAATTGGCCGTTCTTTCGCTTGCCAGTAATTTAACAACGCAGCTGCACCGTTGAATATTGAATGTACAACGCGAATCCGCTCCAGTCATTTGTTCTTCGTCTTGAAAGACGCGTCAATTGATTTTATCTCGGAGATTTTTAAAACCTCTGCTTTAGAGTCATAAACTACTTCCACGTCGATCAATCAATATTGTCTCCTGTAAGAGTCATTTTGTTTCAAACTCGAGTGAATACACATTTAATTATTGAATTGATACAAAATGTATTTTAAAGCTGACACTTGGATGAAAACTGGGATTTATTTGAATTTGGACAATTTGCAGTTTCAAAGCTGGAATATTTTAATCCGGCCGATTCGGCTCGGATTTCGCTTTTATTTTTAATCAAAGGAGATTTTGATGATGGACATCGTAAAGTACACAGGTTTGGTAACGCCCTGTACCTGTACATACCGGTAGAGGCAAACCACGCGACATAGAGAGCCAATACCCCTGTGTACTGTGAAACATGATCGTCCTGTGCACAATTAGGACGGTGGCTCGCCTTTACGTTCAGCTCCTGCGGGTATGTGCGTATCTTGTCTCCTAGGGAACCCTCGATAATCCTTAAATCGAACGGTCAATACACTTTAATATTAAAAGGCTGCACGTGGAGACTGAAGGGTACTTTAACCATTCAGCGTTCGTCTTTTCTCGCAACCCTTTCATCATCCTGCACTTTGTAATCGCATGCTGCGTATGGGACATCGATTGTAATAAACGGAACTCGTTTAATATTTTGAGAGACTGTTTGTTTACAGAGATTGTTTCATGTAGAAATAATGTTCTAAGCAATAAAATAATATTAACCAAAAATAAACACTGCTGAATATTCTCTGAAAATTCGATAATTTTTTAATATATTATCAAGGTCTCCATTTTGAAGGTTTTTTCTAATTCTCAGAATAATCCGCATCATGAGAGGTTAACCAGTGTGAACCAGACGTAAGGTTTTTCGCCAAAGAGGTCCTCGCAGGATGTATTTATGACGGTGCACACGCAGGACACGCGTGTTTGGTCTTCCTCGACCAAAAATAGGCGAGGGTTCTCCTGGTTCGTCGAGGGTTTCCCCCAACGGGTTTTTTTTCTCCCCCCGAGAGTTGAAGCAGCAACAGGGATAAGCGGAGAAAATATGACGGTGCTGCTAAACACGCTGCGTCGTTAACACCTGCTCCATCCCGTCGGAATTATCCGACGCCCTTCGACGACCCACCGAATATTCCACGGTGTTCGCGTGACACCCTCTTTGTTGACAATGGGTGCCGCGTTTTTTATCTTTAATGTTATGTTGGAAAATAACCATCCTCGACATTTCGAAATACTTTGTGTTGATAGATTTGCGAATTGGAGGGTGCGAATAGATCGTCACGAATAGGTGTTGAATCTTTTTCTCTGTTACACGAAATTGGACAAATAAATAATATTTCATACTGTAATACTTATTTTCAATTTTAATCATGGTTAGGTTAAGTTTACATATTTGTGAGCTTCTGATGTGACACTCATCCTTCTGAAACTCATCAAGGCTCGTAATGAAGTTCATCCTCCTGGATGATGTTTAGACAATTATACACGTATTGTTTGTTAGAATATGAAATAAATAAAGTAGAAAATACGGACCGTATTTGCAGATAATAATCAACTGACTGCAATTCAAATGTTTAATAATCAACTAGAACTAATAATTACATTGAACAGCAACCGCCCATAGTCGCAATTAACAATTAAAGCAGCTATTTATTCGGCAGTTGCATCAATGATTAATTATGTATTTATCGATCAGAGATAATTAACTATTGAAATATATTCGTAACATAACCGTCGAAGCGGAATAGTCGATTCGATCGGAAAAGAGGTGGGTATGAAACAGGCCTAAGCGCGAGCTTAAAGTTCGTTAACGAGAAACTAATTCTCTCCGCTCGCCAGCGTAAGAAAGTTTCGCAATTTAGTAGGAGGGGGAGGTTGAATGGGACCCGTAGAAGATAGGGACAGTCGAAATGGGGGGAGTTGAATTACGATGCGAATTAACACGCTACTCAAGGTCGTTGATGTATTTCAGCAGGATAACGCTTTTCTCGTCCCGCAGCGTCGACAGAGGAGCCGGACCATAGAAAAGGCAGCAGGCAATTCTTTCCGCCCCGAGGCACGAGAAACAGCATCGTCGCGGCAAAATTGACATTAAGATAAACGGATTTCAAAGTAATTTTCACCGCGACCACCCGGGCCAACGTGTATTTCATTTATGCACTGATAATGCACGGACGATAATCGGGCGGATGCAATTTTCAGCATGACCGCTCGCGTATCGCGGTCTAGTTTGTATCCTATTAACCGTTTCGCGACGGTTCGTTCGTTGGCAATCGGTTGATTTATTATAACGTTGTTATGTAAAAAGCTTCCCAACGTTATTGCGATAGTAGAGGCTCTAGTTTTGCAGCCTCGTTAGCGTAACGTCGTTGCATCAACGATTTCGGGAAAGTCTGCCATTGTTGTTTGCATATTCTGCTTCCTCCGAGATTTGTTAATCATTTTATGAATGCGTATGTCGAAATACCAGTTATGGCGGGTCGAAATACGCGGTCAGATTGGAGAGCAATTATGGACAGATCGAGTAATAGTATAAAGCACTCTGCCGCAATTTTTCGGAAATTAATGTAGCGTCAGTTTAAGCGTTTATCTAAATAAACGTATACATTTACAAAATTAAATAATAAATTGCACCATATGATGTGCTGGATCACCAGACATAATATTGCTGCACCTTAAAGTGCTTATTTAAATAAAAACATATATTTACAAACTTAAATAACAAATTACACCAGACGTGTTAGAGGATCAGACATAAAATTGCTGCACCTTAAAGTGCTTATCTAAACAAAAACATATATTTACAGACTTAAATAATAAATTACACCAGACGTGTTAAATGATCAGACGTAAAATTGCTGCGGCTTTAAATGTTTATCTAAATAAAAACATATATTTACAAACTTAAATAATAAATTACACCAGACGTGTTAAATGATCAGACGTAAGATTGTTGCGCCTTAAAGCGTTTATCTAAACAAAAATATATATTTACAAAATTAAATAATAAATTGCACCATGCAACGTGTTAGACCACCACACATTGCTGCTTGTTAGACCATTAAAGAAAATGAACAAATTTGAATCTGAAAATTTGAAGTATCCAGAGAGGGAAATTTTGAGAAGGCAGTTGTAGGTGCGGGTCTTAATAAAGTTGTAACTAGAAAAATTCTAGTTACGCCAATGGCCTTGCCGGTGTTTTCAGTCGGGCCTTCGAGGATCAAAGAAGTTTACCAAAAGCAAGTTGCCGCTGTAAGATCACGAAGACGAGGCTTGTAGTCGAGTGTTAAGACCCGTCTGTGGACCGGCTCTCCACAGTGCCATTAATGGAATACACCAGTTTCTGAACGACCTCATCCTCGACCTCGTTACGCGTAGGTGTACATACGCGCGTGTTTGCCCAGGCTGAAGGGGCTGACGATGTTCTCTCTTTTCCGCTTCCGTCGCCCATAATCGGCGAACGATACACTCGCTATTATGTGCGGGGAAACAGGAGAAGGTTTCCGCTTTCAGCTCGTCTCCGCCGCCTGCTTCATCCACGCTGGACAAACATAGCTGGTGCACCACTGCCTCGTGTGTACACACAATGTCACGGAGAAAGATGTTCTCTGCGAGCTCGTTCGGTTCTACCGAACGAAAACGCCCAGGCTCTGGACTTTCAACCAACATCGAGCTGTCTCTTTTCGTCGTAACGTAATTTCATTATATAGGCTGTTTTATAATACGCCGTACACGATGGGTAAACAAAATGAATGGAGCTGTAAACGCGTCTTGTTTAACCTCCCTTCGCGTTTTATACTTTGGTATACAAGAAATAATTATTTTATAACTTCTGAAAATATTGGAGACCTCTTTAATTTAATAAATTATCAAATATTAATGGGAAGAGTAATAGACAGAAACGTTGATTCAAAGTCATAAATATTGAAAACCTAACCTAATAATCTTAATGTAATTTATTTTGGTACAACCCTCGGATTAAACAGAAAATACCAAGATATCTATAAATTGTTCAGGTAATGCTTCATGTATCTGAACCAGAAACAATTCGCCGCGCAGTTAGCTAGTGAAAAATTGATCGAATAAACATTTAGCAAATCTTGACCCGTCCCGTACGTGACATAATTTTCCGCCACGAGATTGTCGACGTTTGTGCAGTTTTGTAGCGTTAACGTGGCACGTTTCCTGCGGCTGTATCGATAATGGCGTTTTGCAGCTACGTTCAAAGCGAATAAAAGTGGAAAACGTGTAACCGCGTGAAACAATGCACCCCCTCATCTCGTAAATACATATTCTCTATAATGTTACAGAGAATTCCTGAATCGTGTCGAGCGAAATATCTCGTCCCGTTTCTGGCGGTTACACGAAATCGAATTATACGCGAAAACAATTGAAATCGCGACCGATCGATGTACACGTGTAACGTAGATACCATTGCGGGGGTAATTTTATGCAAGACAATGGATTTACGTTTCAATCGTTCGGTTTTGCTGGAAATCAGAGGGACATTCCCCTGCAGAGAATAACATTTTCGAAATTTAAGAACGGAAACGAATTAAAATTTATATTCAAACGGTAGGGGTGTTTTGCGACAGGGCTGAAGACAATCCTTGAATTATTTGTCGGATTAAAAATTTTTAACTGGAGATTTGTGCTGAAAGTTAGTACATTTGAAGCGGTGTTAACTGGTGCTATTTCTGAAACAAAATATTAATTCATTACATCAACATGTCACATCATATTTGATAAAAAGGGAAGTTTTGAAACGTAAAGACAGAAGAGAAGAATTTATCAGTCTTCCTGAATTTGTCACTCTTTACCGATTCGCAAAACGTGTACAATTTTCGAGTGTAAGACATTTGACGTTAGTTGTTTGGCGCCTTACTGCAGCTCTTTAGGGCGTGGTTTAGCTGGCCGTGGCAAACGGTCGTTCCAGGTAATAAAATAACTACCCGAATTGGCCAGATCTGTTACAGAGCCATAAGGAACCCCATTTACAAGAATCACTGTTATCACTGACCTAGAGTGGGCATTACGAACATATTAGCTGTCAATGCGAACAGCTGTAAGGTAGAGGTCGCGACACACTATAAATGTTAAAAGCAGAAGCTTAAGCGAACCATGATTCTACCTTACTACATCCTAAGTTGGTAATTTACGATTCTACGCCAGAAGTAGGTATCGGTGCACCCTAAGGGCAATTATTGGGGTAATCTCTTGGAATACGACACGTAATACAATAATTCTCGATCTCACAATATAGGTATTCTAAAAGCGATAAAGTCAATATAATATTATCGAAAGTGAAATAATTCTTCTCTGTGAATATTTTTTCTGGTGACGACAGCTTTACCCTAAAAGATCCCTATATCGATACCTTTCTACGAACTTTCTCGCATTTACGAATTTATTCAAATTCTTACGCACGTGCACAGACATTTATGCAGCGAATACGTATGCGCGAAATAAAATGCCGGCAAGTTGAAAGATGCATCCCGGAGAAACTGTAAGGAGGTCACGGAGCTCCGTATCTAATTCTGAATAAATGTTCCGCTATCGAGCGGAGAGCTTTTTTTAATTTCAAATTCTCGGCTCTTTCTCCTTTTTTCATGAACGCCGGACAAAGTAAATGGGAGCGTACCAACTATTTTACGACATTTGTACAGGAAATCAAATTTGAAAAAGCTAAGCGCCGGGCATCGCGTGCAATGCTGCGACTCTGCGTATGTGGTCACCGACCTCAATCGGTAATAACTCGGTGAATTATCCGAGGCAAAATTGGAAACTTCTAGTTCCAAATTCTGCTCTTTCCTAAAATATGAATTAAGAGTTATGGCTTCATATGTTTCTGAACGGAAACGTTAATTTGCTCTAATTAAATTTTCCGCTGGGAAAGAAATGTCACGATTCGTTGTGAGGATAAAGACAGGCTAATAAAATATCCAGTGCAGTTTACTAAAATAGCTTCCAGAATAAAATGCATAATCCCGAAATCAAAGAACAGTTCTGAGTATAATATATATTTATCGATAAATATTGGTGCACCGAGCACAAACACGGCGGCACTAACGAGGCTTCTTGGATGCAGCTGTACGTACCGATCGACACGAACAAAGGGGACAACGCGTTCCCGTGGGATGCATTATACATGTACCAAGCTATCCACAGTGTTCCCGATGCACATACCAACAGAGACCAAGCCCGACCCACGAGAGACCGATTGATAAATAATATTATTTCCTTCGTTCCTGTTCGCGTTCCAACGATCCAAACGATCGATTATCCGTAATTTCCACGGGATCTTCCTGAAGGAAATCGCCGGGATACAATCCGTCCCGTCGTCCTCGGCGACACGTATACGTTTCTTGATCGACGTATTCAGCCCCCCGCAAGGTTATATCGAACCTTCTATTATACGAAGGTTGCACGAACGCAGGACCAGCAGGAGTCCGTGATGGTTTCAATTTTCCGTCGGACCGAGGCATCAACAACTCGTGCGGGAGATTTGTTATCGCGTGATTTATTCGAAAGGATGTATTTTCAACGACGTTCCACCGTATCGACAAGCTGAAACGATCTGGACGCCGAAGGGAAATGGATATCGCCCGGAAGAATGTCGCGGAAAGGATCTACGATGACGTTTAGTCGTTAAGGAACAATGTTCAAGAGATCCAATTTTGAACTTCTACAAAAGTGACCCCTTTCGAAGCTTTTTCTTTCATTCTTCCTTTCTGTTTTCTTATGTTAAGATATGAATTGACACACATTTTAAAGCTCAGTCAGAATTGTCAGGTGTGTTAGAACTCATCACAGCTACAACGTTAAAACAGGCAAAGAAAATTGCAATGTTGTGTCAATTTAGTATTTTGCGATCGATGATGTACAAAATATAATTGGACTTGAACTCCAAATTCAGACTGCAAATTTATTAAAAAGTCCAGTCAAATTGATCAAGCATTTATAGAGTGATGAAGCATGACTGCGTTACGAGACTCGTCAAAATAGCAAGGGTTAAAATAATATCAAAATAACATGGAAACAGCTTTATTACGAAATGAGCTATACACATGGTTATCTAAGTAAAAATTTGTAGAAACAGCAGAACAGTAGTCTTCATGCTCTCTTTCAGTATAATTTGTAATTAAGAAGTATTCTTCCTTTCTTTTTTCTGCTAAATGCAAGCTTATGTCAAGATATGAATCGACACAAATTTTAAAGCTCAGTCAGGATTGTCAGATGTGTTAGAACTCATCACAGCTACAACATTAAAACAAAGAAAGTTGCAAGGTTATGTCAATTTAATAATGTGCGATCTATGATATACAAAATATAATTGGACTTGAACTCCAAATTCAAACTGCAAATTTATTAAAAAGTCCAGTCAAATTGACCAAGCATAGAGTGATGAAGCACGACTGCGTCACGAGACTCGTAAAAATAGCAAGGGGTTAAAATAACGTGAAAACAACTTTATCTCGAAAGGAACCACAAACATATCCAAGTAAAAATCTGTAGAAACAACACAACTGTATCAGGAGAGTCTTCATGCTCTCTTTCAGTATAATTTGTAATTAAGAAGTAATCAAGAACAATCGCCGCTCCAGTGCAGGTTATTCCACAGAAAGTTTCGATCAACGGTGTATACGTGTAGCAGAACCGTTCGAGTATCCGGTTGTAGGTAGATCGGGCGAAGTGCAGTTGCAGCTGCACGTATGCAAGTGCACGAACGGTACGTGCGGCGTATGTTGATGGGGTTGCGGTTTGACTCCGGTGGCTGTTGGATAGCCCGCCGTTATTATCCGTAACTCGTGTTGCGGCAGTCCCGGAACAAACGTGGCCGAAAACCTTCGTTTCCTGTGTTGCCTCTATCGTCGGCTTCGTTCTCTTTTCGACGAACCTGTGTCCGAGCTCTTTCCATAACCCCAGGAACCAAGAAATATTCGTCACTGTCCAGCAGAGATCGTTAACGTTGTCACTCGCTTCGACCAGCTTTCTGTGGCTGCCGTTAATCGATTACTCCTGTCTTTCATTTTCTTTCGATGCTTTTTAGACAATATTTGAAAAATGTTCAGGCAGAACGGTAAGGGCGAGCTACTTTATTTCATCGCGAATCTCGAGTGCCGAAGATAATGTTGTAGTATTGTACTTGTTTGTGGACATCTTTACATTAGTATCTGTTGCAAATATCTTTTATAATTCGACTTTATTAAACATTGCTGTCTAAACATACCTGACTACTTTAGTGAGGTCTACTGGTGAGACTGGTGAAGTCTACTAGTAAATACTTCATTATTATATCATATGACAAACAACTTGTCTCTGTCACACATCATATACAAGAAAAATGAAGTTGTTACAAGTACAGCACTCATCGACAGACTGTTCAAAGACGTGTTGATTTAGTAAATTTGACTGTGAGGCTCGATGATTGCAAGAATGAAGTTGTTACAAGTACATCACTCATCGGCAGACTGTTCAAAGATGTGTTGATTTAGTAAATTTGACTATGAGGCTCGATGATTGCAAGAATGAAGTTGTTACAAGTACATCACTCATCGACATACTGTTCGAAGATGTGTTGATTTAGTAAATTTGACTATGGGGCTCGATGATTGCAAGAATGAAGTTGTTACAAGTACATCACTCATCGACAGACTGTTCAAAGATGTGTTGATTTAGTAAATTTGACTATGAGGCTCGATGATTACAAGAATGAAGTTGTTACAAGCACAGCACTCCTTGACAGACTTCACCAGAGTAATCAAGTATTTTTGAACAGCAGTACGTATGTTCAACAAAGTCGAATTTTGTAAACAAGATGGCTGTGAACAAGAACGACGCTACGGCGTTAATACCCCCTTTCCAAAATCACATTGCCAAAAAGTTAATTCGTGCGATTAGTGTCCTGAATTAGAAAAGGTGGAGGTAAGAAAACGTTCTGGCGACCCAGTGAGCCCTGTCGTTACCGTCCATAACCCTCGAAACGGATAGTTAACCGCGCGAATCGACATTTATGACAATCCGTACGGGGAGGAAATCTCGTCGAAATGGCACGCGAAAAGCCGCTTTTCGCATCTAAATATTCCCGGGAACAGAGGTAAGAGCATTCTCTCCAACCCCTTCACGGTTCACCGTGGAAAATTTCAAAGTTTGCGTAGGCTACGTACGTCGGAAACTTTCGGAAATAAGAATTTTATAGATTATACGGCACAGACAGAGAATACCGCGTTTGCTCGGTGCCACGCGGAAAGTTTTTAAAACATTCCAGGAATGCGTTATCGTGTCATTTCCAAACTACAATGGGAACAGCATACGTGCGAAACCCTCGAGCGTTTCTAGCATTAATATTGAACGGCTTCGGGACTATTGAAAACCGATTATACCGGTGAAACACGCTTCGACCCTTCGTTCTTACCACCATTTTATCGTTCGAGGTGCTGCTTCTCGATAGATGGCGCCATTTGATTAACCGGTTTAAAGACTCTCTAATTCTCTGATCGGGTACCGAAATATTTCAGCTCAAAATACACAAAATTAACCTTTGATAAAGTCTATAAAATATAGACTGTTAAAGGCAGTCTATATTTTAACATGTTCGATTTTAACATGTTAACCCCTTTGATTTTAACATGATGACCCTTTCAGGTGCCATTTATTTATCAGATGCGTCAAGATACTCAGAACATTTTAATTTTCCTCGTTCATTTTAACCCTTTGCACTATTTTGACGAGTCTGACTCGTGACGCAACTATTAACCCCTTGCATTACGACTTATTTGTCAGGTGTATCAGTCAAATCTGACTAATTACAGCTACAATATTAAAACGGACAAAAAAATTTGAAATGTTATGTCAATATGTTATTATGCAATCGTTGATTATGCAAATTATAGTTGGACTTGAACTCCAAATTGAAGCATATTAAAAATTCGAGTAAAATTGATCACGGAAGTACGAGTGCGTCAGACTCGTCAAAGTAGTGCAAAGGGTTAAAACGAACAAAAAAAATTAAAATGTTCTGAGTATTTTATATTCAGGGATCCTTGATAATACAACTTGTAGTTGGATCTAAATTTGAAGTTGAAGAGTATTCAAAATTTGAGTAAGGTTTGTTACATTTGAACTGTAAGTGCGTCACAAGTGAGACTCGTCAAAATAGTGCAAAGGGTTAAAACGAACAAAGAAAATTAAAATATTCTGAGTATTTTATACTCAGGGGTCCTTGATAATACAACTTGTAGTTGGATCTAAATTTGAAGTTGAAGAGCATTCAAAATTTGAGTAAGGTTTGAACTGTAAGCGCGTCACGAGTGAGACTTGCCAAAGCACAGAAAGAGGTAAACAAAAAAGAGAGTCGAAAACTATGTCATTGTCATTGGTACGTTAGCGACATTGTTTCTCATTGAAGCAGCTACGTCTGCCACCGCCTTAATCTCCTTTCGTGCTCAGCTCGCGCTCAGCATCGCTTAATTGCCAGATAAATCTATCCAACTAACGGCGAGCTAAACGGATAAGCCGAGTTGTTTTCACGCTTGATACGCGTAACCCGCAATTAAATGGCGGTGATTACGTTGTTATTAAGTATGCAAAAAAAGTCGGAATTCGCGAACCGGTTCGAGATGTTTTACATAATATGTTTATTAAGTTTTGCCCCGGGAAATACGGCGCGTAGCCACGCGAGGGCGTGCTGGAAAAATCGAAACAGCTTCGGAAAAGTATACGGGCGTTGAAGGAAGTTGAAAAGGGAACGGCAATTCCGAGGTCAAAGGCTTGGACAGAAGGATATCGACACGCCGCGTGAGAGGACTGCAACCGATAGGGTGAAAATACATTGTACGTTCTTATGTGCACCGTAACCAACACCGTTTTCCAGCTTGGCCTTGTTCGCGAAATAAAAACTCGAACAACAGTGGCTAGGATTGAAACGGTCTCGCAAATATCCTTCGCGACAGTTCCCTTGTCTCTCGAGATGTCGGCTACCGAGCCACTGGTCGAACCCTATGTACACCATTCCCGACATTCCACGACCGATTCCTTTTTCTGCCTCTGTCGAGATTTCATAATGTCCGATGAAAAACGTCTTAACCTCTCGAACACCTTACTCGCATCTTTTCATCGGTTTATTCACCGGTCACGGATAAACCGACGCTAAATTATTAAATACTTCATAATGCTTTTCAATGGTTACCTTCAACGATACTCTGTAATGTGCTGATAAAATAAGAATATGACACTTGATGACACAGTGCGATCATGTAAATTCGTAACAGTTTTAAAGTAAAACAGCAAATATGACCTTCAACGATACTCTGCAACGTGCTGATAAAATAAGAATATGACACTTGATGACACAGTGCGATCATGTAAATTCGTAACAGTTTTAAAGTAAAACAGCAAAGATGACAATTACAATTAAATTGAAACAGCAACGATGACAATTGCAATTACATTGAAACAGCGAAGATGACAATTACGTTTGAGTCTTTGAAGGTTGAGAATATAGAAAATTTGAGGTTTGAAAGGTGTTGTAAAGGGTTTCGGTGATACGTCTTTATTAGATAGAGCAAGCAAGCCAACACGTCGGCATTCGAGGACCCTTATCACCTTTCGTCGAATCCATAGGAAGAGCTGATAAAAGGTGAAGCATAGCAGGCGTCGAAGGGTGTTCTGGAACGAGGAAACTCGTGTTCCCGGTTGCTTTAGGCCGGGTTCTCGGATACTCGCGAGAAACCTTTGGCCCTTCAACGAGAACGACCGGATTACCGTTTTTGGCTTTCATCGTCACCAGAGTGGCTCCCCACCTTCTCTCGCTATATCCCCGCGTGAAATTCGTTCTTGATCCCAGGAAATGTGATAGAAAAATGAACCGATATCCCCTGCCTTCCTTGGTTCCCTCGGAAAAATTCCACCACGTTTTATTAAGAAAATACTCGACCTCCAACGAGATTCTTACCGATACGCTGCTACGGTGCGAAGATACGCTTATTAGCAAAACGAACAAACGATATTTCGTGATCATATCCCTTTTCTTACCGGGGATAATTTTCTTGAAACTCTTTCATTGTATTTCGCGTTGGATGCTGTTCAACATTTCTTCATTTACGAATACATGAATTCTTCAATTTGTACATTTTCGTTTTATCAGATTTCTGTATTTAAATATTTTAAATGACTCGTATTACAGTTGCATTAAATACGTAAATACAAGATGGAACAATACTTTTCTTATACATATTTTATTTTATTTTCATTATCAATGAGACTTTTGTTTTATGCAAAACGATCCTAGAAAACGTTATCTGAGAAAAGGAAGGTTAATATTGTATAACATTTTAAATTTCATATGTATTCATTTTGCAGATACATTTTTACTTATTTATTGATTAAATCGAAGAGGTGTTAATTGATTTTTAGAAAGTGGGTCATCAGTTGTTTATCGCAAAATGATTCTGGAAAACAATGCTATTTGAGGAAAGAAAGCTTAATATTACATAACTTGTTCACATATGTTTCGTTTTGTAAAAATATTTTTACTTATTTATCGATTAAATCGAAGAAGTGTTAATTGATTTTTAGAAAGTGGGTCATCAGTTGTTTATCGCAAAATGATCCGAGAAAACAATACTATTTGAGGATAGAAAGCTTAATATTACATAACTTGTTCATACGTATTTCATTTTGCAAAAATATCTTTACTTATTTATCGATTAAATCGAAGAGGTATTAATTGATTTTTAGAAAGTGGGTCATCAGTTGTTTATCGTAAAATGATCCGAGAAAACAATACTATTTGAGGACAGAAAGCTTAATATTACATAACTTGTTCATACGTATTTCATTTTGCAAAAATATCTTTACTTATTTATCGATTAAATCGAAGAGGTATTAATTGATTTTTAGAAAGTGGGTCATCAGTTGTTTATCGAAAAATGATCCTAAAAAACAATGCTATCTAAAGAAAGAAAGTTTAATATTACATTAATTTTTCACACGAGTTTCATTTTGCAAAAATATTTTCACTTATTTATCGATTAAATCGCAGATGTACTAATTGATTTTTAGGAAGTAGACCATCATTCATTTATCATAAACTGATCCTAAAAAACAATTTTATCTGAAAAAAAGAAAGCTTGACACTGCATAACAGTTAAATTTCATACGTATTGATTTTGCCAATATATTTCTACTTTTTCATATATCGATCAAATTGACGATGCATTAATTGCTTTTCCGAAAGTAGGCCATCATTTATCATACGCGAACGCAAAAAAGGGTGGAACTTCTGTAAGTTACTTTTTGCGCACGATGGATTCGATGGTACTGGTAGTAATTCGCATAAGTTCGTCTCGTTCTTGGTTCGTTCACGTTCGACTAAGCTCAAAGATGTACGAGGGAATCCATTATGCGATTGGAGAGTTTAGGTTCGTGTGATGACCCCGTTCGCGAGACGTGCTCGCGTACCAAGTCGTTTCGGGAACTGCCTCGCTATCTTTCTTGCGCAATAAGCAGCATAAATCACGTTTGCGCGATTCGGATGCGAGCGATATATCAATGACAGGGGATGCGGGATAAAAAAAGAAGTAAAGAGGTACCATGGCAATGTACCAAAAACCCATCGAATTTAAACGACGATGCCGGGTACATAAGTAACGCGATGGTTTTCGGAGAAAATGAAAATTTATAGCATAATTTAATTAGCCATTTAAAATGCAATTATAGGATGTCCCATTTGAACTGAACCACACAATTATCTCCCAAACCGGTGATGGATAATGGCGCTCGCGAGAGCGCGTTACGCGAGCGGGTAAGTGTTATTGCAAAATGGCACTCGTGCTACACCAATTTCAAGTTAAAACTCTAATGAAAATGAGTGCGTAATCATTTTGTCAATATTCATAATACAAAATAAATGATACTTTATTGGAACGAACAATGGATCAATCAATTTACACCGTAATATTTTCCATTAGCTTAATGGACTTTCGATTTGTTATTTCGTGCAGAGTCTGCACTTTTCGGATTATATTTCTTTTAAAATAACGTGAGCGTAAAGCAAAATCATGAGCATGACTGCATAAATAAAATAATTTGCCAAATATTATTCGCGAGATTTTATCACGAGTAATATTTGCTTGCTTTTAAATTTTGTGTGCTTGTTATTTTTTTATGTAAGCATTGCATTGCTATAGTTCTTATTACCGTAATCACCTTTTATGACAAAAACAAAATTTATTTTTCTTCTTACGTTGTATTTTCTTGTCAAACGTGGGCCCAACTTGTATGATTTACAGATCCCCTAAATCGTCCCTCTTCATTTGAGCTCCAAAACAAAAGGTATCGATTGCACGGCGCTCGAACAGGTCGAAAGAAAAGAGGTGTTCTAAACCAGGCATGAACAAGTGGTGGCTCGCGAGCCACATTCGGCTACCATACCTATTTTCTCACTCTGTTCAACCGTAGGGAACCCCACCACTCGTCCTTGCTTTTCTTTCGAGGACAAAGAAGCTACCAGCAAACAGCTCGATCTTACCTTTAGAGTCCTTACACTTACGTAACATTAAAAATTTCAGAATTTTTTAACTCCCGTTGCCTCGATAAATTATCATGAGATTAAAAAGTGCCGAAGGAGATGTGGAAAAGAGAATATGTTCACCGAAGAAGAAAGCTTCAAAGAGTGCGGTACCACTCAAAAGGGTAGTAATGAAAGAAAAAGGCAGACGCATAAGAAAGTGAGACAGATGAAACAACGTAGAGATATGGAAAGAGCAGGATAAGAGAAGCGCAAGACAGAGAAAACAGTAATAGAGAGAAATATCGCATAACTAGCGATGGGTTCGAAAGATCAGCTTGAACAAACTACAAAAAGATCCAAGTTGTGAAATATTAAACATATTAAAAAATGATTAAGATCTACATATTTAAGCTGTCGAGGTAAATAATTTTCCTACAGATCTTCCCTCTCAGAAAGATTCTCGAACAAACTTCTCAAAGATTTCTGAACGTTCGAGACACGGGGATCGACAAGCCTCTTCGAGGGACTTTAAAACTTGCCGAACGCTCGGAGCGATTCGACCGTTCGTACTGGGAAATTGCTCAAGAACTTGTGACAGAGAGAATATCGAATGGCCATCGCTAACCACGTACAGGTGTACAGGGTGAGTCATAATATTTATATGGTCATTGTATACAAATAGTAAGGCATGATATGTTATATGGCCATGTAGCATATGGCTACATATGTATGTATACAAATAGTAGAAAGCATAACTGGTTATCAAATTCGATGTCATCAGCGATTAATCTGATATCACGTTTCAAGCACATGTGCTCGTAACATAAATTTACCTGAAGTTTCATGAGTGTAATTCAGGAACTAAGGTAAAGGGGTGGTAGTATGAGGAAAGTCCTTGATATATTTCAAGGTCATTGAAATCAATGTAGTATAATCTTTGTGAATATATTGTTAATTCTGTTAAATATTTTGCTCCACTTTTTCAATTAAATATTACTCGTTCAGCTAATACGAAAATACAGAAATTAGTACGAAAATTTTCGTATTGCTATATTTTCAAATTTTCTAAATTTCTATACCTGCAAATTCCTAGGTGCTTTTGTTTGTAGATTTCGAAATTCCAAAACTGCGAAATATGTAAATGTACAGTTTCTCACGTGTTCAAATTTCTAGACATACTTCAAGATCCTTATATACCTATATTTCTAGATTCCCAGGTTTGAATTTCTAAATCCAATGTTTCTAAATATCGAATGTTTCTAAATACATTTTCAAATCCTAATTTTCCAAAATTCTTAACCCATATCTCTAATAATCGTCTCCCTATGTTGTCACATTTTCTCTAGTGAAACCATTTACTCTCAACTGTACTTCCATCGTACAAATCGAAATAAATTCATTAAACGTTGCATTGATAAAATAAAAAATGTAAAAAGGTGATATAATTGTATCGGTAACGGGGTGTATTGTGTGAGCAGTGGTAAGAAGCGAGGGACAGTCGCGGTCATATATCCGGAGCCGCTGGTATTATGGTACACCCTGTATAAGGGAGGAGAAGGCTTGCGCCGAGGGTTGGGAAAGCTGAAGCGTGGCTCCTCCGGGTGGGGGTAGTCGGTACCTCGAACGACTCCGTGGGTCTCTGGATCTCCCCGCCGCGCTCAGTCCGACCCGGACGTTCGAGGGAGACGCATCTCTCTTCCGTGGCTCGTATGCGCGACACCGGTACCGCACGTTGCGTCGTCTTACAACAAACACGCTTATTGTAAATAATTCCGACGATCGTTAACAGTCGACGCACACTCGTATCATCCGAAAGAGAAGGCATACACGCACGCAGAGTGATCGAGTCCGAAAGTGTGGCACGTACGGTGACCGCGTTGCACGAGGGTGAGAGGGCAGGGGAGAGAGAGAGAGGACAGAGAACAGAGAACACGGGACAAAGAGGGAGGGAAACGCGAAGAAAAAGCTCTCTCTCTCTCGCTCTTTCTCTCTCTCTATCTCGACTGCCTTGCCGGCTTTCCACGGCCACGAATCGATACCACGCGACCGTCGCCGCGTCGGTCGTTCCTCTCTCTCGACCTCTTCTTCGCCGCCACGAGTGTACGACCACTCGCCCCGTCGATTTTTTCCCTCCTGGACGAGCTTAATCGCTCGTCGACGTTTCCTCCGCCGTTCGGCCTCGATCCGAATCGAGAATCGAAACCGCTCCGGGGGCTGGATCGATGAAACCCGCCAAAACGCCGCATCCCCGTCGCGTTTCGACCACGCGAGGATAAAAGACGTGAAAAGGTGGTTCGGTGTTGGCAGTGCGCGTGGATCGAAAACCCCTCGAAAAAGGGAACGTTGTCAGTGTTTTTGTTCTGTTCCTTTGGATGGATTTCTGGCCAGTGCGTAATCCTTCTGGTGTGACACGTGACGGTCAACGTTTCTTTCATGGTGTTCTTTTCGCTCGTCCGTTCGACCGACTGGCCAAGTGGTACCTGTACACAAGAACGTTTGCACGGATCGTCGAAAAGTGAGTAAACATATTCAGCCATTTTCTTGCTTTCGTAAACACGATTCGTTAATCCTGTCGCGACGTTCCTCCGCTAATCCGGACTCGGGACTTATTCGCTGCTTGTAAATTACCGGCTTGGCGATCGCCCAAAACGGTCCACCCTGCTAATTCAACGACTGTACGTTTTCATTAGGCCGTGAACCGGGATGGGTTCGTTAGGTCGAATGAGAACTTCCATAATTGTACCGCTGGATGAGAGAACGACTTTCAAACATACTATTCGAAAACTGTGTTTTAGGCGAATGTCAAACCATTCGTATCAAATGAGAAATCTTGTAAGGTTGTGCGCAAATTTCTATACCGTAGACATTTTATTTAGTATCAAATACTTTCATAGAAAACAAATAAAGTTTCATTTCGTTCTTCTTATTAAGGCATTTTAATCATAATTATTCAGATATGTACACGTGGTTTTATTTATCGATTTGATATTGTCAGTCTCTCAGAAGCAAGTAAAAAGACAAAAGCAAGTATAATTTACAAGAAAAAAATAGTTGTAATTAATTTCTTACCCTACTTGACTTGACCGGATACCATCTTGATCGGACTTCAGGTCAAAACTTCATCATCGATTACGAACGATAAGCATTCATGAGTAAAACATGATTTTTTATCAGTAGTTTCAAAATTTTTGTTAGATTTTAAAAGGCAAATAGTGACCTACTGTGCTCGAAGTACTGCATCGACTCACGTGCATAGATTAATCAAAATCGATCTTCAAAGAAATGTAGTGATGGGTTTAACTTCTTCAAGAATATATGTATATGTTTAAAGTCATATTTTTCTTGAATAGTATTATTTTAAAAATCTTTCTAATTTGAAGTTCGAAAGAAATAAAAGAATTTGACCATTTTCAACTTCAAAGGGAACACTTGAATTCGAAAATGACCGTATACCCCTGTTTCCAGCGGTACAATTTCCGTCTCGTCCGTTCGTTGACATCTTGAACCAAATATTTTTTATTTCTCGTTTTCCCGTTCGTTCGAGGTGTATGGACAAAACGTTTGAACGTTCAGCCGTGTAATTCGGTTTGATCGGAGCATCGGTTCGGTTAGTTCGCGAACGGGGAAAATTGAAGTGGAAAGCGGCCGGCTCTGTAGAGGTGGTATCTCGCTAATCGGTTGTCGCGGTTTTTTATGAAGGTATTTTTATCGCGCATTCTGCCGTCTAAGCGAGTCGACAAAGGCCGTGACAGAGCGCCGCCGGCGACTTTGTAGGATCGTTCACACGGCGAGATGTTTTGTTCCGCGACCAAGCAATTAATCGATCGTAAAGAGGCTAATGCGAACGATACGCCGGCCAGCCGTGCAACGACGAACATTTGACAAAGGAGAACGATCATGTATCTATACGGGCGTATTCTACGTGCTCTCCGTGTCTTATCGCCTTTCAAAAGACGCGCCCCGCACCTTCCCTCCTCCTCGAGTAAATGTTATTCCTTCACGATCCGTTTTGCTCCGTTTCGATCGCGAGCGAATTAACCTTCTCTTTGTGCTCCCACTCGGATGCGCGAAGATGAAGTCGAAGTTTTGGTAATTTGCTAGCGGATACTGCTTCGTGGATTACTTGCGAATGTGGAACAGCGGTAAACAACGTACATTCACCGGAACTAACGCTGATAGCTTATTTCTATATTTGAATACTCGAAATGATTGCATTTCTTAATTTTCAAAGCTTACGACACGAACAAAATACGAGTTAAATTAAGAGTTTTTAGTATTCTAGTATGATTATAAATCGATGATACGTATTCTGAGAGGACTGCATAACGACGCGAGTTTAATTATAAACCTTTAACGCCACAATGATATCTCGCGATTAGCATGCGGATTAAACGATATTCCAAGAGTGATTTTTATCTCGTAGAATTTAAATTGCCCCATAATCGAGGACAATTGGCGCATTTTATACTAATGTTACGAGAGGACTTTGTCGCGTTCTCGGAAGCAATAGAATCTGGTGAGACTTTTCGAAAAGTATGTAACTTTCAGTGAGTAGACCGTGGCTAAGAATGAAGTCTATGGAAGCTAGCTCTGCGATAAAATCTAATGAGACGTCGGAGAACTCGAGAATCCCACCAAGAACGAAATTACAGATTCTCTACCCTATATTTTTTCCGTCTAACGTTCGACGTTCAATCTTTTATTAACGCCCTGGCTGGATATCGATTTTTCGATTTTGCCTCGAGTGAGCAATCCGAGTGACGCAATCGCCTTTTCGACAAACGTTAATCTACGATATTGCTGTTTCGATCGAACGTTTAATTTGCTTCTTAGATCCGTCAGATCGTTTTCGAACTTTCTGCCAGATGAAAACATTGCGTCAGTTTTGCGGAACGAAATTGCTTTTCTAAATGTAGTAAAAGTTTTCACAAAATGCGTGACCATCGATATTAACCCATTGCCCTACAATGTCGTGTCACTCGTGACGCACACTACAGTTGGAATGTCACGAACTGGACTTGTATTTCCATTGCAATTAAATTTTGGGTTAAATAATTTTAATCTGTGTAATCAATGATCACTCAAGGCAAAATTTGCTTAACATCTCAACTTTCTTTAGTTGTCTTTGTAGCAATAATTAGCTCTGAGTGATTGCCTATAAAATTGTAGGTTAAGGGGTTAAAGAAACTTAACCATTTGCATGAACACTTCAAGTTCAAAGGCTCGGATGATTTTTATTTTACTGGGATAATAAGGTCATAGAAAGTTGAAGTAATCGATTTGAAAGCTGAGAAGATGGCAATTTAACCTCTGAATTACACGTTCGCATCTTTGACACCCTTTCGAGTCAACACCAGTTTATTTAACCTGTTAGGAGAAATTCACGCGAATCGATTTTATGTGCCCGTTTAAGAACATAGAATTGCGGTGTTACGATCAGCAGCAATTGCCAGCTTCTCAGTTTCGAACTTACATCGTCAATATTTCACACTCGGTCGATAAACGTAGGTTGTCGATAAAAAATTCTCAATATCCTGGCAGTGTCGATCAATACCCTGAAACGTTGACAAGATATATCGGTCGTCTGCGGTCTCCATCAAACGGAGGATAACTAAAAACGAGTTAGGTATTATTCATCAAATTTCTGCTTTTCGATGCTGAAGGAATAATTAATTCACATTGCAAAGATCCTACAGTAAATAATTAACGAGTTAAATGAACGGTTTCTTCCTCGCAAACTTCCCTTCATTTATCCATGAAAATTTAATGTAAGTACTTGTATTAAGAGCGGAAGAAAATTAGCGAAGATGAAGATTTTTAAGTATAGACTGCAAAGCGTCATAATTCCCGGGCGAAACTTCATTTGTGTTTCACCGCGGCGATGTTGTTATTTAGTGCACAATATCGTACTGTGCATGTTAATTAACAAAATACTTCATGAACTCGTTACATAAAATGCGTCTCCATTGTTGTCCGTTCGTTGCTTTTTAATGATATGCGCCACAGAAAACCGTGAATAGCCTCCATTTTGCGAGGAAACGCGGAATAAAAATGGCACGTCTTTACTGTATAGGCTTGCGGTTATTAAATGGTTCGACAAATTTATTGCCTAAGAGAATCACGATAGAGTTCCTTGCATTACGATTTTTTTAAACATTTGGTTGGATGAAATCCTACGTTGCACCTAACCTCTTGTACTTCACGTGTACTGTTTCTGATGCATGTTATAACATCTGTACATATATAAGAAATATATAAAATCTTCCTGAGTATTACAATAAAGGAATTTGATGATTTTTAAACGAGCTATGTGTTGTAACATGCAATGAATAATTATTAGTCTTTATTTGTAATATACTACTCGTATACAATAGCAGTACGTATGTTACATGGTACCATATATAATAATAAAATTGATAATGAATAGTAAACGTGAAATTTCATGTAGTAAATGATAATGAAAGCCATCTAACTTAACCTAATCTAACCATAAATAATAACAAAATTGATAATGAATAGTAAACGTGAAATTTCATGTAGTAAATGATAATGAACGCCACCTAAATTAACCTAATCTAACCATAAATAATAATAAAATTGATAATGAATAGTAAACATGAAATTTCATGTAGTAAATGATAATGAAAGCCATCTAACTTAATCTAATCTAACCATAAATAATAATAAAATTGATAATGAATAGTAAACCTGAAATTTCGTGTAGTAAATGATAATGAAAGCCATCTAACTTAATCTAATCTAACCATAAATAATAATAAAATTAATAATGAATAGTAAACGTGAAATTTCGTGTAGTAAATGATAATGAAAACCGCCTGAGCTAACTTACCCTAACCATAAATAATAATAAAATTAATAATGAATAGTAAACGTGAAATTTCGTGTAATAAATGATAATGAAAACCGCCTGAGCTAACCTAACCTAACCATAAATAATAATAAAATTAATAATGAATAGTAAACGTGAAATTTCATGTAGTAAATGATAATGAAAGCCATCTAACCCAACTTAACCTAACCATAAATAATAAAATTAATAATAAATACTAAACGTGAAATTTCGTGTTGTAAATGATAATGAGAGCCACCTAACTTAACCCAACCTAACCATAAATAATAAAATTAATAATAAATACTAAACGTGAAATTTCGTGTAGTAAACGATAATGAAAGCCACCTAACCTAACTTATCCCAACCATAAATAATAATAAAATGAATAATGAATAGTAAACGTGAAATTTCGTGTATTAAACGATAATGAAAGCCACCTAACTTAACCCAACCTAACCATAAATAATAAAATTAATAATAAATACTAAACGTGAAATTTCGTGTAGTAAACGATAATGAAAGCCACCTAACTTAACCCAACCTAACCATAAATAATAATAAAATTAATAATGAATAGTAAACGTGAAATGTCGTGTAGTAAACGATAATGAAAGCCACCTAACCTAACCCAACCTAACCATAAATAATAATAAAATTAATAACGAACAGTAAACGTGAAATTTCATGTAGTAAGCGATAATGAAAACCGCCAGAGCTAACCTAGCAATAAATAATAATAAAATTAATAATGAATAGTGAACGTGAAATTTCACGTACTAACGAAAGCCGCGAGAAAACGTGTCGAAGAGAAATATGTACGTAATACGCGGAAGAACAGAAGCAAGGGATTGCATAGGTGTTTAATTCAGCGATTTCCCCGATCAACGGAAGCCCTTGAAAATAAAGTTGCCAGCTTCTCCAGGGAAACACGACCAAGTCAATATTGTCTTCTCTTGCTAAGCGCAGCTAAAGTACACCGTCAGACCGGTGCCGTGCAAGGAAACTTTATATATCACGGTGCGTAGTTGCGAACAAACTTGATGGAATCCAACAATAAGGCAAAGTTCCGTCCTTGCTTCGTTGTTTCCTTCGTCTAACTAAAAATAAATACGTCGCGACTTCATCGGTCGTATCCACCGTGAAAAGAGGGTTCTTCTTTCCGTCAGACATGACGGACGGCGTCATTTTAAATGATGGCGTCTCTAAATATACGGGAAATATTCCGAGGGACTCAAACGGAAGCTTCAGCCTGCGTTTCGAACTTTAATTGGTAGTTTGACGACCTCATTGACGTTGTCAGAATTTATTTCCGAATATTTTTAGCTGCTTAATGGCAAGAAATAGATTCTTACGAGCTTTATCATTTAGGATAAATCGAGGAATATTAAATAGTTAAATCTACAGATTTATGAGCATGTCGTAGTTTAATATGTGAAAATTTAACTTGTTGTCTAACATAAGGAAAGACTGAGGCGAGAAACTAATGGCTCTATACATTGTGAACTCCCATAATTCCCTATTATCGAGTACCGCATCCACTTCCGATAAACCGATACTCGAACAAAATAACAAACCCAAGAAATCATCAATTTGTACAAGATCGTTTAATAATAATGTTTGGTCCACTGTAGAGCAATATTGATCGAATTCAGTTTTGCCTCGAAATCGAAGAATTTTCTTTTCAAGACTCTCGAGGAATCGATTGGTCGGACTTCATGAACCCTAGTAATCTGTTCATCGGTTGGTTTTTAACGAGCAACGCGGCCAAACTCCTTGGGAGTCGTTTCATCTAGCTATAGCCTTGGTACTTCCTCGCTCTGTTGGTAATAATAGCGGAAACAGGAACTCGTTTCGAAGTAAAAGCGAAAAACAAAGCTGCGTTCTTTAGTCGTGCAGAATCTGCGCCCTAGTTTTGGTAGCAAGAGTTCACTACGAACGAGAATTCCACGTAGGTAACATCGAGTTTCATAAGCCTCCGAGGAAATTTTACGATACTTTTTCTTCTTAGACAACGACAATTTGTATCCTGATCCTTTGTACTCGTTATCACTTTTAATATACTCTCACTTATTTTTCCCTGGAGACATGTACAATTTTTTAACCGACTTCGAAAAAGGAGGAGGTTACTCAATTCGATCAGTATATTTTTTTTTTAATAACTTGCAAGCATTATAATTTAATTTACTGATGTCATGTACATATATCAAGTTCACTTGCTATCGTCATAATTTATTTTTCTAATGTTATGTACATAAATCAAGTTCACTTGGTGTCATTATAATTTATTTTCCTAGTGTTATGTACATATATCAAGTTCACTTGGTGTCATTATAATTTATTTTCCTAATGTTATGTACATATATCAAATCCACTTGGTATCGTTATAATTTATCTTCCTAATGTTATGTACATATATCAAGTTCACTTGCTATCGTTATAATTTATTTTCTTAATGTTATGTACAAATATATCAAGTCCACTTGCTATCGTTATAATTTATTTTCCTAATGTTATGTACATATATCAAGTTCACTTGTTATCGTTATAATTTATTTTCTTAATGTTATGTACATATATCAAGTTCACTTGCTATGGTTATAATTTATTTTCCTAATGTTATGTACATATATCAAGTTCACTTAGTATCGTTGTAATTTATTTTCTTAATGTTATGTACATATATCAAGTTCACTTGCTATCGTTATAATTTATTTTCCTAATGTTATATACAAATATATCAAGTCCTCTTGGTATCGTTATAATTTAATTTCCTAATATTATAATTTAATTCTATGACTACTTAAAAATATGTCAGTGTATATACATATGTGAAATATGTAAAATAATTACATAATGAAATAAAAAATAAAAGTCTGTTAAAACCAATAAATAGAGGACCCAAACAATCCACCTATTTTTTGAACGAAACTTTGCAACATTCAAATCTGTTAAAAGTTTGAAAGCCCCAAAAATTAAAATTGCGAGTAAATTTTTTTTTGGGATTGATTAATGCAAACCCATGGCAACCATTTGGCAACCCTTTTTCTCTCTGGGGCCAGTTTCGCGAGGACAGACTCATCTCCGATTTTATGGTTCGTTTGAGAGCGCACCATCTAACCACCCCTGGCTCCTTTGGTTCCGCACCCTTTCCAGGACACATTCAGCAGCGACCCCTCGCTTTCGTTGCAACACGCAGTCACGAAAATCACAGACCACGAGGCACGCGGGGAATGGTCTATTTGGTATTTAAATAAGCGGACGTGTACGCTAGCCTTGTCCCATGACCGTACGGGACAAGTTCAGTGAGCTTCTTTTTTCGGGGAAAACTGGGCGGAGAGGGAACAACCCTTGGATATTTATGACGAGGGAAAGGGTATGGTCAATTAGATTGTCGTTGGTAAATATGCTGATCCGTACCGGGGATAAACGTGCATCTCGAGGCAAAACGAATAATAAACGAGAGTCGAATGACACGTGTGCGACTGTTAGAAAGCCGCACTTATGACTCGGTAAGGGTTGTATCGACTTTTGTAACCTTCGAATGACCTTGAATGTAAAATGTACATACTCGTTAACCGTAATAATTATGCAAGGGAAATTTGTTACAATATTTCACAGGGTGGTTAAATCTTTAATTTCAGTTCAGCCCACGCGTGGGACAGTTTATTACAAATTCAGTAAATTCGTGAAACGATTCCCGTTGGATTCTTCCTCCCGAAGAAGTCAGTAGCTAATTCGTTAAAGCTTCGTTCGCGGCCGTGTTCGACTGTTGTCCCCAAAAAAATCGAGTCAGTCGGAACATTCATCACCAGAAACACAGACATCCGGCAATCTTTCCTTGCCAATCGTTTCTGACCGACTAAAAGCACCATCAGCCAACCAGAGCCTGTCCATCTCATACGCCATAAAATCGTTTCCGTGTTTCCCTGCCATTCGGCCAGAGAAACGCAGCGGCCACGCCGTCAAAAAAAAAAAAAAAATACGGCCAGTCCAAAAATCAATCCGTCCGCTTCCATAGAAACATCTGAAACGTCGAGATCGCGCGTTTTCCACGATAACAGAAGGGTAGGCGCCAGCACACACGTGCACCCCGACATATCTGCTTCCTCGTTTCTTTCCCTATGCCACCCCGTCGATTTCACTGCCGCCCACTGCGAAACGAGTCTACGGGACGGCGATAACAATGGGGTTGTTTTTACGAGCATCGTATACAGGGTGTCATATAACTGACGCTGCACGAATGGAGATGCTCCTGCAAACAAATGTGCAGCGAAATTGTTTCGTACGTTTTCAGGAAATTAAAGATTAGATGGGCTTTGAGATTAGACTTTTGGAAGGAAGTGGATGGTAATCACTCGATGGATTATTTTGGGGATGTAGTCTACTTTAACTTTGAGGCATTCTACTTTATTGATGTATTCTACTTTAACTTTGAGGCAGTTTCACTTCTGTGATCATCGACACTAGGTGCATAAGAGACTTGACTTTCTTAATAGTACTCAACGAGCTTTTCTGTTCATACAAATAGTTCCTGTCCCTTACATACATCACTGTGTTTAAGATGAGGGTCTGCTAGGACGAGTGCACTAGCAGGTCCTGAACGAAATGTTCTTTCCCTCTTCTTCATTTTTCCTAGCCATTTACTAGCTAGCCAAAACCCTTTAACTTTAAAAATGTTTTTCACAGGGCGACTTATTTATTATTGCAATATTAAAGACAGTCAAAGAATGTTCAAAAGTTAGGGACATTTTCTATATGATAATCATTGGTGCAGGGGTAGGAATTGAAATTAAACATGAACTTGAATCATGCTGAAAATGTGACTCACATTCGTTGCATTTTAACAGTTACGTCACACGATATTATAAAGCAAGGGGTTAAAACCAAATTCGCAAAAGACAGGTTATGTTGTTCACCATTTAAGAATTTGATAACCAAGCTCCACAATCAAAGAATGTTAAAAAGTGAGGAACATTTTCTATATGATAATCATTGGTGCAGGGGTAGGAATTGAAATTAAACACGAACTTGAATCATGCTGAAAATGTGAGCCAGATTCAACAGTTACGTCACACGATATTGTAAGGCAAGGGGTTAAAACCAAGTTCGCAAAAGACAGATTATGTTGTTCACCATTTAAGAATTTGATAACCAAGCTCTACAATAAAAGAATGTTAAAAAGTGAGGAACATTTTCTATATGATAATCATTGGTGCAGGGGTAGGAATTGAAATTAAACACGAACTTGAATCATGCTGAAAATGTGAGCCAGATTCAACAGTTACGTCACACGATATTGTAAGGCAAGGGGTTAAAACCAAGTTCGCAAAAGACATGTTATGTTGTTCACCATTTGAGAATTTGATAACCAAGCTCCACAATCAAAGAATGTTAAAAAGTGAGGAACATTTTCTATATGATAATCATTGATGCAGGGGTAGGAATTGAAATTAAACATGAACTTCAATCATGCTGAAAATATGACTCACATTCGTTGCATTTCAACAGTTACGTCACACGATATTATAAAGCAAGGGGTTAAAACCAAGTTCGCAAAAGACAGGTTATGTTGTTCACTGAACTTACACAGCAAAACAGTATGTGTCGTGTATAAATGTTTATCTAGCAAAAGTATTAATTTGAATGATTGCGCGAGAAAATTTTGCAGCTAAATGACACCTTGTATATTTCCGTCCTCGTTTTCATTGAACGGACTCTCGACACACGAATTAATAACCGTTTGAAACCGCCGACACCGCGCCGTTTCGGAATTAAAATATCCTTGCCGGGGTTCGGTACCGGCGACAAATCCACAGAGGGAGGGCGGCGAACAGAGGAAAACGGAACGAAACCGGAGGGTTCTGGTCGACGAGGGTGGTTGTATCAGAGAGGGGAGGCGGGGGAACGATGGGTAGCGCGGATTGTCCGCAAGAATTAATCACTCGTCCAATCTGCGCGAAATCACGCCGTGTAATCACCCCGCGAGGTTTGTTATTAGCGGTCCGCGCCGCGTAAAGTACGCTCGCGATTTTCAACTTCTTGCAAATGCCACGGTGCGATTAATCGTGAGTACTTTTTTTTATTAGCAAGAGTTCCGTCGGTTGCTGCTATGGTCTCTAAACGGATGGGTTGCAAAAGTTTCCAATACTTTTTGTTCGGATAAAGCTTTCGAACCGATGTATCAAATTGAAAACGAAGTAGAAGTATAAAACGTAAACTAATATTTGTATAACCAAAAATCGATAGCAGTCACAGAAATTGCTAGGACTTTGTAAATAATTTTCAGAACGTAGGAAAAATACTGTAACGGGGCTGGTTCTTTTGTGCGGAAATATGTTTGCCGTATTGTCGATGTAATCGAGGCTCGTTTGTCTTGAAAAATTGTTCACCGATCGGAGCTGACCGCGAGAAAAGCCGATGGGATGAAATATTGGGGGTAAATCGTGCGTATCGGCCAGATTGCATCTGAATCCTGCAATTACTCCGCGCTACGCTCCGCTCCGCTTCGCTTCTCTACGTGACCGTGCGTGTTGCGTTAATCGATAGAAGCTAAATGCCGGATCTGGATTTTCCCGAAGGGACACGTTACAAATATCGTTTCTAGTTACGTGTCTCGTTTCGCCGTGTTGGCTGTTGCTACTTTGAAATCGGTATCCGCGTTGCGGACGGGGATGATTTTCTACGTTTCAATGGTATCGTGCGTAAGCTTAAAGGTTCCATAATGGCTTCAAAAATATACGTTTCATAAATTCGTTTGTTTGAAATGTCTATGGTCTTATAACTCAAAAAGACGTAAACTAATAAATTCGTTATCTAGAGTAGGACACCAATTACCGTTAAATTGATTGATTGATTGATTGATTTTATAGGGGCTTTGACTGTTATGATCATTGTCATAACTACTGTTAGATATTGATGTGTTCATAGCGACACTCAACTTGATTGTTTGTAAGTTCATTTTCTTTTCTCTTCAAGATTGCAATCTTTATATTTAAATTACTATGTAAATTGAATATATGTATAAAACGCTGTAATATCTTTTGTGGCATCATAATAAAACTACATAAATCCGCAGAGGTTTAAATCAGCTTAAAAAAAATGTCTCTGCTCTTTACATTTGCCCACAAGAACTCCGAATATTGAAGAAAGATACGATTGATCGAATCGAAAAGCTTCGTGAGTATCGTCGACAGGCGTGAACGATTGTTTACATCAGTCATTTACACCAGTCAGTTTGAAATTAAATTTGTCCTGAAACCCTAGAATTGATCTTGTGACACGTGTAGAGTGTACTGTAGACATTTATTTCTTTTTGTAATTTGTAGCCTCATAATCTTGGTATAAGAACAAGTCTAGACTTTATTGCGAAATATTTTAGTATATATTTCATGCAATTGAATGGATCTGTATAAAATCCATCTTCTTAAACGTTGAGACGGCTTTGAATATAAACATTGAACAAATAAATGTGAATTCAAATCCATTTTATCTGCAGACACAATCGACTCATATTATAAAAGATAACATCGTTTCCATTTAAAAAGAAGATTGGTTTTGCTTTCCCGGCAGTGGAGTAAATACAAAAGACACGATTCTTTCTCTCAACTACATCTTTTATTATCTCCAACCGCGGATGTACTGTTTTTAAATAAAATCTCTCAAATCAACGAACACAGAAATTGTGTCGCATAATGCCTCTTTGTATCGTATTCGTTTTTGAATTTCAATCGAAGGAATTTAAAAATGGGAAAATTTAATAGATTGTTAGCATTGGAGAGAAAGTAATTTTTGCACGAAATTACGTGAATTCGCGGAAGTTCAGTCTCGCGAAGAAATCTTCTACCACATTTTCCTCTGTATGGCACAACCGTGCTTCACTCTCGTATTCAAATATCTCCTTAGAAGGAGACATTATTGCGTAAGATAATTAAACGGAGTCACTGGAATGGATAAATTAAATCGTCTATTATTTCTCGGCCCTGTAATTAGTCGTCCACCCAAAGCGCCCTGTCAAAGAACACTTGCCGTGCTCCGTTATCAGGAGACAAGCTGTTAATTAAGTAGACTATTCCGTCTGTCTCTGCAGATAACAGAATCTTGGCCAACGTTAGAAACACTTTTGTGTCAACGTAAATGTTATATCAAGAGATTACAAAATCTCGATGAGCGTACGTTTCGAATCGATTGTCTTTCCAATTTAATTTACCGATTTCATTCACGAATTTAAATTTTGACCAAATTCAGCATTTGATAAGCATGCCTTTGCAATTTAATTTAGCAACTTGAGTCACGATTTAAATTTTGACTGCATTCAGCATTTGATGAACATACGTATAAAATTGCCTTTGCAATTTAATTTAGCAACTTGAGTCACGATTTAAATTTTGACTACATTCAGCATTTGATGAACATACGTATAAAATTGCCTTTGCAATTTAATCTAGCAACTTGAGTCGTGATTTCAATTTTGTGTTAGCTATTGGTGCACTTCTAGAAAGACAACATGTAAATAAGAAATGAAACGTTGACAAGAAATTACTAAGTCTTTATGAGTATACTCGTATCAAATCGATTGCATTTGCAATTTAATTTAGCAATTTGATTCGCGAATTTAAATTTTGTATGACTACATTGAGCACTTCTCGTGAGGATGAGGACATGTAAATATAAAATAGAACGTTGATAGGAGTAATGATAGAAATATAACTTTCTGGCCAGCCATTGAATTTGATCAGCTTTGACTTACCAGGTGAATTTTATTACCTACTGAACGTAGAACCTTGAATATAGAGTCTTGAATCTAGAACCTTGAACATAGAGTCTTGAATCTAGAACCTTGAACCCAGAGTCTTGAATCTAGAATCTTGATCCTAGTGTCTTGAATCTAGAACCTTGAACAAGAGTCTTGAATCTAGAACCTTGAACCTAGAGTCTTGAATCTAGAGCCTTGAATCTAGAACCTTGAAATCAAGAAGCAGTGCAATTTCTAGGTTTGAGAGTTCATATTTTCGGGAAGAAGCTCAAAAACTCCAAACCTTGAAAGTGAATTCGAAAGTTAGCAAAGTGTCCAGTTATCCAAATGTAGTAGTAACTGTTTACGGTAGTGAGTAATAGAGTAGAAGGGTTAAAGACGTAAAACTTAAAGACCTAAAAGGGGGTGTATGAATTGTAGAGTTAGCTTTATAGATTCAGCGACTTCAATACGTAGAGAATCGAAGGAAATAGAGAAAGAAGAAGGGGAGAGATTTGTCGCGAGCATCGGAGATTGAAAGCACGAGACGAGGTCACGGAAGCAGAGATAGGAAGAAATTCGAAAGAAAGGGGAAGATGGGAGAAATTGTACGGGGCGTGGACGGGATAAGTTATCCTCGCGTCTCAGGATGCACACCGACATTATTTCGTATCTTGCAGGACACTTGGAGCAATGAGCACGTCCTGCCGCGCACGCTGCCGGAATCCATAACGAGTTCTTATCTATCTTAGTCGCCGTTCCTTTTCTATCGTCTTTTTTTAACCCCTTTCTCCGTTCCCTGTTTCTTGCAACACCGTCTCTACCCGGATGCTTTTCGACTGGATCCAACTGCACGCGTGTTTCTCCTCAGATTAGGAAACCTGTTCCAATATCGTGGCTCCGTCTGGAGAGACTTTAACTCCTTCGGTACGAAATTAATGTTTGTCTGTTCTCCATGGACTAGTGGAGCTACGTTTAGCTAGCTTTACTCGCTTAGTCATCGTTATCGTGGTCTTGGGATGGTTGACTAATGTCGTTGAATGTAGCGTGTACTTAGTTGGTTCTGCTTGCTCGGGGCCATGAGCTTCTTCGAATTCACGAATTCCGATGGAACTCGATCTACGGATTGTTGCAAGAAGCAATAGCACGGAGTATAACACTTGAGAAACTGTTAAGACGTGAACTTATGAAGCATCTGGGCATTGCGGAATTAGAAAATTATCAACCAACGCTCTTTACTAGTCTGTTCTCTACAAATATAAATTTATGAAGCATCTCAACACTTCGAAATGAGGAAGACTCGATCTACGGATTACTGTGAGAAGCAATAGCTGCCGAGTATAACACTTGAGGAGCTGTTAACGTGAAACTTATGAAGTATGAAGTGTTACGTGAACTTATGAAGTATCAGGGCATTTCGAAATTAGGAAATTATCAACCAATACTCTTTACTAGTCTCTTCTTTACAAATATAAATTTATGAAGCATCAGAACACTTCGAAATGAGGAACACTCGATCTACGGATTGTTGCGAGAAGCAATGGCTGCCGAGTATAACACTTGAGGAATTATTAAGACGTGAACTTATGAAGCATTTGGGTATTTTGGAATTAGAAAATTATCAGCCATGTTCTTTACTAGTCTCTTCTTTGCAAATATAAATTTATGAAGCATCTGACATTTTGAAATTAGAAAGGGATCAGCTATGTCGTTCTTTACTAGTCTCTTCTTTACAGATATAAGCATATGAAGCATCTGACACTTCAGAATTAGAAACGGATAAGCTATGTCGTTCTTTACTAGTCTCTTCTTTACAGATATAAACATATGAAGCATCTGACACTTCAGAATTAGAAAGTAATCAGCTATGTCATTCTTTACTAGTCTGTTCTCTACAAATATAAATTTATGAAGCATCTGACACTTCAGAATTAGAAAGTGATCAGCCATGTTGTTCTTTACTAGTCTCTTCATAACAAACATAAACTTATGAAGCATCTGAGCATGTCAAAATTAGAAAATGATCATATTACTCTTTACTCTTCACAACAAACACCTTAGATATTTTAAAGATTCATCTGCAGAGGCATGCTCGGTTAAATTGAGAAATGACGCACTCCTACTTCATGATCAATTTTACTAAAATTTTTAATAAATTCAAACTTGAATTTGGAGTTGAAGATTAATTATAATTTGCACAATCAACGATATCATAATGCTAAATTGAAATAAAATTTCAACTTTCTTAGTCAGTTTAAATATTGTAGCTATAATTAGTTAGTTCTGATTAACCTGATAAATCGAAGCTTTCTCTCTTAAGTTAACCTATGAAAGACATGTGCACCGCTCATTACTAACTCCTCGTCTCCCTCCAAGCTCTCATATTCAACAATAACAGCATCACTGATATACGATCCTGGCAACGCTCCCTTACGCGTGAATCGTCGAAAGTTTCCCTAACTTCATAACACCACGGTATTACGATTCCCCGCAAACAGTCTCCACGTTAAATGTTTCGTTCAGAATCCGAAAGAGAGCCATATCTCGTCCATTTGTCCAACAGTTTAGCGTCGTTCGCCCAGTTTTCTTACAACGTAGTTCCGTGTTCCTCGTCGAATTTTCGCGCGATGTGCCGCGGCAGTTTGAAAAGTAGGTTCCCATGTGCATAGATACGCGAAATCGGGCTTCTCAACGTATCGGAGAACTTCGCTTGCAAACTTTTGCAGCGATGGAACAGGTTAAAATTGGGAGGACACGAAAAAAGGAAAGTGGGATTTTCTAATATTTAACTTTTGGGGATTTCTCTGGAGTATTAAATTGGTATTTTTGTAAATTGGGAAGATCTAGCTTTGCAAATTCCTTTGTTCTCAATTTTGTAGACTTTGCAGGTTCTATGTTTTGTAATTTCTACCTTTCTAAATTCTTATATTTGCAAATTCGAAGGTCTGCAAATTCGTAGAGTTCCAAATTCCTAGCTCTCTAAAGCTTGAAACCTCCAAATTTCTAGGTCCCTCAATTTCTACGTTTTGCAACCCCCATCTCCCTAAATCGGTATATTCTCAAATTCCTACGTCCCCAAATTCGACGATCCTAAGATTCCAGTTCCCCAAATTTGCAGATTCCCCAATTTCTACGTTTTGCAACCCCCATCTCCCCAAATCCATATATTCCCAAATTCCTACGTCCCCAAATTCGACGATCCTAAGATTCCAGGTCCCCAAATTTCCAAATTCCCCAATTTCTACGTTTTGCAACTCCCACCTCCCCAAATCCATATATTCCCAAATTCCCACGTCCCAAATTGGAAGATCCCAAGATTCCAGGTCCCCGAATTCGAAGATGCCAAGATTCCAGGTCCTCAAATTTCCAAATTCCCCAATTTCTACGTTTTGCAACCCCCACCTCCCCAAATCCATATATTCCCAAATTCCCACGTCCCCAAATTCGAAGATCCCAAGATTCCAGGCCCCAATTTCTACGTTTTGCAACCTCCACCTCCCTAAATCCACATATTCCCAAATTCCCACGTCCCCAAATTCGAAGATCCCAAGATTCCAGGTCCCCAAATTCGAAGATGCCAAGATTCCAGGTCCCCAAATTTCCAAATTCCCCAATTTCTACGTTTTGCAACCCCCATCTCCCCGAATCCCTATATTCCCAAATTCCCACGTCCCCAAATTCGAAGATCCCAAGATTCCAGGTCCCCAAATTCGAAGATCCCAAGACTCCAAAGGTCCTCAAATTTCCAAATTCCCCAATTTCTACGTTTTGCAACCCCCACCTCCCCAAATCCCTATATTCCCAAATTCCCACGTCCCCAAATTCGAAGATCCCAGGTCCCCAAATTCGTATACCACCAAATTCCAAGCTCCCCCACTAATAAAGTACATAAAAGAGTTATTGTACTTTGGCGGTTCGGCTAGCTATGGTAGGGAGGCTAGGAAAAGTAAAGGAGAGGGAGAACGTTTCGTCCGGGGCCTGCTAGTGGACTCATCAGTTAGGCGTTCTAGCAGGCCCTTGCCTTAGATGTAAGGAAGGGGTGGACAGGAACTATATATATGAACAGGAAGGCTCTTTGAGTACTAGCGAGAAAGTCTAGGTCTTGATTCTATGCGCCGTCTAGTGGCGATGAGCGTGGGAGTGAAACCGCCACAGTACTAAACACCCCACTAATAAAGTACATAAAAGAACTATCGTACTAAACGCCCCACTAATAAAGCACAGAAAAGTACACAAAAGTACACAATAGTACACAAAAGAAATTAAGATCCTCCTGAAGTATTAACAGCACAAAAAGAAGCAAAGAAAACGCAGTTGCCGAAGAACAAACAGAGAGAAACGAAAGGGTAACGGAATTAGAGTCGAACGATGGAGGCGTGGTATAAACGGCCGCGTTACATACAACAAGCGGTTGCAGAAACCTTTATCAGCCTCTGGAGACGCGTGCTCGTTGCTTTGGCTCGGAAACTACACCGGATATAAGCAATGGATAAGAAAGTTCCGTGGCTCTATGAAAAATGCAACGTTCGAGTTATCGTTCGCGTGAATTTTTCATCCACGCGAGCCAAGCTGCCGCTTGTCGAGCTCCATCACCCCTTCTAGACACCTTCTTCCTTCCGTTTTAACCTCCTTCCACTTTCGTTTCCTTACTTTTTTTGTTTTTCTATCAAGCTTTTTCCGTTTTATATGGGGTCGGGGACGAGGAATTTGGTGGAGTACGAATTTGGGGAGCTGGGAGTTTTGAGATCCACGGAATTTGGGGAGTTAGGTGAATTTTAGGGTGTATGGACTTGGGGCGATAGGAATTTGATTTGATGAATTTAAAGACGTAGGAATTTTGGGATTTTCGTAAATGACTACATAATACATAAATAGTACACAATAATGGTAGATGTACTAACAGATATCGTTGCTGAAGGAGCAAGTAACCAATTAACACCTACGAATAGCGTATTAAACAGTTTCTTCCTCGCAAACTTCCCTACATTCACCCGTGAAAATTTAATGTCAGTACTTGTATTAAGGGCGGATATTAGTAACGAAGATTTTTAAGTAGACAGCGAGAGCATCATAATTTCAAGCGAAACTCCATTTGTGTTTTACCACGGTGATGTTATTTAGTGCACAATATTGTACTGCGCGCGTTAATTAACAAATGCTTCATGAACTCGTACTATAAAATGCGCTTGCATCGCTGAGCATTCGCTGTTGATGCGCGCCGTAAAAACCGAGAATATAACGCTTTTATTTTTCAAGGAAACAAAAATGATTCGCTTTTTACGTTTTTTTCGAGTTTCCAGTTTTTTAGTTTTTACAAAAATTTTAGTTTCTCTTTATTTTTCGTGGAGAATGGTACAGTGGCTGCGTGCTTTGAATTACAATTCTTTTTAACCGGAAAATATTTATTCGTAGAAGTGCTTGTTCCTTTTCGCGAAGAGAACTTTATCGGGATTTACGATATTTAATTAGAACGAATCGTTTTCAAGTTGTTTACCAATCGACCCTCTCGAAAATTGTTTTGAATCAATTTAAAGTACAAGGGGATGAAAGGTGAAGGGTAAAAGCGTGGTCGTTTTCGCGCTTGCTTTCGAGGAAAGAAGCAGACTGAGGCGGGTAATGCACAAGCAACCCCTGTCGAGAGGATCACCGAAAACTCTCGATCGCTCATCCAGCTCATTAAAGCTAGGTCCCTGCGTACAGGGCGTTCACCTAATTTAAATATTCCCCCGGTATTGGCCTCCGGAGAGTTTTCTAATTTAACCACCCCATCCCTCTATCGATTCTTCTGTCTCCTTCCGGTCTTCGTCTCCACTCGTTAAAGTCCATTAACCGAAAGCAAAAACGTCGGAGGAGAAAGTCTAACTGATTGACATCCACAATTTTTCTTCGTGGAAAATTTTTAACATTAGAAATAGCAGAATCATCCTTGATTTTATTGTGCACGATTCGATCATGGTTTTATGCAAACGATCGTGTCTAGAAAAGACAACCGTTGGTTCTGGAATATCGTTTTATAAGGTCTCGTAAACTGCCAAAATTCGAACTTCTCAACTTCAGAGTTCCAAACTCCCAAAATTCTAAGGTTTCGAAGTTTCAAATTTCCGCACTTTCCCAAACTACAAAACTCCGAACTCGACTCTCGAAATCCCAGTGTCAAAATTGCACAGAAAATCTTAAAATCTAGAAATACAGAAGACGTGTGAGAGTCCTCGAAGGAGGATATTTACAGTGCTCCGCAGCGGTGCGATTAACTCTTAGGGAAAGTAGATCGAGCCGTTTCTCCGATTAAATATGCATGATTTGAGGTGAATATAAAATACTGTGGAGGGAGGATCCGACGTGTAGGGTGTAGGATGGTACACCCTCGGCATCTGTGCTCGAGGATTTAAGGACGAAGGATTCGTGGGTCCCGGGGGTGAACGCTGGGGGCTGGAGAAAGCAGAGGTTAAAAGAGAGAGAGTTGAAGCAAAGAGGCGGAGAGGGGGGCGAAGGGAAGTGCAAGGTTGTTTGCCTTCGAAGACTGGAAGGGCTCCGCTTGCTTATGAAGTCTGATCGCGTAAGATGCTCCCCGTTCCCTTGAACCTCCTTCATCTTCAGACTCTCCTTCTCGTGTTTTTCCTCTTTTTTTACCTTTCGCACACCTTGTAGCAAAGAGCCTTTATTGGTTACCAAAGATATTTTCATCAATTATAGATTTTATTAGAAAATAGATCATAACTGTAACATGTGACTGTAACATGTGACTGTCACATGTGACTGTAGCATGTAACTGTCACATGTGACTGTAGCATGTGACTGTAACATGTGACTGTAACATGTGACTGTAACATGTGACTGTAGCATGTAACTGTAACATGTGACTGTAGCATGTGACTGTAACATGTGACTGTAACATGTGACTGTAGCATGTAACTGTAACATGTGACTGTAGCATGTGACTGTAACATGTGACTGTAACATGTGACTGTAACATGTGACTGTAACATGTAACTGTAACATATGACTGTAACATGTAACTGTAACATGTGACTGTAACATGTGACTGTAACATGTGACTGTAACATGTATCTATAACATGTGACTGTAACATGTGACTGTAACATGTATCTATAACATGTGACTGTAACATGTAACTGTAACATGTGACTGTAACATGTGACTGTAACATGTAACTGTGACATTTAACTGTAACATGTAACTATAACATGTGACTGTAACATGTGACTGTAACATGTAGCTGTAACATGTGACTGTAACATGTGACTGTAACATGTAACTGTAACATTTAACTGTAACATGTAACTATAACATGTAACTGTAACATTTGACTGCAGCATGTAACTATAACATGGAACTGTAACATGTAACTGTAACATTTAACTGTAACATGTAACTGTAACATGTAACTATAACATGTAACTATAACATGTAACTGTAACTGTAACATAACATAACATATGACTATAATAATTTCACTTGAAGTGTTTTTCAAAAGTACGTCTGTACACTTGAGTAAATATATTAATTTTCAATGTGCAACAAATTAAAAATCCTTAGTTCATGAACTCACCCTTATTGTTGCTGAACTTCATTATCCTGTTACTCCACGTATTTTCATTTCACTGTCTGACTATACTACAATGCTTTACTGTAACTGTAACATAAGTTCATTCAACTGTAACTGATACATAACATGTGACTGTAATAACTTCAGTTAAATTGTTTTTCAAAATGACGTCTATATATCAAGGTAAATATATCAATTTTCAATATGCCACAAGTTAAAAATTCTTAGTTCATCAATTCACCCTTATTGTTGCTGAACTTCATTATCCTGTTACTCCACCAATTATCATTTCACTGTCTGACTACACTATAATGATTGATTATAAGTGTAACATAAATTCTTTCAACTGTAACTGCTACATAACATGTGACTATAATAAGTTCAGCTGAAATGTTTTTCAAAATGACGTCTATATACCAAGGCAAATATGTTAATTTTCAATATGACACAAGTTAAAAATTCTTAGTTCATCAACTCACCCTTATTGTTGCTGAACTTCATCATCCTATTATTCCACCAATTTTCATTTCACTGTCCGACTACACTATAATGCTTTATTGTAACTGTAACATAAGTTCATTGTTCTCCTGCAATTCCGTGTACATAAATAATTTTAAAACAGCTTATAAATTATGTAAAATACAAGTTGATTGAAACATATAATTAGCTGCGGTATAATGAGCAGCAGAACTGAGAAGCGTAGAAGTTCGACGGGATTAAATTGTGATAAATCTCGTTAATTGTGCAGGATTCGGAGATAACGCGGGCTCCATCGAGGGAAATTTGCATGGTCCGTAAGAAAACAAAGGGCAACGATAACGATGTCATTAACTTTGACGCGTCACCGAAACGATTCTCATTCACGGCGAAAATTGCGAATTAGATTTCGCCGATACAGTTTCGTTTCGACAGGTGTTATTAGTGTATTAAACGTGGCGCGTTAATGACCACCGGGTATAGTCGCGTCACTTTCTGCGCTTACGTAAACGTAATGAAACCTACATTGGCTATCGGTGATTAATATTGCTCGTTGTTCGCCGATAATATAGTCGCACTAACGTTTCGGTAACTATTTATACAGCTCGATGGATTATTTTCCAAACGTTACTAAAATCTCCAATAAATATTTGATGCGTTCGAATACAACTGGAAATCGGATTTGAAATTTCAGTTGCCGAATTATGGAGATAATTCGGATAATTTCGAGCGACTAAACCGATTACGGCATTTTTCGGCTAAACTCGTTTTATCCTCTAAGTTCCATAAAACACAACGGTAAATCGAACCTTAAATATTTGAAATCGTTTGGAGGTTATTTTCCGGTGTTTTTCGCTCACAAATCTTCACCGATCGAGCGTTTTGTTGTCGAGAAATTTTGTTGTCCGTGCATATTTGATGGCATAATTTAAATTCGGTCAGCAAAACATTCCTCATCTTTTTCGGTGCAGTATAAATTGACTTTTATCGGGAGCGCAAACAAATCAAGACGAGACAAATCGCGTCGCGTCAGCCAATCAAAAAAAGATTCATCGTCGAAAAGGACAGTTCGATAAACCGTTAATTCCAGAACCGAGGGAACCGAATCGTTTACTCTTCGCCACCGAGTATCCCACGATTGGTCATCCTTTTTCCTCGCGTAATCATCAATCACATCCGACTTCTGTCCGAAATAGAAAAAGATTGGCCTCATCTATCCTCTGGCAGGAAATCTTCGAAAGACCGGGACGGTTAAAAGCAACGAAACATCCCGGCGCGGTGACCACAGCAGGTGGACGAAGAGGAAAGAGCACGGAACCAGACCGCACATAACCTGCCAACAAACGTACATTTTTCTCACGATCGTTAACTAGTGTGTTTGCGCAAGATACACGAACACGTGGAAGTCGATGTGCCCGCGATGGTTACGGCGATATATCATCGCACGTCCAGAGTCATAACCTGACGGGTAACACGCGGCCGCATCAGTCATTTAGCCGCAAATGGAATCTGCTTCCTTCCTCTTGCAGCGTTTCCGCGCCTTGTAACCCCTCGCTATTTTCTGCGTCCACCGTTCTACGCTGTTGTGGATACGAGCTGTGATATTAAAATCACCGACAGTATTTTAACCGGCGCGAATTTGCCAACACCAGATTGGACCGACAGCCGTAATAAACGCATAGAGATATGAAAATAGAGCGTGTCAACCGCATGCTCGTAAGTGCCCAGAGTCATGACCTTTTATTATCCGGAAGGAATTAATTGCAAAGTTGTAACATTATTGTTAGGAAGAATAACATTCAGTCTACGAACGAAAATTAAGATTATCGTCGAGAAGAGTCGTTCTTTCCGTTACTTTATTTTCGTTTACTATGCATTTATCACTGAACCGCCTCGATCTTCAGACACTTCTCGTTTATATTCTCTTTTCCTTCGTTTTCTACCTTTTGCGCAGCTTGTAACGTAAAGGAGGGTCGGACGTTATCCATGAGATACGTACCCCATCCAGGGTTATCCAATATCCGTTATACGCAAGAAAGAAAAGGGGAAGGAAACAGTCGTGGCTACCGTCGCGAAAGTTAATCTTATTAATTGAGAGTCGGATTCTTGAAGAAGTTCTTGAACGCAGGCTTGCTTGATGCTTCAAATTGGATTTCGTAATTTCTTTCCGCGTACCCTTAAAGGCTCAGTTTTTACTTAATATCGTTGATGCCCCGTCAGATGTAAATACCATCGATTCAGGTATCTCTCATTTAAAACATTAAAAGCTTCAAATCAAACTCTGCTAAACTAACGAATTACTAATTCGATCGTCATAAATATTCCAAAATTAATACTTTCAAAATTATTTAAACCTTAGCTGAAGTTTAAAATACCTTTAGGTTACTGTGGAATTTTTTCTCGCTACAATGCGCACGCGTTAGCGTCGCAGCTAGAGACATCATGTGCCGCCATGATTGTACATAGAGCGCAATATTAAACGTATACGAGGGGCGTATTTCCGTCATTTAGTATTCTCAAAGTGTAATAACACTTTTTCGCTAACAATATTCTTTTTTTAATAACTCTACATGTGCTTCATTATGTGCATATAATGTTTTAGAGAGCTGATACCCCTGCAACAAATGTTTTTATTCAATATTTAGGGGATGTAAAAAGTAGTTGATACATTTCATTAATATTGTATAGCATTTGAGAGAGATATCTTCATACACTTAAGAGACATAACTACATTACAATGATCATAGCATTCGAAGCCCTTATAAAATCAATCAATAAATCAATAACTACGTCACTGAAGTGCTCTTAGGGATTTCTTGTTATAATATGCATGTACCAAAAATACGACAGCGCATTAATGTTTTTGGAAATGGAATTTCTGCTATTACAAGAAGAGAGCATACCATCATTATATATACCCAATGATATTAAAGCTTGTGCAAATTATTGAAAATTTGTTTAAATACACAAATGGAAATACTCGAACGAATCGAAATTCTGTCATCAAAGTTTGCAAAGAAGAAATGAATGTTTTGAAGGTGACGTCGCCAGAACGAGGTAGATATCGGTCGAGCAGAGCTAAAACTACATAGAGTACTCACGCTAACGGCTACCGGCGTTCGTGACCGAATCGCAAGCAGAAACTTGATATATCCCGAAACTCCAGAAGCCCGAGTAGAAACGCGGCCAGTTCGTATTACAGCGTGATATCGCTAATTGTGTATTAGCTCGGTCACCCCGTTACCGGTCGATAACACAGGCCCCTGGACCGTTGCTGTTACGCCACTGACGAGAACGACGGTTGTATGTACTGTATGTACAATATTCCGGTGCTGGCTGTGCCGCTTCTGACCGGAAGGCTCGGTTATAGCGGTTCCGTGTATATACTTGTAAGAGGCGCGTAATTTGAATATCGGCCTCGGTGGCGGGGACGCATCACCGCGAGATTACTCCATTATACCTCCATAGACAATGGAAACCGCTTACGTGCCCGTAAATGGCTTCGTCTACCGCGAGCCAGTCCCTTCCGTTCGTTGCTTGCCCTCCCTTTAAATCTCTCCATCCATTCGCCTTCTCTTTGTCCTTCCTGTTTTAGCCCCCTCTCGTTCTTTGTATTCTCCTTATTAATCCTTGCGGTGTATCGCGTATACGCTTCCCTAGGGAAAATGGTGGTAGGGGAAAGAGACATCGTCGCTCCTTTTTTGCCGCGGTTAATGTACATAATTAAAAGTTTCCGTGGAAATCTTTTCAAACTCTGAGTTTACCAATTTTGAAATTTGGAAGTTTACCGGAGTTACAATTTACCAATTTTTAAATTTGAAGCTGCTTTACAAGTTAAGGACTTGAAAATTGGAAATTTTTGAGAAGTCGATTCGAGACTCGAAAGTTTGAGAGTATGGAAATTTGTAAAATCGAAAGAATTTGGAAATTTAAGGATTTTCTCAAATTTTCACCTTCTCAAATTTTCACCTCAAATTTCCACCTTCTCAAATTTCTAATTTTTCAAGTTCCCAATTTCTCAAATTTCCACCTTCTCAAATTTCTAATTTCTCAAGTTCCCAATTTTTCAAATTCCCACCTTCTCAAATTTCTAATTTTTCAAGTTCCCAATTTCTCAAATTTCCACCTTCTCAAATTTCCACCTTCTCAAATTTCCACCCTCTCAAATTTCCACCTTCTCAAATTTCCAATTTCCCAAGTTCCCAACTTCTCAAATTTCCAACTTCTCAAATTTCCACCCTCTCAAATTTCCACCTTCTCAAATTTCCAATTTCCCGAGTTCCCAACTTCTCAAATTTCCAACTTCTCAAATTTCCACCCTCTCAAATTTCCACCTTCTCAAATTTCCAATTTCCCAAGTTCCCAACTTCTCAAATTTCCACCTTCTCAAATTTCCAATTTCCCAAGTTCCCAACTTCTCAAATTTCCACCCTCTCAAATTTCCACCTTCTCAAATTTCCAATTTCCCAAGTTCCCAACTTCCCAACTTTCCACCTTCCCAAATTGCCACCTTCTCAAATTTCCACCTTCCCAATTTTCCACTTCCTCAAATTTCCAACTTGCCAAATCCCTAATTCCTCAAGTTTTCAATTTCCCAAGTTCCCACCTTCCCTAGAATCCAACTTCCTAAATTCCCAATTTATCAAAATTTACCCTTCTCAAATTTCCACTTTCCCAAGTTCCCACCCTCTTAAATTCCCACCTTCCCAAATTAAATTCTCTTCCCCCAATTTTTGCAAATCCCAAACTCGCAAATACCCAAAAAATTCCCAATATTCCAAGCTAACTTACAAAATTTCAAAAATCTGAAGTTTACCGGAGTTACAATTTACCAATTTTTAAATTTGAAGGTGCTTTACAAGTTAAGGACTTGAAAATTGGAAATTTTTGAGAAGTCGATTCGAGACTCGAAAGTTTGAGAGTATGGAAATTTGTAAAATCGAAAGAATTTGGAAATTTAAAGATTTGACCTAGTTTGCCAAGCAGCGAGGAAAGAAAGACCTGAAAACATTTAGAAAATGTCAACAGCAATGAAGTGGGATTTCTTGAAGGAATATAACGATGCAAATGTCGACAAGATACGGTACTGTGCATCCGCAATGGCAGCACCGGTCGTCCTGCTGGTCCCGCTCGTCCTGGAAACCCGCTCCCCTGTCGTCTGCACGGCTAGCATCCCTCTGGAATATTAATATGACGCGAAATATTATAAGCCGCGACAGTCGACGCCGCGGGAATACTAAATATTATCCTGCAGGATTCCACGGTGACTCGGTGCTCCTGTTGCCGCTTACATTTCGCTCTTGCCAGTAACCTGCAGGCTATTTCCGTCCCACCGCGAAACACGCTGATAAACTAGCTTGATACGTAAAAAGCCAGCTTGGAAACTTGATTACTGACCTACATGGACGTTGATCCATTGGTTAGATGTTTATTGTGACGCGATACAAAGTGTGTAAATGATTAAGTAGAAACTTAACCCTTTCGGACGCCATTTTTTTCTGCAACGCGTTGCACTTCTCGCGTGCGATTTCGCTATACGTGGCACTATCGGTGCGCTGTCTCCACGCGTTATATCGCCACGTTTTATATCGTTAAACGTTGTATTACCACTCGTTGCACTGCCATGCTTTACATTGCCGCGCTTTATATTACCAGGTGTTGCACTCGTTGTAATATCAGTATACGTCATCTACCACATATTATATTGCAACGTATTGTATCACCACGAGTCGTATTACCGTGTGTTGGGATATCACTGCGCGTTGTATTACCACACGTTATATCGCAACGTATTGTATTCCTTCGCTCTGTGCCGCTACGCATTGCATTACTGTACATTAGATAACAACGGATTGTAATGCCACGCGTTATATCACCGGGGATTGTAGTACTCCGTTTTGTGTTATCACGGATTACGCGTTATATTCACAAAAGAACTTCAACCGTGGCCATACGACAGTTTGGTGTATCTTAAAAAATTGCAGCACACCGTATCGTTACGTGTAAGTTTCGCTAAGTATGACAGGATAGAGACACATAAGATCCGAGTATTTAGCGGGACATTTATTGGATAGCGGTCAACGTCGGCGTGTCCGTCCGTTAACAGGTCGTTTTCTTTAATAGCCAGATAAACCGACGAACGTCGGTCGTTATTTCACCTGAATTGCCGGCGTTCATCGTAAAGAAAAAGGCTAGAGTCGGTCTCGTGTGCTATAGATTCTTTTTCACCGCATACCTCGTAATTAACTCTCGACTCGAGGCTCGCTCGTTTGTTGAAAAGCAACGCGTTTAAAAAACGCTTTTGAAGAAAACACGCTAGGATGGTACGCGCAAAGGTGGGAAGGAAATACGATAGGTAGGAAAAAAACATTCTGTTGAAGCATTTTCCTTTTTTTAATGGTTATTACGAGACAAACTGCGCTCTCGTAGAACTTTTAGAGTGCAGCCGTGAAAGGGTTGTGAAAAAATACCTGTGAAAACGATTGGGTTCCGAGAGAGGATCAAGGCGAGCCGTGTAATGTTATTGTGGCCAGGTAAAAGCATAAATACTCGGCCGAGAAACAGTTTGCACATTCAAATTGTTAAAGTGGGGCTTTTGAGCTCGCTTATGGATGGCTTTAATCTTTTGAGATCCTAATATGCCTCGCACACTCCATCCAACGCTGTTCCGTGCTTGCTTTCGATTTTAGGGGATGAAGTAAATTTACAGATTCACAAATTTTCGAGTTTTTAAATTTTTTAATTTATGGAGTCCTAAATTCGCATGTTCGTAAATTGAACAAGAGAAGAGAATGCTTCGATCTTCCATTTTTATTTCCTTTATAATAGCTTACATCCTCAGCGTACATCGATAACTCACACAACTTTGGCAGTTACCTCTGATCCTTTAATATTTTTAATTCATCGCGTGGCCGGGTTATTATTCATAATGCGGTAACTTCATCGCGAATATAGAACTCGTCCCGTTTTCCTTTCTATCTTCGTTGTCACGGACTCTTTTTCTCTCTTTGCGTCTCTCCTTTTTATCTTGGAATTTTCGCCGGAAGAACGATAATCCGTTACAGTGTCGTGAGAAGACTACAAAGGGTGAATCGTTAAAAACACCTAGCCACACAGCGTTCAGCTTCCTTCGTTTTTTTCCCTTTTTCTTGAACGACGCTCGGGGGTTGTTTACGAGACGCGCGTCCATTATGAGCCGGGATATTTAAGGAACACGAGAGCTCGCGCGTCCGTAAGAATCTTTTAAAAATATTTACCCTGCACCGTGCGATGTATTTTTAAATCAACTTTTGACGAGTTGATTAACCCTTTATATTGTTGCTTCGTAAACAGACTTTTACCCTCGTAATATACAGCTAAGGGTGCTTCTGAAACTTAGGGATCCGTAATCGGACGTTCAAAAATGAATTTCAATTTTTAGGTGTAATTTGTTTTCGCAACTTCACTTGTAATTTCAAAAAAGCTGAGCTTCTGTTTCATTGTGGTGAACATTTAAATCGAAGTAGAATCAGTGCTTTTCTATTTAGAGAAAGAACAAATCTGTAAGATTGGTATCCGAGCGTAACCGCAAAAGAGGAAGAGAAAGTTCATTTGACCCTCAATTTGTTCGAGCAGTTCCAATCCATGTTCCAATTAAATAGTCCAGAAAGAAAGTTCCCGAGGAACATCAGCAGCCCAAACATTTCGCTCGCTCGCAGGAACATTTTCCCCCGACGTAGCACATAATTTGTGGTGGCCATAAATCCTGGAACGTTCCAGCGAGAGGGGGATAGAAGTTTCCTTCGATTTTTGGCAGAGAGATGCTCCGGCTGGAAGATAGGGACGAGGTTGGAGGGGTTAGATAGCGCAGAGAAGACAGGGTCCTCCGGAGGATGCAGAGAAATCGCCTGACGCTTCGTAATTTATGCTTTTAACCCCGTTCTTTCTCGTCGTGTTTCTTGTAACACGGAAAAGATGGCGCAAGATAAAAAGTCAAAAATAAACCCGGTGATACGTGGACCGTTCCTTGTCTGTCCGAAACTTTGCGAGAAAAAGTTTCTCTTTCCTTCGCGCCCGAATTTTATCAGACTCGCGCCATTCCTTCACGGTTAACGGCTTAGGCAGACTTACGTTTCTACGATTCGAATGAAAAATAGCAAGGTACAACACTCGTGGAAAAAATATTCAAACGAATATCTATATACAATGTTTACGAAACAAACATTTATTTGAATATAAAAATACGAGACACGTTTTTTGTGCTTCAAATTCTCTTTGAGAAATAAAAGCACGCTGCCAAATATTTAGTTTCAACTTTGTACGAATTTAGGAATAGCTGGCTACGACGGATATATCCTATCAAATTTTTCGTATTCATTGTGTGAAGTAAAATGAACGAGAGAGTCAAGCATTCATTCCGTAGAAAAATATTGAGATACAACATTGAAAAAGAATATATAAATTAGTAAATTTTTTGTAGAAAACACTATGAAATGATATGAATAAAAGTACATTGCAAGAAACAGGACTTCAATCCACTTTTGTTACTTGACTATTTAAATAAAAAATGGTTGTCAAGAAAATAAATTAAACAAGTAAAAGTTAGATTAGTCTATTTCATGCCACAATTTCGCGATTACCATGATTGATTACGAAATTATGAGACGAGGTCAACAAAAGAGGGACACCGTGAGATGAGAAAAATCGGTGCAGAGGTTACAAAAATCGAGCAGCCAGCTGGTACGAAAACAGTATTATTAAAAAGCGGAGAAGAACGAGGCGGTACGGCCGAGCGGAAATTCTGGCGGTGGCGCAGAATCGACGGAAACGACGTAGCGAGGGGCAGAAGGGGCGGGCCGGGGTTGAAGTGGAGTTGCTCGGGTAAAAGAAGAGGCGAGGGAGCAAAGGTGGGAGGTAGAAGACCGGTCGTTAGGTAGCGCCGTCGTAAAATTAATTACGCCTCGAAACTGTCTTAATTAAAAATGTGTCCGCCGCCCGTCAGCCCCGCTCCAACGCACCCCTTCTCTTACCACCTTTATAACCTACCGTCACCTTGCGAGTGCCCCTACTTTTCGTGTACGGCTTGTTTCATAATCCGTGAGAGGTTCTGCGATTCCAACTCTTTTCATTTGATGTCTTCTACGCAGGGATGTGCACAGGGTAGATAGAGTTAGTAAAATGTAGATCAGTGGAGTATAAAAACAGTGTATAATCGTATTGTAGAATTAGACCTATCTAGATGGATCTAACTACCCTCTAAACTTATTTGGAAGTATTTGACAGAAAATCAAATGTGGCCAAATTTGTTGTTGAATGTACCAGAAATGGGTCATACGTATTATGAAACGTTCTGTATCGAATCTGTGTCTCGTTCTCCTTCCCATCAGAAACGGAGCTCTCTCTCTTTCCTCACCCTCTCAACTCGTCGATCCTCCTCCTTCCGAGAAGCACATTCGCCCGTTCTCTCTCGGCACGACACCCTTATTACCTGCTCGGTCGCAAGCATAAGCGCACCGCCATGAATATTATGTCATTATGCAATCTCGCGGTGCATGCAACGCCTCCTCGCGAGTTGCAGCTTACAGTAGCGTGCACGTGTGCGTGATACACTTGCAACCTAGCAGTTTGCAACGTGTGCTTATGTTCGGGTTCGTGTGAGTTGTTCGTGAAGGAGCGCGTGAGGGGATTGGGTTACTCGCACCGCCAACGAAGTTATCGAAAATTTTCGAGTAATTGCCGTGGTGTCCTCTGAGGCGATCGTTGCGGTTCACGCTGTTCTTCTAACCACGATATTTAAATATAAATTATGTATGAAGCTTTTTAGGTCTTTTGGTACTTTTATTTTGTGCTTTATTTTTGGTTTGTGGTGTAGTTTGTGCTTTACGCGATACGCATATGCATACACGTACACATACACGTACATATACACATATATGTACACATGCACATACACAGACACATACACATATACATATACATACACATATAAATACTTATATACATACTTATACACATGCTTATGTACATACATATACTTATACACTTACTTATGCACACACTTATGCACATACTTATGCACATACTTATGCATATACTTATACACATACTTATACACATACTTATACACATACGTATACACATACTTATGCACATACTTATGCACATACTTATGCACATACTTATACACATACGTATACACATACTTATGCACATACTTATGCACATACTTATGCACATACTTATGCACATACTTATGCACATACTTATGCACATACTTATACATATACATACTTATACACTTACATACATACATACACTTTGCTAAATTACACGTATACTTGAACTCCCATATTTCTAAATTTTCATATCCATAAATGCCCATATTTCCAACTTCTCACATGTCCTACATCACAAAGTTTCCAAATTCCCAATGTCCCAAACTGTATTCCAAAATCTGTAGATACCAAGTTCTCAGTTTCTGTCCCATGATACCTAAATCTATACAGTGTATCTTAATACACATTCGAACCAGAAGATGAACTCTGACACAGCTTAACCGCATTTAATTTTTGCAAACGTATTTATTTTCGATATCGATCCTCACAAGCTTTGATGTCGGCGTAGAAACGTCGAGATCAGTTCGATGTTCGTCTAATTAGAATAAAAATAAAAAAGGAAGAAACGCCAGTGGCGATGATTGCACGCTTCCTCCAATTAATTTCACGCGTTTGTATACGCTCCACTCTAATTTAAATGAATAAATTACGTCCTGCGCCCTCGTGTGCTCAAATGGCTCGTCCTATATTTATGGTCCCGTCGAATACATACATTATCCCTCCTCGCCGTTCGACCCCCAGGAAAATTACAATTTCAATGACGAACGTGTAAATTATGAAATAATTTCGCCGCATCGTGAATTATTAAGTTCGTTTCGTTCTGGTCTGCATTGAACGGATGGTAGCGACGGCTCGAAACCGCCGTTCGATTCTCTTCAAACTTGCAAAGTACAAAATCGACAAATTTGTGCTTCTTTTACATACTGACTTTTCTTTTGTTTCAGGTAAGTTCATTTTCCAGTGAAGTACATTTTCGATGTTGACTGTTTTGTGATACGTGAGTACTGACTTAAAATTAATCTTAACTTCTGTCTAATAGGAGATTTGTATTTAATGAGATATTTTTAAAAACTTCCTAGTATAGTATGTGTACTAGTATATGCTTAAAATTACACATATGACACCTTAACCTATAAATTGATGCATCCTGAGTGAAATGGTTTAACCTCTTCAGGGATGATTTCTTTTGAGGTTAGGAAAATAAATGATTTAACTCTTTGGTGGAATTATACGTCACTCGTTTTTAATTTTTAACTTAATAAAAATAAACTGTAAAAGAATTAATGATGTACAAAAGCGGAATATAAAAAAATGTACATAATAATTTGTATGAATTTAAAAACAAGTTAAACGTCCATAATGTACAGCAACCATTAAGGTACTCGTTGAAAAATATTTTAGTCTAATAACACCGAAAGTGTTAATTTCTTCAAGCACGACTAGAAATCGTTCGCGTGGTTTTCCTTAAACACCCAGTCACCTATATTCCTGTGCAGGCATTCATAACGACTGTAACAACCGCTATATTTAACCCTTCTACCAAGAAACTCGTTTCGTTTTATCTCGCTTTCTTTTCCCAACGTAATTTTCTGGTAGCCACGTTCATAAGTCAACAACGATCGCGACAAGATTGTGATCACGCCGGTAATGAACAATAATTACGAGCGTTAAGCGCATTTAGGAAGAGGAACGGGAATAATCCTCTCGTCGTCGCTTTAAAACTACGAATGCAAACCGAAATTTATTTCCCGCGAAGTCTAATTGCGCGGTCGTGTAACAAAAATATAAACCCCGTTGAAATTAGGTCGCGCGAGAGACCAACAACAGTAAATAAGTAAATACGGTCGCCCATTAGTTTGCGTTTGTTTTGCGTAACATTTCAGAAAGGATTAACATCCCTCGTATGATACACCCTGTTTACGTTATTTTTCACTATTTTCTGCCTCTTCGTTAACCTTGTGCTACACGAATTCCCTTTGTTCGGAGATAAATGCGGTTGTTTCGCGGGTACTTTCCGAAATCAAAAATAATGATTTACACGTTTGATGTTATGAGGGTTGCGACTCAGGTTTAGATCATGAGTGGATCGCTGCGTGTGGCCATTTTGTCATGCGTTGTAGAGGGAGTTATTGCTGTGGACACTCAGTTGTGCAATTTTTGGAAGCTTTTAAGGTGGTAATTCACATTTTTATATTTAGCAATTTTTTTGAAATTACGAGTGCCTAAATTTGCGTATTCCAAAGTTTGCAAATTTCCAATTTCTCAAGTTCACGACTTTGCAAATTTCCACCTTCTTAGATTTCCAATTTCCCTGGTTTCCAACTTACCAAATTTCCAACTTCTCAAGTTTCCACCTTTTCAAATTTCCACCCCCTCAAATTTCCACCTTCTCAAATTTCCAATTTCCCAAGTTCTTAACTTACCAAATTTCCAACTTCTCAAATTTCCACCTTCTCAAATTTCCACTCTCACAAATTTCCACCCTCTCAAATTTCCACCTTCTCAAATTTCCACCCTCTCAAATTTCCACCTTCTCAAATTTCCACCCTTTCAAATTTCCACCCCCTCAAATTTCCACCCTCTCAAATTTTCACCTTCTCAAATTTCCACCCTCTCAAATTTCCACCTTCTCAAATTTCCATCATCTCAAATTTCCACCCTCTCAAATTTCCACCCTCTCCAATTTTCCATCTTCTCAAATTTCCAACCTCTCAAATTTCCACCTTCTCAAATTTCCACCTTCTCAAATTACCACCTTCTCAAATTCCCAATTTCTTAAGTTCCCAATTTCTCAAATTTTCACCTTCTCAAATTTCCACCTTCCTAATTTTCCACTTCCTCAAATTTCCAACTTGCCAAATCCCTAATTTCTCAAATTTCCAATTTTCCAAGTTCCCAGCTTCCCTAGATGCCAACTTACTAAACTCCCAATTTCTCAAAATTCACGCTTCTCAAATTTCCACTCTCCCAAGTTCCCACCCTCTCAAATTCCCACCTTCCAAAATTAAATTCTCTTCCCCCCCAATTTTGCAAATCCCAAACTCGCAAATACCCAAAAAATTCCCAAGATTCCAAACTAACATGCAACATACACTATACACTCTTCAGTTAAATAAATGCCTCACGTAGTTGTACCATATAATTCGAAATAAGCGTCATCCCCTATTGTTCCATAATATTAATTTGCAAACATCGCAAAGGCTAAAGGGAGAGAAATTCTCGCAGCAACGTATTCATTAAAGCGAAGACGAGTAACAAGGAGGTCGTTATAGACTTAGGTGTTCCTGTGTATCCGTACATAGAGTTTCCGGGTCGTTTCGAGCCACTTACGTGGCAGTTCCCAGGTTCGATCGAGATCTAAACGTGTTCCTCGATCGGAAAGGTGGATGCAAACGAGGCAAACTCGGCCACTGGCGTGAATTTATTGTGGTGCTTTGTACGACCGCTTCTGGCGGATGCGGTTACCGCGAAAGGATGCCGAAATGCATCGGCGAAATAGGTCGAGTACGAATATTCCTTCGTGTAAATAGACAAATTTCTTCGCGAGAATGCTGCGCGAAATGTCTCGTTTCGGTAGTGACGGAGTGAAGTTGTCGAAATTTTCATCCGACTGTGAAGATACTTATTCCTTTTTATTTTTATCTTTTGGTTGCATTAGCGGTGAACTGTTATCGATATCCTTTTCAGTTATTCTTTCGAACGGGAAGCAATATCCGATTCTCGATTCGGTGAATTTTATTGGAATGGATCTATGTTGTAAATAGTTGTGACATTGTCTACGAATTTTTCGTTTGGTTAATTCTTCTGAATTGCTTTAAGCTTGGAAGAACAACGTCAATACACATTTACAAATTTTGTTAAATTACTAAATTAAATTGTTTAATTTTTAATTTAATTTTTGTAATTTTTGTTAAATTGCTAAATTAAATTTGATATGACAAATGTATTGGACTTGCAATTTCGACAAGGTTTGAACTGCAATGAAGAATGTTTATGAACAATTTTATATGGGTCTTCTTATATGGATTGGACTCTTTATTTTTTGTTAGAAGTGCAGGTTATTCAAGTTTAACCAAACAGAAGTGAGTCACAAACAAAATGAGTCACAAACAAAATGATATAATATTTAAACAAGTTTGAAAGACAAACGAAATGATAAAATATTTAAACAAGTTTGAAAGACAAACAAAATGATAAAATATTTAAACAAGTTTGAAAGACAAACGAAATGATAAAATATTTAAACAAGTTTGAAAGACAAACGAAATGATAAAATATTTAAACAATTTTGAAAGACAAACGAAATGATAAAATATTTAAACAAGTTTGAAAGACAAACTAAATGACAAAATATTTAAACAAGTTTGAAAGACAAACGAAATGATAAAATATTTAAACAAGTTTGAAAGACAAACAAAATGATAAAATGTTTAAACAAGTTTGAAAGACAAACGAAATGATAAAATATTTAAACAAGTTTGAAAGACAAACGAAATGATAAAATATTTAAACAAGTTCGACAGACAAACGGAATGATAAAATATTTAAACAAGTTCGAAAGACAAACAAAATGATAAAATATTTAAACAAGTTTGAAAGACGTTGAAAGACAAGTTTGAAAGAAAGAGGTTAGAATTTAGACCTGCATTTACAGTTGTTTATAAAGAAATCCAAAATAAGTAACTTTTGTTTTGTCGAACAGTGAATATATCTGTATACGAAATGTTAAGGTATTGAAATGACTAAAGATGGCCTTAATATTGGTCACCCAGCCTAGAATGTTCCTTTAAGTCAGGAGGTCGTGGCACGAACTGTGGCTTCCATTTTATTAGCTCGCGAGCAGGAGAGCGTGCAGTAAGTTCACGATTAAATCGCGAGATACGACCGGCCGTTTCCACACGCTTTATCAAAATAAAAGATACGATATCGGGGCTAGGGTAGTTACAGCTCTACTTGCTCGTACACCTTACAAACACCGTATACCTTACAAAAAAAATTGCTCGCCACACGAACCTTCCGCTCGCCTTGGTCACGTACTCCGCCAAATATCTCTATCCATCGAAGGCTCGTAAATTCCTTCTAAAATACTTACCGATCTCAAAAATATTAATACCTCGATACATACGTTTTGCAGCTGTCACAGATATTGGAAATTGGAAGGGTTTCTGAAATTTTACAATTTTATGATGTACAAACTTTAGGATTTTATTTTAGGCACGAGTGAAGGGTTTGAAATATTTAAGAATTTAAAATATTAGATAAGTAAGGAGTTGCAATTTAATGTAGCAAATAGTTAGAATTTAGGAAGTTGAGGAATTGGTACAGTAACATGGATCAATTGGAAGTTTGAGGACTTAAAGAAGCAACGAATAGTAGTTTAAGAATTTGAGAATATAAAGAAGTAACGAATGGTGATTTAGAAATTTCAAATTTTAGAAAATTGACGAGTGAGAATTTAGAAAGTCGAGATACTGGCAAGGTAATAAGTACAAATTGGGAAGTTTCAGAATTTAGAGTAGTATGAACTAGTAATTTAGGAATTTGAGAAGTTAAAGAAATAACGAGTGGTAATTTAGAAATTTGAAAATTTGGGAAACTAACGACTGAGAATTTAGAAATTTGAGAATTTAGAAAACTAACGATTGGCAACCCAGAAACTCGAAAATTCAACAAACTAACAAACGAGAGTTTCAGAATCCAAGAACCCGAGAATCGTAGTTCCTTGAACCTCTATCTTTACAAAATCTCCACGATCAAAATAATAATATACGAATATAGAAAAGAGATGAAATTAGGAAGGTTGACGAGGTCGATAAACCCAAGATGCATCGTGTGCAACTAGCCACAGGGCCCGCACACCCTGACCAATTACCACTGGGAGAATGCAAGTTGCTCCACTTGTACAATCAATGGCATTCGTATATAGAGTCGGCCACCCCGGGCAATTGTATTCCCCGTGCGGGCCGAGAGAGGCCTATTATGATCGTTATACTTCGAAAATACAAAGGAGACCCTGATACGGAGTTGTGCACCGGCTCACGGACACACGAAGCTAACAGTCGAAATATTAATAGAAACTGCGCGTTAGTGCTGGCTGCATGCTGGCAATGCATCGCTACACGGCCCTTTGCAGACAATGTGTACTTCTATCAACGGCCGTCCAGTTCTCTCACAATGAAAGCGAAACTATTCTGGCTTTAAACGCCAACTTGCAAACCCTGTTTTTAATGGAACAGATAGCTCACTCCGACTGTCATGTTTCTGTAAGGTGTTACAAAACGTTCCTAACGTTAACGAGACATTCTTCTAATTTACAAATTTATTTTGTTCCAAAATTTTATGTTCATTGTATATTTTTAATAATTTTGTACAATAGTGCTGGTGTATATTTTCAAATTTGTAGTTCTTTATTTGTACCAGAGGGTTTCTCAGGTCTATAAGTTGTTAGAACCCAATTTATAAAATACCCAACTTCCCTAAATCCCAATTTGCCAAATTCCTAACTTCTTTAAATCCCAATTTGCGAAATTCCCAACTTCTCAAGTTCCCAACTTCTCTAAATCCCAATTTACTAAATTTCCAACTTCTCTAAATCCCAATTTGCCAAATTCCCAACTTCTCAAATTCCCAACTTCACAAATTCCCAACTTCTCAAATTCCCAACTTCTCAAATTCCCAACTTCTCAAATTCCCAACTTCCCTAAATCCCAATTTACCAAATACCCAACTTTTCAAATTCCCAACTTCCCTAAATTCCAATTTGCCAAATTCCCAACTTCACAAATTCCCAACTTCTCTAAATCCCAATTTACTAAATTTCCAACTTCTCTAAATCCCAATTTGCCAAATTCCCAACTTCTCAAATTCCCAACTTCCCTTAATCCCAACTTCTCAAATTCCCAACTTCCCTAAATCCCAATTTACCAAATACCCAACTTTTCAAATTCCCAACTTCCCTAAATCCCAATTTGCCAAATTCCCAACTTCCCAAATTCCCAATTTCTCTAAATCCCAATTTAATAAATTTCCAACTTCTTTAAATTCCAACTTCCCTTAATCCCAACTTCTCAAATTCCCAACTTCCCTAAATCCCAATTTACCAAATACCCAACTTTTCAAATTCCCAACTTCCCTAAATCCCAATTTGCCAAATTCCCAACTTCCCTAAATCCCAATTTGCCAAATTCTCAACTTCTCAAACTATTAAATTACCTTCCCCCAAATTTTGCAAATTCCAAACTCGCAAATACTCGAATTTCTAAATTCCCAAGTTTCCAGTATAAATCACAATATTCTCAAATCCTCAAGTGTTCCAATTCTCAAATCCCTGAATTCCCAAGTTCTCCAATTCTCAACCCCCTGAAAGCTGATTACCTATGAGTCCTTCCAGCCTATATTTAATGTGACCAGTCTTCCAAAACATCCACCCATCAAAAAGTAGCTGTAAATCGCGTCGTTTGAGGGATTAAAGAAGAGGCCAAGTAAAAAAAAGACGAAAGTTCCGGTAGGGTTATAAACAACCGTGGCACAGTGCGGTTTCGTTGTAAATACGAGAGAGCAGCGAGCGAGACGGTCGAGGAAGAAACGCGCTTGCGTTGAACAAAATGCAGCGAGTCGGGCGCATCCTGATACGGTTCCGTATCTCGAAGCGCAGGACGTGCCTGAAATATGTACGAGACGTAAGCGTATGAAACTCACAGGATATCGTGTTGCACGCCTTTTGTTTTATGCAGGAAATGGTTTCCTTGCGAGCTGCGACGTTCGCTGTTGTTGCTGCCGCCTCTGCCGTTGTTGTTGCCGCCGCTCTTGTATCCTATATACTCGGTGTACGGATAAGATATCTCGCATTGTTTACCCGTAACGACCAGACGGGATTGCTTTAGTCCTCTATTGTTATTTATTTCGACGCTGTTGTCTCCGAACAAACGGCAATTACCGGGATGATTGCCACGGTATTTCCTGACGCAGCAATTTTTACCGGATGCGTTGAATAGCTTCGCGGATTTCTGTTTTGTTTCCGATACATGTGTCTTTCTCCAGATATAAGCTTAATGTTCGAGTCTGTTACTTGTAGACATACATTGCAGACAGACGAATGCTGTGGGGTCTTCATGGTTTAAGGAGAAAACACATGGGGGTTATATTAGGAAAGTTGGTAGACTGATTCACTATTAAAAAGTCTTCAAACCGAATATTTATGGTTCGTAGTAACAATGACAGCAATTATATAAGAGTACGATTTTACTCTTAATTAGATAGACGATTAAAGAGACGAAACATCGTTTGGATCTACCTCGTTCAATTTTACTTAACCCCTTGCTCTGTCATGTCACACTTATGACACACTCTACATGTGACGTATCAGTCTCGACATCCTTATTGAATTTTGAGTTCTTTTCTAATTACTATCTCCAGACTCACGTATCTTTGGATACAAAACCTTTAACTTCCTTTACTCTTCACTTTCTGACAATAAACACATGATGTAGCTTAAAGAAAACACTTGAAGTAACACATGAAGTAAGTCTTCACTTTCTAACAATAAACACATGACGTAGCTTGAAGAAAACACTTGAAGTAACACATGAAGTAAGTCTTCACTTTCTAACAATAAACACACGATGTAACTTGAGGAAAACACTTGAAGTAACACATGAAGTAACCCCCGAAGAAAATAGTAGGTTAATAGGTTAACGATTAAGGAACGCAAAGGCAACTTAACGTATCGATCTTAATTTTATTGACTGCAGCAGCCAATAAGCGACCAAGAACGTGATGGCAATGGCATGTAGCTGCCACACACTTGGCGTGACGTGCCGTACCTCAAGCAACGAAACAAAGGTTAAGTCCACCGTAAGTTATAAACTACATCAAACCAGCTGTCCAAGAGTTTCGCGGTAACAGGAGATTCGCAAGTTGATTGTTGCTCGACCAGCTTCCGGCTAACCGATGAGGGAGAGAGAGAGAAAGAGAAACAGAGAGACGAAGGTTCACGAGGGTTGATCCCGTGTCAGCCTTGGTCGTCAGGCAATTCTCGAATTAGTCGCAGTCGAATTAATCCCTCTCCGCGAACTATGCACGAACGGTTCGATCAACAACGCCAGATCCCGAAGTCTATCCACGAGACAGGGTTCGTGCTTTCGACGTCCTCTTCATCGAACATTTTCGCTCTGGAAAATTTTCTTAACTAGTTACAGAAATTAATACTTTTTTAGGGAAATTAATACGAATAATTTATATAATACAGAAATTAAAAGACGATATAGCTGCTATCAATTATAGCTGCTGATCAATTTTTAAGTTGAGTTAGTAGAACCTTGAATTTTAACATCTCTGAATGTATACATTTATTAATTTTTAAATTAATTTTCGAATTTATGGAATTTTCATACTCTTACAGCAAACTTCTTGATCGCCGAATTTAGAGGTTATTAATTTTCCACAATCTTGAATTTACAAATTTACAAATTTTCAAACTCTTAAACTCTCAAGGTTGCAAAGTCTCAAATTCCTAAATTCCCAAATTCTCGAAAAACAAAATTCGGAAATGTCCACGCTCCTAGACACCTAAATTTCCAAATTCCTATGTCTTCAAATTCCCAAACTCTTAAGTATCTAAATTTCGAAGTTCTGAAACTCCTAAATTTCCAAATTCCCAAATTCTCAAATTACCAAATCCATAAATTCCCTTCTCAAGTTTCCCAAATCTCCAGGTTCTCGAATCCTTGAATTCCCGAATTCTTCCATCGCTAAATCTCCAAATTCCCAAGACCTCAAATCCTCAAACCTCAAACCTCTAAATCGCTACGTTCAAAATTTTCTAAATTTCCAAACGTCCCAATCCCTCAACTCCAAATCTCCCAATTCACCCCAAATCTCCCAACTCACCCCCAAATCTCCAAATCCAAAAATTTCCGAATTTCGCACCAAAAAAAAAATTCCATCCTCCAAACAATAATCCAGGATTTCGCGTTTCGTTTTATCATTTGTTCCCCGAGTTCTAGCACCGTGCTCCGCAATTTTTCCGCGGCACTCTTTGCCCCGGACTTTTATTTATTTTTGCGTGTCGCTCGCAAGGGGCCAAGGTAGAAATTGGTAGGACGATCGCGTAAAACGTAGCTGGAAAGAGCGCACGAAGCTCGGTCGCATACCTGTCAGGCACAGGTTACCTGCTCTTCTACTCCTGTTCACGTTTTACCTGGCGCGTTACAAACGTTCGTTCACGTGGTCGTTCGAGCGTGAAACCTGCACTAGGGCGTACCTGAGACCCACACACGGACGCACGCGTGTGTGCACACGCAATAGTGTGCTTTGAAGCTTCTAAGACCGGGTCGATTATATCGCGGGCTCGTCCGACTTGAAAATCCCTCTTGTGTTTCACCTCCCTTCTTGGTGGTGATGCTGGTTAAAAGGAACGTGAGACCGCTTTTTCCTTGCTGAACCTTGTAATTGGTACAATAGGAACCTTTTGTATTTTTTTTCTGCCTTCGTAATGTAATTTCTGTTATGGAGCTCGTTTCTGTGCCAGTAGATGAATCAGCGGTATAATTTGGACTGCGTATGTTTACTTTTGGATTACGGATATTAATTTCCGGATTTGAAGCGACAATTTGTATGTAGTTATACTGCGATTGCATTAGATTACTATTAGTTAGGATTATTGTACATATTTTTAAGGAAATTATTACTTAGGTAGTGATAGCAAGTTGTTCACGTGAATCAATTTTCATGATATTTAAAAACGACAACAATCAAACGATATTTGATCGACCGAACTGTTTCTTAAAGACTTATATATTTCTCCGAAGAAGAACGAAAGAGGGTAAGTTAATGGTTTGTAAGTAGTCTGCTCAATAATTTGTATCCGAACCGTATTCGAAACGTTTGAAACGTCTTGCACCGTTTACGCGGCTCTTCATTACGAGTGGCGTCCCTCCGGTTTCACCCTAGCCGGCTTTTGAATTTTTAATTTCCGCCCGGTAATCACGAGGGTAGAGAAACGGTTGTCTCGCGTTTAGGGGACACGGCACAATTGTCACGAGCAAGATACATACGAATCTCTTTCGAATGCAGATGTATGCGAAAGGATCGGACGCGTGACTCGAGCGCGAACTCCGTGACGATGCACGCTATTCGCGTGCCACTCACGCGAAACGCACACCATTGCACATCAATGTATACCGACTAACGAGGTCGATTACACTGATATTGTCTCGAATTACCCTATGGTGGTTGTTCCGTGAAAGGGATCGAGGAAAGAATATTGTTCTGCTACAGTCCATGACCTTATCGTTACACTATCGTTACAAATATATATTATTTTACTTTCATGAAGGAGTGTTATATCAAATTTAACATGTATGAAATATAAACGTAAATGGAACTTAACCTTACAGTTACAACATTGTTACAAAAATATATTATTTTACTTTCACGAAGGAGTGTTATATCAAATTTAACATGTATGAAATATAAACGTAAATGGAACTTAAACTTACAGTTACAACATTGTTACAAAAATATATTATTTTACTTTCATGAAGGAGTCTCATATTAAATTTAACATGTATGAAATGTAAACGTAAATGGAACTTAACCTTACAGTTACAACATTGTTACAAAAATATATTATTTTACTTTCATGAAGGAGTCTCATATTAAATTTAACATGTATGAAATATAAACGCAAATCGAACTTAACCTTACAGTTACAACATTGTTACAAGAATATATTATTTTACTTTCATGAAGGAGTCTCATATTAAATTTAACATATACGAAATATATACATAAATCGAACTTAACCTTACAGTTACAACATTGTTACAAAAATATATTATTTTACTTTCATGAAGGAGTCTCATATTAAATTTAACATATACGAAATATAAATGAAAGTCGATGACTTAATCTTACAGTTACAACATTGTTACAAAAATATATTATTTTACTTGCACGAAGGAAATAATAAATTTAACATAAACGAAATATAAAATGTCTTCCTCAAATTTTATACATATATTTTTATATCTAACTGTTTAAATTTACAGTTGGTCCATCTGGTATTTATACAGTCTTAACAATTTATTAACACCACATTCTGTTAACTTATCAACACCACATGAACACATACGAATGAATGAGAAAAAGCTTGAAGATATAAAGACGTATAGGGGCAATATAAAATTGTAACGTGGCGAAGGAAAGTGGTTAAGAATTAGTTTGAGAGAGCAATAGCGTCGAAACAATAGCGGAAAATAAAAAGGTATACAATTGATCGTAGTTCCTTTCGATAGAACCCCTTTTGGTCCATACAACGTAGCTGTTGGCATTCATAGTTAAACGAACAGACTAGCGAGTCGGGTAATCGCAATTATGTGTCGAATCGCAAGAAAAGCTCCGGCACCGGCGATTCTAACGAATCCCATTGGCTGAATGGTATTCAGTGGAATCGGCATTCATAATTCAGCGCACGAGAAAAGAGGGATGGTTATTGTCTCGGTGGACTCGGTAACCGGTCTATCCAAGAAAACACAAAGCCAGAGATCGACCGGGTTTCCCTTTTTCTTCGTAAATACGTCTAGGCCGGCCGACGCGAAGAACCGTGGAAATCCTCCCACCTCGAATGCTGGAGACCTGGATACCGGATACGCTTGAAAACGGCTGGCCCGAGTTTCTGCGGAACGAAGAAAGAGGGTGGTAAAGGAACGTCGATCGAGAGGGATGCTATCGGGAAATTTCTGAAATACCGTGGCCCGTGAAATGCACTTGTTCTGCATTTGTACTTGACTTGCCTCTATCTGTCTTCATACGTGTGTGTATAACGCCGGATACTCCAGAATGTTGCCTAAATTTCTTCGGGATATTGATTACTTCGAACTTCAAGTTAAAAAAACTGCTCTTAACGACTTTTATATTTTTACCATAAAATTGTGACAGTCTAAAATTGTTGTTACAATAAAGTCTTTGATGCAAAAGAAACACTTAGAATTGCAAATAAATGTGTTCTGTATTACGTCGTGTTTGGTTTCATTTTAATCAGGAAAGTGGTTCAAACATATTCGTAAAAATTTCATGAAAAGGAAAATAAAAAGTGAACAAGTATTCTTGCATTAGGATTTACCCATCCCTAAATTTCTACGTCATCAAATTTAATAACTTAATAACCAAATTCCAATGCTTTTGACATTTTCTGACTATCCTTAATGTCTCCAAATCCTAACAGTCCACATTCTAACATACCTCCACAATACATCTCCGAGTCCTAACAGTCCTCAAATTAGCTTAAACCCATCACTACATTTTCGAGAACCGAAATCACCCCAAAAGTTCCTGTTAACGTATTAAAGTAAACAGTATTCCTCTGAAAGAGTATGAATATAAATTTTGGAAGTACCAGTTAACAATATTATTGACAATGGACGTATATTTTATTTCCGTGTTTGAGAACAATGGTATATTTCACCATGAATTCACATCGAAATTAAAACGTTCCGTCGCGTAAACTCTCGCACGATGAATTACGTCGGGAGCAGATTACATTCCATGCACGATAGCTTACAACGCGCTGCTCCACTTCTTCTGTTAAATCAATAATGTATCGGCCTGGACCGGCGGCGCCGGCGACCATCGTAGTTCGTTCGCGACTTTAAATCTTCGCAAAACGAATTCGCGGAAAAATTTCATCGCGATAAACTCCTGGTGTAGCACCCTTCCTGGATTAAATATTCATAGACGAGACCGTGTATCGATCACGGTGCGCGACAAGGATTTATTAACGCTAGAATACCATAATCCATTGCTTTTCATTTATACTTGGTAAATAAAATGCTGTACAGATCTACTTTTCATTTATGTATGCGTGTACTGTCAAAGCTACTTAATTCGAATCCGATAAAGGCAAGCTTCCAACAGACGGGAAAACTAGAGTACGAATCGAGGGATGCTTGGAGAGATGATGTGTGGTGTTATGTGGATACGTAAAAATGTAAGGTGTCGTCATATGTGGATGGCGGTATACAATTTGTGACATATTTTTAACAAAATATTGAAATCATGTCTCTTTATATTTTTCCTTAATTTTACAAAAATAATGCATTTAAGAATTAAAAGAAATTCCTCATAACACATTCACATATGAAGTTACAGAAGTACACATATGTTATTTGTAGTACATATGTGAAATATGTACTTTTCTGAATTGTATCCTTATTAACAAAACATTGAAATCATGTGTCATTATATTTTTCCTTAATTTTACAAAAATAATGAATTTAAGAATTGAAAGAAATTCCTCATAACACATTCACATATGAAGTTACAGAAGTACACATATGTTATTTATAGTACATATGTGAAATATGTACTTTTCTGAATTGTATCCTTACTAACAAAATATTGAAATCATGTCTCTTTATATTTTTCCTTAATTTTACAAAAATAATGAATTTAAGAATTGAAAGAAATTCCTCATAACACATTCACATATGAAGTTACAGAAGTACACATATGTTATTTTTAGTACATATGTGAAATATGTACTTTTCTGAATTGTATCCTTACTAACAAAATATTGAAATCATGTCTCATCATATTTTTCTTAATTTTACAAAAATAATGAATTTAAGAAATGAAAGAAATTCCTCATAACACATTCACATATGAAGTTACATAAGTGCAACATATTTTTAGTACACACATGAAATATATACTTTTCTGAATTGTATCATTGCTAACCAAAAATATTGAAATCATGTCTCGCCATATTTTTCCTTAATTACCCAAAAATGCATTTAGGGATTAAAAGAAATTCGTAACACCGATAATACGAGAAAATTTGAAATTTAAATGGAAAAATGTAGACCGCTGTGCATCGAATTTGTGTTAATATAGAATGACGTAGATCGAATGAAATCCTACGGGTTTATTTACGTAATACGTACACAATAACAGTCAAATGATGCTTTCGCTCCATTCTTCCGAAAATGTTTCGATCAAGTTAAAAATCGCGGGAGCAGCAAGAGCGGCAACAAAAGCATAAAATTTGAACAAGTATCAGGTTCCAGGCATCGGAAATTTTTGTTTGCCAGCAAAATTGAAATATTCAAGCTGCTTTCGTCCCTGCCACAACATCTGCAAATAATGGGAAACGCGTCTCCCAGCATTGAATATACTCCTGCACATTCTGGCCAACTTATAGTCTGTTCCCTATTCATGATACCTTTCTGCGGGATTGAATATATTACGATTAACTGTTCAAACAATTTATTGTCGCATGAGCATTTGTGTAATTGGACAGAATTTTTTGGATGATCAGTGTTTGAAGATAAGGATCGTTTCAAATATTTTTGTGTCTTTAACTTTTCAAAATTTGGGATTTCTAAAGTTTTGTATGTTCTAATGCTTGGTTGTGGTATTTTTAAATTTCTGGGTTTTGAAATATTGAAATTTTTGGAATCTGAGAATCTCCAACTCCTCAAATCTTCAAATCTCCAAATCTCCCAAATTCCAACTTTTCCAAATTCCAACTCTCCCAAATTCCAACTCTCCCAAATTCCAACACTCCCAAATCCCAAATCTCCCAAATCCCAAATCTCCCAAATTCCAACTCTCCCAAATTCCAACTCTCCCAAATTCCAACTCTCCCAAATTCCAACACTCCCAAATCCCAACACTCCCAAATCCCAAATCTCCCAAATTCCAAATCTCCCAAATTCCAACTCTCCCAAATTCCAACACTCCCAAATTCCAACACTCCCAAATCCCAAATCTCCCAAATTCCAACACTCCCAAATCCCAAATCTCCCAAATCCCAACTCTCCCAAAATCCCAAATCTCCCAAATTCCAACACTCCCAAATCCCAAATCTCCCAAATCCCAAATCTCCCAAATCCCAAATCTCCCAAATCCCAAATCTCCCAAATCCCAAATCTCCCAAATCCCAAATCTCCCAAATCCCAACTCTCCCAAATCCCAAATCTCCCAAATCCCAAATCTCCCAAATTCCAACTCTCCCAAACCCCAACTCTCTTAAATCCCAAATCTCCCAAATTCCAACTCTCCCAAATCCCAAATCTCCCAAATCCCAACTCTCCCAAATCCCAACTCTCCTAAACCCCAACTCTCTTAAATCCCAAATCTCCCAAATTCCAACTCCCCTAGTAAAGTATTACCGATGACCACCGCTCTGTTGCGCAAAACCGCACCACATTCAATTCGAAATTTATTTACACCGTTATTCAGAAGAAGTTAAGACCTGTCCCTTTGACACGGGAGTGCAGGCGTCGATCGTACAAGTCAGCAGGTGTGTCACTGCAGCTTTCTATAAACTGGTATAGGGCTAAAGCTCTTAGGGGTGTATTAATCCCTGGTATTACGAGGCCGTCGCTGTGCGCAAACTTATCAAAGGGAGTATTACAGCCAGTTCTCGATCTCCTTTTCTTCTTATCTCCTCTTGCCTTGATCTTCGACTCTTTCGCATACCCTTTTTTTGTCTCTCACGGTTTCCTATTACTTTCTTAACTAAATGTCCCCTTTTAATTCGACAGAATTATTGTTTTCTTAGTGTCCTTTGAGATGCAGTACATTTGCACTTTTGGAAATTATTTTCTGTGTAAAATATCACTTATTTATTAACTGTACTATTACTCTTTAATAATTCATTCATTCATCTATTCATTTATTTCTTCATTTTTAATAATAATTCAGGACAGCTTTCATTCAAAACACTTTCATTCTAGTTTATACTAGATCTAAAAAATTGAAACTAGAAACTTGAAACCAAAAAATGGTTAGAGTAGTAAATTTGATGAGAGACAGCAAAAATTGATAAAAAGCCAGAAGAGAGATAGGAAGAGTTCGAGGTAGGAACGAAGGCTGCGAAGGTGAAGGCGAAGCGTTCGAAACGCGATGCACGCGTGTCGAAACTCGGTTCGGCTTTGCTCCTGACGTTTGGCGGGCGGCGATAACGGTAATCCAATTTTTCCGAATAATATTTGTCTTGAAGATCGACGTTCGCCTTGTCCGTTCTTCCTTCGCTGTCTGGCGTGCCAGAGGATGACCTTCGATCATTTGCACCCTCGCATCAAACGAGATAGCTTCGGTTTATTTAACTCTTCTGCATCTTTTGTGTCTTATATAATAGTTTATCTACAATAATTATTTTCTAAGGAGAACATCTTTAATTGTGACATTTAAACGAATAGCTTGATTAATCTGTTTCATGTTTAATACCTGAACCTATAATTCATTTGTCAGGTCAGATAAAACTAGCTGCTCCAATGTTAAAACAAGTAAAGAAAGTTGAAATGTTATGTTACTTTTGCATGTGGCAATCGTTGACTATGCAAATTATAGTTGGATTTGAATACCAGAAGTGTATTAAAAATTCAAGTAAGGTTTGTTACAGGTGAAGTGCGAGTCAGACTCAAAGTAGCACAAGGAGTTATCAAGCTTGAAAATAACTGATCATAGATTTCTCATTTTCACTTGCAAAAGCTATTAAGAAGCTGCTGTCGCAATGTATGCTATTCTCTAAATAAATGATTCTGTCAGATAATTTACCTAAAACCATTACTTATTTATTTTTACAGTCCATTTCCACTAGAAACGTAAGCGATCATTAAACTCAATAAATCGAGTTAATCGCTGTCTCGCAACGTCGAGATTTCTCCCAAAGAAATGAGTCGAATCGTCTGAAAAATGCAGTGGATAAATTGAGTTTAAGATAATCGGATTAGTTAGTTGACTATTCTGGAGCGTGATGGATATTTCGGTAATAAAAGTCCGCGTCAATTTGAATCCGCGGTGGCGTTGATAGGATCGTGGAAAACGGTGTTCGATTAAATTAAGCGGTTCGTTGAAAAGAAACTCAGTTAACGTTAACGAATTTTTCTTTTCCATCGATCCTGCGGGCGTCGTAGCTGACTTATTCGATCGTTGCAAATCAGGCTCTATTCTGGAATTGGCTAACCGAGAGACTGTTTTCACGCTTCTTGAATATTTGAAAGCATCGAAGCCTCTCTCTTACGGCAGTCTTGCGTGACGGGGGATCTCGCCATTCTATAAACGAACAACTACGGTTAATGCAGAAGCTTTTAAACTGCCAGATATAAATATCGGTTTGTCTCTTTTTCTACGTTCGGCGAATACGAATTTTTTTATTGGGAGATGTGGGGGTTTGGGGTGTAGGGATGAGGGTATAGGAATTTGAGGAGTTAGGAGTTGGGGAGTTTAGCTATTTGGGGGTTTAGAAATTTGGGGATGTGGGGATTTGGGGATGTGGGGATTTGGGGATGTGGGGATTTGGGGATGTGGGGATTTGGGGATGTGGGGATTTGGGGATGTGGGGATTTGGGGATGTGGGGATTTGGGGATGTGGGAATCTGGGGATATGGGGACTTGGGGATGTAGAGATTAGGGACGTAGGAATTTCAAGATTTAGGAATTTGGGGACCTGGAAATTTGGGAACTTAGCTATTTGGGGATGTGGGGATTTGGGGATGTGGGGATTTGGCTATGTGGGGATTTGGGGATGTGGGGATTTGGGTATGTGGGGATTTGGGGATGTGGGGATTCGGGGATGTGGGGATTTGGGGATGTGGGGATTCGGGGATGTGGGGATTTGGGGATGTGGGGATTCGGGGATGTGGGGATTTGGGGATGTGGGGATTTGGGGATGTGGGGATTTGGGGATGTGGGGATTTGGGTATGTGGGGATTTGGGTATGTGGGGATTTGGGGATGTGGGGATTTGGGGATGTGGGGATTTGGGGATGTGGGGATTTGGGTATGTGGGGATTTGGGTATGTGGGGATTTGGGGATGTGGGGATTTGGGGATGTGGGGATTTGGGGATGTGGGAATTTGGGGATGTGGGGATTTGGGGATGTGGGGATTTGGGGATGTGGGGATTTGGGGATGTGGGGATTTGGGGATGTGGGGATTTGGGGATGTGGGGATTTGGGGATGTGGGGATTTGGGGATGTGGGGATTTGGGGATGTGGGGATTTGGGGATGTGGGGATTTGGGGATGTGGGGATTTGGGGATGTGGGGATTTGGGGATGTGGGGATTTGGGGATGTGGGGATTTGGGGATGTGGGGATTTGGGGATGTGGGGATTTGTGGATGTGGGGATTTGGGGATGTGGGAATTTGGGGATGTGGGGATTTGGGAATGTGGGAATCTGGGAATATGGGGACTTGAGGATGTAGAGATTAGGGACGTAGGAATTTCAAGATTTAGGAATTTGGGGATCTGGAAATTTGGGAACTTAGCTACTTGGGGGTTCAGAAATTTGGGGATATGGGGATTTGGGGACGTAGAGATTAGGGACGTAGGAATTTCAAGATTTAGGAATTTGGGGACGTAGAAATTTGGGAACTTAGCTATTTGGAGGTCTAGAAATTTGGGGATGTGGGGATTTGGGAATATAGAGATTAGGGATGTAGGAATTTCAAGATTTAGGAATGTGGGGACCTGGAAATCTAAGAACTTTGCTATTTGGGGGTTCAGAAATTTGTGGATGTAGAAATTTCAGAATTTAGAGGTTTGGGAATTTAGCTACTTGGTAGTCCAAAAATTTGGGGGTGTAGAAACTTGAAGATATAACAATTTGGGTATTTTAGAAAGAAAATTGATTCCCTTCTTATCAGCCTTCTCTATCCAGCAATAGAGCTAACACAGTTAAACCAAGAAACAAAAATTCTACTACCTAAGCTACAAGCAGTTACTTTCATAATGTAGTCACTCCCTTAGAAAGGCTCCTACATAATCCTTGAATCCTGCAAACTTCCGAATCCCTTCCAATAAATTTATTTTAAAAGCTACTCAGTTTCTATTCTATTTAAACAACCAACAAATTCCAATAGCACTCGAAATTCGATCACAGCTGCTCGAATTAGAATAATTCTAAAGTTCTAAAATTGCACGAAAATAAGTTACCGCCTCACGAACAGAGGTTCTAGACTCTAGCACTCCATTGGAGGCTATATCTCCTCGGCAAACATCGCCTGTAGCATTTGCTCCTCGCTCTATAAGTTCCTTCGGATAATCTCGCGATTTGTAAAATCGCTTTCCCGAGCTGATCTCGGATCTGACGTCACGCGGTGACACGTTCCTCTATTCGCCTCGGTTATGCTAAGCAGCCCGCGAGACTGGAATCACAGTGACACACTTTCATAAACGAACCTTAGAATTTCTCGCGATCGATTTCGAAACGGAAAAAGGAGGTTTTCGCTTGGACAGCGAAAAGTTACCGTATTCTGGAAGATTTCGGGCCGAATCCTTTTGTACTCGACGATCGTGAAATTTTCAGGAAGAGAGGAACAGTATGGTTCCGACATTGGAAGGATCGAACCATCGATCACTCGGTCGAGGGTAGACAAAAATACGATTCCTTTCGACTTGTTGACTTTCCTTGGATTCACTGTTCCACAGAAGCCGAGGATTTCTTCGTTTCTATCGCGTATGCCTCTATGCTTCTTCTCTTCATCCTTGCTCCCGGTGGCTTCATCGGAATTCCGCCAACCTTGCCAAGTCGAGAGCAAATCCATTCTGCCCACCCTTTCTCGTCTTTCTGTCTCCTCCGCAAAAAGAGTTCCATGTGTGTATTTATTATTCCCTAAATGTACACTTGTTACGATACGGGATACGTGCGCATACAATCCTCGCAAATATTCATGCCCTGAATTTTGAACCTTCTTTGATTCTACTCCAGAATTTTTAACATTAAAATTACCAAACCGGTCGAAATTGTTCCACAAGATTCTTATTATAAATGACACAATTTGTTGAATTGATTCTTCTGGTATCTGTGTTGATCTTCATCAAGATAAAGAATTAATGTGTTTTGTCGTTTGTTCATTTTGCACTCAAAGGTAATTTGACTGTTTACAAACAGCAACTTTAAAACTTAGTTAAAAAGTTAAATGAATTTTCTTGAGGTTAATAATAATTTCCACTATTGTTTGTTTCACTGTGTTTATACATCACACGTGTCATGTTATAGAATCAGATAAAAAATGCTCATTTAAAATTATTGTATTAAATATAATGGTGACTGTGAGTCACCTTTCGAGCGCAAAGGGTTAACTCCATTTTTCATCTCAAAGTACGTAATATACACCGGTAGGTTTAATGTTAAATTCATAATTCCTAAACTTAATTAAATTCATAATTCGCAATTCACTCTATTCGTAGATTTCAGATTGTTCAAAGTAAATTTAATTTCTTTTGTCGCATAAAAATTTCACACACATGGAATCTGTAATATAGAAATTGAACGTTTAACAATAAAATTACCAAACCGATCAAATGACCGCTCCACAAGTTTCTTATTGTAAAATACATATTTTGTTAAAGTACATTCCTTGAAATCAGCATTGATTTTCATCAAGATAAAGAATAAACGTATGTACTAATTTATGTTTTGTCGTTTGTTTATTTATTTTTTAATTTCATTTTTAATTTCAAATGAGGTACACATTATATGTCGGTAGGTTTAGTGTTAAAATCAGTGTCCTGGTTTCAAGCTTTCCAAGGCTTTTAATACAATATTTGTGCAGCTCTTTGGAATTTAACCCTTGTACTTCTACGTCGAGTATCAACGTCACATTTCTCTTCGATTCAAATAGATTGATTGAATATTAATAAAAGAAAAATGTATCCGTTACCCGCACCGTTGCATTTAAGAACCCCTTTGAAGAGCGGATAAAAGAAATTAAGTGCAAAGGGTTGCGACGTTAAACAAACAAATAAAGGGAAATGCGATCGAGTAGAAATAAAGATGGAAAGTGTGGTAAGAGGAGTTGAAGTTGTAGGGGTTTGTGAATTCATGGGGCTCGTAAATATGTTAATACTTGGTGTCCACCCCTGGGCTTCGAGTGGATAACGAAAGAGGGTAAGTTTGAGGGGAAAGAGGGCAGTCTTTCATGGATATCCTTTATCCTAACGGGTATTGTGCGCGATTGAACGATATCTATTTCACTGGCAATAATGCCAGAAACTTTCTACGGAGGCATCTCGATATTTATTATCTATTTAGAATACAAAAGGAAACTCTCTCTGCCGTGACACTCTCGCGAGGTGATCTACGATTTATGGTAATAACTCTTGATTTATCTGGGATAAGGACTGCACGGTGTAAGAATTAAATTTTGAAAGATAAGTCTTTTTTCACTTCGATAAGGGGTCGTTTCGGAAAATAAAATTGTTCTATTATTATACGCGAAAAATCTTCACCACGATTTAATAATGGAAAATCCTTGATTTATCTGGGATAAGGATTGTACGGTGTAAGAATTAAATTGTGAAAGACTTACTTCGGTAAGGGGTCATTTCGGAAAATAAAATTATTCTATTATTGTGCGTGAAAAATCTTCACCACGATTTAATAGTGGAAAATTCTTGATTTATCCGGGATAAGGATTGCACGGTGTAAGAATTAAATTTTGAAAGATTTACTTCGGTAAGGAGTCATTTCGGAAAATAAAATTGTTTTATTATTGTACGTGAAAAATTTTCACCACGATTTAATAATGGAAAATGCTTGATTTATCCGAAATAAGGATTGCACGGTGTAAGAATTAAATTTTGGAAGATAAGTCTTTTTTCACTTCGGTAAGGGGTCGTTTCGGAAAATAAAATTGTTCTATTATTGTACGCGAAAAATCTTCACCACGATTTAATAATGGAAAATCCTTGATTTATCCGAAATAAGGATTGCACGGTGTAAGAATTAAATTTTGTATTAAGTCCTTTCTTATTCTGGTAAGGGGTCATTTCGGAAAATAAAATTGTTCTACTTTCCTCTAAGCGAAAAATCTTCAGCACGATTTAATAATAGAAAATCCTGTACAAAGGGTCCGAAGCATTAGCATATTGTTTACTCTCCTATCAATCTATATTACCGAAGTCGGAAAGCGTACGTTTCGAGGAGGTTATCGTAGGCTAAAGGAAGCCATCGCCACAATGGGCGCCTGGCATTGTAAATAACAGGCTCGAAGCGGTAAATTAGCAGCGCTAATACACTTTAGCGGCACGGGATTAATGGTCCGTATTCTGAACGTGCTTACAAGAGCGGTAACAGTTATTAGCGGTAGGTCATTAGACGGTTTGCACGGAACAGTCGACAGGTTTGGTCAACAAGGTCATTTGTAACTGTTAACACGCTTGTAAGTGCGAATTGAATTCGGCCTAATATCCCCGTTAGCGTCGCATAACCGGCCTGTTGTTTTCAGGAGCTCGAAAGGGTAGCTGAGCTACGATGGCTGCTATCTCGAAATTCTACGATAACTTTCTAGCCAATAATGTTAGAAGCTTTTCATGTATCAATTGCACCACTTTTGTTCGCAAAGGAGAATGGTAAAAATGATCGTTCTTGAATCTTCAGATCTTGAGTCGCAAATAATGTTCGCATAACAAGTTCCAAAAATTAATCATTTTCTAAATGTGGTTGAGAGTCAGTAACATTCTGTAAGAATTTTTCATAACGTGGTTCTAAAATTGCTGTATTTAAATATCCACCATAATCGGTCTGTTGTTTTCAGGAGTTTAAAAGGGTAGAAGCTAAGGTAACTTAAATGATGGTGCAAGAAAAAAATAATGCTAGAAGCTATTCATACATCAACTGCACCATTTTTGTCCACAAACGAGAACGTTAAAAATGACCATTCTTCAACCTTCAGATCTTGAGTCGCAAATAAAGTTCGCATAACAAGTTTCAAAAATTAATCATTTTCTAAATGTGGTTGAGAGTCAGTAACATTCTGTAAGAATTTTTCATAACGTGGTTCTAAAATTGCTGTATTTAAATATCCACCATAATCGGTCTGTTGTTTTCAGGAGGTTAAAAGGGTAGAATCTAAGGTAACTTAAACGATGGTGCTAGAAATAAATAATGCTAGAAGCTATTCATACATCAACTGCACCATTTTTGTCCACAAAGGAGAACGTTAAAAATGACCATTCTTAAACCTTCATATCTTAAGTCGATTCTTTTGACTCGCAAATAAAATTCACATAACAAATTCCAAAAATGAATCATTTTCCAAATGTCACATCGTCAGTAACAAACATCCTGTATTTTTTTGATTAGTTCCGAAATTGTCGTGCATGTATTTAAATTGCCATGTATGTATTTAAATAGCCATTTAAATATCCAAGTGGAAGTCTACAAAAATGTCGAACTATCTCGAAGAAACATTGGACTTGTCGACCATTCTTCAGCGAAGACTTATGGGTCCACGTGAATAATGTTTGCATTAGAATCAATTACACTTTTATCGCTTTTCCATCTAACAATGCATCGTAACAGGAGCGCAGTAACCTTCTCCGGCTATTTCGATTCCTTTTCCGCCCCAGTTCCGTTTTATTAGCTGTCATTTGTCCAGCAAACTATTGCAGCCACTTTCTCGCTGCCTCGCTCAGCGTTTCCCGATCGCATCGTAGAAAGACAGTCGCAAATCAAGCGTCCTCCTCGACCCTGATATCGACCTTTGACTCGAAACGGCAGCCACTGTTCCCTGCAAGATATTACCCGCCATTTTTTCCCCAATCTCTTCCACATCCCTCCAAATTTCGGAAACTTTGAATTTTCTACGTTCAAAGTTTCAAAACGAAGTCTGAATTTAAGTTCGCCCTTGTTCTTCAAGTTCTTCACCCATCGTACACTTGACTTTCGCAAGTAATTGCGTAATGAACACGTCGAGTTAATATTCACCGTGCGATTAGAATGGTACTTAGCGACGATGACCACGTCAAAATTATTCATACGTCAGAAGGAATTATGGTTTGCTTTCAACGCCCTTAAGTAATAAAATAAAGGATAGGGTCGTAAGAAGCGTCGAGCAATATCAAAAATCTTCAGAATATCCGACGAATCAATATTTGCCAGGAAGATGAACGGTGAAAGCGTCCGTCCTCGCGAGGAACCAGCCCTTCGCGCTAACCGGGCCCTCGCTTCCGGCTGTCAGATCGGTGACACGCGCTTTTCGCGTGTTGTTCGCGTGTTACGCGATTTCTATGCGTGTTTACGCGCGCATAACCAGGGGTGACTTGATCTAAGATCGTGGGGAACTCGCCCTTCAACCTTGTAACCCGATAATATATGTTCGAAATGTTTTGTCAGCCTCTTAGAACGATCTAACATGGATAGCTAAATAGTTGACCACATTCATTATACCTTCTCAAACAACGAATCTTTGCAAAGTTACAGTAGCTCTTAGTTACTGTAGTCTTTTAATGAGAGGTTCGGGTGAATGACCTGTACTTGCACGTTAACTGTACGAAGTACCGCAAGTTTATCGCTTTGACCAGGTTACCGTAACATTGGCTTAGAGCTGCGAATTTTGATCTTACAGCTCTAAATTGTTAAATTACTCCATACTTTTTGACCTCGTACCTCCGGTCACCGCTTACTCCACGTTCGAGCAGTTTGCAAAACAAAGTCGAAGGTGGTTGTTTTCTGCCTGTGGGACAAAGTTGCTAAACTTGGCCAAAGTTAGCCTAACTTACGGTGCTTTACACGCGTAATCTTAAGGTATACACGAGATGAACTCGAGGGTTAGAGAAGCATGTGGCTGCTGTAATCACACGTACCAAAAATACATAAAAATCGAGGTATACACCTTTTTAACCAATTACAGCTACATACATACATTCAGGGTTCTTATGACGATCGAACAATATTTGATTCCTCCATCACTGAAAATTACGATAATAAATGTACTTAAAAGTACAGTGATTATTCGAATCAATAAACATATTTGTTCGGATTATATTAACGAGCCATACCAACAAAGTATGTATAAAAACAATTTGGATCGAAAAGTTTCTTGTAAAAAAGCGGTGTTAATTGAAACCAACGATCAAACCGGTTCTCCGTAATTACATTTTTGTTTGAAAAGTTTAATATTTCAGTATCCGTGGTGTTCCCGTATTTTGTTACGTTGCAGCGACGTTTGTTGCACGGCTGTATTAAATTAATTAAACACATCCTTCTCGCGGAGGCACATTTAACATGTCGCTCTATATGTATCGATTTGCTTCCTGTTCTTTTATTTCAATTTTTTTACCAAGGTAGTTGAATAGAAACGTCCTGAATCATCATCGAACAACGGTTACCGCGGTCCTGGCGTGGATATAATTATTGCCACCTGCAGTATCGGTTGCTCGTTATGTATTCATTTATAGTCGACCCGATGTAACGCAATACTGTATTGTCGATATTGTTCGCCGCGTACAATTAACGTAAAATATTACACGCTGTCGGGGGTGTGCATCGATTTTGCCTGGAATTTAAACTCCCTACCCTGGACCGATCCCTCCGTGGCCAGATTGCTGAAAAGTGCAGATGTATTTCAATTACGTATTGGAACCGGAAAGGAACGTTTCGGGAATTTATTTCTAGAAGGAAAACCCTCGTCATCGATACTTGACCCTGTTTCTAAATCCTGCCGTAGGTATTCTGTTGTAGCACTGCATGTTTCATTTACATATATTGCTGTTCTATTTTTGTACCATTCTTCTGTTGTATTATTTGACCGTTTTTAGTACAATTAGGAAGAGCTTTTGCATGGAAAAAATTGGACCAATGCGGTCATCTCGATGTTTCAGAAAATAGATATGAGGAAACCAAGTTGACGAGTTATTTTAGATAATAGTTGTTATTGAGTCGCGTCGTAGCGCTTGATCGTACAGGAGTACAAAAAGGGTTCGTTATCGTTGGTCTCAAGGGATCCAAGAAATTATCCGAGCAATTTTAACGGTTTGTTCGTTGTTGAAGAGGGAAGAGTAAACGTAGCGACGCGAGAATCGTTGTAGAAAGAAGAAAGGACCTTTATCCAACCGTTCGTTCGTTCGACGACTAATATTATCGAAAAATATTTGAAGTACGAAATCAATGGAGCCTGTCCGTTGAACGTGCAAATGCACCCTCCGGTTCTCTCGTCGATTCGATTCCCTTCCGTCCAACCTAGTGACAATAACGAGAATTCAACGTTCCAGCGTTCCATGCCGCGTTAATATCCCTCTTCACGATTTCGCAGCGTAAGGACAATGAGGAAGAAGAGTCATCTTTCTCGAGCGGACAGGTGTCCCCGGAACGAAAGAGATTCGTGCTCTCGAATCGCGAGGAAAGAAGAAAAAAAAAGAGGAACAGTGGCTGACACTCGTTGCGCGAATTCCCCGAGCTAGCAGCAGACGCTTTGAAATTATTACATTGCTCCTCGAGATGATCGATGCTCGCTTTCAGCGTTTACACCGCTGGGATCCGGTAATCGTTCGTGTCTTGCCAACATTCCGAACGATATTTCTAGATATTCGATCTTCTCTTCAGAGTTTAGAGCTCATTTCTTAGATTTCGAAACAGTTAGAGACATATATAGATATTAGGATATTAGGTTTTAGGATTTAGGTATTTCTAGATATTCGACCCTCTCTTCAGAGTTTAGAGCTCATTTCTTAGATTTCGAAATAGTTAGAGACATATAAGCATATTAGGATATTAGGATATCGAGATATAGGGCTACAGTGTTGGGTTATAGGAATAGCGAAACAGTAAGGTATCTGGAGATGTAGAAATATGAGGTACAGGGTGATCAAGGGATTTGAGGATCTACAGATATAAAGATATAGAGATCTAAGGCTATCATAATCTAACCATAAGTTCATAAAGATCAAAGGCTGTACAGATCTACAGGGACCTAGAACTATAAAGATCTAAGACTACCGCAATATAGTGGTAGTAACAATAAGAAAGTACTGAAATGGGTACCTAGTTATTTATATAATAGTTGCATATAATTATAAACCTCGTTCCAAAACATTCATTGCCCCATTTACTAAAGTTAATGAATCAGCGAGCATCTTTGTGTACTAATTGTAAGTTCATAAAGATCCAAGGCTGTACAGATCTACAGCTACAGGGACCCAGAACTATAAAGATCTAAGGCTACCGCAATATAGTGGTCTAATAGCAATAAGAAAGTACTGAAATGAGTACCTAGTCATTTATATAATAGTTGCATATAATTATAAACCTCGTTCCAAAACATTCATTGCCCCATTTACTAAAGTTAATGAATCAGCGAGCATCTTTGTGTACTAATTGTAAGTTCATATACTCAAAGCTTTACAGATCTACAACTGCGGCGATCTAGGACTATACAGATCTTAGTTACATCTATAAACAGTTGCATATAATTATAAACATCGTTCCTAAGCATTCATTGCCCCATTTACTAAAGTTAATGAATCAGCGAGCATTTTTGTGTACTAATTGTAAGTTCATATACTCAAAGCTTTACAGATCTACAACTGCGGCGATCTAGGACTATACAGATCTTAGTTACATCTATAAACAGTTGCATATAACTATAAACATCGTTCCTAAGCAATTATTGCCCCATTTATTAAAGTTAATGAATAAGCGAGTCTTTGTGTACCAAGTTGTACCTTACTAAGCAACTCTCCAATCTCCGTGATCAGAAAACAGCAGGATGGAACGTAAATGAATTTAAAAGCGGAAGCAGCGAGGAAGATCAAACGGGAAAGTTGGCGCGTAACAGGGCGCTGAAATAAATCAGGCCAAGATCGGATACGCACCGTTGCTCCGTCGTTGAAAGTCCCTCGGAATTAGGGTGCGCAGGATCCTCGTTTAGGATGATTTTTTTTTCCGGTGCATGAGTCGAGGAGAAGCGTGACCACCCTTTCGGTTCCATCTTCCCCCGGTTGAAGGTTGAGCGAGCAGGCGCCCTTCTCTGGATCCGACGTCCGTCCGTCGCGTCGCTCGCACGTGACACGGCGTAGAATGCACTTTGTAAAGGCTGTCCCTCGGTAAATCACAAATTGATTTCTCTCGTGGTCATTGTCCAATCGTCGGGCGTCGTTCGTGGCTGGTCGGGGCGGACGAAACGACCGTGACGACGAATTCGATAATTTACGGGCTTTTGTGGCGCACTGCTGCAACGATAAAATAGAGGCAACATCGCCGCGCGGCTACTTTCTGTCTTCATCGATTCTTTTTAGATAAACGCGTCGCGTCGTAAATCACGAGCGATGCACGCTGATACCAGGCCTGTCTGATGAAAAATTATGTGTCCTTGATAGAATGGCATTGGAGTCTTCGGGAATGATGAGCGGAATGCTGGCGTAAATGTCGGTGTATTCGGGACGGTGTAATAATCCGTCATGTGGAAGATTCGGGTTTGCCGCTTTAGATAGACTATACCTTTGATATATTTCTGCTCTATGGTGTCAATAGGGCGTTAGCGGAGCTATGAACTTCACTCGTAGTCTAATATAGTAACGACCTCACGGAATAAAGAAATAGCAAACATCTATAATTCAGATTTCGCTTATACCGTCCCGGTTGAAATACATTGAAATGTGGTACATATATGTTTTCAGTAAGTTAGAGAACATTGCGGGGTGAAATCCGTTCAAGGGCACCGAAATAAAAGAGTTAGTAGGAAAAATTTGAGAAGCTTAATTTTTGAAACGGGACAAGAGGATTTTGAAAGTAAAGCTATGAACGAGACGAAGAATTCGTTTGATCAGTTTCTGCGAACGCAACAGAGTAATTCTTTAGAAACGGCGTGGAGCGGACACGACATTCGACAGAGGATTCCCCGTAATCGTTTGATCGTCGTTTGATACGGAAAGGAATCTCTTTATTCGCTGTGAAAACACTGTTTCGACGGTTCCATTGACATTGTAATCCGGGACGAGGGGTCGAAGGAATGTCGATGGGCGAGGAAGGGGTGGTCGGTGGCCGGTTCGTAGCCGACCATTTGATTTCAATTCGCGTCCTTTCGATTCCCTTTGGTCGGCAAACAAACCGTGCGCAGATTACACTGCGGAATATTTTTACAAATTTACCGAGTCTAGCGTTCGCTATGTTCACGGTAGAGCAACCTGTGTGTACGCGCGCGCGTCACTCGAGAGAGAGAGAGAAATAGAGAGGGTAGTATGAAAATATAAAGACCGTGGGATGTAAAGACTGCAAGCTCAGGGGCTTTTGTTCTTTCTCCTCGTTTTCTTCCACCCTCGTGCACGAGGAAAATTCACGGACTTAATGGTCTCGTTTATTATTTCTTATACCTCGACCGTCCTCTCTAAGGGTCCACAGCCCAAAAAGTCAGCCACTTTCCACCCTTTCGCCTCGTTTCTGCTGCTTTCAGCCTTTCAAACGGTTTTTGCTGATGGACGTCGATCGAGAGAAAAGGGTCCGCGGGAATATTATAGAGAAGCTGGCGAGTTTTTACTTTTTTCTCTTCGTTTCCCCATTCTTAAACTCTGCGAGCTTCGAACCGTGGACCTTGAATAACAGCCCGGAGGGTGGAACGTCTCGAACGACTCTGTTGTACTCGATATTTTGATCGGGTACAATCGATCTCGAGCATGAATTTTCTCGATAAATAAAAGAAACGAACGAATAATGTGCAGCCGGAAAGTCCTTCGCCGATCATTTTTTACAACGTATACTGCAAGCGATTCCCAGAAAATCTTTTCCAACGTACCACTCGATATTTACAAATATTTCAATTCAAGAATTTCTACATAATTTCTATAATTCTCCGATCCGAAGTTTGAAATTTGCAAGCTTTGCGCGTTGACGCAAAATTCGGTCAACCAGGTGTTAAAATCGGGAGCCGTTGGATACCCGGCTCCCCATGGAAGGATTACAAGAATTATCGCAGCACGTAGGAGGCCGCGATTGGTTTTTTGGCTGGAAACGTTGAACGATAGAATTTAGCGGGTTTTTTCAAGGAGGAAAAATTGTATTCGGGCGTACGAGAGCGGAGCTATTCAAAATAGCCCGGGCAAACGTTCCACCCTTGAAATTGAAATACGAAAATACGAGAGCAGCGAGTTGACCTCCGTTCTCTGTCCAATGCAATGGTAGGAAGCGACGAAGCGGAGGGAGACGGGAACGGGTCTAAAACGAATCCAGCGAATTTTCCAAGTAGTTGACCTCTCCTCGAAGCAGAAAAAGGTCGGGAAGGTTCTGCGATGGCGTGCCAATTTCTCTTAATTCGTTTCGACCGGCTTTCGTGATCGATACGGGAATGTCTTCCATCAAAATTATCCGTTTCTTATGTTGCGATGCATTCTTACATCTGTGTATACTGGTTTCGTTATCATATCGAGTGATTGCTAGTTTTAACCTATTCTTTTATAATCATAATGACACTTCACGTATACCAATCCGGTCAAATGATGTTTTTTAATATAGAATAAAAATAATTTAATAGTTGTTGAACTGCGATTCTGTGAAATGCAACTCCAAGGAAGCAAAAATTGATGTTTAAGCGATTTGAAATTTGAAAGGTGTTCAGAAGCACGCGTGTCGACGTGGCGGGCTGTAAGCGGCAAACAGAAGCGTAGCAAATCTTGGAGAATGTTTGTCCCGTTTCTCGGTTAACAAAAGGATGCCGTAACCGGGACAGGCGTAAAATATGATGCTTTTAAGGAGAGAAGCTCAGTAGCGCGCGCCTTTAAATTTCAGATCGAACATTCAGCGAGGGTGCTTTGGTGTGCGTGCGTGCATGTGTGAAATCAAGCGAGTGATCCTGCAGTATGCAAATACACGTAGCACAGAAAAGGAGAAGGCCAATGGAACGTGCCGGTTGAATCAACGAGATGGAGAGAGAGTAGCGAAAGTACGGTAAAAGAACGTGTAACGGGCAAAAAGAGGGAAGAACGCGGATAAAGAAGTGGAAGAAGCAAGGAATAGGGAAAATAAGGGTGGAAGGGCAAAGGGAAACGGCAGGATAGAGGCGCGGGAGGTGATGTTCTGAAAAATGGGGTCGTAAAGCATTCCACTCATATCGTATCCCGCCTTTTCACCCTTCGCGCATACCGTTTCAACCCTTGTACACCTATTCGTCGGCTTCTTTCAACCCTTTCTGCGCCGAGGACGTCGATTTTTAATTTTCCCCAGATTTTCAGACCGCTCTTGTCAGTTCGCTTCGAAGTAGCCGACAACTGCTTCAAACAACGCGAAACTACTTTCGTTTGCTTTTGTCGGGTGCTCGATTTGATACTTTGCTTATTGCCTTTTTTAACGGGTATCTTGCGAGGTGAAGTTTACCTAGACACATTGGGGAGAGATTTTTCCTTCATGCTCATTACTACTTTGTGCTCAGATTTTTAACGCTGTTCGTATCGGAAATCTAAAAATACAGGGATGTAGGAATATAATGATTCAGAGATTTAAAAATATTGGGAGAAATGTGGCAACATAAAGATGAGAGAATTTGAAGACATAAGAATGTAGGACTTTAGGAATTTAGACATATAAGAATTTATTGTTAGTTGCAGTCTGAGTGATACAGTGATTGACTCGTTCTACTGATTTTATCAAATTCTGTGTCTATTAAAAGATTAAGTCCACTACTTGAAGTGAGGCACATTTTATTAGTACAAATAGTAAGTACATTTTATTGCTACAAATAGTAAGTACATTTTATTGCTACAAATAGTAAATACATTTTATTAATACAAATAGTACATAAATTTTATTAACACATATTGTAAATGAATACAAACAGTACACTATATGGTACATTAAAAGAAACGAAGTTATGCTTAATTATGAAGAAGTTATTGAATGAAGGAGTTATTCTACTGATTTTATCAAATTTTGTGTCTATTAAAAAATTAAGTTCACTACCTGAAGTGAAGTATTTTATTTGTACAAATAGTAAATACATTTTATTAATACAAATAGTAAATAAATTTTATTAACACAAATTGTAAATATATACAAGCAGTACAATACAGGCAGTACACTGTATAGTACATTAAAAGAAATGAACTTATGCTTGACTTATTCTACTGATTCTTCCTCGATTGAAAGATCAGACAAAATAACGAAGTGCTTTACAACAAAAATCACAAGAATATTAAGTATATTTGCAGGTAAACTAAACGTCAATTTGTATTTTATTTTCATCGGTACAGCAGCGTATCAGGGACGATAATATATTGCTATAGTATGCGCATTGTAAACGCGCGATAACAAACGATATATTACCAGCTTATTAATTATACAGTGTACACCTAGTGCATAATTAATTCGTCATTGCGACGGTCATTTTGCATGCCATGTCCCGGCGTGTATAGTTATAAATGTACTATCACGTCGCTTGTAGCACATGTACTTTTTATCGTCGATGATGTATTCAAAGGAAACGTATCTTGAATTTCAGCAAGCTGTATTTAACGTGTACAAAGCGGACAAGTAACGTTTCACGATTTTCGTACTTAATGATCTTGTTGCGTTTATATCTGTCATAATATAAACTTCAAGATTTAAAACCTTAATTTGCATATTCCTTAAGTATTCCTACTTAATTCCTAATTCCCATTTAAGTTTAGAAATTTGAAGATTTCGAAAGTCTCAAAAATTTCACGTCGAGTCTAAAAGAATAATCTACCTCTGTTCTGTCCTTGACACTCTCACACCCGGCCATGTATTACACATCGCCGCAGACGGCGATCTTGGAGAGGTTGTAAAATCGCTGGGGCGTAAAGGTACACGACGGTGCTTGGTCGAGCAGCAGATTTCTCGCGCGGATCGATAATCGATGTTATGTAGAGCGACACTCAGAAAAGAAGCTCAATTTGTAAGGCAAAACGTCATCGTTGATGGGTGACGAAAATCGGAGACACCTTGATCCGCTTTAAGCATCGGGAAAGCACGAAAGCGGTAATTGCTTTCTCACGGGGCACAATGAAAATATTGTCGCTGTCGACGGGCAAAGTGCGGTTGACGGCATGAATTTAGCATTAAAAAAATAGACGGTAATCGCCTTAACTCCGGAGACGCGACGACGTCCCTGGCTTTCGCGCGAAATACGCCAAGAATTTCCGATCGGCCGGTCGTTTTTGTTTACCTAGCCAAATATATGATAATGCCCGCGGGGCAACGTGACCAATGAATATTTAATGACAGGACCGTGCAACTTTGAACGATTGTGTGAACACGTCGCTAATTGGGATCAAATAACCGAGGGGTGATCGACCGTACAAGCATTAACCCTTTCGCTGGTTATGCGACGATCACCTACTATACAAACAATAGAAATGTTCCTATTTTATACGTTTATACTCTATGGAATTTGCTCTTCCATTTTCTCAATCTATATATTTATGTGGAAGGTTTCTCTGAATTTTTACACTCAGTCATGACATGTTTGGTATGATTGCTTGTTCACGGTTGTCAATGATCTAGTATTATAGTAATGTTCGTATACAGGGAGAGGCTTTTAAAAGAGGTTAACTGAATAACTTGAGAAAGTTCATCAGACTTGACCATTTTCTCAGAGTAAATTTTCATCAGCCCCTCGATATAAAATGATTTGGTATATGATGGTCTGATCAGCTTCAAAAGTCTGACCAGGTCAAAATCAATATGGTGATATGATGGTATAATCAGCTTCAAAAGTTTGATCAGGTCAAAATCAATTTGGTGATATGATGGTCTGATCAGCGTCAAAAGTCTGATCAGGTCAAAATCAATTTGGTGATGTGATAGTCTGATCAATTTCAAAAGTCTGACCAGGTCTAAATCAATTTGGTAATATGATGGTATAATCAGCTTCAAAAGTCTGACCAGGTCAAAATCAATTTGGTGATATGAAGATATAATCAGCTTCAAAAGTCTGATCAGGTCAAAATCAATTTGCTGATATGAAGGTATAATCAGCTTCAAAAGTCTGATCAGGTCAAAATCAATTTGGTGATATGATGGTCTGATTACCTTCAAAAGTCTGACCAGGTCAAAATCAATTTGGTGATATGAAGGTATAATCAGTTTCAAAAGTCTGATCAGGTCAAAATCAATTTGCTGATATGAAGGTATAATCAGCTTCAAAAGTCTGATCAGGTCAAAATCAATTTGGTGATATGATGGTCTGATCAGCTTCAAAAGTCTGACCAGGTTAAAATCAATTTGCTGATATGAAGATATAATCAGCTTCAAAAGTCTGATCAGGTCAAAATCAATTTGGTAATATGATGGTATAATCAGCTTGAAAAGTCTGATCAGGTCAAAATCAATTTGGTAATATGATGGTATAATCAGCTTGAAAAGTCTGATCAGGTCAAAATCAATTTGGTGATATGATGGTATGATCAGCTTCAAAAGTCTGATCAGGTCTAAATCAATTTGGTGAATTGATGGTCTGATGCATTTTTGCTTATCAGCAATAGCAGCCAAGTAATTCAGGTGGCCAATTTTAAGTACCTCCCTGTATATGGCTAAAGTACCGGACATCGGACAGGTGGATTTTGGAGAACCAATGTGACCGTAATTAATTATGTAACTCATATATCCGGAGCCGGCATTAAGCTTTCAAACATCCTTCTCGTCAAGTAACCTAAAACGAATACGTAAAAATTACTCGTCACGTTTTCAAGCACCGAACAAAGCTCAGCATGGATTCAGTAAACGAGGATCAATTTTTCGCGCGGATGTAACCAGGAATTTAACCGTGGATTTTGATTCATTTTGTTCTGTCCGTCGAAACTGCAGCAAGATAGATGTAGAGTAGGGTGTGGTTGTCCGTGTGTTAGCCTTGTATATATACGAGGAGTACAATCGAATTATCAGGAACCATGGGGAAATCCTTTAATACCCGCGCACGAATTTGCCCCTCCCGATCGATTAATTCCCGTACGAAATCGTCGGCTATCCTCGTCGCGGATTAGGTTCGGTACAACGCACACCGTGTCGCGTTTCTGGCACGTAGTCGGACACGGGACGTTCACCGACCGGCTCCACGATGCATACCAGAAACGTCGATGCAAAATTAACGAAGAAGTCTGCCACGAAAAGCGAACGGCACCCGCGAGCCCGTTTCGCTCGCGCGTCCCTCGTAATCTCGTTTCCACTCGCTATCCGCTAGAGGTGTCGCTATCGATCTCGTTATCCATAAATGATCGCTAATGTTACCCATAACTCCCTGGATCCTCTATATCGATTACCTTTAATCCGCAAATTTCACACAGAAACTAACTTTCTATTTTTCAGAATTTCTGATTCCATCTTTCAAATTTTTTTATTTTTTAACTTCTGCAAGTTTCTTCATTTCATTATTCTTGAACTTTCTAGTCTTTCAATTTTCCAATTCCTCAGTTTCTTAATTTTTTAATTTTCCAGTTTGTGAATATATCAAGCTTCTACTTTTCTAATTTCTCAATTTTTTAATTTTCCAGTTTGTAAATATATTGAGCTTCTACTTTTCTAATTTCTCAATTTCTTAATTTTTTAATTTTCCAGTTTGTAAATATATTGAGCGTCTACTTTTCTAATTTCTCAATTTCTTAATTTTTTAATTTTCCAGTTTGTAAATATATTGAGCTTCTACTTTTCTAATTTCTCAATTCTTAATTTTTAATTTTCCAGTTTGTAAATACATCAAACTTCTACTTTTCTAATTTCTCAATTTCTTAATTTTTTAATTTTCCAGTTTGTAAATACATCAAACTTCTACTTTTCTAATTTCTCAGTTTCTTAATTTTTTAATTTTCCAGTTTGTAAATACATCAAGCTTCTACTTTTCTAATTTCTCAGTTCCCTAATTTTTCAATTTCTGAAGCGTGAAACTTCACAGTTGCAAGTTTCGAAAATGGCCGACTTCCGATTTCCCAATCGACAAAAGTAATCAAGTTACAAACGTATGCAGGGAAAATTGATATACGATCTCGGGGAATTTATTTTACTCGTAACTGTTCTGTCTGACGGTTGCATATTTGATTATTTTACTTCTGGCTTCGGGATAAATAGTTAACGGGCAGGAATAGGAGCGAGGACGCTTGAATTATTTCTGCCGCTGGATGTGTGTAATTTGAAATAGTGGTCTGAGAATCGGTGATAGATTGGTCCACTGTGGATAACATTCGAGTTATTGATTGAACCGGTCTTGGTGTATTTTTATACTGAAAATTGAATTCTGTGTTTGATTGGGATATCGGTTACAGCGGTGTTGGGAATTTTACTTCCTTGTTTCTTAACAAGTGGAAAACTATATTACGTCGATATTATTTGCCTGTGAATTAAGCACTAATTATCGTGCTAATTCTTGTCATTCTATACGTAAAGCTATTAACAAAATTACATTATACTTACATGCTAGTTTGTATTCAGATAAAAATGGAAGAATGATTTTGCAACGAGTGTAGTTTATCTGCGGAAAAATATCTCTGATAGAGAAACTGCGTATATTTAATTATTTTCGATAAATTCATTCGTTTAAAGTAACTTGCTAACCCAATAATATTTCGACTCTGGTAGTTTTTTACGCGGCATTGCGAGATGGGAAAAAGTACACGTTTCCATTTAAAAAAATAGTTCACCTGTAAAATACACACATGCATCGTTGAGCTCGCAAAAAAATATGGTTCTGAAAATGTAATCCTCTTTGAACCATTTACCTGTATCCTATATTTTTTTATTACAGTCTCTTGTACGTTTATATAGCTACTCTTTTTCTACGCGATCGAAGAATAGATATGATATGTTTCAGTTAAGTGAATACACTATTTATACAGTTTCGGAAAGTAACCCGATGTTTATAGTGGACGTATTTATAAACCTCGCGTGTTCGTCAATATGTATGAAAAGTGTGTATGTACGTTCCATGAATTTGGCTGGATGCAACACGGGGTCAAAGTCAACAGTCACTGTATAGCTTCCAGTCAACGTATTTTTATCTCTTGACACACCGGATCGAACAAAGCAAATTTTTAAATCTGTCTTCACTTTTAAAAATTATTTAAAATAAAATTATATGATTAAATTGGTCAGTGGTCATGAAATTATTGAACACGGACTTGTGCTCTAATTTATGATGATCTTTTAGCTTTTCCAAATTGTAAAACTTTGATCATCTTTTCGCTCGATTACTTTTTTTATAATGCATTATATTCTTGTACTTTGTCAGACACGAATGAATAGGAAATAACACAACTTTCGAATTACTAGATTAAACGAATTGACAATTTAGATTTCTAATATTTATCTCCAACGCCTGTAGTGTCCAGTGGAATAGCGAGGGGAAAGAGGGGAGTTGATATAACATGGTAATAGTTGTTTCACGCGCAAAGTACTATAATTCGAAGATAAATAGCTTACAACTCCCATGAAAACATTGTACCGCAGTCCGGCGGTCGTCGACTATCCCCTAGTAAACTCGGTTTATCTACGAGACGACCACGAAAAGAGTTAACTTCCCCATCGAAAATCTGTTGTTCCACTGTTTTCCCAGCACTTAGAGACCGCTTTAGGATCGAAGCTTACCGATACACGTCGTGGACCAAAGCCGTTGTTCGAGGCGGCGAATGTGCGACGAGGAGGACGCGGCTAATTCGAGAGGGTGACCCTGGCTAGATTTTAGCCGAGAAATCGCTGCGAGACTATGGTCGACGGCTTACGAGGGTGTTTCACCGAGCAGGTGCGGATTTCGGTTTGCGAACCACGACAAAGGTGTGCACGCTTACACCGACACCTCTTCTGTGACCTGCCACGCAAACCATTCTACGGTTCACGTTCAATCCCATGGGATAAAACCCCATAGTCTGCGCGGACTTCTCTGTGTGCCGGCTACAAAACTTCCCAACTTAACTTTGATTTATGAGAGAACAATTATTCCCGCTGTTATTTTACGGATCGAGCGATTAGACGAGAGGATTTCGAACTTCAATTTTATGATAAATTGCTGGGACGTTGAATTCAATCCTCCTTGAAATTGAAAATTAAAAATTATGAAACAAATTTTGTTCAATGAAATTTCAGTTAGTTTCATGAAAGTTCAGTTACTACAGTTACTTTGAAGCTAAAAATTAATGGTTAAGCAATGAGAATGATTAAGCATTACGAATAGAAGAGATAACTCAACAGCAGATATATGTAGATGTTCTTATTAGTCGGTACAAATGTTTACTTGTTTTCCATGGAAACATGAATTCTTTACTCGTAGATGCTAATATCGATATACATAGACATTTTACGGATCGAGCGACTATTCGAACTTCAATTTTATGATAAATTGCTGGGACGTTGAATTCAATCCTCCTTGAAATTGAAAATTAAAAATTATGAAACATATTGTATTTTGTCTAATGAAATTTCAGTTACTTTCGTAAAAGTTCAGTTACAAGGGACACAGTTACTTTGAAGCTAGGAACAAATGATTAAGCAATGAGAATGATTAAGCACTACGAATAGAGGAGATAACTCAACAGCAGATATATGTAGATGATCTTATTAGTCGGTACAAATGTTTACTTATTTTCCATAGAAACATGAATTCTTTACTCGTATGTGCTAATATCGATTTACGTAGACATGTTCTAGTAATTAAATAATAAACTTCAAATATCTTATCGGGCTACATACTCACTCCCCAGATTTCATTATACCTGCCTCTGCTGCTTCGTGTCAGCTTGCCTGTAGGTATACCTGTGATCGATGTCTTTATAAGTATGATATAGTTAATAATAAGTATGATATAGTAGTTTGTCATTGCAAGTGAATTAAAAAATCAGCTACATACAAAAATTTATACATGATACATAAACATTTGAGCATGAAATGTACATATACATTTTAACAAATTAAAAATAACTTCACCCTCTAAGAAAGCATATACAAATTTTATTGAGTGTACCACACGCGAAATAATTAATGGTAGGTTATTGTAGAAGAAAGTAACGAGGAACTTCTGGACGTAACCACATACCAGAAGCTTCCTCGAGTCGTCTTCACCCTACTCGACCTCCTTCCGACCTCCTATCATCCCCATCCGCCTCTCAGACACCCCAGAATCCACCAACAAACGCCCCGGGGTCCCAGCTTCCTGAATATTTTATTTACTCCGTCCGATGTTGCGTCTCCTCGCGACGGTGACGTCCTTTTTGCCTCAAACCCCACAGCTTCAACCCCTTTCTCCCCTTTTCTGCCTTTCTTCCGCGGTTGTGCCTCATCATCGATGCTCCTTGGTCCTCTTCCTACTCCGCCTTCACCCTCTCTGTATCCAACCACGGTGCACGCCTTCTCTTCCCGATTTTTCTTCCGGGGTTGTTTTTACTGTCGACTCATTATCGATGCGTTCCACCGCCCTTGTTGGGCCTTCCCTTTCGAATCCCGTTGCTTTATCCCCGACGGTTTAGCGGATCACCGGGTGGCTTTGTTTTACGGTCCAAAGGGAAATTTATTATTCCGTTCTCTTCCTGGACGCGCAACTTTTTCGCCGTTTCTTTATCTCCTCTCGGGTTATCGGTCCTTGCCTTCTTATCGATTCGTCCGAGGTTCAACCTTGTCTCACCTGTTTCGACGCTTTTTACCTCCTAATCGCAAGAATTTATCTTGGAACCTTTCTGGAAGAGGATTTACGCCTTCTTCAAGGTAAGATCCGCATCAAGTCCAATGTACAAGAATAAATACAGAGCAAGGAATATGATAGTTTGTGAATTTGAGAAATCTGGAAGTTTGTGCCCCTGATATAGGATAAGATCCTATTTAATGACTTAGGTTGCTTCGACTTGATGTCTACACACTGTCAAACAGAAAAATTGTTACGCTAACGAAGCCGGTTCACTTGATCCTAGCATAGCTTCATCCATTCTGACACAACCATAAAGACTACTAACACGTACTGCTAAATTTTAGCATATAGATTTATACACACCATCAAAGAAACAGCGTCAGTAATTAAGAAAGTCAGTTCCATAAAAGATACGAATAATTTACTCTAGCTCGAAAAAATTGAACGCGGTATTAAAATCGTGGAAGCTTTTAAAATTAAAATATAGAAGCGACGCAGTACGAAAAGATTAATATTGGTCGATGTAAATTAACGCTAACGGCCGTGCTATACCGTGCTGAATAAATATGACGAATCAGTCGGCTGTTTATCATGGTAATTTATTGCTCGTGCCCCAGCATCTGTAACTAATGACGCGCGATGTTCCCTGAAGCGACGGTAATTATATCTGAATGCGATTCAGTGTCGCGCACTCGAATGCATCCGAGTGCCGCGCCGGCTGTAGTTAAATCTTGAGCGCTGTCGGGTCAGGACTAACCTTCGTGAACTGTTGGTTGTTCCTCTCCGCGAAATAACTGAATGGAGTCACCAGGCTGTGCGAGGAGTAATTGTAAAGTACAATTTCGAGATGTTCTACGGGGTGACTTATAACTGCACGAGAGGTTTCCGTATAAAGAGATAACGTTATTTCCGAGAAAATAGACCACCCTGTATTGACAGAGGGAGGTAGCGGAGTAGATTGAAGACACGAACGATAGCTTCAGAGGCAATCTACGAAACGAGTAATATCCACATTATATATGTATCTTCTACTTTGTAGGATCTTCGGTTAATTTGCTAATGTAGACGGAATCACTTATAACCGAGTTCTATAAGTGTGTGATGAAATGAAGCTTTATGTTGGGTAAATGGGTGCTCCAAAAACACTTTGAGGGCCTGAATCGTTATGGTTAATGAGCTTTTCGGTGTAAATATTTGTGTGCTGTACAAAGGTGCAGAGAGGACTTGTGGATTGAATGAAGCGAGTTTTGCAGAATGTTAACGTGGTTACATTTTTTATCTGCCACGATCCTGAAGTAGAATTTACTGCAAGTGGCCTGTCGACAATTATGGAAGATAACAGTGTGTATAGTAAATAGGGATGTAAGTTGATTCAGCAATCCTCAAAGACCCTGAAATTCGAAACTTCGAGTTACATATTGACGAAGCACTCGGTCAGTAGATTTCATGGAACAGATTAGTCTAAATTAAAGTTTCGAAACTTGCAGTGGCGAATCCCGTAAAGCTCGGTAAGAAGATCACGGTATTGACACAGGTCATCGTTCGAACCGCGTTTGATCGGTCCAATTATCGGTGCTCGAGCCACAGAGCCACGAATCGGTAGGAATCGAAGGTAAAATGAACGTCGTGAAAAGTAATCGGGCAAATTGATCGAGTTTCGTCATCAGAATCGGCTGTGAAAGCCTCGCCACGTTAATTACATCGAAGCATCGGGCTTCAACGAGCGCATTCGGATACGGCAACCAACTCCCTTCGTCTTATCATAACATCGCGTAATTTAGTATTGGTGAGCTTCTCGCACATTCTGACGCGAGTTAACTCGTCTTTCTCTGTTCGTCGATCTCGAGTTTCACACCGACTTCTCGGGTTAACCGACCGACACCTTGCTACCCGTCTCTAATCCTTCATCTCCCTTCGACTTCGGTCTACTAGGTAAACATTCTCGAGCAAATCCATGGAAGCTCGACGATGGTACGAGGCTCTTTGCTGGAAGGAGCCAGGCATTCGAGCTTGATGGCTTTAGGTCTGTCTAGGAAAATTCCAGGGGTCAGCGAAACTTGTCGACTCCTCCTCTCTGTTTCTCCCTCGCTCCATTTCGAAACGCTGTGACGAACGACGAATACTAGCGGAAACCAACGACTGTTCGTTCGTTTTCGAATCGATCGATTTTACAAGTTGAAGCTTTGAATTTTCTGGCAATCGCCGGAAACGCTTCGCGAGTCCCCCGTGGCCGACGTTCGATGTATTCGCGTCGATATTTAGCGTAGTTTCAATCATTGCAAGTACGTATTTTTACCCTTTGAAGGGTCACGAGTGCGCTTCCATTCCGCCCTTTTTTTATATTCAATTACTGTTCGGCTTTTGGGTATTTCATTCTTTCCACCAGGGTTTTACATTTTGCGGAAAATATTTTCTTTATTATCATTTTTTTTTTTTTAAAAAGTTTCTTAAAAATCGCTAGCAACTACAAACATATCATATTGTATCATTTAATGTACTGGTATTACTGCTTCATATAAGTACTGCAATTCCTATGTGTCAAATATTAAAAATTTTGTAAAATAGTTCTTCATAACCGCTGATCGATAGCAATTGCAAACATATATTGTATCATTCATTTCATGCAATGTTTCATGTAAGTACTGGAATTTTTATTAGTCAAATATAAAAAATTTTGTAAAATAGTTCTTAACTGCTGATCGATAGCAATTGCAAGCATATATTGTATCATTCGTTTCATGTAATGTTTCATATAAGTACTGGAATTTCTATTTGTCAAATATAAAAAATTTTTTAAAATAGATCTTCTTAACTGCTGATCGATAGCAATTGCAAGCACATATTGTATCATTCATTTCATGTAATGCTTCATACTTATATGAACACTTATGTCATACTTATATCCAGTACTTATACTGGAATTTCTATTTGTCAAACATAAGAAAATTTGTTTAATGAAAAATTTCACGGAAGAGATTTGAAAGTAGTAGCACAGAGGAAATAGTAAAAGCAGCACAAAGCAGTAACAGAATAAAAGAAATGATAATCGCGAATATCGAAAAATGAAAATAATAAAACGCCCTGAAATGGAAGCTTCATTAAGCAGTCCATGGATTAAAAGGTAGATGGACTTTTAACTAATCCCTCTTACACCGTGCCTTAAATATTTGATCAGAGAGTCGATGGCACGACTATGACTGACCAGGCCAGAAACCAGAACGTCCAGGATTCTGGATCAAGCCGTGATTCCTGGTGCAACCACACGATCTCGTCCGTGGTCACGCGTCGGATCTACGTTAATGGATTGCCAGCCGATACCTACGGTCCCCATGAAGCGAACGAAGATAAGCGACAAGTATCGTGAAAATTCAAGTGGCTTGGACGGTCCGAGCCACGACGAAATTGCCCTACGATCACGATGATTTTCATCGAATTAATCGCTGTCACTTCGTGGTCGACCTTTGCTCCCTTTGCTTCGACCGCCGTTTATTCCTCTTCTAACCTTCTTAGTAGAGTCGTTCGATTTATGTGTTTCAGTTTTATTCTTTTTATATTTTTAATTACTATTTAATTACTCTTTAATTACTATGGTAGGACTGCAGGTTCAGTTACGTTTGAGAGGGTTGGATTCAGAGGGTTGAGGTATATAGGAGCGTATTAGGTTCTTGGTGTGAATATACTCATGCCAACAACTGACTTTCAATTGAACTTAACTTATAATTTTCTAGGTGTTGTGTCATGTATAATTATTGTTACAATATTAAGACAACTAAAGAAGGTTCAAATGTTAACTACATTTTGCTTCCAGCAGTGCTTGATTATAATTAGAATTGAACTCAAAATTCAATCGCAGTGAAAATACGAGTATGGTTAATCAATTGTAGTCACATTCAATAGTGCGTCACGAGTGTGACACATTATAGCAGGGCAAAAGGTTAAGACATAGAGAACTAACCTTCTTACAGTTTGTCCCCAGATGTTTCTCATACAGTTATATTTTTTATTCGGTCTTAGGTAAAACGTGACTCATCGAATTCGACAACGAAACGTGTGAAAATGTTCGGTTATTAAAACCGAGGATAAACAGGAACAATTTAAAGCTACGCATAAACGTAATTCTCATCGAAGTTCAGGTTTACGTGAAACTAAAATAATTTCCATGGATGGCACGTTATAATCCATCGTTTAATTAGATCGTTAATTATACAGTACCAATCAACCACTTAATCTGTTTTTGGATATTCCCGAGTCCGTTCGACCGGTCGATCGGTCACGCTAATAGATGATTAATAATTAAATAATTTAATTAACTGTTCGACAGCTAGAACCACGTTCGGGTCGGTTTCGAAACTGTAGCTCGGTAAAATAATTGATCCATTTAACGTGCTGGACCGACCGCAATTGAGATTTTGCAAGATTATAGGGAAAACGAATTTTATAAAATGGGATATCGGTAAACGTATAATGTAAAGTTATTTGCGATCAAGGATTATTTGATTATTTGCTACAAGGTCTATTCCAGTTATTCCAAGGTTACTATTCCAGATACTGAACATTTTTAACTTTTAAGTTTTTGTAATAGTAAGAGATTTGCACTTGCATCATGCAATTTCTGCGTTTATTCAATTATTATTTGCTACAAGGTCTATTTCAGTTATTCTAAGGTTACTATTCCAGATACTGAACATTTTTAACTTTTAAGTTTTTATAATGTTGAGAGATTTGCACTTGTACGATTCACATTTCTGCGTTTATTCAATAGTTAACTTATTTAAGCACACGAAGAATTTCATCTTATTAAGATTACGATTTACCAGAATCATCAATTTTCTAGCACCCTCGACGAGGTGCAGTATCCTGGCGATAAGAAACTTTTTGCATCCCCATCTTATCAACGTCCCCCCAAATTTTCTTTCCTTACTCATTTTCTTCTAGCAAGCCTGTATCGATCGACGAAACAAAAACCTCGTCAGAAACTGCTTGAAATTCTCGAATTGATTCTCAAACGGTGAATCACGACTTCAACCCTTGTTCAAATGAAATTCTCAATCCTTGCTCAATCGAAATATTAATGTATTGAACATATAAGTCAAAATGTAACAAAATAAAATGACAAAAAAATTAGAAAATTCGAGTCACTGAAAATTTGAGAATTTAGGAATTTGTTGAAGGGTTAGGAAACAACGCGTTTATCCGAGAAAATGAAGGCATCGAGCCGCGTGAAATGAGCATCCCTGTTATCCCGAAGAATAAAAAAAGGGAAAAAGCTGCTGGTTCCCGTGGGGACCAAAATAATTCGTTGACCTCGACTGCACGATAATCCTCGGTGTCGCGAGGGTTGGTAAAAGAGAACGGGGTGGATAGGGGTTGCAGCAACGGACCGAGAAGATCCGTGTATTGCGTGTAAAGTGTATAAAAGCAGGATTATAATAAGCCGGGCCACGTTACGAAATTGTTTCGTTCTCTATTAATAATGGCGAAAAGCTGGTCGTCGAAACACATGGCACCCCTTTTGCCACGCGACAATTGTTATTACCGGCGGCAGGGGTGCTTTCACCCTTCCGCCTGACGGGGGTTTGTTTTGCTCGCGAGTACGTCTCTTCGTTTTCTAGCCAGAATAGCTGACCGGTTTTCATCTTCTTAATGCCTCTCGCTTTGACGAGGAATCAGAGGCCTCTCAAAGGAAATAAACCTTTGATTCTCGTTGAATCGTTATTGAATTTAACGGATGTTCATGATGATCTGTTAAGCTGCAGGCTTAACAAATTTTACGATTTAACGTTCAAAATCGATTCGAGTTTTATACACTTCTGCTTTATCGTTATTGTACTGTTACGATGCTACGCTCATCTTTTGACTTTAATTAAAACTTCCCTTTGGGTTTAATTAAGCCCTGTTGAAATGAAGATCTTCAGGAATTTGAACATTTGAGAATTAGGAGATTTGAACATTTCCAAATTTAGATATTCGGCTCTGCTAAATGAAGATACACTTCTGCTCGCAGAATTGTAACGTAACTTAGATTGCACACAAAGGTTACATAACCATAGTTATCACTACAAAGTGTACAGCTGAATACTATCTTATATAGCTTAACTATAAATTATTATTAAGCTTGTACAGTTTAGTTATAGCTTAATTAAACATAGCTTAATTTCGTGTGCATACAAAATGAATGAAAATGAAAATAAACCGTGACCGATCGTTCCCACGAAAAAAACTTGCGACACGAGGGCAACACGCTCGGCTGAGAAACGGGTATCGCGCGAGAGTACGCTCATTGAAAACCAGCTTACGAATAGCGAGCGAGCAACAGGGTCAATCCCTGCTAGATTACTTTTCAAGTATCTCAATAGGACTAGTTTAGTCGACTGCTGCTTAACGGCTTGTTACCGCGTTGAATGCGAGCCGGCGACAAAACGACACCCCGTACAAAGCCGCAGCCGCATAAAAGAGCGTTCAGTGGCCCATTCGACGTTGCTGTGTTGTACATACTATATTTATTAACGTTATTAAGTAGACGGTCCATGGAACACACGCTATCTGACTTATTGTTATGGGCCGCTGTTGGGAAATTGAACGGTGCTTATGGAGATGAATCCTTTGCTACCTTTCAGACAGTTCGCCGAGGAATATTGGATCTTAATGATCTGCTTCCTGCGTACGGCAACATATATTCTTGTTAAGATAGATTCTGTGTTGGAAAGGGAGTCTTCAATTTATGCTATTAATAGCTGCAGTCTCGATGTATTGCCATGGACGGCGTTATAGGACGGTTCTTGGAATTGGCGATGTATTGGGTTGTCCGGAAAGTTCGTGCCGATTTTGAGGGGAATTGAAACGCAGCTCATTTAAATTTGGTACACATTTATTAAATTATATAGGTACCATTCTGTTCTATAACCTTTCTCCATCTTTTATGCAACTAAAAATTATTCTAAATAAAATTTCATGCCGCCTACCGAAAATCGGTACGAACTTCCCGGACAACCCAATAATAGGACAGAAATGTGAAATGTGTGGAGAGTGCGATGTATGGCAAATTTAATGTGATGAATACAACTTGAGAAAGTAGAACGTGTGGAAACACGTGTGGAACTATGAAGTAAGAAATTACTATGCGTGAGAGTACGATGTGTGAAAATACAACGTGTGGAACAATAGAGTAAGATATTACCATGCGTGACAGTACGGTGCATGGAATTACGACGTGTGGAACTACAATGCGTAGAAAGTACGACGCGTGGCAAATAATATATGTGGAGATACGACGCGTAGAACTACAACGCGCGGAACTATGACGCGTGGAATTACAACGTGTGGAAATACTACGCGTGGAAATACGATACGTGGCACTGTGGCGCGTGGAAATACAACGCGTGGAAATTTGACGCGTAAAACTCTGGTGCGTGGAAATACGAGGCGTGGACGTACGATGCGTGGAACTCCGACGCGTGGAAGAACGACGCATGGAAATACGACGCGTGGAAGAACGACGCGTGGAAATACGACGCGTGGAAGAACGACGCGTGGAAATACGACGCGTGGAACTATGGCGCGTGGGACTACGAAGCGTGGAAATACAAGGCGTGGAACTCCGATGCGTGGAAGAACGAAGCGTAGAAATACAAGGCGTGGAAGTACGACGCGTGGAAGTACGACGCGTAGAGTGGTGGCGCGTAGCAAATATCACGCGTGGAGTTACGACGCGTGGAACTACGACGCATGGCGAATACCACGCGTGGAAATACGATGCGTGGAAGAACGACGCGTGGAAATACGACGCGTGGAAGAACGATGCGTGGAAATACGACGCGTGGAACTATGGCGCGTGGAACTACGAAGCGTGGAACTACGAAGCGTAGAACTACGAAGCGTGGAACTGCAATGCGTGACGATAGAAAGCTTGTAAGCGACAGACAGTGTCCACCAAACGCACCAAATAACAATTTCAGCTTTTTTAACTATTCAAAAACGGCACATTTCCATTACTGCTGCATATGTGCGCGTTAGTTCCTGCATAAAATATCCGGTTGACAACATATTCGAACTAACGGCAGAATCGCTTAAATTTTGCACATCAAAAGAAATATAAAAATTGGACGAATAACGATCGTCCTGGTAAAACGATACGGAAAATTTTAATGATAAAAATTTTAACGATATCCCTTTCAATAGAATGATCGAATTTCGAGCTCGTATTTCAACTCAATTGAGGTTGTTAATTAAACACGGGCCAGAACTATCGCGTTTCGTTAATTGAGGAAGAGAAATTGAAAAAAGTTTGTGCTTTTTAAATTTTGTTGTTTAATAACATATTGGTACTGATTACTCGAATAACGATCTCTGTGTAATTGGACAACCCGGGAAATTTTTTAGAACAATTCGAGCTTCGAACGTTACGCGAAATCGTATATCCCGTTTCGTATTACTTTTTTACGTGCGTTGATTGCGACAGAATAAACATTTGAAAATTTCAGGATATAGAAACGTAAATATTTGAAAAATACGCCAAACACGACGATTCGAAATTTGAAAATGTCCAGAATCCTATCTTTTATCTCGGTGTATTGCCATGCACGGCTTTATAGCGGAGGAAGGTTTTTGGAACTAGCCATGTGATAAGGAACAAATATGAAACTGGAGGAGAGTTTGGTGAGTGGCAAATTTAACTCGTAACGAATACAAGTCGTGGAAATAGAGCGCGGGGAAATACAACGTGTGGTACTGCGGTGCGTGGATATATGGCGCGTGACGAATTCAGCGTGTGAAGGATACAATGCGTGGCAAATACCACATGTGGAAATATGACGCGTGGAGGATACGAGGCGTGGAGTTATGGTGCGTGGAACTTCGACGTGTAGCAAGTACTACGCTTGGGAATACGACGCATGGAGCTGCGGCGCGTAGCAAATATCACGCATGGGACTACGATGCATGGCAAATATCACGCGTGGAGATACGACGCGTGGAATTACGACGCGTGGAATTACGACGCGTGGAATTACGAGGCGTGGAGTGGTGGCGCGTAGCAAATATCACGCGTGGAGTTACGACGCGTGGATCTACGACGCATGGCGAATACCACGCGTGGAAATACAACGCGTGGAATTACGACGCGTGGAACTGCGACGCATAGCAATTACTACGCTTGGAACTACGACGCGTGGAGTGGTGGCGCGTAGCAAATATCACGCGTGGAGTTACGACGCGTGGGACTACGACGCATGGCGAATACCACGCGTGGAAATACGACGCTTGGAATTTCAACGCGTGAAATTACGACGCGTAGAGTGGTGGCGCGTAGCACATATCACGCGTGGAGTTACGACGCGTGGATCTACGACGCATGGCGAATACCACGCGTGGAAATACAACGCGTGGAATTACGACGCGTGGAACTGCGACGCATAGCAATTACTGCGCTTGGAACTACGACGCGTGGAGTGGTGGCGCGTAGCAAATATCACGCGTGGAGTTATGACGCATGGGATTACGACGTATGGCGAATACCACACGTGGAACTACGACGCGTGGAGTAGTGGCGTGTAGAAAATATCACGCGTGGAGTTATGACGCGTAGCAAATCCCACACGTGGTGTCACGTCGCGTGGAATTACGACGCGTGAAATTACAACGCGTAGCAAATACCACGCACAATATTCTCCCAAATTCCAAGTTTCGTGCCGAGGGCGATAATTTGAAGGAAATTGCACGCTATATTAATTCGATAAGTTGGTAGCGACGCGATCGTTCGCATCCAACAATTTACTTTCCGCAACAGTCACGCTGATGACGAGGCTTGTCCATTGTTCGTACGCGCTATTAGGCTTTCGATTCTGTCTCCGCTTGCAAGCGTCATCCTTATCAGGGTGCAGAGGTCTCAAGCTCGTTCGAGCAGGAAAGGTAGGGCGGCGGGGCGAAGGGAGGACGCATTACCGATGGCACAATGAGGGAAACGCGGCAGGCAAGTTGGTCTCCGATACGGATTGCGGTGGCATTGATAGTAACGAGCCATTAGGGGACGCGTTAAACGTATCTCTACCGGTGAATCCAGTGCTCGCTCAGCGGAGAAACGCCAAGACGATGCTTTCGCGAAGAATGGATCTTCCAAGCACGGATTTGTACACCCTTCTCGCCTCGGTGAATTTCCTTTCAAGGATTTGCGTGTCGTCGATCCTTTGTCCTTCTCATCCGGAAGTTTGATCGGCCACCTCGTGCGTCAACCATTTGCCGCTTTCGTTTCGAACCTCTATTACGGATCATTTGCAATTTTATACCTTTGCACTCAATTTCTTTTATCTAGATTCTTTAATTTACAAAATAGATCAAGGGACTTCATTTTGTAGTAAAATGTATTACAACAATGTGGAGTGTGTGACAAATATTTCTTTCATTTATTATAAGATAAATGAATGAAAATGAATACGAGTATTAATTGTCAAGAATGAACAACATTTAGAGACTCATAAGTAGACACTGAAAGACATCATATTTTTCTTGGATTTCTTAAATAATTCAGATAAATAGATTAATTGAAAATATGTGTATTTTAGATTTGCTTATGCAAATTATAATTGGTATTAAACTTCAACCTTGATCATAGTGCAAATACAATTTGGGTTTACTGTATCTGTTAGGCGAACAAGTTAACTTTAAACACTAGTTTCGAAATACTATTCCATTTTTCAATTTAAAAAATTTCTAATGTACCAAATTAATGACAACATAAGAAACACGTTTATAAATAATGATTTACCGTAAAATTCTATGTAGTCGTTGTGAGAAAAGGTTCCGTAATCATTTCGGAACTGACAGAGAAGCTAAAAAGTAACGGTTACGATACGGGAGCTGATATAGAAAGCGTAACTTATGCCTATAGTCTGAAAAGGTTCGGCCGTAACAGTTATTCAAAATAAAAATCGCCCTTCGTGACCATTTGAAGAACCGAAATCGATATTATAACAGTTTCCGAGGTCCGATACGAAGATACGTTGAAAGATACGTATAGAGAATTCATAAAGGTGTATATTGTTTTTCACGTGGTCCTTCCTGATGGTTTCTGTTGCAGTGTAGTTGCGGCTTCCGGTACGAGAGGCAGACGAGAGAACGCGGATCAGCCGCAGTGCAAATCGTTGCATCGTGGGACAGGTATTTACATTTATTTATGTATTGTGTTTCGAGCATTCGGTGAATCAGTTTTGCGAATTTTCGTGCTACGATCGTTTGCACCGCTAGGTATTTATTTTGATCCTACGGTAGAACAAATAGTAACTATTTGTGATTTTACATTTGTTCAGCGGATTAAAGAGACACCTGCAAATTTCGTGTCGGACATCTTTCTGTTGTAGTTGTCTCAGTTACTTTTTTCAACAACTCCTTCTGTTGTTGATTTATTATGAAGCATTCAAAGATGCATCGTGAAGTAGTGCATATTTTAACACTAAACCTATCGACATATAATGTGTACTTAATTTGAAGTTAAAAAGTAAATAACCAAACGACGAAACATAAATTGGTACACACGTTTATTCTTTGTCTTAACGAAAATCAATGTTGATTTTAAGGAATGTATTTTAACAAAATGTGTACATTATAATAAGAAACTTGTGGAGAAACATGTGAAAAGATGAAGCGGTTTGGTAGTTGTAGTGTTAAACAAATGTCGAAAGAACGTTTAAAACGAAACCACCACCAAAAGGATTAAAATTCAGTGGTCTACGTCTAGCTCGCAAGTAAACAGACTGTTTATATACGTTCATGCACGCGTCCAGTTTTATCCATCGAGTTCTGAAACTGCTGTTCCGTAACACTCGGGGTAAACGTTTTAAATCGATTTTCCAAAGTAAGCCTGAAAAGATCCAGTAACCTGATATAAAATCTTAGGGGAAGAGGTTTGAGCGAGAAGAGGAAGGGCGAGAGAGGAGGGAGGGCATCAACGATTCCGAGCGTTTGCATTATTCTTCGTAACTAGATTTTTCATGGAGGCGCATTATTAGAAGCAACGTGGACCGATGGAACAAGCGATCGGAATATCAACGAGCAGAGAACGATGCAAATCGCACGCTCTGCAACCCAGAAATTCGATTATCACGAGCGATCGGTCAAACGGCGCATGGAAATTTTAATTATCGAAACTACTCGCCACTTCCAACCCCTTTCCGCGGATAGAATTGCTGAGAATTTTTGCCCGCCGGTACGAATCACTTGGCCACCGTGCCGGGATACGATAATTATCGCGATAACGAGATTATCGATTTCGCGTGTCGCTACGTTGCAAAGATATCGATGATTAACACTCGCTGTCACGCTACTAAAAAAAGCACAGAAACGTGGCGACGTTTCTAAAGATGAACACTCCGAATTCAGTTTCTTAATTAAGAAAGTGCAATGTGTCTAAAGAGATCGAGATTTCTTTTTCGTAACCTCTTTTGCATCTTCAGAGTGTCGCGAATTAAGCGTCGACACAGTGCCAATCTAACTTGACCTAAATCCCGTCCAACCTCATTCATGCTACGAATAAAAAATAAGGAAATTTAAGAATAAAGTCGTATCTCATGCAACTTATCAAGCTTAAATTCAGTAGCTGTTCCTTTGATAAGGAACAATTAATGACACAAAACAGTTATCGCAATTGTACCATAAAATAGGTGTAGTTTTAGTCAAAGCGGTGTCGGATAGTTTGACAGTTCGAAGAGAAATCTCGATAAGAACGAGCGAATCCGTTGGGTCAGGATGGTGCGCAGATGGTCGAGTCCCGTTAAAGGATAATCTCGTTGATTTTGCAAGATACCTTGCAGTAGTCGCGTATACTGGCCGGCAGAAGGACTCTATTGGATCAACGATACACCCTTTGTCTCGCCGCGCTTTCAAGTATATCCTCGGGACAGAGTACCAACTGCTACTGTTTTTAAATAGTTTAGCTGGGAATTGGGTGGTCGCTGCAGCCCAACAAAGAAGCTTCTGTTCAGGCTACTGCGTGATCCTGATTTTCGGGCTGCTGGCCAACGCGAGACATTTCGTGCGCTTTGATCTACATGGATTTTACAAAACAATGGTGCACTTCACCCTCCCCTTTCGATTCTTCTTTCGCTGGATGAAAAATTCTATTCTCGATATACGAGGGTTGATATTTTGCTTTTTACGGGGGCTGATAATTTAATTTTTGGGGGAAATTTTTATAAAATGATGGAGATGTTTTTTATGGTTGAAGTCATTGTTAGAACGTGGATCGTTAGGTGCCATCATTGTCTAAGAATGTAAATTAAATTTTCTACTTCTGACATTTGCAAGTTTTTACGTTCTCAAATTACTAAATTTCGAAGTCTCTAATTCTTGGAGAGTTGAAAATGGGAGAAGCGATTCCAGACGCTCGTAAGAATTAAGGCATTGGACCGAACCGAAATTCGAATTTTCAATTTGCCGGCCACCTGTTCTATCCATTAAACTATCCATCGTCGAATATTCTGTGTAGTTGTAAAGACTGAAATGGCCGTCTACAAATCACACAGATTGAAAGCGTGTACTGCAGCAGGTGTTCGGTCCGAACTCGAAGGACCACTCGATGACGCTCGATAGCTATGTGTCTTCAACGTGGAACATCGGGCGAAACCTGAAATCGACTCTGCGTTCGGTCACGTTTGCAGCGAGGCAATAGCGCGAAATGCGAGCGACGGAAGCTCGATCGGAGACGATTTCCAGCAGCGAGAGATCGCGAAGCGACAAGACGGAGAGAAAGTTAGGCGAGTGGAGAAGCAACGGGGAACGAAGAGAGACACAGAGACACGATCTCTCGCCTCTGTAAGCGTTTCTGTCAACTGTATGTTCACGGTGCATCCGCATTGCTCACGCGCTGCAGGGACCCCTTCATACCTACAGTCACAGCCACGACGCGCGACTGTGTGTTCGCGGTACATGCCATTTGTCACCATTCAAGACGCTGACGCCGAATACCGGGCGAGTTTCGCCCTCAACGCGTCAGGATTCTCTGTCAACCGTTTGCGGAACATCAGCGTGTTACCGGCAACGCGTTTTTAATCCTTCGCTTGATGATACTGTCGGTGAAGGGTATAATGGTCCCCCTCAAACTGCCATTGCTAATATCTCTTAGAGCTACTCGCGCGAAAGGGTGAAACCTACCTACCTAATGTGCTATATCAAACTTTTGTTGAAACTATGATATCGGTAGCTGTAGAACACGAGGGAAAATCGCGGAGTAAATTTTTCTCTATCATGGACACAGCAAAGTCGTTGAGTCTCTGTACACTTTTATATTTTATTCTCCTGTTTGCGACTATATATTTGATTACATATCTGTGATTATAGCTACATTATTACAATAAGTATTATTTTAACTTAGCCGAAATTCGAATGATGTGGTAACGTACGAGTAAGGTTTTAGACTTGTACGTCGCTGACCAGGGTTCAAATCTTACTGTTGGTACATAGTTTTTTTTTTTAAATAATTTATTATAGTTAATTAGATTTCATATGAAATGATTATTAAAAATAAAAGACATTAACCCTACATGTTACAGTCAAAACCTTGTTATAGCTTTCGAAGAATTATTTACGAGAAACTAATTCAATATCAAAATTAGTGGTAGTTACAGGGTAAGTTTGAACTACAAAAAGTTATTTCCTCGTTCCTTTGTTTTACTTAAATTTGATTAAAGTGGTTGAACAAGGAGTACTTGGTTCCTTTCAAAGTAAACGCGCTCTTAGTAACCTCGTTTCCGAGATTATACAGATTTTTCTTGCTAACACGGGACTAAATAATAAACAAATTGTTCACGGAAGTGCAGCAGAAAGTGGTTAATTAAGGAAACTTGATTACGCGTCGCGCATTTCCGTGGCGTTTTTCTAGGAATACAAATTGAAAGCGTTGAAATCGTGATCCTGGATTGTTATTCATACGATATATAGCGGTTTATGGTCACCACGAAGTCGTATATATTCGAAACGGTTACAAGGGACATTAAAACGGTGGATCGATTGAACGTGGCCAATTAAAACTTAATGGCGGCGAATTAAGCTCCATAAAAGCCGAAGGGTGAGATTTTTTATCGGGACCAGGTCCTCTTGGTCGTTTTTCCTCCTCTCCTCGAATAAATGTTCGCCAGCACACGGTGCTCGACTATGTTTTGCCCCTTTTCTGGTTTTCTCCGTCTTTTTTTTCGACGGAAACGCTGGCGGATTTAGATACACCGACGGAATTTTTCCGATCGTTTCGAATCGGAACCGCCGTAAGATCGCGAACGATACAACGAGCGAGAGGGTGTTAGACGACTGGTCCGTTTAAAAAGTTAAACGCAAGCAATTGGAACCCGATGGAACTCAATTAAACCCGATTAAATCCAATCGAATCTAAAGAATAGGATTTTTATACTGTTCCACTTGGACCCCTCTTCTTCTATAATCCCTATCTTCATTACCATCCACTCCTTATACAAACAATGTTCGATTATAATTAACTCGCCGTAAGGTTCGCAATCGGAGACATTTTTGCTAAAAGTATTATTTCGAACCAGATCTGGTTCTTTATCGTTTCTACAGCGAATCGTTGACCGTACCATCATCGAACGAATTAAAATTGCAATTTTTTGTCGTACCGCCGCCCCGTCCCAGCTTTCGTTGCTCTTTCGCCGCACGCGTGTGTACACACGTCCTCCGTGCGATATCACGCACGTAGCCGAGGGTGTACACACAGCATGGCGCAGGGGGAGGGGCAGGGGCACAGGGCCGTATCCAGCGACGCACACAGGCGCTCGCAAAGAGACGACTTTGGGCAAGAGAGGAGATACGGCGCATACGTAGAGAGGCCACATAGCACGGTACAGCCCCGAAGCATAGTCTCAACTCGACTCGAGCGGCTGAATCGATCCGCGAGCCTTCCCCTGCACGCTCTCTGCGGCCCCAGAACCCAACGTCGACCACCCACCCCTCCAGCACACCCCATGCAACCCTCTTTCTCTACCTCCGGCTGTGACTCTGCCTCTTTTCATCCCGCGTTCGACCTCCTCGACTCGCGTTCCTTCTTCGTCCTTCGCCTTCTGCCTCGCGTTTCTCCCTCCATCCCCTACGCCACTCCGATCGACCAACCTGGTCACGCGAACCTTTCAAAAATGCCTGGCTGGCCCTCTCGCGCGAAATTTCTTCGATATTTCGCTTCCGTTCGCCCGCGAACGAAGCCCGCCTCCGTTCTCCTTCCTCCACGAGTCACGATTTTTACGCGTTCTTCGACTGTCGCTTTACAACCCTTTCGACTTTACATTCGTTTGATAAAGCTGGATCTCGATTGACCGAGAATTAAGCGAACGCAGCGATGGTGTTTGTAAAATAAACGACGGGCGCGAACTGCTTGCAGCGTTTTCCTCGCGAAACGGGATTTTGCACGGGGTTCAAGGGCCTTGATTTTTGGTTTAACGATCGTGGATGTAGTTTCAGGATTGACAGGTTCATACCGATTTTTCGTTTGAAACTTTCCGAGGTAACTATGTAATTGATCATTTGACGGTTGTGGAACTTGTGGAACAATTTGATAATTCTTTGTACAGTCAAACGCAGAGATCAGCTTTTGTTACCTGACAATCTGTCAACGTATAATTTTGAAACTTTCCGAGGTAACTATGAGATTGATCATTTGACGGTTGTGGAACTTGTGGAACAATTCGGTAATTCTTTGTAAGGTCAAACGCAGAGATCAGCTTTTGTTACCTGACAATCTGTCAACGTATAATTTTGAAACTTTCCGAGGTAACTATGAGATTGATCATTTGACGGTTGTGAAACTTGTGGAACAATTCAGTAATTCTTTGTACAATCAAACGCAGAGATCTTTTATGCTAAATATTTAAGTGTGTATAATTAAGAATTTGAATAGTTAAATTTTCTTAGTTAAATCTTTCGACTCTTCGCTAGAATTTCAAAAATATACATAAGTTGGCAAGTCACACATGTTTGAAGAATGGATGTACGAGTGCGAGGGGATTTTTATTAATCGTCGGACATCCACGGAACGGTCCCCTCACCCCAGTATTTTCGGAAGGAAATATTTCTCAAAATGATGGTAATTTTTTTCACGTCAAGTGGCTCGTCGCATGGATCTCCACGACCGAGGGTGGATATCTTAGAATCGAATTTTCCCGAGTGGTTTACCTATAATAAATCGAATAAGTTAGCGAGTGAATTTCCACTTTGCGTTGAAGGTCAAGGTCAAGAAACCTATCCACCTTTTAACCCTTTTAAGATTTAATTTAAGATATTATAAATCATAAAACCCAGTGCAGACCTATGCACATATTTATGTCCGCGGACACGCGAACAAATATATGAAAACTGTTTATGGCATGCAGGTCTGATGCATGTTACATTTCGAAACAAATGTTCACAAACAGAGTTTTATACCGTTTTTAAACGTTTGTCATATTTATTATCGTGCAACAGATTTAATAAAATTTATCGCGCAACAAATTTATCGTACAAAAGGAACATCGTTCGAAAGTTGTCCCGCAGTACAGCAAAATAACAAAGGGTCTGTAATCCGAAAGGTCAGCGTTTGATAAGTACGAAGAGGAATTGCCATTCGTTTTCCGTGGACTGGAAAAAACGGTATCTTAGTTTGGGTCCATCTCTCATATCCACGTACATAGATCATGTACAAGCAACGCACTGAATCTCCGGCCTCGAAATATGACCGATTCAATTACGCACGTGTCTGGGAGGTAGGCACCTCCCACCGATGTTATCCCTCTCTGCGTCGGTGATTTGTGTCCCCGTTCATCTTTGCGGGTGTCTGAGGCCGGGTGTACACTCGCCACTCCAACCGGGTTCCAGCGAATACATGGACACACGGATTCGCGTTCATAGGCACGTATTTGCAGAATACAGCCATAGAACTGCGCACCCGTGCAGAGATACGGGGTGGCTAATGGAGAAATTCAGCCCGCAACGGAAACTGTTATCTCTCTTTCTCTATCTCTCTAATTCCGAGCGCGCGATTCTCTTTCTGTCCCTTGTCTGCGCGAATCTTTGCTCCTCGATCCTCCAACAGTGGTCCTGATCTTCTCTATTTAGAGTTTATTCGATGCGGATCGAGGAGTCCCGAGTGGAAAGGGCAGAGGGATGGAGGTTCCGTGCAACCGAGCCAGGGTCAATTTGAAACTTTCTCGGGCCGCTCGAGGGGAAATCTTGGAAAGGAAGCCGTATCGAGAGGATCCTTCCCCCGGGTCTCGTTCGACGCCTGCTACGGATGCAAAGCGTCTTACGTGTCGCTTAGCCTCGTTAATGCGACCGGCGACGTCCGGTTAAAAGTTTATTAACCCGTTGCGTGCGAGTACACATCTGATTCTTCATCTCCCCATTTGCTCCACGAAAGAAAAAGTACATACAGATAGCGTAGAAATTAGAGATCAAGATACGACAAACTCGGCTGCAGCCGAGGGTTGTGAATTAACAAGATTTTTAATCGATAAACAATCGAAACTGAAAATTTCCTGCAAGGAAATAGTCAAATATTTGCACCCTGTAATATCTGTAAATCAGCACGTTTTATGCATCGTTAATAAGAAAGTAACTAACCAAGAGGGTAACTTTTTTCCCTTCGCGCGATTCTCGATCGCAGTTAAAAGAGGATTAAGCTTGTAAAATGAATGAAGAAAATTTTAATCGGTTCCTCGCACTCCTACCCATCTCGATTTCATTTTATGCAGATCCAGTCTCGAGAGGAAGTCACGGAAGCGGCAAGCAGTCTAAGGTTAATTTGAAACTTTTCCGACTTGCTCCGGGCTCCGGTGTCCGAAAGAGAATACCGTATGAACTATATAGATTCCAGTGGTTCGTCCTGAATGAACAATCTTCCATCATTTTTTATCTCTTCGTTACAACTGCCATGTATTTGCGGAAGTTTACCTTCGTTTATTCTTTCGTTCGAATAATTATGTGGTCCAGGGTGAAGTTCGATAATTCTTACAACCTTGGGGTTGTAGATTATGTTGTTGGGGTATGAGCTTTTGGTGTGACAATAAACCATCTCGGTTATTCTTTTAGTCGAGTAATTATGTGGACCAGGGTGAAGTTCAATGATTCTTACAACCTTGAGGTACTGGGTCATATTGTTAGGGTGTGAGCTTCAGATGTGACAATTAACCATCTCGTTTATTTTTTCATCTTAATAATTATGTGGACCTGGGTGAAGTTCAATGATTCTTACAACCTTGAGGTACTGGATCATATTGTCTGTATATGAGCTTCACATGTGACAATGAACCATCTCGTTTATTTGTTCATCTTAATAATTATGTAGACCAGGGTGAAGTTCATTGATTCTTACAACCTTGGGGTTCTGGATCATATTGTCTGTATATGAGCTTCAGATGTGACAATCAACCATCTCGTTTATTTTTTCATCCAAATAATTATGTGGACCAGGGTGAAGTTCAACGACTTTTATAAACTTGAGGTTCTAGATCATATCGTTTGTGTATGAGCTTCATATGTGACAGTCAGCTACCTTCATTCTTTCATCCGAATAATTATGTACACCAGGGTGAAGTTCATTGATTCTTACAACATTGAGGTCCTACATCATATTGTCATTGTATAAGCTTCAGACAATCACCAGCAATTTGAAAAGTACCAAAAAGAAAAGAAAGAGAACACAGTGATAATACAGCAATAAGAGAGCAGAAACATGCATGGAATGGAAATCGTGATCAAATTTGCTCGGGCAAGTAGGATCCGTCTTCGGCAGATCAAAGACGGTATCTGTGGGTCCCTTTGAAAATACTTGTCGGAGGACAGGAGTCTGGAGCTTAATATTCGAAATGGCAGTCGCGTACAGCTGGAATATCCAAAGTTGGCGTTAACTTCGCGGCGATAAGGAGCGGTACGACGAGGGAACTCGTTCCGGAGGGGGTGCAACAACGTTTTCGAACGGTCTTACTCGCTCCGATTTCCGAAACATCGAAGGGGATGGGATGTACTCGAGTAATCTGCGTATCGATGATGGCTCGATGTCTCCATACAGCTGCGAATCTGTATACACCACGGCGTATCGATTCGACATCTCTCTGGGTCGGTTCTATCTGTCTCCGTGACATTTACCTACGTAACGTCGTAATAACTGCTGTGTTGCGCTCGCATGCCAGATAAGGGAAACGTGTGACATACATAAATACCGATGCTGCGAATTCGAAATCAGCGGGGAAGATAATACTGTTATTATTTATCGAATAACGAGCTAACGCTGTTAATTGCTGTTGCAAAGACTCGTTGGTATAAAATATCAAATTCAGATTGATACGAGTCACGCCTTTTACGTGTCCTGTGCAGTCAACGCTCATTTTGATATCTTTAGAACGTCGGGTGTTTGTGAATTTCAGTTTCAATCAAGTTTGCAGACAATGTGGTATATGTTTGTCAATTTTAAAAATATAAACTTGAGAATTAGGAACTTTGGGAATTTATGAATTCAATAATTGATTATTTACAAAGTTGAAAACTTGCAATTTCAGTTTCAATCAAGTTTGCAGACAATGTACTATATGTCTGACAAATTTTTAAAATATAAACTTGAGAGTTTGGAGCTTCGGGAATACATGAATTCAAGAATTGAATATTTACAAAGTTAAAAACTTGCAATATTTGTCAGTCCCATATCCGTAGACCTCCAGACACAGTCCTCAAATTCGAACAACCCCAAATTCGAACAACCCCAAATTCTTAACCTCTGTGAAATGCACAAAAATCTTTAAAAATAAACGAGATGTGTATTCGGTCTCTAATCGCAATGTCACATTCGCAATTGCGAAGATAGGAGAACAGATCGATGGCACGCGGTCAAGACGATCGAACGTAGCTGCGTTTCCGGCGCGCTTAATATCCGGGAATTAGCCCTGGAGCCTTCCGCGCCATTTATTAGTTCTCGAAAGGTTGGCGTGTAATATTGATGGGGTGAAAAAGCGGCCAACGGGTTATGGGGAGTCAGATATATCCAGTTATAGACTATTACCTCCGGAAATGGAGAATCGATATGCGCGTTTCAGTCGGATTGGAGATTAGAATATCGGGGATGCGCGTGGAGCTTTTTTTTCTACGATTTTCTCGAATTGCCCGTGTTTTTTTTTCGTCTTTCTCTATGATCGCTATAGAATTGGTAGGAATCATGGAATCGTTAGTTCCGTAACCGGTAGCGAAACATCGTGCCAATTACGTTCGCGACTACAGGAAGTAAGCTGCTCGAATAGCGTCGATAACTGGCTGAGCGTGTCGTTTGCCGTCAACGCTGTTCGCCGGCGAAACTTCCGCTAGAAAATCTTCATCGTGGCGTAGATAACACGTAGATTAGTCTAAGCGAATGGAACAGGTTGGATAAGTCGGCAAATATTAACCTAGAGCGAACATCGCTTCGGAGGAACGTAATTCGCAGGGAATTCTCTAACACGCTGTTCAAATCTTTGTTCTCTCTTGTGTAGCTTATAAGATTCCTTATTATTCTTTATTTTTATTGCGATTATCAAAGTGATTATAACTTGCATGCCGTACTTAATTTCAGTTACTTTACACGGTGATAAAAGTTCTTACTTTTAAAACGACATCGAGTGATTAATCTATTACGCCGTTGACCCACTTTTAAATTCCGTAAAAACCTTAGAACGTTCTTTAACCTTAGAAGAAACAAAATTGATTCGCTAGTCAACGCGCGTTAAGTATTCTAAACAGCAAAATGGACACGGCGGAAAGCAATTAGTTTGAAGCAGGAATTGCTTGGAGGGGTGGGGTTGGCGGAGGAAGCGTAGTCGCGCTATTACCGTAATTTCACTTACATGCTTTACGTCCAAAGAAGGATTCCAATCAGCGGAGAGGTTCTGGTTCCGTGGATTCGTCGGTTGATTACATCGAAATCGACCAACGGGCACGAGTCGCTAACTTCGAGTCGTTCCTCTACGGGCGTAGAACGAGGGTGGGTAGATCAAGTGCCCGTCGTGGCCCTCGGTGCGTGCTGCGACGTTGGAGGTCCATTCAGGGACTAAGAAATATTAACATTATTATACTTCATAAATTGATAGCAACAAGATATATGTATCTTTAACATATCCTTCAAGACAAGTCCAATTATGATTTGCATAAATAACATAATACTAAATTGACAGAATATTTCAACTTTGTTTGTCTGTTTTAATATTGTAGCTGTGATTGGTTCTTACTGATCCGACAAATAAATCAGAGTACAAGGGGTTAAGTATAATACATTCTTTGCATGATGACCAGACACCCCGACTTATGGATAGGGGAAGTTTTATAAAAGAAAACAGCTATAGCCTCTCTACTAGGAAACTAGCTATAATTCTATTCGACCAGAAATATTTTTGATTTTGAGATCCGAAATGGATCGAACAAAATGGTAGGCAGTGCACCCTTTGATTAAAACAGCGTTGAAGACGCCTCTCTGCTAGGAAACTAGTCATAATTTTATTCGACCAGAGTGCATAGAAATATTTTTGATTTTGAGATCCGAAATGGACCGAACAAGATGGTAGGCAGTGCACCCTTTGGTTAAAGCAGCGTTGAAGACGCCTCTCTGCTAGGAAACTAGTCATAATTTTATTCGACCAGAGTGCATAGAAATATTTTTGATTTTGAGATCCGAAATGGACCGAACATGGTGCACCCTTTAGCCACGGTAAAGTTGGGTATGGCTTTGATTCTCACGCTCGTCGTTGCGTAAGCGCCAATTAGGGAGTCACGGTTAAAGTCCTTACGGACGATAAACGCCCGGACGAGTTAACTCGCAATAATAACGGTCGCTTAGCGGCGATAATGGCCGCTGATTCAGCGCTATTTTGACTCGCGCCACGGCCATAATCGCGTGGCTTGCGATTTTCCAATCTGTATAAACACCGACGGTCAGCAAATTAACCCTCGACATCGGCCCACGCCGACTGCGCCGGGTTCATCCTCGCGCCGTCGCTTCTCTGCGCTTGTCTTCTTCGCCCTGTCTGCCGTCTACCGTCTGCCGGACCGACCCTCCTTTTCCGTTGACGAGTCGGTAAATGCTGAGTATTTAGGATTCGCGAGTTTCGTCGTGTAAACTGAGGCGAAGCTACCAGTCGTGCAAATATTTGATTTCTAAGTCCCGATAAAATACACCCCCATATCCCTTTCTGCCTCCCTTCTCTCTTACGGGTAGTCCTATGGGTTCGGGCGTGTCGGTTTCGGCTGCAGCTTCCTACGGTCGGGGATCATTAAAACGATTATTAGGGAAGTTGTTTAGTCAGGAGCCGGGATAAGTAAGAGGTTATTGCCTCAGTGCTTCGATGAAGGTTTGCGGTTTAAACCTATAAGTGGTCGATGAATTATTTATATTCAAGAAATTCGAGAATTCTTAGAAAAGAAATTGAGAAAGTTTTGAAATCTCTGGGTTTACATAATTGATTTATGTGAAAGATGCTTTACATGTTCAAAGGAATGAAAATTTCCCTAAAATTCCTTTCTGTTATCCAACGTGCAAAAGACTGGAACAATTATTATATTAAATAGCGATTACAAAACAGTTTGAGTAAGAAAAGGTTGCAACAGTCGTACGCGAAAAAAGATGACCAGAAGAATAATTCTTAAAACGTTTTGTACATCACGCGAACATTGTTTTACAACTGGCGGGAAATTCATTTAAAGTCTCGTTGAAGCGTACGATGGTTTTTCGATTGGTCGAGGGGGTATTTCGGAGAGTTATATGAAATAGCATGGAGGAGGAGACCAGGAGGGTATTTCCAGTGGCAGTCGGGAGCAGATGCGATTTTTCGCTGGTCCCTTTGTCGATCACCGTTTAGATATTTTTTTCACTGAACGCCGACAGAAAGTTTCGTTCCCGTGGAAAGCAGTTTTCGACGTTTCGTTCACTATTTCGACGGCCATTGTCGGAGCAGACTGCGTCCGCCCTGTTGGAAGGCAGCCAACGACGACGAACGAGCGGAAGGGAATTTCCCTGTAATTTATTTAACAACGAAGCCCGACGTGGAAAAATTCATTGGTTAAAATCGTCTGGACGTTGGTCGAACGGACGGACTAACGACGTTGGCCGGCAACGCGGAAGGAATTCGTGTGCTTAAACCGGAAGTATTAGCTTCTCGAATAGCAAGTGGTCAATTAGATGAATACAGAAAATAACGGTACAATTTTCGACATAAATTACTAGTAAGTATAGCGTTCTAACTTCTTGGATAATTCATTCGATCATTCGATGTAGGACACAAAATTACAGCTGCAGGCTCTTATTATATTGCCAGGAAGGATGGATTACTCTCGGTATTGATGCATATAACTGATTATATGTAACATTACGTGTTACAGTGTAACATCACGTAGGGAAAAGCTATTAACGAGAGTCCGTAAATTGGTCGATTTATTATTCAGGTGTCAAGGAAGTTGACTAACATTCTCTAACATCTCTATAATTATATTTGAATATAAAGAATTAGGTACACATGAAATTAGACACTAAGCTTTTTCATACCTATAATAATTTTTAAATTTCTCATACATGACTTGCATAAATAATTTAATTAATTCTAAATACTGAAAGAAATCTTCAAACAACATTCTAACACCAGCCAATCAGTCTTCCCAGTCTTATGGGAAGAATATTATGAAAGAGTTTGAGCATCTACTCTTCGAATTAGAGTTACTATATTACTTCTATGTCGTGGACTAATATGGTCCAAACGCAGCCGCTAAAGGAACTAATTTCCTTTATTCGAGGACGGAGTTGAAAAGCTTTTGGAAACACAAGTTTGTTGCATGCTGGGTGCACAGCACGGTCGACGCTTTGGCCAGTGCTTAAAATTTCACGGAACGCTCGAAGCGCGCGTACGTCTTGGTTGAAAGTCGAAAGATATTTCGAGCGTATTTCGCGTCTGCCGGGGCGTATCCATTTCACATGATTATCGTGGCCATTCAGAAGATCGGGGAGATTGCAACCCTCTTTCAGTGAGCAGCGAACGCGTCTGGTCCCGTCTAAAGGCATTCGACGAAGAAAACGAAGACTGAGAGGAGGTGGTGGTGGAGGAGCAGGAAGAGGAGGAGGCAAAGTGGGCTGCCCTCCGGTCGATACTCGCCTGCCCGCTCCGCGTTAAACCGAATTTAACAAACCCCAGGCTTCGTCTATGGCTGCCACCGACACGTACGCCACTGTGTTTTATGCTCGAGTTTGCAAAACGCGTTTCACCAACGTTAACTGTTTCTATGCGTGCTTTATTTCCTGTCTACGAAACACCGATTTCTGCTTAGCGGAATCAGTGAAACTTCGGACCTTTATCATCGCTCAACCACTTAGCGGGGATACAAATATAAATTGTCAGATTCTAACGCAAAGTTTCAATTTCTTTTACTGTGGATCTTTGGATATGGTCTTTTTAAAAAGCCTTGTAGGAAGATATTAATGATATGTATAATTTACGTTACTAGGGATGTAGAAATGTGGAGGTACTGGGGAAGATATAGGAATATGGTAGCTGCTTGTGGATACAGCGATGTGTCATCGATCTGGGTCTGTAGGAATAGGAATCTAAAAAAAGATCTGGGGATGCAAGATAAATTGAGGACCGAATATAAAGTATGCAAATATGCAGGGATTTGGGTACATAAAAGTTTGGAGATATAGTAATCTGGCAATAAAGGTATTCGGTGACCTAGAAATCTGTATGTAGGTAACTAAATATTCACCTAACCAAATAGGTTACTAGTTATCTAATGATTCAAGGATCCAAAGACGTAGCAATCCAAAATTCCATAGTTTGCAAAGAGAGTACCCGAAGAATGCGTGTCTCAACGTTTTGGTTTCACAATACAGAAATTAAAAATAATTTTGAACTGCTCTGAACTATTAACCTCATTGCCACAAATTTTGCAGCATTTCAATGTGAATACGCATAAACGACTTCCGAAAGAGACAATAACACAAAGTAATTTAGATTTTGTTTTTTACAATAATAAGATATCCTGCATAAAAACGAGTGCGTATAGGTTGAGTTACAAACGAGAGATAATTATTTTGGGAAAATGAAAATTCCTCGGTTATGTATTCACGTTGAAATGATATATATTTCGGATGTACGTTTATTATGATTATAGAATAAATGTTCCGGGGCCGCATTACATTCGCGAAAATCTCATTAAGCGATAAACAAGAAAATGAATTTAACGTATGGATTAACCGCACGCGTCGACGCGTGTGTAATTGACTTTTAAACAAACGTTACGCGATATATCACTTTGTTCGCGTGTTTTGTAAACGGATTTCGAGCTCGTATATAATGATCATCCGATGAACGACTCGATTGTTTTTACGAAAATTATCCGCGAGTTCTTTCGACTCTTTTAATCAGCATTCGCTGAAATGAAAACGTTTAAATTTAAACCGGCGCATTTCAGATAAAATCTCAACGTGCATGTAAAGTTAGTAAACGTAAAGGTTACAAATTAAAAAGTAGATATTAAACAGTTGCGTTATCAAGATTTTTCTCAATGTAATCTTTCTAACTTTCGAATCTTCAAATTCCTAAATTGCTAAACCTCGAACTCCGAAGTTCCGAAGTAGAAAGTTTGTAAATTTGAGAATTTACAAACGAAAAAGCCTCTTCCCCTAATTCATCTAAAGAAGTTTCACCGGTGTACATTCGAAGTTAAATCACGATGATAGCAGTTTACAAAATGTATCAAATGAAATGCGGGTATTATCCTCGAAAAAAAAAACTCAAAGAGCATTGAGTAAAAAGGTGAAAAAAGCAGCAGAACGTAGGTGGAAAAGCGTGGCTGTTCATCAGCGGTCAAAGGACACCGCGATCGCCGCTCGAAAGGGAGAAAAGTATCAAGAAGGGGCGGCCCCGAGTCCGACGTCGGGCCTGCTCATGCGTCAAAGTAAATTAAACAAACACCGTCTCTGTGGCCATGATGCCGCCACCGCGAGTAATACATTTTATGGACGATTTTCCGAAACGCGCATCCCTCGCTCCTGTTCCTCGTTCATCCTGACGCAGGCCGCGTGTGTGGATGCGTTAATCCCAACCCCCACGGCTAACCCTCGCGGTTGAATGCGCCCAGCTAAAAGCCACCACTACTACCGGCAACGCCGCCGCCATTCATCCATGGGGGTGCTTTCCATCCACTCTCACCCTCCTCGTTTTTCCTTCAGCCCGTTTGCCTCCTGCCCCAACTACCCCGTTCCTACGACCGTTGCGACCTCTCCAGAGCACAATAGATTCCTGTAACTACCCCTATCTACGCCACGAATCGAATGCCTGTTTGTGTATTCGAGAGTGTACGGTTATTTGCCGGACACTGGCTGGTAAGCAACCAACCAGTCACGTACACATAGAACCGATGTTCTACTGCTCTCTATGAAGTATCCGAGACCACCCCAGTTGCGGGGATGCTTCATCTCGAGTAACGACTCGACGGTTCTTTCGAGCCACTTCTCTTTTCTTGCTCGTTCCTCTTCTTCGGGACAAGTCTTTTCTTCGTTTTGATATTTATAGCGATTTCGGCTTGAGATCATCTCCGACTCGCTCTCGTATATTAAGCTGCATATATGTACGCTTGTATCACCGCTACGTATCGTCGTTGCGACATATATTAGTTTCTGACACACTTTGATACGCATACTCTGTCCAAAATGATACGTAATGATAACGCGCCGCATGTAGACACTGCTTTATGAATATACAGTTTCAATTTCCAGTCATTATAACGCTCTAGAAACTAATCCTACTTTACTCGACTGTTTCTTATCAAGAAATTAATAAAACCACATCTGAAAAGTAATCAAAATTTCGTTTGCTCTCGAAAAACATTTATTTATTAAAGAAATCTCAAATGCTAATCAACAAAATAATTTCCATTATTTTCTAACGCTTTTTGTTAGCGTAAAGGCAATTGCTCGATTCCCTTTTTAAAAAAGTCCTTCAATTTTTCATTGAAAAACTTTGAAGTCATCGAAGAAATTTTGATTACTTTTCGGTATCCCCAATATTATAAAAATTAAACTTCAGAAATTTTTTATTCGTCATCTTGAGCTTGATGTAAGTTTATTATAAATTTCTAAAAAAAAAATCCTATTATAAAACTACTGATTCGTTGCTCAACAAAGCTGCGCACTGTATGCTTATTGTTAAAACGAAAGATGAAAAAAAGAGGCTGTGAAGTCGTTTGCCACTTTTCAATCGATCCATTCGATTCGATCGCAGTTCTATTCGGTCATTACCAACATAATTGTCGATCAACGATTCCACTCGGGGTAGAAGCGTTGTTTCAGCGCTGGCCGCGTTCGAATGCGAAGCATCGTTTATTTGATCGCGAGTTGGCCGGTGCTCGACGCTGCTCTCGACACTGATCTGTCGGTTAATACGTCAGAACGATCTATGTAAATGGAAAGCGTCCGGTTCGCGAACGAGCTGCTATTACACAGGCATCGAACCACGGCTAAATCGGACTGAAAAAAAAAAACAAGAAAAAATGTTAGTCGTCGTGCGAATCAACTCATTTCAACGAATACGTTTCGCGCGAAATCGGTAATTCTTTCGAACAAGAACTTTCTTCTTCATTTTTTATCGTCATTTTTGTAGAATAATTGAGGGTTTGGGGAATAAATTTTATTAAGCGGTTTGAGAAATAAAATGGATGGACTGGTCGCCATTTTGAGACGCTTCTTTTGTAACCTTCTTTTAGTCAGAATTCAGTGTTGTTTTAGAATATTATATTGGTGTCTTCTTTTTGGAGGTTCAAATCGGGAGTACTTTACATACAATGTATGTGATAGTTATTTAATTATAGAGTTATCGTTTCTTTCGTATACAAATAGATTAATTTATTGGTGTAAATAAGGGTTGCATCCATGGAAAATTCATCAGAAGTCCAGATTTCAATTGAGCAATTTTGTACACCGAAACTTTTTCTGAATTTCCCAACGCAATAAATAATCGCAGCTCGACAACAACAATATAATAAATAACTGAAAGCAATCGCTGTTTCCAAATATTGACCGCGTTTCGAACGTATCGCAACAGAACTATTTTCCTATAAAAGTATCGAACAATATACAGAATTATAATAAACGTTACGAAATGATACACGTAGCGGCACCGAATTTGATGGGTTGTTTTTTAATTTTGTCGAGCATCTACAATCTGATCGTATCGTTGTTAATACACGCACGAACGGACGTAGGAAGGGAGTCTCGCGCTCTTTCGCCAATTAGTCGTTCGTCTATAATTCCCGTTAATCCGCGAGTCGGCCGGAAATCTGCACATTTAAATCACAATGCGATCAGCCAATTAGTCGCGCTCGTTTGTAGCCGTCGCTCGATTATCAATTACCGTGAGACCGTTCTAACGACCAACAGGGGAGAAGAGAGGCGGCTTAAGCTCTCTAATTCAATTTTCCGCGGAACCTCGGGGATCGACCGTTGGACGCGGCCGCGTGAAAATCCGCCGGGAAGAATACCGCTCCGCTTATTATCCGCTCGGCCGCAGAGCGGACCGTTTAAACGCGAATATCGTGTTTGATCTGCGATCAACGCGCTCTCGGACACTCTTCGTTTTTTTTTATTTTCACCGTCCTGTTCGACTGCCACTTGATTAGTCGACTCTATCTGACAATGGTAATGGACGTCCATATCCTCTTCTGAAAATTTTCGAGCAAATCGAACATTGTTGAATTTCCGAATCGAGATGTTCCAATCGAAGATATACTGAATATTTATTGTTCGATTAACGAGATGTGTATTTATTGTAAGAAAGCTGAGTTTACTGTCAGACGGTGGTAAGAATCGAGACACGGGGGTGCAATAAAACGGTGTCCTCAGGTAGTATTGACTTTTGCGAGGAGACGGCGCCAACAGGCACGATTTCACGATCGTACCGTTAAAAATGCATGGGCATATCCTCAGCGGGATCAATGAATGTTACAGTTTCTGCGGAGGTGTTTAGTAACTCGGTTACCAACCCTTACGCTAAGCTGCATAGAAATTTTGAAATTTCGTAACGACAGATAACCATCGCTAAGGTAATGGAAGAACAAGTTGTATGAAATTCTTTCCGAAATAGAATAAAATTGGAAAACAGGTTGTACGATACGCTTTGGATCACTTTCGATAGCAAATCGATCATTCGGTTGTACCCAGGTAAAAATGAACCGTTCTCTTGTACTAAATTACCGTTTGCCAGATCTATTGTGTCCATGAAACGTTGCCGTTTCTTTGAATTCCTCGCGTTCCACGATATTCCCCGGCGCAAACACGAACAGACAGACAGTTTCCAATTGTTTCTCTCGTTCGGAATCTACCTCTCCGTCTCTCTCGTTCGGTCGGAAAGGAATTTTCTGCATCGAGATATCGGTCGAGCAGAATTTTCCGACAATCGTAAAATTATCGAATCGTTCCGCGTCGTCGATCGACAACCACTCTCGCTTCTCACCCTCTCTTTTGCCGGCACACGTCGCACCCCTAAGTATTTACCCTTCTTCGAACGAGATGCACTCGCGATTCTTTCGAACCCTCTGCACGCACTCGCGCTCGTATTTGCGCGCGTTCTCTCTTCTTCTCGCTCGAATTTCCTTTCTCCTTTCCTTTCCCCTTTCGGCTCACGGCGCTGCACACTTCTTCCCTCTTTTACACCGACTCGTCCGTCGCCTACGTGCCTTATTAAAACGTTCTTCAACCGCCTGCGCGTTACAACCAAAGTACCCTCGTGGCGTTTGCACCGACTTTATTCGCGCGAGTTTAAGATTACATTCCTTCGAGCCTGCATCTTCTCGCTGCCAAATTTTTGGTTCGATTTTAGTGCCAGATGCTAATACACCCTTTACTTAGATAACCAAGAGAGTTTCTTATTTATCTTCGACTTTGGAGATCAGAAAATTTTTGTATTTTCATATTCAGAATTGTGGTGTGTCTGTGAAAGATGTTGTATGTTGAATGTAACGAAACTTGCTTGTAATGAAGATTGGTGCAAAGCGAACAAAATTGTCTTTTTTTGTGATCAATGTCGATGCCGAAAGTTCTAAAAAGAATCTGTTTGTATTTAAAGAAAAGCGAAGTACACATTGCATTGTCAGAAGTTGAGGTATTAAAACGGCGAGAATTTTAATTGCACATTATGAAGTTCCATTCGTGTTTTGTTGTATTACTTTCATTTAATTATCTTCCATTAAATAAATTCCAATAATTATTTTATCTATTATAATTATTCTACAGAATAGTAATAAAGAAGCTCATTTTCTTCCTGCATAATCGTATTTCTAATAATAATTCCATAAAACAGCTCCGTACGTAGAATTCCTTAGTAGCTACTATTTATTTTATTTTCGAAAAGAAATCATTCTATAGAATAACAATAAAAAAGTTCATTTTCTTTCTGCATAATCGTATTTCTAATAATAATTCCATAAAATAGCTCCGTACGTAGAATTCCTTAGTAGCTACTATTTATTTTATTTCCGAAAAGAAATTATTCTATAGAATAACAATAAAAAAGTTCATTTTCTTTTTGTATAATTATATTTCTAATAATAATTCCATAAAACAGCTCCGTATGTAGAATTCCTTAGTAGCTGCTATTTATTTTATTTTCGAAAAGAAATTATTCTATAGAATAACAATAAAAAAGTTCATTTTCTTTCTGCATAATTGTATTTCTAATAATAATTCCATAAAACAGCTCCGTATGTAGAATTCCTTAGTAGCTACTATTTATTTTATTTTCGAAAAGAAATTATTCTATAGAATAATAATAAAAAAGTTCATTTTCTTTCTGCATAATCGTATTTCTAATAATAATTCCATAAAACTGCTCCATATGTAGAATTCCTTAGTACCATTTATTTTACTTTCGAAAAGAAATATAAAATATTTAGGAGGATCAATGTTCATAGGAACATTGGAGGCATTAGAGCATGCGTTTATTGTACACACTTGGAAAATTTCGGAGCATCAACGCGCATCGATCAACCGTGAAAATGGCTATCGTGAATTCTCCGCTTCAATCCGGCGAGCATTTTTCGCTCGTGATTGATATTAATTCGGCTAGCGAGCTGTCGCGCGCATGTTTTTCTCTGCGAGCGGGTCGGGAGAGCAGCTTGATTAGTCGAGATGTTTTTTCCATTCCGGCGATATAATCGCTTTTCACGAAATTAGACCGACGCAACGGCTGAAATATTAATTTGAAGTCCGGCGACGAGCCGGTTTATCGCGTGTTTCGACGACGCCAATTTTCCCTGGTAATTACTCGGCTTGGGAAAAACGCGGCGAACGCTGTGCTAATTAACGGCGGGCCAATGAGCGCGAAAGCATCAGGAATTTTGTTTCTTCTCGCTAGAATCTCGACTACGAACCTGGTATAAACTATGGAACACCACTTTCGCGATTGTTGACCCACTTTACCTTCTTCCGATATTCTTTCTAACGTTGCTGCGCATTTATGTACTAACGCGAGCATGTACGTTTAATGTTACTGAAACTTCGAGGTTATGGGTAACGTAATCTCAAATCGATACGTCAGTCTTCCTAATCGAAATGTCGTTTATTTTATATCAAATTTTGTATTATTATTTTTAACGTTTTAGAAAATATACTTAAATTCAGCAGTTGATTAATTGATCCAGAAATTATTGATTAATTTTGAGTATTTGTTACAACTATATCGCAATTATACATGTAATTATACATTTACGTACAATATTTACATGCATACATTAATTATACATACAATTATACGTTTTAATTATTGCTAATAGAAATTAAATACAAGATTGTTAACAGAAAAGAGAATGTAGTATGACAAGAAGAAAAATGACAGCTTTGAGACAACAAGTTTATTCAATTTATTGACAAGTTTTGGAATTCTGTTCCCATTTAGACCACGCCATCAAGGTTTCATCTGATGTTACCCCCGGGGAGGTTATTGTTTTGTTTATGGGGTGTGATAACTGCTGGGCATCGGGGCAATCTCCCGGAGTAATGCGAAGGCATCGCAACGCAAATAAACCACGACGTGTCAGCTCATTTTCGCCAAAATTCCATATTTCCCAAATTCCTCGCTGTCGAAGTCCTGAAATTCTCCCAACTCGTCAAAATTCCGAAAACTGCCGAAGTTCTCCAATCTGTAAAATTCGGAAATTTGCCTGGAAAATTCGCCGAGAACACGAAGCTTGGTTTTTTCCGTAAAAGAATCGTGCTGTCGTATACGCAAAGTGTAGCAATTTCGAAAGTTGATAGAAATCTGCTTTGACACGTGCAAGCTGTTTTTAACCGTTGAAATCGGCGTAGAACGAAACCGAGGCTCGTAAAACAACGTTAACTCGATTTGAGCGTCACTGCGAGACTGCCGTAACTTGTCAGGGATTCCAGAGAGTTGCAAAGACCGAGGGGACCGAGAGAGGCGAAGGGACGAATAGGTAAGTGAATCTACTACATCGGTTCGACGGGGGTTCCGATTGCTTTGGGCTATTCTCTCCTTCTTCGATACCAGCCTCCCCCTGTTACATCCCCCTTGCTTGCTTATCCATGCCGGGCCGACTCACCCTCTCTTCGCGACCACGCGTTTGAGGCCGATCATCGTAAACAAAATGAAAAACGTTCGTAAGATAAACGTACCGTTAGTGACCACCTATTTATCTTCTTTCGTTAAAAACGACAAATAACGCTATCGATCTGTACCATGAAACAGTTAGTATTTTATACAGATTTTACATATTACATAGCGAGTGTTTGTTCTTTCTAACCTTTTTCAACATTTGAATAGTATAGAAAAATATACATGTACTTTTTCCGTAAACGCGAGCGAAACGTACAAAATATTTTTCTGCGGCCTTTACTCAGCAAACTAGTGCACAACAAACTTGACGTCTTTCCTCCTTCTTCGACTTTCTCCCAGTGTTTTCCGTCTCGTTTCAGCCCTTTCACCCCCCATCGCGCACTTCGGCGAACGTTAGGTCCTCCGACGCCTGCACCCTCTCTCGAACACCCTCTTGCTCGTCCCTCCCTCATCCGGCATCGCCTCGCTCCATCCCTGTGCATATCATCCTTTTTGACGCGTGTCTGCGTCAGTGGTGCGCAAGTTGCCTCGGAAAATTCTCTTGATCCCATAACCGGCGGGTCTCTCGCGTTCCCTCGATTTTTCCGCTATTCTTTCTTGATTTTTCAATATTTCAAACATCGTCGGAATACGAAAACACCCGAGCACGGCGTTATCCGAGGGTTGGAAAGCGAGCCGACACGACGCAACGCGACGCGACGTCTTTATCGTGTTTTCGCCTTTCGCGGTCTCCTCCGTGGAGGCCTGCTGTTCGACGAGGCGCGATAAAAGGATTTCCTAGGTCACTCGCGACCAACTCGCTTCTCTTTCGTATTTTGGATACGTGAGCGCAAATTGAATTATCGGATGTCATCCCTTAGGTATCGCATGTTGATCGACATGTTTCTTCGTTTCGCTTTACGATGCAAGAGTTTAAATTTAAACATGATTTTAATTAATTGTATTTGGTAGCCAGGCAAAAATAGCAATAATTCTATTGATAATGTCTGAAGAAGGTGAAATAGTTTCATAGATAAATGAGTTTCATAGTATATTACTTTATGTAATTTTGCAATTGGATGCAACGTAGACTTTAATTTAAACATGATTTTGACTGGGTGGTAATTTCATTTGTAACAGTTCATTGGATAATCCTGAAACTGTCGTAAACAGCTGTACTAATTGAATTTGGTAGCCAGGCAAAAATAGCAATAATTTTATCAATGATGTCTGAAGAAGATGAAATTGTTTCATAAATAAAAGAGTTTCATTTTGCAGCTGTATGCAACGTAGACATTAAATTTGAACATGAGTTTGACTGGTTGGTAAAATCATTTATAATATTTCATTTGATAATTCTGACTGTCATAAACAGCCGCACTAACTGTATTTAATAGCGAGGTAAAAATATAAATAATTTTATTAATAATATCTGAAGAAGATGAAATAGTATCATAGATAAAAGAGTTTCACTTTGCAGCTGTATGCAACGTAGACTTTAAATTTGAACATGAGTTTGACTGGTTGGTAAAATCATTTATAATATTTCATTTGATAATCCTGACTGTCATAAACAGCCGTACTAATTGTATTTGACAGCGAGGCAAAAATAGCAACAATTCTGTCAATAATGTCTGAAGAAGATGAGATAGTTTCACAGATAAAAGAGTCTCATAGAACATTATTTCATGTAATTTGTTTATAATGTATGCAACGAAAAGTATAACCGATTTTTTAATAAACAATCGACAAGTTAAATAAATTCACCCTGATCCACTATCGTAGTGGAATAAGAATGGAAAAATAAATAAAATATTTGTGAGAGTAGCAGAAATGACTCTGGTGTAAAGAACGGTAGGGGGTGGCTGCGGGGTGAGTACATCGCGTTGAGTATTTGTACCCGCGAGAGGCAAGATGAAAGGGACATAAGGGGTAGGGAGAAAGGGAGGGGAAAGAAAGCAGGGTTAAGGAAGATAAAGAGCGAAAGGAGCAGAGTGACGCATATAGCGAGGAGCCGAACGCGACCGAAGGAAAACGAAGAGAAGAGATTCGACTGTGTGCGTGCGAAAGGAGAAGAGAGAAGAGCGAGTGGTATTCGACCCTCTATAGGGAAATATCCATAATGCGCATTTGCAATTTCAATGCCTCGTCGAGCCCCGGCAAGTTGCCGAAGCAGAGCCACCCCCCGAACCTTCGTGCCGTTCCCCGTCGTCTCTCGCCTTCTCATTCTCAGCCTCTTCTTCTTCTATTTCTTCTTCTCGCAAGTTCGCCTGTCTCTCTTTCGCCCTTTTACCTCTCCATCCATGGAGCGCTATAACGCCTCGAGCAACCCCTTACACGCAACAACCCAATCCACCTATTCCGACGTATCTGCACGCTTGGCTTTCCTCGCGAGCTATTCCGTGGATTCGCTCGTCTTCGACTCGGCTTTCAATGTTTTCCATTGTTGCGTTTTATTGGTGGTTCTTCCCCAGTCAAATTCGCCCCTTTCGAGGCTCTCTGACAATCGTTCGTAACCTATACATTGACCCACTTCGATTTAGGAATACTGCTGATTATTGTGGATGTTAGGTTCTGGATTAGGATATTGTGTAACCTAGGATAACGTCAGCTCATCTAAACTAACTTGACCCGTTCTATCATACAGGTCTAACCGTTAGGTTACATTTTTGGTACAATTCAACTTATCTGTTAGATAGAATACTTAAATTTAAGTAGTATAGCCTTCCAGTTTACTTAGAAGTTCAGGCGAGAGTAAATGGATTTCAACGATGAAATTAAATGTGGTGTCTATTCATCTAACATTTTAACGATGGTATCGTTCACGAGGCTCCTTTAGTAGACAATCTTTTCGCATCTAGTGTATCCTTTTTAACGATACCTTGAATCGTAAAATTTCGTTATGAAACAGCAATCGCCGCAATAATTCTAGCCATCGACTTCACCCTCTCCCCTCAGCACATTTGATCGATCGCGTTCGAATAATTCGGCATAAAGCAGAGAGCGCAGAGTCGTCCAACGAATTATTCAACGAGTAAAGTGGGTATCAGCGGAACGAATCACGTCACCCGTTATACGAGCGAGCAGCTTGCGAAAGGTAGGAAAAGCGGTCCGCGAAATGGCACGTAACCCGATTCGATGCGTTGGCCATTTCGCGTGGCCGTAGCTTCGATAAATCTGACGTCGATTGAAATATCGCTTTCTTCGATATCCCTCGCAGCACTGATTTTAACTCACCATCCGTCCCGCTCTCCGTGCAGCCAATTCCTATGTACTTAAATCTCTGCTCCTTCTTTCGCGCCGGGGTTGAAAACGTTTCCCGTTCGCCCGCTGTTTCTCGTTCGGGGCGCGGCGTGGCGCGACGGGAACGTGTGCGACAGACGAGAGCCGAGGGAAAATAAATTCCAGGGTGGAAAGTAACGACCACGATATGAAGCTTGCTGAATTTCATTCGTTCTCTGTCCCTACCCACGAGGGCTGCCACGGCTGCTACTCTTTCTCCTCTGCCGCGAGGAAATGTCGATACAGCTTCGCCTTTCCTTCCAAACGCTGCTTTCACAGATCAACCTTTCTACTACTTTGCTTTATAGTTATTAATTTTACTACTATTTTAACACCAAAGTTACTCTATTATTAAAATTATCAAGTCTTTAACCTACGATTTTGGCATCAGTCAAGTATTGCAATATTAACCCCTTGCACTCCTGTGTCGAGTGTAGCTCGACATCACATTTCTTTTGGATCTTATGAACAATTCAGATAAATAGATTGGTTGAATTGTATGTTTTCATTTATTTACTCTTTATAATAAATGAAAAATGTATTTGTCACATACTGCACTTTCTTACAATGCATTTTACCCAGAACCCCATTTTTTATCTATTTTGTAAGTGAAAGAGTTAATAGATAACAGAAAATATGGAGTGTAAAAATAATAGACAAAAAAATTGAAATGTTATGTCAATATGTTGTTACTCTATAGTTGACTATGCAAATAATAATTGGACTCGAACTCCAAATTGAAGCGTATTAAAAATTTCAGTAAAATTGATCACAGCCGAGGTACGAGTGCGTCACGAGTCAGACTAGTCAAAATAGTGCAAGTGTTCAAAATAAATAAAAGTACTTGAAATGTTAGATATATTTTAGTTGATTGTACAAACTGTAATTGATGAACTGAAAACTCGGTTGTAGGGCAAATATCTTTGCTGCATTTGAACAGTAGACTCATAAGCTAAGAAGTTACCTCATACAGCTATTACCATGGTGCTTGAACATGGAACTAATATGTTGAGGTATTCTATGTATCCGGAATTATATTAAGAATATACGTCAGGAGCTACGGAAGCTTCCTAAGAGTAGTTACTTGATTTTTATTTGAAATGAAAACGATAGAGATTATCAGATAAAGAGCGCGCCATTAAACGTTATAAAAACGACCAGATTGCAAAACGGTGCCGAATCCGAGGTGAAAGTTCCGTGAGTGTAATTAGCGTAAAAAATTCAGCCGTTGCCATGGAACGCGATGAATTAGCCGTATGAAATATCGTTGCCTTGCGCTGTGAAAGGTAATTAGCGGCACGTGCCTCTCGCGGTTGCAAGACGCGCGACTAGAAACAATTAGTAACGAATTGGCCCTCGGCAGCTGGGACGAATATTTAGTCGCGGCATGGAAAAATAATGTAAAACACGTGGGTGTAATATGGGGCGCAATCTGGCCGGCGATTCATCCTCGCTTCTTCGAGTTAACGTTCTTAACGTGTTCCTTTAAGACGGATAAAAATAAGCGATGGGAATTTTAACGTTCTGTGCGTAATTATTTATTGGTTGCTTAATGAAAAAGTTGCTGAAACTTGGAGTGGGGAGCGCGAGAACTTTATTGGAACTGTAACTTCTTTTAACCTCTCGAGCTCTATGCATTTATAATATTTGTGACATTTTGTTTTAAATTTACAAATGTATTAGGAAGACATTAGTATCGATATGTTCCATTTATGAAATCAGGAAATATTGATACGATAATCCTCCATTCGAAGTTGAGTATTATTGATGTTATGTGAGGTTATGTTCCCTTAACCCCTTGCCGTGCCATTTATTTATGAGGTGCGTCAGTCAAGACTAACCATTCACTATAACATTAAAACGAACAAAGAAAATTAAAATGTTCTAAGTATTTTATATTCAGGGATCCTTGACAACGCAAATTATAGTTGGATCTAAAATTCAAGTTGAAGAGTATTCAAAATTTGAGTAATATTAATCACATTCGAGTTGTGAGTGCGCCACGAGTGAGACTCGTCAAAGCACGGGAAGGGGTTAATAGCAGGAAAGAGATTCGATCTATTATTTCAGTAAATAATGAAAGTAGGAAAATGTTCAGATTGATATTTAAAAGTTTGAGCAGCAAAGGAATTTGCTTATCAAGACCACGCGGTATAATGAAATAGCAAGTTCATAGTACAAACTGAATCGATGATGTGTATGAATAATTACAGGTATTGTGTACGAAGTACTAGGTACACTATTATAGAGTTAATGGGACATTTTTTACAACGGCCACACCCCCCACGGATATTGTAAATTTCTTTCCAGCGCTCCTTTCTCTTTTATCGCTTTCAGATATTTCTATCAGCACCGATCGTGGCCCAGCACGAAGCGATTTATAACTCGGTCGAGAATAAGAACAAAGCCTCGGTGAGATGCAATTTATTCTTTGGAAGTTTGAAAATTGAATACAAGCAAAAATGTTCCGCTTCGAGATGATATTACGATGTAAGTGGATTTCGTATTACTTTCTATGAAGAAATAAAAAAAGGAAGAAAGTTAACGATAAGTTTTATCTTTCTTCGAGGTGCAGCGTGTCGTGGCCATTAATAACGGAAGTCGTTCTTTCTCGAAGTTTACATTCTAAGCGCGGCTCGTTATAGAGTAGTCTTAGTAATCGTTACGCATAACTAAGAACGAAGCCGGTTATTAATTGCTTTCGCTCGCGGAAACCGTCGACGTCCACGAGCTTACCATATGGCACTGATTAATTACTCTGACCATTCGGGCCAGTTCACGTTCTTCGTATACTTTGCCCGGTCACGATTAAGTTTGCCATGCCAATACTGTCCCGGTAATTGCACCTTTACCCGTTACCCTTTCATCGTCTTGCTTTTAATTATCGTTACCTTGCTTCAAGTTTTGTATCCTCCAAATGTTCAATGACCCGCTACCTTCCTCAACTTTCGCGATCGATAATCAAACTCGAATCTATCTTAAGGATCAGTCTTCTATTAAATACTTTTTAACCCTTCAGATCCTACATGGACTTTTTTGGACAAGTTTTGTTAGATCATAGAGGTGGAAAAATAGAGGAGTATGGAGATTATGGATACGGGGATCGCTATGGAGATGTGTATACATAAAGATGTGGGGATACAGAATGGGGGAATCTATATTTGGGAAAATAGCAACGGAGCTAGAAATTTGTGGATATGGAAATTTGAGGATATTGATATTTGGAGATATTGAAATCTACCGGCCATCCGGAAGAATAGAGATGTATCTACGTACCTCCCTAACATAGGGATAGAGTGCACCCCTATAAATAACACGAATTTGATTAACGAACACTATGATAGTCCACTGTATTTCTAAAGTATTATCCCCAAAAATTAATATCTCCTAACTTACAATTTAGACAGGATAACTCAACAAATGACCTAATAAATCATCCCTTAAATAACAAGCTTACTTGTATAACAAGCTCCTACACGAAATCATCTGAAAACTACCTTACTTCCCCAGCAATAAATCATAAGTTACAAATCATTTCAAATTCACCACCACAAAAGAAAATTAAAATATTAAACTTGGCTACCGTCAATGATCCTCGATTATGTAAACCGTAATTAGAAGTAAAAGTATAATTACGATATACTGGGAACAACGCCACGAAGCGTGACTTGATATTATAAAGCAAATGGGTTAATAAAGCTTGCAGACTGCTTTATGTAAAAATTCCATGAAAACGAGAACGTTAAAGCCGATGTAATTCATGAATTTAGATATGATTTATACAACCAGACACTGGCTGCATAATTAGTTAGTTTCGGTCAGACTTTTTGAGGGATTACGATGGCTTAGAAGACCTGGACGAAGGACCTACGATTCCCCGTTATCATTTCATTATTTCCGTTAATTTAATATCCGTCTGACGTCCTAACCGCACGTGGCCAGAGGGGACATCTGACTTGTTAATTTTTCCCGCATAAATTACATCTGGCTCGCGAGATTTAATTGATTCGAGTCCTTAATATCGGTACCGGGATAACTGTCCTCTGTTCCCACATACTTTTAACCTCGCAACTATCTAAATTAGTAGCAAATTAGTTCAACTATTTATTCTCGTTATATTTTGTTTTCTTAATTTTTCTTATTAATGCAGTTAATAAGAGAAATTAATTTCTCCTTTACATAAAATGACGTTGCTAAGGATAGATAAATTAAGGACAGGTATATTAACGCATGTGTTTACACTTCCTTCGTTTAATCTGCTAAAAATCAATTTACAAAATTTATTTAAAATTTGAATAAACATGTACAGTAATCTTAATTGTTGATTCATCGATAAAATAAATGATTGTATTTGTTTTATAAATTAGTGCATCGGTGTATAAAAATGTAAATAGGTAATAGTCGATGAAAAGCGGGTCCGAAAGACCCAGGCATCGTTATGCGATCGCTAATCGTTCCATGTCGGTCGAATCTGTTTCTTCGAGTCACGATGACCGACCACGTTATTCTTGCCGATCATTCAGCCCCGAGAGCGCAGCCAGTCACGCTCTCTCAAAGTTTGCGCTGCCATCACGAAAAGCAATCTATCGTGGTTGTCGCGTTGGCTGGAGGTCACGTCCGATAATGGAAATTCGATAAAAATCTGGCTACGTGTACAAGATTGGAATCTCCGAAGAAGCGTCGCGATTCGAAGTTTCCCGAAGCTGGAAAATCTCTGGGCGAAGGAAAATTGGCTGGACAGAAGGTCCGTTGTACCGAGTCGATTTCCGATTTCGGTTTTGAATCAACGAAGAGAAAAGACCGACACGAAGCTTCGTTAGCGCAATCACGAACTTTAATCCGACTGATTTCGACCAGCATCCGAGGAACCTTGGTTTTTCTTGTTCTTCCTTCTTCGGCGATGGCATTTCTTCCACGACCCCCTCAGGGCAGAAAACGCAGCGGTGCCGGAAGAGCTCTTCAGACCGTGCAGAGTACACGAAGAGGGTCCAGGACGCCTAATTAGACGCGGTACCCGCCGCTAAGAGGGTGAAACGAAGGGTGGTCGTAGGGAGAAACAAGAAAACGAAGAAGAGACCTAAAACGTGAACGCGCAAAACCTTCGCCGCACACGGGCTGCTGTGTGCTGGCACGCGTACACAGCCTCCCGGTTCACCTTTCTCTCGTTTTGCTCAACTTTCGAACTGTCTCCGACAGCTGGAAAAAGTGTGGGGTTACGAGGGAACCGCCACCACTTCCTTTTTTTTCACCCTTCGTTGATGACGTCTGTCGCAGAGACCCCTCCTCGTAGACACCTCGAGAGCCACGGGGTGTTTTCGTGAGTTTGCCTGCCAGTCGTTAAGTACAACTTGCCCCGTTCCAATACGCGAAAAAATTCAGATATATTTGCCTTTCGATTACTGGGGAAAGTTCGAGCACACGGATCGATACGCGAATATCATTGTTTTAGACTGTTGGAAATAATTGCCAATTCTGATAGTCTACATGATAGTCAGAGGGATGATATTGACGCAGTTGATAGAAGTAGACGAACATGCTGTGCAGCAGCAAAAGAGAAACACGAATATCTTCGTACAAGGTGATTGAAGATATTACAGTGGTCATTAGATAAATGGGTGTCAAATAAGTGGGAGTTCAGAACGCCCTCCGCTCGCACGTATTATTCTCGCATGCGAGCACACCCTAATTTGTCCCTTGGCCAATAACGGAGATGATTAAGATGATCGTACCACCCATGACAATTAGAAAACCCGTAGTTGAACAAATTGAGTAATCACCGTAAAGCTTATTTGCACTCGTGAGAGCTTGTAAAAGAATCTAAGTATCTAGATCCTAGACTCTAGAGTTAGAATTATTAGCAAGTACTTATCGGACGTCCGCTGTATTTTCAACGGGCAGTTTTCATCGTTTAATTTGTTAATAGCATTTTCTCGCGAACAGTCCACGTCCGAGAATACGTTCCCTCTTTAATACACTCTTTCTCGGGCTTTTAATCTCCCCACGATCTAAAGCACCATTAATTCTTGGAGTGACTCATAATAACGAAGGTTCGCGATTTCAAACGTATGCTGTCACGCAGCAACAAGTAAACTCGTCCTTCGACTCGCACGCTCTATTTACACGAGGTTTTTCAAAACGATTGAATTTCGTTGAAAAGGCAAACTACAAAGCGACCAGATGTATATACTTTTCATGGATGATAAAAAGGGAGGGATCCCAAAGGAACGGATCGAATCCGTTTTCCAGCGGAACATGGCCACCTGTCCAGGGGCGTCAACGAAGACCCGAAGCAACGGAGGAAGGGCGAAGAAAAAGCGGAGGAAAGAGGGTAATTCGTTTTCATTACCCATCCCAGTCGACAACTTCGATGCTGGCCGTAACGCACAAATTTACATCATCCTACCGCAACGGTATCCTTCATCTTGTCCTGTAGCTTTGCCGCGATAGATGGATGGTGCGGGAAGTAGGTGGGTCGAGGGGATGCAAGAAATGGGCAATTTCTTTTCATTAGCAGCTGCCGGCGAGTTCGACGTCGTTCTTTCTACGATCTGGATGTTAACGAGTCATGATATTCGTCGGGCATGGTTAACGAACGAGAACGAATTTCTTTCCTTTCTCTTCTCATTTTCGATTTCTTATTCGATATGCTCAATATTAGCAGAAATTCTTACGACATTAGAAAAGGGGTACCGGAAATTGTTTGCTGGCGAAAAACATTTATTTATTAAAGAAATCTTAAATGATATAACAAAATAATTTCCATCATTTTCTAACGCTTTTTGCCAGCGTAAAGACAATTGTTTTTAAAAAAGATTTATCATTGAAAAACTTTGAAGTCATCAAAAAAATTTTGAATACTTTTCAGTCTCCCTAATGTTACCTTCTATCACGGTTAAAAGGAGTAAACAAGTAAAACTGCAAGGTAAATGTAGACCACATAACCTATAAGTATGTCTTATAGTTTACGCGATTTTACACACATCGACATATTTTCAGTCTAATAGAAGTAAAACTAACATCTTGGACATATTTTCAGTCTAATAAAAATAAAACTAACATCTCGGACATATTTTCAGTCTAATAAAAATAAAACTAACATCTCGGACATATTTTCAGTCTAATAAAAATAAAACTAACTACATCTTAAACATTCATGAATTTTGAATAAATAGTCTCGCTTCAAGTTTCGCAAAAAAGTGGAGGTTTCGAGATATAATAATTGTGTTCCTGGGTGTACACGAAGTTTGTAGGAACCGTAATACCGGTGACAAACGCGATATTACTTACAATTGTTCGAATTGGAGAAGCCTAACGAAACAAAACCAATTTGCCGGGAGAAGAGTCTGACATCCCCGAAAACACGGTAAACCCGATAAAACTTTTTTCGCCCCGAACAGCCTTGTTCACGCAAAGCATAACATAACGATCGCTCGATACGTAACGAACAGCTCGCCAAGCGACAAAGTCGTCCGAACAAGCGACCCTCTAATTGTCTTGCTCGACGTGTAAACCCTTGGGGCGAAAACACGACGAAGCTCTTCGACGAGCCAAACCCGTGTGCACACGTTGCTGTCTACCTGAGCACCGAGCCCCTCGTGTCTCGCTTCATCCGAGCGTGGTTACAAAAAAAAAAAGGAAAAAAAGAAGGGAAAAGGGGGTTGGGTCGTTGGAAGAAGAACGATTCGTTTTCATTAGCGAAGCTGTACGGCAAGTTTCAGTCGGTTCGAGCCCGGGGGGTGCGGATTGTTCCGGAGAGGGGTGGTTGGCTTGTTCGCTGAAGCTGACCCGGTCCACCAGAGAATTCCACTTGGCAAGAAAGTGCGAGAGGAATGCAAACCGCAGGTATCAACCGAGTTCCAACGAAGCTGCGTGTGCCCGCGTCTCGACGGACGTCGAGACGAGGGGATGCTTGCCGTTTACCCCGTCGAGGATTATCGTGTCAGCCGGTGGATTTCATATTTCCCGTCCGTTCGAATCGTCGACGGGAATCGATCGTTCAGAAAATCGTTGGGGTTGCTGGGAACACTCGGGGATGCTTGGAACGTGCGCACCGCTTGTAAAAAACGCAACCCTCTTACTTGGGATTTATTATCACGGTTTGGGGAATTAACCTCCTACGTTCGGGTGAAATTACTGAAATCTTTTTTCCTCCTGGAATTACTTGGGGGAAGTTAATAATTTAATACGACGGGGGTATTAATGGACGGTGAGTAGTTGAAATCGTTCGTGTAATTTGCGGAATTATTCGACCCCAGGAATCTGGAAATTCGCATCCGGAGGAATTCGTAGGCAGAGAAAAATTAAGATTAGAGGGTGGTTTAATCGTGATTCGTCGAATATTTTTTAATTCTCTCCGACCGAGTATGCCATGTAAAACGTGCATGTTTTTATGAAGTCAAAAATCACGATGCACAGTGTTGGGAGAGTAAATAGCTAGTTGTATTCATAGAAGGAATCTACCTTATCATTTCATATATGTAAGCGACACCTTTATGTAAATATGTAAACTGTATATATATTATGTATTCTATTGTTTCCTATATTGCCCTAGCAGTCCTTGTAATAAGGCATTAAGGTAACAACGTGCGTTATTGAATATAAAATAAAAATCTCTAAAAGTAAAACTAATTAATTAATAACACACAGGATTTAAAAAGTCCTGAAGCTCTAAAAATACCGAAATCTATGAATATAGAAATCTAGTCAAAGTTTGGAATATATAGCTGATCGAAACTATTACTGGCCAGTGGGAAAAATGATGAGGGTCGTTTGTCAGCCGTGTCGGCAGAGATATTCCGCGACGCGTATACATATTAATAAACTCGAGGAGGGTAGTTGAACCTTGAAAGCCACTGGTATGCGGCATGGTAGGTGCAGTTTAGACTCACTTCTGACAGTCGTGGAGTCCGACCGTTACCCAGAGGCAGACCGGAGGTCGAGGGTTGCCACTCGCGAGGGTGTAAGTGCTGTTTCGTGTACGGCCGGCTCCACCGCTACCCAACGGTTCGATCCCCTGTCCTCCGCCTGTTTCTCCCTCGTTCCCTCATTTACTCTTTCTCTCTGGGGAGTATAACACCCACGCCGTCCAAGTGTCCCACGAGGTGTGATGTATATAGCTATCCAGCTCCTTCGACTCGCGGTACAATTCTTTGCTCCTTTTTCCTGCTATTATTCCACTTCCTATATTTTTTCCTTTCCTCTATTTTACAACTTGCCGCTTCTGCTGCTTTATGGTGCAACAATTATAAAAATTCTACGTCTGCAGATGAGGATTGTAGAAAGCATTTTAGATAACGTGACTCAATATCGTAGAAAAGAATGACACTGAATAATAATGTAATAAAAAACAGTAAATTGTTCTCAGGGTAAAATGATTTTTGAGAATGATGCGAATTGTATATCTGCAGCTGAGGATTGTAGAAAGCATTTTAAATAACGTGACTCAATATCATAGAAAAAAATGACACTGAATAATAATGTAATAAAAAACAATAAATTGTTCTCGAGAAAAAATGATTTTTGAGAATGATGCGAATTCTACATCTGCAACTCAGGATTGTAAAAAGCATTTTAGATAACGTGACTCAATATCGTAGAAAAAAATGACACTGAATAATAATGTAATAAAAAACAATAAATTGTTCTCAAAGTAAAATGATGCGAATTCTACATCTGCAGCTGAGGATTGTAAAAAGCATTTTAGATAACGTGACTCAATATCGTAGAAAAGGAGGACACTGAATAATAATGTAATAAAAAACAATAAATTGTTCTCAAGATAAAATGATTCTTAAGAATGATACGAATTGCACATCCACAGCTTGAGGATCTTAGAAAACATTTTAGGTGACGTGAGCCAATATCATCGTAAAGAATGACACTGAATAATAATGTAATAAAAAGCAATAAATTGTTCTCATGATAAAATGATTCTTGAGAATGATACGAATTGTACATCCACAGCGTGAGGATCCTAAAAAACATTTTAGCTGACATGAACCAATATTATCAAAAAGAATGACATTGAATAATAATACAATAAAAAACATTGAATTGTTCCTAAGATAAGGCTTGGGTTTCAATTAGCTGTCGAAACAATCGAAACAGATAAGTCAGTTAGAAAGTATAGAAGTAACCCCCGAAATCGTAGACCCAGATTCTACGATTGTAAGAATGAAGAATCTGGGGCATAGAGATGCCAGGATTCTGCAAACGACGGAACTCCGCAAGATAAGGTATAGAATTTTCGTATCCGTGTCGATGCATATCACATATATAGGTCTTAGGTTTTAGAATTCTGAGAATAGCCGGGGATCCAGGTTCCAGGTTATAAAATTTTAGTACGTACCTTGATTCATATCGGTAGATTAGACCGTGGACCGTGTAATCTGGGAGCAGTAGGGAATCTGAGATCTAAATTACGATGGGTGTCGCTTACCTAGGATTCTTAAATTTCGGGATTACCTCAAAGTCTGTTGTTCCGTGTATTCGTATCGATAATCCAGGTCTTAGATTCTATAATTTGAGATTCTAACTTATACGAAACTTCCGTGTAAATATCGATTTACCTTAGGTCTTTGGATTTTAGAATTGTCCTAATTCGCAGCTACAAAGTTGTCAGATTTTGGAAAGTACGGAAAGTAATAACAGCGCAAAATCTTTGAGCAGAAATTGTCGAGCAAATTATTGGTTCGAAGAAAGTTTTGGGGAACAGCGAGAGCAGACGTAATCTCGGAGGAGTTCCGGAGGTCAGCTTTTGTAAATGGCAGTAAACCGTGGAATCAATTCGCAGCCGAGTTAATAGCGGGTTACAGTGGTCAGAGCAATTCCGCGTAAGAGCAAACGTGGTCGGGTCAACGGTGAACCATCCGACAGTCGAAACTCTCGAAATGAGAGACTTGGTCCAGCAGATCAGGACCGACTGTTCATCCCGGCAAGTTCCTGGCCAGCCGTCGATATCCAAAGTTGAGGGGACCCAGACCCCCTCCGATATCTCGGACGTGATAAACTAGATAGCATCTGCCGGAGAAACCGGGACGACAGCTTGCCATTGCCGATGACAGACATAATTAATGTAGGGACACGTTAGTACAGCAGTCTTGAGAAGATATCGAAACAGATAATTTGTCTTCCTTGCCTTTTTGCTGTACCGTCTTCTTATTTTATTAGCTTACTTTAGCCTGAATGGCTTACATGAATTTTCGAGACTGCACTAATTTGAATCCAGTAAACTCACGATTGATTTTATTAGAGCAACCTTTGATAAATAATCGTAAAAGTTTGGAAAAATTCGTAGTTGGAGTTATTTGAATATTTGAAGCTTGAATATTTAAACACCGAACGTTTCGAATATCGAAATCTTTTTGCTCTGTATAAATGCTCGGGATCGGTATTAGATGTCGTTTGAAATTTGCCGTTGGATGGTCCCGTAGCTTCGAGTACTTCAAATATTGAAGTCACTCTGAGAGTTGTAAATCATTCCGTTTCACCTATCTTTTCAAATTCTACGGCAAAATGTACGCTATCGATAAATCTCCTTTTCGTCGGTTCAGTCGGTGACTCGCAGCGAAAAACATGGGAATCAATCAAATATTCTGCGCCAAAAATACAAACCACCAAATACATTATTTCGATCAATCGGACGAAAACACGGCAGTTGGAAAGAATTTTTAACGCGAAGAACAAACGATATACAGGAATAATTTAAATCGTAATCAGAACGCGTGATTTTCTATTCAGGAAATAACATACGAAATAACATACAATACGAATTACTGCGATTGTAATTGTAATCGGTGAGTTGTTGTAGGTTGGTAGAGGATATCGGAAAATCATAAAGGGAGGGCGGTTCGAAAGAAGTTTAATGAGTTTGCTGCGTTGCGACTCGTTAAAAATTTGGCGTCGACGTTGTGGCCGATGGACGGGCATAAAAGCCCAGCGTGACGTTCAATTAAATGCTACGAAGGTACAGACAGCATCGAATATCCGCTTATTCGACAAAACGGTTTTTGAAAAACGTTGCTGCTGGGTATAATTAAAAAGCTTCAATCACGTTTCAATGGAACGCCCCAACAAAAACTATGCTGTATTAAATAAAATCGTTGATTAAATTCTTTTCATCGATAATTTGATCATTCCTTTTGTCCGACCTGTGAAAATGAATTACAGCGTTTTCGAATAGAATTGCAATAACTCTGTCAAACGTACGCTGGTAATTTATTAATATTACTTTACCGGTGGGACATCGGTCAAAGAATTCGATAACGAAACCTCGAATCTTCCGATACTCGAACATAGCGAGTACCGAACTCCGTTGGTATCCGAGCAATTCGGATAATTTCGAATAATTGATGCACTGAAATATTCAAAGTTCCTAATGGACACTCGCGTGACGCGGTCTCAAACGATATTGCGCGCAATAACGTCGAGCATAACGCGAAATTCTGTCGATACCCGCCTTAATTTACGCGCTCATATATTTCTCGAAGGTTCTCTAAGCAGCGGTGCTTTAGCTCGCAGTTTCAATCCCGCCGGCAGCTTCAAGGTTCTCGACAGGATCTCGTGAAAAATTTCCAATGCTCGAGTGTCGCGGGTTTTATTAACGACCTGACGCGGTAACGAGGTCACCGCTTCGCGTTCACAATGAACGCTTTTCACACCGGCTCCACGAGTCTCCGCAGTTGGACGTCCGTTTTCTCCGGGCAACAACGTCGACGGGGAAAAAGGGGGTCGGAGGAAATGGTTAAGAAAGCTTGATATCCCGACTCGTTAGAACGGTCGGGGTGACGATCGGCTAGACATCGATCAGAAGCTTTAAGTCGCACGGTTAAAAGGCGGGCTCGCTAGGTTGGCTGGGTGGCTAGCGTGGAACGGGCCAACCAGCAGATTAGGTTGGCTTCGGTGATAAGTGATCGCGGTTTCCGGTCTGAAACTCTAATTAATACCTCGACGCTTCGTTTGAGCCGGTGACTTACGGGCCTGTCGGCCGGGCGCAGAATTACGCTGAAACTGCCGGCGCAGCGGCGTTGTCCTTCAGGGGCGGTGCGACCATTTGTTATCGAACAGGGCCGAAAGGGGCGCAGCTACCCGAACGACCGCCAACCACTCCACCAAGTGGAATTGTCGTATTCGACGCGTCGACCCGTCACCAGCTTCCAATGAAGCGACCTGACGTTCGACTTTACAACGCGCGACCGCTTCAACTTTGTCACGACAACCCCTTCGCCCCATTCACGCTACCTATCGATTTCTCTATTCCTTCCATTTATTCCTCGCAATTTACCTTCCCTCGGATTCCATCGGATGTGTGTCACATTTCTGTCAAATGTATCAGCTGCGGATCGATTGCGACGGCCGAGATAAACGCTTCTGAACATTTGTATTTAATACTAATAATATCACGATACATTTGAGTATACGACGCGTGTGCTACATTCGTCCTCGATACTCCGTCACTAAATATTTCTGAACACATACGAAATACACGGTGACCCATAATTGTCCTTACATGCATATTGCATGAATTAATTCTATGACATCTTAAGGTATTTCGAACGAAGAATCTTTGCTGAAACACAGTCTAATGAATTATCTTTTTCCACAATACTCAAAAGCGTGAACACGCGGATTCAAGAGGGTTCAGATAAAACACGGCATCCTGAGCGATGCACAGTGGTAATACAAAGTTCACGTAACGAGTGTCTACCGTGTTCAGAAAAAAGGGTTCTCCAAGTGTAGTAATCTCATTAAGCCGGAACGGTCTCGGCAAGACCCAAAGCACCGAGAGTTTGCCGTATTTTCCTTGGCTGCATGGTTCGTTGTATAATTGCAAGAATAATTCTCAAGGGAGCGTCGATAATGGTTTCCTAAAACGGGAAGCAAAGGAACGGCGGCGAGATGTCGAAAGAGAGCATCAGTCGGTTACGAGCTTCTCTTTTCCAGTCGGCAGCCATTGTTTGCTTTTCACGGTAACTTCGCCCTTCTCCGTGCTTCGGTTACAGACAAATTCCAGCTAACCGAGTGTCCGTCCCCGGTAATAGACTTTACAGCTACGTCATGGAAGCGTTCCATAAATGACCGAGGGAAAATGTTGGAGAACGAGTAAACCGAATAAAAGGAGCGGTCGAAAGGGAAACGTAGGGGCGAAAGGAAGTAGATGATAGAGCTTTGGTCACGCGATGGGCATAGCACGAAGGTGACGGGGTACATTTTACAAACGTATCGTTGCTCTTTGGCTCTTCTATCTGCCTTTCTTACATTTTCGCGGGAAAAAGCAATTTTCGGAACAAAAGGATTTAGAAAGCGCTATCAAGGAATCTTAACGTCGCGACGAGTCGCGTGGAGTATCTTTTTCTTATTCGTGTCACCTCCTTCCTCGAGGGTGGCGCGGATGCCGAGAACTTAGCGCGTTAATCCCTTATCTTCCCTGCTTTTCTTTCTATTTCACCAGCATTTTAAATCCTTAAGCTGGCCATAATCTATGTACATTTCTATTCTATTCTAACTTTTACCGTTGCATTTTATTTTTGAGTTTACTGAAATTAGAGACAGTAATTTGTGACAAAAAATTATTCGAAAGTAGTAAAATTTTAACAGGACCATTTGGAATGATAGATTTTGTGTTTTGTTCTGTTTCAGGTAAGTGTCTAATGGCAGCACGACCCTCCGGGACATTAATTATCACCGCAAATACGTGAGTATCGACACGTTCACCCTACGACAAAAAGACCCCAAACGATAATTACCCGAATGGCGAAAAGATTCCTCTAATCGACGGAATACCGTTCCCGATTCGTCGCTTATTTCTCGATAAAAGTTGACCCCGTGGGTAGACGAGCAGCAGACCTCCACCCTCGGTTTCGTCATCGGGTCGGCTTCGTTCGGTGCAGCAAGGTCGGTCGGCTTTTCCACCCCCGCCGGCAGCTCCGCTACCTCCGCCGCCTTCAAACCAGAGGGGTTGGAGATGGTGGTTAGATGCGGCCAGCCGATTAAGACGTCGATAAATAATATTAATTGTCGGCCAACTCCCGTGCCAAAAGCACCTTCCTCACCCTCGCGTATAGACGCGGTCGAGAGTCGGTCGAGGGGTGGGATGCGTTGCGTTTAATCAATACCCCCACGTAATGCTGCTGCGGATGGATGATGGCGATGGTGGAGTGCGGGAAAGACGGTGTTGATGGAAGTGGAGCGTCTGTGCCGGTGGTTATGGTGATGGTGGCGGCGGCGGTGGTGGTGGTAGCGGTGGTGGTGCAGGTGGTACCGATGCTGTTGCTGTAAGTTTATTACGTAAGCCGGGCCTCCTCGACGCGCTGAACGCAGCCTCGAGTTGTGTAATTAAAATTAATAATTCCACGGCCTCGATGCAGCCCTGTCAGACGACTCTATTTGCCTTCAACCCTGCTCGCCACCCCTCCGCCACCTCGTCGCGTCTTCCGCACCTTCTTCTTAATGCTTCACGCTACCGATTTCACTCGTTGCTTTCCCGAACGCCTGCCAACCTATCGACAATGGAACCTGCGATCATATTAGAGTGCCTCCCTTGCGCCTCGATACACGTATCGACTGATGTATTAAACTTGTTTGCGGCGGGAGCTTCGGTAACGCGTTATTAACGCACGACGTGGGGTTACAACGTGTCTTTTTACGCGAAGTACCTTAAAATAATAATAAACAGGCTTACATCGTCAAAGATTGCTGGTGTCTATGTATAGGTGTATCTACTTCCCTAACGTGTAATCAGAAGTTACTGTTGGTCAGTAACCATATGTTCTTGACACCAGCAGACCTCCGTCGACCAATGCGTGTCTCCAAAAATAAGCTTGCAAGTCACTCCTTGCATATCGTGGACTCGATAAAAATAGCCCATACATAATATACCTCATAACATGTTCAATGAAAGACATACGCTCGAAAGGTTGAATTCCCCAAATAGCTCCGTTTGCAACAAAACTTAAAATAGGTAATATAAAAAAACCACGGATATCAGAACATTTAATTATAATTAAGTAGTGATAACGAGATTGTTGTTAAAGTACATAACTACATAGCACAGATGAAATTTGGAAAAACTTCAAAGAAAATCTCAAAGCAAGTTTCCCTTGGCGATCCATTTACGGTACTCCTTAGGAGCCATGTATCAACAGTATCCCCCTAGGATACACAGGGTAGGCCAGGCGTTTTCGGAACTCGAGGATCACCATGAGATGATGGTATGGGTGCTTGAGACGAACACTCGACCCACGCGGGTGCTCGGCCTCGGTGCGAGTGTTCGCGCACTCGTAAGCACTCGTAAGCACTCGTGCGAATGCTTTCATTTTCCAACGCCGTCGTAGCCGTTGCCGTCAACCACTACGATAATGAGAGTTCTAATGCAGTAACGATTACTTCGGGAGGGTTGGTTTTTAAGGTGTGCGCGTCGAGTGCAACGTCGACGACCGGCGAGTGCTCGAGCGCCGCGGTACGCTCAAACTAACGGGATCTAAGTAATTTCTTTCGGTCTGGAGGCGTTTGCGCGAGGACCTCTGTCAATCTGAGCAGAAATTATTATCGTTATTCGCTTATTTAATCGCTGAATTCGGCGAATTTCACGGTTTCAATACTTTCAATTTGGAAATCCGAATATTTCGGTATTTCAGAACTTTTGACGGTTAGGTTAGGTAAAAGGTTATTTTAAAATGGTAGAATTTTTGACGGTGTAATTATGTAGATTAATAGACTTATTTATGTAGATCACTATTTAAATTATACAACAATGTTTAATATTGCAAAGATACTTTATTCATAACAAAAAGATCCATCATCGCACCATGGATATCAGAGTACTCTGTACAAAGCGGAAAAATATCGCGAACAGAAAAAAATGGTTAAAATGGGACTTCGTTGAGTTTCTACATTGGCGTGACTGTTGAACGGCAGGTTGTCATAGAGAGCTTTCTTCCTTATGAATTTTGTACCGACTAGTTGCTCTGTCCTTGTACTAGAGTTAAACACGAAGAGATTCGAGAATACATCGGACGAGAAAATCTAGAACCTGTCACATCAAGGTCAATATCCCCTTTCATGTCGGATACCTCTATAGTTCTCCCGCAAATCAATTGTCGCAGAAGTTATCGAGTTATACTACTGCAGATTCGTTCCGAAGAATATCGTACTATTCAGCTAAATTTTCAATGCTGTTTTATATAAATTTTCTTCTACCTTATTTTAGTATCTCCAAATTTATAATCTTATGCATTCTTTCGTTAGAAATTTTTGTTCTTTTAAGATTGCAAATTTCAAGATTGTAGATCTTAGATTTTAAGATTGTAGAACTTTGAATAATTAATTAGTGCGATATCTCCTGAAGTCCATGAGCTCTTGAATGGATACTCAATCTGCTCGTTTCAACTGTACAATAATTTATATTTTTGGTTAGAATGTTCTCAAAATATCGTGTAGTATATGACAAAAAGGTGGGATAACTGAAGGGTATGAAAGTAAAAGAAGGAAAAAGTTAAAAAAGCGATAAAAACAGATGATGGGTGTACGCGTAAGGTCGCGTTATCGGGTCCTCCATAAAAGCAATAACATCGAAGCTAGTAATAAGATTCTTCGGCTTTGTGCACAGCTTTCATCGATTGTAACTATAGTCCGTTACGAATGACAAAGGGAATAGTAACGCGGTAACGATCACGGCTATCGGGTTTTCCATTTAAATTACAGATCGTCCCGCGGTCGTTAGAGCGGATCCGCGTGCGGTAATACAAGCAGCGTGCAAGACACGCTCGGGCCGAATGAATGAAAATTTCATGCAAAAAAGAGAAAAACGAACCGTGGAATATCTAATCGTGGCTCGGCTGCATCGCGAAAAGTATTAGTCGAGCAGCATTTTTCACTTGCTACCATCGGCCCGGAATAATTTTCATGCTCGATGAGACGCCGTTTCGCGAGCGGACGTGCTACGCGCTTGATACAGATATAATTCCGCCTGTACACCGTTAATGCGATGCAAATTTATAAGCAAATTTCAGCGTAACCGCGCGCGTAGAATGCGCAACAGTTTGTATATACGCTGCCTCTTTATTATGCACGGTTTCGGTTTAACGGCGTTTAAGCTCGACGTAATCAATTTTATTGGAGGCTTTGGCACGGAAACGCCCGCAAAAAACGCACCAGCCGATATTTTTCGCGTAAGCGATTTTCGCTCGCGAATGACACGAGACAGTTTTATATCACACAGAGTAAGTCGGGACCTGATGCCACACTTTTTAACTCTTCGCTCGCCATTCCGTTTAATACAATTTTCTATAAACATTTTTCTACGTTGTCATTTTTAAATAAATATAAAAATTGGAGCTTCTGTGCCAGACAGTTTTAGAGGCCAACTTGACGTATAATATTCAATGTATAAATAAAAAAGAATTATTATAAAGTTAAATACAAATGAATTCATGATGTCAAGGTTCAAATACAAAGCACAAATAACAAAGACAATAAAACATCTTCATTAGAAATTTTTACAGTTCAACTTGTTCGATGTATAAATAAAAAGAAATTGTTATAAGGTTAAATTCATATGAATTCATGACGTCAAGGTTCAAATACGAAATACAATTAACAGAGACAATAAAGCATCTCCGTTAGAAATTTTTATAGATCAACTTGTTCAATGTATATACAAAACAAAATTGTTATAAGGTTAAATTCATATGAATTCATGACGTCAGGGTTCAAATACGAAATACAATTAACAAAGACAATAAAGCATCTCCATTAGAAACTTTTACAGTTCAACTTGTTCGATGTATAAATAAAAAAAAATTGTTATAAGGTTAAACACATATGAATTCATGACGTCAAGGTTGAAATACGAAATACAATTAACAAAGACAATAAAGCATCTCCATTAGAAATTTTTATAGATCAACTTGTTCGATGTATAAATAAAAAAAAATTGTTATAAGGTTAAACACATATGAATTCATGACGTCAAGGTTCAAACACAAAATACAAAAATAATATGAATAATAAAGTTTTCCTATTAGAAATTTTTACAATTCAACTTGTTCGATGTATGAATAAAAAAAAATACTTGCAAAGCCAAATACATATGGAATCATAACGTCAATGTTGAAATATAAAATACAAAAATTTTATAAATAACAAAGTTTCTCTATTAGAAATTTTTACTGTCCAATTTATTCGATGTATAAATAAAAAAAATATTTGCAAAGTAAATACATATGAAATCATGACGTCAAGGTTGAAATACAAAATATAAAAATTTTACGAATAACAAAGTTTCTCTATTAGAAATTTTTACAGTTCGACTTGTTCGATGTATAAATAAAAAAGAGTACGTGCAAAGGTAAATTCATATGAAATCACAACGTCAGGGCTGAAATACGAAATGCAAAAATAATCCAAATAGCTTCCATTAGAAATGTATAATAAAAATATGTATCAACTTGCAAAGACATGAAATCGTGACATTAACACTAGATTTACGGAACCCGTCAAAATGACGAATAATAGGTCTATTTTAGATGACAGAATTTGTTAAGAAATTTTTGTAAAAATGTCAACTTTCATCAACTTTCAGCAAAAGAATCAATGTTTTAGGCAATTCACATATCATCTGCAATTTATTTATTTTTCTACTTTAGGTAAATTTAAATAAAAGTGACCACCAAACGTCCGTAAATCCAGTGTTAAGATTGAAATACAAAGTGCGAGTAAATAATACAAGTAACAGAAATTAGAAAATATAGTAATGATAGTGAAAAAGGATGTAAATAGCAGTCTAAGGTGAAGTTACCGAAACATAAATTGCATGGAAATGTGTATTATTGATAGATCGAAGGGACGGTTCCATAACAATGACCATCAATGTCGAAAACGACGCGAATTTCTAACAGGATAATCAGCCCCGTTGATTAATCGTCGAGGATTAATTGCATCGCGATTGAATGGAGCAACGAGCCAAAGCAATTAAGGCAATCGTTCGAAGCGACAGCGGCATGAAAAGTAAGAGGGCCGATATCGAAAGTATCGATAAGTTTTTCCGTCAATTACATCGACCAGCCGTCGCGTCGGGCCACTTAAAAAACTTCCCCGCTATACAACGGAGCTCGGCAAGCTTCGAGAGTTTCGAGCGTTCGTCATCGATCAAATATCCTGGTAAACCTGCCGAAAATAATTTCTTGCCCCCGTTCGATGTCATCCTCTTTTCCCTCTCGAGCTCGTTAAGTTTCCTCGAGGGTGAAAAACAAGCGTGGTCAGTTTCAAGAACCGAGCCGCAGAAGTACTCCAACACGGCTTAAAAGTCTCCCTGCCTGTTTGCTTCGCGGACTTTCCGATTTTATCCGATTCGACGTTCAAAGTATCAACGTTATGGTAATTCCATTAAAAGAAAGTTGCTCTTCTTTAAACGGCCACTTTCAGCCACTTTCTGGAAATTGATTCTGATCCGTTATAAACAGACTGCAAATGGGTCAAACTTTAAAAGCTAATTACATTTCAGAGTTGCAGGAAGCGGTTGCAATATTATTAAACACCTACACTCTTATTCCGGTCAAACATTTGAGACTAAAATGTAATTTTGTTATGTGGTATGTGTGTGTGTATGTACTATGTAATTGTATGATCGACATGGGTGCATAATATGAATGAAGCTTGCGTATGGTATGATTGAAGTTTGCATGTAATGAAGGTTGCTAGAAGATTGTAAGATTGTCTTTTTGGTGTGATCGAATGTTTTGGGAGCAAAGCAAAGAGCGATTGTGAGAGATTGTGAGATAAAGACGTGAGAAATTTGTAATTCGTGAAGTTCCATTTGTGTTGCATTTAATTAATTATAACTAATCATACTTTGTTAATGAACTTCATTAATCTTTCTAATTATTAAATATTATTCTACAGTTATGAATAAAAATTTGGAACGAAAAGACTGTAAGATACTGTAAGATTGAAGCAGCGTGTTTATCAACCTACGAACAGTTCATGTTAAGATGTAACTAATAGCGTGTTCGGTGAGATGGAACCGTGTAATATCTGAACAATGAAACGGAAGAGATTTATTCCGAAACGCGAGCAACACGAAGCAATTGAAAATTTTTCAGTGATTGAACTGTTGTACAATTTGCAAGACAGAGTATTGAATGGCCGTCACTAGTTACACGTCTCTGTACCCATTTGACCCGGGAAAAGGAATAACTCGGTTGCCCGGGGCTGTTTGTCCTCGTGAATGGGTGTTTCCGTTGTTTCCATCTGCATTCACGGTAATTCGAACGACAATGTGTTTACCAAAAATTAGCTATGCTCGATCGAGCGGTAAATGCTGGAACAATCTCAAAATCGATTACAGGAGATTAAAGATACGTAAATATTGGAAAATAAAAGCGTTCTCGAGCTCCGCCGATCGCAATTTCAATTTCAAATTCTTTATACCTGCTTTTTCGAGTTTGTGTTTCATTTAGATTCCATCTAATCAAATAATTAAACGGAGAGATTAAACAGAAGAATGGTAAATTTTCGCTGAATCAAATATTATTTCTTCTCCGTATTCTCGTTTCTGCTTTTGCTTGTGTATTATTCTAAATTAATTCAACGTTATCTAATCTCGCTAGATACCTCGTTTTATTAGAGAAGTAAAAACTTTTTATAAAACATTCTTCAAAAATTGCAGATACCAGTAAAACATACGCTTCAGTTATTGACACGCGGTTTTATTTATTGGCATACTTGCGATACGCAGTTATCGTTCGCTCGTAAATAAGAAGCAAAAAGACGAAAACAGATACAATTCATAAAGAAGCGGCAATAGTTGGACGACCGCCAACCATCGGACCCTGTTATTTTTCTCCGCGAACTCACGAATCCACGTTCGCTATCTTTTCTGTCCTCTTCGGGTCGTTACGTTTGTACTCGTAATCCTGTAACACGATGTTGTACGCGCAACACGAGTACGGTTTACAACGCGCGGAACAATTTCGCCAGGAAAGAGTTTGGTTATGCAAACAACGGACAAAGTTATTTGCAACGGTCAGAATAAGTGGCACGCCTTGTACGTCGAGACGTGGCTACATACATAAATGCATACGCATGTCAGCGGATGGCTGCATACATAAATGCATACATAAATTTGCGCTGACTGCGAACGCGAGTATGCATGCGGACCACGAGAAATCCAACCCCGTGGACCAATTAATATTTCGATTCGAACTTTCTCGTGAGATTCTGCTTTCCAGAAATTTCACCCAACGATAATACCCTGGGACAGCTTAAAGGCGATTATTACCGCGATAATGACGATGCAATACGTATTGACCGCTTTATTACTGTCTGTTCGATGATGGCCAGACAGATGACCGCCATAAATTGACTTCTCTGTACGACCGTCGTTAATTCAGGTCGTTTGACCTAAATATTTGCTGCGATTATTGGTTAACCATTTGCACTCGAAGGTAATTTGACTGTTTGCAAACAGCAACTCTAAAACTTAGAAAGTTAAATGAATTCTTTTGAGGTTTTATTATTTCTCTACTAATAATTTCCAGTATTCTTTGTTTCACTATGTTCATACATCACATGTGTCATATTAAAGAATCAGTTAAAAAATGCTTGTTTATTATTGTATTAAATAAAGTGATGACTGAAAGTCACCTCTCGAGTGCAAAGGGTTAATCACAGTTCAAATGTGACCTTACTTTTGAATACTCTTCAACTTAAAATTTATCCACAATTTGTCCAATGATCATTGAATATAAAATACTCATTTTAAGTTTGTTCTAATATTACAAGCATGAACAGTTTTGACAAACACATCTGACAAATAAATTGTACAGCAAGGTGTTGAGTATATAATGGAGTGTTAATGTAGATGTAAATTTTAGTCCTACGTTATATTTTACCCTGTCAGGGACTATCACGTCCTGAAAAGGTAGTCAACGTGTTAAGTAATCTGTTTATCGTCAGCAATTACAATTGCGTGAATTCCGGAGCCATTAAACGGTGAACATAAACTCGAATAACCCCCGGCGAACAAGCTGCAAAAACAAATAGAGCAAACGATAAATCGTTGCGTTAAGGGTCTCGACAAAGTATCATCAAACGGTCATAAAAAATCCATTAATTTGGAAGCGGCTCCCTTTAGCGAAGGGCGTCTCTCGTAAGTAGATAGAACGGGGAGGTTGGAGGCGGTTTTACGATGAGGGTCGTGGAGCTCGATCTCGAATCGTTGCGATCGTAATTCGCTAGCATTCCCGGTTACCGTATTCCAATCCGTTCGAAATACGAGCGACTGAATCGAGAAAGAGCCGAAGAGAGGAGAGAAGAGAGAACCGATCCAGACACCGAAATCAGCTTACGCCTATGGCAACAAATCTGACTTTACAGATCGCGCGGCCTCCGTCATCGGCTGATGCTCCGATTTACAGCAAATATTCGCCCAAGTGGCTGCCTACTTTTCGCGGATATTTGCCGGAAGCTGGCCATCTGGGAAAAGCTAGTCACTCGGCAAATGTCGAAACGTAAACTCTAACATTTCTGCTAAATTTAGGTATCTGTGCTACAATATTTCTACTTCTGAAATTTTGGGTGACTTGGTAGGAAAATTCTTGCAAACCCTCGAAACTGATCTTACAAAATGGCGCTTCTGACCCTGGACCCAGGAATATTGAGCAACAAAGGAAACTTCAAAAATGCGGATTTTAAACAGCCTCGTTAATTAACTATATTAAATATACATCCACCGGAATTGCTTTCAGAGATAATTTATTTCGCTTCGATACAACGAGCTAATAGTGAAGGTAACTTTACTTGCGCCGGTTAATTAAATTAAAATAAAACACATCGGATACAAATCCGTGAATTGTGTATTCAACGAAGTTCCTCTCGAAAATTTAATTACATTTTGAAGGGTTAATGAAATGGGATGGTTTTCGGGGGGTATACGGTTAAACGAGCGTTTTGAAGGAACATTCAGCTTCGGAATTGCAATTACTACCTGAAAACATGATTGGAGTTTACGGAACTGCGATTGAGGCTAAATCGAATTGCCAGGTATCGGTACAGCATGATCTTCCAGCATAATTTGTGTGGAGGAGTCTTTAACTTACTTACTGCCACATGCCAGTCGTTACAGTAATTAACCTTCCTGAAATTGTACTCCAAAATATTCGAAATCCCTTTGAACGTTTTTGCGTTTCCAAATTTGCCACTTCACCCTCTCAGACTTTTTCCGTAATTAAAGGAACATGTCAAACTGTTTGTACACGCAGATTCAAACCGACATGTATCGATTTGTACATTATATCGCAAAACTGTGTCCCGAAAATTGGGACAAAACGAATGTCGTGTACGAGCATGTTACGCGTGGATCGATACACGAAATTCAGAGGTAAAGAGTGTATCTTTTAATTACGTAAACCCCAAACACTGAACAAAGAGTATTCTTAACCGAGTTCAGCGGAGCCGATCCTGACCCGCGGTTCACGATTCCACTCTGACGTTTAATTAAGTCGACGAGTGTCCCGAGGCGGTCGACAAAGCCGGATAACGGAAAGAAACGGAGGAACAGGAGGACTCTAAGGACGTTAAGCCGCGAGAATCGCGAGTATCTGTGCCGTTGGAAATTAATTACCGCCCCCGCCAAATCCGGAGGAGTTTATCGCGGTTTCATCGGCGTTAATAGCCCCGCTAAGTACCGCCGATAAACGGCCAAGAAGATTCCCTTCAAAGTCGTTTCGAATAGTCACTGATTCAGGAAGTATACAATCTTATGTACCGACACAGGACTGCAAACAGTCGAGTGGCCCATTTCCCTAAACTGTAGGCCGTAATGGAACAGTCTACTCTTCCGATGAACCTCAGAAGGACTTCTTTTAAGTCCATTGTTCGTGAAACTTGTCAACGTGACTGTTAGAAGCTATTTGACTCGTGGTTTCGGTATGAAACATTCACACGCGTAAATCGGATTTTTATGCAGATTTATTTAACATTTTTAAGGGCACAACTATGTAAGGAAGGAGGGTTATTCAAGGTTAGTAAGTGTGAAAGCTTCGATGGGTAGAAGATTGAATTAAGTTAAATTATGTTAAGTTAGGTTATTAGGTTAGGTTGGTTTTCTTAACATTTTCATGGTAACAACTATGGAAGGAAGGGGGGTTATTCAAGGTTAATAATTAGTGAAAGTTTTGACAAGTGGGAGATTGAATTAAATTAAATTACGTTAAGTTAGGTTATTGGGTTAGGTTGGTTTACTTAATATTTTTATGGTGACAACTATGTAAGGAAGGAGGGTCATTCAAGATTAATAATTGTGAAAGTTTCGACGCGTAGGAGATTGAATTAAATTAAATTAGGTTAGGTTAAGTTATTAGGTTAGGTTGGTTTACTTAATATTTTTATGGTGACAACTATGTAAGGAAGGAAGTCTTATTCAAGATTAATAATTGTGAAAGTTTCGACGGGTAGGAGATTGAATTAGGTTAAATTAGATTAGCTAGGTTATTAGGTTAGGTTGGATTATTTAACATTTTCACGGTCACAACTATGTAAGGAAGGAGGGTTATTCAAGGTTAATAAGTGTGAAAGTTTTGACGAGTAGGGGATTCAATTGAATTAAATTAGGTTAAGTTAGGTTACTAGATTATGTTAGGTTATTCAACGTTTTTAAGGTCTCCACTAATATAAGGAAGGAGGGTTAGACGTCTAAATTAAATTAGGTTAGGTTAGGTTACTAGGTTGTGTTAGGTCATTTAACATTTTTAAGGTCTCCACTAATATAAGGAAGGAGGGTTAGACGCCTAAATTAAATTAGGTTAAGTTAGGTTACTAGATTATGTTAGGTCATTTAACATTTTCAAGGTCTCAACTAATATAAGGAAGGAGGGTTAGACGTCTAAATTAAATTAGGTTAAGTTAGGTTACTAGGTTATGTTAAGTCATTTAACATTTTCAAGGTCTCAACTAAATAAGGAAGGAGGGTTAGACGCCTAGATTGAATTAGGTTAGCTCAGAGTTAGGTTAGGCCATAGTAACCGATGTAGCGGATTATTGGAGTGGAATGAGCGCAGCAGATGAGCTCCCAAATGGAAAAACAAGGGAAGCAGAAGCGAACGAAAACAACCTCGGAGGAGAATCGGAAATCTGTAGAAAAAACGCGGGAATCGGGGAAGATTTCACTCAGTATTCGCATAACTAACGTTGGAGTGTAACGAGTTCAACGGCAGTTCCCCTCAGCCAGTTTTCCCTCCCTTCCACTGTCCTTTAACCTTTTTGTCTCCGCCCTAGTCTGAAGCACTCGAAAGAGAATCAACGCGTTGACTTAATTAGACGTCGAAGCGACATTAGGAGTCAACAACGGTGCCGCGATTCCGTTCTGTCTTATTTATGCTTCCGTTTCCTTTTGTTTTACTCTTCTTTTCACTCGGCTAGACTCACTTTTTTAACGCTATGCCAAATTATGAACTCATCTAAAAATTAGCTGGTATAATAAAGATGATACCACATTCTCAATTTTATTTTCTAACTCGTTTCATATTTTACATTGCCGGAGGTTCCAGAATATTTCTCCTATTTTATTCAATACTCAAACTAAATCATTCAACGTTGAAGTCTCAGATTTACCAAAAATACTCTCGGTCAGAATATTTTCTGATTTATTTATTCACTGTCAGTTAACTCTCAGCTCCATGATTTATTTGTCAGAATCACAGATACAATATTAAAACAGACAAAAAATGTCAATCACAAAGAAATAAATCAACTATATAATTGAGCTCCAAATTCAAGCTTGAAATTTATAAAAAGTTTTAATAAAATTGATAACAAAGTACGAGAACTTCACGAGACTCGTCAAAATATTGCAACGGAGATACTCTATTAAAATCAATAAAATTACCATAGTTTATTATTTATCCCGACATTCGAGCTCTTCTCAAAGCTTTCATTGTAATATACCTAATTCAGTCACACGATTCAAACGCATTGAGATAATGGATACGAATAATATTTAATCATAAAATGATTTCATAATGACCACCCTTTGAAATAAAGTATTATCAATCTATTATTGACCGTCATGCGTGAAATTCCGGGCAAAATTCCCGATAAACAGAATGACAAATGAGTTCGATCCTCCATTAGAGAGGACCTCGAGCTTTTTCGCTGCTATTTCATCGATCCGATTCACAGAGGACATTCTTTACCGGGTTCATCCTGACCCGCAAACCCGACCGTGTGTCGATCCTTTCGACGCAGTCCTTACTTTTCGGCCCTTAGTCGCGGTTAGGTCTGCGGTCTCTGCCCGTGCACCGGCCAATCCACCAAATCACGAACCTTTACCTGACCCTTTGGAAAGAAAGCTAAGCCGATTTTTCGAAACCATCCATCCATGGGTTATCCCTTTGTCGAAACGGTACAAAGCGTTTTTGTTATGGTCAGCTATAACGAAAACTTTTTAATACCAAAATGGAAGACCTGACGTTTGATTCAACGTGGTGGAAGTTTGAAATTTTTTCATTTTTTAGGTTGAACTTTTCAAATTTTTGAGTGACTTTATCTTTAGATTTATGAATTTATGGATTTATGAATTTAGAAATTTTTAAATAATGGATTATAAGAGACTTGAAATTCTTAAATGTTCATGCTGAGGAGGTACAAAGTGATTTTATTATGCTCAGTTATAACAAAAACTTTTTAATACCAAAATGGAAGACCTGACGTTTGATTCAACGTGGTGGAAGTTTGAAATTTTTTCATTTTTATAGTTGAACTTTTCAAATTTTTGAGTGACTTTATTTTTAGATTTATGAATTTATGGATTTGTGAATTTAGAAATTTTTAAATAATGGATTATAAGAGACTTGAAATTCTTAAATGTACATGCTGAAGAGGTACAAAGTGATTTTGTTATGCTCAGTTATAACGAAAACTTTTTAATACCAAAATGGAAGACCTGACGTTTGATTCAACGTGGTGGAAGTTTGAAATTTTTTCATTTTTATAGTTGAACTTTTCAAATTTTCGAGTGTTTTCATTTTTAGATTTATGAATTTATGGATTTATGAATTTAGAAATTATTAAATAATGAATTATAAGAGACTTGAAATTCCTAAATGTTCATGCTGAGGAGGTACAAAGTGATTTTGTTATGCTCAGCTATAACGAAAACTTTTTAATACCAAAATGGAAGAGCTGACGTTTGATTCAACGTGGTGGAAGTTTGAAATCTTTTTATTTTTATAGTTGAATTTTTCAAATTCTCAAGTGCCTTCATTTTTAAATTTATGAATTTATGAATTAGTGAATTTAGAAATGTTCAAATAATGAATTATAAGAGACTTGAGATTCCTAAATGTTCATGCAGAGGATATAGAAAATTCCAAGTTCGAAATTCGTGAAACGCGCGATCAGCGAAAGGGGTTAATGTAGAAAAATAACCCCGCGGAGTTGATGGAAGATAAAAAAATTGCTTAGGAATCAAGAAGGGTTGATTCCTCGACACAGGTTCACCGAGTATTTGCACTCAGTTTAACGAGTACGTAAATCCTTTGTTTTTAAACACTGTAGAGAGAAGGAACGAAGCGAACGGCTCAGTGAACCGGAATTGAGCGAGCAACAGCTTCGCCAACGAACACAATACCGTTTCTACGGTGTACAGTTGGCAAGAGGAAGAGGTCGGTCCACGGTTAATCGAATCGTATAACAGGAAAAAATATCTCCGAATGGAGCAACGGCAACGATCTCGCGGCGTTGTTCCATTATCGAGGCAGGAGATTATCGAGATTGAAATTCTCGCGGTGGCAGCCGGAAAACAGCAACGCTGATCCTCCAGGGTCGACTTATACTTCTCGCCAGGCTATCGACCGCGATGCTACTGTTTTACAAAACGAAATCCCAGGACTTTGACCCAGGCCAGCGCGCGCACTCCACAGTACGAACCTCCCCGATCTGTGTACGTGTGTGTCGGTGACGAAGTAAGCCGATTTTATGGGGTTTTCTCGCGGGGAATACCTTGGTCCGCGCCGAACGACCCGCTGACACCGTAGAAACGCAACTACATCTCCTCCAATCACACTGTCCCGTCTTACGCTCCATGAAACTTCGAATTTTATCCGCAGCCTCGTTGCACTTTAAAATCCCTACGTCGTTTTAAATTTAATTTCACTTTACAGAACTCCGCCACGTTCCTCGCGTATTTCACTCGCCCCTCGATCTTGCTGTAGCTTCAACCATTACCTCACGTAACCCCGTCTTCTGCAATGATCTGTTGCCTGTGTTATTCAATTGACGGATTGAATTCTGTAATATCACTAATTAAAGCAGGACATTAATCAAGATTATATTTTATATCCCTGTGGTCATCATATTCTGTAAATATTGCTTGTGACTCTTTTTGTTCATTTTAACAATAGATTTCAAAATGAGATTTTTTTTATGAGATTCATGCCTTTGAACATTGTGTATCTTACGGTTTTGATGTACCATTTTAGTCATCGTTTTCGATACACCAAAAGAAGAAGGAATGACAAAAATTTTAGTCTTCGAGTCACAAAGAATCAGCCATAATTTGAAAGATTTTTAGATAACCGAATATTTGTATAATTACGACTGCATCGAAAGTTACGGATCGCAAAAGAATCTCAGAGCGAAATGCTTGCAGCATCAAGTTTCTAATCGATGGGTTTCCCAAGGGAGATCAACATCGATAAAGTGGCAATAGAGAAAGGTGTGAACCTAATCGTCAAGAGAACAGCATGCCTCAAACTCGACGGTCAATAAACGAGCTGCACTTAACAGAAGTTATCGGTGAACTTTCGAAGCCGCATAAGGGAGGAAGAAGCGGGCGAAAAAAAAGGAAGGAAAGTGAAATCCGGCGTTAGTCGAGCGTGATAAGACCTCTAACTTCGTTTCCGAACCGAGAAGGCAAAGTTCGCGTCTGGCAAAGTCTTAGCGCACGACTCACGGGGAAAAATCGAGACGATCTCTTTCCTCCTCTTTCTCATCCTCTGTCTCTCGGTTACGATGCAGACAAGTTCTTCGAGTCGCAAGATTTTTCGAAGTGAAAATTTCATCAGCGTGATTCTCGACACGAGACGAAACTGCGAAAACACCGAGAACGGAACAAAGAGGATAAAATTTCCTGTGAAACAAATTCCTACGCTCGTTGAAAATATGCGAGATTATAATAGGGGATGAAAATTTCTATTAAAACCCAATGTTGAAAATCAACATTTCGTTAAGCTTTTTCTCCGTGAATTCATTTTTAAATATAGAATACTGAGTATATTTTTTTCCGAATATACTCTATTACCTTTTTGTGCGAAACCAGACCTATAGAATATAGCGCTTTGAAAAAAGAACCGGCTTCATATCTCTCTACGCGAAGCTACTTATGCCTCGTTCGCACCCTTCAAATTTTTAATTACTCCTCTCAATATTTCCCTCGTAAAGTTATATTGCACGCGGTAAAAAATATGTTCGAGGAGAAACTACTAGCAAATGGCCACCGATGACCTAAACGTTAATAGCGTTAAGATAAGGAATTTTCTGAAACAGGCAACATTATTTGTTAGAAATGGGGTAACGAGTCTCGCGATTTTGATTAGCTGTCGAGTTAAACGAGAAGAGAAGTGTAGTGGAAAACGCGTGCTCGTTTCAGACGAACGCGTTAGCCGAGAGATTTTCAGCGTTGTCTCGCGGCCGGAATATTCTTGATAATTCGAGCCGCTGTTCGAGAAGCGAGAAACTTCGGATCTCGCGATGCAAACGACGTTTTTGCGAGACGCCGTCGAATGACGGTGCCTCGAGTTTCCGTGCAACGTCTGAAACGAGTGACCCAGTTTCCCGTTTTCGCCGGTTGCGGTTTAATCGTTCGAATGCCTGCAAATCAACATAATGAGAAACGTCCTGAGTTTCGGTTAATTAAACAATTAAATACTCATAAATAATTGAGCCTCCGTAAAATTGCCGTCTCGGAAGAGACGCTTAAGTAGCTGCCTTTAAACGAGGAGACTCGTTGCACAAGTTCCTCCGGAAGAGATATAACAAAAATCTGAAAAAAATTCGAGGCAATTTTTATTCCTATCTCGACGTACGGTTAGAGTCGATCGTTCGAACAATTTAGCGAGCAAGTTAATCGAGAAGAGCAGAAATTGATTGGCCGACTTGCTCTAGGTGTAGAACCGTTTTGGTGTGAGAGACAATCGAATGTCTACTCGCACGATATAACAATTTTATCCGATTACTTTTCGAGTTAACGCAGTTGAATTCAAACTAACCGAGGCCATTCAAACGTGTAATCTCTACATCCACAACCCACAATCTAACCTAACCGTGTACATTACGTAGATATATAGGAAAAGGTTGAGAACCGCTGGTAGATCGTTGCGGAGATCGCGAAAGTTTTGGCCAACGAGACACGAGCAAGCCATTTAGTGTATCGTTTCGAAATTAGCTCCCTATCGTCTCCAATTTGCCGTGGTTTAGCCGCGAAGCGGTCGTTCGAAGACGTCTCAATTACCACGAAGGTTCGTACGGAATAAAATAATAATTCGCGGCACGCTTCTCGTCCTGCGAAGATAAGTTTTTTGCCCGAAAAGCGAATCCATTCCGTGGCTCGTTAACAAAAACCCGATGAACTCGACAAAGTTCGTTAACGAAGCCACGAGTACGTAAACTCCGCAAGGCGAAGCTCCGTGGAAAATAATGACGTAGGAGAGACGTGGCGAGGAGAAGTGATTTCCGGCGAAGCCACCAGAGACGAATTTAATTCGCTGCAATTATGCAGGATAGCGAGAGCCTCTCCCCTTTCGCCCTGCTTCCCTCGATGTTACGGAAGAAGGTCCAGGTTTACCTCTTCCTCGGCCGAATCGAGTCGATATAACGCCGGTCGCGGCCCCTAGGGATAAACGTGCGACTGGTTTTTCCCTTTTACCAGAAAACTGCGCAATCTGTAGGGAGGACTGTCGAGTGCTCGGAGAAATCGTGCCCAGGGGTGCAAACCTAATTGCACACGGTCATACTTCCGCTCACGTTCTTCCGTTGTCTCGTTACTTTGTTCTTAACCTAGGATTAGCTTGCATCCCCTATTTTCTCGCGTGTGTATCCATTAGGCGGTTTTCTACAATTACAGTTAACGGTTCGTCAGACTCTGTAGTACAAATTATTCAGAAGGGTACTTAATGTTCCACTTTTATCTTTATATAGTTAACGAATATTGTTTTGCAGACAGTTTTGCTGGGTGTTGTACGTTGGGCCTAAGAGGAAGGCCTGTCGTCAAGTTTCTTAGTGCAACTTCGTTTCGTTTAGAAACCCTACAGTTTTGATATCAAAAATCCTCAACAGTTAACGGTTCGTCAGACTCTGTAGTACAAATTATTCAGAAGGGTACTTAATCTTCCACTTTTATCTTTATATAGTTAACGAATATTGTTTTGCAGACAGTTTTGCTGGGTGTTGTACGTTGGGCCTAAGAGGAAGGCCTGTCGTCAAGTTTCTTAGTGCAACTTCGTTTCGTTTAGAAACCCTACAGTTTTGATATCAAAAATCTTCAAAAATTCCTGTCGTTTTCTGTATATAATTAACTTCTTGAACCATCATTTATTCAGTGAATACGTCAGAGCTGACTAATTATTACCGCAATTTCGAGATAAATAAAAGTTGAAGCCTTAAATTTCCTTTCGTTTATTCCAATTATTATCGAACTCAAAACTGAATTCAGATATTAAGGTTTGTCATATTTGAATTTGTAACATGACATGTTATATCAAAGGTTTAATTTAACTGAATTCGCAACGATGGAATATGACAACTGTGTAAATGGTTAAAAAAAGTTGAAAATACAGAAACAATATAACGGACGTTAATTAGACTCGTCCAACCGGAGATACGTAAAACGAAGCAATCGAATTCGGAAATAGGGACGAATGGGCGACGAAAGAACGGGGAACGCGGGATGGTATAATAATCAAGCTTGTAAAATCATTAGCGTTAATAACCGAAGACTAGGAAGAGGACACACCGGCTTCCCGATATTCGATTACGTTTCTGCGGTTTGCACGCGACGAAGGTGAGACGCGGCTATCTCTGCTATTGACATTTCGTTTCGCTCGTTTCTGGTCCGCCGTGTTATCCTCGTGGACAGTTGGCGCTAATAAAAATCACGTCGCGTCGTTTTATTTCGTACTTCTTGCATATACAGATGTCGGATAACGAGTTTAACGCCGTTGAGGTTAAGAGGTTAGGTTTAGGCTAAGCTTATATTAGGTTAAGCTTAGGTTAGGTTAAGCTTGCTTATGGTTAAATTAGTGTCAGGGTTGCGGAGTTTGCCTAAGTTAGGGCTGGAATTAATTTAAATTACGGTAGATTAGGTTAACTTACATTTAGGTTAGGTTTCATAAGGGTTGGGGTTAAATTAGTGTCAGTGTCAATTAGAGTTTGGCTAAGTTTGGGCTGAAGTTTAGAATTAATGTTAAATTATGGTAGGTTAGGTTACATTAAGGTTGGGGTTAAATTAGTGTCAGTGTCAATTAGAGTTTGGCTAAGTTTGGGCTGAAGTTTAGAATTAATGTTAAATTATGGTAGGTTAGGTTACATTAAGGTTAGTTGGGGTTAAATTAGTGTCAGAGTGTCAATTAAAGTTTGGTTAGGTTAGGGCTGGAGTTCAGAATTAATGTTAAATTATGGTAGGTTAGGTTCACTTACATTTAGGTTCGGCTACATAAAGTTTGGGGCTAAATTAGTGTCAGAGTGTCAATTACAGTTTGGTTAGCTTAGGGCTGCAGTTTAGAATTAATGTTAAATTATGGTAGGTTAGGTTCACTTACATTTAGGTTAGGTTACATAAAGTTTGGGGTTAAATCACTGTCAGAGTGTCGATTACAGTTTGGTTAGCTTAGGGCTGCAGTTTAGAATTAATATTAAATTAGAGTAAGTTAAGTTAACTCACACTTAAGTTAGGTTACATAAAGATGCTTTTATGCTTCATTGTAGTATCTCTTTTCTTCTTATCATTAACAGTTTGGAACTTAAATATGAAGTTCGAAATGTTTAATTACGATCAAGTTATATTTCTGTTACTAGTTTACCGCTCATAGCATAATTTTCTTTTTGCTTCAAAGCAAGCTAACAATTATCACGAACGACCATTTAATTTGCCTACGGTTAGAACGCTTTCCGGAAACCGTGTCACGATGCCAGTAGATAAAAATAAACCGGGCTCGCGATATAATTTAAATTGCAAAAGGTAGCGAATTATCGGATTGTCGGTTCCGACGATCGCTAAAGCTGAATTTCGGACTTCTCGTGGGTCGTGATTTAATAATAGAAGCTGCACGATTGACACCCCTACGCTAATGGTGACCCCGATTCCTCGGAGATAAAATCTTTAAATGACAAATTTTCCGTCTTCGATCGATCGCGATTAACTTTGATGATCTTCGATTCGAAGAGGTCACCGACTCTTTTAACCCGCTGGGTTGAAAGACACGAAGGGAACATTCTGTCGATAATTTTCTTTAACCTCGTTTGATATTCGCAACCTTTCGCAAGCTAAATCGGTTCGATGCTTTTATTCACGAATGCAAACTGCAAACTGCGAATCTTTATTTGAAGAGCATCTTTTTCTGTTTGCGGCAAATATCGAAAGTTCAATTTTAATGAACCGAAACTTTCGACGCGTTACACGTGTCTCGTACGCACGTGTTTCATGTTCAACGATGGCTCTAGCCACGGCTCGAGAAGTTGGAAGCGCGAGAGAAAGAGAGAGAGGCTCTTTGCTTCCGGAATAATTAATCTCGACGAGAGCGAACGCGAGAGCCGCAGTTTCCTGCAAGATCCTCAGACGCGACAATGTCACCAGAGGCAGTCAGTTACTTCTTTCTGACTAACTTGCCAAGGAAAATCCCAATACTGCTCGTTACCCGACTCGCGTCGCCATTTCCTGCCCAGACACCCGTCGAATAACTTTCCTCGTGTTCCCGTTACGCTTCGCGACCGATTTTCCATGCGAATCGCGTCGACTGACTCTATTGTTAATAAGTTTGTGAATAAAACGCATTCGCATCGAAACTATTCATCTTTCGAAATATTTCGTCGCATTCTAATATTCCAACTCTTACAAACTACTTTCGTATAAAGTATTTCTGGGGTTAGGCCATCTCTGAGGCTTCAGAAAATCTACAGTTCTTTTCTTTGGCTTAAGTTCACTATTTAGAAGATGGCCTTTGTTAACAAGCATGAGTATAGATTTTATAATATGTATACATTTCTAAAATGAACTTCATCAAGAGCTTGTACCAATCTGTTTCAATTTGTCAAAATGAACAAAGAGCATGTAATTAACAGTATATTAGAAGTACATCAAGTTAAATACAATTTTTATGAATTAATTTTTGGTGAACATTTAATGTTGCACTAAAGGACTGACTCCTTTAAAAAGTTAACAAGACCAACATTGAAGGATTATTATCTCATACAAGAGTCTGTATATGTTGGTAAAAGATAACTATTTTCAAATGATCCTATTCTTATAAAAAATATTTTAAGCTCTGAGTTGTGCGTACATTTTAATCCTCAAAGGCTGCCAAACAATTTAAGCGGATAGTAGAAACGAACAAAGGAAAGGAATTTACCGTGATCATCCTTATTATCAAAAAAAGCTTGTGAACAAATTTTATTCGTGAAAGTAAAATGCTTTATTGAGACAATCATACTTTTTCACATTTGACGAGTTTTTCGTTTTACTGCTTGAAATCGCCAAGAAACGTGACAGACTTTTAAATACTAATTGAATTATGCACAGGTTGAAATCAGTCCTCATACCATACCATTTAATAAAAATGAAATTTTTATGAAATCTTGCTTGCAGAGATGTAGAGGATTGAGTGCGCTGTCGAGCGAAAAGTGACTTTGAGCAAAATTAGCGCGTCGAAGCCTAGTTATTAGAACGATCTCTCGATAGTTCGGTGTTGCCTTGAAAGGAATTCGAGGTAGAGACGCGAAGGTGTAGCGGAATGAAACGGCACTTAAGTGGAAGGAAACGTAAAATATGCTCGTTCCTGCACGCGGCTGACAAGCAAGGTTCGCGTGAGCAAGATAAAACGTTCCTTCCGGGACGCAGTTCGCCCCAATCCCCCACAGCCCGTTCCGCAAGGAAATTTCAAGGCAGCTCGGTCGCGATTATACCGGCGCATGACAAATTTCGACAATTAATTACGCGTCGAAGACACGAATAGCAATTAATACCGACCCCAACCGGCGCAATGAAAGGATACGAGCAAGATGCTAAACGCGAGCGTGGCCCACAAGCCAAGACACGAGGAGCGCAGCACCCTTCTCGTTGAACTTATAGCACGGAAGGACGTGTAATTTCCTGGCTGGTAAAGCAACTTCGAGAACCCCTCGTCCTTCCCTTCTTCTGCGACAGCAAAACCGAGCCACCAGGGCTAAAGGTGCGTTCTCAACGATTCGACGCGTCGCGCGAAATTCGCTTCTCTCTAATCGTTCCTTCCTCGCTGCTCTCCCTCTTTCTCTTTGCCGTTCCTTTGCGCTCGAGTCTCGGCCAACGTCGTTTCGGGCTAATTGGCTACGAGTCAGACCGATTAACTCTTTAATTAGGACATTTCTCGATTGAAAACAACCCTTCTACCGAGGGAAATTAAAAACGGTCCGCGTTTGCTGAAAGCTGGATAAACGTGAATAAATTTGCTGAATCTTTAACCGACCTGTTCAAAGCTTTCGGATACGTACAAAGTTTGCACGTGGAATCGCGAAAGTAATCGCTTTAACAATTTGTCCATTGCGTGCTATCAAATAATTTTCCTCGTTACATTTATTTCGAGATTGGATTGGTTCCCTTTTTTTTCGTGAAGTATCGAGCTTATTAAGCGGTCGAGTGTGCACATCCGTCCGGTGCGTTGACTCGACTCTCGTTTCTCTTAAATTAATGGTCCTCATGAATCAGACGCGATGCACGACGGAACACATGGCGCGTACACAAAAATCACCGACGTTTCTTCTGCGGCAGGAAGAAAAAAAAGCAACCCTCGAACGAGTCGTTCCCTTCACTTGGCACGCTAGGAATGTTTTTCTTCCGTTCCTGCACGCGACACCACGACGACACTCGACACGAAGAACGCGTGTCCCACTTATTGTTGCTCTGGTTAGCGACACAAAATCACTGCGGTTTGCACGAGGGTTATGACAATTTTCATGTGTTACAAAGATCACTTATTTGCTTGGTCGTAATAACAGATTTCGAAAGCTTCAATATTTGCTGTTTTAATATTATCAAAGTCATAGATCACGTTATGTCATGTATTGGATAACTTATTATTAGTCTGCGGATATTTATGCAGTAATGGTGTATGAAGGGCTACAATGTAGACGTTTAACCCTTTACGCTCGAAGGTATCTTTGCTGTCGACAGGTACAAACTCCAGAACTTTTTAACTCGATTAATGTTTTAAAGTTTGACGAGTTCTTTTGAAGTTATCATTTCTCTCTTGTTAATCGTCACTATTTTATTGAGACAATTTTACTATTTGTACAGAGTGTACAAATTACATATGTCGAACTACATACTGGTGATTGCGTGTCAGCTTTTAAGCGCAAAAGATTAAACCATAAATCATGCATTTCATAGATTGTATCATCTGCGGAATATAAATGCATTAACATCCCTAACCTAATTGCAGTTAAAAGTAAATTAAAAACAGATGAAGTTGTCAATAATGTCAATATCATGTAACGAATAAATAATTTTCAGCGTCACATCTTTCTCTGGCAGATTATCGGAAACGCGTAACAAATCGTGCGAGCCATTACGATGAACACTCTACATGCGAATAAAATAAAGTGGCCATGCACGATAAAGGTTCCGGAAGATTTGTGCCGCGAAAGAATAAGGTCTCTGGAGATCGAACGTTGGAACACGTGGTACGAAGAATTAAAAAGACAGAGAAGAAGGGTGGCGGAGATTCACGGCGCCATTTGTTTCTGCTTCCGGCTTCGTTTGTCAAGCGTACGCTCTCTCCCCGGTCGCTATCGCGAAACTTTCGACCTTAAAGTTCGCGCCGCGAGAGTAATGCCTTCCGCCTCTCTAAATAGACGTCATAATCGATACGTCGTCGGTCCGCGTGTAAACACTCTTTTCTACGCAAACCTCTCCACCTCGCTGAGCAACAACTTTATTACCGGCTACCTTTATTTATAGAGCCGGATACACTACTGCTCATAAATATTCACCAGTTGGTACATTTCAACTTACTGTGGCTATGTTCAGGCTTTCAATTGATTTCTGAAGAAGCTTTATTTTGCTCTGTTTCGTTGACAATCACTAATAATTTTTTACAAGGTTACTGATGTTGATATGTAATGATGATACTGATGAGGAGGTGAAGGATCTAGGTGTAAAGACATCAACATCTCAGTTCATCATGCACAGTTTCTTTTTTATTTTGCTTTGTCTCGTTGACAATTATAAATAATTTTTTACAAGGTCGTTTTACTGAGGTTGATATATTCTGATGATAGTGATGAGGAGGTGAAGGATACTTCATCAGAAGATGAAGGATCTAGGTGTATAGATATCAACATCTCAGTTCATCATGCACAGTTTCTTTTTTATTTTGCTTTGTTTCGTTGACAATTATAAATAATTTTTTTCAAAGTTGTTTTACTGATGTTGATATATGCTGATGATACTGATACTGAAGTGGGGAGATGAAGGATCTAAACGTACAGACATCAACGTCTCAGTACATCATACATAGTTTCTGTAGGTTGTGGATGTAGAAATTAGAACATTGTTATTAATGCATTACTGACTACTAATTTATCAATTAATGACGATATAAAGATTAAGTAACTTGTCCATATAATATCATTTATTGAGTTGGTTGATGTCTGTTAATATTAATAAATCACATATCAATAGAGCTACAGACATTTGTCTACATGTGATCATCTCTTTAAATTCGTTTATGTAAGATGTCAGTATAACATCGTTTATTCAGTTGGTTGATGTTTGTTGATATTAATAAAGCACGTACCAATAAAGCTGTAGACATTTGTCTATATTCGATCATTTCTTTTGATTCGTTTATGTAAGTTGTCAGTATAACATCATTTATTCAGTTGGTTGATGTTTGTTGATATTAATAAAGCACATATCAGTAAAGCTACAGACATTTGTCTATATTCGATCATTTCTTTAAATTCGTTTATGTAAGTTGTCAATATAACATCATTTATTGCGTTGGTTGATGTTTGTTGATATTAATAAAGCACATATCAGTAAAGCTACAGACATTTGTCTACATGTGATCATTTCTTTAAATTCGTTTATGTAAGTTGTCAGTATAACATCATTTATTGAGTTAGTTGATGTTTGTTGATATTAATGAAGCACATATCAGTAAAGCTACAGACATTTGTCTATATTCGATCATTTCTTTAAATTCGTTTATGTAAGTTGTCAATATAACATCATTTATTGCATTGGTTGATGTTTGTTGATATTAATAAAGCACGTCCCAATAAAGCTGTGTACATTTGTCTACACATGATCATTTCTTTAAATTCGTTTATAAAAACGGCCAGTCAACAACGTGTTAAAGCTGATTACAGTTGTATCCAAAGTTGGGCAAGAAAAGACGTGAAATTCCAGAAACTCGTCGCCGTTAAGCCAGTGAAATTTGTGACCGCTAACCGGTCATTACTGTACCGACGGTGATTAATCTTAGGGTCCCGTGTCTGCTTGGAGAGGCTACATGGAAGATGTTAAAAGGAATCGGTTCTCGTTTGTGTGTCGTATGTCGACACCGTGGATCGAGATTCAAGTGGCGAGACGCTCGTTCACGCTGGTTGGACGTTCGACTTGCTACTAATCAACGTAATTCCTAACTTGTAAAACACACAAGCTAGTTCCGTGGTCCTTAACGAGGTTATCCCTTGTTAAGCATCGAACCCTTGCCGGATACGCTGACTCGCTCGTTGGTCGCAAAAAACCTGGACCAGTGTGCGATCGCACGTATCATTCGCTTACGGAAATCGTCCTGTGCTCTGTCTCTTTTTTCCCGGCTCTTGTCTGGGAATTCAACGACGAGAATTCATGAGAGTCGATGTGAACGGAATCCGCGAAAGAGTCTGTTCTTTGAAGGTATCCTATTATCCCGATTGTCTAATTCCGACTGTACTCGAGAAATTTCTTTGAAGTTTCTGAAATTACGGCTGACTTTAATGCGTTTAACCTTAAATGAACGCGGCATCGATCAGACTCTCTCTTTTTATCGAAGTATGCCTCGAAATTTGGAAGTTTCCCTTCGCAGCATTCGGTAGCGAATAAATTGGTAGTTCGTGGAACCTGGCGAGATGAAAAGATTCGAACGATCAACAAGCACGGAGCGCATTATCGGTCGACCCAGCGGAATGGCGAGCAACGCAATAATTAAATTACGAGCTGACCGTGCAAGCTTTGCCACGAGTGCCATGCGACGTTGCAATTTTATTTCGACCGCAGAATTTCATTCGTCAAGCACGCCGTACTACGAATCACAATTATTCCCAACCTTATGTATCCCGACGGGCGCACGTATCCGACTCGCTCGTCAACGTCGACCACCGACAGAATTCCATTTTTGCAAATTATTCTTCCATTTTGCGCGGCACACTCGCTGCCCTCCCCCTCTTCTCTATTCTCGCGGTGGCATCGAGCCACGGAACATAATAAATCATTCCTCTCGCTCTCCCTCTAACTGTTAACGCAAACGTTTCGTTTCTACTCTAATTTTCGACTGCTTCGTTGGCTCGTGATTGCTCTACTTGCTAATTATCAGGATTTCAGAGTAGTTTGCGCAATTTTTACATAAATATTTAGATTTATAGTGAGGCAGCTCTTTTGTTGGGTATTGTAGGTTACTGCTCTTTTGTTATATCTTAGGGCACCGCCTGAGAGGAAGGCCTGTTAAGTTTATTAGTGGAAGTAACTTTGACCTGGGTCACGTCCTTAAGCTGAGGAATTTTCCTTTTTAGGAAAACTGTTAGGTCAGAAAGGGAATTAGTTGCCGTTCTTCATAATAAACACATCGAATATAATACAACGTCCTAACAATTACGAACTTCTATTTAGAAGCTCTACAATAAATTCTTAATTGATGAACAATGAATCAGTAGAGTTTTATTTAGAAACCCTACAATAGGTTCTTAATTGATGAACAATGAATCAGAGAACTTAGTTTCTTCACTTTTGACCATTTTCCAATAATAAGCATTAATCGATCGGTCAGGCAGAAAACGGTAAACCACGCTGTGTTACTGCGCCATGTAAAGTTACTAAATCACAAGCGGGACGGGACGCTCATTATAAAACCAGATTACGGAATAAAGGGAGGAAATGGTAGGAAATGCGAGAATTCGTAATTGGACCTTACGTGGCTCATTTTATTTGCTATGAATTAAAGTTGAAATAGAATTTAACGATATCCGGGGGTTATTATAAAATGAAAAAGTGCCCGGGGACAAAACGACGGAGAAGAAAGGTAGGCGTGTGGGACGCCGGAGGATGAGGGTGGAAAGGAAAAAGAGGATCCGGTTTGTGGGACAACGGACAACGAGACGGTGGCAGTACAAAAGGACGAAACAAGAAGGATCGAATAAACGGGAAGCAAGGTGCGAAAACGAACCATTGCGAAAGCCGCAGGGAGAAACAGAGGAACGAGCAAAATAATTTCATTTACTACGTCTTTCGGCGGTTTTAAAAACGAGAACAACGAACGGAGAAGTTTGTGCAAGCGTGCTGCGAAAGAAAAATCTTTCTTCCGGGGTATTTTCTGTTTGTCGGATGACCCGTGATAGGAAATTTTTCAACGAATGAAAATTTCATGCTGTTTCAAATTTTAGATATTTTATTGTCCTTCGGATGCTGACATAATTAACACTGAAACTACTAAACGGATCGAATGATCACTCCACAAGTTTCTTATTATAAGGTACACATTTTGTTAATCATTTCTTGAAATCAGCATTGAGTTTCATCAAGATGAAGAACAAATATGTGTATTAATTTATGTTTCGTCGTTTGTTCATTTATTTTTTAACTTCATTTTTAATTTCAAAGTAAGTACACATTATATGTCAGTATGTTTAGTGTCAAACATCGAAGATCAAGTAAGTAGTCCACTGTCCACTGTCCAAAATTGTGGAGGTTTCCCGTTGGATAAACGTTGAGCTGATTCCAAAAGTACACAATGACGGAGTTGCTATTGCATCGAAGTACTAAATAAGTAAGAACTCGTATCCCCTGTTCAAAAGTTTCGAGAGACTCATGAAACGTTCACTTCAAACAAGTATTAAGCTTTCGCAGCGGAGAGTATTAAATACTCGAAACTTTAAAATCGTAAGAAGTAATACACAATCCACATCCGCCGTGCGAAAGTTTCGAGAGTCCAAAGCCCTTTCTAGTTTCGCTTCGAATAAACATCAAGCTGATTGCGGAGCTGTACATTTAACGCCAATCAAAAAGCTTTTACAAACGGTGGCGAGTGCATTTTATACGAGGCGTGTAAACAGAGAGTTGGGAATAGAAGAATTAAAATAGAACGGGTTGGTGAAACGCGGAAAATCTGGATCTAGAATAATTTCTAAAAACTTGACATACTTTTAATATCGGGTAACAAAGCCCCGGTCGACGCAAGGTTTAAAATAGAATAGCGAATAAAAGGCAGCGATACAGGGCCCATATCGAGACAACAGAAATTTCTCGCCGTTCGCCGTCACTCTATTTGTCCACGTAGTTCATCGAGCCTCCACGAAAGCTTATTGAATTTCCGTGCCAATCGATATCGCAAACCCTTGACCAGCAAACGCTTGAGACAATGCCAAGGGAGAAGCGGTCTTCCGATCGCCTCTATAGAACACCAAGAAGAAAGAAACAATAAACGGAATACCGTTCGCCAAGAGGAGAAAGGCGTTGTAAAAAGAGAAAGAGAATCTGCTAAAAGAAAAAGAGTATCGACAAAGAGCCGTGCAGAGACGAGCAGATTTATCGAGTACGGCGGAGGAAAAAAAGTTGCGGTGGCGTCGTTTTCGTTTCCTTCGCCCTCTTCCCGAAGAAACGTTGCGACTCGAACGAGATAACACCGGAGCGAAAGGGATTCCCCGAGATTAACCCTCCGGACAGATAAGGATTTCGAGCGACGATAAAGCAGCTCGAAGCGACGTCCGTCGGGTTCTTGGACGTCTCTGTATCAGTTTCTGGAGTCTGCTCGAAACCACGGGTGTCGATGACTCGAATCGTCCGAATCGACAGCTGGACCGTACGAGTCCTGCAAGAACCGACGAAACGCTCTCGCTACATCCCCTCGATACGTTTCCTGGCGAACTTCTCTGATAAATGACCGGGGAATATGACCGGGAACACTTGTGCTTTGATAAAGTTGGCGAATCCGTGGAATGGGGTTTTGCGCGTGGGGTTCAACAGCTGGGACCGGTGCGTGCTAAATCATGGTTAACTCTTTGCATTATGAAGTCTCTGCCTGACGATACCATCCACTTTTATGGGGGATCTCTTTAGTGACAGTTTATTCTTTATTCTATTTACAAAACATCCAGAAGAATATTAATGATCAAGTGCTAGTGTTGGAAATATCAAAACATTTGACCGGTATCAAATTTTCGTGTACGAGTCTGTACATTTAGAAATTTAAAAATGTACGAAGTTTGAAATCTTCAAATTGCGTTAGTTCTGCGCGATCGACCATCAAAACTATACTTTAGAAATTGATGGATCTGAGAGTTTCAGAAATTCGACAGTTTTAAAATTGTCGAATTTACAATTTGCCTTAAAGTTAAAAAAGAGCCTACCTCAGATGTATCATCGCATAAGTTTGAACCCATCTTGAATGGTCAAAAGTAATAGCTGCCACGGATAATGCCTCATAAATCCGAATAACCCATCGTTCGAATGGTCACCCCTTAGCTCCGCGTTAATAAGCAGCAGTGATAATAAGCCCTCGCGTTAATTGCGCGTCAGATTAGTGGAGTGTAATCCTATAAATATAGGTTTACAGAGGGCCACGTCAAACTTCGCTCTCCCAATTATTCGAAGGACTGGAGTTTGAAGACAAAGCCACAATCCCAGCACCTTCAGGCTGAACAATATCTACATTGTCCAGCGGCAGGAGTAGAAGGAAGGAGGTTACGGACAAAAGGAGGCCGTGATTTGTTAGCAGGAACAGATACGAGAATCGTACCACGAACTAACAGCCTGTCCAGTAGTTTTTGCTATCGATCACCGGCTGCCCGCCCGGGTATTTATCAGCCCGAAGCAATTTTCGCGTTGACTCTTCTCGAGGAGAGAGTTTGATCTTGATTTTTGGTGTAAATACCGCCTCGGCGACCACGATAACCCTTGATTTATCGCCGTCCCTGGTAATAAAGATATCGGCCACGCTTAATTACAGAAGGACGTATTCCTCAGACTGGGACCCTGTATCGTGCCTTTTTGTTCGGCCGATCGTGGTTCCATGGTAACCGCAGGGTTAAGGAAACAGAGGGACGGTTAATTACAAGGATGATTCGAGACTGTTACTACAATCTGGAATGCAGTCTGCTCTTTCGGAAACACATGGGATAATCTTTACTTCTGGTCATTTTACTAGTACGCCATAACGATTCCATAGAGATATTTAGACTTAGGGATGCAGATCTGGATACAGCTTTAGAGATGCTGAAATCTGACAGTATAATGCCGCAGTCTACTCTTTCAGGGATACATGGGACACAATCTTCTTTACTTCTTTCTGGTCACTTTACTAGTACGCCATAACGATTCCATAGAGATATTTAGACTTAGGGATGCAGATCTGGATACAGCTTTAGAGATGCTGAAATCTGACAGTATAATAACGCAGTATACTTTTTCAGGGATACATGGGACACAATCTTCTTTACTTCTTTCTGGTCATTTTACTAGTACCCCATAACGATTCCACAGAGATATTTAGACTTAGGGATGCAGATCTGGATACAGCTTTAGAGATGCTGAAATCTGACAGTATAATGACGCAGTCTACTCTTTCAGGGATACATGGAACACAATCTTCTTTACTTCTTTCTGGTCATTTTACTAGTACGCCATAATGATTCCATAGAGATATTTAGACTTAGGGATGCAGATCTGGATACAGCTTTAGAGATGCTGAAATCTGACAGTATAATAACGCAGACTACTCTTTCAGGAACACAATCTTCTTTACTTCTTTCTGGTCACTTTACTAGTACGCCAAAAAGATCCAGTATAGATATTTAGATCTAGGGATATAGATCTAGATACACATTTAGAGATGCACAAATCTAACAATATAAGAATGTATGGTTCAAAGAAAATTGTATCAGCAAAGAGTGTTAATTGAACGACATATCTTAATTTTTATTAAATATGCAATTATGGTATTCTTCACTCGACCAATTCCGTATATCAATAGATTGTCGATAATATAGATACCAGGTCCAAAGGTGTATGGCACAGATATTAATTTGCCACGGTTTTAAAGCACATTAATTATAGAAGTTCTGTCCAACTAGTCTATTGAAAACTCGAATATAGAGGTGGAGAATAATTAATGTTTGTAGTTCGGTAAATGTAGAGCCATTTAGTAATTAGCGTGATATTAATACACGTATGATTGACAATTCTTGGAGAGTCTATGCGAATAATCTTTTGTAAGAATAAATGGTCTAAAAATGTAGTAGCATTTGAGAATTTATAATTAGAAGTGTCTAAGCTGACATTAAAACGTCAATCTAAATTAGTTAATTTAGAAACTGAAAAGTGCAATTTAACGTGCTGCATTGTTAATAATACGTCAACGTTGTTTGAATCTCATCTGCTCTAATTCGTTTATTCTATTATAAAATATCGAAGATGCAAGTCAACTGTGACAGTTGGATAGTTAAAAATACACTCCATTCCGTACACTTAAAATATTATATTTCTGTATAATATAATAAATCAGTCTCACAGTTTATGGGCTAGAAAATAAGTGTAACATATTTGAAGTACGTCGCAGCGAGAGAGTTCTGGTGATCTGAGAAGATGCAAGAAACGCCGAGAAAATGTTTATAAAAATCCGACGAGCCGAGAAGTTATCGAGACAAGAATCGTAAGCGAAATAAGAGGAAAAAGTTGTAAAGAATCGAAGGAAAAGCGAGCAGTCGCATAGGCCGCAATATGGAATCTGAAGGAGACGTTTGTTAAATGACCCGGCTGCCGGTACAGACGGATGATAGATGAGGACGCGACTGCTCCTCGTGGAAAACCTGGAAAAACGGCGCCGCCCTTGCACGGAATCCAATAAAACGAGTTCGTGTGCCAGTACCTATATACAAGTTCGATCGGCCACGGAGGAAATAAAGGATCCAGATAAAACCACCCTCGACGCGTGGCAACACGTATTCTTGGCCAACTTGGACCAATTATTTTTACCTCTGATGCAGGACGTTTTGACAGTTTCAGTTTCCGTTTCGAGTCTTACGTGAAAAGAGTCGATTTCGTCCAAAAGATCTATTTTGTAGCGGTCTGTCGTTCAATATCCATCTGTCTCTTTCTTGCATTTTTGGGAAAAATATTTTTACGTTCAAACCATTTATTCTGAAAAATATTGCGGAATATACGGTTTAAATTATAACATTTAATACGGATTATTAAATTATGAAATTCTGTAGTTCTCAAATATGTAAATTCTAAGATTCTGATATTTCGAAATCGAACTCTGACATTTTTATGTGTCTACAAATTTTTAGATGTCATCATTTAGATGTCAAAGTAAAAAGAGTTGGTAGTGAAATTAATTAGTAACTTAACTAGCAAAGACTGTACCTAGGACGTCAGTCAAGAATTTTAAAATTCTCTCAATTTTAAAAAATTGAGTATCCACCCCCATAAGGATAAGTATTTAGAGATGTGTAGGTTTCAATTAGTGTTGGATTATCCGTGTAATTTAAGAGGTATTGCACGTGAGCGTAGTGGAGACTAGCCAGCCATTGATCGAATTTGTACAAGCGATCGAGAAAAAATAGCGGTTGGCCAGGTCTAACGACAGGCTCATTCGTCGGATTTCTTGAGGATCTGCGCGAAAGACGGAAAGGGGGATTCCACGGTTCTTCATTTTGTTTTACCGCGCACGAGAGAGCAGAACGATGAAAAAGGGGGAAGAAAAGGATGGTGAGGAATGGCGGTGCGGTGTAGCGGCAGGACTGGAGAGCAATTCTCTTGACAATTTGGCCTGGCGGTTCGCCAACGGAGGCCAGTCGATTCAACTAATCTAAGTTGCTTAGCACGACTTCGTTCATCTCCTTCCACCATCGCCACCGCCGACCCCCGTGCCTCTCTACTTCGACTTGTTAGCTCTGCAACTACCCCTTTCTGTCTCTTTCTCTCTCCATCCGCCGCGTTTCTATGTTTCGTCCTCCCCGAACTATGAATCTTCACGGGCTATGAATATGAATGCATCGATAACAAAGTATTTGCAGCACGTGCGTTACATCTCTTCCCTGTATCGCGAACCCGTCTTGCAAATTAATACGATTACTTTGTCCTTTCGCGAACTTGTCCTTCGTTTTCTTCCGTCCTCGTTTCCTCTTTTGAAAGCGCTTCCAGCTTTGTCGACTTTGTTAATTCGATCGAACCCGCCGACCGTACCTTTTGAAGGTTCAGAATGACTTCGATTTGTTGCTGTCATTATGTATCGAAAATTTGTTGCTTTGAAGTTTTTACGGGAGAATAATTTTCAGAGGATCGCTTGTTCTTTTAATTGTATGCTTTGATGTACAAGCACGTGCACCGTGAAGTTGCAATTAGTCGTAGGGTAATAATTATTACACTTTTAAATAATGTAATGGTAAATCGTGTTTATGTTCGAACGAGTTCCTCTTCGGGCAAGCTTGTCCCCAGCGGTTAATTTTTCTTAAAAGATCTTCCGAGGCATTCCAATTTCATTTTAAGAACCAATAACGTTTCGAAACTTTCAAAACTATTATCACATTATCACATTTATTAAGACCATTAAGTTCCCCCGAGTTTCCAAGAGTTTCAAGAATTTCTAACTTCAAATAAGCATGAAAGTGATTCAAGATTCTCTCTACGGCGACTTAATTTGCTCGAAAACTCGCGAGCGGAGGGGTTGCTCGTCACCGGTTACGATCGATCAGCGAGGAGGCGAAAGAGGCTGTTGTCACCCTCGTAACTTCAAAACCCATATCATCGTCGCGGCTAATTGAAAGCAGATTCACGAGTTGCCGCAGGTGCGTGCTCAAAGGGTGATATGCCGTCGTAACGCGACACCCAGGAAACCGGTAGCAGTTTGCGACGGTGTTTCGCAGCTCTCGCGCACTTTAGGGCAGCCCGTGTTACGCGCCAACAACCCCTGTGTCGAGAAAGGTTAGGCCGTTCCTTCAGGAACGCTATAATATCCGCTACGATGCCCAAGGTGGCTCGCAACTGTTATAACTCGAATAAGTTTGTAACCAAGATTCCCCGTAGCCTCTACACCCTCAACATCTCGTCACTCGCGACAGAATGCAATTCCTCTTCGAGTAATTGCCTGACTCTTGTATTTTCCGCAGTTTCTCCAACTTGGTATACAAAATACAACTCGTTCTTTAATATTTTTTATAGTGCAGTTTCAAACTCGCATGCTCGTATTTTATAGTTGTACACAATTTGCAAGAAATGGGGGAAGGGGTATGTTACTGTTGGATCGAATGGTGGTTGATAAAGTTATAAACAGGTTTACACAACTTCTAAAATATGTGGTTTAGGTAAAAGTCTTTTTATGTGAAAGTTTCATGACTTAGAGAAATATTATGTAGTATATGTATTTTCCTTTAAATAGGGACATTTTCAAGATTTCAAGATCGACAAGGCTAATACTCGAAGCAACTCGAATTCAATATATTTGTACATTTCGGCGCAGAAAAAGTAATAAGACAAATACCTACACTACACAATATGTCTCTCAAAATCATAGGACATTTATATTATAACATGTACCTTATATAATTTGAATTATAACATGTACCTTGTATAATTTGTATTATAACATGTACCTGATATAATTTGTTTTATAACATGTACCTTATATAATTTGTATTATAACATGTACCTTATATAATTTGTATTATAACATGTACCTTATATAATTTGTATTATAACATGTACCTTATATAATTTGTATTATAACATGTACCTTATATAATTTGTATTATAACATGTACCTTATATAATTTGTATTATAACATGTACCTTGTATAATTTGTATTATAACATGTACCTTATATAATTTGTATTACAACATGTACCTTGTATAATTTGTATTACAACATGTACCTTGTATAATTTGTATTATAACATGTACCTGATATAATTTGTATTATAACATGTACCTTATATAATTTGTATTATATATAATTTGAACTATATCATCTACCTTACAAGTTATTTACAATGTGGAAGTTAGGTCTACCTCTCTATGTACCCTACTAACTCTGACACCTTCAAATTGAACCATGTCACAATACACATCTCGATGCATTCTCACCCAGAATAAAAGAATCGATAGAATATATTTGAGACCCTAGAGAGAGGATTGTTCAGGGATAAATAACGAACGCAAATCGTTCCCCGAAGGACCTAGTTACGACGAAACCGAACTCGACGAGCAATAATCGAGGTTCGATCGTCTCTTTCGTCGTGTACGCGAAATTCCTAGAAGCCATGGTACACGCACGCACCCAAACATCCGAGTTACGCGTGCTGCGGGGGTTGGTTTCGCGCCGAACTGTCGGAAGCTGAACAGACGGCTCTGGAATTTCAGGCTGCCGAAGCACTCCGTCGACTACTCCGACGCGACTACGTGGTCTACGTTCGTGTATAGCACGCGCGTGTATATCGAGGGGGAGAGAAACGTCTTACCCCCTTCGCAAATTGTGTCACAGGTACAGTAGACGTATATTGCCACGGACAGAGCTGTGCAGCGGGAGATTCTTGAAATCGATGATGTCGGAAACCTTTTCGAAAACAGTCAATCGTTTTTACCACTCGTGATGTTGTGTACAATTCGTGACTTAATGAATAGAAATACAACGCTTTGCTGAAAATTTTCTAATATCCAATTTTTAAATTTTATGAATTTTTGTAAAATACGTTCCAAATTGTCAAATACTCAAGTTTTTAAATTTTCTATCTCTAAATCCTCAAATTTTTTTATTTTCGTATCTGCAAATTGCCCATACTAATCCACGAACGAATCTTTCGAAGAGAAAAAAAATTTGGAAACGCGAAAATTTGCTGTCGAAAAATCAACAAGTGGTCCCCTTTTCCCACAGTCGGTATTTTGTGTCGGAAGCCTCGGCAGTGTGCAGAGTGTACAGCTATCAATATGGACGATATCACGGTTTGCCTGGAGCGTCAACTAGTTATCTGTTCGGTAGGTGAAGCCATCAGCGTGCACGCACCCTCGTCCTTGGAAGAGAACTCTCTCGTGTTAACTGCTTGACAAACTAAGTTAACGTTTCTTACGTTGTAATTGGCTCCACACGGCACCGAGAATTGTACAAGCCTCGACTCCGTCGACGACAACGGCGAAGAGGAGCAGAGGGGGATGAGAATGGATACGAGCCGAGGAAAGGGGGATGATATTGTTGGCGTTACACCGGTTACCGCGTCGATTCAATTCGTGGAATCTTAAGGGGGTTGCTGGAATCGTGGAAAGCGTTGAAGGGAGTTTGACTCTCGATGCGTGTGGCAAATTGTCGTGAATTCGCTCGGTCGTTCCCTACCATCCACCTTCTACTCCGCGAATTCCGGTAATTTTGGGAAAGACAACAAAGAGGGATGTTAATTGCTACCGAGGATGAGAGACAGGATAATTGGTGGCAGATAGCGGAGCTACGAGCTACGACGAAAACGCTTTTCCGTGATCGCGTCACCATGGAAATTCGATTTACCCCGCACTCCGGCTTCGGTCGAATCTTCCTTGATTTCGCGACTATGCCGGGGTTTGCTCCACTCGCGAATCGAAATTCTGCGCGAATTAATTCGATTTATTCTGATGTTCAATCTTCTTGGATTCCAGCGAAACTGCTCGTTCGTGTCTTTTCCACTTTGATACTTGTCATCTTATTTTCATATCTTTATAACCATGGACGTTTAAATAGACATACAAACACCCTTCTGTTCAGATAAATACGCTCGTTATTTCGAAGTTGGATCTGACGGTTAAATGCAGGAATAATTTCAAGGTCAATTTGAAAATTTCAAACGAAGACTTCCCATGCCAGAAACGGAGCAAACAATTTCACGTTCGAGCACGTAGTTATCTAATGGGGTTCAAGTGATCCAAAGTTCCAGAATTGCCAACTCCCGAGTCTCGAAGTTCATACTTTTAATGGAAGGCGAAATCTCTGCTGTACACTATGTATAATTCCAGCTTGACCTAATTGCGCGACTCGCCGTGTACGACATAACGGAGAACACGCTCGCAAAACCATGGCACAAAAGATTGGCCATTTCAGGTTTCCGAAAAATACCGACTCCTCTGTTGACCCAGATTTTCGAACTCCATAAAATTCTGACCCGTAGGTGCACAGGATCCTCGGGAAGCGAAAGGTTAAACGTTCAGACGGTAAACTCTTTTCGTTTCCTTTACCCCTTTTTTCCGCGAAGAAGGAATCCGCTGGCGCCTCTCTTTATCCTTTTTTCCGTTCACCGTCATCTGTACGCGTCGACGATAATAACCGACGAACCGTTGCCTGCTCGGCAGCGCAAATCTTCAATCTCGTTTGGCAAATGGCCGATCTCGAGGCACGTTTGCCAGCCGGGACAAAAGAAGTCGCTGCGACGTGTGTTCCTAGCCGCGAATCCGTGGAAATGTTCGCTCCCCCGCAGTGCAGCCGCATTGTTCCTCAGCTCGCCGTTTCCTCTTCCACCGATGCTCTTTCTTACCCTCGCGCTTTTTTTACGCTCCTTCTTACCTCACTCGATTCGCGCTCTAAGCTTTATTTCGCTCGAGCCTGCATTTCCGACTTACGCTAATCGATATTGATCTATTTATACGTTTAAGAATTCTTACTACGTACGCTGGAAATAACCGAGCAAATGTTCTGTCGTGATACAACGTGGTTGACAGGAGGTTAGAGACATAGGGATGCAGAGACACAGCAGGAGATGTAGATGCGAGCAATGTAGGTTTTAACCCCTTCCCGTGACATTTATTTAACAGATGCGTCAAGACTAACTATTCAGAGCTATTAAAACGAGCAAAGAAAATTAAAATGTGAGTATTTTATATTCAGGGGTCCTTGATAATGCAACTTATAGTTGGACCTGAATTTCAAGTTGAAGAATGTTCAAAGTTTGAGTATGATTTGTCACATTTGAGCTGTGAGTGCGTCACAAGTCAGATTCGTCAAAGTACAGGAAGGGGTTAAACATATGCCACCAATATTTGAATGAGCGAATTTTGTATATTTTTTCATTTTCCATGTCCAAATGTTTTTTGTAGACAATATATTTTAGGATAATTAAAAGCCCTTTTCTACTTATATAATTGCATGGACCTCTTCCCTAATAGGAATTCATATTTGGGAAAGTTCTGCAACTTCTCACCGTAACTCTTGATTTCTCTCAGTATTTCTTACTCGCGCCGTTACATTTCACTTATTCCGGAGCATAGCTAACCTCTTTCGTGCAAGGTCGTTGAAAGAAGTTTTCCTTTCTATTCGAAAACGATTTACCGACCGACCTTATCCTCGTGGAGATCCCGCGATATTACGAAATATGACGGGAACACCGTTTGCGTGGGGATGGCGAGGTGTAATTTGACAGGATCACCGAGCAACGACACGGTAAAAATTTTTCACCGAGTAGAATTCCATTGTTTGCGGCGAGCATTCCGCGTCCCCGTTGTTCTTCTACGACCAACTACTCCGTCCCCGCTTCCCCCGTTTTTCTTCCTTTTTTTCCATTCATTTTTACGTAAGCAGAGACAAGAGCACGCAGAGTTTCGGCTTGACGATCTCGTTTGATAAATTCCCAGCCACCTACGACCAAGGGATGGGCGTTCATAACTCGCATAGCGAGCGAACATTTTTTCGAAAATTAAACGGCATTGTTCGATGCTTCTGCGTGTTTGACCGTCTGCTTTATTCGTTTCTCTCCCGGTTTAAACTCCGAGAGAGAACCGTCACTTTTTTTCCTCGATGGATTTTATTTAATGGAAATATCTGACGTGTTTCTTCAGACATCCGATACCTTTAACGAGGGAAGGGAACCTTCGTTGTCTTTTATAATAAATTAGCTTCCTTGCGTAACTTCTGCAGGACAGAATGCTCGATGAAAAATTTCCTTGTAATTCGTACTGCAAATCTCTTACGAGCTTCAATTATATATAAATTACTATTATTACGGTTTTCGTTCGTCGAGATTTCTGAGACTTTCAAGAATTTCGAGAGGTGCAAGACTCTCACCGAGTTCCAAGATTTTAAAGAGTTTAACTTTCAAGACCTTCACGAGTTTCGAAACTTTCAAGGCTTTTCACGGTTGCAAATTTTTCGAGGATTTCTGGATTTGTATCAAAACTCACGATTCTCAACACGTTCAAAATTTTCGAGGATTTTAATATGTGGATAAAATTTGAAGTGATTCAAACTCGAATATGTTCGAGTTTCTCAATCATTTTGACAATAATGTCAGTCGTAGCTAACTAATTATTGTTACAGTATTAATATCAATAGAAAAAGTTAAAATGTTAAGTACATCTCTCATTTAAGGATTCTTGATTATGCAAATTCCGATTAGTTTCAAACTCCAAGTTCAATTATCGTGCACATACGATTTATGTTTCTTGCATCTGAACTGCAATGTCCATCACGAGTATGTCACATTGCAAGCCAAAGGGTTAATATCAGAGCAGAAGTTTAAAATATTATTTATAACAAATATCGTTTATGTCCTTCAGTAAGAAAACGCAAAAATTTGAACGGTAACCTTGTGCTCATAAATATAAACGTATGTGGTTATATCCCGAGGGTGAAACCGTCTGCTTTATTTAATGGAATGTTTGCCACTTGACGGATCTGTAAAATCCAGACTAATTCGTAGACAGGTTAGTAAAATTTGGTTTGAAAGTGGCTCTTATTCGAGTCCGTGATTCGTTACTGGCCGTTCCTCTCGTTTCCGGCAGACACAAGCGAGATGAGTTTCGCGCTAATTCGAAAGACGAGCTGCACCCCTGAGGCGGCTCTAATCTCGTTCGTGCCGCGTTCGCAGTATTGCGATGAAAGGCGTACCTTAATTTTCACCGTTCGTTCGCCGCACGGAAACGTCGAGGAAAAGAAAAAAAAATGCCCGAGAAAGACCTCGAAATACGATGGATGGATGGATGGTAATGAGTCCGGCGTTCTGTCGCGCCGCGACGCTTCGAACTCGTCGGATTTCCAAAGTTATTCGAGCATTTTCTTTGTTCGGGCTCTCCATCGACGGCGAGAAAAAGAGATCGCCTTTCAATTCTACCGGCACACCCTTTAATCCCACACTGGCTGGAATAATATTTCAATTGAGACGTCGTTGAAAGTGTTCCTTTATCCACTCGCGTCAATTATCCTAAGCTTTCGCGTTTTCAATGCTAAACGCTTTTGACGAATGGATATTGCTACGTTATATTCTCTTACGATTAATTGTCCCTTTAATTGAAAACTGACATTCGATTCCTCATACTGCTGCAATCGCGCTGGACTCTCGCTATATGGCCCTCGAGGGTAAGACAGAAAAAGATCATGCACAGACTATTTCATAAACTCGACTATATCGACATAGTTCATACATTGAAATCAAAGACTAAATTTCTAATTTTTTTACATTTTTCTGTACATTTCTAACATCTCCATCCCTTTTAATCCAAAAGGACTTTCACGTAAAAATATTCGAAATTTTGTACATGGGAAACTTCAAGACTTTTATACTTTTCTGTATGACTTCTCCACCGTTGAAAGAAGATATCTCAAAGTTATCGAACCTACATATCATTGTCCGTAATTGAGCAATTACATGTACTTCCATGTCCTAATTCATTCACGTCTTTCGTCAATGGCAGAAGTTTTAGGGTAGAACTTTACAATTACGGACAGTTTACCTGCGCAACGCATCTCTTTGGAGAAAGTTGGACAGGCAACACGGCAAGAGATTTTAGGTAAATTAATCGGCAGCTTTTACGTAGTCTCGGAGCGCGTCAGCCTTTTCGAGAACGTTTTCAGAAGTTTTCCGCCGCGAAATGTAGCGGAAACGCTCGGTTCGATCTCGAAACGCGAAATACGAAACTTCAGCGTGCTGTTACGTCGAGCGATACTTGCAACGTTCCGTGTCTCTTCAAAACTTCCTCGAGTATAAATATTGAATCTCTATCAGTAATCCCAAACTTCTGCTCCCCGGTTAATTTTACAAGCTGCTTTGACACCGTCCTGTACCCGTCAAATAAAGCGCCCGTGCAACAGTCTAACTTCCAAGATACTCCTTCGTTTACTTATTTCGGTGACAAACAAAATTACAGCGTGTGTCGAACATGAAAATGGGTCACAATATTCTCATCTTCGAAGACCACGGATTCTTGCATCTCTGACTTATTACTATGATAAAAAAATTTGATCCAATATTTGAATTATCAATGGTGCTCTCTGTAATATATTAAAATATTACACAAAACCGGGTAGAAATTTTGAAAGTCATAAAGCTGGCAGCTAAAAGTTGAAAAGAGTAATCTACATTGTCCGAAGCCCGACCTTTTCAAACATTCAAAAACGCTTCACATTTGGTTGATCAGGAACCGGCGTTCGATGTTCGTCTACGTGAAATCGTGGAGCGTCGTGCGGCTGCGATCAAAATTCACTGGGAGCTCTTCACCGTAATTCACGGTGACGACTCGGAGACCGGTTCGCGAGGGAAAACCTGAGAAAATCATCGTCGAGGACGTGCTCTTGGCGCAAAAAGCTCGAATGTCAGGCGAATCCTTTTGTTCACATACGTGAGCAGATAGTGACGCACGACGGCTCGGCAACACGGTGCCGCGGCTTCATTTGTGCCGTGACAAAAAAAGCCGAGAAAAGAGCAGAATACAGGCTGTTCGATAACGTCGACGTTTACTAGCTACTCAGACATTTCTCTCTGGCAACGTTTAAAATAAACAAGATGCTCTTCTGAGTGTTGACTGTAAATGATGTACTTTTTGTTCAAACATTTTATTTCACATTTTATTAAAGTAAGACATACTTGATATTAATTGTTGTTGAAAATAGCAAAAATAAATATACAAGTATGTCGGTAATAAAGTTTGTATACTTATCTACCAACTATATGATACCGCTCGTTTAAATGAGATCCTCAAATGTTAAAATAAAATAATATCTAAAAATATTCATTCTTCTGTGTTCTCTTAGCGATTACGATATTGTACTCGCACATTAAAAGATCTTGCGTAATATTTAAAACTTCCTTCCTAGTTATTGTTTCATATTTTTAAAATAAATTTGTTCTGTGTTTAAATAGTGTTAGTTGTGTTAATTTATATTATATAGTTGTCAATATCTTATATAAAAACTATACTCCCATTTCCATCAATTGTAAATGTGTAATATTAACCAGTTTAGCTTAGGCGCAACTTTGGTCTCCTGCACTATTTTGATGATGCGACGCACTACTTTACAATCAATTTTGCTCGAGTATATATACTCTTCAATTTAGAGTTACAGTCCAATTATTTGCATAGTCAGATTGACTGTTATTTGACATCAGTCCGATTGATACCGAATTGACATAACATTTCAACATTCTGTGTCTGTTTTAATATTGCAGTTATGATTAGTTAGTTATGATTGACGCACGTGAAAAATCATAGTGTGAGCGGTTAAATAGACACTCAAATACTATCTGATTATTTAATTTCATATACAGTGGTTTGAAAAGACTGTTTCATTTTTTAAATGCAATTTTATATTCATAAAAATTGATGCTATAAGTCCGCGTAAAAATTTATAAAAATAAATTTGTGCACATAAGTAAAGTGTAGTACATAAGTAACACGTGTGAATTAGAGGAACAGATTGTCCAGCAAATCTGGCGAAGCACCATCGTAGACACTTGAAGGGTCGTTCGAAACGTAAACGACGCTTGAAAGTTCTGGATCGAAGCGCGTAACGAGCAAGAAGCATGTAGATGCAGTAGGGAAATTTAGCGAACCACTCACGGTTTGGAGGATCCGCGGCACAAAAGCTTGCACGGATTGTTTGGCAGTCGAGTCGTTGATCGGATCCAGCGTCTACGGAGAGCGAGTGTTTGCTCGAACTTCCTTATTTTTCCGCGAAGGAACGCGGCCGTGAAGCGTGGCGAGACAAGGCGGAAAGAAGAAATGGAGGAAGAGTAGAAGGGGAGCGAGTTGGCCCTGGGGGCGCGTTGGGTTTCCATTATGCTAAACCGCAAATGGAGTCCTGCGATCGAGTGTCTCTGCACCACCCCCGGAGGCACACAAAGCCACTGGAATAAGGCTCCTAAGGTGTAATGTTACCGAGAAATTAAATTCTCTCGTACTCTCCCGACCGCCTTCGCCTCCGGCACGAACCGTCGTCCGATTCCTGCCACCCCCCTTGCCTCCACACTCTACAGGACGTTTCACTCCGACGCTCCGAATAGAAAAGAATAGAGATTTTCGAACGCGCTTGTTTCGACGATGAAAATTGTTCTTCCGGGTCTTGGTCTAACCTTCCTCTAGCATTATAATTGCCCTGGGAAATATAATTGGATCGTAAAATTCTCGGAGTTCAAGATATTGGAGTCTATTTTGGAATTTTGGGAAATTTTCAGATTTACTTATTTGATAAAATCAAAGACAAACGGACCTCCATTAACTGTTCAAGAATAGGTTGCATTCGAAAGTATTTTAATATTCTAGTGTTCAAAAGTATAAGTTCCATTCATTTTTAACTACTTTAATATATTACTACTATTCTCTTTTCCAATATTATTTGAGAATGAAAAAAATGCTACAAGATATCATTTTACAATTTCTACTTAAACATAATTGTACATCCACATACTCAAAATTCATTTAGTAATTTTACAACAGAAACGGTTTGCACCGTGCTTCGCTTCCATTAACCAAAGCTATTTATAGAATGTAAATGCATTTTACAAAGCCTAATTTATCGAAATTCGAAACGGTTTCGCTATTTTGCCTGTAACGAGAATTATCGAAACAAATTTCGCCGCGAATTTTCGCGGTAACGACGGTAAAGCGGCCTTTGTTCCGCTCGTCAATTGCAATTATCGCAACTGCAAGGTGATTACCCGTGTAATTCTTTTCCAGCTAGAAGTATCCTAGGGCGAACAGGTCTCTTTTCTTTCCGCCTTTCACGCCGATACGAGTTAATGAGCCTGGAACGTTTAATCCAGCGTTCATTAAGGCGTCAAAATTTGTTACCTCCCTATAAGAGTGAAGCTTCACCCTCGCCAAAGGAATAAACGCGATCATTATCCTCGATCGAGTGTATCGAGGACCTTCGTAAATTTTTTACCGTAAAGTTGACCAACTATCCACGCAGCAACATTTATTTTTGCATACTAATTAAAAGAGTAATTAATAAATTCTTGGTCAAGTTTATCCCTGTAAGAAGCAATTTTACAAGAGAGAACTTTTTTATAGATACTTACATTCGATAACACAGAACCGCTATAAAAATAGCCCTTCGAGGTATATTTATTGCGTACTAAATTTTCGTGGCAGCTATTATTCAACCCGTTAAGAATCAGATTTAAATATAACTCGATGTTAGGTTAATTTTTCACTATATCGATGTTCGATGTGGTTGACGGCCTCGACCTCCCTCGATCTCCGTCAGGGATCGTGTATTTTTAACCCATCATTAGGGGTTATTAAGCTCTAACTACAGGGAGGAGCGGTCGACAGTGACCCTTCGAGCCAATTGTGGCGTCGTCGTTGCAGAAATTAACGCCTGTCGACCTTAATACTACGAAACTACCACGTGCTCTCACGTTCTTCATTCAATCGTATTAAACATTAATGTAATTTTAAAATAGCGTAATATCAATGCAATCCGTTCTAGTCCATAAATTACGACAGTAAAGCTTGTACACGTTTTATCAGGCCATTCTGTATAATTCGGTATAAATTGTTTGCGATCCATTTAATAACGTTTGTCCCATTTTATTTTTTGCAGAGGGGCTGTGATGAGGGAAGCCGGTTAAAGGACCCTGTGTCGCGCAGGCGCCGGTAGGAGTACAGGAAAGATGCTGCCTTCCTCGAGAGCTTTATTAAGCTCGCTGCTGCTTCTAATCATTGCTGGAAGCACCGGTGCCTTCAGCTCCCGACAAGGAGGTAAGAAAGCTCCGCTCGAAGAGAGATGTTTTTGTCCTGCTGAGAGGCAACAACGACGACTCGGCCTCGACTTCGACGACGTTCCCTCGTTCCGTTCTTCATCAATTTTCTCAAACTTTTCTCCCGGCAAATCTGGTTAAGTCGTTGACCGACTTTTACTCGATGCTCAGCCGCCATTCTTATTCGTTTTCTTACGAGTTTCGGTGTTGTTCAACATTTTTAGCGAACGACTCGAGACGAAGATCGAGTACCTGTTGGACGACCAGTTCGTCCTGTTTTTAAATTATGTACAAGTCCAAAGGACGACTCGAGTCAACTTTCTGGAACAATGCTCGTCTGACCTCCTGTTGCGTTAACCCTAGGCAATAGTCTCGGCGATAAATATTTGGTCAGAGAACTTGGAGATTCTTGGGTCGTTCAGGCCCACTCTACCCGAGAACCTTCTAATTCTTTTAGGAAGCAAATTGCCTGCACTTTTTATTACTCTTGCAAACTCTGCTACTCTTTGGGAATTTTTAGCAAACGTGCAAATTTACTGATCTCGTAATTTAGAAATTTGATTAATTCTCCTAATTATCAAATCAGTCTCCAAACGTGCTAAGTTCAGTATCCTAAGCGGGCGAAAATCGGTTGAACGCGTTCATAAGCATATTCGAACAACGGAAGCGCCGTTTTTCAGGATTTCTAAGCTTTTGAATTTACGCGACCTCGTTTCGGAAAAGCCTGTGTACGCAATGCTCAAAAAGTTTTGGGTCTTTCATCGTCTAGCTTCTTCTCCTTATTCTTTCTTTCTATGCTCGACGTTATTCTCCATTTGTCCAGCCGTTTGTCCGTGTTTCGCATTGCTCGGTAGAGAACAGCTCTCAGTGGCCATTTCCTAGATTAAGGTCACCTGGAAAGCAAATAGTTGTTAGAGGGTAGAAAGAGAAACACTCTCTCGTTCTCTGTCGTAGTTTGAACTTCCGGTGTATACGTTTCTGGAAAACTATTTGCGCGCGAAACACCCGTCGCGTTTCAGAAATACCGGAGAGATACGAGCTACTGATGGCGAGAGAGAATTGCTGCGACCTCTCCTTCATTTTCACGTAAACCTCGTTGTTTTACCACCGTTAGAATCCTTGGAAACGAACCTTGCCAGATACGTTTTGCGAGTTACGTGTTTAATGTTCTGCTAGTTTGTGTTTCATTTCAGTCTTGGGGGAAATTAAACCTCGATAGCGGCTCCTGTTTGTATGGTCAAGTGTTATATTGTCACGCGTTGCATCGCCAAACGTTATATCACCACGCGTTACAACACGTATTACTACGTTGCATCGATAGTCTCGATGTCACGATCGCCCTGCGTTACACGCATTGTATTGCCGTGCATTATATATTTATTGCGTGCTACGTCGATAACGCTAGTTATATCGCTCTGCGTTATACCACTAACATATATCATTCGTATATTACGCTATCTACATGTTGCAATTTTAGACGTTGTAGCGTTCGCGTGTTTATAGTCCCTCGTTGCTATTCATGATTGTCTACTTGATATCAATTATGCATTTATTGAGAAGTTTGACTATCACTAAAACTACCAAACCAGTTAAATGACCGCTCCACAAGTTTCTGATTATACGTTACACATTTTGTTAAACATTCCTTGAAATCCACATTGATTTTCATCAAGATAAAGGATAAATGTATGTTGTATTTTATGTTTTGTCGTTTGTTTATTTATTTTTTAACTTCATTTTTAATTTGAAGATTGGCTATCACTAAAACTACTAAACCAGTTAAATGACCCCTCCACAAGTTTCTGATTATAAGGTATACATTTTGTTAAACATTCCTTGAAATCTACATTGATTTTCATCAGGATAAAGGATAAATGTATGTTCTATTTTATGTTTTGTCGTTTGTTTATTTATTTTTTAACTTCATTTTTAATTTCAAATTAAGTATACGCTATATGCCGGTAGGTTTAGTGTTAAGATCTAAAATACAAGTCAGACAACTTCAAAAGTTATCATTGTACATAGTATTGTAGGAATAGAGTTTTATAAACTAATCTTTTATTAAGAGAACACAATGTTCTGTTAAATAATAATACATTTTATAGTATTCAGATTTAGTGTTATAAAACGAGGGCGAAAGAAAAATATGTTGATCTTCCGGCTGTGTGATCGAATGGCCCAACCCCTAAATTCGCTGAGAGTATATTTTACCCGTCTCCCGTTTTCTCGTAAACAAACCCCTTGTAGCTCGACGACAGACGCGACGAATAAAAAAGTAAATCCGTGCAGTGGCAGAAGAGGTATCGTCGCCAAAGGTTGTCGAGCCCATCGGTCGGGGTATTACAATTTTCTTCCATCCGAAAATGTCAACGCCACTTGTTTCAATTGCGCGATGCGGTTAGCGTATTAGAGCCGCGACCGCAAGAAGTGGCGCACTCGAGATTTTATTTTCGTGCGGTGTTCGCCAGAACGGGTCGAAAACGACCGCACTATCGTGTAACCCTTTAAACTCGGGGATAGCAGTTTCGCTCGCCCATTGACCCAGATCCCAGACTGGAATTTCACCAAGCCACGAAAGATACTCGCCGGAGCAAGACCTCGACCCGCAACCCCCTTTTAAATTAAGGTCATCGAAGGTTTCATTTTCTTTTCCTTTTTCAGTCACACTCGTTTCGACACTGATTAGTTTTCCCGTCCGATATCGAAAAGGAAAGTCAGTCGGTTCAAGGTGGAAGGGATGAAACGATCGCTGTAATCGCAGGGCAAATAAGATTATCTGATCGAATTTTAATGGCGAGCTCGCGTGGCCTCCGTGACGAGCAACCCTCCACTGCTCAAAGCGATCGTAAAGAGCGCTGTTCTGTCGCTTAATGCCCGAGTAAATTCGACCGCTTGCAACCCCCTGTCGCATGGGGGTTGTTTGCGCGTGCCTACGTAGCCAACGTGTGACGTCGGCTAATCTGGAACTCCTCGAATTTACGCCGTTTCAGTTAACTATACTCCCTATCTCATTTGTTTCTGGGTCTCTTGTTCTGTGGGTTACATTCTACTTTTTCCCCCTTTGCACGAACTTTTCCCTTTCAATTTTTTAATCAAGCATTCACTTGCAATTATTCGATCATTCTTTTCATATCTAATTTTTGTAATACGTTCAAAGACTCATAATGCAGTTGAAGATATTGATCGACATGTTTCTTAATATATTCGAGAATTTTATATATGGTAATGTTTCATAACATAATAATATTACATTCTCTTGTACTGGCAAATCAGTGTGTACGATTTACGTATGGTCTACGTATGACGCACATAAACCTTGTAATTGTAAAAGTTCAAAAATTTGTCTTCTATTAATAAATTAATCTTCGGTTAACACTCTGATGATTTAACTTTGGAACAGCTTGTGTATGTTATATTTGTCTGCTCAGAATTAGGTACAATGTTTTCAAAAGCACCGAATATCTTCGAAATGTTTTCGTTTTACGCAACCAGACCCGTCGACATCCACTCGTGTCGCGTCGCTCAAATTGGGTTGACAGCCCCGTTCGCATGCGAAAACGCTCGAGCAGCTAACAAAGCCAGTCGTGTTGTTGCTCCCGTTCGAAAAAGACAGCTCCAACTTCTTCGGGGCGCCATTGCGGCGAGAACAAGAACAAAATTCGAAAGAGCATCGGACTAGGCGCCTAATTAAGGTGGGGTCGACGAACTTCGTGATTCGTGAAAAGGGAACGAGCAAAATCGAGGAACTATCTTTACTACCCTTTAATCACCGTCTTTGAAGACATTGTACATACCTTTTGATCAAATACTTTAAAAATTTTCAAGGGTGGTTTTAAAGACATTTGCTTATTTGGCAATCTGTCAAATTATTTGTTAACCATTCATCACGTTTTAATTAAGTACAAGGCCATAATTAAAAAGTTCTTTACTTTTTGACATTTTAATAAATCAGATCGTCGCAGTGATAAAGAGTGATGCTGTTTGGTAATCTATTTTCCGTCGCACTCGTTGCGAATTTATTCTAGCGATTCCATTAGTATGATCACCTTCGAAAATAGTTTTTACTATATTATTTGTTGCAACGGTAAGAATAGTTTTACTGGAACAGTGTAGCATTACCAATTTATCGGGGCGAGCTGTCACTCCAGCTGTTCGGATAATCCACATCTCGCTATACCGCAATTTAAACTTTAGACGTGAACTTTATTCATTACCTCCCATTTAACCGTAATTCGCGACACTGTACGAGCGAGTCTCGGTTTCCAACTTTCTCCCGCAAGATGGCATTATTGCACCCCGTTTCTTTTTTTCGCTCCATTAATGAAGTAGCTTTTGACAACATGGCTGCTCGAACGTCACCCAATGAACGAGCACAATTTTCAAATCTTGTATAACTAAATACGTGAATAAACTTTCATTCTGAATGCAGAGAAATATTTTAGAGTTTCATGCAATTATGTATTACCTTTCATAAAATTGTCGATTTTATTCTTGCAAAGCTTCTTTCAAAATAAATTAAATAAAAGTTTTTCAAATTGATCTCAGAAATTAAGTATGGAAATATCGATTCTAATTACTCGAGTTTTATATTACAAATGATCAGATGATTCTTTTCAAAGTTTTATACTGGAAGTAACATTTTATGAGTAAGGTTTTTAACAGGAAATCTATCGTTAAAAATGGAAATGTAAAATTGCAAGAATCACAGAACGGTCGTCAAAGTGTTAAGCTGCAAGCTCGTGACGCGAAAGGCGACACACGAAACGAGGCAGACCCTGGCCAATTACTATGCTCGTTTACGCCTGTACACGCTTTAATACAGCGAAACTATAATCGTGACGCACCGTGGAAAGAGTAAACCTACAGAGAGGACAGGACGACGGGTCCAGTCAAAAGTGGCTTCGTTTCGAAAGGATTCGTAATTAAGCTGAATACGAAGAGAGAGAGAGATACTTGGCCACGCTTTGATCTCGTCTCGCGACTTGGAAAACACAAGCCGTCGGAAGATCGCGTTTGTCATCGTAATTCATGCTCGCCTTTATTGTCGTTTCGCCGTTTAAAACCGTGTTTACGAGTCTATTAAGCTGGCGAAATATTTAAATCATAAATGGCTTGAACTCTTAACGGGACTCTGTCAACATTTAGACCTTTCTAATTTTTAGGACTGTCTCGAATTTTTAATTATTGGAGGACAGAACTTGTGGGAATTTACGATGCACAAATATTTTCACTAGAGCAAAAGAAGTTTGATTTTAGAATTGTTGTAAGTTAACACTAGAACTACCGACATTAAATGCTCGTTTATCGAAGAATGAAAAATAAAATGAAAAGGAAAATAAATAAATACCTTAACAAAATATGACAGACATTTCCATAAAATCACGACAATAAAATTTTGTAATATAAAATGAGAAATCTAAAACCAGTCATTTCGACTGGTTGGTAGTGTTAAGGAAGAGTAATAGTATGTAATAAAAAATCCAAGGACGGGACGATTGCTGAAAGCCGGCCGAAAATGACCTAATTTTGGGGCGGTATTCGTCGAAAGTACCCCAGGACTGTAACTTTCACGGTAAATTTGTTTTTCCCTTTTCCGCCAAAACTGCGACTGAGTTTCTCGACCAAGTAAACCCGTCTCCCCAAAGAGAAGAAAGAATAAAAAGGAGGGAAAAAAGAGCAGAGCCAGTCATTATGACATCGCTAAGGGACAAGGAGGGCAGAGCAGGTCTCTTTGAAAGTTCGCCCGGACGAGTAAACAATTTATCAGGCTGAAAGTAAAACATAAAGGGAGAGAAACGCGTTCGTGTCGCCTCGGAGGCTCGGAATTTTCACGACGTCCTTACTCTTATCGCTCGCAGACTCGCGCAAAGTTCACGCGAGAGCGTCCGGGGACTTCAGTTCGGGGCGAGTTTTATCTGACGGCCACTTGCACGAGCAAGTTCGTGGTGCCTGGGAAGAAAACGGGCCGAGAAGCTGGAGACAAGAAGTCGGGGACGAAACGGGCGGAAAAAGGCCAGCAGGCAGCCAGAGGTCGCACGCTTTGAGAAATGTCGCGAACAGCCAGACCGAGCAACACTTTTCTGCCTTCTGTTTCTCCTTTTCTGTTTCTTCGATTCTACGCTTCGCTTCCGACTTTGATGTCGTTAAATTTCGGACTTGTTGCTCATTCTTTTTTGCAAGCACCCTTTTCTGCCGCCTCACTCAAATTCGATGGGATTTGGGTCGCTTGGACTTCTTACCTGGGTCGACTTTTGCTCCACGTGGCATTTCTTGCATTCTTACACTTCTTCCATCTATTCCATGCATTAACCCCTTACACTATGATGTTTTTGTCAAGTGCGTCAGTCAGAACTAACTAATTTCAGCCGTAACATGAAAACAGACACAGAAACTTGAAATATTACGTGAATTTGGTATCATGCAGTCGTTGGCTATGCAAATTATAGTTGGACTTGAACTCCAAATTGAAATGTATTCATAATTCGAGTAAAATTGGTCACCGCCGAAGTATGAGTGCGTCACGAGTCAGACTCGTCAAAATAGTATAAGGGGTTAATCATGGATTTAGTGGTAGGAAAAAATTGTTGCTTCATATCTAAGAGATGATCAAATCCACTACCCATCATATGAAAACAAAACAATTTGTCCAACGTTCGAAAACTTCTAAAGGCAGTACATTTCACGCAAAATATTTGCATCCGAATGTGTCGTACATCGTCGAAATAAAAACTTTTTCCCGAGAAATCAATAACCGAAGAACTTGTTGACCCACATCGAAATCAAAAGGAAAATCGAGTGTAAACAAATAAATTCGGAACAATTACTCGTTAGTCACGGAAGCGTGATAGAAAATTTACGATCAGCGCGGAATAGAGATAGTTGGAGCAATCGCGACGGTGAACGAAATATTGAACGGGGTAAAACATACAGGTCGACGGAATTAATATTTCATACGTAGAAAAACAATAACGCAGCGGCCAGCACCATGAGCCCCGGACGGGTCGAGAGCAGATTTAATTCCTTAAAAGCTAGTGCATTTCGAGATCCAGCTTTTACCCGGCACGTCGGGCATCCATTTGCTTTACGCCAGCACACGAGAGGAGCTGCCGCGAATGAAAGATAACGAGAGGCAGTCGTGCATCTCGCAGCATAAATTTTCTCTAATAAAAATCTGTCGGTGGGAAGGATAATTTCGGCGCCGATTTCCTAGTTGCCAGAATCTGTGCAATCTCTCAAACGCGCCAATCTATTATTGTATGCAGTACACTTTGACTGAGAAACTTTTTCATGTCGTTGTATTTTCTGTATGAATATCCATCATATTTTTTTGTATCGTATTCAGAATCGTGATACATGGGCTTGAAGTTTTGTACACAAACAATATTTGATATCTGGCTTATCCTCTGGTGAAGAATATGTAAGTTGATTGAATAAACTAATTATACCAAACTCTTTTTAACACTAAAACTATCAAACCAGTCAAATGATCGCTCCACAAGGTTCTTTTTAATACATGTTCTTTTTAAATACGCATTTTGTTAAATTACATTCCTTGAAATCAGAATTGATTTTCATTAAAATAAAGAATAAATGTGAATACTAATTTATGCTTCGTCGTTTGCTTATTTATGTTTTAACTTCATTTTTAATTTCAACTAAAGTACACATATGTCAGTAGGTTTAAACCTCTCCAATTTTCACAAGGAACTAATTTTTGAACGCAATATTAAATGAAAAAGAAAGTAAACACTCGTGTCGATACACAAGTAGGCAGTCTTGAAGAGACTTTACAACGACCATCGGCAAACTTTGCTGTTGATTTATTTGAAATACGTGCAACGATGTTCGTCTGTACATTGAAAAGTGTGGTCATGGGTTGTATGCTTTTGAAAAAAGGGTAAACACAAATGGTTACGCGATCAACACACTGGTCGACTCGATTTCTCGCACATTTTTCACGCAGACGATCCTCGATGCTGTTAAAAATGGCCAGATCCATCTTTCCCTGGCTGCGAGCATAAATAATAAGCGTGATCATTTACCGAGCTGCCGACCGAATCGTTATTAATGGATTTTCGGTAAAAGCAACGCTCTTTTTATATCACCATCGCATAAATCGTTTTATCCCCGATATGACGCTATAAATAATTTCGTGTCTACGTTTTTTTTCCATCGTCTGGTACATTCAACGGAGCACCCTCTCGTTTAACGTACTCCTAACTTCTTTCTCGGCGGGGAACTCGGGTTTTTTAACTTTTTTGCTTTATGATTTTCTCATCAATTGCTCCCGTTAGAACCGACTATTCGTTGCTGCAATATGTGAGCAAATAAAAATGCTTTAAGTACATTCACACTCGCTGTATGGGCTATACAAGCATTTCCCAGTTAAATATTTGCAAATTCGATATCTTTTGCATATTTCTGAATTTCTACATTTGAAAATTTTACAGATTGTTTCTTTTAATTATTCGTCCTTGAAAAATATGCAATGTTTATCGAGCATCGATTAGTGAAAAAATGATAAGTGAAAAATGGAACACTATGTAAAGCACTGCCATGTAAATTTAACGTATCTCTCGAAGATCAGATAGCAACGAAAAAAATATCCCGTGAATTCGTGCATTTCGATTAGTAGCGGTAATCGATGCTACCTGTTTCGCGAACACGAGCAACGACACATCACGATCAAATTAAATGCAAACAATTGCTCGCCGCTACGCGAGCGTCGATGGAAGAGCCAGTTAAAAAAAAAGGAAATCGAGGTGCTTCATGAATATTCCACGGGACTCGGTCGTCCTCTCATCCTCTGCCATTTTTCAAACGATCGAGGCAAAGTACTTTGGTACGTTGCCAGAAGTGAAAGAGCCCAAACTACATGCCTATTCTCCAAAGACATACCTGATTTCTCGTTTATTATCGGTTCGTTAGGCTCATCTTTCACCCGCGAATAGAACAACGGATAATTTAAGGGACTGGAGGGAAACACTCTTCTTGACAGAGAAATACTGATCATTACTTGGGAGATTGATAATTTTCTTCACGAATATCAAATATAACACGTAATGTGGTCAAGCATGGAATTAAGTTTTAGAACTTCTGGTCATCTTTAGGAATTTTCAAATGACTTTTAAAATTTTCATAACTTTTAAAATTTTGCAATTTTTAATGCAATTTTGAATGCAACATTGAATGCAATTTTTAGGTGCATTCAAATGTGTAGATACCCCTAAATTTTCGTAGATGGACGAACACGACTCCGCCTTTTTCCCAATTTCTCTTCAACAGTCACCTTTTCGTATCGCGTGTTGTATCGCGATCGTCAAAGCCATGAAAACTTTGCGCGATGTCGTTTTTCTCGGTAACGTTCCTCAGTCGTTTCGAGAGTTTCACGGAATTTTCGATGGCCCGTTCGCTCCGTTATTCATACGACATTTTGTCTGTCGCGAGCGAGACACGGGTCCCGGGTACAGATGGATTTGTCGGGCAAACTTTGCCACTTTACCGAACGAACGACTTTCCCTTTTCTCTCGATTGTATTCCCCGAAACACCTTTTGTTTAGCCACTGACGGATATTTCTTTCCTTATGAATTACTTCGTACGGTAAAATATGGAAGATGATCATTTAACTAGAACAAGTCATGTTAAATTTCTAATTATAGACAATAAGACACATTAAAATTATAATTATCAAGGGTGTCATTGGTTAATTTTGAAACGCACAGTTTTTTATTGATGTACACTTTGAATTATACATAACAAATTATATAGATCAAATATGATGTGTAACTTGTTAGAAGAATATGTTAAATAATCATGATTCAAACTTAAGACAATGTACTGTGCTTGCACTAAACTGGAGCTAGAAGTTCTAAACAAAAAATATGGATTAAAATTTGTTCATAAGAAGCTTACAGTGTACGAAGTAGTAAAACTCAACGTCAGCTTAGGCAGAATTCAAAGTATAAATAATTACGAATAATGTTTACCAGACCTGTCGATGCTTAGCTCTGATGCATACACTCTCAGCTACTTAATAAAATTATTTATTCTGAGCGTTTCTGGTAAAATTATAATTGTCAGGCCAAACCTTTCGAAAGACATCGATCATGGGTAATTACTATTATATTTATCGGACAGGCTGGCCAGGCGACGAGTTTTTAATTCGCTTTCGCGATTTGGCCAGGATTGCAGGCGGGCCAGGGGTCACGTTTTTATTTTTGTTTCCCTGAACCCCCTCGGGCCACTCTTTGCCGTGCTTTTTTCTCCTTCTCTGTACGGCCATTTAGCGAGGAAATTTGTCGGACGGTGAAATATCTCTTTTGTCCTCCGTTGCGACAGCCGGCTCTCGATTATTTCGCCATCGTCCCGGCAGCGATGCTCGCACCACGAAAATCTCTCTGATCCGCTCCACCCTTCTATCCTTTCCTTTCCGTACGCCTCTTTCGTGCGTTTTCCTTTTTTTTGCATTTTTTCCTTTTTTTGCAAACACGCGCGAGATCCTCTCGCTCCCCTTGTTTCGAGAGCGGGACCGGGAATTCGCTCGCGCCTCTGCAGCGTATTTTTCCGCCGGAAGGATCGACTTTCCAATTAACCTCCGCGCCCCGTCAATATAATATTCATTTTTTCACTTAACACTGGCTGCTTTCGATTATCTCCAGCGAAAGAATTTCCCAACGAAATTTTTCTGCGTACGGTTTTTCACTTATGGCCTTAGGTCAACGTGGGCGGAAGGGTTGGAAGACGTTTTAATCGATTTTTGTATACAGACTTTTTTCGATGGTCACATATCATAAATATTTTATGCATATTTTATCGCTCAGTTTGCGGAAGGAATATGTATAACATTTATTAATATTAAAGGTTTTTATCGTAATAAAATGCAAACTGCATCGGTTGCAATTAGAGCTCGCTCTATAACTCAAGCTTACATCTATATATTCCTGGCTAAATACGTATTATATCGCCCTCTAATTTACTTTCTTGTTTCCAATCTCTGTTTCAGTGATCATGAAAGTGCTCGAAGTGAACTAAATTTTTTCCTTGTTCATCCTGTAGCAACTTTTAAGCTTCTAAAAATATAGGTAACTAATTTGCAAGGAATTAGGTGGTTGAAAATTCAGGGCAGATTAATGTAACCAACGTGATCAGTGGAAGGTTAAATTCTTTTTAAATTTCGGCTTAGATCACTTTTATGATCAGCGACACGTTTAATAATTAATGGATTCTTCCCTGGGCGTGATAATTTATCGCTCCTCGGAGCATTGCTCTATTCAAATAAAATTCCTGTCTAACCGATATTCTTTCTTTTAAATCAGTGTACGGTAAATTGAACAAAATTTCAGCAGTGATCGATTTAGCAGAAAATCTGCAAGAGATGATATCGAATACTCATCATTATCCGCGTTATTCCGCGCGGCTCGCTTCAATCTAAATTCGCATTATTGCCGAGAAGCTAAACACGATACATTCTGCGATCCCAACACCTAATACGGGTAATTCCGGTTTATTAGGCCGAACCGCATTAGGTTTCCGGCTTATTAGCTCGGAACCGAGCACCTTCGTGTCCATCGTTCGCAAACAAGTGCCTCCTCCACCCTCTCCGTCTCGCTCTATCTAACGCTCGGCGATCGTTCATCGATTCCGCTTCCGCGACCTCGTTGGCCCGGTTTACTTCATTTTATTCGACCGTTCCAGAGCAGTTCGAAACGATGCCACGTTTCGTTCACCGCACTGCCAGAGAAAGTTCCTTTTGAAACCGAGACAAATCGGATTCCACGACGGGACACCGGTAGTTGGCCAAGTTTCCAACGCCTGGCAAACACGCTTTCCTCTTCCTCTCTTTAGACCACCTGATGTATTCGCCATTAGGCGCGAAATGTCCCACTTCGCGACGTGTCGCGTTTAATCTGTTGCCATCGTCTACCCCGACGCGGAAAAAGTCTCCTTTGATGCCTTAAGAGGATCTTTCAACCATTTTATATATTTATCCATACTTCTCTGTACTTCCATATATGCTATATAATTCAGAGTTCCATTCAAACCGATTTCATAAAGTATACGGTCGTGTAATTTTTAGACGCCGTACTTTCGTGAGTCTGACACATTTGTACTTCGACTGTGACAAATCTTACTCAAGTTTTAGTAAGCTGCAATTCGGTGTTCAAGTTTAATTATAATAGTTAAGGGTTGCCGAATATAAAACTGACATAACCAAGTTTCTTCATCTCTTTTAATACTATAGTATGGTTAAGGTACGTAACAAATAAATGTGGCAAGGGGTTAATAATAAAAAAATTCCTTCTTCAAAGAATTAACCCTCTGCCCTGCGATATCATGTCACTCGTGACGCACTCTACAGTTCACATGTGCTAAATTTGTATTTTTACTGCAATTGAATTTTGAGTTTAATTGTAATCTTCATAATCAAGGCTTGTTGAATCCTCAATATTAATATTACAAAACAGACCTAACTTTTTAATTTTCTGTGAATAATGCAACTGCCTAAAAAATTGTAGGTTATGGATTAACTATTATATACACCATGTGTAAAAGAGCTAGAAACTTATCTAAATTAATACACAGTAATAATTATTGTAGTAGACAATTCTATTACTTGATTCCAAGAATCAGAGTAAAAATTCTTGCACCTCTTGTTTTTATTAAATCAACAATATTTACAAATGAATAAAAGTGTAATATTTGAAGTAAAAAATGTTAGCACGAAGAGTAATAATTTTATCATAGATTGAACGCGAGAAACGATTTTGAATTTCGGTAGAAGGCGCAACGAGTCGTGTTGGAGTCTTTGATCGCGGAAACGGAGACGACATCCATTCTTCTTTCAACAGAGCAGAACGATTTAGGCCCTCGAGCGTTCCCGAAATTCCAGAAGGAATTGCTCGTCTCTCGTTCCTCCTTCTGCCTCGTTTCTTCTCGGTTACTCATAACGAAATGACAGAGTGACTCGTCACCGGCTCCCCCTTTTCTTCTCCTTTTTTACCTTTCGAATTTTACTTTTTTCCTCTCGAGAACTTGTTAACACGTTCCCTGTCATATGCCTTCAAAAAACAAGGATCTTTTTAAAGTACCATACAAACAATATACAGATATCAATGTTGTAACCTTCTGTAAAAATTGTTTATACATAAAAAATATTTTTAATATGAAAAATTTGTCTGAACTACAGATTCGTAAAATTATTTATCAATTTACAAAAGCGTGTTAAAGTCAGTGTTTTTTTGTATGGACGTCCTAAAACTGTTAGTTCTTTAGTTCCTCTCGAGAACTTGTTAATGCATCCCCTGTAAAAATCGTTCATACATAAAAAATATTTTTAAAATGAAAAATTTGTCTGAACTACAGATTCGTAAAATTATTTATCAATTTACAAAATCGTGTTAAAGTCAGTGGTTTTTTGTATGGACGTCCTAAAACTGTTAGTTCTTTAGTTCCTCTCGAGAACTTGTTAATGCATCCCCTGTAAAAATCGTTCATACATAAAAAATATTTTTAATATGAAAAATTTGTCTGAACTAGAGATTCGTAAAATTATTTATCACTTTACAAAATCGTGTTAAAGTCAGTGTTTTTTTGTATGGACGTCCTAAAAATGTTAGTTCTTTAGTTCCTCTCGAGAACTTGTTAATGCATCCCCTGTAAAAATTGTTCATACATAAAAAATATTTTTAATATGAAAAATTTGTCTGATCTAGAGATTCGTAAAATTATTTATCACTTTACAAAAGCGTGTTAGTAGATGTATTGACGTCCTGAAACTGTTAGTTCATTCGCTAAAATATTCTGGCCAGCAATAGTTCACTATTCGACAAAGACGAATTTTCGAGGGTCCACAAAAGCGTAGCAACCGAAATTCCTCAGGTTATCGGGCATTTTCATTCACCAGGAAATTGAGCAATATTTTTTCCCTGTAAAAGCACCGGCTGCCGTAATCGACAAATTGCAACGAACATAGTCCAACCGACTGTGAAGAGAGCAACGCGATTTCGAGTTCCTTAAGAGTGTTGGCGAGCGGTTGTAACAAATTTGCTCGACTAAATTGCTTCCAGGAAGCGAAAGCTGCAGCCAGTGCTTTCATACCGTAGGATTAATGTTCCGCCGCTGTTTAAACGACGGTTAAATGTATGTATGTTTACCGACTAGGCTTATTCGTTTATATTTCAACAATTCCTCGGAATGTTAATTTTATTAGCACTTCCTCGTTGCCAAACGTTGAGTCAAATTCGAATTAACTTTGTTACGAAACTTGAGAAGTATAATTATAGAATTTTTGATATTTTATGTACTACGTGATAGACGACATATATGACCCAGCTACGTCTATCTACTCCATTATGTACGACTACAGATTTCAAGGTATTTGCGTCCCGTAGTTTATTAATATTTCATTACGCTTCTTTGCAGCACAATTTTAATTACCTAAGAAAAATGTTCTTCAGCGGAGCGAAACTAATTTAATATAATTACAATTTTTATAATAATTAAGCACAGTAATACAGTTTTAAATTTTCCCTTGAAGCTCCCCGGCACAGAGTAACGCAAAGCATATTTTCTCGGCTCCTTTTTCACTTTAATAAGTTAAAGTACAACTTAAACACCGTTCCTGCTATTTCGCAATTACTTTGAAACGAGAAACACACGTGCAGATTTCTTGCAACGTTGCTGACGGAGGATTCCACGGAGCCCTACGTAAATCTGCTCGATTCGAACTGGAGATGAAGTAATTCGATTTGTAAAACGCTCCATTTATAATGATTGTTCAACTTTTGCTCGAGTTATTCGACAAAGTTGCTTTTACGATAACGTAATCGCACTGATTTATTTTACTGCACGTGTTTAACAATGTGTATATTTCATATGAAATATATGCATATGTGTATATATATCAAAACTTAACATCCTGATTGTTATTATTAATGTGTTAGTTTAATTTTATGATAGCAGTATTATGAAACACCTTATTTTTACAAGTCTCGTAACATACTCGTGTGGTTAATTTTAAATTCTTTGTCTGTTTTAATATTGTAGCTGTGATCAATTCTGACGTACCTAAATCATAGCGCAACTTGCTGAAAATGTGGCTTCAATTAAAGTCAAACCATGACAAGATTAACAGAAATAACAGCAGTTTACCCAGCTAGATTTGAAATCGATCCAGAAGAAGCAGTGTTTATGCAAATCTGGAGCGCGAAATTCGATGTAGAGATATATTTAACCGTCATCGAGTTCCCTCGAAATAAAGACAGAGAGGCACGATTAATTTCGTTTCCCAAGCAGCCGGTAAACGTCCAGTTCCCCGACACTAAATTTACCGATCGTTCGTCGCCGGTTCCGAACGCGTTTCGTCGGACACCTAATATTTCTCGACTTGGCCACGATAACCGGCCATCTTGCGCATCGTTTTCTCCTCTTTTCCGAAACCGAAGCACGCAACGCATCGTTCAAGATTTGCCACGCTCCAACATTCTGACTCTTTTATTCCATCTTGGAATAACACGAAAACGCCCCGAGTAAAACCGCACAACGGCTCTCGGTTTATTTTAGATTTTCGTTCGTCGCTTCGTCCTCCTTCTCTTTTTCCATCTGTCGACTTCAGTTACGTCCTTTATCCTTTTCGCACTTGGCGCGATTTTGTCACCGGCTCTGACAAACGCTCCGAGCTGATTTTATGTAAACAAGGATCGTTTTAGCGAAAGGATTCGTGAAACGATATTATTTGCCTTTAATCTCGAAACGAATGACTTGTATTTTGGGGACATTTTCAAATTTGGATGCTCGTTTGAAATCGTCTACATGTTACATCAAATCGGGGACATTTTGAAATTTGGATGCTCGTTTAAAATCATACATGTGACATCAAATCGGGGACATTTTGAAATTTGGATGCTCGTTTGAAATCATACATGTGACATCAAATCGATGGGTCATGTCTTCGTAATAATTCTGATGACCCATCGAAGACACATCGTTAATCAGAACAGTGTCAGTCGAATCCAAATTACGACACGATTTTATAGTAGTTTGACAGGCTTTATAGCAAGTAATTCAAAGTTCTGGGATTTTACGCGAATGCTAGTCCCAACTCGTACATGTTATAATAGAGGCAGCTATGAAGAGCAGTAAATTCCGGAACTGGAGACATTAGCCGGGAAATTAAGATCTGATGGCGTCTGGGCGAATAAAATCCTCCGACTCGGTACACGCTAGTAGTCGAGATACGAAATGTTCGAACGTTTCAACCGGTTAACAGGGAGTTAACTTCTTGTTTTTGGATGCGTTCGGTGAAAGAGACGCCTTGTCGTCATATCTCGTTGCGGCGTTCCGAACCTTCTTCGCTATTTTTGGCGGACAAAAACAATACGATTCAGACTCGTTTCAAATTCTCAGACACATGTTCAACTTTTTGGGGAAGGTGTAGGCATAGCTTTAGTACAATAACTTTATTATGCTGGCTCGAACGTTACTTTCAGAGGAGTATTTTAGTGTTGGTTGTAGACAAGTTGCAAAATGCATTAATTTTTAAATTATTCAATAGATATGTACTGTAAATGTGATATGTTATATGTAGTCATATGAAGTAAGGTATAAATTAATATATGTTAAATGTAGTAATATAAAGTATAGTATAAAGTAACATATGTTAAATGTATTCATATAATGTAAAGTATAAGTTGACGTATGTTAAATGTAGTCATATGAAGTAAAGTATAAGTTGACGTATGTTAAATGTAGTCATATGAAATAAAGTATAAGTTGACGTATGTTAAATGTAGTCATATAAAGTATAGTATAAATTAACATATGTTAAATGCAGTCATATGAAGTGCAGTATAAATTAGCATATGTTAAGTGTATTCATATGAAGTAACGTATAAATTAACATATGTTAAATGTAGTCATGTGAAGCAAAGTATAAGTTAACATATGTTAAATGCAATCATATAAAGTATAGTATAAAGTAACATATGTTAAATGTAGTCATATAAAGTATAATACAAATTAACATATGTTAAATGTATTCATATAAAGTATGGTATAAATTAACACATGTTAAATATATTATATTACAGCATACATATAACAGCAACATATTAACATATGTTACCTTATACTTTACTTTATATGACTACATTTAACATATAACATTTACAGTATACTATTGAATAATTTTATTCAACATATCTTAACATATGTATAACTAAATATGTAATATCTTAAGTACAGTCAGTAAATATCAAGAACTTTGACTGTGGACTATCATCTAACATGTAGAGTCTCCATTATACTTTCACATCAAATATTGTCACATGTGTCCAAGTAAAATAATAATCGTTTCAACAATACCTCACAAAAAACTTGAACATCCTGCAAATAAAAAAAGGTTGAAAACAGAAGAAAGCGTATGAAAGTAGAGTACGTTTCGAGTAGCCCTCGCATGTTCTTGATCGTCGATCACGTAACAGCCTAATTAAAGCGCTCATTCTCTCGCCGTAGCTCGAATCGATACTCGAGGCCCGGTCGAGAGGGCAGCTCGAAAGGGACGACCTCCGGCAGGACTGAATTTTTTAAATTCCTTCAGGAACGCGTACACGGATCGTACGGTAAATCGAGGAGAAGGATATATTCGGTGCTCGATTGAAATATTCACCGGTCGTGTTCGAATTTCCAGATAGGCTCTCGATAATGAGCTACGCCTTGTGATTTTCACGCCGGCTTCTAAGGCTTCCAACTTACGCGACTGAATGTTTCAATCCTCCTGCGACGTCGTTTCCTGTTAATTGTTCATTCGCCGGAGAAGACGAGCTAATGCAGTTATTACTGTGCGCGTTAAGGGATGCCCATAATAACGCTGTCAATAGCTAATGCCGTCGATTACTTGCTGATTTTCTTGGACCATTAAATTTTAACTACCGCTCTGAACACGTGTTTGATGATCTATCAGCTTGATGGTCGCTTTAGACGTTTTTCAAGATTTATGAGTTCGAATTATCAAAAATTTAGGAGGGTTTTACGACATCTGGTCGCTGTTTTAATTAATAGATTCATTAAATGGATCTGTTAAAACGTTTATTAACTCTTGACCGGCTTTTATAATTCATTAGAATCTACATAAATTTCTCCATAAAGCTATATTTTATATTTTAATAATCGTATCAGTTGAGGACCATGTCTGAGTATACTACTTACCGGTTAACCTCAAATTGCTGTACAATTAAGTTTAAATGGATTAACTTTAATCTTCGAACAAGTCTACAAAATAAAATCGTGAATTTTTCACCGCACAAATTTAATATAAGACATACACTCGAAGTAATAACGTGTAATCTCTGAGCGTACACGTTAGAGTAAATAGCCCAAGTTTCATCAAACATAATCTCGCGTAAGTACCCAAATAAATAAACCCCATAAAAGCTCGTATTCGTCCCGATGAAAGCTGACGGGTATTTATAAACGTAATGTGTGCCAACTCGATAAATCTTGGCCAAAGAAACCGGAGGGATTCGTTTAATTGCAGACGGAAACCACTTCGATTATTAGGCCCGGAGGAAAAAATCTAGCACAGCAAGCGGCTCATAAATCAAGGGATTAGAGCAATCTCCGGGTTAAGCTAAGGTTTCAAGCTCAGATCTAACTTCTTGCGTAACGTGGCAATTTTATCGTCACCATATACGGGGATCATCACCGAAGAAACAAAGATGGATCGAACAACTTATCTCTATTTCTATCTTGTCGACAAGAATGATTAAGGCGTTAACCGGACAAAATGATTTGTCTCGTTATTCGAGCTCTCTTTTTGGAAAATTCTTGGCGAATTTCCAGATCTCTCGAGTATAATGAGAATTTCGAGTATACGTTTGAAACAATAATAGACGTCGGTAATCTCGTTCATATTTTTCCTCACGGGTGGAAAACGTGAGAATTCGTGAAGAATTAAAAATAGTTGATCGTTAGGGACACGTTCCTCACGGTGGTCCACGCACGAAGTTACGAGCTAAAAAGACATACGACTCGGGTCGAGCAAGAGGATACGGGCGTTCGCGCCTCTTCCAGTCACTATTATTAGTCCTAATAGACCATATGTCAGGGGAAAGAGGTCGTCGTCGTCCTCTTGTTCGCAACGGACCGTTTTAAGAACACAACCGAGACAGAAACAACGACGATTTGGCCCGTAATAAATTATCATCCTTTGTGAAATACCGACGAAACTAAAGATCCATCCCCTCTTATCTGCTTTGTAGTATTAAACGTTACAAAGTCTGTTACAATGGGGGTTCTAATGACCCCTGTAAAAATGTAGGAGTATTTCGTTTCGTTCTGAAGTCATTTAACTTTCCAAATCTCTAAATTCTTCAGCTTCGAGTATAATACATGAGATGACTTTGGTTTACTCTTATTAGCTTTGCAATATTAAACGTTGCAAAAAGACGTCTCTCGTTTATGATGTGGGTCGTAAATGACCCTTGTACGAGAATAAAGGTGTAGGAGTATTTGGTTATATTTTCTGAAATTATTTAATTATCTAAATCTTTAAATTCCTCCATTTGGAGTATGATGTGTATGTTAACATTGATTTACTCTTATTAGCTTTGCAATATTAAACGTTGCAAAAAGACATCTTTCATTTATGATGTGGGTCGTAAATGACCCTTGTACAAAAATAAAAGTGTAGGAGTATTTGGTTATATTTTGTGAAATTATTTAATTATCTAAATCTCTAAATTCCTCCATTTGCAGTATGATGTACATGTTGACATTGATTTACTCTTATTAGCTTTGCAATATTAAACGTTGCAAAAAGACATCTTTCATTTATGATGTGGGTCGTAAATGACCCTTGTACAAAAATAAAAGTGTAGGAGTATTTGGTTATATTTTGTGAAATTATTTAATTATCTAAATCTCTAAATTCCTCCATTTGCAGTATGATGTACATGTTGACATTGATTTACTCTTATTAGCTTTGCAATATTAAACGTTGCAAAAAGACATCTTTCATTTATGATGTGGGTCGTAAATGACCCTTGTACAAAAATAAAAGTGTAGGAGTATTTGGTTATATTTTGTGAAATTATTTAATTATCTAAATCTCTAAATTCCTCCATTTGCAGTATGATGTACATGTTGACATTGATTTACTCTTATTAGCTTTGCAATATTAAACGTTGCAAAAAGACGTCCTTCATTTACGATGTGGGTCGTAAATGACCCCTAGAGAATAAAAATGTAGAAGTATTTCATTATATTTTCTGAAATTATTCAATTTCCTAAATCTCTAAATTCCTCAATTTCGAATACAATGCACGAGTTGACATTGGTTTACTCTCATTTGCTTTGCAACATTACAAAAGACGTCCTTCGTTTACGATGTGGTTCATAAAAGCGTCTAGACGAGAATACGAGCCGAGTATTCGGTATAATTTTGAGTGACAAACAAGAAGCGAAGGGAATCGATAGTAAGAGGTATTAGTCCGGCGAGAAGAAATATCGACGTTCCGAAATAACGATATTCGACGGCTTCATGAATTTTTGATTGTATATAACAACAGATTTCCGGTGACGAAACACGGCTAGGTACTTCGTTAAGGATCCCGTGTCGCGTTAACGTCGATCGAGGTTTCTCAGCGTGTCCCTAACTCCATTAAAGCGTCTCTCGGTGTTCTTTGAAAGTGCTTTGCATAAAGTAGAAGCCATTCCCATAATGATGATCGACGTTACGCCGCGTCCCCGGCCGATTTCGTGAAGTTATATTTGATTTAATTAGCGGATATGAAGGTTATAAATCGTGGAAACGAGAAATGTCAAGCTTAATAAGTGGCCGTGTTAAGTAAGTGAACCGGTATTATTCAGCTGCCTTTCTTACAATTAGATCCGGTGACGGATCAACAATGCCCGGAAACGTTTCCAAAATTTCACTGCGGTTACATTTATACTCCCTCGAAAGCTACACTCGCTGTTCAAACTTTATTAATTCTAAAATACATTTTGTACTTTACTATATATTATTTGAATAACGTTAAGACTATATGGAAATAGTACCTCTTATAGTACCTCTTATAGCAGCAACATTTTTTAATTTTTTTTGTTCACGACTCTTTTTGCTTGACTGCAAATTTAAATATAGGATGAATATTTTTTTATAAATAATTTATTTCTTTTGTTAACAATGTATATACCAATAGAGAACATTTTGAGGGCTTGTTTCAAGTACACAAAAATTAATGAAAGTCACGTTTAAGTCAGGTGAATGTGGCTTGTGCTTTAAGTTCAAGTGTCTGAATTAAATTTTTGTAACTCCTTTACGACCGCATTTCAGGTCGTTACCCGAGAAACGCTGTTCAAGATCATAGCCCTTATCTTCACACATGAGGTGTTACATGCATAGATACTAGCATACGTACTAGCATAGTTATAGATGGTCAATGATCTTGATCAATAGTAGCCCGGTAAAAATGTTCCTAGACTCCTGCAGACACACAGTACCCCATTTTCACCCCCTCTGCAAAAGTCGTTTCATCGTCATACATTATCTCAGTGAATATAATAAAGACGTGACTATAACAAAGAATATAATAAAGACAAAAAATAAAAATAAATTGGAAAAACAAATCTGTGTAAAAATTCTGCCAGACTCCTTATCGACGAACCCCCGAAAAAGATGTCGACCGTAACTTTCGGGTAGCTGTAGGTAAATCTCGCGAGTTCACCAGAAACAAACACAATTCCGTTGTTGTCGACTCGTTTACAACCGACAATTCTCGAACAAACGGGTATCACGATGCAACGAGCACCGCGTGCACAACATACGAGCGTTCGGGGAGCGCAGGATTCCGCGTAATCGGTCGATGTATTCGGCGTGTGCGTGTCCCCATCAGTATTCGCCTCGCGATTCCGTGAACGCTCGTGGCCGTTTTCGCGCGTACGCGCTTCCATTTCCGCGGTCGTGTGCGGGACTCGCGTCCTCTCTCTCCCTCTCTCGATTCTCCCATTAAATTTCCAAGCGAACGGTGAAACGGAACCGCGTAAATCATGCAACGATAATGCCGGATGCCGCGTCCGCTAGCCTCGCGCGCTCCACCGATACGCTTAGGCGTCGCCACGCGGAACGAACGACGATTTCGAATTATCGTAGCTTCAAGAAGCGTTTCCATGACGAATCACCGGCACGAGGGCTGCGAACACGTCGGATACTATCGTAATCTCGTTTCTCTTCAATCGCACGCTTTCGTGCCTGCTCACAATCACAAATTCACTCCAATCTACCCCTATTGTTTCAAGTTTAATAATGGACACGGAAATATTCTCACCAGCAATTTTTCTAAATATGGCTCTTTACGCGTCTATTTCGATAAATATGGAGGGGTTACATTTCTAATGAACATTGGTTCTCAAACTTTACACAAGCACGAACGGTCGAAACCACCCTTATATTTTAATTAGAGGTATGTCGATAACTTGACAGTTCTATTAATTTATTTCTTATTATATGCTCACTGCAAGATGAAATCTAAAAATTCAGTGTAATAGTACTTTCCTTATATATTGATTCAATTGACATTTTTGTGATTCAATTGACATATTGTGTGATTGCAATAATCAGTTATTCGCTCATGCCGAAAATACATGTAAAACGACAAGTACACTTTTTGCTTTATCCAATCGCAACACTTTGAGTATACAGTTCATCTTCTAATAGGCAAACATTACGATCATCGAATATACATTTCAGTGGATTCAAGCAATAAAAGTGAGAACGTCGTTTTTGTAACGCCTTATAGATTGTCTCGCGATGAGATTCCCGGAGCGTTCATTCTATTACGGGAAGTTTGAAAGGCGCTTTATGGTTTCTCGTTAATGATGTTTACTTCTTCCAAATATCAGAATCCCCAGACGTTGCCCTCTTACCATGTAAGAGCGATGGAAGTTCAAAAGTTTGCTAAATATAACTTTACTAACGAGTTATATGAGATAGAGCAGTACCTTTCGTCCAACAGACAGCTTTCCTTCAATTCAGCCGCTAAGACTGCACGCGGATTTCCGCTCCTCCGCTTTTATCGCCTTTAAACTTCGAATGCCCGCTCTTAAACGCAGTCACATCTGGTTAAGTCGTGACAGTGAAAAGTCTTCGGTTATTTCAAAGGGCTGAGACGGTATAGACGGCTTTTCCTAATCGGCTAACAACTCGTCAGTTTCCAAACAGAACGTACACACCTTAATCCCCGGAGTTTAACGAATAATGGTCCAAGGAGTTTATAAATGATAATTAGCTGCGTGTACAAAGGTTTAATTATGCAGAGTGCTCCGAAATGAATAATACCTTTATTAATAATTAAATTGTACATAAAATATTTCTCATGCGGTAAAAACGGGGAACTTTTCACCTGCTATTACCCTTTTAAGTTATGGTAGATAAATAGAAATATTTGTAAGTCTGCTTTTGGAAAATCCTTAACCAACGTGTCATAAATCGAAACTCCGCATTTCAAAATTGTTCGATTCGCTATGCAAGCAGTTCGATATGCAAATGAAAAAAGAGGGTGAGAAAGAAAAGAGGGACGTCGCGTGTCGTTTCGTAACGATAGATTTCGCCCTTCGTGCTGATGCTTCCTTCGGTTAAACGGGTAACCGCGGCGCATCCTGCTCGCTACACAGGATTACAGCGTGTAAGAGGGTGGCTGGAAACCCTCGTGAAAGCTCGACGGGTGATAAATAATCAGATTAATGAAAAATATTTCCTCGCCGCAGCGACGAAGCACGCGACCCTCATCCCCTTCGACGCTACACCTGATCCTTGCGGCATCCTACTTTCCCCTCCGAGTCTTCGCTGACTAAAATTCTGCCACTTTTTACCGATTTGAGATCTGCTGATGTTAAATTAATTTTGATGATTAGTAACGTGAGTAGTTTTTTGTTGTTTATGATAAATAGTAGCTTTGTGGATCTTCAGACGATGACTGTAAATGTATATTTTTCGTATTGTTTATGATAAATGCTGACAATAATTGAGGTAGTTAAGGAATCTTTTCTTTAAGAATAATTATAATGGATTTATTATATGAGATGTTTCTAGCCGGCTGCACCAGCTACGTATTAACTGTTGAAACGATAGCAGTGCACATATATATTTTTTGGTATTGTTTATGATAAATGCTGACAATAATTGAGGTAATTGAGGAATCTGTTCTTTAAGAATAATTATAATGGATTTATTATATGAGATGCTTCTAGCCAGCTGCATCAGCTACGTATTAATTGATGAAAGTATAACAGTGCACATATATATTTTTCGTATTGTTTATGACAATACTGACAATAATTGAGGTAATTAAGGAACCTGTTCCTTGAGCATAATTATAATGGATTTATCATACGAGATGTTTCTAGCCAGCTGCATCAGCAACGCATTAATTGTTGAAAGTATAGCAGTGCACATATAAATTTTTCGTATTGTTTATGACAATACTGACAATAATTGAGGTAATCAAGAAACCTGTTCCTTGAGCATAATCATAATAGATTTATCATACGAGATATTTCTAGTGAGCTGCATCGACTGCACACTGAATAATGTACATTTTCTCTATTATATATTAAGTAAAAAATACATTGAAAGTATAAAAAAAACCTGCCTAATGAATACTTTATTCTTTAATTTTAATTTTAAATTTTAAAACTAAAATTTAAAGTTTAAGAATTAAATTTTCTGCTAGATTTGTCTCCGATCTAATGTATCCTTAAAGAATTATGAATTTGATTAATTTTAGCTTGCAAAAGTACATTAAATCTCGGTGTCAGTATCAAAGGACGTTATCTCGTAAGAATCGTAAAAGTAACAACCTGAATTCTTCGATTTCGGTTAAATTTGAGCAAGGCGGGCAGTTTCTCCCGATCCCCTGTTCAATATTTCAGAGCAATTAGACGGTGATACACATCCAGCGTAGCGTGAATTATTTAGCAAAAGTCTCGAGTGAAACTAAACCGTTGCTCGAGCGGATCATCCATTACTTAACGTCCGTTAACGCGTTTCGCCTGTAAAACGCGCCGGCAGTAAGCGCCCACCCCTTTGCCACCCTTAATCGAAGGTACACGACTCGGGTTCTGTGTTTGGATCTCCGTACTAGGCGATTACCCCCGGTGACAAGGGTTCGATCGTATCTACGGGGTAAACAAGACTAAAGCTCAGCGTTCTGAGCTGCTTACCGGAAATGTTATTATTGAGTCTTAATTGCAACATCGAATCATTGATACATGGGAGGATACAGTGTTTTCGGAAAGTTCGACACGAATTTTGAAAAATATTTCATTGCCATATTCTGATAATACTCTGTGAATTAAATGAATAGATGGTTAAGTAATATTTATTGATCATGAACGAGAATAATAAAATTTCGAGTGAATTTTCCGCGAATAACTAATAAAGACAGAAACGAAGCAAAGAGAGAATCTAGCCAAGTCACGGTAACGAGCTAAATGAGAATTTAATCTAGAGATTCAAAATTACCATGGCTGCGGATGTCATATTTCTCTGATTCCTGGCGAAGCTAAGTCGAGAAGTCTTGACTCGAAGTTACGAAATTATCGAAGCTGGTTCGTCTAAAATTCGGTTAAAATTAGTTTCTTCGGTGTCAATTAGAAAGTTCCCTTCCAAACGATATCTCGGCTAACAGGCAGTTTATTTTAGCACGCGAATCGCAATAAGACCCGGCGGAAGGAAAGATATTTCATTCCGCGGCTACGATTTATCCGCAAAATGGTTCCCGTGCGCCACAAGCATTTCGATTCGCCGAATTTTCGCTTCATCGATCGACACCGCGGAAAGATGTATCTTCGTAACGTTACTAAATGAAAAAATACACACCGGAGACCCGAAGTCACGAGATTTTTTGTTGTTACAAGCTTTCTTCGGGGATAATAGAACAGGATGGCCGCATTAGTCCTCGTGATCTATCACTTAGCGAGCTACCCTCGAGACTCAAACACGGGGACAGTTCTCGTGTATGCCCTCTTTGCCTGTCGGTGATGTCCTTCGAAAGTCCTCCTAACTTTTTAATTCTATCTTGGTTGACCCTCGTTGATCATTCTGTCAACTGTATCCAAATCACTTCTTTGCGCAAAAGTTTCCCTCTGCAGAATTCTTCTGATGCCTTCTTTTCGATGAAGATCGATTTGATTGACGTGTTTACTCTCAGATTGATAGAAAATATTTGGGCTGGGCTTATTAGTTTTTATTTTGCAATATTAAAATTTGATGTAACGATTTATTTTTATTTGATGTAACGATTTATTTTTCAAGGTATATTGGGAGGAGTAGACTGAAAATCCATTGTTGTATAATTATTTGTTGTTATGTAGTTGTCAAGTTAAGATTACTGTATGTACTATAATTTTTGTGCGATTACTGTTTCTCAACTAGCAGGTAAAAATTAAATAATTAATAATGAACTTCAATATTTGCAAGTACTTTAAGTAACTTAATATAGTTAATACATCAGCTTGATGTCGTCGAACTTCATTGTTATCAAGTTTCATATTCTTTGAATTTTTTGGAATATTAGAATGATTGTTATCAAATTTAATTATTATCACACTTCATATTCTTTAAAATTTTTTTAATATTAGAATGATTATTATCAAACTTCATATTCTTTGGAGTTTTTGAAATATTAAAATGATTGTTATCAAACTTCACATTCTCTGAAGTTTTTGTAACATTAGAATAATTATTATGAAACTTCATATTTTTTCAAATTTTTTTAATATTAGAATGATTATTATCAAACTTCATATTCTTTGAAGTTCTTGTAACATTAGAATAATTATTATCAAACTTCATATTCTTTAAAATTTTTTTAATATTAGAATGATTATTATCAAACTTCATATTCTTTGGAGTTTTTGAAATATTAAAATGATTGTTATCAAACTCCATATTCTTTCAAGTTTTTGTAACATTAGAATAACTGTTATCAAACTTCATATTCTTTAAAATTTTTTTAATATTAGAATGATTATTAGCAAATTTCATATTCTTTGGAGTTTTTGAAATATTAAAATGATTATTATTAAACTTCATATTCTTAGAAGTTTTTGTAACATTAGAATGATTATTATCGAACTTCATATTCTTTGAAGTTTTTTTGAACCATTAAAATGATTAAATATATTTATCAACATAAGTTTCGTTCAAAAAAACTAGCACTTACGAATAAAAATGTTCCTTGCTCGAAGAGAAAATACGTAAAAAATTTGTCAGAATTGAAAGAAACGTCGATCTATCGGTTAGTCCGAGGGAGCGATCGAGACAGCAGTCCCTGTTTCAACCCCTCGGGAGCATCACAATCGGGACATTTTTCTCCGTTCCTCCCCGTTTCTTCTCGTCAACGACGCAAACTGATGTATGGCTCGTGATTGGAGTGACTGTACATACACGAAGGGAATTCTCGTTTCCCTCGAGGGGGTGGCTGGTCGCCGCGACATCCCGTGGGAAAAAGCTGTGCAGCTTCGCTACGCGTCGAGAAAATCTGTCCATGGGGTGTTGCCGAATTCTGACGCGCCTACTCGTTAATTGAATTCTATCGGCTCTTTGTTTCATCTCGGTTACACGAAACCGTTCGGTAGTGTCGTGAAACTTCTGCAATTGATGGACAATCATTTTTATACAAAATTGTATATCTGTTTGATAATATTTTTTTTGTTTCAAATACGAGGTGACAGAAGGTAATGAAGTGATATAATGTCACATCGTAAAAATTCTACATCCACAAAATAGTGTAATATCCACAAAACATAGATTATATTAATGACTGACTTTGTATGACTGACTTAGCTACATCAAGCTGATTATTCACTATAACATTCGAGCAAGCACAGAAAATTAAATTATCTATTTTTCATATTCAGAACAATGTATCTTTGACCATATAGTATATTACAATTGAATTTAAACTTCAAAACGAATAAAAATTTCAAGTATGCTTCATCATATGAACTTATATACTCATCATATGATATACACACACATCATACATCATGTGAACTTATGCATCACGAGTAGAACTTATCAAAGTGACAAGGGATGCTCACACAATAAGAACAATATATTTGATTGTACAAGTTGCTGAAAAACAGGAGAGCTTGATATCAAGATTTAAAGTAATTGCCCTTGTTGCGTCGTGTCTGGTGGGCCAAGTATCCCTTCGCAGCCCCGATGTTCCCTTATTTACAGTTACGCAAGCAGAGGGTGCAATCGAAACCAGTAATAACCTCGTTAACGTCCGGCTCGAGTTGCCATTTCTTTCGTCCCTTTTCACTTGTCGACTCTCTCGTCGCGATTCCCAAGGGGTTTATGGAGAACTTCGAGGCTGGTTAACGTTCGACGAAATTGATATATCGTTCAAGAGAAGGGACTTGAGTGCCTGTTTATATCGGGTGACTCGAGTGTCTCATCTGTTTTTAACTTCCGATTCAGTTTTTATTATTTTACGTATTCGGATAATTCATATTTATTATGGTTGATCGTTGCAGTTACATTAGAAACTTTCGTTAACCTAACCTACAAATTTTTCGATAGTTGTGTCAAAGATGTGTACTTATTGAAGGGTTGAGATAAATAAAGGACGTTGAAATGTTAGATGTATTTTGGATTCCGTGTTCTTTTATCTTACACATTACGATTGACATCGAACACCAAACTTGATGCAATACTTTATGCAAATCTGGTTTAGGTTTGTCATATTTAAACTGCAGCGTTACGAGTCTGACTCAATGTTAAAGAGCTCCAAGTAGACTTTGATGTAATGTGAGTCTTCTAGGATAAAAAGCAGGTGAACTTGGAGGTTAGGTTTGTCATATTTGAACTGCAGCGTCACAAGTCTGACTCAATGTTAAAGAGTTCCAAATATACTTTGATGTAATGTAAGTCTTTTAGGACAAAAAGCAAATGAACTCAAAGGGTTGTAACTTCCCAAAATTCTTCTACAAAAATTGATATTTTAATAATAATTATTTTGAAACTTTTCTCTATCATCCACCGTAATAACAGTCCGGTAAAATAAACAAGCAGTTCCATATTAAATATCGTTCCGCGCTGAAAAAAGCAGCGAAAAGCTGTTATCGGAAAACCTTATAGTTTATCGTGGTTGAAAATCAAGCCGTTGGACTAACGACGGGCGCACAATGGGCCGGCGCAAATAATTTCGAAGGCTCTTCAATAAACAGAAATAAATGCGCGATAGATTAAGGGTCATAGTGAACGGCGTGCAATTTGATCGAATGGATAAATGCCGTTTCGAAAATGAACGACTTCATTTGTTCGCCCGTACTTACGACCCGTTTCTCGTGCAGCGTCACACATGCACACACGAACGTTGATTTCATAGCGGACGAGCGTGTATCGGCCGAGCGTAGAGTGGTGCACGCTCGGCCAGGCTTAACGAGCTTCCAGATAAAACACCGAAAACGTCGTCGGGATTAATTAAATAATTAAAGCGGGTAATTATCTCGACTCGACCATCTGCCTACGTGGCCCGACGGCCGAAGTGGAATCGTTAGGCTCGCCCTCTATCCACTTTTCGAGGGTAACAGAAAATTGGACCTGCTCGTTATACCAATGAAATTATTTTTCGATGATTATTCGACCGACAAATTGTCTTATGCGCACATATTTTCAAATCGTTCGACAATTTCTCTTCGTTTACAATTTTTTCGATGCACGATAAAAATTCCGCTCAAGGTTTTCCGTTGACTTCTGCTTTTCGTGTTCGTTCACGAATTAAATCGTGGATCGAATTTTTTATTGACAGTAAATTTTAATCTTGAGTTAAATATGAAAGGGACAGCAAGGACTTCATAGTGTTTAATCAGAATTAATAGCTTTCGTTAGGAATACAATGTGAAACTCGAATCAAAGGACAAAATGGCAACAGGGAAGTTCGAGCTTCGTAAAATCACGGGCGAATAACGAAGCTGGCAGCATAGCGGAGTAATTAATTGAATATTGATAAAGTCACGTAGCGAAGATTGAAGGTCGGCCGAAATTTAATAGAGGACCGGATATTACTGGAGCTTTCTTGTCAAAAGGGAACGAAATAAACGTCGCTACCTCGATATTTACATCGGACGAAAAGCTCGTAAACGTTAACGAGTCAATTAATCGGTTGATCGACGAATCGAGAAGCACACTACGAAAATTTTCCGACGAGTGTTTTTCTATTAAGCTGGAGATGACGGGCGAAAATTTGACACGAGGAATTCTAATGCAAAACAATCGCGGAAGCGAAACACTGGTAATCCGAGGCTCGAAATTGATATTACGCTCCCTCATCGAGATAACGTTCGAGCTCATTAAGTGAGAAAAATACGCGGTTGTTAATGACTTTATCAGCAGCCAACGGGGTGGGTAAGCGCGGTTTCCGGCAGCCGCTAAGACGCCGCATCGAGAGATTTAATCGCTAGGTATTTAGCCATTTCTCTCCCTCAGGAAGACGGAAAAAAAGAAAAGGCCAAGATTAATAGCCGCTGCGCGAGAAGCTGCAACGCGAATTTACATCGCGGCGCGTTCTTTAAGAAAATTGCTACCCCTAATTCCGTGGAATATTCTTCCAGCAAAGATTTCTGCTTCTGAATAGAAAACTTCAGCCACCTGCTGAGAATCGCGTTTTATAGATTTCATTTATTCACTCGGTTTTAATTCTCCTCTTGTATTTTTTCTCTTTCCGGATTTTTATGTGCGCCATTTTTTGGTTCTGTCGAGTTCAAGTTAAATTTTCAAATGGTTTACTTAGTCGCTTTTTAGTTACAGCTTCTGGGTTTTTATGAACATCACTTTTTAATTCATTCAAGAAAATCAAGTTCAAGTTAAATTTCAAGATAGTTTTATTTCCACGCTTTTTCGTATAAAAAGCGTTTAGCATTTTATAGATTTTGCTTAGATACTTGGTTTTAATTTTTCATTTGTAGTTTTTCGCTTTTTCAATGACACCTCCTGGATTTTTATCAACATCAACTTTTTACTTTATTCAGAAAAATGAGCAAATTCAAATTGAATTTCGAAATAGTTTTACTTCCTCGCTTTTTCGTATAAAAATTGTTTAGCATTTTATACGCTTTGCTTATCTACTTGCTTTTAATTTTTCATTTGTATTTATTCGCTTTTTCAATGACACCTTCTGGGGTGTTCATAAACATCAACTTTTTACTTTATTTAGAAAAATAAGCAATTTCAAGTTGAATTTCGAAATGGTTTTACTTCTTCGCTGCTTTGTATAAAAATTATTTAGCATTTTATAGATTTCATTCATTCACTTGGTTTTAATTTTTCGTTTGTATTTATTCGCTGTTTAATTAACATCTTCTGGATTTTCATGAACATAAACATTTTTTACGAACATTTTAATTAATTCAAAAAATTTCAAGTTAAATTTCGAAATGATTTTATTTCTTCGCTTTTTCGTATAGAAATTGTTTAGCATTTTATAGATTTCATTCATTTGCTTCGTTTTAATTCTTCGTTTGTATTTATTCGCTGTTTAATTAACATCTTCTGGATTTTCATGAACATAAACATTTTTTACGAACATTTTAATTAATTCAAAAAATTACAAGTTGATTTTCGAAATGGTTTTACTTCCTCGTTTTGAAAAATGTTTTGAAAGAAATTCCTTTTTTGAAAGAGATGTTAGCATTAAAAAAGGAAGACGAATTATTGCAGCGCCCGAGCGAAATCAGCGCCACAGAGAGTAGTTTTCGTTTTGTTCATAAAATAATAGTGTGTACATAAAAAGAATATCCTATGAACCGAACGAAATACGTGTACGCGAATTAAGCAGTAAAATGCGCGCTCAACAATGTAGAATCGGTACGGCATCGTTTTATTCGTTCGTAAAAATCGTATGCTATCGTGCGTTCATCAAACTCAAAATACCTCGGTCCGCCATTTACACGAGCGATGGAAACTTTCTCCTACCTCTAATAATAAATTCATATAATATTAGCTCTCTCAACAGTTACGAACTTCCGACTCGTTCGGTATAACAGAAATTACAACGTCGGTGAAACGAAGCGAAGCGAAACTAGCAGCGAAAATATTTCAATCGCGTGGTCGCATCGCGTCACTTGTCCCTCGAGGGTAGGCGGCAATAACGCGAGAGACGTTCTAATTAATTGCAAAACTGTGGCGAACGACGTTAACGCGAAATCTGTCGAGGAACTTTCGAGAGAAAAAACATTTTCCAATGAACGGAAACGACGAAAGCGTTCTGCTCGAACGTCTGTCCAATTTTGACGAGAAAAAGGAAAAGAGAGCGGAGATGAGGAGGGACGGGTGATAATTTGCGGGCAACCAGGTTGATTCGCGATTACGCGAGGCAATAACGTTTTCTCTGGAACTCGAGAGAACTCCGAGAGTGCCTTAACGCGACGAAATTTGCCCAGGGAAATTCTGCTACTTTGGCCAGAGGAAGGGCCAATAATTGCAATTCCCGGTTACCTTTTTTCCTCCTCGTCCACGCTTTTTCTGCGCGCAATATTCGCGACTTTCGCAGCTTTTGACCGCGCAATATTCGCGGCATCGAGCTTCATTCGCGAACACCACCGTGTTCCGCAATTAATTACAAGCCGCGGCCTGTCGCGTTTTTCCAACCTGAAACGGAGATTAATCGAAAAGAGATCCGAAATCATGATGCTCCGAATGTGTCCGACAAATATTTGCTTTTTAATTTGACACGCGACGAATTTTCATGTTTCTCGCATGGTGTAAATTTCAAATTTCTACTGTTAAACATTTCCAGCTTTTTTCTTTAACGCTAAACCTACCCGCATATTTAATTTGAAATTAAAAATGAAGTTAAAGAATAAATAACCAAACGACAAAACATAAAATGGTACACACATTTATTCTTCATCTTGATGAAAATCAATTCTGATTTCAAAAAATGTTTAACAAAATGTGTAACTTATAGTATGAAGCTTATGGAGCGATCATTTAAATAAATAATCAAACGACAAAACATAAAATGGTACACATTTATTCTTCATCTTGATGAAAATCAATTCTGATTTCAAGAAATGTTTAACAAAATGTGTAACTTATAATATGAAGCTTATAGAGCGATCATTTAAATAAATAATCAAACGACAAAACATAAAATGGTACACACATTTATTCTTCATCTTGAAACACAATTCTGATTTCAAGAAATGTTTAACAAAATGTGTAACTTATAATAAGAAACTTGTGGAGCGATCATTTGAATGAATAAACAAACGAAACATAAATTAATACACATATTTGTTCTTCATCTTGATGAAATTCAATGCTGATTTCAAGAAATGTTTAACAAAATGTGTAACTTATAATAAGAAACTTGTGGAGCGATCATTTGAATAAATAAACAAACGAAACATAAATTAATACACATATTTGTTCTTCATCTTGATGAAATTCAATGCTGATTTCAAGAAATGTTTAACAAAATGTGTAACTTATAATAAGAAACTTGTGGAGCGATCATTTGAATAAATAAACAAACGAAACATAAATTAACACACATATTTGTTCTTCATCTTGATGGAAATCAATTCTGATTTCAAAAAATGTTTAACTTTTTGCATTCCTATGTCGAGTGAGACTCGATATCACATTTCTCTTGAATCTTATAAATAATTGAGATAAATAGATTGGTTAAATATATATATTTTCATGTATTTACTATTTATAATGAATGAAAAATGTATTTGTCACGTACACCACACTGTGTGTCATTTTATTGAGGACCTCATTTTGATCTATTTTGTAAATGAAGTTGGTAGATAATAGAAATTAACCCCTTGCCGTGCCATTTATTTATGAGGTGCGTCAGTCAAGACTAACCATTCACTATAACATTAAAACGAACAAAGAAAATTAAAATGTTCTAAGTATTTTATATTCAGGGATCCTTGACGACGCAAATTATAGTTGGATCTAAAATTCAAGTTGAAGAGTATTCAAAATTTGAGTAATATTAATCACATTCGAGTTGTGAGTGCGTCACGAGTGAGACTCGTCAAAGCACGGGAAGGGATTAAAGAGTGCAAAGGGTTAACAAAATGTGTACCTTATAATAAGAAACTTGTGGAGCGGTCATTTGGTTGTTTTAGTGTTAAAAAATAAATACCTTTCTTCCAAAAATCTTGACGTTAGCTCGTTTGAGTTTCTCGAAAGTTGAAAGCGGTAACCGAGACAAAGATTAATTCAAGTTACCCTAAAGCCATCGTAAACTCACGGAGGGTCGGAAGAAATTCCATTGGAAGGCTATTTTTGGGCTGCTATAGGTCTCGTTGATAGTACTCGAAAGGATGGAAGATAGAAACCGATACCCCGCAATTAATTACGAGTTGGCAAGTACCGATCGATCCGGCAATATTCGTTCGGCGAATGTTGCTGCTGGTCTTTCGTGTCGATTCGACCGGTCAAGTGCCTAAGTACACACCAGGATCGAAAGCGATTTAAAGCGGAACGATCCCACAAATTTCCGCCGGCTGTCCTCTTGCTAGAACGAGCTTTTGGTCGTGATCCGACGACTGGCTCTTCAACGCGGAAAAAATCGTGTCAAGTTTTTCTCTTCTACGTCGAAACGTGTCGCTACAAATTTATATGCGTCAAAAACAAAAACTAACATCGACGGAAACATTCAACAAATTGTAGAACATTAGTGAAATTAATAATTTCATTTTAATTATTGAAACTTATTTGAGGACTATAATTTATGATTACTACCTAACATCTTCCCGTGCCATTTTAACAGATGCATCTCTCAGGTCTAATTGTTCAGGATTATAACATTAAAGGGAACAAAGAAAATTAAAATCTGAGTGTTTTTTATTCAAAGATCCTTAATAATGCAACTCATAGTTGGAAGTTCGAGTAGTTTTATAGTTGCAATTTTTTTAAGAGTATTCAAAATATGAGTAAGGTGCGTCATTTGAGGTATAAGTGCGTCATGAGACTCGTCAAAACAGGGAAAGGGGTTAACATGTTTATGAGAGACACATTTTATTATTCTTGCAATAATTGGAACAAATTAATCAAGTACTCAGATCTCGTTAAGCTCCTCCTCTTTTTTGGGACACCAGTTGTGAGACGCCCTGTATATTTTTAGGTTATAATACATTATCTTCCATGCAAGTATTTAATAATATATTGAAACTCTTTTTTAAGAGTTTTACTTTATTAGATTTTTCAAATTTTACACTTCAAAAAACTAAAAAAAAAATATTAAAATGGATGCATGAAATAAAAATAAAAAATATAACTGTCAAGCGTGACATTTTATTTTTCCGTTATTACCCTGATTTTATGTCGAATGTGACAAGAACCGTGGTTAATAGAATACTTTAGATCTTCCGTTGGAATCATTGGGATCTACATTTCCGAAATAAATCACTGTTTAGCGAACGATTACATTTTTCGGATAAATCATCGTTTAGTCAACGATTATACTGTTGAAATAAATCATCGTTAAAACGTTCGCTACCGGTGCTCAATTGGAAATTCGTTCATCGCAGACCACTTCCCTTTTTTTATAAAATATAAAATCGTATAACTTTAAATCACGCGCGTCGTTTTCATACGGAAAATCGAGGATGTCACGTACAGTCCCGTTCACGAGTACTGTATTAGACCATTGCTCTTTCGCAATTATTTATGTTCATAAATATATGAGACCTGAATACCCAAGTTTCTCTTTCCGAATCGGTGGTCCATAATTTTTTTTTGTAATCGAAGAAATAAGTTTTCTTCCCTTTAATCGAATCTTCTAATTATTTCATGGAGGTCGTTGAAATTTCATAGTTTCTGCAAGTAGTTTAACACAGAACTACCGTCTGCCGCATTCGTCCGTGAATTTACTGCAACGGTTTATATTTCCGTGACACGAGCGGAGAAAAGTGGATACAATGTGCAAAATGTGTAAATTCGTGTCAGTGGGAATGCGAGCCAGAGAATAATGACCCCAGGCCCACTTCGCGCGTTTCCTACTCGCGACTACGTGTTTATTATTTATTATTCGATTTAAAACGCAAAGAAGCGTGATACTTTATGAAAAGAAATTTCACTGACGTTTTGGTATCCTCTAAATTCTCAACCTACATGCATGACCACTCCGCTTTTCCAAAATATTGTTATTTCGCGTTTGGACGCTAAATGAATTAGACTTGTGCGTTCGTTACCGAGTTCATGCTCTAACTTATGTTGGGAACGAGATATATTTTGCTGCAAATCTATCTTGCTATCTTTTGTTTAGTTAAAGTCTTCCTTTTGAAATATTTTAATTATCACATAGTTTTACAAAGTGTCATAAAAATGAGAAAGGAAACACAATTTCACAAAGTGTCATAAAAATGAAAAAAGATACACAATTTCACAATGTTTCATAAAAAAGAAAAAAAAACATTTAATTCTACAAAGTGCCATAAAATTGAAAAAGAAACATTTAATTCTACAAAGTGTCATAAAAATGAAAAAAAATACATAATCTCACAAAGCATCATAAAAATAAAAAAAAAACACACACAACTTCACAAAGCATCATAAAAAAGAAAAAAGAAATACATAATTTCACAAAGCATCATAAAAATGAAAAAAGAACCACACAACTTCACAAAGCATCATAAAAATGAAAAAAGAACCACACAACTTCACAAAGATTCATAAAAATGAAAAAAAGAACACGATTTCACAAAATATCACAAAAATTGAAAAAAAAAATAGCAAATTATATATAAGTTGTTAAGCAATCGTTTGTAAATCTCTCATAAAATCTCTGTAACGAAAAGTTGCTTGCATAATTTAGTTACGAAGTAAATCATAGTGTAATTTACCACTTAAGTAAATTGCATCTTGTATCTGCTATAAAGTTTGTCCAAATTATCTCGAATCTAGACGTTTTAGAAACCCTTTAAGTGGCGTATAATGGTTAAGTAAGAACAAGGATTAAGGAACTTTTACTCTTGAAGAATATTGTATACGAAACCGCGACTCGAAAGTTTCCGATAAACTCGATAGAACGATTATGTAGCTGCGACTATGGATTTGCGAAGCTCGAAGAATGCACGCGAATAATGAACGCTATCGGTTAAGTCCTTCCAGGAAGTTGTTCTTATTCGAGTCTTATGCGATTATAACAGATTTACGGGCAACTAAGCGTTTGGTAATCAGGCGGATTTTAACGGGAACTTATTAACACCTTCTCTAGCACACGGGTCACTGGCATTTAATACTATCAAGTATTATATTAATTTAATAAAAAGATATTAATACTAGGGTAGTCAGTTTTGCAATTTTGTAGACATTTATTGGTTCCATATTGTTTGTGTGGCGCGTTAATTATTGTAGATATTCTTTGAAGACAACAGAGTGAATGGGGGTTGTAAGAGATGTTTGGCCCGTTAATGGTTGCAGATATTCTCTGAAGACAACAGAGTGAATGGGGGTTGCAAGAGATGTTTTTTCTTTGCGTTGAATATTTAATTTTTTGTCAGTCTTATGCTACTCTTAACATAAGAACGTATATACCTTTGTAATTCAGTTAAATGTTTAAAATAATGTTCCGTTAATTACTGTTTATTCAGTCAAAAGTTTCTACAGTTTATATTTTAATGCTCGTATATTAATTTGAATACGTTAGCACTTACGAATATCGATAGCAGTGTTCGAAAATTTGCAAGTCGACAAGTTGGAAACAGTTTTTGAAACGATATCGGGCACTCGATATTCATCGCGATATCAAGTTAACTTCCAATTAATAACGAATTCATTTTCGCCGCTAATTGCTTGACTGAAATAAAGCGTAGGAGGCTTCGAATTAAAACGCGAACAAATTAATCATCGTCACGAGCCCGGTAATTGCACTTGATTGAAAGGGTCACGACCGAATGAAACACATTCGCGTACAAACTATAGCAATGTTGCAGTGTGAAATGATAATTAAATTCTAGCGCCTCCGGCGATCGTGACACAGTTGCTCCAGCGAACTGCGTTTCAAGAAAACGTTTCGGTAATTGGATAGTTTTCCATCGACGACTTAAGTGATTGATTCGGTTTGCAAACTTTCGACCGAAATTCGATGAAATCTTTCACGAAAAAGTTTAAAACGCGGTGAATTTTTGCAGTCGGGTGATTTATGAATTTAGCGATATAAAGATTTTCGAAGTAAAAAGCGTGAAAAATGAAAAAGCTGGGGGATTTGGAGCGTGCGAGGTGAAAAATGTGGAGAACTCGAAGTCGCCATGGGCGGTGGACAATTAATCGAGACGCATTGTTATTCACGCGGGAAAGAGAAGGTGAAAAAGTATCGTAATTACCGATATCCAACGAGTTTTATTAGCAGCGTAACAGGGGCGCATTAAACGAAACGAGAATATTAATCGAGGTGGATTAAAAGCGTTCGATGTTCCCGAGTTTTCTTCTTCGAAATCGGAAGAACAACCCGCTCGAACGATTTCTCTCGACCGGCCTCGAGAGATACGGGTTATTCTACGGGGATTAATTTTCAACCTCCGGAAACTGCATTGTTTCGCTCGTTTGAAAAACCGTTCGTTTATACTACTGCGCTCTCGAACTCTCGCGAATCTCTTGAAATTTTCGAGCGGTTCGTGATTTGTATAGCCGCGAACGTGCACTGCAAATTAAGTTTCTCTTGTGCTTAATTTGCGGTTCGTTAACGAAGCGAACGATGACCTGGTTCGGAGAAATTTTGTTTCGTCTTTCCGATATTAGAACGGCGGTAAAAACTCGATATGCTAAACGCGGAGGGACGCGGAAAAATATCGAAGAATCGGAAGCGATACTCCAGATAAAACACATCGGCTAACCTTTCGGAGTTTCCAAGAAGTACGAAGACTTACCGCTCGATCGATACGCGGGTATGAACGATAACCAGCTGTCAAAATGTCAAAGAAGAACTCGTTGCAGCGAGTGGTCTGACTTCCGGTCGAACGAGGGCGTAACTTGACGGGAATCGAGTAGCGGTTCGAGGATGAATCCAAGTCTGAGGGGCTCGTGCGTTCGCATAAATCGCAAAGTTTACTCGGAACGGTTCGTCGTTCACGGTGATTCATATCCATTTGGCGAGACGAGTCATATTTCGAAAACGAAACAGTCCATTTCCAGGCTGGAGACCCGTCGACGCGTGAGTGCACCCACCGAGGCACCCACACGACCACCCGGAACCGCAGAAATGACGAAACACGAATTCGCTCTTGGGTAGCATACGAATAACCGGCAAGTGACTGCGGTTTCCGGCCTGCGGGGATTAATAGCGCGCCGGAAGGAAACTATTTTTTTTCTTTATTCTCGGACGAAAAATGCCCGCATTTTTAACGCATCCCCTATAGACCTCGATAATGTTATACCCTCCGACAATCTAAGCTGCTGCTATCGACTATCGATATATCGATAATATTGTAATGATAATTGGCGTAATTGAAGCGCATCGAATTCGCTTAACTTTATTTTATACTTTTATCCAACTTCCAGATACTCTGCGATTTCTGGTCAAAATTAATTATTCAAGTCTATTTTAGGTTCGAACTTCTATCTCTATTATAAATTAGATTTTTAACCTAACTGGACATAAATGAAGTGATTTGAACTCCTAGTCTGAAGTTATATTTTTATCTATCTTAATTCGAAATAAATTGTTCCAGATATTTAGTTTGGTTCTAACTTTATATAGTTGTATAAAATTAATTTAATTTAAAGAAACTGCTTTCACGTTACATTACCGATTTCACAAAGTAAAATCAGCTTTAAAGATATTTAGCATTTAACATGTTGACTTAAGTGTTTATACTAATCTAACATGTGTATTGTTAAAAATTTTTGCATTTTCCTAATCAAAAATAGTAGCATTAATTAAATATATATAATTATAGCAAGGTATTATGAAAATATGTGGTAAGATTTATTAAAAATGAAAACACTATTGTGCAATTTTCGATTGCTTGAGTGCGTTAAATATTATTTCGTTAATTTTTAATTTCGAACACGGACATTTGGAACATTCGACGTTCAACATTGACGGATGTTTTTCCGCGAGTTTTTTTGGTACGAATTGCGAACGCATTTATCTGGAAATTTCGCACGGACAGAAAAGCATTCGTTCCGAGACTCGAAACAACCGATTCGCATTTTTTCGCATTTGTCGAGGCGACAAAACGTAAATTTGTTCGCACCACGGAAAAATAACTGTAACAGGTAGAGTACCTGTTGCAAAAGTGGAAATTGTTTTTTATGCGTCTCGATGATGTTCAACGTCCCTTGTTGCTTTTGAAACATCAGAAAATCTATCTTTTTCATTTATCTCCATCATTTTTATGAAACAGAAGATGAACATATATCTACGCTGCTAACGAAAACGCAAAGTGTCATAAATTACCACGCGAATTAAAATAAATATTTACAAAGTCCCAGCTTTTGTACAAATAGTAGACAAGAGGATTAAAACGTAAAAATTAAATTTCCTCATTCCGAATAGAGAAAAATACAAACGTCGAGTTACAAAAAAAATAAATCACCCCTTCCCTTTTCAACGAGCAGCAAAATGCGAATAGCAACGAAAGTGGCTGCAATTTCGAACAACGGGGCTGAAGGGTGTACCCAAAGGGTGCTACAGCCTGCCAACAGGGTTAGAGTTCTGTTCTCTGACCAGAGATCAGTTCCGGTAGTTTACGAGTTTCTCCTCTCGAAGTGGTGAGGTTAAAGAGGAAATGTCAGGGGATGAGTGACACCAGGAAAGGGGTAAATGCGGGGCTGTCTCACCCGGAGAAACGCAAGAGGGCAAATGAAGGGACAAGCAAACTTGAAACTGTATTACGAATTACAAAACTGATTAATTCTCATCGTTTCACTTTTTTAAACTTTCCAAAAAAATTAAAGACATTCATATATCGTATAATATCATACTTGAATATTTTTCAAATAATTTGAAGTTGGAAAACAATTATACACGTAGAGAAATTATAAAAATTCATTGCTGGCATCTTTATAAAAAATATATTCAAGAATCAGGAAAATCTATATCATTGGAAAGTTTAGTAATTGTACATTTTAGTACAAAAGTAACTGAAAGTACTTAAAGTGCAATGCTATATGGATCTTTTGCGAATAATGTACGCTTTCACATTTTCAGTAAAAATTGTTCTTTTGCCACCATTAAGGATTGAAACGTGAATTTTAAAAATCCATCAAAGCCATTTCGAATCGTTCCGTATGAACGCGTTCGTCAAAGTTATACTTACCATAACGCGTGAAGCCAAAACGCGTATTTCATTAAATGAAATTTCAATCGAGTCTTTCTCCCGTTCCTTTGATGCTCCGATGCTCTTTTTTCCTCCTGGAAATGAACGAGCTCTTTATGGATTTGCGGGGACATGTATCGCGAGTACTCTCTAAATAGTCGTCCAATGCTATTTAATTACCCTTTCGAGATCGCGTGGCGTGAAGTGGATGCTTCGAGTCTTCTACCTAATTTAAATGCCGTTTTCACGCGCTTTTCGCGCCGATTTCAACGATCCCTTTAGCATTCTGCTTTGAACACCTCCTTTCCTCTTTTCGCGTTAAACAGTTAAGCTTTGTTTCCGGTTGATTTTGACCCACAAACTAAGAAAGAGTTCACAGTTTATTTTTCAAATTTTCTACGGAAATTTCATATTTTTTAAATATTTAAATTTCCAGCTTCCTATTTCTAAATTTTCCGGCTGTTTCAACGCGGAGTGACGTTATTTCGCATTAGGCAGTCGTCTACATTGGCACCGCAACCGTCGCTATTACGATGTTTAATCTGAACCGGTGAAAAATAAATTCTGACGCTGAGCGCCCTACGGTTTGAATGACCGCGCTAAACGGGTTATCGTTTCGCGTAATTTTGCAAATATTTGCTCATCGATCACGCGGGGAACGCAGGCTGTACGCGTCAATTAACATTTCCGCCCGTCTCTCGTTCCATAGACCGCACAGCTAAAAACCTGTCTGAACCTCATTTTCCAAATGGAACTATTTCACAGCTTCATTTTGACTCGAATGAGGGTAGTGGGGAGGGTTGGAATGATAGGATGAATCGTCGTTGAAAGGACGGAGGAGGAAGATGCGCTACCGTGCACGAGGGTTGAAAAATGAATGGAAAGCATTCAGAATGGAACGACCAAAAATTCGGGGCCATTCAATGTACACGCCATATTCTGAATTACGTTGAACGTTCAGCTCGTTGGGAGGCATGAAAATATTTTCTACGGAAAACGAATACTTATCTTTACCCTTCATTCATATAATTACCACAAAATGGCATTCTAGGTTAGCTCAAACATCTTACTACAAAACGACTAATCTCTCGCTAATATTATGAATTTATTACGTTCGGAGATCGAGATCAGAATTCATCAAAGCATGTGTAAAGAATTCGAATAAAGAATGTAAATAAAGTGGCAGCTAGGATTTACAGTGAATGCTTAACAATATGTGAAGGACATAAAACGTACTTGGAACGACAACCTGAAGAACAATTCAATACAGAACCTACTCAACTTTCCACAAGATACCAGACTATATAAACTATAAACCAAAGTAACTCGCTAATAACCCAATCAGTGGTTGATGTAACTATAAACACCATTATAAAAAAAAAATATGTTAACAACTGAACGAGGTAAATGAAATCATGCATGCTACATGAGCACGATATTTATGTAAATTCTGTACGACTCGTGTTTCAGCATAGTTAAAAATGATATTTATGAAACGCAGAGGAATAAAATGCAAGAAGAGTCGAAATTAATCACGTTGTTTCTAACGATTCTTTGAGATTGAAAAGCCGTGCAAAAGCAAAAACAAAGTTCCAGGGAAATTCATAGAACGCAAAGGGAGAGTACCATGGTTTCCGAGTAAACGAATTTCCAAGCGGAATCGTCTGGCAAACGCGGGGTAACGGAGTTTTCATTTTTCGCCGAGCCACGTTCGCGGGGCTTGGAAAAAATCATAATCGCGCGAAATTTTTCGCGGTGGCAGACTTACGGGGGCGAGGGGAGAGGGTATGGGGCGAGCGTCGCGACGCCGGGAGTCGTGCAAATATTTGCGGAACCCGGGGAATCGCGTTTGCCGAAAGTTCGTTAGAGCCGGGCAGAAGGTGGATTTTCGAAGCGTAATTGCGAGAACAATAACGCGGCTGGTGCGTCCGCGAAATGAGCACGGGTCTCGTTGTTGTTTCTGTAGCTCGGAGCGTCGGGATGCTAAGCGAATGGCTGTTGAATTTTTGCTGAACATCGTTGCGTTCTCCTCGCTTCGTTTCTTCGTTATCCCTTTACTACCACCAAATGAAACATCCAAAAGAACGACGCAAACAAATTGATTTCAAATTTTTTAATTTCGTTATGGCGTGCGCGAAGAATTCACAAGATGGCGTCCATATTGAACTTCGTTGAATCCTAAAAAGTAACTCTACCAACACAGAAAATGTCAATCTATAATTTGTATTAAAAAGCTTTGTAATTTCGTAACAACGTGAATATTCGACAAGATGGGGTCAGCATTGAACTTCGTTGAATCCTAAAAAGTAACTGCACCAAAACAGAAAATGTCAATCTACGATTTCTATTAAAAAACTTCGTAATTTCGTAATAGCGAATACTCCGCAAGATGGCGTCGATATCGAACGAAACAATAACCATACCAAAATAGAAAAATGTCAAACCACAATTTCTATTTCAATTTTACGCGTAGAGTATGAAAAACGAGGCGCAAAAAATCGGAAATTTAACAGAAAAATTTGCACGCTCATTAAATCGAACCGCAGAGGTCGTTGTATCGAGTTTCGATTACCAGGGCGTATTCCACCTTCGATTTTCAATTTCACCCTATCGAATACCAATCAATCTATCGATTTTACTCGGCGCAGGGTCTTGTTACACGGGACGTTCGTGTTTTCTAGCTAATCAGAAGCAACCGAGGGTAGACGCGAACCGATCGACCGCGTGTATCGAAGCGATCGAGTGCCGGTGCGCACGAAATTGCTCTGCAAACATCTTCCCGCGTCTCGCATGCAAATGTTCCTCCTCCTCGTTGCATTTCTAACCCCTTCGACGTTCTGTTCTACCAGAACGGTCCGTTTCCGTTTCAGCTTTCGCGAGCAAAAACGCCAACCTCTCATCATTCTTTGCCCTTCGATTCTTGAACAAACAAAACCGAGCTGGGCGAGGTAACACAGCTTCGAGATTCGAATCGAAACGAGTTGCATTCTTTTTTGCGAGTCAATTTAGTTTTATTTCTACCGTTCTTGCTGAAGTACGTTCGAGAAATTCGTTTGCTTTGCGCGTATTTAGGTCTGGTAATAAGAAAACGAAGTTGCTTCGAACGTGCTTTCGTAACTTCGAGGATGGTAAAAAATTAGGACGACTTATTACAGATTGTAGACACTCGCTAAAATATATTTATATTTTTTGGTAGCATATGGTATGCTATAATTTCTGACGTCGACGAAATTTCAAGTCTTGTAATAATTATGGAATTTTTTTCTAGTAGTATTCTATATCGGGTCATATTTTAATTGCAACGAAATATATTTTTATTTTTTGTCAGCATCGATAGTTAACTATAATTTCTGCCACATCAACAAAATATCAAGTCTTGTAATAATTACGAAATTTTTTTCTTGCAATGTTCTAAATTGGGTCCCATTTTAATTGCAACGAAGTATACTTATATTTTATGTCAGCATCGATAGTTGACTATAATTTCTGGGACATCAATAAAATTTCAAGTCTTGTAATAATTACGAAATTTTTTCTTGCAATGTTCTAAATCGAGTCCCATTTTAATTGCAACAAAATATACTTACATTATTTGTCAGCATCGATAGTTAACTATAATTACTGCCACATCAATAAAATTTCAAGTCTTGTAATATTTACAAAATTTTTTTCTTGCAATGTTCTAAATCGAGTCCCATTTTAATTGCAACAAAATATACTTACATTTTTTGTCAGCATCGACAATTAACTATAATTTCTGCCACATCAACGAAATTCCAAGTCTTGTAATAATTACGAAATTTTTTCTTGCAATGTTCTAAATCGAGACCCACTTTAATTGCACCAATTAAAAGCGCTTTGTTATCATTCATCAAATATATTGAATAGATGTATATTTCTATAGCTGTCCATTATTGAAAATCTTGAGGTGTACCTCCTTAAATTAATTGGAAATTTTGTATTAAGTTCGATGCGGTCTTAGTAGGTCTTAATTGATTTTGTTCGCGGTGTTTTCCTCCGCCACGAGTGGTTTTTAATGCAATGAAAGGAGCCTTTGATGCTGTGCATTATCGTAGAATTTCATTATGCTTAGCTTTGGGTGGTGTTGCACGTGGAAGATGATGAACTTGACACAGTTTATACGCTTTATGGAACTGCTGTAAATGACGTGTACACACGCGAAGGCTTGCTCTGCTTTTAGAAGTATAATGAATTTATGCTTTTAATATTCCGCTAATTATTGTAAGGGTTCATAATTTTTGGGAGCCTTCGTAACTTCGTTAAAGTAAAACGAACATTATTTTTCTCCACGATATACTAAAATTACTAATATTTTTTTACATTATTTTTATAATACGTTTCTCGTTGTTTAACTAATTAATAGAACTGGTGGATGCATCTGATAGAGGTAGATTGTGGAACGTAACTTTTGTCTTGGAACTAGTCTCTTACGAGTTGCAAAATAAAATCGAAGAACAGCTGATTTTAATTGGACTGCTCTACATATTCTCTAACACTCTACATATTCCCAATGTTACGTAATTTTTGAAATCGAGAATTGAAAATTTTCTATCTTGTTCCGTTGCGAGCAAACGGAGAGCTTTCTTCACCTGAATCTGCACCGGTGAAGCAGAACGCTCCACATCGAAACTTCAGCGTCCCAAGACGCTAAGCTAAACTCGGGAGTGAAGGAACTTATCCAGCGAGGAAGTATCGAGTTGTACAAAGAAATGTAATCATCTGATAGAAGAGACATTGTCGACAAGAGTGGAAGAGTTTTGAGTCGGTAATTAGGATGATAATCGAAATCGTAAGTGACCAACGCGGGATATATACGGTCGAGCAAACAGAATTTCCGCTCGCACGGAGAATCGAGCGGTGCGTAACGAGCAATTCTCGATCAGGAGGGTCGAGCTCGAGGCGGTGTCTATTCAGCCGCTACCTGTTGTCCCCGTTCCTCTCTGGATCGTCACTCGTCGACAAGATGACTCTCGGGCCGGGTATACAAATTGGCCGAGCACCGCGTCTCGTACCTTATTAGCTGGCGATATGCAACGGCCCATTATTTACCCTTCTCCCTTTCCAGAAACAATGCTGGCTCGCTGCGTTTCGTGATCGATAGACACGCACGGATCGTAGCTGGACAAAAGTCGCCTTGACGCGTGCTCGTAGTGGAGGCTGTTATCTCGACCATCGTCGTCCGGAGAAGCTTTTCCAGCAGATCTGCTGGAAAAAAGAGAAGAGAAGAGAGAGAGAGGCTGGGATGAAACAAACGGCGACGAGTGGGTTGAGAGGAGGGGTCGCCGATGGCGAGGCCAGCTGGGACTTAATTAGTCAAAGCTCTTGCCAGCTTACTTGCGAGTGGCTCATTAGGGCCGATGTCGCGTTCCCGTAATTGGAACGCGCTTCGCGACTAATTATGCGAGCGAACACGACCACGCCGACGGTGAAATAAAGATTTTCGTTTCCAGCTCTATGGAATTTAGAAATACATCCGTCAGTTGTTCAACCACCGTCTTTTCCTTCTGCGGTCTCTCTGCTCTTTTCCTTTTTTACCGTTGCCTCGTTCCGTTGCGGAAGAGAAGTCGATACACGAACTTACGTAATTAGGTTTCCTTGTGGGGATTGCCGTTTAATTCGACGTCCTGCGAGAAACTGAAACGCTTGCCGAGCTACGGAGACTACGACGCCTTCAATTTTCTTTGGATATTTTGTTACGACTTCTACCAAGATTGCTCAGCAACTTTTGCGAAATCTGTAATCCTTAATTCTCCAATGAAAAATGTACGTTCAAGGATACATTAAACTTTTTCAGAGTTCAGAGATTTTTGGATACGTTCATATCTTTCACTTATAATAATGTGTCACATGTGACGCACATTGCAGTTCAAATACAACTCAAAATCATATTGTGCTTGGTGTTTAATTTGGTGTTACTTAACATTTCATCTTATTAGTTTTAACATTGCAACAATAATTAGTTACGTCTGACTGACGCAAAAAACGTAGACTATAGCGTTAAGACAGATTTTCGATTATGTTTTATTTGCCTAATTAAATTTGTTTCTATTCTCAGCATCATTTTAAAAGTTACAGTATAACTCCACAATATTTTCAACTGATGTTCAGTTAGATTTTACATGTAGCTCTACATGCTGATTCTACATGTAAAGTTTTATCTGTCTAATTAAATTTATTTTTATTCTCAGCGTCATTTAAAAGTTGCAATATAACTCCACAATATTTTCAACTGATGTTCAGTTAGATTCTACACGTTGCTCTACATGTTGCTCTACATGTAAAGTTTTATCTGTCTAATTAAATTTGTTTCTTTCTCAGTATCATTTTAAAAGTTACAATACAACTCCACAATATTTTTAACTGATGTTCAGTTAGATTCTACATGTAAAGTTTTATCTGTCTAATTAAATTTGTTTCTATTCTCAGCATCATTTTAAAAGTTACACTATAACTCCACAATATTTTCAACTGATGTTCAGTTAGATTCTACATGTAAAGTTTTAACTGTCTAATTAAATTTGTTTCTATTCTCAGCATCACTTTAAAAGTTACAATACAACTCCACAATATTTTTAACTGATGTTCAGTTAGATTCTACATGTAAAGTTTTATCTGTCTAATAAATTTGTTTCTATTCTCAGCATCATTTAAAAAGTTGCAATATAACTCCACAATATTTTCAACTGATGTTCAGTTAGATTCTACATGTAAAGTTTTATCTGTCTAATTAAATTTGTTTCTATTCTCAGCATCATTTAAAAAGTTGCAATATAACTCCACAATATTTTTAACTGATGTTCAGTTAGATTCTACATGTTGTACATGCTGATTCTACAAGTAAAATATACTTGATATACAAACGTCGAAAAGTGTGAAATGAGAGTCCCCTTAACACGCGTTAGAAACTGAAGCTTGGAGGCCAGTTGCGTTGACCTTTACCGTGGAAAATCGCACGGTTCGATGAATTTTTGCGAAGGGCAACCAACGATTCCGGACGAAAGAGCCCCGAGGGCGGACCACGGGCCAACCTTCGACGCCCGATGAAATACGACGCAACCGTTTGGGAATAATTAAAGGCCGCCACCAGGGATAACGTTGGGTTGGTTCGCGTCGATGGATACCGGTGTCGATAGGCAATTTTACGGGCCGTGAAAACGGGCTTAAAGAACTTCATGACGACGCGACGCTGCGCTGCCCACTCGACGCTGAAGGTCAATATCGAGAGGGTTTACGCGGCTGACACGTCGCTTGACAAATTGCCGCCTTAAAGATTCCCGTCGAGCACCTTTCGATATAATGCTACTTCTCTATTGTCATTTAACCACTTATAAATATTATAATTAATTGCATCTTATATACAATTAATGATACTATTTAATTTACATTGACGAGATATAGATTTTTAAATCCTCAAACATGTAAGTCTTCAAATTTTCATATCCGTAGATCTTCAATTCTTAACATCCTAAAAGTGTACAAATTTCAGAATTTCTAACAACCCAAAAACATAGGCGTCTTCCTTCATTACCATATTTTTGCTATAAAAAATTTTGCTGTTGAGCGAATTGCATAATCAAGGACTTCTGCGTTAATATCTCCGAAAATTTCGCAAAGTAAAACTTAAAAGGACCCAGAATACAGGGTGCATAAACCTTTCGGTAACCAAAAATGGCGGGTAGTCATGGTTGAGCATTAAACAGAGGGTTGTAAACAGTTTACGAAACGAGCTGGATGCTTGAAGTAGCACTCGTCTTCGTTATTGCACCACCTATTTCTCCGGTGTATCCCTTTTACGAGAACCTTAAATATTTCACGGAGTAGTGGCCACGAAATAAAGAATACTAGCTGCTCGCTTTTTATTTTGCTTGCCAGCTGGGTAGGCGGTAAAATACTGGAACGGCGTTTATGAGTTACGATGTCTTTCCCCAAGTTTTCGAGTCGTGGCGTTTTGCGGGGCTTTAAATTCCGCGAGGAATCGTTCCGCGATATTGGACAACGGTATCTGGCGCCCGTTGTATTACTCGGTTCCTTAGCTTTCTTTGGAGTGGTAAACCGTCGTGATTTTCGCTTCCTTCTTTCATTTTCTAACAGCTCGTTGCGTCGTATTCGAGCGGAAACTTTTCTTAATTCACGCGAATGACACCCTTTGAATATTCCGTTTCGTTTGGATCGAGATTGCTGCATTGTCGCATATTTCGTGAAGCCATGTTATAATAATATAATGTTATAATATAATGATTAATAGTTGCTAAAATAATATAATGATTAAAGGCCGGCAAAGTAATATAATGTTATAATATAATGATTGAAGACCGCCAAAATAATATAATGTTATAACATAATGATTGAAGGCCGGCAAAATAATATAATGTTATAATATAATGATTGAAGGCCGCCAAAATAATATAATGTTATAATATAATGATTAAAGGCCGGCAAAATAATATAACGTTATAATATAATGATTAAAGACCGCCAAAATAATATAATGTTATAATATAATGATTAAAGACCGCCAAAATAATATAATATTATAATATAATGATTAAAGGCCGCCAAAATAATATAATGTTATAATATAATGATTAAAGACCACCAAAATAATATAATGTTATAATATAATGATTAAAGACCGCCAAAATAATATAATGTTATAATATAATGATTAAAGACCGCCAAAATAATATAATATTATAATATAATGATTAAAGGCAACACAAATAATATAATGTTATAATATAATGATTGAAGGCAGCCAAAATAATATAACGTTATAATATAATGATTAAAGACCGCCAAAATAATATAATGTCATAAAATAATGATTAAAGACCGCCAAAATAATAAAATGTTATAATATAATGATTGAAGGCCGCCAAAATAATATAATGTTATAATATAATGACTAAGGGTCGGCAAAATAATATAATGTTATAATATAATGATTAAAGACCGCAAAAATAGGGCCGGCAAAATAATATAATGATCTATGTATGTTCAAGTAGGAACACTGTTTTCAGATATGACAGAAAAATATCGGAAAATCTTCCCTTTGTTATTTAAATGGAGGATCTATTTGGGGTGGTTTTCCGATTTATCGCCAGCACCGCAAATCACTCGAGATCACCTGCTGCGCCCCATCTCGAGCCCCTATACGATTCTCCCTCGTTTTTTCGTTCACAAAATACGTCGTTCGAACGTCTTTCGCGAGATCCTTCCATCCAAAATGCCGGTACATCGAAAGCTTCGGATTACCGCTAACGAAACAATACAAGGGTTGCCAGCAGACAGTCCCTTTGTCCGAATCCCGAAAAGCTCGTCCTCCTCTTCCTTGTTCCATCAGCTTCCCCGCGTTTATCCCGCTTCTGCTATCGACTGGTTTGTAATAAAATACCGTACGAGCCCTTCGACGGATTATATTGCCCTTTCGCGAACCCTTGCAGTATATCTGGATTCTTCGAAGGATTGGAAGAACCTGGCGTCGAGTTCGAGGGTCTGTAGGTATTCGAGATCGAGTGGTTACCAAGAATTAATTGGTTAATCGGACCCTTAAGCGAGGGTTAACACCGTTGTTCTGTTTCGTTTGTTACGCGTCATCGGACACGATGTTTCTTCCTATTGTCGGGGATGAAGAAAGGTTATTTTAACGTAACCTAACTTTCGGAAAGAACGAGAAATAAATTGGGGGATGTTATCTTTGTTACTTGTTACGTGTCATCAGATGTTTCTTTATGATATTTTAGCCTATTTTCGAAGATGAAGAAGGATTTATTTTAACATAACCTCACTTTCAGAAATAAATAACGAGGAACAAATTGGTGGACATTATCTTTGTTACTTGTTACGTGTCATCAGATGTTTCTTTATGATATTTTATACTATTTTTGAAGACGAAGAAAAGGTTACTTTTTAACATAATCTAACTTTCAGAAATAAATAACGAGAAACAAATTGGTGGACATTATCTTTGTTACTTGTTACGTGTCATCAGATGTTTCTTTATGATATTTTAGCCTATTTTCGAAGATGAAGAAGGATTTATTTTAACATAACCTCACTTTCGGAAATAAATAACGAGAAACAAATTGGTGGACATTATCTTTGTTACTTGTTACGAGTCATCAGATGTTTCTTTATGATATTTTATCCTATTTTTGAAGACGAAGAAAAGGTTACTTTTTAACATAACCTAACTTTCAGAAATAAATAACGAAAAATAAATTAGTGGACACTATCCTTGTTATTTGTTACACATCATCAGAAGTTTCTTCTTCAGATCAATCCTTCATCAGATCTATTTTATCCTATTTTTAAAGAAGAGCTTACTTTAACATAACCTTCAAAAGTAAATTACAAAAAATAAACTACTGAAATAACGAAGATAAACTATCTTCTATTTTAATAAAAGACCTAGTTCACCTAATAGACCTAATTCACCCTAAATAAATATATGAATAAGAATAAGATCGAAAATCCTGAAGAGCATAGGAAATTGAATAGGTATCCGTAATTTCACCTGAACGTGCGTTCGTCTAATTATTATTGTTGCTGTTATTACGGGAATATCGTTGCAGCAGCATAATTATTAATACCCTGGTACGGTGGTCAACGTTTTGCCGGTTTAATTGGACGTTTCGTAATTCTGTTTCCGTTATCATTATTGTTATCATTATCATAATTATTATTATTGTTGTTGCGATTGTTTCGCGGGGGCTCGACGCGTGTTATAACCACGCCACGGAGCGACGTGGCTCTATAATCACGCGATTCCAGGGCCGCAAATCGTAATAATAATTATAATCCGCGGCTTTGACGACACGACCTCGTTGTGCCAACCACTTCACGCTATAATCTTATGGATTATTACGCGATAGTCTTATTTGAAATTCTCATTTTCTATTTGTTCGAGGTTTCTGAACATTGTCGCATAAGGAGTTCAACTGATTTTCACCGAGACTATTTTATTGTTTGATGGATTGTTAGATAGTTTAAAAGACAACGTTGTGTACTAAATTGTTTAATAATCTTGTGTAACAACCTTGCATCTTAACCGTAAGGGTGGCTACAAGCGAAACTGTGGTTGACTAGTTTCACTGTATTTTCTCTATTTAATGACACGTAAAAGTTCAATTACATCACAAACACCATAAAGCAAGTTACAGAAATTTTGAAGACTTCCTTCTGTAGCAAATTGCAACCTTAAAAAATTGTCAAAGAATATTCCTTTCGTTTCGAATGCCTAAGTATAGAATCCTACAAAGTAGAAACTTGCATCGCAAGGGTGAAATCGATAGAAAGATACTTTGACCTCACCAATGCCCTCTAAACTTTACATCCTTTGCCTTTCGAAAGCAATTCAAAATTTTTCGAAACACACTGTACGAATTGTATCTAGTTGAATTCTCGAAGACCAGAAGTGTGGGTCCTAGAGAAATATGAAAGACAACCACGAAGGCGAACGCTCTCAGAGATGCAAATTCGAATGCCTGGACCGGAACGACCGAGTATCCAGGCCGATTGTTCGCATCTCCAGGCGTTCCATTTTCCTGGGTTAGCTCGTGTTCGGGGCAACGCGAGTCGCATTTTCATCGGCTCCTCTCGGAAGCTATTCCTCCTGTCGCGTTTCTCGAATACACTAGCTTCTACGAATAATGCTGTGGCGTATTCGACTGTTCGTTTGTAACCAACACCACTGTCACTTGTACGTGTAACATGTTTCGAACTTCAACCACATTAACACTCTTGATTGCAATTTCATGAATCACTTTCTTACAAAATAATTTAATGTAATTTTGTTGTGTATGGTCTTTTGTTGTGTTGTGTGTTGTCTTTGGTCTGTGTTGGTATTTGGTGAATTATGGAACATGGCTATTTTTTGTACGACAGTAGTATCTATTTAATAATAGGATTCAAGTAAGAATTAACTAATTTTGTTCGAGTATGGACTGATATATTTATCAGAGGCAACAATATGTTCGTTAAATTTTGTAACAAGTGTTACAAGACTTATTAGATGATGTGAACTATGTTTGTCTTATTGAGAAATCATCTATAAGCCTTGTGACAAGTGTTACAATAAGACAAAACATAGCTCACATCATTTTATTATAACATGTGATACACATTTGGTATGAATGTGGTACGATATATGACCATATGTGCTGATGATTACAAGACAGGTGTACGATACACTTCTAAAAGAATTGACCTCCATGTCTCCTCTTATTATAATGAACACCAACAAGTAAATTTAACTTGCTATCTTATGGAACCTTTCCAAAATATTCACAAGCTGAATTCATACTAACTCAACCAAAGTTCAAACCACATTTACTTCAACAATGATGAAGTCCTTAAATAGTCCAGTTTCTTTTAAAATTCATTTAGACCATTTTCATAATAGTCAGACATATAAACTGCTCAACAGTAGCTGATGCAGTAGCTCAGCATCATCTTCAGATGATGAGAAAATTACAAGTTCACCCAGCAGATAATTTCGAGCCACACGTCTACCAAAATTGTGATCTATTATCTATTTGAGAAGGTATGGCGAAGACGCGTGAAAAGTCGTTGATATCCAGTTTTTTGGCTCGCGAGAAACCTGACGCGGATTTATGGACGGATTCGATATACGGTCGCTTAAACGCGCTGGCGGCAGCTTTCGCCCGTTCTCTCTTTATGCGACGTGACAGTGCTTTAATAAATATCGTCGTAAGAACGCGGCAAGAGGCCGGAGTATACAAAGACAAAGAGGAGAACGACAGGAAGAATAGAAATGCGCGGCTGGAAAAGGGGGTTGGAAGAGGAGAGGACGCTTCAGGGGATGAGATAAATTGAAAGAGCTCTCGAAGTTGTCAACCTCCACTGCTGGTCACCCTCTACCGCCCTCATCTCGCTCTTTATTTCTCGTTTTTCCCTCTTTTTCATTTCTTCTTTTTCTCCTCTGTATAAACACACCCGCGTTGACGTTACTTCACTGATTTTATCCTATCGAAGAAAAAAATTCTCGAAAGAACTTGCATCGTTTTAATGTTTCCGTGATTTTTTTCAGAGTTTAATGGTCTTTTGGTGGAGTGTTCACATTTTGGGTGTGATATTTTCAATTGTGGTAAGTGATATGTTGTGATGAATGATAGGGTGAATTGCTGTGTTGAATAGGGTGAGATAGGGTGAGATGGGGTGGATGTGTAGAAATTCTTAATATCGTTTATTGATACGTAAACTTAAGTCTTTGACTGCCACAGGGGAAAGTGGCGTGTATGGTCAGACGCGTGGCATGCACAGTGGAGTTTTAGTTTCGGCTTTTACTTCAGGAAGGAGATTTGACAAATTGATAGTGTGGGATATTTGTAGTATGGTAATTTGGGAAATTGGGAAATTGGGAAATTGGGAAATTGGGAAATTGGGAGATTGGGAAATTGGGAGATTGGGAAATTGGGAGATTGGGAAATTGGGAAATTTGGAATTTGGGGAATTTGGAATTGGGGGAATTTGGAATTCGGGGAATGTGGAATTCGGGGAATGTGGGATTCGGGAAATGTGGAATTCGGGGAATGTGGAATTCGGGGAATGTGGAATTTGGGGAATGTGGAATTCGGGGAATGTGGAATTCGGGGAATGTGGAATTCGGGGAATCTGGAATTCGGGGAATGTGGAATTCGGGGAATGTGGAATTTGGGAAATATGGAATTCGGGGAATGTGGAATTTGGGAAATATGGAATTCGGGGAATGTGGAATTTGGAGAGTTTGGAATTCGGGGAATGTGGAATTCGGGGAATGTGGAATTCGGAGAATTTAGAATTCGGGGGATTTGGAACTTGGGAAATATGGAATTCGAGGAATTTGGAATTCGAGGAATTTGGAATTTGGGAAATTTGGAATTCAGGCAATTTGGAATTCGGGGAATTTAGAATTCGGAGAATTTGAAATTCGGGGAATTTGAAAATTGGAAAAGCGGAAAATTGGAAAATTAAAAAATTGAAAAAATTTGAAAGACCGGAATTTTCCTAGTATTATCTCGTCCCCCAAATTCAGAAAGTAATTCAATAAAGAAAATATGACAATTGTAGTGGCCGTTAAGCGCGTTTGAAAGCCACGGGCCATCACACGTCGAGCTCCGCGCGTTCGATTATTTATTTATTTATTCAGGGCGCTTCGAACGCTCGTCGTTTCATGAATACAATATTGGACGCTTTTGCGGCTTCGGTTCCGCGGAATTCGCAGGAAAGTTTTCTTCTTCTTGTCGGACTTGCTGCGTACGGGAATGGGATAGACGGCGTGCACCTGTTTGTATCAACTTCGGTACAGCCTCTTATAATCCAGTCTCTTTCGGGAGGACGACCTCGAGAGTCTTAAATCGCGTTTGCTCGAAGAATCCGCAACTTTGTGATAGAAAGACTGTTCAGCAATATTGAAAATGAAAGGAACTAAGAATGTGAATGTACATTTCAAGCTTCCATGCAAGAATATTTTAATTATTCAATTTGTAATATGTTTCGTTTTATCTGGTAGTGTTGAACATGTATTAAAGTTTCGAATAATTCTGTGTTTTAACTTAGTTACTAATTACCAGTTACGTTTAATTCCTAATTAAATCTCGTTTAATTAACACCTCAGCCGCGAGCCAGTTTTTCGATTCTCGAGCGTGGATTAATTTGATTGGTTATTTTACTACATTATAAAAATGATATTAATTATCGGGGCGATATTAATTATACACGAAAAAGCGGAACTATAATGAACTGTGTAGGAATTTCGATCCACTGTTCAAATTTAAATTGTAATTAATTGAATTGTTAGTAATTAAATATTGAGAAGAAATATCATGCTTCAAAGACAGTATTGTATAACCTGCCTGTATTAAATAAATAATTGCAGTAGATTCATTCTATGTACAGACATTTTATGTACAACAAAAACTTCATCAGTATTTCTATTATTTACAAAAATACGAAGAAAGAAGCCAAAGAACAAAGAACCTGCTTCTGTCCACTAATTTATAATATAACAAAAAACTGTACCGAAAAGTTAAGTAAAAGATAGAAGCCATATTTACGAGAAAATAGAGGAAGCAGATTAAAGTCAGGTAGAGTATAATCAATAGGTTCGAATTGTCTGGTGTGACAGGGTCGCAATATCGGAGACCTGCCAAGTCTCGTTACCCGTATCTTCGACTGCACGAATTTCTCTCTTTCTTCTATAATACATACAATCTTTTGTGCTTCCTTATCTCTAATGTTCTGCACAAGTCTGTTGCGATGAGCGATATAACCAGACACAGAATGTAAAGATATCGTTGCACGTATCGAATGTTTTATCGTTCCGGTGTCTCGACAACCTTTCGCTACTGTCACAGGAAGTTAGCAATGCAATTGTTAATACACTTGTTAAGTATTTGTTTCGATGTTTCGAGTTTTGATTAATATCTAGACAGCGACATTTGGGAATTCACGTGTCTTTATTTCATGTTTTCATTTAATTTCTGTGACGTTTTAGGTATTGACATTTTTGAGTCGAGAATTGTGTATTGTTCATGGTGTTCGTTTTGATGATATAAGGATGCGGACACTTCATTTTAATTTTATTATCTGTCCACCTTCTATAGTTGAAAGTTGACGCAGTTGGTTATTCAAAGTTTAATACAAAATTTCTAATAAATATTTTTTAAGTCAATCTTCAGTGTTACTCATGTAATGTTACTCGTGCAACTCATGTTACTCATGTATACACATACTGACACAAACAATAGCAGCAATTAATGATCCTCGAAAAATAACCTCAAAAACTTCAGCAAACTTTTCAACCAGAGTATCTTGCAGTCATCAGTCAACAGCAAAAGTGCCTTCAATTTATTGTTTCATTTAAAAATGTACATATTCTATGTTCTATACAACCTACATTGTTTCATCTAACAATGCACATATTCTATGTTCTACATACAATTCTTGCATACATTTTTTTTAAATTCAAATTAAATCATGCTTTTAGCAAAATCAGTATATTTTTTGAGATGTATGTATCATAAGTTAAATCATGCTTTTAGCAAAATCAATATATTTTTTGAGGTTATGCATCATAAGTTAAATCAATATATTTTTTGAAGTAAAAGCATGTATAAATATATTCATGTGTACAAATGCATATAAAAGAATGGCTGAGTTCGATGATTTGAAACGTCAGGTTATTTTTCGCGCGAGAGCTGCAGTAAGCTTAAGACAGCTTTGGAGATATTCGCAACAGTTCTGGTCGAAGAAGCGCGAAGAATCGTTTCGGTAAAGAAAAGAAGCATCGGAACCGGGCCGCTTCCATCCTGTTTCCGGCCGTGTCGACGCGGAAACGCAATTTTCTCCGTCCTGGCTTTCCATGCTGCCTCCACTTTCTCGTTACACCTTCATTCTAAAAGTCTATGAATTGTGCAGTGTCTTCTTGTCGCGGATTTCCATGGGTTTTATGGTGATTTCGAAAGCCGCGAATCTGCCAGTAATTTTGATGAATGAATAACGAATGAACGAGCCTGGACAAACTAGACGCTTGTAATCGTGTCGTTTGCATCTGCTGCTCTTTGATGACTCCTTCGCACCGAGTTTACTTCTAAACAGAATCCACTGTTCATTGGAATCGGTTGGTGCTGTATTTACAAAGAAGACTGTGTGTATACTGTATGTAGAGCGTGAACGGTTTGTTTGGCGATGTAATACTTAAATAAACCAGGTACTCTTCATGTGAAAATCAGTGACATAGACGAGTAAAACAGCTGTCAATGTTATTCGAAATTTTTTAGAAAATAGCATTGTGCATGGTTGATTGTAGAACGAAGTTAAAATAAAGTTTAATTGATTTCCTGGGATATTTGCTGATATCGTCCTTGTTCATGTATACTGTTTCTTTGTTACAATCGAAGTGTAACTGAATGGACATGGTACGGATATGGCACTGGTATGTTATGGACACGTAAATAAACCTTTATCGTATCTTGTTTCACGTGTCCCGTGAACGTGTTTTAAAACACAGTACTGAAGGTGTTCGAATGTACCGATATATGTGATATACACATAGGGGTATGTTCAGTGAACAGACATAGTTCATATTATTGTACAGCACATACTAGACATATAGATATATTACATACTATACATAGGGGTCGTATAGCTAGTTTATAACACTTTCTCTTCGAAGTCCCAGAAGAAAAATATGTTGAAGAGAAACCTTTAAAAAGTACATATGTCTACGACACCTACTTAGATCGTTATCGTACACACATGTACATTTTATTTCACTTACTTATCAGTCCCATATTCACTATTATAAAACACCCTGTATCTTATTGTATGGAGGACCTTCTGTAATGATAGTGAACTTCCATGCATTATCTTACACATCTATTAGGAATCATATTATATATCATTGTATATCTACATATGTGCATATCTACATATGTGTATATCTACGTATGTGTATATCTACATGTCTGTATATCTACATGTCTGTGTATCTACATATCTGTATATCTACATGTCTGTATATCTACATATCTGTATATCCACATGTCTGTGTATCTACATATCTGTATATCCACATGTCTGTGTATCTACCTATCTGTATATCTACATATCTATAAAGTTTAGCAATAGCATACCAATATTCCATACTAGCCAAAAACGGAGTACGGAAGTGTCCCGTCTGGCAAAGGGTTAATTAATTTCTTGATCGTCCAGTAGGATTGCAAAGGAGGTTCCGATAAAAGTTGAACGGAACGAGGGAACTGCGATCAACTAGCGGGCAACTATGAGGGTGGAAAGGATTTCAGTATGCCGTTAAACTATCCTCGGGGGCAGATGACGCAAGAAGAATTTTCATTATGCCGCACCAAATACAATCGGTGCGGCAATCAGGCCGCTTCACCCTCGGTTTAAACTCGTTTCGAGGGTCAATAAAGAGGATCTCTCTCTAGTCCGATCGCCCTGTCTCTTTCCTCTGGAACACCGACGACCCTCTCGTGCCCTTTGCCGGCTAAATCGTGAAACTTGTTTCCGTTAATGCCCCGACAACCGCGTGGATCCACTCGAATCGGCCTTTTGCAAATTGAACCGCCCGCGAGAATCACGGACCAGTCGTTACACCGTTTCGTGAGTTTCGTGACGAGGATTCTTGTAATCAACCTTTTATTCGACAGACGCGAGAATTTGTGAGAAGTAATAACTTTGCGAATGGAAATTGAAGAATAGCTTACGTGCCTTTCGAGGATCTTTGCACTCTATATTTACTTCGGTCTGAAGGGTTAATTTTCTTCTTGAATTTTTGCCTTGTAACTTCACCTATAAAAATATCCACTAGCTTCATATATTAAACGTTACCCAAACCTTACCTGAGCTAACTGTAACATTAATTTGCAACCCTAACCTCAAACTAATCATAACCTTACCATAATACACCTATAAAAATATAGCTCACTAGCTTCATATACTAAACCTTACCTAAACATTACCTGAGCTAACTGTAACATTAACTTGTAACCCTAACCTCAAACTAATCATAACCTTACCATAATACACTTATAAAAATATAGCTCATTAGCTACATATACTAAACCTTACCTAAACCTTACCTGAGCTAACTGTAACCTTAACTAGCAACCCTAACCTCAAATTAATCATAACCTTACCATAATACACATATAAAAACATAGCTCATTAGCTACATATACTAAATCTTACCTAAACCTTACCTGAGCTAACTGTAACCTTAACTTGTAACCCTAACCTCAAATTAATCGTAACCTTACCATAATACACCTATAAAAATATAGCTCACTAGCTACATATACTAAACCTTACCTAAACCTTACCTGAGCTAACTGTAACATTAACTTGTAATCCTAACCTCAAATTCATCATAACCTTACTATAGTACACCTATAAAAATATAGCTCATTAGCTACATATACTAAATCTTACCTAAACCTTACCTGAGCTAACTGTAACCTTAACTAGCAACCCCAACCTCAAATTAATCATAACCTTACCATAATACACATATAAAAACATAGCTCATTAGCTACATATACTAAATCTTACCTAAACCTTACCTGAGCTAACTGTAACCTTAACTAGCAACCCTAACCTCAAATTAATCATAACCTTACCATAATACACATATAAAAACATAGCTCATTAGCTACATATACTAAATCTTACCTAAACCTTACCTGAGCTAACTGTAACATTAACTTGTAACCCTAACCTCAAATTAATCATAACCTTACCATAGTACACCTATAAAAATATAGCTCACTAGCTACATATACTAAACCTTACCTAAACCTTACCTGAGCTAACTGTAACATTAACTTGTAACCCTAACCTCAAATTAATCATAACCTTACCATAATACACATATAAAAACATACCCCACTAGCTTCATACACTAAACTTACCTAAACCTTACCTGACCTAACTATAACCTTAACTCGCAACCCTAACCTCAAACTAACTGTAAAGGGGTGGGCTGATCACCCCTTAAAAATTATATGCACAATAGTGCCTCCTAAAACTCGAAGGACCACCCAATGGCTAAATTGGGAACAAATGATATCCAAGCTGATCCTCAGATAACAGTTTATTCAATAGTAGTGTGTGGTGTCGAGTAATGTGTGTAAATGTGTGTGTATGCGGAAGTATTAACTACAATTTGTATGTGCTCCCTGAACTAAATAATTACAACTGACTGATCCAGTTGACTGACTGATTCTGTTGTCTGACTAATTTTGACCGACTGATCTGGTCAATGATTTTTGCTGAACTAACTGATTTAAAAATATTCGTTTCCTGGTCGCCTTCCCTTCCAGTGCGCCCTTAGCGCGCTTCCCTGTGGAAGGGGAAGACGAAAACCAGAGTGGGCGAAAGTTAGACCCAAGGCGAAACCAAGAGTCCCAGGAAAACTGCTTTTCGTCACTCCCTGAAACCCTCAGTCCCTGCCATAAATTAGGCCGTACCCTAACACTAACAATAACTTACCATATCCAACCATAACCTCAATCTTCATCAAACATCTAACTTAACCTAACCACAGAAGCCTAACATAGTTCCACTTCTAAAATAGACCAAGTGTTTCCATAAACATCTCAATCATAAATAAATTAACGATCCATTTAATCCGTGAACAGAGATCACGTTGACGGTCGAGTTTATTATTAAACGTCAGGACATGTTTCTGTTCTCGAGCGCCATCGAAGAAGGGAATAGTGCAAGAATATCACGGCATGTCAGATCGCTGGCCATTGTGATCCGGATCAATACGAACGTACGGGTCGGTTTTATCGAGACAGACGAGAGTCGACCCGAGGATGAGAAAGTACCGTATCAACGTTATACAGTGCCCTGGATTATTCCCGGGCCCTTTGAAGCGCCAATCAATTATGCACAGCGAATGGAAGCACCGGGACCTTTCCTTTTTTTGCTTCCTTTGTTCACCGCCTCCTTCTTTCCGTCCTCCTGTTGCTCTCTTTTGTGCCGCCCCTTTTTTTGACAGATTCTGTTATCTTCTTTTCTTTGCTATGCTTGTGTCGTTAGGTTAAATCATGCGTTAAATTTATGATACCATGAAAACCTTTCGGGAAAATTATCACAGTTGCTCGTTAAATATTTTTTCTTCTTCCGTTCAATACCCAATGTTATGCTATTTCAGAAGATATAGCGGTAGAAATAATTTTTTGCACCTGTTGGTGAGAGACCTTTCACCATTTGATAGATTTCAGGGTTAAAAATTTGAGAGGAGAATTTGAAAAAAATAGTGAGATCCGCTTTAAATTCCAAAAGAACACCCTCGAACTGTCTGCGGGCGATTCTTTGGTGAAGTGTTGTTACACGAAATAAAGCTCGCTGTTTGCCCAGCAATTTTTCCCCGATCGATTTCCTCTAGAAATTCGAAGTCTGCTCGGCAAGTGAGTGTAGCACCACTTCATCGATATTATTTTCCTATTCCCGTCCATTTATACGCCCTCCACTTTGCCGCTTCGTGTTCCCAGTGATTCGGCCAGGAACCTGTTCCCTTGAATAACAAATGTTTTTTCGGAGGGGGTGCCAACACCGTTCTCACCCTCCCCTTCTCTCTCTCATCGACGTTCCTCTCTGGTCGCGTGAGAGAAAAAAATACATCAGAAGGGTGATGGGACCCGCGAGAGGGAGAGAGAGCGAAGAGAAACACACTGGGAATGAATAAAATTGGAGACTTGGAATATTTCGCCCTTGGGAACAGTGGCCATTTTACGCGCCATTTCAATCCGTGACGTCGTCATCGAGAGAACGAACAACCCCCACTGAACGGCTGGGAACATTTTCGATTTTTTTTCCACACCCTCTAACCCTGCCCGTTCTTCCAATCTTCATGCTCGTTTTTTTCCTCCCCGTCGAAATTGAAGCGTCGATTATCGACCCCTTTCGAGAGGATCAATTTATTCGTCGATTTTAGCTTACGCTCTCGAAAGAATCCCAAGGTGAAATGGAGATTTCAGGCTACTCCTTTTACTTTTCTTTCAGTCTTCGCTTTAATGTGTAACGTTAAAAATTCGTGGTGGAAAAGTCTAAAAGTAACCTTTGTACCGGAAAGAATATAAGAGAAAGAAGATTACGTGACTTACAGTTTTACGATCGCTTAAAGGAAATAAGAACGGAATTCCCGGGAACTTTTGTCCGCTCTAAAATATAGCGGGAGCCGAATAGAAACGCGAGTAACAAAATATATCAAAAACTATAGAAACAGGGGAACGAAGTTAACCAAAAAAGCGGTAGCAAACGGAACGAAATGTACAATATCGATCTCGGAAAACACGATTGCGCAGCTAGGGGCAATCGATAAAGGGACAGGTAACGAAACAATAGAAAATTGAGAAATAATCGTGACACAAAAGAGCATCGAAACAGATAGAGAGGAGAAAAAAGGAAGTGGATTAAGTGAGAACAGAGAGGAGAGCAGCAAAGCGTAGGGAGTATAATACGCGCAAAAAGTGGCGGAAAGAAAGGGCAGAGAAAAGCTGAAAAAAGAAAGAAAATGGAGGGAAAAAGAAGGTTGGAAGGGGGTGGGACAGGGTGAAAAGGGGCAAAGCTGCAAGCGCAGCAATATCAACTTTCGTCCTCGTAAAACTTTCCAACGTTGACGGCTGACAGCTGTCAATGACGAGCATAGACGAGGGCGAGACGAGGGCAAAGGGGTGGTCGCGGTTTCTCCAGCCTCCTGTTCGGCTCCCTGCGAGTCTGCGTCGCGTCCCGACGACTGTCAAAGTGTCAAGGATCCACGCCGCTATTCTTCTCTTGGCTAGACTGACAATAATTCACTTGGCGTCCCGAAGATTCGACGTAGGCTCCGTTTTCTTCGCTGTTCGTCTGCCAGCGTCGCTAGGCTGCTGATAAAAAGATAATGGATCACTGGTGACGCTGTGCGTCTCGAAGAAAGACGAGCCCGTTTGCTCCCGCTTCGTTTTAACCTCGTGAGAACGCGGCTCCGGCAATCGATGCCGGAAACATCCTTCCCTACCTTCTTTCCTTTCAAATTTTTCTACGTTCAACTCTCTAAATGTAGTTTTCGAATTTTTATTTAGATTTGCAAATTTCGATATGTTCAAATTTCTAGATTACTAATTGGTCGATATTCTTAAAATTCTTTACCTCCGAATTAGAAGACGTTCAAATCCAAAGATCCTGAGTCTTTTGATTTCCAGGAATACTTAAGTTTTGAATTCTCAAGTACGCATATCCCTAAATTTCAAATGCCTAGACTCCGATATTCTACGTCTCCAAATCTTTAAACCCCCAAATTTGTAAATTCTTAAATCCCTAGATCTGAAATTCCTAGATTACCAAATCCCTAGACCTCCAAATCCCCAGATCTCCAAATCCCTAGACCCCCAAATCCCTTCAAATTACCTAGATCTGAAATCCCTATATTTCCAAATCCCTAGATTACCAAATCTCCAAATTATCAAATCCCTAGATTTCCAAATCTCTAGCTCCCAAATACTTAGACCTCCAAATCCCTAGATTTCCAAATCCCTAGACCCCCAAATCCCTAGATTCCGAAATCCGCAGATCCCAAATTTCTAGCTCCTAAATCTCTAAATTGCCAAATCCCTAAATTGCCAAATCCCTTAATTTCAAATTACCTAGATCTGAAATCCCTAGATTTCCAAATCTCTAAATTACCAAATCCCCAAATTACCAAATCCCTAGATTTCGAAATCCCTAGCTCCCAAATTCCTAAACCTCCAAATCCCTAAATCTCCAAATTCCTAGACTCCCAAATCCCTAGATTCCGAAATCCGTAGATCCCAAATCCCTAGCTCCTAAATCCCTAAATTGCCAAATCCCTAGATTACGAAATCTCTAAATTACCAAATCCCTACATCCCTAAATTACTTCGTTCTCAAATCCCTAGACCCCAAATCCCTTAATTTCAAATCCCTATATCCCTAAATTCTACTAATTAGAATCCCTAAAATTCGAATGCTTAAATCCTCAAACTCATAAATCACAAACCCCTAGACACCAAATGCTTACATCTCAAATCCCTAAATTCCAAATCGAACGAAATATTAACAACAAGACAAGAAAAGTTCATAGTTGTAAATATTCCTTCTCTGTCTATACGTATACAAATAAAATGGCAGCAATTCGATTGTCCATCATGATACGTATAATCTGTCATTACCATCGATCATGGAATCGCACACACGCAGCGTGCAGGAAAGCCTATATTGGCCTAGATTCGTCGCAAACAAATCGAATCTTTTGACAAATTGAATCTAGCTTGTCGAGTAAACCTCGTTGTATCGCCATAACTCTCTGGGAAAAAAAAGGTCAGATATCGTGGGATTTTACAAAATCAACGGGGATTTTTGCACCACAGCAGCGAACACCGGAAACAGAGAAGGAGGCCGCAAGCGTCGAAGCGGAAAGAGAGCCGCGAAAAAACGCGCGTAAAATCGGCGGACGATCGAAATCGATACCCGTTGATTGCCGAATTCGTTAACCCTTTTGAAAAGCTCGGGGACGGTACGGAGACGGGAGACGGCGGAGGGAAACAGGAAGTAAAGGGATGCGACACCGTCGCGCTACAATGTTGCAGGTTTGCCGTGTGTTGTCGGCGCGGCTCTTCTCTCACACCCGGCTTTTCAGGCCCGTTCCAGGCTTGTTCTCGTCGAGTCGTTGTCGATGCCGGAAATAAAAGTGCCGACGAGTCGGCCGCTTGTAATGGTTAATAGTTACTTGTACCGAGTATTTCGAGCCGGCTTCGAATCCGGGCCTCGTTGCGACGCGTTTTCCACGGGAAAGAGCTTTTGTCCGGCGGACAAAGGCGAGCCTCCACGGTATTTGATCGAACGCGAATATCGGGATTGTATAAATACTCTTACGATCGCTTGTACAAATGTTCGCCCGAGGGGCAAGAAGCTTTTTTCCGAAAGGGTGTATTTCGATGCAACTTGTCACGGGGCTTTTAACGCGCTGCTAATTTCGACCGTGTGAGGATTTTGTAATCTGCCAACTACAATTCTCTCGTGTTACATCGCCACCCCTGAACTTTCCATAGTCGTTCGAGGTCCTGTAAGCTTACGGTAAAGGGGTAGTTTTTAATAACTGCGAGGCACGTTTTTAGGAAATACTGAAAGATCTTTAATACTGACTTCTCACGGCAAATACTGATACAAGAGTGTCTTTGTAGACACGATCTCATCTTGAGTTAACCTCATCTTGGTGCTAACCACCGTTAGACGGACCACCGTTAAGTGGATGTTGCTTAGGGCGCTTGGACCTGAAGAAGTTTCCCTTAGGAAGGGGAAGTGCAATGACAAAAGACATGTTTTCGACCGTTCGTCGATTTCTATGTATTTTTTAACAGTCCTGGAAGTCAGGATTGTCTCGCGTCATTGTCGCAAGCCTTCACAGACATCACAACCCTTAGACATTAAGTCATCTCCTTACGCAACTATAATGATATACAGTTCTTACTCAGAATTCCTATACACAGAAATTACATAACCTTCATACAATTATATATTTTTTACGGGCGCAGATTTGTCCACAAAATATAGGCTGCACCGAAAATAAATTGGGAACTGCTAGATATTGTTCTGTTTTCATATCGAGGCCGGCTTCGGAAATAAAACTTCATTCTCGTTAATTGAATTTCATATAACTTGTAATTCAATTTTTCCAATTTTATAAAACCGATGTAGTTAACGTTCATAGAGGATCACATTGTTCTTTTATTTTTACTACGTTCCGATCAATATTCTAGTCATTTTCACATTTTGTCGCGCATAATTGAACGTGAAATTCAATTTTGTTACGGCATTTTGTTATTTCTTTTGAAAGTATAACTTGATCTTTTAATTTCAGTTCATGTGTGCTTATAATAGGTTATTTTTAAATTGTTGTACATCTTGAAGATCGAATATGTACAATGTTGTGGGTATATCTTTTGTGACTGATCGATCTGATTACTTGACTTACACTTAACATTGTCAATATTAAGTAATTCTTCAACTGAAATTATTCTTAATGTTAACGAATTGTGAAATGTTGACTGTCATTGTGGTCATACGTGACTGTCACTGCAAGTTCAATTAAATCAATTTATTTATAGGAAAATCACATGAAAGAAACTTTTGAGAACTCTTAGTATAAAGACTATAATATACACTAACAGATAAAAAGCTTAAATACACTTGTTCTTGACAACCTACAGTCTGAACACAAACATAACATAACATAACAGAATTTCAATTAAATCAATTTATTTATAGGAAAATCACATGAAGAAAACTTTTGAGAACTCTTAGTATAAAGACAATAATATACACTAGCAGATAAAAAAATTAAATACACTTGTTCTTGACAACCTACAGTCTGAACACAAACATAACATAACATAACATAATTTCAATTAAATCAATTTATTTATAGGAAAATCACATGAAAGAAACTTTTGAGAATTCTTAGTATAAAGACTATAATATACACTAACAGATAAAAAGCTTAAATACACTTGTTCTTGACAACCCACAGTCTGAACACAAACATCAGTTTCAACTATGACAATCACCCTATTAACGTTCATTTCATCCAAGACCTCTATCATCTTTCTAAAAGAAAAACTTGCTCTTCACACCAAGAAATTTAATCGAACCCAAACTTGAAGGTCCACACCTGAATTAAGCTACATGTACTCCTAGATTTATGTAAGTTAAAACTCTTTGAACAAACTGGTCAGAGAACGGTCCCCCTAGGAACGTGACTCGCGTTACTTTTCCTTCTGATAAATGACGTGTATGTATTAGGCTCGGTTTATAGGCAAACTTTCGGTCGTCTGTATCAACACGGTTATTCCCGATGGGAGCAGATCCAGCTACTTAATCTCGCACGGCCATTCGTATCGGTGAATATTTCATTCGCGCCTGCTAAATCTCCCTTTTCTACCCCCGCGTCGTTCGCCGATAGCTATTTGTATTTTCCCAAGTGGTTTTGCATTCCGCCGGTAATTACGCGATGTATCGTTACGAAATCGAATCACGATCCCAAGATTTGTGATTCTGGAGAACGATGTTTCTCTTTAATTCAATTTGCAGTGACTCACCGGAGAAATACGGATACTATGAACTGTCATAGGAGAATGTAAATCTTTCTGATCATAAATGTTTTTTCTTGGCTTGATGCTTTATCGTTGCGAGAGTTATCGATACCTGAACCGATTACGATGATGGTGGTCTGTTAATGTGGATCCTTTGCGCCCGTATTTTAACGAAACTTGTATCCCGTACGTTTCAAAAAGAGCAAATTAAATTAGCTTAATAACGCAATTTTTTTCGGAGTCCCGACGGATCTGGGTTGAAAATGCAATAAAAGTCTATTGCCGGTCGTTTAATATCGCGTTTAATTCGAGCGTGTAAAGTGCAGAGTTGGAGGGAAGTTAACGCGTTAAATAATTTATAATCGGTTCAAGTCGTTCGCGTGACTGGCGTTTGTACTTATCAGCGGATCGCACGGGCCATGTTACGAGCGCTGTCGAAACATGCGATTTATCTAGTCACCGATTCGACAAGTATCGTGAATTCGATGACGCTGATCAAATTCGATGATGCTCGGTCTAGCGGAAAACGCGCGACCAGTCGACACTTCCGTTCTGCCTACAGCTCTAGAAATACTTACCAGATCGTATAAATTCACTCGCGAACGTTAATTACATAACTTTTCTGATTTATCGAAACTAACTCGTGGAACATTTTTAAACGTCATTAAACATTTTTAATAACGAACAAAAATTACCTTTAATGCAGCTTAATTATACGTTCCCGAGGATGAACTGGTCATCGTAATCGCAGTCTGTGATACCGAAATACGTGGATCTGAATAGTTCTTGCGTAGCAAAGGGTCTATTCAATGTTACTAATTAGCTGTTCCTAATTAGCGTAATTCGGCTCGCTTCCTACGCACGGTTAGTTTCAACAAGTTGATTTCAATGTTGCTGAGTTTATCAGACAGCCAGATGCAGACCTTGATCTGTGTATAAGCAAATGTTAAGCCGAAGCATTAGAATTCATATCCGTTATGTTCGCAATGCGTCTAAATCGTGCAATATGGGGAGCTCCGCGTGCCACAAAATGGCGGTGGGCATCAAATACCCATATTTTTATGTAAACTTCAGTGTAAAATATATGTACACGCACTTGTATGTACTTAATATATATACACACACTTTATACGGTAATTGTATAAAGTTAAGTGGTGCGTCTTATTATAGTATAACATTTCGTGATGTAATTTGGAGGTTATGTTCATATTTATATATTTAATTGCAGGTTTATGGACATTGCTTATAGATCATAAATAAAGTACGATACATATATAAGGGATGAAGCACAATTTATACAATTATTCTTCATCAAAGCATCTTAACCTCTTATCCTACATTAATGTGTCACACTTGTGATACACACTATAGTTCATACACTAGACTTCTATCTTAACTGCAATTCAATTTTGTGTTCAATAATCTGCGTCCTCAAGGATCTTTGACTGTATAATATACCTAACATTTTAACTATTTTAAATCGTTCTCAGATTGCGCATATAATTAGCCAGCCATGAAGGACGCCATTTTGAAAATTGCAGGTTATGTACTTAATTTCTGAAATTTGGAGCAGTGACTTCTTGCTGTTTTTTCAAAATAAACTAGGTAATAATGAACCTTTTTATCGAAAATAAACTAGGTAATAGTCGAACCGATGTTTAAGTAGAATCGAGTGTTAATTATAGCAAAAGTTCTCTGTCATTACGCGAATATCGCGTCACAGGCACGCGTTAAATTTCTGCCATTAATTCGGTTTCAATCGTAGAATGGTAGAAGGGTGAACAGAAACGAGCCGTCATACCTTCCACAAACAGGAATTCATCCGGGAGATTGTATACTATCTGACGATTCGATCTGCACTATTCAGATCGACGCGGCTCGCCTCGAATCTCCCACGGGACGCGACCAGCCTCCATTGTGATCTCGAACTTACGGACTAACGATGTTGCCGCTGATAATTGCTTGCACGATGGAGCCCGATAATATCGTGCCCGTCTCCCGATATTGAAAACAATTTATCGATGAAATGATGCGAGCCACATTCATGCTCCTCGGAAGCATCTGCCGTTAATCGAACGCGGGAAATAAAGAGGACTCTAAGTGCCATTTTTCGAACGCTCTTTGTTCTTGAGAAACGTGTTTATACGAACAATCGACAAATACCAAACGTTTATCGCTTCTATAAATACTTTAGAGTCTAAGGCTTAGACCTTTGTCAAAAAGGTTTGCAGTAGAGAAATGTGCATTTAAATGAATATTTAAATATAAGTAGCTACATAAAGGGATTAAAGTCTGAATTATTTTCACGATAAAATAACAAGCTTGAAATGTTAAACCTCGAAGGACAAATTATTTTATAGTTATGGAATGTACGTTGTAAAGTCGTAAAAACTCTTATCGGATACTTTTGCGTTTAAAGGCAAAGAAAATAATTTAGTTGTCCTATAAATAAAGAGTACAAATATTGAATGTATTATTGGCGTGTATAAATATTGTAATTAGAGGGAATTGGAGTTAATCTCGGAGACAATAAGGTGACTAAGAGTCCCTCATTTTTCGACAGTATTAGCAAATTGCTGTTTTCTGGCCGTTTCGCGATTGTAACAGAGGGGACGATTACGGGGAGAGATTGATCGACAAAGTGGAAGAAAAATGAGTGCACACGACCACGAAAGATCGCGTGTCGTCGTCTTAATCAAGAAATTTCGGGGCCGTCCACGTGACCCGCGCCCCCAACGGCAAGCCGGGGTTGAAACAGGGTGTATTTTGTCGTGGGCCATTTCTGGGGTAAATTACAACCACGCAGGAGTCGTTACGGCTGCTTGAATACCAGTGAAATGGATTGTGCCAGGGATAAAGAATGAAAAATTACCGCCGCCGTTGTATCGCGTGTATTGTTTGAACGTTTTCTAGAAACGGGGGAAAAAATGGAAGAAAAATGACGGAAAATTGCGTTTTTCGTTAACGCCCGTCTGACGCTGTCTGTGTAATTAAAATTTATCGAAACTTTCCATTGTCTTGATTTATTTCTTGTGGTTAGGTTTGCAACGATCCTTCGTATGTACTTTATCCCTTTTTGTATAGATAACTATCTAATCGTTAGCTATTTTATTTTACATTGTTACTTGATATTTTATATGTGGTTTAATAGTTTCATTCTTTTATCTCAAAATTTAACAACTCGACAGTTTTTGAAATATAAAATGGAAATGAAAGCACTCAATTTTACTTCGATGTTTAGGTTTAATTTTTATTTTATGATGCAGAGTTGTGTATGGATAGCTTAATAGTCATTGAACACACGACCAATAAAGAACACCGGGTAAATAGAGTGCTACAGGTCGTGCACGCAATTTTTCTAATCATCGCCGTTATTATTCTTGTCGCTATTATGCTTATTATCATTGTCCAATTGGAGAACGCGGCCCATTTCCGGGAAGACATACAGCCACTCGGGGATCGTTATTCGCTAGCAGAATGGGCCATGGGAAACCGGATACCCTGGTAAGGAGGTCGCAGAAAACTAACGACTCGTTCGTGAGAATAAACTCCGCGTAATTCTACGTTTCTTAAATCCTCGCGATTCTATGTACCGAGAATCGTTGCGTTAACAAATAGTAATGCAGCTGGATCTCTTATAATCTTCCGTTCTTAACTTCTTCCAACGACGGAAATTGACCAATTAACAAATCCGTGCAATAAAAAGCATCTTTCTCTGAAGGGACACTCATTCGTTTTCGTCTTTAATCCTGATTAACACGCACTTAATCGAATATTAATTTTCAAGTCGAACTACCAAGTGCTAAGTAATCAGTGCAAAGCGGATTACAATAGATTAAATCGTAGATATATGAAATGTTTATTGATCCCTTATCGATCTGCAAACATCTATTATAATCCTCTTTACGTCGGTTACTAATTTATCACCTAATAGGTTACTGAGGAATATTACGTTGAAATCGCTGGTTTTCGAGGTCACAAGCCTCTGATATTTTAGTACAGGTTTTCCTTAAAGGTTAATTATTAGAGGAAGTTCAGATTTTGGAACAGCCTGTATAAGGTTCTGTTACTGTTACTGTGATCTTAGTTAAAGATTCGTACTTTCAATCTTCCTTGACACACTCAGACTTTCAATCCCCTGTTATCCACCGGACTTAGAAATTGTTCGCTCTGTTATCAGGTCCTCTTCCAAACAGTAAGAAAGGAGCAGGATAATGCCCCAATTAACGTCAAATTAATATAACGGAAGTTTCGCATTTTTGCATGTAACAAGAATGGCTTAAACTCACAGTTTCAATATTTCTCTCAGTTGCATTTATTACGTGCTAACCTTATTTAACGCTGTTTTAGCCTTAAGCGCTAAACGAAGCTTTAAAACCGGAATATGATTGGAGCGTTTTAAAACCGGCAAAAAAAGTATCGAAAATCTATCGCTGAAGTTCGCGTTGTTGAAAGTTTTTTCATCCCCCGTTTCGCTTCGCGCCTTAATCTACCTTACCGCGGAGCGGTTCCAACAAAAACGCGAAAAGAAAAGCTCTAGATTATTTCTCGACGCTGTCATCCCTTCTTCGAGAAGGAATTAAACCGCGAAGAAAAACGACGACCATTTATTTACGCGCGATCCCGAGGTCTTATCGTTAACAGCATCACGAAAAAACAAAGACGAAAAAAAAAGAAAAGAGAGACAGAAAATCCCGAAGAGATTCGATTTCGCGAAGGGAGAGTGGGTGGACCACCGCGAAACACTCGACCGTGTTTTTTTCTCTCTCTCCGTCTCGTTCCGTTGCCCTCGCGGCACCCCTTTTGCCCCGGGGGTGAGATTCTCCATCGAGGCTGGCCCGTTGGTGCGAACTGTGATTACGGATTTCGAGTCTCGCCCGCGGATTTTACGAGCCCGCCGTGAATCGCACGACTCACACCCTTTCCGCCTCTCTCTCTGTCGTTCCTCGGGAAGGGAGAAAGAGAGAACGCGAGAGGCATACGAACCGCATGGAAATAAATAAATGCCTGGGGGTGGTCGGTGTCGAGACGGGTACCAAGGGGTGAGGCAGGGGTGCTGGCTTCGCTTCAGGACCCACCTGCTATCGATTTCACCCTTGAAACTCAACCGTGCCGATCTGACGAATCTTTTGCGCCGATTTTCTTGCGACTACGGGAATTGCGACGGATTTCATCTTGTACCGTTTCTTCTCTTCGAGATGCTTCAACTTCTTTTTACCGCGTGGCACTGTTATTTGAACTGACACCAGTTGAGTGATGCAGTTTTCTAAGTAACACTAAACCTACCATATAATGTGTACTTGATTTGAAATTAAAAATGAAGGTAAAAAATATATAAACAAATGACGAAACATAAATTAGAACATACATACACTCATCCTTCATAAATTAGAACATACATTTATCCTTCAATGCTGATTTCAAGGAATGTACTTTAACAAAATGTGTACCTAATCAGAAACTTGTGAATCAATCATTTAACTAGTCTAGTAGTTTTATAGTTAAATCCTACTTTACTTTGTACAAATTTAAAAAATCCAGAAACTACTCCAACATGATCCGCATATTGTCCTTTGCATTATCAGCATGACATCGACCTGAAGCGTAAAATTTCCCCACGGGATATAAAGTCATGTACTCCGCGCCTAAGTAGCAATAAACAACTGCATCTCGTGATGCAGCTATCACTGCAGCTACTTTACATCACCATTGGATTATATTCTTCACGAGACTCTTACCACGTAAAGTTTATTATTAACGAACAACATAAACATCTATTCGACGCGTGATAGACGTATGGAAGATCTAGAAATTCGTTCGTGGATGTTGTCGAAAGTTTCGTAAATGACATGCGTCGATATCAGCTCCCCTTGGAGATAAGCAACTCCGAGCACTCTTAAAACGTTTCCTCCGCGTTTTATTATTCTAACAGCCCCTCTGGCGAGAGCTACTGCGGATGAAATAACTTCTTTTTTATCTCGCATTAAACGGAGACATCTGTTTTATCGATCGGAGACGCGTCACGGAATGTTCTATTAAAACGAAACAAAGACGTTGTTGGGAGAAATTGGATTCGGTTATTATGAGAAATGTAAGAGTGGAAATATAGGGATGTGGTTCTGTGGCAGGGGAATCTAGAAATTTGATAGGGACACATTATGGGATCTATGGAGGTATTAACTGATAGAGATTTAAGAGTCTGATATAGAGATATATGAATTTGGAAATGTGAAGATGTAGAAATGTAGAGATTTGAATATATAAGAATCTGAGATGTAGGTATTCAGAGATCTTTAACAATCTGAGGATCTAGAGATCTAGGAATCTAGGAACCTAGAGGTTCAAGGATCTGTTGATTTAGACATTCGAAGATCTAGAGAGCTGGGGATCTGAAAATTTGTTAATCTAGAAATTCGAAGATTTGAAAACCTGGGAATCTGAAAATTTATTAATCTAGAAATTCGAAATTTTGGAGACCTGGGGATCTGAAAATCTATTAATCTAGTTTTCGATAAATAGAAATCTGAGAATCTAGAATTCTGAGATCTATGAATCTAGAGACCTGGGTGAAGTAATATGTAGATCCAGATATTTGAAGATTTCTAACCAGAGGTCTAAGCATTTGACTACCTATGAATCTGAAAACCTGAGGCTCCAGCAATTATAGAATCTAAAAATTTAAAAATAGATATCCCTAGAATTTTTCTGTTAAAAGCTGTCCATTCCATCGTTAGAGAACGCCACAATTAGATGAATCAACACGATGCGATAACAGCCGTTGTTTATAGAGCTTTTACTTAAAGACACGACTCGAAAACGTCGTTGCGTTCGTGTCGCGCGATCCCCCGTGGAATAATATTTTTCCACCTCTTCGTGGCCGCTTTCCACGATGAAATCTAATTAACCCCTAATTAGGGGCGGCGTACTTCCGTCGAACGACCCTTTCATTTATTTTACATGCTGCTTTTCCTTTTTTCTGCCGCCGGCCGATTGTTGTTCGTCCCGTTTTTCTTTCGCGAGCGAGCTGAATCGAATCCGAACAAAGCAACGCGAAAGAAAGAGAAGGGAAAAAGGGAGGACGTTGCTTGACCGACTGGTTGATTTATTTATCAGCTGCCGGAGCTTGTCTACATTTTGCGACACGTTGTTCAGACACGCGACACAAGCTTCTACCAAGCTTGGTGACTGGAAATCAGTTATCGGAGGTAGAATTGAAGTTACCACGCGAGGAAAAATTGCCTCGGGGCTGATAGAATTACGACACAGAAATAGAGCTGTCTATCGCGATTCTGGAACGACTTTATTTTCACCCTTCGTACGAGAGGTTTAATATTTTGCTCTAGTGCCATTGTATATTTAAGGATATCATTTTTACTCTTGCTATAAAAATGTTTTTTATAGGTTATGGAATGAGGCAAGGTTTCCCATTTTACAATAAACCTAATCATGTTATTTCTTAATTTTACATATAAGTATATGTGCATGTATGTATATGTATATACACATGTGTGTACACATATATATGTACATATACATATAAAATATGTATGTACTCATATATATGTACATAACATGTAGAATATGTATGTACACATATAAATGTACATATACATGTAGAATATGTATGTACACATACATATGTATGTATATATATATGTAAAATATGTATGTACACATATATATGTACATATATATATGTAAAATATAAAGTGATGAGAAAATATAAAATCAAAAAGACATTCAAACAATCAGCACAAAATAAACCACCATATATCGACAACATGACATAACCTCGCAACACCTCATGACGATAAAAAATGGCGGGAACTCAGGTTAAGCAGCTGACTCATATTCAGATCCGTCACTTAAGAACCGTCGTCAACATTCAACAATCTTGAATCATAAAAAAAAATAAATTATAATGCAGCTTTTACAGACGCGATTATGAATCACAGCTTCAAATTCAGAATTAGCTCAATTATTTGAAGTAAAGCGATTTAGGGCGACTCTTGTCACTTCCATTTTTAAACTAGCACGATAGAATTCTATTGGACAATCCGATTGTTTTCTTGAAAAAGGTAGTTGTTTTAAAGTCGAAGTGCACAGTCAGGTGTTTGGGTCCGCAGGTCGGCGAACCTGCAGCGGGAGAAAGGAACGACGCACCAGGGACATCCCCGGGTTTCGATTATCGTCAATAACTCGGCTGGATGTGTATCCCTTCCGTGCAATGCCTGTAGTTCCCGGAAATTCGCTTCGCCCCCGGGATTATCCCGTCCGGGGGATTCCCATCTCGGCGCCATGGTTATGCGCCCTTCCTGCCTGTCGTTCAACCCTTACTTTTGCCCTGGTCCCCTTCGTCCCTTTGTCTTCGAGTTGCTTCGCGATTTCTTCAAAATTACTTTGTCCAAAATATTGCGTCGCATCTTTCTCGCAATCGTACGATATTACACTCGTGTCTTTCGTACAATTTATTTTCTACGATGAACCTTTTAAATCGGAGTTCTTTCTGTTGCAGAATGCACGTTTCCGTTGAAATGGGAGGGGACGTGGTTTCAGAGCGGAGTCAGACAACCTATCGTCATCTCCAAGAACGAGCTGTCCAGCAAGGGCAGGTGTCTGCACAACGAGGGCGACAAATTTCTTCTGGTGGACCAGTGAGTTCTTTTTATACATATAATTTTTACATATATTTATTCGTTACGTTGTACGATTTAATTAATAGGTAAAATTAAAAGAGCCTTTGAATCTTCAATTCTTTATCTTCTTCGTGAAATTCTTTTGCTATTTAAATACACTCACAAGAGTCCTTTCTTTACATTTCCCTTTCCAACATTTTCAATGCAGAAATTTAATACGTAGAAATTCCTTTTCAAGTTTTTATAATATACCAAATGAAGAATAAAAATTGTTCATAATAAAATGCATACGTAATGAACGATAAAGGAACTCAATTACGTACTACAGAAGATTAATGAAAGTTCTTACATCTCGAAAAAACTGCAGCACGATGTAAAGAGGATAAATACAGTAGCTACATTTTTCAGAGGCAAGTTTGAACTCGAAGAAAATTTCTTTTGTTAAACTTACTTTCTTTAATAAGAACCTTTTATAACTGGCGCTGTCGAGAGATTAAAAACTCACTCTGTTAATACGCTATTAAAAGTCAACCCTTGGTTCTACATCCAACGTTAAGTTTTCCTAGCATAAAACAACGCAATCTATGTTTAAAAAAATAATTGAAAAGTAAAGTAAAAATAATTGTGTAATTAGTAAAAATATTCACAATGATTGTAAATATAACAACATGCATGATCCAGCTGAAATTAAAATTAAATTTTACTATCTCGATATAAAATAACGCAATCTGTGTTTAAAAGAATAATTGAAAAGTAAAGTAAAAATAATTGTGTAATTAGTAAAAATATTCGTAATGATTGTAAATATAACAACAACCATGATCCAATTAAAATTAAAATTAAATTTTACTATCTCGATATAAAATAACGCAATCTATGTTTTAAAAAATAATTGCAAAAGTAAAGTAAAAATAATTGTATAATTAGTAAAAATATTCGCAATGATTATAAATATAACAACATGGTTGATCCAACTAAAATTAAAATTAAATTTTACTATCTCGATATAAAATAACGCAATCTGTGTTTAAAAAAATAATTGTAAAAGTAAAGTAAAAATAATTGTGTAATTAGTAAAAATATTCACAATGATTGTAAATATAACAACAACCATGATCCAATTAAAATAAAAATTAAATTTTACTATCTCGATATAAAATAACGCAATCTGTGTTTAAAAGAATAATTGAAAGAGTAAAGTAAAAATAATTGTGTAATTAGTAAAATTATTCACAGTGATTGTAAATATAACAACATGAATGATTGTTACTTGGTAATTTATTTTCTTAAAACGGTCATTAATATAAAATCTGTAAAACTTCAATAAAATTGCTGTTGTAAGCGCAGCGTGACAGAATGTATAAAATTTGGTTTAAAAGAAGTAGAAGAGAAAGGTAGAAGGAACTAAATAAATAAAGCTGCTTCAATATAAAAGAGAGCAATAGAAGAAAACCACGCCATAGCTCGATTTCAGAAATTTGTGTCGCCTGAAATCTCGTTAGAGTTGGCCGTTAATCCGAAGCAATCCGTGTCCTCTAACGAGGAGCAAAAGAAAAAAGGCGTGAAGAACGAAGACGAAGTAGAAGAATCAAGCACAGGCGAAAGCATTCTAATTCCAGCAAACGATATCGAATGAAAGACTCGAATGAGATAAAAAAGCCCTGTTTCTGTTCTGTTCCAGAAAATCCTGCTACCGTTGCGTCGTCATTCACGAGAAGCACTCAAACGTTCTCCAGTACAAAGAAAGTAAGTACAATTCCGGAAGAACATTGAAAAGATGTCGTTTCTTCTCTCGTTCCTTTCTCCTTACTTTCTTGGCCCTTCTTCGACCTGGTCTTCTTTCGACCGACCCGTAATAGCCGTTGTTTCGGTACGAAATCGATAACGATTTCCCGTTGGCCCGTGGAAATCCATTCATTAATTAGAATGCCGATCGGTAATTAAAAGCTCGAAGATGACGAGAAGACGGCCGAGAGAAGGAGGCTGCCAGAATAATTCCCAGCGAAGAACTTAACGACTTTCGTTCGTTGTGCAAACCCGGGGGATGGGTCGCGATGGGATGGGCCGGATGACGAGGAGAGGACACGGAAACGAACGAAACAGGCAATGGTACTGCTAATTCCAGACGGGCACCGGGAACCTCGTTTACAGCGGAAAAGAAATCGAGAGCACTTTGCCGGATTCTAGCGTGCAATCAACCCGGCTGCCTCGTTAATACACGGACAACAGCGAACTTTCTGGGACGTGATAATGATTCCCGTTCCGGATATTTATCGAGCATCGTTATGCAGATCGCTGCAAATTATTGCGCGACTTCTGTTCCTTAATCAGAAATCGCTGCCGACTTTGTTTTGCAAATATTTCGTTAACACGCTCTACGTCCACATTTTTTCCTATCTTCATCTTCCTGCGGATCTTGCACTCTCACTGAACCTATCTTTTCCATCGCCCTGATCTTCATGGATCTTGAGTTCCCTGCACTCTGTGATCCTCGATATTGTCTCTAAAATTTGACTGAGATTTTAGAGTGAAAACTTTTTTCGAAGACTCCTTAGATTGTCTCGAATCTCCATCTTGTGTCGACTGGCACCAGTTACTTCTTGTAGACGTTGCACTCTTACGGTACCCATCTTTTAACCTATCTTTTCCATTGTCCAGGTCCTTATGCATCTTCCTTACACTCTGTGATTCTCAATATCGTCTCCAACATGTGACTTAGATTTTAAATCAAGAACTTGTAGACTGTCCACTTGTAGATTGTCCACATACTGGAAGCACAGGATGCTTCCCTGTCGAGACAAGCTCCAGCACATATTACATATAAAGGATTATCCGATCCGCGTAACGCAAGGTATTCCGAAAATGCACGGTTAAATTGCGGGAGTTAAGCCGCGTATATTCGAAAATTAAAAGTGCTCGTTAATATACCGCAGAAACGGTAAGACTGTTTGAGAGCTCTTTGATGTCCGTTCTCATATGAACGTGTCCTCGTTAGTTTAGAGTGTACAAAGTTAGTGAAGAGCATCTGTTTACGTATTCAGAAAGCCAAAACCTGCATCCGCCTGTACGTGGATTTTCATAAAAATCGTCGGATCTGTAAAAGTTTCGTCCGCTTTAAAACTAGCTCGTTCGAAGCAAGCTTTTACCCTGCTAGAATCGCGCAACGAGGTTTCCTGATAATTCCATTCACTTCAGCGTAGCTCATAGACGATACAAGCCTCTTTTTTTTTTATTTTCAAACCCGCTAACGATACTTTGATCCTCCAACTGTGGTTGTAAGTGACGCGACTGGCGGCGAGGGGAAACGAGCGAGCGGCAAAGAGGGTGGTAAATATGGATCCGGATAAAAAATGGGTTAGGTGCTGGCGAAAAACGTGTGCTGCAGTTCGTACAGCTTCGTTCAAATCAATTGATCGATGGTCAATTTTAAACGGCTATTAATCAATATCCTTTCGTTACTTTTCATAGTTTATTTCATTAGTCCGATGGCACATTTTCTTTCGCTGATACGCGGTTTAGTAATATTTTATTTCGAGGGAAATGGTACTCGTTATATTTTTACTCGCACGAAATTTCGGATATGGTAATACGATTTCATTATTCTGAAGCATAATTTATTTCCTGTAATGGGGGCGGGTTAACGTCTGGTCTTTTAGCTGTTAATGTTTTGGTGTGTTGATATAACGTTGATATAGCAGTGTTCATGTAAGAATGCGTTTAAGTAGCGATAGGTTGGTATAGCAACATGTAGATTATAGCAGCGTTCATGTAAGAATGCGTTGAAACGCGACAGGATGGTGTAGCAACATGTAGATTATAGCAGCTATAGGAACACGTTGGTAGCAGCGTGTTGATATAGCGATGTATCGATGTAACAAATTATTGATCTAGCAGAGTATTGACATAGTGCGTTAATGCTCTGACAGGTTGGTATAGCAACATGTAGATTATAGCAGCGTTCATGTAAGAATGCGTTGAAACGCGACAGGATGGCATAGCAACATGTAGATTATAGCAGCGTTCATGTAAGAATGCGTTGAAACACGGCAGGATGGCATAGCAACATGTAGATTATAGCAGCGTTCATGTAAGAATGCGTTGAAACGCGACAGATTGGTATAGCAACATGTAGATTATAGCAGCGTTCATGTAAGAATGCGTTGAAACGCGACAGGATGGCATAGCAACATGTAGATTATAGCAGCGTTCATGTAAGAATGCGTTGAAATAGCGACAGATTGGTATAGCAACATGTAGATTATAGCAGCGTTCATGTAAAAATGCGTTGAAACGCAACAGGATGGTATAGCAACATTAAGATTATAGCAGCTATAGGAACACGTTGGTAGCAGCGTGTTGATATAGCGATGTATCGATGTAACAAGTCATTGATCTAGCAGAGTATTGACATAGTGCGTCAATGCTCTGACATGTTGGTATAGCGCAATAATATTCCGCAGTTAATATAGCGATGCGTTAATATTCCGATACGTTGATACCCTGGTGCCTTGATATTCCCATACGTTGATGCTCCAGTACGTTGATATAGCGGCGAGCTAATGTAGCATATAATATCGCGACGCTTTATCACCCCATAATTCTACTGATCGAGACTCTACCCGAGACAATATTCAAGCCTTTTTCACCACCTTAATTCAAAAACTTCTGCAACACTGTTTTTAGCAAGAGCTATGTTGAATGAATGTTCATACCTCTGCAACACAAGAGCTATGTTGAATGAATGTATAGAATACCTTCAGAATTGTCAGCTTAATACATGTCAAGATTTAATCCTATTCAGCAATCTTTTTTGTGGAACCTGTCCATATCACTTGAACATTGATATCGAAGAAACGATAGAGCAATTAACTTTCATTCGTCAGAAGTTGCTTCGATTCATCATCTGTCTAAAGATTATGGATTTCTCTCCAGAACTTTTCCCATCGAGATTCATCACCTTTGATAGCTCCATTGCCCATCCATTTTTAACAGCCTTGTTTTGACGGCACATGATCGCTCCATAAACGATCGTGGTAGATCGACGGATTTCAGAAAATATATAAAAATGATTTTCACCAAGTAACGAGAAAAGATACGCATATTTTAAGAGTGACACTTGCTAGACATCTAGAATGTTACATTTTCTCGGACCGCTTTTAGATGTTCATTGTTAAACACACGGATACATCACTGGTTGACAGTAAGATAGATGGTAGAGAAGTGAAACGACCTGTAGAGAGATAAATGAAGCCACAGAGAGAGCAACAACGTCAGTCATATGGACTTTGGCACCACAGCCAAGTTGCGGAGCAACGGAGAGGATGAATTCGTACAGGCTGTTCTAGAGCGTTGCTATCTAACATTATTTCAGTACATTATGCTGATGATCGTGCTTGTTACACGAGTCGTATCTAACGGTTTTTGAAATTAGAATATTCTAATATTTGTATACTTTAACATTTCGCTAACTTATTCAGTCATAACGATTGCAGGAATAGTACCTGCATCTGACAATTTTTTTATATTACAAATTTTCAATCTTCAAGAATTTGACACTCTTCTATACTCAAATTGAGAAATTCAGAAACAGCCATGAGTTCATTTACAGTTGATTTAACTCTCAGATATTGATCTGTTCAAAAGATGATCAAAGACTTAATTAACTCTATTTTTTATTATACACATCTATGCTGTGCAAACACGTATCTTTAACAGAAACACCTCACAGTGAAATACAGTGAATAACAAAGTAAAATAGGCTTGAAATTTTCTCCGTTGCCATGTTATGAAACGCGCAGTATAGGCTGAAAAAGAGGGACACCGACCTCTGGTACACAGCAGCCCTCTCCTGTCTAGCGTCCGCATTTTTCGACGATTTGTCAAAGTCCCTCGGGTCTCTCTTCCACCTCTCTCTCCCTCCCTCTTTTTTTATCGGATTTTAATCTGCATAGTGTCACATCGCAGATACCATTCGCCTGCAGGCTACCGTTCGGACCGTCAACGTGCGGGGAAATGTGGGTCGTTTCGGTGGAAAACGGGGTAGAAGAAGCGTGACAACGAACGTAGAAAAGTCTCGTCACGCTTCGGGCGAACCAATGGAAAAACCAAGGACTTTCTTCGTGACTCGTGATACATTCTGAAGGCTGATGTTTGGAATGAAATCCGATTCGCGGACCCAGTTCGTTATCGATCGTTCATTTGTTCCCGGGGGATACGTTCCTCTGCTTAAAAGCGAACGATTGTGCTGCGATCGTTTGCGAAATTGGGGCGGTTTAAAGTGTGTCAGAGGATTCTATCTTTCCACTATTTTCTATGTTTATTAACGCTTCAAATATATTTTTACTATTTTATTTATTTTATGCAACACTCTTCGATGTAGCACAACATAACCTAACTTTTCACTGCGAACCACTTGTGTCATCATGTGTGCATATGTGACGTTCATATGTTACTCGTTATATTAATTGCTATCTTCATTGAAATGTTTAAAATTACAAAATATTGAAACACTTATCGATGTTCAACTATCTGCAGTTTCTATGTAGGATGAAATGATGAATTTTATGTTTGATTAGTTTAATAAAATCGTAGTGTGTTTGGTTGTATTTGTTGTACCAAGAAAAATGTACAGTCTATGTATCTTTCGTATACATGCATGTGTACATATATTGATAGTCACATGAGGATATATACATGTGTGTATGTACATATTGATAGTCATATGAGGGCATATACATATGTATATGTATATATTGATAGTCACATGAGGACATATACATATGCATGTGTATATATTGATAGTCACATGAGGATATATACATGTGTGTATGTACATATTGATAGTCATATGAGGGCATATACATATGTATATGTATATATTGATAGTCACATGAGGACATATACATATGCATGTGTATATATTGATAGTCACATGAGGATATATACATGTGTGTATGTACATATTGATAGTCACATGAGGACATATACATGTGTATATGTATGTATTGATAGTTACATCAAGACATATACATGTGTATATGTATATATTGATAGTCATATGAGGGCATATACATATGCATATGTATATATTAATAATCACATGAGGACATATACATATGTATATATATAGACAGTCACATGAGAACATATATATACATTTTTGGCAGTAGAAGTCTTAAAGATACATATACACTGATTGCACCTCAAAATAATTGAAAGAGTTAATCAGTGTACCAAAAACAAAGCCAGTTTAAATAATTTCAACTGCTGTAACTCGAGAATAACCTTTTGTCAGCACCGTAAACTAAAGGATCACGACTGTTGGTCTCCCTGTGTGCACAACGTTTATAACTGACTGCGTGGGTTTATAAAAAATCGTATAAAATTTTAAGCGTTAATCCTCCGCTACTTCCGCGAGCGAAAACCCGCAGACGAATTTCGCGTGAGACTTCCGCGGACTTCCACCCCGCGGAAAAGAAGATTTTAGCAGGCAGTCGTTGCGTCGGAGCGGTTCATCAAGAAGCTTAACAGGCAAAATTGCTGTCAGGACAGAAAGCGTGTTTTAAATTTAATTGGCTGACGGCGAGCGTGTTTATATCGCGGACAAGTTGGTGTCCGTTCCAAAGCGGAACACGGAATTGCACTTTACACGCTCTTCGTTTCCGGAATCGTTGTACAGGATGTTTCAAAAATATTGTCATAAATTCTCCGCGGGTCGGATCGAAAAGTACTGAACCATTTTTCAATCTGCGACTTCGTTCTTGAAATAAGAGTAATTCAAGATTAAGTTACAGACATAACATGGCTGTGCTGGAAGTCCGCCATTAAACTTTTAACTAGTTACATGTCAAACTACGAATCGCAAAATGATAAAGGAATTTTCAAGAAACAGTTCATCAAGTGTTGTATAATTTTTTTAAATAAACGAGTTTGAGTAGAGTAGTGATTTTTATTAAAAGCTGTTACTGGACACAGTAACCGATTGGCCAATGATTAAAAGTAACGAATAAAAAAGAGTAACAAAGTTGGAAACCACTAAATCGATGTCAACGACTATTTTATTGCCTCTTCTCTTTGCTATTTCACATTTATCCTGAAATCGCATATCGCTTTTATTACAGTTTACAACGACTTCGAGGGAAGCATCAACCTCTCGTACCAAATGTTTCTATAAAATTGATAACATCCCACTCCACCCGTACAGTCCGTACAATTTAATTATTCCAATGAATTGTAAATTTTTGTACGTTTTAATAGACAGACTTCTGGCACGTCCTCCGAATAAATAGCACGGAGTTGAACATTTTCGTGTTCGTCGCGCAATCAAATTTTCACGTAACCGAAATTATTCAAGCAAAGGAATATTTATTTAGGCGAACAATAAACCGTGAAGCAACGAGCTGTCGCTGAAAAAAAGAGAACGCCCGGAAGAACGTAGGCAGATGTAATTTTCAAAGCTTGGAAATGGAAAAAGTGCAATGTCGTGTCTTTCCTCTATTTCCAAGTTTTTCCCCAGTCGTCCGACCATTTATTTATTTATTCTCACGTGAATGCCAGCTCCGTGTCACCCTTTCGTTCCGATGAACTCACCGGCTTCTCAAATTTTCATCGCCATTTATTCTTTATTAGCATCGACCGTCTTTCCACTCTCCGTTAATTCGCCCTACTTAATTACCTTTCGCGATCACTTTTAATTAATCTTAAAAATTGCATGTTACGCAAAATCTGTATTCTTAAATTTTCAGATTCTCAAGCTTCTAAATATATTCAAATATCCAAAGATATTTTCAAATCTTCAAATTAACCCTTTGCACTCGAAGGTAATTGTTTCAGCAACTTTAAAACTTAGAAAGTTAAATGAATTCTTCTGAGGTTATAATAATTTCCATTATTTGTTTCACTGTGTTTATACGTCACACGTGTTATATTATAGAATCAGTTTATTTCAAATTATTGTATTAAATAAAATGGTGACTGAAACACCTCTCGATCGCAAAGGGTTAAAACTGAACTAAATTTCTAATTCTGAAATATCAAGGGCCACTTGATTTACACAATCCTATTTACTCCACATAAGCAAGTTCTCTCACGGTCTCCCAAAAATAACAACTTCGAATTTCCGATGGACAAGAATGTTCCCCGGCGGAGTAATAAAGATTGGGTGGGAATCAATGACGCATTTCAATAATGTTCAATAACGGGGAGGGAGGGTCGATAGGGGCGAAGTCGAAGAAAAACAGCAGCAGTCGATGGGCCGTCGACTTTTCCCGGGTTAGTGGCAACACCTGTGCGTAGAAAAGTTGTTTCCGAGGTCCCCAGTGCGAGTGTCTTGCCACTTTTCCAAGCGGGAAGAAAGAAATCGTGGAGAATATCCTCGGTTAAAGTTATTCTCGGCTATGAACTTCCTACTCAGAGAAAATTCGTCATCGTCTGCTTGCCCCTCTACCTTCTTCGCCTTTCTTCCCCTCGCAGCCATCACTTCCTGTCAAGCTTGGTCTGCGCCTCGGAACTTATGGCTGTTCGATGGAAGTTAATGTGTCGCAACAACTACTCCGGAAACTGGCTCTCGACAAAGTTAGAGCTTGAAATGATTGTTATTTCTTTTGGATTTTGTCCACTGTTATAATTGTTATGAATTATGAACTGAGTTGTAATTTGTCCTTTGATATTATAATAATCTTTGATGAAATCATCATTCTGTGGGTTTATTTTTATAGAAATAATTTTAGCAACAACTACTTCGGAAACTAGCTCTCGACAAAGTTAGAGCTTGAAATGATTGTTATTTCTTTTGAATTTTGTCCGCTGTTATTATAATTGTTATGAATTATGAACCGAGTTATAATTTGTCCTTCGATATTATAATAATCTTTGATATCGTGAAATCAGCATTCTGTGGGTTTATTTTTATGGAGATAATTTTAGCAATATGTTATTAATTTGAATTATGTACGTTGTAGATAATCGTAACCTACGATAATGGGATTTTTGCAACGAAATTTCGTGTATTATTAAAAGCAAAGTACGATTTACGAGACAAATAAGATAAAGGCAATTTCCCCAGCGTCCAATGCTACAACGTTAAATCTCTTGAGTTGACAAATTTTAATCAGAACAGAGTACAGTTCAGTTTTAATCGTTCCTTTTATTCCTCAAATAACAAAATATTATCTTTCACGATAAATGGAACGTAGCAGATTTATTCGTGTCATTTGAAAGTTTTATCGTTGTTGCCTGATGGCACTGCCTCGCCCTCCGTCCGCACCGTAACGTCTGTGTTCATTTAAACGAATAACTAACGAGCTTTCATTTATTGTTTCAGCTTACTGTCACGGCAGAAACTCCCTCGCCTCCCTGTGCTCGTACATCACCGGAGATGCTCTGCTATATTCGATGTTCCGAGAAGAGGCAACACCTGTGCCGTGCCCTTTTCGAGGCCCTATGACCTTTTCGTATAACCGGGGTTACGGAACCTGTTCTGTACCCGTCAGCAACGTCGACACCTGCACGGACGACAGCAGATTGCTCTTCAGATATCAGGCATGCCCTGACATATCCGCCTCTGAAAGCGCAGGTGAGCTCTATTCTTTCGCCCGTATACTATTTCATACGGGCTCAATTTCTTTGGGTGTCAAGCTTTTGCGTATTCGGGAAGATGGAACTTTGCAGCTTTATGTGTTTAGAATGTTGGCAATTGGGAAATTTATTAACGTGGGATGTTGGGAATTTATAAAAGAAATGTAGTAGGAAATTTTAGAATTTACAAATTTAGGAAGGTGGCAATTGAATAATTTATTAATCTGGCAAGTTTGAAATTTAAAAATATGTAAGGGTGGTGATTTACAAGTTTACTAATCTGGTTCGTATGAAATTTATAAATCTACAAATCTAGTAGGGGTACATTTACAAATTCATTAATCTGGCTTGTATGAAATTTATAAATCTACAAATCTAGATAGGGGTGCATTTACAAATTCACTAATCTGGTTTGTATGAAATTTACAAATCTACAAATCTAGATAGGGGTGCATTTACAAATTCTCCGATCTGGTTTGTATGAAATTTACAAATCTACAAATCTAGATAGGGGTACATTTACAAATTCTCTGATTTGGTTTATATGAAATTTACAAATCTACAAATCTAGATAGGGGTACATTTACAAATTCTCTGATCTGGTTTGTATGAAATTTACAAATCTACAAATCTAGATAGGGGTACATTTACAAATTCTCTAATCTGGTTTGTATGAAAACTTGCAAATCTACAAATCTAGATAGGAGTACATCTACAAATTCTCTAGTCTAGTTTCTATCAAAATTTACAAATCAACAAATCTATCTACTGGTACATTTACAAATTCACTAATCTAGTTCGTATAAAATCAACAAATCTACAAATCTAGACAATGATACATTTACAAATTCTTTAATCTGGTTTGTATCAAAATTTACAAATCTACAAATCTACCTACTGATACATTTACAAATTCACTAATCTAGTTCGTATAAAATTAACAAATCTATAAATCTAGACAGTGGTACATTTACAAATTCTCTAGTTTAGTTTGTATCAAAATTTACAAATCTACAAATCTATCTACTGATACATTTACAAATTCACTAATCTAGTTCGTATAAAATTAACAAATTTATAAATCTAGACAGTGGTACATTTACAAACTCTCTAGTCTAGTTTGTATCAAAATTTACAAATCTACAAATCTAGACAGTGGTACATTTACAAATTCTCTAATCTACTTCGTACAAAATTAACAAATCAACAAATCTACCTACAAATACATTCACAAATTCACTAATCTGGTCAGTAGAAACAGTACAAACATACAAAAAGTAATTTGAAAACATAAAAATTCATCAATCTCATAAAACCAAAAAATCTCATCAAACATAGAACTTCAAATATAAAATTAATGAAGAAATTGACAATCTTACACAGTCGCGCAGTTGCTCAGCTCCCGCTAGTTTATTAACAAACTTCAGAAAGTAAAGAAAATTTGGCAAGCGTACGAACACGGCATTGATTCCGTGCGCTCAATTAATGGTCGAAAGTAAGGTTAGGGGTCGTTGCACGATTAGGAGCGATTTTCGTCCGCGCATTTCGTTAGTCGTAGCCGGGGACCAGAGGGTGAGCTCGATTTCCGGAGGGGTTAACGGACGTTTGCCATTAGACGCACATCCGATAAGGGATTTGCGGGGCTAACGATTTCTGCGGTGGAAAATTAAACGGAAGGACGTAGCTGGTAAAAAGATAAATCAGCGCCACGTCGAACATGTCACGTTTCTCTTATCGAGGCTGGCTCAACTCGAAGACCTCGAGATTAACGATTTCGTGTCGCGTTTCGTACGTAATGACTCGAAAACGATCTCGGGGTTTAATGCCCTTTTCGCGTGGACCGAAGAAACCCGAGAAAAACACGGGACAATTTCGTGGCAAAGAATTATTCACGATCGTTAGATGAAGACAGGCTGACAGAGAAAGAAAGGTAAACGTCCAGTGTTTACGAGCATTAAGCTTTTTACCTTCTTCGGATTCTGTAATTTTTATTTCGCGGTTTTACGAATCTGGCAACCCCTTTCGTGGGCAAAGATTGCGAGCGACAAAAACCTGAAGGCTAACTGAATCGGACGAATTCGTGTTAATTGCGAGCTAAACTGATTTCGAGTGGAATTATCGAACACAATCGTTAATTTCGACGATAATAAATATGTATTTTATTCGCGTGCAGAGGTTTTCAACCCTTTCATAAAGGCGAAAATTGCGGAAATGCGATTATAATTCGTTACGTTACAACCGTATGCTTTTATTTGCATGACAGATTAATCGTACAAATAGAAATTCAAATATGATTTAACCCAACTTGCTCAATATCTGCTTTTTATTTAGATCTGCTTTGCTTGACTTTAGTAATAAATTCGATTTCGAGTCTTACCTGTTGGATGTGGCAACATAATTATTTATGAAAGAAGCTGTAGATCGTTTAAGTATAACGAGTGCGTTGCGTGGGGATAAATGGTTCGACGACCCGAGAATCATCCCCTTTTGCTCCCTAACGAAGGTCTCCCAGCTCGCAAAACCACCGGCTCGTTTTGCTCCATTTGGGCTTCGTTAAACTTCCGTCCCGTAGCGAACGCACGTTGAGTTTCGATCGGCTACGGAATACCGAGGCGCGAACAGTTTCCTTTATTTTCCGAAGGGTTTCTCTCCCTTTTTACAGCCGAACGAGAGCGCAATCTTAATGGACGAACGAACGAATAAGAAAAGTTTCACGGTTCGCTGTCTCTTGCCGGCACTCGGCCAAAAAGTCTGCGATCTTACTAGGAAATTCCGACGATCCGACGCTCCGAATCTCGCGAGACGACGCCACGGGCTGTTAAAGCTAAGGAATCGAAATGAAACCCGGAAAACAGTTCGGATCGTTTTCTAGTAATCGCACCGTCTCGACGGGATATACAGGGCGTTTTCGAATTAAAACCGAAATTAGAACTCGTAAATGTTTCACAAAACCTCCATAACCTTAATTGTTGAACACAAACTTGTGTCTGATTAAATGCTCTATTTAATTGTTCACAAACTTGTGCATAATTAGATGCTGTTTCTAGTTGTCTTCAAACTTGTGCATGATTAAATGCTTTCTCTTGTTGTTCACAAACTTGTGTGTAGTTAAATGCTGTCACTAGTTGTTCACAAACTTGTTCATAATTAAATGCTGTCACTAGTTGTTCACAAACTTGTTCATAATTAAATGCTGTCACTAGTTGTTCACAAACTTGTTCATAATTAAACGCTGTCACTAGTTGTTCACAAACTTGTGCATAATTAAATGATGTCTCTAGTTGTCTTCAAACTTGTGCATGATTAAATGCTTTCTCTAGTTGTTCACAAACTTGTGTGTAGTTAAATGCTATCACTAGTTGTTCACAAACTTGTTCATAATTAAATGCTGTCACTAGTTGTTCACAAACTTGTTCATAATTAAATGCTGTCACTAGTTGTTCACAAACTTGTTCATAATTAAATGCTGTCACTAGTTGTTCACAAACTTGTTCATAATTAAACGCTGTCACTAGTTGTTCACAAACTTGTGCATAATTAAACGCTGTCACTAGTTGTTCACAAACTTGAGTATAATTAAATGCAATCTCTAGTTGTCCACAAACTTGTGCATAATTAGATGCTGTCTCTAGTTGTCCACAAACTTGTACGTAATTAAATGCTGTCTCTAGTTGTCCACAAACTTGTGCATAATTAAATGCAGCCTCTAGTTGTCCACAAACTTGTGTCTGGTTAAGTGCTACCTCCAGTCATCCACAAACTTGTGTGCATTTAAATACTGCCTTTTAAGAATTATGATGCTAATCATAAATGATTCTTCTGACCTAAGTCTGGGTCCAAAAGTTGCAACAGATGAAATAGCAACAGTGCCTGGAGCACAAGTGTAACTATATTTGAACACTGAACTTGTTCGTGAAATTTGCAAGATCGTAGCAGACAGAAATGACAATTACTTTACAGTGACTAGTACGACGTACATAATCATTGTATCGTTCGAGGTGAAAGAACGATATGAATAATAACAATTTCGTTCCCTAAAACCTATCTGGCTAGCGAACCTTCAGGGGCTAGCGAAGGTTCAAAGTGGTTAAATTGCTTCAAAACACTGCTATGTTGACTGTCACTTGCGTGTTCGAGTGACCTTACACATGTTGTACATCTCTTGTAAAAGAGTATTGCTGCATATTCTTGTAAAAGAGACAAATGCTTAAAAATGTGGATGTAGAACGTCAAACGCGAATATATCGGCGCGAGAAGCGACAGTTCGATTTACCTTGAGTTCTTTTGAATGGTGGTTCTTTGCGGATGACCATCGCCACGAAGAAACCGACAATTATCGGGTCGGTGTGCCGGATGCACCTGAGAGATCTAACCTTCGAAAGGGGCAGAAGTAAAGAGAGCTCGATGTTATCGACGGATTCCCTCGACGGACAGCTTCTGTCCTCCTCCTTAAGCGTCGTCTGCGAAGCTTTCCAGACAGGCAACAGCCAGGGATCCCAGAGGCACGTATCTAAATCACATCTCGCGGAAAAGTCGGCTACCTCTTTTTCCTGTCGTTTCTTTCTCGTCCTGACTGCAGTTCTCTCTTTATCCCGGTCTTCCTTCCTGCCGTTTCTCCTTCCTCTTATTCTTCCTTCTTCCCCGTCCGTTTCATCTTTTTTCTTTCTTTTTTCGATCCTCCGAGGCGAGAACGCCGCGAGCAATTTGCGAGGATTCGAAGGAAAAAGCTCGTTCCCTCGCTCTTTTGCTCGTCACCTACAGCAGATTCCAGCTTCGTTTCCCTCCCCCGAGTTACCGCATCGAATTTGATCCCGCTGATAGACGCGGGGATCCCGCGAATCGCGTCGTCTTTCCGCGTCTAACTATCTTTCGTGTTCCTTCGGAAACTAACGTCCAAAAACCGGGAGATCGATCAACGCTTTTCTTATGGCGGTCTTAAGGTTCTTCCGTATGCTCCACCGTTTCGAGATTAATGAATCTTTGCGATTTGGCGTTCGTATTGGAGTAGACATTTCACTGCTTAATTTCCCGGAGTCGGGGCTATGGTTAGAACTGGACCACGTTTTGTGTAGACAAACATATGTCAGTATTCACCTTAAGAGGACTTAGGAAGAGCATAAATAAAATCAAGCTGAGTATATAAATCAAGCTTCCCTTATCTAAAATTCAAGAAATTCTGATGTTTCGAATTTTATACTTTAGAAACCTCTGATCAAGAAAGAACAATTTAACCTAACAATTTAACTTCACAAATTAATCTAACAACTTAACCTAACAACTTAACCTAACAACTTAACCTAACAACTTAACCTAACAACTTAACCTAACAACTTAACCTAACAACTTAACCTAACAATTTAACTTCACAACTTAACCTAACAATTTAACTTTACAACTTAACCTAACAACTTAGCCTAACAATTTAACTTCACAACTTAACCTAATAATTTAACTTTACAACTTAACCCAACAACTTAGCCTAACAATTTAACTTCACAACTTAACCTAACAATTTAACTTTACAACTTAACTTCACAACTTAACCTAACAATTTAACTTTACAAATTAACCTAACAACTTAGCCTAGCAATATAATTTCACAACTTAACCTAACAACTTAATCTTATTAAATTAACTTAAGAACTTAACTAAGAACCTAGAACTTAACCTTAAGTTCTAAGAACTAAGAACTTAACCTAACCTTAACCTCAACAAATAACACAACGTGAATAAATGAAACAAATAACGCGACATTTCCGATGCAAAAGCTTAAGCTCAACCGCATTAAAGTTAACAAAAATAGTGAAGCTCGCAAACTCGTTGCAACGTTAGTACGTCCTAACGTTTACTGTACCAATGCAAACTAGATATAAGGATTACAAGTAGACCGTTGAGAGGATTATATTTGACAGTCTTCTGCAGTGCACCGCGTCGGTACACACTCGTCAATCATCCGCAACACCAGCTCGTACGTCCTCGTCTGACTATTCATCCAAGTGAATTATAGGAATCCATTATAGTTAGGGGACTAGGGCAACAAGAGTCAGATCTGCCACCTGGATCATCTCATTGGTTCTCAGCTACTGTGTTCATTATGTTCTCACATTTTTATCTCTGAACTTGTTTTGGTCGTGTTAGACTCTTTGCTATAAATACTTTTTGATGGTCTCATAAGAATATGTTGGGTTATTAAGGATATGAATGAGGATATCAATATGGAATTTATTTGTAAATAACTCAGAATGTAGATTTACTTTGGATAATTGTAGTAGCAGAAGGTTTATGTTGTTCTCAAGTATGCACTCGATGGAATCGATCTTCCTTGAACCATGGAATTTTGAATATTTCTAATATTTCTCCTAATACTTCAGTTCACAAACACAGTACATATTTGTCCCACCTAACTACATTTTACTTAAAATATATCAAACCTTTGAAATCTCCAATCAGTATCTGGATGTAGCATCATTTATCTTACCCTTCTGTCGTACCGTTTAGACCAATGATCATAGCAGTCGAGGCTCTTATAAAATCAATCAATCAATCAATCTTCTGTCGTACCTCAACCATGTACCTACACAATAAAGTTTATAATTCTAAAATCGTATCATGAATTAATATCGCCAATGAATGAAAGCAACGAACAGCATACACCGTGAAGCGCTAAACATAGAAGTGAAGAACGATGTCGCATTTGAGTAACGTTTTGTTTGTTCTAGTGGAGGAGCTAGAATGTCTGGCTACTTGGAAGGAGGGCAGTAGCCGCTACCTGGTCGGCCGTTTACATCACGGACACGCGTCCAGTAACGAAGATCGATACCGATGCTTCGTCTACGAGAAGGCCGGGCAGACAGTGCAGGGTAATCTGCACAGAGCTGCCATGGGCATGGGAGCCATGGATCACGATGTCGGTTTACAGAGCGGACCGGTGCCCGAGGGCGCGGCCGAGATATACCGGGTGGCACAGAGCGGGGATGCCACTTGCAACGGCCTGTTCAGCCCCATGGAAGGATCTCGTACCATGACTCTCAGGAAAGGTAAGTGTTATTGATGTGTTCATTGCTTTCGATACGCGCTTTTAATCGTTCGAGACTTCTTTACGTGGAAGCACGGAGAAACAGATAGTAGTTTAACTTGGTCGAATCTTAAAAATCTATTAGACCAATGACGCACCTTATACGTCCTATGTTAATGAGTAATTTAACTTGCTCGAATCTTTCTATTAGACCAATGACGCATCTGGTGCGTCCTATGTTAATGGATAATTTAACTTGCTTAAATCTTTCTATTAGACCAATGACGCACTTGGTGCGTCCTATGTTAATGGATAATTTAACTTGCTTGAATCTTTCTATTAGACCAATGACGCACCTTGTGCGTCCTATGTTAATGGATAATTTAACTTGCTTAAATCTTTCTATTAGACCAATGACGCACCCGGTGCGTCCTATGTAAATGGATAATTTAACTTGCTTGAATCTTTCTATTAGACCAATGACGCACCCGGTGCGTCCTATGTTAATGGACAATTTAACTTGCTTGAATCTTTCTATTAGACCAATGACGCACCCGGTGCGTCCTATGTAAATGGATAATTTAACTTGCTTGAATCTTCCTATTAGACCAATGACGCACCTGGTGGGTCCTACGTTAATGGATAATTTAATTTGCTCGAATTTTTCTATTAGGCTAATGACGCACCTGGTGCGTCCTATATTAATGAGTAATTTAACTTGCTCGAATCTTTCTGTTAGACCAATGACGTACCTTCTGCGTACTATATTGATGAGTAATTTAACTTACTCGAATCTTTCTATGAGACAAATAACGCACCTTCTGCGTCCTATATTGATGAGTAATTTAACTTGCTCGAATCTTTCTATGAGACAAATGACGCACCTTCTGCGTCCTATATTGATGAGTAATTTAACTTACTCGAATCCTTCTACGAGACCAATGACGCACCTTATGCGTTCTATGAACTTATTCGATATCAGATGCATTTCATAAAGAAATGAATATGAATCATTTAGTGTTTAAATACCTGTTAAATAATTAATAATGATCAACTATTGCAATGTTATATTATCATATCAAAGTGTATAAAATTCTTAAAATTTCAAAACTTGAAATACGCAATTAAATTATAAAATCTGAAAACCCCGCGCAGTAACGTAATAAAAAACTTATTAAACCGTCTACGTAAAGATGATATACAAAGTATATGAAAAGAAACGAACGAAAACTTGTTAAAGTAGGAAGGATTTGATCTTTCATCGATGAACGTAGCAATGTTTTCTAGTATCACATAGAAAGAAAATGACAAAGATCGACTGTTTTTCACTGATTTAAATGCGACAGCGTATCTAAAGCGACAGAGATCCTGGAAATCCAGTGAAGCGAAATCCGTTAACGAAGTTTGCCGTGAGAAACTGTACGCGGTAAGATACGGGCTGGCAAACTGCGAAAGAAGAAGAAATAGATGTAGAAAGAGGGAGAAAAAGAAAAAGCTGTGCAGGAGAAGTGGAGTAGCGTGTAAATATTCCTCCTTCGCGCTCTGGACCGCCATTTTGACACGTTCCATTAATGACACTGCGAGACAGGTGAATTTTTCACACCGTGATTCCTTGGACGATAGACGAGCTGCTTTCCTTTCTTTCCAGCGTTCTCGAGCTTCGCGCAACCTGACCTTATTTTCGCTCCAACGAGTTTGCCGTGTCTTATTCCGCTCCTAATGGTTAAACTTTAGTCTCGACTCGTAAATGAGTTACTTCTTTAAAGTAGCTAGTCGAGTAAAATCGCTGGAAATAGATGAATGTCTATTGGAATTGAAACCTGTACTTTGTTTTGAAACTGCATCCGTAAATACGTTTCGATGCATGCTGTCAGTATTTCGAGAGCTACATGCAAGGTCTATGGGAAAAATAGGAACTTTTAATGAAATGATATTTAGTATGAATAGAGTTTAACCTTCTCGATGATCTTTTCAAGTTAGAAAAATAATTGATTCAATTTTTCCAATGTAATTATATTTTACATGTTTTAAATTCTGTAACTATTAGTGAATTCTGAAGAAGTTCATAAAGAACAAAATCAATGATATCTACTAATTTGATTTTTGAATAATTTAGAAAGAAATTGCAATTAATTACATGACTGTAGATGTACGTGTATGGTGGATTAATGAATGTAATTCGTCTCCGATTAATACGTCCTTAACGCAGTAGGGTCTGATTCATTACCGAAACGTTATCGAGCAGAGGTTGCGGCAAGAAATATCGGAACGCGTTCGTTCGATTAACGACCAACCATCGTCCAAGTAATTGCTTATTCGAGATGTGGGGGGATCTTGAAACGTTTCTAAGGGGCTCGTCGATGTTCCAAGACATCCTCCCTGCCGGTCGGTTTAAACCGCACGTTTCGAGCAGTTATGAAAACGCAGTCGAGTAATTTTCCCGAGGTATTGACTTTGCGGTAGAAGAGTCCAGGCTAATTGAACAAACTTTCGAGCCGGCCTGTGGGTGCAGTTTAAAGCCACTCTCAATAAGAGAGAAAGAAAAGAAACACCGGGGAAAAAAGGGTAACGGGAAGAACGAACAAGGACGGTCTCGAGGGAAACTCGGAGTTAGAGAAAGAACGGAAAAGATTTAATGTTATTCCATTTTCCTAGCTCTTGATTCTCGACGTTGCTCTCTTCTCGTCCCAACGTTTCTACGAGGATCGAGATATTAACGAGGATGCTTGCGAGGCACAACCTTGTAGCAGGACCTCTCTATTTCCTCCATTTGTGTTGACTGCGATCGAACACCTTTGAAGCGGATTACCTTTTCACAAATTAATACGAATTTCACGAGTTTACGTAACCGAATTAAAGTAACCGATCATCAACCAACCGAAGTCAAGTATCGATTTATACGTGAATGCATTAAAAACATTGACATACGACACAGTAACCCGGAGTTGCGAAATTCAACTTTTCCGCCAGATTTTATCGGTATCGTTAAAATGCAGATTGCCAATACACGGGTTGCGATCGGGGAAAAATAACAACGTAGAACGAGGGTCGGAAAGGTACGTGCGAAATCGAAGAGAGAGAAACTCCGATGCGAACAGAGAGGACCATAGAAGGGGTGTACGATTTGATACCGCGAAAAGATAAAGAACGACAACAAGTAAAACAAGGGAAGTGCTATTCGATTTTTACGATCACAGAATTTGTATCTCCTGGACTTAGACGCTGAATTATTTCCGCTGCTGAGACGCTTTTATGCGCTATAAAACTGCCCAAACCATCCTTCTGCACCTTTGTATTCATACATTTTTCTCATTACTTTGTTATTTTTAACCCTTTCAAAGTTTAACCTGTTGGAAGCTTGATAATTTTTGTTATAGAACTCTGTATACTTCACTACACTTCAGGAAGGTAGTTCTTGATCATCAAATACGAGAGTTTAAGGGTTGGTAGACATAGGGGTATAAGAATATGGAAGTGTAGAAGTAGAGGTCTACAGATCTACGGAGACAAGAACTCGACCATATAGGGCTCTAGAAATATTTAGTTTAGGGTTATACATATGTGTGTGTAGAAAGATAGGAGCGTAGAAAGATAGAGATAGGCAGAAGTATTATAGGAGTGTACAAATACAAAGACCTGAAAATAAGCATTCGGATATGGGGAGATAGGGTTGTAAAAGACACAGGAACTGTAGGATATAAGGATTTAGGACTTCAGAGAATAGGAATATGAAGATATAAGGATTTCAGGACGTAGGGATATGCAGATATGTGGATTTCAGGACATAGGAATATGCAGATATGAGGATTTGAAGTTATAGAAACGTACAGATATAAGAACTTCAAGATACATAAAAATATAAAAATTAGAGTATGCAGATCTTTTAGAAATCTAAGACGTAAGCATCTAGGAGTACATTATAAGAATTGAATATCATAAACATGTCTAAATCTAATGTAAGACGTAAGCATCTAGGAGTACATTCTAAGAATTGAACATCATAAACACGTCTAAATCTAATGTAAGACGTAAGCATCTAGGAGCATATTTTAAACAATGAACATCATAAATATGTCTAAATCCAATGTAAGACGTAAGCATCTAGGAGCACATTCTAAGAATTGAACATCATAAACGTGTCTAAATCTAATGTAAGACGTAAGCATCTAGGAGCACATTCCAAAAATTGAACATCATAAACGTGTCTAAATCTAATGTAAGACGTAAGCATCTAGGAGCACATTCCAAAAATTGAACATCACAAACATGTCTAAATCTAATGTAAGACGTAAGCATCTAGGAGCACATTCCAAAAATTGAACATCACAAACATGTCTAAATCTAATGCAACTAAAGTTACTAATGTAACTAATTATCAAAACATCCTCTTTCATCCACATCATCCCATCACAAAGTCCTTTTCTCCCTGCATTCAGCGACTTCTAAATAGAGTTAACGTTCCAATGCTCTTCAAAGACCCCACGAAACACGAATAAAAACCGGCGTAATTTCAATCAGGAATAGCAAAGTCAGAAAGCGAAGAAGGAGCTTTCAAAAGCAATTCAATCGGCATTAAATAAATTGCTTCCGTACATTTTCAGTCTCACCGCCTGGCCAGTGCAGATTTCCCAATTGGTTGACCGGCCATTCCAGCGGTGGACTAACTTGGCACACCCTGGACCTGACCAGGTCTTACACGTTCCATCCACGGAACGCTTCCCTGCACGTCACCAGATCGAACAGCAGCTCCTCGAGGTTCGAAAGCGGACCCTTGGATGGACAGTACGTTGCTGGTCAGGAAGATCAGGACGTGAAGATCCTCTGCAACAGCATAAAGCAATCCAGTTCTGCACAGCCGGTCACTATGAGCATGCTGGTTGCGCATTTCACCGTTGGCTGGTGAGTACATGGAATTTACTTAATTGATTTCGTGTGTAAGACCTGTCGTGGAAACTATTTCATTCAGAAATTAAAATATTGTAGAGTGCATTGAATATATTGTGAGATGCATAATTAAATAGACGGAGTGTGTTACTGTTCGTGTTGAAAAATTAATTGAGGGAAGGAGTAAAGGAGCTGTCAATGTTATTTGTAGAAGGAAGCTGTTGAATTTTAAGATTGAACTCATGGTTGAAATCTTGGGATGAATTGTTTAGGGTATAAGAGAATATGCGTTGTTTTGATTGTAGTCGGAGCGGTTTTATGTGCATGACATTCTACCGGAGGGACGGCCATGTGATAGAAGTGCAAACCGGAAGTGCCGTTTCGAGGCCAGAAGAGGCTTGCAGCCCTCCCCATTTTCAGCAGCACAACATACCCTTCCTCACCTTAGTCAGTGAGTACAGTCTTTATTTATTTTTCTGCTTACTGTTTGTGAAATCAATCGTTAAGGTTAGACAAAAAACAAGAGTTATTAAGATAAAAATGGACATTCTGTTCGCCTCAATTATCTTTCGGTACTAAATATTAAATAAACTTTTATCACGGAATTCCTAATTTAGTTTTTGATGTCTAAAGTGATTCTGAAGTCACTCTAATTTACTATTAATTTATAATTATCACTTAGTGAGTTCGACTAGTCCAATTATAAAATGTCCGTCAAAAAGAACTTATATCACTTTCCACAAACACGAAAGCGAAGTTTAAAAACAGTATACCCTGTTTAAATATGCTACAAAAACTGTTTGAATACGCCATAAAAACTGTCTGCAAACATTTTGTTAACATGTTATTCGTACCGTAACCTACATACATGCAAACAGCTTTTGAACCTTCGTTTGCACATTTGCGGACACAAATATTTAAGTCCGCCAGACTCTTGATTCTGGAGTGGAAAAAACAATTTACCCCTGAATAAGTTTCGCTCAAAAAAAAATAGTATTAATATTAGGAAAAGACACAACTAATAATTAGCACACAAAATTAAAGCTAATTAATACGTAGAAAGTATGCAGACAGCGTCAGCTCTTGATTCCACAGTGAAAAGAACAATTTACTCATGAATAAGTTTCTTTCGAAAAGAAATAATATTATTAGCAAAACACACAACTGATAAAAATAGTAAAATTAAAGCTAATTATAATGTAGAAAGTATGCAGACAGCATCAGCTCTTGATTCTAGAATGAAAAGAACAATTTACCCAAAAGTCTCACTCGAAAAAAAAAAAAAAAATATTATTAGCAAAAGACACCTAATAAAAATAGTAAGATCAAAGCTAATTATAATATAGAAAACACTCAGCAAGCTTTAACTTTGAAATTTCTGCTTCCATAAATCCCTTTAAGAAGTCCAAATCCCTTAAAATTATTAATTTGTCGTAATTAACTAAAAATATCGAACATTTAGTCTTGAAAAATGTTCCAAGCCTTTAATCACGAATGTAGAATCTCCTCGAGAAGATACCATACCGTTCAAAAACCTCGATAGTCGCAGAACACACAGTAATCGTTATTCGTTGGACAAACAAAGAATTCGGGAGCGATCGAACAGGAGGTTGGGCGGTTACGCTCGATTTGCGTGACCCTCGAATTTTATTGGGTCCTAGCTCTCGAGGAAAGGGGACGAAGAAAAAAGAATGTGGTCGCTGAAAACTACCTTCGACGTCGATAAACTCTTACAGAGAACTCGAACTCCCGGGAAAAGTTTCTCGTGGCGGGAAGTTCAAGGATTTAGTACGGTGACATTGTTACCCTGACTGGAAAAGGAAGCTTGTTAGTCTGATGTTTGATCCTTCTATAATTTTCAATAAATTCGAACGCAGAATATTCCTCTCGCTTTATTGAAACAACTTGGATAAATAAACTTTGCTGTTCTTAGAAATCTGTTGTCAAAGTTATTGTCAGCGAATTTTAATATTAGAAGTTTGCACTATAAATAGAATTAGGGTTGTTTGTACAACGAATTTGGGTTATGAAATTGCTTTACTTCTATTTTTCAAATAGAACATTGTAAACATTGAGAATTTAGGTGTTTGACAATGTGGTAATTTAAGAATGAATTTTAGCTCCTAGACATTCAGATGTTTGAGAAGATAATAATTTAGGGATATTGAAGTTATACAAGTTTGACACTTACATGCTTGAGAATCTGATTTATGAACTTACAAGATGGTCAGAATTAGGAATTTAGATATTCAAGAATTTGGAGATCTTCGAATTTAAAGTCTGTAGAACTTGAGAATCTGAGAACTTGTAAATCTGAGTATACAGATTTGAAGATTTTCATTTGAAAACTTACCAAAATCATAAAGGACCTATTTGTAAATATTCACCAAATTTAATTTTCAACAAAAATCAATTTCCTCAGAATTAATTTACAATGTCTACAGAATGTCTGAGAAATCTAACCTCTTCGTTATGTTAACCCTTTGCGTTATAATATCGTGACGCACTCGTGACGCACCTTACAGTTCACATGTGACAAACCAGTCCTCACTGAATTCTGCGTTCAATTCTATTATTAATCATCCTAATAACGTTGCACTAATATAACGTTATGCATGGTGCCTAACCTTTCAATTTTCCATATCTCTCCTATATACTATATTTGAATTTTCTATCTTGCCGTAGCAATAAGTTATGAATAAGTGCCTAGAAAATAGTGGGTTAAGACAACCTATTGGGTGGTAAACGAACACGTTTACCTGGTACAGTAACGCAAGAACCAGCGGTGTATCGCAGTGCACGTATCGGCGTTATGCAACGAGGGTGGTAAACGAATCTTCCTGGAGAAATTGAATTTGTTGAGAGCCGATGAAGCGCGTCACGAAAATCGTTGAAACCGCACAAATATTTTGTTTCATAGTTTCGACGATGGCTCGTGCGGTTTGGTCTCGCGGTTCTCTGTTTGTCAATCACCTCTTCTTTCTTCGTTTGTTTTTTTGTTTGTTGCCGATTCGAGGTGTATGCTGGCCACGGCACACGGACACGCGAGGGTTGTCCTTTTTTTTAACCGAAACATTGCGGTTTCGCCCTGTGATTCTCGTGTCAAAAGCATTTTATCGTTTTGAATCGTGCAAAAAAAACTCGGTGAGAAAACCTCGTTGATCTGCAACGTTTTGTTTTATTAAAAATGGGAGAATTCGACGTTTCGTGTAATTCCGTTGCAAGATTCCTTTAATGAAAACCGGAGAAAAATAGATGCCATAGATTGATAAATCGTTCGTTGTTGAATCTGACGGGTGGTCAGTGGCTGGAATGAGAGGTAAAACATTTTGCGGCAAATGCTAAGACGTCATTCACAGTCGACTGAACAACTCTGGCTAAGTCAGGAAGGAGAAAAATTGTATATGACATGTTTCTTCGACCCGATTTCAGCCACTTTTCCGAGTGGAGGAGCAGAACTTCCATATATATCGCTTCCAAATTTTTACATTTGCAAATTCGGGAATGCTCTGATACACTTCTTTCACTCATAATTCGCGAGTGACACCTGACATTTAACCGGTCAATTTCTCTAATAAGTACTTAATTCAACTTCCATCAGCCGTGATAAATTTTTGTACAAATACAGACATTCAACACGTCGGATTATCCAAAAGATAATAGAACTCCATCAGTATTCTATATCGGGTCTGTCTGATTTGTCAATTGTCGAGTCGAAATTGTCCAAAAAAATAATAGAACTCCATCACTATTCTGTAGCGGGTCTACCTGATTTGTCATTTGTTGGGTCAAAATTGTCCGAAAAAATAATAGAATTCTATCAGTAGATATCGGGTCTTGATTTGTCAATTGTCGAGTCGAAATTGTCCAAAAAAATAATAGAACTCCATCAGTACATATCGGGTCCTGATTTGTCAATTGTCGAGTCAAAATTGTCCAAAAAAATAATAGAACTCCATCAGTATTCTGTACCGACTCCGTCTAATTTATCATTTGTCGGGTTAAAATAGTCCAAAAAAATAATAGAACTCCATCAGTACATATCGAGTCCAGATTTGTCCTTTGTACGATACAAAACGCATCCAATGTGCACACGTTTGGTCAGTTCTCGCGTTTGTAAATCACCTTATCTTATTTCAACACCTGCTTCTTCCCTTTTCTTATTTTCTCCAAGTTTTCTCTGTGCCACAACTGCCACATCTTTTTGAAAACGGTTGGTTCCCAAGGGTCTAGCTTGTAATCCCATGGGAATTATTGGATTCGGTTTGATCCAGTGGTTCGTTCCTTCTCCTCGGACTCTTCGTCTTCGGCTTCTTTCTTCGGCAACCCTGGGAATGTTCGATCGAAAGGCAGTCTTCCGACTTTTTATCCTTGAGATACATATTACACGCGGTCGAAGAGAAATTGTTTGACCTTTATTAAGATCGAATACACTTCGGGGCTACTAATTGATTTCTATTAGTAATGAAGCGGAAAGAATGGGGATGTCGAGGTGAGAATAGGTTAGGTTTGATGTAGAGAGATATACTTCTTTCATAAATACTGAAGTGTCAGATTTAAGGAATGTTGATATATGTTCATTACGTTATGTTAGTCCGATATGAATAGTAAAATCCATCAATTTTTAAGATCATATGAATTGTACTTTTAGTACAGGTTAACCTCTTAACCTACAATCTTTTAAACAACTACGCCGTGTACAAATTATTGTTACAACGTAAGAACGAAATAAAAGAAGTTAAAAAAGTTAAGTACGTTCTGTATTCAATAATCCTTGACTTCAAATATTATATTAAAAAATAAACTCAAAATTCAATTTCAGTGAAAGCATAATTTAATCAAGTACAAACTGTAGTGTACGTCAGAAGTGTGACACTCTACAGTGATCATCTTTATTTATTTTTTTTTTAATCAAAAATAACAAACACAAACTGCAAAAATATTTAGTGCTAACTACACATAATTTCATATTAATTTTGCTCCTAATTATTGCATATAATACTAATAGAAAATTAACAAAAGTAAGACCATGAACATACGACAAGATAGGCTTGAGTGGATGTCACCTGAACGATTCGCGATTCAGTTTCACGAAACTGTTAGATTATAAAATTATAATCGTCCCGAAATCGGCGGGAAAGTTAGCAGCGAGTGCGCCGCGGTTCGAATCGATCGAGCAGAATTCAAGTTTAAAGTTGTTCAGGGATCGAAAAGTTCGGTGAGAGTAATTCGCTTGAGCGCCGATTTCCCGGATAGAAACTCCGACAGACCAAAAATTTGTTCTCGACGTCTCTCCGCACCACCGGCTAGATCTATACGTGTACGGAAGTATTCAAATAGTTAGACACTCGCTTCGCAAATTGATGTAAATTACATCATGCAACGCAACAAATATTTTCCAAAATAGAATATACTTTGTCCTTAAATTCTTACAGAGTGGGATTTAGAAAGGGGAGTTAGGGAAGCTAAAAACTTGTGAAAGATCAAATTTCTTGATCTGGAAATTTATGGATTTAGGACGTCAGAGGAGGAAGGGTATTTGGGACTAAAATGTTAAAAAATTTTGAAACTTGACTATTTAAAAGTTTGACTAATTAGGGATCGAATAATTTGAAATTTCGTCTAATTGAAACTTTATAAACCTAGATATTTGCAAAACAGGGAATTTGTGCCAAGGTTTAGTGAAACTTGCAACGAATTGCAATGTCTAACTGCACATGAACCACGCTCGATCCGAAACGAGTTTTGTTTGCGTTCCAATGAGTAGAATAGTGAGTTAGCCACGTGGGTGATCTGATAATATTTGGCGCGAAAGTAGCGACCCTAATGATGGACATAGCATGATTCCATTTTGAAGTTAGATTGATAGGGACGCAGTAAGCGTAATAAGTGGGCGGGCAGAGAATTCTAGCAGGATGGCTGGTGGAAGTTGTAAGAGGTCCGGAAGCAAAATCATCAACCGGATGAGTGAAACGATTGTAAGCGGGCGGCGGTGTAAGTGCACTCACGACATCGGATATAACGAGCACGAATCCGGCCAATTCGAAGTTACAAGAGGGAGGGAGGGTAAGAAGCAAAGTCTGGAATTGATCGAGAGCTAGTGGAATAGAAGCGAAGAGAAATGAATCCCTTGGGAAACGTAATGTTCTTCGAGAGCGAACCCATCTCGCTTATGTGCCCTTCCACCCACCGCCTATTCTGCAATAAAAAAATCCTACTTAATGAAGAATAAAACGAAACAATTTGATCCGGCAGGAGAGTCAAGCAACAATAAATACGCTCGATGGAAACGTTTGGATTCGACTATTAACAACGAGAATGCGAAACGTCGAGCTGCGTTATTCCTTTCTGTAAGACGAGTTCTTTGTCGAGATCTTTCTTATTGGAATCTTCTTAATTGGTAAATTCTTATTCTGTTTTATCGCTAGGTATCAATACAGAAGTATCTGTCTGATACTGCTATAAATGAAATCATTCTGACAGAATGCCTGTAATAATTTCTTTAAGCTTTTGAATGTGGAACGTCGTGAACCAATTACTACCTTCATTTTTATACTCTCTTAAATATGTCAGAAAGCTACAGCAAACTGTACATTTAAAACACTTATCAACATGTAGTATAAAGAAAAACTTATACATATATGTCCTTCATATACATATTAACATCATATGTGTCATATGTGATATTGCAGTTGGTATGTTACATGAAATAATAAATTCTATGTTAAATCAGTTTAAAAAAACAAACATATAGTAAATGTATTACATTAAGAAAAACTTGTACATATATGTCCTTCATATACATTAACATCATATGTGTCATATGTGTCATATGTGACATTGCAGTTGGTATGTTACATGAAATAATAAATTCTATATTAAATCAGTTTAAGAAAACAAACATATAGTAAATGTATTACATTAAGAAAAACTTGTACATATATGTCCTTCATGTACATTAACATCATATATGTCATATGTGACATTACAGCTCATATGTTACATGAAATAATAAATTCTATATTAAATCAGCTTAATAAAACAAACATACAGTAAATGTATTATATTAAGAAAAACTTGTACATATATGTCCTTCATGCACACTAACATCATACGTGTCATATGTGTCGTATGTGATATTACAGCTCATATGTTACATGAAATAATAAATTCTATATTAAATCAGCTTAATAAAACAAACATCCAGTAACTGTATTATATTAAAAAAAAACTTATACATACGTCCTTCATACACATATTAACATCATATGTGTCATATGTGACATTAACAGCCAGTGCATGCATAAGTCCTTTCCGCAGCCAAAAAAGTAAAATACATAAATAATTTCTTTCTTCAAAAATGTATAAATAATTTGATCTAGTGCCAAAGAGTATGAGTACGATTTTTCATCGCAGCAAACGCGAATTACGTAAATCGAGAAAGGGCAGCGAAATGACCGTGAGGAAAAACGGAAGAGTACCTGGGGCACTGTACCTAACGAGCTCGAATCCCTGAGCAATTAAGCTTTTGTTGTAACGACACGTTGTTTTCGCTTTCTCAGAGGACACAGAACCAGCCAGCAGCGTCTTTGCCAGGAACCAAAAAAGTGGCAAACAACGAGCATCAGCGTGGTTTGAATACTGATTTCTTTTGTATAGAGAAGAAAGTTTCATTCAGACTATTTGACGAACACACGTGGCCTCTTCTAAACATTACTAGCTAATGTTCTTTCAGAGTTTTGAACTTTTTCTTGTAAACATATAGTCATTTTTTAACTTCTGTTACATTATGAATTCTGTTGTACGTCATTTTCCAGATAAATTACAAATATACCTTTGAAAGCTTCAATTAAAATTATTCAAAACAGCCAACGTAATTATAACGACGTAATTTATTTTGCAGCCAATACCATTTTGTACATGAAAGCGCCGAATAAAAGAAGCCGGATATTTTCGAAATGATTTCAAAGATTCCATCTCATTATTTTCGCGACAAACGAGGTAAACGAAATTTAATTATCGATGCAGTAAAATAAACGCGAACAGCTCTTTTGATTGTATTTAAAAATAATGTTAAACGACGTTCGTAATAGTCCGCTAATTAAAACTGCCGTTGTCTTTAAATTTGCAAAATTGTCGAATCACGGTGCTGCAGAGACGTCCGGTTCATTATCGCAAATTTATGCAAATATTTGTATAAAAAAGATATAAAAGAGAATGGGCTTTCCATCGAGCGCGGGAAGAGCTTAACGAGGAGGAAAGGGCAACAATCGTTGGTGCGCGAATCAAATTCGCTCCAGGTGGTTCGACCGAGTAGCAGCTGAATTTGTCACTCGCAGACCCCGCAGTTTTTTGTTTAATTGATTTATGGCACCGCGCACCGATGTAAAAAATCACGCGGATACCTGTGTCACGACAGAATGGCATTGTGAAACCATTATGGATCGCTTGTCGTCGTCAAAGTGTAAGCAACTTTTTCCCGAATCGTCCTCGCGTTATTACTATCAAACTCCGCTTAGCCTACATGGAGAAATTCCGTCGTTACAGTTGCAAGGGTTAGGTTAGGTTACTTGGAAAACCTTCAAAAGTTATACCTGCAAACTAAAAGTAGCATCTTCGTAGAGTTTAAATCTTGGACCCATAAATTTGACTTATTTTCCTAAACATAGAAGCTGAAGGAAAGAAGTCAATTCTTGGCAAGAAATTTACAGAAAAGACAACAAAAGACATGAACAAAATTTTAGTCTCAAAAATATTTGATTATATTCATCGCATGTAAAAATTGAAAAGTTTACTAAGACACTCTATACAGCAAAATTGTGCATGTATATAATTGCTATACTAAAAAATGATTGCAGCAAGAGTAGAAAAGTTACTGTATTAGAATAACGTTGATTGTATCCGCATATCGCACGACAGCATGAAAAAAATGTTATTATTTTGAGTCGATAAGGAATAACATCAAGCTGCAATGTTCTAACATAATTGAGTGGGAATTGATGCTATAAGTTTTCACTAACTTTTATGACATCATCAAAAGTTCGCTCCTTACGTTCGAACGTGCTGTGTCTAACCGGAATAAACGCCAGGTTTCGCGAAAAATCCTATTAACCATCAAAAGTTGGAGGTAGCACGGTGTAACCGTCAACGGTATCTCTTCATCGAGGCGCACGGTCTCGTTCTTTCGACGGAGTAGCGGCACGAAACGCGATCGAAATTTCGCGTGTTTGCCGAGCAAAGAGCACACCGACTGCCATTTTTCAGCCGAAAACTTGCCCTCCCTTGTCCACGTGACTCTTTCGAATTTATGAGGATTTCGCTAATGCGAACACCCTTTCTGCTCTTCCAGAATTCGCGAAAAATCTGATCAACATAAAAGAATGTAATAAACGTAAAAGAAAATATGGGACTGCGGAATGATTTCGATTAAAAGGATACGGTGGTAAAAGGATTTTGATAACCGATCGATCGGTATCTTCCTCCTTGCTTTCATTTATTTTTTCACTCTGCTCCTCTTTTGATACGGTCTCCAATATCGTGTTCTGGTATTTTCTACAAATTTTCAGCTGCTTTCGACTTTGATCGTCGCAAGAAATTCTTTCGTGTCTCTTTACGAAACATTGTCGAATATATTAAACATTCTTTCGCTATAATTCTGTTTTAATGTCGGATTCAGCGGAGTAAAAAAATCTTTAAACGATTTAAACTCGAACAATATCCCGACCTACTCGCGCGAGAGATTAAATATAATCGGTGATCAATTATCGGCGAAATAATCAGCCGGAAAGGACCAACGTTTTTGTGTGTCGGAGAACAAAAAAGTCGCGTCGAATTTTCTTGCCTTTAATACCGGTGCGACGCGGTGGCGCAGGGGGTGTGAGCGGTGGTTGCTTTCGAAAAATTTACGATTCTCCGGTTATTAAAGCAAGCCGGGGAGAAACCGCAGGGTTCGCCGTTTAAAACAGCAGCTTTCAACATTAATTCGATTCCCTCTCGTGTTCCTCCCGTTGGCTTTTTTACCGTTTGTTTTCCAGCCATCAGCCACGACAGTTTGTAAAAAGCGACGGGTCTATCGAAGCGGCGCCCAGCTACGTTCACATTTTTGTAATGCTGTAATAATCAATAGTACACCCCCTGTTAAATCGTGTAACCACCCCCTCCACATACGCCGTCGATTTAATCGAGAGAACGAGAGCACGTACAGGTTCTACGTGAGTTCGTCTACGGTCCATATACTGGGTGTATTTTTTATCCGCAATAATTTACGATCTCGATGTAAGATTAATCAAACAATAGAATTTTTGTGATCTTGTAACAGAAAAGCAGAAGTGCAACAGATAGTAGACTTCGATTAAAAATTATACCTTAAATTAAAGGCACAAAGACTGATATTTTTTACAGTTCTCATTTACGATGCTTCTTGGAACATTTATCAATTAATGGAACATTTGTTACAAATACAAAAGTCATCAAAACTAAGATTTTCTATATTATAAAATTTTTGTGGTAAATTAAAATTCGCAATCTCTAAAATACATTGCAAATAAAAAAATGTCCTCTTCGTAATTCCTAGTCCATGCAACGTCCGAATACAAATCGTCGACAACGGTTTATAAATAGTAGAAAACGTCCCCGTTAGTCATAAAAAATGAGTCTCAAAAATATATGAAAACGACAAGCTCCAACTCGGAGTTTCGGTAAATTGAACCACAAAATCCACTCAAACGGACAGCATCGGACTGATCGCTGGAACGATGAAAAATCTCGCGAAGAGGGGAGAACCGAGAGGGAAGAGGATGGGAAAAAAAAAGCGGTGGAAGAGAGGCGTATTCGCGGACGTTTTTGCGCTCGGCTCGATCGAGCGCGATGCCCGAAAATTTGAATAATGAAAAAGAAATCGAATTAGTTCGCGGAACAACGTTATGTCGGCAATTACGTGGCTGGTAGATGCACCGGTTTGTAATCTCGCGATCGTATGCACCGCTCGTAAACGCTTCGCGTGTGCCCTGCGTTTTTCGCGTTTACGATACATCGATAATAAAGTTAGAGAATGCATGAAGAGCCCCTCAAAAATGCTCGAGCATTTCTTTCGCCGAGTAATGCTATCATAAAAGAGTATTACTGTTACGGCTAGCAGACAGAGGCAACATAGAAAAGCACTTTAAAATTCAGGATAGAGTTAAGCGGAATATTGTATAAAAAGAACAATGTAGCTGTTATAAAAAATAAGTTGAAAAGCTTGCACGAAATACTAAGTAAAATGGTAATCTGTCGAAAGAGTTAATTACCGAATATGACTCGTAAAATGCTTAACGACCTTGATTAAAACGAGGGAACGTCGTGTATTAATGCCTGGAGGTATTACGACGATAAATTATGCGGAAAACATTTGAGGTAAAGGCAATTTCCATTGAGTCTGTACGTTCATGTTTACGAGCATGTTTCGGGAGAAATAGAGCAGAAGAAATATGGAGAACGTATAGAAGGACGAGTCGAAATACGATAACATAAAGGGATAGCGAGGAGATATCGGTTGGCTCTTGTTCGTATACACGGTGTTAGTTCGGTTCAGGGTTAGATCGGGTTACTACGATGCGAACTGTACCGGTGCACGTTTTCGTGGTAAGAACTTGAAATATAGGTTATATGCACCGTGGCTCCGTGTCCCTCGAGGTTATACGCTATAATTCATCGTGGTACGGTCGCTGGAACTCGCAAAAAACCCTCGTGAAAACGTGAGCCGAGCGGCATGCTTCCTCGTCTTGGGCGGCCATCTTGATTCACGCGACGTACCGAGCTTCGCTTCGATTATCTTGGCTCGTTGTAACGTCGCTATTTACTTTCATTTTACCGCGAAGAGTGACGTGATTGCATTTATATTTCCTGCTAGTCATGCTTCATATGAAGTAGCTATGCCTCGAGGATATAAAGCAGCGTTTCGAGGAAAAATAACCGAAAAATTTACTTAATTGCGCAGAGAAGATAGCAATAACGACCGGAAAAAAAATAATAGCACGAAGCGAGTTGAACAGCAACGAAATGTTTTACGTAAATTTCGAGCCAGAGTTTTCGTGAAATTTCGTAGACAACATTGAGCGAATGCAAGCTGGCCCTCGTGGAGAGTAACGCAACGGATGAGTGAAAAATGGAGCGAGTTAAAGGACCGGTCGCAATAAAGGAAGAAAAATGGCAGGAGATACGCGAAGGATATGGTAATACCGGAGAAGAAGAGGCTCTCCTGCTGTTTCCGGGTTTACATACGGCTGCCTTGATTCCGGAAACTCGTCAGAAGGTTAACGGTTTTGTTTGCTTCCGCCGGATGATCGAGCATCGAGCAAGCTCGAGTTTCAGAAGTAGCGGTACGAGTTAATTAAGAAAGAAGTACGTGAAAAGTTTACGAAATATTAATGGATAAATTAACCTCAAGGTCCTTCGTCTCTATATTTTCCTCGAAGAACAAATTAATTATTCGTTATATCGGTGATCAAGCTTTTGAACCTCTCGATGGCAATGCGAGCCCATATAATGTATAACGGTTTTATTCTCGTACCCCGCGTCTCAGGAAAAGTGGAAATTAAAGCGACAGGAGGAAGGAAAAGACGTAGAGGTCGAAGGAGGTAAAACCTCGGGAGCCGAGGTGGATAGCTAGAGGGTTGGAGTCGGGGGTAGTCTGGACCCTCGACTAGACTCATTTTTCATAAGTTCGAAAAACACACCCGGGGCAGTCGGTGCGTAAATTTGAATTCCTTGGTAGCTGCGGCAAAGCACACCCACACCGACGCCTTCACTGTTCCTCGAGGGATGGCGAAGGAAAGAGGAAGTCTGGAGGAGCCATTGAGCATGTGGCGCGGAATTTTGAACGTCCCCTCCTCCTTCTCTATTCCTTCTCCAAATACTTGGCTCGTGAAAACATCCTCTTCTTGTTATCGAACTGGACCTTACGTGTTATCGAATTATAGATTCTTTAATTATAGCAAGTTTCATTATACTTATATACTCATTTACACTGAAAACTTTATTAATTAATGAGTAAGAAATTTAATTAAATTATAGGGAAGCATGTTCTCTTCTTTGAGAGATGTAGATGAGAATGCAGTAATACGGTATATTGTTAGTAAAACTGGAACAAAAATAATTACACGTATCAAATGTTCGAATGACATTTTTCTCATAGCGTTTATTCGGCGCTCGTCCATGCAATTATACAGAAATTGAAGGATGTAATTACCAGGCTGGCGAATTATTAGATTAAATTAATCGTTGATTAAAGCACGAGTTACGGACGGCCGTTTAATATTGATTTCGTGGTACGCTTAACACGGATTTAGGGTTGAAAGGACAAGTAATTGGTGTACGGACGTTCATTTCGCTCTACGTGACTTGTTGTTCCATTTATAGACTCGTCAATATCGGGCCAAATTACACGGAAAAATGTCGTCTAGTATTTCCGTCGAACTCGGTCTAAATTAGGAGCAAAGCTATTTTCTACCTTCTTGGTAATGTTATATTAATTTTATAGTTCTCAGGGTTTAGAAATCCCAGATTCTTGTTTCCTTTATAAATTATTATACTTATACATTTATATCTATATACTTATACATAAATATCTGTACTTATACATCTATATCTATATTTATACTAAATATTTATAATTATACACTATATGTATATGGTCAAATTTCTAAAACATTGGCAGTATAACAGAAGGGTTAACCCTTTGCACTCGAAGATAATTTTACTGTTTGCAAACAGCAACTTTAAAATATTAATTAAAATGTTAAATGACTTCTTTTGAAGTTATTATTTCTCTACTAATAATTTCCACTATTATCTATTTCACTATGTTTATACATCACATAAGCACTATTATAGAATTAATTAAATAATGCTTCTTTTAAATTATTGTATTAAATCGAATGGCGCCTAAGCGGCACCTCTCGAGCGCAAAGGGTTAATACCATCAGTGTTAAAGTTGAAAATAATTCAAGGTACCAGGGAAGTAGATGAGTAATTTTTGCACAAACGTTGACCCAGATGGCAGCATAAAGCCCCGGTTAAATAGGCAGAATTCTCTCGGCAATAACACGTAGGGACATATTCGAAAAGCGTTATCCTCGATCATCCAGGACAGACAACAATGTTCCTTCGAGAGTTGAGCCGACCGAGCGGGTTCTAAACAGGGGCAATAATTCGCCGTTTTGGAAAACGACAGAGCTTCGAGTTCGATTATGGCAGGCTTGTAGCTGTGGCTCCCTTCGGGGAATTGCGGTGGTAGACAGGCGAACCGTGCCAGCCCAGCTCGCTTCTACCGGTAAAACAATGACGAATGCGCTCTCTCGTCGCGTCGCCAGGACACGTTCATCCTTGTGCACGTGTATCGACAGCGTACCTGTACGGCTGGATGTGCACGAAGAGACACCCGGAAATGCAGGCTAACACGGCCACCGTAACGCTCGAGATCGAGTTGCGGTGTTATCGAGACGGTTTCCTGTCGTTGTTCTATCCTGCATACACCTACCGACCGGTTTCAGCCTGTCTAGACAAAACGGCCTGATATACCTATTGCGAGAAACTTCATGCATGAACAGCCTCTGTCTATCGTTTATCTTCCTGCTCGCAGACACCGCCAATTTTATATTTTTCCCGTTACTCTCGTTCCTCTGCGATGGATGTCCAAGATTCATTCAGGTATATACTATACACACAGATTCCTGCATTCCCGTGTTTCATTTTGGTATTCTCTAAATTGTTAGCGATGTTCTAGTTTTAATTCGGTACGAATCAATTTCATTCGGCGAGATTCAATTTCTGCAAGATTTAATTCGGAGAGATTTAATACGATTGAATTTCGTACGCAATTGAATCGGATCGATGCAGTGAAAGTTGAATTATAAGTCGCTGGTGAATTCTTGGAGCGATCGGAGGGGTTGTTACCATTTGGCTACTGTATCGCCTAAGACTTGATGGACTGTAAACTCACTTTACACATTTCGTGCTAAAACTTCTTATTGTTTGAACTGACCAACCCTCTATAAATTTGCAATCTAAGTCTACGAATCTGGCGTTTCAGCAACTCAGCTCGTTATAGAAATAAAATTACCTTGTGTCAAACATACCTTGTACACTATTCACGTGAAAAAAGGATTTGCACAAAGGTGACCGAACTCGCGAGTTCTGCTCAAAAGAAGTCGACGAAAATACTTAGAAAAACGGTAGCCAGATGTTTGGCGCGTGTCTGAGGGTTGTCAAGAAGCGCGGTGGATTCAAAAACGTTGAAAATTGCGAGGACGAAGAAGGTTGGTCGAGGATGATTGCATACAATGCAACCGCGTAGGCGCGGCAATCCCTCAACTTGTCACTTACGTCCCCTTGTCGTACACGTTCCTTTTTCCACCCTCCTCGAACAACCGGCTTCCTATCTTCCGTGGCAACCCTTTCATTCGACGACAACAACGACGTCGACGACGACGACGACGTCCTTTCATCCGGTAAGCCATTTCATTCGAGAAACTTGCCGTACTCCTCTTCCTCCGCGATGAACGCGATTTTCGAGCGAGAGTTGACCTTCAACCTTCCGGAAAGTTCAGCAAGCTGGAAGGGCACTCGCCTTTGCCAAGGTCGAAATCGCTCGAATCAGTACGCACGATCGAGTTCGTCGTTTTTACGAGGACACCGGCGAATAATAGACCTGTACAAATTTCCTTGGACACGTTAAACTACCCGGCAAAGGGACATTGCGAAATTGACGGGTGCTCGAGGTTCTTTTGTACCATTCTCGACTGCGTGATTGGAATGTTTCGTGTCGCTGTTTATGAATTAAATAGACGTTATAGATAGACTTCATGAATAGACCTTACAGATAAACTTCATAAATAGACCTCACAGATAAACTTTATAAATAAACCTCACAGATAAACTTCATAAATAGACCTCATAAATAGACTTCACAAATAGACTTCATGAATAGACCTTGCAGATGAACTTCATAAATAAACCTCACAGATAAACTTCATAAATAGACTTCACAAATAGACTTCATGAATAAACCTTGCAGATGAACTTCATAAATAGACCTTGAAGATAAACTTCATGAATCGACCTCACAGATAAACTTCATAAATAGACCTCACAGATAAACTTCATTAATAGACCTCAAAAATAGACTTCACAAATAGACCTCATGAATAGACCTTGCAGATAAACTTCATGAATAGACCTCACAGATAAACTTCATGAATAGACCTCACAAATAAACTTCATAAATAGACTTCATGAATAGACCTTGCAGATAAACTTCATGAATAGACTTCACAGATAAACTTCATAAATAGACCTCATAAATAGACTTCACAAATAGACTTCATGAATAGACCTTGCAGATGAACTTCATAAATAAACCTCACAGATAAACTTCATAAATAGACCTCATAAATAGACTTCACAAATAGACTTCATGAATAGACCTTGCAGATAAACTTCATAAATAGACCTTGCAGATAAACTTCATGAATCGACCTCACAGATAAACTTCATAAATAGACCTCATAAATAGACTTCACAAATAGACCTCATGAATAGACCTTGCAGATAAACTTCATGAATAGACCTCACAGATAAACTTCATAAATAGACCTCATAAATAGACCTCATATATAGACCTCATATATAGACCTCATGAATAGACCTCATGAATAGACCTCATGAATAGACCTCATGAATAGACCTCACAAGATAAGAAGCAGATTCCATGTACACAGAAAAATGTATGCAAAATTGAATCCAATTTTCTTGGACGTTTTTTCTGTCCAGCAGGATAGGAAGCATTAACAAATTGTTTGTACGATAACAATTTTAATCTACGTTTGCTTGAGGAACATTTTTCAGTTTCGTGCAGCTAATTGTGCGTGGACAACGATGTATAAAAGCACGTCGGTGTTTATGAATTACAGATGGCATAAGATAGGAGGAAGATCGATGAACATAGGAATATTTGAAGAATCCAATCAAATTACGAGAAAGCATTAACAAATTGGCGTGCGATAACAATTTTAACGTTTGGGAGGAAAGTTTCATTTGGATGATTTTCGTCTGAAACGCGTACGTCAAACGATTGGATATTCGAGGAATCTTTCAGTGCCGACTGTTCATTTATCAACCGGGCCGTGTTGCAATTTCGCTGAAATTAAAATGAATTTACTCGAGCCGTGCGCATCGACAAAGAATTGTTCGGGTCGGTTAATTAGCGAGCCGTTAACTGCATCCATCCCCTCCGGTACGATGCGAAAACATTTATTTCCGCCGGATAATTTCCTCCCGTCTCGTAACTTGTTCGCTAATCGTCGATACGCGCACGAACAGTTTATTATAATCAGGATTACGCCCGGATGTCTGGCCGCGATGTCGCGATCGCCCAAGTATTTATATACCGACGATCTTGTCGGGAATTAATCTGCGACGAGATTTATGGAACTGATTTATGCGCATACTAAGCGCATTATTATGTCGGCCGACCGGTGATAATCCCCCGGTACTTAGCGCGTCATTTTATGCTTGGAAATAATTTCGTTGGACGGGCGAAATTGCGAGTATTGTGTCCTTTTGTTGCCAGCAAAAACTTAACTGGTTCACGGAACTTATAGAAAGAACAAACGGAGCAATTTTTCTCTTAAGGGTATAATTAAACTACTAATGTTTATTGTACCCACGAAATAAATTGACTTAAACTACGTTTCACGTGTGTCTATGATTGACACTTGATTCATAGTTCATACTTTACAGTCTTAGTATAATAAATGCATAATCTTCATACGAATAATTTATGGTCCAGACACAAATGCGTATAACATTCTGAAAGGAACCCTCGAATAAATTCCCCGCGCCAAAATATACTGTTTTTCCGTGGAAAGATGGATCGCAGAAAAAGTGGCAGACAGAAATCCGGCAGAAGCTAGAACGTAATTGGGAAAATACGAAAAGATTCGTCCTTGTCTTCGATCGGTCAGTCAGGTGAAACACGATCGACGTGACTGACCATTTTCGCTGATAGAGAGAAACTAGAAGTAAATTAAAGGAAAACAATTGTGTCGTGGCAGGTTTGCTTCTCCATCCACTTTAGGGCTGTTTCAATCTCGAAAAGCTAGGAGACGAAATCGGTCTCCCTTCGACCTAATAAACGTCAATAGTGCGTGTATGGAACGGAGAATTTCATGGTGTGCACGTCGAATTTCGATCGAACTTATTACCGATAGAATTTACTTTCTTGGGAAAGTAGAAATGACAAGGGGAAACTTGGTTTTCTAGATTGTAGATGATATTTCTAGGTTGTTTTGTAGACTGTAGGTGTTTCTGTTCGATGAGAATACTGAGCTGGATGATAATATGGGAAGATTACTTAACAGCGTTGAATATGCAGAATATTGTATTGTTACGTGTTGCATGCTTTATAGTATTATATCACCATGCGTTCAATTGTGACACGTTAAGTAGATAAGCGTTGCATAATGGTTTTATAACGGTACGCTGATTTCTTCATACTTTGATGATGCAACACGCTTATCCGCGCATTGATCTCTTGTTGCATTGACTCCTCGTTGCGCTGATTTTTCATTGCGTTAGATTTCGACGCGTTAACTTCTCGACGCGCTGATCTGGTATACCGTTAATTTCTCAGCGCTTTGAATTCTTCACGCGCTGATTTCTCTTTACGTTGACTTCTCTACGCGTGGATCTCGCATCGCGTTAATTTCTTAGCGCACTGATTTCTCCACGCGTTGACTTCTCTACGCGCTGATTTCTCCATGCGTTGACTTCCCTACGCGCTGATTTCTCCATGCGTTGACTTCTCTACGCACTGATTTCTCCACGCGTTGACTTCCCCACGCGTTGATTTCTCCACGCGTTGACTTCTCTACGCGCTGATCTCGCATCGCGTTAATTTCTCTACGCGCTGATTTCTCCACGCGTTGACTTCTCTACGCGCTGATTTCTCCACGCGTTGACTTCTCTACGCGCTGATTTCTGCACGCGTTGACTTCTCTACGCGCTGATATCTCCATGCGTTGACTTTTCAGCGCACTGATTTCTCCACGCGTTGACTTCTCTACGCGTTGATCTCGCATCGCATTAATTTCTCTACGCGCTGATCTCTCCACGCGTTGACTTCTCTACGCGCTGATTTCTCCATGCGTTGACTTCTCTACGCGCTGATTTCTCCATGCGTTGACTTCTCTACGCGCTGATTTCTCCATGCGTTGACTTCTCTACGCGCTGATTTCTCCACGCGTTGACTTCTCTACGCGCTGATTTCTGCACGCGTTGACTTCTCTACGCGCTGATTTCTCCACGCGTTGACTTCTCAGCGCACTGATTTCTCCACGCGTTGACTTCCCTACGCGCTGATTTTTCCACGCGTTGACTTCTCTACGCGCTGATTTTTCCACGCGTTGACTTCTCAGCGCACTGATATTTCCACACGTTGACTTCTCTACGCGCTGATCTCGCATCGCGTTAATTTCTCAGCGCACTGATTTCTCTACGCGTTGATCTCGCATTGCGTTAATTTCTCAGCGCACTGATTTCTTCACACGCTGATCTCTCGTTGCGTTGATTTCCCTACGCGTTGATCCCTCGTCGCGTTGAATTCTCAATACAATTATTTCTCTATACGTAGATCTCCCATTGCGTTGATTTCTTATTTCTGATCATCTCTTGCCGCGCTTATATTTACTTCGCTCCGACGAAAAAAGTATTGCCATCACAAACCAAAAAATGGTAAAGTCCCCATCATTCAGCTTGAATATTAAAAAGAATCACGCGAAGTAAAACAAAATTTCAAGAGAAAGATAAAAAGCGGAGGTCACGTTATCGTCGCACAATTAGCAATCGTTTGACGTGAATAATTACGAAACAACCTCGAACCGTTTAGTGTATTCCGAGAAGTAAGAGGTTCCATGGCACGAATAACGAACGTTTAAGAGTCATCCTTCTATCCGGGAGCGTGCAACTTTGAATTTGCGACGTTTTGACAGTCCACGAGACGTTTAATTAATTACACAGACTCTGTTGCGATACCTCGTTTCTTACTTGCGTTACATCCACAATCATAGCGGTTCACACTGAAACACACTGTTTCCATGAGCGTTACGTTCAGTTACTAGCTCTATTTCTTCTTCAAACTTGCCATTCTAGATTCTGTTTGCTCGCCGAACAAAACACGGTAAGCGAGAGCTCGTTCCGTTTATGTGCGCTCGGGAAGAATCGCGAGAATGATTGTTTTGGGAAAACTTCGATCTCGTACGGAAACTTTACTTTTGAATTGGATGATCTTGGGAATCGATGAGATACGCAACCTACATTTCACTCGATTTCGCGATTCGAACTATCGCGATTACGAATAGACTTCTTAAATGGACTGCAAAATATTTTGGAGCCTGTCAGATATATTTGGTGAGATACGTAGCCTGAGATACGTTCAGGACATATCTAGTATTTTAGTACAAATTTAATTTAGATCTACATGTAGTGCAAATTTAGTGGAAATTCAAATCCAGCACACATTTAGTACAAATTTGGTGTAAATTCACATCCTGCATACGCATAGTACAAATTTAGCGCAAATTTAATTTAAATCCAGCACACATTTAGTACAAATTTGGTGTAAATTCACATCCTGCACACATATAGTACAAATTTAGCACAAATTTAATTTAAATCCAGCACACATGTAGTACACATCCAATACAAATTTAGCACAAGTCTAGCAAAACCCTAGCACAAATCTAGAAAAAAATCTGGTACAAATTTAGCATACATATAAACCTAGTACAAATTTAGCATAAACTCTAGTGCAACCCCAGCACAAATCTAGCAGACATCCAGCTCAAATACAATACACATCCACTGTAAATTACAATCAAATCCAAAGTTTAAGATCGTAAATAAAATTTTTTATTAGAAATTCTCTCTGTATTATTTTTTAAGCACTCTGTAATATTGAAGTAGAAAAGGTATTATAATAGTAGGCTAGCTAAAAATGGAGTGAGCTTACAATTTTCACTAACAATGTATACATATTTGACTTTGTTTTTATACTGTCAAAATATGTAAAAAGAAAATCAACCCCAAAAATCTATATGGATTTAAATTCTTAAATTTGCATATACACAATCAAACACACTTGACATGCTCAAATATCCTAATCTTTAAAAACTCTCTACCCCTATAACACATAAGAGAACAATCATAAATCAAAAATCCGTAAGGATCGAAATCCCCAAATTCGTAAAATTCTTAAATTTTTTTGTATCCAGAAATGATACAAACAGTAGAAGTTTGAACATCGATCATTCGATGCACAAGAACTTAGGTACCGAAGGAACACGGAGGATCTTGAAAGTGTATGCGCAGAGCTATAAGCAGAAGCTTGCAGTAATTCATTAAACACGCTTGCTAATCGAGTGCAGGTGCACTCGAGTGACTTTCAAAGTCGCCGCGCAGCCCTTGTTCCAAGAATAAATAGATAGTTGATCGTCGATAACGGCAAAAGGGGAAAACAACGGCCATAGACGCGGCTATAGCGCGATGCAACTTTTTCAAAGCGAGGGAACACGTGACTATTTTCTAAGATCAGTGACGACACATTAGATTTCAGATGCGTTACTTAGATTTCGGATTAGTGGATTCTTAATCTCGGGATTTTGGAATGTTAAAACTTGAGAATCTTCGAGGCTTGTAGAAACCTTGAGATCTCGAAGTTAGGCAGATTAAAACTTTGAATCATCTGAACTTCGGAATACCGAATTGGCGCAGCTTTGGAATTATGCAAACCCCGTGATTTTTGAACCAGCGGATCAAACTTTACGACTTTGATAATTTACTTTCGAATATTTTAATGCGACAGCCTTAAAAGGTAACCTTAGAATCTTACAATTTCTCAATGTTGAAACTTCGAACCCTTCGAACTTCAGAATGTTGTTAGAAACTTGGGAACCTTGGAAAGTTTGGTACTCGAGAAGTTCGCGACATAGTAATTTCAGAAGTTAAAATAATCTATTATAAGGGAGGAAAAGTAGGAATTTTGTAAAATTGGTAGGATAAAAGTGCGGGTAGCGGATTAGGGGACACAGGGTATAGGAGACAATCATGTTCCTTATTCGCGAAGTTCAGCGCGAAGATCGGAACAGATTCGCAGTCGAGATGGTGTGAGCAGCAACGGTCGTTTCTCAGGAGGACCTGCAGGAAGAATGCTCGAAGAGGAAGGCCGCGGGCGTCGAAAAGGGACGGACGAAGCGTGGCACGAAATTTGCAAGCAAATTGGCAATTCTCAGGTGGCGGAGAGATAGGGAGGGCAACGTGGATAGATTCACGGGGTCGCCAGGTAGGAACCGCACCTGCGGCTGGATACCCAAGGGCCATCTCGTGACGGTCCATGGCCAGAAACGAGTTTCGCGAATTGCCGCCACGGCCGAGAACGTCCATCAGGGAACATCCTCGCTGTCTCGTAAATTTTACCCGCCCGTCGAACTACCACTTTTTTAAATTTCCCTCCCTCTATAAATCGCGCCAATTAACTTACCTACACTTTCGGTAAATCCTTTGTTTTAGACGAGTTTTCCGATATTTTCGCGTGCAGACTTGCTTCTACTGAATTACGGATCTTTGCGCAAACATTCATCGTTTGCAAATATATTGTTATGTACATGTTTGTTGTAATAGCTGGTAGAGTATCTGTTACTGACGTACACTGGAAATTATTGGTTCGATTTTAGCTAGCTTTCCTTTGGTACTTTAGCTATACTATTATAACTGTACCATAGTACTGTAACTAAAATAATAGATACTCTGTTATTTTTTCCTTTGAAAATACAAAATGTGATTTGCGTCAAAATACAAGATGAGATTCCATACTTTGTTTGTGTACAATGAATTATTACATATTTTATGGACAGCTCAATTTCTACATCGAACAGAACTCATTTAAAAGCCATTTATTCGGTAATTAATCGCAACATAAATTGTTTTTAATAATCAATTGTTATTCCTTTACAATTAATCGCAGTTGTTTTTAACAGTATTTCGAATTTAATTTGTCTACATTATTTCCCATATTCTAACAATGACGACTTTTAATTACTGAACCGTAGAATATTGTTCTCGTTGTAAATTCAATTCACTGGTATTCGATGTACATTTTCAGTGATACTTATATGTGGAGAACCAGTAGGAGGAGGAATTGGTAAAAATTTAATTGAGTGCCTTGTTAAAATGAAACCTAAATTTTGAGTTAATTAATCGCAGTGGAGCAATAATTGATTAAAAACAATTTCTGTTGTAATTAATTGCTGAGTGAATGGGGTTTTTATCAGCTTTGTTCAAGCTGCAAATGAAATTTTCTATAGAAATTCTCTCTGTATTATTTTTTAAGCACTCTGTAATATTGTAGTAGAAAATGTATTATAGTAGTAGGTTAGCTAAAAATGGAGTGAGTTTACAATTTTCACTAACAATGTATACATATGTGGAAGAATATTTGACTTTGTTTTTACACTGTCAAAATATGTAAAATAAAAATCAACCCCAAAAATCTTGTATATGGATTTAAATTCCTAAATTTTCATATACAAAAACAAACACACTTGACATCCTCAAGTGTTTAAATTTTTAAAAACTTTCTCCTCCTACAACACTTAAGAAGGCAATCATAAATCAATCCCAAAAATCCATAAGGATCGAAATCCCCAAATTTGTAAAATTCTTAAATTTTCACATACATAAACAAACATACTTGACGTCTTTAAATGTCTAAATTTTTAAAAACTTCCTACGTCAACAATGCTTAAGAGGACACCCTTTAATCAACCCCAAAAATTCATATGGATCCAAATCCTTAAATTTGTAAAATTCTTAAATTTACATATACACAAACAAACACACTTGACGTCCTCAAATGTCAAAATTTTTTTAAATTTTCTACCCCAACAACACCTAATAGTACAATCATTAATCAACCACGAAAATCTATATGGATCACAATCCCTAAATTCGTAAAATTCATAAATTTGCATATACACAAACAAGCACACTTGACATCCTCCAATGTCCAAATTTGTAAAAAATTTCTCCCCCGATAACATTCAAAAATCAACGCCAAAAATCTACATAAATCCAAATCCTGATATTCCTAAAATTCTTAACTTTTCACATATAAAAACAAACATATTTCACACCCTCAAACGTCCAAACTTGTAAAAAGTATCTCCCTGAACAACCCTTTAAGAAGACACTCATATTTACAGTCCTCCGTCCTACAAAAAAAGAAATACAAAGAATTGCTAGATCCGAGAAACCGTTGCGGCGAAAGTGTTAAAGGAAGGACGCAAAAGGGAAAGAGATTTTTATTTTCCATTGGGAATGACGTTTCAATAATTGCATCGCGGCGCAATCGTATCATTTGTGTACGACGCCGAAGATTTCGCAGTGAAATCGACGTAAAATCCTCTTTCGCGATCCTTGAAAGGATCGTACGAGCGTCTCGGCAAGAGGAGAGGAGAGAAACCGGTCTCGTAAGCCGTTTCGAAGAGTTCGAAGAAATCCAGGAAGAAAAAGAAGGGGCCGGCGGAGGGAGGCCGGCGGAGAGGGGTGAAAGAGCCTTCTGCTGACGTCGCTGGCAATCCCTGCGTTCGTCCAACCGAGCTTGCAGTTGCACATCTTGCAGTTTCGGTTTTTTGCACTCCCTTTCGCTCGTATGCTGGAACGCAGCGAGTTTTCTTCTACTTCATCCCCCTTTGCCCTTCCTTCTGTACCGCATCTCGCTACCCTTTGTACATTCCCTTTTTTCCACCCTCAACCGTCTGTTCCCTCCATTTTCCATACCGTGGAAAAACTGTATTTATCGGTATCAAAATTTATGATCATTTTATTGCGATCGAGGAAATAAAATTTCGAATGATATACTCGGCTATAATCATTCAAACTAATGATTATAGCTTCACGATTATAGCTTCATGAAATGTCCTCGAGTGTCACAAAGATAAATTGGTCGAAGATGAATCTTGTGATTGTAAAAGAAGTACAATATGGTAAAAGAATTTCGCTTATCATTCTGTTATTTAACACTAAACCTACCGACATATAATGTGTACTTAATTTGAAATTAAAAATGAAGTAAAAAAATAAATAAGCAAACGACGAAACATAAAATAGTACACACATCTATTCTTCATCTTGATGAAAATCAATGTTGATTTTAAGGAATGTACTTTTACAAAATATGTACCTTATAATAAAAAAATTGTGGAGCGGTCATTCGACCGGTTTGGCAGTTTTAGTGTTAAACTGTCAGACCCACTTGTAGTGTTATGTAGTACAGAGATGACGATCTTTGAGAAGTCGAAAAATCCTCCAAACATAGTACATTCTATGACTGAGGCTTCATATAGCTAGAGTTAAAGGTTCCATTGTTTGCTTTGAATTTTGAATACCAACATTGGACCTCCTGTTCTCAAAAAACAAAGACCAAATAATGTGCAACTCGTATGGAACCTTATTTTTCATTCCGTAGGCTTAAAATTATTTCTCCAGTAATCTAATTTAAAGTAGCCTAAATCTTTGCGTGTTTAATTGTATTCAAAGCATCCCTAAAGTTGGGACAGTGCTTTCCAAAAGTATGGCGATTAAATATTTGCGAGTCGAAGGGATTGGTTTTTATCATCTTACGCCGGTATCAGACTTCCGCGTCGATTTTCCAACCCCCGTCGTTGCTTCTCGTTCTCACCCTCGCATATTGATTACATAAGCGACCGAATATACTACCCTCGCTAAAAACATCCCTTTAACGCGCACCACGACACCTACCGCAACCATCCCCGTGAACACCGTGCCATAGATAAACGAGAAGAGGCGCGGGGATGGTGTTAGGAGGGTTGGCGCGTGTATTAACAGCCCCGCAGCATGATTTTCGGCCCGCGGGCCATGCAGGAAGTTCACTTTGCGAATTTTACGCAACATGGGAATACCAGCGATCTTATTTTCGAACATAGGCTGTTTAATTAATGGAATTCTTATCGATAATGTACCGACGAAATAGCTCGAATATCCACGTTATTTGCGAACGAACGAAAATGTTTCATTTTTCATTTTCGCTCTTCGGTTGTACACAATTGACGGTGCTTTGAAAAGTGCAATTGATGGACCGGACGAAATTGAGTTACGATATTGGAAAAAATACACCTGTCCTGTTGTGTCGAAGGACACTTTTGACGGACAAATTAATTCTGGCGGAAAGGTACAATTTACTGCGAAATGTACGGACAAATTATTTTGTAATACAAGTTATAAAATAAATAAGAGCAGACTGAGTCATCTTGCATGGATGTGGCTACTCATAGTTCAAATGTGACTTCTAATTTTGATGCTCATCAACTTGAAATTTAGGTGCAACTATAATTTGTGTAGTGAAGGGTAGCTGAATATAAAATACTCACATTGTAACTTTCTCTGTTTGTTTTAATATTAAAACTTAACTGAACTAAAATTGAAGAGTTAATAAATTGTACAGCAAGGGGTTAGCTATGTTTCAAATATATTTTGCATGTATTTTTTTATGTCGTAATTGAGCAAATACGCAGTCTAATTATTACGTTGTGACGGTTTGCGGATTGGAGGAGCAACCCGTTTTAATTGTGGCCCTTAACTGAGTTTCATGATGCGAGGTAAATAAGCTGTCGTCTAGGTTTTTGTTTATTCATTATTTACTCGAGAGTCGATCAAATACGAGAGATTTATAGCGGAATAGTTGATTCAGCTTTTTAGAGTGGAGACTCATTTCGCTGTAGTTTGAAGGGTTGGGATGAGATAGGTGAACTCTGTGAAGTACAGTAATTAATATAAAAGACATTAAGTCTGGGAATTAAAAAAAATATTTTGAAATAGCCCATTCCTTCATGAATAAAACAAAAAAGAATTTAGCCAAACCGGTTCAGTGGTTTCTGAGAAAAAAATTCGTAAATGAAGCCTATTTTTGCAAAAATGGGTTAAAATTTCAAACTTTGAAGACTTGTTATTTTTTAACAAATTCGAAACCAGTAAAATGGTGACTTAAACCCCCTCTAATTTCACATGGACAACATATTTTAATTAGAGCAGACGTCTAAAAGTAATCGACTAGAAATGACCCGTCCATAATTTAAAGAAGTAAACGCATGAATTTGAGTATCAAGTTGAAAGTTTGATCGTACACTAGTTTTGCACGTAATTCATGAAACGTAAACTTATCGACAGTGCAAACAACAACAGAAAATTAATTTCGAAGCTATTAGAAATTGATAATGGAGAACGATTCGTGTTGGCGAAGCTTACCGTATCAGTTATCGAGTATCTCGTTTGTGCTCGACTGTTTGCCATAACAGAGAAGAAAAGAACGCGGTAAATTTACCAGAGAATTTCATTAGTGGCCACGTTTAGTTTACTAGACCGTGAACGGAAGAAGCTTGTTGCGTAGCACATGCAAAATTTTATTAGCGAACTGCGCGAAATATATCGAGTGCGCGTTGGCCGGATAACCCGGGAAATTGCTACACGTAATTGCTGTCTAACGTTAAAATTAAGCTACTGTCGAATGAATAGTTTGACACAATTATAACTTTTCAGAGAGAAAGAGAGGGATGATCCTGTGGCATACCATTCTACCACGGAAACCACATTCATTCGTTCAACGAAAATTTAACGTATTTCGTTGTTTCGCTCTTCTGTCATTAACCCTTTGATTGCTGGTCGAACGTATGGCTGTTTCGTTTTGCTTTTGTTGTAGTTATAATTGTCTAGCAGAATTGTTGTGGGGATTGGAGGATTACGTGCATACCGTGATTTGGGATTTCTATGTTTTGTGTTGAGGTGTTAGCAGTAGATGACCACAAGTTTAATTCACTAATTTTCAAATTGGCAAAATCCTGAATTTAGGAACTCGTAAATTTACAAATAACAAATTCTCAAATTCCCAAATTTCAAATTCCCCAAATTCCAAATTCCCCGAATTCCAAATCCCTCGAATTCTGAATTTCCCGAATTCCAAATTCCCCGAATTCCAAATTTCCCGAATTCCAAATTCCCCGAATTCCAAATTCCCCGGATTCCAAGTTTCGCGAATTCCAAATTCCCCGAATTCCAAATCCCCCGAATTCCAAATGCCCCGAATTCCAAATCCAACGAATTCCAAATTCCCCGAATTCCAAATGCCCCGAATTCCAAATCCACCGAATTCCAAATTCCCCGAATTCCAAAACCCCCGAATTCCAAATTCCCCGAATTCCAAAACCCCCGAATTCCAAATCCCCCAAATTTCAAATTCCCCGAATTCCAAATTCCCCGAATTCCCAATTCCCCAAATTCCCAATTCCCCAAATTCCCAATTCCCCAAATTCCCAATTCCCCAAATTCCCAATTCCCTAAATTCCCAATTCCCCAAATTCCAAATATCCCAAATTTCCCAAATTCCAAAAATCCCCAAACCCCAAATTCCCCAACACACCACCATCAACCCCCCAAATGTCCAACTCATAAATTCTCAAAACCTTCAAATTCCAAATTTCCAAATGACCGTATTTTTATACCTAATTTTCCGCGGTGAAAACTATGCTCTGTAAATGCAGAGATTTTCATTCGAAAATCAAATTAAGGATAGTTGGGAATCTCGTTGTCGAGAATTTCCTCAAACGCTACTAATTTTCGAAACCACCCGACAGTAGTTATAGTACTCCATTATATACTAACATCCGCTATCGCAACTCAATTGTACATCCACAAAGGACTAAAACGAATCGATTCGTTCATTTATACAATTCGTTAAAGGTAATATATTCAAAGGGTTCGAATTGACACTCGATTAAGCATTAACTGTGGTGTATTGGTGAAAGGATATCATAGAATCTTTTGTTTTTCGTGGATAAACGGTCAAATAGGAATCAGGTTAACTTTAATCTCAAATATGCGTGACATTCAGATATTTTTGGTAGGGTAATAAGATATATTAATAATTTGTATTAGTTATATTAATAACTTAGATTAACTTATAGTACAGACAATTTTTGGGAACGAAATATTAAGATAAGTGTATTAAAATTTTATTAAGTAAGATAGATTAATAATATATTTGAAAGGCTTTATGATATACAGGGCGTCTCACAACTAGTGTAGTGGCCGAGCTCAGCCAATAGGCTCGAAGCTGTCGCCCTCGAGTCTGCGCATGCGTCTCAGCCAATGGGCTCGAAGCTATTGCTCTTGCGTCTGCGCATGCGTCGCGGCCATTAGGCTCGAGGCTGTCGCTCTCGCGTCTGCGCATGCGTCTCAGCCAATAAGCTCGAAGCTGTCGCTCTCGCGTCTGCGTATGCGTCTCAACCAATAGGCTCGAAGCTGTCTGGCGTCTGCGCGCCTCGCGCTCTGATTGGTCCGCGTTTTTCCTTAATAATTCAAAAACGAAGCTTCACACCTCATTTTTACAAAGGGAAATCTTATTCAGAATCGCGTCAGCTATCATTTCAGGGACCTACACTAATTGTGAGACACCCTGTACACTCGTACCTACATACATTAATTTCTATTAACGCCATAATTTTCAAAACTAACCGATTAAGCTAAAGAGAAGAATTCGAAAGGCATCCTAATCCCTCAAGTTAATTCCATTGTTTCCATAAGTATCGAAGAGAAGCGAAAGAACGCTGACCGTGCGTCTGGCACAGGAGTAAACTGTAAACGTTCGTTGTTGTAGGGAGAGAAAGGCGAACGTTCAAAGACGAAGAAAAGAACGGGGCCAAGCAAGTACACAAAGTAGACTGGGGTGGATTGTTATTTGTTCTAGGGGGTATAGTTGTCCGGTATACATAGAGATAAGAGGAAGAATGATGTACAAACACGTGACATGTATAGCCATCACGTTGAATAGAGCACGCGAGTCGAATACCGAAAACAATGTTGAATAACGTGAAAGACAAATAGAACTCCTAGTCGATTCTGTTCACGAGCTACGCTATATTTGCGATTTATTCAAACTCCCCTTTCGAGACACTATTTATACTTTTTTCCTCTGCGACGATCTTCCGGCATCCTTCGATATGATTGAAATAAACAGATTCTTTTAATAGGCAAATAGGTTCTTTTAATAGAAAAGTAGATTCTCAGGGTCAGCCTTCGATATGCTAAATCGATAAACGAATAAAGGAAACAATGCAGTAATAAACTAAAATAAAATCCTGTTCTGTACATTTCTGACTGTATAAGTTCTGCTTCTTTCTCATTCGTTAAACAAAATTAGAATAAAATTTTAATCGCGAGGACATTCAGATATAATTTTCCTTCAGATAGAATTTTGCAAGTAGTAACGTTTGAAAGTATATAATCTGTGCGATGGAAAATTCTCGTACCTCTGCCGCAAAAAAATGATCATTGCAAAACAAAGTACCCATGAAATTTCAACAGATACCGAACGTGTCGCTGTTAAACGTCGTACCATTCAAAAATACGGACCTACGTATCTACATATCGACGATTCCAGCTAGTTGGAAAATTGAATTTCTGTCCGCCTGTCGTTTTTGCGAATTGTTCACCGTTTTGATAGCCATTCACGTCCGCCGCTGCCTTTTTCAGACCATTGTTGCTACTCGATTATCATCCGTTCACGTACGAGATTTATGCAACTATGGTGGTTTGCCAGTCGAAATACGGAGTAGCAGAAAGAAATCGATACTAAGAGAATTGCCTTTATATTTTATTTCTGAGAACCATTAACGAAGTCAGTCAAGAGTTAAAGAAACGTTCTTTGACGATAATTGTACCTTTTTCATAAACAACGTTTCCGAACTCAACCGTGTAATACAACGTATCTCAAAGGGACGATGAACTGTGCACCTGTTGCCACGAGATTGCATAGTGAAAACTATCCTTTGTATAAAACACCTGTAAAAACACTCGCTGTAATTATTTATCGTTTGATAAAAGTAACACCACTTTACCGCCGTTTTATTGTACTATTTGTTTCCAACAGGAAAATTCTCGATAAGAAAAATACTGACCCTCTCTCGGTTATTAAATGAAAATATTAAATTGCGGAAATTGAGAAAACAAAGCCTACCGCGATACAAAGCGCACACAAGCTTCCTTTGTAGAAACAGTGAAATCAAATCTGTGAAAACACGTGCGGTATCTACGAATATGAATAACTTGATGCAATTATCGTCAATCCACTTTGCGACATTATTCTTTTGAACAGAGAAGTACAGAGGATTTCTTTGTAGATTTTTTTCAGTACTAATTCTGTGTCGCTTTGAAGCTTCAATTTCATTGTTTAAGTATTTCTATATTCGATTGAAGCAATATCTTTCATTAAAGCTATTTATTGCAATGGTGATAATAGATAAAATTATTTTTAGGTGTAGATACAGATAAATTAGAAATTAGTCACAGAAAATTAAAAATAATGTTACTTTTAACATTATGTGTGCTAATGTAACACCTGGTAATGCAACGCGTTGTAATCTAACGCGAGGTAATTCAATGCGTGATAATCCAACGCGTGGTAATCGAACGCGTAGCAACCTAGTGTGTGATAATACAGTGCGTGATGATCCAACGCGTGGTAATCTAATGTGTGGTAATCCAACGCGTGGTAATCTAACGTGTGTTAATCCAACGTGTAGTAATTCAGCGGGTGGAAATCTAACGCGTGGTAGTTCAACGCGTGGTAATCCAACGCTTGGTAACCCAACGCGTGGTAATCCAACGCGTGGTAATCCAACGCGTACTAATCTAACATGTGTTAATCCAACGCGTAGTAATTCAGCGGGTGGAAATCTAACGCGTGGTAATTCAACGCGTGGTAGTCCAAGGCATGGTAGTCCAACGCGTGGTAATCCAACGCGTGCTAACCTAACATGTGTTAATCCAACGCATAGTAATCCAGCGGGTGGTAATCCAATGCGTGATGATCCAACGCGTGGTAATTTAATGTGTGGTAATCTAACGCGTGGTAATCCGACACGTAATAATCTAGCGTGAAATAATTCAACGCGTGATAATCCAACGCGTAGTAATCCAGCGGGTGGAAATCTAACGCGCGGTAATTCAACGCGTGGTAGTCCAACGCGTGGTAATCTAACGTGTGTTAATCCAACGCGTAGTAATCCAGCGGGTGGTAATCCAATGCGTGATGATCCAACGCGTGGTAATCTAACATAATCTAACAAATAATGTTACTCGAAGTTGACGCTGGATAATTAACCGCGTTTGGGGCTCTGGAGGCGGGACTCATCGCGTTGACAGCATTATGATTATAACGCGCGATGCAATGATTACATAATATTTTGCAGAATACAATATTTTGTATACAATATTGTATTTTGCAAAATATATTGGATCAAAATCTTTCGTCATAAAAATTCGACAACTTAAAATCTCAACGAAATCGCTTTAAATGTACATGTGAAATACATGTATAATAAAATGCGAAGAAAATGTGTCCACATCGTGTCTCTGTTATCAGATGCGTAACGTGTTAATGGCTTAAACACCGTCTCCATTTTTCCCGTGTTATTAAATTCGACGATCGTTAACGTGATTTAGCTTCTACACGTTCCGGTTATAAACGAAGAATGATATCACAGGATTCTACGGTGTTTCGCATGATTTTCGATTCACTGTTTGAACACGGAAATAAGTAGTACGTATCAATGGCTAGTCGAACGAGATTGCGCGCGATCGATATTCAAATTGAAATTGTTCCCGTGCATTGTCGTTGATTCGAGTACATTCGTTTCGTTATTCATATGGAAATGGGGGATCGTAATTTTCTGGGGAAAAAGGAAGAAAATAAACGAGCCTCCGCGGATATCGGTGCCAGAAGCCCGAGGTTAAAGGTTGGAAAACGTGTCTGGTCGGTTGCCGAAACTCGCGCATAAATTTCAATTCGAACGTTGAAACGTGGATCATTCGAGGCCCCATCCCGTAATTGAAATTAATTTACAATCGATAGAACCGCCGGTCCAAGAGGTCTGCCAACAGCTATATCGATGCCGAAGAGAAATCTGTTTCGAAACGCCTCGGAGCACACGAGAGGCGTCGGAACGCTCAAGTATTCGCTCGAGTCACGGACGTCGAATCGACGGGAAAATTATTTTCTGGGTCACAAAGGTGTTTCTGACGTGCACAAACGCCCGCCGTGAATTTTCTTCATCGAAAGTCTTAAATTTCTTTGAAAAATTCTTGATGGAATAGCGATAACTCTCCAGGCTCTCTCTTGTTCGAGAATACCTTATTTACCAGATGGATGCCCTCAATGGATTAAAATTGTATCCAAGCTTCCCGTATTTTATGAATGAATACAAAACAAATGAGACGTGTCTCTGTGGAACACCCTGTATACCAAATACATTCTGTCATTTCATAAGGAGCAAGTTCGAAATTAATGCTACCAACACCACTAGACAAGTTACTCGAGCCGGCACAATAAGCCAAGTGCCCTCTCGACACAGTTTTCCACGACACAACTGAAACCAGAGTTCCTTTCGCATTCAACAACTCAAAGAAGAAGGAAAGGTAAACGAGGATTAAGGGTATGTTTACACGTGACAATGAATCCTGATATTTCTACGATACTGAATAATGTGCTTTCGTCGTAATGACTTCGGTATTGTCATCAAAATTAGCTGCTACTTTCATATTACCATGTCTCTAGTTATAGCTGCTACAGGGACAATTTTCTTGAGGAAACAAGTTTCGTTGGGAAAAGAAATAATTTTATTTTCTCTATCAAATATGTAAGAATTATATAAATTACCTTCTACAAGAATTTACATTACATAAAGGCATTGATAAATTTATTTAGGTTGATGCATTTAAAAATTGAACGTCCACGTGTGTAAATACTCTTGAATAAATTAGGTTATGTTCGATATAATAGATTAGCTTCCATCTTTCTGTGACATTCTCAAGCAGTATTGTGTCTAAAATTTGATTCAAATGAAAATGTTTACAGCGAAAAGTGTCTGAAAACATAAAAATCCCTCCTCATTTCGGAGAGGAAGCCGAAATGATATTAAGGGAGGTTCTAAAATAGATGTAACGATAGAGTATCGCAGAAAGTAAGCTCCGTAAAAGCATGACATTAAACGGCGTTAAAAGATGCAAAAATCACGGTGTCAGAGTAAAAGTCATGACTTTTAATGTCGCGTGAAAACGTGTCCCAAAGTCGCGAAGAAAATAATTTCCGCGTCAAAGGGTAGTCGCGTTTTCACGGTGGATCGATCACGGAGCCACCTTATATAACATCGAAGGGGGTGGCAGTGGCTCTTAAAGGTCTCCTTTCAGAGACGTAGGAGTAAACGTTGCTAGGGTTAGGATTCGCGTCTTTGAACTTGACACGGGTCACCTGACTCTGCGGCTTCATCCTCTTCTTCGGATCCTTGCTCCTTCTGTCCTCCTTCCCGCCGCCCTGAACCCCGTTCAGCCTTGTTTTCCACCCTCTCGCGACGTTTCAGCTTCTTCTCTCGAGTTTCTATGAACGGAGTTTCCGTTCGGAACGACGACCGCAACTCGTCGCGTTATTTCCTCCGCCCTCTCCTCTTTAATTTTCTACCGCGTCTTGTCGACACTCGACACACCCTGTCACGGTGTATCGGGGTTAGCGATGCGAGCTCGAACCACCCCCTAGCGCAGCTGCTCTACAGCAATTTGCTCGCTGAAAGACGCTGAATCGTTTCGAAACTACGCCCGTTATTATTACTTTATTCTTTGCTGAAAAATTATTCGGAGTAAGTTCCAGGATTTCTTTACTCGGATACTTAACCTGGAAGCGGAGGTGCATCGGATAAATATTTATAAACTGTGTGGAGTTTATTGACGGAATTGTTCAGAGAGAAATTGTAGACAGAAATCACATGTTTTTACATTGTCTGTTGCTGCAGTCGTGTCTTGCATTCTATTTGATATCATTTCAAAAATAATAATTTTTAACAATGTTATACTCCATGGACTCCTAACTATACTTTGTATATTTTTTTTTTAAACAGTAAAATGATACAGTTGACTGTGTAATCCATAAAGTTAAATGTTGTCTTGTATTCTACTTGATATCATTTAAAAAAATAACAATTCTTAATAACAGTATACTTCATAGACTTCTTCTAACTACTTTTTGTATACACTTTTTTAAAAATAATAAAATGAATAACTTGACTATAATCCATAAGATATTGGAACGTTTCAAAAAATGAACGACATCGGAAATGAAAGAGTCGAGTATGAAAATAAAAGAGATCGATATTACTGATATGCGTTTACATCATTCAGACCGAATAACATTTTTATCGTGAAGAGAGAAAATGATGAGAATAAGAATGTTGAATTGTTTTGGAAAAATACAAAACTTGGAAGTAGAGAGGAAATCCATAAGGGAAAATAAAGTTTGGAGAGATACAGAATATTTTAGAAGTTTCAGCTACCATCGGTTCGTCTGTAGCAAAAAATGTTTGCTTTCCTTAAAACATTCATGTGTCATCCTTAACTTCTTATTCGATTTGTCAGGTGCGTCAGCTTTGTAAGAATCCAGCAAAGTATTGAAACAAATAAAGAAAGTTCAAATTTAATATCAATTCTTATCTAAGAAAATTGTAATTTAACTTTGAAACTTATAATTTAATTTTATAATTAAAATTTAAAACTCATGTCTGAACAAATAAGTGCGACTTGGTAAAGTAGCAGTTTATGGACATGATAAGGTTGCTATGTAATGGGGATGTAAACCTTTCTAATGTGAGCCACGTGTTAGATTATCACGCGTTGGGTCATCACGCATTGGATTACCACCCGTTGGGTTACTACGCGTTGGATTACTACGCGTTGGACTACCACGCGTTAGATTACCATACGTTAGATTACCACGCGTTGGATCATCACGCATTGGATTACCACCCGCTGGATTACCACGCGTTGGACCACCACGCGTTGAATTACCACGCGTTAGATTTCCATCCGCTGAATTACTGCGGGTTGGATTAACACATGTTAGATTACCACGCGTTGGGTTACCACGCGTTGAGTTACCACGCGTTGGATTACTACGCGTTGGACTACCACGCGTTGGACTACCACGCGTTAGATTTCCACCCGCTGAATTACTACACGTTGGATTACCACGCGTTAGATTACCATACGTTAGATTACCACGCGTTGGATCATCACGCATTGGATTACCACCCGCTGGATTACCACACGTTGGACCACCACGCGTTGAATTACCACGCGTTAGATTTCCATCCGCTGAATTACTGCGGGTTGGATTAACACATGTTAGATTACCACGCGTTGGGTTACCACGCGTTGAGTTACCACGCGTTGGATTACTACGCGTTGGACTACCACGCGTTGGACTACCACGCGTTAGATTTCCACCCGCTGAATTACTACACGTTGGATTACCACGCGTTAGATTACCATACGTTAGATTACCACGCGTTGGATCATCACGCATTGGATTACCACCCGCTGGATTACCACACGTTGGACCACCACGCGTTGAATTACCACGCGTTAGATTTCCATCCGCTGAATTACTGCGGGTTGGATTAACACATGTTAGATTACCACGCGTTGGGTTACCACGCGTTGAGTTACCACGCGTTGGATTACTACGCGTTGGACTACCACGCGTTGGACTACCACGCGTTAGATTTCCACCCGCTGAATTACTACACGTTGGATTACCACGCGTTAGATTACCATACGTTAGATTACCACGCGTTGGATCATCACGCATTGGATTACCACCCGCTGGATTACCACACGTTGGACCACCACGCGTTGAATTACCACGCGTTAGATTTCCATCCGCTGAATTACTGCGGGTTGGATTAACACATGTTAGATTACCACGCGTTGGGTTACCACGCGTTGAGTTACCACGCGTTGGATTACTACGCGTTGGACTACCACGCGTTGGACTACCACGCGTTAGATTTCCACCCGCTGAATTACTACACGTTGGATTACCACGCGTTAGATTACCATACGTTAGATTACCACGCGTTGGATCATCACGCATTGGATTACCACCCGCTGGATTACCACACGTTGGACCACCACGCGTTGAATTACCACGCGTTAGATTTCCATCCGCTGAATTACTGCGGGTTGGATTAACACATGTTAGATTACCACGCGTTGGGTTACCACGCGTTGAGTTACCACGCGTTGGATTACTACGCGTTGGACTACCACGCGTTGGACTACCACGCGTTAGATTTCCACCCGCTGAATTACTACACGTTGGATTACCACGCGTTAGATTACCATACGTTAGATTACCACGCGTTGGATCATCACGCATTGGATTACCACCCGCTGGATTACCACACGTTGGACCACCACGCGTTGAATTACCACGCGTTAGATTTCCATCCGCTGAATTACTGCGGGTTGGATTAACACATGTTAGATTACCACGCGTTGGGTTACCACGCGTTGAGTTACCACGCGTTGGATTACTACGCGTTGGACTACCACGCGTTGGACTACCACGCGTTAGATTTCCACCCGCTGAATTACTACACGTTGGATTACCACGCGTTAGATTACCATACGTTAGATTACCACGCGTTGGATCATCACGCATTGGATTACCACCCGCTGGATTACCACACGTTGGACCACCACGCGTTGAATTACCACGCGTTAGATTTCCATCCGCTGAATTACTGCGGGTTGGATTAACACATGTTAGATTACCACGCGTTGGGTTACCACGCGTTGAGTTACCACGCGTTGGATTACTACGCGTTGGACTACCACGCGTTGGACTACCACGCGTTAGATTTCCACCCGCTGAATTACTACACGTTGGATTACCACGCGTTAGATTACCATACGTTAGATTACCACGCGTTGGATCATCACGCATTGGATTACCACCCGCTGGATTACCACACGTTGGACCACCACGCGTTGAATTACCACGCGTTAGATTTCCATCCGCTGAATTACTGCGGGTTGGATTAACACATGTTAGATTACCACGCGTTGGGTTACCACGCGTTGAGTTACCACGCGTTGGATTACTACGCGTTGGACTACCACGCGTTGGACTACCACGCGTTAGATTTCCACCCGCTGAATTACTACACGTTGGATTACCACGCGTTAGATTACCATACGTTAGATTACCACGCGTTGGATCATCACGCATTGGATTACCACCCGCTGGATTACCACACGTTGGACCACCACGCGTTGAATTACCACGCGTTAGATTTCCATCCGCTGAATTACTGCGGGTTGGATTAACACATGTTAGATTACCACGCGTTGGGTTACCACGCGTTGAGTTACCACGCGTTGGATTACTACGCGTTGGACTACCACGCGTTGGACTACCACGCGTTAGATTTCCACCCGCTGAATTACTACACGTTGGATTACCACGCGTTAGATTACCATACGTTAGATTACCACGCGTTGGATCATCACGCATTGGATTACCACCCGCTGGATTACCACACGTTGGACCACCACGCGTTGAATTACCACGCGTTAGATTTCCATCCGCTGAATTACTGCGGGTTGGATTAACACATGTTAGATTACCACGCGTTGGGTTACCACGCGTTGAGTTACCACGCGTTGGATTACTACGCGTTGGACTACCACGCGTTGGACTACCACGCGTTAGATTTCCACCCGCTGAATTACTACACGTTGGATTACCACGCGTTAGATTACCATACGTTAGATTACCACGCGTTGGATCATCACGCATTGGATTACCACCCGCTGGATTACCACACGTTGGACCACCACGCGTTGAATTACCACGCGTTAGATTTCCATCCGCTGAATTACTGCGGGTTGGATTAACACATGTTAGATTACCACGCGTTGGGTTACCACGCGTTGAGTTACCACGCGTTGGATTACTACGCGTTGGACTACCACGCGTTGGACTACCACGCGTTAGATTTCCACCCGCTGAATTACTACACGTTGGATTACCACGCGTTAGATTACCATACGTTAGATTACCACGCGTTGGATCATCACGCATTGGATTACCACCCGCTGGATTACCACACGTTGGACCACCACGCGTTGAATTACCACGCGTTAGATTTCCATCCGCTGAATTACTGCGGGTTGGATTAACACATGTTAGATTACCACGCGTTGGGTTACCACGCGTTGAGTTACCACGCGTTGGATTACTACGCGTTGGACTACCACGCGTTGGACTACCACGCGTTAGATTTCCACCCGCTGAATTACTACACGTTGGATTACCACGCGTTAGATTACCATACGTTAGATTACCACGCGTTGGATCATCACGCATTGGATTACCACCCGCTGGATTACCACACGTTGGACCACCACGCGTTGAATTACCACGCGTTAGATTTCCATCCGCTGAATTACTGCGGGTTGGATTAACACATGTTAGATTACCACGCGTTGGGTTACCACGCGTTGAGTTACCACGCGTTGGATTACTACGCGTTGGACTACCACGCGTTGGACTACCACGCGTTAGATTTCCACCCGCTGAATTACTACACGTTGGATTACCACGCGTTAGATTACCATACGTTAGATTACCACGCGTTGGATCATCACGCATTGGATTACCACCCGCTGGATTACCACACGTTGGACCACCACGCGTTGAATTACCACGCGTTAGATTTCCATCCGCTGAATTACTGCGGGTTGGATTAACACATGTTAGATTACCACGCGTTGGGTTACCACGCGTTGAGTTACCACGCGTTGGATTACTACGCGTTGGACTACCACGCGTTGGACTACCACGCGTTAGATTTCCACCCGCTGAATTACTACACGTTGGATTACCACGCGTTAGATTACCATACGTTAGATTACCACGCGTTGGATCATCACGCATTGGATTACCACCCGCTGGATTACCACACGTTGGACCACCACGCGTTGAATTACCACGCGTTAGATTTCCATCCGCTGAATTACTGCGGGTTGGATTAACACATGTTAGATTACCACGCGTTGGGTTACCACGCGTTGAGTTACCACGCGTTGGATTACTACGCGTTGGACTACCACGCGTTGGACTACCACGCGTTAGATTTCCACCCGCTGAATTACTACACGTTGGATTAACACACGTTAGATTACCACGCGTTGGATTACCACGCGTGAGATTACCACACATTAGATTACCACGCGTTGGATCATCACGCATTGTATTCTCGCACACTAGGTTGCTACGCGTTCGATTACCACGCGTTGGATTACCACGCGTTGAATTACCTCGCGCTAGATTACTACGCGTTGAATTACCAGGTGTTAGATTACTACACATTAGATTACCACGCGCTGAATCATCACGCATCGGATTACCACACACTAGGTTACTACGTGTCGGGTTACCACGCATTGGATTCGCACATGTTGGATTAGTAAGCGCTAGATTAGAGTTAAAATATAGATAAAGGGAAATATAAAGGGATAAAGAAATATAAAGAAATGTGGTATGTGTGTGTGTATGTACTATGTAATTGTATGATCGACATGAGTGCATAATATGAATGAAGCTTGCGTATCATGATTGAAGTTTGCATGTAATGAATATTGCTAGAAGACTGTCTTTTTGGTGAGATCGAATGTTTTGGGAGCATAGCAAAGAGCGCATTGCTTCGTGAGAGATTGTGAGATAAAGATGTGAGAAATTTGTAATTCGTGAAGTTCCATTTGTGCTGTATTTAATTAATTATAACTAATCATACTTTGTTAATAAACTTCATTAATCTTTCTAATTATTAAATATTATTCTACAGAAATATAAGAAATATAAAGGGAAAGAATCGATAATGTAAGGTTGTAATCGGAAGTACGAAGTTGCAGAAACACGAAGGGATATTAGGATTCCCTAACCCGAGATGTATTTCTCGATCCGTGGATGTAACAAGTATGTATACAGTTTTTCTGTTACACGAGCACGATATACGTCTCGGAAAACCACAATACGTTATACAACGGCGTAACACGGCTGGCCCCGAAATAAATCGTGTTAAAGAGCAAACACATTATTTACCGCAGCGTCGGAAGGGGACGATAAATATCCAGGTTTCTCTCTCCTTCGAAAACCCAACGGGAATAAATCAGTTGGGAGCGTAGTAGGTACATTTAACAATCGTCAGCTAACGGTCCCGGCTACAGTTCTCTTCCGGGAAGAAGAAATCTGCAGGGGTGGCGAGCGTCGCGGCGCAGGGGTGCTGTTGCAGAAAAAAGGACACGATAGAGCGGCACGCCAATTATCTTTTGCTCGACTCGAGGCTCGAATGCTTTCTTTGTTTCGTTCGCCCGGAAATGACGCCTCGATTCTCGGCAGAGCGATAAATTTCCAGCGGAAATAACTTTCGGCAGTGAAAGGGGGGGCGTGGACCGCCTTTCCAACTGGAGACGACTCTTTCTGCTTTTGCCGGCAACGGGAGGATATTTTTCCGTGTGTACAACGTCGAGCGAAGTTTCGTCTGTTTCCGAACGGCATTAACTCTCTCTCTCTCTCTCTCCTCGTCTCCTTTCTTTTTATTTCTTTTCGACATTTTCATTGTAAAGATATCCAGTTACCTGTGTAAACTTTTGAAGATACATTTTATTCGTTTCTGGAAAAATGTTGTTGTGTTTCGACGGTGAAATAGAGCATGAAAATGTTTTACCATTTTCTTGCAAGTTATTGCGACTCGCGTGTTTGCTCGTGTAGAACTAACATTTCTTTTGTTCGGAGCGTTCGCTGTTGATAAAAATTATATTGCGGGTATTTGTGGATACTTCAGCAATTATTTACTTCGTTATTTAAACCGATCGATATGTTCTAATTTAATTATATATTAAACGCTTGTTGTATAAATATGCTTCCTATGAGGATGTCCGCTATGAATACTTGAAATATGTAGAGATATGCAAATATGAATAAACATATTAATACATGGATATGAATATATAAATATATTTCACAATTATGAATATGTAATATATTAATATATGCAGAAATGTAACAACATATGTAAAATATCCGCGGGACATGTAATAAGTATATTTTTACCAGTGCGTGTCGTTTTTAATTTATACGGGATTGTACGCGAAAAAATAAGTGAAAAATGTGGAATAAAATTTTGTCGCAGCTTCGTTCTTGTGAAAATTTAATTCGGAGGGTTTTTTTAAATATTTGAGATATGTTTACTGCAAGGGTTTCGATAAGTTTTTTGTTGGTTCAATAATTAATATAATTATTGGCACTAAGAAGGTTACACGATAGGTTACTACACATTGGATTACCACACGTTGGATTATCACACGTTAGATTACCACCCGCCGGATTACTACGCGTTGGATTATCGCACGTTGGATTACCACGCGTTGGATTACCACGCGTTGGATTATCGCGCGTTGGATTACCGCGCGTTGGATTACCACGCGTTGGATTACCACGCGTTGGATTATCGCGCGTTGGATTACCACGCGTTGGATTATCGCGCGTTGGATTACCACGCGTTGGATTACCACGCGTTGGATTATCGCACGTTGGATTACCACGCGTTGGATTACCACGCGTTGGATTATCGCGCGTTGGATTACCACGCGTTGGATTACCGCGCGTTGGATTACCACGCGTTGGATTATCGCGCGTTGGATTACCACGCATTGGACTACCACGCGTTGGATTACCACGCGTTGGATTACCACGCATTAGATTACCACCCACTGAATTACTACGCGTTGGATTACCACGCATTAGATTATCACACATTAGAATACCACGCATTAGATTACCACGCGTTGGATTACTACGCGCTAGATTACCACCCTCTGAATTACTACGCGTTGGATTACCACGCATTAGATTACCACGCGTTGGATCACCACGCGTTGGACTACCACGCGCTAGATTACCACCCACTGAATTACTATGCGTTGGATTACCACGCGTTGCATTACCACGTGTTAGATTACCATGCGTTGAATTATCACGCGTTGGATTACCACACGTTGCGTTTCTATGGGTTGGACTATCATGCATTGGATTACCACACGTTCGGTTCCTACGTATTAAATTACCACACGTAAGATTATCACGCGTTGTTTTACCTCGCATTAAATTACCACGTATGGAGTTACCATTCGTAAGATTACCACGCATTAGATTACCAAACACCATATCACCACATAATTCATTACCATGCGTTGCAACGTTACGCGTTGCATTATCACACATTGAATTATTATACACTGCACCATAACTCATTGGAATACCACACGTTGGCCTGCTATGTTAGATTAACACACGTTGGGTAATCACGTGTTTGGTTACCACATGTTAGATTACGACCCGTTGCCTTACGCGCCTTACAATTTTTATGAAATGATAGCTATATTATAAGATTTGAAGTCCTTTTTCTTTTTATGAAATTATAGCTATATTATAAAATTTGAAGTCCTTTTTCTTTTTATGAAATTAAAGCTATATTATAAAATTTGAAGTCCTTTTTCTTTTTATGAAATTATAGCTGTATTATAAAATTTGAAGTCCTTTTTCTTCAGGTAATATTGCAGTACAATTTTCTAATATCAAACTCATAAAGTAATAAACAATCTTTGTTCATAAAAGAAGAATAGAAAATGTCAATAACCGGATCGATAACTATCTTGCACATACATTCGCAACAACGTCCAGTATAAGTTTATTGAAAGGAAGTGAATATCGATAGCCGGGAGGAGTCCATCTTCCTAAAACCGTAGCAAGGGTCAGATTGAGCATAAGAGGGGGTGCGTCTAAAAGTGAAGAACAGCCAATGGTAGACGGTATTCGAATCGGAAAAACACTTTGCAGAGAATAAAGGCGTATAAAAATATTTATGGGACACGAACAAGAATATTTTATCGTCGCTGAATGCGCGCGTGTTTATTAAATATTTATGCCCGCCGCGCGAAACATTTTTCCTTTGCTCCGTGTAAATTCGTTCTCTAAACTCTCTCCCTCGGTTGCCACTCAGCAATGCGAACTTCCTGTTTTTTTTATCCCCCTCCTGGAACCCCGGCTACGAAGACACAACGTTTGGAAATGGGTTCTCCCGTCGACGGAATTGGATTTTAATTCGCATTAACTTCCCACCGTGGACTACGGTTTGATTTTCTCCTCTTTGATTCTACCCGAACGAGTGCAATATTTTCGCTTAGCCTTCCGCGTCAAGCTTCTTTATTCTCTCGCTTTCTTTCACCTTTTCCTTACACTTTTTTTCCCCCTTCCTTCCTTTTTTCCCGATGTTCCTCCCTCTTTCTTCGTTTTTCCCTTTTTTTATAACCGACCGAGAGGAGGGACCTCGCTCGGTAATTTCTCTCTCCTCGATAAAAGAAAAGCTTTGTCATCCGCTCTTATTTTCCGAGTTAATGGATTGTTACGCGCCACGATAATGGAGAATATTTCGCTCGCGAATGAATGCCATTTAATATTATAATTTTTAAACGAACATTGTTCTTCCCCTACTTTTTTATCTCTCGAGAAACTTTTCTCGGGGGTTTGTCGCGCAAATTGTAATAATCCGTCGATGAAGTCTTCTGCTAAAACGGTGCTGGATCGTTCAATTACTTTTATAGATTTCGCGCTGTTCCAAAATACGAAGGAACACGATAGGCCATCGTGCATTATGTGTAGTTTACGCGATACTAATGTTTGGGTAAATATACATTACAAAGGGATTAATTCATTTACTAATTAGCAATGTATGTAGTAGACTCGATTGGCCATTCGTTTGTCAACTAACCGTGTGTCGTGCCTAGGAATAATGTATAGTAACTCTCGGATAACAACGTTGGTGGACACTACGGCTTAACGTGATTAACGTTAAGACACCTTTGAATATCTGCATAAATCGATTTTGGAGAGATAAAAAATGCACGAGAAAATATTAATTAACCGATAAATGAATTTCCCGAAGTGCGAACTAATTATTAGAGAGTTGAAATTCAGTGAAATATAGATTGGACGGTGTAAATTTATAATGACAGTTGGGTTCATATTTTGCCAGCGACTGAACGAGAAATAAACGAAACGACAACGAAATTCAGTGTGTTTCGTAAATCAAAAGCACACGAACGAACCGTTCGCGGATGCATTATAGAGGGCAAAATACACATATCTCCGGCGGTAAACACGCATGACAAGCGATGTAATTAAAGCTGAGTGCAGCTAAACGACATCGAGCTTGGGACGGCTTGATTATTATTGCCCGGCCCAACATTTCGACCCGATTCTGTCAAATATAGCCACCTACGTAATTTTGTATCGCGAATATTAAACCATTAGGTGTAATGACCGATGCCAACCGAGCAGCGCCGCCACCAAATTCAGCGGGCCAATCGCCATCGACCAATATCCGATGATTACCCTATTACCGATCGATTCGATCCAATTTCAAAATTTTATATTTTTTTTTCAATCAATTTCATTGACCATCGCGCTATGGACAATGATTTTAATGATCGGAAGGGTTTGTTATGTGGGTGAGTGATTGATTTTGAGAGACATTTGGTGGGGATTAATTGTTATTATATGGGTGAAAAATGTGGAGGTTATGGAACATAAATGTTGGGGTGTGTGCATCAGGCATGCGTTGAATTACTGTTGAATTTTGTCACGCGTTGGATTATTGCAAGTTAGGTTACCACTCGTTGGATTACTACGCGTTGGATTACCTCGCGTTAGATTACCACCCGCTGAATTACTACGCGTTGGATTACCACGCGTTGGATTACCACGCGTTGGATTACCACGCGTTAGATTACCGTGCGTTGGATTATCACGCATGGGTTTACCACATGCTAAGTTACTACGCGTTGCGTTACCACGCGTTAGATTATTACACGTGAGATTACCACCCGTTAGATTACTACGCGTTGAGTTACCACTCGTTGGATTACTACGCGTTGGATTACCACGCGTTAGATTACCACCCGCTGAATTACTACGCGTCGGATTACCACGCGTTGGATTACCACGCGTTAGATTACCATGCGTTGGATCATAACGCATTGGATTACCACACGCTAGGTTACTACGCGTTGCGTTACCACGCGTTAGATTATTACACGTGAGATTACCACCCGTTAGATTACTACGCGTTGAGTTACCACACGGTGGGTTACTACGCGTTGGGTTACCATGCGTTGGGTTGCCACGCGTTGGATTATCACACGTGAGATTACCACCCGCTGAATTAATTCGCGTCGGATTACCACGTGTTAGATTACCACGCGTTAGATTACCATGCGTTGGATTATCACGCATGGGGTTACCACACGCTAGGTTACTACGCGTTGCGTTGCCACGCGTTGGATTCTCACACGTGGGATTACCACCCGTTAGATTACTACGCGTTGCGTTACCACGCGTTGAGTTACTACGCGTTGGGTTTCCACGCGTTGAGTTACCACGCGTTGGATTATCACACGTTAGATTACCACCCGTTGAATTACTATGCCTTATAATACCACGCGTTGGATTATCACGCATTAAGTTACTACACATTGGGTTACTACGCGTTGGATCATCACGCATTGAGTTACCACACGTTGGATTCCTACGCGTTGGATTATCACGCATTGTGTTACCACACGTTGGGTTCCTACGCGTTGGATTATCACGCATTGGGTTACCACACGTTGGGTTTCTACGCGTTGGATTATCACGCTTTGGGTTACCACATATTGGGTTCCTACGTGTTGGATTACCACATGTAAGATTAGCATGCGTAGAATTACCCCGCGTTATATTGCCATACATAGAGTTACCATGCGTACGGTTACCAAGTACCATATCTCAATGCATTACTTTAACCAACAAATTATTACGCACTGAACCATTACTATTATTTTTCAACGAATTATTACGCACTAAACCATTACACTGTGGCGACAAGGAAAGTTCCGAGTAGAAAGCGAGGTCTGAATTTTGTCTGGAACCTTTTGATCCGTCGAATCATTAAGTTGTAAATAGTTTCGCCCCGTTCTAAAAATGTATTTTTCTCAACGGGGTTCTAACCTAACCGCCGAAGCTATGGCATCGTGCCTTTTGTATAAATAAAGTCTTTCGTCACAAATATATTTTTATTCATTCGCGTAGATCACCTCAACACGTTGAATTATCACGCGTTGGATTACTACGCCTTTGCCTACCTTGGATTATTACACGTTAGATTATCACGCGTTAGGTTACCACACGCTGAATTATTATTCGTTAAATTATCACGAATTGAATTACCAGGTAATATACACTGAAACGCGTTGTATTTCCATATATTACATTACCAGTAATTGTATCTCTGTTCTTTATACATCCACGCATTGAATTACCACGTATTGCATTACAACTTGAACACCAAACCCCGCGTTACTATACTCGTTTCATCTAATACAAAAGCATATTACACACTCGTTAACAAATAAAATTAAAATTACTTTGGGTATTAACAGCCCAGTTAATAGTCAGTATTTCGACTCTTGCGAGATACCTGTTCCGTTATTGCCTGAATACAAATTGCAGTCAGTCTGTGGTACGCAAAATTTCATTCCGTTCTGTTCCACGCTTCGGACATCGTCGCGTAGAGTATTCTGCTGAAAAGCCAATATCGTGTAATTAAATTTTCAGCGATTCGTTAAGAAGAAACGAGATTGCACCCGCGGAAAGTGAACGATTTTCCACGTGAACATTTTTTTTATCCGAGCAAAAGTAATAATTCTGGAGGATCGATCGATTTGAGTTGAAGCGTTCAAAATTTCATGTCGAGAAGGACGTAGATACTCGATTCACGGTGCTGATAACGCATCCGTTTCTGTAGTTTTTTTTTTTTCGTCGAAAACGGCATCGACACGCGATTCGCGCCAAGAGACCGTCAATTAAATTTAATTGTTCCGGCAACTTTTGCCGTGGAAGCTGTCGGAGGGCTCTTGAACACGAACCTGTAATTCGACGTCTGATGGATATTTGGCCCGGTTTCCGGTACGAGTATTTATTCGCACGCGCGGTATCGTAAAATTGGAACGGTATGGGAGCACGATCGAAACAAAATTAACACTTTAATGGTCGTGGAAATATTAGGTCATCCAAAACGCCCCTGCCACCTGCTATATCTTTCGTAACGCATTATACGTGCAAATTAATTCCGTACCCCTCTTTCGATGTTGATGAGATGCGAAATTCATCTGCATCTCTGATATAAATTATTTCCTCTCTACGAATCATCAGTCTTCTTTTTAACGACACAGAAATATTTTTTCACTTCTTTAAAAGTCTATGAAATTCAAAAGAGTTTGCACCGGTCCAACGTTCAGCAGAGTGAGAATTATCGTATATTTCGTATTTTTGCTTCAACATGTGTCGATACCATATACGAATCTTTGTGTAGGCATTAATGAAAGTAATCAAATATAAAAAGGTTCAAATATAAAATATTTCCAACAGCTCGAAAAGAACCGTGAGGGTATTAATACTAAAACCGTACGAAAATGTAATATTAATTTGAAATAAAAAGCCGATTAATCGAACGCCCTGTTCAATTACCGTTGAAAATTCCTCGGCTATAATTATTAATTCTGCACCGTACGAGAGGGTATATTAAATGGAAGGGCATTCTCTACGACACGGGCGTAACAAAGCTCGCTGAAATTGAACGAAAAGTAGAAAGTTACAGCGCAACCACTCATGGAACTTTGCTACTTTGCCATTGAAATTCGTGGCCCGGCAGCAATTCCGCAATACATTGTCGAAAGTTTCGCTCGACGAACGTAATTAACGATCGTCGAAATTCACGATTTGTTCGCCCCGATCGAAACACAAAGAGGCGAAACAGGGGCGGAGGAGTGGGTCGGAGATCCTCGGCCCTTATTCCCGTTCCCTTTTGGCCAGGACCTTCGTATCGGGAATCGCCTAACGAGTCGGAAAAATCAAGTCTCCTTTGGCTGCCTCGAACTCCGCTTTTTGGCCCCGTCCCTCCGATAATACATGTCTAATTAACCATAAAAATAACGAGATTTTAGCGGGCAACTTTATCGAAACGAACATCGAAATTGATTTCCCGATCGTGTCACGCGTTGAAAGGAGAATGGACCTTTTCAGGGACCAAAGAAGCCTTTTACTGTAACTTTGTTTCTACGGTAACTAAAACGGTTTCTCTCTGTTTTCTGATCGTGAATGATATCGCTGCTATTCAAAACTGTGGACGTTGAGAAATATGTGTATAAAATATATGAGGACACGTATAATACTGCTGGTACTTATTTATCGTATTAACAATGAAGTTCTGTTCGTTTTTCAAATAAAGAAACAATTAAAGGTATACATTATAGGGACAGTAATAGATATGGTTGCTGATGTGAAAATTTATTCGAGTTACACAATGCAGGACATATGTACACATATGTGAAGCGTGAAATACATATGACATATGGAAATAAAAATGTATATTTTGCAAATTAATTTTTTACTCCATAAATTGCATCTTAATTCTACTGTTGGGTTAATAATCATGTATTAAAAGTGTCATTTAAACATCATTCAACATCATAACAATAACTGTTATCCATTAAATAGCATAACATATCTTTAGACCCATATTGGTCTTCTGAAACGATCATATCAAGATACGTCAAGAGTCATTGAAAATCGCATTGTGATTTTAAGAAAAGATAATAGGAAAAGAAAGACAGGCAAAGATTTGTCAATACACAGAAGAAGAAAACGGATGACTATAACGAGAGAGCGTAAATCGGCCATAGGCAGGCACAATGCGAAGCCTAACGAGACAAATCTGACGTCGCACCCTCGGGCCACTCGCTTCTTCTTCCTCCGCTTGGCAACAACCTCTTCCTCGCTGTCTTGCCGAAGCTCTCCGACAGAATTCTGGCTTTCCGTCTTCCATCTTCGTCATTTCGACACTACTCGCCACGGTATTATTTTCGGGCTTAATGAGACGACGTGGTGGGCAAGTATCCAAAATGCTAAACAAACACGTTGAACGTGGGGGATTTACGGAAAAATTGTTTGTTGGGATCGACTTTTTATTCTTTAGATCCTGCTATTGCTTTAGGTTGAACATTTCAATCGTTCTAATAAGGCTGGGATCAAATTAAATAGGTACTCAAGTTGGTTAAATAGGTGTGATTGTTAAATAGGTACCCGTGTTGGTTAGATAGGTGTGATCGTTAAATAGGTACCCATGTTGGTTAAATAGGTGTGATTGTTAAATAGGTACCCATGTTGGTTAAATAGATGTGATCGTTAAATAGGTACCCATGTTGGTTAGATAGGTGTGATCGTTAAATAGCTACCCATGTTGGTTAAAATAAATTGCTACTGTTAAATCTTGAAGAGGTTCAAGATACATAGTGAAGCGATAACAATAATTTCGTTCATTGCAAAGCAATCATTGTACGATAGAATTGTCTGCTTACTGAGCCCCAAATATAAGAAATTATCGAACAATTACTCCAATGTTTCATTTCATATGTAATATGTATTATGTCGAACAACTATTCCATACAAAAGCATCGTATACAGTAAAATGCATTTACTGTACCCCACATATTTATCCCCACTATATTATAAGCTCTTTGCTCCAATATTTTTCCAAGTGTATAAAGACAACAATCTTTCCAAATTTCAGCAAGTTCCCCTGAGCCACGCAACTGCCCGTACCTCGGCAAGTTCACAGTAACCGGCGTGAACCGAAACCAGCGTAACATCCGTGAGAGTCGTAGAAACCAGCACCAAGACGGGGTGAGACGCGACAGGGAGAAGGTTCGACACGCCCAAGAGCGTAGTCAGGAGGACCGCCGAAGCCGGAAGCTGGATTTCGAGGCGGAGAAACGTCGCGCGAACAACGAGTACTTGGTCCACGAGCGAATGGGCAGACGAGCCAGGTCGAATCGCAACAGCAGAAGTCATCGAGATCACAGCCTCGAAGAAGCGTCCTCGAAGCGTAGTCTGGACATCGAGGACCTCTTACTGGAGCGCTCGTGGTCGAAGGTGAGAAGATCGGACGTACAACGAACGACCGAGATTGCTACAAGGTCGAAGGTCAGGAAGACGCGAGACCTTGAAAGAACGCGCAAGAAAACGAAGAGAAGCCCGAAAATGGAGGATTTCCGGGTGGACGCGGACGATTTCGCGATAATCAGGCAATTCTGGACGACCGATTTCGACGACGATGGATCGAGCATCCTGGACGTTCAGGACGATTACTTCGGCGATTACCCGGACACTGCGGACCTCCCCAAAAAGAGGTCCGACCTGCAGGAAATGACGTACGAGGTTCTCGGTAGGACGAGGAGAGACGTCGAGGAGTTGGACGATGGTTCCTTTGAAAAGAGAGAGAAAAGGGAGGAGGATATTTCGAGATGCAGCTCCGAAGTCACTACTATCACCATTGGGTGCTCTACCGCAGACAGAATGGAGTTCCAGACGGACTGCGTCGAAGACAACGCGATTGGTGAGTGACATCTCTTGGAAAAAATTATCTGGTTGATCTGAAGATCGTCTTAGAAATGTTTCAAATTTTATCCGATAGCCTGATCGAAACTTTGATTTGCTTTGTGGTATTAAATATTTAGCTCTGCTGGTTAGATAATGAACGTTTAATAGAATTTTACTGTATTCGAGAAGTTGGATTGTTTTTTAATCTTTACTGTACACCAAACTCCATCGAAAGTTCAGGCTTCATCTTCTCTAGCTCATTAATCTCTACGCGTTCCTTTTACTAGTTATAATTTTAAGAACTTCTATTTTAAAACGTTTAAAGAATATTTGACATTTTTTAAGACGTAATGTGATAAATTAAATGTGACAGTTGTTCGAACAAATTTCTATACGTGGAGTAAAAGGTAAAACAGTAAAGGTGTCTGACATGATATTAACCCTCGGATGGCGGTTTCTAAGATACCTTTTATCGGTTATCTTGTAAATGCGAAAGGTATTTATACGGAGTTACCTTAATTAGACCATCGCCTGCGTTCGACCATTACTGTACTTGACACGCATAAGTAATTATCGCCGTGTGATAGGCAAAACAGTTCCCTTTTTTCCTTCGCAGGTATATTTTAATGAGTCGTATCCTTCACTTCTGCAGTGTTAACATACTTATAAATAACATATTCTAGAATTCCAGTTTCATTTCACAATCGTTTAAATTCGAATTTTCCTCACAAGACGCAGTATCTTGCACGGAGAATTTAAGGGCGCAATAATTCAAACCCCGTTTGATATCTGATGAGAGAATCGCAGGGTTGGGTCACGATAGACCTTGGCGGTGCCATCCGAGGGTTAAAATCCGTTCAAGGATCGCAATCCATTCAACGACGTCCGAAATGTCTGAATTATCAAGAGTAGGAAGTCTCGAGACTCGTCGATAATTAAAATCGCATTAACGATAGAGCGCCGTGCAGTGTACAGGGTGTCTCGCAAAATGCGAGTAAAAACTCCAGCAACTCCGTTTAATAAGCTAACACGGTAACTTAAAAATTGAAAGAGATTTAAATGTTGAAGAGTCCATGTTTGATTCTTCAAGGTCTAAAGTAAGTAGTGAAAAGCTCTTGGCTCTACTTGTTTTCGACCCAGTACATTTGAATGACCCCAACAACTCCTTGAAAGCACTGCAAAGAACCATTAAACTATTCTTCTGCTACTGTATTATAATGAGCAAAGGGTCCCGCAGCAAAAGTGCATTACCCGATGGCTCGCTCGGTTTTCGCGTCCAGAATCGCCGCGGTCCCGTCAGCGAGCATTTCGCAGCGAGACACCCTGTAGATCCGTTTGATCGTAACAGCAGTCGAGCTTTTATTTCGCCGGCATTCAGCCCCGAAGCTTGTCAAAGTTTATTTAAAGGATAATGGCACTCGAGGGGGTAACGAGCGGCTCGAGATACCTCCCACCATTATCCTGAAAGTTGGTTCGTTCCGTTGGAGTTCGGGTAAGGAGGACGGCCGCTTTCTCTTTCGCAGCTTACTCGTGCCACGGTAGATGGTTCGACGCCGAGGGCACCCAGTTCGTGATCGCCACCCAACTGGCGCCAGGCACCACCTGGACCAACGAGAACAACAGACCTCAACCCTATAGGAACAGCCGTAGATTGTGCTTCATGTACAAAGAAAGCGGCGGAGTTGTCAGTTTGACTGCCAGCGAGGTGGCCTGTCAAAGAGGGATACCCCCGCCGCCTCCGATGTTGGCCTTCAACGTTACCAGCACCGGTGAGTACCTCGTCTTCTCCCTCTTCTTCCTTCTCAACCACTTCGAGTTCTCGAGCATCCTTACCGAGTCTTCGCGAACCTAACTGTTTTGTGTTCGACCACTTTGTCTAGTCTAGACGTTTCTACCAAACGACGCAGTGCATCCACTTACACTTTGTAATTTTGGCTAACAAACCGTGATAGACATTTTCAAACATCTCTTCACTGTTTTATATAAAATTACCTTAGTTTCGCAAATCATGAACAACCTTTTGAAGTATCTAATTAAACATTAGAGTTAGAGTATGCACTGTTGAATTTTCATTTAGTATGCTTTCGTAAAGATTTCGAAGATAGAATTCTTGAATTATTATTGAAGTGAAGTTCGGGTATAAAGAAACGTAAAATTGTTACAGGTCAATGCATGGAAGAGAACAGGGGCTTCGTTGCTCGATCGACGTACCTGATGATCGTCATCCTGACGGCGGTCGTCGCGATATACAGGTGATTCTAATCGAACGGAACGATCTCGCGACCGTTAAACCAACCTTTGTAATCTACATTACTGGACACCGTGCTTGGGTGACGAAACAAGGTGGTACACGTGTATAAAAAAATCTATATATATATTATATATATACAATCGCCTTGGTCGCGAGTCACCGAAGAGGATCGGTCGAGCGTGCGGGCCAGCAGGGAAGAGACTGCTCGAAGAGAAGCTGAGATCGATTCCTTGGGATCGAACGCTCGTGTCCGTAGCTCTTGCTAGCCTCTCTGATCCGTCGGGTGAAATTCGTGCTCGTAGCAGATTATTTCATTGAACGGGCGCGGAAGAAAAACAGAGGACAACCCTGAAGAAACAAAGAGAGTGGTCTAGTCGAGATTGGCGTTCCTTCCAGAGGACAGGTTATACACTGTGATTCCGATTCGACACCCAGCTACAGCGACTGTACTCGTCTGTAATAAAGAGACAACAGACGAAACTCTTGATTCTTTCCGTGTAAGAGGTGGTCCCGCTTCGTCCAGGCTCACCGACACACGGGAGAAATAAGAGGATGGAAGGTCGTCGGTGTATCCGATCAAGATGAACGTTTTCTGGATAGGAGGAAAAAAGGTTGGAAGAAAGGATGCCGTTGAAAGGAAGTTCCGGAAGTAGTAGGAGGAACTGTTTGTTCCTGGACGAAGTTCGAGAGTAGCGGGGGCTCGTGATTCGAGCGCGAATTTCCCCTGGCCAGTAGGTTTTTTTACCGATGTAGCTCGTAGGCACTAGCTAATTAAAAATCAGGTAAAGCTAACGAAGTACATTACACGACGTTTCGTTTTCTTTTCATTTTTATTTCCTTTTTTATTGTATGGTTAGACCATATCACGAGCGAGATTACGGCGCACGATCGATCGGGCTCTCGAGAACAGTTGAGTCTCGTTTTTTAGTTAGTAAGACGATCGACCCCCCTGGTGGTCGATATCTTTTAAGGTAGATACTACGTAGGGAATAAGCTTTAATAAGGGAAAGCGAGGAGAACGGTTTACACGGCAAATATGTTTTGCATCGGATTCCCTTCTTTCTTTGCGTCGAGCACACTGTTCAGCGAGTGTATCGTGTATTTTGTAAGCTGTAATTATAACACTGTTTAGATAAAGGGGATGTAGTGTGCTCGAGAACGCTCGAAACATTTGCGATGCTTTCACTCCATAACCAAACTGAATTCGTACATTTTCAAAACGATTTAATCGACTCGAATTAATCGACACTTTGGCTGCAGATATTTAAGGGTTAATCTTTTTATATACCTTCTTTACGTGGATGTTCAACAGTTACATTGTTCCTTACCCTTTAATTTCTTGCTAATTTAAGACAAGATAAAGTGACGCAGAACCAGAAGAAAGAAAGTACTTCAGGTTTAAGTCCGAATTAATCCGAACATCATCAGAGTGGTAATTGGAAGCCATAGTGTCGAATGTTAAATCCATAAGCAAACAGATGCAGTTCCATCCGATTGGATCTAAACTCGCCTCGAATGGGTTTTTTGGGCAACGCAGACAAGCCCCAGGCGAAATTCAATTACCACGCAAAATATTAGCGAACATATTAAAGGTTGATTGCTCTGCAGCTGTTATGTAATAGCTACAAAGGGCTGTTAGCCGTGTTATAGCTGAATGTATGCCGTAACTATTATATAATAGCTGTAATAGCCGTTGGCTGTTTTAATAGCCAACCGACGATAAGAGGCGAAGGAGAAAACGTATTTCAAAGCTTTTCCGGCTAACGAAGCTTGTGTTATTTTTCTATCGTATACGATTACAAACAAAAAAAGGAATGGACAATGGCGTCGCTCGTTCGCGATGTTTCGAGCGTTCGAAATAAAAAATGCTCGATAGTTTGGGTTTATTCAAAATACGAGGGTCATTCAATAAATAGAGACAAACAAAAGTAGCTTTCAAATGGTTTTCTCCGATGAATGTAACAATTTGTGAGCTTTTCGTATAATCCCTTTCTCGTAACTAAACTATTGTTTCGTTACTTAATTGGTTTTTCAATCACTTTTGGATATTCACAAATTTTCCGAACTCTCGAATTCAGAAATTTTTAACAGAGGAGTTGGAAAAAAAATTAGCTAGATCTAACCTCAGCAAATGACTTCGGACTGCGTCGATATCTTCAAAATTAAAATAACAGTGTTTTATTCATCTAATATTTGAAGTTAATTAAAAAGCACGAATATCCATTGATCAAACAATTGTCTATATTTAACAAGAACAATATATGTTTTAGAAATGGCTGTTCTCTAACTACGACCGTTTGCCTTTTAAATTATTGAATGATCTCCACTTGTACAGGTGAAAATTGCTGCCGGGTAAAACGTTCTTTGAGAGCGATCGCGAAAGGTGAGAGACTACAGATGAATTTAGATTCTTAGATAATTTCTGTAAACTAGTTTCTGCAACTTTCGTATAAATTTGAATACATTCACACATCAAAGTATAAGTTGGCCCTGCTTTACCGAGGAAATTCCTTCAAGAAAATGAAGAATGTTGACGTGTTATCGACTCTTACAGAGTGTTTCTTTGAAGGATTAAATCGAAGTATACAAGTATATAGTCTCATAACTGTATGTCCCTGAAATGGGGGGTAGCTGACGAGATTCTGAATAAAATTTCCCTTTGCAAAAATGGGATACGAAGCTTCGTATTTGAATTATTAAGGAAAAACGCGGACCAATCAGAGCGCGAGGATTACACCCGCGCAGCCATTAGATTTGAGGCTGTCGCTCTCGCGTCTGCGCATGCGTCTCAGCCAATAGGCTCGAAGCTGCCGCTCTCGCGTCTGCGCACGTGTCTCAGCCAATAGGCTCAAAGCTGCCGCTCTCGCGTCTGCGCACGCGTCTCAGCCAATAGATTCGAAGCTGTCTCGCGTCTGCGCGCATCGCGCTCTGATTGGTCCGCGTTTTTCCTTAATAATTCAAAAACGAAGCTTCGCACCCCATTTCTGCAAAGGGAAATATTATTCAGAATCACGTCAGCTACCTACCATTTCAAGGACCTACACTAATTGTGACCCTGTGTTTTACAGTACTTATCCAAGAGTTTAAATTCGTCTTCATATTGACACCAACTGTATACACGGAGAAGAGCGTGTCAAAGTGTTAGAGAGATAATTCAATGCAATACAATCGACTCGAGTAGTAGAATTATTTGGAAGAAGGGAGAGAAGAGAGACATTAAGGAAGATTCAGAGCCCATAAATTCCATATTGCTTTTTTAATCGAAAAATGTTTCATCCACGAATTCCATACATCCGATTCCTATGGTTTTACTTCTGTACCAGAACGTCAGACTCGATATACAAAAAGACTATATCGTTCAGTCCAGTAAAAGCTGTGTAAAAGCAATATAAAAACTGTTTGTAAACATGGGTTTGAAATTTAAAAACGTTTAAACGAATGCTATCATGTTTTTCATTTTCCAACGTGTGTTTTCCTTTCAAATAAACAAGAAAACTGTTTCGTTTAATAGAGTTATAAATTCAGAAATTAAACTTTTTCCAGCTTACATTTCTTGCAAAAAGGAGACACTTTGAAGTTTCATTTGCTTATGTTTTCATATGTGGGTAGAAATATTTGCTTCGTAAACGTTTGAATATAGGCACTAAGCTTTTTTTCAGTTTGTTATAAATACACGTATCTAGCAATTGACTGATTAAGGGAAACAGGAGATACGCAATAATTGAGCGATGGATAACGTTCAGATATCAAGTGCGACTCACCCCGATTTTAGTTTTATTATTATATCGACAATAATTTGTTGCCACGATCGCAGATTACCCTCTGAGTTATATCCGGTGTTCTCGATATGAAACGTTCTATCGATTGCCAGAGATTCTGAAAACGGCTAAATATTAATGCAAATATTTCTGGTATTTCAAGAACAATACACCGGCCGTTTCAACGATTCAATTAACTTCCATCCAGGGAACGGACAACGATGGGCAATTTCAAACGGCAGCTAAATTTATTTTCATCGCCACTTCCAGGATATCGGTGTTCCTCGGACCCGTTCCGCTTTTAACAGTCCCGAGCCCGTTTATCGATTTCAATAAATGCCACCACGGTTTCACCGCGACGGGAAAATCAAGTTGTGATACGAATAACATCGCCCGGAAATGAGGTGATATTTTGTTGATACGTGGCAACGCTCGAAAAACTACCGACCAATTATAGCTTTCGGTCTTCTCGTTTCTATCGTATTTACAGAATATTTCATTTCTCATCTTCGGTACATTTTTCGAGAACTTATCTCTGGAGTACATTTTTTATCTGGAAGACTTGGTACATTTTTTTCTCTGGAGAACTTGGTACTTTTTTTCTCTGGAGAACTTAGTATATTTTTTTTCTTTGGAGTACTTGGTACATTTTATAATTCATTCCATAACAGAATATCGACTATCATATAATTATCCGATAGACAAAGTCTTCATGTGAGAAGCGTCACATGACTTGTATCGTATTAACAGAAAATTTTATTCTTCAAATCTTTGGTACATTTTTTTCTCTGGAGAACTTGATACATCTTATAATTCATTTCATAAATAAATATCGACTATCACATAATTATCTGATAGACAAAGTCTTCATGTGAGAAGCGTCACATGACTTGTATCATATTAACAGAAAATTTTATTCTTCAAATCTTTGGTACATTTTTTTCTTTGAAGAACTTGACACATCTTATAATTCATTTCATAAATAAATATCGACTATCATATAATAATCTGATAGACAAAGTCTTCATGAGAGGAGCGTCATATACCTTCAGTTTCAATATTCTTGAACAAGTTCCAATTTTTACAAACAAATTATTAAAACATACACAGGTTTTATGAATCATAAATTTCTTTAAATCGTTGACATAATAAGTAATGAATATAAATTGTCATGAGACGATAAATAAATCGAAAGGGGAAGAACTAACGGCCAGACGGCCGAACCTGTAAAGTGTAAAATTGTAACTGTGATGGATTCCACGTGCCGTCGTAACAGAGCCACAAATTCCCCTTTCTTTTTTACGTTCCTTCCAGATTTGCTCTGAATCTTCCTTACTATGATATTGGTCGTTTTCGTTTTTCTTTACCACGCGTCGAAGAGAAGTCTCGAGGAAAGATTCCTTCGGAAACGATTATTCGAACGTAGATTTATCGATGGAACAGCGGGAAGTTGAAAGGCTATATCGAGAATATTGAGAGACAAATTGGCCACTTGTTCGACCGGAAGAATAAAAGGGTTGTGTCAGATATTTTATTCCTTGCAAATTCCTATCGATTGAAATAAAATATTTTTAACGAATTACGAGCTTCATGTATGTTTAACCCTTTCGTTGTGTACACGATTGAAATTACAGGTTACAGATTTTTTGGACGCCATAATGAAAGGGTTAAAAAACCTATTGCGAGTTAGCCACTTTCTGTACCACAAATGTAGGTATATACAGGTACTGAAACATTGAATTGAATGGGTGTTTACACACTGCGACGAGCTATAGAGTACATAGTGTGAAAGCAGCGACTGTGAGGGCGCCACGAGCATGGACGCTTTAGATCTACGGGTGCTTTCACACTACAACGCGTTTATAGCACAAAAGATGGCGTCAGTACATTTTAAAAACTGCAGAAGTAGCTTCTGACGGAAGGTAAATTACGAATTCGACCTATTCGTAAATATTTTCTGTAGTGTCACTTGAGTCGATCAGAAAGGGTGTCTTGTACACACACAATGTTAACGACCATGTTAATTTGACATAGAATAAATGTAGTAAAGTAATAGTGACTATTGAATTTCTTCCATCAAGATGGTAGTAGTCGAATAAGAGAGTGGTCAATTTGAAAGATGCGAACCCGAGACCGAAGGAATTTTTCCGCAGACCTTCGAGGCGCTAACGTAAGCAATAAACTCACGCAACGGCTCAACCGTGTACGAAGGATGTTGCGTGTCACGAGAAGCTGTTGTATACCAGAGATGTTCTATTATATTGGTTTGTCCAATCGGGGATTTTCGTGACAGCGAAAAGAGGAAGGACAGAGAGAAACCGAGACAAGTGGATACGGACCGATCGATCGCGAGATAGAACGCTACGATATTATTGTAACTAATACAGAGTCTATATTATATTATTGTACAAGCGCATCTTTGTAATAATTAACCCGAACCGAGTGACGAGAGGAGACGAGAAAAAAAATGGGGGATGAAAGAGCAATGAGGCACGCGATAGAAGAGTACGCAACAGTAGACGACGAACGAAGCGAAATAAGAAAGAGACGCTAAGAGAAAAAAAAGATAAAAAAATGAAAGAAAAGCGTGAAAGCGAATAGAGAAGTGAAGCATAAAAGAAGCCAATCGCTATTTTAACACTTTTCCAATCGCGGTCAACGTAGTTTTTACGCCGTTACGCTTTCCTTCGTGTTCAGTTTACGACGCGGACGAGGATGGGCCTGTGATCCTTGGAAATTCCGCTCGTAACAAAGAAAAATCCTCGTAGCCACAGATTCCTTTATCCCAAATCGATCCCTTCTCTTCTCCACCCTCCTGTTTTTACCCTCTCTATTTTTATACTTTCAAGGTTCTGCTAATTTCTATTCCTTGATGGTTCTGACAAGGAGAGGTACAAAATTATGTCCTTCATTTTAATGAGCTTTTGCATTTTTACCAGGGATGAACAGATCTCTAGGATCTCTAGAACTGCCCTAGAGTTACTAGAACTGTTAAAGTAATCTCAACTACTGTGGCTTTTAATTTTTTTAAATAATTGAGCCTATAGATCTAGTATTTTCATACATTTTGCAATTTCAAGCTATGATAATACAACCCTAAAATTGTGAATTTATATGTCCGGGGCCTGGAAAGCTATATGTACGGCCCTGACCGTGACATGTTTCATGAACATGGCTCCCAGTGAATATGGTAATTTGGAAGATAATGACATTATGGTTTTAGTTGTAATTACAGCTCACACAGATAATTGTCGAAAATGAAGTAAACAATTCAATTTCCTTGTGCAATTGAAAGCAAAATTTGCAAATACGTTTCACAATTATTTACACAAATTATGCGAATGAACAAAAGTAATTTACTTGTAATTTGTGATGAACAATCATTACAATTTAAGAAATATTAACTGTACATTAATTGACTGTATGTTAATTCTTGATTGTAACATTTCAAACTTGAATATTTTCCCGCGCTTTGTAGATTTGAAATGTCACCGCTAGATGGTGCAAGATGGACAATGTAATAATTCAGATTACCGTAGTTCATAAAAAATAGATGAACTTCTTTGAGGTATCTAGGGTAGAAATTATTGATTTGAAATTTCCAAAATGTTGATAAATTTGCAAATAAAAGTAGAAGCCACAAAGATGTTGCAAACTTTCAATAATTGAAATTACTATAATTTATGAAAGACACAAGTTAGCGCAGAAAGCTAATTTTTTAAATGATTGAGTTGAATGAAGAAAGAAATTTTAGAGAATTGAAAAATTGGAAAAAAATTATACAAAATGTCCCTGTAGCCTTACGTTCCTGATTTCCTTATGTCAACGTAAAATTTGTAAACCGCGAAAAACAGCATGGAGTACAATGTGAATTATACAGGGACATTAATAATAGTATAATTTATTATGGTTGAAAAGCTCATTAAAATCGTGGGATATAAGGAGAGCTGGCGTTGCACGCTCGAAAGCGTCGCGCAAAAAACCCCTCTTTGAAAAAGCTCGCGTAAGAAAGGAAAAAAAGGAAGAGAAAAGTGAAAAGAGGCTTGGCCTTTTTTCGTCGAGAGGAAAATATCGAAGCGTAGAGAAAATGTCCGCGCGGTATGCGGTGGATCAAAGGCTCCTCTCTCAGAGGCGTCCATTTAATCGAGCGAAAGACGCTCCTTTTCAACAACCTTCTCGGAGAAGAGGTATCGTTCCGATCGATCGATCGACTTTCGTTAGGCTTCTCGACGAGTAAACGTCGTCGCGAGATCGACGAATTAACGAGCCACGGAACCGTTCTTTTTCCTCTTCTCTTAATTTCATTTTTTATTTTCCGTTCGTTTCCTCGGTAGTCGCCACCTAGCGGTTAGAGACATTGAACGATTAGCACCTTAGACGCCGTAACTTGTACCTAAGTGAAATTGCAGCGTATTTAGCGTAACCATAAGGTGAAACATAGCTCTTAAGGATTACTCTAGCCTGATAGGGGTGATAAGCTCATTGTGACAGCAATCAGATGCCCCGCGGTCGAATCGTGAATCCTTTTCTCCTTTCGAGCACGTTTCACGATCGACCATCTCTTCTTGCGAAATGAACCTCGATTCTGCCTTGGAGCGTACTTGGAAAAATGGAACACGAATTTGCATCGATCGAACAAACGCATTAATCTTTGAACGTTCCCTACGTTTAATATCACAGTCTCCATGATACCAATGATACATCGTGATAAATCACCTACAGCTTGCTTCAAAAGTGGCTCTCTTCAAAAGTACCAAACATAATGTCTTTTATAAAAGTATCAAACGTATCGGACATATGTTTTTTATCAAACATAAAAAACATTTTCAAACGTATCTATGCTATCAAATTTTTTTCACAATTTCAAGTATTAACATAAGTTAACATAATGATACTATGGTTCAAGTATTAATATAACAGAAGAAGAGGCAACAGAAGAGACAAAATGGCAGCTCAGAATAACAATGTAACATCATACCTCTTTATGTCATTATTGCCTCTGCTTTTACATCTTAACCCTTTGCACTCTGCTGTCCTCTTTGAGGGAACATTTTAAATGGCAAGATAAACTTTCGGAGTGCAAAGGGTTAATACCCCAAAATTATAAAGAAAATTTTACCTTACACCTAAATTATCTTTCAGATTTGTTATATCTTTGAAGCCACTATTAAGCTATCGCCTCAGAAACCACAAGATGACCTTATCCCTCAATATTTCATGTAAAGTTGCAGAGTTTATTTCTTCGAACATTTGAAGTACGGTTACGGTAGCAAAAGTCAAACATTAGAGAAGTGCAAATATCCGGATTGAGGATTTCAATAGAAAAGCCCGTAGAGCGACCTGTACGAGAGATCGAAATTCTGGAAGTTCGGCGGTCGCTTCCCACCATCACCGCAAATTACCGATTCAATGACCAATCAGGTTTGCAGAATTATACAAGTTCGATGTTCCACAAACCACAACCTTCCGATAAGAAAGTCGCTAAGCAGCTTGTTAAATTGTTGAATAATCGATTTCATTTTCTCCGTAGTATTTTATCTGTTAGACGAAATCGTGCGGGATTTCTGCGCATCTGTCACCTCAAGTGACACACACGCGATTATTCAATTTTTCAATTTAATCCAATTCACTACTTGTTAGTGCGATTACGGCGTTTTGCGCTGCTCTTTCTTTGAGGAAACGGAAAGGTATTTGGGAAGTTGATGATTTGGGTATTCGGAGATTAAGGTGGTGATTTTGGGGTGCAGAAATTTGGGGGGTTGAAAGTTTGAGGAGTGGGAGTTTTGAGAATGTGGGGATGGAGGGTAGTTAGAATTTGGGATTCGGGAGTTTGAAAGGGTGGAAATTTGGGGTGCCGGAATTTTGGGAATTAGGGAGTTGGAAATTGGAGAGTTTGGGGAATGCAGGAATTGGGGATTTGAGAATTTGGGAATTTGGAAATTTGGGGAGTGGAATTTGGGGAATGTGGAGTCGGAGGGTAGTTGGAATTTGGGATTCGGGAGTTTGGGAGGGTGGAGATTTGGGGTGTTGGAATTTTGGGAATTAGGGATTTGGAAATTGGAGAGTTTGGGGAATGCAGGAATTGGGGATTTGAGAATTTGGGAATTTGGAAATTTGGGGAGTGGAATTTTGGGAATGTGGAGTCGGAGGGTAGTTGGAATTTGGGATTCGGGAGTTTGGGAGGGTGGAGATTTGGGGTGTTGGAATTTTGGGAATTAGGGATTTGGAAATTTGAGAATTTGGGGAATGCAGGAATTGGGGATTTGAGAATTTGGGAATTTAGAAATTTGGGGAGTGAAAGTTTGGGAACGTGGAGTCAGAGGATATTTGGAATTTGGGATTGGGAAATTTGGAGGGGTGGAAATTTGGAAGGGTGGAAATTTGGAAGGGTGGAAATTTGGGGTTTTGAAAATTTCAGAATGAGGGATTTGGAAATTGGAGAATTCGGGGAATGCAGGAATTGGAGATTTGAGAATTTGTGAATTTGGAAATTTGGAGAGTTGAAAATTTGGGAATGTGGGGATCCGAGGTATTTGGAATTTGGGATTTTAGAAATCAGAAACTTGGAAATTAGAAAGCTCGGGGAATGCAACAATTACGAATTTGAAAATTTGAGAAGTTGAAAATTTTTAAATACTGAAATTTGTCAAAGAAAGAGAAGAGCAACCAAAGCATCCTAATTTCCAATGAAAGCTCCCAAAACTCCCAACGAAAAGCACCCAATAATGATCCCGAAAAAGGATGGTGGCAAGGGCCGTCCGTATTCTATTATTTTCGATTTGTTCGACACAAACAACGCCGAGGGATTTGATAATTATCAGAGCATCCCCAAACATCGTTACCGACCGACCGCCTACGCTCGCGCCAGCCAGCCTCTCGTCAAACATTATGCGCTCCGCTTAATGAGATTGATGCAATCGGCCGACGCATTTAATCCAGTTAATTTACATTGGGTCCTAATATCGCACGCGAATATTCCGCTAATGCAGTCGATAATGAGAAACAGAAAATTGCTTGCACAACCACCATCATCATCACTCTTCGTGTCCCGCCTAGCCTGATGATCGTTCTGCTTGCAAATTGCGTGTCCTATGTTTTTCTTCTTTTTAATTCATCCTACATCGTCGACAGAATTACGAAGGAAATTTGATCAGAAAAATACGTGGACGTTTGTTAGCTTTGGATCGTGAAATTTATTGAACCTGTGTCAAAAACAGAATGCGAGGTTAACGATTTTATGGGACCCGTCTAATGAGATTACGGGATTACTATGGCTGCCGCGGTTTATTATTCTCGTGAATTATGCGCAGTTCTTGAATATTCTTTGTCGCTGCTGTCACTGGACTTCGGGATTGGACACTTGGCAAAACGCGAAATAATTACGTATATTCGGGGCTGAAATTGATATAAATGTAATCCTAGATTACGGACGGAGAGTCTAATTGGAGGGTGATTAATTTGGAAGGACATATTTTACCTGGTTTGATTGTCTACCCCTTTTGCTGCCATCTTTGATCAAAATATGTATAATGTTTTATGGTCACAGATATGAAATTACAAATTGTTTGACATTACAAATGTTACGGTTTGTGTTTCTGTATATTGTTTGTTATACATTTATATGCAGTTTGAGTTTGGGGTTGCATCTTGATTAAAGAGGGAGAAGCACCTTTCAAGTAAGATCTTCACCATCCTTGAAGAGGTTAAATTAAATAATCTGTAAATTCTTTTAGACATCCGAAAGAAACTGTATTATTATGTAGTGTAACTACATTGTTATACAAGTATTATTTTGTATTTATTTTATTTTGCACCTGTGCACCACAGTCACTAATACAACAGTATATTTTTAACACGTGTCGAAGAAGAATTTCTCTTACGGTAAGGAATAATAACGAAAGGGTTTATTAGTCGATACATCAAGAGGGTGATTCTGGCTTGTCTCGAAATTCGACCCATCCCCTAACGCAACCCTTAATGATACGTGACGCATGCAGTTCGATTCGTCGTTCAAAGATTAGAAAGGCATATGGGGACGAACCCTGGCCCACCCTGTGTTCGGACTATTCCCCGTGTACGCTCCAGCGAATCGAGGAGGTTTTCAATCAAGGGACAATCATCCCTCGACGAGCAATCGAACCTTTTTATCAAATCATCAGCGGCCCGTCGTCGTTTCCCTTCTTCGGGCGAAACGTCAATGGCCGATCATCGAACAACGACGAGAATACTTTATCGCGACGGGGGTTTCTACGGAGCAATATACTGAGAGTGTGTGCGCGAGAGGGTATGAGAGAGATAAAGATGTAAGGGATGAAATTCGAGGGCTGGAATACCGCGACAAAGGAGGCAATATTTTCTGCGGACACAAAGCATACCAATCTTTCCGATACTTTGCTACGTGAATTCTTAATAAATAATTGTTATCGCTGTTGCAACCTTGAGGCGCAATAATTGCAATGTTCGATGATTGCAAATATTTTTTGTTCTTCGGTGAAAGTCACGAACGATTGAAAGCATGTTATCTTGAAATCCTTCGAAGGTTTGAGAATCTTTGGTCCACTTTGAATTTCTTCTTAAGCATGAATTATGGTGTCAGAATTTTCGAAACATTTATTTAGAACATGTCAAAGGACTTCAACCCCTTTCGAGATTACGAACTTATTTAACCCTTTGTTCAATTTATTTGATGTGTCAGTCAAAACTGACTGTACATAGATATAATCTTTAAACAAACAGTAAAAATTAAAATTTGAATATTTTATATTCAACGATCTTTGACAATGCATGTATAGTTGGAAATTTTTAATTGAAGAGTATTAAAAATTTTAGTAAAATCTGTTATATCTAACAGGCTCATCAAAGTACAAGGGGTTAATGATCTTTGACAATGCATACAATATAGTTGGAAATTTTTAATTGAAGAGTATTAAAAATTTTAGTAAAATTTGGTATATTTAACAGACTCATCAAAGTACAAGGGGTTAATGATCTTTGACAATGCATACAATATAGTTGGAAATGTTTAATTGAAGAGTATTAAAAATTTTAGTAAAATTTGATATATTTAACAGACTCGTCAAAGTACAAGGGGTTAATGATCTTTGACAATGCATACAATATAGTTGGAAATTTTTAATTGAAGAGTATTAAAAATTTTAGTAAAATTTGTTATATCTAACAGACTCATCAAAGTACAAGGAGTTAATGAATACAAAATGGAGCTCATAAAAATTTTCAAAATTGTCGAAATCTTTCGTTCAGAATAAAAATAAGAATCCCAAAAAATTAGCGATAAAAGAGCTTGGAAGATTATCGAATCACCGTAATAATTATTTAAAATAATTGAGCTCATAAAAATTTTCAAAAGTGTCGAAATCTTTCGTTGAGAATAAAAATAAGAATCCCAAAAAATTAGCGATAAAAGAGCTTGGAAGATTATCAAATCACCGTAATAATTATTTAAAATCAAAGTCTTGTTTGTGAAAAATTTCAACAAGGTTCGAACGAAGAGGAAATTTGCGAAGCATGTCCGAATTGTAAAAGCGAAATGAATGCCCGCTCAGAATGTACCCTCGCGCGACGAAGGTTCCAATCTGCTGTAACGTGCCCCGAACCGGGCCCTTGTTGTACGATTACGCACATATTAGGATACGCATGTATATAGATATACATAATATTATATACTACATTATATATTGTCGCGTACTGTATGTGTAATTTTGGAACTCGTGAGAAGTGTCGCATGTGAAACGCAGTTGCGTGTTTATTTGGACGACGAGACCGCGGGGCAATGGCGAAACGAAAGAAAACTACGTGTTTCGATTCGATTTTAACATTTAAACAGCTGGTTGATTGGACAAACAGAATTTTCTGTGTTTCTATGTTTTCTAATTGAAGGTCGCGGATTTTTGATGATGTTTGAAGGTACTTTTGGGTATTTAAGTATAATACGAGGTGTTATATTAGCACGGAAGCTCTGTGAAGATGAAGAAGGAGATGCTGGAATAATAAGAGAGCTGATATTCGTGCAATTTATTGAGGTCTACAAAGTATAAACCACGTGGTGTATAAAATTCACAGACTAAAGATCACAAAATTTATATTTATTTCATAGATTTCGAATCGAAAGTGCATAAACATCCACAAGCTAGTTATCGTTCGGTAAAACTTTACAGTAATGAATGCATTACAGAAATGAATGGAAAAGGTACATATGGAAGCTCGATATTTTCCTGCGCTCGGGGCTCTGCAATATAACAGCAATTTACGAAGAGTCAATTGTAAACATGAAATTACTCGATCAATCATTAAATGAATAATGCACCTACGTGAAAGGTTCGCAATCTGGGAAATTATCCAGCAGGAATATATCGAGACTCTGTCATATTCGAATAAGAAATCTCCTGACTAGAAAAGGTAATCGTAAAGAGAGGAAAAATGTAATTAAATTTGTCTAAAAGTGGTTCCTTCTAATCTTTCGATTATAATATATTTTTAAAAGTACTCGTTTATGCAGAGTTTTATTCTTCTTACGCTTCGTACAAACTTCGTAATTCTATAATTACGATACTGTATTCGAAATAATTTTGTATAAAAAATGACGGTATCATAAAAACAGTTCCTCCCGCGAAAATATCTATAAAAATGACGAGTCCAAAGGATAACATCCAACCAGTCGTTTAAGTGTTAATTAAATCGATCCGTGCGATCGGTGATCGAGGGACGACAGGTGCACGATCATCCCTTTCCAACATCCATGAACCCCAGTAGACCATCAAACTCACAAAAGAGCCTTCATCGATTAATCGTAGATGTATTTCACGAGAATGATTCATGAAGAGTTCGTTTAAGTCACAGTCAGACCACGAGGTAAAAGCGTGTCATTCCTTATTTAACTGATCAAGCCGATTGAGGACATTCCTGCCAGTAAATTCGCATCCACGATCGATCGTATCATTTTTCTGAGGCAGCGTAAAAACTTGCCTTTGAGGGAAGAGTACTGAAACGGTTTAATAGAATGTCGATTTACTGGTTGACAGTTATGGAGAATGCAATCAGAAAGGAGGAGAGCAAATCTGGTCTCTAGAGGTAACATGGCAATTGAGGGTGCAGAACCATTTGTTGATTTTCAGGGGTTTGGACAATTTGAAAATTTGAAATCAGATATAAGGAATTTGGGAATTTGGGAATTTAAGGAGTTTAGAATTTGAGGAATTTGGGATTCGGGAATTTGTGGATGGGGATGTAGAAATTTGGGACGTGTGAATTTAGGGGTGTAGGGATTGAGGGACGTAGGTATTTGGGGATCTGGGAATTGGGGGACGTAGGTATTTGGGGATTTGAGAATTTGAGGGTTTGAGAATTTGGAAGCTTGAGAATTTGGGAGCTTGAGAATTTGGGAGCTTGAGAATTTAGGAACTTGAGAATTTGGGGGTGTAGGGATTAGGGAGCGTAGGTATTTGGGGATCTGGGAATTGGGGGACGTAGGTATTTGGGGATCTGGGAATTCGGGGGTTTGAGAATTTGGAAGCTTGAGAATTTGAAAGCTTGAGAATTTGGGAGCTTGAGAATTTGGGAGCTTGAGAATTTGGGAGCTTGAGAATTTGGGAGCTTGAGAATTTGGGAGCTTGAGAATTTGGGGGTGTAGGGATTAGGGGGTGTAGGTATTTGGGGATCTGGGAATTGGAAGACGTAGGTATTTGGGGATCTGGGAATTTGGGGGTTTGAGAATTTGGAAGCTTGAGAATTTGAAAGCTTGAGAATTTGGGGGTGTAGGGATTAGGGGGCGTAGGTATTTGGGGATTTGAGAATTTGGAGGCTTGAGAATTTCGGAGCTTGAGAATTTGGAAGCTTGAGAATTTAGGGGTGCAGGGATTCAGGGACATAGGTATTTGGGGATCTGGGAATTGGGGGACATAGGTATTTGGGAATTTGAAAATTTGGAAGCTTGAGAATTTGGACGCTTGGGAATTTGGAAGCTTGAAAATCTGGAAGCTTGAGAATCTGTGGATGTGAGAATTTGGGGATTTGAGAATTTTACGACCTTGGAATTTGGGGATCTGGAAATTTAACGACCGTGGAATGAAAAAAGTACATCATACAAATATCATACTTTGTTAAAGAAATATAATTTGTTAACATAATATGTATTAATTTTTTTAATTTCAATTATCTACAACTGCTCCATTCATAAAAAGAAGATAAAACTTTTAGAGACTAATTGTCAGTATCCAATATCTGCTTCATAACGACAAGCTATATCAATACTGTTAACCTGACGCTATCAATGCGTACTCTTAGCATCCTCCGCCACTAAAACCGCACTAATGACCTATTAACAAAAATGCATAAAGACCCCGATAAGCGATCGTTTGATGTTGAAAATCATTGTTCGAGCCGCTAATTTAGCACTTATCTCCGTTTGCGAGCACGTCGCGAGCAATTCAGCGGCGGGCATAAACCATCGATCATTAGCCGACACGAGGAGGAGGTTTAATCGCGTCGAACGATTCAATTTGACGAGTCGAGCGTGTGGAGTAGATGGATCGGCTCGGAATCGCGTTTCTGGCCTGGCTCTATTACGACTTTTCAACGCACTGTGCGTTGCCAATGGCATTGAATCAACGATGCGTCGCGGCTCTGTAATCGAGTACGATTAAAGGTCGACACGCGATCGCTTCTCGGTACGATAATTCGTTGGAAAACCAACAGAAACGACAAATCGAAACCTCGTTGGCCAGAAACATGTGTCCTTTTTTGCTGCACTAAACAACCTAACTCGTTGTCCAACATATTAACAGGTTGGTCAAAAACCTGTCCTTTTTTGCTGGACTAAATAACCTAACTCGTTGTACAACATATTAAGAGGTTGTTCAAAAACCAGTCCTTTTTTGCTGGACTAAATATCCTAACTCGTTGTACAACATATTAAGAGGTTGTTCAAAATCTATGTTCTTTTTTGCTGAACTAAACAACCTAACTCGTTGTCCAATATATTAAGAGGTTGTTCAAAAATCTATGTTCTTTTTTGCTGAACTAAATAACCTAGCTCGTTGTCCAACATATTAAGAGGTTGGTCAAAAACCTGTCCTTTTTTGCTAAACTAAATAACCTAACTCGTTGTACAATATATTAAGAGGTTGTTCAAAAATCTATGTTCTTTTTTGCTGGACTAAATAACCTAACTCGTTGTCCAACATATTAACTGGTTGGTTAAAAATCTATGTTCTTTTTTGCTACACTAAATAACTTAACTCGTTGTACAACATATTAACTGGTTAGTTAAAAACCTGTGTCCTTTTTCACCAGACTAAATAACTTAACAACTCAGCAACTTAACAATTGTACAACTTATTAACAGCTTAAATGACATGACTTACTGATGACACAGGATTTGTTTGTAAAAATGTAAGACTCATCAACAATATCATTATTACAAACACAATTCAAGTAAAATTCAATGTGAACAAAATGGTGGACCTCCATTAAGATACGTCACATATGATCATATAAGGTAACCTCTCTGTTAAAGATAATATTTCTAAAGCAACTGTAAGAAAAGATTTCTTCAGTGTATAATTAATCAAGATCTTTGTTTAATCATCACGGGCCATATATGACACTTGCTCTTCTAAAAGATGAATCATTAATAGAAATATTTTGAATACACTGTTCAAACCTAACCTAACATTTGCACACATATGATGCAGTCTCACTATGTACAATGATGTTGTCTTTTTAATGAAATACATTTTAGAAAAAATGTCAGCTTCAAGGTTTCATAACGACATAACTTTTTGACCAATCCTATAGTTTCGAATATCGTTCGTTTATAAATGTGAAGTACATAGCCAAGCTGTTAATTTAATTTATTTTTGACCTTCAACAAATCTGTTCCTACTTATCACCACATCTAAAATTGTATTAGAGTCTGAAGTTTTAAACAGTCCAAAATTTTTGAGGGGTCAAAGCGAAACTAAGCAAATAATTGCTTAAGAATTTTAGTTTTGTAAATATCGAAGCCTTCAAGTTCCTACAAGTCCTAAAAGTATCTAACCTACCTAACGCTTGCAAGAAAATGGTGAAAGTCTCAGAAATAAGCTTCCCTCCAAAATCCCTGAATTCCTAAAATTCCCTGCGAATTTGGACCTAAGCCAAATTATGATCGTGCCCCGATCGCTCCTATTGCCACATTGCGAGAAAAAGGTAAACGCATTATCCGATAAGAGAGAAGATTAAAGCGTAAGAAAAAGAATTAATTGTAGTCTTTGTCTGGATGAGTGACGAAAAAGCAATATTGCGTGAAGGGTGTGCGTGTGTAATCGAATGTGAAAGCAAAGACACGGAGAATGTCGGCGGGAGAAAACGAAAGGGAGAGAAACTTTTTGCAAATGATAAGTGTGTAAGCTACCTGTGCCTTGTAACAAACTATGTATGTATATACGTATTATATACACATGGTCACACGAGGAAGACGAAAGAGTACATTGCATACTACACATGTAACACGTAAAAACTCTCACGTTAATCTTATTGTATTTAAAAAAGCGAAAGGTTGCCGTCTCTTCTGGAACGCGGCAAGGAAAATCGAGAAAACCCCTCTCAGAATTTTCGTTCAGCGACAAGCTCGAGGATGAAGACACGAACGAGATGACGGGAAGATGCGAAACGTGTAACGAGGATAACAAAAACGAATAAAAAACACACAGAAGCAAAAGAGAGAACGGGATAAAAGTTGTTGATAGGAACAGAAACAAAAAAAATAACAAACAAGATGAAAATAGCAATAATCGAATCTCAGACTGAATTATTAAACGGGAGAGAAATAAGTGAAAGAGAATCGAATATTAACAACCTGCAATCTTTGTTGTCGCGGCGAGCGACGCGCGAGCGTGTTAATTATTATAAATACTGTTACACAGTGTCTTGCTACATTGGGGAGATTAAAATAAAATCTCGAAGCTCGAATATGGATTGTTTTATTTATACCCCTTCTTCCTTTAATTTTCCTTTCAAGTATGTTGCGATATTTGCAGATCTGGAGGATCTGGAGAACGTGTTAGGGTTACGGTAGAGTCTAGATTTTTAGAATTTGGAGATTTTAGGAAACGGAGTTTGGGGATAGGGGATGTAGACATTTGGGATGGGTGAATTTGGGGGTGCAGGGATTAGGGGACGTAGGTATTTGGGGACCTGTGAATTGGGAGACGTAGATATTTGGGGATCTGGGAATTGGAGGACGTAGATATTGGGGGACATGGGGAATTTGGGGATTTGAGAATTTGGGAGATTGAGAATTTCGGGATGTGGGAATTTGGGAGTGTGAGAATTCGGGGGGTTGAGAATTTGGGGGGTTGAGAATTTGGGGGTTTGAGAATTTGGGAGCTTGGGAATTTGGGAGATTGAGAATTTGGGAGCGTGAGAATTTGGGAGCTTGAGAATTTGGGGGTTTGAGAATTTGGGAGCTTGGGAATTTGGGAGATTGAGAATTTGGGAGCGTGAGAATTTGGGAGCTTGAGAATTTGGGGGTTTGAGAATTTGGGAGCTTGGGAATTTGGGAGATTGAGAATTTGGGAGCGTGAGAATTTGGGAGCTTGAGAATTTGGGGGTTTGAGAATTTGGGAGCTTGGGAATTTAGGGATGTGAGAATTTGGGTGCGTGAGAATTTGGGAGCGTGAGAATTTGGGAGCGTGAGAATTTGGGAGCGTGAGAATTTGGGGATGAGAGAATTTAGGGGTTTGAGAATTTGGGGGTTTGAGAATTTGGGAGCTTGGGAATTTGGGAACTTGGGAATTTGGGAGATTGAGAATTTGGGAGCTTGGGAATTTGGAAGCTTGGGAATTTGGAAGCTTGGGAATTTGGAAGCTTGAGAATTTGGGTGCGTGAGAATTTGGGAGCGTGAGAATTTGGGAGCGTGAGAATTTGGGGATGAGAGAATTTAGGGGTTTGAGAATTTGGGGGTTTGAGAATTTGGGAGCTTGGGAATTTGGGAACTTGGGAATTTGGGAGATTGAGAATTTGGGAGCTTGGGAATTTGGAAGCTTGGGAATTTGGAAGCTTGAGAATTTGGGAGCTTGAGAATTTGGGAGCGTGAAAATTTGGGGATGTGAAAATTTGGAAGCTTGAGAATTTGGAAGCTTGGGAATTTGGAAGTTTGAGAATTTGGAAGCTTGAGAATTTGGAAGCTTGAGAAATTGGGGCTCTGAGAATTTAACGATCTTGGAATTTAGGGATCTGGGAATTCAACGCCCTTGTATCACGTGTGAGGATCACGGTAGAATCTAAGTTTTTAAGGACAGGAATTTTTAGATATACAAATTTTGGTATTCATTCCTTTTGGAGTCTAGGAGATTTGGAATGAGAGACTTAAAACCAGAATTTCGTGATTTAGGGATTTTCTGATACATGGGGTTTGTAGTATATCTAGGTCCTTTGTCTAGGTTAGGTTATATTAAGCTTGAGGCTAGGGATTTCAGCAATTGAAGACCTATTTGAAGTTATAGGAATGTGAAGACCAAGAGGCTTCAAGATGAAGAAAAGGAATTTCGATATTTGGAGATCGCAAAATATAGAAATTTGTAAATACAGAAGTACAGTAATTTACGATGTCGAAATATGAAAAATTAGATCTTTGAATATTTGACAATTCAAGAACTATAATTTGATACCTTGACAATTGAAAAATTAAAAATTGAAGCGACATTAAAAATTAGAAATTTGATCCTTATCGAGAAAAGCCTTTGTTGCAAATATAACTGAACATTCCCTCCCACCAAACTATTACAACTAGCATGCAGTATTATTCCGTTGTATAGCGTTGTATTATTACATGTCGAACAATCACGCATTGTATTGCGATGCTTAGAATCAATAGGCATTGAATGTCTCCGTATTGTATCACGTGTATAATAGCCTCCAAAGGAAAAAATAGCTAAAAGAATCCAGTTCTCCAAAGCACATCAAAATCCTACCTATTTGAAAACAAAACCGATAACGAAATAGTCGTTTGTCTCTCATCCTCGAAACAAGTTTTCGCACGATTTTCTTGTTCCCCGACCCGAAGCAAGATTTACGTAACAAGTTTTTCAAAGATGACATACGAAATTGCGATGCAGACGTCGAATAACCGGAAGCTTTCCCGGGTCAGTCGTGAAAATTTCTGTATTTCCTCGAGAGTCGATTTCTTGGCTCGATTTTAAAGGATACGAAGGTTTTCTCGGTGAACGACGCCAGCCACCGCGATTTATGACCGACGCGGTCAATTGCTGGCGCGCGATCTCCTTCCTTTTTTCTGATTTAACGTCGCTCCTTTCTCTCTTTGCGATTGACCGAATCTGTCTCCCACGCTAAGCGACACGCACGCACACATAAATCCTTTCCGTTTGCTGGCACGTGCCGCGATCGAAATTCTACGATGATTTATCGCCGCGGATGATAAGCGCGTTTCTTCGGCTGCCATGTTTCATACGTCTCGAGACGTTCAGAAATAACGGTAGAATACATACGATTTTTGCGCTATTTTTAATTCGTATTCATACTCCGTCATCAATTTTGAGTACGCTTCTATTTGGAAATCAATAGGTTGGAGTTCAATTTGCATAGTTCCAAATTGAGATGACATTTCAAATTTCTTTGTTTTAATATTAGCTGTGATTAGTTCTGACGCACCTAATAAGTCATAGCGCAAGTTAAATATTTTTGCAAATTTCCCCGAGAAAACCTTTTAGATATACTTGATGTCCCATCGAATTTGACCACGTACCAAATTTTGAAACATTCAGAAACTCATAACTTTAAAAATCCAAAAACCTTCGAATTTTCCTGCATTCCCCTCCACGTTCCATATTCCACAATATTTGCATAGTTCCAAATTGAGATAACATTTCAAATTTCTTTGTTTTGATATTAGTTGTGATTAGTTCTGACGTACCTAATAAGTCATAGTGCAAGTTAAAATATTTTAGCAAATTTTCCCGAGAAAACCTTTTAGATACACTTGATGTCTATCGAATTTGCCCACGTACCAAATTTTGAAACATTCAGAAACTCATAACTTTGAGAACCCAAAAACCTTCGAATTTTCCTGCATCCCCCTCCACGTTCCACATTCCACAATCCATCTTCCAGGTTTACTAATACGCAAAGACTAAAATTGAAAAAGTATATAACAACTTCCCACACACTTCGCCTGATCGATTTTTCCTACTCGCCCAGAATGTTGGAATTAGTTGAAGAATTAGGGATCCGAAAGAAGTATCGGTTAGGTATAGACTTTCTTCGAAGCTCCCGGTATCCGGCCACAATATACACTTCCGTGGCCGTTAGGCACGTAAAGTCTACGTTAAATCAACGTCGGCGCTCGGTTCAGGATAACTTTGCTCGTTTATAATCATTTTACGGCTACTTCGGAAATTTATGGGCAGCCCCTTAAAAGGAGCTTGTACAGGCTGCAACACGTTATCGCAATATTAAAGAAGCTTTTCAGCGAGCTTCGAGTTGCTGCAAAAGATGCCCACGATTTTATTCGTCGAATAGTTGGCCAGCAAATGGTCGATAAAAGAAAGCTGGTATATAACGAAACTTGCTTAGACGGTTCGCTATTTAACCTACTTGGCTCGAATTGACATTAAACCGCAACAGAGATAACATCGTTGCTCTTTATTATACATACATTTTGAAACACTTAGGATTTTATGAAAAGATTCATGCTTCTGAAAAGATAAAGTTCATTGAATAGAACCACTATTTTCAGAGACGTTTTTTGGAGACAAATTCTCAAACTCCCACGTTACTAAATTTACAAATTGATAAATATCCCAAATCCCAATTCTGAAATCCTCAAATTCCCAAATCTCCAACTTCTTGAATTCTAAATTTTCACATTATTAATTTTCCATAACCCCAAATTCGAATAAAATGCTGCCCGACACCTACACTGCTCTTGTCAGTAGTCTGCCATGATGCTCCTACGCCGCCATCTTGAACCTCCAACCAAACGTCCCAATAAAATAGCTTCTGAATTCTCAAGCTCCCAAATTCTCAAGCTTCCAAATTCTTAATCTCCCAAATTCCCAAGCTCCCAAATTCTCAAACCCCCAAATTCTCACATCCCCAAATTTTCACGCTCCCAAATTCTCAAGCTCCCAAATTCTCAAGCTCCCAAATTCTCACGCTCCCAAATTCTCAAGCTTTCAAATTCTCACGCTCCCAAATTCTCAAGCTCCCAAATTCTCACGCCCCCAAATTCTCAAGCTCCCAAATTCTCACGCTCCCAAATTCTCAAGCTCCCAAATTCCCAAACCCCCAAATTCTCACGCTTCCAAATTCTCAAGCTTCCAAATTCTCAAACCCCCAAATTCTCACATCCCCAAATTCTCACGCTCCCAAATTCTCAAGCTTCCAAATTCTCACGCTCCCAAATTCTCAAGCTTCCAAATTCCCACATCCCCAAATTCTCACGCTCCCAAATTCTCAAACCCCCAAATTCTCAACCCCCCGAATTCTCACACTCCCAAATTCTCAAGCTTCCAAATTCCCACATCCCCAAATTCTCACGCTCCCAAATTCTCAAGCTCCCAAATTCTCAAACCCCCAAATTCTCAAGCTCCCAAATTCTCAAACCCCCAAATTCTCAACCCCCCGAATTGTCACGCTCCCAAATTCTCAAGCTTCCAAATTTCCACATCCCCAAATTCTCACGCTCCCAAATTCTCAAACCCCCAAATTCTCAACCCCTGAATTCCCACACTCCCAAATTCCCGCATCCCGAAATTCTCAATCTCCCAAATTCTCAAATCCCCAAATTCCTCATGTCCGCGAATACCAAAGTCCCTAAATTCCCAGATCCCCAATTATCTACCCACTTCACAGCTCCCCAAATACCTACATCCCCTAAATCTCTCCCACCCAAAAGTTTCCCCTCTAAAAAACTATTTCAATCGCTAAAAACTACCAGCAAATTAGCAGAAAAGTGGCATTTTGAAATCGATAAATGTCGACTCGAAGAAGAAAGTTTGAAGAGTCCGAAAGTTTCTGCGAAAAAGAAAGAGGCACTTCTACGAGACATTAATTTCTGTAAAACTGGTGCTCACGAGGGGAAGCTTATTAACGAAACAGTCGAGTAATTATCCGTCGCCGTTCTTGCGAGATTTTCGAGGCGAATTTAGGTAATGTCCTCGAGACGAGATAGTAGCGTTCTTAAAAGTAGATCGAACGGGAATTCGATTCTATGAACCTTTCGCTTTATTAATAAAATTATCCTGTCTTGGGCGGACAGATTTATAAGCTCGTTAAGAAGCTCCGACAGACTTCTTGCCGACGAAACTTTTCCTCATCGACTCGACGATTCGTAAACGAAATCTTTTGCATTGACTGTGTAGATTTAACTTTCGTGAAATGATATCTTCACCGGCGATCATTAGACTTTACTGCAACTAGGGAAACTTTTATGAGCACAGGATTTCCTCTTGCCTCGGTCAAATCGAACAACCTGCTCGCCGATATTGAAGACAGGTGAACTTTCTTGCTTCGAGGACTGTTTTTGCCTCTTCAAAGTGGACGATCACCGATAAAGAAAACAATATACGAAATGGATACTTTTTCGAGTGGGACCGGGGACTCCATTATCGTATAAAATCCTAATATGGGCTGGACTTGGACATTTTTACTCAACTTCGGTTTTATGGTGCTTTAGGATCACAGGTGATGTGAATTTAACACAGGTTAACAGATAATATATATTTTAAACGGTAACATATAACAATTGACTGTCTCAACCATAATGTGAATGAAAATTATGATTATAAGAAGCATGGTGTTTATTCTACAAGAGTCAGTTCTGAAAATCACATGTGGCAAAAAAGTGACCTTAAGAGGCAATACAAGAGCCTACATGCAAAACATTAACACGCATGAGTCCTCAAGGACCTTCATAAGTTTCCAACAAAATTTATGGCACAACTGCCATACTTATAAACCAAGAAATCTTCAATGAATTCTTGCACTATCACGTTTCTTTCCAAAATAATCTGTTCCGACTTTTGATCAAACGTTTCCATTATCTGAAAGCGTATTCTCAAACACGGTAATATTTCTCGAATTATCAGTATGCATTACTCCTTTAAAACGTTCTTGTTCCAGTTCATTCGAACGTTTCTTAGTTGAAATCTAATTTAAACTCCGATATCTCTCGATTCGATCTCGTTCGGGGGATGTTCGGACAACGATTACAAAAATGGCGGTAACTAGTGGTAACGAGCGGGTAAAAAAACGGGGAAGAAATTCGTTCGGGGCTCGAACATACACCTTAACGAGCCAACTATTACGTTGATTAGTTCGCAGCGGGACAACAATTAGCTGGCTGTACACGTTTGAGAAATAAATGACTTCGAGATTAATACGTCGTGCGGAGGAACGGAGGATGAGGACACTCGATAAAGTTTTTTTCGTATGTTACAGGTTTTATTTGATCGATGCACACTATGCATTTTAGATTTTAGGTAATTTTATATATTTATTTCTATGTGGGTGCATATATTATTGTAACGTGTTTTGGATAGTTCTGTATATATACATATGACGTTAACATGTATACATATGACATTAACATGTATACATATGACATTAACATGTATACATACGATCACATTAACATGTATACATATGTTAATCTAATAGCATATGTCATTATCAACATAGAGACCCCTCAAATGTTTCTTCATTTATGTTTTTCGTATATAATTAATTTAATTGAATTTGTAGTGCTGATCACATATGGCCATGACTATCAACATGTGAATCTAATAACATATATTATTGTCAATATTAATTATCATTGTTAACTGTCAGTGTATATCATTATTCTAATATATGAAGTTCTTAGAAGTATCTTTCATTTACTTTTTACTTGTAAACATTAATTTAACAAACTTTGTAATATGGATCACATATGACTACATGTGTCTACTCATGACTACCAATGTTATCTAATAGCATACATCATTGTCAAAATTAATTATCATTGTTAAATGTCAGTGTATATCATTGCCTTAATATTTGAAGTCCTCAGAAGTATCTTTCATTTACATTTTGCTTGTGAACATTAATTTAACAAACTTTGCAGTATGGATCACATATGACTACATGTGTATCTACTCATGACTACCAATGCTATCTAACAGCATACATCATTGTCAAAATTAATTATCATTGTTAACCCTCAGTATATATCATTGCCTTAATATTTGAAGTCCACATAAGATTCTTTCATTTATTTTTCTTGTGAAAATTAATTTAACAATGTTTGCAGTATGGATCACATATGACTACATGTGTATTTACTCGTGACTACCAATGCTATCTAACAGCATACATCATTGTCAAAATTAATTATCATTGTTAACTCTCATTATATATCATTGCCTTAATATTTGAAGTCCACATAAGATTCTTTCATTTATTTTTCTTGTGAAGATTAATTTAACAAAATTTGCAGCATAGATCACATATGACTACATATATATCTACTCATGACTACCAATGCTATCTAACAGCATACATCAAAATTAATTATCATTGTTAACTCTCAGTATATATCATTGCCTTAATATTTGAAGTCCACATAAGATTCTTTCACTTATTTTTCTTGTGAAGATTAATTTAACAAAATTTGCAGCAATGATCACATATGATTATAACATGTTTACCTGCTCTACCAATCTTGACTACCAATATTACCTAACAGTCATTATCAAAATTAATTATCAACCTTAACAATTGATAGATATCATTCAGATCAAACTAAATGATTTAACCGAATTCGCAGTCACGCATAAACACCACGTCCATTAACAGTCGTTCTCGTATCTGCAATTTCCGCTCCGATTCGATGAAACTGATCGATCGACGAGCTTCCTGGAACGACTTATCGGGTGGAAAGGAGTATCGTCAGCTGAGTGACCGCTACGTTTTTCGCCGTGCGTCGTGCACAGGTGTGCAAGGAACAGTGGTGCGCAACCAACGGGCCACGTGTGGCCTGTTATGCGGTTCACGCACGGAATGTGGCTCGTTACAGCCCGCGGAGCGGTCTCGCGTGCCGCGTGCGGTCCACCGCGTGCAATCGTGCGGCTTGCGGTCCTTTACGCGAACCTCTGATATTTAAAGCTTCTCCGGAATTTTGCGTTCCATGACGATTTCCGTCTTCGACTTCGACGATCTGACTTCAATGATCTTCGTCTGACTTCGACGATCTTTGACTGACTTCGACGATCTTCGTCTGTTGGCAAAATCAATCTTTGTTGAGGCATTTTTTCGTCGCACTTTTGAAGGTCTTATTTTGTGCTTCCAGATATTTAAACAGAGCTAAAATTTAATATGTAACCAGAGTTGAAATTTAATATTTAACCATACAAACTTTCAAAATATATTTTTTACTCATGGTTTGTAACTGAAGTAATTAAAAATTGTGATTTCTTAGAGTACACAATGTGTCCATCGCTGGTACATAAGGGGACTAATGCGGCTCATGAATATCTTGCATAAATAGAACACATAAATTCTTGTCCCTTTGTTGGATATCGTCCTGAACTAGTAAATGTTTGCTCGTTATATAGTTAAGATAAGTTAACTGCAAATCCTGTCTCATCTTCGCGATCACACACGCGACCCTTGGATCCGTTATTCATTTGCCCTGAATCATACACTTAACCCTTACCTCTAATATTCAAGAATTGCTATTGATCTTTCTCCTGCCTATCTCCCAAATGAAACTTTGAAGAGAAAAGTCAAAACATTCCTAACAAAGTATTCCAAAAACCACACACTCCAACAATCGTCACAAACTATGTCTTTTGTAAGACTTCCACGTACAAAGTTTAACAAGAATAATGAGACATACACCTTCCTTTGTTCTTAGTTACAAACTTTATTTAAACCTTACAAAACAATTCACTTTCGACCGAATTAAATTCGTCATCGAAGACTGATACGTTCTTTAAATTACCTTCGCAACTTCAGCGATATTTCCCACCTTCGTTTAATTATTAAACTGAATTAAATTTATGGCAGCAGTTAATGATGGTAGCCGTAAACGCGAACGTGTTAATCGTGTTTATCCAAGCGAACAGACAGCGGACGGTTCGTAAAAAACAGTCTGCTGCACAGCTGAACGAACGATCAAGGAAGCTTTATTTTTAGAGACGAAAATACGGTGGTTGCGTAACGTTGATAAATACCGGCCATTTTATCAAAATTAAATAGCGCGCCAGTGTGATGGCGCAATTTTTCATAGGTCGCGCGACTAAACTGGACGCGCGCGCATACTTTTGGCACAATTGTTGACAGTAGCGCTCCGTTCTTCTAAATCTGAGCCTGGACATTCAGTAAATAGTAAATCCTGTGACTGCACACAAAATTTATCTTTTGGGTTTCGAGGAATATTTAATGGTAGCTTTTTTGGAGCGGAGGAGAACAAGTTTTGTGGAGCAAGGGATTTTTAGGGGTTTTTAGGGATTTCTGGGAGTTTCTGGGGATTTCTGGAGATTATTAGAATTTTAAGAGGGGTTTGTGTGGGTTGAATTTTGACGGGTTGGAAATTTAGAGAATTACAAGTTTGCAGATTTTAGGATTTGGGGATGTGGACATTTGGAGACCTTGAGATTTAGAGACCTTGAGACTTGGGGACGTTGAAAACTTTAGGGATTTGAAGACCTAGGAAGTTGGGGATTTGGGGATTTAAAGACGTAGGAATACTAGAACCTAGGAATGTAGGGACATAGATGTTTGGGAAGCTGGGAAGCTCAGAATTTAGAGATGTGAGAATCTCGAGATTTGGGAATCTGGAAATTTGGATCTGGAGAGGATCCCATTTCGAGATGGAGATTTGGAAACTTGGATATTTGGAAACTTGGATATTTGAAAACTTGGATATTTGGAAACTTGGATGTTTGGAAACTTGGATATTTGAAAACTTGGCTATTTGGAAACTTGGATGTTTGGAAACTTGGATATTTGGAAACTTGGATATTTAGAAATTTAGAAATTTGGGAACTTGAGGATTTGAAAATTTGGAAGCTGGACAATTTGAGAACTTGGGAATTTGGAAAGTGGACAATTTGAGAACTTGCAAATTTGGAAAGTGAACAATTTGAGAACTTAGCTATTTGGAAAGTGGAAAATTTGAGAACTTAGCTATTTGGAAAGTGGATATTGAAAGTGAAAGTGAAAATTTGAGAACTAAGTTCCAGCCTAAGTTCCTCTTAAGAAATAGATTTGTATTGCTAAAGAAATACCCCATAAGAAAATAGTTGAGTACCACTGATCCTTAGTATCTTTGTACGGTATCCGCTCTGACCGTGCCTGTCAACGTGTTAAAAGTCCGCTAATTGCTACTTAATCAAGCATCCAATTTTAAAAGAGAACAACTGCTCTTTGTACCATGGCCGCCAATTTCATTCCACTCGAAACGATCTTCAGCCAACGTCCCAGCGAATTAACATTCTACTACTTCAAACCTATCGAACATTAACGAGTGCAAATTCGATTGGAAATAATAACTTAATCGCCGCCGCTCTGTGTATATTTTCCAAACATCCTCATCGCAATATTCTTTAACAATTTATTAATTGCCAATACAATTCCTACATTCAACGCAATATTCTCAAAAAATGATTACGAAAGATATTCTCACGCATAATATTCGCCACTGAAATTTTTGCACTCGACATAATTTAATCTAGCAAGTTTTATTATATTCCGGGATGTCGCCGCCCGTTTATCTTTTCTACGTGTCCCTATTTTTGTCCGCAGAGATTTACAGAGTTCGTGGAATTTGTGCCAGATCGAGACAACGTATTCGCTTCGGAATTTGACAGACTGTCATACTACTTTCTTATCGTCGTATTTTCATTAACTTGATAAGGGAATATTTTTAATTTTCGATGGAAACGGGGAAGTCCTATTTTGGTGATACGATCAAATTGTGCTTAGAGTAATCGGTTCGATCGGGGCACTTGTCATGTGCTTTACATACGGGGTGTCTCATTAGTGTGACTCAGGGAGCTCGGGTGATACTAAATATTGGTAGTTTCGTTGGGGAAATGAAGTTTGAGGTTTCGGCTTGAAATTTTTAAGGGAAGATACCTAGCAAGAATTAGTTGGTAACGAATGAAATTATAATTAGGTGTTCACTGTGATTTTTAGAAATCAGCTGGTTAGCAAATTTTATAGTTTTCAAGCTTTCAAATTTTCACGCTCCCAAATTCTCAAGCTTTCAAATTCTCAAGCTTCCAAATTCTCACGCTCCCGAATTCTCACGCTTCCAAATTCTCACATCCCCAAATTCTCAAGCTTGCAAATTCTCACGCTCCCAAATTCTCAAGCTTTCAAATTCTCACGCTCCCGAATTCTCACACTTCCAAATTCTCACATCCCCAAATTCTCAAGCTTCCAAATTCTCACGCTCCCAAATTCTCACGCTACCAAATTCTCAAGCATCCAAATTCTCACGCTCCCGAATTCTCAAGCTTTCAAATTCTCACGCTTCCAACTTCTCAAGCTTCCAAATTCTCACGCTCCCAAATTCTCAAGCTTTCAAATTCTCACGCTCCCAAATTCTCACGCTACCAAATTCTCAAGCTTCCAAATTCTCAAGCTTCCAAATTCTCACGCTCCCAAATTCTCAAGCTTCCAAATTCTCAAACCCCCAAATTCTCACATCCCCAAATTCTCAAACCCCCGAATTCCCACATTCCCAAATTCTCACATCCCCGAATTCTCAACCCCCCAAATTCTCAAACCCCCGAGTTCTCAATCTCCCAAATTCTCAAACCCCCGAATTCTCAACTCCCCAGATTTTCAACCCCCCAAATTCTCGAACCCCAAAATTCTCACATCCCCGAATTCTCAACCCTCCCAAATTCCCACCTTCCCAAATTCCCACCCTCCCAAATTCCTAAAGTTAGACCTCGCAATGCAACACACTACAGTCCCTTAATATTTCTATACACACAACATTGAACCCTCAGTCTAGTTTCCTCGGTATTTTTGGGATTGGGGATAACTAGAGATCACAGTATCACGGCTGTGAACCAGTTTCGACGATTCTCTGTTAGCGTAGACGTAACGAACGTGCGACCCGGTCAATTAAATTCAATCGAAACCGATTGATCTACCAGTGTGTCAATGTACACCGTAATTCCACGCATAGTCGGCGACTAACCGAATAGCTTTGTGATTGCTAAGAAACAAGAATTCTCTGCGCGATAATTACGGGCAATTGCTACAAAAAATGGTTTTAATTGAATTTTTTACCGAGTCATGTAGTTTGTAGCCAATGTAATCGTTTATTGAAAGTAATTGTCTTCTTGAAATCATGCTTATCGCGAAAAATGAGTTCGCAGTTTATGTGGTGGGGCTTCGATCGCCGAAGACAAATAGGAGGAGCAAATTATTGGCATATTTTTAGAATTTAGAGATAATGATAGAGAGATCTCGTGGAGATAACAATTGGGTGTTTAGCAAATTCAAATATCTTGTTGTTCTATTCGTTAGTAATCCATAACACGTTATTGCAAACAGATCGATCCTCAATATGATTAATTACGTACCTTTTCTGTCGGACGGTTTTTACAAATATTCGGACAAAGCAAAATATTACTTGTTATCAAATAAAACATATTACTTGTTTCACGTGTGTTCATTGGTACCGGTTGTATTTAATAATAACTAATGAAATGTTATTGAAATTTGACGGAGTTCTCGGAAAACCGGGGAGCAAGAATTCAAAGGTGAATTTGAAAATCCAATAGCGAAGTTAATTAAGCGAGAATTTTTGCGATACCGTTTGCTCCAAATATCATGGCAGTAATTTAGCATCAATTAGAAGCCATTGGTCTCTTGATTCGAGCCGAGCTAACCGCAAATTATATGCATTGTATAGATATATTGTATATATGCATATACATGTAGATGAAAATAGATATCCCGATACCAGTCAATAACCTCCGGGCTAATATAATTTAGTAATACTGCAATACAGCGAATAACGCACGTTAATAATGTCTCTCAATCGTTCGCTTGAATATTACATTCTTTTATCTACAGAATTGGCTGCATTGAATTGTTCCGTGCGAACAATAACGATAAATTTTTGTCACTACACATATCCATAGCTTGTACAGTATTGGCTATTATTACGCAACACTGAACACTTTTCTGATCGGTTATTCAACAGGAACTTATTGTTCTTTTGTTGCGAGCGTTTTAATTTACCGACGATCAAAAAATTGAAATTACACGTGGCTTTCTTTCAAAAATGTGTAATAAAAATTTAATCGCGACATTTTTCGATGAAAACGGAAATAGTTGCTACATCATGGAGTGCAATCGATCTACAATGCCGCTTTGTTGCAACAGTAAATTAAAATAAAATATTAATTAAAATCGCTGAAAATTACATACAGGGATCTTGATAGCCTTTGCTAGAATTTTTAGAGAGAACAAAATAAATATTTAATTTATTTCATTCTAACTTTAGACACCTGGCAGAAGTATAATAAAACGGATCATTATAATTTTTGTATTCATTTTTTTTATTGATCAACGTTTACAGAATAAGAGTTTCAACTTTAGACATCTGGTAATACTATCATAAAACGGATTATTATAATTTTTGTATCAATTTTTTTTATTGATCAATGTTTACAGGATGAGAGTTTCACTAAAATTGTATGAGGAAGCCATTTTGTATGGCGTTGGATTTGTAACGAGAATAAAAATTATTCCACGATAAGCCATTGGTAGAATATGGCAAACTTTGTTAGAAGAATTGATTGCAACCCCTGTGAAGAACATGAAAACCTAACTGTTTGTGGATCAAACATAAAGAAGTAGAAATTGATCCTCAAATAATTTAATTTCTAGTTTTCAGCCTAAGAAGTGTGTTACGTTGATTCAAACTTTATCAGAAAATACAATAATTATCCACGTAAAAATTGCGAAACCTCGTGTCATTAGAAGAACTGACAACCCTCGGTGAAGAACATGAAAACCTAACTGTTTGTGGATGAAACGTAAAGAAGTAAAAATTGATCCTTAATTTAACTTCCAATTTCCAGCCTAAGAAGTGTACTACATTGATTCAAACTTTATCAAAAAATACAATAATTATCCACGTAAAAATTGTGAAACCTCATGTCGTTAGAAGAACTGACAACCCCAGTGAAGAACATGAAAACCTAACTGTTTGTGGATGAAAGGTAAAAAAGTAAAAATCGATCCTCAAATAATTTAATTTCCAGTTTCCAGCCTAAGAAGTGTGTTACATTGATTCAAACTTCATAAAAAATACAATAATTATCCACGTAAAAATTGCGAAACCTCATGTCGTTAGAAGAACTGACAACCCTCGACGAAGAACATGAAAACCTAACTGTTTGTGGATGAAACGTAAAGCAGTAAAAATTGATTACAACTTCTGTCGCAATAATCCATAACTAATTTAACTTCCAGTTTCCAGCCTAAGAAATATGTTACATTGATTCAAACTTTATCAAAAAATACGGTAATTGCTCACGTAAAAATTGCGAAATTGTTTTTCTTGCACTGTCACGTTGCAATTGTTACCATGACAATGAGCCAGCTAAAAAGTAGCTTATCATTTCTACAAGTAGAGTATTTCCCAACGCTGCAAGTTAGTCTTGTAACCATTCTGAGAAACGTTGGCGCACCATCATCAATCGAATCTATGAAAAGAAGGAAACCACGTGCAAAAGTAGCCAGTCAGCTGAACGACCGTAAAATTGTGTTGCACGGTAATGGTAGGGATATTTTTGCAGAGAGGGGAGAGGCTCTTACAACAGATTTATATGTACGTTCGACAAGCGACTGGCAGCCACTGCGAACCGTGTTCGCCAGTCTCGTTCGACGATATCTCGAGACACTCCACCAGAAAAGACACTACGATTATTTTCAATTGACCTTGAATCGTTATCGAGTACTCATGTCGAGTCAGTGAATTTTGAACGGGGAAAAGAACCGGGTGTTTCGGATTCGGTAAAAGAAATCGAGAGTTTCGTGACAGTGAAGAGGAACCCCATGTCCGGACAGAACCGGAAGAAACATCGTGGAAGTTCGAGCGGTAGTTTAGTGGTAAGTTCAAGGCTGAAACCGTGAGAGAGTTCACGGTCGCCAAGCTGGATTCGAGCGAGTCGAAGCTGGACAAACTGAGAGGCTATTCGCCTGGATGAAGAAGACAAATGACTGGGTGATGCGGAATTAGTTCCATTCAACACCACGATCGACAGGTATGATCTTTTGTTGTTCTTCGAGTCGCTCGGTACTGCATAAGTGAGTGAGCGCTCGATTCTACTTCTTTTTTACTACTCTTAGCACGTTAGTTTCTTTCGAGTTTAGTGAGCGGTCGATTCTACTTCTTTTTTATTACCTGTGCAAGTTTATCTCTTTCGAATTTAGTGGCGGTCGAGTGTACTTTTTTTTTACTACGTTAGCAAGGAAGTTCACCTCTTCCGAATTTAGTGAGAGGTCGATTGTACTTCTTTTTTAATACTCTTAGCAAGTAAGTTCATCTCTTCCGAATTTAGCGGTGGTCGATTGTACTTCTTTTTTTATACCTTTGCAAGTTTAGCTTTTCCAAATTTAGTGAACAGTCGATTGTACTTTTTTTATTACCTTAGTAAGTAAGTTCACCTCTTCCGAATTTAGTGAACAGTCGATTCCACTTCTTTTTTAATACCCTTAACAAGTAAATTCACCTCTTCCAAACTTAGTGGTGGTCGATTGTACTTCTTTTTTTATACCTTTGCAAGTTCACCTCTTCCGAATTTAGTGAACAGTCGATTCTACTTCTTTTTTAATACTCTTAGCAAGTAAGTTCACCTCTTCCGAATTTAGTGAACAGTCGATTCTACTTCTTTTTTACTACTCTTAACAAGTAAGTTCACCTCTTCCGAATTTAGTGAACAGTCGATTCTACTTCTTTTTTACTACTCTTAACAAGTAAATTCACCTCTTCCAAATTTAGTGATGGTCAATTGTACTTCTCTTTTTATACCTTTGCAAGTTTACCTCTCCCAAATTTAGTGAACAGTCGATTGTATTTTTTTTTATTACCTTAGCAAGTAAGTTCACCTCTTCCGAATTTAGTGAACACTCGATTCTACTTCTTTTTCACTACCTTATCAAGTAGGTTCGTCTCTTCCAAACAACTTTTATCACTTTCAAACATTCCTAAATATTTTCCACGTTTACTAACCATTAATTCGAACAAATCTATAACTTTAAACGCTCGTGATTGTGACACTATCCACGCGTTGATCGTTTGGTCGACCAAGTTCGTACAAATTCCATTTATGCCATAAACTGATATCCATTCGTCCGCATTATTATCACGGAAGCATACCCACATGTAGCCAAGGTTAGCTCGATAAAAAGATCGTTCCACGATAGCAATTTGAATGCACAAAAAATATGTACAATCAACCGCAAAGACTTAAAAACCACAATTGACACATCACACTTTACAAATTGTATGAAGGGGACAAGGGTTAAATTGGGCAGCGTTTGTCGCGAAAGAGAAGCTTCAATCCCGGCGTGTTTTTACTGGAAAGCTCGTTCTTGCAGGTTGCTCGAAACCGGGTGAAAAAGAGATTTTCAAAGCGCAGAGAGATTGGACGTCTCTGTATCGGATTCGCTTACGGCAGTCTTTTAACTGTCACCTGATCTCTCGTGGCCGAACGAAATTCGACAGGTGAGTGAACGTAGCCGCGGAACAATTTATCCGTGAATCGTGAGATCTAATAAAACTCGGGCGACACGTTTGAGAAATAAATCGACCGCTTGCGTTGCTACAATCGAACCGGTAATTCGGCAAGCAAATTGCGAGCGAACGGCTCGTTTTAATACCGAATTGTTCGAGATTTAATGGCGATCATCTATGAAACGATACTTCCATTTAAAACTGATATAAAGTACGCTGAAATTATTTATCGTTCGATTTAACTTGTTATTGGACAATTTTCGTTTTTTATCCTCTTCCGGATTTAATTGTTTTGTACGACTGTACAGTGTTTCTTTAAGATACGCTGTGTCATCGACTGATAATGTTAAAAACGCATGTCATCTTGCAGTGATACTGTCAAGAAACAGTTAACCTCTTAGCGACTCGCTTACCACGTTTCACCGACGACTCTCAAATTTTAAATAGGAAACTTTTAACACTTGCTCGGGTCTAACGGACCTAGTTTGAATACCTAATTTAACCGTTAAACGCGGGGTCAGTAATGACCCAAACCAAATGTTTGCGAACTACTCTCGAGTTGACTCTCGCAATATAGCGTAATGTCGAGAGAATCCTTGCAAATAATCCTCGAAAATAATCCTTGAAAATAATTTGAAGAATTCCTGAATTTAGGGTTTTATGACTGTAGCGACATATTGGCAGAAAATTGATCGAATCGAGAAAAAAACTGGCAATCAGCTCGCCCGCCACTTTCGTCGGCTTTGACACAATATAATTTCCGTGAAACTGGCCGTAAAATCGAAATCGATTCGGCGGCACTCGTCGGCTGATGGAAACCGGGAAACGAGGCCGTCGAATACGTAAGTCATTGACACGTTTCTGTGCACACACGTGACACGCTGCCAAACGCCGCTGACAGCTTTCGCAAACGGAGTACTTTGCAGCCAGAGAGACAGCAGTTTCTTGAACTTTGGACGACATATTTTCGATTCGGCACCGTTTATCGAATAATCGACACGTATTGCATCGTCAAAATTAATGACGAACATTTATTATCGATACCGTGACGCAGCATGTATGTCATATGTAACCTTTCCTTTCGTTTCTCATATCTCGACCCAGATAAAACGAGTGTAAAAACAAGATGCATCACTGTGTAACATTGACAATCATGCTTGTTCAATATTAATCATCTGATGCAACTGGTGACGCACCAGGTATGTCTAACATGGCTATGCAACGCGTGCAATGACACATCGTACTACAACATCTGTTGCGAATTGGTTATACAAGAAATAGAGTGTGTATCTTTTTATAGCTGTAACTTTATTTTTGGCGGGAAGGATGACTCGAGAGTCGCCAAGTGATGAAAATACAATATGGCAGAAGGGGAATTGTGTTTTGGTTGGGTCAGGTCTTTTTGATGCAAGGGAAGAAAAATCGGAAAATGAGAAAATGAAATTCGCCACTTTAATAAGGTTGGCTAGATTGCAAGTGATAAAATTCTAGATTTCTTCAAATCTACAAAGCAACATTATTTTAGAAATAATCCAACAATAATTGCCATTACGTTATGAAAGTAGTGTAAAAAATTAAAACTTCCAACGAAGAATGACTAACGTTACAATTGTGAGCAGAATACGAGGCAACAAGTATGCATATTTTTTATCGAGTAGATTACCATACATACAGACATCAAAAGCCTTATCGCCGTTTCGTAACAATAGTTAATTTTTCTACAAACGTTAGATAAGAAACAGACCTCATAATTCAACATCGGTTAATCAAAAGCTTAACTCATTATTGATTCTTTGTAATTAATTGTTTCGATGGGCACGTATCGATTACAGTAACGTCGATGAATTAGTTATTTATTTATTTATTAACAATCTGTCGATGCTTTCACGAGAAATCCTCATTAATGAACAGCAGCCAAATGAAATCGACCGTTTAATGGTAGGCTGGGGCGGGTTAGTTAATCGGTGTGTCGAATGATTACACACGATCGAGTAATTGTTCGCGACAAACAGAGTTCTCGTACAACGAAAAATGAAACGAAGGCAGGATCGTCCGATTACACGATTGGAATGGCGATGAAATGGCGCTCGAGTTACGAAAGTCGAAATAAAATGTGCCGCGAAAACCTTGTGACAATCGTTCGTGTGAGCGCGCTGTGACGATAAATCGTGATATTACGTGGAACGCTGCAAGTCATAGAAAATTGTTCTCGATTGGCAAGGTCGCAGGAAGTAGCGCAAAATCGCTGTGGTTGAAAGCGTTTAAATCTTGGATCGCTGTTTTTCAAATCCCAGAACGATTCAAAATGAATACTTACTTATTTGCTGAAAAAGATGCTCACTATAAAAAGTTTATCCAATAGGGACTTTGTTTGAGAAACAAAATTATCAATGTTTTTTAAACCTCCTCCTGGAAACTCTTCAAACTAAGTACATACATTTTGTCTACTTATTTGCTCAAAAAAAAATGTTCATAATTCAAAATTTATTTAATAGAGATTTTGTTTGAGAAACAAAATTATCAATGTTTTTTAAACCTCCTCCTGGAAACTCTTCAAACTAAGTACATACATTTTGTCTACTTATTTGCTCAAAAAAAAATGTTCATAATTCAAAATTTATTTAATAGGGATTTTGTTTGAGGAACAAAATTATCAATGTTTTTTAAACCTCCTCCCGGAAACTCTTCAAACTAAGTACATAAGTTTTGTCTATTTATTTGCTGGAAAAAAAAATGTTCATAATAAAAAATTTATTCAATGGAGACTTTATTTGAGGAACAAAATTGTCAATGTTTTTTAGACCTCCTCCTGGAAACTCTTCAAACTAAGTACATAAGTTTTGTCTATTTATTTGCTGGAAAAAAAAATGTTCATAATAAAAAATTTATTCAATGGAGACTTTATTTGAGGAACAAAATTGTCAATGTTTTTTAGACCTCCTCCTGGAAACTCTTCAAACTAAGTACATAAGTTTTGTCTATTTATTTGCTGAAAACAAAATGTTCATAATAAAAAATGTATCCAATAGAGACTTTATTTGAGAAAAAATTATTAGGCATTGATAATAAATGTAGTTAGGTAAAAAATCTATGAAAAATCTGAATTCGACCTTGTACAATTAAAAATTGAAACTCGTGACCAATAAAGTAAGAGCGTCTTAAAGTCTGAGATACTCGAAGTCATTACGTTACTCGTCAAACTGATAGTGTGATCCTCATAAATCATTTAATCCGAGTTAACGACGATGTCTACAAAACAATAAAGCACTAGAAATTAATTATCAGAGGAGAAAAATGTTTTTATCGATTGTTGTTGAAGAAGATACACATTCCTCCTCGATTACTCTTGAAAATGTTAATCTTGGCTATAAAATGGTCGCGCTATCGGCGTCGATGTTAGTCGCGATAAAAAGATTCTACTTGAAATGCTCTTTAAACCTTTTACTTCACTACCTGAGATATATCACTATCAAAAAGTTCTCTATGTCTATAAGTCTTCCATATTTTAATTCATTATGGTTGTTTTTAACTTAATAGAACGGATTGTTCGTTGTTTGCAGATAATTGGAGTGGAAATTTTAATTATTTACACGATTGCAAAACACCGCAGGAGGCTTATTCTTATCGAAATTTTTATCTTGATCGATTCGTCGGAAGAAAAATAGCCGATCGTTACATGATCTGTTAATCTTTTTTATCCTGTTTTCTTTTTAAGGACTAGAGTAATAACCCTTAATAACGAAAGGGTTAATTAGAACTGGACCATGTTGCTCGCAAATTTGAGAAGTTCGCAAACTAGCGAGCATGTTTCGAAAGTTTTTGAGCGTCGGTAAACGCCTTGCAACTCGTTTTCGAACACACCCACATATATTTATTCTACACGATTTCATTAGGCGACATGCCTCGTTAAAGGCAACAACTTCTGAATCGGTCAGGCGAGGTACGGGACGGTTGTCAACAAACTCTTTTGCAAAAAAACCGGCGCACAAGGAAATACTTGTAATGTTAAAATAACTCGTGCTACCGTGGGGAGTTTCGGATGCATCCGCCTTAATTGAGGCATGATACGTCGTTTGCATGTTGCATTTTTAATTCCGTACTCGAAAAAAGAAACGGAAAAAGGAAAGAGAAATGAAAACTGAAGGCGAAACGTTGTTGAGCTCGCAAGCTCGCTTGATTATACGCTTGCTCCCTTCTACGTGTTTATAATTATTCGTGAACCCTTTGAAACTGTGGATGGAAAAATTTGCCGCGAAAAAATCCAGAAAAAAAGCCGGGAATTTTAACCGTCGGAATAAACCGCCGACGTATTACCGACGAAAACAAATATGCCGATTCGTAAATCACGATACGGACGTAATATTTTGCTATTGGTAGACAAATTACTTCGAATATTCAATAAACACGCGCGCACGCTCGAAAACAAATTTCCAATTATTTCTTTCGCCTGCGCTGTCAATTCGAACGGCTTGATAAATTCGTCCGGTCTGTAAATAAAGAAAAAACTCGTAGAAATACGTTTCGAAACACCCGCACACCTGGGGGCATGTACTTCTAATCACCGATAATCGGTAATCACGATGTCGAAAGATAACGGGATAGATTCTATGTTATCGGAAGAAGATTGCGAGATGAAAGTTGTATTCGGATGAGCGTCGCCTGAAATTTCTTTCTCCGGCCGATTTCCAATGTAAATTTACAAGCTCCGACAGTTTGGCTCCGTCTGCGGATACGACTCCATCGAATATTAATGCACGGACCGCGGGTGCTTTTGACCCGCTCTGAGACCCGATTTTACGAGACCAAGAACAAAACACAGGCTTGACCCGTGTCGGCCCAGTTACCGATCGAAGTGACTCAGAATTTGCTTCCGAATTTTACAGGAAAAATAGGAGGAAAATTTGCTATGAGGAAAATGGGATTTCTGTTGACCGTAGCGGTATCCGGGACGATTGCTCGAGAATTTAATTACTGGATGGACGAAGAAACTTCCAAGAAATTTATTTATTCTTCGTTATATCAAGTTCCGAACTCCCTGTCCCTAGATACCTAATTTCATTAATCACGGAGATAGCGTTTCAACTACCTAGTAATTTTTTAACGAACGTTTCTCGCTTCAGAATTCCTTTCATCGTAATGAACCATATTTCCCGCTGACATGTATACGTCGTCCTATATCAAATGGCCAATTTCGAAACGTATAAAGTCTAACGCGACGGAAAATACCCAGCACGGGTTACCAATTTAAAGTTCAAACTATTTTACTATTTTATAATCTTACGAGTCTACTATCGTACTTTATCTGAGAGTCGATAACACTTTCGATTTTCGCGGTGTCACGCGGATAAATTTCGCGGGAACTTCGAGTTGTAATTAACGAAGGGCAAGGTTTTCATCGCATATTCGGCCATTCGATTAAGTAATTGCCGACGATAAGGAATTAGCATGGAACTGGCATTACGTTGCCCGATCCAAAGTTAATCTTTAATTTATGCTAACCGTTATTACCTGGCAGCCTTTAATACCGCTCACGCGAAACTCTGTTCGTAAAATTGTTTCCTGGATGAAAGGATAATGCCAGACAGAAAGATGTTCAGAAAAAAGTCGCGAAAATTGGGAGATAAAGAATGAGATCGACTGTGATGAATTGATTAGTCAATCGGTTATTCGCATCGTTTATTAAACCTTTTCTTTACTTGATTAACACTTTACACATATGTGATGGTACTTCAATAAAAAATATTTCCTCTTACCTAATTGAAAATACTCGTATTAATAGCCTGGAACTATGAAAAATAAATATAACAAGATGCTGTAAAAATATTTTAAGATTTGTTAAAAATGAAAATGCTAATGCAATTTTCAGATGTGGCAGTTCATGTGTTAATATATGCATACACATTTGTTACGATCATCGATTTTTTCAAACTTTGCAAGTTTTACATCAAGCTATTTTGCTGTGGAATTGTTGCGATTTAAACATTAACAGTTATTACATAAAAATGGTATAAGTGGATTTTTATGGAAGACCGGTTTAAAATTTGGTAAATTTGGAAACTTGTACAATAAATCGATCAATTTCGCGATCTAATTCTAACCCCGTTTTTCCGTTTCCGTCTTATTCCGCGTATTGATATCATTTATCACCGATCCGTCTGTTCCTTTCAATACGAGTAGCAGTTTTCGCAATCTCGATGGAACTTCACCGACACTTGACCCGTTAAAATGTATTAGGTTTATCAAGGAGCAAACAATCGGTGTTCTAAGCGATAGTAGAAAATGGAGACGAACGTTTGCAATATTTCTACAATATTTTGCATACAAATCTGTTGGGAAACTGAATCAATTCCGGAAAGAGAACTGAATATTTTCTTAACTCCCAATTAAAATAGACTCGATCGAAAATTTCATATTTTTCCCGCATTTAAAGCTATTCAGCCACGCTCGCATTTATAATGCAAATTTTATGTGCAGTTTTTTTAATAATATTTCAAGCGAGGTCTCGTGAAATTTGCTATCTCTGACCGTGGTCCATGGTATTTATTAGAGACACAACTTTAGTTAAGCGAGGAAAGATACTTCGTTTAACTCTCAAGCAAGGGAAAAGAGACTAAAGCGTAACGAGCACTAACTATTATAATATCATTTTTGGTTCTGGTTTCCGTTTGTCATCAATTTTAAATTTCACGCAACACAGAACGCGTTAATGCGTTAAAAATTGTTCAAGAAAAATTTCTCAAACTTATTCTTCAGTATGTCATTTTTCTTGAAAAGTAAAAAACAGCACTGTTTATCGCATTCTGTCAAGAATATATTTTTACGTGAACGCATAGCAATATTTTAAATGATTTATTGACTCACGTTTCGAACGTACTTACTCATAAGTCTCCATCGTTCTGAAGAGCTCATTTTAAAAGGGAAGCTTCGAAGAACATCACCATATTTTTTTTTAATTTAATCCCTTTACGCCCCTCACTGAAAAAAACACAAAAAAAATTTGTTAAAATTTTTCAAAACTTTGTAAGAAATTAATTCGAAATTTTATCTGAAATTCCAAGGTCTATGAATAAAATGATAGGTCTAAAAAGAAAAAATAATTCGCGTCATTTGAAACAAAGCTACGAACGAATCGACCTGTAACAAAGAGATCTATTCCGAAAGTTGTAGCGGATTGATTATGCTAGAATGACTTTCTGAACACCCAGTATACATTTCTAGATGGAATAAATCGAAAGAGAGATCGACGGTTCGAGTGCACTCTTCGTCCCAAAGGGGTCTTCGTGAAGCTTACACGGAAACAGCTTTGAAAGTCGATCGGCAGTCTGCTGCCGCTTTTGTTGACGTATACAGGGCTTCCTCACCGCCAATATTTTCCTTTGCTTTTCCTAGCTGACCGAGTCGAACGGACCTAATCCTCGAAGATAGCCTCCCCCGCCTCTTTTCTTTCCTTTCTATCAATTTCAATTCGCCTTCGATATGGATAAACAAGATCGTTCCTGACCGGACGTACCTCGATATACCTTCAAATTATTCCCTCGAATCATCCGACTGAAATGGTCGACGAAATATTCCAGTCCTTCAGATTTCGGGGAAACCGTCGATATTCTGCAAATTTTCGAGACCCTCGAAAACGTCTCCATTCACTCGCGGTATCCCTTTTTTCGGAGCGATGGTGATTAAGCTCTACTCTTTATAGGAAATGGCAGCTTCAAAATCGCTGTTTCAAACTTTTGATCTTTTTCTATTTATATTCTACGTTAAGTAAATTATTAATTTAAGAAATTCAGTGGTAACTAAGTTCAACAATCTTTTTACAAGAGATGTCAGCTTCAAAAGAAATTGCAATTTGATACTTTGGATCTTTCTGTACATACATATATCGCAAGTTGAGTAAATTATTAATTTAAGTAATTCAGTGGTAACTAAGTTCAACAATCTTTTTACAAGAGATGTCAGCTTCAAAAGGAATCGCAATTTGATACTTTGCATCTGTTCCCATTTATATCCTAAGTTAAGTAAATTATTAATTTGAATTTATGCCATAAGTCTTCTACGGTGTGAATTTTTGTTCTGAAAGAGTGTATAACCAAAGATAATTTGTTCATACTAAACACTCACGTATTGTGATACAACCTGTACACAAACAGATAGTTAAGAGAAGATTTGTTAGAAAGCAAGCTCGAGCCGAAGTTGTCCCAGTGGTAAGTAAAAGCCACACTTTCTTCGCTAAATTTAATTTGTATGCTATACCGCAGTAAACGCACACGCAAGGTGTAATAACTGAGAACTTACGGCATACTGCAGACAACGAGGACCCTTGCGAGTTGCATAGTCCTTTTATAGGACAAACAAAAACTAGTTACTCAGTAATTAGAACGGGGAAATACTTTCCACTAGAACAGTTACCTATCAGTATATCTTCGAGCATCGACTGACGTTGAGGATTGCACGGTGACTCGGAGAAGGTAAAATGGTTGCTGTGTTACGCTCTGTATTCAATTTTAAATCTTTCGAATTCAGGAATTTTGCAAACTTCATTTTTTAGCAGTTTTTGAAATTTTAGAGTTCAAGGTCTGAAATTTTTAAGTAATTCAATTCATAAATTTTATTTTCCCAAATAATCTTCTTCTTCACGTTTTGCAATATATTTTATAGCCGCAAAATTTTCCAGAGAGTCTTTAAGTTCCTACATTCTCAAATAATCTTCTTCATCATGATTTGCAATATATTTTATAAACGCAAAATTTTCCAAAGAGTCCTCGAGTTCCTACATTCTCAAATAATCTTCTCCATAATTTGCAGTATATTTTATAAACGCAAAATTTGCTGTACCAAGTGGAATATTAAACTGGTACCCGTTACACTAGTTTTATCTAGTGACCACGATTTCATTAATAGTGAAAAGTTCGCTGTGCTCGAGATAATCTCGATCCATAGAACTTTGTAATCACTCTATTACAAGAGTGGGTTATAGTACGATGTAACGTATATCATTGGCCATAGACACTTTTCAAATATTTGATCTGGAGGAAGAATATCGAAGCTGAGTAATCTGATTGACCTTGTTCTTGTTCTTGTTATCATAACCTGTTACATGAATTATTCTGTACTCGTCGGATACGAACGGAATGTTTTGTATAAAATTCTAGACGTTCCGTTCCAATGCAGCTGAAGTGAAAGTATTAGGTTCTCAAGAGAATTCTCTTTCGCATGAATTTTCATATCAATCAGATGCTAACTTTTATAATAATTTTTGTAGCATTTATTTCGAACGATAAAAATATTGTGAATCAGAAATGAAGTTACAACTTCCTTTACGTGCTTTATTTTTAGACCGCGATTAATTTATCGGGTGTAAAGGCGTTTAAGACTGAGAACATCCTTAATTAAAAAAGTGTGGGTATTAATATTCATGAAGAATACGTGACCTGTCTCAAAATTAATGAGATCGATTTTTTCGCAACTTTTATTACAAACTTCTTTGCAGAGATGATTTCCAACAGCGTCTTACTGTAGGAATACAAGATCGCGCTTAAATATTCCAGCGAATTTATTAGTCAATTAAATACAGGTGAATATAACCGATGAATAATAAAAATTTTCGTGGTAAAGGTCAATAACGGAACAAAAAAATTTCCTCATTCGTTCGAGGAAGTCCACGCTATATCAGTAACTCACAACAAACAGAATGTTTGCCTCGATAATGCGATTAATCGGAAAGAGTAAAAGCGAACGAGAAAGAAAGAAAACCGGTAGAAAGTATAATATCAAGTTTCGTTGTAGAAAAAAGAAATACGCGGTTCGGTAGCTTGAAATAGCCTCATAATTCATCCAAAAAAAAAAAGGCCGTCTCATAAGTCTACCGGGAGCATTATGAAAATTAACAGGAGGAAAGAGGATATAATGCGATGAAACGAAGGAAGAAAAAAAAAAGACATGGTGTAATGAAACATTGCGTATCAAAACGATAACCACCACGTTATGGAACTCGTTAATGACGTCGCGTTGCACCGTAATTTGCATGCAAATATCTCGATACGAGGCTGAGAAACTTCTTTCACTCTTCTACCTGAATTATTCCACGAGAAATTTACATCAGACTAATTTCGTGTCTTTTCGACCGACCGTCCGATCCTCGTAAATCCAACAATTTCCAACAGTCTATATTTTATACACAACCTATTATTATTATAAATATTGTCGGGTCTTTTCACTATCACACTTTTCTCGAATTTAGCGATTTTATCTTATGGACAGATTGATGGTTTTAGACGGCCCAAATTACTTTCCTGTAACGTTCTACATTCAACGAAGAATTCGTCGATTAGAAAGTATCTATAAATACAGGTCGGCAATATAACGAGAGTCTGTGCGATCAAATACTCAATTGTCGCCAGAAGTGCTTACAGCAAATCCTTCATTAAATTCTAAATAAATTTTTAAATTAAGAAATTAGACTACGTTTGAGAATTTAAAGTTTTCTATAGTTTATCCATGGCAATATAGCAAGAGTTAACTACGCGTTATCGCCCCCTTGCGGATGCAGTCGTCCATCACTGAATGCACCACCCCATAGTTTCTTATTTACGTTTGCTCGAAATGGTTCGAGGTGGCTCGATCGATTTTTTACTCGCGTCGCCGGAAAATATTCGGCGATGTCAGTCTTTATGAACGAGACGATACGTCGGTAAAAATTCGGGCGAAATACTAGATATTCACTGAATACCGAATCTTATCGTCTCTAACGCCTCCTCATACGTTTCATCGAGGTCGTCGCGCTTACGAGGTTAAGTTCGTCTGATACTCTCTGTGCCTTTCCACAGACTTTTGTTCTTAGTACGAGCGCACGCATTGTTCGAAATCATGCCAACACGGCTCTTAATTGTTCCTAAGCTTACAGTGTCCGGTGCCTGACAACAAAAGCATAATTATCATGTTTCGATTCAGTGAATGACAGCCAACCGGCAAATAGTATATTGCAGATTTCAGCTCGCATCAATGAAATGCACCCGACAAAGTGCTCGTACTTTATATGACTTCCTTGTTTGTTCCGCGTGTTAAGCGGTCAAAGCTTTTAGAAATTAGAGGATTTCTCTTCTGAACGGATGTGCATGGTAGACACTGTTTTATTTGGTTTTAATTCGAAAATTCAATATGTTTTTATCTTATGTGTTTTGATATAGAACACTAGAATATTCAAAAAGTATATAGTTTATAGTTCTAAAATAAGTGTAGTTCATTGGTTTTAATAATATATGATTAAATGCAAGACTGTTGAAATTTGAGATTAATATTGTGCTTGATTTCTTTCAGAAAAATGACCCTGTTACAGTATGTTGGAATTTTCGTGCTTCTAAGTAAGGATATTATTTTTTATACCATAAACTGAATTATATTTTTAGTAGAAAGTATTTCCTAATTATCAATTAATATTTTAGTTGCACATCAAGTACAAGCAGACTTCAAAGTTTCCACACAAGATTTAAAGGTCCTCTTAAATGGTCAGCAGTCATTTGAATTGTACCTGACGTAAGTATCATTTCATAGTTAAATGATTTTTTAATATGTTTGTTGCATTTGTTTCTAATTCTAATATCTTTAAACTTCCATTGCTTTCAATTACTTTTGGTTGTTTCTTTAATTTTAGTAGAATAACAATGTTAACATTACATGGTGATAGTCTTTAAGTAATGTTCCAAGCACTATCTTGCAACTGCTAATTAAGATAAATCTCTTTCGTGTTCTTTTGCTCTTTAACTTAACATTGTAATTAACTACGGATTTATAATTAAATGATTTATCACGTAATATTTTGTACAGGAAGAACCTATCAGAAAATGTGTTGGTAACGATAGAAGTGCAGCATCCAGATTTGGTTAAAACTTTACCTGATACATTGAGTATTAATGCAAGCGATATTATTGACAAATGGAGTATAATCGTAGAAGGCAAAAGTGCAGGACATTCAGTTGTAGCTGTTAATATTACGCCTAATAATGTTACAGAGTAAGTATTTTATTTTTAATTTTTATATTAAATACTCTTTGTACGGGGAAGATCATATATCTGTATAATGAATGTTTCAATATGTTAATTTAACAAGCATCAATAAAAGTTGAAAGCAATTAATTATATCATTCCCCACTTTTGTTTGTTTGATATCAAACACGATTGGGTCGTGGCCTGGGTCAACATCAATATTTACTTTTATGACTTAATTCCAGAAGATTTTGATTAGGATTACATTCATGAGTGGTCACTAGCAGTTATTTGCAGAGATAGCCTCCTGACCTGTAGTTGTCAGCATGTCTTTAAGTTACAATTCAGCCAGTCTGTACTCAGATTTTGAGCAGACTACTTCCTGCTCTAACTAGAATATGATACATTAGCTAATCAAAATTATACAAATTTATTTAACATTCAATAAAAAGTGATTTAGTGTAATTTTTTTCAATTGTTTAAAGCTTGTGTTATTTTAAGTAAACCATTAGAATGACAATGTTTAAAGTGATTTTAATACCTCAGGATCAGTTAGGCAAAATTAATTTAAAGTAAGATACAGATTAAACACTTTGCAAATTTAGTGTATCAAGATTTCTGTGGTGTTTACTTTTGATATTTTTGCAGTTTTTCAGATGCATTCGTTAGAGTTACAGTGGAAAAGTCTGAAGTTCTGTATCATATAAGTAGTGTCGTAGGATGGATATACTTTTTAGCATGGAGCGTTAGCTTCTATCCACAAATATATAGCAACTATAGACGTAAAAGCGTCGTCGGATTAAATTTCGACTATTTATCATTAAATTTAATTGGTTTTATTATGTACTCATTATTTAATTGTGGATTATACTGGATACCTGAAGTGGAGGTAAGTTTGATTCTAAACATTACTACTATTTTTCCGTCCACGAATATTAATATATACTTATATCTTTTAGCTTGAATACTTCAGACGGTATCCTAAAGGATTAAATCCTGTACAAGTGAATGATATTTTTTTTTCCTTACATGCATCATTTGCTACTGTGATAACTATTATTCAATGCTTTATTTATGAAGTAAGTATTCAAAAGATATAATCAAGTACTATCTCTACGAAATAATGATCAAATTATAGTGACATAATTATTTCTTTCAGATAGGAAATCAGACAGTGTCTATTACAGCACGTATTATTCATGCAATATTTGCTGTCTTTATATTAATCTCTATAATACTAGCTGGAGTAGCAACAATCACGTGGCTGGACTTCCTGTATTATTGCAGTTACGTTAAATTGTGTATAACACTAATTAAATACGTACCTCAAGCGTTTTATAATTATAAAAGAAAATCTACCGACGGCTGGAGTATTGGCAATATATTCTTGGATTTTACTGGCGGCATGTTATCGATGCTGCAGATGATACTGAATGCATACAATTATGGTAACGTATCTAAAACAAATATCAAATTTTTAAATATTTTTTCCGAAACGATCTTCAATTAATGACTTTTTTTTTAGATGATTGGGAAAGTATTTTTGGAGATCCAACGAAATTTGGTCTGGGATTCTTTTCAGTTGCATTTGATATATTTTTCATTTTACAACATTACGTATTTTACAGGTACGTATATTTGTAGTTTTATTTCTCATTGAATATTTATGAGATAATAATGCTTGTTTTTGGTGACGACATATCATAAATAGCACGTATATTTTCGTAGTTAATGACATTAACAGCTAAAGTACTAAAAGATGCATGCTTGCCTTGTTGCACTTTTCAAGCATTAGTATAAATTCCGCATTTTTTATATGTAGACGCGTAGTTACCGCTAGTGCATGAAAAAAATATGTATTCTATTTACTTTGTATTCACAGTTTGGTTATTGATAACAAATTAAAATCTGTAACATTACAGTACTTCGCTGTATATAATTAAAAATGTAATTAGAATCAAAGGTTTTGTATATGTACATACATAAAATTTCACACTACTTTCTATTTGCTTAAACGCCGTAATTTGTACGTACATGCTTTCTATACTACAAGTTGTGGATACGAGATAGAAAAACATTTTGATTTTACAGATTTATCAGTGAAAAGATGGTTGACCTCAAAAACAGAATATAAGCATCTCACATCATCAATTTTTCTTTTCAATTTACCTCACAAAATGCTTTTTTCTTCCACCCTGCATAAGTTTGCAAAATTACACATTTTTGCAGAGATAACCCGAATGAAAGAAGTAACGAAATACTTCATAAACAAGAAAGTTCAGACGACGAAGAGACGAGGATGTGTTGCGGTTTAATAATACAGAAATAAGATTACATTGAAAAATATTCTATAAAATTTTGTTCTGTTGTAAATGCAGCTTCAGTATTCTATATATTTAAAATATTTCAGTGCATTTCATTACATTAATTTTTAATATTTAAAAGAATCTCAGTTGGTTGTTAACTGCGACTAAAGGAAAGCAAAGAAATTTATAAAGAACAATAGATTAATAAATTTCAGTGCATTAGTACGAATTTTTTTATGTAGGAAATCGAATAATTTAAAATTATATATATTAAATTTCATTATTAACGAGCAGATAAATAATTAGGCATTGAATGAAAATGGTGATGGATTTGAAATGCACGATTATTATGCCATGCGTATTTATAGTTTGCTATTTTTTTTATATGAATAAGAAATGTGCAAAATTAAGGAAGAAAGTTTTGTAATCTTAGCGTTATGATGAAAATAGTTTGCTAGGTTTTGTGCATTTTGATCGATCTAAATGTAAAATGAGATTTTATGCAATAATTGTATAAACAGTATTTTAAACCAGGTTTACAATTTCGTTTCAATTAATGTGCAAAAAGTGTTGTTATTGTTGTGTCATGCATGCAGCATGTTATTGAAGTACTTTTTACATCATGGGAAAATCTATTCATAATTAAGATTTTGTATTATTTTGCCATAGCTATTACAATTTACATCATTGTATTCATTTGTGCATCAAACACAAATATGTTATAGTTCATGTATTTATATTCAATCACCATAGCAAATTTTTATACGCTCTACACTACCTCTGATTAAATTCCTATGAATCAATAAAATGTCAGATTTTAATTAAGTATCACCCCTTGTATGAATATGGTTTCTCAAAAATTATTTGACCCAATTCTTGTATTAATTTTCAGGAAAAATTGCATGTATGCGCGAATGTGTATGTATGCGTATGTATAGATGTGTGTATTTGATTCGATTTACTAACCATACTAATTTAACTAACAATTTTGCAATGAGTGAAAATTGATCGCCGAAGGATGTATGTCACGAAAGTAGCATTAATCGTTAAAAATATCCACGTTATCCCTATTATTTTTCCTTTCGTTTAAAAACAAAAATAAATTACCAAGAAATACTTTTCACAGGGAACGTAAAGAATACGATAAAATACCTGGTAACGATTACGAAGGATCGCAAGACACTCCATCGACTAGCACACTTGCTTGATCTAGCGTCGTTGTCATTGACTGATTATTTATTTACTCTGTTTACTGCAATAAAGAATAATTCGTTTATCTATCGCTCAAACGTAGAAGCGAGCGCTAATATCATTACTGAGCCAAGGATGCTTGGTTAAAATGTTGAATATGTATTGATAAAGCCGTTACGTGTATATTGGCCGCTTAAAACTCACATTCCCACGATTACAATATAGGCTTACTTTAATTATCGATAAGAATAGGAAGAGCTTTTCAACATTCCATTTGGGAGAAACTAGAATAATGCTATACAATGCATGGCAATATAACACGAGTCTGCACAACGTGTTATACTATACGGAGGTATAGAACGTGTAATGCGAATTATCAGGAAGCCTATATTGCACCTATGTGTACTTTATATAGATAAATTCTACGATTTCTTAAATGATACCATACGAATGAAGTTTATAGTGCGGTGAACAATTAGCACATATACACGCGGGGACTTTGTACACTGATATAGAAATAATTATTTTTATCAGTCAAAGAATCCATCGTTAAAAATTGCGAAGATATTTAATTAAGTGCTTTTATATAACACTTCAAACAATCGAATAATTTGGTCTAATTACAAACACAATTGCGTATTACCTGGTTACGGCTGCACAGGATTAAACAAAACTGATGAAACCACTGTAATTTTCAAAATTGAACGAGTTATACTGTTTCGATATTCGATATTTAGCCATCTAGTGGTAGCGCCAAGATACACAAGTCACGTGATCTGTCGTAGCAGAACACATTGTATAGGTTATCGATGTTATTTATTTGAAAAGAGAGGTAAGTTTATTTTTTATGACTTGATATTAAACATTTTTATAGAAAATCAGAAGATATTATTGTTTGAGAAGTATTAGTAAAATTAAAATTAATGAACAGTTATAGAATAATCGTGTAAATGAACATCTTAACTTGACTAGAAATATAACCTCTACATTAAAACTGATTGCAATAAATATTGAATTATTTTTGTATTTTCATCAATATATTTCGGACAGTTATACTAGTATTTTGACAGTATGTTCATATTTCAGAATGAATATACCATCTCTTTTGCGAACAACACAAATTGCACTAACCCCCCATAGAAATTTAAATTGTTGGACAGCAGCAATAACAAAGAAACATAGAAAAGTGTATCCACATGACTATATTACGTATCTGGTTTTACCACATGGTGGTAGTATCCGTATCAATTATCCTGTACCAAGGCGGATAATACGTCTTCCTTTGGATATAAGTACTCTCAATGAAGAGGACCGTAAACAAAGGATGGAAAAACGTAAAGTCTTTGTGAAGGTTAAACTTGTTGATGAATTTGTGGATGACTTTGACGAATCTCAGTTTTTCGCACCTCCCAAACAGAAAAAGTAATTGTATCATTCTGTAAATGTATGTTATATGCCATTGATGTTGTTAGGTACAAAATAGCGATATTTGTATTCTGTCCTAACAATTAAAACTGTAATGGTAATGTAAGAAGTATTAAACATTACATTGTGACACAAAATGTATGTTAATAAAAATATTTATGCATGTAATAATTCTTTTCTTAATAACAAAGTTTATTAAATTAATTTGTATGCATTTTATACTTCTCTCATTTGCTAACTAATGTGGAATATGTAGCAGTTGTTTTAGGAAATTCTTTTATTAAAATAATGTGTAATAAAGAAAACATTTGTAGTCTAAAATTATGTTATGAAGTTTAAAGTTTAGAAAAACTATAATATACACCAACCTTACCTTACCTAATACCAATTATAATTACCATGAATAGGGTATTTTATATAAGCTAGAGTAAATTTCCTGATAACTTTGTTAGTATCAATTTTACCACTGAAGGTATCAACTAATGGTAAAAAAGTGAAAGTAAACGATTATAGTTTTACCTCCAATGTCTTGCATTGACTATTAACATAAGCATACGTTTTCACTGTACTGGATACAAACGACCAAACGTCAGAATTAGAAAAAGTTGTATTTTACAATTGTATGCGAAAATACAATTCATCTAAGATAATTATGCATCGAATGTTGCTTTTGACAGACACCGATTATTATCTAGATATTGATGAACTTTCTCCAGTTATTTACGACCGGCACTGGTCGACACAGTAGGTTTCTTCAGTCTAAAACGGCGATGTGGAGGAAAGAAGTAACTCGTATTTTTCAAATATAAACACACGTAAGATGTAGAGACTTAGAAATTCAGACATTTGAAAATTAAACAATTTTTTAATTTGATAAACAACTAAATTTGCTCAATGAAATTGCTCTTAATTAAAAACGTTGCACTCAAATATATACATATATAAATATTTTCCGCGTTGGTCATCATCAACCTAATTATGGACAAAAATGATTTTGTCACTACAAAATTTAAAAATAAAAAAAAGACCTTGACGTTGCAGAAAAGAAATATCGCACACCAAATAAGTACCTATTAGAAAGGAAGCGATAAATGAAAAAGAAAAGTGTTCATTGATTGCATTAATCGATTTTAATTAACGATTGTTCGCGAAAGTTACGATCCTTTCTACCGCGAGAAGGGGCAAACGGTTGTCCATTTTCGGTTTCGTTACGATGATATAATATTTGGTGATACGTCGTGTTTCGCTTGTGACCGTGCGGATGCTTTCGTCGCTGGTGAAACTTCTCTATTGCGACAACCTAGGAAAATTTTGCGGCCTTTGTTAGGCAACGATATGTAGCGTACAAGCAGAAGGTGCCAGAACGCATCAATAATTAGGTAGGCGTGATTCGTTTCACGTCGGTTAATGTTTTTATTTATACCTTTCGAGAACAATGTTCCCTCGAGTTCGAACGTCTCTCTAAAGAAATTTAGCACATCGTAAATTATCTGTACTATCAACACGATTTCTGATCTTGAAGGGTGAAGAGTTCGAATCTTTTCTTTCTTTATCTGGAGATATGATTATGAATAAAAATATAGAATCCTTGTAAGTGTCGATCCTTGCAAATATCAAAAGATACCAATTTCTATAATTTCAAACTTCCAAGCTTCCGAAACCCCTAACTAAACCTTGAAGCTTTCAGATTCCTAAATGATCAAATGTACAATTTCCAAAAGTGACAAAGTTCTCTTTCTCAGATTTCCAAAGTTCAATATTTCTAAACGTACAAACAGCAAGTATTCGAACGTACAAGCTAAATTAGCAAATTTCTAAATGATTTCTGTGAATCCTGAACGCGTCACCCCTCCAATCTGCACGTGTCCGTGATTTCTTCGGGCGACATGGCTATCGTTAAACCCCGTGCAATGATTTTAAAAGGAAATGTCCCGGTGATAAACCCTGTCAGGTGCATTTCCCAGACCAAAAACATAGGAAACAATCTGATCGCGAAGTAAAACGCAGCTCGTTTATCACAGGTAAAAAGACACGGTAAGACCGTGGTGGGAGTAGGTTCTGTTATAGTAGGCCACGAGGTAGCAGCTCTGGTGTTTCTGCAGGTGTACCACGACCAACTGGAACTCTCTCTTAGTTTCTGCTGGCGCTCCAGGCTTCTCGTTTTGCCGGAGTGCGCCGCTCCGTGACAATCGAGCCTCGAGATCGCCTCGAAAGCGATCCGTACAATGAACAATAATTCGCGAGGAATTGCGTGAAGTATCAAAACGTTCTCAAAGTCCAGCCGTTTCGAAATTCTCCAAATTTCTCGACATGGAAGGAACGTTGTCAGGAGGTCGCGAACCGATGTGATCGAATGGTGTTTGGATCATCGATCGATGAACCGTTTGGTAACAGTTTCGAGAGCCTGAAGAAGCGGTGCCGACCGCCTGAGCGTTTAAAGTGCGCCGAGGCTTTTAGAAGGAGAAAGCAGGAGAAGTTGAAGAGTTCAGTCAACTGAGAAGAAGCAAAAAATATAAGACGTGTTCGGTCGATAATCGAGATTTACCCTCGAATTCGTCAAAATTTCTTTGAACTCGCGGACAATCGAAGTTACGCTAAGTTTAACACGGATTGAATGACGAAGAGAAATCGATTATATCGTGTCGATCGAGCGAGTCACTTCGATCCTTTTGAACGTTTGTTTATTCCTTTTCTTCGGTACTTGAAAGCTGATAGTATGACAACGCGTTGATTTTCCCAGTCGAGTTTCTTACACACGTGCTCTATTTTTTGGACGATGGATTTTTGAGAGGAACTCCCGCCTGGTTCACGAACACGTGAGATGATTGGCAAACTTGTTTTGAGCCTGTGGATACTCGGATGCATCAGCCTCGACGGTACGTCAAGTTATTATTTTAGCTAATGTCACTTTTAATTGCACCTTGATATATTAATGTCATCGGGAGTAAATAATCGATAACACTTATCTGTTAATTTGCTGTATGCAGTCTTCTCAAAAACGATGTCGAGTACAATAAATATTCTGTTTCTAGTTATAAGAGTCTAACCTACATTAAATCGTAATCGAAATAAATAAACAACGTAACAATATTCATTGATAATCTGCATCTTATAGGTTCTTGTAGGTCTTGCAGGTCTTATAGGTCTTATAGGTTCTTATAAGTCTTATAGGTACAATATTAATAGTATAATATGTTTGATTAAAATAAAATTTCAGAGACAATTACTATGTTCATGGACACTAGTATATTGTGTTTGATTAAAATAAAATTTGAGAGACAATTACTATGTTCATGGACACTAAAAATACTTAAGTTTTTATCAAATCATCTGATCAATATTTTATAATAAATAATAACAATGTATCAATTTGTCCCCAAGTATAAAATAATCAATTTATTCACTTAAACATAAAAGCCTAACTCAAAAGACTTTCTAAAGTGTCACTATAGCTCTAACATATCTTTTCACGTAAATTTTACTCTTGTAACCTTTACGCACTATTAAGCTGTAAAAAATGGCACCTACCTTCATTAACTCGAGATAAGATATTAATATTCCAGTTTTCCGAATGATTATTTTCATTTGAATTCTTCTATGCAATTAGGTCATGTATGATTTAGCTAATATTAGCATCATCGACGATTAAAATCTAATTCAAGAAATATATAAAACTTAAAATGTTTGATTTACTTCTTTTTTATTAGAATGTTTTTTTCATTCTCCAAGCGTACGCTTCGTAAATTCCGTTCTATGAACCGTTAACGAATCTGGGACAATTATTTAATCATGTAATACAACACTGAGGTCACCAACGGCGACGTCTTAAATTTTAAGCGCGTTTCTTAACCGGTGACCATTCCCGTCCCTTTTCACTCGGTTCGTTGAACAAAAAGGAATTTCTCGTTCGAAATGATTTACAGTTCGATACTGTGACTCAGAATAGTAAGAGTAGAAGTATTTTTATTGCTTTCGAATGATGGAAGTCTGGAAATACCCGTTTGCAATCTGGAAGAACTTTTTATCGTGGTTAATGATACCATTTTTTAGTTAGTTACACCATCTATTGGTCTGATATAGAATTTTATTTTTTGTAAAACGGTGAGCGAGAAAATATAAGCGGAAAACTTGAATTGCAAACATTTCATATTCCGAATTTTCTGTGTGAAATATTTCATTTTTGAATGTGAAATATCTCGCAAACTTTTCAGAGTTACAGCGTGAAATATTTTCTGTTTCGGACTTTGTAGGTGAAATATTACCTTCGCTCAGAATACCTCACGGATATTTTACATTCTTTTATATAATAACTTTATACGTCGCTCGAAGGTTTAATACGTCAAGGTTTGATACGAAGAATCTCACTTTCGAAGTGAAAGAATCTCACGAATTGAATTCGTCACTTCGCCAATAATTTCCGTAAAATATTTCGGAGAATCTTACGTCAACTTCCCACTTAAGGAAAGAGTATTTACAAAAATTACAAGAAAGTTTATAAGAAATTGAAGTTACAGAAAGTTGATCATTTGTTCATACCTATTACTACTTGTCAGTATTTCTGATTTCTAAATTTGACTCAATAAATCTATAATTTTTAATTTAAATTACGGTGTTTGTCAGTGAATAATTACAGCAAAAATTACTTCTGATCGACCCGGTAAAGACGAGGTAAGCGACTGGATCCAGTTTCACGGTCACGGTCACGATAAAAATTTATGTACGTGCATGAGATTACTGCGCCTGTACTCTTAACACATTACATTTCGATAAAGTTACATATAATATATATAACACTGTTATTATTTGTACAGTATTTCCATAGTAATTTTCATAATGGACTTCCATAACCTGTGGACTTCTGTCCAGGGTTCTACAAACTTCAGCAATCTTTCAATAAAGTGCTGATCTCTCAACTTTCAACAATTAACTTCACGACCTTTTTTACGTTAAAATAGTTGGTCCGAGTTGCATGACAAAATCCTCGCAAAAACTTCCTCGTCGAAAGTGGCCTATCCACTTTCGAACCATTGTCCGCTGACCAGGTAAATTCATTTGCGAATTTCGTGCTCGAATCGCTGGATTTTCGAGACAATTTACATGAAACGTGCACGGTGCGTGCATATGATATCAGTCCCGCGAGTCGCTTTCACTGACGGTGAAATAACCGGCGGCACACACGGGGCGACATGTTCGCGAGTTGTCCGTGAAATTCATACCTAGACCGAGTTTTCGTCTTCGTTGCGGCTGTGCTTTTACCGTTCGACTCTATCGATTACACTCTTCGCACTACCGATATTCAATTACCGCCTCTGGGACTTGCATAAAATATCACTACCTCATTAGTTTCATTTTTACCATCTCTTAAATTCTCTTGAAGCAGTCAGGCATTTTTATTTCAGTGTTTGAAATGTATGTCATGTGTCACATATATGTTTGTTAAATGTTACATATATTTTTGTTTGAACATGAAATTGTTAGTCGATATGCTTATTAAGTTGTTGATCGAATTTGTACGATTTTGTGTCTTTTGTTTGAGGTTACAAGAAAATCTTGTTATATTAATGTATGATATTATGACAATATTTAAAATGTTTATCAGATGTCACATATATGTTTGTTTGAACATGAAATTGTTAGTCGATATGCTTATTAAGTTGTTGCTGATCGAATCTGTACGATTTTGTGTCTTTTGTTTGAAGTTACAAGAAAATCTTATTATATTGATGTATGATATTATGTCAATATTTTAAATGTTTGTCACATGTCACATATATGTGTGTTTAAGTATGAAATGGTCAGTCCATATGTTTCTTACCAAATCTGTACGATTTGATGTCTTTTATTTGAGGTTACAAGAAAATCTTATTACATTGACATACGATATTATGTCAATATTAGAAATGTTTATCAGATCACATATATGTTTGTTTGAGCATAAAATGGTCAGTCGACATGTTGCTTACCAAATCTGCACAATTTAATGTCTTTTATTTGAGGTTACAAGAAAATCTTACTACATGGACGTACGATATTATGTCAATATTTAAAATGTTTGCCAGATGTCACATATATGTTTGTTTAAGTATGAAATGGTCAGTCCATATGTTTCTTACCAAATCTGTACGATTTGATGTCTTTTATTTGAGGTTACAAGAAAATCTTATTACATCAACATACAATAGAATCTACAAATATTCATGTATGAACTGTAGCATCTTTCTGAAGAGTATATCCATAGTCATGAAATATGAACATCAAACTACTGATAACGTTATTACACCATAATATTAAACATTACAGCACAATGTTAACCATACCTGTTACTTCTATTTGTCTGCGTGAGAAGCTGTTTTGCATTATTCCCCGCTTAACATGTATTTCTCAAATATTTCATAACATCTAATATAAATAAATTAAACCCGACGTCCTTCAAGAGCCATTAAAGTTTCGAGACCTCCAAGGCTATCAAACTGTTACATCTATTACGTTTCTCAAAAAACATCAATGCTTTTTCGCGAGGAACGAAGTGTTTGCAGGAATCCGATACCCATAATTATCCGCGTGTTAATCAGAAAGAAGAATTTTCGCGATAACGAGGAGAGTCTCGAATATTCATAGCTTATTTCTGCGTATTAATTAGCCGAGAGAATTTTCGCAATAACGAGGAAAATCTTGAGTAATCGCTTGTTGGTTCTTTCATTAACTACCTTCGTAATTAATTCCGCGCGTTTTCACGCAGAATCTACGCTACATATGAAAACAATGAAAATGATCCGAGCGAATATCTAAACGCTTTCTTTTTCAGTTACCTACTTTCGAAATTTGTACACAGACTTTTTACTTCTTTCGTGTTTCGTACACGAAAGGTTCGCACCCTGTTCATAAGTGTACTCTACGGGTTGTCTTGTAAGTAGTGTTACTGAAACTAGTGATGGGGTGGTAGTGAAAAGTAGAGGATTGAACAAGAGGTGGTGTGATTCTAAACAAGATTTATATAAAATAAATTTGTACAAATTTCCATTAGCTTCATGCTCAATTTCTTTATATCTTTTTCACACGTCACAAACTGCAAATATTTGGTTAATTTGAATACAATTCAAGTTCGTATGAAATATCTAAAACCTAAATATCTAATCCATCTAAATATCTAACGTCCAAAAATTGATACAAAATAAAATTGCAAATGATGTCTACAGTTTTAGTTTGATCTACGTTATTTCGTAACATCCTTAATTCCTCAATTCACAATTTTTGGCAGTTACTTCATCAGAGCAAATTGCTCCAGCAATTTCAGCCAAATAAAGTTAAAGCGTTACGCATTCTTTGCATTTAACGATCCTTGAAGTGGTTCAAAAAATGTGAACATCTTAATGCCCAGGATCCTGTTATTAATATCTAACTTCCCGTTACTTAATATCTGTTTCCATCGTTCGTATCACCCACCATAAACTAGCAAAAAGGAAACCATAAACCAGCAAAAAGCAACTGTAACCGAAGTGCAAATTTTGAAACGTCGTTCCAGGAATAACCAGAAGAATTACTTCCCTTTTCCGTCGTTGCACGTAATTGTACACCGCGGTTTCTTTCTGTGGATGATTTCGGTGTCATCGCAGTCAGCGGGCCGGAAATGCGACGCGTTGCAACGACGGACAACGAAAAAAGGAACCAAGGAAAAGAGATTGCGATTACAAAACGAATGAGAACGGAACGAGAGCAATGATGCGGGAGCAATCTTACGAGAAAATCATAATTTGTTTGTTGATGAGGTTTCAGCTTGGACTTTTTTTAGGTTCAATGACAGGACTGTTAGTCGGCCATGAAAAATTATGTCAGTTACGTGCAGTTCCGAACGATTAAGTTCTTAAGTTACGACCTTACTATTTTACTATATTACTATATTAGTATTCTGATACGCTACTGTGTTGTATTATAATTTCTAGTCGAGTTTAGTTTAATTTAATAAGGCAGATTTAAGCTTTGTTGTAACGTGGATAGGACACGTGGTACACGTGGGGTAATGACTTCGAGACTTCCTACATGTGTCACTGTTTAAATTATTTCAAAATCATCCAGAACTTATTCTAAAATAAGGATTATACATTAAGGATTATTAAAGGATTATACATAAGTATTATTGAAATATTAATACATAGTAAAAAAACAAGGGAAGTGGCAAAGAAAATGGAGCCCAAACTTTTCTTAATATGTCAGACATCTTTGCCATACATTAAAGGTTAAGACTTCTAATTTTTATTTCAAGAAATTGTCTCTCGAAAATGTCTCTCAATTTCTGACTAATTCGACAATCCACTGACATTTTCAAAAGAAAAATAGAAATCGAAACATTCGCGATTAACATACTTTTCCACGGACCGAAGGGCGAACAAAATGGCAGTGGGCGCGAACTCGAGCAACATAGATCGATAAATTACAGTGGAATCGACGTGTTTATCGCGTAACGTTCTCGTGTTTGGATGAGCGTAGGTAGAGACAGAATTTCTAGAGTCGAAGTTAGCTGGTACTTTCTCCAGCAAACGAAGTCCATTTCCTTTTTTCCACTCTCCTCGGATCGTCTTTGGAGAACGTCCATGCATATTTTGCCGGATCTGAATAATTGTTTCTATTTGTGTGAAATTAAAGTTTCATTATTTAAATATGAATTTTTAAAATACTTCATTTCAACGATAAAGCATTTCTTTGTTTAATTTATACGATAGTACAATCTGTATAATATGTAGACACTGCATGATAATTACATTATGTGTACACTGTATAAAATTTACATTATGTGTACATTGCATAAAATTTACATTATGTGTACAGTGCATAAAATTTACATTATGTGTACACTGTATAAAATTTACATTATGTGTACAGTGCATAAAATTTACATTATGTGTACACTGTATAAAATTTACATTATGTGTATACTGCATAAAATTTACATTATGTGTACACTGTATAAAATGTACATTATGTGTACACTGTATAAAATGTACATTATGTGTACACTGTATAAAATGTACATTATGTGTACACTGCATGAAATTTACATTATGTGTACACTGTATAAAATTTACATTATGTGTACAGTGCATAAAATTTACATTATGTGTACACTGTATAAAATTTACATTATGTGTGCACTGCATAAAATTTACATTATGTGTACACTGCATAAAATTTACATTATGTGTACACTGCATAAAATTTACATTATGTGTGCACTGCATAAAATTTACATTATGTGTGCACTGTGTAAAATTTACTTTATGTGTACACTGCATAAAATTTACATTATGTGTGCACTGCATGATATTTACATTATGTGTACACTGTATAAAATGTACATTATGTGTACACTGTATAAAATGTACATTATGTGTACACTGTATAAAATTTACATTATGTGTACACCGCATAAAATTTACATTATGTGTACACTGCATAAAATATACATTAAAAACAAAAATAAATAAATAATATCCGAATTAATTAATTTAGAAAAGTTTACGGAATTTCACGGTTTAATCTTCGAACGTTAACTTCAGAATCGTGTGTTAAACTTTCATTCTGAAATAGCGAAGAGTAGTACAGTGAAAATACCGGGTTCAAACTAGGTCTCCGAAGTTGTACGATGACACAGAGCTTCTCGAAGAGCAAATAATAATCGAATTGGCACTTTCACTAATTCCTCCGAAGCTTAATATATCGGTAAACATTCTCGACATGTATATTCTTTTGAAATCGAATGCTATTTGCTCTGGCAGAAGAAACATTTAACCGTTATACGATCGGAAGACGTTACTCTCGAAAGCGTAATACTTAAAACCGCACCCTCTTCCACTTATCTCACTAATTCATTTGAAAATTTTATTTTCACGTGTTTTTATTGCCGTTCTCCGCCTCCTCCGCTAACTTTCTCTCTATTTATTATCGTTTCCTTCATGGTTAAACCTTGACTTATCGAACTTGAATGGAATATCGATCGTGTCCATATTTCGTTCACTTTTACTTTCTAATGGCGGTCTAATCATCAATCTTAGTGTCGTCTCACTTTCAGTAATCATTCTGTTTAATGAAATAAACTGTTCTGTTTAATTAAACTGGTCTGTTTAATACAACAATTTAGAACAGGTATTTTTAAACTGAATCTATATTGTTATAAACATGACGAAACAGACAATAGCATTTAATAACAATAAGGTTACTTTAAAAGAATTAATCAAACTCTTCAAGTAAAAAATTTTAAGTTGCTGTCAACATCTTTAAAAATTCTTAAAAACGAAATCTTAAAGGGTTAACATTATAGAAGTTTGAAAATGTAAATCATTTTTAATAAATTCTTAATCCTTTGCACTTAAGAGGCCTCAGCCACCATTTTATTTAAGACATTAGTTTAAAATAAGCATTTTTTAACTGAGTCTATAATATGACACGTGTGATGTATACACTCGTATATTTAACTTTTTAACTAGTAAGTTTTAAAGTTGCTGTTTGCAGTAAAACTCTCTTCCAGTGTAAAGAGTTAATAGATCCTATGAAATGGTAAAAACGTACAGAAACCCGAGAACAAGAAATGAATATTAATATAAAATATTCAGCAAGCGTTGACTCTCGAATGAGTCACCGAAAACACAGCTGATTTTGCCATGTAGGTTACGACGTCCTAAATTCCGGTCTATCCTCACAAGGATCTTATAATCTCAGCTATTAAAATATTAACACACGTAACGAGAACTTAAAATAAAATAACAGTGCTTATCATACTCAAACTCTTTTTTCATATTACATTACATAAAAATATTTAATCACAGTGCATACAAACCGGTTAAGTAAGTAGATTGCGTGAGTCCGGACTTATTTCAATTAAGTTAGAATTGTATCCACGAAAAAAAATTGACAAAAGGTTGATACGCAACGGGTCAGAAACGTAAAGAAAATGGAAACGCGACAAACATTCGAAACGAGTCGAGCATATACGGAGCCTGGACAAATTACGAAAGAAGGAGTCGCGGTACGTAGTTATCGTCGACTTCCTCTTTAATCGACTGCCTTCCGGTTAGAAATTCATCGCAGCTCGTGTCCGACCAGTGAGAGCTGTTCACGATCTTCCGACTTCTTCTGACCGTGGCCGTTCCAATTCATAGACGACTTTGCTTACCACTACTTCCTGCTTTCTTTCATTTAACCGCACAATTTAATACAACAATTTGCTCTAAACTTAGATACGAGACATTACTGTCTGTAACCTTGTCAATGTATTATAACCTCTACTTTCTTTTCGCGAATCGGCTATTTATTTTATATTTAAGGTGTTTCACTTCAGTTTCTACGAGAGACATGTTTATGCTGCATGGGGTTTGGATGTGCTATAAAATAACTAACTGTAGAAATTATTGAGGAGAATTATATGGAGAACTATATTATTGGAGAATTATATGGGTTCTTGTTTACAAAGTTGGCAAAGTATGTTTCAGTAATTCAATAGTTGGGTGGGTAGAAGTGTAGCAATTCTATAGTTCACAGTTTTTAAATTGGAAGATTTATACATCAATATTTAGGTTTCAGTAATTCAATAGTTAGATGTATAGAAGTGTAGCAATTCCATATTTCATAATTTTTAGTTTGAAAGATCTATACATTAATATTTATGTTTCAGTACTTCAATAGATAGATGTATAGAAGTGTAGCAATTCCATGTTTCATAATTTTTAATTTGAAAAATCAATACATTAATATTTATGTTTCAGTAATTCAATAGTCACAAACTTAGAAGTATAGCAATGGCATATTTCATAATTTTTAATTTGAAAGATCTATACATTAATATTTATGTTTCAGTACTTCAATAGATAGATGTATAGAAGTGTAGCAATTCCATATTTCATAATTTTTAATTTGAAAGATCTATACATTAATATTTATGTTTTTGTAATTCAATAGTTAGATGTTTAGTGGTGTAGCAATTCTATAATACATAGTTTTTAAATTGAAAGACCTATACATTAATATTTATGTTTCAGTACTTCAATAATTAGATGGGTAGAAGTGCAGCAATTCTATATTTTGTCATTTTAAAATTGAAAGATTTAAACATTAATATTTATGTTTCAGTAATTCAATAGATAGATGTATAGAAGTACAGCAATTCTATACTTTGTCATTTTAAAATTGAAAGATTTATGCATTAATATTTATGTTTCAGTAATTCAATAGTCGCAAACTTAGAAGTATAGCAATGGCATATTTCATAATTTTTAATTTGAAAGATCTATACATTAATATTTATGTTTCAGTACTTCAATAGATAGATGTATAGAAGTGTAGCAATTCCATATTTCATAATTTTTAATTTGAAAGATCTATACATTAATATTTATGTTTTTGTAATTCAATAGTTAGATGTTTAGTGGTGTAGCAAATCTATAATTCACAGTTTTTAAATTGAAAGACCTATACATTAATATTTATGTTTCAGTACTTCAATAGATAGATGTATAGAAGTGTAGCAATTCCATATTTCATAATTTTAAAATTGAAAGATTTAAACATTAATATTTATGTTTCAGTAATTCAATAGTTAGACGTATAGAAGTGTAGCAATTGCATATTTCACAATTTTTAAATTGAAAGACCTATACATTAATATTTATGTTTCAGTACTTCAATAATTAGATGGGTAGAAGTGCAGCAATTCTATATTTTGTCATTTTAAAATTGAAAGATTTAAACATTAATATTTATGTTTCAGTAATTCAATAGTTAGACGTATAGAAGTGTAGCAATTCGTTATATCACAATTTGTAAATTAAAAGATCTCTACATTATTATTTATGTTTGAATAAAATTCAATAGTTACATGCATAGAAGTGTGAAGTTCCACATACTACAATTTTTAAATACAAAGAAGGACTACACATGAATCGTAGACACAGTTATTAATGTCCTAAGCCAATGAATGTACTTTAATTCAAAAAAGAATTTAGCATGTCTAAATCTAGGAATAGTAAATAGGACACCAGACAGGAACAGTCTGAACGTATCCAGAGTAACCTTGAGACTCGATTTATTATATTCTCGTCAACGGTGAAACGAGAAAGGTGTAGTAAGGATCGGTAACTTTCATCGGTCACTATCGTCACGTGGTATGTCCACTTTCTGCGTAGATCCTTTCAGATACGAAATCAGCTCGAGGGAGTCTTCGAGTACCTACTTTTTTCTTGGAGACCTCATTTTGTTCAACTAGTATTCTAATCTTTATATATCAGCACGCAATTGCCTTCATTTGCCACGTGTTAGATCGTCGTCGATCGTTATATTAGATCCTTGCGTGATGTGAAATTGTCACACGTTAGATCGACACGTGATGCTTTATCTAACGTAAAATCATCAGACGTTCACGTGTCACCTTGCGTGTCGATTTCCTATCAATTTTAAATGGCGAACGTGTTAAAAACATGAATACTTTTTTCTATATTCTGAAGAAAGGGTAAAATAGGGGCACTGTTTCTGAAAAATCGATGTGACTAAACTGTAATAACATAATAAACTGCAATAACATAGTAAACTGCAAGAACATAATAAACTGCAATAACTTCTACATACATATACTTATGTGACTAAATCTTTTGCAATAATCGATGTGACTAAACTGCAATAATATAATAAACTGCAATAATATAGTAAACTGCAAGAACATAATAAACTGCAATAACTTCTACATACATATACTTATGTGACTAAATCTTTCGCAATAATCGATGTGACTAAACTGCAATAATATAATAAACTGCAAGAACATAATAAACTGCAATAACTTCTACATACATATACTTAAGTGACTAAATCTTTTGCAATAATCGATGTGACTAAACTGCAATAATATAATAAACTGCAATAACATAGTAAACTGCAATAATATAATAAACTGCAATAACATAATAAACTGCAAGAACATAATAAACTGCAATAACATACATAAATACTGCAATAACCACAACATACATAAACTTATGTGACTACACGATTCCCAATAATTTCTTTTTCACCTCACCTTTTTGGCTCTGCATCCCGGAATCAAAAGCAGTGCTCTATTAGCCTCCTGACCGTCCGATCGAAAATGTAGAACCGTTATTCTCTTATTCGACCTGGCACCGATAGTCTGTCGCTGGTGTCCCTACGTTGCTTGACCTTAAAACAGAATTCTTCTTGCCTGTGGCATTCACCATGGAAACCGTTACGTCTCTGAAATCAGAGGTGGCGTTAAATGAGCTCGAATCATTAATAGAACGAACAAGAAATTGTTATTAAAAATTCGGCTCTGAAACGGTCAAACAAGTATGGTCAGACAAGGTCTTGAAAAATAAGTTAACACTAGATTTACGGAACCCGTCAAAATGAAGGATAATAGGTCTATTTTAGATGACAGAATTTGTTAAGAAATTTTTGTAAAAATGTTAACTTTCAGCAAAAGAATCAATGTTTTAGGCAGTTCACGTATCATCTGCGATTTATTTATTTTTCTACTTTAGGTGAATTTAAATAAAAGTGACCATCAAACGTCCGTAAATCTAGTGTTAAAGTAATGTAAAAATTAGTAATACAGACAGCAATAAAAAGCACATCCATCCTTTTAGAAAAGAATGATTTTCAACGAAAATTTACGGTCATTCATTCGAGCTACATTCACCTAAAATTGTAGCCAACAGTCTGACCCACATTCGACATTATTGTTCGTTGCGGGAAATTCCCCTTTTGTTACATTGTTGTCTGTCAACGTAACATTCATTTGAAGAGCTACATTGGATTACGATCTGTAGCGGAACCGGATGCGAGCACAATGAGAGAGTTAGGCAAAGAGTTTTTGTGTGGTTTTATCTGGGAAATTGAATGAACTGCGATACGCAAGCGATATCAAATAAATTCGAATTTATATAAAATTGTGAGCAACGTTGCATTGTCAGCAACGTGAAGTTTATATGAATAAAAAATTTTGGCTTGTCTAATTACTGATGATTAATGCTTCTCTGAAAGAATTATATTTTCATTACACAAGAAAAATGATAATTTGAAAACAACATGATCCACAATTAGAGCACATTATGCGTACTCGCCGCTTTCGTTGGCTCAAAAGCGACATTAACTAGGGACATAAACCGAAGGTAATGAAATTTCCGCTACAGAAGGATCTCATCTCGATCGAACCAAAATTAAATGGAAAGTTAGATCAAACGATTACTAAATACGATTTAGTCGAAACGTTAGCTCCTCGAACGCTTTGATTGCGACATCATTGGCGCACATACGATAGCACGAATGCACACGCAGGTATTCCATTACGGTTAATGAAGGTGAAGCAATGTTCCAAAGCGATTTTGAAAGCTTCGACCGTGTCATACGGGAATCGTTCACAGAAAATTGATTGCTGTTACGTCTCGTACCCTTCGTTTAGGTTAGGTCTTTATTAACCTCACAGCTCAAACATAACCTTACTAAAATTTAACACTCTTCAACTAAAGGACTTAAGTCAAATAATCAATTAAGAATTTGGGTTCAAATATAATTTGCATTATCAAGGATTACTATAATATAAAATTAGTTTTAAAATAATAAAGTATTCATAATATTTTAATTTTTATTGTTTGTTTGAACATTATATCTGTGAATAGTTTTGACTGACGCATCTGACAAATAAATTATCCGGCAAGGGGTTGATTCTGTTAGAGCAGACTTTTTATTAAGACTGAATAATGTAGAGTATGTTAGAATAAATTTATGGATTATTCTAATGTTGAACCTTCTTTTAAAATTATGGAAGTATGATTTGGTTATGGAAATCATTTTCAGTGTGGAAATCATGGAATCGTAGAATGAAAGGTGCAGCTCGACCGCGATAGAAAATCTACTTTAAACAGGTTCCAGATTTATGGTAATCGTAGAATCATGATTATAGAATCATGGAATAAAAGGTGCAGCTGGTTGCGATAGAGAAAGGGTGACATTCTCGAGACTACAAAATACTTTGTCTAATCTTGACTGTCGTATTAAATCTTATATCACCCTTACATTTCATATATTTTTACAACCATGCAATTATCAACTTGTTTAATATTAGTTCTTCTGTGGAGCATGTTATAACCTCGTACCAAAGTTATGAAGCATAGAATTAAATATAAACAATTTACTATAATTTCGAGCTCAACACTTTGATAACTGCATATGTAGACTCTATCTAAATATAATGCTTCAATAGACATGTCGATATATAAACTCTATCCAGATATAACACCTCAATCATAGAATCGACAGCCATGATTACTCAATACGAAATAGAAAACTGGAGTACGAAAACAATTTATCAGTTTTTATCCGTTTCCAGTTACATCACAGACTCCGCAGGAGGATGTTGATGAGAAAAAGGATCAACAAGATTCGTGAAATCTATTGCTGCTTATAGTGTATCTCGCGAATTACGCAATGCTGTCAATCTAAGAAAGATACTTCTTAAATGATGCCTGTAAAGAGTAAACGCACGAGCCACGCAATGTGCCAATTATATATAACGCTATTTTTTGTTAGATGCTTTCTTTAGCAATTTTCTTTACGTAACTTTGATAATATTCTGTCAGGAATGTGCTACATTTATAGGCCATTATTTAGGATTATAACTTACTGTTATTCATTTAGGACAATTATTAGGATGCTTTTGAATATCTTTGTGGAGGAGGAATTCTTGGAGGACAGTTTGTAAGTGTTCAATGAAGAAGGGTGCAAAGATGACTTTTTAACAAGGTTGAATTTTTTAACAGCCTTCTTTAAATTATTGTGTCACTGCGATAATTTTTGTAGAAGTTCAGATAATTTTCTGAAGATGACCTACTGGAGTCAGATGACTGAAACTTATAAGTTTCTTATTTTAATTTGCACAATTTGTTAATGGGGCTCTCTTGAAATCTCTGTTGATTTTTATTAAAATAAAGAATCGATGTGTATATTAATTTAAGTTTCATCAGTTGTTTTCTTATTATGTAGCTTCATTTTTAATTTTGTAAGTGTGCATCATTCACTGCTAGGTCTACTGCTAAATAACAAAGGAAAACCTTATACAACTAACAATAAAATTGATTTCAACACGGAATTCAATTTCTAAACCAGGTCTACAAATCTGGTGACGCTGCCAGGTTTATAGCGGCTTATAAAGCGCAATAATTGTTAGGTTAGGTTGCGTAAAGCTCTTAAAATGCATTGTTCACGACTTATTTCCTTACTTCAAACACTGTAATTGTTGCGCATTTTGGTTCTAACCCATAGAGAAATTTCCAATGAAACATATCGTCGACCCCATCTCACCGATTTCACGCTTCCAGTCTTCCCGAACAATCGACTATTATTTAGGCATCTTTTACGCGTGCTGACAACGCAGGATGCACGGTCCGCAAACTATCCAACAACCAATCTAACGAATTCTCGAGGTGTGCAATTGATGGATTTTGCAACGGCAAGAACACGAAGACTCCGTTAATTCTAACAATCACACTCGCGAGTACCTTTCTAACCATTCGAGCTATGTTATTAAGCCGTTCAAATGAATAATAGCTGTTATCGTGTTACTCTCCGCGAGACCCTTTCGCAAGGTAATTGCGGAGAAGTAGAAAATTGCGGTTCTCATTGAAGAAATCAAGCGATGATTTACCTGGGTCATCTGCAATTTTCTAGAATCGAGCATCGTCTCATCACTGGCTTTCGACAGATTATTCGAACAGATGTACAGGATATTTCATTAAAAACATGAATTGTGTTAATCCTTTAGTGAGGCTCAACATGATATATTTCTTTTGCATCTTACAAACAATTCAAATAAGTAGCTAAGTTCAATTTCATTTCAACTTTCATTTATTTACTACTTATAATAAATGAAAAATATATGAAAATTTTTTAGAAGTGTATAAAAATGTATAAGAATGTATAAACATATATGAAAGTGTATTTGTCACATACTCTGCACTTCTGCAACACATTTCATTGAGAACCCCTTTGTTCAGCCATTTTGTAAATTAAGGAACAGTCAGGTAAAAGAAATGAAGGAGTGTACAAAGTTAAATTGAAATGTAAGTTGTGTGGATGCATCACCAAATCGTTTAAGGTTGCAAAGTGACCTGCATCTCTAGCAATCATAATAGAACACGGTCTATTTGATTCATCGGTGACGCGTCATCCGCTAATTATAATTGACGATGCGTAAAACGGTCAGACTCCATCCTCATACCTGGAGCAACCTTGACCCAGCGGAACTCAATACCCAGTACCTTATTTCTGATACCTCTACATCTGATTGATTGATGGATTGATTATTGTTGTGGGCGTCGACTACTATTAGCCCGCTCTACACCTGAGTTTCTGATACTTCAACTATTTGGTACTTCAAATCTTCATTAACTCAGGTGAACCTGAAGAAAGTTCTTTGATTATCCACATATCATTGTACACTTCTAATTCTTATCTCTACTTGACGTTCAAAAGATTAATATCTCCTAGATAATACTTCAGATTACCAGACAATGTTTCAGATCAAAGATAAAGCTTCAGATCCAAAAGCAAAGGAAAGTACCATAGCTCAAGAAACTAGAAAGTAACAGATCACATGCACCAACAGATTTTATAAATACGATGTTGCCGAACAGAAGTCGATAAAAGTAAAACAACAAAGAAAATCGGCCGAAGAAAGTCCATTGTCGAGTATCGCAAGAGTAGCGGGTCAGTGACGATAAGAAAGAGAAACTGTTTTCTATTGGTTGATTGCGGGTGAATTATCTCGTTTAGAGTTCGTATATGGGAAACGAGCGGAGGCGGAATATTTGGCTGACGATAAGCAGTGTCTACTCGCGGATGAACTTGCCGGACTAGTCTGTACGGGGAGAAATTCGGAAAAAGAAAGCCAGAAACTGGAGGGGTCGTCCGGTAATGGTCAGCTAGATAGGAGAGCGGTTCGAGTTTTTCCGTTTGTCGAGTGGCAAAAAAGAGCGCGGTGTCGAGGGAGAGGCTGGGAAAAGGGAAATCAGACGGTTGAAATCGGACCTGGTTCACTTGACTTGTCGATAGCTGTTTATGATACGTTTAATTTTTGTTGAGCGGTGGGTGATTGGTGGATTTGGGAGATGGGGAGATGGGGAGATGGGGATTTGGGGAGATGGGGATTTGGGGAGATGGGAATTTGGGGAAATGGGGATTTGGGATATGGGGGTTTGGAGAGATAAGAATTTGGGGAGATGGGAATTTGGGGAGATGGGGATTTGGGAGATGGGGATTTGGAAAGATGGGAATTTGGAGAGATGGGGATTTGGGGAAATGGGGATTTAGAGAGATGGGAATTTGGGGAGATGGGGTTTTGGGGAGATGGGAATTTGGGGAGATGGGGATTTGGGGAAATGGGGATTTAGAGAGATGGGAATTTGGGGAGATGGGGATTTGGGAAGATGGGGATTCGGGGAGATGGGAATTTGGGGAGATGGGGATTCGGGGAAATGGGGATTCGGGGAGATGGGGATTCGGGGAGATGGGAATTTGGGGAGATGGGAATTTGGGGAGATGGGTATTTGGGGAAATGGGGATTTAGGGAAATGGAGATTTGGGAGATGGGGATTCGGGGAGATGGGAATTCGGGGAGATGGGGATTTGGAAAGACGGGGATTTGGGAAAATGGGGATTTGGGGAGATGGGGATTTGGGGAGATGGAGATTCGGGGAAATGGGGATTCGGGGAAATGGGAATTTGAGAGATGAGGATTCGGGGAAATGGGAATTTGGGAGATGGGGATTTGGGGAGATGGGGATTCGGGGAGATGGGGATTCGGGGAGATGGGGATTCGGGGAGATGGGGATTTGGGGAGATGGAGATTTGGGGAGATGGGGATTCGGGGAGATGGAAATTTAGAAAGACGGGGATTTGGAAATTTGGGAATAGTGGGATTTGAGCACCTGGAGATTTGTGGGTTTAGGAATATGAGAATTGAACAATTGTAGAAATTGAGAAAGTTAGCATTTGAGAATTTGGAAATTGAGAAATTAAGGAATTGGGGGATTGGGGAGTTGGGGAATTGGGGGATTAAAGAATTGGAGGATTAGGGAATTGGCTAATTTTCAAGTTTGGGGATTTGGAAAGTGGAAAACTTAGAAATTTCTCAATTTAGAAATTTATGACTTGAGAGTTTGGAACTTTATGAATATAATAATTTAGAAACTTAAAAATGTAAGAACTTAAGAATTTCAGAATGTGGAAGCTTGAGAATTTAGGACTTAAGAAATATAGAACTTAATTTGAGAATGTAGGGACTTTGAAATTCACAAGTTTGTTAATATAAAAATTTAGAACCTGATAATTTAATGATTTCACAACTTAGAAATTTAGAATTAAAAAATTTGAGGCCTCCATGAATACTAATTTCAACCTTACATTCAATTCAAACTTACTAATAAAAGTTCATTAATTTTTATTCGTAATATCTCGTGTTATTAAAATTCTGCAAGACATCAAGAAACCGTTGCAAGAGCTCTTCTGGACGTTAGTTTATCTAGATAACATGCGATCTTCGCATTGCGAATATTTTTCCGGTAGAAGATCTAGGTCGTAAGTTCAGGAGACGATCCGTAACTCCTCGACCTGTAATCTGAAACGGCCGGTGTCTCCGTTTTCCCACCGATATCTTCTACTAGAATTCTCCATTGTCCATCTACCAGACTATAATGCTCGTTTCTTTCGCTTCTTTTTATCTTCTTGTTATGCTAAACGTACACATGTCACACATGTCTTTCTCAACGAATATGTACGCTCATGACAAATATATGAACAGAGAATAACGGTGTTTGTATTGAGACGTTTATATGCGTCTACATCTTTGTGAAGAATACCTTGAATTTTAGTTGAACTTTGAGTATCCTTCCTTTTATGCTTGAGCAAAAAGGAGAATATTTAATATGGCGGATTGTAACAAGGACGTGGACGAGTACTTACGAACGAGTAATTATCAAGTATTACTGAGTAGTTTATGTTCAATCTTTTAATATAATTTTTTAGGTTATTATATTATTGGTATAATATTAGTAGTATGTGTTAGTGAAATTTGGGAGCACTATGTGTTACCATTGTACAAGGTTCAGAGATATGCTTGATGTAATGTACTGACAACCTTAGGTGTCAAAAATACCCGTCGATGATATAACGAGTTAAAAATGCACAACGGTAACGTAACTCGATGATAATGTACTGTATGATTACAGAATGCATTGAATATACAACTCTCCGATAACAAGGCGTCGATAACACAGCGTGTTGATAATACAATTATTAGAAATTATAATGTTCTGATAACTCAACGCGTAAACAGTACAACGCGTCAATATTACAACATATCGAAATTACAATGCGTCGAAATTACAACGCATTGAAATTCCAACGCGTCGAAATTACAACACATCGAAATTCCGTCGCGTCAATTTTACAACGCGTCGAAATTACTACGCATCGAAATTCCAACGCGTCGAAATTACAACGCATCGAAATTCCAACGCGTCGAAATTACAACGCGTCGAAATTACAACGCATCGAAATTCCGACGCGTCAAATTTACAACGCGTGGAAATCACAACGCGTCAATATTACAACGTATCGAAATTACAATGCGTCGAAATTCCAACGCATTGAAATTCCAACGCGTCAAATTTACAACGCGTCGAAATCACAACGCGTCGAAATTACAACGCATCGAAATTCCAACGCGTCGAAATTACAACGCGTCGAAATTACAACGCATCGAAATTCCGACGCGTCAAATTTACAACGCGTGGAAATCACAACGCGTCAATATTACAACGTATCGAAATTACAATGCGTCGAAATTCCAACGCGTCAAATTTACAGCGCGTGGAAATCACAACGCGTCAATATTACAACGTATCGAAATTACAATGCGTCGAAATCACAACGCGTCGAAATCACAACGCATCCAAATTAGAACGCGTCGAAATCACAACGCGTCGAAATTACTACGCATCGAAATTAAAGCGCGTCGAAATTACAACGCGTGGAAATCACAACGCATCCAAATTAGAACGCGTCGAAATTACTACGCATCGAAATTAAAACGCGTCGAAATTACAACGCGTGGAAATCACAACGCATCCAAATTAGAACGCGTCGAAATTACTACGTGTCGAAATTGCTACGCATGGAAATTAAAACGCGTGGAAATCACAACGCATCCAAATTAGAATGCATCGAAATTACAACACGTCAAAATTACAAAGCGTTGAAGTCACAACGCGTCGAAATTGCAACGCCTCGGAAATGCAACCTACCGACAGCGCAACGCGCCAATAATACAACCCATGGTTATACACCTTATCACGAATCTGATAACCCGTCTCCTACAATCTTCTAGAGCGTCACTAATGCGTCTAAAATCCAGCAAAAAAATGGCAATATAACGGGAGTCTGTCCCAAAAGTGCTGTTAAACTATCTCTTGAACGTTTCATAAATAATATAGCTCGTCCCCCATAATCCAGATGCAGCATGCAATTAGAAAACTATCTATGTCTTCAATCGGATCAAAGGTCCCACGATTTGATCTCCTCGCTAATTACAACCTACAGACTTGACATGTGTTCAAAACATCGGTATAAATCAAGTAATCTGCCTCTAATTTTCTACTGCTTAAACGAGATCGATTTATCGATCGTAACTTTCCCTTCTCACGACTATCGATCGAACAGGTTCCGATCGAGTGTCCTATTCAAACGAGGCTCATTAACGTTTCTGGTTCGAGGAACCCATTTTTTTCTTCATTACCGAGATGGAACTATCGATGTCTTCCTTTAGAAAAAATATAACCAAGCGTTCCAGCAGATTGTTATTCAGGCGTTATGCTAATCACGGCGCAACGAGCCGAGGATACCGTTGCGATGCTTCTGCAATCTATCAGTCTGCTCTGCGGAGCGTGCAGTTGTGACATTGTCGCATTTATTTTGGACGAATTCTCATCTTAAGTCGATGGCTGGGTAACGGAGTTATCGGTTCCGGGATGCAGTTACTTCGGCAGTTCCGTAACCGTTACGTTCTCGAGATCGATAAAGTTATCAGAGTGTTGAAAATTATCGGTTTCGCTTGTACTGTTTTGTTGTATCGCTAAACACGTGAAGTATGTTTGATGAAATTCCTGATAATATGTGACGATTATTTATGGAGAATGTATTCGTACGGGTTGTTTGGGTTGTGGATGTTGACTACTGTTGTTGTTAAGGAGCAAGGTGCAACTATCAGTCACTTTTTTCATTTACTATACTTAACCCCTTGCTGTACTTTGACATGTCTCAATCGTTATGCACTCACAGTTCAAATATGACAAACTTTACCCAAATTTTTAATACACTTCAACTTGAAATTTAGGTCCAGGTATAATTTGTGTAGTCAAGCATCGCTGAATATAAAATATTCATAACATTTTATTTTTCTTTGTTTTAATTTTATAGCTATGAATAGTTAGTTTTGATTGACGCATCTGGCAAATAAATTGTACGGCAAGGAGTTAATGACATATCAATAATATGGCTATTGAGAGTCATAGAGGTATAATCTAATATCTTCGAACTTCGAATCTAATCCAATAATTCTATCATGCAAACCTGTTCGCACTAGTTCGAACTCCGAACACATTCTTACTTTAAACAGTTCAGAACATGTATGTTATAACATAGCTTAGAACAATATATGTTAGTATGATCAACTGTCTCGAAGTTCGAAAAGGTATAATTTGCAGAATGCATCGATTGCGTGTGCAACGTGAAATTGAAAGGATTCGTTTTCGCAGGAGAGCCCGCGGCGGCGCAAGAGTGGCCAACGCCTCTCGACGAGTCCGCGGATGAGAAGAACGATGCTGAAATCTTTCGAGCGGTCGTCGAATCCATGAGAGAATGGTCGTTGCACAAGAAATTGCATCAAAGGACGAAGAGAGAGGTGTCGAAAGTCTGCTACGAAGATGTCGGCTGTTTCGAGGACACGGGACCCTTCAGCTACTTGGAGATGCTGCCGTCGCCACCCAAAGATGTCGGCACAAGGTCCTCTTCTTATTTATTTATCATTCACGAGATTCTTCATTATACATATCTTTTGTGTTACATGTGCTTCATTGTACAACGCATCGAAATTCCAACGCGTCGAAATTACAACGCATCGAAATTCTAACGCGTCAAGTTTACAACGCATCGAAATCACAACGCATCAATATTACAACGTATCGAAATTACAATGCGTCGAAATTACAACGCGTCGAAATTCCAACACATCGAAATTGCAACGCGTCGAAATTGCAACGCGTCGAAATTGCAACGCGTCGAAATTCCAACGCATCGAAATTCCAACGCGTCGAAATTACAACGCGCCGAAATTCCAACGCATCGAAATTCTAACGCGTCGAAATCACAACGCGTCAATATTACAATGTATCGAAATTGCAATGCGTTGAAATTCCAACGCGTCGAAATTACAACGCATCGAAATTCCAACGCATCGAAATTACAATGCGTCGAAATTCCAACGCGTCGAAATTGCAACGCATCGAAATTACAACGCGTCGAAATTCCAACGCATCGAAATTACAATGCGTCGAAATTCCAACGCGTCGAAATTGCAACGCATCAAAATTACAACGCGTCGAAATTCCAACGCATCGAAATTCCAACGCGTCGAAATTACAACGCGTCGAAATTCCAACGCATCGAAATTCCAACGCATCGAAATTCCAACGCGTCGAAATTACAACGCGTCGAAATTCCAACGCATCGAAATTCCAACGCGTCGAAATTACAACGCGTCAAGTTTACAACGCGTCGAAATCACAACGCGTCAATATTACAACGTATCGAAATTACAATGCGTCGAAATGACAGCGCGTCGAAATCGCAACGCATCGAAATTACTACGCATCGAACTTACAACGCGTCGAAATTACAACGCGTCGTCGCCATGAGGTCCTCTTCTTTCTTCAGCTATCATTTACTAAATCCATCATTATTCACATCTTTCATGTTACACATCCTTCATTGTACAAATCGTCGCCACCCAAACATATCGGCACCAGGTCCTCTTCTTTCTTCATCTATCATTCACTATACTTCATCTATCCTTCATTAACTACATCCTTCATTATACACATCCTTCATTATGCAAATCAATTCATTTTACACTGTAATACTCCATCACTCTGCACCGTTACAAGCTGCACTTGCATTTCATCGTTTACTTTCATTGCTAACTGTTTGTTCGGAAACTTCAATTTCTTCGATCTGGTAGCTGTGAAGTGCACTTGCACTTCGTTTACTTTCTTTGATAACTTGTTTAAAACTTGAATTTCTTTGATGATAGTGCTGCTGTTTCAAGCATCCGATCGTTTACTTCGGTAACTTCTTATTTGAAACTTCAATTTCTTTGATCATCCTAGCGATGCAGTTCTAAACATTTACATCCGATAGTCCACTTTGAGGAATCTTCTTATTTGAGAAACTGTAATTTCTTTGATGATCTTGCTGTTTTAAAATGCTATCGATCATTTACTTTCCTTCAAATCATTTTTTAGTCGACAAACCTTAATTTCTTTTATGATTGTGTTGCTGTAGTTGCATTTCATTATCTACTTTCTTCAGTAACTTTTTATTCAAACTTCATATTTAATGGTTATGTTCATATGCCAGTCGTAAGAGTATTTTTATTTCATTGATTTTTTACTTTAACTATTGTGCATTTCATTATTTACTTTCTTTGGTAACTTTTTATTCAAACTTTATATTTAATGGTTATGTTCATACGTAAGTCATAAAAGTATTTTTATTTCATTGATTTCTTACTTAACCATTGTGCATTTCCTTTGGTAACTTTTTATTCAAACTTTAAATTTAATGGTCATATTCATACGTAAGTCATAAGAGTATTTTTATTTCACTGATTTCTTGTTTAACAATTATGCATTTCACTGACGATATTCATTTTAAGTTTAATAGCCATATTCATACGTAAGTCATAAATGTATTTTCATTTCATCGATTTCTTACTTAACAATTGTACATTTCACTGACGGTATTAGAGCGGTTGCATGCTATAGTTGCATGATAGGAGAGATAGCATCTTCCTTTGTTAATGAGTATCCATTAGGAAATTTGAATCGTGATGTAATATGTACGATTACAGATTTCTGGTATACGGTAGCAGAAAAGCGAGGTCGATTCCGATGGAAGTTCCCGCCGATGATATAAACGATAATGCGCATCGTGCCATAGATCCTGATCTACCTACCAAAGTGATTGTACACGGTTTTGGATCCAGCTGCGATCACGTATGGGTTTACGAAATGAGATCCGCGCTAATGACCGTGCACGAGTGTAATATAGGTTCGTAATTATTCTTTATATTCAAGAAACTGTTAGATCAAGTTTATACCTGATTAATCCTAGTTAACACAATCTTATGAATTCCATATTAAGTTTGTAAATTTGTACATTGTCAGAGAAGTCACTTCTTGATCAAGAAGGAACAAAGAATTTGATTGAACAAATTTTTGTTTGAATTTAGAGTTCACTTGTGAGCAAAGATGATCAAAGATGATCAAGGAATTTGATTGAGCAAATTTTTGTTTGAATTTGGAGTTCACTTGTGATCAAGAATGATAGAGAAATTTGATGGAGCAAATTTTTATTTGAATTTAGAGTTCACTTGTGATCAAAGATGATCAAGGATGATCAAGGAATTTGATTGAGCAAATTTTTGTTTGAATTTGGAGTTCACTTGTGATCAAGGATGATAGAGGAATTTGATGGAGCAAATTTTTGTTTGAATTTAGAGTTCACTTGTGATCAAAGATGATCAAAGATGATCAAGGAATTTGATTGAGCAAATTTTTGTTTGAATTTGGAGTTCACTTGTGATCAAGGATGATAGAGGAATTTGATGGAGCAAATTTTTGTTTGAATTTAGAGTTCACTTGTGATCAAAGATGATCAAAGATGATCAAAGATGATCAAGGAATTTGATTGAGCAAATTTTTATTTGAATTTGGAGTTCACTTGTGATCAAGAATGATAGAGAAATTTGATGGAGCAAATTTTTATTTGAATTTAGAGTTCACTTGTGATCAAAGATGATCAAAGATGATCAAGGAATTTGATTGAGCAAATTTTTATTTGAATTTGGAGTTCACTTGTGATCAAGAATGATAGAGGAATTTGATTGATCAAATTTTTATTTGAATTTAGAGTTCTCTTGTGATCAAGGATGATCAAGGATGATCAAGGAATATGATTAAGCAAATTTTTATTTGAATTCACATTTCACTTGTGATCAAGAATGATCAAGGAATTTGATTGAGCAAATTTTTGTTTGAATTTAGAGTTCACTTGTGATCAAGGATAATCAAAGATGATCAAGGAATATGATTGAGCAAATTTTTATTTGAATTTGGAGTTCACTTATGATCAAGAATGATCAAGGAATTTGATGGAGCAAATTTTTGTTTGAATTTAGAGTTCACTTATGATCAAGAATCATAGAGGAATTTGATAGACGATATTTTATTTTAGGATATGAACAAGATAGAGGATAGAGTGACATTTTATTTAAAATTTTGCAAAATTAGTGCTACTATAAATTTTCTTTCCGTAACTCGATAATAAATCAGTAAGGACAGACGAGCCAAGCAAGGCAGCAATTATGCAAGCTAGCGACTGGAAAGCCTTAAATCAAAACAAGAAACTGTTGTGTCCCCTAATTGCTATTATACACGACGATTTTTAATTAAGGTAGTTAACGTGTTAAACCGAATGCGTTCAAATGTGGATCATTCTCGAGAATGATTCACAACTTTCACATTCGTTATGTTTATTTCTATTGTTTGAACTACGAGCATACATAGAAATCAACAAGAAGTTAGAGAACTCTAAAATTTTTTAGTCTATGTTTCAATAAAGTTACGTTAATTTCCTGTCAAATTAGGGTTAAATCCAGTTAAATTAAGGGTGTAATTTCAGTGTGCGTCGATTGGGGTCCAGGAAGTGCAGTTCCTAACTACGTAAGAGCGGCGGCCAATACTCGTTTGGTCGGCAGACAATTAGCGAAACTAATTAGAAGTTTGAACGTACCTTTGGAGAAGGTTCATCTGATTGGGTTCAGCTTGGGCGCCCACGTGGCTGGATTCGCTGGTGCCGAATTGGGAAACGTCTCCAGGATCACAGGTACTCATTAATTATTTCACAACTTAACTTTCAAATTTCCAAGCGTTCGAAATTACAAATACATAAGTATTTCAAATGTATTCTTATTATTGTCATAACTTCCCAAGGACATCGACTTGCAAATACGTTGAATTGTATTCTCTTGGATTCACGCTACGTTTCATTATTCGAATGTAATACTTTCATTTATGGGTACCCATGCACTTGATTATTTATTTGCTTCCAGTGGCGCAATCGCTGCACTCGAATTGCATAACGTATTACAGTTACCTGCAATGTTGTTGTCCTTCGGAACCCACACTCTTTCGAGTAAAAGGGTAGACGCTCTGTCAGGATACGCTTTTCCAATTAAGTGAAAAAGTCTGTTGCGAGTGTTGGTGTCGAATCGATTAAATCTACCGTTCTCTCCTGTCCTTCTCGATACAAAACTTTGCTTTACGAAATCGTGGAACGTTATAGCAAGAAAATTGGGTTAATTGCTCGAATATGAATATCTATCATTTTTCAACTTTTTACCTATTCACGTGCAACAAATTTATGACACAAAGTTGAATAACTATCAATAATTATATCTCGATCGAATCGCTAATTGGCCGCTCACCACAAGTTATAATTACATTTCCTTCGTTTTTTACGCGTCAACGGCTACTTGTGCCGAGGTTGAGTATTCATGGTTCGAGAAATTTTCCTTTCTGTCACGGTGTATGAATGCCATGCAATACTTGATCCACTCCTTCAATAAACTCATACTTTTTATCGAAACTTTCAGTTTGTTCAAACATTCGTTGCAAACACTCTTTGCAAACAGTTGGTTTCTGAAAATGGGATGTTGTAGGTTTGGATCCTGCGGGACCCCTCTTCGAATCCCAAGACCCAAGGGCTCGATTAGACCAGACGGATGCCAACTTCGTCGACGTGATTCACAGCAACGGTGAACAACTGTTGCTGGGTGGTTTGGGTTCCTGGCAACCCATGGGCGACGTAGACTTCTATCCCAACGGTGGCAGAATGCAGACAGGGTGCTCCAATTTGTTCCTTGGCGCTGTTTCAGACATCATTTGGTGTAAGTATACCTCACATGTGTATCATTAGGTTTACATGACAATCAGACATCAAAGAAATTTTGTCAAAAGTGAAAATTCGAAGGACAAGATGCTTATATGTATCAACAAGATGTGTACATGTATCAACAAGATGCATACATGTATGTATCACATGTGTATCATTTGGTGTATATGACAATCAGACTCCAGAAGTTTTTTCAAAAATAAAAATTCGAAGGACAAGATGCATACATGCATCAATAAGATGTGCATATGTATCAATAAGATGCATACATGTATGTATCACATGTGTATCATTTAGTGTATATGACAATAAGACGTCAAAGAAATTTTTTCAAAAATGAAAATTCGAAGGACAAGATGCTTATATGCATCAACAAGATGTGTACCTATATCAATAAGATGCATACATGTATGTATCACATGTGTATCATTTAGTGTATATAACAATAAGACGTCAAAGAAATTTTTTCAAAAATGAAAATTCGAAGAACAAGATGCTTATATGCATCAACAAGATGTGTACATATATCAATAAGATGCATACATGTATGTATCACATGTGTATCATTTGGTGTATATGACAATCAGACTCCAGAAGTTTTGTCAAAAATAAAAATTCGAAGGACAAGATGCATACATGCATCAATAAGATGTGCACATGTATCAATAAGATGCATACATGTATGTTTCACATGTGTATCATTTGGTGTATATGGCAATCAGACTCCAGAAATTTTGTCAAAAATAAAAATTTGAAAGACAAGATGCATACATGCATCAACAAGATGTGTACATGTATCGACAAGATGCATATATGCATCAACAAGATGTGTACATATATCAATAAGATGCATACATGTATGTATCACATGTGTATTATTTAGTGTATATGACAATCAGACTCCAGAAATTTTGTCAAAAATAAAAATTCGAAGGACAAGATGCTTATATGCATCAACAAGATGTGTACATGTATCAACAAGATGCATGTATATTTCTAATACAACGTGAGATCGTTCTTGAAGAACTGAACTCCAGAAAAACATACGAAGCACATATTTTGCAGCGTCCTGTACAACCAGCAAAAAAGAAAGTATCTCAAGGTTTTCGCAACTTGACCCATCATAATAAAACGTCACACGTTATCATAGTTGTCTAAAAAAGCCTTGATCTAAGAAGCTGTACAGACTAGAGATTAGAAAGTCCGCCACAACGATGGCAATACTACACTCGTTCGGATAATGTTACCTTCTCCGCAGCGGATCGAATTCTTTATCCGAAAGAAAGCGGGTCACCGGTGTCCCCTTCGTCAGACCGTTAAATATTCAAGTTAAAAGCTAACATTTATATGCGTTAACAATTATTTTTGTCATTAAAGCGAGCGCCGTCGAGGGCAGGTCGCTGTGCAACCACAGGCGAGCGTACAAGCTCTTCACCGACTCGGTCAGCCCCAAATGTCGCTTCCCGGCGTTTCCATGTGAGCATGGCTACGATGGTCTTCTACGAGGCGACTGTTTCCCTTGCGGAGCGAACAATATGGGGAAACCGTGTGGTGACATGGGTTACTACAGTGATGAGTCGCCGGCGAGGGGTCAACTGTATCTGGTGACCAGGGACGAGGAACCCTTCTGCGCGCATCAGTACCAGGTGAAGGTGTACAACAGCCGTCGCGAACGACCCACCAGAAGTTATGGCAAGTTGCAAGTGACTTTGGTCGGAGATGGCTCTTTTAACGACAGCTTTGCGATGACGCGCAAGGACGAGGAACTTCTGGTGGGGTCCGTCCTTCAGAAGATCGTTGTTCCGCACCCTGCGATATCGGGTTTGGAGGCTATCGAGGTGAGGACTCAAAGTTTAGTACTTTACAAGTTTAAGAATACATCGTTTGAATCGGGGTTCACTCGGTTGCTCATTTATAATCTAACGCTTTTATAATAGTGTGATTTACGGCTCTCTTCTTTGTTTTAACCCCTTAGCCTACACGATTTTCGTCAGTCAGAGCTACCTAATTATTACTGCAGCATTAAAGCAAATAAAGAATGTTGAAGTGTTAAGTGTAATTTGGATTTAGCAATCTTAAATTATGCAAACTGCAATTAGTATCATATTCAAAACTCAATCTTTCTGCAAATACGATATAGTTTCGTCACATTTGAACTGTAACGTGCGTCACGAGTCTGACTCGTGGTTACAGACTAAGGGGTTAATAATAAAATAAGCTGACAGTATAAAAATAAAATACCATGTGTATATATGTCATGAACATATGGACGCTCTGTGAATATATAGAACGAGGCACTTAAAGCAACTTGAAAACCAATTTAAAACAATCTGAATGGTTGCTGTTGCTGACAGAAAAAAAATGCATTAGACCAAAATTATTTAGTATCAAGGAACTAGTAATATCATGTCAGACCTTCCATATCTGATGCACTCCAAGATGTCTGCCTTTAAGTGCCTTATCCTATAAATTACACTATCCATAATTTCTACTCGTTTCACTATATTTTTCATCATCTTCTGCCGCAGATCAAGTACACAGCGTACAGCGGTTGGATATCATCAGGCCTAGTGTCTTGGAGCATCGACAAGGTGGCCATAATCGACAGCTTCGGCAAAACGCTATCCGTCTGCAGGAAGGGCTTGACGTTAGAGTCCGGCAAGCCCATATTCCTCCCCCTGTTCGCCGGGGAATGCAACATACCCACCGAAAGCGAAAATTCGACGTCGCCTGTAGGACGACTGCTACAGGAGAAGCAGGGAGGCATCGGTCCGTTCACCAAAGAGCACAATTACGATCCGAAAGACAGCTTCTCGGTAGAAACCTTCTCAAACGAGCGTACCTCGTCGGTGTCCTCGTCGAAGGGTTTAGGTCCGTACACCAAGGAGCAGAATCTGCGGATAATCGAACGGAAGGAGAGCTTCAAGAACTTCGAGGAGAACGGTAACCGCCGCAGCACCTCGAATCCTTGGAACATCGTCGACATATCTGCGGACGGGGACTCGAATTCTTTGGAGAACTCTGATGCGGAGAAGGGTAGAGGGTTCTCTGGATCCAACTTCTTCACCAAAGCTCCCTCTTCCGATCCTTCCGTCGAATCAACCACGGAGTACTTGCCGGAGATCCGCGAGCCGGTGCTGCAGGTGAACAAGAAGGAAGCAGGGAGGTCCTTGAAGTTCCCCGAAATAACGGAGCCGATTCTAAGGCCGCGCTCCGCTAGGCAGAACACGAGGAACGAGGTCCACGTCCGGGAGAAGCAGAAGGACGAGATTCAGGAGACCTCTTCGACCTCCAGAGCGTTCACGGTGCAGTTCCTGCCGGAGAGGCTCGCTGGAATCCTGGCGCAGGCTGAGAGGTACGCCAGGCAGACTCTTCTTCCTTTGATCTCGCAGTACACCCCTAGCTTCGTGACCGGGTCACGCTACGAGGAGCCCAAGTACTTTCCACCCCTCGGCGAGATCGCTTCGGAGGACAGGGAGGAAACCACCGTGAACAAGGATCAGGAGTTCGACTCGCAGACCGACTCCAACGAAGCCAAACACGAGGACTCCGACGAAGGAGTATCTGCGGTTGTCGAGGAAGTTCACAATGGCGGATCGAACTCCTCGAAGAACGAGTGGGTGCCCATAGAACCGGTGTCTTCTAGGAAAGATCATAACGTCTCCAGGTCCCTCAACTGGGGCCACGAGAAATACAACTGGTCCACTCACTCAGAGAGCAGCTTCGAAACCAACATCGATGACTGGGTGCCCATCACCAAGAAGGACAATTCTGAACCTTCGAATAACTCCAACGAAGTTTCGGCCAACGACAGGGATGTTCAAGAATCTGTAACGGAAAGTCTTAGGAACGAGACGAACGAAGACAAGGACGAGAGGAAGTTCATACCTCTGTTTGACCCAGATGAATCATCCACTTCGGACGACTCTGAAACTCGCTCGAGCACTTACTCTCACATTCAGAAGATTCCGAGACCTGTGGGGAGGAACGCTAGTGGAAATTTGACGAGGAGCATGGTATTCCCGTATGCGTACGAGAGGAAGAAGGATCCTAGGACTAGGTACATTCCTCTGATACCTGAGGAGGATCTGGGAAGGTCTCGCTTCGTATTTGATAGGGAACGATGAACTGAAACTATTGCGTAGAATTTGCGATCGTGGTAAATGTGGTCTGTCGTCAAAAGGGGGTCGTGTTCTTGAAAGTTTGGAAATAGTGAGATGTGGATTCTTTGTCTTTTGATGTCTCATTATCAGCATTCGAAGGATTCATCATGACGTTAATTTAATCAGGATACCACGAAAATTTATTATCGTAATGGCAATCGTGTTGTACTTAAATTTGAGGGTCTGTATGTTGTAAAATTTAGAATCTTGAAATCTGATAATTTACATGTTTGGAAATTTGGAAATTTGAAGACCCTCATGTTACACTTAATTAAGAGATGGATCCCACTTGAATCGAATGGGAATAATTTGACGATCCCTAATTTGAAGACAGACCATTTGTTGAAACGTTGATTAATTTAATGCCAGTATGTGCAGTCCGCATCTGTAACATCGGGGAATAGAACGGCTTCAACGAAGAAAGCTTTAATGTTTGGTAAAAATTGGAGCCTTAACTTTATTTTTGTATATAGGAATTTTTTTACAATATACACATATATATGTATATACATACATACATATATATGTATATAGCTTCGCTGAAATCTGTTATCTTTCACATTCGTTACCGTTATTAATTCTTAGTTATTAGAATTGTTATTATCATCATCATCATCTCGTAATAGGTTCCCCATCGCGTTTTATTTATGCCGAACGGACGATCATAAGTGCGAAATCCCACATTTTTGTTTCTTTTGTATATAATGACCCAATGATTCTCGAGGAATCGCGAAGAATCGCTGAAATAGTATTATAACTTTTCCCTTCGTTAATTAATGTATGTACAGCTAAAATGTCCGCGCGAGCCGCAATTGTTCGCGGCTCACGGAGGACCGGATAGTCAAAAACGTATGGAAGAGACGATTTTAAATGGACTTCTATCGTGTATCTATAATATACCTGTTGTTTTTACTTAAAATAAATAACCCTCTTTTAAGAAGAAAAATGCGCCTTACAAGTCCGATGTACCTCATTTTTTTGTTCTTTTTTCTTTTTTTAATCACTCACACTCTTTCACACGCTCTATGCCTTTCTCTTCTCTCTCTCGATCCTTCACGAGTAACAAACTTATTTCAGGATATGCCCACTCCTGATATGTTCGACTATTAAAAATAACTCGATTCGCAGTCCTCGCTTCAACGTTTCTTCAGGTACCGATTGACGCGTCGAAACAGAACGCATCGTTCCACGTGGGGTCGACTCGATGCAAACGCAAACGTAATTTTCATTTCGCGGACAAAACTCTTTATTTCTATTCACTTATTACAATTACGTGCTCTACTGTTACGCTTTCGTATTTCATAAAGACAAGTCGTAATAGCAATGCTTTGTTGGTACAAGAAATTACTTTCTTCTAACTTCTTCTGTCTCAAACAATTGCCTTTAGTCTATGTTTACAATCTTTATTGCTGTCAATTTTTGTTAAAGTTAAAATAAAATTTATTTTCATTGAAATTGTTCATAATCATCATGTTTATAATCATCATTGCTATCAATTTTCTTTAATGTTAAAATAAAATTCATTTTTCTTGAAGTTGTTCATAATCATCATTGCTATCAATTTTCTTTAATCTTAAAATAAAATTCATTTTTCTTGAAGTTGTTCATAATCATCATTGCTACCAATTTTCTTTAATCTTAAAATAAAATTCATTTTTCTTGAAGTTGTTCATAATCATCATTGCTATCAATTTTCTTTAATCTTAAAATAAAATTCATTTTTCTTGAAGTTGTTCATAATCATCATTGCTATCAATTTTCTTTAATCTTAAAATAAAATTCATTTTTCTTGAAGTTGTTCATAATCATCATTGCTATCAATTTTCTTTAATGTTAAAATAAAATTCATTTTTTTGAAGTTGTTCATAATCATCATTGCTATCAATTTTCTTTAATGTTAAAATAAAATTCATTTTTCTTGAAGTTGTTCATAATCATCATTGCTATCAATTTTCTTTAATCTTAAAATAAAATTCATTTTTCTTGAAGTTGTTCATAATCATCATTGCTATCAATTTTCTTTAATCTTAAAATAAAATTCATTTTTCTTGAAGTTGTTCATAATCATCATTGCTATCAATTTTCTTTAATCTTAAAATAAAATTCGTTTTTCTTGAAGTTGTTCATAGTCATCATTATCAATTTTCATTAATGTTAAAATAAAATTTATTTTCTTTGAAATTTTTCATAATCATCATTGCTATCAATTTTCATTAATGTAAAAATAAAATTAGCGTTGCTTGAAATTCTTCATAAAATAAATTTTATATCATTGTTCCTTAATCTGAATGAAATAAAAAATTCATACAATACATCGCTTTGTAACAACCAATAAAAATGGTAAACCTTGCATTTGCAATAAGTGAACAGCAAAGAGTTGTCCACGTAAAACAGAATAAAAAAATATGTCCTAGCAGTGAAGTTAAAAAAGAGCAATCTTGCATTGATTCGACGGGACGAAAGAAAAATCTTGGTTTCTGGTCGACGGTGTATTCCGTTAGGCAAGGAAGAAGGGACTGCGAATATAATGAAAAACTTACTACTTACATACATATTTAACAAACACGCAGTCTTATCAAGTAGAACCCGTGAACGAACTCTGACAAGTAAAAAGGTATAGTAGTAGCCTATCGTATAATATACTCTAGTAGAAATTTGGTTCGACTTGTCCCGCAACCAGGGCGACGAAACGATTGACGCTGAAACTCAAACTAATAGTTACCCACAGTTCTTACGTGATTTACTACACATACACAGTATCGTTCTACGAGCAAACATTGACGGAAATGAAACTTTCAACCCCTTGCGTCGGTAACCTGAGCCAAAAATGAACGATGATGCTTGGGACAACAGTTGGGGTGAGATAATAGCAAATATTTTATGTTAGAAAGGAAACTGACAGGGTTGGAGTGACCCATTTATCCACTTATTTATCTTGTGGGTCAAAATTATAAGAAAAATTAACTATGGAACTCTACTCAATGTTGACAACAGTTGGGTCAAGTAGCAAATATTGAATATTTTATGTTAGAAAGGAAAGTGACAGGGTTGTGACCCATTCCTTATTCATCTTATTCACCATATTCACATGGGTCCAATTATAAGAAAAATTAACTACGGTACTCTACCAATGTTGACAATAATTAGGGCAAGTAGCAAATATTGAACATTTTATGTTAGAAAGGAAATTAACAGAATTGGAGTGACCCATTCCTTATTCACTTATTCACCATATTCACATGGGTCCAATTATAAGAAAAATTAACTACGGTACTCTACCAATGTTGACAATAATTAGGGCAAGTAGCAAATATTGAACATTTTATATTAGAAAGGAAATTAACAGGGTTGCAGTGACCCATCCCTCATTCTCCTTATTCACATGGATCAAAATAAGAAAAATTAACTATGGAACCCAATGTTGATCTTCTCTACCTTTGGACCACTCGTCCACTTAACATAAATAATATTAAAATTTGTCTTAAACAACAAAAATTATGTCATAAGTAATTAACGTAACATCTCTCAAACCAAATAAAACCAACGCAAGGGGTTAACAAATGGAGTCTGACAATAACAGAATATAAACTAATTTGATTGAATTAATCAAAGGCTAGGAGTACACTGAAAACCATCGCTTTCTCACTAGTAAAAATATTATACAATCGGCCGACAAGTGTCGAGCTACAAACAATGACGCCTGCAATAAGCAACCGTAAAATTCTTAAAAATATGTCGTCCAATGTACTCGTGACCTAAGAAACGAACTAAAATAGGACATCCAAGATCAGGAAGACGATTCTATACCCTCTGTCAGGTGACTTATCAAGATACTGTATTTGTGTAACACGGCATAACTAAAAAGCAGTACGCACTGCTTGCCGCATCGAGTTTGTTTCTTCGTGTTCTAACTGTAAGCTCGGAATCGACGTTGCAAGTGTTTCTAACACGACAGTGAAGCATTACAGGATGATTCTTCGTTAAAAATATATATATAAATCATAGCGCTTTTGGGAAAATTTTAGGGTTGAGCGAGGTTGTTTTTGAGAAATTAAAAATGGGGAACGGTAACTATTTGGTAAGTTTTTGTACGTACAGTTACATGTAATAACTTGTAGAGAAAGGTGTCTTTCACCACTCACCTGACTTATTCCTGTTCTCCTTCGTTAGCCTTCTAATGTGTTTTGAATGATTTGAAATGTTTGGGTGAAGCTAGGGGTTTGAGAATTTGGGGGGTTGGAAAATTAGGAAATTAGGGATTTGGGAGATTGGGAATTTGGAGGTTTGAAAATTTGGGAGATTAGGAATTTGAGAGATTGAGAATTTGGGGGTGTGAGAATTTGGGGGTTTGAGAATTTGGGAAATTGGGAATTTGGAAGCTTGAGAATTTGGGAGATTGGGAATTTGGGAGATTGAGAATTTGGGAGATTGGAAATTTGGGGATGTGAGAATTTGGAGGGTTGAGAATTTGGGGGTTTCGGAATTTGGGAGATTGAGAATTTGGAAGCTTGAGAATTCGGAAGATTGGAAATTTGGGGATGTGAGAATTTGGAAGCTTGAGAATTCGGAAGATTGGAAATTTGGGGATGTGAGAATTTGGGGGGTTGAGAACTTGGGGGTTTGAGAACTTGGGGGTTTGAGAACTTGAGGGTTTGAGAATTTGGAAGATTGAGAATTTGGAAGCTTGAGAATTCGGAAGATTGGAAATTTGGGGATGTGAGAATTTGGAAGCTTGAGAATTTGAGAGATTGGGAATTTGGGTGATTGAGAATTTGGAAGCTTGAGAATTCGGAAGATTGGAAATTTGGGGATGTGAGAATTTGGGGGGGTTGAGAACTTGGGGGTTTGAGAACTTGAGGGTTTGAGAATTTGGAAGATTGAGAATTTGGAAGCTTGAGAATTCGGAAGATTGGCAATTTGGGGATGCAAGAATTTAGGAATTTAAGAATCTGTGAATCTGAGAGTTTCCAGAACGTGAACTCAAAACCTGTCAAATTTAGGTTCCCGAAGAATGAAAAATTTGTGCCTCCGCAAATATGAAAAATCATAAAACTAGATGTACTAATTTGAGCTTCTGAAAATCAGAAATTTGAGCATAAAGCTGCGCGCGCATATGAGCCCCATATAATCACACATCACTGTACGTATAAAAACTTAAAAATCATTTTAACAGAAAATGATACATGGTATAAAATTTATTGTACAACTTCGATTTATTTCTTAAGGAAAAATCACCCTGTGCCCATTTGTATCGTGTTTTGCACCCTTGAGAAACAAACTCGAGGAAGCAGTCAAAGAACATACGCTACTTTTCTCTCAGCACGCCTCGGTACACACTCATACGAACATTCGCTCATTCTATAGATAATCATGTACATTTTGAGTTCCGTTTCTTTTAACGAACATTACAAACGCGTCCGTGAAACATTTGTTTCGCTCAGGTTCGCAATCGTTTTGTATTCTCCAACGACCATGTCTATCTTCACGTTTCTCACGCTTTGTTCACTTTCCTTGGAACACTTAAGTTATTAGCGCTACGACATACAAAAGATAAGGCCGCCACGATAATACACTGACTAGATCAGTTTCATTTACTCTCTCTCTCTTCCTTTCTCTCATTCTCTCTTCGAAAAATCCGAGACCATCGTCCCTGTGTTTCTATATCAACAAAAATATTCAGGACACGGTTATCTCTCTGGTCAACAAAATATACTATGTGTCTCCTTTCGTATCCTGAGCACTAATCTACGACACGCGTGACCACGTTACACGCTGGGGAAGTATCCTTCGATCGGAAGTGTAATTAAAAACCTCGTATAAGCACAGCATAGGCCCTGATGAATTCTCTGTTTACGCGGGACACGAAATTTGTGGGTCAAAGAAAATCTCGTACGAGAACGCAAGTACTAACAACGGTTCGTTCATTTAGGAATTTTTTAGAGGAACAATTTCGATTAAGGGATGCACTCGAGTGCAACGTTAGGCTTCTCAGGGAACCTGAGTACATTATTTATAATTACAAGGTGAATTCGCAGCGCAGTATGAGAATCTAGAAAGTACTTAGGGGTAGTAATTTGGGGGTCTGAGATGGGTTGTCTTGGAATTTGGGGATGTAGGAATTTAGGGGTCAGTACATTTGAGAGCCTTGAACTTAGTAATCTGAAACTTCTGAGAATTGTGAATTCAAAGGTCTGAAAACTAGGAGATCTGAAAATTGATAACCTAAGAACTTAACAATCTAAAAATTTAGAAAGTTAGGAACTTAAGAATCTGGAAATCTAAGAATAGTAATTTAGAAATGTAAAAAATTCTCAGGAACCCCAAAAATAACCTAACCTGTACACTCTGTCACATCTCCTAACATCAGCTCACAATTTAAGGACGTTACGTCCGCACGAGGTTTCGCTTGAGCCACAAATTTTGACGCCCCTGTACATATTTCGCGAACGTACACGATGTTATACAAAAGAAGACGGCAATATCGCTCGAGCATAATCGTACAATTATAAGGTACAGATTACATCGAGAGCCTAACGATCCAGTCTTTCCAACGATATGATTTTAAAACATATTCTTAAAACCGTGAAAAACTTCAACACGTTCCCTGCCGACCGAATTTCAATACACATCACGTTATTAGTAATAATTTTTGCTTGTTATATATACCTTACAATATTCATAAGATTGCAAAAATGATCATTATTTCAAAAACGTGTAGCATTATGTACTACATAAAGCAACTGTTTTTAACGTAGCAGAAATGTCTAATACGATACATTGTATATAGTTGAAGAATTTTAAAAATGAATTTCTAACTTGTCAAATTGGTATCTCGAATTAACAGTGCAATTATAGAATAATATTTGAAAGTTTCAATTTCGCTAAATTACGTTCGAAGAACTTAATATTTGAAAGTTCTTCGCTCTCGTCGAGGGACAATCTTGAAAGGTAAAATTCCTCTAACTCGAAACGTTATGGCAGTCTATGTGTTAACGATCAAAACAGGGCAGAAAACGTATGAATAAATTATCCTTTTGGTCGCAAAATTGAACGAAAGAGGTGCCGTTTTCTCTCGTACTTGTATTTCCACGTACTCGTCTCAAAGAGCAACGCGTCTCCGATATCAGCGCGCAAATGAACGCGTCTAAGGACGAACCGAATAAAAGAAGACGGATTCAGGGATGCAACGTACTAAAAACCGTTTCGCAACGTGACCGAAATCGTGTCTCGATGTCTATCGTCGTCACAATGATCGGTAAAATGTCGGTTGACGTGGATAAGGACGGAGGTGGCTAACTAGGAACTGCGAGGCACTGCAAAAAGGTAAGAACACGAGCAGCGTTTTCTACTGGCATTCGTTTGCCGCAGTCTCACGAAATTAAACGTGTTTTATTGCTTCTGTCTATCTCTTTCTAATGTTCTTCTCTTTTAACCCTTTCGCTGCAGCGAAGTCATTTCTTGAGAATGGCATCAAAAGTTTGATTAAACGGTTATGAAATTTCAACGAATTAGTTCTAGAATAAGGTTGGTTAACGATAGTTTTTGAGTCCCTGCAAGTCTTGCTTATTACAGTAGCCATCCATGTCTGGCGATAGCCTCATTGTACTTCTCATATGCAACGATGGCCTCCAAGCACTCTACTGTAGTATTCTTTAGTACATAGCGATAGTCTAAAAATCTTTCTTGAGCGGTAATATCAAATGTTACTATAATGGTAATTTGTACGGATGCTCTATACGCGTGAATACTATAGTAGCCTTCCATGCATAGTGTAAGACTATAACTATATATAGCATTTAACAAGTGATCTTCAAGCACGATTCATCGAGTGATAATCGCGATGGATGGTTACTATAGACTTACTGTACTTTCATACGCTGACATTCTTCAATAATAATTACTATAGTAATCGTTCATACGCAGCAACAGTCTTCACGAACGATTACCACAGTAACTTCCTGCACTGTCTTCGTAGCCTTTAACTCGGAACAATAGTAATCACCTGGACGGATGATTACTATAGTCTTCCATGCGAAGCAATAATTTTCATGAAGTACAGCAACCTTTCGTACAAGGTAATAATCTTTACGAATGGTTACTACATCTTTTGTACATCGTACTGATTCGGACTTTTGAATGATTACTATAATAGCCAAATTATTGAACAGCGTATTGATCGTGTCTACTACGCTTTCTGCATCGAAAGGGTTAAATCAGAGAAAAATACATCGGCGTAGGAAAATTTGACAAGTATCCTGAACTAATCCAAGAAACTTTCCATCCTGTTCGCGAAATACTATTAACGTATCTGAAATATCTATAAAGAAAGGATCTTGTACAATTTATTGGGCTTCCCGTCGCATCGGGTACATGGTTTTTAAATACGGTGCAGTAACGTAGCGTTAAAAAAACGAACGATCGTCGCGCGCAAAAGAACTCCTGTCACGCTGACAGCTTCGACGAGCGTAGTCCTATTGGATCAATAATGTATGTAGATTATCAAAAAACATCACAGTCGGGTTACTAGATTTTAGAGAAGCGTCCGCTGAATTCGTACTTGGCTATACTTTCACCGAACACTGAAGCTGCTTTCTTCCGATTCTCAAGTCCGATGAAAGTATTGTCACTATTCGATACTTTTAGTTCTTCCGCACGCGACGGAATCGTTCGACGCAGCTGAATAAAGATTTTCGACTGTAGGATTCTAGTACAGTATCCGTATTAGCTTTGTTTTCCCATGGAACGACTTGAAGCGGTTCTTCCTGTAGGCGCCTCCACGCGAACCATACACACAAGGTGTTCCAAAGTTAATCAAATTTGCAATAGCAATTTGACTCTATCGAACCTCGACAATTTTTAACTCCTTTTAAATGCAATTTAAATTTAAAAATAAATATAACCCGCTCCACTCTTTTTCAAAGTCTTTTAACTTAAACATCCTGTGTTCTGTCTATAAAATGACCACTGCGGGTTTAATTAAACAAAATCACATTAATCGATAAATAATAGTTGAATGATATGTCGTAACGAAATTCTTGTTGAGGTAAGCTGAAACTTTGAAACACCCTGTACGCGATCAACAAAATCAAAGAAATTCTAGAGGAACGAATTCTACGACGCCCAAGTGACCGTATATCACTTTTTGTCGAACAGGGGTAATTTGCTCCTGACGGCACCCTCGCAAACGACTAACCTCTGCGCGGCCGAGATGCTACACAGAGGAACAGGCCCCTCTAAGCTCGCTTTCAACAACGTTAACCTAGTGGAACCGGCATCGTGATCAGCGAATCGCAAGCTGCCAGCTTGCTTCCTCTCGAAGTATTCGACGATCTTTGAGATGGTTTTACTGGAAGACCCTATGCCGCTTAACCTGTCCTCCCAGCAGGAGTCGCCGCCACCTAAACTGGCTATATCCTCGGACGAGTCGGTGTATATGGAGCTGGTCCTGTGATCGTCCAACAGGAACAGGCTACTGGCTGCCGAACTACTCAGGGTCGACGTGTGTCGGCGATTCGGAGGCTCTGGACTGAGATCCTCGCCGAGGCAACTGAAGAACCCTGACTCGCAGCTTCCGCGCCTTCTGGGCTCCCAACCGTCGCGGAACAGCGGATGAGTAAACAAGCTGGCTGCGCCTACCTTCGTAGCCACCTGAAAATGTAACAGAGCAGCTGTAACTTCTGGTACTTTGTCCTATTTATAATTAAGGATAGATAAACTCTGCGATTAATTAATTCCATGACCGAACTGCGCTGTTATCTGGACATATTAATTTCCATATATTCAAACTTCTAAATTTATTAACTATAAAATATTCTAATTGACAAATTTACAAATCTTACAAGTTTACAAATCTCTGCTGAATTTTGCTGGTAGTATACATTTGAGTCTACCGGTACTCACGAGCGATTAAATTTATATAGAGCGTGATTGAAACAAGTGTCACAGCGTACAAATTTGGGAATCATTATAAATTAGTCCGGTTGAAATAAACAGCCCAAAACCTCGCGATACCGATCGCTCTTTTTTCCCCGCAGAGTCTCGTAAAAACTGTCGCACCTTTCTCTCCCACTTCTTCCTGGCAGTTGGACTGCTCGGCTCGGAGCTCGGTTTCTTCCTGTCCAAGATCTTGGCGATACTGTCGTTCTGGGCAGGTTTGAACTTGGCGATAGCATCGGTGACACTTGGTCTGACGTCTTCCAGCGACGGTAGCTCCAAGCAGCTGGAGAACAAGTCACCGAGGATCTTCTTCACGCCACCCAACGCGTGGAACGGATTCGCCGTCATTGGCCTGTAATGCGGGTCTCTTCTGCTCGCTAGTTCCGCTACCCTCCTCGCTGAATGACATCTCGCCTTGTCCGACGGCGTCGCGTTATCGCAACCTCTCGCGTCCGCCGATTGACTCCTGAGACGAGCGGTCTTACGTTTCATGGAACGTCCCTCCCGGGTGATCTCGTCCATGCTGGACATCAGGCTCGGGTCCACGGACTGACGTTTACAGATACTCGTCTTCGATTCCTCCTCGTAATTGCTGATCATGCTGTCCAGGTTCGCGGTGATCTCCGGGAAGGTTGGCCTCGACTTTGGCTCGTACTGAAACCAAAAGGTTTTTATTTTTAGTTCATCTGTTTATCGGTCATTTCGTTCGACAGACAGTACGTGATCGTTTAAAGAACTCATTTTTATTATTATGCAATATCAGACGCGACCTTGAGGGAAACGAACAATAAGCTTGATATTAAACGCGGTAGAAATTTTCTTTCTTTTTCAGTATGATTGCTGGTAATCATGGTTACGCGTTAACTAAGCGGAAAGCCTAAATTGTCGACTGTACTTGTGGAATTGGATGACGTGTACAGTGTATCCGTTCTAGGTATACACCTGATTCTTGCAAGTATCAGCGTCTCACGGACTGCTAATTTATTTTATATCATACTGTCCACAGTGATTAACATGTATGGGTAGTAACATATCAAATATTAGTATTATAATGTAACAGTTGTTTTCTTCCTCCAGTAACAGAAGATTCAGGCAAATTACATGGACGAATGGACAAGTTGTTCGAATGATGGACAGTTCAGTTCCTAATTCTTAGTTTGTGATTGAAAGAAGTTGAGAATAATCGATGAAGATTCCGATAAATCCTTACTCACCGTGCAACAATTGAAGGCAAGCTGCAGGAAGGCTGGTGGTGGATCAGCTGCCGCGCAGATCTCTGCCACGGCCAGGTAATCGAGGCCAAAGTTATCTGACCGTGGCAGAACGTCCGGATCGGCCGGCACGCGGCCGATCAGCTCGCAAACCACGATGCCGAACGAGAAAACGTCCGACCTGTGATCGTACCATTGACCCTTCAGGCATTCCGGTGACATCCAATAGGGACTGCCTACCGTGCTCAGCCTGTATCCCGAACTGGGATCCGGAATCTTAGCTGCTAATCCAAAATCGCCCACCACCGCAGTCAACTCGGAAGTGTTCTCGTCCTTCTTGATCAGTACGTTCTTCGAGGTGAGATCGCGATGAAACAGACCTCGACTGTGAAGATACGTCATCCCTCGTGACACATCCCTGGCTAGGTTCATCCTAATTAGATGTGGAAGCGGCGTATGCCTCGACATGATCAGCTGTTCCAGACTACCGCCGTTTATGTATTCTGTTAACGCGTGCAGCTGACCCTCGTGCACGCATACGCCCATGAACCTGCAAACGATTGAACCTTGCTGAAATGTTTCGCAGGAAATTGTGCTTGGAAAAAGGAAGTTAAGATACGCGCATGACTCATCGTGTTGAGAAGTTTCAAAAGGCTGTAATGAAGCTACGAGAACTTAGACATTTTTAGAAACTTTAAAGCTTCATTCATATCGCCTTTTTCTGTTCCTATCAGAATCATGTAACTTTAGGATCATGAGACTTTACTTGGCATTGTAGGTTAAAGGAGACTATTTTCATAAATTCATATCTCGTCAAACATAATTTCTGACGTCTCAGCCAACAAACAGAAACTGTGTAGCAACCGTTAACGTTATTCTGATTGCGAGAGACGTTCCCAAGACCTTTCTGCGGAACAAATTGCAGCTGAATAATTGAGGAAAGAGCTAAAGTTCCCCTTTAAAGGCACGCTTCTCGATTTTCGAAGAACAGATTTTAGAGTGCCACCTTTACGTCCTTGCCGAGGAAACCAAAGATGAGAGAAGGTTTTCTGTTTGACGGACAGCGTGGTTTAATTGCCAAGCAAGTCGCGGACTCGGTTCCATTTATCAATCGACGCACGAACCAATGAGTTGTTTCTGTCGTTACTCATCTTTTCTTATAAAGGTTGTAACTAGTGATGGCCGTTCAATACCCCTGCTTTCAAAAGGCTAGTAATGGCGGACTCGGTTATAGCCGTTACTCGAATTAATTTAAGTATGGTAGATTTTCAGTGTAAGTTATGTTGCCATGGACTTTAATATAAACCAAATAACTACTTCAAACAAAATAAAAATTATAGTATTATCAAATTAGAGGAACACGAAACTGAATAATAAATGACATGTATGAAATTTATTTACTTTCAGATTTTTATTACGTATCAAAGTTCCCCAGAATAATTTGTAGCAATTTTTATATACTTCATCGGTAAAATTTGTAAAGATTGCACATGAGAAAGGTCACGTATTAGTTTCTAATTTAATTATGATCATTTTCTCATAGGCGTCTATTATAAGACTTTTTCAATCCAGCAAATAATCTACCACAAAAGTTCGATTTCACACGTTAAAAGGAAACTTCCAGACTCTGTTACGTAGGAAAAATTCCCAGAATGTTATGAGCTGTATTGAATTCGTCGTAACAACCTCCGGAAACGAGCAATTCCGAGACCTCAATGTCTTAGCGATGAATTGTCGGACAATTTACCCTTATCACTCGTTATCGTAATACCCTCGATTCGAGGATCAGAATTTTACAACAACGTTTACAGCATCGTGCGATCATCGACACGGTTCGATTCGCACGATCGCCTTACAGTGCCTTATGGTGTTATCGCGATTCGTTCATGCAGATAAACGCCCCGAAAAGATTCGAATAATCGCCGACAATAAACCTTGCATTATTTTAATGTTTTGTAAATAACGAATGATTATATTTAATCGCTGCTATTACTTTTAATGGTTCTTACAATGACGTTTCTTTTTTCTCGACTGCTGATAAAAATTATAATTAGCTTGCCTTTGAATTAATAATACTATTATCTTTCTTCTTTGTGGTATAATTTGAGAGCAGAAAAACACTATACTTATAGTTTAAGTAGTATGACAGTAAAGTTAATAGTAGGGACAATAACAATATACTGTAAGAAATATGAGTTCATTTATAAAAGACACATTTATTTAATAATTATAATAGAAATTTTTAATAATCGAATGCTGTAAAATTCAGCCTTAACTAAAATTTGAGGTTCTATGATTTTAACGAGGTTCTCAATATTTTATCAGTCTCTTCATATACTTCATGAAGGTCCTTACGTCATATGTGACTTCATGATGGTCCTTGCGTCACATGTGACATATGTGACCGGCGCAGCAAATTCAGCCAAGTCAATTATTTGCAAAAAAAGTAAACGAAAGAAATTTTCGAGAGTTCTTAATATCAAAACAATGATAAAAATGAAAAGAATGAGTATCCTTGTTATTAATAATCCACAAACGTCATGTGGCAACATGTGTCAATGACTGATAATTCCGTGTAAAATGCGTACGCAGCTAGAAATACGCCTTTGATAATCGATCGTCTTCAGTGACGCGCGAACAGCGTTCACGAAAATGTGGGAGTACAATAATAAATGAGCGAATACTCAGCATCGTAACTTTCTCGAAGAGACGCATCTCCCTCGAAACTTAGGGTATTCTCGGCTGTCGCAACCAGTTGGTCGTCGAGTTAATGCCAAAAGTCGTTTCGCGGTTCGCAACGTTACGAGTTATGACATAATGACCACGCGCAGCGTCGCGACGATGCTCGGCGGGTAGACGGTTCGCGGTGCGCCGCGACGCTGCTGCATCCGCGGCGACAACGCATTCCAACGATATAAACGGCTTGGCCCAGATTCGGCTGTGTGTGTTTATCCCGCGTGGCCAGCGGATCTTATTTCTGGCATTTCTCTCGTTGAAGGCTGCGAAAACCGCGGACAGGACGCGACTCTTTTCGAATGAGTCAGTTCGAGAGAAAGAAACAGGATATCGTCTGTTATCGGTGTGGAGTAACGCCAATTCTGAACGACCAATTTCGTAACTGTTGGAACAATAGACCATGCCGGGTACTTGATGAATGAAATCGTTTCGCACTTACTAGTCTCGCTATATGGCTCTCTACGGAAAATTCTACACTACTGAATTTTTAATAAAAATTCTTGTACTAAATAATGGACGATCTGTTAATCGATTCTGGTATGTCGATCTTCAATGATTGCAAGATTGAATAACATGAAATCGTTTCGCACGCAATAATCTCATTATATGATCCTCTACAGAAAATTCTACATTTCTGAATTTTTAATAAAAATGCTTGTACTAAATAATGGACGATCTGTTAATCGAGTCTGGTATGTCGATCTTCAACGACTGCAAGATTGAACAGCATGAAATCATTTCGTGTTTACTAGTCTTGCTATATGGCTCTCTACAGAAAATTCTACACTTCTGAATTTTTAATAAAAATGCTTGTACTAAATAATAAACGATCTGGTAATCGATTCTGGTATGTCGATCTTCAACGACTGCAAGATTGAACAGCATGAAATCGGTTAGCACTCACTAGTCTCGTTATATGACCCTCTACGGAAAATTCTACGCTCTTGAATTTTTAATGAAAATGCTTATAGTAAACAATGAACAATCTATTAATCGACTCTGATAGGTCAATCGTCAGCGACAGCAAGATTGAATCGTTTCGTACTTACTAGTCTCGTTTTATGGTCCTCTACAGAAAATTCTACACTTCTGAATTTTTAATAAAAATGCTTGTACTAAATAATAAACGATCTGATAATCGATTCTGGTATATCGATCTTCAACGTCTGCAAGATTGAACAGCATGAAATTATTTAGTGTTCATTAGTCTCGCTATATGGCCCCCTACAAAAAATTCTACACTTCTGAATTTTTAATAAAAATGCTTGTAGCAAATAATGAACAATCTGTTAGTCGACTCCGGTAAGTCGATCAACGATAGCAACGTCAGAAATAGAATTAATTAAATAATCGACATTTCGTAGGGCATCGAAAGCCATTCGTTTATTAAACCAATCGACTGTCCGGACTATTGATACGTTTGTCCTCCTCGAAAGTCGATACTCGAGAATATCTGCCTACATGCATTTATTCGCGAATGAATTCGAACTGGCCGTCAAGAGACAATAAAAAAAGTTCCAGCCCTAGATTGCTTCCACACGCAAACGTACTGGTTGCCTCCATCTCCCGATGTATTATTGAGCCAGTTTCTATTTTCATCGGGATGCCTGTGACAACGGGTGTTCTGCTTTTAAATTAAAAGTCGACGACACGAGAACACACACGTGACGAAAAACACGTTCGATAGACCGTTTCGAGGGTCGATTTAATCGGAATTACGTTGGGAGATTCGAGGTTGGAAATCGCGATACGAAAGTGATTGAATCTTTCAATTTCTTGAGAATGTACATTGAACTTCCATTTCGATAGTTCAATCATAGTTTCAACTTTGAAGTGGAAAGATTGAGTTTTCGAGATGGGTTCAGATTTAGATTTCACTTTGGTCTTCCATTTCAATTTGGAGTTAGACTTAGATTTTATTTGAATTTATCTAATTTTGACTTAGATTTTATTTGAGTTTAGACTCAAACTTGAAGTTGACTTTCAGCTTCAGTCTCCACAAGTTTATAATTAGACTCACATACTTTGAACGGCTTTTATTTTGACTTCGGGTTGCAACTTTGAAACCGAAGTGGAAGTTAGGTTTCAGGAAGACTAACACCGCATCCACTTACCTCAGAATGTTTGGATGGCTGAGCTTATTCATCAACTGAACTTCTTTCAGCATGTTCGGCCTATTCGCAGGCAGCTGGTTCATCTTCAGAACCATTACCTGACTCGTCACTTTGTGAGTAACCTAGAAAACAGAAACAGCAGATGTTAGAACGTCAATTTCTTAAATTTTCTACGCTGTTCACAAATCGCTACACATTCTACTCTCACGGTTTCTCGAACATCGAAGTTCATAGCGACTGTATAAAAATCGTAATGAACCATTTAGTCTTTATCAGACTTCAAATTAGTAGAACAGATTTATGTTCTGGCTTTCTAAATGGAGCACAAATTAATATAAATCAATTACCAGTAATAAAATTACAGAGACGAATGATAAATAGAATTAAGAAGACGTCAAACGACTCGTTGCGTAAAAATCAGTTTAGAAAGTCCCAGTAAAAAGAAATCAATCAGACTCTACGAAGATCATCGTTTTCGTCACGCATAATTGAACTAATTAACAGTTTTCCCAAAGCGGTGCCATAATTTATGAAGCTTCAAGTAAGCTCGAGCTCTTTGAGCGTACTTTCTCGCGTTACAATCTCCGCCAGGCGTTTCTACATCGAGAAGCTTATCTCAATGTAAATTACTGTGTAATTAAGCGTTCTCCTGAATGACGACGCGAGACATCATCCTGTTCGTTGTTTCGATCGTACAACGATATCTGAACTCGCGTTTTCACAGCTCGAAAGACGCGTGAGAGAACAAGCCTCCATTCTCACGAAACAGGAACGTATTAATTCGCGACACGTCCTTTTAGAATCGCTATTGCGTATTCTTACCAACCCTCGTGCCTTCAGGTACAAATTTTATCACGCATTTTCCCTTTTAACTAATCGCCAAATGTTTTCGTAATATGTTATTACTCGTTGTATATTATTAGTTCAAGTATATAATATTATATATAACTTCACATATGACTGCATGTAATTAAGGGGAACGTGTTTAATTGTATAAGGGAACTTCTTCATATAGGTAACAGATCTGTATGAAAATTTAATTTAGAATTTAAACTTCATGTATTAAATTAAAAACTCGTGTTCATAATTTTGATGTACATATGTCACACATGTGTGAGAGACGCGGTGGTTAATTTGTTGGAGAAAAATCAATTTGTGTTGCCTGTTATATGAATCAATTTTCAAAGACATCAGCTTCAAAGACATATCGACAATCAATTTCACTGAAGGGTTAAAAATACCACAAAATTCTAAAAATTTAAATTTCAAACATCTGTGAAGTTCATAAACTTCCTCAACTTCAAAAATGCACTTCTAAATCATATAATTTTTAAGTCGATGAATTTTCACATATGAGACTTGATCATAAGTAGAAGGAATAAAGATGATGTGGTTAGGAGGTGAGTAGGTCTAATTGTAATTATAGGGCAACGTCGTGGTTAAAGTGTTAGAGGAAAATCAACTTGAGCTGCCAGTTATATCAATCAATTTTCAAAGACATATCGACAAATAATTTCACTTAAAAGTTAAAAATATCACAAAATTTTAAAAGCTTAAAATTTCAAACATCTATGAAGTTCATAAACTTCCTCAACTTCAAAAATGCACTTCTAAATCATATAACTTTTAAGTTGAGGAATTTTCACATATGAGACTTGATCATAAGTAGAAGGAATAAAGATGATGTGGTTAGGAGATGAGTAAGTCTAATTGTAATTATAGGGCAACGTCGTGGTTAAAGTGTTAGAGGAAAATCAACTTGAGCTGCCAATTATATCAATCAATTTTCAAAGACATATCGACAAACAATTTCACTGAAAAGTTAAAAATACCACAAAATTTTAAAAGTTTAAAATTTCAAACATTTATAAAATTCACAAACTTCCTCAACTTCAAAAATGCACTTCTAAATTGTACAACTTTTAATTGATGAATTTGTACATATAGGACTTGGCAATAAGTAGAAGGAATAAAGATGATGTGGTTAGGAGGTGAGTAGGTCTAATTGTAATTACAGGGCAACGTCGTGGTGCCGTGGTTATGTTCTCGATCGGGTTCTCGCGAGAATCCTAAATCTTTTGGTAACGGTACCCGCTTCACGCCGTTGCAGATGCAACGAGCGTGTTCTACGCGTTACGGAAGCACGGCCGCGCGAGAATTCGTAAAAGTGCGAGACGATGCGATGGGCCGTCCCGTTACGCGAGCGACTCAGACCAAATTAAAAATGGAAACCACCGGAGAATTCGCCCGTGTTCGAACCGATTCGAGGATTTGGGGCTTCCACGTTTCTTAGGCCGTGTCCAATGACACCGGAATGCGGCGTCGCGTTGCGGATAACCTCGGGGCTGAGCGTTACGGTTTTAATTAACTGTTTTTTCTGCGTTAAATATGCATATTGGGTTACTGAGTGGATAATTTTGGTAATATAATTTGGTGGGATGCACGTGGTGCAAAGAATATGGGTTTTATACTTCAAGTTTGACGAAAATGATTATATGGACTCTACTGAAGTAAATAGCGAGGCTTTAGTGGACTCTTGATACAAAATGGCGGAGTTACGGAGGGTAGGTTAGGTTGTAAAAGGCTGGTACGGTTTGATGACATGAAGGTTGCTTTTGTGATGTACAAGTTTCATTAGAAAGACTACAGAACCTCGTTAATATTCTTGATATGGAATTTTTTATTGTTAAGTAGCAATGTATACATCATGTAACTGTTTCTCCCTTGTGTACCAAAAATAATATGTATTAGGTTATTACACCTCAAGTAGAAAATTTTGAAAGTATAAAATCGTAATTTGATGTCATGAAAGTTTTGCAAAATTGTACTTATGTTATTTTCACATTTCAAGTTTAATAAAAATTGCTGCACAAATCCTTTACTAATATTCCTGATACAAAATGGCTGAATTACAGAGGGTCGAGGTTGAAACACAAAATGTCTGATATGTTTTGACGACATAAAAATGTCACACAATAACACTTATGACATACCAGTATAATTAGGAAAATAGAAGTACTTTGTTAAAGTCCTTAATATAAAATTGATTATTAAATAATCACACAGTATATAAATTAGTGAGACCATCTGCATAGTCATTTTGGTCAAACTTGCAGTTTCAAACTGATATGCTACAAGCATCATTTAGTAGCTTTATCAAAGCATCTTAAAATTCATCAGATGTGCAACAAGGTAATAATTAGAAGATCAGATACGTAAAGCCATTTAGTCCGACGACTGATATTTGAAATTTCATTGTAGAAACTTTTACTTTCATGTTCTTTCACTTCTTGATTATCCTTTACTCCCATCCGCTTCGTGTGAATCGAACGGTTCGTATCCGTGAATAAACGAATAAATGAATAAATGTATAAGCGACTTCGTATTAGCTTTGTTCGTGTATGTTGAACATAAGTAAACTGATAAATATTCAGTCATTTTTGGTGATAACTATGTGGTCAAATTTTACAGTGACCTTTAAAGAGTCAATATTTTGAATGCTTGCAATAAATATTGGATGAAGAAAATAGTGTATGTAGAAAGTTAGCCAATAAATACTGTTAATATTTTACTACAGTCAGTGAGTGCTGAATGTATTAGCAAATAGACTAGTAAATTCTGTCAGTGCTTTAACAGTGAAGGAAAATGTTTGCCAGTAACAATATCGTACTGCTACGTAATATGACATGTAGCGATGATTTAATCCGCGTGTGAGCTCAAACAAATCAAATCTTAAATCATCACGACGAACATTTCATTTATCATATATCTAATATAATTTAATATGAATATTTAATGTGTTATCATCTCCATTGAAAATTCCAAAAAACTACCAAAGTCTCCTTAACTAAAAAACCAATACAACGATCGAATCCTACCATTTTATTTAACTAATCTAGTAATGACAAGTTTGTTTTCCAACCCAGAGGTAAAACGAAAGAAATAATCGACGAAAATCGTGGAGAAATTCGATCAAGGGAAAAGGAATACGACGATGTGGCGAGGTGGAAATTCCACGGGTTAAAAAGTCGAGAATATCCAAAAGGAATTTGGCCAGGATTCCTTGGCAGTGGCTGGCTTAGTTGGATCGCGGCCAAACGATGACGAATACGCGTCGGAGTCGACGGGTAAACAGAACGCTTGCAAATCGAGCGTTTCGTAAAAAAAAATAACAGAAGGGGAAGAAGGAAAGGAGAAAGTGATGCTAAGTCGATCAGTAGCCCTCGTGTAACGTTTACGTCGGGAAAAAATGAGACTGTTGCACTTTACACTCGTTCGACCCCGAGATCAACCCTTCTCCTCTTACTTTAACGCGGTTCACCCTCTTGCATTTGCTGTTGTATACATATTTACATTTTTCTTATATACTTTCTTATATTTACTGGTACTTAGTATATTTTATTTACTTATTATTACATTTATTTATAATACTGTGTTATTATATTTACTTACTTTCTTATTTTATTTTATTTAAGTATATTTATAGGCAAAAGCTGTATGCATGTGTACTTCCTTATACTTTATGATGTATGCTTTATTATATTTAAATATATTTATACACGAAATCTTTTAGCATGTATACTTTCTTATGTTCACTAACGTCCAGACTTCCTATGTCCACTTTATTATAATCATGAACTCTTTATTACATTGAATACATTTATACTTGAAAATGTACGAGCTACGTCCAAAAAGTATGACCATCTATTACCATCAAATTATGTAACAAGTCTACGAGACGTAATTAGAAATGAAATTCTGAATGAATAAAAACCGAAATGAAATCGTTTTCAAAACAGGTAGAAAGTTAAAATTTCTTCGAACTTGAAATTCCACATTAATTAACGAATTAATTCAGTTTTGCAAAAAGTACTTTGTTAAAACTCGTATCGAATTAATACCCGACATTTAAAGTATCAAATCACGTTACGAAATTAATAGTTCCTTTTCTCTCCGTACACATTGCATGATTCACGGGTAGTTGGCGCACACGAATACGAAATGTAACTTGTGATTAAAAAATAGTCGAAAAGGAAGCGGTTATGTTCGTTGCGGAAACTAATTAATATTCGCGGTTCTCGATTTTAGAGCAACTTTTATGTTTCTCCTCGTTCCCTTCACCGGTGTCACAGTCTACCGATTACCGCTTTAATTCGCGAATATATTTTAATGTCAGATAAACCAAGCGCCGGTTTACGTGGTCTACGCCAGCTTTTTCGTACACGTCAAGCCTTGTTAAATCTATTTTAAGTAGCAGAACCGAAAATTTAAATGAATCGGACGTTACGATCTGTGCTAAAAGAGTCGTACAACGTGCTGAAAAAATACGGTAAAGTCTTTTTATATGCTCCAGAAACAAAATTGAAACTGGAACGCGAGTTACTGCTTTCTTTTAATTACAAACATCCGCTTCTTAGTTTGACTTTTAAACATTTAAAGCTTGACGTTATTTTGTCAGAGAGTACATTGTATTTTATGAAACGTAGTGTTTGATGAGACTCACTTAGGAAATACATAGAATACATACTATTTAATGAAACTCACTTAGGAAATACATAAAATACATGCTATTTGATGAAACTCGTTTAAAGAAAACAGAGAATACATAGTACTTGATGAAACTCACTTAAGAAATACAAAAAAAAACATGCTATTTGATGAAACTCGTTTAAAGAAAACAGAGAATACATAGTACTTGATGAAACTCACTTAGGAAATACATAGAGTACATACTATTTGATGAAACTCACTTAGAAAATACATGAAATACATACTATTTGATGAAACTCACTTAGGAAGTACATAGAATACATACTATTTGATGAAACTCACTTAGGAAATACATAAAATATATGCTATTTGATGAAACTCGTTTAAAGAAAACAGAGAATACATAGTACTTGATGAAACTCACTTAGGAAGTACATAGAATACATACTATTTGATGAAACTCACTTAGGAAATACATAGAATACATACTATTTGATGAAACTCATTTAATGAAAACAGAGAATATACAGTACTTGATGAAACTCACTTAGGAAGTACATAAAATACATACTATTTGATGAAACTCATTTAAGGAAAACAGAGAATATATAGTACTTGATGAAACTCACTTAGGGTAACTCTTCACCTATCCACTTAGACATGAAGTTAAAATCTATTACAAAAAGGTGTGTCCTTCATTGAGATGTATATCTTGAAATTCATAAACTGCATACATCTCCATGTCCTCCATGTCATGTACTCTAGATGTCCACATTTCTACATCCACATAACTACATCCACATCTGGCTCTCAAACATGCCCAACCTCAAGTACAACCTCCCTACATCTTCAACACTTTGAACAAAGTCACCCGTTAGACCAGAAAACAACAAAGTTAGAAGTAAACCGAATCGAATCGTTACCGCATGATTTAAACCGCTCCGTAGTTTGGCACGACATTCAATTCTCGAAGCATTCCGTTATGCAAAAAGGATGCCAGACAGTCTTTTGTATCTCTTTGCTGAAACTCTTGTCTCTGGAGCCGCGAAAGTCGTCGGCCAAAATAATTAGCCTCGCGGATTCATTTAAATAATTCTCACTGTCTGCAGGTGGAATTGCGTACTGCACGCATGCGAGCACATTGTTAACGGAGAAAGCACGCGATGATTATATTGTATCGAGTGATTAATGCATCGCAACGGGCCTTTCCACGCGCTCGAACACCGTGAACCTTTGAACGCGATTCCTGCTCTCTTCCGTTCACCTTTCGATTTTTTGCATGCTGAGATGGAACCGGGACGATCGATCGATCGCTTTCCTACTGACCCATTTTACGGCCTCTTACCGGTCTCTTACGTGCCACTCGGTTTTTGATTATTACCTTCCAGCTGCAGTTTCTGGACAATTTTCCCATGAATGTATAACGAGGCATTTTCAAATTGTTTTGATGCTATTCAATTTTAAGCGAGTTTCTAAATGGACTGATGGAACATCTCCAACGTGGAAATTTATAAAGAGATGAAATCTTGGGAATATTATTCATATGCATGTTCATATGTATGTTGATATGTGTGTTCATATGTATGTTAATATGTATGTTCATATGTGTGTTCATATGTATGTTCATATGTGTGTTCATATGTGTGTTCATATGTGTATTTATATGTGTATTCATATGTATGTTCATATGTGTATTCATATGTATGTTCATATGTATGTTCATATGTGTATTTATATGTGTATTCATATGTATGTTCATATGTGTATTCATACGTATGTTCATATGTATGTTCATATGTGTATTTATATGTGTATTCATATGTATGTTCATATGTATGTTCATATGTGTATTCATACGTATGTTCATATGTGTATTCATACGTATGTTCATATATGTATTTATATGTGTATTCATATGTATGTTCACATGTGTTCATATGTGTTCATATGAATGTTAATATGTGTGTTCATATGTATATTCATATGTGTGCTCATATATGTTCATATGTGTTAGGTGTGGATTGTGTAAGTCTGCTTTCATTTTTTTATTAAAATTAGCTGATTTTATTCTGTCCTGATTTAGCTATTTGTTTTACTCAATAAACATTTACCTATCACTTGAATTCCACACAGTTAAGAAATTGCACCTAGACTTCATTCAAAGTGACGTCGATCGAATTGCTCAGCTTCAATTCAATCCTCTAAACGAATCACAGCTAACTGGCGAGAAATTGAATCGTGTTTAAAATAATGAATAGTCCCCCGTCGCACATCGAACAGAAGAGAAATACAGAAAAGCGAGTTCAGTGAACCTCGCTTTTCAAGGAAAAAAGAATAGGAAGTCTAGAGATTAAAGGCTAGAATAGGGTGGCTAAGATTTCGACGATTCAAACGTTGTCGAGGGAAAAAAGCAGTTCTCTGTAAAGTCTCTATAAAGCGACACAGAGCTCCATTAACGCCTTTGTCAAAGAAGAGAACGATTTCAGAGAGATACACCCTCTTGTTCGGCGCGGTTAACGCCAGGGTGAAAACAGTCGTCGAATTCGCTGCTCAACGTCCTAATTGCGATTTAATAAGTCTCGATGAAATCGCTCGTTGATAAGATAACCCGATCGTGAGTTTACGGAGCAATTAAGGCCGTCACGGTAATTAAAGGGCGAGCGTTTTACGAGGCTTGTTTTATTCGGACTTGTAACGCGAGAGACCGGCAAAGGTCAACGTCTATTTGTAACTGGACCAAATTATTCGCGGTTACGCGAAACGCGGTGTTATTTTTGCAACCTCTTAATCGCTCCAATTATCAAGAATGAATTACAAGTAATTCGTGCACTTTCGTGCGATCGAGCTTTCTTAATTAGTTGGATACTGTAACGGGAAGCATTGTAAATCTTTATTAGACCGACGATTCACAACTCTTATAGTTATTCTACGCATACAATTATTAACGAAAATGCAACAAATTGTAGTTGAAATAATTTCAACTAATTTTTAACATTAACGCAATTTAATAATTTAATTCTTCCAAAATTGTGTCTTACTATTACAACTTTTACTTGGTATATTTTTACTTATTTAATAGTCTTACTATTTAATAGTCTTGCTATCAAAATTATGTGTCCTACTATTACACATAATATTTCACAATTAAAATGCAGAGTGAAATATTCTCCCTGCCATCAAGAATTGCCACGAATTCAACGTACTCTTTACAAGAATTTCATTCTGTAACAGCAGATAACGATTTGTCAACATTCACGCTCCGCGAACAGCAAACGGTATAGCTACCGAAGAAAATGACGAATGCTCGAGTTCGTTTGAAGGAAACGCAGGGATAATTAAAATCCACGCACCAATTAAAACGAGGAGTCGAGTGTGGGCTTTTGAAAGTTCAAAGTTTACGTCAGCGATGCGCGAGACGAGGTTTCAGCAAAAGTCAATTGCGAGGGGGTTCGTCCACGTAGCCGCGGGTGCAACGGCTTCCTTCGTGCGAGAAGTGAACTTGGACACCTCTGAATTTTTGTATTCGCAACCTTTTCAGTATGCAAATTTTTGTACTTTCAAATTGCCGAATGTTCAAATGTAAATTTATTTTAAAACGCAGAGGGTTAACAGGGTTGAGAGGGTATTAGGGTTAGCTCTTTGCATATTTTTCCTGGAGAGGCTACTTTTGTACTTTGCTACATAATTTACACTGGAATTATTTTTGTATACTACCCACACTTTTGAACAACGAAAGCTCAAAGTTCACCGGAGATTAATGTTTAAAAATAAAATGTATGTCATCTCGTTATTTGGCCAAGCGTATATTGCCAATTGCAAGAATTTTCCGGTTCTACACATCCCCATTTACTACGTGAATATAAAATGTAACATGATTTTTCGACCCAGTTTCAAATGTTTCCCTGGAGCTTAAATTTCACACGGCAGACAGCATAATTCGTATAAAACCAACAGAGCGATTCGTTTTAACTCGGTTCGAAGAAAGCCACGGTTCTATTAAGAGCGATTTACCAATTAAGAGCGTTCCTCGAAGGCCGTGCCTTGAAAGGCTTTACAAGTTCACAGGTTTTTTCTTCTTCATCCTCGGAGACGGTCCGAAACGGTGATTAATCAACACCGTCGATGAGTTATCAAGAACACAACTGGCTCCGTGGAAAAATCGAAGAAAAGAACACCGTCATATATTTTCACGAGACGCGAGAGCAAAGAGGATTTCACTGACGATCGATCGCGAGACACTACGATAAATTTCTTTCTCGCCTGCCATTCTACACACGCTTTCTCTGCAAGAGTTTCTATATTAATATTTTTTCGATCGCTTTTTCAACAAAAAGTTTCTCTTGGATCTTCTCTTTTAATCGTTAAGCTCTAATGCAATTTGTCGCTTCGTTTTGCTTGGAACTTTCAGAATTAGCTGACTGTTGTTTACTCTGTAAGGTTTCTTACACCCTCTGCATCGTGATACTGTGACCTTTCATCATTCATAAACACGTGATTGTACGGGATCTGTGCGGGATCTGATACGTGGATATAGGTATTTATGGGTCTGCGGAATTAGAAATGTCGAGACACAGATTTAAACTTACAAGGATTTAGAGACATAGAGATTCGGGGTGTATGTCTGGAGATATATTTGGGGGTGCTGAAGTCTAAGGATTGGAAGGTTGTAGGGATTTGAAGATATAGATCTCGAGATATAGAGATTTAGGTATATAGGGCTTTAAGAGTATAGGAATCTAGATATAGAGACTTGGGATGCAGGAAGTAAAGAAACTTTGAGGTACTGGAGTCTAGGTGTGTGGACACTTGAGGATACAGACATATGGGAATATTGGGATCTTGTGATATAGGACTCTAGAAATATAAAGATTGAGTGATATAGAAGTTTTAAGGTACAGGAATTTGGATACACAGGAATTTGTACTTATTGCAATCTGAAGATACATGGACTTGAGCATATGTGGATTAGGAATACACATGTGGGAACATAAGAATTTTGAGACATGTAAAACTTGAAGGATTTGAGTATATGGGAATATTGGGATCTTAGGATAAAGGACTCTAGAAATATAAAGATTGAGTAATATAGAAGTTTGGAGATATAAGAATGTGGACATATAGGAATCTGAAGATACATGCACTTGGACATACGTGGATTAGTGATACACGTGTGGGAACATCAAAATTTTGAGATATGTCAAACTTGAGGGACTTAAAGATATAGGAATATTGGGATCTTAGGACATAGGATTCTAGAAATATAAAGATTGACTGATACAGAAGTTTGGATATACAGGAATTTGTACTGATAGAAATCTGAAGATACGTGCACTTGAACATATGTGGATTGGTGATATACATCTGGAATATCAGATTTTTAAGATATGTAAAACTTGAGATACTTGAGGATTGAGTAATATAGAAATACAAAGAGTAATATAGAAGTTTGAAGATACAAGAATTTGGACATATAGGAATCTCAAGACACATGAACATGAACATATGTGTATACATGATATACATCTGGAATATCAGATTTTTAAGATATGTAAAACTTGAGATACTTGAGGATTGAGTAATATAGAAATACAAAGAGTAATATAGAAGTTTGAAGATACAAGAATTTGGACATATAGGAATCTGAAGACACATGAACTTGAACATATGTGTACAAGTAATACACACATATGTGAACATCAGAATCTTCATATACATATGTAAAACTTCAAATGATTCAGTAATATAGTAACCTAATATTTGAAAGTATAACTACATTAGAAGATGTAGAAATCTGAAGATATCTCCTAAATCTGAATCTCAAACCATAAAAAAGACCTTGTAGACATAAGGATTAGCAAAGTAGATGAGAAAGTCCACAAGAAGAAAGTTCGAAAAGATTTCGGACTTATTTTCTCATCCCTCTTTCTACTGGCACTACCAGCTACTTATATCACGTTTTAGTCTCGTTATCGCAATAAAATGGCGTTTCGCTTTTCACCTAAATGGAAACAGGCTTATCTGGCGACAAAATGAAAAATATAACGCGTCAGTTAATCAGGTCGGCGTTCTTTTTTCGTATCGATCGAATTCTGGTTTCGCTTTTACACTCGACGAGTAAAAGTTGATCGAAGAAAAGTTCACCGCCTACGGAATATGGAAATTCTCTCCGTAATTAACTTAGATACGAAAGCGTGTTCGAGAAAATGCTAGGAATCGAAATGACACTCCAGATCCTAGATTTCTCTGACTGATCGATCGACAGATGTTCTTCAACGGACTTCTCTACGAACACATTTAAATGCGGTAGAAACTTGATCACTAATTGTTCCATTTTACCACATATTTGGTACATAAAAGTACAAACTTAAGTGAGCGTTTATGTTAAATGCTTGCTGCATCATTTTTCTTTTAACGAGACAGAGAAAACAAGATAATAAACAAGATCTTTCAAGAATTCAAAAAATTCATACAGCACAAACTCACAACATTTTAAAGAGGGATTAAAAATTGTAATTACAAAAATAAAAAATATATTCGATAGTTCCATTGATTATGAAATTTGCTGTTTACGTTGAAAGTACAATTTCATATTATTTCATATTAATTTATTTTATTTTTTATTTATGTAGCTTATGATACAACGAAGATGAAATTTGCTACTTGTGTTGAAAGTACAATTTCATATTATTTCATATTATTTTATTTTATTTTTTATTTATGTAGCTTATGATACAAAGAAGATGAAATTTGCTGTTTATGTTGAAAGTACAATTTCATATTATTTCATATTAATTTATTTTATTTTTTATTTATGTAGCTTGCGATACAACGAAGATGAAATTTGCTGTTTATGTACAAAGTACAATTTCATATTATTTGATATTAATTTATTTTATTTTTTATTTATGTAGCTTATGATACAACGAAGATGAAATTTGCTGTTTATGTTGAGAGTACAAATTCATATTATTTCATATTATTTTATTTTATTTTTATTTATGTAGCTTATGATACAACGAAGGGTTGATTGCCTAAATACTTGCATTCTAATATCCTCACGTCCGTACAAAATTCTATTGTACCATAAAGCAGTAAAATTATAATAAAACGTTTCGAAATGTATAACGAATGTACTAGCACTAATCGGGGAAACTATGTATAATTAGAACGAATGCACGTTATAATTAGCCGTAACAGTCGATTATGCCCGATCGAAATTCAGAATGAAGAAGGAAGCGTTTCCAAATCGCTTTTGGCAACGCTTACTTCCCCGTAATTGGCGATCGTGTATGACGGAGAACGTGAAGAAACTCCATCACTTTCGAAACACGATGTTTCGCGTGAATTTCCGCCGATTTCCGCGGAAAGAGAGAGGATTCTTGGAACGCGGGATCGGGAATGAGCGAACCGCGTAACGAAGACGGTTACGACTATGCAACCTGTATGTACAGGCTGTTTATAACATATGGTTCCTTCGAAACTAGGATTAGGAGCTTTTGAGAACTTCCATTCTCAATTATTCATTAAATAAACTTATGAATTGCAATTTTACTTTATCATAACATCTATATAATTTTTTAAAAAGTACAAGGTAAAGTTTACCTTTAAGGTACAAGCTAAGTTTCATTGTAATTTAAGAACATATCAACTTCATCAGATTTTTTAGGACAAAAAATCCTCAGTAGTTTAACATCTACAAAAATTGTTCGAAAATAAAATGCACCTCGAAGAACAAGGGTAGGTTCTATAAAATATAATGAATTAATGGATTGATTAAAGTATAGTTCATTTAGGAAGTGAATACCTGACTTGATTGGGGGCTTTGAAAAGAAGGATGTGAAGCTTATAAAATTACTTAAGAAACATACCCCTCAGAAAACAGTTGGATTGCAATCTAGGACATGAACACCTCATTGGCTCTTTGAAAAGAAAAATGAAGCGTCTACAAAATTTCTATGAAGACGTAATGTACCTTGGAAGTGAAGTTTAACCCTCTTAGCTGAAAAAATTGCATTTAGCTATCGAATCTGAAGGTAAAGTTCAAGACAAGAATAGTCTTAGAATTGTTAGTCTAAGAATAAATAAGAATATTTACAAAATCCAAAAAGGAACATACTGCAAAATAAACGTAAAGATAGAGAGGTAGCAAGTGAATACCAAGTGTTGTAAAAGGGTTAATTACCCCTTAAATAATGCAGTAAAAAGTAAATGACGGTTGAGTAAAAGTAAAGAATGTATTCTAACCGATTCTAAAACGAAGGTCGCAGTTTGCGCCAAAACGGATTAAGTATGAGGATATTATGAAACAGCCTATAGGTGGTATCGGCTAATGAATCGATCGTAGGACGAAATTGAGCGAGGAACGAGAAGCCGTAACAGAGGCTCATTAGAGAGTGTTGTTCGTACTCCATGGCCAACGCTGCGTGACCGGCTTTCTCGACCGCTTCAAGCATTCTTAGTTCGCCGCAGGAAGGAAATGCTCGCATGGTGTGCTTCTTCGCCTCGTAGCCGAGCCAAGGTCGTTGTTTTCTGTATCCTACGAGGCCGACGGTATACGTACACTTCCGACAGATCGTTCACCAGCTATACGGCCTTACGAAGGTCTTCCGCGCGAGCACCGAGTCGCGTCGCGACGCTAACCACTTTTGACCTCTTGACCCCCGGCGATCGATCACTCGCTCGTCTCTATTTACTACCACCATGTAAACCACACCTGGCCGACTTTCCAATAACGTTATTTACTGTATTTCTTTACCATTTTCTTTACTTCTGTACTGTTACTTTAATTCTTCAGTTTTTGTTGTTTCGAGTTGACACTGATTCATGGTGACGTGCATGAGGATACTTCGCGTTCTATAATTGGACTGCAAATGTTTAAACACGACTTGAGAACTTTTATATTCTTGAATGAAGAATTTGACGCACCAGGTGTGTCATATATTTTGTAGAGTGGAATATCATTTGGGGAAGACGCACACGCTGCGTCAATGCAATGTTTTGATTATTGGACGCACAAGATGCGTCATACATTTTATAATGTCAAATATCATTTGAGGAAGACGCACACGCTGCGTCAATGAGATATTACGTTCATAGCATTGGACGCACAAGGTGCGTCATATATGTTTACAATGTTAAATACTATATTAAGAAGACGCACACGCTGCGTCAATCAGATGTTATGTTCGTATAGCACTGGACGCACAAGGTGCATCATACATGTTTACAATGTTAAATATTATATTAGGAAGACGCACAGGGTGCGTCAATGGGATGATATGTTTATATAGCATTGTCGCACAAGGTGCGTCATACAAGTTTACAATGTTAAATACTATATCATAAAGACGCACAGGGTGCGTCAATACAATACTTAGGTTATATAGCATTGGACGCATAGGGTGCGTCATACATGTTTGTAGTGTTAAGTATCATTTGGAGAAGACGCACACGCTGCGTCAATAAGCATTGGACGCATGAGGTGCATCATCGTATACATAGTATACTAAGTTTCAACCCTGTATATTATTTCAAGAGGGTAGTTATCAAATTGCAGTTATCGAGTTTTTCCAATATGTTACATTTATAATTTTTCCAAAAAATTATAGGCAAATGGATGACACCAGTGGAGATTGTCTCTTCGCCTACTACTTTCATTCCCTTGAGTGTTCTAAAGGTTTGGCACGTGTTCATACGTCCGACGATTGAAGTGGTGCAAACACTGTGAAATTAGGTGTTCTAAACGCTCTATAGTTTGACCTTTTGAGGATGAACTTACAGATGCGTGAAAACTAAGGTAAATAACGGTATGGCTACTGGTAACATTTACAAGGTAAAGATACAGGAAGATGTATCAAGTGTGTCAAAAGGTCAATCTTAGTCTGTTGTACTCTTCTGGCTCCATATAGAAGAGTGTTTCCTAGCACGTAATTATTATAGCACAATCTTATGAGATAAATGGCTCCTCAATGACCTATCATACGAAGGTCGAACATCTCGCTTTGACTCGAATAAAGATCTCAGCCCCAATGAACGATCCAAGTCCCTGTTTCTGACGAAGTAAACAATCAATCACATTCTCTCGTCAAAAATTATTAATCGACTCGCAGTTAACATTGAAACCGTCTCGAATACCGCAGCGACCGAAACCATTGTTTTACAGCCGGCAGTAAAACTGTATCGTAAAGTCTCTGTTCGACACGAGTTTAGAGCGTGGTTTGCTCGTCATAATTAATAACGCTCGCGTCGTTACGTTACGCTAATCGATCCTTAATGACGCGGCTCGTGGTATTAATATGCTGTGTGATATAATTGCCGCGTAACTCGTGCGCCAATTGAGCAAACTTCGAGTCTGTGTATCAAAGTGACCGATACCGACGTTGCGATCAAAGGGAAGCGTGTTGTTTGTTCTAAAAATACGTTGTTCGAGCAAATTCCGTGATACACACGACATTGCTATTACTACTTGTTGGAATGACCCAACACTTACGATTATTGTTCTTCCTATTTTCCTTGTAATGCAACTATCTATTTTTTGGTCCTTTTGTATCAGTTTGTAGGGGAGACGCACATGGTGCGTCAGTCAGATGTGATTCGATTGGACGCATAAGGTGCGTCATATGCTTTTTTAATTTTAAATCATTAGTCAAATATTAATATCCATAGAGGACACACACGGTGCGTCAATGAAATATACTCCAGTAGTACTGGACGCACAGGGTGCGTCACATGCTTTGTGATTTTAAATTATTAGTCAAATATTAATATACATAGGAAACGCACACGGTGCGTCAATGAAGTATGTTCCAATAGTACTGGACGCACAAGGTGCGTCAATGAAATATACTCCAATAGTGCTGGACGCACAGGGTGCGTCATATGCTTTGTGACTTTAAATTATTAGTCAAATATTAATATACATAGGAGACGCACATGGTGCGTCAATGGAATGTCTTGGTTATATAGTATCAGACGCACAAGGTGCGTCATACATTTTGTAGTGTCAAGTATCATTTGAAGAAGACGCACATGCTGCGTCAATGAGAAGTTATGTATATATAGCATTGAACGCACAAGGTGCGTCATACATTTTGTAGTGTCAAGTATCATTTGAAGAAGACGCACATGCTGCGTCAATGAGAAGTTATGTATATATAGCATTGAACGCACAAGGTGCGTCATACATTTTGTAGTGTCAAGTATCATTTGAAGAAGACGCACATGCTGCGTCAATGAGAAGTTACGTATATATAGCATTGGACGCACAAGGTGCGTCATATATTTTGTAGTATCAAATATCATTTGAGGAAGACGCACATGGTGCGTCAATAGAATAACTTGGTTATATAGTATCAGACGCACAAGGTGCGTCATACATTTTCAACTTAATTATTAATAAAATAAATGTATCCATGAAAGACGCACATGGTGCGTCAAATCATATATAGACAAAGAAGTGCATATAAATAATACTCAATAAGAAATAATATAAAATAGAAAAAACTTGTAGAGACCCGAATATAACAGCAACGAACAGTACTTTAAGACATAAAATAGATTTGTGACCATTGTTCCATTCAGAACAAGCTAATGAAATCTGCTCGAATAACGTTGGCTTGAATTTGCTAGCAGCCAGAGTCGTTTGCAACTCATCGGCCGATGTCAAAGCGCCTACATGAACAGCAACTACGTGAACTTTCTCCGAGGCATCTGCAAATCCTTGCGTTTCACATGCGTTTCGGTTGGACTGCATTCCAAGCCGGAATGAAATTCTCTGGGAAACTGTACATCAGCGAATAATTGGATTCAGTGTTCTTGGGTGAAATTTTTAAGTGGGTCGCCGTTTTCGAGTTGAACGAAAGAGATACACAATCGCAGATAGAGTCGAGCATCGTATTTGCAACTATTAAGTTTCGAACCTTTCCTTCCTGAACTATTCGTTCATATTCAACGGGTAATCGATTTGAACGCATCGAGGCAAATCGATGATTGGCCCGCAGATTTTGTAACCTGCTATTCTTTGCTGTTTCGTAACCTGTGATTCCAGGCACAAATGAAATAATAAAGAATTAGTTACACTATTACATATACTGTAGAATAAAGAGTGGCTTCGTGCTGTTTATGGTTTAATAGAAAAGAAGAACGAGGAGAGAAAACGTCGGAGGAAATCGGCTGACCGAAAGGACACTCGGTGAAACGACCTTATTTCAATACCTGCATATATAATAACATTACCTGTCATTGTAGATAATTTACGGCATTTTCACCGCGACGATATCCGCGAGCCATAAATGCACGTACGAATTACCACAAGTACAATAATTGCATTCCATTCGAAGCGATGCGTTTCCAAGGACACCATGATTTATATCGATAATAAAACCTCTTTGTTCGATTCAATATAACCCTCGCAGATACAAATCTTGATAGATATACAATCAGTTAAATTAGGGTGAATCCGCGAAATTACGAGCTGATCGTGTCTCCGGTTAGCGGCTATCGATTGTAGCGTATTGATATCCCCTTACTGCAATAATCATACCACTGTTAGAAACCACTAATCTATAGAGGGTGTTACGACTAGTGTAGGTATCTGAAATGGGGGTTTTTAGGAATTGGGAATTTGGGAATTGGGGAGTTCAGGAAGTGGGAATTTAGGAATTGGGAAATTTGGAAATTGGGGAGTTATGGAATCGGAGAATTATGGAATTGGGGAATTATGGAATCGGGGAATTATGGAATCGGGGAACTATGGAATCGGTGAATTATGGAATTGGGAAATTTGGAAATCGGGGAGTTATGGAATCGGGGAATTATGGAATTGGGAAATTTGGAAATTGGGGAATTATGGAATCGGTGAACTATGGAATCGGGAAATTTGGAAATTGGGGAATTATGGAATCGGTGAACTATGGAATCGGTGAATTATGGAATTGGGAAATTTGGAAATCGGGGAGTTATGGAATCGGGGAATTATGGAATTGGGAAATTTGGAAATTGGGGAATTATGGAATCGGTGAACTATGGAATCGGGAAATTTGGAAATTGGGGAATTATGGAATCGGTGAACTATGGAATCGGTGAATTATGGAATTGGGAAATTTGGAAATCGGGGAGTTATGGAATCGGGGAATTATGGAATTGGGAAATTTGGAAATCGGGAAGTTATGGAATCGGAGAATTATGGAATCGAGGAATTATGGAATTGAAAGATTATGGAATCGGGAAATTATGGAATTGGGAAATAAATTAATTATTGTTAATGGCTGTTATCAATTGAAGATGAAATACAGAGGTATACAGGGTGTCTCATAATTAGTGGTCCCTGAAATGAGCTGATTCTAAAGTATAATTTACATGCATAGAGAGCAAATATATCATTAACATAATTAGTAATCGTTCGAACAACGCGTAAGGAGGCCAACACAAATCTCGCGATCGGTATTTCTGGAATAGAGAAATTAAAAAAAAAGATCAATACGTATTTTGTCTATGTACAGAGATTTCTTTCGTCTAACAAATAAATTAAGCAAATTCACTGGGCAGGAACGCGAAGGAAAATAATAGGCTAATTAAAATTCATCGAGGAGTTATTCAAAACGGTCGATAAAAACGTCCGATAACGTCTCGGAAATCAGAAAGGTGTTCGTGAACGAGAATTCCAGCGAACATAGGCTACATAATTATCGGGTTACGTAAAATTCAAATAAGTTTCGCGAGCGGTGCTCGTCTCGGTCAATTTCATTCCATTCCCGTCGACGGAATTAGAAATAAGGAAAGCGGCTAAGCTACAGAAGAAAATCGACCACGTTCCTTATTAATTTTCTCGCTGTAACGAATTACGAAAACGCGCCTGCCAGCTTGTACCACCGAGACGAATCGCGACGAAGATATGAGACGTGTCAAATGAAATCTTCTCTAAAGTTTCGCGGCTACTTTGATAACTGTTGCCATGTGTAATTGTCGTGGCACAATTATAGTCGAGTGGATTGAGGTTAGTTTTATTAAGGTTGCAAGGTGGCAAGTTATAATGTTTAAAACTTAAACGTTCTGGTAAAACATCTGCATAGAAAATTTTCTCTTTTATGACTTGGTTTATGATAATCGGGCAGAGATGCTTGGAAGTATTGAATTTTATAATTTGCATGTTTGTAGGTTTTACAGTTTGGGGCTGTAGCTTTCGAAATTTAGGAAATTTCAAATTTTGATATTTATAGATTTATAATTGTGTAGAGTGCTGGACTTCCTGAGTTTCAAACTCTAGAATTGTCAAATTTCCTATTCCATAATTTCCTAATTCCCAAATTTCCCAATTTCATAATTCCTCGATTCCATGATTCCCCAATTCCATAATTCTCCGATTCCATAACTCCCCGATTTCCAAATTTCCCAATTCCATAATTCCCCGATTCCATAGTTCCCCGATTCCATAATTCCCCAATTCCATAATTCCTCGATTCTATGATTCCCCAATTCCATAATTCTCCGATTCCATAACTCCCCAATTTCCAAATTTCCCAATTCCATAATTCCCCGATTCCATAATTCCCCAATTCCATAATTCCTCGATTCCATGATTCCCCAATTCCATAATTCTCCGATTCCATAACTCCCCAATTTCCAAATTTCCCAATTCCATAATTCCCCGATTCCATAATTCCCCAATTCCATAATTCTCCGATTCCATAACTCCCCGATTTCCTAATTTCCCAATTCCATAGTTCCCCGATTCCATAATCCTCCAATTCCAAAATTCTCCGATTCCATAACTCCCCGATTTCCAAATTTCCCAATTCCATAATTCCCCAATTCCTAAATTAATAATAATTAACGATAATTAATAATTAATTTCGTGCCTCAACAAGTAATTCCGTTCACGAAATGGATAATATAACACGGAGTGCAATGAAACTAAAGTGGCGATGTCGAAGTTGCAAAAGTGGATGATCCTCTTCGGGATTAAATACCCGGGAGAGTCTTTCGAAACTTTGTTAGCGCGAGAGAACTAATGGTTCGAAGTGTTCGCGGAGACAGGTCGAGAGAGGTGAAATTTTTCAATGGCGCAAAGTACAAGGGAAAGGCATTTCAGGTAACGCGACGAAACGTAAAAGGAGGAACAGTAACACGGAACTCGTCCCTTGTCTTTGGCGAACGAGCTACTCGTTAATCATAATTATGTTTTGTTCTTGGTCTTCTTGTTCGTTCAACGTCACGGTGTCTGGCTGCGGACCCTTAGCCGAAGTGTCATACGTAACTCTTTCTTTTTCGTACTCTTCAAGAGTATGTACTGATTTTTCTACCGATCAGGAAAATTAGTTTGGATTTTCTGATTTTTTTGAAAATATTAAACAGAGGTCACATAAATATTTGAATAATGATTATTGAATATAAAATACGCATGAACTTTCTTCATTCATTGTAGCAGTAAATAGTTATGTCTGATCTGTCGGACAAAACATAATGCAACAAGTCGCAGTCAAATGAAGCAAGTTCTCGAAAGTGAATTCTGATTTAAAACTTCAGTTGCAACGTGTTCATACACGGTTACTTGAAATTTCTACACAGATTTCAATTTTCCCGAACTAGAAATTGAACGATGGAAACAGAGGAATCCGTGAACAAGGAAAAGAATGTATACAGAAAGAAAATGAGAAGATGCGAGTCTATTTTTGTCACCGGTTCATCTTCGATCTGTTTCGTCAGCCTATGAAATTTTGATTCCAACGCGACCAAATGAAATGTCAGTTATAATTAAACTGAAGATTATTATAATTAGTTTTCCCGCTGGATCGTTGTTGAACAAACGAGATAAACGACTTGAAGAATGATTGACAACCGTGTCGCAGAATTCCTTGGAAGTGGTTCACGAACGCTGCTTGCGAAACCTGTCTCTCATAGTTGACAGTCCTTGATTGAACAAACATTAATGATTTAGCAAAATTGTACTTGTAATTAAGAGCTGTTACGAAATAATTCCGTTGTGAATCTCTGTATTCTTCTTTTATTAAATGCCACGTATGCTAATTGATCTGATTCTCGGTAAACAACTCGGATTCTGTGGAATGATTTTATTTTCCTGAATGTGGTGGTATGACGTAAGTGGGAAATTGTCCTTGGGAATTGAAATTACTGCAACATTGTAACAATACGAAGTAAAATACGCATAAACTTATGGAACGACTTGATACTTTCATTATCTTAACGACTGCATGAATGCCTCGTAAAGCGTATTTTATTTCCTCGCCTTTATCGACCGATGTATTTTCTGTACGTGATGTCCTCGTAAAACAACCGATATTCGAGTGTCAAGGTTGTTACAATTGCAACCATAAAAATTATCTGAGACAAACATGTAGAGTATTTCATTTATTTTTGGAATTAGTGAGTATTTGAGTACAGTGGAACAATGAAGGGGTCGCTGAAGAATTTATAGTAATTAATATGTGTGTACAGATTTAGACTTTGGGGACTTTGGGAATTGGGGGATTTTGGAAGTGGGGAGTTATGGAATTGGGGAATTAGGGAACCGGAGAATGAGGAAACCGAGAAATTATGGAATCGGTGAATTATGGAATCGAGGAATTATGGAATCGGGGAATCATGGAATCGGTGAATTATGGAATAGGGGAATTATGGAATCGGGGAATGAGGGAACCGGGGAATTATGGAATCGGGGAATGAGGAAACCGGGGAATTATGGAATCGGTGAATTATGGAATCGGGGAATGAGGGAACCGGGGAATTATGGAATCGGTGAATTATGGAATCGGGGAATGAAGAAACTGGGGAATTATGGAATCGAGGAATTAGGAAACCGGGGAATTATGGAATCGGTGAATTATGGAATCGGGGAATTATGGAATCGGTGAATTATGGAATCGGTAAATTATGGAATCGGTGAATTATGGAATCGGTGAATTATGGAATCGGGGAATGAGGGAACCGGGGAATTATGGAATCGGTGAATTATGGAATCGGGGAATGAGGGAACCGGGGAATTATGAAATCGGTGAATTAGGGAACCGGGGAATCACGGAAATGGAGAATTAGGGAATCGGGAAATTATGGAACTAGAAAATTATGGAATTGGTGAATTATGGAATCGGGAATTAGAAAATTGGGAATTGTGAAATCAAGGAATTATGGAATTAGGAAATTCAGAAATTAGGATATTACGGAATCGGGGAATTAGGAAACTGCAAATTATGGAATTGGGGAATTCTAATATGTACATAAAATGAAATAATTAACAAATTCCTAACTTATTTTAATATTACATCAAGGCTTAGCTCCGACGCCCCTGCCGAAGAAATCATAGATCAAGGCACACTCATATACAATAACATTAATCACACTGATTATTACGTGTAGCGATCTTTATCTTTTGTCATAATTGACTCATGTCAGAGCATTTATATTATGGTATTTTTTGTATACAATGTCGATATCTAGGGCTTAAAAGAGAGATCTAATGATTCACGTATACGTTTAGATATAACTTCCTTTATGACATCTGATCTTTAGATACAACTTCTTGATAAATTTCTTTATGACACGTCGCTAATTTGATGTAAGTTGATGTCCTAAACGATATATATATAACAACGCAGATTTCTGTTATATATATTCTAAAATGTGCAGCTTCTAAAACATGTACGATAATTACTATTAACTTATCATCGAGATCAGCATTCGGCTGCCAACGACGATCAATAAGTGTCTAAATCAAATTCATCTTATTAGTAGAGTGCAACAATGTACGCATAATTGACTCTGCAAACGATGGGTCGACAGTATTTGAAAGAGACACTGTTCTAACGCTTGGCAATGCACACGATACTCGAGCAGGATGATAGATTCTTCGAAGGAAGTACCACACCAAAACGTAAGCCAGACGAACGATTCCATGTCGCTGCCAAGAATCCAAATCTTCCGGAAATGAATATCTTTCCTATCGTGGATCCTAATTGATAGTCAATTAGCAGTTGGCGAAGCGAATTCTATCAACTCATTTCATTACTGTTCCTCGCAAAACTTTCCATCAAACTTAATTAAATCTTGCAACCGAGTTCCTTATTTACCATCGAAAGATACAAATCAAACTCACAGTTTTTCAACGATGTTAATATCATTCATAAATAATGGCTGAACGCTCGTTACGTACATCATTGAATTCATCTCGAAATCAAAGTACGATAAATACAATTAAACCAGTCGTTACACAACGAGAACTGCAGTCGAAGAATAAAAAAGAGAAACGGATATACCATTCATTAGTGGTATTAAAAGTGAACGTAATGGATCCATCGACCCATGCGATAAAGTGTTAAACATCTTCGAAATTTTCGCGATTTCTTCGATCGACTTTCGTGACTTTCACTCGACTGAAACTTTCGCGTAAATTAACTCGCATCCATTCTCGCATAACGATCTTCCAAGGACGCGACCTCTATCCATCATTTCAAGCGGTCCTGAGAAATACCCTAGTCTCTATTTACTCTCTAGTTTCACACTGCTTTACTGCTTTATACACTGTTGGTGGATAAACTGACATAGCAACATTAACCCTTTGCAGTATTTTCAAGATCCAATAGGACGCGACCTCTAGCCATCATTTTCAAGCGGTCCTGAGAAATACCCTAGTCTCTATTTACTCTCTAGTTTCACACTGCTTCACTGCTTTATACACTGTTGGTAGATAAAGTGACATAGCAACATTAACCCTTTGCAGTATTTTTAAGATCCAATAGGACGCGACCTCTGTCCATCATTTTCAAGCGGTCCTAAGAAATACCCTAATCTTTATTGACTTTCTAGTTTCACACTGCTTCACTGTTTTATACACTGTTGGTAGATAAAGTGACATAGCAACATTAACCCTTGGCAGCATTTTTAAGATCCAATAGGACGCGACCTCTATCGACCATTTTCAAGGGGTCCTGAGAAATACCCTAGTCCCTATTTAATCTCTAGTTTCAGACTGCTTCACTGCTTTATACACTGCTGGTAGATAAACTGACATGGCAACATTAATCCTTTGCAGTATTTTTAAGACATCATTCAATATCTCAAAGTCTTCATATCCTTAACTTCTGACACCTCTACGTCCCACTATTTTTATTCTCCCATATCCTCAGAACCCAATATTCTTAACCTCGAATATCCCTAAATACCCATGTCCTTATTTCCCGATATTCCTAAATTGTGCCACATCTAGGTCCTCCTATTTCCAGATCCCGATATCCTCATTCTTCAACAATCCTATACCCCCATTTCCAGTATTTCCATATCTTACACTTAAATTTAGGAATTTATGTAGGTCTAGAGTATTCCAGCCTTGATACCTAATTGTAGAGCACAAACCAGTGTGGAGGGTTCAGAAAAAACTGACCTACGATCCACATCGCGAAGCCATTCAGAGCGTTATCAATCATAGCGAATATATTTTTAGACACATTTGAGCCACGAATCACCATGACCTGTACGCTCAATTTTCTGTTGACCTATTTATATCACACCTGACAGATGAGAAATAGTAGTGTTATCAAAATTCTGGGAATCGATACTTTGCGATGACACCGATGAAAGATCAACAAAGAGCCGATAAGTCATAAAGAAAAATCTGGCTGGGTTGATGTTATGGATCGCTATGAGGCCTATGCATTGAATCATCGTTATCTCTATATTCTTTAAAATATGTGAAAGACTTTCAAACTTTGCTTCTGAAAAAATGAGGAGTAAAAGCTTATCCTCCTTTATACACACTTATGACGAACATTTTAATTATTTTTACTGCTATTAAAGAACAAAAATACTATACACAATTAGAAACATAAACAATAAAAATTACGCACATTGGTTTGATATTATCTTATCTTCAGAAACTTCGGATAAAAGAATTAAAAACTGAAATGTGTTGCAAGAAGAGGAAGTCGATACAAGGAATCCCGTTTTTAATTTCGATTTATCACTAAGTTAAAGGAGAATAAAACCCATTTATCTTCCTTATCGATAATAGATGGAATGTTAAGAATGAGTAAGTGAAAGTTTGTTACAAAATTGATGGAAATGTGCGATCAACACATTTTAAGAGTGGAGAATAGTTTACGGACGTAACTCGAGGATTAGAAACGAAATCTGCTCATGGGGCAAAGAATCAACGAAGAAAAACCCTAGCTCGTTACCAGCGAGTAATCACACGATTACAGCTGGAATTAATTTCATGAGAACGCGAAGCGAGCTGCACGCACTCGTATCTAATCTTCTCTGATGTTAATCTAAAAAGATAAGATGCCTGGATATTGCGTGGTTAATACTCGCGATAAATAATGTATTAAAACAGCAAAAATGCCTGTAGGAAAAACGTGAAAAGCTATTATATCAGGAAGAAAACATTTCTACTAATTACCATATTGAACTACGGTGCGTATCCTGGCTTTAAATTCCTGAACGTGAGCGGATTAAAATACCGTTCCAAATAAACCGCGGTAATAAAACATTGTTCATTTTATTTTTTAAAAATATTCGTTAAGTAAACAAACACTTACTCAATCGCTAAAAAGTTGTTCCACGTCTTAAACGATTTAATAAAAAAATTACAATGTGCTACATATGCAATATAAACAGAGATAATAGATCTTTACATTGTCCAAGTGTTTTACTAAGTGTGTACTATTTAAAATAAATAAAATAAATAAAATACTTCCAGTCATAATCCAAATATTGCCAGCACATATCTGAATACTAGCCTCTATTTGAACGTCTACATTTCGAGCCTTAATCTTCATCGTCAGACAAAGAAAACAATTTTTATCGATAGACAAGAAGTAAAGAAAAAAAGGGGGGGTCCTACCTTAAAGACTTCCGAAAAGAATCCAGCACCAATCTTCTCCATATAAAAGTCATCCAATCGATTCAACGACGCAACGGCATGCCTCAACGCCTGGCAGGAAGCACCTGTCCTCCTTTTGGTACCGGTATCCTGATACGTATCACTGGGACACGGGTTCAGGTTGCAAATATTGCTTTCCATTTCGGTGGGTCTCCACGGATCACGGCACTTTTCTCGTTCCCTGTAGCTCTTCGGCGAAGACAACTGTAACTCGGTCGGTAGATGTTGCGGCAGACAGGAAACGCAATTCTGCTGCAACGCGTCGCCACTGTTCTTCATCCAGTCCTTAGCCGGCGTGGACGTGGTAAAATCTCTGCAGCTACCACCGGTGGCCGAGTCCACCGTGTCCTTATCGCCGTAAGACTTCACGGACGACTTGGAACAAGACTCGTTCGCAGTCGATTGAATCACGGAGATCACAGAGAAGTCCATCGAGGAGTCGGGTTCGTCGCTCGACTCCGAAACGGCTCTGTTCTTGCCGTTCGAAGCGGAAAACACCGCGTCGGAAGACCTGCTGGAAGATTTTCCCGCCAAACAAGCAGCCTGCCGAGGAGTCTCCCTGGCAATGCACTTCCCACCTGTTACGTGTTGCTCCTTGCCCGTCAACGAGTCTCTCTGGCCAGAGAGCTTCTTGGTGATCTTCGAGGACTCCCTGGAGCCAGGGTCAACGTTCAGGCTGCTCAGACTGGCGGAACAAAGCACTCTTTGCGATTTGCTGGCACCGGAACAGCCCGGGGATTTCGCGAAGCTGGGGCAATTGGGGTTAGATGAGCACTTGTGAACGACCGAGTTCGACTTCGTTGTCGGACCCGCGTGGTTTCGTCCATGGGTAGCCTCCTTCGAGTACTTCGAACAAGAGTTCTTAGCACCGATGCTCGATTCCGCTCTGCAACATCTGCCGTTGATCTCGACGGTCGACGACTGGGTCAGATTCGTCTGAACGGTTTGCGAACCGCAACAGGACTCCGCGATACCGGAGTCCTTGGAGACTCTGCGAGGCTTAGACTTGTCTTCGACGGAGCTCTCTACGATGCTCTCTTTAGACCTCCAGGACTTCTTGTCGTCGACGCAGTCGGTCGCGGAACACGTTTCCTTGCATCTCTTCGCCTTGGACTTGTCTTCGACCGCGGGAGACGCGTCCGTGCTGCTCTCCTTCAGTCTCCAGGACGACCTTGATTTATCTTCCGCAAAAGTGGAAAGTTCGTTCAGAGGACACGGGGCATCCTTTGTCCTCTTGCTCTTCGACTTGTCCTCGATGATGCAGGGCGCCTCGAAGACCACGTTCTCCTTCGACCTCCACATCTTCTGCTTCTCCTCCAAGCCCGTGGAGGGTGCCTCGGAGACCACGTGGACGCAGGTGTCCTTCGATCTCCAAGCTTTCGATTTCTCCTCCGTCAGCATGGCCGACGTTTCGTCCACCGAGAAACACGGCAAACACGTGGTGGCGCCAGTTGATCTGACGCAGGACTTGCTGGACGAGTCGCAGCTACAAGGTGGCCCTGGCGTGTTCGACGGCGGCACCTTGCCGAACATTTTCGCCGTTATTGCGAACGGGAGATTGAGCGGGTTGAACCGGGACGGAGGGTCGTCGCCTCCTCGTCCTGCATTACACGCGAATTGATCAGTCTTATCGCTGGACGTAACGTGACGCGACGTAACGTGACTCGACCGTTTCTCGTTCAAACGAACGAGATCGTCGATGCTCGATCCGGAAGACTCGCGAGGCGACGAGCTACGACCTCGACACGGTAGCTCGGCATCTCAAGGTCGCGTTTCCAAGAGACTTATGGTTGGCAGTGGTATCACGGTTTCGAGATCACGACGGATTAGGACATGGTCCTAGCAGGGGACGCAGTGCGGCAAACGGCTGGCGTCGATCAACCTCGGAAGCACACGGAACATCCGCAACGACGAAACTTGGCACATCTCTCTCCGCCTCTCTTCTCTCGATCCTCCCTCGAACACCCTGGTGATTTTGCCTTTCCTGGAACAAATCTGTGCACATGGAGTTCGTTAGTAATCAACGCTCATTTTTTACAGGGAGATCTATTTCTAGACTTCGAACCGGTTTCGATCTAAACTCGCCATAAGATGAACTTTGGTACGGTACTGCAAGTGCGATTATGATTGGTCGACGCGAACTGTGTATTTCTTGCATTACACGCATTTTTAATATTATCGATCGATTAGATACAGCTGCCACATGCATCAATCGGGTTGAAAAACAAGGAAGGTAAACTTCGATATCTTACTGCTGATCTTGTGGCTAGCATAAAAGTTCTTTCTTATCAATTATTTAGCTGTTATTTTGTAACTAAGAAATTCTTGCGAAAGTGTGATTTTTTTTATAGTTACAATGTTATAGAAATTTTATAAAACTTTTCTGTTGGTATGCAAGAGTTTGTATCGCTTGTAAAGCTATTTTTGTTTTTAACACGTTTAGACTTGACTGTGTAACATTACACAAGGGAGACTTACACCTGTTGCTCTGGAAGCGAACGTTAAAATTTTACCGCGGACAGGATATTTCTAATAAAACAGCTTGCACACATTTAACTAAAGTGGTATTCGATAGAATACTCTAAATTATTTTCTCTGGACATTAACAATTTTGTACTGCATAAAATTAGCGGCGATAATTTAATACTTTGTCGACTGCAAAGTTCCTAAAAAACTTTGATCGTTGATTAAAATAATGAGACCGATACGTGCTACAATCAACAGAATCTGGATAACATAAACTAGTGCTTTCAGTGTCTGTCAACTTATAAAGCGATAGTAATCTATTTTATCTGCAAGATGTACGGGAAGTGATAATCAAATTATCGCAAGAACTTTGTTATCTGTAGACTATTATCCCAAAGCTATGTTTGATTTTTAAAGTTCGCTGCTCCGCCCTCAAGCCCCTGGCGCAGGAAAATATCGAAGTTCCGCCGTATGATGCATGAACCTTAAATCAATTTTTAAAGAATTTATCACCGGAACAAACTGACGACGCTACGATTATACCTAGAAAATTGTATAATCGTCACAGAAGTTATCTCTGTTCTGCAAATTTATCTGATCAAATCTTATCAAATATTGGTATTACACGTGAAAAGAGTCGGCATATGTCACAAAGAGAATTATAATTGAAAACTTCGACAGATAATAACGTGACAGCCAACGTGTTAAAGCAATCAACCCATTAGTAAAACAATCTCTGGATACTTTCCAAAAACACATTTCAACGGATGAACGATTTCATTTGGCATCACGGCTTCTTTAACAGAGAAAGGTTACAATACCGCTCTGTGATTTACAGATGTCTCGAACAAACAACCGTAAATCAAATTTCTTTCACGGAACCTCGAATTAACTGTATCAATGACTTTTTCAACATAAATAACATGGAAGAAATTTTTTTTACTCCTTTTAAATATTTTTTTATTACCACTTTTTCTTATTATACCCATGCAAACGAATCGTAGCTTTCTTTAATACGGAGAACATTGCATTAATACGATCTGGAATCTTTGAATACGATTTACGCGTAGAAATCTGTAAGAAAGTTCTGACCTGAATGACGCGCCGTGTGCGTCCTGTACCGCCTACCTAGCAATCACATGACACACCATGTGCGTCTTAATTGTTCGTACAGAAATTAATACCCCTTGTACATTTTATACTTTCACGACAATATATGACGCACCATGTGCGTCCTATTCTGTCTATCTGATGCATCACATGACACACCATGTGCGTCTTAATTGTACTTAAAGAAATGAATGCATCATGTACGAGTTGTGATTCGATGAAAATTTATGACGGACCATATGCGTCATATCTCATCTACCTGATGCACTCACATGACACACCATGTGCGTCTTAATTGTTCTAATAAAAATGGACGCATCATGTGTGTTTTGTGATTTGATAAAAATCTATGACGCACCATATGCGTCATATCCTATTTACCTAACGCAATCACATGACACACCATGTGCGTCTTAACTGTTCTAATAGAAAGGAATATATCAAATGTGTTTTATGCTTTGAAACATATGACGCACCGTATGCGTCCTACCTGATTTACCTGATGTAATCAAATGACACACCGTATGCGTCTTAACTATTCTAGAACAAAACTGATGACGCAACATGTGTGTCTTACTACACTCAACCCACGACGCACCACCTGCGTCCGCGCTTGTCACACTACTGTAAACAATTGACACCCCATATGTATCTTAAATTTCTAAGAAAAATTTTGAATCTAAAAATGTTTAAATCCCTGAATTTTTAAATCTAAAAATCTTCGAATTTTTAAACTTTCACCTTCCAAAATTTATTAAGTTCAAAATTCCTAAATTATAAAATTTCTAATTTTGAATGTTTGTAAGAAATTGACCAACGAAAATGCAACGAGTGTCGGAGGTACAATAGCAAAAGTCCGAAGCAGGTGTCATGCCGCAAACGTTAATAATAACAGAAATATTTGGAATTTTGGCGGCACGCGTGCAGCGTGTATCGGGCATTGCTCGTATGCCAAGTTGTCGGGCCCGGGAATGCGGACGGATTTGTTAAATAACGCGGATACATGTGTGCACGTTGGCTGAACGTAGCAGAGCGGTGATACATTACAAGTTTTGATTTGATTTACAAAGCAGCGCTACTTCTTCCACTGGTCGCGGCAGATGACCGTTTTCACACGCGAGAAATGCAATTTACGATAAACTGCATACCCGCAATTACGAGACCCACTGTGTCTAATTGGCGACGCGATGCGCCAGCCTGGCGTGCTTTTTTACAGGGTGAAATTATAACGTGATGCTTTTTTTTATCGAACCTCGAGATTGAATATCACGTGGCCTAGTTTTGTAAGAGTGGCCTGAATATCACAAACGTCTGTTTACAACGTCGATAAAGTGCCACTGTAGCAAAAAGTCGACTACCAAGAAGTCAGCTGTAGGGTTGTTCATTTTCATCAAACTATTTCTGATGAATCTAGAACAGAAATAACCGGACCATATGCGAGCAGCTATTTCGGTACACATTATTTGAAAAAATCGTCAACCTTTATTTTTCTGACATTCACACGTTTTATTTATAATTTTCAGACATCACAAAATTCAATGTTAAATATTTTTGAAATGAGTGTATACTGGTAAAAACTCGCATTTGAGTTATTTTATTTTCGATCTAAATTCACCGGAAAAGTTTGATAAAAATCAGAGACGCCACAGTCGTGGCTTTTCCTGGTTCTCCAGTAATACTGTTGTCTCAAAACAATAGTTCGTTGAACCTTTGTCGGAGCTTGAAACGCGAAGTAAGATACCCATGATTGGATTACATAAAACAACGCTATAGCCTTGACACTAGACTACAAGCGAAACAATCGTGAAGTTGCTACTAGAAGGTAAAGTGCTTGTTTGTCGTGGCATAGTTCAATGGTCCTCTCATTAGAGCAAAGATTCCCAAAGTGTGGGAGTCAACCCACTGGTAGACCGCGAACTGATTTTTAGATGAGTCACGTGAGACATTTGAAAAACAACGCTTTTCATTTAACCCCTTCCTTCGAAAGTATACGTTCAAAGGAACTTTAAACCATTAAAATATTGGAATTTATGAACCGTATAATAATACATTACGAGCTAATGGATCTCGGCCCATAAAATTTGGAGGATCCCCGCAATTAGGCTTAAGAAGTAGCCGAAACCCTCGATAGAAAGTTCGATGCACCTTATCTCTTTAAAAAAATCGAAACAAGTACCTGCGCAAATGAAAACGACGTATCCAATATTTGCCCGTGTTCGGTTATTATCTCCCCAATCCCGCTAGCAAAGTTCTTGCAGAACATAAAAGAACACAGGCGATCAACCGGGAAAAAGCGTGGCACTACTGTCAATGACAACAGTCGAGGGATATTCGATCGCGAAAGTGGCGTGAAACTCTCTGGGACTCGTTGGCAGCGTGACGTTAGGATGATTTTAGAAGACCTTGAACCACGTGAGTGAGAATTCGGGCTCGCGAAGAACAACACACGTCAAATACCGTCGTCAGGCTCGTTCGAGACGGGAGGCATGACCGTGTGTCCCGTCCACTACACACGCTGTCACTTTTGTTTACTGTCTGCGGACGAAGCTATCCCCGACTCTCCAACAACAATCTCCAAAATTCGATCGCATTCTGCGATCGCGATTGCATTTTCTTTTATTAACGAACACGATTCTTCGATCTGTCGCACTCTGTACGGTCGATGAGTCGAGTAAACAGTGAGGACACAGTGCACATCCGATTTGAATTTTCTCGACGGAACGTCCGTTGCGGACTCACCGCTGATTCACCACCGTACACAATGCACGAGCGAACACCACACCTTTCTCGTCACGTGGATTCTCGTGCACCAAAGTTTTGTTAACGATAACTTTGTGCAGTTCGTTTCGCGAGAATGCTGAATGAGACCGATTCACCGACAACGCCAGACGGCGGCCATTACAGAAATGAACTGCTCCACCGCACGCCGTCTGTCGGCGGCACCCGAGGCTCTCCGAACTTACCCCCACCACCGCGCTTCTTTGCTAATGAATCGAATGCGATGGCACGTCTCTCGAATGCGCCTCTTTCAACCCTATGTTATTAAAGCGTCGGAATAATTGAAAAATTATCATAAAAAACAGTAGCTTTTTTGGAATTGTATTCACACAGGGCTGATTTTAGCATAAGGCGAATCTAAACAATTGAAAATCATTTGATTTTCTTATTTGAAAAGATTGAACAGTTAGTTCGCTGGATAACGTGCTTACGTTGCTTTGAAAAAGTTGCAACTGAGTATCAAAACCCGCATGTGTCTATACATATGTACATACATATATATGTGTATACATAGAGGCGCCGAAACTTCATTCTCTTAGAAGTGCCAAATACCCTCAATTTGGCACTGCATTGATGTCATGATTTTATCAGAATTTTATTTCGGAACTTTGAGACTTTAAAATGTCTAAACTTTTGAACTTTGATAGATTAAGTTCAGATGATCATTATAACCTATAAGTTCATATACACGTCTGATACAAATAAAAATTTTAAATGCAGAGATAAATATTTTATAAGATATGCTTTGAATGATAACTGAGAATGACAAATTGAAATTGATTAAAAATATTTATTCTCGAATCGTAATTTTTACGATACTTTAAGATTCTTCGATTAAACGCTAAATATTACTACCTTCCGCGAACATTTCAATTTGAATGGAACACGCAACACGTGGATTGAATAACATGCAGTGCCGTCATCGATCAGTGCCCTGTGCTTAAAAGGCCCTTGCACTCAAGTATTTTCTTATAAATACATAATGTAAATAATTTTGGAACACGTCTTAAAGGTAGATTCATTGATGCACTTTCAATATTGAATTGTCTATTAATGTGTTCAAAAGGAAGGCACTAAATTAATAAATCTTTTTTTTCTTCGTTGAATGAATGATCGGTTTCACTCGAAAAACTATTTATACATTTCCTTAAGAAGCCTGGCAGCTTAAACCATGAATGGTACTACCTTTAGTTCACCAAACAAGAACAATGTTATTGCCATGAAAGTAACACCGTGAGAATAAGAATGGTGAAATTGTATCACTTGTTCAATGAAAATGTACGAAACAGCGATTTCACGGGACAAAATAATTTATGAGAATTTCCAATCCGACCTTACTGCCACGATCTCGTCTCTACGCCGCTAAACAACCGCTTTTTGCTACGCGGAATGAAAGTGTGAGAATTCTCATATGCATACAAGCATAGATACCTTTCACTATCTTTCAACAAATTTCAGTTTCTCAGAAAGGTACCTAAGTTTCTACATACCGTTGTAGAAATGCCAACATTTCTGTAGTTCCAATTCTTTTATCACATCATTACGTCTACAATTATATTAAATTACTTTTTACTTAGTTATAATTATTATATTCAGATTTAGAACTCTGTTTCCTTTATTTCGTTCCTAATTTTTCAAACAGTAGCATTAGTTTTAGAGTGGATTAGGGACCTCAAGCGGCAAAACTGAGAAATTCTAAGTTAAATTGGCAGTTACATTTCCAATTGCCATTTCAAAGTTTCCGAAATATTCTCTGGTCAACTTCCAAAATTAATTTATATACTATACCGTATAATTTTTTAAATAATTTGAAAAAGAACACATAAGAAAATATTTCTTCTTTGCCACAAACTGTTCGAACACAATCTCTGTTATCCTTATCCTTCTTGTACGATGAGCTTCTCAGCTTCGCCACTAGAGATCTCTTATTCAGGTTACTAGCTCCAGGACATAATTTGTTCCTATATTTCGGTACATTTTTTTCTTATATTCACCAGACTGATTCTAACCTATCTTTTGCTCACGGCACAGTTGTGTACACGTGATATTTCTTCAAACGTTTCTTGCTACTGCAATAGCATAATCATTTTTAGTGTAGTTAAGTGTCTAAGTTAGTGAATAAAATCAAAGAAAAATGGCAAAGTTCTGTTTAAGTAAGTTTATAAATTATATCATTTTAATTTAATTTATATAATGTAAAAAAAAGGTTACATTTTGAATTGTTATTAATTGTTATGTTTATTGTAGAAAAGCAGAGCAAGCGTATGCCCGCTCGAAAAAGATATAAAATCGAAAAAAAAGTTCGCGAACACAATCGAAAATTAAGAAAAGCAGCTAAAAAACATCCAAAAAGTAAATACTGCAGTTATATATTTATATAAGGCACTTGTATAGTATTTATACTAAAAGAAAATTAACTGTTTCTTTCAATTTTATAGATAAACCAAAAGTCATTGAAGTTCCAAATCAATGCCCTTTCAAAGAGGATATACTGAAAGAGGTAGAGGATATGAGGAAACAGCGTGAGGAAGAAAAGCGAAAATTACGTGAAGCTGCTCGTGAAAAGAAGAAAGAGGAGCTTGCTAAAGGAGGTCTGGAAGGATTGGTGTCATCAGCACAGCGTAAACAAGCTGAACACACAGAAATGGAAACAGATAATGTACATGAAAAAATAAAAGAGGCTGTGGCACAAAAAGAAAATTCATTAAAAGCTTACTACAAAGAATTCAAAAAAGTATTAGACACTGCAGACATTATTCTTGAAGTTGTTGATGCCAGAGATCCTTTAGGAACCAGATGTAAAGAGGTATTATCAAATATGCCATAATTATTAATACCAATACAAAATAATTTATTTCAATTATAGGTTGAAGAAGCAGTACAGTCTGCAAAGGGAAACAAGAGATTAGTAATTGTTTTAAATAAGGCAGATTTAGTACCCAGAGAAAATTTAGATCAGTGGTTAAAATATTTGCGTGCTAGTTTTCCAACTGTTCCATTTAAGGCTTCAACTCAAGATCAAGCAAAAAGGTTAGGTAGAAGGAAATTAGCAAAAAAGTCAGAAGATATGATACAAAGTGGTACCTGTTTTGGTGCTGAATTACTTATGGAGTTACTTGGAAACTACTGCAGAAATGCTGGAAATGTTAAAACTAGTATTAGAGTGGGAGTTGTTGGACTTCCAAATGTTGGAAAATCTAGTATAATTAATTCTATGAAACGTCGTAAAGCCTGTAGTGTAGGAAGTACACCAGGTATTTTATATTGCACTATTTTCTCACTTATATGTATATGTATATTTTCCCTATTTTATATCACGTGATTTCTGATATTCAGGAGTAACAAAGGCTATGCAAGCAGTACAGCTGGATTCCAAAATACATTTACTAGATTCACCAGGAATAGTCTTTGCTAAAGACTATGGTGAAAACGGCGATGAAGCGTCAGTGGCTCTGAAAAATGCAGTAAAGATACAATCTTTGAGAGATCCATACACACCAGCATCTACTATTTTAAAAAGAATTTCAAAGCCACAATTAATGGAACTTTATAATATACCAGAATTTTCAACGCCTGACGAATTCTTTGCTTTGAAAGCTGCTAGAATGGGAAAGTATAGGAGAGGAGGTATACCTGATAAGTTAGCGGCAGCTCGTAGTGTTTTGGAAGATTGGAATTCTGGAAAAATCAGGTATTTAGAATATCATATTTTATTGTTTATCAGATAATTATAAATCCGTGTTATTCCTTTAGGTACTACACTGTTCCTCCTGAACAATCGGTTTGTCATGTATCTGCAGAAATTGTCAGCCAGATGAGTAAAGAATTTGATATTGACAGTGTCATTACACAGGAAAAAATGATACTTGATAATTTGGAACAAGAATCTAAAGACAAACCACTTGTCGATCCGTTGTTAATCGAAAGCTCCGGGCCAGTTACCTCTGTAATGGAAATTGACGCGCAGAAAGAAACAGTAAGTTAGATTCTTAGATCACGGATCCTAAACTTATGTATACCTAGCTTTTTTAATTTAGTAATCATGTGTTATTTCACTTGTACAGCAAATCAAGATACAGAACAAGATAAAGAAGAAAACAGAAAATATGAAAAAGAACAGAAATGAAACAAGGAAGAAGAAAGTAGACCCAATTTTTGAGATCGAAGGCAATCAAAAATTAAATAAACTTAATAAATTGCAATTTAAAAAAGAGAAGAAGAACAGAGCAAGAAGAGGTAAGCATTCACAACATTACCTTTTGAAGTATATTGTAAAAAAAAATTATTTAAATTTTATAGAAAAACTAGCAGTAAGTTTGGCTGGCAAATTTGAAGGATTCAACATCAGTGCTCCTGATGACTACGACTTCAGTACCGATTTTGTGGAAAAATAAATATACTGTAAAATTGTTTATTTTCTAGAAATAAATTTATACAATAGGTGAATTTTTATTTGTACAAATGTTTGTTCAATGTAAATAATACGTAATATTATGTATTAATAAACATCCATTTTGTAATAACGACTTTGTTTTCTAATATTTTAACACAGAATTTAAGAATAGAAGTTGTTGTTTTTAGAAAAAATAGGTTAGTTCATCTAAAATAGATGTCGCTATCAGTTCAATCTGGAAGAATGACCTTGACATGACAATTTCCTAGAAATGTCCTTGGAGTACAAGATATGACCTTCCTTCCTGTAATTCAATATCTTTGAAACATAACATCGAAAACTATTAGGAATATTATAATATTGTTTACGTTTCCGGTGATCGATTTAAATAGGACAACTCGATATATTTTCTTCGCCTTACGAATTAATTTTAACTCCGTTGACATTCTGCTTCGAGTCAGAAAATCGTAAAATATAAACAATGATTTTCGTTCGCTGTTGTGACAAGCAACTACGACGAAGATAACTTGTCTGTTTCTTCTGGATAGAAGTCAGTTTCCTATGAAATAGTGACTAACATTGACTGACAACACAAATACCTCAAACGAAATTTCTGCACGCTCGTCTCTTTGCTTTTACGAGTTGCTTAACACGACAAACATTCGGTGTAAATTAGTTATGCAAAAGTTATTGTTACTAATTGTTTACTATGCATAATAACAAGGAAAACTTGAAAATAGCGAACAAACAAGAGTGCGAAGTGTGGTAATTTAAAAAGAAAGGGCAATTTGCATTTTTGTGCAATAAAGAAAAGAATATACGCATATTCATTGTGGCTCTTCTAAATTTCTTTAGATTGTTTATAAATTAATAGTACAAATGTATATCGATAGAAAATGTAGTTTTGTATTTTTTATTTATCTTCTCAAGTGAAGGTTAATTTGTAATTGTATCAAGATTATTTCGTGCATTTCTATCACGAGGAAGTTTGACTATCACTGCTCTGCACTATTGAGAAGCGGCGAATAGTGCGTGTGGCGGATAACGATAACAAGTATAAATGATAACAGACAACCACTGCATTACACAATTCATCCAGTCATTCAGTTAAAAGACTTTAGAGGAGCAACAGCGGCAAATAGTGGGAAATAGCAAGATTATATATTAAGCTGCACATTCGACCGTTTAATTACTCTGGACATTTCGTTGCAACTGCTAGTGTCATCAAAACGGAAATATGAGTGCTGACAAGCAGAAGAAACCGCCTGTTTCGTTTCCGATAAAACCTCCAGGACCGCCAAAGGTTTGGAGCACCGTGGAAACTGTCATCAAAGGGAAAGGAGACAAACCGATAAAGTTTACTATTCAGGAAGTACCTGAGGACAGGTACGACGAGGTGGTTGAACACATGTGTACTTATTTCATCCCTGATGAGCCCATGTGCAAATGTCACAGTAAGTTTTTATTGTTGTTATTTGGTTTATGACGAATATAATGCTAATTAGGTTTAGTATCTTCCTCTTATTTTTATATAAAATTTCTACCATGTTGTAAATACTCAAAGTTCTTGTCACTTCATTTTTATTCTACTCGATTTCTGACATGAACTTATAGAATTTATCTACCAATATTTAAATTTAATTTCATTTTCATTTTCCAAGTTTTGAATATTATTTTTCTTGTAAACGAAAGATTGTTTAAAATGAGTGTCTAATTTTAACCCGCACATGATTTCACATTTCTGAGAAGTGCTGGGTCAAGGTTACTATTCTCTTTCAGTTAGAGGTCACTACTTAGTTATAAGCATGAAAATGTGTCTCGCGCAATTTGAAATTGAAATAGAGAAGTATGTTCTGTAGGTGAGAACATTTTAATGCATAAATTGTTCTTTATTAAGCTACGTATAACCGAGTACCCCACGTATCAATATTTCCCTCGTGTTTCCGGTTGTTTGTACAGAAGTTGACGTAGCAAAGATGCGAACAATAAAATCGATACTTAGTCTATCTAAAAAAATAACAGACTTGATCTAAGAAGAAAATTTATATAAATATATAAGGAAAGGTTGCAAACACACCTATATAAAATTGAAAATATAAAAAACTGCCATAGCGGACAATTTCATTTATCAAGAAAGTATGATAACTGTTCACCTGATTCACTATATAAACAACCTTGATAATGGTCATCGATGTAAGCCACACTACATATTTGTAAGGCCATGCAGTAATGAATGTCACGTGCGCAATTGTAACACTTTATATAATTATGGCTTTAATGCACGAGCACGCTACCACTTAATGCATTAAGTGTCATTGTCGTGTTTAGGATCATACTCATTCTAGTGAAATATTTCAAATTATTATATATACAGTACAAACTATATAACTGCAAGAATTGACAGAATAGCTATAAGGTGATCCCCGCCAGTCGAGAGGTTCCCTCTTGACGAACCTTGACGCTTGACGAGCAGCGTATGTAATGCGATCCGAAATACCATATCAGCGAGACAATACTAATACAATAATAAAACTATTTTATTTTCTAATTTTGTTCAATGTTACTTTCACGAATATACTTGTGAGATTCTCCCGATTAAAATGAGACCAAACATGACGTAATTTGCGATGTTTATTGGAGTGATGTGTTTGGTATATGTGAAACGCTTTACACATAAGTAAATTTTAATTGGGAGAATCTCACAATAACATCGGTGAAAGTTCCATTAGTATTGTTCGAACGTATATCTTTTTGCTGATTTTCTTTCTTGAAACCTCTCTCTTTCGATACATCGAAAGCTTGGTTCCCAATTTTCTTGCAGTTATGCAGTTTTTACTGTAACACATATTAAAATCCATCTGTAGAAGTATTAAATGAAATGCAACAAAATGTATCGTCTTTCCAGATACACAAGAGCTTGCAGACACTTTTAAACATCTATGGAAAGATGTTCTGAATCATGGTTTGGCTGTCGGAGCGTTTACAGAGAACCCCGATGGCGGGAAACCAATAATGGCAGGCGTTAACGTACTAATATTTTGTCACGTAGACGACTCGACGGACTTTGCGGAATCTATGGTGATTTTTGTTGTACTCATATCTCACACAATATTTATATACCTATTCGAAGGAGATTCCTACCTTCTAAGGAATACATGTTACTAATATTGACAAAATGTATTTTCTAATGTCCCTTTCATAGTTGAAGCATAATAGACTTTCGTTACGTTACCATCAATAGAGCTGTACCGATGAAAAAGAAGTTAGACGTTCTAGAATTTAGTAGTACGGTTGGAAGTTAGTTAGAAAGCTCTCTTTTTTGATAAATAATGAACTAACATTAGTGACAAAGATGCGACATAAAGAAAGTCTATTGTAGAAGCGATTAGTGTATCTACGATAAAGAATGGCCCCCAATTAAATACATAAAAATAATTTACAGCCTCCAGTGCCAAAATCCATACTGGATGAAATAATAGATTTGTGTAAGAAAGCTGAAGTGTTTGAGAAATACGGAGTAGATCGATACATCGGTGCTTTTGGACTCTCCGTGCACCCTTCGTATCGAGGGGCTGCTCTGGGCGGCCATCTTCTTCGCGCCAGGTACACGTATTCAAGTCTTCTCAATAAACCTCTAATTACATTTAGGTCCCTTATAACGTTAAATTTACATTACAGAGAGAACATAGGGCGCGAGTACAAGATTCCGCTAACGTCCACAGCGTTCACATCACCGATTTCGCAGAAACTGGCCGAACGATGCGGTTTCGAAACACTGATAGAGAAAAAGTACGAAGACATGGTGGACGAGAAAGGAAATCCCCTGTTTCCCGGAATCGAATCGAAATCGGTGAAGGTAATGGCGCGAAGACTATATTAACATTTGTGTAAGTTTGATGTAACTTATATTCCAACTTTGTACAATGAAGCCTTCTGACCTTACTGAATACAATAAAATATTTTGTCATACATTTAGGAATGTGTAAATTAGATATAAATGTTGTAAATAGAAAATGGTGTTTTGTCTTATCTATTAATCTTCTCAAGCGGAGTTTGACTGTCACTGCTATGAAAGCGGAGCAGTTCTTGCAGCAGGAAAACTATGCAAGCTATGTCAGACAACCACTGCATTGCACAATTCATCTAGTCATTCAATCAGAAGACGAGAGACAAGAGCGACAAATAGCGGAGAGCAAAAACAAAAATTAGTGTTCGTTTAATTTCCTTGGTATTTCATCAAATCGGAAATGAGTGCCGATAAGCCGAAACCTATTTCCTTTCCAATAAAACCTCCAGGACCACCAAAAGTGTGGAGTACCGTGGAAGCTGTCATCAAAGGCAAGGGAGACAAACCGATAAAGTTTACCATTCAAGATATACCCGAGGACAGGTATGACGACGCGGTTAAACACATGTGTACCTTTTTCGTTGCTGATGAACCCATGTGCAAATGCTTGAGTAAGTTACTTTATTTTCATTTCGGTCTATGATAAAAATATGAGATTGTTCACGTAACAATTTTCACGACTTTTCAAGTACTTTTGATAGTCTAATAAAAAAATATTTTTAACTTTCTGTAAAAGATAATTTATACACTTACATAAGATTTCTATCACCGTGTAAATACTTGAAGTTTTTATTTTTATTTTACTCGAACTGTGATATTCGATAGAACTTATCTATTGACGTAAAATTAAATTTCATTTTTGTTTTCCAAGTTTCACGTATTATTTTTCTAATGAGATTGTTTGAAATATTTATCGCTTAACATCTTTGATACGTCAAGGTTACTACACAGATTTAGTCATCTATAATCTTCAGTAATCTGAATTACAGAGTACCCTAAGTTTATATTTCTCTGCTTCCGGTGTTTGTGCAGAATGACTTAGCAAAAGATGCGAATAAAAAATCGACAGCTGCTGAGTTTGAAAAGTAATATCAGACTTCTTCGAATTTAGAAGTAATTTTTTCATGGATCTACTCTATAAGTATAGAGAAGAGGTCGCAAGAAATGACACCTAAATACGTGAAACTTGAGAATATAGCAAACTATCGAAGCAGATCATGATTACTTGTCAAGAGAGTATGGATGAAACGAACTGTTTGATTGACGTTATCAACAAGGCTGGTAAACGTCAACAATAGTTTCGTAACACTATATATTCTCAAGATCGTGCTGCAGTAATATCTTTTCAGCAATTGTAACAGTTTACAATTTGCACTTTATACAATTATGATTTTACCCATCCTAATATTGGGAAATGTCTCAAATAATTATTATGTATACATTCATGTATATTGAAATGCATCTATAAAAATGTATGAAATGTAACATAACCGAACATGTCTTTCCAGATAGAAAAGAGCTTGTAGATACTTATCAACACCAGTGGAAAGAGTACCTGCAACACGGTTTGGCCATCGGAGCGTTCACAGAGAATCCTGATGGCGGTAAACCAGTAATGGCAGCCGTTAACGTACTAAAATTTTGTCAGATAGACGACGACATGGTCTTTACGGAATCTATGGTGATTTTTACTGTAGTACAATAGTGGCTCTTTGAGATAGACCTCTGTCTACTGAGAGCTCTTTTTATCCCTTTTATAGTAAACTCTCATTATGTTGTCATAGATGGAAACATCGATGGAAATCTTGTTAGTAATACGTCTTAGAAAGCTTCCTTCTTTGACGAATGAAGAATGTTTGTAACAGTCTATAGCATACGATATAACGAGAGTGTATTATGAAAGTAGTCAGCGTCTTCACTAATGTTAGATAGTAATATTAGATGGTTAGGTTAAATAAGTAATGTTAAACAGTTAGGTTAAACGTTTAACTCAAACACGTGTAACTCTTCAGCCTCCATCACCGAAACTTATGTGGGACATAACAATAGACTTGACCAAGAAAGCCCAAGTGTATGAGAAATACGGAGTAGATCGATACATCGGTGCTTTTGGACTTTCCGTGCACCCTGAGTATCGAGGGGTTGCGCTAGGCGGCCATCTTCTTCGTACCAGGTTGATCTACGTATCCAACTCGATAAATATGTAATTACATTTAATTCTCTTATAATTTTAAATATATTTATAGAGTGGACATAGGTCGAGAATACAAGATTCCAGTGACGTCTACAATATTTTCATCACCGATCGCGCAGAAATTGGCTGAGCGATGCGGTTTCGAAACACTGGTAGAGCAAAAGTACGAAGACATGGTGGACGAGAAGGGAAATCCTCTGTTTCGTGGTATCAAATCGGAATCGGCAAAGATTATGGCGAGAAGACTATATTAAGACTAATAACATTAAGATTAATAACAATAATAACATTAACATTATTGTATAAATTTGATGTAAAGTATCTAACTTATATTTTAACGCTGTATGAAGCTCTCCGATCTTCTGATATAATACAAAATTCTGCCAAAGTATCCAAACTAATTATATTACCTTAAGACATAGTTGAACACAGACCCAAACAGCCAAAGACTTAAAATTAAACTGTAACTCTGAGTGGATGTCAAGTCATCAATCATTCCATGATCGAACTACATATTCATACGACACAGTAGTGTTATCCATCTTTTTCAGGAAAAGCATATTTTCGAAAGTGCACATGATACATGTAACGAGGCAATGAATGCTTTCGTCCACAGAAGAGGATGAGTAAATCACCCGACAATGGAACAAACAGTCCCAATTTGCCTCGTCGGCGAAAAGCCTTATCCTCGTGGTCTGTCGTTTGGCACTTGAACATCGTTTCCTAGAAACGAATACAATTTCCTGGTTTCACGTTGCTGTTTCTATCGAAGAAATTGTATAGGATACAGGAAACAACCTCAGGATACTCGCATACTTCTATTTGCATACGTGTAATCAGATTCCCTATTCTTTTCTACTGCACTCTAAATCATCGTATTCAGAATTAATTGAATTGGACACGTGCGTTAAATAATGTATAACTTTATTTAACAAGAGAATTGGCTCTTCATATATTTTATACGAGGACATGTGGATGTGGACACGTGGATATGGATATGTGGATGTGGACATGTGGATGTGGACATGTGGATGTGGACACATATGTAGGAAAATTCTTCATCAGACATCTCTCTGAAATATTTAATATTTATCTCTGGAAGCTTGTAACTTTAAAAATATTGACAATGCAAATTTTAGGTAGAAGTTACAAGCCGAGTGAATTAATTTAAACGAGATTCACATATGTTTTATTACACATGTGTGCATATGACCCTACATGCACCTATATTTTGTTATAGTGATTGATTCCTAATTTCTCTTAATGAAAAGATTAGCCAACATACCGGTTCTATGAATAAATATAGCAAAGTATACATCGTTAAGCTAGTAATAAAACGTGGTTGCAGGAACCACGTACGCCCCATGCTACCCATAGAATTTCAATTGTCCACCGATGTAACTGTTGTATGGTGCACGCCGAAATACGGGTGAACGCACTTCCGCTCGTTCCGATAAGCACCGACATTCGAATGCATTCGAGATACACGCGTTACGAAATTCAGGGTGGCGCGTTCGCGTTTCATCGCCGGCGAAATGCGGGCAATGGGCGAGTAATTCGATGCACGCTCATTAACGAGTCATGCGACCACGTACCGTCCGATAATCGCGTCGGACGGATAACAATTTCCTGACACCGGTATTTCCGTAGCTATTATCGGCATGATTCTTCTTTCGAATCGATCTTCTCGAAACGGGAGCTGGAGGCGGGCGATCTTGACGGATGGTCCTTCGTGGCGCGGCAGTGAAAAACACGGGTTTTCTGAACGTCGAGTTTCGTTGGCGGAATTTCAACCTTTAGGGATGCTCTGTACCGTACGTGTCGTCTATAATTCAAACTGACAGCGTTATTAGAGATAGCTGCGTTTTCGGGCGACGTTACAAATCATGACTTTGTTAATGTCACGACGCTGTGCTTTCGATTGTTGTGAAAAGGGCAAGTTTATATATTTTAAAATTTTTAAAACGTAGTATAATGATGTAGCATAGTTTCTAATTTGTATTATGACTTTATACACTGCCTTTATCTACAAATTTTCAAAAGAACTTTGTTTAAACTTGAATATACATATATGGCATACAATGAGGTAATAGACGATTGCATGTATTTGCAAATTTTTGTATAAAAAATCATTGCAGTACGTAATAATTTAGATTCCAGAAGAGCACACACTGTTACAAATAGTTAGTGATTAAATGATTAAATAAAGCTCTCGGTCAATAATAGTTCACTTTGTGTATTGAAATTAATATTTTATACATATAATAAGATTATAGTTACATATGTTCGATTAGATCTAACAGAAATAACAAAACTTGTTGATTAAGTTAATGTCATAAAAATAAGTGTAAAGTGTTAGTCTATAAGTATATGGATGTAGAAATTAGCGTAGAATAAGTTTGGAACATTGTCAGATCTCAGCCGCTCTCCTACGTCACTAGCGTCAGCGCGCATGCGCGCGATATTCGTAAATTTTGCTATAGAGTTAGCGCGAATTGGTCGGACGCGTCAGTCGCGTTCGGCGCGTCGTACGAGTAAGTGTGTTCTCGCTCGTTCTCATCCTGATTCCTTTACGATTGGTTCTCGTCCTGTTTTCGCACTTCGTTCCTTTTCCCGCGACTTTTGTACGTCGACACAGCGATTCGCGACTTAACAAGGATAATCAAAAATGAACCCATCTTAAAAAGCGGCCCAAGGATACGAAGGTGATAAACCGCGGCGTATATTTATTCATTCGTATGAAATTATTGTTGATATTTCTTCTTCTATCTGTCGCTTCTTTTTATTATTAATAGTAGATGAAAAGTCCAATTAATTGAATGGAAGTCGAACTAAAGGCTTTTGAAAATACCCGTTGATGCGGAAATAGCTTTTTACCACTGTTTGCTTCGTAATTAAAGTACAGTCGTTCGCTTCTTTTTATGTTCTGATAGAGAACCGGGGTTAAATCGGGACTTGAGATTAGGGAATTAAGAGGAAACGAGTTGATTTTTATCCACGAGTAGGAACATCTGCAATTAAGTAATTTTTAATACAAGTACGTTGTTATAAAAATATCGTTAATGTTACAATAGCTCAAGTACAAAATAGGGTTCAAATATTAACCACATTACAAATTTAAATTAACAAGGATACATCACAAGGATCATTTACTCTCGAGATCAAATACAACGAAACAAACCAGCAGAAAAATATTTCATTCAATATTATTTATTTATTTAGTACAGTTTAAACAAAATATTTCGCTCCCAAATAATAATTAAAATTTTAATCGCAACAGTATTGAATTTAAAAAAAAACATATTGTAGCTTTAATTGATTTCTGTTGGCTACGTTCCACGCGACTCTTTTCTGATAGTCAACGTATTTATCGGGGAAACGTGGACATAATATCATTTCTATCGTGCTTTCAATTCTAAACTTTGTACGAAATTCTTGCAATTGCGATTTTTTTGCTACGTGTTAATAATGTTTTGTGATTTCCAACGAATTTATCGGCCAAAAACCAATACATACCTTTCAGGCACGTTTTTAGAAAAGAAATGAAATTTTGGTTACTTTGTTCCACTTCGTGCAGTGCGGAAACAATTTTTCGATCAAACAAAGGTAGAATATATTTCTCTGACAATACACTTTTTTAGCGGACTAATAAATAATTTTAGTTTTAAAAAACAGTTTATAATCCTTCAATTCTCCCTTCGTTTTTTGGAGTTATAGCAACACATTACTTCTTGACAACCATTTTCTTTTATACATATTTGTGTGAATATCATTTCAGTTGTAATTAAAAAACACTATTTCAACTGAGCTTTCAAAGCAAAATGAAATTTTCAACGCCCTTTCTCAATCTTGACCTTTTCCGCGCAACACGATAAATTAATTGCTTCTTTTCCACCGAAAGAATTAATTAAATCAAAAGAAAGGAAATATCTCAGCATGTAATAATTTCAGCTTCATAATTGCAATTAAAACGTTCATTGCAAAAATGTTTATTTCTGCAAATCTCGGAGCTTTAATGATATTTTCCGTTAATCGTCAAAGCACAAACGTGGAGCATCTTTTTGAGAATAATCTTGCCATCGCAGTTTTTTGCTCAGTTGTGCACAAGCTTTCACTGTTTACTTTGCAGGATTGTCCATACGCTCTGTACACTTCCTGATAACATCGAGATTATTTTTGTTAAAACGTTGATGAAATGGCGCAGATCAAAGTAGCACTGCAACCTTTGACATTTCCGTTCAGTTTGTTCTTCCGGATTCTGGCACACTCTATTACAAACCTTCATGAAAGAAACATTAAGTACGCAATAAAAAAATGACGTAGATTAGCGAGGGAAATTATAATCTTCTTAAATGAATTTTGTCGAATTGTTTTAAATAAAATAAAACAATTTTGTATTGTGCTGAAATATGCAGTGAAATACCGTGGACAGCTACAGATGGACGCCTATTAATGACACATAATTCCAGAATTATCTACTTTGTAAGCCCTCAATCCGAAAACCGTATTCGCACCAACAAAATCATTTTTCCGTTAATAATTTATCACAGAGCAGATAAACGAAGCTCAACAAAAAGAGCGAACACAAACAAAAAAAAATTTTCCGGGAGAGCAAAATATTCGGCATTGGTTTCAAAAAGCCTGTGCCTTTATTTAAATCGAGTGAATAAAATCGAACACGGTAAAAAAGAATATAGGCAAAACTTCCGGAAACGTTGTCAAAACCCCGGTGTTTGTTAATAAAAAACACGACCAAAAATTCGACGAATATTACTCTGCCGTCCGTTCGTTGGTTTCCTTCGAAAAACGGCCGCGAATATTTAGCCTCTCGTCGAGTCGAACGCTCCGTATATTTACGTACGTCAATTTCTTACTCTCGTAGGCGAAAAGATTTTCCAGATGATGAAGAGAAAATGATGAAAGAATTTAAAACATGCCGGGTCTGAATATTATTTCTTCCGTCGTCGGAACTTTTGCGGAAACTTTTTACACCGGGGATAATGATAACTTTGTCAGAACTTTTACCGATCTTGGTTCTTTCGAACTGAATTCAATATGCTAACGTAATTAGCTGTAAAAGGATTCTGATGTAAACCAAACTTCCGATGCTTTCTTTGCGAGGTTTGTTTTTGAAGCTGTGCCATAACTTGATGCTTCTTAGATATACGAGGTAAATAGACACAGTATGATATCATAGAAAGTGTTTGTATAGGCTTGTATTCAGGTAATAATATCGTTGAGTATTTCAGATTGTGCTTCCTTAATCTGCATACTGGTTTTACAATTTCAGAGATTTTTATAAAGAAATTAATTTATAAATTGCTAGCACTTGTACCATTTCACCCCTTCAGGTTAGAAAGAGTGATTTAATTTTTGTAGTATAAAGAATTATATAAATAGATCCTAAAAGAATTGCCAATATTAAAAATGGTGTCCCCATAAATTTTGAGTGAATAGAAAAATGGTTGATGAATATAAAAAGAGGTATGTAGGTGTATCTCTGAAGAGGTTGCTTTCTTTATTATTTGCTCAACAGATTTCGAGCACTAGCGTTGCTGTCCAACGCGTACCGCAAAAAGATTATCCTCGGCGTACGTGTAACCGGTGTAACGAAATGCTCCCACGTAGCACGAAAACGTTATTTCTGCCGGAACAGGTTCTTCTTCCTCGAGTCCTGATTTTTCAGAATCGCATTTGCAAGCGGTCACGTCGCGACCCTTTCTACACCAGTATATTTACCATCTTCTTAATCGAGCTCGCTAAACTTTAATTCATCTACAATTCTGTAGCAAGTCGACTCAGTAACGATTCAGTGAGGACAAATCTTTGCAGTTCAATCTGATGGGAACAAAGGTCTATTTACACGTATCTGTATCAGTATCCGCTCAGCTGCATGATTTTACGTTACTATCATTCGTGTGTAGTTAATTGTCACATACAGACATATGTCATATGCATTTGTCGTATGTAATTATTTGTCTGCTTGATTGCATGATTTTTCAATGACATTGATCATAAATGTTTCTCTGCTTTTTACGTTAATGTACGATGCTTGTACGATCTGGAAATATTATTTGTTTCATATGTGATCCATGAACTTACTGTGACATTTGGAAAAGCACAAATATCGATTGCAAATAAAGCGACAGTGTAATACTGAACTGAAGCTGAGCGATATGTGTACGTGTACGAACGATATGAACATGTAAATTTAAATACAATGAAACAAGTTCTGATCAATGATAACAAAAAAAGGTTATAATAAAAGTAACTGATAATAAGTGAATATGACACTGATATGTGTACTCATATGTGTACATAGACCACACATGTGCATCTGGAAACCAAATTACTCAAAATCATCTGAACTTAATTAAAGATTAACAAAGACCTTTCACCATCATTCTCTCTCTTCAGAATTTACCTGAAGTATATTTAATTATTATATTAACAACATTTATTGTATACAACTCTTCTTCATATTATGTCAACTGAATTTACGCTGACAACCGAATTCACGATATACCACGACGCTTTAAGCCCACATGACTTCAATAGGTTCGTTCCAACCCTGTTCCATTGTTTTCACACACAAATCCATCGAATCGAATGGGGAAGACATTTCTTTTGTAAGCATACTTTCGTGAATTAACTGATTGAAACCTGGATCACCGCACACTGAAGCTGCTCGGTTGCTTTGTCGATTCCATGGAAATGTCACTGGAAATTGGGAAAGAAAATTGACACGGGTATCTTTAACGCGGGGTTGTTCCATTGTCGAAATTCTGTTATCATGACTGTTATCGACTAGGTTTTTCAATTTATTCGACCCACCGCATCGTTTGTCCATTTCTGACAAACTTTCGATAATAGAAGGAACATTTTTCTGCAAATTTTCTTCTTTAAAAATAATATTGGAACAAGCTTCAAATTTTTTAAATTTCAGTTCTTGAAATTCGCGCAAAAGTTTTTCTTCAGAAGTTTTATACTTTCCATAGTTTTTTTGAAAAGTTTCATATTTTTGATTCTAAGTAATTACGAAGTTAACAAAAAGTGCTTGTTTGTCCAGATTCGAGAAGAATGACCGAGGCACAATCAATGAAAGTGTAACATCGCAGAGAATCGTTTGTTCGCGAATCAATCGAGAGATTGCCCGAGCGGAGAGGATGAAGTCGTCGGACGCTTAGCCGGCTTTCGAAGCCATGAATTTTTCGTGGCAGTGACAATTTGAAACGGCGAAACAGAAGAGACGTCGTTATAGGACGCGAACGACATGTCCGCGGAACGAAATGGTGAACGGATCGATCGGAATCAAACGTTCGAGATAGAAAATGGCAACCTCACGGAGAACCGCTCGAGCTGCCTTCCGGAATTCTTCAACACCACTTTGCCGGATGTCAACGCGACGAATGAGATCGACTCTTTCTACTTTTACGAGGTGAGTTTAAGAAAACAAGACACACTATTAATACTGAACTTTCGACACCGTCCACACGGGCTAATTATTGACCTCAAGGGTGAAGAACCCTTTGGGGACTGTTTCATGCATTTTTCAAGAGGCTCTGACTTTGACGTACTAGATACAATCAAATGAAGTTGTGAACTTTATATTGGGGGAAAAAATTCAGGCATGAAGGTGTAAATAAATATTGATTGTCTGAATATTGGTCAGAATAAATAATAATTCATGAAGTTTTATTTTGTTGATTCATAATAGAAAATAAATTCAATCGATTAGTAATTGAACATAGAAAATATATGTAATTTACAAGTAATTTAAAACTGTGATCAGAATAAATATTAAGATACAGGCTTTATTTCACTAATTTGTTATAAAAAATAAATTTAGTGGATCAGCAATTGAAAATACAAAATATATGTAATTTACAAGTAATTTACAGCTGTGTTCAAAATAAATATTAAGGTACAAGTTTTATTTCATTGATTCTCTATAGAAAATAAATTTAATGAATCAGCAATTGAAAATACAAAATATATGTAATTTACAGCTGTGTTAAAAATAAATATTAAAGTACAAGTTTTATTTCATTGATTCTCTATAGAAAATAAATTTAATGAATCAGCAATTGAAAATACAAAATATGTGTAATTTACAAGTAATTTATTCTGTGTTCAAAATAAATATTAAAGTACAAGTTTTATTTAATTGATTCTTCATAGAAAATAAATTTAATGAATCAGCAATTGAAAATACAAAATATATGTAATTTACAGCTGTGTTAAAAATAAATATTAAAGTACAAGTTTTATTTCATTGATTCTTCATAGAAAATAAATTTAATGGATCAGCAATTGAAAATACAAAATATGTGTAATTTACAAGTAATTTATTCTGTGTTCAAAATAAATATTAAAGTACAAGTTTTATTTCATTGATTCTCTATAGAAAATAAATTTAATGAATCAGCAATTGAAAATACAAAATATATGTAATTTACAGCTGTGTTAAAAATAAATATTAAAGTACAAGTTTTATTTCATTGATTCTTCATAGAAAATAAATTTAATGGATCAGCAATTGAAAATACAAAATATATGTAATTTACAGCTGTGTACAAAATAAATATTAAAGTACAAGTTTTATTTCACTAATTCGTCATAGAAAATAAATTTAACCATCAATAATTAAAAACAGAAAATATATATAATTCACAAGTTGCAAGTCTACATTATATTTTTTTCTATAAACTTATAAATAATATTTGATTGCATTCTCCTCGATGCACCACCTAAATTGATACCTTCTCTACTTTCGTGCAAGGAGCTTCCTTTAGAATTCTCCCAAAGTTAATTTTAATATGTGCACCTCTAAAAGCGTTTATCGAAGGTTTAATCTTTCATAAAAAGATGGATAACTTCACTATAGCGTTCCTTTGATACCTTCCAAGTCTGCACTAGTTTTCATAATGTTATCTTTAAAGCACCTCGTGCGTTTCATTTATGTGTTAACAATGTTGAAGGCAAGGTTTCAAAGGACATAATGTTGCCTCAGCTTTCGTGGTACTGCATTTTGTATCAGCGAATGGCACATCGTGTTAAACAAAGCATTTACAAACATTTGTGATTAGAGGATGTCACTTTTACATCTCACTTTTCTTCTTTACCAACTTGGACATTTTTAAATTAGAAAATTGAGGATTTTTTAATTTATAAAATTAAGGGGAAATTTTCAAAGTTACATCAAGGACTATGTGAAAGATATTTTTATATTAGCAAGTGTAACAGCCCTGCTTGTGACAATATAACAAAGATGAATTGTACTGGACAGTGGCTGAGTGCACGTCGCTTGCATGTCCGTATACACCCTCGAGAACATAATTGGCTATCATTGATCTAACTGATCCTTTGTATCAAAAATATCAATCTTTTCTGGGGTTGGAAAATCTCTAAGGATCCTCAAATCTGATTTTACAACAAAAAGCAAAGAAATCTTACCGAACAAAAAATTTTGTAAATCATCCCCTTATCAAACAAAAATTTGTGTAGATCACCCCCTTGAAAAAATATCTGCTACTTATCTAGTATATAATTTTATTTTCTTTACTACCCCAAATTAGCAGCTAATCACCACCCGAACAGCCTCAAAAAGATACGATATGAAAAATTGAAATTAAAAGTATAAATACCGGAAGACACGGTACGTAACCTACATGGCGTCCATTACTTATGACGATGATTAATTACTCGTTTACAACGATAAAGCTCGTTAATATTTTCCCCGTTATCAGATAGAAACAAGGTTATTACTCGCTGACAAAAATATTTCATGAAAATATTTCCGTGACAGCGGCAGCAACGCGGAAAAGTAACTGCGACAACGGAAAGTTTCAAATGTATCCCGTTCAAGGCATGTTTATGGTACTTCTCGTAGGGACATAATGGAAAACTGTGATAACGTCGGATACGCGTTCTTTCGTTTCATCGCGATCTCCGACGACATAAATTTCCTTGCGGGTCTCTTCCGTCGCGTCGGCGAAGATAAAGGAACGATATTTCACCATGGTGACAAAGCTGCGACTATGATAACCGATCGCGAGTCAAGTTTTGCGAATCGTAATTGAAACGATGAAGTACAGCTACAGAAATGTTCAAAATGAATTATACAAAAAAGTCATATTATGTAAAGAGACAGTTTTATAAAGCAGGACTGCAATTTTCTGTATATCTGTCAAATGAAGTTGATAAAACATGAAGGTCAAGATGAAAGTCTTACAGTGAAGATCGAAGGGCATTGTTTTATAATTCGACAGTTTTATAAAACATGACTGCAATTTTCTGTATGTCTGTCAAATGAAGTTGAAGAAACATGAAAGCCTAGATGAAAGTCTTACAGTGAAGATCGAAGGGCATTGTTTTATAATTCGACAGTTTTATAAAGCATGACTGCAATTTTCTGTATGTCTGTCAAATGAAGTTGAAGAAACATGAAAGCCACGATGAATGTCTTACAGTGAAGATCGAAGGGCATTGTTTTATAATTTGACTGCATAGTAGATTTTAAACTTGTTCATTATACCTGTTGCATGAAATGTTTTATCATGTAAAATTCAATGAAAGAATATATTTTGAAGATCTTATTAATGTATAAGTTGCGGAAGGTACCTCGAATATGATCAAGATATAAAATATCTGACGTAGAAGTTACAAATATTCATATAGGCATGTGGCTTAACCTATTTGTTCCCACAAGCATTTTTTTTTAAAAAGAAGCAATGATGCTAGTACAGAGATTCAATACAACTTTATGGAATAACTGACACCTTTTGCTATAATAAAAATAATAATACGTCTCTTCATACTACAAATTTTAGTACTGTACTCATGTGAGTGCACTGAGAACACATGTGGACATTTCATGTTTTATAAAACTGCATGCAGTGTTTATGAAAGTGAATGCAGTATACTCAAATGAGTACACTAGGGTAAAATACATTAAACTATCTTTTGTCCGTCAATGTATCTTCAATTTTAAAATATAAAAATCTCTGAACTCAACCTAACCTAAAACCGTAACAAAAGCTAAAGTATAAAACCACGAATGCGTCATGAAGATAATCTCTATCAAGAGATTACTTAAATATTGGGTCAGATATACTTAGCACCTATATAATAGAAAATCGACATAAAAACTGAAACACGAGTGTCAAATACGTGATCAGATCAAAGCGTAAGAGAGCAAAATTTGATTTTGTTCGAATGTTTACACCGAAAGTGACTCGAAACGATCGGCTCATCGAAAACCGTAAATCGTTCATTTTATCGCCAGTATGGAACGGTCGGTTGTCATTCGGCGGTTAAATGGCGCGAATTGGAATTTCGGCAGCGTAGACACGTGTCAGGGAAACGGGTAGAAAAGGAACAGGTGACAAGACAACGATGGCGTCCACTGTCTGACGAATTACCATAGACACCAGACAGGCGCCTGTTTTAATTCGAACGTCGACATTTTCGCCTTGGTGTTTTGGCTAGGCAACCCTCTTCTCTACGTGCCGAAATTTAATATTCGATCTACGCCACACGTCTCTCGATTGCTATAGCTTTCGAAATTCTGCTGGGAATAGAGCGACGAGAAATACGGCTAACAAACGGCAGATTCACAATTATCTTCGTTCAGAACTCGCCACCTTCGTAAATTTCCTCGTGAATTGCTTCGACCACTACCAAAAATACCGGTCGAACGTTTGTTGCTGGATAGAGGACATTTATCGGGTTCGATGAACCCGTGTTTCCGGTATATTATCGCTGATATTTCATTTAAATGTTTATTGCGCGAAATAAACAGTCTGGAATATGCGACGTGGCGGAGCTTGATGGTTGAGTATTTTTGAAAAGCCAGAGAGAACAGTATCCACTCTTTTACCACTCAAACCTTCAATCGAAGTTGAATTCTCTATAATACAAATTTTCTAAATACAATTTTCTCTTTAACTATTAAATCATTTTTACGAGAGAAAAATTGCAGAAACTTTTAACTGAATGCACTTTTATTAACAGAAGAATATTTAAACATTTAATTAAATTTTTAAAGGAAGCATGTTTTTAACAGTTCAAGAATAACATAAGACTGAGGGAATGTTAAACGAACATTCAGCAATGATGCGTTTTTCAACGAACACACGACGACATCTCTTGCAACCCTCTTTCACTTCGTTCACACTTCAAGGAATAACTATATAATCATTAACGGGTCACACAAATAATAATCAATAAATTCCTACAAAATAAGACCTGATTTCAATACATATTTTCACTGAGACATGTCGGAGATTAAAATGTATGTTGCAGTATTGCAATGTTGTCATTATGCATTTAGAGGTCACACAAATAATAATCAATAAATTCCTACAAAATAAGACCTGATTTCAATACATATTTTCACTGAGACATGTTGGAAATTAATATGTATGTTGTACTATTGCAGTGTTGCCATCATGCATTTAGAGGTTAAGTTCATAATTATTCATCTTGATGTATCTTTACCCTATCATTTTTTTACCTAACTTAGACTATTGAACATTTTTAAAGTCGTCACCGCATATTCATGATTTAAATGTTTAACTTTCTACGTTATTATTTCTGATTTTATCATAAGTACAACAAAAGAACTAATTACGCAAAACACACCGTAACTGTTGTAATTTCATCCCGCGTCTAAAAAGGGAAACGAAATTACAGCAGAGATCTGCGGGTCTATAAAAATGTTCGAAATAAGCGAAGCAGTTTGCAAAGCGGTATCTCTGTAGCAACTTTTTCATGACTCCGTGGAAAAACTGAATCGTCGATAAAAAGGGAGAAGGAAGAATTCCTTGGCAAGATCTGTTATCGCGAGATCAACGAGGATCTGTGAAACGTCTCGATCCTCTGGTGGATCGACGATGGCTTCCTGTCAGCGATCCGCTGTCACCTGGCCGTTTCTTGTCCCCTTTCTAAGCGAGGTGTATCGCGGTGTTCGTGAAACCGAGTCCCTTAACCCTTCGTTGCAGAAAGCCCGGGAACTCGATTATTTTTACTAGGAATGCGGGTCCGCGAGGAAAGAGAGACAGAGAGAAGGAAAAAATAGAGGAACGAAGAAGGGGGTCGTTGACGTGACGTTGGAGTATGATAAAATTAAGCTCGCAAGATTCGTTCGTGAAATGGGAAAAGCTCCAGCTTTTTGCTCGATGTTTTCGATTGCGATGTCTCGTCGTGGGGGTCGATACTTCTCGTTTTGATTTAGAACGGAATTTTCTGTCGACTCGCTGGACGATATTGAAACTTTCTGGGAGAGTTCCCTCGCGATGTAGTCTGGTTACGCGGTCGATCGATCGTTAAACTTATTGCGGTAAAAATCGATGGTACGCGGAACTTTTTTACGCCCGAACGAAAATACTCCAGCTCGGTTATTTGTTTCCGATCGCGTTTCCGATACCGTCCGTTGGCGAACGGTCTTTAATAAATTTATAATTTCGATTCGAGGAAAATACCCCTTGTATTCATAAGTAATAAGAATTCTTTTATAGCGCGAAATAAATGTCGAACAAAATCATTAGTGTTCATCATCGTTTCGGCAGTGTCTGTCCGAACGAGAAAAGTTTAAATTAATTTATCGGAAAAGCGAGATAAAAACGCAATTAACGTAGCTCAATTGAATCCTTCTATAACCGACTTCTATCTAGTTTTGACATTTATTCGTTTTAAATTATCGAAATCCAATCTTTTCAAATAATTATCCTCCTCGAATAACCTGCGCTATCTTGCAGCAATAAAAATTATTTTTGCAGCAAATCACGTGTGTTTAATTTAACCAATTAGTACTTTTTGACTCGTATATGACCCCTTGAGGTACATGTATATTTAATTGAACGTTTCACGAAGCGATTACTCCTTTCTCGCATTGTAACAATTTAGAACCTCGCCGAACAGCAATTACAGCGGTAATAATTAAAAGAGAAATCTTCCATAAAACGCTGACCAAACAGTAAACGTTACATTTACATGAGAATTATTTGATTGGCCTGGCGAGAAAGGCGTCTCGTGAAAGGATCGAGAAATGGCGACGCTCTTTCATCGTTGCGGAGTCTCGCTTTCTTCGACGCTCCTCGTAAATCGCGATTACGATTCCATTCACGGGAAGCGGGCTGTTTTTCCTTCCTTCATTTTCCTCGGTGCAACGAACCGTGCAATCCGTGGAATCAATCGTCGGTTCAACGCGAGCTTCAATTAACTTTAATCAACATCCACGCGATCTACAACCATTCTTGATGCTTTTTCTTTTTACTGCGATCTTGCAACCGGGTTCAATCTTCGTGCGACGCAGTTCGGAAAGCCGAGAAGTTTCCGGGGAATCTCGGATGCAAACTCTGATGGAAATTCGGGGAGACGAGAACGGAAAGAAACTATAGCTGATATTTTGTAGAGGAATGTTCGGAATGTTTAATAAATTTAACTACTACCGAGTAGTCGGGTGATTGGGAGATAATTATAATCGATGACGCGTATGAAAGTCGAGAGAAATGTGCTAATTGCTTCTGTAGATAAATTTTAAATGACGTGTTTCGTTTATCAAGTATACATAGTATGTCGAAAAAGTAACTATTTAAATTTAAGGAAAACTAGCGCCTTAAAAACAGTATACTTCCCCTACAAGACACAACTTATGTCTGCGAAATTAGCTATTAACCCTTTGCACTTGAAATTTTATTGTTTGCAAACAGCAACTTTAAAATGTTAAATGAATTCGAGGTTATTATTTCTCTACTAATAATTTCCACTACTACCTATTTCACTATGTTTACACATCTCATGAGCAATATTATAGAATCAATTAATATCAAACTATTGTATTAAATCGAATGACGCCTCACAACTTATGTCTGTGAAATTAGCTATTAATCCTTTGCACTCAAAGATAATTGTATTGTTTCCTAACAGTAACTTTAAAATGTTAAATGAATTCGAGGTTATTATTTCTCTACTAATAATTTCCACTACTACCTATTTCACTATGTTTACACATCTCATGAGCAATATTATAGAATCAATTAATGTAAAATTATTGTATTAAATCGAATGGCGCCTCACAACTTATGTCTGTGAAATTAGCTATTAACCCTTTGCACTCGAAGATAATTTTATTGTTTGCAAACAGCTTATATAAAATTATTGTATTAAATCGAATGATGCGTGAGAGGCACCTCTCGAGCGCAAAGGATTAACATGTTATGAAGCACCCTGTACAAATTTAGCGAAGAAGCCTCGAAAAGTTGCGATTCCAAGCGAGATGATAAAACTCAATCAACCTTCTGTTAGTTTTACAAAGACTGTTTTATCAAGAAACGTTAAATGTGGACGCTCTTGTTCGTGATACTCGACCCTTTATACCTGCCATCCTCCATAAACACGCTCCGTCGAGTAGCAGTAATTTTCATTCGAGTAAATTTGCCAAGTATAACACGAGGATCCTTTCGTTTGAAAGTTAGCTAGTCTTATGAATTTCTGATAGCAAGAAATTATCAAGCGAAGAATTTGTTTCACTTGTCCATACTGCAATTTTATTGTAATCATTGTTTAAGTTCCATTATCTACTTTTACCTTAAATGCATAAGGCATGCACGTGCATCAAAGCGTCCTTGAGAACAATTGTTTGTAAATAGAATACGGTGGAACAGGTGGCAATTTTTAATGGCGGAAGAAACTTCGTCTTTGTTGGACACATGTCTTCTCTTTTGCAACTTTGCATTTTTTCGAGGTCACAGTAGTGTTTTAAATTATTCTTTTGTTCTTTCTTTGTGTTGGAAATATTCTTCTCTGAAAAATACAAGACCATCAAATCACATTCGTATCTTGAAAGGAACATATTTCACTTTCATGTGTTCGTATGAATATATTTTCAACCTGGTTTATAAATCTTTGGAGTTAGACTTTTTTGTACTTAATGCCTCACTTATGAAAAACACATATGTATCTCATACATTGCATATTAAAAACTGTGCAATTTTAGTTTATACTCCAATTTATTTTACATACAATACTGCAATACTGCAATGTTATTTTATATTGTATTTTTATTAATAATTAACATTCACATTTATTAAGAATTCATTTAAAAATTGCAATCAGCATCGATGCAATTAAAAGCTGCAAATAGAATGTTACATTGAAAGTTGCATAATTCATGGAAGGTTTTAATACCGGTGAAGTATATTGATCCTGAAATGATCAGATTGCTGTCGAGTGAATTCCAACGACCTATCACGTAATTATCGGTCGTGTGAAACGAAGGGATCGATTGTTGTCGATATATATCCAGCGTCATTTGCCAAACTTCTGAACAGCTTGACAAATGCGGGAGATACCGTCGACGATCGTCGCTGATATATGAGCGACCAGAAATTGTCATGTTAATGCTACGTTTACATTACGCGTATCTACTTTTGAACATTCATGTCATGTTACCTACGTTTTAGCAATGTTTTAAGTATAACTCAGACTCTGAATATTTCAGTACTCATAAAATTACTGTTCAATTTTAAAACTGTGCTTTGAAAAATTTGGGCTGGCAGGAAATTTGTTGTGTTTCAATTACGTGCATGTTTCAATGCTTGACAGAGCGTGGTTAGGTTAGGTTAGGTTATATAAAAGTTGAAGTTAATTATCGAGACATCTGACAGCTACAACTACAACTCTGACTTAGGCATTTCATAAATTTTATGTATTTTTTTACTTTGTATATTTTTGTTAAAAACTCAAAACGCTATGGATCGAATATCCATATTCATCAGTCCAATATTTTTTCCGCTGCCAATCAGAATATTCGTCTCTCCGCTAGAAAACAAAATAAACAGTAAAACTTTCAGAAAAAGAATGCCTGTATGCAGAGAGATTAATGTAAGCTTCGTTTATCTTGTTTCGATTGTTACAAAAGGAAAACAAATTTGCCACCGCAGAAGGAACGTGTTTTTCATCAAGCTTTTGATACCTCCGTGATTTCTTAGTTCGCGCTGAAAATTTACGTCACTTTGTATTACACGGAATGATAACGCTCTTAAATAAAGCGGGAGATCAAACGGTAACAGAAATGGCGACATAACGCGGTATTTACACCGTATTTTAAATTTCCTTGAAATGAGCAACCCGACACGCACGCGCACGCCTCGACGGACATAAAATTAGACTTCTAGTCGTGGCATTAAAAATAATGCGAACGTTAAGCGAATATACTCGCGGACAGTCTGACAAGAAAGTACGCGCTCGCGAATGATAGATGCACGTGTTGCGGTATGTGACGCTGTTAGTTATAACACATTCAGTTTTAACAAAATCAACCCTAGTTAATTCGTTTAAAAACTTGCAATTTTTATTTTTTGACAAAGAGGTGCTTTTAGAATTTTGAACGAGTACCTGTGAGACACACGACTTTAAAGAAATTGGAAAACCCAAGTTGCTTTAAATAATACAAAGTTGTCTTGTGACCTGAACTAAATAAATTAATGTAGTACAGTTTTATTAAACTGTATCATTTTTAATTTTTCAAGATGGAAAATATATTCTGCTACACATAAAAAGCTAATCAAAGAAGGTACAGTTTTTAATTCTAACCTCAAAGAGAGACATAATTCGACATAGACAAACCTAACCTCAAAGAGATATAACAATCTAAAAATTCATTAACCCATCCCTTAGGAGTTAAATATAGTTATATTTGTTATGTTGAGGCAACGTTAAACAGGTTCCGGTAAACTCGATTATTACATAAAATAGAAAGTATATAATCATCGTAAGTTTCCCCGTAAAATTCAAAGAGCAAGATAAGGTAAAGAAATGATTGTCAGCTGAATCATGTCGAGGAGGTCATCCTTCGAATAATCGAGTGGGTTGATAAGGAAGAAGATATCAGGGGAAGATGTATGATACAGAGCCCAGATTCCAGACGCAGCGTCCTCTTTTCTCTTTTTTCTCCCTTGTGCCTCAAACGAGCCAGGGAGCTTGGAAGTTCATTCTGTCCGAGCGACCGTAAACAACTCCATCGCGGCCCTTTATCTTCTGGATCACCGGGATACAGGGGAACGCGATCTAAAGACGTAAAAACCACTCCAGTCCTTCGTTTCCCTAGTTTTAATACATCACGGGACAAGCTTTATTAGATACTTTTGCAATCTTCTTCGATGGATATCGTGAGAGTCGCGGGTTTTTCAGACCGAGTCTCCCTTAACTCGATAATATTGCTATTAGACCGTTTCAATCTCAGATCTCAGAATTTCTATCTGGTCGAGTTTACTTTAGTTATACATGGCACGTTTGATTGAAACATATTCGAAGACTTTCATTTATTAACTCAAAGCCTTGAAATACCTGTTGAAATGTCCTAATGTTAAAATACCTGAAATTAAGATTTAAATACAGAAAGATAAGTTTAAATACAGAAAGTGTTAACTTTTATCGGGATATGGTTTCATGAGTGGTAGCTTGAGGACAGAAAATAGAAAAGAATTGCATTAGTCAAATTTAAACGACGTCAGATGATGTCTTTATTACACTCGTGTTTCAAAGTATTTCTGGAATTTGAAAATGAGCCTTGAAATCGTAGGAACGTCAGGAGTTGACTCATCACATAATACTTCATTCGACATTTAATTGTTCCTCCATTACCTTTAATTACTCATCATTTATACTTATCAATTATTTGTTAAGTTTTCTTATTTGACCAACATTAGCATCGAAGTCTAACAATAAAATTGAAAACGTTTAATTAATGTCTTAATAACTTCAAATTATCATCAGACTGCCATAATAGAGATGATAAATCGAACACCTGTTTGCATTATTACAACATCGAACGGTATTTATTGAACGGGAACGGGACATTCGGGACGGATGTTTCCTAGAAATTTCGGCGTGTTGTTAGTACACGAACAATGTAGCTGAGAAAACAATGCACTTACCAAGCCGTGTTGGAGTTGCATTTAATTAAGAAAGTTCCCGATATAGTGTGTACATTATCGCGGGCGTATAACTTTCTTAACTCACTTAACGTTCGCCCACTAATTTCACCGTGGAGCTGTCAATTGTCCTCCCACGATTTTATGATCGAGTCATTAACTCGGTGTTAATAGATTCGGTGTTAAACAAATTTTTCATTTCTCCTTTTCGATCAGTCGCTACTTGTTACATTACATACATATGCAATTTATTGTAATGTAATGTAGATATGTACATAACATTAAATATTACATGCAACACATTACATGCAACACATTACATGCAATACATTAGACTTTTTCTAACTTACATTCCTCCTTTTCGATCAGTCACTAATTACATTACATAGATATGTAATTTATTTTAATGTAGCATAGATATGTACATTACATTAAACATTGCATGTTACATACATTATGTCACATAAGTTATAACAATTTGAAATTGTCACGACAAGTAGCGGATCAGTAATCGAGTACCAGCGAGAAAGTAGGTGAAAGTTGCAGCCACCTGGCGGTAGCAAGAAGAACCTCCGATCAAGATTCGACCACTTCATTATTTCAATTCGAGATTACCGTAACAATAATAAAAGTTACGAAAGAAGCAGTAACATGGTCGTTCACGATTCGATTCAGTACCCCTGTACTGCAATCTGGAAGGTGTTGCACAGAGGTAGAATGGTCTGCCATCAAAAAAGGTTCAGGTGTAACGTAAATCGACTACCGTACGATTCCTACGGGAGCAATAAATTGCAAACGGGATTCCTCACGGTTTCTTGTACCATGTGTATGTTCAGAGTTGGCGATCGTTCGAGCAAGAAAAACACGAAAGAATTTTATTAGAGCCGAACACCCCGGGGGAAAAATCATGGAGACGAGTTCACGAATGGTCGATGAAGAAACATTATTGGAACATCGTGGACAAACTCATTCTGAGCCTTAATTATGAGTCGTGGTATATTTACAGCGACAGGGATGTTTATAGTGTAGGGTCTTATGAAGTTTTCGGTTTTTTCAAAATTAGTAGAATATTTAGTTTCATGAAGGAACCTTTGGTTTAAGGGTAAGAGTTATTTTTTTTTAAGGTAAACTTGCTTTTCGTGGTGAGTGTACATTCGAGTGAAATATGGAGTAGTTGACGACGTTATGTGAATTTAATAATTTAAAAATTTTTCCACATTTCTTAATTGTAAATACAATTCTAGATGTTTAAGTCCATCTTGAAGTTCCTACCTGGTATTCTGGTAAAAGTCTGGTATTCTTAGATCAAGTTCCAGAATTACATTCCTAGAACCTCTAGTTCTTAGATTTCGATATTCGTCGATCTTGAAACCCCAAGAGCATAAATTACGCCCTCAAATTCTCACCCCATCTCCAAATCCCGAAAATCAATAAAAATGTAAAATAGACAAGAAATTTCCCCCCTGTCACATTTCCAGCAGGTTAGTCGGATTTGCTCTCGACTGTACTCTCAGCAAGCTCATAACTTCCGTATCTCTTTTAAAACGTAGTTACAAGTTCTTCAAGAAAGTTTATATCGTAAAAGAATTTTCACCTCAAAGGTTAATGAACCAACAATGAAGCGTCAACTCGCAATCACTGATCAGGCAATGAAATTAAACACGTTATTCAAATTGCAGGGTAAACACAAACCCGCAATTAAGTAAGTAGATTAAACGGTCCTTATCACTTTCTTGGTCGCGCATCCAGCAGCCCCCGGGCACGGTTAACGTTCTCTTATTGAGATACACCGGCGGTCGCGGCGAAATAAGAAATGCTGTAATCTTGAAAATTCCAGCCTGTCCTCGCTGAAATGTGGTCCCATATATCAGTCGGTTGTTCAGATTACACGGCGCGCGCATCGATCGGCTCGCTTGAAAATTACCGCGATAGCGCGGGAAACATGTATTACGTATTCCCGGTTCGTCGCGGTACTTTAACGAATAAGACCATCGGATTCGAGGGAATTTTCGGTGTACAATCCTCCTCTTGCTCCTAATGAGACTCAAAGTGGGACGGAACGTAATAAGCCTGGAAATTTCTCCTAACTTCCGAGTGAATTAGGACGTTTGCCGCGGCTCGTTGCTCGCGCTGTCTATGAACTTCCTAAACGTTCTAACTTTCTTAGGCTGCCGATCGAACGAAATGTCGGACACGATTGGGTAACGATCATGAGTTTATTCCAAATTAAAGGATTTGGTTACACGAATTCTTTATTCCTGGGACGAAATTATTAAACAGGATTTAAGCGAATCTAGTGTTTCTTGATGGATATCAATCAGGATAATGGACAGCTACTGTAATTAATACGTTCAATGCCGCGAGTAATGTCTGCCACTACGAATTCAATGTACGTGTAATTGGATGACCGAAATCGTGCGGGAGACAGCTAAATGCTAATCCTACGAATAAATTAATAATGTCTTTTGTATATTTATTTAGCCTTATTAAATTCTTTATATAAATTATCTTTTTCTCTGTAACACTTCATGATCAAAAATATTTTGCAATTTTTCACTTGATGCTGGAGACAGCAAAATGTTAATCCTACAAATAAATTAATATTGTCCTTTGCACATCTATTTATCCTTATTAAATTCTTTAAATAAATTTTCCTTTTCTCCATAACACTTCATGATCCAAAATATTTTGCAATATAATACACTTTTTATTTCACTTGATGCGAGAGACAGCAAAATGTTAATCCTACGAATAAATTAATAATGTCTTTTGCACATCTATTTATCCTTATTGAATTCTTTAAATAAATTTTCCTTTTCTCCATAACACTTCCTGATCAAAAATATTTTGCAATATAATACAATTTTTATTTCACTTGATGATGGAGACAGCAAAATGTTAATCCTACGAATAAATTAATAATGTCTTTTGTATATTTATTTAGCCTTATTGAATTCTTTAAATAAATTTTCCTTTTCTCCATAACACTTCATGATCAAAAATATTTTGCAATTTTTCACTTGATGATGGAGGCAGCAAAATGTTAATCCTACGAATAAATTAATAATGTCTTGTACATCTATATACCCTTATTAAATTCTTTATATAAATTTTCCTTTGTTATCCATAACTCGGTCACTTCATTTTATTTCACTTAATAATATATTTTTACTGCTATTCAGATTTGCATGCAATATGTAGGGAATATGTATCTTTCCAATATCAATTTTTGCCCCGAGCTCCCACTCGAGTAATTGTAAACGACATCCGCTAAATAATGCAGAGGAAAAAATTGATTCGACATATAAATGCATTTTTGATGTTTCCATTTCCCGTTTGCTTGTGCTGTTTTAACAAAGCGAGACAACTTGAGAGTACTAAGGATTCAAAAGCAGACGAGCATTGTTCTATTCACGAGATAATTGAAGAGTACCGCTAACAATCGCTCGTAACATGTCCAAACTCGAGGATGTTGTTAAATCGCGATCAGATAATATACTGATACGGTAAACGTTGGTGATTGCTGATCGAAGTGCTGGTTAATGGTACAATGCTTACCGAAGCTTCGTGTGTTTACGTACGCTTCGGGCGTAACTTAAGGGAGGTTGAAAATTTTAGGAGCTGATAAATTAATATTTCTTCATATACAATATTTCATGTTCATATATAATATTTCTTTATTAAAATAAAGGACATAGTTCTTAGTCTATAAAACGCTGTCAACGATTGTAATATGATTTGAATTTAATAATACACAATAATTCGATATACTTATAATAGTACCTTAACCTACAATTTTCTAGGTTAGGTTGCTCAGTTGCATTCACAATTATCTAAATACTGCTACAAACACAAGAACTAAAATATTCAAGTGTTCAGCACATTTTGCTTTAGGAAATCCTTGATTGTATAGATTATTAGAATTGAACCTAAAATTGCACTAAAAATTCTGCTTAATAACCAAGTGCAGTGTCATCCAACTGTATTGTCATATTGTAGATCAATCACAAATCTGGAAATATATTCTGAAATTCCCAGTACCATTTTATCTCCGTAAATCGTTGATCGAGGCATTAATAAATCCGCAGCAAAAACGAGAGGGTGAGAATACACGTGCGAAAGAAAAACCGAAGGGATAAGGTGGAGTGGATCGACCCTAGAGGCTAAGTCGAGTCATATTTCTCCGTCCGTATAGTTATAGGAAACCCTTTTCGTTAGAAAAGTGCCTACTCGCCCTCGATATTGCGTCACGCTCGTTTTTCCAGCTTTTTGTCCGCCCACTTTCGCTCGATTTGCGGGCAAAACAGATATACAGGGCTCCACGTGTCGGGAAACTTTTCCTCGATGCTTTACTGGGTCACTGTTCGTATGACATCTATCAATTAACCTGGAGATTAATTCGAGTCGTCGACAATGAATTTGTTGAAGTTTTAGATGGGAGTACGATAGGGTATTAGTAAACAGATCGAGTGGAAAGATAAAGTTGAGGTTAATATTCCATTAGCTCCGTTACTTCCGTAAAAGTTACTGAAGGAGTCTGTAGACTTATTCGTGTAATAAGAGTCGTCTGAGAAGACTCTAACGAATGTATTATATTTTAACCAAATTCTCAAAATTGCAAATTTCCCAAGGACCCAATTCTCAAAATTCCAAATTTCTCAAGAACCAAATCCTCAAAATCCCAAATTTCCCAAGGACCCAACTCTCAAAATCCCAAATTTCTCAAGTCCCAAATTTCCCAAGGACCAAATTCTCAGAGTCCCAAATTTCCCAAGGACCCAATTCTCAAAATTTCAAATTTCCCAAGAACCAAATTCTCAAAATTCCAAATTTCTCAAAATCCCAAATTTCCCAAGGACCCAACTCTCAAAATTCCAAATTTCTCAAGTCCCAAATTTCCCAAAGACCCAATTCTCAAAATTCCAAATTTCTCAAGAACCAAATCCTCAAAATCCCAAATTTCCCAAGGACCCAACTCTCAAAATCCCAAATTTCTCAAGCCCCAAATTTCCCAAGGACCAAATTCTCAGAGTCCCAAATTTCCCAAGGACCCAATTCTCAAAATTTCAAATTTCCCAAGAACCAAATTCTCAAAATTCCAAATTTCTCAAAATCCCAAATTTCCCAAGGACCCAACTCTCAAAATCCCAAATTTCTCAAGCCCCAAATTTCCCAAGGACCAAATTCTCAGAGTCCCAAATTTCCCAAGGACCCAATTCTCAAAATTCCAAATTTCTCAAGAACCAAATCCTCAAAATCCCAAATTTCCCAAGGACCCAACTCTCAAAATCCCAAATTTCTCAAGCCCCAAATTTCCCAAGGACCCAACTCTCAAAATCCCAAATTTCTCAAGTCCCAAATTTCCCAAGGACCCAACTCTCAAAATCCCGAATTTCTAACGCATGTATTATATTTTAACCAAATTCGAAAAATCAAGAACCTATTGAATTCAGCTAAATTGAGAAGAGTTAAGAATCTGTAATAATGTACCTGTATATGTATCTGTAATAATTATGCAAATATTAATTTTGAATAAAAACTAACTTTAAAATAATGTCTTTCAGTTGAACAAACAAGAATCTCCTGTCAGGACATTACTCGACAAGAGCCCTCAATGACATGTCTTTTTTTCTATGAATCATTTATCAGACTCATTCATCATTAATCGAAATTGAAGTCATATTAAATGGTTGTCATAGTAAGAAATTTCCGGAATAATAAATGATGAAAATGCTCTCGCTCAAATCACTTGGAAGTCCCATAAGTTATTCAATGTTTTCGTAATTTCAATGAAGGAATAGGAACTAAGGTGGTTGTTTACCGAACTGGACAAAGTCAGCCAGGTTATTACCGTCAGAATATTTATAAGGTCGTTCTCCGTTGTTATTCCGGATCAGTATACATTTTCTCGTAAACGCTGCTTTTCTTGAACAGTGACTCGCGAGTTTATCTACCCTTCAATCTAAATAGAAATTTCCTCAAAGTATCCTCGAAGAAAATTAAAGTGAGTGACATTTCGGTGGAGTGTCGTTTGTTTGGTGATACTACGAGGTTCATTTTGTCTTTCTACTAGCTAACATCTAATTAATTGATATAAATGTACGAGAGGGATGAATAAGATATTCAATGTTTGTTTAACTCATTAACTCACAAATGTTTATTTTTTATTTTTCTGGTGTAGGTTTAAAAACGAAATTAAATAATAAAATTTATTCTACTACATATTAAAATAAAATTATTTCTCAACGTTCTAAGGAAAAAATGTAAAAAAGAAACGAATGTATAATTTTACTCTATTGTACATATATAAAAATAAAATTATTTCTTAACGTTCTAAAGAAAAAATATAAAAAAGAAATTAATGTATTATTTTCTAATTATGTTTTCAACTAAAAGTCTTACTACTCTTACATACTTACAGACTTATTTTACGTATACATTAAATACTTGTACCAATCAGGCAACATTGAAAAAAGAAACCAATATGTAAATGTTTACAGAATTTATTTAACACAACCCTCCTGCAAGTGATAAAAAGAAATATACACATACTTAAATCCCCATTTGGAGATCGCTGTAGCAAATGGGTTAATCAAAAGCGAATTTGTCTTCCGAAACTTCTTCCAAGTATTCCCGCAGTTTTGAAAGGGTTTTCTTGTAAAACGTTTCTCGATACATCGCACTTCGATTCTCGTGAAAGGACGACCGCGTTTGACGCTGCATTGTGTGTATTGTTTAAATTTTGCACTCTGACTGACTGTTCTTCGAATATTGTTCCATTGAATGCAACAATATTGAATACGGCTCTGATTGAAACACTTTTGTGCGTATAAAGGTCTTAACTTCGAGGCGAAAATATTATTTTACTTTTATTTTAATTCTATTTTTATTTTGTGATATTAGAAAATGTTTATGGATGTAGTTTTGTAGCATTTGAAAATATTTATGGATGTAATTTTATGCTCTTTTTGGAGACAAATTTTGAGGATTAAAAAATTAAATGATTTATTAAGTTAAAAACATGTGTACTTCTACTTAACCTCTTCTTAACCTCTTCATAATTTTGAGGTTAGAAATAATTTAATTCTTTGATACAATTATATTTTTGTCCATCATTTATATGTTTCATTTTATATTTATATTTTCGTCCATCATTTATATGTTTTATTTTATATTTATATTTTTGTCCATCAATTATATGTTTTATTTTATATTTATATTTTTGTCTATCATTTATATGTTTTATTTTATATTTATATTTTTGTCCATCATTTATATGTTTTATTTTATATTTACATTTTTGTCCATCATTTATATGTTTTATTTTAATATTTACATTTTTGTCCATCAATTATATGTTTTATTTTATATTTATATTTTTGTCCATCATTTATATGTTTTATTTTATATTTACATTTTTATCCATCAATTATTTGTTTTATTTTATAATTATATTTTTGTTCATCATTTATATGTTTTATTTTATATTTACATTTTTGTCCATCAATTATATGTTTTATTTTATATTTACATTTTTGTCCATCATTTATATGTTTTATTTTATATTTACATTTTTGTCCATCATTTATATGTTTTATTTTATATTTACATTTTACTCCATCATTTATATGTTTTATTTTATATTTACATTTTTGTCCATCATTTATATGTTTTATTTTATATTTACATTTTTGTCCATCAATTATTTGTTTTATTTTATAATTATATTTTTGTTCATCATTTATATGTTTTATTTTATATTTACATTTTTGTCCATCATTTATATGTTTTATTTTATATTTACATTTTTGTCTATCATTTATATGTTTTATTTTATATTTACATTTTTGTCCATCATTTATATGTTTTATTTTATATTTACATTTGTGTCCATCAATTATATGTTTTATTTTATATTTATATTTTTGTCCATCATTTATATGTTTTATTTTATATTTACATTTTTATCCATCAATTATATGTTTTATTTTATATTTATATTTTTGTCCATCATTTATATATTTTATTTTATATTTACATTTGTGTTCATCATTTAAGTATCCCTTAAAAGTAAAATAATCTCAAAAAGCACGTAAAAGAATCTTAAAAAAATGAAAAGATTGTTCTCCGAATGATCCCATAACCTCTCCTTATATTTCACAAGGCTGAATATCCCACAAAAGTTTCCGGACAGTTACTTTTCCTTGAAGTAACTTCACAGAGAGAAAGTTCAGGTCATTTGTGGATGTAACTCCACCGGTGATTTTTCTCTCCAGTAAAAATAATAAAAAATTTTCACTATAGTGCCGCGTTAGTTCCAGGCTAGGTGTTAAAGCGGTAAAAAATCGTCTGCGAGGATTAGTCTAATTAAAATTACAAATCCGAGCCATTCGCATGTGAAAGGCGGTGAAATTTAAGCGGGGACTTTGTAGGAACCGGATTTTTCTTTTGTTCGTTAAATTCATCTCTGAAGTTATGCGCGCTGGTATAAAATTCTATCATTTTTATACTTTTGAAAATGTTCCTACAAAATTGTAATGTAATAGACTTTCTTCTTAACTTAAAATGAAATTAAGTCTTTTATTTCTACGTTAATCTTTTGCAAAATTATGTTTTGTTAATCATTAAAATTATTTACCTTCACATTTATTTTTTCAAGTCCCCTAATTTTTATATGTCAGTAAATTTGTTGGAATTAAAATTGTTTGAAACGTGTGACTAAATATTGCATTTATTTTTTCAAGTCACCTAATTTTTATACATCACTAAAATTGTTTAAATTGTTTGGTTGTAAAAGTGTTCAAAATGTCAGACTTAATATCATATTTATTTTTTAAAGTCACCTAATTTTTATACATCACTAAAATTGTTTAAATTAAAATTGTTTGAATTGTTTGTCTGCAAAAGTGTTTAAAATGTCTGACTTAATATCACATTTATTTTTTCAAGTCCCCTAATATTTATACATCACTACAATTGCTTAAATTAAAATTGTTTGAATTAAAATTGCTTATCTGTAAATTTCTTCAAAACGTCTGACTAAATATCGCCATTTCCACTGCGCCAGTAAAAAGATACAATAAAAATGAAAAATGGAAGAAGTTAACGAAAAAGATAAACGTGATATATCTGCTAAATATAACGAGGGTTTGTTTCCAAAGTTCGTTTTACCGCAACCAGACAATAAGTTCGGTCGCTATTGAAAAAACTTCTTAAAATCTTTACGAGGCAGAGCGAGAGCCAAAAGAGATCACCAGAACTTCTTACAGCCTTCTCGATCATTAGAAGCGCGATTTTTAAAGAGCAATTCTGCGAGCTCTTCGCTGAACAAAAAGTGCCTCCTTCAATTTACCGTTTACGATCCACGAAAAAATGGCCGAACTTACGGATGGAGGAAAGGATGAAAGCTTCCATGAATTGTTCTTTTTGTGGGAATTTATTGTTTCTTGGAATTTGGAAATTATGTACAGTCGGGTAAGAAAGTATAAGGGAGTAGATGAATTGGTAAGGGGATCAAGGAATAATTAATTAAGTTGTGGAGGTGGAAGAATAAGAGGCTCTTGGAATTAATAATTTACTGGGAAATTGTGGTAGGAAATTGAGGGCAATTACTCTTTTATTGAGGGAGGTTTTTATTAATATTTTTTTTATTGTAGAAGTTTGAAAGGAATTTTGCAAATTAGGGATTTGGGAAGTTGGGAATTTGGGATTTTGGGACTTAGAGAAGTTGGGAGTTTGGGAATTTGGGACTTAGAGAAGTTGGGACTTGGAGAAGTTGGGACTTGGGAAATTTGGGGCTTGAGAAATTTGGGATTTTGAGAGTTGGGTCCTTGGGAAATTTGGGACTTGAGAAATTTGGGATTTTGAGAGTTGGGTCCTTAGGAAATTTGGGATTTTGAGGATTTGGTTCTTGAGAAATTTGGGATTTTGAGGATTTGGTTCTTGAGAAATTTGGAATTTTGAGAATTTGGTCCTTGGGAAATTTGGAACTTTGAGAATTGGGTCCTTGGGAAATTTGGGACTTCGAGAATTTGGTCCTTGGGAAATTTGGAACTGAGAAATTTGGAACTTGGAGGAGTTGGGACTTCGAGAATTTGGTCCTTGGGAAATTTGGGACTTCGAGAATTTGGTCCTTGGGAAATTTGGAACTCCGAGAATTTGGTCCTTGGAAAATTTGGGACTTCGAGAATTTGGTCCTTGGAAAATTTGGAACTTTGAGAATTTGGTCTATGCGAAATTTGGGACTGAGAAATTTGGAACTTGGAGGAGTTGGGACTTCGAGAATTTGGTCCTTGGGAAATTTGGGACTTGAAAAATTTGGGACATTAAGAATTTGGTCCTTGGAAAATTTGTGCTCCTATAATTTAGGGACCTGGAAATTTTAAATTCTCAATTTGCTCTTTCAAAAATTCATGGTTGTAAAATTTATTTATCTACAATTTGATCTTTCGAAATTTAAGGACCTGAAAATGTGGAATATTGAAAACTTCCTTTAAACTGAATTTCCTTTGAAAGCTTATATTGGAAATTTAAAATCCTACCCCGACTTTGAACGACGTTTTTCATGGAATTAAAGCATTTGTGTACAACTTAAAAAAAGCAAGCGATCATAAAAATTCGACATAGAAAATTGTCCTAATTCTATTCAAACAGTAAAATAGAATATTTGACAAACGTTCAAAGATATTTCCATTCAGAAATGCCCACAGCAACCAGTACAATTTATTCAAAACTTCCTCAGGTAATTTCTTCTGATGACTCTAACAAGTATCCAGCATATTTACAGCCATTCGTTAGTAAGATTACACGAAGTCTAATAAATCAGGTCGTTTTCCCGTAAAATGAAAGACGGATCCTTCAGGGAATTCACGTGTCAATGGTTGAAACGTTCAGTGTCTTACCACACGCTGCCATTTTCCCCCGGTGTCAGTGGAACGTTAAGTAACATCTAACAAGGTGCTTGGAAACCTTTCTCAACCGGCTGTTCTAGAACGTAGAAGTAACGTGCAGCCATAGCGTTAGAATATGATAATTGCTTCGTTATCGTCCGCGGAATTTTCTTCGAAGAAATAAGACGTAAAGCGAAGCACCTTTCAATCTTCGGTTTAGCAAAAAAGGCCACGCAGCTGAGTTGGTCTTTTCTTTTAAATCCGAAGAATGAAACTGGAGCTATTTAAAGGGGATCCTTTGGCTGGAAATGACAAAGGAGAATCTCGTCGAAATTGACTGGGAGTGGAATTTGAAATCAACGAATACTGTCTCGAGTCGCGAACTAACCTCACAAAGGCATTGTACTCTGCAGAGTGAATCGAGTTGAAATTTTTGGGAAGATTTGGAAGATATAATTGGTGCGCTTTGATTTTTGGGACAAATTTCTCAAGGACTAAATTTTCGAAATCCCAGATTTCTCAAGGACCAAAGTTTCAGAGTCCCAAATTTCCCAAGGACCAAATTCGCAAAATTCCAAATTTCTTAAGTCCCAAATTTCCCAAGGACCAAATTCTCAAAGTTCCAACTTCTCTAAGTCCCAAATTTCCCAAGGATCAAATTCTCAAAGTCCCAAATTTCCCAAGGACTCAATTCTCAAAATTCCAAATTTCTCAAGAACCAAATTCTCAAAATCCCAAATTTCCCAAGGACCCAACTCTCAAAATTCCAAATTTCTCAAGTCCCAAATTCCCCAAGGACCAAATTCTCAAAGTTCCATCTCCTCCAAGTTCCAAATTTCCAAAGTTCCAACTTCTCTAAGTCCCAAATTTCCCAAGGACCAAATTCTCAAAGTCCCATCTCCTCCAAGTTCCAACATTTCCAAGTCCCAAATTTCTCAAGGACCAAATTCTCAAAGTCCCAACTTCTCCATGTCTCAAATTTTCAAAGTCCCAACTCCTCCAAGTCCCAAATTTCCCAAGGACCAAGTTCTCAAAGTCCCAAATGATCTTCGAGATGTTCGAGGATTGAATGACTAACTTATAGAATTTTTTAATTTCAGAATTTATTTGTATTTATCAACTGTGTGTATATATTTTAGCTGTGCAGATTTCTTTATTTGATGACTTCTGATTTTCTACATTTCCAACTCTTTAGGTATCCACCCACTAAATACCTAACTTTATTATATTAAAACTTAAAATCTAACCTAACTTTCTCAACCTAAAAATTAACTGAAAAGCAAACAGTTCCTCTGCACTTAACAGTGCAAAAAATGTTCACCGATAAATAAACTCTGCCTCCAACAAAATAATAAAAATCAGAATTCGATGCATCGAAAATTTTACTAATCACTAAAATACATCAGAGAAGTAGTCTCGAATATAACATCAGAAGGTGATGAATGTTAATCAAATTTCCCTTTCGTACAAAGGGAATTTTATGCTGTAACTCGATGAATTTTCAGACATGACGTGAAATGTCGCGCACAAAGGACTTTTTGATAAGGTAATTTTTTACACCTTAAAACGCGAGCATACTTTATACCGTTGTGTGGCTATTCTTTGATGACAAAGTTCTATCTTCTCATGTAATAATTTGTTAAACAAAATTCCTTTTATCGGGAGAGAAGCGCATGAATCTTAGGATAATGGTAGTCGAGGGCCACTTTGCGAAACGAAATGTTCGCTGAATATTTCATGCTTTATCCTTTTGCGGTTTAAATGGATTCTTAAGGGAACAAGTTCAATTAACTCCGTTTGAAATATTCTGCACAGCTTCAAACTTATATCGAACGAGCTTGGAATCTGAGTGATTAAAATGTTTCGTTTAAAGGAGACTTTTAGGGAGGTTTTGTAATATTTTATTATACGGTACTGTTATTTTATTATACGGCACTGTTATTTTATTATACAGTACAGTTATTTTATTATACAGTTCAGTTATTTTATCGTACGATACAGTTATTTTATTATAGTGGAGACACTGTTACAGTTATAGTTTCTTTCATAGTTAATGGTTGATGCCTTCTTCCTTAATAATTATCAGACTCCTCAAGGTTATGCGTGAAGAAACAAGATTAATGGCTAGATAACTTGAGGTGTGAATGACAAGTGGCTTCAGAATGAAAAATGGTCGATTTTCAAAGTGAATGTATAATTGACGAGGGAAGAATTAATCTAGAAACCTAAGAGGATAATACTGAGACATCTGTTATACGATTTATCAAACTTTCAGTAATTAGTCTTGTTAGAGTTCTTTATACCAATTTGGGTAATTGTTAATGTAATATTGCATGGATAAGACAAATATTACTTGGAAAATACAAATATTTTAACTTCTGGTAATAGAGTTCCTCATTTTACATCGTCAGTACATGAGAGCTGATGGCATAAGTAGAATGTGTCTTTGTTACGCCGCCATTTTGCGCGCGCAATTCAAACCACGATATCCAAATGCCTATAATATTGATTACGCTAAAGAAGACTAATTGAATTTAAAGTACAATAGTGAATAGTACAACCGCCATTTTACATCGTCAGTTCACGAAAGCGTAAATGGTTAATTAGAACGTGTCACTGCTTCTCCGCCATTTTGCGCGCGCAATTCAAGCCGCAATATTCAAATACATATAATATTGATTACGCTAAACAAGCCTAACTAAATTTAACTTACAATAGTGAATAGTACAACCGCCATTTTACATCGTCAGTACACGAAAGCGTAAATGGTTAATTAGAACGTGTCTCTGCTTCTCCGTCATTTTGCGCGCGCAATTCAAACCTCGATATCAAAATACATGCATATAATCTTGATTACGCTAAACAAGCCTAACTAAATTTAACTTACAATAGTGAATAGTTATCCTACTTACCTTGCCATTCGTTAAACATCACCGACAAAGTATAACTCGGCATAAAAGACACATCGGAAAATGATTGCCGTAACAATATGACGTTCCTTGCTAAACGATTCGGAGCGTAGGTAGACGTAACTGAAAGTCTGTGAGATTGAAACATGGAAGTCTATCGAGATGGTGGTAGTAACGAAGTAATTCGAGTCCTTGCTACAGAAAATCACCGAAGGGAGCAGAGGACGACAGTTTCCTCCTACGTACATAAGTACGGGTCAACGACTGACTTTTCATCTCAATTTCTGTCGACGAGGGCGTGCTAGGGCCATCCTCGTTTCATCAGATTTTTCGAGGCGATTCTTCGTGTTCTTTTACCATTTTCGAGACAGGATGTTAATAGAACCTTGTCTTCGAATTTATAATATCTCTGCTGTTCAATTTTGATTGGTTTTTTGATACGATTTAAGCAAATATTTGGTGCTCGATATTTTTATGAAACTGTGTGTTTATCTTAGCTTCAAAATTTCAGTGCGATATCGACTTTCGAAATTTGGGACATAGTGACATCACGAACATTCATTATAAAAATAGAGAGGCTTGTTTGTTCAAGACGGACCGTGAATGCTTTCATCTTTCATTCGTATCGTGAAATTGAAATCTGAAAATATTAAATGTTTTTCACTTGTACTATTTTCTATAATATTGTGCATTCAATGCCTATGTTAATTTAATCTATTTTATTAACTTATCTTTCTTCAATGGCATAAAATATTCATTGAATACATTGCTAAAAAGAACCTCGTTTCTTTGAAGTCGTCTTTGAAGTCGTCTTTGAAGTCTTCTTCTTAATAAGAAGAAATATTTCCTGAAGCTTCAAATGATCGAATATTGTGTTTCAATAAGATCAAATCATTTTTCTCCTTCGTTACTTGAAGACCACGGAATTTTTAAGGAAAAGAAAATATACATACAATATTCCAATAGGAAATTCGAAGGAGGTTTGCCATCTCACGGCAACCCTCGACCTCGTAACATAAATTGTCTGCACAGTAAGAGGATCCTCGACAAATGTACGAAAGTCGAAGGATATTTCGTGCTGAATAGTGTCGCAGCTACGAGAGAAGTAAAATCTCTACTCTTATGCCGAGATCGTAATAAAATCTTGAGTCGTCCACGGAATACCTGCAGAAAACAGAAATAAAACTGGAACCGTGTGGTGACAGTTACTTTGCTCTGGGTTAATCCTGTAAAGCAAGACGTCTGTGTGAACGAAATAACAATGGGATTGTAGTTAACATACCTCTAGACGTACAGAGAGGTTTTTATGTTAAATTTATTCACTGCGATGTAGAGTTTAATGAAATGGTACGATTTGTAAGTTTACAAACTGTTTGATTTTTGTAAGTTACAAATTTTCTATTTTTTAAATATTCTATTTTTCAAGTTTTCAATTTTTTAGTTTTTCCAATTTTCAGTTTTTCAGTTTTTAAGTTTCTCAGTTTTTCTATTTTTCAATTTTTTCAACTTCCACTTTTTCAATTTTCCAATTTTCCAAATTTCCAGTTTTCCAATTTTCCAATTTCCCAATTTTTCCAATTTTCAGTTTCTCACATTTTCAATTTTTCAATTTTCCACTGTTCCAATGTTCAATTTTCCAATTTTTGAGTTTTTCCAATTTTCAGTTTTTCAGTTTTTAAGTTTCTCAGTTTTTCTATTTTTTAATTTTTTCAACATCCACTTTTTCAATTTTCCAATTTTCCAATTTTCCAATGTCCCAATTTCTCCAATTATCAGTTTCTCAAATTTTCAATTTTTCAATTTTCCACTGTTCCAATGTTCAATTTTCCAATTTTCCAGTTTTCCCATTTTTCAATTTTTCCAATTTTCAGTTTCTCAAATTTTCAATTATTCTAATTTTCAATTTTTTAATTTTCCACTGTTCCAATGTTTAATTTTTCAGTTTCTCAATTTTCTATTTTTCTAAAATTCAACCTTCAAATTTTCCATTTTTCAAATGTTTCAACCTTCCAATTTTCTATTCTTTCAAGAATCCAACTTTCAGCTTTCCCAATATTCCAATTCTCAAATTTTCATATTTTCATAGCTTCTTTTTCATTTTCATGCCTTTCTCGAGTTGAAACAGAGTTCTTTCCTTTACAAAAATTTAATGTAATCACATATTCCGATCAATATCACTCTTGCTTCTTTATTCTCAATTATTTATAACATAAAAAGCTTCGCTCTGCTTACCACAATATTTTACTACGATATTCAAAAATGTAAGCTACAGATTCACACGTTAAAAGGAAAAGAAAATTTGAACATATAAACTGAATAAATAATATCTTCTGACAACAACATATCCAATTAAATATAATACAAATACTGTTTCCATGTCACAAGAAATGAAACTTCTAATAATATAAAACGTTTCTCGTATCATTTAAATATCTGCACACACATGCGTGTATAATTTGATTGTTTAATATAAAACCATGAACGACTCGATATATGAATATCGTAGTTTAATAGCGTTTCACGATATTTTCAGCGTCGTTTCGCGCACCTGCTTTCCATTCCATCGAACGACCGTCGCATAATTTCTTTTTCATTCCGGTGACAGCGGATGCTTAATATTGTAGCTCCGGTATCGAGCACGTTCCTTTTTATATCTCCGATGATTTTTACCGTTTCCTTCGTAATAATCGATACTCCAACGGATGTGATTCAGCGGGTGTTTTAAAAACAAGAAAAACTGCAAACCAGCTTTCGCAAATTTAATTAACAATTCTTCTCGTTTCAGTGTAATTTGATATAAAGTCAGCTGTAAAATCCAAATAGTTTGTTATTAAATCTTTTCTCTTCTTTTAATGTCTGCATTGTATGTGCCATTAAAGTACATTAACGGGTCATTTTCTGTCGATGACGTAATAAAATTTTCTGTTGTTTGGTTGCAGTGTTATATGTGTACAATAAATAAATTTTAATGAACAGATCATGGCCTTTTGGATCGACAAGCAATTTATTTTTTTTTTGTAAAAGTTTCTTGTGAAATTTGTAACTGACAATGTTAATAAATATATGCTGAAGAATAGAAAATTAATTTGTTGTTTTTATAAAAATTTCTTGCAAAATATTTAACTAACAGTGTTCAGAATATACTGAGAATGCAAATATAATTTATTTTTATATTATAAAAATTTCTTGAAAAATATTTAACTACCATTGTTAATAAGTACATATTTCAGAATACAAATTTAATTTGTTCTTTCATTACAAAAATTTCTTGCAAAATATTTAACTAACAGTGTCCATAATATACTAAGAATGCAAACTATAATTTATTCCCTTATTGAAAATTATTTGTATATTTATATTTGAAAAATATTTAACTACCATTGTTAACAAGTACATATTTCAGAATACAAATTTAATTTGTTCTTTCATTACAAAAATTTCTTGCAAAATATTTAACTAACAGTGTCCATAACATACTAAAAATACAAATATAATTTATTCTTTCATTACAAAATATTTCCTGCAAACTAACTAACAGTGCAAGGTTAAAACAAACAGAAACTTGCAAACCTCTTCAAAAAAACATTTAACAACCTACAAAAATAAAATATAAAATACTTGAGAATGTTCTCATTACCAGAATAAATTAATTAAATGAGCCTCACTGAAAGAAATGACTCAAAGAACGTGTTAACTGTAAAAATTACGATATACGCAATATCGTATACGAATTTTTGAGGTTATAGATCGCGTCTGTTCGCGGTGGATTAAGGATATTAATGTCACCCTTAAACTACAGTCGGGCTTTCTTTCACTGCCGGGTAAGTGTCCCCTATCACGTACAGCTGCGAAACAGGATACTAAATCAGCGGCTATTTTTTTACGAGCCGCGAAATTACACGATAATACGAATAACTGTGTCGTAAAGCATTCGTATCCACTCCACAATGCTGGATAATGGAAGAGTCTCGTTTAAAGTAAACATCATTGTAACCCTCTTCTTATAAATCATACTGAGGCTATTCAGAGTACTTCTTTTCTAATTTTATCGGGTTATTTTGTTATATTTCATGTTGAAATTTTGTGTACCATATATAAAAGTTATGTGGTGTGTCAATATGGTGTCAATATATAAAAGTTGTGTGGTGTATCAATTTGTTTAAATTTTTCGATATTTCATAACAAATTGAGGAAATTAAAAAAAATATTTTAAAATGGCTCAATTCTTCATGAATAAAACGAAAAAGAATTTAGATAAATCGGTTGAGCAGTTTCTGAGAAAAAAATTCATAAGTGAAGCCTATTTTTGTAGGGCAAAAATTGCAAACTTTGGAAGCTTGTTATTTTTTAACAAATTCGAAATCGGCAAAATGATGACTTAAACCACCCCTAGTTTGACATGGACTATAACATATTTTGATTAAAAATAAATTGCAAATGGTGATGTTCAAAATTGATAGATTTGACGTGTATGACCCATATACAAAACCACTCGAGGGTGTTCGAAAAAAGTGAACACCGTGCGAATTAATTTAAATCTTTTAATTTTTTAATTTGAAGCTTATGCGCCAGCTGACAATTGATCTCGACGTTGATTAAATTTGATTGATACATATATAGAAAATTGAAATGTCAATAATATTCAATCACAACACGAGGTAAATATTCTACAGAAAATAACTCGGCAGCTTTGAAGTATAGTAATATTCATTTCGAAACTCACCCTTATTTTACTGCACACAGCGGAATGAAAGTTCATATAACCAGCGACAATATTTTGATATTGGAAGCATGAAAAGAAAAAATTCCCTGGTTGAAACGCAAAATTGCGTAACATGGAACAAGACGTTAACTATTTTCGAGCGCTGTTAAAGCGCATTCAGGTGAGATTGGAGGGACTTGGAGAAGTTGGAACTTTGAGAATTTGGTCCTTGAGAAATTTGGGACTTGGAAAAGTTGGAACTTGGAGGAGTTGGGACTTTGAGAAATTGGTCCTTGGGAAATTTGGGACTTGGAAAAGTTGGAACTTTGGAAATTTGGAACTTGGAGGAGTTGGGACTTTGAGAATTTGGAACTTTGGAAATTTGGAACTTGGAGGAGTTGGAACTTTGAGAATTTGGTCCTTGGGAAATTTGGGACTTAGAGAAGTTAGAACTTTGAGAATTTGGAACTTGGAGGAGTTGGGACTTTGAGAATTTGGAACTTTGGAAATTTGGAACTTGGAGGAGTTGGAACTTTGAGAATTTGGTCCTTGGGAAATTTGGGACTTAGAGAAGTTAGAACTTTGAGAATTTGGAACTTGGAGGAGTTGGGACTTAGAGAAGTTGGAACTTTGGAAATTTGGTACTTGGAGGAGTTGGAACTTTGAGAATTTGGTCCTTGGGAAATTTGGGACTTTGCGAATTTGGAACTTTGAGAATTTGGTCCTTGGGAAATTTAGGACTTAGAAAAGTTGGAATTTTGGAAATTTGGAACTTGGAGGAGTTGGGACTTTGAGAATTTGGTCCTTGGAGAATTTGGGACTTTGCGAATTTGGTCCTTGAGAAATTTGAGACTAGAAGAATTTGGGACTTTGAGAATTTAGTCCTTGAGAAATTTGGGACTTTGAAAACTTGAGTCGTCGAGAATTTGGTCCTTGAAAAAGCATGAAAAGGAAAAATTCCCTGACAGAAACGCAAAATTGCGTAACATGCAACAAGATGTCTAATTATTTTCGAACGCCGTTAAATCGCATTCAGGTCAGATTTAACGAAGGGCCAGGTCTCATTATAAATTACATATTAACGAGATAAGCCAACACGCCAGCCAATTAAATATTCTGAAACTTTTGAGCGGCAATGTACGCGAATCAAGAGATTCGATCGACTGTCCTATCGTTCTTTGTCATGAAAGAAGCCATACGTCTGCCGTAGCGAGTGAAGGGAAATAAAGGAAGGCGAAAGTGGTAGTTACACGGGCCTCGGTTTTCGTCGATTCGGCGATATTTTCCTTCCAATGGAACGAACGTAATTTGCCGTTCCAGAGAAAATGCGGCACGAAGTCTTCCAACTGTGTTTTCGTCCAGAACATAATTAAACATACAATGCATATTGTACTCTTCGGTGAAATACATGGGGTGTTGTAATGAATATTTCTGTAAAACATGTTGCTATTTGGACCTTTAGAATTTTGGTATATTTTGAGGAGATTAAATCAAGTTCACCCTTAACTTCTCAACCCTTGCTGTACTTTGACGAGTCTGTTAGAAGCACTTAGTGATGCACTTAGAACGTAATTGTTACCTCACTCAAATTTTTAATACACTTCAATTTAGGTCGGACTATAATTTGCATAATTAAGGATCGCTGAATATAAAATACTCGCATTTTAATTTTCTTTGTTGGTTTTAACATTATAGCTAAAAACAGTAGTTTTGGCTGACGCGTCTGATAAATAAATTATACAGCAAGGGGTTAATGACGTGACACACTCGTGACGCACACTAAAGTTCGAATATGATCAATTGCACTCGTATTTTCACTGCAATTGAATTTTATGGTCAATTTCTATCATAATTTACATAATCAAGGATCACTGAATAATACCAAACATTTTGACTTCCCTCAGTTGCCTTAATCTTGTGGGAATAATTAGCTGTGAATAACTGTTCAGACAATTGTAGCTTAAGGGGTTGAAACTCATTTAGAAGTCACTGTCACAAATGAAGCTCGCTGTTCAAAAATTTAATCTTCATCTACCTTTAAATTTTAACCTCTAGGTCAAGGTCTATCTTCTCAGTGACATTGTATTTAATGCAAAAAAAATTGAACTTTCTCCATAATTGTTCTCCACCAATATCATATTTCAAAGTTATCAAAGAGCAATTTTTAAAAAATACAGTCCCCGTCGATATTTCAGTGTTTTCAATATTTATTGACAGCGTATCGACAGGTAGTGCTCCACCTGTCGCAACATTTTAGTCTATAAATAACATTGCCCGAGGTCTTTATTAACAAACGAAGTTGCATCGAAACGGAGAAACATTGATAGGAAAAAGGGAAACTTCTATTTAAATCAGGTAGAGTACATATTTAAACGAAAATGAAACAGCAGACAAAGTGAACTCTAAATATCTCGAGATTTCTAGAGGAAGGAAGAAACTAGAAGATTTTAATAGGAGAAGGAAACTAGAAGATATTAATTGAAAGAGGAAACTAGAAGATTTTAATTGAAAGAGGAAACTAGAAGATATTAATTGAAGGAGGAAACTAGAAGATTTTAATTGAAGGAGCAAACTAGAATATTTTAATTGAAGAAGTCCGAATAATTCTCTATGGAAAGTTGCATCGAAGACATTAAATCGTTACATCGAAGATATTAAAGCTGTCAGATAAGCCCCCTCCTGTGAAAGGCGTGGACGTTGCACCGGTGACTTTTCTTAACCGATTGGCTCACGCAATGCAACACCGCCATTCTGAACAAGAAACTTTCCTATTATCCAGCCGAACGCTATCGACAGCATTGGCCACGTTTGGACAGTTTCCGATTAATATCGGTAGAAGTGCATATGAACTCTCCAATTTCAGGACATATTGCCTCATTAAATATTTGACACAACTTCTCCATGTTTGTCTGAAATATCCTCTATGATGTTAAATCAAGGTGAACGTTTGCTGTGAATAATATAAGAGTAACAATTTAATATAGGAGTAAAATTGTCTTTAATAATTGTTTTTAACAATTGTGCTCCGAATATGTTATTCTTGAACTAACCTAAAAGTTCAAAATGGTTATAAAATAAACTTACAACAGTCATATATGTATCTCTACAGCTGCACAAACATTGCATCCTCGGAGAACTTCATCCAAAATTATCTTCTGCTGCTTTAAAAATATTAAACGTGTTACCTCGTTGCAAATCAAAATTGACGGATCAGTATATTAATTAGAATGGAATAGAAAATCACATATTACTTCAAATAATGAATTGAGCTTTTCTCTCGAGAATAATGAGACAAGCTATCAATACGAATAAACTTGTTAGCGAATCACGCAACATTTTAGAGAATTGATCGCATCATTGAATTAAAATGAAAAAAATGTTCGAAAGAAGTTAATTCGAAATTTCGATCACGCACCGCATAGAGAAATTAAATGCAACGGCAAAAAGTTAAATTAGTTCCGCGGATAGTCAACACTCATCTATGTTTCAGACGTACAAACTAGCTACCTAAATATTAGTCATTTATATGCATTACCTGGTCGTGTCGTAAATTGCATTTGGGACGTATAAATTCTATCGCGCAAAAGTGCGTTATCGAATAACGTTGAAATTCCTTTTCCTCCATATTTTAATCGATTGTTTCAATTTTTTATCGTATGCCAGAAACTTGGCTTTAATGTGTGCTGTTCGGAAACCTGAATCTGCTGCTTCGTTGAAATTAACCTAATTAACGCGTTTCGCGGAACATTGGATACATGTGCAATATGTGCGTTTTGGGTAGGTTAGGTAACGAACTATGATCGTTTCAATTACCTACTCAGAATATCGTGTTCGTGTTATGATTGTTTCGATTTTAATTTTCTGCCTGGGGTTTTTTGGGACTTTTACTACGGTCAGATCAATTATTAGGTATTCTAGTAATTGGGGGATCAATTATTTGCTGCTATACGAATTAGTGCTCTTGGCTTTTTATGTAGACAGATTTGTTGACATCATTATAGATTTGTATACATGTGAGAAGTTTCTGCTTTGGACTTTTCGAACCTTTTACTACGGTCAGATCAATTATTAGGTACTCTAGTAATTAGGGGATCAATTATTTGGTGCTATACGAATGCTCTTGGTTTTTGATGTAGGCAGATTTGTTCACATTATTACACATTTGTACATACGTGAGAAGTTTCTGCTTTGGACTTTTCGAACCTTTTACTACGTTCAAATCAGTTATTAGGTACTCTAGTAATTAAGTGACCAGTTTGGTACTCTACTTGTTTTCTAATGTAGAGAGATTTGTTGACATAATTCATAACATATGTGTACATACATGTGAAGATGTTCTTGTACATTTGTGAAAATATTTATAGGTACAATATTTATGAACTAATTATATGTATTCTAATAATTAGGTGATCAGTTACTTGGTACTCTACTTGGTTTTTGATATAAATAAATTTGTTGACATCATTCATTATACATGTGTACATATGTGTGAAGATATTCTTGTACATTTGTGAAAATATTTTTAAGTATAGCATTTATCAATTAATTTTATGTATTCTGATAATTAGGTGACCAGCTACTTGGTACTCTACTTGGTTTTTGATATAAATAAATTTGTTGACATCATTCATTATACATGTGTACATATGTGTGAAGATGGTCTTGTACATTTGTGAAAATATTTATAGGTACAGCATTTATGAACTAATTTTATGTATTCTAATAATTAGGTGACCAATTACTTGATACTCTACTTGGTTTTTGATATAAACAGATTTGTCCACATCGTTCATTATACATATGCACATATGTGTGAAGATGTTCTTGTACATTTATCAAAATATTTATAGGTGTAACATTTATGAACTAATTTTATGTATTCTGATAATTAGGTGACCAATTACTTGATACTCTACTTAGCTTTTCATGTAACCAGATTTGTCCACATCGTTCATTATACATATGCACATATGTGTGAAGATGTTCTTGTACATTTGTGAAAATATTTTTAAGTATAGCATTTATGAATTAATTTTATGTATTCTAATAATTAGGTGACCAATTACTTGGTACTCTACTTAGTTTTTGATATAAACAGATTTGTCCACATCGTTCATTATACATATGCACATACGTGTTACTCTTGTATTAGTGAAAATATTTATAGGTACAGTATTTATGAACATACTAGTATTAATAGAGAGACGAAAGTTTGCTTAGTTGATTGAACGCTATTGTATCGACACGTCCCACAAACGCGTCTCGAATTCCAATTGAAACTGATTTACGATTCATAGCCGAAACAAACTGGATTAGGATCAGCGAAACAACGCGATTCGATTGATTAAATCACTTAATCCGTTTGTAATACCAGGTAATTGATTTGCACATGGTTGCAGGTAAAAATAGTCACCTGGCACCGTTTAAATTCGCTAATTGCCTTCTGTATAGCGATACAATTAACCCAATTACAAAACCATTACTCGAGAAAGAAACTTCCGCTACGGTTCGTGTGGTCAGAAGAATTTGCTCAGTTTTGTTAAGTCCGGCACGAAATGCCCTGGTGGCTGCAGGCACTATAATTCAAACCCTCTTGTTTTAAACCCTATCGTTGTATTTTTTTGTGTTCAAACATCCGGACATGTTAATGTATTCACAGATCTTTCTACATGTTGCATGGTTATTTAAAATCAATTGTTATTAAGTGGTAAATCTTAGAAGAATAATGTACCATCTAGTAAAGCATTTTTACTATCTCAACCATCTCAATCATCCAAACTAAACAATGTTCGCTTTCATCGCATTATAAACTTCTTAAATCAATCAAACACTTTAAAGTAATAAAAAGTCCTCAAAACTTAAGACAAAGTAACTAATGTAATATAGTAAAGCAACTCAGCATCTCAACCATCTCAATCATCCAATCTAAACAATGTTCTCTTTCATCACATTATAAACTCCTTAAATCAATCAAACACTTTAAAGTAATAAAAAGTCCTCAAAACTTAAGACAAAGTAACTAATGTAATATAGTAAAGCAACTCAGCATCTCAACCTTCTCAATCATCCAAATTAAACAATGTTCTCTTTCATCACTTTATAAACTCCTTAAATCAATCAAGTCTCTTAACGTAATAAAAAGTCCTCAAAACTTAAGACAAAATAACTAATGTAATCTAGTAAAGCAACTCAGCATCTCAACCATCTCAATCATCCAAACTAAACAATGTTCTCTTTCATCACATTATAAACTTCTTAAATTAATCAAGTCTCCTAAAGTAATAAAAATTCCTCAGAACTTAAGACAAAATAATTAATGTAATCTAGTAAAACATCTCTACCATCTCAACCATCTCAATCATCCAAATTAAACAATGTCCTCTTTCATCCCACCCTAAACTCTTTATCAATCAAGTCTTCTAAAGTAATAAAAACTCCTCAAAACTTACAACAAAATAACTAATGTAATAAATGGACAGATCCTACTAAAATCGAGTACTGAAGAAATAATACAAGAGTCAGAAGGAATAAATTACTTAAGCAAACGCCTTGTTACACGACCAGTAACAGTATCCATTTAGTGACCCTTGCTATTTCAGTTCCAATTAGGCGGACTACCCGATTTCGACAAAGGATAATCACTGCAGTATCCCACAGTTTAATCGAAGGTATCTCGTACAAGATAACGCAAGTGCGTGTTCGATCGATGCAGGTGGTTCCCTGTAGAATCTGCAACCATAAATTGCTGTCTTAACGATCCACCCACTTTTGCAACGGGACTCCAGTATGGGCGTGTTTCGAAATGAAACTAATAATCTGCTGAATCTGGCCCTCGGAATAGGACACAGATCGAACGACATCGATTTTCCATAAATGACGGATGTCATCGAACCGCGGCGAAATATACCGACACTCCAATTTCCCTGTTTTGTGGCTGACATACTTCGAGATTTATGCTACCTTTCAGAAGTTTTAATAAAAACCGGAAGTTTTTCTTCTCGGAATGGACTCGATTCTTGTTCTGTAGTTCGGTTTCTATGTCGTTATTCCTTTGTGAAGTTTCGCTAAACGGACTTTACATTTTAACGAGGTAACGTTGAACGTTAATTATGAAAAATTAGTTCATTTCAGTATTAAGAAACTTTGAAAGAAATGCTTTGACAGTGAAAAATTATTTTTAATATATTTATATTAAGCTTAATGACATATAATTACTTTGAAATTGAAAAATAAGCAAATGTTAACACATAAATTGTGTACAGGGTATCTCACAACTAGTGTAGGTTCTTGGAGTAGCTGATTCTGAATAAAATTTCCCTTTGCAAAAATGGGGTGTGAAGCTTCGTTTCTGAATTATTAAGGAAAAACGCGGACCAATTAGAGCGCGACGATTGCGCATACACAGACGCAAGAGCGACAGCTTCGGATAACGCGTAGTTATCCAACGCGTGGTAATCCAACGCGTAGTAATGCAACGCGTGGTAATTCGACGCGTAGTAATGCAACGTGTGGTAATCCCACGCGTAGTAATCCAGCGTGGGGATATCAAACGCGTAGTGATCCAGCGCGTGGATATTCAACGCGTAGTAGACCAACGCATAGTAATCCAGCGTGTGGATATCCAACGCATAGTATTCCAGCGCGTGGATATTCAACGCGTAGTAGTCCAACGCGTAGTAGTCCAACACGTAGTAATACAACGTGTGGTAATTCTAAGCGTAGGAATCTAACGCGTGGTAATCTAACGCGTGGCTAACCAACGCGTAGTAATCCAGCGTGTGGATATCCAACGCGTAGTGATCCAACGCGTGGATATTCCACGCGTAGTAGTCCAACGCGTAGTATTCTAGCGCGTGGATATTCAACGCGTAGTAATACAACGCGTGGTAATTCTAAGCGTAGGAATCTAACGCGTGGTAATCTAATGCGTAGTTAACCAACGCGTAGTAATCCAGCGTGTGGATATCCAACGCGTAGTAGTCCAACGCGTGGATATTCAACGCGTAGTAGTCCAACGCGTAGTATTCTAGCGCGTGGATATTCAACGCGTAGTAATACAACGCGTGGTAATTCTAAGCGTAGGAATCTAACGCGTGGTAATCTAATGCGTAGTTAACCAACGCATAGTAATCCAGCGTGTGGATATCCAACGCGTAGTGAGCCAACGCATGCATATTCCACTCGTAGTAGTCCAACGCGTAGTATTCTAGCGCGTGGATATTCAACGCGTAGTAATACAACGCGTGGTAATTCTAAGCGCAGGAATCTGATGCGTGGTAATCTAACGCGTAGTTATCCAACGCGTAACAATCCAGCATGTAGTAATCTAACTTATAGTTACACAGACTACACCATGTATTCACCAGTAAAGCATTCATTTAACCACTTTGATAGTTTCAGTGCTACAGTAATATTAAAATTTGTGTATTCCCATATTCATCTACGAACGTCTCGATAATTTATGAACAAAGCATTGCACTGTACGGTCGTAACCAGTGTCCAGATCGTGTCTTTGTAATTTCGAATCACATTTAAGCAGTGCATCCCGTTCCGAAGCAATTCAACTTGGTTTTTTCTCCAGCGATTTTATCGTCCGAAAGCAACTAATGAAACGTCTCGTCTTTAACGAACCACTCCGTGCACGCATACATAGAATGTATCCTTTGAAGGATCACAAAACTTCGCGGACCAATTGAACTGCCTGCAGTCGTTGAATCCGAATTACCATTTCACCGTGTTTTTTGTTTCGCTTTGCCGATCGGTTGCAGATTATTTGTTTGCTGGCTTTAATAATCCTGTCACGGTGAAACTTTCTCAGGATATATCGTTACGATTTCTAGAGTGACCCACCTGGGAACGGGGAACTTTTACAACGTTGATTGGCGCGGAAACAAGCGTTTCTAGCAGTGCACTGTAATTACTCTAATGTGACGATTCGGAATACTTGAAAACGTTCTTTTCTATCATTGAATTCCTTTTCGTCTTCATTGCTTAAATCCCTCTGGCTAATTAATGAAATCGAATAAAAGTCCACGTTAATATATTAACTGTTGTGAGAGTCGGCAAGGGAGTAATGGGAAAGGACCGATAATTGGAAAATATGGCTGTTTAATCTCCGGTACGAAGCTTTCAATTTGTTATTTTATAAATTATTTGATAAATTTACATTCGACGAGCACCGTGGTAATAAACGCGTTAACGACCATCGATCCATGGATCCTTCGGGTATATTGCGAAACTTTGACGTCGCCTTCGGTGACGTTCCTCTTACTCGTAATTATCCCGCTAATAAATACCATGTTCGACGAATAGGCGTTGATTTACGACGGTAGCCCGTTCGGACAGCCCTGACAGCGTTTTCGACGTTAAAAAATGTCTGCGTTAGCGCACTGCCTTTGTCGCGTGCCCACGCAAACAAACCAATTATCGGCAAGATCGTGTTTCTGATCTGATGAATGACAAACACTGAAAGCTATAATTATACTATTTTACCCTACTGTAGCTTTAAATTTTTCATAATTTCACGTTTAAGGTGCAGTCACTTTTAATGTACGCTGAAGTTGTGGTCGTATGTGGTACATATTGGGGTTAAAGGATTATAGTCACTTTTGAGGTTAAAGGATTATAGTCACTGCTGAGGTTCAGTGACTATAGTTATTTCACATGGTTAAACAGTTATAATCACTGTTGAGGTTAAATGATTATAGTCACTGTTGAGGTTCAGTGATTATAATCATTTCAGGTGATTAAGATATTATCGTCACCTTTGAGGTAAAATGATTACAGTCACTGTTGAGGTTCAATGATTATAGTCATTTCAGATGGTTAAATGATCATAGTTATTGTTGATGTTCAATGATTACGGTCATTGTTGAGATTCAATGATTATAGTCATTTCAGATGGTTAAATGATTATAGTCATTGTTGAGATTCAATGATTATAGTCACTTCAGATTGTTAAATGATTATAATCATTTCAGATTTTTAAATAATTATAGTTATTGTTAAGGTTCAATGATTATAATCATTTCAGATTGTTAAATGATTATAGTTATTGTTGAGGTTCAACGATTATAGTCATTGTCAAGGTTCAATGATTATATTCATTGTTGAAATTCAATGGTTATAGTCATTGTTGAGGTTCAACGATTATAGTCATTGTTGAGATTTAATGATTATGGTCATTGTTGAGGTTCAACGATTATTGTCATTGTTGAGATTCAATGATTCTAGTCATTGTTGAGGTTCAACGATTATAGTCATTGTTGAGATTCAATGATTATAGTCATTGTTGAGGTTCAATGATTATAATCATTGTTGATATTCAATGATAATAGTCACTTTTGAGGTTAGATGATTATAGTCACATCTGAGGTTAACATTTAAGTTTGAGGTTATGCGACTTCAACCCTATACTCACATGGAATTTTCTTTCATTACAGACGGAACAATTCACGGTGTTATGGTTGCTGTTCGCGATGATAGTCGTGGGCAACATAGCGGTGTTAATTGGCCTCCTCTGGGGCAAACGTCGAAAGACGAGGATGGACTTTTTCATCAAGCAACTGGCGTTCGCGGGTAAGTCGTTTTACCGATACTCGGGAAATTCTGACGAGAAGTCGATTCGATAACTGCAAACTTTCTACTTTCATCGTGATAACGGAACGTAAAACTTGTCGCACATCGAATAGGATACTTTTAACTTCAATTTCCGTCCCCGTTGTTTCTCAAGTACCAGACCATTAAATTTACTACTTCTTCCAAGTACTTTGCAACTACGCGTCTCGCGAACGAGCTGATTCTTATGCTTCTAGAGAATGTGAGAACCGAAGGATATTGATTTTTATGCATTTAAACCTTGAGAACTATATTTCACATTCCTGGGTGCTGTGGATCTAACGATTCTCTTATTCGTAAAAGTTTTAAAAACCGGTGCTCAGAAACACTTGGCTTCTTTGGTGCTGTAGGAACTAGTTTAGTAATGGATTTCCATTTTGTAGTTAATAAAGTGACAGTTCATTGTCCATCTGTGACGACATTTTTGAAGATGAACAAAATATGTACTTAATTAAACAATCACTAGTGACAGTAAATTAACCTAACCTCCAAACCATTTCAGGACATACATTACACCCTAAATCTAACAATTCCAATCTAACATTTCAGAATTGAAAATACTATCAGAATGTAACATTTCAGATTTCTATTCTTATCAATATTTTTATCTCTGCGCAGTATACTTTAGAAACATGGAAATTGAATCGATCAGAAAATGGATTTCGTGTCGCTACGCGCGCCATTTTGTACATTAAATCCTCGCCGTCGAAACGCGATATCAGCTCCACTTCTTTTTATATTTTATATAATCTCCCCGGAGCAGAAACACGGACCGCTTACAAATTGGAATTTTACAGCATGTTCACAAGATTGTTCGCTTTTCATTTACGACAAATCGGATTTCGTCGTTATTCGCTCGTAAAGGATCGCGAATTTCGACAGCTTTCGGCCACCGGTTTCCACCGTTTAATTGCACGTTCCACGTATTCGCATATAAACGACCCATCCGGCTTTAAGCACAGACATTACCGACAATATCGTGTCTCCGATGTCTTTCATTTCACACGGAAACACGTTTCTTGATATTGTTTTAATTTTCCCTTTTTATTCATCTCTTTATAATGATCGCTTATTTCTGCCTTTCGGTATGTTAAACGTCTTCATTTTCGGGCCGATGTCGAACTTTTATTTCTTTCTGGGTACCAGAATTGCTGTATTTCGTCGACGTTACGAGAGACACTGACACGTACAATTTTATTCCGCCAGGTGTAATTCGAAAATTAATTTGCAGGTTAATTTGTTTTACTTTAAAAATTTCGATTTGAAAAGTCATTTTTCGGGTAAGAAATTCTCAGGTAATTTTAATAAATTACGTCTTTCTGAAAAATTTAAAAAATAATTTACTATAATTTATATATTTACATATTGTAATTTTGAATTATTTATATATTTACATATTATAATTTTGAAATAGTATTCATTTACGTTAAACAGGTAGAGTAGTAATTTTAGGAATCATTAATTTCCACGCGTGGAATTTTCAGCGCGCCAAGTCTCCACGCGTGGAATTCTCATCACGCTAAATTTCCACGCGTGGAATTCTCAACGCGCTAAATTTCCACGTGCCGAATACTCAGCGCGCCCAATTTCTACGCGTGGAATTCTCAGCGCGCCAAATTTCCACGCGTGGAATTCTCAGCGCGCCAAATTTCCACGCGCCGAATTCTCAGCGCTCCAAATTTCCACGCGCCGAATACTCAGCGCGCCCAATTTCTACGCGTGGAATTCTCAGTACGCTAAATTTCCACGCGTGGAATTCTCAGCGCGCCAAATTTCCACGCGCCGAATTCTCAGCGCTCCAAATTTCCACGCGCCGAATACTCAGCGCGCCCAATTTCTACGCGTGGAATTCTCAGTACGCTAAATTTCCACGCGTGGAATTCTCAGCGCGCCAAATTTCTACGCGTGGAATTCTCAGCGCGCCAAATCTCCTCGCGTGGGATTCTCAGCGCGCCAAATTTCCATGCGTGGAATTCTCAGCGCGCCAAATTTCCACGCGTGGAATTCTCAGCGCGCGAAATTTTTTCTTATAAAAATTACTCCCAAGGTGTATATTTCGATCCAAAGAGTACGAAAATGCTACAAATCCCCTAATAAGACAAATCTTTTGTCTCTGTTCACCGCAATCGTTTCTTTTTCCGCTTCATTTTTTCCGCAGCACTTTTCTCGACCCAGTTCCCTTCCACAGAAGAGTGGTCACGATAAAGCGATTCCGTGAAGAATAGAGGGTAAAAGATAGCAAACGATTTCACCCTAGTTTTTGCTTTGTTTCTTCTACAGGGACTAAGAATTCGTTGTTCGATTTCCTCCTTCCGATAGACGCGAGTGTATTGTATCGATAGCGTTTACGAGCTTGCGGGTCGTTGTCGAACGAACAAGCGAACTTTAACGTTCGATGCTTACAACCTAAATCTTCCTCGTATTTTTACGAATTTTTCCCAATACTTTTTACGAGCCACCTTTCATTTTAGAAATTGCTTTTGTCGATCGATTCGATCCTTGTTTGAACTCAGATTTTTATTAATTCCATAACCTACAATTTTATGGGGAGCCATTCATTGCTAGCTAATCATAGACGAACAAAGAGCTATTCTTTTTTGACTTCTTTATACAACTTCTAAGACTGCTTCAACGATGAGTTACTAGTAATCCCAGAACTGAAGAATCTAAAAATCCAGGAACCTACAAATCTTCAAAGTTGTTTAATTTATAAAAGAAATAGATAGCGAAAGTGATTACCAACCCATCGGTGACGATAAGTCTAAATCGAGTTTCAATATCTAGAGAAATGTACCGTCAGGGTAGCGTTCGAATCGCAAGGGAACCCGTAAAAGATGAAATCTCATCACGAAGGGTTTTTTTTTACGACTGACCGAATGGCGCATCTAGACTCGATACGATATCCCTTTAAACTGCTTCTTTATGAGCCTTCTCGCCACACGGAATATCACGCGCCTCGTAAAATGCGTGCTTTCGGTGCTGTCGTTCGTACAAAGTGGGTAACTATCGCGATTTGTTGCAATTAAACTACCCGCCATTCAACATAAGTTTAGGGACAATATTGCCTTCATCCTCACTGCTCAAAAATCTTTCAGGAAATATTTCTCATATTATTTTTAAATTAATTAGCATTAAACTCTTTAACAATGTGTACTTTTTATAAAATGAAAATAAGCTTCAATGTAATTTGCATATAATCTTGTTACTATAAAAAATTATGTTCTTGTATTTATTTTATTTTTAGTGGTATGTAAACCACAGCCTTATTAGGAAAAATTAGCTTGTTCATGTACCACATGCCTTTGGTCATAATTTTAGCATGTGGTTTACAAACCGCACCCCTAGTGAGGGTTAATTACCAAGGCACGAGATGTGATATAGACGTTATATTTGACGTCGATACTCAACATAAAATAAGGGGATAGTACACGATATTATTATAATAAATAAGAGGACAGCTTCTGACAATACATCTTATAATAAGATAAATACATCTTGCAAATACATCTTACAATAAAGTAAGTAAATCTTGTAAGTTCATCTTATAACAACATAAATACATCTTGTAAATGCATCCTATAATAAAATAAATACATCTTGTAAATACATCTTACAATAAAATAAATACATCTTACAAATACATCTTCCAATAAAATAAATAAATCTTGTAAAAACATCTCACTTCCAAAACACCGCCATCACAACAAATAAAATAAAAATTTCACCCAGATCGAGAACACTCAACCACCGAATAAATCGTATCATTAGCGAACACCGAAAGAGGGTTAACGAACCGTGCTTTTTCCAGACCATTCATTCATTCGTGAATTAAGTGGTCGTTGGTCGGAAAGCTGTTACAATAATAGAAACTGCTTTAATAGCCAATGAATCACGTTGCTCAGTTGCATATCTTGTTGCAGATTTATTGGTCGGCCTGATCTCCGTGTTGACGGATATAATTTGGAGAACGACGGTGACTTGGCACGCCGGTAACGTCGCCTGCAAGCTGATAAGATTCATGCAAGCTGTTGTGACCTACAGCTCTACCTACGTTCTCGTCGCGTTGTCGATCGACAGATACGATGCCATCACCAGACCGATGAATTTCACTGGCAGGTGTAAGTACATTATGACCTAGATTCTGTCAAATTGAAATCGCATAAATAACTCTTGCACTCCTTTTCGACGGGTAAACACCTTGTCAATCAGGAACATCTGATACCTTCGCTTTAACTCCACTTTCGGATTTATTGCCTTACATATGTTTTAATAATGCATGACGGAAATTAGTTGTAATCTTGTTTTATGGGGGAGTGAATGAATTGATGATATTTGTGCGTGGAAATTCGGGGTGTAGAGATTTGGCGCGCTGAGAATTTGACGCGTGGAAATTTGATGCGTTGAGAATTTCTCGCGTAGAAATTTGGAGCGTTGAGAAATCTACGCGTTGAGAATTCCACGCGTGGAAATTTGGCGCGTTGAAAATTCTACGCGTTGAGAATTCCACGCGTGGAAATTTGGTGGGCTGAGAATTCTACGCATTGAGAATTCCACGCGTGGAAATTTGGCGTGTTGAGAATTCTACGCGTTGAGAATTCCACGCGTGGAAATTTGGCGCGCTGAGAATTCGACGCATTAAGAATTCCACGCGTGGAAATTTGGCGCGCTGAGAATTCCACGCGTGGAAATTTGGCGCGTTGAGAATTCTACGCGTTGAGAATTCCACGCGTGGAAATTTGGCGCGTTGAAAATTCGGTGCGTTGAGAATTCTATGCGTGGAAATTCGGCGCGTGGAAATTTGGTGCGCTGAGAATTCCACGCGTGGAAATTCAACGCATTGAAAATTCCATGCGTGGAAATTTGACGCGTAGAAAATTCGACGCGTGGAAATTCGGTGCGTGGAAATTTGGTGCGCTGAGAATTCCACGCGTGGAAATTCAACGCATTGAGAATTCCATGCGTGGAAATTTGACGCGTAGAAAATTCGACGCGTGGAAATTCGGTGCGTGGAAATTTGGTGCGCTGAGAATTCCACGCGTGGAAATTCAACGCATTGAGAATTCCATGCGTGGAAATTTGACGCGTAGAAAATTCGACGCGTGGAAATTCGGTGCGTGGAAATTTGGTGCGCTGAGAATTCCACGCGTGGAAATTCAACGCATTGAGAATTCCACGCGTGGAAATTTGACGCGTAGAAAATTCGACGCGTGGAAATTCGGTGCGTTGAGAATTCCACGCGTGGAGACTTGCCGCACTAAGAATTCTTAGCATAGAAATTTGTAGCACAAGAATTCTTTGCGCAGAAATTCGACGTGAAATTCATAGCACAAAGTAGCGGATACAAAACTAATTTTCATCTCCAATTTAACATACCACTGAATCAAATAATAGCCGCGCAATTCACATCAGGCAATATTCCGTATACATTACCAAGGCATTTACAGTTAAAAGGGTTAATATCTTCCGCTTAGCTCGAAATTTGCTCCAAGGTGCTCATCCCAGCGAACTGCCGCATAATTTAAACTTAATCTTACGAAGCTACGGCAAAAGCAGCGATTTCGTACAGTTTGATTAACACCCACGATACGGCATATAATATTATGCATATATGTACATACGTATGTACGTACGTCGTGGTATTACGTATTCATGTAACAGCTCGATTTCCACGTAAACGGGACAGCTTTGACGTATTAGCAACGAGGGTAACTTGTAGTTGTATCAAAGTGACGTACGATTTCGGGAACTTTCTTTATTACATGGAACGCGTACTTGCACACCTTTTTCTCGTTTTCCTCTATAGCCAGCTGTCGCTGAAGTTTCGCGGCTGAGGAAACGAGGAAACTTGGGGACGCGGAACTTTCCACCAAACTTATGTGCATCTGTTCATTCTCTTTAGGTCGTAAAATCAGCCCTGACATTCTACTTCTACAGAGTGTCTCACAACTAGGTCCCTAAAATGAGGGGAAGCTGATTCTGAATAAGATTTTCCTTTGCAAAAATGTTCTGTGAAGCTTCGTTTTTGAATTATTAAGGAAAAACACGGACCAATCAGAGCGCAAGGATTACGCATGCGCAGATGCAAGAGCGACAGCTTCGAGCCTAGTGGCTAAGTTGTGAGACACTAGTGGAACACTAGTTGTGAGACACCCTGTATACTGTGTGTGGTTGAACCGCGTATCTAATAATATTTGAACCTAGAACATTTTCAAGCCATATCATCTAGAAATTTTCAATTTTGGTTAACAGGGTGGAGAGCCAGGGCTCTGGTCATCGCTGCCTGGAGTTTGTCAGCATTGTTCAGTGTTCCAATAATTTTCCTGTACGAGGAGAGACGCATACAGGTAACAAACGTCACACTTATCAGCAAACTATAATTGAGACCAAAGAGTTAATCATCCGTGAACAGAGTCATTGTCGTGACACAATGAAGTCGATTATTACTGTTTACTCCCTGACGCTGACACGATGTTCGTGAAACGTTGTTATAGCACGTTCCGCTATAGCGATTAACCCCTACAAGCCGCATCTATTGTACAATTTGTCAGATACGTCAGTCAAAACTAACTAATCATATCTATAATATTAAAATAAATAAATAAAATTAAAATGTTGTTTGAAAATTAAAATACAAAAGTATTTAGCTCTAACTATATACATAGTTATATATTATAGTTGGACCTAAGAAGTTGAAAAGTATTACAAATTTCAACAGGGTTTGTCACATTTGAACTGTGAGTTCAATTTAACTAGTTAAATCTTTTGCCTCAATTTTCCCTGCATTATAAACCCACTATAGAAGCGTTTCTTAAATGACCCGCCACACGTGTATCTTTCTTTGTAAATTGGTCGTACTACGAGCATAATCGGCAGGATCGTTTACCAGGGGAAGACTCAGTGCTGGATTGACCTGGGCTCTCCGTTGCAGTGGAGGATCTACATGAGCCTGGTCAGCTTTACCCTCTTTATAGCACCTGCTCTGATCATAGGAGGGTGTTACGCTGTGATCGTAGCTACTATATGGTCGCAAGGAGGAGCATTACGTCAGGGACCTACCAGGGACACTAGAAGGGCGTCCTCTAGGGGACTCATCCCTCGGGCGAAGGTCAAGACCGTCAAAATGACTCTCGTCATAGTATTCGGTAAGGGTCACTCACATTTTTCCAGAATATCATCCAAATATCATCACTTTTTCCTCAGAACGTTTCATACATTTATTATGGAATATCTCTTACTAGTTTAATACACTTTTCAAGTTCGTTGAGGGATCATAATATGAACTTATTAATTTCCAAACTGCAATTAACTGTTATTGAACTGTAGAAGGAAACAAAGAGAGAAGTCACCACTTTGCGATACTTGTAAAGTGTCGAGCAATTGAAAGTCGTCTAATACTGTTTAACTTCGCTTACTTATAGCTGCGAGTTTAATTAAAGCCCGTGTTAGACTGTTACAAAGTAGAACTCCTCAATTTTAACGCAGCTACATTTCTTAATCCTAAATATTCATAAAAATAAAAATTTTTGTTGTGATCTTCACAAATGTACGATCATAAACTTGTAAAATTCTGAGGCTGAAAATTTGACTGTAAATTATATTTAAAATATTGTATGAAAGTTTACGTATTTCCATGATATGTAAAACTAAAGCTAGTGAAACAAAGCTCATGAGCTTGTAAAATTCTAAGACTGCAAAATTCACTGTAAATGATATAAAAGGTTTCCATAACAGAACTAAAGCAAGTAGAACAAAGCTAATGAACTTGTAAAATTCTAGGACTAGCAAAGTTGCCTCTAAATTATATAAAAAATATTATATGAAAATTTACGTATTTCCATGACACGTAAAATTAAAGCTACTGAAACACAGCTCATGAAATTGTAAAATTTTAAAACTACAAAATTGACTCTTGATATGAAAAATATTATATGAAAGTATATTCATGATACATAGAGCAAGTAAAATCCTTAGAAACAAATATTACTCCAAAATCTAGAACAATTTTCAATAAACTTCAGTTTCCCCTTTCCAATTTAAAATTTGGTAATTTCTTTCCGTCCGAACGGCGGGAAATGGCTCCGCGAATTTTACGAGCAGCAAATAACGTAGGAGATCGAAGGGATTTATTTGCTCGCGGTAAGTAACCTCGGGACATCGAGGAAGAGATGACGAATCCGAGTTGTATTTGTCAAGCACCGTGTACAAGTTTCGAGTTTCTTGTCGCTCAAAGCGCCATCGTCTCCTCGCTTTATTCCTCGAGGGAACGGGTTTACGTGTGCCACGGATTGCCTGGACTAATCAGATTCGCTTGCCGACGATTCTTGGACAGAAAATTTCTTCTTTTTCAGTTCTCGGAGATCGTTTCGAGAGAAACGGATCAAACGACGATGGCCGGCGCGTTTCAAACGACTCCCCTTGGCGCGCTTCGGAACCGAGGAAACTATAAAAATGAATACCTCTTGCGTATAATCTTCTCCGATGGAATCTGCCGATCTTCTTTGCAAACGTTTCAGATAACTAGCTTTGTGGATTTATACGTTTATTATATGCAATGCTCTTTCAGAGGGAAATGCTCATAGTGAAACTTTCACAGTTTCATGCGTCGAATTTTCAACGCGCTAAATTTTCACGCGTGGCATTCTCAAGGCACCAAATTTTCACGCGTCGAATTCTCAGCGCGTCAAATTTCCACGCATCGAAATCTCAGCACACCAAATTCCCACGCGTCGAATTCTCAACGCGCCAAATTTCCACGCGTGGTATTCTCATCGCGCTAAATTTTCACGCGTGGCATTCTCAGGGCACCAAATTTTCACGCGTCGAATTCTCAACGCGCCGAATTTCCATGCGTGGAATTTTCAGCGCGCCAAATTTCTACGCGTGGAATTCTCAACGCGCCGAATTTCCATGCGTGGAATTCTCAATGCCCCTAATTCTCAGCGCATCAAATTTCCACGCATCGAATTCTCAACGCGCCAAATTTCCACGCGTGGTATTCTCAACGCGCTAAATTTTCACGCGTGGCATTCTCAGGGCACCAAATTTTCACGCGTCGAATTCTCAACGCGCCGAATTTCCATGCGTGGAATTTTCAGCGCGCCAAATTTCTACGCGTGGAATTCTCAACGCGCCGAATTTCCATGCGTGGAATTCTCAATGCCCCTAATTCTCAGCGCATCAAATTTCCACGCATCGAATTCTCAACGCGCCAAATTTCCACGCGTGGTATTCTCAACGCGCAGAATTTCCACGCATCGAATTCTCAACGCGCCAAATTTCCACGCGTGGTATTCTCAACGCGCCAAATTTCCACGCGTGGAATTCTCAACGCGCCGAATTTCCATGCGTGGAATTCTCAGCGCGCCAAATTTCTACGCGTGGAGTTCTCAACGCGCCGAATTTCCATGTGTGGAATTCTCAACGCCCCTAATTCTCAGCGCATCAAATTTCCACGCATCGAATTCTCAACGCGCCAAATTTCCACGCGTGGTATTCTCAACGCGCAGAATTTCCACGCATCGAATTCTCAATGCGCCAAATTTCCACGCGTGGTATTCTCAACGCGCCAAATTTCCACGCGTGGAATTCTCAACGCGCCGAATTTCCATGCGTGGAATTCTCAGCGCGCCAAATTTCTACGCGTGGAATTCTCAACGCGCCGAATTTCCATGTGTGGAATTCTCAACGCCCCTAATTCTCAGCGCATCAAATTTCCACGCATCGAATTCTGAACGCGCCAAATTTCTACATGTTGAATCCCTACGCGCCGAATTTCTATGTGTCAAATTCTCAACGTGCCAAATTTCCACGCGTCGAGTTCACAGTGAACATTGAAACAATTTCTGAAGAAAATGCTTCTTTATGTCACCGAATAAATATAGTCGAAACCTAACATTTGTGTTACTTTTGTTGCACTGTTTAAACGTTCTAATTTCTACCGACGTACCGAAACAGAATTAAGTGGTTATTGTGGAAACACGTGCGACGAGCACTGGCCCACAAACCCTTGAACAATGGTCAACGATTCGAAACCACAGTACGCGTTCATCGTTTACACAGAAGGTTTAGTACAATGAAACGATTCATTCCCTGCTTTTACCTCGTTTCGATCGGCCATTAGCGATGCAGCCCCGTTGGAAGTGATCGTTAAAGAACCCGATTTGCGTCTGGTTTAAATTATCTTTCGCCTGGATCTCATGGAGATCGAATACGTATTCGAAATAACGTGTCATAATAATTGAAATGAGATATGCATTGAGAGAAGAATTGGAGATCAAATTGCGATGAAGAATTCGAGCTCGTTAGACGTCGAAATAGAGTCGAGACTCTTGAGAAGATCTCTAAGCTAGGTGTAAGGTTCCGAAGCATTCTCCGACAATTTCTTCGTCTTTCTGCGCGAAAAGTTGGATTCTCGTTATCCGCAATTGCTTCCGATTATTCCTTCGTCGGCATCTGCTATTGGATCATCTAATTTAAGCTTTTAATCCATTCTCCGATGTCTTTCTTAATCAGTCGCTTTATTCCTGTTTGCTGAGACAACATAACCTAAACTTTTCATCATCTCGCATCTTGTTATAAAACAATTTCAGTCTGAAATTTCTAATTCCTCTTCTATTATTTTTAGTGGAGATCAGTTCTCGACTGTTTATTCATTTTGGTAGTTTAGATGTTTGATTTTTGGGAAGCTCTTTTAAATATTTTTGTCTTTGAATCTTGACACTAAAACTACCAATCCAAATAACTGCTCAAGTTTCTTATTATGAGGTATTTCCTTATTTCTTGAAATCAGTATTGATTTTCGTCAGATAAAGAATAAATGTACTAATTTATGTTTCGTTTGTTTATTTATTTTTTGAATTCATTTCCAATTTCAAACTAAATACATATTATAGGTTTAGCATTAAGAGTAGTACCAATTTAAGTAATCTCAGTTTAGTGAGTAAAGAAGTCAGTCAAAAAAGAAATGTATTCAGACAGGAAGATAACATGAAATATTTGAGAATGACACATTGATGATACTAAAGAGATTAAGTGTTTTATATGACTCATACGGTGCGTCATGGATTGAAAGAGACAAATAACGTCAAAGATTATACAATTTTTTCAAACCCCTTTCCAGATCATTAAATATAAAATTGTTCTACCATTTTGTCTGTTTCAGTATTCATCCTATGTTGGAGTCCATACATAGTGTTCGATCTGTTACAAGTCTACGGCTACGTGCCAGAAACTCAAACCAACATCGCAGTAGCCACGTTCATTCAGAGTTTAACGCCATTAAACTCGGCCGCCAACCCCATCATATATTGCCTTTTCAGCACGTCATTTTGTAAAACTGTACGGTGAGTAGGAAATATCGAGATTGTCAAACTTTAAATTGTGCTGTACTGCGTTTTCAATGAAGTGGAGGCTTTGAGAAGAATTACATCAATGTTTTAATATTAACATTTGTTTTCTAAATGAATATTTTTCTGGTTTTTCAAGTATGAATATTACCTTCTTAGTTCAAACAAATATTGCCTTTTAGTTGCAATTAAATATTGTCATTTTTTTCTAAATGTTACTCTCTTTGTTCAAACGAATATTATCGTCTTATATCAAATAAATATTGCCATCTAGTTGCAATTGACAGAATTACACATATTAATAGTTAAATAGTTTATTAAAACAGAAGACGTTACTTAATCAAATTCATAACAATAATATAAATAAAGGCGTACAACACAACGAAAAAAAATTGAATACACGTTGCAATATTGCTAACTTATTTGTAGCCTAAATAGATTCCAGTACCAACAGCAATTATTGTCATCTTTTCACAAATATTGCGATTATTTAAAAAAAATATATTATCGTTAACTGCAATACTAACGATGCGAAATTGCATTACAAAAAGAGTCCGCAACGATCCCGAATCTTCTTCCACAGAAATATGCAGGCGATCTCATGGGTCTCGGGATGGTGCGCGACGAATCCCCATCACTGTTTCGGCACCGGTGGTCCTAACAGTAGCAGCAGAACCACGGTGACAACATCGCTGACAGCGCATTCTTCGCGAAGAAGCGGTCACATCGCGATGCTACACTCCACCACCAGAAAACGAGTCATGGTATCTTTAGTATAAAAAAACGAACGACGCGAGTCTGTTTCCTGTCCAATAACATCAAGTCTCCTGCCTAATGAGAGCCTCTCTGAAGCTCCACGAGACAACGAGTATCGAGGTGGGTATCCACTTGTTACATGTACCCTGCGTATCGTCATTACGTCCCTGATATGTTAATGACTTCTTTGTTTCTCTTATCGGGGAGACTTTAATACATTCAGAGAAACTTGCTTGACTTTTTACTTTTTTTAATTGTCATTTTTTTTAGTTGTCATTTAAGGTGGACATTTTTTGTCATTTCTTTTGTATCGAATTTTGATGTACAAACCTCGTCTTGTGCGACAAGTGTATACTCACCTTAGCGTCTTCAAAATTATGTCCACAATTTGCACTGATGGAAACGCTTTTTCTGAAATGTAATTTCTACTTCTCTATCGTAATGAACCAATTGAACATTGGTATATTTCGTTGCTGTATGAAGCAGTTGTATGACACATCGAAAACATAATTTAGAAGACGACGTTGAACATAAGTACGTGGTCTGTTGCGAAAATAATGAGACTGAATTTTTTAAACATAGAAGTTCTGCATACTGTGACATCTATTTCTGTTCATTTTTTTTTTATTTAATAATTCTATTGTACTTAATGTTGTGTTCATCCATAGAATGATCCATTAATATTCTTTCGATGAAAGGAAAAAAAATGAAATTTATTTTAACAAATGAAAACTGTGGCACACATGACAAAAGATATCAGTGTCATTACTTTTCCTGCACACCACGTACATGTAAAATAGATTTTTTATTTACGTAATCAGTATTTCAGGCCTGACGTGTCGTCCAATGTCTTTCATCTTCCATCGCACTGTGATTTTAATCTACGAAATTTTTATACAAAATTCGCAGAGTTTTAACGATTTACCGCTCGAAAGTCTTAGAGCGCTTTTAAGTTGTACGTAAATAAAATTTAAGTAACCTCAGAAGTTAAGGTGATAATGGAGTATCAGAAAGTTTGAAACACACTTGTGAACAGTTTTGGAAGATTTCATAACCATCAAGGTTAATAATCGAGAATATGTTAATTTCTTAAACTCGAAATTTTAAATTATATAATTTTAGCAGTTTTCTCATACATGATGAAATGAACGAATTGATGTATCAATGTGCAGAAATTCAGGGCGTAAAGATTTAATGCGTGGAAATTCGGGATATAGAAATTCTAAGCGTAGAAATTCGACGCGTTGAGTATTTGATGTGCGGAAATTTGACACGTTGAGAATTCGACGCGTGGAAATTTGGCGCGCTGAGAATTCTTCGCGTGGAAATTTGGCGCGTTGAGAATTCGACGCGTGGAAATTTGGTGCCCTGAGAATTCCACGCGTGAAAATTTGACGTGTTAAAATTCGACGCGTGGAAATTTGGCGCGTTGAGAATTCCACGCGTGGAAATTCGGCGCGTTGAGAATTCCACGCGTGGAGACTTGGCGCGCTGAGGGTTCGGCGCGTTGAAAATTCGATGCGTGGAAATTTGGCGCGTTGAGAATTCGACGCGTAGGAATTCGGGGCGTAGAGATTCGATGCGTAGAAATTCGACGCGTGGAAATTTGGCACGTTGAGAATTCCACGCGTGGAAATTCGGCGCGTTGAGAATTCCACGTGTGGAGACTTGGCGCGCTGAGGGTTCGGCGCGTTGAAAATTCGATGCGTGGAAATTTGGCGCGTTGAGAATTCGGGGCGTAGAGATTCGATGCGTAGAAATTCGACGCGTGGAAATTTGGCACGTTGAGAATTCCACGCGTGGAAATTCGGTGCGTTGAGAATTCCACGCATGGAGATTTGGCGCGCTGAGAATTCCACGCGTTGAAAATTCGATGCGTGGAAATTTGGCGCGCTGAGAACTCGACGCGTGGAAATTTGACGCGCTGAGAATTCGACGCAAGGAAATTGAGCGCGCTGAAAATTCCATGCGTGGAAATTCGACGCGTGGAAATTTGATGCGCTGAGAATTCGACGCAAGGAAATTTGGCGCGTTGAGAATTCGACGCGTGGAAATTTGACGCGCTGAGAATTCGACGCCCGATATTTTTCACAATCTCCGCCATCGTAATATTTATATTTCGTAAACTCCTTTCTATAATCTCCATATGTAGCCGATCATAAAAATTTATGATCGAACTAGGTTGACGCTGCAGTCAAAGTGCTAACAAGCACTCCGAGACTTTCAGGGCGAGATCGTAAAAGCCATAACCGAAATTCGATTTAACGATCCCGTTAAATAATGCAGAGCCGTTAACGAAGCGTTAGACGTTCACAAAGATTCAGGAGGATGAAAGGAACATTAGTCTGGCAATCGATCAGCCTACGTTGGAAAATGATACGCTCAAAAGTATGTACATATATACATAACGAATGAACGACAGCTTCGTGTATATATACATTACGTGTGCAACCATAAATGTGTAATATATTCATGTATTCCATTGGTTGCGTTCGTCGTGAAAACGCCTCGGGTAATTTTGCTCGATCGACATTAACCGTGTTACGATTCCTCGATACCCACCACTTTGTACAGCTACGTCTTTGAAATCAACGATCGTCGGTTCTCGACAAAAGGCACCCTTCGAGGTGAACATGGACTTAGGGGAGGGTTTACGAATTTCGACCACCTTTGATATTCTCAGTAACGTCTCTCACATTTTACTATTTTGTACGATACATAGTTTAGGAAAATTATTGACAGTGTGGCAAAAATTCTCAAGTTATATTCTCATAAGAATCTTCACTTCACAAGATCGCTAATATCTCTTTACCTATCAGTATTACGACAAAAATAGTTATTACAGAATTTGTAGATCAGGAAATTCTCTATAAAAAACGTCATATGAGTTTCTGTCGTAGGAGTCACCGTTTTCATGTATGACACACATGTTTTCAACTGTCGCACCCACTGCTGCAAGAAAAGGTCACAACTCGATGTCCAGCATTTTCAATTATATTTTTTATAAACATATAAGTATAAATAATATGTAGAGTATTAGTTACAATTGAAGGAAGTTTTATAAAAAATTCTTTGTAGCTGTCTCATTTAAAATGTGGTCCAATATGTAGAATATTAATCACAATTGAAGTTAATTTTATAAAAAATTCTTTGTAGCTGTCTGATTTAAAATGTGGTCCAACTTTCCCCTACCTCCGCATTCACCTTGCACCATGTAAATTTTTTACAAAGAACTTCGCCGTTATCGTCACCGTTTTGCATCCACAACCTCGAGTGTGCATTTGGGATTATATGCTCGAATTTTAATTTTTACATTGCTTGAAATTCGGAACAGAGTGTGTAATTGTGTAAGAATAAATTGACGAAGAGTTAAGTGTTTAGGCAACGATAGATGGCACTGTATTTGTAACTCGTCTATTATTTATTGTATTGTATATTAACAACGAGGAAGTCTCTATGTCTTGTTACCACGTTCATATTTTCATTGGCGAAAGATATAATTTGTACATACTGTCCAATAAACTTATCTACGATGCGTGAAATGTTATTTTTTATTCCAACAGTTTTTCCCACGTCCCATATAACGAAATGATTCTTCGTGAATCGTCAGACTTTGAATTAAGCCGACTAATTTTCCAAGCGATTGGTTCCCTGAGTAACCGCAGTTGCCTGAATTACTTGGGGCACCCTCGCTGACAGATTCAGCGAACTTCGATGAAACTTTGAAAGTTTGAAGCGCATCTAGAAATAAAAGGTCTTGTCATTCACGGGAACGGTTAGACGGTGAGGTCTGAAGGTTCATACGTCATCTTGGAAATTAATCTTTGATATTAGAAGTCGAACCGAGGGAAGTAAATCAGAAGCAAACGAAGATGGAGATGTCTTGATACGATTGGAAATTCTTGAGGGAGGACGTCTTGGGGGATCTCGTCGTAAATTATTCAGAAATTCGTGAAAAATGGAGACTGTCGAAAATTGAACAAGACCTTCGTATTCCTAACCAGTTTGGCAGCTATGGCAAAGGTTCACTCTAACTACACTTTCGGATTTATTGTCTTGTGTTTTAATAATGCATGACGGAAATTAGTTTTAATCTTGTTTTATGGTGGAGTGAACGAATTGATGATATCAATGCGTGGAAATTTGGTACGCTGAGAATTCCACGCGTGGAGACTTGGCGCGCTGAGAATTCCGCGCGTGGAAATTTGGCGCACTGAGAATTTCACGCGTGGAGACTTGGCGCGCTGAGAATTCCACGCACGGAAATTTGGCACGCTGAGAATTCCATGCGTAGAAATTTGGCGCGCTGAGAATTCGACGCGTGGAGACTTGGCGCGCTGAGAATTCCACGCGTGGAAATTTGGCGCGCTGAGAATACCACGTGTGGAAATTTAGCGCGCTGAGAATTCCACGCGTGGAGACTTGGCGCGCTGAGAATTCGACGCGTGGAGACTTGGCGCGCTGAGAATTCCACGCGTGGAAATTTGGAACACTGAGAATTCCACGCGTGGAAATTTAACGCGCTGAGAATTCCACGCGTGGAAATTTGGCGCTCTGAGAATTCCACGCGTGGAGACTTGGCGCGCTGAGAATTCCACGCATGGAAATTTGGCAGGCTGAGAATTCCACGCGTGGAAATTTGGTGCGCTGAGAATTCCTTGCGTAGAAATTTGGCGCGCTGAGAATTCGACGCGTGGAGACTTGGCGCGCTGAGAATTCCACGCATGGAAATTTGGCACGCTGAGAATTCCACGCGTGGAAATTTAGCGCGCTGAGAATTCGACGCGTGGAAACTTGGCGCGCTGAGAATTCCACGCATGGAAATTTAACGCGCTGAGAATTCCACGCGTGGAAATTTAGCGCGCCGAGAATTCCACGCGTGGAAATTTAGCGCGCTGAGAATTCCACGCATGGAGACTTGGCGCGCTGAGAATTCCACGCGTAGAAATTTGGCGCGCTGAGAATTCCATGCGTAAAAATTTGACTCGCTGAGAATTCCACGCGTGGAGACTTCGGTAAATCAGAAGCAAACGAAGATGTCTTGATACGATTGGATCCTTGTGGGAGGACGCCTTGGGGTCCTCGTCGTAAATTATTCAGAAATTCGTGAAAAATGGAGACTGTCGAAAATTGAACAAGACCTTCGTATTCCTAACCAGTCACTTTGGCAGCTATGACAAAGGTTCTTGAGAGAGAAAATGGCTGACGTGTAAACAAAATTAACTTTCCTTGTTTTTAAGACAACTCGCAGCATCAGTAGACTGTTTCGACTCATATAGAATAAGTATTGTAATGACAAAATGAAAGTGTACAAGTATAAACAGCTTTAGTCTTCATTATTCACATTTTACAAATAATCAAATATCATTATTCAGAAGAAGAAGGTATTTTTACAACAAATAACCATCGATATATGAATTATAGTCTTCCTGATTTTTTCCCATAACCGAAGTATCTCACCTTTGGCATTATCTATTCGCGCAATTAATCCGTCGAAGTAAATTGTCGATCCACCCGCTTTCCCTTCCGCTTTACATAATTCGGCTGGTCATCGCTCGAGCTCGTAAATTCTTTACGACACCATACCACACACACGGTCTCGGAATCGCAAGTAAAAAGATGGCACACGCCACGCTACCGAAGAATAAAATTTCTTCGCGTTCCTCCATTTCCTTTTACGGCCTACGTTGTGTACCGGCTGTAAAATGCAACGGCCAGGCGGCGCCATGATAAGTCGGAGATGCCACTGGAACGATGGTTTCGCCTTTCTCATTGTCACTTATTTACTCGTATCCTCGCTGGAACGATCTCCGGCGATAAACCGGCTCACAATTAACCCTTCGAAGACGGATGCTCTGGAACTGACACGGATGCTGGCTCATTTTCACTCGTAACTAAAACGTCGTTATGCGACCGGGTCAAGGATGATTTGTGTATGACGTCTCAAATAATTTCTCACGGGTCTCGATGACCTGTACAGCCTCTTTCATAAGTTTTACTTTTACCAGCTAACTGTACACAATTCGTTTACTGTGATCGTATGCTTCGCGCTATACTTTATTTTTAACGTGTAACTTTACAGATGAGGTTCAATTTTTTAGTATTTTAGTATTATAGTATTTTAGTATTTTAGTACTTCAGTGCTTCAGTACTTCAGTGTTTCAGTATTTCAGTATTTCAGTGTTTTAGTATTTTTTAGTATTTTACTTTATTTCTATTTTAGAAATTTGGCGCGTTGAGAATTCGACGCGTAGTAATTCGGAGCTTAGAGATTCGATGCGTAGAAACTCTACGCGTAGAAATTCGACGCGTGGAAATTCGGCGCGTTGAGAATTCCACGCGTGGAGACTTGGCGCGCTGAGAATTCCACGCGTGGAGACTTGACACGCTGAGAGTTCGGCGCGTTGAAAATTCGATGCGTGGAAATTTGGTGCGTTGAGAATTCGACGCGTGGAAATTCGGCGCGTTGAAAATTCGATGCGTGGAAATTTGGTGCGTTGAGAATTCGACGCGTGGAAATTCGGCGCGTTGAGAATTCCACGCGTGGAGACTTGGCGCGCTGAGAATTCCACGCGTGGAGACATGGCATGCTGAGAGTTCGGCGCGTTGAAAATTCGATGCGTGGAAATTTGGTGCGTTGAGAATTCGACGCGTGGAAATTCGGAGCGTAGAGATTCGACGCGTGGAAATTTGGCACGTTAAAAATACCACGCGTATATAATATACTTTATTATATTCGATGACAGATGTATACTTCAGATTTTGTATATCGACTTATACCAACTTAACTCATGACTTCATTCACTTTTATCGACTTGTATCAACGTCATGTTTTGGGTGTGTATATCAACTTTGTATTAACTTCATATTTAGTATGTGTACATTAATTTTATATCAACTTCGTATTTCATATGTGCATATCAATTTTATGGAAACTTCATATTTTATACATGTATGCAAGCATTAACTTCGTATTTCATATATGCATATCAATTTTGTGTGAGTTTTATATTTTATACATGTATGCAAGCATTAACTTCATATGTTATATATGGATATCAATTTTATGTGAACTTCATATTTTGTACTTTTATACAAACTTTAACTTCACATTTCATATATGCATATCAGTTTTATGTGAACTTCATGTTCTGTACATGTATGCAAACTTTACATTAACTTCATACGTAGTTGCTTTTACTAAAAACAATGAACAGAATGTATGGGTCTATTACAGAAGATATTTTCATTTTTGATCGGTTTTTGATGGGTCGTCGATCGGTTTCAATATCGATTGCAAAGCTATTAAAATACCTAGTACTTGACGAAAAATTTTGCTGTGAGAAATTCCATTCTCTTCAAATGGCTTTTCGAGTATCGACAACTGTAATTCATCCGGAATCTCTTCAAGTCTAATGAATCCACCAATTGGATTTCGATCAGCTTCGAATTACCACGATTAATCTCGATACCGATGTACCTGCTGCCCTGCAGCGAATTCTAATCAATTTAAATGCTATTCGAGCTGTTCTCTGATAAGTTCTGTAATGCCTTGAGTATCCTATTGAAATCGGAAATTGAAAGGAATCTTTGAAACAGTAGATACATGTAGGACATCGGAGTTAATATTGAAGTTCGTCAAAATCTTTTGGTTAACGAGTTTGAAAGTAACTACGTACTGAAGGATATAGATAATCAATTATTAATTTATAATTAACGAGAGTCAATGGATCAGTGAATCCATACGTCTCTTCACGATGACGCATGAAATCACAAAGAATGAACTTAACTTTGCGTTTGAAGTAGGTCTCAACAGATAGATTCATTTTGCCAAGTTCGAACAAAAGATCATCGATGTTCCAAAATCATAATAGAAAATTTCAGAGTGATAAAGGCACATCTGTCACCTACAGAACCTTTCCACACTAAAATAAAATCCTCACAAATTTCCTTTTAACACAAGAAGAAAATCACCATTTCAAGATCCAAATGTCCGAAGGAATCTCGTGGAATCACAAACCTGATCCCAACTTCGTCCTAAAAAATCTCGACTCACTCGTAATAAGAGCAAAGATACCAATTTAAGAAACTCAGACTAATTTAAGAAACTCGTCAGAAGAATTTAAAAATCGCAAAATGTCCTGCTTGCACTATCAATCGATGGATCCATCGAGGGAGAGACCCTACTACGATGGCCAGTACAACAGTTACTCTTCCTATACTCCACGGACTCAAACCCCGGACACTTATCGAGGTACTTTTATCATAAGCTTCGCTCAAAATATATCGATCACGACCATTAGATGTGCTTCGAATCGCAGGATATTACTCCAGTTGGAGAATGGCCGAGCATCAAGGGAACTTTGAAACACCCACTGCAGGTAAAATGAAATTCTCAAAGGAAGAGTCTTCAATGCGATCCTTTGAGGCGTGCGATTTACTGCCTGCGAATATACCTACACGTATGAATACTCGAAACATGAAAGGAAGGTACATACGTTTCAATGGTTTGCGATCCGACATTGGAAAGAAGGCATTTTCCTACTGGTTTGCTTTTTGATACCATGTTTCGCACCTCTGATACGTTTGACGTTAGCTTGTGCAAAGGTCAAATTAGGTTAGGAAATATAGGCTGTAAATGTTGGTGATTTGGTATTTTGTATTTTTTATTTTGTGAAATTGATTTAATTTGCAGTGTGGTTTATTTGCTAGGTCAAGTAGAAATAATCAGAGTTGCAATATTAATAGATGAAGAAAATTGAAATGTTTAGTCAATTTGGTTTTTGTTTTATGAGATTGATTTAGCAATTTGCACTATGGTTTGTTAGGTCAGTTAAAACTAATCATAGCTACTATATTAAAGTAGACAAAGTTAAAATTTTATGTCTATTTGATTAGACTTATTTTATGAGATTGATTTAACCCTTTGCATTATGATTTATTAAGTCAGTTAAAACTAATCACAGCTACAATATTAAAATAGACAAAGTTAAAATTTTATGTCTATTTGGTTAGACTTATTTTATGAGATTAATTTAACCCTTTGCACTATGATTTATTAAGTCAGTTAAAACTAATCACAGCTACAATATTGAAACAGACAAAGATAAAATGTTGTGTCAATTAGGTTCAACTTATAAGATTTATTTTATAAGATTGATTTTATAAGATTGATTTTATAAGATTGATTTTATAAGATTGATTTTATAAGATTTATTTTATAAGATTGATTTTATAAAATTGATATTATAAGATTGGTTTTATAAGCTTGATTTTATAAGCTTGATTTTATAAGCTTGATTTTATAAGATTGATTTTATAAGCTTGATTTTATAAGCTTGATTTTATAAGCTTGATTTTATAAGCTTGATTTTATAAGATTGATTTTATAAGATTGATTTTATAAGATTGATTTTATAAGATTGATTTTATAAGATTGATTTTATAAGATTGATTTTATAAAATTGATTCTATAAGCTTGATTTTATAAACTTGATTTTATAAGCTTGATTTTATAAGCTTGATTTTATAAGATTTATTTTATAAGATTGATTTTATAAGATTGATTTTATAAAATTGATTTTATAAGATTGGTTTTATAAGCTTGATTTTATAAGCTTGATTTTATAAGCTTGATTTTATAAGATTGATTTTATAAAATTGATATTATAAGATTGGTTTTATAAGCTTGATTTTATAAGCTTGATTTTATAAGCTTGATTTTATAAGATTTATTTTATAAGCTTGATTTTATAAGATTGATTTTATAAGATTGATTTTATAAGATTGATTTTATAAGATTGATTTTATAAGATTGATTTTATAAGATTGATTTTATAAAATTGATTCTATAAGCTTGATTTTATAAACTTGATTTTATAAGCTTGATTTTATAAGCTTGATTTTATAAGATTTATTTTATAAGATTGATTTTATAAGATTGATTTTATAAAATTGATTTTATAAGATTGGTTTTATAAGCTTGATTTTATAAGCTTGATTTTATAAGCTTGATTTTATAAGATTGATTTTATAAAATTGATATTATAAGATTGGTTTTATAAGCTTGATTTTATAAGCTTGATTTTATAAGCTTGATTTTATAAGATTGATTTTATAAGATTGATTTTATAAGCTTGATTTTATAAGCTTGATTTTATAAGATTGATTTTATAAAATTGATATTATAAGATTGGTTTTATAAGCTTGATTTTATAAGCTTGATTTTATAAGCTTGATTTTATAAGATTGATTTTATAAGATTGATTTTATAAGCTTGATTTTATAAGCTTGATTTTATAAGATTGATTTTATAAGATTGATTTTATAAGATTGATTTTATAAGATTTATTTTATAAGATTGATTTTATAAGCTTGATTTTATAAAATTGATTTTATAAGACTGATTTTATAAGACTGATTTTATAAGATTGATTTTATAAAACTGATTTTATAAGATTCGAAAGGAACCGTTGTACCGCAATATTAACAGCAATTTGATAATGACTAATTAGGAGCTTAACAGGCGAAAATTTCATTACTCTGTATGTTCGCTTAATTAAGCGTATAATTGCTACCCGACTAATAGAGTATGCGAATAACGCAGGTTCGAATATTGGAGATTCAGAGCTAATCCTTTCGCTATGTAATGTTCGATCAAAAAGAGCTGACGCTACCGTATCTGCAGTTCGTGAAATTCTTGCAATTTATTGCTTCAAGTATAATTTATTTCGCTGTAAATTTTAGGGTGGTCGATTTATTTTATTATCTTGCGTTCAGAGGATATTTTTAGAAAATTAGTGTTGGTTATTGTATAATAACTGGAGTGAAGCCACAAGTTATAATATAAATATGGTATTTTTAGGTTATAAGTATAAATAGAAAAATCCTTAAAATCATGCTAATAATAATTTCAAACACATCAGAATAATTTTTATGTTACTGTAAAGTCAGCAATAACAACTACTATAAATTTAGCTCAACTAAAAGTAATTATAAATTTAAGTTAAACAAATAACAAACAAAATTAACCAAATTAACAAACAAAAAGTACTCAATATGACACTGACCAAAAAAACTTGCAACCTTCCTATCACAAGTTTCTCACTAAATATGCCTATTACAATTACATAAATTAATCAAAGTTTTCTTGCAAGCAAAAGGCGACACGTACTCCGACATCCGAAGTCAAACCGGAAGAAGCACGTACAAACAGGAAACGTTACTGCACGGGGACCAGATCGCCATCGATAAAATGCAAACGAAAATGAAATTCCTCGAGAACAGCAATATTGTAATGCAAACTCGTAATCAGAATCTTATCACCGAAAACAAAGCCCTTGCATCCCAGTGAGTATTGAATGCCTGAACAATGGGCTTGCTTAATCGATATTCTCTTCAACTTGCATTCGTATAGGTCAGTCGAAAAAGGATGCTTTTCGTTGCATCGGCAATTTCAACGTGCTTCAAACTTTTTTGTATTTCTAAACTTTTCGGTCGATACGTTCATATATGCTTGAAAGTGTTATGTGTTCATACTTGACTTATGAGCCTTTCCACGCCAGGACGTCAACTTTGTTTAAATTTTTCAATATTTTATGACAAATTTATGGAATTAAAAAAAATATTTTAAAATGGCACAATTCTTTGTGAATGAAACAAAAAAGAATTTAGGTAAATCGGTTAAGTGGTTGCTGAGAAAAAAATTCGTGAGTGAAGCCTATTTTTATGAAAGTGAGCAAAAATTGCAGAGTTTGGAGATGCATTTTGAAATGACAAATTTTTTAATTTCGAAATTACCGTATTTGTTCTTTCTTTGCAAGAACTGTAAACAGAATTGTAGAATTGAGAAGCTAATTTATAATCAAAAATTCATTGCACGGTAAATTTAATATTTCATTGCAAAGTATCGTTTGACAGTGCAATATGAGAACCTTATTTTCATGAACATTCATAATTAACATTACATAATTATGAAACAGAAATGTATTAAACGAGAGGGTGTTTTCGTTGGTAACTGAACTTTCCACCCACACGTGCTTTGTACATGTAGCGGATTAAATAACATTTTCTGCATATAGAAGATAATGACCTCATCTCGCTTGGAATATTTTTATCTGACCACTTCTTCTTTCATTTCAGGAGCTTAATTTCTAACATTATTATGACTGGGTTATACACTGCAATTTTCTTTGTTAATATTTAAGTATTTTTCTTTTGAAATGCAGCAATAAATTGTTCATAAATTAATAACTATGTAAAATCATTTGTTAAATTTACTTAATTATAGCAATGATACAACACGTTCTCGTTATATGGCCATTTCAGTACTTTTCTAATAATTGTATATCACAGAGAGTCACAAAGTCAATCAAAATATATACTCATCTATAAAATTTATAAAATATTTGCATTTTCACAGCACCATCAGAAACAACACACTCAAAGTCTGTTACAAATAAAATAATATTAAAATACCGAAAACAATAAATGTTGTAAAATAATATTCTTTGATTAGAAATGTCTCCGATGTTCATATAAAAATTTTGTTGCAAGATTGAAAGAGGAACAGACCGAGATAAAAAAGCTTGAAAAAATGATTGCATCGTTACGAGAAGAACTCGACAATGAAAAATTGAAAGTGGAGCAAATAAAGGAGCAAGCGGAACAAGCCAGTGTACAAATATTTACGCGTGCCTTAACGCGCTCGAAACTGAAATTTTACTTTGATTGTAGAAAAAGAACGCATCCATGCTGAAAGCCAGCGGAACCTCGACTACGAACATCGTATCCAGGATCGATCGAGGGATACAAATTTGGGCGGTGTGCATGGGATGCCAGAGGAAGTTGGAAAGTTGCGAGAAACAACCCCCCACTGTTACTATTACCAAGTAAACTTTTTTAATCCATCTTTTACCTAACGTTCTCTTTCATCAATTTTTTTATTACACTGATTCAATAAGCTAATTAATTAGACTAATACCATTATATTTTGCGCAAAGTTTTTATATTTTACGAACTCAGGTTATTAAAAATTAATTAGGTTAGCTCGATTACATTACTGTCGTTTACATGATAGCAATACTTTTAGCTTGTCAATAAATATTGGATTTACTTTTAGTTTTATTAGAAAGTTTGACCGCCATTATAAGATCCTTCCGTATTAACACAAAATGGCGGATTATGTACAGGATTCTTACAAACACATCGTTCCCTAAAGCTGAAAGACTGAAACATGCGTGAAAGGAATGATATTTTATTTGAAAGAAACGTTACAGAGATCAACTCTGATTTTTCAAATATTTTTCTTACACGGACCGTATATTTGAAACATTATATTGTTTCCGTGCAGACAAGACTTGAGTTTGTATTTCTTGAAACATTCTGTTTCAGATCTGAGTTGGAAGTATTAGAAAAGGACATGCAAACTTTACGGGACACCATAATCGCTAGGGAGGAAGCATGGGACAAGGCTATGGAACGGGAACAGAACTATCGACAACAACTGACGCGATTAACTACAGAAACGATCACGGCTCGCCATCTTTCCGAAACGCGCCACGAGGAGGTCAAAACGATGTCGAACGTATTGTCGGTAATGTGAAACTATTAGTCAGAATTGTTTGACTAATTATTGTTAAAAAATTACAATATTAAATACTTAATATTAAGTGGAGTACTTAATATTGTTGGATAAACACTTTAGTTAACATTGCATTTCTCTGGACATATAATATTCAAATATAGAAATCAATGTCTAAATATCGAAACGTAAAATTATCTACCTAAATGTTAATATCTTCTTAATTACAGAAAATCGATTGCTTCTTCCCTTATAATAATTTGCTCACTTTTTCTCTTAATTCTTATCGGCCTTCCTTGACACATTTCTTTTGATGAAGTTTAATTAAATCCATTTGAATTCTTCAGGAGAAGGAGTCGGAATTGAAGTGTCTTCAGAAAGAAAATCTTTACCTGGACAAATTGATAACAAAGCTGTACAGTTGCTGTCTTAGGTAAGACACCTATTTTTGAAATCAAAAATGAAAATAAAATTAGAACACGTTTTATTAAAATAGACTTATTTTACTGAAATCGAGATTTGTTTAAAATTAACCAATCAAGATTTGCTCAAAATTATCAACCAATCAAGATCTGTTCAAAATTATTAATCAATCAAGACTTGTTTAAAATTATCAACCAATCAAGATCTGTTCAAAATTATCAACCAATCAAGATCTGTTCAAAATTATCAACCAATTAAGACTTGTTTGAAATTATCAATCAATCAAGATTTGTTCAAAATTATTTAAGATCGAAGACCAATAGTTCTAAAATTCAGCGAAACTTGGAGATATTGTATAATAATTTTACTTAGTCAAAGTTTGGACTAGACGTAGGCTATACATTCTTAAGATGTTCGCTCCAAGGAATGCACAAGCATTCTATCTAGTCTGTTAGATGGTTCGAGAGAATTACTCAGTTCGGCAATTCGTTGGTAGTTTCCTTCGGTATGTTATACTACAAATATTTTTGGAAAAATACCAATGGAGTGGTAATAGAATTTGCCAATCACAGTGTAACTTTAGCTGAACTTAGGAACATCTGTGAAACTAAACTCATAAAGTATACATACTAGACAATTATTTAAAATGTTGTCTTTGATAACATATGTCATATCTCAAAAGATGAGCTGCATCAACAGAGAAACTAGCATCAAACATTTGCTGGAAAATAATAGTAAAGTAAATTCTGGAGAAACATGTGCAATTATTCTGTATTTAAAAATTACGACAAGAGAACACAGCATCAAATTTTTTTATATAGAAATTGAATCTTGAGTCGAAACTTTGAGTCAAACTGATTGGTAGTTGCAGTGTTAAAAGATACATATTCATTAAAAAAAAAAGAATTTGACATACGTGCAAAATAAATCTAACTTCTGATAATTTGTCAGACAATTCTGCAACCCTTAAAAGTTCAAAGACGTTTGTATTTCCAAAGATATTTACAGGGCAAAATACGACAGAAATAGAGGGTTAACAGCTGTTCTAATCAACGTAAGGCAAAGCGCAATAAACGTAAGCACGTAACAATTAAAGGAGAACAAAAGAGATTAGTCGGAGTGGGTAATACATTAGAGAGTGGTGGACAGTGGGTAGCGAAACGAAAAGGAAAAGCGTAGGCAAAATTGTCAGATCGCAGCGTAGTTTCTCGCTTTTTGTCAGGGTCTCGCATCGTAACCCTCTATCGCTTAAACCGAGCTACACTCTTCGCATTTTAGTCGTTTCATTAGCGAAATGTCCGCCGTAATGTACCACGGAGAATGCCGCTTCAAATTTCACGTAACGAGATGCGAGCTTCCTCCATGCCAGACACCCTGGGATTCCCCTTTTCACTCTCTTTATTTTCTCCTCGCATCTTTATCTTCCGATGCATAAAGGATCGCGTTAAATGCACCGGAAATTTCGTCTCTATGTTTCCTTTCGGTATCTTTTAGTCGATTTATGTCCTGTTATTTGTTGGACAAAATACGCAGGAAAGGAACTTTTTAAAGGGTATAGCCGGATAAGGTGGTCAAATGTGCCCTTGAATCAAATGAGAAACCCAATTTGCCAGTCGGTAGCATATTCAAAAACGTCTCACACCAAGTTTCAGCCCCCTATCTCATCCGTGGGGGTAGGAAAAAAACGAAATTCCAGTTTTTTATTTTTTACAACTACAATTTGCGATAAAAAATTCTGCAAAAATTCTGAGATATTGAGGTACTTGTAGCCTATATTACAGAATTTTTTCAGATTTTTTGATCGCAAATTGTAGTTGCTAAAAATCAAAAACCGAAAAATTGAGATTTTTTAGTGAAGATATTGGAGTACTACTTTTATATTAATGTGGTAGTTACATATTAGCATTCCCCAATTATTAGGTTAATTATTCCCTAATTAAGAATCCCTCATTTTTTTCAGACTTTTAGCTGAGGTGCGCCATAGTTAAAAAAGTCAAAAACCAATACATTCCTTACTCCTTTTTTCCAGAGAAAAAGAAGTGTTCAAAGCTACAATAGCAAACGAGATGAACGAGAAGGATATAAAGTTCGTGGAAGAATTAGTCCGCCGAATGACCAACGCGAAGTCAAAGCAAAAACCAAAATCAAAGAGCGCTTGCTTCGAGAGGTCCATGCATTCGGGTGTTCACCAAATAATCAGTCCACGCGATAAAAGTGCAAGGACAATGAGGGATCAGACTTCGTCCAGAGATTCCAAACGATAAGATCAATTTTTAATAGAAATTTGCAGCAGTGAAATTTTATATCGAACGCTATGTAAAATTGACGGGTGCCATAGTTTTAAGTGTCGAAGGAGGCAGGTCGATTTGGACCTGGGCTGTTAAAATATACGTTAAAAAAATTTTATTGTTCTATGTAACAAGTGTTAGTATTTTTATTTCTATTCTAATTGTAGAAATGAAACAATTTGTATATTATTTCTATAACTGAATTCGCAACTTGTAGGAGTTGCGAAAGTAGCTTCAATCGATATGGTAGTTTGGGAATTCCTTTTTATCAAAGGTCATAATTTCAGTGTAAGTTTGATAATAATTTGGTAACGTCGAAGTGAGTCTAAACTTAATTAGACTTGCACTCTGATGCAATTTGATGCATATTATAGTGAATTAAGCTAATAAAATCAATTTTAATTGAATTTTAAAAAAAAAATAGAACATGTGGCGCCATCTCTCCGGCGAACAGGGTGAACTACACACTTTTGAAACTGCACTTTAATTAGTTCACATCTTCTACCACCAGGTGGCAGCACATTAGACAAAAAAAAAATAGGGTAATTAGAATCAACCTAAGATTGGTTAAAAATTAATAATATTTTAGTAACGTTAATGCAGTTCAAAGTTAATTGGTCTTGTACTCCAATGCAATTCAATTTATATTATATTCAATTAAGCTAATAAAATCCACTATACCGAAACGAACTGGACACGTAGCGCCGTCTAGTGGTGGTTTGAGGGAACTAACGAAATTGCAGTTTCAAAAGTGTGTAGTTCACCCCGTTCGCCGGAGAGATGGCGCCACTTATTCCATTTTTTTTTTTTTAAATTCAATTAACATTGATTTTATACATTAATATGCTATGTATTTATTATGTATTCATTAATATTGACTTTGTGCTATTTGCAATATATATTACACGGGTCTGAGGATGTAAATTATGTGATTAGAACAAGTTGCACACTATAGTGTACCTCGTCGATAATATAGGGAATGACATAAGAATTACAACAAATTTTGAACAAAGAAGAGCTTATTGGCCAAATTTGGTTGATATCGGAATATGACGATTTTCCAAAGTTTCATCTTTCTTTTCATAAACTTTCTTACCATTGGAATCATATAATCAACTGTCGGATATGTAGAATTCTACAAAATAAGAGCAGAAAGTTGTGTAATTAAAAATATGTACCAAAACACTTTCCATCGTGAAAGATTATGAAACTGAACAAATATAAGCATTTGGAGATTTGGAAATTTAAAAGGCTGAAAATTAGGAAATTTAAAAATGTGGATACTTAGAAATACATAAAGTTGAGAATTAGGAAATTTGTAGATTTGAAAATGAAGGCTACTAAATCATGGAATTTATAAATTTGTAAATTAGAAAATCAAAAAATATATATATTCAAGACATTGAACCCAAGAAATTATGAGATGTAGACACTTAAAAATTTCCAAATTTTCCAATACAAAACTAGAAAAGTATTTGCAAATCCAAAAACTCGCACTAGAAATATAACATCTCTATAACCAGTGTCAGCCTAACGATACAAAACAGTAACATGACTCTCCATGGCAATATACCGATAAGAACCGGCAATTTAACGCGAGTCTACTGTACCATGCCATCACTAGTACCAAAGGGGGGCTTAGCAGGTAAAAAATTCCTGTTGAATGCCAGGTGAAATGTCAGTCGATGCACCCACGTGATTCCGCAGCGCTGCGACTTGGCTAGCCGGCTGTTCTCGGATACTGGATAATAAAAAGCTGTTCGTGCCACTTGGCGCATTCGTATCTGTCAGTCGCGGCGATTAAACGATGCCGAACAATATTTGATCGCGCGCGATCGAGCAAACACCGATTAGTACCGTTAGATCGTGATCGTCGTCCAAACGTTCGCGTCGTCAAAAGTCGTCCAGAGGTTCGAGGAACGAAACACCAGGTACCTCCGGAAAACGCGATTGTTCTTTGCTTCTTGTACCGTGACGGTTGTTCGACTTCTCTCTTCCTTCGGATGCTTCTCTTTGTATCATACTTTTTATTACCAATTTTGACCCTTTGATGAACTTATGAGGAAAGTCATATTAATTTATAAGTATTAAAAGTTTACGAGTCACAAGTTTGCAATACACAATCTTATGGATTTATAAATTCTGTGTTTTTGACAAGAAATTTTATAAGTTTTGTAACTTCCTGTAATCTGTAACTTACTTACTGTATTTTATTTACTGAGAGTTTCTTCGTGTTGTCGAATTTCTTTCAACTGATGTTTGAACTAAAATTGTTCCTTGAAGGCAAGGTTACACCTTGATAACTTAGCTCTATAGCTTCAAGCTTATATTTGTATCTTTATTAAATTATTACTAACCTATCTCTATCGTAGATTCGTAATCGATTAGAACAATATTTCAAGTGTTGACCTTGAGAGACCTTGATACGTCGCCTCATCATAATGCACGATGCAACATTAGGTGAAGGACGTGTTCCGAGGCTGACCTCGGATTCTCGAAATAACTCCGCGATCCCCGCCGTCGTAATTGTATTTTTACCAATTTACCGAAAACTCGTCAGAAAAAATGGGGGACGGGAATTTTCATTACTCGCAAGGCGAAATGCAGTATATTGAATTTTTAGCGTTCTACTTTCTCCCAGCTCGTTGCACATCGTTCGTAAACATTTCTCTGAAATTAAGGATGCTCGTTAAGTTTCTCAGCGACGCTGCACGGAGCGGTTCCTCCTCGCGCGACTTTCGAAGCGTGCCACCTAACCGCTTCTTGTTTTTTGCTCCTCGCGTTCACTTTGCCTGCAGCTGAGACGATGGACGAGTGGTTCTGCGATCGCGAGACCCTCAAGTACGACGAAGCCTGCGTCAATCTGCGGACGAACCACGAAAATTCAGACGTTTGGCTCTATTTGCTCTCCACGGACTGCGCGCTGGTGAGTCACGCTACTACTCTTTTTGCACCTTGTCACGTGTTTCGCATACTTTTACCTTTCCGTGGCACGGTTCGATTGACTTTCCAGTAATTTCGCGGTCTGCATATGGACTGCTCGTTTAATAATATTCTACATTGCACTGTGGGCAAGTTTTTTAAAAATTATCGATTTTTGTTTTGGGTGATTCAAAGGGGATTTTTGGGGGATTCGAAGATACAAGAAAATGCTGTTATCTACAAATTATAATATTATACTGGTTTAGTATGGGTACAATTATGTACGTAATACATGTGTGACAGTAGGTACATGTGTGATGGACATTCATGTACAATTAGACTGTTCTACATATGTGTATGAGTTCATAGATGTACTCACAGAAAATATTCCTACTTCCAAAATAAGAATACATGTACATGTGTACATCATTCATATGTAGACATCGTTCGGAAACTTGTTAGCAACGTTACCTATAATTCTACGCAAAATAAAATTCTTGAAAGAAATTCTTTTCTAATAAATTTTCTATTTTATTCCTCTAAAATCAACATATGAAAAATTGCTGAATTAACTATTCACCAATAACAGGAGACATTAAAATTATACATCAAGCTAAAGAATTTCGATGCTGACTTTCGATGTTTGATTTCTCAGACAGCCTTAAAATAACTCACTTATCAAGATTTATTAATCAACATCAAAATTATCAGTGATTGAATTAAGTATCAGAGGAATATTGACTAACTTATTGCAGTGTCCATTTGCCAGGGCCAAGCAAATAATAGCGAATGCAAATACCAGCATAATAGTTGACACCGTCAGGCCAACAACTTTTAGGGTATTGGAGGCTGAAGACCCCGATGAGTTTGTATCAGCAAAAAATACGAGGTACTGTAATTTATGAAGGGGGGTTTCTAGTTGGATATTCGATCGCATTCCATTCGCATTTTTCCACGTTGCAGTAACGTGATCTGCGAGCTAACTCCGAACTTGGGACAATTTGGTGTGTACGACTTCACGGTCCAAAATCGAAGTTGCGATATAAAGGTTTTGAACGAGCCAACTTATCCTTATACAGGTAACTGTACAATTTTGTTTGAGTGTAAAATTTTGTTCAAGTGTGAAATTCTGTTCAGTATCTGTTACTCTAAAGGTTAAAAACAAGATAAAATTATGTTTCGATAAAAAAACAATCACTCAGAACATATATTATGTTCAGAACATACATTATGAACGATAAATACAATTTATTCTAAACATTGACAGTGGGTTAATAATACCAGTAATATTTACTTGACCAACTAGAGATAAGAATATCAGAGCAATCAGTGCTTTCAATTAATTTTATCAAGATACAAATATGTCGATTTTGATTTAAATTCAGATACGTTTACGAGATTTTTCCATGGATTTAGAAGTATGTGTTGTATAATGTGTTTGTGATTTTTAGAACTTTTTGTTATTATCGGAGTTTTGGTGCTCGTTCTATTTGGACTGTCTGGTTTGAAGTTATTATGGCACGCTTGCAAGAAGAAGTGCATGAAACGTCAGGTGGACGACACAGCGAGGCAACCTGTAAAACGTCGAGTGAAAGCAATCGATACGGTTCGAGGGTAAGATCTCTGGAAATGTGGACTACAGTAGACTCTCGGTATAGTGTCACCATTTGCACTTAACGATTCTGTGAAATTTTCTTTGGATGACATTTCATGCATGGTATCTTGAAATCCCTGCATTCTCAAATTCTAAAATTCCAATTCCATTTTCCAGTCTTCAAATCTCTAAATTCCCGTATTCTCAAATGTCAAAGATCGCCTGAATTCTCAAATTTCCAACATTATAAACTCTGAAGTTGCCAAATTCCCAAATCTTTAAATCCCCAAATCCTCAAGTTCTCCAGTCTTCAAATTCACAAACCCCCAAGTTCTCAAATTTCCAAATTCTGAAATCCTCAAAAACTAAAGTTTCTAAACTCTCAAATCTGTGAATTCCCAAGTTCCCAAACTTCCAAATCTCCAAACTATCAAATCCTCAACTTCTGCCACCATTAGCACTTCCAAATCTCTGAATTCTTCTCGAGACAAAATTTTAGACACTTACATTATATCATAAAATTTGATGTTGCAGGGCCAGTACACTGTTAATGATATTCGTCAATGACGGATCAGGTGGTTACAAAACCTTGGGGCATGCCACTTGGAACGGTTTACTCCCAGGAGACTTATTATTCCCTTGTTTCATTTGGATCATGGGGGTGTGCATCCCCATTGCCTTGGGTAGTCAGTTGAAGCGAATGGTACCCAAACACGTGATATTATACGGTATACTTAAGGTAACTATTTGCACATAAATGTACTAGTTGACAACCTCTAGTCATCTCTAGTGGTTCATCTTCACATCTCTCAATAGTTAATTTTATTAATCAGCCACAGTATCTAGTGGTGCATGTCCACATCTCTCAATCGTTCATTTTATTAATCAGTCACAGTATTTAGCGATTCATCTCCACATCTCTCAATCGTTCATTTTATTAATCAGCCACAGTATTTAGTGGTACTGTGAAGATGAACATCTTCATCTCCACATCTCTCAACTGTTTATTCTATCATTGACCCACAATATCTAGTTATTCATCCCCACATCAATCCTTCATTTTATTAATCAGCCACAGTATGTAGTGGTACTGCAAAGATCAACATCTTCATCTCTACATCTCTCAATCCTTCATTTCATTACTCCCCCACAGTCTCCACATTTATAACACAATTTCCAACAGAGAAGCGTGCTCCTATTTCTAATCGGAGTATCCCTAAACACGGTGGGCACCGGTCCCCAGCTCGAAAGCATCCGAATATTCGGAGTCCTCCAACGTTTCGGTGTAACTTACTTCATAGTCGCCGTGATATATCTCTTCTTGATATCCAAAAGGCCAACGAAGGTACAGGTAAGTCTACGTACCTTTCTAACCTTCCATAAATCGATACCAAACGTATTATTCATTCATAGTCCCCGATGCTACGAGATGTGCAAGATTTCCTTCTACTGCTACCTCAATGGACCGTGATGTTAGCGATCGTGGCTGCTCACTGCATCATCACATTCTGTTTACCTGTTCCTGGATGTCCCACGTATGTACGTATGATTCAATGAATGATCTCGATTTTATGGCAAGGTTGTTGAAGAACGTGTTTTTTAGTGGATATCTGGGTCCTGGAGGCTTGCACGATGATGCTAAATATTTTGACTGCGTTGGAGGAGCGGCTGGATATATCGATAAAGTGGTGCTCAAGGAACAACATCTGCATCATTCGATGACGGTTTATAAGTCGGCGCCGTTCGATCCTGAAGGGATTTTGGGTATGGAGATTGCTGATGATGTTGTTGATTGATACTGATGAATTTTTAGATATTTCTAGTTTGGAAATATTGAGTTTCTAAGCTCCCGAATTCTCTTATTTTCAAGTTTCCAAGCTCCCAAATTTCCAAGCTTCCAAATTTCCAAGCACTCAAATTTCCAAGTACCTAAATTTTCAAATTCCCAAATTACCACTCTCCCTAATTCTCATATTCCCAAATTTCCAAGCTCTCAAATTTCCAAGCACCCAAATTCCCACGCTCCCGAATTTCCATATCCTCCAAATTTCTAAGCTTCCAAATTTCCAAGCACCCAAATTTCCAAATTCCCAAATTACCACTCTCCCTAATTCTCATATTCCCAAATTTCCAAGCTCTCAAATTTCCAAGCACCCAAATTCCCACGCTCCCGAATTTCCATATCCTCCAAATTTCTAAGCTTCCAAATTTCCAAGCACCCAAATTTCCAAATTCCCAAATTACCACTCTCCCTAATTCTCATATTCCCAAATTTCCAAGCTCTCAAATTTCCAAGCACCCAAATTCCCACGCTCCCGAATTTCCATATCCTCCAAATTTCTAAGCTTCCAAATTTCCAAGCACCCAAATTTCCAAATTCCCAAATTACCACTCTCCCTAATTCTCATATTCCCAAATTTCCATATCCTCCAAATTTCCAAGCACCGAAATTTCCAAATTCCCAAGTTCTCACTCTCCCAAATTCTCAATCTCCCCAATTCCCACACTCCTAAATTCTCAATCTCCCCAATTCCAACGCTCCCAAATTCCCAAATTTCCAAACTCTCAAATCTCCTAATTCCCAAACTCCCAAATTCCCAATTTCACACATTTCTAAACTATTAAATTCCCAATCTACTGACCTCTCAGCTCCCCAAATTCCCCGACTCCCAAACCCCCAAATCCCCAAATTCTCAAGTCCCCAATTTCTCAACCTTCCACAATAAAATATCTCTGCAGGTTGCCTGACATCGACGTTCCACGTGTTCCTCGGCCTGCACGCCGGCATAATAATGATGACATACAAAGACTGGAAAGAGCGCGTGATAAGATGGCTGGCGTGGGCCGCGTTCTTCAGCTGCATCGGCTGTGCCCTCCACTTCACCAACGTGATTCCCGTCAACAAAAAATTATGGTTCGTCTCCGAAATAACATTGAATACCTCGTTTACCCACAATTTATATCTTTTTATTTAATAGGTCACTGTCGTTCGTGTTCGTAACAACGTCCTTCTCCCTCGCGTTTCTCTCCGCCTGTTATTTGCTCGTGGACGTCGTTAAGGTGTGGAACGGCGGTCCTTTCCGAATCCCTGGTATGCAAAACTTTCACAAAGATTGTGTAACGAGAATATTTACGACGTTGTATGAAAGAAAATGTGTCTTTGAAAATTATTATTTCTTTTATTGTCGGTAGGTATGAACGCATTGTTGCTGTATGTTGGTCACTCGGTGTGCTATAGAAATTTCCCTTTCCATTGGAGTATTGGGGATATGGACAGCCGGGGTCTTCGATTGTGCGAAGCGATTTGGGGTGCAGCTTTGTGGGCGATTATCGCTTATATTATGCACAAGAAACGCACCTATATCAGCCTTTGAAAGTTTATAGATGGGTGGTTTATTTTGAGAGAGGTGGAAGTCCATTTTCATTTATTCTGAGATAAAAAAAATTAGCATATGTGTCAAGGAAAAAGTGTAGGTTCAAGACTATTACAATTCAGCAATTTTTTACTGATTGCTCAATATGCAATTTGATTATACAAATTTGTTTTAAGTGATATAATAATGGTTTTAGGTAATGAAATGTCTGTTCATGCAAATGGACCACCACTTTCAAAATAAATGGTCCTAATGAATTGTATAAATGAAAAATTAAATTTCTTACTCCTTTTTTATATTCCAAGGTGTTAAATTATTTGTCCAAAAAATTATACACGTTATACCGAATTTTGAAACGAAAAAAATTAGAGAATATATTTTTACATATTTCACCATAGTGTAATTAATGTAATCAGTTCAGTTGATATGCACATTGCAGGTTTACTTTGAAAGGAGCACATAATGAATAAAAATAGCAAGTAACTTTACAAATAATTTATTGTACACAACTTACATAAATAGCACAATGACAGAGGTAACGTGACAGTATCGATAAAAGTACACTTTTCGAACCGACTAACATCGATTCCTCTCGAACGAAGACAGTCGACTCAACCTTCGAATTTTTACAATTTTCATCCCTCAACAAATGTGCACACACCGTGGATCAGAATGGAATAACGGAAAAAAAGAGGGGACAGGAGGGTGAAATCTACCGGGGCAACAAATACGATCGGTTGAATTTGCTACGGATGTTCGTAAACAAAATAAAAAATAAACGAAAAGAAAAAGGGGAGAGAAGAAAACACACTAGCAACGCCATGTTTCAAGGGGTACCCGCGTTCATTCAGTAATCCGTCGCATCGGGACCTGAAAATCGAAACAAACCATTTTATTAACGTTTTTTAAAAACAATCGTGAAATTCTCGTGAAAAAAAAGAAAGAAAAATGGTGCTCCTACAATAAAATACTGGCGAGCAAGACAAGACGCTTAAATCCTGCTACGCTACTTCTCTAACGAGCAATCTCATTCTTCAACGAAAAATGATCTTATATTTAAATTAACAATCGCGTGTATATCGATTTAACGGTGAACCACGATTTACCGTTGAACTGGCATAAATGAAACGTTAGTACAGATGCATCGTACATGCAGTCCTCGGTTGCTGGAAATAACGATACGATTAATCGAAGCATGCACGGACCAATCGGTTCGATAATGATTCTCTGATTAGGAAACGAGTAGCAACGTAAAACCACACTGCAAACTCAAATTTCTTGGGTTTATCCTTCGAACTTCTCCTGAAGTAAAAACCTTCAAGCTCTCCAAACTCTCGAATCGAAAACAGACACATCAAGCGTTGATTAATCGAGGAAGAAAAACTCGTGTCTCGTCGGTTCGACGTTGGTTAGTAACAAACCTCAGCAAAGGCACAAAAAAGTAAACAAAAAAAGAGAAGAAAATATAGAATTTCGAGTCACAGGATCGACACTTTGCGGTATAGATTTTGAAGTGAGAAAAAAAATCGCGGTGGCCCGTTTAGACGCGGAGAAAGTGGAGGTGGATCGGTTGAGAGTGAAACTGCGAGGACTGACGAGAGCATTCTTTACAAATGGATATTGTCGAGGAAGTTATTTCAAATGTTTCAGATCATAAATCCCTAAAAATTTACAAGTGGGAAGACTTCTTCTTTTGATTCTTCCTTGGTTACTTACTCTTATAGGAAAGATTTGATCTTATACCACCTGTTGCTATGTAAGATAATAGCAATACGGCAAATAGCAGATGCACAGCGATATAACGATCAGCTAATGCTTTCAAACTGACCCACTCTTAAATCTAACGGAACTCTTAACATCGCAATCCACGAACATGCAAAGGTCCATTAAACTCAGAAGAAATGTTCAGAACCTAACTTTCTACAGTATCCATTTGCAAATGCTCTCGACAGCTCGAGAAACTCTCAAGTGACCCCCTTCCAGGAACATACAGAAGTATAGAAAAAAAGTAAACAAAAAAGAAGTGAAGAAATAATAACGAACGAGAAAAAAATATTTTCGTCAATATATATAAAAAGAAAATAAAGTGCGAACAGATGAGTATATGGAAACGATATGTACCGATAGAAAAAAAAACCACGTAGCCTGTAGCCCCCCGGGCATAGTCAGCCCAGTCTTGCGAATCTAGAGAAAAGTTGCGCGAGGCTCGTCCGTGGACCGGTTGCTCGCGGCCAAACGCGGCCTCATTCTGCCCCGGGCCATCAGCAATGGTCGGATTTAAGGTTCACGGATGGGTTCGAGGGTACGGGACTGTCGCTAGTGTTATTCGTTCGTAACGCCTGAGGTACGCTCTTGGTACTTTTGATTCTTGGACATAGCACGTTCACCCTGTACGACCATAACGGCCTTCTACTCTCTAGGACCTTGAAGGCCAACGAGGGCACCACGTCGTGGTCACTGGTCACGGGTGATTTGCACGTCTTCCAGGCCTGATAGTAAGGATCCTCCTTGCAGGAAACGCGTTCCTGCCGGGTCAAGGGGTGACCCTGGCGGAACGAGTCTCCGTTCTGATCGGGTACCCTGGCGTTTTCGCTCTCGTGCAGTCTTCGCCACGATTGCTCGCACATGGGCGAATACTCGGGCGACGTGACGCCGCTGGAATAGTTGGAGCAATAGTTCTCGTCGTAGCTGAACGCGTTGTTGCTCAGAGGTAGACTCAGGTACTTTCTTCTGTTGGGTGTGTCGTTCGTCTCGGTGCCCTCTGGGAGGATCGAGTCGTCGTTCAACAGTCGGAACAGTCTCGAGTGAGTTTGAGTTCTCTGGTACTTCCTCATGTTCCTGGAGGAGGTGCATTCTGAGTCGGTGTCCACCTCGGAGATCATGCGACTCATGTCCGACGTGACGCCACTGTCTTCGTCGTCGGTTTCGTCTCTGGAGTTCTGCACGCTCAGTAAATGTTTGCCTTCTTTGGTCTTCTCTTCGACGTCCTCTTCGTTCTTGTGATTGTCTTGAACGGTGGAGTTCTGTGGAGGAACTTCATTCTGCAAATCTGTACTCTGACAGTCCGAAGCTTCTTTCCAGTTGCAGTCGGAGACTATCACCTCGGGTTTCAAGATGTTTCTGTTAATGTCGTGAGTCTCTACAGTTGTTTCTTCGAGGATTACTTCCTCGTGCGAAGCATCAAGGTCCTTGTTTGCACAGTTCGTTCTCCCAAGTTCTTCAAGGTCCGTGTTTGTGCAGTTCGTTCGCTCTTCTACGTCCTTGTTCCTGTCGTCTTCCTTCTTTACGGTCTTCTTCGACTTGATCGTGAACTCCGTCTCCACCGTCTCCTCGCAGTTGATTCTATTGAACCTCGTCGGTATCTTCCTCAAAGTGAAGTTCACGTGAGGCACCACGGGATCCTCGTTCTTCTCTACCTTTCTTTCGTTCTTAGATCTACGTTTACTCTCGGAACTATCCCTCTTCACGGTGAAGTCCACGCTGGTGTCGTTGTTCACCAAAAAATTCGCAGAAACCTCCTCGGTCTTCTTCTGCTCCTGACTCTTTGAACCCCGACCCTCATCCTTGCAGGATCTCTCGGGTTTGATCGTGCTGTCTCCAACGATCACCGTGGTCACGTCCTCGTTGTTCTCCGAAACCGAGAACCTAAACCGCAACGGTAGACTGACACTCACCGTCGTAGTGTCAGCTTCGTCGGGCGGGTCATCCGTGGCCTCGAAAGGCGTCACATTCTCCTCGACGTCCACGTTCTCCTGCGGCCGAGGACTCACGGAATCAGACCGCTCTACGTCCTCGTAGATCACGCTCAACTTATGAGGAAACGCGTTGGTGTCGACCTCTTCAGGGTCCTCCAGTTGCTCATCCTCGTCGGAGTCCGTATTATTCCTAGACTCTTGGATGTCACACTCGTTTCCAGGACTAGTCTTGTCGCTGTCCTCGAACCTACCGTGAGGATTCAGCCCTGTCGAGTACGCCAGGTAAGAATCGGAGTCGTCGCTGTCGGAAGACGTGTCATCCGCGTTGTTGTCGCTGCTGCTCTTAGCGGAGTCGGCGATGGACTCGTTGTCCGACTCGCTGGAGTCGCTGGAGTCGCTGGTGTCGATGTAGGTATAGTTAGGCACGTTAACGTTCAAGCTACCGTTGGTTTTCTTCTCCGGCTGGTCTCCGTTCGGTTCTGAAACAACCATCGCTTCAGGAATCTCTTCCTCGTCGGTAATGTTCATGGCTGTGGTGCAATCACTGTCCTTGCTGTTGCTGCTAGGGGTTCTAGACACGTGGCTCCCTCTGTCCCACCGAGGAGTCGGGTCCTCGGTATCTCTCGAGCCTTCGTGATTCTCTTTAGGCATCGTTACACCGTTATCGACTTGAGAGTAGTTATCGATAGGTGCAGAGCCTGGGACTACGTAGGACGCGTAAACACTGGGGTACCCGTTCTTGCCGGGGTCGTAGTAACCCGGGTAGTTTTGATTGTAAACGGGGAAGTACACGTAGGCGGTGTTGTCCGAATGATAGGGGAACGACTCGTTGGTGACACCGGGATAAGGGAGAGGATAGTAACTCCACCAACCACTGTCTGGGGACCAAAATGGAGGCGGACATGGGGGAAGGATGACACCCCCCTGCTGATTGCCCGGCACGTTATTCTCTGTTTGGCAGGTGTAATCTGCTTGACGATTTTCTTGCGTGGCTACAACAAACAGCACAATGCATTCAGACAAAGAAGTTCAACTGTTCCTAGTGGGGTGTGGTGTGGTCTTGCGTTTCTCCCTCTTTTCTCCCAAATTATGGCTCCTCTCCTCTCGCGGTGGAAGAACGCGCGATAGACATTTGCTTCTTCCCTTGATGTTCTAAACTTTCGCTACGAAAGCGAGTCGATAAGCTCCGGATAAGATAAATGTAGTTTTTAGAGAATGTGTACGCGATAACGCCTTGTCGATGACGTATTCGCCGTTTATCGCGTAACTCGAGCTTCGCAAATGTCTGAGAACGATCTTCCTTTGACTGTCGAAACAATCGACGGACAAGCGAGATGGCACGAAATCGGAGCATCTGAGGGCAAGGATAAGCATCTGACGCGTGTTCGGTCGGCTACGAGAAAGAAAACGTGTGATCCTGTGTTCAAAGGAAATCATCGAAAATTTCGTGAACGCAAAACCAGCTCGTCGATCAAGTCGGCTCGAAAACGGCGTTCGTGTAAAGCGACGATTACGTTCGAGAAGGAAAACATGCTAGTAATATTCTGGACGGAGTTCTCGCGTCGAGGAATCGTTTATTTAATCTCGAGAAAATATCTCGTGATCAGGGAAAGGACATCTAGTATCTCGTCAAGATAGAAATCTTCGCCTCGACGATCGGCCCCCAGTATCAGAGTCCAAAATATTCGTGTCCAGATACATGCAAGTGACCACTTGTAATTACAGTAAATCCCAGCGAGTAACACGTGAAATCAATTAATACATGCAACATTCCCGTTAAAGTACCCAGTCCATAACTCGCCATACTTTATTAATTTCTAGTATCTATATAAACGATGTTGCTCTATACAAGGCATATCCGTAAGTAGAGAAGGGAACAGTAATACGTTTACCATTTCAACGATCGAAAAGTAGACTCTCGTTATATTCCCGCGGACGGGGCTGTGAAGCGGTTCATTCTTGAAACTGGCATGATCTCGTTTATTGACACTGTATGATCGAAGTACCTACACATGTGCTGATAATTTAGAGTTCTAAATATTCAAGCCAGAGTTCTAAAGCTTTGGACTTTAAGAAACATCGAAACCCTGCAATCTAAAATTTACAAAGTTGCAAAACTTGCAAGATTTTTAAAAGTTCAGAAACTTTAGAATCCTAAATTGCTAAAATCCCAAAGTCCCAAAATTTGTGAAGAATGAAAATTTTATTGCCAAAAATCCCTAAGTCCCAAAGTATCCCCCAAAAATTAAAATTCCAAAAATTTTGGTGCCCAACCGCGAATAAGTACAGTGACGGCAATATAACGAGAGTCCACCGTAAATCGACGATTCACCTACCATGCACTGTTCAACACTTTCGTATCGGATTTTCACCGCCAATGAAACTGTAGCTCGATAAAAATCGTCCACTACCGTATCATAATTTTAATACCAGCTCGAATGAGATTTTGAACGGGAAACTGTCGCGAGATCGAGGAATTTTCGTTATTCCTGTGAACACAGGATTCGGGAATGTATCCAGCGACGGCACGCAATAAATTGTGATTACTTCGGTTTAATAATCATCCATTAGAATGTAAGACGCTTGTCACTGAACATTAATGTACAAAAGGTCAATAGAAGCTTCTTGCGATTAATCTTATGAACGAGTAGCGTGTTCCTGCATGAATGATGACGTGTGTATACGCTGAAGAGATTGTACGAGATCTCGATGTTCCACGGTGAGCCGATTTATCGCTCGTCGATACTCACCGACGCTTTCCGGTGCCGTCATGGCTTGCAATATCCTGAAGGATCTCGAGGGTATCGCGCTGCCCATGTACTTCTTTGGCTCTGGTACCTGTTGCTCGCTCGGTGGTAGGTTCGCTTGCGTTTCTTCTGCGCATGCACCAATATATCATCAGCATATTAGCATCGATATTTCAACTTAAATCGCAAAATCATCTATTAATCCTTTGACTACGGCAGACTTTGGCACGCACTGTTCATACGGTATGGTACGAATTCACTCGCGACGTCCACTGGGTACGGCGAAATTTTACGTTAGACATGCATTGGACGCCTATTGGCGCCAACAGTTCCGGGAACATGTTTCGGATGCCAATAGGCGCCAACAGTAGTCAAAGGGTTAAGGATCTATATATCATGGCAAAGGGCTTACCGAAAGTCTTTGAATTTCTGTTCTGCTTCTTGTTTATGGCGGATTGCGCTCGCGGTGCTGTAACAGATATCAGGTGTAAGAGCAATTTAATTCATTCTAACATCTCTTGACCTATATTACAAAATTAGCTAAAAGGTCAGTAGAAGCTTCTTGCTTCACACCATGCTTCATACAATTTTTATGACGTTTGAATATTGTCTAGTGGTCAAAATAATGTTTAGTACGCATTTCTTTTGCTGGTAAAAATTTGTGACATCGGAAAAACAGCCCCTATATTTAAAACAAAGATAAATTCAAGGAAAATCGATTATTTTCTGCTGAAAGAACAAGTTTAATTTTATCTTCAAATTAAATTATTATCATCAAATAAGTTTCTTCTTCATCCAAAAATAAAAAGTTTTCGTGAACGAACTGTACCAGTGTTCATAACGGGGGTGTCACCGGAATCCGTCATGGTTTGCAAGAAGCGGAAAGCACGAGACGGTATCGCTGCTCCGCGATATCTGGGATCCTCTTCGTGATGAAGAGAAGATTCATTGTCGACTAAAAAAGAAGAAAATGTATAAAACATATTTGATACTATACATTTAACTTTGTGGGGCACAATCGTACCTTGTTCCTTAAATTTGTTCATCAAAACTCTATCATCGTCGGACAGCTGGAGTTTCCGTATCTGTTCTGAGTCCACATCGTTGGAGTCTGTGTCGGTGATCTTCTGGAGGACGCGGAACGATCGAGACTGAACTGGACCGGACTCTGACTGCTGGATCTGTACTGGCACGCGTTGTGGTATCCTGTTGATAATAAATAAGGCGTTACACAATCTTCGCTGAATGCATATTTGATAAAACCATCGATAAATAAAACTTGCGAAGTGCTTGCGAGACCTAAGATACAAATGTGACAATATTTTCAAACAACAAATATTATAAAACTGAAATTAAATTAACAACTTGTCAGTGGTCCTCTCTGTACACATCTATTTTGAATAAATTAATAAAAATAATTTTTAAGTTAGTCGGTAGCATTAAGTGAAGAGAAACTTACACCTTTGCACTTTGATTTTCAACATTCGATACGTTATTCCTGACCGGTTGCGAGTACGGAGTATTGGACGCAGGTCCTCCTGCGGGTTTCCTGTCATTGCCTTCGACCATAATAGGTATGATGAAGGTACCACCCGATGGTTGATGCTGAGGCGACTGTGGCTGCACTTGATTTACAACTTGATTTTGATTCATAACTTGAGCAGGTGGTTGACCCCATCGTTGTTGATGATGAGGACTCGGTTGTTTGAACTGATGATGACCTGCTTCCTGCTTCACGTCGAACACGGATGGTCTATCCTCGATCTAGATAAAATAAATATACAATTACAAATTTGCCTAATCAATACACACAATTTCTTGCCTAAATAAATACATAAAAATGACATTTTCTGATACTACACATAGAAAAGAACGACAAGGAACAACCCTTGTCACATTCGACAAACTCCGTCCACTAATTCATCTCCTCACTTCATCTACTTCATTCATGTACTTTATCCACTGATTCATTTATTCTACTCGGTCACATTTCAAAAAAGCTACCACTAAATCCACCTATAAACCATACTATATCTACACTATAAACTATAAATAAATCCACAGACTTACGCGAATGGGTATCACTCGTTCCTGCGGAAAAGCTTGCGTATTGTTCTGCGGCGTAACTGGAGGACTAGAATAAGGACGTCTCTGTTGCTGTTGCTGGTTAAACTGTTGAGGCTGCTGCGATTGAGGCCTCTGCTGAATAGGCTGCTGTTTCTGTTGAGTTTGTTGCCATTGCACTGGCTGCTGCTGGGGCTGTGTTTGCTGAACCGTCGCGTAAACCGGCGGTGACGTCGGACTCTCCGGCGACGAGCTTTGCTTATTCACGCTCGAACGTTTCGCCCACTCGGGCAGCTCTTCCTGCGGTTTGTTCTTGTTCTGGAGCCAGGGCGTCGGCGCTTTAGTCAGCGTCACCTGGGTTGGCGTGCTGGGACTCTCGGGGGAACTCGGCTGAACCGAGTTTATAGCAATCGGTACCACTTTCGGCTCTACTTTGGTCACGATTTTCATCGGCTCTGGTTGCTTTTCTGGAACTGGAAATTTGAGGTATAATTAATTTTTGTTAAGGTGAACTGAGGATGGGGAGCATTTTGGGGGTTATTGTTGGGGTTAAAGGTAGGGGAATTTGGGGAGAAGGAGATTTGGGAATTGGGGAATTGGGAAATTGGAAAATTGGGAATTAGGGATTTGGAGAGTAGAGTTGGGGAGTTGGGAATTTAGGAGATTGGGAAGTGGGAGATTTGGGAATTGGGGGATTTGGGAATTGGGGGATTTGGGAATTGGGGGATTTGGGAATTGGGGAATGTGGGAATTGGGGGATTTGGGAATTGGGGAATGTGGGAATTGGGGGATTTGGGAATTGGGGGATTTGGGAATTGGGGGATTTGGGAATTGGGGGATTTGGGAATTGGGGGATTTGGGAATTGGGGGATTTGGGAATTGGGGGATTTGGGAATTGGGGGATTTGGGAATTGGGGGATTTGGGAATTGGGGGATTTGGGAATTGGGGGTTTGGGAATTGGGGGATTTGGGAATTGGGGGATGTGGGAATTGGGGGATGTGGGAATTGGGGGATGTGGGAATTGGGGGATGTGGGAATTGGAGGATGTGGGAATTGGGGAATGTGAGAATTAGGGGATGTGGGAATTGGGGGATGTGGGAATTGGGGGATTTGGGAATTGAGGTATTTGGGAATTGGGGGATTATGGAATTGGGGAATTATGGAATCGGGGAATGTGGGAATTGGGGGATTTGGGAATTGGGGAATTATGGAATTGGGGAATTATGGAATCGGGGAATCATGGAATCGGTGAATTATGGAATCGGGGAATTATGGAATCAGTGAATCATGGAATCGGTGAATTATGAAATCAGTGAATTATGGAATCGGTGAATTACGGAATCGGGGAATTATGGAATCAGTGAATCATGGAATCGGTGAATTATGAAATCGGTGAATTATGGAATCGGTGAATTATGGAATCGGTGAATTATGGAATCCGCGAATTATGGAATCAATGAATTATGGAATCGGTAAATTACAAAATTGGGAAATTATGGAATCATTGAATTACAAACTCCCCATCTTTCCCCCAAATTCCACTTACTAATTGGAGGAGATCTGTTCGCAGGAGGCGTCGGAGGCGTCCTATTCGCCGGCGGCGTCGGAGGAGTCCTGTTCCCAGGCGGCGTAGTGGGTGCCCTGTTCGCAGGAGGTGTCGGAGGTGTCCTATTGGCAGGAGGTGTTACAGGTGTCCTGTTCGGCGGTTGTACCGGAACATTGGTCGGGAACACAGGGATCGCGACTTGGGGCTGAACGAACAGATTCGCCCCGGTATTTGGCGCTGGTGTCGGCTTCGGTTCGAGTGTTGACTTCGGTGGACCTTCGATACCTTCGTCGTTCGCGTTCTTCGCCACTCTGCGTGCCATTCGTGGACTTCGAATCTGGGATAGGTCCAGCTTGCCACCCATTCCCGGGGTGTACGTGAACGGCTTCTTATCCTTCGTCAGCATCGCGTTTTGGATGGCCGCTGGTGGCTCGTAAGCGTCGTTGCTGGCTATCTGTGGCCGTTTTATCGTTGGTGTCTATAATTAAACGCGGCTGTTAAACTTACATCGACGACATTCGTTTCGTCGGATCATAAAGTTTTACGGTGGAAAAATACCGAATGCTTAGGGGATCATTTAAACAGCCGGGCTTAGGAAAGTTGAAGTTATGACCTGGTATATTCGCGAGTAGAGATTTAGGAATATACGCTTCAATAATGTACAATTTTTATATCGTAAACTCCTCATTTTTGTAAAATTGATTTATACATCAAAACATTTCCGTTATGTTTTATTTGAACATCTACATACGTGAAGCAAACAGATCCACTCATCGAAATTAAACAAATTCTTGACCAGTGAACGAAGTTAACCTTGATCTACCTCGCAATTTTATTACCTGCCAGAGGAAGGTCGCACAAGAAATTCAAGTACTTCAAACTTCTTTAAAACATCTTATTTAACAAAGTAACGACTATCAGAATGATCTTGAGTTTCAGTACAAATCGATTATCAAGTTTACTCGAAAAGTAACGAAGGTCATGGAGTTTTATGAAATTTGTTTGCTCACATTCTTGCGGGAGAGTTTCATATAATCCGTATTATAAATTTTGCACACTCGACATTCTTTATTCGATACGTCAGTAACAGTGTGAAACCGTGTAAGAAAAATATACATCCTTCAAATTATTGTATAGTCTTCCAAAACTTGAGTCACGTATCTTTCAAAATGTAGTCTAGGTTATTTTAAAACATTATGACTGATCTTGGTTAACGAGTGAGGTATGATCAGTGACTGGGTTTGAAGTAACTTAGATTAGGTTTTGAAAGCTGAGTACAAGAGTACTCAGGTTTTAATGTATTGTTTGAACACTTCTATTTACTGTGGGAGCACAAAGAGATTTAGGACATATTTTTCAAAAATGTATTTATGAAGTGAAGTATGTTATATTAAAACTTTTATGAATATAAAATTTTCATTATATATGCACAATGATGATTGATCATTTGTATAGCGACAATTTTCAAGTTCGTTTTTATTTAATGAATTTGAAGAAACTTACTGCTAAAACTTTCACCAGTTCAAAATAGATGTGAATTACACTAAAAATGTACATTGACAACTTCTGCAGCGATAGATTAATTTTAAGTTCATTCTGTTTAAATGAATTTGAAGTAACATACTGTTAAAACTTTCACTAGTTCAAAATAGACGTCAGTTACATCAAATATGAACGTCGATAATTAATTCCTAGTGTGATGCATTAATTTTCAACTTCATTCTGATAGAATTTTAAATGACATGCTAAAACTTTCACTAGTTCAAAATAGATCTCAGTTACACCTAATATTAACACCGACAATTAATTTCTAATGTGATGCATTAATTTTTAACTTCATTCTGATAGAATTTTAAATGACATACTAAAACTTTCACGAGATCAAAATAGACGTCAGTTGCATCAAATATGAACGTCGATAATTAATTTCTAGAGTGATACATTAATTTTCAACTTCATTCTGATAGAATTTTAAATGACATACTAAAACTTTCACTAGTTCAAATTTTATGTCAGTCACACTAAAAATGTACATAGAAAATTTCTGCAGCGATAGATCAATTTTCAAGTTCCTTCTGATTAAATGAATTTGAAGAAACCTACTGCTAAAACTTTCACGAGTTTGGATCTCGTGTCACAAAAGTCCACATCATTTCTACAGTGACGTAAAAATATGTCTACAGTGTGCAACGACTTACATTTAATGTAAAACTTGATAAAATAAAAGATCTCACCATATTGAGGCACACAAGAAAGGATCATCCAAAAAAAGACACAACACGTTTGATTCGAAGCGTAGATTCCATTGATTTGGCCGAAGGCAACGACACTCGCTCGACGAGTTATGAAGGCAAACTGACGAAGCAAGGCTTACCTCGACGGTGTTGATCCTCATGGCCGGCACCTGACCAGGTACTGGAGGCGGTGGTGGTGGAGGTGGAGGCGCGGGACAAAGTCCTGGAACGATTAGCTATTTAGTGGAATGCTAACGAGAGGGCCAGCAAACTATGCGAACTCTGCACATCCTTTTCGTGCAGACTTTCACGCGTGCCTCACCGGAAACCGGTGTTTGCCGAAGACTTACCGTCGTCCTTGAATCTTTTATCGAAAGATAAAAGATGGAAAGAATCTTTCGATAAAAGATATAAAGAATCTCTTGGCGACCGTTTGTCGAGGTATTGTCGATTATGTTGGTAAGAGATAAACGTGATCAAGTTTGACATTTTTTTAGGTTATGTTTGAAGGTATATTCGTATCGATCTGAAGGATCCACTAAAACCACTAGGTTGATAATAAGGATCCGTTTATCGGCCATGTTTGAACAGAACCCATAATTCACTGATTTTATAATTCACTGATTTCATAATTCACTAATTCCATAATTCACCGATTCCATAATTCCCAAATTCCCAAATCTCCCAATTTTCAAATTTTCCAATTCTCAAATCCCCCAATTCCCAAATTTTCAAAATCCAAAATCCTCCAATTCCCAAATCCCCCAATTCCCAAATCCTCCAATTTCCACATCCCCCAATTCCCACATCCCCCAATTCCCACATCCCCCAATTCCCACATCCCCCAATTCCCACATTCCCCAATTCCCATATTCCCCAATTCCCACATGCCCCAATTCCCACATTCCCCAATTCCCAAATTTTCAAAATCAAAAATCCTCCAATTCCCAAATCATCCAATTCCCAAATCCCCCAATTCCCAAATCCTCCAATTTCCACATCCCCCAATTCCCACATCCCCCAATTCCCACATCACCCAATTCCCACATCCCCCAATTCCCACATCCCCCAATTCCCACATCCCCCAATTCCCACATTCCCCAATTCCCAAATCTTCAAAATCCAAAATCCTCCAATTCCCAAATCATCCAATACCCAAATCCTTCAGAATATTCAAAGATCAAATAAGTTTCCACGTTTCGAGAGCTTCACAAGGTCCACAATTTTGCAGTTTCCAATAGTAATTTTAATGTAGCAGTTTTAATAGTAAGTTCACAAATTTGTACTTTTCTTTTAGTAATCATAACTGAAGTAGAAATTTATACTATTGGAAGTACAACTGCAAGTACAATTTCGTAATGAAAAATATCAGTAAAGAAAGCATTAAAGAAATAGTGTAAATTATTAGAAATAAAGAACAGTTCGAGAGTTAATTCTGAATCTCCTTAGGTTAAGTAAATACTTGTAGTGTTATAGGTAAATATTTATTTACGTATTATTACGAAGCAAGTGTTATTTGCATACGTCACGTTTCACGTGTGTTCGCAATGTAGTCCATAAATAATTGTTTGCTTTGGCACTGATCTACGTACCTGTCACCAGACCATCCGAATTCCTGAAAAGAGAAACACTCGGTCATTTACGGAAATACTGTTACGGTGTCATTAACCCTTTGCAGTTTAACACTAATTTCAAACGATAATCGTACCAGTTAATTATCGGTATTCAACAAAATATTTAGTAAATAATTTTCATCTGCAAAGAATTAAAATTTTAGGTACAACTTTTAAGCAATAAATTATAATTCTGTAAAGAGTCCTTGAATTTTTAAATCATCTACTATCTCCAAAGTTTACAAGCTTATTAGTCAATCATCATACTATTCAACAAAATATCTAATAAATAATTTTCATCTGCAAAGAATTAAAATTTTAGGTACAACTTTTAAGCAATAAATTATAATTCTGTAAAGAGTCCTTGAATTTTTAAATCATCTACTATCTCCAAAGTTTACAAGCTTATTAGTCAATCATCATACTATTCAACAAAATATCTAATAAATAATTTTCATCTGCAAAGAATTAAATTTTAGACACAACTCTTAAGCAATAATTTATAAATCTGTAACGAGTCCTTGAATTCTTAAATCATCTACTATCTCCAAAGTTTACAAACTTATTACTTGATCATCTTACTATTCAACAAAATATTTAATAAATAATTTTCGTCTGCAAAGAATTAAAATTTTAGATACAACTCTTAAGCAATAATTTCTAATTCTGTAAAAAGTCCTTGAATTCTTGAATCATCCAGTATTTTCAAAGTTTACAAACTTTACGTTTGAATTAGAAGTTCGTCAAGGATCCCCAAGAACTCTTATACTGTTGAAGTATACCGATGCTCGTGAAAATCTAAGGCAAAGATTTTTAATGAGATTCATACGAGGTTCAAGACATTCCTGTGTTATCTGCGTAGAACGCAATTGCTCGGACGTTGAGTCACGTTGCAATATAGGTATCGGTATTTTAGTGCACCTACGTATGTCAGATCGAAATTTCGAAGGCACTGACCACTGTCATATTTCGGTCAATTTAAGATTCAGCTGTTTCAATTAGGACGTAATGTTATTGTATTGGATGCAGTTGCATTGTTAAAAACATAAATTTTGTCTTGGTGGCTCGCTTTTAATATCATTTTAAATATATCAATAATATGGTGACACTTGAGTTGATAGAAAATAAAATTTCAAAAGACAAATGTATATTATTAGTAACTATGTGATTGTATCAATTATTTGAGATAGATCAATAGAATAAATTTTTGATAAACAAAATTAGAAGATTTGTAATATCCAAAAATCTTTTGGTTACATCAATCACTATCATAAATTATTTCAGTAGTCAAATATAATTTGATATATATTAATATCACTATCATTTTATATTATAATAAAGAATGTTACAATTTTCCAACTAACATATTTTAAAATTATGTTGAATGTCAAAATTATGATACAAATATTGTATTACAATTTCCTTATAATTAAAAAGATCAACATCACAATTTTAACAATTTATAATATTCACAATATCAATGATGATAGTAATTTTCTATGAAGATAGAAAGAACTAGCTTGAACTTTTAAAAATAAAAAACAGTGAAATAATGTGAAAGTTTCATTTGCTCCGAACCACAAAAATAAAGTAGAAAGCAACGCGTCTTTTATCGATGAATCCCCTAGCGAAGAATCTCACTGCACCAGCTGACACAACAAAGAGCACCGAGTCCCAAAATACCTGAATCGAAGTGTATTTTCTGAATTCCACGTGCGAGCGATCTACTCGGGAACGAAGTAACGCGATTTATTTGCTTTCGCGAGACACGTTGTCGTATGGATCGGCTCTACCGAACTGCTTTTGGAATTATCAAGGAACGATGAATGGTAACCCACATACACACGTATTGTCACGACCGCGAGTTATCTTTCCATGACTCGGCTTGCTTCATTACCTAATCCTTTTAAGGAAATCTTCGCTCGGAAGGCCTCGCTTAATTACCTTACCAACCAATTGCTCGCTGTTAATGAGTTCTGATAATTTCATCTATCTTACTAGATTTGTTGGAAGATTTATTTACGTACTCATACATACTTCATTGTTCATTTCAGAGGATAGAAAAATTATTTAATTTTTAGGTACAATTATGTACTATGTAATAATTGTGTACATTGAAGCAAGAATGATATGTGCATATGTGATATCTAGTTGATAAAAAGATACTCATGTGTGATATACATATGAATGTCCACATATGTAAATATTCATTCTTGATGCAATTATGTACTATGTAATAATTGTATACATAGAAGCAAGAATGATATGTGCATATGTGATATTTAGTTGATAAAAAGATACTCATGTGTGATATACATATGAATGTCCACATATGTGTAAATATTCGTTGTTGATGCAATTATGTACTAAGTAATAATTGTATACATAGAAGTAAGAATGATATGTGCGTATGTGATATCTAGTTGATAAAAACATACTCATGTGTCATACACATATGGAAGTCCACATGTGTGTAAATATTCCTTCTTGGTACAATTATATGTATGCTATGTAATAATTATAAACATGGAAACAAACATAATATGTACGTATATGATTTTTAGTTGATGAGTTACATACTCATGTGTCATACACATATGAACGTCCACATATGTCCACATATGAGTTACATACTCATGTGTCACAATTATGTACTATATAATAATTGTGTACATAGAGATAAAAATAATATGTACATATGTGATTTTTAGTTGATGAGTTACATACTCATGTAACATATGTGTGTCACATATGTGAACGTCCACATGTGCAAATATTCTCGGATATTAAAAATTACATTTCATCAACTTGTTCTTCCTAAAACAAGCAACTTTTATCATAACTTTGACAAGCTTCTGAATAAAAAGCTTCTCAATATACAAAGATATTATTGATTTAATTTTTCTTCGTCTAATTCTTCACCTAATAGGTTATGGAATAAAGAAATCACGAGTGCAGCCTATATTCCATCACAATTCAGAATAATCGTGAATAGAGGTTAAACGATAACTGCTTTCAAACGACGACAAATTGTAACACGATCGTTCAGTCACTCGTTTCTGACTGGCGATATGCTTGCTAGGCGAAAAATGGCCGGCAATCATTTCGCTGATGAAATTGCGTGTAGTCGCGGTTATGATGATCCTCTATTTAAAGATGCGATATTTTTACAACGGTTTCAAGGAGCGGTCAGCTATCTGTCTAATATCGATACTCCTCTATTTTTACTATTAGCACTGTCGGTGATCTGTCCTGGTAGATTACTATATTGCTTGTTTCACAAGGTGACTGAACCTTATGAAACCTGGAAGTAAACGAAGATTGATCTCTTTTAACCGAAAAAACAACTGACAAGTCACACACTTCCGGACTTAACTGCGAGATCGCGAAATAGTTTGAAAAGAATAACAGATTGAATATTTGCCAGAAATACTGAGTATAATTCTTACGTCTTTGAAGTACTTTGACGTATACAAATTACTGTATTGTTGGATACCTGTTGTCTAAGTTACACGTGTTAACTTAGGATTTTTTAAACATGGAGTTGTCTGTAAAGAATTCCATTCTGAATTTTGGAAATTTCAAATTTATTGTCCTGTAGGTTAGAGAAATTGCAGTTCCTAACATTTGAAAGATTCACAATTTAAAAATTTGAAATATAACAAATTTGAGAATTGAGAAATTAGAAAATTTGAGTATTCAAACTATTCCAACATCAGTTCCTTTAAAAGTAGAGTCCAGAAGTGCCCCATTTGTTCAGAGCTAACGCCGGTACTGCACGTCCATTTTCCCCGTAGTCAGTGTTATAAAAAAGACTTGTCCTCGACCATCAAGTAACCCCAAATCACCATCACAGTGACACGTGTAAAAATGTGAGCCAGATCCGAGCATCCAATTTGATCACGCGTTTATTTTTTTTCCAGCAGGGTATCTCGTCGTTCGATCATCGTTCAGCTAAAAATCACGCCGCGAAAATGTTCGATGTGTTCACCAGGAAAATCGAGTATTCATTATGAATTAACGTTGCTTTATCGGTAACAATGATGTCACTCGATTCGACGTTAAAATTAGTGACGAAACATGATGTTATACGTCTGCGTATATAGTCGTATTTCTTCATAAAAATACTACCAACCATAAATATGGACATTTACTTGGGAAACTCGCAAATTTTCCTCGAATAAACTCGCACAGTGTTGCGATATATAAATCGAATCGGCACGTGCCGCGACTGCGGTGCCAAAATAAAAGCGCCGTTGTTTCGAGGCGTTCTCCAAAATTCTATTATTATATGAGACTATAGAAGTTCGATTCATTGTCGTCGGATCTTAGGTATCTTAGCATCAGTTTGGGAATTTGGAGGTTTAAGGATGTAGGAACTTAGAAATTTCAGATTTAGACGATAGCACTATGAGTTATATCATTTACGACGCGTTGGTATTGCTATGTGATGTATTACCAGGTGTTAACTATGCTACGCGTCGCATCACCATGCGTGAATATTCCTACGCGCCGTATTACCACGCGTGAGTATTACTACGCGCCCTATTACCACGCGTGAATATTACTACGCGCCATATCACCACGCGTGGGTATTGCTACGCGCTAAATTACCACGCGTGAGTATTGCTACGCACCGTACTACCACGCGTGAGTATTACTACGCGTCGTACCACCATGCGTGAGTATTGCTACGCGCCGTATCACCACGCGTGGGTATTGCTACGCGCCAAATTACCACGCGTGAGTATTGCTACGCACCGTACTACCACGCGTGAGTATTACTACGCGTCGTACCACCACGCGTGAGTATTGCTACGCGCCGTATCACCACGCGTGGGTATTGCTACGCGCCAAATTACCACGCGTGAGTATTGCTACGCACCGTACTACCACGCGTGAGTATTACTACGCGTCGTACCACCACGCGTGAGTATTGCTACGCGCCGTATCACCACGCGTGGGTATTGCTACGCGCCAAATTACCACGCGTGAGTATTGCTACGCACCGTACTACCACGCGTGAGTATTACTACGCGTCGTACCACCACGCGTGAGTATTGCTACGCGCCGTATCACCACGCGTGGGTATTGCTACGCGCCAAATTACCACGCGTGAGTACTCCTACGCGCCGTATTACCACGCGTGAGTACTACTACGCTCCGTATCACCACGCGTGGGTATTGCTACGCGCCAAATTACCACGCGTGAGTATTGCTACGCACCGTACTACCACGCGTGAGTATTACTACGCGTCGTACCACCACGCGTGAGTATTGCTACGCGCCGTATCACCACGCGTGGGTATTGCTACGCGCCAAATTACCACGCGTGAGTATTGCTACGCACCGTACTACCACGCGTGAGTATTACTACGCGTCGTACCACCACGCGTGAGTATTGCTACGCGCCGTATCACCACGCGTGGGTATTGCTACGCGCCAAATTACCACGCGTGAGTATTGCTACGCACCGTACTACCACGCGTGAGTATTACTACGCGTCGTACCACCACGCGTGAGTATTGCTACGCGCCGTATCACCACGCGTGGGTATTGCTACGCGCCAAATTACCACGCGTGAGTACTCCTACGCGCCGTATTACCACGCGTGAGTACTACTACGCTCCGTATCACCACGCGTGGGTATTGCTACGCGCCAAATTACCACGCGTGAGTATTGCTACGCACCGTATTACCACGCATGAGTATTACTACGCGTCCTACCACCACGCGTGAGTATTGCTACGCGTCATATTACCACGCTGTCAATATTGCTACGCGCCGTATTACCACGCGTGAGTATTACTACGCGTCGTACCACCACGCGTGAGTATTGCTACGCGCCGTATCACCACGCGTGGGTATTGCTACGCGCCAAATTACCACGCGTGAGAATTGCTACGCGCCGTATTACCACGTGTGAGTTTTGCTATGCGCCGTACCACCACGCGTGAGTATTGCTACGCGCCGTATTACCACGCGTGAGTATTACTACGCGTCCTACCACCACGCGTGAGTATTGCTACGCGCCATATTACCACGCTGTCAATATTGCTACGCGCCGTATTACCACGCGTGAGTATTACTACGCGCCGTATCACCACGCGTGAGTATTGCTACGTGCCCTATCACCACGCGCTATATTACTCCGAACTAAAATTGCTACGTGCCCACATTAAACCACCCATACTCCCTGCGTCAGCAAATAAAAAAAATCAAGAAAGTTGCAACCCATAAAAATTCTACCAATAACCAATAAAATTTCACCAGTAAGATAGGAGATTAATCTTGCATGTCGGCCGTAGCACGATTTTTGAAGCATCCTGTAATTTCGCATGGAAAGTCGATGATGTCACACTTGATACGTGACGGCGGTAAGGAACGTTAATTTTAATCGCAAGAGAGGTCCTAATATAGCATCGGACAATCAAGAGGAAGCAGTTCTATAGAAATCGCTTGCAGACGGAACCGATCCCCGGCAAAAGGCGAACTTTCTCGGAAAAGCTCGGTCATGGCGAATCGATGGCGCGATGTCGCGAAGCTCGGAACCCAGCCAACAACAGGCCGTGGTGCGTACAAGTGTATTTAGGTAGATACGCGAGGTATAGTTAAATTTAGAGCGGGCCGACCTGCGCGTTACCGCGCCGCACAAAATGCTTCCGATTATTTTATTTTTAGGGCTTCGACGCGGTTTCGCATCACGAAGACACCTGACGGTGTCCGAATAAAACGAGCGAATTTGCAAAATGATTGGAGTATCCTGGAAACTCCATGACAATTCCAATAATTTGTATTGCTTATAATCAGCAGTACTGGTGGTTGTTATAAATTGTTGCATATAATTATTAATCTTTATGATGTTATGTATAAGTCTGACATCATGCTGTACCTACATTAGAACATGTCTGCATATCTACATTGTCAACAATATCGGTAAGAAAAATAATTAGGATGTTCTAGTTACAAAATGAGATTTCATGAAATTCTTCAATCTTGTATAATCTGTAATGTATGATCATTGTTTTTGATTTAAAATTGCAAACCATGACGAACGAAATTTATGTATAGTTCCTTTATGTGGATTTCAAGCAGGGCATTCAGCGATGGAGTCTGGTATCAATTTACGTAAAAGGTATAATTATTGAGAGAACAATGTGGTTGTTGATGAAATTTTGTGTAAATGATACGAGTGTCTAAAATGAACCATAAGACTCGAATATGCAACCTCGATTAAAATGCATAAAAATTAAGATACAACTATTGGACGTGGACGAGAAGACACACATGTGGATACGTTTTTATATGTATCAGCCAAAGACCACGCGTGTGGATATTAGAATTATTTTTTAAAATTGATTTACTTGAAAATTTATTTATTTAGAAGTCAAAGGAACCATCATCCAATAATGACTATTTTATCCAAAAATCTTGACATGTTAATAAAGAAGATTGCTTTTGGACGACCACATATATGTTCAACAATCATTTACTTTACAAACCCATTAATCTTTCAACACCCATTGTCAAATACTTGTACCTTACTTATTTTCTTAACCACAATTGTGCTACATTTACTAACACAATATCTAACGTATAGACATAAAAATAAAAATACATGAATTCAACAAAAATACGATTCAGAATAAACAGAAATAGAAGAAGAAATATCGAAGACAATCGTATCGAGTGGAAATGGTTCAGATGCAGAACGAATCCGCGCAGACGGTTTGGCAAAAAGAAACTCGATTGTCGTCTCGTCGAAGGAGAAAGCAATGTATGCGCAAAAAGGGTCCACTCGTGTTCGCGAATGGTGAATGGACCGGTTGTGGAGCTCGCGAGCGAATCTCGGGCAGCACAGCCTGATGGCTAATAGAGTGAACAGGGTCTGTGAACGTTTGTTCGAGCTGGACGTCGAAAACGCGATGCGCAACGATAGACGCAGCGTTAAAAATACACCGCATGGCCAGTCCGACACGACACGTGGCAATGAACAATTTTCTTGTACCTTCTCGATCGAAGGGTCGTTCACACCTGCGAATTTGCCTGATGACTAGGCACGGAGGTGCATACAGTCACCTAGCGATCGCGCCAGACCACAATGGAATCTACAAGTACGCGCGGAAGTTCACGCTTCTTACGGTGTACGAGATGGAATTTTAGTTTTTAGTTGCGTTTTAGTGTGAGAGATATCTCTTTTATTGGCGAGTTTTGTAGGGTTTCTGGTAATGGATGGGAATTTGGGAATTGGGGGATTTGGGGAGTAAGGGATTTGAGAATTGAAGGATTTGGAAATTTAAGGATTTGAGAATTGGGGGATTTGGGATTCGGGGAATGTGGGAATTGGGGGATTTGGGAATTGGGGGATTTGGGAATTCGGGGATTTGGGAATTCGGGGATTTGGGAATTCGGAGATTTGGGAATTCGGGGATTTGGGAATTTGAGAGATTTGGAAATTGGGAGATTTGGGATTTGGGGGATGTGGGATTTGGGGGATGTGGGAATTCGGGGGATGTGGGAATTCGGGGAATTTGGGAATTCGGGGATTTGGGAATTCGGGGATTTGGGAATTCGGGGATTTGGGAATTTGGAAGATTTGGAAATTGGGAGATTTGGGATTTGGGGGATGTGGGATTTGGGGAATATGGAAATTGGGGGATGTGGGAATTGGGGGATGTGGGAATTCGGAAGATGTGGGAATTGGGGGATGTGGGAATTCGGGGGATTTGGGAATTCGGGGATTTGGGAATTGGGAGATTTGGGATTTGGGGGATGTGGGAATTCGGGGATTTGGGAATTGGATGATTTGGAAATTGGGGAACTTGGGAATTAGGAAATTTGGAAATTAGGAGATTTGGAAATTGGGAGATTTGGAAATTGGGAGATTTGGAAGTTGGAAAATTTGGAAATTGGGAGATTTGGAAGTTGAAAGATTTGGAAATTGAAAAATTTCGGAATCTGAAAACTTAAGAATTTGGAAATCTAGGAATTGGTAATCTGAGAAATATAGAACTATAAAAACCTTCAAAGTCTACCTCCCTACCTCAATACTAATTTTCCCGCCATAGCATCCCAAGATCACAGACTCCTCTCTCCACTAATCAAATTCATGAACTATCATCTATTTTTATATCCACCTAACAATAGTATATAAAATCGATAGATAGTATTAATGCTTCATAACACGTACAAAGGAATAATTTACTTTATAAAACGTTATAAATGCTATGGAATAAATATTACAGTATAGGTTAGACACAGTGCCGATCTCTATTTAATGGCGGAGCCAGAGCAACAGTCGGAGACGTTCAAAATTGGATAATTCGTAGGCGTAGACCTAGAAACACATCGGTGTATTTCTATCGCGACGGTGTCGTTCGAAAAAGCATCGACGAATACGATCGTCTGAAGTGGGAATTTTATTGCGATAGAAACGTCCAGTGACAACATTGTTGATGAATACGTGGATATTTGTGATCTACTGTGGCGAATTTTCGGGAAACGAATTCATGGAAATATTTTTTATTCTTCCTGTTTCTGTTACTATTATTAGAAGTAAATTCTTTAAACGCAAATTTATATGTACATTTTAATTTAAAATATACATTATACCATTTATGTCATTTAACTTAATTGATAAACAAGTTAAAACAATGTTTTAAAACTGTGTTCTTTCTGTTTCGATAATATACAAAACTACAAATAGTTACTGGGTTATATACAATGAGAAAGCAGTTCCAAAAATTTATGGGTATAGTTTGCAGTGATATAAGTGAACTTATAATTTGCAGCCATATATTCGAACACCACTGTACTTCCACAGGAACTTGCACGTAAAAACTTCGGTGAGTTAAAATAGTTTCCCTAAAAATATTCAACATGTTTTGACTGTGTTAAACCACTTATTAAAGTAAATTCTATGATGTAAAAATATATATGAAACTTTGAAAAATTAAAAGTTTGTCTAATAAAGAGTCTGTCTAAATAAAAATTTGACTAAATATGACATATGATTCAAAAATAATCTACCTAACAAACAACATAATTGCACCGTGCTACCAAAAATTATAAACACGTCTGATCGCCGTCCAAGACAATGTTTTTTCAAACTCGAAAATTCGCTGGTCGTTCCAAGGGTAACGTCCAAGACTGGATCTAGCGTGGGCGTGTTTCGAGAGGAACGTGGCCAACGTGAGATCGTATTTTCGCGCGAAAACGTAATAGACGATATTTTTAAACTCGCAATAAAAATCCAACAATTAAGTGATCGAAGATCAACGCTCGAACCACCAAGGAAGTTGCAGGTACAGATGAATAATAAGGGCGGTAATCGAACGGCGTTTCGATGCATCGATTATTTCATCGAACGACTAAGCGAGATTACTCATCCGCGTGGATATAGAAACCCGTCGTGGGTGGTGACTATAAACACGCTTCTGAACTTCCCCTGCTTCGATGCGTCGACTTACTTTCTTGTTTCTTTCTGAAATAGCTTGTTTGCTCTATTGTATATTTGCTTCGACGTTTTGGAAAATTCCTTGTAGTTATAGGTGGCTTCTATATTTTTTTTTAAAGGAGCAACAAAGTAGACATTTTTCTTTTTTAATCATTTCTGTTTGAATGTAATGCATTGAAGCTGTTAAATGTAGCTGGTATTGTTTATATTATAGACAATTTAATATGTTGTTTTAACAATATACAATTTCTGTTTGAATGTAATGTACTCAAGCTGTAAATTGTAGCAGATATTGTTTATATTATAGACAATTTAATATGTTGTTTTAACAATATACAATTTCTGTTTGAATGTAATATATTGAAGCTATTAATTGTAGCTGATATTGTTTATATTATAGACAATTAAATATGTAGTTTTAACAATATAGTATTTCTGTTTGAATGTAATGTACTCAAGCTATAAGTTGTAACTGATATTGTTTATATTATAATTAATTAAATATGTACTTTTATCAATATACAATTTCTGTTTGAATGTAATGTACTCAAGCTATTAATTGTAGCTGATATTGTTTATATTATAGACAATTAAATATGTAGTTTTAATAATATACAATTTCTGTTTGAATGTAATGTACTCAAGCTATAAGTTGTACCCGATATTGTTTATGTTATAGCTAATTAAATATGTAGTTTTAAAAATATAATATTCTTAAATGTACTGCTAATAATGTAGAATTATGTAGTGCATTTTAAAACAATATTATTAGAGTGTTATTTAAAAATAATATCTAGTATAAGTAGCTTATATAATTTCAGTTGTAGCTAACATACTCATATTTAACTTTTAGAAAATGTTTATCTCCAAACTCTTCCCTCAAACAATTTTACCTTACAATTTTATCCCACTATGGTTTTATCCTACTTCTATGATACTTCCTACTGCTATGATACTCAAAGACAAAATATAATTTCATATGTCTGCCTCAAATGAAATTTCATATCGAACATCGTTGTAGTAACACATTTAGTAAGCTCTTCAATAACCTAACCTCTTAAGTAACTTCTTCAGTAACCTAACCTTTTCAGTAACGTAACCTAACCTCATTTAACATTTTACATCATAGAATAGCAATTGCAGCAGCCATCGATTGATAATATAAACAAGACACGAATTAATCGATACAGAAAGCAACGATCTATAGTGAACGAAGAATCATTCTGTTGGCCAGTTCGATGAATACTCGTCGATGTTTTCCTTTTCGACGACAAAATATAGGTCGAGTCGTTTCTTGGAATCGTCGCAAGGCCCGTCGTTAAAACTGCCATCTTCAAAGAACGAGTTCCACGCGTTTTACCATTCTCGATCGACTCCGCGGTCTTCAACGTCAGCTTACGAGCGGGTCAAAGATGAATTATTCCTCGGAAGACTTGGATCACGACATCTTGGTCTTATTGCTTCGAAATAATCATCCTTGGCACTCGGTCGTGTTTACTGATTCACTATTTATGTAATTTCAAATGGCTTTAAATAAACGTGCGAAGCTGAACGATCCATTGTGAACGTATTACGAAGCAACTTTGAACGTAACAATTTTCGAGAAATTTCACAGTTTTGGGTAATTATATCCACGGTTAAATTCGTGATCTACAATTGTAACAACGGACAAGTTTTGTAACTAATTCTTGAAAAAATTCTGGTAACTATAATAATGGAAGCAACAATGAATATGCTAATAATGAAATTAACAATGAATATATTAAAAATGAAGTTAACAATGAATATACTAATGATGGAATTAACAATGAATATGTAAATAATGAAATTAACAATGAATATACTAAAAATGAAGTTAACAATGAATATACTAATGATGGAATTAACAATGAATATGCTAATAATGAAATTAACAATGAATATATTAAAAATGAAGTTAACAATGAATATACTAATGACGGAATTAACAATGAATATGCAAATAATGGAATTAACAATAAATATACTAATAGTGAAATTAATAATAAATATGCTGGTAATAAAATTAACAATAAATATGCTAATAATGAAATTAACCATGAATATGCAAATAACAAAATTAACAGAAAATATACAAATAATGAAATTAAAAATAAATATACTAATAACAAAATTAATAATAAATACACTAATAATGAAATCAACAATGAATATGCTAATAATGAAATTAACAGTGCCTATGCTAATAATGAAATTAAAAATAAATATGCAAATAATGAAACTAACAGAAAATATACAAATAATAAAATTGCCCATAGTGAATCATAATTTGAGACGATGTACCAGAATATATGTAGATGAATATTTGATTCGTGACTATTCTGCCATACACAAAAATGGCGCAGCGGGAGATTTAAAAATCGAAGGAGCTTCATTACATTGCTTGATTAGAAAATATCGAAGCAGGGAAAATAAGGTTGAATTACAACGACACCATGAACGCGAATCCCGACCTTTCTCAATCCCTAAACGTGATCCAAAAAGCTGACGCTATTTTCGTGCAACCTGGAAGCAAGGAATTCGAATGCCCAGATTGCCTCGGTCACCAAGATCCCTCACACTGCTCACTCTCGAATTAAAACGTGTTTGTCTACCAAACATTGTAATCGCTTTCGACGATTCTATATTATAAGCTAATGTAAGTCTTCATCTGTCTTCAAGTTTAAAAAAGAAGAATTAGATTTTGATTTTTCGAGTGAAAGTAGGGTTAAAATCTTTATATCTTTGAAATGATTAAGAAATCTTCTTTCTAGGTCAAAAATCTGAATGGATACTATATAACATGAAGTTACAACTATTAAAAAAAAGAAAATAAAACTTCACTCCTTGAATAAAAATTATTACCTCCTTCTTTTTAAACTGGCAACTTAAGACCCCAGAAAATATTCTTCTTAAGTTAGTTTGGGACAGAACCACATTATGTACACACTAAAATAATGTTTTAAATTCCAAGCAACTTAAATTTGAAGCAAAGATTTATCTTCGGTTTTCGAGAATCAAATATTAATTAAAACTTGTGGAACCTAATCATGGTCTCCCAAATAAAAATCCTTACAGATTGGAATACACATAAGTTTCTCTTACAATCGCTAACAGTCTATGAGCCCGGGTAACATTTTACAGAAGCCACCGAGGTGGTCTTGCAAACAATCTGCCTTCAAGTTCCAGAAAAGCTGAACATCAATCTCTCAAGACAAAATTCTAAAAACAATCAGTTGAGACTTTCAACATTCCCAACCGCCTGACTCCACAACTCCGAGATTCTGGGTTAAACCTCCCAAAGCTTCAATCTTTCAAATAAAATCCTTATAGAACAAAAACTCACATAACTACAAGTCAATCTTACAATCCTACATTCTATGATCCAAACGTCTCACAGTACATCATCTTGCAAAGATCACTTGCAAGACCTAAACTTCAGAAAAGGAAATTAAACACTGATTTAACACTCCATGATCTAACTATACCTAAAATTACTCAATAACCTAGAACGACTAGATAACCTAAACTGACTAGATAACCTAGAATAAATTATCAGCTAGATGTTAAAAAGAACCTAAAGTCCTAGCCTAAGTCCCTATCAAGTTCGAAACCAGTAGCAAATGCTGCGAAAGAGCAAGTTCAAGGTAGGAAGGATGTTTAGCAGCATCCGGTTGCAAGGTACGATAGGTAGAGGAAAATCCAATCTTACCCCACGAACGTCGAGGTGCTCATGTCGGATAACGTTTGGTATCCGCTGGACGCAACGAAATCCGGTGTCCCGGGTAAGCTCGCGCCGCCTCGTGCCGCTTTCCACCAGCCGATAGGAACCGGTTCTCTCTGGTCGTGCCTGTTCCTCGGAGGTCCCTGATCGTACCAGGAGGTGGAAGGTGACGGATATGGAAAGGGACGAGCAGCACCGATGCCGACACTAGCGCGCGCCCGCTGCTACTGCGGCCAAACCATCCGCCGACTCGCGGGTCACGCTATTTCGCCGCCATTCCTCTTTGTCGCTGCTTCCTTGCGGATGGCGCGTACGGACGAAACCTACTCATCTACACTCATTTTTATTTGCAAATTAACGCTATTTATTTACCGCAATTAGAACTGAATTTTTAGTTTTTGATGTTGTGTTGTATTATGGGAGAAATGGGGAGATGGAGATGGGATTCTGGGATGTTTGGGGATGTCAGGAGTGATGCTGTTGGGTAGAAGCTTTCAGTGGGATTTGGATTTTAAGAGGTGTAGAGAAATAATTGTTAACTTGTCACATTGTCAAATTCTTAAATTTTAATTTCTCTAATTTGAAAATTTGGTGATGAAGTTGGATGACGGTGTAAATAATTATAATGAGGGTTTTCTGACCTCAACTGGTGCTTGTACTTTGCAACCACTTATGTGGACAGATTAGATATGTGATCAAACATAATCTGACATATGTTCAAATATCTTAATGCTCTAATTTTACTATATTTAATATGAATGCACCACATTCTTCTTCTGTAACAATTACTTATAGTACGTTAATTTCTTTTAGAGTGTGCTATGTAAAATTCTATCCATTTATCTATCTATCTATCTATCTATCTATCTATCTATCCACCTACTTACCTATCTATCTATCTACTTACCTATCTATCTATTTATCTACTTACCTATCTATCTATCTATCTATCCACCTACTTACCTATCTATCTATCTACCTACTTATCAATCTACCTACCTGTCTACCTATCTATCTATCTACTTACCTATCTATCTATCTATCTATCTACCTACTTACCTATCTACTTATCTATCTACCTACTTACCTATCTATCTATCTATCTATCTACCTACTTACCTATCTATCTATCTTTCTATCTACCTACTTACCTATCTACCTATCTATTTATTTATTTACCTTATCGACCAACACTCCATAACCATAATTTGCGTTCATTTAACCGATTTGCATCGCTTTCCTCCCCGACTAGAAGAAACAATACAAAACGCGAAGAGAGTACAGAAATGGAGTTACATTTCAACATGAAAGCGAACGATTCGAGCGCGATTATAGAAGGCAAGATCGGTTCCAGTTGAAGGATGATCCAGAGGGAATAATGTAATCGGTTAACGCAGCAGGTGGTTTCTTAGCCGACAAACAAAGCTACGATAAAAACTGATGTTTCCTGATCTGGATCTAACAATTTCGTCGGGATCGTGTCGTTTCTTTGCTCGATGTTAGTCAACCATGACGAAAAGCTACGTCGGGTTAGCTTCAGAAATAAACGACGAGACGTGGTCGTTTTCTTCTCACGAGGTACCTTTCTCTCTCGAAGAGAAATTATATTACTCTTAATATTTAATTTCGTTTGAAACACCTGTATCTGAAAAATTTTTGTTGAGAAAATTTCGATGTACTGCTTTTTCGCATGCAAAGATTCCACTGAAATGGTTAGGTAAATTGGTAAATTGCCTCGTTAAATTTTAATAAGTGGAACTATTTTATTTGCTTTTAATTCGAAATGGACTTTCTGACAGATCTAATACAAAAATAAATTTTTCTAACACAAGTGAAGATAAGTTGTAATGCAAATAAAGATAAATTGAAAGATTTCATTCAACCAAAGAGGAATTTAATTAAAAATCATTGAACAATTGAACGTTGCTTAAACACTAAATAACGATCGCTGTTTTTACAATTGAGATACGTAATTTATTCTGATGCGAGTATAGTACTCTAACAAGCTTCTAGCGCTACAAGCAATTAAGCATCATTAACCCTTTGTAATCGGAAGCGATTAAAGTGAAAGGTACTGTTTAAACCTCTCTTATAAAAATAGGGATTCAGACATCGGATAACCAAAGAAAGCCTCTTAAACTCTTACCCAGTTTCTTTAAATTCATCAAGGATTCTTTTAGAATTTATTTATTACAATCGTTACATTTTTCCTAACCTTAAATATCCTTGGAAGATTAACTGGCATTCCTTCTTACAGAGAGTATAAAATACTACATTTTATTGTAAATATATCTTTTTAATAAAGGAAAGAAGCTAGATATATTTCAGTTAACAAACATTAACAACTAAACGAAGTCCAACTTCCGCAAACCCCAACTAGTTAGCATCAGAAGCTACGATTCTATCAAACTCCTCCTCGTGCTCGGAAGTGGTCAGCATATAAGCTGGCAGCGTGATTCCAAGGACCTTATCGTACACGGGTCTAGTTTCAGCAACATATTCGTAAGGTTCAGCTTCCTTCCCAGCTCCAGAATCTACCTCCTCTTTCTTCCTCACTTCGATATTTTCACTGGCAGAGGCTTCTGGTTCCACAGGGACATCTTCCACCTTCTCGTTCACAGATCTGGGTATCTTCTTGCTAGGTTCCTCGACTTCGTCCACCTTGTCTTCTGCTAACTCGCCGTCGGTGATGAAAGCACACTCCTCTTTCCTGAATCCTTTGTCGTCCACGCATTGATAACACGTCATCTTACCACGCATCATTTTTTTACAATTCGAGCGGTCTTCCTTCTGGAACTCCTGCAGGAACTTTTTGATCTCCGCCTTCTTCTTGAACGCTTCAGAAAAGTCATCAACCTTCTTCGGATCTGTCTTCTCTTCGGTTTTCGTCTCGGCATCGCTCGTAGAAGACTCCCTAGTATCTCTGTCCTTCCCGGAATCCCCATAGAAACCGAAACTGTCCTTGCGAGGTTCTGACTCCTCGGTCTCCGAACCCTCGTAGGTCTTGTCTTCGTGGTTCTCCGTCTTCGTGGGGCTTCCAAACGACTTGGACTTGCTGTAAGAATAGTTCTTGTCGGATGGTTGCTGTTCATACGAGCATTGCTCAGAATTGCTGCCTGTTTTCGGGTCCTTGCACACCTTGCAGCTCAGCGAACCCTTCTGGACCTTCTTGCAGTGCGTTGGCTCGATGCTTTGGGCGATCCTTTCGGATTCGGACTTGGACCTCGCGTATCCTGACAGCGAATCATCGTCCTCCGCGGTGGATTTCTTGTTCTCCGACGCTGCCGCGTGGTAACTGTACAGTGGTTTGTACTCATAATTCTCTGGAACCGAGTAGTCTCTCTTGTACTCCTCGTCGGACTCGCTCGCTGCTTTTTCTACGGGTTTATCGTCTTTGTATTCGGGCTCCTCCTCGGTCGACGATTTTCTGGGACTCCCGAAGCTCTTGGAGCTGCTGAACTTGTAGACCTTGTCGTTCGGCTGGTAACTATAGGAACACTTCTCGTAGTTTCCTCCGGTATCAGGGTCCTTGCAGACGGTACAGGTCTTCGAGTCTCTTTGCACCTCCTTACAGTTACTGGGTGACTCTTCCGACTTTTGCGACTCCTTCTTGAACACAGAGTCCCTAACCGGCTTGCTCTCTGATTCTTCGTCGTGTTCGTCGTCTTCCTTGCGTTCAGGGTTCTTGAAGGAGCTGGATTTGCTGAAGGCGTAGCTTTTCTCGTTGGGCTGGCGGACGTAGGAGCACTGCTCGTACTTGGCGTTGCTCTTGGTGTTCTTGCAGACCATGCAGACCATGGAGTCCTTGAAGACCTTCTCGCACTTCTCGTTCTTGTTCTTGTACTCGGCTGGCACGCCTTCCGAAGCGTCCGTGAAGATCTTCTCGTTGAATCTGTAAGGACTATCGTGTCTCCTGTAGCCAGAGTCCCCATAACCATAGGAGGACTCGTCCGAATTAGATCTCCTGTTTCTGAACCCTGAGGGATCGGTTTCTTCCTGATTACTAGACTCCGCCGTCGGCTGAGAAGCGTACGAACATTGCTCGTACGTGGCTCCGTTCTTAGGATTCTTGCATTTGTAACAAGTCATACTGTCCTTCGTGCTTCCATCTTTACCAGGCTTCTTCGTCTTGATCTCCTGGCAGTAGGGGATGCCCGACTTCATCACGATGTCCCTATACTTCTGGGAGTCCTTCTCGGTGATGGTGTAAAACGGAGAGATTATCTTCTTGAAGTGCTTGTCCTCGAGAGGTACTCGCTTGCTGGCCGAGGCCGAAAACCATTCCTTGTTGGGTCTGTCGAAGGATTCGGAGGATTCGAATATTTCTCGGCTCTTCGGGTACTGAGCGTAAGATGGCGAGTACTCTGAAGAGTCGTGCGCTGCGTCTGGATTGCCACTCCATTCCTGCTGACCTAGGGACTTGAAACGATCTTCGTAGAATTTGGTGTTGGCGGACACGCTGAGGATCGCTAGTGATATGTAGATCTGTAAAAAGGAAGGAGGTTGTTGCAGTTTGTTATGAAACACATAAATATAGAAATAGACTGCGCTCAAGAAAAATTGAGTATGATAGTTGATTGATGAAGACAGTCCAATAGTAGTGAATTTTTACTATCAAAATATTGGAAGTACTTGTAGATACAACTACAAAATAAACAAAGGCTTCTGGCATTTAGGTAAATGTTATTGACTAATGGTTTTTCAAGTCATCAGGAATGAACAACATTTGAATGCATCAAAATTTAACTCAGACTCATATGTAGAACAAATTTAATCGCTGACATTTGCAGACAGTTAATGAATGTCATATAGTTTAATGGAAATTAAGAACATCTGATAAACAGCAGTATAAATTAACAAAAATTAATGAAGATTACTGGAAGATCGACAACTAATGTTAGGTAAAATAATAGCTAGGTAAAATTCATGTGTATCAGTAAGCTCACAGAAGTCAACATAAAGTGTCGAAATGGAACAAGAATGAATAGAAAACGAATTCATTTGCATCTACTATAATTTAACTAAAAGTAAATTTCATAGGTGTTAGCCTTGCAACTATCTTAATATCATTGAACCGTAAAAGAATTAATTTCACTGGCCATACCGTTAAAAAAGTATCTATATAAATAGAAATAATGGTGAGAATGAGAAACGCGTGAAGAGAATCAATCGGAAAAGGAATTACCAGAAACAGCTTGGTGCACCGAGTACCGTCGAGCTCGTAAGAAGGCATGATGGATCACTTATTCCGTTTCCGGTTCCGGTTCGACGAGCGACATCACTTTCCCACGAAATGATCTGTTGGTCTCTCGGATAGCCTTTATATCGACTTGTCGATTCGAAAACACCCGCCCCACCTTTGTCACCAGCGAGCGCAGACTGAAGTCGATCAGAAAAGCTTCGAATCGGTCAGCGTAAAACAGTGCCGGACGTTGTTTGTTCGCCCGTGGCCATTGCGAAGAAACCTCAATTTTTACCTCGTTAACGACAAAAAAGGAAAATATCAATTTCGATCACCCAAAGATGATTTCTTTGATCGATGACAAATTGCGGAGATTCTACCTCTAACGCCTCCTCGTTCATCTTCTTTTTTTGGCAGTACTTTGTCTGCTCACTGAAACGTGTAACTGTTTTTTCCAAAAGAAAGTATTCTTTGGCTTATTCGACACGCGTAATTGGAGGACAGTTTGGTAGGTGGGTATAAGACGGGTTTCGTGGTCCGCTGGAGAACAATTGGAAAGGTGATCTCTGGATCCGTCACTGCGACGAAACCGAACGATCGAATTGGAACGATACAGCCGAACGATTGCTAACTGCTCACTTTCATTTATGCAACTCCGTTACCGCGATCCGCGGAAAAAACGCAGGACAATAACCTGTGGACACGAGCGATCTTTTATGCAGTCTGACCGAGTGTGTTTCCGAAATTCGATTTGAAACAGAAACTCTGCCAATTCATGCAAGACATTAGATCACCAGAAGAATTCATTCATTTATTTCTAAATTTCTCAACTACCAGAGTTCCAAATTTTCAAGTTCACGAAGTTTACTATTTTTAACAATGTGCTTTAAAAATGTGCTTCAAAATCATTTCTTTGCAAGTTGAAATAAATATCCGAAATCTTTAAGATCCTTTCTTAATCGCAAGGCAGAGAAATGCATAATAGAGTAATTTCACTGATAAAGTAAGAAAGACCGTTTCGATCCGATTGAAATAACGATTCCTTTCAGCGTCCGCACGAAGCGTGAAACATTGGCAAATCGTGCGATGAAAATCGTGGAAAAAGTAAAAAGACAGTGGCAACTGTAAATAATCGCTATAAATTTTATTTCCATTCTCGTTACACTGAATTATGAACAAATTGTTGGTCACGAATCGTCTGTATGCAATAATACTATAAGTGAAATTATTATTGACAAAAAGGTTTCACTCTTTGAAAGAGAAATTTCGAGGATAGACAGAAATGTGAGACACTCGAGGAGCTCCTGGCTGCTTCTCGAATAGCATAGTGTTAGGGGCAGGTTTCATCTGAAGTTTCGACGCTATCTTTTGGATCATGATTTTGTCGTTGTCGATGGTGTTCACTTTCTTCTTGTCTTTCTGTTTGTCCTTTTGCGTGGTGCGTTTGCGGTAGTATAGCACCTCTCCGGCTAAGGTGATCATGGCTAGGGCGAGTCCGAACAGGGTTGCGATGAATACTCCACCTGAAATCAAAGTAGCACTTGAACAATCACCTAATCACTTAACCCCTTGCACTATGATGTTTCCGTCGAGTGTGTCAGTCAGAACTGACTAATTTCAGCCATAGCATGAAAACAGACACAGAAACGTGAAATGTTATGTGAATTTGGTATCATGCAGTCGTTGACTATGCAAATTATAGTTGGACTTGAACTCCGAATTGAAATGTATTCAAAATTCGAGTAAAATTGGTCATAACCGAAGTATACGTCACGAGTCAGACTCGTCAAAATAGTGTAAGGGGTTAAATAATCACCTAGTCACTTAAACAATCACCTAATCATCTAATGAATCAGTATTAGTAAGCTTTCACTAGGGTGCTATTAACACTGAATATTAGATAATGGATATTATAGTATTTTGTAATAAATAATTTCATGAATTGACATCACTTGCCCAAACTTTCCAAAGTGATACCCTCGTTGTCATCAGAATTCATGCACTGTGCCTTCAGCGATTGGTTCCAGTACTTAGAAGCCAACGTCTCGAAGTACCTATCCTTCTGCAGATCTAGGATTCTGCAACAGAAGATAAAATGTAATATTTTTCTGGATGTGACAAGAGAAGAGTACCTTCTGCTTATTTCCTCTTGTAGGTGACTTCCTTGCTGCACAGCAATTGCGTAAGGTTGTTCCGCGAACACTTCACCAACCTCTGTCAAATTGCAGTTCCTCGTTACTTCATACCGGATCTCCGACGAATCGTGGATAAAAGCGAATTCCGCGTTCTCGCTTTCTATCACCTGCGACAAAAAGACTGTCATCGGTCATCGGTTCGAGCTCTCTACTTTTACTATGAAATTTGCAAGTCTAATTCCTGAAGACTCGAGAGAATTCACACGCAAGTATAAGAAACGTGGAAGTGTAAGGATAGTCGGAAATATGAGGAGTAACTGTAGTTCAGAGCTCGTACCTTGCGGAAGCCTTCCTCGGAACTCTTCACAGGGCCCACCTGCGTGATTGCTTGCAATATATGCCCGTACTGTTCTTTGATCGGATAGTCCCACACTCGATATTCCACCTGGTCACTCGTACTGTTCAACGTGATCTCCTTCCACACTCTACGATAAAATTAGCAGAACATTAATGTGGAAATTTATATTAAGTCTGCGAGGTGTAAATCATGTAATAGCTAAGCTATGAATTTTGTGGACTACAAAGTTCATTTGCCTTCGATACTTCATACATCAGCAGCAGTATAATAACCTCCTGACAATTTTAGAACAGTACTGAAACCTTTTATAAATACTGACAGATCATCCTTTCGCATGGGATCTAATCATTCTTTTACAACATGAGATCTGATCATTCTTTCACAATATAAGAGTAGAACATTCTTTCACGAAACGAAATCAGATCATTCATTTACGACATGAGTAATAAGGACATTCAAACGAATCTACTACTTAACATAAAGCACTAAAAGATTTTAGTATAATATCAAAGACTCACGTGTACAGCTTGTCTTCGGCATTTTTCATGTTCATGAAGTACTGATGCGTGCTAGAGTTAGCCAGAACGGTGTAGTTGATTCGCGACTGTCTGGCCAATTGCTCCAACGATTGTACAGGGGACTTGAACAAGATTATCAACCGTCAATATACATTCGATTTGAAGAAATACTTTTTAACATGTTGGTTTTTGAAGAAATCTTTTTAACATGTCGGTTTTTGATACCGATTCAACAAAGGTCAATAGCTACTCTAAAGAAAGCAACTACTCTAAGCAACAAAATATTTAATGGGACCAAATGTATTGCATTCAGGTTAGCCCAAAAGAAGTAAACCGCAAGGTGCATAAAACGTTAGTAGGACAATTAAGAAATCAACGATATTTGAACTGTCTAGGAGATAAGAATGAAAGAGGATAAAAGAACCTGCATTCGTTCCACGGTAAGAAAAGCTGCCAAATTTGCAGTGAACGTGGCAAGCATTAGAACCACGAATAACCAATAGGCTGCCACTAGTGTTCTGCTTGATAGTGCTTTGGGTGCTTCGCCTCCACCCTGAGGAGTAAAGGATGTCAATGCGAACCAGAAGCTTTCCTTCAGCGTAAATTCTCTGTACGGAAAATAGTAGTTACTTTAGAAGTCGAATTAATTAATTGGGAGGACTGTGATAACACAGATTAATTAGGAAAATTGGGAAATTGGGAAAATTGGGAAAATTGGGGAAAATGGAAAAATTGGGAAATTGGGGGAAAATGGAAAAATTGGGAAATTGGGGGAAAATGGAAAAATTGGGGTAATTGGGAAATTGGGGGAAAATGGAAAAATTGGGAAATTGGGAAACTTGGGAAATTAGGGAAAAATGGAAAAATTGGGAAAATTGGGAAATTGGGGAAAAATGGAAAAATTGGGAAATTGGGGGAAAATGGAAAAATTGGGAAATTGGGAAACTTGGGAAATTGGGGAAAATGGAAAAATTGGGAAATTGGGGGAAAATGGAAAAATTGGGAAATTGGGGAAAAATGAAAAATTTGGGAAAATTGGGAAATTGGGGAAATTGGGAAATTGGGGAAAAATTGGGAAAATAGTCAGAGTATAACATAAGTAAAATCTACAGCCATGCGAGGGATTTCACCTTAGTGAAAATAATATGAAATGATTGGTGAAGAAATTAGGTTTGAAGAATCGCTTATATTCTTTTATTGACATATTCGAGTAATGTAAAGTTATTGCTTCTTACCTACAAGGATAAGGATACAAGCGTTTGTTATTTCTCGCACTGTAAGGAGAGTACTTGTCAAGTATCCAAATCATGATACCAGTCAACGTTAACGCACCCACGATGCTCAGCCAGACCTCCACCTTCAGCACCGTCATGAATTTGAACAGGGATGGTTTACGAACTGGCTTTCGCATCACTTTGCAGCAATCACGTAGCGTTAGTTAATAATTCTTATATATTACAAAATGAATTCCTTACCGATTAGTATACCAGATTGCTCGAAGTAGGGTGCTACGAAATCGATTACTTCCTCGCGTTCCGAGGTCATTGTCAGCGCGGCAATTACGATGTCAGTTTCCTGCAAGCATGACACAATGACTCATATTCCTTGGTATCAGGTGAAAAGATGAATCATTGTCACTTTCACCGACATTTACAAATTTTGACTCTAGAATTCTTCTGTGGATTTTAATGAATTGCTATGTATTTGTTGTGTTGTTTAATTGTCTTACCCCTCTTGCAAGATCACCGATTACCCCGTCCCATTGTCCATTGGGTAATTTTTTTCCAAACTGCTTATCTTGAGGAACAACTAACTCATAATCGAACTCCATTTCCTCGGAAAGCTTCTTCACGAAATCGATGCAGTAACCGTCCCACATTTCGTTCCCATTCTCGTCTTTCATCACTTGGTTGGTCACCGGATCCAGTTTAGGCACCGTCCAAGGTACTAACTAATGCAATTTTAGTACCTCATTATTCATCAAAATTATTTACTTATTTACTTTACTTCATTATTCATAAAAATTATGGTATACTTTAATTGTTATTCATTGGTTTATATTATATCATTGATTAATCATTGATTTAACCATTTTAACATTTGATATTAACATTGACTTTAAGTTCAGAGGATTACTGTCTTCATACAAATATCTTAACACAATTGAAATGTTGATAATAACATTGTTATCAAAAACACTATTTCAACCATCTACTTTTCAACAAAGTTAGAACGATATATTACAGGAGAAGTTCCGATTCGAAAAAATCTTCTAGCGGGTTCTATCTTCTTCCCTTCAGCTTCCTTAATTTTTCCATGTCTCGTCCAGCTGGCTAAAGGCTCCAAGACTCCATTCTCGAGCGTTTCAATTTCTATTTCCGCTTTGTACGTGATTATTCCCCTGTCTGACCAGTACTCGAACGTGTCGTTGCCTCCTAACCTCTATCACAAACATTTTAATTTAACAATGTTTCTTTTCTTCCTCAACCTTCTTGTATCAGCACAAAATTTTATAGCGATTAATAATTTCATAGACGAGATTATTATAACTCACAGCCAGTATGTTTTTGTTAAAAGCCTCAGAAGTAAGATTCGAAGGCTGACTAATATTCGAAGAAGAACATCGTCCACTTTTCGGCTCCACGCTGACTCCTGATTTCTGCAGCTCGCTCATTAGATTCACTATTAGGCCTATCAGTCGTTTAAAGTAGTACGAAAATATCTGCATGGATTTCAAGAGAAATATTCAATGTTACTGTGATATTTAAGAGCTGGAAAGGTTATAAAAGAGTTATACCGGGACATCAGAGGGACAATTGCAGGAAGAATCACCCATCAAACGACAGCAGACACTTTTCTTCATCGACAAGATGGTGATCGATACATTCAATTGTGAGTCTCCATTGATATATTTGAAGTCTTTGTAATTATTGTCCGTGAATACCAAGTTCCAAATCCCTCCTCGTTTTACGAGGCTCCCCTGAATAGCCTGCCATATAAATACAACAAAATGAGTGAAATTAAATACAATAGAATTATTACAATTATTAAAACTATTAAAAATTTCAACACAATAGAATAGAATTAAACTTTTTAATACAACAAATGAATCAATAAAACCATGTCCTCATAGAATAATTTATGAATAATGTGTAAGAAATTCGCTCACCGTGCGAAAGAGGTCCTCCATTTTGGACGTGCTCGCGTAAATCGTGTAATAAGATGGCGACGGTCTCATGTTTTTAATCTTGGACACCGTCTTCTCCGTGAACTCGTCGATCACCACCAGTCTGATGATCGAATTCCCGATCAAATAATACAGACTCTGATTCAATTCTGCAATAAATCAAACACCACGGTTTCGTCAGAAAACGTTCCGCCAGAAGTTCATTGGCGATTAATGTCAAGGTACCCCTTTCATCTTCGAAGATCAAGCCCACGTCCGTGGCATTCTTCAACATCAAAAGATCATCGATCGCCTGCACATACGGATTTATACTGCAATCGCCTCGTTTGTATATTATTCCATTCTGGTCGGCTAGGCTTCGTAGCTTTTCCCAGCCGGTCCAAGTCATGTCGAGTACGATACTGATTCCCTTAAATAAGGCAGCACATACTGCAAGTTGATTTTAACGAGACAAGAATAAGAACGAGGTATAATTACAACTGGCTCGGGAGATGCTTGTTAGTTATTTGCTGAGTTTGATTTGCTTGTTAGGTACTGCACAGAGATGAAGAGTTAGAGAATGTACAGGAGATAATTTAGAAATTCTCATATTTTCTAGTTTGTACTCGGAAGCTCAAATTTTATGTATTCGATGTACTCAGAAGCTCAAATTTTATGTATTCGATGTACTCAGAAGCTCAAATTTTATGTATTCAATATACTCAGAAGCTCAAATTTTATGTATTCAATATACTCAGAAGCTTAATATACTCAAAGCTCAAATTTTATGTATTCAATATACTCAGAAGCTCAATATACTCAAAGCTCAATATACCCAAAGCTCAATACACTCAAAGCTCAATACACTCAAAGCTCAATACACTTAAAGCTTAATATACACAAAGCTCAGTACACTCAAAGCTCAATACACTCAAAGCTCAGTACACTCAAAGCTCAATACACTCAAAGCTCAATACACTCAAAGCTCAGCACACTCTAAGCTCAGTACACTCAAAGCTCAGTACACCCAAAGCTTAATACACTCAAAGCTCAGTACACTCAAAGCCCAATATACTCAAAACTCAGTACACTCAATGCTCAGTACACTCAAAGCTCAGTACATTCAAAGCTCAGTACACTCCAAGCTCAATACACTCAAAGCTCAGTACACTCAAAGCTCAGTACACTCCAAGCTCAATACACTCAAAGCTCAGTACACTCAAAGCTCAGCACACTCTAAGCTCAATACACTCAAAGCTCAGTACACCCAAAGCTTAATACACTCAAAGCTCAGTACACTCAAAGCCCAATACACTCAAAGCTCAGTACACTCAGAGCTCAGTACACTCAAAGCTCAATACACACAAAGCTCAGTGCACTCAAAACTCAATACACTCAAAGCTATAAATTCTGAGATTTTAGATCCCAAATTTGTTCTGTCTATTAGGTATATACCGATAGTTCATAATTTCTAATTTGAAGACCCACCCTTAGAGCCCCAAAAGCGAGAAATTATCGAGGGTGGTATCTCTCTTGTCCCACTATCTAACTCATTTCTGCACAGACCATTATACTTGTAAAATTTTCTTAACCTCTCTCGAAACTGGCGTCCAGGTTTGATCGGTCAACTTGAACAGTGGCAATCTGTACAGTGATCATATCATCCCCGAAGTTCTTCTCTGCTTGGGGCACAGCGTCGTTCAACAGGCTCAGAATCGACGTGTCTGCTTGCTCTATCACTATCACTAGACAGTAAAAATTTGAATCACCCAATATTTTAATTTAATATAAAATGGGAAATATGAAAGAGTCGACCTGCTGAAGAAATACTTATATTTGTAAATTTTTGTTGACACAGTTTGATTTCCAACGTCTATCTTCTTTTATTAAATATTGTGTTTGTATATGATTACCAATGTTGTAATAGTACTATCGACATTTGTGTTACATATATCAGGTTTTATCGGAATAGTTTCATGGAACACGCGACCTCGTTACAGTAACGTTAGATCTAATCGTAAGTGATTATACGTGGCGAGTTTCTAATGCCCAAGGGAGGATGTACGTGAATCGTAAGTCTCGATTGTGTCGTAAAACCCTTAACTATTTCTCCCCTTAATTATTCCATTTACGTACTTTCATAATTATTATTTCTTTCTATATGATACGTTTCATATTTTTCTTCTTCGATCATTTTTGTCAAAAAGCCCTTGTTTTGTATGTCAAGGACCGAAAATGGTATTTCAATCGACACTGAAAATGCAGAAGGTTTTAGACTGACGTCGAGTAAATTATTCAATAATAGTACGGCAAGTTTTCGTATCAGGGTATTGGGAGCGGATAAATGTTTCATGCGGAACAATCAATGTTTCAGCTTAACGATCGATTCAATTTTGATCAGAATTTTTAATCGCATTTGTAAGTAATACATTTTTCAAATTACTTCTCTAATAATTACGGTAAAGAGGATTGTGAATGTTGGTCGACGTTCTGTAATTTACGGCTTCAATTTTGTAATGGACGCACGATTACAACGGGGGTGTTTTTCTTGAAAATTGGTCGCGCTGGTGTAAGTACATGAGTATGAACACGTATTTTGCAGTGGACTCAACGAAGTGTTTTTCTTGAAAATTTTTAATAGTAACATTTATAAAAATATGAATACATTGGAGAAATATTTTGCATTTAAGGAAACATTTTTATTAACACTGCTGACCGACTATTTGTAAAATTGCATCAAAGAAAATGAAATTAAAATAAATAATACTATGTCGACAACAGATATAATCTTTTTTTAAGAATTATACAAATTAATGTAAATACAAATTGCGACTGTATATAAACATAATAAAGACCTATTTTATAATGAAACATATAATGAAACACTGAGACCTAAGTACTTCTTGTAAATTAAAAAGATCACAGTTGTAGATTAAAAGTCATACGAACATCATAAAGATAACCACTTTATTTATTTCAAAAGACGATTAAACAAAAGGTTATTATTAAGGCAGCGATTTAACTTTTAAATGAAATAATGTTAGCTACAGGGTCCAAAATTATGCAAATGTATTATAATCTAAACTTACGCATGGTCATGGAGGTTTGAGAAAAAGAAGATCCGAAGAAGGAGACGAACAAGAAGACACTCGCGAGTAACAGGGACGACATAGCGGAGAACCGAGTCCGGTGCCGGATGAACGAACAACAATTGTTCATTCGTAGACGAAGAACCCGGAGGACATCGTCGACGTCGTCGGCTAACGACGCCTGCGCCGATGGATACGACGTTTGCTTATGAATATTGCACCGTCGTCTATCAAATCATGATCCTTTTGCCCGGATAACTCGGTTTGCTACGTGGACATAGGGACCAACGATATGACATCCTGACAACTTACGTTACCTTTCGTTTCTATCTACTGGGCATCGATTTATCGTTAAACCTATCAACTGTCAAGGATTATCAACCTGAATGTACGTGGCTGGTGGAAGTTCGAGTACGAGGAGGGTAGTGTAGTGTTACATTTTTTCGAATAATTATACTAGCGTGAAACTATGTTTTGTATATGAAACATGTACTCAAAATTAAGCGTGAAACAAATTGGACCTATAAAAGCTTTCAATATTAACAAACAGTTTTTTACGTGTCTTTAAAACTAAACCTATAGATATAAACACTTATTCTGAAATTAAAAATGAGGCTGAAAAATAAATAGACAAGTAACAAAACATAAATGAACACTTACTCTGAAATTAAAAATGAGGCTGAAAAATAAATAAACAGATGTCAAAACATAAATGCACACTTACTCTGAAATTAAGAATGAGGTTGAAAAATAAATAGACAAGTAAAAAAACATAAATGAACACTTACTCTGAAATTAAAAATGAGGCTGAAAAATAAACAAACAAATGTTAAAACATAAATGCACACTTACTCTGAAATTAAAAATGAGACTGAAAAATAAATAGACAAGTAAAAAATCATAAATGAACACTTACTCTGAAATTAAAAATGAGGCTGAAAAATAAACAAACAAATGTTAAAACATAAATGCACACTTACTCTGAAATTAAAAATGAGGTTGAAAAATAAATAGACAAGTAAAAAAACATAAATGCACACTTACTCTGAAATTAAAAATGAAGTTGAAAAATAAATAAACAAATGATAAAACATAAATTAATATACACATTAAATCTTCATCTTCATGAAGATTAATAGAGTTTCTAAAAAATTGTTTCAACAAATTTTGTAAGTTAAAATGAAAGACTTGTAAAAAGGTCATATTACAAGTCTCTCATTTTAAAATAAAATACTACAATACTCTTATCGTTGTATATCATATAATAAAGACAGCAAAATATTTCTTCTCCGTGATTATTAAATTTAAACTAAAAATGAGTAACTCAAGATAAAGTAGTTGTAGTATGGAACATTTGTTGAAAATTTATATTAAAAACAATTTGTCAAAATAATGAAATGGAATGAATTTTTATTGTGAAATCCATAAACTTTCAATTACATTAAGGAATGAAATATTCAGAATAAAACGATATGAAAATCGTATCTAAAATTTCTGTATCAGTAGAACAGGTCAATTTCCGAGCGTATTAACTGTTCTCTCGTGACAATAAATGATCGATACGCATGCTATTGATTAACTGCACGTGACGCAAAGTTTCGACGAGAACCATCCGTGGAAGTAAAACTGGTAATCACGAATCGTTTGCTGAAAACACCAATTTTCTAATCGATCATTGATTGTATCGACGTTCCAGCTGGCCATGGACACAAGTACCACCGATACTACCGGCCAGACAGAGCAAATATAAGTTTCATACTTGAGGACTTTCAAATTAACTTAAATTTCATGTGTAATAGCGGTGCTAATTCACAGTCGCATTTCATCACGATTTGCCACATGTCGTATCGTTGCAATGTTGTCACGCATTATTCCATTATGCGGTAATTTAGTTAGGTGTAATATCGACCATACTGTCGGCTTACTTTCGATAAGGAATGTACACTTCGCAATTCTGAAATTTATAGCCAATTTAATTTAGAATAATTTCAAATTTCATTGCCACACGAGATTCTTAAATTTCTAACATTCTAATTTTTCAAACATTTAATCAGTAAATTGCTAGACTTTTAAATTCACTTTCCAAGTTTGATACTCTCTGTCAAAAATTTCACGAGTTATCAAAAATGAAATCTTATTTCATATACTTTGAATTGGATATACTTTCATATACTTTTAGTTACACATGAAAGAATAAAAATTTGTTAAAGGGAATCTATCATAAATGTCCTTAAGAACTCTGCTATAAATGTGATATGAATCTATATCTTAAATAATATCGATTTATATTGAGGGTCTCACAAACTCGATCAGCAATATTGCAAGAACGCATCAGTTTTCCATCATTCAATCGCTATTTCCACGATCGCTGGACGATAAAGTTCCCTTTGACCGCGTCCAGACAAATCGCTTCATCGAATAACGAAAAAGAAGACGATAGAATCAGTTTCACGATCGTTAAATCCAGCCAGGACGAACGACCGTGGCGGGCATCACGTTTTCCCATTATCAAACCTGATCATGGTCTAAGGTTGATTAATTTCCATGGTTGAGAAAACCTGTGAATCGACGATGCGCGGTCACAAAGGATCGCCACGCAAGGATCGAGATTGCCTTGCAGATGTTCCTCTCCAGAGGCAGCTGAAGCGAAATGCTTCAATAATCTCGCACTATTTTTAAATATAGTCGAGTGTCCTTTATACGTGCGCAATCTCGAGGAACATTGGTCATCGATGGATTTCATCTTATTTTCGTTTCTTTTCTGTTGAGCTTCGATAGTGAAGCTGTTGCATGTAGAATCGGTATATTTTTAATAAAGAGTTGGTCCTCAATCATTTTTAAAAAACTAACTAATTAATGACTCTAAGGATGTGAATAATTGTATGCAAATATAGAGAACATGTATAAAAATAATTATAAAATAAGAACATATATAAAATAATTAAATTTGTACATTGTATTATAATGTAGAAATAATGGAGGATGCAGAGAAGAATTCAGGATCTTAAAATTCAGAAAAAAAGACTCAACATGTATCACACAAGTATCGTTTATATACAACAAATATAAAAAATATTCCTTTATTTCTAAGAATTTTATAAATTCATGCGTTTATGAATTTTATAAATTATACAATGTATGTATTTATTAAAACCTTGAATTCAAAGGAGCTCATTGAGAATTACATTTCACAAAATGATAAATAAATTATATAATTATGAACATAATAACTTACTGATCTAGATGTACAAAATTTATGGTAAAATCTAATGAGAGTACACAGAAATATTATTTATTTGTAAGAATAAATTATACAAAACGTATGTATTTATTAAAACCTTGAACTCAAATGAGCTCCTTGGCCGAATTACATTTTACAAAATAATAAATAAATTTCATAATTATAATTATAATAACTTACTGATCTAAATGTACAAAATTTGTAGTAAAATCTAATGAGACTTGTTTATTTGTAAGAATAAATTATACAAAACGTATGTATTTATTAAAGCCTTGAACTTAAACGAGTTCCTTGGCCGAATTACATTTTACAATATAATAAATAAATTGTATAATTATGAACATAATAACTTACTGATTTAGACTTACAAAATTTATAGTAAAATCTAATGAGACTACACAGAAATATTATTTATTTGTAAGAATAAATTATACAAAATGCATGTATTTATTAAAACCTTGAACTCAAACGAGCTCGCTGAGAATTACATTTCACAAAATAATAAATAAATTATATAATTATAAACCTAATAACTTACTGATCTTACTTTATAGTAAAATCTAATGGGACTTGTTTATTCGTAACAATAAATAATAAAAAAAATTGAAAGTAAAGAATAATACCAAAGCGCCACATTTTATCTGAGCGTTGAACTATGTAGCTGCAAACATTTTTAAACGAGCGCCAGATGTCGCGCCCTGCACTGGAAGCGAGTTCTTCCGTTTGAGGATTTATTTCATATTATGAATCAGCCTATCATTACGTCGCACACATTCTTGCATAATTTAATTTCAGCTTTCAATCATATAAATAAATAATTACCGCAGTTGCGGAAGTATGGTAGTCGATAAAATAGAAAATGACAACATCGCATTTATAATTGATTCAATGAAAAGAGCGGATTTAACGATGATCGTTACGTGTTGAAATTGAAAAAGTATGTTATAATAACAGGAGAGGATAAAGAATCGATAAACAGGAAGGCAGCCTTGAGATGTTTGATCGGAATCGTCACAAATTCGAGCGCTTTCAACATTTGTAGCAGGAACGGGTCGTAAAGAGATGTTTGAAAAATACGCGCAGAATGGCAGTTAAGGCGGCAACAGTCCCGCCGACGCATCGAAGGGATATCGGTATATTTTTCTTGCATAATTTAGTTCACCAGACGCTGCAGTTCTTTTCAATCGACGCCAATTCTTAGCCTAAAATACTGTTCCAGTTTCGTGTAACACGGAACATGCAACGCGCTCTTCTCGTCTCGGATGAAGATTTACCGCGAAAGATAGAAAATAAAAGATCGGACCAAGGTCGTTATTTTTTACGGTACAGCGCGAAATTTTCGAGGTAACCGCGATGCATAACTAACGCGAAAGAAAAGAAATTGGGACAAGGCGAGTTAAAATATGCACGAAAGAGTTGGCTCCATTACAATAGGAAATCGTATTTGCATAAATAGTGCAACGATGGGAATGCGTTTACGCGAACGCGGTTGATACACCGTTTAACTACCGTTACGGGACACACGGTGCGGTCGGTTGAATGAAGCAAACGAGAACGAAGAAAGAGGAAGGAAAACGTGCGCAGAAGCGCATGCACTAGAAACGAAATGCACGCGTCAAAACGTATTACAATTTCACGCACGAAAAGTTACATGAAAAGGTTCGAGGAACGCGAAGGGACGAGACGTATCGTGGACAAATTTTCTTCGCAAAACCAGTCGTCGGTAAAATAAACAGACTTTCCTTAATTTATCAGACTGGTTACGTTTAATGTATTAATTTTTATGCCGGTCGAATATGGCTGTAGAACTCTTCAAAGAACTCTTTTAAAAATTCATCAAATTAATGAAAGAATTAGAATCGCTAAGTGGCGTTACTGTAAGGACTTTACATTTTTATTAAAGACACGACTACATTAATTTTATGTCAATTTATGTTTCATTAGAAAATTGCAAATAAATAGGAAATTTTGGTTAAAAACAATGTAATTCATTATTTGCTCTAGAGACTCAAATACACTTGTTTTGGTATTTCGCTTATGGGCTTTCTTTTCTCTACTTTCTTTACCGCGATGCACTGCACTATAAACATTGGAATATTCTTTGATTCGTTATCTTTGTAATAAAAATGCGCTGTAAGAATCAATACAGCACTTCCCAAATTTTAATGAGCCAAGGCCCAATTTCGACATCAATTTTCCGTAACTCACTCGATTATTTTCAAAAACTCTGAACTCCACAATGCGAAAATTTTTAAGTCTCAAAGTCCTGAAATTTAAAAATGTCGGACGCCCCACAATCTCAAAGATCGAAACATTAATAGTTCCAAAGTATCAATATTGTTTACAGTTATTGTTTATTCATGTTCAAAATATAAAGAACAGTCTTATGTTCATAAATGACTTATGATATTCAAACAAAATCATAAATATATCATAAATAAATGTGCATGTATATAAACATCAAAGAACTGTATAAAATTTGAAATAATAATTTCAAGCAGTTTTCGCAGGGGTACATATTTTAATTTTGCTTATTTATTTAAACGTATTTAAGAATTTTCCCAGGCTCTGGATTTTATCGAGGTACCCCATGAATTCCGGAAAATGCACGTACGAAAAAAAAGTCATAAGATAAATCGTACGTTGAAGGAAGAAAGGAAGAGAGAATGGAATTTTATTCAAGAAGCGCTCTAATGCGGGAAGTAGAGGCTCGGTGATTTCCGTACGCAATCGGTTGTTTCCGGGCACGGCCGCCCTCCCGAACTAAACCATTCATTCGCTGAAGCGAGAGGTTGCAGTCAGACGAGGACCGTGATAGGAAGGTGGTAGGTGCAAACGAGAGTTCTGTGGAAAAAGGATGGAGAAAGCTCGCGAGCCAGTAAGCGAGTGAATGAGAGAAGTTTCAGAGGAAAGGAGAAGGAAAGCGTCGTGGCTCGGGAGGGAGGAAAAGAGGAGAATACACGAGAGGTAGGCTAGGCCGATTCGAAAAGGCTGGCTGTTAAGGTGCATTTACACTAAACGAGCGAGGCACAAGAGCGTTCGTTCGTGCTCGTTTAACCTATGAACGATCGTCGAGCCAATCGTTTTGCTCCGCAATCTTGCAAATCGTTCATCGAGTAGATGAATGCGTGAGAATTTTCTTGGTTTTATGAATGCTTACAATCGATACGAATCGAATCAAACTGAATTATGTATACGGAATTAAAACACGATGACCTGCGTTCAATTGAAATTCAAAACATATTAGAATGTGTTGAGACTTGAAATTGAAAATTGAGTCGTAGTTAAATCGTGGAACGCATAAAATTAAATCGCGTCGAATTGAAACTCGTCAAATTGAATTATCCAGAACCGGATTGTGTCGAATCGAATCGCGTTGGATCGAATCACGTTGAATTGAAACGCATCGAATTGAAACTCGTCAAATTGAATTACCCGGAACCGAATTGTGTCGAATTGAATCCCGTTGAATTGAATCGCGACGTATCGAATCGCGTCAAGATGAATAACATTGTATCGAATCGGGCGTAGTTGGAAACGAAAACGTGTTGAATCGAATTGTACCGCAGACAAATCGCATTAAATCGAACCGCGTCAGGTTAAATCGATTCAACAAGTTCCCATTCTTATCTTCGGAGCATTCGAGGCGGCGAAGAATCCCGAGCGCTCGGCGCTCGTTCAGGCTCGAAGTTGGCCGAAGTGGGGGAAACAGAGCGTTCTCTCGGCCAGTCGAAACGCACCCTAAGAAAGCGAGGGAGCTTATTGGATGGCAGGCAGACTGGCCGGTCGCGCTGTATAGTTAACAACTCCCAAGTAAATCGGCAGCAGATGTGGCCAGTTAGCTCGGTGCCGTGTTCTCGTTCGGATCACAGAGTCCCGTGAATTTCGACAGAACGAACTCGCGGTCTACAGCGGCAACGATCATCGATAGCTCGATAAGCCTGGAATCGCGTTGACAAGCATAAACGACGGAAGAAAAATCGTTGCGGAGCATCGAGCAGCAAAAGAGTACAGTTGTCCTCGGTTGTTCGAACTGGAGAGAAGAGGAGAATAAATCGAATGGAACAGTCGGTCGCGCGCCAGCACCAAGAACGCAGTGACCGTCGTACCTGTCCGTCGGTGGCCGAAGACTTGCCCGATCGAGGCAGCGATGTGGCAACGTTGCTGGTGGCTCGCGAGCGGAGGAGTCAGTCGTCGCTCGGCCGTTCTATCGTAGTTCGCGTCTGACAGTGCAGTGTCGGTTGTCATAGAATCGCGAGGGCCCGTCAGGGCCCACGATCCCCAACACGGTCACGATGACATATCGAAGAAGTCCGAGAACGATCGTTACGAGTATCTTGGAGACACGCGTAACTATAGGGCGTTAGTCGGTATCGCGGCAAAAACAGCCGATGGGAGAAAAGAGAGTTCCGTTGGAGGTTAAACAGTGTGTCGAGAGAGTCTTTCTTCCTCGAGAGTCGCGTACTACTCGAACGTCGAGAAACGAATGAGTGCGTGAATCGTGACAACATCGTGTCGGAGTGTACGGAGAGAGAATCTGTCTTTCTCCGATCCGTGGACGGACTTTACACGCTTCTCTCCCGCTGCTCTCGCCCCTCTCTCGTCGCTCGAGGACCGTTTCTTTCTCCCTCTCTCAGCCTGAAGGGCAATTTATCTGTCCCGTCGGCCGTACGTCTGTCGCAGTCTACCGTTCCGTCTGCGAGCTGGCAGAGTTTTCACTGGCGCGACACGGCACGCGCGCACGTACGACGCGTAAACGAAACCGGCGCGGTGCGTCCAGCTACACGGGAATCGGGAGTGTCAAAGATCCGAGGGAAAAATCACGGGCATGGGAACAGTGTGTGCCGTGGACTGAGAAAACACGGTTTTCGTTACCGCCGGTGCGCTGTGTTCGTGTGTGTTCGTTCTCAAACGAAGAAGAGAGGAAGAGAGGTTAGGTTAGGCTAGGACTCGCGTCAACCCCCTCCCGCCACTCTCTTGTCCTTGTCTAGCTGGAAGAGGAAGGCAAACACGAAAGGCAGAGACACGCACACCAGCGCAGGACAATTGGGGAAAGAGGAAAACACGAATGCCGATCGCCGGTGGAATTCTGGTCGCTGGAACCGCGGCTCATTGCCTGTCTTCCGCCGCTGGTATGCTTCGATTCCTCGCTAGACTTTCAGGTTAGCACGATCAATCTAAATCATCTCTTCTACGAAGACGAAAGTCACGAGACGCGGACGCGTTCTTGAGATTTTACTTTTTTTTTCGGGGGGAAATAGGAAACGAGCGGCGTGACATCGCGTTCTGTCATGGACAGAGTCGTTCGAGCAAACGAATATAGGTTGCTTTATATAGGGTGATTCCGTAGTTACCGTACGTTCGTCGATAACGAACGGATGTAATACACGAGGCTGTAAGTGACGAAACTAGACTCTTGAGAACATTTTTTAAGACAAGCTTCTATAAACTTCCTATGAATAATTGTTATAACATTCATATTTATTGACATTGCCTTCTGCACCAAATGGCACTTACAACCTTCTTTACAATTTTTGTCAAATGCAGTAGACATCAATATCGGTATAAATTATTCAGGTTTATGTATAATATGCATTTACGTCAGTTTTGTCATTCTTTTCCTTAAACTATCATTTATAATATTCATTAAAAAACATGCTAACTTATTAGCATATAAAGCAGGGAATTAAGAAATGATGTTAACTTCATGTGCCTTTTCCTAAGGTCATGTACGTAATGCATGTAGTAGTCTGGGGATTTAGAGAATTCCTAAAATACCATGTTGGTCAAAATTACAAGTTGGTTTCGTTTCTAGCTAGCTCACTGTTATGGGCAATTTTTCTCTCCGCAGTATCACGTGACTTACAAAACTATGGGTTAACTTATTCAAAACTGATTTATTCAGTAATTAATTAGAAGGAAAATAATTTTGCAACTCGTTTAACGAAGTGCAAACAATTAGGTCTTCGTTCGGGTCGCGATATTGTTTGCAAGAGCGGTAATCGTAACCGTTGAAAATTTGACGTATGGAACGAACGCATCTCGATTGTTCTGGCGCGTTTTTTCGTCGATTTTCGTTGTTCTGGGTTTTGCAGTATCGAGGACGCGCGACGTTGACCTTTATTTTTTTCTCTCGTTCTGTCCTCGTAAAATTTGCTCGCTATTACCTCGGTGGGTAGTCTCGTCGTCGGATCCGCCGGCGGGGAATCCGTGCGGTTTCGATTCCCAGACTTTCGAGTCAGTGCACCGCTACTGCTAGCTGTTAAATGGAAGCGTACAGCGGACGACGTAGACAGAATAAGAGGAACAAAAACGGGAGACGGCCTCTAACGCGGGTATTATACGAGTTCGCGTGTATTCCGTGTGCAGCGGATTGACGTATCGACTCGGATTTCTATCGTGTCGCGTAAAATTAACATCCCCTCGTAATCCGTGTCTTCGATCGTTGTCATCGGCTAACCTGCATCCTCGTACCGCTCTTCGCAACATTTTCCCGTTACAATTATCACTTGATCGTTGCATCCAGTTAACAATTTTGTACTCAGCTATTTTTAAGCAAATTCATCTTATTAATTATTCCACTTTTATCGACAATCTTGAACTCCTAACTGTATTATGATCTACAAAGAACTTTGAAGTGTTGCGCAAGAGTGCGTAATCTTCCCAAAGTATGTTGATGGAGAGATTATTTTTTATGACGGAAAATAGACGTGTCATCTATAGGTTATGTCAGAAATTCAAATCCAAGAACGATCAATTTTCCATTTAACGGATCTTTTAACGTGGACATCGTGGAAACACGGTGAAAGCGATCGTGAAATAGGTTAGGTTATTTTCTCCGTCACAGATGCACGTTTCTCGTGTATCCATTTTTCTATTGGCAATCGATAGCGTCAAGAGCTACGCTTCTTGTTAACCTTATCTCGACTTCTTGGCAAACAGGAAGGAAGTATTAACGTTTCCTGATTATCGTGGCGATTAGTCACTCTATCGATTACGCATGGGATTATTCCGCGATGAAAATTAGTCACGATTTATACAGGGAAATTTGGTTTATTATCTTAGGTAATCTTGAGGTACTTCATATTGAAGTAGTTTTCAGCTGCACTTGCAGTTCTGAGATAATACAATTTTATGGCTTTTAGGAATGACGTTATAGTGTTATATAATAGCTTATAATTATAATTGTATTTCATAATTATTTTATAATTATAATTGTAGTTATTAGCTTATAATTATGATTATAGTCAGTAGCTTATAATTATAATTATATTTTATAATTATTTTATAACTATAATTGTAGTTGTTAGCTTATAATTATAATTATAGTTAGTAGCTTATAATTATAATTATATTTTATAATTATTTTATAACTATAATTGTAGTTGTTAGCTTATAATTATAATTATAGCTAGTAGCTAATAATTATAATTATAAAGTATTATATAATACTATAATATTATTTTTAAAAATCATAAAATATTTTTTATGTCAAACCTGCAAAATTACAACTAAAAATTACCTCAATATTAACTACATAACATTAACTATATATTAATTATACAATATTCTATAATTATATAATACTGTATGTAGTATTACTGCTCTATATTCTATATCATGTGACATTATTAACATTAATATATTAATGTATAATAATTGCCGACAATTTTCACAATGGCTGATTCAACCTTGATCCCATTGCACTTTGAGGTGTTAGATGTAAAATGAAACTTTGGTAAGAAAGAAATTTCGTGGTTGAGGCAACGGTGATGGTAATTATTTGAAATGACGGCAATTCGTAACGACGTAGCGATAATCAGTATATTCTTGACACGTCGTGGCGACACAGCAACACTGATTCTTCTCACACCGGTGTTAATTAACGTCCAAATGATCGCTATTGTCGTTGCTTTCGCAACAAACGCTGCGAAACGAGCTTCGTCCGAGCAGAATCAAATCGCTTTGTTTCTATGAAATTAACTCTTAACGTTATTTACATTTTTACTCTGAACTATTTTATATATCTTATCGTTTAGGATGTAGATGGATATTACTTTTGCATCGAAGGATTTAATTAAGAATCAGTAATTCCTTGTTTATCGAGTTTTCAAGCTTCAATGCTTAACAGTGATAATAACATTAATCGTTTCTGCAGCTCGAGTCGTTCGATTAATCGTTCTCATTTAACACGATCTTCATGATCATTTCTATAATTCGACTCTCTTTTCAAAAGTGTACTCGTTTTCAGTACAACCCTCAAATATTTAATAACCATGATAATTGTTTACCAAATCAAATGTACAATTGCTTCAAATATTTGTACATTTCCCTCTCAGAAGAGAAGCCTCTCAGAAGTTCAGAAACTCCAATTAATAGTAAAAAAAAATGAACAAAAATTTCATAACGATTCGACAAACGAGAGCCTCCATTCTCCGCACATTAATTGATCGGCCAATGAATGAGTAACCTCTACGCAAAAATCGGACGCGAACACATCAAAATATAAATAGAAGTGTCTGAGAGAGCGGCGTGTAAACTCCACGGTGTACAAACGTACACACAAACACGCGTGGATAACTGAATTTACCAACGGCGTTCTGGGGTTCGCGAATGTGTAGCATTCATAGAATATGGAGGGTCGCGATGAGCTATTAATTAACTTTCACGATTTTATTCACAGTTATGTTTGAATAGCAATTCAGTATTATCACATACGGTAATAGAGGTGGTTAGAAATATGTTTAGAAACGTATCACATGAGATGTTTAGAAAGTCGTAACAAAATAAGGTGTTCTAAGTATGTTACATATTAATGTATTCATAAGTGTATTACATGATATTGAGTGTACGTAATAATGTTCGTTAGGGTTTGTTCGTTGTCAGGAAATGTATATTTGTATATTCAGTGCAGTACAAGTTTTAATTATATATAATAAATTATAATTATTAAATATTATAATATGTTAGTAAATATACATTTGTATATTCAATGCAATACAAGTTTTAATTATGTATAATAAATTATAACTATTAAGTATTATAATATATTTGTAAATGAACATTTGTACATTCAGTGCAGTACAAGTTTTAATTATATAATAAATTATAATTATTATGTATAATAAATTATAACTATTAAATATTATAATATATTTGTAAATGTACTTTTGTATATTCAGTGCAGTGCAAGTTTTAATTACGTATAATAAATTAAAACTTGTACTGCACTGAATACACCAAAGTACATTTACAAAAATATTATAAAATTGATCAAATATTTTAAATAAAATTTGCCAAAGATATGAAGATTTTTATGGTTGACTGTACCTTTGAAGAAAATCACTTTCCACGTGAGATAGTTATCGCAATAAAGTACGAAAAACGACATAGTTCGAATTCAATACAATTATTCCATGCCGAGTCGCGCACCTATCGAACCATTTAATTTTCCAACTCGATAAACCCGACACATAACACATTGTCACTAATTAACCAACTGCCATGTATAATTCATGTGCTATTTGCTAATGGGGACAGAAATACATTGGATCGCTCTATGCTATACGAAATTTCAGCCGGTGTTCTATGAGTCGTTTTAATAAAAGCTCACCTGCATGTAACCATTCGACCGAAACCATGAATCATATCGACGAGACGCGAGCATTTCCGCGATTTCACGCTAATCGACTCTCGATTCAACGTCCACTCGATTCGGGCTACCGAGATACGCGAGTTATGAACTGCAAGGGGTTTTGAGTTAGACTTGATGTGGTAGTTTGACAATTTTATTATGTGATTAGATGTTGGTTTAATAATGTAACAAATTGATAATGTAACAGTTTGATGATTTTACTATGTCACAATTTGACGAGGTGGCAGTTTGACAATTTTATTATGTGACCAGATATTTGTTTGATAATATAACAAATTGATAATGTAACAGTTTGATGATTTTACAAAGTCACAATTTAGCAATGTAACAGGTTGACAATTTTACAATGTGACAAAATAATAGTTTGATAATATAACAAATTGATAATGTAGCAGTTTGATGATTTTACAAAGTCACAATTTAACAATGTGATAATTTGACAATTTTACAATGTGACAGGATGATAGTTTGACAATATAACAAACTAATAATCTAACAATTTTATCATTTTATTATATGACAAATTTACAATGTGACAATATATCATTTTGACAATGTGACAATTTGACATTTTGAATAGATGACAATTTTACAATGTGACAATTTGGCATTTTGAATGGATGACAATCTTACAATGTGACAATATGTCAATTTTACAATGTGACAATTTGGCATTTTGAATAGATGACAATTTTACAATGTGACAATTTGGCATTTTGAATAGATGACAATCTTACAATGTGACAATATAACATTTTGACAATTTGACAATTTTACAATGTGACAATATGACAATTTTAAATATGACAATATAACATTTTGATAATTTGACAATTTTACAATATGACTTGACATTTTGATTATTTGACAATTTTGCAATATAACAATTAGACATTTTGACGATATGACAATATGACAATATGACAATTTGACAATTTGTAAATTAAAAAATTTATGAACTTGAAGTCCTGACAATTTGCCAATTAGCAACTTCATAAATTTGTAAATTTGACAATATGACAATTTGTAAATTTCTAAATTTAAAAATATGTGAACTTGAAGACAATTCACCACCTTGTAAATTCATAACTTTGTAAGTCTGTAAATTTGAAAGTTTGCAGATATAAAAATTTGGAATTTCCGAGAATCTCCATATACGACAATTCAGCGCCACTAGTGGCAATATAAAGCGTGGTAATCTAACGCGTGTATTTCTAACTTTCCCTGCATTCTAAAAATTAAATGACTCTACTTCTTTGACTCCTTTGCAACATTCCGCCATCAGAATCGAAATAAACCCGCCATCAGAATCGAAATAAACCCGCCATCAGAATCGAAATAATCCCGCCATCAGAATCGAAATAAACCCGCCATCAGAATCGATCCGCCCCCAAATAAAATCCTCCATAAACCCGAAATAATCGACACCTTTCGATTACAACAACGAAAAGGTTGCCTATCACACGCGTATCTAAAGTTTCTAAAACACAAACGATAAAAATAAAACAAGAGAAAATTTCGAAAGGTGAAAGATGAAAATTCAGCGAATTTGTAAAATGACCGTCGCTCTTTGATGATCCTACGCTCGATATTCCGTCCAGACGGCGGATACGTAAACCTCCACGAAAATAAATTTTGCGGAGTATTGCCGGTTCATTCTAAGGCGCATAGAATGATAGCTATTTCCGTTAAGGAGAAAAAAACCGGTGGGACACTGTCTGTCTCCGTGGTTTCTAAAGATAAAGCGTCTTCTGCAAGCGATTTAACAAGAAAATCAGTCTGTCCCTATGCATCTCCTCTCCTGTGATACTTGTTCGATTCGACTTTCTTCTTTCCTTTCGAATTTCGATAAAAATAACCGAAACAGGATCGAACGGTGAATAAAAATCATACTGAGGTACCATTCGGATACTATCGAAGGCTAGGAAATAGCAAACGCGGATGTTGACTCATTGCCACTCTCACTTTTTGCCGCAATTTGCATCGGATCTCTTCTACATATTTGCGAGCGTCGAACGCGCTAAAAATGCACGCTCATCGTCACGAAATTTTATATTTCTCTTGTTTTTATGGTTTTGGATGAATTTTGAGGCATTTTGATATTCGTGGACTGCGATATTTTGGACATTTTGGGTTGTAGGTGTTAGGTTGGGTTGCAGTTTGGGTTGGGTAGCTGAGTAGGGGGTTGGAGTGTATCATACACAATAGATATTTCTTTGTGGAACATTCACAAAATTATAGATTGACATTACGATTATTTTTTCACTTCAGATGATATAAAAATAATATTTCAGTAAGTAGGTAACAAAAGTAATAAATTTGATCATGATGATCAAGGTCTGCAAAGTAGTGAATTATGCAATTTATAGATTGAGGATCTCATGAATTATATAATTTTCGTTATAAAGCCCTCAACATATCACACAACATCCTAAGTCTAACTATAGTAATTATAACCAATGAGTTGAGAAGAGTTTTAATATAATAAATCAATTTTGACAATTGAAGAACAGTTTTAATCTGAAAAATCAATTTTAATAATTGAAGAACAGTTTCAATCTGATAAATTAATTTTAGCAATTGAACAACAGTTTCAATCTGATAAATCAATTTTATCAATTGAAAAACAGTTTCAATCTGATAAACCAATTTTGACAATTGAAGAACAGTTTCAATCTGATAAACCAATTTTGACAATTGAAGGACAGTTTTAATCTAATAAATCATATATAGCAAAATCAATTTTGACAATTGAAGAACAGTTCTAATTTTCAAAATCAATTTTAACAATTGACGAATAGTTTTAATATAGCAAAATCAATTTTAACAATTGAAGAACGGTTTTAATCTAATAAATCATATATAGCAAAATTAATTTTGACAATTGAAGAACAGTGTCAATCTTCAAAATCAATTTTAACAATTGAAGAACAGTTTCAATTTTCAAAATCAATTTTAACAATTGACGAATAGTTTTAATATAGCAAAATCAATTTTAACAATTGAAGAACGGTTTTAATCTAATAAATCATATATAGCAAAATCAATTTTGACAATTGAAGAACAGTGTCAATCTTCAAAATCAATTTTAACAATTGAAGAACAGTTTCAATCTTCAAAATCAATTTTAACAATTGAAGAACAGTTTCAATCTTCAAAATCAATTTTAACAATTGAAGAACAGTTTCAATCTTCAAAATCAATATTAACAATTGAAGAACAGTTTCAATCTTCAAAATCAATTTTAACAATTGAAGAACAGTGTCAATCTTCAAAATCAATTTTAACAATTGAAGAACAGTTTCAATCTTCAAAATCAATTTTAACAATTGAAGAACAGTGTCAATCTTCAAAATCAATTTTAACAATTGAAGAACAGTTTCAATCTTCCAAATCAATTTTAACAATTGAAGAACAGTTTCAATCTAACAAACCAATTTTAGCAATCGAAGAAAAAGTTGAATCTGATAAACGAATTTTAAGATGTTGATCGACATGATCAGCTCACACTTCATGTTATAGACAGTTAAATAAGAAATGGAGTGTCAAACATGTAGGTTGCCACGTACCCGTGCAAAAATCCATGGGAATCGTGCAGCTATGTCGTTGGAATTTCACCGTTTAATAAAAGTCATCCTGTGCGCTGGTATCCGGCAACGGTGTGCTGCGTTCAGTCGTTGACTGAACGGCTAGCGATGCCCATTCAATACTCTTGCAAAATTTCCAATCAGATTAATCTAGGCTGATTGTTTTGGAACCATTGACTCCTGTAGCGAAGATGAATAATTTCCTTGTTAGACAATTTCATTGCCAGTAATCGTTTCCATTGCAAAATTTCAACTTGACTTAATAATGTATGAAATTTCAAATTTTATTTTATTTTCATTATTTGGGATGAACACTTTTCCATTAGAGATTGAGAAGGTTTAGAAATTTTGCAAACCTTGCAATGTTATGGATTTAGAACCTCTTGCAGTACGATTTATTCGAATGGTGCGTCAGATGTGATAAACTATTGATTCCCACAATATTAGGAGAAGTAAAGAAAGCTAAAATACCATGCTGCTTTTGTATTAAATGATCCTTGATTATACAAGTTATAATTAGATCCAAACTAGAAATCCAGGTGTATTAAAAACTTATCATGATCGAACTATGAGTGCATCAAAAGCATACTCCGTCACTATAATGCAATAAATGCAATAAGTTAAAGATACCCATACTGAATTACCTCCAAATTAGTGCTATTGTATCGTAACAGAATTACATTACAAATACTTTCACCTACGATGTTTATCAAGAACTTGCATAGTTTCACAAAAAACTATCGAACCTTCCTATCAAGAACAAGTTTCAAACATCGAATTTCTCCTCGTTACAAGTAACAGGAATCCCAAAGAAATCTGCATAGATCCTCGGGCAAGAACCTAGAAAGATGTCCAAGAAAAATGTCGGAAAAGAAACGGTACTACAAGAAAATATTTGACGAAATTCATCCGAGCGAATGCGGTTTCCAGCAAGATTTAACGAGCTGGTGTTTGGCAAGCAGGTAGAGAGTCGCGTATGCGACACAGTCTACCGACGATTTTCACTATCCGAGATCGGACACGATATACCCGGACGCATGGACAGCATAGTCATAGAAGTAGTATCCTCGTTAACGGACGCCAAAATCATCGCCCTTTCACCTCGTGAATACCAGAACAATGGGGAACGAGTAGAAAACTGGCGATCGGAAACCGTGTAACAATTAAAACGTTCCATGCCGAGCGAAATTATACCCACTTTTTTTTTAACTAAACTCGTGGGTATATTTAACTATTATAACGCTCAATTGTTGGGAAAATCGTGGTATGAGATTTTTCACGCTTTCGTTATCGTTTCTTCTTCTGATTTTTTTGGACTATCGTTTCTATGAATTATGAGAGACTGTAAGAGAAGACATAAGTTACAAACATTATATATTATGAGAACATTGTTAGCAATATTGGTAGCAATACTGGTAATGTAACTGCTGGTGTAATAGAATTATGAGGAACTAAGATATTGCTTATAATTGGTAGCTGCACTGACAGTATAAGTTAGCTTCAATATTGTATATTATATTTGGTAGCAATACTTGTAATGCAACTGTCTTTATAATGAAATTATGAGCAACTAAGATATTGCTTACAGTTGGTAGCTGCGCTGATACAATAAGTTACAAACATTATATATTTTGATAGCATTGTTAGCAATATTGGTAGCAATACTGGTAATGCAACTGCTGGTGTAATAGAATTATGAGGAACTAAGATATTGCTTATAGCTTGTAGCTATACTGACAGTATAAGTTAGCTTCAATATTGTATATTATATTTGGTAGCAATTCTTGTAATGCAACTGCCTGTATAATGAAATTATGAGGAACTGAGATATTGCTTGCAGTTGGTAGCTGCAGTGCCAGTATAAGTTAGCAACATTATATATTACAATAGCATTGTTAGCAATATTAGTAGCAATACTGCTAATGTAACTGCTGGTGAAACAGAATGATGATACAATTTTCTGAGAGAATTAGTGAAACAGTTCTATAGTGATTTGGTGAAATGTGATAGTCAAAAGAGTAGTACAGTTGCATAACAGATTAATGATACATATCATAGAACAGTATTAAAATTTTTTAATAAAACAGTAGTACAGTTGCATAGTAGAGTTAGTATTTATTTGAAGTATTAAAATAATTAAAAATAATGTAACAACATCAGTTATGAGAAACTAAGATATTGCTTGCAGTTGGTAGCTGCACTGACAGTATAAGTTAGCTTCAGTATTATATATTATATTTGGTAGCAATTCTTGTAATGCAACTGTCTGTATAATGAAATTATGAGGAACTAAAATATTGCTTACAGTAGGTAGCTGCAGTGCCAGTATAAGTTAGCAACATTATATATTACAATAGCATTGTTAGCAATATTGGTAGCAATACTGGTAATGTAACTGCTGGTATAATACAATGATGATACAATTTTCTGAGAGACTTAATGGAACAGTTGTGTAGTGATTTGATGAAATGTGGTAGTCCAAAGAGTAGTACAGTTGCATAGCAGAATAATGATAGATATCATGGAACAGAATTAATTTTTTTTAATAAAATAATAGTGCAGTTGCACACTAGAGTTATTACTTATATAAAGTATTGAAGTGATTAAAAATACTATAACAACACTGAAAATAATATAATACAATTCCATAGCAAAATTAGTTTAATAATTGAGTAACAAAATACTGAAATTATAAAATGTAGAACTACTACCAGTAGCATTACTAGTACAGTTGCATATAAAAATGAATTCAAACAATAAAAAATAGTGAAATAGCAGTAAAGTCGTGAAGAGTTGCACAACAGGCAAGTAGCAGTAAAAATACCGTAAAATACATTTTGTTGCTTCGGAACGAGCAAAAAATGTTAATTATGACAACACGGAATGGGAAGCACAATAGCTTTCTACCTAAAGCGTTTGATCTCGGGGTCTGGCGAGCACCTGTTTCGAAAACGTTGGATGCAAAGGATCCCAAACTCTGACAAACAAGAAGCGAAGGTTCGGCGTGCAATAAGCCTGTCGCAAACACAAACGAATCGAGCGATTTAACGCGAAAGAGGTTCAGGGTAGGATTCGACTGGTGGCCGTTGTTTGTCCAGGGAACCTAATAATAACGGTACTCATTGTTGTATCGACAGTCCCACGCCCGGTTCGTCTATTTAGAAATAGGCGTTACGTCGGTATTGTGCACCGACTTCCAAGAGAGAATCATTGTTGCCGAATCGCCAACTGTTTTTCTTGATTTTAGAAAACAAACCTGAGCACGTAGGAAAATCATTTTTCAAAATTTCGCAAAACTACCCTTGACAGTGAAGTAACTAGCATAATTAGCCCCTTGCAATATGAATAAAAAGTAAAAAGACAGTGGCAATAATAATCGCTATAAATTTTATTTCCATTCTCGTTACACTGAATTATGAACAAATTGTTGGTCACGAATCGTCTGTATGCAATAGTACTATAAGTGAAATTATTATTGACAAAAAGGTTTCACTCTTTGAAAGAGAAATTTCGAGGATAGACAGAAATGTGAGACACTCGGGGAGCTCCTGGCTGCTTCTCGAATAGCATAGTGTTAGGGACAGGTTTCATCTGAAGTTTCGACGCTATCTTTTGGATCATGATTTTGTCGTTGTCGATGGTGTTCACTTTCTTCTTGTCTTTCTGTTTGTCCTTTTGCGTGGTGCGTTTGCGGTAGTATAGCACCTCTCCGGCTAAGGTGATCATGGCTAGGGCGAGTCCGAACAGGGTTGCGATGAATACTCCACCTGAAATCAAAGTAGCACTTAAACAATCACCTAATCACTTAACCCCTTGCACTATGATGTTTCCGTCGAGTGCGTCAGTCAGAACTGACTAATTTCAGCCATAGCATGAAAACAGACACAGAAACGTGAAATGTTATGTGAATTTGGTATCATGCAGTCGTTGACTATGCAAATTATAGTTGGACTTGAACTCCAAACTGAAATGTATTCAAAATTCGAGTAAAATTGGTCATAACCGAAGTACGAGTGCGTCACGAGTCAGACTTGTCAAAATAGTGCAAGTTAATAGCTGAAACTAGTACAATCGTTACATTTATAATGGGCAGGAAAATGTAATGATTTATGCTTGCTTTACTTGAATAATAAGAAGCTTGTTCCGCTTCTATTATACAGTCAAAGAGGATGTTTTAACTTCGTACATTTTGTCAAGTTGTTCAAATCGGAAGAGAACATTCTTCGTGTACAGTCTTCCATGAATATTAACGTATCCTCTTCGACGATTTTGCCGCAGCTCTTCGATTTACGTCCGGTGTGGCACGTGAAAGGACGATCAATTATTCGGGCGCGCGACACAAATGTTATTCGGTGCATCGTGTGGCAATTTACCACCTGTGTTTAACCATGCTCCTTCTTTTCTAGATTATCTTTTCTGGACATCCATGAATTTTCTATCGCTCATTAGGATCACTTCGTGTATACGATTTCTCTTTGCTTCTTGATTCGATCTTGCATTCAATATACAGGCTTAACATCAAATTTGAAATTGTAATTTTTTTTTAATTAGGTATACTTGATGTTGCTGTTCTTACACGTTACGATTCTCTAAAATTAGAATTTATGATGTAATTTTTTATGATTAGAATATTTGTGTGGTATTTTGTAAAATTGGAATTCTGGCACTTTGTAATTTTTTAAGATTAGAATTCTTACACATTTTAATTTTTTAAGATTAGAATTCAGCAACATTGTAATTTTTTAAGATTAGAGTTCAGCAACATTGTAATTTTCTGACATTAGAATTCTTCCACATTGTAATTTTCTAACATTAGATTATCTTTACATTGTAATTTTGTAACATTAGAATTCTTCCATGTTGCAATTCTCTAAAATTAGAATTTCTGCACAATGTAATTTTCTAAAATTAGAATACCTTCACATTGTAATTTTCTAACATTAGATTATCTTTACATTGTAATTTTGTAACATTAGAATTCTTCCATGTTGCAATTTTCTAAAATTAGAATTTCTGCACATTGCAATTTTCTAAAATTAGAATACCTTCACATTGTAATTTTCTAACATTAGAATTCCTCCACGTTGTAATTTTCTAACATTAGAATTCTGACACATTGTAATTTTCTAAAATTAGAATTCTGACACATTGTAATTTTCTAAAATCAGAATTCCTCCACATTGTAATTTTCTAACATTAGAATTCTTTCACATTACAATTTTCTAAACTCAGAATTCTCTCCCACCACAATTCCCTAAAATTAGAATTCTTCAAATTATAATTAGAATTCTGTAAATTATAATTTTATCGAATTAGACTTTCGCACATCAGAAACTTGTAAAACAATTTTCTAACTTATTTCGATCAAGACCTTTTCAGCTATTCCTAAATATTCCCAAATATTCCTTATTGCCTAAAGCCACTTGAAAGATCAGAAGCTTCATATTAAACAGCATCATCTCTTTCGCAATAATTTCAAATATTTCGACAACTTTCTCAAATAAACATTCTCCATAACACTCGATTAGATTTATATATGCTCAAATAGATCCCTAAAGGTCATCATTTAATAATTAAGGATTAACATTTAAAACAGCGACAATTACAGAGACTAGTTTTCTGGTAAATGATAAAATAAACGCTCACTTTAACGCAACTAAAATATAGAGGTAGCTATTCGATCTCCAACAGCAGGTGAAAGGACGATCGATCACTCGACTCTAGTCACGAGGTGCTGCTAATGATTATCGATTAAACATCGATAACGTACAGCCATCTTATCACCATCGTTACTTAAATAAAATTTTACAAACGTAATCTTTATCGAAATTTCTTTTTCTTAATAATTTATAGACATGTCTTTGATTACGTCTTTTATCTTCACGTATTATCTGCAGTCACGGAAATGCTGTAGGATAAGATAGTCGATACTGGCCTTGAACCGCTTTTACCTTGTAATGTACCTCCGATATCAAAAAGTAACATCGTATATCAAGCTCCAATCGCAACTGAAGTGACTAGCAAAATTCGTGTTATCGAGTTTTATTTTCTATATTTAATTGCGTGCAAAAATTTCAAGGGAATTCAAGGTTGCTTACGACAAAATACTTTGCGGAATTTTTTTAGTGCATATCCTAGATGTAGTAACAAAAAATTGCTGTAGAAATGTGCTGAAAGAATTTGGATTTCGTTCTGAATATGAGGAGTAATCATTTCTTTTAATATTTATTTCAAAGCAAATGTATGTTGTACAAATATACAAATGCATAAGAAGTATAAATAAGTGTGTGTAACTATATAAATGTACAAATGTATAAATGTGCAGATGTGCAAATGTGTTAATGTATATATTTACAAACTAGTTATAATATGCACAAACTACTAAATTTAAATTTAATGCAATTATAGATACAACTATACAATTATTGATACAATTATAGAAGCCTAAAATTCACAAACATAAAAAGTCTAAAATTGATGACATAAATTATAGAACCCCCAAATTAACAAACACAAAAATTCTGAAATTAGATGACATAAATTATAGAACCCCAAAATCTAAAAACATGAAAAGTCTAAAATTGATGACACAATTATAGAACCCCAAAATTAACAAACAAAAAAAATTCCGAAATTTGATGACATAAATTATAGACCCCCAAAATTTAAAATATAAAAATTCCGAAATGTAATGACATACAACTATAAAATCCCAAAATGCACAAACATAAAAATTCCGAAATTTGATGACATAAATTATAGACCCCCAAAATTTAAAATATAAAAATTCCGAAATGTAATGACACAACTATAAAATCCCAAAATGCACAAACATAAAAATTCCGAAATTTGATGACATAAATTATAGACCCCCAAAATTTAAAAACATAAAAAGTCTAAAATTGATGACATACAACTATGAAACCCTAAAATTAACAAACATAAAAATTCCGAACTTAGATGACATAAATTATAGACCCCCAAAATTTAAAAACATAAAAATTCCGAAATTTGAAGACATACAACTATGAAACCCCCAAATGCACAAATGTAAAAATTCCAAAATTTGATGATATAGTTCAGGAATGTCTAATATAAAAATGTAATGCAGAAGTTGCGAAGTGGATAACGTAGAAATTTATTGAATAAGGAATTTTCAATATGTGGTAGCCTGAAGGGTTGCGGGTTATCACAGTTGACCGCATCAGGAGCAGTAGGCCGCTGCACTGCGACCACTGCAGCAACGCCTCGAGGGTTATAAAAGCGGCGGGTGGTTGCGGAAGCGTCGGCTTTCGTGGAAATAAAGTTTCGTGCAGCAGTGCATCGGTGAGGTTAAGAGTGGCGATATATCGTCGCGGCCTGATTTCAGCACGGCACGAAAACTGCCGTTTTCTAAGCCAGACCGCTTCCTCTCGGTAGGAAATCTTCTGTTCTTTCTGTCACTCCCCTTCCACCTATCGCGTGTGTATACATTGATTCTACAGGGTGTTGCTAAATTATCAATCTCAAACCTTAGTTATTATAGCAATACAGTTCGTTATTACAATCATTATTATAGTAATAGAACAGTTAGTTATTATAACAATAGATCGTATATGTAAACGATATAATTAAAGTATGCAACAATTTCTTTTTAAATAATATATCATTTTTCAGAGTTGACAAGCGTTTAGAGTTAATACTCCACAGCTCACCTTTCTCGTTATTAGTCTTTCTTATAATTGTCATATCGTTTCTCCTGTTAAGATACTTTCCTAGTACAAGTCCTAAGAAATCTAAGTCCAGTTAAGATTCCTAGACAGTAAAGATAAGAGAAAACTGAGTCACCTCATCGTTACATAAGAGACGCAAAAAGATCGTTTCTTCGAAGCCTAGAATTTAGCAACACGGTGTATATAACGGCGCTTCTATGCGTCCTCGTGCATACGAACACCTGCAGCGCGAAGTTATGCAAATTCGCGTGTGGTTTTGTGTGCAAGGTGTCGGTGTGTCTCTCGATGTCAGTGGACCGATCCGTTCGAGTGGCAGTCCACCGAAGCACGGGGCATTTTTTTTGCTCTCCCCCTTACCGAAACGGCTCCGCTAATGCTAAATTACCTTTCGCGATCACGAAAGCCTCTGTGCTGTGTCCGAACGGCCATGCCGCTCTGCACAACGCCATTATCGAGCGTTCTTCGACTACGTACGATCTCTTTTACTCGGGGTGGGCCAGCCGTTATTACCGAGGTGATAAATTGTCCAGAAAATTATGCCTTTGAGCACGTGAAAATTTGGCGTAATTTACCCTGGAGGCTGGACAGTACTCTTTCTTTCTCTCGAGAATTATCGATCTTTTCAACGAGTCTAGGACTTGGTTGCGTGGGACCTTTTTCAGAAAGGGATTGGGGGTTTGGTCACGCGAATCGGCGTCAAACTTGTGTTAGATTTAGGGTGGATCTATAACTTTCTGTGGGAGCGTTTAATATTTAACGATACATTTCTATTCGATATTTCATTACCTTATATGGATATGAAATTGAAATATGGCGCTGTTAGGAGCAGAAGGTTGCTTTGGTGCTCAACGAACATTATGGCTATGATAGATAAAACTTATGGTAGTTTTTTATTGTGAACGGAGATTGGGAAGTATGACTTGAAGTATAGAAAATTAATTTTATTTGGCTGGAATGAAGTCGATTGCAAGTGAGCCACGCGAAATAACTTCTTCGTTTAAATTATTTATACCACTATATTAAATACGTTATAACACTTACAAAGTATTACTTCATTCTGCAATTATTAATTATTGCAACGCCTTCCGCATTTCAGAAAGTGAAGAATGTAATAAAAAATGGAAACTCTCTTATTTTGGTTCAGAAGTCTGAACTTTGAGAATATTCGTAATTATCTCGTTGTACGTGAAGTCTGAATATGTGTAGGAGTCTATTATAATTCATAAATAAATAGACTCTTTTATTTTGGTTTAGGAATCTGAACATTGAACATATGCATAATAGATTGTACATGAAGTCTGAATACGTGTAGGAGTTTATTATAATTCATAAATAAATAGACTCTTTTATTTTGGTTTAGGAATCTGAACATTGAACATATGCATAATAGATTGTATATGAAGTCTGAATATGTGTAGAAGTCTATTATAATTCATAAATAAATAGACTCTTTTATTTTGGTTTAGGAATCTGAACATTGAACATATGTATAATAGATTGTACATGAAGTCTGAATATGTGTAGGAGCCTATTATAATTCATAAATAAATAGAGACTTTTTTATTTTGGTTTGGAAATTTGAACATTGAACATATGCATAATAGATTGTACATGAAGTATAAGTTTGTGCAGGAGTCTATTACAGTTCATAAATAAATATTAGCACTGTAGTGTTAACTAGTATTCTAAAAATAGAAAATAATTCGATACGAAGGATTAATTGCAGTGGTACGTAATAGCTAGAGCGAGAGCGACAAATCGATCGTTATTCACGATAGGCGCTGATGGAATGTTCGCAAAATGAATTTGCATGGACTGTACATTCGCTTTCGCCAGTCGAATCGTGGGGTCCTAGATGCGCAGTCTGTGAAAAATTGACTGACACGGCCTTCAGAAGTCGAGAATTTACCAGCGTGTTCTATCTAGCTGATGTTTCTCTTCATTTCTCGATTCTGCGTTTATATTTTTAATACGTGATTTGACAGAACAAATTATTTTATCAATTTCATACAATTAGTAACAAATTCTTCCTACAATTAATTGATGCAATTTCATCAAATTTAGAACGTGGATTTCTTTTGTGTTCCTGTTTATTTTATTTCTGTTTTAACTCAAATATGTGATATGTAATTTTATCTCTACATCAAATTGGAAAAGAAAGTGTCTCCCGTTAAACAATCTCTACTTAAGTTCCTTTTATTTCTGTTCCGTCTTAAATATGTGACACGTAATTTTATCACTGCATCAAATTAAAAATGTTTAAGCAATCCTCACTTAAAATCAAAGTGGATAATTTAAATTACCTTTCGAATTTTTGTACTGAATTTCGAGGTACAGAAGAGTAGGTTGCGTCGCAGCCGAGAGAACCATGCTAATTAAGCGGTTGCCAGGAGGTCTAATTGCATCATGCTGGTTAATGAGACGGTTCTTTACCTGATAGCCAATGTGCCCGAAATTTCGTTCCGAAGAGTTTACAAACAATGCAAGGCGATTTTCACTAAGCAATTACTTCCATAAACATTTTACCCTCTGTAACGACTAATGTTCATTAAAAGCCTCTTTTTAAATTGTAATTTGGCATATTAGAATTTTACCACGTTTCTCGTTAATTTGGAGAAATTATCATATAGCTTAAATGCGTTTAACTAAACTGATAAATTGAGAGGTGTTTGTATATCTACTCGTTAAAACCAGTAATTATAATTAATAACAGCTACAATTAATGAGAGAATAATGTTTAAAATAATAACTAAAATACTTGTAACAGCACTGTTTTATTGTGCTTCATTTTTAATAACACGAATAATATTAAATTTTTGATAATAAATTAATGGTTTACTTAACACGAAAAGAAGTAATTGTTCAAACATTTCCTATACTCTTAGTAACAGAATCCTCCACAATGTTTCAGAAAATAATTGAATTCGAACATCGAAATTGCGCGTACAATTACGTAGACATCGAGAAACGGTCTGTAAACGTGTGTTCGAACCTTAAGTGCACATGTAAGATCCCGATAAGAGGCAATTATCTGTCGAAATGATAAGAACGAGCGCGTAATAACGCTGCACGGTTCGTAGCAGAACGTTTAATGAGTTACTAACGACCCCAACGTTCGTTTCGTGCGCAAAATTAATAAGCCAGTATCGATACGTTTCTGCCGAGATTACGGCGCTTAATGAGATTACAACGCGAAAGGTCGCAAGGATCGAGATCGAGGATTTCGCAGGGTCGAGGGAAAAAGGGCTGGCCTCGACCGCCTGCTTGGGATAATTACGTCGGCGGTTTCTTTTGTTGACTTTTAAAATTGGGAGCCTCGTGTATTCGCTCTACCGCCTATTCTTTCGATGGATAACTTGATTGAGTTGCTCTGCGAGCTAATGGCTTTCTTCGAGACGCCAAAGAACTTTGAAGCTTCTGAAATCAATGCTAGGTCGATATCGGTGATATAGGGATATCGAGGTTTACTGATAGAGGACTCGAGGGATATAAGGATTAGGGATATGGAGATACAAGACATGTGGAAATCTCAAGGTGTAAACATGAAGGTACCTTGGATCTAGGAGTGTAGGGAGGAGACATTTAATGATCTAAGAATTTAGGAATCTACACATCCAGAGATCTGGGAATATAGAGATCAAGGACTCTGGAGCTCTTAAAATCTCAAAACACCAAAAACGCAAAAATTGGTAAATCCGCATCCCTAAACTCTGATGATCCAACCTACCAAAATCTGAAGGTCTCAAGACCCTTTTACCCCAAAATTTCAATATTCCAATGACCCAAGATTTAAACCTTGTGACGTCCCAAAGACCCTTCCTCCCAAGGTCCTAAAATCCGAAAACTGCAATATCCAAATACTCCAAAGTTGCAAAGCCCCAATCCCCCACGTGCTTCAATCGATTACCAAAGGAATAGCTTCCGACAAAAATTCGGAAGATAGGACCACAGTCGTGAAGCCGCCCCGATGAGAAGAGTGTCAGTGCCCTTATTTTCCGTGGTTTTAAGTAGCATTCTATTTGCGCCCAGCCGGGCAGTTTTTAGTTGCCACGTGTGTCCCTGTATAGGTGAAGCGCGTGAAACAGAAGGATAAGGCGAGAAGACGGACAGACAGACAGACACAGGCAACAGCTTTGAAAGAACGAAAGCAAGAAAGCTAGAGAGAGAAAGGAGACGGATAACTCTTACGAGCGTCTCGCGTCTACGAGCGTATCCCGCCTTGCCGGCGCGTATCCAGGAAGTGACGTCAGCCGACGACGTTCTTATGAATTAATTTGCGGAAATCAAGCCTCCCACCTACCCCTTTCTCCCTGTCTCGGCCGCGTACAGATCCTAATCCTTACGGTTGCGCAATCCTAATATCGCCTACACGGCAAACGGTGCACGCTGCTAAACGCTTTTATACGTGTCGAATAGTACCGATAGATCTACGACTTTGTCGCTCGTCCTTTATTTTCTCCTACTTTGCATCTATTTCCTAATTGTTAAATTATCGTTTACGAGTCATTTCAATTGATATTGCGAAATGGTCATTGCGAACAAACATTTGTACGTTTAGATTATTTGCAGTAATCATTCTCGTTATATTGCCACGGAGGGGTATAAGGCAGGTGATGTTGCAATATATTGCGCGGCGATATAACGCGTTTTAAAACATTGTTATATGACGTATAACACAACGCGTGGTTGTATAACAGGTAGTGATACAACGCTTCGCTATATAGCACAGAGTTATTCAATCGACGGCAATATAACGCATAGTGATATAATTCGTGGTATTCTAACGCGTGGCAATAAAACGTGCTGCTACACAATGCATGGCTACATAAACGCGCAACTATACAGTATGTGGCAATTCAATATGTAGTAGTACTGTTTTTGGCAATATAACGCGTGGTGATATAATACGTGGCAATACAACGCGTAGCGATATAACGCATGGTAACATAACGCGTAGTGATGCAACGCGTTATTATGCAATAGATATAAATAAAACCCAGAGCGATATAGAACGTGGCAATATAACGCGTGGTGATACAATGCGTGGCAATACAACGCGTAGCGATATAACGCATGGTAACATAACGCGTAGTGATGCAACGCGTTATTATGCAATAGATATAAATAAAACCCAGAGCGATATAGAACGTGGCAATATAACGCGTGGTGATACAATGCGTGGCAATACAACGCGTAGCGATATAACGCATGGTAACATAACACGTAGCAATGCAACGCGTTGCTGCACGTGTATAAATAAAACGCAGAGCGATATAGAATATGGCAATATAACACGCGGCCATATAATGCGTGGCAATACAGCAGGCAGTGATATAACGCATGGTAACATAACACGTAGTAATGCAACGCGTTGCTGCACGTGTATAAATAAAACGCAGAGTAATATAGTATACGGCAATATAACGCGTGGCGATATAAAGCAACTCCCTAAACGATCTCATACATTTTCCATTAGAATAATCAACATGGAGCAAGTTGGTCGAAACAAAGTAGCTTCCAAGAAAAGATTTTGCATCGCAAATGACCGGTCGGCCGTTCGCGGAGGATCTCGAAGCTTTCGACGTCGATGACTGCGTTCACCCACGTAGCTTACCGATGAACAATGCCTGAAACTCGACGGCGTCTCGCGATCATCCTGCCGGTCGCTATTTTAGGAACATTACCGAACGACGCGTGGACCTCGAGGTCCGAAAATCCTCGTGTCTTAGGAGATACTCTGACCAAATTATTGTGGATTGGTCGTTGCTCCGGTATTGAATCGATAGCTTCGAGAGCACGAGGTTGACGTTCGCTGCGAACTCCTACGCTCGCGTTCCTCCTCGAAGCATCGTAACGAGCCAACGCCGACCGTGTAATTAGTGGATCTAGCGCACCGATCATCAGAGTGCCCGCGGCTGGCGATGTGCACCGTGCATGCATCGATGACACGTACGAAATTTGGGGGCTTGAAATTCTGAGAATTTGGATATTCGATGCTGTGAGAATTTGGATATTTATAAACACAGAAGTGAAAAATCTTCAATTAATTTCCCGCGATCGCAATTGTCCACCTCCTATCATCCTCTGTCATAAAAAATCGAAAGCTTCGAGTCTTTAGATTCGGAACGAAACGAGCTGCTCCCGTGACACCCACGTCCTCGGATCCCTGTACCAAACAGCAGAACGGTTTACCCGTTGGACACCTACGTCCATTGGGATCTTTACGTTCCGCTCAAAGTCTGCCACGATCCATTCGTTGGACACCTACGTCCCGCAACTGGAACGATCTACTCTGGTTCGACGCGTTTAAATCTGCTTGCAAAATCGAAGGAGCGGTCTATTATCGAGCTCAAAGGCTGCTCGTTGTCGAGTTTTTACCACGGTGGTGCTCCGATTCGATTCCAAAGGGCGATAGCGTCCGTCGTTCGAGCAGGCAAACAGCCCAGCAGCACCTGGGTCAATGGGTACCGTCTCTGTTCGGATATAGATATTTTGTCCGGCGCATAACGAGCCGCTTGACGTGCAAAGATGGCCCTTAGCGCTCGACTAAAGGGATGCCAATGCAGTTTAGGATAACATGACGAAGATCGGTAGCATGAGGCAGACGGAGAACACGGGACAGCCTGAGGAGGAGCCAGGTGTTTCGTGGGGTACCATAGAACGGAACCACCCCCTGCCTATGTTCTCTCCGCGCCAAGAGACCGCGTTTCTACAGGCTCACCCATATTACTCGCCCCATCTGCACTGGTCATTTTTATTGAAACCTCTCTATTTCCATTTTATGACATAAAACTACTTGCAAGTCGGTTTATGGTTTAACTTTAGACTCAAACGCTTGTGTACATATATTTAATTCTATTTGATGTCAATGGTCACATATGTGAACATCATCTTATTTTCTTGTGTCCTTGATAACCTTTGAAAATTGTTCTTGAAGAGGTTAATGTCTACTGAAGATAACAGTGGTGGACAAAATGTTAAAAACATCCACTTGCGTATAGGAGTATTTGTAGCAACAGCCACTTTATGTCATGTCCATAATGGGGTAGACATTCAATAGCTGGCACTAACTTCCTTCTTTATTTTTATAAATTGTACATATTGTCGTTCTTAAAATTGCTATGAATGTTCTGTTCTATTTCGATGAATGTTCTATTTTGCTTTGATGAAGTGTTTACCTATATTTCTTTTTAAAAAACGTTGTGGTTTATCACGACCATATTGTTTTATTACTGTACTATTTTATCGACTACGTTTGAAGTGTTGGAGACATTTGTACTTTGATGATCGACATCACGAGATGCTTCATTTCAGTTGCTTTTGAAACATACATTTATAAGGTACATTTATAAGGTACATTTATAAGGTACATTTATAAGGTACATTTATAAGGTACATTTATAAGGTACATTTATAAAGTACATTTGTAAGGTACATTTATAAGGTACATTTGTAAGGTACATTTGTAAGGTACATTTGTAAGGTACATTTATAAGGTACATTTATAAGGTACATTTGTAAGGTACATTTGTAAGGTACATTTATAAGGTACATTTATAATAATGTACTTTATAGAAATATAGCCTGTCCCAGTTGCATGGGTCACTCTGTACACCTCTTGCTTCTGCTTCCTCTACGCACCCTTTCTCCCTCCTTTCTCCCTTCTTCCGTTCTTCTTCCTACTTCGGGAGTCTCTCTCCCGCACCCTGTTGTCCCCTTTGGTTCGACCTCCCACCCTGTATCCCTCTCTCGCTCTCTAGTTTCGACTGCTGCTCGTTATACCGGGTGTCGCGTGGCGAATCGCGCCCTTCTGCTCGGTAAACAGAACAGAATGGTCTATTTGCTCGTCGTTCCGTCTCGAGGCTGCTCGATCTCGGTGGTCGCGTTTTTATTCGGGTTTGCTCAAAAGGGAGAGAACCTTCCTAGACTCTATGGGAAGTCAAGGTACAACCTCCTCAATGGTTAACTTCCGAGAAGATCGTGAAATCTTTAAACTCCTGTTTCTCGCTTGAATATCGTCGAATGTCCTTTGTGGAGGGGCCAATGGACCACACTGGCGGGACGAAAGGACCCTTGTTGCCTAATTTTTCGCGATTCGAGACCGCCCTTCTGACGATGCTTTTGGTCTGCTGGTCTTGAAGGGACAATATCCGTTTCATTACAGATTAGTGTTTCGTAAACTCTTGGTTTAGCAAAAACTAGCTTAACTGAATAGTCAGTCAAGACTAACTACTTAGGGCTATAATATTAAAATGAACAAAGAAAATCAAAATGTAACTATTTTATATTCAGGGATCTTTGATAATACAACTTAAAGTTGCATCTAAATTTCAAGTTGAAGAGTATTCAAAATTTAAGCAACCTTTGTCATATTGTTGCTGTAGGTGCGTCACGAGTGAGACTCGTCAAAGTACGAAAAGAGGTTAACTTCATAATGAACAGATGAGTTGGTGCAATGTGCCAATACTTGCTAAAGTGCCTACAGATAAAACAGTCCAAAGAATCGAGAAAGTGAGAAGAATGAAAAGTGTCGAGATGGACAAACATTACAACAGAAACTTTCGAAATGACCTAACGCATATCCACCGATGACCATAACTGTTACAGCAAACATGACAGAGCTTTGCTAAATGGTCCCGCGAATCTACGGTCTCGCTGTTGTTACAGCAAGATGTATCTTACTAGTAAGATGTACTTTGCCGAAATCCTCCTTCAGATACCCACACCGATGCATCCTTTGAGGCGACCATAACTGCTACGAATAAAACGGGTGTCTACTAAATAACCTTCTTTACGAGCTCACAGTTATAGTTTTCGTTCTAGCAATGTTCATTTCGAGTCCAATTATCAATTTGTATCTACGTGTCCTTTGAAGTTATCCGAATTTCTGAAGCGATTCAGAGACGGACTCGGCTAAGTGACCTTCTTTATGAGTCTATGACCGTATCTCTTGAATTTCGCATTAAAACGAATCGTTATACCCACTTTATCAGGGGTCTTCGTTTAATTACACAGTTGCGTGTCCTTTGAAGTAACTGTAACTGTTCCCACGGGATTAAACAGGGGTGGCGATATGGATCTAATGTCACGACACGACTTCTGGTATTTGCAACGATATTCGGAAAGGTCGCGATTTATTGCCGGTGTGAAAAACTAGTTTCAAAAAATACGGAAGTGTGGCGATACGAAATTGTTTCGGAAATTTCCAAAGAGATAAAAATCATATTGCAATTGTCAGTGTACCATCAATGTCGTGTAAATATTAAAAGAATGTGATTTTAATATAAATCCAATGTTACGTTATCAGTCGCGATAGAAATCATGACATTTGTATTGCAGCAGTAACTGTTGCACTTAATGTCACGTGGCAGTGTACCATTAGTATCATCTAAATATTAAATGAACTCTGTTTTGTGATATTAAAATGACAGATGCCGTGTCACGATAGTTTTCTCGCTGATAAAACCCATGATATTAGCCTTGTAGCATTAACTATCGTAGTTTGATGTCACGCGACAATGTTGCATTCATACAAATTTCAAAGGATCTTCGCGACATCCGCGTGACACGAAATTTAATCTTGTCACGACATAATTTTCATTTTTTATGTCTGAAGTTGATAGAAAATTAAAGAATTCTGTTATAACGTAACACGGAATGTTACTCTGCAAAGTATCATTTTTGTGGAATCGAACATGAATTCCATTTTTTGAATACAAGTAACCGATTATTCAAAAATAATCTGTCGTTTTTCGCATCAGAATGTTTTGTAGAAAGAATCAGTACGAGCATCTAAGTCTTTCCGTAACCGGTGCCGCGTGGTAGTCCGAGCCCGTTATTGATCAGCGAGGATCGAAGCGTGGAACAAGCACGCTACAAGCGACAAAGACGAAATCGATATTCGGCCGTGTGGCGTTGGCGCGCGATCGATCGAAGCCACCCGGTATAGGAAACGGAGCGAACACCCAGGAGTAGAGAGTCCTAGTGCCTCGAGCCCTGTAATATTATACCGGCGGACTCCCATGTGCACCACCGGTTTGCGTTTCTGCGTGCGTGCGTAAAACACGCCAATGTGGTCGTTCTCGTCCTCGTTGTCGACCTCGACTTCGTTCGCGTCGCTGCTCGTCTCCGAGCTCGTTTGTCGACCAGCTTCCTCTCTCGACTCTTCGATCCTTCCTAACGCTAATAGAGATCGTAGTCGAACTTCGATGTTTTGTACCCTGCCATGGGGATTATAGGAAAGGAGAGCTGAGAGGAGTTGAAGGTACGGATATAGGGATGTAAGGATGTAAGGATATTCAATTTATAAATTTGGTAACTTGAAGTCTTCAAATTCACATGTTACCTAAGTCTTCAGATATCTCAAATCTTCTAACTTCTTCAAATATTACAAATATCTTCTATTCTTCAAATCTACAAACTTCTTCAAATATCCCAAATATCTTCTATTCTTCAAATCTCCTAACTTCTTCCAATATCCCAAATATCTTCTATTCTTTAACTCTCCAAACTTCTTCAAATATCCCAAATATCTTGTATTCTTCAAATCTCCAGACTTCTTCAAATACCCCAAATATCTGTTCTTCAAATATCGCAACTTCTCCAATGTTCAAATTATCAATTTTCTAAATATTTTCTACTCGTCACCTAATTTCATCAACAGATAAAAATACAATTCTCCCAACAGTCACAGCACAGAAATAAAACAGCAAATACAGCAAACTTGAAAATCCTCCCTATCCTCCTCAAAGGCATAATTTTGATCCGGAAGGCAATCGATATGAAAAAGAAACGATATCGAAAGGATGTTCGATATTCGGGAAATCGATCGGTGCTCGTGTCGATCCAACTTTTGATCCTCGTCTCGAATCCTCTCCGGCTGCTCCGAAACTCGATCGCCGGAGACACGAGGCTCGTGGCATCGGGCGACACCAAACGGCGCTGGTTAAATTGCCGGTGAAATTAGCATGCCTAGCGGCACACGTCCGATCAACGATGATATCATCCTGTTTTATTGCAAGCGCCTGACCTATTGCACCTCGGCGCCGTTATTGTCCGGACCTCGTTTAACCGAGCAATTTGCACCTCCTTTACGCCTTCAAATGCGACATACGCTGTCTTTTGATCCACCGGCAATTATCAGACGTCGATGCCTTTCCGAGCTCATTCGAGTCTAATGTAATTATCGAGCACACGACGGTTACACGCGTAAGCCGATTAGCAAGCTTCGACTCTGACGACGATTAAACGCGATTCGGGGATTAATTATTACTGGTTATTCGAGTCTTAGTGTAATTGGGTTTACAGTTTTTGGGTGGATTAAGATATGGGGGAAAGAGAATATCCCCTTTGAAAGGAGAGCGTTGTATTTCCATGTGTTGCGAGTTGAATCGCCACGTGTTCACGCGTTGGATCACGCGGCGAATTTTAATGCGATAGAGATTTCTGTGCGTAGAGTTCTAACGCCATAGATTTTCACGTGTGGAGTTAGTATGCGTGGAATTCTTGTGCGCTGGATTTTTATGCGTCGAATCACCACGCATCGAATTCTCGTGCTCTAAATTTCTACGCGTGGAATTCTTGTGCGTTAGATCACTATGCGTTGGGTACTCAAGCGTTGAATATTCATGCGTCGAGTACTGAAGCGCCGAATACTCATGCGTGGAATATTCACGTGTCGAATACTTATGCATCGAGTACCACGCGTTGAATTCTCACGCACTGAATACTCGCGCGTGGAGTACGCATGCGCCGAATACCCACGCGTGGAGTATGCATGCGGCGAATACTCACGCGTGGAGTACGCATGCGCCGAATATTCACGCGTGAAGTACGCATGCGCCGAATACTCATGCATGGAGTACGCATGCGCCGAATACTCACGCGTAGAGTACGCATGCGCCGATTTCTCATGTGTCGAGTACTCACGCGCTGAATAGTCACGCGTCGAGTACGGACGCGCTGAATACTCACGCGTCGAATACTCACGCATCGAATTCTCACGCCCCGAATACTCACGCGTCGAATATCCACGCACCGAATTCCCACGCGTCGAATACCCAAGCGCCGAACACTCACGCATCGAATTCTTACGCGCCGAATATTCACGCATCGAATCCTCACGCGCCGAATACTCACTTGTCGAGTACTCACGCCCCGAATACTCACACGTCGAATATCCACGCACCGAATTCCCACGCGTCGAATACCCAAGCGCCGAACACTCATGCATCGAATACTTACGCGTCGAATATTCACGCATCGAATCCTCACGCGCCAAGTACTCAAAAGCGCCGAATACTCACGCGTCGAATATTCCTGTACCAAGTATTCACGCGTGAAATACCCCCACGCTAAATTTGCATACGTCGGAACGCGCGAGATATCCAGCAGGAATCTCTAAAATTATAAGCAATAATATTAATAGTATTATAACAAAATGCAGTAACGTAAATATTAATATGCATTATTTTGCAGATATATCAGAAAGATCTCGGTGGTCGCGCATGTTCGCAACGAAAGTGTAAATGAATATTTGTGTGTTTAGTTTTTTTCCGCGAAAGGAATGCGGCTCGTTAATTTTAAGACAGACTGAATTGAATTGAATTAGATGGTCGTTTACAAGGAAGATAAGCTTTTATTGCATCGCACAAGCGCGAAGAAGCCATTCATATGCCTTCGAGTTAACACCTTTCCCATCAAACGCAGCGTCCCCTTCGGGAACAAGGTATTTCGGGCTTTCCTGCGGCTTACAGAAGCGTAGATAAACGTTATCTCGTATCGAGTGTCTTTAAATCCGTAGTCGAGCGAGGCCAATTCGAGGACGAGAAGTCGCGAAACATTCTTGAACGAGAATCGTTCGACCGCCGTGTAGATTGATCGTGTGTACATTCGATAATGGATCGTGTTCTCTTATCGCTTAGAACCTGTTCGATGTCCCACTTTTGACTATCTCTGCACAGTTTTTGTCGCATAATTTTCCATTAGCTTAGAAAATCGATTATTTCGAGCGCTAATGGCGCCTGTCGATTTACTAATATATCTTTACATTTAACGAAATTTATGATGCTGTCTTGTGCTGCATTTTATCGTCGTTGATTTATGACTAGATAGTGGAGAGAAAAATTGGGTTGATATGCTTTGCTGGATTCTGAGGGAATTGCGAGTTATCTTAGTTCGATGTAGCGAGCGTTGTATCATATTTTTATTTGTTAGATTTCTGTGTTCGATCGGCACGCGTTAAATTGCCTTCTGGTAGATTACCATTTGTTAGATCACTATGCATTCAATTTCCATGTGTTCGATTTCTGTTTGATGTATCTTTACACATTAGACTATCACGTATTAAAATTCCACGCGTTAGATTTTCACGCGTTAGATCACCACGCGTTAGATCACCACGCGTTAGATTACCACGCGTTAGATTTTCACGCGTTGGATCACCACGCGTTGGATTACCACGCGTTAGATCACCACGCGTTAGATTTTCACGCGTTAATTCACCACGCGTTAGATTTTCACGCGTCAGATCACCACGCGTTAGATTTTCACGCGTTGGATCACCACGCGTTAGATTTTCACGCGTTGGATCACCACGCGTTGGATTACCACGCGTTAGATCACCACGCGTTAGATTTTCACGCGTTAATTCACCACGCGTTAGATTTTCACGCGTCAGATCACCACGCGTTAGATTTTCACGCGTTGGATCACCACGCGTTAGATTTTCACGCGTTGGATCACCACGCGTTGGATTACCACGCGTTAGATCACCACGCGTTAGATTTTCACGCGTTAATTCACCACGCGTTAGATTTTCACGCGTCAGATCACCACGCGTCAGATCACCACGTATTAGATTTTCACGCGTTAAATCACCACGCGTTGGATCACCACGCGTTGGATCACCACGCGTTGGATCACCACGCGTTGGATCACCACGCGTTAGATCACCATGCGTTAGATTTTCACGCGTTAGATCACTACGCGTTAGATTTTCACGCGTTGGATCACCACGCGTTAGATTTTCACGCGTTGGATCACCACGCGTTAGATTTTCACGCGTTGGATCGCCACGCGTTGGATTACCACGCGTTAGATCACCACGCGTTAGATTTTCACGCGTTAATTCACCACGCGTTAGATTTTCACGCGTCAGATCACCACGCGTCAGATCACCACGTATTAGATTTTCACGCGTTAAATCACCACGCGTTGGATCACCACGCGTTGGATCACCACGCGTTGGATCACCACGCGTTGGATCACCACGCGTTAGATCACCATGCGTTAGATTTTCACGCGTTAGATCACTACGCGTTAGATTTTCACGCATTAGATCACCACGCGTTAGATTTTCACGCGTTAGATTTCCACGCGTTAGATCACCACGCATTCAACTTCCAAGTGTCAGATTGCCACCCATCAACTCACCACGCGTTCAATGTCCATCTCCCAAATTACCACACGCTGAATTATCACATTTTGCCCTTCCACCCAATAAATTTTCATACATCAAACTTCGACTTGTACGATCGCCATTAAATTTTCAAATTAAATTTCTCCGCATCAAAGTGTCACTCCTATCAAACGTTCGCCCCACGTTATATTGCTCCACGTTAAATAGTCACCAATCAGAGATTTCCACCCGAAACGTAGCCTAATGCAAACGCCGCTTTAGAGTCGAAAACCTTGTCTTGTTTCGACGACGCGACGGATATCCTCTACCGCAGACGGAAGAATTCGACGGCCGTAAATGACCGTTGCCACAATTGCAGTTTGCGTTAACCGGAATAGCCGGCTGATATTTATACTCGAAGCGAGAACGCATCGCTGGGCGGCTTTAACCCTTTTGCCGCCAGAGATTCCGACATGAATCGTAGACATCGGATTTGTAGCGGTATATTCCACATTCTTGGACGAGTAATGTTAACGTCATTTATTGCCGAAACAAGAACAGTATTATCGTGTTTCAAAAGTTAGTCCGCTTTGCGGTTTTAGTCTCACCCTCTTAATGTTATATTAATAAGGGATGTTTTATGAATCAGTTATAGTATATTCTCTAACATATAAGTCGTTCAGGAACATGAAAGTTGAAGCTTGAAACTTGAAATTAGTTCAAAAATTCTGTAATATGTGCTGGATTAAAAAATTTTGAAACATGTAATTGGTTTCATATCTCTGGCACGTGTAATTGGTTTTAAAATTTTGAAACATGTACTTGTTTTAATGTCTTTGAAATGTGTACCTTACGAACCTTGAAACTTACAATTTATTAAAAAATTTGTAACTTAGAATTTGTTTGAAATCTTTCAAACTTAAAATTCTTCTAACCTACAAATCAGTAAAAAAATTCAAGTTACAATTCAATTAACTTTCAGTAAAAAGACGAATAAGTAAGCAAGCATCAGCTGAAATATAGAATCATATGAACAAAATGCAATAAATATTTAAACAGAATGAGAGTATAATTGAAAAGATATAATAATTGAATAAAAATAGAAAAGCTGGAATCAATCATTTGATACATAGATGCAGACCAAACGAAAAGTGAAAAAATAGCATTTCAAAAGTTCGTCCACCATCGCGAGAAAATCGCGGGGTGATAAAAAGGGCGAGGTCCGTAGAGCTATCGATGCCGGTTCCTTCGGAGAGGCCGCTAGAAAATTCCAACATTCTTCAGGCTTCCATATCCATTTCGAGTTTAGCGAGAATCGATATTTGGCGTGTGGCCTTCGTGGCCCGGCCAGGGTGTAGGTACGCGTGTGGTTACGCTCTTCTTCGTTCTCGTGCACGTTGGATTTTGTTTCTTCGTATCCGACGCGGTCGTAAAACGCGGGGATTAATTTACTGGCTATGTATCTACGCCTCGTTGCTTGGGGATCTGCTAATCGACTTTTCTCGTTTTTCAATTTCGAGTAATCCTCCGTTTATACTTCTACGATTTGCGTCAGCTGGAACTATTGTACATTGTGTACATTAAGTACTCTGGACGCATTTAACTAATCTGTTACTTTGTTCGGATTAGTTCGTTGATTTAGTGTCGTTTAGTTGACATGGACTCGGTTTTCACTTTTATTTTTCGACAAGATCCAGATAAGTATTATATATAGGTCTATATTTAGTTGTGAGAGATAGATACATAGGTATTGTATTTTATTCTCTTCAAAAATGAAGAAGGCGTCTGGGAGACAGTTTCTCCTAATATGCCTGATACATAGAACGTGGCGATATAATGCGAGACAGTGTAACGCATGGAAATTCTATGCATGATGATTTAACGTGTGGCGATATAACGCGAGACGATCAACGCATGGAAATTTCTACGCATGGTGATATAACGCATGGCGATATAACGCGAAACTATGTAACGCATGAAAATTCTACGCATGAAGATTTAACGTGTGGCGATATAACGCGAGACCATATAACGCATTGAAATTCTTACGCGAAATAATTTAACGCGTGGCGATATAACGCGAGATTATGTAACGCATGGGAATTCCTTCGCGTAATAATTTAACGCGTGGCCATATAACGCGAGACTATGCAACGCATTGGAATTCCTTCGCGTAATAATTTAACGCGTGGCGATATAACGCGAGACCATACAACGCACTGAAATTTCTACGTGACATAATTTAACGCGTGGCCATATAACGCGAGACTATGCAACGCATTGAAATTCCTTTGCGTAATAATTTAACACATGGCGATATAACCCCACGCGTTCAATATAAAAATATTTATACAATAAACCATTCAATTTTTCCAATGTATTCTTCCTCTGTCTGCACCTTAAGTTCTGAACTTAAGTTAGCCATATCATACAGCTAAGTTCGAAACGAACCAAAACACAAACCAAAAGAGAAATATCATACAAATTATTGATTACTAATCATTGATACACTAATACATTCCTATATTAATAATCACAGTCATTCAAACCGGCTATCAATGAAAAGCTCCGTTCTTTCAGAACATTTTTCCTCTGCCTCCTTCCTTTCCTTTTTCCGCCACGATGTGCGTGTAACGTCAGGCAGTTCGTACATTTCCCTTATCTATGGACAAAAATCTGTCGTGTCTATGGCTAATGTAGACATTTTTTTTATTATGCACAGTGAGCCACGTCGCAGGACGAGGTAGTTTTACGGTGGTTGCGTGAACGTCGAAGCGGTAGAATAGCATAGATTTTGGCGATCGATAATTCCGAATTTCAAAGGAAAGTACTCTGCGTTAAAGCTATGAAAATGCATCGGATTTATGGGCCCTTAGATTAGATCGACGATTGCCTTTGCGTATCTCTATCGAATTAAATATTTCCTCGAGCTAATAAATTTCTTTGGCGGTTTCGAGCAAGTTATGCTCACTCGCGATACGAGTGAATGGTAGTTCAAGTATCGTAGGGTAGTTCAGGTTTTATGGTAGTTAAATTTTGATGGTAGTTTAAGTTTTATGGTAGTTCATGTATGCAGATTTTTTCGTAGAACGTTATATTTCACGTACTGTTAATTCTGCATAATTTTGCAGTATAATGTTTAATCTCTTAATGATTACATTTAACCCCTCATGATTGTGTCGATAGCTACATCAGACACTAGGTAGTTATTCCTGTATTAAGATACAAGATTCATGTGTTAAGATAAACTAAGAAAATTGAAATGTTAGGTATATTTAATTAGCGATCTTTCTTTGTTAAACCTTGCACAAATACAATTTAGATTTGTCACATTTGAACCAGTAATCCACTGATGCAAGAATGGTTACATTCAACCTGCAGTGTACTTTCTGCATTATAATCCAAAGGGTTGATGATCCTCTGTTACTCCAATCAAGTTTACCTGGCACTGAAATTCGCATTCATATCGTACATGTCGTAACCTCCCTCAAATCCATGTAGGATGAACTATGGTTCAGCAGAACAGTAAACAGTAAACGTATTTATCGAAAAGGGTTCGCACCCCGACGCACGGTTGGATGGTCAGAAACGTATCCCGTCCGATCAGGAGCCGCAGGCTCATAAATCAAACCGGCAGAAACGCCATTGACCCAGTTCGCGTTAATAGGTGTGGATACCTGTCGCGGGACACGCCGGTGGTTTTAGCGCATTTCGTGTTTCCCTGGCTATTTTTAGCACCGTCTCGGTTCTGGACCGTCGGCCACCGTCTCGTCTACGTGGCGGTGTTTCGTTAATCGGAAATATGGATGACTAATATGTAAAGTCGCGTCGCAACGTGCACGAGACGCGTCTCGACTCGCGTGTCCCCGGCTACCAGAAAGTCTTCTCCGTAAGTCTATAAATGTAACGAGATGAAGGAGCAACAGCAGTCTGCCCTCGTGGAAGCTACAGCGCGCACCGACACGATCGATGCTGCTCGAAATCCTCGCATTTTTACCGCCAGACGCCAAAACAAACATCGCAGACTGCTAACGCCGCTGGTAGGTAAATTGCCGTTGCAACGACCGTTTCCGGGCGATGTTTTCCATTCCACCTAGACTTCTACCATAAAATACATCTTTCTTTTGGCTAAGTTGGATGATGTCTTTTAATCCTAATTGTGTATTCTGAGGTGCAAAATATATATATTCTTATGTACAAATTGTGCTCAACTATGTGGATCTAACAAAAATTGTATAATAATGCAAATAGTATAACGAAAATTATTTTCTTTCCTGTCTTTCTTGCGAAGCTTCAAGCGTCTTCAGCAATGTCTGTCATCAAGCGCTCCTTATCCTTCATGCGGCGAGTTTTCGTCTAAATATACTAATTGAAACAATTTCTACCCTCTTAAGTTGCATTGCTTCGAACATCAAGTTTTGCACAATTTTCCATACAAATACATTACAAAATTTTCAAATTGAATTTTTCCAATAAGATCAAATACCTTATCTCTGAAGACCACTTAGCTATACCATGATTATACCTTAATCCCCTAAGATGTCATAGGTATCCTATTCATCAGGAACTCCCATGCTATCCAACAGGTTCAAAGTTAATTACAAAACCACACGAATTTCCTAAATATAAAATAAGCATCAAAAAATCCGATTATCTATCGATGGAATTAATCTCGAGGTTCATGGATTAATACACTAATCGGTGGCACACGCGCGGACACGAGAAGGCAGGCTTTAACAAGCTCGTCCTCGGTGACTCATTGTCAGTCAAGGCATACAAAGCATCCTTCGTGTCCAGAACGACGAGACCCTGTCTCCTGGACAGAATCGACCGGTTTATCATCGATCGAGGGAAGATTAAGCTCGATAGTACAGGGTGGACGGGCCTCATGAATATTAACCCCAAGAAAGTACATATAAGCCGAAGAGAATCCTTATCGATGTGTATCTTATAATTCCTTCGCAATGACCGACCCCACGATAATGTTAATAACATAGTCGAGGAAATTATGGTTTCGCTTTTCGATTGTCGCTAGTGTAGTCGAAAGCAACTCGGTCTGCATCGATTTATCATAAATTATTCGAATCTGTTCCCAACTTTTTTAACCCTCGTTTCGTTGATTATATGGTCGCGGAAACTTGTTCGGTCTTCGTTATAACTTCTTTACGACCGTGATTTTTCCATTCAATATTTGTGCAGTGAAAATATGAAAAATATGATCAAATTCAGAAAATATCATCAAATAGACTGGTAGGAAAATTATCGCAGAAAATGTAGATCTAAAAAAATTTAGTGATTAAAATTCGATGATCTTCAGAAAAATATGTATCTAGTAAAACTAGTACCAAGAAAAATTGGTGCATAAAAGGTAAGACCTAAAGTAAACAGTGAGAGCCTCCCGCTACCCTTGGAAGCCCACGTTGACTGCACTTTTTATTGGACTTCCAAGAAGCGTACCTCATAGACTTGTGGATCCACGGCAATTTTCACTGATCTCGTTCAGAAAAGATTCGCGTTTGGTTATGGAGGAGCAAAAAACTTTGGTCAAGGATCGCGGTAGGTACGAAAAGCGTTTCGAAAAAACGTAGGATCGAGAGAGAAGGAGAAAAGGGAGCAAGCCTCTTAAGGACCCTAATCTCTTAAAGACAAGGCAGATTATTCCGCCTCGTTCCACTCGTTCCAAAGAGTCAAGAGTCGCGGTGGTTCCCTTTAATTTTCCCGCCGTCCAATTATCTCGGCATGGCCGCCACCCCTCGTGGTAATATCCATCGACCGATCGAAAGTTTCAACGACTTCTCTCTCGATGCCTCTTTTTCCACGCTTAAATCAAGATGGATCTATGTATGTTCTTAAGTATACGCCGTGCGACTACTCTCCCTTTTAAATCCGCTCTTTCTGGGGTACGGGCCCCTTGTCGGCCGTTTTCAATTAATTGGATTCCAACGAACAGGAGGGCCCGGTACAAGCCCTGCCCAGATTACGTTATTATGGTACAATTATTTCAACGAGAATCGTGGAAACCTACTTTCCTCGACCGCTTGTTTCGAGGCGCCGTCTTGTTTTTCGAAGAAGCTGCTCGTTAAACTCCCGAGTACAGATCGGTATTGCCGACAGAATTGTTTTAGCGCTGGACCACCTTTCGGGACGTTGCTGTTACTAATTATTACATTTGGATGCAATCTCTTGATTAGACTCGATAGACTTGTCTTGAAAGAAAAATGTAGAAAATGTTGTTTAATTATTTGGAAACCGTGAAGAAGTCTACGAAGAACTTAGAGAACATCAAACACATCAAACACATAGGAAAACCTGGAGCGAACCTCAACTAGACTTCTATGTCCTATATGATGAAATAGTGCAAACGTAAAACTATTAGAAACTTATCGAACTATGCCAGAGTACCAGGTATAATTCAGTATTCGAACAGTTAATTTACGATGAGGCTATAGCGTCTCTAGCAAGTATGTCGTTGGAATTCGCTTCTTTCGGCAACAACAAAAAAAGAGAGGATCCGATTCTTTGGCTTTCCCCATGCATGCATTACAACGACAAGAGCAAGTGAATGGGGAAAGAAAGGAGGAGAGTCGATCGGTGCATCGGTCCCCACGATTAGCAAGAGAAAAGCACGAAAAGTAGATTAAGGCTATTGAATTGGGTTACTCGCACAATGAGGAATAATAAAGCGGCCACGAGGTACAAAACTGGCCGGACTCTCGCAATCGGCAAATGAAACGGAATAAGAGGATTGGCTGGCCGGTAGTCATCCCGAACAAGATTGGTCAGACTGTAGGGGGTGGCCCAGTGGGGACAAGGGTAGCCCCTAAACGAGATGAGATGGGAAGAAATAAGGAAGATTGCTTTCCTTTCTTCCTCTCTCTCCCTCTTTCTTTTTCCAACTTGCTCTTCTCTCTTGTGCCCCCTCTCGGTTCCCTTTCTTCTTCGAGCTGTGTGTCCTGCTGGTATGGCATTGTCGCGAGCCCACCACCGTAGAACGGGATGGCGAAGCATAATGCGGTCGTTTGTCAGTTTGCTAGGTCCGTTCGTCTTTGCTTGCGCGATTAGCTGTACCTCCGAGTCGAGCAAACAACGCCGCCCTTGGACGCGATTTTGTCCCGGACCAATTATTTATCGACGCTTTGAACGACCTTTCCAATGGGATAACGTGACCCTTAACCCACTTGCCTTCATTCAACACGCTTTTGTACCGATGTTCGCTAATGTTGAGTCGCGTCGCGTCGCGTTTACGTCACTGTGATTTCTCCTTTGTCGGGGAACCGTTGATCTCTGTCGATCTTAATTTGACGAATATCGATTCTGCGCGCGGAGACTGCTTTGATGGTGAGTGCTTAATTGCCTTTAGCGAAAATCATTTTTACAGAAACGTGTATATGTTATTCATGGCGGAAACATGGATTCTTTCATTGATATTAAACGTAGAAGAAAATCATGCTTGGAGAAGGTGCATATGTGTCTTTGTCGAACTACTTTGTCAGTAAACGCTCTTAGGTAGACAGGTTTTGAAAATTGCATGCAGGATATTCAATGTTACTCACGAATGAAATAAAATCGTTTTTCAATTACACACTTGATACACACATATACATATTGTATACACACTTGATTCATAAATAAAATATCATCGTGTTTCAATTATTAGAACAGCTGTTAAAGTACATGTACAGAATAATGATTCTTGATAATAAACAGTGAAGTTCAATTTGTAAGAGTTTTAGAGGAAGGAGTAAGTTGAAGGCAAAGTCCTGGAGGACATAGAAAATAATTATCCTTAAAGAACGGAAGTAAAAGTCACTCTGTCAAAGTACATGTACAGAATAGTGATTCTTGATAACAAACAGTGAAGTTCAGTTTTTAAAAATTTTAGAGGAAGAAGTAAGTTGAAGGCAAAGTCCTGGAGGACATAGAAAATAATTATCCTTAAAAACAAAAATAAAAGTCACTCTGTCAGTGTACATGTACAGAATAGTGATTCTTGACAATAAACAGTGAAGTTCAATTTTTAAAAATTTTAGAGGAAGAAGTAAGTTGAAGGCAAAGTCCTGGAGGACATAGAAAATAATTATCCTTAAAAACAAAAATAAAAGTCACTCTGTCAGTGTACATGTACAGAATAGTGATTCTTGACAATAAACAGTGATGTTCAATTTTTAACAGTTTTAGAGGAAGAAGTAAGTTGAAGGCAAAGTCCTGGAGGACATAGAAAATAATTATCCTTAAAAATAGAAATAAAAGTCACTCTGTCAGTGTACATGTACAGAATAGTGATTCTTGACAATAAACAGTGAAGTTCAATTTTTAAAAGTTTTAAAGGAAGAAGTAAGTTGAAGGCAAAGTCCTGGAAGACATAGAAAATAATTATCCTTAAAAATAGAAATAAAAGTCACTCTGTCAGTGTACATGTACAGAATAGTGATTCTTGACAATAAACAGTGAAGTTCAATTTTTAAAAGTTTTAAAGGAAGAAGTAAGTTGAAGGCGAAGTCCTGAAGGACATAGAGAATAATTATCCTTAAAGAACAGAAGTAAAAGTCACTCTGTCAGAGTAAATGACAGAATAGTGATTCTTGACAATAAACAGTGAAGTTCAATTTTTAAAAATTTCAGACGAAGGAGTAAGTTGAAGGCATACAGAATAGTTATCCTTAAGAAGTAAAAGTCACTACGTCATTGTTATAAAGATACTGCATTTCCCAGTAAACAATTGTTAGCAACGGTGCACACGTTTAAGGTGTGTAGGTAAGATCGAGTAGGTTCGCTCGTCAATTTTGCGGCGAAAATTGATCGAGGAATACAACGTGCCCTACCGCCTGCTCCCGGTATGCTTGACAAAAAACCATAATCGTGTGCCACAGGAGGAACCATCTGCGGCTTCGAAAATCATGATGCGGACCATGTGCCGCCTGCCAACGATACCCTTTCAACGCGAGGGCTCCTCCGTAACCTAGCTGCTCTCGTATACGTTCGACACACCGTGGAACACGTACTTACACCTACGTGCACGAGCGTGTATATACGTACGCGTTTACGAGTGCGCGCTCGGGTCTGGCCAGGAGGGTCAGCTCTTTCGATGCCTTTGAAACCGCGACGAAAAATTGCCGATAATCCTATTTCGTTTTTTGCCACTGACCGTTCGACTGCTTAAACGGCGAACGCTTCTCGAACTTAACTTCGGCAATTTTCGATTACCTAATTTCGGTGCATTGCAGGAGATCGAATGTTTTGAAATATGGTTAGTCGAACCGGAGGATTGAACTTTACTCGTTAGGTGTACTTCATAGCTGATTCAATCGGGTTGATTTAATAGAAGCATTCCAACATTCTGAGGATAATTAAATGTTCAGTATACTTAAACGGGTCTTGATCTTTAACGTGTATAAATTAACTCCGCAACCCGTTATTAATTCTAATGGATTCAATATTCGATAATTAAATTTTCTCCTCGAAGATACTCTGATAATTCATAATCGACAGGGTGATTACATCTTGCAAAAATTTCTACTCTCACTGTAATTCAACCGTGTAACTTTCTCGTAAGCATACTCCTGCAATTTATACTCAAGCATTTAATCATTCGAACGAGCCAAACTTTCGATAATTTCAAGGATTCATGTCCTTTTAGATTTAACAGTTGTAAAGCTTCGATGTACTTAATAATTTGCAAAGACCGTTGCGACAAAAGAACAGTGTTCTCGTTGTATCAGCTTCTCGTAAACTGTGCGTACAACGGCAAATTGTACGGGACAGGTGCGTTACGTGGCGCTTTCCTATATCCTTGAGGTGCGAGATAAGCCGATAACTTGTCGTAGAGATTTTACACAACGGATACAGCCTAGAAACAGCAAACAAGATAACCGGAATGGCTCTTCGAAGCGGACAATACCGGCGTTTGCTCGAAATTGCCGTTTCCTACGCGCGAAAACCATTGGCGTAGTCTGAATTTTTCTCCTTTAAACTTTCTTCAAAAGTTCTATTACATCACCGAATATATCGAATATTTAACGGTGTTAATTTTTATATAATTCTTATAGTTATTTTGTAATTCGAAAGACTGGAAATAAGTGTGTTTCACGTAAAAGCACCCTGACCTACCTAGTTACGCCACTGGTGAAAACCGAGTTCTTTCGATCCGGTACCGTTGCACTCTCGCACAGCGTGTTATCCTTACTAATTAACCCATTTGCATCCTTTTCATTAATTAAGGAATCCAGGGGAGCACGATATTGTCGAGTCGGTGACCGTGCTCGGAATTTCGTGTCGCCGGACAGTTCAGTCGCGACAGAGTGTACACATTTTACGCCGAGAACATGGTCGCCATGCTGATACTCTTAATTATGAGTCGATTGAAGTCGAACCTCGACACGAGAACCAGTCCCTCCGTTACGATAAGCTCCGATTTTTTTACGAGATTACCTTTACGATCATCGTTTCGATGTTAAGTTAGGAACTAGGGATAGTTAGGAACTGCAGGAATTCCAAGTATTTTCTTTCTACGAACTCTGGCTTTATCGGAAATTTAGGAGATAAGGCAAATGACTTCATTATTGGTCAAAATTCTTTAGACGCTTCTTGTATTAATTCTTATTTTTTAATCATTTATCTATGCATGTAAATTCAATGTGTAATGATGAAAATTCAAATTCATTGAATGAAAATTCAATGTACAAATTATTGGAGCAAATTAAAAAATGTTAAAAATAAATGGAGTAAAATTATGAATATTAGAAATGATTGAAAGGAAGTTGCAAGTAGTATGAACATTAAAATAAGAACATTTACATACACACAATTTGTATTTACATAAATATAGAATGGTGAAGTTAAACATAAATGAAATGAAGTTTTAATAATATATATTGAAAAACTTTTAATAATATATTTTTTATCTAGTTGGAGATCAATGTACGTTTCAAGGAAGACGTTTTGATAAACCTTGTAGTTTAAAGTAAAAGTTCGAGGATCGTTTGTTTGGTCAGTTTGATAGACTAGTTTTAATACATCACTACTTAATAGAGCTAGTAAGAACAAATTAAATAATGAACGAAACATGTGTACGTTCTGAATGGTATTTCTTACTGAATGTCTTGTATGATCGTTTTCACTGACAATGAGCAGTCGTGTTAATCAGACGTTCAGTCGAATCTCCTTCGGGTGAGCGCTGTAGTGAAAACAGACGTCATTAAGACACATTTATAATCTTCGGTTAAAAATATCGTGATTTAATTGTCGTGCATACGTTCTCAATGTGTTACTTTACATTTTATATTACTGTAATATAGTGTTTAATCCAATGGTACCTGATGATGTGGAAACATACAGATCGGTAGTGATGGCACTAAGAACAAGTAAGTTCAGTGAGGGTTCAAATCGTTACTTCTCGCAAAGTGTAATAATCGTACACGTAAAAATAAATTAAAAATTGTGTACAACAAATCTCATCTCACAGAATTACCTTTCTGAAGATACTGAATATTACTGAAAAAGCAATAACTAAAAAAGAAGTTCGTAATTTTGACCAAAAGTAATGTGAAACAATTTGATCGCTAATCTCACTATTACCAACGTGTCAATTACAGCAAACGAAGAGTCTCACGATCCGTTTCAACACAGAAGATAAACAGATACAAAACGTTTTGCGTAACATCGCCGATCGTACACCGAAATTGACACCCGTTAGAAAGTTTCAGCGATCATCTTTGGAAAACGCGAGTCCTTTTCAGGCTGCAGATAAGAGTCCTAAGGATGGTTGGTTACCGTAGCCGTTCATTATGTCGCAATACGAAAGAGGCCAGAGAAATTAATACGCCGTAAAAGAGAGGCGCCTACAACAAACCATCGCCATTGTTTCTCGTGTGTGCCGCAAACGAATTCTTTCGGTTTTTCAGAAACTCATTGTCCCACAGTGAAACAGAGAATCCGTTTCCACGGACAATAACCGTAGCTTTTTTCTCGTGCCATCGACACGTTCGACCCATTGATGGAAGGATTCCGCAAACGACTATACTAATCGAGGCTCCACGAAACCTGGAAACAATACGAAACGTGTTTTGTCGCCCTACTTTCCTGGATCGTTTTGTAATCGAACAGCCGAAATCGTCGGTTCTCTATTTTTGTAGGCTGACGTGTGACCACGGAAACGATGTTAACGTGTCATCGAATCTACTTACGTCATCGGTGATACGATGACTCTTTGTCATCCTGATTTCTAGTTAAAGTGGACCTCCTTCCGATTTGTCATCGACTTTGCTCGAGCTGTTCAAGCGGTTCAAACTAATGCGACTGTTTTATTTCTGAGTTACACGCCTGAGTATTTTATTTCTGAATTATAGGGTTCAGTATTTTATTTCTGAATTGTAGGGCTGACTATTTTATTTCTGAAGTATAAGGCTGACTATTTTATTTCTGAATTATAGGGCTGACTATTTTATTTCTGAAGTATAGGGCTGACTATTTTATTTCTGAAGTATAGGGCTGACTATTTTATTTCTGAAGTATAGGGCTGACTATTTTATTTCTGAATTATAGGGCTGACTATTTTATTTCTGATGTATAGGATTGAGTATTTTATTTCTGAATTATAGGGCTGACCATTTTATTTCTAAAGTATAGGGCTGACTATTTTATTTCTGAAGTATAGGGCTGACTATTTTATTTCTGAAGTATAGGGCTGACTATTTTATTTCTGATGTATAGGGCTGACTATTTTATTTCTGAATTATAAGGCTGACTATTTTATTTCTGAATTATAGGGTTGACTATTTTATTTCTGAAGTATAGGGCTGACTATTTTATTTCTGAAGTATAGGGCTGACTATTTTATTTCTGAAGTATAGGGCTGACTATTTTATTTCTGATGTATAGGGCTGACTATTTTATTTCTGAATTATAAGGCTGACTATTTTATTTCTGAATTATAGGGTTGACTATTTTATTTCTGAAGTATAGGGCTGACTATTTTATTTCTGAATTATAGGGCTGACTATTTTATTTCTGAAATTTAGGGCTGACTATTTTATTTCTGAAGTATAGGGCTGACTATTTTATTTCTGAATTATAGGGCTGACTATTTTATTTCTGAAATTTAGGGCTGACTATTTTATTTCTGAAGTATAGGGCTGACTATTTTATTTCTGAATTACAGGGCTGACTATTTTATTTCTGAAGTATAGGGCTGACTATTTTATTTCTGAAGTATAGGGCTGACTATTTTATTTCTGAATTATAGGGCTGACTATTTTATTTCTGAAATTTAGGGCTGACTATTTTATTTCTGAAGTATAGGGCTGACTATTTTATTTCTGAATTATAGGGCTGACTATTTTATTTCTGAAATTTAGGGCTGACTATTTTATTTCTGAAGTATAGGGCTGACTATTTTATTTCTGAATTACAGGGCTGACTATTTTATTTCTGAAGTATAGGGCTGACTATTTTATTTCTGAAGTATAGGGCTGACTATTTTATTTCTGAATTCTGGGGTTTCAATCGACTTCATCTTACTGTTTCATTAAAAAAACTTATCAGAGACAGATAGATTTTATGCAAAAATTAATTAAACGCGACATATTATGCATGCCCTCATTTTATTATTAAATCCAGTCGGTGTAAGCACGCGATGTGTGCGGATGTAGATAAATTAAATTATTTACAGCTGGTAGAAAGCTTAATTTAAGAAATGTAATATCGTGAGTAGATCATAACGTGCTTCACGTACCTTTTTCACTGTGAAGTCAATGTGTTAATAGGACAGTGAATCTAAAATAAACAGTTAATCTATAATAAAAAATCTAATCTAAAATAAACTCTCATATGAAGAAATATTATTCCTCCCTCTTCACTTTATTTTTATTACAAAATCACCATTGAGTACAATTCACCATTTTGTACAATTCTGTGAACATTACAGTTTGAAAACGAATGCATCGAATATTAGTCGACGTAAATTACAATTAAAATGCCACAACGTAATTTGCACACGTTGCAGATGGGAATGAAAAGATGATAGAGAACGACAGTGTTCCGTGAAATAGAAGCGAGACTAATGCGCGTATGGCCCTTCTCGAGTTGAAGGGAAACAATAAGGCTTCCAGGCGTACAGTATCGCAGCTATACGTCCAATGAGAGTAAAAGGACTCGTTCATTGTGCCTGAAGCAATCGAGGCCTTGCTTCTACAAATGGTGCAAGTGTGATGATGCAATATATTTTTTATTAATCATGGTAATCATCCTGGAGTCTTGGTACCTAATTCTTGAATAAATTATGGGGAAACGTGAAATGAATGGTCGTTTGATTAATGTGATAGGGGAACACAGACATTCACGAAGACTTCAAACTTATTAATTTTAATACTTAGAAAATTTATACTTAGAATTTTAATTTATGGTGAAATTTAAAAATTAAGACATTCGGGAATTTTTGAATGTGTGTCTCATTCTTTGAATAGCAATTTCTAAGATTACTCTGAATTATTTCTTTAATAATATATGTATTCAATATTAGTAAGGATTACCTAGTTGTTAGGTCACTTCAAGATATTTCAGCATCCAGAAATTTTCATAAACTTTCATAACTATTTCATAAACTAAATTTTCATACATGTCAGGATACACAGAATTATTTAAAAGTGTACTGATCAAAATAAAAGAAAATTGATAACCCATATCCAGAAGACTAACTAATATAATAAAACAGGATGTGTAGCAAATTTAAAAAAAAAAAAATTGTAACTCATCGCGAAAGAAATAGTTGAGATGATCGATAAAACGTTTAGTAGAGAACGTGGCAATTAATCCGTCATAAGACAGATGATCGATCGATCGTATCGCGAGAACGAGCGAATCGAAATCAGGGGTTAAATTCGTCCAAAAGGTGGCCACAGGCACGGACACCCGGAAGCCTTATTATTCCGTTGGAGTGGCCGAGGCCAGGCACGCATTAGTTCCCCGCCTCGAATTCGGGCTACGTACATACAGTCAACAGCAAATCTCACTTACCTAGGAAATTTTTGCAGTTTAGAAACTTGGAAGATTCTAAATCTGAAAGGCTGAGAAATCGGGAGGGTGGGATTTTGCAAACTTTGAGGAGTTTGTACATTTCACAATTTGGGTATTTGGATAGGAACTTGGAAGTTTGGGAATTTGCAATTGGGAATTGTAAGAGGGATCTTTTGGGATTTTTGGGATCTGAAGAAGGTGGGATTTTGGGAACTTGGGAAAGTGGGAATGTGGAAGTTTAGGTTAGGTTAGGTTAGGTTAGGCATTTGGAAAGGTGAGAGGATGGGATTTTGAGGACTAGAGAAGGTAGATGGGATTTTAGGAATTAGGGAAAGTGAGAAGTTGGAATTTTGGAGATTTGAGAAGGTGAGAAGTGGGGATCTTGGAACTTTGTGAACTGAGGAATTGGGGAACTTAGGAATTCGGAGATTTGGGAGTTTGAACGCTTGAGAATTTCAAATCTTAAGAATTTGGGAACGTGAGAAGTTGGGAGCTTGGGACTTTGAGAATTAAGGAATTGGGGAATTTAGAAATTCGGGAACTTGGAAGTTTGAAAGCTTGGAAATATAAAAATTTGAGAATTTGGGAATGTGAGAAGTTGGGAGCTTGGGACTTTGAGAACTGAGAAATTGGGGAACTTAGAAATTCGGAAACTTGGAAGTTTGAAAGCTTGGAAATATCAAATCTTGAGAATTTGGGAACGTGAGAAGTTGGGAGCTTGGGACTTTGAGAACTGAGAAATTCGGGAACTTGGAAGTTTGAAAGCTTGGAAATATCAAATCTTGAGAATTTGGGAACGTGAGAAGTTGGGAGCTTGGGACTTTGAGAACTGAGAAATTCGGGAACTTAGAAATTCGGGAACTTGGAAGTTTGAAAGCTTGGAAATATCAAATCTTGAGAATTTGGGAACGTGAGAAGTTGGGAGCTTGGGACTTCGAGAATTAAGGAATTAGGGAATTTAGAAATTCGGGAACTTGGAAGTTTGAAAGCTTGAGAATTTCAAATCTGAGAATTTGGAAACGTGAGAAGTTGGAAACTTGGGACTTTGAGAACTGAGAAATTGGGGAACTTGGAAGTTTGAAAGCTTGAGAATTTCAAATCTGAGAATTTGGGAACGTGAGAAGTTGGAAGCTTGGGACTTTGAGAACTGAGAAATTGGGGAACTTGGAAGTTTGAAAGCTTGAGAATTTCAAATCTGAGAATTTGGGAACGTGAGAAGTTGGAAGCTTGGGACTTTGAGAACTGAGAAATTGGGGAACTTGGAAGTTTGAAAGCTTGGAAATTTCAAAATTTGAGAATTTGGGAACGTGAGAAGTTGGAATCTACTAACTCTGTGAATTGAGAAATTGGAGAACTTAGTAATTTGCAAGCTTGGAAACGTAGAAACCTCAGAATTTCTAAATTAAAGATTCCTAACTTCAGTAATATAAGACTTCAGAAAGTTTGAGATCTTTAAATTGATACTTTCAAACATAAATCTACTTCAAAACGTTCAAAATCCCCACTAGCTCCACATCCACAGATCCAACTACCATAAATACTTAACCAAGTCCAAAACTCCAAATGCAAATAAGATCGCAAAGCCTTGAAAAACGAAGGAAGATATGTTCCAGTGGAATCGGTTTCGAAGGGTAGCCAGATTTGCTGTTGACTGTACATCCATATATCGTAGTCGCGCGACGACGAGCGTCGAGCGACGTCGGGCGCGTGCCCAGGCGCAAACGAGCGAGCGTTGCGAAAAACAGGTAATGGCGTTGAAGTGCATTCGGCAGCTGCACGCCATGAATACCGGCATGAATACCCTGTGCACGAGGTGAAGAACATGTGCGAGCCCGTCTTCTTTGGACCCATGCCCGCACACACGAACGGGCCCAGGCTTGGCCATAGGGCTCCTCGAGCCCTATCAAGTGGAAAAGATACGTCCTGCTCGTCTATCCGGCGCAGTATTATGCTATCGAGAGCTCCACGTTTTTTATCTCTTCATCGATCGACCTACGGCACACACGCCTCTCTCTCTTTCTCTCTCTTCTGCTTCTCTCTTTCTCTGGTCAACTGCGGCCCTTCATCCCTTCTGGCGAGCCACCTAGCTGCTGGATCTTCGTATGCTCAACAGCCGTATAATGTTTCCTGCTCTTTTGTGCTAACTTTCGAATATGCAGTTGGGTTTCTCGTTTGATTTCGATGTTTGAGATCGAGAGAGCAATTGGATAACGGCGTGTACTGTAACGAGGCATATTTTCATTTAGTTGATTAACCTTTTTTTTTGGTTGTTATGCCTCGTTACGAGGATCCCTCCGAATTGCCAGACCCACTCCTCCAATTCTAGAGAAAATGATCGAGTAATTTGGGAAATTCGAGTTCGGTTTTGTTTGTAGTTTCCACATTTAGTAGTTGGAAAATTGGGGATCTGAAATTTTGAGAATTTAGGAAGGTACAATGTTGTAATTTTGGAAGCTGGAGACTTACAGATTTGTAACTTGACGTACAGAGACTTTTGCAGAGACTTTTTTACATTTAGAGTTACAGAGATTTGGACATTTGGGATCTCATGAAGTTTGGTTATGAAGTTTTCCCTTCGAATTTGAAACTTCATGAGTTTGTAACTTTGACTCACTTGGTACTATCAAAACTTTTTAAGACTTGCTTTTTCAAATGCAGAGATCAAGAAACAGATAAATATACAAAACAAAAATTGATCAACATAGGTGTTCATACATGTACAAAAAGAAATTCAAGAGCCTCTAACAAAACGCAAAGTCTTTAAAAATAAGATGTTGAGTTTATCACATTGTACATTATCTAAGTACCCATTCATTTTATTAGTTCATTTTTCATCAGTTTTTTTCAACACCTCAATTTTCAACGTCTTCATTAGCTCATAATTTTCCTATGATTTCATTGGGCCATAATATCCGAATGATTTCATTAGCTCATTATATCCGAAGGTTAATTTGACAGGTTCAGAAACCCTTTCTTTTTTATGGGACGGGTTCGATGTTTCATTGGAATTTGATTAGAGGGTGCTAGGAAAACAGAGACGGTTCTTAATGGGACGATAAATGTCGTCTGTGGTTCGTTGGCCGCAAACGATGTTTTCTTTTTTTTTCTTCTCTCTACATCAGCGTGCTACGGACCCTTCTTCAACCCTCTCTCGACGCGTCCCTTTTTCTTCTTTATATCTCTCTAGTGGGCCACCTCGTTGATCTTCCTACGGTGAAGAGGCGTGTAAAGCATCCCCTCTTAGGGATAATCTGCGTGATGTATCAGGCTTATCCTATCATCGTCCGTGGTACGCGCATCAGACTCTCTTCGATATTAATTGAATCTTAAATGGATTAATTCCATCTTTGTTTCATATACTGGGTGACCATAATATTATACTTATTACTCTATGGGGTGTTCCATTTAACTCACTCTTTTTTGAAAATACTGAGAATGCAAGGAAATAGTTCAGAGTCACGATTTCAGAGTTACATTCAAAATTACATTCAAAGTTACATTCAGAGTTACATATGATTTCAGAGGATAAATTATCTGGGGAAGATAGCGTTCGTATTAAGATATTTAAGATGGTGTTCTTCGACTTGGAGGAAGATATAAAACATTCCTTTGTAGTATGAATGATTTCAAAGATATTTAAGAGGGTATTAAAATATTTAAGATAGTGTTCTTCGCTGTGGAAGAAAATATAAAAAATTCATTTATAGTATGAATGATTTCAAAGATATTTAAGAGGGTATTCAGATATTCAAAATAGTGTTCTTCGACTTGGAAGAAGATATAAAACATTCCTTAGTAGTATGAATGATTTCAAAGATATTTAAGAAGGTATTAAAATATTCAAAATAGTGTTCTTCGACGTGGAAGAAAGTATAAAACATTCCTTAGTAGTATGAATGATTTCCAACATATTTGAGAGGGAAGATTTAAATGAGTCACCCCATAGCAAGTATGTATAATATTATTTCATAAATTTGATCAACCCATACAAGTGGCTAAGAAGTACTTATTCTGTCTCGTCATTGAAGATCACCTGATACATCTCCTTGAGTGGGCCACCTCGTTGGTCCTTAAGAATAAGGACACCTTGGTTGGTGGTCGTTGCTCGAGCAGTATCGTTTTCAATATCCGTTCAGCTTCGATATCGTTTCGATGCTGCTACATCAGATTTCGTGCAGGTATAGAAATTTTAAACTACCAACGATCTCGGTTCGAAGTTGATCTTATTTTCTCTTATTAATCTTCAATGAAATCTACTTGGGGTGCAAGTACAAGTATAACTTGGGTTGCAACTAGTATAACTAATTTTTCATAGTAATCCAAACATGGTCTCTTAGGGTATTATGCATCAAAGATAGTTGTTTAAAGATTAAACATAAGTTCATCAAGTCTCGAACCCTTGTATGCAGAATCAGATCTAGTATTTTCATATTTGGACAATCTTTGCACATTTTAGTATAAATTAATATTTTTAAAGAATTATGATCTAATAGCTAACATCAGAAGTCTTTAATATTAAAGTCTCCATAGATATTTAGTATCATAACAGCACGAAAGTACATTGTTAGTAAAATTGAACTACAACAGCCATTTACATTTATTCTACCTCTCGCACTTATACTATGTACATCTACTACCTCTTACATTTATACTATGTATATTATTTATACGACAGTATCGTTTACACGATATTATTTACATAGTATAGCTAATTCAGACCTGATCCCAAACTTCTCGATATAAAGTCATTTAAAATCGCAAGATCTGATAATTGCGTAAAAAGAAGAAAGTTCAGAGGAGGAAGGTTGAAAATCGATTTTAAAATTGGGTAAGGTATCCGAGCGATCGTAATCGCGGCACAGAAATTATGAGCGAAGCGTCGAAAGCTCGTGCCACGGCGTGAAAATTAGGATAATAAACGGCGATACTGATGAAGCAACCATCGATTTTTGTCGATGGTATCGTCGCGTCTCGGATCCATCCGCCATCTGTCTGAACCGGCTGTTCCCTTCTCGTTTTCGTATATTAACAATCGTTATATCCAGTTGATCATGCCCGGTTTCGATTGCTTAATTGCGTCTGCTCTTTTGTATGCTGCAAATTGCAATCTTGGATTCCTTTTTGTATTTCGATCGGAAGATAGTGAAATATTATAATTTGGATCTTAGGATGTTTATGAATTTGTGGAATATGTTGACAGATTTTAAGAACTTGAGAGTTTAAGAATTTATAAACTTGAGAATTTATTAACTTGAGAATTTGTTAACTTGAGGATGTTGATACTTGAGAATTGTCAATACTTAAGAAATTTAGAAACACAGGTTTTTGAACATTTAGAAATTCTGAAATTCTCTGAATGAAAATTCCGAACTTGAAAATTGTTGAACTTAAAAATTTAGAACAAGATTTTCTTGAACTCACATTAAATACACTGACAATGAAAAAATTTGAAAATGAAACAATTAAGAATTAGAAGTCTTGAAAATTATCAGATTAAAGAATGTACGAATTCCGAAATCTCGAAATGTAACGAATATAAAAATATTTAATTATAAAATTTTTTCGAATTGGAAAATGTGAACTATTTCATAAAGAAAAGTGAAATCGTGCAATTAGAATTGGCGAGCCCGATGATGCGGCACTACAAGAAGAGCGTTTGAAGAGGGCGTACAAGCACCTCTTGTCTCGGGATGCCCTCAGCTGTCGACCAGGAGGAACGTCGTCGATGCTTAAATACCCTCGAGTGGTGCTTTTTAATTATCCTCTCTCGGTCTCTGTGTGTTCCACGTCCGTTCTTTCGCTGTTTGCCGACTGCATTATCTTTACGGACGTGGCAAGGACGAGTAGTAGTAGTAGAAACGTTGAACGGAATCGCGGCCCGATTTGCATGCGTCCGTCGTCCTCGGGGGTGAGCAGACAAGCAGCTGCTCCGTTGTCGCTTTGCTTCCAAATCTCCTACACCCTCCGACCTTTTCTTCCTTCTGTTTCTTACTTTCTTACTACAGACTTCAATTTTATGTACTTCACGTTTCCTACATTTTTCAATTTTTTTTTTCTATTTCGACATTTTGTGTTTGCGAGTCTATGTTTGATGATCTTACAGGTTTATATGTTTGACAATTTTATGAGTTTATATATTTTATAATTTTACAAGCTTATGTATTTGACAATTTTAGAAGCTTATGTATTTGAGAATTTTGCAAGCTTATATATTTGAGAATTTTACAAGCTTATATATTTGACAATTTTACAAGTACATACATTTGACACTTTATAATTTTGTTGGTTCTCAAATTTGTTCTGAGTTATCTTTATATTAGCTTCTTTGAAAAAATTGAAACAGACGTAACATTTACTCTGTGTAGTAACTTCATTCCACACGAAATGAATACAGGGATAATAAGTGAGTTATAGCAACATAAAGAAGAATTGATAAAAGCTGACATAAGCTATTACCTAAAGACTATTACCTATTATCTAAACATTCAAACTGACAATTCCTATAAGATAAAAATTAAAAATTCTCCCAAATAGCCAAAATGTAATACACACTAAGATGCTCCACAATTTAGGAGATGCTCCATCTTTGCAAGGTAGAAGTAACAGAAAGTACAAAAGAAAGCAAAGAAGAAACGAGAGGAAAAATGATTAGGAAGGGAGGAAAGTTAAGTGAAAAGGAGAACGTAAGGAAAAGGAAGAAAGAGGGAACGGGAGCAAAGAAGGGAGAAATGGGTCTCCTTGAGGGCTCGTTCGAAAGGGGAGGGAAATTTTGAAAACAGGTTATGGAGGCAAGAGGCGCGTGCCTGCCGACGTGTCCCACGAGTTCGGCAGCTGCGCCCGTCTGAATGGGACGTGCCCCAAGCATGTGCGATCCACGCTTTTCTACGGGGGCATATGCGTGTATGAACCGGTGGCTCGAGCCACCACGGCCAAATCCTACGAAAGATTATGAAAATATACACGATTTCTTTCGCCGTCTCTCTCTGTCTTTTCTACTCTTCCTCTTTCGCCGTCCGCTCCTTTCGATTCTGCGGGTGTGCATTGTACCGTACAGTCCGCGGCAAAGCCTTCCCTAGGGAAAATGTGTCAACTGATATTTGCTTTTTGGAAGGTTTGGAAAGAGAGGGGAGGTCCATCTCAGAGGTGGACATTTGAAAATGTAATAATTTTTAAGAACGTTGAGAACGTATGGGACTTGGGAATTAAAAAATTGAAAATATAGAAGTTTGAAGGTTTGAGAGTTTAAAATAACCTTGATTATATTCTAAGAACACAAGTGACAATGAACAGTAAATTTTTAGAGATGTCCAAAGAAAATTCAAGTAATAGGGGGTTGAAATTATGAATTACATTATTGTAGCAATTAACAAGGAATGTAGTTAGAAGACACCTAAAACTCCGTCTAAAATATTTGTTCAAAGTATAAAAAGAATTTAATACGAATCACATTCTTGTAGCAATTAAAAATAAATCTATTTAGAAGATACATAAAGCTCCATCTAAAATATTTGCTCAAAGTATAAAAAGAATTTAATATGAATTACATTATTGTAGCAATTAAAAATAAATCTATTTAGAAGATACATAAAGCTCCATCTAAAATGTTTGCTCAAAATACAAAAAAAACTTAATATTATTTAATCGAACTGATCTCATGAGATCATATTTTCCTTTCAAATCATAGGAATACATTCCGGAACCTCAATGATCCGAGTAATATACACAAGTACCACACTCGATGGAAAATGACGTGGCAGTATCACTCTCGCAAGTAAACATTCGTTCACAATGGAACACCCAGGGGAGCAGTTATCCATGAGATCCCAATTTCGATTGCTTTATACTTCGATAGGAGAATCGATCGAGAGCAACTCTCAAAGATGCCACCCAAGGATGGCTGCCACCCTCGTACCTAGCCAGCTGCCCTAAACAGTTAAAAATGGATTCTGACCGTTCGTGTTACATAAATAGACTTTCTGGAGATCGGGGTTAATACCGAGTATCTAAACTATTAATTATCAGCAGTCATATAGAGAAATTCACTCATATAGAGAAATTCGTAATGATGAATTAGGGTGAAATTCTTGTACTAGGGTGCAAGAACTTCAAATCAAGGGTATCCATGTTCTTTTTGCACAAATTTGTGCTTTGTACTAAAATTCATTTAGAACTGATCAAATCGTTTAACTTAAAATTGTTGAAACTTCGAAATTTCCCAATTTAAAAAATTTCCAACTTCATTAAAATTCAGTAGAAAATTATAATTCAATAATTTAACAATGAAGAGAAGCTTAAAATTAAAGAAACAGATTCCAATAAAATTCCAAGTGTCAGCTCTCGAATAAAAATCGCATCCAGCTTCTCCACCCCATCCCCCTACAACCGACGTCAGAACGTTCCGTTGAAACCCCAATTCCCCCGACTTGGGGGGTTAATCGACAGCAATATTCATCCCATCAGATAAAGCAGAAAAAAGAAAACGATCGAAGGTTCTAGCGGTTTTCTCGATCCAGTCTGTTCGGGGGTGGAGATTACCGGGGACTAGGGATTCGAAACTGGCCCAGACACGATCTCTCCCCCTTGTTCCACCATAGACAGGAGGTTTTTTTTCGAACGGTGCCGCAACATACTCGGACTTATGAATTTCCGTGTTTAAACGAGGCGCAGCTGATACCAGACCGGTCCCGGAAGGACCAGCAGCAGGCATCTCTCGTCAGAAAAATTCTCTCTCTCTTTTTCTCCCCTCTGAAGTTGCAGCTTTTAAGAGACACGTGACCAGAGACACGCCCAAAATTTCGTGTTATAATTCGAGAATCGTTGTCGAGGTCTCGATACATTTTGTCCGGCCTGCAAGAGGGTTGGTCTTCTTTTGGATCGGCCAGATCGGATTCTCCTTTCAGAAGGCCGCGCCTCTGAATCTATGAATCGCTTAACAAATTAGGGGCTCGTCGCAGACGTGTTCGCTCGTAAAGTAAGGGCTGCTTTTTTTTTCTTATTCGTAACGTGTTCTGGAGGGTCGACAAACTTCTTTTTTAGAGGGGATATCAAATATTCCTAGCTGCGAGGCAAAAGTTAAGGCAAAGTCTATATTATTATATTTTTATTTGTTACGGGGAAAATCTAGAGCATGTATGTATATAATTTATGAGAACGTTACAAAATTTTTTACATAGAACTAGATTATTTTTGCATGAGATTTTCCTTATTGAGAATTGGGGTTAATTGTCAAATTTCGAACTCTGCCACGTTAGATTATGAAGTGTCAATAAATGTGACAAATCGTGGCGTCAGCGGCCTGCAATGCGTTAATACCACAAACTCTCCGATGACTCGAGGACAGCGTCGAGTGCGCGTGCACTCGCAATCAGTTCCAGCGAGAAAAATTCTGTGGAAGCAACTGAAACGTTTTCTCATGAATTACGGATTACTCAGCTTTACTGAAGATTTTTTCAAACTTGGGAAACTGTAAACTTATCATTTGAAAATTTACAAGATTTAGAAATCTGGAAATTTGATTCCTAAATTAGGTAGTTGACGTTGGAACATGGACTTGTTACATCGAAATGTTCCTAAATTTTTAGATCTTTGGTTTTGTGTTTCTAGATGTTTAAAATTCTGAATTTCTATGTCATTGTATCTCTGTATTCTTACATCCTTATATTCTTATAATACCTACATCCTCATGTCCACATATCCCAATATTCCTGTAACTTCCACATATGTCCTCACACCTCCACATATGTACATCTCACACATTAGCACATGTACAAACGTCTATTGAATTTCGATTAGAGCTCAGCAGAACCATAGGAATTTCAGCAAATATGAAAATGGAGTTAAACAAACACTTGCAACTTAATTCAAATATCGAGGGAATATCGATTCATGTCTCACGGTCGTTATGTAAACCGCGTAATTACGGTTCTTTTTATAAACAAGCCTGGCGTCGCGACGACGAGCTACTCGTAAATCAGATAGACAGACATATTCATAGGCGTACAAAAAAGAAGGAAAATCAGCGTGGAGCATTGTTTGCAAGGATATATTCATTGCGTAAACGCGTATCCGCTTTCGATCTTACATATGCACGTATTACAGCGTTCTAGAAAACGCAGATCTTGAGGACCTCATCCCTTAGAACAAATATGAGACGAATCAATTCGATGTTAATTCAAAAAATTTCAATTGTATTACTTTACCATGCTGTGGAGTATGGTTAGGTTAGGTGGAGTATGGTGTGAAGAGGTATTGAAACAATATTACTGTGAAATGCTTTGAAGTAGCATTGAAACATTACTTGCAATGTTACCAACTGAAAAGTGAACTACAGGATTGCATTCATCTCCCAATAACAATATCAATACGTATATTAATTTTGGGTAAAAATTCTTACATTCACAAGATAACTTTTCTATCATAACAAAGGCGATAACATAATAGCTCAAATTCCACAAGGCAGATACCACTATTTACCGCGATAAGATTATGAATCTATAAATCCACTTAAAACGAGCAAATTGAGATACTCCAAGACGTAGGAAAATCAGTCCACCTTCTGCTGTGTTTTCGTCTCCAAATACGCTTGTAAATGTCAAACGTTGCACTCGGTGAGTACGATCGCGTTCCTTTGCAAACGGTTCAAGAATGTCGCTTGATGGAAACATTCCTTGTCAGTCTGTGTCCTTTGCGGGCGTTGAAGTCACTAACCCATTGAGACTGCGTAACGAGTCTGACTAGTGACGTGTACTACTTACTCTGCCGTTCCTCACTTTTACATTTTTATTACTTCACGAAATTCACACTGTGATACTTTGTTGGACCATTCTTTTATTTATTCTTATTACTCTGTAATTGTAAATGGATATCAAACCTTTCGTGCATTGTTGCACAACTTTTTTACACGCAACTTAGAAATATTATATATTAGTAAATTTCTGTTACACTTTCTGACTGTCTGTACTTTTAAAATAATTATTTTTACCATACAAGAAATTAAAGAATTTTTGCTGTTGACTCTAAAACTTTCTTGTAAAAAAGTTTAAAAAAAAACTTGAATAACTTACTGCTAAAACTTGCTGCCAAAAGTTAAATTCTTCTTAAACTGTTATTTCTTATATTGTCTATATGTTTGTACACCACTATAGATGTAACAAAGTATATTTCTGTAAGAAACAATTTTATCAGTGCTCACCGATAAAATGTATTCTATTTCTTCTAAAAAAAACTCAGGTCAATTGTATCACTATCATCCATATGACATTGGCCTTTATAAGCAAAAAGTTTCTAAAAAAGCCTTACATTCCTTCTCTGTTCACTCTTTTCAACCAACACCGCGAAGAGCCCGCATAATAAGCAAATTGTTAATGGTTAATAGACAAATGCAGCTATCGTGGTTAACGGTGTTTAAAGAAATAAAAATAATGTTGAGAAGAGATTAATTTGTAACTAGGTGACAAAGACAGCTGCGTTGCAGCGGCCGGCGACTTAAAGTGCGGCCCACGTGGTCTGCTCTTTATAATTGATCATTTCCCTCGTCGACGCGTCGTTAAATGCTTCAGCTCGCTCTTCTGAGTTCCTTTTCAACACGAATCGCGAACCGCCTTGAATTTAGGTTATTTTCTAATTGCACACACTTTACAGTAACTTCCGCTCATGATCCCTCGTCAGCATAATTTTTTACTTCGTATAAAACGCCATATGATTTTTCATTTCACCGAACAGCTATTTCTATTAACGTATCTCATGTTTTCATGCACATCATATTGTTTAAATTAATTTCACAATATTAGTCTGGTTCTCTCTTTTGAATATGAATAAAATATTTGCTCGAAAGAGTACATCATGAACTGTTCTCAGTTTCATTCTTTTTATTTTGCGTTATTTTATATTATTTTATATTGGGATTCAGTCACCGTTGTCCTCGTGATCGTGTTAAGAGGTTAATTACACTACTGTTTAAAAGTCCTTTCAACGTCTCCCCATCCCATTGAAAATAGAAACAAAGAGTAAGGCGTTTCCTTTATCTCCGATACTTTCTATTCCTTTGACTTTTATACGAGAACAATCAAAGTTCCAGATTCAAAGACACCGTGCAATGAATAGATCCATAGAGGGACGCATTCTGTGTCCTAGAATTGTATATAAACCGGAATAATCAAAGTCTGGCCGGTCCTTATTATGCAAATCGAAGGTACACGATTTCTTTGAGACACGGTGGTCAAAGGACCCAGTCGTTAATTCCCCCTGTTCCTCCAGATACGACAGGTGTGAATGTTCCAGCGACGATTGACGTCATATTTGACGCAGGCGTCGAGGTTTTGTGCCCCGCGTCTAATATGCTAATCGAACGAGATCACCGACACTCCAGTTCCGTGAAAATTACTGTACTTAACGCTGCTAATTTCCCGCTAGAACGTGTACGCGTCGATTCCATGAATCACGCCTTTGATACGGTTCTTACACGGAGACTTGACCCTTTCACACGAATGACATTCGCACTTTTAATTTTCACTCTTACTGACATTCACAAATTATTCAGAAAATGGTCATTCAGATTTTTTTATATTAATGATACAGCATGATTTTTTATAAACATCAAAATTTTCAGTAGATAAGTTGCACTCATATGTGTTACACATGTGTTACATATGTGTTACAAATTTTTCAGGAGATCTTCAAGTGATCACCGTGACAGAACAGCATCGTTCTGAAAGTACTTTCAAAAAGTCTGTAAAGGGGTTAGTTGCATCACCGATGTGATATGTTTTCCTGAAAAGCGTGAGAGCAAAATCAACGCCAATTAACCCGATCCTTGTCGTCGGCGATATCGTGCACGGCTTACGACACGGCTATTAGTGGGACAAGGTCGTTGCGAAATCTGGAATGTCTTCTGAAAAACAATTCCGGTTGAGATTGTATCTTACTCGATCGAAGAAACCCTTCGGAATTAATTTTTAAATCAACGTGTTGAGATTTTGTCGAAGTTTGATTTCCGAGGGACCAATTTGTGGAATCTTGTACGGATAAAATGGTATCTTTTATTGTAAGCTACCATGTCTCGTTATCTTTATGTGACCAGTGTTTTATGAGCAATCCACGCTGTGTTATGGTTGTCGGCGCTGTTGGTCGCACTTTCAACGCGAATAGGCGTTTAATTTCCTTGCTTTTAACCCTTTCGCTGGGGCACCTGCTGCGCGATAATAATCGCACGGATTAATTGTGCTTAAAGCAGAATAAGCTTTGCGAGTACACCTGTGTATCCTCTTTAAGTGAAGGAGAGCTTTGCGAGTCGTTTTCTTGGAATACTTTGCAGAATATTCTGAAGGGTAGTTGCGGATAATTCGGAGATCAATAGCTTTATAATTGAAGAATAAAAACAGAGGGGGTTGTAAATGAAATTGTTGTTATTTCATTTTTAACTTAATATTTCTATGTAATACATTTGCTTGCTTATTTTTTATGAATATATTTCTATATAAAAATTTCTTGAAACATGCTTCAAAAATTATAACCGAAGCTTCTCTGTACTTCCACAGAAATGGATTAATCTACTATTACACAGATATTATAATAAACGTAAGCACGAAAGCCTTAAAAAATAATCTACCCTACTATCAAAGTTTCAAAGGGGAAGTAAACTTTGTGTTCAGAAGTTGCCATACTCAACGACCTAATAGCACCACGACACGTGGCCGTTTTTCAACGGGTCCCCCAGTTGTCCACCATTTCTAAAGTCGAATCGGGTTGGAAAATATCGCGAAAAGCGGAAACGAGCACTCGATAGAGGCAAGCTGGAACCTGATCCAATCAGCAGGAATAATCGACGCCGGTAGGCAGATGGTTTTAAAGGACCCGTGGCTGAAAACAATTTCTTTTCGTGGCAAATATTTTACCTCCAAACAGAACGGGACACAATGCCACGGCTTCTCTGGACGCGTCGGGACACGCACAATGCTTTTGCGGGCCTAACAAGGAAAAGCTTGCATTTTGTGGAAACGTTGGTCCTTTGCACACAAAAGTATCGCGTTCGCGTGGCCGTATTCTGGTTTACATACCACCCACCACTGTATACACAGAAAGGCGACGAGCCTCGAAGCTGGGCCCTCGAACAATATTTACCCCCCGACATTTAGATGTCTCTCCCTTCGAGATGTGTAAATCCGTTGTTAGACACTTTTCCAGATTTATCTGCCGGTTAATCGCTTTGTCTTCGCGCAGGTCTTTTGTTGCAATCGCTGTTAAATTGAACGGAAGGTGGCTGAGGTGGCGGAGGTGGTGGAGATGGCTGTCTGTAGTAAAACATACTGATATTGTAAATAACAACTCCATAGCATTCTGCAAAATTTTCGACATGTCACCTAACATCATAAAAATGCTACCAGTACTTAGGATGTTCTTAAGTTTGGTTTATTTAGTTCAGTTGTTAAGATAGATTAAATGTGTAGTTCCTATGACGGATGACCCCCTATAGTATCCAACGGCGAACGATATTTGGTTGGAAATAGAACGGGTATCGAGGTCGAGGAAATTTGTGAAAATCGCGTGCACGAGAAACGTTAACAAATGTAGCTTATTATGTATATCAAAAAAGATATACATATTCAGCGCAAAAGATCCGCATCGAATTAATGTCGTTCGGTGTCACGAAGGGTTATCCGAGGGTATTTTTGTGCTAGATATAGGGCAGGGAGTTACATGAATAGGGAACATAACAGCGGCTTAACATCAAAATCTTGCTGTATACCTCTTAAATGTAATTACTGCTTTGTATTAAATCTGCTGCTCACAGATTTCACAGATATCGTACAAATTACTTCACATTATCCCAGTTTTATTCTGTCTTCTCGCAACAAACGTACGAAAAAATTCTCGACATACTTCACCGAGCCTACAGTGTCGAATATCTTCGGAATTTTTACATGTCGCTAAGCAGCTGTAATTACCCTCCCGATTGAGATACAGGTACCAAACTCGGTCTACGATAATTCGACAAATTATCGAATGGTATGATTTAATGTAAAATCGGTTCGAGGGTAGTTTTGACCACCTTATCCCGTACCCTTTCACGCGTGCCTAAGGCATGCTCGCTCGATCGAGGATGTATTATTCGGTCGCGTACGGTCGCGCGTGTGTTTAACTACCCCCGTGTGCGTCGGTCGTGTGTGCGTGGATCAGCCGGCTAGATCAAGTAGAGACCGGCCGAGATAAAACACACTGTAAACGGGCGACCGGTCGGATATTTGGTTACAGGGAGGCGGCGGCACGTGCGCCGGAGTTCTGGGCCAGGTGGTGGAGCTCGTGCCGTTGAAGAAACAGTAGAAGCAGCAGCAGCAGCGGCGGCAGCGGCAGCAGCAGCAGCAGCAGCAGTAGCGGGGGTGGGAGACGACTCGGTCGTCGAGGGACGAGGCGAAGCAAGGGGAGTAGGAGGATGCGAAGCTGTCGGAGCAGCGAGTCCGATCGAGGAGGTTAGTTCACCGGTGGCGGATGGCGAGGTCTGCTGCGGCGACAGCAGTACCAACTACCACCACCGTCGTCATCACCTCCATCACGTCCACCGTCGCCATAGTCATCATCGTCATCACCAGTGTCAGCAGCGTCACCGATGTCACCAACGGAGGGACAGTGTCGCTAGCAACGAGCTCGTCGTCGACGAGGAAGCCGACGATGAGGTTAACTGCCAAGAGCAAACTGCCGCCGATGCCGCCGCTGCTTCCGTTGCCGCCCAACCTCCTCATCGAGACATCCACGAGTTCCATCACCTGCATCATCATCCTCATCTGCGAGACCTCCACCAACGGTTACAGGACGACAGGACGCATCGCGATCGCGAGGACGCGACCGAGAAAAGCGTCGACCGTATCGTCCGGACCGACGACCACCACTCGGATGGTAGCAACCAAGCCGAGAACCCTGCCACCGTCACTGCCATGACGAGAGGATGCAGGATCCCACCCTACCTCGCCACTCTACTCATCCTCTCCTACACACTCTTCGGTATAGCAGGTTAGTGCAAATTTCATTTTTACCCCTCTTTTTACCTTCGAGATCCATCGCGCGATATCGAGTGCTCGATCAGTGCTAAATGTGCCGGTGATTGTCAGAGTGCAACAAAATTCCTTCTTCTGGCTAGAACTTTTGCCAAATTTTAAATTGCCATGCAATAGATATGTTATTTACAATGTAGGGCCAATGTAAATATTTTTCGATCATGTAATACTGACAGGACGATGGTGCTAAGTGTTCGATCACGCGATATCACAGGGTGGATCTTCGACTATAAATGTTGCATCCATAAATGTTAGCAGTGCTAGAAGTTTGCGGGTCGTAGACAAAAATTGCCATTAGATAACGTTAGATTATGTAATATACACCGACGATTATAGTGAATTAACCTACTCACAGCATAGAAAGAGATCCTTGCCTAAATGTGTGCAAAATTAAAAATTATTAATAATAATCAGTCTAATAGTGACCAAATTTGCAAATCACACAACTTCCCTAACAAGTCAACGAATTTTACAAAGTGAATTGAAAAGAACATCAATCTAAAGGAAAAAAGAAGGTTGTTGCAAAATGTGGCATTGACCATATGATGTATTTAGCTACCCTTTCGCGTGCAAAGTAAACACTGGGCAAATTTGTTGCAACACGCGTGTCTAAAGAACGTAAATTGGCACGAGTTCGGTTCTCTGTTCAAAGCAATCCATTGTCCGTATTCACAAAAACACCATCTCAATTGAACGGGGGCGACGACAGATTGCAACACGTGCCACGCTCTGCAGCCCCGATGTTCTTCAACAATTATATATGTACGGAGCAAATTACTCGAATTCGAACACATGGCACTGTGCGTACGTTCGGAGGGCGTTAAAAAAGTGGCAATTTGGCGGGTATTACGTACAAATTGCAACAGCGTTTACGAGACTTTAAACGGGACTCTTTCTCGCACAAAAAACGATATCCTTTTGTCAGATGTACAATGCAGAACTTGTGTTATTAACGGTTACTTTTTGCTTTGTTGAGCACGATACGCCATTTTTTTTATGCTTCACTTTCTGTTCGGATACGAAATTTTAACTGAGGGTTCATATTCGGACAATGACATTTGCTCTTTTGTATTTGTGGAGTTTTATCAAGAATCAATTGTGAATCGATTTCAGTAATGTGGTGGCTGCCATGTTGCTCTTTTGGGTAACGTACAAATTGTCACTGGAACTTGCTACCCATTTACAATTTTATTTAATATAGTACATTTAAAAATTGTCGAGCTCACACATGTCCTTATTCAAAGAACTCTTGTGTAAATACGTTTGATCAACAAAGAATAGAAGATGGTAGAAGAAAGAAGTGAAAGTGGGGAGACAAAACATACTGCAGAATGTTCAGGTTGATTAAACATGGCAGTCAAAATGTTAATCGCAAGACAGGCGCAATATTGTCTGGCCTCGGTCTGCATCCTCGAGCCGTACGGCAGATTGCAAAATTATAACAGGTGACAGATAGAGCGTGGCTTGCACGGGCGGATGCAACGTGCAGCGGTCTTCTCGTGCGCAACAACATTCGAGAAGCTCTCTCTCTTTTTTCTCCTCCCTTCGTTCTCTTCTTTCTTGCCAGCCACGTTCGCGTGGCATGTGCAAATATTTCAAAGTTTTAGAATTGATCGATGGAATGTCGGATTAAGCGACGGATTTCGAGTGCCAGGAATTCTTTCGACCCTTTTTGCCCCACGTACACGCCAAGTCCTGTTGCACGCGAGCCCAACGAACGCACGATCGAATATGCAAATCCTGCACGAATAATTTGCTGATTTTTTCGCCTAACACTTTGATGGCTGCGTGCTTTCTGGATCGATGCTGCCTTTAATTTTAGATCTATTTTTTAACAGATTGTCGATAACGGTATATTTGGCGGTTTCTATATGCTAGAAAATTAAAGGTCTTTAATTTGGGGTTACGAATGGAAATGACCTGGAGAGAAAATTGCCTCGTTATGAATATGTAGCACTGGGTATTAAAGCGTCGGGGAAAAGATATTTCAGTAAGGGCAATTGTCCAGCAAAGACATTTAGTGTAACATTTTTAAAGTTTATCTAAAAATAGTGCTCTATTAACACTAAAACTACCAAACCGGTCAAATGACCGCTCCACAAGTTTCTTATTATAAGGTACACATTTTGTTAAAATACATTCCTTGAAATCGGAAGTGATTTTCATCAAGATAAAGAATAAATGTGTGTACTAATTTATGTTTCGTCGTTTGTTTATTTATTTTTTAACTTCATTTTATTATATGCCGGTAGGTTTAGTGTTAAATACCCCTACAGAAATGAATTCTCAAAATAAAAGAAACAATTAGTCATACGATATAGAAATACGGTATCAAATTTTCTTGAAATCATGCAGCAATTAATTTGGAAACGTCCGAAAGTATCTCGAGCCATCAATCAAGCACAAAATGGCGTGCCGAAAGAACGGGGAGATTAAAGTTTACGTGTTAAAGTTTGAACAGAAATGTATTATACTTGAAAAGTATCCCGAGTAATTAATCATGTTATGTAAATAAACGAAAGTACGTAAGACGATGACGAAGGAACAAAAGGGTAGGAAAAGAATGGTTCCGGAGTTAAGTTTTTAGAGCAGAAGGGAGGATCGAGCACGAGCACTTAGGGCCAGCCCTAAAATACGGGCGTCCTTTGTGTTTGGTAAACCTGGAAGCCGTCGGAATTTCTAAAGCACCCATTCTCCCTCGTGGCCCTTTAATGGGATAAATGATGCTTGGCCTTTAGTCGTTACACAGCTTAATCGAGCAAATTTGCCATTCGACCGCTTTCTCGCCGTGCTTTTTATCGATCCACCCTTAAACAGGACAATCATCCTTTCACGTGCACAAAGGACTCTTTCTATGCGTCGTTCGATTTTTCTCCAATTATGTCCAAATATTTGCTGTCACATTCGTAAATGACTCGTCAAAAATCGGGAATCAAATTTATTGGAAAATGGCGGGTGACTCGACTTCCATTTTATACTCGTTAGATGTTCATTTCTGTCGAAGCATATTGGATACGTTGTGAGATTGTAGACCCATTTGTTACTTGAATATTCAATTCGTTTTTCAGAAGATTTAGTAATCTTTTTAAGTGACAATAATGAAGTACTACTACGACAATAATGATATACAATACGACAATAATCATACTTTTTAGTATGAAGTATGAACCACTCATTAGGAGTACATTAGGAGGAGTAGAAGTATGAAGTAGATAGGTATTTTTATGTAAGAAGGATGCAAAGATGGCACTAGTTATGAAATGTTATGAGTTTTTTGTACGGAGGTTTAATTATAACTGATCTTTCTTTCAGACGCCTGTTCATCGCGGTCGACGCCGAAACCACGGCCACCGACGCCGACGCCTCGACCAAATATCACATTCCACATGTACACGTGTCCACCGGATTATGCGGAATGGTACTGTCTGAACGGTGCCACATGTTTCACGGTCAAAATCGTTGATTCCCTCCTTTACAATTGTTTGTAAGTACCATTATGATTCTATAAACTTTTCGAAAGAAAATGTCATATCTCCAGAAGCTATCTACACTGTCAATAACCTTGTCAAAGAGATAGAGATCCCTGTGTAACCTTGTTAAACACTTACCAAACAATTAAATAGAGTACATTTCGATGTACCTTTGATAACCATCGAATTTTCTAACCTTTCGATCGTCCAGGTCTGTTTATATCTGTTTTGAGTCTAATTTCTTTACAACTTGATTTATGACCACGTAAAATCGTCCATTTGTATTAATTTGGTCGTTAGTGACATTGCTTGCTGACTTTGAACTTCGAGGATCTTTGTCGTACTTTCACTTTGCCTGAAATTCTGTGTGTATTCATAGATCCGTAGATTGTGTACTTAGATTCCTAGATGCTTATACGTGCATTCCGGAATGCTCATATCCCTAAATTCCTACATCAACTTACAATTCCAGATTTCTACGTACTCAGATCCCTACGTTCTCAAATGACTGCATTCTGAAATCTCTACATCCTCAAGTTTTTAAATTTTTGCAAATTTCTGCTGGTTCAAATCTACGTTCTCGAATTCATACATTGTCACATGTCTTCTTTCTCAAATTTGTACGTTCTTAAATTCGTACATTCACAGATACTTATGTTCTCTAATATCTATATTCTCAAATAGATATGTTCTTAAATTATATTGTCAAGTACCCATGTTCCTGAGTCCCTGTATCAGATCGCCATATTCTCAGGTACCTATGTTCTTAAATATCTATATTCTCAAATAATTATGCTCCTAAATTATATTGTCAAGTACCCATGTTCCCGAGTCCCTGTATCAGATGGCCATATTTTCAGGTACCTAAGTTCTTAAATATCTATATTCTCAAATAATTATGTTCCTAAATTATATTGTCAAGTACCCATGTTCCTGAGTCCCTATATCAGATCGCCATATTCTCAGGTACCTATGTTCTTGAATATCTATATTCTCAAATAACTATATTCCTAAATTATATTGTCAAGTGCCCATGTTCCTGAGTACCTGTATCAGATTGCCATATTTTCAGATACCTATGTTCTTAAATATCTATATTCTCAAATATCTATGTTCCTAAATTATATTGTCAAGTGCCCATGTTTCCGAGTCCCTATATCAGATCGCCATATTCTCAGGTACCTATGTTCTGAAGTATCTATATTCTCCAATACCTATGTTCCTCGTTAAAGAGGACGGAAATATGAAAAACAGGAGATCAAAGAAGCAGACAATTACTCGTAATGTTGCAACGATTTCCAATTTACATGAATGCAGATTCAGGGCACCTATCGATCTAATCAACGGCCTTCCAGTAGATTTCCCAAGCAGTCTGCGCTTAATTACAACCGGTGTATCAACGATTAATAGAGATTTGCGTACGTCCGGATCCCGTAAATCTACTTTTTCCTCGATGTTTCTCACATTTGACGTCATTCGCTCGACACTGCGGAGTCGATGCAAATGGCGCGGAACACTGCTCTAAAATTATGCTTTTCGCGGCTGTCGATCGTTAAAAGCGGCAGGTAAAATCGTCGGCGAATCGTTAATCGTCTAGACGGCTCGGTGATCTCGTTAGCAAACATCGTCCTCGCAAGAAAGTGGAAACGTTTTATTATCCAGCACTTTCCACCGCTGGAATTTTCTCCGTCCGTTTCACGGAATCCTCCTTATTCGTTCCGCGGAAGTTATGGGAGCGCGAACGAGGAAAAAGTGGCACACGCGATCTCCTCTTCTGTAGAATCGGTCTCCTCTTCGATATGCGCCTTCGAATTCCTTTCACGAGCATAAAGATCGACACGACGAATTTTTATTTCTTTCAAGGTTACTGTCGCGAAGGTTAACGGTGACTTGCATCGCAAATTCTGTCGAGCAACGAAACCAGGCAAAAGGGTGCGTTAAATTCAGATCGAGAGATTAGGTGGATTGAACAGATAGGAATATGCACTCTCATTATATTGTTTGTGCAATTAACTTATTTTTTTAGGTGCCAAAGACTCATGTTCGTTGTGTCAATATCGAAATCTGACACGTTGCGAAATATTTTGAATTCTCAGACTCGATCGAGTCACGATATAAAGTCTTCTTTTTCGAAAATCGATTGCTTATCAATTAGATAAACGTTTTCTGTATATTCAGAAATATCGACATACCAAATTACTAATCGTCTGGTATTTCAATTTATATTCTCGAAAATTGATACAAAAATATCTCCACTCCCATTTCCGGAATATTATCAGTTATAAAAAAATTTTCGTAACACGAGATTAATGATTCAAGACTATACATGTACTCCGAACGTATTCAATGCACGTTTTGAAAAATATCTCGTCCTAAGATTGATACTTAAGAGGCACCCTATATTATGGAACAAAGTAGATTTAGAAGATATTTCAAGCCCTATCTTCAGTATATTAACCTACAAAATTCGGACATCTGAATAACGACTTACTTAAGACTTAATCTAACAATCGCGAATCGCCCACTTTCAAATCAACCCGAAGATCGTCGAAGGTAAACGAGTAAACGCTACCTTGATAGCTATCACTCGACCATAAATTTCGTCCACTCTCACGAAAATATATCCATTTCCCGTTTCGTGCAGCAACATAATCTTTTTCTCTTACAACGATTAAAAACACGCTATCTGAACTCGTCCTATTTTCCCGAGCAATCGTAAACCTGACAGGAGCGTTCGCATGTTACTAAATCAGACTGTCATCACATAACTATATAGAATCTGGGTTGGACATTTATCTTGTACATTTGGTACTTGGACTTCGGTAATTTAGCGAGAGGAAATTTCCTTGTGAGAAGGAAACTTTCAAGTCGAGAACATAAGTAGATCGTACTCAGAACATATCAACGTCTACTCGTGGACTAAGACCTTCGAGATCTCAGTTGTCCACTGTCGAGATCTTATTTGTCCATCGTCGAGATGACCTGTCGAATGTGTTACCAATTGGAACTAGAGTCTTCAGCTTGTTATCTCGTTCTGGACAAGAATGTCCCAGCTCTGAATGACGAAGGTTGCGAAGGTCTCGTAAAACGCAGAAACGTGTCGGTCCATGATCACAGCTCGAAGAAAAGAGATCGTGATCCGAAGGTGGTCCAGCATGGGATTCCCGTAGGAATTCGGTGTTACGTGTGGTCGGCACGCAAGCGAGGATTAACGTCGGCGGGATCGAAAGGAGGACACCGGTAGACGGTCCCTTTTTTTCGACCTCGTCTCGGCTCGGAATCGTTGACGATTGTTCCAGGCCACGGTGTCAGCGATTCAACCCCAAGGGGCAAATAGGGGTGACGAAGGGTGCGCGTGAGCAAGAAAAAAAACTCGGCTCGGTCCCGGTGTTAACCTTCTCGCCTACCAGTCCACGAAATCCTTTTCACTTGTACACGCGGCCGGGCATTCGTCGGGAACATTTCGAGATTCTGAGAATTCGTCTCGGTCGTTTCGAGCAGTCTACCGACCGCACAGGTGCAAAGGGACGCGGTAAATCGTGTCTGGTCAAGCCTGCTCACCTGGACGAATTTATCAACGGTTTCACCTTCGAAACGAGGACGACGATTCCGCGGCAACTCGTTTGCGGCCCTAAATTATCTCTCCGCTCCTCGAGTTCTTCCACTCTTTATACGACGCGTTAACCCTCTCGCTAACGAGGAAAGGACTCGTCGATTTCGAAACTTTCATAAATGCACTCTCTTCTCTTCACTCGTGATACCCAAAACTTTTTACTTCTTTTCAACTTCTAGCTTTGAACACAAATTAGTATTACTTAAGTGCTTATAGCATCAGAGCAACATTCTCGATTTGTACCACAATGGTCCAAGGATCAAATCTCCTTATTCCACATTTTTTTTTTTTACTCATCTTTCACCTTTTTTTTATGAAGTCATATAAACAAGCAAATTTTAAAATAAAAAATTACTGAATTAAAAATAATTTATCCTGTGAAACATGCATGAAGTATTATGAAGGCATCATTCAAAATTTGTTAAAAGTTTGTACCAAATAATTGAAATTTACGATCGCGCGAGAAAACACGGCAGCGAAAGGTTTAATTAGATTTATTTCCTTGTACGATCACCGTGTTTCAACCTGTGCGGTGATATTTTTCTCCGATATAGGAGTGACTTACCTCGTATTTACAAAGGGTGTGCCTCATTACATAACATTCCAAGCGTCTTCTCCGACACCGCTGAAATTCCAAGCATTATACGGAGGTGTCGCAATCGATCCACGCCGTATGAGATAATTTTCTTTTCAAGAATAAAACCGATCGTCGTTATATTAGACCTGAACGATTCTCTATCGTAGAATTTTAAATGGTACGATAAGCCAAGCCCTGTTAAAAGGTGAAACCGTGACAAGATCCTTGCGGAAAGAGTCTTTGTAAATCATTGGAAAACCCGTTTCATCGACGGGGAAATTTTCGTATCTTCAATTTTCATATTTTTAAATTTCTGAACTTTCAAGTCTTTGGTTTCAAATTTTTAGATTTCGAAATTTTTTAATTTCAAGGTTCAAAGTGTAAAAATTGTTTAATTTTGAGGTTTGAAGTTTCCAAGTTTGATCGCATTCGACCTTATTGGCAACAGGACATAGTACGCATACGACAAATAGTTTCTGCGTCAGGTTAATAGAAAAGCGTGAGCGTGTGAGTCCTTGATCGCATTGCCTTCAAGTTTGCGACGAATATCGATCGACAGGCAACGATATCGATGATAAATGCTTTCCGGACAGTTTTGCCAGCGTTGCGAAAAGAGATTACGTCTTCTAGGATCAACGATATTAGCGTCTCGTTGCGTGGGAGTAACGGAAGCGTTGCTCAAGTGCTCGGTTCCGCGGTGGAAAAGAAGCGAACGAGCTGAAACGAAAAACGACCCCCTGCTTCGGGGAAAGACAATTGACCATGACCAAACTCTATCGGGGTGATCTCGTCTCGCTATATTGACTCTGGTCGATGCTGTAGAAACAAAATTATGGAAACGGCCATATAAGTGGAACTCGTGCAATCACTGAAAATTTATACTTGAACTTTTATACTTGAAAGACTACAAATTTTACAACTCTATCTCTTTACAATTAGATCAAATCTTTGTAGAATTTATGATATACAAAATCAATAGTAATGTTCATACAGTTTGATGAATTTAAAGACCACAAACTAAGATAACCTTAAAGAGGTTAATTACAGAAATAATATTGCAGATACCGATCGTTACAGAAAAGAATTACAGTAATTTAATAAAACCAAGTTCCGTACAAATTTTACATGGAAATTTTCGTTTAGAATTAATGGAACATGGTTAACAATATGCATTCGACTAATTATTCTGCTCGAAGGGCGAATCCAAAGTACCGTTCGATGAAATCGACCGTGAGAATTCTTTTAATCGTCATGTAATTAGCCCTGCAAATCGATATGTTTATAAGTAATTCATTGCAATTTCTCGTTCCTTTTCTTCGTCGTCATCTTCCTCCTCCTTCGTTAATAATTAAGCATACTAATTGGGTGGCTTGAACGATAGCGTACCTATCTGATTAATGTCCGATACTAAAAGCGGTTCGTGGTTAAAGAATACGTTTTATGGCTTCCTGGATATCTTGCCGTGTTTTACGGAAGTGCCGCGGAGGAACTATAAAGTCGACGTGCGCTGCAGTAGTTATCCATGGACACCTTCTGATCGCAGGCTTTTTTCTGTTACAGATGCGCCAATGGTTATATCGGGCAAAGATGCGAGTTTAAGGATTTAGATGGTTCCTATTTACGTAAGTACTTCTCATTTTTAAACTAGTTTACGTTTTGTTCTTTAAACATTTGTGGATGCAGTCTAAGCTTCTTTTAATTAAAAGAAAACGTAATGGAGTTTATAAACCTGGTTCTTCTAAAATCGAGAGCAACTTGCGACAGAAACGCGATTAGCTCTGACGCGACAGGGCCGCCATTTTGACGAAAGAAACCTGTCACGCTTTTTCTTACGTTTCGAAATAAATTTGGAAGAACCAGAGAATCTAGAAAAACTTCTCCCCTTTTTATTGATTGAATGTTTTTGACTTTAAATTATGAAATAGTAGAAATGTTGAACAATTTCAGTAGTTAAAAATGAAACGTTATGTTACAGCTTCCCGGCAGCGTGTAATGTTGGAGACAGCTAGCATCGCCGGCGGTGCCACGATAGCAGTATTCCTTGTCGTTATCATTTGCATAGCGGCTTACATCCACTGTAAGCGAAAGCAAAAGGAATTGCGGTCGAGGTGTGTATTCTGCTCCTTATCGTTGGCTTTATGATCGGTGAAACTTTGTAGATTATTCTACGAAATGCGGAGTTACGATCTATCAAACTAGCATCTTCAACTTCATTAACCATTCAGCTGTCTATATTATCTTCATCTATTAACTTGCAGATTTCACAAGTGTTAACTACAGACTTTAGTCAATTTTATCTCTGTATTTTTAAGACGATGCAAAGTTCATTGCATATTTAATGTTTGAGGAGTTTCTAAAAATATGAGTATGACGTAGATTGATCGTGATGTATTTAGGAATATGAAAGCAGTCTGAAGACTTCTTATGGTGTTTGATACATATAAATTTCACATTCGACGTTATTTCTATGCCAACAGTAACTGCGTCGACACGGTGGATGGTCCTGGCCGAGATCCGGAGCTGAGGCCGTTTAGCAACCGCAACCGCTCCCTCATGATCTTCATGACCAAGAATCCTAATAGCTCGGTAAGCAATAGTTACACACTATTATATATAATAGTGATACTTGTAAATTAACGTTAAAGTCTCCTGTATATCTGTCTCAGTATTTCTCGCTTTACAATCCTTCATCTTCAAAGTAACAGTTCACTCTTCAAAGTAAATGCATCAATGTCGTCATCGTAGCTTGAAATTATAATCGAATCATTCTGTCTCTATAAAAGAATCGTGCATGAAGTGCTTTACGTTCTTAGATACGTAAAGGGTTAAGTCAGGCGGGGTAAAGGAAATAAAAGGGTCATTGCTCTATGTTCACAGGCTGCGATAGAGCAAACGAGAATGCCCGGATGGAACTGCCCGGAAGTGGAGTCTATGAGAATGGCGTCCATCAGCGAAGGCAAGCGTTCGAATCAATAATAGCCAATCTCTCTCTCGTGCCTAATTCCTACGACACGAAACCCGAGGCGTCCACCGTAGATCACCGAGACACGACGCGACGGGCCTCGACTCGTCGACGGAAGGAGGAATCACTTTCACCGTGCTTGCTGTTTTCTGTCTCCGTCCATGGGACACCGTTCTCCCTGTTGGCGTACGAATAATTCCGTGAACGCATTCGATGATCGTGACAACATCTCCTCCTCTTCGGCATCTATTTATTTCGTGCCTGTACATAAGACACGTCGCCCGTTCCTGAAGCTTCGATTCCCAGCAATGCCCCGATTTACGTCCGAACGAAAAGAGTCCGAGCTATCGAGCCAGAAAGAAGAATCGATATTGTGGATTGGGATCCCCAAGAGCGAGGAATCCGCGAGAAATCAGACGTACAGGATTAAAAAGGAAGTACGTAGCGCAACTTTAAATAGCTGGACTTTGCCGAAGAACAAAGGACGAGAAAGTAGAATAAAGAAGGGAATGCTTAAAAATAAAACCCAGCTGAATAGGTGGCTCGATAGAGAGAGCATTAGCGCGAAAGTAACAGGAGATTTAAGGAAGAAGAAAAAGAAAATACCATTTAGTAATTGTTCCTATCGGTGACTAGTTTAGAGCAGACAATAATAACCAGAGAGAAAAATAATTACAGATGTTAGCGTGAGTTAAGACAAATCTACGAGTTAAGTTATTCGACGATATCTTCGTGATGAGCTTTCCTAAATGTCTGTTTCTCTTTCTTTCCGTTTCTTCTTTGTTTCACCTTCCTTCGACCCGATCGATTCGTGGAAGTTTCGAGTTCCTCGACGTCACTCGACTACGAAAAACAGAACGATTTTGCGTATCGAAAATAATCCGAATCGTTGAATGCGTTCGCGATAACTTCTTCTTTTCGACGTCCGTCAAAAAACGAAAAGCGTCCACGTTCGACGAGAGAAACCGTTCGTTCTTCCTCGCAGTTTCTGTTGATTACTTTTCTTTCGTGCCAGTTATACAAATTTCTATCTCTATCGCGTGTTTCGTTAATTCGCAGGACACAACTTGCCCTTCCAAGTGTTTCGTTGTAAATGTATGTAAAACGCGTACATAGTTTATTTAATATACAGACGTAATTATTTATTTCGTTTAAGCATATGTGTTTTCGTTCGCACAATACACCGTCGTTTAATTTATTCGAACGTGTCGTTAGGCCTCGGTGAGAGTCGGTTCGTTAATTGTTCGTCAAAAAAAGAAGAAGGCGGCGTCGATGACTCGATGCGATTATTCGAATTTTCTGGCTCTTCGTCGCGCTGCGAAAACTTCTCTCCCTCTGTCTCGTTTGTAAATAGTAAATTAATCCGTGTACAGGGCCGGCCGATTCGTGTTCATCCGTTAAATTTATCTGAAGAGTAATTACGACAATTGTAGCGGACAAACTACAATCATGACGACGCTTAATTAAGCCGCGTGACACCGCGTTTGCCACTCGCAGTGACATTTGACAAATAAATTTATCGGGACCCGAGTCGGCCAGGAATGGCAGGGTCGATTGCTAGCGCGGCGAAAATCACCCGAGTTATCGATCGCGACTCCAGAAAATTACGTTCAGGTCCTACTGAATCCATCATCGCGTCGCGACGCCCCTCGATGCTGCAGAAAGATATATGAGCTTGTCCTTGAAGTAATGTCGTTACTTTTGAATACAGTTCATTTTCAATATATAACATTTCAACTGCCATATACCGTGGATGTAGAAAGTATTGTAATTCCTTTGTATTCTTGCATTTACTTGGAAAATGTCAGATTGCATTTATTACACGTTATATTATAGCATTTATTAAAGCATCGCAGGATTCCATAACTATATTTCTTCAGTCCATTAATATTGTTATACTCAGAACTGGGTGTGCCACTACTTTCTTTGTCTACAGTATCTCGTTCTTCAATTCTATTCTGATAATTACAAAATTATTTAACTGGAGAAAAGTTTACTATTTCAATATTTCAAGAAATAGCAGTCTATTAAAAAGTGATGAATAGAATTTTCTCAGAAAATGATCTACATACAAATAATGTAAAGTAACAGTAAGTGTTAATTCACCCTCATTGATTGACTAAGGAAACGACATTATTTTATGGGATGACTCAACAGTATGTATAAATATATGCAAGGTATTATGTAATTAATCATACAGGCAGAAAAGAGGTCATTCTCTATGCAATGGTAACTTGATAATATAGTATGAAATTTTTTTGTCTTTAAAGAAGAAAAATATACAGAAACAGTGAGACAGTATTTTTAAAATCTACATAAACATCTGCAGTTTGCAACATATGTTTGACAAATCTTCAAAGTCAGTTTCCTCAAAAAAGATGTATGAAAAAGTTACATGCTATGTGTTCATATTATTTTTGCATACGGAGTCAGCTTAATTCTGGTAAGATCAGTTACATGGTACCATGTGAACGTTCTATAAGATATCTGTCCCGTATTCCGATGGCGATTTGTACATTTTGTAGATACCGTGGAGTAGTGAGAAAGCTTCCAAACGCTTGAAAAAAAAGAATCGTCTATAATATTACTTTCTCTCGAACGTGTCGTGACCCGGCGACAACGACGCTTCGTGGTTTCTTTGCCGTGTCGGAAACTTGCGTTTTTCTCCTTTCGTTTCGAAGTCGTTTCTGTCGGGCACTGCCTACCGAAGGAGATCGAAATCGAAGCGAGGGAAAATAAAAACAGATAAAAGGAGATCGAAAGAGTAGAAATAGAAAACGAGACACACGCAAGACAGGTTCCGACGTGAAAGGGAACTCTAGGTGGCCTAAAAGTGTATCACGGGGACGAGTTGGTATCGTGACCGTGTATATAATTTATAAATAGTCCTAATTAACGCGGAGAACGTTAATTCTAATTTAATTATTTCCTACAAAAAAACCCTCCCTCCCAACCACCCCTCGAATCATACTTCTCACATGCTTTGTACTTGGTTCCTAATTTATTCTTATTTCCATTGATTATTAATTATCACACGATATAATTATTAATTACTAATTATGATCATTAGTTACGGTCATTTAATTATTCTTTCTTTTTTTAATTATTATTATCGATCACAGATTAATGCGTTTATTCCTAATGCTATCGCGTTATTTTGGTTAACGATATCGATTTAAGGACACACAATTTATTATTTACGAGAAAAAAGGAAGCACGCAATGTCTTACGCGCAGAGCCATCATATTCTGGCACCTCCGTTGTTCTTCAGTCGGTTGAATAGTCCTCTTTCGTCCGGCTAAGAAATTTCAATTTGCTCGGTGATGGACAGTATACCGAATCCTCGAGCGGTGTGCACGGTGCTTTACAGACACACGAAAATTTCAAATTGTCGTATTTGAAAATTTGGAGACAGAGACATTTAAGCTTTTACGAAACTTCAAAATGATTTAGAAATTTGAAAATTTATATGGGGAAATCTGAAGTTTAGAAACTTGAAAATTTCCAAATTTTCAAATTGAGTAATCGGCTATCATTACTTTTGTGCACGCTGCAGTTGTCCATCGCTATGTTTGTTAGCGAACAATTTAGCCAGTTCAAGTAACTGCTCGTCGCAGAACTTTCTTGCAGTCAAGTCGAGTCAAAAACATATCGAAAAGAAGATTATGTCTAGAGAGCAGTTACTCGAACAACGAACGACCGATTGAGGAACAAAAAGGGCCTTAACAAAAGTTTCGTACGAAAAAATTGTAAGTAAATTCATAGGTAGGACTGCGAGTGTGTCAGCTTGTAACGTTAACATCGCCGCGCGATCGAGTGATTGCTCTGGGCAGTGTGAACTTTGAAATTTCTCGAGCGAATGAAAATTTTTTTTTGTTAAACGTAATAGTCGAGAGCAATGACTCGAAACCGCGATTTAAACGACCGTTTAAACGTAGACAGTGGTGGCATTTTAGTACATCAGACAGCGCCGTGGTCGTGTATCGCGCGAAGACCAAGACGAAGAAGAGAACCGAAGAGAGGGAAAGAACAAGGAAAAGGCAGACACGAGAAGGACGTGTTTTGTTGCTCCATCGATGAGGGAAGAGCAAAGACGAAAGAAATTGGAATAATGTTTTCATTTTGGTCGACTCGTCGAGATCTATCCTTGAAGAAAGATCTCGCCATGCAAGTTGGCCATAGTCGATCGGAACGATTCGAATACACCGAATCGCCGATGGAATTCAGAATCGTTCCGATCGGCTTCGCTTTCCCTTTCTCTTCTTTCCGTTTGTTTTCTCTTGTTTGCTTCTTTTTTGTTTTTCCGTGTCTGTTTCTTCTTATGATGTTTCGTTTCGTTTTAATTTCTGGACGGAAACCATCGCGCCCGGAGACACGCGAATGGTCTCCAAAAAAACGAAATTTTCTCGTGAATTGCGTGCGCTTTATATGTGACGGCGGATGGTAGGTACCCCGTTCGACATACCAAATCCGTACTCCTCTCTCTGTCGCGGTATGCTGTTCGTTGTAAATGTACCAAAGACAATGTCGATTAACTGACAAATAAGTAGTTTATTTAACAAAGGTGGAAGGACGAGAATATCAGAGTTTGAATGAGGCGCGCGTGCCTGCGTACGCATGCGCGCGTATCAACCGTTCATTCCCTAAAAAAAGGGAACGCGAACGATAAACGCGGGATTGTACGAAAGTTTATCTATCCAAAGGAAGCTGCTAAAGTGTCATTTAGCTAGACGAGATTGATTAATGGATCCGCAATGTTGCATCGAAACATTGTTATTATTTTTGTAAAGAAACCATGTACATGTATTAACTTAGCGTGCTCTGCGTATGGAAGCTTACGGTATGTTGATTATTATTATTGCTATTATTATCTATTTTTATTATTATTATTATTATTATCTATTATTATTATTATTATTATTATTATCTATTATTATTTTTATTATTATTATTATTATTATATTGAAAGGAATAAAAACTTGTAATCTTGTTTCCCGAAATGTTTAAATAGCATATATATCGATATCGTGTAGGTTATTGCACCCTACGATAACATTTAACTCGGCCACCTACTCTCCGTGTCCCTTTCCTTCGGTAATTGGAAAGAAAAGCGATGTAGTTTTCAACCTACATATAACACTTTTTGCTAAAAAATTGTAATATTTAAACGTTCCTTGCACGTTCGGATAGTGTTAGGATGCGTTTAGACTGTAAGCGAACAAATGCTTACCGGTTCTTCCTTCAACGCGAACGAATGCTCTAACGATAAGCTTGCTAATCGATTCGGTTCGACCTAATTCGACGCTTCTTAATTCCACACAATACCACGCGATTCTGTCCCATGTAATATAACTCGACACGATTCAATCCAATGTAATCCAATTCGACGTTTCTCAATTTCAATCAACGCGTTTGCTCTGCAAAATGGCGACAATTGCAAACGCGTGTCATCGATTAGAAATCCATTTACGTCATAGAGATCGAAGGAAATATCGCATCGATGTACGTTGCAAATTGCTGTACTGTATAAGTCCGTACACCTCTAATTATTATTTAATGTTCCTTATTGCGATAATGAGTGTTTCCTCTGTCCAGGTCAATGGACTCATGAATACTTGGTCTTACCAATGTTACGTTTCACTGCATCTTTTACCAAGCAAATTTGCATTCAAATATCATAGAACTAAAATTACAATAGAAGCATTTAATTGTTATAACTTGAAAAATTTAGAATGGGCGAGTTAAATAGACAGAAGAATAGAAAATCAATTTTTTTTATTTTATTATATAACAAAATGATTTTTTTTCATTTTACGATTCTTCTTTTATACAAATTGAAAGTAAAAACATTTACATAAGGATTTAGATGCAAATCAAGTTCCCGTGAAAATTCATTACAAAGCATGTTTCATATACGAAATACACTCTTTGGTTTATCGATTTTGTTCGTTTTCTATACACGACACCTTAAGTGTTACTAACTTGATTAACATTAAGATGCTTTGATAATTACTATATTTACACACGTAATACAATGTTTCTTCAATCTTCGGAGAAGATTATCTTTTTATATAGTGTTATTGTACACTATAGAAATGTAAAAAAAATAAAGGAACTAAACGTTAAAATGATTACTACGAGTAAAACAATTGTTTACAAGAATGTTTAAATTATGTAAGTAAAAATAACGAACAAAACACTCTGAAACATTAAAAGTGATCAGCAGTACTTTATCAAATGGCGAACGCGAACATTTGATTCAACAAAGAAAGTTAACAAAAAATATTCGAATCGTTAACTAACATAAATTAATAAATATCACAAATATATTGCCTATATTTAAAAAGAATACATACTACGTTTTGCTTTCCTGACGCGTTTCAAACAGGTGTCTGTTTCTTCTTAAGTAATTCTTCCAGAAGTCTGTGTTACGCTGATTGAATAAACCATTGAACTGCTCTTTAGTTCGGTCACGAAGCGGCACAGCTGGGTCCCATTTCAACGTGTTCTGCACTACCTCATCGAATTTGTGCCTAGATAAGCTTAGCAATGCAGAGATGACGCCCTCGTTTTGTTCGTCTGATCCTAATTAGAACAAAACAAAATTAACCTATAGTTCCAGCAGTAAGATATGATAATAAATTAATCCTTGAATGGTAATGCGAATTTTAACACGGTAGAAACTGTGACCTTACCATTACTTAACAAAGTAGAATATAGAAGTACACTCACCAGAGTTGATTAAGTCACACAGTTGTTCTACAATTTGGCCGACTGAGTTATCTTTGTCTTCTATTGGAAATACTCTCATAAGATTACCTGTAACCACAAATATAGTAGAAATATACTTAGATTAATAAACAATGTAACAAACTTACCAAGCAACCAGAATGCTCTATATATGCTTGGAACTTTGTTGTTAATTATCATTGGTAACAATGCGCCTCGAATAATATTCTTATATGTCCATGTTGTACCTTCCTTTTTTGCGAGAAGTATAAGAGAAGTCTCAACTTCCGTATGGGACTTTGCTAAAATATAAATTTGTTTAAATAACTTTCCAAATTAAAGTAGTAAATTGAATGAATGTTTACATACTTTGAAATGCTGTTAACAATTCGTTCAACAAATCATTTGATAATGTTCCCGTTGGATATTTATAGAATATTGAGATCAAGTTCTTTAAAGCATTGAGCTTGGAATGGCCTACAGCCTGATGCGATGTGATAATATGCGCCATGCATCTTGGTAACAATTCTGTAGTGAAGTAAAAGTTTTTAGTTTCTTTTATTAATTTCTTACTAGATTAATAAACTGTAGAAAAAGGTACGTACTGCTACTTGTTTCGTTATTTGGAAATACTTCTGGCCAACATGTGAGTACTGTATATAAAACAATTATAGCATTTAGTCCCAAACAATACAAGGCATCGCAACAAAATATCCTTACTTTTTCTCTATCTTTTTTTATTCGGGCTAGAATCGTATACATCCTAGCGAGCGATTCTATAGTTTGTTTCTAGAACAAAAATAATTAATATAAATTATCATATTTTATAAGATGCATTAAAATACAAAGTAAAATTTTTACCATTATGGTTTGATTAAGTCTAAATAATTTGTACTCGATACCAGCTTGTACAAACTGGAAAATTGTCGGTTCTGATTCTCCTAAGTCAACTAATAATGCTACTATTCTTTGCTGTGTTTTTGTCATTAATGGCGCTGGTGGTGTATGACTTTTATCTAATTGTTCCCCTGTTTCTGTAGACAGGAACTCCACAATTCCTCTGAAATTATATCACATATTATTTATACATTTATTTCAATAACATTAAGTATTATTACAAATAATTTTAATACTGACTTTGCTATGATGCGTGGACTGCATGCACATTTTAATTTTTCTATTACATCCCAGTGCACTGAAGTTTGCCACTCGTTATCCATAAGCCTCTGCAATTGTCTCCTAATATATTTATCTGAAGCAAAAACATTCAATTTATAACTAACTTTTACAGTCCCGATTAAACAATTAATTAATTACTCATCTTACCAGTTAACAAACGGATAGGTAAAATTTGTTTATATTGACTTTGATAAGTCCTTGGAGATTTATTTTCATTGATATATTGTTTTAACTTCTGAAGTGCATAAGGTGACTTACTGGAACCTTTTGAATTTAGCCATATAGGTTTCTTTGGCTTTTTAGTATTTACGGTAATGTCTTTTTTTACTTGATTCTTAGTACAATCTTCATTTTTCTCATTTAATACTGGATTATTAGAACTACATGGTTCTGTAATTTGTACAATATCTGCATTACGCGTAACAACATTATTTTTAGGAGTAGAAGTATTTGAAACATTCATTGAATCGTTACTTTTATTATCACTAAAATCTGATTCACCACGCGACTCTTCAATAAAGTTTTCGTGAACATTATGATCTTTTTGAGATGGTTCCGACTCTACACGTTCCTTTTTAACTGGGGTTTTACTTTCCAGAATAGGTACAGATGTGCTTTCATTTACCTGATCCAAAGATTTACATTGATTTTCTAGTTCTGTCACTGTTTCCACAAGTTCTTGTACAGACTTGTTGATCTCAGATTCAAGGATACCATCAGAGTCATTTACTGGTTCCAGACAATCAGAACTGTTTAATTCAGGCTCTGTTTTCACTATCTCTTTTACAGAATCATTAATATCAGATTCAATAATACTATTAGAATAACTACAGCTATTTAGGTCTACATTTGACAAACTGTTAGTTTCTAGCCCATTTGGTACATTTGTAATATCAGGAGTAGTTTCCTCACTATTATTTTCTGCAGATTTTTCTGTAGCAGGTTCAACTCTGTTTAATGAAATTGCTTTCAACTGTTCTGTTTTGTCACTGTTTTCTTCTGCAAGTTCATTATTAGTTTTCTTCAATTTATTCAAATTGATGTCATTATCCTGCAGTTTTGTTTTATCTGTAATAGTGTTTTGATTACTTTCACTATTAGCAGAAATAGTTTGCAACTCTGACTCTGTATCTTCTACATTCTTTTCCACAGATTTTCTGACTTGCAACGAATTATTTGATGAATACGTATGATCAGTTACTGTACTTTTAGGTACATGTGCAATACGAGGTCTTTTTTTAGGTGTATAATCCTCTACTTTAACTAAATTCGTGTCATCGCCTAAATTTTTTTGTTCTGGAATAGTTCGAGAATTTTCAGTTTCACAATTTTGTATATCCTGATGATAAGAAGTGTTTTGGCTCACACTATTTATAGTTCTATTACATTTCCTTATATTCCTTATCTTTTTCAATAAATTTACTCTTTTATTAAAGTTTCTCTGCTCTTGAAGTTCATCTATTTTTCTTTTTCTTCCAGTGGTACTTGCAGTAGAAGTACTAGCGGCGTTCTCAACTGTTTTATCATCTTGTAATACTTTGGTTACATTTTTATCTTTTTCATTACACTCATTTGACTGTGTTGGTGTTTTTGGGCCAGTGTCTGCTTCTTTTGGTTTATTAAACTCCGTTAAATGTAACGCTGTTTTTATCTGAGGCCTTTCCGGTAGCTTAGGTTTTACTACTGACTTAACATTTCTAATAAATGACCTATTTACTATGGAAGACTTAACTTTTATTATATTTTTACGTACTTGACATGTATCTATGTCAGCATCGAGCTGCGTTAATTTATTAGATTCGACAGAGTCTGATAATATTCCTGAGTCAGTTTCTCCTCCCACTGATTTATTAGATTCGACTGAATTTCTAATGGTTTCTACAGTCTCCACTTCGTCTATGTCTGTAGAGTGATTAGAACAGGTGGGTGTTTTTGAGGTGTTAGATTTTGAAGGTGATTTAGACATTTCTGTACAGGATGAATTTTTAGATCCCATGCTAGTGTCTGTTTTACTATTGGTATTATCGAGGAACACCTCAGCGTATGAATTTGTGTCTGAGTCACTATTTGAATTTTCTAGATCTTCGCTATTATTTAATGTATGATCAGCATCATCGAAAAGAGATGAATACCTACTCTTGCGTTTTTTAGGCCTTTTTCTAGAAGGACTTCGTTCAACTTTTCTTGAGAATGATTCGACCTTCCACCGGTCAGTGTGCGCATTCTGTAACCTTTTTTTAGATTTTAACCGAGGTACTTTATAATTATTTAATTTCTTACTATGACGTTTATGCGTATCAGAGGGTTCTCTTTCCTTGTTCCTATTCTCATAGAAATCTGCCATTCTTTTCCACATTTCCATGAAATTAAACTGCATGGAACTATTCATATCATACATGCAAGTGTTTGGGTGATGTTGACAGCAATCACTAGATTGTCTTGATTTTGCCTTATTTAATTTCTCAATCTTTGTTTCTAGACTATCAATCTTCTTTTGTAAAGAAGAAATAATTGACAATGAAGATGCCACTGTTGCCATACTATCAGAATTCTGATTAACTGTATTTAAATTTGGCAACGGTACAGCATTCACTGGCATTGGCCCAATATAATAAGCACCTGGATTCATTAAATTATTGGATACTGGCACAAAGTTATTGCAATACTCAGAACGGCTCGGCGTTGCTGTAACTTGCGGGGATAATAAATTTGTAGGAATAAAGTTTGGATGATTATTTTGAGTCTTTAAAGGGGAGGAAGTATTTGGCAATGTGGAATTTTTAGGTTCATAGCAGTTGACTTCTGAAAACAAACAATATTAAATTTTATTTTCTTATGCACAAATATGTGTGTGTAGAAATAATTTAATATCTTACCAGGTGGCGCTGGTGGATGGGGCAATACTTTCTTTGGAGATGAAATTTTTTCAATAAGTTTTGGACATGAATTAGTCATAATTTTACATATTTTTTCGAGCGGTGGTGGTTCTAAAAGCACTTCACATTTACCACAGAATACAGGATACACATCATCTTTAACACTGTACTGTTCATGGGTCATAACACATTTTTCTGCTACTTTTGGTTTTTGTTGTATTTCATCACTAGTTAGTACTGTATTCGTCCCGGCTTCTTTTAATTTTGGTTTTTGTTGTATTTCATCACTAGTGAGTACTGTATTTGTCCCAGCTTCTTTTAATTTTGGTTCTACAAAAAGCATGACATTATTTAATATAACTATTATTACCTGAATTTCATTATTCTTTCCTCTTATAATTGTATAGACTTACTGTTATCATGTTCTACAGGGACTTTCTTTTCTATCTTCTTAATTTTTGTATCATATGATTTCTTTACAGCTTTTAATTCTTGTTCTAATTCCTTGATTTTTACTGCAATAAAAAATTGAATTAAAGAATTTAATTGCCTATGAGAATTTATATATTATATGATTTACCTTGAAGTGAAGACTTTTCTAAATCATACTGCATAATTTTACTGTCTTCATTTTTTTCTAAATCTTTTATTTTACATATTAATTGTTGTATGTGTTGCTGATCTGCTGCTGTTTTTACTTTATGCTCTTCTGCTTGTTGTGTCAGAGAATGAATATTTTTTTTATATTCTGTATTTTGCTAAGAGAAAAATGATAACTCAAAGTAATATAAAAATAATATTACAGATGAATAAACACAAATAACATATTTTACTACTTACAAGTTCTAATTTAATAACTTTTGCTAATGTAGAATTATAATTGCAAGTTACTTTCTTTGCCTCTTTACTTGTTGCATCTAAATCTGTTTTTAAACGTTCGCATTCTTTCAGTTTATCATTATACTGTTTAATTAATTCACTGAAATAAAATGTTTTATCAAAATCAGTCAATCAATATAAGAAATGCAAGATCCGTATTTTAAAAAACTTACTTAGTTCCACAAATTTTTTTCTTTAACAACAAATAAGACTGTGTTAATTTGTCCAAGCTAGAAAGATCCTCCTAAAATGAAATAAATATTTATATAAATAAAAACCTAAAAAGACAGTTGAAACCTATATTCATAATATGAAAATTAATTGATAATTAATCGATGAGATAGCAAATGATAAAAGTTATTCAGTAAAGCATGATCACATATCAGTGAAATAATATTTTACTTAAGTCATTAAAATTGTTATTTCTTTAAAATCTAGCATGGTATTTAAAAGTAGCATAACCTTAAACTAACCTAAACCTTTGGAGTTATAAAATTAGAGTCATATAAAAAACTTTAAGTACAAAATACTCACCTGCACGGTTTCATTTGCTTTTAAATCTGGAAGATTATTATCCATGTTGATTCAAATGACAAGTACTATTACTTATTTTAGACTTGTTTGTATTATCGAATGCCGAACGTAAAACACGTTTATGCGGCATTCATTTCGATGTTTACAGTTCCGGTTGGGTACATAAGGTTTGGTTAGAAAACTCTATTATTCGTTCAAGAAAACATCCTACTCGACTTTTGCAACGCAGCTGACTTCAGAGTTAGTGCCCCACCACTGTTGGACACCGTATCACAATAGTGAAAACTATTTATTATTTTGACGTTTCATTACGTATACATCTTTAAAAGAATACTAAAATTCAAACTGCAAATGGTTTAACAATATTACTGAAATGTTACATATCAGAAAGTTAAAATAGTTAAGTGCAATTGTACTAATAAATTTGTCATAACATTCCTTTCCATATTTTGATTAACCTTTTTTTATTTTTATACAATAAATAAGCTGAAACAGATAAAGTAATATGGTGTAGTATTTTTTAAAATATGTCATTTTTATAATTAAATTTTTATGCAAATAAAGATAGCTATTAAATATAAGTTTTACTAACAAATTATGGCAAATGAAGGAGTAGAAATGGATCAGACATTAGCACAACGACTGTTAGTTGAAGGTGCTACTGTTGTTGTATTGAATGTACCAAGCGGCACAGAGTTTGGAGTTGATTTAAAATCATGGAATACAACAGATAATTTTAAAGGAATTAAAATGATTCCACCTGGATTTCACTATGTACATTACAGGTAAGTTAATTGTATCTCGTACTTTCATTATTAGTGCTGTAGTATTTGGATTTATATATTTTTGTTGAAGTGCTGTAAATGAATTTGGAGAAGCAGCACCAAAAATTGGCTTTTTTCATATATTTAAAAAATCTGAATTCTTGGTTAAACAATGGGATGCAGCAGAAGAGGATCTGAGTTCAGAATGTATGAGATTTATTAGATAGATTTATGTTTATTACGTTGTTTATTCTTTACTACTATTCACAATTAAATTTGTACAATGATTTTTCATGTTTATAAATATTTTGTTACTTGAAGCTGTACCAGAAGAAACAGTTCAAAGGTTAAAGGATAATTTGAAAGACTTGGATAGATTTATGGTATGTTATCCTTATGATGTTTGGAAACAGTGGAAGGAGTTAACGAATCATATTACTCCTGCTATTGTGGAACGTTGTTCACCTGTATGTGGGTATGTAAACAATCAGATACATTTCTAGTGTTCATTATTTATATTTATCTCATTTCTTGTCATGTTGTATCTGGTGTTTCAGTTTTGTGAGGTCAGCTTTAGAGTTAGAATACTGTAGCGATGCCTTGAGACCAAGAGGTGGAACACCAACTCCAAAAAGACGGAGAACTGGTGGACTTAGTGTGGAAGAGAAAGAAAAGGAATTACTTCCTGATATGAAACCCAGACCAGGTACAGAACTTCGATTATCAGAAATACCTGACAAACATTATCCTGATGGAGCATCTCCAACTGAAATCACAAAGTACTCTCTTGATGCCAGCTATGCATTGGACAGTGTCCTCAATAAATTAACACCGTAAGTAATCATTTAATTACAGATTTATTTCATATTTTTACAATGCTCTATTCTGTACAATAATTTTTTCAGTCCAATGGAAATTATGGGTGAAATGCAGTTAGCATTTGTTTGCTTTTTGGTCGGACAAAGCCTGGATGCATTTGAACATTGGAAAAAGCTCGTTTCCCTTATTTGTGGCGCCGATTGCGCGATATCACAACGCCGTTCTATTTACATCGAATTTATGAAAGCATTGGAGATTCAGTTAACGCATGTTCCCGAAGATATACTGTGTGATATTGTAGCCAACAATAATTTCATTTATCAGAATCTTCGTACACTTTTTGCGAATATTGAGATCAATCCTGAACTAGACGGACGACTCAAATGTTATGCGTCCCGATTCCGTGAACGATTGCAGACCAAATTTTCTTGGGATTTTTCTAATTTGCAAGATGAGGCTGAAGATGATGCACCAGTAGTTGTATCTTTAGAATAAGAACTATGTATATTTTTAACTTAATTTATATAATATATGATTACAATATAAATAACGCTAAGTATGTAGGTGTTTTGTGTAAATAAATGTAACTTTAATATTGAATAAAGAGGAGTGGTAAAAGATAACTTGTTACACTTAAAATAACAGGAATATCAATTTTATTCGGAAATTACATCAGTGAATATAATTACTTTATCAGAGCAATAGTTACAATTAAAGAGTATTCAATTAAATTAATTTATAATTTCAATTGGGGCTTTAAATATTCTTCTCTCAGACATTGATCGTCTTCATCGGTTGTACTGAAACAGATAAAATGAAGATTGTACATAGTTCATACTTAACATAGTGTTAAAAACGAAGGATATTTATATTTACCGAGTAAGGGTGGGTAGAACTAATAGTTGGATTCAAACTTCAACTTCTTCGATTTCTGCTTCGCGCCTCAAACGCTAGAAAAAGTTAATACAACATTTAGTTAATAGTCATTTTAATTACGATAATAGATATTAAATGAATAATTACTGGATGTGGTGGTCGAGGCATGGGGTTCACTGGGCGGGGTTTGGGAGGTTGTACCGGACGAGGAAATGAACCACGGCCTGGATCTGCCTCAGCTTCTGCCTCACGCCTCAGACGCTGTGCGAAATTAATATCAATAAATATTTATATAGAATTCCACTACATTAATCAAATTCATTGACATCTAATTAATACTTACAGGGTGTGGTCTTGGTTTGGGGTTCGCTGGACGAGGTTTCACTGGACGAGGTCTTGAGCCACGACCTGGGTCTGCTTCAGGTTCTGCCTCACGCCTCAGACGCTGTACGAAATAAATGTCAACAAATATTTATATAGAATTTCACTACATTAATCTATTTCATTGACATCTAATTAATACTTACAGGGTGTGGTCTTGGTTTGGGGTTCACTGGACGAGGTTTCACTGGACGAGGTTTCACTGGACGAGGGTTCACTGGACGAGGTCTTGAGCCACGACCTGGGTCTGCTTCAGGTTCTGCCTCACGCCTCAGACGCTGTATGAAATAAATGTAAACAAATATTTATACAGGATTTTCTTAAACGATTTCATTGATATCTGATTAATACTTACAGGGTGTGGTGGACGTGGTGGAGGAACGTATACTGGTCTGTTCGCGGGTTCGGGTTCGGGTTCCGGATCAGCCTCACGCCTCAGACGCTAGAGGAGATTGACACAATAGTTAGTTAATATCAATTTAAATTTATTTCGCTGATATTTAATTAATACTTACAGGGTGTGGAGGACGTGGCGGAGGAACGTATACTGGTCTGTTCGCGGGTTCAGGTTCGGGTTCCGGATCAGCCTCACGTCTCAGACGCTAAAGAAAATCGGTACAGATATTTAGTTGACATCAATTTTAATTTATTTCACTGATATTTAATTAATACTTACAGGGTGTGGAGGACGTGGCGGAGGAACATATACTGGTCTATTTGCGGGTTCAGGTTCGGGCTCCGGATCAGCCTCACGTCTCAGACGCTAAAGAAAATCGATACAGATATTTAGTTGACATCAATTTTAATTTATTTCACTGATATTTAATTAATACTTACAGGATGTGGAGGACGTGGCGGAGGAACATATACTGGTCTATTTGCGGGTTCAGGTTCGGGCTCCGGATCAGCCTCACGTCTCAGACGCTAAAGAAAATCGATACAGATATTTAGTTGACATCAATTTTAATTTATTTCACTGATATTTAATTAATACTTACAGGATGTGGAGGACGTGGTGGAGGAACGTATACTGGTCTGTTCGCGGGTTCAGGTTCGGGCTCCGGATCAGCCTCACGTCTCAGACGCTAAAGAAAATCGATACAGATATTTAGTTGACATTAATTTTAATTTATTTCACTGATATTTAATTAATACTTACAGGGTGTGGAGGACGTGGCGGAGGAACGTATACTGGTCTGTTCGCGGGTTCAGGTTCGGGTTCCGGATCAGCCTCACGTCTCAGACGCTGAAGAAGATCCATACAAAATTTAGTTACCATGAATTTTAATCAATTTCATTAATATTTACTTAATACTTACAGGGTGTGGAGGACGTGGCGGAGGAACATATACTGGTCTACTCGCGGGTTCAGGCTCCGGTTCCGGTTTGGCTTCACGAGCAACACGCTGCAAAATTATTATAAACTGCTATTGTTAAATAGTTTCAAAGTGCGCAGCATAATTTTCCGATTACATTCATATTATCAAATTTCGCCCAACGTTTCGAAATCAAGTATTTGATATGCAACAACAACGAAGATATTAAATACGTATCTACATTGAACTTTGAGTTTTTTGTACCTGTTGCGATAATTCCAGCGCTTCTTCGCCAAGTACTGTTGTTGCAAAAGCAACACCCAGAATGGTCAAGACCAAAATAGTCTTCATGATGTGTCTCCTGCACACCGGTAATAAATATTCGTACCTGTAGAACAATTAGTTATTTAGAATATTAAGAATTAAATGAATCTTAAATTGTATAACTTGAGATATCGTTATGTTTCAGATCACAGAATTTAATGTGTGATTATATCTTACCAGTCAAGCTGTGGACAGTTTGGTGGATTAGAGAAAACTGATGCCTGTTGCACTTAACTGCATCGTATTTATATGAAATGCACAAAGCGCGAACGTACGCGAGAAAGTTCAAGGATGCAAGCATCGTATTCGGGAATCACCGGCTGCGCGTCTCTCATGTTTGATAACCAACATCTCTTTTTTCTCCAGGGTTCCCCTATCCGTTCTTTGTTGAGTGAATTATTATTTATTTTTTGAGATTTCTTAATCAATAATATGCAATCAGCACTCTGTTAACACGAGACGATCGACACGTGCTTTCGACAGAATTTTCAAAATGAACTGAATCTGAAATTCATAAAAATTAATTTTTGACATATTCAGGTATTAAATATTGTGTAGGTCATATACAACGTATTGTGATACAATTGCGTGTAATTTAAGTGCGTGGTAATTTAATTGCATGATAATACAGCATGTGGCAATACAATGCATGGTGATATAACGCATGTGCAGCAAGCACAATCTTGTAATTATTTCCAATAATATCGATCTTTTTTTTATTTTGAGCGCATCTTGTGAGCAGTATACGCATTTATAGTCTATGACGATTGCTTAAAAGTAATAGTTTTTTACCTATATTATTCACTATTAATGAATTCTGTTTTTTAAGACAATCTTATCTTGTGGTATACATTTGTTTTATAGAATTACACAATTAATCTAACAATACTCATATTGTCTACAAGGAAAAAAGACACAATATTATTGCGTCAATCAGATAATCGGATCACATTTTTTTCTTGTTCTTGTTGATTTGCTTACTAACAGGAAAAAATGAACAAAATTTTTATCTGCTTTCAAACAATGAATAATTTTGAAGTTGAATATTTGGTCGAATAAATCAATAATCAGATGTGTGAATTATGTTTCATCCACGTGAGATCGCCTCAATGAGGATGTTGACACAAATGCGACAATCATTATATATAATGATCATTTGATTTTATATTAAACATGAGTAATTTTAAAAACATGTAATAATGCGTTCTATAATTTGTATGCTAATATAGTGCGTAGTATATGGTGATAAAACGCGTGGCAATCTATCGTGATATAATGGTGATATCCTTGGCAATATAACTAGAGTTTGCTGTAGATGTTTTCAATAATATCAATATACATGCACAATTAAATTATCTGTCATTTTATTATTTTATATAAATAAACATTTCCGTGCAAAGTAATCTTTCGCGATAACTTTCTTATAATTTTTAATACACTGAGAGAAACTAAAGATTATTAATTCATGACCCAGATAGACAGCGTATTCAATTCAAATCGGTTGATCGGGAATCACCGCGACGATAGCTTCATGCAAATAGATAAACACGAGGTTTTCCTCATTCGATTCATCATACGTTAATACTTTTATAAACATTATTCATTAGTTGCGAATTCGTTCAGTTTTATTCATTTGTACGTCGTTCTTTAGGAAGATCGTATGTTGTAGATCGTAGATTGTAAATACTTCAATTGTATTCATTTTAATAGTACTTTAGTACTAAAGTACTTCGTTTTAATAGTATTAAAGTATTATTAAAATGACACTTTAATTGTGCGATACTTTATGGAGTTAATTAATTTTGAGTTTGTGAGTGAAAAAAAAAAATGTTTCCGCCCGGGATCGAACCGGGGACCTTCCGCGTGTTAGGCGGATGTGATAACCACTACACCACGGAAACCGATGGTAGAACCTTCTTACAATTCGTAGTTATAATAAATCTGGTAATATAAGTATGTACAATTTTTGTATTAAAAGTACATAAGTAGATAGCTTTTCAAAAAACAACATCTATCAAATATACTTTTCCATTTAAATATTAATACAATTAATTTTAATTATATGTCATGTTACATACTTAATATGCAAGATATTAATGCAAAATGTCTTAGTGCAAGTTAATACTCATTCACATTAATTTTGTCAATATCATTCTAATTTTTTTAACAATACACTGACACACTGAATTTTAACAAATTCTTAAATTCAATACCAAATGCAAAATTATTCTATTTCGATTATTTAGATTGACAACATATTTCAAGGAGATTAATGAAGAAACTCGCCAGGTTCATAATCTTTTATTTTGTAAAAATTAAAATAATTACAAAGTAGTTGAACTTAAAACGCAATATTATTTAGGAACTGATTGTGCGTTGTTTTCGAGGGCCCGTTTCTCCTCAGATAACAACGTGACCTTCTCTTCGTACTTCTCTCGTAAATCTCGGAAAAGACATAACTGTGTCTCGTATTCCTTCTTCAGATCAGCGTTCAATTTCACCGCAGCATCCATTTTATTTATCATAGTGTTGTACCGTTCTCGTTCCTCGGAAATTCGAACTTCCATATCGTCTACCTCTGCCTATACACATTTAATATTTTCATTGAATATCAACGTAACTCTAAAAATTCTCAAAGTAAATATTCAAAATTTACCTGTAAGTGTTTAACTTCCTATACGTATTTAATATTTCCATTAAATATCAATGCAGCTCTCAAAATTTTCAATGTAAATGTTCAAAGTTTACCTGTAAGTGTTTAACTTCCATGTTGCGTATCTGTAACAGGCTCCTGGTAAGAGACTCCACTTCCTTTAGCGAAGCCACCTGACTGTTCAAAGCGCTAATTTGTTTCTCCTGATTAAGACCCACGCGAATACGATCTTCCAATTGCAACGAGGTTTGTATCAGTTTAGCTTTCAACTGATCCACCATTCGTCGAAGCATCACTTCATCTCCCTCGCCTTTCAACAAAGCATCGTACGAACCTTGCAACAAGGCCAACTTTTTCTCGGTGCTTTCCAACTTTTTCTGGAGAGCATCTCGTTCCTTATGGACTTTCTACAAATATCCGTTAACTAAAATTAATTGAAAACGCTTCTAAATGATTTGACATAGGTAGTCACATTAAAATTTCAAGATTTAAAAAATTGAGGACTTCGAAATTTTCGAAACTTTTTCACCGACTTTTACCTGCACCTCCTCCTTCCATTTCAATATCTCGAGTTCATTGTCGTCTTTCTTTTCCTCCGTTAATGGCTTCTCCTCCGATAACGATATCTGCTTGTTTACAAGCGGGGCTGTAATTTCCTCCTGTGCTTTCTGAACGTTGGCATTCTCGTCGGGTCTTGGAACAGCACAAGTGTCTCCTGCACCTATGGTTTGCTGTAGAACTTCAGGAACTGGCTGTAAAAAATATGAGAAAGAGGAGATTGTACTTCGACGAATCTACATGTTTTGGGACCAGAGATTCCGACACATTAATTCAGTAAACTCGGTACTGCTGTTGAACCTTGCCTAACTAGCTTTTTCAATAGTTAATACTATTGAATCTATGGAAATATTTTGCTATCAATGTTAATAAAATAATATTTCATACAATCGCTACTGGAGGAAAACAGTGGTACAAGTATAAATAATATCAATGCAGCGACGCACTGAATTACCACGCGTTGAGCTATCATGCGCCGAATTACCACGCGTGGAATTACCACACACCGAATTACCATGCGTCGAATTACCACGCGTTGAGCTACCACGCGCCGAATTACCACGCGTCAAATTACCACGCGTGGAATTACCAAGCGTCGAATTACCACGGATGGAATTACCACACGTTGAGCTACCACGCGTCGAATTACCACGCACCGAATTACCACGCACCGAATTATCACGCGTCGAATTACCACGCGCCGAATTACCAAGCGTCGAATTACCACGGATGGAATTACCACGCGCCGAATTACCACGCGTGGAGCTACCATGCGCCGAATTACCACGCGCTGAATTACCACGCGTGGAATTACCACACACCGAATTACCATGCGTCGAATTACCACACGTTGAGCTACCACGCGCCGAATTACCACGCGTCAAATTACCACGCGTGGAATTACCAAGCGTCGAATTACCACGGATGGAATTACCACACGTTGAGCTACCACGCGTCGAATTACCACGCACCGAATTACCACGCACCGAATTATCACGCGTCGAATTACCACGCGCCGAATTACCACGCGTCGAATTACCACGGATGGAATTACCACGCGCCGAATTACCACGCGTGGAGCTACCATGCGCCGAATTACCACGCGTGGAATTACCACGCGTTGAGCTACCATGCGCCGAATTACCACGCACCGAATTACCATGCGTGGAATTACTACGCGTCAAATTACCACGCGTCGAATTACCACTCGTCGAATCACCGTTATATTGCCATCTTTACGTCACACCTTACAGATCGCCTCATACTATCATATAATTTAAAGAATTCGTCATATTATCGAATGAAAACATTCTTTCACTAACATAATTATAGTCAATTTCAAAAATTCTCTACTTTCGTCTATATAACTAGTGGTAATATAGAGTCTACTGTATAGACACTGCTACTCATCGAACATTCTACAGCTGGCACCTAAACAGTTAATTTTACAACGAATCGCAGCACCTCAGGAACTTTTGAAGTCTTCTCGACTGTCTCTCCCGCAGATTCGGAAGCTTCGGTTTTCAAATTTTCGCTGCAACTTTCTTTCTCATCAGCTACCGTTTGATCGTTCGTGTTACTGGAAGTAGGTTCTGTATTTCGGTTCTCCAGTGCAGGGGCTGCATCCTCAGTCGACGGTGCATTTTTCGTGTCGTTTTGATCAGACGTCGTCAGTTCGTGATCTGATCCAAGAATCTCGTTGTTTGACATTTTTTATCTGCAAGAAGTGTCACTTTTACATGTTGTAGAACAGAGGAAAAGCGAATTTGTTTCTCATTTTCACCTACGATCGCTATGCGATCGATCGAATATTTGGCATACGATATTGTACGTGAAAATTTGTGGAAGGAAGTGATTAATATTGTACACTATGCTTAGCTCGTTATCAAATAACGTTTCAGTTTGGAACTTTAATCGATCATGAGGAGAATTTTGAGATTACCGAAATCTAACAGAAGCTACGACACGCTTCTCGGGATATGATGTTTCCGTCAAACACGAATGCTACTTTCACCCAAAACGACTGGATATCCACGACTAACCAAAAGTATGATGTATTTTTGGACATTCTCCGCTGATTCTATTTTAAACTATCGTAAACGTGCGCCAGTCTATAGTCCAACCGGTTGCAGGTTGTATCGCACATTTGAATCGAGTTAGTTAACATAAAAATGTTCGATCGACCATTCGTTTAAGACGTAAAAATTCGATCGATTATGTATTCATATATATGTCAAATTGCGCTATTCGTAACTCGAGTAATTGTATGTAATTTTCTATTTTGAAGCATCATGCAATGTGGGACGGAATTAAGACATCATTTTATATGTATATACGAAGGAATTCAAACGTGATCATGAATATTTTTAAAGGGAAATAAATTAATAAATCGTCGAATAAAAATTATTTAAACTATCTTGAAAAAATAATCGTTTATTATATCTCGTTAACATTGACTGTTTCGTTTTTATACGATTATAAAAAACTGTACTTGTAAGAAGGTTCATTAACGTAGTTACAGTCACTACAGTGTCGTGCACGGGGCATCTTTTTCCCTCGGCAGAGGAAGTATTTAAAACGAATTTTATGGTAAATACGAAAAGAACCTCCAATTTTTATAATGAGAATTATTGCCGTGTCGCATGCTTTACAGTTTCTTGAATTGTTATGCACGTGTTAACGAAGCGTACACGAGAATAATGTACATAACCTCAATCTGTGATTATATATTATTTTTCATATCTGTTTTTTATATGACCCATGAAGATGTACATGAATGTTATTTTTACGTAACACGTTCGGGCGAATAAATTGTATACAAAAACAAAGTTAAACAAATACTACTGCCGGTATAAAATTCGAAAGAGCTGGTGTTAAAGGTTATTTTTTCATACTCTTTTCGGTATATATTATATCGACTAATATCCGAAATATGATAAAATTACTAATTTAAACTATAAGTTTCATAAGTTAAGAAATAATTAACACTTTACCCTGTTTTCTTAAAATTAAACGAGAATCGTGTTACATAAATGTAAGTCATAAAACAGCATAGACCCTTAAAGAAATGTTATATTGTTTCAGTTTAGCGTTTTATTTATAGAGTATTGATTGAGGAATGGAAGAGTACGCGAGAGAACCATGCCCTTGGCGTATAGTAGATGACTGTGGTGGTGCATTCACGATGGGTGCGATCGGTGGTGCTGTATTTCAAAGTATTAAAGGTTTCCGCAATGCACCCAGTGGACTAAACAAGAGGTTTATGGGAAGTCTAATGGCTGTCAAACAGAGATCCCCAATTATTGCTGGAAATTTTGCACTATGGGGTGGAATGTTCTCTACGATAGATTGTACATTGGTACATCTAAGGAAAAAAGAAGATCCTTGGAACTCCATTATTAGCGGGGCAGCTACTGGTGGAATATTAGCGGCCAGAAACGGTTTACCAGCTATGGCTGGTAGTGCAATTATCGGAGGAGTGTTGTTGGCTTTAATAGAAGGTGTTGGAATATTTGTCACACGTTTATCCGCGGATCAATTTAAACCTCCATCTTTCACGGAAGACCCAACGCATCTGGGACAAACATCACAGGGTCATCCATCATAAAACATTATAAATACTTAGAGACATTTCAAATTACCTTCAACTAATTAAGTACAAAACGTTTCATATTGCTTGAAACAACAGTAGTTGAAAGCTATCGTATTGCCAGTGCATCAAATCTGTATAGACAATTCAACTCCTTGATTTAAGAAATAATAATAGTTTGGTTTTTATTTAATGTTGTTTCTGTACTTTATTGAACTGTTAAAAGATAAGACAGTTAGCGTAAAGATAGCAATTATATTGATAAGAGACATATTTATAAAAATAAATTGACAATTTATGAAGTTTAGTTTTACTTTTTATAAAAAAGTGGACTTAACAAAATATCAAGAGTTATATATATTGTATATAATTTATGTTCCCTTCAGATTATAACATTCACTTAACTATGTTTAAATGTCATCTTCATCTTCTATTTCTTCTTCATATTGTTTGAAAGCTGGGGCTACAGATAAATCTAAGGATTTGTTTATAGGATCTTCTTCATCATCGCTTATCAATTTATCTGACTGTTCAGAACCTTTCAAAGATTTATTCGCTAATCCCAATAAATGAAGCTGCTCCACCTTAAAATTTTTGTCAAACAACATTGTTGTACATAGAAAAGAACTAACAAATTACAAATATATTTACCTGTAATCTGTGTATTTGGTCATCAATCTTTGTTAACATGTTTTGAAGAAGCTCTTTTTCTTTTTTTAAATCTCGTTGGTATGCAAGTAATTCATTGGTATTTACTCTTGCACTGTATTTTTCTATATTTTCCATTTCTTAATCTTTTATGTTCATTATAATCATTTCTGTTTTCCGACTGAACCGAAACGAAAACTATTTGTAAAATACATTAAATCTTTTTATTACAATATTTTTAAGTACCTTTCTTTTATGAGTAAGACGCATGGAGGTTATGGAGTTTATAATTATAAATTATACGCAGTGTCAATACACTGAATTGAGTAATTCATAAAAATTCATGAAACTCATTTACAATACGATGTAACTGGATCACCTGAACTTCGATGTTCGTTGTTATGACATTGCAGTGCTACCAATTTACAAGTAATAGAAGGTTGCTCAGCCTGTATTCGATCTTATTTCAAACATACCGGGAAATTGTAATTGATCAAGGAATGTGGGAAATTGATGACAGACAAAGTGTACGTTTATTTGAATTTTATTTTTTCAAATTATTTCATTTTGGAATTTTATGGGATTCACAAGTTCTCCTTGCAGAGTAAGTACTAATACTTTATTCTTTCTACAAGATTTTACGTAGTACTACAGGATAATCACAATTTATTATATTTAAATTCATTTAGGTACAGAATTTTTTAACGGATCGATATAATCCATGGAACTGTAAGATTACATTGGTTTGTTAGTTTTCAAGTGGTCAAATTAAATTAAATAGAATCTATACAAGTCTTGCTACCATTTTGAAATGATTTCATTATACAGTTTATTTTTTCATTTCTGTGTTTTACATGACGAGAGATCAAGTTTATAAATATTTACTATTTTATTACGTCTTTCGTTTCTTTAATATTTTACTGCATAATGATGTACACTATGGTTGGTGCAAGATTTATATTAGATTTTATGTACATATACATACAGATTGGGAGCACAACTACTGTTATCATGCTATCATTACATTATACCTAAATTTATTATTATCAAGATATATTTATAAGAATTCCTTGTTACACTATAGTTGAAATAGTATTTTAAGATCTAATTAGCTCAAAAATATAAAATTCACATTGATTCATAGTTAAGAATTTTTTAATTACTCCTTAAATTTTGAATTTGGTACAAAGAAAAACAAGAAGCAAATCATGTCAGAAATTATGGAATAACAAGGATGATAACATTAAACAATAATTGTCCTCGCCAAAAAGAAGATTAATCTCTAGATGCAAATAAGAAGCATCCTAAAGTAGTATTTTCACAATCTTTGTACATAATATACGTTGATTAATCATTGGTATTTATAATTATATATATAAATATCGTTATACCATTTACACAAACTGAGGTATACGGTAACCCTCCAGAATTATTTTCACCAACTCTCAGACCAATTCTACAAATATTGACTTTGCGACTTACATAAAGTTAAAAAACAAAAATAAATAGTTTACTTAAGTCGGTACATGTGTAGTCGAATTTCTCTATTCTAGTTTCTATTAATTTTGATAATTCATCTGAAGATTATGTTGCATAATATATCGTTACAATAATTCTCTCTCGATCAGCTTCAATTTTTACATTTAGAGTAGGAATCAGTTTGCTGCAGCAGCAAGATTTCAATTATCATCCGCATTAACCCTTTGCACTTGAGAGATGACTCTAAGTCACTTTGTTTAATACAATAACTTGAAATAAGCATTTTTTAACTGATTTTATATGACACGTGTGATGTATAAACATAGTGTAGCAATAGTGGAAATTATTAGTAGAGAAATAATAACTTCAAAAGAATTTGTTTAACTTTTTAAATAGTAGTTTTGAAGTTGCTGTTTGCAAACTGTCAAATTCGAGTGCAAAAGGTTAAAATAATATTTGCCTCTTTCGGTTCACCAATCATCATTAAGTCGCAAACCATATAATCGTTCGTTGCTGCAGCAGGGAACGCGTCAATCTTTCGCCGAAGAAGGCGGTGACTCCCGGCTATTGTCGCTGGTAAAATTAGATAAACCAAGATTGTTGGTTTCGTGAGTCGAAGAATTGGTAGGCGAATTGCTGCTACTCCTAGCGCCGCCGAGTGGCGTCACAGTCGTGTTCTCGCTCGGTATCAACCCTTCCTTCATCCTTTTCTTCTGCTTCATCCTTCTGTTCTGGAACCAAATTTTCACTTGCGTTTCGTTCAGCTGTAACGCCGACGCGATCTCGATGCGTCTCGCTCGAGTCAGGTACTTATTGAAATGGAATTCCTTCTCTAGTTCGGTGAGCTGTTTGTTCGTGAAGTTGGTTCTTCCGGTGTTGTTGAAGCCACCCGCTATACCGACTAATGGTCCGCCGGTAAGGCAGCTCACTGGACCGTTCGCTGTGTTCGCATATGCAGATGCGGTCCCGCCGCCGACGCTGCTGCCACCGTATTCTCCGACACTTGGATTGGACTTCGCTGCTGTAACAAATTTTTATTTCCATTTTATTATAAAATTATCGACTTCATTCTTAGATTCATACAATGTTAGAAAATGATGTTATAATGCACAAAATTACTTGATCATTTCTTGATTATCAGATATAAAATTTATAATTAAATATTTTCAAATCCAATATGGCGGACTGAATTAACAGGAGTTAGGACAAAATTGATTTTCTTTGTCACAAATTAGTGAAACTAAGTATTTAATTATTTTAAATAGGGCATGTCTATACACAGTCGAATTATATCTCTATTCTCATAAATAGTAACAGAGATACTGAGACAGAATTAAAGAAGTAAGATTAATGAATGTAACATCCAAAATGAATGTAACATACTATGTCACTCTGAGGGACATCTGCTTGACTTCTATTCTTCTCGATCTTAATTACAAACGTCAGTGTCCAACGTACGTGTCCAACGTGTCCACGGAAGAGTTAAAGCCAATATACGAGAGTTAAGCTCAAGTTTAATCCATCGACCGACAATCGTTTGTTGTCCAACACAGCTGGTCAGTGTCCTAAGAAATCAACCTGTCCAGTGTACACACTAGACCGATAGGGTTAACCCCCGAATCTGGATCAAATTGCATCAGCTGTTGCCGGGTGTCGACGCCATTACGTCATTCTATTTTGCCCGTATTTATCTGACCGCTATGGTCTTCATTTCATCCTTTTAGGACTTTGCAATGTTTAGATCATTGCTACAAATATTGAGTAATAATTTTGATTATAGTAGGTAACAACTGAATTATAATTTTAACATGGATATTTATCTTCGGACTGTGAACACCTTGATTACACCCCTTTATCTCTTTTAAGTAATTCAAATTTACCGCCATTTTTGCACAACGCGTCGAATTACCACGCGTCGAATTACCACGCGTTGAATTACCATGCGTCGAGTTACCACGCGTCGAATTACCACGCGTCGAGTTACCACGCGTCGAATTACCACGCGTCGAATTACCACGCGTCGAATTACCACGGATGGAATTACCACGTGTCAAATTACTACGCATCGAATTACCACGCGTTGAGTTACCACGCGTCAAATTACCAAGCGCCGAATTACCATGGATGGAATTATCACGCGTCGAATTACCACGCGTGGAGTTACCACGCGTCAAATTACCACGCGTGGAGTTACCACGCGTCAAATTACCACGCGCCGAATTACCACGCACTGAATTACCACGCGTTGAGTTACCACGCGTGGAATTACCACGCGTGGAATTACCACGCGTCAAATTACCACGCGCCGAATTACCACGCACTGAATTACCACGCGCCGAATTACCACGCGTTCAATTACCACGCGTGGAATTACCACGCGTGGAATTACTACGCGTGGAATTACCACGCGTGGAATTACCACGCGTCAAATTACCACGCGCCGAATTACCACGCACTGAATTACCATGCGTTGAGTTACCACGCGTGGAATTACCACGCGTGGAATTACCACGCGTCAAATTACCACGCGCCGAATTACCACGCACTGAATTACCACGCGTCGAATTACCACGCGTTCAATTACCACGCGTGGAATTACCACGCGTGGAATTACTACGCGTCGAATTACCACGCGCCGAATTACCAAGCTTGAGTTACCACGCGTGGAATTACCAAGCGTCGAATCACCACAACAGTAACTTTGCTAATGCGATTAATATAATTCTTTATATTACATAACACATATTTCACGAAATTAACGATGAAACACTACACGAGTGTTCGAGCATCAAATTGTTTACGCGTGTCCATTAACACAGTCCACTCGAGGTCACAACGTAACGAAATAAGGATAAGCAGGGCGTTTGAAAAAAGACGTCGTTTACGCATTATGGAAATTAGATTGTTATTTAGTCTACCGGTATGTGGAAGTCAATTTACTTAATGGCGAAGGGTGGACGAAACTGTCAAGCCACCGCCTTAGAGCCACATCTTCAACTTTTTTCTTCTTCTCTACCCTTGTTTGCCTGTATCGTTTTTCGTCTTCGTTACGTAATTTTTTTCATTACATCGCGTTCCATATTAATACACGAGCTGTGTGTCCTGGCTGATTTATCTCGAACAGAAAACGAACCTTAGGTCACAGGATTTTTCGAATAATCCGTAAACATCAGTCACTTAAGCAACGTGTCTCGAACTTGGCCAACGGCCATTAAGCTTACGCATCTTCAAGCCGAATAATCGAGTTGGACAAGTTCTATTAGTCACTGGCCAACGTGATACGATGAAATGTTTTCCGTTTTCGTGACTCATTCATCAATTTAATACCTTAACTCGGGGACAGAGTCTGTTGTTCATTTTCTATACGCCAGATCTCGGGTAGCAGAAACATTTCAACGTTGGAAGTTAAGGTTTGAGACTTTAAGGGTATTCTTGGAAATTCGTAGGAAAATGGGGGGAGGTGATTTTATTTAGTTCGGAGGTTTTTTATTATGCGTTGGTATTGCGATGCATAGATCTACATACTGAGCGTTGTATCGGCATGTACTGTGTTAGCACACATTGAAATTGTAGGGGCTATTATGCATTGAAGTGTATGCTGAATTATCACGCGTTGAAATAGCATGCGCTGAAGTGGTACGTGTCGAACTACCATGTATTAAATTACTGTGCGATGAATTAACTCGCATTGAAGTGTGATGTATGGAATTACCATGTACTGAACTACCAAGCGTCGAATTATGGCGCATTGAATTACCACGCCTCGAATTATTACGCGTTGAATTACCACGGATCGAGTTACCACGCGTCGAATTACCACGCGTTGAGTTACCACGCATCGAATTACTACGCGTTGAGTTACCACGCGTCGAATTACCACGCGTTGAGTTACCACGCGTTGAGATACCACGGATCGAGTTACCACGCATCGAATTACCACGCGTTGAGTTACCACGCATCGAATTACTACGCGCTGAATTACCACGCACCGAATTACCACGCCCCGAATTACCACGCCCCGAATTACCACGCGTCGAATTACCATGCGTCGAATTACCACGCGTTGAGTTACCACGTATCGAATTACTACGCGCTGAATTACCACGCGTCGAATTACTACGCGTTGAATTACCACGCACCGAATTACCACGCCCCGAATTACCACGCGTCGAATTACCATGCGTCGAATTACCACGCGTTGAGTTACCACGCATCGAATTACTACGCGCTGAATTACCACGCGTCGAATTACTACGCGTTGAATTACCACGCACCGAATTACCACGCCCCGAATTACGACGCGTCGAAGTTCCATGCGTCGAATTACCACGCGTCGAGATACCACGCGTCGAATTACTACGCATCGAATTACCATGCGTCGAATTACCACGCGTCGAGATGCCACGCACCGAATTACCACGCGTCGAATTACTACGTGCTGAATTACCACGCGTTGAGATACCACGAATCGAGTTACCACGCGTCGAATTACCACGCGTCGGATTACCACGCACCGAATTACCACGCCCCGAATTACCACGCCTCGAATTACCACGCGTTGAGCTACCACGCACTGAAATACCACGCGCCGAATTACCGCGCGTCGAATTACCACGCGTCGAATCACCACGCACTAAACTACTATAGTGATAATTCATCACGCATAGTACTACTTCGCATTGTACTATTATACACGTCATTACTATTTGTTATATCACTATACATTGTCACATCCCGCACTCCCATACATTGAACTACTACGATAACTACTAATCGCCTCGCACCGTTCTACTATTTGTTGCATTGTCAGAAGTGATGTTTGCAGGCATAAATATAAATGTCCAGACCACGTTTCGTAAATGAATTATTTAAAAGTTTGTAAAAATGTAACTCGTTCCAAGTGTCATAATGTGAAAGTGTGGGCGAGGGACAGCAATGTTAATTACTTTGGCAGTCGGTGTCACGTATTGGGTTTGATATGCAACTGCTTCCAGCAGCATTCCTTGGTTTATTTATAGTTACTGCATTAATTCTAATCTGAAAATTGGTGATTTTATATCTTGAACTGTGGAAATCATGCATGACTATTACTATTACATCTCATAATCACAATTTCTATTTTATATTTAATATAATGGAATGGTATACAAGTTCTCTTTGAATAAACTTATAATATAATAATCATTCTAATATTATCTTTACTGTATTATTTACCAAGTTAAAAGAGCCATACAGCAAAGAATAAAATTGTTGTAGAAATATATAATAAACAGCAAATATCAATGAAAGTGTTAAAAATAATTCTAAGTTGTCCCAAGTTATTTTAATTCGAACCATTCGATATTTTTGAAAGACTGTTCAGAAAGTCAATCGACCAACCGTTGAGCACGCTGCTAAACATGAATGTAATTCTCCCACACTGTTCCACGCATACGAACACGAATAAAGTGTTATTACGTGCGCGAGTGTGTGTACGAACACACAGGTAACATCTAGCCACCGTGGTTTCGATGCATGCATGCCAGTCCGGCTACGTTCAAAGGCCCCCGATTAAATCTCACCTGGCTTAATATTATTATTTTACGTGGCGCCTGCGAGTGAAAACGACTGAAACTAGTGAACACTGACTTGTCGAGGAAATTGGAAAGGGAGGGAAAGAGCTTGCTGGAGATAATGTTCCTGGATAAAAGTGACTACAATTCAACGTGTCAAGCGTTCTCTTCACGGCTCTTTTCATTGATAAAATACGCTCTTTGTATGGGACTTGTTAGTAGTTCTTGGGGAAGGGTTCATGATTAACCAAGGTTAATGGTGTCGTGTTAAAGATTAATAAGTTTTGTGGGGAAATCTGGTTTGGATATTTTTTATTTTGGTAGGGGAAGGGAGTGAAATGTCTTTTGTAAGGTTGTAAGGTGGATTAAGGTTTGGGGATTTAGAGGATTTTAAATTTATGAAGTTTTAAGGTTTTGAAGTTCTCAGTTCTTAAGCTCTCAAATTGACAAATTTTCAAATTTTTACGTTTTAAAATTTCCAAGTTCTCAAATTTCCAAGCTTTCAAATTTCCATACTCCCAAATTTTTAAGCTCTCAAATTTCCAATCTTCCAAATTTCCAATCTCTCAAATTCCAAAACTCTCAAGTCCCCAAACTTCCAAATTCCCACACTCTCAAATTTCCAATCTTCCAAATTTCCAATCTCTCAAATTCCATAACTTTCAAGCACTCAAGCACCCAATTCCCACTCTTCCAAATTTCCAAGCTCTCAAATTTTCATACTCCCAAATTTCCAAGCTCTCAAATTTCCAATCTTCCAAATTTCCAATCTCTCAAATTCCAAAACTCTCAAGTCCCCAAACTCCCAAATTCCCACACTCTCAAATTTCCAATCTTCCAAATTTCCAATCTCTCAAATTCCAAAACTCTCAAGTCCCCAAACTCCCAAATTCCCACACTCTCAAATTTCCAATCTTCCAAATTTCCAATCTCTCAAATTCCAAAACTCTCAAGTCCCCAAGCTCCCAATTCCCACTCTCTCAAATTTCCAAACTCCCAAATTTCCACACTCTCAAATTCCCAAACTCCCAAATTCCTAAATTTCTAAATTTCTAAATTTCCAACTTTCCAAACCCTAAACCCCAGCTACAAATATTCATCTAATTTTGAGGTTAGCTTCCACATTTAAATGACGCATCACAACCCCACAAAATTTCACTTCTATTAACAAATATATACCAACACATTCTATCGAGTGTGAGCACTATTCTCTAATTCTTCTTGCATTTTCTTCAAGTCTGTAATAATCGTAAGCACCAATAAACTAATCGGATCTAACCAGTCTTGTTAGATCATCTGCCTATAGGCTGTGTACGGATCCCCTATTTTAGAGGAGCATTACGCAATTCAAATATTATTCAAAGGCTAAAAGCCAGGGTGCAGGGTGTAGGTAGGGTGCAGATGACGTAAGGAAACAGGGGGTTGGAGTGTGTGCGTGCGAATCAGCTAGGAGCTACTGTAGGTATTACGTTACCGGAAAGATGGACCCTGATAGGGCTACTAGTGGCTTCCTTCCTCTTTCGATTTTCCTAATCGTCAACGACTCTGTTGCACAGAAACTAGGAACTGGCTACTGGAACCTCGATGGGTTCTAGGTAATCACACTTTCATTTGAAATTCAAAATTTTAAATATTCTTGGAGTTCGAAGATAAATTGCATTATTTTTGAATTATGGAGCAAAGTGTATAGTATAAATTATTTATTATTATTGCATATATAAATTATTTATTATTTAGTTAAAATAAATGAGAATTTTCTGTTCTAGTTCTTTCAGATTTATGGACCTTTTTTATGAGAAAAATAATTAAGTCAGTAAATAAGAATTCTAGGTTAGGTTAGTAGGTCTTGTAAATTGAAATCAAGTTTCGTTTGAAATAAAGTCTCACTTCAAATAAAAATGCTTTTGAGATAATCCTTATTCCTAAATGTTTTAATAGAAAGAATAAATTTCTAACTTCAAGTTAAAATGTTAAATAAATTTAATATAAAGACGAAAGTTCCATTTTAAGAATAAATTATTCTCGGTTATGTTACTCAATTGAAATGTTATGTTGATGTTACTCAAAATTGGAAAATTATTGGAGACAATGGTTTCTGACCTTGACACCTGAACTAGAAAATGGAGGGCATGTCCAGAAAAAAACTAGTCAGGATCCAGCTGTATTTGAAGCTATCTGATTTCCACATCCGATTACACGGTACAACGCCAACCTATCTAGCTTCTTTTAGATAAATATTTGATGCACAAATGCATAGACAGACTTTCGTTCACAAATCCTATAAGTCCTTATTTCTGATCATGGTTAATGAAACCATTAACCATTTCTCACTGAAGTATCTTACTGCTGGTGAAGAACAAATTAAGAAGTTAGTAAAACTTTATTGTTTTACAGTAGAAAATTCATGGCATAAAAACAATATTGTAATAAACCTGTGCAGGGTGCAAATTCTGTACTTTTGCTGTTGGTGCTAAAATTACTTGACAAGATATTATAATTATTCTTGAAGTTCTTCTCTACTATTAATTTCCACTATTGCTTATATTTGTATATGTTTATAAGTCACATATGTAATATTTCCGATTTAGTCAAATTCCTTGAAAATAATTTGAAATTATTGTACCAAAGTGAATGTGAGTCACCCAAAGGGTTAAAACGCTTCGACTACCGATAAGTCTCTGTTGAATGCTACCAATCAGTATCGAAACTCTTAACGAGCCTCGTAAAACCGTTATTGTTGCTCGAACAGCGTCAATAACGCTATCGTGTTTTACTGTTACACGCGTTCTTCGTAATAAAGTTCTCGTGCCCGTTGACGTTACCTGCCAACTAAATTCTGCTACACCTGAAACGAATCGAACGCGAATCGAACCTGTTCCGTTACGAACAAACACGTGGTACCTTTTATATCTACGTGTACAAATATTTTCTGACGTTGCTCGATCGTGATAAGGGAATTCCTGTTTTTTCTTCGTCAGGGGTTATCGAATGTTGAATTTCCTCGTTTCGAGTTGATTTGGTCAATGCTTGGTCAATGATTAAGCATAACTTGATAAAAATCGATTCATTTATGATTTACACTCTTTTGGAGGAGAATAGGTGTTCAAGCATTGAATGAATTTTCGTGGGACGTTTATTCAAGTCACTCTTTTGAGATTTTTCAAGTATTGTAGTAATCAAATAGGATGATGTGTAATTATACTTGGGAATCAATTTTAAAGGTACAAAGGAATTTTGTATGACATTTAACAATGTTTAGTCGAGGATCTTTTTAATATTTCAGTGTTATATAAATTCAGTAGAAAATTTTTCTCAAGATGGGTTATATTCAAGTACTCTTTGTTATTTGTCTTTAATATTCTGTACTTATCAGAATCTTTTCAGACTCCATTTTTCTCACAGTTGAACATGTCAGGCTCCTATGACAAGCAGATTAACAACATTGAATTTCAGACTAAAGTTATTACAGTACATAAATATTATTTCTTAATAATGCAAGTGCAGTTGCATATAATGCTACAAAAACCTACTCTTAAAACCTCATTATATATTTTTATATCTAAGACAAAATAAATATCATACACCTTGTAAAATTTATAAAGCTTGAAAGAGTTAATTGACCGCCATCTTGTAATCACGTATTACATACGTTCCTCTGTCTCTAACATCGAAAGACAGAAACATTGAGCATTAAGAGCCTAACAGATGTTGAGTGCTAAAAGTTGAGTGTGTAGTAGATTCTTCATTTTACGAGTTTGAAGAAAAATTTTGTTAAGGGTATTACTGCTCGATAAAACTATTTTACGAACAGTTTTCCTTCCGTTCGATCCCTTGTCATCAGGTGCTACATTAGCGACGCTGATTCTAAGGCGATAAGCAAAATTCTGAGTCACAGTCTCCTGTAAACAGCAGACCAGGAAGAACTTCCGATAGAGGCCATTTAAGCGATTATATATGTACAACTGATTATTACCAACATCGTTAAAAATTACTTTCTCTGTTTCTATCATACAACATTCATTTATGGGTTTTATAGGTTCACTTGTCTTTTTGGTCATTTGGTTATTCGTTTTTGGTCATTCACTTGGTTAAAATTAGCCAAAAACCGAACACTTAATTCTATTTCTCAATAGGAGTCATTTTTCGATAAGGTCAGAATGTGAATTTCTTAACGCGATCCGTTGCCGAACGATTGCGTGCAGTCAGCTTTATTTATGGCCCGAGGTCAGTCGATTTGGAGTATTAAGAGCAACATTTTTATTGGCCTTGCCGCGTAGTCCTTTTCATTTTGCACGAATCGTTCTTGAGATGATTATAACATTTTAATGTCACACGTTCAATAACTAACTAAATTAGCTTCATTTGAATACTGCTTTCACATTTTAGTCTTTAAAAGTCAAATTGTGTGATTCAAGTTTGATTACAGAGTAAATATGAGGGATGTAGCTTTCACATTTTTAAAATCTTTCAAAGCAAAATTCTGGCGGGTTAATTCAAAGGAAGTTTTACTGTACTTATGTAGTTTAATTAATAGGCATCAAAGTCTTCTTCTTGTTTTTTTAAGGTTTTATAAATTTAACTTAGAAAGAATAGTTTTGATTTTTATGACACTTCATAATACTGTATGTCTGCTGTGAGATGAACTTTAAGAATTTATAAAAGCAAGTCTACTTTTTCTTGTTTTCTAAGCTGACAGGTATATGTGACTGTTGTGACTAATTATTTACTCATTTAGAAATATGCTTTTCATATAAAATCATTGCAGATGAATTTTCTTTTAGTATCCTATAAGTATCTTGTGACGAAGAGTGAATAAAAGAGTGAATATAAGAGTGAATATAAGCAATTGAAGGAGAGTATATAGCAATGTATGTACATGACAAAATATGTACATGACAAAGTATGAATATGGAAAAATATAAATTTAGTAAAGTATGAATGTGGTGCAGTATGAATATAGAAAAGTATGAATGCAGCTATAAGTATTATACCAAAGTATGAATGAAGCTAAGTATAATTACAGCAGAATATGAATGAACCTAAGTATAATTACAGCAGAGTATGAATGAACCTAAGTATAATTATAGCAAAGTATGAATAAGTATAATTATAGCCAATATGGCAAAGTATAAATATGACAAAGCATGAATATGGCAAAGTACGAACGTGACAGAGTACGATTATAGCAAACTACATATACGTACACTGAGAGAACGTGGTTTTGAAGGTATGACTGGCAGAGAAAGGAATGATATACAGACTCTGATAAGAGTTAATAGAATAAAGTTAAAATTGCATTATGTTACTTTCTCTACTGTTATAGTTAACAGTCAATATTATTCTATTAATCAATATTAGTCTAAGTAGCCTCTGGATATTGAATAGAAAAATAACTCTTGGGTACTCAGTGCATTCTGAAGGCAAGTGCAATGCTTAGGAAATAAAAATATTTTGCAACTTTCACAAGTTACACTCGGAATGCTTTAAATATTAGGCATTAGTGACGTTAAATCTGGGAGTAAGCTCAACTCAAGACCATTTTATTTATCCTTGTAACTTCTTTGTAACTGGGTGTGTATTAGTTTGTTTCCTGAGTACAGAAATTAAGTGGGGATCGTATCGATTTGCTAAATTTTCAAAAATTGACATAGTTCAAGTGCTTCTACGTCGCTCGATAGCAAAGAATGCAGGGCTTAGACCTCCGAGGTGTATTAACGCGAGTGTGCTTCAATAACGAAGGTGGAGATAGTGGGGAAAATTCTGAAATTCAACTCAGTTTACAAAGCAATAGCTCCGAAATCGATACCATACGATCGTATGGAAAAAATACAGATCTCAGCATACACCACCAAACCATTCACAAGTAATTTTCAGTACAGAAGAGGTAGTCAAAAAAATTCCACGTAGAACCATTTCCAAACTTCCTAATATAAAGATCTCTAAGATCTACAATCCAGAGTATAACCGTAGAGTAATATACCTAAACTATTGCAACCCCATTCCTGTAAATTCATAAAAAACCAAAATTCCACAAAGAATCTCAATTATCCCAAAATCCGACCCAGAATCTCTACCCCAAAATTCGACACATATCGCAATTACCCCAAAATCGGTCGCCAGCGATCGTGAGGTTTTTTCGTTCGTGAAAGTATCGGGTACAGTTATACTCGGTCGGTGAAGTGGCGCGGAAATGAAAATCACCGTGAGTGAGACACGTGGACAGGGTTGGTGATTGTCAGAGGCATACGGGGGTTGTCGGTGGTAGCGGTGCAGGGCGAGGCCGCGGCCACGGAGCGAAGAGGGAGAGTCAGTTACTTAGGCAGCCGGGTTGTTGCGGGATCCGGGGTTGCCAGGTTCGGCGGGTGGCAGCCCGGGTGGAAACACGCGAACGATCCTCTGATCCCCTCGCGAGATATCGGCCACTCACTCACGCGTCCGCCGACGGCCCTAGCCGCGTCGTAACACGCTGCCCTGCCTGACTGCTTTGCCTGCTTGCTTTGCTTTCCTTGCTTGCTTGCTTGCTTTTGCTTCGCTTGCTTGGCCAGTTGCTGAAGCTCAACCTACGCTCGCGAAACGACTGACCGACCTACCTCTTTCGTTCTTTTCTCCGAGACCCTTCAATCTCTTGCTTTCTTTTCGTTTCTCTTGCGATCTGCTCATTTTCACCTCGATTCTGCTTCTTCTTCTTCGCTCGACGGTTTATGGGGAACCGTTTTGATTTCTTGCGTGCATGATAAGCGGGTTAATAATGAAAGTTATACTGCGTTAATACTGAAGGGTTTATTTTGGTATTGATTTCTTTTTGCGTATTTATGGATTTGGAATTAGGGTGATTCGGAATTCTGGGGATTTGGGGGTTTGGAAATTTGGGAACTGTGGGAATTTGGGGATCAAGGATTTGGAGGTTGAGGGGTTCGGGAGTTTCGAGATTTGGAGATCTGTGAATTTGGGGTTTAGCGATTTTGGGGTCCAGTGATTGGAGGGTCTATGTATTTGGGGGTCTAGGTTGGTGATCTGTGGATGTGGGAATCTACTGATTAGGGAATCCAGGTATTCGGGGGTCTAGAGATTTGAAGGTTTAGGAATTTGGGGATTTGGTAATTTGGGAGTGTAGGAATTTGGGGGTTTAATAATTTGGGAGTGTAGGAATTTGGGGGTTTAGTAATTTGGGAGCTTGAGAATTTGGGGATTTAGTAATTTGGGAGTATAGGAATTTGGGAGTGTAGAAATTTGGGGACTTAGTGATTTTGGAATGTGGGAATTTGGGGATTTAGTAATTTGGAAGTATAGGAATTTGGGAGTGTAGGAATTTGGGGGTTTAGTAATTTGGGAGCGTGGGAATTTGGGGATTTAGTAATTTGGAAGTGTAGGAATTTGGGGGTTTAGTAATTTGGGAGCGTGAGAATTTGGGGGTTTAGTAATTTGGGAGCGTGAGAATTTGGGGGTTTAGTAATTTGGGAGCGTGAGAATTTGGAGACTTAGTAATTTGGGAGCGTAGAAATTTGGGGATTTAGTAATTTGGGAGCGTGAGAATTTGGGGGTTTAGTAATTTGGAAGTGTAGGAATTTGGGGGTTTAGTAATTTGGGAGCGTGAGAATTTGGAGACTTAGTAATTTGGGAGCATAGAAATTTGGGGATTAGTAATTTGGGAGCGTGGGAATTTGGGGATTTAGTAATTTGGAAGTGTAGTAATTTGGGAGTATAGGAATTTGGGAATGTAGGATTCAGTGACCTAAGAATTTAGGTACGCTACTCTTCTACACTAGGAGAAGTTCTTTAGACTCATCAGACAAATCACTATAAATTCCCTCCAATATTTTCTTCAGAACAGAATATTATTTTTCAAACTTCCAAAATGCTGTCCAAAAGCTCCACTCAAGATAAAATGGCAAAGTCTCAAAATCTCATAGTCCCATAATTCCAAAAACCTCTCCAAAATTACGAAGTCTCAAAGTCCCAATAAAATGATTACAGACTTCCACACTTTCATAATCCTAAACATCAAAAATTCCAAATAATTGCAAGTTTAATTCCAAATTAATTAATTCCAAAAATTGCAATTTGAGCACTACCCTTGCTGTCTAATCAGTCACCTATTGCTTGTATCACTCGGGCTTTCATTTTTAGTATAAAAATATTCTAAGAAAGCAATTATTTGCTAGTGTGATAGAAACAATGAGAGTAACGATCTATAGGAACGCAACGTAAGAGCAGGAGTAATGTAAGCAATGTTCGGTTGAGAAGAACGGAAGCAAAGAACTAGACAGAATGTAAGAGAAGCAAAAAAACAGTGCAGATACGGCATCGACTGACAAGTTTCTCGCGTGCAACAAGTCTAGACAACGTCGAAAGTCTAAGCGACATTAAATAAACTCGAGATTAGAAATGTACAGGAAGAGATCGAGAAACAGGAAACGCGAACACAACAAGTGGAATTAAAATGGTGGAAGATAAAATAGAAAGGATAGACGATTAAAAGGAAGAAGGAACGGAATGAAAGCAGGAAGAAGATTCGTATTATTTCTAAACGATGAGCAAATATTTTTGAAACGGGACTGGAGGGAATTTCAAGATAAATAGGAGTAAGATGGAGGAAGAGAATGAAAATTATTATTTCTTTGAGTTAGGTACTTTCTTGTGGAGAATCAGTAGTTATAGATTGTTATTTGGGTGTTCTAAAGTTGGGAATTTAGTTTTGGTAGAAACGAAATTTTAGCAAGGAGGATTTTTTGAGGTTCTATGTGGATGAATCTGCACCCTCGAATTTCTAAATTTTTAATTTCCACATTTTCGAATTTCTATATTCGCGAATTTCCAAATTTTAGAATCTCTACAATCCCAAATCCCTGCATCCCCGAATTTCTGTATCCCCAAATTCCTAAATTTCTGAATCCCTACGCCCCGAATATCTACGCCCCCAAATTTCAAAATTTCCAAATTCTACATTTTCGAATTCCTGTATTCCCGAATCCCTAAATTTCAGAATCTCTACATCCCCGAATCCTAAAATTCCCGAATCCCTACATCCCCAAATTTCTATATCCCCAAATTCCTAAATTTCCGAATCCCTACGCCCCCAAATTCCTAAATTTCCAAATTCTACATTTTCGAATTCCTATATTCCCGAATCCCTAAATTTCAGAATTTCTACATCCCCAAATCCTAAAATTTCCGAATCCCTACACCCCCGAATTTCTATATCCCCAAATTCCTAAATTCCCGAATCCCTACGCCCCGAATACCTACGCCCCGAAATTCCTAAATTCCCGAATACCTACGCCCCTAAATTCCTAAATTTCCAAATTCTACATTTTCGAATTCCCATATTCCCGAATCCCTAAATTTCAGAATCTCTACATCCTCAAATCCTAAAATTCCCGAATCCCTACATCCCCGAATTTCTAAAATTTCAAATCCTCACATCCCCAAATCTCCACATCTCCAAATCCCCATATCCCCCAATCCCCACATCCCCAAATTCCACATTCCCGAATTCCCACATCCCCAAATTTCTAATCCCCAAATCCCCAAACTCCCAAATCTTCAAACTTCCAAATTTCCACCCCTTCTCAAATTTGCCTTACCCAACATATCACACCCCTATCACACAACTAAAGTACCTCTAACTAATACTTACATTTGAAATATACTCCCACTCTAACATCTTTAATCAGAATTTGCATCCTCCTAAAATAACTGTCATAACTGCCATAACTATCACAGTACTATTCAATAAGCTGATTCTATTGTCAGAGAAGCTGCGCAAGCAACCCTTCGATGGAGGCAGATTCAATCGAAATAACAAGATGGGCGGAGCAAAGAAGTGGGGAGATTTCAGTAGATTTTGGTTGGTTAAGTTTTTTGGTTGGTCAGGGGCGTACAATAGGTCTGCTTTTTCCCTCGGTGCCTCCATAATGTGGTCCACGGGGTTCAGAATAGGAGAGGGTCTCTATGGGGATGCGGACCACCCTTCACGATAGAAAAGAAGGGACAAGGAGAGGAGAGAAAAAAGCTTCACGACACTGTCAACCCTCCCGATTTATCATACCGAACTCGATTTCTTCTCTCTTCTAATCAATAGCGGGATTGGTGGAGCTGTGAGAGGAAAAAAGGGCGGAACAAATGAGCAACTGCTCGTCTGACGCGTTATGTTGCTTTAACATTCTATGTGTTATGTTGCTTTAACATTTTATCTATCTAGAGAAGTATCTATGTACTCCATAGTTAATTTATATAATTGATTTAGAAGGATAGTTTTACTGGAACTATTTTTTGGTTTATACTTTCACTAATTTGTTTATTTAGTACAAATTTTATTTATATTTATTAGTTCGTTGTTTTTGGTGTTGATTTAACTGAAGTGTTACTGTGAATACATATTTTGAGGGGTGAGTCAAGATTTTAATTCACTTTGTCGTTATAGAAATAATCTTTTTAAGGATATTTAAACATATGTGAACATTTAGTTTGGTTTCAAATACATCAACCAAGAGATACATACGTGGATAGTATTATTGTTTTTGTGTATGATAAATTCTTTCAAGACTTGTTTGTGTAAAACAGATTTAGAATGAAGACAATATTACGTCTAACAATTTTGTTAACCTTATAATCATCACTGAAACGTTTAAATAAAAATCTTTTTAAAAAGTGAGGTTAAGTTTCATTGTTACTATTCTGCTTATATTAGTAAATACAAGACAATTTTATTTTTCATGTAGCTTTTATTTGAAACCTATGTCTAACCTCAAAGGATAATTTCATTTTTCATTCAGCTTTTATTTTGAATCAATGTTCAGCCTCAAAGGATAATTTCACTTTTCATTCAGCTTTTATTTTGAATCAATATTCAGCCTCAAAGGATAATTTCACTTTTCATTCAGCTTTTATTTTGAATCAATGTTCAGCCTCAAAGGATAATTTCACTTTTCATTCAGCTTTTATTTCGAATCAATATTCAGCCTCAAAGGGGTAGATTTTCAACATAGTAATATTAAACGAGAACATCATAAAAATTATTTTAATTTTAATTTTTTATAACAAGTTGTAAAAACTAGCGAGGTTTTATTAAGGAATGTCGAGTGGTTTCAAAGAGTGAATGAAACAAGTATCTGAGCACGATGAAAAGCGGGAGGAAAGGTTTCCCCTAACTCCATGCTAATTTGCCTAACAGCTCGAGGCAATCGCCGGGTTCCGAGAGCGACTGTAAAGCCTAGTCGTTGAATGAAGCTTGTCAGGATTACCAGCGTTTCGTTTAATAGCTCATTATAATCGAATTAATAACGACGGCCGAGAAGTCACTGGGGTGACGCTTATTACTTCGGGACATGCAAACGGAACTGTACCACCCTCAACCCTTTTTCTTTTCATTCTTTGAACACCTCGTTTCATTGATTTTTTTGTATTAATGAATTTGATATTTCGATATTTCTTCATTTAGTGCTGAATCTCTTTTTAATAATTTCGTGTGAAAATGAAACTTATTATGGCTATCTACCCCTGACAAAGTTATTAATTATATTAAAATTTTATATTAAATTTTTCTTTAAAGATATAATAGTTTGTAATTCTTTCTACATTTTTGAAAGTGAAGTACACTTCTGTGGAGAAGTACACTTGTCTAAAATTTGAACTGTTATGTTTTATAGGTTATGTTCACATTTGCCTCTGACAAAGATAACTTTGTGCAGGTACAAGTTATATTATAATTTTATATGTTGTATTTGAATTTTGTAACTTGTTATATTATTCAGTAAACTTTAACTTTGTAACATGTCTTATTACATATGGAACCTTAACTTTATAAAATGTTACATTATGAATTATACTTTAACTTCATAATGCTATATGTTACACTTTAACTTTGTAACATGTTATATTAAATATTGAACCTTAACTTTATAAAATGTTTCATTATGAATTATACTTTAACTTCATAATGCTATATGTTACACTTTAACTTTGTAACATGTTATATTCAATATTGAATCTTAACTTTATAAAATGTTACATTTTGAATTATACTTGAACTTCATAATGCTATATGTTACACTTTAAGATTGTAACACATGATATATATTGCATCTTTATAAATTATTTCATTATACATTATACTTGAACTTCATAATGTTACATGTTATACTGTAACTGAACATTATGTTACATTATATGTACATTATTTTTGACTTCATACTGTATTACACTATATGTTATACTTCACAACAAACAATTAATTGACAGTTCATTTAAAATTTGTATTTAATCCATAAAATATTGCAACTGTCAAAACAGTAGCATAATCTATGTCTACAAAACCTCATACCTTATGCAATGTTTACCAGCCATCGATGTTTATATGCAAAATGCCTTTATGTTTGTGCAATTGGTTCTATGCGTCAATGAAATTCAATTAATCACAGAGCGATAAGCAACTTCTGCTTATTCATAAAATTTCCAAACCGAGAAACAGAGTACACTTCTGAATCATTATTTAATTTCTTTACCGTACTTTTTCTTCCATTCACGCGAGTAATTATACACAGTTACGTAAATTAATCAATGTTCAACAACTTTGTTGAATGATATTACGAGATTTATAATCGCAAGCTTCAGGAAGGTATTTTTCATGTCTTATTTAATTGCTGCATAACTAGTAATGTTTAATACATAACGAGTGGTACATAAACGTTATCTTTACATCCTGGTTAATTACTACAGAATCACACATTTATTTATTTTAAACGCGAAGTTTTCCTCGTATGTTTTTTTACGATTACACGAGTTTCAAATGTTTTTAATTAAAACCGTAAAGGCGTATCATAAATTATCGTTTGTCTCTCGAACTAATCAGATAACTCGAGTGCAAGAATTTCGTGTTTAATCCAGAATCTTATCGAGGCTCTCCGATATCTTTCCGACTACCAATGTACACGATAAGTGATTCGCGAACGGACAATTTTTACAGGTATTTGTAAACAATCGCAGAAATTAATGCAACAGCGATTAAGTATTTAACAACGTGTCGTGCTGATAAGCAAACCAAATCCTTCGTATCTTTTGTAACTAAACAACAATGTTAGATTTGTTACTCTACTTTCACTTTTCTGCAGATCTGCTTTTATATAAAATTCGGTAACACTGAAAATTAAGTTTGTACTACTTCACTTTCTAATAATTACTATGTACTTTCTTTCTTATAATTACTTTACTCAAAACATGGGGTATTTTACAAAATTTTCTTTTACTTGTGTGTCGTATACTATTTGATGACGCACCAGGTGCGTCTTATGCTAGTTAATGACGCACCAGGTGCGTCATCTGCTGTTTAATGACACACCAGCTTTGTGAAATATTAATTTCTTTTCATAAGAGATGAGACTTTATTTTACGATTTTATGGTGCGTCATTAAATAGTATACGACGCACCCGGTGCGTCATTAAACAGCTTAACTAGTACTTTAACTTTATGAAATATTAATTTTGTTCTTTCATAACCTTTTTTCCTTCAAATTATTTTATGTTTGTATCTCGTGATTATTAACCTTCTGCATTGATACTGATGTGAGATTTTATTTTACTATTTAAAATGCGTCCTCAGAGGGAACAAACAAAAATTCTTTTATGCGACGCATCTGGTGCGTCATTAAATAGTATACGACGCACCCGGTGCGTCATTAAATAGCTTAACTAGTACTTTAACTTTGTGAAATATTAATTTTATTCTTTCATAACCTTTTTTCCTTCAAATCTTTTTGAATCTTTTTATTAATCTTCTGCATTGATACTGATGTGAAATTTTATTTTACCATTTAAAATGTCTCCTCAGAGGGAACAAATAAAAATTGTTAATGTTATATGTATGTTACTATACATGCTATACATATATACTATATATTGCTTAATACAATTAAGAAAAAAGGGATCGTTATCTAGACGATAGAATACAGAACAGAAATTCGCTGTCGATGGAGGCTCGATAGATCTGTATCCGGTGGGAAATAATCCGTGAGCGGTTTGTAGGCGAAAGATAGTCGTCGGGCGGTTTGCGAGCGGTTGATTTATGGTCGCGGGGCAACGATATTCTCGTAAAACCTCGGGGTATCTTCTGTTACGCTGGTTTCGTGTGCATAATCTTATCAGGCTCGTTTACGACTGTCGCATAAGCGTAAATAGCCGTCTAAATAACTCACGGGTGGAACAGTATAAATAACGATAAATTTTCGTTGTATCTCGAGAAAAGTTCGTTATCAGCCAGTCTATCGAATCTTGATTTGTACACGGCTTAACGAACACTGTGTGGCTGTTCTTCTTTCCGTGCGAACATTATTTGAACTGTGTAGCTCTATTTGTACTGCGCGTCCGTGTCTATGCTACTGCTTTTCCTTACACTCGAATTTGACACCTCTTTAATAGCCATTCTAGCAAAAGCTCAGATGTCCGGCTCGATTAATTTATTGCAAATGATCGATCGACCGATCGTGACTTTGAAGATTTTCTTTGATTGCTTTGTATGTGTACGTAAGATTGTTTTATGAGATCTTTCTTTTATACTTGTTCTTGAATTGTATCTGAGTGTACGGATGTTGATCGAAAATTTAGGGCAATCGGAGACCTTAAACTATATTCTTATCACAAGTGGTCACTATTTCATTTTATAGTCCTTTTGTGATAACAGATTGCCAATGTAAAATTATCAGAAAGTTTTCTCATTTTTCTTATCTCGTGAAACAGTTGAGTAGAACTACTATTCGACGGAAACTGTATTCTTCAAGTCTGCTCGATTTAGTAATTTCAATTTTTATCAAAACTGTGCAGCATTAAAATCTTCCCATCCTCATCAAATTTACACAATTAACATTTTGATAATCGCTCATTTTATAAATCCCACGAGACCTGAAAATGTCACAAAATGGCCAGAGAACCACTGTCCTGACTCTCCACGAATAAAACCTGAATTTCCATGAAAATTCGAAAAGAGTTCTTTTGTATACACGTTCGCGGAAACTTTGAATCTAGAAATCTTTGAAGTCCATTCCCGATAAGAGCAATAGCAAAGAAAAAGAAAAACGACTGCTGGCAAAAACAGTGAAGGGGTTAGATCGCTAGGAAAGCACGTGGAAGATTAACGATGTCCGTCGAACCGGAATTACGTGTCACGTTTTATTAATCTTGTTACGCGTAGTTTGCGTTTCAAAGGCACTAGGTCGTCGGCCAACAAGTACGTCACATTTTACTTGGCCGTCAATCTTAATTGAATTCACCACCCAAGTGAAAACTAACCGAGAGCTTCGATTGACCGCTTGCTCGACGTGGCGCATTCAATGTACCAACTTATGTAAAGCATGCTCAACGAGCCACAATTGGGTCGTGTCGCGACGCTTAAATACGACGAATTGTTCTTCCAAGAACTCGCCATTGACTGACATCAATCGACTACGGATTTCCATAAAAAAGAATTCGTTTCATAAATCATTCGCTAACTTGGAATATGGTGTAAGTACATTCACATATACGGGACGTGGAGATCTAAGGATGTGAATGTTTAGAGATATACGGATTTGGACATGTAGGGATCTAGAAATGTTAGAGTCTGACATAGGTGTTTGGAGTCGTAAGGATCTGTGGACGTAGGGATCTCGGACCCTAAAGATCAAGAGATATAGGAATTCAAGGTCATAAAGATCTAGGACCTTAAAGATCAAGCGAAGTAGAGTAAAGTCGTAACCTAGGAACCTAAGTATCTAGAAATGTAAGTTCTAGCTGTACAAGAAACTCATGAAAAGAACGTAGTCCTCTAAACGTCAGAATCCACAGATCTAAGTACATATCAAAATGCACATCTACACACATCTGTAATTTGAACTACCCTTATCCTCAAACATCCATAAAACAAAATTAGCACAAAGATCAAACTAAACACTAAATTATGCAATCCCTTTATAACTCCATTATGGATCGTCCAACTGAGGACACATCAAAGATTACAGAGGTATTGACACCGAGTTCCAATCAGCACAGAAGAAACCAACAGAGATTGACTCGTCGAAGCAGCCAATCGATTCACCTAAAGGGTCTACGCTGTCCCGGTTCTGATCGACCATTAATTCAGTGGAAGATAGGGATCGAGGAGCGGACAGGCACTCCTCCGTCAATTCGGTCTAAAATAGTCCTCCTGATAACCAGGAGCTAACGAGCTGCTACCGGATCGCTCTCACGGCATACTAATTTCACGCCAGTCGGCTGTTGGAATAAACGATCTACATACCTACGGGTTTGGGCACGTTCCTCTTCACTTGCATCCACTTGTACGTGGGCACATGCGGTTGTTGCTGCTGCTGCTGCTGCAGAGGTGGATGATGCGCATGGTGTTGCTGGTGATGGTGTCCGTGCGCGTGTTGATGCGGATGCTGCGGATGTCCGGATTGCTGGAGGACATGGTAGGTCGTTGGGTCAGGGTTCTCCTCCTTGTAGTGTGCAGTCGTGTGCGCGGTGTAATCGTTCTGCCGGATCTGAGGATGATAGTGGAGAGTGTCCTCCGCGGTTGGCAGCTGATGGAGATAGTTGGTGGTGCCAGCGACTGGTAGCTGATAGTCGGGCTCATGGTGATGGTGATGGTGGTGGTGATGACTAGAAGACTGATGATGCAGCTGTTGCTCGTGTTCCGTCCTGTGTCCAGAGACCATAGAGGCCTGATGGAGATTGGCCGAGCCAGGGTGGTGGTGATGGTGTTCGTCCCTGTAAGCCGCCTGCTGGACGTGGTAACTCTGGTGTGGATCCACGGATCCGTGGGACCCGTTCGGGTGCTGGTGCTGCGACGCACCCGCGTAGGAGGAGGACGCGTAGTCCAGGTTGGTGTAGCTCAACCCATTCTCCGAGGAGATGATCGCGGTGGTGCTTCCGTCCTCGTGTAGAACGCCCGCCGTCGGGGAGTAGAATCCTTGGGGAGGAGTACCGGAGGAGGTAGCGGATTCCGCGGCAAGAAAGCTCTCCGAGGACGAGGAGGAATAAGGGGAGACGGCCGTCTGAGGGAAATAATGAGCCGGAGCGAGTTCTGGCGAGGGTGGTACCGGCACGTGTCCTCCGACGGACACGGGCTGATGATGATGATTCCCTTGACCCGTGCACACGTAGTTGGGGTATGAGTCAGGCTTGCCGTAAGTTCCGTACATGCCCATGTCCATCATCATCATCCTTGTAACGGGGAGGCGAATACATCAATTGGCCACCTGCTGCTGACCACCGTGTCCTTCACTGTACGCACTCTGTTTTTATCGGGAGGGCAAAGTCTGAGGTCGGGATCGATCGAGCAAACGGTTTACATCGTGATCACTCGTCACCACTTCTCGACGAGCTTCCGGTAACCTCTCCAGCACAGGAGCACAGATATATCACAGACCGACACACTTGAAACGTTTCATGCTTCGATAACGGTCAAATCTGGGTCTAGGATGCGATAAAGGTGCTTCACTCGTCGAAGAAGATTAGCATGACGTTCGAAGACGAATCGAGAGGAAGGTAGACGCGGATGCGAGCGATCCCGAGGCACGTCCGCGGCGCGGCAGTGGACGCGCGGGAACGCGCCGTTGTTCGCGGAAATAACGAGAAGAGCGGACGCGTAGTCGTCGATCCGGTCGACGAGGGTCGCAGAAGTGGACTGGCTAGGTAGAGTGGACTGGAAGGCGGCACGGTCGAAGGCTGCACGCAGGTGAGACCCGAGCCACAGGGGTCTGGTGTGTCCAGTTTATCCTTCTCTCTCTTTCTCTTCGTCGAAAGCCTGGCTGTTCGTACGCTTAGCCGACGAGAAGGTGCTGCCTTCTTCCAAACTGGGCGTGTCCTCGACGCTGACCACGTGAACGCGAATGGGCGGAGCCAGCCAATCGTGGTCGAGCCTGCGCGTCCGGCGCCCGTAGCCTCATGATGGATCACCGAGGTAAATTTTATTTTTCGTTCCTTCCTTTTTATCTGGCACGCTGCAGTTGACACTTATCGTGGCGGGTAGAGGTAGTCGAGTATTATATCTCGGTGCCCACCTTCCAGGATACCCGACCAGCCCCTCGACCCCGTCTTCCTCTCAGCTCCTTCTTTCATCTGCCTCCTCCGGCACCGCTGCTGCTTCCTCGTCTCCGTCGCTCCTCTACAACCGGTCACTCTTCTCCTGTGTACACGCGTGTCCCACCTGTCTCTGGACACTGCGTCCCGACATCCTGCGCTTTTATTAACGCCTGACGGCTGATGGGTTAATTACGGGACCACGAGCTCTATGCTGCGCCCGTTATTTGTCGCTCCAAATCTAGCTTCCATTTTCATCAAATTTCAATTCCGCGTCTTGTTACAAAGTGATGACATCTAACTCTGTATGTTCAGAGATAATTTTGCTATTGGTACCGATGAAATTTTTGGTATCGATCGATGTACTGTTAAGTACGTTTCTGTATCCTCATTTGTTATACTCCTCAATCTCTGTGTCTCTATACCTCTAAATCCCTATACTCCTAGATGTGGATTCTGCATACTTAGGTCCATCTCTCGTTAACTCTGATAAAGTTTGACAAAGTGAACCGATGAATGACGATTCCCAGAAAAGAATCGCTTCCGTTACAGTTGAGCTGGTAGAAAATTTTTGATATTACGTAATGGCGGACGATTATCTTGGAGAGCCGGATCCATAAGAACCGTCACAGAGGGAGGAGGCATGGAAGACGCGTGACGGGCCCATGGGACGTCTGGTACCCCATGTGGGTTCAGTGACAGGATGACACATTCCGCCGTGAAAGTTTTAGGAGAGCGGTCCCGTATCAGCAGTTCAGTCAAGAGAGCTTATATCGAGGGCGCCACCTGCGGCCACCCGCGACATCCGTTCTGTCCAAGCCATCAGATCAGGAAATCTTCATCTTGATCGAACTTCCATGACGTCTCATAGTTCTGATTCTCACTGTCGGCCGATTTTTTTCACCTGAACGCCCCCGTACACACGTCCTTTCGCTTCTTTCCTTGCTACATATCCTTATGTATGTCATTTACTCTTAATGGTGCGAGTTGAGTATTGCTTACAACAGTTTTGTTCTTAGCTTTATCTTTGGGACTTCAAAATATAACAAATTAAGTATTATAACAGTTTTGTTGTTAGCTTCATCTTTGGCACTTCAGAGTGTATATTTTATTGGGACACTGTATGAAGCTTAATATCTAAAATGATAGGGTTCTTAATCAAAGTAGTACGTTTTCAGAAGTTTAGATTAAGATTGTTGTGTTGAGGTTAGGTACCCATCTTCTTCTATTTAAAATACGAAACAGATTGTACTTAACATTTCGTAACATTAGTAATCAAGTGAATTGACACGAAACTTGAAGTGGTTGTGGCTTAAAGTAAAGTGGTCAGCTTTAAGCTTACGTCTGTTGGTTCGATTGTTGTTCGATGAGGCGTGTGATTTGGAGGTCGGAGCGAGTTTTAATGGAATTTTCCCGGATCAGACGGTAAATTCGAGTTTAGCCGAGTCTAATGTCCGGATAAATATCAGCGGCAGGCTTTTCTTCCATCCTTCTACCGTGGACACGCGTAAACTTCGCGACGGCTAATCCTCTTAAACAATTACAAACCAGTCGATCGGTCTGGTACCTATCTTGTCGTGGCGCCACGCTGAGTTTTGACGTGGGATGAGGCACCTGCATTGTCATGCTAAGCCGCAGTCGCCTTGCTGCAGTTCCCTTTTATCTGCGACCAACAACACGTCCCGTCTTCTTTCTTCTTCTACCATCTCAGACTTCTCGAACACGAGTCAAAATTTTTCCTCGTGAGAATTTTGCCGAGTTTCGAAGTGATACGACGTGGAGTCACGGGATTTGAAATCGTTATGACTCCTTTATTTGTTCGATCACTGCTCAGACAATAAAATATCTTTTGTGAAGGACTTTTAACCCCTTGTACTTTGACGAGTCTTACACATGACGCATTTAGAACTTAATGTTACTGAAGTTACTTTGACAAATCTTACTGAAATTTTAAATACTCTTCAGGTAAAATTTAAGACGAACTACAATTTGCAGGAGTCGTATTAAGGATCGCTACATATAAAATATTCGCAACATTTTAATTTTGTTTGCTTTAACATTATAGCTGAGAATAGTAGTTTTGACTGACGCATCGAACAAATAAATTGTACGGCAAGGGGTTAATTTTACATTGAATGTCGCGTCATCTAACATTGAATCGAAATACTTGTAATTTCGATCCATTGTTTCGTACTTTAGCACTGAGAAAATAAGGAGAAAGTTGTATTTGATGAAGTAATTTCCCAAACCCTTTCGTGTCGCCCTGTATCTTATTTCTGAAGCAAAGAGGGGTTGCATTTCTATATTAATCGATCAACTTCATCCATGTAAAGAACCCAGAATAACTAGTGTTTAATGAAACGTTCCACAACATCAACAGGAGCATAAAATACTCTTTTAATCATCGAGCAATTAAAATGATTGATAACGGCTGATCGGAAACATGAACACAATGATCCAACAATTACAACCGAGTGCTTCTGTATCTATACTTCTGGTAAAATATTGGATAACTCCGATTGACTTTTCCGATTGAATTTTCTGAAATCCTTGCAACACTTTCGATGAACCAAAACATGAACCAAATAACGGGAAAATTTGCGGGCGTGGCAAAGGAAGATCTTTCTCGAGGGAACAGCGAGTTTTTCGTGAAAAATTCCGCCCATCGAGTTAGCCTTTCCTCTTTGTTACGGCTTCTGACTGCTAGTGACACAGAATAGAGAGACTAGACTCTGAATAATGCCTCGATATCTCGCTTTTATGAAGACAAACCTCTCACGAAAAGCTAGTTCTTCTCTCAATGGACAGCTGTCTGTCCATCGAGCAACCACCCGCCGGATTGTTGTGACTGCAGCTTTTTGACTGACAAGAGGATCGACGCCGAAGGCGACGCGACGCTTCAAACGTGACGCTTCAACGATCCGTCGCAATTATTACTTGTGGGGCTTGGTACGAAACGTCTTACTAGGTCCAATGGAATCGTTCAATCGATGCAACTTGGTTTCATTAGGAAAGTGATAATAGGAATTTTATTCGTTTGTATTTTGGTGCTGACTTAAATGTTGCATTATTCGACTCAAATTCATATATGGATTATTTTGACTGTTTGGACTATTAATTTAGATTGTTCATTAATGTGAGCTATGCAGTTTCTTTTTTCCACGCTTTCAAATCGAAATATTTCTTTCTATTTATTTTTTAAATAGCATCTTTTGTTATTGTCTACATTTTGTAGGTGGAGGTAGCAATTGAGTTGATGTTCGTAGTTTGACGAACTTACTAGTTCTTGCTAACATAATTTTATTTGATAATTTCCTACATTTATCATTATTGCTACAGACTGAGATTGCTTCAATTTTTATTATATCACTTGAATATTAATTACATGAAGCTTCATATTAATAACTCACTTACTTACAGTATATGTCAATTTTATTTTGATTAGTTCACTTGGACATGAATTATATGAAGTTTCATATGAACAAATCACACAGTTGCAGTATGTGCAGCTCCAAATTTGATTAGTTTATTTAAATAACTATTATATGAAATTTCATATTAGCAGGTCATTTAAGTGCAGTCTATATAAATTCAATTTTGATTATTATACTTGAACATGAATTGTATGAAGTTTCATATGAACAAGTCATTCAGTTGCAGTACATGTGGCTTCTATTTTGATCAGTTCATTTGAGCATGCAGTACATGATACTTCATACGAGCAAATCATTTAAGTGCAGTCTATATAAATTTCATTTTGATTATTATACTTGAACATGAATTGTATGAAGTTTCATATGAACAAGTCATTCAGTTGCAGTACATGTGGCTTCAATTTTGATTAGTTCATTTGAGCATGCAGTACATGATACTTCATACGAGCAAATCATTTAAGTGCAGTCTATATAAATTCAATTTTGATTATTATACTTGAACATGAATTGTATGAAGTTTCATATGAACAAGTCATTCAGTTGCAGTACATGTGGCTTCAATTTTGATTAGTTCATTTAAACATGCTTTACATGAAATTCATTTAAGTGCAGTCTATATAAACTTCATTTTTAATTGTTTATTTGAACATGCATTACATGAAACTTCATGTTAGAAAATCGTTTAATAGCAGTCTCTATAAACTTCATTTTTAGTTGTTCATTTGAACATGCAGTACATGGAACTTCATATTAGAAAATCATTTAAGAGCAGTCTGTATAAACTTCATTTTTAATTGTGCATTTGAACATGCATTACATGAAACTTCATATTAGAAAATCATTTAAGAGCAGTCTGTATAAACTTCATTTTTAGTTGTTCATTTGAACATGCATTACATGAAACTTCATGTTAGAAAATCATTTAAGAGCAGTCTGTATAAACTTCATTTTTAATTGTGCATTTGAACATGCATTACATGAAACTTCATATTAGAAAATCATTTAAGAGCAGTCTGTATAAACTTAATTTTTAGTTGTGCATTTGAACATGCATTACATGAAACTTCATATTAAAAAATCATTTAAGAGCAGTCTGTATAAACTTCATTTTTAATTGTGCATTTGAACATGCATTACATGAAACTTCATATTAGAAAATCATTTAAGAGCAGTCTATATAAATTCAATTTTAGTTAGTGTACATATCAACGCACGAAATATGACGAAACAAAATCTTCGCTTCTGTCATCGAAAACTCAAAACGTTTTTCCACCGGCGCGACAGGGATCAGAATTCGAGTGCTATCAGATTGCAAGCAGGGAAATCTCAGCGCGAATGGCACATCGGTTGATCGATCTTCCGTCCCGAATTTTCCATAATTCCGCCCATTTTCGAAATGGCGCCGTCCTTTTTGTATGCCGCTCGCACGAAATCGTAGCGGGGACATGGGAAAGCCAGCACAATAGAGTCATCGATCATTCGGTATGAGAGTTGCTCGATTGCTGTTCTAACTGCGCGGACTCTTGCCAGTGAGCGGGAACGCCAGCGTAATCGAGCGTATTTGCCGATACTTCGTTGGATCTCGAATTCGACCTATGTTCCCTTTTTGTACGGCGAATTGAAAAACTCTTGAATTAGGTTCGCACGTTAATTCTTTTTCGGAATGAATACCTTCTTGTATACTTTCATTCTGTGATGAAAGAGATGTCAAATTTTTATTCGGAACATTTTATGAAAATCGAAATGAAATTTAATTGATGTGGTTTGCAAAACATTTACTGTTTGAAGTAATGTAATGTAGTCTCATTTCAAAGTTGATGGCCGCTTATTGAAGTGTGTCTAAAGTATGTTATTGATCGAAGTGCATCGGTTATTGATGCTATATCTACAATTGATTTGAAGATTGTGTTATGTGGAGCTATCTGGTCATACTGATAGATCCAGCTATTAGTTTGTTAATTCTGAGTGTTATTTCTTATGTCATTTGCAGTGAGTATTTTTTGAAACACTCTAGCACATATTCGGACCAAGATATTCCTCTTACTGTGACTATAATTTTGCACCCCTTACAGTTGCACAAAATCTCTAAACTACATAACGTTGCACTTATGAAAATTTTAAAATGAACCTGACAAATATAAATCAGAAATATTGGCAGTATATAAGAAATATCAGGGGGAGTCCCTGTAATTGAAGACACGAAATTACATAATTGAAATTCTTGTAAGAAAATGGTGTCGCAAAGGGAGAGAAATTAAAGAACGAAATACATTTCGATCGGAGAATGACTCGGCAATGCTCGATATGCCATTTCATTCAACCTGACTCACGGTTGGCTCGTTGTACGCGTCGATCGTATCGTTGTAAATATTGAATAAATGTAATTAGCCATCGGCGGTGGAAAGGGTGCGTGCAAACGGTAGCCAATGTTCGACTAGCACGATTCCAATCCGATTACAATTTCTTCGTTCGTGCCCGGCTTTTCGATAGCAAATTGCCTTTTTCGAGATCGCAGATAAACAGTGGCGAGTAACTTTTTCCAGCGAAGCTTGAAAAGAACTCGAATTACTTTCGCGTGCCGTTGAAGAAACGCGTGCACTCACGCGTTATCAGGTTTTAACACCTTGAGCTAACGGGGCTTTTCTTTTTATTTCACTTTTAGAGAGACATGACGAGGTGATTTCTGACTGGAACACTTCTGTGCTTTAGTGCCATATCTTTCTGTAATTTTTATACTGGGCTTTTGTTGGAAAATAGGATAGGTTGATATAATGGAGCTTAATGGAAGAATCAAATAGTTGAATGGCAGTAATGGAATGGATGTATGTTACCCTAATAGCTGCAGAGTAGTGTAGTGAAACATCAATATAATAAGTTGATGTTATATTAAAAATTTACCTTGATCAATATTTACTTTTGTGACAATAAAATAGAAGAATAGTTGATACTGTCAAGTGTACCTACTGGAAAAGTGAAGTAAGAAGTGATAACCTGTTAACATAGAATATAATGAAAAATTAAAATGGAAGTACAATAATGAAATAGAAGAATAACAGTACAGTGATGTAACAAAATAATCAAATAAATTAATAGTATAATATTAAAGCAGAATAACAGTGGAACAATAAAATAGGAGAATAGGTTGATACTGTCAAGTGTACTGGAAAAGTGAAGTAAGAAGTGATAAACTGTTAACATGGAATATAATGGAAAAGTAAAATGGAAGTACAATAATGAAATAGAAGAATAACAGTACAGTGATGTAACAAAATAATAAAATAAATTAATAGTATAATATAAAAGCAGAATAACAGTGGAACAATAAAATAGAAGAGTAGGTTGATAATGTCAAGTGTACTGGAAAAGTGAAGTAAAAAATAATAAACTGTTAACATGGGATATAATGGAAAAGTAAAATGGAAGCACAATAACGAGACAAAAGAATAACAGTACAATGGTGTAGCTAAATAATAAAATAAATTAATAGTATAATATAAAAGCAGAATAACAGTGGACTAGAACAATGAAATAGCAATAGAGCTATAATGAAACATTACAGTAAAAATAATATAACAATAAACTACAATAACAAAACAGTAAAATAATAAAAAAGACAATCTAAATATTATAACTCAGCTAGAAAAAAAATTGCAGCATCCACACATCATTTACAGACGTTAGTTTTCAACTATACTACATAACCCAAATAAGGGTAAGTTTTCAACATCCACAGTCGTTAGAAGTTTGCTAAAGGCCAAATAGGACTTCGTAATTAATTTGATTTGCAAGAAGCGTAAGAACAAAAGGGAATTTAGTTAGCGGAAGAAGTAGTGATATTTTAAAATTCAATGACGGAGGGTTGTTTTCCATGGCACGAGGGGTGCGCGCTCGATTTGCCCTATGACGCACGAGTATCATAGCCTGGCCAAGGAGAGCGTGTATCCGCAGTAATAAAGTTAGCGCGGTATATAATTATGACAGGCTCGTTACCAGCACGTCGCAACGGGATATGAAGTGTTAATGAATGGACGCGTCGAACCAAGGGGTGGCTGGTACCGGAGCGGCGAGTAATTTTAGTTCGCCTGTAAACAAGCACCGGTATACTCGATCTCTTAATAAATACAAATATCCGAGGTCTTCCTCTTTTTTTCGCTCATTTCCTCTTCCTCCTTTTTTCGGTCATTCAAAAGTAATCATTTACCGAGAATGGAAATTGAGAAACGTTCTTGATAATTTAGTGATACGTTCTTTGGTTCTTGGTATTTTTCTTAAGTTCGTAAAAGTTATCGAGGTTCTTAAGCAATTTTTTAATCCGTTTCTTCCTTGTACAAATACTGGAATTCTTTGCTGATTTTCTAAAAATTTCTGTGCTGAGTTAAAGATCATTTTTGCCAAATCATATGTTCTATATTTATAAAATTTTGATAATTTAGTGACATGTGTTCTTTTGGTTTTTGATATTGTTCTTAACCTCGTAAAAATTATCAAGGTTCTTTACTTAAGCAATTTTTTAATCCGTTTCTTCCTTGTACAAATACTGGAGTTCTTTGCTGATTTTCTAAAAATTTCTGTGCTGAGTTAAAGATCATTTTTGCCAAATCATATGTTCTATATTTATAAAATTTTGATAATTTAGTGACATGTGTTCTTTTGGTTTTTGATATTGTTCTTAACCTCGTAAAAATTATCAAGGTTCTTCACTTAAGCAATTTTTTAATCCGTTTCTTCCTTGTACAAATACTGAAGTTCTTTGCTGATTTTCTCAAAATTTCTGTGCAGGGTCAAAGATCATTTTCACCCAATCATATCTGATAAATATCGACGTAATTTTGTTATTTAAACAACCGCTCGAAAAAGCAAGATAATAAACAAAGAATCTCTCAAAAATGAATCACCAAACTTTCATTTCCTGTGAACAAGCAGATCAAGCAGATGCGAAAAATTAATTAAAGAAACTCGAATAATCTTAGCGTCCAAAGTATCGATATTTCGAAAGGTTCGCGGTTTCCTGTAGAAAGGTAATCGTATTATCGGTCAGCTCCAAGATAAGGGCAAGTGCGCAGTGCTCCCGATAAAGACCGATTTTAATTTAATCTAACCAAGGTAAGCTTTCTTAATTCCCTCGATCGATAATAGATGCTGAGATCCCGCAGTGTTCGCAGATAACGCTATCTTCCTGTAATCTTCGCTGATCCCTTGATTTCGTGTTCCTTAGATTGCATACTCGCTGTTCCTATCTGCATTGTGTATTCTTTTTATTCGCGGTATTAAATTTAATTTAAAAATTGTAATTAATGGGCGGAGGAATTGGGTTAAACGGATTTTGAAATTTATGGTCTGGTTTAAAATGATCGTCATTTGAATTGGTTCATTTTTGTATCTGTAGATTTTAATATGTGAGTTGATATGATACTCAAACTTCCTACACGAGTAGGATCTTTACATTCTTATAACGCTAAGTCTTTAAATACTTGCTCTATAATATCATGACGCACTCGTGACGCACTCTAATAGTTGGAATGTGATGTACTAGATTTGTACTTTCACTGCAATTTAATTTTGGGTTCAACTTTAATTATAATTTGTGTAATCAACTTTCTTTTTACATTTTAACATTTTAACTTTCTTTAGTTGCCTTAATGTTGTTGCAATAAATAGCCAGCCGTGATTAACGCCTGGAAAATTGTAGGTTAAGAGGTAGATCTTTAAATATTTATATTCTGAAACACCTAGATCATCAAATACCTGGATCCTCAAATATGTAGACCTTAAATTTACTACATAAAAAAAAAACGTTAGAACCAGAATGTCCTACATCCACAAATTAATACTTTCCACAACAGCTCGATCAAAAAATGTTCATATCACAAAATGTCCTACATGTCTCAAACTTTAGACTCATTCCCAAGTACCCAGATCTGCAATCATTGTCAAACCTGCAACATTGAAGTCTATATCCAAATTGAAATTAGTGATAGTTCCTTCTTAACTATTTCACAAAAATTTGACTTGTTCATAAGCGATGGCAAAGAAGGAATATGGTTCATAGATCGAGTTCAGGTATCCGAACGTTATCTCGAACGCGAGTCTAGTCCGATATGTCGGGTCGACCGGATGCGTCCCGTCCCGTATCGGCGATCCCGTGGCCGGCTATGTGGCTAGTTAGAAGAAAGGGATCCGTGAAAGGAAGAACGAACGGGCTGAATGACACGGTCACCGAAAATGACAGGTACACGGCTTCGAAGAGGCACGGACGTGGGGCCGATATCGCAACCGCATCTGACACAAACCTTGGTCAGCCGGCCTCGTCGTCTCCGAAGCTCTCCGACTCTGTGTCTCCTTCTTCTTCTCTTGGCTCTCGTGTCTGCCTGCCAATATGCCTACCTGTCAACACACGCTGCATTCAATTAAGTCGGGGACCAACGCCACGCCTGTGTAATGACGCGGAAATCTAACTTTACCCACCCCCGTCCCCGACGATCGACCCGACTCGTCCTTTCTTGGGAACCTTCTTATCGACCGGACAATCGAGCGGAATCATATTTTCGACTCGCGAAGACGCTTTTGCGATCCTCAAATTGCCTGTGTAGTCACTTTTCACACGAGCTCAAAGTTGTGGAGAATTCTATGCACTCTTTCTTAGATTCTCTTATAACATCGAAAATAACACGTACTCCCTTATAAAATCAAAAATAACACGTACTCCCTTATAAAATCAAAAATAACACGTACTCCCTTATAAAATCAAAAATAACACGTACTCCCTTATAAGATCAAAAATAACATTGTTGTACTGTAGAGTAAGAATAATTGTACATGTAAGAAGAATTTTGACATTAATCTCTCTGTTGTACAAATAGTATATGTTCCTCTAACGACAATCTGAAGGATGATAAAACAACACAGAACCTACTAAATTGTTTGAAAGACACCAAACTATAAACTGAATTATTAAGTCGTTAATAACCCAAACAGTGGTCAACGACTATAAACACTAACATAAAAAAAATGTTCCTTTATTTTTGCAGAAAGTCTTTGGAATTAAGATACGAAGACTAAAGATTAGATAAAAAAATTTAGACGATATTTTTGAATCAAGCAGATCTCGAGTATAGGTTAGGTTCGTATCAGAATCCGAAGAACCCCCATCGCGATCGATAAACGTCCGCGAATCGCTGTACATCTGGCAATTTGTCAGCGATTTTTACTTTGCTACAAAGTTAGGTCAGTGTTAAGCACGATAGAAATCTCCGCGATACGAAAACAAGATCTGTAATCAGTGGTCGTCTTTGTGCGTCAGTTGCGTAGTAAACATTGACAAACTGTCGATATAAGTTCGAGCTGCACATATTTCGACGTTTATCGAAAACGATACGCTATCGGTTTATCTGGTGTACAAGCTTGTTTTTGCAACCGGTAGAAATTATAGGCGCTCGTCGCGTTTGAAGAGCGCTGTAGACGGAGTCCGAAATGAAGAGAGGGATGAATAGAGAAAGGGACATTTCGAGAAGTCGACGACGTCTCGATCAGCGAACTGACCTCGGTTTCGTTTCCAGATAATTATCTAGGATGTTAATTAATCCTACTTGAAGATACACGGAGAAGGTGCACATGCCACAAGGACAGATAATGATCCGGTTTTAGACCTCAAACTTGGTCATTTTTTGAGAGTCATCCTCGTGATCGGTGTACATGCTCGTTTTCTAGCTGCCTGACGTTCTTCGAAAGCTATCAACGTCCAACTTCGATGCATTATTTTAGATTAATGCGGTAGCACTGATCATTACTGTGTCTGTCGTTGCTCTCCAAATATTCTTGTCATCTTCTTAATTAATGCATGCGGTGTCTCCGTGATAACGCGCTACTTTAATAAGGGAAAAAGGTGTGGCAACAATTTACATGCTCGGGTTCCTGATTTCGAAAAACGATGACGCGAAATGTTATCGCGTACGTTCCAATCTAATCGACCAGGTGTTTCGTGTATCTGACTGCGGAGAATAGGAAAATACCATAAATGGAAAATGCCATAAACTCGGTAATAGGGTAATTTGAGAATCGTATGTTTTGAAAGATTTCAAGTTAGAGAATATGTGGAAGACTTGAAGTTTAAGAATTCTAATTGTAATTCTAAACTAATTACACAAATTGTAAAACTAAGTTTGAGAACCTTACCTGGACAAATTTGACAATTCGACTCTTCATGAATAAAAAAAAAATAAAAAAATTATGAAACTAAATAGACAACATGAAATCACCGTCAAAGGTTCGAACATTAAATCTGAGTGAAATGAAATGAAATTAATTTAATTGATTCAATGGTTCTATTATATTAGATTAATTTAAGATGTCACACAGTGGAAGTAGCTGAAAGACGAATGTTTTTCCTGAGGTTAGTTGGTGGTAGATAAAAGTTATTTCTGCGTTTGAAATATGGATGCTTAATGCCGTAGTCTTGTCCGAAATTCTTCAGTTCCGTGGGCACGTTAGGCCAGGTAGAGGGGAACTCTCTTGAGACTTCCTCCGAGCGGAGGTTCCTACATGATCCTACACTTTGTGTGACCTCTTGTCATGTCCCTAAGGATTCGTATTCCTAGTCACGCGTTTAATCCCTCGAAACATGCAACCGACTCGCAGTCCTTTGAGGCTGGGGACCAAAGCTACAACAGACGTCTGTGATCGACAACATTCTAGGTAACAGAAAAAGAACGGATGGAACTCGAGGTGCACGCACTGGTATTTTCTTTTTGGGATGCTTTAGATATTACTTCAAGACTAATAAGTTGGGGTAACATTAAGTTAAAGGGTAACGTTATAGGTAACATTGCGTTACAGGTAACATTAACTATCTGAAAGTAGATCATGTGAAAGATCACCTGAAGGTATCACTTTAGAGTTTGTTGTCTGTAAGCACTATTGAAGTAATTTAGTAATTCAAAGGGATGTGAGGTACAAAATTATTATGTTCTAGCGTTAGGTTAATGTTAGGGTTGTTACCCCAATTTATGGTAGGTGATGTCATTTATATGAACAAGAAATATGGAGATCCAAGAATATAAAGTTAGAGATAAGGGTATAAGAGATATATGTATAGAGACGTCAGGGTATGAGGATTGTAAGATTATGCTAGTTTGAAACTCTTCGAAATTTGAAACTCTTGTGGATATTGAAGTTTGATAATTATAATAACAATGACAGTAACAGTAACAGTAGCAGTTACACATTGCAACACAAATCAGAATAAATCACAACTACTCCAATTAGCATTACCATTTGATTTGTCTCCGAATATCTGACAGAGGTCCAAAACTCGTGTCCCCAACATAAAAAGTATAGCAAACGATACTTGACATCGGTGTATAACCGTATTCCAAAGCTGTAAGAGCCGTCTAAAGCAGCGGCAAAAGAGGATCAACCGATGCATGAACGAGGAGGAGGGTATCGATTCGATGCACAAAAAGAGCAACGGGCACGAATCGCGATACGTAGATACGCGAGGAAACGGATAGATGCTAATTGGGCAAAGGGGCGAGAAACGGGACGAGGAGAAGGAGGAACGAAGCGGACGCTGGCAGACGCTCGGGCGACACGGGTATCCGCTCGCGTTGTTCGCGGTGACGCATCTGTCCCCAAGGATACACCCCTGATTTCGAGGCCTACAGAACCAGACGTCCACCGTCCAGAAATTCCCATTGACAACCTGTTCACCTCCACTCGCTCGACGACGTGTGTTCACCGCCACCGGCTCCTCTCGATGTCACCGAAGCGACAACGTCTAGCGAGGAAAGCCTCGATATGTTCGCACGCTGAGGACATGTAATGGTTGCTGCGGTTCATTTTCGACCGGGAATCGATGTTCGAACTACTTCGGAGAAGTTATCTTTTGACACTTTTGCTGGAGAAAAAAACTAGGCTGATGGTGGGTGATGGTACGCTCTTGATGGTAAGTTAAGTTTGACGGTTAGGTAGAAGGTTAAGTTTCGCCGATTTGAAAAGATTTTACAAATTCAATTTCTTGCATGGAGTAGTATGTGAAAGTAGTAGATTGTGAGCAAGAATTCATTTGGGAGATGTACATAGCAGAGAATTATTTGGAAACTAGGTTAAAGTGTCATGAGTGTCAGCCATCAAGAGTAGTTAACTCGCAAATAATATGATTTTCAAGAATATTTCTGATATTAGAATTAGCAATTAGTTACTATCAATTGCTATCACCTAGTCAAATACTGCAATCCAATACACTGTTCCTTTTTTCTAATATCATTACATAATCATTCTTGGAGTACTATTTTATGGAAGAGTGGATATAGATGTCCATGATTCTTGAAGAAAGATAGCATATGTATAGTAGACTAACTGATAGTGTACTTTGTCAACTTGAAAAGTTTAGGTCCACAAATGAAAGGGTTTAATTAGTATCAACTGCTATGAGATTCATAAAAAGTGTTTCTAGGCTGAGTTCTCCACATTGCATTTTCAAAGCAACATATACAGCATTGCAGTTAACTGTATGCATACAATGTATAATTATCTTGCATTACATTCACATTCACATTGAAATCCTAGAAGTTAGACCAACTCCATGCTATTATATTTTGCACACAATGCTTATGTGGCCATATATGTTCATATGAGCTACCCTCCGCCACCATATGTGAACAGTTACCATAGAAGGCGATAAACTACCAGCTACGATTGTATAAATTGAAAACCGTATTTCTTGCTTTACAAGACCAACTATTTCTTGCTTAACAATGTATTTTTGTCACAAACCACCTACAATCACAAGATGGAAAATAGAATAAAAGTAGTTGGCCCAGTTATTGATCAACGGAGTCGGATTATTCGTCGGCGTTCCCGAACCGTAATAACGTTTCCCCGTCTTCCTGTTTGTCCGTGCATTTCCTCTCTCCCGAGCGTCGTATCGCTAGACTCGCATATTTCGCCGCCACGCGGACCGGGATAGGAGGAGAAGAGTGGTAGCCGATCCATCAAAACTGTGTGTCAGTAGCCATTAGCACGCTCCCAACGGCGCAGCATCGGCTGTACACACCCTGGATCCGCTGAATGCTCCCGGGCTTACTGTACTTTGCACCTACTTGCCCGCGAAAAAATTTGCTTCCCCGCAGGAGACCGAATGTCTCTCTACTGCTTTAGTTAGGATGGTATCTTTTAAAAAGATACCGTTTGTATGTGATTTGGTACGCACTGTTTGGGGGTTTTTAAATATCTTGTAATGCTGGGACTTTGAGATTTGGAGCTTTGGACCTCTTTTGGATTTAGGTATATTTGGAATATTTAAATCTGGAGGTCTTCAAAGGGGAGTTTCGGAATTTTGGAAAGTGTAGGACTTTAAAACTTTGGGGTTGGAAACTTGGAATTTGTAATTCAAGATTATTTAGGATTAAAATATTTAAAGCTTGGACTCTCGAAATTTGGAGACCTTGGAACTTCAATATCTTGGAATTCTATGTTTTTGGAATTCTTAAGAGTTGAAACTTTGCAATTTTTTTAATTCAGAGATGTTGTAACCTTGGAAGTTTGGAACTCTAAAAATTTCCATCTCAAAAATCGAAAGATGAGTGTTGGAACTTTGAAGTGTAAGAGACCTAACCTCAAAGTTAAACTAATATTCACAGCTCCCTGTGTTGAACCCTCAAAATGCAAGAATGGAGAAAACTGGTCACATAAGATAGCACATTGAAAGCTACCTATCCTTATTTTTAGTAATAAAACTGTGGACAAGTAAATATAATACTATACATCTATCTACACATGATATTAAAAACTGGTAGCATGTATAGTACTACATAATACGGTATTTTTCTGAAGAATCTGTCATCCATTTTATGAAATTTTACGACGTTACATATCTAACTTTACATGATGCTGCATGTGACATTAAATTCATAGATATATTACTAGACTGACCTAAAATTAAATTCAATTTTTCGAAAATCAATATTTTAACCTCTGCATCATCCACATTTAGGTGGCCTATCCATTTGACATTTTTAGGTGGCATCATCCATTTTCTGAAACATGGGTATTACATTGCAGATGTGACATTAAATACTTGAAAATAGAACTAACTGTACTAACATGTAATATTTGCTGAATACAGTATGGTACTAAATAAATTATATTATAAAAGATGGTCTGTTAAATTTTGGGGTAAAATCACGAATGATTAATGCGAAGTCCAAAGAGACAACTTAATCAAATTACGAAGTACTTATGAAGTAGCAAGTAGACGTTAGGAGAAATAGAATCGAAATAGAGTAGCATTCGAGAATAAAGCGTTTCTGCGGCGATGTGGTTGGTGGATCGAGCAACAGAAGCAATAGCAGCAACAGCCATTCCGTCGGCAGTCGGCAGGGACGGCAGCAGCAACGGCAGCTTTTGCGGACGGTCGGCGATCATCCATCACGAAGGTGTCAGCCTCCCTCCTCGGCCAGAAACAACTAGCTATGACATTCTTCGCGCTGCCACTGCTTCCTTTTTGCCTTTACCATTCTGTACGTCCGTCTATCCGTTCCTTTTTCTTATTCTCCTTTTTCCTTCGATATCTTTCCTAGGAGCTTTTCCTCTTTACGGAAGAACGGATAAGAAGAACTTGAAACTTCGGATACCTCTGATTAAAGAAAATCATTCTTTACTTGTTTACTGTTATCGGGACAATTGAATGTTTTGTTTAATTTGCTTCAGAGGAGTTTTGGAAATTGGCTAAATGTGAGTTGTTTTGGGGGTTGGGGATTTTTTTGGTACATTTTTTTTGGAATGAAAAGTTGAAGCTTTGATGTTGAAGGAAGTTAGAGTTTCGAATATTGGCGCTTACAAAATATAAATGGTCTCACAAAATATAAGTGTTGCTCGAAATCAAATTTTTAGTGTCGAGGCGTTCACCAAAGACAAAATGGTGAATACTCAAGCTTGGAAAATATAAATTTTCTATATTGACGTGTTCCAAAGTACAAATTCCGTACAATAATACTCCCAAACTCAGAACTTTCAGAGCAACGCCTTCCAAATACAAATTTTCAACACTCTCACACTTCAAACTGCAAATTTTCTACATTGACGCGTTCCAAAGTAAAAATTCCATACAGTAATAATACCAAACTCAAAACTTTCAGAGCAACGCCTTCCAAATACAAATTTTCAACACTCTCACACTTCAAACTGCAAATTTTCTACATTGACGCGTACCAAAGTAAAAATTCCATACAATAATACTCCCAAACTCAAAACTTTCAGTAGCAACGCCTTCCAAATACAAATTTTCAACACTCTCATACTTCAAACTACAAATTTTCTACATTGACGCGTTCCAAAATAAAAATTCCACACAATAATACTCCCAAACTCAAAACTTTCAGTAGCAACGCCTTCCAAATAGAATTTTTCAACACTCTCACACTTCAAACTGCAAATTTTCTACATTGACGCGTTCCAAAATAAAAATTCCATACAATAATACTCCCAAACTCAAAACTTTCAGTAGCAACGCCTTCCAAATACAAATTTTCTACACTCTCACACTTCAAACTGCAAATTTTCTACATTGACGCATTCCAAAATAAAAATTCCACACAATAACGCTCTCCAAACTCAAAACTTTGAGTACCAGCTTCCAACTACAAATTTTCAACACTCTCACACTTCAATCTACAAATCTTCCACATCGTCCTTCAAAATACAAATTTCCAATACTAAATCTCCTCAAACTAAAAGTATCGCAAGCTCCAATACTTTATAACCTAAAGGTTAGCATCCATCTTGTTTCTGCGTCAATTTACATTAATTTCACTCGAAAGCTTCAACGACTTTGAATGCAGTGCTAATTGTATTTAACCCAGGTCCAATTAAAGTATTTAATAAACGACAGAAAAGAACACGATAAAATGTGTACGATTTGTTGCAAATCGCATGTTAGTTACCTAGCCTAGGGTTAAGGAACGGTAAGGTTTTAATTAAGACATACGCGGCCGTTAGTAAATATGTTAACGACCGGTGTCTGATAATGAGAATCAATCATGCCACTTACGCGTGTCGGCTGATCACCAGGCGATAAAACCCGAGACTCGTAACAAATGCCCTGCGCCTGCAATGGAAACTCTTATTCGTTACGTGTCGTCGGAATTTTATTTGTTTGTCAGACTGTAATGTATGGATTTAATTACTTATCTTATAATTTACACTTTGTGGTAAAAATAGGAACGTGTTCGAAAAGTGTCTTGTTATACATTCATATGAAAGGTGCAGCTGATAGGAATTAATTATAACCTTGTCTGATATTTCTATGAGCTCGTGTATGTTGATCGAAGGTGGACCTAATTTCTGACTGGATAAATTGTGAAATCTTTGATAAATTTAATAAAATAAGCAAATTATATTTTCATCTACTTTTTTTTGAAGTATCATAAAATTTTGGAAGTATCGTAAATAAAATTTATTTTGTAAAGAAATAAATTAGTCAAATTTTATGTAAGTTAATTTCAGTCAAATAGACAGAGAAAATTTGGGTAACATTTAGTTTTGTGGTTGAGTGTTTGAGACAGAATCTGCAAGTCAGTTGTTCTTCAAGATCCAGGACGAAAAAATGGCGGTGCAGACATACAACTTAAACGAAATTTCACAATTCTTTTTAGTTAGCTTCTCATACGAACTTAACGTGTTTAATTATACAAGAGTCTTAAGAGGTTAACAGAGATAAACGATTTTAAGTAGGATACGACGTAATACATCAAACGTTTACATTATTTATAAATGAAATAGCTTGTATACAAAAATAATCTTATCTCAGAACCCTTGTAAAATTGATAAAAACCACGTCTTTATCTCTCATCACAAATATAATTCACCAGAATGCTTAATTTCGCAGATAGATACGAAACGACGTGGTGATAAATTTCATAGATACAGAAATTAAAAAAGTTGGCACAGTCGAATAGAGAGGTTAGTTGAAGAGGCGGAGTAAGGGATGGAAGTCGAAGGATTTAGGTGTAAGTTGAGAAAAGGGGCTGTTGACAACGAACGGCAGTTGTGAAGTTTTTCGGGGAACGTGGGCATGGCTATAGGGTAACGTACAATTCTATTTGTTGGATGATTGTACCGCTGCGAAATCAAGTCTGACGAAGATCGATCGGACAGCATTTCGGGCGTCAACACACGGGATCGTTGGTTCCCCTGTTCAACCCCACTAAGGTCGGCTGTGCCGTCACTCTCTTGCAGATGCTGCCAATCCCGGCTAAAGTTTCTATTAAGAAATTCCATTTAATGAAAACGTGTCCCTTAAACGCGAACGTCGTCGGTAGGGTACAATGGTTCCTTCTTTCGAAATTCTGAGTTGAAATGCAAAGAAAACTGGGGACGTATGTGCGTTTCGATGGAGTTTGTATTCTTGAAAGTTTCCATTTTAATTTTTTTGGGGTATTAATCTAAGGAAAGGAAAGAATATTACGAAAATTCTATTTAATATCGATGGTAACACTTTTCTATTGAGAGCAATAGAGAGTTGCATGTCTGCAGAGAAGAATTTGTACTTTCTTTTCATTTTCACGTAGAAATTCAGTAATTACAATAGCTATGTGTTTGACTTAACGCAAAAATGTGGTAATCGTATTAAGTGAAGGTTTTTGATCTTACGAGCTAGTAAGCCTTGTTGAAATTTATGTTGATTCATCACTAACAATATGTCCACATATGAAGGAGACAGTCTCTTTGAGTTTGACTATCATTCTAATATTATTCTAATTTTATTCGGTTTGCAATTTGGAAAGCCGTCAAGCTCCGATATCGAACTGATTTTGCAAAAGAAGATAATAAAATTTGTTGTCATTTTTATGTCATTCCCTATATGATCGACCAGATACATTCTAGTACGCGAATTATTCTGAACATATAATCCGCATGTTCAGACCCAAGAAATATATTGCAAATAGTACAAAATCAATATTAATAAGTATATAATAAATATATATAGCATATTAATCAATAAAATCAATGTTAATTGAGTTAAAAAAATAATGGAACTAGTGGCGCCATCTCTTCAGCAAACGGGGTGAACTACACACTTTTGAAACAGGAGGTTAATTAGTTCTCACGTTCTACCACTAGATGGCGGTACGTGATACTTATCGGGATATACCTACGAATGGTTAACAATTTATAATAGTTTGGTAAAGTTAAAATAGTTCGACGTTGATTATTCTTGCTGTCCGATGTAATTCGATTCATATTATAGTGAATTAAATTAATAAAATTAATTATATTCATTGCAAAGAGAGTAAAATGATATGGGTGGCGCCATCTAGTGGCAGAGTGAGGGAACTAATGAAAGTAGAGTTTCAAAAGTGTGTAGTTCACCCTGTTCGCCGGAGAGATGGCGCCACTTGTTCAATTTTTTTTTAATACAATTAAAATTGATTTTATTGATTAATGTGCTATATATGTTTATTGTATATTCATTTATATTGATTTTATATTATTTACAATATATTTCCTAGGTAGAAAAATTGTGATTATGTGTTCAGTACAATTAACACACTATACTGTATCTTGCCATTGCACTCTTCTATACTTCATCTGTAAATAAAAACGTTCTTTCAAATTTCTCAGATAATTTCACAAATAATTATTAACTGCAGGTAAAAATTTATTTATCACATGAAGGTACTATTTCAATTCCACTGTTTTATCAACACCAGATATTCATTTACTAACTACCGTCAAAAAGGCAACCTGCTTTACCCACAGCTGTCATTTATCATCGTCGATGAAATAGGAATTGCTTTACCTTCCACCGTAAAAGTAGAATTTTCTTCCCAATAAATTTTATGAATGATAAAAGGTAAAGAGCACGTAACCACAGAGTTAAAATTACTAGAAAATAGTTTGAAATACTGATCACAGATGGAAGTCAACCGAGGTTACTTTTCCACTCTACCAGGGAACGAAACAGTTGTTGTCCCGAGTTTTGGGGGTGGTATCTACTGTCAGATGCTCCGCCTATAAATCAAGCGAGCTCATGGGGGCAGACAAGCGGACGCCATGTTAACATACATAAACAAACCTCGCTCGCCCTAACTGATAAACGGCGAACGCTATGGTGCAACAAGCGCTCGTACTCCAAGACCTGTCTGTTCATTGGCTTGGTCCATTGTTTTACGCTGTAAAACATTTTCAAATTTTCTAGTTTTCTGATTTTCAAATTTATGAATGTTAAAATTACTGAGGATTCAAGTTTTCAAGTTTACAAATTTTTAATTGTTGGGCCTTTAAATTTTTTAATCTGTAAATTGTAAATTGTATGAAATTTTCAAGTTCTTAGGCTCTCAAGTTTTTAGATTTTCAAGCTTTTAGGTTCTCAGGTTCTTCAATTTTTAAATTCGCAAGTTCTTGCTTCTCAAGTTCTCAGGTTCTCAAATTCTCAAATTTCTAAGATGTCAAAATCCCAATTTATAGGCCTCTAAATTTTGAAATTTGTAAATTCTCAAGTTCTTAGGTTCTCAAATTTTTAGGCTTTCAAGTTCTTCAATTTTTAAATTCGCAAGTTCTGCTCCTCAAGTTCCCAGGTTCTCAAATTCTCAAATTCCCAAGACGTAAAAATTCCAATTTTCCAAGCATTCAAATGCTTAAATTTAAGTTTAAAAAACATTTAAATTCAAACATTTAAACATTTAAATTTAGCAGCCCTGTCTCTCATTCTATCAAACCCACTCCTACACTTCAATAATTTCTGATAAAGGAAGTGCACATGTATGGAGGGAGTGCATAGGTTTTCCCTAGATTCTACATCAGTGATGAATATAAAACTCTCGATGTCATTAATTCACAAAGCATAAGAAAACTCGGTAATTCCCACTTATCCGCAAATCGAGAAATATCCGCTAATTTATGAAGTGTGCTGGTTCGAGGTATCGGAAAGGAAAAAAAAACGGTCTCGCCGACGAATAATTAATAAATGTCAATCAGAGTTCCGTGGAATCGAAGGTGTCGGTGGGAAGAGGCACCAGCTAAAATGATTTCATGGCTGTCTTATGAACAATCTAATGTTACCCGACCCGATGGACAAAGATCATAGAACGGCTAATGGTCGAAAGACCCGGTTTCGTCTCGAAGACCCCGAGACTAATCAGCGCGAGCATTAATCATCCCCGTGGATCCTCGACCCAATTTTCGTAAGGTCAAGTCGCAATGGAGACGTTGATTGGATTCCACGTCAGCCCACGAGTAAACACCTTTTCCGTTCTTTCCGAGTGTTCCATGTTTTATCGAAATGGTCAAGGATCTCTTTTTTGACCGTCTCCTTATCAAATATTTTGTACATTATCCTTTTTTAAAATTATGAATGAATTGATGACAGATTTCGGAAATTAACAAACTTTAAAAAGGACATTTACAGTGAATTTTTTAGAAGAGCTAGAAAAATGATAAATATTCTGTTAGTTTCATTGACATGTTTGTTCGTTCATCGCCTTTTTTTTAAATTAAAAATGAATTTGAAAATTGATGACACATTGTAAAGATACTTTAATAGGTTTTTTAAATAGGACATTTATAATAAATTTTTTAGGAGAGCTTGAAAAAGTCTGATAAATATTCTGTCGTTTCATTAACATGTTTGTGTCGCAACGTAGATATTGTTTCCTAACCTATTTCTTAACCTATAATTTCCTTGGCAGTTGCGTCAGGTGAGGTTAATATCTACCACAATGAGTAGACAAATAAAGAAAACTGTCAGGTAAATTTTTCATTTAACGACCACTGATCCTGTAGATCATAACTCAAATTTGATCTAAAAATTCAATTAGAGTGAAAAACAATTAATGCATCGAAAAGATCATTAAAATAAATCTTTACCTGTATAACAAGGATTAAATGAAATTTAAAAAAATATTTTTATTAATCACTAATGAGTTAAACTTGTTAAACCTTTAGCTGTATAACAAGGATTAAATGAAATTTTAAAAAATATTTTTATTAATCATTAATGAGTTAAACTTGCTAAACCTTTAGCTGTGTAACAAGGATTGAATGAAATTTTAAAAAATATTTTTATTAATCATTAACAAGTTAAACTTGCTAAACCTTTAACTATATAACAAAGATTAAATGAAATTTTCTAAACATCATTAACAGGTTAAACTTGCAAAATCTTCAGCTATATAACAAGTACTAAATATTATAAATATCCTTATTAATTATTGTTGAAGCCAAGCTTGTCAAGGCAAAAATAATGAGGAGCCAACAAAGGGTTTGACAACGATGAAATCAAGGAACCAATGATATTTTTAATGCGGTTCGTTGTAAAAATATTGTCGAGTAATTGTAAAGCACAGCCTCCTGGTGGCATGGACCGTTTATCATCGTCTCTATAGGTCGTCGAGCGAGGTTCGGGGGTTCACCGTGCTAAGAGTTAAAACCTCAGCATGACTGGTGGCCTCGGTAGCCGATAGACGTGTCATTTACGCGTCTACGAATCAATAGCCGCTTCACTTTACACCCACCTTGCATCATTAGTCATTTTATAGGGCCGTTATACAGTGTGCCCTCTTTACATAACCTAACACTCCTCCTCTATCTCTTTGATTATTAAAAACCGTGCAGTTACCTCCTTCGATTCCATTGCTTTCAAAATATACGTATCACTCTCTTTACTGGTTAGTGAACACGATTATTATTCCATTCAAGTGATTACGTTGATCAGAATGATTGTACAGTTGCTTTGGTGATTTTATTTCTTGTTCATTTTTATAGACAGTGTATTACATGTCATTGTGTTTAAATTGCATTTGTGTTAATATAGAATTTTAATATGTTTAATATGTTTAATATGTTTAATATGTTTAATATGTTTATTTTAATATGTTTAGCTAAGGTGGTTCTGTGATAGTGTGACTTTAGATTGCATACTTTTAAAAGTAGACTTTGAGCATGTATATTTTTAATATTTCTTGATCTTGAGAAGTGACTTTGCTTTGTTTAAGCTGTCTCTTCAAGCTCCATCTTTTTGATATCCTAACATTTTAAATTTACATGAACAATACTGACATGTATTCTTGAATAAAAATATTCAACATAACCCTTCATATAATTAGGTAGTCTCTCATCTGACTTATGACAACACCAACAATATGAAACAATTATTCGCATCAGAAAGACATACCAGTATAAATACGATAAAAATCAATAACCCACCCTTGTACATCGATAGCTAAAAGCATATGTCTCGTAATAAATTAATAAATCGTGATCGAGGGAGTGTCCGCCATGGAAGATGCTCGACTAATATTCGAATTCTGTCGTGACACGGGCCAACTAATCATTATAACGATCCTCCCCCTTGTATATGCACATACACGTGGTGAATCGTGGTCCCTCTACGACGAAGAAACGTCGAACGGTTTTGCACGCTTACCGCTTGATTTTCGGATCTATCACCCTCCTGGTAGACCCTAGGCCAGCATCCTCGGCTCGAGTACTCTCCTACCCTATAAAGATTTATGGGACGTGTCAAATCGAATAGCTAACCCTTGAGTTCTTAGTTAAGTCCGACACTCGTATTCGAATCTCTGTTTCTCTTAATTTTTCTTTTCTTTATACTCACTTTTCTTTATACTTATTCACTTTGTTGGTATTTCATGATTTATTTACTGTGGTGGGTGATTACATGTTTTATTAACATTTTTGTTGTGGTGATGATGTGTAAATTTTCAAAAGTGGATTATTGCAAAGTGTATGTGTGTATGTATGTGTGTGTGAGTATGTATGTATGTATGTGTGTATGTATGTATGTATGTGTGTGTGTATGTATGTATGTATGCATGTATGTATGTGTGTGTGCATGTATGTGTGTATGTATGTATGTATGTATACATATATGTATGTGTGTGAGTATGTATGTATGTATGTATGTATGTATGTATGTATGTATGTATGTATGTATGTATGTATGTATGTATGTATGTATGTATGTATGTATGTATGTATGTGTGTATATGTGTATGTATGTATGTATGTATGTATGTATGTATACATATATGTATGTGTGTGAGTATGTATGTATGTATGTATGGATGTGTGTATACATATATGTATGTATGTATGTAGTATTTGATCCAACTTTTTTAAGATATCATCACGAAACATATTTTCTTCCAAATTTTAAGATCGACACTAAACAAGTTATTAACAAAATACAGTGACTTATTCAGATACAATTTCATAAATTACTACTCTACTTCACGTATATTCACACATGATTAAATGACCATATTTTGTGTCCTTAACGACATTGCGAATATTTAATGATTTAATTAGTACATTATCAATAATGTACTTCAATGTCGAAATATTCAGCGGTGATTATGGTCTCATTGAATTAAGTTGCATCCGCATATCAGCCACAAAGCAATGAATCTTATAGGAAAACGTGAATATCTTTTAATTGAAAGTAATCGCAGGTATAATTATAATCATCAACGAGGGTAATCGTTCGTGCTTCATTTTATCAAGATTCGTTTCGACATCGTATCTTAACGATTGTGAAGAGAATCAATTACAGTGTATCCTTACATTTAGGAATCAAGTTAAATAGCTGCACACGTCAGTTAAATGCCAAAGGGGTTAAAAGATCAGAGTCGTGGCGTAAGAAGGTTTCGCTGGTTGAATAGAAATCACGATGATTCGATCGTGTAACACGTTTTCGTGAGAGGAAAAAAAAGAGTAGCGTTCCATAATTTGCACGGGCGCACGTGGCGAGTGAGATTCTATTATATTCGCCGTAACCGAAGGAATTAACGAACGAGAGAGGTTCGTCGCAAGGTGTCCCCGCGGTGAAAACTTAACGCGATGTATATACAAGCTGTCTCAAAATACGTGCACACCACGAATAAAGAAGATTATGTTCAATAAAAAAAATAAAGAACGCTGCTAACGAATCACATTTATGTAATGAATCCTCTTCTATGAAATTCAAGGATTCAATTCTCAAGTTAAACCCAAGTTACTGCAATAATGAAGTTCCTCGAAAAAGTACTTGAATCATAAACATCTTTTGCACCAAGCACAATGCAGATAATTTTCTGTCTACGTCACTTCTATGAATTCTGCTAGCATGGTTTATGAAACATTAGAGTCTGTAATCATAATGAACAACGATGAAGATATCCACCTTGAATGTTCAAATATAGTCTACACTCATAATGAACAACGATGAAGATACCCACCTTGAATGTTCAAACATAGCCTACAATCATAATGAACAACAATGAAGAGTCCCACCCTGAATGTTTAAATAAATTCTTCAATCTAGGCGAGGATGCCTTATGTACTAGATCATAGATTTATAATATTCTGCTTTGCAAATTCATGTTGTGATTCGATAAATAACATCGTGGGTTCAATAAAGTTCTCCCACCTTGAAGAACATGATGAAGTTATAGTCTTACTGTCTTCTTTGGAGTCCAGTACTTACTTTACCTGCAAGGACATCTCGTAAAACATTTGAACAGCTATCTGAATCTAGCAGTAGAATACATGAGGGTCCCACATCAATTCTCAGAGAAGTGATGTAAAATGGGAAGGACACAAAGTATGAAGAGCAGGAGGAGGTATAGTGAAGTATTTAGGTGGCTCCACTAATTTAGAAGTAGAACACTTCCACATCAGCTCCTAGTGGAGTGACATAAAGTGTGGAAGTCTCAAAGTATGAAGAGCAGGACAAGGTTTACTAAAATTGCAGAAGTCCATAACTGCAGAACTTCACTAATCTAGCAGTAGAACACTTCGTCCCACATTAGCTCTTCTTAGCAAAGTGACTTAAAGTGTGAAAGTCCCAAAGTACGAAGAGCAGGACGAGGTGTACTAAAATATTTGTGGAGCCCCACAAATCTAGCAGTAGAACACTTCGTCCCCATATCAACTCCTCCTAGCAAAGTGACTTAAAGTGTGAAAGTCACAAAGTACGAAGAGCAGGATGAGATGTACTAAAATATTTGTGGAGTCCCACAAATCTAGCAGTAGAACACATCAACCCGCATCAGCTAGCAAAGTGTCCTAAAGTGTGAAAGACATAAGTACGAAGAACAGCACGAGGTGTACTAAAATTGCAGAAGCCCAACAGTGTACTAAAATTGCAGAAGCCCAACAGTGCACTAAAATTGCGGAAGTCCAACAGTGCATTAAAATTGCAGAAGCCCATCAGTGCACTAAAATTGCAGAACCCCACCAGTACACCAAAATTGCAGAACCCAAAACAGCCAAACCCCATGAATCTAACTTCGAGCCCACATCCTATGAAAGTGACATAAACAATGAAATCCATAAAGTAAGAAGAGCAGTTTATTTTTGAAAGATCCTGTAGAGGGTGTAGAGAGCGCGTGTGGAGGTTGGCGGAGGCTGCTGCCGCTTCCTTCATCTATCATGCGAACCATGACAAACCGAGGCTCAAAAGCAGCCGCCAGCGTGGCAGCAACTTCTTGCCTTCTCTACGCTTAGTCTCTCAGGTGAGCCTCTACCTGTCCGCTACGTGGGATCCGCTCCGTTCTCTTCTGCTCCCTCCACATTTATTAACATTTAAGCGTTAACGACATTTCTCTGCCAGTTCACGGGGCATCGAAGAAACCGGAACCGTCCTCGCTACTCTTCTTCTCCCTTCGTTTCCTCGCCTCTCGATTCGGGATTCCTTTCGTCTCGGAGGACAGCCTTTGACTCACTTCGACAATCATTTTCGGTGTCTTTTGTTCTTAGGAAATCTTTTATTCTTACCCCTTCACCTTTTGATCTACTTTCATTTCGAACAGCTTAGAAACTTCGGCAATTAGGCAAAATGGTGCTTCGGGAGATTGTAGATGGGCTCTAAAATTATGTCTATGATAGTGTGCTCTTTCGTATATGCATACGTATATATGTACACATATACACATATGTATACGTATATGGACATGTATGGATACATATACACATACGTACACATATACATATGTACACGTATATGTACATATATGTACACATATACACATATGTACACATATACATATGAACACGTATATGTACATATATGTACACGTATACGTATGTACATAAACATCTTGTTCAAGTGAGTACATCTCTTTGGATGCATCCTATACTCATTTGCACATTTGTGAACAAGCAAAAACAACTTCTGAAACATCGTATCCTTTGCATTTAACTCGTGCTTAATATCTTATGCTTTACTAATTTATTCGATCAAACTTGTAACTACATCAACAAACACCTTAAGCAAAATTAAATACAAGTATAATAGATAAAGTGTCTGTACATTTTCTTCGAGCACCCTGTATTACATCTATGAATTTGAGTTTGAGAATATATAAATTTGATAATTTGATAAATGTACGTAGTAGGAAACGGGAGAAGAAGAGAAGAAAGAAAAAATGTCGCTGTTTTACGAGGTAGTCATATTTTTATCACGACCCGTGTGCAACCACTATCAAGACCGCATGGGGTCGTCAGGGGTGGACCATAGGAAGTCAAGGGTTACTAGCCCCGAGTCGTGCAATGTTTGGCCTTCCCTGTCCCACCGTCGCGACCATAAATCTTACGATCGTCAAGGGACGACTCATTCACGCCACTTTGCTTTCCGAACACCGGAAAACTCCTGAATTCCACTGACTTTCTGCTCGATCAGTGGCAACCCTCTTCGATCTCTTAAACAAATTTTTTTACTAAATATCCCAATTTTTAAGTTACGAGAAGTAGTGTTCTTTTGAAATTGAAGAACTTATCATTTTTATCCTCCTGATTAAATTATTTATTGTGAAATTATTATAATTTATTATGAAATAAAGTATGAAAGATATGTAACTTTGAAATAGTAATTCAAACTAAAATATTTATATATAATTTATGGAATGAAATAAAATTGAAGAATGTTTAGGAAATAATGAACAATGAGAATTTTGAACTAGATTTATTTAAAAGGTAAGTTTTCGAGATTCGAGATAAAAACGCGAAAGGTCGATGGAATTCACGAAAAGCAAATGTCCGTTCTCGGTGAAAACGCATTCGTTCGACGTTTAGCGTCGCGTAATTGTGGCTCGTGCAAAAACGTAAATAACGAGAAACTCATTTTAAAGGTGAAATCTCGCGGCGCAGTCGCGCGGTGATGAAACGACGAGGATTTCATGTAATGTAGAAAGTTCAACTGTAAAAGACATAATGCGAGCTCCAGCGCGAAAAAGCACAACAGCGTAAAAACCTCGTGACGAATTCTATCGTTCGCGCTGTAATCTCGATATTTCGACGAAAGAACGCTCGCTTTGCCCCTATTTCCCAAATTCTATTGAAAACATTCGTCTTCTAACAAATTCACGTATTCACAAATTTTTTCCTGAATTTTTTAAACTTTATATTTCAACAATTTCGAATCTCAATTTTTAAGTATGTATAAGAATATTTATACCACCCTCAACATTTCCAATGATCAAAACTACTGTAAAAATTATTCAATATGTTCTCACAACTCAAAGTTTCAGAATATCTCTGATTTTTAACATCCCCAATCGTCAGACCCACTGTAAAAATTATTCAACTTAACCTCAAATTTAGAAGGCTCGAAATATATCTCATTTTCAAGATCACCAATTATTGAAACCACTGTAACAATTACATATCTTGCTACTCGACATCCCCAATCATGAGAACCTCTTTAAAAATTATCCAACTTAACCTCAAACTCTGAAGCCTCGAAATATCTTTCATTTTCAACATCAGCAATTATCAAAACCACTGTAAAAATTATTTAACTTAACCAAAAAACCAAAACCTACAAGTATCTTGGTCCTCGACATCCCCTATCATTAGTACCGTTTTAAAAATTACTCTACCTAAGCTAAAAATGCAAAACCCAGAAATCTTGTTCCTCCACATCTCCAATAATCAGAACCGCTCTAAAAATTATTCCACTTAACCTCAAAATACGAAACCTCAAAATATTCCTCATTCTCAACATCCCCAGTCGCCCAACACACTATAAAAATTACCCTAAAATTCTCTTAACCACAAAATGTAAAACTCAGAAATATCCTTGCTCCTCGACATCCCTAATTTTCAGAATCGCTCTAAAAATTACTCAACCTAACCTAAAAACCCAAAACCCAGAAATATCCTTGTTCCTCCACATCTCCAATAATCAGTACCTAAAAATAATCCTACTAAACCTCAAAATCCGTAGCCCCGAAATATCAGTGATCATCCCTGAAACAATCAGCCGAGCAAAAGAAACGAATAAAAGTCCAGCAGAAGCAAAGAGAGCGGTAAGGTCGATAAAAAGCAAGATCTAAGGATTGGTCGAAAGCGCGACTGGTTTTCCAGTTTTTTCGCCGGCTGGGCAACACACCGCGCCGGAAGGGCGGCGTTTCCATCGTAGAAAAAGTTAATAGCGTGGAGAAATTAGCCGTGGGCCAGGGTGGCGGTTCACTCGTAGGGAGAGGATAGTGGTGTGGGGGAGGATCGTTGATCAGGGGTGGGTCGCGTTTCGTTTCGTTGGGGTGTTCTGCACAGATGCAACGATAGCAACAGTTCGGCCGGTTCGTTCGGACAGGAGGCCACATATGAGCTCGGTTCGGTGCCACGGCATCGTATGGGCTTGACTCACACGCATCGCACGCAGTCATCCATCATTGTCAGTCTCTTCACTGACACAGCCGTTCGTCCGGTCTACGCGCATACGGGACTCTCTCGATACGAACCCTCTTTCTCTCTTGCTTCACCTACAGGCTCTGATTTCCCGCGAAACTGAACCTGCGAGACTTCACGTTTACACCGCGCTATTCCTTTTTCTCGCCTTTTAACTCGCCTCGGGGTAAATGCGTTTCGAGCTCCTCTGGATCACCGTTCTGCTATTACTTCGGGGGTAAATTACTTCACGGGCGCCCCTAGGCCCACTTTTCGACGCTCTTATTTCTACTGCCGGTACTATAAGGTAAGTCTACTATAAACTTGTGGATGAAAAATTAAGGCAAAGATATGTAGCAAGATTTACTTCGTTTTTGGAAAGAGTAATTAAATTAATAATTCTAGTCGTTTATATCGCTACAAGTATTCATGAAATTCTTAAAGAAGTTATGGTACTTAATTGTAAAGCATACGTATAATTTTCTTGTACCTACAAAAGATATTTCACAAGGTTTCATACTTTGATGAAGTACGATTTTTTCAAAGCAGCAGAAGAACGTTGTCTAGCAAACTAACTGATCTTAAAAATAAAATCAAGTCAATTGAAATAATTTTAAAAAAATTATTACATAGTGAAGGATGTTAAAATATTTTTTAGAGCAAGCAAATGTATAAGACACCCTCGAAATTTAGTCACACCTTTTCATTTTTTAATTAAATGATTTTAGTGTCCATACATTTGTTCATTTCGACAAACACTGTCTGTTATAATATCGAAAGCTTCAGTTATAAAATTGAGGTTGTTGAAACATACGTAAGAGGTTAGGTTAATATTGAGCTCTGGCATTCAAGATCAAGTGGCGATTTTATTATTAGCTTCTTGTAGATTTTCATTGAACTTCGACCTTCAAAAAGATACATCATGATCGTCATTTTGCGATAGTCAAAGGTTGTTAGACATCTTCATAAGCGTACTTTGAGTATTTGTCTAGCGATATCGGACAAAGAAAGGATGCGATTTCCAACGACAGCGTGCAATTTGCGTGCGAAAATCAATTTTAATAGGGTGATAAATGCGGCGCATCGCGACGGTAAAATATGGATCCAGCACGGCGCGAGAGGGCCGCGCTAAAAATAATATTTCAGTTCGATTGCTCTGATATTTCGAGTCATCCATCATCGTCGCTTCCTTTGCCGACAAGGGCCTCGTAGAAAACGCCGATCCAAATACATACATTTCAGTCTCTTCTCTCTTCATCCCTCTCCCTCACCCTTTCAGTGCAGCCCTCTATTACGAAATTCAGACGTATTTCTCGATGTTGTATAACAACGTTTCCATTTTCGCGTCACTGATACCTCAACTGTCGAACGCGGTTACCTTACCGGAATTTATAAAGATTGCTCCTAAAGGATAAATAATGTAAATCCTATAATAAACAAACAGGGTTTTGTCAGAAATTTTCAGAAAATAATACAAAAATTAGAAAGTGTAAATTTTGATAAATTAACGTGCAACCTGACCCAGTTAAATGGGATGCAGGGAACAGGTTTCGATGAATAAATTATGGAAGGGCAAAACCCTTTAGTATGCATATTGTGTTTTTAATAGAAGCACAACCACTGCAACAATTCTCTGTTGTCGAATAATTTAAGTATCGGAGCTATTTTATAATTACAAGTTATATTCAAATGAATTTTACAACAAATCAATACACTCGCTTTTCCCTTTTTTTGAGTAAAGAACATGTTCCTTTAAGACTAAAAAATATTTCAAAGGCTCTACTATGTTTAACACGCCTTGAATATTGTAAAAGTTAATAGCAAGAATATCATAATATTGAATGAAAGAATTTATGCAGAAGTTTGTAAGGAGTTGAAGGAAGAAAGGTACTCCCAAAATTAATTTTATAATGATATCTTTTATTATCTTCCATTTCCATTTCCATTTATCATCGGTTTTACTGTTAAATCCGTGTGAACGAGGGGAACGAAACTGCGAGCGGGTCAGAAAGGACAGAAACAATCCACTGATAAGTTTGATACGACCTGTATTTTGCGCTGTTGATCGAATGTATACACTGCTCGCCATCTCTTTTCTCCGCCTTCTTCCTTTTATAGCCGGTCTGGTAATTATAACATTACGAGATGCGCTGTGTCTCTGTGTTTGTGTATGTATACGTCACTGCGTGTTTGTACGAGCATGGTAGACGTTTCTAGGGAAAATGGGGATGTAGAAGATTCCACCACTCCATGCATGTACGTTTGGTACCGTTTGACGCGAATATTTGCGAGAATAATCGTGGTGAAGTTTCCGTTCGCTACATCGCCATTTTCCTTGAGGTCACGATGCTATACACGTGTCGATAAGCGCCGCATTATGTACAAAGAAGTGTCCTCGTGTAAACGTGGCTTCCTAAAACGTTTTTATATAATACAAATCAGACGATCGCGCGTATTAAATATTTCCGTCTGCGGTGAAAATGAAATGTCCCTATCTATCGAGGCTTATCCTCGTACTTCGCCTATTGTTCGAAGACGACGTTCGCGTCTCCGGGGGGAAATCTTCGAGGCTGTTACGATCGGGTTTATTATAAAAGAACGACGACAAAAATGATTCAACACGGGGAATCGCGTCTTTTGCTGTACGGTAAAAAATAAACGTTAAAAATTACCACTGCATAGTATCAACTAAAAAAGCGCGTCGATGGTTGGTCGACGTTCGTAAACGCCTGGCTGGTGCATTAAAAATGCCTGAACAACGTCGAAACAGCGAAATAAACGGCCGACAAGTTCCGTCATTTTTTTCGCGAAACGTTCTCGCCGAGAGGTGCCGTTACGAGTGCATTTTTCAACCTGTCCCCTCTTTGAAGCGGGTCCAAGCGAGTCCGACTGCTTACAGTACACGGTTACACGACTATCTTCTGTCTTTAGTTAACTACTAACGCATTGCACTTGTGCTTCACTCGCCTTCGCGTGAAAATTCTTCGGTTAAATTAATCTTTCTCCTCGCACTGCCTCTATTTATGTACAATCTCTCACTAGGAATTATTGCTCGTGAATCTATAGCAATTCTCAACATTCTTCTCCTGCTCGCGATTTTTCGCGAGAAAAACCACGCGAATCCTCTGCGGAATCAAGGAGCAGGCGCGGAGGAACTCGATATTTCCCTGCGCCGGGAGCTTAGGGGCGGAGCGAATTGAAGGATTGACGTCACGCGACGAATGCAATCACAAATCTGTTGAACGCTATGGTAGATCAATAGGACTTATCCAAGTGTTAGATGAAGAAGAATTTTGCAAGTTCCTGCACTTTTGAAACCACAAGCTTCCAGACACCCACCTCCCCAAATTTCAATACATTTTAATTTCCTACATTTTCAATTTTTTTAATTTTTCTAAATTCTCATATTCTCTAATTTCCACCTCCCCAAACTTCTACTACATGCATCAAACATTTCCGAATTTCTTAAATTCTTAGTTACCCAATTTCTCAAATTTTCCATTTGTGTATTCTTAAATAGCCCTTCAAATAAACTTGTAACTAAGATGTGAGCCTAAACTAAGAAGAGCAACCGGGAGTATGTACCGATGAATTTATCTAACAGGGAAGTATCGAGTTCCCACCGTATATCGAAAGAGTGCACTCGCACCTCGTGAGTTCAGCCACGAGAATCGATTCGCCTCGAAATTATTTACACTCGTTCAGCTACGTCCATCACAAATCGTGCACTAATAAAGTTCACTTCCCGGCCGGGTCACAACGAGTTCCCTCGTTGATCGCACTCGAATGATCATTGTTTACGGACGGAGATGATTACGACGACCGGGACGAGGATCATCGAGAGCGTTCCGCTTCCTCAGACTCTCCTCCAATTGATCTACGCGAAACTGAGAATTCGTGGATTTACGCGTTCATGCTCATTCGTGTATATTTACACGTTCGAGTTCGTTCGTGTATATTTACACGTTCGTATGTGCATATACATGTTCACCCTCGTTCGTGTATATTTACACGCCAGAGAAGTGGTGAGATGAAACGAGATGAAAGAACTCGAATAGCAACGATGTTACATTAATCGGTGTTTTATCGTGGTTAACCCATTTGCGCAGAATCAGTCAGAGTCTGAAGACAAAATGGCGAATGAAGTTTGTGTGAGTTACAGTTGGTTCGTCTAACAAATGTATAAATTTATAGTCAAGTAACCCAACTTGGATTTAACTGGACTAATTCAAGACCACGTATGTATCTTGCTATTTAATTGAATTTTATACAAGAAATGTGTAAGTGTCGTGGTTTTCACAAAGTAACAAAAATGGACTTGGGTTAGACTGACTTTCAGGTACAGAAACCATGTATTTCATGAGTTTATGAATTGCAAATATTCAGAGACTGTGGTGTTTCAATAGTTATCTATAGTGAATGCAAAATAACTGCGCGAATGGGTTAATCGACTTGGTCTTATCTGCATGTTACCTTGTGCCCGAACGCGTTAATCGACGTTCCCGCCGTTTCGCGTCGATCAAACCACACGCGTAGTCGTAGCTTCAGTCTTAAAATCACTTGTCAGGAAAAATGCAGTCAGCCCGCCGGTCTCGCGAAAGGGATGTACACCATTGTGGTCCTGAACAGAGTGTTCCGATCACTGTATCCGATGCACTCAACGAGCCGATATCGTCCGCAAAGTCCACAAGATACCTACATGCCAGTCTTCAAGAACAATTTCAGCGTCTCCCCATCAACTATGTACACATCACAAATGAGCGCTCTGCAAACCTGGACCTAAGAAACTATCAGTACAACGCGTTCAGCAGACACTGCTCGTCGCTCCAGTCCAACTGACAAGGATTCTCCGTCTCGTGAACTCAGCTGAGCTGATAGTACTCCGGGGCGAAGTCGTTCGCCAGGTTGGTCAGGAAGTTGAAGTCGGAGGAGCTGTTGCTGTTGTCGGCGGACGGCGGTGGTGCCGCGGTGTGGACAGGCTCCCCGTAAAAATTCCCGTAATTCCCGTAAGTGTCGTTGTTGCCGTCCGCCTGAGCGGCGCTGCCTGGCGGAGTGATGACGGCCGCGGTGGCAGCCGCGATGGCGGTCGCCGTGGTGGTCATGCCCGGGGCCGGGAACGGGTCGGGCGACGAGACGTAGCTGTTTGGAATGTTGGACGCCTCTCCACCCTGGTGGACGTGCAGTTGGCTGGTCTGCTCGTAGTAGGCGTTCGGGTGACACTTGTTTCCGGCCCGATAGTCGGTGGAGCTGGGGTGCATGGGGGGCTGGTGCGTCACGTAGCCCTCGGCGGTGTGCTGTTGCGGGTGTTGTTGTTGCTGTTGTATATCGTTGTAGTAGTGCTGACCCGTTTGCACGGAAACGGCTGCGTGGCCGTGGGAGGCCAGATTCTCGTTAGTCCCGTGATAGTTGCCGGTGCTGGGGTAGCCGTAGGCTCCTGGAGCCATGTAGCTCTCGGTGGACTGTTCGTGCTGAGCGGAGTAGCCTTGCCCGGCACCGTACGCGTTATTGCCCTGCATGCCCCTATGATACGAGGCGTGATAAGGCGGACCCGCTTGCGGGTACCCGTTGTACTCTCCGCTGGTGTTGGCGTACTGGTTCTGTTGCTGATGGAACTGCATGCTGGCGTTGTACATTGTCCTGGACGAGGTGCCCGTCGTCGCGCGGACGTGATGGCCTACCCTGGAGCCCAGCACCTGGTTCTGTCGGGCGTACAGCGGATGCACCTCGCCGGGATACGAAATTCTGGGCTGCTGATAGGTATCTCGGGAACAGTAGCTATTTTGCGATGGCGTCTGCTGCGTGACCGCCGGGACCGCCTGCCTGTTGGGTACTCCGTTCCTGTAGTCGATCGCGGACGTCGACTGGTAGACCGGTTGCTGCTGGAAATGGGTCTGCTGATTGCTGCTGATATTCCTGCTGGCATGGGGAGACATGGTGCCCGCGTTCGTGGAGCCGTGCATCATGGGCGCCGCCACGGAGCTACTGGACGACGGGGAGCTTCTGGGTCTCTGCATGTAGGCCGCGTGGGTAGCTTGGATTCCTAAAGGACTACCTTGCTGCAGCTGAACGGACACCGGTGTTCCAGGCGTGGACGAAGGAGTCAGACTTCTCGTGGAATTCTGCCCGGGCAAGACTGGCGTGCTGACTGTAGAGTCTGGCATAGCTAGAAGGACTCCGTTGCTGGTCACCGAGCAGAGTTCCTTGGAGTTGGCTGACGGTGACTTCTTGCTGACGGAGATCTGCTGTTTTCCCGGATTGGGACTCTTGTGTCCGCTCTCCACCTTCACTCTGACGTCGGTGGACGGTTTCTTCGAAGTCATACTCGGCGATGTCACCTCGCTGCCGTCTTGGGACCTCGAGTCGTCGTCCGCTATCATTTTCTCGAAGGAACTGGACACGCTGTTGGTGCTTCCAACGCTGCTAGCTCCGTTGCTGTTCGCGTTGAAGCCGGGATTGCTGTTGTTGTTCGTCGCGCTAGGTGTGTTGTTGTTGTTGCTGTTGCTGCTGCGGCGACCGGACGGATTTAACTCCGTCACGTCGCCGGACAGCGTGCTGCCCACGTCGCTCACGGTCGAGATATCACAGTTGTGGCAGCTCTTCTTCTCCTCGCTGTCCATCGCCAGCAGCTTCTCGCTCTTCGACTTCTCCATCCCGTCGGACGTCGAACCGTCCTTCTCGTCGCCGTCCTCCTTGCTCAACGTCTGCCGCTTGTGCTTCATCCGTCGGTTCTGGAACCAGACTTTCACCTGGAAATACGACGGAAAACGGATTTGTCGGTCTTGATGTAAGGGTATCGTGATCCTTCGGCAACGAGCTTGGAATTTCTTCTCACCTGCCTTTCCGTGAGGTCCAGCGACGCGGCGATCTCTATTCTTCGGGGCCTGCATAGGTACTTGTTGAAGTGGAATTCCTTTTCCAGCTCCAGGAGCTGCGTGTTCGTGTACGCCGTTCGCAACCTTCTCGGCAGGCCATTCTCTGCGAAACAGAAAAAGTTGCTCTTCAATTTTCGATTTAGTTTCGTTCACGCGATCGCAGCGGTCAAACTTGCACGCACGGAATCTTCCTCTCGGAATCGTGATGTAACAATGGAGCTTTCGGTAACAAAGGGAACTAATTTTTACGAGTTCTTGAAACTTTTCAACGAATGGGAAATATTTATTCTGATTGTACCGATATTATTCGTTTGAAGTGCATATGTTTATTATATGTTTTAACTAAGGCTCGAATATTAATCTCCAGTTCTAAAGAGCATTTGAAGTTGACCAACGAGAGCATGTTAAATGAAAAAAGGGAAACAAAAGCAAAGGATAAGCAGGAGGTAGCGAAACGACACGGTTACTCTCCAGTAAAAGGGTCCCGCGATCAAGCCTTTTTGCGCTATTGAGCCGCTCAAATAGTCGCTTAATTAATGATCATTTAGGCGAACAGAGGTTTAGGGGTGGGTAAAGGAAGCGGTACTCCGAACAATGCAGCAGTTTCAACCCCCCACGTAGCCTGTTTCATCGTTGTACCGTCAAGTTGGCGGTCTCCTTCGAAACTTCTGGCCATGTTCCCAGGACCAGGGTATTCCGTGTCGATGCGAAACATCTCCTAATTATTATCTGGTAAGAAACTTGTCGCTAGATAACGAGGAAGACGGTCGACAGGGTAAAGAGGATGAAGGAAGACGTTGCGGTGCGCGGATGGGTCTCGTGGCTCGGAGCTAGTGCCCTCGAGACATTATAGATCTCGTCAAGGCGTACCGGTAATTTTCCCTGGAACGATGTAAACAATCATTAATAGCCGCGTATCGTAATTACAGGATTTTACCAGGCCGCCATGACGCGGGTAATATTTCAATCAAAGTCGCTGGTTGTTGCACGCGTACCTGGGAATAACTTCGATGGCTAAATGCAAAATTCAGACGGGAAAAACCGTGAAGCCACGGTAATTAACTTGACGCCTTCGATTCGACGATATTTTTCTTCGCGTGATTCGACTCGCGTTACTTTTTTTACCCTCGCATTTTTCTCGATTACGAAACTCAAGTAATAGCGACCGCTGCGTTTTCAATGCTGCTTATGAAAATCGACTGGTTCGCCTTGGACGCCATTTTGAGCGCGCACCTTGCGATTGTTTCTTGACAGGATTGTAATGGTGCTATCTAGGAATGCGGTATGATCGTTTTTTCAAGGTATTGCCATGAACTGGATTGGAAGAATGGAGATTCTTAGAACCAGTAATGTGAACCATGTGTTGGTTATTGAAACTTTGTCGGTTATTTCGTGTGTACATTAGTTCATGTACACTACACAGGGTAAACACGTTGACGACAGGGTAGTTAAACATTGTGTTATTTTATTAAATTTTAGGAGAAAAGGTAAAGTATAGTAGACTGGTTTTACTAACATGGCGTGTGTACGACTTCCTATTCGATTATAGATTACAGATTATTAAAACCGATGCACACGAGCGACTTTTCATGCTCTTTGCGATTATGTGATTATCTTCGTTTGACTGAGAAAACAAAGACACATTGCATGGAAGTCACTCGTGTGCGTCGGGTTCCAAAAAAATGCAGACTGCAGTAGATATTTTCATACATACAATAGCTTATTAACCTAGATGAAGTAGATCACTACCTAATCGATATTACTGTTATTCTACAGTAAGGAGAAATTCAGTGTTCATACTAATAGATTTATTAGTACATCGACATAAACTTTAATCTTGTATCTTATAATCTTAATCTTTGTATCGAACCCAGTGCACTAAAAGTTTCGAAAAATCCTCAGTTTAAAAAACGTCAAACGAAGTGGGATCGGAAGCTACACTCAACTCAGAATGTATTTGTACTTTTTGGAAAAGTTTCAACCTAGAGAATCGATCATAAGAGAATCGCGTAGAAAAAGAGGGAACGAGAAGTCAGTGAAGCGTGCCGTGTTAAGTCAGACTTCGCCTAAACTCGTTTCATCGAAGTTCTATAAATTCGCCGGGGAGAGGCGAATTCGCAGGAAAACAGTGCCGCTAATTTCATAGGAGCCGATGATTTATGGTCGACTGCAGCGTTCCGTTATTGCAACGGCCGATGGAACAAGGATACGTCTTGGGTGCAGAAGGTAAACGTCGAGAGCTGACGCGTTAATAGGCAAGCCGACCTTGACTTTTAAGCGTTATAATTAACGAATCGAGCGGTGAGCTCGATTCTTCATCGAGAAGACAGGTGGTATTGTTGCGGTTTATATTACGGCACTACTTCCACCGTCACTAGGGAGATCATTCAAAAATTTCAGTTCCTGCTTAATCTAGGTCAATTTGCTTCATTTGAGATGATGCTTCTACGTGCTTATTTGTTTCCTCAATAACGGAAACCGTTACTGGATAGTAATACTATTCTTGTACACACACTACGTTATTAGACTTGCTTCATGTTATATTAAGATTTTAATTATATTGTTACATTGAGATATGTTGTTCAGTCATTCACTATACTGACACTAACAGTAACATAAGTTTCAATTTTGTTCATTGTCTCTAATGTCAAAAATTAGAGGATCAATCTCTGGATCACATGATGGCTTGACAAATAGCCCTCTTTAGTTGCTCAAACACAAATATTCATCTTCCACTATTTTCATGAATTAAAATCTGAGTCTATCTAAATTAATAAATATGTGGACATGTACGACTCTCTTAACTCACAAGTCTAGAATGATTTCCTAAAGTGTTTGATAAATAAAATGGACGTAACAATGTGGAATAGAAATCGCGGTTAGCAGAAATAGCTTAATTACATCTGCATTTTGTATTCCATCGAGGCTTGAAAGACTTTAAGACATCATCTAGACTGCCCATATTAAGACAAGTAGATCTCCGACTTGAGTGATTGTTTTAAAAATGACCATCCAATTATTCAATCGTTAATTACTAATCCTAATTACTTATTAATTGTAACTACACAGCAAAAAATCAGTGAACTGTTCGATGAAACAAGTCTATTCACGCTTGATATGCAGACCATTTAATTACTCCGAAGTAATTAACAGCTTAATAGAATTTAAAATTGAAGGTATCGAGTGGACAAAATGCAAACAGAGTGATCAGATACGATGGAAAGTAACCCGTGGCAAATCCCAAGATAGAAATATCGATAAGGGCTGTGTCACTCACGCGATTCTGCACCCCCATCCGCTTCTTTACTCTATGAAAACTCCACGTGCAGACTTAGTCTGGCTGCACCCCTTGTCTGTCGTCTTCCTCTCGTCGCTATCTTCGCCCCTTTACCTTCCTACACCCCATTCCTCCCTTTTTTATCTATCTTTGGACGCGCATCGTCCTCGTTCCACTTCTTCGACCCCTGACGACTCATCCCAGGAACCACCCCTCGTCCACCCTTGGATCCACTCGCACGCCATGGGGTAGTTTAGCATCTCAGCCCTCCCGAAACGGCACCCTCTTTGCCCCTACGGCAACAGCTTTTTTCCTTCTCTTTTTAACCCCTCTCTTATGGTACCATCACCTGATACGCGAGAGACTCGTTGAAAAACAGGCAACGGTTGCGATTCTTCGGCAACAACCGCGTTAGGATTTCCAGGTGGCAGATCGCTATGGGTTGGAAACCGATTGTCTGGCAGATTCGATGTTGAGCGATTGAATCGCTGTTACGAGCGACATTCGAGGAAGACTGATTGCCTTTTGTTAATCGGGAAACAAATTGATCGGAGCTTCTGTGTTATTTTGAAGCTATTTTATGTTACGTGTTTTTCAAGCGAAACATGATACGGGGTACGTTGCATCGAGCGCCATCTCATTGCTCAACTTTAACTCCGTAAATATTAGAGCTGAAATTGAGAAGCTTCTGGTTCCAAATCGTCTTTGAATAGTTAGAATATTAATTAAGGGATAAAATAGCCCGAAAGACGAACCGAGTTCTTTCGATATTTTATTGCTCGTAGTGCCTTGAAAAATTTGGGACATTGACTTAAAAAATTCAGTTTTCATAATAGATATTCCAGAGTTCGAGTAATATTCCAAGTTTAAGAAGGTAGACTTTACGACAATTTTTGTAGCTTTCTAATTGTTTAATCAAGTGGCTATGTTACTGAAAACTAGTTGCCTCAATGCTGTCATCTTTAAATAATTTTTAATGTACGAATGTACATGCATTCTAAAATAGTTTCTAAATAAAATCCACTGTAGTAACATTATAGTCAGTAACAATTCATTGTAGCCACAAATTAAAATCAAAATGCAGAGAATAGTATAGCCTGTAGGATTTGTACATTGTCACAGGAAGAGCATGAATGGTTCAGCAGGGTTGGTCGAGAATCATCCCTTTCGAAAAGGGACGACAGACTACACCGATACGGGACACAACCAATAGGCGTGGAATATCGGTTGATTGACAGGTCCGTCCAGCCAATCGCGAGACCGAAATGCTGATGAGGCCCACGTCAATCACGCGAAACTTCCATCTCTCGCCCCTCTAGCTACCCTTATCCTCTGAAAAGCCCACGCGCTGGATTTGCCGAGTTTCGAGCACGCCACCCTCTCTTTTCTGCACGCTTCATCCCTCTCTTTCGCGTCATCCCCTTCCACCGACCCTCTCGACAGCCATTCGGTTTCAATAATTATGGTGTGGGCCGTTGCGAAGACAGGCAAGGATTTCACCGGCCGTTTCCATGAAAATGTCCATCATACGCACAAACGATAATCGTGAAATTATTATTGGCGTTAGCAAGGTTTAGTTCACGGATTATTGCGTTAGACAGGAGCTGTACGCAAACGTATTAGTACATAGTATACAGAACTTTTATATTCTCTATGGAAATATTTATTGAGACTCCTTAAACTGGCTGTATAATGTATTACTTTAAAACAATACAGACATTAGTTGATTTATAAGAGAGATTGTATAATGTGTTACTTTAAATGATGTAGACATAGGTGGCTCATAGGACAGTCTGTATAATGTATTTCTTTAAATAATATAGACATAGGTGGCTCATAGGACAGTCTGTATAATGTGTTACTTTAAATAATATAGACATATGTGGCTCATAGGACAGTCTGTATAATGTGTTACTTTAAATAATATAGACATAGGTGGCTCATATGACAATCTGTATAATGTGTTACTTTAAATAATGCAGACATAGGTGGCTCATAGAACAGTCTGTATAATACGTTACTTTAAATAATATAGACATATGTGGCTCATAGGACAGTCTGTATAATGTATTTCTTTAAATAATGTAGATATATGTGGCTCATAGGACAGTCTGTATAATGTGTTACTTTAAATAATATAGACATATGTGGCTCATAGGACAGTCTATATAATATGTTACTTTAAATAATGTAGACATATGTGGCTCATAGGACAGTCTATATAATATGTTACTTTAAATAATGTAGACATATGTGGCTCATAGGACAGTCTATATAATATGTTACTTTAAATAATGTAGACATATGTGGCTCATAGGACAGTCTATATAATATGTTACTTTAAATAATGTAGACATATGTGGCTCATAGGACAGTCTATATAATATGTTACTTTAAATAATGTAGACATAGGTGGCTCATAGGACAGTCTATATAATGTGTTTCTTTAAATAATGTAGACATAGCTAGCTCATGGGACAGTCTGTATAATGTGTTACTTTAAATAATGTACACATATGTGGCTCATAGAACAGTCTGTATAATGTGTTACTTTAAATAATATAGACATAGGTGGCTCATAGAACAGTCTGTATAATATGTTACTTTAAATAATATAGACATAGTTGGCTCATAGGACAGTCTGTATAATGTGTTACTTTAAATAATACAAACATATGTGGCTCATAGAACAGTCTGTATAATATGTTACTTTAAATAATATAGATATAGCTGACTCGTTTCTCATTTAGTTTAGTAGAACCCCTACAATGAAATACTTTTTGGTACCTCATAAAAATATTTGTAAACAGTAACTGAACGATAAGTTGCAAATGAAATAGTGTACTCAACAAATGATTGCAAGCAAACATAACGACGTAATAAAATAAACACAGTAATAACGATCTCGGTGTGATGCACTGTTCCCAATCTTCAAATGGCTCCGCGCAAATGATACTCGATGACTCCTCAAGCGATAAACGTTTGGAGTTCCATACTATAATTTAGAATTGAATACTTGCAAATCTTCATTGTTGCGTCAAGACGGCAAAAGTTCACGGGAAGAGGAGAATGTCGAAAGTATTATAGAAAAGAAGAGAGGCAAGGAAAAAAAAGAAGGATGATAATGACGAAACGATGGACAAGAAATTACTGATATAAACTACCGAGGCGAAAGCTATTAACCTTTTGCACCGCGAATGGTTTTTCAGACACCAGAAATAAATGATGCTGTACACAATGCGTACACGTGTGTGTTCGTAAGATGTATCGGGCTTTGGACAAGTGTTACGAGTTTTGTTAAACGTCGTCCTAAATCGTGAAAACAAATAAGTCTCCTCAGGTGATTCCTTTCTTGTCCTTCTTGCCACCCAAGGAATATATTAGTCATCGATGACGTAATCTTCGCAGAAAATTAAAATAAGACAATGTTCGAAGCTCCACGTACGATTCGTACAAAAGGAATGATTTATCGCTTGTCAACATTTTTATATCTTATTTTTGGAATACCTTGGAATTAACGTCTTCCGTTCTTATTTAACCGTTTCTTCTTTTCTGAAAAAAACCGCGAACAATGCGATTTTATGAAGCGACGATGGTGCAAGCGGTAGTTAGTGTCGTTCAACCGTTGTCTAGGATTCAGGAAACGTTTAAATTGATAGAAAGGATTCGGCGATTCGAAATTTTTTGGTACATTGTCTAATTGATTAGCGGTGCACAAAGCAACGAGGCTTTTTTGCTGTTCCATTCTTATTAAATAACTTTAGTAATCTGTTTCGTAAATTTAAACGAGTGCTACATGAATGCAATTTTTCACCACATTCGTACTAGGACCAAAATTCAAGTTACATGTTTTTCTATTTTCACAGTTACTCATAATTTAAGCACAAAATGATGAGAATGTGTTCCACCATAAAATAAAAATATTTCCAAAAATTGACAGTGTGATACATAAAAATTTAATTTTGACAATTCAGGCATTTTCAAGAGTCGTTAAATTAAAAAGAAGACTTGATCGAAGATGTTGGAGCTAAGAGACCCTTGAAGAGATTGAAATATTCGAAAATACAAAATCTATTTCGGTGACGCGTGTTCCTCGACGCGAGCATCGACCTGTCAGTCGACGCTCTTCATTCCAAGACTTCAAAAGCTGACAGTTTGTCATCCCTTGGCCACTCGAGGCAAGTACGAGAGACTCGCGACTATCGACCATGATATTTTTGCGTCGAGTAAAAGAACGGCCATTACAAAGCAGCAATACCTGCTACTATTTTAGTCCGTCGACGAATGGTTACAGAGAGTGTCGTGTCTCCTTCACCCAGGACTTTGACACTAATCGCTTTATTTACTGTCTAGAACCAGACTGTTTATCCTAACCTAAATATGAATTTTCAAATTGTTTCCTAACCAAAATCTCAGACTTTATGAATATTCAAGTTTGAACGGTTAAAAATGAAAGATTGGATGTGGAAGAACAGTGCTAAAATTATTACAATTAATAGGAGCAGAAAATTAACATGATTTTCTAAATGTTATTGTTATTTGACTATTACATATGCATGTAACACATGTATATTACATGTAGGTTGTATTAATATGTCAGTCAAAATCTGAATAATTTAGGTTAATTCGCATTTTTGATTGCAGAGTAAAATTTAAATAATTCACGTCTTTGGATGTGAGTTTAAAAAATTTTTAAATCAGTTGGAACTCACATTGGTTATCATACAATATTCCTATAATAATAATACACTAAGCAAAGTAAAAGTAAAGTAAAATTATTATCCAATGTTAAAGGAATAAAACCGTAAAAAGGGGATGAAATAGTAAAGCAAATCCAAAGAAGAGAAAAAGTTGAATTATTATTATTCAAAATGAAAAACCGTATGAATTCATCTATGGTTCTAAACACTCCCAGCAAAAAGAGAGAAAAATGACTTTGTGAATCGTTCTCGAAACGCATCCTGTTATTTCGAAGACCAGCGAAGCGACGGCCGACGGCTCACTCGCTCGACGAATGACGAGCGGTCGCAGCGACTAACAAGTCCACTGTTATTTTAATAATGTTGGCCTCGAACTCTATATTCACGATTTTGTCCTAGCAACGCTATTTTTGAATCATCTGAACAGGAAATTGTACGAAGGCTAAAATTATCAAAATTGATTTATTACAAATATGCCTTTACTTGCATAACTGAACCTAGCAACTTGCTTCAGAATTTGCTTACTCTCTTCGAATATAAATTCGCCACCTTTGTTTCCTAGAGCTATAGATGAATAAAATTAAAGAGAGAAATAACGAAAATGGTCCACGTTTCTTTCCGGAGATGTTCGGCCAGTTCCCTATAGACAGGTGGGAAGGGTCACATGATGGCCGTCTTTGTAATTTGTCTTTTGTTTCCCCCTGGCCCGTAGGAAGAAAACTTGCAGGGTAGAACAAAGGACGGAAAGAGCCGCTCTATCGACTGACGCGAACAACAGAATCGTTTCCTTCGCCTCTCTGCTAGCTTCTCTCCGTCTATCTGTTTCTCTCCCGCTTATTCGACGTAAACGTATGAAAAATGAGTGACGAGACTTCGAAACAAACGAGAGACAGCCGGTTCCGTGTTCGTGTTTCGTTTCGAACAGGTAGAACGTGGCTCGTCCAGGCTAATCGATAAGCTTTCAATCATTCCGACCTGCTCTTCGGATTCTCAAATGGTCCAGATTAGAATGATACATTGCGAATCTTGGTAACACGTTAAATGGCCCATCGTGTTGATACGATTGTTTAATAGTCTGTGAAAGTTACATATGGCGCATTTACGCCATTTTGGGGATTTTCGAATTATACTGCAATCTTAGTTTGATCGTTCGATGGTGTTCTTTTGGTGTCTTAGGTTTTTTCTTTAGGTTCATTCTTTTGGTGACAGCTTCATTTTGCTATTACTTGTTAAGTCTCTAACAATTTTCAAGATTGGAGTATCTTGCACACTGTGATCACTAGGTCTATTTATATAAATGTCAGTTGGTCATTAACGAGGTTGGAGATTTAAACCTTTGCACCCCAAGTTTGACCAGCAACTTTAAAATTTAATTAAAAAGTTAAATGAATTCTTTTGAGGTTATTATTCCTCTACTAATAATTTCCACTATTTGTTTCACTATATTTATACATCACACGTGTCATATTATAGAATCAGTTAAAAAGGTACATTTCAAGTTATTGTATTAAATAAAATGGTGACTGAGAGTCACCTCTTGAGTACAATTTTGAAGATTCTAAACTGCTTATAGTTAAAGAGGTACCCTGACAATTTTGACCACCTAAACGATTCACTAAATCATTCTCTGTTGAATCATTGGTAAAAGGTTTATCAAGTTCTCGATCCGGAATTTTGGACTGCCAAAACGTGGCTGAATATTCATCGAGATCGTTAGAGTGCATCAAAACATCGGAGCACATTGTTAACCGGACCAAGAAGGTGGAAAATATTTTGTGGCGGTCAGTGGTCGAGCAACGTTCTTGTATCGCGTCGTTAATTGATTATGGTTGCTACGGGCCGCCAGCCATGAAAACATGAAGAGCCTTAGCACCCTTCGCGTTCAGTTTTGTACCCTTGCCAGTTTCCGAGATACGCCTTCGTATAAATCTGTAATGAAGAACGGTTTACTACGATTCACCCTTGGGCCTCGTGCGTTTCTTTCGACGATTTATCCGCCACAAATTACCCGATCGACGCGTACCCCGTCATCAGGCGATGAATAATTCTTCGATCGTTAGGTGGATTTCCAGGAACCGTGCTCGTCATCAAGGATCGTTCGACCTTGCTGCCGAAGTAATTTTGTTCTTGCGGGGAAATTAAGAAACCTCGTTTCGAGATAAACCTAAACCTTTATTCCTTCAAATTGACGAACAATTAGATCTACCATAACACCTGCACTTTGATCCTCAAATGGGTTGGGGTTAATTGTACCTGCACATTATTTCAAATATTTTGCTCCAAGTTTTGAATAACATGAAAAACATGAAAAACATGAAGGTATTCATGAGCTGGCAATTGTAGAGTGAATTAAAAATGTATTAGAATTTTGCAAATTGAATGTGAGTCTTGTTTTGTGATCTAGCTTCTGTGTTGCAATCACATGTATTAACAGAAGACTTTCAAGAGAGGAATGACATAAATTATAATTACATAAAAGATGAGATAATTTTTCCTCAGCCTTAAAAAGTCACCCCTAGGGAACGCAATGACAGTATAAAATTGAGAAGAAGTTTATGTAATGTAACAACGTCTTCTCGAGCTCTAACTTTCAGTATGAAGTTACCTCAAAAATAGCATTTTGATAAGGAGCGAGGTACAGGAGTAATCAGAATCGTCTGATTCATGATGGCGCGACGTAACCTAACCCAACATAAGCACACATGAAATTACACGGCTTAGCCTTATTTTAAAGGTAGACAGTGGTTGAAGGTTCTTTTTCTCCCAGCGCTATCTTCATCAGAGCAGCAAAGTCGGTAACGCCCCTAGCCAGTCGGAATTATCAAGAAATCCAAGCCTGTATCAGGATCAACGTGTTTCCTTTCGAGTCGCTTTCATTAGGGTACCCCTTCCGTTCATTAAACCGGGAGTTCAGCATACCACACGCGTGATGTCTCCGAGCCATAATCCTGTCTATAAACCGTATGCAAGAAGCCCGTAACGACAGGGCGTACCTAGTTATTACCAACTTCCTGCGGTGTATCCCACCCCCTCCGCAGCCGGTCGCATTTTTCGCGAACAGGTTTCTTCCGAGAATTCATGCTGTCGGTCGCATTAGCATAACTTCCCGTGGCTTCGTTTCGTTCCTAACCTCTGAAAAAGGCTGGCTCTCCGAAAAGGGAAAAACAACGGGCGACCGATGTCGGGAGTAGAGAACGCGAGAAGGGTGGTGCCCTTTTTCGTGGCGGATCGAGAAGAAAGGAAAACCGCGACGAAAAATTAATGAAAGGGTAGAAACGAATGAAAAAAATGGTGGGGAGAGAAGAGATCGCGACGACGGTGAACTCGCGAGGAACCGTGGCGCTGCAGCTGCCTATGGCGGCCATGTTGGCCACATGCAACGTGTAATTATGGTGGCCGAGGCCCTTCCTTGCAAGAAAATTGGATGCACCGAACGAGAAGCAGAAGAAGAAGAGGAAGAAGAAGAAAAGAGAAGAAAGCGATGGAAGGACGTGTGTGCGTCAGCGCGCGCGCGCGCGCACCACGCTGGCCAAAGCCGAGTCCGAAGGCGTGCCGATGCAACCTGCAATCATCGGGGTGGAGCGACCACCTTCGACCCGTGCGTGCATCCTCGGGCTACCTCCGAGTCGAGCTACAGACCTTCCAGCTACCTTCTCGCCTCCCAACCACCACCTTCTTTTCCTCTTTCTTCTCTCTTTCCAGGCGTGCGCGTTGCTTATTTTCTTCCTGCTCTTTCTCTATGCACCGCACTTTTTTACCTTACTTGGTGTGCGCTGCTCAACACCAACGATTTTCTGACGATTGTGTTGTGTTGCTGGTGACGAAAGCTGGAGAAAATACACAAGTTTTTACCGTGTGGAGGTGAACTTTGGACATTTGCGAATTTAATCGTTTGGATATTTGGGGTTTGGGTATGGGGACTCGAGGATTTGGGCTTTTGAGGATTATGGTGAGTTAGGCATTCGGGTATCTGGGAATTCGGAGATGTGGAAATGTGGGGACCTGGGATTTCGGAATATGGAGATGTGGGACTTAGGATTTCGAGGAGATACGAGGATTTTAGAGATTTGGTGATTTTGGGATTCGGAGATTTAGGGATTCGGGGATTTGAGGATTAGGAGATGTGAGGATATGAGTATTTAGAGGTTTGGGAATATAGAAGTTTGGAATTTTGAAAATTTTCGAGTGTGGAGATTTGGAGCCTATGGAAGGATATGAACATGTGAGGATCTGAAGATTTGGGGATGTTGTGATTTTGAGACATAGAGTTCAAAGATGATGGGATTTGAGAAGTTGGAGATTCAGTTATATAATCATTTGAGAATTTGTTCATACAATAATTTGAAGATATGGAGAATTAAGAATTTTAATGTTTCCAGTTCTAATTTGAGGACATCAGGATTTAAGAATGAAAATTTATATTTAATAGAGTGTGCATTTGAAATTTGTGGTTCGTATAAATCTTCAAACCTGAAACTTCTAAATGCCGACAATTGATTAACTCAATAATTGCGATCAGTCAATAAGTAACAACGTGACTCCACGATTTTGAAAGTCGTTCAGCATCCCTCCAGATTTCCTCACATTCGTAAAAGCAGTTGAACCGTGAATTTCCGGTACGTAATAATTTCATAACATTAACTAAACTTTCACTGCCCTGTCACCCGTATCTGGGTGACCCACGAATGTCCTCGGTGTAGCAATCTCGGTTATAAATAATCGCCGTAGGTGCTTGAAAGTGCACACACGCATAATAGACGAAGCAGAGAAATATTTCTAAAATAACCAAGTCGATTTATTAAAAACGAAATGATTGCTTGGCAAGACTTTCAGCGAATTTTAACGACGTAATCAATGTGTCAAACGTTCTCTAACCGAGAGAAAAAAAAAAACGTGAAAATCGTAAGAACTCGTTCGCGACAGTGGTAAAGTGACCAAGAGACCGAGCTACCGATTCGAACGTTCACCTGGCCACGGATGCGGACGCATGATCGATCGCGCCCATTCGTCAGAATTTTTATTATCGTTCGCGAAAGCAGACAGAGGCGACGGTAATATCTGACAGCCGTGGATACACTGCTAGAAACATCACTTGCCCGTAATCCAAGCGATTTGTACGAGTCGTCCTCGAGCCGGTATCTAATTACAGGTACGCGGTTATTCTAATCGTGGCTGCCAGAAGGGACAGCGGAACGTTCCGCGATCAATTTTACCTTTGCTCCTTTCTTTTATTTTTACTTCTGGAGGAGTGGGACTAATACCGTGGTTCAAATTTCGCGGGCGAATTAAGGAACTTGTGCCGTTAACTGGTTATTGTGAAAAATAAGGTTAGTCTAGTTTAGTCACTTTTCTTGATGTGAAATTCATCAGTACTGTAAATTAAAAGTATTATTACTTGTAGACAGCAGTAATTATACAAGGTGTTATATACAGGGTGTTACACAGTATAATCATACAGGGTGTTTCATTCAGATCAACTCATTTCTATCTTTGAAAGAATTGAAAATTGAACTTGACGTTTCAGACAAAAGTTGCTAAACAGGCAGCAAGCTATTCAGTAAAGATGTCATCGAGATAACTAAGAGATATACAGAGGAACCTTATAAATTTCTTATAAATAATTTATTATAACCTTGATCAAGATCGAAGATTGTTTCAATCCATCACTACATTTTGAACCCAAGTCCAATTTCCATCGAAGAAAGTAAAAATTAGGAACGGTAGCAACGGTGACATTTACAGCTATTGGCGTAGTTGTACAACGTTGTTACGTTGTTATTGCGTGATCGTTGAATCTCTGTGCATAACATAAGCGACCACGAGCACAGATTTGTTATCGTGACGACGGAGATACGATCGAAAAATGAACCCACGGTGTAACCAGCAATTCACCTCGCGGCTGGCAATGAATCAAAACAGCGGCGTACAGATCCTTCTTGACGCGTACATTTTTCCGATCCCAGGCTGAAACTCGCGATAAATCCTTTAGATGTAATTAACGTGGCTGAGGTACAAGGCCCCTCGCGACGTTCATGCATTTTTATAAGAACTATAGTCGCAGGATGTTTCTTACGTGATTGTTAGCGAAATTCTTTCACTATGAGTGCTTGGATGAAGTTCTGATGGAAGCTACTTGGGTGGTTCATTATTTTTTAGTTTCAAAATTAGTAGGTTTCTGGATTTTTTAGTTTAAGAATTACTAAGTCAATAGGTCTTTAGATCCTCAAGTTTGTGGATTCTTATGTTCTTATATTCTCAAGTTTCTATATTTTAAAATCTCTACATCATCACATTTCTATATTTCTAAATTTCTACATCCTCAAATGTCTGTAACTCCAAACTCAATACATCCCCCAAACTCCACATCTCCAAATCCCTACATCCTCGAATCTCCACATCTCCGAATATCTATACCCCCAAATTTCTATATCTTCAAATCCTCGAATCTCCAAATTCCAAAATTTCCGAATTCCTAAACCCCCAAATTCTCAAATTCTAAAATTTCTAATTTTCCATCTTCTTAAATTCTCGAATTCTCATGTCCCCAAATTCTCAAACCCCAAAATCCCAAATGCCCAAATTCTCAAACCCCAAATCTACAAACTCCAAATTCTCAAACCCAAAATTCTCAACCCCTAAATTCCCAAATGCCCAAATTCTCAACCTCTAAATTCCCAAATGCCCAAATTCTCAACCCCTAAATTCCCAAATGCCCACATTCTCAACCCCTAAATTCCCAAATGCCCAAATTCTCAACCCCTAAATTCTCAAACTCCAAATTCTCAACCCCTAAATTCCCAAATGCCCAATTTCGCAACCCCTAAATTCCCAAATGCCCAAATTCTCAGCCCCTAAATTTCCAAATGTCCAAATTCTCAACCTCTAAATTCCCAAATGCCCAAATTCTCAACCCCTAAATTTCCAAATGCCCAAATTCTCAACCCTTAAATTCTCAAACTCCAAATTCTCAACCCCTAAATTTCCAAATGCCCAAATTCTCAACCCTTAAATTCTCAAACTCCAAATTCTCAACCCTTAAATTTCCAAATGCCTAAATTCTCAACCCCTAAATTCTCAAACCCCAAATCCTCAACTCTCCAAACCTCCAAGTCCTCAAATTCCAAAAACCCCCAAACCTCCAATTCCTCAAATCCAACCTTGTCCAAAACTATTATACCAAACACCATGCCCTTCCCTCATCACAAAAGTCACCGATAAAAATGGAACCATCCCTGTAATTGCCGGCGTTTAGTCCCATTTCGAAGGTTCGGTATCGCTGTATCGGAAAGTAGAAGGGTGGAAAGGATGGCCGAGACGAAGGGTGGTACGCAAAACGGGAGTGGTCTCAGGGGGATGAAAAGCGCCATCTTTCCATTAGACGCGAGATTGATTTTGCGAGAGCTCCTTTCCGTAACAGGCCGACACTGAAGCTTGATGCTCGAGCGCTAATGTGATTAAAATAATCCGACGATAATCAAAATACAAAGGGCCGCCCAATTTCTAACCCCCTGGTAATACCATTAAGACTCGCCACGGCATCCGGGGAAAAAAATAAGTCTTCCTTTATCCCGACCGGATAATCGCGCGTTCTCGAACGATTATTAATTAGGGTTGCTGTGTTACGTTCGATTCCTTTTTTCTGACTTTGGGCGCTTTTTTGCTTTCTTGTGAAATTCAGGGGAATTTGGGCGAAAATTCTAGGTTTTTAGGTTTTGATTCTTCGTTGGATTTAAGGAGAAGCTTAAACAAATAATTGTTAATTTTTTGGATTGGGGTTCAAGGGTTGTGCAAGTGTTGATATTAATATTTTATTATTTTAATGGTATAAGATAATTGTTTTTAGTATTTTTAAATGATGAGAGAATTTTTACTATTTTTCTAACAAGAGACGATTAGTATTGCATTCTGGTCTCGCGATCAACCCCCGAAAGTTGTTCTTGTCTCGTGACGCGGCTGTTTCGCCCCTCGTTTCACCTCGGGGATCGGAAACTCGTAGGCGGATAAAAAGTTTATTTTAATCTATACAAATTTTAAATCCTTCGCGACCGGTCACCCCTCTTCCACGCTGGTGTAAAGTGTCGCGACGGAGTATAAGATCCGCCACCCCCTCGATTCAGTTTTCCTTCGTTCTTGCAGATCTCGCGTCTTCCTGACGCTTTCCGCTTCGATATTCCCTTCAAACTTTTTTCTCGATATTGTAGATATGATAAATATACCTCGCTGCAGCTATGCTTGAAAAAGTACAAAATACATAGAGTTTGAAGTGGTGCAAGTTTAAATATTATGAACAATTTTTTGAACGCAAATATTTTATTTATATTAAGGTGTATTTTAAGTATAATTTTATACATATTATTTCTGCAACACAATTTTGTATTTATAAAATATAAATGTGTGTGTGTGTGTGCGAAATAAATTTTAAATAAATAATTCAATTTTCTATAAGATTTACAATTTTATTTCTGTAGATTTTTGTAGCTTTAAGAACAATTTTATTTATGTAAATTTTTGTAGCTCTAAGAACAATTTTTCGACAGAAGTGTCTTTGTTACAATTATTTATTTGTTACAAATATTTAATCACTCTTCGTATAAATTATTTTCCTTCTCTCAAACTTTAAATCCATCTGCGTCAATGATTTCTATAATCATTTAACAAAAACATAAACGTGATCGAATTTTTATTTTCTTCCAAATTCATTTGCTTCTGAAGAAAGAATTTGACGAGTGGTTTCAATGGAACATACGATTTGTTCGTCAACCGAGATACATATCGTGTCCGAAATATTAGCGAAGGAATTCGAGGCAATCAATAACGGTAGAAACGCGTGTGGATCGGTCCTAATTAAAGGTAGCTCGTGATATTGGTTAATTTATCGTCGCGGCACGTAAACGTCACTTCTCGTTCGGTTGATTCATATTTAGAGTCAACAACGCGGCGTAGCGTTTCTTTGCCACGCGAATATAATCGGAAGGAGTCCTGTCGATTTATTATGGGGAACGCAATAATTCAACGTAACGCGATTAATGAACCATGCTTTGGACCTTGTTTTGTGAATCCCTCTGTGCAACGCTCTACTGAACCTAACGGGAACTTCTCTTCAACCACGGACTTAACTTTTTGCTTAGAAATTATTTATGCCTCTTTGCATTCCTCCACTTACTGAATTTTAAACGATATTTTATATAATGAATGTATTTTTTGTGTACATTCATTTTGTATAATTAGTACATTCATAATTTTAGTACATGGTTAAGAAAGGCATATATGGTCATATTTGTATATTATCGTATGAGAAACAAAAATTTAATTTATTTTCAAAATTCAATATACAATATGTTCATAAAAATAATTTCATGGAACGAAGTAATTTTTTAATATAATATTTCAATAGCAAAATTGTTTGAAAAAAAACGACAGTATTTATTTACAAAAACATGTATGTTCATAAAAATACGAATTGTAGTATGAATTCATAATATGAATTTTACAACATGATATTTGTATAATAAAATTAATATTCTGCTACAAGAAAAAGAATAACTATTTTAAAAATTTAGTTTATTTATTCATAATAACAAGAGCACCATGACATAAAATAAAGTGATCGATTAAAATAAAGTCGTTAAATTAATCACCTATAAAACATATGTAAATGAAGATTCTTTAATTCATACACTTGTAAAGTTTCTTGTCTCTTTCTCTCAGAACAAAAAATTGAACAAACCAGATTGAGCAGCAGGAAAATAAAAAGCAACCTCTTAAAATCAATATTTAACGATGAAACGATTAGTAGAAATGATGAATGCAAAACTAGTTGTGGAAGTATCGAGGATGATTCTGATCTTTGGTTCCCGTGGCGCTGGCAGGCTAGTCAGCTGACGAACACCTAATTACGAAGGGTATCGATCGATCGTGACGTGCCGTGCACGAGACCTCACTTTCTCCGACGACACACACGTGAGAATCGTTCAGGTAATAAGTTTGATGCACGTGTATATTTTCCTCGCCCTATAGGAAGAATAAAAAATGAAGAAAGCTTGTATCCGTGATGCGATGATTACGCAGCTTCGACGATCGCTCATCGACGCGATGGGAAACGTTCGACCAATTAGCGGCGATTAAGCGGCTCTTCGATCGTTCCTGAATTAACTCGGGATATTGAGATATTGGTAACGGTTAATTGATCTGACGCGTGGGTAAGAATACTGGAAGGGTTATTTCTTTTATTAACTTCGTTTCGAGGTCAATGTAGAATTTTTTACTTCTGCTTTGTTAGGCAAAGCACCTTAATAATTCTATGGTTAGTCTTATCGAATATCTTCGTAATATTTATTATTTATAGGTCCAATAATACAAGTAATACAGGTGATTCAATTTTTGAAATGATTAGTATGTCTTCAAAAATTTACCTTTTGGATTTCATAAGTTTACTTCAAAATGGGATATGAAATTATTTGATCTCTTGAGGCAACGACATGAAGACATGAAGTAGTTAATGAATTCAAGAAAATCTAAACGTTGAATGAGTAGCTTGCAAGTTAATTTAAAAATAAAATTTGAAATGTTATGATCCCTTGAGGCAGTGAAAAGAAGACAAGAAATGGTTAAAGAATTTAAGAAAATGCTATGAGTACCTCGTAAGTTAATTTAAAAAGAAAATTTGAAATGTTATAATCCCTTGAGGCAGCGAAAAGAAGTCAAGAAATGCTTAAAGAATTTAAGAAAATACTATGAGTAGCTTGCAAGTTAATTTAAAAATAAAATACGAAATGTTATAATCCCTTGAGGCAGCGAAAAGAAGTCAAGAAATGCTTAAAGAATTTAAGAAAATACTATGAGTAGCTTGCAAGTTAATTTAAAAATAAAATACGAAATGCTATGATCCCTCGAGGCAGCAAAAAGAAGACATGAAATGCTTAAAAGTAACTGGTAAGTTAATTTAAAAATAAAATATGAAACGATCCCTCGAGGCAGCGAAAGGAAGAAATGTCTAATGAATTCAAAAAAATGCAGCAAGTGGCGTGTAAGTTAATTTAAAACTAAAATATGAAATGATCTCTGGCACGGTTAATGAATTTAAAAAATATGTTATCCAAAGAACGGATATCCGGCGAAAGGGTAGGCGCGGTTTAGCGAATAAAATTGAACGCAACCTCGCCTATTCGTAATTACATTTCCCGGGGCTAATTAGCCTCTGTTCGGCGAACAACGCAAATTACGACGCGGAGGCGTCGTTTCGTTGAATGAAATGAAAAAAGTTGAGTCGAAGAAGAGCTGCATTACCGTAATAGATGTAATTCATCGTGGCGAGGTGGCGCCTCTTGACCACGCAGCATTTCCTAAGCAACCCCTTACTCGCTATAACTTATCACCCTTGTCAACTCGTGCAAGCTGCAACCCTTGTGATAATTGTTTAAACCGACCACTGGCCACCCCTTTACTCCAGTCTGACCGTCGCACCGAGAGTGGCGGCTCGTTCGTGTAAACTTTATGTACTTAGAGGCAAGCGTGTAGGTACTTAATTACGATTAAATTACTCCCCTTAAAACCCCGTTGGCGAACTTCGAAGGCAGAGACTGTCCTGATAATAAATCGCTGAAAGGTGCACGCGGTTTCCTCTTTTGGAGAGGTATTCTTTCGAGGGACCTTCTCAGCTCGTTTGTTTTTACTTGTATTCATCTTTTTATTTGTTCCGTGGTTTAGTTAGGGGGTGTTCGCTTTTGGGTCGACTTTTAGCTTGCTATTTGGGGGTTTGGGAATTTGGGAAGTTGGGAGATTTGGGATTGGGGTGATTTGGGATTTGGGAGAGTTGGGATTTGGGAGAGTTGGGATTTGGGGGAGTTGGGATTTGGGAGAGTGGGGATTTGGGAGAGTGGGGATTTGGGAGATTTGGGATTTGGGAGAGTGGGGATTTGAGAGATTTGGAATTTGGGAGATTTGGTATTTCAGAGAGTTGGGATTTGGGTGATTTGGGATTTTGGGGAGTTGGGATTTGAGAGAGTTGGAATTTGGGTGATTTGGAATTTGGAAGAGTTGGAATTTGGGAGAGTTGGAATTTGAGAGAGTTGGAATTTGGGAGAGTTGGAATTTGGGAGAGTTGGAATTTGAGAGAGTGGAATTTGGAAGAGTTGGAATTTGAGAGAGTTGGAATTTGGAAGAGTTGGAATTTGAGAGATTTGGAATTTGTGAGAGTTGGAATTTGAGAGAGTTGGAATTTGAGAGAGTTGGAATTTGGGAGAGTTGGAATTTGGAAGAGTTGGAATTTGTGATAGTTGGAATTTGAGAGAGTTGGAATTTGAGAGAGTTGAAATTTGAGAGAGTTGGAATTTGGAAAAATTGGAATTTGGGAAAATTGATAAATCACAACAACAACCAATTACCCCTTTTCCCTAAATTTCCTCCACTGATTAAAAACCAATAACAAAACAAGCTGTAGAAAGTCCCTCAAAACAATATTTTCATTCATACTGTTTACCCTCACGATGTCGCGTAGGAGTATTACATAAGAATCGCGCGGAAAGGAGCGGTCGTAAATCTGGTCGTTGGGTGCCATAGGGGTGGCTACAGGGTGAGACAAGGGCCGAGTGTCCTTTATAGCATTGTTAACAACTAATGTATGCGGCTTGGGTCCTCGAGACCCTCCGCGCATTTAACATTCTTTAACATTATTATACACATGGCGGCCGTCTGAGCGTTTTCGCCCCAGTGCGTCTTCGTGCCAAAAACGACCCTTCCAGCCCTCTGGGGATGATTTTTGTCGGTTTTATTTAACTGCAACCTGCGAACCCTTTTCCCTCTTTCTTATACGTGGATCTCTTTTTTTTCGTCGCCTGTTGGGAGGCCAGGCACGTTTTAAGACTTAGGATCTGTGTCGTAATTTTGGAGAACAAGTGGTGCTTAATGTGTTTAAGGGTGAGTTTTTGGAGTGCGAAATAATTTGTTGAAAGGTGGAGGTGGTGATGGAGGTGTTTGATATGCGTTGGATTGTTTTATGGACGAGGGGTATGATGGCGGTTATTCATAGGTATACATGTACGTATGCATAGGTATATGTGTAGGTTAGAATTTATTATAAGTTAGGATACTAAACCTATAATTTTTATTGACTATAATATTTTTCATATGTTTCTGAAATGTCATCTTTTGCTTTTATTGTTCTACACGAACCATAAAGATTTATAATTTATTACGTATCACGAATCAAAAATTACCAGGTAAGATGTGAAGCATAAAAACACAGTCCACAAAGTGCTTCAACATTAAGTACGACCATCCAAAATAAACACAAAATGTAAAATAAAAAATAAACAATAAATATAACAAAATTAAATTGACACATCAATCTACATAAAAATAGAGATTTAAACGAACATCTTATATCCATTAAAAATATGAGTCCTACATGTTAAAAATGAAGAGTCTCGAGTGTTAAAGAGGCTCATTTAACCCATGAAATAAAATCGACAGGAAGCAACATAAATACTCGATAAAGTGAATGAAAAAGTAGAGGAACCAGTAAGAGAAACAGAGCGGTATTTAACTCGTAATCGAGCAGAATACTCGTACGGATGACCTGGCACGACCTAACCGAAGGAGCAGTTACAACGAAAAGGGATCCACTTCCTCCCTCGGGCGAGCCAACTCTCCTCGATCCTGTACCATTCGCCCGCTTCCTTTCATTCCCAGCAATATTTCTTTTCGCGAGTCCCCTCGCAGTGTCCTTTATCTAACAAGGAGCAAATCATTTCCCTATTATTTGCTCGCTATCGCGCTCTTATTCCTCCAGGCTTCCTCTTTCCCGCTCATTTTGCTCGCTCGCGAACCTGTCTCGTTTCAACCGTTCCTCTTCTACCACTCTTCTTTATCGCCTCGTTTCTCGAGCTGTACTTTTTGGAGAACGTCCAAACTCTATTCATCCTCGGACACCAGCTACGAAAACTTCTGCTTTCTGATTTTCTTCTTCTACTGATTTTTTTTCTCGCTTTTTGGGTGGACTGTAAGTTTTGATGTTTGGGTTGCAAGGAGAGGGGTGGTTAAAAAAATTATGTACATGAAATTTTGTATTTTTGGAGGGTTCAGTTTTTGGGTTGGAAGATTGGGACATTTGGAAGTTTGTAAATTTGAAATTTCTCAATTTCCACCCTTCTACTTTCAGTAGAAGCTTCGGAAGCCTCCGAAAAATATTGCTGCCACAAATAAAAATTAAAGAACTAGCATTCTAACCCTTAATTTAGAAAAAAATTAAATGAAAATTTTCGAAGGGATAAAACCTTAAATTTCAAAACTTGCTGCAACCAACTTCCACCGATTCACAAAATAAACAGTGAAGCATTTGGTTCGAAAGTACAATTACTTAAAAAGTACAATAACACTTAAAAGCACAACAAGACTTAAAAGTACAATAACGCATAAAAGTGCAATAACAGTTCGAGATAGTAACAATCTAATTTTTGATACAAAGCGATATTCGAGGGACGGCGAAAGCAGGAAAGTGGAAATCGTTATCCGCGGCTTGCACACAGGGGTGTTAGCCAGGAAAACACGATGGAAGTTCGATTTTCGTCCAGTCATGTTTCATCACTTTGATACCTTGTCCCGTCTTCTGCTGCTTATTCCAATTCATTATTTTAACATCGACGCGATGATATCGCAGCATTCGCAGCGATAATCGATAATGGACTGCACGGATGTGTCTTCCACGCTTACGCAATTACGTAACAACGTTGTGAAGCTGTTTATGTCACCGTTCGCCATTTAAACTTCCTTCGATCGTAAAATGGATGGAGCGAGAGTTTGCGCGTTCAATCTTTCATGTAAACATTCTTCCTTCTAACGTATAACGTTATTTTGTTTTCATTCGGTTTCATATATTTTAGTATTACTAGTTTAATAGTATTACTATTTGTCTTAATTAATTTATTTTAATATTTTGGTCTCATTGAATATAAATTTTTAAAATGAATATGGAGGTCAATCTGCGACAAGGTAACAATAAAATCGATAACTCTGTTTCTTCTATTTTATAACTTTTTTTATATATTTACAAGTATGCAATGTATAATAAGTGTACCATGTATAATAAATGTATACAAATTGAATTTATAGTATATTTAATATTTTATATATTGAATATACAGTATATTCATACATTTTCATTTTAAATTTTTCCTACTGAGAATGCATGTACTGTCACAAAATATACATATTCTATAATAAACAAATTTTAAAATACATAAATTTATAGAAAGAATCAATTCGTTGTAGAATATGCTGTTACCCTGAGATAACCCTCTAAAATTCACAGGAAAGCCTTAATATTTCGAACACTATTATTTGAAATATATTTACGAGTATCTTCAAAATTAGTCAAACAATAATTATACATAAAAAGGAAAGTTAAAAGTGTCCTCACATTCCAAGGTCATCGAAGCACATTTCTAAGAAATGATTTAAAATATTCATACAAATTTCTTCGAATAGATAGCCCAGTAATTACACGTGTAAAGTCAAAAATGGCGTCCAATATTTCAAGGACACTAACGTTTCGAATTCGCATAATACTAAGGTCAAAATGCGACAGGTGCCCGAAGTAAACGCGAAACTCGTGTTGAATTATCGGTAGTGGGGTGTTTCGAAAGAGATTCGACGGGTGGAGGCACGATTCCAGGAACGAATCGTTCGAGCGAAGGGTTGCTCGAGTTTACTCCGTGGGATGGAAACACGTAGGTGGAGGTCGAGGATAGGGTATGCATGGCGGCGGAGAGTCCAGTAGCGATCATCAATCAGAAAGGCAGTCAGCCGTCCGTCCGTCGGTCGGCCGGCTGGTCAGCCACATCCAACGTGTACGGAGTTTCGCGCTCGGTAAGGCATCCACCTACCAATTCACCAGTCATGCTTCGACTACCGGACCCTGACAATCGATCCGACCGTTACACGACTCCTCTTACGATTCTTCTTCCCTGCTAATAACAGATGGACAGAAATCCGAGCGATGTAACCTGCAATTCTCGAAACTGATACTTGTGGGCCAAGATAGTCTCGCTGGGTGAACATAAAAAATTGCACTGGTCTCGATGTAACCTCCTGACACTTAAAATTATGTGAGATGCAAGACATTTCTTACTTTTTGGAACTGTAGGTAAATGCAGTGGGTGAGTGCTGTAATCGTACAGCACATATGTACATATTTGCATATGTATGTATGTGTATTACATATGTATGTATTTATATTAATATGTATTTAATATGCACATGTATGTATGAAAATTTAACTATTAGATATGTATACACTTATATAGAAATACGTATAAATATGTATAAATACGTGTACATATGTGTAAGTACGTGTAAAATACATGCATGTATACATTTACATATAAATATATTTTTGATCGTAATCAACTGCAACTGCTTTTCAGTATCCAGAACTTTTCAGCATCTTCTAACATATGAACTGTAAGAGTTCAAATATAGTTCTTCATTGTCATAGTCGTTCAGTTTCAATTTTAAATTGCAAGAATATAAAAATTTGAGAACTATGGTGGTTCTCAGCAATAAAAGGTTAACACGTAACATAAATAGGAGAGTTGAAAAAGTGGTCCAAAAGAGTGGCGCGAAACTTTTGATCAAACAAAGAGTAGTTCGCCTAAAAGTTGTCCTGCGAACTGTCTCTTAACGACGCGTGACGAAAAAACACGGAAGCGGTTGTGTTGAACCCTTCGTGGACTGCGAGATGAATACGAAGCACGCGCACTCTCGCGTGTACAAAGGCAAACGAGGAAGAAAAACTTGCGGCAGAAAAAAGACTTTAGGTGGAAAAACTTCGGTAAATATTAATAAACATACCGAGAATGACTTATTATTTTAATTCAAAAATAGAACGTAACCTTGAAACCATCCACATGTCCACATATTGAATACTTACAATCTCAACTAATGTCTTCCAAGTACAAAGTACCCAACAATTAAACCCATCACCGCAAAGCGATATTGTACATTTCAAAGATATGGGTCAGAACAGCCTCCTTCGGTTAAGGGACATTAACCTCGCGAGCCACGATCTTAAAGTCCTTTCTTTCACAGAAACCACGCTCCAAAAGGTAGAAGAAGATGGAAGGTGCGAGGGTTTCGTCTGGGGTAATTAGCAGACGGCCACAGTGGTGGCGTCGAAAGATCTTCCCGGCTGTGGGTCTGTCATTCGCGACAGGCGAATCCAGAAGATGAGGACCGGTCTGTTTAGAAAATGTCAGGCCACCGGTGAAGAGTCATGCAACATCGAGCATCGCACGGAGTGACGGATAAAAAGGGGACCGAGAAGTTTCGTAATTTCATTATCACAACGCGTAATTACCCTTCAGCCCTTCTTTGATTATGATTCTCGTTCGATTCTTCGAGGGTCTGCCTTTGGATTGGGAAATGAAGGTCATACTTCGTGGCTTCTTGTTCTTTATTTTTGTAGCAATGTTCAGGTGTTCAGAAGTGACAAGTTAGATATTGCTACTGGTGAATGAAGAATTATATACTTCATGGCCTCTTGCTCTTTAGTTTTGTAGCAACCTTCAGGTGTTCAGAAGTGGCAAGTTAGAAATTGCAACTGGTGAATGAAAGGTCATACTTTATGGCTCCTTGTTCTTCATTTTTATAGCAAGCTTCAGGTGTTCAGAAGTAGCAAGTTAGAAATTGCAACTTGTGAAGTCAAGCTACCTGGTTAATAGGTGGTCAGGTTAACAAATCATTCCTGCAGAAATTTCGATTTAAAAATTGAAGAAAGGAAGAGACCTTTGGAAGGTGTGAAATCCTGTCCAGCTTATGAGGTTTTGTCCCAGAACATCCTTTTGTCAGATGACTGCAAGTGAACGAAAGAAGATGAAAATGAACGTAGACTACTGTCACATTAGAGATAACACCCTGTATATTACAGAAGTAACGACAGTTTGACCTAATAAAAAAGTCCACCCCCAAAGGGTCAATCATAATTTGTTGACTATCTCGCGAACCCCGATTCGAAATCAGCAAAGAAAGTCCAGCAATCCAGGTAGCCGTTTTCTGTTTCCTCGTGTCGACGTCCTGCGTCCGCCTCCGGTGACGAATCAAACAGCCATCATAGAAGCCACCAGCGTCTTTTGAAAGAGCGTCGCAACACACAGGGGGTCCGAGGTGGCGCGAACACTTTGATCGCCGAATGACTGGCGACTTTGCATTATGAAGCTAAACTGTTGAAGCCGTTGAAGAAACGCAACGCGGCTGCTGCTACCGTGTAGTCGGGAACTTTTTATCGCGTTGTGAGGCCCGTCACGGGCAACAGGTTTTCGTTGATCCTAGGGGGACACGCCATTTTCTCGATTACCCCTCCGTTATACCCTAAATGAACGTAACCGCGCATTGGGATAAAATAAGAGGGCAAAACTAAGATTTTCGAATTTTATCGGGCAATTGATTAGTCTTAGAAGTTTCAGAAGACGTAAAATAGGTACGTTTACTTGAAAGGTTGAATTTTTATATTTTAATAGGCAAGTTGTATTCTATTGTCTCGTTTTAATGTGCATCGTTTCTGTTTGTAAACGCTGCGACACGATTTGGTTCGAGGCCAAGACAAACCTCCTTGGACGACTGTGTTTAACATTATTTCTGTTCGTGGATACCTGACTTTTTTATTTTTAATCTTGGTTAGCAAGTTCCTAAAATTATTAACGCGATAAGGTACAATAATGACATTTGTTCCACAAACAATTATAACAGTCATCATAATTATAATCATCTTTATGTATTATAAAGAATGATATTAATATTCTTCGACTGTCATCTCCTTCGTCCATGTTGAATTCACCCAAAGTTACTGCAATAAGCATTTAAGCATCAATTATAAAATTCGAAGCTCTCGATCGACGAAATACTTCTATCTATGTGATAGGACAGTGTCGTGAATTTCCGTGGAAGGATCCCTCGATCCCCGCCATCCTGTTTCACCCTCGTAGTCCGTCGTCGGAGGGAAAATAATGCATTAGAAATTCAGATGACCGAAAGAGAAGGTCGTCCTGCGATTTATCAAATAAAAGCGGCAGTACAGTCAAATACCCGTCCGTGTCGTCAGTGGAAGCGACAGTTCATTTTTAATATAAAACGAGAGTCTCAGGAGCGACGGTTCGCGGGCAGGGCCGGGGGCTCGAGGGGCAAAGGAGAGAGGAATCTTGGCGTAACGACAAAAAGAACGGAGCTGATATCGCCGTCGATGTTTGCCACGCTGCCTCGTCTGCGGAAACGCGAGCGGAAAAAAGCTCGATTCGCCGCAGAGATTGCGATTCCTTCGGAGGCCATTTTGCGCGATGCAGTTGCAAACAATTGTTTTCCCGTTTTTCTTTCGATCTGTTTCGCTGAACTTTCTTTCGCGACGATTTCTAACCCTTGTGTCAGAATTTAGATTTACTGTTTTTGAAGACGGAATTTGTGTTGGTTGATGGCTTTTTTAAATTTTCATTTTTAAAGAAAATGGATTTAGAGCTAATATTTTAGGATTAAAGGTAAATTATATAGGCGTTGAAGTTTTCTTTGCACTTATTATTAACTGATAATATGTCGTGTGAAGATCGGATGTCATTTGAAATAATAAAAAATTATTTTCCTTCTGAGTAAACGAAAATAAAAATTCTTGCACGAACAACAATTAATTTAACTACGAAGCATAAATAAAAAATGACAATTATTGATTCACTACTCCCACTAGAACAATGGTGAACATTAGATTAATTCCCGTTAGATCCACAACCCCAGTTATTAATAAATGATTAATCACCCTTAAATCAAATTACCTTTCCAGAGGATTAATAGCAAATAATTGTCCCGAAAAATAAAAATCCAATATCCCTGTGAAAAACTAAAGCAAGTTCAAGGTAATTAAGCAGCGATAGTGTTGTTAAGCAAACAATTAATAATTTGTTTCCATTGTCGCGTCGAGGCGAGTTATCCGTGTCGTCCATGCTCATCCATCATAGTTCTCGTTCCCTTTGCCCTTTACCACCACACGACGCAGTTTCTCTCACTTTTTCGACTCGTATTTTTCCGTACTACTTCGCGAAAACCTGCCAGCGGTTAAACGGTTTATAAACAGTCCCAGTTCGGCAATTTATTAGCCGACGGAGGGTTGCAACCCCGAAACTGTATCGCTAGACGCAAACAGATTCGCGTCTCTGATTCTTCCTCTGTAATTTGTATGAGCTACAAAAATTTTATTGTATGTAATTGAATAGATATTTTTTTTAATTATTGTCTACTTTAAAATATTTTATGTATGTATACAAAATTCAATATTATGTGTGAAGTTTCAGTTTTATATTATGAATGTTATAAAATTTACATTGCAGACTTTAAAAATTTATGTTATATAATATTTATTATGTTATGTGTTATTGTTATGTTATATATTATTGTTATATTGTTATATTATGTATATTCTTTTTATCAATAGTTTTTATTAAACCTTTATCACAGAGGTCTACCTTGAATTTGTACAAAAATAAGAGATGTATCTTTCATTTTGAATTAGACAGGAACATAAGCATAAAAATTTGAGCAGAGAAAGGTTCGCATAATGCAGGATTTTCCGCGACATCCACCGCAAAGTGAGACAAACCATTCTCAATAATAATTTCATGGAAGCGTTCCAAGGGACGTCTATCGGCCATATTTTCGTTCGCAGACGATCAGATCACTCGTAAAAAGAGAATACTGTATAAACGAGGACACGCGTTTTCTTTTTCATCGAATAAACGAAACCTTTGTCTCAAACGGCGTTCCACTCTCTCGAAGCAGAATCTTTCTCTCGAGATGGTCGATTTTGAACGTTGCTCGCTTTCGTTCAGTCTCTTTGATCGCGTTAATGCGAGCAACTGCGGCTACGCTTTCGCTAAATTTCTCCGGCCGGGGTTTCTAGGATCGGTATGAATCATTCACGGCAGTACAAGCGCTGTGATTTTACGTGAGAAGATGGCAAAATGGAGAGAAGGTTAACTGTGAGGTACTGGGATTAAGTAGCCTCTTATTTTAACTCATTGTGCGGATTCTAAACTCTAAAGCACTTCAGAAATGTACATATATTCTACGCAGTATTGTATTGAAATTTTGTAGACACATTTATTGATGGATTTTTTATTGAAAAAATTTTTGTAGAATGACAAGTGTGATATTTTTTAGGCGCTTTAAAATTTTGAACAGTAAATTGCTTTAACTGTCATATGTTCCTATTGAAAATTATTTGATTGCTATTATTTAAGCTAGTTAAATTAATTTTTTACTATTAAATGTACATTTAATTTGAAATTGAAAGCATCAGACCTTCATCTCAAAGTATGACAAAAATTTCTACCAAAACACAGCAACAAAAAGTGCAATATAAAATATAAGTGATTTTGAAAATTTCACAATAATTTAAAGAATGAAGCATCTACCTTCGTCAACATCTTTCCAAAATAATCTGAAATCGAGAAAAGGCGAGCGTTCGATACAGTAGTCGCCGGCAAAGAGAGGGTGGATCGGAAGAGGGGTGGCAAACACCCCAAACTTTTATAGCGGCCCATTTGGCGCAACAACGAGCGTGGAAAGTTCTTTTAGTGTCGGGCCACAGATTCCCGACCGAAATATGCGTACGATTATGGGGTTCCGGATTATCAATTTGTTATACCGTGTTTATTATTTGAGCACGGTGAACACCACCCGCTTCGTCCGCTTCGGAACACGCTCGTGCAGATGCAAAACGCATGTTTCACCCCGTTTGTCGAGCTGGGGGTGGAGATAATGTGGAATGCGTAATGTTGTACTCTCTTCTTCCAGATGCTTGCCAAGAAACGAGGGTGAGAATCGCTGGGAAACGTTATCTTTTCTCGATTCTACGATCTCGTTATGTTCGCCCATACTGTTTGATGTTCTTTGTCTTATTCTTTATTTATAGCGTTTGTGTGGCTTTTGCTTTGCTTTACTTATGAGTACATATAATGTGTTTTGGATTATTTGTAGTTTGATTAGACAGTTCAGTTAGATAGTTCAATTATGAATAGTATGATAATATAAAGCTATGAATGAAGATTCAGAAATAAGAAAAAATATAAATAAATGAAGAACGACACATTTAACACATGCAAACATATCTTGAATTTAAGTTCACCTCGAGGAAAGTTAACTATGTATATAATATACATGTCATTGCACTTATAAAACCAAAAAATAATATTTTCGTAGAATAACTTATAATGTCCTCAGCAATAAATTATGTCGTCCATAACAAATTCAGTATTCACCGATTTGTTTACCATACAAACACTCATACAATCTGTCCGTCCATAAAACATCCATCCGTCCATCAAAATCGACAGAATTGAACCCAGAAACTCGATGTAAAAGTTTCCTGAAACCTTGCAATTTAAAAGTTTATTCTCGAAATTCAAAAGAAAATCGAAGACAAAATCCAATTTACAAAATCGATAAAATGTTGAGAGAGAGTCGTATTTTTTCAAGGCAATTCTGAACGAAACGTTCTTTCCTTGAACGTGTACTTTATCCTGAGTTAAATACGTTCCCCGACGATATCATAGTCTTAAGGACACCCTAGTGCTTCTCCTTCTTCCTTTCCTCTTTCTTTCTTCTTGTCGACGAGCAAACGCAGCGGCTTCTAAGGAGCTCGGTAGCTGGGATTTCCTACGAGAGTTATCTCTAATTCGCTGTGGATTTACTTGCCAATGAATCTTTAAATTAGATGCTCCTTTCGCTACCGACCGCGCTCCTCTTTCGAGACTACACTCCTAATCGTTCAATCACCCTTATCGTACAATCGGCAATTTCGTTTAACTTCTGTCAGACGTTATTGCTAGATTTCGGTTACTGGTATCGCTACGATATTACAGACAGAACTACGTTCTTTGTAGTTCTGTTACAAAGATGTTACATTCTGGGCTAATGTTGCGGATGAAACTTTGCGTTGTGATAATTAGGAGGATATCTGACGCTTGATGATGGGACGCGTGGTGATATAACGCGTGGAAATTGGAAGCGTGGTGATACAATGCGTAGAAATTAGGTATGTGGTGATAGAACGCGTAGAAATTAGATATGTGGCGATAGAACGCGTGGAAATTGGGTATGTGGTTATATAACGCGTGGAAATTGGAAACGTGGTGATGCAACGCGTGGAAATTGGATGAGTGGTGATACAACGCGTGAAAATTAAATATGTGGTGATAGAATGCGTGGAAATTGGATATGTGATGATAGAATGCGTGGAAATTCGATATGCGGTGATATAACGCGTGGAAATTGGAAACGTGGTGATGCAACGCGTGGAAATTGGCAACATGGTGATAGAACGCGTGGAAATTGAGTAATTGGTGATGCAACGCATGGAAATTGTTTGCGTGGTGTTATAACGCGTGGAAATTGAGTATGTGGTGATATAACGCGTGGAAACTGCAAACGTGGTAACGCAACGCGTGGAAATCGAATGATTGGTGATGCAACGCATGGAAATTGTTTGCGTCGTGTTATAACGCATGAAAATTAGTCATGTGGCAATATAACGCGTGGAAATTGGGTATGTGGTGACATAACGCGTGGAAACTGGAAACGTGGTAACGCAACGCGTGGAAATTGAATGATTGTTTATGCAACGCATGAAAATTGTTTGCGTGGTGTTATAACGCATAGAAATTGGTTATGTGGCAATATAACGCGTGGAAATTGGGTATGTGGTGATATAACGCGTGGAAACTGAGAACGTAGTGATGCAACGCGTGGAAATCGAATGATTGGTGATGCAACGCATGGAAATTGTTTGCGTCGTGTTATAACGCATGAAAATTAGTCATGTGGCAATATAACGCGTGGAAATTGGGTATGTGGTGACATAACGCGTGGAAACTGGAAACGTGGTAACGCAACGCGTGGAAATTGAATGATTGTTTATGCAACGCATGAAAATTGTTTGCGTGGTGTTATAACGCATAGAAATTGGTTATGTGGCAATATAACGCGTGGAAATTGGGTATGTGGTGATATAACGCGTGGAAACTGAGAACGTAGTGATGCAACGCGTGGAAATCGAATGATTGGTGATGCAACGCATGGAAATTGTTTGCGTGGTGTTATAACGCATAGAAATTGGTTATGTGGCAATATAACGCGTGGCAATTGAGCACATAACGATACAACGCCTACTGATTCAACGCATTGCAATAGGAAACACTGTGAATACAACGCGTGGTGATTCGACACATGAAGATGCAGTGCACAGTAATACAACGCAAGGTCATTTCACGCGTGACGATTCAGAGCGTGATGATACAACGCGTGTCAGCGCGACGCGTAGCAATACATGCGGTGATTTGACGCATGATGCGTAAATACGCATGCATAATAATACATGATACGACGTGTAATGATACAACGTGGTAACATAACGTGACGATTCAGACACGTGGCGATTGATCGTGGCAATACAACGCGTTTCGATACAGTGTGATGATTCTACGTAGAAGTAGATCTGACCTGCACACGTGACGACACAACTCGTGTTACTATTAACACGATTTACATTAGTTTTTCATCTCCATCAAAAAATTTCAAGGAGAACATCTTATCAAATGTTAAGTGGTTATTTTTTACTTAAAATAAGAAACGTATGATTTAGTCATTCGACTAATTTTTGTATGATTAATATTAAAGTATAACCGTATAAACCTTGCAATATCATTATATCTAATTGCCATACATTTTGCACGATCACCACACGAAAAACCTGCATTGCCCAAAGTACAGAACGCTCTAAGTTCCACAGCACAAAACGTCCCGACCCATCCATCCTTGAAGGATTCAGCTAAAATTTCAATTAGAAGCGTGTTGGAAACTCCCAGGAAAATTTCCGTGGAAGACGTGACACGTCTCTTGGAGGCAATCCCTTCTGTTCGCGATATCTCGAGCATTAAATTCCAATCTGTAACATCGACGTGTCCTCGCAGCACCCGTTGTGTTTCCAGCGGCAGGCTAGGATCAGGGTAGGGCGACGTTTGATTAGGCGAGTTACAATTTGCCACGGAACAGGGTGCGAGGGATCCAGGAACGGTAACCGATGGTTTGTCGGGTAATTCTTGCCGGATACGGCAAAAAAAGCCACGAATCCACGAGTGTTTTTCACGATGGCTTGTTCGAGGCGTCTCATCAGTCACGTCGCCGGCTAGCAAAGCGGAGGCGCCAGCCCAGAACACTCCGGCGAAACGCCGATGTGTCAATTAATCCCTGCATCCCTTGGGATAGGACTAGCCTAGAAGCTGGATTATCATTATCCTCCTTGCTATCTTCTTGCTGGCCCGTTTTCACCCCTCCTCACGGAAACGTGCTATCTTTTGCCACCCTCGGAGGACTGCACGCGTTTCGTCCCCTTCGCAATTAATATCGCTGGTATCGATGCTACTCGATTGTTTCTAATGGAAGGAAAATCGACTAATATTCTATGCTTCTTCTATTTAATTTCTATTTTTTTTTAATACTTCAAGTCTCTCTGTTTAAATAATTCTGGGGGTGACAGTGCTTGAGGTTGCAAGGTTGATAGTACTTGAGATTAGGTTGATAAGGTTAGGTGACTTAATTTTTAATTTCTGGTGTATAGTCCTGTAAACTTGTACTTCTCTGATTTGTGAGGTTATGTTCAAGATTGAGGTTATGTACCTGCTACGGATTTTTGATAATAAAGTTTAGTTCTTCATGTTTCCATCGTATGAATAAGTACGATAGAAGCTGCATTTCATGTTTCACCCTCATAACTACATAAAGAGTTTCACTATCCTAACAATTGCACTAGTAGTTACTATAATAACTTCTACTTGAATCAACAAAGGAGTTATAACATTCAGACAATGTTTTATCGACAGTGTAGAAGAGATGTAAGTTTACTCTTCAGCAGTTGAACTGCACAATCTGTTTTAAAAAACCCCTATGTAGTATTATACATAACACTTTGAATTTGTCTGAATGACAACATAACAAAAAGGAAAGAGATGTAGAAAATTACAGAGCGACAGAATAAAATTATAGTAGTAAAAATTGGGGAATATAGATATGATGTAGCAGTAGCGATGGGGTCGAAGGCAAAACGTGGACAGGGAAGTCCAAAGAGAGCAGCGTAGCGAGAGGACCGGGTGAGTTATGGCCGTCCCGACGCTCTCTCCCGTTGGTCCTGGGCTCAATTTACAGATGATTCCGCGTGTTACCGCCTGGCCAACGGCTGGTTAACCTTCGTGCCAAACACTTAATCTTCCGGACGTGTCCCGCGACCGACCAGCGCGAATCCGTCCGCGACTTTCCACAGATAACGTATCCGACGCGTCGCGACGACACCCTGTAAACGCTTCGAGATAAATGGAAACAGACGCGTATGGGTGGGCAATCGTCGGCCCTAGTGGCCCATAAACTTGCCCACCCTTCTCCATCCTATTGCCAGCCACGACCTTGCGTCGTGCCGAGCGTGCCACGGACCTCTGCCGCAGATTTATTGGTCCTCGATGGGCCGACAATAGCCAACAAGTTGCTGGAAAACGATCTCTGCCTTCCTCTTTCTCTTTGCTACCTGTCGCTTCTGTTTTCTTTGCAAGAAATCGTCGCTGTTTATCGAAGGGATTTAAGGAGTTGAGGCCTAAATGCATGGATAACTTTCACAGTTTTGCTGAAGTAAGATTAACCCCTTCCCGTGCCATTTATTTATCAGATGCGTCAGTCAAGACTAACTAATTAGGGCTATAACATTAAACCGAACAAAGAAAATCAAAATGTTGTGTGCATTTTATATTCAAGGATCCTTGATAATGCAACTTATAGCTGCACCTAAATGTCAAGTTAAAGAGTATTCAAAATTTGAGTAAGGTTTGTCACATTTGAGAAGTAAGAGCGTCACGAATCAGACTCGTCAAAGCATGGGAAGGGGTTAATGAATTTTAAGAGATTTTGAGGTTTATGAGGTTTCAAGTCGAATTGTTAATTAGAAGGCAACAAAATGGAGGCACTCGTATTATTTATCCTTTGTCGACTTTGAGATGACCTTAGTTGCTGAACTATTTAATGTTGCTGATCTAACTCCTGACCAGTGACTTCTGATGGTACCCAATATAAATTAATGACCTTTCTAAATAAATGTTTGTCTACTATAATTTGCAATCTCTTTCAACTTGTTTCGTATGAAATTTTGATTTAACTCGCCGAGGAGCATCTCGATGTCTATCAAGTTAGAGTTTGTCTTCAAGTTTGTCAACTAAAATTTTTGGACGAAATCCAGGGTCTTCAAGTTAAGAGAAGAATATAATACAAACATAATAAACATATTTCGTTCGGTTTCTACGAGTTAGGTTAGGTGAAACATTTACAAAGTCTTACGAAATGAAACAATTTGATGGTAACTTATGATAACATAAACTGAAGCTAAAATTACGGTAAACTAAACTTATGTAAGTAGTTTATCTGATCAATTTGCGCGATCTTTTTTTATACCCCAACTTTCAAACAGTAAATCCAAAAGGAGAATTGCTTGTACATGTGATGCGTACTGCAAGAATGTATTATTAGTTACTTTCGAATAATTCAATTAGCAGCGTTACAGCCGTTTTACCGTGTAAACCGCTAAAGAAACAGCTATATTTTGTAATTTTGTTGATTACCGGAATGATATTGTAATACTGAGTCAATTAAAATCCACGCTGTCAAAGCTTCTACTCAGACACGATAATCGAGTTATTGCCTACAACACTTCCGGTTACACGATACTAGTCGCGTGTCTTAACAGGAAGTTGCATCGGTCATCAGAAGACGCCAATTATTTTTTATATTATCCTAAACTATTTCTAGAAGATGCCCACTGTTAACGAAGAACCATACACATACTCGTTACATAAGCTATCTTCAAAACCTTCATTGTATACTTATTTTAAACATTAGAACTCTAGAAAGTCAATTTAGAACTCATACATTGATCCAGGTTGAATAATGACATACTTCATGAATTTTGTTTAACATCAACATCACATGAACATCATATGAACATACGTAGAAGCGTGTAAAACGTTTGAAGATATTTCAAGCATGTTACTCAACGTGTACCTCACATGAACATCATAGTGTTTGAAATGATTGAAGATATTTCAAGCATTCTAGTCAACATGAACATCATATGGACACATGTAAAAGTGTTTGAAATGTTTGAAGATATTTCAAGAATTTTACTTAACACGAGCATATGTGGAGTTGTTCATATGTTAGTTAAACAAAATTCTTGGAGTATTTGGATATTGCATCTGGCTCAAACTATGGATTCAATGTTGACTTAACTCAACTTGAAAAAGCACTCTGCTTAATACGAACATCATATGATATGTGTAGAAGTGTTATACATGAACATACGTAGAAATGTTTTATGTGAACATACGTAGAAATGTTCATGTGATGACTGTGGCAAGTGAAATGCATGGATTATGAGTATACCCAGGTCAAGCTACGAAGATTGAATCTAAATTGACTCAGGTGTAATATCTAGAGACTCAAAGTATATTGCTGAACCTGATCACATGATCATGTATAACAGTGTCTAACAAATAACCTACTCATTGCGATTTTGCAATATTTCACCAAAGACCCTATACCCATAGTAATCGCCACAAAGCTGCGTTAATCATCGAACAAAAGTGTGCACAGACAAGTTAGAAACATTCGGAGACCACCACAGTACAAGACAGGGACCCAGAACGAATTCTGGAAAGCAGTTCTGGTCACGAAAGACACAGGATTCGTCTAGAGTGAATGGATTCTTGATTCATTCCCGGAAGACAATAATTCATGGTGGCTGAAAGGGTTTCGGCCCGCATGTGTTGGCCATCGGTCTATCGATTGTCCTCGCCTTTCGAGCAACGATACATCATAATTTGCCAGCAAATGTTTACGAGTAGGTTTGGGAAACGCGCGGTTTTCGCACGTGACGAGCTCCAGATGCTTCGGTTCCTCGAGGAAAAGGAGTGGCTGCAAAGTGTCATTAGCCGACGGCATCGGACACCCTGTGGCGAGCCACAATGTGTCGCTGGACAACCGATACGCTACCGTTGGCCTAACTAACGCCACCCCGAATCCTCGGAGTTGTTAATTGACTCGAATACTCGTCTCGCACCCCCGCGACGAGCGTTTCGACCGAAATCAGCCCCCGAAGAATTATCGTGTGGGGTCTGCGGTAAACGGTGATGCGACTTGCTCGCTCAAGAATGATGGCTGTGTGTGCTCGTCGCTTTACGAATGGGGCTCGATCGGTTTCCGGTGAGAGCTTCGTTGAAGGGGTTGCGAATGGAGATGGAACGATGTGTAATGGTCCGTGAGGTAATTAATGATTAAGGCATGCCTTTTTTGCAGTTGTACACCTTCCAGTTGTCTTCGAATAACGGAGTTGGCAATTATTTAGAAAATAGAGATTCTATTTCAAATAATATTTGATGTCTGTTATTTCTTAATACTCGAGTTCTGAATTATTCGACTAAATTATTTTTCGAGATAAAAAGCTGGAATAGTTCAGTCTTTATTTGCAAATTTATTTTTTAAAATTTGGGTCATTGGATTGTTTCAAATAATTTTCAACTGCGTCTAATACAAATTTAAACCTCTATCTGCATAGTAGGTTATTTACTTTTTTATATATACGGCATACTAATCTGAAAGGGGTGATCTCGTATAAAAAGATTTTATTGAAACGTGTAATATTTAATAAATGATATTAGCTGTAAAATATTAACACGTTCCATCACAGGATAATAAAAGCAGAAATCGTCGCGCCTATAAAATCTGTAGTACACCGTTGAGTCTGAAAGCGTCACTAAAGAAAATGGCCACGAAGATGGAGACTTTTGTAAACCGCTTCTAAGTGGATTCATTATTCAGAAATAAGAGAAATTGGAGATTAGAAAGGCACATTACCTATATTTTGATTACGGTTGAACTAGCCTTCGAATTATCACGCTAATTAACATTGAATACGTTCTACTTTTGAGATCTTGAGAATTGTATTAGATAAGGTTTACAAGTGTTTACGGATAAGTCTCGCATAATGAACGACAAACTTAATGACTTAATGACTAAACAACATACTCTCCACCATTTTTCTTCTAGTCTAGTTTCTTATCTGCTTTCAAGTACTACTTATGATTCGAGAAAATGATCGCATATGCAGTCTTAATTTTGATGTTCGGAGGGTAAGGTTCTAGAAATATGCAACGTGATTCTTATAATTATAAAACTTTGTTATGATTATTATAATTAGAAGCTAGTTGGAGGACATTTACTCTGTTTCGAATTTACGAATATGTAGTAAAACTTATTTTTGCGACACAAGGTACAGTTTGCCCACAATAAGATGAGTCCTAGCGGATACTAACAAAATATGGACAATGTGCTTCTTGCTTTACACATATTTTCCCCATAAGTCAACAACTTGTTACAGCTATGATAGATTGAAAAACGAGAAGAGCAGATTTGCTTCTCTGAATCTCCAGAGCTTATCTTGTGGACACATAGTATAAAGAAGTGTTATGTAGAGTACAATAATCTGTTGAATCAGAAACTCTGCATCATTAATCTTCCTGTTGTATGAGTAGTTCAAGTACCTTTAAAAACATCGAGTCAAAATTGCCTAAGATCCACGATAAAAATCTGAACCTCCGAATCGAAACCTCTGAAAGTGCTTAGGAAAAGTTGATGAAAATTCGATCACAGAACCTTACCTTGCTGGTTGCTCTTCCTCGTGGTCTTCTTCTCCTTCATCCAGGGGTACTCTGGCACGTTGACGGACGGATCGGCGACTCCATGAGGATCCATCATCGTGTGGTAGCCAGGATGATGGGAGCCAGGGCTGATGGATCCTCCGGTTCCCGGGGAATGTTGAAGACTACCGTCGCCAGCGATCTGCGGCAAGGCGGTCATGAATTCGGCCATGGAAGGTTGGCTGTTGATGAAGCCAGTTTCCGCGGATCCGCATGTTGGATCCATGGCTGGATGATGGGTCCCGTGCGGGGGCAGCCCGGCTGGGGCACCTGCCCCCGCGGCCACTGTGGCCAGCCAGAAGCCACCCCCTCCGTCGTTCGCCAGGACGGGTGTCGTCGGCCTCGTCTTCGCGCCAGCGACCTCCTTGCCGACGTGGACCAACGTCTCCAGGTGTCCTCCTGGTTGCTGCACGTTACCTGAACTGCCCAGCTGCGCCGATTCTTCGGGGTTCCGTTGCTGCAGCGACAAGGTTTGTTGCTTGCCGCGCATGGAACGAGCGTTCCCTGTCGACGAGATCGCTTCGGGACGATCGCTCGCTCTTCCAAGTCGGTCGATCGCGGGCGACTCAAGGATCCCACGCCACTCCAGTCTCAGAGGATGTTTAGTTCACACCAACAATTGCACTCTAGTTACCATGAACACCACAAGTCATACTGTTGCCCCGTCACATTTCCTACGGATCCCAGTCACCGTAACTCGTCGCGCGCCAGCGACGAGATCTGGTTCACTCTATTCCCAGCGACATCCCAGACCACGAGAAGCGCACAGCACACTCGTATGTACAGCACAACGAGATATCGAGCACAACGCGGAAGCACTTTCACGCGATCCGTGCGTGGATCGATGGGACGCGCGCGAGAGTGGCGGGCACCAGAAGCGTTCCGATCGGCCGGAACCCGAGCAGGCTAGGCTGGCGAGCCAACGATCGCGGTGTACACTTGCCGAGTGACTGGGAGGAGGAGGAGGAGAAGGAGGTGGAGGTGGAGGAGCATGATGGAGGAGCGGCGAAGAAGTTGAACAGAGAGAGGGGGAAAAGAAGGAAGCGAAGATCGAGCTGCCGGTGGCGGAAACGGGGAACCAGAGGCGCAAGGGAAGAGGTGGAGAACGCGAGAAAGGAAGAGAGAGAGAGAGAGTACGCGGCACACGGCGACTTCCACTAGACCGTCGGCACCCTGACGAATTCCAACGCGGTCTTTTTCGCTTCTCCAGTGTTCTCCGTGGCGTGTCTCTGTTGTTACTGCTGTCTCTTTTCCCGGGCGAGTAGGGGGTTCCCGGCGTAGGGTCCGAGTCGAAGCGCTGCTCTCTCCGTGGAACCAGCTTGCGGGAGAGTCACGTGACGGCGTGGTAGTAGAACGGGTCGACCAATGGGAGGACGGTATCGCGAACGAGGAGGCACGGCCCTCCGGCGTCGTAGGCGGGCTGGCTCGTCAGGATCTGCTCGGAGGGCTTCGGAGGGCACGCAACCAGCAGGGTACGGAGCGACTGCGAGCCGCGACACTGCAGCCAGACGACTCTCCTGTTTGCGGGCAGAACACGAGGCCGACTTGGGCGGTCATGGATTCCGGCGCAACTGTGGGCGGGACGCGCGAGCGCGCCGCTTCCCACCAACCGACACGTGGAGGGGAATTTCTCACGTGCTCGGCCACGAGGTTACACTTTTCGCCGGGGGAACGAACCGCCGGCTAAAAGGTAAATCGCGATCTGCCGTCACCAACGATCCTTTTCCCAGTGGCGTCGATTCGCCGTCGCGATGGAATATGCTGTGCACGATGGTGGTTCTGTGTCGATTAGTTTCGTGTATTCTTGTTTATAATGTCCGCAGTTTGGATCGTGCATGACTCCAAAGAAGTCTCGCGGAACATTCGCGTGTAATTGGTCAGAGCGGAAGGGCCACTCCAATTTGCAGGAACATTCTGTCCGATAATGTCACCGGAGAAACTGGTAAACTTACGTTGGTGTTCGTAGAAAGCGTTAACAGGAAAGAATTTGAGATTTTGCAAAGATGGACATTGTAAAAAATATTTGGATAAATAACATATGTATCTGAATACTTCTGTTTTATTTATTAAAATTGATCTATTTTTCATACCACATCAATGCTAAATAACAATAATTTTTGCGTAGAGGTGCGAAGTTCGAAATCGCATTGGCACGTCACTGTTTTAGGGTTAAAATTTCAGATCGACAAAGATGTCATCCTTGTCACACCTCAGGAGAATAAAAGCGAACTAGGAGAGATATTCACGATTACTGTATCGTGCCATCGCAATAGTTTTATAGATACCGATAGCTCGGACAGATAGCTAGCCACAGGCAAACTACTGTCACTTTTATTTGATATTGCCACGAGTCACGATATTGTTTACAAACGTAAACAGAATAGTCATGCGCAGTGAAAATCGCTAAATCGACTCTCGTATATGAAGTTCCGTATAAAAAATTTTCATTCTCCATTTTCGATTCATGCTTGTACAAAAACTTCTCTTCGTACACTTTATGCAAGAGGTACTTAAAAATTTATTTTTTTCAGCTCATAAACTTATTTAATCTGTCTATTAATTTACTTGTAACAATCTATAAACCGAGCAATATAGATTTAATAGTGATTTGCACGGAAAATAAATATTTGAAAAAATTGCGAGATGCAGTTCGAGCATGGATGCATCGACGTGACGTTTTCGCAACGGTTTTCGGATATGCTGGGGGTGCCGGCTGGTGTCACGACGACTTGCCACGGGGCAGTTTTGATGACAGATTACCCCGATCCGCTTTGTGGAGAAGCTCTCATTTAGACAGCCGGTTTGATCGAAAAGTTCGGCACCGCTTTGGCCGGCCAAAAAAATTCGTGCTACTACCCTCGTTGCAGCCCAGAATGCAGATGAACCCCTCCTCCCTCCTTTGACTCGCTGATACAGCATACACTCGATTTGTAAAAAAAATTGTTATTGATCACTATACTGTGTTAGAAGAAAGGTTCAATTACATTTCTAATTCAGAGTGAAAGTTGTCTGAATCAAGTATCTTGTATTTGTGCCATATTTTTTTATATTTCAGTTGCAAAGTTTATCGAACCTTAAAGTTGAATTAATCTCAAACCACACTGTCACCAACTATTAATAATAAACTTCAATAAAATAACAAACCTAAACTTAACACAGTCATTCTTTAGTCTTCGTAGTGGTTCTCAGGGTTTCCCGAGAAATGTCTTGAGAATTCCCTAGACGAAGTAGGCGTCGCGGTGTCGTTTGGTCGAATCGCGTCAGCGGGTCAGAGTCGAAAATTTTCGACGGCGAAAGAAAGGAAGAAATAAAGGGACAGAGAGGGTGAAAGAGGCAGTGGAAGGGCGGCAGCCGACTCGCAACGCGAACGAGGGCGCGGATGGTTCGCAGAGCAGAGAAAGAGATGCCCGAAGAGGGAGGAGAGCAGCCGCCACATCTGCCGCCAGATTTAACTATACATTACAGACACACGATATGTCAAAGTCCTATACTTCATATCGACTCCGCCATTTATTAAAAGTTTCATCGCGCGCACGCCACCGTGCCGTTCCGCTTCGACCCCTTCTTTCTACCGAAAGAATATACGAAGGATGCTCGAAATATACGAACGAAAACTTCTTCCTGGAAGGAATATGTTGGTCGGAGGCGGGATACCACCGATAGTAAACGTTTTTGAATTCGCTACGGTTTTCCGAGAAATTTTATGATTTAAGGGTTCTTATATTACCCCGACGTATTACTTAGTTCGACCATTTTAATTTGTACCCTCATTCGTGATTTTATGACGTCCTTCTTGGAATACTCGACTAAACCCATATGTAAATCCTTCAGATACCTTACAGATACAATAACTGTTTTGGAATGAACATGCAAGTGTCTTTGTTCCCAATCTTCAAAAATACCCCTCGTTTTTTCCTCAAATCATACCAGCCAAAGAAATTTCCTTTTTTTTGCAGAACCGCGTGCTCGAATCTACGAGCGCTGCCGTCGTCTCTTATCTTATCTCGGCCAAGCTTAATACTAGAAAAATGGGATTCCACCGAGGTCCCTTTTTACCTCGACGATACTGGAATTTCTGTCTGTCAGTTCTCTCCGGTTTCTCCGGCTGCCACCGATTGCGAAATGAAGTTTTATATTAAGCTTCGACTCTCCGCTATCCTTCTCTGCGCTCGGCTCTTCCGTCTTCCACCCCTCGCAGCCCCTCATCGTTTTTTCGACCGCCCTCCTCCGATCCTCTCGACCACCCTCCCCGTGCAACCCCTTACATATTTACGTACCGATAGATCGTTATGTCGGCGTTTGCATATATATTGACATCGCCACCCCTGGCTCCTTCCGAAGATGCCTAATATATAGGCTATCGAGTGGCATAAAGAGACTCGTGTACCTTCGAGTACTCTCTTTCCCAGATCTTTAAGAACCATTTTACGCTGTCAACATTGTTATTCTCGTTTTTTGAAATCGTTCTTCCTGTTTTCAAATTCTTCATTTCTGATCATTCTGATAGTAGCAATGATTTGATTTTGAAGATCATATTGGTATGATCTTTGCGTCAACAAGTTATAAATACAAACTTACAAATACAATATCAACTTAATATAATGAAAGTTTCGTCTTCCTGATAAATAACACTCTTCCATAAAAATATATTTTAAACCGTCAATTTTGTAGATTGCAGAAATATAAGATGAGAAACCATAAAGATATGCAAAAACTGACGAAACGGGAACTAAAGAAAGATTGTTAAAAATATCTAATTATAAATAAAAAGGATCTTCCGTATAACAATTAAAATACATGAACAGGGGTAGGTTGAGAGGAGGAAGAGGGATGACAAACCCCAAAGTTTGGACACGGAAAGCGATTTGAATATTTCCTGCGAACGGTAGGCAACAGTGAGGGAAAGGGACGATTTTATTCGGAGTCTTTAACGAGTTCGCCTTCAGCTTGGACGTCGAAGAAGAAAAAGTTCGGAGAAGGGTCTGGCGGGGAATCGTGTTTCGTGAACGAAGGGCGAAAGCCTCCCTTGTGGGAAGCGAACTACGGAGACTCGTTTCGGTGATCCGGTGATTGACAGATCGAACCCCGCTCGCAGACCTTGTCATGCTAAAATGGCGACGAAAGATGGTTTATTTTTAATGGCGGATACGTCTATTGGAAACTTGTTCCTTTTTTTCACGGTGAAGGTTCTTCCGCTCTCGGTCAGATTTTTCTGTTTTCGTCAATCAATGCATCGTTTAATTAACGATGATAATTTTGTTTACAAAGGAACTTGTAAATATTTATTTAGTTTTATAAGTATTTCTGTTTGCGAAGGATGTATTGGACTTATAATAGATGATACAAGTAACAATCATTTAATAAGATTGCAACTATCATAATTAAGTTTATTTTTTAAAAATATGAACAATTAATTTATGAAGATAACGTAGTAGATCGAAAGAAGTTCATCGTAAAAAGTTTATTAAATATACTTACTATGAGACAATTTTCATTTCGTTTATAATTACAAATGTAAGTAAAAGAATTAGAGCCCCTGACGCAGGAAAATATCGAAGTGCTACTGTACTTCTTTGGGTCATACCAAGTAAATACTCAAGATTATCAAGATTAACTACTCTCAAGAAAATCAAGATTAAATACTCTCTGTACAAGATTATTAAAATTCCTCTAACATACCCACAATCTGTATAGACACCTCATGACTGTTTCTCCAATTTTCCTTCGATAAGTCATCGCATGACCATTTCTCTAAAATTCATCATACACCGAATCGATGGTAGACATAGAAAAGAGATGAAAATCGAAGATCCAGAGCAGAAAGGCAGAGAAGGCTGGTTGAACGGGAGTGGCAGTTCTTGCGATTAGCGAGCGACTAGGGGGATGGTCGGAGTCTGAGGTTTTAATTAAGCATTCACTGCGGATGATATCGCATGCCTCTTTATACTTCATAGCAGCCAGATGTTGCTACGAGGACCTTCCTTAGGTCCTACCAGCTACGCCACAGCTCAACGGAAGGAACGTCGCTATTTCGTTTTAATTATGCATGTTTAATTTGCTTATATCCTGCGCGTCGCTGATACGCGCCTCGACTAGACGCTTCTCCCGCGGCCACTCGTTTCTATGTAATCGGCTACGCTTTCTCTTATAAATTTCCCTTATAATCGTTCCTATATATTTTTCGGCGATTTGGGTCAATTTTAAATTACTTTGGAACATGATTTTTATGTAGGTTTGGAATTTGAAGGTTTAGCTTAGTTGGTCTTTGATTAGGGACTGTATTCGAATGACTCTAAGTTCCTGGGCCTCTAGAAAAAATTATGTAACATCTCTTTTAGATCTTTATAACATCGCTGAAATATTATCAGAGTCTTCTAAAAGATATGAGGGGTGGAACCATTTATGAGGCTTCAAAAAATCTAATAACAAGTTCTAATCTCCTTTAACATTCTCTTTTCTATTTTAAACAATATATTTAATGTTATAACTTCACTAAAAGAGACACTGAATGTACCTCAAAGATCTGTAAAGAGTACTTAAACTTCTATTCATCAATTTTCACCTCATATCCTACCGAAACACAATAAACAAGATTTCCTCGCTAACCTCCCGAGCTGATGACCTATCCACCGCTTAATCGAGCTTTTTCCACCTATAGTCTTATCGTTTTTAGGTTTCGAGGCTGGGACTTCTCTCTTTGGGATCCTCCTCGGAGTGACTGCTGCGAAAGAGGGAAAGAGAGGGACCAGCCCCTTGCTCTGGAACAAATCTACCCTCAGTCACGGAGGTATACAGGGCAGGTCTAGGGCCGACACTTGGCGCAAATTGCCCCAGTAAGTGTAGTGCATTAATCTTTGGTTTGGTTTGCTCTCTCGGCCACCGCGTGTGTTGCGGTGGACGCGTTTCTCGTAAACCCTCGACACACCGCACATCCTCCAAACCTTTTTGGTATTCCGCTTCCGTGGTCGTGTGCCCGGCTCTTATCGTTTCCTGACTGCTATTCCTGCGAATCCTGAGAGACATCGATGATCTTTTGAACATCGACTTTAATTATATTTAAGTTTCTCTGTTCGAATGTAAACCATGTGAAGGTAACAAGTTTCTACTTCAGAAGCTTGCTGTTTTCTTCGGGTTCCTTCTGAGATGTCTTCGTGCTTTGGTGCTTTCTAATTTTACTGCCTCGAAGAAAGGAAATTATGATATTTTGAGAATGAAAAGAAGTCGTAGTATATTCTCATAATTGTCGAATCACACGTTCGCCACGTAATAATTACCGTTTCCGAATGGAGGAAAATCGCGGGTAATGTCGAGGACGAAAGAAAGAAAAGGTACACGGGAATAATCGTTAAGAATAAATACAAAACAGCGGCGGATCGACGCCGTTAATTACCCCCCGAGCTCATCACCGTGGCTATCGAGTTCCATTAGCCAGAGCCTGGTCGACGTAATCGCTACCAATTTATTTAATCGAATAAAGAAGGGTTTCCACGGGTTCCCGACTTCCTGGAATGCGACACGGTATTCGCATTACGCAACACCACTTCCGGCCTTTGCTCCTTCGACCAGCAAGCGCGAGAACGTTACGGTTAAGGTGGTCGGTTCAGGACAAAAGGGATTCTAGGGAGTCCTGTCGCTGACCACTGCTCAACAATCCTGAAGGGATGAATGAGTGCCTGCAAATACGTGGATCTCGTTAAAACGGATCTCTGTACAGAGGTACACAGTTACAATTCTAATGTTTTATTAAAATATGAAGTTAGAGTAAGTAGGCTCTTTTTGGATTCACATGTTGGTATAAAAGTTAGGTCAGATTAAATTAAATTTACTTGAGATTTCATGTGTTCTACTCTTTTTAAATTTTGAAGAAGATATCTCTGTATTTCTGTATGTGTAGCTTCATATTCGTAGAGCCGTCTAATATGACATACATTTTGATATACAGATGTAGATGTACATCTTCATATGTTTTACTCTTTTTAAATTTTGAAGAAGATGCCTCTGTATTCCTGTATGTGTAACTTCATATTCGTAGAGCAGTCTAATATGACATACATTTTGATATACAGATGTAGATGTACATCTTCATATGTTTTACTCTTTTTAAATTTTGAAGAAGATGCCTCTGTATTCCTGTATGTGTAGCTTCATATTCGTAGAGCAGTCTAATATGACACATTTTGATATACAGATGTAGATGTACATCTTCATATGTATACACAAGAAGTAAAATGAAGCTTTATACGAGTGTTACCAGTTAATCACCCTGAACATGTTGATAAAAGACGTAAAATGAAACAACACTTTGTTGCATGAAACGTAATAACACGCATGAAATGTATGAATAATACTCCTGAAGAACTTCAAAAGCACAGGAAGAGGTTTGATAACAAAATTTGTAGGAGTAGGTAAAATAATAAGAGAATTACAAATTATAAAAGGTAAAATCTTGATCGCAGTACTTGTCGTCAGAAAGAACGTAGCAAAGGAAATTTGTAATTCTAAGTAGCTGAACGACGGAGTGGAGCGTGTATTCCTGAAACCGCAGGACGCGTTTCTATGGACGAATGACACGCCAGGGTCGGTCGCGGGGCATAAAGGATTCATCGGATTCGAGGAACGCGTTATCGAGGCCACGGCGAGTCCCGCGGGCTGGATATACAAATTTCCGCAATTATTCGTCGACTTACGACGTCATTATATTGCAATCTGGGAACACCAACGTGGATAGACTATGCCGGGGAGTGATTTCGCCTAATATCAAGGCCTGACCGCACTTTGCGATACCGCCGCGTGCAACCACGTTTCGAGCACGCTCGCGACCACGCGATTGATGGAGATCGTGACCGGCGCCGTACTATTCAACTGGCTATCATGAATACTTGAAGATTTTCGAGAACTTCGATCCTGCTAATGCTTCCAATCTTTAACCGCTTTCATGCGGAATTTCATTTTCTACTTCGGTACTTAATTATGGGCAGGTGATGACGAGTGAACGCAAAACAAATTTCATAGAAAAAGTAAAACGAAATGGGGAATTACAATTTTATTTGATAGAAAATTAGCTATTCAATGAACTTGAGTTCATGTGTGTATGTCGAACGTAGTGAACTTTAAGGATACACAAGCATTCTAGGACCTAGGTACTTTGCTGCAGTTTATTCTCAAGATCCAAATATGTCTACCATTTTTATTTTTCATGAAATAGCACGATTCTACTGACTAGTGGTTTAAACTAGCATTAACTCTTTATATCGAAGATTGCTATAGACTGGAAATTTAACGTAGAACATCTTTTATAAAAACTGTGTATGAAAACTATTTCAACCATGTCGAATATCTTACAGTCTGTATCAGAAATGGTCCTCAGCTTATGTCCTCACATAACCTCAAAGTTCAATAAGATGTCAATGTAAATTTATTTGTACGAACAAAACGTTTAAACAGAAGGGAATTATAATTCGAAATTGACTGATCCAAAGCGTACGATAAAACTTTCCTCGAAAAGCGATCATATTCTTATTATAACGAGTCACGTAGGGAGTATCGAGATCGTTTAATTTCTTTCCGTTATCATGGTCAGCTACCCTCGAGATGAAGCAACGCTTTCTAGATCGATAGACAGATACACGCGATCCTGGGTGGTGTTATCCACGTACAACCCCAACTTTAGTCGTCTCATCCCTCAGAGCCTGGTGACTTGCAGACCGGTGATTCGGCGTCTAGGAAAACATCGATATGTTTTCACCGGTTATTCGCGTCCCCTGTGAGTTTCATTTCTGATCTCGTTTGTTCGCATCACAGGTTCATTTATTCGTTCCTCAGAAAATCTTGATGATGACATTAACCCACTTTCAGACGTTAATTTAATGTAATGTAATTCTTGTTTAGAATTCCTTATAAGCAAGAAAAATATTTATATATTTTTTGTATGGGTGTAAAATGCTGTTTAGTTGACATTGCTGAAAATACTGTACTGGAAATTGTGAGACGTTACAATTGCTTCTAATTTGCAGAATATAAAATTGAATAGCATTTTGTAGCCTATTATTATTTCAGAAAATTCGAGTCTTTAATTACTTGACAAAATACATATATTTTTTTTGTATTTTTGTAATTTTGACAAAAAATACATTGCGACAGAAATATATAAAAATACTTATATACTTTTTGTACATCTGTAAATTGCAGTTTACTTGTCATCGCTGAATATTACACTAAAAATTAATTCCAATTTGCAGAATATAAAATTGAACACCATTTGCCAGCATCTTATCTCAAAAAATTCGAGTGCTTAAAAATTTCGCAAGACGTATGAATGGTTTCCATAGAGTTCGAAAGAGTCGATGGTTAAGCAAGAAGTTCTTGCTTTCCGTTTCGTCGGTTCGGTGACGATTCTATGAATGGCTACTGGGTGTCATTAGGGGAAACTTTGTGTCGAGTTCTACGACGCTATGATCGTTCTCGTCGGTTCGCACGGCTTCAACTTTTTCTGCAACGAGTTCTAAGAACTTAAAATTGGTCTAAGCGGTTTGCCAATGGCCTGTATCGAATCCAATGCACTCAAAAAGTATACATGCTCGCGCGAATGTCGGAGACTTCGTAACGAATCGAAACAAGGCGATGCCTTTGAACGCTGTATTTATATTCACGGTGAATTCGGTAGACGAAATTGTACGACTACTTACAAAAAATTAACTAATATTTACTGGTGTGGTCAAGAAGCTCGTAACAGGACTCTACAAGAAAAATAAGAAAAGTCTCTCTCTAAAAAAAATCAAAATGTATGTTAACATTAAACGTTCCGAAATATTCTTAATTTGAAATATATATGACTTATAATGATGTATAATATGACATATGAAATGTATATGATATAACGTATATGAACATGTACTTACTAATTTGAAATTGAAAATGAAGTTAAAAAATAAATAAGCAAAGGAAACATAAATTAGTATACACATCTATTCTTTATTTTGATGAAAATCAATTCTGATTTCAAGGAATGTATTTTAACAAAATGTGTACCTTATAATAAGAAACTTGTGGAGCTGTTATTTGACCGGTTCAGTAGTTTTAGTGTTAACTAAAACTTTTAAAGTATGTTACCTTTAAACAGTTGGAAAAGTAAACAAATAACGAAGTGCTTACCATCTCACAATATGACAGATATTTCGATAAGAATAAATATTAAAATTATGAAGTTTGAAATCTTTTTGACTGGTTGGTGAAGAGTTGGAAAAGTAAACAAATAAAGAAGTGTCTGGCATCTCACTACAAAATGACAGGCATTTATATAAGAGTAAATATTAAAATTGTGAAGCTTGAGTTAAACAAAAATGTGTCAGTGTAAAATTGTTGGAAATGGGTGTTCGGCAGAACGTGGTATAAAATGGAGTGACAGAAGGAAAAGCGTGGAAAAGTTTCGCACGCGCGATCCCTGCACAAATTACCTCTTTAACGAAAGGTTAGCTATTCCTCTCGGATGGAGCTCAGGAGGCAAGATGGAGTGGCCCCAAGGGGTAGGGGAAAGAGGAGGGGGGTGGTATCCTTGCGGAGAAGGTATAGGTCGAGATCTGGTCACGAAGACCTTGCGTCGTCTTCTACGAGACGACGTCCACGAGGCGGTCCAAGTGACAAATAGATGTACGCGGCGACCGCACGATTTACTCCTTGCCAAGGGATAAAAGCTTCCTGACAAAATCCTGCTGTGACAGCGGATCCTGGCGTTTCCGACCGTGTTGCTTCTCCCGCGACTAATCGTCCCGCAAAAACGCCTGCGACTCGAACTTTCACGGGGATAAAAAGCGTCCTGACTTTTCGCTCGGCGAAGTTGGATTTCTGACGAACGAGACTTTCAACTGCGAGTGATTCTTTTTTCTTACTTTAATGGCTCGAACTGTTCGTATTTCATTTTGTAGAAATCGTTCGTTATATGATTTGTTACTGCGTGGAAAATGGCCGCTGTATTCTAATATCCTTTGGATAGGTTAGGTTATTTTTTAATATTTCACTGTCTCGCTTGTATGATGCTTAAGTTTTCATTTAAATCGATCGAATATTGAGAATTTGTTTAGTATAAATAAATGTAACAATATTGTGAACGTGTTTGGCAAGATTTGTCAGAAATGAAGACCTAATTAACTTTCCAGTTGCGTCGCTGAGGCGAAAATTCTTAATGAACTAAAGAATTCTTGGTGCATTGAGAGTTGAATATTTTGAAAATTGACGAGGATTGGTTTCAAGTGATTGATCGAACTTGCAGGTGGCTAGATAGCGTGAAAACAAAGAGTCATCTTACCAGATTCCTACTGTTATGTTTACAAATGTTCCCCTTCTGCATCTACACGTTTTGCAACACAGCCTTGTCGCAGTATCGTACATCAATCGGATCATTAGTCATTCGTCTTTGGAACCGGTGACAACGTTTGTTGGGTGATTACACAGTGTAAAGGGTGTTCGTTTAATAGTATCAGAAAGTGGTAGAGGTCGCGATTTTCTGATATGTGACTCGTGTAAATGAACAGATCTTAAACACGTGAGTTCCAATTAAATTATTATAAATTACATTCGTGAAACATTAAGTATTTAATTTTATAGATTTTACGTTCAAACGACGTATCTAATATTATTTATATAATTTTACTTTTTGTTTAATAACACAACGAAGATGTTTCTGTCACCTAACCTTTCCCAAAACCACTCTCGTTCCAAGGAAATTAAATGTGTCTCTTGATTCCTAAGGTTAATTGAAGTTCGATCGTGTTTCGAAAGGTCTTAACCAATTTCTGGCTCATTAAGATAATGTACTTGACCGTGAATCAATATTTGCTGAGGAAAATTAACTTTTACCTTTCATGCTTCTGTTATAACCTCTTAATTCAGTTAGTATGACAAATTTGTGTGCGATTAATAAAATATATTTTAACCTACATCTAATTAAGCGTTATAGGTGGAGACTGACTGATATTGTTACAGATCGTCATTAAATAAGTATGCTCATAATTAACAGTTTCTATCTGTATAGAGGTGATAGATCTGTGATCTAATCTAACTTAAATGTTAAAAATTTATTGAAAGATCCAATAGTTAACTCTGATGAAAAATAAATGAAGTCAATTTTACATACTTCAATAAACAACATAACGAGTTTATAAACTCGAGACATAATTCCTAAATAAACAATCTAAAATTTTATTCTAAGAACTTAAAATAAGAAACATAAGAAAAATCAAACCGAATTTAAATTCTAACTCCTCCTTTAAATCAAAGATTCAACAACTCCGCATCTGGAAATATTTTTATATCTAAAAGAACCGTGAAAGCCGTTATCCGGACAGATTTAGTTGTTCCAGCGATAATTCGTTAATCTACCACCATGAAATACCCACGAAACTGATCCTGATTCACGTTCGGATCATTGAAGGTGATTTACCGAACGCTGATTTATCGTATCCAGCCGGATACCGAGCTAGCAATAAACTCGAGCAGCCTTTAAATCCCTATTTTACTTACCGACCGAGCGGTTTGCGAGGGGTGCGCAGAAGGGATGCACGGGGGTGGGAGTCAGCCGTGTACTAAATTTAAAAGTAAAACCTCCGCCTTTGTTGCCAAATCCCCGCGTCGAAAGAGAAGGTTGCTCTGCTCCTTCGAGCCATTCAACAGATTTAAATGGGCCTCGCGACCCGCTTCTTTTCGTACTTGTTTTAAAATACGGACTCATATGCGTTTCGAATTTATTTCCATCCCTTTCCTTACTATCGCACAAATCCTCTGAGGTTAAGGCACTTTTATTACAGAAGATATCATTTTTATTTGTCTGAAAAGTGATGTTTTATTTTTGTGTTTCATTCGTTGATCTTCGTTGCAGTAACAGATATAATTTTTATTAGTTTGAAAGGTATGTGATGTTTCATTGTTTTTCATTTGTTGATCTTCGTTGCAGTAACAGATATAATATTTATTAGCTTGAAAGGTATGTGATGTTTCATTTGTTGATCTTCGTTGCAGTAACAGATATAATTTTTATTAGTCTGAAAAGTATATGATATTTCATTTTTTGTTTTCCAATTCTTGATCTTCGTTGCAGTAACAGATATAATTTTTATTAGTTTGAAAGGTATGTGATGTTTCATTTGTTGATCTTCGTTGCAGTAACAGATATAATTTTTATTAGTCTGAAAAGTATATGATATTTCATTTTTTGTTTTCCAATCCTTGATCTTCGTCACAGTGGTAACATAGCAAATTTAATTTTGTTATTGAAGATTAAAAATAATAGCAAATTATTTTAGTTTGAATAGCAACATACTTCAATCTTGTTTAAGAATGAAAAATCTTATTTGTTAACCTCTTGCCATACATTTGCTAGCACGTGACACACTTGTTCTTCAACTATGATCAATTTTACCAAAATTTTCAATAAGCTTCATTTGTTAACCTTATACGTTTCCTCCCTCAAATTCTTAAACAAAAAAAAAATTCTTAACAGCCCCTTTGCAATTTCCGAGATTCACCTATCGAATGAACTCTGTTGGCAACAATCTCGCATCGGTTTCGAACGAACTGGAATAACATCGATCCCATTGTCGTCCGAAAAGACGGGTTCTCGGTGGGCAAGAAAAAGGCTCCATTGTTCCGAGGCTAATAGTCCGTTAATTCCCGGCGTACATTGTGCGCGATATTCGTGGCTCCTCTGGCTTCGGGGATCGGTTAAATCAAATCATAAAAGAATCATAATTAACCGCTCTTTTGTGCCCGTTAGGAGATGGAGGCGAGAAAGCGCCGCGTGGCCTTTCCTCACTTCACCGGCCAAATTGGCATTTCCGACTTTCGCTGGTCCCGCTAATTTTGAATAATACCTCCACGGTGACCCCGCCGGATGTAGATTTATAATCATAAGCGACCTCGAAGCTCTACTGAAAGAATCCCGATTTCGACTTTCTCATCTTTGCTTCCATAGGTCGATCAACCTTTCAACTATTTCTAATTTACTGTTTTTTGGTGTGAGGTTAAGATATTGAAGATTTATTAGGAAGTTTAGAGGAGAGTTTTTGTAACAAGTTTAGTTTACATTTTTGTACTTTTTTGTGGAAGATAGGATAAGAAGAAATCGAAGATTTATTAAGAAATTTAGAGGAGAGTTTTTATAACAAGTTTATTTAAAATTTTTGTACTTTCCTTGGTTGAGAAGAAATTAAAGATTTATTAAGAAATTTAGAGGACAGTTTTTGTATTCGGACTTTAAATTTGTAAATTTGTAAATGACTAAACCTGGTGTTCTAGAAATCTAGAAAAGAAGTCTGTACATTTTCAGATCAAATCTAACAATTTTTTAATATATTGACCTTCAAATTCTAAAACCTTTAATCTATATTAAAGAATCAATTGTATATACCGCATACACAAATTTTAATTTTTAATTTCAAAATCCACAAATCTCCAAAGTATTTCAACTTAAATATCAGCCAGGTAAGCGTTTCATTGATCCCCAGTAATAAAAACAATAAAAAGAAAGGTTGAATACAGTTGTTAAAGTGGCGGCCATTTCTAAGAGCAAGCAGACCGCGCGGTATTAATGTCGGTAACGAGAACAGAAGTCGAGGCTGCTTTGAGAAAAGTTACACGAGCGTTAGCGCGGGCAAAAAGCTAACCCCTGACCGCGAAGCACCTGCCAGACCCATAAAGGGCAATGATATTTTTATAATTGAAATTAATTGCAAGTTGACCGCGCGCACCCTCGCGACCCGCAATAAAAGCGGGGAGCCGCGCAACTGCCTAGACGAGCAAACAAAAATTAAACGCCAAGAAACGGAAAGACGCGGGAAGCTACGAAGTAAAAGAAAATTGCAGAATATCTCCCGAACCTTCCCTTTATAATCTTTTCAATTAAAAAATTTCTGAGTTTGAGTTTTTAAGTTGAATATCTGAAAATTTGACAATCTAACATTTTTAAAAATTTAAAAATATAAAACATGAATATTAAGTGGTATATAAAAATTTGAATATTAAGTTGGTTATAAAAGCTTGAATATTAAGTTGTATATAAAAACTGCAATATTAACTTGTATATAAAAACTTGAATATTAACTTGTATATAAAAACTTGAATATTAAGTTGTATATAAAAATTGGAATAATTAGTTGTATATAAAAACTGCAATATTAAGTTGTATATAAAAACTGGAATATTAAGTTGTATATAAAAGCTTGAATATTAGGTTGTATATAAAAGCTTGAATATTAAGTTGTATATAAAAGCTTGAATATTAAGTTGTATATAAAAATTGAAATATTAAGTTGGTTATAAAAACTTGAATATTAAGTTGTATATAAAAATTGGAATAATTAGTTGTATATAAAAACTGCAATATTAAGTTGTATATAAAAACTGGAATATTAAGTTGTATATAAAAGCTTGAATATTAAGTTGTATATAAAAGCTTGAATATTAAGTTGTATATAAAAGCTTGAATATTAAGTTGTATATAAAAATTGAAATATTAAGTTGGTTATAAAAACTTGAATATTAAGTTGTATATAAAAATTGGAATAATTAGTTGTATATAAAAACTGCAATATTAAGTTGTATATAAAAACTGGAATATTAAGTTGTATATAAAAGCTTGAATATTAAGTTGTATATAAAAGCTTGAATATTAAGTTGTATATAAAAATTTAAATATTAAGTTGTATATAAAAACTTGAATATTAAATTGTATATAAAAATTTAAATATTATGTTGAATATTAAAAACTGTGAAGTTTATGTGTCTTTCTCCGAAGAAAGCTTACATTATCTTCAGTTGTTGTCACATCTGAAAAATATGTTATTTAATAAGATTGCACGCCATAGGCTAAATACATAATCGAATGTCCGTTTTAAAAAAAAATAAACCTTCTTATTCGACCCAATGTTGAACTCCCCCGCTTGAAACAATTTAGTGAGACTAATAATTTGAAGAATCTAGAAAATAATTTCTAGCAATGAAGGATCAATGGCGACCAGCTTCGTTTATAAAAGCATCCACATAACAGCGAAGCAAGTTGCAGCTTACATAACGAGGCTCCATTCCCAAGGTACATTACAGAAACAAAAAGTCCGAAAAATAAAAAAGTATAAAAGAGGCAAGAAGTTGAAACGTTTCTGTGGAAACCCTCCCACGTCCAGCAGGCATCCATCAAGCAAAGATCCAAGCATCAACGGTGAACGACAGCGATCACTCGTTGATCGACGATCCAGCATGGGTGCCCCGTGAGTTGGAAACACGCGAAGGAGAAACGCGTACCCAATCATCAAAGTCGCATTTTCAGTGTAATGGGTGTGTTTAGTCCGTTGGAAAGGGACCGTGGAGGAATGGTGGAACGATCGACTGGCCCAAGATCCACAGTCTCGATCGTGATCGAGCTCCTTCGCCACCAATAATCATCGTACGGCCGCAATTATGGGCCTCGGGCGTCCAATCGGCTCCTCTCTTCTTTTATACGACATCGCTTTCGTTGCTTTCGTTCCTCTCCTTCCCTCTTCTTCGAGGGAACACTCTATTATTAGGCTGTATTACCGTAATGCGACGTCCAGCATGTCCGGGGCCCAGCGAAATGGCTTCCATAATAGGGACAGACGCCAGATATCCGCCGTTTAACTTGCAGCATCCCCCTGCGCGATCATCGCACAGCTAGCCAGTTCGCTTGCTTCCCTAGGGAAAATTCACGGGGAACGGGTCCCACTGTTGCTTCTAGGAGATTTTTTCATTTATGACAGTTGACAGATTGGAGGGTTTGGAAAAAGGGAAGTGGAGAATGTGGGAATTGCGTATTGGATATTTGAGTGTTTGGAGATGGAGAAATTAGGAATTCAAGAATTTGGGAAAACTAGAGATTTGGAGATTTGGGGATTTAGGGGTCTAGGAATTTTGGGAACTTGGGAATTTGGAGACTTGGGAGTTTGGGGAATTGGGAATTTGGGGGCTTGGAAATTTGGGAACTTGGGAATTTCGGGACTTGGGAATTTGGGGAGTTGGGAATTTGAGGACTTGGGAATTTGAGGACTTGGGAATTTGGGGACTTGAGAATTTGGAGATGTGGGAATTTGGGGACTTGGGAATTTGGGGACTTGGGAATTTGGGGACTTGGGAATTTGGGGACTTGGGAATTTGGGGACTTGGGAATTTGGGGACTTGGGAAATTGGGGACTTGGGAATTTGGGGACTTGGGAATTTGGGGACTTGGGAATTTGGGGACTTGGGAATTTGGGGACTTGGGAATTCGGGAAGTTGGGAATTCGGGGACTTGGGAATTTGGGGACTTGGGAATTCGGGGAGCTGGGAATTTGGGGACTTGGGAATTTGGAGAGTTGGGAATTTGGGGACTTGGGAATTTGGGGACCTGGGAATTTGGGGACTTGGGAATTTGGGGACTTGGGAATTCGGGGAGTTGGGAATTTGGGGACTTGGGAATTTGGAGATGTGGGAATTTGGGGACTTGGGAATTCGGAGATGTGGGAATTTGGGGAGTTGGGAATTTGGGGACTTGGGAATTCGGGGACTTGGGAATTTGGGAACTTGGGAATTTGGGAACTTGGGAATTTGGGGACTTGGGAATTTGAGAATTGATGATTTAGAGAAATCTGATAAATATACATAAAATCCAAAAATCAAAACATACAACTGAAAAATCAAACTTCTCCACAAAAATATATACACTTGCACAAACTATTTTCCTAAATCCCGCTATAAATTCATTATTAAATCCAATACAAGCGAAACGAATCGAAAGTTGAAAAGTCGTACATTGGATTCCATAAAAGTTGGCAACGATCAGAAGTTTCATATCTGAAGATCCCAATAAACGGTTAGGAAGAGGTTCAAAGAGACTTCGCTCGAGACTGTTGCTACGGTATCCACGGTTTTCAATATGGAATCGCGCGATAAACGCTCCCCAAAGCAAAGACGAAAGACGTATCTTCTCTGGAAGATAGGGGGAACTTTATAACTTGGCTACGAGCAACAGCGAAACAAATCGCGTGACTGGATCTCGCGAGACATCCGGTTTTCTTGGTCGACACCCTTCATCGTTCTTCTCTACTGTTCGTCAAACAACAGACCTACGAACACGCCTTTCCATTATCTTATATTCTTCATTCTTTATATTTTTCTTTCTTCCTTTCGCTCGTTTATCTAACAAATATTCTCTCGTTTATATTTTTTAACATTCACTCACAATTTTAGTTTCCTAATTTTATTTTTATTTTGGTTCTTTATTGTTCTACTACATTTTTAATATTTATATGTATAATTTGTTATCTGTGGATGTAGTGGATTTATAAGTATAGTTTGTTCATTTTATTTTTATTCTTCATGAATTCATTTACTTCAGTTCAATTTGTAATTTCTCTTTTCGAGGTCCTTAAAAGTGAGGTTATGTTCTTATAGTGTTTGACTATTATTTCAATTTTTTAATTATTGTTTTAGTACATTTTTATTATTCATGTATGTACAGTTTGTTATGGATAGATACAGTAGGTGTTTAAGTATAGTTTATTAACAATATACAGTATCTAACAATTTTTTAACAATTTTCATTTAACATAATTCATAGACGAATAAGTTCAGAGTAGATAAATTATTGATCATTCAAAAAGCTGACTGAACAATGATAGTTTATAACAAACTTCGTTTTATGTAATTGATAAAAAGAATTATAACATTAAAAACATTTTTATTTGAACTCTTGTTAAAATGAATATTTTTTTCATTTGACAAAAACTTTGCCACTCATCCTTTCAAAATAAAATCATTTAAATATTTTGTAAAAGAGACTCTTTATTTGAATATTCTATCGAAATTCAAATAGAGTCCTGTTTCACATAATTCACAGAAGAATACAATAGAAAAAATAAATCTAAATGATTTATCATAGCCGAACCGTGATTATTTGCAAAAGGAACAGACGATATTATTCGGTTGAAATTTCTCTTTTTCATCGGTTCGTCACACAATGGAAGAAAGAAATGAAAATGTAGGCCACCGAGCGCATTACACGTTTCACCACAATGCTCGAAAGACCTTCCCTTTCTACTTAGCAATACCTAGGCATTCGGTAAAAACTTGGGTCCTCCCTATATCGATTCCTCGGTAACGACGCCCGATTTCACTGCAACCGAGATAAGGGAAGATATTCCGCCTCGGTCGAGCACATTTGACAAATACTTTCCAGCGAAACACGATTAACCGCTCGAAACACCGGGGGTAAGAAAAAACGCCGGTGTAAATTTCGCGGCAATTAATTTAAATACTTTTACCATTTGCTCTCACTCTTAATTGCGATCTCTATACTCCTTGATAGCAACCCACATTTATTAATAGTCTCGTAGACACTCGTATATCTATAAATTTTATCATGTATAATAATTAAGTTTGAAGTTTGGATAGACTTGACAAAATATATTTTTTAACCCTTTGCACTCGAAGATAATTTTATTGTTTGAGTTCTTGTAAGGTTATTATTTCTCTACTAATAATTTCTACTATTGTCTATTTACAATATTTATACATCACATGTGCACTATTATAGAATTAATAAAATAATGCTTATTTCAAATTATTGTATTAAATCGAATGGCGCCTGAGAGGCACCTCTCGAGCGCAAAGGGTTAATGCTACAACAAAGAGTCACCATACTATCTTCATAAAGAAAATTTTCTTCATTTGTTTTTAAAAAGAGAAGAATATTTGTAGGAAAAATGATTGCAGTTGCAAAGTGAAGTTCTCGTAAAAAAATGTTCTCTTTTCTATCTTTTCTATCTGCAATCGATGTAAAAATCATTTATTTTTGAACAAGAGTTGAGAGGATAGGCCATAAGATTACACAAGTAACCAATAAGGCGAAGAAAGAAGGGGGTGGAATGCAAAGGGACACAGAGAGAGAGGTGAACAGTTGGGCAGAGGAACGTGGCCCCTTTGCCAGTGGGGGTGGTTAGACGTTCCAGAAGATGGGTTGGGGGCGAATATCGAGGGCGCTAATGTTCCTCGGGCAGGAAACGCCGTCTCCATCCTGCACCCTCTATCTCTTCGCTCGCTCGCCTATTTTTATTCGTCTTTATCTGAGACTCAAGTCGGTTCCTCTCCATTTCCTCTTGAGGAGTTCTTCCTCCGTCTCATCCCCCTCTGTGGTCCTCCTCCTCCTCCTTCACTATGCCGCTTCTCGTGTCCCCTCCGGGTACCGATGCGACGACAACAACATGCAAACATTCTGGTATTTGCAATTCGAATGCCGCAAAACGGGGACGGGAAACCACCGCGAAGAAGCTTCAGGTTCTCCCTGAAGGCACTCGCCTTTTCGAGCTCGCTATTCTATTAGCCCGGAGAGATAAGTTCCGCTTTGCGACCTGCTACGTTCAACCAGACTGTGCTGCGCTTTCTTTTTTTCGAGTCTTTTTATCGTGAGAAGCGATTGTTAGATTTAAACATGATTTTTCAGATTTATATTCTTGCGATTGGGGTTGTGCGATGTATACTCTGTTGTGCAATTATACTCTGTTTGGTTAAGAAATGAGACGTAATTGGAGGGTTGAAAGCAATTTTCAATTGAGTATTTAATAATACCTCTCTTCTTATGCATTTTGTTATTGAACATTGCTAGTGAAACAGCTCGAACTATTTATTCGGACAATTTTACTGATGAAATTCATTTAAGATGTTCACTAAGTTACGTTTACAGAAGAAATTCTTTTAAACAATATACTATATTATATTCTATATTGTGTCCTATATTCTATATTGTATTCTATGTAGACACAGTAGAGTATTTTTATATTAGATATTCGCTAACTTATGTTTACAGAAGAAATTCCTATAAACAATATACTATATTATATTCTATTTTGTGTCCTACATTCTATGTTGTATTTTATGTAGACACAGTAGAATATTTTTATATTAGATATTCGCTAACTTACGTTCACAGAAGAAATTCTTGTAAACAATATACTATATTATATTCAATATTGTGTCCTACATTCTATATTGTACTCTATGTAGACACAGTGGAGTATTTTTATATTAGATATTCGCTAACCTACGTTCACAGAAGAAATTCCTATAAACAACATATTACATTATATTCTATATTTTATACTGTATTTTATGCAGACACAGTGCAGGATTTTTAAACAGATACAATTCTGAACAATTCTCAACAGAACAAGTCTGATTAAGCAAGATAACCCCGAGCGAAGTTCAGTTTTCTCTCCTTGTACTCAAGGTTGTATTGTAGTCAATTAGCATTGTTATTTTAAACAATTTCTCATCAACCGCGATACGATCACCGAGGAAGATGCATTCAACGTGTCCCGTTGTTGAAAGATGCCCGACTCGATACCAGGAACACAAGAGGGCTTAAATCGCTTTATAACCGCGTGATTATACAACGAAGAAGGCAGATGCGTGCATTAAAAATTCGCAGTCATTTAACATCGAAATCCATGATTATAACGTCGATACAGGGATAGCCCTCGGCCAGAAAAATAAAGACATCTGCCCTGATCCTGATGAGAATCGCGGCGAAGGGCCGAGCAAAAATTGACTGGTTAAACGTTGGGTTCTGCGAGAAAAAATCGCGAGCAGATGCCGTGGCTTAACAAACCCCATTTGTATAATCGTCAAATTCTTGACGGTTTGTGCTGCAACCATTGCTCTTCCACTTGAGAAGTACTTAGGACATCACTTTTGTTTGTGTATTTATAGTTCATGTATACTAAAGGTACACATGTGAGTATTCGTGAAGAGTTTAGGTCTTTTGAATGTTCGTAAAATATTAAAGCTACATGAATAACAATTGCATCTGGCATTGATATTGATATTAAAATTGAGAAAGTTTAATAGAAATTCAACACTAATTAAAATTCAACGCTAGCCACATGATGTGCATGTGTGATAATACATATGTGATGCATAGAACCTATTGCAACCACGTATGTGAACATATAACACATTAGAATTTTCCACTTGAACATACAACTTATCTATATAAAAATAATTATCTATCCACAAAATAATTACTCTAAATCAAGAAAAAATTGAAATTCAATTCCGAGAGTCACAAAGAGTCCTGTATGATAGTCAGAGAACAGTATGTTTGAAATCACAGGAACTCGAGCATGAGAAGACGATGTAGACGGTTGTCAACGTGTCTGCTCGTTAGTGCAATGACTATCCGTGGACAACGTTATCTAAAATCGCGAACGAGTCAGTTAATAATCTCCTTTTCGGCATCATGCGTGCAATACGCGCGTGTGTGACTCGGGGTTGGTATATAATTACGAGTATATCATCGTGGGGTTGTTCGGTCGGTAGAAACAAGTGGAGTTACTTGTTAGTCGAGTAATTTCAGTCCGTCAAGGACCAAAAAGCGCACACAAGATCGTCAGATAACGTTACTGGCTAATGACGAGTTCTGACGGGCTCGCGTTCATTCTAAGCGCGATGAAAATTACTTAAAATAATTAAAAAGTTGGTACAAGTTTTGGATATTCACCAATTGCAATTTTTGGATGTTAAAAGCAATCATTGTATTTCGGTAGTTAACGTTGATGTTGAACATTAATGAATTTATGAAGTTCTGCATTAACTACGTCATAGATAGATGACGATGTCTATATGATAGTATCGTCTTCTACGTTATTTTGGATATTTTTATCATCTTCATTGTACGAACCTATATTTGTAGGTTATTCCTCTTCGTACATCTCGATTATCTCGTTAAGATAAAAAAATACAGAAATGTAATATTGTGTTTGATACGGTAATACATTGAAGATGAAAGAAAACCTGGAGGTAATTTAAGACTGCAGAGGAAGCATTCGGTCATATATTGGGACATGAACCGCCATAGCAGGATACAGTGACCTTTGAAAGAAAGCACGTAGCAGCGTGAAACTTTTACCCTCTTTTCGAAAGTTGAAACAAAGTCGGCTCGCGTGACCAGAAGGCGTGCCACGTGGTACCCAACGCGACCAATCGGCTTCAAGAGGCGATACATGAAGGTGCACCTTTGATGTTCCCAGTCACGTGACCCAAGAACCAGCCTCGATATCAATTCGTGACACGCTAAGTACGCGATCGCGTGCTAAGTCCTGTTTCGCGGCGGTGGTGGAGTTTTAAGGACAACGCTTCCAACTTACACCCCTTTTCCAACCCCCCTCGGTAGATCGTTGAAAACCGTCGTACAGGTAGTCGTTAACGATTTTCTCCTTAATCGCCTCGGCCAATTTTTTGGGTAGATTCGAGCCGGATAGCGGATCGGGTGTCAGCCATGTTAGACCGTTATCGTCTTCGTCGTAGGCAGACTTCTATAATTTCGTATCACGAAATTTCGTGTTTTATTCTCGAAACGTGGGGCTATTTGGGTTATGAAGGTTTAGGGAGATATCGATGGGGTGATTATCGAACACACTGCTGGTTTTTTTTCGTCCGTGTAATTTTACGTATCCACTGTTCCACGTAAATTCTAGTATATGTGCATGTTTCTGATAACAACGGTAATTAATATTGGTTCACATGTGAATGTCGCGAGCAATATGACGTTTTTGAGGAATATTCACTGTTCTTATGTTTTTGGAATATGCTTTATGGAGAACGATTAACATACTTACATAAATGAGATCGTTTATGTAGGGTATCCATACAGTAGCAGTGTATACTTGTTACTTAACCTTATATGTTTCATTTCAACATATAATATGGTCCTTATACGTTCCATCTAAGCTGAACATCTAAATTATTTTTACAAACAGCAACACTATGAACATATTCTCTATGGAGTCTATTTTCCAACATATGAATATAAATTAAAATTCAAGTCTGTCTAAATAATCAAATACTATAACAACAGCAGAAAAGAAGTATCGTATCAAATGTCTGTAACCGAAAGAGTGAAAAGTACGCGTTGTCATGGCCATGGAACAAACTATTGTCCGAACGCAGCAATCGATTCGAATGGCTTTCTTTCGATGGGCAACGGACAATCGCGATCAATCGCGAGATAAATCGTGCATGATCATCCATAAGTGGTTACGCTTTCGATAGTGTCAACAGGAACAAGTTGTTAGGTTGGAGGGGCAGCCTCGCGCGTCAGGCCCACCCCAGGATTCCGGAGCGTTCGTGATGGATGATCGCAGATATGGTGAAAAATGGTGATGGATGAAATCTCGTCGGCTATAAACATTGACGGAATCTGTTAGGTGAATCGTAATAAGTTATCCCGCTGCGCGTCTTAATAAAACAGACGTTTCGCGAGCTATCGACCTGGCGAAAATTCTGTCTCGCCTATCGGTCGATTCATTTAAAACCGATTTGTAAACCTACCGAATCGAACTCTATTTCTATGCGAAACATATTCAAATAATCCAATACAAGGATATTTTCATATACATATCTTAAATTGTATCGCATTATTTTACTTTATACGGGGTGGACAAAAATCATGAACAAATTGGGAATCGCAATAATCATTTTACTCGTTGATTATTCTTATAGAATTTTTGCAACAAGTTTGTAGAATGAAACTGTTATTAGATTATAGAGTTTCTCGCAGCTTATCGTTTAAAACAATTGAATATAGAAATTTTTTAGTGCTGTACTGATTTTTGATACGCTAACACCTAAACGTGTCTATATACAAAACTTTATATTATATAAAAAAATTCTGGTATTCATATACGAGGTGTGACACAAAAGTAACGAGACTAGTCCAATAAATCATTGTACCTGCAGAATCAGTTCTCCGTGACATTATCACCTTCAAAGTAGTCCCCTTCAGCATTCACACACTTATGCATTCGGCGCTGCTATTGCTGGTAACAATTCTAGAACGAGGTTTTTGGAAGTCCTTTCGGACGATTCTCCGTTTTTGCCTGAACCTCTTCAACTGAGGTGAAATGGGTTCCCTTTAAGCAAAATTTAACTTTAGGAAATAAAAAAAAGTCGCATGAAGCCAAATCAGGCGAATAAGGAGGATTCCCTATCACAATAATAATTTTGCTGGTCAGAAACTGCTTGACAGATAGTGCCGTGTGAGCGGGTGCTTTGTCCCGGAGCAACAGCCATCCATCGCTTCACAACTGTGGCCTTTTTTTCCTAATTTTTTCACGAAGTCTTTTTAGTATTTCAATGTAATAGTGTTAGTTAACAGTCCGACCACTGGGAGACCACTCAATCATTACAATTCCATTATTGTCGAATTTTGATTTTGACATGCGTTCTTTTTTGGATTTTGGGGTTCCTGAAGACTTCCATTGCATCGACTGGCGCTTACTTTGTGAGTCATAGGTAAAAATACATGTCTCATAACATGTTACAACAGATTTCAACAAATTTTACAAGAAACTTGATGTTTATTCGCTGTTCGGTTTTTACGTTAGACATTTTTCCGGCAGAATGCAGTTGCACGTGTTCACTAAATAACGCAATATTTCCAAATGGTATGACCGTTTCAATCGAAATTGGCAACATGGATAGAGGAGGTATGTGGGATGATGCCACAAAAATAATTGCTGCTAATTCCATTGTTTTTTCAAGTTACAGACCTAGTCTCGTTACTTTTGTGTCACACCTCGTATAACATATCTCTCTTAGTTTTACTTGCAGACTTCGAACATCAAGTAATTTTGGACATCACTGCATAAATGAAAATAGGACAAACACGTACAGTAATATTATTTAAATTTGATTTCACATATGTTCAACAGGGAATAGCCAGCATAATTCGAGTGGGGATTAAAAAATTTAGCAAATGAAGGTCGGTAAGAAAAATGTAAAGATACTCAACAAGCCTAACGAGCTTAAGAGACCGCGATCGAAGCGGGGTCGCAATTCGCGGTTCGACGAACGAACGATGCGAGATGATGCTGGCAAAAAGTCCGCAAGGGCGGACGAGATTTGATTCCCGGTGACGTATTAAATGTGTGGTAGCAGCCAGTGGTGTCAGGGGGATTGCTTTAATCAGTAGATTAATTCGTCATGGCCTCCGCCGCGTAGCAACGTCCTTTGTCGGCTGCCCGTAAAATATGAGCCAACGTACATAATCAACTATTTGTGGTAATGAATATTATGCGGCCGGCGCGCGTGTCATTAATAACCTCCGTGGCCGTACCGCGTAATCTGCTTTTTTTCCTCCGCTTCTGAGCGTGCATTATGCGCGCGTGTGAGCGCTCTGTGCGCCAAAATCGCGGAAAAAAACTGTGCTTTGCATGCCTGCGTGTTTCTGATGATAGCCTGCCTCGATAAGAAACACCGCATTCCTCCGCCTGGAACCCTTCAAGCTTCACCTCGGAACTTTACTTACAGAAACCTGTACTTTTATATTTTACCGAAGACCAAGTATTACCACCTTATTAAAGATAAACATATTACAAGCTGAGGCTTATAAACATTTACCAAGCAAACTAATCAAATTGTACAATTTAAAAATCCTCCACATGGCTACTTTGACCAAACAGCCCTCTTGCGAAACTCCCTCTATGTTAAACTCCCTCTATGTTAAACTCCCTCTATGTTCAACTCCCTCTACGTTAAACTCCCTCTATTAATGATTAACTTTGTCAAGATGCGAAAAGAAAGCTCCCCAAAATAAATTCACTTAAAAAGCTATCGATAACGAAGAAAGGTATCAGAAAAACAAAGACACGCGCAAATCCCGCGAGCAAACAATTCATCAACGAACAGTGGCCACGGTGCAGAGGGTTGTTTGTACGGCGTGCATGGGTGAAGGACGGAAGCAGCCACGGGCCGCAGACACACACGCGTCCACACAAACGGAGAGCGAAGGAAAAGGGCTGGAGGACCGTCCGACGCAGTATTTCTTGTCGGTCCACGCTGTATGCTCCCTGGTCAAACAGTGTGTCGCCTTTGGTATTTATCGGGCAAGTTCTCACCTCGGGCTCATTTGTCTTTTCGCCGCGGGGAGTTGTCCAGGAGGGGTTAAACCGAGAGGTGAGAGTTTCGTGGCAGGGAAAGAGAGCCACGATCTCCGAAAGCTCGCCAACCTGATCCCTCTGGCTGGTTATTCACTTGCCAGTTTCAACGAGGGTTGTTACTCCAAAGCTGTTCTCACTTATGTTTCAGTGCGACAGCAAGGTTACGTATGATACGAAGTCGATGGCGATGTGAATTTCTGTTTTGGAACTTTTGGTTGATTTTTCAGGACCTTATTGTTGTAGTGTTTAATTATAATGGCTGGTTATTCACTTGTTATCAGTCTCAAGGAGGGTTATTATTCCGAAACTGTTTTCACTTTATTTGTGTTTTGATCGTTGAGACAGGAAGGTTACATATGATACGAAGTCGATAATGATACATGATGTGAATTTCTGTTTTGGAATTTTTGGTTGATTTTTTAGGACCTTACTATTGTGGTGTTTAATTATAATGGCTGGTTATTCACTTGTCACCAGTTTCAACGAGGGTTGTTATTCCGAAGCTGTTTCCACTTTATTTGTGTTTTGATCGTTGAGACAGGAAGGTTACATATGATACGAAGTCGATGATGATACATGATGTGAATTTCTGTTTTGGAACTTTTGCTTGATTTTTCAGGACCTTCCTATTGTAGTGTTTAATTATAATGGTTGGTTATTCACTTGCCATTAATTTCAACGGGGGTTGTTATTCCGAAGCTGTTCCCATTTTATTGAATTTGCGTTTCGATCATTGAGATACGTTACATATGATACGAAATCGATAATGATGTATAATATGAATTTTTATTTTGTAATTTTTACTTGATTTTCTAGGACCTTGCTTTTATAATGTTCAATATCAGTGTTGTAGTATTTTTTGATGTTTTGATATTAAGTATAATAAATCATTTTATATTTTATATTTAGCAGGCCACAAAAAATATATTCAACAGTAAATATGATTTTTATATACGTAAATTACAAACGCATTTTATATTTGTGTAAAAAAGTAATCATCGAATGATTGAATACTGATAATGTTTAAGCAGTTACATAAAAATTATTGAATTAATATTTTTATTCGAATTTTGGTAAAAGAGGTGCACAACAAGTTCACCCTGTTGAAAGCTTGCGTGGCACTAGAATCTCTTTTCTTTCGGGGCAAAGCGTGTCCGGGCGCCGCATTAATTTCGTGTATTTAACGGGAATGAGCTAAATGTCTGGCCGGAAGGGTTCCTTGTACCCAAGTGCCATTTGCGGGACCTCGAGCGAAGAACGAAGCTCCTTTGTTTCCCTTCAGCTACGTTTCAGTCAATTTAAAGAGCCCTTTTAAATTAATAAACCAGCGGAGTGATTCATCGTTCCCGCGATTTCTTTCTCGGTTATCAAGTGGGTTTCTCGAAACGCGACGAAATCTTCGGTTCGAAAATAACCGAAAGAAAAATGACGCGAATGATCTCGCCAACGGATTCAGGGTCGTCGATATCGACAAAAAGCCGTGTTTTTCCGAGAGTGAAAAACTATTTTGTGCTTTTAGCTGAGCCACTCTGACGGCACATCATTTTTCAACGGCGCCCTGTCAGACGGTCAGAAAAGGAGAGCAATACCGTTGGTGGCCGACGTCCACGTCAAACGTCAACGCAGTCTTTAATTCTTTCTTTTTTATCAATTTTTCCAACCCTCTTTCTTAGTCCATGTTCAATTTATTATATACTATCCTCTGATTTTGAAGGAAACTTTTCTTATCAACCACCAATGTAACATAATTACTGTTACATATTTGATGTACCAAGTAAATCGAATAAAATATAATAAATAATAGCATGCTGCAGGTACCTTATTGTTTATAAACGAAGGCGCATTCCGTAGTTTGCGGAAAGAGTTTAAAGTTTCAAAACCTGAAGAGCGTCAAGTTAATTGACTTTAATTTCACCCTGACGCAATCTTGCGTTATCCAACATATTAACGTAAGATGTTCGATTTAATTCGAGATTCGAAGAAGCGAGAACCCATGGTCGACCGTCGAGACTTGGAGAGGCGTAGGTGATGGATGGATGGGCTTCTGCTCGAACAGTTTCGTCTATACGAGCCACGTACCGTTCCCCAATTAAACAATTGCATTCGCATCCATCCATCCGTCTGTCCCGTTTGTGAGATCGTGGACCCTCTCCCTTCTCCGTGTATTTCCCTTTGTTCGACCCGTTCCGCTTCCGCTTTTCTTGCCCTCTTTTTTTACGAAGCTTGTCCACCCTGTCCACGGAGAATCCTGCCCCGAAAAAATGGTTTACGATTAAATTGCGCCCCGGCTACAATACGGCGTCTACGTGACGCTCGATTCGAAACGTGTAATTTCTACTTGAACGCATCAATTTCGTACAAATGCCCCTTGCTAGATTCATACGTATTACCGTTTTCCGTTATTCGGGCGAGAATTGGGTCAACGATTGCGCGGTTTGATCGATTTAGGGAGGTGCTTTTAATTTCGCAGTTTTGCGTATCTGACGCTTTACGGGTCACTGAGTAGTTTTGCGTTGATCAAATCACCGTCTGCTTTATTCAAGAAGCTTCAAGAGACAATAAAAGAATGCAAGAAATGTAAAGTATCTTCGCAGAGTAAATTTGTTACGAATAATTTGCAGCAAAGTACGTTTTCCACGATAAAAAATGTACAACGAAATTGCCTTGATTCCGCAGTTACAAAGTTAATAATGCAAGTTTGCGTATTCGGGTCACTCTTGACGTACAGTTAAGGTAAAAACCGCAATCGGTTTAATATCACATTTGCCTAATTAGCATGAACAAATTCTGACACAATGATAAATAGCAGCCGCGAGCGAGGTGCACCTGTAAAAGGTTATAACATGAAAATTTTCCATTTAAACACATAATTGAGCATTGAGCATTATCCGATGCCGGCAATAACGACGTTGCTTCGATGAAATAACGCGAAATTGATGGGCCAGGCAAAAAATGCCGGACCAGCGACCACGAGAAAAAGGAGATATAGGACGAGATGCAACGGCGTGTAATCCGTAATCATAATTCAAGCCGGCTACCGGTTCCGTTGTAACCGATGACTGCTAGCTGGCCCGTCACGTCTCCCCGTCCATCTCCTGGAATCACGGCTCTCCACGGAATTTTATGTAAAATCCAATGCGGCTGTTAGTTTATGCAGGTAGCATACATTGGCGGCGGTCCCACGAACGTGCCCTACGTACCAAAGCCCGCTTTTCGCCACCCTTTTTCTCCCGTTTCTTTCCCTTCGTCGCCCCGCAACCTTCTGCGCCACCTTCGCCAACCCCCGATTCGAAGCGTCCGATATTTCGACACCGAATTCGTGGCCAGATTTTACCATTCTTTACGCTCTAAATAATTTTTATATTATTGTTAGAATATTTTGTTTGTTTATTATAAGTGAGAAATATGAGGTGGTTGATTGAGGAAAATATTTTGGGAATTTAATATTTTGAAATAATAGAAGGTGCATCGATGATCAGTGATAGTGGAGTAAGAATATAATGGACAGTGGTATGATGAGTGATATGATGATACAAAACGTAGTAACATCATGTGTAGATATAATTCTTCATATTAGTATGTTCAAACATTCAACATATGGTTATTCTATGTGTCGTGATACAAGTCGAAAATGACTCAATATGTGGTAGCGCGAAATGGTGCACCACACATGTGTATCATACACGTGCAGTATGTAGTAGTGCGAGTGATAGTACAACGCGTAGTAGCTCAACATGTTATAACACAACATTGGTGTAACTCGTTCTAACATAGTGTCTCAACATGGTGATACGTGTATCAATAAAACACGTGGTAAAATAACCCTTCGCAACGCAACGTATAATAATATATCTGCAACATGCATAGCAACATCGTGCTAACCCAAGAAACTCTCCATCGATAATGCAAATATGGAGATATAGATTTCCATATACATCAGAAATATTTGTCGTGTCAATATAGAATTACGTACACGATTACATAAGTTCGTTGTGTAGACGTAAAGAGCCGATTACAGTCGATCGAGGGTCGAGCGATTTCTCTTGGTGGAAGAAATTTCGCCACGCTACCATGGAAGCAGTTCGCGCGATCTCTGAGCAAAATCTTCCGGGGCTGTTCGTTTCTCGACGGCGAACGAGAGCAAGCCGGAGGAAGAAGGAGGATCTCGAGACGACGAAGAAAGAGGTTCGCTCGTGCGACGAGGTATACAAGGTTGTAGCACGGTACCGGTTACATGCAGCCGGCTGTAATAGGGTGAGAGGAGCCGTAGGGTGAGCAGCTCGGACTTGACTAATGAGGCGGCGCGTCCTCGACGTTATTAGATCGCCGAAAGAGTTTTTGAGGATGGCCCGGCTCCGTCCAGGGACGAATCCACCGCGAAGGATGGGTAATGATACGGCTGGACCCCGTTTCTTATTTGTCAAACGTCAGCCGCAAAGACGTTGCCCGGTTGTTTTCGGGCCAGAAGGAAGTCTTGCCTCTTCTCGGAATGATAATCTACTTGCAAATGCGAACGGCTATCCTTCTTTATCCACGATTACTCTCGTCAGTTTTCTCTGTTTCGCTTGGTCCTTCCACGTTCAACACTGTTTGTTCTGGGATCCGTGTAACGGGGATGAAGGAACGCCGATGGAAGCTGGGCCACGTCGCTTTCCGCAGCCTCTGTTACGTAATTATCAATAATCACCGGGTTAAGGGACACGATGGAGGGAGGAAAGGCGCTGGTAGCTTGAAATTAAGCGTTTCCACGCGAGGCGGTTTTCTTTATCATGGAGATTGCCGGCTGCCGATCGTTTGATCCTCGAAGCGACGTACTCTTATCTTTGATGAACTTGCGATTTTTGTTACGAACGTGTAATCGGATAATTAGAATAAATAGTTCCGTTTTGCAGGACTGAGACGTTCAAAGATCTTCGTAGTCGATACGGCAGTACTTTGTATTACCATAGCAACAGTATATGTAAATGAATAATTCTATCTAATAGCTGCATAAAATTTAAGAAAAAAAATTGCAAATTGTAGTATTGTCAGTAATCTTGTTGATCATGATCAGAAACTACCTTCGTAATTATAATTAAAAATGACCTTGAAATCCTGACAGTGACCTTGAAAATAGTCTGCTGCAAATAATGCTTCAAATAGTGTCTTATACATACATATGTAATATATATATTACTAAAATAAGCACAGTTAAACATAATGAAACATGTACATCAGTTTGGAAAAAATTTGTAATTTCATTTAATGAATAAATATTTCGTGCATAAACATAGTTCGTTCCAGCAGTGTTGATACACGCAAAAGTTCGATATTCTTGGAAACGCGATGTTAAGTATAAATGAATGAAAGCTATGCAAGCAGGTCATCGTTGCGAGACGAATAACGTCGTGTCGGTGCGTACTGCGCCTTAATTAACGTTTTAATTGTATCCTTCATGTATGAGCGGCCGTTCCACTCTGTGATACACACTAACAAACCTAATTTCCGTCTAAGTCCACTTAATGGAACGAAACCGCGTTCTTATCTGCCAACACGTCGTTGAACATACGTACCGGCTTTGTTATTTGTTGCTATTGTTAAACAGAATTAATTTCTCTTTCACGAGACGCAATTGCGTTGAAGAGAAACCGGTAAAACGATACTTATCTTTCTTGCTGCGAGTCTACTGAATTCAATTTTGGTTTTGAATCGGTTCTCGTTATAATTTTTCATTTACCCTTCCACTGCGTTATATTACTGAACTGTTTTATTTTACTGGTACATTTTTTAACTATTTCACTGTTCTATTATATTACTGTTTTACTACTATTCTATGTCGTTCTATTATTACTTTTTATATCACTCTTCTTCTATTCCATTGTTTCACCACGCTACTACTATTCCACAGATACTGTATTACTGTTCTGTTATACTATTCTACTATTCCACTGATCCTACTGGACCACGATACTACTATACTATGTCACTGTCACAGTACCGGTGTGCTATTATTGTAGGGTGTGTAATGCGCACACCAGATACGTCAGTACGTGTAAGGATTAGCATGGTATACGCGATGACTAATAGTAATAGTATGCAACAGGTTATATGCCACTATTACACCATTCCAGTATTTCATTGCACGACCACAAAGACCTCAGAATTAAAGAAACTTAAGAATTAAGAAGAAAAGGAAGGACTCCTCCGCCGAAGCCTGAAGAAGTGTTCCTAATCTCAGAACGTGAGCGTGACCAGAGGGAAAAAGTATCGCAAGAGTAGCACGAACCCACCGTAGGAATGCGGTAAAGTATAGAAAGAGAAGAAGATTTCGAACGCATCGAAGGAAACATTGAAGTGCAACTAATTCGTGCTATTACCTTGCTGGCAGTAGTACGGTTAACGTAATTACAAGGTATGCCCGCGCAAGCTCGGCGAACGCGAAAGACTCTCTTTTCTCCGGGACGGCAGAAGAATGATGATGCTACGTGCCCGGTTGTGCCCGGTCGCTCGTGGACGCGTGGTTGTTGGCCGATGAACAGGACCCACGGGAACCGGTAATGGGAGGAGCCACGGAGCCTTCAAACGGCGGATCTTGGCCGGTGCACTTGACTAATCGAACGTCAAACGCTAATAAGCAACCACCGATTGCCGGGGCAATTTCATTCGCCGAGGCGAAAGCGGCTCTGCCACGGCTGCCCTTTCGGGCTTCGCCGTGCACGGCTCCTTTTTTTTCTTTACCCTCTTTTCCCACTACCTTCGCGACCTCGTCCCACTCCTTATTCTACAGTCTCTTCTTTCGTCTACCGGGAACTTTGACTCTGACCGTTTAATGTATCTCGTTTCCTCTTCCGTTACCTTATATCGCCGGTAATTAGTTACGAGACTACAATTTCGTCAACCGATGCTTTCACGCTTTCTAATCCTCGAACACTAATCTTTGAATCTGATAATTTTCGAGTATCGAGGTAGCAAGTTTCAAGTTCTCAAGGTGCCAAGGTATCAAGTTCTCAAGTTTCAAATTCTCAAGATGTTAAGTTCTCAAGTTCGCAACTTCTCAAGTTACCAAGTTTCAAGTTTCAACTTCTCAGGTTTCAAGTTCTTATGTTTCAACTTCTCAAGTTTCAAGTTCTCAGGTTTCAACTTCCCAAGTTTCAAATTCTCAAGGTGTTAAGTTCTCAAGTTTCAACTTCTCAAGTTACCAAGTTTCAAGTTTCAACTTCTCAGGTTTCAAGTTCTTATGTTTCAACTTCTCAAGTTTCAAGTTCTCAGGTTTCAACTTTTCAAGTTTCAACTTCTCAAGGTACAAGATCTCAAGTTCCAACTTCTCAGGTTTCAACCTCTCAGGTTTCAAGTTATCAAGTTTTAAGTTTCAAGTTCTCTACTCCTCAAGTTTTCAAATTTGTAAATTTTCAAGATTTCTAAATTCCTAATTACTCACCAGTAGTACCTGACCGATCTCCAAACTCATAAATATAAAAATTTTCCAATGTCTCTACTTTCCAACTTTGCACTGTTCAATTTTTCAAATTTCCCACTCGGTGCAGCGGTCAAGATCAGGTTGCTCAGTTGTCAATTATAACGCTATGCAACAGTAACAGTATACTGTGCAGAAACACCGATGAATAACGATTCTAACAGTACATTTAATTTTAATCAGAAGATGAAAAATATGGAGCATAGTTATGAAAGGTTGCAGTCCTCTTAAAAGTACATCTACTGCTTGAATAAAAACGTAATTACCTATTTGCTTCCACATTCATCGTGAAATAACCACTATTACAATTTCCCAACTGCAACGATCCACTAAACGAACTTATTTCTGAACTAAACGAATTGATTCGAACCCGCGATCGACAGATTCGCAATACTATTTCAATATTCATAAACGACCAACGTGCATGCATTTCTCGGCGTCTTACGACGTTGTTCGAGGAAAACAGACAAGATTCCGTCCTGAAAGAAGGTAATTTATAGCTGGGAACGTCGACCGACGAAAAAAGCTCAGCTTCCCGGAGTACAACGCGTTATTAATACGTTTTAAAGAAATGTCCAAGATTAATTTGCGAAACGAGTCGCTATTGAAGTTCTTGCCCGCGGCCTCATTAATCTTATCCAGAGAGCAGGGAGACAGAGAGGGGAGGAGGGAAAAAAATTATTTTGTAGAATGTTCGGTGTAATAACAGGGAATCCTGTCGCCGGCACGCCTAGCCAGGGAACACCGTCCCACTATTAATTCATGTCTCAAGTTTTCAAGTAAGAAATTAATGTCTCCATACGTGATTCGTGGATCCCCATCGTCGACTCTTGTTCTTCCAGGGTGGCTCGAAACTTTCGCACGAAATTGATAAACCCATTCGTTTCGTTCGAAACTACAGCTCTCTGATTATAAATTTGACAATTTCTTAATGGACATTTCTACACAATTTCAAAGGAGGCTTAGGAGGTTTCGAATGAAATTATGTCGTATATGCAGAACTCTTACAGATGTTATTAAAAAATAATCATCCACTTGTCAGATCATCTTGATTGCATCAGTACTTCACAATGTAGCAAAAGAAAAATCTCTCGAATTTATTTTCGTATTTCACCGTACCTAGAGTGACATTACCTTCATCCTCGTCTTATCCACATTTTTCAATATCCTCCAGATATTATTAAAGAGTAATCATTATGACCACGTGTCAGACGTGTCCATTTTTATTGCGTCAGTTGTACTGTAATGTAGCAAAAGAATCAAAAACACCTGTGCATTTATCTCGATCACAATATCCACGATATCGACGTGAATTCTTCGTGGAGCGAAACGAGGAACAGCCATATCATTAATCACGTCTACGTTGTCTCTTAAGAAACACTTCTCTTTGTCAAGTGGACGTATTTATTCGACGTTGAGGTAGCCGAGCACCGCGGTAGGTAGACGGTTGCGTAGGAGGATCACAGGTGGAACGTACGAAAAGCTCGAACCAACGAGAGGCAAGTAAAGAAGAGTTTTAATTCCATCGCTGGAACGTCGCGGGTTTATGTACGGTCTGCTCTGGTAGCGTTCTTTTTGAAAAAGCGAACGCCGAGATAATGGAACGTAATGTAGCGTGAACCAGCGCCGCTACCTTGCTTCAGCTTTTAAACGCGTCGCGAATATCTACACCGGGTGTCCTCGAAGTTCATAACATCTTTTTAGTTCATTCAAAAATTTTTTGTACTTTCAAATTTTATTTGGAAGTAACTCGAATTTCGTTTTTGAGTACCTTAGTTGGCAAACGAAATTTTATTGCAATCAACGTGGATATATAGTATACATGTATGGGTCATATATAGGTTATTATGGGTTTCAAATTTCATCTTCGAGTGTACTTAAGTTGGCAAACGAAATTCCATTGCAATCAATGTAGACATATAGTATAGACATATAGATCATATATAGGTTATGTATGAGTTTCAAATTTCATCTTCAAGTGTACTTAAGTTGGCAAACGAAATTCCATTGCAATCAATGTAGACATATAGTATACACATATAGATCATATGTGAGTTATGTATGGGTTTCAAATTTCATCCTCAAGTGTACCTAAGTTGGCAAACGAAATTCCATTGCAATCAATGCAGACATATAGTATACACATATAGATCATACATAGGTTATGTATAAGTTTCAAATTTCATCTTCAAGTGTACCTAAGTTGGCAAACGAAATTCCATTGCAATCAATGTAGACATATAATATACACATATAGATCATACATAGGTTATGTATAAGTTTCAAATTTCATCTTCAAGTGTACCTAAGTTGGCAAACGAAATTCCATTGCAATCAATGTAGACATATAATATACACATATAGATCATACATAGGTTATGTATAAGTTTCAAATTTCATCTTCAAGTGTACCTAAGTTGGCAAACGAAATTCCATTGCAATCAACGTAGACATATAATATACACATATAGATCATACATAGGTTATGTATAAGTTTCAAATTTCATCTTCAAGTGTACCTAAGTTGGCAAACGAAATTCCATTGCAATCAATGTAGACATATAATATACACATATAGATCATACATAGGTTATGTATAAGTTTCAAATTTCATCTTCAAGTGTACCTAAGTTGGCAAACGAAATTCCATTGCAATCAACGTAGACATATAATATACACATATAGATCATACATAGGTTATGTATAAGTTTCAAATTTCATCTTCAAGTGTACCTAAGTTGGCAAACGAAATTCCATTGCAATCAACGTAGACATATAATATACACATATAGATCATACATAGGTTATGTATAAGTTTCAAATTTCATCTTCAAGTGTACCTAAGTTGGCAAACGAAATTCCATTGCAATCAATGTAGACATATAATATACACATATAGATCATACATAGGTTATGTATAAGTTTCAAATTTCATCTTCAAGTGTACCTAAGTTGGCAAACGAAATTCCATTGCAATCAACGTAGACATATAATATACACATATAGATCATACATAGGTTATGTATAAGTTTCAAATTTCATCTTCAAGTGTACCTAAGTTGGCAAACGAAATTCCATTGCAATCAACGTAGACATATAATATACACATATAGATCATACATAGGTTATGTATAAGTTTCAAATTTCATCTTCAAGTGTACCTAAGTTGGCAAACGAAATTCCATTGCAATCAATGTAGACATATAATATACACATATAGATCATACATAGGTTATGTATAAGTTTCAAATTTCATCTTCAAGTGTACCTAAGTTGGCAAACGAAATTCCATTGCAATCAATGTAGACATATAATATACACATATAGATCATACATAGGTTATGTATAAGTTTCAAATTTCATCTTCAAGTGTACCTAAGTTGGCAAACGAAATTCCATTGCAATCAACGTAGACATATAATATACACATATAGATCATACATAGGTTATGTATAAGTTTCAAATTTCATCTTCAAGTGTACCTAAGTTGGCAAACGAAATTCCATTGCAATCAACGTAGACATATAATATACACATATAGATCATACATAGGTTATGTATAAGTTTCAAATTTCATCTTCAAGTGTACCTAAGTTGGCAAACGAAATTCCATTGCAATCAACGTAGACATATAATGTACACATATAAGTCATATGTAGGTTATGTATAGGTTTCAAATTTCATCTTCGAGTGTACTAAGTTAGGAATTAATTCCATAGCAATCAAGGTAGACATATATAGGTTACCTGATATTAAATTATCAAGTGAAGAGAAAGATAAATAAGAGAGTAATTATGTAAAAATATAGATTAGTAATTGGGATTTACTTTCAAATCACTCGTGTTATAGGCCTGCAAAGTTAAATGATCATGTTAGACGGCGAACGAGATAGAGATAAATAAATGATAAATGAATGAACTTGCGGAGAAATAAGTGGACAATTTAACAAATTTCTAATGTTGATTCTTGAAATCGTATCAGGGTTATTATAGAAACCTGGAGGTCCATAAATCATGAAATGATGAGGTGTAAGTTCCCCGTTCGTCGGCTGTTTCTCGTATAAAATCCTTCAAAAGCATCTTCCTCGGTAAGCATCCCGTAGTCAAATCGCTTCTTGTCAAGTTTAATTCCATCGAGTATTAAGGAACCGGTTCTTTTACTCGGTAATTGCAAAAAATCCCGCATTTCTTCGCCGTCCACCCGGTAGGGAAGTTTCACGTGTGGGGTACCTTAATGATGCACCCGGTTGGATCTCACGAAAAGTCCACTCTCATCGTGCATGGTGACCAGCCATTGACCGACGCTTTTTGCTCGATTCAAAATGGAAGACTGAAAGAGCACTCGTCAATACTATTCATATGGGAAGGAAAATAATTCGGTTCGCAAAGAAATTACTAGAGGAACATATCTTTACAAGACTCCTCTAAAATTGTAGACATTCGTACAGAAATTAAGATTGAAGATATTATTGATTTAGAGGTATCATTGATCAAGTATAATTGAAATTAAAACTAGAGTATTATGAATTTATTTGACTCGTCAGGTTGTGAGATATTTTAACCGGTATCGTAAAAGTTTTGCTCTTCCCTCTACCTCTTCAAATCTAACCTATAAATTCTACATCTAACCTACAAATTTCATTTGTATATTCTATTATTGTATTATGAACTCTTCCGTATCATATGAAGTAGAGAAAACAGGGCAACCACGTAAAGGGGAAAGTAAATGTTTTATTTAAAAGACTGCAACAGGTGAAGAAATTATCCATACGAAAGTGAACTATGAATGTACACGTACTCATACATGCGAGTGCATTTAATTTTCTTGTCACTGTATATGAAGTACAAAGAAAAATAAAATACAACCGACACATACTAACTCCTTGCAGTCCTAATATTTAAAGATACAATAATTTTATCACCCCAGACTAAAATAAAATAAGTGATCGAAGTGCCCATTTAAAAACGCCGACCAGAATACTAAAATTAATGGAAGCACCATGAATCTATCGCGAGTCAGAGAAAAATTATAATTGCCAGCAGTAGAAGGAGGAGGAGATTCGTTTAAAAATGTTCTTGTCGTCCAGTTTCAGCCCCCTGGGCAGGACGCGTGCAGCAGCCTCTGTAAATCTACGCGGTGTCGTTTCCACATCCTGTTTCACTGTTTTCCACCAAATAATTTCAGCTTCATTCTTCATTTAGCTTGGCACAAACTGCCGCAAACAACCGGCCCTCCCCGCGCGAGGCCAAGTCGGCCGTCGTAGCCGCATTTATATTAAAATACTAAGAAAAACTTCCAGCAGGGCCCCAACCCCTACCTCGATCCCCCCTTTCCTATTCTCCGTTCTGCCTGGAATCGTTAATTTTCTGCTTCCATTCGCTTCCCGTAAATCCCTGTACCCCCGCCGCGGCAAATAATACGACCAGGAAATGTTGACCATTATTTTCGCGGTTCCTGTAGCGATTTCATTGAAATTATGATTTCAAATTCTCGCCAAAAGTAGGCTTTCAGATATATTTTTAACTTTGAGATTAATTTTATTATTTTTTTGGTAAATTGGGGAGATGTTGGTCAGAGTTTGAACGATGTTTGAAGTTTTGAAGTTTTGAGGGGTTGATGAGGTTGAATGAAATGGAGGGACATAATTTTCATATTTTTGAGTTTACGAGTTCGTCTAAATTTTCACATTCTCCAAGTTCCAATTGTGGTAATTGTAAAATTTTCAGTTCCACAAATTTCAATTTCCCAAATTTCTAATTTTCACCCAAATTCTGACACTTTGTCCAAATCCTTAAATTTCTGCATTTGTAATTCCCCAATTTCTCAATTCCCTAATTTCTAAACTTTCACACTTCTCAATTTTCATATTACTCAAATTTCATATTGCTCAAATTTCTACAAGTCGAAAATCCTAATTTAAATTCCAACTTAAAGTATTAAAAACTGGAGGTGAAAGAATTCCCGGATGAACTCAGGGGGAACATTTGACCCACCCGCAGGGTTGCATCCGCGGTATCCGTTATCAGCGGTGATGAGAAGAATTGACGAGAACACCCCCTTTCTCCGTTCTTTCTTCATATTCACGCCGGAAACATCCCCCACCGTCTCGGCCAAGCATCCCTTACCCCACGTTGGATCCTCAGCTTTTTACCGGGAACCAATAATGAACTTCTTTTTTTCCTCGGTATAAAACTTGATTTGTAACAGTCTCTCTTTCCATCCCCTTCCTCCGTTCTCTGTCTCACCCCTCTCGTTGTTGGCCTAGCAAGCACCCCTAAAGGCGGCGAGAAACGTCTCATTCTCGGTTGCTGATATCACTCGCGGCACTGCTCATTACTCACGCCGTCTTATCATCCTTACCCCCCATAGAGAGACACCCTTCGCTTACCACACTTTCTCCATACTTCTTGCTTTTTTCTTTTATTCTGATTTTTTAGCAAATCTTGTTTCGGCTGCTGGTAGGGGTTGTTTTATCAATATATTTATGTACATACTTTGCGACAATATTGTAATCTTGTAACAATATTGTTTTCTTGTAATCTTGTAATAGTATTGTTTTATTAGCAGCATTAGTTATTATGGAAAAATATTGATGAAGCCTTGAGGGATGTCTTGTGTGTATCTGGGTAGAGTAGTAACTCTAAATTGAATTTTTGAAGTTGATCATTTCTATGTTTTTAAATTCTTAGGCCCTGTATCTTCAAATTATAGTAATACAAAAATTAGTATAACTAGTATGTCCCTACATTTTTGTATTCCCAGATTGCAACACTCCCGAATCTCTATATCGTCAAAAACTCTACATCCCTAAATTTCTATGTGTCAAAATTCCTACCCCCACAAATTCCAATATTTCTCAGTGTACTATCCATCCAACTTTCTATGTCTCTATAACTTTGCTATCCCTATATCTACGTCCCTAAATCCCTATATTCCCAAATCTAGATATTTCAAGAGTCTTATTCGCTCAGATCCCTACATCCCCCAATCTCTACATCCTCAGAACCTTGCACCTTCCATAATTGTATTATACAGTACAGTACAGTATTATATTATATCTCCATATTTCCAATAAAGATCAGAATACTCAATAAACATAAAAGAAGAAAATTGTGTAAGATAGTAACACAAGATCTAATTTGATCACACTTTCACCGAGGTACAATCGTTTCCCTTTCCCGAATCACAGCCCCTTCGCCTTCGAATCGTGTATCACCTTCTATCTACACCATTACCAGATTTCGTTTAGTTAGCTCGAATCCAACTTCTCCACCTTTCTCGTTCGACTTTCAACCACGGTGTTCGATAGATCAATTGACAGTGTTAGTACCCAAGCAATCGTTGCCGTCTCTTCTTTCAGCCCTCTCGAGCATTAAATTTACTGCGCCTTTGATAGGAAAGTGGAGCGCACGTACCCTTGATTATCTGCTTCGTCGAATGCTTGTTCCCCACGACAAATTCTTTACACCCACTTCCAACGTTTTATTTCTGTCTTGATTTTTGTTGCGGAGCTTTTAACCCCTCAACAATTTATATGGCTTACACTTTCATATGAATCTATGTTATTCTATGTTAATTTTGTTTGCTTTCCAATTTAGTTGCAAACCGTACCAGTTTGTTTGCAAACATTCATATTTCTGATTTAACAATGGAGTTTCAAGAATTTCTACGAAGCCATTACTATATTTATTGCTTCAAAATGAAAGGTGAAAGATGGCGTCGATATTGAGGCTTAGAAATTTTATTGCCTTTAGCCTGGAAAATTAAACTTCGCGTTACTATAGAATGGTTTAGAATAGGTAATTCCAAGAACTTTGTTCAATACTACTTCAGAAGTTGCATCAAATAATACAGTACCGTAAGCGTGTATCATTTGTAATTGACCCATAGGAAAGTCCAATGCGGAATGCATTGTTTCAGGTCTTAATATTCCATTTCTCTTCAATTCGCAAATTAAGGCTGCTGTTTATCAAGCGGACTTAAACGAGGGCTGTAATTAATATACATTTACATAGAATGATTCTACAAATTTCGTAGAATAAATAATAAATAGTTTCTATGTATCAACAGCGTAAAAAATTTACATATATGAACAGTATCAAAAATGTAATATTTTAATGACAGTACATTTTTCATCGACAGTACTATTCGATATTTATAGAATTTTCTTTAAACGCGAGGTTATTTCCTGGGCATCCTTTCTCGAACCAAAGACAATACAAAGCCGATATTTTCCCGACGCAGATTACCGTCGTTCGGTTTACAGCCACCCAGAAGAGGGGTAATTCCCTCTCTTCTGTCGCTATCGGACTCCACCGGCCGAGATACCAACCAATAAGTATCGACCTAGGGAGAGAAGAAGTCGCTCGCTGAATATTTCTTATCAGTAAATTAGCAGCCTAGGTGGCTCGACCGCTCTCCGAGCTTCTTCGATGCTGATGAGCAAGGACACCCAGGAAGCGACAAGTATCAATCACCTTGCATCTACCACGGATGAGTTTCTGATAGGAAACATTGTCCTCGCTGCAACCTTCCCTTCGATAACACCGATGAACCAATAAATCCGAATCGATAGCCAAATGCTGACTCGCTATGCAACTCAATTCTTTACTCTTACATTTGTACACAAAAAATTTAATTTCAAACATGAAGTGTTGAGAAGAATATATCAGGTTCTCTTCAAATTACCAATGTAATTTAAATGACAACTTTTGTCAAGATTCTTTTTTGTACTGTGTTATGGAGATGAATGTTCAAAAGCACAAATACCTTTAATTACCACTATACCGAAATTGTAGTCTGCTTTCACTCGAAGAATTATATTTAATTATGAATTGTGGATATACACTGCATATAATAATACAAGAGCACTCTTGTATGCGACACTACAATTAATATCCTTTTCCTTATTCGTTTCGGTATTAAATACTGCTAGTGGACAATATTTACCCGGACAATTTTACTGATGAAATTCAGTTCAGATATTCACTAATCTACGTTTGCAGAAATTCTTATGAACAACATATTCTATATTGTATTCTATGTAAACACAGTGGAGGATTTTTAAATAACTGAACAAGTGGATTATGGATAACCTCCAGTGAACTTCAGTTTTCTCTCCTCTGGTTTTTATTCAACTCACGTCCAATTTATGTTAAATATGCTATCAAAGAGTTACTTCAATCCTCATTGTTATTAGCTATTACAAAAGATATAAAAATGAGAAACCCTTAAAGTATCCTCTTACACCAATTCCTTGATCTAACCTCCATTTGCAGATACAAGCAGCAGTCCCGCAATAGACTCGAATTTTCATCGACTATAAATCCGGAAGGTCGATCAGCCGCGTTATCAAAGAGTTACTTCAATCCTCATTGTTATTAGCTATTACAAAAGATATATAAATGAGAAACCCTTAAAGTATCCTCTTACACCAATTCCTTGATCTAACCCCCATTTGCAGATACAAGCAACAGTCCCGCAATAGACTCGAATTTTCATCGACTATGAATCCGGAAGGTCGATCAGCCGCGTTTCCCGGGCGATTGGCGTCGTTCCGCGTTCCAGGAAATATATGAACCGAGCAGTCTCCACCCCAGCAAGTCAGCTCGTAACTCAACACGCGAACTGACTCCATCGACAACCGCGCGAAGGCAAAGAGGAAAGAAAATCGAGAAGGCGGAAAAAAGGGAAGGAGCGAAAGGGGTAACGGCGTCGAAGTGTGTGTATAGGTGGTAAGGGATGAAAACGACGTTGAAGGGAGAACTCCGTTGGTGACGTATGGCGTGTCGTCGGTGAACGTCACTTAGAGTGGCGGATGAGAAAACGCGGTGGCAACGGGAAAGAGAAGTTGCCTCTAAGAACGCTAAGGGACCTGTCTGCGCCGGTGACGGCGCATTGTTGGCAGGGAAATCAGACGAAAAGACGCGATAACTAACCGCATAATAAATGAACTGTTCACGGGAGTGTGCAACGCGCTCGGCCAGCCAGCGTCGTTGCTGATGCGCGGAAAGCCATCCCTTTTCGTCTTCTTTCAGATTATCTGCCGCGCCGAATTCTATGGAGGCTGACACGCCGGAGACGCGCGGGGAACGATATGACCTGATTTTTCTTCCCTGCAAAATTTAATACCGACATTTAACGCATATTATATTGCATTTACAATTCGATGGAAGAGTGGATCGTAAGAGGGTATTTACGATGGACGCGTGAGGAGCCTTTGTCTAATGTGGCACCACAAAAGTGTGGCATTTTTATTGGGGATTGTTGGAAAACTTGAAATTGCTTGCAGCCACGTGTGCCTGGCATCGCATTGAAAATGGCAGGCCATGTAGTAAAAGGACGTATTACCACTCCGAGGGGCAGCCACTTTCTAACCCATTGACTAATAAAATATACCGTTTAACACCTGCAGTCTTATATATCCCTTTGAATTAAGCAAGTATAACTGCAATTTCTTTTATATTTGAACAATATAACACGTTTCAAAGGGGTAAAATTTCTCCTTCCAGGAATTGTAATCATTTGTAAATGTAGAAAAATAGAACTCTCGATTTCACAGACTTGTAAAGCTCTGTGATTCTGTCAATAACCCTTCACATTACCAAAACAAACAACTCTACCCATAATCTACCAACACCTCTTCCTCTACAAACACCCCTTCCTCTGCCAACATCTCTTGCTCTACCAACATCTCTCGAAGACAGAACAAACCTAATCCACGAGCCGTCTTCGCCATAGAATCCATAGCCATCGGCAAAGGGCCTAATCCAGGTTGTCTAAGCGTCTCCTCCAGCTCACAATCGCACGCTCCCCATACACAACAGCCTCCCCCATGAAAGCGTCTCATGTTCGGACAGGAAGCGACGTTATTAATCGCGCGTAGTTGTCCCATCTCGCGCTAAATTCGAGAAATCAAAGGCTGGCTATCATTCAAGCCGGGTCGTACAATGCGAACGGGCGGCTTCGTACAGTCGGATATGTAGGTTACCAAGCGAGCTAACGCACAATGGCGAGGAAAGGATCATCCAAGGTGCTGTGTGGAGCTTCGTAGGTGGGCAACCGTCATCTTTAATTAATCATGCGACTGTATTATTTGCCGTTTAAGCTCCTCTTTTCGGTGGCCCTCGTCGCGAGGGACGTGAATCGTCCAGCAAAACACGCTTTGACGTATGCTTCGATCCATATGTCATGGGACACAATTCACGGGTATTTAAAAGGCATTTCTGTTGAAGCTATCGCTGCTAACATATTGCGTTTATTTTATTGTTAGATTTAAAAAATTTTATAATTTGTTGTGTACTTCAATTTTGTACTTTACATTGTGATCCTAAATTTTGTACTTTACATTGTGATTCTAAATTTTGTACTTTACGTTGTGATCCTAAATTTTGTACTTTACATTGTGATCCTAAATTTTGTACTTTACATTGTGATCTTAAATTTCGTTCTCTATACTGTATTCGTAAATTTTATGTTCCACATTGTGTACTTAAATTTTGTATTCTCTATTATATTTTTAAACCTTGTACATCCCATACCGTTAGCATTATTAAACAGTTATAAATTTTGTATTTCCTATTATATCTTTAAACATTCATCCTAACCTAGCTAGTACATCCTACACCTAGCTAGTACATCCTATACCTAGCTTTATAGAATTATTAAACAGCTATAATATATAAGAATTTGCATATATGCAATTTCTATAACAACGTCCAATCGAAACTCGTTTCATTTCAGTGCCTAAGGTCGAAAGATAAATACAGTTGTATCGGTAATGATAGGGTTAACAGTTTAAACGTAAGATTGAGAGTGGTAAGTGTCTCATGACTTATGGACAGGGTTGTAGATCGTAGGTGCCCGTTTACAAAAGAGGAACAGGAAAGCAAAGCTACGTCCACCTTTACAGACAGCCTTCGTATAAACATGTCAGTCCACCGAGGCTCGTCCGAGAAAACGGGTCCGCGTTCATCCATCACTCTGTTCCATCGACTTCGTCTAGTTCTCCCCTCTCGCTCTCCACGGTCTTCGTCTCTCGATTCGCGGCTATTTTTCTCGGGGTCCATAAAAAATTTTTAAAGAGGATTCGTGAGAGGCAGCGTGTAACGGGAAAGCTCATCCCGCGGGCCCCCTTTATTTTTGCCACGACTCCGGAGGATTTCAGTCGAGTGTACCGTTATCGGTGCTTGATCCTTCTGCTTACTTCCGGCATAGATCGAGCGATCAATTAAGAACATTTCACCTTGGATCTCGGGTGGAAGGTGAGCTTTAATGCGCTATAGTTATTGAGTTGCTGAGGTTAGGTTTATTAGGAAGGGTTATAAAGAGGTTTCAACGTCCACTCATGACCATTGTTTGGCTAGATCAAATATTACCGTATGGTTCAACTCGTGGTGATGTCACACGTAACACGCTTGACACATAGGGATTAGGTCACATAGGGATGTAATAGGTGGAATATTATTTTAGATCAATAACTAATCGAGTGTCGGAACGAAAAGATCCTTCTTTCCTTCTTAGGGTCTCTGCAGATAAGGTTAAGTTCCATAATTATAAAACTTCACTCTTTAAGTGTGTCAATGTATATCTACTGAATATCTCAACTATATGTAACCTCAAATTTTTCAATCGCGTTAAACCCTGCTTTATAAATACCTAAGAGTATTCCACACTAACCGGTTGAACGCATTTTCGAGCTACTTGAAAACCGAATAAAAACAGGAATAAGAGGAAGTTGTCTATGGGAGTTTGATCCAGAAAGACCGTCGATCTCTATTCCGGAGGAATAGTCGGTACAAACGGCATTCTATACCCGACATTTCGAAGCATCGGTTCACGGGAACGCGCACGAGGCTGGTTTTCAACAGTTTCTGCCAATAAATACAATGGGCCACGTTATGGTCGCGGATCTACAGCGGGATCTATGAGCATTTGAATCTGAATCAGACGTTTCTTGCGTCTGGTCCGCGAATACGATTCCGAAAGATTTCGACGGTGATCCTGGATGAATAATGGATGGATAATATTAAGAGAGGGCCGGCTGTTACTTGTATAAATGGTATATAATACAAGCTTTCCCTGTGCTGGGATTTCACTCTCTTTCCTGGAGACTTTTCAGTGGGGTTGATCGGAGCGTATTGTTTGAAATCGATGGGTTGGACAATTGTTTATTGCTTATTATCTCGAAAGGGTTTTGAAATTCGAGGGTTAAAATTTATTAGGATACTTATTATTACTGTACAGGTACATATATGTATATATATATAGAGTTAGACATACATAACAAGATAGATACATGCATGTATTGTATACATATAGTAGCTAGTCATAAACAACAATATACATATACATACATATGTGTATACATATAGTAGCTAGTCATACACAACAAGATACATATGCATACATATGTGTACACATATAGTAGTTGGACATACAGAACAAGATAGATATACTTACATATGTGTATACATACATATAGTAGCTAGTCATACACAACAAGATACATATACATACATATGTGTACACATATAGTAGCTAGTCATACACAACAAGATACATATGCGTACATATGTGTATACATATAGTAGCTAGTCATACACAACAAGATACATATACATACATATGTGTATACATATAGTAGCTAGTCATACACAACAAGATGCATATACATACATATGTGTATACATATAGTAGCTAGTCATACACAACAAGATGCATATACATACATATGTGTATACATATAGTAGCTAGTCATACACAACAAGATACATGTACATACATATGTGTATACATATAGTAGCTAGTCATACACAACAAGATACATATACATACATATGTGTACACATATAGTAGCTAGACATACACAACAAGATACATATACATACATATGTGTACACATATAGTTGCTGGACATACAGAACAAGATAGATATACATACATATATGTATACATATGTATACATATGTGTATATATGTATACATATGTGTATGTATATGTATAGTGTACATGTATAACATTTTAATTTCTAATGACATGTAATGGAATGTTCGTTTTGCTTATAGAATATCTGGGCTGATATAATAGTTTAACTTTAGGACACCACAAATAATGTATCTCTACCTAAGAATATATAAACAAAAAGCAATTTTCCTATCCATCAATATATTAACTAAATCTACTTCGAAATCATTCTCTGTAACTCTGCAATGCTTTGTCACTCTGCAAATCATGTCAGTCTATTTAACTACCCTCTTCGTCAATAAGAATTTTAATTCCAAAAGCGATCTACATTTGCAAAAGTCGCATGTTGCAGCAGTGAACCTGTGTAGAACACTTTTGGGGGTTGAGTATCATAGCGGAAGGAAATCGCACGTAAAAACAAGAGAACAGTCCGCAATAACCCTTACGTCCGTCCGTGGATATAACGGATTCTTAAACCGCCGGCTGGCAAGCCATAAAGGCTAAACATTAGGAGCCGCGAAATTTATCGAGCACGCGTACCACCGTCCGGCTCGAGACCCGACTTTTTCTTCGAGCTAAACTGTAGAAAAATTGAAATGGGCGAGGCGAAAGAATGAATAAAGATCAGAGAGAAAGGGGTGGCGGCGAAGGGTGGGCGAGATGGTTGCTGGCACGTAAACCGGCAACTCGGTTGCCTGTGGAACTCGTCTGAAGGGGTGAGGCCGTGCACGCGAATGATATTAGGTAGAAACGCATGAACTTTGATATATTTTGGGGGGTGGAGAACGGTCACGGGGATGGAACCGGCGGAGGGAAAAGGGAACGACACCATTCCGCGGCAAGTATCCGAACTATACGTGACCTGCAATTCTTTGCCGCTTCCTCCTCTAACAATCGATTTGGGGATTTTTGGAGAGGTACGATGATTGCTTTATGACGAATTTGGGGTGTACACTGCGGTAAGGTTACACTGATTTCAATTACGAGTAGACTTTGTTTGTAAAATTAGGGTATTGGAGAGAATAAGGGGTTAATATATGTATAGGTGTTTCCCAATGCCTTGGGACTGTGCGCAGGTCAGAATGACAGGAAACTAACAGGATTAAGGAAATACACAAGGTTTATGTTCTATAAATTTCAATATAACTTGATGTCCTTTGCAAACATCTATTCCTAATTCTTGCAGAATGCAGTCCTATTTTGTTTTAATTAAAATTATGATGATTTTTCATATCGTGTACATTAGAAGCATCATATCGTGGACATTTTTCTGTTCATCATACTTTCGATGTAGTACCCAAACTTTTAAGGTCAAAGACAATTTATAACAAAAGTAGAAAAGTGTTAAATCGATGAATTACGAAGACTCGAAGCAAGACCCGGAAAAGTTAGCGACAGTGAAAGAATCGGTTCGATGATCCCCGGAAAGAGGCAAAAGTGGCGAGGCAGAAGGGAAGTTCTGTTGGGAAACGGAGGGAAAATGTGGCCGTTAGTTCTTCCGGTCGAAGTGGAATGCATCGAACAGTGACCCGCGGAAACGGCAGGGCGCAAGAATTCCACGGGAACGAGAAGAACAACGAAATAAGAAGAACGCGAGAGAGACGAGAAGCAGCGGAAAGCGGAAAACAACGGAAAATAAAGCAACGGAAGAATCGCGTCGCTGGAAAAAGAATGAGGGCGCTGTCAGCTGGTGGAAATTATTCTGATTATGCTAATTCCGGTTCTGTTCCACTCCTTTACCCAGCCGTCCCCCAGACCCATTGCCTCCCTGCTGCTGTCTGCGCCATCTTTCATGGCTGATATTTATAATATAGGGGTGCCCGAGAGCAGTTTCAAACTCTTTTTGGACCCCCTCCTACGTTTACGGCACGCTCGACTGTCTTCGGGATTTCGATAAATTTATTCATATTACGCGCAAAATTTCGGAGCTGTCACGAAACTCGGTTACTTTGAGATGGCGATGACTTTCTGAGATGGCGATTTAAAGGGAGAAACGGGGGATACAGGTGCAGGGTTGAACTGTTACTGCACTTTTATATTACTTTCACAATTAAAGGTCATTAATTGTGAAATACTGATTTTATACAGGGTGTACACTTAGATCAGGGCTCGGAAACTATTCTAGAATTAAGAGCTATTTTTTCCAGTGAGATAAATTATTTTTCTACAGAGCCAAATATAAGGACATACATCGGTAATATGTATTACAAATAATAATAGAACTGTTATCTGCTGTGAAGCATTTATTGTGAGATCAGAACATTCTATTTTGCACTGGATTATTATATTTGTTTGGCAATGTTGCAGTTAATTTTTCAATGTGCACTATTAGACTACTCAAGGGCCACAAGTATGATTCTACTGAGCTGCTGGTTGTCGACTCCTGACTTCGGTTGAGATCAAATATACTAACAAGTTATAAACTCATATGGTGTCTCACTGTAAGATGTATTTTTCTAGCAACGATAGCAATCACACATAGTCGGCTCAAAAAATAAAAAAGTCACTTTTTCTATAATTTCTATAATTCATCTCGTAGTGCTCACAATACATTACGTTTAATATCCTCGTCTATAAACAATTACATTTAATATCCTCGACTATAAACAATTACATTTATTATCCTCGTCTATAAACAATTACATTTAATATCCTCGACTATAAACAATTACATTTAATATCCTCGTCTATAAACAATTACATTTAATATCCTTGTCTCAATCTATTACTTTAAAAAAGCAGATTTTTCAGAATTTTACATGCCAGTCCAGCCGAGAGTACCATATTCCAAAGGTTATCTTTCGACCCAAAAATATCGAAGAAAAGTGTAGGCGAACGAGTGATTTAAGTATCTAGGTTTGCTCCGTTGACTCGTATTTACCGAGAGAAAATGTAAATACAGTTAATAGTGCGGAAGAGTCATGTGCACACTCGAGAGTTTAAATTGAAATCTCTGTGAACGTCCTCTTCCTCAAGATCGTAAGTTTTACTTTTTAATTAAAGGTGCTTTCTATTCATGCCGGAGAGTGGCCCGCCCAGTCGAAAAGTTACGGTGTTCCTTGAAAAAGATTGTTTCGCTGCTCCGAAATATTGAAGGTGAAGTAGATTGAGCTCCGTGAACTGCCATCTTTGTAAACACGGTTATGCAAATAGACATTAATGGTATAGAGAGCTTGTTTGCTGGGGGGATGAAGTGCACGATCGCGTTACTCTTTAACTTTCGAATAAAAAGATGTGGTTTTTTATTTTTAGTGGTCTTGTGAATATGTTGGATGTGGAAGTAATAGTAATTTTGTATTGGGTTAGGGGGATGTGAGGGTTAGAAGGTTTGAGATTTGATTGCTTTATAAAGTGTAGAAATTTTCGAATTAAAAATTTGACGGATTTCTAAATTTTCGAATTTTTATATTTCCAAATTTCTACATCCCGAGTTTCTATATTTCTGAATTTTTAAATTTCTAAATTTCTAAATTTTCAAATTTCTAAATTTTCGAATTTCTACATTTCCAAATTCCTATATTTCCGAATTACTAAATTTACGAATTTTTGCATCTCCAAATTTCTTCACTGTCGAATTCCTACATTTTTGCATTACTAAATTTACGAACTTCTACATTTCGGAATTACTAAATTTTCGAATTTCTACATTTCCAAATTCCTATATTTCCGAATTACTAAATTTACGAATTTTTGCATCTCCAAATTTCTTCACTGTCGAATTCCTACATTTTTGCACTACTAAATTTACGAACTTCTACATTTCGGAATTATTAAATTTTCGTATTTCTACATTTCCGAATTTCTCCATTGTCAAATTCCTACAATAAATTTACGAACTTCTACATTTCTAAATTTCATTTTACCTATCATACGTCTATCCATGGCTTGTTAAACAAGAAAAGATCACTTGATCTGCTCATCCCAGTCCTAAAGCACCTACTAAAACCGCATCATCCCCAAAACGCAGACATTCAAAATAACCTACCCTAAATCCAGCCATATAAACTACGACGATACATTAAACAACCCTACATTAATACCACTAAATACAGAATCCCGATCCAGATTTTCCCCTCATCGGAAAATACGTGGCAGAGTAACTCGCGATCCGGCAGATATTAAATTGAAGAAAAATAAAAAAGGGGGTTCGCGAGGCGCGATCCTCCTTTCCCGGCGTATTTGTATTTTAAAGCACAAAAGACGCGAAAGGGGATGATACGGAGATCGAAGCGCGGAATAACGCGGGGGTGGTGGTTCTCTCGGTATAAGGGTAGTCGCAAACAGAATGGAGGGGCGTCGCAGCTCTCTCTCTTTCTCCCTCTCTCTATCGCTCACGATGGAAGGATTCAAGGGTGTAGGGTTGGGTTTCAACCATGATTTCCATTCGCCAGCCATCCATCTTGTTTGAGACTGGAAACTGACAGATAGACGCGGATCCGAGTGCCGGTGACGTGGCAAGTCTTGCGCGACTATGCATCGACCGTGTGTTGGTGCACACACGAGTCTACAGGGTGTTAAGAAATCTTTCGTATCACTCTCGTTTTTGAAAGATTCTGTTAACGAATCATGTATATTTACATTTCTATTCTGAGACCACATTTTTTTGAGAAATCTTTGCTTGAATTTTTAACCTTGCCCTACAATATCGCGTCACGTATGTGTCACATACGTGACACACTACAGTTCATGCGTGACGTAGTATCATCATCGACATTGAATTTTGCATTCAATTTTGTTAACAAACGAACCATGTATATTTATATTTTCATTCTGACTGACCACATTTTTTTGCTAAATTTTTGTTCGAATTTTTATTACATACGTGTCACATATGTGACACACTACAGTTCATGTGTGACGTAGTATTATCATCGACATTAAATTTTGCATTCAATTTTGTTAACAAACGAACCATATATTTATATTTTCATTCTGACTGACCACATTTTTTTGCTAAATTTTTTTTCGAATTTTTATTACATACGTGTCACATATGTGACACACTATAGTTCATGTGTGACGTAGTATTATCATCGACATTAAATTTTGCATTCAATTTTGTTAACAAACGAACCATGTATATTTATATTTTCATTCTGACTGACCACATTTTTTTGCTGAATTTTTGTTCGAATTTTTATTACATACGTGTCACATATGTGACACGCTACAGTTCATGTGTGAAGATGTCTCGCCATTGCAATTGAATTTTGCATTCGCTACTTTATGTTTTATCCCTTATTTACTTAATAATAATTATTTTGTCTCCCATATTTATTTTGTCCCTCATATGTTCGTAAATCTAATGTTACTATGCTTAGAAAAATATAGTTAAACATTACAATGTCAAATAAACATTAAAACTATCTAATGTAATATCTGCAATGTTCACGAGAACTAAAAAATTAAAATCATGCAATGAAGGTTAATGGAAAGATTTCCAGTAAACAAATATTAATTAAATTCGTATTCTTTATTGCAAAAATATTTCGATACTTATAAGAATATCTGTAAATATCTCATACATATATTAAGAGCCTATTAGTACATATGTTAGGTAACATGCAAATATGTACATTCTACACAACATTAATATCAATTTACAAATACAAGTATATACATCCGCAGCAATCATGGTTCCGATCAGTTCTCCGCAAATGACTTTTCCGGTTCTAATTAGCCCTAGAAAATGATGACAAGTTACCGCCAATGCTACTTCTGAATGTGAGGCAATTAGTATTTGCCTTCCGTTTGCTCAAAGCATATTGATATTGAGGATAAAATCGGAAATTCTTTGACAGATAACAATGAATCCCGTTATTTCGTGTTGTGACGTAAACGCTAATTGTTTCTTACGGTGCAGTTATCGCTTAACGAGTACGGTTCAAATCAGCGCAAAAATATTCTTTTAGGTAAATGTTCTTTTTCATTAACATGTGACTGTTCTTTGAATATTTATACAAAATATTAGGAATGTTCACTTGTCTTTATTATTTACAATTCATCATTAATTTAACTTAGATGATACAATTAAAATTAGTATTTTTAGGTTATGTTTGACATGCGATGCAAATAAACTTATAAAAATACGGAAGTTTAATTTTTAATTCCAACACTTCTGTTTTGGATTAACATTTATTATACTGAAAGTACATAATGGTTAAAAAATTGAATTTGATATTTAGTACGTGAGGGATCAATTTTTGTATTGATTCAAACCTTCCATATTTGCTATACACAACTAAATTACTTATAAATTATACTTAAATTCTACGGTAATCACTGGAATATCATCTAATTAACAATATGTTAATTATTCAAATAACGAAGTACGTATGCAACATTATTTACACTTAAATTTACTTATATCACAATATTTGTCTTTTCATTTTATACAGTTGTGACACTTAACCCCTTGCAGTATTTAATACTATTGCAGTTAATAGTTACTTATGATGCACCTGGCAAACCAACCATACTGCAAGGGGTTAAGTGTGCAAAATAAGAATATTCCATCACTCGACTTTTGGTTAGCGAATTTTCAATTTTGTAAAACTCTTCAAAATTTCATGTTACTGAATTTTCAAGTTATCGGGAATAATGGTAAATACGTATATGCAAGTATACGCATGTATCCAATAAAACCCTATACCTGACCGAAGTACCGATTTATGACTCTATTGTTCGCGGTCCCTAAGTACCGCTGCACGCGACGAGTGACCAAATAATAACCATTAACTGAAGAAAACTAAAAATGACTAAATCAATTCGAAAATTAGTAACTTAAAATCGGACATCTACAAATTGAGCAAATCTGAAGTGATTTTCGCGATCCCTAAATATCGCTGCACGCGACACCGAGTGACCGAATAATAAACCTCAACTGAAGAATATTAAAAATGAATCAATTCGACTGACTGAAATTAATTTGAAAATTAGAAACTTAAAATCGACCATCTACAAATTGAGCAAATCCGAAGTAATTTCCTGATACTCCGACGAGAAACTGTTACGCATAATCTCCTCGAAACTCTTGTTCAAATCCAAAGGTTGCAACTCGCATCGTTCCGGATTGTCCAACCAGAAATTCAAATGCTCGTTGATCGCATCCTGGCCATCCTGACCGACGTTCAAGTTCGAGTTACAAGTAACTTGACCATTTTCAGGGAACCCGCAAGCGTTCACTTTCTGCTGATACGGAAGGTATCCGTAATTGTCTATCGGATAGGAACACTGGTTCTGCTCGTTCCATTGTTGAAAATAATTGCAAGCCTGTTGTATCGATTGCGGATTCAGCTGCTCCTGATAAGACTGACGTTGATCCACGAAAGCCCTCTGTTGAGCGTAGCTCTGCGCGTTCACGGCCTCCATGTTGTTCATGTAGGTTTGGGCGCCATATTGGACGGAGCCGAACACTTCTGGATGAACGTGTACGTTACTTACGTTGTTTTGAAGACTGGTTGCAGGAACGTATGGAACGTTCACGTTGCTCGGTGGGGTCAGATTCTGTTGACACATGACCTCGTGCGTTCCCCAGCTCAACGACGCAGTTGACTCAGTTTTAAGTTTCGGATCGGTGTACTCCGGGGAGGCAGAGATGGTCCCAGATTTCGTTAGCGTTGACCCTTTTGACATTTGCTCCTTCTTGTACTTCATACGACGGTTTTGGAACCAGATCTTGATTTGGCGCTCCGTGAGGCACAGGTTCGCCGCCATTTCGATTCGACGCGGGCGACACAAGTAGCGACCGCACTGGAACTCTTTCTCCAACTCTACCAACTGGGAACTGGAGTACGCCGTCCTAGAACGCTTTCCGTTCAGCTGCTTTTTGCTTGCTGAAACATTAAAATTTCTGTTTAGTGAATGCAGAGAGAAATTGTTGAGGAATTCAAAATTTTTGAAGTCTATTTGATTGATATTTTAGTGTTCTTTACTTATGTACTTTTTGAATAGCAAAAATTAAAATTAGAATTAATTCCTGTTTAGGAGAGATGGAGCTATTATGAAATGTATGGATGAAGCAAATTATTTTTGAAATACTGCTACTCAATTTTGATAGGTAAATTTGTAGTGCTTTTTATAGGACAATATTCCAGATACTTAGTAGCAACTTGCATTTTACACATCATTGATTTAGTAGCAACTTGGTCTTCATACAAAATGAACGAAGCTTCTACAATTTAATGAATTAATTTCATAGGTGGAATGTATGTATATGCCTTGTTGCGATTTCTACTTGAAAATAGTAATCTTAAAATGAACGTGTCACGAAAAGGAGTCAAGGGTCGCCCAGTAGGAAACTTTGTCGGCTCACGAGGTGGCCCTCGTTCCTGCTGAGCAGCTCAAAACCGAACTGAAGCCGTGTTATTGGATGAAATCACACCGTTAATTCGCAACCAAATACAATTCATCAAAGTTGGTGTTCGAAGACTTTAAGAAGAGGACAGAACTAGTGGCGCAGAAAAGCACTATTACACTACTCATTATTCAAAAATAAATTTCTAGTTCAAAATTTTCAAGAAGCTCTCATAGAATTAATTTTACTTTCGATTTCAAAGTCAAGAACAACCTTCATTAATATCGTCAAATGATTAATTATAACATTAATAATTTTTGAAACCTTCTCTTAAAAAATCAATTTAATCCTAATTATTTAAAAATGAATATAAATTAAAATTATAAACTGTATTGCAAACTGATTTAAATTGAAATTGTAGTAAGTTGTAATTAATAATTACCAGCAAATATAAGTTTGAAGAATGTTTGCATTCTCCGAAAATTATGCCGATATGCTAATATTTCCGAGACTCGGAGTTTGCCTACGTGATTAAACGCATGTTCGCTTTTCCTATTTTTTCTCCATTTATAAGCTATTGTGACATCCCGGTTAAACCATGCGACTCCTCAGGTATTTCAAGATGTATCGTTGCCCCGGGCCAAAAGAAACGCGTGTTATCTAGGAAAATAGGTGCTGTATCGTCAACCCCGATTTTCACATTCTGATCAACCTTTCTAAGAGAAACAAGTGACGAATTAGACAGGAACGTTATCTCGTCGTGGTCTCAATTGATAAGCTAATTTCATGGAAATTCTTCTAGCAATACAATGAAATTCTTTCAATAAGTCACTGAGTCAAACGATCCTACGAAATAATTTCTATTTGTAGCCAAACTAAATATTCATGGAACTTTTACATTTTTCATGAAACAAAATTTTTACGAATCGGAAAATTATTTTTGTTCAAACTGAGTTAGGAAAATTCACGTAAACTCGAAGAAATTTAAACGCTTATTTCATAAAGGATATGAAATAAAATTACAAAATTATTAATTCTGGATTTTTCAAACTTCTATCAGAAAATTTACACGCGATTGAGGAATATTTCTTAACGTGAATTTATAGAAATTTTATCTTAGAACAAGCAGAAGTCGAACCTTGCTTTATATTCGAACGGTGGCGTGCGTATGAATGTTTATAAATTTTGAAAGTTTTTTTCGTACAGAAATATTGAATGTTAAGCTATTTGTACCATCAAACGATAGAAGCGATTCAGACCTATTTCGCGAGCAATAAACGTGTCACCACTGACCGGAGGATAGCAGTCCATCATCCGGTGACTCTGTTTTATGTAAACCGGTGTAGAGCATCGACAAGCAAGCGGGACGAGCGCCGTTTTATAATCCCTCGAGACTAAAGTCTCCTAAATGGGCAGCTCGTTAATCAAACTTGATTCAATGATGTCTACGGGACCGTCTATTTGACTAGAATCTGTGGCGGTGGCCAGACGATCCTGTTTAGCCGTGTAACTTTAACCTCGCGACGCGAAAAAAGGGGCTGCTTTCACAGCCTATCACAATTACTATTTAACCTTGCAATCTTCTCAAATTCAAGACTCACAAAATTTACACCTACATTTGTTACTTAGAGAATTTGCTGTCATAAAAATTTAAATTCAACTGAAATTTTAGCTTCTCGAAAATAAAAATTCAATTTGAAACTTTAGCACACTTATGCCTGACATTATCGAAAGATTTAATCTATCTCAATTTTACTTGACTTTTATTTATTTAAAACACTAACCGGCAAGATTTATTAACACGTTGACTGCCACACTAAAGCAATTTTCAATTGCATCCAGTAGTGTTTTAATTTTTAATCAAGTTTTTCAAATATTTTCACAACATCTTGTTACCAAGATATTTATTTTCCACAGATCCATGTAATAATTGCAAATATTTTCGATTAAGAAATTGAATAAATTTTTAACAATATACATGTTAAATCAGTACAGATACTTAAGTGTCACCCGTATATGGGTGAGGTGGCAGTCAACGTGTTAAAGTTATAGCTCGGAAATTATGCACTAATTTTCTCACACTTGCTTATTTAAAACACCAATAATTTTCTTGTTCAACTCGTTCAAAGATTGATATAACGAAAGCTAGAATTTTAGGTAACTATGCACTTGAAAAATTAGAGAAATGAAAGCACGAAGTACCTTGAGTTCCTTTGCCTCCAGTAGCAGACCTGTCATCCTTCTGAACGTCTTCCTTCTTGTCCAAGTTCTGATCGACCCACACCTGTCCGTCATTTCCCCATGAATAATTCTGTCGAACCTTGAATCCGTTGTTCTGGTAGCCATATCCGTTCCAACTGGACGTGGACGTGGGTGAATCCGCGCTGACAGGTGTTAGAGGAAACGTGGAATCCTCCGTGGTCTTCGATTGAACTTGGAAATCCAAATTTTGCGGGAACTCAACAGTTGCCATCTCTTGATATTCGAACTTCTTACTTTCGCTCTTATCACTCGTATTATCATAAGATACCATAACTTCCACGACTGTGGTTTTTACACTGACTTGTCCGGCGACAATTCCTTCGTAATTTGTAGTGGTCCCCGGTACACGAGTCAGCCAATCACAGGTCGATCGCTTCGGGGTCTTAGAAAACCCTTTTGTTCTAGCGGATAAGTTGGCCCTGACGGGGGTATGTAGTGGGCTAGGTACGACCCACCTTCGATCGGTGACCAATGTTATGCCCGAATGCGGTTTTTCCGACCGCGAAAGTTGGGACATCTATGGGCCGACTGATCGAACGAAAATTTACCTCGAATATTGGAATTCTGGTTTCGGGTGTTCAAGAAATTGGCGGAAGATTTTTGTTGAAAATTTACTTGTTTTATTTATTATCACGATTTTAATATTTTTTTGGGTTTAGTTAGAATAATACAATTTTGCAATTGATTTTATTTTTATTTACTATTTTTACTATTTTTGCTATTTTTACTATTTTTGCTATTTTTACTATTTCTACTATTTTTACTACTTTAGTTAGAATGACACAATTTTGTAGTTTGATTTTATTTTTATTTACTATTCTTACTATTTTCAAAAGAACAGTGTCTGCATATATTTCAGAAAGTACAAACATTACTCTTATACAAATATCTTATTATTTTTGCTATTTTATTTTTCTAATGGTTCACTACTTCTATGATATACTACTTGATTATTTAACGACATTAATAATATACCACTACAATTTCATTATTTTAATACACTTATCACCTGATTTACATGGTGCTTTATTTATGTAATTTCATTTTTATATATTTTGTAAAATAACAAGTTTTTAAAAAAATTGCTGAAAGTGAATATTTTGGTAATTTCAATACAAGGGTAGAACTTTTATATTTTTAATTTATGAAGCTCTTACCAATAGACTTTTGACTGTAAATTTAATTTATAAATGGCGTGAAGTAATTTATGATAATATTTATAGTATTTAATCTTCATATTACAATTTTGTATATACATTCTTTGCAAGAATTTTGTTTATTAATACATGAATTAAATTTGTTGTTTATTAACATATGAATTAAATTTGTTGTTTATTAATACATGAATTAAATTCGTTGTTTATTAATACATGAATTAAATTTGTTGTTTATTAACATATGAATTAAATTTGTTGTTTATTAACACATGAATTAAATTTGTTGTTTATTAACATATGAATTAAATTTGTTGTTTATTAACATATGAATTAAATTTGTTGTTTATTAACATATGTATTAAATTTGTTGTTTATTAACACATGAATTAAATTTGTTGTTTATTAACATATGAATTAAATTTGTTGTTTATTAATACACGAATTAAATTTGTTGCTTATTAAAACATGAATTAAATTTTGTGTTAAGCAACAGGTTATTTAAATTCGAAACACCAATGTTACATAGGAACCGCGGTCAATACGTCAGCGTTTATACCTAGTTCACCTGCACAAAGGGTAACTCCGGTCGCTGACAATTAGCTCACACTCATGGAAATTCCCCCTGTAATCCCTAGAACCCAAAACCGATACGGCGGTCGTGCAATATAATACGATCGAAATTTTCGAAAAGCGAGCAATTCTATTGAGGGATTTACGTGCTTACGAACCGAGACGGGATCCATGTCCAAATATGCCCGACACCGTGGCATCGATGTAATACGTGAAAATCGGAGATTTCTATCTTTGTCTACTGATCCTTCGACAATAACAAGTAGCCCTATAATTAACCGTAGGGCCCTCCTTTGTTTCGTATCAGTGTATCGATGCCTTCTGCGTTCGTCACGTAGTCAGTGAAATTTACAGCCACGAATCGCGACGGCGTTTATGACGTTTAGTCTTCTTTAAGGATCATCGGCGGCAGCCACGTTCTTTATGACAGCTTTGCGGTGAACTTTCCTAAGCGCTAATTATTCAAACGTCATCTTTTACGATGCATTTTTTGTTTTCTGGAATGTCTGTGCACTTGGGGGTAGGTAGGGTGGCTGTACGTGTGGACAGTCACGTATTTGTTGCAAAGTCTTCTAGCAAAAATCTACCAGTTCGAATATTTTCCAAACTATGTGAGTCAAAGAAGTTGTCAAAAATTGTATGACATTATATTTAACCCCTTGACGAGTCTCACTCGTTACTTATAGCTCAAATGTGACAAAACCTTGCTCAAATTTTAAATACTCTTCAACTTGAAATTTAGGTCCATTCTAATTTTCTTTGTTCGTTTTAATATTATAACCTTGAAAATTAGTTTTGACTGACACTGAAATAAATTGTGCATCAAGGGGTTAACTTTGATAATTTAAAAAATATCTTTCAATCTGTACCAATGTGTGAATAGAAATAAAACATCGCAATTATCGAAAAGAAAATTTGCGTTCTCGCAAATCATGCTGAAACGCTTTTGAACCGCCCCGATTCTTGAGGTGGTAAGAACTTTTTTCCCGGGCAGCAAGGAAACGGGGTGGAAAGCGTGTACTCGCGATCTCGCGGCAGAAAAAGTCCGTAGTAAGAAGAGAATTAACGAAAGAAGCAACCGGAGAATACTTTTTTTTCCACCCCGTTCCAAAGCAACCCCCAACCACCGCGAACGGCCACACGATATTCTTTTTCCTTCGAACGATCTTTGTCTACGGAACGGTCCGACGATAGAAAAAGACAGGATTCCATGTAGGGGGATGCGGTGAAAGGAGCACGGGGTGGATGTGGTTTGGGGTCGAAGGGGGTGAGCCGCAGGAAGCTTGGAACCTGCAGACAGCTCTCGGCGCGGATGGAGAATGGCTGATTCCGTGAGAAGGGAAAACCCGGGAAGAAAGGAGAAAATAGAGCAGAGGGAGGGGGTGGAGTCGAGAAAAAGGGAATGTAGGATGTTATCGAGTCGAGGGAGAGAGACGAGAGAGAGAAATGGTCGGACAGAATGACGCTGATCAATTTCTCGCTTTCGTAGCTTGGAAACTGGACTTTGCCGATTTAACGGAATCTCTGTTTGGGATTTATTCTCTTTCTGTATTATGATTCGGTATCGTTCGATGAAATACGAGTTTATCTAATTTATATGAATATGCAAAATTATATTGAGACTGATCATTTAGTTATTTGATGAAGCTGTCAATGTTTTCTCAAAAGAAGTACATGAAAGAAGTATATATATTGTGAGGATGAATAAATTTTTTTAGTAAAACATTCATAGTAAATGTGTAACTTTAAAGACGTCAGAATTTAAGAATGAAGAAATACTTCAATTTCAATTGAATTTATTATATTGATGGAGACTGATCGTTTAGTTATTTGATCGGGCTGAAGACATTTTGTCAGAAGTGTATTTAGCAGAAGTATATTTATATGAACGAACAAGTTTCTTTTGGTAAAACATCCATATTAAATGTATAACCTTAAAGATTTTAGAATTTAAGAATGACAAAATACTTCAATGTCAATTGAATTTATTATGTAGAATTTGTTATATTGACTGAGACTGATCATTTAGTTATTTGATCAGGCTGAAGATATTTTGTCAGAAGTGTATTTAGCAGAAGTATATTTATATGGACGAACAAGTTTCTTTTGGTAAAACATCCATATTAAATGTATGACTTTAAAGATGTCAGAATTTAAGAATAATAAAATATTTCAATGTCAATTGAATTTATTATATACAATTTATTATAATATAATAGATTTTGTTATATTAATTGAGACTGATCATTTAGTTATTTAATCTAGCTGTCAATGTCTTATCAGAAGAAGTATATTTATGTGGATGAAGAAGTTTCTTTTGGTAAAATATTCATACTAAATGTATGGCTTTGAAGATGTCAGAATTTAAGAATGATAAAATATTTCAATGTCTATTTAATTTATTATATACAATTTATTATAATATAATAGATTTTGTTATATTAATTGAGACTGTTCATTTAGTTATTTAATCAAGCTGACAATGTCTTATCAGAAGAAGTATATTTATGTGGATGAACAAGTATCTTTGGTAAAATATTCATACTAAATGTATGACTTTAAAGATGTCAGAATTTAAGAATGATAAAATATTTCAATGTCTATTTAATTTATTATATACTATTTATTATAATATAATAGATTTTGTTATATTAATTGAGACTGATCATTTAGTTATTTAATCAAGCTGTCAATGTCTTATCAGAGGAAGTATATTTATGTGGATGAAGAAGTTTCTTTTGGTAAAACATCCATAGTAAATGTATGACTTTAAAGATGTCAGAATTCAAGAATGATAAAATATTTCAATGTCAAATGAATTTATTATAATATAATAGAACTTGTAACACTGTCAGTTAGTTATTTATAATCAAGCTGACAATGTTTTGTCAGAAGTATCTTTACATCAATTAATAAATTTTGTTAGTAAAACATCCACAGTAAAAGTATACCTTCAAAGATGTCAGAATTTAAGCACAAAAAAATATTTCAATATAAGAACACAGAACATGAAAATCAGTAAAGATATAAAATGCATCCGACAACTTTCCAAATTCAAAAATGAAAATATTTTGAGTTAATCTCATAGCCCTCCCAGCCCGAAGTACAAAGAGTTAAAGATCTTCATTATACACAAGTGACTTCTCTATCCCCAAAGTCTTACCCCTTTGAAAACGATCGTCCTGACCAGAATTAGCGAACAATCAACGAATTTCAGGTTGCCTTTTCGTAATACTAATCCCGAAGAAAGAGTTTCGGTTGCATCTACTCTGGGATGGGATCAACGTCATGAAAAGTCAAGCGGCTTTCACGAGGACGTAAAGCTCGTTTCCACGTAAGACGAAGGACGTAAACGCCTTATCAACCGCCAGTCTAATCCTTCGTAGGATCGCGCTTGTCTGCTCGCAGTCGTCGTAGACCCCGTTTCCCGGTAATTTATGGCGATTTAACTTCCCCCACCCTTGCTACCAGATTAGTATGGAAAATCCTTCGTGTCGATCGACGCACGATTACGCCGACGTCAATTTACAACGAGATGTAGGCTAATATTGGCCCACTTCCGTTCCACGCCGAACCCTTTCATCCACATCGATCTACTCTACAATTTTTCTTTAGGGAGAGTTGCATTACGGGGATTGTGGAATAATTGTAGAAATATGGAAACGGGAGAATGGGAGAAATATTAAGGGTTGAATAGTCTACGGATTATTCATGCATTTATTATATACAGGGTGTTATGATTTTTTTTCTTGCCGAAATCGAGGTCTCACAAGTATGAGCTTCTTCCCTTTCTATCTATTGAAAAGGACATCGAGACAAATTCGAAACACATATTACATTTTACAAACTAAACACATAAACTAGATCACATAATCCATACACGTATATTGACATTAATAACCCAAAGATAATATTGCACCAGTAATATAAATATTGTTAATTAACTCGTCAATCGTGTGTAAGTACACTGTAGACAGTACTGCATTTGTCAGAGACACTACACCGTTTATCAGGAGAATTATCGAAGATATAGTAATGGAATCGTCGAAGCTGAGTTACGTAGTCTATGCGTCTCGTTAACCGATCATTAATGATAAGTAAAAGTACCTCGAAGCTTAAAGTTATAAGTCTGATGATTATCGTACTCTGTTTCCATTAGATAATTCTGCACTGACAGATAAATGAACCGATACTCTAAGCAATTTTATGACGTTCAGTATGAACATGTCACTGTCCATTACACACTATAAGATGCAGAGATTTGGGGGTGTGGGAATATGAGAATCTAGGCATAGGATCTAGCAAATTATCCAGTAAGTGAATGGGAATGTTTATTAATTTTAATACTCATGAATATAAAAATTTAGGAATTTGAAAATTTATAAACTTGAGCACTTGAAAATTGAAAGATTGTCGAATTTACAAATATGTCCTTAAAGGACTTATATGCATAAGTTTACATATATGTCCTCATGCAAAGAACTTACATGCCTAAGTACACATATATGTCCTCATGCAAACTCTAAATTACACCCAGGTGTCTATAGATATTCGAATAAATAATAATTGTACCCCTAAGAAATAATAAATCAGTAATATCTCAGTAATTTTCAGTATCAGTGATTTCAGACAGAGTTTCAAGCTATTCCAATGGCGGCGAATATTCTCGATAGCCGGATTTCGAGATCGACGAGCCGTGCCTCCGCTTTTGTATAATGTAATCTAGAAGTTTGACAGGGTCTGACGGTGGATTGGCTTCAGTCAACGCTGCGAGGGGCAGATCGGCGGGACGAAAACGGGAAACCGGGGACGCGAAGAATGCTCGACGGGGATCACGCGAAAGGGGAGAGAACTCCTGGATGAAGGGATTATCTCGAGTATAGAAAAGTAATTACGATCGAATTACCTTCGCATTTACCTTGTTTCGTACGAATTTTTTCTACCCTCCCTGTCGACGCTTCCAAAATACACGGAGATGGTTTATTAAGCCGGGATTCGAATTTAACGGAGGGTTGAAAGCAATTTCTCATTAATTTCATGGGATTTTTCTATTAAATTCTTTTTACTGCCAACAATTTATTTCTTTCTTCTCGTTACAATTTTTTTACTTTCTCGTAAGTTAGCCTGTATCAAAAAGACGAATTTATCAAACATGCTTTCGTAACATTTTCTAAAATTGAAATTTAGAAATAATTATGTCGTTTAATAATATGGATGTTTACTATACATCCACAAGTATTAGGAGACATTTTACATGCACTTGCATTTTTAAATATTTCATATACTTGAATAAATTGGTTCAAAAAATGTGACGTTCAAAAAAATTGTTCCTTGTTCTTTGGTATGGCTGAAACTTTTATTATAACATCATAATTATGACATTATAAGTATAACATTATCATTATAACATTATAAGAATAACATTATAATTATAACATTATAAGTATAACATTATTATAGTTACATTATAAGTATAACATTATCATTATAACATTATAAGTATAACATCATAATTATAACATTATAAGTATAACATTATCATTATAACATTATAAGTATAACATTATTACAGTTACATTTTAATTATGACATTATAAGTATAACATTATAATTATAACATTATAAGTGTAACATCATAATTATAACATTATGAGTATAACATTATCATTATAACATTATAAGTATAACATTATTACAGTTACATTATAATTATGACATTCTAAGTATAACATTATAATTATAACATTATAAGTGTAACATCATAATTATAACATTATGAGTATAACATTATCATTATAACATTATAAGTATAACATTATTACAGTTACATTATAATTATGACATTATAAGTATAACATTATAATTATAACATTATAAGTATAACATCATAATTATAACATTATAAGTATAACATCATAATTATAACATTATAAGTATAACATTATTATAGTTACATTATCATTATAACATTATAAGTATAACATTATAACAGTTACATTATAAGGATAACATCATAATTATAACATTATAAGTATAACATTATTATAGTTACATTATCATTATAACATTATAAGTATAACATTATTACAGTTACATTATAAGTATACAGTTAGTATTTGCCTAAAAAATAAATTACAAATGAGAACGAAGTATCCTCAAACTGCAACGTGCATGTCAAGTAACAATCAAGCTCTGAAAATCCCAAACCCCGAAAAAGCTCATCAACCCTTCATCCCTCAAGTTCGTCGTGCTTTAGCAGATTACAATCCCAATTGCAAGCACCGTTCCAGTACGCGAAACAGCAGCATATTTTGAAGGAGCCTTAAGTCAGAGCGAGAGAGGGTGTAACAGGAAGAGACCGGCTCGGGGGATGAAGGGATCCGTTGGAATATGGTGAGATAGCAAGGAGAGGTATAGAGAGAGACTAAGCGTGTAAGGAGACGAGAGAGCCGGTGCTGGATGAAGGAGGACAGGAAGGAGAACGAAGAGGGTTGGGGTTGGTCGGTGCCAGGGAGGGTAAACCTTTCCCGACCCTTAGCAACGCTCTCGCGACGCGCTATCCTGCGGATAACATCAGCGGCTTCAAGCCAGGAAATGAAAATCGCGCCGACACTGTTTAATTTAGATAAAAGCATATGTTACACGACGACCAGCCACGAACACCGGAGGGCTGCTTTGCTCCTGAGGGAGGAGATACTGGAAAACACGAATAAACTCGAACTGCAGCGAATCTTTACACCTTTGATCATAAAGATCACAACTGGATCAACTCTTAAGATGCAGAACACATTTTTTCTACGTTACGTAAATCATCTGTAGAAGTTAAAAATGCATGTGTGCAATTAAAATTAAGAAGACGTATATACATGTTGACCTTAGTGAATTAGTTAATTCAGTAGTGTAATCTTGGGAGATCTGAAAATTTATGTATAAGGAAGCATTGATAAGAACAGAACATGTGTTTATTATAGGAGGTATTAAAGAAGTCTTAGTAGAAGGGGTTTATTATGCAAATTTTATTATAAAATATTTATTATAGAAGTCTTTTTATCCCAGGTGCTGATGAACCTCCAAACGATCATGAAACTCCTATATGTTTGTGTACGTACATATGTGAGTGTGTGAGTGCGTGTGTGTATATTTGTGTATATTCGAATGTGTGTGTTTATGTATTTCTGTGCATGTGCATGTATATGCGTGAGTGTGTTTGTATGTATGTATATGTGGCATGTGTGAATGTATGTGGATCATGGAATTTCCAAACTTATTCAAACCTAGTTCAATCTTGTTCAATCTTGTTCAAATAGTTAACAACATTTATAATTGCAATAAGGTTTCACATCCCTACCCTTATGCATATATCTGCCCTATAAAGGCTCCACCATATTGTTCCTTTCGAAAAGGTATTCTTTTCATCGACGAACTAGGCCTAACGGTAGTACTGCTACCTCATGACGAATGCTTAATGACCTACTGTTTATGGTACCCCGAAATTTTCGTAGAAACGCTTGGGTTATTTTGCGATCCACACTTGCACCTGATAGACAATTGGAAATGTTGTAAACCGTGTCTAGGATTTGTGACGCCAAAGTGTGCCGCGAATAAACTTTGGGTCGTGTCTGGATATGGTAATATAAACGAACACATCATAAACTTTCAATATTCTATTCTGCAAACGCCGTGGATTTTTCAGATGTTTTTGGGGAAGTTTGAAGGTTCTTAAGAATAATATTGTTATTCATCGTTACATCAAGGAATGTTTAAACGTTGAAAATGTTAGAACTGTTAAAAAGGATGAAAATATTAAAAATGTTAAAAATGTTGAAAATCTAAAAAATGTTAAAAATATTGAAAATCTTAAAAATGCTAAACATATTGAAAATCTTAAAAATGTTCAAAATGTTGAAAATCTTAAAAATGTTAAAAATATTGAAAATCTTAAAAATGTTCAAAATATTGAAAATCTTAAAAATGTTCAAAATATTGAAAATCTTAAAAATGTTAAAAATATTGAAAATGTTAAGAAAGTTGAAAATCTTAAAAATGTTAAAAATACTGAAAATCTTAAGAATGTTAAAAATGTTGAAAATCTTAAAAAGGGGTGAAAATGTTAAAAATATTAAAAATGATATTTCTTCTGAACATGATTTGTATTGTATTGTAATGATATTTTATTTGAATGTGTACAATATTGTCTAGAAAAATTAAATATTTTCTATATATACTTTTGTAATAAAAATCACGTTGATTTTTAAATTCAGTCCTACAGTATATGGCAGTAAAGTACAGTATAGTTCTGTCGCAAGCCATGAGGGCCGTCTCTAAAGCGTCCATTTCCAGTACCCTAATATTGTTTCCATACAATTGCTACCTTAATATCTCAATACATTCTGCATGGACATTTGCAGACTTACTTTCGTTGTACCAACGTTTGGAACAATTCGAAGTCTCACCTCCCACTGACAATTTCACATTTCCTAGTCTTTATTGTGGTTAGTAATTGCCTCTAATGGGATTAGCTAAAAGGATTACACCAATAAATACATTACTGCGACGCGTTTCGGGGCGTGAAACTATAATGAAATTAAGAATATCCTATTTTTGGAACAATTGTACAGAACTAGCTATGGAGTTCAACACGATAGTCGTTCTTTGTATCATTCCCGCAGTGTTAATCGTTGCAGTCACTTGTTTAGTTGTTCGATTATTGGTTCCTGATCGAAGGGAAAAGGTAAAAGGTTCAGGTAAGTGACACTGATAGATAAGCAACCTTCTTAAGAAGGTTCATTGCTATTCAAGTACTTTTATAATTGCACTAAAACAAAAATATTTGAGTCTCGAATCTTTTGAAGTTTTAAAATCTTGTGCTTGAATAGCAATTTTGAAAGTAGAGGTTGTGCAACTGCAGCTTCAGATACTTCTAATATTTTTGTAAATATTTCACTTTCAAATTCTTCAAATATTTTATATGTATTTCAGCAGATATTTTACTCTCAGATGCTTCAAATATTTTTATAAATATTTCACTTTCAAATTCTTTAATTATTTTACAAATATTTCAGCAGACATTTTACTCTGAGATGCTTCAAATATTTTGTAAATATTTCACATTCAAATTCTTCAAATATTTTATATGTATTTCAGCAGACATTTTACTCTGAGATGCTTCAAATATTTTGTAAATATTTCACTTTCAAATTCTTTAATTATTTTACAAATATTTCAGCAGACATTTTACTCTGAGATGCTTCAAATATTTTGTAAATATTTCACTTTCAAATTCTTCAAATATTTTATATGTATTTCAACAGACATTTTACTCTGAGATGCTTCAAATATTTTGTAAATATTTCACTCTCAAATTCTTTATTTATTTTACAAATATTTCAGCAGACATTTTACTCTCAGATGCTTCAAATATTTTGTAAATATTTCACTCTCAAATTCTTTAAATATTTTACAAATATTTCAGCAGACATTTTACTCTCAGATGCTTCAAATATTTTGTAAATATTTCACTTACAAATTCTTCAAATATTTTATAAATATTTCAACATGTATTTCATGTTCAGATACTGCAAACCTTTTATAAATATTTCAACCCATATTTTTCTTTCTGACACTTCATTTTATAAATGTTCCACTTTCAATCATTTAAAATTACTGCCCAACTAGTCAACTGTATTCGACACGAAAATAAAAAATTACTAAAAATCGCACAACGATCGACATCGTAAAAAATCTTAAAAATTTGAAACGATGAAGCTTCTCCAAGGCGATTCGATCGCCTAAAGATAGGTAAAGACGTAAGAAACAGTTCTGTCCGGTGGGAGCAGCTCGTTTTCGTGGGGCAGACTCAAGAAACGTAAGAAGCAGCCGCGGATATGACGTGTTTTTATCGGCGAAAGAGGAGGAGATCGCTGGAAAGCCGGAACGTCAACTTCCAGCCGGATACGAAGATCCTCGCGAGCAGATAGAAAAGGCATTCCACTTTTATACTCTGGAGGTTAAAGTTTAGGAAGTTATTTTGACTTTCTGGGGCCTTCAATGGTTTTCGTCCCTTTTGCGCGGGAAAAGCTACCCCGTCAGCTCGGTTGACGTTTCGCGTCATAGTCACCCTCGTCGACCACCCTCCCGTTCACCCAACTTCAGAATTATCCCCCACCCCCGGACTGATTCTTACTCTTCTATCATTCTTTGATCGAATTTTCTTTCCGCCACATACGGTTGCTGAACTTTCTTTGCAACTTTCCAACATTTATCTTTTAGTTTTTATTTATCGAATTTTTGTTGATTAACAACACTGCTGTTCTTAATGTTCTAAGTTACGATGGCTTGTAATAAAACATTCAAAGTTCAAAAATTCAATAATAAATTCAAAGAAAGTTGTCTGAATTTAACAATGCAATTTTCTGTAAAGGTAGATGAGATGATTTGGAAAATTCATAAAGATAATTCATTAAGATACTAATTCTAAATGCAGATGAAGAAATTGTAGGATTGTTTAACAAAATAATAATAAAGTTACCAGATGTTACACATTGTTGACTATTTCGAAAGGAAATTTTATGGTTAGGTTTTAAAATCGCGAATTGGGTTTTTCCCGACGAAGGGACTTAATTCCATGATTTATAATCGCATACAAAAACCATTATTCAAAGTTCCATTCAATACATCGTGACAAGCCTTCAACACTCATTTAACAATTCCATTAAACAAAATTAATATACAACAAAATATAAAAATACTCAAAGTATAAATTTTAGAATTGTTAAAATTTAAAAACTCCTTCCTATAAAAGCAGACATTTTATAAAGTACATAACAAAAATTTTGAAAGAAAACAATTCTGTCTAAAGCACGAAATGTATTTTTCCCGAGTTGTCACAATAGCAAAAACAATTTTATTTCCCCATCAGTATTTGCATGAGAAGAAACGTGTTCGTAGATTCACGGATTCTCGTTTCTGACGTATCTTGTTTTGCATTCGCAAAATTTTTGCCGTCCTCGCGTTCGCCACCATTTTTCTTTCTCGTCTCTCGCCTCCTTCTTGCCGCGTGTCTCAGCGCCGAGCAAAAAAGTTTGCAATTTTATAACGGAAGTTGGCTGAATACAAAATCAGTGGGCTGTCGCTCTTCACGGCCAACTTGTATCGTATTTTAATGGAACCTACTAGCTGCCGTCAACGAGACACCAGCGACGATTCTTCACCCCGAATTACTTCGACAAATCTCTTTGCACCTGCTGATGCTGACAAAGAATAATAATCCTGTCGTTATTTTCTTTTCTTTAACGGGAATTGCTTGTTGCATCTCATTTTGGTACGGGAACGTATGCATTATGGGATGGAATTTGGGGTGGGGAGGTTTACGGTTCTGGGCTTTTTGGGATTTGGGGGGTTGGGGGGTTGGGGATTTGGAGATTTGGGGATTTGGGAATTTGGGAGAGTTGGAATTTGGGAGATTTGGAGGTTTGGGGGTTTGGGAGATTTGGGATTTGGGAGATTTGGGATTTGGGAGATTTGGGATTTGGGAGATTTGGGATTTGGGAGATTTGGGATTTGGGAGATTTGGGATTTGGGAGATTTGGGATTTGGGAGATTTGGGATTTGGGAGATTTGGGATTTGGGAGATTTGGGATTTGGGAGATTTGGGATTTGGGAGATTTGGGATTTGGGAGATTTGGGATTTGGGAGATTTGGGATTTGGGAGATTTGGGATTTGGGAGATTTGGGATTTGGGAGATTTGGGATTTGGGAGATTTGGGATTTGGGAGATTTGGGATTTGGGAGATTTGGGATTTGGGAGATTTGGGATTTGGGAGATTTGGGATTTGGGAGATTTGGGATTTGGGAGATTTGGGATTTGGGAGATTTGGGATTTGGGAGATTTGGGATTTGGGAGATTTGGGATTTGGGAGATTTGGGATTTGGGAGATTTGGGATTTGGGAGATTTGGGATTTGGGAGATTTGGGATTTGGGAGATTTGGGATTTGGGAGATTTGGGATTTGGGAGAGTTGGAACTTGGGAGAGTTGGAATTTGGGAGAGTTGGGATTTGGGAGAGTTGGAATTTGGGAGAGTTGGAATTTGAGAGAGTTGGAATTTGGAAGAGTTGGAACTTGAGAGAGTTGGAATTTGGGAGAGTTGGAATTTGGGAGAGTTGGAATTTGAGAGAGTTGGAATTTGGGAGATTTGGGATTTGGAAGAGTTGGAATTTGAGAGAATTGGAATTTGGGAGAGTTGGAATTTGGGAGAGTTGGAATTTGGGAGAGTTGGAATTTGAGAGAGTTGGAATTTGGAAGAGTTGGAATTTGAGAGAGTTGGAATTTGGGAGAATTGGAATTTGAGAGAGTTGGAATTTGAGAGAGTTGGAATTTGGCAGAATTGGAATTTGAGAGTTAGAATTTGAGAGAGTTGGAATTTGGGAATTTGGGGAATTTGAAAATTCCGAAATAAAGAAAGCTATAATTTGAACACCTACAAGTTCACCACAAAATAAAAACAATTTTCCCCAACATTACAAATGTACGATAAAAGAAGGAAATGAGAAAAAAGCAGCGCAATCAGTCGGTTTAGAGGCGAAGCGTTTTATTAAGAGTCAGAACAGGGGACGCGAGCGAAATTTTCATAATTTACTGCTGATACCCCAGGCCAAAATGGCAGATAGGCTCTTCCAGGGTCATTCACGGAATTTACCACTCCGTCGACCAGACGACGCCTTAAACCGCTGAAATCTAAGCAGGCCAACACTTACCGCTAAAATCCTAACCCTACGCTCAGGCCTTCTTTATTACGACCTTCGTAATCGATTTTTACTATCATTGCAGATTACAACGACCCAAATCGTGCGAGGGTCTCGATCGAAACGTCTTAACTTTCTGTGAATAATCTTTTGACAAGCTTTGAAAACGGAGCAAAAAATTACTTATGTCGTAAAACTGGGTACCGATTTTTAGGATGGAAAGGACTAGGATTTATATGGGCTTGCTATAGTTTTTTGTAACAGGAACATTCGACGAGTGACGTGTTTTACAAGTCTGTTTTATTGTTTCAAAAGCAATGATGTCAAATATACAACTGTGGAGATCTCGTTTGTCGACCTGTAAATAATAAAAATTAGTCTATGAACGATAAAGTTCATAGCAACGATAAAGTTGTTGAAGATTAATCCACTAATTTGTTAACGATAGATTAATCTCTATTAACCAGTTAACTCAGATTAATCATCTAATTTGTAACGATAGATTAATCTCTATTAACCAGTTAACTCGTGAACAATAGAAATTAATAGAGACTGTTGTGTCAGACAGAAATTAGTACAGATCAATCTGATTACAATAGAATAAAATACAGCTGTATGAATAGAAAATTTTCTGTATGTATATGACTAGACAATCTATGATCGTCACACCCCTATTTCCGTAAAGACGATAAAAAAAGTGCAACGATGAGACCCATTATATCATCCATCCACGAGCATCGTATTTCATCCCCTCGGTGTATCACGCTCACCTGGCTGCACTTAACCCCCGTCGGCGCACCTGCTGAAATCCCTTATCAGACTTTATTGTGGGTTATACAGAAACACTTGATGTCGCGGGTATAACGCGGAGTGTGAGCGATCGAGGTTTCAGTGTCCAGCGCGTGTTCAGCGCTGCGTGAGTGCCAGAAGAGGTCGTCTCGGGGTTGAAGGGGGTTTGCTTGCGCAACGGATGATATATTATCGGGTGCTGTTTGCACTTTGACAACATCGCGGGGCATAAAAACGCTGACTCATTTAAAGCGGCTCCCGGGATTGCGCGGTGTTCCGGGAGGATCCGCGTGCCAGCACCCTCTTTCACCCTCCAGTCCTATACCGTTCTACGGGGTACCACTTGCACCCTTCTAACCCCGCTTTGTCCATCGTTTCACCACCCCACGCTTTCATCCACCAGCGAACATCCCTATCCACCGTCTCCGGGCATCTCGTGACTCTCTTTTCTTCCGCGCCGGACTCATCCCTGCTATTTTCTCTCTCTCTTCATCCCCCTTTCCGCGTTCTCTGGGTTACCCGCAAACTGCCTGCCAACGCGTTACCCCCTCTCTGGATTTCTTATTCTTCTTCTCACCCCTTTTGCCGCTTAAGCTAACGGCCGCTTATAATTGCGATTCTTCGTATAATTTTTATTAAGGCTAATTAATTGCAACTGCTTGTATAATTCAGTTTAGCGGGTGTTTCGACCCGAGCAAGAGCTGCGGGTTAAGAGGTGATTTTCGACGATAACTATTTACGAGAAAATATCATTGAATTCTCTGTTTTGTGGAGAACTGATTAATTCTAATTTTTTGTTTAAACCCTTAAGTGCTGGATAATATATTATTGGCTACACTTGCCAAATGACATTCATTTACTCTTCCTTTATTCATAATATTTGACTACTCTTATGCTTTTTGTTTCTTTCTCAAACTTTAATTAAACTTTCTCTTAAATGATTGAAACGTTAATTTTTTAAGGACTAGCTAAGGACTGCAATGCTTTGCATATCTCTTTTTAATAAAACTTGCGAATTCTCAACGTAACCGGACATAACAGACATAAGTCAGTTGAACAAAAATTGTTACAAAGTATCCTACCAAGACTCTTCCCATGCTTTGATGAGTCTCACTCGTGAGACACTTACAGCTCAAATGTGACAAACCTTACATAAATCCTGAATACTCTTCAACTTGAAATTTAGGTCCGACTATAAGTTGCATTATCAAGGTTCCCTAAGATAGTTGGATTTTAATTTTCTTGTTTTAATCGCTCTTTTTTTAATTATATACAACTAGGTGCATAATTATATTACGATATATTAAAAGAAGATTATATACAAACATATGTACCAGTGAAATATATTTAATAAACTTTGTCCTATAATCGATACCCTATAACAAGTAGTTTCGATGGACCCAGCTAATTTCTCCGTGGATTAGGAATCTTAGAGGAAAGTTACTCGTGGATAGAGGGGATGATATAGGAAGGAGAAATGTGGGTCGCAAAGCTCCCTCGAACGGATTCGCCGGGGTATTCAATGGGGTAAATGGGGTATTGCATATTAAATACGCCGATAGGGGGATGGAACGAAAGAAGAAGGGGGACGCAGAATGGCTCCGGGATTCGACGGTAACGTGTGGAGCAATGTGTGTAAGCTTGATGCGGTTATTGATTACAGGCTACTGTCATTGACGGGCCGTCATATGGAAACGGTGACCGTTTTTCGTTACGCACACACGAATATGTGCCTGTTACGCGGCCACCGTATTCACTCACCGATAGCCATCAATTTCTACTCCCAGCCGTGTCCGATTTGTTATTTTCTTTCTTGTTTTTTTACGCCCTCTCGATCGTTTCATTTTCGAGTTCAACTTCGTATTCATATTTTTTCAGAGGTACACTTCAAATACGGGTATTTCAAAAATACTTTCTCGCTTTCTACTCCCTTTCGATCGTTCGATTTTCGAGTTCAACTTCGTGTTCATACTTTTTCATGTAGAGGTACTTTTGAAGTACAGGTATTTCAAAAATAATTTCTTGATTCCTTCTTGACTTTCTCGATCGTTTGATTTTCGAATTCAACTTCGTGATCATATTCATTCAGAGATACTTTTGAAATACAGGTATTTTAAAAATACTTTCTTGATTCTTTCTTGGCTTTCTCGATCGTTCGATTTTCGAGTTTAACTTCTATTCATATTTTTTCATGCAGAGGTACTTTTGAAGTACAGGTATTTCAAAAATAAATTCTTGTTTCTTACTCCCTACCGATCGTTTGATTTTCGAGTTCAACTTCATATTCATACTCTTTCAGAGCTACTTTTGAAATACAGGTTTTTCCAACCTGTGCACGTAGGAAAATAAAACTGAGTCACAACTAATAAATTTTCATATTTATATTATACGAAAGTTACCGCTTCGAAACGTTGACCGTCATAAATAAATTGGCCCTGAAACAAATTGTATATAAATTCATTGCGTCCGCGAATTCCGACAGTGCACGAGGTACTCGAAAGCAGGCAATTTAAAGGGATGAACGATGCGCATGACTGCGTCACTATTGCAGATTTCAATGCGATAGGTCAGGTAAAGAAAATTCGTATCGAACAATAGGGACCTTCTAATTGTGACCTTAGCTTTCAAAGGAGGGTAATAATCTGTGTTGGAGACGTATCCGACATGACGTAGAATTTTAGCCCAAACAGACCACCCTTATTTATTAGTATGCCGCTGTGACGAGCAGGTACATTCCTATGTATTGGAATGCACAAGTATAGATATATACAAGTATATATCTATGTAAGTATCTACATATGTACATGAAGAAAATTCATTGTATCGTATTGTTTAGTATGATAAGGTAAATAGTGGAAAATTATACATTGTCAAAAATATTTGATATCTTATCTACTAATAACCTAAACTATTTGAATACTGCTGTCATTGAGGATCTATTTATTCAGCATCTGTATTGATATTGCTGTCTAATGGATCAAGACAAAACCACACAAAAATGTGGCAACTTTGACTACTTTTCAAATGATAAATCAATGAACACATTTCATGATATCAGAAAATTGAAAGGTGTCTAAACCTTGCTTAACTAAAAGCTGATCGACAAATAGGCGAAATGTAAAACATATCCCTTTCGTCCCCTTGAGTTATCGAATTAGTATCATTTGTCCGGAAAGTAGTGTCCTTCGGGCAGCCATTGTAAGCGACAGAAGGCGAAGTAGCGAAAGAGGAAACGAGGTTGAGTTCCGCGGGTTTAGGAACATCGATAGACAGAAAAGCAGAGAGGAGCGGACAGAACGAGAGTCCTGGGGACGTATGTCCCCAAAAGCCGTGGAGCTCAGCGTTGAGTGATGGCCGCTCAGTCGACCTCGTAACCGGCGCCATACATCATTCAAGATGGCTGGCTTCTCACGCTGCTCGGGGAGAGACAAGGGTGACAACCCTCCCGTCTCTGCTTGCTACTTTTGACTGGCTACGTCTACGCCTTCGCTGATAATCGTGTTACGGAGATATCAATCTTACACCGTCGCTAGCTACCTTGTAAACTGCATTAACGATAAAAATGTACACTGCTGGGAAATTCAACTACCCCTTTTTGCATCTTTAGGTTGTCTTTTCTTTTATCTTTGTGAATTCTAGTACTACAAAAATTGGGAATGTATGTGTAAGTTCAAATTGTATCTTCTTATTTTCGGCTGCAGATTGAACTTAAATCTACAAGTTTGTAACATGAATTGCAATTTTCTTTGTGTTACTGAATGAAGCAATAATTCTGAAATTATTATTTTTATTGTCGTGAACGTATCTTTTTATAAATATTTAATGTTGATTGTTAATAAGAATTTTAATATTCAATGTCCTCAAAAATGGAGGCAAATACAAACAAATGTTGGATCTTCTTTCTCAACTTATTTTTGCAAGCAGAATCTTTAGCAACTTGTACGATGATTTTTGTAGCATTGTACGTATTTAAAATTGTAGTTAAATGGTACTGAAGAATTAAAAATTGTATCTAGAAGGGTTGAAAAAGGAGAAATATTGGAATGTAAAAAAGGGGAGTACCCAGAAAAGCGTCAGACGCGCCATCTACCGCCAGAAGTCTTACACCAAATAATTCTTTCCCTCCGGAAACTCGAGACCTACTTTACCAGCATTAGATTCACAGAAAAATTTGGGGTTTTATTCCCCATTTCTCTATTTAAAAAAAAAATCAACTGATGAAATGCAACTCGACTCGAACGAAACGAGAGAACATCTCTGGAAGATTTGTACGAAGCATTTACGTCAAAACTTTTTCTCAAAGTTGAAGAAAAATGACAGAAGCAAAGACGCGCGACAAACGGTATGAAACGCACGAAAATTTAATTAAATCGCCACGGAGGTGTTGTCGCATCGTTTCAAGGGAAGAAAGCACGGCGTTATTAATATAATTCTGGTTCCCGCGTTCATATTTTCACTCTGTCCCATAGACGTCTCCCACCTTTCATTCCGGTTTCCCCTTTCCGTTAAATTTCCGCGAACATTCGTAAGCATTTGTCCCCAGGATGAAAATTTCTCCTCGCATTCAGAATTCCCGCGCTTTTCAGCCTGATACCGCGACGCTTTTTAATATTTTCTTGAGAAACGAACATCTTTAACCTCGATCGTAGGTGACGAGGGGCAAAATGAAAGATGGACAATTCTTTCGTTATGAAACTTGATGACAGTGTCAGTATAACTTGCAAGCTACTATATAATCTATTTTGATGCAAGGACTATATGTCCTTTATGTGTCAGTATAACTTGCAAGCTACTATATAATCTATTTTGATGCAAGGACTATTATGTGTCCTTTATGTATCAGTATAACTGGCAAGCTAATATATAATTTATTTTAATGCAAGGACTATTATATGTCCTTTATGTGTCAGTATAACTGGCAAGCTAATATATAATTTATTTTAATGCAAGGACTATTATATGTCCTTTATGTGTTAGTATAACTGGCAAGCTAATATATAATCTATTTTAATGCAAAGACTATTATATGTCCTTTATGTGTCAGTATAACTGGCAAGCAAATATATAATTTATTTTAATGCAAGGACTATTATATGTCCTTTATGTGTTAGTATAACTGGCAAGCTAATATATAATTTATTTTAATGCAAGGACTATTATGTGTCCTTTATGTGTCAGTATAACTGGCAAGCTACTATATAATTTATTTTAATGCAAGGACTATTATGTGTCCTTTATGTGTCAATATAACTGGCAAGCTACTATATAATTTATTTTAATGCAAGGACTATTATACAGTCTTGCCATACAAGATGTTCTTATAATTCATACTTGTATCTTCTGAATAAATTTCTAATAAAATTGTACATATAATATATACACATAATTGTACATATAATAGAATTATTATAGGCTCATTCAAAACATATAACCTTGTAATAAATTATAAAAATATATTCGACATGTTATATAAATATGTCATGATATATAAATATAACATAAAATATATTATTTTTTGTATAACATTGCACAGCTATATTGTAAGATATATCACTTTGTTATAATACACAGTTAGTTTACGAAAAGACAACTTTCTGAGACGATCGTGAACTTCTAAAATAAATGGTTATGTTTTTGTAAAGACAATAACGCCCCGTCTATCTATCACGCGTCCGAGCAATATCGGCGTATCCATCGCGTGGACGTAATATTGAAATTGTATTCTTTCGTAATATGAGAGTTATTTATGAAACGTAGCAGGCAATATATGTAGCAGAACGCGGCGGGGATGGCGGCGAAATCTGACGGTGGCGTTACGATATGATACGAAGTGATGCGAAGAGGATCGGCCTTCTTGAAATTCGGGCCGTGCCTGTCGCTTCCTTTCACTTATGAAATATTCCCTCTGGCCTCGAGTGCCGAAAAATTGCCCTTTATTACATAAACCAATGGAAATTTCATGGTACATTGACACTATTATCTCAAACTTTTATGACATTAACTATGATTATAGAGAACTAGCTTCTATTAGTTTCTACATGTACTAATTAAAAAGATTTAAAATTTCTAGCATCTCTCAAATTATCTTACGTAGAATTTCTACGCATCTAAATAAAAAAATTTACAATAATTTATAACAATTATAAAAGCAATTATTGAAGTAATTTAATACAGTGGTGCTGTATTGAAAGCATTTGTACTCTGCGAAAAACGAAAATACTTCGAAGTCTGTTTCTGGAAGTAACCCCATAACCTATCGAACGTAGAAAACTCCTGTCGTGCATGTTTTTAGCAGCGGAGGGGTTAATTATATTTGACGAGGAACGAGGACGAAAACCGCAGGATATTTTCCTGTTCGATCGAGGTTTTCTAGAAACACGCTGGCAACGTGTAACGTGTACGGTTAGAGCTCAGCGAAGCGACAGCTGTTCACCGGTTGGCTGCGCTATTCGATTGTCTCGCTCTTGATGATTGATGATCGTTCGGGGTAGCTGCTGCTGCTGTTGCTGCTGCTGCTGCCACTGCCGCCACCTTGACACCGCGTCTGTCTTTTCCCTCATTTCCCGCCGACTTTTTTTCGTTTCCTCACCGAATCCAGTGCAATGCGACCTCGGTCGATAGCCCAGCTATTTCCTCTCGCGAAGGGAAAGGTTTGTTGTGATATTATAATCAGAAACCACTTCAACGATCACATTCTAACAGAGTCTGCTTGCTCTGCTTTTAAAAATTTCTTAGAGTCAGTACTATTTTTTAAGCATACATTCCTAAACCGCAATCTTGTAGCTAAGTTATAAGTTCGTGTATAAGAGTAGACTTGCAAGAGGCACAAATGCTGTGAAACGCGGACGTCAAAGTGTTAAGGTCTCGTTCGTCAAGCTTACCATCGAGCAATTAAAAATCTCAATTTAAAGCGCTTATCTCGCTCCTTCCAGAGTGCTGCGTAAATTCAACCCTCGACTTCCCTCTACCATCAATTTAATTAAAAACACCATTAACAAAATTTACATGTCCCTCCATCGAGAACCGCAACCACGTTGGAGAGGTTCGGGTTCGATGCACACTACGGTAGTCGTCCGTTATTTCGCCATCGTTCACATTGATGCTTGAACGAGTTCTGGTGGCACCCTCTTGAATATCGTAGTGCGAGTCCACATTCAATTCTTCAAATTCTCGAATTATTATAATAGGTACATACAGATGTATCTCAGTTTCATAATCAATACAACACCGCCAATAAATATTCAGAACTATTTATACTATAATAGTTAATTAAATAAGTATTTGTTATTTATATCGATTATCTGAAATCTACCTTAGAACACCATGTGTTAGGTTGTCTTACTTTGTATGTACTTTTCCCTCCACTCCTTATATCACCAAGTATTGTGAACAACAATTGAACGAGTATTTCATTAATCGAATGACATACACATTCTATGAGAATCCTTCTACCACTGCTGTTATAAACAACCCTCTAATCCTGCTACAAACCCACACATCTCGAAGAGATTCAAGTAGCAAAAAACGCAATTTCTCCGACACGAAGTTCGCTTCAGCAGAACAAAAGGAAGCGAATCAGCGATTCTACCTGGCAAGAGGAAATTAGCCTTCGGGAATACCGCGACAGGGCTGGCAATGCATAATGTAAGGGTAGGCGTGTGAATTTATGTAACTTAATTTGTAACTCACGACTGTCTTGACAGTGCCAAAGGGTGTCGAGGAACAAAAGTGATCGTGGAAGATCGTCGAATGCGCGAGGCCTTGGAATGGTTAACTCGATGAGCGAGTTTTTCACTTTGCATGCAATATGTCCCCGAGATGAGATGTCTCGAGAGGTTTAATAAAATTTCGTTGCTCTAATAACGTGTTTAGCACCCGCTAAATAGAGCCTCGGGCGTCGAGACGCGTTTTAAGGCCGGAGGAATTAAGGACGAAGAAAAGAGGAATATTGAAGAATACGGGGGGTGAGATTCAGATTGGTGACGTGAAATATGGTATGAAAAGTTTTCGTGGATATTGCTTTTGGTGGAGCTGTGATCACTGTGTGTTGATTAACAGTGAAATTGTATGTAAGAGATTGATTAGAATTATTAATAAGAGGTATGTGTAAGGTATAAGTATTAATATATGGTGTGTGACATGGAGGTATAATATGGTGATTGTAAACAGTTATTTTTACTGAGACATAATTCCTCAACTTTAAGTACAAATCCCAATAGTGATCAGGTTGGAATTTCAAGAGGGAGATAAATAATAATCCAGCCTACGATAAGATAGAATTATAAAGTAAATACTGTAACAATCACAAGACCTTCGCTAGCAACATACTCCACAGCTGCAAATCAATTTATTAGTACCCAGAGCAAGAGTCAATAATGCCTTCCTCTCACTACCACAAAATCTGTCTACAATAAAATGTACTATTACTTCCAAAAATAGCCAAAGTCTATCTACGAAAAAACGTACCAATATATCCAAAAACAGCCAAAATCCATCAACGATAAAACGTACCAATATATCCAAAATCTAACCGACCAGTCATCTTCAAGAGACGCGTAGCCAAGGAAGCAGCGCGATGTCACCCAGCACGAACCGGAAGTCGTAAAAGAACGCTGTTCGAGACATCTTATTGCCACTAGGAAAATGCATCTTACACGTATCGCGCAAATAGGCCAACTGAAAACGCATTGATACGAGAGAAGTCCAGCCGGATGCAGAAGGGAGGAGTAGAAGCGAGAGGCTGCGAAAGAAGAAGAGAACGAGCCTGATGGTGAATGGCGCCCTACCTGGTCCCCAAAGTCATAAATCATTTCCCCGTGATACTACCCCTCGGCGTGTTCCCCTGCAGCATAAACTCGACGATCAGCGACCGGCCAACATCACCTGGAAGTCAACGCGTTTCCGAACGTCTTGTGCACACGTGGTTCTGTCAGTGATTTCGAACGAGGTCTATGTGCAATTTTCAAAATTATTGAGCTTCGCTACGGGATCCGCGGTAATTTACCCTGGGAAATTTGGTTGGACAAAGGAAATTGAGGTTAGGATTGTGCTATATTTTGGGAGGATGCGTCAGCAGTGTACCTGTAGAAAGGTTGATAAGTGTGTTTGAACACTTAACTGGTTTTGTATTGGATTATTATTTTATATTATGTATATTATGCAGTTGAATGAAATTTGAACAAAGAGGTATTAAGGTTAGGATTTGTGATAGAGGCTATAAACGATACAGGTATATAGGGTTTGTTAGGAAAGGGTTAATCAATAAGGTTCTACGTTCTGAGTTTATATTTTACAATATACTTTTAATTTATAATATACAGGTTTTAGGTTATGTATTGTACTTTGATCGATAATTGACGTTGATTTTACATTCATATTGTATAACATATGTTAATAAATTTAGAGTGTAATATAACTTGTACGGTTTGAGTATGGTTTTGGTATATAAAAAACAAAGATATGTATCTTGGTTTTTCAAGTAAATGTATGGGTTTTTAGAGTTCCTTAATCGCGAATTGTTCAGGACAGTAAAATTAATAGACGTCCTTCAGTGAACGACCCTAGAGTCAAAGCACGTTTGGTGGGGGATCATAAATTTCAGCGCACAGATTCAAAATGATCCCCTTTATTGCACGAAACCCGGGTTAGTTGTGCTTCGACCTGGACCACGTTCAGTTGGCCATCTCGAACCTCGGGTTTTTCAAGTATAAGTCAGTTTTTTTTATAATTAGTGAATTTTTTATTTCGATCGTGCGTTCAGTTGTAATTTGGTGTCTTCAATTATTACATCGTTAACCAAAGTGTAAAATGAGAATAATATTCTTAGGAGTGAAAGTTAAAATAATTTTTAAATGAAACAAGTTTCACCGACAACGCAGATAATTGGAAGTAAATGGTGAGGTATCAATGAATTCACCCCTGTGGGTCAAAGTCAATACTTATATTGAACGAAATAAAATTTTTATTCTGTACTAGAAGGAATTTGAATTAGGTTTTTAATTTGGTAAATAGTATTAGATGATTCATTGATAAATGTAATATTCTCCTTCTTTCTATTTACTCATTGTGGAAACACAGTGATGCTTGCAGACTACATGTAAGTTTAATAGAATTTTATTAATTTAACAGTTTCTCAACTTTCCAATTATAGCTCCATGCAAAAATTCATCTTCCTCTATTTTTATAAGTTCATAACTTTCAATTCAGCTGATAATGAAGTCACATTGTTATCGATATAAAACATGATTGATTTAAATGTATAGTTCCACATTGTCCCAAGAGGAGGTTAACAAACACAAGAAAGTACATATTTGTCCAAAAGACAATCTTCTTCAGTATCTCTCAAAAGAGTACAAATAACAAAGTGAACAAGCTCCCATCGAAACCTATTTGTCATTAATTTTTATTTATTTAAAATCTCGAAGTGTAATAAACAATATAGTTAGCGCCATCTGTCGACGACCTCGTGAACGCTACTGAATCTCGAGGATCTTTCGAGATGGAGCCACAGTGGCTGACGCGTGGACTTCCTTTTTCTTACATCTTTTCGTAACAGACCGTAAATAAACATTATTCATTTATCTTCATTATTTCATCAAGTTTCTCCTTGTTCAGTTAACTATAATTAAACTATACTTTACTTCTCCATAAACCAGAACTGTTACATCAGTTACAAGATGTTGAATTCATACTTTTAATATTACAACCCCTCAAGATTGCTCCAAAATTTTTACACAGGAACTTCTATACAGTCTTTACTCTATTTAAGTACAATTTCTTCAATCACTTCGTGGTGCTTTATATAACTTCTTCATTTGGAAAATTATAAAAATATATTCTGTGATATGATTTTTTAAAGTTATACAATTTTAATCTTGCCAATATATTTTTTATTTTTCAAAAATTCGATTACTTCAAGAATTGTAGCGGGCTATTATAATCGTTCCTCCCTTGTGAAAAACCACCCCTAAGTAAGATATCGCTCGATAGGTGATGCAGGCAGTTTCTCAAAGGAAAAAAATCGCAGAATACCCGTGTAGAGTCTTTTTCCGCCACTGTATTCGTCCCCAACGACGTAGTCGAGAGAGACAGCGAGCGTTTTATTCACGACGCTCCAGATACTGCAGCCATTTTATATAGATTGCAATGTATTGATCGTCTCCGCCAACAGCCGACATTCTACGTAGTATCAGAATGACAGGCTGGCAGATGGAATCGCAACTTCCCCTTCCCTCTTTTTCCACCAACTGCCACCACGTTCCAACCCCCTTCGATGCTTTGGACTGCCTGCCAACCCCTCGTCTCCGCCTATACCTATGTACACTTTCCTGCTCAGCTACTTACAGACCAAACCTTATCCACCCTTGTTGTGTTCGTGAATGTGTCTATATACACTCACACCCATACTCCGGCACGTGTTCCGCTACGTGGCTCGAATATACGTGTGTCACCGGATATGTAAAGAATATGTAAATAACAGGGAGTGGTTAGGTATGTACGAGATATATCGTGCTTTTTATTTATCCTTTTCTTCGACAGACACCGGGATAAATGAATTTGTCGACGGCAGAGAGTGCTGGCTGTTGACGAAAATCGTGATGAGTCGAAATCGGGGAATTTTACAGGTTTTTATGGGGTTGTGGGCTTTACAGGAGTTTCTATAGCAAGGTAAATTTTTGTGGGAAGAATGGGTGCAAAATTTTGGTAGTCGGTCAGTATTGATTATTTTTGAAATTTGGGAGTTTGAATATTTGAGGATTTGCGGATTTGAAGATTTTATGGGTTGGAAAATTGGGGATTTGGGAGTTTGGGAAATTAGGGATATGGGGGTGTGAGGACTTGGAGACGTTGAAATTTGGAAATTTAGAAATTTGGGAAATCGAGAAATTGGAGATGTGAGAATTCGCAGACGTGCAAATTTGGAAAATTGAGAATTTGGGGGCATGGAGATTTTGGAATTTACGGATTTGAAGATTTGTGAATTCGGAGACGTGAGAATTTGAAAATTTAGAAATTTGGGGATTCAGAAATTTGGGAAATCGGAAATTTGAAAATGTGAGAATTCGGAAACGTACAAATTTGGAAAATTGAGAATTTGGGGGCATAGAGACTATGGAATTTACGGATTTGAAGATTTGTGAATTCGGAGACGTGAGAATTTGAAAATTTAGAAATTTAGGGATTCAGAAATTTGGGAAATCGGAAATTTGAAAATGTGAGAATTCGGACACGTGAAAATTTGGGAAATTAAGAATTTGAAAATATAGACTAGGAAATTTGCAAATTTGGAAATTCGTGGATTCAGAAATGCAAGAATTCGGAAATGTAAAAATTATAAAAACTTGAAAACCACTTTAGAAATATTTACACGAATTAAAGAACAATGTACTAAGAGCATCATCAAAATTCCTTCTGGCCATGTAATTTCAGCTTTCAATTTCGATAGAATGTCAGTGGAAAGTATAACGAGTCCCAATTACAACAGCTGTTTATTGCAATGTGCACTATGATAATTATACGTTAAACATTATTAGCAATTATACGATGAATTTTTCAGAGACCCCATGTCAGTGTGATGAAACAGGTATTTCCTCTTCCGCTTATTCTCCCTCTTCGCACCGAACGTCCAATTTTTTTAATTAAAATCATACGCCACCCACACCTCCTCGAACTTCCCGCGTGAATGGGCTTTATTAAATTAGTTTCGAACTGTGGATGAACAAGCTGTAAGATTGCATTGCCTGCAAATTATATCGCATCGTAAATAAACTTCGTATTAATTAATAAAGGATATGGAAACAAAAATATTCTTTTAACAAAATTACTCAGATTTGAACTAACAAAATTCTGTTAGTATTTTTGTTCAATTTTGTTGAACTCAAAATTTTTGTTCAAAGTAAACATATGCAAAGAAAAGAAAAGCACGCAAAGAAAATTTCAATAAAAAAAATTCATCGATTGTTAAAAAATCCATTTCGAAAATAACAAGGTTCTTTGCAAAATTCGATTGTTACCGGAATATTCTTTTCTTTGGGACGAAATCTCTTCCTGTTAAAAAGCTTGCGATAGATTGCTCAGAAAAAGCCGCGATAACGTGTTCGCGACCGCGTCCACTCACCCTGACAAATGGCCGTCTTCTTCTGTCACTCCGCTCCTCATCCCTTATTATTGAGCCCCAGTATTTTCTAGTAAATGATATGTAATAAATTCGTGCATACTATTATTCATACTAAAAATAAAGATCAACGATTACACATCAAAATTATTAACAGTTTGAAAATATTTGTGTCCAACATAAATACAGAAAATTTACTATACACGTCTTATAAATTTTTGAATTCAGCGTTTAATTTTATTACCAGGTGCTCTTGTTTATCAAATGAAAATTTGTTTAGTAGATTCACCGCCAATAAAATAGTCGATTAAAGTATTTCCAATAATTTCAAGCTGACAAGCTGCAAATATGTTTATTGAAAATTATTGATGCACCTTTGTGGACATACCATATGCAAATTGATAATAAAATCGTGAACACGAGACTAATAAATCTGTCAATTTCTTTCCTTGTTTGTTATGTAGGCTATTTTTCATCCCTGCATTATCGAGACTCAATATTTCCACTTCCCTCATAAATAATATCTATTAAATTCAATAATGGAAACATTAGTCAACGTCGACAATTAAGTTCAATTATTGTTCTTCAAATTTGCTAATAATTTCAGAATCGCTATTGTGTTAAATATATTTTCAAGTTACGTTAGTTTCATCCACCCTTGTATCTCGAATAAAAATTTGTTTAATGAATTCATCGAGACAAAATTACTGACTGAAATGATTATCAATGACTTTAAAGTGATAAAAGCGTAGAGAAGATTCATCAAGAAAATTGTTCCAAATTAATAACACTTTCGCAGAACATCAAGTTTCCACCAAAATTGCACCACTCCAATAAACCTGTCAATATGTTCCTCCCTCGACACGCAATTTCCCAGATAGAAAGGTGAAATTTTTCTAACCTCGAACAAGATGGAGGAATATCAAGCGTTTTTTCGGCGACCAGAGTCGATCGGTTAATCCGAATTTCCGCGGTTACGGTCTGACGAATTCTTGCGGCGGGTTGCATTAACGGGACCATAAATCATGGCCGAGCAGAAGAATGGAGGGAAGTTGGAATCTGAGTGACGTCTAGTCAAGAGAGAGCTCCTTGTCGTCGTTCCCTGGCCTGTCCAAGCGTTCAGGCATCACGGTAGCTGCGAAAGGGAGGGCTGCAAAAGGACGAACTGGCTGCTAGTTTTCTCGCAGAACGTTGACGCGGGTCCCGCGGGGCATTTTTGCGGATGAAAGGTCCGCCCTATCTTAAACTCGACGTAACAGCAGATTCCGTTTCCTTTCTTCTGACCCTTTTCTCGTTTTTCTTTTCTCCTTTATCATCCCCTTTCCCGACCCTTGTTTCGAATCGAGAAACTAATATCGACCGACAGGCATTCTCCAGCTTTTTCCAGGATAATTCCCGGGAAATTCAACGTTCCAGGAATTCGGGAAATTCGCGATAGCGCAATCTCGAGTCGGAAATTTTGAAATTCGAACACTCCCTTAGATTCTATCTCCCTGTACTCACGTAACAGGTGTCGGTTGTCAGATTTTTATCTACCGTTATGGATAACGTCGCGTTTTATGAACACGAAGTATTTCGGGGGTTAATCTTGCACGCGAGGGCACGATCGAATCCGCGGGCAGAGGGCATTTTTCAGCGACGAAGGACCAGAGGAAATTCCGTGAAAGTGGGCGGCATTGCAATTTCTCGTCGGGGATCCAAGACCGCCCACCTGGCTTTCGGCTTCATCTCAATAACATTAGTTCAGTCGTTTAAGCTTCTCCGCTGCCACCGACTTGCATTTTATTCCGGGCCAAACGTTTGCAATTTGTTCACCGTTGAATTAAGGCCGATTTATATTATCCTTCTACCGCCGACCGTTATAGAAACTGTTTCGTTCCACTAAATATTCTTCGAGCTATTTAAGCCTTTCACAACCACTGCAATTCAATCATGTTTCTCTGTTATGCAATTTCCTTACTTTGCACTTTTGCACTATTTCCTCATACTGTTTCTTTTATGAGATAAAACGTAGGTCTCCTAAGTTGAACAATAGATAAATTATATTAAATATGATTTAGGTGATAGATACATTGTTGAAGAATAGATAAATCATTGCTGTTAGCAGCAAGAAAAAATTGAGACCTATACGTGGAGGGTGTTTTAGAATTTTTTTAACCTCGCTGAATGTGTGTCTTGAAATAGCGTAAACTCTCGTTAATTTCTTTTTTGTAATAGCAATGTAAACAATTACTCTTCAGCAACATAAACAAGTACTCTCTAGAGTGTATGCATCGAGTCGATCTTCAAAAAAATGTTCTTGCACATCTTCAACTTTCATTTTCATGGGGAAGCAAGAAAAAATTGAAGTTTGTACATGGAGGTGCGTTTTAGAATTTTTTTAACCTCGCTGAATGTATGTCTGGAAACAATGTAAACTCTTGTTAATTTCTTTTTTGTAATAGCAGTATAAACAATTAATCTTCAGTAACATAAACAAGCACTCTCTAGAGTGTATGCACCGAATCGATCTTCAAAATCAATTTTCTTAAAAAATGTTCTTGCACATCTTCAACTTTCATTTTCATAGAAAAACAAAAAAAAATTGAAGTTTGTACATGGAGGATGCGTTTTAGAATTTTTTTAACCTTGCTGACTGTATGTCTGGAAACAGTGTAAACTCCCGTTAATTTCTTTTTTCTAATAGCAATATAAACAATTAATCTTCAGCAACATAAACAAGTACTCTCTATAATATGTGCATCAAGTCGATCTTCCAAATCAATTTTCTCAAAAAGGAAGTGTCAAACAAAAAAAATGTTGTGGTACATTTTTAATTTATTTTTTCAAGCGGAATCATACTACTAGTTTCAAGATACTTTTGCAATGAAGCCTAGACATGAAGTACTAATTTCATTTATATAATTAAAGCATAATCATTAAAGTAAAACTTCGTAAAAATATCAAATAAACTCGAACATGTTTTATAATACAGTGCAGTAACGCTTAAATGTGAACGGTGACATAACCCACGAAGAAATTCGTGAATCGCGTACGATCTGTCGGTGACGGGAAGCAGCCGACTCTTTTATGGCTCGGTCGAGCCGAGATTCGAAAGGGCATCGAGTTACGAATGCGAATCGATGTATGGAAAAAGGAAATCGACCGACGATCGAGATTATTATTCAAGACCCGATGCCCGGACGTTCCTTCCTCCAGAAGCATTCCACGATACGATGCGCAGGTGATGCCAGTCGAAGACAGCGCCTCTTCGAAGCCGCGCGTGTTCCTCGAACGTCTGAAAACGGCTATGTACGAAGATCGGCGGAAATCGTGCGATACTCCATCAAATTCGAAGAGGAAAGTTGCCGGGAAAATCGAGACTTTTGGAGAAAAACGACGAGGAAGGCTGGATCGAATGGAACAGGTAAATTTTGTTGGGATGTTGCCGATGAGTGGGAGTGTGATTCAACCGGAAGTCGATGCTTTCCCCTTACGCGCAATGAAAGTGAACAGACTTCTTACTGAATAACTTCGTCTCGAATATTTAGTTTTGATTAAACTTTAATTTTTGATATTTTAGTTTCAAATTTTGCTCGAATTATTTCTACCAGCTCGAATTTTTGTGTCCACTTTTAACAGTTCGAGTTCCAAGTCATTAACTTCATGTACCGATTGAGTTACATCTGTTTCCATGCTTAATTGAGTTTTAGACTTCAACATTAATTGAGTTCTATACTTCGACATTCAATCGACTGTATCTCTTAATAGAGTTCTACACTTCAAACCTTAATTGAGTTCTAAACTTCAATACCTAATCGAATTCCCATTCACCCTATATTTCATTCAAGTAGAAAATTGCAAAGTTCGTCAGAGTTCCAAGTTTCAATATCGAATTTTAAATTTCCCTTAAACAGTATCTAAATACTATTCCTTTATTCGTCAAATTAAAGCTCCATTTCTGGGTATTCATTTAACAAGACGCTTATTCATCAACCCCGTTGAAATTGCGTTCTATGCAGATGACTTACCGTGAATTAATCAATAAATATGCAGGCTGTGTTAACATCACGGACACGGTTACTCATAAACATTGTCTGGAAATGTTCATCCATTATATCATTTGTGTAGGTGTGCGTTCCTCGAATTTTTTATCGGTCATAAAGTGATCATAATTTCAGCAGAACGGCATTAATGTATAATACATCTTCGCCATGCCGCTTTCCACGCTCGTTCCTGGAAATATGGCGGTGGTAAATTGTCCGGTGTATTTTTGGTTATGGCCTTCGTAGCTAATTAAACATCGAACTCTATTCGGTTAATGGAGTTCAATATAGACTTCAAATTGGGTAACTTTTCTTGGATGGAGATTCGAACGAAACATCTCTTCGCAATTCATTGCAAAATTTCGATGAAGAGTTTTTAGGATTAGAAGAGGTCCTTCCAGATTTATTTAAAATAAGGAATATAGGATACGTTTGCAAATTTATTTAGAACAATATGTGTTAACTTTCTGGACTTATTTAAGAAAATGTATACTCAGTTGCTGAATATATTTTGAAGAAGAGTATTATAAATTGCTAGATTTATTTGAGGAAAAAAATGTTCCCTAAATTTTCAAATTTATTTAAAGATGTATCTTAAGTATCTAGATTTATTTAAGAAAAAAGATGTATCCTAAGCTTCTACATATTTTTAGAACAAGAAGAACACCATCAATTTCCAGATTTATTTAAAACAAGAATTATTCCCTAAATTTTCAAATTTATTTAAAAGAGATGTGTCCTAAGTATCTAGACTTATTAAGAACAAGAGATGTAAGTACCCAAGTTTATTTAGAGAAGAGGTATTCGTATTAATAAAAAATAGATGAGTTGCAAGAGAGGTTGAACAAAATGCTTGATCGTCGTCACGGTGGCTCGGAAGTGACGACACGTGGGCAAACTCGGTGAAGACGTATTGCACATGAGTCGAGGACGACAGGCAGAATGTCGGTTGAGTGGCGTATGATACGAGGATGATGTTACGTCGGTGTGAACGACGCCTCGGCGATTTATCGAGTTAAGTTGTCCCGTATCATCCTTCTTGTTTCTCGCAAATTTTTTCATCGACGAATTTTCAGTAATCAATAAGTTATTATCAGCAAACTCATTTTCATTTAAATTTATTCACAAAGATAACAATTAAGAAGTAGTATTACACAGATAGTAATAATATACAGGGAAAATAATCAAATTTTTTATATTCAAAATCGTATAACTTTGTTTTATATTCAAGACATATGTTTTATATTCAAAGTCGTTTCCAAAACATATGTCAGAGTTTTCAACCCTCTCAGTCACTTACCACATACAAATTATATACGTAAATTATTTATAAATTATTATTTATGACTGCATATCTAAGACACAATATTTAACAGAATTAAATAGTCTGAGAAAGTACATTTGCCCGAAAATGAATGGTTCAGCAAGGAGTTAACTTTTGCAGGCGTCCCAGCATCACATGGACCCTTTGCGGTCCAAATGTTCCTCCTAAACACAAATCTAGATTATGTCTGAAATTCAGAAGCTACAGTAAAGGCGAAAGTTCCGAAACAGCATCCCCAATTTAATATTTTACATAACAAAGATGGCTTTGATAACAAAAGTCGATTATCTAGTACATTTAATAAACTCTTGCTTACGAAGAATCATCTTTTAATCTTCTAATTCTCGACAGTGAAAATTGAAACAAAAATTCTGTAGTATAATTTTGGTGTTTTAAATAGCGACGTCTTCCATCAAATTTGAACACGTCAGACTATCTCGTGTTGGACTTTAATCGAATCTGAAATTCCTGCTCGCGCCTTCTTTTTGCACGCGCACCACTCGACTACGTGACCGTTTCCATTTCCCCCGTGTTTCTCTATTTTTCGCCGTCCAGGGCAAGCGGTTTCAACAAAGATACAGCCGGTTTCACCGCCACCCTCTCATCACTCTCTCTCTATCCCCGTAGCCACGTTTTCTCTCCATTCTTCGTTTCCCTCCGCGGCGGTGTCAGGCTCTCCTCCGCGGCTTCAGGAGCGGAGAGACGATCAATACGTCGCTCGCGAACGGAGAAGGAACGAAGGTCTACGTCACTGGGAGACTTTATTGGCCGAACAAGGACAGAAGAGGAGTTTCGGGGGGCGGGAAGAGGGTGTACGGGTGGCGACACGGGCCACGGAGGGGTGGGCCGAGGGAAAACGAAGCTTTTCCAGGCGATTCCTCGAGGAGAGTCTGGCCCAGAGCAGATATGCCCGGCTATAAGCGCGAAAAGATGATCAGACGAAGGGTGGCCCCTCTTACCCCCTCCCCTCGACGGTTGACAGGGATTCCACACCGAGACTCTACGATTCCTACCGAGCTGACACAATATCAGGGCTGTATCCACCGACGATAATGTCACACTTGATTCTCGATCAACATCTAATTCTCTGTCGACGCTCTTATTGATTGCTCCGTTTATCCTTCTTTACGTTTTCCTATTTCGTGTATTTAAGAGTATTAGTTTACAATCTTATAGGCTTTGTAGATAATTTTATAGATTTAGAATCTCTAGATTTTCGGAACTATACTGTTGTAGCTGGAGGTTTGTTCGGACGATGTTGATTGGACTAGGTGAATAGCAACTTTTGTTTGATAAGTGGTAGACATTTGACTTTTAGATGTTGAAGTGGAGAATTTTTAGTAAAAAGTGTAAAAATTTCAAGTGGAGGAATCTTCAAGTTTGCAACATTGTGTACTTCCTACCCTACATATCTATAAATTTTCTTCGCTGAATTTATCAAGCTTTAAATTTAAAATTTTGAGAGGTTAGAAACCAAAAATTGACAAGTAAAAAGACCAATTTTCCTACGTCGCCATTTTCTTTAAGCAAGCCTACCATGCTCACCAGTGCATATGGAGATGTATCTTTAAAAATATGAGATTTGCACTAATCTAACATACATTACTAACGTGATTCCTTTTCTAAAGCCAAATTTTAGCTCAATTAGTTTTTCAAATCACAGTCAAAATTAATATTTGCATACTCCCTAAAAAATTTTCCTAATCTTTCTGTTGAATATAAGGTTAGATAACCTCGAATTTCTATCCGATTATAAAATGATTGCTGATTTCATTATAATTTTCTAAGAGATGGTAAAACTATTTCAATCTTGTTCCCGTGTATGCAGGAAAGTGAAAACTAATGTTTGGATTGCAGCATGGATATTGGATACGGGACGGGGTTGTAGATAAAAGTTGTTTGACAGACAAGTGCTCAGAAGGATGTTTGATCTTGGTGACACGCGAATGTCATTGAAATGATGAATTCGTTCCGGACTTGGACAAATTTCATTCCCCCTTCTATCGTGGATAAATAACTGTATGCAGAATGCGTCAATGGATAAATTAATAACCAATTACTTGATGATGAATTGCTGTTCAATTATTTTGCTGTATCGATATTTTATTATACTACTGTACTATTATTATATTATTTTACTATTTTACTATTTCACTGTTTTATTATTTTATTATTAATATTTCACTGTACCATAATATACTTAACATACCATTATAATATACCATTATTATTCACTATACCATTATTCTATTATTTCACTACATCATCTACCAATTTACTAATTTAGTTCTACTTTACTAATCCACTAGTTTTACCAAAACAGAAATTGCAAATATGCAAAGTATACAAATACACGATCCCTGGGTACAGCTAGTAATAGCTGGTTTGAAATATTTCATCGGAATTCATTGAAACCACAGATCAGTATATACTCAACTAGATAACAACGTTCAACGTGCATATCAATCTGAAATGTTACTCCCACAACGTTAATGAATCTTTAATTTTTTATCCCGTAAAATATAATCCTCCCCCATTTTGACCTCTCAAATTGATAGCAGAAGCATTTACCCCGCGTTCAACCTGCACTCTCGTTATTGCAATTTTAACTCGGAGGAGGTAATTTAAACAAAATTCCACAGTGAATTAAAGAGCTATTCACCCCAAAATACCCTTTTATCAAAAGAATCGTTTAAATACAAATGTACCTTCAGTACGTTCGTACAAAATTCGAGCATCAAAATACAGACATGATTTTCTTTCAGCATAACGCAAGAGAGGATCCTCGAGGAAGCTGGCACGCGTGCGTTAAACGCAGGCGGAATAATGCGATATCAATACTCATTTCGGAGGGTGATCGTCGGTGGCCCGTGCTCGGGTAGATACGCTCCTGTGCGGTGGCATCTCCTGTAAAGTGGTGGGGACAGGGTGCGCGCGGTCCAATCATCGCAGAATCCGGGGGATGCCCCTGGGTTCGGCCGGGCAGCCGTGGGAGAGACGCCCCACGACTCGAGGATTCGCTCGCGCTTCTCGTCGAATGCCTTCTCTGCTCGGGGCCAAAAAGGACCGCCGGTCCGTCGGTGCGTTTCGTTTTGAAGGGCGTTGGCCCGCGTTTTCCACGCTGCCCGCGTGTCCAGTCCGTTCCGTCCACGTTGGACGCGCGATTCGTGTTGTGTGGTGCACCAGTGACGGCGACTCGTCCAGCAACGTGAAACACGCCTCGAGAAACACGCGCATGCATACACATACATATACACGTACACAGGAAGCATGTGCACGCTTCCGCAACCTGGTTAACATCGTGCTCGTGAGTTTACGCATTTTTCTTGCGCCATGTCTTTGCATAAATTCCGTTGAAATCGCCGCGGAGAGCCTGTCACGCGCAGAATTCCACGTCTGGTTTCACTTTTCTAATCGTATTCGACACATGTCGATACTTTGACCTCGATTCCGGAGCGCGCGCGCGCCGCGCCATCGCCCGTGGAATTTCACGAAATCGAGCCGCTTCCGCTTAGAGTTCTGCACTTTCTTCGCGACGGTTGCATGCAGCCGATTTCGCCTGCCTGTTGCTCGATGGCTGCGTGATTCTTTCACATATTTCTCACATTCTCTGATAAACTCATCCGAGTGCAAGAATCGTTTGCATGTTTGTAAAAGTGCACGAGGTCCACATCCTTCCAGAGTTATCGCTAACATACGACACGGTATTGTATTTTTGTTACATCGGATTTTGAGGATGTTTCCACAATTAATGTCTTGTTTCTTTTAGTTGAACGTGATGTCTGCAGTTTGCCTTGGTATACAATTGTTTCTTGTATATTTTGTACTCTTGGTTTCGTAAGTTTGGTCTTACCGAAGTTGATCGAAGAGGATACACGACCATTGGCCCTCTATCGTAGTACGCACCAACCATCCTTTTCGTGGATGTACACTTGGGTGCAACTTAGACTACCTTTAGAAGGAGGAGCTTTCTATCGCTTGAGAATTTTTGGAAAATTTAGAAGTCGAGATCTTGTAAGAGCCTCAAGCGGAGCCAAGAAGAAACCTAACCTGTTCTTACAGTATTTGTAACTAAGTAAGCCTATGTTGCACCGGAGTGTACACTGATGGGCTCCCCTAGGGAAAATGGCGATCTAGGGCAATTATCAGGGGTGCTTTGAACTACAAGTGTACTTTGCAATCAATCCATGTGACAATTACGAACTTTCTTAATATTAAAATTTGCAAACTTGTATATTCAAAAGCTTGAAAATTTGGCGACGTACTTATGCAAATTTGAAAACTTTATTCACAAATTTTTTCATTTTCAAAGCTTCATAGGTACCTCTGTTATTTATTTAAAAATAAAGTCAAAATTCCGAAAATTAATTTACAAAAAGATTGATGTAATTCTTAAAGATTAAGTAACAAAATTTTCCGTAATGAAAATTCACACGCGACCGACATTTGACGCAGCGCCATTTTTCCAGGAGGAGGCAGCTGCAGCTGAATAATTTGTTGCACGGTTCAGAATCCATCTGTGTAAATCAGAGAAATATATTGTACACGGGACATCATATTAATTCACGACTTCCTTTAAACGTATTCCGGATGTGCATGCGAGGTCACGTCCGGTTTTAGTGGTGGTTTTCCGGCGTCACGTACGGTTCACCGGCCTGAACGAAATCTCTAATCCTCGCTGGCTTTATATGGTCACATGCTCGTTATTCATACGTGTCACTGTTCGCTCCATCACTTTGCAATCGCTATCGGGCAATTAATTAACGATTAATACCGTTCCAGCCTTCGTAACACCGGTTCCATTGCTCGCGTAACAATTATATTCGAAAATAACCCCTCTGTTACCAGAGTGAAATTTAATTATCGAATGAATTGATCGATTAAAGCGCTGATTCGAGTAGATTTTAGTTTTTTGGAATTATTAATTGTAGTTGCGAATATAATCTTAATAGTTTATATAATCTTGATGGTTTTAATTAGTTGTAACTTTAATAGTTTTTTTGACATAACCTCTAAATTGGTGGTTTTGTGTTACAGATGTCGCTGCCGAGGAAGGATATTGGTTGCATAAGATAGGCACATTCGTGATCTACCCTGTAGATCCGGGCTTTTGTAGATTTGTAAATATCAGAAGCTCGTCTCTACAGGTATCTTACGGATGACATGCCACGCGACTCTTGATTGCAAAACTTGGAGACGTGCTTCTTTATATCATCATGGTACAACTGGCCTTTTGGATCTTATATGATTTGGAATGATCTCATATAATTATAGTCGCTTTAGATGCAATTGTAAGTGGATTAGGATGTACACAGGTGCAATCTAGGCTTCTGTTAATAGTTGTAAGCGTGCCAGGAGAAATTTCTCATCATGACTGACTTTGAAGCAACTTGGGAAAATACTTGGCAGTGCTTGGAGTGTGGAGAGGATTTAGAGAGATCTAATTGTAAGGGAAAGTTAAGGAAGGGATTAAGGCAAAGTTAGGGATGGGTTAACAATTTTGGTATTGTAAGACTTTGAAATTTTGAAATTTTGGGACTTCCGAAATATTGAAATTTGGAACTTTGAAACGTTAGATTTTTACAATTTTTGAATTTGAAGATTTTGAAAATTTAGAGTTGTGGAACTTTCGAACTTCAGGATTTTAGAATTTTTAAATTTGTAATTTTTTGGATTCAGAAATTAACTTCGGGATTTAGAAATTTCTGTACCTTGCATATTGATACCTTCATTACCTATTGCAACATCTAGAGAATCTAGGGAAAATCTGAAGATAACCTAAAATCTTGAGAAAATGGTAGGAGAATTTAATTTAAAACCTTGTTGTTTTGAGCTACCTCTCCCTACACTTCCATCTAGCAGAAAGCACGTGACCATACCAATAAACAATAAACAAATTCGACCAAAAATTTCACCGATGTTTTACTGTAATATTGCACGTTAAGTGTCTACATGTAATATTTATATTAAATTATATAAATTATCCATAAAGTTTTACTTAAATCTTTTAATATAATATATACTGAAGTAACACCTTTCTCCACAAACATATTTTGTTACCAATAAGTGTAATGTATGTATAATAAAAATAAAAGTGTATTTTATATTTTATAATATAGAAATGTTTACTAGAAGCTATCACTGTTTCATTTATCCCTATCTGAAAGTTTGTAATGGACGCAAAGTTAGAAATGCAGAAGCATATAGAAACTCTCGTATTTGTTAATTATCTAGTGTTATGTTATTGTTTGTGTTTTTTTATACACTATACTGTATCGAAGATCATATAAGCAAGTCTATAGTTTTATAGTTTGTGACTCTATCGGACATTCTGTGAACTCTTTCGCCATTCCTCTCTATTGGTACAGAAGAAATCTGCAAATCGACACTTTTGAACTGTAGATCCCTTTACTACCGACTGTGCTGTACCAAAAATTTATTACACATGCTCCAATTCTGTAATTGGCTATTCTAAACGAACCCACACAAATTTATATTATATTATATTATATTCTATACATACAAATTAAGTATCAAATTTTCTCGATAACTCCACAGTTTAATATCTACAAGATACCAATAGATGGCAGCATCTCCACAGAAATTGTCTCTGAAGTGTCAACACTTTGTCCAAGAAACTCTGCTTCTAAATACTACTTCTATCTCTTAAATCAACCTATCCTTAAACAAATAACTACTCAATCAAAAGAGATCATAACTATCCATTTCTAAAATCCACAGACTCTCTTGATAAGAACAAGTCAATCAATTCTCACCTTTAAACCTTCTCATTAAAAAAAGTTTGCATTAACATTTCCCAAATTAGCTGACCTACTTTCCGTCGTTGTAACGACAGCTTATCGCGACACTCAGTATCCGTGTCTCATTTCCAAAGCACACCTCCTAGCATGGCAAACGCGTTCACGGTCGTCCTGGAAAAAAAGAATGAAACGAAACACGTTCGAGAAAAGCGTCACGATAAGCGGATCCAAGCGTATGAAAGCCAGGGCGCGTTTGATGGCGCGATAGCATGGTGGTACCCGGGGCGACGAGGTATTATATTATTGATCGTCCCTCCTCGAGCTCTGTCCCCATCAGCTGTCGTGATCCCTGGCGTTCTCCTGGTACTACCGAGTTGCACGTTAACCTTTGTACTTGCCACGGAAAAAACCTCCACGTATATCTACCGTGGGCCTTGGCTACTTCCTTTTTTTTTTTTATTTGGTCTATTTAACCAGAGGCACCAATAGACTAATCTAGCACGGATCTTGCTACCTCCTTTTCTTTTTATTTGGTCTAACGAGAGGTACTGATAGGCTATTCTAATTTCTCTCGAGTACCTCACATTGGGGAGGTACTCGAGATTCATAGAGATTTTTAATTTAGAAATTTACGTTTGGAGATTTTAGATTTGAGGTGGTATATTGATCTTATTGATAGATTTTCTTTGGGTTCCTTGGTCTTTTGATTCTTCATTTTGAAGGAAGGTCTTGACCATCATGTTCAAGTGTATTCATAAAGACTTTTAACTTAGAAATTTACGTTTGGAGATTTTAGATTTGAGGTGTATTCATCTTATTGTTAGATTTTCTTTGTGTTCCTTGGTCTTTTGATTCTTCATTTTGAAGGAAGGTCTTGACCATCATGTTCAAGTGTTCCAACTTCTTTTATAGTCTTCATTGCAGGATAGTAAGATTTCACTACCTTTCTGACGACTATATACTACCTTTTTATATAATGTATAGTTAGTATGTCTACCATGTGTACATGTATACTACCTTTGTATATCTATGCCTATAGTATACATAACATTTCTATTCTTTTTAATTTTTTTTAACAAATATATATATTTCATAGGCACCATTCTAAATTTGATTATAGAGTACTCTTCTATCAGTTCATCAAGTGTTTTTATTCTATCAGCTTATCAAGTGTTGAACATAAAATACATAGCTATAATAGAAGATCCAGTACTTCGCAACTCGAACGGAAGCTGTGTAACATCAGCAGGCATTAATCGGGCAATAATGACCGACAGATGAAGAAATATCGTTGTCCAATGACGCGGTAGTGGTTCAAGGCGAATTCTCGCCATTATGACGTGTCAGCATCCGGGGTAATCCATGATAACCATTTATTTCAGATCCAGGAGGCGAAAGGGGTGGTGCAGGAAGAAGACAGAGGGAAAGAGAAGAGCCGCACAAATCTTCCTTCCGTGGACAAGTTGAAGAGTCTCTTCAAGTGCCACCCCCAACCCCTCGTTCCGCTCCTTTGCTCGTCTTCTTCCGCTCGGTCTGCCATCCCGTGAACGTAATATCCTGCCTCTGGATGCCTCGAACCTTCTAACACGAATCTCTTCGTGTCTCCTTCTCAGCCCCGAAGAGCAGTTCCGTCCCGGTGTCTCCCTCTGCATCCTCTCTTCTTCCTAGCCGCTCTTCACGGTGTCACTAATACCGCGAGGATTAATGTTACGCGGCGGGGCTTATGGCCACTATTAATTTCATCGAGAGAACAATATCTTATGTGCCGAGGTATCGGGTGCACGACCGCCTGTGTACCTGGCACACTTCCTGACGATCTAATGCGCGGTTAGCCGGAAAACAGATCTTATCCTCGTGTCGGGAACTTTCGAACCCTTTCAACGAACCAGTTTCGATCTTTCTTTGTCTTCGTCCACTTCAGACACTCCCCTTTTCCACCGAGACTTTGTCTTCGTTAATTGTATCGAAAACTTGACTCTCGCGCAACCGAGCTGGAAACGCTGTGGCAGCGTTGTTTTTGCATCACAAAGGACCGAGCTGCATTGTTGGACATTGTGGTGCTTTTTGAAACTTTCAAAGAAGCCTTCTAAAGTTTTCTGGTTAAGGAATAATGCGAAATATGTTACTATAGGAAGACGTCAACGTTGCTCATGAATTTTCAAGAAAATTCTGCAGACAGTTTTTTATCACCTCGAGAAACTAGCTTACGAGGAACCTTTCTAACTAGTCTAACTAGAGGAACCTTCGAGGGAAAAGTTTTATATGTCTTGAAAATTCCTTCGTGAAGTTAAAAATTTGGAGCGTAGTAACATACTTTTCGTAATATTTCGAGAGCATCATAGTTCCTGGTAAGTGTAATATAAAGGTTATTACAGTGAACGATAACATCCGAGAATAGTTGACGGGTTTGACTGACGAGCTCTCAGACGTCGCTGCAGGAGCACGCCATTTGCGGAGGCTCGGCTGATATTTATCTGCAAGTAATTAGAAGTTAGGTTGGAATCACGCACACCGTTTTCGCTACTCTTCCACACCGACTTTCGCCCCGTGCTGTCGATAACAATTGTACGTTTCCCGTCCATTGTCTTTCTTGGCCCCTGCTTTTCCTTTCACCCTTCCTTGCTTCAAAATGTCATCCACCTTTGTCTCTAATTTATCGGTTGATCTTTCCATCAGATAATTAATAAAACACACAACTTATAATTACGTATTTTATTAGGTCGGTACATCAATTAGAAATAGTCTTTTAACTGACAGATCTTCTCGTGAGAATCAAACAAAGATGAAAGTTTTCTAGGTTTATTCTTTAATTTCGATTATAGGGAGATACTAAGATACTTTGTTCATGGCAGATGGTTAACGATTCTATCTTACCTTCGTTTCGCTACTGTCCTTTGTTTTCTCCTTACCTGCATAAATTAGATCGACTGCATAATTTCTGTAATACCCAATTAGCTCATGTCGCAGCTCGTTATCTCAAATTATAATTGAAAAAAGAGTTGCCCGAATTAAACGATTACATGCGGGTACAGCTGTACGGTACAATGTACGAAAAGTTGTTAGTTGACATAAGAATTAATAGGGAGCAACAGGACCTCTTCCATTAACTTTCTAGTCTCGTCACGGCAATTTGCATGGTACCTGCACGTGCGAATAAATCCTCGTGCCTGGAACACGACGTCCTTTCGACTTATTTATGATCATCCTGCTCCCGGGTACTGAAGGGTTAACAGCGAAACAATACCACGGTCGACGTTGTTTTGATGCGGTCAGAAACGAGGAGGATCGGTGAAAGGATTCAGAAAACCCTTTTGACGTGTGCCAATTTCCCGGAGGGAACCGTCGATGGGAAATACGCGTCTCGAAACCGGTGGCACTTTCTCTTTGGAAAGGAATTGACCATCCACTTTCTTGGTCGACAGGTAATTGACCAAAAGTCTTCCTTCATTCCGTCCAACTCTGGTAGATCTTTAATGATACGGAACTACACTCGGTATAAATTAAGGACGCCATTTTAGGATGCATAGATTCATTTTAGTACATTCTTTTTAAAGTTCTCATTAATTTATTTTGTTGGATGAAGCATGTTGTTGAACTTCATGGTTAAGTATATGTGTGATGGTCAAAGTATGAGTACATTTTATTGGGACACCCTGTGTTTAACATGCCTTGTATTTAACTGCTGAATTTAGATGATGACATACGAGGTGACAATGTTCTAAGAAATTAATCTAATCGAACCTTCTAAGAAAATCGCTATACTGTAACTCGTAGAGAACCTTGACAAAATATTAGAAAATTATCTTGACTTAACCTAATTCTCCAGCGAAATCATTACAAAGCTACTCATGAAGCCTTGACAAAATATTAACTCAATAATAAGCCAACCCTCTAGTGAAATTACAGTACTGTATATGAACCATGATACCTTGACAGGTATAACCATATACCTTGAAGGTTAAATGATACCTATCAAGGTATTAAAAAATGAAGGTATTAAAAATTAAACAGAAAGTAAAGGGCGATGGTCCATATAATCCAAAAAGCTCGATCGGTGTTTACCATGTTCGACGGACGTCGGGTATCGAAACAAGGCTTCCCATAAAGAAACAACCAGGTCCGATTAGCACTATCATCGCAGCGAGACTGCTCGAGGTCCGGGTTTTTAGTCGGAACGATAACGGTAACGGTTGCCGTTGGTCGGAACAAGCCATGTAGGTAGCGTAGCTTGGGTGTTCATGATCCGAAGCGCGGCAGCATCCTGGTCCTCCCTTTAGTAGTCTCATACCACTAGCGTATACCCTTACTATGGTACCCCTGGCGGCGCGGTGCTAGCCGTGACACGAGAATGTGATTAATGATCGCAACGGAGAGCTATGCACCGTACACTGTTCTCTCCCTCTCTCTTCCTCCCTTTCCCGCGGGGCAGTTCGCCTTCCCGCTACGTAGTCGATGGATCCTCTCTTCCATGGACGGCCACCACGTTTTCTCTTCCCTTCCAGTATCGTTCTCTCTTTCGGCAACCCCTGCTGCTGTTGCTGACGTTGCCGCTGCTGCAACCAGGATGCTCCTCTCTGCAATCTGACCGTCTGCCAACTTTCTGTCCTACGTTTCTTTCGACTACGATTATACCGCACCAGTTTTCGCAATCGAACATCACATTCCTTCAGTTAGGTTAGCTTTTATTTTTAAGGAAAATTCCTTCATATAATTGTGTACGATGCGATATAAAATTTGCGATTGCAATTCGAGTAACAAACTTCACGGGTGGTTAACAATTGTATTTTATTCTTTTGACAAAGTTGACTGCGCTCAGTTGAAGCCCTTAGCGCAGGGAAATATCGAGGCGTTGATTAATAGGCGTCTGACAATTTTGAGAATGTTGGCTAAGCTTAGCTGAAGCCCATAGCGCAGGAAAATATCGAGGCATTCATTAACGAGGTTCTGACAGTTTTGAGAATTTCAGCTAAGCTTAGTTGAAGCCTATAGCGCAGGAAAATATCGAGGCGTTCGCTAAAGGGGTTCTGACAGTTCTAACAATCTCAGCTAAGCTTAACTGAAGCCCATAGTGCAGGAAAATATTGAGGCGTCGATCAACGGAGTTCTAAAAGTTTTGAGAATGTTAGCTAAGCATAGCAGAAGCCTACAGCGCAGGAAAATATGGAGACAGAATAAAATATTGAAAATGTTTTTGAACTTTTTGGGACACGAATCAGGTTGAATTTCCTTTTGGAAACCGACAGGAGAGTAACTTGCGAGAAGATTTTTGAAGAAGATGCTGTTCAGAAGTTAATTTCCTCTCTGTCAGTTCGCGTGACGGTAGTTGAAGCTTCTCTGGGGAACTTTATAGAGTGCTTTTTATCGTTTCCCGTTTCATTTTCTTCCTTTTCGTTCCGTTTATAGTATAGAATCGACGATAGAGTTTTGTCTGTCGCGTTAAATGAACCTGTCCATGGCAGGACTCGCTGGAAATTAAGAAGTCGCGGGAGCAGAGGAAGAAATCAGTCAGTGCCTGTTCCAAGCGCGATGACTTTGACTCCGCCGACTCTCGCTTGGCCCTTATCTAAATCACTTATCGATATCTTCGTGATCCCGCTTTCCTTCAATATCCGATTCACGTCGATCTTAATAATCGTAGTTTTTTCGGGACGATCGAAACTCCGATGTCGGAGAGCTTTATTCTCGAATTAATATTTCTGATTATTGATGTAATGTTATATAAATTGTTTTATTTCAGGATTTGGGAGAGTTGGAATTTGGGAGATTTGGGAGATTTGGGACTTGGGAGATTTAGGACTTGGGAGATTTGGGACTTGAGAGATTTGGGACTTGGGAGATTTGGGACTTGGGAGATTTGGAATTTGGGAGATTTGGGACTTGGGAGATTTGGGACTTGGGAGATTTGGAATTTGGGAGATTTGGGACTTGGGAGATTTGGAATTTGGGAGATTTGGAATTTGAGAGATTTGGAATTTGAGAGATTTGGAATTTGGGAGATTTGAAATTTGGGAGATTTGGAATTTGGGAGATTTGGAACTTGGGAGATTTGGAACTTGGGAGATTTGGGATTTGGGAGATTTGGGACTTGGGAGATTTGGAATTTGGGAGATTTGGGACTTGGGAGATTTGGGATTTGAGAGATTTGGAATTTGGGAGATTTGGGATTTATAACATTGGAAACCTAAGAGTTTGAGAATCTGGAACTTCACAAATTTAGGAGTTTGGAAATTAGAAAATTTAGGGCTTTCAAACAATACAATGTTGAAACTTACAAATTTTAGGCTTTTCGAATTTTGTGCCTAGAAATTTGGATTCTGAAAATTACAATTTTGAATCTTTGAAACATTGCAATTTTAGGACTTGACACCTTACAATTTTTAGACGTCGAATAATAAATCATCATCAACGTCTCATCTAAAATTTGTAAATAATGGTTCTAATAATCTCTCGATCGACAGTGTCTGAAGCACATTTTATAAGTTTTTAAAAATAAGAAGCTTCCCGTTAGAAAAACCTATCGATAATTAACCTCCATCGTCGTATAACCCACATCCATAATAATTAATCGAAGCAACCTTCGCTCCAAAAACCCAGACGCGACCAATAATCATTCTGGCGTCGTCTGGCGTCGCACATAAAATAACTCGAATGGTGCACAAAACTGATCAGATATTTTATAATGCATACAATTAAAAATATAAATCGAGTACTCAAACATGAGTCGAACACGGCAACACACAGAAAAATATTAATATTTGATCTTTCGTTACTCCACATTATTTATGATCCTATTGAATACAATCTTAAGATAAATTCTGCCAAGGTTGCTTAAAATAGATTGCTAGCATTGCTTAAAGAGTCAAGATTTTCATTCAATCACAAAGTCTATAAATTTACTTTTATCATTCATTCTTTACTCTAAATTTATAAGTATCAACAACATTGTTAAACTGGAGTCAAAAGCTTGTCGCAGACTTTCAACCCTTATCGCAAACCTAACGCTAGCTTTCTATACATTACTCTCGTAAGATAAATATATGGAAAATTGTCGGAACTACAGAAATGATTAAGCTTCAAATAATATTGGGATTCAATAATAATTAATATTTACAAGTTTTCGATGTATAATATTTTTTACACAATCGAGACAGTATCCATCTTGTCACCTCTCACATGCGACTGCAGCGACAAAGTTGTCACATGATATCACTCGTATAACTTATAACCGTTGAAGATTAAGAAATCTGATTAGTATAATAATTTGGTCAGCAACCATAATCGTATAGTTTGGATGACCACGGTCCAACGAAGAGTCGAAACAAGCAGACTCCCCGCGGAAATCAAGCAGGGGTAGATAGCGTTTCGGTGAAATTTCCGGCGTATTGTTGGCGTTCGGCATCCATGAATGATCCGTAGCCACCATCAACCCCTTTTGTGAAGGAGTAGAGAACGAGGCTGATGGGATATGGGGACGGTGACGCGTCCCTGGCGACGCCGCGACGCTGACAGAGTTACGACCACCCTCTCGGCGTCCCTCCATCGACTCTATTTCCGCGTTTTCTCTGACACGCCCAGGATTAAAAGCTTCGTCTGTTTCTACGAACTTGCGATTTACCGTGGATTACTCGACGTCGCGTGATAGTCCTCGAGTACTCTGATCGCCGACGATGATGAAAGTGCACGTTGTTGAAACGACAGTTTGTTATGAGGAACTGCAAGTATTGTTTTCAGAAAAAATTACTCTTTGTGCTCCAAGGGTGAGTCTTAATCGCCATAGGATTTCAATTACGATTACACAATTTAATAATTCGAAATGAGTATTTTTAAAGTAGTTGTATAATATTACACATTTAATGTATAATACTGAGGCAAACGGTACTGGGAATTATTAGTAGAGAAATAATCTCGAAGGGATTTCTTTAACTTTTTAACTAGCAAGTTTTAAAGTTGCGGTATGTAAACGGTAACCTTCGAGTAAGGGTTAATAAAGTACGATTTGTATGTATACATGCGTGGAGGGTGAATCTATTCTACTGTATTCTGAATATTATAAATCAATTTTAAAATCCAGTATAGTGAATTACCGGGGTAATGAGACAATTATAGAAGAAAATCATGGAACAATAGGATCGTGGAATAGTGAAGTAGATATAAGAATTAAAATCTACCAGCAATGTGGAGGGTAAATGTTTCCTAAATGTTGCTATTCTACGAATTTATCGTTTCTGAAAAATAGAATAAATCAATGTTACACTCCTAATATAATAAAATACCACCACTGTGAAATACCACAGTAATGAAATAACGAAAGTACAGCAGTAAAATCAATAAGTAGAACAATAAAATAATAACAATACACTGAAACAGTAGAACAATGAAACGGTAAAATAAACAGCTTAAATACTTTACTTCAGCAACCCCTTAAAACCTTTTAAACCCTTAAAGTCCTATTCCAACAATTTCACCATTAACCATATCACCATTACAATTTTTCCATTTCTCCGAAAGCACCGTCCTACAAAAATGTGTCGCTGAAAATGAACATTACTTTTTCGATTATTCATGCACACCCGTTTTCTTGGCGGTACTTGTCGTCCATGTTGGCAACAGCAGTACCGCCGGCAGCGATGGCTGGCTTGGGCTGTTCTTAGACCAAGGGGATGAAATACTTGATGATATTAAACATGAATAATGTAACGGCTTGGGGGCGAGGAATAGCGGCTGCGATAAGGCTTTCTAAAATACAACATACGCAAAATCACTACGTAACAGCTGTCGGACGTGTACCACGCGAATTTGAATAAAAAAATTTTTAACTGGTCACATATACCTAGCTATATAAAATCATTTTAGCATTTTAATATTTCTTTTAGGTTTCTGAATAATTACCTCGGAATAAAATTCAATTTTATAGGTTAAACTTTTTGAGTGAAAGGTTTAAATTTTAATATTATACAAGAATTTGTTCATTGATATATTATAATAACTTCTTATTGATATATTATAATAATGTTTCTTGCCGCAAAAATATAACGAAATTGCAGTAGGGTTATAGTATAAATAAAAGAGTTAAGTATAGTTTAAGTATAAAAGTATAAGAGTTAAATAATATTGACAGTTTCAGTCTGCATTTACCGTTCCCTTTTCGGTAAGCAGATTCCTTGGTTAATCAGAACGAGGTTTATTGACAGGAATAACGATAGCGGAGTAAATTGGTCGAAACAAGAGGGCACTGGAAGCGGGAAAAAATCAGTGTCGGATGACTCGTCAGTTTCCGAGCGAGCCGGAATGACTAAGTGTGAATTCAATTAAGGGTTTGTTTTAAGCATCTATCAGGGCTTGTTTACAGGTCGGCTCATTATTTACGTAACAAGATGAAATTGACAATTTCGCGTTGGGTAATTAATGCTTTCGCCTGCGGCTAATGAATCGATTCTAATCGAACTTCGCTGCTTCTTATAAAGCGATCACTCTAACAATTTAAGCAACCACCTTAAATTCTCTTTTCAAATTTTAACAAACACAAATATGTAATTTTATGCATCGACAATTCAGTTTTTTCTCCATTCAAAATTATATTTACTCGATTAAATTGCAAAGCAGACTAACAAACAAAGCAGACTTTTCTTATTACATAGTTACTATAATAGTTTTCATTTCTGAGTATTTCTTGTTCTACCAAGAGAACCACATGTAACCAAAGTTTCAAATTTCTGGTTTTTAATGATTTTTCTGTCGGGACGTCTTAGTTCGCTGTTTCAACGATTTGTCCATTCCTTGGCAAGTGTGTTCCGAATTAATGGTGCCGTTTCTCCAGAAAGGCCGGACGAACGAATTGGATTTCCCATGCAAGCATTCCGTTTCTCACGAGCCCTTTTGACCGAACTCGAGGACCGACCCTTCGATACAATTAAAAGAAGGGTCCGCCCTGAACTATTTGGTCCAGCCTACAGCAACATCCTGCTCGCCAGGATTGGATGGAGAAAGGTCCTTTGACATTGGTCCATGGCCAACGAATTCCAGGACCATATTCCAGAGCTATTATTAACACCCTGCTGTTTTCCGGAGGTCGCCTCGCTTTTTTCTACCTGCACAGTGTAAAAGAACACTGTTTTCTTTCAGAGAATGAAATTAACACGTTTTCGGCTGTGAAGAATCGATAATTTATGGTAAACGCTTTTTAATTTCGTCCAGGAATTGGCTGCTCGAAATGGCGAGTCAGATCTAATTTTAGGTTTCTTCCATTTTTGTAAATTTTTTATTAAATGTACCACGCTTATTTATATAATATACTCTAAATTTTTTAGTATATTAATCTTAAGTTTTCTAAATTTCTTAGTTAACTTCAAATTCTTTAAATTTTAAGTCAGATATTTTTTTGTATGTACAAAGACTTGGGCTTAAATTTGTGACCACTTTTGGACAACACTGTCGCGTACCTTTTGCAGGTTTTGGTGAGTGACCTTGGTAATCTGATTATCTAAAGGTTAGCAGTAATCGAATTTGTATTACGCGAAATTAATCATGCATTCGTTAAAATTGTTTCGCACCATTCATCAAAATCAAGTTATGCCATTGAACGCGAACGTGAGAATTTCGTAACGCGATTGAGACATTTTTTAACGCTCGAAACTGTGGAGAATCGTAGCTCGTGTCCGCGACGCGAACGCTTTGTGAACGAGAAGGGCTGTCACAATGGGACGAGTGGATAGCAGGATGGGAAAAAGAGAGCAGCTGTGAAGAGAAGCTTGAAATGGCGATTCTATGCGCGTCACAAGTTGCTCGACTATGATCCATTTGAGTCTTGTTCGATTTTTCTCTTATCGTTGGCTATCCTTTGTCCAGTGCGAAATAGATCAATTCGACTTTTCATTGCTATAACTGTTCACTATTCTTAGATAACTAATTTAGATGCATTCATTTTGTTTTGATAGAATTCTGATGGAATTTCAATAGAACTGAACCTTTGGGGATGACTTTTAGGTTAGAAAAAGAGTAGTGATTCTGCCATGTATATTTTATTTATTTACAATGAAAAATGCATACAGTTTATAACATATAAAAGCAATGGTAATATTCATGTAATCTTTGGTTGATGAATTTAAAAACAAACTAGACTACATATACGTATTCTTGAAGAGGTTATGTAGTCTACGAAGTCTACGTGGTGTTTCTCAAAGTTTGTGATGTAAGTTGCCTCACAGAACTTGATTGTTACAAGGAAAATGGTATGTGATTATAGGTAAATAAATGTAGCAAGAAGCATTATCGCAATGAAGAAAAAAAAATGAAGAAATTAATGTGTTCGCGCAAAAACAGAGCTAGTGCTTAGGCAACGAGATTAACATCGATTTTCTGTTCATTGGGGAAGCCATCTAACAGAATTACAGGATTAATTACGCGAAGGGCGTTAATGCCCAATTCGGTGGACGTTGAAGGGGGATACTCGTGGTGGACTAAGGGTGTTACACCGGATGGTCAGTTCTCGGAAGCTTCCTAAAACCGGTGATAAGACGTGTCAACGAGCAGCATACAAAACCGTTTATCTTCCATTGGACACCGCGTATAACAGCTTGAAACCTTTGAAACGATAAATTCAATCGCGTTTCGTTCTGGTTGCTTTTATTTTCACACCATGATCCCCGAAAAATCAACATTTCCTCACCGATGCAAGATAAAAGCGTTGTGGCTCCTCGTGGCGTGGCGTGAAACATGAAAGTCACGTTGTGTCGGTCGTAAACACTGGCTGGTGTAAAATGAAAATAATAAACGAGAGTAGACATGGTGTCGATTAATTGGCTTCCTGGTTTCGGCTTAAGGTTTACAGAAGGGTGTCCAGTGTACCATTTGTAATTTCAATTTTAAATTCAAATTTCCATCTGTTAACAAGCTTGATCCTGCGAGTAATACAAGGCGATAACTTTCTTGTAAAAGCTACACTTGTACATGCATTCTGTACTTACAATATTACAAAGAAATTCACGCGTTAATTGGCACAATAGCCTCACCAGAACACGTAATCCACACTATTAACGTTGCCTCCATACTACCATATTCAGCAAGCACCACGGATTCTATAATAATTATAACTGCTGTTAACTGATAAACGCTCGCAGAATGGAACGACGCTATAAATCAGCATCAAACTTCTAACCAACCCATGTATTATTCAGAGTCTGACGGAAAAGAAAGAAACACGAGGATCACTTACTAAATAGAAATTCTAAGTTCCCGATGTACAGAATCGATCCCGCGTGCCGAAAACGGGTTCCAACGCGAGGAATCCCGATCCCGACTCACTGCCGTGGAGAAGACTCATTGCTATTCCGCGAGTAACTCATGCGGGGCATTATGGGTAGTCGCAGTCGGGGCTCTACTAAATTGAAAACAAGATCCGTCACGTTTTCAGGCAAGCAAAAAGAATTTTAATGAATTATAAGGAGCAGGTATGAAGGAGGATTGACAGGCGATCCTGGTGAAATTAAAGGAGCTGCCCACTGACCAGGCTGCCCGCCATTGTGCGGCTGCTCCTTTTTTTTCCTTCACCCTGCCAGGGCACCGCTGCGACGAAAAGGGGTGCTTTTCGATTTTTCACGATAAATTGCTTTTCCTTTGTTGCTCGATAGGAAACAATCTTTCTTTAATACGGGAACCTCGTGTTTTCGCGTGGTCGATATTCCTTCGTTATGATACGTGCAACCATTTTATTCCGCTCATCTTTCATCAATCTTGTTCAAACCGGTGCGTTATATTTTCGAGTACATTGTTTGGACTTGTGTCATATACCCGATCGGAGGGTGCTGACGGTTTTTATACGTTTTTACACATGTAATTCAGGATGTTCTGACGCATCAAAGTGACGTCATGAGTGGTACATATGTTAACACGGGGGATTGGACACATTTTTCACCTACGACTCTTTTTAACAGTTGCCCCGGTCTGATTATTGAAATAAAGAAAGAAGGTTGAAATGTTGCAATCAAACTCAAGCTCGATTCCACAAATACGATTTACGTTCGTCATATTTGAACCATGATGTGTCTGACTCGATGTAAGCCAAGGGGTTAACACATCGTGGACAGGTTCCGAATTCCTCGCTCAAAATCTACAAACCAATCAGACTTTGATTTCCGAAACATCATCAAGGTGTCAAAAGCTGGAGTGTCGTTCCATCGAACCCCTGGACGAGACGCATCTCCGGTAGACCGGCGTCGAAAGGTTGGTCCAGCGGGAGAAAAAGGAATTTAATGAATTATAAAGGCTCTAGGCAGAGAATGGAGGTCGAACGAGGTCGAGGAAGGGGATTGGCAGTCGATCCAGCCGGAATTAAAACGGCTGGCCGTCGTCGGCACCGTGGTGCCGATCCGTCCTGGGGGTTTTCTTGCGCCCCAGCTTCGTATAGAGGAGGGTCCAGGAAAGAGTTCGGAAAGGCAGAAGAAAAAGGAGCTACGCGAGGAAGAGAAGGCGAGCCAGAAAGAGGAGGAGGAGAAGGAGGCGATGGTACTAGGGGACTTGATGAGAACGGCTGGTGGGGGAGGGTTTCCGAAACAGCTCGCCGCTATCTCGACTGATCCGATCAAGATTAATGAACGTGCGGCTTGCGAGTGGAAGCCTTTGCGCCGCCCAGGCTGCTCGTCCTTCTCTCTTCTTTCTACACCGAGTACGTAGCTCTATTCTTCTCGCACCAATTCTTTTTCTTAGCCCGCTGTTGGCCCGCTGATCCACGCAGGGGCAGCGTCTAGCGACAGGTACCGTCGACGAGTTCTCGTAATAGCGCGGTTCGCGGTGGCTGATGGTGCCCCTGTGACTGGTTCCTCTACTTGCGGATGAATGCGGTCCTCTTTAAATCGCATGGGTTTCCTAGCGGTGATTACTGAAAGGTACACTCAGAGACAAATCTGGCTTCTCTACCAAGTGAATAGAGGAAGAGTCGAATTGATTTGATTGACTATGAATTCATTTTTAAAGATCTTAATCGATCTGATCATTGAGGGACAGATATAACGAATGTTTGAAACCAAAGTTTGGATGAAAGTTTCGAAGTTTAAAAATTTGGGGATTCATACATACGGCAGTGTAGGTATCTAAGAATTCGAAAAGGTAGTTTCTGAATGCATTTATAAATGAAATTTAAGAACTTAGGACCCGTTTGGGAATTTGTAAAATTGCAACTATAATAAAATTGAACTATACATTTTAAAAATTAGGATCTCCTTAAACTCCCATCTCAACAAAAAAAATCCATGTTTGTCCGTTTACCAAGCACACCTTTCTGGAAAAGGAAGGTGAACGCTTTCGTGTTTCCTCGTGAAAAGATAAGAGTGTATCCCTTTTCCGTAGCGTTAAGGGTTGAGAGCCGAAAAGTTTTCAGAAGCATGACAGTCGAAACAAAGGAAGGTTTGGGCCTTTTTCAGAAGGTAAACGGGTTCGGTGCTGTTGCACAGTAGCGATCGGGGACACGCGCGGTTGATGCAGCGAGCGAGCGAGCCGGAAAGTTAACACGGGCGGTCGCGTCGATCCTCGGAATTAATTAAAACCATCGAAGCGAGGGGGACGTGTATTTTTATCTGGCTCGACGGTTTTGGTGACACATCTATCTCGGAGAAGTAGCCGGACGCGTAAAAAAAGGACGAGAGCCGCTACTGTTGCCGCTGCTACTGCTCGCTCCTTTATCTACCCTGCCAATCCCAATACGTCCACTTGGAACTTTCCTCCTATTGACTACTTGCGTGTCGTCCTCGCGTGATCCATGGATACCTTTTCGTCGAACAGCGACACTCCGAACAAATAGTCTCACGGATATCATTACGATGCTTGTTATGTTACTTATTTGCATTACGAATCTGACACGAATGATCGAGGACACGCTGATTTTTCTGATCGTACGGACCCGTGTCTGCCTTCGCTTTCTTCCATCCTCCTCGTCATTAACTTTCCGGTATATTCGTTATGGAACTTGAAATTCATGTTAAATTACAAAGTAACTCCTCCTGTAGTACTATCTGTAGAGGCGACAGGTTTTTTATTGGCACTTTGATCGCCACAGTGAAAACTGACGTTTGTCAGACACGATATCTTTTATACATATCACTGTCTCGACAGTAAGAACTCACGAATGTTTGTAAATAATTTAATTGAATTTACAGTGTCACGTATGACAACCCTTGTGGTCAACGTGTTAACATTTTGTTCCGCAATATTCGTGTTTTTAGGGTGTTTTGTAGCAGACTTCTTAAAATAATCAGTTCTCAAATCAGTAGATAATACGACAGATAGAAATATAAAGGCTATTACAGTCCATTTATTATATCATCACAATATCGATTGATGTATGATAAATTTCCATAAGGATGTGTGACAAGCATGGCACTTGATGTCATCAAATATTAAAAAAATTCTGAATTCATAAAAACAAAAGTCGACTCCGCCATACTAATCAGTGGTGTTAAACGGTGAACTACAACGTAGCTCGAAATTCAGCGTGAAATTTCACTTCTCTTAGAGCGTAAAAAGGCAGCTGCCTTTAGAAAACACCTGTCCATCCGTAAGCCGATCGCGGTCGCGTGGAATTCGAGAATAGCAAAAATGACGCGAAGAAGCGTGGATATTCGTGCGATCCCCCCCCATTATGTGTAATTGGAGGGGATTAACGAGTCACGACTCCATTTATCAGGGCCCGTAATTACAAAGCATCTCGTTTCCCTCTCGCGCCACCCCTCTTCACCCCGACCGTGCTCGCTCATCGCGTCACTTTACGCTCGCTACGCTCCGACTGACTGACATCCCCCAGAGGCAGTTTCGCGTCTCAAATACACATTAGGCTGTAACTAAAGATAACAGGAGCCCCGTGTCGTCAAAGGGGGAGCCGGTGAAATTAGATTCAAGCCTGCAGACATCGCGGACACCTCGTCACCGTGTTCGATCCGCTCGCGATGCTAATAGCTCACCGACCAACTTTCTTTGATGTCAGACACGAGAAAAATTGGAGATGCTCTCAAAGGGAAGTTAAATAAGGTTTTCGCACATTTTTAGTTAGAATTTATGCGAATGGAAGGTTTGACAAATATGATGGTTGTGAGATATTGATGTTTTTGAATTCTGCAATCTGTAGTTCTATGTGGATTATTAGGTTTTTGGGTTATTAAATTTCTCTACTTTGTGAATACTTGGATTTGTATACGTAGATTTCCGGATTCTTGAGTATATGTTTTGAGGATCATGTTATCACATATCTTCAATTTGCTATATCTTCAGATTCCTATAGTTGGAATCTCTACATATGTGTTTGGATCGATTCTATGTCGACTCTATGTCTTGTATGTCCAAACGGTAGCTTCACATTCCTTTATTCCCACATACCTAAATCTCCAAATTGCTGTATTCGTAGGCCTTTATATTTTTGCACCTATAGTCCCTACATTTCTTCGTATATGCCCAAAGTGTATGTCCACATCTCTATATCCCTACAAGTCCACATCCTTACACCACCATGTCCCCATATGCCCAAAGCGTATGTCTACATCTCTATAACCCTACAAGTCCTATCCTTATACCCCCATGTCCCCATATTGAATTAAGTTACTAAAACCATCATCCTTACATAACTAAAATTATGTCTCCGACAGTCTACCAATAAACAAAACCTTGCAAAATAGAAATGTAAGCGATAAAAGATGGCAACGTAATAAGTCGAAAGGGTAAAAATTTGTGTCCCCGATCGCGCAGCATTTTTCACGGGTCCGATAAGTATAATCGATCGGCACTCGAACGTGCACATCCGTTCGCGAGACTGCAATCGCCTTAAGTAGTGCAACGTTGACAGTTTCCCGTGGAATCATTTATCAGGCAGATCGCGGTTCGTTGCGCAACGCGTAGTGTGTGGTCAGAAACCCGTTAAATCTTGGCGAAAGAGAGGCACGGTGGGGAGTTGGAGAAGGAAGAGGCGCGAATTTCAACGTTGTTCGTCGCCGAAGTTTGCCAAACGAGCAATTCACTGACCACCCACTGTACACGGTGCACCGTACAGCTTGTAGATTGGGCGCGATTGCCCAGGCGGATGCGAGCGAAATGACCGGGCAAGCGTACCGATCATTTGTCTTGGTGCAACGAATGTGGAACGTGATGTGTAGGTGGAACACCGTCCACTCGAAATAGGGTCACGAATCCTCAGGTAGATCTGATAGATGTGTTCCGGATGGTATTTTGCATTCGAGGAATATTTCTCTCTAGTTACTGTCTGTACATGTCCACGATGATTATGATAATTCTCTTCAAACTTTAGGTGGAGTGATTATTCTTCCTGCGGAAAATACTTTTCATTCTTGTGCACACGTGCATATAAATCGTAGGAATACTTCGTATAAACCGTAAGGTCTGTTCTCACTGAAGAGTGCAATTTTTGATATCTTTTTCACTCTTGCAGGATTAATTCTTTATGTAAGTCGAAAGTACTGAAGGATTCTTAAACGCATGCATGATCGAATTCAACTTGGTTCAAATTGATATACATAGGTCATCGTGCTGGTGGTAAAGTATGGTACAATTTTTCCAGCTTCCATTTTTCTGATAATCTTATACTAGAATAACTGATTCATGTTCTTGCATGAACTACCTCGCAAATTTCGAAATATAACTCCTGTGTTTAGGACACCTTTTCCCCTTTCTATATAAAATATAATTCTATATTATAATTCACATTGAATTATCTAATTAATATATTTAGATTTTTCAATATGTTAACACGTAGAATTTTCAAGTATACACAGCTTGAATACTCAAATATTTGGAATCGAATACATCCAATTTCAATATGAGTAAAATTATAATATTAAAAATATACTGAAAAATTAGATTTTGCAATTTTATACAGAATTCAATGCAATTTGCAATTTAGTAGTCAGAGAATATTAAAAACGTGGCATGCTTATAAAAAAAGTATAATTTCTAATATTTGAGATGCAAGATATAATAGATAAGATTGACCACGTGAAGCACGGCATTTCGTATTTAGTTCTATTAAGATTGTTTTGCTTGAGGGTAGCCAGCCGCCCAGACTATTTACCTTAATTCATGTCTAACACAATCTATATCCGAGAGTGGCTTGTAAGGGTATTCAGCACCGGAAGACAACGCAGGTCGGTCGGTGCCGTCCATGGATAGCGGAACAGTGTATAGATCTTGCAATTAGCTGCTCTTGTGCTGTTCCTTCCTCCTTGTCCGTCGAGGACCTCGATGTTAATCGTGTCATTCGCTCTATTTCTTTTTCATCTGTCACTTCGTGAAATCCTTGTTTCTCTTTTTTAATAAAATATCTTTTTGCTTGTTTCATGATGAAATCATAATACAATAAGAAATTCTATGACATTGTGATCACAATATTTCTCTCTTTTTTAGTAAAATAATTTGAAGTAAACGAGTAAGTATTATTATAATGTACTATAAAAATAAAAATTTTCAAGTGCCATAAAGTTCTTTCGAAGGCTTTATTTAAATCGCAGCAAAATCGTAAATTCTCATAATTGTTTTTCAGACCCGAAAAGAGTGCGGACAAAGATTGGTTGAGGCGCCTACATCATACGAATTTGAGAACCGAATATAATTAGTGTAATATGTGGAATATGTTAGTGGAATATGTTACTGTAGTAGTGATCACCACTTAGATCACGATGGAAGAAAGTTAAAGAAGTAGAAGTCACGTGCAATCGAGTACATTGCACCGAAACCAAATTGTATCGGACACCAATCCAAAAATCGCAGATCCAAGGCGCGTAGAACGCAGCATAAAACTCGAAAAGAAGGCACGAGGCATGTCCGAGTTTCGATCCCGGCTGGTAGCAGATTATGTTGGGCTGTTTGGTTGCATGGGCGGAGGCAGTGTCGTGCAGACGGCCCCTCATTCGCTTTCCGGGTGCCACCCTTCTTTTCGAGGCTGCTGCGGCATATCCCCAGGCTGCGGCAATCACGCACGTGCTCGCGCATGCGCCGACGCGGCAACACTGCACGCATGGGCGCGCACACACGAATATATACGCGATCGCGAACCCGCGTAGGCGGCCAATGAATGCCAGCTGCCCGGAGAACCCTTCTCGCATTAATGCTGCGATAGTGCATCCGCTCTGGGCTTGTTAACTATACGCCAACTATAGTTACACGATACGTATTACATGAATATTGTTACGCTGGTTGGAGGGGAGGGCCCGATTAATCGATATCAGCTTGCTCCCGGATCAAGTTCACTCGATACCACGGATGGGTATCTCTCTTTGGTACGAAGTCGAATTGCTCTAGGAGAATTAACCCTTCTAGGAACACTTTCAATAGAAATTGTCAATATATGCCGCGATATTTGTTATATTATGATAGTTGCATATCGTTATATACATTCACATGTATACGTGAGGTTGTAAGATATTGAAACGTTGATATTTAGCTGTGTGTGGTTAGGTTACATGATATGAAAAATTCTGTTACATCAGTTTAGTGAAACGGTGTGTAAAATTTATAGTCGTATCTGTACGCTTTTCGAATATATTGATAGACACGTGCGGGTGTATGTGCACCCTCGTATAGATAGACACGTGAGGGCGTATTGTAACTCGCAGTCAAAAGGTCAACTCGTTCACTACCGTGATAAAGTTATATAAGTCCAGATAGGTTGTTATTTAAATATCATTATATAAGTAATACTAGTATTTGAACTAAACTTATTAGAATTGTAACTACGTTGGAAATCCTTGATGTTTTTTGAAAACAATTATTTGAAGACATTTAATTGGACACAATTATTCATTCAAGTTCATTGAATTATAATTTTGAACCAAAGAGTGTGTTTTTTTAAACTAATGTTTGTCGTAATTGTTTGAATTTGTAAATTTTAACTATAATTCTATGAAGTGTTCACGTGAAGAAACTTGTGGGCTTAAAATGACCTTTGTTTCATAACCCTAGAAATTTGAATAGGAAATTAAATTTTTAAAACGAGATTAGGTTGTTAGGAACTAATATGGCGACTACTGTTGCGTGTCGGTTAGTTTTATCGGGATGATTCATAGTTGGCATTATCTCGTTTCATTCCTTTCGTATATTTTCCAGCAATAGGTATTCCGTTTCGAAGTGAAATGATTTATTATGCGGACTGTATAACCGGTAAATACAGGGTGTCCGCGCCAAAGTGTTACACCTTAATATCTCATGAACTATTGATGTCACGAAAAAGTGCTTATATGGAAATTGCAGGGTAAAAGAGGCCCTATGTTTTGGCAGAAGCAAAATTTTTTTATTGTTATTAATGTAAAAGATATGATGGTGAAGTTTCGTTTTTTTAAATGGAACTATAATTTTTTCTCGATCAAGTGATAGTGCTTTTCAAGACGAATTCATCAAGGTTTTATGTACTTACCCGATTTTTATTAGTTTTCGAGATATAACGCTTAGAAATTTACTGATTTTCAGCAGTGACATCTCGGTTTGACGAGTAAGTCATAAAAACGTTCTTATTGTTACGGTAAGTGCCGCTGGTTTGACTCTGCCTGCCGAAACAGATAGGCGGGGTGTATGGTCAAAATGGCAGGTCCGAAGAGTAAGGAACGTGAAAACTATTGTCCATTACGATTTAAGTTTTCCGTATCGAAGATGATATTAATTGTAATTTGGAAGGTTGGGACATTTATTTAAATGTTTCAGTACAAGGTAGGTATAAAGACAATTTAACAAAAAATAATATGCCAAAAATTTATTCCACGTGCTTTCCGCTATTTGAAATACAAGTTTGTATACGTTTTACAAATTCGTTCTCGACGTTTTCCATAATTTCGCACGGGATATTTACGCATGCATTGTGTATTCTATTTTTCAAGTCAGTTATATTGTTAAATTGTCTTTATACCTAACTTGTACTGAAACATTTAAATAAATGTCCCAACCTTCCAAATTACAATTAATATCATCTTCGATACGGAAAACTTAAACCGTAATGGACAATACTTTTCACGTTTCTTACTCTTCGGACCTGCCATTTTGCCCATACACCCCGCCTATCTGTTTCGGCAGGCAGAGTCAAACCAGCGGCACTTACCGTAACAATAAGAACGTTTTTATGACTTACTCGTCAAACCGAGATGTCACTGCTGAAAATCAGTAAATTTCTAAGCGTTATATCTCGAAAACTAATAAAAATCGGGTAAGTACATAAAACCTTGATGAATTCGTCTTGAAAAGCACTATCACTTGATCGAGAAAAAATTATAGTTCCATTTAAAAAAACGAAACTTCACCATCATATCTTTTACATTAATAACAATAAAAAAATTTTGCTTCTGCCAAAACATAGGGCCTCTTTTACCCTGCAATTTCCATATAAGCACTTTTTCGTGACATCAATAGTTCATGAGATATTAAGGTGTAACACTTTGGCGCGGACACCCTGTATATGCACACAACTTTGCACAGGTAATATGGATGAGATACTGTCAACGCTGTCAACTAACAAGTTTACCTCGACTCCGCTGGTTATCGTTTGTTTCCTGCGCGAATGATGTATCGCGCGAAAAAACCGATAAAAATACGCTAGATAATGAATCCGTAATAACTGAAATATTCATTTTTCATTTTTACCGTGATAATAAAGAGGACAAAAAACACGTGAAAAATAGACGTGACAAGTGATACGGTTTGTTTATAAACGACCAAGTTAAAATCTCCTGATGCAACATTATATTGTGTTTAACTTAATTATTAAGGTTCTTTAATTATTGTTAAGGTCCTTTAAATATTATTATATGAGGTCCTTTAAGTTTGTTGTTAAAAATATTAAACCTTCCTTAAGGTTCATTATTGGTTCTTATTTTTACAAATATTATTTGTAATGTTGCTCCACTTCAAACGTACTGTCCATACTAATTATTTCCGGCTTTTTAGCGCCATTAGAATGTGAGGTTTATCTGCAAAACGTCAAACGTAACAGTGACAATCTATCAAAGTAATTGTTTAAAAATATGTGTACCATGAAAATTGGTCTACCACAGAGTACCAAATTGTTATAAAATCTTAAATTACACTACGAAATGATTTGCAGAAATATTTCTAAGTGAAAAGTAATACTAAGAAAAAGGGGATGTTCAGGAAACACGGCGTTATTGTAAATTACGAAACATTTATTTATTGATTTATTTACTTCACGATTGTATTTGATCGATCTCTATGATCAATATAAACATAAGCATCGTAGTGTGCCCAAATACGTTCTTATCGTACAGGCTATATACAATTATCGATAAAGAATATCAAGGAATATAATGTCACACTTAATAGAATGTTTTCGTAACTCGTGCACTTTCTTAAATTCACTAATTACACTAGATCGCGTTTCTTCTCCACCATTTTGTCACCATCTATAACTGTTCGTCGCGCTTAACGTTTCTTACGTATCTCTACGGTTCCTATATTTAGTCTGATAAAACATTGTTTTGGTATATCGTCACAGCGACTCTGTGCATTTAATCGTTTGATTGGCTACTCGTCTTTATAGTACAGTTTCCGGTTTCCAGATGTACTAATCTATTATAACTCGTTATTGGTCGTTCGTTTATACTTTCTCAAAAAAAATAGACATCTCGCAGTATTATTTACAACGTGATCAGCGAACGTCATGCATTTGCAACCCTCTGTTGCAATTTCCTCGCAAAATTTTTAGCAAGGAGAACTTTTCTGTGCCTTGTTTAGATAATAAAGATTTTACTCTGCTTGGGACCACAATTCAGAGGTGAAGATATTCTGAAAAGAACATTTTGAGAACTTCTATTAAATTCTTGCTAAATTTTAAAATTGTCTGGTTGCTTCAAAATTGACTTAGAAGTCTGACCATCGCAGGAAGATTCTACTACCAAGATTATTCTACAAAAACTTGTTAGAAAGAATATTTCTGTCAAATGGTTTCACTGCTTTTATTTCTTTTTGCAAAATTTGAAGAACTCGCAAAATTTCGTTTCACAATGTAAGAAGATGGAGCTTTGCTGCAAGAGTTTCAGACATTGTGTCTGAGTGTAGCTTGACTGTAACTTGATCAACTATAAATTTTATTAAAAATATAATTAGCAAACCGTACCAATTTCTTTCTGTTTAAAAAGTGTTTTTATAAAAATTTTCAAGACACGAAGCTGTTAATAAAAATTAGAAATATAACTAATGCATTTTCGTTTCTTCAGTGAGTCAAATTCTACAGAAAAATTTTTAATAAATTTAAGTGTTAAATTAAGCTTGAACTATCTACTTCGTTCAAGACCACTCTCAACTAAAAACCAAACGAAACAAGTTTCACGAGTTCTCTTTCTTGAAAACCTCATCAAAGTTACTGCAAAACGTTCGCCATTACGGTTCACCTCGTCATCCATTTTCCCGCGTTTCACCGACGGAACGCGAGCGTCACCGTACTGTACATATCCTTTACAACGAATATTTACCTTTACGAAGGAACAACGAGTACGTCGTTGTTATTTGAGAATTTCGAGAACGCTTCCCGATAAATTTCGCGATAGTCTTTATCGAATACTTAACGACGCTAAGACCGCACACTTACATGATAACATACGAAATACGACGCACTTTAATCACATAGCAAATAAGACTTTCTTTACACGACTATATACATACACGTGTACAACTATATATACAGTTTAACGTGTCACGAAACGATTCCTTCGTTTCGATTACAGATGCTGATTATCGGATCACAGCTTTCGACGAACGAAAAGTCGCGGTTACACTTAGAACACTGTAAGGGACTACTTTCGATTCTTTCAAATGAGATTTTGGTCGCATAGTTAATTTACTTGAGGACCTCGCGGAGCCATAAAGTAAATGATTTTTTGCGAATTGATTTTTGGAATAGAACTAATAGAAGCTTAAAAAGTGGTAAATCTATTACTAAGACAGCCATGTTTACAAGTTAAGAATTATACTCCGTGAACGTCAATTATTACACTTCAACGTCGACAATTATGTTCGGTCAACGTTATCAGTCATCACTGTATCATTTTCTTATTCGCTGAACAGTATACAATTTCCGCAGAAAATAATCTACATTACGGCTTCGCAAGAGTCTCGAATTAAGAAAAATGACTCGGTGTAATCGTAGAAAGAAATGAAATTCCGCAGATAGGCAAGATTTTGAAGAAAGTTTTACAACGTACCATTCAGCAGTGTTTCACCGAACAATAGTTCTTCTAGTCACAATCGTCGCTGTTCACAAAGTTACAAACAGTAAATCACACCCTTACACACTGTTCATGTTCTCTTCGAGGTCTATCCTCGTTTTCACTCGCTGACGCTATGGTTCTCTTCGCGTCGGTAGTTCATCTACAGTCAGAAAGTATCAGCAACGGGAAGCAGGTAACCGAGACATCGTTTCACCAGATCATAAGGATGACTCGGCTCGAAAGGAGGATCATAGGATGAAACTTCCATCCTAGTCGGGGTCATTGCGGTTAGGACAATTACGATCAACTTCCAGCTACTCCTGTGTCTCGAACTTCACCGTCAGCAACATAATTATCCGGCAGTCCACGTCGGAGGAGATAGAATTGCTGCTTCCGGCTGACGGATCATTCATCGAGCAAAGTTTCAATCCGGTCGGCTGACGCGACGCGTCAGAATTTGGTCGAGTTTGGTCGCGACGAGACCTTATCGACCGCGTTGGTCAATAGGCGACGACGTCCAGGTCGGCGGAAGGGAACCTCGCGTCCCTGTAGCCTACGTATCCTCGATCGACTGTACACTCTGGTTCCCAGGACGGATGTTACAGCGCCGTGAGGCCGTAATCGGACTTTATCGGTGGTGGCGGAATGGGTGCCGTGACTTGGGACAGTCCCGAGGGACTGGTGGCTGGGGCGAGTGGACTGATACTTCCGGAGCCTATGTGACCCAGCGGCCCTCCCGTCGGCCCGTCCATTATGCCGCTCACGTGGTGATGACTCAGCTGCGCCTGAAGATGGGCCAGAGGATGCGGGTGACCTTGGAAGCTCGGATGGACCACGTTCGCGTGCGGAAGAGCAGCGTTCACCACGTGCACCTCGGCCATGTCGAGACCCACGTTCGAGTCGAGACTGCTTTCGATGCCGCTCGACGGCGAGTTGTTGTTGTTCTTCCTCTGGCTGTTGTTGTTTCCGGTCGCCAGCTTGCTCCTGCTGGCCTGCGACTTGGACGGTTTGGACGCCGGGGCCGCTTGTCCGTTCGCGTTCTTCCGGCGCACGTTCTTCGTGTTGGGCAGCTTGTTGTCCTTCTTCCACTTCATGCGACGGTTCTGGAACCAGATCTTTATCTGCCGTTCGGACAGCACCAGGGTATGGGCGATCTCGATCCGTCGCCGTCTCGTCAGGTACCTATTGTAATGGAACTCCTTCTCCAGTTCGAGGATCTGATGCCTCGTGTACGCGGTCCTCTGCCGCTTTGGCTCCATCCCAGGCTGGTACGAGCCGTTCGCTGCAACAATCAAACAGAGATCGGTGTGCGTTAGCGAAGCCTGCGTCGAGCTGCTTTTCATGTGGAGGAGAGTTTGATTGACCATGTTAACGATCGTGACGAGCTTTCGCGACGGTGGCGCCGCCTTTGATGGCGTCGTACCGCGCCGCCGGATCAATTGCGCCGGATCCTGCCGTTTCGAGATACAATGACATTTTCATTGCGCGGAATGTCAATAACCTTAGGCAATTTCGTATTGTTAGAACTGTATCGTGTAGATAGTATCTAGATAATTAACTGAATCATTTTTACAGAGTGTTTCTATACGTCATTCTGGACAGGGCTGGGAATTATCCGTGTATTAAACTGATAAGTTCTACGAACTTTTGGGAAAATTACAAGTCTCGCGGTAAAATGTTCACGCAAAGGTCTCGATGGAGGGTTGTGGAAAAAAATGGATTTTTAATAACACGTTCTCTTCATATAATATAAGTCCAATGATATTTTAAATAAACTAGTCACAGAATGACAATTGAGATGTCTGTACAAAGGGACTTGAAGGTTGTAGAAAAATAGACAATTTTTTATGAGAACCCAAAAAATGTATTTTCAAACCAGTTTCTGTTTTCCGTCCCCGTCGAAGTCGATGTAAAGTGACTTTTTTGATAGTTAAGTAAACTTAGAAAACACAACTTGCATATGTGTAACCTATCAGGTTAAAGATTCTGAGATTTTACGTCAAATGGTGACTCTGTACGTGCGAATGCAATACGGAATAATTACCGAGAGTATTTTTGCTTAAATATTTACTCGAAGATTTTGAAAAAAAAATTTCATATGGAACCAAATTTAAAAAATTAATGAATCATTTTTATTTATCATATTTTAGTTTTTGGAAATTTTAAACTATTGGAATTTTAGACTATTTGAAGTAATATTCAATCCTGATTCTGAATCGAAGTAGTTATTAGTCTTGGATCATTTAATATCAAATTGAACGTTGTTCGATCAATTGAACAGGCTTTATGCGATGGGAGTGGCGATATCAGAAAAGCAATGTCTTAAGCACGATGCAATTACTTGTTAATCCATTATGTACTCGTGTAATTTTTAATAACCAAGATGTTACAAGCTGTTTCCTATTTTTCTAACGAACTTTTAAAGAACTTAGAGAAAAGCTATAATAAATCTAAAAATGACTTACTCAGAAGTTCTGGAGCCTTCATAGCACCAATCAGCTACTGATAATATACGCGATTCAGTTCAAAGTTATCAGAAAAAGACATCACAGCTACAAACGCGTTAAAGTATCCACTATTGTATAATTGACATCAGATTATTGATGTCCCGCGTTATTAATAGAATTAACTTAGCATAAACACTGTTATGAAATATTTGAAAGTTTCTAGCCTTTAATAGACATCTTTTCAGTAACAACTGAACGCCATGTAATTATTTTGACCTTGCATGTTTCTGCGAAGAAGGCTGCATTGGTACCTGCGTTTACTCGAACGGTTACGCGTCAATAACATGGCATAATTTTCTGCTTAGTATGCGCGAATCGTCTTCTTCGTCGATGCTTTCATAAACGATACCTATATACAGAGATCTAAGCGTTTCACAAATCCCGCGACAGAGCTTTTCAACGCGGTTAGTTCGTTTCTTGTGAATCTTGTCACAGTTGACAATCTTTTTTTCACGCATCGCAGGTCTTAATTATATCTCTAAAGCTAAATTTAAATCTTTTAACACATTATAATGTGTTTTTTTTTGTATACACTTACTGTAAATTAAATGATATTGGTTTGCGTTAAAAAGTGGTAACCTAGGTAGATTGAATACACTTTTATTATATTTGTGTGAAGGTTGATTGAAATTTAGTTTAGTTTCGGAACGGAAGGTTCGTGTGTGATGTCTCGCTATATGGCACTGAACCAAATTTGGAAATTTGAGATTTTTAAATTTCTGCATTCTTGTGTTTGAAGCTTTCCAAATTTTAGATTTGAGAATTTTTAATTTTTTAATTTCTCTACTCTTACTTTTGGATTCTCACAAATTCTGTATTTGTAAGTTTGATATTTACAAATTTGTATATTCTTACGTTTGAAATTTTGTAATTTTCATATTCTTATATTCCTATACTAATAATTTGGGATCGCACAAATTCTGTATTTCAAAATTTGATATTTCTAAATTTCTACATTCCTATACTTAAAATGTCTAACTATCTACATTCTCATATTTGAACTTTTCCAAATTCCACACTAAAAAAAATTGAAATTTCTATACCATTTTATGTCACATATCCAAGCTGCACAATAATAAATCTCACAAATGCAGAATTAAAATTTCACACAAAATTTCGCACAATTTATTAGCGACTATTCCACCGTGTCATCCCAAAATAAAAAATTAAAACTGAATATTAGAAATAAGTAAGAAAGTTTGATCAGTGAAATACGAGTCGCCCCAGGGTTTCTAAATCAGCGTACCCAATCGAAGGTATAAATATCGGGCAATTAATAATCGCATTATCTCCGAATCGAGTTCGTAGCTCAGAACGAGCATGCTCCACGAAATACGCCTTTTATCGTGACAAGTGTCATTATTTTAAGCCACCATTGTCAATGCTTCTGAAGTAATCGCGGACGGTTCAACGTGTCTCCATCACCGAGAAGCATGTTGGTATATTTCCAACTGCAGAACGGGTGATCGTAACAGATAAAGTGGTATGACGCGTACAACCAACATCGTACTCTCAAGAAACGCAATAAACAACCGGCTCTACATTTCACAATCGTCAGGCCAATGTTCCAAGGTTGATCTGTTGTTCGAGCAGCCGACGGTTGTCGAACTTGAACCGGGATTACCGGCTAGCATCTTTCACTGGGCGATTGAGAAAATCTCTTTGGACAACTTGAATAAATGTTCATCTCATAGAAGTATACTATGGTTTAAACAAGGATTTTGTAGAATTTTGTGGGGTAATATGGATCGCTAGTTCATTTTTAAAATAAGTTTTCATATTTTTGGGGTCATCACGTTTTCATAACTTGACTTTGATATTTTCTTTATGGGGTAGTCTAATTTTTATTGTGAGACCCGAATTACAAAGTGGATGATTTCCAAAATTTTAAGACTGTAGAGTCTCAAGGTTCAAAATTTCAGAGGACTTCAAAGGCTATGAGGTTTTAAAGTTCCCAATGTTGCAAGGTTCTAATGCATCAAGGTTCAGAGTGTCAAAGTTCTAAGGTTTCAGTATTCAGAAGTCTACAAGCTAAAAGTCTAAAATATCGAGGTCCAGAAGCATTATAGTACCACAAACTAAAAATTCTAAAATATCAAAACCGATCAGTTCAAAATTTCCAAAACAAAGGTCCAAGAATCCTAAAGTTTCAACATTCCAACCTCCCAAAAGTACTAAAACTTGAAGATCTCACTCGCAAAAGCTCCAACTCTCTCTATTCCTAAACTCCAAAGCCCTAAACTCCCATCCTCACAAAAGTTCCAAGAAAAATTTCGACTTCACAAAAAAGATTTTCCCCCAACTTCCACGAATTTCTCTCCCAGTTTAATTCGGAATTCGCATATCTCCATTCATTCCGGCTCCCACTCGTGGTTTCACTATTCAAAAGTCTGTGGAGATGGTTATCTGGGTGCGGGCATCGAATCCAGCTTCTTACTACTACCAGTTCGTGAAACGACGAAGGTGACACACGGAGGAGAGATTGGTGGATCGATCGTGGTATCGTATCGAACGACGTCAATCCTCGCGTGGCACTCTAGAAGCGTTCCTTGGTGGTCCAAGTGACTGGATAGAGGAAACGTTGGGAGCGAGCTCAGTTTAGAATCTGTGCGGACACATTCCATTCCAGAGCTGACCGACGGTCTCGGGGAGCCCCTCCTAGCAGCAACGTCCGGTGACCGAGTCGACATCCACGCGGGGAGAGATTGCAGTACTTGACAGATATGCATACCGCAATTTTGTGGTATCGAATCTACGCTGTTTTTTCACTACATACCAGGATCAATGACTTTTTAAATTCATTCGATAAAGTTCAGTTTGGGGTAAAGAAGTAGGTGAAGAGGTATTTAGTTAGAGATGTTGAATGTTCAACACTGTTTTTTATATACATATAAGGTACAGGATCAATGTCTTTTTAAATTCATTCGATAAAGTTCAGTTTGGGGTAAAGAAGTAGGTGAAGAGGTATTTAGTTAGAGATGTTGAATGTTCAACACTGTTTTTTATATACATATAAGGTACAGGATCAATGTCTTTTTAAATTCATTTGATAAAGTTCAGTTTGGGGTAAAGAAGTAGGTGAAGAGGTATTTAGTTAGAGATGTTGAATGTTCAACACTGTTTTTTATATACATATAAGGTACAGGATCAATGTCTTTTTAAATTCATTTGATAAAGTTCAGTTTGGGGTAAAGAAGTAGGTGAAGAGGTATTTAGTTAGAGATGTTGAATGTTTAACACTGTTTTTTATATACATATAAGGTACAGGATCATTGTCTTTTTAAATTCATTGAATAAAATTCACTTTGAGGTAGAGAAGCTGCTGAAGACGTGTTCAGTTAGAGATATTGAATATTCAACTCTGTACTTCAATTAGAAGCAGATACTGGATTGATCATTTTTGAAATTCATTCGAAAAAATTAATTTGGAAAAAGAGTAGTAGATGAAGAGATGTTCAGATAGAGGCACAAAATGTTCAACTGCAGCTCCCAACTGAGATACAGGTATAAAATCAATGCCTTTTATGAAAACTTAATACTCAATTCAAGATTGATGATTAAGTCAAGATTGAGAAATAGCTGATGATGTATTAATGTTCAATGGTGCTTTCTGACTAAGAATCATGTATATCAATGATTATTATGAAAAATTCAATTGGAGTTAGAGAAATAGCTACAGAGGTGTTCACTTAAAGGTACCAGATATTACATCAATGATATTTATGAAAATTTTAATGTAGAGTATACAAAAAGCTGAAGTGTTAGCATTAATTTTGTACATTTATCAAAGTTCAAAGGCTGAAGTTTGAGCTAAAAAAAAATTGTGAACTAAAGCAACGAGTGTTAAGAATAATTGAATACAATATAGAGGTGTATTCTAAAATAGATTGAGCAACACAAACAGTAATTTTCTGCAAAATTATAGCTACTTACTATAACTCTCACAATTATTGTTAGCACAAGTAGACAACATGTCCGAGCCTTCAGCCATTAAATTTTAAAATTAAGATTTGCAAAACATGTTCAACATTTTTAAAATATATCAAGTGAAATTCTCAAAATATAGTAACATCCCCAAACTATATAAAGCAAGATTTTCAAGAGTCCACAAAGCAATAATTGCTGGGTTAAGTTATATAGGTATTGATATGCAGGTAATATTGGCAAGAGATCGATAACCAGGCGATATAGATAACCAATAATTTCACGCGTCGATCGACGACTGTAATTAAGTGTGCACACGAGCCAAGGATAATGTTCGTTGAAAACGTGGCAATAAGAATGGCGTGGGTTAAGCTCCATGACGTTCCCTTCACGCCGCGGCGTCGGCAGGCGTTTCGCAGAAGGATTATGAATCTTCAAAGGAAATTTTTGCAACGTAATATCCTTCAGAATTGGGCTGCCTTTGCAGCTTCAAATTTCTATTCGGTTTTGACCGGGGAAACTGCTGCTCATTCCAGCTTGCAACTATTTCTCTTTTCAGACCGGTCTATCGGGATACTATCGTCGCAAAGCCGAATATCATAATTCATATTTCCAGGTAACAAAAAATTCGATTGGCAGGAACGTGTCTTCTTCGTTTGCAAAAAACAAGCTTTTACGTATTGAATGGTACAAACAATTTTCGACTAGTCACTTTTATTTTTCTGTAGGGTATAAGGGTACGTGTAGGACAATTTGAAAATGTATGAAGAATAAGAAAATGTTAAGAAAACGTAGAGAATGCAACGTGTAAAAAATATAAGGCGTGGAGAATATAGCGCGTAGAGGATATAACGCGTTAAAATTTCAAAGCTTAGAGAACTCAACGCGTTAAAATTTCAAAGCTTGGAGAATATAACGCGTTAAAATTTCAAAGCTTGGAGAACTCCACGCGTTAAAATTACAACGCTTGGAGAATACAACGCTTTAAAATTACAACGCTTGGAGAGTATAACGCGTTAAAATTTCAAAGCTTGGAGAACTCAACGCGTTAAAATTACAGCGCTTGGAGAATATAACGCGTTAAAATTTCAAAGCTTGGAGAACTCAACGCACTAAAATTTCAAAGCTTGGAGAACTCAACGCGTTAAGATTGCAACGCTTGGAGAATATAACGCGTTAAAATTTCAAAGCTAGGAGAACTCAACGCGTTAAGATTGCAACGCTTGGAGAATACAACGTGTTAAAATTTCAAAGCTTGGAGAACTTAACGCGTTAAAATTTCAAAGCTTGGAGAACTCAACGCGTTAAAATTTCAAAGCTTGGAGAACTCCACGCGTTAAAATTACAACGCTTGGAGAATACAACGCTTTAAAATTACAACGCTTGGAGAGTATAACGCGTTAAAATTTCAAAGCTTGGAGAACTCAACGCGTTAAAATTACAGCGCTTGGAGAATATAACGCGTTAAAATTTCAAAGCTTGGAGAACTCAACGCACTAAAATTTCAAAGCTTGGAGAACTCAACGCGTTAAGATTGCAACGCTTGGAGAATATAACGCGTTAAAATTTCAAAGCTAGGAGAACTCAACGCGTTAAGATTGCAACGCTTGGAGAATACAACGCGTTAAAATTTCAAAGCTTGGAGAACTCAACGCTTTAAAATTTCAAAGCTTGGAGAACTCAACACGTTAAGATTACAACGCTTGGAGAATATAACGCGTTAAAATTTCAAAGCTAGGAGAACTCAACGCGTTAAGATTGCAACGCTTGGAGAATACAACGCGTTAAAATTTCAAAGCTTGGAGAACTCAACGCGTTAAAATTTCAAAGCTTGGAGAACTCAACACGTTAAGATTACAACGCTTGGAGAATATAACGCGTTAAAATTTCAAAGCTAGGAGAACTCAACGCGTTAAAATTTCAAAGCTTGGAGAACTCCACGCGTTAAAATTACAGCGCTTGGAGAATATAACGCGTTCAAATTTCAAAGCGTGGAGAATACAACGCGTTAAAATTTCAAAGCTTGAACACAACGCGTAAGAAATTCAAAGCGTAGAAAATACAACGCGTGGAAAGTACAGCGCGTATACAATACAATGTGTACGGAATACAAAGCGTTGAGACACAATGCGTATGGAAACCAAAGCGTTATGACACAATGCGTGACGGCACAACGCATAACAAGCACATTGCACCAAAGTATAATGAATAAAAATAAACAATGTATAGAAAATACAACAATTGATCACCAATATGTATAAAGTGTAACGCTTTAAAATACTATACTGTGAGTGGCTGTATGGGGTGTGGCTGTATGGCACATCTGAACGCTTGCTCATATAACTCGCGGCAATATAAAATACAGTAACAAGGTTCTAAAGGATCAGTACACACAATCAGACACAGTCAACTTAAACAAAATAATAAATTTATAATATTATGTACCACGCCACTTACATTAATTTTCACTACGTTATTTAATGAATTAAATTTTCCTTCTACACAAATAAAACTCTGCAAAAAGACATTTTAATCATCCCGAAGTATCAAGTCTTAAAATCAATAAATTATAATGTTTGTAATTTTGTTTGTAATAATTTGTAATTTGTGAAAATCATGCTAATTGTTAGTAAAAGAATTCTAGTAAAAACTACGTAAACCACGTTGTTAAAAGTCTTCTAATAAGAAGTTGAATTTCTAGTCCTAAACCTTGTCCAAATAAAAAGCTATCTCAGAAGAATTCTACAAACAGGTTCACTAGTGTCTTCATTACAAGCAGCGCGTCGTTAAGCTTGTTTTCTTTTTGGAGAAGAAAGGTATTCATTTCAGAAATTACCCTATAACTAGCATAATATTAGTCTTACTGAAACTTTAGCTTCTTTGAAACACTTTTATTGCCGCGGCTGTCTCATGGGCGTGCAACTAATTTTGGTAACCATAGGGTTAAGAAGCTTTTATGTTCTTCAGCGGAATCATTTAACTCTTTCAGCTCCTGTGAATTCGTTTGAAATCTTTTTTTGATCAGTTTTTTAATGAGCGCGTTAGCTCCTATTATCGTTAATTGAAAACAATCCGACATAGCATTTAGCGATTATTATACAATTTTTTTCTTATTCACGAGATGAAATTAGGAAGAGATATCGGTTTCATCGTATTTAACGATGAATAATTATTGCAATATTCGTTAAAATGACTACCATAATAATCTGTATTCTATACCACAATAATTTAAATAATAAGAATCTGTTATCGTATATTATTAAAATTATTCACTTAAAAATATGATAAACTGCCAAATACAATAATGGATATAAGCTGATAAATATTGAAAAAAATCCAATTATGTAGCCTGCCACGAAACGGTGCTCAAACAATTGCGCGAATGAGGTTAGGTTCCCATGAACGCTTAAACTCCAAGCGCAAGAGCCACACACAGGAACCTGTGGTACAGGAATTACCGACAATGAGTTTATTTAGAAGATCATTCGCACCCTTAATAAAAAGATAAATTCCCGACAATTTGTCCCTGTTCGGTGTTGTCTTTGAAGTTCCCTGCTTCCACATCAGTTTGTTACAAGATGAATAATAGGTGACACTAGGCGTGACAGAATTGATGCGGTTAAGGGCAGAGCTTCTAAAATCTCACACAGGTGATTGGAAGGTGCAACGATAAATTGCAGCTCATCAGTCTTCCCGTTGCACGGCAACGTGTCGTCTTGCGACCACAATATATTCGTTCCACACACCTTGCAACAATGCTCTCTGACTATTGCGCACCTCGTCGTGCCTCGCTCCACTATTTTGTTCCTCTATTTGCCACGGGGACTTTAGAACCGTGCTTATTATTTGTCATGCATTCTTTGAATTATTATGTTCCTTCAAAAATTCGGGGTATTTGATGATCCTCTAAGTAATGATTCGGGTATTTGGATATAAATTATACCAACTTGAAGAATACCTTTTGGTACACTACAGCGTAGTGCACCATTTTGGTGATGTGCTAGGGTGTGAACTTGTGTTTCAAATTTTGGTTGAAGAGGATCGAGTAGAACCTTTTCCTTAGGGAGACATGTTTGAACATATTAGCTTACAGAAGAAATTGATCTGAACACGAATACCTTGCAGGTTTGCTTAAGCACCAAGGTATTGCATTTTCATTCTGATAACTTAATAACTGTGAAGAGTTTGCAACTGGGGTTCCTCAAATTATTTTTATACAGAAGCTAATACTATATTGCTCATATGAAGTTTTACTAAATTAGATTGAAATCTAAGAATTCCCAATGATGACCCTCCGTCGGATAGGAAATCCCAATATCAAAATCTAATGCAGTAACCTTACATAACTTTAGTACTGTTGATTAAACTATAGATGTTTATCAAGGTCCTTGTACTTATCAAGGTCTATAAAAATGCTTACTTAAGCTCTGTTATATTACAAATTCATAAACATCCGCAGTCTACTCTTCACAAAAATATGACCATACTTCAAGATACATCTAGAACATCTTAATCAAGAAACATCTTTAGAACCAAACTACCCTTGCTATCCTAAACGCTCCTCCCATCCTTGCTACCCTAAATGCATTTTCATATTCTAATAATTGCACAACTCCTCGAAGATTATCATGTTTATGAATCGTGTTATAAGACACTGGAAGTGAAGATGTTAGGAAAGTTTCAACTCACCGACACCAGCAACGTGAATCTTCTTCATCCACGGATAAATCACACGGTCTCCATTTTCCTCGTCCTCCTCTTCGTCCTCCATCATTCCAGGCGATCCGTCCATCATCTGATCGTCCTCCATGTCATCCTGATCGGAGCCGTCGTCCACGTGATGTTGTTGCGACTGCTGCTGACTTTGCTGCTGTTGTTGCTGTTGCGTGCTCTGTATATGCTGCGTCTGTTGAGTGGTCGTGGGTTGCTGTTGAAGGTCCGGCGAGTTGTCGCGATGCATTTGGCCGGTGTTCGTCGGGCTGCACGCGTTGCCATCGTGCGGCGGCTGCTGACTCGGCTGCTGATGATGCTGAAGATTGTCCGGCGGCTGCACGTGATTCTGCATAATGCCAGGTGACAGCGGAGTGGATCCGAGGACAGTGGACGCGGTCACAGGTGGTTGCTGCTGTTGTTGCGGTTGTTGCTGATTCTGCATCGAGGATGGACACGTGAGAGGCGGTTGCTGCGCCTCCGGGGGCATCGCCAGAGCGCCCACCGCATGGTGATGAGGATGCAAACTGGCGTGGTGCACGGCGTGCACTTGGTGATGAGGATGATGTGGTCCGTAGTAGCCACCGTAGCCGGCGTAGCCGCCGTTCAATTGAACCGCGGACGACGCACCGTACGGCGTGGACGCGGCCTGATGATGATGTTGATGGTAACCGTACTGCAACTGATGGGACTGAGGATGATTCAGATGATGACCGCCCCCGCTGCCGGGAAAGAAGTCCGTTCCGGTGGACGGTATGTAATTACTTTGACTGTACTCTTCGGTAGGAGGAAACTTCGGATCCACCATGACGGAGGTCGCCGCCAAATGATGACTGCCTGCCGCCTGCTGGTGCTGGTGATGATGATATCCACCGCCGGCGGATGGATTCATCAGGAACGAACTCATCTTCGCGACGATCCTTTGCTTTTTAACACCCGGTGCCCGATTACAGTTCCAATCGCGGTAACTTTCCGAAATCGACCACTGTACGGAAATATTCGTCTACTCGTCGCTGAATTAGTTCATAGAGTCGCATAGTTCCATGTTGATATTCATTGTCGGAGCCGTACACACTGCACTGCACTGTGGCCCACGGCCATCGTTCTCCGTTCGCCCTGTTAGGGTGACTTTTTCGGCCGGAGAGGAAAGGGTACGCAGAAGACGGAAAAGGGAGAAAGACAGGGGGAGAGAAAACGAGCGAAAAGAGCAAGACCACGGAGAGTAGCAGACTCCCGGTGGACAGCTGCTTATCCTCTCCTCTCCTTCCGCCACTTTTGCGATCTTCCACGAAGCTTCGCGACCTCGTTCACTCCTTCCCGCCCACCGGAGCCCAATTACCATACCACGTGACCGCGCCACCGACCAATCAGAGCCGCTCCGAGTCCGCGACCATGATGGATAGCACGGCACGCATGCAACACGTGAGTGGCGCCACGAGAACCACTGCGGCAGGTGCACCAACTTCTTTCTTCGTGGCTCCCGGAGCTACGCTCACCGATCTATGTACCCGCTACTTTTCGAATTCCAGTCCCTCGGTTATTCTCCAATCGGACACTCAACACTTCGACCCTGACGACGATTCTCGCGATCACCGAACCCGTTCCAAACGGAGTTCCATCGAATCTTCTCGATAAACCGGGTGTTCGATCACCGAACGCTCTATTCGATCCGTTGGCTAACCACACTGCACACTGGTTCGTCGATGCGACTTGTCCCGACGAACGGAATCGCGTCGACCGGCCAAACTGTCAGAGAGCCATGAAAGTGAGCTCGTCCTGCCTCGGCAGAAACTCGTCTGGCAACTCCGTCCTGTTCCCAACTCCCTCCAGGTTCGACGAGGCCGGCTGGCTTCGAGCCGTTCTGGAGAGCCGGGGAACCCCCTCTACTCTGCCGTTTCTGTTGCTCTCCCGCCAGTCAACCCCACTCCGTGCTACCACCAGACCAACCCCTGCCACGGAAACCGTGGATCCTGTGCCCTTATGGGGCCATACTCGAGGGTACCTAGAACCGTATAGTCACTCCTACGGATCTCCTTAACCCGCCTCCATCCTCCTGAAATCCATCTTACGGCAGCGTGGTCAATGCTCAACGAAACGACGCGAACGTTCCAGGATCGAACGACCTCCACGGGGTAATTGATATCGCGATGCTAATTGGAGGGATGTCGAATGACTCGGCGTCTGTGGTACCCGCATTGGAATATATTTAGTCACGGAACATTTCGAGCATTCTTGCGAACGATATTCGCGCAGCCGGGACCATTTTCGATAAACGAGATTGGGGAATGACAAACAGCAGCAATGTCCAAAATGTGACTCTCGACTCATTAATAAATTGCTTCAAATATCTTTTAATTTAGAATAAGCATGAAAGCTTGATATTTTGGAGACCTTGAAGTTACAGGATGTTGAGACGCTGGATGCTGGGGTTTGTGAGGTCATGAGAGTCTGGAATTTTAGAACTTCGGAAATGGTAAATACTTGCGACTTCTTACCCTTGAAGTTTCCAAACTTCAAGACCTTGAGGCAATGAGAACTTGAAGTTTTGAAGTTTTAGGTCTGTACTTCAAGACTTAGAGACTTTAAACCCTCAAAACATTCAAAGTGTAACATTTTGAGACATTAAAGTTATAGAATCTTCATCCATCAAACTTTTCCAAGCTTCCTAAGTTTGTAAGTTCATAATTAAATTTTTGCATTACGAGTGAAATTGAACTGTATCTTCATGACTCTCAAACTCCTCACCTTCCTGACCTCGAAAAACCAATTAGGCAAGCAGGTCGCAAAAACTGAACATTTCCGAAAGTAGGTCTATCCTCATACCCGCAAATCCGACATAGAAACCTAACGGCTAAGCGTAGCATCAACTTTCCATTGAAATGAGTCCATCCTTCTCTGAAACGTTCGCGCTGGCCAAGTATGCCTATCACTTAGTTACATAAGAGTGTTCGATGCGGTTCAAATTGAAAGTAATGGCTCACTGGTTCTTCCACCGCGTCTTTATATTAGTGCTCTACAAGTGTCTCGCTGCACTCGGTCAAGTACGTCTACTCGCGATCAGCTGCGCGGAGCGAGGCATATAAATCGCCGAGTCATTATACAAAGAGCACACTCACTCTGTTTTGCTCAGACACGACAATGGTGGCGGAGTCGACAAACGGCGTGCCCAGTCAGTTCACATTTTACTTTTCTTAGCGGTGTCTACGAACTGTATCCTGCTTCGCGAAACCTCTAAACCGAGAACAAAGCGTCCTCGCCACGGTGAACCGAATAATCGCGCGCCGTTAACTATTTCGCAACATCATCTTGGAAGTCCGAGAAAGGGAGCCGTTTCATTAATATTCGAATCCAGGCAATATCGTCGAGTGGGTGCAAAGATGACATCCGGTAGGTGACAATACGTCCGACGGCCGATGCAGAAGAACAGCAACCGGACAGGAAGAAGCGGCAATTCAGGGAGCGTCACTCGAGCTTTTTCTAGCGGGTTTTTCGTTAAGCAAGATACGACTTATTTCTATTTTTCTCGAGGCCACTTGATGCCGTTCCTGCTCGAGGCGGAGGGAACGTTCGCGTCGAGTGGAATCTGCTCGGGGGTTGAAGGGGCTTGCGGATGACGCGGGCGAGAGGGTAGCGGACGTTGTCTCCTCGTTTTGCGACTCGACCTCTCCGTCTCTATCAGCGTGAACTTCCCTCTCTCTCTCTTTTTCTTTCTCTTCGTGTGGCAACGTCTTCCGTCACCGTTTCTTTCTCCGTCGTTCGCCCGAGCTTTCCTCTCCTGTTTCTGCCCGCCGCTGCTCTTCTCTTCCGGCCGAAACACGATCAATCACTTTTCCCGGTGAGCCAGCATGACACCCTCCTTTTACACCCACAGCCACCCCTGCAGCCGGGAGACCCGTAGTTCGTCAGCGACGATTCCCTCTCGTTTCTTCCCCCTTCCTTTCTTTTTCTTCCTTTTTTCGCTCCCTCTTGTCGCTACCGAACCGATCTACCCGATCACGATTATCGCGGGATCGCCCATGAGAGCTTGCGAGGGACCCGCCACGTGTTCCATCTAGCTTCTGGGGACATCGAGTGGACCCGAGACGCTGCCAATCGAGGGTGAAACTTTTGCGATTGTTGTGCTGGATCGCAGCGAGATTTGGGGCGAAGCATGGCTGCGAGTTTATCCTCTTTCGAGGATCCTTGCGGAGGATGTTGCTGCTCGAAATTATGAGCTCAGTTCATTTTTAGATAGCTTATGAGCAATATTCATTATCGTCTCAGTATCGAGTTTATTCTGAGACAGCATCAAGTTTAAGTGCAAGGAATACAATACTGGGGATGAAATTATGTGAGGATCTCTGTGAAGAAATATTCGTTTACATCCAATGTATTATTACTTATTATAAACATGTTATAATATATTACACATACATATGCCTATAAACAATAGTCTTCACAAATGTCAATTAAATCCATGTCTATATTCAGAAGGATTTCCAATCTATGTTTCAAGCCCTAGATATAGAACAGTAGAAGTTAGACTTTGAAACACATCAAACTTTCGATATATTGCCATTATCAACATATATCAATTATATCAATAGTGTCTTTCAACCCCTAAATCTTCGAAGTCCGCCATTGCAAAATGACTATTAAATTTCCCACTTATCGGACCTTGCGATGTTCGGAACGTAACCGATACGGTGAACGTAGACTACGTTTCTTGATAATCACATCCGTTTTTAGCGGCCATATGCACAGAAAGAATCCTTTTCGCCTGAACGATTTCCGGTGAAAACTCGTTTGGTCGGAATTCTCTGACAAAGTTCGCGGAGTCGAGGAGTCGCACGCCTTGAAACACCGAGTTCCGTCGTGATAATGATAAATGAGAACGCGGTAGTTTACGATTTAATATCAATCCCGTCTGAGCGGCTGCTTATTATCGGCCATTAGTAAAGTTTTAATAACGCAATACGCCGCCTGGCCCGGGGGTGGGACCGTCACGATTTATCATTTTCATCGCTTTATTACCGTGCCGTACTTTACTTATGGACACTTCGTGGCGCAATCACCCTTTCGAAAATATTCATTTTACCGCCTTTGCGAGGCGCATTCTTTGCTCTGTAAACGTGACATTTTCATTCTAATCCTGAGAAGCATAAGTTTTACCGCCTTTTCTATCGAGGAACATTCTTTGCTCTGTAAACGTGACATTTTCATTCTAATCCTGAGAAGCATAAGTTTTACCGCCTTTTCTATCAAGGTTCGAACATTCTTTGCTCTATAAATGTCATGAATCCTAAGAACTATAAGTTTCTCCATTTATATAACGTTTAAGTTCAAATTAGTTACGAATTGGTGACGAGCCTAGTCTAACTCTGAATAACCGAAAATACTGTTTGATTCAAAGTAAATAGCATTGAAAACATTTTAAAATCGTCAAATCTTCGGGGACCGATCGATCTGCAGAATATTCTAAATATTTACGGGATCGGTGGACGAGATTCGACGCGGTTCGCGCGCGTCCTCGGGTCTTATAAGAGATCCCCGTCTATTTTCGCACGAGTTCCGCGTTGAAGCGTTGGCAGCGGATCCGTCCGGGTCCCGAGAGATTCCATTTCGCTGCTGAGTCACGATCTCGCGTTTGTCGACGTGAAAAAGGGAACCGTGTCCTCCTGGGGACATCCCAGTGTACCTCTGAACCCTTAGGTATCGAGGTCGACCTTCGAAAGGATCGCTGTCGCTCTTTGATCCTTCTCCTTCCGTTGAAAGGGGCAGAATGCTCGATTCAGGCGGCAGAACGCGTTACAATGTTGCCTTGTGGCTGTCTTAGATTTTAATGTTCTGTGTCTATGAAACGAGTTAAGTAGCTGAATACAAATGACCGTCCATTAACGTGTTACGTGCCGTGTGAAATGTTTAATTGTACCGTAGAATATGTTAATCGAGGGGTTAGGGTAAAAGTCGATGAAAGATGAGGGTAGAAAATTATGTAAGAGACGAAATTACATGTTCGCGTAATAAGTGGCGACTGTTAATTTCATTTTCATTTACTTACGATTATACGATTGTATAATTGAGCGTACACGTATATTGCATAATCGACATGCGTAATTGGCATGCATAGTCAATTATAATATCTTGATCGATAAATCTGCAATAACCGATCCCAACAATTTCATAATCATCCTCGTACCCTCGTTCAGCTGCCTCCGTCCGTACAGCATGATTTTCATTCCGTAGGATCTCGCAGCGCGAGGATCCTATAGAGAGGTTCCTGAATACCTACGGGCGAAAATGAAAACTTCTGAAGTCGTTCGAAAGCAATTAACCACGAAAACGTTTCTAGGTCGGCCCTTTTCGAACAATGTGGCAACGTTTTCGCCGCATGCAAAGTGTCTCCCAGAAGACGAGGGCTAAACGGCGTCGAATGGTAATTGTCGAGGTCACGGATACTCGCTGACCTTAACCCAGTTACCTCCTTCTTTCTTCTGCTTCGAGCGGTAATCAGCGTCCAAGGGACGTTTACACGCTTCTCCCTTCGCAAAGGGTTTCCTTGCAGACGTTTAAACGTGCTCGACAGCTCTTCTTTCGAAGGGGTGGCCAGCTGTGACAAAAGCTCGGACTGCATGGCGTCGTATTCGGACCACATTTTGTAGGACATTCTTGCTACGAAATTAGGTCTAAAAGCTGTTGACATAAAATTAGCTTTAATATTCGACATGGTAGATATAATACGTGATATACTAATAGCTTGATGTGTTGCTTGATATACTGATGGTTGATGTAGTACTTGATATACTGATAGTTGATGTACTATTTGATATACTGATGGTTGATGTACTTGATATACCACTAATAGCTTGACAATGCTTAATGTACTACTACAAGCTTGATGTACTATAATAATTTATACACTAATAGCTTGATATACTCACATATGCATACTGTATATCTGATGCTGTAAATAGTTATATCAGATTTCGTGTCTGGCATAATTTCGACTTTTTCCTTCAGGTGATAGAAACTGAACCAGAATAGCAGGACTGTAGGTTAAACTTTGCTAACTCAAACTAAAATTCTCGAGGACTATCCACTCTAACTATTTGATCACGTGACCTAAGTGATCATAACCTACGATTCTGCCCAGAATTTGACTAACAGCATCTCCCAACATTGCAGTTGTCACCGCTGCATGATCATCGCTAACCAATGAATCACTTTTACAACTCACTTGGCCATTCTTCTGCAAGCTATACACGCGCTTTTTCGCACGTGCTCCTTTGAGTCAGTTCGGTGCAAATTGCTTTCACGCGACGTCAGGTGTTAATTGGTCAACGGTCAGGGGTCGCGTTAGCATCCTCGCGATCTCCGTATCCCGATAATTACCGTGCAAGCTTCTTTCATTCTCTTTTTCGCACCAGCAACAACTACCGTTGATCGAACAGCTGGTGACTTTCACCCAACCGAGGGTTTGAGGACGCGTCTGCTCGTTTCACGAGCTGTCGTCGTCAACTTGTAAAAACACGTGTTTTCTTGTCAGAAACGTTAGATCGCGTCTTTCAACGTGATCCGTCGATTTCCTCGGCTTAATCTCGTGTTTGCTGCTTTTCAGCGCTCAACTATGCTTCGGGGTGTTTGGATTCTGTCGCTGATCTTGTAGTTGTGGTTTGTTTAACGCGTCTGTAGAGGAGGGAGTTTAGAGAGGTATACCTCTTACTGTTGGTAATTGAACGCGTTGTGAGATGATCTTCCAGAGCTAGGATTGATAATTACGTTACTTAAATTCATACAAAGCTGAGTCTGTACGAGATACACTATTTTGATGAGATATACTAGTTTGGTAGATAATCAACCTTTTTGTAGAAGCTATCAATCTTTGTCTACAGTTTACTTAATTGTCTACAGTTTATTTAATCTGAAACTAGTACTAGTACCAAACTCTAGCACCTTCGGACTACAGCATCTGATTACTGATTTTATTTGTTGTACATTAATTAACTCATATCATTCTTTTGAACCAACCTTCGATTACTGAAATATAATAATCAGTGTAAGCAGAGTTAAATCGAGACATGTACTCAGAATGAATTCTGACGTCAGTACTTCATCCGAATATTCCGTGCAGTGATATCGAAAAGTCGCGTGCAGAACGCGAATAAAAGTAAATCGTCCAACATCGGAGGCTGTTGGAAAGCTCGTTGTTGTTCCAGGTGGTAAGTGCAAAGGGATGTCCTGGAGGCACGCAGGTTCAGAACGCGGGACAGAGAGGAATAGGAAGAAAAGAGCTGGCAAGATTAATGGATTCACATTGTCGGCATTTTTTCAAGCGTTTTAGGACCACTTTTGAGAGCAGGAGAGCGTCTCATTTTTCAAAAAGTCCGTGGACCCGGGACCCCGGGATAGAAAATCGCAATCGATTCGGCCCGCGCTAATGGTTCCGAATTAAAGCGTGCTCCTCTCGCGCGGACAACTTACACGCGTATCGTCTGACGAGCCTTGTAGACCGTGTTATGTAAGAATGGGTATCGATAGATGTCCTGGTAAATACCTTCGAGTTCGGGACACGCATGGGAAGGGTCGATACAACACATGCTTTAACCCTCCACAAAGCACCAATCCTTGTATTCAAGTTTTGGTATCAAAGCGAGGGATCATTTCTGGGATAATTTTTAAGTTAAGTTAATTTTAAGGTTAGGTTTTTATTTGTATGAGAATGTTTGTACTGAATGCTTTTCCTATTCTGATATTATAAATAACTTAATCTATATTGTGGAATATTTGATCCTTGACCTGTGCAAGAGTAACCTAGTTCAATTAATGGCTAACTGACTTTTACCATGAAATCAGCTTCTGATATATCAAGATAGGTCGGATATTGTAAACACGGTAAATTGATCAGTTGAAGGATACACATGTGGACATCTAAATTCGTCGACCGAAGGCCACATAGGACCTTGTTATTATTTCTGTATAGTAGAGAATTAATTTATATAATCGTTAACAGTAAAATTACACCGAAAAGTTAAATTTTTCTAACCTCAAAGACTGTACCAAAATTGTAACGTAACGCAGCATTTCCATACGAATGCATTTATTAGAAAAGAAACAGCCTACTCACCGTTACGAGGTAAAAGAAGGCAAAGGTCCCCGAGCAAGATATTTCGCAAAAGCGAATAATAGAAAAAAAGAAGGAAACCGGTAAGTTTACAATCCACGAGGGACCAACCGGGGCTCTATTTGCCTGTCGAGAAGGAGTCGGTCAATTTGCGGTATTTATTGGTAATTTGAAGATTTACAGCAATCAGAGAATGCCGAGAGAATGGTGCAAGGAGAAGCGTAGAGAGAAGGTGGGAAACAGGAGGAAGGCGGAACGGTAAGAAGTTGGCGCCTTGGGACCTTCGGATCCTCCTTCTGCCGAAGATAGAAGTTACAGCAGCTGATGAGCCGTAACCGATGAACGCACAATAACCCTCCGTAAGCAGTACCGCTATCTTTCATTCCGTCTTTCGTAGTCGCGGTAGGTGCGCGATCTTTATCTCGCGCCGAGACCTCGATCGTGCAACGGAAGTCCGTATATACCCAGGCGGATGCAGAAAACGCGGTATCATTGATCAATGAAATATTTTTTTTTTCTTTCGCTAACGTGCCATTTTTCATGAGTGTTTTTGTGGGGATTATTTATGCCACGTGAAATGTGATATTATTATTTCCTGCTATTATTGGATCATGTCGCGGGGAAAAAGATTGAATACCTTATCGCCTGTGTTCGCAATTAGTTTTTTATTATTGAATTTTCAAACTTTCAGATTTCTCAGTTTCTCAATTTTCCAATTTTCCAATTTCCCAATTCTTCAATTTTCTAATTTTTAGATTTTTCAATTTACCAGTTCTAAATTTCTAAATTTCCGAAGTTACCAAGGTTCCAGTTTCCAATTTCAGAATTTCCCAATTTCTCAAAGTTCCAATTTCCCAATTTTCCAATTTCTCAATTACTCAAGGTTCCAGTTTACCAATTTCCCAATTTCTCAAGGTTCTAATTTTCCAATTTCCCAATTTCTCAAGGTTCCAATTTTCTAATTTCCCAATTTCTGAAGGTTCCAATTTTCCAATTTCCCAATTTCTCAAGGTTCCAATTTTCCAATTTCCCAATTTCTCAAGATTCAAATTTTCCAATTTCCCAATTTCTCAAGGTTCCAATTTTCTAATTTCCCAATTTCTGAAGGTTCCAATTTTCCAATTTCCCAATGTCTCAAGGTTCCAGTTTTCCAATTTCCCAATTTCTCAAGATTCCAATTTTCCAATTTCCCAATTTCTCAAGGTTCCAATTTCCTCATTTCCCAATTTTCCAATATCCAAATTTCTCACGGTTTCAATTTCCCAATTTCCATATGCTCCTATTTCTCAATTTCTCAATTTCCTCATTTGCCTATACCCTCCTTTCTCAATTTCCCAACTTCTCAATTTTCCAATTTCCTCATTTTCCAACTTCTCAATTTCTCAATTTCCCAATGTCCACATCTCCAAATTTCCAGACTTACTGAAGTTGCAGTTTCCAATTTCATAATTCTTCAATTTGTACACTTCGAAATTTCCCAATTTCCTCCTTGTTAATTTCCAAACATCACAAACTCCATATTTAAAAATTTCCAAATAAATGTCCTAATTTCCACACTCCCAACTTCCCAAATCTTTCCAATCTCAGTACCTAAACCTTCCAAATTCCACATTTACCCACATTCGACTATCCAATTACTCAAATTTCCCACAATCAGCGCCACATCACTGTCTCAAGCATCGAACGATAAATTATCTTTCCCATTTAAAAAGCGATTTGAATGAAACAATTTATTTCTACAACCGTAAGTTCAGCTGACGAAAAGCAATCAAGATACGTTCACCGAAGCCAGATTCAAAAGTCAGATAAACGAACCTCCCTATCAGGGAGGGATAAAGGAAAGCACGAGGTAGAAGAGAAAGGGTTGAAGACAGGGAGATAGGCAAATGGACTTTCTTCGAGCTTAGCTTCGGAATTTGAATAATTTATAGCTTGTAAATAACGTAGAATTATAATGAACCGGAACGGGGGCTCATTGTGGCGTGATCGGTAGCCTGCAGTACACTCGTGAACAGAGGCCACGGTAGTCGGATCGTGGAACACGACCTGGCTTCGATGGCCTGCGGCTCGTGCTGGCCAAAAGGGTTGCAACCTTTGATTTATTACCCTGCGAATCGAATTTTTTCTTTGCAGAGAAAAGTATTCGCGAGAAGACGTACGGCGGGTGGTAAGTTCCAGCCACTAACCAAACGGTGAAATGGGTCAAAGAAATTTCGTCTTCCGGACCATCCTTTCCTCGGATCTTTTTCTTCTCTTTCTTTCTTTCTTGCAAAATATATCAATGGAGGTTTTTACTTTCCGAGGAATAATCTATAGGTTGCATGAAGGTTATTTTCAAAGGTTACTTTCAGCATTTGCTTCAGATGCTAACGTCTTTTGTGATATTCATATGCACCTATGAACCTTACACATATGTGGTACCTTTGCAATATTCATGTGTACATATGAATGATATGTAATCTATAACTGTTTAAAAGCAATTCTACCATTGTATGTAGGTTTATTCAATTTTGCAAAAGGTGAATGTGATTGTTGAACATACATATATGGCTTTTAAACATGAATGTGATTGTTGAACACATATGAGCCGTTCAGTGCACACATTGATTAACTCCATTTTTTGAGACATCTTAAATTTAAGTGTTAAAGCATTTGGTATAGTCATAACTTTTTCTATTTATAATAATTTAAGATGTTTCAAAAAATGGAGTTAATCAATATGCGCACTGAACGGCTCATATGTGGTTTCGACTTCGTAGAAGCTAATAAATATACTTTTGAGGAATTTAAAAAATTGTACATTATTTAACAGTACATTTAAGGACCCGTCTTATCACTTGACCTACAATTTTTTGTTCTAACAAAGTAATTTAATTTTCTATTGTATATAACAAGTTTCACATTGGGACTATTATACTTAAAAAATATTCAAGATGCAAGTATTTGTTCTGAAGCAATTGTAACCCACATTTGGACCACTCCATCACAGCAAATGTTTGAAACATTTCGAACATAAGAAAGCGGAAAAGAATTTTCCTAATTCCGCAGAAACTTCGTGTCCGTCAGGAGGAAAAATTCGCCATGATCCTTTTTGCAGAAATCCGGACAGACTCTTTAAAGTTTCCACGAGAAAGTTTGATGAGTCTATCGAACGCTATTATTCCGTACCCCTTCCTGTCGCCCTTCTTCGTCGTTCTTTAATCATTCAAAGCGAATCAATCACTTATCCAAAGGCTTCGAGTCACCCTCCTCCACGGAAAACTTCGTTTTCCCTCGCCGAACGACGTTATCAAACAAGAACGTTCGAGAGATTCGTCTTCGTTTTTTGCTGTGACAGTTATGAAAATGCGGTGGTCAAGTATAAGGAACAAATTAGAAACAAGCGTATTTCAATTTGCGTTTTTATGTTCAAATAATTTTTTGCAAATATAATATGAATTTTGTGGAGATGAAGGGTGACCTGACACTCTGACGAATGATTTCCTAACAGTTCCAAAAGGATGACCCCGATTCGGACTACAAAGAGCTTTGAAAAGGGCTGAAGTAAGAAATCCTGGGCCATCGTTCTTTCGAGGACAGCAGAAAAGGACCACTCTCGACCGCGTACGTCACTCGTGTGCTTATTTTCCGCGCTGGACTGGGGGAATATAATTGGATATTCGGGATATTAACTACCTCTCGAGGCTGGGGTTCTTCTGAAATTCGGTTGGAAGATTTGGAAATTGCGTGATGTGGAATTGGGGGTTGAAAATTCGAGGATTTGGAAATTTGGGATTTTGAGGATTTGGAGATTTAGGAATTTGGCGATATGGAATTAGGGGTTGAAGGTTCCAGGATTTGGAAATTTGAGATATGGAGGATGTCGAGATTTAGGAATTTGACGATATAGAATTAGGGGTTGGAGATTCGAGGTTTTGGAAATTTGAGATTTGGAGAATTTGGAGATTTAGAAATTTGACGATATACATAGAATTGGGGGTTGAAGGTTCGAGGATTTGGAAATTTGAGATTTTGAGGATGTCGAGATTTAGGAATTTGACGATATAGAATTAGGGTTTTGGAGATTCGAGGATTTAGAAATTTGAGATTTTTAGTATTTGAAGTTTTAGGAATTTGACGATATAGAATTGGGGGGTTGAAGGTTCAAAGATTTGGAAATTTGAGATTTGAAGGATGTGGAGATTTAGGAATTGAACGATATAGGATTGGGGGTTGGAGATTCAAGGATTTGGAAATTTAATGTTAGGAAGATTTATGGTTTAAGAATTTATAAGTTTGAAGATCTGCGAGTTTGAAGATTAGTTTGAAGATTAGTTTGAGGATCTGCGAGTTTGAAGATTAGTTTGAAGATCTGCGAGTTTGGAGATTTGTTTGAAAATGTGCGAGTTTGGAGATTTGTTTGAAGATCTATGAGTTAGGAGATTAGGTTGAAGATCTGCGAGTTTGTAGATTTATTTGAAGATCTGCAAGTTTGAAAAATTATTTGAAGATCTACGAGTTTAGAAAACATAAAAATTTAAGAGCTTGATAATTTGATAATTTGATACTTTACTTTTAAGACTTGAAAATTTGTACAATAAAATGTATAATAAAATTTTGCAGAAAGTAATAATATCGTTAAAAGCCCCATAAAAAGTATATTAAATTCCCTGGAAGATGGGTAAGATATTTAATCAAAGTCCGACTGTTTCGAAGCCCGTAAGCCTCGTTGCAAATTCTATCGGAGGCAATATCGTAGCCGGGCAAAAGAGGCTCGTATAAATGCGCATTTTATTAAAAGGGTCCGCGGCACGTGAATAAGGGTTTCGTCAGGATGTATATTCCCTTTCGACCCCTTCGACAACTCGGCTTCGTGCACCCCACGTTGCTTTGTCTCTCCCACTCGGTGTTTCAGTCGATTCCGTTCGAAAGAGAACCAATCAGCGATCCCTCGAAACCCACTTGCACCCTGCAACCCGCAGCCACGCCTGCCAATATAGGGTAGGTACCCTCGTCAGATCGACCCTTTATCCTTTTTACCCGCCTTCCTTCCTTCTCTCCTTCTTCTCTCCTCCCGAGCTGGACCCGATTCATTTCGCAAAATGGATTCTTCTCTGGTTATTTCCATCGGGCTCCCTGATTTCACCCGAATCTTTGATAAGTATTTTCAACTATTTTGCGATGGCTTTTGTGCGAAACTAAACTTTTTATGGAGTTAAGCATCGATAGGAATTTAGGTGTTAAAGACACGCTTTGTATTAATAATTAATACTGTACTTTGTTTGTGTTTCACTTAGGGGTATGCAAGTTTACGTAACCTCCAGTCTGAATTTTTAATTCCAGAAGTACAAATTATGGATTTGCAATGGGTCACATTTGGTGTGGATTTTGAGTGAATCATCTCAAATACTAAAATCTACATAATTTGAAACTTTTGGAATTTTAATGATTTTAATAATTTTCACGACTTTTCTCATTGTGGTAATTCTGGTCATTTTTGTAATATTAATAATTTTAGTCATTCTAATACCTACTTTAGTCATTTTACAGATCATACATTCACCTAACCTAATCTACTATTATTATCAACAAAATAGATGTCTTCAAACTTGTCACTTAATTTTGAATTAAACTGCAAACATTACAAAAATACGTTAATTGAATGTATATCGACAGCCTTTTGAATTAATACGCCCTCTCATGGCGGCAGTTCATTGGCGACAAATTTTTATGAATGAAAGTTTTATAGAACTTTATAGCTTCTTAATGGATGATAGGAAGAGGTACAATTCATCATCGCTGCAGTTATAGGTTGCTAAACATTCGAACAGGCTTGCAGAATGTACCGTTATGATTAATATCAAACCGCGTTGCACGACGGCTTTCCTCGATACCGAGTCTTCATTGATATTTTATTATTAATCTCGTAGTCTTCGAACTATATAATCCTGTATTGAGCAAGTTTCTAAATTAAATTGAAAACAGATGGCGGATTGTGTTCTGCAAACTTTGAACTAAAAGTGGACCAAGTTTCTAGTGCGGGGTAGAGATGGATTCGAAGTTGAACTCAAAGTGGAACTTACGAATTAATAAACAATTATCGTACAATTATATTATAATTACGTACTATAATTTCAAGAATAACGTTCTTCACAAGAATGTAAATTGAACAAGATTGCAATAACTTCTTGCAACTCTAAAGTAAATATGATTGAAGGGAGATAATATGACCGAGTATCTAATATGACCAAAATTTAGTTTTAAAAAATTTTAAAAAGTTTGAGAACCATAAAAAAAAATGGAAAACAGTATTGAACTTCATAAGGTTTACATATCAACTTCCCATTTTTATTAATAGTTATTTGAAATAGATTTGCAATGTAACATTTGAACAGAGAGTATTCAAATCATGCATTAATAGTATTATGTTAAATATATTATTAGTGAAGTACTATTTCAATCATTTTTACTATTTATTGCAACACTAATAGCTAAAGAAACTTCGCTCCTTAACCTTAAATCTTCTTAACTTCCGAAGCGCCATCTATGAGAAGAGTACGCGTACTACATATTCTCTAACCACAGAACTTTATCAAAAGTTTACCACAGCCTTTCGTATTATTCTGCGGAAGTTAACGATCACCATTTTTAATTATCTACCACCACAATTCGAAGTGTGGTCCAAAATGGACCGTGGACCATTAGGTGGACCATGATCTACATTCGAACCTTCAGAAAATATCAGAGTTTCGAAAACACTAAGATTCGAAAGATCGAAAGATCGGAAGATCGGAAGATCGAAAGATACTTGAAGGTAGATTTTATTCCGATCGCGTGGACAAACGGACGTGACGATAACCGAGGAGCGCGTGAATGTCTACGGAGCGGCCGATGAAGGTACCAGATGAAACGTACGAGTTATAATAATCCATGATAGCAACGGTGGCGATGTCGAGGAGCGGAGGAGCGGTGGTGCTGTCACAAAGGCATGCGCCACCCACCTCGACCTGGACGCTTACATCGTTAATCAACTGCACCGGGACCCTTAACTTTCGAGGCACCGATCCACAGGTATGGCTTCGTCTCTGACGTATATACCCGACAGCGCTGCGCGAACGTCCCTTCAAATAGACCAACGAGACTCTGTTGTCTTCGGATCTCGTCTCTTTCGTCAACGATTCTGCCTACGTCCAGACTTCGCTTTTATAACATACGCTATTTTCGTTCTGACTGCTCTTTCACTACTTTCGTTCCTTATGAAGCTCCACAATTTTTGTCAGTATAGTGATTTCATAAAGAAATGCAATGCTTATAGCTGCGATGGCAGGGAATTCTTTTCTGCAATTTATTTGGATTATTTTATTTTTACTTTTATTTGTCTTGTATTCAATTTTTTGGCACTGCTCTAACTCTAACTTATAGAATTATATAGAAGGTAATATTTTACAATTTGGAATTTTTTTATTGCACTTGTTAATATTTCTTACGATTTCATTTTTAATATCATAAGAATTTTGTTACGGTAAGATCAGTTAAGATTAATTTCTTACTATTTATTTATTATCAGAATACAATGGTATGTATATATTTTAATGTGTTAAAATATGAACAGTTTCTCACCCCTTTTACAATTACCCTAATCCCAAACTTCTAAAACGAAAGACCACCATCTTCAAATACGTAAAAATACAGCAGAAATAGAATAGTAAATTTTACGATTAACAGTTAACTTCCATCGATATACCAGTGTTCTATTAACACGTTGACCTCCATGATACCCATATCAGGGTGACGCATGAATTTCCACTCGAGTTTGTCACCCATTTCATGAGGACTGTTCTTACTTACTCAGTGATAAATGATCTTATTAAACACATAAGTGAACACATATGTCACGTAAAAAGAAATATCATAAATTCTTTCAGTTACCACGTGCTGCTCAAAGTGTCACTGCGTATAACCTTAAAATATAATATTAAAAAAACTAAAGTCGACCAAAATTGTAAAAATATATATATATTATCAACAGTGACATTAATTCGGATAAAGGTCATGATCACGAAGTAAATATGTAATGCATTATTCACTCATATCGACCATTTCATCTTCTAACGTTGGCAGTATTCTTTCGAACGTTACGTGACTCTATAAATAACCAGCGGCTAACACGCCAAGTACGATGCATTTGGAATAATTCGAGCAATTATAATTGCAGTTATACTGGATTATTCGAAAATCAAAGATTACATTTTTTTGTTATGTCAAGTCTTTTTAATTTTTATATAATCAGCCATTAATGTTGGAATATTTTAATTTCGTTTAAAGGAAAATAATTCTATTTTTATCAAGCATGCTCTGTCATCTATATTTGTTCACATTCATATGTAAAATACGTTGCATTACGAGCTGAATTCACTTACGTTTTTATCAGAACGTATACGTATATCGACGATCGATTTTTGAATTGTATCACGTTGGGTAAAAAGTGTTGACAGTGTCCTTGCATCGTTGTCCTTGATAGAACCATTTAGTCACTGCATCAACCTTTTACTGTATTTTAACACCGTAACAATTTAGTTATTGCATCATGTAGTGTAATAACATTAACACTCCTGTGTAATAAAAAATATGTGAGTCCAATCTATAATATATGCTACGTTGTATAACATTCGCTGAAATCTCCTCGGTAAGAGGTTAATGGATGTACGAGAGCGCGTATCAAAGGGTTAATTACCCAAAGACTTCACCTTGACCTACAACCCAATAAATTCCTCATCATCCTCTCCCATCCACCCCGTCCAAAACGTCCTCGCGAAAGAAGCAGCGAAAAATCCACGAGGAAATCCAGAAAAATGGTGGCCGTTTCCATGGCGGTAGCCTGAGGGGGACAACGCGACATGTCGCGGCAGGGAGAAAGTTCTCGAATCTATTATTAGCATCTGGAAAAGCCTTCCGTAGGGGCACGGAGAAAGAAATCGGCGACCCCAGTTGGCGATGCGCGGTGTCGAGGGTCGAACGAAAGTAAAGGAAAAAAAGGGGGGTCGCCTTTTCTATCGCCGGCAGCCCTCTATGATATTTCCGAATAGCCTGGCGTCTTCGTACGTGGCGGGACACGATGGGAGCCTTACACAGGGGTGGCAGGAGATTGGGGGATCAGAGCGGGGTAGAAACGAAACCACCCCCCTCCTACTCCGGCTATCCTCCTTTCTTTCCCCTTGGAAAGCTTCGAGGTTGGCGTTGCCGAACGAACCCGACGTAACAGCAACGAACCACCGTTGGGAGAGACAGGGAGCGGGAGGGAGAGACCGGCGAGGGGCTGAAGGAAGAGGGGGAGAACCGTGCCGGCGATGCTGCTAGTCAAACCAAAACTCGGCATGATTAATGATTGCGAGAGGCAGAGCGCTGCTTCAAACAACAAACTTTTCCCAAGGAACGCCGAAGAATATAAGAAAAAATATATAAGAAAGAGGGAACTCTCTTTCTTCGCATCCACCCTTCAGACCAACTAATACCCTCCTACAGCTCTCTTTTCCTTTCCCTCCTCTATTCCTCCTCGTTTCTACCTACGATGTTCGCCTTCGCTCTGACAGCCTTTCATTTCTTTCCTTCGTTCTTTATTTCGCTCGCCCGCCACGATCCCTTCCTACTCTTTCCCTTGCTCGACGTTCGCCACGACCCTGCTCGCGATCTATGTGCACGCTCGAAATAATGGCATCGTGGTCCACCTTCGAATTTCGTTCGCTTCTTTCCTTTTCTTTTTGTTCCGAGAAAACCAGATCCTCTAGAAATTCTTCTCGAGATGAAGGCAGATCGGGAAAGTCTGTTCGAACTGTTTTGTTTGTCTCTAAAATGAAGAAAACGGTTGGAGCGAATATGTCCTGAATGTATTCCTGAAAATTTATGTGATTCTGAATACATACATAATTATTATTTGAATTCAGATTTAAACCTATGTAGAATTATCAGACTTAACCAAACTCGTCAGATTTAAAATTATGTATTCAAAACTTATTGTGTAATGGTAACATGAGATTATTGAATGACTTTTGCATTAAATTCTATTTTCATAAAAATAACGACTATAATTAAAATGATGATAAATTTCATATCGAAGATTGCAACTATGTATCGATAGAGTTTGATATTCTCCTGAAATAGAAAATGGAGAAAGAAGCGATTAAAGGAGATACTCATCGATCGCGGGATCGTTGAAAAACCGACGATATTCCTGTCGATTTTATGAAACGCAGAGTTTTACGAGAAGCTAATTGGCAGTATTGTATCGTTCACGGAATGCAACTGTAGCTGACAAGAAGATTGAAGCGTTATGAAAAGCAAAGGCAGCCTGATTTTCTACGGACAGAAGAAATACGAAAGAAAGAGTGGCTGGAATTCTAGTTTCGCGTTCGTTGATCATAAATCGTGGAAACGTTCTTGTAATCTTAACGTGTAGGATACCATGAGAAGAGAGCTGAAAGTTTTGAAATGTAATATGTCATTTCCAATATCAAAAGATTAGTTCACTATGGACTGTAATAACGCGTCTTCTCATCCAGACTGCACCAATAATCATCCCTTCAATTTTTATTTCTATTTATTTCCTTTGTGGACTTTGAAATTTCTAGGAATATTATGATAGACTCAAATTTTGTTTATTTGCTTTTACTCTGTATTTTTATTCTTTATTCTACTGATTCGAAGCATTTGGTACATTAGTTGGTTTCAATTTTGTAGAACCAAGCTTTTCACCTTCTAGTGGACTCTAATTTTGTGGATCCGTCAAGTTAGAACAAAATTTACAAATGACATTGTAAAATCTACTACATCTTCAATTTACAATATCTTCGATGGGTTTTGGTTATTAATCAATATTTACTAAAATACAAAAGAAAATTAAGTGCGTCGGTTGACCATCAGTGTCAGAAGTTTATCGAAAAGGTTCCATATCGAAATAAATCTATGTCCAAGTAAATCCTCTAGTATAAATCCTGTAATATACCGAATGCTCAAAACCGATAGCCGAAAGGCCATTGCTTTCGAAGCACGTGCCTGTCAGCCAGAAGTACAAGATCCCTTTTCAAAGTTGTTCAATTTTGCTAAAAACGTGGAAAAAAAGCTCGAAAGTTCCCGAAGCGGTTGTCGATCGTATCTAGTGAAGCAGTGTGTTGCCGCACCTGGCGATAAAATTGGTTCGGCGAAGTTGGCAGCGTGTGAAGCCAAGCAACGTCGGAGCGTCGATCGTCCGGCTGTTCGGTGGCCGATCAGTGGATCCGTTCGAGTCTGGACTTCAGGATGAATCTGCTGGGTCATCCACGGTCGGCTGAACGTGCAGCGTGTATAACAGTAACTTTCTCTCTCTCTTTCTTTCTTCCTCTTTTGTAATCCCCGCGGTGAGGCCGGTTCTTCCGTATTTACGTACGGTCGACCACGTGCACGAACACCGGTCGAATAATAAACACTTATTAGCTGGCTACCATTTGCGGCCGATTCACCTGATGAGCAGCATTCTCAAACGATATCCGGCATTGTGCCGCGAATCAATTGGCGGCTCGCTGGACCTCTTCGACCACGACCGGCGTCTTCGACGTCCTCCGCTCGACGAAAGGCGGGCCGAATAAGTGTAAATTACGTACTTGTAACGGTGAGGAAAAGTCCGATTCAATTTATGTCCTGAAATTTCCGGGGAGATCGCTTACCGTTAATTGCAGTATTTCATTCAAATGAACCCTTCGCACTCCCTCATTTGCATTACCTACTTCTTAATTTACAAAGTACATCAAGAAAGAGATTCTCGATAAAATTACAACAGCGAGGCGTGTGTGAATATATGTGAAAAATATATTTATTCAAACAATCTATTTATCTGATTTATTTATAAGAACCAAGAGAAATACGATGTCAACATCATGTCATCAAATATCTGTCAATCAACTTTATCGACACGTAATTTAATTTTACTCCCTCTTAAAACCTAGTTCTCTAGAAAAGATAAATCACCCATTCCAATTTTATGAAACCTCTCGGATGTAATTACCGAAATCTCGAAAATTGACGTACGAACCAGAATCTAGCTTCGAGGTTTCCTGGTCCATTTTGCAGTCCACGTTTCACCTCGCATCGCGCAACGACGATCCGACTTACCCTTCGGCCCGGTGAAATGGCAGGGTATTAATCGCGTTGCGTCGGTACCATTTCGAGTCGATTCACCTGATGAGGCTCATTCTTGGCCGATAATCGCGACGAACCGACGAGATACGTGCGAATCTTGGCTCCATTCGACTCCTCGCCGTCGGACACTTTGGTCGCGGAGCGTACCGAAGAAGTTCCGAGTTGCGTGCACGCGCGCGCGCCCCTCGATGACTAATGACGGGCATCGTAAGTCACTCACAAATTGAATTAAACGCGACGGTAAAACCGTGACGCGGCGCAAACAATCAGCGGCTATTCATTGACAACGAGCGTCGATTCATTGTCTTGCACGGAAATCGGGAGCGATGTTGATCCAATTCGATATTTCTCAAACAATTTGCGGAATTTCAAGCAAGTAACGATGAAAGAACGTGTACGTTTCCGTTCGGTAGAAGCAAAGAATTAATCAGACGTCGGAAGACGATCAAAATGAAATTTCAGAAGAACGAGCGAACGATAGGTCAAAATAGACAGACTGTTCGTCGATCGTTTCACGATTTAGCAACGCGCGGAGAAGAAAGACAGTGAGCTCGTAAGATGGCCAGCCAGCAAACCGTATCCTGCGGGGAAAAATGGCCGTGGCCCTGACCACCTGCTGCCACTTTGATACCGCCGCTAGAATCTCATTTAGCCGTGTAATTCCGACGTTCATTGACGATGGATCGTCCCGTCTTCGCGGCATTGTAGGTGTACTGAAACACTTCGTACCTTCTAATATATGATCGATCGAGAAGAGGCACAACATCGTGCCTGTACAGGAACAAGCCGTGTTAGTCTCAGGAAAAAATAGATTCGGTTTCCTGCGATCCTGTGCCAGAAGTCGATAATCTATGTTCCGTAATACAAACCGAGCGCTTAACCAACTATACATTTTCTGTTGGACACTTTTTATTGTCAACGATTATGGAGACTCGGTATATGGCCCTGAACGAGCGGAAGAAATCGCGCTACAGGCGAACAAAAGGAAGGTAAAAACAGCACTTGCGTGAATAGTTGCAAATTCTATAGCGGACATCTTATGTTATATTCATAATACAACTTTTTTATGGTGCAATCTGTTCGACGTCGATATCCTGTTATTCGTTCAGCTTTACATGACGTGTAATCAATCCATTTTATGCAACAGATGTTATGGTGTAATATTATTAATGTCATTTGCAACGTGATACAAGTCAAAATTTACTGTCATTAACGTGCTTGAAATAGTAGCCAATCGAAGGAGCATTTTGACAATTTCTAAATAAAATTTATGACATTCACCTACTTAGGCCCGACTGGGTGAAACTATTACGGTATAACAGAAATATAATAATGTCACAGGAACATCCTCCTAAAATGACACTATCAATGAAGCATCTTTAACAGTTTCCAATAAGACTTCATAATACAAGATTATAACCACATAAAGTTGTATAAGTAAGGCAGTCGAGGTACCAAATCGAGAAGTGCCGCTTGAGAAGGTTTTTAAAATGGTAGCCAGTGAAGCGGTTCAGTTTGAGAAGGGTCCATCTGAAGTTTGACGCCATTTTCGAGAAAAATCTGGTGCCTCTGATGATCTGTAATTATCTTCCCACGTGACTCACTAGCGGTATACTTGTGAGCCAGTGGGCAGGGCATCTCTCAGTTCCAGCTGCCTAGAAATGGTCACGTAAGACGCCGGAACCATCTTGCCTATTCCATCTTCTTTTTTTTCCTCTCATTTTTCCCCCGACTCGCCTAGAACCGGCGATTAATTATATTCCCTCTCATTTTTCTGACCTCTGGTTGATGGACTTCACAGAGGAAAGGAACGAAACGCTTGAGAGCATCGCGGCACGATGCACGCGCGTTAACATATTTATTTATTCGTTTCCGCTGGTATCCATTTCGTTTCTAGGGTTCCAGCGTATCTGAGAAAAACGATGGCCAGCTAATTTTCTGATAACGATAATTAAATCATAATTATACCGAAACGTATACCCATGTTAAGTGTTTGTTAAGCGCTGCCAGGAGGATTATTTTGACAGAGACAAAGATCTAGAGCGGGATATCAGGACAAGAAGGCAAATAATTGTTCATAAATCAGACGAATTTCATTAGCCGCAGCACACAGGAACGCATTAAATATTTATGCACTCGTTAGGGAATCCAGTGGATTTCCTGAGTGGCTCTCCAGTTCTCATTAATCGTTGCGCTACCGAGATCGTCGGTGTACAACCGATGACATTATTCCTCGCGAAGTTTCAGCAAATGTTTCAGCGTTACAAAAACGAGTCGAACGAGCCAGTGACTAATGCGCAAACGAAGCGAGCGAAGAGATTTATTGGGAAATTTACCACTCGTGACTAAACAACATTCCAGCGGGCTACGGGCTCCATTACCAACTCGCCAAAGAGACATATTTCTCTTGCAAACCTACAGATATCTACCGCGACATACTTCACTGCTGTTTCAATCCTTCGCGATGTATAAATCAAAATCTGTTCAGAAAAATTTTCATACGACTTTTTACCCTAGACCTTCCTATTAACACGTCGCAACGAACACTCTGTATTGCTGTACAGCATGCTGGAATTGCAATTATAGACTCTTCTTATATTGTCACGGACAAGAGTATCGTTCAGACTCGGAATGTATTATTCTCCCTATCTCGAATTTAATGGCGATAGTAATGATGCGAAAATGTAAAGCTCTCGCGTACTTCTGTACCGGTTTAGAACTGCTTCTGTCGCACGGATTCAATAAGAGGATCGATAAGAGTATGATCTATATTCAAATTAGCATCCGTTATGGAAGCGAGAGGTGCATGAAACTACCGTTCCGGCGATTCCGCGGGAAAAATCGCGAACCGTCATTAGCCCGACGGGTATCCACGTCACCGATACCCATCGCTATTAACAGACTTATCAATATTAATATTAAGCAGCTTATTAATATTAACGACCGGGAGACGGCGAATAGTCGAACCGTTGGAACACGGGAGAATTTATCGAGAAATTGCATCCCCCGGTGGAACAAGACAGTCTTGGACAGAACGAAATAGATAGGCTCCTCTATGGGGGCAAGCCAGTCATCATTAATATTATAGCACAGCGGCGCTCATCGCGTCAGATCTATGCCGACCTCTTTCTGTCCACGTCCGATACGCGAGATCCATGTGGTGTCCGAAGGCCAGACACATCAAAAGCCACCTTCGTCCACGTTTCTCTACCGATCTCTTTCTCTCTCGCTGCACGCTGCCTCTATGGCAGGGACGGGTATCGGGACAATCTCTTCGAGCGATGTGTCGCGATTCGAGCAAACTCTGTCGACAGGACGGTGACATTTTTCAACGTTGGAGGAATTCGATGGGATCTATTGCTATCGATATGACAATTATTCGCGGATCTTAAGTGGACTAGGATTGCTGGCTTGGTTTTAGTTTTTTTATTACTAATATGCAGATTTTGGGAGTATTAGATTTTAGAAGCATGGTGTACATAGATTGTAGAATTATTACTTTTTTTTAGAACTATTAGAGATTATTTTATATACAGTTTAAGGTCATGCAGAGTACAGGACACTGTGTACATAGATTGTAGAATTGTTATTTTTGTTTAGAACTATTAGGGATTATTTTATATACAATTTAAGGTCATATAGAGTACAGGACACTGTGTACATAGATTGTAGAATTATTATTTTTGTTTAGAACTATTAAGAATTATTTTATATACAGTTTATGGTCATACAGAGTACAGGACACTGTGTGCATAGATTGTAGAATTATTATTTTTGTTTAGAACTATTAGGGATTATTTTATATACAGTTTAAGGTCGTACAGAGTATAGAACACTGATATTATTCAAACTTTGTACAATTATAAAAAAAGTAATTTATTGTTTAACATAATAGCATGTACTTCATCTCTGAAACCTTTTGTCCTACGAACATCCTTGTTCATTCAAAATATTACAAAACTCTGAGAATATGTAAAAGATGTATGTTACATATACATGAAACATATGTAAAACAAACTTGCATGTTTTAATTGATATATATGACAATAGTTCTGTTGTGTACATCGTAAGTGATGCATTATTATGATTCGTCTGTGATTGAATTTACCATTGCAGTTCTATATGAATTTCATTATATAATATTAGTCGAAGAAAATTGTTTCGATGTGCATCCCTGGTATAACTTACCAGCACTGCAACATTCATCGCATCTTCTTGATCCGAGGCTAGAATTGATGACTATCTGTCCACGTGAAAATGCGAGATATCCTTGCATCCGGTCCGAACTGCTGGACCAGTCGTCCGCTTGTTCTGTGCACCGACTGGTGCATAATAATTATGAATTACGGGATATAATTAAGAAACAGCCAACCAGGGACCGGTTCAGTGACGCGTCTCGAGCAGACTGGACCTCCTCCCGAGCAGAACGCTCGGCCACTGCTTTATTTATTAAACCTCTCTACTACCGAAGAAATTCTGTATTGCTTATAATACTCGATAATTATCGAATCAAATATACAAATGTACTCGATAATCAGATCTTATTTCAATTTGTACGTGGGGAAAATGGTATTCGATTTGTTCTTGAAAATGTGAGACGCAACTTTTATTTGTTTGACAATGTTATTGATACTTTTGATGAGGTGTAACTATTGTCGATGAGGTACAAAGTATCACAATATGTGGATAAGGTGTAATATATCATTTTATCTATAAGGTACAATATATCACATCGATGAGATATATTACAAACAAGTCATTTATTAACGCATGAGTGTTTCTGGAATGAAAGGCGGCTGTGGATGCAAGTGTACGTAAAATATTTTATCCGAGCCTCAGTTAATAGTTGGTCCTTGACTTCAATTTAAGCAATATACTTGATAGGTATTGAATTTTCAACGCTATTAAATTCAGCGATGTTTTAATCCTAACAAGGTTGCCACTGAATATTCATAAATTCATATACACTCAACTATAAATAAAATATGTAATATCTAGAATTTCAACATACCCCAACAATTTAATAATGTTTCAACAAGGCTACATATCCCTCTGAATATTCATAAATTCATATACACTCAACTATAAATAAAATAATTTATAAAATGTCAACATGCCCCAATCAAACTTCCACAACAATAAAAATATAAAAATATTGCAAAAAATATATCAATAAAAACATAGCATTTAGACAGACGTTTAAAAAAAGTGTATCAAAGAGATCAGAATAAGAAATGGCAAAAGAAGGACAATCATGCAGGACGAAAGTTCGGTTAAAAAAGAAAGCATGAAGGGTAGATCGTTTTGACCGGCATGACAGCTGATCCGGAATTAGCATGACTCGTATCGGACGTGCCTTTGCATAGCTGAGCTCCTCCTCTTTCTCGTGGAGGCTGTTGGCGTGTGGCGACGTTTCGAGGATCGTCTGGGGATCGTTGGTGATCGAGGAGGTGCCATCAGTCACCGACGACGAATCCGACGGGGGTTGCGCTGTTCGCGCGAACGCTCCGTTTAGTTAACCCCATTCGCCTGACCCGTTAACCGCACGACGTGACGACGCTTAAGCGTCCTCCTAACCGCTGCATCTACCGATTCCTCGGATGTCCTCTTTGTGACAATTTTATTACGGTAATAGGCTGAGTCCGGGCGATTTTGCGACCGTGGGCTGTTTGAATGTTTAGGAAATTTACAAATTCACAGGTTAATAAGTTTACGAATTTTGGAGGATTCAAGGATTACAAGGTTCGCGGATTAGTAAATTATTAGGAACTAATAATTTAATTTGGAATTTGGGAGAGGTGGGATTTGGGAGAGTTGGGATTTGAGAGAGTTGGGATTTGGGAGATTGGAAATTTGGGAGAGTTGGAATTTGGGAGATTTGGGATTTGAGAGAGTTGGGATTTGGGAGATTGGGAATTTGGGAGAGTTGGAATTTGAGAGATTTGGGATTTGGGAGAGTGGGGATTTGGGAGAGTGGGGATTTGGGAGAGTGGGGATTTGGGAGAGTGGGGATTTGGGAGAGTGGGGATTTGGGAGAGTGGGGATTTGGGAGAGTTGGAATTTGAGAGATTTGGGATTTGGGAGAGTGGGGATTTGGGAGAGTGGGGATTTGGGATATTTGAAATTTGGGAGAGTTGGGATTTGGGAGAGTTGGGATTTGAGGGAGCTGGGATTTGAGAGAGTTGGAATTTGGGAGAGTTGGAATTTGAGAGAGCTGGGATTTGAGAGATTAGGGATTTGGGAGAGTGGGGATTTGGGAGAGTGGGGATTTGGGAGATTTGGGATTTGGGAGATTGGGGATTTGGGAGATTGGGGATTTGGAAGAGTGGGGATTTAGGATATTTGGAATTTGGGAGAGTTGGGATTTGGGAGAGTTGGGATTTGAGGGAGCTGGGATTTGAGAGAGTTGGAATTTGGCAGAGCTGGGATTTGGGAGAGTTGGGATTTGAGAAACTTGGATTCCTAACAAAATTGCAAAAATAAATTTTTAAAGTCACCCAAAAACGAAAGAATAGTTTTCCTCCATTTTCTCTAGAAAAAAATTACCGTACTCGATACTGTGCATTACCCCAGTAATTGCACTTCCGCAATTATCATAAATACAGGTATCCGCAGATTGTGAATGACGACTATATACGGCGCTAGCAGATAAAAAGTTAATAGCACGAGAATGCATGAATGGATGAAACTGGAATGATTTGCTAGGAATAAAATGGCTGAAACACGTTATTTTTAATTCGAGGCACGGATCTCGGCAGCTAATGAGTGGCTGGTGTAAAGCTGGAATGTTAATCAGCCAGAATTCATCAATCATTTCTACAAAGAAAATGTGGAACGATGCGATTTACGAAAACTAATCAGATAGGTGTGTGAGAGTTACAAGAAGAAAACGAATAGATATAAATCATAACCGGCCTGCCGCAAAAAGTCCCTGCTAAATAGCATTTCCATCCGTATTTTCTTTAAGTCTTCCTACGATTAGATATGTAGTTCTTGCAAGCTGTTAACGAAGCTTTCAACATTTTTAACGTCTTCTTTTTTACTTTCAATGTTACTGTATCTTCTTTGACTTTATCGATGACTTCGGAGGGACAGAATCTTTCATCGTGGAATTGATAATGATACACTTTTAGATTAGACAAAGAGAGAATGGAAATTATTAATGTTATACTAAACCGTCAGTAAATATAAAGCTAGTTTACGATACATAATAAATGAAGTTGATCTTCAGAGATGATACTTGTTTTACACTGACAATTAGATTAAACAATACCCATTTATGATTGTACGAAATAAGTCATTTAATAAAGAAAAATAAATAATGAATTATTAAATGCACCTCATGAAAAACAATTCAACATCTTTTAACTGATTATGAATTACATTATAACAACAGCAAACAAAATCTTGCAAAGATATAAATAAGTCACATGCATCCTACCAAAAAGAATTTAAGAAATCTTAACAAATTTTGCATTGCAACTAATGGATAAAATTCTTCAAAAAAAAAAAATAATAATTATCAAATACATCTCACAGGAAATAATTCAGCAAATCTTACATAATAACAGCAACAAAAAGAATTCTTGAAAAAATAGATAAATAATAGACCTCATAAATACACCTCACAAAATAAAATTGAACCCTTAACAAATTACAAATTTGATAATAACATCATGACGAGCAATCACCATACAAATAAATGACAAAAATGTGAAACAGTGCCACAGCACCAATTTCTCATTTTCGTCCCAGAAGCATCAGCCAATAAAATAGAATCTTCCAAAAAATAAATAAATAATCAAATGCACCTCACAAAATAAATAAAAAAAAACACCGCATGAATTTCTCATTTTAGTCCCAGCAGCAAAACAGAAAATACGGTTGCAAAGAACAATAACAACAATAAGCAAAGTGTCGCGAGATAGTTGAAGAGCAGGGAAAATGAGTGACAAGTATGCAAGTGGAATAAGGCGCAGGACAGCGCAGTATGGAAAGTAGCGAAGCTATTCCTGCGGTTAGTGTTTCCTCGTGGCAGTTCCCGACGCCAGTGTGCTCGCCAACCACCGCCCCTCGCCCTCCTGTCGGGCATATCATTAATCTTGCTATGTTTTCTCGCGCACTTGGATGTGGATTTAGACTCGAGACTCCGCGAGGATCTCTGGAAACGTAGGTAAACGCGTCCACCGCGACCCCACGACCGTTTGTCTTCATTCGACGACGCCGATTGAACTTGGCTGCTGCCCTCTCTTCCAACTTCCGCCGGATGCTGGATCCAAGCTGAGATGCAACTTCTTCCTGGAACTCGGTCTAAGCTTTCTTCTGCGGGTTTTCTTAGACCGGGAATATGGCTGGGGATGTTTGATAGTGGATTCAATGGGGATTTCAAGGTTTAGGAAAGTTTAGGAAGCGTTTCAAATTTGGAAAGTTCTAAATTGATAAAATTAGCAAATTTGAAAGGTTACAAATTCTCAAAGTAACTACGGGAAGTTCAAACTTCTCATAGTTCCGAATAAGCAAAGTCCCAACAGTACAAAGGTCCAACTCCATAAAGTTACAACTTTCCAAAGCCTCAACTTCTTACAGTTCCAACACTCCCAAATCCCAACTCGATCAAATCCCAACTCTCCCGAATCCCAACTCTCTCAAATCCCAACTCTCTCAAATTCCAACTCTCCCAAATCCCAGCTCTCCCAAATTCCAACTCTCCCAAATCCCAGCTCTCTCAAATTCCAACTCTCCCAAATCCCAAATCTCTCAAATCCCAGCTCTCCCGAATTCCAACTCTCCCAAATCCCAAATCTTCCAAATTCCAACTCTCCAAATTCCAACTCTCCCAAATTCCAACTCTCCCGAATCCCAACTCTCTCAAATCCCAACTCTCTCAAATTCCAACTCTCTCAAATCCCAACTCTCGCAAATCCCAACTCTCTCAAATCCCAACTCTCCCAAATCCCAGCTCTCCCAAATTCCAACTCTCTCAAATTCCAACTCTCCCAAATTCCAACTCTCTCAAATCCCAACTCTCTCAAATCCCAACACTCTCAAATTCCAACTCTCTCAAATCCCAACTCTCTCAAATTCCAACTCTCTCAAATCCCAACTCTCCCAAATTCCAACTCTCTCAAATTCCAACTCTCCCAAATTCCAACTCTCCCAAATTCCAACTCTCTCAAATCCCAACTCTCTCAAATCCCAACACTCTCAAATTCCAACTCTCTCAAATCCCAACTCTCTCAAATTCCAACTCTCTCAAATCCCAACTCTCCCAAATTCCAACTCTCTCAAATTCCAACTCTCCCAAATTCCAACTCTCTCAAATCCCAACTCTCTCAAATCCCAACTCTCTCAAATCCCAACTCTCTCAAATTCCAACTCTCTCAAATCCCAACTCTCTCAAATTCCAACTGTCTCAAATCCCAACTCTTGCAAATCCCAACTCTCTCAAATCCCAACTCTCCCAAATTCCAACTCTCCCAAATTGCAAATCTCCCAAGTTCCAAATTCCCAAAATTCCCAAATTCGAAAGTACCAAAATTGCAGATACCTCAAACTCCACACCCCAAAATCTCGAAATGTCATGTACCATTTTCCCTCATATCTATTTTGATCAACCAAGCTTGCGTAAGTGTTGTAGCAATGCAATGACGTTTTTATCCAGACGTCAGTAAAACGTACAATTATATCAATATTCGAAGCATAAACACTTTGAATAATACTGTTCGATGTGTCAGTCATTTCATAGTTACTTTCTTGTAAAGAACGTCTCTTACTTAAGATTAAATCGCAGATCGTTCCGTAATTGGTGTAATTACACGAGTTGTTGCACAATGAGGACGTTAAACCTGGAATGGTTTGTGCTATATAATTTGTTTTTTTAAAATGCAATTGCTTTTAGTGCGTTGACTTTCGAATTGGAATGAAGCTTGGTTACTTAAAATTCTTTCGACTAGATTTTTTCTTGTTTTATGCATAAAATTTATTGAGAGTATGCTGAACCGATATATCGATATTTATAATCTTTAGTAGTTTATCTTGGTGTATTAATCGTACACTAGGAGATTATTTAGAATTAGTACTACTTTTATTTATTTTAGTACTTTATTAATTAATTTATTTTAAATACTGTTTTCATGGAAATTTTTTTTTATTTATTATCGTGTACTATTCTTACTAAAATAGTGCTTCGGGTAGTTAATTAAGTAATTAATATTTGACTCAGCATCACTCTGTATTTTACCGTTTTCTCCAAATTCTAAATTTTACTAGTCCACTTTTGATTTCTATCTACCAATTAAATATTAACAGTATATCTGCTTAAAAACTCAAAAACCGTTGTTGAAAATGGAGCTTAATGAAACTAGCGCAACGACCAGTAGAACGTTCAGTTCTTTTTACCGTTTTCTCAACACCATTGCTTCGCGATTATTTTTTCCGCGATTTCGTGTAAATGACGTTTTGATGGCAGCGATGTTTACAGGAGAGTTAATGACCACTGCGTGGCAGACTCTAATGAAGGAATTCATGTCGGACGTCAAGAGAGCGCACATCGTGTATACGCCACATCATGGTTAAGGACACTTTGATGATGTTTGCGTATTAACTAATGATACTCTTTAACCTGTGAATTATTTGATGGAGGATTTGGTTAACGCATTTTACATTCTTTTGTAAGTTAGACTACTATTTACTAATAAAATTATTTTTAATTATACAAATTAAATTTGAAGAATCCTAAATTGCAAATGAAACTTAAATTTGAAGAACACTAAATTGCAAATGAACTTTAAATTTAAAGAATCCCAAATTGCAAATGAAACTTAAATTTGAAAAACCCTAAATTGCAAATGAAACTTAAATTTGAAAAACCCTAAATTGCAAATGAAATTTAAATTTAAAAAACCCTAAATTACAAATGAAATTTAAATTTGAAAAACCCTAAATTTCAAATGAAACTTAAATTTGAAAAACTCTACATTGCAAATGAAATTTAAATTTAAAGAATCCTAAATTGCAAATGAAGTTTAAATTTAAAGAACCCTAAATTGCAAATGAAATTTAAAACAAAAGCGTAAAAAACTCAAGACACTTACCATGTCTTGCAAATCGTACACATCTCTGTGAACGTTTGTCCGCATTATTTCGGAACAAACATATCGAACCCGAATGAAATTATTTAACCGACGTATCCTCGTTAATCATGACGTTATATACGTGCGTCAAAGCACGTTCCATCGGATTTCAATTAATTTCCTTTTTTCCACTCGACACTGAATAGTAGATTTTCCAGCTATTTTTTTTTTCTTTTGATTAAGCAGCTAATTTGTGTACCGATTACAAGCAACGATTAGGCGCGTACACATCGTCGATGAGATAATGAGCTCGGTTGATCGTCATAAGTGATAAGGTCGTCCGATAAGCGAGCAAATAAAACCAGATTCGATCGAGCAACGATCGCGGTGCGGTAGCGCAAGAATCATCTTGCGCATTAATTATAGATCGTTAATTACGGCAGCGGTTGTCAACTAAAATTCATACGAACCGTCCTGTAGATTACAGTAGCGGATTTACTTATGAAAGAAAGGTAGACTAAGCAGCTTCAATCGTCGCGTCATTTGAAACGGGGTCAACTGTGAAGCACAAAAGAAACGTCGTAGAGGTAGTCTCGGTATGTTCTTACTTGCAAATTAAACCTGTTCAATGTATTTACTGTGTAAATCAAGTTTAATTTAATTTTTTAAATTTTTTCATTTATTTTATTATAATCTTGTACATTGTCTGTGGATCTGAGGGGAAAAGAAGGCTATTAGTTAATTTATAAAAGGGGTGGGAAAAAGGGATGTATTAGTAGTTCAAAGATTTATACAATATTTGTATGGTTATGCTATTATTGTAAATTTTGATGTCATAGATTTTACTACTATGTATTGAATTTTCTGGTGACGAATCTACAATGCGTTGAATTTGCTGTGGATTGTACTTGCCACGCGTTGAATTTGCTATGCGTTGAGTTCGCTACGCGTTGAGTTAGCTACGCATTGAGTTCGCTACGCGTTCAGTTCGCTACGCGTTGAATTTGCTACACGTTTATTTCGCTACGCGTTGAGTTCGCTACGCGTTGAATTCACTACGCGTTGAATTTGCTATGCGTTGAATTCTCTACGCGTTGAGTTCTCTACGCGTTGAGTTCCATATGCGTTGAGTTATCTACGCGTTGAGTTCGCTACGCGTTGAGTTCCATACGCGCTGAGTTATCTACGCGTTGAGTTAGCTACGCGTTGAGTTCGCTACGCGTTCAGTTCGCTACGCGTTGAATTCACTACGCGTTGAATTTGCTATGCGTTGAGTTCTCTACGCGTTGAGTTCTCTACGCGTTGAGTTCCATACGCGTTGAGTTATCTACGCGTTGAGTTATCTACGCGCTGAGTTATTTACGCGTTGAGTTAGCTACGCGTTGAGTTCGCTACGCGTTGAATTCGCTACGCGTTGAATTTGCTATGCGTTGAGTTCTCTACGTGTTGAGTTCTCTACGCGTTGAGTTCGCTACGCGTTGAGTTATCTACGCGTTGAATTAGCTATGCGTTGAGTTATCTACGCGTTGAATTAGCTACGCGTTGAGTTAGCTACGCGTTCAGTTCGCTACGCGTTGAGTTAGCTATGCATTGAGTTAGCTACCCGTTGAGTTCGCTACGCGTTGAGTTCGCTACGCGTTGAGTTCGCTACGCGTTAAATTTGTTATGCGTTGAGTTACCTACGCGTTGAATTTGCTGTGCGTTGAATTTGCTACGCGTTGGATTTGCTCCGCGCTGTACTCACAACGTCTTGAACGTACTACGCATTAAGTAAACTACGCGTTGAACTTACTACGCGCTAAATATACTAGCTGCTAAATTTGCGACGTATCGAATTTACCCCACGTTAAACTTATTTCGCGTTGAAATTCCTACACATTATATTTGCTACATATTAAGTGTTCTACTCCTTGAATTTTCTGCACTTTGAATACGCATTGAACTTCCATTTCCACGTTCAGATACGCAACACGAGGATCACACTGCGCATCGCTGCGCGTTGAATCGTAACGCATCACATCGCAGCGCGTCATACTGGAACATTCTTAAACTACGCGTTAAATCACACCGCGTATCACTACAATCGCAACACGAAAAGAAATTTTATCACATCGAACCGTGCACTATGTCACCACTAATACCACATAACTTCCGATTTCATAAAATGAATTATATCATCTTCCCGTCGGTATTACAAAATGTTTACAAAGGAAGTTTCATGCCCGTCAGAAACGTCGTAAAACTGTGATTATTACGAAATTCTCTGATTACTTTTTCCAACCTTTTTTCTCTCCGTTCGACTGGTAGAGGCGCGAAAAATGGGCAGGCTACTTGAACGGTAATTACAGCCGTGTATGCACTTCATTAGCACTTGCCAGCAGTTGCGTAACGAGCGGCGTGTCATTTTAATATGAACACGATCAAAGATTAATGGACGCGTAGCGGCTGTTACAGAGGGTTTCAAGAAAACGCACCAGCCTCTTGTGATCGACCGTGAATAAGAGGATAAGATGTCGAATTAAAAATGATGAGACGTCTATCTGACCATTCGCTTATTCTTCCATCTCCAGTCATCTTCGTCCTTTCTCCTCGGATTGGAAAATACAATCCGCTTACGCTTTGCCTTTTATTCTTCGAAATGCACGTGTACATATTAAGTCCTTTTTAATAAATTTTTGATTGATCTGCAACGAATATTTTTTTGAAAGGAACAGGGGTTTGGAGAATTTCACTTGGGAGTTTTTTATAAAATTTTATGACGTATCGAGTTGCAGTGCAAAATTCACGAACTTAGGAATTGAGTTAATAAAGTTTGTGGTCTACACAAGTTTATGACTATACTTAAAATTTTACAGAAGGTTCAAACTTTCACTTTAATCTTGTGATATAAATGTGGTACAGTGAAATCACAATTGTTACAAATGACATGACCATTGCAAATAAATAATTAACTCTATCATTACATCATTGCATCTCTATCTTGCGATAACATTATCATCAGAAATTAATGATAAAAAGTATAGAAAATTTAATTAATTTATAACTAATAATTAATATTATAATGTGAACGATTATTTCGAGTATAGTATGTAATAACAGCAGCAAACGCTTTCGTTAAAGAAGATGTCAATGTGTAACGTTCATAGCCGCAGTGGTAATTTTTTACCGAATAACACTTATTGCGACCTTGCTCTTACTATTTCTACTTCATAATTACGTATAATAATAGAGCTACATGTACTTGAAAGCATTAAATAATACCCATCGCAAAATTACTATTTATTAAACTATTATTAGTATACAAAGGAGTAGATAAACATAAAATAAATAGCAATACTGAAAAGTCATAAATAATTTCAGCACGACACTCTATAATTTGAGTAGTAAATTTTTAATGACCTCTCAAAAATAGTAAAAGTGTAATTTATTTAGTTGTAGATACATTAGAGTTGAGTGACATGCAACATTGTTTGAAATATCATATAATGAATTTTTGAAATGCCCACTGTATTATACTTAATAAAATTAATTCTGTTTAATAACAATATTTGTCGAAATCCCCTGTACATAATTTTCATAACATTTAAGGTAACCACTGTTAATAACAAAATTAATAATTCAATTTAGTACTATGTCACTTTATTTGAAACATCCTATATTGAATATTCAAAACATCCACCACAGTCATCGTCAATAATAAAATTAATAATTCAGTTTAATAGCATACCACTTTATTTGAATCACTCTATATTAAATTTTCAAAACATTCACCATAGTCATCCTTAATAACAAAATTAATAATTCAGTTTAATGGTGTACCACTTTATTTGAAATAACCTATATAGAATTTTCAAAACGTCCACCACAGTCGTCCTTAATAATAAAATTAATAATTTAGTTTAATGGTGTACCACTTTGTTTGAATCACCCTATATAGAATTTTCAAAACATCCACCACAGTCGTCCTTAATAATAAAATTAATAATTTAGTTTAATGGCATACCACTTTGTTTGAATCACCCTATATTGAATATTCAAAACATCCACCTATTATTTGCAGGATGAATATTAAGTCATCCTTAATATTAAAATTAATTCTGTTAATATTTGTCGAAATCCTCTATACATAATTTTCGTGACATGCACAGTAACAACCGTTAATAATAAAATTAATAATTCAGTTTCATGGCACACCATTTTATATGAAACACCCTGTATTGAATTTCCAAATATCCACCATAGTCATCCTTAATAAAACTCAGTGTAACGAAATGAAATTTTATTTATAACATCCTATAAATTTCCAAAACACCCGCACCCAAAATTCCAAATAAGTATTAACTTGCAATTCGCGAATTTTGAAGAAACCTATACAGGGCTAGTAATATGCAAACGAATAGAACACGTGCATCTGTGAAATAGTTTGATCTTCGGATAACTTTTCTAGCGCACGCTCTATCGGCACAAAGTTGCTGAACAGGTGAAATGAATAATGGTTATTAAATAACTCCTTATCACGTTTAAGATACGAGGCCTGTAATTAAGGTTCTTGCGAGATACCTTGTAAGTACTTGTCATGTAAGATCATGCAAATATCGGAACAACGTGATTTGAGACTCGTGGACAAAAACCGAGTATCAAGATTTCTAATGCACAATAAAATTGAATTCTGTGTTTGTATTACAGTTATTTGTGAAAGAACTGCATTAATGAATCTTATAGGTAGCTTTCTTGAGGCTGAAATTAGCTTGAAATAGCGAATATGAAATGGAGCTAATAAAAAGCAGAGCATGTTTCATCTAGATCAGATTACAAGATTTCTAATCTTTTCAATTAGATCTTTGCTAGTAGAATACTAATGACATTTCGCGGTTGTTGCAATTCGTTCCATGCATTTCAGATGAATTTATAATTTCGCATTTCTGTGTTGATGCCAGCATGTCTGATGAATCTTTGGATAACCAACGCTTTCAAATTTTAACTCTTCCAAATTCCAAATCTCCTAAATTCAAAATTTCCCAAATTCCAACTCTCTCAAATACCAACTCTTCCAAATTCCAAATCTCCCAAATTCCAACACTCCCAAATTCCAGCTCTCCCAAATCCCCAATCTCCCGAATCCCCACTCTCCTAAATCCCAAATCTCCCAAATCCCCACTCTCCCAAATCCCAAATCTCTCAAATTCCAAATCTCCCAAATCCCCACTCTCCCAAATCCCCACTCTCCCGAATCTCCACTTTCCCAAATCCCAACACTCTCAAATCCCAACTCTCCCAAATCCCCACTCTCTCAAATCCCAAATCTCTCAAATTCCAAATCTCCCAAATCCCAACTCTCCCAAATCCCCACTCTCCCAAATCCCCACTCTCCCGAATCCCCACTCTCCCAAATCCCAACTCTCTCAAATCCCAACTCTCCCAAATCCTCACTCTCTCAAATCCCAAATCTCTCAAATTCCAAATCTCCCAAATCCCAACTCTCCCAAATCCCAACTCTCTCAAATCCCAACTCTCCCAAATTCCAACTCTCCCAAATCCCAACTCTCCTAAATCCCAACTCTCTCAAATCCCAACTCTCCCAAATCCCAACTCTCTCAAATCCCAACTCTCCCAAATTCCAACTCTCCCAAATCCCAACTCTCCCAAATTCCACTAATTTAACTTTGCCATAATGATTAGCGATAGATCGCGAGTTTGCACGCTGTTTAGAGACCACACCGTAGCTCTGTATGCACCACACAAACCTCTCTAGAACCGAATTTGTCGCCTCTTATCAAACAAATTCGGATCTACAGGGTAGATGTAGAGCATTAACTGGGCCTTCTCCTATCGGCACGTTGATCAACGCAGAACTTTTTCTATAATTTTATCAGATTCTTGTTTACGATTTTGAGTAACATACGTGCCGCATAACCTCTTCGTTGGCCCAGTATCGACAATGTCCTCCATTTTCTTCTTCTTTTCACCACCTAAAAATATTCTTCAATTATTATTTTTATTCTGTTTATTTTTAGTGAAGCCTAGTTTATTTTGAAAGTGAAAACTTATGTTTTATATAGGTTACAAATTATATTGTTTATATAAGTTTGAGAAAGTGAATTATAGTAGCGTCTCTATTTTCTATTTTACGTAAGGCCTTATTCATGTTAGAAAATAGAAGTTGATCATTTTATTATTGTGTACGTGTAAATATTACAATAGTGATAAATGATGATGATGAACATAAATCCAATTGATGCTATAATAATTTTATTAACTATAGAACAGTCTCAACTTTAATGAACAAATTTTAATTTAGAGGAGTCTATTCCCATTTCTAGAAGCAGTCTGTTTCTCAAGGGTTCCTATAAACAGTTAAAATTGCCGCTCTCACTAGCCCAGATCGAGAGTGTGACCAAACTGCAGAGTCATTCAAAAATAGAACGATTATGCTTCGTCACTGCTTCGACGAACAGGGTTGCATCTATAATATTTCTGCGAAATTGATCGATCAACCTAACCTATGAATTTGCTTCAAATTTTTAATTGGGAAGGAGGAAAAGATGTCCTTTAATTACTAGATTTCTATTCGTAAATATCCAGAGTGCAATGTCTACAAATCCCTAAATTTCAGATCTCTATATTTCCAAATCCCTAAGTATTCAGATATGTGTATCTCCAAATCTCTAAACCCCCAGATCCCTACATTCTCAAATTTCTATGTCTCCAAATTCTTAAATCTCCAAATTCTTAAATCTCCAAATCCTTAAACCCCCAGATCCCTACATTCTCAAATTTCTATGTCTCCAAATTCTTAAATCTCCAAATCCCTAAACCCCCAGATCCCTACATTCTCAAATTCTATGTCTCCAAATTCTTAAATCTCCAAATCCCCAAATCTCCGAATCCCTAAATCTCCAAATCCCTAAATCTCCGAATCCCTAAATCTCCAAATCTCTAAATTTCCAAATCCCTAAATCCTCAAATATTCTCAAGTTGCCATATCTCTTCATTCTCATATCCCCATATCCCCATATCCTCATGTCCCCATATCCCCATATTCCCATATCCTCATATCCCCATATCCCACATTCCTAAATCCCCACTTCCATATCTCCTAAACAGCCTACCACTCACAACAAATACTCCAAACACAATCCCAAAACAATATCACCAACAATATTATTAAAATAAACATAACAACTACCAACTAAGTACATGTAAGACATAAAAATTTGTAGTATAAGAATGATACTAAAATACAATGAAGATTTACTCCTTAGACCCGACGGTCTTGATACACTGTTAAAGATAAATCCTGTTATGTCAGTTGGCACACTTCCAGGACGTATATCGTGTCTGGTTATCTTAGCGACAATAATCATATTACACCTGCACTATCGATAGTGATTGATGCTCCTCCCTGGGATCGAAAGCACCTGAGCGTTAACGGCTCACGGATGACACAGCTGAATGTAGCAAGGTCGTGTTCTCCTTCATCCTCTTTCTTCTCTTATTCCGTAGCGGTACAGCTTCTTTTATTCGAGCACGCGTGTCGATGTACCTTGCATTTCCAGGTTACTTGGTCATCAGCGTTCCTTGTTTATCTGAAATCATCCGAGATTGTGGATTGATTCGTTACTTTCTCGTTGAGTGAATGAGTGGAAAGATAATTGCTACTGTCGTTATCTTTGTGGGGATGTTGATGTGGTGTGATGTGGACATTTATGTGAGATTTTTTTAGAAGAATTTGCAGTTATGAAGTTTATAAATTTTCTAATTTGTCAATTTTGTAATTTCCTACGTTTCAATTTTTTCAGTTTCGCAATTTCGTAATTTACTAATTCCCACATTACCCAATTTCCACGCCCCCAAAATTCTACATTCTCCAATTCCCACATTTCCCAATTCTCACATTCCCCAATTTCTACGCCCCCAAAATTCTACATTCCCCAATTCCCACATTTCCCAATTCCCACATTCCCCAAATCCCACATTCTCCAATTCCCACGCCCCCAAAATTCTACATTCCCCAATTCCCACATACCCCAATTCCCACATACCCCAATTCCCACATTCCCCAATTCCCACATTCCCCAATTCCCACATACCCCAATTCCCACATTCTCCAATTCCCATGCTCCCAAAATTCTACATTCCACAATTCCCACATTCCCCAATTCCCACATACCCCAATTCCCACATTCCCCAATTCCCACATTCCCCAATTCCCACATACCCCAATTCCCACATTCTCCAATTCCCATGCTCCCAAAATTCTACATTCCACAATTCCCACATTCCCCAATTCCCACATTCCCCAATTCCCTCATTCTCCAATTCCCACATTCCCCAATTCCCACATGTCCTAATTCCCACATTCCCCAATTCCCAAATCTTCAAATTCCCATATCTTCCAAATCCTAAATCCCCCAAATCCCAAATCTTCCAAATCCTAAATTTTCAAATTCCCAAATCTTCCACATATGTTGCAATCCCCACATCCCCAAAACTAACCTAAAAAAATGTCCATACTTCCAAATCCAATAATTCCCTAACTAAAAACAAACTTATTGTATGTGTGTTCCTTTCCCTCGCTCCGCCATTTTCCTAAGAAAATATCCATAAATGTACCTAAGCAGTAGAATAGATTACAAGCAATAGCTCTAAGGGACAATTTGTCAGATTAAATTTTAGGTCTGAAGAGGAAACAGTGTGAACTGTCAAAATATTTTACCTTGGATTATTTTGTTCTGGGATTGAAACAGATACGACAACGATAGTCTTCCAAAAATCCTAGAGCTTTGCGTTGAGGGTTAATCCTCTTAGTATTATCTCCTTATGTTTGCCAATCGGGGATTAACTCGAATTAAGGCGGGCACTGGTTCCTGCAGTCAAAACATCTTTAGGTTAGTTTCTTATTTAACTTACAATTCGGTTAACACCTTTCGTGTTCGGTGAAATAAGATTCTTAAGACAAGTTTATGGTATTGTTACAAAAATAATTGTTTAAACCTGAAGTTATAGTACTGTACTCTTTCATTAGAAATATTTGTAAGTGGAATTACATAATGCAAAACATATTTTGGGAAGTGTAAATTCATTAAATTCTTACAAAATGAATGTGTGCATATGTGCATATGTGAATATACATATGTGTATAGCATGTATTGTATTAATTTAATATATTATTAGTTTAATAGTAGTTTAAAATTGTAATTGCTACAAAATATCACATGTCTTCTCCTTATTCCCAAAAATTTTTAATTCTTTATTAACGTCAAATCTAGCACAGCAATCGCACAAGAGGTAAATTCTTTTAGAATTTTTATACAGACCCAAATATAAATAACAATTACAAACTTGAAGAAAAAGAGTACTTCTACCTACTTCAAAGATTAAATTCCGTTATCCAATAAATCAGTATTAATTCCCGATTGATAAAAAATAAATCCAGTAACTCGAGAAGGAAATTGATCTTTAACAAGCTGTCTAAAATTTGTCAGAAACAGTAATCCTTCGGAACGCGACTTCGACGATGACGTTCGAAACGAATTCTCCCGGGTATATATTTACGACCAGGTAGACGTTGATTTGCGACTTTGAAGAGCTAGTAACTTCCCTCCGGGGAGCAATAAACCGACAGAAATTACCGCTGTGAATTTTAAAACCTTCCCTCAGGTATACAAAGTTGAAGAAGCGATGCTATCTTCGTTTATTAGTTAATTTCAAAATGAAGAGGCATTAATAACAATCAGTACATTCACTAACTTTTTAAATTAAGAAAGAAGATTTTAGATTTTATTTATTTGAAGTTCGACTGCAATTTTGTGTCAGATATATTGTTTTTATTTATGAATGTATTTGCTGTTAGGTTAATTATGAATTTTTTACTAGTTTGACGGTATTTAACAATGTTGTCTAATAATATTTAACAGTGAGTTTATCAGTGAAGAAACGTAGAGAATTATTATTGTGAATTATGTTATCATTCATGTTAGTGTCGTCTTTATAACCATTAGACATAGTCTTCATGTTCAAAAATAAAATTGTCACGTTTGACCTTGGCCTCCCTATTTTTCATACGTTCTATATAATTTTTAAACAATCTAATATTACATAAATTGAATTTGGAGATCAACCTCTAAATATTAATAGATAAACTCTGAATCCTAACATTATTAAACTACAAATTTATTTTAACTCTGTTACATTCATTTCACTATTCATTTCAAACAAATGTATTCAAAATGCAGATATAATTCGATATACTCTATTGCTAATATTATTATCAGATAAACTAACAAAAATTATTAATTCTACTTAAGAAAAAATTCCTTAGAATAATTGAAATACATTCTTAAAATTGAATAACTCTCAGAAGAAGATTAAATAATTGACTTCAATCCTAACATTATTATTGCCTTTACAAAATCGAATATATCTAAAAATTTCACGTTCTAAAGCTAAAAGAACAAGTCCAAATAATTACAAGAATAAGTCCATATAATTATAATAGTTAAGATAAATAAAGTTTGTGTTTAAAGAAAAATGTGAGCGAACGATCTCATAGGTGCAGAGGGCGTCCCTGAACCCTCGGATCCGATAGGTGGAGCAGGATTGCTCGAGTTTCTCTATCGACCCGATTCACCCTCGCCATTACAGCCTTAGCGTCTGCACCCCGACGCTATTATCCTCGTCCCCTTGTTCGCATAATTTTCCGTATTAGAACTGTTGCTCCCAAAACCATCGAAACTTTTCCCGCCCTAAGCAGAACCGAGTTTCGCGACGGAATAATGGAACTTGCACGAACGATGATATACTTGGCAGCGCTAATTCCACGGAAAATGTTGCTTGCTCGACCGAAACGCGGAGCACGATAAGAAAATTCGTTTATTTATGGCGACACATGAAGCTTCTGTTCGCTGATTATTATCGAATTTCGAAAGTTTGCTATTTCGGGTGCTTGCAAACTGTGAGCCTCTTGAACGTTGAATTTGATAGGCGTTCTGGTTAATAAGTAGTTAATAGTGATTTTCATTAGTAATTTCTAATAGTGATTTTCATTAGCAATTTCTAATAGTGATTTTCTTTAATAATTGCTAATAGTGAATTTCATTAGTAATTTCTAATAGTGATTTTCATTAGCAATTTCTAATAGTGATTTTCTTTAATAATTACTAATAGTGATTTTCATTAGTAATTTCTAATAGTGATTTTCTTTAATAATTACTAATAGTGATTTTCATTAGTAATTGCTAATAGTGATTTTCATTAGTAATTTCTAATACTGATTTTCTTTAATAATTACTAATAGTGATTTTCATTAGTAATTGCTAATAGTGAATTTCATTAGTAATTTTTAATAGTGATTTTCTTTAATAATTACTAATAGTGATTTTCATTAGTAATTTCTAATAGTGATTTTCATTAGGAATTACTAATACTGATTTTCTTTAATAACTACTAATAGTGATTTTCATTAGTAATTGCTAATAGTGAATTTCATTAGTAATTTCTAATAGTGATTTTCTTTAATAATTACTAATAGTGATTTTCATTAGTAATTTCTAATAGTGATTTTCATTAGGAATTACTAATACTGATTTTCTTTAATAACTACTAATAGTGATTTCCATTAGTAATTCCTAATAGTGAATTTCATTAGTAATTTCTAATAGTGATTTTCAGTAGGAATTACTAATACTGATTTTCTTTAATAATTACTAATAGTGATTTTCATTAGTAATTGCTAATAGTGAATTTCATTACTAATTTCTAATAATGATTTTCAGTAGGAATTACTAATACTGATTTTCTTTAATAATTACTAATAGTGATTTTCATTAGTAATTGCTAATAGTGAATTTCATTACTAATTTCTAATAGTGATTTTCAGTAGGAATTACTAATACTGATTTTCTTTAATAATTACTAATAGTGATTTTCATTAGTAATTGCTAATAGTGATTTTCATTAGTAATTGCTAATAGTGATTTTCATTAGTAATTGCTAATAGTGATTTTCATTAGTAATTACTAATAGTGAATTTCATTAGTAGTTTCTAATACTGATTTTCTTTAATAATTACTAATAATGATTTTCATTATTAATTTCTAATAGTAATTTTATTCTCAACAGGCCTGATAGACTGTTTTGATAATATTAAACTACTTTTTATAGCTATACTTCAAGTGTTTAATAATGTTATTTATCTTTGGATAACTAAAAGTGCTCTCCATAAAAGGAGTACTTGACTCAAATATAAATTTATGAGTCATATGAGTGACGTGGTTAAATGTGTGAATCGTATATGTGTATGAAATTTTCGCCGTAGCGTGTGTGTATATATACGTGTGTGTTCAAAGATATTCAGTGAAAGATTTCTATTTAATATAACTTCATATATTGCATACCTAAATAGCTTTCCGTACGAATGCAACTGAAAGTGGACCCAAAATGAAATCATAGCCGTAATTGAAGTTTTAACCTGAAACGAAACTGAATTATTATACTTGTAACTACAAAATTTTAATTGAATTATATTTGTAGTACATTAAGTATTACAATTGAAATATATAATGTATTATACTTGTAGTATATATTGTATTGTATTTAGAACTGTTTTTTTATGAATTACGTACCGATCTTGATTTAAAAGATGCAATTTTTCTGTTATCACCTTGATTACCTGAAAATCAACGTTTCTCTTAAATTGCGAGACAACCGATGGATGTAAGCAAGGAAGTGAGAATTGCCTTCATTTGCAGTGCTATAATCTGTACAAATGAAATATAGAGTACCGTGTAAGTGGCGATAAAGCAGCCGAGTCAGCATCAATCAACCCTTTCGTCGCGACAGTCCCTCTTTGAACAATCGACATCCGTACATTAACCCTGCTGAAAAACAATTCGATCGTCAAATAATCTACTTAATTCAATGTCTCAATGTTTAGTACTCAAGGTTCAATACTTGCTAATCTAAAACATAGCGTTATACAGTTTCAACTTCATTTACAAATTCCTTTCATAGATAAACTAATGAAGAAACTTTATTTCAAATTATACCTTACAAAATTATTGATGTGTGGTTACATTGTATTTTATAAAAATTCTTGAATTGTAGTTGGACTTAAATTTCTTCAATACTAGGATTGTGATTGCATTTAAACCCCACAAAAATTCTGGAATTGGGATTACATTTACAAATTTTACAAATTACAAATTCTATAAAAGATTTAGCGTATTATGACTACGTTTAAGTTTCACAATGCATTTTTGAATTGTGGTTACATTTGAATTCCGGGCAGATTCATGAAAACGTATTAAACCAAGCGACGGAAACGGGAAGGATAGTAACATGAGTTTAGTAAATTTATAGAGTATCGCTAAAATGAAACAAGCTAATTCTTCAAACAACATGATTCTTATATTACCTAAAGCAGAAATTCATAGCGTGAGTTTAGCTACTTTAGAAATTCGAAGCTTTAGGTCTGCAGAGCTTTGAGATTCCCATAACTAATTTTATTTAATTTCTTCGAATCTTTTAAACTTTGAACGAGAAATTTTGAAAAATGTATATTTACATAAAAATCGAAGAAATCATAAAAAATTACCGTCTTCAAAAACAAAGCTGCTTCAGTCTCACAGGAGATCCAAAACCAACTCAACAATTTAAAACTTAGAGAAATAGAAAATCGAAATAAAATCCAAGCACTCCTCCAGCATTTCACAGCATCACCAAATGCACCACTTGTAGATTAAACCTCTAAACGGAGTTAAATCACCGGCGAAAGCACACCTCGACATCTCGGACATCACCCTCGTGCATTCCACGCGTGTAAATCACGATCCCCGAAAAAGCTCGAAAAAGAGCAAATCGTCCACATCGGCGAATTTGGCGTAAATGGTAGCTCGAGGACAGATAAGACCCGGTTGCTAGTCGTTGGTCCGTTTGAACACAAAGAGGAACACACACCGGCTGGTCCGATGGCTGGACGGGACGTCATGGCTGAACCGACGAATAAACCAATAAACGGCGCAACCATCTGCTTGCCAGCCGGCACATCTCTGTCCTCTCCCCGTCTATTCCGTTTCACGGCCTTCTGTCCTCTCCATTCTTCTTCTTCCCTCGTGTTGTTTCTCTCGGTCCCTGTCCCGTTTCCCCTCGGCACCACCATCTTCGCCAACAGCACTAGCGGCACACACCATTTTATGCGATCCTGAAATGAAATCCACGCGAGGGCTCAGCATCCGTGGGGAACTCCCGTTGCTTTTATTCCACGACAATGAGCATCAACCACCCAACGTTCATTGGCTTTCTCGGTTTCTCTCCGCTTTTTCTTGCCCTTTCTTTTTTGCTTTATCTGGATGGAATTTTTACCGATAAGGGTGAAAACCTTTCGGAGAGGGTAGTCAAGGCGAAATCACGAGGGTCCTGTAACGGTTCTCGCGGACGAGTGTTCGACGAAGCAGTTTTGGAGACCCTAGAAAATGGAGGGTCACTTTTTCGAGGCGATCATCGTGTATATGTTACGCAGAATATTCTGTTATTGAACATTGATTTCTGATGATAAGTTTGGGGAGGTTTTGTGTGAGATTACGTGTGATGTTTGCTTATCACGAGATGAGAGCTCGTGATACTGGAAGAATGCTATTGGTTCAACTAAAGGGAATTTTAACTTCAGACAGACTTTGTACAGGAGTGACTTATTTATGGTTGTACACATCTGTTGATTAGAAAAACAGGCAAAGTTTGACTCTAAATTTTTGGAGTTCTTGTGATGTCACAGTAATTGAGTGTGTCTTGATGTGATGAATCATTATGTGGATTTATGAGGCTATGTTGGCAGTTACACGTGCATACCATTCATAGGGAAACTATGTTCTTCAAAGTTACATTTCAGATTTGTAACTTTAAGAAATTTGAAATTCGTAGACTTGAATTGATTGTGTGAACGCTAGAAATGAAGATGGTGATAAAATACGAAGATTTTCAGATACGAAGAAATGTAAAGAAAAATGAAGAAGGTAAAATTTTGAGAATTTCGAAATGGCCAGTGAATCGAAGGTCAATCGACCGCCATTATTCTTTGCCTATTAGTTACAAAGGTCCACGATACCTGCTCCGAAGGACGAGGAAAAAGAATGAACAATAGTATACACCGAGCATCCCTGCTATATTGCCGCAATAAAACTACTCCGGTGTGTCCGTAAAACCGGACGCGCAATTCCGAGAAGATTTTTAGTAGCCCCGTTAACTTTGCATTTCAACGGGAGGATCAACGAGAAGGCTCGTTGTCTGTAACTACCTCTAATCGCAGCTTCTCCACCTTCTTAATCGTTTGCAAGAAACGATAAAACATGGTAGAACATTTTGGTCTCGTGGAACACATCGATCCCAATAATCATCTTTACTGAGAGCAAATTTTCAGGAACGTACGACCAAAATATTTTAGTTTGATAAAGCTAATAGTGATTAGCTAAATCTTGATTAAAAAAAATTACAATTATAATTGGAAAGAGTTAGGACACAGGAAATGTTTTTGGTAATTTTGTTAATTATGGAGTGCACTATTTTTATGATAAAATACTGGAATTTTATAAGAGAATTTCATGTAGCATCTTCATGACACAAAAATAATAAAATAAATTTGTGCAACGAAGTGATAAAAGCAAACTTAAAGATCCTGTACATATTTAGAAATTTTGTTCGCTTGAAAAAAATAAAAAATGACTACATTGAAAATTAATAGTTAGCATATAATCTTGTACATATTTAAAAATTTTGTTCGTTTGAAAAAAAAATAAAAAATGACTACACTTAAAGTTAATATTTAGTATACATATAATCTTGTACGTATTTAAAAATTTTCACTTGAAGAAAATAAAAAATGACTACAGTGAAAGTTAGTATTTAATATGTAATCTTGTACATATTGAAAAATTTTGTTCGCTCGAAAAAAATAAAAAATGACTACATTCAAAGTTAATGTTTAACATGTAATCTTGAGCATATTTAAAAATTTTGTTCGCTTGAAAAAATGATTACACTGAAAGTTAATGTTTAACATGTAAAACAGAAATTAATATTTAAAATTGACTAAGCTTGTATAATAATTACTAGATTATTTCTAAATTGCGCCAAAATGTAATTTGTAACAGAAAGTGATAAAATTTCTCTGTTAAGAATGAAGAGACATAATAATAAATGTTTGCAGTACAATTACAGTGTTCATTGGATTAATTCGAAAGGGACAATTAATTTTTTACCGGATACAGTTAAAAGAGTTCCAACTGTGGTCGAATTACCATGCACTTTATGGCAGTATACTGCATCAGTGGTGGGAATCGACTTGTGCCCATATGGCGAAGTATAAAAGAGCAACGAGACCTCGTTGCGTCTCCCATGGTCGAATTGCGGTGCGTGACGTCACTTCTCGCGGAAACGTGTTAATTTACGAGCGCGACACTTTAATTTCTTGATATCAAGCGCCGTGAAATTGCGTGGAAACAACGGCAATCCACCCGCTGTGAATAGCGTAATAAAATCTATAGTTCAATCGTTCCATTGAAACGAAATTCCATTTTCGATCGATCGGTTCAATTAAAATTCGCCCGTGTTCTATCGAGTGTTTTAATCGTGAAAAATATTGAATCGATATTGAAATTTTTCAGCGTTTGTTAATGGAGTTATTGAATGGGCAAATATTCAACAAGTAAAGGTGTTGATAGGTTGTGAATGATGCCTTTAATATCTAAAAATCGCGGCTCGTGTATTGTGTGGACAACATCGATCATCGGAAGCTTTGTCGCGTCATGCCGGCTCTTGTTCGTTCAGGTGTCGATTCAACGGACCTGTCGGTGTGTTTTAACTAATAACAAGCTCGAGAGACACTTAACACGCTGTAATATACCAACGTGGAAAGTAAGATGAAAATATTTGCATATGTAACGCGTTTGCATATACTTTCAATTTGCTGCGTGAATAAATATTCAAAACGCGAGGGAAATGATAACCATTATATCACTGTTGCTAACTAGTTCCAGTTACGAAATACCAGCTTTCCAATTTGTTCTTATTGCTATTAATAAATCATATTTGCACTGCCGGACAAATCGGAAATACAACACATTTTTACTTAAAATTAATTCAATTTTACACGAATACATTAACGTAATTTTACGCGAATGAATTAATTTAATTGATACATTAATTTGTCTCACAGAGTTCCAAAGTGAAATTCCGTATTAAATTTCCCATTCGCTAAATTCCGAGTGCTCAAGTTTCCCATTATTCCCAATAAATCAGAATACAAATGGCACGGATCAAATCGATGAATAAGTAACACCGAAGTTTTCCAATAACCCGAGGAATCTCTCCGCAGGGATCTATAACTGAAAATCAAGGATTAATCGAGTTAGATGTTGAACCACCGAGTGGGACGTACCGGCGAGTTTAGGGATCGAAAGACTAGACGTGGAATGTGGGCCGAGTGAGTCCTTGATTGGAGTTATAGCCGGTTTGCCCTCGTGCACACACGTCCACTGAATATTGTCGTCTTCCTGAACGGATTCGAAAGCAACTTGCTAAATGGATCCACGTAGGACGCGAGTCGTAATGGAGCATGTCTCGAAGAACATAACTTCGAAGAAGAATCGTTCGAGATAAGACTTACAGCACCAATAATCGCCTCTTCAAATCTTTATGACGGTTTCAATCGAACTTATTCGCGATGAATGAAGTCAATGTATCGAGATTCGTTTTTCTTTGAATCAAGGCTAATAACGTATCGTGAATTTGTCTTACAGGTTGATGGAAGTATTAATTAATTTGTACTTGGAAATGTTATGTTAGATATACTCTGTATGAGCTGTGAGTGCATCGAGTTTCTGGATGAAAGCTAGTTCTTATGAGTAATAATTTTAGAATGGAACATGATTGGCCACCATTTTCATAATCAAGTTTCTCAATTTAGTTTAGGGATCTTCAGTCTCCAAAGTCGTAGACATCAAGTCTACATTGCACCTAAGTGTACCAAGGAGATTAAACTGAATTACAAAATCATGGGACAAAGTTTGCGGTTGTCACATGGGTGCCAGAGATTTAATAAAATTTTTAACTTGTCTACAAAATTTGAAACTACAGCAATAACATTATTATTGCATTAGAATTTGAAGTGTAGCTAGAAATAAAATTTGTTTGTTCAAAATTTTTAAGTCTAACATGAAATAAATTTTATAATCAAGTTGTGTACCTCGACACAATAAAAAATCCTTGTACGAGGATCAAACTATATATTCCTATATTTTTTCAAAAATTTCTTATTTGCTCCAGAAGTATCACAAAACATGATCATCTTCTGCACATATTATTCTTTATAAAAATTTTCTTGTGACAAAACAGAGTCTTGATTAAGGAGGCGGTGAATTTAAGAAACTGAAGCTTGCATCCACATCCAAGAAATGGAGTATTAGTGGAATATTAGCGTTTACCTAGAAAAATCACACAGGAAAGGAATGTCGTCGATCTGTACAAGGATTCCCCGTGGTCACCTTTCGTCGTTTGTGAAACGAAGCGAAACCAAAGTGTGTCGACGAGGAGCACCGTGCAAATCGATCGACGTCCCGCCAGATTCCGAGACGTTGGCCGAAACGAACGAAAAATCCGCCACCGTCGGCGCCACTGCACCGTTTCTTGTGGCCCGCTTCAAAACAGAAACCTAACCATCAACCTGTCCACTAACATCGCGTTGCTTTTGCTTCGATCCACCGTGTTAGGGTTATTCGTCTTTTGCAAGAACATTCCGACCCTAATTTCAGACGAATTTGTTATGGTGGAATCGTCGGCAATTTTGAGGTTGGGAATGCAGCCTCCAAGCGTGAAGCTTGTCAAAGAGGCTTTTTTAGACGAGTGTTTGGTCAAACACTGGTTCTCTGACAAAAATGTGGATCAAATTGCTTTTGTACTTGACAAATTATTACCTTGAGGGTGGAAGGAAGAAAAGTTCAAATTTTTTACTTTAAGCAGTTGCTAAGGTTGCTAGGCATAAATATTAACTCTTAAAAATTTGTTAGGTGAAACTCTTTTTAGACTCTAGAGTGTAAGTCTAGATAAGAGTAGACTCTTTAGTCTGAGTTCTTCATGAGCTAGAAAGAGTGTAATTGAGTAGGATTTAGATCTGGTAACTTTATTACAAATTATTGAAATAAGTACAGATAGAAAAAATAGTATACAGAAAGAATAGTAAGGCATACAAATGTCTGATGCTTGAACATAAAAATTTGTATTTGAGAGGTTACATTCGAAACACACTGTGAATTAAAAATGCACCCTTTCAGAGTAGAACTGAAATTAATTCTACAAATTATGAAACAGATAATTCTACGCCGAATACTCACTGTATGAAAAGACATCGTTCGCAAATATTGTGAGGTGCTTCCAAAGAACGTAGCTAGAGACCCCACCACCCCCGGATGGTAGTAATGGATTCCGGACGAGCCTGCGCCCCGAGGGATGAAAACGCATGCATCGAACTTTTCTACGACGATCCCGTGACAATCACAATCTTCCTTACGGACCGTGTAATAACACAATTGGATCTGAAAGTGTCGACAAACATGTCACTGAAAAAATCCGCAGCCGATCTTAAATCGGTTCAAAATGTCACTTTGCACTTGAAACAGTTCGTAACATCGTTCGAATTAACACAGAGTATGCGACAGCACTCGTTAAATCACGCGGTTCATGTCGCGATAACTTGCGAGTAATTGCAAGAAGGATATTTTGAGGAGAAAATCGAGCACGGTGTTTTCGGAGGATGCAACGAGCCACGCACAAGCGCCATGGAGCGATGGATGTTCGAGTCTGCGTGGTGGAAGATGGAAACACGGCGGATCGACGCTGGGCGTCGCCATCGAGGGGTTGAAACGAGGGTGGTTGGAGAGGGGTAGAACTACTACGCGAATAGAGGAGCGGACAGTGGCGTGTCCGATCGGCTCCACGGAGACGTGCAGACTGTTCCATGGTCCGGCCTCGTCCCTCCTCGGGCCAAGAACAGTCATTAACATAAATTGTCTTCGGTGACAGTTATTTCCACCACTCTCCGCTCGAGTCTACCGAAATAATATTACGCTGCTGCGAAACTTCTGTCCGCTGGGGTAGAAACTTCGGGAAGTGCCTTTTAATTGCTATTAACGTGTACAAATTTCGCTTGAATTATCTTTGATAGTTGGGGGGAGCTTCACTCGTATTTTAGTCAGTTTAAGGACACCTTGATAACTTTTATGACCTTGACATATCATGTCAAGGACATTCTGAATCATTTTTCTATAGTAGTCTCTTAAATATAATTTTGGGGATGTTTGCAGAAATATTTGTAGCGTAATTATTTAGAAAAGAATACAAGTTTCGTCGATTTTCAAATTTAATTTTATATGAAAACAAAAGTCAATATGAAAAAATGTTATTCTTTCGTTTCTACTTATTTTTACATGTAGAATTTGACTCTTTGTACCACGGATTTTAGAGCAGCTTGTATAATAAAAGAGCATGCAAAATGTAAATTTCCTGCGAATATCTTTGAAACTAAGATAGCGATGTATTTCAACATACACCACTGCTGATCAACTACGTTAATTATGCCGATCTAACAAAAGAGAAATCTTATTCCTTGTTCTTTCTATTAATTATGCATTTGACTTCAATTAGCGCCCGAGATTTGAAATCAAGTAGAATCATTTGTGTTGAGCAGCGGAATGTTCACACATTCGTACTGCTATTTTGCCAGTGCATTTTGCTGTTCCACTTCAACTAAAGATGTTCAAATATCGCGCGTTTCCTTTTTTCTTTTAAATGATAGACGCTAACGAGGATGTTTTCAGTAGTCTCCTTTGTACAGTACTTGGCAGACGTGTTAAGAATTTCTCGAAAGTTACAAGGTTCTAAGCGGACAAAATTTCTACAGCAATCTAACGCAACGATCGATCGCGTGAGACCAGAGTGACCGGTCTTGATCGAGAATTTTTCTTATCGATGATGCCTCGAAAGCCTATTGCCTTATGCAATTGCATGCAATCTTCTGTTAAAACCACTTTCTAAACGACGCTCTTCAAATTATTTATGTGCAGAAGAATTCTTTTATACCCACAAACATTTTTCATGATATCTATATTAGGTACTAATACTTATTACCTCTGAAAGTAAAATAATTTACAAAATTACACACAGTGTTTCACAAAATTTTAATAAAAATGAACAACGGTGAAATAAAAGTGAACATTTGAATTCCAATAAAAAACTTAATAATTTTGCAGCGTTCAGAGTTTATAGCCGCAAAGAGTGCACCGTTGAGATAATTGAAATGCAGATAAAGGCGCTATAATGAATTAAATTTGAATTGTTTGTCGGTGGAATACGGAATTTATTTCAATAGCATCTACATATTTAGCGATCAGTTGCAGCACACAGATTGCGACATCACTAGTACCATTTATATTCCGCATTCCATGCAGCAAGTTGTTCGCGATATTGACCATGACCTTGAGCCTGTCGACGTATTCGGATAGACAGCCTTTGGAGATTGCATAGTCACGAATAGTATTCCAGTCATTGATCATGGACGCCAGATATTCCGTCATGATAACCGATATGACTGTGGTTTCTCGAACACGCAGACATCGAACATAATAATCGTGGTTTTTTATTTTTATTGTCATTGATATAAAATTTTTGACTTGTTTACTACCAACTTTATAATGAAATTTGTATGCACTTTTTTTTTATATTTAAATTGAAGTTAGTGATGAACGTAGATTTATGGGTTTACATATTGTAACGTGACTGAGTCAAATAAATCAAAAGTTCCTAGTGGAGGGGAAAATGTGTAATTAGGATTGATGTTAATTTAATTAGGATTAATTAACTTCGTGTGGAATATCCATATGTTACGCTTTTTATCTACTCTGATGAATATGTGAGCTGAAGTAGGTGTTAAAGACAGATTTATTGTTTTAACGAGATTTAATAGTTGTGTCAATTTTACACCCTGTGAGAGTTATAATGTACATGAGATTTATTTTGCTTTAAATTTGTGGATCGATAATGAAATTTATTTTTGGGGTATATGTTTCAATGAACTTCCAGAGTCAAGACGTAATATTATCTAATGCTTTCAGTTCGAGGTTCATTATTACTAATCCACTTATAGTAAACTTTATGTAATTTAAAGTGTTTTTTTATTCAGAAATTTACACCTGTCAGACAAAGCTAAACAGAATAGAGTTGCAAAAGAACTTGATTGATTAGTTGATTTTAAGAATAGACGTCATTTATGATTATGAGAATAACTACTATTTTGACTGTCGATCATCACTTCATCGATCAAAGATAATGTAGTTCCTGCTCAACGAACATTTTTCATATTAATTTCTGCAACTAGGTACAATATGACATTGATGAATCTTTATTTCATCATAGTTATATTCAGATGTATTTATGTATACTTATGTTTAGATAAAATTTCTATCTCTGTTTCACTAGTTTGAATATATCTTGAAAGATGGCGGTAACAAGTTGTTCTGAGGCGGTCTTTTCAAAAGATCCTCCACTTTATTTCATCTCGAAATCTGATAGTGGACTTGTTAGAATCTCAACAAATTCCTGCCTCAAACATAATTATATTTTATTAATATTACGTTACAGTGACTCTCACTTTTTGGCTAAAAATTAATATTATATCTACAGACATATTTTTCTGTAACTTTCACTGATTGCTACGTTGATAACTTTTTAAGTTATTACACATTCTGTTGAATACTGTAATATTTATTTGTATGATTTATATAGAGGAGTTGAACTTCTTTTTCATTATTTCAAATAATAAATATATTCCAGTATTTTTAATTTACTTTCAATCGCTATAGTCGTCATATGGAACCTATTCTCGATTAACATAGTAGAATGTGACTTGGAAATGGTAACTATCTCTGGAGCCCTGTAAAACGAATGACATGGTATTGTACAACTCGTAAGTGATCTATACTACACATCCTCTATGATTATATTATGTACCATCAGAAGATACATTCTAAAGAACCATTCGCAGACTGCATTATCGACGTTTGTATCGCTAAAAAGTTTCCACAGATCAAACTAGATGGCCAATCCAAAAAATTATATATCACAAGCAAGTCTACAACTCCTTTCTTTATAAAGCACATCAAGGCTTAACAATTTCAAAATAAAAACTAATTTATTTACTAATAATTTCCAGCATATTTAGAAATTTCTTTAAACTGAATCTTAAAGTTATAGTCGTGCCTTAATGAACCTTAAAGCTATACCCTTATCTATGCAACATGATTCACTCATAGGTCCTAGCAAAAATTAAAGTACAATTCGACAAAAATTATTATTGCACCCTAATTATAATTATGAATGTATTGTTCTATGCGTGTGATTGTGGTATACGAGTGATCATTTGTGAAATATTTCTACGCCAATGTGGTTCGTCCAGGTGGTCGTAGGTCACCCGTAGCCGACTCCACCCTTCGAGTGGTAGGCTTAACCAGAAAGACCCACCTCTCTTCAGCATCAACCCCCACTTCCTCTTGACATAATTTGATTCATGATGGCTGTACAACGATCACGACGCCATCTTATAGCGTACTCTAGAAATCCTTGGTATCTTCTACCGCTTGATACTGTAGGTTGTAGACCTCGGAGGAACTTGAATCTACTATCGGCACAATGTACCTGTCAATCTGAGTGTCATTGTTCTGTCGTAGATGGCAGAATTTTTCGTTCTTTCAAAACTAGGTATAAGAATTAACAAACTGTAATCTTCTGTTTAATATTAATAATTCAAACTTTCTAGATGACTGCTTTAGAATTTTTTGCTATTTATTTTTTATTAGAAATAGTTCTTTTTTAACTTCAGACGCTATAAATTTTGAGGAATCATTATTATCAAGATTAATGATATATTAATTATAATATCAAGAATTCGAGTGCAGTTTCAACCTTTCAGTATTTAATTTTTAATGGTAAGTACAAAATAGCAGTGTAGGTGCATATTTTATGCAGAGTTTTATTACATGTAAATCGTTCAAAACATCACATAAATCATTTATTCATTGCAAAACTTTTTTCTGAACTGAAATGATCCACACCTCTGCACTAAATTTCTACCTTCACAACAAACCAAATTCCTAAATTCATAAATCTGACGATTACAATGATCAACCCTATCCTATTCCTCCAGAAATACAAACAGATCCCTAAAAATAAAAGTTACCTTCTACAAATGCATTTTATTGCATACAAAGAGCAAATCTTTTCGACTCCCAATTCTACCTTCAACTTCAGGCTCATCAAAACCTGAATGATCCGATATTTCCGTAGTCCAGAATTTGAATATAGCACCATTTTGACAGTTACGTTTTTAACATTCATATGTGGGGTGTCTCATGTCGCAAGTCGAAACGTTACGCAATCTTATAACAAGGCTCGTCGACCTAAACGCGCGCACACGTGTCACATCACGTTTTCAGTTTTCCTGACACCCACGGCTTTTGCCAGTTGAAGTCTTACCTCTGGGCTCCCATGGGGCCAGTATTCTCGTAGAACATGTAACTGACACTGGTCAGAGGAGAAGCACGCTTTCTTCCTCATTGAAGCTGACGCTGACTGAATCCGTAAGACACGCGAAACGTTCCTCGGGTTCCCCTTTCAATTCCATCGGGGTAAATTTAGAATCGGTAGTATTGCAAAGGTGTCGTTTAATAACGTATCAAAATCTACCTATGCAGCAGATTGTAATTTGCACTCCTAGAATATTGATACAACATTTACGACCAAGTGAAGAGACTTAGAGTGGAAAGACTTAGGTCTGAACTTAAAAAAACTTAAATTTAGTTAAATACAGGTTTAAAGAATTCCGTATATTTTCTAAAATCAACAAAGAAATGACACTTTATCAAATGACAGGTAAACTTTAATGAACTGTAACTACTTTACATTATATAAATAGGCAATCTAGAGGAGGATTAACAAGTGCAGACTCTTCCGTGTGATATTACATTCCAAAAAGGTGGTAATGTCTGCACCTATTAGAATTACATAAGTAGACAATCTGGATGAGGATTAACTTCAGACTTCCGTGTAGTATACACTCTAGAAAGGTGGTACCTATTAGCATTACATAAATAGATGATCTGGATAAGGATTAACAAGTTCAGACTCTTCCGTGTAATACATTCCAGAAAGGTACTACTGTACCTATTAGTTGAGCGTCGATGTTCTTATTTGCTGTGAGTCACAACCGTAATCCCAGGAAATCCCAAGCAAAGAAACGAGTAATTTAAGTTCGTTGATTTTGTGAAAGTAATGATAAAAAGGAGTATAAAGAGTATTGTAGACAAGGCAGTGCACAATAGTCGGCGTTGACGCTTCGATAACTTGCGAATCAATATAGCGAGGGTTTCTTAGAAAAATGACGATAGAATGGACGCGGTTGTTTGCGACCCCCGCATCTCTTTCTCTTCTTCTTCTTCGCGTTTCGAAGCTGCTGCCAAATCTCGGCCCGTCACCGACTCGCGTGATTGATATCTACTTCGTCTCTACTACGGTCCTTCCTCCCTTTATTCGACCGATTCCCATCGTAGCCGACGGAAAACTATTCCGTTCACGCTTTTGTTTTAAAATGAACGCTTGTCTTGCCTCGGTCGATAAATGTTCGCGACTTTCGAACAGTCTCGTGTTTCATCACGCGTTTCTCTCGCTCACGTTTTTTCATTTGCATCGAGTATTTAAGTACTGACACTTACGATTTTTATTCGTATGTGCGACGTTCTTTTACTTTGGATAGTGATATGCGAACTTGACAATGTTTTCAAGTTTACAAGTTCTAAGTTTCTACATTTTACAACATACAAAGCCTATGTTTTCAAACTACCAGTTTTCTTATTACCAAACTGTATTGTAAATTCTGTATTACAAATTTACAATTACAATCACAAAACAAAAATTACAATTCTTAACAAAATTACAATTCTATGGTACAAGAGTTTTGGATCCTAATTTCTGTAGTCTTATTAGAATTCTGGATCCCTATGTATCAAAATCTTTGTATAGTAATTTGAAAGCTGTAGCAGGGAGGTACATGGGTGTAGCCTAATTTCTGTATCAGTATGACCCGAAAAGAGGAAGATGATTGTCGCGAGGTAGGAAAACCGTTGATCATGGGCCTAATCACGTCCAGTGGCCTGGATCTGTTGATCGTTCACGGCAATAAAGGGTCACAGAGCAATTCGCAGCAACGAGGCTTTTACCGAGTCGTTGCACGCCATGCCGTGAAGGAGAGGCATCGACCAGAGCACGGAACACGAGTACACCACCACCATCGCAACCCTCTAGCAGCTGCAACGACGTCGACAGGTTAGCCTCGCAAGCGACGGAGTAAGAGAACCGAGTTCTGCGGCCGTCACGTCGGAGTGACGAGTGCCCCGTGCACCCCCGACACCTTGCCAGCCCATCAAGCGGGCCAACAACCCAACGTCACCCAACGCCACCTACAACCACCCGACAGAGGGCCCTGTTCCCCGGAACCGCGGTGTGCAACCCCCTTCCTCCTTCGACCCCTTCACTCTTTGCTTCTCGTCTCGTCTCGTCTCTTCGTTCCTTCAGCCACGGCCGACTAGTAGTCGAGGAATTCGAGTTGCTATAAATCTCCCTTGACGGGCGCGATGCCAGAACGCTGAAGGGAGGGGGAGACGTGGGTTGCGGAGGGCTACGAGCTACGAGGAACGGAGCCGGAGGATGGGGATGGAGGATGGGAACGCGCTTCAGCCACACCAGGAATTGTAATAGTTTTGCTCGCAGGGTTAACGCAGTCTGCGGGAAAAGAACCACCCCGCGAGGAATAGAAAGAACTCCGAGGCGACGCAACCCTGTGTCTGCTCCACGACCACCAGACGCTTTGTCCGGCTCCCTCGAATCCTCCCACGTGGACCCGTCACGATGATTCTTGTAAAGAAGTCCTTGAGCGAATTTCATTTTCGCCGAGATTGAAGCGATCTCGCTCCTTTCTGTTTCCTCGCCATCGACAGAGCTGACCGCGCTGGGTCGGGCAGCCTTGAATTCTCTTCACCGAGGGTGGAATTTGGACAACCTTTACGATGAGTCGAATCGATTTTCGACCGTCGGGTCACTCGCAGAAAGGATACTCGAGGAATCTTAAGAACGGTTATTTCGCATGGTTATGCACGACCTTGTCGCGAATGTCGAGCAAAGGGGTTTGGCTCATAAATCAAACGGCATTGATCCTTGAAAACTATTTCGCATAATTCGTCGGGGTAATGAGGAAACTAGGAATGCTTCAGGCTCTATTCTTCCTTCTCTCGTCCCATTTACCCGAGATTAACAACGGTATTGTAGTTTGTATCTTGAGAGAAATGGCGGGAAATTCAAATCTGCTTCAGCAACCTTTTTTGTTCAATGAAAATAAGGCTATCGAAATTGTCAAAAATTTGATACATCTCAAGTTTTGTGACGATTTCATGGAATCACAATAGGCTTCAGCTCTTTCGCCCTCGCGAGTACGTAGAACGGAGTTAGATTCGGTAAGTTAAATTTCCATCGGCAAATGGCGACTTTTATCGACGTAACATCGGTAAATTAAAGGTGGTGCTCGCGATCCACGACGGGGTCATTAGGAGATAGACGCGGAGCGGCAGTCGAATCACGACCGCCTTATCGGTACCTTAAATCGCGACCAAAGAAAACAAGTCCTTCTTCAATTCAACTTACTTGATGAACCGACGACCTGGTCGCTCGGGTTTACGTGCAACGACGATTCGGTCGACACCTGGAAACTTTTCGCCCCTTCTTCATTGGATTGCTACTTTCGGTCTCATCGGTTCGCAATTCGGCCTTAACGGTGCGATACTGCAGTTGTTAACCGTCGGGGGGTGGAAGGTAGTTAACCTCCAACGTTGACTGAATTACTACCGAATTCTTATCGTTCTGTTTTTGCGTTTCAACTTTTTAAACGCCAACGAATTGTGTTCTCTTGTTTCAACAGCAATTGCATTTTTGTAATCTTACGGATCGTCTGATTCTCATAGTTCTGCGTTATTCGTGATTTGCATAATTTGTTATTTCACAAAAATCTTTTGATATAAACTTTTATCTGATTGCATTAGAAAATGTCTTTATTCTAATATATTTATTTATTAAGTTATCTGTTGATTAGTTTTTTAACGCAAGTCGTATAGATTAAAAATATTCATAAAACAGATAAGTAAACATGTTCATAATAATCTCATATATTTTTATAAAATAAATAAGATAGTAATATACTGTTCCCATTCGGAAGTCTATTTTCATAAACAAACAAAAAGAACAAACAGGTAAACAGATAAAAAGCAAAATCGTTTAGGAGGACAGAATCGATAGATCGAGAAGGACGTTCGGCAAAACGCTGCTGTAAATTGAATTCGCAGCGGTGCCGTTATTCGAGTCGATGTTACGGAACGGTACTTTTCTCGAAAACAGAGTGGCCGGCCTGTATAACCGTGGTCGGGAGCATAAATCAATTAAATTATAAATTACTATACAGAAGTTGAGCAAAACGACCACCTGTTGAAGACAGGACGAGGAAGGTAGGACGAAAGGGAACCAGGGTGGGGAATGCTATCTCGTAAATTCTCTGCTCCTACCTCCGCTTGTATCCATGTGTAGAAGTGTTTACTACTTACTTCCTCTCTTCTTTCATCGTGATCTCCTAGAAAGTTATTTACGAGCCCTCTATTGTTGCTTCTCCTATATTATCACGGAACCGCTAATTGGGCCTCGCTCGTCACGAATCGTTTCGACTCGTGTGCTTTCCCTGATTTTATTAGCGAAAAGACTGTACTTTAACATTATAATAATAACAGACACAATTTTAGTTCAATTTAGTTAGATATTATATGTTCAATATTGTACTCAAATTTATCAGTATCTATTTTCTAATGTAATAGTTTTATATGTCTCAGAATTTCATTGAGTATTTTTACTTTTGTAGGTTAACTCACCCCTAGAATAAGGAATGTAGTGTACTATGTATATTGCACTAAGGATATTTTTTATAAAAAGAACAACTCCATAATACAATACCAGCTTTTATAATATTTGTGTATGTTACATGTACTTAAATTTCCTAACACATATAGCTCAAGGGGTTGAAAAGTACAAACTGCAATTTTATTCATTACAAGAAATGAAGCTATAGAAGATATACATGATCTGCAAATTCAGCCTAAAAAATAACTAATCATTACACCCTCGAGAACAAGAAAAAAATTCATCGAATACTAAAACGATTAAAATCGAGCGAAGAATTCCGATCGATGCAGTGTCTTGAACCCTGTCGAAAATAAGAAGGATCGTTACAGAAGCACCGCGAGCGAGTGACAATAACGGCGAAAAGAGGGGAGAAAGTCGAGACAGACAAAGAATCGGTGGTAAGAAGCTGGGTTAGCGGTTAAAGGTAACGGGGCGGCCTTTAGACGTCACTCGGAATTCCAAATATCCGCGAGTTTCTACGATGTAATAACGAATGACACGGCCGGAGAACAAACGAAACGAGAAAGTCTGCCGTAAGGTAAGAGCGGCTCTGTTGCGAGAGGGTCGGAGGGTTGTCTTGGGTTCGCGAGCAACGAGCACCCAAGGGTGGGAGGTTCGGGTCGATGGTGGAACGGGGGCAGAAAGGGGCGCTACAAGCGAGTTCCAAAGGGTCTCTCTGGCACTTTCCAGGCGAGAATTAATCATCCCTGGCAGCTCTCAATGTCCCTGCCTACTACTTTCTTCGCATTCCCAATTATACGCTTATCTACCAAATCCGAGTCAAAGCTTAAATGTAAACGAACCCCTTTTCGAAAACTGCGAATGCGGAAAAACCGCGAGCATGTTCTTCGACTTTTTGCAAAATCTTCTTTTATCTTTTAGGAAGTTTCGACTGTTGTGAGATTTGGGAAGTTGAGGAAATCCGAAGGTACAACGCTTAATTTGGATAACCCTGTATGTGGCGGTTGAAAGAAAGTTTGAACTTGTATTTGTAACTCTTCCAGTAGACAGAATGGATTCTTTTATTTTTTAGAACAAACAAAATATTACAGCGATGAAATTTTATCAAAAATTACTATTCACGTAACTCGTATCTCCCAACAAAAATACACAATTATTCACAAATTAGATATCGCGGTATAGATACGACGCAAGTAGATACGCAGTTGAGTTGCATAACCAAATATTCAAGATGTCCGGAAAAGCGTTCAGTCGACTCCGGGGGAGATGGTGGACACACCTCGCAGGCGTCACGAATGTCCATACGTCTCGAACCGCGAGATGCGACGGTCAGACAGCACGGTTTTCCGATGGCAGAATTTTTCTCGGTGGAGAGAAGACATCGGGGAAGGTTTCTCCGGTGTTTCAGCGAGCCGTCAGCGAAGCGGGTCTCGCGGGGAGTGCTCGCGATATCGCAGCTATTTGCATAAGGCTATCGTCTTTCCTTTGTTGCGAGCTCGCCTCCCACGTACGTGGCGAGGCTGTCACTCAGCTCCAGACCTCTCTTCTCGGCCTTCGCTCGCATCAGCCGCGGATCAGAGCCTCCTCTCTATCCACCTCGACGTTTCTTTTTCTTTCTTCTTCCACCGCCTCTCTGTCTTTCCTGTTTCCTCCTCGTCCCGCCTCGCTCGTCCTCGCTCGTCTTCGCTCGTTCGATTTCAAACCTCTCCACGGAACGGACCCGAGGTACACCCTGTCTTCGCTACCTTGCCTGCATTCCTGCATACAATTACACGGGGCTGCGCTTATGCATTTCGTGCGTAACGCTCCCGCTCGCTCTTCTCGATTTCCACAGGCTAAATCGACCACTTTTGCGTGCGAGATGCGCGCTTAGATTACATATTGTTTGGAAAGCCGATTATGGAGTTGATTATCGCCCTGGGTGCATCGCGATAACGTTTGATGTTTCAACTTACAATTATTCTTCCTTCTTTCGACCTATCTCTCATAGAATGACACGGTTACTCGTTCAGCTATCATATTAGAGGTATAAGTATTCAAAATTTCTTCGATGACTTTAAACTTTTTCTATGAAAAGTCGAAGGACTTTGTTTAAGAAAGGAACAATTGCCTTTACGCTGGCGAAAAGCGTTAGAAAATGATGGAAATTTTGTTGATTAGTATTTAAGATTTGTTTTTCGCCAGCAAACAAAATTTTAATTACTTTTCGATACCCCTAATATATTATTTATATATTATTCCTCGTCGATGCACATGCTCGTTATAAGTCGCAGTCTCATTTATATTCAAATTCGATAATCAAATTACCCCCTCAATACTGTGTTTAATATAAAGACGTTCGGTTAATTATAACGAGTCATTTCAGATATTAGTTCCGGCTAATTATTATGTCCAGTGCGAACTTACATACTTTCACTCGCAAGCGTGAAAACAAATGTTTAACGCGTTAACTACCACGGTGGTCGTACGTGACCGGCGCTGCAAACTCGGTTAAATTAATTATTTATAGGAAAAGCGCACGAAAGGATCTTTTGAGGGCTCTTAATATTGAGACCATGATATATACTGACAGTTTTAAAGACAAAATTCAAAGTATCTTTGTTTCTAATAATCTGTGTTATAACGGGTCTGATCGCAAAGGTCAGTTTTCACTCAACGTGTGGTCCACGTGCTAAAAACGGTATGAAAACTTAAATATGGTAGAAAATCTATCTGGGTGACGTTCAGAAACATTTATTCAATAACATAACTCAAGTACTACATTAAGTTTCTAAATATTTTTTCGCGAATCTACAAGAACATAATCTAGACTTTCCTTTTGCTTATAAGACTAAAATGTCCTCATTAAAAAAATAATGAATTACTAAAAATTTTTTAAAGCTCGCTTATATCGGTAGTTGAAAGAATATGAATGGATACTGGTATCTGAAAAAAACAAGTACATGTTATTCGACGGAAGTGAAGTGTCTCGATTGCGACACGCTGCTGGTATCGCGCCGGAATGATATTAAAATTTTCAAATAAATGCAACCGGTGGGCCACCGGCGTCGCGTGTGCCGATAACTATCGCGATTCGCTGGCAAATTGGGTAACTCGGTCAAACGCCTCTGCTCCGGCCAGGATTTACATACAAATTGAAGTTGCGCGAACAACATCGATCGCGAATATGGTAATCCGACGCAATGCCATCGATGAGTTCGGGAAACGTGCTCGGCAAATTGAATCACATTCCACGAGGCTTGTGTAGCTTCACTCGTTCTTCGACCATTCACTTCTACCTCCCACAGGTGTGTACTTAAATTATTTATTTATATAATTTTTTCGTGGGCTGCATAAATCTATGTGTGGTTATACAAAAAAATATATGAAGAATATTGGGTATTATTAAGATTATTTATGTTGTTGGTTAATTGGTTAATTGCTAGGATATGGTTGCTGTTTTAGGCTTACACCTACTGATTTCATTAAGTCGACACGTAGGCGACAAATAATTTCGTTATCTATACCATTAGGTATATTTTCCCATTTAGAAATACTTTGTTCTTATCTAATACTTTATCGTTCCGCTTTTATGCACGGTGTCGCTTTATACAAAAAATATATTTGGCCTGGCCTTGTACGCTTGGAAGGTCCAAGTACACTTTAAAAATACGAGCTTTCTATTAGTACATTAAAATGCAAACTTTTGCATCTTATGAGATTGTCAAGATGCATACAGACGCGTGCCACTTTCACGTAGCAAATAATTCAAATCAAAGTTTTATCTTAGTTTAGAAGTTTTCTGAACGAACCTCTAAGTTGTGGAGTAAATGAACAAAACTAGTTTTAAAGAGATTTTGGACAAGTCGGAAACTCGAGCATGAAGAGAAGGTTGTAATCTAAAAATTAGTTAAGTAGCCAGGATGGTCGCTGTTCAGTCTCTCGTGGAGTCAATCCAAGAATTCATTCTGGTGCACTTAACAAATTGTCCGTCTTTTATTTCGTTCTGCTCTATTTTCGATAAATTTCCAATAGAAGCATTCGTCCCGAGTTGGACTTACGATGGTATCTGAATTAAGCATCCAGAAGAAGTTTGAAAAGTAAATTGTTGACTGGTTATATGGCAGGTGGAGATCCGCGTTTGGAAAAGTCCTATAAGTGGATCGTCGGTGTCAGTTTTTCCGGCGGCGATTCAGAAAGGGCACCGCGCGATGGAAGCTACCGTCCGCGGCCCTTTCTCCTTCCATCAGTGGTCGATCGGTTGAGTGACAGGCGACGCAGGAACCAGAAGAGACTTGGAAGCTGCCCGTCCGTCTGTCCGTTCGTCCACGTCGCGTTTGTTCGTTCCGTTTGTCCACGGTCGTCGTGGATATCTCGTGGCCGTGGCTGGCCGTCCTGTCCACAAACGGAGCGGAGCAAGACTTCACCACTTTTATGTACGGAGTCTGAATAACAAATCTGTCCAATTCACATGTCGACATCAAAGAAGATAATATAAACACTACATCGATACATCGTCTACAAAACCTTAATGTTTTATTAATGCGGTCTCCGTCCTCGTCCCATTCCGCCGGAGTCCATTCCATTCCATCCCTGGTATAGGAGAACGTTCGGCGACGAACGGACGGGACGAACGAACACCCGGCATTCGTGGCCACGAAACGGCTCGACCCATGGTGTATCGCGCTATGGGAACACCCGATACGATGGACCCCATCGTTTTGCGCCTTTTGCCAACGACCACCTTTTGATCGCCTGTCCGGTCATAACGTCGAGATCCTTGTCTTGACGCCCCGGTATCGCTGTCTCTCGATCCCTACGTCCTTTGGCGAAAAAATCGCGAAGGTGAAAACGAGCTTTCGAACCAAGGATTCGTTTTACTTCTTGCATTCGCTCTTTAAGTTCTTTTGGGCTCGATATGTCTGAACAGCTGTGTGATATTTCTACCGTATTTAGCTTATCTTGCTCTTATTTATTGGGTATCGTGAGTAATTTTGATGGGTAAAACCTCTTTCTAAACGTATAGTAAGAGGGAAAATTGAAGGCACGTTGATATAACATGCTAGTATAAGTTCACAACGTGAGAAGACGAAACATGGTATCAGTGCTCTGACTTCTTCACGAAAAGTACTCGGTGTTTAGAATTTTATGGAAATATTTAGTTTGTAGTTAACTTAACATTTGGACTACGAGTCACTGACTTCGACAACAGCCATGTCCATAACCTAACCTCGACGTTCACTAAATTCACTTAATACTTCCTCCCACTTATAATTATTGCCAATAATTATTATATTCTCTGACATATTTAGAATTATTGATACCTACAATCGTAATATATTAGAATCTCCATTTAAAATACTTGCAGTAAATAAAATAATGGTAGTATCACGAGTTGCATATTTTTCATGAAATGCAAATCATACACTTTGCCATTTTAATATCATGAAACATAAATTTAAGCATCGAATCAAATACTAATTTTAAAACTCCACACGTGTGTGCATCTTCTCTGTTTACAATGTATGCAACATTATCAAGGTTTCTCGTTATTATCTTGAGCTATTATATATAAGGAAAGTAATCAAGAAATGGAATACAAAAATAGACTCGTAAATATTTTGTTACGAAATTGCAAGGAACATATGAAATGATAACAGTTGTTTTTATATTAATACTGCAGAGTATGGGAATCAGTCGATAATGTTTATTAAACTTCGCAACAATGTTTCATGAAGAGTAAGTACATCGTTATTTATAAGTGGAGAGAAAAATCTGAGATGTTCTAAAAATATTCAATGTATCTTAAGACTTTCTTAGAAAGTGTAAAGGGAGTTAAAGTAGACACTGCTCTTCCTGGCTTCTCGATATTCTCTTCCTAGTCCCTGGTCTTTTTCTAAATTTTTAATAGTGCATTTGACGATTTGGGAGTACAAGAATTTGTAAACTAAGAGAACATAAAAATTCAGAACAATTTCAATCACCTCCTCCATTCACCTTAACCTTATTTCAATAAAATTATCAATACATAGAATCATCTATACACCGATATTATTAATATTTAATACTACAATATGTATTACAATGCCATAATACTATAATACCATAATATTGTAGTAGTATAATACCGACACCTTTGATTTATACGCATCCAAGAAATAAAAGAAACATCAAACTAATTGAATCATCACTGATCTACTTTCTTTGAGGACAAACCTTAAATCCATCCGATCCCTCATCTAATGGATCCTTTCTGAACCTTCGCGAACAAAAACTCCGCATCAAGGGTTCCAGGAGCGCGAACGCAAAAAGAAGACCCTTCCTCGACCGAGAATTCGAAATTCTCTCGCAGCAAGGATTTTCGTCGGAATCGTTGGAAAATCGTGAGGAGCGTTTCGCGCTTATCCCGTAGGTATATAATACCTCTCGGTTGGCGTCAGTCACTCAGTCAGTCATTGATACCGCGTGGTGATTAATGAAGAGTCAAGGTTCAGGATCACGGTGCCGAGTTCAGAGGAGGGGACACGACGGGAGAGCTCTCGACGTCGAGAGACGAGTATCGATACAGCGCGTTCCTCGGGAATGAAGCAGCGACCATGTCACTGGGAAACGTCCGGTGTTTACTCGATACAGTTGATAAAATCGTAAAACGTTGCTTCGTGAAAGTTCTTCTCTTATCGCGTTCACCATCGACATTACTTTCTTACAAACATTTTTACCTTTGTGCACCAAATTCGAGTCTGCTAAATCAATACGTTCAATCTTTCACGAGATTGATTTTGAGAAAGTACAAAATTTCAATGTTAACTCTTTAATCAACATATGTTAACGTATACATTATTTAATAATATTAAGTTCAATATTAATATGAAGTTATGAAGTTCATCTTGTGACGGATTTTCTTGAAAGTGATTTTCTTTAATAAAATATGGTATACGTTTTGTAGCATTCAACTCTAAAACCTTTAAGTCGATCATTATAAAAAATTCCTTAAATTAATAGTTATCGAAAAAGAGGTATCATCCCTATTTTTGAGAATGACTTGTAAAATACATTCCATGTGACAACTATGATGCAAGTGTACCTATTGCTTGAACCAGTAAAAGAAAAGTTGCTACCTAATAACTGAGACGTTCCAAAAACACTCGCAATTATTAACCCTTTGCACTATGGCTCATTTGTCAGGTGCGTCAGTGAGAACTGACTAATTAGAGCTACAATATTAATACAGACAAAAAAATGTGAAATGTTATGTCAATATGTTATTATGCAATCGTTGACTATGCAACTTATAATTGGATTTGAACTTCAAACTGAAGAGTACTGAAAATTCGAGTAAAATTGATCACGGCCGAAGTACGAGTGCGTCAAAATAGTGCAAGGGGTTATATTTAAATTTACCTCCCCTACCCTTAAAAGCTGTGTTATTCTTTCCTTCTAAAAAGGTGTAGAATACTTATGTCGTTAAGATATAATTTGTAATCGACGCAGGTGGTCAAGTTCCCAATGAGAAATATCTACTTAGCCGCTTTTAATTAAAAGAAAATGGACGTTGATCGAAAGTGGAAGCCGTTGATCACGAGATCCGTGAGTAACAGGGTCGAAGATCCGCCTTGAGAGCGGCGATAAGATCGCGTGACAACAGCGGGAGGTCGCGCGTGATAAAGAGGCCTCACACCCTCGAAAACTACCGAAACGGACAGGAGTCGTGTAACAAGGAGACGAGAGAAGACAAGAGGAACGAACGCAAGTCATGATTCGTGCGAGCAAGTTATGTGTGTTCTTTCCTCGTGGTCCACGATACAACCATGCTACCGACGATGACGCCGCTGATTCGATCACGATCCACATCGCGTCGAATCTTTGGTTCCTCTTCGACGATCGTGACTTTCCTTGTAGATCGTCACGATAGACCGAGCCAAGGATGAAGCAACTACGGCGCCGTCGAATTATCGATTCTTTCCGATTCAATGGATTCATTGCTTGGGAATCGGTGATTGCCCGTCGTATACGATTAACTCGATATTGCCTTTCCGATCTCGATACTTTTCAATCGAGTTTGGAAATTGAAACGAGTTTAACAACTTTCGAGTTTCGTGCAATTGCTACTGGGAGTAACAGTACTGTTGTTAGGTTAGGTTAGGCATTCTCAAATTTTCAAGGCTACTCATATATGTGTTTAGTTTCACTTTTAATGCTCACGTATGTAGAGATTCTTTTTTCTATAGTATTAATTTGGGAAATACTTTTATTTGCTGACTAGTGATTTTTATGACCTGAAAATTGTTATGAAGTAAGGTCTTCATGTAAAGTGTTTCGATATTTTCGTATTATTCGTCAGATATGCAGTGGTACGTGTTATACAGAGTCACCGAAACGAAATAGATCATACACACACACGATAACTAATTTGACATGATGTTAAATGAACAACCAACGATTAACTGATAAACGAAAGTGTAATTGAATAATCATTTATTCGTTATTTAGATAACGCCGCCCGTAATGGATTGTATTATTAAATATAAAAATCCAAGGTCCTAAAAAATCGCTAGCAATTAAATGATGAAAGATATTCAGAAGAGCTGTAGATGAAGTAGCTCGTAATCAACAAAAATTGCCTGTTGACTCTCTCGTTAAGGGGATGCAATTATTGCACGTGAGTCAGTGGTCGGTTATCTTCCAATAAGGAATTATGATTCTCTGTCAAGGCGAAATACAATCAGCCATTCCCGTTATCGATAATTACGGATAATTTGCGAGTCGGAGTGGAGAGTTTCAAAAATGGAGATCGCCGATCGTGGAACGTGGCCAATTAAAGAACGATCGACTCGAGCGTATTACGAGCGAAGAAAAAGACGGTGGCGTGCGACCAGATAACCTCTGGCTGGGCATCGTTCGATCTTTCGACTCGAATGTTATCGCCGTTCGGAATTTCAGCAGCTACATAGCCCGCTATCGGTGCGATAGTAAACATAACAATTATCGTTTTATGAGCTGGCCATAATTAACACGATTTTTATGCGTTACCCCGTGTCCTCCTATTTCCACCGATTAACGAGCAATTCATAAAGCATTATCGTTCGACGGGCTGCCCGTCACGGCGTATCTTGTAATGCGCAATATTTATTGCACTTTTAATAAGCTTTTATTCTTCCATGATGTTCTGTCAAATATATGGAGCGTTAATTCTTATGACAATACTCGATTGATTCGTTATTATTGCAAGTCACTTGCGGATTTTTAATATTCGAGGTACGAAAGATTTCGTATATATATGTTAGAACTAAATAATTTTAATAAACTCTCATTTAATGAAAATAGAGGAATATTGAAAATAAAATAGTGTTTCGTTATGATTTCGGACGAGTAGGGAATAAAATGACAGTCAAGCGTTTCTGTACGTCATACCATTTAATAATTACAATTTAAATTATATAATTATACGACCTTACACGTACGGTGCTCTAGGTTACGTAGATGTAATAAGTAGGTATTTTAGTTAGACTATTACGTATATTACATGGAATGAAGTAACATTTCAGTTGACGCTACACGAACGTAATACTTGAGCTTAATTTAAAAGTGGAGAACGCATCCTTCGCACCTGACGAGTAAATAGGTTTTCGTTTACGTTTTTCAAAACCCCCGTTTCTATCATCCTCGATTCTTTTCTCGATACCGCGTGTATATACGGACGAACGATGCAATCGATAGGAAAAAAAAACGAACGAACGTGACAAAGTCGGTCCGAGAAATCAGATTGATTGAAAAAGACGCGTTACGCGACTTCCTTCCATCACGGATATCTTTCCCCTTAAACAGCGCGAAAAAAGCCGAACTCTGCGAGTTGAATTCATAGGTACGGAACGTGTATGTACGACACGCGGCGTGAACAACAAAAAAAAAATAATAATAATAATAACGAAACAAATAAAATACAATATTAACACTGGACCAAGTCATTAGCAACAGGCTCACTCTCAATAGAATAATAGCGATAATATCAATAATTTCAATAATCATCGTAATAATATTAATAATAATAATAATAATAAACCTCACTATTCATTTATTTAAATATCCCTAATAAGGTACCAGGCGATAACGAAAGATACAATAATGTAGAAATTGTTTGATCGCGTTGAACAAGATATCACAAGTTATTCGTGAAGTTCGGATACCTTCTTCCTTTTCTTTTTCTTATCGACTGCAGAAAGAATTCGAGGAATCGACTCGTTCGTTAGCGCCTCGTACGATAATAACGTCGTTCAATATCGTGTTGCAATATATTCAATAGTTATGTACAATTCAACATTATCCTATTCTTACATCTCCCTTTTCCTCTCCTTTGTTCGCTTGCACCTTACAATTTAGTGACCTTTTTCTCTCTCTCACTCTGAATATCGTTAATATACTTTAGATCCCTGTATTCTTCCGAATTTGCCTCACGTATACGCGTAATTCACGACGTCTTATTAAGCATAGAGCGACCGCTAGCTTTCTTCGTTTATTATTCTCTTACGTATCACAAGATAGACCAATTAACGCGTGCGCACGCGTGCACGCGACTCGTCCGCGAACACACTATCTAAAATTCATTTACACACCTGCCGTTTCGTTCGATTAGGTCGCCGAGAGGTCTCCTGTTCCTCCCCTTTCTCCTCTTCCTCGAAACAACTGCTCGTTCTTCTTTTTCTTTCGATGGTACGGTGTATTGACGCACTGGGGTATTTAATTCGCTTGTGTCCGCACACTGCGCGTTGGGATGCGCAGTTGCGAGTGCGCAGCCAAGTGGAAGGCGCATGCGCTACTGCTAATACGTTTCGTTCGCGGAGTTATGGTTTCTATCAATATTCACGATTGCAGATTTACAAAATCGCAACTTCGGACGAAATTTAATCTTGGAGAAACATTAATGCTTCGTTTATCGCGTCTAAACAAACGATATACAAATTAAACTTTAAAAGGTTCAATGTTAGGCGTGACCAAGTGATACAAAATTCCCAAATTACCGAATCTTCAAACTTACAAATGTTCAAGTTTCTAAATTTTCAAAGTTTAAGTTTCTGAGTTCACTGTCGACAGGAAGACGCTTGTTCACGCCTGTATGCAACACAACCTGCTCTATATATCGGGATTATAAAGCAAACTTATTAATTTTCTCGGTGCAAAGCGATACTTTCCCGGTCGATTTGGCTTAACGCGTCCACAACGCAGCAAACGAGCTCCACAATTGCACGACGATTCGGATTCGCAGTCGCCACTACTAACATATCGGTTGTTTTCGTCTTATTTGCTAGAGAGTATTATGCGCCTGGTCGGCTCGGTTTCCAAGGAGCGTCGTTCGAACGGACGTTCAATAGATTCAGCAGCCTCTATCGAAAAACGGCAGAGAATAGAGACTCGAGTATTAATAGGCACCTTACGTACTATGAAGTAGAGACTTTAACGTGCACATAGAAACTGCGCTTCGTCGGGGAGGGAGCGGTGCGGTCACGGATTCCTCCCTGGCGAACGCGCCCGGACAGATAGATCGAACGAGCGAAGGAAGAGAAAGAGAAAGAGGAAGTGGAAGAAGAAACGAGAAGTAAGTACATCAGCGCATCTCGTCTGCTTTGTTTCGTTTTCGGGGCAAAAGGGAAAACGGCGCGTGGGCAGGAAGTGGGCACAGGAGAGGTGGGCAGGGGGGCAATTCAGAGATGCGGAACGGTGCGCAGCCAGACAAGATAATTAATTAATTAGTCGCTCAATTAATTAATTATTTAGACCGCTAAATTCTACGCCTTAAACTACTGATTCGGTTTCATCTCACCCGCTGAGGTAGCCTCTCGTCCGCGTTTAATATCCGGTACTCTTGCAATCTAGTCGCGGCGAGAGGCCCTCGGAGCGCGTCCAGTCCATTTGATCGGGCGAACGGCGTCTTTTGCAGAATATCGTTTTTGGCTTCTCTTCAACTTCGAATAGTCCTATTGTGACGGCGTATACTCGTGTACACAGGTCGATGCTGACAGATTTCCTTATCGTCATTTAATTCTATATTTTCTCGATACTTTGTACAACTCTTCCAACCCTCGTGTCAATAATCCAATTATTCACTATTGTTTCATTATATACTTCAAACTGCTTTATAATTTCTAAAATGTTCGCCCATCACAAGTCCTGCGAATACTCAACAGAAGTACACTACGAGTTCTTAAAGCAGTGTTACACTTATTTTCTGCAATTACGGTCCTAGATATTACTCAGACCGAAAATCGTAGAAAGTACACTTATCATTCTGAATCCTCATCTTGTGGCGAGTGTATAGCAATGTAGAATAAATTTCCTTCAGCTGTTCTTAATATCGGAACAATGTAAAAAGAGAACGAATCAGACAGCTGAGTTTTAAAATAACGAAAATATATTTGACAGACACGCATTGCCGATTATTTTTGTTGATATACGAATTGTATTATTGGCACAAGGGTTGAACTATCAGAGGGACAGTGATGATGGTACAGTAGTCGCAGAGATATATATAGCATGGTTATAAATTTCGTTGATTCGTAAACGACACCTGTTTCTTTCACGCTTGACTGGCTCGAAAGATCAGAGATGCCGATAACGAACTCGGATCGACGTTCAGTGCCGCGCAATATCAATGACCGTGTAATACTTATTCACCAAAGTGCTTTTATTTTATCCCATCACCGATAACAGTCTGTGAACGGTTAAAGTTCCAGGTATTTCAAGTACTGAACAGAATTGTCCGACATTGCAATCGAAAGCAAACACGCGTCCGACAAGTTGGTTCACGTGTTCCATAGCCAACTTAGCGGACGCGCACGGTACCGGTCGAGCGACATTTACGACCACGCTATATTTTCGCGGCAAGTATACCGAGATCGAAATCGCTCCGTGAAACCTCGGAAGAAAAAAGTCCGAACAGCGTGTTTCTCTGTCCGCGAAAAGGAAGAAAAGGAAGAGAGAAGGGAAGAAGAAATTCCGGTTGACGAGTGACAATCCGTCTAGGCATCGGTGGTCTGTGTCAGACCTCGCTGGGTCTCACCACGTGTCCTACTGGAAGTGAAGTGTGTCTCAGCCCGGCGGGTCACGTGGGACGCGGCCAGGCCGAAAGCGTAAAAAAGCCTTTTAGAAGTTCTGCTCGCCGTACATCCCGGGGAACCGGACAGCGTGTGCTCCGAGCTCGGCGGGCGAGAACTCGTCCTATGTGGCCAAGTGAGCGAACTGGCCTGGGTGGGGCGCGAACTGGTAAGGGTGGCCATACGGCGACATGTGGTACGGTACAATGTTCATGCTCGCCATCTTGTGCTCCTTTTTCCACTTCATCCGCCGATTCTGGAACCAGATCTTTATCTGACGTTCCGTCAGACAGAGGGCATGGGCGATCTCGATGCGACGCCGCCTCGTCAGGTAGCGATTGAAGTGAAACTCCTTCTCCAACTCCAGTGTTTGGTACCTGGTGTACGACGTCCTTTGTCGTTTCGTTTCGCCGTTCGCGTTCACCGTGCCTGCAATCAGAATTCTCTTATTAACACCGACACGTCAGTGATACACTTTGTTCGGATATTGTTCCATCGCTACACGTTAGACAAGGACGCGTTTAAGTGGTAGATAGCATGCTCTGGTTCTTTCGTCTCCGTCTTGACTTGACGTCATTTTCATATGCAACGTAGCCCTTGTTTTTACCGCGTATCATTATGCTCGGTGCACATATTCTTCCTCGAAAATAAGAAGCAAACGTTTGAAGACATAAAAACGTTTATTACCGAATTCCCAAGGTTTGAAATGCTCAGTTCATAACACAACCCCATTAAAATATCCAATCGACATGCAACCGGATCTACGTGAAATTAGGTTCCGAGGCGTATAAACCGGCTAGACCTATTAGCAAATTGATTGGACGCGCGCAAGAACGATCAAGGGGGGTAGAGAAAAAATATACAAGACCGTGAACCGTTGAACATGGCGGCCATACGAGATACGGTACCCGAGCAGGGTAGGAAAAATGGGAAAAAGGGCGATCAAAGGCACACGGTCCATAATAGCAGGGGCTTAGTCGTGTAACGCTTCGCGAGTTCGTTAATTATTTCAACGAGTCCCGCGGTTAAATGCATCGACCGTTGCTACTGGATCGCGAAACTGTTCAGTTGGCAGCTGTTTTACCTATTTGCTCAGCACGCTCGAGCCATAAATAATTTTGCAACGCTGTTATTACGATACTCCGCCTGTTACACCTATCTCCTCCGCGTTGCAAAAGCCGTGACTATCTGGTAAATGAATAGCTCGGCCAACGAGCATCGGGAGAAATCTCGAGGCCGCCTTTAAATACCAATAACCTGTTACTTATGCGTTTCCAGCTGCGCGATTGCTACTATACGCTAAAACACTCTGATTTACTCGTTACGCCTTAATATTCCAATTACATACCGTATTGCCACGTTATACTTTCATTTTATTACCAAATGGAGAATCAATTTTACAACCCGACATTATCAATTTAATAAATTATAGACATTTCGTTTGAGTCTGTTTATCTTTCAACGATCGTAGACGTAGAGCAGGTACAGAGATTTAGAGGTGTAGAGATTTAAGCAGTTTTGATGTTTATAGGAAGTTGAAAATGTAGAGGAAATTGCAGATAGGTGGATCTGGAGATGTAGGAGCTTAGGTTTATACAATGGGATTATAGGAATCGTATGAATCTAGGTTTATGGAGACCAAGGGATCTAGGAACTTAGCCTCGTAGAAATCTACATTCGTGGAGATCTAGTTTTATAAAGTTTCAGACTCATAAAGAATTAGAGTTGTAGGGATCTAGTATTATAGGTATCTAGGTTTATAGAGACCTGGTCTTATAGACATTTAAGTTCATACCAATCTGGGCTAATAAGGTTATAGGGATCTAACTTTGTGGACATCCAAAGACCCATGTTTATAGTGTTCCATACTTATAGATTCAGAATTCGTTGGTACCTATTATTGGTAATCTTTTCATTCAATTGGCCACACATGAATCTGGGCTTACATCTATTTTCACTCCACAATTTGAGTACTCAGATCATAGATATCTATAGATCTAGATATAGCACTCGTAGAAAACTATGCTTGCAGTGATACTTAACAAGTAAAAAATACAGGCTTTCACATAATACCAAGCACCTGTACCACGTAAACCAATGTTATAAATTGCTATCTGACACTTTGTATACGAAGAATTAATTACACACAGATCACGGAACAAATTGTAATTGATAAGATAAGAATTTTGCTTACGAGTGGTCCGATATCCAAGACAGATCGTAATTTCTTTTTTTCTGGATGGGTAAAATCGAACGCGGTATCGGGAGTTTTCGATCGATCGAGCAGGTGCGAGGTGAGCCAAGGGTCGAGACTCCGGCATGATCATAGATCCATGTCGATGCGGATATTAAAGAGTCCGGCTCATTTGCAGCAATAATGAAAGTGCTATTAATAGCGTTTCAAGAGGGAGAGTTGAATGTGGATTGCTCAGGGACAGCGCTCCGAGTCTAACTCTGTATGCGAAAACTAGCTTTTCGTTAGAGAAAGAGAATACATTGTACAAGGCAGTAGAAAGTGTTCTTGTTCGAAATTCTGTACATGTGAAGTAATTGGAATGATTTAGACGAGGTTTGTAATTATGTTTCTTTACGAAACGTCAGTATTGCGATAACGCGAGCGCGTTCTTTAGAAAGGATGTTAATGGTCCAAAGAATGAAACTATAGCTGCGTTTATGTTCTGTACGGTTAAAAAAAGCGTTCACTTACGTTTCACAATACATGTATTTTATTATGTACATTATTTTGTATGAGATAACACAATTTTTATAATTGTTCCTTTAGAAAGTCAGTTCCTTATTGTTTTGTATAACTACCCCTGAATTTTTGATGGAATATTAGACAAGTATTTTATATCAGTTTCATAAATGGTTTCCTACAATGATTTGTCTGAACCTATGCTTACAACACCAGACTGTAGCGTTAGAAAATTCAAACAACAAGGACAATATTATTCACGATGAATATACAATATCCTACACTACATCGAGTTTTAAAAATTATGAAGCTGCAAGATGAATAATGAAAGTGCAAGTCCAAGTTATCTCGTGATCGGTCAACAACGTTTAGGCATAAAACCCGAATTAACGAGTAGCCGATGATTGTGTTAATTGCCTATATAACAGCGTGTCCGATAAACATCGGAAAAATAAATTTTCCTCAGACGATGAAGGATCTGCATGGTAGTCGCGATCTTCATCGAGCTGAAAATCACTGTAGCTTGATGAGTAATGCGGCAACGAATGCGTTAAAAATGATCAAGTTACGAAGAGAAATGTGAAAAGTGAGGAAAGGGTTCGAGGAGGCAAAGTTGGAGCTTTCGGAGTGGAGGTGTCCAAGCGAAGCTTAATGACCAGACAGTCGGAGGTGCGCGTTATCACTTTCCTCCCGATGTAGCACGTCGTTGGTCTGACTTTTTAATAAATAGTGGGCCGGCTGTCTGGCTGGTCCAGGCCCGCATATCGTTTATCCGGCACACCTAGCCGTTTTGTAACGGCCGAACGGAATTCCTTTTTCTGGCTGGCTCATTATTATACGACAGTCGAACGCGCGAACTAAGCCGGCACGCGTACCGAACGTTGCCCAAGGGATCGAGCGTGCTCGATCGTCCTCCCGTATCCTCTTTGTGGATCCTTTCCGGTGATTAATTGCTATCCGTGTACCGCTGACGTCGATACAACCTATGCCACGGCGAGGGAACAATCCTGAATCGAGCTGCTTCGTTCCTGACGACGGACGTCTCGATCCTTTTTATCGTATTTTTCAACATTTTTTACGTAAGGTTATGCATTCCCTTCGGTGACAACTTTCACGCGTACACTCCAAGTTTTATCTGATTATTTTATCAAAATCCTGCGTGGTTGGAGTGCGTATCAGTTCATAAACCATTGTTTGTAATACTTGAAATTTCAGTGAGAATAGGGAGAAATATATTTTAACGTGAATTGTATAATGTTACAGTGTTGTGAGATATAATGATCATTCAACGATAGAAGCTTGAAGAGTGAGAGTAGGGGATGAGCATAGGGGACGAAGCGCATTACGCAAGTGATACATAGAGGTACGAATAGTAGGATCAAAATTTAGAAATATAAAAGCATGGAAATTTGCGAACATGGTACTCTATAAATTTAGAAATTGAATACTTGGAAATTTGAGAGTTGAAAAATTGAAATTAATGAGTACCTAAAAACTTGAGTGTTTAAAATTATTAAACTTGAGGAATACTAAAATCTGAAAATCTAAAAATTTGAAAGTTGAATATTCAGAAATGTTATAAATTGTAAATTCTGCAACTTGGAAGCTATAACTCAAATTTCAAGAAGTCCAAAAATAAAAGAATGAAATTTGTAGAAAATTTAAAAATCGTGTAAAGATAAATCTCGAGCACGTACAGAAGACCTCGAACGAAGGAGGAAAAGCTAAACGGAAGCATAATAAATTCAACGCATAATTTCTGGATATGTTTCCAAGCTCTCATCATTAATCTTAAATTTCACACTGCGTGGAACGTGTTAAAAATGAAATTGGCAACGTTACAAATGTCGTGTTACAATTGGACCTCCTAGACGTTTGATTTATACATTTTGTCAAGCGCTGTTAAACCAACAAGAACTTTTACAAAAATCCCACTACCCGAGTGTACACGTTGAATCTCGATATTCGAAAATCTTTTATACGTATGATTTCATAGTACCTCTATTAATAATTTAAGAAACATAGTGAAACTTCTATCTGACATTTCTGAAGAGATCTATTGAACTGGCCGTAAATGATAAATGCAGGGAAACCATAGATGCGTGAACGTTGAGACGATGAACATTTGAGATTGGATCACATTAACGATACACGTGAAAAATTATTCGGGGAACCATTTAATGTTTCATTTTACATAGAGACGTCATATGTTCTTATATACACAGACATTGCTGCGTTTGTAAATGTTCTTTTATGTACAGAGTCATCTCTATATTCTTATATACTCAGAACATTACTATACTCCACTATATTTATACAGGGACATCACTATATTCTTATATACTCAGAGACATTGCCATACTCGACTACATGTATACAGAGACATCGATATATTCCTATATACACATAGACATTGCTATGTTCCTTTATTATACACAGACATCGTCATGTTTCTATACAGTGTGGAAAGACACTGACTCACTCCTTTATATATGGAGACATGGCTATAGCCTTACACATATTGTATAACCTTACATGTTATGCACATATATGTTCACTGACAATGACGTACTATACATGGATACTGTTACATACACAGAGTCATAAGGATATGAGGATATAGCGAAATAAGAATGTTGGGGTAAGACGAAAAATTGGGGATGTAGAAATATTTGATATGTAGGAAGCTGAGGACATGGAGATATATTTTCTAGAGATGTAGAAATGCATTTGGAAATACATAGATGTGGGATTATAAGCATTTCAGATTTTAGAGATATGGGAATGTAGATGTGTGGAGATATGTAGTTAGGATTTTAGAGATGTGATGATGTAGGTGTACTATATGAATCTGAGATTATACTTGTATATTGGGGTTGTAAAGATATGGGAATGTAACGATAGTTATACAAATAGAATTCTACGGAAATGAAGACCTGCGAGGTTGGAAGTTATTGAAGAATAAAGAGATCTAAGAATCTATGAGTCTAGAAATGTAGCGAAGGAGGAATATAAGTCCAAAGTCCCATCCTATAACGAGAACGTAGCGTATCGGAAAAGAGGAGGCAGAAATTGAGTCGCGATCGAAGAAACCGTTCTACGTCAGTATGAACGTACGGTAACACGATAACGAGAGAAAAAGGAGAACGACATCCGTTTTCCGCGTTCCAAAAGGAAGAAACGTCGATCGCGGGAGCGAAACAACGAAACTCGCCCCGACTTTCACCGGGCACCGCATTCTTCCCGTGCAGCCCGGTACGGTGGTGCATCGACGTTGACAAGACACGGACAGCGATTAATCATCGCGTCAGCCAAGAAAGAAAGAAACTTTCGGCTCGGAGGCCGTGTATTCGAGTCACGAGTGGCCGCCAGTTCGGCCACTCGCGTATCTTTATCACCGGCCTGATAATGGATCATTATCCGTGGCGTCCTTTTGTTCGTTCTCTGGAACAAACCGGGTCGAAACGCGAATCCATGAACGCATTCACGGATTATTCAAAAGGTAGCAGCCCTCGTACGGTGGGTTTTGTTGTTGCGAATCCTTGGTCGTGGCATTCTTTCAACGTTGCTCGATGCGACGTCGACGAAACGCCGTGGATACCCATTAATCATCCGCTCGGACGATTTAGAAAAAGCATTTGTGTCCTTCTCGATGACAGACCGTATATAGCGGCCGCACGTTCTCCTACTAATAGTTTGATCCGTGTTTACCGCGCTCCGCTGCGATTAAGTGCGATACCTTTTTCGATTGACACTCTGTCCGAGTTCCTTTATGCGCTTCGCTCGAGTGACATGTGCTTTTGCTTGCTACTAACTCTTTTTCGGTACAGTACTTTTATACTGTTTTTGTTGTTGCGGTGACTTAACGCGTGATAATGCGCGATGATTTAATTCATGGTAATTTAACTTGTGGCAGTGTCATCTAATTATCCTACTGATCACATAACTTACGGTACAGCGCGGGGAAGTATACACGTGTCGATTTGATGTGCAGCGAATCTGACGCACGGCGACTCTAACATGTATTCTAACGTATGACGATATAATGGCGATCTGTGACGATGGGATGTTTAGCCATACATTGCGATGGAGTGGTGATGCAACGCGTGACAACTGTATGGTAATTCTAACACATGGTGATCTAATATGTAGCAATTTTAACGCATGGTAATCTAACTGAAGAATTCTAACTAGAATTGTTATATAATATATAGCATTGTTGCTATGTAACATATAGCAACCTTAACATAACGATCACTAGCAAACATGATGATCTAACATACAGCAATCCCAACGCCTGGTGGTCTAACATGTAGCAATTTTAACGCATGGTAATCTAACTGAAGAATTCTAACTGGAATTGTTATATAACATATAGCATTGTTGCTATGTAACATATAGCAACCCTAACATAACGATCACTAGCAAACATGGTGATCTAACATACAGCAATCCTAACGCATGGTGATCTAACATGTAGCAATTCGAACTCTAATTCTGACTACCACAAATTGAACCAGTGAAGACCTACACGTGGACATGCAAATACATTCAACATCTAACTATAGCAAATTTAAGGTGTGGTGATTTATCACACAATAACTGAAGGTAGTAATCCATCGCGTGGCAATTCTAATGCGTACCGATTATAATGTATCATCCAACATGTAATTATTCTAACGCGTTCAAATTATAACTCCGGCAAATTAAACTTGTGATGACCTACCATGTACTAACTCTAATGCGTAGTAATCTACCACTTAATAGCTCTAACGTGTGGTAATCTGCCATGTAATAATTCAAATGCGTAGCGATTCTAATGCATGGTAGTTTAGAGTGCAGCGATTCTAACGTACTCAAATTCTAATTGTAGCAAAATAAACGCGTAGTGATTTATCATATAGCAGCTCTAGCATGTGGTAATCTACCACGTAATAATTCTAATGCATAGCGATTCTGACGCGTGATAATCTAACGCGTGGCGATTCTCACACATTGTAGTAGGAAGAGTGGTAATACAACGCTTGGTAAACTACCACGTAGTAATTCTAACGCGTAGCTATTCTCACGCGTGGTAATCTACCACGTAATAATTCTAATGCGTAGCGATTCTAATGCGTGGTAATCTAACGCGTAGCAATTCTCACACACTATAGTGGTAAGAGTGGTAATACAACACGTGGTAATCCAGCACGTAGTAATTCTAACGCGTAGCTATTCTCACGCATGGTAATTTACCACGTAGTAATTCTAACGCGTAGCGATTCTATCGCGTGGTAATCTGACGCGTAGTAATTCTCACGCACTGCAGTAGTAAGAGTAGAAATACAACGCGTGGTAATTTACCACGTAATAATTCTAACGCGTAGCTATTCTCACGCGTGGTAATCTACCACGTAGTAATTCTAACGCGTAGCGATTCTATCGCGTGGTAATCTAACGCGTAGTAATTCTCACGCACTGCAGTAGTAAGAGTAGAAATACAACGCGTGGTAATTTACCACGTAATAATTCTAACGCGTAGCTATTCTCACGCGTGGTGGTCTACCACGTAGTAATTCTAATGCGTAGCGATTCTAACGCGTGGTAATCTACCACGTAGCAATTCTAATGCGTAGCGATTCTAACGCGTGGTAATCTAACGCGTAGCAATTCTCACACGTTGTAGTAGTAAGAGTGGCAATACAACGCGTGGTAATTTACCACGTAATAATTCTAACGCGTAGCGATTCTAACGCACCGCAATAGTAAGAGTGGCAATACAACGCGTGGTAAGTTACCGCTTAATAATTCTACCATACAATCCAACTTAGCGATGTCAAACGCATAGAAATTCTACCTCGTTCAAATCTCTACTCTTCGACATCTCGAAATTCTTGCCAGTCAAAAATAGAAAGCACCCTTTTACCCATAGAACACTTTATTCCCCATCGTCGAGAAAAGTGGAAGAACCGAAAACACGAATAGGATTTCCCCGTACATTTCTCGTCTTATTTTTTGTCTGTCGCCGAGATAGCGGCATCAAAAATAACCGCAGAAGATTGAGTAGTCCGTTAGAATCTCGACGATAATTGAACAGGTGCGAGAACGAGCGACAGCTAATCGACTGGACGATTGTAAATTCGCACGGTGAATCGCGATCATCAAATGTTTTGTATCTTCAGCAATTAGGGACACGCGTACCCTTATTTTCCTTTCTTCCGCGACAGAGGAAGCGTTATCGTAATTAGAGAAAAGCTGGCTGACGAAACAACATTTTATTATGTGTTGCCTTCGTGCAAGTCTGTTATTAACAGTCGAGATCTTGCGATATAGAAATGTAGAAGATCAAACGCATCAACGTGCAATCAGTTTTTTCCTGCAATTACTTCCTCTTCAAATGCTGCAAGTATTATTTTTTTGCGGCGTGCTGGACTGATACGAACAATTTAATGTTTTTCACACCCATTTTCATTATACATCTTGCACCTGAAATGATCTCTAACACCTGTTTTAATTATAATGATTTATTCATTTATACTGTTTAATTAGCTCGTTTACATATTGTAAAATTGCATTATTTATTTATGTCCTCTATACATAAGATATGGAAAGCAGAGTATAAAATGATTCTTCTGCAAACAGAGATTTTTAGGGTCTGTTAAATTAAATTGGAAAATTAAGTGAAACTTTACAATGATACTACAGCGATGAAAGAACTCAAACCTAACATTTAAAGCAAAATATTAATCATGTAAAATGTGAGCACCTTGCACTGAAACACCCTGTATATACATACAAAGCTCCAAATACAAACTTCCTAAAAATTTTTCCAAAATATATGTACATATATAATTATAACTATTTGTATGTGTTCACATGACTGTTCAGAAAATTGAAGAAAAGTCGCCATGTTCTATGAGCAAACCGTTAAAAATAATATTCAGGATTTAAATTTAATGCACGACGTGTCAACGATATTCGAGAAAGATTTTTATGAAAAGAAGAAGATGGAAACCTTCTTACAACAAAATATACGAGCCGTCAACGGTGTGTGTCTTAAGAGTAACAACAGCTGCGATCGTTCGCTTTTGTGTTTCGTTACGTGTCCAGATAGTTTACCATAAAGAAAAGAAAAGGGGGAAGCAGCAATGAAACTATGTTTATGATATCAACATGCTCCTGATTTGTGTAATCGAAATAATAATTTTCACGCTGATAATCCAAAACGTTATTAAAGTTCTATATAAAAACTCCAAAAATAAAATGGTAATAGTGTGGATTTTTTGGTAAATATATTAATGACTTTTTAGTAGATAATGTAGCCTTTTTAGTAGGTATTGTATATTGTAAGTACTGATGTAGATTTCGTAGAAAATATTTAATGGAGATTTTCTAATAGATACACTAACTTAGACTTTCTCAATAAATACGACAATGTAGATTTTATAGCAGATACACTAATGGAAATTTTTTAATAGATACACTAACTTAGACTTTCTCAATAAATACGACAATGTAGATTTTATAGCAGATACACTAATGGAAATTTTTTAATAGGTACACTAATGTAGATTTTCTCAGTAGAAGCATCAATGTAGATTTTATAGCAGATATATTAATGCAGATTTTTTAATAGATACACTAATGCAAACTTTCTCAGTAAATATATCAATGCAGATTTTCCTGCAGATATATTATTGCAGATTTCATAGTAGATATAAGAAAGTAGACTTTCTCGTGGATATATTAACGTAGATTCCATAGTAGATATAACAATATAGATTTACTGATAAATATGTCCTCATTTGAGAATCAAGAAGCTTTGTTCAGAAAATAATTGCGAGTATTAATTCTTTGATATTTCTTGTTACGGTATTTAAAATTTCTTGTTCTTCGAAGTGAACGATTTTAACAATGCTGTTCTTGAAAAGAGCTATTTTTAATGGTGAGACAACAGGTGTACGATTTATCAAAAATAAATATTCTATGTTAGGTTGCTAGAAACAGAACCATTTGTTTGAAATGTTTAAAATTGTTAACTTGTAAAAATTTCTGCATTTCTGATAAGATTCAGTCGAAAAAATTAGAATTCTACTGATAACAGGTAGTAAAATATTCCTCCTATGAAAATTCTAGGTTAGCTCGTAACTTGAAAACCGATTCTAGACACGAAGCTCTTAAAATTATCTTCTGAAACATGTACTTAAACTGGAGAAACGTAAAACATTTTTTAAACATACACCTAAGTACTAAATTCAAGAAAATCCCCAAACCATAACCACCACCGAATGTTCCTCATATCTCCAAGACAATTCACCGAAGCGAGAATAACGAATGATACCGAATAACGTTGAATACTCACGTTGCACCTGCTTGAATTTCTAAACATCTCTAATTTCTCATTTTAACACTAAACCTATGAAAATGATCGTTCAACAAGTTTCTTATCTTTAATTACAAACTTTGTTAAGGACCTTTTCCTGAAATCCGTGTTGAGTCTCATCAAGATAAAGAATTAATGTGCACACTCATTGTTTTTACACTACGTTTATTTTTCAACCTCACTTTTAATTTGAAAGTTTAGCTGGTAGATTTAAGATAGTCTAATTTTGCTTCCATCTGCACTATCTTTTACCTTTCATTCACTGCTTGTACGATCCGGCAAATCTAATTAATAACCTAAATCTACTTTATTCAACAAGTTTATGGGTTTATGGGACACTTCAAAATGACGCATCTTAGGTCCCTCATTTCAGATTACAAAAATTCATCTCATTTTTTATTTAAAAGTAACATCAGACTGATGTGATTCTAATGTCGAGTAGTCCTGTACCTCTGTACCTTTCTACTATCCTCAGAATATATCCTCAATTCATATGCTTGAACCTTAACAAGTTTATTAACGAAGGTTTAATAACAGGTTTACTAACGAAGGTTTAATAACAGGTTTACTAGCGAAGGTTTAATAACAGGTTTATCAACGAAGATTTAACAACAGGTTCATTAACGAAGATTCAACAAGTTCAATAACAAATAGTAAATTAACGAAGAATCGTCACGGTAGTCTCAAACATCTAAGCTCGAGAGGTCCAGTGCATCGAGCAAAGCCCGTAAAGAAATCCGGTGCCTAATAATAATTTCCAGAGCAGCATTATTTTCCGTCGGTTAGCAGGGGATCGTGGTCTGGTAAAAATGTTTGACATCCCTGGCACGGTGGCAGAAAGGAGGTGGAGGAAAGAGAAACGACAGGGTCAGCGAGTCGCATAGCTGTCGGTGCTGTTAAGACACCGAGGGCGACCGGTGTAGAATGAAAGACTGCGCTAAGCGCAGGCCCGTGTCGTGTCAGGCATCTCGGTGTCACCTCGTGTCGTCTAACGTTTTCGTGGCTGGCTCTTAATAGAATGGCCCGCTTCTCGAATCGTGTGTGTATTCGCACCGAGCACAGCCTGTGTACCGAACGTGTCACCGACTGCCTGTCCGGAGACCATTTCTGACCGGCTGACTGACAGACCGCCTGCTTCAGCGTCACCGGGATAACCTACCCTCTTCTGCGTTATTCTTCGTGTCTAGTGCTTTCTTTCTATCGTTGGACTCGGATTTCGCTGCTTATTTTACGATCATGATCGGCGATTGTTTACTGAGGGGTCGCTTGCGAAATTAACGAAAGGGGGTTTATCTGGGGATGGGTGGAAGAAAGTGAGAAGGGTGAGGTTTTAAGTGCATAGGTGGAGTATCAGGGTGGAGGTAAAAATTGGGATTGGAGGAAAATATGGGGTAAGCTGGGGAACTTGGGTTTTCACGTCTTTATATTTGGAAATTTATATCTCTCTGAATTGTCATATCTATAGCTCTTAAATTTGTGAATGTTCCATTTGAAGTTCTGCATAACTCTTTCAAATCCCACCTTCGAAGTTCTGACCCTCCAAGTTCTCAAATTTACAGCTCTCTGAATTTTCAAGCTTATAACTCTTTAAATTTCCAACCCTTCAAATCGACATTCTAAGTATTCAACGTTGCGAATTTTCAACCCCTCAAACCTTTAAATACCAATCCTCTCAAGCCTCCTTTTCAATATTTAGCTCTCCGACCAACTCCAATTCCACCTATACCATAAATTATTTAAATCTCCAATTCATTCAAAGCTTCAAATTATTCGAAAGTCCAGCTTCAATCCTAATTTCCTAAATTTCCAAACTCCCTCAAGTTTTCAACTCCCCAAACATTCCCCAAATTCCCAAAATCACACAAATTTCTAAATTCACCCCTACCGAAATCCCCAAGCGTTCCAAAGAATCCAAAGACTATTAAGTTAGAAAACGAGAATGCGCGTTGATCGGTCAGTCCGCAAAGCAAGGAATAATCTCGACGGACGTGGAATTAATCGGTTTCGTTGTCGGGATATCGGCGAAGGCGCGAGCAACTGGTGAACTGGCGAGCGGAATCGCTCGATTAAGCTAGCCAGACAGAATCGGAATCTGTCGCTTTGAAATGACTGCGTGTCGCGTTCCAACGGCTACAAAGAACACTGCACGATTGCGTGGTCTGTAGTTCCAGTCGACAGCGGATTCTACAAACGTATATTTAGAACCAACCCCTCTCCGCGCATCCGAGTGTTTATCTGATAGCAGGGCTGCAGATATCAACCGTTTCCATCTGCTCGATCGATCGAGGAATTCCAAAGAAAATAATGACACATCCGGTCATTCGCGACTTAATCGTCACGAGATACTTTGAAACCGATAGAAATTCTCTTCCTGTACAGTTGGGTCATCTTTCAATTCTATTTGATGTTATAAGATGTACATTGGTCGATACATTAAATTAGACCCGATCAGGTGACATCATACATGTTTATGCGAAACTATTGTGTGAGTCATTTGTGCTGTTCACTAGGTTTCTTTAATTTTTTTAGGTAGCTGTATTTCATTGTTTTTCATTTTCTTTTTTACGTGAATATTTCTACGCTACTTCTTTTTAATTCTTCTCTTCGATTCTTTCTTTCGATCATTATTATATTTGATGCAAACAAAATTCTTCTCTGAAATTTATTAATTTAAATCACTTCATATATAAAATTAAATTCATGTTTAATTAGATTCATTATTTTCAGCTTAACTTAAATTCATTTTGCAAGAGCTTGATATATTCATATATATCTTAATTTTATATATAGCTTCATGTATCTTAATTTATCAATGAAATTGTACATTTATATACATTATGTACACACGTATAAAAGTCGTGCTAAAAGATTTGCATCCAAAGAGGGAAAATAAACGCAGGAAGTTAGAATTGAAGGAAGTGACTCAATATCATAAAGCAAGAGGTAAAGGGCCATTTTTCTGCGCCTAAGACAAACGCATCTAGCTGTTTTTATTTTCCTGAATCATGAACGGTTGAAAGCGGGACCATACCGAGAAATACTGCGCATTCCTAAAGCGTACACAAAAAATACTCAGCTCACGAGATTGCACGATGCAAGAGATGCTTTGCATTTCATTAAACGGAGACCTCCCCGTGGAATGTACGGAAAGAATGTCGTGGAACTTGGCCTTTAGGCGGAGAATCAACTTTCAGCGGAAAAAAATGGAACCGAGAAGAAGGCACAGATGATAAGTTGCAAACCACTTGGTAGTTGCCTCCATTTTCTCGAAGCTCGGTAGCAATTACTGTTTAATGGAGGGCAGCTTATTTGCCTGAATTATCGTTGTTAGCTGGGTACCGCATTATCGGTACTCAATGTGGTTTGTGTTATCGGTGCTTAACATGAATCGTATTATCGATTTTTGTTTTATCCTTGATTAAACTGATACGCTGTGGAAGCTAATCGTGACATTTGCTAATAGTAAGTTTGTTAAACTTATTGGAGTATAATTGCCTTTGATATGCAACTGTTAGGTTAGGTTTGGTGTGATGTTAGAGGAGGATGTTTTACTAAAAACATGTTGTCGTTTGTCAGGTTTGGTATGATTTTACAGAAGACTGTTTTATTGAAAACCTCACGTGAACGACATGTGTTATTAATATTTTAAATGTTCCTAATTTCAGAGGATGTTTTACTAAAAACCTCACATGAATGATGCTATCGTTTGTCAGGTTTGGTATGATTTTACAGAAGACTGTTTAATTAAAAATCTCACATGAATGACATGTATTATCAGTGTTTTAAATGTTCTTAATTTTACAGACTGTTTTATTAAAAACCTCATATGAGTGACATATGTTATGAATATTTTAAATGTCCCTAATTTTAGAGGATGTTTTACTAAAAACTTCACATGAATGACATGTGTCATCAATGTTTTAAATGTTCCTAATTTTGATTGGCAATTTTGATACGAGCATAGAAATCATATGTGACTTCATAAACACATGTGTTTCCAGAGCAGTGTATTTACAGTATCTTGCTCAGAAAAGCTTATAGAACTTGGTTGAAAATGATAGTTTTTTGGTAAAATAAATTTAAAAATGGAGAAGAGTTTTAATCCCGTTAGAGTATAATAAATCGTTGTTCGAATAGTCGACTAGTTGTTTATCAACGAAAATCAAGCCTCAACACGGCGATGCCAGGGCAACAAGTATTTATAACTCTGAACAGGAATCTCAGTCCGTAGAAATTATAAATCATCAATCCTCGCTGGGGAGATTAACCAAAGAAGAAGAAGAGGAAGAAGAAGAAGAAGAAGAAGCAGTAGAAGAAGAAGAGGACGAATAATAAGAAGAAGAGTAGGTCTGAAGTACCGCGTGGCACGACGACAAAGACGATGTAAATCTAAAATCTACTCGGTCTCGACATCGTGGACCGATCCACTGAAACACATCCAGCACCGTTCAAATCCCAGCTCCCCATTGACACGGCCGACAAAAGAAGAAGAGGAGGTTCATAAATAACCCGGCCAGTTTATCGTGCCTATTATGCAATTACGATTGCATCTTTGAAGCCTAGGTGGTCCACGGCCTCAAGATCTCAGTCCAGGCCAACGAGATAATGCTTGTTAAAAAGTTGTCGTTGTTTCTTCGACTCTACGGGACTTGGTCAACTGTTTCGCTCAACTTTCACCGTTTATCTCTTTCTCCTCTATCTCTCTGTTTACTGATAACACCACCGAGGAAATCGTCGGATGAGGGAAACATTTTTTCTGTTAAAACAAACCTTTGCCATGAAAGCCTTTCCTATACAAAATGGCGATAATACCCGGTAGATGGACTACGCAAATAATACTTGTAGGTTAGGTTTACATTTATTGAAATGTTTAATAAAATCATACATCGTAAATATTATGTCGTTTATATGTTTATTCATCCTGTTCCCGGACTTTCAAGATAAACACAATCAATTTTTAGTGACATATATAGTATTTGCATGAAATCTACATCATTAAGTGTTGTTCTCCGAGTTTCTAAGTAAATTAGCTTTTAAATGCAACGATGAATATTTAAATTATTAACGACATTTACATCATGTTATTTTGTTGACTGCCACGATTTTTTCTATTTATGATCATGAAGATTGATGTTCTGCTACTTTATTGTTAATCGCACGCTTCTTGCTAATCTGATCAAATTGCTATAGCTCATATATTTTTTTTAATGTAATTACCGACTTCAGGAATACACATCTTAATAAGAAATTTGTCATAATCAACAAAATACTTTAATTCCACCGTTTCAAGCTTTTCAGCAATAAATCATTTAAAAAAAAATAAAAACCTCTATAATTTAATTTATGCAACTGAAAGATTGTTATATAAAAGAACAGAAAAAAGTGTTTGCTGAGACTGACTACCTCACTCAGACTGTCTTTGTCTTCATACAAAGTGTGGTAATTTTTCCCTAGGGAAAGATCGAGTGTCGCTTTCTTTCCGCTTAGGTTAGGTTAGGTCCCGCAATCGTTAGTCGAATAGTCACGAGTTTCGTTACGAAATCAAGGCTTATTTCGTCCCCGATAAGGAAACGTTACGTAATTGATAATTGGAGTCCGTGGTTCAAAGCTGTTTAACCGGTGCAGATGGTTTGCCATGAATGTTACGATAAAAAAAGAGGTTAGTCCGTGTTGGTAGACTGTCGTTGAGAATCTTTCCTTTAGAAATAAAAACGTTACCTAGATTTGAATCTCTGATGACGCTTTAAGCATCGCTAACGGTGTCTCTTAGTGAACAGGCTGATAGGAATGTTGACCCTAATGAAGCTACCGATTCTGTGACACTAATCGCGTGTTAATACGAAAACATTAATCGTTCTGATTAAATAGAAGTACAGATGGTCCATCTCGGAAATAGGACTAATTTTATTTTAATGTTCCACTTCGTTGAATCAGGTTTTTTAGGCAACCCATTAGCCGTCGTTAAAGAAGTGAACTATGAACTTCTTCAAACGTCATAATTTTTAACGTTTAGAAACTGTGGTTTATTAGTTAATTTTCGTACTGTCCGATCGATTAGATTGGCAGATTTGATACTAAATAAACAATGGAAAGTGTTGATTGTACTTCGATCTTGAACACGATGAAAATTTATAGATACCGCAATTGATCATATATCAAGATATTGTACAGTTTTCAACATCGGATGACGATTTCTTTCGTCAGGTGACGATGACAGGAATCGATGTTAAAATCATGATCAACCGTGCGACATTGTGCGGGCCAACTTTCAACACCCCGCATGAGACTCGTAGCTTCTATGAATGAGTAATGAGGAAAGCGACATCGGGTAGTCACATTAGGATCATCGTACAGTGGAGTGAGGTATTCGTAGGTTCCCACAATTCTGAACTCTAGAAATCAAAATTCGAAAATTCAAATATTCCATAATCTCAAAGTATCAATACTTCCCGTGTTATAGTTTCCACCTTATCCACAGAACCGACTGTACTTATCCTATTTTCCAAAGTTTGCATCTGAAGTACGTTCATACACGAGTACGTTCATTCTAAAATGAGATATGGATAGATCATGGATACCGATTAAAACCACTAAGGGTCACATCCGAGACTACCAACATGAACACTACGTAGTACCAACAGTACCATAGATCCTAGTGCAGATGGCAATGTAGAAAAAGCCCATGCTCGATTAGATCCAGAAGTGATATCTTGCGTATCTGGTATTCCACAATCAGCAGTGAAGCAGTGTTGTTCTTGGGTTTGCAAACGTGTTCGGCACGGTCCATCTATTTGTCCGATATGGCAGATTGAATAGTTTTTCGCGAAGAAAGGAGGACAGCGATGACTGGGAGGATTGAAACGGCGATTATCAGCATCTCGGTCCGTAGCTCATCTATTTCTTCAGCGTCCCATATGACGCGTTTCACGATCCGTTTGGTGGGCGAGCAAGGAGGAGCCAGGGCGACGATAGACATCAGATCGGGACACGTCGGCGACTGGCTCGTGGCCAGTGGCGCCCACGGTGTTTCGCGAAAACGCGAGCGGTTAGTGGTTACTAGGAGCCGGTCCGTGCGCAATTTAAATTTATCTAGGCATGTTTTGCGTCACTCAGCCACCATCCCGGCTGATTTGTGACCTTTCGGTGCTTTCGCAGCTGGCGGCCGATCGCGGGCCAAAGATCGCCAGTCGGCCGGCAAAATCAACGACCTGTCGACATTCCGCGACGAAGACGACGCTGTGTCCCGCTCGACGATCGGCCTGGCCGATCCGCTCTGTCGCTACGCCGTGATCCACCTGTTACCGCACGTCCTGGCCGACTCGGATCTGTCCACCGTTAAGCCCGCGCAGGAAACTCGCCGACCGGCTTCTATTTCCACTGATAAACAGCTGACGCGTTCGACCCGTAGCGCTAACTCGTGCGTTATAAATTCCGCCGGAGTAATCATTTTCACGGGGACCTGCTATTTATGAGCCGTGACGACCGCCTCAGACTCCGCTGATCAAACGCCGAAACTTGGATTTCTCTCCCTTCTTTAACTGCGGTTTCTTTTCGCCGCTCGTGAAATATTGCGAACTGCGACACGTTCGAAATTGCAACGATAACGATAATGAGTATGGGTCTCTGTATTTGATAATAGCATAGAAATAGACAGGCATTGAACTCGACACGGAAATAGAGCAATGATCTTTCATTTCTTTTTTCGTCCAATATATAAGTTCATGGAAGGATTTTTTTATTTTTCCGCAAATACCATTATCTCCCTTATTCAGATGTCAAACTCAAGTTTTCTGGTAGGCGCATTTCTACATGGCAATACATACGGAGTGGAATTTTAACTATAAAATAAATAGTAGAAACGATTGAATGTTTTATCCACGTGGTGAGAAAAATGAACATAATTAAGTAGACGAAAAGCTTGTTAAGTCCGTAATTGAAGGTTAAGAAATCAAGTTCATCTTTAATGATACGAGTAAGCGAGATCTTGTCGAGTTGCCTTCTATAGAGCAATCACGTGACTGCCAAGTATAGAGAATTTGCAGTATAATATAAAGTATATAGTCAACAAAGATCTAGTTCAGACGACGACGCTCAAGGATAAAATACTTGATGCATGAAGCACAATTATACCCGCAACTCTAATTTATTCTGTATATCTCCAAACTTTAATATGAATTAAACATAGCTGAATCACGCAAACTGGAGATGCATCAAGATCCCGGGAAGAGTGAAGGAAGCGCAGAGAGTTCAATACCTGGCGTTGGAATCATGCTAGGGAGACTACGTCCTGCAATCTTATTCCGATAATCTCCATTTCAGTGAATCAGCACAAACGAATGAACTGCAGGCATACGGGTATATAGCATTTTAGAGATATAGAGTTGGAGATGATACCCGGAGATTATTTTTAGGTAATAGATTTAGAACGATGGGGCGATAGGAAATATAGTGATGTGGAAGTATAGGGATTTGGATGTATATGAAACTGTGAATGTGGTAATTTGTGGATACAGAAATTTGTTAATACAAAAATTTAAGGATATATGGACCTGAGAGTGCAAGATACAAGGCACGTGATTTGAGTGCAAGATACAAGACCTGACTTGAAGATACAAGGGGACCTTAGGATTTTAGGATATAAGGATTTGATGTAAGGATTTGTAGTCAGGGGATATAGGGACCTAGCGATCTGTGAATATAAGGATCTGTAAATCTAAAAATCTGTAGATGTACGAATTTGTGGACATAAAGATTTGAAGATGTAAAAGGGATTGGGAGACTTGAAGATTTGAAAATATAGTGAAGTAGAGGTATAGAAAATTGGGAATATAGAGCTGTATGGAAAGCTGGAAGTTATGAATCCCGAGTCAACGTACCAATAAACTTCATTGATGAATGCTCAGTACTGTTCCTCATTCCTCCAGCTCGAATAGCCTAACTCCAGATCCAGTTCTGTGACGTTTCATGAACTAATACAACGCAGCTCCTCATTTTTTCCCGGGCGACTATAAATTTTCTTACCGCAGCAGAGCGAGGTTCGCGCTAGCTGTCATAGCATCTCAACGAAGGAATTTCTTTCATAGAAAGACCGCTATAGTCAAATCAGATCGCTGCTGTTGCGGCGCTGGCCGCGTGGAACGGACAGTTATAAATAGATTCAAAAACTATTGCTTTTCAATCCGCGTGGCGTGGCGAGAGGTACCCCGAGAGGCGGGTTAAAACGAACGAAAGAACGAGCGAGGGGTTGAAGAAGGAAACGAAGCGATCCACTGTGAACGTGGAAAGAGAGGAAGAGAGCGAGAGAGAGAGAAACGACTATGGGTTCTCTCCGGTGAAGCTTTTATGCCGAAGTTTGCGAGCCGACCGCCTCGTGGATCATTTGTTATCTTCCACGAGAAAGCTCCCCGACGCAAATAGGTTTGTTTCTGGCCGCTTTAAACGCTTCACAATAATCCACACGAACCCAAATTCAATTAACGCCTCGTCGTTCCCGTTCCCCCCAACCCCGCCCTCTTCGAACACCAACGTCCTCTAACGCTCCCCACCATTTCTGCACTTTGTACCCGTTGACAGCCAACGAAAGTCGCGTACTTCTTCTTTCGTCTCTGTTTTATGCGCGGCCATGGACCACGCTGGAATATTGACGTACGTGCCTGGAACACCCGATGACCTTGAACATTTGCATTTCCTTCCAGACAGGACATGATCCACCTCGTTGCGAGCAAGTTTACGTAATTTGTAAACTTTTGCGCTGTCTCGATTGCTTAGCCGGCTCTTCTTATATTGCTACTTTCCCTTGGCGCTTATGCTACGCCCACTTGCGTATAGTGACATTAATCTTAGTTTCGAGAACTTGTTCAGTCTACTATATTATTATAGTAGCCTCGTTTCATTGAAAATATTAGTGCTAAAATTTAGTACAAATACAAGGAGTACGGAAATATTATTTAGAGACATATTCTACAGGGACTCTTTTTATGACCAGGTATATTTGAGACCTAGTGTTACATGGATACAGGAACATACGTGACACACGCATACCCCCTGAAAAAATAAGTTGAACGAAACACAAGAGAGGACAGGAGTAAGATGGCGATGGAGTAGGGTGAGGAGAAGAGCATTCGTAGATGGGGAGAAACGGAACAGGATTGAGGAAGAATGGGGAGTAGTGGGTACGCGTCTCCATCCATCAGGCAACGGTCCGATCGGTCGACACACGCGACTCGAACCTACGGACAACCTCCGAATGCATTATCTGCCGTTCCCGGTGCCCGGCTATCCTCCGAGTCGATGCCTTTTCGATAATCAGAGCGTTTAGGGCTGTTTATGCATTCGTCGGATAACGTATGGCTTGCCGCGAGACCGATACTGATGTCACTGTTCTTGCCTTTCAATGCTCCATTCCCTCACCGCCTGCCATTATACATACATCCTGGACGCTTTCGATGTCCTCGATCTTTTCGATGGATCATGAGTGAAAGTTTAAATATCTACTCGGCCATTTAACCGTGCTCTTTTAGCAAAATTTTCTTTCGGAACTTTTGGTTTCTCGTTTAATTTCGTTTATGGTTTGAATACAATATGGATAATTTTGAAAGGAATTGTCATAGTTTTTGGGTTTCCTTGAAAGGAGGTTATGAAGTCTGATGTGTTATCTTTGAGTTCCATGATTGATAGTTATGCAAAGTATTAGTATAGGTACTGGTTATTAGCAATGCTATTGATAGTGGTATTAGTCTATACCACTGTGATCTATGATGTCATTATTGATAGTAGTATTAGAACAATTAGTTAATAACTGCTATTGATATCCGAGAACTCGGTATTACTGCTGTTGACTAAACATAACCTCAATCCTACAACACCTACTGCAGCATTCTACCTGCTTAACCCCGTGTCCATGATCTCAGCAATATTAATGATCCGACTGAGCAAATAATATTACAATCGCTGAACTTGAAATTTAACTGTATCGCAGACTCTTCGCACTTATCCGCGATAAGTTGAGTTACGACGGTGATCTCATGAGACAAGGGGTTAAAGACCCCGGCAAATTATAGGTTCTACTAAACGTCCGATCTCTAAACGATTCAGTATCCCGTTCAAGTCTTTATTCATTGCGATCCGAGAAACGGAAGAGGCCGAACATCGGCAGAGTCAGCAAAGGCAACGGTACACGGGGTCAATAACAAATTTTCAACAATTAATCGACAATAATCTCTCGAACGGGCAGATTGGTCGGCTCCTCGTGAACGATACCGACATTCTATAAATGCACGAGCTTGATCGTGTGCGTGTACCCATAGAGAGGCGCGCACACGATTTCAGACAGCGTTCCTGCCGCGAGAAAATTAATGACTTGCCTTCAACGGGAACAATACAGTCAGCTGCGACTCTTTACGTGTCTGGCGAGTACGCGGCGATGCTTAGGCCGTCTAAGGTCGAACAAAAACACACAAACGAACGGGTGACGCGTGTGCGTTGGATCGATTTATGCCCGACGGTCCTCGGAGCTAGCCCAAGAATGCGAATGTATAATTTTCATACGGTTTTTCGCCCGACGCGCCGTTAGAACGCTTTAATCCGCTCCGACGACGGTGCGCCGGTTTGGCGCGAGCGCCGACCAAGTCGCGCGCAATTTGCCACAGTTTCGCTGGATTATCGTGCCTCCTGCACTCTCCTCTTCGCTGTTACATTGTTGGCCGTTCACGACACACTTCCGGCCTTCTGATTTAGCGATACTGTATTTTCGGGCTGCCTCTTGCGCGCTAGCCAAAGCAAACTTTCTGAATATTGCGAGTTTCAGCTACGTGAGATATTCTCAATTATAATTTGTATTTCTGCTCTCTTATTTATTGCTTCTTTGAAATGATTTTCTACGGTCATTCGTTCTAAAGGTGCCGTGATTTTGGCGTGTACAATATCGTGTTTGTTAGTTATCGTTCTACAGTGGGATCTCAGAATGGTACACGATCAACGTGAGTATCCAAGTAATGATTTATGCTCTGTTTGTAAAATATGGTGGAAAAAGTATGAAGTGTACTGCCCAGAGAATTTCGACACTGCTCTTGTTGGACATCTTGTATATTATATGCAAGGAGGTTTACCCAAAAGTTTCATAATTTAATGACATGTTATGTTGTGTACTTTTGTTCTTTGAGTTAAAAAAATTAACCTTCAGCGTACAAAATTAAAATTGCAATTAAATGTGCAACCAAAGTGCGACACATAAGGCAAGAAGTTAACTCCGTGCATCTTCTAAGACACTTCCATAGTTTGTAAAGTTGAACACATGCTAAGTTTGAGAGGGACGCCATTTTACGGAGCACACGTGTGACTGCAGCATCGAAAGTATTAAAACGCTGGAGATTTCATTCTCTCCGCTTCAAATATCGTTGTAATACGATTCGGCCGTGAACGGGTCCGTCGAAGCATTAATAACGAGGAAAGTTTTATCGGAAATAACGCGGAGCAATCTCGGGAGCAATATTTCCGGAGCACTTGCCAGAATCCGTTAGAAGGCTCGGATCGCGAAACGCCATCTGCTTCTTATTCTCCATGCCAGCCATACGCGTTGCAGATAAATATCATCGGAAACGCATCCCTCTTTCTAGCAGACCCGGTTGCGGTCCCGTCCTCTATGAATCATGTAGTACCTATGTTTTAGGTCAGCTTGTTCCTCTTAGGAGGCTGTCGGGTTTGATCGGCCATAACGTTCCTCCTGGTTACCCTGTTCTCGGGTGGTGGCTCGAGCCTTCCAGAAGATCTGGTAGGTACGTAAGCCTCGCATGAGCATTTATTTATGGTCCGGGATCGCTGGGGTGTACGTGGAACCGCCTCTCTATACCGACCATCATGCTATTCGCAGCGTCCATCGAATGAACCTGTCGCTTAATTCAACACTTCACGTTTTATCGACCGATTCCGCGTAATCTTGCTTAATTGTCAGATATAGGAACGTGGAACGAATGAGCATTCTGAATACCGAGCGTTCCGGAATCCATTAAGGTATTGAAACTCCAGAGTAGAGAGAGTACTAGAATTTTCAATACTGTATGTTTTACAGTACTATGGGTTTCATAGGCAATATCAAAATTATCTTTGAAAATTTTTAAGATATGACAAGGCAAGATACAGGGAAATTAGAGCAATCCACACGTTATATATAAAAAAAATTTCTTTTTGTAGAATATTAAATCTTCTTGAGTTTTAAGTGAGTTAAACTTCATGAGTTTACTCGAATTTGAAAATGTTCAAAACGAGATTGAAAATTAATCTAGGATTCTAAATTCAGTACTTGAGGCTATGAGAGTTAGTTTCCCTAGAATTAGCTGTAATATTCAAGTATTTATATGAGCATTCGATAAGTGGAATGAATTGTATAGAGCATAGAAAAGTAAGAAGGGAAAAGTGTTGGCCGCATTTTTCAGCTTAATCGCCGACGATTTCCCGAGGGCAACGTTTGGAAATCTTATCCGAATAGTAAGAGCCCTCGGAAGAATTCACAGTAGTATGTAAACCTCACGCAAGCATTTATTTATGGTCTCGGGTCACCGGCTGCGCGCGAGGGCCGGCTTTACAACACACTTTACAGAACATATTTTACACAGCCGGGGAATAAAGCTGTTCCCTACTTAATTCCGCCTTCAACTCCGCAACTGTATGTACGTAGCCGTTAATTGACGATGCACGCGATAATTGGCGAACATCAGCTATCTGACATCATTCATCCCTGTTTCCCGCGATCTTCCTTATTTCTCTATCTTCTTGATGTATCGAACGTTTAGATCAGGGGTACAATTTTATGCACTTCATGTGTGCTTTACGTATGATACTTTACATATGATGTTTGATGTATCGAATATTCAGGTTAGAGGTACAATTTTATATATTTCATGTGTGCTTTACATATGATGTTTCACATATGATATTTAATGTATCGAATATTTAGATGAGGGGTACAATTTTATATATTTCATGTGTGCTTTATATATGATGCTTCACATATGATATTTGATGTATCGAATATTCAGATTAGGGGTGCAATTTTATATACTTCATGTGTACTTTACATATGATATTTTACATATGATACTTGATGTATCGATCATTCAAATTATGGGTTCAATTTTATATACTTCATGTGTGCTTTACATATGAGACTTTACATATGATACTTGATGTATTGAACAATCAAATTAAAGGTACAATTTTATATACTTCGTGCGTGCTTTACATATGAGACTTCACATATGATACTTGATGTATTGAACAATCAAATTAAAGGTACAATTTTATATACTTCATGCGTGCTTTACATATGAGACTTCACATATGATATTTGATGTATTGAACAATCAAATTAAAGGTACAATTTTATATACTTCATGCGTGCTTTACATATGAGACTTCACATATGATACTTGATGTATTGAACAATCAAATTAAAGGTACAATTTTATATACTTCGTGCGTGCTTTACATATGAGACTTCACATATGATACTTGATGTATTGAACAATCAAATTAAAGGTACAATTTTATATACTTCATGCGTGCTTTACATATGAGACTTCACATATGATACTTGATGTATTGAACAATCAAATTAAAGGTACAATTTTATATACTTCATGTGAGCTTCACATATGATACTTTCCTCATACTTTACTTCATATGATACTTCATTTTATTTTACATATGTGATGCTTCTTGGGGAACTACATTAAATTAAGATATTAATTATTGACGATCGTTTAATGTTAGAATGTATGCTTTCGGTGAAGGTTTCGATGCTTCCCTTAGAGCAGCAGTGTCGATGGGACACGGTAACAGACAGGACGAAAATAGGCGGTAAGGGTGTAAAAAGGGGACGATGCAAGCTGAGCGTGATTCCGCACGCATGCATGGCGCGAAACTCGCTCCTACCTTCGCAGATTGAAATATCCGACGGGATAATTAACCCGTACCAACTAAATAACGAATTAGATTCTCAATTTAACATCGAAGTTGTCGCTGTAAAGAACAAAAATAGCATTGACACTTTGAACTGTCCTTAATTGCCAACTACTCCCAGAACTATTACATACTTGAGAAGAGTTAAATGTTTTGCGTGCAAAATGTTCTCATATTTTTGGACCAATTCATGTTAATTCCTATATCTACTTTAGATCATGCTAACAGAAGCATATGATATTAAAATACAAAGTAAGGTTAAAATGTTATAAGTGTTATTATAATAAATGTTATAGTTAAGACTATAATACTATGAGTGAATTCATGAATTATAAATATAATTTAGTATATGTATAGACGTAATTAATGTAATTATATAAAATGAAATATAATTTAAATTTCAGATGAAGTAAGTGCATGAAAAATTAGGAGAAGACAGAAGGTTTCAGCACCATTGATCAAACGTTAAAGCGTGAAAAGGCAATCGTCTCGAAAATATTTACAAGATTTCTAAGCGTGTCAGCTAGGTGGCGTTAATCAACGAACGGTGCAAATCGTCCCATTAGCGAAGTTGCTAATTAAAAGCGAACACGCTTGTTCGACGCGTTTCGTTAACGCCCCAAGTTCTATGATACGGTGCATTACGTTTCGCGTAACGGCCACATAAATTTTCCATCGGTGGATCGCCAACCGGATAGATTTAACGAGGAATCGTCGATCACGGAAAAACTTGGCATACTTCAGACAGCGTGCCAACCTGAAAGAATTTTTTATTTATTTATTCGGTACTCGATCGTGCACGCTTGTCAATACTCGATGCGTTCCATCAATCGTTACTTTCCGCGTTTTTCAATCGTGCATTTCCATCGGATATGCGATCGGAATCACGAGATATTTCTATTACAACTTAACTAGGGGTGTAGAGGGATGTAAAATTGAGGTGTAGGAATAGAGAGATGAAAAAGTGTATAAATATAGATTACAATTATAGTATTACATACATTTGCGGTGCAATTGTATGAACATAATGCAATGTTGCAATGAAGTCGATTGTATTTATTTTAATTACGTGATGCACATTGCACAGTTGAAATTCAAAGAGCATATGATTCTAAATATTTATTAATTGATAAATTGAATTCCATCGCGAGGAATGTCTTTATACGTACAACCTGCTGTACGCTAATACCGTGAATGTCACCGTGACCAATCCTCTTCTAACAAGCGTGCACATGACGTTTGCATTCCTTTTTATCCCACATCGAAATACCATTGCTTCGTCTTCCGTTGCTCTCTGCATTTACTGTGGCTTCTTTAGCTTTAATATCTACTATCATATCTTTTATCTTTCACTCCCTTCATTTTATGATAGAATTTTAATTTTGTGAACAATTTTTAATTCGTACGTTTGTCTAGATTGAAATCTTCAAACTTAGAAATTTTTAAATGCAAGAATTTTTTTTATATTATCAGTTTTGATTGTCTATTTCTAAAACCCCCTTTCTGGCAATATAACGAGAGTGCATTGAAACAAGAGTGAATACACTAACTGAATTAGCTGCTTCATAAACAAACTAAAAGGTTATATTTGTAAATTAAAATTAAAATAAAATAATTGTAAATTAAAAATACACTAAATTATACAAAGTTACTATGTTTAAAAATATATTTGATTAGACGTATTTCTACGTCAAAGGATGCTATGAAAATATCCTTCGAAGTTAAAAACTCAAAGAACAATTAATACAACCATAACTGTATTTAGCAGTTCTTCCTGTTTCTCGACGCACAATTTATGTTAATAGTTTTCGCCTATACGTGTACGAATACAACGATCGATACTGATTAATCGATCGATTCGCAAAGGACCTCAAGCTTGATGATCGAGAGTTGAAAGCTGGCGATCATTGATTTTTGTGATCGATCGATCGCGACAGACAACTGACGGTTTATGTTTCGAACACTTTGACCAGCGATCCATCAAAATCCGCTGCTAACAATGGTTCTCATACATGACAGGAAAAATTTAAATTTGTAAACAATTAAGAACACGGAGAGTAGCATGAATTATAATCGCAGTATCAAGCATGCATGATTCATTCGTAAAGGGTTAACACTTTGGCGGTCACATAATTCATAAAATTTATGACTCTGTGTAAGATACCATACACAACTAAACAGTCAGTAAATATAAAACAGAAAAATAGAATAATTTATAAAGTAAAATTTTAGAACCTTATAAAAATAGACACTGAATGAAAGAATGCACAGTAAAATAACCATAGTCGATCGATAAAACATTAGCGTGTTCAATCCTTTACTACAAAACCAATAAACGACCCTAGCAAAGGCAGTATCCCGATTTCGCATAAATAACTCAAACGCCGTAGAGTTTGTCAGGTAGAATTGTATAATACGTGGATGTTACGCGTTAAATCGTTCCCGATATTATTCTAGGGAATACTTGCTGCTCACGTTCGCAACAATCATTGTGCCCGGTTGTTCCGGTGCTCGTGTCGTATCAAAACCCCCAAGACGCACGAACAGACGCCATTCAAGAGCAGGCCATAAATTTCCCGGGGAGCGAAACACTGTTTTTTTACAATGATTCGTTCGGGCTGGGCCAGCGAACGGCCTGTTTCATACGAGCCACGGATTCCTCTCTATCTTTTTACCCTGCCTCCTTTAAACGGCTATTAATACCCAGGACAATTTGTCGAAGAGAAACCGAGAGAAAGAGAAAAGTGTGGTTAATTAAACAGCCGATCGTCTAGGGAGATTGAGGCAACAGAGACGTTATGCGCATGTTTCGAGATGTGCATAAATGGATCATTGCTATGTATTCTTCGTATATTAATAGAAAAATATACTTTTTAAATTGTATATCATTAAATACGCACGTTGTTAGAGATCTTAAAGAAAATGACTCAAGGTGGACAATTAATGCACTTAACCTCAAAGAGTTAACCTCAAAGTGTTAGCTAAATCTACATACAATCTCATACACGTTATAAACATAGTCAAAGAGATAATACTGACACTTAATAGCACAGAAATAATTTTGTCAAAACAGAAATAATGGCTTCTAGTCAAACAACAGTTTCATCAAATTTAAAATAATAATTTTTAGAGGAACTTCACCAAGCCAGAATAATAACTTCTAGAGGGACAATAATTTCGCTAAATAGATAATTTCTGAAGAAATTTCTCGAACTAGAAAAGTGGTCAATCATCTGCCAACAAGGAAACAATAATTAAAAATACAAAATATTCTTTAAGTAAACAAAAATAAGTGTAAGGGGTTGCACCGACGCCGATATAAACATCAAAAAGGTGGAAACGTCAGTTGAATTGTAGTAACGACCCAGGGTTGTCATTGTCAGAAAAGCAAACCATATAAAGACATCCCGCAATAAGCAGAAAAAAAGACATCGGTTGGGCTTCGGTTTTCCGGCACTTTTGTCGCGGGAAAACCACGGAACGCGTGTAGCGTGATGGCGTGGCGCGTCGAGACGAGGCGGTCTGGCCAAGCCATTCACCGGCAGCTCGTAAATTTTCAGGAGCGGGAATCCTCCTTCGGGAGGGGTTTGTCGAGCCGAAAGAGCGACTGCAGGAGCATAAGGATCAAGAATCCCCGTGGCGAGCGGGCCACGCAGCAACAGGCGGCCCACTTCGCTCCCGGCACACATCCATTTTACCCCATCGGCTCATCCCGTTTGCACTAGCTGCTCGCAATGAAAATTTATGTCCTAATAAGTGATTTGTACTGTGGCCTCGCTTCGATTTCACTCCTATTAGTTACATCCATCGTTTAACCCTTTGCGGATATACACCCACGTGAAATCGCCCTACAAATTTATTTCGTTACATGCTTCTCTAATCTGCGCTTTCTATCGTTTTTATAATACTTTCTATCGTTTTTATAATACTTTTGTAATGCAATTTTATGATACTTTTATCGGAATATACTCGAACAGAGTCTGTTGGATGTAGACATTTTTTCTGATTTTTTTTTCAATTGTTAAAGATGAAACGTCAATTTATTTTGAAGGTGAAACATAGATATTTGTAACTGAATATGTTTTTATTTTGGAAAATAACTTCTTTGAGTAGTCAAAAGGAATCCAAAACTCGAGAGACTGCAATGCCGGCAATGTTGACAAAAACAGATGACATAAAACTTTACATTTTAACAAACAATCTGTAAAAGACATAGCGTCTAATAAAACAGTATCTGACGAAAACAATAAATCCAGTAATTTAGACCGAGACTAACGTACAAAACCATAAATCGTATTTATCCATTACAGTCCATAAATTGCATGATTTGTATTTCTACGAATCTCAATACACACATGCCTCAATACCATAAACCGCAGTTAACAAGAAGATTTGCAAACTTGTAAGAAATTGTGCGCAGTGTGATCCGCGAACGTCGCGGTCGTTGAAACGCCGCCTCGATAAAAAGAAATAACCCTGATGAAGTAGCGAACCGTCGAGTAAATTAACTATTGTTAACCGTTCGCGTGCAAAAGTTCGATCCCCCGAAGAAAAATGGCAGCGTGTGCGGGCGACGAGAGCGTGTGTGTAACGTTAACTAAGGAACTAGCAATATATTTGACAGCATATTGGTCATGCGCGTTGATTGATTAATGCATACTAATGAAAAGAATTTTTGTTGTTACTAAAATGAAATATGCGACGCGACTGGGAAAACCAGTTCCTGCATTGCGTTCCCGTGTTAGTTTCGCCTGTTACCCATGGTAATCGCTTACACGCGTTTGCATACGCTCTCATCATCCTCCGGCATTGCAGCCCTCGAGGATCGTTCGAACTCTTTCATGATTTTATATCCACAGTACCGAAATTCACTGTGAACTGGTACTCTCTTCGTGAACTACTTTATTCACTTAATATCGTTTTAGTATTTTTGGAGAAAATATTCTGGGTGCAATCTTGTTACTCGATTTTCTTATTTGACGATGGTATATTTATTTGTTTCGTGATTAGTAGCTGTGTACTATATTGCACCTTCTTCGGGTAAATTTTCTGGGATATTGGTTAAGTATCGTTTCATCATTTTGTCATTTCAGTAGTCAGATGTTGGGTATCAAACCGAAATGTTACATTAATATAGTTTGATGTGTATATTTAATTAGAAAGTACAACTTATTCAATGAAATGTATAGCAGGTGCAACTTTTATTCAATTAAATTATACTTTGAAGCGAAGTCAAGAACACTTCATTCCGACAATTTTAAAAAAATGATCACAATCATAAATTCTTCGAGGTATACTGTTTCTAGCTTTGGCCTAACTGCGACCACCCTCAACCGATCAATTCTTAATGCACCTATTTATTGCAATCGATCAAACAAATATACCCCTACGGCCCGCATCGAGGTTTCGATAAGCAGATTAGACTAGCAGTACAGTTCCTATCGATTATTAATACAATTAAACTTACAAACAGATTTTGTAGTTCTCTACTTTTTGAACTGGATACAAATTCAAAAAATACCTCGTATATTTATTTTTGTCAAAAAGATCTACCTATTATTATAAACGTTGTGAACTGCTACAAAGTGTTTAATAATCTTCCACAGAAATTCATGAGCATTCCAACATCGGTAACTTAAAAGTGCTTTCGAGTTTAGCAAGAAGACCCCTTAATTTCAAAATTGGTTGTCATTATTGCCGCTGTTAAGTTCGCAAAATGGTACTGGTAATGGTTGCATGGTTCTCGTTACCCACGAAGTGGTCGCTTTTGATTATGGGTTTTGCGAATGATCTGCTTGTCCTCGATTGAATGATAAACTGTTCTTCGTAAAGGGACCAGTTTATGCTCTGAAGCGAAATCGAACATCTCTGATGTTGCTAATTTATTACCTGATGCTCTAACTAACGGTTAATACATTAACACTTGACACATTTCAACCTTAAAAATATGTATTAACATATTTGATATTTTTGTATGCATCTCTGGTACATTTTATATATTTTACGTTGTTCAAGGTATTCTTAAAATCTTTTTAAATAAAAAAATTGGGTATCAATTAATTTTTTTAAATAAAAAAAAATTCACAGAACAAAGTACATGTGCTCTTGATTATTATTCACAAATTCGTAATTAAAATTTCTACGAGCATTGAATACAAAATTAATACCATTGTACAAAGTAATATGAAAATTAACTGCAAAATTAATACCATTCTACAAAGTAATATAAAAAATAAAAAAATAATACCGTCTCCTAATATAAGAACAGAACCACTGATACGAAAAGAATAGAAAAGTTGATACCATAAAGTGACAAAAAAGTGTTCACTGACATACGGAAAGGTTCATCAAGAAAATTGCGTCTCGATCAATCGCGGAATGGAAAACAGAGAAAGTCGAAGTGGGAAAAAATTAGCGACACCAGATTTGCCAGAACTTTCATGGAACTGGTCAAACACGGATGCACCTCGCAAGTTATTTCTTATCGGTACTGTTTTATTGAGGAACTGGCTCCTTCCATAAGAATTCAACGAAGACTTTCTAAAAGCAACTCGCGGAGAATCTATGCAAACGAATCATTGATTTTGATCGTTGCACTTCGCTCGAGCTAATCAATTTACCGCCATTTATTCGACACCTGCGCAACGAATTGCGCATTTTCGTGTACCTAAGAAGAATTATAGTGGCCGCCATATTGTACCGTTACTCGAATCCTTACGACGTTTAACCCCTCCTCGGATTTCTAATTTCTACGGTGCTTTTCTGCGGACATTTACTTTGTTTTTGTGGGGATAATTATACTTTGAAGACGAACTTTAATTGCGTTTATTTTCTTGGAAACATCTTCTAATTTTCTGTTTTACGTGGATTGTATTAAGAGATGTAAATTGATTCTGAAGAAATCAGATGATTCACAGATAATTTGAATAACTTCAATCAGCGAATTTGTAAAACTATTTATTTCTCAATATTGCTAGATTTTCGAGGTTAGTCATTTTTTTTATATCAAATCCGTGTTAGAGGTTGTCTCAAGGAAATTATTATTCACATCTTACAATATGAAACAATTTTTTGGTTATATAACATATACATTATTCAACAGCCACAGTAATCTTTGTCTTGGGACAGGCGTGATGTCAAGTTTACGTAAAGTAATCAAGGTTATGTGACATCGAGTATAACTTTTGTATTAGATTTTTATTTTATTGTCAACTTTTAAAATTACACTGACACAGAATCGAAGATTGGATCTTCAAATATTTACAAATAAGAATATTTGTACACATCTGAGGTGCAAATGTTGGCTCTCACACGAATTTTCAATTGCAAAATCAACTTTGAAATATCTGCTACAGTATAGAAATGTCTGCTCCATTTTCAAAGTGTTTAATTTTGACATTTGCAAATAAATTTTATAGATTTGTGTAAATAGAAGTTTCTTTCATATTTTGTAACGATCAAGTGTTCTTTGATATATTATATTTTAGTTTAGTAAATGTACGCATACAATAAAACCTAACAACAAAATAAATCCTGAGACATTACCATGAGAAGGCAACCTTCAAAAAGCACCCAAGAACAAAAAACAGTTTGTACAACAGTTTAAAAAAAAGAGAATGATCGAACGTCCCACGTGGCAGGAACATATTAGACTTCTAATCTCATAATCCACTTTAGACTCGGATACAAATCCGCAAACAACTCATTTTCCTCTCGCGACAACGGGGAAATCGGTGGTTATTATTAACGAAAGCTTCCTTACACATCGAGCGCGGTATTTTTAGTTTCCGATGATAATCGAACGCGCGAGCAGCGGATACTTCGTTTATTTCTCCAGAAGCTCGAACGTTTCGTATATCCAACACTTAGCGTCGCGACGCTTGAACAAGCCGAACGGATCCATGACGAATCAATTATTTCACCCTTGGACACGAATATTCGTGTTGTCTATTTTCTTACGCCACACATTTAGCCGTTCTTTTCCGCTTTCGACCTTGTTCGAGGCCTATTATCCCGTGACGAAAAACAACGCGACGATCGTCTAACAGACATTCGACCTCTTACCAGTTTTTGACACTTCCTCGCTTCTTTTGTGACCCATGGTGGTCTCGCGAGCGGTGCTCTTTGACCAACTGTCGCCACTTCTATAGAATGTTAGCAACCTTCGTTACTGTAGTTTTAAATTTAAATGCAATTTATGTATTTTTAAGTAATGTATATATTTTTAAATACGTACTTAAATACATTAAATTTAACATATACATACATATGTGTGTATTTAATACATATGTAACTGCATGTGTAACTACATATGTAACTGCATGTGTAACTACATATGTAACTGCATGTGTAACTACATATGTAACTACATATGTGATTACATATGTAAATACATATGTGACTACATATGTAAATATGTGTGTATTAAATACATATGTAACTGCATGTGTAACTACATATGTAACTACATATGTGATTACATATGTAAATACATATGTGACTACATATGTAAATATGTGTGTATTAAATACATATGTAACTGCATGTGTAACTACATATGTAAATACATATGTGACTACATATGTAAATACATGTGTAACTACATATGTAACTACATGTATAACTACATATGTAACTACATGTGTAACTACATATGTAACTACATATTGAGATGCTTTTGTTGTAGATCAAATTTTTTAATACATACATAATTAATTTTATGTACGTATTAAAATTTGATCTACAAAAAAAGCATCTCCACAAAGATATATTTACTTTTATCTTTATTTTTATTTTACTTTGTGAGGTACACAGTTGACGTTGTTTGAAAGCTATTATCTACAGCTGCATATATAAATAATGCACGTTAATTATTCAAAAATTGATGCAGTTCTTTAAGAGAAACAAACAAAGAAGTTTACACAACGGTTTCAATATAAAAAGTAGCTCTGAAGGTACGAAATCTGGAAATGCAAATATAATTGGCTGTTGGTATTCAGTTATCATGACTGTATCTTGAGAGACTTTTCAGAGACTCAGGGGATAAGTCCATAAAAGGGGTGGCCGATCATCCGAGCGTGAGTAACCTGGTCAAAGTCAAAGTATTAACAAGAAGTCCACTTTCAACAGAAACACGGCAAGATTTAATGCCTGTAATGCATGAAGGATTTAGTGAGAACGTATGTTGAATACAATAGGTTAATTTGGGAACCGGGAACTGGTTTAACCCTCCAAAGAAACGAATGGGGTGCGATTTTATTGCTCGAGAAGTACCCTCTCATCTGTTTGGTCTTCAACGATCATTTGTGTTCTGAATGCAGTTTCTCGAAACGAATAAGACCTTGCTAACTTGGTGGAAAATTTAGTACTACACCTTGCCAACTGCATCAATTTTATTAAGCTGACAACTGAATTCGGGGACGTTTGTATGTTTTACGAATTAATTCGCTGCGGCTCGAAATTAGCTACCATTTCAATTATTATTTACTGTATTTTTAGCAATTTTTCTGTACGGTAGAATTCTTGGAAATTTTCTAACAAAATGTGAAGAAAGGTCATTAGTCGCCAGCTCGAAGTTAGGTTAGAATCTTCCCGAAATTTATTTAACTGAGGACAAAATAAATTCAGTGACATTATTTTTAACACAACAATATTGTGCTACATTTATGCGACAATACCTGGAAAATTTATTGTGCAACGATGGTAATCGAAATAATAACAAGTTGCAGTGTACACAACCGTTTCCACCAAGAATTTTAACGCGCTATCTCCATGCATTCTCATCTGAAATTTAAGCACTCGGTGGGAAAATAACTTCGCGTATTTAAATACTGATTATCATATCTTTGAAATAACTCACAGGAAGAAAGAAAACCGTGTATTACTAAGCGAAATGGTAAATCTTTCCGATTGGTTAGCAATGCGTTAAGATTTCCAAGCGAAATAATTAATTATAGGGAATAAGTAAATAAATTCTCTGTACTACGCATGTAATTAAAATGATATTTATCGAACGATAAATCAATCACGTTTTAGCGCCTTTTGGAATAAGAAATCTCTTCAACTTTGCATTCTAACTGTACACAGTGATTTATGTAATGATTTCAATTACCAGGGCATTTCATAAATAATGTTGCATTCACCTGTCGTTCTGCAGTGTTAAAAGGGATTATGGCTCGTTAATTAATCATCGATATTTGATTTCTTTCCTCGGTGTTTCTAAAGTGCAATTTGATGACATTAGTTTGCTAGGTAGAGCTGGTGAAAATATTAGTCGGGGATTTTTATTTCTGACAATTTTAGAGTTGGGAAGTTTGAATGTTTGAGAATTGGAATTTGCAGAAGTCCCATTTTTCCCAAGATTTTCAAGCGTTTGCAGAAATTTGGGAATTTATGAATTTGATGAGTTGGTTGAGTCCCCAATCCCCAAAATTCTATCGACTCAAAATTGCATTCTGGCAAACGTTTATAATTAAATGTCCCCAAAGTTCTTCGCGAACGAAAACGTACACAGCGACCTTGATGCAAAACTCCGGTGTATTTGCAAAAGGAAAGGATCGAAGGAGGGACACAAGGGGTTCTTTGGTTTCGGGATCGTTTAAAGAAGACACGGCCAGGTCAGAAATTACCTAGCATAATTATCTCGAGCACAATCACCCCTTTGACGGTTCCGACGTTCGTGCAACGGTTCGTGATTTACGGTCACTACTTGCTACACGATTCCGCGAAGAAGAAACCAATTATCACAGCGCCGTCTTCTACGGTAGAAGCGTGCAATTAACCCTGTACTGCTGTTGAATTGCTCCAAGAGACACGGTGGACGTACCCGACAAATTCGAACCCGGTTCGTTGTACGCCGAAACGCGAATTTGGAACTTTGTAGGCTCCTTGTCCGACGGTGCTCAAATGACCAACTCTTTCCACGCGATTAACGCGCATCTAGTCTGAAAGTAACTAGATTTAGACTGTGTCTAAAGTTACTAGATATGCGGCACTGTCTGTTGGGATTATGTTTCGCATTCATCGAAGATGAGATTTCGTGGTTGAAGAGATTGAATTTATTTAAATTTTCTTCTGTTGAGGTTGTTGATCAAGTTCTAAAATAACTAGACACGCGTTGTACGTTCTTGAAATGTGTAGGGTTATGTTTCGCGTTCCTCACCGAAGAGTTTTCATGGATGGCAGAGTCGGTTGAATTTATTTAGAATTTATTCCGTAGCGACAGGTTGAAGTACCATAAGGTTCTGGAGTTATTAGACACACGTGTATGCAGGATATTTTGGTGCACTATTGTGTGAAGTTAGGTTCTTTTGCTTTTCTTGATGAGGGTGTTGATGGAGATGGTCAAATGTATTTCTTCAATTATGATAATTTGGGAAATTCGAAGATGTGATCGTATTACGTATTTATTACTTTAATTCTGAGGAGGTTAGGTTTCAAAATATTCTTTGAGACAGGCAAATATACCCATGTTAGTTGTCGCCATTTTTCTTCAAAAGCATGAACTCTCATTAATGGAGAAGAATTAAACTTTATCCACAAATTTTCATTTCAATTTTAAATATATGAAATCCTTATGCATAGAGACGCCATACTTTTAAGGTTATGTTTCTCGATATCCCTCAAAATGGCGAATATCAATTTTTTATCAAAGATTCTTCCGCTAAATAGCCTTGCTTCCTCTAGCACCGAAACGCTTAAAATCCTAGAACTTAAATTAATTAGAGATTCAGACGTCATTAATAACGTATGATCTCAGAGGTCGTTATCCTTTCAGTTTTAGATAAAATCTGAAACCGGGTGGGAATCTCCTGGATAGAATACTTTTAACAAAGAATATTCAGTCATTATTTTTTCATTTAGCAGTAATTATTACAGGTGGTATGCTCTTATGTTAGTTCTGCGGGGTTAAATGAAGAAGATTAATCTTTATTAATAATTTTCTCGTTATAACTGTTCAGGCAATCAGCAGTTATACATAAGTTTAGTACCTTTAGAACTCTGAACTAAATAAAAGGGACTTTTAACCTAACCTCAAAGAAATGTTCTCTGACGAAATTATCTTATGACAAATACAATTGCTAAGACTATTCTGTCCTACAATTGTTAAGACAATTCCTGCAAGAGAATCTTGTAAACCATCTTGCAAAAGTGACTCTTGTAAACAATATTACCTATGAGAGTAATATCGCGTGTTGCTAAAACATTCCTGATCCCTTCACCAGAAAACATGACAGTAATCTCACATGCAAAGCATCCATTTTGAAGTCAAGATCTTTCAAATAATCTGTACGTGTCTTCTTTATGTAAAGAATAGGTAACGTTTGACTCGCCTAACCTTAGACCTAACCCCAAGTTCCCGATGCAAGTCTTCGGTGAAGATTTTCTTCGTTGGCGCAATCTACGTGTCTTTTCTATATGAATCGCAGTCGAGGTTACTCGCTCCTTGCCTAACCTTAGAGCCTAACTGCAAGTCCTAGTAAGCCTTCGGCGAAGTTTCTCTCTGTGCAATTGCTTTTGTGTAACGTAATCTGCATATGTCTACCCGAAGCACTAGGTTTCGCGTAACCTTAGAACCCCACCTTAGTACCCGATTCAAGTCAGCCTTCGGTGAAGTTTCTCTCCGTGCAACTACTCTCGTATAACGTAATCTACGCGTGTCTTCTCTATCCCAGGTTACATTTGTTCCCCGCCAAAGAACACTCGATGCAAGTCACTCTTCGGTGAAAATTCTCTTCGTGCAACTATTCGTAATCTGCATATGTCTCCATTCGAAGCACAGAAGTTACGTTTCTTTCGCTTCACCTTAGGACCCGATTTAAGTCAGCCTATGGCGAAAATTCTTGGTGCAATTGTATAACATAATCTGTATACGTCTTCTCCGTGGCAAGCATCTAGGATTTGTTCGATTCCGTGCAACTACTCGTTGGCGTAAGTTTAACCCCCCGCAGTGTGGAGCACGCTAAGAAAGCGGAGAAACACAGGGAACGAAGGAAAAAACGAGAGAGGAGGAGGCGCGAGTAGCGAGCGAGAAGGAAGTCGGGAGACGTATGGAAAGGAGCTTTGGTTTTCGTATCCCGTTTGGGAGGCCCGTCGAATGGGCTTCGGCCTTCGTTCCAGAGAGGCCGGACACGCTGCGAGCCGAAAGTAAAGCCGAGAGCGGAAAGGAGAAAGACGGAGAGAGAGAGGGACAGGAACGACGAAGGAAAGGGCCCCCCGCGCCTTACAATGCAGCCTGATTTATGGCCCGGGCGCACATACATAGAGTTACACACGATATCATAATACCATTAATTCTTCGTCAAATTCCCCGCTGACTGAATCATACTGGCCGCGCAGTAAATCACGCGGGGCGACTAATGTGAACGCGACCAGCGCTCGCTGTCTTATCTCCTTTGAACCACGGGGGCAGGTGGATCCCCGGCCCCTTGGACTCTGCCTGAATCGCCGTGGGCCCTCTTTCGACCCCCTCCACTCGTCCACCTCGTGCTCCATCTCGGAGGCGACGCACTCTATTTGTCTCCGCGCCGCTCGTTTCCGTATTTTTATAGCCGACTCGGTTATCCGCCGATTTCACGAGGGCTACTTCACCCGACCACCGTTTACGTAATCGTGCCTCACCGTTAAACTTCGACCCGCGAACCGCGTTCGGATTAAACGGGACAATATCTCTTTATAACTGTTTTTCCTTTCCACTTGGTCATCAGGTTTTTCACTTCCTTACGGGACTTATAAATCTTGCGTATTTAACTCTTGGACGATATATTAGTTGTCCAACGAGAATTATTACTTAGCTTTGTTTAATAATTAGTCACCATTTATAACTATGCTTATCTTTATGAAAATAATGTATTGCTGAGCTGACCAAAACTCTTGCTGTTCTTTATGGAACATGATTATACACCTTGCGTATTTAACCAAAATCTTGTTATTGTAAAATCTTGTTGATATATTAATTAAATATGGAGATCTATTTTCGATCAAGACCTTCAAGATCGTCTACAACTCTTGTTCTTTTAGAACGCGTATCATTGTTCATGAATCACTGTTCAATGCAACCTCACCGTATATTACATGCATTTTTCAAGTCATCTTCCTTTTACAAAAATGTCTATCATAGTATAAAAATTGAACTTTCTAAGTCAGTTCCGATTCCAAGTTTTTCGAAGCTAGTAACAACATTATTAATCTAACAAGGGAATTAGAAGTTTGTTTTTAGAGTTGCACACCTACTCCGCTATTTTATCACAATGTGCGACAGTGACGCTACCTTCTCGCAGGAAAGGGAATGTGGGCGTTTGTGGCTAAGGCCATTCGATTCCATTCGTTGTTTCTTCCTTTTTCTTTATGGACCTACGTTTTTTCGGTTGCTTTTTCACTGAGTGGCTATGAGAACGTTGTAATGAATCGGGCCCCTTTGGGACCAGTTGCGGTATCCGAACACCGTGAGACCAACTTTGGTGAACTTTCATTCGGCAAGAAATCGCGGTTCGAATTTGTCGACGAATGAGTTGCTCGTTTTTCATAATATGTATATTTTAAGCATGAAAGACATTGCAGAAACACAAATTTTCGTTGTCTTCAAACTCTGTGCATATCACAATGTACATGACATTTATTTCAAATTCGAACACTTATTGTTGCAACATGATTACAATTGCACTTGTATAATTGAGAAGAATATTGGTGTACTATAACCGCAGTGAAAAGATTCTCTTTTTCGATTAAAACATGAAAGAGTAATTCGACGATGAACTTTCGATATTATACAGTTACAACAATTCAGCCAATTTATTCCTATCAGTCTGTAACTCGATCCTTCGTCTATCAATTGCGCCGCACATCGTTGACCAAATCTGGACGTCGTCCGTCAACTTCGATCAAACGTCCCACAACACTCGCGTATTTTCCAGCTACTTTCAAACAACCGCAGTCCTACTCTATCGATTATTTTCTACTATTCTTGTGCGCCGGCACCTCGACCACTCCAGATAACGTGAAACATTTACAAAGCGGACTCGACGAGCCGCAAATCGTTCCAAATCGTTCAACGATAAATTCGTCTTCGGCCTACGATCGTTCCCGCTAAAATTCTCCCTCGAATTTCGTCAAGTGGAAAGAACACCTTCGAGGCTAACTAATTTGATGGTTCGTCGTCGGACATCGCCGGTGATATACGAGCGAGGATCGTAATCGCGACGAGTATCGTTTATAATCTCACGGCTAATATTTTAGACGTGATTTAGCGGGGCCGAAGGAGAGGTTGCATAAAATAATCGCGATTATTAAACACCCGTGTATTCCACCATCTCGTTACGACACACTGGCACAAATTTTCGTCGCGCCGATCTACAAATCACCGCCGCTTATTTTTACGTTTCATGCGCGTTTATGACTTATCACCGATCGAGTCCCGACCCGTCGCGCGATTTACGGCCTAACTTAACCGTTGGACGTACGAGCCACGTTTCTTCTTTTTTTTTTACTGCGTCAATTTCCCTTCCTTCTTTCCCTCTATCCCGACCGGGAAATGCGAGAACGGACCAACTTCAGGCAATTCAAACTTCCTTTCGACACGCAACACGTGTATACCGAGAGAAGTCTAAAGCTGGACATCTTGAAACGTTCTGGGACAATTGTTCATTTACGAGGAATGTTGTCCAGATTTTACGATTATAAATCCTACGTTTGGCGATGTAGAGTTCATCGAATAATTGCTTGATTAAGGAGCAATACGCTTAGTGTCACTTGAAAGAAATTTCTGAATAAATATTGCAGAATTCTGTTACTACGAATACTAGGTATATTATAGTTGTTAAACCCTGTTAACCTCTATCCTTTAATAATTACAAGCTAGATAATAGAGCCTGCTGATAGCAACGGTGGTTTAAAGCTAGCGAAAGTGTTATGAAATGTCGCCTAAACCATATGTGAAAGGTACAATACTCCTGATATATCAGGATCCATAAGGACCCCTACCGAATCAAATCGTCCATTATAGGAACAGCGGAGGGCAATTGCAACCGCAAGGGCGTGTAGCCGGCGGGCATTGATAGGCCCAAAGCATCCAATTACTGGCAATTTAAACAAGTACTTTACAATGCATTAAAGTGTATATTATAATTTCTATACAATTGTGCATCATAAAATTCAAAGATTTTTCTCTAAGTAATATTTCTGCAACCATTTTGAAATTATTTTCCATAAGTTAAATTTATGTAAGAACGTGCATACAAGTCCTTAATTATTGACATCAATCACTAACAACTGACATATACATTATTTCAGTTATTTGCATGTGGTTTGATTGATTGACATGCTTGTTATTAGCATTCCCTTAAAAATAATAAGCAAATAGACAAAAAAGGATGATTTATAAGAAACAGGAGGCAGTGAGAGTCGGTAAACCGGTGCTAGCTACTGGGTCTTTTACTCTAATAATCATTCGTTGAACTGAGTTGCATCGAGCTTTGTGTCAAGTCGAATAGTATCGAATTGAATAAGGTATCAGGTGAATTGATTCAAGTCAAATCGAGAATTGCAGTGAATGAGATCATGTAGAATTATGCTGAAGTAAACTTAGCTGAATTGGACCACATAAAATTGTATCGCGCCAAAATTAAGCGACATCAAATGTTGCCAAAACGAATGGCATCGAATCTGATTTCACCGAATTGAATCGCACGAATCTCGTAAAACCGTCAAGATACACGAGGTACCATTTTTCGTCGCTGATCGCCGCGAGTACCGTACACGGACCGGAACAGTCGAGCGGAGAACCGATCAGCCCAATACCGATTTAAAAGGTCCTGGCGGCAATTAAGTAGGAGAACGGGCGTTCGGGTTCTGCCTACCGCGTTCAAGGTACCCCGCAATTAAACGCTATCAGGAGGAGCAAATAGAAAGGGAAGAGCAAAAGACTTACTCTGTCCGATGTGCACCCTCTTCATCCACGGGTAAATCTGCGGTGGATTGCTGCCGGTGGCATTGGACTTGTTGGACGAGTTATTCCCGGTGCTGGAGGTGCTGGAGGTGGAGGATGCGGGCGAGGACGCGGACGACGCGGTGGTCAACGTGGAGCTTCCTTCGCCCACGGGTCTCGAAGTTCCGCTGGCCGGAGAAGATGCCGACGCGGCCACGGACGACCTCGAGGAGCTTCCTGGCGGCGAGGTGAGTCCCGACGCGGTTTTGCTGGAACCGGCTGCCACCAAGGGCGTCGGACTGTTCCTGGAGGTGGACGTGGACAGATCTTGTGGCGACGCGACGCTGGTGGAGGACGTTGAGTCGGCGTACTTGCAGCTCGACGTGGAGGCTGCCGAGGGCGCGGACGCTGCTTGGAGCAGCGGCGTCGTCGGATCCTGGTGAAGCTGCTGCTGAGGATGATGCTGCTGCGGATGGTGCTGCGATTGCGGCGCGTGCAGACTATGCTGTTGCGAGGTGGTCGTCGCGCTGAGTCTCGGCTGGGGCTGCAATTGCGTGTAGTCTATCATCCCTGTGGGCGCTGTGTGCTGCATCCCCGAGGCCGGTGTCGCGTACGGGTGCTGAGGATAGTGTTGCTGAGGCGAGTAACAGGGTGCCGGATAACTGGTTGCCGCGGCGTTCGGATTATAATAGTCTCCACCTGCTGGGGACGCCGCTTGCATCGGTTCTCCGGGCGAGTTTGCTGTGGCTCGGGGCTGTTGCTGTGCCTGTTGGCCCGCGTAGCATGACGCGAGCGAATTAACGAACTGATAGGAACTCATCGTTCACGCGACTGCACCCGTCGTCGACGTCACTCTGTGAATCGTTCCACACGTGTACGGCTCGACATTCACGAGAACAACACAGCACCGATCGCGCTCTGGTCCCCCAACTGGCGGCAGGCGGGAACTCGTACGCGCACTGTCGTTAAGTACAGGACCGTGTCATCGCGACGTTGCTTTCACGACGACGACGATGATGACACCCCGGTGGTATCCGACGCACCGGCAGCTCTCTACGGGTTTTATTATCACTGACCGGCAGGAGAAAACAAGCTCACCGTTTAGCTGTTCCGTTGGACCAGCAGTCAGTTCACACCTATCGTCGTTACACGCGGATAAACACGTCCCTAAACGACTCGATAATGAACGAGGGGGATCGCGACGAATAGACGGAGAGGCAGACGGGCCGTGTGCCGGCAGGCGGGCAGAGTCTGAACCGACCTGAGCCGAGTCGAGTTTACGAGGGCCACGTGGGCCTGGGCTATAAAACTGTCTTCTGCTTCTTTACGATCTCACGAGTCGCAATTACCTACAGAGAACTCGTGGAGGCAGCGTGCAGTAGCGCGTAACAGCCGGCTTATCGGGTCGCCCCATTGAAGACGAGACCCTGTACACACTTCTTTTTTTTTTGCCTTTTTTCCACCCTCTCCCTCTCTCTCTCGCGCGATGATTTATTCGCACGAATCACCGATGTTTATATACCGTGAAATCCGTGACGCAGGTTTCGCGAAAGACGAACGGCCCACGACGGAGTTGGACCACGGAAGCGCGTCCCGACGCGGAATAATGTTCCAAGGAACGAAGTAACCGTCGTTGGTTGTCGGTATCCCGGTGTACCGATATCACCGCATTAGGGGGTGAAGCGTATCGCCGCGGCTCGCCGTTCACCGTTCCTGTTGCGTGCGCGGAGGGTGGTTGGTATCGTACTGAAGGCCTCGCCACGATCCAACGGAGGCCCGGTGTGTGCGGTAGCTTGTCACGTGCCCGCGCTCTCTGCGTGTCAGAGGAGCGCCTCGACCAATCCCCGTCGTTCGTCAAACCTTGATTGGTCTCTCCGCCGGCGTAGGATTCTTCAACCCCGTTCCTTGCGTCTCCGTCGGGTCTGTGATGGTGCTGCTGCTGCTGCTGCTGCTGCTGTTGGCGCTGCTGCCGCCGTTTGCGAGTGTGGTGGTGTTGCCTGGCTGCTATCCGACGTGACAAGAGGGGTGTGCGAGCAAGACGGGAAATACGAGGGGTCACAGGGAGGGGATAGCACCGTCAGGGGGGCTAATGGAGAGATATTCGGGAGCCCCGAGCACCGATGGTGGGGCGAGGATCGCTCTGCTTCTCTCTCCTTCTCTCCTCTGCAACCTTCTGGCCGCAACGTCACCAAGAAGTAGTCTTCCGCTTGCCGTCTCCGCGAGGGGGCTACGCGCGCACGCGCCCCCTTCCGCGTACACCCTCGTGGCGTGGAAACGAGGAAGAAGAGGTGGTTCCCCGCGAGATCGCCGATCGTTCGATCCTCCGTTCGAACTTGTCTCGGTCGATTCGCAACGGTACCCGTGTGATTATGTCTTCGGCAACACCTTCGACGGATCGGTGCTCCTCCGGTCGGTGGCGCAACTTCTCTGAACAACGAAGCACTACTATCGGTCCACCGCTGGACGCATCGCGCGTCTCGGAGCGCGCGAAACGGACGAGATGCGGACGAGTCGGGAATCGGAAGAAGGGGCGCGCATAAGTCAGCCGGCCCGGCCGCGGTTGACAGTTTTATGAGAGTTTGATAGTCTCCGGCGTTCTCCGTTGACGGCGCGAGAGAATCCGGAACGTGTCCGTGGGAGAGAGGCTGCTCGAACAGAGAGCGAACAGCACGGGAGCGAGCGAGACGGTAACACGCGCGCACTACGCACCGCACTCTTTATTGTCCCATAAATTCAAACCTGTTGCCCATAGCCGAATGAGAGGGACGGACCGGAAGAAGGAGCGACAGGGACGAAGAAAGGGAAGGACGAGGATGGAACATCGAGAGAATCGGGATGAGAGAGAGAGAGAGAAAGAGGAAAACGTGCACGAGGTTAGGAATCCTCTCCCAATCGCGCGATCCGATTGACGCCCCCGTTATCGTACGTACGGCGAACCCGGACGCAACTCGTAACTCACTGAACCGACTGAGCCGGTCGAGAGGAGAGCCTTCGGAGTTGGTGGCTACGAGCGAGCAGAAGCATGTGTGACGTAGTAGCCAGTTGGTCAAACGGGGGGCACCGCGGGGTGGCGACGTGCCGGTGGGGTTCCGGAGCGTAGGGGACGGCCGAGGAGGCGGAGCTCTCTTTGCTTCTCGCGGATGACGCTCGCTATACTTCGACCTGTTTCCTTGCGTACAGTCTGTTTTAAATAAGCGTGGACACTGTTATTTTAATGCCACTGATTTGATCACCAAATAAATTTATCAGAGCTTCGTGCCTCCGCGGACAGAATTACGTTTTCATTCATTTCGACACTATTCGAAATCATTCTAAACTTGTCAGTCCTAAACATATATTCTGACCGTGTACTCGACGACCATTTGGAGTAGAAATTTATTGCCGACGAAGAACCAGCTTTGAACCAGATTAATCAATTGTTGGGAGCATTTCAAAGGTTGCACCTATGCAACTACCGGTATATTATAAGGGTCGAAGGGATAGTACCTTATTATGTCTCCATACTCAAATATCACGGTACTCCTGCTCATTGTACCACGGTATCGGACTTTTGACCAAATGACCATGTTTTTCTCAAATGACTTCCTGCAATTATTCCTCGTGTTCGAATTTTTAAATTCAAATACTGCAAGCACACAATCACAGCAGACAGGGAATTTTCTTTTGGAAAAAATTCCAAATAAGCAGTGAGCCTACGCTTATTTCGAGCAGATCGTATTGCTCGTATTCCTTCTAATTACTATTTTCCCATCGGGTTTCCCTTCACCTATTACTTACACCTCCGTTAAGAGTGTAGCTTCCCAAGGTCCTCGTTCAGGTGCACGGTCTCGCCTTATGTAAATTTTGGAAAAAAGAAACGAGTCGTCCGATCGGAGATCGAAGAGGAGAAAATCGAGCGTAAAGCGAGTAGTGTGCCGCTCGCTCACCAGATGTGGCAAGTGCGGTCGTTCCTGTTGAATTGTCGCGCGCGCCCGCCCCCGGTCGCCCCACCCCTTCCTCCGCGGACTCCCACCGCCGGGGCAACTCGCCCCACCATCGCGAACCGAACTGGCTATCTCTTCCACTTTAAGTTCTCTCGCGGTTGTGTACGTGTACGCGGGAATCCCCACCACCTCTTCGGTATTCGCCACTTCGGAGCCCGGTATTTGTCCTACACCTACCATCCTTCCTAGGCCTCGCTTTTCGCGCCGCGACGGCGTGCTCTGGAGGAGCGCGCGCGCGCCAACTCGAAACGCCGAGAGGGAGAAAGGTTGACAAGTGATCGCGGGATCAGACACGGGTTCATCCTGGCCGCAAAACACCGTCGAGTTGCTGGAAACGCGATGATCGCCGGACCGTTTGCGGATTCGTCATCGCGTCGGAGACACGTCGCTTTGTTCTTGCACGCGAGTTCGAGGGGACCCGACTTGAGGGATGCTATCAAAGCAGATACTCTTTCGAGGGTGATTTCGAGGGATCTTTGGCTGGATTGGTATTGTTCAGATTCGGGGAATGTGCTTTTCAGTTGGTATACACTGGAAGAAAATTCTTCTTTTATTTATGACAATTGCTATAGTTAGTACAAATCTCTTTTAATCTCTTTATGTAAATATTCGATCGATAAGTAGTTATATTGTACAGGTTCCTACTTCTAGACTTGTTATACAGAGTTATTTAAATACACATAAATAATTTGTTAACGATTATGTAAGATAGGATTTACCTTTTCAAATTATAGTAAAAGATTGTAAATTGTTTTTACTTAAACTTCTCAACTTGTAACGTCAGATTGTATTTCCCGCGCTCTAGATTTTAAGGCGCGATATTCAAACACTCTAAACGTAACAAGACTATTATAAAAGTATTCAAGTCTTACGAAGCTCAATACCTTGTTAATAGATTTAACCTCGATATTTAGACAAGGCTACAATTTCAACAAATTCAAAATCCCTTTTGCGTAAAAGCTACCTGTTCGCAATTTCAAATTTCCCGCGTTCCCAATTAGCTCAAAGAGCGCGATATTCAAACAGAGGGAACATGTCGATTTCAAAAAGTTCGCTTTCCGTCAAAACCCGCGTTCATTCCTGGAAGAATAGTGGTCACGATTCAGCGTCCGAGGACGGGTTTCGGATAACGAAGTCATCACGTCAGGATGTCGATGTATTTCAGACTGACGTAATGAAAGCCTTTGGGTTTCGAAGGGATCCAGTGGAAGAACTCGGCCACGGTCGGAGCATTTCGGTCCGATTCGAGTCGCATTGCCTCGCGGCCGCGTGTCACTCTTTGCTGTTCTTTTCTCTTTCTCTCTCCGACGCGTTCACTGTTTGCCCGTCTCTCCCTCTCTGTTCCCGTCGGCTCGTCCCATTAGAATTTCTAATAAAGCCGTCGCAGGTGTAAAAAACGTATCGGGACCCCCATGAATCACGTGTCGCAAAGCAGAGCCGCCAGGACACGTGTATCTGTTATGCCCTTCTCTCGGCGACGCCACGCGGAGGACGCTTTGCGCGTCATCCTCTTCGGCTCCCTCGTCCAGGATGCATCGATACTTCGTAATCTAGCGGGTCAACGAAGCGGAACGAGTCCGGGGAAGTAATTATTGCCGGTGATAGCGGGCCTTAAGTGGTCGCGAATTATCGTGGGGAGCATTTGCGTTCGTAGATCGAGGATTCCCTAAGTGCCTCGCCGAGACCACTATTTGAATAATAATCGCTTCTAGACGGAAATATTAAGTGATCAGTAAAATTGATGACAGTGCTGTATGCGCTAATGTATAATTGCTACGAAGTTCAGGAAGCTTCTTTCGCGATAACGTTTTTAATTGTGTCTCATTACTTAATGCGAAATTTCAGTCGATTGGAGTCATCGGTGATTGGAGCTGATGATTCAATTTAGCATAATAACCGTACAAAGAAGGAAAAACGATTTCAAGTTGCTAATCGTAGTGATTCGACTTATAGCCACTTATAAATGTGCTGATAGAGTATTAGGGTGAATGCTGCGAGTTACTTATCTGATTGTTTATGCGGTACACGTAGATTTTTCTTATTGTAGCTTTATACGGCTCGTGAAGCGAGCATTATCGCGCTCGTAGCTTATAGAAAGATGCAGAAATTTGAAATTTAAAAATTTTTGAATTGAAATGCATTAGTAACTGTATTATCCTAAAGATCAATGGTACAATGATTTGAGCGAGGAAGTTTAACAGACAGTGCTTTCATGCAGATCTTGTAATAGCGAGCCCGTCAGGATACCCATATATTAACTTCTGCGTGGACGGTTCTGGGCGTTTGCATAAATAAGGGTTGCCGAGCTATGATGCTTTTCTTTTTGCCGTTGATGGGATCGTAGGTTGACATTTCTTGCACTGTCTGGAATATACTTAACCTTGTCGTGGTGCTTACAACTTATTCTAATTATAAAAGAGTTCTTTGAAAATACATACAATCACATATACAAATACATACATATTCAATCACAATTATATTGTTATACATCAAGTAATTAAACATAAAATACATTTCCTGTCGAAATCCAAATTTAAAGAAAACACAAATATTGTAGAAAATTATTATTCAGTTGAAGTGGAGTTTAAACTTAACGCTTCTGTAAGAGAAAATTACAACACCTGTTAATTTAGTCACCTAGTATTTATTTCTGTAACATTAAAATTGGTTCAGGTCGAAAAGAATACAGAGAAAAAGATTAACATACCGCAGACACTTGGAAAAAAAGTTTATAAACTCTTTGGAGCGAAGGAGGCGCGTTCTGGAGAGCTGATAAATTCCGCGCGGGTTACCCGGACAGGCTAGAGAGAAAAAAAAGAATATATTCAATTCGAGGTTCACAGCTAAGACGCGTTGCAGAAAATCCAATACGTATCCGTGTGCCGGCCATGATGGATTGCCGGAGCTATGGGAAACTATCTGTCAAGCACAATATCGACCCTCGCCCTCTTCGTCCAACCCCTGGGTACCGAAGGTTCACTCTCGCCGCTGCTGTTCGTCTCAGGGTTGTGCTCTGCAACGTAGCTTCACCCAACGCTGCCATACAAACCTTTCTCCCTCCTTTTTCCCTTCCCCACTTCTGGTCGAGCGGTTCGTGACCATTTCGCAAATGGCACATCTCCTCCATAGATTCTGCTCTTTACGTAAAAAAAAGAAATAAGTACCAGTTTAAACCCGTGTCGGCCACCTAGGTGACCGGTTCGATAATGACGAATTCTCGTTAAAGTGCTTTATTGCCATTGATGGCTTTCGATCGGCAGATAACGAGTACACGATTCACGATTTAAGAGCGTCGGATTGTTTTTACCGAGTAATTTGGCGGGAACCTTCGCTGGCGGTCCGAATTAATTTCACTTTCTACAGGCGCGAAAACAAACGATTATGTATCCTTGGAGGTACTCGTGCCTTCAACTCCTTTTCGGGTTATTCTTAATATAGAGGCTTTTCTGAGATTGTTTTATCCAATTTGTGAGTGCGTTGCGATGCTTAAAATTAATGAATCTTCAAGTAATTACGTCCATATACGTTGAGGCACAATTTACAAATTTGAAGGGTTGATTGTAATCTTAAAAATTTGAAGAAGGATTAAATTAACCATTAAGTGAGGAATATCTGGTGAATCGGGAGTTAAACTTACTGAATATACGTACACAAAAATACTAACAAAAATATTAGGCTGAAAAATAAATGAAATAAATATCTGTAAATATCAGCGAGTAGTTGTATAAAATATTGGAAATAAAATATGTAACAGATTGACCATTAAAGAAATTGTGTCTTTAAATAAAAGTAAAAAGTTGAATAAATAAATGTCTTCAAATATCATCAAATAAGTTGTATGAAATGTTAAATATGTAATGACTTCATTTTCATAGTATAGGAATTATAATTTTAAATAAAAGCAAGCTTCTATCGATGTTAATAATATTGACGAAGAAACAGTGACCTTTTTGGAATAATTTATTATCCGCCAAGTATATAGTTTATAAGATTATCTCGTGCAACTTATACTAAATCGACTAGTATCCCTCTTGAAGTACAATTTAAAAAAATATTCGCTGTAACATTAATTCCGTAATAAATAGATTTATATTACTAACAATAAGCTTTATAATTCTACGATTGTACTTAAGAATATCTACTCTTGTCTGTACAAGAGCTCGTTTCATTTTTATTTAAACATTTTTTATCACTTTCAAGACGCTACTATAATATACCTAGGTATTTATGTACATCGTTTTACTATCTAATAGGAACATTCAGAGGTAATGCATAATATGCAAAGATCAGTCGCTACATTATTGCAACAGAAGTTCAAACGTTATAATTAAAAAAAGTTACCTTACATATAATTACCATCACGGTTCAAATAAATCGAACACGAATTTGCAGATCCTCGATCTCGTTCGATCTACATCAAATTTAAATAACACTTCTCGGAGCAACTCGAGTTTGAATTTCGCGGGCGACACAAATTCTACAATTCCAGAAAACAATTACGATTGCAAATTAAACCGCGAACAGGGAGAAAAAAGAATGAACAAGACCGGCGTTGCACGCACGAGGAACGTTTGCAGCCATCTTGTTGCGTGTGAACGGCGCAGCTGCTGAGCGCCCCCCACTCTTCTTCATCCCTTAACTTTTCGACTCCCCGTTGTCGCCCTATTCCACAACTCGCATCGGTATTGCTAAATGTCCACTCAATTATAAACATTTCCTTCCACCTCACTTTGAATCATAATCTTATACACATCTTCAAGTGCAAATCTTGGAGATGCTTTCAAGGATACTTGTATCTTTGAAAGTATACATTTGCTTCTTCCATTGGGGGTTTCAAGTTATTCTAAAATTATCTTCCTGCACCTAATTCCTCTTCTGAAATCTAACACATCCAGCACTTTTTAACTGAACTATCCTAGTGCTTTCAGAACCTTTTCGTTTAATCACTATTTTCTTAGAAGATATTAAAATAAATAAACCCCCGCAATTAAAACGTAAATATTACATCCTAAATATCCTTAAGTATCCATAAGTATTTTAAGAACAACGAAAGTTGCACGGGGTATATCAGCCAAGTACATTTCCGTATCGATTCGCATCGCGATCAAAGCGGCACCGAAGCCCGTCTTCAGTCGCCCCGCGCCGAACTTTCCCCAAAAGCGGAAGAGTCGCCGAGTCATCGTCATTAATCAGCCGAGTATGAATTTTCAGCGGGCGAGTCAAAATATTTTCAAAACGTACTCGAAGCGAGAAAAAGTGAGCAAGCGTGTTGCAACGCGAACCGATCGGAGCGGACCGTGGCGAGCGAAATACGGCGTGAACGACCGCGCTTTCGGGATACCTGAGCCGCAGGATGCTCGGCTGTTTAGCTCGTTTGGCCATAAATCATAGTGGTTGCAGGGTCAGCTGGCCCGATCTTGTCCCGAACGGCATTCCCTGCTCACGATCCACCGTAAAGGTCGAACTTTGTCGTGCTATACTTGTAATTTCCTTTCTTACGGTTGTTCCTTATCGATTCGATGCTCGAGGATTGAATCGCCGATTGTAGGTTATGCTTCCCTAATGGCTAGTTCATGAGGCACCACTGACTAGTTTAACCGTTTGCATGGCACGATTGAATACACTGTTCATAAATTAGCTAACTTGTTCGAGTATCTATAACTTAGGTAATAACTTAACACTTTGACCATCGGGAGCTTCATTGGCTTGCAAAATACACAGTAAATTTCCTACTTGCAATTAATGTACAAAAACTATTAATAAGATAAAGTCACGTGTCACTTCAACTCAGAATCTTGCAAAAGTATCTACTGCAGCCCCCCGACGTTAATAGAACGCAGTCTATTGCATAATATTCTCATCTTCGTTCAAGGTTAACCTTCGAAACTACACTAACCAGTCTTCCCCTAACCTAACCAGTCTTATTTACAAAGCAGATAAAAATGTTCAAGATTCGATATGATGATCAGTCATTTTATGTATCTGACTTCCGTACGCTTGTTTATGAAAGTAACTGTGTCCGTCGTACATGCTGTGCTGCTGGTGACGATATTGAAGATAAGCTTCGTGAAGATGCTGCTCCGACATTGCGGAAGCGTGCTGAACGGACGTGGTAGGTTGCGCAGCATGCATCATGGTCGTCGTTGACGTCGTTGTTCCCGTTAGAAGACCTTCGATGGGTGACCCATTTTGACTGGTGGACGCGATGTCCTCCATGTTCGTTTCCACCCCATTGTAACTGAGTTTGCCATCCTTCTTTGCCTTCATGCGGCGATTTTGAAACCAAATTTTGATCTGGCGCTCGGTTAAGCACAGAGCCTGCGCTATTTCTATGCGACGCCTTCTGGTGAGGTAACGATTGAAGTGGAATTCTTTTTCCAATTCGAGAGTCTGGAAGCGCGTGTACGTCTGTCGTGTTCGCTTTTGTCCTGCGCCGTTCGTATCCCCTGCAACCGGAGAATTGAAAAGTGAACGAGATTTTGAGGTTAGGTTACGTTTCTGAGCTTGGGGAGTGAAATTGATTCGATACGGTATCGAAGTGGAGTTGAGGCATTAGTTGGAATATTCTCAACACAAGTTCGAATAAAATTAAGGTTTTTGAAAACTAAGTTCTTTCTTAATAAAAATTTGTTAATAAATCTTGCAATTGGACTGCAATTCAAATGAACTTTGCGCGTTGTTTTTAATAATTACTGTACTTCTGAGTTGTTCATTAGCTTAGTCATTCCAATGAGATAAAAATTTTAATCAATAATTTATCGACTTATTAAATCATATATACATTTCAACTTTCCGTCCCTCTTAATATTGTATTAATAATTATCTAACTGGCGCAACTGAATGAACCAAAAGTTAAATTAACTAGATATACAACCACGCTATATTTCAATGAAAACCAAGATCACAACTTTACCGTTGGCGTACGAAGACTTCATCCAAGGATAGTCCACCTGCCTCTGCGTCTGGTCGTCCTTGTACTCGATCTCGTTAGGACTCCGCTTCCCATCATTATTGTTATTCGCATAAGCGCCATAGCCTTGCTGCACTCCATAATCGGGGGGAGACCTTGGTGTCACCACCGACGGGGCCGCGCAATTGCTAGAATGTGGCTGCGCGGGGTACTGATAGCTCTGCAAGTATCCGTTGCTGTTTTCCGGTTGCTGAAGACGATCCTGAGCGTCCGGGAGGTACGGTGCGATCGGCGACGTCCTGTCCGTCGAAGAAGTCGGCGTGTACGGCGGAGTTTGACAGGAAACGTAAGGAATACTCTGTCCGGTCGGTGACGTCACCGGTTTCCCGGTCGAGTTAGCATAACCCTCCGCGATGGCCTCTTTCCCATGACGCAGAAGAGTCTCCAGGAGGCTGGAAGGGGGCGAGAGCTCTTGGCTCGGTCTCTGAGCGTAATCCGAGCTGGAGTGCAGCTGCTGATGCGTCGGCTGATAGGCGCTATCGGGATACATAACCTGTTCGGATCGATCGCCGATCGACTGATACGGCCAGTAGTCCGAGTCGCTGTTGGCGAAATACGCGGAGCTGGCCATCGCGATCGGAGTACGAAGGCACAGAGACACAAGGCTTATCGGTCACGATGGATCTCAGACGACACCGGTTCGGTCACTTCGAGTAGAGCACATCTCACGAACGGACACGTGGTTATAACCTCACTCGATGAAAACGATCGGGAGCTTCGCACAGCACTGAGCCACGGTATTCCAGAGAGACGGCACACGGAGAGAGGTCCTCGCCAGGCACCGAGGCGGACTTACAATGAAATGAAACGAATTCTGTCCCCGTGACGATTTTCGACCGTCCACGGTACACAGGGGGTTCTACGCGTGCCAAAAAGGGCACCCCGGCAAACTTTCACCGGGTTTATTGCCGTACCACGCGGACACAGGCACCCCGGCGGAGGTGGAGGGGACTTTTACCCTTGGCTCGTCCATGGGGTTTCTCGTGTAGCGCCTCCCGTTTCGGCTCGGGCTACCGCAGGGGTGCTCCTCGGCTTCTATCAGCTGCCCTTTGATTCAGAGTTAAGGCCACCCCCGACACACGCGGACGATTTTCGATCTGTGCCGCAATCCCCTCCCACTATTCACGCTATTCACACAAAACCCATATTGGCTCCCCTTCGCACCCGACCTCGCACAATGCCTGCCATGTGTGCAACCCCCTGGCTGCGTGCTCCCGGCAGCCTATCGGGGACGACCAAACCCCCTGCATGGAAGCTGGCTCGCGAGATACTGCGATAAAATCGGGGAAATTGATAAGTGGGTTTTAATGATGCTTCTTAAAAAGGGAAGGTGTTTTTTAATGGGGAGCTGGTCGCCGACGACAGATCGCTCAGTTATTTATAGGTCGTTTCGATTGTCGACGAGATCGGGGTCGAGGATTTAATCGTTGTTTTCGTGTTTAGCAAGTTTATAAACGAAATGCATAATTCTTCCAGCGAATTTTTAGTTAGTCCTGTAGAAAATAAATCTCTTCCGTTATTCAACGACCATAAAACGAGAAATCCTGAATTGAAACAGAATCGTACAAAATGACGAAGGTTAACAATGCAGTGGCACGATTGATCATCCGTTGGATACGGTGCATCTCCAGCTTCGTTTTTGGAAAATTTTTCGAAGTTCCAAGTGTTTTTCAGCGTTTTTATCGAGCAACCGGAAAGACTGAAATAGATATTTCGAAGCGGGTAAACAAAGAGAGCTCGGCGAAGCTAGACGCAGGCAGTCTTGCGAGTGACGTCTCTTTCTAGAAGCCTGACCGGCGACGATTAATCAACCCTGTTGAACCCTCTCTCCTCTTTCCCGTTATATACACGTGCATTTAGCACGTCTCTTCTGCCCCCGTTCACCTTCTGTATTTTCATTAATCCCACTTTCGTCCCGGCGCATTTGCGAGGAGGGGAACCGGGCCGGGAGGAAAGACCGAAGAAAGCTGAAGAATTATGAAAGTAGGCTCGACCACTTTCGGAGGGAGAGCCCTTCCATTTTACCTCATCACGGACAATCGAAATCTTTTTCTTTCATACTAGCCCGTCGTCGTAACACTCTGTGTAGAATTTAACGATTCTGTACTTTATGTTCTTTAATTGCTTTTATTGTATTCTTCTGTAGAAACAATCGAAATCATTGCATCCCCAGATCTGTATACACATATTCTCATACGCTCCTACATCCCTAAGTCTTTAGACCCTCAAATCTTCAGAACTATACTTAGAAATTTTCCTGTAACCTTGCCACCGTATTAAATATTAAACAATTAATCAAAGCAACGCATCTTGCAGCAGAGATGGATGAAGAAATCACTGTCTCGGTAAAACTTTCATCAAGAATAGACCGAAGGAGATACAAATGGCTATCTTAATGTTTCCACTAAGTCTTTCATTTGTTAGGAAAGTAATTAAGCAAAGAAAAAGGCGTTAACGTTGTCAACCAGGTAATTGGAACGGAGAGGCAGGATTAAGTAAGACACAATCGTGAAAGCTAATGATCGGCTCGCGCTTAAACGGGCCCGCTTGGAAACAATTATCGTCCGGAGGAAGATAATAGACGGCTTTGCGGACAAACTATAAATAGTAAAGCAACCCCGAAAAAACGTGATTGATGATGCGTTTGGTCGCGGTGACCAAACCTACGGGGACTCTGAACGGCTGATCAGGATGGACACGCGTCCGCACCAGCACGATCTTACGCGCGTACGTGTGGAACCTTCACCAACACTAGGACGCAAATGATGCCGGGAGAACAACATCGGAGAGCTCCAGCTCTCGTGTGTAGAGAACGATGATAATAAATAATAATCCGCAAAGGGCGATACTTGTGGGAAGCGACGAGGGTTCCGACAGGGACAACGTTTCGCGGTCCGTAAATGATTTTACCTACTGACTTCATTTACCCTGCTCCGAAATCTCTACCATTTTCCGTTTAGACAAGGAAATATCTACGAGCAACTATGATAGATAATTTCCCGATGATATACAAATCATTCTAAGACCTTGAAATTTCTATATATTTCTAAATTTTAAGAATTCCCATGTTCACAACTTTATAAGTAAATTTGGTGACTGACAGATTTGAAGATTTCTGAAATTCGAAACTTGAAGGTTTGAAATTTGTGTGTTTATCTCTCGGAAGAGAAGATGAAAAATATTCCTGAGTACAAAGGGTTAGCATGGTGTTTAAAAATTTTTAATTAAACATCGGACGTTGAGACTCGATTTCTTCTTACAATGTGCATGCAAGGTCCATAATTAATTCTCGAGTTCGACATATGGGACCTTCGAAGGAATTCACCGTAAGCATAATAAAAAATCTTAATTACACGGTGAAATTCACGAGAATTTCCTTCCTGGAGAATCAACAAAGGATATAGAAGAAGACGGAAGACGAAGAGGGAGAAAAAAGGGCAGGTTCTTATTTACAGCGGGACCAGACCAGACACGTAGTATTAAGCAAACTACCTGAACGACATCTGGGATGACGTATTGCAGCCAAAATGCGCCGTCTTTATACTTTATGAGTCCGCTTCATAAATAGCAGCGTCCCTTAACAACCGAACAGCTTCGAAGACACGCGCCTCCCCACGCGTTATCCCCACCCCATAACTGTACACCACGGCTAGCCATGGTGTCTTCATTTTTGAGACGTTGTCGCACGGTCACTCAGAACCTCGGCAACACCATAAACAGAATTACTGCCAGCTGTTTTGCACGTTTTCCGCAGGTAGAAGGCAAAAATTCCCTGGCCACGTGCAATAAAACTTTCACCCCCGTTTACCTACCGTTTTTTCTGCCGAAAATCTGTTACGCGCTCCTGTTGTCGATGGACTACCTCGATAATTTGCCGAAGTTTGGACACGTTGATTCTTCATGGATGGTTTCGAGGTTCTTCTTAGGGTAGACAGCTACCTTTAAGGGATGTAGTAAATACGATTGTACAGTAATATAGTGCTCTAGTGTCGTTTAAGTTGATTTGGGATGATGATTTGTAGTTTGAATATTCTGTCGGGCAGGCTTTGAGGGTGTGGTAGGGATGAACTGATCGACCGTGACATTTAAGGGATTTCTACGTTTTTGGAGAGTGGAGGAATGTAGAGCTGAAAGTTTGATCTGCAAGCTTACGTGGCGATACAATGAGGGATAATTTCATGATACAACTCGTGATGCAACGCATTATCCTACGTGTAGTAATTTAACATAGGACTACCTCACGGTGATTTAACACATGGAGATTTGGCGCGTAGTAATATAAGAAGTAATCTAACTTGTAGCAATTTAACTGGTGGTGATTCAGAACATAGTATCGTAACGAATGGTAGTCCAGCGCGTAGTAATCTAACAAGTGGTAGTCTAACGTGTAATAATCTAGCGGATGATAATCTAACGGGTGGTAATCCAACGCGTAGTAATACAGCATGTAGCGATCTAACTGTGTAATAAGTGTAATAATGCAATGCATAATTATCTCACGCGTGGAAATATAGCACATGATAATTTAACACGTAGTAATCTATCGTGTAGTAGTCTAAGGCGTAGTAATCTATCGTGCAGTAGTCGAAGGCGTAGTAATCTATCGCGTGATAGTGTAACCTGTAATAACTCAACGAGTAGTAATCTATTTTGTACTAGTCTAATGAGTGGTAACCCTACGCGTGAACGAGTGGTCAACGTTGTAATATAACAATCTAACGTTTAACAACGTAACGGTGATACGAGATCCGCAGAACCAGATACATTTCGGATTCTTGCTCGCAGAACAAATTAAATTGGGGCTTTGCGTTGCGTGAAATGGCGCGGTATCTCGGGGGGTAACATATGTGCCCTCGTCCGCCCCGTGTACCCCAAAGGGAGAGAATGTTCACCGGCTGTAGGGTGGCGTTTGCGACCATTTGGGAAAATTGGAAATATCGGGATCAAACCGAGCGGCCTCTATTATTGTTCGATTGATTTATATTTTGTTTGCGTTGCGCCTCGATCAATTTTCTGGATCTATCTGAACCGAATGCAGCTACGAAATCTGTATATTTGCACGAGTTACATTTCTGTAATTAAATATATAAAAGGATTGACATCACCAGAAAATATGACGAGTACTCAGCATTGGACCTTAAGTTGGGTTTCCTCGTACAAACAGTTGGCGGGAAATTTAATCTTGAATTTCCATTGAAAGGTCGAGGGGTTGAAATTCTCTGGCCGTGTCGTAATAAATTAATGTTTAAAATAGCATTCGTTCGAAGTGCGATGGAATTAGAATACAGAAGAAGGGAAATTCAAAATGGATGGCTATAAGTAGAAAGCCACGGATTTAATGGCAGCGTTATAGCGAACACGAGACGAACAGGCGTTTCGGGGCGGAGCGGAAAAACCGCTGAGCAATCGTTCGAAGGGTAGCCAATCTTTTGGATAGAGGATCGAGAACTAGAGCAAAAACCGCGATACCTTTTCTTACATTAACGACCCCATCTTTGCAACTGGCTACGCAAAATAGATGCGATTGTAGGACGATCATTTGTCTTCGCAGGAATCGTTCATGAAAATTCTATTATTTCACTTTAACATCAATTTTTACTTCCATTATTGAAAAATACTAAAATTCTCAAATTATTAGAATATTATAATACTTTCGTTACTTGAGTATCGAAGTACTTGTATACTTAAATATATTATTAATACTTAAATACATGTATTATTGAATATGTTACCGATCATATTATTTGACTCATCCTATCACGTATAATATAATTCTTAAAAATAGTTATTACAATTTAAGTAATAAATGTAAAAAACAGAATTTTTTGTCACAGAATATCTCCCCTGTCGTAGCGACCGTTCATGGACCGGAAAGGCAAGGTTGGGCGCGTTTAAATTTCGAAATTCCTCAGGGAGGGTTGTCGGTTCGTCACATACCGATCGCTTGCCTTTCGACAAGAAAGCTATTCACCTCTTCGGTACAATGCAAATCCCTCGGGTGTTTAAACAACGCGCGTGTCCAATGCTCGAAGAATTAACCAGCGACTAATAAGTGTCAATATTTACCCTTTCGGTCCTAATCTGTCGACGAGTTGGGATTTGGAGTCCAGAAGAAAGACAACGTCGTAAACGGTGCTTGTACCTGTCCGGGTTTATTGAGGATTTGCTGAAAGCTTGTTAAACGTCAGTTTTGAGAGAGTTTCTAAACCAGTGACGAGGAGCACGTAACTTGTTGAAAAAAAAAAGTGGACAGACAATTTCTTACGTTATACAGAGTTATAACTAGTGGTGCAATTGGATCAATTATACGACAAAATAAAAATTAAAATTATTACAAGTAGTAAGTATATAGTAAGTATAAGTACAGTTTCAAAGGATGAAACCTGTTTCGACGGAACGAAACCTCAACTTTCGATTGAAATCACAGAAACGAGTTTGTTCTAGGAGAAACATTCTTTTCAGGAAATCGACTGATGGCTGGTTGATTAATATTTAACGAGTATTAGTTACACCATCGTCGACTAGAAAATTTTATATCTGCGTTTCTATTCTGTTTTCTCTGTAAATACAGAAAGCGCATTCAGCGATCTACGAGTTCCTCTAATTATCTGGTATTATATGTATGTTGATTTCATGATTACATTCGCAGTTTTGCAACTCAGCAAAAACAGTTTCCTTTGTTTCACTATTTTTATTGTGAAAATTATTTGAAATTAATTGACCAATTTTAAGACAACTTTAATTTCTCTATGCTATCCTCTCAGATAATTTCGAGAATGCATCTTCACTCAAACATCGCGTAAAACACTGAAATATATAAATCAGTATAATCATGATCAACCCTTCCTAACAACCCTCGAATCTGCAATTAAATCCAGTCCGTACCGAATCATATTCCTCCGCAAATCCGAGAATTACTTAGCCGAGGTTATCGATCATGAAGGACATCGAGGACCCTCCAGAGTGAAGCAATGGAAAGAGAACACGAGTCCCTCGGAAAAAGCTTGACGAGAGGGGAAAAGAGAAGCCGAAGGAGTTGGAGGAGGTAGTGAGAAAGTCTTCACAGGATCCCAAGCAACGCTATCGATCCCGCATTCGTTTGTATAACGTGTTTACTTCTCACCGCAGAGATATCTTCTCTCTCCGCTCATAGTCTCTCTTCGGATGTCTGTTCAGACTGCGAGCGGTCCGAGAACGAGGCACCCTCTTTCTCGATCGAGCTCAGCAGGGGTGGATCCACGGTGAACGCGAAACTCCAAAGGAGAGAGGGGTGCTATGGGGCCGTACCGAGTATCATTTATCAAGTCCGGGACTGTCAATCCGAGGAGCATTGATGCGATGATGGTCCAGCGACGCCACGATCGTCCGTCGCGATGCCGATGTTTTTCTCTCGACGACCGTTTGGTATTCAACGTTAACCCTTTCAATGCCACGTACATTGAATTATGCTTAAGAACTGACGATGTAAATAATTTCTTATTCTATGCTCCTACATTATACTGCTGACGACTTGCGACTGCGGATCGAATATCGATATTCGGAATTAATATTTTTCTAAATAATCATAGCCCTCCATTACTGATGACTTAATACCGGGAATGTCAATCACATATCGATCTGATATTTAATTATTTTCTTTACATATAGCGTTCGTTAAATTATACTTAAGTTACGACAATAAAAATTAAGCGGTGCTTACGCATTGATGACCAGGATGCTAATTTATTTACTTTATGGTCCTCCATTACGATATTGCTGATGACTTGACACCGCGAGTGTTGATCGATTATGATATTTCAATACCTGTTTAATATTCGAAATTAATATTTTCCCGTGATATTCGATAAATTATACTTATGTTACGGTAAAAATTAAGTAGCACTGCATCGATGATGAGGACGTTAAATAATATATTTTCTTTATGATCCTGCATTATGATAATGTCTTGACACCGCGAGCGTTTAAAAATATTAAGTATTATTTTCCATATGACGTTGTTTAAATTATACTTATGTTTATAGTCCATTATTATATTCTTGATAATTTAACATAGGGAATGTTAATCGTATTCGTTATCGATTCAATAGATAATACATGAATTTTGAAAGGAATATTAATATTTTCCACGCGACATTATACTCGCATTACGATAATAAAAATTGAGCGACGACCAGGAGAATGCAAATTTGACAGCATATTTAAAATTAATAATCTCGTAGCGTTCGTTAAATTATACTTTCGTCACGGTAATAAAAATTAAGCGACAGTCGGGCAAAATTGATAAATAATTTATTCGTCATTTATACAAGCCTGCGGCAGCACGACTGGTGCGCCGAACATGGCGTTCGACGAAACATTGACAAAAAGGCAGGGGTTGTTTTTGCTTCGGCCTCGTGGCACAGTTCGCTAATTGCTCCAAGTGTTTAAGGTGCGTGCAAAATTTGGGAGTGGTCCGAGCGCAAGGATGTAAACGTGGTCGTATCTGGCAGCGGCAACAGAGGAACCCGCTGGTTTCCGGAACACGCGAAACTCTCGTTAACTTCGACCGCGTGATATTGTATTACGCTTTCGAGTCGTTCTTCGACGAAGACGCCGGCTGCGAACCAGGACTCTGGAAAAAATGTTACAGCATCGCAATTGCAGTTTAACCTCTTCGGCTGATTTTTTTAAGGTCAAGATGTAACTTTTTCTTGTAATTATATCTGTTACCATTATGTTTCACTCGCTTTAAATCTGTAACCATTTTTCTGGTTTGCAATCTGTAATTATATAAATAAACTTGAAGAGAATTTATAATAAATTGAGTGTTAACAAACTTATAAACTTGACAATTATATAATTTAAATATTTAAATATTTCCGACTGAATGTAGTAACGAATGTTAATTTATCGCAAGAGGTTTAAATAATTATTTTGCGTACGAATATTTGAGAGAATTTTCGGGTCGATTTCCTTTTGTTATCAAAATCAATGGAAGATATAAAAATTATTACACGAATTTTCTTTATTATGAACAACAGCTTCGTCGACATGAATTGCATTCATACATATTATGCGCATTAATTTTATTCGCACTCAGGCCGATTCTAGCGCCGGTAAATTCTCTCGCGAACGAGATTAATGCGCATTAATTAAAGATGAGGTTGGGGTAACGTGTTGATACAGTCTATGGACAGGAACAAAAAAATCTGCCCTTGGAATTTCTACTTCTTTAGAATGATCAAAATTCGAAGATTGGTCATTAAATATATAATATACTCGGTCATTTCATTCGAATATTTTGAATATTTTATTCATATACCATGCGTCAATTTTTCATTTTAAATAATTTGTTTGAATCGCACTATTATGGTTGGATGGTATTTCCTGAAAGGGAAGGTTGATTCAAATTAAAAATAATACAGATCATTCGTTTACATAGAAAGAGTGTAGAACGTAGAATTTTTCGAAATGTACTATTTTTGTATCGATTAACGGTATTTGACGAAATCGAAAAAGGTTCGAATTGAAAGCGTATAGAAAAGAGAAGGAAATTCCAGGGGAAGTACAGAGAACACGAGGATGCCACGAAGCTCGACCAACAAGCCGGCAATGCATCGTTAGCCGGGATGGTTGGCAGATAAATGACGTGGTTGGCTCGCATCTGACGTGAATGAAGCCAGGATGGCTTACCTACGTGTCCGTCGGCGGTGCGTGTACCTACGGGACCCACGGTGATCGCAATGACTACCTAATGATACATTGAGCTGCGTTCTGCTTACGAGACCCATCAGCAACTTTACGTGGCTCTCGTTCGAATTAACCTTTTCTCGGCTACTAACACAAAAACCATTGTGCGATTATAACTTTCGGAAAAATTGCTTAATAGTTTGAGTATAGGGACCGAGTCATGTCACGGCCTTTATGTCGCAACGTTGCATATCATTACAATGTTAAAACGGCTTGACTTTAACTACCAATTTACTGATAAAAGAGTACGCTTCGCATTTAATGGTAAAGTAGACGCACTCACGAAAGTGCTGCGTTTAAGCGAATTTTATTGGTCGATGTGTACTATGTATGCGATAAATGTTCGTGGCATATATGTGTAACACTTGTGTAGGATAAACGTATGTGCTCAATGTGTAATACATTGCGGTGCAGTGCAATAATTTGGTAAATGTATGGTGCATTGTGGTTCATCATAATAATATGATCAATGTGTGATATATTGTGGGTCATCATAATAATATGATCAATGTATGATACGTTGTGATCCATTATAATAATATGATCAATGTGTGATACATTGTGGGTCATCATAATAATGTGATCAATGTGTGATACATTGTGGTTCATCATAATAATGTGATCAATGTATGATACATTGTGGGTCATCATAATAATATGATCAATGTATGATACGTTGTGATCCATTATAATAATATGCTCAATGTGTGATACATTGTGGGTCATCATAATAATATGATCAATGTGTGATACATTGTGGTTCATCATAATAATGTGATCAATGTATGATACATTGTGGGACATCATAATAATATGAACAATGTGTGATATATTGTGGGTCATCATAATAATATGATCAATGTATGATACATTATGATCCATTATAACAATATGATCAATGCGTGATACATTGTGGGTCATCATAAGAATATGATCAATTGTATGATACACTATAATGTACCACAATAATATCATCAATGTATTATACATTATGTACATAACCTCTAAACTTGATGTACTTCAGTTTTAAATTACAAACTTCAATTTATAATATCAAAATATCATTAATTCAAGTGAAGTTAGATTTAGTATTTAAATAAATAGTACCTATTAAAGAATCAACATAAACTAAAATTTGATTTGAAATGCACAAGCAGGACGCACCACGTACGTCATATAAAAGAACATTTCTCGACGACCGACTTGTTTTTCAAGGAATAATAAAGACGAATATAGACACGATATCAATAAAGAACGATCTGGAACAAGATTTCTTTTAATATTAACTGAAGTTAAACCATGAAAACAACGACCTTGATAAAACGTAGCATGGTTACCCAGTTTTACGTCACTCACTGTTTTTCCGCGGTGCGTCGTTTCTTTCCACCGCCTCCTCTATCAACGTTGAACAGCGAGTATCAGTTGCTTACGAGCGTAAGCATTTTCGCGGTCAATAACCGATTGGAGTATCGGTATATGCGCGATATGCTCGAACCACTGGTTTATTCCTTGAAAACGAAGATTGTGAAAGTTGCAACCGCGAGATAAACGCGAGGGTCGTCCCAGAACAGAAACAATATGTTATTCGAAAGTTTTAAGCGATTACGATAATTGTTTGTGCTGCTTCACAAAATCTAATGAAAACGTTACACATTCAGTTCAGGGACGTACACTATGTTCTTTGGGCGTTTAGGGCACTTTAGTTGCCTCTGGAGGAGGTTTTGAAGCACTGTTCATTCTACTTCTTTCTTTCGAGCAAGTATTTAAGGGTGAATATTTTATAATTTAATACTCTTACTTTTTATTTTGTGAGACATATGTCAACTATGCTATAATATTTCAATTGATGGACATTTCATCAGTGATGGTTCAATTATTAATAGTCAAAGGTAGATTGCAAGTTTGTCACATTTAGAAAGAATTTCAGATTTTACGTTGAAACAGTGTTGTACATAATTCTGAGTCATATCGAGTTGCAATATTCTTACTCAAATATAATTACATTTTTGATTATTTACTTTACCTTGAGATGATAAGGTCGATCTCTTAGCAAATTCTCCGTCGAAGAAAGCAGTGATTATCGAAACCCGATGAATCAGAGATGAACGTTAGATCACCGACTACAATTATCGTGACATCGACGACCGGCGGAAGAAGAATTAGAGTTTCGAGCGGAAAGAAGGGTGGGAAGGATGGTGGACCGAGGTTAGCAGCAAACGGTTCTCGGTTACGTCCAAATAGAAATTCAATTGATCTTGTCCGGTAGTGTCAGGCAATCCATCTTGTTCCTTCCGCAGCGTCCAAAAGGCGCGTCTCTGCTTCGAGTCCAGAGGAGGTTTCCGCGTTTTCTCCGGCTTTCGTTGCCGCGACGGCCAACGATTCCGTTCGTCGCAGAAAAAAGACGGGACAGCTGTCCGGCCGACCGCCAAACTGCTCATTAATTACGTTCCTGGAGCCCACTCGCACGCCGCGACCGGTTGTTTGTCTTTTCCGCCCAGTTTTATTCCGCCCTTCTCGTTCTGAATAAAAATCACCAAACCGCGATTCGTGACAACTCCAACGCGGTTCTCTGTCGACTTCCGGTTCTTCTCGCGAGTTTAGGACGAGGGCTCTTTTGGGCCTTGAACGGTATTTAGGAGACATATGGAGAGATATGGACAGTTGCGAACAGACAATGTTACGTTTGGACAATTATGGATGGACATGGCTTTGGATAGAAAGGTTAAGGTTAATTTCTATTATGGATAGAAAGGTTAGTAAGTTAGATCTTTCATTTTGGTTGTGTGCAAGCTATAAGGGCTTGAGCAAGGTACATTGGTAGTAACATCATTCGATGTTAATATTAGATCTAACAGAACATGAGAACCACGAGCAGTGACATTATTGGACAGAACATTCTGACAGACCTAATAATAAAATAAACATTGTATTTGTCGTACAATTTCGTTAATTCTGTATGTACTGTACTCGATGATAAAAACAGGTGAAATTCGGAAACTACTTTAGGTTCCTCAAAGTTCATACAGTTTGTTCAGACAAATCCAGAAGACAGTTTGTTTAAATAGAATTATTCAGACTCACTACCAGGTCCAATTATTTACACTTAACAGTAACGGACCTTGGCAGCAAATCCGTTCAGTCTGAAAATTTTCAATTTTGTCGTAATTGGTTTGAATCCGGCGATCGATACACAACACCTCCCACATAATTCCGTAGTTAGCAGAAATGGTTTTCGCAACCAGGAAACCAGTCGTTTCCCGTGGATGCAACAATCGAACACGATCATAGACTGGCAAATTGCTCGGCAGCTGCCGATCTGTGTGCCGAGCCTCAACGTAAAATAATAACGATTATTCTCGGATTACCGATTTTATCCTGGACGACCGAAACGAGATATCGTGGAGATAAAACGTGGCCGCGATACGCAAGGCCGGCTACCTGCTTCGCGTTGATGCGCGTGCTTCCACGGCGTCGACTAATTGGTGGTACAACTTTATTACTCACCGTTAAGTAATGACGGGCCATACTAAGTGCGCCGGTTTAAAGACCATGAAAGGGAACGCCGATACAAGCGGCTGATAAAGACGGGACCGCGTCCGGGGACGCAGTCCTCGAAGGGTGCCTTCCCTAATAAGGCGATAAGGGTCACGATTCGAGCGATTTCCGATGGCCTCTGGCTGTTCTTTCGTCCTTCTGCGTCGAACAACGTGGTGAACGCCCACATCCGGTCGATAGCACCAATTTCTGATCAACTCGTACCTAGTTTCACCTCGCTGTCATAGGAAGTTGCGGATAAGAGATGGGAATTTTTAAGCGACTTTGCACTGGATTGCAGCGTTTACTTTTTCTTTATCTTTCCACTTCGTGTTTTAATGAGATCCTTGTCTTAATAAGCGTTAATATATTTTTGAAGAAAGGCATTTCCGAAAGTTTCAAAGCCTCAATGTCTAAAAATTCTAAAGTCCTGCAGTTCCAAACTTAGAAAGATCCAAATCTGGAATTCCTAACGTCCTAATGAATCAAAGTTGAAAATCCTTGAATGTCAAAGTTCCAAACCTCCGAAGTGTCAAATCTGAAAAATCCTAGAGTCTCAAACTTCCAAATCTCCCAACTGTCAAATCTGAAAAATCCTAGAATCTCAAACCTCCAAACCTCCGAACTCCCAAATCTGAAAACTCCTAGAATCTTAAACTTCCAAACCTCCGAACTATCAAATCTGAAAAATCCTAGAATCTCAAACTTCCAAACCCCCGAACTCTCAAATCCGAAAAATCCTAAACCCCCAAAGTTCCCAACTTGCAATCCCAAATTTAAACACCCCAATGTGTCAAACCCCTAAAGTTCCAATTCCAAGAACCTAAACTCCCAAAAACTACGTTCTTCCAATAAAGTAAATTTTTAACGAGAATTCATACAAGTTGTGATATAATCCAGAATCGAGAGTAGCGATGGGAGAGTAGGAAAGGACCGAGGTTGAGTCACGGGTCAAAGTCACGGGGGTTCTCCAGACTGGAAAGTCAATCTGGTCTAGAAAAAGAAGGCCAGGCGTTAGCAGCTACTTGCGGATAATTAATAATGTCGGGATCAAAAGTGTGCCCATTGAATGTTCGCTCATTCACAAACGATCTCTCTCCGCCCAGATGAATGCCGGACCAGATCGTTACAAGGGTATTCTACGGGCGTGCCTCGTACGGGTGTCTTCAGGTCAATACCGGCGGTTCGTTGAATACAATTATTAATGCCGTCATTAAGAGCATTTACCATTTTTTAATGCGAACGATCGGAAAGAAATATAAATCATATCCTTCGCTCTTTCTCTCTTCTACGCGTCTTCGCGCGCTCTCGCGTGACCCTTTTGAACTTCTTTCCTTCTTTCTTTCTTGGTTACTTGCTGAGGGGAGAAAAATTCGGCCATTTACACTTGGATTACCGGAAGAGGCTGTCGATAAAATTCGCGATTTAAGTTATGGTAAAATACATTTATTTTGTTTGATTATGAAGTGACATTACTTCAAATTATGTAGATATCGTGAATACTATCGGACGTAGAAATTACATGCATTTACCAGGTGTTCTCAAGTGATAGATAGTTGAAATGTTCTTTGTTACAATCAATACATAACAAGTTATTTTAGGTAATAGTACTTAACGACTATGGGTGTTTCATTTTCGTCGAACATTTAAATTATTTTCGTTGCTGTTAAGGTTAAACAAAAATGACTAATAAGAGGTTGTATGACATGTATACTTTTATTTAATGTATGCCTGTGGATAATGCATATATTTAGTGGTAATAAAAAGTGTCCAATGGTCACTGTAAATGATCTGTCATAATTATTATCACCTTATCATAAAAATAGTTTAGATATTCGACTAAAGTTCCCTGTATACATCTGTATGTATACCTACGTACACATTTGAATAATGAAATGTCCGTCGAAGGAGAACCCTTACTTAATACATTTATGTAATATTCAAACATTTCATTACAATAATTTGTTACTATAATAACCGTAATTTTAACCAAGATTTTATCGTAAAATACTCGAAAATATCGCGAACTTAATTATCATAGAATAAAGGAATCTTCTGACGTTTCTTGGGATCTGGACCAATAATTTATTCGTCACAGCGGTGGTTGAACATTCGCGACGAATGTGCCGGTCTATAGGTTAATTCGGCCAATTAATTCGCGTTGAGATTGAAAATGAAGTAAAACGTGATGAATGTTGAACGACCACGCTCGTGCACAGTTTATACTGTACAAGCGTACGCGTTATATATGCGTGCTACTGAATTTGCCGTCCAAAGCAAACCGTATGTCGGACATCGGCACGATTTATCGCGTTGACACGTGTCTCTTACAGAGAGACGCGTTTCGCCCCCGTGCCGTGCGGCCTCTCTTTTAACCGCGATTAAAATACATTCGCGAGGATAGAACGACCGAATTTCCACGGACTCTGTTTCCCGGTGTTTCTTCAGAACCGGTTAACTCTTTCGTCGTAATTTATAACTGCACGAGACACGACTTTATTAAAGACGTAAACAAACGGCCAAACGTTCAATCTACCTCTCTTCTGATGCCAATTTACGAATATCTATACACTGTTTTTTATTTCTATCATGTTCATTTTGCACTGCTTCATTTACCTACTCCTTAATTTACAAAATCTACAAAATTTATAAAATTTACAAGATGCAGGGTTGTCAGTAAAATTGCAACAGTGTGGAGTATGTGACATATATATTTTTCATTTATTACAAATAGTAAATACAACCAATTTATTCATCTGAATTATTAGTGCAAAGAAAACATTTTAGAGCTTGTCATGTACCTCATATGACGTCCTTTTCCATTTTAATCAATTGGAGACAAAGAACCACTTCGAGAGCCTTCATTTTCTATCATCTCTCAGTATCAATCTTGTATCTGTTAGGGAGGTACCCGAGGGAGTCAAGTTTCACGACAATGTATAACCGAAAAAGTTTCTCGCGAGTACAATGACGCGAGCAGGCGATGATTCTTCGACACGGTTCAAGGATGATTTCCAAGGCGGACAGAAGAAGCCTCGAGAAGCATCGTAGAGATTATATGGGGCGCGTCCATTTTAAACGTATTGCTTTATTTTCTTTCCACGGTGTCTCTATCCCTTTCTTCGTCTTTCATGCTCCTTTCGATCCACTACTGTCATCCTACTCTTCTTTCCTTCTCGCTTTTGCCCGGGAACCGCGTCACGCGTGGTTTCCGCCTGCACCTCGCCCGATTATTTGTTGCTTCCGCTCTTTGAGAACTATTTTCAAACCGGTCTGTGCAATATAAACTCGAATTCCGGATTAAGCGATTAACCGTGATCGACTGGACAAAAATTCCCCAATCAGCGATTCCTATTAATCAGTAAACGAGTTGAGTTCGAGTTCATGAATTCGATAAGCGTTCTTCGTCGAAGAAATTTGCATACGTGAAACTCTCTGCCCTCCATTCTCGTCTCGTTAAAAAGTCCCTACATTCGCACGACGCGGTCTCAATCGCGTAATTAATTATCGGGGTAAGCAGGGAATCGAGTTCGCGGAATCGATAAGAGTGTATTCTCGTGTCCGTCTAAATGTCCCTATGATTCACAAGCCACGTACGGCGAATGTGTCCATCGGTGAAAAATCGAGAGCGACGATCCAGGTAGGCGGTCGCAGGTTCTCCAGAAAGCTAGGGAGTTATGGCGGCGAATGGTGGCACAACCGAGCAGCCCGTTATCGGGCAACTTAATCGAACGATTAATGACACGGTGCGCGTAAAAGTACCCGAGAACGAAAGCGACGCGAAAGGGAAACAGGCTGAGAATTAGCCGGCATGAATGAACCGACTGGACAGATGCTCGTTAAAGAGTCGACTCGAAACTCCGCTTCGATAAAACAACCACTCGCCACTGACCGATTGACTAATTATCGACTGGCCAGCTTCAACCAGATCAATGCGACTGCCTAACCGCGAACATCGACCGTGTCTACTTTTTCAGATCTTAACAGATAATTTCGACACGCCAATTCGGATTTTTTATCGCACACGCGAACGGTAGTTGACTTTTCGGTTAATTAACGCTTGCGTGAGTTTTTTCGTGCATGCAGATCGCGGTTGATTGCGGATGTGATCGATGTTTGGTTGACGTCTGATGGATTCTGTACATGGTAATGAGGTTACCGTAATTGGGAAATTGGACAATGTTATGTAACATAATGGAAGTGCAGATGAATTCTGGGTCGCTTTGTACGTAAAGCGTCGACTGTTCGACTACCTCCATTTTTCTATTATTAAACGATTCGTTTCACTAAGCCGATATAAATAACTGACGACAAAAAATACATCGAAAGTATTACAAAGCGGTAGTATACCATGTATAAAATATAAGAAAAAAGTATTTGTGATATATGATAAACATATTTCTAGCTCTTACTTTAAGAGTCAAAATGTTGTAAAACCGTAAAAATCTCGGCTTATAAATTTATCTGGTGCATTTGTATCGCCTTAGGTTCACGAAACGCTTCTTCAAGTACCCCGCTACTCTCCGAGCGGTTCGTAACGATCCGAGGATAAGTGAATCGATAGGCAGGAGTAATCGATTCCAGTACGCACACAAGCACCGTCCCCTAATCCCGTGGCCAGGTGTCGAGATATCGAAAGGTGATGGAACGCCTCGAGACGCGTTAAATATTGAACCGGTCACGAAGCACACGCTGGTTGGCCCGTAATGAGCCTGTCCTTCGTATCTCGCGGATGATACAGCTCCCCTTGCCCCTACAACACCGGCCAGCCGATCGGGTTGTGCTCATTAGCGACAGATTAATACGATCCTTTCGAAGGGAACGAGCGGACAAATGCACGGTAGCCGTGTCCAACCCGACACCACCCATTCGTTTCGAATATTTTGCTGCCTTTTGGATGTCCGCCGGATGCTCGATCTATCTCGCTCCACGATCGCCCGGAACTTCGCCGTAAGGTCTTTATCGGGGCATCTGGATATTAAGCTGACACTCGCGTTGCTTAATCAGTGTCCAGGGAAATTCGAGGCGGTACCATCGGCCGAGTTGTTGGATCCTCGATTAATGGCGGATGCGAGCTGCTCTTCGGATACCAGTCGCCCGCTGGGCCAAAGCATCGACGAAATATCGAGTCTGCTGCGGAATCTACTCGTCTTCGATCAATTCTTCTTTATTTCATTTTTATACAAATACTTTCTTTATGCTCTTTCATCTTTAACTTCATCTTTAATTAAATTTCATGATCGGTTACTTTTACAAAAACATTCAAAGTTAGGGGTTCAAGCTTTTATAGTTTTTCTTTCTGACCGAAGACATTCAAACTTTCTTCATTCCTTCTGATAATTAGGTTTATATTTCTAAGACAATAAAGTTACACGAAGGTATGAACTATTTTAAATTCGTACAGAAGCACGTATACACACGTGTACAAAATATTTGAGTCACTTTTTAATCAAAGACCGGGATCTCTACATCAAAATTTCAATGAAATGTTACATGTTCATCTTCAATAGAAAAGTCAATATCATAGTCCTACTAATATTAATTGCACAATTAACAATTCAATCAGACTATCTTGTTTAAATTCGTACAGAAGCACGTATGCACACGTGTACAAAATATTTGAGTCACTTTTTAATCAAAGACTGGGATCTCTACATCAAAATTTCAATGAAATGTTACATGTTCAACAGCAATAAAACAGTCAATATCATGGTCATACTTATATTAATTGCACAATTAACAATTTAATCAGACTATCTTGTAACTATAAGATACACTAAAGATCTACAAATATATTTTCCCTGTTTCAGTCGACAGTCTAGGGATTTGGGCTGCTATCTCCAGATATTTCCAGTGTTCCAAGTCCCCAACCGCAAATTCAGTGAACAAGTTTTCAATTTTCCAGTTGATGGATGACGGGAGTTCGAAAATCAAAACTACGCCCGATTTTTCCAGACGATGGTTGAATAGCTGGTCCGCGCGTTCGAACGCGAACGTCTTGCGTAGAAGAGTAGATACGATTGACCAGGGTCGCTGTCAGCCCGAAGCCAGGTTTGACGCCAGCCGGGACGATTTATCAGAATAATGCACACGCCATTACCCCGGTGTCCCCGCCTTAAAACCAAGATCTTGATTTCGCGCTGGGTCCCGTGCTAGCAACCGAGCGTTCGACTTTTCTTCGTCGTTCCCTTAGAACATCCGATCCACCCTGGTAACATCGTTGCGGTTGCATCCGTCGAGACAGTGCCGCGAAAAAATCTTGTTGCCTGTCTGACAATTCGGTTGAGTCTTCTTCCTTTCATTTTGCGTTGACCTGTAACAAAAAAAGCAGCCTCTGCTGTGAAACACGGACGAGGATTTCCTTTCAGATTTACTGCTTTTTGTCGCCGATGAATGTCAGAAATAACGAAGATAGGGTTCGAGTTTTTTGTCGAACGTAAAAAATGATGAATTGACAAGAGTACGCAAATAAATCTGTTAGAGCATCTGTGTACAGCTTTTTGGAGATTAAATTATTCTTAGGACCACTGTGACTTATCGTTTTTACACTTTCGTATTTATAATGGTCCAAACGATCGTGTAAGCGGTTTACCTATCGCAGGTGTCGAGCTTGAATACATTAATCAAAAACGTTGTATAATCAGCGGTAAATGGACGAACAATTTTACTTTCGAATTCCAAGAAACTTGTAACTCGATTTCCGTGTTATTTCGTCGGCAATTTTCGCTTCATCGGATATCGGACGAGCCCGAGCGAAAACAATAGCAGCAATTTGTAGGAAAAACGAAGGCTGTGCCCTGTAAATTCCATTGAAAGCTGCGTCCCCGTGGAATTTCGTGTCCAGCCTGTCCCGACAGCATAAAACGGGGTAATCCGAGATCAATTCGCGCGAACGGAACACGAGGAGCCTCGCGTTTTAGTTCCAATTAAAAGCGGTCGAAGCGTCGGGCAAATTTACGACGAGTTGATTAATGGGCTGGCCAGGTATTTGTCACGTTGTTTACGAACAACCGAAAGAATAAGTTGACTGGTATAACTGACCGTGGATAGCCGGCCAGATTTATCGCGTTATTATCGACCCGTCCTTCCGTCTCCGACCACGCCGGAAAACTGTAATTGAAAGACACGAAAACTATTCGAGAAGGATGGAAAGCAATATCCGTGAAACTAATTGGAATCGATCTAGTTTGGATCGTGTAACGATGGAAAGACCGTTCGCTTTTACGATTTATAAATACGTGGCAACAAGGCGGTTTACTACATGGCCGTGGGTGGACAAATAGCGAGATAAATCTTTGGGAAAATTTTACCAATATTCACAAAAATACTACCATTCGTCGAAGATATAAAAAGTACTAAATTCCTGAATTTGAGAAACTGATTAATGATCGATTTACTATAAATGCTCTGTGAATTATCTAAATAATTATTCCTCTAATATCACTTCTTCAAGTACAAATATTGAAATGTAAGAAGTGTAAAGATTTGAATGGGAATTTTAATCAATGTGTTCCTATGTATATTTTGTAGGTTAGGGTCACTCATGACCCAGTATTCGGATACACTCTTTTAGCAAGGTATCGATAAGCAGAAGAAGCTAGTCTGACCCGAGTGTGTCGCTGAAAAGGTTCTACTACCGTGACTGCCGAGATTTATCGTTTAAACGCGCACTTACGGTCTCGGCAGAGGGTATTGCATCACACACAAGCAACGATAAATCATCAAAATACGAGCCGATGACGGGGCGCAAAGAAACAGCATTTAACACAGCGCGACAACTTAGAGATCCTTGAGACCAGCACGGTAGAAGAACGCGCGAGCAAAATTCTTCAGTTCTTGATAATTTCGGTATAGGTATTCTATTTACCACTTTGAAACGTCCTTTGAAATTCTGAGACGCTCTAAATGCAATAAATAATTGTTTGAGATAATCTCTTTTTCGAGGACGGTACTAATTGTCATTTGGCACAGTTGTCCGCAGTTTCTGAGTCTTGCCGCTAGAGGCCCCTCAATTCACTCTATTAGATTCTTCATAGTGAAACTTACGATTTAGTAACTTTAGTTGCTCTCATTAAAAGAATCATGAACTCTTTTCTTAGAAATCTAGTCTGTCGTTATAGTAGCTAATAGTTAACAAGGTTAGGTCAAATCCACCATTTTGTAGAGAAACATAGAAAGAAATAATAATAAAGTACAGCTTAAACTTTGACTGTGGCAAGATTTCTCTCTTATAATTTTATGTCAACTAAAAAAATATCTACTCAATGTCTAATATTTAAATTAAATTCCTCAGTTAAAATAATTTTTGGATTGGTTAAAAATGATTTCATGTACACAGGAAACAGTATCCACATCGTTGGGACGATGACACTGAGGGAATGTCGCGGTCGTCGAATAAAAAAGATGAAATTTATCTACACACGATTGTTGCAAAGAGACATCGTAGCTGGAATTGCAGCACGTGCATCGAAACGTTGAACTCTTGCGTTTTATCTTCTCAAAGTGGTAAAAATGAGTATCGTTCGAGCGATACTACGCTCGTCATTCATACATACCGAGAATTAATGACTCGTGCAGCCTGGAATTCTCTTTATTTACGTCTTTCTGACAATTCGATCTCTCGAGGGGACCGTCGATACTGAAATCTGTCGTATGACTTTATTCAGAATCAGTGTTCGGTTGCAAGTTAAGAATTACTGTTAGTTACAACCGAAGGAATCATGTTCAACTTTTTCATGACAAAATTTATATGGTAAATTAAAACGATCGAATCTTTCAGTCTGACCTGCTAGTAAGGACCTAAAGTTGTATTTGTAAGAGTTCATAATCGATGAAGAATTACTTGTGGATATCTACCGACATCTGTTGAGGTACCTTGTATTTAGAACCTTGTATTGAAGTACCTTGTAAATAGAAAGAAAATTGAAACTAATTTGCGGATTCAATTGGCGTCGAAGATATAACAAAGGTATTTTCCACGAGAGGGCAGCTGATGATTACGGGTTTCGTTATCGCAAAAGCACGAAATAAACAGTTGCAGCGTAACGCTAAGATTAACAGACGTTGAAACGATTTCCTATTTAACTACCGTTCCCGTAATCGCGATGATTCATGGAAACGCAATTATCAAAGCACGAAAACTCAGCGGCATTAAAGTGGACGAAACGATGCCGCGAGTCGCCGGTCGCGATACAATCGTAACGTGTAATTTAGCCATTAAGGCTGACCGTGGAAACCTAGTTCACGACAGTCATCATCATTTCTATCATCCGCGCGAGTCCGATCCCAGCCGAGCGAGCGAGGCGGCCCGCGACGATGCCAAGGCATTAGCTCTATTTAATGCGAGCCTCTTTAGCCTTAGCTAATTGATGGCTGGATATTAGCGTAATTGTAATGAGGCGAAATTACGGCAATCACGCGGTCTACCGTCTTGCTGCAGGCTCGAAGGAGTCCCTACCTTTCGGCCGATCTTCAAAGAAACCCGCCGACGTTTTCTACAACCCCACCCTCGAGTTTTATCGTTAATCTAGCTTCTGGTATCCGTGGTACGCGAACGGCTCGTTTTTGATAGATAACGGTACGGATTTAAAGCGATCCTCTGTTCTACGGAAAGTTGTCCTACCAGTTTGTCATTTTTCTGGTTAAACGAGATTTACCTGCAGAAGCTATTCGCGTTTTCGAGATGGGTTCGAATTATGGAATAGAAATACTTGGATAACTTTGCATCTCGAAAATGTGGGAACTATCAGGAACTTTAGATTCCTATGTTTTTATGTAGCCCTGAGTCTTCAAGGATAAATGCGAGGATCAAGTTAATTTTTTACGCTGTGAATTCTTTAATCTTAAAAGTGTCATCCTTCAAAGTCAGCCTTGTTATAAACTGTGTACCTAATTTATAAGAATAAAGTGACGAAATTATAATAACACAGACAGTTATTGAAAGAACAAGCTGCAGACCAAACTCGTCGATAAGTTTTTGAATCAATCACAGTCGAAATCGATCGACGCTCGAGGAATAAACGCATGCAGTATCGAATTGCTATCATTTTCTCGAGGCAGCGTGTCAAAAGCGAAGTCGGCAATCTTCGATCCGTGTAACGTGTTATTTAAAGAGAGGAAGATCGAAACGGCGTTAGACAAATATAAACACGTTTCTCGGTAGCCAGGAGGGTGCACGAAGTCGTAGCCACTTATTTAGACGAGCGGCCATAAAGCTGATCCTCTCGTTTTGACGTCGGGTCGGTAATTCATCTACCGTCTAGAGTTGGAACGCACCACCCGCAGGATAGACCAACAACAGACACCCGGCTTACGGGACCAGGCTTAGGGGGTTGAAAACGACGCATAAAACGACAGCCATCTGTCGGCCAGACCGCGAAACTCCTGTCAACGGGAGTTCACCGTGTGTCCCGTGGCCGGTAAAGGACACGTCCGACATTTATGTATCGGTGGGTGGTTAACGATAACCCCGCAAGGAATACGTGGATTATGATAACTATCAGCAACACGTGCACAAACGTTGCGCGAGATACGACTATCCGACAACTGGTTCGCGGTGCAAGTCGAGAACAATGGGATGCTCTTTTCTCGAGGTGATGTTTTAACTGACGCTATGATTGATCCTTAATTTATTCCCAAAAATTTCTATTCGGGCTTCGTTTAATGTTAAGAACATTCATCAGTGGTTTAGGGTAACATTTAATGACGAGGGAGAGTAAATATGTAAATTTTTAAGATTTTGAAATTCTACATTTTTGAATTATTGTATTCTTCAATTTGTACGTTTGAAAAGTTCAAGGATGATAAGTTGCAAATTGAGAAATTTTTAAATATAAAATTTCTATTAATGCCCCTTTTCTACCTACATTTCTAAATAATTTGTAAGTTCTTGAATTTTTATATTCTCACACCACAATTCAAGATACAAAAACATGAAAACTGATTGAATGTCAGAGTTCACCCGAGAAAATGAGAAAGTCTTATCAATTAATTAAACTGTACCAACACCAATTTTAAGTTAGAAATTTATATTGGATATAATAACTCGTGTAACTGCGCGCAAAGTTTCACAGAAAGAAATCATGCATGGAACAGGCTTTCGGTCGGAAACGACGCTTTCAATAATCGACAGCCGTCCCGACGAGTACACTCGTTAGAGAACCGCGAAACGGCGGATTTATTATAACGTCAGACAGCAGACGGCGCTACCGAGCCGGCACCGATTTTTCATCCCGTAAACACGGCCTGATTATTTATGAATGTGCAAACGCACGCGGCACAATCGATTTCACGGAGGCAAATTAGCCTGAACCTACCGGCAGATACGGGGTATTAAAATAATAACGCTCATCGCATTAATGGGTTATAATAATTAGGGAAATTCTTGTTCGTCAGGGGATCATTCTGGTTGCGCAAACGTTCCTCCTCTCTTCCGTTTCCTTTGTTCGCGGTTCGAGGATATCTCTTTGCTTTCCCGCCACGGGAATCGCTTCCTATCTACAAACTGTACTCCTTCGTGAAACTTCGCCAGACTTATGATCGAACCACGATACTTTCTACCCTACTGGCTGCGCCACTAATGAAACCGCTGCCGGAATTAATTAGAAAGGATCACGCTATCGAGATGACCAGCCATCAACTACCGCGGATCAGTCAAGCGTTTCACCTCCTGATTGTTTCAGCTTCGAATTCCTTTGGAACATTTGCTAAATCTGCGGTTATATCGTAGAGTTCTTAGGATTTAATTGTTGGGAGGTAGGTATGCAATAGGTGAATGTTTCATTCTTTATATAATTCTCAAGTTAAATACTGTAGAAAGCATTATAATTTTACTGATAGTATTACCATTTTTATGTAATCCATGTGGTCAACGAAAATCTCAGACAGCGTCAATTTTACAATCTCACTATTCGATTTTAACAAATAGATTTTTGCTCTTATTTATAAATAAAAAACAGATATAAATGTAAATACAAAAGCAGTGTCAAGCCTTTGTTCTTGCCCTATTTATTCCTACGTCATCATGTGTCCATAAAATATATTTTTGCAACAACCTTGTAAAAAATATATTTTCTTGCAAATATCGTGATTATGAAGTACATCTTTTGAAAGACATAAAAGGAACATAAGAATTGACAGTTCATTCGAAGGAAATATGAACGCGAGTTAAAATGAAAATGTTCGTCAAAGAAGTATTTATCCCGGTTTCCTTTCCACGAGACTTTCCCCGCGTTCTTCCGGCAATGTACATTCGAGGACGCGCGTAAAAAGATTAGAACTTCTTAACTACTCCTGGAAAGTAGCTTTTCCGGTCTCGAGAGTATCGGCATCGGTTCGACGAAGAGACAGGAAGGCGAGAGAGCGACGCGCGAAAAGTGGTTCTCCGCTGCGCGATCTACGACTCCCTGGCGCCTAGCTTCGCTAATCGCCGCCATTAAAACACCCTTCCGGCCGCGTTCCTGGATCGCGAACCAACCTAACTCCGCAAATTTTCTTACCCTAATCTTCCTGGTAATGCTCGAACTTTCTAAACCTCCAACACCAGCCAGGAAGTGCTTCTTAACTCGCGATATCGAGAGGCGAGCGAATCGTTGTTCTATCAACGCTTCTCAGATTCTTCGGCTTCTTTCGATAATTACCGACTGAATCTTCGGAATGGCGGGTCGTTACGTTTTCTTCCGAAACACTGAATTTTCCGAATATTTCAATTTTATGGTACTTTGGAAAGTCTACGATTGAGGTGCCTGGAGTTGGACCCAGTCAAATATCTCAAGATACTGAAATTAAATAATAAAATCAGTTTCATTGTAACAAATAAACGTGTAAATTATTTTTGCTTATTCCTCCTTACTCTTATCCTTGAGGTAAGAAATGAAAAGATTCATAAATAATATAAAAAAAGAGAGACTACTGTTACATTAAAATGAAAACTAAATGTAAATACAGATCCTCGAAGAGATTAAGACGTTTGCCCGAGGATTTATACACAGACCATAATTATATCTACAGCGTACAAGTTTAATGTATGATTAGTTTTTATCAAAGTTTATTAACACATCAGCTGACTAGTACAGAAAGATTCTAAGAAAGCAAAGTTCCTTGCAACCCCATTAATTTCGTATTTTTAAATAACTCTGACACGTTGCCATCATGGCAGTTCAATCAAGAGTTTTACGTCGGAATAACTTGGCAAAAACTTTGACCACCAACCGAGAGCGTTGCCTACATAGAATATTCCTCGCTAGTTCTCTAAGCGTTTCTGCTATGAAAAAGAAGAATGACACGCTAATATGTGCCGCGTTTTGCAAGTGGAAAATCAGACCCCTTCGTAACTTTGAACTTAATGCCTTAGCGATTCGCTGACCATCTCGTGAGTCATCCCATGTAGTTTTTGCTCGATAGTCCATGAACTAAATATTATATCGGGGCTCGAGTGTCCATCAGGTGTCAACTTTCACCCGGTAATCCATGATTCATCCTTACTTTTTTCCTCGCTTCTAAAACGTGTGCTCACCAATTATCCTGTTACTCGTTTAGTCTTTAGCAATTCGCTATTAAATGTTAAAGTATAGGAAATGTTAGAGTGTACGTCGTGATAGGATATAACGTGGGCGTGCGACATTTCACGCCACATTTTTATCGATCTCTAGACTTCATTGGTGTCTGTTTGTATTTCGTTGTCACATTTTTCTCTACGTACTCTGTATTTTGGTATAAAATTTTGTTGTGACTCTTTGTGATATTTTATGATCGATATTTTAATACATTGTGATACAGTTACATTATAATTGGTATTGAAATACAAACACGATGTCTTATGTATTAAATACAGTAGTTCTGTCGAAGTGAACGAGGATAATATAGGTCCGATTTTTGCGGTGTTATATGTGCAAAAAATGAATCGTTTATGCTTGAAGCACAGGATATTGTCGATTCTATACTTTCAAGTATTATCGCTATAAAAAGTAATAATATAATAGGTATTTGTGATTCGTACATAATGATACTAAGGTACAACGCTACAATTTAGAAGACTCCATTATTTTGCTATTGCTTCCTAGTTATTACCCATGCATTTGGGTCGTTTATTCAATGCAAACTACTTTCCATTTTGTCCATGCCATTCTCGAAATAAACGGTGCTGTCATTAAAAGAAGGAAGTTCTTCGTCTATTAACATACAAGAAAGGCATACAAACGACAGTAAATTTTTGCAAGTACTTCAAACGCTATAGTTGTTCTAAACTTTCTTCAATGAGAAAAGGCGTGTGTTAGAGGTATCACCCTGTATATCGCGCGAAAGTGGTCCGCAGTCAAAGGGTTAATAGAAGAGAAATCGTTCAGTGTCGTAGAAATCACGGTGCTCGTTACGTCGAACGAATCGTCGCGTAGTCGATGAAAGCAACGTTTTCTGAGCGATTATCCGACTCCTTGCGGAACCGGCAATCCGATCAGACCCAAGCGTGTCGTAGCCGTTCGCCGAGGGCTGGCTGGAAATCGTGAAATTCTGGCTCGGTGATCAGGCAGCTGGGAAACGACATCGTGTGTCCGCGCCGAATCCGCGGATCCTCGCGCGTATTATTTCGCGGGACCCGGGGAAATGTGTAATTCAAATGAGTTACGAGCGGTATCGCACTCCTGGGAAGTAGGTGCTAAGCGGTCGGATATGCTGATAGAGCGGCAGTGATACGTACGACTGGAGGTGGAATCGCGATGGGGTTGAAAAGCGGGCGACGAGAGGGCTGGGTCAGAAAGAGAGACAGAGAGAGAGAGAGAGAGAAAGAGAGATACGGTTACAGCAGAGGGATAGGGCGCGACGAGAGCACTGTTTGTAATAGTCTGCGATGGTACGCGGCGATGAGATGCGATCGCTTGGCGATGAGCTGTGGGCGACCTGATGGTCCCGCAGCGCTCTCGATGCCCGCCTCGACTCCGCTCGACCGCGTTTATACGGGATCCAGTTACCGCCTACGTTTGTCCGGTGTAATCTCTTTTTTCCGACGAATCTCCATGCGGACAGAGATCCGACACGATTCCAACCAGGCGCCGGGGAAAAGTTTGGAAATTGGAGACGTAACCGCTACTGATCGAATACGCTTCGGGGAGATGAATGTTTCGACCTTTTTAATCTTGCTCTAGAGGTTGCCCAACGATTAATTACTTTTACGAATAGACTACAATAACATTCCCCGACATTGTATATATTAAGTTACATTCTTTTTTAGTCCAAAGAAATAATACATTTTCGATACGTGTACCGATCAGGTAACTGGCAGATGTCTCCACAAGGTGTCTCTTGAAGCTCTCTAACTTCACAGTAGGTTGATATAATGACATTTTTTTTATTATTATATATGTTCTATTCGTTTTTGTACGAGAAGAAAATAGTACATTTACTGATCAGCTAAGTGTACTTCGCCATGTATGCACGTCGACCCAAAATTTCATTCTGCTCGTTAATTTTATACCGAATAAAAATGTGGTCTTTTCAATCTTTACGTTAAGGACTGATTTGTGTTTCATCGTTTGTTTATCTATTCCTCTATTCTTCATTTTATATTTTTCTATGTTTGGTTTTAAATCAGGTGTCGACAGCGTAAAGAAATTTTTGGAACGGTTATCGGAGAAAGAGAAATTACCGTAAGGCATTAATCGAAATTTGGTCGAATTCGCAGGTTTATAGAGGCAAGCAAGATCGATCGAGGTAGTCTAAACGAATCGTCGCTCCGCTGACCCCGCACTCGAATTACTAGACCATCTTGGTAAGCGGAGCGTTCCGAGGTGATGCGGCGTGGCGGCCGTTCACCGGCACGGTGCGGCGGATCTTCAGGCTCGTGATAAACGGTAGTTCCAGGCAGCGCGGCAAAGGAACGGGCGATGCAAAGTGATAACATAATCAGGTGATAATGTGGCAGTCATATCTCATCGCGAGAACCCGAGCGAGAAGGTAAAGACGAGGGAGAGGAGGCGGACGTGGGAGAGACAGCGAAAGGAGAGAAGGTTGGAGCAGCGTCGAAGGGAGAAAGATGGAAGGGCAACGAAGAGAGGAGGATGGAAGAGCAACGAAGAGAGGAAGATGGAAGAGCAGGTCGAGAGGGTCTCTCTTATTGGCTAGCTTGCTCGGCGTCTAGACCCTTCACGAAGCCTCGAGAGGGTAGGAGGAACGCGACGAATGACAACACCATTCAACGACAGTTTTAGCGAACAGCCGTCGTTATCTTCTAAATAAGGGGGATGTCTGCCCGATCCGACGACGATAACGCTTGTCGAAATGCACTCTCATTATTCTGTTAGATACTCATCGAGGCCGAATTAATTGAATTTCAAGACGAACGCCTATCGCGAGCTTGGCGGACAGGTACCTTATAGGCGGTTTCCTTTTATCGCGATTTATCCCTGACTCTTCGTTAATAACCTTAGATACGCGACGGTATCAAACGTGCTTTCTATACTTCTCGCTTAAATATAACGGTCTCTTCATGCGAACTCTGTCGGGGCATTTCGACACTTTCGTTCTTAACCTATTTTGGGTCGCGTTCAAAACGGAACATTTAAAATGATATTCGTTTAAATCTTCAATACTAGCTGAAGTCAGTTTTTGATAATTTATGAAATACTTGTACTAACTTTATGGAATATTGCTTAATTGTCATGAAATAGGTAGTGGCCCTAGGAAATCATGTATTCGAATATGGGTTACCAGAGTTACATCACGGTTATGCGTTAAATCATTGTTTTCTTTCATATGCAAGTATATTATATCTAAATATAGCACCGTTCCTTTTAATCGTATGTGCATTTTCGCACGAGCGAACAATTATTTACAGTGATTACACCAGTCAGAAGAGTAAGAAAGTGGACCTGCTTGTCTGAGTTCCTAGAACTCATCTTGTGATGGGTGTATAGCAGTTGGGTGTATCAAACCAGAGACATTCTTTAAGAAACAAACCGATATTATACTGAATGTATAGTCCGCCAATTGAAATATAAATTTAGCATAGAAATATTATTTATAGTATAAAATATCTTATATAATAATGTGACCTGTCCTGAAAGTTTAATAATCTCTGAACTTAAGACCAAGCTGCATCCACAGTAAAGGTGTCTCATAACGTCGCGACCAAATATATTTCAGAGTGATTAAAAGCATCGGTACGCATTAATAATTAGCAAGGATTTTCTAGAAAGCAATGAAACGAAATTAAAAGAAAGATTTTTCCTTTGAAACGAAAGAGGGCCAAGTCACGAAGGCGGCCTGGTGGCTCGCGGTAACGCGAGGCACGGAATGAGCCTGGAAGAAGAAGACGAGGAAAGAAGAAGAAGAAGGTAAGAGTGCGCACAGTCAACGGGTACAGAGACTATCCGAGGTGCCGGTTGACAGCAACAAATGCCTCGGTGCAGGCAAGACGGGGAGCTCGCGGCCGGGACGCCGGTTGCAGGACCAGCTTGAGATATTACCAGGCAGATGCGGTCGCGCGCTGATCAAAGAAACGCTCCTCACTGAGAGAGATTAAATGGATGCTGGTGCGCGCCGGCAAACCACCACGCTGTGGCTACAAATAATAAGTCGAAAGAAGAAGAAGAGAGAGAAGAGAGACAGCGAGGCAGGATTGCGAGGCGCAGGCTGCTGGCCGGGCCCTAACTCGGATTTGATACATTCCCATCTTGAGGAGTATTGCTGCGGCTCTCCCCTGCTACCTCGTAACGCGATTACGCTCGGATCGCTCAGGAACCGGGTCAGCATGATCGAGTTTTCTCCCGAGGAAATCCGACCAAGACTTTGAACGGGTTCGCGGAGATTCTTAACCCGACACCTTCGCGATCCTCTTCAAAGGGAAGTCGCGCTTCTAATGAAACAACTTGATGGTAATTGGATCGTCGTTCGAAGAGCAAACGAGCTTGCGAGATATACTCGATCTATTTGTTAGAGAATTCTTTGCAACCGATTTGGTCATAGGAGTGTTCTAACGAGTACATATTTACGCGCAGCGATTCCAAACATGGCGTTACACCGACAGTGTACAGATGAGAGCAGATCTGACTTCTATGAAATCTGATTTGAACTTTTAGGGATTTGATGACACTGCTGAGTCACTGATTGTTTGACATTTTGGTTCTTACAGATTTTTGGGAATTTGGAAATTTAAGGATGGATTGAGAATTTGGGTAAATAAGAAGTTAGTCCGCTTGGAATTAGAGGATTTTGAGATTTAGTGATCAAGGAATATGGAAATTTAGTTACATGTAAATTTAGAGAATTGGAAGTCTTGAAATCTAGGTGTCTAAGGACTTAAACATTGGAAAAAAGAACTTACATCCGAAGATCTACAAATTCACAAAACTTAAGAATTGTCAAATTCACATAATTAAATTACTAACCGAAAGAACCTTACTGTAACTCCCAATATACCTTAATTTTCAGTAGCAATTCGATTTCGAAGGCCAGATATTTTAATTGATGAACATCTTTTTCAATTTCTTCGATGAGCCAATGCATGATTTTCGAGCAAAATATTTTCAGAGTTTTATTTTTTACAGTTACATAAATTCGTGTAAAGTAGACAGTTGTTCGGGAGCGAATGTTCGAATTACCATGTCTTTTACATGCTTTAATAATTGTTCCCGTTGCGTATCACTGAACAGAAACAAATGTTAGTCTCGCGTGAACAAATGTACTTGGCATCGTTGGCGTGAAATTTTTTCGGCTTCCAGTGTTTCGAAACAGTTTCGTTAATTAATATTCCTGAGATGAAGGATTACACCTGCCTTGGGCAATTTTTGCTTCATTTTTCACGTTTGGGAATGGTAACGGTACGACTTGCGGTCCACGATCTTTATCGCGAGCGTTTACTTTATTTTATTCTGCCAAACAATTTTCTCTTACAGCTTCAAATTGTTAAGTTCTCTTCTTGGACCATGAGTTGAAATTATATTATCTTTGACATTTTATTTCTGATTGTAAGTGTAAATTACAGAGATGTATACAAGAGACAGTTATGCACGAAAAGAGGGTTAAAATGTGAAAAACATTAAGTCAACAGCAAAAGCTGAAGTGCAGTTTATCGACACCTGGTGTGAACCACCCTGCAACATTACATGTTTTTACATAAATAAAAAAAAAATACTGTCACATCAAAAATAAATGTGAATCGTAAATAAAGTTCGTTGAAACATATGTTATAAACCTCTGCGATGTTACTACACTCTTCCTGTTGAGACGCAGATGTGTCTACCATCCAGGGTAACCATTTTCGATGCACAGGATTGGAATAAGAAGGAAAGAAATGACTTTTTTCGCCGAAAAGGGTAAGCATGATCAGCATGTCCGATCGACAGCGAGATAAAAACGGTCCACTCCGCGGCAACGAATTCAACAATTGCCTTTAATAATAAAACTCGCTGGCCTTTGGTCGCGAATTATTATCGCCGTTTTGTCCGGCACGACTCGATGCAATTTGTTGTGGAAGTCTCGCGATCGTAATCCGGCGTTCCCTCTTAAATAATACTCGGCCCGAGAGTATTTGTCATTTAATTAACAAGTAGTGTATTTTACGATCCGCGATCGTTAAAGGCGAGCCCGGCATCCTCGAGACGCGTGTACGGCCCCGAAGAAAACAGGAAACGGAACGAAATGGAATGGAATGTTGGGACAACTCGCTGGAAGAATATATTACGCGCGTGTACATACGTACAGGCAACACGTACACGCGTCCCCAGCGTGTGTGCACGCGTATATATATGGTAGTAATATGTAACGCACTTTGGAGTAATGCTACGTCAAAGCCAGCGCCACCGAAAATATGAGCCGGCTGCCGAGCGCCTCGCTAATGCTCGACCATTTATTATGCTTACATTATTTCGAGATTATTAGTCTTCTCCTCCTCTTCTAAAAACCTTACGTAATGTTTTGACTCGCGACCCGTTGCCGCTAATGTTACTCCGCAGAAATAAGCCTCACGGTTGACCGAAATGTTCGCCCTTCACGGACATCGTTTTGCGATCGTCCCCTCTTCTCGCCGATCAACGATATACTAGTTTTGGTGCATTTCGGTCTGTCTTTACATGGAGTTTCACACACACTACTGGCGTTCTCCTTGGAAAGGGAGAAACTGTTGAACGAAGTTGCTTGACATTATGCTATGATAATTGCAATTAATTCCAATCGTATATTTGTACACGGTATAATTTTAGTGATGTTCCTATTGATGTAACGAGAGTCACTCCAACTTCGATGTGTCTAATTGAACAACGCGAAGGGAGCATCGTTCGAAAGGCGATCGATGAAATACAACAGGAATATCATTTACTCCGGTGAATATACTTTTTGCCGTCCCTCTATTTGCAAGGGAACAGCAAATCCAGCGAGCCAGTTTGATAACAAAAAGCTCGTGGCTGGATGACTCGGTTGAACGTTTGTCTATCGAACAAAGCAGGAGAAAATCCACGTACACAGGTGAACGAGGGCGCAACGTGAATTAGACAGCTGTCAAAGTCCCGCGGAGGAGAAGATCGAGTGGCCATATATGTGGTGCGCGAAAGGGCACCGGTGGAGAGAGAGAGAAAGAGGAGAAGAGGGTTGACGGGGGCGAGAGAGGGTTTGGCAGGCAAGCGAATGGATTTGGATGTAGAATGGAAGCAAGGTAATAGTAGGAGCGTTAGACAAAGACGAAAGGATGCCGGGTGATGCTGGAAAGGGGACAAAAGAGGGAGAGGGGCTGAGCACTGATAAATACCACGCCATTTCTCTTTGTGCTCCCCGGCGAGAGCACAAACACAGGGCGGCTCCCTTCGTTTCAACCTGAGCGAGAGTAGCTACCTAAAACCTTGCTCTCTCTTCTTATTCCGTCTCTGCTGTTCCTTATCCTTTCTCATCTCTTTTGTGCCCGACTTCGACCCTCGCATCGCTCTTTCTTTCTCTCTTTTTCGATGCTTTCTTCTCCTCTGCTCTGTTTGTCTTTCGATATTTCCCCGCTTACGACCTTATCGCTACCCCATGGGGTTGGTCAGCTTAGCGGGCAGGGGTTAACGCCGTTCGATGGATCTTCAACAAACGGATTCAACTGCCCTCGATTGATACTCGAACGTTTCGATGTTACCCTCGCACTTACCGCTTTGCTTATTCAATATGTACCATTTGCAATTAATACTCTACGGTTTACTCTACTGCACACTATCGTATCTACATCGCGCTGGAAATTGACACGTATGTCTACTGTGATATACTATGGATTATTTAGGAGGGTGAAAATTGACGTGTCTAATACGACATACGATATTATGGATGATTTAGGAAGATAAAAATTGACGCGTCTAATGCGATATGCGATACTGGATTATTTAAAAGGGATACTACAATTTATGCGTTTATGATATATTGAAGTCTGCAAAGTATATATGCAATCTCGTGTAATCTGTGATCCACAATCTATACATTACATGATATATGTTTATTTTCTAGACATTGATGTATGATAATTGCATAAACATCACAGTCTAGTTACAAGATAAATGATCCCATTGTCAGACGTGTACGAATGTACTCCTTCAAATTTTTGACCTTTTCGTCAATGTGTACAGTCAGATAATCTTTCTAAGTTTGTGAGTCAGTTTACTACAACTTAATATTCAATCGAATATTCGTTAATAATAATGAAGTAACGAGCTAGTAAAATAATAGAATAGTCGAACAGTAAAGTAATAAAATACAATGAACTTTAATTAGATGTAAAGGCACATCTCATTCAGAAGTAGTTAATTACTACCCCCAAAAATGTATCAACTGCTCGAAGTTCAGAAGCCGATACTTATCTTCTATCAGCACACTGCAGGCATTAAATAAGCAAAATTCTAATTGAGCTTCTCAGCTACATTTCCATTAAGGTGATCGTTGCCGGTCCAGGTAGCCGATGACCAGGTAACCAAACAGGGCCCGATGGTGGGGAAGAAGGCAAGGAAAAGAGAAAAAAGTAGCGAATACGACCTAATCTCACGGGGCCGACATCGTTTCGTGGGTGTCATGCTTTCACTTCGGTTCAGGTTCAGTGCAGCAAGCGATTGGTTCTCGCTGAGCTCCTCCCAGAATCCATTAAGAGCCGAAACGGAGAAACACAACATTAATTTTAAAACCAATCCCGGAGGAGAAATCGGGCATTGGCCGCCATTCGTGCGAGTTGCTCCATGCCGTGGAGAAAATCTTTCGAAAAAAAGCCGGCTTAATTGCTCGATCCCTTTACTCCTCCTCGAGGATCGGAAACACGCGAGCTGCCTCGCCTCGAGGCTCGTGCGTGTCCGTGCTGTCCTTCAAAGGATCTTGTCGATCATCGATCATCCGTTCGCGTGAAGGATCCCGTGATTTCGATTCGTCGTTATATACCTCTTTATCTTCAAGAACATTAGTTAAGATAAAGCGGAAAAATCCTCGAACAATCTTGTAGTTGCATAATGTACTTCAACCACCCGTTCGTGTCGTATACGATGTTTCTAAAATAAACAAGCTCAAAGTTTAATGCGTGACGAGGAGTGATAAGAGCTAACTTATTTTAGATTTAGATCTGTAGAGATTTTGATCGAAACTCTAGTAGACTGACGTAACGAGGAGCTGTAGTAGCGAGGTCTTTGTCGAAAATTTATTTTGTTGAAGCTCTATTTGATTTAACGCTATTTACATAGATTTGAAGTGATCTTCTGGGCAAGGTGACTAGGCAAGGTGACGACTTTTCAAATAATAGTTTAGATAGCCCTTAATATTGCCCAATTGCTGAAATTGCATTCATGGGAACCGAAGTCGAAGAACTAGCTGCCACGAAGCAGTTGTGAAAAGACAGTTTCGTGGTGGTAAGACAAGTATAGTGAACATTAGGTTCACCTTGTACATGCGATCATATGCGAACGATTGAATTTGCATTGGCATTCGTACATAAACTCGTACATGTCCTTCCTTGATTCCTATCAGTCGGAAAATAACCCTAAGAGTTAGCTTTATGGTAGCCATGGCTTTACGGTAGCTTTATTGTAGCGAAACCCCGTAAGTCCAGCAAAGGAAGTCTGCACGCGCTTTTACCCGCGGCGCCATATAACTGTTCCCGCTTCCGATGAATAACGCGTTCCTAGACCGTATAGCGTTTCCATAGCACGCGAATATCGATATCGGCGAGGTGATCGAGTGACTGGACATGGTCCCGTTAGCTCGGCACCGCGAAAACCGGCGATCTCTCACGACAATGGCGTTAGGGCTCGCGCACAAAGGCCGCGATCTCTGACGTAGCCTGGCCGTTTAGTAGGTACATAGAGACGTGGGCGTAGAACGGACGATGCGTAGGCCAGCGAGGATTAAGACGTCAAGCGCCCGCGGCGCTTGATTAATGCATCGCATTCACAGCTACGAAAAGATCCTGCGCCCTTTGCGGGAACTCGCGCAAGTCTCTCTTTCTCTCTCCGTCTCTCTCTCTGTCTCTCTTAACCGTGCAACTACGCCCGTCGTTTTTCTAGCGGACACGTAACGAATAGAAACCACCGACTCGGCTTGTATTCCACACCTGGATCGTTGCCGCGATGGACGTTCGTTGCGTTCAGGTTGCTGCAGTCCGTGATGGAAGAAGCTGGATCGGAGGCTCGTTTATCGAGCCTCGATATTTCCTCTGACGTTGTGGACATTTCATGTAGAATACGTTGTAAACCATTTTTAGTTTTGATAGAATACTACAAAGTTTACCATAACGCAACATTAATGTATTGACACGTTTATTTAATATTGGACTAATTTTTAATTTTTTCAAAAATATAATTCTATTGAGAATATTCTGAGATTGCGCAGAGTTAAGGATACAGATATTCAATCTTCAAGTGCACCTTCTGTTGTCTTACATGATCAATAATCGAAACGTATTACATGTTACCCCCTGCTATATTGTTCAATGTCCGATCACCGATGACCTCCAAGTGCTACACAAGTATTTTGTGCCGCTACCATCTCTACAGTATGCAATAAATTACATTTAATTAAATACATTAGTAAACCGAGAAATAAACACCTATAATTCAATCACGAGCAGAAAATTAAAATCGTGCCTAATCTCGTGAAAATCGCCACCAGTGAAGATAAATCGTTGGCTCTCGTATATTGGAAGGTATCGGTAATTGCAAATTGCAATATCGATTTTTTCGCAAATATAATCCGAGGATAATTATGCAGCAGATACAAGAAGAAGAACTAGCTCCGAGCATAATGAGAATTCCAACACCCTCCGACTTTGGCGTCCTGTTTCGAAGGCTCAGTTCGTTAATAGCTTTTCCGTCGGAATTGACGCGAAGCCATTCGTTCTCGTGACGTTTCAATTGTGAGGCGATCTTCAACCTGTTCTTTGGACCGAAGGCGGAAGTTGATTGACCGTACCTTCGAAACTTTTTCGTGCTCCAAACATCGTGACGATCTCGCAGACGAATGATCCTACCTGGACCATTTATCGAAGGACCTGTTTATTAACTGTCGTTCTTGAGAAGTTTTTAAACCGCCAAGTGAAACAATTGCATTTTGCGTCTATTATTATGCACGCCAATTATCGACGCAATTTTCTGTCCCGAGAAATTATCGGACGTTCATTTTCATCGATTTATCAGGATGCTGTTCCGCACCTTGTACGAAGACGGTGTAATGAATAAATTGCAATATTTCACCGCGGTTAATGAACGTCGTCCCTGAATCGGTTTCGTATCGTGAAGGAAGTCATTTTCTCGTGCGCCATTAATCGAGGCCAAAGAGTACCTCTATATTAGCCTCGATCAGGCTCTCGCAGGTGCGGACGGCTATCGACGCCATACTGACAAGTGATCCGCTCTCAATGGGGATAGGGTGATCCTTCGTTAATGAGCTCGTTATCCCAAGTATGTACGAACAAGCTCATTTTCTTTGCCCTTGTTAACAACCACCTTGCCCCTCGTCTGTTCCAAAAAATAATCAAAACTTTCGCAGGTAATTGCTTAATTAAGCGACAGTCTATTACTACCGTATAAATTTTATTTTTTATGCCGTGTATCGACTCTTCTTTTCATTAAAGATATAACTTAATTAGCATTACGCTGCTGGCGAATCTTGATATTTCCTGCGTTACGAGTTTCAGGGGCGGAACAGAAAATTACCGGTCAATTTCGTGTTCTGCATTGCGTCCATCTGAGAGCCATAAGCAAGTTCATTTTTGTCACTTTTACTATTCAATTCATGAAACGTGTAAGGGTCTATCTCTTTTTACGTGCTTGGGTTAGTTTCTCGAGTATACGTGCCAAGATGAATTTATCAAATTAGCCCTTTGCTCTCGGAAGGTAACTCACACAATAACTACAGAAACTACAACAGCACGAGATAAGATCGTTTTAACTAAATCTACAGTGAAGTACAGTGATATATGAAACGGAAAGCATTAAATTAATACAGAAATCATTGGTTAAATTGATTACAGGGAAATCGTAACATCAAAAGAGTTAAACCCTTCAAGTAGAACATTTTCAAATTGCCGGCTGCCAATAAAGTAATGATACCCTCGGGTACGAAGGGTTAAAGCGGCGTTAATCGATGTAGCAATAAAAACTTCATCAAGTATCCCTCAAATGCCGATGTCCTTCAGCAGGCAGGATCGTTCAGCACGGAAATAATCATACGGTGAAATGCAAAAAAGGGTTCACCATGAAAATAATCACACGGTCGAATCCGCTAATAGTTCGTTCACCGCGAAAGTAATCATACGGTCGAATGCAAATCGCCAAAAATTCGTTTGCCACCAAGGGTAATCGTACAAGCAAAATGCAAAGGTAATTCCAGAAGAGTGAGCGAAGAGAGGATCATAATAACGAAAGACACCGAATTGAAACGTCCTGAAACGAAAGGATGGATGGCTGTCACTAGCTCGAGGGAGGTCTGACCGCGCTGCCACGGTTGCCATTTTGAATTCCCCTCGATGCTTGGGCAGAGTTTGAGGGATCGTAGGCGGAGATGAAGCTTTTACACCGTGGAACGAAGACGAGAGATGGAAGGCTCGTCGCCGTAGTCCAGGATGGATGCCGTACAGCCGCGTAGAGACCAGGTACCCGGGCCTCTGGCCCGTAACCTCGTACAAGGATACACCTTATTCCGAGCGGAGGATAAACGCGGTAAGAGAGAGGCGCGGCCCACTGCGTCATTTATCATTGCTGAAGCTCATTAAGACCGAATCTGCCGCACGCTGATCGTCTGGGATTACACTTTCCTCCTGCCGGATGGATCCCTCCGGCGCTTAACCCTCCATCCCTTCGACTATCCCGTTCCTTGTTTCTTTCTTACTCGCTTTCTTCTGCGGGATCGTGTGTTCCGGGGTGCTCTCGTTTTACGCATCTCAACTTGTATGGGGAGTGACCCAGGCGTTTGCTCTTGCTCGATGAAGTATGTGGAATGCGGTCGATGCTGTTAATCCTTTCACGTACAGTTTAATTAAAAAGGCATTCTGTTTTGTCCGTGGCCTTTTCTCAAACGGATGATGCATCTTATATTGTCTGGGTGTTTCTACCAGATTTATCTTTTCATCCTGATACTATCATCGCCGCCGAATTCGCTGGCAATGTTTGTGAATGAAATATCGGATAGCCGGGTTTGACAAAGATCTAACCTTGTACATTTACTACAGGATGGTACACGTGTTTGGGGTTGTCTGCTGATGAAGCATTCGGAGAGTATGGTTCCTCTGATTCTTGAGTTTAGTCGAATTTTAGCGATACACGTAAAATAATTACCAGGACGAACTTTACGAAGTATGCAAATTTTGTGTATCTTCAAATTTGGTACTTTTCAAGAATATGTTCTTCTTGCACATTTTTATTGCAGCTATAAGTGCACTCTCCATTAACACCAAGTGTACTATGTACATAACTGTCTTTGTAATATATATAAATGTATTTGTGCTATACATGCATGTATTAAAAATGTACTAGTCATTAACACCAAATAATGTCTGTAGTCCACAAACACCGTAGTAGATAAACTTTTAGATAGCCTAGAGGGGACGGTTTTCTCGCGTAAAGGACAACCGCAGTATTTCGCACCGGCTTAATCGTTAATAGCCGATTTCAGCGTCGAAAACAGAGATTCGTAGTTTTATTACAGGGATCATCTCCCGTCCAAGTAATTTCCGAGAAAAGAACCCTATTCAATTCCCAAACATGCGATCGCTGCATCAGAGACGTGATCGTCTCGTTACGCGCAAGCTCCTTCGAGCGTTTTCTCCGCCTCGAAGCCGTGTCCGTTTCTTTCGAGAGCCCCATGGAATTTCACCGGGTGAAGGGGGAGCAAAAGGCAGGTCCGCGAGAAACCACAAACCGTGGCAACTTTCGCAGACGCCATTTACGCGCAGCTCGTTCTTCGTGCTTGGCTCACATGCTGACCTCGCTCGGTTTTTCCAACAGCCTCCGGGTGAAATCCGACGAACGGTGCATTAGCTCTCGTCCGAGCAGCCTAATGACGCCACCGGGTCCCCATAGGGATCCTCCGCTCGTGATTTCTTTCTCGCTGCTTTCTGTTACCGGTTCGGTCCTGGCCCATCTATCACCGCCGTGTAAAAAACCCCTACTCTTATATCGTGCGCCCTCTATCACCCACCCTTCTCGTTTCTATTGTCGCTTTTCTTATTCTCTGCTTTATTGTCTCCTCAACTTACTATAAAAGACATACATGCGCGGAAACATAAAACCCACAGATATACATGTGAATAATATCACTTTAATATACAGCGTTGTCCACTTCATTATCATGTTCACTCTTATAAATAACACTATTATTTTTCTCTTTTTCTACGGTAATCGTACTAACACAGTACTACGAAATGAGATTTTGTAATTTTTATATGTACATTAAATTATTACAGTTTACATGGAAATTGTGTTTGTAGGTTGGACTGCAAGTTTACTTATTTAAAAACCGTTTGCTTCGTGGTGCAAGATAGACGCTGCAGTAGCACAAAATTTAAAAAGAGCTATCCCACCTACAATAAAAAGAAAAATACAAGGAGACTCCTTCTTACTAATTCGTTGCGTTAAAAGTTGGAAATATGAAGTTTCTCGAAATGTCGTAACAATAACCTCGATCGCGAAGCAACAAAAGCATCGATCCAGTGCGAAGCAAGCAGGCAAGGAAGAAACGGGTAAAAAAGCGAGACGATCCACGGGCCGGCAAAAGAAGGGGCAAAGACGACGGAGCGAGACATTTGTCGCGAGTAGAGCAAACACTCGGGACTCCATCAACGTCCCCGAAGTTTCTTTCGGGTGTTGCCTTTCCTCTAAGCTTGTATTCGGCGTCGGTGTTCTATCGCTTTTCGGTTTTTGCCACGGTCCCGGTCTCTTTTGCCGGGCGCCGTAGCTAGCTCTCTCGCAACCAACCAACCAACCAACCACTCGTAGCTGCCCCCTCCGGCTGAGAAATGCCGCTACTTTTATTTTGCCAGTTCCCTACGTTAGCGATTTTTCCATCACCGCGGCGAGATATTTCACCGGCAATCTAAGAGTCGCAAATGGAGTTCACAATGAGGCAGAAATGGCTTGGCGCACTGATGGCCCTAGCATTTGTCTTTCCTCTGTTCCTTCCTTTCTTTCTTTTCTTCCTTCCCTTCTGTCGCTCGTCGAACACGCGCCTTTTACACACCCTCGTGCCGAGAGTGACGTGGCGCACTCGTCTCGGACTTCACTTTCGACTTATTTCTTCCTAATCGGCTCGCGTTCGTTCTGCTGACGTTCCATACGCTTCACGGAAGATTCTGTTGGAGTATAATCGAAACGCAAATGGACACGAATTAAATCGCTAAGTGGTTATTAACGCTGCAACTACCGACCAGTTGGAATCGGTTTCTGCTTTCACGTCTCGTATTATAAAATTTTATTGCTTTTGAAGAATGTGTATATTAATGTTTCAATATTTACATATATATCTTCCAATTTAATAATAAGTGTGTATTCAACGCCAGCAGTTCTATTAAAAGTCTGTGAAGAAGATACAAGAACTTCATTTGTAATGCAGGAAGAGTCAGAACAAAGTTACGAAGAAGTCCGCGAAGTTTATCTCGTTACTTCAGACATGCAAATAGAAACATAATAGTAATATTAACATATCCAACACATTTGGAGCAATAAACTTTATTTGAAACTCGTCATTTATTTTGAACTACTTTGAAGTAATATAAACGTTACGCAAAAGATAAGAGTCAATCCTTTTAACCTAGATACATCTGCCCGTCTTGAAACCTCGCGAATGATCACATCAGAAAGCTAACCGGCCAGCATAAATCAGCCCGTATAATTGCAGACCTGTACCATTCGAACGCGAACGTAGAATTAGATGCACATCGACCGCTAAACCAACAGCATCGAATTAAATCATCTCGGCGAGTAGAAAAATTGTTCTTCGAACTATATCATTCCGAGCAGCTCGACGCTTCGGCCGTTTAAGGCCGTCTTTATGCAAAGTGTTCGCATACGCACGCAACGAGGAAAATAAGATCGAGGAACACGATCGTGCGTTGGGACGCCATCTCGAGTCCGCTTCATCCCTCCTTCTCGGTCGTTTCCCCTACATCGAGCAATACAGCTGCAATTATAAGTCCATCAACGAAGCTTCGCGTTTTTCTGACGGCAGCCGCGAGGACGAGACGAATAAGGAGAGTAAAGGTTCGTTTCAGACTAGCCACATTTTGTAGCGAATGTCTACTCTGTTTTCTTCCGTAACGCGCAACGTCGTTAATTTTCTTTTCTTTTCAGAATGTTCCTGTAATGACTCCATCCTTTCGAAACGTGTATTTTGCGACTAAACTCCTACGGAGTTTCTTCCTTTGCTCTTCCTACGGTTATTCAACAAATTCCGATTTTCGATGGAAGTAGCACCGAAACTAATCTTGTATTTTCACCCTGTGCCGCAGTAGGCACGTTAAGATAGGCTCGTGTTCGACTGTCATCAAAATTTTAGCTTTTTATGTATGCAAAAAATTCGAATCTCTGTCCACAAACTTTATTATAAATCATTGCGAGATGAACAAATCAATAGAAGAATCATGCGTTCGAGCGAAAGTGCTCCCTGTCAGAAAAAGGTAGCTAACCGAGGCGAGCGTGTGCGTGGAGCAAACCGTGGTAGCTGGTCGGAAAGGCAGAGACCGGTAACGCGGGCATTTCGTGCATCAAAGTCGGTCTGATGCGATTTTAATCGCGGCCACCCCTCTCGCTTTTTCTCCGCCCGCCGCCAAAGGCCTGAACTCCCGACAGGCTTGGCCGGACCAACCCCTAGCCAGCCAGACCGGTGTAAAACCGATTAATTTCGTTGCTCTGCCCCTCTCGTCTCGCCAGGCTGATATCGAAGGAATCTAACGAGTGGTCGGCGACAACCGGCCAACCACGTTCGTAATTCATGCCTTCCTGCCATTGTCGTCCGCTCGAATCTCGTCCCAGTCCGTCGCGAGCAGACCACGCGGTGCTAATTAACCGCTCGCTGACGATCCACCTTCGGGGCACGCGTGGGTCGTGCAAGGAAACGCATTTGCTCAGAGATTTCTGGATAAACTCGCTACCATAAACTTGCCAACATTCGCGCGCAAACGATTAGGAAATTACTTCTAATGTTCTTACATGGAGAACACAATTATCTAACTTTTTAAACACCATCTAGCGCGCGCTAATTTATTTCAACTGACGTATAGACATTATTTGTAGTAATACTGGTACAGTAGGGTTCCGCTATATCGCCATCTTTTATGAACGATGCCAACTCATACTTAGCTCTCAGTTTATACACATATTGAATATCTATTCACTGTACGTGTGAACATCTTGTTATTAACTATCTTTCGTAACTTTGGTTGAACTTAAAAAGTTTCTCTTAAAGTAAAAATATTCCTAACCTCCCAAAAAGATGAAATTATTGTTTTATATCGTAAAAAAGATCTCCACATTTTCTCGTGCCCACGTTACGAAAGAAAAACGAGTCCAGTTCGGAGCACAGAGTCCAGAAATGTGTAAACATGGCAGCGAAACCACGCAACCGGTAGCATGGCCAGCAGTTCAGAGAAAAAAAAGGGGGGAAAGATACCGGGTATGAGTTTTCTGGAAAGGACAGGCACAGTGTCAGCGGCAGACTGAGACTATGGGCAGCCGACATAAATATGCATGTCTCCGCGGGCCCATGGTTCATGTGCCGGTGATCGTTATATCTCCATCTGACCGGAGACTGGAAGAGCCAGGGGGTTGACGTTGGCAGTGGTGGTCCGGTAATACATTCAAAGTTGGATGTAGAGAGTAGAGGGACAGAAACGGGGATGGATAGAGCGGGTTAACCCGTTGGCAGGAGCGAGATAGGCCAAGGGTGGCGAAGTAGGTGGACGCAGAAGAGACAAAGCAGGAGGGATCCACCGGAGCCGAGGGGAGGAGGCCAAGGGAGAGGGAGGTTTCTCGTGTTTCATTTCCTGAGCTCCTATATAACTTTGTGCTCAACTCGACACCAGATTAATAACGGCCCCACCTATCCTATTCTATCCCGAGCCGAACAAGTTCGTGCTGTGTGTTAAGGTGCGTCTCCACCGGTGTTTCCAAACAGTTCGCGAATCGATCTTTCTTCGAATCATATGTTCGAGTATCGTTCTTCATCTATTCGCTGTAGGTACATCAGGGTGCATCATCAACTTCCCTCGCGTTACCAGAGCATCTTCGGTAAACCCTAGAAAAAACCTGAAGAGATTCCGACCTTCGCACTTTGCACGTAGCCTGTCGATGGCACGCATAATAACTACCTGCCAACCATAGACAAGTAGAGTGAGCAAAACGATGTTATCGCTACTCATCATAATCATCGTCATGTTTCAAAGAGCTATGAACTCTGTTGCGAACCGACTGCCTACAATAATGGGTAGAGAACCAAGGAGCACGTTAAGAGCGTGTTAGTGCTATACGCAACAATGAGAGATTAAAACTACTGTACACGAAGCAATATAACTACCATGTTACTTTTACTAAACTTGTACCATTTTATCGGTGCATACGCACCTTTAGTCTTCATGCGATGCCTTCTCCTCCCTGTCCGTTTCTCCTCCACGTTCATCTCGCCCTCTTCCCTTGTCGTTGCGACGGATGCGCGACACGCTTGAAAATTCTGACCGTGTTACCGATCCATCCGTGCAGCGCTGGACGCGCTCTGACAAACCGACGCGCTGAAAACTCCGCCACGGCTGACCGATGCGATTCGTACGCCGAACCGGAGTAATCGTATTTCATATTGCGATAGCCAACCTGTTATTCGTTTGGCCAACCTCTTTCGTGGCCAACTGCTACAATTTTTAGTCGATCGATCGCTTCTTTTTCTTCCGTGAAGGTTCTGCCAACCACGATCAACGGTAAAGAACAGTATGTTCATTCTTAATCGATAATCCTGCATTCTCTGCTCCTGAGCGGAATTCTTGATTCAGAGATTACATGTTCCATCAAGATAAAAGTTAGATTCGAGAGAAAAATGCATACATATTTTAAATGTCGATCTAACTCGAGATTTACAACGAAAATGTTATTAGAAGAAGAATGAAAAGTACGATGTCTTGATATCTGGAGCAATATGAAGAATGTCGGACAAATTAATCGTTAGAACATTAAAACTGAATTAGCCTTTCATAAATTAACTTTGCTTCTAACATATCACCCAGTGGAAAGCGACTTCTGACCCATAACGTAAATTCACGTTAAAATCGTACGAATTGAAACTAGGATTGTAAAGTTGGCAAAAGACTGTAAATAAAAAGGGCAAGATTTCAGATTTATTTGCTTGTTCTTGGTTTCGACATTTTTCTTCCAGCAACGACCCAAGAAACCGCGACTCCGAAATCTCTGCTCAAGAGAAATTCCGTATCCTATAGATGTTGAAGCAACATTTCCCGGGGCGTCTAGTCGGATCACGCAACCGGCCAAAATTTTTCCCGCCACGTAATTACGAAGTAACTTTTCACGCGATCACGTGCACCTTTCCATCTACCCTTTGGCTCGTTTACCCTCGTTTTCTCTCCTGAGTTTCGATTGACCGTAATTATTATAAGACAATCTTGTGATTTTCGGTGGGGATTTTCAAAATTACAAACCTTGTGGTGTTACTTGGATCGTTATGTACTAAGTGGCTAGTTTTGAACTATCGAAAGACACAAATTGACGACTTGAAAATATTATAAGGTGACCATAGACACTTTCATCACATACATGGACACTACAGACCAATAACATACATGTTATAGATGGCAGAATACTACATACGATAATTAGTCACATTTTTATAAATATTTCAAAAATTAAACAAGTTCAATAATACGTATAAATAAAAGTTGTTAATAACGATGATTCTGATAATTTATTTCGATATCATTGAAATCGAGACCCTTCAGAATAATTGCTAAAGAAACACCCTGTATATTTCTAGTAAAATTGCAGGAACCGTTCGGTGTACCGAAATGTGACGTTCGACATGCAAGGAGTTTACAAGAGGAGGGTTCCTAAAAGTGGCAACAAATCCGAGGCACGTATTCTTTTTGTGGGTAGTTCGGGTTGGCAGATCTCCGCCACTGATTCGGCTTCATGAGCATGATGGTCGCCTCGCGTGCCAAGATAAATGTTGCGCAGACACGTTATTACCGATCGGTACGTGGCGCCGGCCCACTGAAACGCGTCGTATCGTAGGCAGATGTATGGAAGCGGTGCTGGAGGAATACTCATCTAGCTGGGCCGCGTATGCGGATCAAAGCCGAAGAGCGGACACGCGACGCGTCGAGGATATTCCGGTAATGCGTATTTGATTACGGCCATACTCGGTTCCTGTTTACACCGTGCGTTCCTGATCACGGTTTTCATGGAATCAGGGCTGATCATTGTGGCACGAGCGATGCTTTCAAAATGCTAGTTCTCGAAGAGATCGAGAGTTATCTACCTAATAGCGTTAGATCGACATCGACGCAATCCTATCATTACGCGAGCATCGATTTATTCGAGAAATGAATATAATTACGAGACTAGCTATGTTTACGGGATTCCATATAATTAAGGTTGATCGGATGCTTTTAAATACGATTCGATCATCTCAAGAATAATTGGCAATGACGAAGCAAAAGTTCTCATGATAATCAAAGCAACGTCCCATCAGGGTCCATCGAAAATCCAGCATCCTCCATTGAACCGCATCAGGAATCCATCATAGACACGAACTCCGAAGGCGATCGACCGAAGGAGGACGCAACGGTGATAATGATGATGACGTCGATGGTCATTACCACGAAAGCGAACCGCCCATTTCATTTCTTTCCCCAACACCTCAAAAAAGAGAAGAAGAGCAAAGAAACAGGAGCAAGCGAGCTCGCTCGTTCGAAGAGGAACTCGATCAGCCACGGGGAAAGGATCGCGCGTTCGAGATTGATCGAGCGAAATGAATTATTTTATTCGAGGCTGTGCTTCTAGCGGCGCTGTTCAGCCTGCAGGATGACAAACGCGTTACAAAATATTTTTAGATTACCAGGCTGGATTTATGGACGCATTAACCGCGAGTATTCCTCCTCGTCGTCGGCCTGCCGATATTAACACGTACGAAAGTGAATTACCGCGCATCAACATGCATTCCCAAACATATACCCCTCGACGCGTTAAAGTATGGCCGGCCGTTAACAGGTAAATGTTACCTGGACGATCGAGTTTCTGCCTCGCGACGTGCACCAAACTTGTCCCTTCTGCGAGGAAAAAGGACCTGTTCGAGAGGTATCGTCCGACGAAACATGCGGAGGATGTTATTTCGCGAAATCGGTTGCACGAGATAGGTCCAGAAGATGCAACACGGTAGCCACACGCAAGACGGATGATCGTCGTTATTTTGGATATACTAACGGATGCCTCTGTTTATTAATTTAATTGACCGCCATTACAAGCAATGCATAGCTAATTAAAGTTGTACGAGAGGACACTTTGAGTTGGTCGGCTTTTAAAGAGATCGATGCCTCGACTCGTACGATGTCGCGATAATTTTATTGCATGATCCGGTGACATAAAAGTACCGTAAAATGTTGCTCACGGCGTATCAATTTGATGCTTAAATCCTGATAGCGACGAATACGTAAACACTTCCGCTAATTTTCGTAATATGGAATGGCAAGTACGGTAAACAACGATTAACTTCGGTACATGTCGCGTGTGGCATGATTCGATGGCATCAAGGTATCTCAAAATGATACTTACGGCACATCGATTCGAAGTATGTTTCATGAGTAATTTTAAATTGAACAACAACGAATCTTTATAAAATTCAAATTTAATGTATTTATGATGCAGTAAAACTCTTTATGTGTCCAATATAAATTTGCGTGTATAAAGAATGTGGGTCATAAGTAAACAATCTGATAACCACAACTGTTTTTTATTCCGCTCGATTGAAAAAAATGAAAAGTCGTAGCAATTGAAGGTATTGCGATCAACGTCAAATCCGCGAACGGACACGATCAACAAAAACAAGACATTCGATTATTAATTACTCCATCAGTGACGGTAATGTCTGTTCAAATATCGCGGCAATAATTCGCAAACCACGAAGAAAGCTTGCCAAAACCGGTGCAGGCATCGTGGAATATTAATCGCTCGATCATCGACAGAGGCCCTGGATCTCCGTAGCAGGACGAATCGTCGAAAAACTCGGCACGACGAAGCTCGGCCTGCAAAACAGCTCATCAAACATCCATAACGACAGCTACACGAAAACCGGCGAACCCTTCGGCGCTTAGCCCTTCTTGGTTGCGCGTAGGTACACGTCGTTTTAGTTCTCGTACTCGAACTCGGCCAAACCTCCGACAAGGGCCCCGGTAATGAATTTGGAAAGTGCAATCAGTAGCGTGGCTATGAAGGGGGTGAGAAGCCACGAGCAAGGGGGTGACTTGAGGGTCGTGGAGCCGGCTCGGAGGGAGCGGGACAAGGAGAAAGCAGAAGCACGGCACCGTATCAGAAGCGAGGGAGGAAAGAGGGATGAAAGAGGGCGGATGTGACGCGGAATGATGGAGCGCGGACCGTGGAGAAAAATGAGAGTGGCGGAAAGGCGAGGGTGGAGGGACGCTGATGGATCGACGCTCCTCCCTCCGCCTGCACCCTCTCGCGGCTCTCTCACCCCCTCCTGCCACCCTCCACGTTCAGGTTCGCGCTCCCAGGGGTGGAAAAGCCCCGCAATATTACTCATAGTCGGTGGGCCTCGTTCTATCCTCCGTCTCTCTCTTTCCATTTTCCTCCGTGCGCCCCCTTTCCACGCTTTTATCGCCGTTCCCTTTTCTTTTTCCACGTTCTTTGTTCCCTTCCGTTGCCGCAGCTTTTTTGCGACGTTGTTGCCTCAGCGTTTGACGCTGGATAGATGTTTTACTTCGAGTCTGGCGAGTTTCGGCGTCGTTCGAGTGCGGATTTTAATCATCCGCTTCAATTCTTCCCGGTACAGTCCACAACAAATCTCCTTCAAAATTTCGTCCCCTCAAAAATTTTGTACAGTTAATTTGCAATATTAGTTTGTGATAATTCGTTACATTCGACAGTTCCGACATCGCGTTCGAAAATGGTTACGGGGGTGTGTATTATTTATTCATACTCAATCTCACGAAAGTAACCGCCCTCTTTGCTCACCCCCGTGATCCTTCATGGATAAGAGGCGGAAGTTTATGGGTACAGTTTCCTGTTGCTGTTCGACGATGTTGAAGATCAAAGAAAACATAACGAACCGGAGACTGGATGTATTTTTAATGGAGGAGTTTAAATAAGGCGTCTAAAATTAAACATGCTTAAACACTAACTCTCGTGTAGATATCTTTGGTACCCTTCGTACATTTACACTCCGGACAAACAAAAGAACAATGATATCTTACTAACTTGCAATTAATATTCTGCATTCACTGTCACGTATAAAATATGAATTTTTTATGCACGTTGATTGAAACCACATGTTACAAGAACCAATAAAAACTTTAACAGAGATACATAGCGAAGCATTCGATATATTTGAAACTATCTATGCATGAATCTATATGCAGAGAGATTCGCAATGTAGTAATCTATCAAGCGGAAACTCGTTAAAATGTGAAGATGGCGCTCAGGGTGGTTTATCTACAAGATGATCGTTGAGTATTTTTTCTAACCGAATGAAAGTATAACGAACGATAAAACGAAACCATCGTTCTTTCGTGGAATCACTGTTCGAGCGAAAAAATAAAAATGAAAGATCAAACGTCACTCTTGACGGGTAATTTCCAACCAATACGCGTTTGACCGATCACCGTTTCGGCAAACGTGTCAAGGGACTGACAGGGATCCGCTGCAACGCAAGCTTATAATTTATCGGATCAAAAAAGGTGGGTGCAAAACGTATGGGTTTTGCATCAGACACAACAAATAAATATACGGATTTGTTGGCGAGTCCTTGCCTAACAGATTTAGTCGTGGAACACCGACGAAATTGCGTGTCCCATACGTTGCGTGAGTACTATTGTTTGATTTCACTGAAAATGCAATATTTACTGGATATACACGTTCGGCGCTGTCAATATATCTTAGACCAAATGCACTGGGTATTCGCGAGCAAATTGTTTAACATAACATCATGAAACTGTACGGTGTTCAGCTGATTTACATATATCGTGTTTGTAACCGGCAAATACAATCCGGTTTTGTGTACACGTTTGATTTAACGCGTTGATAAAACAGGCGTGGATTGAAAAATCGATCGAAACTGACATTGTTACAAATTGAACAAATATTTGAAATGGATCATTTAATTTGCATATTTTTGTAATTTCGCATTTATCCGTGTATTTGTGGTGCGGTATGTTTGGACTACAAATCTCTTTGGTTTTTACACGGTTTTAAATTTTGATAAATATTTTTAAACTTTCATTATTGGGATCCTGGGTGATGTACTCTTTTTGTGACTAACGCTTACATATGGAAACTTGATTTTTGCGTATGTGTTTGAACGCAGAAGCCTCGCGTTGTATTGCACATAACTTGATGCATGCTAGTAGCACTGTACAGAGGTCACGTGTTAAACGTCACTAAAAGTCTGACTTAAAAATCACTAAAAAGTCTGACTTATCTAGGGTAAACATATCAAGGAGACATTGTAATCAAGGAGAAGGAACGTCGTTTATTTTTGGAGACTTTTGGCAATTCAAAAATTTAATGAAATGCACTATTGCAAAAATTGTCATTGTCTCAGTTCGTCATACGTTTGATGCAATATAAGATTTACACATTGTATCGCACTAGATTATACAAAACTGCTCTTTCAAGATAACTCCCTCCACGGATTGCAACAAAATATCGCAGCCCACTTAATTAATCGCATAGCAAAATGACCGTACCCCGAGTAGGGAAAGCACACATCCCTCGACAAATCCAAGAAAGCAAGCTCGTGATAGCCGAGACATCAGAAGCGATTTATCCAGGTCGCGCTTCAATACGAAAACTGTCGGCGTCAGAAGTGGCTGCAACGTGTCGAGAGGGGGTGTCGGGGGGTTGGTAGTCAGTCGTCTGGCAGGTACTATCGGGTCGGCAGCCGAGACTGAGCTTTTGCACGGTTAGCGCGATTCGGATGGCGGCGCCACGAACCGCCATTACTCAACTATTCACTCGGTAACGCAATCATACGTCACAAAGGCCTTTCATTTGCAAGCGCATTGTGGAAACCCGGCGATATTAATTGCCGCGGCTCGTTACCCCTCTCCCGTAGCTTCCCTCGTGGCCTGCCGTCACCCTCTCCACCCTGGACCCCTCTTGGTGTTTCCCGGCGAACCACCCTCTCTTTCACCCTGCTGGAGCCCTCCATAGCCACGTGAACCAGGACTATTCCCCGTATTACGTATTCCGGTGCCATGCGGAGGCTCTGTCCTGCGTTGCCAGCGACAACCCTCGCGCTTCCGACCTGCGCCCCTCCGGATCCGGCTGCTCTTTCTAAAGCATTCTTGCGCCTGACAAATACGTCGTCCGAGGACTTCGCGAACCAGGGACGTGACTCCTGCCTTTCCGCCTTCAAGAATATTCATTTTTTGCAAACGTAACCGAATCGACACCGATCATGGCTAATTAGTTTTAGGGCGACTCTTGATCTTTTATTGTACGAAGTATTTTTCCTTCGACAAGTTACAATGTCTTCTACTCATCCATATTTTCTTTCGTTTGTTCGGTACAAATGTGCTGCGACTAATTTTCGTTTGAGACTAGAAATGTGGTTCCTCATTTTTACCCTCGATAACTTCACCCTTCAGTTTTCAAGGTTACCCACTTTTAATGCAAGTTTTAATATCGTACAACGATTGCTAGTGATGAATCAATATTTTCATCGTGATTGTTTCTATACGAAGATTAAAATATAATTAAATTCCCTATTCGAAATTGTCCAAAGAAGTTCAAAATGCACTAACAAGATTCGAAACTTTCGTCTTAAAATTTTAAACCCAGCTCCGATACTATTATCACACAATAGCTTGAGTAATTTAAAATTCCCTTAAGCCTAAAAATGGCCGATCCCCGTTTATCCAACCAGAAATTTCCAATCTACTCAATCTGATAACCATTACATTCTTTATTTTTTGATGACTCTTCTTAGTTACGAAAGTATCCTCCAGAGCGCAATGGCGCAAAGTTACATGAACTGTCCGCAGTTCCGAAAAAGGTTAATTCCATTTTATCCAACAATTTCATCAACGTCACCTCCCGCGAGACATAAAGCAATCATGCACAGAGGCTGCCATTTGCATACAGTGTCAAGAGGACAGCTTGAAAATTACCGTCGAATTTTTTCATTATTTAATATCGTTGCCGTAACCGGAAAAGATTCGATCTTCGATCTCTGTACGAATAATCCTCTTCGGTCGATGATTTTTTTTAACGAGTACTTTCTAAGCATTCTTCACGTTATATATTCTATTTTCGAGTTGGCTGTCCTGCGCTGACACCGGCAGTCTCGTTTATGCAAACTTCTCGCTCGTGGAGGGTTTCTGAAGCGCACTTGCGTGTGCCAAATGCAAGCTGCAAGATAGGACAATAGGATGCATCGCGTGCAGCGTGCACGAGATACGCGTTCGCAAAAAGAATGTTCGAAGCGGTTCAACGAGACCGCAGCCTTTTTTCGTCGCGTTAAAAACCTTGTACCTTGTCAGTGCCGCGAATTATCGCGTATTTATCTTCCTGTAATACCTACGACGATTACCACGACTTTCGTCAACCGAACTTCCAAACTTCTCTCTATACATTGCATTTGTATTCTTACATTCGATAGAACTTACGTATAATATCTTTACTACTTCAATATTTTAAATTGAATAGAAATAGGGTATGACTTCTTTGACCCTCTGGAGATCTTCTTTTGATTGGTGTACAGTAAATGTTTGTTTGGATGCATTTTTAATTAGCATTCTTTTGGAAATTATTTTTGTAATGAAATGTATTATACACTTTATTGATGCGTCTTATATTAAGTTGTTTAAAATAATCGGTTTGAAGGAGTAGATTTTTATTTTAACTCCTTGGTTTCACCAATGTACATCCAGTACATCCAGTCATACTCGTGACGCACGTTATAATAAATATGACATAAAGTATGGCAAACCTAAATCAATACCAATTGCAATTTAAACATTTCAAATAGTATATCTGCGAAGAAATATGAAATTTGGTGAAAAGTTAAAAAGCGATAGAGAGAAGGGGTCGAAGAGTACGTCGCAGCAAGATCGATTCCACCATCCTCCTACTCGTTTTCCATTTACCCTGTCCTTCTATAGAGAACGGTCTCAAAGGATTCGTGCGAGTGACAAATACAAAGCCGAAGACATTCTTCCAATGCCCGTCCATTGATTAATCCTGCCGTATGGATTGCAAGACGGTGAAGTGGGTAGTCAGTCACAGGCACATATACAATATGGTCGCGATTTTTCATGTCCACGCTCGGATACGTCGTTTTATCACGCCTGTCACGAAAAAAACAAACCTCGAAATTGGATTACGATCCAACGATCGTGCGCATTATTATACATTAGAAAACGTCTGTATCGGAACGACGGAACGTTACTTTAGATCGTTTCGTATTTATAATTGATTTTTCTACTCGAGACATTACCTTCCGATACATTGCTGCGGATAACTGATACTTTCCATCTTGCTCGAATGTACGACTTTCATCGTTATTCAATGTTTCGAGCGTGCGGAGAGATTTGTATCGTTGCATTGTCGATACTGCTCGATGATTTCCTACTAGCTACCAGCTGTACGTGTACATCTTCGTGTTCAAGATTTTGGAACCTTCGGACTTGTACATATTTAATTGAAACTTATACTAGCTACTTGGATTTGTAGATAATAAATGTACAATAGAGTGAAAATATTTGATAGGATTTGTTAAAAAGGCTATCCAAAGATTTTGCAACTTTGGAACATATACTAACTACTTGGATCTGTAGATAATAAATGTACAATATAGTGAAAATATTTGACAAAATTTGTTAAAAAGGCTGTTCAAAGATTTTGGAACTTTGGGACTCGTACACATGTTTAATTTGAACTTACATTCGCTACTTGGATCTGTAGATGATAAATGTACAATAGAGTGAAAATATTTGACAAAATTTGTTAAAAAGGCTGTTCAAAGATTTTGGAACTTTGGGACTCGTACACATATTTAATTTGAACTTACATTAGCTATTTGGATCCGTAGATAATAAATGTACAATAGAGTGAAAATATTTGATAGGATTTGTTAAAAAGGCTATCCAAAGATTTTGCAGCTTTGGAACATATACTAGCTACTTGGACTTGTAGATAATAAATGTACAATATAGTGAAAATATTTGACAAAATTTGTTAAAAAGGCTGTTCAAAGATTTTGGAACTTTGGGACTCGTACACATGTTTAATTTGAACTTACATTAGCTACTTGGGTCTGTAGATAATAAATGTATAAGACAGTGAAAATATTTGATACAATTTGTTAAGAAAGCTATTTAATAAAACCCTCAAATACCACAATATAATAATAACATCAAATAGCCAGCAGAAGATGAAATTTAACAGAGACGTTACCTCTGTCACGATTACAAGCCTTGTTACCTTCCTAATATTATCAGTGCGTATTTTTCCGCAGTCTTAGAATCCGCGTTAGCACTCTCCGCCATAAATCGCGCGTAACAAAAGTCCTGTCAGGCGTGACAGGCTCCTGGCGAAAGGGGTTAATTAATCCCTAAAAACCCGTGCGTCCTTTCTGAGCGAGGCGTGCATGTTCGGTTCGCTCGGTTATCTCGAGTACAGGCTCGAGACTTGTCCCGCTCGTATTCACATCCCGTGTTTACCGTGTCTCGACCGTGTCGAAAAGCATCCCCTCTCGCCTGTGTCGCTGTTCCACGATCCTCGAGGAATACGTACGCGACGACGCGGCGTCGTGTTTGAAAAATCGAGGCGGAAAAACGTCGGGCGAGGACGCGCGTTTGTCTTCGCCGCTCGTCGAATTTGACCGAATTCGAAAAATACACCCGGCGTCGACGGACGAACACGGAGGAGCTCGACGACAGCTGGCTTCCCTGCGCTTCGTGCCGCTTGGAATCCGCTTCGAGGCGTGTGCGTGAAGCCACGCTGGCTTTTCGAGGAAAAAACAGCCGATCGCTGACGTTTGATCGATCGCGACCAGGTTACTCTACGGAGAAAAAGAGGAACGTTTTTCCCTGGTTCCTATGGTGTCTTCCCCTGGTCCGGACTGGTTCTTAGGGAGAACAAAGACATCAACGCTGATGAATGCACGGAGGACCAAGTAAGTCCGGTGGTATTGTCTCTCGCCTCTCCTGGCGAGCTCTTTGATCACCCTGGAGATCAAAAGGATTCTCGAGGATGAGGGAACGCTACAATGGGGTTTGGGCTACTTTCAATCTTTTTCTTTCTCTGCTTGGGTGAATGTGAAACATTTAGATTTTTATGTGATCGTTGGGACAATTGTTATCGATTTAATTGGATAAAATTATTAAGTCTGAGTAAATATACTTGCTGAACTTTATTTGACTCTTCTTCGAAATTTTTGCTGTTGACAGATAGTTGCTCTAAAGCATTTTGATTGAAATGTTTGACAACCACTTGTTTAGTAACCACTATTGTCTGTCTCAACGTATGTACACCACATGTGTAACACTATTAAATTTAGTTGAACAATATCTGTTTCAAATTGTTGCATAAACCAAATGGTGAGAGTAAGTCACCTTTGTAGATACGTAACAAATGAAACGATTGAACTGTACATTAGAGAGGTAAGAAAGACTGCTACATATTACATAGTTATGCAACAAATTCTTAAATGTACAAGATTATCTTTACAAAACGATAAGTGTTAGAAACAAGATGGATAAATGGCAAAGAATCCGACATCAATATAATTTTTCCAAGCCATTTAAATCCGCATTGATACCGATATTCTTTTCCGACGGTGATTCAGGAAAAGGTTGCGAACAGGCGGATACAAATTACCGGTATCAATTTTTGTGTCAAAATCCAAAACTCTGTGAATCCAGAGCCACAAAATCCTCGAGTGTCTTTCGTCATTCGAGCGCGGGTCTCTCGTCAACGACGAAATTAAAAAACGTAACCGAGTGCCGGGAGCTTGTTCGAAGCATGACAAATGAAATCGCGAAATAACTCAATCTCCCGTCACGCCCATGCCGTGCAATAATTTCGCGCGTTTCACGGCTGCCTGACAAGCACCAGGCATCGAAGCTCTCTTTTTCTCTCTCTTTTTTGTCTCTATCTCCCTTTCTCTCTCTTTCTTTCGGAGAGAGCCGGCTAGTAACTTCATTCGGCCGGTTCTGACCGCGGCAGCGGCCTCGAGCACGCTCTCCTTTGCTCGCTGATAACACAAATTTACCGAAGGCTCGTTTTGCTCGTGTTACACGCTTAGCCTGGGCTGCCTCTTGTCGGGGCAGCTGAGAAAATGGCTTCTTTTCACATTACGCATATTACGAGAAGCGAACGCACCGGTTACCTGGCTATCCGCTCGGCGGCAAGCCGGTCATCATCATTAGGTTGCCGGGAATCGCGATATTATGCTTTATCTTTGGCAGAGAAAGCACCGTGCGGTGGTTACATGCGCGGCCATGATTAAGTATGCAAAGCTCGAATTTGAATAATGAGATCTTAATGATACCGCTACACGAGCCGCCGAAATTTTCTGCAGACTCCGCTTAAATCGACACCAGTGACAATCATAGCCATCTTCTTGCCTCGCGTATTCAAACACGCACAAGACAAATACGTAATTTAACTTCATCGTTCGGGGCTTATTCGTTGACACTCAAAATCCAATCGTATCAACTTAAAGACATTTTTCGTGTTTAAAATTATGTCTCAATTTTTGGATATTGTGTCAAGACTGTCTGAACGAAAAATTACTTAGATACATTTTTACACAAGCTTCTTACTATAAGATACACATTTTGTTAAGGTTTCCTTGAAATCAGAATTGATTTTCATCAAGATACAGAATAAATGTCTCGTCGTTTGTTTATTAATTTTTTAACTTCATTTTTAATTTCAAGTTAAATACACATTTAGGGTTTAAGTAAAAATGAATTTTAAGTACTAAATCAATTTTTGAAGTAGTGAACAATAGTGTTATATTACAATTTTATTACGACAAGAAATATTCGAGCTTCTTAGTAGAAATAACAATAATTTGTATAATAAAAAAATTAAAACAATTTTTGTTAACCATAGAAACAGTTCACGAAATATTTCTCACTGACTTAACAACTAATTGGCTGCAAAATTTGTTCCATTGGATTGAATAATTCTTCATAATACAGATCAAATTTTCTCGAAACAAGGATCTCGTCAATCACTCGACAGACAAAGCATTTCCCGCAGTTCTCTCCGCACGGAAAGGAAGAAAGCAATTAGCCCCATGATCCGGCTGACCAAATTCCCGGGGGGGATCTATTCTAATTGCACAATTTGTTAACGCGGTCGTTGCACGGTGGAACGGTAGGATCGGCTGGAAATTAAAAAGCATTAATAACACGGCCGTGTGCCGGTCCAGCTTTCCGTTCTAGAGGAAGCCAAGTAAGAAAAGAAACACGCGAAAACAGAAGAGTAAACCTAAATACACGCTGTGTCATGCTGAGTGGTCATAACTTACATATTCAGTCGAAAAATTTTCTGTACACGTTCGTCAATTTTTACATTATTTTCAAATTAATATTTGTCGTAGCTCGATAATTTCTTGTGCTCAGGGCTCCATAATGTTAGGAACATTTAAGTCTCTCTTTCAGGATTTAATAATTGAAATATTATTTCTGTATTAGTATTACGGTGCTATTTTTACGTTACTGTATTTCTTCTATGTTATTTCTACATTACTATATTGGTAGTATACTATTTTTACATTACTACATTGCTATTATAATTCTTTTGCATTACTATACGTTTATCAGCCGTGGTATATTCTCTTGTATTCCTATATTATTTTAACATTACTATATTAATTCATACATTGCTCGACATTCTTGCAACTCTCATTTGGAGAATCAAAGTTTCATTTGGAAAAACAGAGTTTACCTAAAAGTAAAGGTTTACGAAAAAAATTAAATGCAAATGAACGTAACTGGGACACGAAGTACTGTTCACCAGGAGATAGAGGCTATGTCCACGTGTCATGGTGCACCCTGTACACAGAGAATTCAGGAGGGTGGACATGGATGAACCAGGGCGAAGAAGGGATTCGAGGGGGAGTTCTTGGAGGCCTTCGAAGGGTGAAACGAGGTAGACGTAGCCGTTGGACGTTGCCTTATAATTTATTTCCCTTCGCTTCCGCATCGCGACCGAACGAAACGTCGAATCGACGGGGGGTGGTCCGTGCTGCATGCCCCGATGAACCTATCCTCGATCGACCGCCACCCGCCTCCACCCACCGTGGCATTCGCCTGCCGGTGAAAATTTCGAGAAAATCGCGGAAACCCGCATAAATCACGTTTATCGGCCGCGGTGAAGCTCGCAAGACCGGCCTGTGAATGGCTCAACAGATCGACTCGAAATTATTTTCACGCTTTGGTGATTCTTCCTCGTCGACCTCGCTTCTTTTCCTTCTTTTACCCTCCGCATATACGGGCTTGAAATTCTTAACTCTTTTGTTACCATCCGACTTATATTTTACATGTCTCGTGGATGAAATTATTGTATCTCGATTTTAAATTAATTATTGAGACGTTCTAAGACTTTAGTACTCTTTTTAAATTCGATAATTTGAAGCCTTTAATTAATTTTACGTCGTAGACAATATTCCCGAACATAAAACGATGCTTCAACTGAAGTATTGATTAAGTGGTTAAAAGTCCTGCCTCATAATCTTTGCATACCTTTTTGTCGCAGATTCGAGCTCGCTGGACTTGGTTTTTTTCCACGTTATGTTTTTTCTTCTTTTTTCTTTTGTAATAATTTAAATAATTTTTTTTTGTAATAATTCAACAGACTCTATCTTTGACCGATTCAATCGCAGCGTCTTTCTTCTTCTTTCGTTATTCCCCGTTCAAATCCTACCGTCAATTAAACCAGTAAACATAGTCGAAATTATACCGTGTTTGGTCTCATTTTAATCGGAAAAATGTCAAGAATTAATTGGTAAAAGTTTCATAACGAAAAAGTCAAAAATAAGAAAGTTTTATATTTGCATTGGTATAGTCTCACGGATATACTGGAACCGCGGATCAAGTTACACTTCTCGGCGCGCGAGCTTCACGGTGTCGCGAGGGGTCTTCCCCCCACTGGTTTTTTTTCGCGCGTATCGCGGAGGCCGCGGATCGCGAACTAGGCACCGCGACCGCCAGGTGGCCAGCCGCGAATTGTTTTTCTCACAATTCTAATGGGCTCTCGCGGCTATAATAAAGGACCGCGAGAAAGAAATGACGGCATGTTTCCGATTCACGTATATGGTCTTTACCTATACGTTGAAAGCGGAAGCATGCTCACATTTTTATGTTAGGGGATAGCAAGTTGGTTTCATACCCGCGCCCCTAAGTGTCCCATTGTGGGAATCTCTGATCCCATTTTTGAGAAGCAGTTCGTTCGCTGCTGACCACCGATGACACACACCATGCCCCCTGCTCTGATAGGTGCTCACCATGGTGATATCCCGAAGGAAGCTTCCGTTCTAGACCCAATAGGTGCCTCAAACCCCTGAATGCCCCACACACTACAATGCCCCGACCACTGAACACACACCATACCCCAAAAATGCCACACTACTAGGTATCCAAGACCTAGTGAGTGCCCCATACCCCCAAAATGCCACACACCACTAGTCCAAGAGCTAGTGGAGTGCCCCATACTCCCAAAAATGCTACACACTACTAGTCCAAGAGCTAGTGGAGTGCCCCATACTCCCAAAAATGCTACATACTACTAGTCCAAGAGCTAGTGGAGTGCCCCATACTCCCAAAATGTCATACACCACTAGTCCAAGACCTAGTGAGTGCCCCATACCCCCAAAATGCCACACACCACTAGACCAAGAGCTAGTGGAGTGCCCCATATCCCCAAAATGCCACACACCACTAGTGCAAGAGCTATTGGAGTGCCCCATATCCCCAAAATGCCACACACCACTAGTGCAAGAGCTAGTGGAGTGCCCCATACTCCCAAAAATGCTACACACTACTAGTCCAAGAGCTAGTGGAGTGCCCCATACTCCCAAAATGTCATACACCACTAGTCCAAGACCTAGTGAGTGCCCCATACCCCCAAAATGCCACACACCACTAGTCCAAAACCTAGTGGAGTGCCCCATACCCCCAAAACACCACACATTAATTGTCCAAAATCCAGTGGAGTTTCCCAGAATTGAGGGTTTCGAACATAAGAGCGTAAGAGGACAAAAGGTATCCTTGAGGTAAATACCAATGATCGTTGCAACACAGCGCGAACGAAGCATGCAACAGAATACGGAACACGCCACAATGGGGATACAAACATTTCGGTGAACCTTTTAACCCGATTCCACGGAGATACGACAATGGCGTTCGCTAACGATTGTATGGGATCGTGTCGGGGATCGAGGACGCTTCTAAGTTCCGAAAGGATTTCAACTTCACGCTGCGAACGATTCTTTCCACACGAGCACGACCTTCGTTTCCTGCATCAGGAAACCGCCAAAAAGGACGACCATAAATCCCATCAAGGTCGCTGACTTCGGGATTCCTTTCGGTTCAGACACTCGTGAAATCTTCCTTGCATTTCTACGACGTTAGTTCGACTTCGAATGTATTTTTGTTTATTAATGCTTGCAGGAGCAAATTTTGATGTCTTCAAGGATATTTACATATGTGAGTAAATATTACAGTGAGTACATATTAAATTCAACTAAGGATCACATATGTGTTGGTGATTATGAAACTGGTTTTAGTCAACAGTGTGCAAGAATTGAACTCTGCAGTTGTATTATATCAATCTTGCCTACACTGCAGTAAGTGGTTACACCACTTTCACAATGGACATTATCATCATTGTATGTTATAAATTCTTTCAGAGGACATTGTCACTTTAAAGCGAATAATATTTCACACCAAAAAATTAAATCTTTTCCTAACGTTAAAAGAGTCATGTTCCAAGTACCGATCTTTCATAGAGTTTATTTTGAAACTAAAAATTGTTCGTAACCGGAAACGTGATCAAAGGAAGCATGAACCTCGCAATCCCTAGAACAGGAAATAGGGGTGACAAGGGTTGGAAAACTGGGAGGAGGGTCTCTGCGACTGGGGGAAAAAGTGAAAGAAAAAAAAAATATCGAGCTCGATTTATCAAAGACACTTTTGGACTGCTGACTCCGAATTCTCTTCATATTTCGGCAACGTCTTGACCCCACATGGTAATCAATAACGTTTCTGGAATGGTGTATAAAAATAAATTTTTGGAACTATAGTCCGATTAATATTTGAAAAAATTTGATACGTTAAAAATGTTCGATTATCGTTACACGTTCATCGACAAAGTTGCTATATTTTCTTCGCTATTGTACGCGTTGCAATTCTTGTAAAAATTCGACGAAACGAGAATGGTACTTTGATGAAGGGGTCGCTGCGGCGCTGGGATGTCAGGTGGTGCTGGGGCTGCCGGCTCTAATTAAAAAGCCGTGTTGGCATATCAGCCAGCACCCGGGACGTAACCTCTTTTTCCGACATTTTTTTTTCTGTTGTTTTTGGTCCATTTTTGAAATGGCCTCGCGTCGAGCAACGCTTACGTAATACCAACGAGCTGCCCGCGTTTCCTACCCCTCCTCCAACCCCTCTTTCCAACCCCTTGGTCCGCGTGGCAAACGAGCTCTCGCGGTGTTAACGTCCACATGTTCGGTGCTTTCACAATAATTCTCCCCCGTAGCTCTCGCAATTCGGACACAATAAAAACTCCAGCGAGACAGTTTGGCGGGCAAGTGTGATGAAAGGGTTTTCGCGAAAATTTTTTTTCGCGCTGCCACCGTTTTGCCTATCCACCTATTTGCTTTTCTCCGTCTTGTTTTAATCGCTCCCCTCGATCGTGTACATACATATTCAGATGAATTTGGCATTTCTAGAGAAAATGGTGAGGAAGCCTTCTGCATTTGATCTGATTTTGGGGACTTTTGTAGATTTCCATATTTTAAAATAGGTTTAGAATTGGGGAGACTTTAGTTGGGGATGTAGAGATAAGGGAATTCAGGGATTTGGCGGCCTAAGGATTTTTAGAGAGCGTTTTGGCGTACCTTGGGGTATAAGGATTTGGGAATGTAGAAATTTAGGTATCTGTAAATCTAAGTAATTTGATGCAGAATTCAGAGACATAGTGGAGAACATAGAAATTTTGTAACTTAGACATGTAAAAGCTTGTGAAGTTAAAAGTATGAAATGCGGAATTTAAAGACCTGTCTCTTGATTGAAGATTACTCATCTCAAAATTTCTGACTCCAGAAAGTCAGAAGTTTGAGTTCTTCGAAGAGTCAGTTTGCGAACATAGTTGAATGTATACGACAAAATTAATAAGCAAATGTGATGAAGACAGAGTCTAACCACATGTAACAAAGCCTTCCAAGAAGTGGAACTGCCAATGCGTTGATGTAGGTAACCCAGGTGTACGAAGAGAAAAATTCGACAGCCTTCAAGATGGTCGACGAGATCGCCATGTCCCAGAAGAAACGACACATCCCCTGAAAGGCATGTTCTTCCAATCCGTAGTAGGGAGCCCTTAAACCGAACTGAATTGAACGGAACACCACCCCTACCGGGGCGAGCAGCTACAACAACCCGAGCGCGGAGACCTACTCGTATTATCCACAGTGACAGGATGGCGGAGTTATTAATGGCCGCGACAGTGACAAATGACGAACTGTCGGCGCAAGCAAGACTGATATGGCGGACTACGTTCCTCTCGTCTCTCCTTTGGCCCACCGGTTCCTCTCCTTTCCCTTCTCTCCTTCTATCGCCATCTGTCTCCTTCTATCCACTATTCCCTCGTGGTCTTCGTTCCCGTGCCACCCCTCGTCCTCGGCTCGACCTTCCCTCGCGTTTCTGCCAAACTTCGAGACTCGTGTCCGAGCGTCACCGATACTCGGCCCATTTCTTCCAACGATATCAATGATCCGAGGATTCTTCCATCGGGACCCTCTCTACCTCGATCATTGATATTACGAGTTACTGGAACGAAGGGCTTCGATGGGATTATGGGAATCCGAGCTACCGTTTGCTTTTCTTCGATGTGTCACACTTGTTTGTTCCAGTGGCCCTCAGATTTTCTTGCAACCCTCAAAATACAGAGATTCCCAAGGTTCTTTAGTCCTTTGACAGTGATGCATCTTCTGTGGCGGTTACTTTGCTCAGGTTAGGGTAACTTTGTTTCGAACGATCATTTTGCTGCAGCGAAGATAGATAAAATTAGGTGTTCAAACCTATGTTCCTAAATACCTAGCTAGGCTCATAAATTTCGGAACATCTCCAAATCTAACAGTTCTAAAATGTACAGCACCCCAAATACCTATCTGGATGAATCCCAAATCCTTACATTTCCATAACCTTAGATCCCCGAGTCCCAAAATCCTATAATCTCTAAACCCCTTTGTAGATCCCCAAAGTCGTATGTCTCCAAATCTCTACATTTCCATACCTGCTGATCCCCAAACCCATAGATCTTGAATCCTTGATACCGCTCTCCCTAAATTCCCAGATATCCAAATTCCTAAGTTTCCAATCGTAGATTCCCAAACTCCTAACTCCAAATTCCTGCATCACCAAGCTTCTCATCTTCAAATTCTCGAAACCTCAAATATTCCTAAAACTCAAATATTCCATACGTTTGCATGACGCGTACGTTTACGACGCAAGGTTTCGTCATCGAGGCGTCATCGTTCCCTGACGTATCCGACGCTGCGTGAACGTTAGAACCGTAGACCCGTTAACGAGTTTTAGCTCGGAAATTATTCGTATCGTGTCCGAGGACGTCTTCCCCTACGGGCAGGCGGTCCCCGGTTAAAAATGTCCCCACATTCTTTCACGAACGTACTGTAGGTACGTGGTTATATACGTATGTAGCCGTTCGGTAAGCGGAATCCGGCGCGCGATAAAACGACAGAAGCGCGTGGTGGACAGTCATTTTTCTGGTTTACCTCTGGAAACATGTGCCGGGCTCGTTTATAATCCCCAAACTAGACGCGATCGGGTCGGACGGTTGATTCCAAAAAGTCGACCGAAGAAGAGGGTGCTCGGTCGTGGCCGTTCAAGCCACCAAATAAAACCGCGTTGTGTACAGAATCAAAATAAATACATTTACAGATTATCCATGGCAATGAATCATGCGTGGTTTGAATAGACGGCAGGGGATCCTTTTTTTGATACCCTCTTCTCGCCGTTCCCTTCTTAGTCCTCAGGTGACATTAGTTCGCTCTTGGTCATCGTCGTTCGAACCTATTTTTTCGGAACATCTCATTAACGGCGCCAAATTATAGTTACGTTTACTCTCAACTTTTTTAAATAGGAGATGAAACGAAGAAAATATACATTAGGTAAAACAATTTGTTTCATAAGCTTTTATTATATGTCCTATTCATTATCAAGTATGATCAAGTATACAGAATGTCTCAAGAAGAATACAGATATAAAATGTACCTTAATGTTGGTGCCGAAAATAAAAGTAGTAATAATGTCTGACAAACATGTCTTCCGTTTTAAGAAGAAGTAATTGCACAATGGCACAATGCACATGTGATTCGTTAAAACATCGCAAGATCGAAAATGGCTCAATTTCATGAGATTAAAGTCGTGATGTACGAGGCAGCGTCATAACAACGCGACTATTTTGTCATACGACAAAGCCGTGACATTTAGTATCGTGTCATTAAATGTTACAATTCACTGTCACGCGAAAACGTACCCTTATTCCCTTGCACAGCCCTTAACCTCCACCTTCCATCATTCGTCCTCTGCTTTGTATTCCGCGTTGCTCTCTCGTTGCCTCCCCGTTCCTCTTTCATAGTCGTCTGAAGCTCCACGATTCCACCCCTTCCGCACCCTTACCAACCCTCTCGTGGATTCCTCTCACCGAAAACCCTCTCTTCTTTCTGCTCGTTCTTCTTCGACGTCGTCGTCGTCTTCTTCTTCTTCTCGGCTTCATCCTAAGGCAACTTGATCCACCCCTTTCCACCCCTGCCATGCCAAGTTCTTTGATCCCCGTCGACCGCTCAACTTCGAAGGATCACCGGCAAGATTTTCGAAAGAATTCATAAGTTTGCCCCAGGACTTAGTCGGGAAGATCTCCGGGGATGGCTAAGGCGAGGTACATCCCGGGAGGGGAGTTATCTCGCTCCGGGGGAGCTTCGACGCGCCGCCACGGGACCGAGCGTAACGCTTCGCGATTTCCGGAATGCGGAATTCGTCCTCGCTCGTTGGAATGTATAAAAAAAAAGGAGCCGCAGAGAGATCCTTCGTAAGACCGTGGCTCCGCGAAAAATTGTTGTTTCCTGCGGGTTACCACGCTGAAAGCTGGGCTTACCGGGATTCTTTCGCCGCTGAAACGGAATCGCGTTAATTAATTCCACCGTGAAAATGTCACGCGCTGAAACTTTGAGTTAGAGCAGTTGCTTCATTAGATATGTGGCTTCCTACGATTACTTTCGAGCGCAATATGGATTGGTGTCTTAATCGATCGGGGATTTCTGAACGATGATGAAAGGCGCAATGACATAGCTAAACTAATTAACTGCGGTATTACTAGTAGTTTTGCAATGACGTGGATGATTGCATCAACTGATGACGGGAGAAATGAATCGTCTTTTATTTGAAACTTCATTATAAATCATCCGATAAATAATTGCACTTTACTTCATAAAGGACACTTAAAGGACACTTCATTATAAAAATCTTCAATTAGTCATAATTTCGATACCCTGCATATATGATTTAATCAGATAAAATTCTCATAACTTTCAGTACAAACTAAAATCGAATTTACGATACGAAACGTTACGCTGATAGCTGTAGCTCGTTAAGTTCGAAACAACGAATGAACCGGGTACGCGACATGGGATCGGTAGCAAACGAGCCTGGCGGAAAAAAGAATTTCGTCCGCGCGATATCGTTGATTGACAGCTGCCGAGCGAAGGGAAGAGAAAAGAGAAATTGGAGAAACGAGAGTGGACGAAGCCGAGAGACAGAAGAGCAGCAACGCGCAAAGGCTGATCTGCTCATGAGCGTGGAAATCCCTCGTGGCAGCCTTGGGGTTCCGAAACATCAGCGTGATTGCGTTCCTCCAACGAAGGTATTCCATTACCGGGGCGGGATGAGGGGTGGCTTCCACCCTCTCCAAACATTCGGCATCGGTTCGACCATACCCGGTTCACGCTCGCTGGAGCCGAGCATCGACGTGCAAACCGATATCTCTCTACCCTTCTGTCCACCGGACATCGTTGCGAATGCGACTACAGCCGTTGATGAACTTCCTCGGCACCGCTGTAAATTGCAAACGCGAATTTCGTTTCGATTATTAACACCTCTGGCCATGGTGTACGAGTGTCAACAACGATGTGTCACTTGCTCGATTGTTCTCATTATAGTCATCGAAAGTGCCACGAAAAACTGAATTTTAACTAGGGTCTGAACAAATTGGAGTTATGACTCAATTTGGATGTGGTTCTAGGCTAACATTGCTTAGTTAGGATGAGTAATCTTGTGTCATTCTCTGCACACAATTATATACATTGAGCTTGTTATAACACCTTCCTTAGTTCTAGTAATATTCAAGAATTTCTACTGAGTCTTCGTCTCTCAATACCACTACCTTCCAAATTCTAAAAACTTTAAAATAGTATATCATTATTGGCAGAGTTATTCCCAACAACTATAAGGTAGAATTGCAACAGTTTTAGAAGCTCAAGTGTCTCTTATAAAACTTCCCCGTAAAAAATTAATAAGAATAAATTAAATACACCTTGCAATCTAACAAGCATTGGACTACCAATCCTACAGTATTTCCATGGACAATCGACCATATATTTTAAAATTGAATTTAATTTTTAGCTCGTGACAAAAGTAATATATTAGTGACTCGTGTAACAGCGTGTTGATTAAATATTTGTACAATAGCTGGAGTAAACGATTCGCAGGAACGGGAGTGGAAGAAAGGGGTAAATCGAATAGAACTAGCATCCCGCAACCAACAAGCCAGCCGTTCCAACTTTAATCAGAAATTGATACGGGGATGCCTGTCCTGTTTTCATTAACATTCCACAAATCCTGCAACAAATTAAATTACTTCGCCATAGCCGGAGCTAATGAATGTCGGCAGGGGTGGCACCGGAAGAGGAGCGAAGCGGATCCTGAACGGCACAGAAGGGAACACGCTGATAATCGATAGCTCTCGAAAGTTGAGTTTATTCGTTCGTGCGGCGAGGTTCACCAACGGCCATCTTTGCCATGAAAATGGAGATCTTGCGTGCGATCTTGCTTGTCCTCGAGTCTTACAAACTTTCAAGACATTGATTCGGCGAGATTAAATGAAGGGAACCGATTGGACCTTTATCGTTGAGATTATCGTCACGTTAGCTCAGGCAATCTACGTACCTAACTTTAACTGATTGTGATAGGTCAGTATGACTGTGATAGGTAGGTGATTCGTGTTGATTATAATTTGTGGATCCTGGGGCCAAAGGGTTTCGAATGCGTATGACGGTAATGGTCGTGCTTTGGAATTTGAAAGGTTTGGGAATTTGAGAATTTGGAAATTTGAGAAATTGGGGAATTGAGAGTTTGGAAATTTGGGAAATTGGGGAATTGAGAGTTTGGAAATTTGGGAAATTGGGGAATTGAGAATTTGGAAATTTGGAAAATTGGGGAATTGAGAATTTGGAAGTTTTAGAAATTGGGGAGTTGAGAGTTTGGAAATTTGGGAAATTGGGGAATTGAGAGTTTGGAAATTTGGGAAATTGGGGAATTGAGAGTTTGGAAATTTGGGAAATTGGGGAATTGAGAGTTTGGAAATTTGGGAAATTGGAGAATTGAGAGTTTGGAAATTTGGGAAATTGGGGAATTGAGAGTTTGGAAATTTGGGAAATTGGAGAATTGAGAGTTTGGAAATTTGGGAAATTGGGGAATTGAGAATTTGGAAATTTGAGAAATTGGGGAATTGAGAATTTGGAAATTTGGGAAATTGAGAATTTGGAAATTTGGGAAATTGGGGAATTGAGAATTTGGAAATTTGAGAAATTGGGAAATTGAGAATTTGAAAATTTGAGAAATTAAGAAATCGAGAATTTGGAAATTTGGAGAACAGAGAATTTACACTTTCGAAACTTCGAAAAATTGAGAATTTGGGAAATGTAATATTCGGAGATTTGAAACTTTTTCCACATTCCCCCAGTCCTCACAGAAGTCCGTATCCAAAGGAAAGCCACATTGCGCCGAACTGTACATATGCACACAGACGTAGGTAAGCTACACGGCCCCGTCCAGATTCCACGACAGCGCAGCGAGCGAAATGGAAGAGCAACGGCGACGACGAGCAGCGGCGGGGTTGGATGAGGGTAATGGGGTTCGCTGGGAGTGACGCGGGGCTAACCGAGCGGAATCACGAGCTCACAGGAATCGAATCCATGCGTCACCCAGGCCTGCCAACACCATTTGCAGCTACCAACTTCCATGGACCTTAAGTTCCGGGGCATCGAGCGGAAACGTTGCTCGCTGCCATTTCGATTAAAGATCTCGCGCTAACTTCTTCGACGCATCATCGTATTGTTTGTTTCTCGACCTCATGCCACATTCGTATCTCTCAATCTTTCTTCGTTTTTAATTCACTTGGTAAATGGAACCGACTGTCTCGATTATAAGCACTTTTTTACATCCATATTTGCACTGCTTACATATCTTTTGGATCAGTTCACGTATTCTTTGAATTGGTGGCTCTAGAGCTAGCTATCATGACAGCTATTTGGAGCAGTGATTGTCAGCTCTTTTTGCTAGGAGGTTCCAGTACAATTTTGCAGTACAATAAAATTTCAGAAAACTTAAATTCTTTTGGCAAGATAGCTCTCATCATCATAAGGATAATTTTAAATGAACATACACGGTACAACATGTTGTTATAATATGTTATAGTTACAGCTTAATTATAATCATGGGATAAACATTGTATAGTACATGTTATAATTGCAATATTAATATTATTATAACAAGTCATACTGCACATGTTCATCTTCCCTCTAATATTAATGACAAAGTAACAAGTAACCACACATAAGTTTTCCCTCTTTAGTTGTGTAAAAATGAAGAAGTGAAGAGAGGGTGTTAATTTAGAGGTTATGTTCGACATCGTAGACTCGAACAGTAAGTAAAATGCTCGGAACGAAGCAAAAGGTAGCAAGTTCTGAGCAGGTTCGAGATTAATGGCAGTGGGTCGTGGTGAAACGGCGATCAGGAGAATTTGGGTGAGGGAGCCACTCGTGCGGATTCTCGGCGAGGATGATGGCGAACAATTCCGGCCAACTCCCTAAGCAACGTGTCTCTCTTTCTCCGCCGTCCACGCAGCACTGTCGAGTAAATGATGGCGCCCAACATTATCTATTGTGCGCCCATTCCATTTAAAATTGTATTCCATAACGCAAACAAAGGTAAAATGCGAATTAATGTACTCGATTTATCACGCTTTTGTTGCGCGCTGGGACGCGAGCGAGCGAACCGAGAGCAGCCCGCTTCGTCTTGCCCGGAGAACCACCCCGCGCGCCCTTTTCATCCCTGCCACCCTTTTCATCGCTGCCACGTTGGATGCGCCACTTCGCGAGCTTCGACACGGCCCGAGAGATACCTCTACACACAGAATATTCTCTCCTCTCGCATGCTCTCAACGTATTTTTCTATGGAAATATTTTTTTCCTCTATTTTCCCGTCCGTTTCGCTGGCAGGGAACGATGCCTGCTGTTTCGAGCACGTTACCGTAACGGGTGTTCGCTCGTTCAACCAGCATTAAGAACGTTTTCTAACGTCGTGATATCTTCTTTTTATCGAAGGGTCTTTTAAGTACCGAAACAACAGCACTTTTGTCATTTTTCTTCCTTCTAAATTGCCGCTTCGTTTGCGGTTGCTGTTCCAGCTTTAATACTTGTTTCCCCCAGATACAACGTCAGTTAAAGTCTCACGTGTATCCTTTCAAAATTTAACCTATAAGACAGCTCTGTACACAATGTATTTTTGTATTCTGTCTTGGAGTGTTCTAAACAATCTAACTTTTCTTAAATACTTAACAAAAAATATAATTGTAACATCTGCTAATGACTGTCATTTTAAATCATACATCTACTAAATTGTCCAATACATTCTCAACTTATAAATTTTTACAGATCTTATTAATTTTACAACCTTATAATTGTTAAAACACTCATACGTTTCTCGTAGCAGAAATGTACATGAGCCTTAAACATGAACCTTGAAATTATTAACTTTGAATGTTAAGGTTAAGGAAATATTGAGGTTAATAATAAATTAATTAAAGATATAAAAGTGTTCATACACATTATCACTAGTTTTTCAGGTCAAAATTTATATCTGCCGATTTATTTGGAAAATTATATTCGTTGAAACCGCGTTTCGCAAATGACAAAGTATAATATTGAATAAACTGATCGCATAATTTTGACCTATGGTGTCAGGGCAACGCAATTGTTTACTTAATAAAAACGATATATTCCGTCGGTTGAAATCGACGCACGGTTTCGCGGAGTACTTGAACAAACGAAAGTAAATCCGTCGCGCAAACAAATCGGAATATGGACAAAAATATTTTCCAGATATATTCAGTTCGATGCTTTAACAAGCTATTTACCACTTGTAGATGTGAAATTCGTTTATTTATGTCTCTTATTTGCTGTTCGTGTTAATTATCCGACAATCGAGAAAATTTTGCTTCTGCAGATTAATTAGGTTTATTTTGTTACTTTTAAGATAATCAAATTTACAATTGAATACTTTTTTGATGTATTTAAATGTCGTTCGAGCTAAAGATTTTGTTGTTAGCTCCAAAATGAAATCAAATGTTAAACCTCAAAAATCTGTAAATTGGTATATTTTTGTAAATATTACAGCTTTAACCTGTTCATGAATATTGACACGTGTTAGCTCTATATTAAGTTCAACAATAAATGATTTTATGTGTAGACAATCATTTTTAAGTTCAACAATAAATCATATCAGTTCTTCTGAAAACCTTCATCTGCATTTTGTATTAATTTAAAACAAGTACAGTTTATATTGCATAAAAAGATTGAACTTCTTCCTAACCTCAAAAAGTTCAAAAACCTGAAGAATTAATAAATTTCGTTATTAAACATCCACTTTATTTCTTCCTCCGAAAACCAGCGAATTCGTGGTTCGGCCATTCATCAAGAGGGTGATTTTTTTGGAAAAAAGTGTGTCAAGAACGGCGAGAAAAACGCGAATAAAAGGGAGGCAAGAAAGAAAGCGAAGATCCGAAGGATGGTGGAACGTCGTTTCCGAACTAGCAGGTTAGAGAAGATCAGAGGGTTTTCGTGGCAGAGTGATTGGTGGTAGCCGTTAGTTTAATCATCGCGCATTAGCCGAACTACCCCTTAGCCGGAGGCCTCGCCCACTTTCACCCTCGAATTCCGCGTTGTTCGTTCCGCTCGCCGGCCTCTGTCAGCTTTGTTCCGCTCTCATTTGTTTTATTCGGTGTTCACGATACGCGGCGCCGTTTGTCACCGACCACTCTTCGCGCGTTTCCGGTCGCCCGCTTTGACCGATCGCGCCCTCGCCTGCCCCGAAACCCCCGATCCCTCCCAAAACCCTCGTCATTTCCGTGTTTTCGAGTGCCATCGAGGCCAAACGCGTCGCTTTTAGGAAATTTGTCGTTTGTTTTTGCTCGTACAATTCTGGCTGCGATACTGTCAAATTTCTACCCTGTGGAAAACAACGATCAAACTTTCTTCAAATGCGAATCTATCAAAATCTATCTTAAGTTTATTATTACTATGTTTCTTAGTACTATGTTTCATCACAGACAATATGACGTAAACTGTCAAATTAATATGCAAATTCAAAAGAATTACTTAAACCCTCGCACTATAATTTTTTTATCAGGTGCGTCAGTCAGAACTAACTAATCATAGGACAATTTTAAAACAGACAAAGAAAGTTGAAATTTTATGTCAACTTGGTATCAATCATTCACTATGCAACTGAACTTGAACTCCAAATTAAAGCTTATTTAAAATTCGAGTAAAATCATGATTAAAGTACGAGTGCGTCACGAGACTCGTCAAAACCGTGCAAGGGGTTGAAACCAAATAAAACTTCTCTTGTAGCAATATGTAAGTAATTGCTTAAAGTTCCATGCTTTTATAAATAGCTTGTATTTCATAACAATCTATAAATACTGAAAGTAAAATTCAGTCGACAAAGTTTCTCTGAAAATCGCGAAAATATAAAATTGATTTCCACAGTTCGGAAATAGCGAGAAGACGTAATCTATCAGAGACATCTTCGGTTCTTCCAAACCAATAGAGATCACGAAACTCTTCCTCTCCGTAGAAGAAGAGACTGTTATTCGTCGTCGAAGTTGAAGGAGGATTTACAAGAGCCGTCTTTTCCGTTTTTACCGGTCGATTCAGCGTGTGCCACGATCCTCGAAGAAGCGTTTCACGCGTTTTCGAATTTACGACGATGCCTCGACGACACGTCGCGTATCGAAAGAAATCGAAGGGACGCCTCGGTGGGAAAGAAAGTCGGCTGGCAAGAACAATGATGAATTGCGAACAACTTCCGTATCCGGTGGAAACTTTCCGAGAAAAGTTTCTTCGTGTCTCTGTTTCGCGAACAGTCATTTTAATCTGTCCTGGCAATAATTATCTCCAAGATCTTTAATCGCAATGGCAATCTCGTTTAAATTACCGGAACGAAAGAAGTTTTATTATAAAAGTTATAATTTTATACAAGTGTTAACGCGATTATGTTGTACGAAATTTTCTGGTCGGAAATATTTGTGGTAAATCATCTGTTCTGAAAAGGTTCGCAGAGACGCGGAGAAATCGTTCGGGATTTTCGAGCGGTACCCTTCACCCTCTTCAAGGTGTGCCGCTTTTATAAAAATGGCGGGACTCTTGAAAGTGGAAAGGTTGGCCCGCGACCGCTTCCTCCGCCGAAATTCCTCGCAATCTGCGTTAATTCTCTGAACGATTAATTCAGCGCGTCTTGAAAAGCACGACCCTCGATATCTTTCTTTCGTGTGCGATCTACCTTGTCCGTTTTGTCGGTCATTTATAAGTGGTCCAGGTATTTCGTCGGAATTATTATGTTCAACCCTCGAATCAGCCTCGTCATACGATCTTCATTAACCCTCTTGCGTGTTGTATGATAATTATAAATTGATTACCAAACTTTAATTACGTACATGCGTTATTTCGCATCCTGTCCCGATTTGTAAGAAAAGGCGCGTTTAAATTTTAACGAAGGGTAAAACACGTTTGGACAGCATGGAGCAGAAATTTCACATTTTGCATAAATTACCGTTAATGACGCGACGGATATTCCGGAGGATCTGGCGTCAATGCGGTAATGAACAATGTTGTGTTCCGTAACAAGGGGGATGGGTTTCCATCGGGTAACGAAACACAAAGACTGTGGAATCATCGATCAAACCGAATCAATGAGCCCTTTGTAGAGACCGATTTGGCTACTTATTCATTTATCATTATTAGAGGCGCGGCGTTGCGTCCGCTGCGAAACCTCCCACCTTCCCACCTGAACGATTTACCTTCATTCATCACTTTGCTAACTCATACAAATTGTTTTATTCAACCATTACGATTCGTGGCTGTCAAGATGGCATTTCTATTCGGATTAGAAAACTTATACACTCAAATACGAAAACATACACTCAAAACTTATACACTCAAGTTTTTCATCCCTAATTTTCAAATCACCTGATCTCTGAAAATCAACAAGTGAAGCTCAGGGAAATAAGCTATACAAGCTTGTACTAAATGTCAACTTATAGTTATAAGTTGAAAATAAATTAGAGATGCTATATTATTAATAGAATAGGTGAAGCAAACTGAACGATGTCAATCAGTTATTTAACGTAACACGTTAATTTCGAATAAATTATCGAAGCATCGTTAATTTCGTCTCCCGGTTGTTTTATCGCGTCGTCAGGCGCCGCAAAAGTTTTCCAGTCGAATCGCCACCATGGTATCCTCGATAAAAATGTATATATTCAGCGAGATTCGCTGGAATTATGCACCGTCTGGCGCGCTTTCGCGTGTCTTCGCGAATTAAGCTGAAGGCGTAGCTGGTAACGGCGCGAAAATCATTTGTCTACCCGCAACACGTAATTCTTCCTCCATCCGAGACCCGAGCATCACGCGATCTCCTCGCGATTAATATTTCATTAAAAAAAAATTAGTTTCTTCTTCGTCAAATTAAAACGGTACCAAAACACGTTGCTCCAAAAACTCTAATCCTTCACTGTGTATGTCTTCTTTAGTAAACAACGATGAAGAACGGGGTTTTAGATCGAGAGCATGATGTGTACATTAATTATTGTTATGGGAAGTTCAAAGAGAGTATAATTACTGTTGTGAATATGGTTATTTATGTGTTTATATTATATGTGCATTTTTCATTGTTGAAAGTTGCAAAGGCTTGAAAATGTAGATACTTCGCGCACTTGTATGAAAGAATATTTTAATGGGAGAATTAAGGTTCCATGTCTATGATGTGTATTTGTATTAATGAAAGAAGTACAATCTTGTATTTTAACTATTTTTATGAAAGTCTTATAAACCTTATAGGTCTTGAACAATTTTTATAAAAGTTTTATAAACCTTATAGGTCTTGAACTATTTTTATACAAGTCTTATAAACCTTATAGGTCTTGAACAATTTTTATAAAAGTATTATAAGCCTTATAGGTCTTGAACTATTTTTATAAAAGTCTTATAGGTCTTACAAGTCTTGAACTATTTTTATGAAAGTCTTATAAACCTTATAGGTCTTGAACTATTTTTATAAAAGTCTTATAAACCTTATAGGTCTTGAACTATTTTTATAAAAGTTTTATAAGCCTTATAAGTCTTGAACAATTTTTATAAAAGTCTTATAAACCTTATAGGTCTTGAACTATTTTTATAAAAGTTTTATAAACCTTATAGGTCTTGAACTATTTTTATAAAAGTTTCATAAGCCTTATAAGTCTTGAACTATTTTTATAAATGTCTTATAGGTCTTACAAGTCTTGAACTATTTTTATAAAAGTCTTATAAACCTTATAGGTCTTGAACTATTTTTATACAAGTCTTATAAACCTTATAGGTCTTAAACAATTTTTATAAAAGTCTTATAAACCTTATAGGTCTTGAACTATTTTTATGAAAGTTTTATAAGCCTTATAAGTCTTGAACTATTTTTATAAAAGTCTTATAGGTCTTATAAGTCTTGAACTATTTTTATAAAAGTCTTATAAACCTTATAGGTCTTGAACAATTTTTATAAAAGTCTTATAAGCCTTATAGGTCTTGAACTATTTTTATAAAAGTTTTATAAGCCTTATAAATCTTGAACTATTTTTATAAAAGTCTTATAGGTCCTACAAGTCTTGAATTATTTTTATAAAAGTCTTATAAACCTTATAAGTCTTGAACTATTTTTATAAAAGTGTCATAAGCCTTATAAGTCTTGAACTATTTTTATAAACGTCGGCTTTGAATAAAAGAGGAGAAAGGATATAATGTGTACGTTTGTCGTGATCGACAAATGTAACAAAGTATCGAATGGAAGAATGTTTTAAACGCAGGATGGATCGAATTACATATGCGTTGAGAACTCGTTTTCAGACGTGTGAATCCATTTAGGTATCGTGAAAAATAGCGAGGAAGTTATTAATTATGCGTCTGGACACTATAATTTCAAGCTTAATATAATGCCATAATCGCGACTACATCGTCTCGTTATCTCCTGAAATCGTTCGTGTTAGTTTCATACGAAAGGGCTTGAAAACGAAGCATCCTGTATTAATGATCCACCTATCGTACAAAACTCTGACGTTCAGCGTTCGAGAAGACTCAATTATGATGAGCATCGAATGAGCAACGTATTATACACGAGCAAACTTACTTATCCCTTTTACATGGCGACAGGAAAATAGGCAGACTTTGCTTGCACGAACTGCTCCTTCTAAGAATAGAAAAGACTGCGTGAGTATCGATCTCAAAATATTTTTATGCAACAAATTTCTGGTTTGCTACTCTTTTTTACAAAGTTTTGAATTTGGTAATTCTATATGGAAATTCTATATGGAATTCTATATGGAATGTCTATATGGAAAGGTTTATATTATTAAGAATTTGTTCATTTACCTAACTGAGAATATTGGTATTAACTGCTTGAGATTGTGAATAAGAAATTAAATAAATTATTGTAAATTTAAAGGAACCACCTAATAAAACTATTAACTGTATCAGTATGGCAGATTATGCATTTGAAGTGAAGAACCACTGGTAAACAAAAATTAACTGCTTGAGATTGTGAATAAGAAATTAAATGAAATACTATAAATTTAAAAAAACTGCCTAATAAAATTATTAACTGTATCAGTATGGCAGATTATACATTTGAAGTGAAGAACCACTGGAGAACAAAAATTAACTGCTTGAGATTGTGAATAAGAAATTAAATGAAATACTGTAAATTTAAAAAAACTGCCTAATAAAATTATTAACTGTATCAGTATGGCAGATTATACATGTGAAGTGAAGAACCACTGGAGAACAAAAATTGAATTGTTAGAGTGTACTCTTTTTCCGTGAATAGTTGATTCCACAAATTGTGCTTATTCGCAAGTACGCTCATCTGCTCCCATTCCTTGATCCTTACAAATGACGTTTAAACATAAGACAGTGGACTCTTCTCTGTAAAGTGTAAAGTCTTGTTAGCTGGCAAATTCTTCTGCTTTCATCATTTATATCGTATTAATCTTCAACTTTCGAGTTAATTATTCTACCTCCCTATGTCGGTACTTTCATGGGAGATATGATCGCGCAGGGACGATAATATTTGAACAAGCTCAGTCTTTTTTTTTACAAGGCTTTTTTATGGGAACTTTATCGAAGAAGCACGGTTTCGTAATATGTCGATAAGCTTTGCCCGTTTTTAGATTTAACCAGTGCCTTTTAGCTCACTCGGGGAGATAAATTCACCTTCTTCTTTCGTCGCTTAGGAATTATTTCTCTGCTATCGTGTTTTTTGACTTGCGTCGGAACTTCAAATCTTCTCTTTTTGTTTTGGGGTGCTGATTAAAATACGTGATTTTCGGGAGGAATATGTATGTTATTTAGCAAAAATATATTGTTAGTAACATTTGTGAGATACAAGATATTCATTCATTATTATTATTACTTATGAAATTTTGCTAATATTATTATTAATATTTCTTGTATGATTTTTCTGTGAAATCGTACTAAGTCTTTTTAATTTCTTGTAAGTGGGGTTCTCTTCACATAAATAGAATTTTTTCGTTAATGATCATAATGACAAAAATAATGACAAAATAACATGATTATGACAATATGACATTAATATGATTAAGACATAATATCATCATTAGATAATGACAAAATAAATTCAAAGGCCTCATACATCGCAGAAATTATTTAAATGTAACAATTTATTGGGATTCATAAACGTCAAACATATGAAGTGTTACTTTTACATAACGAACAATGGAGGTAGACTCAGACAAAATCATTGAAACTGACCATGTCTAATTTTCATTTAAAATTTCATTACGTTAAACTCTTTAAGTAAAAACATTTAAAAATATAGTTTACCAGGCTTGGATCGCAAAGAACATATTTCACATTCGTTACAGTCATAGAGAGATCAGTCCAAACTCTTGGAGCCTACCATAGCAATTAAGGGTTAAACATCCCATTGCTCTGCGACTGGAAACCTTCCAAGAATCGGAAGATAACCACGTACTAGGTCCATTGTCGACTGACCACTCTGAACCCATTTCCTCAAACATTCCCCATTGAAACGCAAACCTTTTCGTGATTCGAAATCCCTTCGGGACCTTCGCTCCTGTTTCTCGTCACCTATCGGTATCGCTTTACCGTTCGACTCCAAGACGAATCTCCAAGAGCGCGACCTTGCGCAGTCGCTCCCATAGAAACGTACCCGAGCAAAGCTTTAACGGGTGCAGAGCAGTAAATCAACGACAGATCGGTCAACACTTTGACGGACATCGGGGCGGAAACGATAAATAGGTGACCTCGTTGCGCTCCACGGCCGTTTAAACTGGGCCCCAGGTACGCGTTCGTTTGCATAACTCCGAAATAACCCCTTGTAAGAACCCTTCTCACAGGGACGCGTCGGTCGAGTTTTGGGACCGACTCCGAGATGAAAGATCTCTTACGGCACCCTGGGTGCTGCGCGCTGTAAAACTCGATCGCGCGATTCGCTCTGCTTCAGTTACGATGAATGCCGAACACCCTCGGAAGCCTTTGCGGATATTTCGAGGGAACAGAACGAAAGTTTGCGGATGTGGACGGAATTTCAACGCTTCTCGTATGACGGGATTTCTACGAGGATTTTGGGCCGATAATAGCTTTCGATAGCGTTCATCTTTTTCTCTTTTGTTCTCTCGGAAGTGACGGAGATTAACACAGGACTGTAGATAAATGGCAAAGAACATTATTCGGGTGTGTCGATAAATAAGTATAATCAACTTGTACTTTGATGTAGGAGTTATTAGTGTGTTTTAAGAAGGACGATCTTATAAGAAGAAAACGAAAAATGTTTAAATTTTAATTTTTGAGGCATCTGAAAGAGTAAAAAATATTCTCTTAACATCAATAGCAAGAATTAATATTTTAATTATCATTTTAATTTTTGATATAATATATACTTCTGCAATAAAGTACAACAATCAAGTACATAACAGAAACATTCACTTGTTCTTACGTCAAAAGTTGAAATAATTCTGTTACAAGTTGTAGAAAGAATCATCTCCGAAGGTAAACACTAAATGGCTCCAGAGTCGCCATTTTGTCTCCATATAATAGAACAATAATTCTCTTGCTTATCAAAATATGAACAACGTAACTTTAAAAATGTGTTTATATTTATCCTATTATTTTCCTAAAAGAAACTCTGAAAGTCCATGAATTTTTCAAAGACCTAACCTCCAAACTTCAATTAATCGTATCTAAAGAACTTGCCCAAATTACAAACTACCTTATTGTCTGAATCGTGAAATTAAACTGGCCTTTTCACCTGTCGAATCCTTTCTTGCAGGCCCGGCAAGAGGCAGAACATTTCACAGATCCGTTCACGGTTTGATTTACTGCCGGGCAACCCAAAAGGCTTGGCCGGCGTGCACCCCGCAATATTCGTTTTGAATAAGCAAATTGCGAGATTCAAGGCCATCGCAAGGGTTTCGAACAGACGTCGAGAGAAAATCAAAGCTGCTTCAGTTCGACTCAAAATTCCTCACCGACCGGACGTCCGGTCCGAATCGATCTCGCGAGTTTTCCGATCGTGCAAAATCGCGAGAAGTGCATGGCCGAGTGATTTATAGTTCCGTGGTGTTCGTGGTTGATTCTACCTCTGATGTTCGATACGCACCACGTGGAAGCATCGAGGTAAACGAATGAGATAACACGATAACGAGTCTGATGTTGGCCGATCGGTCCGATGTCTTAGATTAATTTTAACAAGTCGTTGCTTGTTCGTGGCTTTTGGCGTTGGCGTTGTTCTATTTAGAAACATCGATCGATTTGATTCTTGTCCGAGCGTCTTGCTCGGGCAACGATTGAAATTAATTTACCGATTGCTCGCGTGTTCGTTGGCTTTGCGATTATGCGAGTGGAGGATTAATAGGTGTAGATCTTTCGAGGATATTCTATTTAGATTACTTACTCCGTTATATTTAATTTCCTCTGTTATATTTGGGAGCTTTTTGTAGGATTAATAGTTGTGGAGTTTTCGAGGATATTCTACTTCGATTACTTACACAGTTATATTTAATTTCCTCTGCTATATTTGGGAGATTTTTATAGGATTAATAGTTGTGGAGTTTTCGAGGATATTCCATTTAGATTACTTACTCAGTTATATTTAATTTACTCCGTTATATTTGGAAGCCTTTTGTAGGATTAATAATTGTGGATCTTTCCAGGATATTCCATTTAGGTTACTTACTCAGTTATATTTAATTTACTCTGCTATATTTGGGAGATTTTTATAAGATTAATAGTTGTGGAGTTTTCGAGGATATTCCATTTAGATTACTTACTCAGTTATATTTAATTTACTCCGTTATATTTGGAAGCTTTTTGTAGGATTAATAGTTGTGGATTTTTCGAGGATATTCTACTTCGATTACTTACACAGTTATATTTAATTTACTCTGCTATATTTGGGAGCTTTTTATAAGATTAATAGTTGTGGATTTTTCGAGGATATTCTACTTCAATTGCTTACTCAGTTATATTTAATTTACTCTGCTATATTTGAAAGCTTTTTACAGAATTAAAAATTGTGGATCTTTCAAGGATATTCCATTTAGATTATAACTTACTCCATTACATTTGGAAGCTTCTATTGTATAAGTACAAAATGGCGACGGAATTCTAACAAGTTTAATAGTAATCTTCTTTAAGTTAGAATTCATCGAGCATTAAGTAGATCACGTCAGAAAGCAGAATTAGGATTCGGGAAGTATCGATATCGATAATGGGCGACGATATCTGGTAGCGCGTACGCACATGATGTACGGGAAGTAATATTTTCGAGGTCGCGATATATCTGCCTGCAGCGGACAGCAACCTCACCGATGCGACCACTGATATCGGTTATCGAAAAATATTTTTAAATTCGCAAATGATAACGTGTCGCTCGTTTCTAGATGGTTTCGTCGCCCGCGTCACTTTTACTCGCAATCGGCCACCATTTTCTCGCGGTTTTTATCGAAACTCGTTAAATGAAGCCGTTGAAAGTGTCCATTCGATTGAAATTTTTACTTCGATGTAAAAACCATACATCATATTATCAAAAAATTCAAAGCCACATACTACGATAAAATTCATATCAGACACAATACTGTTGCCTTGCTATAAAAATTTCTGTAATAGTTTCACAAGGGGTCAAGACACCAGTGGATTATCAAAAAATGGCGCTAAGATTAAAAACCTTAAATGAAAATACAGTTGAGATCCGCCCAAAAATGAGAAGCATAAAAAAATGAAAAGCGTTGGAAAAAAAAGAAGCGAACACAGAAGCCCAGGATAAGCAGAAAAAGGGCTAATTAAAAGCTCACTCTGTTCTCGGTAAACGAAGAACCGATTCCTTGCAACGTGAAATTCATCTGTCGGCCCTTTTTACGCCATCGTTTTTTCCTTCCATCGTTCGCCACAAAGAGGACGGTTTTATCACGAGCAAGTTCACCGGTTGCTCGTCTGCCTTCGGGCGTTCTACGAGGCGCGACGATGCGATAGCTGAGATAGTCATACTTATAATTAGAGGAGTCAGCCAAATGATTTACGAGGCACACGTGGTACACGGCCGCTTTCGTAAATACGTCCTACGTGGACCCTTCGAACGCGTTTGAGTCCGCCGATTAATTCTTTTGTCTTTTCTTTTCGAATCATTTTTGCGAGTCGCAAGGTCTCGCGAGTAACCAATAACCTTGCCTCAATAGCGTGGAACTTGAGGTAAAACTTGAGGTTTTCAAGGAAGATTCGGGGGCTCGCGAGTCGTGGTTGAATTATAGCTTTTTATTTCATGGGGGTGCACATTAGGACAGGTTGTTGGAAGCGTAAGTTAGCAAATTTAGAGGTTTCCAAATCCCTAAATTCTCAAATTACCAAATTTCCAAATTCCCAAATCCCCAAATTCCGAGATTACCAAATTCCCAAATTTCCAAATTTCCAAATTTCCAAATTTCCAAATTTCCAAATTCCTAAATTCCCAAATTTCCAAATTCCCAAATTCCAAATTCCCAAATTTCCAAATTCCCAAATTCCAAATTCCCAAATTCCCAAATTCCCATATCCCCAAATCCCTAAATTCCCAAATTCCCATATCCCCAAATCCCTAAATTCCCAAATTCCCAAATTCCCAAATTCTCATATCCCCAAATCCCTAAATTCCCAAATTCCCAAATTCCCAAATTCCCAAATTCCCATATCCCCAAATCCCTAAATCCCCAAATCCCCAAATCCCCAAATCCCCAAATCCCCAAATCCCCAAATCCCCAAATCCCCAAATCCCCAAATCCCCAAATCCCCAAATCCCCAAATCCCCAAATCCCTAAATTCCCAAATTCCCAAATCCCCAAATCCCCAAATCCCCAAATCCCCAAATCCCTAAATTCCCAAATTCCCAAATCCCCAAATCCCCAAATCCCCAAATCCCCAAATTCCCAACTCCCCAAATTCCCAAATTCCCAAATCCCCAAATTCCCAACTCCTCAAATCCCCAAATCCCAAATCCCCAAATCCCCAAAAGTTTAACACAATCTTACGCTTTTGACATTTCCCTCCATTTCTGAACCACATCTCGAAAAGCAAACTTCTTCCACAGCTTATTTTTTGCTGGAAATGTTGACAAGCACTCAAGGGCTCTCGAGCGTCTCGAATTTTTTTGAAAGTCAACGAAGATGAATTAGCTATGCGAAAGAAACGTAGATATTCTGTTGAAACTTGTACAAAAATGTTTCTTTGATTTCGAAAAGGATGTTCTCCTCGAGTGATATTTATCAAAGTTTTTTTAATATGCTCTCGATCATCGTCAAGTGTTTCGACATGGCGCGAAGCGTCGGCCGTCGGAACATGGCGCATGTAAACCCAACGTTCCTTCGATCTCAAATAATTATATTCCATTCTCCTGTTTTTATATCGTGTCCATATTTTACTCAGACAAACGATATTTCATTTCATCCGTGGAGATACGAATATATTTGCAAGGGAAACGATTAACAAATTTCGTAACTAATAAAGTTTTGCGTGCGACGCATTGTTCGTGTTTGGGAATTTAAATTTATGAGTCACTGTTGGAAATATTAATAGCGGTGACATTCTTAATATCTAAACGTGAAGAGGTTTGATAAAATTTTATTTAGTGATGTTATTATTTGAGTAGGCTAACAAGACTTAAGGTTGTTAAGAAGAAAGTGATTGTCTTAGATTTTTAACTGTTATCTTTCTGATTTCCAGTCGGGTAATATAGGATGTAATCTGTAAAGCGTTAATATTTATAAATGTCTACCATCTAACATAACAATTAGCAGGAATTATTCGTAGAATAATAAGACGGTGTAATTAATGACATCCTTAACAATTAATTAATCAACACGATGTTTAAATTCATATACCATTTACTAATCGTATTTTATAGAATAAATACAATATGTTAAACTAATTAGTCAATTGTGGTAACACCAGCCGATTTTTTACGCGAAAGAGGAAGAAATAATTTTGCTGTTTTATGTATACAAGCGAGAATTGAAATTAAAATCTCATGTGAAACACAACGCGGAGGATATAACATAATGAACGAATAAATTTGCAACAAAAATTAAGTCCCTAATAAACCAATTCGACGCGCATAAAACACGCATGGAATTATTTACGATCGCATATTGAATTCCCATCCAGTGTACCCGGGACAGTAACGAATGGTAGCCGAGCTTAAAAGCTTCTCTTTATTCATGCAATCGAATCATAATTTTATCATTGAAAAATGTTTATTTCCTTCAAACGAGGAAGTACGATTCAATGTATAATGGTAATTGTTATTGAAAAACCAGGAATATCTCTACACAGATTATCTGGCTTTTCAAACAATATTTTTTCGTACCAACAAATTTGTAATCTTCATTTCACAAACTGATAAACATTACAGGATAAAGTATCTTTATTACAAATTATTAATTATTGTAAATAGATTGTGGATTATGGAAAAATATTTTGGGATGAATTTTTGCTATGTCCATAGTAAGAAAACAAGAAAGATATTTTTGTGAACGAGACTAGTAATAGTTGACAAACTAAAAAAAATAATAGTGAAGTCTAGGTTGGTCTGTAAAATTTCGTGATAATTCTTTAATTATTTGTTTATTTTACATGTCGTATAAAGTGTAAAATTGCAGAATGCGAGACTATATTGAAATTAAAAAGAACAGATTCTATTATTGCATTATTACAAGAACTGCAATAATTATTACAGCAATAATTTTGAAGTATTTTTGCATAATTCTATTTTTGAGTAATTTTGATGCAATTAATGAGGAATATTACTTAATAGAAAAGTTTAGAACAAAGTTTCAGTTTTGAATTGCACTTTTTGGTTAGGAAATATGAAAAATCATTGCGAAACAACGAAAGCCCTCACAGATACAAAATAACATTTTGAGCCTCAAACGTTAAACGATTAATTCAGGTCTTCAAAATATTGTTCCATGTAGTTGAAACTAACTCAAACTTCTCTCCAAACATTAACAAAATAGAACCACAAGAATTCCTCTCTAAACTAGAAACCAGGAAAAGAATATAAAACTTAAACTATGTGAGACTCGATCCAACTATAGAGGTACTTTGTATCTTAAGTACTTGTACATCTAACAGGATTATACAATTAACAAATGGTCAGATCAATATTTATATACCGATTACATCGAAAACCCTGCAAGGATCACACAATTGAAATTGAAGCAATTCCAGTATGTCTAAACATGTACACACATTAGCATTAATGAACACATCTATGTTATAAAACGATAATTAATTTATATTATTATACGCATTAAGTATCTCGATAAGAATCAGCACAGACTTAACACCTTAACCACGTCACCATATATGGCTGATACTTAAGTTTCTATACTAAACACTTTATTAAAAATTTGTTCACTAATAAAAAATTCTCGCATGAATTAAAACACTACAATTTTCAATTGCTTCAGTGTGCTAGCCAATGTGTTATAAGCATCCTCTGGAATTTATGAAAGAAAACTTGTGAGCGGAAAATCGTTGGTTTGTTAAAGAAAAATGTGAACGTCAATCAGTAATGTAGGAAATCGTATCACAAGGAGAGAAGAGTGTCGATTAGTCCCAATATCGAGCGCCATTTCGGAGAAAAGAAGGGTCCGCGTAGCGGGAGTTGAACAACATGGCTGCGACGGCCGTCGGAACATGGCGACTATACGCGTCGAGTCGGTTCGAGAGCGCTCCAGCTCGTTACAGGATTTCGCTGTTGAATCCTATTCGGTGGATCGTCGTTGAAAAATCGTCGCGTTTCAACGGTCACGGCTCGTTAGAATATCGCTTGACAGTCGGCAACAACGACGCTGCGCGTCGAAGCGCGCTTCTATTAATACGTCGCTCGCGAGCTGTCGAGCGTGTTGCTCGCACGCACGCACGCACACGACTCCGCTACAGCAGGTTATCGTGCAGTGTGGGTGAATAACAACGTAACAACCTGGCTCGGTGCGTGGCCCACGTATTTTTGATGCACTTTCGAGCAGCCCCGCGCGATTTAACCGACTGAAAATTAATTGTCGCGGCGAACGCCGCCGCGTCGCATGCGGCCACGCATTTTCGTTATTTTTCAACGACCCGTCGAAATCGTGCCAGAATCTTGACCGAGCGTCTCGTTAGGTTCGCGCTCTGAAGATGTACAAGTCATCAGTGAGTGATCACTGTTTCGATAAATCATAACGATACAAAACACTGAATTTGCCCGACGAATTCGATCTCGGTTCCGCTGATTTAATCACTGGAACAATTACATAAATATTACCTTCGAGAATTAGATAAATAGACCAGGTTTAATAATTACACCAATAGATCAGGTTTAATATTTCTTAATCAGTGTTGTTTACGTTTAATAATTCTTAAGCGGTACTGACATGTCGCTTTTATTAATTATCCGAGTGATCGTATCACGTCGTGATACATAATTGCGCTCACGATAATGCAGTATTTTTATATTCATATAATTTTATACTTAAACGGTTGATAGGTACAATAATCGCTATGATTTATGCAGCACCAGATCTTAACTTCGGTTATTAACCTGTCACTGATACTCGAAAAAGTGTTATTCGTCAGATCCAGTAGTTTTTCACTCTGATCTTTCTTATGCAAATTCTAAATGTGATCTAATCTGGTTTTAAACGGGAGTACGGAGAGACTTCAATGATGAAACTGTATATTAAATTCGGTTAAGTGATTACTATTATCAGATTATGTTGTGTGTTATTAGATCATTCTGAGTTATTACGTTTTCCAGCTAGGCTAGATCGTTATGTTATTAGGCTAGGCTAGGTCATTATGTTATTAAGCTAGGCTAGGTCGTTATGTTATTAAGTTAGGCTAGGTCATTATGTTATTAAGTTAGGCTAGGTCATTATGTTATTCAACTAGACTATTATGTTGTTGCATTAAGTTAGATTGTATCACTATTCAGTTAGTTTAACTGATTGAGTTGTACATACAGTTAGATCAAGTTCATTCCACAAATGTTCTTGCTTTTTCTTCAAACATAACCTAACCTAATTACAAAACACTGAATTAACGAGCATTTTCTATACCTAACGAGTATAGAAAATTAATATTGTATTAATATCGAGGGTATCAGAGGTGTACCGCATCATCGATCACGCTTTTGAATATAATACACATCTATAAATTTTATTCCGTAGAGTGGAGACGAGCAAAGTTAGACGTCGAACGAGTTTTTGGGCAAGTGGACGAGGTGAAACATGCCGGATCGAATAGTATTGATTAAGGGGAGGAGAGAGAGCTCCGATGGGGGAATATAAATCGTTCCGTGCGGCTCGCCCCGTTAAAAGCTCGTGATCGTTGTAAACTTCGGTTTCGCGACGGTTCAACGACGATTGTTTTACCCGATACGCTTCTGTCCTTCTTATTCCACTATGATCGATTGCGGTAAATGAAGCTCGAATTCAACCTACACAGCTGGTTCAATGACTTACGACAACAAAATGCGCCGATAGAGGAAATAAAAACGGTACTTTTCATCCAACGAAACACACTGATCGAGTACTTGTCAATTTAACCTAGAATTCATTCTGACACTTAATTCTTTTTTCACCTTGCTTCATTTGTGCTTTTATGCTTTGACTCTCATCTGGTATTAATTTATATTTAAATAACAAGTTAATTTTTTGTTATCGATGTAGTCATTTTTTAAATAAACCTTTCGGAGTTCTATCTAATTTATTATGTCTCAGAACTGCATATATCATTGTAATTTATTTCACGCATTATATTAATGTTTACATTGCATTAATATGTCATTTAATTCCATGTACATATAATTTCAGTTGATTATATAATTGAGGGCCGCTAGTTTAATAAAAACTGTCCAACATCTAAATAATATTATTACCGTAATAAAATAAAACATCGTTTTCTAGAGTTTGAAAGCAGAATAACCTGTGAAATTATAGTTTTGGTAGCACGAACAGGAGTGAAACACAATTAGCTCGCGTTTTAGCAAACGAAATAAAAGGATTAACGGAGCTCGCCTTTCAGCGTGCTTTCAAGCATTCAGTTTATCCGGACGCGGCAGATAAACGCGACATCGTTCTCCTCTTATTCGGCCGTGGAAAAACTACCAGCCGACAAACAAACACGCTGGATCAGCGAACTTCGCGATCGAACTTGTACGGTGACCGAGCAAGAATTGCACAGATATAGGGTCAACTTTCTACGCATGGTGGAACGCGGTTTCGTCATTTCTCGATCTGCTTAATGGAAAGTTAAACGGTTCAGATAAGCTCGGCTAAACTTTGTAAAACGTTGCAAGATCGACGCTATTAATAGGCGACTGTCCACGCGTGGAAAAATCACCGATCGTTTTCTTTTCTCCGAAGATAGATGTCCTACATTCCGTACGAGAATTACGATAACAATAAATATTTGTCGAGATTATTTTCGACCCAAGAGAAATTCATATTTCCTTACCACTGTGGCGATAGAGGGCACTGTTCCACATTTTACGATAATTAAATCTTAGTTTATGTACATAGTTACGTATGTTTTATCATATTAGATTGATGTAAATCATGGGATGTTATGCTAAAATATTTCATACTTGTTACAAATTAAAATTTATAGAAGAGAAGTTTGAATTTCTTTCTGGTCATTTCTATGGGCTAGTAACTAATTCTCCATGTTTTATTTTATAGTATTAGTTAACACGTTGATTAGTATAAAAATAAATCAACAGTAAGATCCAATATTTAGACACAAGCAAATGACACATGTTGTTGCATTTAATGTTTAGTGTATCCATAAATAAAGTATTTTATTTATTGAAATATTTAGTGAAATGTATCCATATATTTTATCTTCGTATTTTTAAATAAATGATACACTGCAGCAATTTTATTTTGTAACTCGATTTCATATATTAATACATTGAAACACTAGAACATTCAAAATCTTGACTAGTTACACCTCTACTTAATTCTTAATTATAAAATGAACACAACTTACCATGTAATAATTCAATGATTAAAATTATAAAATTCAATAATACTCAACTTGATTTATACAATTGAAAAATTCCTTCCGCATAAAAAAAACTTTTACCTCGCTAACGTTGTGGAAAAGTAGAATTGTACAATAAGTTTGAAAGGGAGATAGAACTTTGAGCGGGAGAAAATATTCAATTAATAAGAGCCAGTTAGCGGAGAGTATGGGCGTAGATTCAGCTCGCGACGGAATGGAGGCGGTCATTTTTCATAGGGCCTCTCTTCCCAAAGGTTCAAGTTTGCCGGAGGTTCGATCAAAAGCACGTCCGTCGGAGTCGGCGTGCACACGAGCCCTGGCTACGGTTAGAAATGCTTCCACATTTGTTCAAGTCGCTCCAAATTCGTCCGTGTCGTGGCAGCAAACTTCTCGCGTCTGTGCGTGCTCGTTAAGCTACCACCGTAAAATGAACACTCTCTCTGATGCTTTGAAATTTGGAAATAATTGGACGATGTACTTCTTATACCTCGTTGGACTTCGCTCGCCGCTATTTCAGTGAGCCTTAATATACAAGATAATGGAACACCGGTAACACAACAGTTAAACGAAAAAAGTTCCTTCTAAAAGCTTTATAAATTGGTTAAATGGAACAGTGAGAATTTTCCAGGAAAATGTCGCGTGACCTTTCGAATACGTGCAGACAAAATATTAATCAAAGAGACAGTTTACGGTGAAATCTGTGGTTGTCTTAAAAGTATATAAATGGAAAATCAATGACCGATTTAAAATTCCCAAAAGCAGAAAGGATGCTGCCACATTCAGCGAAACGCATCCACGAAATTCTCCCGTTATCGACATTTTTCCAGCATTTTTCTTGACACTTCCACCCATCGATCATCCGCATCGACGTGGAACGACGCAGAGAGAAACGAAAGATACGGAGAAAGAGGCCGAGAGAATGGAACGAGGAGGGAGAAAGAGAGAAACCAGGAACATTCGCATCTTGCTGCTTTTATAAATGCTTCTACATTTATTAAGGCTACTCCCCGGAGCCTGGACGTACCAGTGTACGTATTTCGAAATGAATGCCTCGTGACGTGGCACCGCGACGCTGTCGTCGGGGCGCGCGAGCGAGCGCTACGAAAAGTGAAATATTCCCGTCGTATTTTCACATGCGCGCGACCCCACGACGAATGGCGTCCCTGCGTCTGACGGTTCCGTGCTTTGGCACCGTGAAACGAAAGAAAAAAACGATCGGAAATAATAATAAATACACGCTCGCGGGAACACAAGCGATTCCGCGAAGGAAACGTGTCGAACGCGTTCCGCGGAAAAATCCTTCGTCGCGAAGAAACGCGCGACCGATCGCAAATATGGCGGTGACGCTGGAACTTGGTCGTTTGCATAAAAATGAAGAGAAGAATTTATTTCGTCGGTCGGAGAAAAGTCGAGTTTTCAGCTTGATTTATGCGCGAAAGGGCTGCGGGAAAATGCGACGCGACGCGGAATTTCAGCCAACCCTTTGACGCTCCAAAATCAAGTCCCGGCTTTTGCCACCATTTTAAATTGTTAGTTGTTGCTCGCGGCGGTGAAAAATATTAGGACTCGGAAATTAGTGTTTCCGAGAAAACACAGTATATTATCGAACGAATATACAGTAAATCTCTGTTATATTACCACATACCTACATTTTACATCGCTTCTTATATTTCCCACGCGTTGTATCTCATGTTTAATCACACCCTTATATCTCTATAATTATTTACTGAATTTTTGTACGAAAAAAATTTCGAGCCGCAAAGAAAGATGAAATGAAAAATAATTTCAGCGAAGATAGCATGTTAATATGTAAACCATCGGTGTACTTTAAACCTCAACACGAAGAAGGGTTTATCGCGCGAGCATCCTTCGCCCGAAGAAATATCGTACCTTGATTTTACGGAGATGATCTCGACTGATGATGTTGGGCGTTAAAGAATGACCGATACATTCATGAAAAGTTATCTGCAAACATCTTTATCGGATTACTGGCTATTGGCAAAAGCCCGCTTCCTTTGCTACACCAGTTACGCGGCTTCTGATATACAGGATGTTTCATAAATCTTTCGTAATCGCTTTATTACGAGTTGTGGTGAATTGGCAACCGCATTCGTAACTTTAACGCGTATCTGGACCTCGTTGCAAGAATATATTATCTAGAGAACATCAACGCACACGATAAAAAATCTTAGGAAATATGTGGAAAACGTGTAGATAATTTTTACCTAATATGCACATTCGTTCTAAGTTTCAACCACTAAATTCAGCTATTTATCGATTTCAAGAGATAGAAAGAAAAGTTTAAGATAAAAGTTAGTGCCTTTAATCAAATCTATCAGATCAAAATTCTTTGAATTACTCAAGCAATCAACAAAAATATTAATAGTTTTAAAAGCTGGAATTTTCTCCGAATTCCTGCAGTAGATGCAGAATGAATTAACTCGTAAATGTTTCTATCGTAAAATTCGAAGACGCCAGGGCGACTCGTAAATCAGAGAAGACAATAATATTTGCCACAATTTTTCATTATTCTCTTTCTTCTCGGGTAACAAACAACCCGCGTGCGAGATCTACGAGCAGAATGATCGACGACCATTCGGTGAAGTTGGTCGACGAACACTTCGAGCATTAACAAGATTTCGAAAACGCGACGATTCATTAGGCATCGCCAACTGCTCGGAACGGCGGAGTGTCAGATTCGAGAGAAACGCTCTCCTATTCTTCTTCTCCTTTTTTTCTCTTGTCTTTCTCCTTTTTTTCATTTTGTTCCACGACGAAGAAACGACCATTAATCAATGTACGCTGTACGTTGTCGCCGTGGACGGCCCACGTCCGACACGGAGGATGATTATCTGAAATAAAATATCGTGCGACAAATCACTTCCTTGCCAAGAGTCATTTAACTGGTTATATAAAATTACGGAGGCGCATCGTTGTACGCTCGAACAGCGTGCAGAAGTCGTTCGAAAAGTGAACCGTGAAATATGGCCGCGTGAAACAATGCGAAATTGACCGTGCAGAATTCCTGATGACATCTTCGGAAATTTAACACCCTGACGAAGCCCTCCTCTCTTAAAACTTGCCAACAAAGTATCTTACTTATTTTCACTTTGTAGTTGGATGATCGATAGATTTCCTCTAGGGCAATATTTTATGAACAACTGATTGAATCCATCACTACTTTTCAAATATAAAATATAATTTCATGTCTGTATTTCTTTAAAGTCACTATTTTGAAACGAATAAATCCAAGAAACGTTTCAACCAATACACTACTACACAATGAACGTTTACTTTAATAATCCAATAATTACAGAAATATTAATACACTTTCAGATGCAAGCTCTTGTTCATTAGAAGCTCAGTCAACTTTTTACTCCCAATATTTCAGATTCAAGTATAGCGAAGTCAATGCATTCTCATTGTACCGTTTCTTAATTCCTACAGCCGGAAGTAGAGGAACCCACAGTTAACATTTGAATACTATTCCTCGAAGCAACAGGTTAACGCGTTAAAAACTAAGCAAAACTGAAGAAGCGATCATTCTGTCGAATCTCCTCGCGCAGGTAGCGCGTGAAGACGGTCATCGTGACGAGAAGAAACGACGAAAAAGGGGTGTCTGAACCGGCAATTTCCGGCGAGTAGCTGCAGAAAAAACAAAGAAAAAAACCTAAAGAGGAGGAAATTGCAAGACATCACGGCAGATACCTACGATTGCCGAAGCTGCTTCTTTTCGCGCGAATATCTACTCGCCGGTAAAATACGCGACACCGTGCAATTTGCATACGATACTACCTGAAGAGAAACCCGCAGGAACGACTTTCAAACAGCTACACCCTTCTCACTTTTATACAAGGTGATTTTTATGTAGCGAACCGTTCGACTCTCTCTGTACGAAATAGTTGGTCGAGTCTGTCGCTTTTTAGCTTAAGGGATGAAATTTTAATACTGCAAGTATTAGCTTTAGCTTAAGAGATTTCAAGGTTAATTATGCTTTTACCTAGAATGAAATTCCTTTTCACAAAGAATTTTCAGATCTTTTTAATCTACATTTGAGGTATTTTAAGTAGAAAAATGTGAAATTTTGTGCAAGAGGTTCTAAGTATCTCAAGAAGTATTTTCTGGTCTTCGAACAAAACATCTCAAGTAATTTTGATGACAACTTAGAATTCACGCTATACTTTTTTGCATAGAATATTTCAACGCATTGAGTTAAAAGAAGACACTCGTAAGTAAAGAAAGATGGCCGAATTGGTTTCGTTCGTAAGAGTCACCTTGTACGTTGTGACTACACGGGCAGTCGGAGGCGCATAATTGCCGGCGATTCGAATCGTTTATGTTTCGTGCATTGGGCACCAAAAGCGTACAGTAAACATCGTTTGCCGGTAATGAACTCTTTCGACAGGGAGCCTGTCTTTAAACGTTCGCAAATTGCCTGAACGGACGACAAGTTCGTTCTTGAGAATCCACCGGTACGAAGAAGAAAGCTCATGAATATTTACGTTAAAGAGCATAGTGGTAAAGGAACACGACATCTCGTGTCAGCCACGATCGAACGTGTTTACGAGACGGCAGGAGGAAATGACTGCATTTATCCTCGCATCGAAAACTGCAAATGATATAATAGATTACAGATACGATCGATCAGTCACGATATGTCGAATATTTTTAACTGACAGCTTCTCGAATGTGTCATACTTTTCTCTGAAACGGACATTGATGAAGTTACGATGCTTCTGGAAGTGGTTTAGGGTAAAGAAATTACGACTTTTCTTTCTTATTTCCGCGGGTTGGAGAAATTCAAGTTAGTTAATGGTCTCCAATGTTATTTTATTGTTCCATGTATCGTTACTAGCTTGTTGATTTGCTTGTTATATTACCTGGTATTACAACCAGGTTATGTAATACAATCGTTACGTAATAACAACACAGAAGTTTGCTTGAAATAAATTATAATAGGCTCTTATATTGTCAATATGTCCACCTCTGAATACTGTCAGGTACATGCACATTTAACCTCTTTTAAATTTAACTACCAGTGACCACCCACGTGGGTACTTTCTTATCCTTTATATTAATATCATTAATATCCTATGTTAATACACAACAACTATTTTTATTTAATTGCTATCGAAACTGATCAAAATATTGGACTAAACAGAATAACACCAAGCTTCATTTGATTTGAAGGAAAAGGGTGGAACGAAATGCAGTATCTGACTCCACATCTGGACAGAATAAAGAGGTCAATCATATTTGAAGTAAATCGTAGCTTCTTGGATCAACGTTTAATTAACTCGCCAGATTTCCTAACACGTATTTCCTTTGAAGCCACAGTTCGAGGGTTAAAAGACGATCTCGAAAACAACCGTTCATCTTCGATCGAGTAACCAAAAGCCCCGTAACGAAAGTAAATGGAAAGTGCGGCGCAAGCAGGGCAATTAACGAGACTCCGGTAGAAAGTGTGGATCTTAGGCGGCTCGAAATTGCCCTGGCGAAACGAAATTACATTCTGCAGCACGTAATACGCTGCTACGGTTTTGAGACGGGCCGGGCCAAGCGGAGCTGGGCCGAGCTGAAACAAGGCCCGTGGAAGCTTCGGGCGGTCGGTGAAACGAAAAACAGAGCAACATACCACGGACCGGAATATCGGCCATAGCTACCACGACCAGTTTGCACCCAGCGATGGCCATTCGATATACTCTCTCCTTTTTTCTCCCCTTCTCTTCTTTATTTTCGAATAATTTAATCATTGCTTCAATTTTCATCATATATTTATGGCGCGATTCGGAATCTCTTAGCGAATGATTTGTGATTTTAATCTGCATGGTGGGATAGAAGTGGGCTAAATACGAGCTAAAATATACCACTTTTATTTCGTGATATACTGCCGGTGTTTATGACTCGATTTATAGTGAAGACTGTGCAAAATTATCGTCCATTAAATTTTGTAAATATAATCCAAATTGAATTCAGTTTGAACTCATTTTAATTAAAAAGATGTTAAAAGTATATTACTAAAAATTGCAAAAAAATTTCTCAAATTCTCAAATTACCAAATTCTGAAATTTTTTAATTTCACCCAAAATTATTTCACATCCACATTTTATTAAATTTCCCCCATCAATTATAATTGGCAAACAAAACATAAACATGAATAAAAATAAGAGATAAGTTTATTAGCCACCGTCCTCCAACCCTTAAAACCGTATTTAAATTTCGTATTATTAACGGAGATTATTATAAGCAACTTCAAGCGCGTTAAATCGGCCCGATCGCGAGCCATTAACCGCGGCTCGCCGGTATCTAGAATATTTTATATCGAACGTAATTTCCGGTTTTGCTTGCCCTCCACTTTTCCCCTGCACACGTGAGCGTTATCGGGAACTTGCTACGTAGGCTGTCCGATCATATTTTTCTGACGATTAAGAGGTCGAAGCACTTGAAACGCCTTCTATTAGTAGAATTATATCGGAGATTGTTTATAACGTATCTTTTGCTATTAACAATTTGCAAATTGACGATTGTAACTGCGGAATCATATTTCAATGTGCTTTGTACTTTTTTCTGAAGTTATAGGAACAGAATAGATTGATTTCTTTTAAAGAACATTTATTGTTAGGCTATGTTATACAAAATTTTGTATGAGATTAATTTTTGTAAATAAGGAGAAATTTCTATTATAAAGACATTATTTGCATTGATTTTATGTCTATTAAAATTTAGTTTGATAAATTATTTTCAAAGTTACTGAAATAATAAGTTGTTCATTGTTCTAATTCCTTAAACATCTCGATTTATTAGAAACTTTGTCCACTAAAATTATTTTAAACATTGTTGGCAACTTCGTTGTCAGCTCATAATGAAGAACAGCTAAAATGTATAAAAATGATCTGACATTTATGGGCTTATAAATCCCAAAGCCAATTCCAAACAACGAAAATTGAAAATCCATCGGTCTATGATTCCCGTACTCGCAGTATACTCGAGCGCGAGTTCGACAGAGGCAGTTGATTTATTCGCCAGCGATCAATAATTACACCCCCGGAGTCGGAGCGAGGCCTATCCTAAACAAATCGAAGCGTTCGATATCGAGCGTGTATCGTAGCTCCATATGAAAATACCGGCACCTCTTGATCCGGCACGCGATACAGCTCGACGACTCTCGCCACGTTCGGTCGGTGTCCGATCCGGTGAAGCCTCCAGCGAGGGTGCACCAACGATGGAGATGGATAATCCATCGTGGTGGCAATAAATCATGAGAGAGTAGCGGAGATGCTCGGCCAAGAACCGAGCGTCCGCCGAGAAAAAGCGAAAGATCGGGAGAGAAAGGGATAAACGTCAGTCGGGAAGATCGAGTGTAACTAGAGGGTGCCGTCAGAAATTCTTAGCGGAGAAAGAGGGAAAAAATCCGAGCGTGGACGAAGAAAGACGGAGGAAAACACGGGGGAAAGGAAAACAGGATGAACACAGAGGGTAAAACGGAATGGAGGATAGAACGGGAACATAATGGAGGGAGGCAGTTCGCTGTCGGCCAGGCCTCCGGAAGTCCGGCTACCGGCGATGTCGCCCCTCGTTTCTCCATTTTTCAAAAAAATAAAAGCGACCGCAACACCGGCTCATTGTTCCCGCTTGCCTGTTCGAGCCGTGTACAAGCGGGTTCAATGAATTCGCCACCGATGAATATAGACGCCCTTGTTTGTGCTGCGTCTAAATGCTAATTACATACAAAATTCATTAATCATTGCTTCCTGATAATTTATTATATGGGCAGAACTGGTCCGTGAACGCGGAACGTATGTATATGTCAGATTTATATATAAATTCCAGAATTCCAGGATTTCTATATTTGCGAGACTGCTAGGTCTCTAATGCTCTTCTGCAATTTTATATTCCTACATTTTTAGCCACAGAAATTTCTACAATTTTATATTTCTAAACCCTTAGTATTAAAATTTGCGAATGGTTCACAGGACTTCAAGACTTTCACGTTTGAAGTGTTTTTCCGAATCTGATATATCTCGAAAGTGTATCGAGAGGATCTAGCACGCGTCCATATTTTCCAAGACTGATCGACCACGTTCGTTATCATTGCGATGCAAAGAACGGCCGACGCTTAATGCACGCGGCGCGAGTGGCGTCATTTATAAAACGACGCCGCCGCGACGAGAATGAAGCGTGACCCAAAGCGTTGAAACGCGAAATGACACTCTTCCAAGACGTGCCGGAGAGTGCCACGTTTCGTTGGTTAATGACGGAAGCGGCAATTTTCGCCGGAGCGAAAACGTCTTCGTCGGACGTGACGAGGTCGACGACGTCACGCATAGGGTGACTATGAAGGATAATTAACCGTCGAGGACGGTTAATCAGCCGAGAAAGCAACCCCTCAACGTTCGCGAAGACGGCGAACTCGACCTGTCGCCTCCTTATTAAAACCGAACCGACATCGTTATTAACCCTTTTTATTACAACTTTGGTACGAACTTCTAAAATTGTTAAACGTTAGAGAAAGTCCAAAATTTATATTGGATTGAACATGAGGTCCAATTGAGACATAAAATTAAGTCCACAATGAAAAAGGATACAGCGAAATATTTTGAAAAAGGAAACGTTAGAAAAGGTCTAAAATTTATATTAGATTGAACCTAAGGTTTAATTGAAATATAAAATTAAGGCCACAGTGAAAAGAGACACAGTGAAATATGTTGAAATAGGAAACATCAAAGAAAGTCCAAAATTTATATTAGATTGAACATGAGGTTCAATTGAGATATAAAATTAAGTCCACAGTGAAAAGGAACATAGTGAAATATTTTGAAAAGAGACACTTTAACAAATAAATGCACCTATAATAAAATTTGTGAAGTTGACAACTTGTGTAGTCACCCTTCCGAGTGTCGAATGGTTTTCACACAAGTTCAGCTATAAAAAATTACAAAATAAATTCACACCGCAAGCTATTCTTTCCGATTCAGAGAATTTCAAAGCAGCCTGAAACTCGTGGGTAACAGCTTATCCATCATTCGTCGAATTGGCTAGCATCACGTGAATCTCATCGAGGGGTTCCCGCGTAGGAAGCCACGAGAGGAAGAGAAACAGCGAGAAGGAACCGAATATCAATTCGCGATACAAAATCCCACGGCTGCTTGGGAGAACCGCATTTCAGAAATATGGCCGACAGCCAAGCTCCGAGTCCTTGATCCTAGGTACTTATCGCCCCCTTTGCCGCACTTCCTTCTGCCTGTACGCCGGAGTGTGTACACAATTTTTGAACAACTTTCTTCCTTTTGCTTGGGATAGCTGCGGGGCGATAAATTTTCTCCGCTGCCTCTTAAAACGAACGGAGAGAATGAGAAAGTAGAGGAGGAGGTGTGAAACACGTGACAATCGGGGAATCATCCTTGTGGCTGCAGGGTAAACCCCGGTTTTTAGATGTTTTTACTCTTGTAATTTGACGTGCTCATTTTTTAAATACTGGAATCGGTTTTTAACGGATAGACGTTTGCCCTCGGGGATACTGCGTTCGAGCAATCTCGAATTTTAGAATTCCACGCTGTCGCCATTTTAGAATTCCATTAAAAGTTCAAATACTTTTGCTTTCAAATTTAGGAATTTATTAATGTGAGAGTTTCCTAAAGTATGAAATTTGTAGATTGTTGAAGGATCAAATTTCTGAGCCACTATATTTTTGTAGTTCAATCAAATTCATAAACTGACAAATGCCTAAATTCCCAAATTTCAAAAATTCCAAAGTCCACAAATTTCTATAACCTGAAAAATTCGAAATTTCTATGGATCTTAACTATTGCACACCCTACATTCGTGACTCGGTAACTTGACCTGGCCAGAACTCGCAAGTCATAAATAAAGAGTAAGGGCAAAAATGTATCGTTCGTAAGTAACCCGAGGCATGTTGTAAGGGTATGTGGTTTAGTTAGGGCGCAAGATCAGCAGGGCTTCCGCATCCGACTTGTCAGTTGCGTCACGTCACGTCACGTCGCGTCACGGTGCATCACAGCACGCGGCACGTAGAGATACAATGCGGTTCCCGAAGCCACAAATCGCTCAAACGCCGCTCTGCTCGTGCAACAACGGACGCCGGTTACGTGGACGAAATGCAAAACCAATTGCACCCGAATACTATGGCCTTCTCCGGCTTTCAGCCACCCTCTGCTACCCCGTACCTGGAATGATTTCTCTTGACAGCTTTCTCGTGTCGCCGTTTCAACCTTCGCTTTACTTGACTCTTCGTGTGCCGATCACGGATGATTTAACTTCTATTCCTTTTATTTATTGCCGTTTCTTTCTTTTTTCTCGTTATTGTTTCGAGCATTTTCCGCGCTTTTCTGCATTCCATTGTCGATCATTAAGTTTTATTTTTATCGAAAAGTTTGTGTGGTGAAAATTATTACTTTAGGTTAAATCTGTATTGTGAAAGGTTAGGTTTGTTAGGTTAGGTTTATACTGTGGGGTGAGGTTAGGTTTATATCATGATAGTATAAGAACAAAAATGTACTTTTGTGCATTATGAAGTATCATAATTGTAAAGTAAGGAACCTCAAACCAAACGTAATATTCATTAATTATTTTTTGACAAATATTAAACATTCTTGCTCTCAAATGGATCCAATTTACGTACCTCTTTTAAGAATTCCTAAATTAAGAAATTACTGAAAATAGCCACATTCCCAATATGAAGTATTTCAGCTAACCTGAATGAAAGCTTAGCTTCGGGAAGCGAAATATCAGAATGCACAGGTTGGCGGGATTGAACGAAAACAACATTAAAATACGAGATGTTGCGGGGCCAGGAGATCGGTGGCGACAGTGGCAAAACGTTAACGTGAGAGCGCGAGCAATGAAAGCAAGAGAGCAGCAAGTGGCTCGTACGTCAGCCGGTGGCTCGTAAACGTCAGCGGTGGTGCTCGTAAACGTAAACGCGATGCTATAAGGGGATGTAGAACGGCACAGCCGGGGAGTCGCCATAACATAACAGTTAAAGAGATACACATAGAGAGAAAGACGATCCATTTAGCGGTTTAAACGCGCTCGTTACGACATCCTATGCAACGAAACAATCTGCCCTCTTGCGTTCTATCCCTCTCGGGAGATTTAGGACGTGTCCTGGACGACACTTTACCGCGATTCATGACATCTTTTTTTCGATCCCTCTTTTCTTCCGTATATTAATTTTACTGCCCACTTATGTTCCTCTAAAAATGTAACATCGGTGATCTTGTTTTATGGTCGATAATGTTAGATTATTACATTTCATTTGTATTCAACATGACACTTATGACATGTTTGACGAGAAAATTGCAATATATTTGTACACACGCGTCTACATAAATATACATGTACATATGTATACATACACATACATACAAGTATACATGACATATACGTACACATGCATACAGGTATACATGTACACACACATACATATACATACAGGTATACATTTTCATAGACATACACATACATAGAATAAAAATCTCTCAACAAAAATTAATATTAAAAAATGTGTAATTTTGCCGCCCATATAAAATCGTCAATTAATTCTGGAGGAACCTGTTCATCTTGTTCCCCGACGACGCTCAAATTACACGCTGTCCTTTCCACAGAATCAATAAAGAAAACCGGCTAAGTCACCTGCAAGCACTTTCCAGGACATTAACGCGACAACGACTACTTCCCGCCGGCAATGATTCCAATTAAGGCAAAGAGTTTATCAATGGACGGGGATGAATGGCAATTAGAGGGTGCGTCGCGGCCTGTCGGGACAGAATCAAAACGTAACGAGATAAATTCGTGGGGTTAAGCGGAACAAGGAGATCCGATAAGAGGGCATCGTCGACGGGGGTGGCTCGGCCGTTATTGAATGCCACGAAAGGAGAGGCCACCGAGTTTTCAGAGGGGATAGTGATTAAACTGAGGGATGAATCCTAGAGATCCGGCGAGTGGGCCACGGGATCCTCCCCAAGGTATCTCCGCTGGAAGGGGTTGAAACAACGGCATTCTGTGTTTAATCATGTCTGACCAAGCGAGGGGACACTCGACCGGGGGTGGAATTTGCATACTTTGCCAACGACACTTGTGTTTATTGGAAGAACATGACAATTTTATTATTCGTACTTTAATACCAAAATGTTCACGCGCGTTTATATAGGTGATTTATTACGCTGTTGCGAAATGTTAATTGAATCGACTTCGATTCGACTGGTTAATTAACAGTAGCCTTTTTATATTTTATTGTAATTTTATCGGTGAACAAAATCTCTCATAAATAAAATAAGAGTCTAGTTCATTATGAAACGCAGTTCCAGGAAAACAAAGTGGTTCATTTTATACATAATTTATTATCGCATATTAATCGGAATAATCTGTAGGAATATCAAGTACGACGAATAGATAAAAATATGAGATTGATTATGGAAGTAGTGGTTTCTCTAATGCGACGCCATTTTAAGGACGCTTAGGGAGACACCTGATGAAAGCGAGGAAAAGGGCAACGAACGAAATAAAAAGAATAGGAACAGGAGGTTATGCACCGATATCTCAATCGCCGTATAAAAACGGGCAATAACTTGCGACGCCACCCAGAAAGATGATTGCACGCCACGAAAACAAGAACCTCGAGAAACGCCAAAATTATGATAATGATTCGAAGCGATTTTCAGTTAAGACATTAGGGGACGTGTATAATTTAGAGAGAAACCAGGCCCCGATAAGTAAAGACCGCAAAGTATCGATCCGTGGTCGTTCACGATAATAAACTTTAATACATATTATGTAGATTGGCGGGAATCGCAAAGATCAGGACGCCTCGCGAGTACGCCTATGGCTCTTTTGCTCCGAGACTCCGTATGTTTATCAATAACAGTATACGCCATAAATAGAGGAAAAATTCCTGCCGTTATATAATTATTTCCTCCTTCCTCTCTTCTCCTGATAACGCCGCTCTCGTTAAATACCGAGCTGATCGATAATTCAGCGTTGCTGAAACCAGGAAAATTCGTTTATCGCGTGAAATGCCCACTCTTGTATTATCGTGCTTCGCTCCATGGAAATTTTCCACTGCAATTTTATCAATTTAGAATGCTCGATAATCGCGGATCGCATTTACCGAGTGTAAAATGGTGGGTCGCGAAAAATGGCTGATGCAGAAACTGCGAGTTTAAAATATTGCTTTAGGGTCTTCAAAATTTTTGAATGGGATCTATGAAACTTCAGAATTTTAAGATATTGAGACTTTGTAATTTTTGTAATATTTCTACAAAATCACTCTCCTTTCGTCAAAGAGAAATTATTACAAAAATGAAGAACAAAGAATAGAAACTACCCCTTCGAAAGAAGGAATAACAAACACGAAAAACAGTAGAAAGTAAAATATGGTAATAAGAGATCAATTGATCGAGAACATTAAAAAGGTAAAGCAGAGAATTTTCATTATTTTATAACCACCCTCTAAAATGCTTTTCATTCAACGCGTCAAGCGAGCACGAAATGTTCCATGATCGAATCCTGTTCACCCCCGGAGAGAAAAATGAAATAAGCGCGACGAGCGTAAAGATTGGCAGAAGGGACAGAGAGGAAGACGAAGAAGAAGGGGAGAAGAATTGGAAAGGTGGAGGGGATCGAAGGCGAAGTGCTGGCACACGGAAAAGGGGATGGTGATGGTACAAGAAGGATAATAATCCGTGGTTTCGATCAAGATTATAGGCGCGGATAAATGAATAGTTTACGAGCAGCGAAAATGAGACGGGTAAAATATTAAACACTCCCTATGAACACGGACTCGAGCCTTTTATATACTGGTCGCTTGTAATAAACCTCAATGGTAAATGTCTTTATTGCGATTCTGGGCCTATCCTACTATATACGGTAATTGATACGAACAAACCTAAGGGCAAAACCTTCTCTCTTTCTCTCGCGCGCGCGCTCTCTCGACTTGTCAGCAAATTACATGCGGCGTATTCATGCTAAAAGGACAGACAGGTATTTAATAACCAGCTTGGTAACGACTTCATTCTCGGACGTGTATGTTCTAGACAAGCTTCCTGCTGGATAGCAATTTTCCTTTTGTGTGTCAATGGAGTCCTTCGAATTTTAACCCTCTGGTCATGGACCTCTTTTAATACGCTCCTCTCGCTGGACGAATATTTCTGTATAAAAAAATATCAAACCAAAGCAAAATATTGCCACATAGGAAACTATAGAAATAACAGTGCTGATAACGAAATGCGACATTCAACCGCAAAGGGCTGAACCATCAACCCTTTCATAAATACTGGCCCCTAAGCTTGTACAACTCAAGTCCTACTTCAAATCTGACAATTCTAACTCTTCATCCAAATTCACAATTTTTCTCTTTAGATTTGTATAGCCTACACAAAGCCCGTAAACAATGGGGTAGCAGATTAACCGGTCGCGAGGTCAGCAGAGCCATTAGAGAGTGATTCAGTTTAGGATCGCAAGATTCCAAGAATTGTTAGTCCTTGAAGAAGTCTCAACAGTACTATCCCACTTTGACATTTCGTTTACAAAGCAGCTCATCAGTCCCCCGCGTGTCCGTCGCCGGCGACCGAACTGGACGAAGATTGAAATCGAGAAATGAAGCAAAACGAGTATCGCATACCGGTCGTATAGGTAGGCAGGTTAGGCGTCAACCCAGCAGGAATATCTGGCGCGTAAGTACACGCTTCGGGCATGTCAGTGACGCGGATTGCACAGGGAGACAGAGAGAAATAGAGAATAGAAGAGGGATACAGGAGATGGTGCGTGTGTTCGTGTCCGAAATGAATTGACCGGTGCATGGTTGATGGACGTAGCGGGTGGCTCGTTATGCTTACAGCCGGCCCAGCAATCAAGAAGAATTCATACTGAACCGCCTGACGTGTCGCTCATGATGGAAGCCCGGACCTCGTAGTCATCCATCTTTACCGCTCTTCCGAGTGTGTTTGCCTTATTCGAGTCTGACGTAACGATGCTCTTCCCTTTACCGAATCTCTTCGACCTCTTCCAAATCTCCGTAGAGATTTTTTAATCGAACGGTCCTTGGGAAAGTTGACTGGTCGAAAAATTTCGGTCCGATCAGGTTCGTACCGTTGTCGATAATTCCATATATTAGGACGAGCAAGAGTGATCAGAGGGATAAAATTAGAATGGGTATAATTTGATTAGAATTGGTAAGTCACATCACATTAGGCTGGACTTAAAGTTTAGGCAAAGATAAGTAGGTTGTAGTAAAGATGAAATAAAATTTTACAATTATTGTAAGATTATGTATTATATTTTATTTCAGACATTCTTATTAAACTTTATATTTCAACGATATTATCGATGAATAGTTAAATATCGGTCGAATATGACTGACATTTCAAACTTTACATCTGAAAACCTATAGAAGAAGCAAAATCCAGGTTGAGATTAGAGAAAATCATAAGAAAGAAAGATATTACATCGGAGAACACATGCATTCCTCTGTATCCATGATGAAATAATAGTTCGCTTCAAGAGAAACACATCTAGAAATATATTATAGAAAGATTCGATCGAACAAACATATCTTAGTGCGAAGGATCAGCCTTCCTAGTGCATCATACCGGTCACTCCGGTCCACAATTATAAATTCCAGAATCAGGCTAAAAATCGATCTCTTTCAAACTAATTACCGATCCACCGTCTCTAGAAACGAGCCACGGCTCAGATTCTTTTCCCTTCGAAGTTTCTTTCCTCGTGTCGGAGGCATGGGCTGATCGTCGTGTTGGAAAAGGTGGATGAAAGCGTCGGTTGATGGTGGTGCGAGTCGAAAGAAGGAAGGAAGGAGGAAAGACGAAGAAGGGATGGTCGACGTGGCTTGGGGGAGTTTTTCTCGTTCCCGGCTTCCGTCTCCTGGGACGCGAAGCGCGAGGATCTTTTTGCTCGCCTCGACGGAGGATCAGACGTCCCACTTTATCTCCGCCGACCCGTTCAACCCCCGACCACCGCCCCCCTCTCTTTCCATCCCGCCCTATCCTCCCGTAGCCCCGTATCCCACGTCGGTTGCTACCCCTCTTCGGAGCTCTATCCTGCCGCAACCCCCGTTGCGCCTTGCTTTTCTACCCCGACGCTCTCCGCCCCTCCCACTGCCCCTACGCCCGCCAGAGCTATGGTTGATCACGTATAGGAGGAGCCCCTAGCAGCGCCTAGAGTGACGCGTCGTGGAGGAGCCATTTGTCATCCATCAGCACACGTTTCCTAGCCCGGAGAGATAGCAGCCTGACCCAGCCTAGATTCTATGCTTCTTATCTTCCTTGCTCTACTCTGTTGCCCTTTTGTCCATCTCCGCTTACCGTCTCTCTCCCTATAGATGCTATAATGTGCTATACGTCGAGAAAACCCTGTTCGAGAGCTTTCCAAGCGAAGATCGCGGACTCGGATTACTGGACCAGATCCGTGTTACGTTTCTTGCGAACTAGGTTTCCTGGCATCGAAGGTAAATAAGGGTGTAACGAGGAGCCTGGTCTGCACTGGCAATCATTTCGAAATAGGCAAAACATTTTTTATATTAGAAAATTATACATATAATCTCGCAAATATTTTTGTCACTTAGGATTCTTATGCGTAAGAGCACGTTAGGAAGTTTTATAATTTTCAAGTTTCTAACTTTCCTAATTTTCTAACATTTAATTCTACAGATTGCAAAATTTCCAGATTTCTAAACAGCTATGTTTACAAATTTCCGAATCAAGAATCTACGTTCCTGCAACATTTCCCAGGAGGTTTTTCCGAACGTAGCAATTTCATGCGGACAATTTCGAGCCCACCCTGTTTCACGATTCTTACATCGTCCCCCAGATTCGATACGACTACTCCTCATTTTAAAATAAATTAGAGTCACACCAGGGGCCGCAGCGAGTTCGGGCCGCTGAACGTGATCCGCGTAATTTATGAAAAAACCAACGATCGAAAGGGGATGCTTCGAACGATGCTACCTAAAACTTGCCACTTTCTGCTATATACGACGATCGCTGTAAATTGTCACGTCGTTTGTAATGACAATTCGATCGAATCGTTTCGCTTTGCCACGATCAACCGTCCCACCCCCTCCTTCTTTATCCTTGCTAGAATGTGCACCGCATTCTTGGCCACGTTGTTCTTAGACTTTTGTTCTCGATGGCTTATCCGTGGATTTGTGGCCACCGATCCGAGTATCGTGAACTGCCTACTTATAAGATTTATTTCGGTCAGGTACGGGTCAACGTGAACTTTCAACCCTTTTCGATGCTCTTCTTTTTTCGGAGCGAGCATCGATGTTGCGTTGCAATAAATCAAATGACCAGCAAAATGTGGGATTTTAACCTCATCCATGATATTTACTGTAGACGCTTTTTAAATTCGTCCATGAACTGTTTATGGAATAATGGTTGGGATGTTGAAAATTTAGAGAAATTGGGATGTTGAAATTGAGAAAATTGCTGCTTTGGATTTATGAAAAATAATGACTTACCAAAAAGCAAGATTGAACTCAAATTCAGAGTTGACAAGAATTAAAAAACAACCCCTATTACGCATGTAAATTTTCCACTTTAGTCACCTGAAGTTCTGAAGGTTTGCTTTGAGACTAATATGCCGTCGATCGAAAAGACAACAAGTTATGGGTGCATTGCCCCGAGATGATTCATCGACAGGCCGAGAATCCACCCCAATTTCCTGCATCCCTCTTCCGACGTTCTTCTTCGAGTTCGAAAGCAACGTTTGCAAACGGATTAGAGTCGGTCCATAATTCCTAATTAGCGATCGATACCGAAGAGATGGAGCGAGAGAGAGGCGGAAAAAGACGGCAAATAAGTAAGGAGCTCCGGGTGCCCGGCCACACCGAGGCCATCCGTTAAATACACTGTTTTTTGGGGGAAACGGGTCGCGCGCTGTAGGGGCGTGTAAAGCACAATGGATGATATAGGTATCGCCAATTTTTCAGCCGTCCGCCAGATTTTTCAATGTAACTTGAGAGCCGCTCCCTCGCGAGGTCCCAGGACAGAGGAATGGATGAACAGGCGGTGAAGAAGGGTGGCAGCCGGGGGTCAGGGCGACAAGAACACCGGAGACGACGGAGCGAGAGAGCCACGGAAGAAAAAGAGGCCAGAAAGGAGAATGGAGGGTCGTGTAGAAGAGATAGACACACGGGAAAGAGAGGAGACCAACAGTTCCTGCTACTCTTTCTTCTTCTTCTTCTTCTTCTTTTCTGCCGGGGAATACAATAATGCCGGGAAAAAAGGTCTGCGAGATGGAAAGGAACGAATACCGAGGTTACCATCGCGGCTGCATCCACCGCGGCAGAAAATCTGCCGGAGGGTTCTCGAGGGTGAACCGGAACAGTTACTGGAGGGGATGCTGCTTCAGGCATCGATGTCATTAATAAAAGTGTCAATGGTGTCAGTGGACTAATGTTGGTAGTCACTCGCGTTGCCTCGCTGGACGGGGAGGGCGGCATCAACCGATCGTCCTATCCAAGGATTTTAACCCCCGTCAACCCCCGTCGCTTCAATCGGTTCCCGTTGCTACTTTACACGATACCTTCTTTCAACTAAATTACCGGGTCTTATCGCGCGTCTTACGCAGACACGAAAAGAATCTCTTCGCTAAGACTGTCGCGAGGAATTATCTCTAGCAGGGACTGAACCGATGATCGAAACGGTTCGGAACAATACCCGATGCTCAACCCTCTTTAACTGCTTACTGATTCGTTTTATGTTAGAGTAAACATACGAAGCTGAATTCCATGAACCTTAGTTTAACGAGTGGAAGATCAAGTTCACTTGTAAATCATGTTTTTCTCCCCCCAATTACGCAATCTAGTTTCAACAAGCTGTTTGAACGTTTCAGGAATAATAAATTCTTGATATAATAAGACTTTATATAATAACATGCTCAGAAGTAACGAGTAAAAATACGAATATCAATAAGAAAAGCAAAATGGGAAAAGAAGCGAGTTACCCTGATAAGGGTGTAACGTATATCGACGCAAAATGAAGGAACATGTTTGCAGATCAGAGGGGTGGCGCATAGGAATATCTAATAAGAAGCCGGGGCTCATCCATCGTGCAGCGGGCCACTCGGGGGGCTGTCACCGTGGGCGTCAGCGTGCCACGGAGAAGGGGTGATTTACATAGTAATAATATCGGGACGTTGCACCACGGCTCCGAACCTTCGAGCCTGAACCACCGGGTCTTAAACTTCTTTCTAATACGCGCCCTCTTTGCAGCAACCCTGTTAAAACGCTCTTTAATTTTTGAAATATACGGTAACTCGGTGTGAAATGGCTTATTGGGCACTTTACATAATTTCTTAATTCAAAGTACTTATGCTTCTTTCATTCATTTTAGCGCAATAGATAGATTCTCCATCTATCGACGTGCTTGGCAACGTAGCCATCGAGTTTCATTAACTAATTTCCGCGATGGTGTTTCTAGATATAGTAGATCGTTTCATAGAACGTGTCCCATTTTATTAATGTTTTAACTACCATAACTCGATACCAGGAACTGAACAATAGGGAAAATAGATGGGAAATAAGGAGATTAGACATTGGGTTCTCTGGTTGCCACATTCGGAGAAATAAATTCGATGACTATGACGTCATGTACAGCTGATAGTTTCAAACATGCGATGAAGAGAAATCAATTTCACCATACATAATAATAATTATAAAATACATAAAACATAAGTAATAATTTGATTTGAAATTTATAAACGGGGGAATGATTTTTCCACCTCAAGTACATCATTGTCAATACAATTGCAACTATTCAATGTCTGTTTATCTGATTTCTTTTTAGCTAATTACCTTTTGGAAGTTAATTACATCATACAAGTAGGTGTCATGAGCACTAAATAAAATAAAGTCGAACAGAAGATAACATCAATGAATAAGTAAGTGTTAATTAGCATAAAATAAAATCGAACAAAAGGCGGTATAAATAGATGTTGTTAATTAGTACTAAATAAAATAAAATTGAAGATAGTATCAATATAAAAGTAGGTTGTTAATAAATCAAATAAAATCGAGAACAGAAGTAGACGTTAATTAGCAATAAACGAGATAAAATCGAGAACAGATAGCATCAAAATATTCTGAACCGGCAAACAAAACCGCGAGACATACCATGTTGCGAAGGTATCCCAATACTTTCGGTTATTAAACGTTCTATACTTAGTTTGCATAACTCAGCCCTGGAGAAGTGGCTTGGCGCGGGCAGAAGGGCTCATGAATACCGTCGTTGATTGAGAACGCGGCCTGGATCTCCAAAGCGGCTCTTCTCTCGTTAATTAACATTGTGCTCCGCGGGCGTGGAGGAAGACGTCAAAACGTCTGTCGGCTCGGACTTCGAACCCTTTTTGTCGTGAGACGGTATCAGGGCCAAGTAACCCTTCCCCGGTCTTTCACCCCCTTTTATTGTTTACCCCCGTTACGCCGGTAAAGCTTGTTACTCTTCTCTTGATATTCTAATCAGCTCGACCCTTTTCTCCCTTTTTGTACTTCCTCTTGGAGGGTTTACTCAAACGGACACTAATATACCGCTCACCACAAGAGTACAGAAAGTAAAATGGCTACGATTGATTTAGTAACAAATTTGAAGCTTTATATTTTTGTAGGATGGAATTTGAAACATATCAGTCAATTTAAAAAACAAGGGAAAAATGCTGCAGTTTCTGGTGTAGGATACTGAACACGATTTTTCTTAGAGAAAAGAAGACACTTAGAAAAAAGCACCTATTATTAAAGAACTTTACCAGATGATGACTACCTAGATCTGGTATGACTCAGCCGATGGCTCTAAAAGCGGAAGGTTTTATCAGTGTTGGATCTATAAGTTTTTATCAGCCTTACAAGTTTTTCTCGGTGTCAGGTTCTACCAGTTTTTATCAGCGCAGGCTCTACAAGTTTTTACTAATATCAGGCTCTACCAGCTTTTATCAGTTCAGGCTCTGCCGACTCTATTAAGCCTCTATCAGCGTCGGATCAACTATTGGAAATCTCTATCGGTAAAAAACATCGGCAACAAAAGACCGACAGAAGCGTATCAGTGAAAGCATCTCCCAGCAAATCAGTGGCAATAAAATATCGCGTGAAAGATCTCGTAAAAAATTATTGCTAGAGATACAGATCGAAAATTGGAACACGGTGAATTTAATTATAAACGAAAAATTGCTGTCGAATCTATAATTAACGCGACTAATTGGCAAACTCGAATAAGCCGGTGCGTAAACGCATCCTGTGTATATAATCGTTGGAGGAAAAGGAGCGACAAACGTGGAAGAACGAGAGAAGTCGAGCAATCTGTACGAAGGACGCAGCACACGATAATTTCATCGACGCACAACCTTATTCGTAGTATCGACTCGTAAGGTTTCCACACAGGTGAATTCACTCTGATTACAGATTCAGCCAGGCTGAAAATTACGCGGTACATGCTGAAGCAGGGAGAGAGGAAGAGATTGATAATACAACGCCGCGTAATTTCACCTATAAGATCAAATTACAGTCGGTGCCGAATTAAAGACCGTTCATTTTCCAGGAGAGGGAATAGTTACCCCCTTTACTCTCTTTTGTTGGAACACGTTCATGAGCGGGAAGAATTTAGAAACGTTTCGTCGCCTATCGCCATTATTTTTTAACTCGTGTTGCCCACTCAGGAGATTTCGATTGAAAAATTAGGACATCATTATTATATTTAGAAATTGCTCATCTCCTAAATTGAAAATTCCACATTCTCAGATTTGTATAATTATACGTTTTCAAACTTGAATATTGTAAATTTCTAAATTCTAGGATATACAAGTTTAATTTAAAGTACAAATTCAATTTTGTAGTGTCTATAATTTCAAGTGTAATTATCTCCGCTCTGATTGCGTTAGTTTTTTCGAAAGTTGACTGGTGTTTGGATGTTATTATTTGAATCTAGTTAAATTGTGAAATAAGTTGAAAATGAAGTCTGTGATGAACCACCTTAATGTTTCGTACGGTTGGTATATAAGACAAGATTGATCCAACTTGCCGATTTACCTCGATTCGCGTCGTGTCTTTAAAGCAACGGCCTCAACGAGCACCGTTTAAGACAAAATTGCGGTCTGAAGGGCAAGACCTTGCCAGATGTGGAATTAAGTGACTTCGAATGGGCTGTGTTCAATGCCACTAACATGGTGGTTCTGTTATTATAGGACCTCAGAGTTCTACTATTTGTGAAGAGATACATATCGCAATGTGCTGAATATAAATAATAACTGCTCCAATTTTCTCCTGAATTTCAACTTCACTCCTCGCAACTTATTTCCATAAAAAATGAACACTAGAACTATTTGTATTAAATACTTTTAAATTAAAAAATGAATAAATAAATACCGAAACAACGACTAATATGATATAATCATTCATCTTATCAGAATATGACAGACATTTCGATCAAACAACAAAATTTTACGACATGAAACGTGAAACTAGTCATTCTGGCAAGTTGAGAGTTCCATCGTAAAAATCGATTTCTCAAAAACAAATCATGATCAAGTCCAGTGGCATATTTTTTCCAGGAACACCTTGTGGACCGCTAATTTCATTAACAAGCTAATGACTGTTAAAGGTAAGCGCGAGGCAATTTAAGTCCGCTCGCTGGCGGACATTAAAAGCCCATCACGCGGGGTTCAGGAAGGAGGATTGGCTACGAATCCGAACAGTACTAATGCCTTCCACCTTCCTCCGCAGCATCCTTTCACGAATAGACGTTTTTTGCATAAGTTGCCCGATGCGATCGTTCCCCTCTCGTCGCTGCCATCAGCACCCTCTCCCCACCCGTCAGCCTGAGACTTCCCGTTTCGCCGTCACCCTTCTACCTGGACCTCCTCTTCTTCTTCTCTCCGACGACACCTCTTCATCTCTCTGTTGCTCTTCTCTGTTCGACAACGGAACCGTACACGAGGCTGTGGCTAAGAGCGGAGCGACGTCGCCGACGCCACGCACCCCGACGTCGCCCTGACGCGCTCCACTGACGCTGCGGACCGGAGATTAATGGCTTCGGACTCTGAAATCCTGGAAAATAAATAGCGGGGGCGCCGGTGGCGAGAGCGAGACCCCTACGGAACAAGATGCGATCTCTCTCTCTCCTCCCTTCTTCTCCTCGCGTTCACCTCGATTCTCTCTCTCTCTCTCTCGGTTCGGAGAAGGAGACGCGAACAGAAGGTAGAAGGGAGAGGGTCTGGCTGATGGGAGAGACGCAACATCCCGAGGGACCTGCCTACTACTGCTCTTGCTGGCCACCGCCATCGCTGGTCCTCCTTTGTGAGGAGATCCGAAGGTTGTCGAAGGGCCAACGCGAAAAGCGGCCGCTGTAGAAATTTATCCGAGCGGAATGCTTTTGTTGGACCGCCTAGTGACAAGGAAATCGAAGCTTTCCTCGTTTTAACCGCCGGGATTTATCTGGATTATGTTGGATGACGGCGAAAATCTTTTGTTTTGACCCGCTAGAGTGCTTTCCCGCGCGAAAGTTAAATATGGAGTTTATAGACAAAGTCAAATCTTATCTTAATCTTTTTCAACATCCCCTTATTGTTGGTTTCATCTATTCATTTTATTTGAAATTCTGCATCTTTTAAATATTATCACATTCTCTAAATTTCATGCATTGTTCGAATCATTCTGCACTGAATCAGAGATTAAAGTTCTCTCGGCGAGACCTACTCTCACCCAGCGTGAGTGTAGCAACTACAGTTTATGTCTCTTCGAACGTTCTATATAAGTCCGAAGAAGACATTCGCGAGTAACGTCGATCATCGGAGCGCCAAGAGAGAGAAATCTCATTAGCGCGTTTACGTTTCTTGCTCAACATACCGGCATCAGACGGTTCCTTGACCTTTAGACCGCACGTATTTAGTAGCAACTGGTTGCAGTAGCAAGAATTAGCGATTAATCTTTTCGTTGGTGTTGCGACGAGAACGAGAGGAGAGGGTCAGCTAGTATACGCGAAGAGGAGGAGAAGAAAGCCGATAGGACGAGGTAGATACAAGGAAGAGGCACTAAACTGGTACCCTGGTAGGGACACGGAGAAAGAGAGAGGAACGAGAAATGGAGGAAAGAGCATGTAGAGGGAAGACTGCAGTTACGGACCAGACATTATGCAAACGACACAACAATTAGACCGTGGTCTTCCACAGGTTATTTAGTATTTAATATAAGTTACCCTTGGTTGGCCATATAATGGCCATCTTCACACATTCTACCGAGACTTTCCAACAGGTATTCGATTACCGAGTGGTCAGCGAATACTGTTTCCTTGGTTTACCTATCTGCAGTTCACCTAGATCTATTTACTAACTTACGAACAGAATTTGGGTCAGTTCAGTTAGATCTTGTTACTCGATGCAACTCAAAATATTGACAAGCTGTATTATATCTTCAGAAAACAATTGTGCACTGTCGTTAGGACAAGCTCTATCTAGGTTTCCCTACTCACAGTGTTTCTATATTTTCTATATTTTCTATAGTTTCTCCAGAGTTTCTTTAGGCTTCATCTAGATTCTTCTCAAACTTAAACCCAACCCTTCAGAGTTTTCCTACGGTCCGAGTCCCTCTAGACTCTCCCTGCAGTTCCTCAAATTTTTTTAAGCCTAACTTAGGCTCTGCCTAAGGTTCTAACGTTCCAGATTACGGAGCGACAATGCAACTGCGTGAAATATTAGCAACGCTTTTTAGTTTCTATAGGTGATATATGAGTGAAAAAATGGCGCTAGATCACGAAAGCGGATTCTGTAGCTCGCGAGAAAGGTCGTCCGTCTTCCGTCTCGTTTGAGAGCAACAACGTGGCCTCTCATCGTTCTCCCTCAGTCATCTCGTCCAGTCACGTTTGCACGGTAGCCATTTGCGAGATTACGCCGAGGCGCTTGCTAGGCCGCTCATTAACGAGCGAACGAAAGAAGAGATTATCAACCGACTAAGCGTAACTAACAACAACGCGGGCCCGTCCAATTTGAGAAACGGCTAATTATACGCCGTGGAACGACCACGACGCGCTTTACCACTCTCTCTCTCTCCCTCTCTTTGTCAGCTGTCTCTCTTCCGCCGTGCGCAAGCCACTTTTTCGCGAGGCACGACTAATTACTCAGAACGACTTCGATCGCCACCGTTGTGACACCGTTGCCAACGCGAGATTAATTGCCATACGTGCCTCCGCGAAATTAATTGCGCTCCGGCGCGACGCTTCCTGTTATGTTGCCTGTTAACCTAGGTCCTCGCTACCGAAAATTACCGAACTATAATAATATACCGACAACATATCTTAATATTTTCATTAGAATATTCTCACCATATTTCAGCGATCATTATTCTATTAAATGTTATGTCGTTTATGTCACGTGAAATAGCGACATCGGAAGTTTTTGTAACACGTGTACGAAACTTGAAATATTTTACTATTTAGATAAGAGGGTGTACACGTTGTACAACAATCGCACCAGGGTGTACTGCTATTTGGTATTCAAAGAAGTTATTTATTTTTTAGATAGGAATCTACCCTAAGATATCATTAATTCACTGTATAGTACCCATAGAACTATAGTATCTAACTGTTGACTCCATGTGTCTTAATGGCGTCATTTTTTGTAAACTGCGTTTTTTTTACTGGACAAAATTAATAGACGAAAACAAGATTAACACTAAACCTACCGGCGTATAATATGCACTTAATCTGAGTTGAAAAATGGAGTGAAAAAATAAATGAACAATCAACAAAACGTAAATTACTGCACACTTTAATTCTTTATCTTGATGAAGATCAATACAGGTATTAGAAGAATCAATTCAACACATTGTGTCATTTATAATAAGGATCTTGTGGAACGGTCATTTGACCGGTTTGGTAGTTTTAGTGTTAGGAATATCCACATAATTAAGTATAACATCCTCAGATACAATTTTTTAGTTTCAAAAATCGATAATAAATGAGAAAGTTACAAAAGAATTTACACAATACCACATTAAAAGAAGCCACACACGTTCATACACGTAACTACTTGAATTAGAAATGTATTGATATGTGTTCGTGAAGTTAATTCATGAAGTATTTGATCAAGAATAGCATTCGATGTACGTCATTTCCGTGGAAATCTCGTTGTTATAACGGGAGAGAAAACATCCGGCAGAGATTGCGAGCAAAGATTCCAGAGGAACGACGAGTTCGTCGCGTTACATTCCTGAACGATGATTTTCGTAGCTGCACATGGCGAACAGACGAAAGAGGGGTAGAAGGGAGAGCTAGATTTGATTCGTAGGGGGATAGAACAGATCGGGTATGGTGTCTGCCTCGACAGACACGGGGGAGATGGCGGCGTGCAACGCCGTAGCAAAGCAATATCCATAGGAACACCCCGTGTCAGAGGGAGAGATGCAGAGACGTGCAATCAATCACGAGGGACCCTGCTGCCACGTTCGTGGCCCTCGTATCAAACGTAACGCACGGTAAACATTTTTAACTTTGCCACGTTATTAATATTCGTTGCGCCACGGGAACCTCTCCACCACCCCCCAACGTGTACCCTGCCCTCCCCCTTCCACCCTGAGCTTCGCGTTTTTGTTAATCAATTTGCCGCCGAAAGTAATCGTGGAATGAGTATTGTTTACCTGTACCTCGTTACTTGAGTGCGATAAAATTCCTCGAGTTTTATAAGAGGGATTTGGAATTTGGAACCAGTGGCAATTTGTAAGTTTTGGTATTTGAGCAGTAGGGAAATGTAGGAGTCTAGCAAGTTGAGAATTGAGGGCTTGGAGATCTGGCGATATAAGAATCAGGGACTTGAGACAGTTGGAAATTTCAGAATTTGAGAATATAGAAATTTGGTAACTTAAAAATTTCAAAATTTGACAATTTGAGTACTTGAGTATTTAAAAATTTGAAAACTTGAGAATTTGGAAATATAGAATCTCTCACTAAACGATAGCCTATGAAAAAAGATTCCTTACCTACTAAAAGAACCCTAAAATGATTCCACCCCTAAAGTCACAAACAACGCAACGAGTGTGTTCTTTTTTATTTTCAGTCGTTAAATACACTCACGATGTATTTTATTCATTTTTAAAAATAAACTAAGCTGACAAAATTTGTTGTCTTCGTGGACAGAATATCCGAAACGAGGAATGCAATCGATATTAATTGCGGTAACGCGATATCGTACGTGCGCTTTTAATTACGTGGCCGACATGCTCGCCAGGATCACATTAGACGTAATGCACGGGAAATGTTTTTTAACTCTGCCGTGTTATTAATATTCGTTAGAGCACCCAACCCGCCTGTTCCTCTGTGTTCACCTTTTTGTTGCGTTAACGCGCATTCCAGCCCGCTAATCGCAATAATGGAAATTAATAATCGGTCTGTCGTTAACATCGTCGCCACCGAAAATTAAAATCGTGTGTTGAAATGCGTTTCGATCGAACTGATTCTGTGAACGATTTCTAATTAAAATTGCACCATTAATTCGACAGAAAATAAAGAGCTTAAGTTAGGTTAGGAAAAAAGTTAGGTTAGGATAACCTACTGTTTTTATATTATAGAAGTTGTACCTCAATATTGATTAAAGTTTACTCACTGCTAGCACGTTTCATTCTAAACCTATTAATTTTAAATAGAATATCTCAAAATTAAATATTTTAGAATAAAATCAAGCAAATAAAATGTAAGTTAGCTATCAAACTTAAGAAGCAGTGCTGACTTCCTTACTTTTATCAAACAAGAATCTTCATCATATGTGAAATAATAACGACAGAAAACAGAATTTAAGTGAAAGAGAACTTGACTAAAGTTCTAAACAAAAATTGTCATTTTGTGTTTCAGACCAATATATAAGGAAATTCTGGCAATGATTCGAACTGGAAGCTCTTGAAATTTCCTTCAATTACCGACACACTGGCAGAGCTTGTAGCTGTCGAGAGCGTTTAACAAGGACCACGTGTGTAAGACAATTCTCGACGGTTGTTACGGTCCGAGGATCGTTGCACGAGCAACGACAAACAACAACAGGATTCAGCTGCCGCTGTTTCTGCCCACGCAACGGCCAACAAATGTCAGAACTGTAATCCGGATGAAATTAAAGCGCGGAATTAGCACTGTCAGGTAAATAAGCGAACGCGACGATTCTTGCTAACCAAAGTGTCAGCTTTCTGTCGCGAGAAAAATAGATTTTCACACTTCCTTCTCTATTTGCATTTTTCTTGCATCAAGTTTCTGCGAACTTCGTTAAAGACATACGTAGAAAATGTTGGCGTTGATTATTTATTAGGTGAATAGGTGGAGAGATTGAGGTAGGATGTTCGCAATTTCCAAGTTCCTAAATTTTCTAATTACCAAATTTCCGAGTTCCCAAATTTTCAAATTTCTAAATTTCCAAATTTCCAGGTTTCCAAATCTCGAAATCTCCAAATTTCCAAATTTCCAGATTCCCAGGTTTCCAAATCCCCTAATTCCCAAATTTCCAGGTTTCCAAATTCCCAAATCCCCAAATTCTCAAATTCCTAAATTCCCAAATTCCCAAATTCCCAAATTCCCAAATTCCCAAATTCCCAAATTCCCAAATTTCTAAATTTCCAAATTCCCAGGTTTCCAAATTTCCAAATTCCCAAATTCTCAAATTCCCATATCCCCAAATTTCTAAATTTCCAAATTCCCAAATTTCCAAATTCCCAGGTTTCCAAATTTCCAAATCTCCAAATTTCCAAATTCCCAAATTTCCAACTTCCCAAATTTCCAAATTTCCAAATCTCCAAATTTCCAAATTCCCAAATTCCCAAATTTCCAACTTCCCAAATTTCCAAATTTCCAAATTCCCAAATTTCCAAATTTCCACATCCCCAAATTCTCATATTCTCAAATTCCCACATCCTTAAATTTCTAAATTCCAGAACTCCCAAATTTCCAAATTTCCAAATGACCAAATCCACAATTTTCTAATATCCCAAATTTTTAAACTTTCCAACATCCAAATCACCAAATTCTGAAGTCCTCAAACATCCAACACCCAAAATTGCTATCTCCATAAATCCTCTGAGAACGACCCCTGAACCGGAACAGACTTCGCATTAATATTCATGCAAAGTTCGAAATAAATTCAAAAATCCTTCCACTCGGACAATCAATAATATTCAGTTCACAGAGCGCAGCACTCTAAGATCTTCGCGAAGAAGAGGAAGCAAAGCGGTCGTCAGAAGGGCAGTTGAGATCTCGCCAAAGGGTGATTAATGAACACGGAAGAAGAAGAAGAAGAAGAAGAAGATGAAGACGAAGAAGAAGAAGTCGAAGATTCGGCCGCTGTCAGCTGGAACACGAGATCGTCCGGAGGAATATTCTTTTTAGTCCGGTCATAAATCCGCGCGGCGAAATTCGCCGGTTGAACGAGCCGCGAGCGCGATTAAATATTAACTACGTGGCCGATTATGTAATTAAAAGGGTATTCGTAGTAATTGGGAGGACGGGGGCTTAACGAGCTTTCTAAAATTTCCGAAGATAATTGCGCGTGCAGCCCGCGTGATTATCGGCGGTTCGCTAATTACGGGCTAACGCGGATCGTTTCTCTTTTCCAGCTATTACGCTCCAAGTCGCCGCTCCTCGCCGCGGAAACTGGCAAACGCCTTCACCGGATCCCGGAACTTCCTTATCTTGCTTTTCGACTTTCCCTTCGAAACAGGAACTAACATCGAGAACTTTGTTGCCCAAACTTTGCACCCCGTTTTCGCATCGATACGCACCATCTACCCTCTTGCATGGAATCTCTAATTGTTTCTACGAGCAAAATTATTCGAGGCGCTTTCTATGATTTTGCTGGGCAAATATTTACGGTTGATCAGAAAATCGGATTCGATAAAAAAAAACAATCGGGTGAATATAGAACGCGAACAATGCGTTGAGATTGAGTTATAGACGGGACCATTTAATGCAGTCATTAAGGAATCATTAATCTTCCTCCTTAGTGTGCATGACAACGGAGTCATTGTTGGAACAGGTGCTACTTAGGAGGCTGAGATCATTAGCCGAATAAATGGAATCAGCCCTGCGCGGAATAAAAGAATCGATGATAGGAATCTTAACGGGAAACGAACCGTGGCGTTTCTATAATTGCGGCAATTAAGTGAAGTCAAAGTGCGAATAAAAACTCTGTGTCATCGGTTTTGACCATAGCTAATAACTTCAGTTTCAAATATTATCTGTAATCAGGATTTTTGGGAAGGTAACTCTGCTTAGACACTTGTGGAATTAATTATAGTATGTTTTACATTTATGTTTTTAATGTGTTACATATATTTTATTCATACACATACTCCAAACTTGATGAGTTACATGATACAATATAGATATTTTATGTTTTTAAGAAAACTTGTGTAACTTGAAATAGTCGACATGTAAAATAAAGGCAAGTGCAATTTAATTATTAAGATTTTATGATCTCGACTAAAGATATCGCACGTGAACTAAAACTACTGTGTCTAAAAAATTGTAAATGAATTTTTATTTAAATTTGTGAGGTTATTTTTACAATATAATGGTAAGGGTGTTATATGAATGAGGTTGGTAACAGTGCTGAGTAAGTGAAGTTGGTATGAATGTTAAAAGAAGCGAGAATCAGAGATTGCCAGAGTTGGAATAGAGTTTGAATAAGAACAATGTCCCATTAATATTAAATAAAACAAACTAAATATAGAAATTATATCTCTAACTATTAAATATATATTAAATATATAAAAAGAAGTCTTCAATATATTTCCCCACAAAATAGTACTTGCAATTCTACTTGCAGTGAAATAAAAATAAAAATGTCCGACTCCGACAGACGTAGCCGTGAAAGGATTGAATCGTTGCCGCGAAGAAAATGGAGCTCGTTGAATTCGAAGAGGAGAAACAAGAGTGTGATCGCGTAAGAAACGCCGAAAATATTCGCTGTAGGAACATAAACGGTCGTCGTTTGTCAAACAGACGACTCAATGTCTGGCGTAACTCGCGTCAGGCCGCGCGAGGAATCCGCAAGATGCGCGATAAACGACGGAATCGAAAGGCAAATAAACGCTTTGCGGCGCCGCGAGCGAAACGCCCGATGAATGGCACGCTTGATCGATGCGAGGATCTTCGAAACTGGCCTTGCTATATAACCGAGATACGAAACAATGCTTTCATGCGCCGGAAATTGGATTCGAGAGGCAAGATTAATTAATCCATGGACAAGCTTCTGCGGTTGTTAATCTTCCTAATTATCCTCGTGATTGAACCTTTTCTCTTTATTCAATCGAATCTAAGATGGCGGATAAGGATCTTCTTTTATACACTAGTTATTTCAATTTTGCTTACTTCTTTTGGGCTGTTATTTTATATTTGGAGATCTGATATTGCAGAGCTGAAGATTACTGTTTTAGGGGTAGAAGTACTAGAGTTATTTGGTATAGCAAACATAGAGGTATTTCATGAAATTATGAGAAGGATACTTTTTTATCTGACACCTGGTTATGCACAATGTTGTATAAGTATAGTAATCCTGTAGATTATAGATACTTATTTAGGAATAATAAGCTCGGAATTATTTTTGTTCGGTAGAGTCTACAGCCACATCTAAACCTAAAGCTACATCTAGTCCTAGAGCCATTTTGTTTAGAATAGAACTATTTTATCTAAATACACATCTTTACATAGCCTACAATTTCACACTCGCACATTCCAAGCATCTACCTTCTGTTACATCATTTATCAACTTCAAAATTTCCATATTTTAATTTTTACGAAAGAACTAAAGCTGCAAACTAAAATTATTGAACTTCTATCTAGCCATCTATAGAGATGCATCGGTGCAAAAAATATTTGTGCAATAAATTGTGAGTTATCAAGATTCGATTTAAAATATAGTTTCGAAATGAGGTTAAGAAGTTGTCATTAATTATCGAAAGCAAAAGAATAAGCAGAAAGGCGATTGTAAGAATCGTTCAACATTACCGCGTTATTTAATTAAAATTGCAGCACGTGAAGTATATTCAATCTGCGCCGTAAAATATTGTTACTTATCAGCCGCCTTGTTATATTAATTTACCGTATCATTATCTACTGACCTTTAAATCATGAACGATCAGAAGAGTCGTCTGTTTCGTTAAATTATACTATATTACCGGTTATCTTCAGAGCGCTATAATTTATACTACTATTAATTATCAGCCTTATTAGACTTTATTTATGCTTTCTTTGAATCACTGTAATAAACTATGAACGCTAATAACGTCTGCTATTTTCCTCCTAACGCGAGAAATACTTTCTTAGGTACATTTCTTTGAAAATATTTTAAATTCGATTCTTCGCCAGTTGTCGAAAATTGAGCAGCTTCCAGGGGATGATGGTATAGAATTATTGCAACAATACACCGGGTATAATAATATAGAATTATTGAGGACGATGTAGATAATGATATGGAATTATTGCAACAATAATAGACGATGTATATGATGGTATAGAATTACTGCAACAAATATAAGAAGTAACTTTGTGCCAATACGGTAAGCTATAAAATTATTCGATTGTAAGCTCTTCAATTTGCGCGTAGAGCTACTAAACAGATTATTTTATTTCGAAGTAGCAGATTTACTTAGGGAAATGGGAACTAAATATACAGCTGGAAAACCAGAAACTAAGCACTTCAGATTTTGGAACACTTGATTTATTTTTATTTAAGAATAGTGTCTAGAGCTATTTTTATGTGGCAGTCTAGACCCATTTTTCCCAGCTATGGTTGTTTCATCCAGATGTGGTAAACCTGGAGCTACTTTACCTAAAATGTATAGAATGTATTTTACCTAGAATGTGGCTATAGTAGAGCTTCTTGATTATAAAGCTTATAGAATTAGTACGGAAGAGAAAATTATTTAAAAAATAAGAAATCTCTGACCAGCAAAAATACCTAACATCGCGAAAAAATTTTGAAGAAGATACAGAACAGAGAGTTGTCCAAATAAAGTAATAGTGGCAAGATGAGAAAAGAAATTGTTGAATCAGTCAACCGATAACTGGTTAAAAACCGAAAAGGAAAGAAAATAGAGAAGAAATGTGTTGCACCTGCGCGAAAATTTATGCGTCGCGTACAAGTCACGCGTATCGTTTCTTGTAATAAATTACATGCATACTTGATGGAACGAGATATTTATTCGAGAAGGCCGTAACCATAACGAACCGTGCGAGCTCATTTTCACACAATACACTATTTACTTCATTTCAACTAATAATTAACACCGGGATAGTAACTAATACCACACTTTAAGCTTTAACAACCTCGTGAATTAATTTAAATGAACACTTAAGCCTCTAGCAACCCATCATCTATCGTCACTTCACATATATTCAATTTGCATCAGATCAAATCGACCGATCTAGAAACTTCACGTTGCCAGACATTGTTGTGGCTGGCTTTATTAGGTTAAAAAGGTATTTTGCATCAATTTGTTAGAACTAGAGATGCTCGTTTATCACGGAAAGCTGTTTTACTGAATATATTCGAATTTTTATATGAACTCGAGGAAATTGGTTTTTAACTTGATGGGTAGAAGATTGGGGATGGACGGATTTCTGATCATGGTATTTGGATCAATGGGGAGGTTATTTCTAAGTATGCTAATTCTCAAATACCTAGGTCTTCAAATTTCCACATCCCCAAATTTCTAAATTTTCAAATTCCTATGTTCCCAAATTTCTAGATTTTGAAATTTCTACACCCCCAAATTCTAAAACTTCCCAAATTCCTACGCTCCCAAATTTCCACGCACCCAAATTCTTACGCTCTCAAATTTCCACGCTCCCAAATTCTCACATCCCCAAATTCCCATATCCCCAAATTTCCACGTCCCCAAATTCCCACATTCCCAAATTCTCACATCCCCAAATTCCCATATCCCCAAATTCTCACATCCCCAAATTCCTAAACTCCTAAATTTCTACACCCCCGAATTCCAAAAATTCCCAAATTCCTACGCTCTCAAATTTCCACGCACCCAAATTTCTACGCTCCCAAATTCTCACATCCCGAAATTCCTAGATTCTGAAATTCCTAAACTCCTAAATTTCCACACCCCCAAATTCCAAAAATTCCCAATTTCCTCCGCTCCCAAATTTCCACGCCCCCAAATTCCTACGCTCTCAAATTTCCATGCTCCCAAATTCTCACATCTCCAAATTCCCACATCCCCCAATTCCTAGATTCTGAAATTCCTAAACTCCTAAATTCCTACATTCCCAAATTCCTAAATTCCCAAATTCTTGCACCCCCAAATTTCTAAACTCCCAGAGTCCTAACTCTCCAAATTCCCGAAACTCCAAACTTCTTTCCCCCTAAATTATCAAAATTCCTACCCCAAATTATCGAATACACTCTCCTCCAAATTTCACTACACAAAAAATTTTATTTCGAATTACCTCCTGATTTTTCACACGAAAACTACATACTGTAATCTGTAAGAAAGCGACATATTCGTGCAAGGAAAATGTAAACTACTTTCGAAATAAATTTTGTAGATAGTAATAGTTTGTACCACTTTGACGGATTATTCCGTCATCCGACGCAAAGCAGTTGAAGCGAAACCGCGTTGCAAAGAAATATTAATCTTGTCAATCATGATTAATACCTGGCTCTAGATTTACAAGTTTCGACTATTCTTTCGGGAGAAATTATGGCTTGACTATCGGTTATTTCGTGCTAACTTTGAAAAGGTTTCGGATAAAATTGCATAGCTACAAACTTTTTGAGTTATAAAAACATGCTAAAGTGATTAGAATATTGAATGTTGGAATTGTTTATGATAAAGTAGTACAAAAAATGGGATATTTTTGTGGTTAACTCGTTGAATTCCATGTCGAATTTATTGTCAGTGACAAAAATTACTAGGATTAGATAAAAAATTTTTACAAGGATTAATTCTTAGAAAAATTGGCATGGTTTTTGTTTGTATTACTCCTTGATTTTATTTCTTTGCAATTTTGTGTCAGAATTAAACAAAATGTGGCTAAATTACTAGCATGCTTCTGATGAACATTATAATCCATACATTCTTAAAAAACTTTTTAACAATTGCCAAATTTAACTTTAACTATCATGTCATGAATTATTTATTACTTGAAGAATTGTTTTTCGAAATTTATTAAAAGTAGAATCACCTTAACAAGACATCAAACAATTGCAAAAACAGTTCTTCAAAATTTTGCCTGTTCTTTCAGCTTGAATATCCAAAGATATTTTGCTGAAATTCTTAATTGCGACCACAAAATAAACTGCACCCTAAAATTGAATGCATGAAGCTATTTATTCAGTGTCTTAATTTCGAGTCACATTTGCGTAACACGAGAAAATCTTTGGAGAATGACTTTACGATTCGAGATACACCCTCAGGTCTGTTTCCGGGGCCGAAGAAAACCGACATTGTTCCAGTGCGAGTAGCACACGTGTTTCCTTCAAAACTGGAGCAATTTATGGGGCCCGAAAATCATCGCAATATTCGACCCAAGGTACCGCCAACATCTGGCTTTTTTCTTGCAAACTTGGTCAATGGTAAATGTCTTTGTGGAACGGATTTTGTGAGCTTGGCAGGCAAATTAGAATTTATGCTGGCAATAGAAAACCTGCTTTAACGTTTGCGAGGGAAAATCGAAATCTTTATGGTACCTTATGTAATATTGGCTTATTGCGATCACGTGCCTTTAGAGTTTTATTATATGTACAAGAAAATATTATTATATTGTTTCATTACACTGGTAGTCATTGGTATTGTTAATACATTAGCTTGATTTAATTTTATTTTGATGTTTGAGATCATGAGACTATATCTTTAACTTTGTTTATTATAGTACTGACATGTAAATGTAAAATATAAATAGAAGACTGTAATTTTTTCATGTGGGGAGTAAACAGAAATTCACTCCTTTTATGCAAGAAACACTTGATAATATTTGTAATATTTTATGCAAGAAACAATTGACAGAAAGGATACTTGTATCAGGTAGTACATTGACGTTGTAAAAAATGGTTATAAAACGACTACTATCTAAGACACAAATAAAATACAAATAACGAAAATTCTATAATCTATAGAATCAAAATTATATACTATATTATATGTAAACTTGCAGTGTAATTTATATTCCAAATCGCGTTCAAAAGTTAACATAATTGCGTATTAAAAGAACCGTAATAAACACAACTCGTTACAATGTCTCTAAAGAGCTTTTCCCCTATCTCTTAACAATCACTTTCAACGTTTCCTACGAACACCAATCTCGACAAATTATATATCTTGAATAACCTCTGAATTGCATTTTGCGCGAATATTAGCGATAATTACATTTTACCGAGAAAACGTTCGATCGCGAAGTATTTCCCGTCGCTGGCGACTGGCTTCGTTTTAAAAGCAGAGACACGGTAAAGAAATAGCATGCAATGGCAAAAAGTACTTACCGTTTTCGCAGAAGATGGCTCGAGCAGGGCAGACGGCACGAACTCGCGTCACGGCAGGCTGCTTCCTCGTCCGACGTGAGACGTAAACTGGCTCGTCGACCGTGGCGAACTCGTGTTTCTAAGCTAATCCACAAAAACTGTTTATTGCTCGAACTCGATCGAATACGACTCTTCCGGATACGCAGCGATGACAATTCTTGATAGCCACGCAATTGGCGAAACAAGACGTTTCTTAGCTTAACTCGTTCGCCGTCTCACTTAACCGGCTGCCATTTTTATTGGATAGCGTTATTTTGAATAAATCTTACCGATTATTTGCACAATATTTTCTATTAAATTTTTTTTCATTTTGTATTCAATATTTATACTTCCAACAATTCTTTTAATTATAGGTAAACAGATTCTTAATAATGTTGATGACGAACTCTTAATAATATGGATGTTTAAGTGTTAGTCATATGTGGATGACGAGCAAAATGTTAAACGAATTTGTAAATTAAATAATTTTTGAGGTATCTCAGGTTAAATATTTTTTTACGTTCTCTCTAATTATATTCAAAGACAAAACTAAGGGTGGTAATTTTACTTTTTGCGAATGTTCTACATCATCGAAAAATTGCAAACTTAACCTCTTACGTATTTAACCCTACTAAAGACATTTGATATGTCGCTCTTTAGGTCATAATCTTGAATCAGTAATAATTCTGAAATTCTTCCTGGAGTATTAATAAAGTTATACCCTATTTGATAATGTGTTTTGCGGATTTTTACTGTATAAGCTATAAGTAACTCAACCCTTAACTGCCATCACTCGAACACGTAATAAATATATTATGTTTGTAATGTATAAGTAATATTTCTTTATTATCTCTAGTTTTACGTAATTTAACTTGCATAGAATTTTGGTAGGGTCAAATTTAACCGAATATATTATGGTACTTAAGGGTTGAAAGTATTTTTATTGATCTATAAGTTAATACAATTTTTGAAAACTTCATGAAAGTAGTCGAGGGAAATTTTTTTTATAATTATGACAAATTTCCTCGCTAATAATTATCTGTCTTATCTGAACAAAATTTGTGAAACTGTCAACAGACTTCAAATATAGAAATTGTAACTATTCCACATTACGAAATATGCTGTGTAAACTTCCTCGTACAGATAATATCAATAAAATTGCACGAGTACTTTATTTCCGAGAGAATAAAAGCTTGAGAAGAAATAAAACAAATGTGTTCTACATTTACAACTTTTGTAGCTATCACTTTATTTTCACTTGATCAGTTACGTGATGTCAAAATTACATATTACATAAAATAATCTCAAGACAAAAATTTCGAATATAATAAAAACATTCGTTCGAGTCTTGTAAAATTTTATTTTTGTATTACTGAAACTTGAAATTATTTGAGTTCTTATTTAACATAAAAATTGATTCTAATAGAATTTATTTCTTGTTTCACAAATATCTCTGTTCAAAATTTTAGTTTGATAAAATCATTTGAAATTTTCTGGAGTCTATTTACGATAACATATCTTAATATTTACATGAATGTCATTTATACTATTCTTACATCTTCTAAACAGTTTTCTATTTGTTTTAGGGTAGATTTGTGTTTATATTTCAGTCAAATTCTACTACTTTTCCCCTGTAACTAAAGTATTCTATGTGACATACTCTGCTACCACTTTCTATCTACAACCATCCACTTCAAAATATCCCAACAAAACACGATCAATTTAACACCAACGTGCAAATATCAGATTAGGAACTAAACCCATTAACGCTTTAACGGCCAATGTCACATTACGATCATCTTACTCCACTTCAATACAGTTATCAATGGCAACGTACAAACCAGTAATTTAATAGTCTCTAGATCCGAATAGGCTAATAGAATTACAAAGATCGTAGATACCAAAGCTGCCAGGCATTCAGGTACTTTCTATCTTGTTTTCAACTCAATTGCTTCTAAACAGACCAAATCGGTCTCTAAAAAAACCCTTAGAACTCTCGCAAGACACAATCTACCCCAAAACGCAGGCTCAAAATCGAGTTACCTGTGGGTCCAAGATGTCCGCTCGTCCTCTTCGATCGGGTCGTTGAAAAATCGTGGAACCTTTCGAGTCATGGGGAGACCAAAAGGGGCCCGTAGTCGCGAATCGAACAATATCTCGGTAAGATAAGGGAAAACGGGTTCTGTCGAGAGTCGTCGTGGAAAAAATCGATCGGTCGCGTTCGCGGTTCGGCCACGAAGAGGGCAGCACCTCACCGTGCAATTTCGCGTCGGCGGGGCAACCATCGATGGCCGCGTTTTTGTTGTACTTGTTCTCTGCCCTTTTTTTTTCGTCTTTTTTCCTTGTTTTTTTGGTTCGTTCGCCCCTCTATTCTCTCGTAGTTGGCAGATTAGGCTAATGCGATGGACCAGATGAGATATGGGCCAACGAATCGGAGCACGGTGCTGGCAGGGCAGGGGCGTGACTGTACCCTGGATACGGTCGTGCCCCGGGCCACAGTCACGACGTGAACTAAGTGCTGGGTGGAGCCCCGTCTAGGCACTACCTACTCGATGGAACCATCATCCTCTCCCTCGAATGTCACGACACGGGCTAACCTAATGGCTGCCAGCTACCTCGAAAACGGCGCCAGTTTTCAAACGATCTCGCGACGATCCCTGCGACCTAACTCCATTTCGTTTCATGGTTTCGTTGTCTGTTTCGTATCAGCTGTTGTATTCGACTCTTACTGCGATCAAGAGTGTGGTGAACAAGTACTCATGAATTTTTCAAAACTGTTACTCTATTTAATAATGATCTATCTGGTAATGATCGGTGATGATGTTTGAATGTATGACACGTGCAGCATACACTGCAATGTATGTTAACAGTGCTGGCAGATGGAACAGAATTTTATAGTATGTGTTAAATTTTTTAATATATTTTGTCAAATATTCATAGAAGATATAAATATATTTATGGAAAAACTTGACTGATAGAATTTACGAAAATTTACTGATTAATGAATATGACTAAATGTCTGAGATGTGTACTACAATTGACACTGAATAGAATTTATTCCCTAATTTATTTCGTCAAAACACGATACTGTTATTAAAAATATATGATGGTACATTGGAGTACTTATTATTTAATGATTGATAGTGTTTACTAGTAATTAAGATTTATTAATACCAATTTTATTTCGTAATGTCAATGATATTTATAAATTAACTGGTCATTAAATTAATCGAATTACAAGTCCGATTTAATTAAATTTACTTTATGATAATATTCCTTTTGTCTGTACTCGATAATGACGTAGTACGATGCAGATTATTATTCGAAATTAAACTGTTCTTAATTTAAATATCTTATCTGAAGTATCTAATTAATTGCCGCATTAATAATATATTTGTTGCTCGTGTGTTCCAAGAAATTATACGGTTTTAATTATCGCGAAATGATAACTATTCTTTTAAACTGAAAAATAAGAACAGCTCAAATGGAATGATAAAATTGCACTTTTTAGAGCATTTCGAAGCAATAATTAGTATGATTTATCCGATGAAAGCAGTATAACCTGTTTCGACTTTTAAGGGTTGTATTTAATTCATTTTGTAATTTATACAGAATATCTACTTTGTGTAGATTTTTTCACTTCTTCCAGCACTGTATCAGAATTTAGTGTCATTTCATTGTCAATTTTGGCAAACAACACTATGGCCACACCCTTAATCACTTTCCTTGAAAAATGATAGTCTGCAGATTGTTCAAACTTAAAGCACATGGTCGAGTCTTGATCCCACCCCTAATCATTAGATGTTCAGTCAGTGTTCTTGCATGATGCCAGAATGTTGCCAGGATTCGTCGATATCTGGAAAGTTGCTACTTGGTACATCACCTGGAACAGTTAAAACACTCGTTATTCAATTTGTCTTTACACATTGTAATCTCTTAATAATTTATGAGAATATGACCATGATACACGATTACTTTCTGAAGTAAATTTTTCTTTTGCAAATTCTCTTTATTTGAATACATCAACTGCTACAGTCATGATCGTGAGACGTACAATAAATGCAATTACACAAGATGCACTAGTTTTATTTTTCGCAGAATTCCTATGTCAACATATTATATTAAACTTTTTTTTAAAAAACAATAAGAAACACTGCTCCATAAAAAGGGGTTAAACTTCATCCTCGAGTGAACACAGAATGATGACACGAAAGAAAGCGTACACATAGACAAATGATTAGATGAATGAAAGTAAGTAAGTAAGAATCCATCATCTCTATTTATAATACAATTCACCAGAAATACTTGATTGTTGATATTTGATCAAAGTTGCGTTAAAGGAACGAATGGAATATCATTGAAATATCACTCGATAAAAGCGAAAGCGACCAGATATTTATTCTATAGAGTGTCAATCCGTATTAAATAAAATAAACGAACAAACAAAAACTTGTACACAACCGAATAAAAGATGAATAAAACGTATAAATATCGTACAGTATGCATAACTCGTTCAAACACCGTCTCTTCCGAAAACAAAAGCCGTATCGAAACGAGAGAAAAAAGTGGCACGTTCGTACCTCGTGGAAGCAGTTTTCAGTCGATCGGGCTTCACCGGGCATTTTTTACGTCTATTTGCCCGTTTCAATTCCCCGTTCGAGGCCGCTCCTCATCCATCTGCCTACCGATATATTCGTCCGCGTGCATATCTCCCGACCACTTTTCAATTTCGTTCCAACGAATTTCCGCTTCCTGTTCTACCCATCTACTCGTGCACGTGCAATTCTCCAAAACATCGATCCATGCGGTTTTACTTATTTAACGAGTTTTCCAAGGTCGAGGCGCATCAAACGTCCACCGAGGGTGAAGAGGAGAAAACGGGGGTTGAAAGCTGGACGAGACGAAATTTCCAACGTGCCAGGGACTGACCCGTCTCCCTCTCAGGGGAATACACCGGTGTCATCGGAATATACGGCTAATTGCGAGGATGTTTTGTTTGCCTGTCGGAACTCGAGACCATCTCCCCTTACAAGCTTTTGCATTTAGCCTTTCCGTATCGACGACGCGTACAGAGCACGAAACTCCGCGAACCTGAGGGTGGTTGACGAGGAAACCACCCCTCGACTGCTAACTTTGCTTTAACGGGATAATAGCAGAACCTGCAACTTGCTTTTCCAACGGAATTCGGAATGATTTCCATGCGAGACATGCCATAACTGATTATCCTGTCGTGTTCAGAAAAGAATTTCATATGACGCTGAAGGGAACTAATGTAGAAGTTATTGGATAATATGTTATGTCTACACTTCTAGATCTTTATACATGTAATTGTATTTTTGGATTTTTATGTTCTTACGTTTTGAAATCCTTAGATAAACTCTAGATGTCTAAGACATGGCTAGATGTCCTCTAGACATCTGCATCCATTGACACTTCTGGATCTATATCCATAGAGTGGATCCTCATATTCTTAGAGTCCTATGTCCTTACACATAGGTACCTCTATCCTTAGATTTCTGTACCCTACATCCTTACGTTATTACAGTAGCTCTATAACTCACGGGAAGTGCTAAACTATTCCAATTATAGATGTTCGAATTATCGAGATGCGATGATATACTCCCACATTCTGAGATACCTATATTTTCAGAAGACTATATTTCTATATCCCTACATCCCTGCTCCAGGTGCCTTACCTTTACTATCAAATGTCAACTGAGTAATATAAACATCACATTTTATGTGTTTAACATTTCATCCTATGATGTGGAGGACCATCCCCCACCTATTATCTGGACATCATAAAATGAGCTGCAGAAGTGAAAAGAGCTTTCCTTATTTTTCGAACCATATGTACAACATGCATAAACTATTTCTGCCAAAAATATTTTCAAGGCTTGTAATTCTGTCTGATTCACCCGATCGCCCTATTTCTTTCAGTACCTCATCTCACAGCACAGTGATTATTATATCGAGAAGGTTGAACCAGTCCAAGGTAGCAGATTGGCTCAAACGATAAAGTAACCGCCCCGATAGCATCGAGTTGCCCGCGAGCCGATATTTTACCATAATTTCTCGGTGTTTTGTCGAAGAGCGACCGATTGATTCGTTAATTAAGTCGTGGAAATAGTTTCGCACGCGCGGTTGCGACAGGACGTATTAATCGTCGAACATCGGAGGTCATATATTGTTTGTGACGCTTTAGACGCGAACATTGATTGCGAGAGAGACGCCGGCGTCGCTCGGCGGTTTGCGGAGGAGAGACGGTGTGCTCGGCCAGGAGGACGAGGGTGTCCCGGGGGAGGACGGAAGTAGAGGGAGCGGCGATATTATTGATTTATGTCCCGTTCTACGTTATGTATTCTAGCTTTTCCTCTCTACAACGACATCGAATGATCCCCGAGCGAAGTGCAACGTTCTCCACGATTTCGGCTTCCACTTTCAATACTTCGATGATGCCTGTAATCCACTCGGATCATATTCCTTCGAACCACCGGATTTATGGAAAATCGTAATATTTATGATTGACGATGTGTCAATCATTGCTACCTACTTCTTACATTTTGAAAAATTGAAGAAATTTTTTGCACGAACACGTAAAGCACTTAAACTTTCTAGATCTCCTAAAGGTCTTATTTTCTAAGTTTCTAAATTTGAAATCACTGTAATGTGCAATGTATTATGTCTGCGTGCACGGTGTACACCTAAGGATGAGTGTACATCCTCAATGAGTATCTGCTCCTCGATTTCGATTATCCCGTCAAATTTCGTAAATATGGGACCGTTAGGAGACCGTAAGAATCCGTTGGACGGTGATTTCCGAGCGAAATTTACGGGAGCACCGTTGGTCGCCGTTGACGCGGTACGACTGCATAACGCATAAAGTAACCCCCATTAACAGACCATAAATTCAATCCCAGCGGCACCGTTGTTATGTATGAGCGTCGTTAGTGTTAATAGAGTGTTAATTGCTCCTATACCGCTCTCGATTCTGTTCAGGACGTAGGTGACGGAGTCGCTGATGGTGGTAGAAGGCGAGACAGACGAGCGGCGAGAAAGAGAGAGAGACGAAAGCGGCGAACGAGAGAGACACCGGGGCCATAGAGGATTCTCGGTTGCGTGCTGTCCAGCTACCGTCTAGCACCGTGGCTACTGCTGTTTTGCATAGGGAATACATCAATTTTCGGCGCTTCCCGCACGCTCATCTCTCTCTCTTCATCTCTGACCACCCTCCTTGCCCCCATCTTCGTGTACTCCGCAGCAACCCTCGTTTCCGGCACGCACAACTTCGCGTCAACCTCATCCCCGATTCCACGATGCTTCGTGGCCCCTGCACCGTAACTCGCATCGCAAGATAATTGATATCAGCAAGGATGATTGTTCGTCCTGCTCGATGAAGATTCTCCGTGGTCACTGTTGCTTCCCAACCGCTCATGCTCAATTTTGATTCATTACCCCGATCGAAGGATAAATTCGAACAATCGCGTACATTCTTCGTTTCGAGATTATTATAGTTTGCGGTTCTTTAAATTTCTTAAAATTCAGTATACAGTTATAATCCTACAATAATGTATAACATTTTAGCCTTCCTTAGTTGCCTCATTGTTATAGAAATAATTATCAAGCTATAACTGATGCATTTGCTTAGAAAATTGTAGGTTAACACTAAAACTACCAAACCGGTCAAATGACCGCTCCACAAATTTCTTATTATAAGGTGCACATTTTGTTAAAGTACATTCCTTGGAATCAGCATTGATTTCCATCAAGATAAATAATAAATGTGTGTGCTAATTTACGTTTTGTCGTTTGTATATTTATTCTTTAACTTCATTTTTAATTTCAAAGTAAGTGTACATTATATGTCGGTAGGTTTAGTGTTAAGAATCATATTGTATACGGATAAAAATGATAAAAGTCTAAAATGATCATGTTCCCTTCTTTCGACGTAGATTCTCGTTCGGTGTGGATAAATCATCTCAAGCGTAATCGTTCCATTTTCATTCGATAGTGTCGATTGTCGGAATGGAAAGAAAGAGGAGAAAGAAGGAAACAGGTGTAGGCGCGATTTCTGGCGGGCGTAACGCGAGTAAACAAGAAAGTTAGGGGGCTCACCGTTCGTCGAGTGGCAAAGTTCATCGTGAGATCCTGCCCTCCTCGTGGCTAAAGGAGACGCGGCAAGGCCGGTAAAGTGATAAAGCGGCCATAAATTCTGACCGCCATCCTCCCACCGAGCCCTCTCTCTAACCTGCCAACTAGTTCTCTCTGCCTCTCTTTCCTTCTTCTTCCTTGCTCTTCCGGCCGCCTTGTTTCACCTCGTTCCTCATCTTCAACAACCTGGATGCACCTGCAACAACGAAATTGACAAAGGTCAGCGCGCGTCTTGACGCTTTAAACCTTGCATTGTTTTGATACTTACTTCCCGATGATTCTGCTGAGTGATTCTCGCGAGGAGCGTTTGTTCAACGAAGGAAGATGTGGGGATGTTTGCTCAATCGAAAATTGACCCGTGAGAACTACTATGAACTTAAAATGAATTTAATGATCAGAGGTATACCTGTTTCTGATTATCAGATCATTTAGATCGACTTTGATGCAATTTTAATATAATTCTATGGACAAATATATCAGAATTGCACAAAAATCAGTGTGGACCAATTGAATGATTCTACTCACAGTAACTCACATGTTCACTCGAGTCACACATGTCACATGTTTATGCAAGATCAATATTTATATGAAATAGATATTCTTTATTGGTTTAACAGTGTACAGAAGAAAAATATAATTTTTGTACTATTTTTAAAATTTCAAATTTGAGTCACTGCACTTACGTAGCAACGATGTCTTCATTCTATACATGACCCAATGACCCGTATACGAGTTAGAAAGGACTAAGCAGACAGAACGTCCTTGACCATAAATAACGTCAGAAAGGAAATTATGCGTCAATTGATCTAACAGACGTCCCAATCGAAACGAGTATTTGATCTTCGCCCAGTTCACGACTGCATTTGTAGCCTCAGAACAACTCCATCGACGATTTGAACATCAGTTTGAGTATCTTTTACCATGAAGTAGATGAAGTAGAAGTAGAACTTGTTTTTGTGTGATTACTTAATTCTGCTGCAGTTAAGTCTAATGAGGCACCTGGTGCGTCGTGTACCACCTTGCAAAGAAACTTCTTCCATCAAAAAATACTTCAAAAGTAACATACTAGAGCGCAATAAAAAATATGACAAAAAATCTACGTATGATAAGTGCAAATGAAATTTGTGAGTGACCCTCTGAAATTTAAATACTCTTCTATTTTGACGAACATATGTGATGTGATGGAAGATGTACAAATTTGGAGAATTTAGGAGATGTAGATCTTAGAAATTTAAGGACGTGGAATTTGGACGTAGGGATGAGAATGTAGATATTTAAGAATTTGAACACTGTTAAGTTTAAGATAACATGTACCTTAACAAATCCACGATAAAAATTAAAAGTAAAGCTAAAAATTTAAGAACGACATGACAATCTCCCGTAAGGTGCACTTACACGTAGAAACAAGCAGAGTCAGCAGAACGAATCCCAGAGGAGAAGGTAATCTACGTCAAAGAATCTTCCAGCAGAGTAAAATTAGTTGACGGAACAAAGGAATTACAGCTGGGAACGGGAAGCCGTGGCGCGGACGGAAATTAGGTCAGACAGGGACGCATAGAATTCCTGCATGTGGACGCGGAGAATGGAGACGTCCCAGTCGAGAAGAAACCGTTGCCTGCAGGTAGTTTGGTGAAACGTCGAAATCCAATATCGCAGCGTGGCCAGGCATACCAACCGCCTAGAAGCTAGGCACACGGTATGTTCGTTGCAGCGCAGGGGCGAACAGACAGAAATCCCAATAAATCATCCCGTCACGAGCCGTGAGCCAAGGCGGAGCCTCTTGCCTCGTATTAGCCAATAATAATCCTCTCCGAGGTGGAGGCCATCTTGGATTATACAATGGTTCCTTCCGCCACAATTCGTATAAATGCAACCTTCGGGTTACCGGACAACCTTTCCTGAAGGGTCCCAGTGGCGTACCGACCGTGTTATTTTTCGAAACACCGTGAATAGACATTGACCCTTGACTACGACCTCCCTCTTCAAGTTTGTTTACCCGAGATCGACCTTGCAAATCAACCTAACGTCTAAATTTTTTTATTAACACGCTGAGTCATTCGATCTGCAAGGATTCAGTTTGGAGGATATGGAATAAAATTTTGAATAAATTTATGAGAATTGTCAGCGAAGTCGATAAAAAATGGTACCCCTTCAGGGGGTTGAACAGACTAGTCACGTGACTGGTTTGAACCGTGTATCCTCTGGCTGCTCGATCGATAAAGTTCGGTGAGACATGGAGACGAAATGTTGGAGGAGAATGTAGATTCCAGAGATGGACAACTGTGCCCGCAAGGGCGATGGGCTAGTGGCATTGCCATCCACTGATAATTTCTCTATTGGAAAATTTGCACATTTATCATATTAAATTTATAATTTTAAGAATTTCAAATATTTTATCACAAAATCTCAAATTTTGAAAACTTGATCGCTGTCTCTGTTTCGCAGCTGTTCGAATGCACCGTGCACACCGGCGCCCATGAGCTCTTGGGCGGGCACTTAATCTGCCCATCACTGGTATATCCAGTTCACGAATTAATCGCATCGATCTTGACACTCGATTCGTTTTCATATTCAACCACAATTTATTTCTCGTTTTCAAACACAGCTATTATAATTAATATAATTATTATTATTAATATGGACAGACTCTTATATAATATAATACAATACGGTTTAGACTTGTCGACATGATAGCGTTATAATACTATTATCGTTTTTCCATCGTCATCGTCATCGTCGTCGTCATTGTCGTCGTCGTGGTTTGCTCATAATACATAGCTCGATCGCGGTACATATCGTTTGTCATTGCAAATATCGTATCAGTTATTATCGTAAATCGTCATCACCATCGTTGCCATCATCATCATCGTTCGCTGACATACTTTATATTTTTTGTTTCCTCATGTGTACATTTAGTTTACATAATGCGGGACACTACAAAATAATTATATACGTTTATCATAATTCGTAATACTATTATATTTATATTTATATTTATACTCCATATTTATATTTATTTATATAGATTCATTTATTTATATCTTCTGTTTCCGCTTATATACTTCGGTTAAGCGGTGTGTGTAGCCTACGTCATTTTTCGGCCTGGCTATGCACACCCCTATCTAAACGTGTTACTTCTTTTTTTTTCTTTTTCTTCTTCCGCATCGCGTAACCATTTCGAACGAATGTGTTCTTGTATCCGGTCTTTTTCTGTACGTGTGTGCGTGTGTGTGTCGGATGTGTGCATTCGTGTACAGGGATGTTCCACCGGTTCGGCCGGGAGCAATGTGTTCACGTAGCACCGATGACTTCAGTATGCAACCAAAACAGGAAAAGAAACCTAAGTTTTACTATTCGAAGAAAAATACTAAATAAATAAATTATCAAGTAACGTTGAGAATGCAATAGCAGAAACCACTAAAAGTCACCGACATCAATTTTATAATATTAATCTTAATTACAGTAGCAATTTTAGTCATTCCGAATGAAAAGTCCTATACAGGGTGGTCCACCTTTAATTCCAATAATTTTTAATAAAGGTGCATACTGAAGTGATGCACGTAATGGTGACGATAACGTGGCGGCTCTTAATAAATATTGTCATCCTTTTACTCTATCGTCTCGTCACGGTTACAGGACAATTGGACCTCTTACAAACGTGTCCGAATCGTCCCCAAGCGACGACGTTTTGTTCGTATATCATTACCGTATCAATAAATAGTAATTAATTAGTTCTCTGCTACCGTTACTTTGTAATCTTCCTTTAGTCTATTAAACAGGTACCTACTTTACCTACGCGGTATCGTATACAGCAGTCGCGTTTCGCGATTCGACGCCGCAACGTCAGACGTCGCCTTTCACATTGCCCCGCCGATAAAAAAACTCACTCGCTTACTTAGGGGAATTATTTACAATGTTTCCTCTCTTGTAACAGCGTAACCCTGACACAGGACATTTTTTCGATCTTTTCTTTCGACGAACAAATTGTTGCAAAATCGAAATAAGTACCGTTTTTGATTTGATAGTGATAGAACTGAATAATAAATAAATTTTATGGATGTTTAACACGTTGAGTGCTATAGTAGATTTCATTTTTTAATTCAAACGTTGCTTTTTTCATTCACAAGGTTTTTTAGAATTTCTTTTGTGCATTCGATTCTGTTGATCCTAAATTGCTAAGTAGAGTCAATTATTCCCTACAGAATATATGAAGCTTTGATTGAAAATAGAAAGTGAAATTTTCCTACTTTATGAAGAGAATATTTAGAAAATGAAAATGTTACAAATTTTTGTAGTAAAGGTCACCAGTCACCCCTCTAGCAATCAACGTGTTAATTGCAGTAGAACCTCGATATTCTATCGAAAATATTTTACCTAATAATAACTCTAAGTCTCCGAATTTTCAAATTATCAAATTTCCAATTTCCTAGTTTCTAATCGATCATACTCGATACACGGTGTTAACAATGACTAAAACTAGAAGATCACTAAAAAAATTCTAGTTTCGTCAATGGTACCATCTCTGGAGCCCCCAGAGCAGGATAATATCGAGGCCCTACCGTACCTGGTGAACGTTTTACTGTGTTTATCAGTCTTCACAAAGGCGAATGTTATCTGAGAAACTTCTGTCAAATTCGAAAAAGTGTGTACGTGCGCCTAAAAAAGAAGCAATTTACGCTGGTGTATTTACAAATGCAACGGATGTTCAATGACCGGACGATTTAACGCGACACCCGAACAAAGGAGGGTTTTGGATACTCTTTTTTTATATTTACTACAAGAAAACGTGTCTATTAACACGTAAGAGATCGTTTCTGAAAATAAAACCGGTGGAAGATGAACAAATTTATGAATATTGCCTGTGACCTCATCAAACAAAGTAGCAAAATGATCCTCTATTTTACCGATATAAGATTGTTTTCTGATCTTTTAAAGTTAGCATCCCTTTTATACATTTTTGTATCGTAAAAAAGACGGTTAATAAAGTTGTACGACGTAATGAACTTTTAAGTCACAGTATTTGGAGCGATGGATGATCGCGTTGACTGAAAGTAGAGAGGTGATGGACTGTTCCTTTCTTCTTTTTGTGTTCTTTACGTACTTAGGTAAGATATACAGTACCTAAATAGAAAGGTGTATACGAAACTAGCGACACCTGTCTGGAGAGTGACAGGCAGTCAGGAACTCTTCGGCGCATGCGCGTGCGAGGACGTGGTTTCCTTGCGTGATAATTATGACACAATTGGTACTTCAAGATGAAAATATAAACCAAAACTTGTAAATGCATCAAATTTATTTAATTAATCAAACTTTAGTAGATTAGTATTTCCATTTGGAGGGGCCATTTTAGGCATAGATGTATCGATGAATTTGAACTGTATGTTCAATCGATGTATCGACTGTAATATGTCTTTATATTCTAAGAAAAAAAGGAGAAATTTTGACGGAATTAAATTTGTATGTTTTACTAGCTTTGAAGAATTGCAATATTAAATTTAAAAATCCATGAATTCGAATATATTTTTTCAGATTACTTTCCAAAAATACATCTTCGTTTCCTTATTTTTATTAAAAATAACAACATTCCAAAAATGAGCCTCTGCGAATGGGAATATCAAATTAAAATTATGTTAGTTTCCTTGAAAGTTCAAACTCCATTTCTTATCTACCATTTTTGAACTCATAACCACCTACTACAAATGCCCAATTTTCGAGTGAAATGACCAATGTAATCCACTGAGAATTATATCGATTTTTATCGATTTGAGAAAGTTGCCAATCGTCACCGTTTTATCTCATAAGTGGTGTTTGCGAGCTCCCCAAATAGACACATTGACTATATACATGATCGCAAACCCCACGAATATTTTAATTGCGCATTGCCCATGATACACATAACCTTGCCCATTCTATTTTCCAATCATTAAATTACTTTTCTAGAACCACTGCCCCCGCTCGCTGCAACCGACATGCCCGTTTCCTTAATTCTATTCAATTATCATCTTAAGACTTAGGCTTTAGACGTAAACCTTATCGATTAAACGCTATCTTAGTGACTCACTTCGTACATACGCGCTGTTCTTCTTCTTGTTCACCTTTTTTTCTCTTCGACAATCCCTCTTCGTCTCTTCGTCGCTTTTAACTCTACATATACAACCCCTTCGTTTTATCCCTTTTTCTTTCCTTTGTTTCTCTCTTCGAATTATATATCCGTCAATTTTTACGCGACTATATAAGAGTAGAGATAAAATATATAATTTTGCATTTTACACATTCCAGATCACGCTAGGAATCCCTTTTTTTTCTTTATTTCCCCTCGTCAGTTTCACCGCATTTATACACATATATACTCTATATTAGTACGTATTAGGTGTAGAAACAAATTTTCGAATTAGTTATCAAATTTCCAAATCTACAACTGTACATTCTTCCAAGTTTTCAAATTTAGAAATTTACAAAAGTTTAAAATTTTTAGGGCCTCCTGGAATTTTTAAATTCGCAATTTTACGCATCTCGTAATTAATAAGTGTTCAGAAAAAATGTAGCAGCGCCAATCGTACAACCAAATCTGTTTCTACACGCAATACTTAGCTCGCTATCCAATGGATACAAAATTTTTGTTCATTTTAAGCTATAATTGGTGTTCACGGCGATCGCTCGCCGTAACTTCCTCCCCCTTGACCCTACACCGATTTATTTCCATCTTTTCTTTCTTTCTTTGTCCTTCGTTCGATTGCATTCCATCGGCGGTCAGTTAACTAAATCGTGGTTAGCCACGCGATTATTGCACAATTAATTTTTTTACCTCCGCGTGTTGCGTACGATCGCTTGCAAGAGAAATACCGATGATAAATTCGCTAGCCGAGATTGAATGAATTTCTCGCTTTGCGCGTAACGAACTGAACCTTGAATCGGGGAAAAATCATCGACATCGATTTGCACTTTCTACCGAGAACGCGATGCAAGAATTGAGACATAACAATACACCCTTTTACCAGACACAGAGACTGAACTGTAATTTAACTGAAGTCTGAATTAAGCTGGGTTAGATTGTTCGACAGATACCTGCACCAAACATAGTAACGTAACAGATTTACGTAGGAAAGATGGCGGTGCATAATACAGATCTCTCTATTTGTCATGTCATTTGCATCAAGATATAGATCTTTTTCTGATATAAAATTTGGAAGAATTAAGAAGTGCACGAATGAAACAAATTTTAGTAACAAATCAGTGTAACAAAAAATTATTTGTGACAGATCAGTATAAGGTCTTCTGCCTCCACAAGTGAACAATATAGACAAATACAAAAATGGTGGCTTGTGGTCTTTTAAAAATTCCACCTTGCACCTAACAATGAGTCAATACCAAAAACCACTGTTAACTCTGAATGCAAGTAAGTAAATCTCAAGTCTACAAAAGAACAGTAATTACTAAGTCGAGCAATTAGTAAAATACACAATAAAGTACATTCGTTACACAACACGTCTGGTAGTTAAATATACCCTTCGATCAGAAGTAGCCCAGTTCTGCAGGAGTTCACACTTCAGTTAGATTATAGCTCAGCGATCAAACGTTCGACAGGTATTAATATTGGCAACCGTTGGCAGGCTCGAAAAGTGCGTGGAAAACGGTTTGTCAGACAGGCATTTGTGCGTGAAATTTTGCCTGCACGGTGGACCCCGATGTGTCGTAATCGGCTTGGTAGTGTGATGCAAGGCCAATAAATACTTCCTTTGTCTCGAAAGCCGCACCCTACGCCTCGGTATATCTGGCCTACATAGATGCTATCGCTGATTAATGTAGCCAGAATATTAACGCGTGTCTTGCTTACCGACCGCGAGCCCCGCAAAAATAGGAAATCACCGAATCGTGTGCGAGGTGAATCGACGTGTGTGACCGTTATGAATCGTGATCGATATTTCAAGGGCCCGATACCGGGCGAGAATAAGAGAAAGCATGCTAATCAACGCGATACGTTATCTGCATCTTTGAATCGACGGAACAAGTAGGAATTAATTTTGCATTGACAGGTAGAACTGTTGACGGGGAAACGTGGAACTAAAAATGCGTGTGGTTGACAGTTCGATGAATGTACGATGGAGATATAAGAATCGAAGTACATTGCGTTCGCTTAACCAAATGGCTGTCAGGGCTTTTCAGAACATAGAATCCTGCCATGCATTTTAGAATTATGGAAAAATTTGTCAGTTACTTCTTTTTAACAAGTATAATAAATATAAGTACTGGGATTTTTTAGGCAAGCTTTCATATATTTAATATAATTATGTATAATTTGTAATGTGAACTTATACATATTTAAAGAGGAGTTCACTGATTTGCAACTTTTCAAATTGAAAATTTTCAGCTACAAAAATTCTCAAATTGAAAACTTTCGGAAGTTTAAAAATTAACAAATTTCATATTTGAGAATTCTGAGATTGATGGTCTGCTCATTGGCAAATACCATTTGGACGTGCAGCAGGCCATCATAGAACCAAAAAGCCCCAGTGCCATACTATTTTGGCCGCGGTAATACAAACTATAATAACAAGATAGATCCCCAACTTCCGTGGATCCCGTCCAAAGTGGTTTTCAATGTAAACGATAAGTTTGTTTGAACCGAAACAGTTTTCCAACTCAGCATAAAAATAAAAGAGGTTAAGTAGATCAAGACGAGGACCGATGACGGTTCGTTATTTATCGTCGGTGTTCCTCTTTCCCTGAAACTTTCACGAAAACCCGTACCGGCTACGATGGCGAAGAAGCCCCTCGACGGGTTATCGAGCTTAATTGACGCCAATTTGCCCGAGCAATTTAGAATCACGACCCCTGACCGTAAACGTGCGGGTTTCGGGGCTTCCTCTCCCTACTCCCACTCGCCCAAGCAACAAAAAACAAAAAAAAGAAGAACCGTTCACAAGAGACAGCGAGCGATCGTCGACGATCTTCCGTTTTTCACAGTTCGTTGCTCCTCGTGACAAAAAGTTATACATAAATAAATCTCTCGAGAAAGAAAGGCCGGCCGGTGCTCAATCGATGCGCGTGCGCGAGCTGGACCATGTATTACGTATATCAGTTCCACATATCTCCCATTCTTATTATTTTTTTTTTTTCTTTATTTATCTTTTCACGATCATTTCGCTCGTTTCTTCCGTTAACGTGAGAACGGGTCGGAAGAACACCTTCTTCGTACCCGTGAGATCTTTAGATTTACCTCTTATTATACATATATGTGTACATATATATATAATCTATATAATTTTTTTTTCATTTTTATTCATTTGTCTCTAAATACTTCCTCTTCTCGTCGTCACAGTCATTCGTCGTCGTCGTAAGTCGTCGTCGTTTATACATTAATTACGTATTCGTTAATTATCGTTTATTTACGTATATCGTAGATTGCGTGTATACAAGGTGTATAAACTAAATTACGTCGATCTAGAAAGTTTTACAACACAGCACAAGAATTCGCCGCGGCAGAGTTGTCCGACGCGTCGGCCCTAGAGGGACGCGGCGACGCCGGCGACCGCGTGACGATCGACGCGCGGCGTCGTCGATCCGTCATCGGGATCGCGAGCTTCACTGATCAGGCCGACAGATGGTGCGCGTTTGCTCACCGCTTGGCACCCTAAATGCTTCACGCTATTTCATCTACTTCTTTTTAACCCTTTAGCTACCATCTTCCCCATCTTTATCAAATTTTAAACGCGAGTATTTCGTCAAATTTGCTTTTCGATAAATTCCCATCGTGTCATTTTTCTAATTTGCAAGTTTTAGTAGCGAAAAGGTTAAGTCTGCAGGGAATATAAATGGGGAATCACAAATTGACTAGTGATACGTGTTGATATTGTTTCAAAATGAACTATTTCCGATCTTTATTTTTGCGTCATTCGGTAAAAATAAATGTTACTCCTACAACCTTATGTTTGTAAAAAATCCAAAAACTATATGTACAAAGCGCGGTTTTACCTGCAATCGCCCTTAGTGCTAAAGTACTCGATGGCTCATGGACGGAAATGTCCTTCATAAAAAAAGGTTAATTACGAATGTTTCAATGAATGTATTTACGTTATGATATTCGATGAATCGTTACAATATAATTCTACTGTCTCATCGGTAACTCTCGCGAGTGTCACTTGAAAGTCAGGTATCGATCACCATGATCCCCATGGTATTCAACACGTTGTGGAATTAAATAAAATTCATTTAATAAGAATATAATTTATCACGTTATCTCCCCAAGAATGAAAAAGAAAATTTATGTACCATAAATGGTAAAATAAAATGTTTGATATTTTGGTAGAGTAAGCGTTAAGGTGCCAAGCGGTTTCATGCCGAAAGCATCCTATTCCAAAAATACGCTACGAATTACATCACTTGGTAACTTGGCCTCGTGTCGTGCGGAGCAGCAGTAAATTTTCAATGACCACTCGCAAGATTCCTCGAGTTTTGGTCGTTCGTATCGAGGATCTCTCTAACCGAGTTCGCCCCTTCCTTTGCCCTCTTGTTTCGTCATTGCTTCGAACATTTACAAAGAAACAGAAAAACGCAGCGAACACGATTTCTCGGGGGCTGTCTTTCGAAATGCGGTTTCTTAACGCGACTCGTCTCGAGAAAGAAGGTGTTTGCAACGAACATCGAAAGATACGAAATTTTGCTCCGAACAAAACGAGTATAGAAAAAGTTCATCTCAACCTGGAACGAGTAATCTCGTTGAAACCCTTCTGTTTCGAGCGGTCGCCATTTTGATTTACTTTCGAGAGTACTCGCGAGCGTAATTATACAGCGATGCAATATACCCGTAATTTCGTAGCTGTACACTCGACGAGATCGAATTATAGAGGGTCTTTTCCGACACGTCTCTTCGGACAGTGTAATCGAGAAGAATAAAAAAGAAAATAAAAAAAAAAAGAAATTCCCAAGAAAGTTTAAATACGAGAATTTGTTTGTTTGTTTTAGCATGACTGACCTTGCGATGACACTGTGATGAAGAAACGCGGAGTCTCGACTCCTGCTCCGCCGAAGGCCTCCCCGCTCCTGAAACACTGTGCGTCCATTTCCTTTCGTTCAGAGCACACTAACGGACAAGATTAGAGTTTCGTTCACAACTTTTCCCCGATTGGCCGAAACTGTTGGATCCGATCGATCACCAAACAAATCACTGGAATTTAACGAATTGCATAGCACACACTGAGATTTCACTGGTTCCACGACGTGATCGATTTTTCTCGTCCTTTTTTTTTCCTCCGCTGTTTATCACCGATCGAACAGGCGTGAGTGTGCACGGGCAGCCGATGTCACTTCTTTCTCTTCCGCCAGCGAAGAATCACACTTGGCACGTTCTAAGCAACCCTCTGGCTGAGCCACCGCGAAATAAAAAACGGAAAAGGAAACTATCTAAACGATCGATCCTCTCTAATGAACGCTAAACCGTTTCTCGACTACTCTAGCTAAACAGAGACACGACGGACGACCGTCCTTCGCCCGCTATTTTAAACTAACCGCTCTACGACTCTACACGCGTGTACGACGTAAGAGAATAAATAATAAAACGCTTTCCTAAAGGTATATTTCTTCTTTTCCACGCGGTAAATATATATTCTGACACTCGCGTACGTTCATCCTTCTCTCTCGTTCATTTTCTCGCTGCTCTTCTTCATACATATATATATGTATATAATATTTATATATTTATATATTTATATGTATATATATATATCACTTTACAAGCTTTCACGGGGTCACATTCATCCTCTACTTTACAGTTAAATTTCAAACATTCGCGCTGCAATTTCCGCGGGACGTTCCGCCATTTTAAAGTACGTATATATTTCTCTCTTACTCACTCTTTCTCTCGCTCTCTATCGCTCTCATTCCCTTTCGCTCCGTCTCTCTTTCTCTCCGTTATCCCTATCATTATAGGCTTTAGTACAATTACATTCGATTAAATGTAATAGAGGTTAACGCGGTTCTGATTAGCATGTGATCCAGTTTCCTTTCGATCCGATCCTGTCCGATTCCTCTCCGTTCGGTTTCGTTCGAAGATTCTGGATCTCCATAAATCTTCGTCCGACTCGTTCCCGTGTGTCCCGTTCCGTTCACGTCTTCACTTCCATCATGTTGTTGAATAAATTTCGTCTCCACGCGTTATCCTTTGTCTTCTCCTTTCTTTTGTTTCTCTTTTATCTTTTTGGTACGAGCAACTTGATTAACACGACAAAATAAGCGTCATTGCTGTATGTGGGGCAGGGGTGGTTGGGTGGGGGGACTCGTTTTCGGATATTGCAGGGGTGGCATGGCGTGAGGGGGTGTGTATCGAGGGAGGAGGTAGTGCTGGAAACAAGGTATTAACGACCCTGAGAGAGATGAGACCTCTTTGGAAGTTCCACTCCTCGGGATACTCTCAACCCTGTGGCGACGTTTGAGGCGAGATCTCGGTGTCTCCGTCGCCCGAGCCTGGCTCGCCCTTCGTCTTGTTCTCCTTCTTCCATTTCATCCGTCTGTTTTGGAACCAGATTTTTATTTGTCGCTCCGTCAAACAGAGCGCGTGCGCGATCTCGATGCGTCGCCGCCTGGTTAGATACCGGTTGAAATGGAACTCCTTCTCCAGCTCCAGGGTCTGGTATCGGGTGTACGTTTGTCGACCTCGTTTCCTCTCTGAAACACGGAAGAACGGTGCTCGTTAGTTTCGCCTTGCCACTTTGCCTTTTTTCTACCGATTCTCCACACCAACTTCCATCGAACTTAAGCTTTCGTGTCGTACAATTTTCAGGTTAATATATGCGACAGATCGCGATACGAATTTAATCGAGTTGACTCGTATCTACGTGATGTATGGACCTCTAGATCTACCGCTTACTTCAGCAAAATCTACTTTATGTCATAAATTAGTACTCTGTTAAATTCATGAATCCTTCTATAAAACGTCTCTAAAATTGTTTGCTACATTTAAGCTATGGTTAGATCTGACGAATAAACTTGTCACCCTCATAGGAAATCGTTTATTTATTTACGGAAACAGTAAATGGTATATTTATTATCGTTATCGAAATTGTGAGACCAGCTAAATAGTGTATTTACGTTCCTTCAAAAGGAGAAATTCCTTCGAATTGTGAATTCACGAGGTTGAAGATGAGATCGCGGCGAATACCGCGACGACGAGAGCGCCACGGCGAAGCGACGCAGCGCGAGGCGCTTCGTTAGCTCGGCCTCCTTGAACCTGCTATCCGAGATATTTAATGAACGCCGTGTGCAACCTGCATCGGCACGCGGTAAAGTTTTTACGGGGCTTCGTTCGAAACAAAAATGCCTGTCCAGCGAAGAAAAAAGCTCGGCCGGCAGTTCGTAGGCGCAGTTCCGTGTATGATAGATACCTTACAGATATCCGTGACATGATCTGCGCTCGGTGTGGCGGTACACCAATCCCGAACAAGAATATTAATTGTACTTGCCGAGGGAGCAACGAAGAAAGGGAGAAACACGAACGGATAGAGAGAAGCACAGCTGGACTGAACGCGCGAGTATGTGTTTCGTTCTCTCTCTCTCAGCAGGCATAATCTCAAAGGGTTAGGTTAGCTGTTGCCACACGAGTGCAAGAGGGCAAAACGAGAATATTTCAGAGTGGTACGAGGGAGGGAAAAAAAGGAAGAGCAAGGAAAGAGGAGGAGACAGAGGAGGAGAAGAAGAAGAAGAAGAAAACTCCTTGGTGAGCATTCGAGGCAAACGCCGCCCGTCGCGCTGTCGGCCGATGAAGACGGATGGCGACTCTCCTTCCAGAGAGAGAAGGAGAATTCTTGGAGGGCTCCGCATCGCTCGGCCGAACGAAGACGGAGCGCAGAGGGAAGGAGAGAAACTCTGGGAACATGCCCTCTTGTTCCCTCCCTCGGGCTACGCTCTCAAATTAACAACATACCAATCTCTAGCGTTTTCTTATAACTTTTAACCATTTCTAGCTTCCCTCTCATTCTTCCTGCCGCTGAACAATTATTTTCTATTTCGATCTCGTGCTTTTTTTCTACCCCTACTTTACATAATTTCAGGATGCGAGGCAAGTCCACTAAAAATTTTTAATTTGACATCAGAAATTTATGTGATCCTGTAGATACAGTGCGTTGTTTTACAACGCGTTGTATTTCCCGCTGCATTATCGCGCGTTTTATTATTACACGCTGTTATAACGCGTTGTATTACTATACGTTATTTAACCACGTGTTCTATTACCGTGCGCTGTACCAACAGCAGCATTATCGTGTGTTCCATTATCGTTCCATTATCATGCGTTGTAAGGTCACGTTATATGCATTAGACAATTACAGATTGTATCTTTGACATGAAGACTGTCGCAATATCAACAAAGATTTGTTATCGGTAGCAATTATAATCAAGTATAATTAAAATCAATTACAACTGTTTACGATTCAATCTCCTGTAACTTACATTCCAAAATTCCAGAAAATCTTCTCTATAAGGATGGTAACTATTCTTAAAGTGATATATACGTCATGATTATGCGAAATATTATTCCAAACTGACCAACAGGCTACCGCCCAAAATACCCCGACGACGTTTGCCAGAAAACTGGAGTCCTAGTCAGTCGATCAAAGGATGCTCGGGATAAACATAGATCTTGAATTTCATCAAAGAAACTCACGAGTCTCGCGCAAATGCCTCCGCGAGGATAGTCGGCTTATTAATGTTCATTCGTCAGCCAGTTAATGAAGGTACCCCGTGAAGACAGTGTACATCCTGACCTAGAAGATCATCAAAGCGTTCAAGGAATAATAAAACGGTTTGAAGTCTCGCACGAACTACCCCGAGACGATTAGTCGGTGCCTATTTATCGGCAACAACCTTATCTCCTAATTATAATTCGTGTCACGCTTGTATCTAAAGAAATGATAAATAAGAGGCGGGTAAAGAGATTCCTAATAGTTATCACTTCAAACGCTGAGTTCAGCTCTCCAGTTTATTAATACCTTCGTGGTTAATGCAGATTTAAAGATAGTTGAAGATTTGTAATAATTGGAAAATTTGTCATATTTTGAAAAACAAAGTTATACGTTCTTTGTTGGTAATATAAGAAGTTTATAAGCATGATTTCTATTTAGCAAGCTATTACTTTCAAACATAAGTATACATTCCAAGGAGGTGACGGCTCTGCACCTGTTACCCTGGGGTCGAACATGTCAAACGAGTGCAACCGAACAACCGATTAAAAATACCAGTAGAAAAGCCTAGCCATTCAATCGTAAAAGATTAAATCGTTCATTGTATACGACGTACATACACGTCATTGAAAATCGACCGTTAATCGTAAAGATACAGCTACTGATTGACGTTATCAATTAGTCAAATAAATTACTTATCAAACAACATCAAAAGGATTATTAACATGGACAATTAATCTTTTGAATGGTAAATGTACTAGGAATAAATTTTGCCAAAGCAGAGACACCATGTCCTAGATACCGAAGAAACAATGTCGGATTGAATCCTAGTCGTATACGGTAGTCCTTGAGACGGTGTGAAAGCATTATCTACCTACACGATCTCTGGCAAATTAATCACCGCTATGCACCACGAGCACTAAAAAGAATTTAATGGCGTTTTCATTGTGCGAACACATCGTGGGAAACGCGGCCACGACGTGCTGAGGGTACGAGATGTTTTTTCCCGCCAAACGCCACGAAGAACCGGGGAACAGCTACGTTCCAAGGACCAAAAGACAATCGACCGTTCTAAATCTGCAATCTCCATTCAAACACCGTCAAAGTGGTATTTTTGATATTGACTCAAAATTTTATCCACGCTATTCTCTTCAGGGACGTTTTGTTTAAGCTTCAAATTGGTAGTAATTATATAGATAAAGTTGAAAGGGATTTGTAATATATTAAGACAATTGTAGCATCCAGATGTGTAACATGAACAAACGTCCACGTATGAGTTACTGATATAAGTCAGAAGAGGGTTGATGTAGTTAGAGGAAATTTAATACTGTTCTATTCGTGTGTAAGGTCTATTGAAATTTGCAGCGTGCTTCAATATCCAGGGTACAAGATGCATGTTTTTCGTCGACGTTGTCCATCGATGGATGGACACTCGCGGGGCGTGTCGAACAGGTCGATAACAAGAAAAGCTGGCCAGAAACCTTCGGTTTACGCCGAAGCTTGGCTCTGCGATCCTGGCGTATAGCCGTTGCTCTCGCGGATGGAGGTGACTTTAAACGCGGGGCAATAAATTAACGGCGTTGGGTTACGCAAGGATCAAATGTCCCCTGGAGTATGGCCGAGAGATTTATGGGTCTGCCTTCACTGGCGCAGCATGAAGGAACGGAACGGAACAGAACGGAACAGAACAGAACAGAACGTACACAACCGTACGGCTTATTATAGGCTAGTTGCTCCGCTTCACTCCGCTTCGCCTTCAAGACGCTGGTCGACTGGTCTTTCAGACCCGCCGCAGGATACATGCAGGACTTTTCAGACGAACCAGCCTCAGCTAGCCGGATGTTGTAACTCGCTAATAAGGCGCGGCCACCACTCGCTGCCCAATTAAGCTAAGCTTTACGTGGCCACCTTAAGGCCAGGCCTTGAAACGCTCTTCGATTAGATACCCTAGATATCCCATTAATTTTATCCGTTCAGACCTCCCCTTACCCCCTTCTATCTCGTTCCGGTTATACACGAGGTAAGAGCCTCTCGGATTATATGACCGGTCCACGTCGCTGACAGAGGTTCAGATTAATTGCGAGGAATCCGGTGAATCGCCTTGGAAAACCTCCTCGACGAACACTTCGGGGAATCAGGTGTTTTCGATCGAGATACATGCTTCTTGCTCTTCCCATTGATATCATGGTCGGTCTGATAATTTCTTTCCTATCCTGCGGTCGTAATTTATCTTTCAATCCAAGTATCACGTTAGAGCTGTTTCACCTGAAGGTGGTAGGTAAACTGTTAGGTGTAAATGAACACTATTAATCAGTCTTTTCTAACAAAAATCACTATTTAATACTGGATTCATGGACATTCACAACAACTAGTTTCAGATTAAAAATAAGGTGTAGCCGTATTAAGTAATGTTAACATTTTGGAAAAAGTATCTTAATTTCTACCAAATCTAAGAAGCATCGTTTTGATTTCTCAACTGGGTTCCATAAACCCAGTGTTAAAATTTTCTTGACACGAATAGCTGATGTGAAGATTCGTATACTATGGGTCTCGAACTCGAGGCTAGTTTCAGTGTTGCGTTGTTATTAAGTCAGAAAGCGATAGTTTATCCGTTCAATCTACAGTAATAAGGTAATGCGTTAATTATCGAGGTAGGTAGTCAATAATTTTCTTCCGTCAAAGATTGAGGAAGTTCGCGAGGTTAGGAACGCGACCCTCGTCGCATAAACAACCGACGAAATTCCTGAACGAAGGTTATCTTGTTGGCATGGCGCGACCCCTATGCGAAGCCTATGCTGACTCTCCTCCTCCTTCTGCGTCCCATTGAGCAAAAAAGCGAGCATGCTCCCTCCCGGCGAAGAAAGTTCAACGAAAACAACGTGACATAAAGCAAGCAGCCTAGGACGGAAATACAAAAAGCAAGACGAATTGCCACGCTTAAAATATATGGAGACTCAGACGGACGGATGCAGACGGGGAACCGGAGGAAGTTCGATCACGTGGTCGGGATTAAAGAGACGCGAACCGAAAACGGGATTTGTCCTCCGCGTTTTCACCTACTCGTTAAATCGCATATGTTCGTTTTAAAACTTAATTATATTCAAAACCATCATCTGTGAATATTAACCCTGCTAACAACAGGGATCTTGTTACAACAGAGATCTTGCTACAACAGTTTGGATCTTTTATGGACCACAACAATCTTATACCTTTCAAACGTTTCTTTCTGTAAACACTAAAAACTTTCTGTAAAATTAACAAAATGTTCTGTCAAACTTTGAGCAAAACTTTGTCAAAGCTGTGAAAGTCAACGTTAGAGTTTAAGTTCGATTGTAACGCAAATGTGGATGCAATGTAGATTTGCAGACGTAACAGGAAATGCAGACTCTCCCGTTATCCCATCGATTTAAATAACGAACAAGACCCAGTTCGTAATGGAGCAGCTGGCCATGGTTATTCTCATCCAGGAAACTAGGTATGCTAGGACAAAGTGGGAATGGCGAGTGTCCACCTGGGCCGAAGTATATAAGAAGGAAGAAAAAGGAATTCAACAGAAGTTGCCGCCAAGAAGAAACGTCAAGCTCGACCCGACACTCATACAGAGGACTTAGAAGCCCCCAGGAGTATCTGATACGAGGCCTCTCTCCCTCTTCGCCTTCTTTTTTCTGTCTTTCGGCCAGACAAGCAGACAGCCGGACAAGGAGACGGAACCTGAGAGACCGAAGGAGAGTCAGAAGGTCGAGATAATGAGCAGCGGGAATAGGTTAGGTTACAGTAACGTTATGCATTTTGTACGACCGATATCGTTCGGTGCAATGTCTTACTTTGACTACAATCTTTTCGAGTTTGGAAAATACTTTTGAGGAAAATGTGTGTAAATGAAAGGATGTAGAATGGTGGACGCTAAAAGGAACTACATTACTGGAGGCACAAGTTGAACTAATGAAAAGTTAGAATGTGATGTCGAATTAAATGAAAAAAACTTAGGTGATTTTGGTACTTCCTTAACAGAAAAGTCTGCAAGTCCGCTGCTAATAACTTGTGTCCACGCCACAGCATTACGCCAATCAGCAACAATGACCATCAAGCAGTAAACGCGTTAACCTCTTGGTCCCCTTAATTCCACACGTAATACGTCATAACTCTTGAATGGCACAAAGAGAACGGCTACATTTTTGTCGAGTTGTACACTGATCAAAATTACAAGTTCACTTCACTTTTAGCTAGCTGTCTTTTCCTTTGTATCATGGGAGAATGCAAAAGACGCAATTTGTAGATTAGGTTTGTAGATTTCTAGGCCACATTTTTAGATTAGATTAAAAGATACTGTATATAGGTTAGATAACGCTATAAGTTCACATATGAACTTAGAATTGCTGTTTCACTGCAATTAATTGCATAATTTAGATTTTAATCTTCCTCATAAGTATTATGATAATGTATTAGGAGTGTATCAAGACAATGAGATCCGAAGTTAATTACTTATATCGGCAAGATCTTAAGTAATTATCGAAATCAATAAAACGAAGCTTTATAAAAGCAAGAAGAAGATAAGAAATTCGTCTACCGAAACACAGTGAATAATTAACGTATTTAATTCTCGGATATCCCTGGCCAGTCCCACCAGGAACGCTGGATTCCCAGCGATCCGTTTCAAGAATTTTTTGCTCCCTCTCAAGAAATGCCTAATCTGTGAACGTAACGAAGTCTTTGGTCTATCCCACTTTCACCCTGGTTTCCCCCAATTCCGAGGTTTAATTTATACGCGCAGCTCCAAGAGAAACCCATATCCCCATCGCCCGTATCGTCCATGGTTGTCTCGGGAGTTCATGGCGGCGGCCCAAAAAGCAAACGGACATAGGATTTCTGTAGAGCCATCCATCATCGTCACCGTCCCTACGCCCTCCTCCGAACTGATCTTCTTTTTCTCTTTCTCACCCTTCCGTTTCCTTTCCTTCCTATCTATCTCTATCTCGGTCTATCCTGCCTTCGTTCCCACGTCATTTCCTCGACGCTCCTCCTTCCATGCCCTTTTGGGCTCCGTCTCTTTTTGAATATCTCACGAAGCCGCCATCGTTACGGACACCAATCTCGTGTCTGGCTATGTGGTCTAGAAACGCGTTTCCAGATGAGATTCTGATCACCGCGACCCCTGCCAGTTTTGCCCACAGATTAAAAACCGTGTGCGTCCGCCACATGCTTTCTGCCCATTTTTTGTTCCTCGGTACAAGGAGAAAGGGGCTACAGGTGTTAATCGCTTATGTTCGGAGCAATAAATCAAACTGGGGCTGACTTATAATATTTCACATGGAATATTAATACGGGGATTATAATAGACAAGTATTTTCGAAGTGACTAATTAATTTGCAAATTACTAATTTTCAAAGCAATAACACACAAGCTGCCCTAATTATACCAGATGACAGTACTAACTGTAATAACAAGTGTATAAGGGTAACTGTAATGAAGGTTCCTTAAAAAAGAGGTCGATTCACACCTAATACTCGGGAAATGCGGTCGCATAGAAAATGAACATCTTCAGGGACAATAATTAAAAAAATTCGTTATCTCGAGACGAATCAGATCCCGATTTCAGATAAAGCTTGGAATTATGTCGTTCCTCAATGCGGCCCGTCGGAATGCAATTCCTGTTTGCAATTCCAGCCACGCACTCCGTGTAATTATCGATACGCTGTGTCGCTGGCTGTCGAACATATCGGAACTCGAGTGTACCCCGGAGGAAAAGAAACCTATCGACACCGGTCGATACGCGTTTAATGCGTAAGATAATTGCGATCCTTTTACGCGAAAAGATTTATGATATCGAGTCCTTCTAACTTGGTGCTCCTCCTTCGTCCTCTTCGCAAATAAGCACGCAGCAGCTCGGCTTATATACATACACGCATAGGTGTGAGGCTTCCGTTATTGCACACAGGTGCAGGCCGCAACCTCTCGTACAAGCGCCACATTTCTTGTGTAAGCCGTGCACTGACACGAATGCTTAGCGAACAGAGAGTGCCGCGGCAGAAAAAAGCCGCATTACCATCGAATTAACCCGCGCGAAATATCTACATAAATGGCCAATAACCCGTACCCGTAATGAGGAATTAAAATGGCCCTTGCCGTACACTCGCTCGATTTATTTCCTCCTTTCTTTTTGTTAATCTTGCTCGATTAATCGGGGACGCGAATTTATGGACTGAACACTGTTCTCTGGCCCAGCACGTGGCATTGAATGTTAATGCCTCTCGAATCTTCGTTCCTGGGAATTGCCATTTTACGTTTACCGTAACGTCGATTATGGCTACTCCAATGAGCACGCGTGCACGAGATGACTTGCAACAGTGTCCTTTGCTCGTTTCGACTTTTTTCGGATGTAAGGATTTTTCAGTGCATGAGGATAATCGTTCACAGAATGGTAGACTGCGGTTGTACTTGCATAACCTCAAATTCGGTGCTCTTCGATAACTACTTCCTACTCTGAAATACTGCTATCCTCGCGATTAAGTACTAGGAACGGTTAAAAGTAGATGTTTAACGCGGAGGATCATGTGACTCGACAGGTGGCCGGGACATTTCGTGAAAATCGTCGTAACTAATGGCGGATCGAAGGAACATCAGAGGAGGCTTTCACGTTCAGAAGTCGTGCACGTTCCGCGATGTTTCGTGATGTTCGGCAGTAAACGACACCGATGTGCACCACCATGCCGCGGTGTTTCACGAGTCAGGCCAACTATGCCGGAATTTCCTAACCTATGTAACGTAAATGTCCCGCGTAAGGTGCCAGGGAATCTCGGTAGTTTCACCGGGCAAATGCCCGGAGAGCACCTGCATCTATAAAATTGAGTCATGCATTATTCATAGGACCTGCTTAGCTCAGCTGGTGCGCTTTTGCAACGTGCTAAAGAAACGGCCAGCCACGAATGGATAGCCAGATAAATTGATATGAAGTTTATCATGATTGGTAGCCCTGTAAGGGTAAACAGGATCGACTGGAAACTAATAGACACTATCGAAACGGGCAAATACTGCAGATCAACACGGAACATTCGATGGGAGGAAATTGTAAATCGCTTAAATTTCGAGCTTGGGTCTTGTAAGTGTCGATGCGTACAATGATTAAAATCGTGTTTGTAGCATTCGCTTACTGATACAATGCCAGCATCCAATACTTTTAAATACACTATCTGTGTGTAAATATATATTACAATTTTAGTTTAGATACTATACTTCTTTAATTAAATCAAACTTAAACAAGAAGATCGTGAACTGCTTCATTGGATCACCTTGAGATGAGTTTTATTTTAAAGTAAGTTAGGATGCATTATAATGCACAATTTTGCATAATGCAATGATCAGTGTTAAGCATATCTATGTGTCATAGAAATTAAAAATTGAAAAGTCATAAAAAGGGGATGATAATTCAAACATTACAAGATTAACGTGAATTTAAGTGAAAGATAAGAGTAAATGAAGAAAATATGCTGCTCTTGAAAAAGATTTTGTCCTTGAATGATTAGAAATTATCGGTTCTAAATAATTTGCTTGGTTCATAGGTTTTACGAAAATTTACGAATTGACGAAGAAATCAATATGGTTACCTGAGGCACGATATATTATTTGTTGCTGCGAGGAAAAACTATAATGTGTCGACATCTGTGAGGAGATTCAGGCACTCGAACCTCTGTCTTCCTTTTGACTGGCAGTAAAGTACGGACCAACATCCTCATCGTGAATTGGACCATTTATCGGCGAAACAGGAAATCTGGTAGCTTACGAACTCAACCGAAAGATGGTCCTCAAAAAATCAATTATTCGCTTAAATTCTATGTACACTGTACATACACTCTACATAACTCTAAAGACCACATTTAAATTAATAAACTTGAAGAGACGAGAAATCCTTAAAGGAAGAAATTTTAACGAAGCACTAGTTCCCTTCACGAAGTGCACCGAGTAACTGAGGGTTAGAGTACTAATAAGGCAAAATGGTATCGAAGAAACGTTTACACGGTATCCTTCAAATCCTACCCTTCAAGGTTGCAGCTTCCTTGGATTTAGCGAAGGAAGAAGCGGCGGAAACGCGAAGGGGAAGAAAATAAGAGCAAACGTAGCGGGGTGCCAAAACCTGTGCTCTTACCTAACCCTGGGAGAGGATACCTTCGGGTTAAGGGGAGCGGACTATTATCACTTCGTTATTGCCATCATAAATTTCCAACTCGTTACACCGAAATTGCCCCCGTGATTCTTTGCAGTCACGGATGGGCCGAGAAAATGTCGGTAAACCTTTCCTGCGTTACAACCCCGTCGTATTTCAAGAAAGCAGGTGGTCTACCTTACCTCTATCTATATATTTTCTTGAATATTGCTTTCGGGGTTATAATAATCAGCCGGGGATTTGTCCTTCATCGAAGGTGCTCTATATTCCCGACAAGGATACAGATAAATTCATACAATATTCTTTCCTTCATATTGGTAACATTGTAGCAATTTTAATGACAAGGATTCTCGTCCTGATTTTTATAGATGCAAAATGATTTTGAAGAGTATTTGAAAGGAAGAACAGTTCAAATAGCGAAACTGTATAACTAGTAAGGATTAGAAACTGCCGTAAACAGAAGTCTCGCAGAGAAAAGTTGAAATATGGTTCGAAATGTTAGGAATCTGTTCGAGGTGGCCATTGGTTGGACATCGGAAGGTGAAAACGAGTGAACTAGTTCATCGTAAGGTTCACTCGAAAACACGAGAGCAGCCATGAGTTATCATGGGAATAAAAGTGGATGAGTGGAGGCTCTGCCAAGCCGTGGAGCCAACGCGGACGCGAACGTAGCCAGCCAGCAAGATAACTTTTATGGGGGGGTAAGGGTACGGTACACGGTATACGCGTGGTGAAACTACCGAGCTAAAAGGTCAGAGCAATAAATAACTCGGTACGTCTGGGGTATACCTAGAAACTGGAGACATTATGCCAATCTTGGCTTGCGAACCGTACGAATGTGGTCTAGTTTTACCTACTGTTGCATAAATCTGAAAGCGACCGGCTACCTGCCGTCCTCTCTAGAAACCTTGCTTTCTACGAAACCTCTTGGTCACGCGGGAAAAGCCTTGAGCCTATTTTCGTGAGCCGTCTCACGTATTCGCGATTATGCCTCTTTGTGATCGGAGTCCGCGATTTTGGAAACTATTTTTTATTTTCTTCTTTAAGAAGACACGCATGACCCTGTCTCATAAATCTACGCGTACGCGATCTCTGGATCCTCGTTGAATTTATTTTCTCGGGTGTACGGAATTTAGAATTACTGTCGTAACTTAGCTTTTGATGTTTTATACGACCTCGCTAATTAATTTGCTGCTTACTTTCATGATGACTTGTCCGATTTTTGGACAAGACAGGAATTGTTCAAATTTTGTACATTTAGAATGAAAATTGATTTGGGTCTTGTAGAAAACATGGTCGGATAAGACCAAACTTGAGTCATAGACATCTTTACTTGGAGTTAAGTTTGAAATAGAGTTCAATTTCATTTGTTATTTTTGAATAATTCCTTGAATTGTGAATTGTTCATCATGTTGATTAGTGGACCAGTTTGTATTCGAGGTATAAATTGATACGATTCTGCCGGATTCGCTAATATGTTCATATGAAAGGCATCATCTAAATCTTGATGTTTAAGTTCATCAAAAGAAACATCGGAAGCTGTACATGCATTTTGGGGCTGAAGGGTTAGGTAACCCTGTGAAAGTCTTGCGTGTAATATCATTGGCAGACTATGGATGTAATCTTACCGAATTGACTTCTCATCCACGGGTAGAGCGGGCTCGGTAGGTTGGCACTGGCCGCGCCTTGAGGAGTGCCCTGTTGTTGCTGACTAAGCGGCGACGTGACCACCCCTTGATGTTGCTGAGCTTGCGGCTGTTGCTGCGGATGTATGCCTGGCTGGGATTGCTGGGACGCCGCCTGCGTCTGTTGTTGCTGCTGATACATCATGTGCTGCTGCTGTGCCTGAAGATGTTGGTGCTGTTGCGGTTGCTGTTGGTGCTGCGTTTGCTGTGGCTGCATGTGAGGATGTTGCGAGTGCATCTGATGGTGCATCTGGGGTTCGACGAGAGGCGGGCTGTCCGGTCCATCGAGCACGCTACCCTGATGATCGACCGCGGCCGCTTGAAGCTTGCAACTCGCGTAGACAATAGGAGTGGACGGATGTCCGTTCGGGGTCGGTGTGTGTCCCATGTGGCCCATACCGGGGCTGGGGGACGTCGACCTGTAACCACCCATCCCGTCCATGCTGCCGTGCTCCTGTTGATGCTGATAATAGGTCGCGTTTCGCATGTCCATCCGATTGTACGGAGGAAACCTCGGATAAGGCATATCTTGTTGGGTGCCCGCTGCCCCATAATGATGGCCAGGTACTCCTTGACGCAGGAGGCTGGGGTCGCAAGGGTCCCCGGCTTGCTGGGACTGTTGTTGAACAGACTGCGTTTGCTGGGGCACCTGGACGGCGGCACCGTAGTGCTGCTGATGCTGATGCGGGTGTTCCACCCCGCCATTACGCAGGTCCGGGATGTACGAATTCGCGAAGTACGAACTCATGCTACTTGTCCCACCTGGCCCACCTGCTAATGCCACCCTCGGTCTTTTAGCGTGCTCTCACTCTTCGTCTTTTTTCTCTTTATCTTCGATGCTTCTTCGCCACCTATTTACTTTACACTTACTCTTCCGCCTCCTCCCCGGCCTCTTCTTCTCCCTTTCCACCGGAGTATATCTTTTCGCTTTTTATATATTCGTTCGTTTTGTTTTGTACTCTATCTGCGTACGGACACACTTGCACACTGGTCCTTACATTTGGATATATTATTTATATTATTTTTACATATATAATATATATATATCACCTTCTCTAGACCTTGACTGCCACACTCTCGGACAACACGCGCGCGCGCACACTCTTTTCTTATATCACACCACCATCACCGTATTAATTCCACTTGCGTATCATTTGAATTTGATTCTCCCTTCTTATCACACTGGACTCGTCGATAGAACGGAAAATAAAACAACGAGAAACTGGAGCACTACAGAACCGTGAGTTATCAAACTGCGTTAGGGGCGAGGATTGAACTTGTACACGAGGGGGGGAAAGATGGTGATCAGAGTTCTTCGTCTTCTTCGGTATGGTACCTTCGTTCAAAGCGCCAAGCCGCTCCAGACACGTTCCGTTCCTCTGTCCACCCTGCTACCGAAATTGTGCCGCACCTGTAACACCGGAAACACACAGCCGTTTTAGTTTCGCGGGATTTGGAAACGTTTCGAGGCTGACTTTCGCGCTACAGTGTTGCAACGCGGAGTCGAGCAAAAGCTCTGGTCGCCGATGTTTGTACGACCGACCGAATGAAGCGAGCCGAGTTTGACTCCGTGAGTGACAGAAGGCGAGGTACACACGTGGCTCGTCACGGTGACGGCCATCGCCCAGACGCCGAACTTGCTGCTTTCGGCCTTCTGTGTGGGCGGGCTAAACGATCGTTAAATTTGGAAAAATTCCCGTCCATTAAGCGGCATGGCTACTGAACCCCTCGCCGAGGTTCTCCCTTCATTTTTTTGTGGTACACGCGGTCGTCGGCTTCGCGCAACTCGTTAGTACGTAACTAGAACCGGGTGACTTCTTCCTTTTTCGCCTGGCTAACCGAGACCAGTTCCGGGAACGCGTTTTACGAAACATTTATCGCCGCAAACTTTGCTCCGTTCACCCTCGAACGACGGTAACGGGTTAAACGTGTCACCGGACGTGGACCGAGAGTTCTATCGACACGTATCCGACGCACAACTGATGCCTGACCGTATGGTACTTATTGTACAAACTAATACGCGAATTTGGGAGTGTCATTGGATTTTGTTTGTTCGGTAACATTTGAGCTTGTTGCTTTCAAAAGTAACATTGGGTTTTTCGTTCAAATATTCTAGACTGCCTGATGAAGAGGTCCTGATCACTCATATGTACGATGCGTGCAATGATGAGGTGTTGCAAAGTTATTAAGATTTCAAATTTTTTAATAAAGAAAGTCGTAAGCGTATCACATTTTCAAAGTTTTAAAAGAAATTCCTCTTTACGTTATAAAATATAAAATTTAGAAAATGAGACTGCATCAGAAAAGAATCTGAGGACTAAAGATCTGAATTTCGAATTATATAATAGTAAATGAATATTAAATTGGAAATATTTAAAAAATCTGTAAGAGTATGCATTTTCGTCAATTTAAATTTGGCGGTGCAAATTATGGCGTTGAAAAATTGGCAAACACCGAGGAAGGGCCAGTCGGTCCTTTATCGGCAGAATCTTGTAGAAACAGGTCTTCCGATCGGTCCCGGGAACCTTCCCTACCGACTGTGCATCATATTTCGAACATCGACTCGATGATCTAACTTGTATTGTAAGTTCAGGCAGTGCACACGAGTCTGAGTACTGATTGCTCCATTCTACTTGATAGAACGAAGACTAAATAGCGACGAAAGAATACGAATGATATATCAGACAGGAAATAGTAGTAAAATATTAAAGTAAAATCCTTTGGTAAATATTTGAACTGATTGTAAAATCGAGGGTCGATAATATTTGAATTATTCTTAAGAAGTATAATGAAAAAATTATAATTAATTATGACTATCATGACCCACAAAATTTAATGTTGTTGATGTTACACATAGGAGTATTCTTGAACCAAGTTTTGAAACATTTTGATCCATGTATTTGCTACACTAAAATATATTCGACAAAATAAAAAGAAATATTGTATCAAAGAGAGCTTTGGAAAAACTGTTCAATTGGCGATAACTGTGCAATCATTGCGAATTAATTATCAGCATTTGAGTTTATTTTATAAACATTCGCCAGATAACTTTAAACATTTCAACCTGAAAATATGTACTTTTATTTTCCATCTACGTTATTTCAGGAGTAACCATCTTCGGACCACGCTTTTAAAAACGAACACCTCCACTATTATTTTAAACATCTAATTAGTACCAAACATTACTTTTGTTCATCTTATTTTAACTGTACAATGATCTCGCGGAACAAACATATTGTAGTCATAGTATCCTAAAAATATTTAAAGGGCTTAGCAAATACTCTATAAACGAAAAAAGGTAGCTATTTACAATTTGTTTTAGTATATGATTATATCGATTGATCGCACGTATAATAGGTGGTAAAGTAAAAAAAGTATTCGATTTCATTGGAAGGGAATAGAATAGAATAGAATGTACGTTGCGAGGGTATAGGGAGCAGCAGGGTGGTCGTGTTGGTAATGGTCGAGGAATGGTATGGGGCAGAGTTGCGGGGGCGGATGTACACGGGGATCCGAAGGGATGGGTAGGGTGGCAGGTTGAAGGGTTCGGGGTGGAGGTGGGGCCCTTGGGAGTTTGCTGTACACGAGAATGGGTCGGACACGGGACGATCGCGATTAACATTCCGGCCGCTAGCTCGCTGTTCGCGCGGCGCTTTCATTAATTCCAGCGTATTGATTCCCCGGATTGATGAATGGCCGCCGATAGCGATTCCATGCGCTCCGCAACTCCCCGTGCCCTTCCCTCCTGCCCGCCCGGCCAGGATCGCGTATAAATTCTACCTCTCGCAGGATTTTAACTCAATTCCCGCTTTACGGACTGCTCTCGCCCCCTTACGTATCCTGTGTCCTCGTAACGCCGCTTTCTTTCTATTTATTCGGCCCCTTCGGTTTTCCCAGAGATCAAGATAAAGGCTTACGCCTCGTTTCCATCCGAACGACCCGTAACCCCTTCTTCCTTCTCCTCTTTTTCTGTCTCTGTTCCTCCCTTCGCGAGGAGCTTTCCATCGGGCGCGATTAAACGCGATCGTTGTTACGCGAGCCGTGTAATAAACCGTTTCAAATGGAAAACGTCACGCCTCGGCATTGTTGGAAACGCCGCATTGTCTTTCCGTGAAAACGTTTCTGCCGTTTCGTCCGAACAAGGCATTGTTTTAATCGCCTGGCGGAAACCGCTCGAGGAAAAGGAGTTTCCGGTGGAACATCTGGAAAAATGGCACGATCCTATCGTCGGAAACGGCCACCGTCTCCAAGAGGTTCGAATGTTTTTTCGAAGGGACATTTGAAGGTCATCGTGGCTTTGTCCGGTGGTGACACCGACCGGAAGAGGCATAAACTAACTAGCCGTTTAAAGGTCTAAGGAGTTCATATTATTGCCGGCAGATGGCGATGTCGACAGCCAGAAGAAACGGAAAAAACGGGGTGGAGCGTGTCTGACAGCTGGGTGGGTTCGGGGCCAAGGTGATTGAAAACAGGGTGGAGCGTCACGTGACGCCATAGTTGGATATGGAAGTGACGTCAGGCAGCTATGATGGCCTCTAGTTAACAAAATGGCTCCTACCACGAGTTCCTTTGTCTCTTCTGTTGCTGATCGTGGATCATAGTTATCCTCGCTTAAAGGGACGATTCATTTGGAAACTTGCACATTCTATTCATCTAATTGATTCTCATCAGCTAATTCATACAACCACCAACGTTAATAGAGTATTCGACTTAGGGTCAATGATTGAGTTTATAGATTTACAGTACATGATTCAAATAATAAAAAATCTACTGCATAGAGGAGTAACATTTTCATTAAAAACATGGTGTGTATACTTAATCCTCGAAGACGAGTCAATCCATATCTTATTTAGGAAAATTTTTCTTGTGATGACCTAAGACGAATTTCAACTGGAATATTAAAGTGAAATTTATATTTGAATTACCTGATTAAAAGATTTGTATTAGAATCACTCCAATAATACTTATACTTAAAATTAGAATAATCGAGTATTCGAACTGTCCATAAAAAAAATTCCAAATCTTATCCCAAATTAATCGAATAGCATTCCGAGTTTATATCAATGGCTACCGAAAGTTTAACAGGAAGCAAAGTGAAGCTAACCTAAACCGCCACGCGTTCAACGTCCCATAAATACGCCATCAAAAGACCATAAACACCTGCTGAACGATTCCCAAGCGGAATATATTCGGTGTAACGGGTTTCACGGTCGTTTCGCTTTCTCTGTGATAACCTAATGAGCGCTAATCGAGTGACAAGAAATTGGGGCTTCACTTTCGCTATCTCGAAAGCGCCGACGATCGTTGAACCGTGCGAATGGTAGGACGGGATTAAATAAACGGCACGATATCGCGGACAGCTGGCCAACTGAAGATCGCCGGCCCATAAATGCTGGCAGGATTTGACAGTTATGGGACTCGTAGCTCGTGCCGGTCGTTCGCACGCCGTAAAACAGTCGTAAACTAAAGGAGCTCGTAAAACGGGGACCCTTGAACGAGCCACCTACGTGCCTGAGGTCCCGGCTCCGGAAAAAAAGAACAGAAAATTGCGACCTTGAACACATTCCTGTTCAGGGCTCCGCCAATTTGGTCCATACGATGTCCTTGAATTTCTTCCCGCAGGTATGCGTTCCAGTAATTTCTTTTCTGTTTTATCGAATACCTCTGTAATTAACTTTGGACCCTCTATTATGCTATTCTTTACCTTATGTGCTCTCCATTGTACTATTTTTACGAGTATGGTATTTGAATGGGGCTTAAATTAGGGTAGGAATGTTCGCTACGTGCTTGGTTCAAGGTAAAGTATGTTTGAAAAAGACTATTACCTTTTGTTAATAGTTCTACAATATGAGCGGTAAAACCTTTCACTATTTTTTATAGAACATCGTTTTAAATATTTATGATATTAAGATGGACGACAGAATAACTTAACCTGTTCATTTTAATTATTAAATGTGTGTACACTTTATCGTGATATTCTATATAGTGTGTGGTAACAAATATTACATTTATTAATTTCTTCTTACGATAGAGATCTGATTGGTCTGTTCTATTATAAATCGCAGGTTTAAGAATTAATCAAGAATACATTCCATGCTACAGGAAAAAAGTATAATTAAAACTACTTTTTCATGCTATGATCAGATTATTAGAATTTCTTTGCGATTAAATATTATTTAAGATCAAAGAGAAGTAAATAGTTTCAAGCTTGACCGAGTTAACGATAAGTAATTATATCAATCACCTCGAACAAATCGCCATCGCGTTAATATAATTAGAGTTTCAATGCGGCCGCTGATTGTGCGTCATTAATTTAAAATACTCGTTTTTAGTAAGCGATGACAGGGGTCAGCAAGGTTAATTGCACGTCCGAAGGTGATTTTTCGCTCGTTTCTTAATTCACAACCAGATATTCGGATGAAAAATAATTATCTGATTAATTTCACTTTTTAACAGATGTCTTTTACTTTAGACTTTACAATTGCACATTAGTAAAATTTTTGCTGTAAATAATTGAAGAATAAGAGTCAACTATTTTCCATTAATATTAAGTTGTAGATTTCACTGATACAATATTACTATCTTTTATATTTCAAAAATTATTTACAGCAAATACATACACTTGACAGATTGAACTACTGACTGCAAACATGGTGAAATAGAATTCAAACTTTCCAACCAACAAATTTTACAGTTGCTCTTTGCCAAAAGATTTTTTTTTACAAAAATGTTCACACCGTAAAAAAGTCACATTTCAAACAATCGATCACAACAGAAGTACTTGAATGTCATACGAGTAATGAAAAGTCAAAATGAGTTCGAAGAGTAACTGAGACGAGGATGGAAGTATTCGACTCAGCAGGGAAATGGTGAAGAAATACCGTTACCGGTAGATGTCCAGCTGGTGGAAGATCGAGTGGGCATTAAAGGGTGGCCGCGATCAAGGTTTCGAAAAGGATCGCGGTCCACCGGTGCCGTGTATCCCGGTGGTCGAGGAGGTGCACACTAACGCGATGTCGGATCGGTGAACGGAGAACCGACACGCTAGCGGATCAGCCAAATGCTAACATGCATATGCGATTAGCATAATCGAGTCGGCCTGCAGGAAACCAGTTTGCAAGGCCGCTCAAAAGCCGGCCGCCCAATAGCTTATGCCGCTCTCCGCGAACCGGCACGCACGCCGCATCCGTAATTCCATTTACCCCTACCGACGTACGCGTCGCATCGTCTCAGCTGACTGAGAGAAACTCCCACCCTCTACTCGATTGCGAAATGGATTGGTCAAAAAAGTCATAGCGTTTTTGTCGGTGGAATCGTGTCTCGACGTTGGACTCGAAACAGAAGTTATCTATGTGACATCCACATAGATGCTATCTTATATCACATAAGATATGTGATGTGCATATGGATATGTGGAAGTATTGATTTTCTTGAGAAATTTAGCAAATTTTGTGTAAGAGAAAGTGCCTACATATCTATGTAATCTACTAAAACATAATAATAGTAATAACTAAGTAACAATTCCACTGCAACATCAATATTAAATTTTTCATTTCCCTAAATCTCTATTATGATTCGCTTGAAGAGGGTAAAAAATCACAGCGGCCCTTGATCATTTTACACGCGGAGAAAACTCGACGCCACGAAACGGTGATGGCGTCGCGACGGCATATTTAATAAACAGAGAAAACACAGGGTCCTGTATGGACCTCAGGGAGCGCAGCGTTTCTGGTTAAAAGGGAAGCCAAGGGGGATGAAGAGGGTCGAAACAGTCAGCCATGAACGTCGCAGATAAATCCCAACCAACGTTCTGCTAGCCGACGATACGCATTACACCCTCGTCCCCGGTTTTTTTCTCTACCCTCTGCAACGCTTTTTTTCCCCCGTTCATTTTCAACTTACTTCGGTCATGGCGTCAGTTACCAGCTCTCACACGTTTTTTTCTTTCCCCACCCCCGTCGCTTTCTGGATCCTCTATTCGAGATTATCAACGGTCGTATTTTTCAACGAGCCGTTCCATTCACCGAAAAAAGGCTCGTTTTGTTTTCCACTTCCCGATCGAAAGTGCTCTCGATAACGCTTTCGGTCCTGTTGCAGTCGTTTCATTGAAACCGCCGTTATCGGGCGAATTTCTTTTTTGCCTGGATTCTCAATGTTGTTGCCGCTCTGTCGTTTCGCAAAATAGCTACGTTTCTATGCGCTTTTTTATTTAGTAAAATAATAGAATATATTTTTTTCAACTTGGTATATCAACTCGTATGAACTTCTGTGTAATTTTATACGAAGATGCTGTATTAGATACGCATTGCTGTATTAGGTGTCTAGGTTCATTTTATACCGTCTACTATTTCAGATATTTTTGCAGAACATTCTACGTATCAATTATAATACTGTATTTATACAGAGACCATCAAGGTTTTTATAATAACTCAGTATTTTGCATATTTTATACTGTAACTTTTACAAGAGCCTTAAACGCCGAGATCCGCCATGTTGCCTCGAAGTGGCGGCAAATTCGAACGCGAGCAATTTCACGGAACACCATGCACCGTTCCGCGTTTCACGGGACATTTGGAATAAATGTAGATAGCTTATCACCGTTTTGTGACACGTGACGTATGACATCCCGTTAAGCAGACTCGGCACGATGAAATCTTTTAATACATCAACTCTGGCCGTCGACGAGCTGAAATTATCGCGAGCATGGACCGATACGATGAGTTATGCGTCTCCTACGAGCTGTCGCTTTAATTTATTCGATGTTCCGAAATGACGATGCCTTTATCGAGTGATAAATACTGGTCGGCGTAAGCGTTATTCATCGGAAATCGTCTCGCTGAAATTTGTTAATTAAAAAATCTGCCAGATGAATGGCTCTCTGAATTTGATCGATTTTAAGATTATTCAGGCGAGCGTAAAAATGTACTTCAATTACACGGGTACGTGATGAAACACCGAATAAATGATACAAGGTTATAGATTACAAGGTTATAGTTGCATTTAATTATCATAATTGGGCAGGTTTTTGCAAGCTTACGCAAATTTAAAGGTAGATATAAAAATTTCTGCGAAATAATTTAAGTTTAAGAAATTTATTAATGTAATACCGATGCGGTGGTGGCCATATTGAATATTTGTAGACAGAGGACTTGATGTCTGTTCATTTTATTCATCGTATGTAACATATGTGAATATGAATGTAGTCTAAATACAAATTTTAAGAGAATTGTACCTTTTTGATCACAGCATCATCAACATAAGTGAGGTCTGAATTTCATCCAACCACATAATAACTACCTTCATTATGACTTAGTTACAAATTGAAAAATATACTCTCATAATATAGACAAATTTTTGGGGCAAGTTTCCTTTAATATACAAGTGAAGAATTCTTTTAGAATGAAGCACATGCTCGTGTTTATAATCACGAGCACATGTCTCAAATAGACAATGTACTGTCAAGTCCCACACAAAGTTACAAGGGTATTCAGAAAGACATACAATGACCACCCTTTAACGGTTCAATTGTCCGCAAATTCATTGAAAGTGTTGGTAGGTAGCAACAAGCCGCCAGATCAATTTCCGTAACCGCAGGGTTCGAAAAGCGAAAGCAGAGTAAACAGAAAGAGAAACCGGGCAAAGAGAAAAGCCAGGATTCGGTCAAGGATTCGCTTGTTGACCCAAATGAGCTGGCCGAATTTTGCGTGTCGTCCACACAGCGGGAGACCTAGAACCTCGGACTCGACCCCTGTGTTCCTCCGCTTTCACAATCAGCTGAAAAGCTTCGAAGAATCGCTACGGCAACTTTCACATTTTTTCGTGAAAACTTTTTTGTCTAGCTCTGTTCCGAAATTTAGAGCGGTCAACTTTCTCTTTGGGGTGATCTCGTTTCGGTGTCCGTCTTGCGACGGGGCTTATGGTTATGGTTCCTTGGAAAGCTGGACTACAAGCTGGTTCTCAGGCTTTTCGTCAAAACGAGACTCGATGGCTCCGTTACGTTTATCTTATCATCAACGTTAAGGAAGACTTAGACTTCGGTACAAGACTTGTTGATAATTGTTTCGTGAAAGTGGTAGTTGAGGATGACTGCTTAAATTAACTAAATATTTCATGAAAGAAGTAGAGTATCTTTGACTGTTTACGAAATCAGAAGCATATAGTTGTCAAACAATAAATGAAGTTTGAAATTTGCTAATTTGAGGAACATATTCAATTTAATTTATTAACCTGAAGTTTTAAGTTCAAAACTGAAGTGGTTTCGTAAAAATGGTAGCTGATGATGATTGTTTAAATTAACTAAATATTTCATATAAGAAGCAGAGTATCTTTGACTGTTTACGAAATCAGAAGCATATAGTTGTCAAACAATAAATGAAGTTTGAAATTTGTTAATTTGAGGAACATATTCAATTTAATTTATTAACCTGAAGTTTTAAGTTCAAAACTGAAGTGGTTTCGTAAAAATGGTAGCTGATGATGATTGTTTAAATTAACTAAATATTTCATAAAAGAAGCAGAGTATCTTTGACTGTTTACGAGATCAGAAACATACGTTTGAATTATTAAGTAACCTGAAGTTATAAGTTAAAAACTGGTGGCGCAAGAATTTGCGTTTATTGAAGCTAGCCGAGATATAGATCTTGATTCTCGAGCGAGCATTGCGTACACGCGCGTATCGGTGCATATAAAGCAAGCTTGAAACACGTCCTATGAGAACGACGAGTTTCACTCGAGCAAAGAGGTTAAAAGTCGAGGGACAAGGTTTCACGAAATCTAGATTCTACTTTGTTAATAACCGTCCAAGCACCGGAGTCTTATCTCCGCTGTACATCGAGGAGCAATAAAAGTTTCCTGAAGGAACTTTAAGAGTCGCGCGAAGATAACCGAGAGGAATTAAGGCAATTCCTTTGCAACGTATATTCATGGAAATTAAGCAACAACGAAGATTCGACTGGAAGATTAGAAGCTACGGTTAACTGGGAAATTAGCCTTTGACACTTTGACTATCTTGTCAACGCTTAGGTGATTATTTTTTAGGTTGCTTCGAAGGTTTTCTGGGTTGACTCGAAATTCTCTTTGTTTCTGGAAGTCTATTTATATGAGAAAAGATTTTTTTGGGAGAAAAAAAGAAGTATACTGGTTTTGAATATATTGGTTTGGATAATTTAGGAATTTTTTTATAGACGTGGTTAGCATATTTTTTAGTAAAAATGCATAGTTATAGTATAGTTATTGTAAAACTCTAGATGTGTATAATTATTTTCAAGATGAAATTATGATTTTCATTTTTATACCGCCTTTAAATGAACGGTAGGTTTATATTATCAATTATCTTATTATATGGCCCGTAACACTGTTGCTAAAGGTGTGAAGCCTGGAAATGGAAAGTGACTAATTACCTTCCATCCTAGGTAGCAACTAGTTCGGCCCTTATTTTTCACGGCTCGTCAAAGACACCTGGAGTTGGGCGTTACTTTCATTTGCATTGTTACACCCTTTCTGTTTATCAAAGATAAATCAGTATCTCTAGCAGCACATTAAAAACATTCTAATAATTCTTCAATCTACCTTTCATCTAAACTTAAACAATCAGCAAAGTTAAATAACAGACTTAACCTATTTTATTTTAAAAGATTCACACTTTATTTTATAAGATTCATATTTTATTTTATAAGATTCATATTTTATAAGACCCTTCTTATTTCTTTAACCAGAAAGGATTAAGCACGACAAAATTACGAGATCAGAAGCCGAGGTCTATTAAGAATTCCAGGCACTCAAAGAGTTAATGATCCCAAGTTTCTAGGAAATCAGGATTTCTCAAGAAACTAGAATAAAAGTCCAACTTAATTATGCTAGCCACTGAAAAGGACAGTAATCATAATTCACGACCCAGGCTATTTTTCACAGGGACAAGCTGAAAGGCTGCAGGATAATTCACAATTTATGGATACTGAAACTGGTTCCATATAATTAATTATAACAGTTCTAGATTCAATATTAATTCACAAGCAAATCCCCTGATCATGCTTATTCTGGAATTCACACGACCTCACATAGCAACACGTATATTTCGCAAGAAACTGTTCCGTGTTAATCGTCTTACCAAGTTTCTTCAAAAAAGTAAAAATCAAGTGGCTAGAAACCTCCACAAAAGTTTAAATAACTGATAATTGGTGGTTTCCGTATCAAACGGCAAGATATAGCTCTATGAACATAGAGTATATAGAGTAGCCAGTTAAACCACATGAGTATGATGTTCAAAATTTGAAGATGCGAGAATTATGGTTTTAGTTAATATCATTTATGTTTTTAGTGTAAAGTGGACACATATAGAATGGTCAGATACTTATAGAGATTTCAGAATGTGTGAAGTCTAATTTCACAACAAAACGGAGTTGTAAAACAGCATTTATGGCATCGGTTTGAAGTTGAAGGCGCAATGGAAGTGATTACGTAGACACTTCTGTAATGGTTTTAGTAGAACATGGCTGGATGTTAGTTACAGACCGCAGTGATCGATTTTAGGACATATAATGTCTGCCACAAAATTAAAAGCAATAAAAGTATCGCAAAATAACACTTATAGTGTCAGTCTGAAGCTTGAAGTCCAACAAAAAAATGACTAAATACAGATTTCATATTTCTAACACAAAATGATGCATCAACTAGCAATGATCTAAGAGTAATCAACTCAAAGTAGAAAGTCGACTGAAAGCGTAAGAATTTAACCCAAAAGATGGTAGTAAAAAGTGGATCGATCGAACGAGCGATCAAAGAGGGGTGAAATCGGGGCAAAAAGAGGAGGTGTCTTCGCGTAACGCCGACAGCGAAGCTAAAATTACGAAGGTGAGCCTTTATTTCGTCGCGAACGCGAGGGGGTGCCTATAAGAGCGGCGAGACACGGAGCAGAGTGGAAAGTTTTGACGCCATCCTATAAATCAAGCTCCAGGTTCGCTCGGCCGGAACGTTGCACGAGCTCACCCCAGCTCTCGAGAGTTTCGCTCACCGTATGTCTCCTTCGCTCTCGGCACAGACAGCTTGTACAAGGTGGGTCAAAAATTCCAACAGTTCCACCCAACCTCCTACCTACCTAACCATCTCTGGCTCGCTCCTGCCCTGGCCGCGACTTTGAAATAATTACCTTCCAGTTAATTTATGTCGCGACTGCGACCCGCCGTTTTAGCAACATCGCGCCCACCTTTTTTTACGCGCTGGAAAAATTGCTCGGTTGATAACGAAACTTCCTTATGGAGAAACGATATGCAATTGGAGCAGACACGTTTAAATATCGTGTCAACTTCATTATCATTACTCGTTATTCATTTTCACTGTAGGAAACTTTGATACTTTTACTACAGCAAGATGTGAAATTATGAAGGTAGAGATTTTTTTTAGAGAATTGTTGAATTATTTTTGGAGACACATGAAAATGCAGCAAAGTTCTACAGATCTACATTTCCGTAGGTAAACCGTGAAGTTTTTCAGCATTGTTCGCGGCGTAAAGTAACTAAGTCGTCTGCGGTAATAAAAAAAGGAACGAGGTTGCAAAATAAGCAAATGCAAATTTGTAGTCGAGGCAAGTGTAGTCGACGCGAAAGACGTGGACGGCCGTTTGGTGGGCGAGCCGCAGATATCGTGACGCGATAATCGCGGGAATGTCCGGTACCAGAGGGGAGCGTTTAGCTGTTACACATGTCGTGTACGAGGAGCGTGTGTGCGGGTCGCTCGCGACCCTCCGACGCACACACTCCATCGTATCGTACAATTAGCAGATACAATTAGTAAATGGGAAGTTGATTATCTTGAATCGCGCTCGTACCACTGTGCATCGCGAGCCTTAATACTATAATAATAACGCTTATCGCGGTGAAAATTTCGTAGCATGTACCTTTCGTGAAATATTTCATCGCTGGAAATGTTCCGGAGGAGATGGAGTACCGATATGTAAACGTCACTCACTTTCGTTTGCGTAAACGCTAATTACGCCTTCCATTTTTGAACTCGGGTTTGACGGAACGATTAATTCGCTAGATACAATGTTAATGTGTAAGCCTACGTTTGTTGACACGTTGGGGCTCCTGCTTTTAAAGCAACGTTAGATCTTTCGTTAAATATTATTTATCGTTAACTCGATATACGTTTACGTCGGAGATAATAATATTCGGAATTTAGATTATTGTAATGGTTGGTTGCGTTAATGCATAATTGCTACTTCAAGTAGTTGGTTACTTGCGTACATTGTAGCAAGTAGGAATAAACTTATTCCCTTGATATTCAATGTCATTTGCAATTTACTCGGTTTTAGAATTTCATTGCGCAATTCTATGTACAAATTCCTTGTAAAATTTCACCTATAATTTCATACAACTTGGAATCATAAATATTCATATTATGAACATTTAAATATTCCATTGTACTGTTTCATTGTATAATTCCATTCATAATTTCATTGTACTAGTGCTGCACAATTCTATTCGATAATTCCATTGAACAATTCCGTTGTACAATTTCACTTAGAACGTCATTACACAATTTCATCTATAATTACATTGTACAATCTTATTTATGATTTCGCAGTACAATTTCGTTGTATAATTTCATTGAGAACACCATTGTATAATTTTATTTAGAATCTCATAACGAATACATCTTAAGTATATACATAATACTTGCAACATCATTTGAGCAACTTCACTGTGCAATTTTATTTAGAACATCATTACACGATTCCATCTATAATTACATTGTACAACCTCAATTATAATTTCACGGTACAATTCTGTTGTATAATTTCATTGAGAACATCATTGCATAATTTCATTAAGAACGCCATTGTATAATTTCATTGAGAACACCATTGTATAATTTCATGTAGAATCTCATAATGAATACATCTCAAGTACATAATACTTTCAACATCATTTCAACAATTCCACTGTGCAATTTTATTTAGAACATCATTACACGATTCCATCTATAATTACATTGTACAACCTCATTTATGATTTCACGGTACAATTCCGTTGTATAATTTCATTGAGAACACCATTGTATAATTTCATTAAGAACGCCATTGTATAATTTCATTGAGAACCTCATAATACATACAATTCAAGTACATAATACTTGCAGCATCATTTGAACAATTCCACTGTGCAATTTTGTTTAGAACATCATTACATGATTCCATCTATAATTACATTGTACAACCTCAATTATAATTTTACGGTACAATTCCGTTGTATAATTTAATTGAGAACACCATTGTATAATTTCATTGAGAACACCATTGTATAATTTCATGTAGAATCTCATAATGAATACATCTCAAGTACATAATACTTGCAGCATCATTTGAACAATTGCACTGTGCAGTTGTATTTAGAACGTCATTACACGATTTCATCTATAACTGCATTGTACAATCTCATTTATGATTCCGTGGTGGAATTTCATAGCATAATTTCATTAAGAACAACATTGTATAACTTCGTTTAGAATCTCTTACGATACCATTTACAATTTTACGTTGTAAACGTAGATGTTATGCATTTATATAACGGAAGATGTGAAAATGCCAGCAATTGGCGTCAAGCATAATACGTCATAATATAAGATAGTCTCCGGGTACGTAAGCAAGTGTTTACGCACGTAGCTTCCTAACCATAAATAGAAAAGCTACTTGTACGCGATAGAATCGAAAGAGAAGAATTTTATGAACCCAGTAGCAATTAGAAGATGACAAACGAGCACTATCTAGGTTCTACACGCAGGCTAGGTTCAACGACTTAATTTCATGATGGAATTCAAGGTCAAAGCATGGTACGGACAACGGAAGATCACACGATTCGACTAATTACCGGCAGAAACGGCAAATCCCAGCGGAGCCTGACGATAATCGAGGTAAGACCTCGACGGAGAGCTCGAGGGAGAGAGAGTTAGTTTGGTCCTCTCCCGTAGGAAATACGTTTCCGGTAGCTGTCGTGTCCATGGAAGTCGCGTGACAGACAGAAAAGAGCACGCAGAGAAAGGGACAGCCGCGGGCAAGGGGCGGCAAAGGAGCAGCCCGAGGGGGATGGGGATGCAGCCTCGGTTCAGGCTCGGTATTGGATGTTGCCTCGGCGAGGCTCACGGTAGGGGTAGTTTGACAAGTTGACAAGAGCACAAAGGCCACGGTGGAGCCGCAAGAGACGGGAAAGGGCGAGACGAGGCGGCGGAGAGTGGGAAGAGGAAGCGTCGCGACGCTCAGCGTCCGACGGAGGGTTCGCCGGATAGGGTGGTAGGGGGATGAAAGCCCTGCAGATCCAACGCCGTGAACAAAGGCCGGCTTCATCCCGCTCTGAACTCTCTCTCGGACTTTGGAAACGAGATCACCCATACAGCGTATTGCGTGCGACTGTGTTGAACGAGCGTAGGGGCGTCGTCGACGAGGGAGTTCCAGTTTGCTTGCTCGACCCGATAGATACCGGGCCTAATATCGAAAGTTCCTGGCTCAGGCAGAAACCGTGCTTAATTAAATCGGAAGGCCGTGAGAGATAACCGACATCCCTGCTCTGCCTGCGATTTCTCGACGCCGCCTCGAATACACTCTTAACTCACCACTACTCTCATTCTCCTACAATTTTCTTTCACGGCTTCAGAATCACTCATCAATTATATAGAATAATCATCAATTATATTACAAACTGATAGATAGCTTTTTTGGAAGGATTTCAAGGCCTTATCGAGTTGGAAAGATCACACTCATGGTTTTGATCCATGATGGCGAAGCAAGCTTTGATCTAGTCCTCCCTTTGAAAAGATACCAAAGGATGAAGTCACCGTTAGACCTAATTACTTCTTCCTCTAAAGTCCTCCTATTACATCGCTTTGTAAATGATAGTTCATCTAATAATGCGCTTCGCGAGAGCTTTCGAACAGGTATACTTCCCCTGTTTTAATATCAGATAGTTCTGCGTGACTGCTATAACCAGTTATTAGCTCGTTACGAAAACATGTTACAAAGCGAGGAATACGTTTTTTGCTTCGACTAAGATTTTTGCTTTAGTCGTAACAGCACTTCCTTCGATATCTCGTCGGTTCATCTTGCGCCGAGAGAACATAACCAATTAAAAGTTCACTCGTGATTGTTTGTTTCGTCCAAATGCAATTAAAATATTAAATGTAAGTATATTGTTATCGATCTGTTTGTTATTCCAGTTGACGGAGAAAGGCGGAAGACATTCGTTAGTTGAACACCAAGGATGGTCAGGTAGACAATGTAGAGAACTAAACAATAGTCTACGCGTAGACAATCTAAATGTAGACATAAATTTGCGATGTCAGCGTTGATAATGCAGATACTATCAACAATCCGGAATAACGGTTTTGCAATTCAGGATGCTGTCGTTATAATATTTTAAGTAGGAACAAAAATTCATGTGAGTTTCGTTGAGTAAATAGTACTGACTCATGTTTTAATATAATTAAGACTCTATATAACTGTCATTTTATCAATCAAGGGATCTAAAAGGGTAAGAGTATTAAGAGTAAGGGATCTAAGAGTATTTTAAGTATGTTTTGGACTTTGACTGGTTGTATGAAAACCTTAATTTCAATTTAAGTAATATTATACTTGATAAGACTAGATTTTTACGTATTTAGACTTAGATCGAAGTGTTGAATATTTACTTTGACATTCATATATTGTTAATAAAAATATATATGCAAAGATGTAACAAAATACACAATATTTTATACTGTAAAAATATATTGTAACATTATAATAAAGCTACCTAAACTATTTAGCTAAAATAGAATAAAAACTATTCTACCCAAAGCACAAAACTTTTGTTGGAGTATAATAATCACAGTATCTAAAACCATAAGACTTATTATATAACTACGACAAAGAAACAAGACGAATTTCGTAACAATCGCAATAGATCCGACTAAACACGTAGCGCATATATCTGGTGGTGGCGTTGATAGTCCATGACCGATGCAGAATGGAGCGGAGTGAATCAATAGAGTAGAAGGCGCGATCAGAGGTTTGATCGACGTATCGCGGTCTCGAACGATGTTTCTAATGATCCCTGCGGTGTGTTCGCGATCGCGATAAATCATGCTAGCAGCTCGTAAACCGTAAAGGACCCAGGGACCGTATGTATCGATGCGAACACACGCGAGCAGGCGAACAAGAGAGGGAAGCGGAAAGAGTCGGTACATCGTGCTAAAGTTATGCCGCGGTATGAATGGAACGCTTTTGCGGAGAGCGCCTTCTACACGCTGGTTAGCAGAAATATTTATTGCCCTTCGAACGGGTATCGGTGGCCCGCGGCATGCCATTGTGGAAAATCGTTCGACTTGTTCACGGTCACGGTTCGCATTATCCTTTCCGCTTTTTTTATTTCCCTGTCTATCTGCGACTTCTTTCGGTGGCTTTCGGATTTCTGCTTTAATTGATTGGGATTGATGCTGAATTTGGACTGCTTTGAATTAGGTTTGGAAACACTTTGAGGAATTTATATTATAGGAAAATATAAATAGATCAGGTCTGTTGGAATTGCACATCGGTGTATAAAGACAAATTTCTAGCAAGTTTAACATAATTCAAAATTAAAATAAATTACTATTAGATAATATCGCACGTGATAGGTGAAACACCAAAGTCTTTGATATTCATATAAAAAGTGCACATGGTACGTCACGTAGCAAATAGAAGCACCGAGCTGCTCTTCCTGGTATCCCAAAATTAAGCTAAACCTGTGAAATAACACGGTCGGAGATTGAAATTAAATGAACCTTCTTAATGGTTCCAAGAATCTTCTCCAGATTACGTACCATTAAAAGGTGATAGATCAACTAATAACGCAAGGGTTTTGAACGTCAGGGTATCAAATTTGCACCAGACGAAGAATCTTATACATAGAATTAACATAGAATTAACATATCTTATACATAGAATTATTCTACTTCTCAGTCATTAACATTAAAATTATCAAAGCAATTGAATTCTGTTAAGTTACAAGATTTGCTCAGGTAATTTCTTGGAAGTAAATATTAATTTTCATGAAGGTAAATATCTTACTCTTCTACTTCAAAGTTAGCGCCATACATCTGTTCATAATTGAACGACACAAAACAAAATGTTTAGAGAGCGCTGATAAATTAAAAAGAATGCAGGTGGTTAAAAGTATCCAAAAAACATTTGATGATCCTCGTTAGGCGAATCTTTCTAACCATCCAACGCTGTAAAGCGGACGTGACATACGATATGACAGGTTGAAGAAAAAGTTGCTCGAACGTAGCCGCAATGGGACGAAATATTCCAAGGAAAACGAGCTCGCGTTGAAAATAATCCGAGAAAGGAAACTACGCGATCCTTGGAAAACGTTCCGCGAAAAACCATGTGGCGAGCACCTGTTCGCCGTCGATTTCCACGGTAAAACGGTTAAAACCCACGCTTCCCGTGATTACGGTTAGCTACGAGCAATTAGGATAATTAGATTACCGGTTACTCGAGCTGCAACAGATTCGAGGAAATTTAGAACCCGATCGGGTGCTCCCCTGCTTAAATTCTTTCGAATGAAAAACTTTGCGAAATGAGCTTTGTTAGACCGCACTCAATTGTCTTCGTTTACCTTCACACAGGAGAGTATGTTCACTTAGGAGAACTAGGAGGATATCTTTGAAATTTTTTATTTGTATAATGACAGTTAGAAATATTCGTTTATTTTTTATGGAAGCATCTTCAGAAATTTATAGTAAATTTTGTATGTAGTAGCAAGATATATGAAAAATGTATGTAGAGGTGTTCATATGTACTTTATACATTAAAGTTTGATTATGTACCTAAAGAGTTGGCAATGAAGACGAGTTTTTGAACAATTGTCATTCAACATCTTCAAATGATGTAATTCTTAGGTGTACTCATACTAAATTTATAAAAATTGCGTAAATAATTATATAACAATACATAAATATACGAACAAGGAACTTATAGTATACAAAATCAGTGATGTTATCTGCGTATGTGACATTTGGTTGACGAATTTAAATGTAAAATTAACGTCCAGATATTGTGTAACTATCCTTGAATATATTAAAAATAAACATTTTGCCAAGACGTTAAAATATTTTATTCGAAGATTAATATTTTATTCATAACGTTAAGGGATGTTTTCCTAAACTTTGCGCACAATAAAAGCACTAAAATAAATTTTGTATATATAGAATATTTTTGTGGAAAATATAGATAAGTCGAATTACGGGGGGTTAACAGATGTAGAGATTAATAATGTTTAATTTATCCGGACAACCGAGACCCGTGCCGGTTCCCGCTCGTTTCTCATCCCCCGTTGTAAGCTTCTCTAAGCTACTAGACAGGCCAACTCCGACCCCGTGTCTACGAATCTACTAAATCAGAGGCGCAGCGAAGCGTCTTCACCCTGAAGTCTCGGATCACCCTCGAATTCGGGTTTTGCCATGGTTGTTGGCCGAAGGTAAGGCAAAGTTCAAAGCGTAGTCGACGGTGTTTACAAAGTGAGAACTCCGAAAAGGTCAACGTGTCGTTGTTAGCGTTTGGACTTGCCTCTTCGTCGATCGAATCCTTGATAAACTATTTACGCGAGGCAACCATCGATTAATAAATTGATAATTATACTGTCATCAAGAGTTCAATGTTTGAGTTCTAATTCGTGAGTCTGTGTATTTGGAGTTGTAGGAATTTGATAATTTGGGGATTTGGGGATTAAGGGATTTAGGAATTTAGGGAATTAGGGAAGTAGGGAATTAGGGTAGTAAGGAACTGGGGAAGCAGGGGATTGGGGAAATAGGAAATTAGGGATTTAGGGTTTTAATATGTTTCAGAACTTGAGGATTTGGGGTTTGGTAATTTTGGAATTTGGTATTTTGGTGATTGGGGGGTGTGAGGATTTGGTGATTGGGGAATTTGGGGGTTTGAGTATTTGGTAATTTGGGAATTTGGGAGCGTAAGAATTTAGGAACTTGAGAAATTGGAAACTTGAGAATTTGGGAACTTGAGAATTTGGGAGCTTGAGAATTTGGGAGCTTGAGAATTTGGGAGCTTGAGAATTTAGGAATTTGGAAATCTGGGACCTTGAGAATATTGGGAATTTGGAAATTTGGGTCCTTAAGAATTTGGGAACTCGAGAATTTGGGAACTTGAGAATTTGGGAACTTGAGAATTTGGGAGCTTGAGAATTTAGGAATTTGGGAATCTGGGACCTTGAGAATATTGGGAATTTGGAAATTTGGGTCCTTAAGAATTTGGGAACTCGAGAATTTGGGAACTTGAGAAATTGGGAACTTGGGAATCTGGGACCTTGAGAATATTGGGAATTTCGAAATTTGGTAATTTGGAAATTTGGGTCCTTGAGAATTTGGGAACTCGAGAATTTGGGAATTTGGGAATTTGGGAACTAGGGAATCTGGGACCTTGAGAATATTGGGAATTTCGAAATTTGGTAATTTGGAAATTTGGGAACTCGAGCATTTGGGAACTTGAGAATTTGGGAGCTTGAGAATTTTGGAATTTGGAAATTCGAGAATATAGAAAATTCTAAAATGATCCCACTAGAGAACTATAAAACATAATTTTATAAAATCCCACGTGAGTCCTAATCCTGTATCAAACTAACAAGACACACGTGTGTAAAATTGCACACAAAGCGCAAGGAATGAAATATTTGCGCCTAAACATTAAACGGCGACTAGAAACTTGTTCTTAGCATGCAACAATGTAGTAGACCGACATTCTTTCGCTCTTAACGAATCCACGATTAGAAGAAGCGCCGCGGCGAAAAATACAATCATTTCTTGTCCCGTTGGGATGCGTGTGGCTCGTCGTGGATCGCGATTTCTCTGCCGTTTGTAACCTGTTGCCGTGTCAATCGTGTATTTTTTTTATCCCCAATTTATCGCGACTTCTCTCGAAAACGATTTAAATCGCTTCCACCGGTTTTTCGTTCAATTTATCACGTCTATTTTTCGCTTTCCTCCGTTCTCAATGGATTTATCGTCCGATCTTTTTTATTACATTTTTACGGTCACTTCTGTAATCTTGCGATCGTTTTGCGTTCATACAACTTTTATTAATCTGTTTTTAAATTGTTACTTTTTCTGTCGCCGGATTTTTCATAAAATTTTCGGCATAACTCTCTAATGAATGAATAAATGTACGGTTAAATGAATTTTTTGCAGAGAATGAATTTACAAGTTCGTTTGTTTTTTTACCTGTCACGATCGAGGATAATATACTGTCTATTTCACCGTATTAAATAAGTGTATATCACCGAAACTCTCACACTTGCATTTTCACAAAGAGCTTTTTACATAAAATTAACTCATCATATTTACACGCTAACAAATTATTACTTTGAATTCAATCATGATTTGATCATCAATCATAAGATTTTTTTTATTTTCAACGATCATAGGACACCAATGTTACATTTTTAGCTTCTTAATTTACAATTTTTTGGACAGTTGCGATATTCATAACTAGCTCACTCCTACAAGATAAAATATTAGATACATTATGCATTCATTCTTGATTAGGTCAGGTTAGCAGCTCACAATTTAACACAAATTCAATAGCAGTGAAAATACGAGTTCATATTCGAACGTATATGTCAAGAATGTGACATTATAGGACAAGAAGTAAAACTACATTTTCAACAATCATAAGATGCTAATGTTACATGTTTAACCCCTTAATAATTGTCTGGGCAGTTGCGTTATAACTAGCTTATTCCTACAACGTTAAGACAATTGAAAGAAGTTAAAATGTTAGGTTAAAATGTTAGAATTCAGCAATCCTTGATCACTTAGCTCACAATCATAACTAAACGCAAAATTCAGTAGCAGTGAAAATACGAGTTTATCATATACTTCACGTCATGATAGAACAAGAGGTTGAACCACATATTAATCGATCAAACAGTCGCAAAATCTAATTAACAAAACCCACTGCATCACATAAACGTTTCTTGATTCTTCTCAACAGGAGAATCATCCCCGGAGCTTTAATCCGCGCTGACCCTTGTCAAATCGAAGGGTTCGAGCTTCATTAAATATTTATGGGGTCGTGATACCATATCGAAACGATTCCCAGAACCCTTCGTCGATTACGTTATCCAAAACGATCCCATGTCCTCTCTATTTTTCCTCCAGAACGCGGTTTCTGCATTCTTCTGTGTTTCAAAAGAATTTCGCAAACTTCCGTGTTTCAAAAGAATTTCGTAAACAAGTTTCGCTCTTCCCTGTTTTTGAGAGTGTTCCGTGTTAAAAATAAATGTGAGGGTGGACCGGATTACGCAAGATGGGCCTTATCTGGTCCAGGTAATAAAATGAGCTACCTCGGTGTCCTTTGGCTACCGGGTTAAAACAGTCCTCATCCTTCTTGCTGCCACGTGGCCACTTTTGGCCTGCATTTAAGATTTCAATCCCAGATTACGGCGGAGGGTGTCGAGTTAGCTGCGCGTTTGTCTTCGGACTCATCATGGACGTCCTAGATGGTCAGTCACTTAACTCTGATGACTCCATGTTTAGGATTTGCAGTTTAGAATTGGTAGTTTTATGTATGAATTGTTAGAGGGATTGTCGATAGTGATTTGTGAATTTTTATTTCGTTAGGAAGGTTGGAGATTTGGATCTTGTGAAGTTTGAAGTGTTGGAATTTTTGAATTTTTGAAGTTTGGATTTTGGGATTTTTAGAATATTGTGAAATTGGGAAATTAAGAAAGTTGGAAATTTGAGAGTTGGGGTGTGTGAGATTTGGGAAATTTGAGAATTGGGGTGTGTGAGATTTGGGAAATTTGAGAATTGGGATATGTGAGATTTGGGAAATTTGGAATTGGGATATGTGAGATTTGGGAAATTTGGAATTGGGATATGTGAGATTTGGGAAGTTTGGAATTGGGATATGTGAGATTTGGGAAATTTGGAATTGGGACATGTGAAATCTGGGAAATTTGAGAATTGGGAAATTTGGAATTGGGATATATGAGATTTGGGAAATTTGGAATTGGGATATATGAGATTTGGGAAATTTGGAATTGGGATATGTGAGATTTGGGAAATTTGAGAATTGGGATATGTGAGATTTGGGAAATTTGGAATTGGGACATGTGAAATCTGGGAAATTTGAGAACTGTGATATGTGAGATTTGGGAAATTTGAGAATTGGGATATATAAGATTTGGGAAATTTGGAATTGGGATATATGAGATTTGGGAAATTTGGAATTGGGATATGTGAGATTTGGGAAATTTGAGAATTGGGATATGTGACATTTGGGAAATTTGGAATTGGGACATGTGAAATCTGGGAAATTTGAGAACTGCCATATGTGAGATTTAGGAAATTTGAGAATTGGGATATGTGAGATTTGGGAAATTTGGAATTGGAATATATGAGATTTGGGAAATTTGGAAATTGGAATTTGCGTGAGTAGAAAAATTTGCAAACTTGAAGTCACTCTGAGAACATAGGAAGATTGCTATTTTAGAATTTTTAACTTCACAACTAAATTTCTGGATTTATAAACTTCAAACCTTGTAATATAAAAAAATTCAAAGTGTGCTCCATAAAATTACCTGCTACGATGTTGTATAAAATCTACAACTCTGTGTACGCTGACAAAAATTTACAAAACCTTAACAAAATATAGAGTAGAATAAAACATGCCTAACAATTACCTACCTACTCAATAATTGAATAAATGTGACGAATAAAAATGTATAAACTTGCTCTTCGTCAACGAAGACTTCCAGCAGGAAAAGAAACATGACGCAACATGGTCGATATTTTGGGAATAATTGTTTTCGGAGGAAAAGAAGCGAGGTGATAGATGGACGAGACATGGAGAAACAGTCGCGTGGAATGTTTTCTGTGTAAGTTATTGCTCTGCTCGTTGTAATCCACTTGTTACACTTTGTGATTTAACGCGGTCTGTTTCGACGGTATTTCTCACCTATAGCTATTTCAAAATATCCCTTTCTTTTTTCATAAAGAAATATACGAGTTGTTTAGCGACACGTCTCTTCTCATTCATCCTTCATTGTGCAACTTTGTTTCAAGTTTTAACATTATTTGGGCTGGCAAATATTCCGGACTGAAATTCTTTTTTGTTATTAATTTAGAGATTATTTACTACTCTTGGCAGACGATCAAAGATCAGTAAAGATAGATTAACATCGTAGCTACGAACTTTGTATTGAAAAGGATTAATTTGCACTTTGTATATCAAGTATAAATGTAAATTAAAGATACTGATAAAAAGATATAAATCAAAGATATTGTACATAGATAAATATGAAGCGTATATCAAAGCACTAATTATTGACAATTAATCTACAACTTTCAAGATTAACTTTGCAACACTATATCAGTACCTACGGTTTCTGCATTTATGGCACATTAAAATCAACAACTTAAACATAAATCATGTAACCAATAGACTGGATATCACCGATTACATGCTCTATTTGTACCTTTAGACCTCAATATATCATACACGCATAAACATCTACAGTCTAATTACTAGTATAGTACAACACTAACTGTATTCAAAGTATGCAACTTCCTCTCTGTTATTAATTGTTCAATTATACAAAACATGAAACCCCAACCACCGACTCTCATGGCAATCATGTCGATAAAACACTTTTGAATTTACACTTCATTCCTGCATAACCAGGTTCTGAAGGATTACTATTTAAAACTGTTAGCGTCACTTTTCGAAGCGTAACTTCACATTAATTCTCTATATGGTCCATTAAAGGTTAACAGATTTATGGTCAATGGCCACTTGTATTTAAATTGAAACCAGACTACAATGGATGATAAGTAAACTAGCTTGTAGAATAACTTTTTACTTCGATATAATATACATTTGTTGACAGACATTTTGACAAAACCTTCCCAATAGTTCTCGTCATTAGAGATAAGGGATCTAAGATCCAATTTTGAGTTCCACAAATTTAGTATCATCGTAATGTAGTGTTATTGTCAATCACATGGTCCATTAAAGTTTAACAGATTCACGGTCAATGGCCACTTTTGACTAGCTTACAAAATAATTCTTTATCTTCATACAACATACATTAGCTAACATACATTGTGTCAAAAGCTTCTCAATAGTTCTCATCATTAGAGATAAGGGATCTAAGATCCAATTTTGAGTTCCACAAATTTAGCGTCATCGTAATGTAGTGTTATTGTCAATCACATGGTCCATTAAAGTTTAACAGATTCACGGTCAATGGCCACTTTTGACTAGCCTATACAATAATTCTTTATCTCCATACAACATACATTGTGTCAAAAGCTTCTCAATAGTTTTCACAATTTAAAATAAGAAGTCTAAGATCCGTCATTTTGAGTTCCACAAATTCAGTGTCACAAAAGTGTTATCTCGCTACGAACACATCAATCCAAATAATTCAGAGTGCAAGTCAATTTGTAAATATCTTAAGAGCAAAACAAGACCATATACCAAATGCAGATCGTACAACCGATCGACTACAACCCAGACCTCGAAGACGTAACCTACATCCTCGAAGCGTATTTCCGCTCGTTCTGTCGGCGATAAGCAGGGACAAGTTTCCATGTCGTCACGGATCGTCATTGTACTTGTCTCCGCCATGCTACGACCTTGACGAGACATTTCATAGGAGGATGACGATCGCTCGCGGTTACTCGCGCGTGAAACGCGATTTTCTTCGAGGTGGATTAATGCGAAACCGATCAAGCACGGTTGTAAGCAGAGAGAGAAACAGAAGGCACAAAGAGAGACAGAAAATGGCAATTATGCTCGCGACAGGCCGGCTAGCAGCGTTATCGCGGAGCGTTGTCAACCGCGGAAAACCGACGACGCACTGCTGCAACCAGGCTGTGCAAACACGCCACCAATTACGTACACACCTATCGATACTCGAAGACCAAACTCGTTACGCTTTCTCGTAAGCGAGAAAGAGAGTACGCTGGAACGATTTTCGCGGTGCTCGATCGCGATAATTAGACACCGCCGCGGGTGCATCCGGATCATTCGGAGAAGTAGCGTGAAGAATGAGGAACATCGTGTACTTATCTTCATGGTGTTAATTTTATGGGAGAATTGCTTTCGGCGCATTTACCGAACCAGGCTTGTTGCTACTCTTACGGCGTTTACAACGCTTGGCTGCTTCGTTATGGATACTCGTTTTAAACGTTTGCCGCTTTACACCTTACTACATATTAGTAAAAAGAATAATTGTATGTTGTGAGAACAAGTAGAAATAAGTAATATTTTATGAGAATGAATAGTGAATAAATACCAAAGGAGTAAGTAAGGGAGAAGTTTAATAAGTTCTGTTCAAACAGTATCGTTATTAACGTCGAGTATTTGCCCTCAGTTCAGCAGTTAACCCTCTGAACTGGGAAAGTGACTCATTCGGTTTAATACAAGTTGAAATATTTTTTAATTACTTCTATAGTATCATATGATGTATGAACATATTAATATACAGTAGTTAATAATATTAAAATAGTAATTTCATAAAAATTCATCGAACTTTTCAAAATTTTTGAGTCCTGTCAAAAATATTTTAAAACGCAAAGAGCTAGTGTCACTTTCTTAAAACAACCCAATTTTCAAAGTTAGAAATTTGCGAATATTTACATCTCTTGACATTTTTGAATTCCCAAATTTATATCACTTTGAACATATGTATTCTATAATTTTGTCAAACATTTGCTGCAGAATTTGTATCAGATTATTTTCGAATTCCTAAAGTTATAGCATTGAAATTTCTAACAACGTAAGTGGTACACGTATTAGAGGTTTTGTAGAATTCTATTGTATGTAGATTGGAATATTATTTGTAAATATAAAAGAATTCTTAATACATTAATTAATTCGTGGTAAAAGAAGCATAAAAACGTTACACATTCGAGAATCAGTACCTAGGTATATACAACTTCATGCTCCAAAAACACCCTACTACCAATTAACACGTTCGGTACCAGCATTCAATTGGAAATTCGTTCATCATGAATCACTTCCTCTGTTATAAACATGCGATAAAGTAATACGTATAATTTTAGACCATTACAAAGTGGACTGTTCTGTTACGTTCTATTAGTTTCAGACTGAATTTCTACGGTCATTTTGCAATTATACAAAATTTAATATATTAGATGAATATATTATTTTTGTAAGTAATTTTTGCGATAACATTTTTTGCGATATGTTTGGAAAATCTTCAATAAGGTCCCTTGTGTTTTAGTTTATTGCATACATGATAGTTAAATCGACTTTTAAATAATTTTAATAAAACTAAATAATGTACGAGTGTATATTGATTTGGTAAAAGAAATTTTCCCGTATATGTATGGACGAGTAAAATATAATAAAATCCCACGCTAAAAATAGAATAGTTACTTAAAACATTTGTCTGAGTAGCAAGGGGTTTAAGCGATGTGTGGGAATATTAGAACGAGATAAGATTATCAAATATCTACACAGATGTTTATACTTGTACATTTTCGTCACTTTCTTCCTGAATGTGCTTGTGGATCTATGAGTTGAAAAGCTATTAAACTGGCAATTTATTATTGATTTATAAAACTTAATATCCTAAAAATTCACCGTCAAAGACTTCAGGACAAACGATTAATATATTCGCATGTGTTTTCATCCTGTGAACGCTAATAAAAACTTGATACACATTTCCTATCTTTTCATCCACAATAAAAAATTTCCCCTTTTTCATCCAAGCTGCCCCTATAAAACCGCCCTCGTGTCTTGCATACTACGCATAGTTGCGCAATGCGTTCCGCTGGCCCTGAACATCACCTACGCATGTGACACAGTACCAAAAGTGTCAAAATAAAAATTTCCATTAACGAAATTCGCTGAAATTCTCCGAAACGAACACATACCTTACATCCAACGCCGTTCGTCCGAGAAGCTACACTCTACCAACATCGCATATGAACAAGTACACACACAAAGCACTGTTGACCAACCGAGTTAGTCCTCCAAGACACGACACTCATTGCTCCGAAAATCCTTCATACGCACATTGATCGATCACAAACGTCGAACATTCACGGACGAACAAAATTATAACATTCGCGGATGAACGAATTAGATCAACTAGGTACCCAAAGGAGCATATCGCGTAAACAACCGTGAAAGAATGACGGCCTAAAACACGAAAGGATTTTTCCGCGGAGGTTCGTGTGGTGGTCGCAGCACGGTTCAGAGAGAACAAGTAACCCGTCGCGATCGTGTTCGGTGTCCGTCCGCGGACTACTGTTGGTCTAGCTGGCAGACACGTGGTGGCTCCGGAACGTCACATCGGGTATCACGTGTGCGACGTTCACCGGGGAACGGTTTGCTCGCGAGCACAGGTAGTATCATGATCGCGGGCAAGCGGTATCTCTCTCTCGGGCTGTCATCGATGATCCGCGCGACTCCGCGTCAGAGCTTCCGACTGGCCAGAAGTACAGACAGAAACGAGACTACGCGTAGTGACGGGTACGCGCGCGCCCGCCGAGTGTGCGTGCGTGCACGTGCGTGTACCAGACGAACAGGACCAAGGGAAAAAAAGGACGGGACGTTGTCGAAGAAGCGTGCGTGCGTGTGCGCGCGAGGGACGCGTGTGCGTGCGCCGGTGAATGTGTGCAGAGAAGCGTATCCTCCTGTCGAGCATGAAGCGGACGAGAGCGTCGAGCTGTCAGCGCACCCCACCCCACATCCTCTCTCTCCCCTCGACAACCAACCCCTCCTACTCCAACGAACCCCACTCCCGTCATGGAGCTTTCCCGAGGCTATCCCCACCAACCCTCGCACCCTCGCTTAGTCCAACGCCCCGTGCAACCCTCCAACGTTGTCGGAACGACGTCGAAGAAAACCGAACGAAACGGGAAACCAGCTACGAACACGCTGGCAATTTTTACGCCATCCGATACTATACTTTCCAACCTGTGTATCATTACGACAGGGAAACTCGCTGCTTTTGTCGCACGATTTTCAAGTCTCGGGGTGGCTTTCTTCGGAGATGGACCTTGGCTTTGGGTTACAATCCAGATTCGAAGAAATTTCCTTTCGACTAAATTTAAGGGTGAATTGTTCCGATTGTACCCACAGACTATCTGATTTTTCTTTCATTTTTACATAGGTTAGAGCAATGGAGTCGATCGATAAAACCTGTTCCTATTAAGCGAATTCCCTATTAACTTACTCAGACCCAAGTTCCGAAAAGAATGTATAACTCATTCAGACAAAGTTCATAGAATATATCTGAGAATTTTGATACTAAACCCAGCACATATTTGGTAACCCAGGTAACCAAACTGCGCACCGCAAAAACGAAGAAAGCCACAAATATATTTTCGTTTCAGAAATGACTCAAAGTAGTCGTCCTTGAGAATATGTGTTTTTTCGTCACCGTTTAGCGGTCACGGTACGAAAATTTCCGTGACGCCTGGATTCGCACTTCCTCCTCCCCGCTCGCGGTCTGCTCGCCAGGGAAAAATAAAACAAAAGGAGATTCGAGCTACAAATTTTCCGTTTTCCTCGGTGATTTACAACTTTCGTGAACAATTACGTGGACCGCGTCCATCGTGTTCCACCGACGTGGTTCCTCGTCAGCGAGCCGACATTTTATCATGATTATGAGGGGTGGGTTTTGGTCACGCTTCGATGCGGCGAGGGTGGACACGAACGAAGTCGAAAGCGAAGTAGAAGGGCGAAAAAGGGCAGTGGAGACGTTGTTTTAGAGGGGGAATGGTCGGTGGTAGCCACGAGGTAAGCGAGAGTTATGATCCATCTACGTCGTTGCAAGCGCGAAAGGACCCAGGGTATGCTTTTCCGGCATCCGTAACTACGCGTTTCTTCCATATACTCTATTTTCCATTTGTTTTGCGTTTTGTTTCCTTTCCGTTCGTCCTTTGTTTTCTGTCGTTCGTTTCGCGACCGAACTAAATTATTAGATCACATAAGTCCGCGTCATCGAACCATGAACTACCCTTCGCACTACCAGTTCGGCCGTATCAGGTTAATAATCGAACAAGCACAACTATAAATTTAATTATTCGATGAAGAGAAATATGACACAATGCAGTATTCTCTGTGTTATCTGAACTCTGCACTGTACATACTAAATGGATCATACTACTAAAATGAATCAGAAAAAATAACGTCTTAGAGAATAAAACGAACACAGATAAAAATGAAACGAAGAAAATAGTAGCTTATTGTTGAAAGCACAGTTCCTGTTCCGCTGTCCCCGATTTCCTGTTCACCCCCACTATCAAACTGTGACCAAAAGCCACCCCATCAGCAGAGAGAACATCAGTCGGCAGTTGGAGGGTTGGTTCGCGACTCAGCTTATGAAAAGCCATCGTCTGGGAACGAATGTGTGCACACGTGTCCGCTATTGCGTGAGCATGTGTGCGTAAAGCAAACCGTGGATCCAAGAAACTTGTCCCAGGAGACGATTGAACGGTCCGCCATTGGCGGAACAACCGGAGGCTGACCTTTGGGGAAGCGAATAAACGAAGGGTTCTGATTACCGCCGAAACGGATCCCATTGTCCTTGCGAACGAAGGGTCCGTAGCTTCTTTGTCGTGAAATTTGCCGCGAGCATATTGACTCGATCGCACAAATATCGCGCCGTTACGTTTTTTTGTCCCCGCTTCTTCTCGCCTCCCTTCAAGATTGAGGAAGACGGTGCCCGCAGTACACGAGTTTATTGCTCGCGACTCCGACATTTGTTCTCTTATCGCTCGTTCCCATCGCGCTCTCGTTTGTACATCAGTTAATGCAAGACATTGCGTGGGAGAGATACATCGCTGAGGACAAAAAATTGATTCGGTCTTTTGTGTCGACGGCGAGATTCTGGGAAGATTCGCGTATTCGAACTTTGGGTTAAGTTTGAGTAAACTGACTGTTTAGTTAGAGATACACTAGCAAACTATTTACGCTGAATTCTTTGGTCTCCAAAGATGACTCAACATTTGATTTAGTTCAACAATTTTAATATGTATTTTTCAATTAAATACTCTTATATATAACATAGTGTATCACTGAATCTACAGTGTTATGTATAAATACCTAAATTGATAGCTCTACTGGTGGTCAAAATAATACATTCACTTTTAGCTAGCATACTGTAATAGGTAATAATTTGTGCCCTTAACACTATCACATGGAAATGTTTGATACTAGTATAAATTCTTTTAGTGAAAAGAAACTTCAATTGTCCCAAGTAAGTTTCGTTGTTCTGGATTCAGGATAAAGAAAGATCGGTAGCAGTTGTCGAAAGAAGGGTAGTCGTCACCAGACGGCAAGCACATCGCTGTAATTCGAGCCATGCAATTTTTCTCCTTCCGCGGCATATTTTTGAACAGCCGTTCCTCGGCGAGGGATCGTAGTTGGGCGTTCTCCCGGAACATCGTCGTATCGAAACGATCGAGGCAATCAGGAGGAACGGTCGATGCGCGTTCGAACGAACAGACCGGCTGACTCGTTGTTGCGTTGCTGGTCAGCAGGCAGGATATCATCTACCGATCCTCTTCTCGTTTCTTTCGTGCAGGAGGGGGCGGCCATAGGGCAGCATATAATTATCGGGACCGTAATGGCGGTCATAAATCATAGGCGCTTCTCTCCAGCGAGGCCGGTTCGTTTCTTTCTTCCCTGGTCGGGGCCGCGGTTCTGCCCACGGCTACAGAATGAATACGGATGAGAAATCGGCCGAGTCGATTGGATAGAGTCATCACTCCGTCGGTCCTGGACAAGCGGACCAACTCCATTTTCTTTGGAAACGCGGCTTCACGCTTCTCCAGACCTTCCTTCGGGTGGCGCACATTCCTCTTCCAACCCTCTTCGCTTCGGTTTACATTGGTGGGGTTAATTCTGAGGATACTGCTTGCTGTACTCGTACAAAGTCGATGTAGATAGCGCTGGTATATTATTACGAGGAGGTATTGAATGATAGAGGTATTATTTCGTTGCAAAAATCTCGCTCTACTATTTTCTCAATTGCTTGCGCGAGGATTTAACCAGTCTTAGCGGCTCTATCAATCACTTTATAAACTGGATTTAAAGACAATGGATTGAGCATTCAAAGTACATATTACATATACACATATGTGGTATTGTAACATAAAGAATTCGATCACTACCACATGAGTGCATAATTAATCGAGTATTGCAAAAGATGTATTGTACCTAACACAAACATTTTTATCTGTCAACGGCAGATCGCGAGCGATAAAAACAATTTCGAGGAAAGGAAAACACGCGAAACTCTCGGAAGATAAAGTATTCGTACAACCGTGAAAATTCCTACTCCCGTCCGTCGTACAATGGCGGTCGTAAATATCAGAGCGGGAGACTGGTAGTTCCTTGGTTGCTCCCAGAGGGCCACTTATTACGCTGATTCCCTCGCAAGCCACTACAATCATCTAAGTATTTCTTAACGACTACGATCGAATCAAATTGACTGTAGTAATGACAGAGCGTCGCGTGGATCACGAACGATGGGAAGCTCAACATTATTATCCAAGATTACAAAGATGTTTCAGCGGTTCACTTGCGCAGGTACTCCCAAATGCATGCACCCTTTCATTAACCATAAGGATAGGAGGACGCTTTGTATTTGATTTTGTAGGAATCTCGGGTGAACTTCTCTTCTGCAGAGATCCTTCATTATATCAGTATGCGAAAGGTTAGGGTTGTTTCAACTATACTTTTGATTAACACTTTGAGACACAAGATTACAGATGTATTTCTCGTGAGGTGAATCGTGAACAGCATCCGTGTTACGATTATGAGGTTGAGGTACGATAGGCTATGTAAAATTATTCTGGTTATGAAGTGTTAATCGAGAGTTTAATAATTTGATACTCTGATAAAATTATTACTTGCAGTCAGAATTCATACGTATGTTCCAGACCTATTTCTATCCACGTGAGCATGCTTGATAGCTCATATACAACCTGTTAATTTAAATCATGTTAATCATTATCGATTGCTGGTTGTCGATCAGATTCTTCACTTCATGATATACTGAACTGGCTTGTATCGTTATTATAACGTTATTAACGGACGACCATTTATCATTATTCACTTGATACAATAAAAATAAAATTTTGTATAAACGATTCATCCTGGAAGTCTCTTCGAAAAGATAATTTACTGCAATTTAATTGTCTGCTATCAATATCAAGTACACTCCGATGCAACGTACACTTTCTCTATCTTTTTTTTTAATATCTGAACTTCAGTATTCTTAGACTTCTCCAGACTTCTTAGACGTTAGAATACATACATTTTCGAATTCTTACTTTTTCAAATTCTTGTACGACAGAGTTTCTACACTTCCAAATTAGTAGATTCTCCAGATTTGTAGATCTCCGAATCTCTATGTCCTAAATCTCTATATGACCACGATTAGAAGCTATTCTCACATTTTCAAATGCCTAAAAGTCGGTAGAAATGAAGGAGTGACAGACGAACGGTTGCCATATTTTCCCTACGGAAGCCAGATTTGCTCTCGACTGTACTCGGTAAAAATCACTTTCCCGCTCTACCGTACTCGATCTTCTTAACTGATCATCTTAATCATACGCTCTCGGTCTTTAGTCTCGGTTTCATGCTCACCTATTCAATCGCCGGAATTCATTATATCCAAAAAAGCAATCCCGTTGAAAAGTTCTGGAGATTAAAAAGGTAGGCAAAAGCGAGGAGAGAGAAAAAAGAAAGAAGTAAAACTCGGTTGGAGCGATAACGACGGAGAGGTGGCACGTGGTCCGAGCGCGCGCGCTATCCACCTGGTGGGTTCTCATGAATCCTCCGCCATTCCTCCGCGCATCCTGTTCTCCGCACGGCGAAGCTTACACGTGTAACATCGTTTTACGCGTTGCTTCTGTGTGCACCACAGCACGCCAGCCGGGTCGTCTGGTTGGTTATGCAAATCAGCGTCGCGTATATATTCACGCGTACGCGCGCGGCGAAACATCGTGACCGATGCTCGACTCGCGAGCAGAGACCGCTTCGTCGATTTATTATTGCAAAACCGACCGAGCGTGACGTAACGGCGTGTTAATGTCCGCGCGATGTCTCAATAGGCGAAGGAGGAGCCCCGCGATCTTAATTTCATCCGGAGAACACCGCAAATAAGCGCGGAAAGACCGAAGTGGGGGATGGGGTTTTTTAAGAGGTCGTAATTTATGGCCAGCCGGGGGATGTTTGTTCCGTTTGTTCGCGCGTCCCCGCAAAAATATTTCACCCGGTTGTAACGACCGTAACGAGTGATGCTCCTCGCGAATCCGACCCGCTTTTTACACGATCCAAGCCCTCTGCTCTGCCATGCTCTTTTCACTCTTCGACGATTCGTTTTGTATTAGCAGGTAGTCACAGCACTTTTAGAGTTATACTTTTTGTCTATGTACTCTTGATATTTTAGATCATCCAAACTTTATCGATCCAAAGCTAGAACTAGTCAACTATCGATTTCAGGTCTTACATGTTCTATCACAAAATTTTGTTGCCATGTATACGTGCGTAATATTTTTCTACTTTACCCTAAATTTGAAAGTAGGTAAATCTTCCAATCTGGAAATCATGAATTAGAGAGTCCTAAGAATGACGCTAATCGGAGACATTTAGCGGCTTGATTTCAGGAAACAGCGAGTCGAAAAGAGAAAAGGTAGAAGAACGTGAAGGAGAATCGTCCTTGACAATCGGTTATTGTTCACCGCGATGCAATTAGCGCGGCATAAATCAAGCGGATAACGAGACACGGCGCCCTGAAGGCGTCTCACGCGGTCCTCGGCTGTTCGAGGAAAAGACGAAGAGAAACGGAGGCCAAGCGTGGAAGAAGAGAGGCCACGTCGTCGCTTACGGGGGCGGTTGCCGTTCCGTTCGCCAACTACGCGACGCGACGTTCCTTCGCCAGAACTTCCAACGACGGAGGACCAATTCTCCCTCCGTGTCTCTCATCGTCTCGTTCTTCTTCTCCGTTCGCTGCCAGTTGCCTGAACACCGAAGATCTTGCCAGACAACCCACGCGCCATCCATCTTGCCGCGCGCTGCCCACCGAAATAACTCGAATTTAAGAAGCTCGCCACCGAAAACAATACCTGCGAGGCTTTTCTTGTCTCGCGTAGGTACTGCTTTTTTCAAACCAATTCAAACTTCAATGCTATCTTGTTTTAAAGAAACTTAATACCCGTAGCCACCAAGTGAAAACTGTGTAGGACGACATGCTATATCTGTGGATCGCTTGAGTCTCTAGTTTGGACTTTCATGAAACAGCAGTAAATTGTTTGAAAAATTCTGATGAACATAATGAAGTGAATTTAATAAAATAAACTGTTTGAATTTATATACGTTTGAAATTCATTGTGGAATTTTTTGGAATTAATTATAAAATGCAAAGTATGTAAAAATTGTAACAAAATGACCACATGCATCCATTAAAATTTTAATAAGAATATATTGGTTCGTATACTAGTGGTTTCCTTACTGTTATTAATTAAAATCTTCTTCAAATGAAACACTACCTCACCAACAAGCTCGAAACCAGTCCACGAATTTTTCAGTAACAAATTGCGAAACTGCGAGCAAAATTCCATCGTTCACCGAAACCCCAATTTCCGTAAAAATTTCATCGCGGAGCAATTTTCGTGCTAACGTAATATCAATGTCGGGAAAAAAGAGGAGTTTTTCGTTGGGAAAATCGTAGAAAGCGGTTCGTTAAAGCGTTTCGTCGTAAATCCAAAGTGATTTGTCCCGCGTAGCTCTGAAAGAGGGCAGAGAGGAGGAGGAGAATACTCAGGCGGTTCGGGCGAGTACATTTTTATTTCGGGAATGAGCGAAGCATGCAACGTGGCCCGGAATCTCTCTTGTTATTTCTCGTACTTTCCATCGCGATAAATCAAGCGGCGTCGACGGAAGGGCCGAGGAAGAGAGACCGACAGAAGAGGACGAACATCGTTGGCAGACGGAAAACCAAGGCGAACCGTGCCACGCAGGAAGTCGGAGCTCGTTCGATAATTTATCGAAGCTGCCCGCGAAATTATAGAGGCCACGTTTTTGCTGTCTGATTTTCGAACATCGCGGTTTTAACCGCTTTTTAAACGCGCATAAATTTCATCGCGATTCCGTTAAACGGAGCACGACGATAAATATGGGACAATGAGGGAGGGAAATTGCCCCGAAACGAGCCTTTAATGGGTCAATGGGACTAGTCGATATTTGTTCATGCTAATGGAACAATTTTCCCTTTTCACTGCTGTTATCAGAAAATTTTGCAAAAATCACTGATATGGGAGATCTCTGTATTAATTGCAAATAATTTGACGAGTTGGAAAGTACTTTGCCATTTGTGTTTGATTGTGAGAAATCAAATTGTAAATTACAAAACTGAAACAAAGTCTCCTCTATTAATTACAAAATTTAAATATTTACTATTCCTTCCTCCCTTCCACCGAAGTAATACCATAAGTAAAATTGAAGAAAGTGTTTGCTGATGACTGATCACTCTGTGTGCCTAATTCTGAGAGTAACCATGAAATTGGTGTATTTAGTATGATGAACTGAAGAACTGGTTTGCAGTGACCAGTCTTCCTTTTACAAGTCCATGAATTTTCTTGAACGTGACAATGCGAATCGTTAAAGGGAGACGCGCTCGTAGAGGGGTTGGAAAGTATGAATAAATTGACGGTGAGTTTAAAGGGTAGGTAGACGAAGGGAGGCTGTGATAGAAAACGTTGGTCAAATTTGCTCGCGTCCTGCAGAAAGCTGCATAAATTTTCAGCAGCGCATTTGATCGGGGAAATCGAAAATCTCTATAACAAATATTGACTCTGTCTACGCTCGCACGAATTCGTTGGTCAAACTGAAATTAACCAACACGATATCGACGCAATTCACTTGAATATGCATTGAAAAATGATTGATAATTGTAAAATATTATTCGGATAGAGATGTTCACTGGAATACCAAATTTTCGTTCTTAATATTATTCGAATATTATCGTAATTTTATATTTTTATTTTTATGTTCGATTTTATTGATAACAAATTGAGTACTAATACAAATATAAGGCTTTTTAATACAAAATAAAAGTGCTATCAAGCTTCTTATATGGCGGCCATTTTCACTGCGGTAGCCTTCACTCCTTGGCGATCAGAAAATTAAATTTGACTTTTTATATTTTCCAAGCAATTTCATCATGAAATAGAAAACATGATTAAACAATAGAGATCCTAAAGTATTCCAACATAGTTGAATATTTCAGACACCTAATATAATACTTTGCAACGTTTCTGTAAATTTTGGATTTATTTCCAACTGTAAAACTTGACAGGGGATCTACTTCGACGAGAAACTTAGCATAATTGCTTCCCCATAATTATACATCCCAGCACGTTTCTGTTCCCGTTAAAAAAAGGTGCAAACAGTTTCTTTCCCCGGTTTGATTCGGAGAAAGCTCACAGCACGACGTCTCACGAGGAACAAATTCAGGATCGTGCTTTCCCGCGCGCAGGAGTCACGTTTTCATATCTCGACCTTGAATACGAGTGGTTGCGAACGGAAATGAGCGTGGAAGGAAGCGAGAGAAAAAAAAAGGTCGAGACACCTCTGAGCGGAGCAGATCTTTCTCTCTTCCTTCAACGATCGTGGTGTCTCGTCCTTTGTAGCGGACGGTCTCGTGTCCTGGGGAAATCGGGGAAAGTTTGCGCAAGAGCGTGCGAGCGGGCCATTGTGGGCCGAAGGGAGCGAAAAAAGAAAGTTAAAACCTCGTGAGAGCATTGTTGGTTGCGACACCGGCGAGCTATTCCTTCAACCCTCCCCACTTTTCTCTCCTTTTTCACCGAACCGACGAGACCTCGCGTATAATATCAAAATTTATGGCAGCGACCGCTCTAGGGCCTTGCGTTAGCTATGGTCGGGTCTAGCTTCTTCTCTTCAGCACCTTCTTCTATTACGTCTTCGGCGTCCTTTCGACTATCGGAATTCCTAAAGTATCGCTTCTGAGTGTTACCGAATTTTTTGCGGGTTACATTCCTGCACTTTTAAGTTACTCTTTTACATTTCTGCAAGTTACCAAACTAGTACCGCTATGCATGTGTACTATTTAACTTCAATTTGTCGCGGATCAGACCTTTCTTCACGTGCAGAACAGACGACAATTAAAATTAGCGATCGGTGGACATTTTATTTTAGATTTCGTTCTATGTAAGAACAAGTACACTGATCGCCACTGTCTACCCTATGTATTAAGTTATCAAGATTCTTGATTTTCCGTTAGAACACCTGCTCATCTTTCCAGTAATTTATTTTCGTTCTTCGAACAATGACTTCTCGGTCTGCCATTGTACGCCTCATTTACGAAAGAGACACTCTCTGGTGCTTTCTCGTTTCTCATCTTGTCAGATTCTCGGCCACGCACAATTTCTTCTAGTTCTCTCGTGTACAAGGAAAATCAGACTGTTTTAGAGTTAATTTGATGGCGTTAATCGTTTGCAAAGTTATCAATTACATTTAAAATTATACAACACTAAAGTGCAGAGTATATTTTTTATGGTATTATTATTACTTTGAAATGAAGCATTTAAGTCAATATTATATAGTGGGTCTTCCTTCATAAATTATTTGGGTGGATCAAAATGAAACACCTAATAACACAAATAAGTAATAGACAAATAACAGAAATTCAATTCAGTGTCCTAACATGTTTATCAAAACGCCCCAAATAATTTCGAATCCCGAAATTAAAACGAAGGAATCCAGAAGTCAGACTGAATAAAAAGCGAATACGTTGTAGGAAAACCGAGTAAAGTTCCGAGAAATCTTCGGATCCTTTGCCGAAGACGTGGGTATCGATGTTATTAATAACGGAGTCATGAGAACTGGCGCACATGCGGGACAGTTTGCGTGCCAAGGTAATCAGTATAATGATCAGTGGTCGAATTGACGTATCGTCGAGATAATATATATGACGGTGCATGGCGGCAGATGCGTTGCACGACGTGACGTGGTCTAACGCGTCATTGATAGCCCTCCGTGCCTTCTATTTCCCCTTGATCGCTACTCCATCTCTCCGTCTCTCTCTCTTTCTCTCGTAACCTCTGTTTCGCTCGGTTTCCCCCTCTCGCGAGACACCCTCCATCAAATTTTCCTGTCACCCCTCCCTACCGAACGTTCCCTTCATTTCCTGCCGAGGCAACCCTCCCCCATCCCCTCGTTCGTTGCCGGTCCGTCACGAACGGAAGGAACGTAATGCGAACGAGGGGAGCCTCAGCCAACCAGCATCGTGGCCTTTCAACCTAAGAATTCTGCGAGAGCCGCGCCCAGACTCCTCGTTTTCCACAAAAATACACTGGCATGGCGCTTTTTTGCCTTTTCGAAATGGGAGACGAGCAGAAACATCTCGCTGTAACGTCTTCGACAATGCCGAACGCTTGCATTCTACTCTTTTTTGGTTAGATAATAGGCAAATGGGGTTGAAATACAATGCAGTCTCTTTGATACTTTTTCTACAGTGAAGTATACTTCTCACGAGACCAATTGGGATTTGCTAGGATAATTAATTTGATAACTAAAAATTGAAGTATACGATTGTTCGATGTCTTCTGCTAGGATTTCTTCGTTGAGAGCAACCTTGAAATTGTTCTTAACTCCGGTTAGAATTTCTTTGACACAAGAGGTTGACGTAACAGCTCGATTACCAGTTTGGCAAAAAAGATGTGAACTGGTTAACCAAAGTTTTTACACACTGTTACAAACTATTACAAAATAATTCCGAAAGTACTATTCCTACTATATTGCAATATAGACTGACTGTCTGAACTGTCAGACTGGCTGTCAAGTTCAGATTGACACCGAAGAAGGAGTCCGATTTCTGAACATGTACTAATTTCAGGTGCAAAATGACGACTCTTAGACACCTCTTGATTAGTCGCATCGAACCAATTGTTGACTGAGAGTCATATGTTGGAACAAGTGGTGAGAGTCACCTCACAAAAGGGTAAAATCGAACAGCGAGAGAACGGTGAGCGCAAAGGGTGAAGCTCGGAGACGGATGAACGCGGGCATCTTTTGGCGCGAAGCAGGCTGGCGATCGTCGGATTTCTCCGAGCGGGTAATTATCGGCATTTAATCAAAACGAGCGGCCATTAAAGTATCTAGGTAAGCGATCTAAGCGAGCAAACGGACAAACGAGCCGGTGGAATGCTTCTCGGGAAGCGTTCCACGCGCACCGGCGGCGCGGTGGTCGAAAGCTGTCCCCCTTCGGCATCCGATCGGCACGTCGATGAAATTTGTTGACGCGGCCGGAAGAAAAACGGGATTGTGACGCGTTGTTCGCTCAACGACTGACCGTAGCCGGAGCTGAACCACGCCAGGGCAAGAACAGTCACGAACGAATTGCACGGCTAACACTGGAATCCCGCTTTTTGCTGGAACCCCACCGTCCGACCTGGAATCCGCCGCACGCCGAACAATTACAATTAAGAGCGATTAGCGAATTACCGAATGTCCAACGGCACGCGGCCCCGCGCCGCCTTCTCCAATCCGTGACGCCTTGACTTTTCTACGAAATCGTAATTCCTTGCTCTCGACAAATCTACGGCACCGAGTATGGTATGCTTCGCGAGAAAAAATGCCGATTTAGGGCAACGATGGACTGATCGACCGCCCGTGCAAGAATTTACTCTACTAGATCTTTGGATCTATTCCGAGCTTTCTTACTCTTCCCAAAGGATAACTTCTGAGATGGTTTTTTAGTAACATCGACAAAAAATAACCATTCGCATATTAGGTTTTTCCACTTAATCTAATATCAGGAACTAAAAATTTATATTCAAACACTTAGCACCTCCCAACTCCCCTTCAATTTTTTCCCTTTATGAATTCATAAAGTGTTAATTTACCGATATAAATAAAATAGATTCTGTTAATCCTTCTGCCTAAACTAGAAAAATAAACGCAATGATCCTGCTTAGCCGATGGAGAGACATGACGGTAATTCCACATCGTCGATGACGAAAGCGCGAACGAGTTTGCACCAAGCGGTATAGCAGAGGCGATTAATCTCTGTTGCTCTCGGAGAGACTTCGATTCCCGGTTAGCGGCGCAATTTATTCGTTCTTCGATTCGTTGAACCCGAATCTCGATCGTTTATTTTTGCGAGTGTGGCTTTCGATTTCATCGAGTCGAACGCGGCGTTGCGCGGCATGTTGCGTCGCGACGTGCCGGAAGAGGCGCAGAGGCAAAACAAAAACGGAGGAAGAGAGAATAAAAAATGGAAAAATCGGATAACTTCGTCGACGTTCGAACGTTTCATCGATACACTAGGGAATTTTGATGAATAAGCAGGCGTTCGGTAACGAATTTTGGCGGGATCATTGATCAACCGTTACGGGGTGTATCGTAATGTGACATCCGAAGCGTGTCGCGCGTTTCCAACACGGCGTTAATTTAAACGTCACGTTATCTCTTGCCGCGTTTTATCATAACGATCGTTCGACAGCGGTTGACATTTACACCGAATTCGTATCGCTTCCTTGACGACGTTCGGAGATTGACCGACTCGCGTTTAAACTCTGCTGAATTACTCGGTCATACGTTGTGTGCTATATGTTTGCTTCTCTAATTAAATTACTGAAGCATCGGTCAAATTTTATTGCAAACGAATCTTCAAATATTTGAGACTTCAAATGTATCATAACACGACTAAAGACGTGACAAAAGTATTATAACTCTGCATTCGCTAGAAAGTGTTATGCAATTTGTTCGAGAAAACTGAAGACCGTAAATTTAGTTGCAGAGCTAATAGTTGACACTTTCAGTAAAACTAGAGGATCTGTAAATTGCGAACAAGCGTTTATCACAGAATTAACCGAATTTTCCCCGCATCGATCAAGGCGTAGAACGACTTCTAGGAGCATAATTTGCTGTAAAGTGTCCATGAAATGTGCGCGACCACGGTGTTCAAAGGTCTAAAATTTGTCGCTTTAGCATCTAGCGCAAAAAAGAGTAAAGCTTCAATCATCGGGAAGCACGAGGTTTCGCTAGCCGAACTTCATAGCAGCGGATTACGGCGTTACGGCGATAAATTTTGCTCGGTGACCAGCTAAAATTAATTAGTTTCCCGGCGAATCAGGACCACGAATTATAATTAGCGAGACGCGCGACGCTCATTGTTGTCGCGAGCGTGGAATTCCTCGTCCGCGATTGTTCGTGTCGGGCGCGCTTCTACGAAAAGGTCAGCCTGCAAATCCGAAGCACGTTATTACTTTTTCACGAATCGATGATCGTTGAAATTCGAGCGAGGAGCAACCGTGGAATTTCAGCGAGCATTTTTCCGTCCGTGACCACACAGGTATCAGCATTCCTGTCGCGATAATTCATAAGAAACCGGCTACCTGATCCTTTAGCAACTTTCTTACGGTTATCGCGATCATTCTGCCCGATATCTCGAGCGGCGAGCTCCGAGAGAACCGGTCGGACGCTTCTTCAAATCTTATTTCCCGCGTGCACGTGACGAGCCAGTCAATTTTCGTAAATCAGTCGACGCGCTGCGCCCGCCCGAAATCGACCGTGTGTGCCAAACTTTACGCCGCTCACCATCGAGGAACACGCCATGACGTCCAGAACCAGAGCCAAGCAAAAACAAAGAACACCCACGCAACGCACACTCGCTGAAAACGAGAATCATCAGACCGAACCTAACTTAACTTTCTACTACAACTTGGAAGAGAATTCTCCATGGTGGCTTTGTTCCTTAAATTGCATACGACCATATCTTTTTTCCATAGCAATTTATAATCTGCCGTTAATTGCTCCCAAGCACATAAACGTCGATTTCTGCACGCAAATTGAACGTGCTAAGAATTTTAACGGAACGTAACGCGTTACAAATTTTGTTAACATGCCTCGCATCGCTATTGCATGTGGAAATCTTTATATATTCTCGATGGACGCATATAATTCAATGAATGCATACACTATCGCTCATGAATATCTACCCATCTTTAATATTGCAATGCTAATCCAAAACGCTCCATATTCATGTATCCACTCCATACAATGGTATTTAAAATATTCATCGAATGTTTCATTTTTAATAATTGTGCATAATGAGTTACGCGAATTTGTATGCCAGGGATTATTACTGATATACGCTGAGAAAATGCCTAGCAACATAATCGCGTTTGTGCTTGCTTATTTCACAATTCTGTTAATTATCTGACTCTAGTAGCTTATGGTGTGGAGAGTCCCTCACATTTTTCTTTTTTAAGTAAAAACTGTAGTTATGATACTTCTAACGAGTGTTACACTCCATTTATGTTACTTCTCGTTTGCATAAGTTTGGTCAAATAAGTAATACAAAGCGAGTATATGTAATAACATCTATGAATTTGTGACTAAAATCTTGTTTAATATTTTAACTCCTTTCGATTTTGTAATCTTAATGAGCAATTGTTATAGGTTTCTAAGTTAAATAAAAGTGCGTAAATCATATGATTCAAGTGCGAGAAGCACGTTTTATAGACGTCATTACACATACGCGTACTTTATTTAATATTTGACACCTGTTTTTTACAACATAAATGGAATGCTTTGTGTCACGTTCGCACAATTTTAGCCTTATCAAAAGCACATAACGTGTGAAGACAAATGTAGGATCCTAACCCATAATTTTCAAAACTAACGATACCCAATAACGCGATAAAGAAATTTCAACGCGCCACGTCAGACGTTAAATGCACTGTTAGCGAAGCGTGTTGGTTTCATGGCAGCTTTCCATAGGAGACAAGAACAGCTCTATCTTTCTGCGTACGGTTAAAACGGCTCAAGTCCTCGGAATGCGTTTAATAGAATAAAAATATTGCGACTGACTTCTCGAAACAGCGAACGGAGATCTATCGGTATAATCAGAGACTGTGGCCCTGAACTCTCTCGTGGGAGCAGATAAAAATAGTTTCGAGCGATAACGATTGCCGGTTAATTCCGACGTCGACGAGTCGTCGAATATTATTCTAGATATTAGATATTAGATCGACAGGTGAGCTCTGTCGAAGAGCGAAAGATCGAGAAGTGAGAAACGAAGCGGCTCACCTCCGTCGCTTCTTTTTCCGTCGCCTCCGTCGGCGAGGTCTCCTCCTGGTTTCCCCCCTGTGCAAGGGGGTAGCTAGGTACCCCTGTAGTTTCAGGGCCGTTGCTGCTACGCTGGCCCCGTTCGTTTCCCCCTCTGCCTGGCTTCTTCCCTGCACCGGGGGCCCTGTCCGTGTCCCGGCGCTGGGCCCCGTCGTGGCTGGTTCTTCCCTCCACGCGGCGGCACCTCCTCGTGCAACCTCGTCGTCTTCTGCGAGTACCGTGCGTGATCCCGACAACTCACCGTCGAATGAAAACGACCCGTCCACCACCAAACAACACGTGTCCTTCGTGCCAAGTTACTCGGCTCCGCGAGTCCAATCACCATCACCCTTCTCTCGATCGAGACACCCGTTTCACCAGGATCCGCCTAGGCGGAACCGACACTTCTCCGCGGACAGGGGCTCTTTCTTTGTGCCTCCGTGTCCACACCGTTCTCTTCGCACTTTGAACGCGACGCGAGCAACGAGAGGATGCTCCACACTGGTGGCTGCCCAAAGCCGTCTGCCGATGAATAACAATAAAAAATAAGCGAGCGATTGCCTTAGCGAGTCACGAACCCGGCCGGGTTCTACGATTGTCTTCCGTGGTCGACGCTTTGTCCGGCGAAGCTCGACGACGGCGAGGGAACATCTGTCGGAGGTATATCCTCCTCGACGTGAAGGCCACGCTAGATCGTCCTCAGGAATAGAAGAACGTCTCTGCCCGTTTTCTGTTAACTACGAATCCATCCGGAGGCTGAACTCAGTCGAGGACGCGGCTCGAAGCGGTCATGTCGCACGTGCACTACGTGGTCGCGGTACGATCTCGAAACGGACACTCGTGAATCGTTCGTCACCGATTGGACCCGTCTCGAGGCGGCATTCCGTCGACGATCGGGACGACGCGGCTCGGCTGCGACGATTGCGTTGGCCAGCGTCGAGAAGGCCGCGCGTTCCTCGATTTTCATGGAAAACCGCGGGCCCGAATGCGACGAGGAGCGTGGTGTGTGTCTTCTAGCGGGAGATGCGACCACTCTGATCCGCGGATTCCGGCCGCTCGGTTTCGCAGCCTCCGACCGGCGACGTCGGCGGCGGCGGCGGCGACGGCGGCGGGACCAGAGCGCCGCGACGCGAGGCGCCCTGTGCACATGCGTTAAGCTTTTCTCTCTCTCTCCGTTCCTCGATCCACTGTCGCCTCCTTTTGTCTCTGTCCTCTCGCTTCCTCTTCTGACGCCCCCGTGATCCAACGCCGCGCCACGGTGGTTGCGTATATTCGGCCCTCCCTACTTTTCGCTCTGTCTCCGCCGTTCTTTCTCCGTCACGCTTTTGTTCCCGCCAGTCTTTCGCTTTGTCCGTTTCTGTCCTCGTCGGGGTTCTCGTCTGGCTCGCTCTCTCGGGACGCTTTGCTCTCCCTCGATTCGTTTGCGAAGGACAGAGGGTTGCACGGAGGAGAAACCCTGTCACGCTGCTTCTTTCAGCGTCAACAAAGGGAGGCGTACGCTCGATAGCGTTTGATCGGACCTATTGGATGCCACGGAGCTTGTGTTGCTCGCTCGCTGTACCAAATGGACGAGTGAAAATAAATTGACGACTCGATGAATGACTCGGCGACGCCTCGAATACTTTCGACATCGACGACTGTATGCTCCGTTTCTGTCGACCGTTCGGAACAATAATTTTCGACTGCTTCCACGTTGGCTTGTTGAATTTCACCATTTAAAATTCTTCGAACAAACTTCGGCGCTATTTTTCTAATAATATGACTGATGTTATAGTTCAAAGTTTTTAAATATTGGTATGTTCATGGATTGAATTTTCAACTTTTTTCTACTATGCACAGATTTGTAGATCTTAAAATAAATGTACTTATTAGCGATTGCTAACCGACTCTTTATTTTATTCTATTAAAAATGAAAAATAAAGTGATTGACCACAACTTTAAAGTTGTATTTTATTAACCATGTACTATGAGGACCTAGTTCTGGAGCCCCAAACGCAGGGAGTAATAGCGTGTCTTTGAAGAGAAACAATATGCTTCTCTACTTTTCGACTATGTACAGTGAAAGAATGAAGTACGTTTATTCTTTGATGCGAAAGTAGAAGCGTGTTGAACAGATGAATCAAATGTATCGAATAATTTATATGAAGCACAAAGGTTAATCGATTAATTGATTTCAATTCATGACCGATATTTCGCACGTACATCAACTCTCATACTCGTTATAAAAGCTATTTATCATTGGGGCTGTAAATTCGAGATTCCAATTTGATGTACCAACTATTTAAAACAAAAATTCAAATCTCATTACTGTACTCATTTATTACAGTATAAAATTTGAATGTAAACAGACATTTTCTGTGATGGCACTGAGCACTGTGGAGGCTATGACCTGTATTACCATTCGCGTGGATTACAAAATCCCAACATCTCCAAATTGAACGCAAAATATGTAGATTTGAAAGGATCCCTGAAATCAACGAGCGCGGAGGTTCTTCCTTGATTGTCCTAAGGGAGAATTTGCTGTAGATGTAAAGCTTGCAAAAGAAGGAACGATAAAAAAGATGGTAGATCGTGCGCGAACGGTCGCACGTGGCTCTCGCGCCACTCGGAAGCGTAGGTAATCGTACGGCGTACGCGAATCGAATTGAATGCGAAGCTGTCGAACCTCGGCGAGACGTGCACGGCCTACGAGCTCGAGGCTCGCGCGGAAAATTGCAGAAAATCCTGAACGCGTCCACGCGTCTCGTTCCGCCGACGGATTCGCTCGTCAATCTTTCAGCGAGCACCGTAAAGCTATCGAGCGACCGGTTACATCGGGACAGAGGCGAATCGTTGCAGCGCCCTCGCCGCGAATAGTGCCCGATATATCTATCTCTAACGCCCCACTGGGCAGGAAATGATATAAATAGGGAACGGCGTGGTCGACGTGCATGCGTGTCGATCGAGAAGATTCACCTGCGTCAAGTTTCACACCAGAGAGAATCGAGCGAACGGTGATCGAGTGGAAAGAGATAATTTCGTACCAGCAGGACCAACGCTTTGCGAGATCTATGCGGACATCGAAGATATATCGCTGACACTAAAACTCGTAGGTGTCTTCGGGTTCGCTCGCGACTTTCGTTCTCCCATGATCTGCGCTAAATTCAAACAGAACCCGGTAACAAGGTAGAAAATAGAGTTCAACTAGCAACGAATCATCGAGCGTAACGTTCAGCCGAGCACCGAGCGTAAAATAGCGAGTATCGTAAGAGGCGATTGTTGCTACAAAGTTATATGGGAAATCCCTGCCTACGAGTTTTCAATTACGATCGAGAACGTGTAGCATCGCGCATCGTACGCGAGAATGAACACTTACCGACTCGCCTGTTTCTCATTCTTTCTTTTTCAACGGGCGTACACGCAGCAGATACATCAAAGCGCTCTTACCTGCAACAGTTAGAAGAATTTGATTAATTAGCGGCGAGCGGTACACCGTGCAACGAGGAAATTAATTACAGAGATATCGCGGATAAGCGGACAGATAACGTTACGCGGAACGCGCTATTAAAGCTGCGTGGCGTTATAAATATTCATCGACAAAAGCAGGCTCCGCGTGTTCGCTGAAATTTTGTCGGCTATTATCGTGCACTCGACCACGCATGCACACGCGTTATGTCACTTACCGCGGCTCTAATTGCCCGTGGAAAACTGAATTCTTATCTTTCTCCGTCTGCTGCGTTAATTGATTGTAATTCGCGTGACTGAACGCGCGGCTACTTGCGAAAACCTATCTCTATACACTAGGACTTCGAGAGTAGGTGATAGGAAATGGATGTCAATTATTCATGTCAAGTATTCATATCGAGTCAGACACGCATTAATGTTCGAATGTTACTCGCACAAAAAGTGTTTCAAGTTCAATATTGATTAACTTTCTTAATTGGAGAAAGAATGTTTATTAAAAGAAATTATTTGTAGATGTTTGCAAATTTTTATACCAACATTGTTACTTAATAGTGGTACAATTGTTATGTAACAATTTTTATGTAACAATTGTACACGTCAAGATTGATTGACGCATTTCAGCACGTAATAAATAAAGCTGATAGGCGAAGCGTGTCAACATGGATCCCCAAAGTCACGGAAATTAACACATTGACGAAGCAATCTAAATTTGATTAGATAGTAACGAATCGTGCGAAATATTTCCACAATTTATTCATAGTTCCAACACTCTTGATTTAAAAAAATCAATTAGTAGTCAACCTCTAAGCATACATTATATCTCCCCAGAAAAAACCATCGAGTGTAAACTATCTTAATAAAACAACCGCAGTAATTCTTAACGATATGTCTGACATATTCGCATGAAAATGAAGCTTCATACCCGTCTGACAGTTAAAGCGTTGAAAGGATCGTTCGAAAGCGGTAAATTTCCAGAAGGCTAGGTTAGGGGAGGAAAAGTAATCGCGGCGCGGATCGCGAGAAATTAACAGGACGGTAAGCTGCGGCAGAACGAGCCGAGCGTGTTAGGTGGCATCGTAGAATCGCAAACTCCGCTTCTGGCAACCGGAAGTTCGTAGAGCAGAGAAAGCGGACAGAGAGGAAAGAGACGAGGAGAAGAAGGCGTCGAGACAGACAACGGGCAGCGGCCGTGAAACAAAGCAGAAGCCGGCTGGCCGTGTAATTGGACTCGCCAGGACTCGATGCTCCCTTTAAGAAGCTGCCACATACACTGCCGCGAATTCTCTTCTTTTTTACCCGTTGCTAATCCAGACTTTTAATCGGTCAGACTACGCGTCGCATTACCGACTCTTTCGGCTAGTCGCTGAAATAAACGGCCGAAGGCGGCTTAGGAATTAATCCACCTCCGCTCAACGTTACGGGAACACCAAATCTGGACCACTTTATTTCTTCGGAAGTTTACACCCTTTGCGATAATTGCTTTGTACTTGGAATTTTTTTTGGTACGCTTGAGAGCAAGTGCCTAAATGTAGTTTGAGGTTCTTGAGAAGTTAAGGTTCCTGTTAGGAACGAAATGTTGGAGTCTATTTATAACATACACTGTGTGGTCCACAATGTTTCGTCTACTATTTTTAATACATTTGGTCCATGCGGTTTGGCCTATACTTGGTCCACAATTTATGATGTATGTACACAATGTAGAATATAGAGCAAGCTTTGTACAGTGTTTTGCTGATGAACTCAAGATGCAGACAAAAATTTTTGAACACTTTAGGTATAGAATTAGTACAGCATGAACATAGAATTTTCTAACCTATTCTCTGTATACGAACATTTCATCTTAACAATGAAACTATATTAACAAACTATTCATCAATTCATCCAATTATTATATTCAATAAACAATCTTTTGTTTAATGCTTCTTAGCCAAGAATTATTCTCCACAATAAATATATCTGTCCACAATAATAAAAGTACCTCAGAGAAATAAAACGAACACAAAATCCAGATGATTCGAAATTCATCGTTACAAGTGGAGAAATGAAGAGTGTGGCAAATGGCGTCGCTAAGCCAGTGACCGTCAAAACGGCAGCTGATCGTTCATTCGTCGAGTTGGTCGAAGCTGAAGAGAGAGCAGAGGGCCAACGAGCTTAGCCTGATCGCGCACTCACACCAAAGCGGACCCTCGGGCAATCAGCGACCTCTTCCTCCTACTTCTTCGAAGGCCGGTCGTATCTCACGATCGTAGATACACGTTCGGTAGTGGTCTGCAAATGGTCGATGTTTGCGTGAGCGTGGAGCGTGTGCCACCAGGGCTACGTGACCTAGTTTGCCGATGAAGCGCGTGATATTCGCGTCAATTGCAACGTGGGCCTCGCGTTTCTTTTCATCCTGTGGTCATTTTTTTTGCCTCGTTTATTTCTTGGGAATATTCGGTATATTGAGCTTTGTACTACGAGGGGAAAGAAAAGGAAGGGGAAGATTACTACTAGGTTTTTGTTAGGATAGCAAAGGCCCCGTCGCGAACAAACGGTTTAGAAATTTTAGGAGTTGAAAATCTAGAAATTTGAGGATCTAAAAATCAGCTAAATAATGTATAATGTTAGAGATTTGTATATGTAGGATTGGAGTAAGTGTACAAATTCGGAAGAACAAAACCCGCGAAACTATCTCTGACCGAATCGAATCGTTGAACGAGGAGTAATAGGAAAGCAAACCCCCGCAGTTAGGATGAACGATTCGAAGCGGTATCGCTGAAATGGAAGCTACATGGAAGAAGTCCGCAGAGGGCAGCCGCGGTCTGTCGAGTCGGAAACCGGAAGAGCAAGAGGTTCGCGAAGGAGACACCGGCAAAGGAGTCGTGAGTCGTTTGCCGGCTCATCGGTGGACGTGTTTCCCCGCGAATCGTTGCGATGGTCGTCGTCGTGGTGGTTGTTAGAAGGGAGGAGAATTTCAACCCCGACAGAAACGAGCTCTCTGCGGGAGTAGTAGCCGATGGAGGCGAAGCCAGAGAACTTTCGGTCGGAAAGCGTGACGGGGGATGGAAGGAAGGGTGGCATGCCACGAAGAGAACGCGAAGGAAGCGGAGAAGGGCGAGGGGGAGGATAGCGGAGGGAAGAGAAACGTCGAGCAACGGCGTGGCTAAGGGGGTGCGAGGGGATGAGCCAGAGTTAGAGCGATGGCAGAGTATTGATTTAGTGGGTTTCACCGTCTCCTTCTATTTGTCTCTCTCGTTCTACATCTCCGCGTCTCCGGGCGTCTCTCTACGCTCGGGCTTGCGAGGGCGCATCGGCTTCTGCTTGTGTTTCAGGGCTTCGATTTCTTGGCTTTCCGCCTCCTCCGCCACACGAGACCACCCTACCTCCTTTTTTACACCCTCCCCGCGAGCCGTCCGTCCAGGAAAACGCTCGCTTTTCGAATGGAAATTGCTCGAACGGAACCGAGCCGAATAACAAAACTCGTGTGCCGGTTCTTCTTTTTTTCGCGGCGTCGATGTTGTCTGTACGCTTCAGGGCGTTTTAGCGCGACGGGAATGCGGATACGCCAGAGCTTGAAATTATTGGGCGAGATACGGGATGCTTGAAAGCTTCGTGACAATTTAATGCTATCTTCTACCGCGGGTCCTTTCGAAGATCTCCATTTCTTTGGAGCTTTACGAGATGCGCTTCTAGTATACCACGGAGAGGCATCATTTAATCTTACAGCACATTCGACTGTCAGAATGAAGAGTTGTCCGAATAAATAATCTTAAATATAGTTAAATAATCTTCATATATAGCAACTGTTATAAATGATTGACAGATCGCCTCTAAAAAAAGCAACGAATAAGCATAATGTCCTAATAACATTACATGAATAAGTAATAAAAATAACAATGTAAGTATAACTTTATTTTACAGTGTCAACCTTCCTCTAAATCTCGACATTCATATACCTAAATTTCTTCTAAAAATCAAAATGCATGTACACCCGTATACAAAGAACTATCTTTAAACTTTATTAAGTATTCTATTAGTAAATTTAAAAAGAAAGGCCATAAAATAAAAACAATATGTTATACGATTTATTATAATAAATGAAATAAGGAGTGTTTTGTACAACATGAACGAATATATATATTTAAAGAAAAAGAATCAATAATTCATGAATTAACCCATAGTTACGAGCACATTTCGTGTTTTACATTTTTTAACATTCCTTATGCAAACGGTACAGTAACAGTGTCGAGCATCTGCGCTCGTGTCTTCCTCCCGAGTCCCGTGTTTCCGTTTTCAGCACACGTAGCCGAACAACGTTCTTCGCTTTGACTCTCTTCGTGAATAAAATAGAAGCGGAGGATTTCCGTGTTGACACCCCTGCCGATCGAGTTGTTGCTCGACTGAACTTTCTCGATTTCGCTAACAGCCGATGGCGTTAACAGCTACTCATCGAGAAATATCTTCCTGCCAGTATATCTTCGCTCTATACCGACTCGAACCGGTATTACTTAGGTTAGGGCAACTCGAAGGTTACGATTAAATTTTTTCCTACATCCACCGACGTTCATATTTTTCTATATTTATATACATCTCGGTGTTTTCCTTCATTTTACTTCCCTTCTGTATTTTATTTCACGTTACTTCATGTTCTTCGTTTCCGTGTTACAGGTACTAGATGCTTTTTTTAACCTCGAATAACCGTCCCTGAATAAGTTATGTTTGAGATCTTCGCCCGATTATTTCCAATCTTCTCTTCATTATAAAATTGTATTTTGCTCGTAATCGTTCACGCTCCATGATCGAATAGCGTCTTTTTAAAGATCATTACAGTAGATTATATTGAACGAAGACTGTACAGTGAAGTCATTCTAATCGCAAGGTCGCTTGAGCGCTAAATTTCTTTGCCTTCCATGGGAACAAATATTGATTCAGTCATTGATAAACAGCTGACTGGTTTGTACAGGTGAACGTCGAACTGTCATCGAGCAAGAACGTACAGAACATGCTGGCGGTCGAGCAGACTCGCGAAGTGACAGGTCGATGGATGAGTAATAGACTGCGGCAATTTTGACAACCTCGAACAATTATTATTCCATTCTTGTTTTCAATTATTTAATAGAAAATTTTAACTGGTTATCTATTGCTAACTGACGAGTATACTCGTCAGAAGGAATTAACTGGTTAAACAATATTAACTATGTTTGCGAAAATAATCGACTTCAGTGAAAATAGATGTCTTTGGTCAGACGATTCTAAACACTACAGGAGCTCTAGAAATTAGAAGACTACTAACCTCGTCTACTTCCCTTGTTTTTCGATCTGACTACAGAGAATGTCTGATGTAATTAATCGTTTACTGTTCGAACATGTTTTTTTCATCTCGTGGCGAGCGGTAATTACAATACATTATAATTATTCAGACCATAGACACTGTAAGAATATAATTTGCTATAGACGAAACATAGCGCAACACGTTGATTCACGCAATACGCAAGATGTTAACGAGGAAACATGAAAATCTGTACATTGTAACATTAGAAACGCGATACCCATCGGTACTTCATAAACATCGTACAATTATGAATCGCCTAATTAACAACGTTCTTAATTAGCCTCGCGATTAATAATCCAATAGTTGAATAAATTAAACCGGTTAAGGACAAAGAGGGAAACACGGAAAACAAAAAGGAAAACGAAAAAGGAGATCGACAGCCATGATCGATAAGTTAGAGGAAAGAGGCGCAGAAAAGAAAGGAAAAAGAGTGAAAAAAAGGAAGGTGTCGTAATCGTACGGCGATCTAATTAATAATCCTCTAGCTATAACGGCCGCGTAACTGCTTAGGATACACGAGGAGGGAAACCGAGATACTATCTCTATATAGTTAAGAGGTGTTTACAAGTTCGGGCAGGGAATCTGTGGGTAAGTGGTAGAGAAGATGGCAGTAAATATTCCTTGGCTGCCGGTCTTCTCCTCTCTCCTCTCCATTCCCCACAACGTTTTCCCCGGTTTCCTGCCCTCGTCTTCGCCCCACTGATCCCTCACCACTGTTTCACCCCCTTTTCACCCCTCCTGTTTGGCCCGGTGAGCTAACCGAGCCACTCTTCGCGTCGCGGAATTCCAATTTACCCTCTTCAGGGGACTCTTCCTCTTCCGCTTCGATCGGACCTCGCGCCAAGCCGCTTCAAAACGAAAACATTCAATTGATGCCATCCTCGCGATCCTTGCCGCCATTATTCTTCCTTGTTCCTCGATTAAAACCATCCCTCCCGACACCGCGACTTGTTATTCGTGATCGACAATTTGCTCCTTTTCTTCGCTCAATTTTTTTTAGCTTCAAAACAAATTTTGTCTTTGGGGGTAAATGGTTGAACGAGGTCGGGTTATTCGTTCTTTTCGTAATGGAATACCGGTTGCAACTTTAGGAAATATGTGGAAATGAAATAATGAAAGATTCAAATGCATTGACAATGTTTTAGAGCTTGCAAATTTTTATCTTTGAAAATTCATACAGTTTTCAACCCCTTTGATGGGTTTCACTAGTGACGCACTCACAGTTCGAATATAACAAACCTTACTCAAATTTTTAATACTCTTCAACTTAAAATTTAAGTCCAACTATAATTTGTGTTATCAAGAATCACTGAATATAAAATATTTACAACATTTTAATTTGTACTGCTTGTTTGAACATTATAGCTATGAATAGTTAGTTTCGACTGACGCACCTGACAAATTGTACGGCAAGAAGTTAATTTAACTATTTAAAAATTTCTACATTTGAAATTTGAACAATTTAGAAATTTGAACAAGTATTTCTTTCTATCAATTAATATAATGGGAATTGGCGACATTACCAAAGTGATTGTATTCGTTTTTCAGTACAGCGGGGTGCTGTCCCTTTTCTAATCAAAGTCGTTTCCGTGTCACGGAATTTCAATTTACCTCCGTCTCGCATTTCCACCCTTCGCCTCGTTCACGAACCATTGTTCTGAAGGAAAACATTCGATTGATTGCGTTCGCGTTTCTCCCTTCGATTCTTTTCTCGTTTCTCTGACCCTTCGATTGCAGACGAGGGAAACAACCGACTGAGTTACGTTCAAAAACACGCCAACCATTACTGCTGTCGGTTCGGACCTTTCGTTTCGTATTATTTACAATGTCAATACTTAATTTGAGCCTTCGATAACTGAACAAAATCAAACCCTTTAAATTTAGTACTACGTAAAGAAATTTTATAAATAAAAAAATTTATTACTCGTTTGTTGCATGCCTTATTTATTAATAGATCATTTATTTGTTTCACTAAATGACTAATACTGAAGTCACCTAATCAGTTACAGTAATAGTATACATATTTTATTAATAATTAGAATATAAACACATTAAAAATATTTATCAATCAAGCACGTCAAAATTAGATTTTAAAGAAGATTTTAAAATACCATACGCAATTTCTTATAGCATGAAATTTATTTACCCTTCTCACTTATAATACCTTAAATACGTCTACAATTTATTTTATTGCGGTCGATTAAGGACACGAACGTAATTTTACAAGACACCGCGTTAAAAGACAGTAAAAAGGTATTAAAGCGGTTTCTTGCGATCGATTCAAGAGATTAGCCGCACGTCGATAAATTTTCACGGAAACTGGTTAACAAGAGACGGAAAAAAACAGTTGCCACCGATTTCGTAATACGTTCTCAAGTTCCAGCTGGAGAGTTTGGAAACGCGCTGCTCTGGAGGGCATAGCAGCTGTTGTGACGGGTGTCTTGCCCTCTCGAAAGAGGTTCCAGTAACCCAGTCCCCCTCTTCAACGAGAGATACTCCAACGAAACTTTCAGCCACCATTTCTCAAACTTAGAAATTATCGTGTCGTAAACAAATTCGTCAAACCATGAAACGGAACCTTAAAAATAATGTGTTGTTTTTGGCAACTTGGCTTCTTGCATGGAATCAATGTTGATATCGAGATCTTTTATTCTGTTTTCATTTTCGGAAAATTTCTTATGTGGTATGTTTGTAATGTTGTGGTACAACGCGTCGTGATGTAATGCATAAGGGTACAATATTATAGGGATGCAACGTATGCAAATATCAACACGTAGGGATAACAATGTGAGAGAATATGAACGCGTAGGGATGTAAATATGTGGTGATACCACGCGTGGTGACTTAACACATAGGAATACTATACGTAGGGACGCAACACATTCAAATATCAACGCGTAGGAATAACTATGCATCAGGATATCAAAGCGTAGAGATATAAACATGTGGTGATACCACGCGTGGTGACGTGACACATAGGAATACTAAACGTAGGGATGCAACACACACAAATATCAACGCGTAGGAATAACTATGCATCAGGATATCAAAGCGTAGAGATATAAACATGTGGTGATACCACGCGTGGTGACGTGACACATAGGAATACTATACGTAGGGACGCAACACATACCAATATCAACGCGTAGGAATAACTATGCATCAGGATATCAAAGCGTAGAGATATAAACATGTGGTGATACCACGCGTAGCGACGTAACACATAGGAATACTATACGTAGGGACGCAACACATACCAATATCAACGCGTAGGAATAACTATGCATCAGGATATCAAAACGTAGAGATATAAACATGTGGTGATACCACGCGTGGTGACGTGACACATAGGAATACTATACGTAGGGACGCAACACATACAAATATCAACGCGTAGGAATAACTATGCATCAGGATATCAAAGCGTAGAGATATAAACATGTGGTGATACAATACTTAGGAATAGAGTACGTAGCGATACAATATGTAGAAATATCAGCGCATGAAGATACAACGCGTGGAGATAACAACGCATTAGGATATCACAGCGTGGGGATATAAACATGTGGCGATGTAACACGTATGGCGATACAATATGTAGAAATATCAGCAAGTGAAGGTACATCGCATTAGGATTTCAACACGTAGGGATAACACATGTGGGGGTATTGATGGTCATACAAGAGCACCTATATGTGATTATGCAACGCACAGGAGAATTAAACTATAATGACACGAAGACTAGAAGTATCAATACAATTAGAATAGTGATACGATATAACACGTAACACATCCTTACAACGAATACCAATGAGTAGAAATATCAATGTGTAGTACAACGTGTGGTGCAACTCATATACACATTTTCGAAACCACTACACCTGAGTGTAACACATTCATACTTTCCTACGCAGTCTTCAATCGTCCTCTCCTATTTACTCTTACAATTTGAACTTTTTTTGTTTGTTCTAATACCACAGAATAGTTCCGACAAATAAATCAGGAGGGTTAAAAGGCAAAGCCAACATACTTGTGTATAGAATCGCAGAATTTGAGAATGAAACTAGTGAAACGTGGGTATTTAATGAACGAGGGTAAGTCTATAAAAGCTAAAAGTTGTAGAAGGGGTAGAAAAAGGTGGGGTAGAGGGTATCTTTCCGGTGGAAATGGAAAAAGAAAGGGGAGAATCGCGGATAGGGATGGGGAAAAAAAGCGTTGCTGACGGCAGGCTCGAGCGATACGGGTGAAAGAGAGGAAGATCGGGAGGGAAAGAGGACAAGAAAAGGACGAAGCTACCGCGTGGACTGGAAATGAAAGAGCCCAACCCCGAAAGGACGATAATTCATTCGTGAACCGAACGAGGCAGCTGAATCCGGCGTTGCACACGTGCACGATTTCGTAGAATGGGCGGCGCGTTACGTGGAAACCCGCGACGTGTTTTCCCTCTTTTCACCCTCGCTTTTTCTCCGATGCGAATTATCATTTTTTCCTCTTGTTTCTTCGTTAACTTCCAATGATAACTTAAATCTCTTGCGTTGATCGTACTATCGGAACTATCGTCATTTACCTTGTAACTGGGTTTATGTTCTTTTTACGTTTTTGGGAAAACACTTTTGTGCGGGGAAATAATGGCAAGTAGTAGTTGTAAAATTTTCTGGTTGAAAATTTGATCAATTCTTTTGAAGCTATTTTTCTGTTATTAACACCTTGGTCAAAGAAAATTTTGAGGACTATTAATCTTGAGACGATGATATTCACTGACAGATTAAAAAATGAAACTCAGAGAATAACTTTGTTTCCAACATGTTGACTGCCGTAGTCCCTCTTATAAATTTGAAGAGAACAGTAAAGCAGAAGCAAGAAGTTTACTCAATAAAAACCCGAATAATTTTTTAATACAATTAACCTAACCTATAAATTTGACTTAACCTTAAACCTGTAAATTTGAATCGACCTGTATATACGTCCAGCATAGTCAATGATTAAATATATGGTCGTTAAATGCATCACAAAGTGTCTTCTTCTGAATGTACTATACACACGAATGTAACAAATATGCAAGAATTCAATTTTTATCAATTCTGCAGCATCTATCATTCTCATGATATCCTATGATTTAATAAACTCGCTCCGTCAATTACTTCGCTTAATAAAATCGTGTACGGTTGTTCAATTAATATCTTCTATAAGATGATCGGTAAATTGCTGTTAAAAATTCAAGTGCCTTCTAGATATGGATGACGCGGCATCAGAATGAGAGGATGTCCACACAATTAGAGGATATCAATCTATGTAAAATAAACGCAATATGATGAATCATTTGTTTCAGCGAGATATACATGAAATATGCATGAGTGACTTAGAGAAGCAGGAAAGAGGAGAAAGCTATTAACAATTTATGTGTTAAATATATTATAACTTGATTCTGAATGTGATACATAAAGTATGCAATTTAAAATATATGTTATTCAGAATGAAGCAGATATTTTTACAAATGTCACTTATGCATAATACAACACTAAAAGCTTTAAATTGTTTGAAATATTTTATAGAACTTAACTGAAATATTTTGATCTATTAGAGAGATTACATAGAAAGAACTAGTTTGCTCTTGTATCTTTTTTCATATTAAACTCAGTACACTTGTAACAATATCTTCTGTAGAACTCAAATCTGAACCGATGTTTACACCGACAAAAATAACAGTCGCTCAAAATTTATGAACGTCACCGGAAATGTTGAAAGTGATTTTTCACCGTCTCTTCGATTAAACACTCATCGATCAATCAAACCACTCTGAACAAACCATGAATCAAACGTTGCTCAAATTATCGCGTATTATCTCTCTTCTCGTTCCACGCGTCTTACACGGGATAAAGAAGAAATTTCAACCGACTGTTCGAAACGTAGCGTAACTTGAATTTTCACCCTGACGAAACGCGTTCGGAGATCCGAAGAAACTGATCTTTCGAATGGAAGCACCGTTAGACCCTTTAGTTTTCTCTTTCCGTTCTTTCCAAGGTTTTTCCAGGGTTGGTGGGGAAAAAGTGAAACTCCTGTTATTGTTCTCGTTTTTCTGGCGAAACTTAGGGACGTGAAACGCCTTCACGGCCGCGACCCCCTGAGCCAACTTTCACCGCCATAAAAATATAAAAGCACGAGTCCGCTACGGTCTGCGTAGTTTACGTGAAACTGTAACGTCGACACCCTGGGAAGTCCGTCGCTTCGGACCTTCAACAACCAACTTGGACGCAATAGAATTCGCAAATTTCCCTTCACTTCATTCGTGGACTAACTCGATTTTTATTACAGAAATTATTTACAGAAAATTGGTGATCAAACCATAATTTATTATATCATTAGAAATGTCTGAAAATTGTATATGTACAATTTGAAGGGTTGGTTGTGATTAAAGAACTTAAAACTAATTTCTTTTTATATAAGACATATAGCACACATGAGGGACCATGTCCACATTCTCAACTAATTACTTAATTTAAAAATAAAATTGCTTAATTCCACAAATAAAACGATGTAATGATGCAATGTCAAAATACCAAAGTAGAAAGTGTTTTATTTAGCATTTCATTGTTGTCCATTAAAAAACGTAACAAGAGTCGATGATCAAAAGACTTAAATCCAATTTCTTTTTATATAAGATATATGTACCCATTACCGACCAGGTCCTAATTAGGATCTGTTTATATTGTTTCATTTAAGTGGCAAATGGTTTCATTTAAATGATATATCGATCGCAACCTTGCAACGCTACAGTCAAAACTGTTTTATTTCGTATTTGCAACATTGTTTCGTTATTAAGTTGCCCGTTAAAGAGGTACGTAATGAGGGACGATGGAGATCAAAGAAGTTAAGTCAATTTCTTTTTATATAAGATATATGAACCCATTAGTAATCGTGTTTTCTTTAGCGACTGTTCATTTTACTTCAATGGCAAAATGATTTATCAACCGAAACTATAGTTAAAGTTGCAACTGTTTTATTTACTTTCTGAAACATTGTGTTATTAAGTTGCCTGTAATTACAGATTTTCTTGAGATAAATTACTGAATGCATTGGTATTTCCAAAGTCATCAGTTTCGTGAAAGTGATATACGAGTTCGATATGATGAATTGTTGAAATTAACACGAAATGTGTGGTTGACAGTAAAATAACGAGAAAACATCAATTTTCATTTATACAATTATAAAAATCTGAAGATTGTGTGTTATTTATAGGATATTTATTTATATCGACAAATTATATGGCATTAAAGACTGCAAGGCTTAATGGCTGGTGTACACATCAGCACAAAGTGGATCGGTACTTAACATGTGATGTAATCGACCCATGAAAGAACTTCGACCGAAGAGGTTAATGAAAATATAAAATTCCATATTCATATCTAAATTACCAAACCTATTTGCATAAATTAATCTTATCGTACTTTCTTAATGAAACCCCAGATATACTAAATTCATATCATTTCCTGACATTTGCATTTTCAAGCAAATATGTGCATACATAGTAGACTAGACACATATGTAGACTTCACTTGTTGCAAATACAAAGACCTAAGATAGTCTCAATAATTTAGTCACTCTACATATTTCAACTTTTTCTCTCCAATTAACAAATAAATAATAAGCTTTAGTAAATTATTTGAGCTTAACCAGTGAACTACGGTTGACATATATACACTTGCACAAGGACATGTATGTCTTTGTACGAGTATGATTTTAATTCCTACAGCTTGACTTTTTACGATGCACTTTTTGCGATGGATTTTTACAATTAACCCTTCAGTTAACTGATTAAATAAATATATATTCATCGAGTACGTTTACTAAAAATCAGACAAAATTATAAAAATGATGGAGGTACCCAAAAACGTTTTGAAGGACAGCAGATTTTGTCGGCGACTGTACCGAAAGAACCCACCCCTTCGAAGGCAGCTAGCAAGAGGAAAGGGAGTGCGAGAGCGTAGCCAGCGAAAGGGCGGGCAGTCAGCGTGAAACGAAAAGGGAGATTTAGATGTCATCCCCTGACGGGCTACTTTCCTTTTACCCCCGCCCCACTCCAACGGACAGAAACTTTTCCTCCTACTGGCAGGCCGAAACGCTCTACCATGCTCTGATGGACAAAAATGCCGACCAGGCGTTTGGAAAACTCATCACCAAAATGAACCATATATTTCTTTAGCCACTGTTCTACGGAATACAGGTCTAATAATGACGTCTCTAGGACTCTTATGTCTCTCTCGAAAATGAAGCCGCCCTTTAAGTCATAATCTTAAGAGAACACTTTTATACTTTCGCCTTGAAAAAAATATAAAAGCTCATATGTAAAATTAAATTCAATAGAATTCATTGTCTCAATTTACTACCCCATTTTTTCCCGTAATGAAGAAATCGTTACAAACATCCAGTATGATTAAATCGAAATGAAGAAATAAAGAGTAGAAGGCACGTTAAAAATACCAGTTGTCCCGAAGACGCGGCAACGTCACCGACAAGATGAATGCCACGCTTCACCCGGGGGGTGGGTTTATTTATCGACTAATAAATCATTATAATTTTCTTAGTAGGCCGCGAAAAAATGTTAACGGTTGGATAGCGTTTCTCGGTTGTCTTTCCAAGAGGGAAACCCTAAATTTCCTACGAACGGGATTAGCTCATCCAATCAGACGAAACATTGGAAGGGCGGGCTTAATTAAAATCTTCTTGGAGGCAGGCTATCGAGATTCTCTCTCTCTCTCCTCTCTGGTCTCGGAGATGCTACGAGATGTAAGAATAGAACATTAAGAGGTTTCCCTGCCGATGGTATTTCTGAGTAGTCCGTGCCAGATTAACGAACGCTAGAAACGGCGTTCTACAAGGAAATACGGTGTAACTCCCCCTATTTCTATGGAAATTTATTCCATATAGTCGCTGGACCGGTGAACGGAAGTACCGATAACTTCGAACAGTTTGCCATGAATTTTCATCGCTTGTCTTTGGAAATTTCTAGAAAACGAGCAGAACATCGTAGCGGAATTTTCAGAAAAATTCACGATATATTGGTACACCTTTGCTGCGTCGCGGAAAATATTCTAGCAACTCCGTGACTGGGAGCGATTATTTATGCCCGACGTTTACATTTTAACGCAGTGATTTTAGTCACTAATAACTACGCTATTATTTTCTATGAGAAAATTACGTTGAGCAAATTTTTATTCGAACTGAACTTATTTTCATCTCTTCTTGAAAGTACACTGTTGATTGCAGAATAGTAAAATAATATAAAAACCGCCCCTTTGAAGATAATATAGAGTACCGCTACTCTCCATCATTTCAACTAGACTTAAAAGTTGCAGCAGTAATATTAAAATTATAAAAAATTGTACCATCAGAAAGTGTCGAATGGGCCGATTGAAAAGTCATGAATTGAAACAATTACGAGTCGAATGAAACACGGAAGTTTATTTTGCCGAAGCTTTTAATAGGCGGAATAATAAATTGATCAGGTTGTAGAACGCATGAAAACACGGTCGTTTGAAAATGGACACGGTATATTTTCGGATTTCGCGTCGGATAGATTCGTACACGCGCACATACACACATAACGGGGGACTGAACGACTGCAGGGCAAATGAATTTGCATAGGCCGTTTGTTATTCAAATGCCGCGATTCACTCTTCTGACTCTCAATGAGGGAAACACAGAAGTATCGCAACAGGGCGATGACGTATCCGTTTAATAAATTATTGTTCTTCATAGGAGGCGCTCGATTGCGTTTCTAAACACGTGCTTAATATACGAGCAAGACGACGGACGCATGTGAATATTTCAACCAGTTGACCGTTCAATTTACTCGCCACTTTTCAAGTGCACGATGTTACGGCTCAATAAAGGGATATAATAGAAACACTCTATTTCGTCGAAATACATCGGGCTACTGTTTTATAACGGAAAAACCTTCTTCATCGTTTTACTTTCAACATCAAATTTTTTCTTCTCTTGGGGCTTTATTTCAATCTTGCTGATCAACATTTTTCAAGAAAATGTTTCAGAATGATCTTCAAATGATTTTAATGCATCAATGTGAACAAATTATCTTGTCTGACGATTCTGTAATTAATAGCTAATTTGTAGCTAAGTTTGTAATGTAATTGCAAGAAAGATACTGATCAACACTTGTCAAGAAAATGTTTAATATAATGAAGTTGTTTCACTCGGTTCTTCTGTAATTATCATGACTTTCAAGATTAACATAATGCAACATTAATTGCATCCCCAACAGATCCTTCTCAGAAAAACTGCTCTAATAAATATTGGATAAATAAGAGATGTGTCTAGAGGAATATAAAAATCTATTAAAATATAATCCGAAGTACTTTGTCTGAAACAGAAGGCATCAGTTTCCCGGTAGGGTTAAGGGGTTAGCGGTCAGCGCGTCGATACAAGATCGTCTTAAGTGGATCTATAAATTTGCCCGGGCCTCACATCCAGCCTATATTTACTCTATTATGTAGGCTCGTTTTTATAAGCCGTTTACGTTTAACAGCAAATAATCGTTTAGATGCCGCGCCATGATACAGGCCATAAATCTCGTGGCAGCATGGCGTTCGGCTTTCTGTGTTATGATGGTGCGAGACACGCGCAGGTCAGTACCGCCTTCATTTTGCGCGGGTCACTGAAGGTGGCAGCACGGAAACAGCTGGCTTTCGCCGTTTTCGACCTCGAATCACACGGCGCGCCATCTCTCGTGCTTTTCCGGAACATCCGTTTCCTCGCGGTTCCTGCCGAATTCGGTAGGTGGCCGAGTTCCTTTTGGCGGGAAATCCCGTGGAAATCCTTTACGAATCGAACACCGCGTATACCGTTATGACGATAATTCGCATCGATGTGTCCGCGATAATATAACCGCGAATGTTGCGTCAATTTAATTTGCATAATGGACACGGTTGCGAAGAAATCACCATTACAGCGAGAAAAAAGAACGATGATGAATGTAACGCAGTAATTGGTGATAACCGGTTTTTTCCTCGACTTACGCCGTAATGGAAGGAACGCGCTTCGACGTGTTCTATTCAGCTTCTTTTTAACCAATTATCTTACATAGTTGTCACTTAATCCGATATCGCTGCCTCAATATTCATGAATGCAAATTACTCGGCACATCGATGCCGCCGGCAAACAACGCTCGTTATTTACATCGAATATCGGACAAATTGTGCATACATTTTGTGCAAAATGGTAATTTAGCTTACACTCGTACAATGGAAAACCGGAGGTGGTCCCCTTGTTTTATCATTGTTGCCCATTTCGAAATCCATACATTCGGAACTTCACCATTCTTCTCTTTCCTGTGAGGGACTTTGCTCTTCCTTTTTTTACTCTTATAGAGGAAGTCGACAAACTTCAGTGCCACCCTGGTTTCTATTCAAACAAGATAGGGAAGTCAAATTGTCTAGAACATTCAGTAGGAGTCCTCTAAACTCTAAGTTTCCCTCAGACTTTCTTAGCTTTTCTTTTCAGATCTTATAGCTCAGAAAGAAAGACTTAATGACTAGGAAAAGATTTTCCTAAGAGTGTGCAATTACATGCAATGATCCATCCTCCAGCAAAAATTTGATCGACAAAAAAGGCTAATATGACCTGGACAAGCTCAATAATTCCCTGTTTTGAGGAATCCCAAACGCAGGAAGCTAGAGAGCACTCAAGAAGCAATCTCCGTTAAGCATCACTAGCGAGTAAAGTTCCCTCTTCCTAGAATTAATACGCAGGAAATTGAGTTCCCAGGTAATAATATCGGACAGAAATTTTGCTACTAGATAGACTATAAATTATGCACGACGCGACACCGCGGGTGGTCTCGCTGCTTTTTCTGTAACGACGTCCCCGTTGCTCGCAAGGTTGCACAGCGAGCGCTATCGACTCTAAGCACATCGTTTTTTCCCAAGATAACTACTGTTTTCTCGTTATTAACATCGCCGCTACCACGTTTTTCTCGTCGATCGTCTACTCTCGAGTTCTCGAATGAATTCCCTGGGGCCTCCTTATCGAGGCGAACCAAGAGAAGACTCGCGATGCAGACTGCGCGGGCGGTCCCGTCGCCCTCCGACGATCGTATTTGTCCGTCGAATGGCGCGTGGCGCTGTTTATCAATCACCTGACCGATCCGTTCGTTTGTTCCCGCAATACCAATCAGGCCCTCCTTTGGCGAAGCTAAATCGTTCTATGCCACGCTGCCATTGGGTGGTCCGAGGTGTTAAAGTATATTATTAGAGATTCGGCCGACTAGAGTAAAGGCACGTCAGCGGAGTGTGAAGGCACGTCAGGTTTTGCGTCAAGGAGCCCCTAACCTTTCTCTCGACCGGTGCACAGAATGTCTCGGGCATTGATTGAATAACGATTAGACGATGATACATTCGGCATAGGACACACTCGACCTGCATCGAAACGAGCAATTAAACCACCGACCAATTTCTGATCAGGTTTCCTTTTGGATTCCGCGATTATGCTATGGCGTCTCTCGAGCTGCGATTGGCTTGCACCGACGAATAATTTACCGTTTGATACCTTCGTGACTTCTTATATAAATTAATTGTGCAACTTAATATATATACGGAAATCGATAAACATAATATAACTTGTACGTCTAATTCATATTCTAATAACACGGCAAACTTATAATTTGCATATTATCCCCTGGGATTCAAGTCCTAGTTAAAAATCAGAATTACTCGTGTAAATCTAAACACAATTGAATCTGAATAACCCGAAGAAATGAACAAATTTCAACGATATAATTTATTAGAGTCGAGCTTGATACTGACATCGTCAGTTTCGTGAGATTCCCACAGCGCCATTGGCAAGTCGATTGCCGACCACCGATGACCCCTACGGCATTCAACGTGTTAATAAGAGAGACGGGGTCTTTTTTGCCATTTTATTGCAACGGGGTAGAAACAAGCCCCGAAAAAATCATCGGCAGACTTATCTCGGCGTAAACGCTATAGGCAATCCAGACACAGTGTAGCACGATCGGTTGACTATAAAATGAGATGATAAATGATAGGCCGGGGCAAAGTATACGGAGTCAGGTTCGACAGGTAGTAATACTCTTCATGGATGCAGTAACTCATACACATTGGGGCGGGAGGAAATTGTGACGATGAAAAAAGGATTGGCACGAACGTAGAAGCGAATGAAGGAACAAAACAAAAGAAACGTAGGATAGGCACGGAAAAAGAAGACGAAGAAACGGGGAGAGGAAGAAGAAGAAGAAGAAGAAGGAAGGAGCATCGACAACGACGACCAATTAGTCCATATAACCGTTTTTACAAACACAACGATAAACGTAACGTACAGAAGCGAGATTTAATCGCGCCACAAACCGGGATACCGGTCCGTGTCCGTTTTCTCACGCATCACGAACCTCCGCCAAAACTACACAATAAGAGGTCGACATACCGCTTACGGATGGGCGCGATAAACTCCAGGAATAATCTTAATTAGCGAATTGAAACGCGTTTAGACCATACTTAGCGCGATACACACCGATCGTAGGCATCTGAATTCATTTATTTCTCATTTAACTCCTTATCTGTATATATTTTATAATTCTTAACTAGACTATGAACACGAGGAAAGTGTATGTATTATATGTGTACTTATTAATCTTAGTCGACTTGTAGGGATAAATAGGCTTGATTTGCCATTTCATTATATAGAGTGTTTTAAAGAGGATGGACATAATTTAACTTAGGGTAGTTCAGGTAGCTTGGATATTTTATGCGTGATCTTTAGATAAGATTATAGTTGATGGATGTAATGAAGGGAGATGGTAGATACCTAATTTAGTTTCTGGATTTTCATATGTATACGTGAAAATATTTGTTCAAGAATTATGTTGATTGTACTATTGAAAATACGGTAAATATTTCAAAGCACATTATCGAATCGACTATAAGACTTTCTAAACTGTAACTCGAATTTGACCTAAAAGTGAACCACGCTTAATCGCATCTACAAATATTCGAAATATATCACCGAATCGATAATATAAAAGCCTAGAGAATATTTTGAAGCGTCCAGATCGATGAAACTGGATATACCTTGTAGCAAACAACACCTAATTGCTATACCGCAAATGTCTATGCATTTATCATATATTGAGGTCTGCAAAACATACATAAGTCACGTAATCTATAACATCTACAGACTGTAGATAAGTGTTTCGTAGACTTCGATATGACACAAACATCTACAATCTCACCTACGCTTCAACCCCAAGTTCCTCATAAAATTTCTCCCAGCCAAAACTGCCGAATATTTTTTATATAAAATTTCGTTAAAAAAAAGCCGAAGAGTAAAGAGATATCCGCGTTATCTTCAGACTGTCGTTATCTGAAATCTTCCTGGCGGGAGAATCATCGCGAAACGACTATAATTTTCCGCACGAATCCCCGCCCTGTTTTCAACTCGCGACACGCAGCAGCGACACGACGAGACACCGAAGCTCAACCGCGCAAGGAATCGAAGTTTAATCGACGCAGAAAAGCGGCGACGATTTTTCCATGAACAAGATATCGGCAGGAAACAGGGAGAAGTTCAACCGGTTTGCCGGTTATACACTTGAAGTTGGTGTACGCAGCGGTTTCGCGCAATCGCGGCGCACAGCGCCGATCGCCGGCCAGATAAACGTGACACCGGTGTGGTGTGGTGTGCCTTTTACACCGGTGTGGTGTGCCTTTTACACCGGCGTTGCTTTAACGTCGACCACGAAGCGCGGATTCTGTTGCTGAACATTTCGCGCGTCGCTTCTAGATCCGCATCATCGCGCCGCTCGCTCGCGTTTATCGCGTATTCCGCATCGAAAAATCGCGATCCGACAACCGCTTATCGAGCGCCGCCTCGCGGACCGATCTCTTACAACCCTTATTTAAAAAAAGTACTACTCCGATGCAACCAATGGGTGTTTAAACACCGTGTTACACTTCCGGAATGTTGTAGGGTAGCACGTTGCGGTCGTTATTGGACAGTTAGGGTCAAATTTCCCTGAAAGTAGTCGATATACTAGTCTTAACCCCTTCCCGTGCTTTGACGAGTCTCACTCGTGACGCACTCAGAACTCAAATGTGATTAATGTTACTCAAATTTTGAATACTCTTCAACTTGAAGTTTAGATCCAACTATAATTTGCGTTGTCAAGGATCCCTGAATATAAAATACTTAGAACATTTTAATTTTCTTTGTTCGTTTTAATGTTATAGTTCTGAATGGTTAGTCTTGACTGACGTACCTCATAAATAAATGGCACGGCAAGGGGTTAAATTAACTCTTCAAGCAGTTCATTATTAAAAGAATAAAATAAACATAGCAGTAAATTTTTTAAGACGTAGACAACAGGTTAAAAATAATATATGTAAGTGACTAGTTGCTTCGCCACCATTTTTCCCTGAATCATGGTTTTACCCAAGGAACCTAACATGACCCTATAGTTTAACTATCCCATACTTGAATCACTTCCTCCAACGTTACGATTCAACATAAATTAACCTTTGTACAGTGAAGTAATTTCTTTCTAACCTAAAAACGTTACTGTTAGAAGGTACCCCCAGCGCCGTCTGCAGTGTATCCACCATATTTTCTCACGACTCCAGAAGTCACCGCGTTCGAAACGTGTAAGCAGGAGGCAATAACGATCGAGGCACGATAAGAAAGATGAGGCACGACCAGTCCCAGCAATGGTAGAAAGAAGGGAACCGTGTCGAGCGAAGAAGTGGAAATTATTTTTAATGTTTCGCAAGCGGTGCCGAGATTTGCATCTGCTGGTTGCGTGCCGTTGCTTATCCGTTGACCATCGCTGAGAATTCTCGCGGCTACGCGCGGGGAATTTCTCTAATTTCACGAGAGCCCTGGCTGGCCCCCACGCTGATGGCCCACGTATGGAAACGCGCGAAGATCGCGTTGAAAAAGAAGGAAAGGACGAGGAGCGAGAACCGAAGGAGTCGGGGGGCAGAGAAGAAGACGAAGACGCATGACTTATACGCCTATTTCAGTTAATAATCCCGTTACGCCCGGTTCAGCCTTGCCTCGAGGCGCATAATGGACGTAGCAGGAACCGAAGCTGGGACCAAAGCCGTTCGTCGAGGGCGTAAAAGGGGAGAACTGAAAGGCCGCCTCGTCATCCGTCAACTGTCAGACGTCTGACCAATCCTGCACGGGCATAACCGGGAATCGAGCAACCACCCACGGGGCCTATGGGGCAAATTGCGTCTAGCCTTCCACCCACCCTTCCATTTTGTCCTTTTTCTTCCTTTTATTCCTCCAGCTATTTCTTGCAAAAAGTCTTCGCCAATTTTTTCAGAATTCCAACCGCCGATTTCCATATTTTAAACAACTTTCTCCTATACACTTTATCACCAAACTTGTCCAGTTTTCGAGATATAAAAATACTGTAACGTTGCTGATCTTTCCAACGTTACCGATTTGATTATATATCTTGATCAAACCTGAAATATCTACTAGTCTACTTCAAGATGGAACCTAATTGATTTCAACGATTTTTGACCTAGACAGCGGTTGTTAACCTAACCTAATTCACCATTTAAACTAAATTAGGTTAACATTCGCCTTTAGGTGACCACTTCATGAACTACCGCTTGACCCTCTCCCTTCCCTTTACTTTAATGGTTAATCCAGTGCTACGTGCAGATGGGTAGACAACGGGGTGTCTCGAAAATTCCAGTCGATGTACATTGTTCACCAACCACACACGATACAGAAAAAAATCAGAGTCAAGGAGCAGGCGAAAGAGAACTGGCTCGACGCCTGACGGATAGAAATGGCGTTTCACTTTGGCATGGCAGAAATGCGTATTGCCTGATATATCGACGGACAGGAGAAATCGTCGGTCATGGATTCGACTAGGAAAAACCCTTGCGTACGGCGTTCCTCGAGGGTTGCTTACTTCGAAGTCTCGCCGTCTATTTCGAGATAAGTATTCTGAACGTTTGGCGAGCCTCGAAAATGCTGCTCTCCCTCTTATTCACGGGACGTCTCAGCGTGTCCTCGTGATCCATCTTCCGAGTGACACATTCTAACGAATTGTTTCACGCGTACAATGTTTAGATTCGCGATGTAGAGCAATCGTTAACGTTTCATTATCGCGGAATAATTTAGTTAATTCGTGAAAAAATTATAATTCCTCATATGAGAAATTTAATTTTTGTAAAAATGGTGCGTCATGAATTATACATATAAGCACAGCGTCATTAATTATTACTAGCTATGAAGCGTTTCAACCTTATTGATTATTTATAAATATCTGCATGCATTGCACAATCGGATTTATTTAAAAAATTTCAGTCAGAATCTCCAACCGTGTTTATCTCTTGGCACTGAATACATTAACACGAATTTTAAGGACATGAAAGATACGAATAAGTAATGTATAAAATTAAGATTTTAAATATTTAACTTGTATTATTGGTCAGATGTTATTTCAAGTGTTTCTCTGCCCTTAATTCAGGAATTGCAGAATTATAACACAGAGATCAATCAGTTGGATTAACCTGTCGTTCAAGCGAAAGACATGCAAAATTTTGTAACATCAAAAATTATATTATACTCTTACTGTAAGTTAAAAAATTAACCCTCTGACATAGAACCTCTTTCCGTACATAGCTTGTAATTTAACTTGTAATAAAATTCTTTAATTTGTAACAAATCACAACTGGACCTTTTCCGGACTAAAAGAAAGAACTGGCGATTATCAAAGCGTTAAGAGCGACAAAAATGCGGACACAGGTCGAAGTCTGGTAAAGATAAATAGCCTAGAGCAAGCAGCGGTGATGAGTGAAACGTTACGTAAAATTTACGATGGAGTACCTCGTGCATCGTTGTAGTCACGTGTACCGTTGGCACATCGGTGTAACGCGAGTCGAGAAGGCTCAGGTCCAAACTGATGCACACGCGCACGCGACACGAGTGGCCATCTCCGATCACGACTCGTCAGGATCGTCGACGAAACGAAGCGGTGAAAAATTCGCGACAACGCGGAAACAAAGTTCTGGTCGGTGCGCGGTTTCGAGAGCCGATCGGACACCGAGGTAACGGATCGAGACGCGCAGAAACACTGCCAGGATTATGAAGTGCGATGTTGATACGATGGCAGGCAGGCAAGCAGCGCGCCGGTGAAGGAGGAAGGAGCGCGAGGGCGCGCGCGGGAAACTCACCGACGCACCCACACTGGCTCTTCCGATGCTCGGCGAACACACGGGCACACCTAATGTGCCGACGGAACACAGCCCACTTGTTTTAGAGAATCTCGGGAAAAATGCCGCGACGATTATGCAAACATACTGGTACCCCTATCTGTTGATTCGTCGCGCGCGTTTTGATAACTGGAAGTCAGATGCGACCATCAAGACCACCGGTCTTTCGTCTTACAGACAAAAAGACCGCTGTGCCCAAATATCTTTATTTTTATATTCATACAAATTTTAAGTGACTGATATTCCAAGCATGTCGGAATCACCAACTCTTTGAGGCAAGATTGAATTAAAATTTAAAAAAAATGGAGATTACAGAAATACTTTTGTTGGACCTTTATTAGGTCCCTTCGTTACAGGTCCACAAGTCTCATACCAAATCTCAATAGATGGAAGAATGATCAAATCATAAAATTGTATGAAATTAATACTTCATGTACATATTGTTAAACGTCAGAGGTTTGAAATAACTAGGTGACCACGGCTGTACAAGATGAACATATGTCTACCGAAAATTAGACGAAACGTATAAATGTACATATTATAGCCAGTACATTTGAACGTTTCAGATGTTAAGTTGTGGAATGCTAGGTACGTATGCTGTAAACGGTTACGTAATTCACAAGTAGGTACTACAGTACGTGTTAATACGCAATGTTCAGTACCAGTTTTCGTGGATGCGAATTTTGAAACGTGATGAATGTACACATACGCGTACCAAAGTATACAATGACAGATTACTTGGACAGATAGTAGATACACAATTCACTTGTGGATGCGTAGCAACATCTAACCTAACAATTTCCTGCGTTCTCACCACGGGTAACACTATTGCCCCAGTGTATACAACCTAAAATACTAAACAAAACACGGTAATAAATCAGACGAAATACAAGTGAACAGAGGTAATACCCACATCATCCAGAATAAAACTTTTATACCAACTAATTCAATCCCCGTCATCCGAAACACGAAACACACTGTGCGGTCTGAAAGGATTCACGATTCACGAAACAGGAACAATTCTATAAAGAAATCCATCGTGGACAATTCGATCCACGGTTGTCGACAATTTTCTTTCCCTATCATTTCTCTCTGACGAAACGGCACGGTTCAAACTCTCTCTCTTTCGACACAACAACTATTATCGTCGGTTGGCGAAGGAAGGTGCTTGATCCAGACCGTTCCTCGATTTTGGAAGTCGTGGTCCGTGGCTCCGTATATCCGTGTAATTACAGGAGCGGAGAAAGCTTTTAGCCGGGCTTCGAGGACGAAACGAAGTCTGGGTTAGGTCGTGTTAAAGGAACGTCGGCTAATACTCGAGGACGACGACGTAGCGTAATGTATTGCCTCGGCTACGAGCGTGTTACAATGGTAACACGTTTCGACGATGTGCGTGATACGCCGCGTGATGACGTGGTCCGCGAATGTGGACGCGTTCGCGTCGATCCTTCGGCAAGATAACATTCAAATTTACCGCGCGACATACACTTTCTTCCGCCGATCCTTCGGACATCGACGAATGACCGTGAGAATGAATTACCGATCTCTTATTACTTCAATTTTCGATCGCGTAAAATGGCCAAGGTTTCGAACAGAGTCAAATGTCATGTACATTGATATAAACATGACATCATATGTCATAGGCATTAATAAATGAAAGGAAGCAGTCAGCCATTTTAGATTAAAAGTTACGAATTTGTAGACTGAAGCATCTCCGTTCAAACTTTCACTACAATTCTCAAAACGTTTATACACAAGATCTTACATCTTACTCATAGAATCAGAGTCTTCTAGAATAAATACCACGAATTATATTTTAAGTGATACTCTGAACGTAAGAATTTATACGTGCATGGTTTTATAACAAAATGAAATGAACACTCTGTCTCAACTGGATAGAAAGTCTCTATCAATCCTCATTGAATCCGAACGAGAAACAGTCCATAAACAATTGGCCGTCAATCGTATTTTCCATAAATAGCAGCCCGTTCCAGAAAATTACAGCCGTCTACTTTTCAATTTCGCGGCCGTAAGGCACAGCGTACCAGGAACGTAAATCCAGTGTCGCAAAGAAGAACGGGCCATTGATTACAGTTTATTAGACGCGACGCGGGTAATCTATCGCGCGTAACGCAGACTCGCGTCGTGCCGTTGCTTATTATTGCCTAGTGATTTCTGCAGAAACGGGAACCAACGTCGTTCCTGAAATCAAACTCGTCGATGGTCAGGCTGTTACCGACATCGACGCGGGCCCAAGTAATACTTGGAACGCGAACGTAATATATCGCCACGGAAATTGCAGTGTATTGGTTCGACGTTGCATTCTCACACCCCACGCTATCCGGGGTCACGTGCACCACAACGGTGTGATGCTGTGAACTAGAAACCTAACCGTCGAGCGTTTGCATGAGGCTATAATCCGTGTTAAAAAGAAAATGGAAAACAAAGTGGAAAGGGATAATTTTCTACCCTTAATTTTCGCGACAAATCCGATTAGGGTGGATTTTATTTCGGTGCTAATTTTATTTGGGTACTACGAGTGCTAACGTGAATGATGAAAAAAATGAAATAAGGATAATGTTGATCAAAAGTATTTTGATTGCTTTTCGTGTGAAATTATAGGAATACGTTCACAGAAAGTTGCTCGTTCGAAGAACGAGAATTCGGTCGGTCTCGCGACCGGGTGCGAATTCGAAGAACACTAGGCCGCAATTTCATAGTGGCGGATATCACGATACGGAAATATGTAGCGTTAGTCGGTGTTCGACGTATGTGCTACTACGCGAGGCAATCGATGTTTATGGATTTCCATCCACACGTGCAGCCATGGAGCCACGTCTGTCCCTCCCCTCGCATGAAATCGCGTAGCTGGTAGCGGCAATTACGAATTGCGTGATTTGTGGCCGTAACTCGCCGCGACGGCGGCGTCGTGACGCTCCCAAGTTACCTGCAGCTGGCCCGGCACCAACTTACCTTTCCCTCTTCGTGGCCGCGTTGCTTTCTCAATGACGGAATATTACGCTCGACTACGTATACCAGTTTTTCCATGGAAATTACTGTCACGTGTGTCAATACCGCGAATTCATCAAATCCCGTCACGATATCGCACCGTAACGATCAATTCCACCGGACTGTTACCATTCCTTCGATTAGGTACAAAGATCAAGTTCGATACGGAATATGTGGATAACCAGAAAAAAGTTTATATTATTGTAAAAAAATAAATGAAATATGTAACATTTATTTAGTCCTGTTTTCGCGATAGTTGAATGTGGATGTTGTTTAGAATGTCTGTAAAAAATTTGTTGCACGTTGACGCTTTAAACTGTCAGTAAATAAAAAATATTTTTTTGTATCAGATGTGGCTTCTTTTAATAATTTACGTATTTCTAAACCCATCAAGATCAAAATATATTATGTTATAAAATTCAAATAGCGCAGATCGTAATAATAGTTTGCAAAACAACTACCCTGTCTGTCCTAACGATTGCACTGCCCGCACCCTTTTAATTTTTTCAGATAAAGATAAAATTCTCAACGATCTTACAATACCGAGTTAAATTCCCATACGAAAATTTACGTTTCTGAAAATTGGGGATCTAAAGAACTCATCGATACTAATCGGAAGTATTTCTCGTTCTGGTTCTCGATATCAGGTCCTCGTCGAAGCGGTAACAGTCGCAACATAATAAATTGCGACGATTCATCCACCGTGTTAATTTGTCCGTTTTTCAATTAGCGACTGAGAGCGAGTTGAACGGCGGCGAATAAATTGAGCGGCGGTGGCGGTGGCTACGTTCGCGAGAGGCTGTTCGTGACTTTCTAAATTCAACGGGTGTTGTGTGTACACTCCGTATGTGTGTATGCGTGTGTGTCCGTGTGCATAGTAGCCCCCATTCTAGCGGGCGGTGTACACCATCGTGTTTTCACCGACAGGTGGAAGAAACTCCTCCTAGCTCTTGGACTGCTTCCAGAATTTTTTCCGTCCTCGATATATCGATGTCTGACTTGATTGCTGCATGACACGGGGTGAAGGAGAAAGTTCTATTCCGATAGAAATTTTCGGAATGACTTTTAATTAATATTTTAAGACGATAGATTTTACTGTTTTATTATTTATTAACAAAATACGTCAAATGTCACGTTGACGTATGTTATAACGATTGCGATTATTCCCATAACGATCCTTTCATTTTCAAATTTATATTTCTCTGTTGTACCTTGCAAAATTACATTGAAAAAATTAGCATAATAGTAGTACAGTATAATAGCCGTGTAAAAATGAAAAGATGTAAATTTATAATAGAGAGATGCAAATAAACTATTAAATTTAAAAATGTTCAAGGTTATAAATTTCCATGTCTTCCTGTCAGCACCGTTACAAAACGCTGAATATAATTAAGTATAAAAGCCGAAGATGTCGCGAAGAATATGCCGTGGCATTGATATTAAAATTACGATAATTTGTGACCATTAAGATGAATCCATGAAAGGCCAGTTTGGTAGCGCGATAATGTCGTCGACATAGAAGATTGATCAACAGCCGGTCGTGAGACCACTCGATCAACGCGATAAGTACAATTCATTATTCGGTTCCTTATTTGCAGGAATGGTGACACCGGGTGCATCGATCTTATCAAACCCGTATTCCTATATCTGCATAAAAACGGGTGTGCTTAAACAAAACGAGCGATTGTTTGGATCCATATTATTTCAGATGGCTGCATTTACGTTGCATCAATTTATAGTTCTGGAGATCTCTTTCCTTTCGCAAATTTTGAAATATTATTAATAATTTAATAATAAAAAAATGGTCAAGTTACTTGAAGGCTCAAAATTATATAATAATTATGATTAATTTAATAAAAAAAAAAGAGTAACAAGTGTTACTTGGCGATACAAGATATTGTATTTTCGACAGCAGCGAAAGCTCGAAGACGAAGAGAAATAGCCTGGAAGGTGTAGATAAGAAGGTTTCGCCAATTCCTGGCCGTGCGGCAATTACCATAAATTTTTTCCAGGCAGCGACAGTGTTTCAGGCAACTCGCCATGATCATATTAATGTCGATAAAAGAATTGCGGAAGCCAGCAGCTGCAGTGGCGCTCTCTATCGAACAGAATGCTCAGATACGGATCTATTGAACGCGCCTATGCCGCTATGTGGACTGCACGCAGCAAGCAAACCCGTAATTTATTTGCCGGCGGCCGCCTACCTTCCAACTCCAATATAATCATTATAATTATTGTCTCCCCTTCAAATCGAGTTCGATAATCATCGCCTGTATTTGTTACACACGGCTCGCGTTCACGGGGCGCATTCGTACCTATGGGGGCCTGGTTTCTTCGAACCACCAATCCGTCCCTCAACGTTCACCGTTTCCATTGTTCTAGTCCTCGTGTTGCTCCATGGTGTTGTTGAAACACGAAAAATACGACGACTTCCTCTTACAAGGTTGCAGCGATGTAATAGCCTTTAGCTCTTCTATTTTTTACACGATCGATCATCGTTGATCGATCATGTTCCCTCGGTTCGGTGAGGAACTTTGTCAGTATGAAACTCTGCTACTTCATTGTAGGTTCCTAGCTTATTACTCTGATTTAATAAACATTTTATTCTCTATGTTCAAGGTTGGTGTTTAATGAGATCCAACTAAAAAGCATCACCGTAAAGTGTAAATTTCGACGCAATTTATTTTAATATAGCGGTGAATAGTTCTGATAAATAATTCATACAAAGGGGTTCGGGTATAAATATTAATGATGAATAGTAGCCTTGAATGATTTCGGAATGCGCGTAAACGCCCACGATGTTCAAGGGGTTAAAAAGTACAGCAACATCCGGGAGGTCCCGTTCGTCGGGCAGCTCGAGAATTCCTACCCGCATTCCAGCATCGATTGCTCCTGGACACTTCGATTCCTGAACGATAGCCTCTCGCAATCACTCCTATATCTACGGAAAGCGTCCAAGGAATACGCAACGACGCTCGGTTACCACCAATGTGTCTTCTCCGTGGATATTGTGTAGGCTTCGCCGCGACATCTAATTATACGATTGTCGTTTGCTCACGAGATATCGCGGTGTGGACCCGCGAACAGTTTAGCATCGCGTCCTGCCGTGTCCTCTTCGTCCTCTTCTCCCTTGTATCCTCTTTTCCATCTTTACCTCTTTCCACCATTTACACGATGTCTTTTCGATTCGCACGCGCGATTATCTCCGTTTCCCTCATCCGGAATTTAATAGCTACTTTTAGTCACATTTCAACGCCTCTTCCTGCTTCGACCTATTTCGGTCACTGCCATCTTTGGTCAACCTCTGCCATTTTGATCGGAGACTCTTACTTGACTTAACTCCACTTCAATCTCCAACTTGACTAACTTCGATGCTTGTTAGAAGCTTGAATATGCAATTAATTTCTAGATTACTGGTTTGTGGATATAAGTTTAATTATTACAAGAGTTATGCAAGAGATATTGTAACAAAAGCTGTACTATAAAAGCAAAGGAAGAGACTGATTATACTCTACGAAAGAATACGCTGAAGCTATTCGTCAGAAAACGCATCCATTGTAACCACAAGTTAACTATCCATTCACTATGCACTCTAACTAACTCTCACTACGCGCAACTCTACCCATGAGTCTATTAGAATTTCTAACGTTAATTCATTCGAAAACGCACCCACTGTAACTACAGAGTAACTGCCTATTCAAACATACACACGCTACCAGACTAACTAGATGTATCCCTAAGTCCATTAGCAATTCTATATAGGAACTAATATAAAATGAAAGCGAGTATGAACTTTAACGTAGAACCTTTGCGTTGATAACCGACTATTCTGCGACGCCATCGTTCTCCCTATCTCCACGATTATTTCCAGCGGGGTCTTAAGGTCCCACTCCCACAATGTAACGCGATATTATATCCTATATCGCGTGAATTATGTATATCACACACATTGTAATATAAACGTGGCGATGGTTGTGAGATCTCGCGTTTACCTCGGTACACCTTAACCTATTAGCCTAATATGATTCTAATTTTATGAGTCTATTAGCACGTCTGAGATATCTTTGTACGTCTAAGAACATCTTATTGAGATGTTGAACAAGGGTAATTATAGATTTCTGTGGGATAAGTCGCTAAGTACATGTGTACCGTTAAAGTCAGATTCATCAGAAGAATGTGTAAATGTTACAATTAACAAGGAACAATCGACTTTTATTTGTATAATCATAAAATGTGATGATAAAGAAAAGTTTTAACTTTTTAGTTTAAAATTTTTTACTCGAAAAGTAACTCAATGATAAACATGAAAGGATAAACACTAAATTGTCTTAGTCAAAAATCTGTATCGGTAAAAATTAGCTTACTTCTAAATAGAGCAGACGAGAAAAACAAGACTAGTTAGGTTGCTTTCTATAGATATTAAAACTTTACAAGTCTCAGCGTATGCATCGGTGAACAATTTTAATTTCACATTTATAAAGTTCCAGGTCATAAATTTATGAAAACACGAGATATATATCTTCAATCGCGTATATCTCTCAACAGAAATTAAATATTTATTCCTCCTCTGGCGGCGAATATAATAAAAGTGTACAGAAAACAATAGAATATTCAACAATTAATTCAGTAACAGGTAGATATAATTTGTCACTTGCCTAAATAATCATGAAGATGTATAAAAATTTCACTTCTTATCGCGATTAATATTAGGGCTACCTAACTCGATTGTTCGATTTTTCCAAAGAACTCAAACTTGATAATCGTCTTCAAAGTCACTGGAATTATTGGAATATTCAGTCATTTTCAACTCTAATTAATATTCTATCCATCATAATATATTAGAATAGGGTTTTCGAGCGAATATTCCGGTTCCAAGTTTTTCTAGCAGAAAATTGCGCGATAAGAAAATTGAAGACTTCCCTAGCCTCTGGAATTAATTGACGGGAAGTTAGCATAGAGCAGCAAGGTGTTAATCCCAATTTCTCCCATTGGCGCGTATCTATCCGGCTCGAAACGGTCGCGGGTACACGAGTACTCGCAGCCGACGGTGTTCGCCGTCCTCCTCGTTCCCGTTCGCGATCGGTCGCGTTGCTCTCCTCGCCGCCGCGAAGATTGTCGCGCGATTAGTGCGGGCCCCAATGTCACGGGGAAGATACATTGCCGTGGTGGCTTGGTCCGCGCGTTCTCTGCTACGTACGTGTGCATAGCCGCGCGAGCGAGCCTTTATACGGGCCCCGTTTATATACGGTAACACCGTAAGTGCATAATCGTCGATCGCATCTCCTTGCACTTTGCGTCAAGTCACGGCATCTTGTACGTGCGACCGCCCCGTCAAAGATCCTCCTATCTGCCGCTGTAACGACCTGACACGTTCTACGTGTACCCGCGGACGACGCGTTCGCGATCGAGTGTCACGGTTCGCTCCGTTGACGACTTTAACCCTTAAACTGCTACCGGTATGTTCGCGTATCTCGCTAAATGGCATTATGCGTGTACGTGCACGTCCGAGAACGTTCGTTAGCTAAAATATCTGAGGACACTTATATTCGAACGAAAGGCGACATAGAAAGAGGATCCTGCATATAGCAACAGGAACGCAATTCGTTAGAGTGAGGCAAGTTAGATGGCTGGACTCATATTTCTTCCAATAGAGAAAAGACCTTTTGTACTCGAACGTTGTTATTACTTGTTATTTGTACAGAATGGATAATGTTAGTAGTGTAGCTTAAGTGCAGTCACTTAATCGAGGGAAGCGTAGGTTGCACCACAGTGTATGCAGCTGAGGATGCATCACTGTCCACAGCTGGGAAGAATGCATATGGCTCTGACTGGTTGGAGCTACGACCGTAACGGCACTCGGACTTTCGGTCAAATTAGTAACCGCAACGATGAACCATGAAACTATAAACCACGAACCTCGTGGATACATTTATAATACCCAACTTAACCATGCTTAACAACTGCTTAATTAGCAGATCAAGGTTCATTGTAATAAGCTTACCTTCTCTAGTTCACTGTTCAAACAATAGTTACGTTGCTACATTTTCTAGCTGACTGCTAAAAGAATAGTTACGCTAGTACATTTTCTAAGCCACTATTAAAAGGACAGTTACGTTACTACATTTTCTAGTCAACTGTTAAAAGGACTGTTACGTTGGTACATCTTCTAGGCAAATATTGAAGGAATAGTTACGTTGCTACATTTTCTAGTCAACTGTTAAAAGGACTGTTACGTTGCTATATTTTTTAATCAGATATTAAAATGATAGTTACGTTGCTACATTTTTTAGTCCACTGTTAAAAGGACAGTTACGTTGCTATATTTTTTAATCAGATATTAAAATGATAGTTACATTGCTACATTTTTTAGTCCACTGTTAAGAGGAGAGTTACGTTGTTACACTTTTTGGTCAACTGTTAAAAGGACAGTTACGTTGCTATATTTTTTAATCAGACATTAAAATGATAGTTACGTTGCTACATTTTTTAGTCAACTATTAAAAGGGCAGTTACATTGCCACATTTTTTAGTCATCTGTTAAAAGGACAGTTACGTTGTCACATTTTTTAAGCAACAATTAAAACGACAGTTAGATCGATACATTTTTAGACAAGTGTTAAAGCGACAGCACATTTTGTAGACACCTGTTAAAATGACAGTTAGTGCATTTCGTAGGGAAGGAATTTGCAGAATTGATGAGGGTTATGTTTCTAAAATGGCGAAAGAAGATAACGATGAACGAGACTGGTGTTTCGACGTAAGTGGTACTTGTCATGTGTTCTTAACGATAGGAGCATTATAACCCTATCAATATATTGCTAAGCAACGACCCAATAATGCGATTAGCGTCCTCGGTGCTTGTGACTCATAGTAAGACCGTGTGACGCCCGCGGCCAAGTATGCAAAACGTTCGCATGAATAAAGCAACGGGTTGCGTTTTCACGCGTTGCACGATGGCATTTAACGTTTGCGCGTGTCCCGTATCGAAAGAGGCGTGCTGTAATTGCTCGATAACTATCGCCGGATATTACTTTTTGGAGTGTTGTATATAATCGATTAACTTCTTCCGGAATCAAACTAGCGCGAAAGGTGCGCGACTAACTTAGGTATACTTCGCTATCGTGCGATCGACACGACCTCTTTTATATCGAAGAAACTGGTAATTTGTTAACGATCCTAGCTGAACCAGTACTCTTAATTTATCGTTGCAAACATTTCTTCGTACCGAGCAATTTCGAGGACAATGGAGTCAACGCGATCCAGAAACTGTTTCTATACAGATCGAAACTTTCAAACTACTAAACTTCTATATTACAAAATTTGAAACTTCCAAACGAATTTAGCGATTACGCAACTTCGGTAGCGAAAAAAAGAACAATGGCGTTTGAAAGTTGTTGACCGATTTCGTAAATACTCCGCCGGTAATCCAGCTTGGTCAAATCGATTTCACATGGCGGACAGGCTCCGAAGGTTCCCGGCTTAGAGGGAAAGGCAACAAGGGCGAGGCGGTCGGATACAGATACCGGAATTTTTGTTGAGCCCTCAAAGAAGCGGCTATCTGCCTGCCCCGAGAATAAAAGTCGCGGTGTTCACAATTGGTAATGCCGATAGAGCTGCCATCGTCTTGCCATACAAACGTCCTCCTGGCTACATGCATCGGCCTTTCTTCGCTAAACACACAAAACGACCGTTGTGCGTTTCTTCGGCATACGCATCAGAAATGTCCAGCGAGTCACAGCGCGATACTTTGTTTCGATTGCGTTCAACTCTTAAAAACTCCCTCTGTACCTCTTTGTTCTATATAGTTTTCCTCGCGAGCTCATTTCACAACGTGCACGATTTTTAATAACTCGAGGGAAATTTTTTATGGTTGCACTCTTTAATCACCTTGTTGTCTGCTATTTTTTCGAAGGACGTTGACAAAACAAACTTCAAAAGTTAATGACAGTTATTTAGTAAATTTGCAATTTTAAGATAGGTGAGTTCTCATTTATTTTTTGTATAAAATACCTTCAATGGTAAAGCGTATTTATATTACTCGCAATAAAGATTCGCATCTAAAAACTAATTTATCCCAGCTAATTTCGCGACACATTCCCGAAGCCGATTCTCCCGAACCAATTAACCAAACTGGTTTGGACCGCTCTTCGAATAATCAGCGCTAGGTCGTCTCAATTCCAGGATCCAGAGTTTTTTCAGATTGCTCCTAGACCCAGGAGGACTATGCCGACAGGACGTAAAAAGGACAAAGTAAAGTACGTAGTTGCTGTTGCGTTAGTCCGTAGGAGACCGCAAAGCTGTTGGATGATTCAGCGCGGTTCATTACTCAGGCAGCTTTTTACTTTAATCACATTAATGAAGCATTTAATCTCGCCGCGTGTTTTACAAGCCGACGGTGTGTGGGCTATCTCGGGCTCGTGGTTGACGAGGATTTCTCAGCCTCCCCCGTGCGCCGTTCTCCCCTTTCGTTCGTCTTCGGGGTTATTATTTTCTTGTTCTCCCACCGTCCCGTGGTGTCCGCTAATAACCGCGCCTCGTTTAGGGCCCGTTTACACCTGTACGACCCGTGGCAAGCGTCCTTTATCTTACCGCGGCGAGCACGCACCATTACGCCGTAATATATTGTATTACAGGTGCTCTCACCTTTATGGTCCACTTATCGCCGCAGGAGTATCGGCGCGAAGGTGTAATCGAAATCGGTAGAAAACCGGATTTTGTATCGACAGCTGGTGCACCGCCACACTGCCACCGTCCTGGTCCTTGATATCGACGACACGCGGATATAGCATTGGCGTAACTAACCGAAGAATGTGTGCGCCTACTACCTTTAATGCACTACCATCACGCGATTCGATTGATAGCCGTGATCGGTCAATAATACCGCTCGGTCGCTATAGACGCAGCCAATCAGATTCGCGTGCATTCTTTCCAGCTACGAACGGTAGATAGGAAGGTAGAATCCTTCTGAATTATGTAACGTGTGGAGATCTCACGCGTAACGCGCTGATCTCATACGTAGATATACGCGTGCTAATCTCACGCGCGGCAATTTAACGCGTAGATATGCGGAGCGTAATGATCCTCACGCGTAAGTATACAGGGTGTGGCAATTTAATGCGCGGTAATCTAACGCGTGGTGATCCTCACGCGTGGCAATTTAACCCGCGTAGATTTGCAACGCGTAGTGATATGCGGAGATATACAACACGTGTAGATCTAAACGTTGCAATTTAACGCATGGTGATCTCGCGTGTACATTTACAACGTGTAACGACCTAAACTTGGCACAACTCCGACAGAATTCCTAGTTATGTCAATGAGATATGGTTGTAAAATTAGAAGAACGGAGTGGTGAAGATCATTCTACTCGATGTAAAATTGGACAACAACGGAACCATTCTACACGCGCTCTCTTGCTTCGTGATTTATCGCCGCGTAATGGACAACGTCCTCTTTGAATTTTGCGTTAATAATAGTTTTGTCCAACTGTCGCGGTCTGTGCTGCTCTATTAAGTAGTTACAGATGAGGTGGGTTGTCCAGAAAACAGTTGTTATATTGTTTCAAATGAGATGAATAGCCCGCTTTCGAAGCCATGAATCACGTCTGGTTTTCTAAATTTATAAATTACTTCCAAAACCGAGATTTGTGAAAGTAACACTGTATCGTGTGTTCAGCTTCTCCTTCAGATGCATTTATTATTTTTAATAAGTTTGTTGTAGACGTCGTTGATGTAGCAAATTAAGTACAATAAATTCTCGATATATGGCTACGGATGGTACAGCAATTTTTGATCGGTTATAAACATGAATTCTGTACATGCTACGACTTCGAACATATTAAATACCTATAATGAAAATGGACAAACTTTGTATGGCACTTTGGTATAATAACAGTTCAGTATAATAACAGTTATTAACTCATGGACTGTCCCAGTAAAGGTTGGTGTGATAGGATACAGGTTATTATGAATATGAACACTCAATTATTCAATTGAATTTTTAACTTACAATTTTATATTGGTTTAATATCAAGGTTGTCGAGAAGTCTACCTTCTCTTTCAAACATTTCATTCGAACTGATTTTTTATTTCTTTCAGCTGTTGCATGCTAAATAATCGACTTTGCAGCATCGAAAATCTGATAATGTTCGATGACAAATATTGTGGCTGATGGCATATCATTTTAAAGTTACAGTAAAATTATAGTGTATCGACTTGAAGCATGAAATGTAGGGAAATGATTGTAGAAATGATTTATTAATGATCTTAATATAAATTTGTTGGACATTATTCATCTTATAAGGAAACTGTAGAAACACTTCCGTTCTTTGTTCCCGCCTCTGGAGCCCCAAACGGGGGGAATTACCGGACTATCAAACCTTCTAACCGTTCACTATGAATTCTTTAAAATTTATAGCACTGGTGATCAGTAATCAACAAGCGTATCTTTTCATAAAACTTCAAGCATTAAATCAACGTTACAATAATCCAAACGATCGTGCACGGTTTACCGGTGGCACAAAAACCAGTGTGCTATTTCCAGTTAACCTATTAACGCGTGGCAATCGAGTGTTCATTAAGCAAGAAAAGGAGGTAAAAATGGAGTGTTCGAAGCGTATGGTTGGCGATCGCGAAGGATACAACGCGAGAAGGAGAAGCGAGCAGCGTTGTCGCGCGTGTATCGGTATCCCGATAAAATCTGAACTCATTGTCCGTCCCGAGACGATAAATTCCAGAGGCGGCGCGGTGAAATTTCGTAAAAAAGTCAGGAAGCGAACGGTCACTAGAGAGGACGGTTCGCCGCTCCGCCGTTCTCCTAGCTTTTATTGTTTCCCCGAACGAGCCCGCTTCCCGCTTGACATCGGTCGTAATAGGTATACAACAGTGGGTTGCTTACATTATGCCGGGAAAGGAAGATGCACACGCGTGTGAGCTCCGCAAGGGCCTGGGGCGGTGCAACGTCACTTACCTGAAACAATAAATTACATACCGTTACGTTGCGTACGTATTATATGCGCATATATAGGTAACTGACTGATTTACGATCATCCTCTGCGTTACGTCCACGGATACATGTGCTTACAACCGCTCGTGTGCAGAAGCACCTGTACACGCGTGAGTCTACGAAAGCGTACTACGATAGATACGTCACCACGAACCGTGGGTCAATCGCGACCCTCGATTGCGAAATCTTTTCTTAGATTATACAAGACATATCTTTGTGACTTTCACTCTTTGCGAGAAGGCAGGATATTTTTTAACGAAACCTTTCTATGCTCTCTTGCTATATTGCAATATTCACTATGCTGATTTGAGTATACACTAACGGTCAATTTCTAATTAATGTGTTATATTGGAAATTATGGACTCGAACGCTGAGTTTGATCATAATACATTAAACAGAGAAGTCTTATAGCTTGTATTGTTTTATAACGTGTTGTATCGTTATACGTTGTACTTTATGCTACGCGTTATATTACCGTACGTTCTTTTATAATTCCAAGAGAACCACGTGCTGAATATGTATTATCATGCGTTATGCTACTGCGCGTTGTATTATTAAGCGCTGTACAATGCGTTGTATCGCCACGCATTAATTCGTCTCACATTATATTTCCATGCACTGGATTTCTGCTTATAGGATTACCATGCGTTGCATTACTACGCGTTAATCTATCAAGCGCTGTGCAACAATGCGTTGTATTACCACGCGTTAAATCACTGCGCGTTAATTCGCCACGCGTAATACTTTCATACGTTGCATTACCGCACGCTGGATTTCTACCTTTTAGATTACTGCGCGATATATTATTAGCGCTGTACTGAATACTGTGCGACGATGTATTACATTACCAGATATTCGTTCATTACGCGTTGTAAGGAATTCAAAGTTTGAGAAGTTGGAAATTAAAAAATTTGCGAATTTAAGAAATTTGAAAAATTTGAAAATTTGCGAATAACATCGAAAATTTAAAGAATGAAAATTCTACAAGTTGAGCTTTCCGAAATTTATAAAAAATTCAACTTGAACATTCAGAATTGTGGAAATATGAAATTTAGGAATTTTAAAATCGTCAAGCTTCCTAATCCAAAAAGCCTGTATTACAACTGTATTGTGTATGCCCTACAAGTCTAACAAGACAGGAGCTAATTGGATAACAGTGTAATTGTCAGATGTGCTTCGACCAACAATACATTTAAAAAAACGTGTGAGTAAATCCATGTCCCTTTCACTCTGACCAATCAGACCCGCATTCCTTTCAAGGGACTTCTTGTTAGGCACGCGCAGCTAATATTTTGACACCGTTTTACTTAAGCAAAAAATCAGATAGGATGCAGGATTGTATCGAAACAGTTTAACAGCCCGAAATCGGAGCCACAGGCTATAGAATTTAAAGTTACCGGCAGACTGGTGGTGAATACGGCAAAGTCCGCGTAGGGTAAGGTCACGTTTCGGACAAGCGAACGTCGGTATCCGAAGCGTGGCCCAGCATCCTTACATTCTCATTGGTCGATGTTCTACGGACGCTCGCACTTATTGGGTCCACTGTACACGTGGTGTACGCTTCGATCCGCTGAACATGCTATCCGTTCCGGCGAACCACACACTGACAGTATCCGTTTATGCGCGTTATTTGAATGACAACGGTGGAACCACCGTTGAAGTTCATTAATTTCGCTGTCGATCCTGTTTAACTCGACTAATAATCACAGAGATACACCAGGGATGAATAACTCAACTTGCAAATATTAATTGCCGAAATGACGATCGGTCGGATCACTGTTTCCGACAGAATCGTCCGTGTCCCGCGAAACGATCTCGTCGATAGCGACGAGGCTCGGCGATAAACATCGATGACACACTGGAACGTCGAACGCGTGTAGCGGCGCGAAAAAGGAGTAGGATAAAGTTGAAAAAAAAGGAGAAGAGTGGCACGAGACAGACTAGAGACACTGCATAAACCTTCCCGACCGCGAGCCGCCACATAAATATAATAGGGAAGGTAAGGCCTCGTGATGGTTGGTCGGCATTGCCCGCCGAACCGTCACGGACTCGGCACGTCGTACAGAGTAGGGGCAGTTTGCGCGGGGGTGGGGTGAGATGGGTGGACGTGTCAGGGGCAGAGCGTGGAGGAGGGCGGAGGAGGGCAGCGGTGGTCGACTGCTCTCGCTACACGGTGCAACACACGGCGGCGTGAAACACGGGGAAACGGGCTCGAATGATCGATGGGATTCTGCGCCGTTGCAGGCATGCCATGGGTGTCTATTCCCCACTACCTTTTGCCAGTGAGCTCGACGCGCAACACCATCCAACAAAATCCCCGCTTTTCGAAGCCGACGAGCGGCTCGCGCCTCCTGGTGGGGCGAACGCACGTGGTGACTCGCTGCGAGCTTCTCACCTACCACCATAGATGACGCGTCGTACGCCCGTGATACTCGCGCCATCTCGTAATCGAACTGCGAACACTGTCGGTAAAAAATTCAATGGAGTTTCGGGGAAGAACCGGAGTACCGTGGAAATTGGCGGGAAATCTGAGAGATAGCTATTAACCTCTTAAATTCATGGCGAAAAGAAAATTCACTGCACTATTTTGTACTTTTACGCATTAGGATAGTGACAATAATTTGATATGAACAGAGGAATATGTGAATGAAGCTCAAGCTCGTATCAGCAACGAGGGGTAATATTACTCATATACCAGGGGACAATTGATGATTAGTCGATGAATTCTGTTATCTTAATAAAAATGTAGATAATGAAGCTAGCTTGGCAGCTTCACAACTTGGCAGTCTTTATTTTTACACATTTCCTTCCTGCATACCATAAACTTTTCGATTGTCAGTAACTATTAATTCCATAAGTTTAATTATCCTGTTTGAAGATTGAAATTTTTATTTTATGAAAATGATATTCAGTATTGAGCTTAAAACAAACCACGGCGCATGTGTATTACTTCGCCAATCATAAGCTGTCCACCACACTTCTTCCTCGTCCAATAAACTGGCTTGTATCCCTCATCTAAGATGAGACTTTGTGTTCCATCTTTCTAACTTCTGCATTCACGAGACCAACCATTTTGATTATTTATACGTAAAGTATATCTAATTAAACTATCCACTAAAATTCAAAAGATTAATTTTATATTGACCAATTGCACAACTGTCTCAAATTAACCTAACTCATCCTACCAATGTCTAAGTCCCTATTATCTTCCGAAACTCAGAATAATAAGATCATTGCCACAAACGTAAACTCTGGTCTATATCAAATGTAGAGACTAACCGTACGTTCTAGCGTGAACAGTACTTTAAACCAGTCTAATTGAAGGTAGTCGCAGTGTCCTAAATCTAGCGGCAACTTCTATGAACTAAAGTTGAGTTCATCGTAACGAACAATTTTATGTAATTCTTAATTTACGAGAAATCTTTGGCGAACATCGACAGTTACATAGATAATATCAGTTATATCAGATAATATCAAAGTTCGAATGGAAATAATGAATGGTGAAATGCTAAACGCGGTATCATGACGAAGTCGTTTTATGTTTCAGTTTTCTAATTCATACAGCAAAGAAGAATAAACTTCGGAATACATTAAACGCGAAATCTGTTGCATAAAACATAAACGGCGATTAGATCAAGAGATGCATAAATAGCGGTCGAGTAACAAATGTCAAAAGTAATTAAGCCTTCAACAAACTGTCAGACACGCAATTGTTCCGCATTTCTTCGAGTTTATAATAGTAGCCACTAAACAAGTGCATTAAGTGTGCGAGTGAATGATTCACTGTTACATCGAACGCTGCATTTATTTTCGGTTTAAAGACGTAGGTACTATTACTGTTTATTCATTCACTAGGCAAAGGATAATAATTAGAAAGGTAATACAAGTACACGCCTTGGTGTTTGATATCGTAGCTTCGATCAACAAATATCAGTGGCTGGATCAAGAAAATTGCCTAACAGGTGGAATCTCATCGAGGAGTTAACGAACACGGGACGAAGAATGGAATATTCTCAATTAAAACGGGTCTTTCGATTTATAAAGTAATTCTCGACGATTAACGTTTGAAACGAAATTGAAATTTGCGACGTCCTTCGTCCAGCCGACTCCGGATGCACAATGAGCAACGGCGTATGATTCGGAATATCGTGCAATTGGCGTGTGTTTATTACTTCTGAATGCCTGTCACAATTCATCAACCTAATTGCGGCATTGTTAAACAACTCACGATCGGTGGCCGTGCATGCGTGGAGTGTAACGCAGCCGGTTGTGGCTGCGTGCCGACCGTTCGGGGAAAGGGAGGCGGGCTTCTAAAATCCTCAAGGCGAAATTTAGTTACGCGACAGGTCGCGCGCACACGCGTCCATAAACCGGGAACGCGCGAAGCATTCGTGAAATGCGATCAGAGGACCACCCGTACGTCGATGTGTGTACCATCCTTCGAACGAGCAACGGACCCGATGTCCGCATTACCACGTTCCCGATCAGACGTCGCGATAAAAATTCCTGGGTGAAAGGTGGTCGAATGTTTTAAAACGGGCGGCGAGTAATCGGTCGAATAAAACGAGGGGCAACCGAAGAAAAAGAGTAGAATTTTGAAGTATCGTTGTTACGTTTAACGCGAACGATAAATTACCGACGAAAGAAACGGAAAGTCATGGTGCGAATGAAATTAATCTAACACGAGTGACGGCCAACCGTGGAAGATTGAATGCCTGAAAGTACTGAAATTCCCGAGAACACGATCGTTATATAATTAGTCTCACTCGACCACGCAGTGGGTATCGTGCCACCTCCACCACCGTCGCCACCGCCGCCGCTACCATCGCCAACGGGGCATTGTACATTATAGTGGTAGGAAAGTAGTGCAAAGCACGGCAAAGCAATTGATCAATATAGCGCCAACAACCCCTCGTAACCACCCTTCTTCAGCTTCCAGTTCTAGTCGTTCGCTTCACCCGCGCCCTCTCTCCACCCAACTCCCAACGGCGCAGAGAGAACGCACCCCCATAACAAGTTTCTTACTCATCTTTTTCGTTCAATAACTCTCCATCCAAGATGGCCACCGCGGTCGTCCCTCATTGGCTAGGGGAAGGGGTGGTCGCAGAGCTCTGTACGGGGTTTGGGTGACCCCGAGAGGCGAGGTAACCGAGACAGAGAGAGAAACAGAGAGAGAGGGAGAGAGAGCAGGGTTGGAAGCAGTGACGCCATCTATCTTCCGTTGCCTTGGCTCGGCGTAACATAAGGCAAGATAAATTGCGGGATCTCCCGGGTTCTTGAACCTTTCTGGCAAATTGCATAAGAATATCCACCCTCCACCCCACCCGTTCTCTCGCCCCTTCTTGCCCTCCCCTACGCCTCCCCTTCGCCTCCACTGCCCTCGCGGCTCCAATGGAATTGGAATTAACTCGAATAAATCACCTCGGTGGCTCTGTACGGCTACGCAGAGTTGCTCGTCTCTTTGCTCGAAGGAGTTCAAATTTCTTTTACAACGACCTTAGCATCCCTTGCGCCTTTTTTCCTGCTAATTTCTACGAAGAAACGAAAGAATTATTGTACCGAGAGGTAAAACAACGCGGCAACGTTTCTTATCTTTCGTCCCCATCTACCGCGTTCAAAATTCAAGAAATTAAGTCCTAACGGTTATTCGTTCCGTAACGATTAATATTTTTGCAGACAGATTGATACCGTGTTTCTCGCGTATCTTGATTTATCGCGGTTGTTATTAATTTTTCAGAGTAATGGTTTAAAGTTAAACACCACGGCTCGTTGTTTATTTCATGCTATGGAAGGATGCGCCAATTACCCTGGCAAACAGCGGAAAAACAATAACGTAATGCCAAATAATACCGGTTATTTACGGCCCGGTGAAATCTCGCGTATTTCATGAAATTTCCACCAGGCAAATGGGAGGGTATTATGTCACGGCAATTGTAAAGGCGAAGAGTAAGTGGCAGATAAAACGATCGAAACGTTGCCCACTACGAAAGTCGTAAAGCGGTGCCGGCATCTGGCGGCATTCGTGGGAACAAACGAAACAACGCACCGAAGACGAAATATTGGGTGCGCGGGCGCATCATGGTCCATTGATCGAAAGATATTTTGTAACTCCATAAAATCACCGAAAGAACAAACTTTTACTTCGTCTTGCGACAATCAGGAGCGACTAACCGATTTGTCGTCGATCGTTCGAGTTTGAAGATTCGTAAGTCCTTAATCTTTTCCTTCGTCGTGTACGTTCGTCGCGAATGCGTCGATTCGATGAATGATTCTACGTTTTGATTTAGTACGCGGAATAAACGTTAGTTGCATGATTTAAAGTTTTACTTATTTGCACAGCTCGCTTAATAAAGGTATCCGGAAAGAAAAATGAGCACTTTCGTTAACGAATGTGCATGCTAACCACATAACCTATAAATCTACCATGGATACGAATTTTCCATACAATCTTCATAATTGAAAATGGCAGTAGCAGTAAATAAAAAATCACGTTTCCAGGCGATAAATAAAAAAAGAAGAAAGTGCAAATGAGTCTATCGAGACTCACGGGCCGTTAAACGGTTGATACATAGAGCGTTAAGAAATTCAGTAACTCCCAATTAACACAGAATTTACAAGCTCATTTTCTCAGTTAGTTTGGTATCTAAATAACGGCGACGTCCCAAATGTTCTTGGCCTTGTGTTAAATGCATGTTAACACGTGTGCGAATTTCGAGATGTGGTCGATTCACGTGTCACAGTTACAGGGCCATAACCCTCTCCTTGTGCACCTCGTACGATATCTCTATTGCACGCTACATCACGATAGTTCCCCTCCAGTCTCGCAGGAAAGCGTGGAAGGGAACTGGTTATCATTGCCGAGTGGTTGGCTTTCCGTATTGCTTTCCGTATATTGTGCCAGGTCAGTAAATCCGAAACCGAGCTTTACGATTTGTTTACTCCACAGTGGGTTATGGGGACCCTGGTTATATAGCCATAGGTATGCGGGGGCCACGTGATCGTACGGCCATAAACGCGTCTGTTATGCGCTCGTAAACCGTGAGAACCCCACTCGACACGCTTGCCGTTCTATCGGCAATCCTCCCACCACCGACAGTCCATCGTAAAACAAGCGTTTTACGATCGCTGCCTATCGCTGATGATACCGCTACCGTGAGGCCAGAAATACTCACGCTACTCTATGCGATCTTTCGCAAAACCAGTTCCCGCTTCTCCTTCCGATACTCAAACATACAATCCACCCTGATTTCTTTGGCCCTTAAGAACAAGGTGCGAATTATAAATTGACCGGTAGTGCTACAATGGCTATGGGCCTCCATGGAGATGATCCTATTATTCCTGAACACTAAAATCCTTGGCCTATCTAATTTCTAGGACTTAAATCACCAGATCTTATCCATCATACCACCACGCGTTGTATCATCACGCGTTGTGCTACCATGCATTGTATAACCACGTGTCGTAGCACCATATGTTGTATCATCACGCACTGTATTACTATGCATCGTATTAACACGCGTACTACTACATATTATATCATTATGTGTTGTACTATCACGGATTGTATTACCACCCGTTACACTGTTTCTGCTGTAATGCGACGCACAAGTGGTAGTACATCGTGTTGCATGGCCACGTGTTGCATCACCATGCATTGTATCACCTCGCGTCATATGGTCAAACTCTCACCACACATGGTATGGTCAGCGTTGTGTGGTCTGGTCAAAAATTTGGTCTTGTAATCGCGGTTTAATTCGCCCAAAAAAGATTGTGCAATTATAATTGTTCATTATAAGGCGCCATGTGCAGACCATCGAATGAAACTTACGTCCAATAATGAGTTTGTTTAAGTACCGATTTGGACAATTTGGTTTCCAAGATCAGTAGCGATAGAACGGCTAAAGAAGAAGCACCCGCAAATGTATATGGCGGGAGTAACGAAAGGCTCATTGACCCTGCCATATATCAAGGGCAACGAATTGCGTTCGGGTGGTTTCGCGATCCGCGTAACCCGAGCACGATATCGGGTAACAGATCGGCGTAACAGTTTCACGGCGCGATGGTGGCGCCGCTGGTGGTCGGCGTTCGATCGACGGCTGACCGTATCGGCTGTGATGACGTTGCGCTCGCTACGTCACCGCGCGACGGAACGTAGCCTTGACGTCATTCGGGTCCATAGAGAGAAGGACTCGTGGTTGTGACGTAATCGAGGCTAGAAGAGAGAGAAACTCGTGCCAGCCATGCTGGCGTAGGTAGGGGAAGGAAGAAAAGGGAGCCATTATAGAAGGGGCGCGACTAGGCTGAATCCTCCCCACCGACCGGTCGGCCCACCGAGGAAACAGCTGTCAGCTGCGTGGAGTTGCGGACCCTGTCGTCTCACCCACCAACCCTCCTTTCCCCGTTACTCCGTGTGTGTGTGTATGTGTGACGTGTGTGTGCGTGCGTGCGCGCACGTGAGTTGGCCTCCGTGTAACAACGTAGCCCCGTGTTTCAACCTGAACCCGCACGCTCGCACACAACGAAAGGCTACCAGCCAGCCACCCACCCACCCCCGATGTTAAAATATTCCGGTGGGCGAGCGAGCGCGGGACGGGAATAGCCCGGGAGAGTTATGGCCGCCTCCGAGACTCAAATAACTCTTTAATCCGCGGGCGCGTGTACCGCTCTTCGCGCTCCTTTCCGTTCCTTCCTTCCCTACCTTTCTTTCGCCGAGCTAGACGCGACCGGCTATTTGCGGCGAGTCCTAACGAAAACTAACCCGTGAAAATTTCAACGAGCCCGTACGGTGCCTCGTTCCCTCGCTTTTGATCTCCGCTTGCCCGGCCGCGCTCTCCTCGACTTCGTTTACGACCGCTCGTGTGGCGCTACTAATCTAAAGTACGTTTCACTTTCGACCACAATAAATTGGCTAATTAGGCTACCGTTAGAATGCTCGTGTCACGTATCACGAGTTTACGGCGTGCTTCTATATATAATGGAACACGCCGCGCATGATATGTGTAGAAGTCGGTGTTACGCGAAGAATGCCGCAACAAGTGCTTTGGATGAATTGATGGACGTATTTATCAGCAGACAGAAACATTGTACAATAGTGGACGGGATCGGGTAAAGCTAACCGTGATTATATTTTCATGATCATAATTTTGTTTGAACTCCGCTTACCGATCTACGGAGCCTACATGTTTATGATCAATTTCGTAGCTTTAATATATGCACGCATATATCAGACGCGTCAAAATAAAAGTTTCGTTTTTACCAAATTGTTTGACTTATCGCTGAGTTAACTTCCGCGTTGTTTCAGCCGCTTCCTAGGGATCGTTTAAACAATCTAACAACTTACGACCATTAAACCGTGAATTAAATGGTACACGATCGACGTCTAATTGCTATTTAAGGATCTAGTCACGATTTAGATCGAATTAGAAATGTAATCAAAGTCCGAAAGTAGTCACTTTGAGGTTAGGTCAACTACACCATTTTTCAACGAAAATTGAGCGAAATTTATTTTCTAAAGAATTGTATGCTTCATGTATTGCCATTATTTTATTTTGTTGCTCTATGTGTTTATTTATATGAAATGTTACATTAAAGAATAAAAATCTTGTAATATTTGTTCTTCATGTTATTACAGTACATGAAGTGCTTTAAACACCCGTAAATGTTTGGAATACATTGTACATGAATACCCCATTATCGACATAAAATTATGTATCATTATTAAAATGTACTATTTATGTACCGTGTACTTCTCGGTTAAAATACACCATTACCTATAAATTAAATTTCGCGGTATGGTTTAGCTCGAAGATTACGGCAATCGAGATCAATACCCATCTTCGTGACTCTGATTAAAGGGTCTCTATACCGAATTATCTTTGGAACCTCATGCAACAAAGCTGAGAATCTCGGGCGAAACTCGTTTCTCCCAGATTGCAAGGAAGATTAAGGGTAGCAGTTGTTCCAAGAATTTGAGAAGGAGCAATATTGTTGTACCTGCTTTTATAAAACATTTTTTGTATAGTTATATAAATTAAAAGTGAAGTATGAGATCCTATCGGTGGCCTCGAACAAGTCCTGTTTGCCCAATTTAAAAATGGCAGTGATACGTATAGTACAATTCATCAGCGTTTGAATATCCTTGACTGTCCACGTAAGCCGATAGCAAGTTACGAGCTTTAAAAAACTCCACATCTAGTAAGCTAGGACGAAAAAAGCTGGACACTAACGGTAAGTAAAGTGCATGGAGCGACACTTTCGATAAGAAGACATCAGTAAGTTGATAAAAGAGTAGACCGAGCGGTCGTCGATCTCGATCGACAATCTCGAGTCGTGTGGCACGAAGATACGTCGATCGAGTGTCGCGCACAAATTTGTCGCGGATTAAAAATTCCCCGGAATCCGGGCGTATCGATGTAGTACCCGAGGGTAATTAAATGCAACTCCGGCATCGCGTCGTTTTTTCTTGTTCCGCATGGAAATCGCGACCGGCACACATCCCACGGCGCCGCTTGGGCTGTGTGTGTGCGCGCTGGTGTGCTCGTGTGCACGCAAATTAAATATCTGAGAGCCTGTTCGCGTGTAAGAATACACAGGTAAGCTAGGGCGCCAGAAAGATATATCGTTCCACCAATTTGTTCTTCGTGAGGAAATCCATTATTAGGCGAAGCACGAACTTTTGCGACTAATTGCGAGCGTTGTGTGCACGCGCGCGCCCGCGAGCCCAACTTCTCGCACCAGCTGAAAGCTGTGTGCGAGCAAACCGCCCGATCGGTCGTGCGTAAACGCGAAAATAATGTATATTCATGGGCCATTGGGGCGTTAATGATTCGTTCGCCGATAAGTGGTCGGCCAACACGGCCGTCTAAAGACACTTTACGATCTTTATTCGCTTGACGAGCGAGCTGCCTTATTGAGATCTGCTTTAACTCGCTCTGTACGTTCTTGTTACTGCCGGAGTTTGATAAAAAGCTTCGGACTTTGAGTATTATACGTTCAACCATGTTACAATTGTGTGGCGTCTGTTTTATATGGAACGTCTCGTCTACTCAACTTATGCACTTGGATACTATTCTAACGCACGGTTAACAACAACCGTTTATATGTAACTTAAGATTATAAATGTCTACGATATTTTTATGTTATCAAACTTCCCGTCTTACCGGTTAGGTGTGCTCAACTTTTGTTATGCACTTATATGCTATTCTAATGCGCTGTTAACGTTGATGACTCGTCATATGTAATTTAAGATAATAAATAATTGTAGTAAGTACTGAAAAATGGTGTAATTATATCACGTTTATGTTATTAAACGTACTCCCTTATCGGTTTGGTGTACTAATCTTTTGTTATGCACTCGAATGCCACCGTACCACATTGTTCATGTTAAGAACTGACTTTATACAAGTTACAATATTAAACAGTGGAATTGTGTTCGCTTTGTGTTTCGAAACGTCTTGCTTTGTCGGTTCGATGTATTCAACTTACATCACGCACTTATACATTGGTTAAGAATACCGTGTACAATAAACACTGTCTAAAATATGAAAATATAAGCATCTACTGACAGCAATAATACTTCTGGTATCCAGAACAAAAAATGAAGTACAATTTTGTCCTTGAGCACGAGGTCCTCGGCAGCGTTGTAAATTTCGAAGGTCTTTAGAAAGAGACGCTGTACCATCTTGAGCAAAAATGACCGAGGTTTTTACGCATCGCATAAAAGAGCTCGGTCCCGAGACAAGAAGGAAGTCGACTTTATTGCCTTCCAGGTAAACGCGCAAAAAGTACGCAAAGGACTTGCAGCTCAGAAAAAACCTCCCATGGATCGTAGCTAGCGCAAACAAGGACAAATACTTCCTTCGCCATTCAAAATACACATTACGGAGTAAAACCGCATCATCGAAGGCCACGAGGATGCAGGGAATTTTAAAGAACCACAGTCGCTCGTAAAACCATAAATTTGTGCTTCGGCACTTTTGTTTGGTAGGAGAGAAAGAAACGGCTGGTTTGAAAAAAGTGTCAGAACTTGACTGGTGGTCAATTGAACCATGTGGAAGGTCGAGAGATTCGGTATGGTTATAAAACGTGTTCTAATTTCGTTCTAAGATTTAGTGTAGATACGATGCACAGTAACGGACGGTAGGACGCAATCTTTTACGATTAACTTGTAGGTTAAAAAATTTTATAAATATATGTAAAACACAGAAATAATTGCCAAGTAATTAAATAAACTAGTTAAATGTAATGACGAAGAAATGTAAGGAGACTGAACACGAAGTGCGCTAGGCGGCGCTAGGATCGCGAGGATAAATCAAGCTGATCGAGCGTTGATCGGTAATCGAAGGAACGAACGAGCTTGCCCTATAGATAAGATACAGAGGACGGGATCCCCCGGGGATAATTATTTTGCTGCACCGGTCAGGTAAACTTATCGCGATGGTAGATAATCAAATCTGGAAAGACTTTTTTGGAGAGGGGCCCCGGTCCTTCCAAGGTCGGGCCTCGCAGGCCGCGGTCATAAGCGAACGAGGACAACAACAGTCGGTCATCGTTGCGATCGTAAATCAACCGTTGGCGTTTTTCGGCTGTGCTACCCAGGCAAAAAGGGCAAAAGGAAGAAAAAAAGAAGGGAATGGAAGGGAAAAAAGGGAGGCGTCGGGGCAAAAACTCTGCTCTGTCCGGCTTGTTATAAGCGGTCCTCGGGTTAGCGGAGGGACGCCGAGCGTGGAGCGAGGTGGGCCTTAAAGGGGGACACACGGCGAAGGGTGTGGGAAGGGAAACGAAGGGAACTTTAGCAGGAACAATGCCCAAAGTCACGGGGAAGAATGCGGTCCGTCGGGCTACGAGGATGCACGAACGAACTTCGTGGGTGCCCACCGGTCGCCCATCGATACTCCTCTTTCCATCGGGGAGGAGAGACACACGCGTTCAAACCCAGACCGGCGACAAATACACCAGAGAATTTACTGCTTCGCCGGCCGTTACGTCATTTGGCCTCTTTCAAGTCGACCGCGAGTACCTCCAGTCTTTGTCCAGGGAGTCCTCAGGACGCAAATGATGCCCTGTCGTCTTAACAATTATCCTTTTAACTCGTTCTATTGGGCCAACGCTCGGCCAGAACAATCTGCCTCGGGTTAACTATGCTTAGTCGGTCATGTTACTTCGTGATATTTCTTTCCTCGTTCCACTCGCGAACTTATCGTAACTGTTTCGTTTGCTGTTGTATTATAAGGCATGTATTTTTGTAAATGAAAAATAAAGCGAATATGAATACGATGTAATGTAGTCATAGGTTAATTAGACAATTATCTAACCTCTTCTACTTTAACCTCTTGGACTATGACTTGTTTCTGAGGTGCGTCAGTCAGAACTGACTAATTACAGCTACAATATTAAAACCGACAAAAAACTTTGAAATGTCATGTTATTATTTAATCGTTGACTATACAAATTGTAATTGGACTTGAACTCCAAATTGAAGCGTATTAAAAATTTGAGTAAAATTGATCATGGCCGAAGTACGAGTGCGTCACGAGTCGGACTCGTCAAAATAGTGCAAAGAGTTCATTGTTATGACAAAAGTATTTAAATGAATGTGTGTCTCACGAGTGAAAAATTACGCAAGAAACTTCGACATCAAAATTCGACATCGAAATTGGAGGACACCTGGTAAATTGTCGATCGGATACCTTTTACGTCTTCATTGTAGCTCGTGCATCAAGGTCCGTCCGCAAATTGAGCGGTTGTAACGGTCCGTTGAATTGGAGCAAGGGAACTGGTAATTAGGGGAAGATAATCTGTAATTACCCTTGAACGTTTCATTTAGGATTTCGACGAAGATTTCCGAGATTTTCTCGTTTACCGCGATACACGACGCGTCCTGTGTGCTGTTACGACGTTGTCCTAACGCCACTTACGTCTTGTTCACAAGAACGCTTCTATTGTATTCATAGCAGCGCCGTACTTCTGAAACGAGTACAATGGATGGCTATTGCACAATCGTCGTTTATCGATCCGCGAGTCCTCGAAAAAGACGAACGCGTGCACGCGCGCGTTCGCAATTTGTTGTTTTTGTTTGCGCACTGGACCCTTGAACGTTCCCAATTTTTCACGTTTGCAGAATCGATACCGACCGCATTGCTGACACTTCCGTGTGCCGTTGTTGTACTTTTTTTTACCCGAGTTCCGCGCTCGATCGTCGGCGTGTTTTACGAGCGCCATATTACCGAGTAACCAGCGATTTTCGAGGAAATTCCGGTCCCGACGGTGGCTCCGGAACTCCATCGAACGATATGAAAATAAGTTTCGAGTCGTTTCGTTCGCGCGAATTCAACATATTGCTACACTGTTTCCGTTCGATGCGCAGATAAAGAGAAACTACCAATCTCTTTTCCGTTCGTTAACTGAGAAACATGAATTATCGCTGATGGACTTTTAGCAATTTATTACACGCTCTACATCAAATATTAAAATAAAAAGTTATTGTAATCATCGATCGAAGCACCCAAATTATGAAACGCGCAACGCTAATGAACTCGCGAAGCATGGCCTTCGAGTAACGTGAAGGGCGAGAGAATTACCGGTGCCTAGCGCTAATGTCACCCTCTCGGTGAGATAAGAAGCTCCATGGAGCTTCAACCCCCTCCGCCAGCTCCTTGGTTGCTTTCTTATCCCATGCCAGGACCCTCCACTTGATTTATGGCGCGATTTTTATTATTCGCCTCCTCCTTTCTTACCGGCAGCCAACCCTCTTTTTCCTATTTGCTCCGCTCATAGACGGGGTTTTTCCACGAGCAGGGGCTCAAGAATTTGCCCGGTGGGGTCTAATTGTAAGTACAACGACTACAAATTGATTCGAAGAATTTTGGAATGGCGTCGAACAGTTTGGATAATAAATTACGTCGCACAATAAGTTAGGAAGATGTTTGGGTTAGGTAGATCTTACAGAGATTCCTACATTAAAGAACGTTAGAGGACATTATAGGGAATGACGATATCGCAGGGTAAAATAATCTCGAGAGAAGTTAAAGCAAGTATAGAAGTGAACGTAGGTTATGAATTGCATGTAGAAGCAATCTAAAAGTAATTATGCCGTACAAATTTTTGCCGATTGTCGAAGTTTCGTGCAACATGAACTCCGATAGGAGCATGACGTAAAAGGTACGAACATCCACGTTGCCGCGTATATAAACGCGATACGCGTCCCGCGTTTACACCGTTGATGTATGTTCTCGGCAGCGATCGATCTCTCTCACACGAACTGCTAATTGTGCGGCATCATAACTCTCTACGTGAGCCTCATCCCTTTTCTCTCTCTCTCTTTCTGCCTCTCTGTTTCGCCTGCTACCGAAACCCCCGTGCGGTGCACACGCACGTGAACACACCGCTTGTCCGCTCTTCTGCCACTTTATACGGCCTCGGTTAGGAACGAGCGTGTATTATTTTCGCACGCGTGTGCCCCGTCGCAACACGGGTAAAAGTTGCGCTGGTTACACGATGTAACACGAGCTATTATAGTTGCCAGTGTAACGACTGAACGAAGAGAGATGGGATGACGAAAATGCGAGGGCCGAGGGGGTGGTCGCTACGGGAGTACATTACCGAAACGTTGTTTACGGGGTGGCTTGACAGTTTTTCGGCCCATTGCCGATTACCGTGTACTTCGATACGTTTTATCATCGGTGTTTAACGAGGACGCGGTTTCGTTATTCCCATTTAAAGAGCTCCAAAAACTTACTGCTATAAATTAGGACATTCGAGAGTGACATAAGATTCCATTAAACGAGGAGCATAGGAGGATCCACATATCGTTTGCTTTCGATTCTGTGTATTTTTACCTGCCTCTCGCTCCTGCACTCGACACTGCAGAAACATTAAAACTGTTTCTGTTTTTATTTCCTTCTAAAATCCTTCTTTTGATCGAAGAAATGATTTTCACCCTTAGTAAGTTTGCATACAAACTGGCGTACACTTTCTGAACCGACTAAGCTGACTCTAACCTTTCAATACAGAAATAATGTCGGTAATGTTTCAAGACTGTTACTGAATCAAAGCCATAACCATTTGACAGAGACATAACGACGTTTTGTCAGTGCAGGTTGATTTAACTCTCGCAAAATTCATCGTCAACAATAGGGGGAGGGGGAGAAGAGCTTGTAAATGAATCGATCCGTCATGTTATCGTTACTTCCGTTTACGCTTCATTAATTTTAATTAATTTCTATAGCCGTTCGTTAGTCGACCGTCGGTGATTCATTTCGACCAGGGCTATTATCCGTGTTTTTAACGAATCTATCGCAAATGAACTCGCACAAATCGCACGCGACGAATTAAAGCGGGGCCGCGCGTGCCGTGCATATCGAAAAACTGGAATTTACATCGTGATTAAGGTTCATTAACGGAGGGAATTATTGAACAGCCGTTGCAAAACAGAATTTTGATTTTGTTAAATGATTTTAGCGTGGTTTGTAAATTATGTAAATGATCGATGATGTTTAGAATTAATTTCGATAATAAACTTCATTTATTCGGGTTTTGAAATTTATTTCTGTAAATGTCTTTCGAAATAATTATTCTGATTGAGTGAAATTTCCTTGAATTATTAACACTCATTAAAGTATGCTAAGTTAGAAAGTTTATTATAATACTTATAATCTGAAGAAGTTAGATACTGAATGAAAAATATGCAGAATTTAATTTCTCCTAAGCAAAGGTTTTTATATTCTAATTAAAAAAAAATAATTTCCGTCTAGAAAGTATGAATCGAAACAACACAATAATTCATAATAATGTCATAAATTTTAATTCCTACGTTAGTTCTACATTTTTGGCCAGCGGTCAAGGGAAGATACTCGAAGTTATGATGTAAATCCACAATTTATAAAACCATAAATCTTCACGTTGATATTTTTGTTTAACTTCAAAAGTAGTATAAAGAGTGCTTAAATAAACAGCACATAAAACTACTTCATTTACGAAATGAAAACTTTGTCGAGCGTTAAACCCGCGTTTATAAAAAGAGTAGCTATTGTGTCGCCACCTAGTGTTTTAATAACCTAAATTTAAAACACTGAAACGTTTTAAAAGTTTACAGGAGACAAAGACAGCGATCAAGCGTACAAGAATAAAACTAAAAATCCGTTTCGCGTATTTCTCCGACGCGCTGAAACCCTCGCACAAATTAATTGACATTCTCAAATAAAAAGATCAAAAGTCATTCAGTTGATATCTCCCGAATACTGTTAGCTTCACAAGGATGAAAAATTAAAAAAAGCACATTCCGAATTTACAAAACAGCTTGAAACAAAAAAACATCAAGCAAATTTAAAGACAATAAAAATAATTACCTGTTGCCAAGTTCCATCGCAGTATATTAAAGTTAGGGTAGCACAGCATATCAAGTTTTCGTCGGAAAAATGTATCACTGTGATCAGGCACAAAACGATAAAAAAAGTAGAATGCACACACTTTGTTTACCGCGCGTGATTCGTGGAGGAAGAGCGGGTTGGTTCGGTGGCTTAAAGCTCGGTCGTATTTCTCAAGGGCGCGTGCCACCGGACTAAGTTACGAGGCGTTTATGAGCCATAAGCGATTCCACGGGGTAGATAGAGTTACTTAGACGAGTTATTTCACTACTTTCCTGCGGGATGGCGCGAGTGGGACGGGCTATGGTTGACGCTTCTCGCGGCAGCCCGCTCGGCCGGATCAGAAGGACCGCCTGCGACTGCCTGATTTACTATGGTGGACCCAACGTGCCACGGACCCGGTCTACCCTCGGCTTCTATGACGGGATTTTTCGTGACGGGGGTAACAGGGGGACTGGTTACAAGAGTGGGGTGAAGGGTTGTTCAGGGTGGGGCTTACGAGAAGCGTTCTGGATCCAGGCTTCGACGCGCTCCGCTTTTTCGCCTGTCACTCCACGACGTTCCAAATAAAATTCTCTATAACTCTTCCCGTATATTTTGCTTCCTCTCACCGAATATTTGCCTTCTTCCTGTTTTTCCATTCGAGAACACTGTGCTCGAAATTGTGGTACAGGAATTTCGGATCACTTTTCGTTCACTGGTTTTCGCTTGTTATTTGTTCAAATGTAACATATTCTGTTACGTGGGCTATTCATAGTTTTTGACAACTTCAATCACTTTGAAAAACATAAAATGTACAAATAAATACTGCTAATTTTAATAGTACATTTTCTACCATTATATCTATGTTGTTATATTTTCCTGACATTTCAATCCTCTATTCACAGGAATCTATCACTATGCACATTTGTATGTTTAAAAAAAAATAAACATTAATTATATACAACTTAAGTAAATTATTAAAGTGTACATTTACTTCATACATTATATGAGCACAACGCCACTCTAACATTATAAGACTCATTTAATAATAAATGGAATGATGTATAAATATAGTAACTTGTACTAGTTAACGCGAGGGTAAAAAACAGGGTCTTGAATGCAGTTCGACAGTCAAAGTGTGAAACAACAATCCATAATAGGTTAATTGAATTTGAAGCAGAACAGCATCGACGATAAGATGTTAATTAGAGACTCGGTGTTTGGAGCGAGGATAAAAACGGTTTGTTGAGAGCAGCACAGATTGCTCGGAGTCTATTTTAGCTCGATTTGATCTAACTAGGAAACTTCCCGCTCGAACGGCCGCTTTAGTAACATTCCAGCGAGGCTGAAAGAATTATTTGAGAGGCGCACGGCGTAAAACGTTGTTCGCAAGCGTTTCTAACGGCGTTCGCGAATCCTTATCCCACATTTTCCCTCGCATAGTTACACGTTGGCCGTGCGCTTTCATTCTTACTTAGAGGGCGACGAAAAAAAACCAGAAACGCGACATTCCTGCATTACGTTATCCGACGCATCGCGACGGCTTTTTTCCCCCGGCCTCAAGTTCGCCCTTGTCTAGCACGGTTAAATCGGACGATCCAAAACGACCCGTTACGACCACTTAATACATAACAATTCCTTTCCTGTTAACTATTAAATACATCCCTAAAAACTATTAAAAACCCTAAAAGCTATTAAATGCATCTTCAAAAAAAAAAATTATAAGTAGTTACTAAATGCATCGCCTAACAAAAATGGCAGCTATTAAATGTATCGTTTAAAAAAGGGCAGCTTAAGAGAAAATTTGTTTGAAATCACTGAAATTGAAATTGGTGAGGTGTACCCTTTTTCATATATTTAACAAAGCAGTAATATATCTTAAACGTTAATTATCTTGGTGTGTTCATTTCTTTTCAAGAATTTCACTCTGTTCTTTTTTAAATAATGATGAAGAATGCGGGGGCGAAGATAAGTTCGAAGCAGCAAGAAGATAAAAGTTTGTTTTAAAGTACTTTTTAAGAGGATGAGGTCGATAAAAGAATACCCTTCATCTTTAAATGAAAAATAAGAACAGAGGATAAGTGACAAGAATCATGAAGATATTTTCTTAAAAATTTCTTCCTAAACCGAGTCGATTGCGTTTTACCCAGCTGATTTGCAATATCAAAATTACGAAGATGCTTCGAGTCAATATGGAAGATGAAACGCGGAGCGCGTGATATTAGAATATCTAATGAGGGGAAATTTATAGTCCCCTCTGGTTTCCGAATTTTTCCAAAGTATTAGGGCGGAGTTTAGCAGCACGGTACGCCCTGTAACCCTCCCTAAAATAGACGCGATGGTTCCATGGTCGCTGCTGTCCAACTCCATGGAATCTAAACGACAATAGAAGACCCCAGGGTGCATCCCCTGTACGGGAAGTCGTAGGTATGCGACCTTAGCAGAACGTAATTTCCCTTTTTTTCCTATTCCGCTGCACGCACCGTCTTTTCACGGGCCGATGGATTCCTTTGCCTAAATTAATAGCATTTATATGCCAATGCTGCTGTCGCGGTGTCACGATATTACTTCTCTCTGGCCGGGTGAAAAGGCACGGGCATATGCTCGGCCATAACCCCGTTCATAGAATTTATCAAGAGGGTTTCTTTTTTTATTCTTGCGGAAGGTTGATGGCGGGTTCGTTGCGAGGCATTAATTTGAATGTTTGTGCCACAATGGGGGGCTTAATCGATTGAAAATTCGACGCGTAAACAGACACAGAGGAGGCTTGAGAAACGGCCGATTGATTTTTTCTGGGTGAAATGAATTTTTCAAAGGCGTTTGATGAATTGCCGAAGAGTTTGTCGGTTTTATTCGTAACGTGTTTATTTATCCTCTTTGTGATGCAGTGCGATTTGTACGTGTGTTCATAATTTAGAGCTGTTGAAGACTACAAAGTTTGAATGTTCAGACAAAATTCAAACACGATTTAAACATAAAAAAAATCTTTAGACCAACTGAATTCAAGTCTACTTTTATGGTCTTTCGATACCTCAATAAATTTCTTTTGACATAACATTTTATTTTCCATTCAAACCTACACCGGCACAATATATTCGACTCATCGAAATTATCAGATCGACTTCGAGATACGTTCGGTTAATTACTATTCTGCTAAGTAACATCAAGATAAGGAAGGATTCGTTCAAGCAAGAGCTTGCGAATTAAGTAATCATAGTCAGTGCTGCACCATTCATCACTCACTGTCAGCCAAAGTTCTGTCGTGAGTAGCATCGTTTTCTCGGCTATATTACAATTTCATTTAAAACGAGTGTTTCGTAATGCATTAATATTATAACACAGGTTTCATCATACAGTAATCATGACCGTTTATGTCATCATGATTCATTGATTAAATCGAATCAAGCATGAGTTTCAAGATTTCTTTTAAAAACTTATGTAAACATTTTATCACTATTGACTGCTACAGTGGAAAGTGAGGTCTGTGGTCAGACATGTAATACAGATTATTTAGAACAAGGATAATTTTTGAATTTCCAAACTTGTATTTCAACAGTAAGAGCCTTCAGATGTTCCTTTAGTATCCTTTCCTTGTAATTAATTAATTTAACTAAATTTTCAACGCTGGCCACATATTAACCTTTCATGTTTGCAAGGACATTAACCTTTTACGCTCGTCCTTTGGTCATTTTGAATGGTAAAGTAAAATCTCAGAGTGCAAAGGGTTAATTGAAAGGCAAAGAAACAGCGTTTACGATAATGATAGCAGAAAATTCAGGTAATTGAGGTGATACCATAGCAAGGAACACGTGTAAACCTTAAAGCTATTCTCGTCACGATCAACCTTAAATACCCTGATGAATCCTCCGCAGCGAGGCGAAGCAATGATCCGGGATCAGTAATCATAGCGGTCGAAAATGAACCGCGATATCCTGGTGAAGTTATCAAGGAAGTCAATTAGGGACGGGCATCAATCTGAATTCGCGGCGAGCTTTGTCTCAGCAGGGTTGATTGGTCTGGGTAGAATTACACCGCGACAGTCACGGTCTAGGAGCGCGGTGTAACGTTGTTGCGACTAACGACGAGAAACCCGTATATTAACCTCGGCGTGTAGCAAAGCCGCCTGTCCTGTCAGACTGGTTGCCTGCGTAGTTCACAGCGTGGCGAAGAGGAAGAGCGTTCGAGGATGGGACAGAGCCAGAGCGCTCGGGCAGAAGGGGTTGGGTTCGCTTGATATCTCGTAGGTAGTCGAGGGTAATACGGTGTGGCCAGTGCATTACGTAACAGTAAACTCCGGTATTCAGGGTTAGCACGAGCACGTGTAGAACGTTAACGCGTACTCTGGTGCCTTGGCCGGGTGGCGCGTCACCCACCAACGACACCCCATAGCGGACATGGGGTCGCTCGGACACGGCTGCACGAATGACAAACGACATCACCGGTTGCCGCTACGCTATACGATACCCAGATCCATAACTGTCATCGCTTCTAAACTGGATCTGGGGAGAATTCAGATTGCCCGAACGAGGCCTCGTCGACAGGTTGCGAAAATCGCGAAACGTGTTGAGTGATTGAAACGTACACGCCTGTGATACCGGCGTGATCTATTGGCTCGCGGTAACGAGATGCGCAACGCGGTTCAAGGACTTGCTTGCACGGGGTTTACCAGCATACAGTATTCTTGCTTATGTGACTGATGGAAACTACGTTTAACCCCTTACGCTATAATTACACTCGCGTTATACTCTTCTTACATTATTAGTACGAATGTTCCATTTAAGTGTGACTGTAATTTGCACAGTTAAGAAACTTGATATGATATTTTAACTTTATTTAGCTAGCTTAATATTGTAGCGGTGAGTAGTTCTTTATATCGAACGTATCCAGCGAATAAATTCCATGGAAGTAATAACCTAATTTTATTTAAGTTTGACCAACAATGTATGTTGCTCAAACTTAACAAGGTACAAACAAGGATTCGAAACAGGGGATCAAGATTTCAAAGAATGAAAGAATACCAAAAAATTCAACAAACGAGAAAGAATTTAGAAAAATGAATGAGATTGGAGATTTAAGTCCGAAAGGTCCCGAAACAGAACTTAGAAATTCCGGACAATAATGAACTAGCAAGATAAACGCGATAAGCCTCGAAAAGAAACGGGTCCGTATCAGGAGTTAATCAGATACAAACTGGGCGATAATAATTTTTTAATTAAACCGTGTTAATTAGATTTGAGAGCGGGAACGGGCAAGCTTCCGTGATACGACACTATTATCCTGGCGGAGTAACCGTGGCACGTATAAGAAACGTTGAGGCGCGATGGTAGAAGGGCAAAAAAGTTCAGGACACTTTCGTCGGTATCGTAAGAAGAGGAACAGGTAAGAGGGAACAGGTTGGCATAGAGGGTAATGGAACACGACTTCTCGTGCGCTCGTGAAAGAGTGAGAAAGGCGGAGGTGAGGCAAGTGCGACCACAAGGCCGCAACCGCAGTGTGGGAAGTGAAACGAGCCGAGTGGCGCGGCTTTTAATGGACTAAGGGAAACAACATTAAGTTAAGAGCAAAGCAGGGTGTGAGAATTACACGGGAATAGTCGTGGCCCTCGTACGAACAGCCGTAACCGGCAAGGTGGAGGAAGCCGGTCAAAAGGAGGCGTACTACGATTCATAAACCACCAATTACTCCGCTGATCCCTTTTAGGACCTTCCTGTAACTTGAAGGATCATTGCGGTCAAAGGCCTTCAATCACCGACGGTACGGCCCGGTTTAATTTATATTAACTAGACTAGGAAGACGAACTTCACCACGTACTGGGGTAGAAATTGATTTCTACAATCTTTTGCGTCTTCGAACACCGTTAGTTATGTATTCTGAATTACGTAATTATAGGTAGTTTGTGTTAGCTGTATTACAGGTATAGAGTACCTGGAAATGTAGATCTACGGATACAGGGGATGTAAAAATCGGATATTTGAGAAGGATTTTGCTGAATAAGGGTGTGGGCAAATAAGCAAGTAGAGATATTCTGAATCATGTCTATCGTCGCTTCGGTTTATATTTGCTGGTCAGTTATTGCACTTATTGAATTTTGTCTTGAGGATAGCTGGAAAGTAGTCAGAAGTACAGCGCAACAACATAAATCGTGGCAGTGATTCAACCCAGATCGTAGAACGAGAAATTGGGTAGCGGCAAGTTGTCTTGAAGGTATCGACGGAACAACGTCTGGGAAGCGTTCGACGTAACAGGGCAGCCAGGCAATTTATCGAATGATAAATTCTACGAAGATAGGATCGCGGTTAGATTAAAGGACGATTCCTGCTCGTCCTTCCCGTTTCCACCACCTATTCCATCCACAATCCCCAAAAACCAGCGAAATTAAATATAGGGGCCGAATTGCAGCCGCGGCGGTTGCGGTGATATAGGCTTCTCCTTTCCTTCTCTCTCCGTCCCTCTCTTTCTTCGCTCTCATCTCTCGTCGCGGAAAAGTGGTTCCAACATTTCTGCTCCCTCGACCGGTCTCGCTACTTCTTTCGCCCTTATCTGCCACCGCAGACTTTCCCCTCTACTATCGTCTTGACAAACACCTCCCCCTTGTATCTGAAAGCCACTCGGTTCGCCAACCCTCCGATTTAGATCCTGGCCCTATGGCGAGGCAGCCGCCTATCGCGCGCAAAAAAAGGCCGCTCTTCAGATAAGCAATAATACTGGGCCTCCGGTATCAACATCCGCTATCCGGCCAATCGGGATGATTTAAGCTGACAACGCGGGGAAAAAGTCTTCCTCGAGGACGTGGAATAAAAATAAAACCGACGTTCCTTTTTAGACGAGACTATCATATTTTGCATTCAGATTTGATGCCGGGAAGTCTGACTCGCTTAACCTACGGAACTCAACCACTGTAGTTTCAAGTTGCCACTTTAAAATATGGCTGTATGATTACGTACATTCCACACATATATGTATATACCTGTACATTCATATGTTGTAGTAATAAGTCGATGCAAAATTCGTAGAAAAATTCTATTTTAAAGAACTTATTAACCGGTGTAAATCTTTTGGTTTGTAAGGTATGTAAACCTTTTTATACATGCAAGAAGCATATCACTTTTATTAAGTGGTCCGAGTAGAAGGTGCATTTAAGTTAAGAGTTTATGATGTCTTTATTAAAGTCAGTAAAGAAGACGAGTTAATTCTTGATATACTCAGATTAATTATTTAAGCAAAAATGAATGAATAAATTAGTAAATATTAAGACAGAATATTTAAATAAGAAAATGACGAAAATATTAATAATGTACAACAGAAAATGATACTGTCTCATATCTTAAGACAACTATTTTTCGAACAATATAAACTTAATCCATAACAGTCCTATCCATAATAAATGTAGACGTGAAAATATCTAAAGATTTAATGTTGTGGTGCGTGGGTGTTAGAATAGTAAGATTCGCATCAGACAGTACATTTAGTTGGCAGGAAGAGCAGATATCGAATGTTTTTCTCGAGCAAGTAGATAGCGATGGCGACCGACTGAAAATCCAGGATCCACAAAAGCGATCCGTAAGATAACGCTAATTCCGGATATTTCGCACCCCGGGCAACGATACGTCGAGGTCTTGGCTATACCCCGCTAGACATACCCCTTGCAACCCCTATCATTGGAGTAAAGGACGGCGGTGGTAGTGGTGGAGGCAGCAGAGGGTGGACGAGTGTGCAGGGTGAGTGGAGAACAGAGCGGAGCTGAGCAGAGCGGAGCAGAGCAGAGCAGCAGCGTGCTGCCCGCACCAGGCGCCCCTTCGCATATTTCACCGGGAATTTACGAGCCTCGATACGACAGGGAAATTGCAAGAATGGCGGAGTAATCTATCTCTCCTTGCCTCCGTGGGCTCTCTCTTCTTTTCCCAGGTTCCCTCTCTCGAACAGCCCTCTTCTGATGCCCGCCCGCCCGCGTATCCACGGTACCTTTTACCTAACTCGTACACCGACACGCACACACGCGCGTACACATATAGCAAGAAGCAAGAAAATTCCGTTATCTAACGGCCAAGATAAAAGAGATTTGTCCTTCCGGCTTTAAACGGACCGCGATCGTCTAATTGCGTTATCGAGAACGATCGTAAACAATTCGTGAACCTTGAAAAAATTCTATTTTAATTTTGATAATAGGCTCACCCATATTTTAAACGTCGATTTAGTCTGAATAATAACTTTAATAATAAGAACAATTTAGCTACGACAAAAAGTGATAAACTGTTTGAGATAAGAAACGTACATTAGGTTCATGCTAATAAACAGCACAAAGCAACGAATATAATAAATGAAATAATAAATTTAAACAAAAACCTAAAAGAACAGTAAGGAGTCATAAAACACCGAAAGCTTCAATGTCAGCAAAGATTGTGCTATCATATAAAAAACACCTATTAATAATACATTAATATACATGATATAATATTATAACAATAATAACAATAATAACAAGTAACAATAATAAAATGTTAAGAATTTGCACGTAGCTAAAATAGGAAGCAGAGTAACATCTTGAGTGCTCAGACAAGCCACAAGGGAGGCAGCGGTCATTGATAAGTTAATTAATTGGAAGGACATGTATAGGTGGGGTAAGCGGCATGTAAATCACGAATGGGTCAAAACAGTAGGGAGGCTGCAAACACGTGCTTCACCCTCTTATTGCGCAATAATTGCACGGAAGAGTGCCAGGACCATTCGGTCCTAACTGTTTTATTACCGTTTTCCATCCGCATCCTTCAGGCCGCGAAAGTGACTAACGAGTGATACGCCGGTGCACGCAATTACGAGAAATATATCGGGTCTCCTAGAGCCGGCAGACAACTATGGATCGTTCTAACGAGAGACACTAGTTACTAGCTTGAACTTTTATATTTTTTGAGAATTTAGAATTTTGGAATTTGGAAATTTGAGGACTTGAGGATTTGGAAATTTGAGAAATTGGGAACTGGAGAATTTGGGAACTTGAGAATTTGGGAACTTGAGAATTTGGGAATTTGAGAATTTGGGAATTTGAGAATTTGGGAATTTGGGAATTTGGGAATTTGAGAATTTGGGAATTTGGGAATTTGGGAACTTGAGAATTTGGGAATTTGAGAATTTGGGAATTTGAGAATTTGGGAATTTGAGAATTTGGGAATTTGAGAATTTGGGAACTTGAGAATTTGGGAACTTGAGAGTTTGGGAACTTGAGAGTTTGGGAACTTGAGAATTTGGGAATTTGAGAATTTGGGAATTTGAGAATTTGGGAATTTGAGAATTTGGGAATTTGAGAATTTGGGAACTTGAGAATTTGGAAACTTGAGAGTTTGGGAACTTGAGAATTTAGGAACTTGAGAATTTGGGAATTTGAGAATTTGAAAACTTGAGAATTTGGGAATTTGAGAATTTGGTAATTTGAGAATTTGGGAACTTGAGAATTTGGAAATTTGCAAAGTCAGAAATTTCTCAAAATTTCCCATCCCCATACCACCAAATCACCAAATCTCAAAGCCCCTAAATCCTCAAACCAACAAACTCACCATCCCCAACTTCTCAAGTCCAAAAATCCCCAGAAATAAACAAATAGATTTGCACCGATATATCCCCCAATCAATACATATTGAAAAATTTTCCTCGTACGTTCAAGATTTATTGAAAACATTGAAATATCGACGATATTCGTACGATATTGATTGTTCAAAATCTCCGGCAATATTTGTATTATTTTGATTAGTATCAGATCGGCAAATAAATTCCCGTATTCTCGCATTAAATTTGACAATTTATAATTGCACGATTATATCGCGCGACGATTTTTCAGTATCAGACGATAATGAAAGGATTAATCAAGAGGCAACGCGTTAACAGGTATAAGCTATACAAGCTTCATTCTGTTCGCATAATTCCAGGGAAATCCGGAAAGCGAATCGGATATCCTCCTGGTAGCTGTATCTCTCTGCTGTACTCCTTAACACCTCTATCTTTCCTTTCGAAGCTGCTTCGAAGTGGCAAACAACGTCCAATAGATATATCGACGGAAATAATTACACCTAACCTAGGTTTCCACGAAATCTACGATACACTGCTTCGTGAGAACCTGAACCAAGACAGCTCTGGTTTCATTCTCAAAAGTTCTTCTAAGGTTCTTTTAAGACTTTTATTACTTTTTTTTTATTTCAATTCAAAATTCGAGGTTGTACTTTTTCTTAAATTGCGATCTTCATTATATTTTTTAACGAGCTGTGCTACTGTACTCTTCTTCGGTACTGACTGTGCAATTTCTTGATAAGTGTTACCTTTCTCGCTGTGATAAATTACAGGTTGTCTCTTATCCAAACTAGAATTCTTTCTTATTTTGAAGTAGTTTTATTTTTCTAAAATTTGTAGTCTCTCGTTCGTTTCACTATGTACATCACAAGTGTACAGACTTAATTAAAAAATTTTTCACATTGCTGTATTAAATCGAATGGTGAGTATTAGTCACTTGAGCGCAAAGGGTTAATATCTCTTATATACAGGGTGATACTTAAAACCATCCACCAGAACCTACCAAAGACCTTCATATCTTCTCGACTTACTCCCCTATTAAAAAAACAGTAACATCGAATGTACCAAATAATTTTTGCCTGATGTATCCTATCAGCAGAAGTTATTCAGGAGGATTTCAAGTGCCTCCGTATAATATTTGTGCATAAAAGTGGAGGGCCGGATAAAAATCTTCGGAGGGTTGCGGGCCTGGCGAACAGGAGAAAGGTGGATAGAGCAAGGTAAAACGCTATGGGTAACCGTAGTCGGTGTAGATGGGTAATACACGAAGAGAGAAAGGGAACCCCCTGCGCGGCACGGGTTAGCGTGCAGCTATATCTACATAACGTAGTGTAGCGTAGCCGCGGCCGCCGGTCGGTTTAATTTAACACAGCAGCTGTAATCCCATCCATTACGGCCGCGGTAATATACGATCGCTCGAGATTCATACTCCGTTTTTTCACTAATTAACAGACGGGACAAATCGCTCCGCCGATTCACCTCTCCGCCCCGCCAGACCCCACTTTCCAACCCCTAAAGCCCCCCAACCCCGCGCCGACGCGCTGTTCATTCTCTTCTCGTCCAACGACAACAAACGCTTTGTTCCTTCGCGCTAAAATTTACCCGATGTTACACGCTGCCACATCATTTTGCCGGTTTTGTTCGTTTGCTCCGTTCTTCGTTAACCCTTTGTGCTTACACTCTTATAGACTGTGCAGCGACAACTGCGAAAAATCCTCTGAGGATTTTAGAGCAGATTAGCTGAAGGTTTGAAGCTTTAAGAATGGTTACGAGAGGAAACTACAGTTAACACGGCGATATAGCGAGATCGTAATTTAAAATTCGGAACACGTGAACGTTTAACCTCTTCAGATCTGATCTGTTGTTAATGCGTCGAGTTTTTATGATGACCCGACTGAGTATACTGAATTTTGAACTGAACAGATTATCATAACACATTAATGTAATTTTTTTATTATACAAGTGCAGTAGTATGCTATATTGCAAAAATAAGGTTACATAAGGAATTTTCAGAAAGTTAAATAATTTGAAAACTTCTTACACAAAGGCTTCCTGCGAAATCTACAAAGAATCTAAATGTGACACGAAATAAAAAGCTCATAATAATTTGAAGTAACATACACGAGCGGTACACATGCACAGATGTCGATCGACGAATGTCTAAATGTTCATGCGGTTCCACCCGAGGAATACTAATTCCAGCGACGATCACTCGACGCGCGCTAATTATTTCTTTTGGAAAGTTTTTACGAAGCGATCGATGCCGTGGAGGGTTTGTCACGCCTCTTGTATTGACGGAAGAATTATTACTTCATACCATTCCGAACGCTCCATCACGGCATCGCTACGCTTGCTCGTGGAATGATCGATCGATGATTCTTAATTACTCGGCTTGAAAGAAAGAAAGACCGCAACGATAGAGAAACAAGCCGACACGCTTCGCTGTGCAATTAATGGTCCTCAAGAATTTCATCGTATGTCTAATACATTTTTTATTACAATTAGACAGAGTTATGTATCGAATCAATCTACTCCCACTTTACGAAGATATTGACAAAGTTAGACATGCACATTAACACATGCATTGTTAAGATAAATATGTAGACCTTAAATATGTTTGCGTTCAGACAAATATGTGGATCTTCAAATTTTTTATTCTTTTACTTTCAAAATCACAAATTTTTAAAATTACTAAAAAAAATTTCTAAACAGTAAAATTTCTCAGCCTACACAAAATAAAAATTTCCGCAACGGTAAGCAGCTATAAATATTTGTAAGCAGTCGACAGGAACGTGGGTCGAGTTTTGACCCTGAAAGACAGAATACTTTCACGCGACACAGAAGGTGATGACGAAAATCGAGCAAGTTTCACGAGGTCGGTAAGGGTGTCCAGGGGTTAGAAAGGGACGCGAAGGTATGGCAGACACGTGGCTCACGTGACTATATGGTACATGTGGGACTCGAATGTGGATATAGAATGCGAAGATGAAGATAACGCAACGAGAGAAAGATAGAGAGAGGTAGAGAGAATAGGGTGGCCAGAAAGTTGTGCCGCTATAACCTCTTCCCCTCGAGCGTGCGCATTCACCGGTCGGATTTAATTGGATGGACACCATCGCGCGTTGCTTAATTAACTAATTAATTTCGCGCGGGATACGAACGCGGAAAGACACGGTTGTTCTATACGCATGTCCCCGTTTAACGACTTTGACTTCGGAATTAACGTTATCTAACGTATCAAAATTCTATTTGGACTAACGAGACTTATAATCGAAAGTTGACGTCTACAATATTCAACGTTTCAAACATTGTGTCTGAAACATTCAATGTCAGAAATATTCAATATGTGAAACATCCAACATCAGAGATATCCAATATGTGAAACATTCAATGTCTGAAACATTCAGCGTCTGAAACATCCAACGTCAGAAATATTCAATATGAGAAACATCCAACGTCAGAAATATCCAATATGTGAAACATTCAACATCTAAAACATTCAATGTCTAAAACATCTAACGACTGAAATATTCCATCCATATCCACCACCCATGTCCAAGTCCAACACCCAACATTCAACATCCAACATCCAACATTCCAAAAAGTCCAACATCCAAAACATGTAGCTAGCGGAAAAGCATGGAGTGTCTAGCGGACAAGCGTTCGAAAGCGGCGATCCGCACTCGTATCGCGGAGGAAAGCGTAAATAACTGCAGAGTGAAGACAGACGCGCACCGAGCAAGCGAATTTAAAAGCGTCCTCGTGAGCGCGTAAATTCGTGTTCCAGTTTAATTAAATTTAAATGATTGTCTCGGCTTTCGATTCAAGTGGCCGCAGCTCGTTCGTCACCGTGGGACAAGCGAACGCTAGTCCAGCCAGAAGCCACCATTTATCAACGGGTTCGCATAAATCGCCGATATGAACATCCGCGTGGTCTAAGAGAGCACAGTTTTCACCGACACGCTTGCCACCATTATAACGAGCTTCGATCTTTGTCGCGTTCGAGAGAAAACGAGCAATGAATAAACTGAACGGTATTTGTATTTTTGCTTGTACTTTGCTGTTGGTTCAGGTGCGATCATTCAGTACATGTATCATTTAATCGTTAAATCGTGGATGATGAATCGAGATGCGTACAAAATATGTATAAGGAAGTTTCGAGTAAAGTGACTAAGTGTGATTTAATATAAATCAGTAATGAATGCAGATATGGTACACCCTTGTTATATTGTCACGCAATATCGTTCTGCTGCTGTTGTAATATTGTTACGTGTTTGATCACCGCGGGTTGTATCTTTATGCATTGTATCTTCACCCCTTGCATCGCTATTCGTTGTATTCCCATGTGTTGTATCACTACGCGTTACATTACTACCTGCTTTACCACCACAGACTACATTGCTATGCGTGGTATCACCATGCCTTGTATCACCAAATGTATTACGACGCATTAAATATTCCACTCGAAATGACACATGTGCCGAAAGCGTACCGCAAACACGAACATATTGCAATTTAAGAACGAGGAATGAAACATTAAATATTAAATTGAAATTGTTCCTATCACAACTAAATTTATTATCTGAGTTACATTTTAAGAAAGCAAAAAATAAAGAATTGAACAATTTTTATCCTAAAAATGAATATTAGGTAATTTGAAATTCATCGCTTCAATCATTTTAAACGTATTAAGGGTAAACGCAAATTCAAGTTTTTGCTTGTCCGAGACGTATGCTCGTGCGATGAAAAAGTCGCTTGCTCGGCGAAAATGAGCATAGGTTGGAGCTTTCAAGGGTAAGAGGGAAAAAAAGCGAGTTCTCGAGTGGAACGACCTAAAGGGGTGAACGTAGGGTGTGAATATAAGAGAGAACCTTGTAGAAAAAGTTTAGTTCGTTGCGGATAAAGGATACGTTTTAAAGAAGTGGCGTGCAAATGAAGGAGAGTTGAAAGGCACCGGTGAAATTAACCCTCGTCGCTTTCAAAAACTATTCACATCTCTTCGATAAAATTCTGACAGCATTCAAGACGATATTAAAAATTGAACACAGTCCTCTTGCTGTAAATACGAATTTACGAACAATATAGTCTGACCTATCAAAAGCCAAGAAGTCATAAGGACTGATTTACAATAACAATTTTAAGTCGTTTTATTTCTTTTCGTATCGATTGTCCTCGAGCAAAGATGATACTATCCAACGGTGTACAGATGCTATAAATAATGTCAATTTAATACTGCATTATACCGTACAGATAGTAGGTTGAAATGTCGAGAAAGAGAAATAAGAGCGCGGGTCGATGGCAGCACAACAGGAAGCTAGGATCGCATTCGAGGAGAGAAAGACGTATGCCGATAAACAGCGAATGGGGGCGAGTGTACATTTAACTTGACTTATAGGAGTCATTTTCGGACAGACGCTCGAACGTTCTCGGCATCGTGAGCGTCGCAAAGATGGCACCAGAAAGAGGAACAAGGGTATGAGGAGGCGAGGCCATGCCACTTCGAGGATAGGACAGAGGATTGGAGGAGAGGCAGCGAAAGATAGTTCAGAAAAAAAGGAAAGGAAGCAAGCGGCGATGTAGGGAAACAAATCAACTCGTCTGTTGGCTCGTCTCGAGTTTTTAGTGGCGTGGCTCCAAATATTTGTTTTGCTCGTTGGAAGCAGCGGTGTCTGATTCTGGCTCACCATGGATTCACGATACTACTCTTACTGTGGATAATAATCTTTTGTACTACTGTTACTATTTCTATTCTATTATCTATTATACTCTTCGACTATTTTAAGGTCTGATATGCTGTAGAACTAATACGTTACATTAGGTCCACATGACAAAATAAAAATATATTTGGTACAATTGAAACTGTTTCATATCTGTAGAAGCTATTCTCACTACATCCAATGCACACGAATTTTTCATACAATTTGTTAATTCGTTATTCTCGCAAATGACCACGTAATATAACGCGATAAATTGCTTCTTTGAGCAACCATTAGAATTTGAAGAATAGGGAGAACGTTAAAACACATAGAACGCCTCGCAGAGCATTCCGAATCGTACAAATCCACGTGCGTTTCAGCCAACAGCCCACACCACTTTTCTGCCTTTAGTATCTGCTTTTAGTTCGAGTGCCACCCTAAAATTCCCTATCCCGTTTCTGTTCGAGCGACTTCTCTCCAGCCACCCGTTCCGTTCGATAGCCCGGCTTTGGCCCCGCGAAGTCGCTGCCAAGAATACGCTGGAAACTCGTCCATCATGAGCATTATTACGCGATGCCGTCGCGTCTAATACCCCTTCCATTTCCCAACGATCCACCATTTTTTCCAGGGACATCGTTGTCGCGGACGAGCTTTATTCCCGACGTTTATGATCGGTCTCGCGCGATTCTCTAAGATTTGGCACCGATACCCGGCTTATCAGCCGATCTATTTGCCCAGGAAACCAGTGACATTCGACGGATCTAAGACAGCGGTTTAAGATGACATTGGTGTCCAAGCTGACGCCAACGGGACGATTAATGGGTTTTAAAGAGGCAACGGAAACGTGTCATTGGAGCGAAAAGATGGATGGAGTGCGATATTCGAGGAATATTAGGTCGCTGAAAATGACAAATTTAGCTATCTGTAAATTTCCGAGTGGACAGAATCTATCAATTTCAAGTTCACTTTATGTGCCATTACATTTTCAAGTTTAAAGAAATTAAATCTTAACACAATTGCATCGCGCTATTTTTCAGAAGCTTGTTATATAAACCGTCAAGTTAATGAGAATTCTCTTGCTTATTTTTTTTAAATTTTCCTTTACGAATCGCTGGTTGGGTTTTAACCACAGCGTTGCTCAGATGATGTTTCATTTGAACAACTTTGGAATAATGCCTTATGTTTATCAAAACGCGTATGAAATGATGGAAACATAGAAACGTGGGCATCACCTAGTTAAGCTGCAAGGAGAATTCCCATCGGAAGTTGCAAACTGCTGTACACGTCCGAACGGGAGATAAAAGTATCCATTGTTCAAGGAACGAACAGTAGCGCAAACATTTAAAGAAGAAAGAAAAGTTAGAAATTACAACCCCTTAAATCGTGGCGAAACCCATAAAACGTTCAAACAGAACGCGAAAGAATGTCGCCGGTAAGCGACGATGCTTTTTTCATCGAACAACCCGACAAAGAAGACGGGGGTATTTTTCGCTCTGGAATAAACTTGGTTGCACTCGAAAACTCAATCTATTTCTAATCGTGGCGGGAAGGAATGTACTTTACAGAAGGGGATTGCTCGACACGCCTAATTTGCGTTTATTTCTCCGGGTAGCAACCGCGAGGAAGGATGGCGGTCCATTTAATGCGGCTGATGGAGCGAAACTTGGCATTGAAGCATCTAAAACGAAGAGACACTTTGTACTCTTGCTAAAATCTACCAACTTTATTCAAACCGACAGACTGTAAATTTTAATCAGTGAAAATTTTACAAAATTGTACCACCAAACTCTACATGTATTACCATTTCTGTTACCGCTGTTCCAAAATCCTGACAACATACTTATCCGACAATCTAAGGCTCTAAAAACTGGTGACTCGATAAATATCAGCGAAATAAGACAGATACAATCTACTTTATTCGTTTTATCAACGAATTTGATGTATTTTAACGAATCTTCTTGAACATCTTTCTCTCCTCGCTGTATCTATATGAGCTGAGAGAGACCGATCGTTCGAAAGATTACTAAACTGTCACGCGAAATGAATAAAAAGTCGACAAGCAGAATTTTTGTACGAAACAGCGAAAAGAAGATAAGCACGAGGTCTGGTGGTTACGTTATATATGGCGGTAACAACGTGTTCGGTGTCGGTCGAGAGTGAGTCAGCGATTTCGACTATCTGTTCTTACCAAGGGTGCTAGTATATTTATTAACGCTTGGCACCTTGACAGCTACTTCAAGTACAGACTGTCTGAATACCGTAAGTTTGTCTTTAACAAGTCGCCTGATGAATGGCCCATTGCTGACTGCCATACAGAAATAGAGTTTGCCAACGGACACAGCTTCTTTTAGAATCGAAACCTTTTTTTCTCTATGATACTCTTTTAACAATTGCTGAAGAAGACGTTTTCTAAATTCTTGGAAAGCTTCAAATATTTCTATACTTTCTATAGAAAGTTTCTATTCGATTTCTACTCGACAGTATCTTAGGATTATCATTTTGTTCAAGTACCATTTTATCACTTTGCAAGGTGTATTTACTTTGAAAAAGTATGACGATGGAAGATCAAAGAAACTCTTGAATAATTATATCGACATGTTATGATCCGAGATCGTTTCATTTTCCTGTCGAAATTAATTTCCGTGAAAAAAATGACACTGCACCGCGTACTCTTCTTGCATCTCCATCACCACGAAAAATTTGTCCACCAGGTGAATCACAGGGGGGTTTCGATTGGTTTCCACGAGCAAGCTGTGCAAGTTGCTGGATGTGGCGCTTGTCCAGCATGCGAGGAACGGATCAGCAAGAAGTTCGGGGGTCCAGGTTTATCCGAAGGGAGGTTCGTGGCGGATACACCGTCCGGTAGGTGGGTGTGCGTTCCGGCACATGCACCGAGATCGACGATGCACACGAGGACGCGTTTGGCCCGAGAATGGATGTGTTGGTCCCGAGCGGCGCAAAAAAGTAAGAAGGCAAGTAGCTACACGACTACGGCAGCGATCAATCAATGTTGCCGTCGGACGGTAAAACAATACGATGTTGCCTCCATAATTGACGGGAATCCATCATCCGCGTTTCGCGACTTCTCCCGCCACGATCCGCCTCGCTCGGGCCCCGACTCGCGCATTTCCAGTTGGCTCCTTAATCCCAACCGGAATTTCTGTCCCTCGGGATGTATGTAAATTTTCGTATAGAATCCGGATGATTAAGATTTTTGTTCGACCGTGCGTCCACCTATCAACGTCTAATTAACGTCTATTGGGTAATTGGCTGGGAATCGATCGCCAACTTCGTACATTTCTATCATACCATAATTCGATATTTGCCATTTTGATGTCACGAGTTGATCTGCTGCTTTTCACGATCATTGGACCACTTTCATAATCATAATCAGAATAGAATTTTTTAGAATTATTGCCCACCCTGAGAGTAACTACATATCAAACTACAGCATCAATAATATATAGAAAGAAGAAGTTAATTTGAAAATTGTCTTAGTAACCATTGTCTCTGTAAATGAAAGGAGTCATGTGTCATCGTTATTTCCGTGACATAGAGATATTAATTGAGGTTATCTAGGACTGTTTGTTCCAAATGCAGAATGTACTTGAGCCAGCGGAAGGGGTTAACAGGAGGTGAAAGGACGAGAAAAGGATCGCACGATAAGGGGGAAGCGTAGCGAAGGTGAAGGCACCGGCTCGAAAGAGGGAGGAAGGGATCGGTAAGCCCGAAATCCTCGAGCTTAACTAATTCCCGCATGAGTTACGAGCGAGCCACGGCTAATTCCAAATAAATATTCGCCGTACAGATTATGTTAATCGCCGTGGATGCAAATTAGACGGGTCAAGGGAAGACGTATGTATACTCGTCTGCACTTCCTTCATTCGCGGAGCGTCATCCACCAAACGCGACAACATGGCCGTCACAATGAAGGTGACTTCTTCTTTTCTAGCATATATGGTCTCAATAACTAGTAGAAAGCAATTAAAAATAGTATAATTGTTCTTAAATTTACAATAGCTTCAAGTTGAAACTATCAACTTATATCTTCACGTGTATTGTAAAGGTAATTATATTAATAGATTTATTTGCTTTGTTACATTGTATGCAGATTAGTTCAAGTCAGTATAATAAAATGTGGGGATGAACCTCACACCTAACGTATACTTGATAGTTTGACTATTATGTCCATGCATTCTATTTCTTCTCTATCAAGACAAGCAACAATTACTTGAAAAATATGCTGAATTTGCAAAGGGCTAAAGGAGATTCAAAAACGTCAGCACTACCTCCTCCAGAAGTGTAAAAAAGAATAACAGCAGACTCCACCTGCCTCTGATAAATCTGACAGCTTCTGACAAGTTTACAAGGAAATTTTAACAATGTACAGCGCTAATGAACAATCGCAAAAAGGTTGGTCCAGAGGTACCTTTGTCCCAATGCACCGGCAGCAAAAGTGACATTGAATTACTGGCGCAGTCTCAGGCGTGCGAGGGTGGGGGTTGTCTAAGTGGCAAGTAGGTAAGTAACTTGGAAGTTAAGGGGGTTGGAGTCGCCTCCGCAAACCCGATACACGCGCAGACTGCACGCGTGTTGAGGGGACCAAGCGTTGTTTACCGTGCGAGAGGCCGGCTTGTACGTACACGTAATGCGGCGTAGCCACCTTTAGCCGGAGTTTACCTTGTTGGTAAACTCTAGTAGGTACCTACGCCGGAAACTCTGCTCTAATGCAGAGTAATGTTGATTTATGCCCGAGTTGGTCTCATTCTACCCACCCCCTGAACACCACGCCTCCTCCGCTTTCCTACTGCCGCCGCCATATTTCACCGTGCTCATCAGCCGAACAAATATTACGTTTTTCCATTAAATACGCCGGAGTTCCGATCAGATAGCGCTAGGATACCTTCGGGTTGGATTATCGCTGTCTCGGACGAACGTTCCAGACGAAAACGAACAGTCATAATATAAAATTATAGTCGCAGCATAAACACTCCTTGTTCATACAAGAATTAATCTTGCCAGCAAAATAAAAATTTCGTAATCGGAGTTTGATTCGGTGAGTCAGCTAGCAGCGCCAAAAGACAAATAAGAAACGGAACTGTAACCTCGTTCAGAGGATAAAAGTAAAGGTTTCGTTTGAGCGTATGAAACGTTTACTGAATAAAACAATATCATGAACCGCAAAGTGGAGGCACCAGAAAGTGGAATTCAGTAAGAACATGAAGCGGGCAACATCACGAGCAGTCGTTTTCGAGGCACGAGTAACAGCGGGCTAAGGTTCATACATATTTGCAATGTGTGGCCAAGATGGACGATATGCAATTGTATGCACGAAGGCATACGCGGACGATATCGCGAAGAGGATGAGGATAGATGTGCATACACAACGCGTGGGTAAATGCTTTATTGCGGCTCCGTGAATATCCTTGCGCGACCGTAGGAGCCGTGTCTATTGCTTGCAAGTATCCGTACACGCGACATGCCGCGCGTACACTCGCGCCGAAACGCGCCACGACCGTAAATAAACGTGTACGCGAGGTGTGGAATTCAGGGTGTATTCAGGGCATCGACTAGCGAGAAATCGAACGCCTTCGTTCGATGGGTATCGAGAAGAGCTGGAAAGACGCAGAAACGTTTGCCCTACTACCGCTCTCGTATTTTACCGATATATCGTGGATTATAGCAGCGTCCTAGGGTAACTGTACCGCTAATCTGTTACCACTATACGTACTAGCTCGCTATACTTCATCATTTACTCTACCTATTTAACCTAAGCTTTGGAACTTTACCGACTGTACTCTCTGTCGTCTACGAGAATATAATTGCATTTATGCTCGTAGCGTTAGTGGACCGCTCTAGCAATATACGACACTGCAGATCAACTTTATCATTAATCTTTTACCGGTATATCAGTGGAATTATATTCAATCGGTTGTTCTACTATCACAATCTAAGCTTTGTACGTGTAATGTTGGTCGATACTTCACTAACCTAATCTAGCCTTCGGTGTTCTACCGATTCACCTCTTACTGATTGCAAATTACCTATAGATTAGTATTTAATCTGGCTCTCGATGTTCTACCAATCTAACTTAGCTCTCGATGTTCTACCAACTTAATTTAGCTCTCGACCAACTTAATCGGGACACGAGTATTCAACGGATCACTTGACCAATCGATGACGAGTATAGTTAACATATTTTATATACTGGCCTCACTCGCTCCACCATTTATATGCACAGCCAAGTACCATGCCTATCAGCTTGCGAGGAGAAAGATAGATAGCGGGCAGTCTATGATTGGTCAGGATATTCATGGCTATTTCCACAGCACCGCGAATAGAAATTGAGGAATAATTCTCGTTCGATCGGCGTATAAACGTGTAGGAGGGTGCAGCAAGGTAACAACACACGTAACGCACGCGTACCGCGAGCACAATACGCGAGAGAGGATCTCGAGAGAGGCTAGCGATACAAATGCATCAGTTTCACGGCTCGTCGGACAAGACAACGAGATTCATGCCCTCCTCATGCATGAATCAACAACCTTTTCCATATTTACATAACAACGCTTGATTCCCCATGTGCGCCGTGTAGCCGGGTGGGAGGCGGTTGACAGATTGAGAGTATGGATAGGCTTTATTCTCCGGAGCGGTCGTCCTTCGGAAACGACGAAACGGAGAAGAAGAGGAGAATGGAGGGAACCGGCCGTGTCTCGAACAGAAACAACGAACGCGAATGAAGAGATGGAACGAAGGGAAAGGAGGATGTCTTCGACTCGTGATCCGAATATCGAACCTGCAGTCAATATGAGACTCGAACGTGAAACGCGATCGTACGAGCTTCCATTGCAATTTCGGCTGCGTATTACCAGTTTGAGAACTAAATTAATCGCGCCGTCTCGCCTGAATTTCAGAATGTGACATTTCTCGATATATTCTTCGCAAGCCTCGTATCGAATAAAAACACATGAAAGTCGACACGATCGAGTGATGTTAACTTATCAGAAATCGAAGGACACGAACGAACGCGAATCAGATAAAAGGAGGAAAGATCCAGCGAAGGCAAGGAGGTTTTTATCTCGATTAACGCAGCAGAGGAGTAAGGAGGTTAGAAGGCGCGAACGAGGAGAAAAGTCGGTTGATTCGTTCCTCCGGGTCCGGTCACGAACAGAGGAAGGCACAGACCACCGTCGGGTAGAAAGTTTCGCGCTGACACGCGAATAGTACACACTAGGCTCGGCTGTCACAGGCCGACAGGGCAAACGTTACGTATGCACGTCGGCCAAAGGAAGCACTGCTTCATGCAACGTGCTACGTTGCAGAGGCGTGGCGATGAGTTACGTCCTCGCGAAACCCTTCCCTCAGGAGCGTTTGCCTTCTCTGCGACTGTTAGCCACGGTCCAACCGGGAAGAATTCGGGAACCTCGGGGACCATTCGTCACCTCTATTGAACGCGTGTGCAAGATCCAGTAAACGTACATCCGACGTGAAACGAATTAGTGGCCGGCATCGATTTGGCTCTTGACAACGAAATCTACGTCCAGATTCTGCTACGATTGCTTGTTGCAAACTTTCTTTGTGTAAATCGATGTGTGTGCTATTTATAAAGGTTCCTATCTGCGAAACGTACGTGGTACAAATGTTCCTGACTCTACTGACAACAGATCTTACAAGATACTTTGTTCATATTTATAAGGGAATATAATTTAAAATGAGTAGTTGAATTCTATCCGTGACAAGTATAGAACAATAGTGTGCACTCTGTGAGACCCTTAACCTATCTAACCTATAAGCCTCTAATTATAAAAGATATCATTAGTGCCTCGTTTGAACGTAAAAGAAGTATAGAAAGCTGCAGAGAGAATGCGAAGTTTCAACGGTGATCTACTGAAGTTTCTCTGAGGTCTACTGTGGCAGGGTAACAATTATAGCTCTGTACAAATGCGATGGTTAAGTATCTCCACTTCAGCCGTCGTAATTGGTACTAAATATAGATAATTGCAGAAGAAGAACATCGTTGCCTAACGAGTCTTAGGCATCGATAAATGACGATGAACGAGCATGAACCTCTGCTCTCAGATGCTGTGAGAAAGTTCATGAATTTTGTATCCGCTGCTCTTATTCGGGACGACATCCGTACGGTAAACATCTGATAAGAATCGACGATCGTATTCCGCATCGATCTTGCTGAAGTTGCTAGGGCAACCCTCTAGATTTGTCTTTATCGTTTCCCAAATATTTCGAGTACTTCCGCGTTCTCCTTATCTACCGACCTACTTTTCATACATTTCTTAACTGATATATAATCCTTATCTAGCACAATTGCAGTAAATATATATACTCGATATCGAATCATCTGGTGCAGTTATGCTCTACAATACCATACTACATTAATACTGTTATGATCACCGAACACTATTATATTAAGCTTAAGGTGTAATGCAGGATTTGTGATCGCAATCGTCAGAAACGAACGCCATGGAATATGGCGGCAGTCTCCATAGATTACTATGTCTTACGGTGGGGTAGCAAGTGACGTAAGCGTCTATAAATATCGATACAACGATAGACTACTTGCGGTCTTTCTCGTTTCAAAGACGTTCAAATATAAATATGTTTCAAGGTATAAAACGTACAGTAGTTGTCGTTCTATTCGTAAGAAATTACCCCATCCAAAAATAGAAATAATAAACTCGTTCATTTAGTTCACTATTAGTATCATTATGTAAAAGAATGATGAAAAGAACTTTCCTGAATGAAATGCGCGTAAAAAGAATGGTAAGAAATATTTGATTATACATCAATTGGCTGAGAAGGCAAAGTCGCCGAGGCGTATAGCGGTGAAGTATCGCGAGAGATCGGTGGCTGGTCGAAGGACAAGGAGGATGAAGTAATCCTCGTTATGGAACCGGTACGCGTGTGCTCGCGGCTCCACATGCGCGAGATCCTCCACGTGAATGCTTCGCTGCGTAATTTCTAAATACGTTGTTCCATAAATGGGGAAAGGAACGACAGGCGTATGCCGCGATATTATCGTACCGTTCCAATTAAGTTAGATTAATTGAGAATCTATACAGCCCATTGATCAACGTCGTCCAATATTTCCTGCACCAAAACAATCCGGTCTGACGCGAATTTCTTGAGGAATTCAAATCAAGACCGGAGAAAGAACTTAATATCCTCGCCATTTTACGGTCAACGATTCTAATGCTCATACTACGATTACGTAACGCACGCGTGAAGCGAACACGTAATTAATTATGCTGATTGGAGGAACGAATGCGGAAAAATGCGAGCCCGTATCTCTGAATACTAGCATAATTGTATAACTTTTTGTACAATTTTAAACTTTGAAAGCAGCCTTCAAATAGGAAACAAGAAGCGTAGTTCGAAGGAGTGCACTCTATCGAATTTGTTAGCCGTAAACTTCATTTTATATTGCAGGATGTAAGGTTTCACCGCAATGATCCACTGACCGTTAACTTTTCATTGCTACAAATGCAAAAGAACTTTATTGCTTTCTCCATATCAAACACGTTTGTACGATAAACACGTTAAAATAAGGTGTAATAATTTCACCATTAACTGCGTATACGTTTTCCATTGCACTTTATATACAAGCAATTGCAATTTTAAACATAACTTTCTAAATTAACTTTAATATTAACGCCGTCAACATTACTGCATAGAGGATTTTCGCGCAACCAAGGCATTTCAGAGGCCACACCGTGAGACGAGAGGAGCTTTTTGTTCCTCGTTGTACAGCATGACAGATTGTACTGCTGTCGAAGAAATGCTATCCTAACAGTTAGTCGGCTGAATTAAATTTGGACGTGGTCAGCAATGAGCATGAAGAGAACGATGTTAAACTCGCGAGAGAAACGACGCGTTCTTCGAGGCGGGCTCAACGACCCGCCGAGCCGAGCGTTTGTTGGTACAGGTTGACGGTGATATTTTATCAGCCGCGCGGCCGGCCAATATTCGTCTTCGCGTATCCTCGGGACGGCGTTGATATATCGCGGCTTTTCGTAGCGCGAACTCGAGACTCGGCGAGCATCCGGCCGGCCACGGAAGACGCTTGTGCCGCTACCGCGAACACGGGGCTAACTCATAAATAGCCTGCCATATTTCCTGCTACGGACGCCCGTGAAAAAATACGACAACCTTCCCACGCGACAAGGGGCGCGATTTAAAAAAGGATAATTATAACCGCGCTCAAGATGGCGCGAAGATCTACCGCGAACTAGGAGAGATCGATGCGTGTAAAGCGCATACGCGGAATTGTTTCTGCGAACGAGACGAATTCGGATACGAAGAAGGCTCGTATATGGATCAGAATCCAAAAAAGTTTCATGCACTCATGGGAATCCAAAGAAGACAAGTGTTATACAATATGGATTAGAGTCTAGAGGAGGCTAAATATGGCACGGGTAAACGTTGCACTCGTATTCATCTGTTAAAACTTTCCGATCACATATCAGATAAATGCGACTAATATTTTCATTCGTAATGGGCATTAACGTCCTCCGTGGGAATTTGCATCGATCGTCGAAAAGGAGGCCTCTTTATCACCGAGTGATCAGGCACGGAAGGACATTTGCCAAGTCCTCGGAAGAAAAGAGGCTAGCTGATAATTCAAGCAATTACCCTAGCATAGAAGGAAATAAAGAGCGAATAAACACCATCGCAACCGATACGGCAGCATCGCACACCGATAAACTATAACGACCAAAGTTGCCGCCTGTGAAAGCCCGATACCGTTACGCGGATAGTCTCGGCTAGCGTGGTATCCGCGCGAAAAAATCGCTCGCGGATGGAAGGTTCGTATCCGGGATGCGGTGTGCGTTGCCTTATCAGTCGGCGGCTTTAGCTGCGTGAGATTCTCGCGAATGCGAAAAACGGCTCTCGTAAGGCCGGTGTAAACGTTCGGTTCCCCCCGGCGGAGGTAGGCTCGCATCGCTAAGGCCTGGCTCCCTCGTGCTCGTCGTATTCTTCGGCGTGCATGGAAGGGAAGGCGTGACAAGACTGCAAAGTAAAAGGAACCAGGCATAGAGTCACCCGCGCAAGAGGGTGACATGCTGCCGAGCCGGTTACGGGCCGACTCTGCTCGCAGTTCCAACCGATCGTTCAGGCAGGTGAACATAACCTAACCGCTAACAGAAACCCGCCGCGGACCGTTCCGTGGCGAGCGCGACCGCGCGCATTTCTTTACCACTATATCCAAACCGATCCCGATGCGTGTGCACGGTACACACGTGTGCCACACGCTCGCGAATAATCTCCGTCGTTGATACACCGCTGGTTCCGCGCGGGATGCGGTTAATATTCGTCCCTCGCTCGCTCCGCGGACAGGTGGACGCGTTTCGAATGTACCTCGCCTTATGGACGAGCCTCGTGCTACACACGCTAGCCTTCCTTCGCTCCGCTTTGCTTATTGGACACGCGCTGCTGGAAGAATGCTCTAGGAAAAAGGAGACGTAACCGGTCTTATGGAACCGGGTGTTTGCGAGAACGATAACACGAGAAATTAAGGCAGGTGGATGTGGAGGTGTCTTACAGATTGGTCCGGGTAGTGCGATGACAGCAGAGAATTTCTTGATACATCCGATATATGCAGTGACTCGAAATATAGATCCGAATCGGTTCATCCACCATTACTCGGCAAGGTACATGTGCTTTTAACTCGTAGACAAACTGCTAATATTACTTGATGCGATACACTACTTGATTTGCGAGAAGCATCGAATTGAACATAAGAGAGAAAGAGCGACTTTGGTCCCTGTAATGTACGAGTGTCAAACTTGGCTGTTCTGATAGAATACGTAGTCTATTTTCATGTCTGTGCATTAATCAAAATGTTTCGATTTTTCTTTTAGGATTACAGAGATACTTCACTCACAGTCATCTCGTCTAAACATATCATGTTGTATGTATCACTAGAAACAGCGGGGAATCTGGGATTCGAGTTTGCCAAACTGTTGCGTAGGGAGCAAAATAGTCGAACGATCAAATTGCTGAACCGGGATTCGAACCTAGCCCTTTGGTATCCAGTTTTGACCATTAATTTTCCCTCTCAAATCCTTAACCTTCTATATGTATACATTGTGTCTCAATGAAGTGTATATTGTAACTGCGTATGGAAGTAACACTAGGGTGCTAAATCCTGTGTTCATTATAATTTACATGATGTATTTCTTTAAATTCAAAGATATATGATAAAACTTATTTTTACAAAATTCGTATGTATAATTGAGTAATGACACTGGTGTTCTATAATAACCTCCCTAATTTAGAATTCAGTGAGAAAAGCTTGACTTTAAAGGGTTGAGTTTTATCTCGTCTTGCAGGGAAGGTGGGAAGAAAATGTTAGTGTTATAGGAGTGTATAAAGAGGCGATAGGAGAATCTCGAGAGTCCGCATCCGAGAGTAAACCGTTAACCTCGAATTTCGATCCAAGAGCATCGTGGAAAGCAGAGCCAGCGAGTTCTGGCAAGGACTCACGGAAACGATGTAGTCACCTCGATCGGCCTATCGTTCGACTAGTTCCTCTCGCCTTGGCAAACGTGCCGAAGCAAGTTGACGCCTGGCGCAAATTAAAACGCGGCATGAATCACGTTTGCAGCCTTTAATCTCCGGGTGAGCGCAGGCACGCGCGACATCGTCTTACGGGGATCGGAATCGATGCGATGGCGCTCGTGTCGCGAACTTTCTCGCTCGTTTCTTTCCCCGATGGAAATCCTTCTGGACTTCGCGACGTCGCGGATCCCCGGCTAAGTAATGCAGCAGCCAGCCACGGCCGACGTTCCACTCTCGCGACCTAGAAAATCCCTTTAGCTGGAACAAGCGGCAAAGACTTTCGTCATCCATTCTGATTTATGCCGCCTGGATTCTCGCATGATCCCCGTGTCCCGATTGGCTATGGAGCGGCCGCGATAGGCCAATGTGTCGGCAGATTACCGCGCGCCGCTCGTCGGGAATAACCGATACGCGAGAATTTAACCGTCTCGTCGCGTGTCGCGTCCCGGATACTCGCGCGACCGCGTTAAATCAACCGGGGGAAAAAATCGAATGCAACGCGAACCATTACGCGAGAACCGGAGCCAGCTCGATGACGAGAACGATGTCCTCCTCCTTCGACCAGCGAATGTTAAGCGCCTGGTTAAAACCGCGACCGTCCGCAGCGTATGCTTCGTGCGTCCACGGAATACGAATATTCTCGACGAATTAGAAGCGACGAGATGTGCGTGGATGTGATTAGCAGCATTCGCACGCGCCGTGCACGTTTAACCCTTTCACTGTTGCGTACCGTGCATGCAGATTCGCCGTTCGATCGTTAAAGTCTGCGATTTGGAAAAACCACCACGAGACAAGTTACCGATCTAATGGACTCGTCACGGCGACGTCTCAAATACTGTCGCCCACTGATACCGTACGTCGGCTAATAACGGTATGGATTAACTAGCGTAATCCAAACACGAAGTAGTGCATAATGAATAGGCTGCGTATAATTACTATGCTACAAGATGACTTGTAGGAATCGAAGGAGGTAAGTTCTTCGTTTTTCGATCTGACAGTAAATGATCGAATCGACAAACTTGTTGTTGCAAATTTCATAATAAAGCAAAAGGCGAAACGAACGTTCTAAAAATGGAGCCAGAGCGTGACCTCATACCGATCACCTCGTGATTACCTCACGGCTGCGAAATTTTTGTCTATGACATGACAATATCAGGAGGTGTTCACATCTTATGTTTTTTCTCGATCCCTTATAAATAAAAATAAATGTTGTCACATTTTTATTCAAAATAACCCATGATCTCCTATACTTGGAATATTCCACATTCTTATATTCCATATACGTATACGTAACAAGCACGTGTAACTGTACGCGTCCTCTTGAGATAGGTGGTTCAAGAACATGGTTGTTCGCGGTAAAAGGGTCAATTATCTTGTCAGCAATTTGAACGGACCAGATGGCCACGAGTTTCTTGCGTAGATTTTTCGGACTAGCTATTGTCGACGTAACGAGGACAGCGATGATCAAGATGCAGAAAACGGTGTTCCGTTCATAGGTGACCTTGTTCGGACTGGTCGTTCGGGAAACAGCGAACCGTCTTGCTCGTAATTATTCAGCCTCGTGGACTCGGTTGTTCGTTTACCTGTGTCGTGCAACCGGTAGGGAGAATTAAAGGGACGAGGAACGCGTGCGGGCGAATGAATATTAAAGTTAACTCGAGGTCACGGTAAACGATAACGCAAGAACGAACCGTAATGAATTACAGGAACGGCAGACAGAACGCGGGGTACTACGGCCCACGGAGCGTAAAAATCGCACGCATCTTAAAACACCGGTATAATTGAATTAAACGGATAATAATTCATTCTATGCAGTCAGCAACGTTCCGTAGTGCGTCTGCCTTACGCGTAACGGTCGATGTTTAATTAATGCTGCGCGAGGTACCTCGATTTATCGACGAATTTTACGATTTTATTGACCTAGCGAGTTTAAAAATTGTCTGCGGCAAAGAATTTTGGGACTACGGCCCGACATCGCGGGGGGGAGGGGGAACAATTTCGCAAGCGGAACTCTCGAGCAGAGTAGCCGAGAGAGTAGAAAGGTGGGTTATATAGGGAGCAGGTTCTCACGCGAGGCGAAACAGACAAACGGAGAGGGGAAGATGGCGGCCGCCAAAGTCGCGAACCGGTTGGTCTGTCTCTCTAGATTCCCCTATAGTAGGGATGGGATCAAGTTCAATGCGTACTCGTGGATCTAAGTCAATTCCAGAACTTAGATTTCAAATTACTAATTCCTTAAGCATTTACGAAGTCATCGGAGTCTTCGACAGATACTGAAAGTCATGATAGTCAAACACATCGGTTAGATGGAAAAACAGAGAAATTTAGATCTACTTCAAATCCCAGCCTTCTTCAGATAAGGATTAGTAAAAAGGAGACATGAACCATTTATACAAATTTTATATACATTCTTAAAGGTCCCACGACCTATTTCAATATTATCAGTTATAGCGACTGATAACTTCTATGTCTCCATTTTTTCTGAGAAATCTAAGTATATCTATTCGATACTGTACTCAGAGGATTTTTTATAAAAATTGTTCGTACATAATTCAAGAAGATTCCATTCATTCCGATGCATTTAATTTTCCACTTGCTGTACACTTGATCCCATCCCTACTCGCACAGCGTTCCAATATCCGCGAGTGTAACTCTGATCGCGCTTACGGTACCGGGCCTTGCTGACCGCGCTTCACCAGGCCACGTTTCTACGGTTTTCCCGTCGCGAACCGTGGCATCGAATAGCAAAGAAGTTGGCAACGTTAATTCCCTAAACACGCGGACGACCGTACGCGTTTTCGAACGGTTCGAGCGAGCTGCCCATTCGGGGAATTCCCTTCCGCCTCGTATCCGGCGCTCTGCTCGGAAAGCAGGCTTTATCCGTCGCGAAACGAACCACGTGCTTCGGTATAGCCGTTTGTGGAGTTAGCTGATCCCCCGTTCTTAATCCCGGACCTAACCCTGGTCCGGTGTGCACGAACTGCTGTGGTCAAAACCTACCGCGAAAGCTTGACGCTTTAAAGCGGCGTAAGAACGAGAGTGCACCGAAGGGGAAGAGAGAAGGAGAGATCGGTCTGTAAGCTCTCGGGATACTTACGACGCTGCAGCAGTGGTCCCATTGTGCCGCAACGACACGAGTCCCCTCTCCGGCTTCCGGCGAACCCTCCACCGTTCCCGACGAGCTGACACACCGCTGCTCACACGTACACAGACGCGGCCTGCAGCGCCATCAGGAAACACCACCGAGGGAGCCACGAGTTAGACGAAAGAAACACGAGAACGAACGCGAGAGGAGCTCGGATTTCGGCCAAGCAGCGCGCGAAACCGGATAATAATCGGCGATAGACAAACGCCGGAGACCGTCTATGGTGATCGGGACAGCCGAGGCCGAGAGCCTTGTAGAGCGGCCATAATGCACTGCTGCGGCACAGAAAGGAATAGGTCAGCACAAGGCTTCAACCGGTGACCACTCCCCCTTGGTACCCCTCGCTCATCCACCGGCCGATCACGCTCACTTTACACCTACACTCAACTGCCTATCCCCACTTTTGCACTCCTTTCCTTCACCTGCGCCACCAGTTCGGCCCTTTTTTCGCCTATCGTGTAACGCACGATCCGACCAAAGGATTATCACCTTCCTTCCATCCGAATTGCGGCTGACTCTCTCGCTGCTCTTGCTTCGACTCTTTACGATATCCGAAAGCTTTTCCCTCGAGTGATAGTTAGTCAACAGACACTAAACGTGACTGTGGCTGTCGACTACTGACTTCTATTCTGCTGAATATATGTCTGGTGCTTGGAATATTCTTCTTGATCCTCTTGTGACGAACGGTAGATTATTAACACGTAGATGTCGATTTGATTTGTTTAGGTGTTATGCTGTTAGGTGGATTACAACCCTTATGTCGCAGTACTGTCAGGCCTATTGCTGATCTAATCTCAACGAAATCTGTGATGTTAACATGGTTAACATCCTTAAGAATACTCGTACATATGTGGATGTATATTAAGTTGTTGAGTTCGTTTTAAATTTACCATAGGTGACTTTGTTTTCGTATATTATAAATTCCTTCAGAATTCATTTACATGTTCCCAGTGTATCTTGTGAATATATTCAATATATTCTTAACATATTTTTAACGTACTCCCAAAATATATTTTCTATAGTTATCGTTCTAAAATAGTGGATTTTTCTTGCACAATTTTTCGCTTTCGTAAAATTATACATGCTTCGAAAATCAATATTCGTTACGCACAGAAAACTTACGACACAAATAGTTTCCTAATTATGAGAGATTGACACGAAATTAAACTCGGTCGATATAAATTTTCCGCTTGCCTGTGCAACTAATTTAAAGAGACAGGCCATCGACCGACATCAAAGGTGTCGCTTGTTACACCTACTCTATGATATTGTGTCGTGACACGTTATGTAGCTACGTGACTAAATATCTACGTGGCTAATCGTATCATCATGTATAATATCGCGGTACAAAGTTTGTTGGCTGAGTCGATATATTATAAATTTCAAGAATCCTCTTGTACTACATTGCTTAGAGCGATAAGATCGGTGCTATTGAGAAAAACTCATGCGCTAGTATGTTCCGTGCCACAGAGTGCAGGATCTATCATTTGTTCTACTCTTCTTCACCTTGGTTTCAATGGAAACTACGTAGCGCTAGAAGACTAGAGTTTTCGAAACCTGCAAATTGCCAAGTGCGGTGTTTATCGAGAGATCAGACGCGCACTTGGCATGCCGTCTCTCGATCAAGAACCAAGGTTCATAAATGAATAAAACGAGAGGTTGGAGCGTCCTTACTGAAATAAGTAGACGCACGCTTATGGCGTTGCGAAGAGTAGCTAGCAACACCGTATTCAAATAGCAACGGAATAAAAAAAAGCGTGGCTACAAGTAGGCGCTGCGGTCTCTCGCAGCTTGCGACATACGCGAGCGCATTCGAGAAACGCAAAAAAATACGCGCGCCATTACACGAGCCGCAACGACGCGTACACGATCGAGGAACGGATTACGTAGTCGATTTTCAAAGTTTCGATAACGAACTGTCCAGCCGGAAAAAATAGCTCGATCGCTGACGAGTTTCTTAGCGAGACAGGACACGGATTGTCCTTTGAGGCTAAGATAACAGCCGCTCTCTGCTGAACGTATCAATAGTTGCGTTACAAAACGACATTCCTTCGCGAGCTATGCTGCTGGACGTGACCCGATAAAATCTGCAGAATTTACGGTAAACCGTGCTTTAACAACGGGAACACTTCGCAAAAGAGGAGAGAAGGAGGAGAAGGCATATAGAAACCGACCGGCTCTCGAATGCCGTTACGTGTTTTGATTCAACGCGTTTCGCTGGAAACGGATATCACGGTATTCCCTTGATATCCACGCTGGTCGACGTGAGCCGAGCAAACAGGCAAATAGACTATCGCGATCGTTTTGTCGCATAATCTCGATATAAATCACTTTCACGTCAGGAGGGCAAGTGCAGCGAGCGCGCATGCGATCGAAGAAGAAACGAAGATTGTCCAGGAAAGGAAGGTGACTTTGACGTTCGTGGCTCTGGAACGGTTCGAAAAGAAGAAGACAGCCATTGTTAGACGGCTAGACGTGGAAACGTTTAATTAATTTCCGAAAGACAATCGGCGCTGCTCAAAAGTCGGACGCGACTGAAGGAAGCTCCGCCGCGACGAGCAAACAGCTGTGTCGTAAGCATATGCGCGCGGCGAAACAACAACGAGGAGGAAGAGCATCACAGAGAGAAGAGAACCAGTTTCATCTCTTAAACGCTTAATTAAGCTGGCTACGAGAGAGCGAAACGGGGGTAGGATACACGTATAAAGGCCGAGTGACGCGACTTCGAAGGAAGAAGAAGAAGAAGAAGAGGAGGAGGATCCTTCTTCGGGCTTGGCCGGCAAACCAACATATCGATATGTGTACTACGCACATGTATATTCATGCGAGTGTAGGTGTAGCCCCCGTAGGTACCGAACCACCGAGGAGCCTCCTCCACCTTCACCAGTCCGCGCATTTCGATTTATCGTTAACGGCTCTATCGCATGCGTGGTCCTCGAACCAGTTTCTCCTTTTATCATGGTCACTCCGTTCGCTGCTACGTAACCGGGTAGCGGAGTAATTATTGTTAAGGGGTATATACATCTACACCACTCTGTCTACAGAATTCATCCAGAATTACTCGCTCCTTCCAATAACCTACCGCGACTCACATCCTTCTTTCTTACATCCAAACTTTTTATAGGACACTACTATTTTATAATAACTGATTTGTCGTCTAACACGGTACACGAATAGAATTTTCTTAAGAACGTAACGAGATATCCGCTTTTTAATTTTAAGAGAATCTAGGAAAAAACTGGAGTGATCTTAGGAAACATCCTAGTCTCCCATTGCTTGCTTTCGATTTCTATATTTGACAAGACAAACATACAAGGAGTCTCCTGAAGGAAAGACTAGAATCTCTCTATGTCTTATCTTAAGCTTCCACTCCAGAATTTAGAAATACAGCTTAGGAAGTCTCTAAGTGTAGTTGAAGGTATAGCAAACTCCTAGAAAGAGTATCTGAAACAGTCCAGAACAAGTCTAAGAACATTTCAGAAAGATTGAAACCTGACCATTCCTCGTAACCAGATGAATGTACTAAGTAGTCCGCAGGCTATTTATCCAAACACAACAGCCAAATTGTAAGCTTCATCAGCATTGAAAATGTCTAAACTCCCAAAACACGTGAAACAATAATAGAATTGCAACAAGGAACCTTGTACCGAGCACAAGGAACACCGTGTATATGCATAGAATATAATACACAGTACACGAATACCATAATTAGAACCGGGTTAAGCAAATGCTAACCGCTATCCTCCTTATCGGAGGTTCCCCCATCGGATAAGCTGTTCCAGGGGATTCCCATAAACAGTAACACCTGCCAAGTGCATAGGAAACGTACCGGTGTGTGCATCCTATATGCAACCGCAACCATGCGCGAATGGCTAAACGCAATTTTAATTCTTATAAATTAATTCCGTCGCTTCTTTCAACACATTTTATAAACTTATATGGCGAGTGTAACTTATCCTGTCCTAATGGTGAAAAACGTTTCGTCTTGGTTGATTAAATGAGGGTATGCAAGAAATCGTGGGTTAACCATCATTATAAGCTTTTATGACTCAATGAATGGCAATTGCAAAGTCATTGCTCTAGACCAGTGTTTCTCAAAGTGACGGACTTGGTGAAGTGTCTTCGGTATGTGAACATTTTTAACGCGTAGTGATGTAACGTTTGGCTCTAGGACTCATGAGGTTATAATATCCAGTGTCTTCCACCTATTCGCGATCCTTTTGCGGTCGCATCCGTTAGTCAGAAAATAGCGGTATCGGACTCTGCTCTACCGAATCCCCATCGCGAAGTGCTACTAGCGTGCTTAAATGTCCGTGTAAATGTGGCAACTTAACAGAAGTCTACTCTGAAGTGATTAGTCAACCGAGCGAAACTATTAACATCCAATATTCTCGATATGGATTAGAAAAGTTTAGTGACCGTCTCTCCAACAGGTATCGATATGTCAATTTTTCATCCTGCCCACTTTCAATACAAAATTTCACCACGATTCCTCAGAATTGACTGAGTATAATTAAAAGAGAGGAAGAAAGAAAATCATTACTTGTATTGTCCCGTTCGTTCCAATCCACCGTGCGACTATTTCGCGATTCATAACACGTCCGCGCGGAATCCGCGGTACTAGACGCGGTAATAATTAACGAGATGATCCAATCAAGCCCGAAAGTGGTGGACAAAAAACTCGCGGTGCGTACATTTTCCATGAAACGTCCTTGCAACCGGACGAACTCTCGTTGGAAGTGGCGCACGATGTTTATCGAGTAGTCTGTCGACGAACGAAGCGACGAATAATTATTCGAGCGAATCGAGGCACAGGTGTTTCAGGCTTCTCATGTTAATCAGATGCCACGGGTATATCGCGTCCCGGTGCTCGACGAAAGCCAACAGGAACGTATGCAAAACACACATTTCCACGACGCCAGTTTACGAGCGAGCTACTCCAAGTAGCCAGGATAAAAATTTACTATCCAAGCCACGCGCATCTTTCACATTCGTGTTCTTACCGATCCACACGCTATCAATGGAACAACGTTTCCTCATCGACTATCAGATCAGATGCGAAATCGCTAGAATTATGTTATAATTTATATAAGCTTGTATGCTACAATTTCATTACCCAATTATCTCATTCCATGTAAGGGAAAAATATTTAGAGAATTAGTTACCATCTCAATGGCATTGGCATCTGCAGATTATGGTCTCCGCATGATAAAGGTTTTCCATATTGCGAAGAAGAGTAATTGTACGGAGGAGTGTTACATACATTCTCGAGACTTTAGCAGGATAAAAGATGGTCAGATACTTTTGTGACCAACAGTATAATTGGACGTGGCAATTCCGTTGTGCAATCGGACTTTTAAAGCAACCGGCGATCAGAGTCACTTCGAGCGCGAACAACCACTTCGGCCTGATATCTGCACGAGTGCACCTACTGGCTCGCTAACGAACCGCTAATTATTAATGTCTAACAAATTGTTTTGTTTACATCTGGGCAATTTATCGGTTAGCAGAAGGCACGCGAGCTACGCTTTAATTGCACCGGTATGATCAATCGAGATCTTATCAACGGATGCTATGCTCAGTCGAGTGATATTTCGGAATTTCATGCGTTGCTTTTCCCGAAAGGGCATGCGATCGTACCAGATTTCATTAATCGTAACTGTACGAGCGCGATTCTTCCTTTCGTTGGTCACGCTCTGCTTCTCACGATATAGTATCAATTTCTACGAAAGTATAATCATACGGAGATATTGAAAGAGACGTTGAAATTGCGTAACTATCATCGAGAATCATTTCTTGATGCACAGCTTGGGTCACGTTATCGGGGCTCGAAAACTTATCTCGGTGATTAATTATGTTTCCAACTTGTGTTTAGAACCGAATAGAATGCATAGACTCCTCCTACTTTGACCTTTAACGCTTTCTTATCGTGCGATTCAATTAGTTGTGTCGTTTCGACTGGTAGGGTAGACCGGAGTCAAAAGTGATATAGTAAATAATCAACATCTATTATAGCTATTACTGCACGTTTTACATATATTATAATTCTTTTAAAAGTCACTTTATGTACTTAGACATTCAATTCATTCGTGATCGTAGTTGCAAATGTTCGAAGATTATCAGCGATCTGGGTCGAAAGTTGCGATCGATAAGAATAACGAGAAGAAGAGTATATCTGCTGATGCAGAAGATCATGTTTGCATGTTTCTTCGGAATATTTGTTAAAAACGCAAAGGAGTACGTTTTCGTCCGTGACCATCTCGCGAAAGAATGCGACAAAGTTCGATCGGGTAAAAGTGGAACACCGTATATAAGGAAAGAAGAGGAGGAAGAGTCGGGAAGGATAGAACGTAAAGCAAGTCGTACGGTGAGGCGGGCTATTAAGAATCTTTCGTGTAGCTAAGAATCGTCGGCGACACCTTGAGTATATTCCTGAGTGTACGGATGTAATCTCTGTGTGCCATCGCGACAAGGCAGCTTAAACTAGGCACCGTGTAGCCGATGTCCGGTGCCTCGCGTACGGTGTTCGCGTTCCCTCTCTTCGTTCTCTCCCCTTTCCGTTTCGCTCGCCTATAAGGTAGTGACATCATCAGCCACCTATGTCCACCTCGCGCGCCCATCCGGCAGTCCGGGCACGTACTTTCGTACAAAACGAGCATTAAAACAAAAATATTGTCCGTCCGGAGTTGAACTTATAAATCAACGACGCCCAACAACGGAATCGCCGGTTCTTCGTTGTTGCCCCGTCCATTATCGTTCCGTCGTTCTTCTGCCCGTCTCCGCTCGCCCGACGGACTTTTCATACGCGTCCAGCCTCCTCCCGTCTGCCCCTCCGTTTAACGTTGAATTTATAAATAATGGCTAACGAACGAGCTGCTCGATCGTTGTCATAATTCAACTTACAAATGAGCCCGGCGGTTTCTTCGTGTGTCTTATCCGTTCCGTGCTGGAATTCATTAATCGATCACGGCCTCGCGATATGCTCTCCTCTCGCTGCTTTTCGCGGGCCCTGCCTTTTGCTCCTCCTCTGGCCCGGCTTGTTTTGCTCCTCTTGTCGCGGCCGTATTCTTCCCCCGACCACCACGACTCCGTAAATCATCGACGCGAGACGCACTTAATCGTTTTAGCGTAAACGTCGTCCGTTTCGATGGCTCAACGTAATTTATGATTTACGGCGAACTGGGACGCCCGGAACGCTCCGTGTATTTCAAGTTTTCCCGACTAATCCTCGGGGACAGATCGTGCGTTGAATTATCAGTTTCGTCCGACGGTTCGTCAGATTCGAGAGATACGTTCGGTCGGTTCTTTTCGACGGTAGTTTGCATCGATCCACTCGATTAGATACGACCTGTCGAGATTTTTGTTCGATTCGAGAACCGACGATGCGTATATGGCATTCATTCCTTCCGATCGCTGCTCGAAGAGCTTCGGAAACACTCCCGAGACGTTTCGATGTCGTTCGTTAGTCTTCCTTTTTGCATCGCAATGTTTTCTAGGAACACTATTTTATACATCCTAAAGTGGGAGTCTTCCATCACTTTGTCTTCGACGCGTAAAGACTGGGTCCACGTTTTTCCTGCATCTTTCTCCCTAGATTCAATTTTCAAGAAGATCTACAACGTTTGTCAGACTCGAAAGATCATAGGTAGCGTTTTTACTTTCTAACTATAACTCACTGCAGTCCAGTCGGTTCAGGAAGACTGTCGAGCTGTTTGAACTTCGCGAGCATACATCAAATTCAATCTAAACGGTGATCGTCCTTTTCACCGAAGCGTTGATTTAAGAAAACTCGTGACATTTATACGTCGCTGACGTTCGTCATATTCGAGGAATAAAATATGGAATTTGCACTTTACGATAACTCGACTATACGAGCTTCATGTTTCCAACGATAGCTCGCTGCAGAACAGTCGTTTCGAGAAACTATCTACGTTTCCTCGCAAAATGTCAAATTCAATCAGTAACACGTACGATGTTCGTTCTTTTTTACATCGTCGAAAAAGACCAAAGATGTTTGAATATGTTCGTTAGATTCAGAGGACAATACGTGAGGTTCGTGTTTTTCGAGTGACCTCGCTACTGTTCGATTCGAGAAGACACAGCAGACGTTGGAATTCGTACTTACGTTCACAAGAGTCAAAATCGTGACCGTTTAAGAAACGCGATCGTCCTGGGAACAAGCTGGCAGGCAGCTTCTGGAAACGACGAAGCCAGTGACCTTCTGGCGCGAAAAAGGTCCAACCGTTGTACCGTTACGTCCCCGCACAACTGGCTAGTTTTAGACATTTTGACTTGTTTCTGCCTTCCTTTTTTCCGTTTTATGGACGGTCGAATTTATGGGTACAACCGTGGTTAAGGTCGTTGTCGAGCATTAACTTCCCAGGTAGGGAACAGGGTGTACAGGTGACGCAATTGCGCTTGACCTTGCTCTAAAAACATTTTCACACCCTCGGTCAACCCCCGCTGCTGTATCCTTGCGACCCACTCCACCCCCTCAATCTCGGCCGGGCGCTCTGCTCGCTCGCAAAGGAATCCATTGTACTTTCAAACGAAGCGATTTGAATATTTTTTGCTATGGTTAAGGTCACTCTTGGGCGACACGGTTTTAGGCTGATCCGTGAAGAATGCACCGATGCGATTTCAAGGTGGAACGAAACACTGGCCCGGAATGTTTCCCCTGTAAAAAATCCCCGAACTCCAACCCTCGTTCTTGCTAACCTCGGATACGAATTGCAAGCTTTCGAACAAGTAGGTTTTGCGGGGGATTTGTGTCTTCTGATTCAGAATTCGTGGAGGTTATGTAACGGGTGTGTTGAATTGGAAGATTTGTCATTTAGGAAATTGGGATGTTTGGAAATAACGAAACTGTGGTCACGGTCTACTTTGGTATTATTGGAATCATTGTTAATATTCTTTGATGTTTGTAATTTACTACTTAATATTTAATTTTTAAACAGAAATTAGCAAGTTGCTACAAAATCAGTTGAAAGAGAACACTGTTCGAAATCAGTCTTCCTCGGTGACTGAGTTGCAATGTAGGTTAAGTGGGCCGCATTTTCCAATAAAAGTGACATTAATAGCTACAAACGGTTCAAACACTGAGAAACGTTGCTTTGCGTGTTTACAACAGACGAGAAACAACTTGGCACTGCGATAGCTACTATGTACCAATGTGTATGCAATATTCAAAACAATTCTCTGTAGCAGAAAATTATTAACATACTCATGTTCGAACCTAAATAATATCCTTGTGAAATATTGATATGCCTTAAGCTCAGATTCCTTATTATGGCTGTTTACAAATCACTTCATTGAAACCTGGTTAAGTTTCAATAAATTGAAACTTTTAGTAAAAATTAAATCCAGTTTCTGTTAGAAGAAATGTAACAGAGAGGATGGAGATCTATCACAATTTTATTTTCAGGGACTTTGAGGATTTAAGAAGACTTTGAAAAAGACTTTGAAGAAGACTTTGAAAAAGATTTTGATGACGACTTTGAAAATCTTTTAGAGATGTTTGAGAAGACTCCGCTCTTACGAATTTCCAACTTTTCACCTCGATCGACTTTGAATTTTGGTGATGGGAAAATGTTGCAAATTTTCTAAGGTCCCAAATTTCCAAATATCTGAAGTTTGCTATAGAAACCATATTTGATGATGGTGCAGTGGAAATTTCAAGGATCCTCCCAAATCGTTGGTGTCATAAAACACCAAGAACAATGAGTTGTATAAATTACGAGTAGTTCCCTACGATCGTCAATTTAGCATAAATCTATTTGGCGAAACAACCGATTGTGAGACGAACGGTAGGCGTCGATGCTGGCAAGGAAGACGAACGATACAGGAACGTGATTCTCAAAACTTTCGGCGTGAATGGACGTACGCCTACTTGAGAGCCGCGGCGTCGAAACGGTTGTAAAGTGCCGCGAACGGAAGGAATAATTCCACGGTAATTGCAACGGCGATTCGACGAGATTTCGCGGGAACGGAACAGGAGGTGTCCAATATATCAGCGATTTCGCGCGAACGCAATGGAGGAGCCGATCGAATGAATTAATTTGCAACGGGGATCAGCAACAATTTGCTCGTACCAGGGAAAAATATCGTAGGATACCGGTTCGGCCGAGGAGTTGAAAACTGCTTCGAAAATTAATAGTCGCCCATTAATTCGAAATACCTACTCCACCGTGTGATACATTCGCAGTTGAACAACCCGATCATTAATTTACTTACTTTATGCAACGGTCTGGCGAGCTCGACGGGCATATTTCTTACGCGAAATTATATCAACTCGGCCGGCCGGCCGGTCTGCCTGCCCCGAGACCCTGGAAACAGCTTGTCGCCCAAGTATTTTCGCGTTGCATTCATCGGCGCCGCCGACTAAATATTCGAAAGCGTATTTAGCGGTCGTAATAAATTCGCGGTATCGTCGCGACGGAAGAGCACGGTCTCCGTGTCGAAATTTTCAGCCCGAACGTGCTTGCGCCTCAGACGCGAAAAACTGCCCGACGGACGGTACTCTGGACACTCAGCATACTCGCTGAATTTCCAACTTTTTACCTCGATCGACGTTGAATTTTACATTTCGATCCGCGATTAACACGTCAATGTCGCCGTATATGGGCGACGATTAAGTTTCCGCAGGAATTCATCTATCCTATTAGGAATTCTATGGTTTCAAGGTAGAATGACTTTGATTCGATTAGCGTAACTTTGTAACGAACGTCGCAAATACGCATTTGCGATCTTGCTACTTCGAGAGTTATTAAATTAATTGGTCGACGTTTGCGCCGTTCCAGAAGAAATATGTTCATTTTTAATTCAACGACACTCGTGTTTTTGAGCATTCGTGATTCACTAAAAATTAAGTAATGGAGATAATCTAGTTGCTACGCATTTTTAACCGTTTGCTTTTTTACGTTTTAACAATTTGTATAGCTGAAAGTGACTATTTTATTCTTGGGGTAAGAGTGTTCAACCCATGGCACTGAAAATACTCGTATTAGTACTTGAGATTGTACTAAGATATTGAAAATTAATTTTTGAAAATTAATTTTAAATAATTATTTAATCAGTCAGCATGAAATAAAATAGCAAGAATAAGAAAATATTACAGAAGTAACGCATGTTTATTAAAAATACTAGCTACTAAAATTATCCGCAGCTGCAGTGTAGCAGTCAACGTGTCAACAGTTTTGTTGTCACGTCACCTACCTTTGTAAGTCAAGTTGGATTACATCGACAAATTATTGCTAGGTTAGTATCTCAATGACTGCACCACCCATGACAAGGTATTAATCTTCCATTTTTGAAATTAATGACGATGTGTCACATATCTCACTGAAATTTAACACAAGAATCTTAATGGAGGGTTCAAAAATGTCTTCCACCTACATGTGTCTTCCTACTCGTTTCTACATACAAATTTTGCAAATTCTTAGATACCATTTTACATCTTTTTTATTTGGCAAGTGTCTACTAATTATGCATATAACAATATATTTTATATTTCGATATTTTCTCTCTTGGTCCACGTTATTGATAATTATATAGTAATATATTTTAAGTGTTATGTCATTAACAGTGGTTGCCATATTCCCTGCCGACGGATCACGCCATGTTCGATTCCACACCGCAAGATATATTCCTACATCACTAAAATGTAATAGTAATATTTTCATAATTAAATTTGCAGATGCAATGCAACCCTCCAGTATAATATTTGACCGTTAAGTTTTTAAGAAGATTATTTGGCATGTTAGAACATGAGAAAAGAAAAGTAAAATCAATTTCAGTAACTAGCATGTTGTGTTCATGTTATACGTGTCTATCGAGGCGTGTGTTAACATCCCATTTATTTTCAGTTAAAGAATTTATTATGAATGATATATTGCTCGAAGGAAAATCATTTTCAGGAAAATCAGTGTGCGGTGACTACTTAGGAGGCAATATAACATGTCTTGTAGTAAATAATTCCTGCATACACTATTGATATATGGCGCAACATTAATATTAATACGTGAAGCGATGTTAACTTTGATATGTGATGCAATATAAATATTAACATGTAAAGTAATAGTGACATAATGGTACACGAAACTCTGCTTACTGAAATATTAAATTAATTGTCTATGAAAGATTTTCATACTGAAACAGTCAGTACATTTGTAATTTCGGTACTGAAGAAAATGGTTACCGATAGTGAGTCTGCCGACGGCAGCCATAGCACGAACTGATTCATTCGTTCAAAGCACTCTTCACAGAAAATGCTACTAAAAGCTATCATTTCAAAATTGCTTTACTAATTCATTATTTTCTTCATTCACTTCTTACAGAAGCAACATTAAAAAATAAATTATTTACTTCCCTGTCACTTCTATTATAAAGTTCTACAATTTTCAACTATTACATTATTCAAAATAGCTCACTACCTCAAAATTTTGTTTCACAAATTAACATCGCTTCATTTGCAACAAGTACAATGTTACAAATCTCATTTGTCTTCTACACTCCATAAAAAAAATTAAAAAACTTCCGAACTTGCTTATCAGAAAAATTAATTTTTGAATGAGTTATATACGCGCCTAATTTGCAGGTAGGCGGGAAATTCGAACGGCCATCGGGCACGATAATTAAGAGCACGTGCAAGAGGGCGCTATTCGGCGGTCCACGAGGTGATATAACGTATATCCGAGTTTGAATTATCGAATTCAATAGAAATACGCGATTTCTCTGCGCTCGACTGGAAGATTGGACGAATTTATGCGGGCAATGCGCGGCCGGCTCTCCCCCGTCCATTTAAAAATACTATCTACCCGGCCATTTGTCAGGCTTAACTGTGTCTTGAAACCGTTACTTTTTATTGAATAACGTATAACACCTGCGAAAACACTTAATTCACGTTCAGCGATATATATCGTGGCCATGGTATTAAATTCGCGGAAATTTAGGAAGATAGGACCGCGAGAAAGCAAAAAGTCTGCAGCGACGCGTAGCTGGAATGATCGCGCTTAAAATGACCAAAAAACAACCAACGCCCGTCCGTTTGTCGCGTTTTAGCGAACGAGAAGAACGAGAATCGAGACTCGCCAATGAAAATCTACGTACACTGTCGCGAACGTTTATTCGCGCCGAACCAACACTCGTTTGGAGAAAAGAATTTCGGCCAAGGAATTACGCATTCTTCTTCTTCGCACACTATTTATCACTCGAAAATTAAATGGATGAACACTGCCGCTTTATAACTTAATAGCGCCCGAAGATCATAAGGAATCTTATTTGAAATTCTTCCTTAATCGCGACACACCAAACTTTTATCGCTTCGGCTAATTTATAGGCGAATTGATATTTACTAAAGACTCATTAAATCCCTCGGTTAACAACCGATGGAAACGAGAAATCTACTGCGGTAGAACTTCTAAATCTTTCTACTGAATAAATTCTTGCTTGAGAACTGCTTTTTCTCCTACTTATTCACACATGCGACGATCTTGGGAAGAAAGAATAATGGAAGAGTGCGCTTCGTAGTCTTGGCCCCGCCTCTACAGCCCTTGTCGCAGGGAAATATTTGAGACCTTATACTGCATATCCAACAGACTTATTGATCCGTGTACTTTATAATAAATAATAATAACAATCAGTGGAATTAGTAATGTAACAATAAATCAGATTGTAAGAACGATATTCATAAAACGATGAAATCGGTTAAATGACCCGTTGTTAGGCCGAGGACAACATTCGTCCACGTGTGCCTCGTCAGTCGGTAAACCGCGAGACTCGCAAGTTCGAGGGGGTTGAAATACAAGTTTCGCCACCCTGGGCGTAGAATCTCCGTTAGACCGAGTACTCGCGCGTAATATCTCGGTTCAAGTTGATTCAAGAGGTCGCGAAACTTTCTGTCATCCCACGGTTGGTTAAGTTTTGGACATCGCTTATCTCGCGAGCAGGAAAAGTGCGCACGTGCGTGCGTTCAACGGAGGACCGGTCGAAAGGTAAATGGAAGCTGAAGCGTGAAACGAGGGTAGGAGGATATTCGAAAATGGAAGAGGAAGGTGTTGCTGGAGAGTGGAGAGGCAGCAGGGTCGGAGGAGCTTAGGACGGGGAGATCGGGTGACGTCGCGACGCCCCGGGCTCTCCGAGCAAGTTCTCGAAAGTGTCGGCTAAACTGATATGAGAAATGGTCGTTTCGTGCTGGCCGTAGGGGATGAAGGAACAACCAAGCTGTATCTGTGTACGTTAGGAAACGTTCAGCCACCTCGTGCGTTTTCAACCCCCTGCTTCAATGTTCGATATTCGCGGCAATACATGCCCTCTTGCCGTCTTACGCCTCCGTGAACGCATGGATTTATCGTGCATTTCGATCGTGAACCGTATATAATATCGTTTAAAGTACTTCCAAACGTACTGCTCGAAAGAATTCCCCATAAAGAAGGAACGCGGTTACGTGCCCTTTGGTGTTGCGGAGTTTGTCCGACGAAGGCGATACAAATTTCCTGACCGTTTTAGGGTCTACTCGGACTTCCTGCGTTTAAAGTAATTAGAGTTTCGGGTACTCTGATGACATTGTTTCTTGAGGAAATTCCGTTCTAGTTGAATTTTTTTCTGAGTAGTAATTTAGGCTGTATTTGTCGGGTACTACAGTGCAGTTACTCTTCGTTGATAAATTGAAACGTTCACGAACATGGTCTTTTAACTGTTTTGAATACTGAACATGGATATACGACTCCATAGGAGTTTTTTCATAGAGAGGACACTTCAGACATATTGTCGCTAATACGTTGCTTCAAAGATCGAGTCAGTACAGATTGTACTTTGAAAGTAATTATGTTACAGATGATGTTATTTAGGAAAAGAAAGGCGTCATCCTTCGCTCATACTCTTTATTGTTGTCCAGGACGCTTTAGACGACGTAACCGTATTTCACGAGAGAACGTCGAATCGCACCGTTGGGATGCAACCCCATCTAGAGAGGGGAAAAAGTATCGCGTCGTCGCTTTGACAAACTAATTATGCCCGGGTGCCATGAGGGGGGCCAGCGAGCGTTGCAATCGCCTAGCACGGTTGCAACTGGGCGTATGTATTTTAACAGGGTCGGTGAATTAATTCGGAACTGTAGTTTAATCCAGTTCCAAGTACCTACCGGCGTAGTTGCTATTTCTACGGGATGAAACAACGCGACGCGACGCGACGCGATTATTCCATGAATAAACGTGAAAGTCGAAAGAGAACGCGCGACAACGTGAAATATTACTGGTCAACCGAGGGCATTTGATCAGAGATGAAATTTCAGGATAAGGCCGTTGAACGAGCATCGGAAGAACGTCTTCGGGGCAACAATTCGTGTCGTTCCTCTCTCTAGCCCCCGAGGAAGGGGTTTCCAAGAGTTTCAGAAGGAAGAAAGTCCAGAGAGGGATGGCGAGAGAGAAAGGGGGGCAAAGGAACGCTTATCACTGGCTGCAGCCGCACCGACCGTCGGATCCTTATTTATGGTCCCCGTCAGGCGTCGGTGCGGTACACACTACCTATTTTACCCCCGGGCCTCGCGATACCGAACTCACTTTATTTTCGGCCAGGTTCTTCCCCTCTTTTCCCGGGAAAAATCGGAGGTTGCCCGTAAAACTTGATCGATTCGAGTGGGACCATATCGCGTCGGAAGATAAAAAACCCTAGACCGTGTCGTAGCCTAATTTTTTCGGGCAACTAGGGTCGCGCTAACGATTTCCGAGAACGAGACACGGCCAAGTGACGGAGAAAGATGAAATTAAATACAATTAGGAGTTAATCGTAGCCAAGACGATCCTGAGCGGCTATTAACTTGAACCCTGCGATTATTTAGCATTTGGCACGGATTCCTTGGCGGACAACGAACGGCTAGTAATATTTATCGCGAAATGTTATTATGCCCGGATGAGATACCACAAGCGTATCGCGTTCAAGCGGTTATAGTTCTTCATTAACGCCGACCGTAAAACACCGGTTTGACAGAACGAGATACAAGGAAAATTGATGCACGCTACCGCGGCCGAGATTAATACCGTAATTGATATCTATATGGTTACGTGCAAGCATATACGCTATGGGAAAAAAAAAAAATATCGTTGCGTTTATCAGGAATCGCGGAGACTGCCACTTCATGGCGTACGTCACGCGAAACCACGTGCACGCGTTTATTCTTTTGGGGCGGACCTCGTGTTCTAGACATGCACGCGTCCCGACGCATCGCGACGCGTATCGTCGGCCACGACACTCGTTTCCTGCCAAGGGTGAAACTTCAAAACTAAACGAAACCCCCTTGCATAACGTTGATTCTTATGAAAGCCTTACGCTGAGTATTCTTCACGAAAGGAAATGCGACGGCCACAATTATTGATATAATCTATCCTAACCTAAAATGAGTGGACTTAATTTAACCTAACCTATCATACTCTGAGGAAATCTTATTTATCAAAACCCTTATTATGAAGAGATTTAAATTAATATAACCTCAATTTGGAATAACCTAACCTAGCTTATTCCTAACTTAGTCAATCTTCTTCTAACCCTAACAGTAAGCTGACTCGACTTAATCCTAGTATGATTTAATTCAATTTAATATATTTGCTTGTGATAAATAAGTTTTGATAGCTATTACTCATAAGCCTCGAAAGGAAATCATTCTCACCTTGACAAAAAGGTCGTTTCATTATCGATAATTGTTTAAGAGTAATTAACTTTGTATCACTATATTACAAAGATAAGGGTGTTACCCAAAGCTTGCACACTCTTGAGCGCTTATTGATACTTACCTTCCAAAACTTAATCAAAGTTATTCCAAAACCTGGTCATTGATTGCAAATCGCATTTTGTGCGTGAAACCTCTTGATCAACGATTAGATTTAAAAATAACTTTGATTACGTTTCAAAGATAACCAACAATGAGCGTTCAAACATTCAGAAATGGTTCAAGAGACCTGAGGAGCACCTACATACTTTGAACATATTTTCAAGTAAATTTATTGTTCATTGTTAAACGTAATACCGAAGTCTAAAGATACACTAAAACCGTAAGTAACAAGTAATATAACAAAAGAAGATCTTGCAGTGAGTGCGCGAGATTTTCTAATGTGGCTCATGGTACCAAATAGGTTAAGATTGATTTGCAACGCGTTAACTGCTCGTTTATCCTGAACATCATAAACATTATTTTTACTGCTATACATTTGGACCACATAATAAACTAGCGAGTGTTTCAGTTATAATATCCTTAATATGCGCTTTCAAATTCGCGTTTTACGAGTGCCAGTGGAATTGGTCAAATTTTTATAGTCGCATAAAATAGGCGACACGTCTGCGGTGGTATGAAAACCCATATTAGTAAAATAAGTCATTTCTTATTGTTTTTAATGCATAGATAAACAATTGGGCTATTTTTTAATATATAGGCGATACTATTTTAACTCATCAATGTGCAGTGAAGTATATATTCATGACAGAAAAATATTTTATTATTCCGTCGTTTTTGTGCAACAGCGTGGCTTGTTACCAATTTATTTATCTTGATTATTAATGTGTCGAAAATAAAACTGGAGAAATTATTAAATCTACGCTATTACAGATGAGGTGGAGGTATAAATAACTGATGAAGATGCGACGTATCCTTTTCTGAGCCCGTCAGCTTCAACACATAATATTTCAATTTTTCTAAATCTTACTACTTTCAGAGTGCTCTATTATTTCTATTACCAATCATTTCCACACCTGACACGAGCATTTCCAAATAGGTAGACAAAAGAATCCTAATCACAGGCTTTTTATGGAAATTCAACTCGTATCCGGTTGATAACGTGGTGAGGTTTAAGCCGTCCTAACAATAACTCTGCTCTATTTGCCAGAAATTATTCTCAAAAACTGAACCGTCTCTAATTCGTTTCACGTGATCGAATCTCTGGCCGGCTCCCGGAAACTAGCAGCAATTTTTCAAGCGAAAACAGACCCCCTCGAACCGAAGAGTACGCGAGGGGGTCCGACTTCACGACCGTAACTCTTTCAACGTCTCGTTCGATCATCCGAGCATGTGCACTGAAGGGCACCGTTTTGGCGGGAGAGTATTTTTCCAGACGTCAACGAGGACGCGTTGATCGGTCACGTGTTTCGCGAGGCGTTTCGAAGGATCGGTACCCGGGGCGAACGAGAGCAAAGGATCGGACTTACCCTTTAAAGCGGCTGGCCGGAAGATTCAGCGGAAGCAGAATGTCAGCGGAAGGGTAGTCCGCGGTCGTTTCCTGCAGCTCATGATAGCGGTTCAGGCCCGGATCGGTTGCATCTGGAGGCCGGTCGGAGAGGTCGACGTGGCCGATCGTCGAGGGAGATGGTTCGGCACGCGCGGGAATCCTGCGATTTCCCGATCGCGATACCCGGTTGCCCGCGGGGCAAAACGGACAACACGAGAGGCCGCGTGGACGACGGAAAATCGGCGGCGGCTCCTCGCGAACGAAACGGAACGGAACGAAACGGATTTCGAGCCGCTCTGGTCCACCTCCTCACGTGTTTCGCGGAAGGCTCGGCTTCGACGTCGGACGCTCGCTCGCTCGGGTGACGCTCTCTCGCGGGCCAAAGCAAACTTGTCGGATGGCAATACGTGAGTTAAATGTTCACCGCGGATGGTTTACGGCCCGATAGTCCCCACCTCGTACCGCCACGCGGCGCTGCCTTCGTTCTCTCTCTCTCTTTGCGCCTCTGCCTCTCTCCTTCGCCGTTCCGTCTCTCTCTCTACGGACTCTGTTCGCTCTCTCTCTCTCTTTCTGGCTGCCACGCGTTCGCGCTCTCCTGCTTCCCCGGCATTTTCTCGTCCGCTCTCTCTGTCAGTTACACGAGCCCCTCGGAACCCTCCCCTAGCTCCCCTGCACGGCTATCCTGCGGCCAGTGCAAAGGCGGGGAATCCGGGCCGAGAGCGCGACGAAGAGAATCGCCGACAGAGAGAAAACGGAGCGCGAACGAAGAACGGCCGATTTGGGGAACGAACGGCAGACGGAGACGAACGATCCACGCACACCTAACCGACCGCACACGGATGAGACGGGGATTTATATGCAAGGGCGTTGTTAATGGCGGGAGGGGGCACCGCGTAGGGTATAGGCCTGTTGTCTCTTTCTCTTTCCGTTTCCGTCTTTTCGAACCTCCTTGCTCTTTCGGCGATCGTGCTCTTCTCCGTTCAGCTATCGGGTCTGTCCTTATTTACAAGGACCAATCGGTGTTCTCTTTCTTCGGAGCAGTCGTACGTACTCTCGCCGAAGATAGATTCGACGTCTCTCTCGCGCGCTCTCCCTCCCATGTTGCTTCTCGCGCGTTCTCCCTCGCGATACTTCCCTCTTCGTTCGATTAACGGGATGGTACCGCTCACGAGGATGGCCACGGTGACGTAACGGCCCACGTGACCGAGAGCGGCCCAATGATACGCCGCCGGTTTGAATCTCGCGGGTTAAGCGAGACCCCACCTAGTGGCCCACCTTTAGGTCTGGTTATCATCGCATGCACATGCAGGATTGAGCCATTACCTGGTGCTTGGCGTTATAGGTATAATTATATAGCGTCGCGATACACATCGAGTAATGGTGATTTGTGGCCGCTCCTCCGCACACATGCTCGATTCTCTCTCTGCAACCACGTGGTAGCCGTAACCGCGTACGCTCCGTACTCTCTCTCCCTCGCCCTCTCGTACTCTCTCCATCGCGCTGCTACCGGCACGAATTATCGACGAGCAAAGAGTATGCGAATTTAATTACTCCCTTATCTCTTTTGGCTTTCCTGTTTTCACGCAGACGCGCTTTGCCGAACATGCTCCCTTCGAGCCGCTTTTTTTATTCCGCTCTAATTGCGCGGGCCTCCGAGGAGCATCGCGAGATAAACGGTGATTTGTTAATCGAGAAATTTAACCGATCCTTTCAGAAGAATAAAAAATATGTTCGAAGCAATTGACGCGTCGTTTCAATCCGATCTGACGCGTGTTCTTTGCCGCGGTTTTCGATCGCACGCGCTGTAAATATTTCATTCAATTTTTCCGCGTATCGCCGCCAGGCGGAAAATCATCGACCAACATCCTGGTAATTGAATTAAAAATTCTCCTCGTTAGAGAAAAATATTACCGATGAAAGTTTGTTCGCTTGGCCGACTATTACTCAGAAAGTCAATTCGTACGTCGTCGAGCCAATTCGAATGCGTAGGGAAAGTGAAGTTACCGGGAAATTGTGTTTCACCGCGCAAATTTGCGTTCAGAGAATTCTATACAATTTTCCTGATTAATTAAAATTCATAATTTATTATCAATGGAACATTGATATCCTTTTGATAGAACATACTTTTGATAAAACATAAATTTCGTATATTTTAGTTTTTCTAACCAAAAGTTCGATTACAATCAATATTCGAGTACTTCGAATTTTTTACCAAACTTTTTATATTGTCTTGTGTAAGAATCGTAGTTTTTGTCTAACACGGGAAAATACCCTATAAATCGTAGGCAAAAGTGTTCATCCACATTCGAGGAGCCTCTCACCCTCGAGGCGTACAATAATATTCGAGTATATAATCACCGTTCGAGACCGCGCATGACTACACAACCGGAGTGCTGAATTTCCGAAAACTGTCTGCTTTTATTTGACTACAATTATTTTTATTATTATTTGAAAAATTATTTGAAACACATGACTGTAAAAAAATATTAGTTAGCGACTACATTTGGATATTCTGCTTTTATTATTATCCTCAGAACTAAATACAATTAGTTCAAATGTAACCAAATGCAAGTAAAATAAATTTTACTAATTAGGGCCATTTTGTAACGACAAAATGAGAGTCTATGAATTCTTCTCGTGTTAGTAATTTGGAAGCCTCAGTAGTTTCAATATCGACAGAGCAGCTGAAAAAAGGGGACATATTGGCGGTCATGTATCCGAAGGTCTCTGTACATCATCGAGTTACATTCGTTAGCTCCGAAGGGATGCCAAGCGTCCGAGACGATTTCTTCGTCCACGCATTCTCATTCTGGCAATGAACAATTTCGAAGAAGATACCCGTTATTATGGCGCATGACGCAACGAATGGTATCGACAAGCTCGATATATTGGACGATAAATAATGTTGCGACGTAAAATCAATGAATCGGAGCCCAGTCTCCTTTCCGTTTCGCGTGTTTGTTTTGCCGGACAGTATTAGCTCCGAAAAAGTCCGCAAAAACACGGGAACACGCGAAATAAATACGAATGCCCGGGCGGACCGGGCAACAAAAAAAAAAAAGAATGAATTCGCCGAGAAGATATATTACGAAGCCTTTTATTAGTCCCTACCGTATTACACCGAGACTATTACTCGTCGCGTCACAATTTCTATCACGCACCTGCTGCCCGTCTATCAGTCAAAATTTCAGGGTATTATACAAAATATGAATTGAAAATACAAACGATTTTTCAATTTTTCATCGATGGAACGTGGCTGAAGTTCATTCAAGGACGTCATAAACTTTTTACGTCTACACGTTCTCTGATGTTACTCAACGAGTATATTTATTACACGTAGTGAACTAGTGTCATCTTTGAGGTTAGGTTATTGGAGGGCTACATTCGGCAAAAAATAAGTTGCAGAATAATTAAAAAGTCATTGACAGAATTAAAATATCATTGTACCATATTTTTCACTTTCTATATTTCTAAACAATATGCAACTAAATTGTAAGTAGATATCTCGTACATCGATCAGTTTCTTTTTCGGTGTTATTCAGTGAATTTGTTGTTAGATGACCTGGTAGATTACAGATAATCTGCTGGGCAAAGTTGTAGGTGTTCTTAAAACGTTTTTAAACGTTCGGGATCTGGTTAGAAGGTGTAGGTATGTAGGTGTTGGTAGTTTGACGGAATGTTATTGCGGCCATAATCGCAGGCGCCAACAGGTGCGAGCCCGCACAAGCCTACAGGCGAATGTACGTACACGTAAGCTGGTAGCAGTGTATCGGTGAGCGGGTATACCTATATTACTGCCATAGGGCAATAAAGACCCCATCCCTATAATCTGTGGCGGAAACAATAACTAAACAGTCGGCAAAGCCGGCCAACCGGCACTGACCCACTACCAGTCGTTCATAATGCTAATGGCTGCTCGGTTGTCAATATTTTGACAGGAAATTAAGATGTGTCGGTTTTACCTCGACGGTTAACCGCTTTAACTACCCTCCATCCTTCCCATCATTCTCTCCTTAAAAGCAAATCGATTCTGAAACAGAATTTCTCCTCTGTTTTCAAACTTAAAATACTCGTCCCTGTAATCCGTTTGCGCTAAAGACTGATCAACTGGCCGTGCACGGCACGACTCGCTATAAATGTTTGGATTATGACCGCTTTACTTTCATGATTTCTACTCGATATAATATTAATGAGGATCAAAATTAAAATTTATCGTTCACGTCGAATTGGGTGTACATTTATTAAATTCACTCCATGAAACAGAATAGAAGTTTTGTATACTTTTTACTCGTAATCAAGCGTTTTAGTATTTAAATATAAACAGTGAATAGAATTCATCTTCGTTCCAGTAGCAATAAACCATGAGAACACACGCTTTAATTACTTAACCTATAAAATGTTTATTCCCCTAAATAAAGAAGGGCAGTTTTCGCCATTCTTCGAAGCACGACGCTATGAAGAAGGGCAGAAATTTCACGCTTCGTGATGGAACTTCTTTAAGCAACTACCCTCGACAAATGTGTCTCGTGTAACAAGAAGGGATCCTAACCTTCCGTTGTCGGTCCATGGGATTAGCTTGATTGCGCGTACAGGCGTCGGCACAAGGGGAATAATTGTCGTCGCGTTTTCTTTACGGGTTGTTTAACACGGATAACGCGGGGTCCCAAGAAGTTCGTTGTTTACTGAATTAATCGATTCACTCGATGCGATACATTCTATTGTGGAGTCCTTCGGTATTCACCGGCAAAGCGTTTCGATCGAACGAAAAAAGTTGCCAGTTCCGCAGCTCCATAGATCAATGAAGGTACGGTTAAAATACATACAGGTGAAAATTGCTGGGAGAGCAACTCTCGTATCTTTCACCGACCGACAAAGAAACTCTATCTACGGTCTGCTCGACACGGTCTGGTCTCGAAAGAAATTTTCCCCGGTGAGAGCGGATCGTGGCGAGGCATCGAGAAGATTGGCCGCGTCGCGATGCTTTTCAGCGTCGTGCCTCGCGGCTGTTAGCCCGAGCCGGGCATACTGGGATGAGCGTGGGGTGTAGCTGAATGACGGGATTCATGCCCTGGCTGTGGACGCCTTGAATGGAGCTGGCGGAAGGGCTTCGGAAATTAAACGTCCCGTGGATGGTCTTTTTTCGCGTGCAGTAATGTACGACGGTCTCTCCCACCTTTTCTCCTCCTTCTCTACCTTTTAGCTCGAGTCCTTTGCTTCCCTTTCCCTGTCTCTTGGCCCAGCCGAGAGGCTGGGGACCTGCCACGGCGGCCAGGACAATTTCGCCTGCGATAAGGAAGTAGATCGAGCCACGAGATACGTCGCATCCTCTCCTCTATGTGTACACGCGCGCGTTTATACGGAAACCGGCGTCCGTGAATCTTCAGCGTGCTTGTTGAGGACTATTGCATCGTAAAGCAACCGTGACTGGCCGAACGTATTTCTCGCGAAATTAGGAACTCTTCCGGAGGCAGATGTTTTTTGACGCCTGCAGACGCGAATCTGATGGAATCTCCGGAATGGAAACCACCCCCGCCATCTTGCTATTAACGTATTTATTTCGGAGAAAAGAAGTAAATGGCGTCCACATACGCTCAGATTTACAAATTTTTATAACACACTAGAGTGTGAAAATGAGAACGATAATATACAGAAATGTGACTCGCAGCCACTTGGACCCATAGTTGAAATCGATCCCGCAGATAGTTACAGTAGCGATCGCGAAGCGGCGAAAGCGTACACCGTCGCAAATCATTCCTTCCTTCCCTGTTCGTTTCTCCTACATCTTAAATTTCGATGGATGGCAGATAGGCTGAAAATTGCACGCGCTCTAGGCGGGCATTTTACCGAGTTTAATTAATCGGCCTCGGTTAACGATACACCTCGAACGCGGAAGCGTTGCGTAACTACGTAACACGATATATTTCGTCGAATTTAAACGAGCGCGTGTTTAGTCGGCACACGCGCGAGCCCCGGGACACTTATGATTTGCAGGGTCCGTGCAAGTTCTAGACATCCGTCACGTTTAGCGGTCGTGAAACGAGAGTCGAGTTGTAAAACACGCTGGCCAAATGAGGATATACGTGGCGGAAGAAGTGTCCCGGAGCTGGTCCCGTTACGGAGGGTAAAAGTTCGCGCGCGCGTGGCCCTCGCAAACGCCGGAGACAGGGTGGGCGAGCGCGCGCCCGCGCTCCTGCGCCATCCCACCCCTTTCAGAATCCAGATTTTATAGGGCCGTTAAGTTAGCTCGACGATTTTCCAAACTCGTGTGATTGTCTTGTCGCGGCAAGCCGGCTATTAAATGGCACGGAAAATAAATATGCTCCGATCTTGCGTTCCGTTTTATACGCTCCCGGAATGATACGTTAAACCGTTCGTCAACGTTTTATCGTTTCAGGTTTATCCTCGTTGCGATTCGGCTCTGTTAGGTTTCGAGCGCGCACTGTAATCTATGCTTCTGGTTAGAACTCTTCGTTTTAAATGTATTAGGGTCACAAATAAACTACCGATTTTCGCACGTTTCCTTTTTCGTTTGTATAGAGAACTGCTCGTTATAATCTTTGACACGATATATCGCCGTTTTAATTTATAATCCTTTATCGCATTTGTGGTATATTTTTTTCCACGGTAAAATTTGGATGCTTCAGAGACAAGGTTCGATTGTGAAAATATTCTAACTGTTTTGTAATATTACATTTTATTAAATAATTGACTGTCATGGCAATGAAAACCATTTACGATCTAACTAACTTGTCAATTCATTTCATACCAGCCAAACACTCTTCTTCTTCAATACTTCAAGTCTTTCTATCTTAAATTTCATTCGCAATTAAAACCAACCTCTCCCAATATGAATTAATTAATTCTTCTAAGAAGAATAATTTCACAAGTACATATTTTGTTTGTTGAAACAATTTTGCATCTATCACAGTGTCCAAATGTGTACGAGATTTATAGATAATTTTCTCAAGACGCTTGAACCTACTTGCGAAGTACCTAAATCCATCACTAATTCTTGTCAACCCCGTTCGAAACTCGAGCCGAGAAAATATAATGAATAGCCTCTCTCCTCGAACTCGACTGTGTCTCGCCGTCTAACATGGATTAACATTTCGCTTTCGAACGACAAACTTTGACGACCACGCGAGCAAACTCCTCTTGGTAATCCGTGGCCTCGCCGCGCCGGCTGATTTATCGATTAAGCGTAACTTTTCCGTTCGCTTCGTCGAACTTCCAACTCCCTTTCCCCTTTTGCTCTTCGACGAATTCGTTTGGGAAGTTTACTCATGAATCACCTTACGCAGGATAACTTTTTTTGCAAAATACCGCAAAAAGACTCGAGTATCGTTCCGCCAAAGATTCTCATCGGGAGGGTGAGCTTTGGAGCTTTCGAGGGTGAGTCTCGGACGGTTTAACGGCGCACAGATATCGAGCGTAAATGCATTACGCGCCAGAAAGAACATACTTTTACAAAACAATGATAAAACTATTCAAAAATTCAAATCCTAGAATTCCATCTCCTGATTGCATAAAACGTAAGTTAGTTCGCATTTTATTATCTAAAATGTAGCTTAAGATTTGTATACATTTAAATTGCAATGTATAGATAAATAAACTAAATACAAATTTGTAGCAAAAATCTTTTAGTAGCGAAAGTAACATCGTTTCATAAATGTACGCAAAAATAAATAAAATAAATTAATTGCATAAGAACTTAAAACGCGAAGAAAATGGATAAGTGAATTAGTCAAGATCGGTCAAACAGCCAAGTGTAGGATTTGCCGGTTATTTACAACGTAGCAAACAAAGTTTACGTGGTCGAGATATATTTTGCGGGGCCGAAACTGCGTCAGGATCAGCAAGATCCCTAATGAATTCGACCGAAGGACTCCGACGGAGTTGCCCTCCTCTATCTTTTGAGAGGGTGCTTGCGAAAGTTAGCCGGCGGTTGCCGGTTTCTCGCGGTAGCCAAGACTTCGGAGTCTCGAGTTTCCAACCAGCCGAGGATACCTACCTTACAAGGTATCGTTCCACCTTCCGCCAACTTACGACCGTTTGCAATTACCTACACTTATAACTGTGTACGAAAGCTACGGATTCTCCGCGGTATCCGCGGTCCACTGCGCGTTCCATCGGTCCAAGTATTCGCCAAGTTACTGTTATTCTTGCAACAGCTCGAGCCGCGTAAATAACGAGGATACAGCGGCTGGACGTGGCCGAGCCGAGGTTTATGGGGACACCGTGTAACCCTTCGGATGACACGGGAAAAACTGACTTCCTTCGTGTACGTGTTTTTTAGGCAAGTCTTAAGTTCCGAGAAGTTTGTGCAGTATTCGTGAATACACAGGAAATTGTTAGTGAAGGATCATTTTGCTACACGTTAAACTTCATTATTTGAACAACTATGATTTGGACATCATTTCGTGAAAGTATTTTGAAGGAAATCTTTGTATTATGTATGATATGGGTCGCAGGTGCCCTAACTCCGTTGTTGGGTTGTTTTATACCGTGGTGGCATTCTTGGTTAGGGTAGGAAGACTTGGTCTCGACGTCAAATCGCTCGGTGAACCGTAACGCGACCGTATCGCGACCATCATGGTTGAAATGGACCTGGTCAGCCAGAGAATATGCAACTATAACCACGCGGGATGTAATGGACCACGAAATGCTGGCAAAAGTTGCACGACAGCTGGCTATTATCATCCGCTCATGCGACTCCATGAACCAGCAAGTTCCGCGAAATGTTGTCACTTTGCGAACTCGAACTTCAATTGTTAAGAACTTGTAGCTCTTTAACAATCGAAATTTGGTGCGAAATTTCGGCAAGTTAAAGCATGATTCTACAAGCCATTGGACTTTATGGGAAAATTAGATTCGTTCTTCTTCAAAATACGGATACAATTCTTTACAATTTATTATTCATTATTTCATTATTATTTGTTTCATTCAAAATTTTTATTATAAGACCTAGAAATAAATTTTCATTAAAAAATAAAATAATTCAAATATCTTGTTTGAAGGCTATGTTTGAGAATTATTTTAAATAATGCCCATCTGTGGTACTCCAAAGTAACAGTGGCATACAATCTCGAGATTAATTATGTCATTGCCCAGAGACGGTGCAACGACACGGTTCGCAAAAGGTGCAAAAAGATAGTAGATAACGACGGGGCAATAGGAGTAATATCGTTTGCAGGAATGCGAGCGACACCAACACGGAATAATAGCGCATAGCGACCGATAGATCAATTCGAAAACGCGGAGTTAATGATTAGCTCTCTCTCGGTTCTTGGCAATTTATCGGCGACCGTTGGTAACCCGGTGCCGGGAGTGACTTCGATGGTTAATTCGCAGATAAGCACGCATCGGAAATGACGAATCGCTGGTGCACACGGGCGGCGAACGAACGCTCAAGAGAGTTAGTTTCTCGCGCATAAATAAAGGTGGCGGACCGTGGAATCGTGGTCTTCGCGAGCTGCCGCCACCGAGGCCGACGACGACCATGGAAAAGACGACGATGTGATCGTCGTACGCGTCGCAACGCCATCCGTAGGTAGGTAGGTGTATAATACATATCTACATATACAGGGTGTCTCATTTACCATCGATCCAAACTTCCCTCTCTAAAACTCAACATGCCACACTTAATATGGTCGCAGGATATTTGAAAAATCTCAAACGATTCATCGGAAAGTACGCTTTAAATAAGATGTCTGGGAAGAATATGTTTTTTGCATATACTCTTCAGGACTACTGTTTTAGCTTCATGCTTATGTCAAACGCCATAGAGGTTCACGATCTTGGATGTACAGTAGAAAGAAATGTACATCTTCGTTTACATTGTAAATACCGAAGTAAGTTTCAAAACATGCATATTCATTCTGGGATTCATGGAGAGCCATTTTCCTGCGAGTAAACTGACTTTTATATATTTCGGAAGCTGATTTTAAAAAAGTGATCAAGTACTCGACAGGATAAAAACGATGCGAATAACGATTCCATTACGGTCAGAACCTTTCGATTCTGGAATTTTGCAATAACGAATAATTTTATGATACATATTTTGATGTATAGTGTCTGGGATAGACGGGTGAAAATGGGTTAAACGGGACACCCTGTATCTCCTCGAGTCCGGCCATGAGAGTCTTCAACCCCCTTTCTCTCCTCCCACTCGCGAAGACACGGTCGAGTACGCGAGATAGCGAGAAGGGAAGGCGAAAGGGAGCGAGGATCAGACAGGACGCAGGGAAAAACAGAGAAAGAGTATAAAGTTCTGTTGGACACACACGGACCCGACGCATACGTAGCCCATGGTGTACCAGGTATGGCGTAGTGGCGAGGCGGCGTGTTGGTAGCGATAAATCATGGGTTACCACATTGTAGCCCAGTAAATCATCGGACGCGGGGAACGCGAGAGCTTCCCAGCGTGAAATGAAACGAATTCATCTCTGTCAGTCCCCACTACCTGCCCCCGTAGCCGCCTCTCTTTCTCTCCTTTTCTCTTTCTCCCTCTTCCAACCTCGCCGACCACCATCACCAACACCACCGCCACCCTCTTCGCCCCTACGCTCGTGCTCTCTCGCCACCTTTCTCGCGACTCTCGTTGTCTCGTTTTACCTCATCCACCACCGCCATCCCTCGATCCACCCAAAACTCCCCGTGCCTCGTGTTTTCTATCCTTTGCACGCAACTGGATATAGGGTGGATACCTATATACGCAACCATCGCTCTCGCACATATTTACCTTCCTCCCGGTTATACATAATACGCGCTTCCACATACCCTCGTCACGATTCTTTCCAAAGAATCATCCAGAGTCTTTCGCGCGCGGGATTCCTTCATATTCTTCGAATCTTCCCTCTTCTTCTTCTCTCCTTTTTGCCTCGCTTCTCTCTAAGCTCCTTCGCCATCGCGCAACAGAGCCACCATTATTCTTTTCTCGAAACTGTTCTTCTTTCGGGGTCCGATAGCCCGGTCACGCCCGCGCTCGTTTTCGTTTTCGACGAGAGTTTATTAAATCCTGTCGGTGGTCCCTATTGTTACCGCTACGTTTCACGGCAGATTCCATTTTTACGGATATCGCTAGGTGCCGATGAGGGACTTTTGTTGCTGCGGTTTTCTAACAGTACGGATTTCACGGAGGGATGCCAATTTATGTGGTATTCTCTGTTTTGAAATACTTTGAAATTTCTTCGGCAGAGAACACAGTTATATAATGCATTGTAACTACGTAACCATCGTGACGCGATTACGCGTTCACAATCCACAATTAAATGCATATATAAATGAGGGACGTCGTTCCTACGTTCGTTGTTGCAGAGCTAATGGCGATTGTATAATATACCGCCGTAAATCAGACGACATTTGTTCCCCTTTTCCCGCCACGAAAGACAGCGTTTCGAATTCGCGACGATCTCGGCCCCCGAGCGATCGAACGGAGGTCAAACGCGGGTCGACCCTAACCCCATCGCCCTCCGGGATCGCTTCTGCTAAAGACAAACCCCGCGTGTTTTCCGCGCGGATCGTCGACCGTCCATTTTGTTCAGGAACGCCTTCGGAACGCGTTGATTTTCTTTCTTCGGTGACGTTAAGTCACGGCCAGGGTGGCGACGCTGGTGGCGTGGGCGCACGTCGACGCCGCGATATTTATTGTAATTTGATACAAGCGGGCTACCGACAAAAAATTGCTCCTAGCCAGCTCGAGGATCGCCGCAACGGAGGGGATGGAAAGGTGGGGGGTTAGAAAGGAGAGCCATAGATCGCGAGCAGCTCAGACGCAGCCGCGCCCCCGGTTTCCTCAACCCCCTTGCGCGACTCGCTGTCGTCCTCGATACTCCTCGTTCCTACGAACCCTACACTTCAACTTTTCCCTTCGTATTCCTTCCCTTCCTTCTGTCGAGTCACCACCCACCCTCCTCGTGATCCGGCCTTCTATCATCTCGAGTAAACACAGCGGTGACCGATAACTTGCCAGAACGAGCCGACTTCCTGACCAGACCGGTAAACACGGACGTTTCTCCCGACGCGATATTCCTGTATCCTGTATCTTCGTAATGCAATGCACAGTCTGCTTGAAATAAACGCAAATACTAAAACTTCATATTCATGCTTGATTCAATCTTTCTGCAAAGTTAACGATTTTTCTGTGTATACATTTATAATCCTTCCTTTTTCTCTATTACATAGAGAACAACCACATACTTTATTGTATAAATGTTATGATTTAAAAATTATCAAACTGGCAACCAAATTTATTATTTTTTCAACAACCTAAGCCACTCCAATCACGATAATGAAAAAGAATAACACGGAGCATAAATAAATTATTCTTTCGAATTTTAGTAAAAATAATCGTTGCTAAATTTTAGTAAATAATTCTACGGAAAAAGAGTGCGAAGACCGCGAATTTAGTCGGCGAACTAATAACTCCTCTGCGCCACCTAATTATTACGCCGTTGCTGTCATTTTTTCGATCTGTTTGGAATTTAATTTAACGGTGCTGCGAGTACCAAGTTGATACCTGAAATGGCGCACCGTTACATCGTAAATTTCGCGATAAATCGCACGCACGCACGAGAACGGTAACACGAGAACGGGGGATGGTCCGTGCGGACGAACGTAGAAATTGTTGCTGACGAGAACGAATATTTCGCGCGCTCGTATTTTCCCTGTAATTCCGTTTGATTTAATCGGTTCCCATGGAACGACGATTTTTGGTCATTTTCCGTGGGGTTCATTCGCGTCGCAGATCGAAGAGTTACAACGCGAGAGGCACCAAGTGTTCGAATCGCGCGAGGAGCTGTTCCACTGACCGAATAGATCTTAATTAGCATTGGCCGGATACTAAAACATACCGGCCATTCGTCATTCCCAATTAAGCTACGCTCTCGTAATAAATGGCGGCGTTGCTTAGGTGACAACGAACGAATCCTCGTCCATTATTATCGAACGATACCGAAACCGGTATGCACAGCGTAACAAAAATTCCAAACAAATTTGTCGTTTTAAGATCGGTTAAAATATTTGGCGACAATATTAATTGCAAAAATAATTGTCATTCAATGTTACGCTTGTCAAGGATGTATCGCAATACAGTTGAGACACTCATAGCACATACAGAAGTTTTTGAAACTTCACCGAAGCTTGGTCATCATCATTATTCATGTCATGTAAATTAAAAAGCAAAATTTGTTAGCAAATTTTTAAAACAGGTTTAGATTTTAAAGCAAATTCATGATAACCTCTATACGATTACATTAGATTCTCCTATAACTATTTAGCTTACAATGGTTCGTTTGTAGAGTCAACCAAGGTTAGCTACTAAATATAACCCCGGGACAGCATTTTGTGATAGTAGGGAATTCGATAGTTTCACATGGTCTGAAAGGAGCAAAACGAGATATTCGTGCGAATAATTTGACGATTCTACCGGTCTATCGGCGTGACTCACCCCTGTCGCGTACGAGACTCTCTCTAACCCCTCGAAATTTCATGACTATCCGAGCCAGAGAGCCAAACCTGGGACCACCACCTTTATAGCCGACTTCATTGAACGAAGCTCGCGTTTATCTCCGAACCTGTACGTCATCCCCTCTCCCGACTTTCGAAGCGAACCATCCTGCCAACCCTATCCTCTCGCACCCTCTCTTTTCTTCTCGCTCCACCCTGTCCCCTTTATTCTGTCAACGTGGCACTCAGCCACGCTGCATCTTCCTGGTGGTTCGAGACGGGGATGTACCTACCCGTAAAGCCCGAAAACCCTTCGTCTTCATTTACCAATGCCCAACATTGATTCTCGTTCTTCTTATTGCCATTGTCGCGAACCGGTACTAAGTTAAAGTAAGGGGTGGGCAGCTTTATTTATAGAACAGACCAAAGAACCGGGCTCGGATTTTATATCTTGCTCGGTTCATCGGAACGCGATTGTAATTCGTTGTATTTCACGCCGTTTTACAAGGCTTGATTAATACGTTCAATGTCGTTCCGAAAACAGCCACATACAGTTCGTCAGACTATTATTTTATTTTTTCCGATCTTCCATTTAAACATTTCTTTTTAAATCTACATTCGTATTCGAATAACTTGACTCCAACAAAGTTATTTGTTTAACATGAAATGGTGCGAGAACGCCACCGAAATACGTTCATGGCAAAAATATTGTTTCCAATAATTACACTGTACGAACACCGAACCGAAATTGATCAGTATGTGTAAGAACAATATTGTAGGAATATATTAATTTAAAAAGAGAATAACAACAGTTACGATTAATGATAAAAAATCATGTAACTAAGCGGAGACTCTGAAACTTGGTGAACATGTAAACAGAGCTAAAAGAGTGAAAAAACTGTACATCCACGAGAAGATCACACCGATGCCCATCTAGGGCTAACGTTTGTTTGCCCATCTTTTAACGTGATATGCAATGAAGAGAATTCGCAGCGATTTCGAATGAAATTTAATATCGTTAAGTCCGCAGAAGAAGATAAGAAAGCAATGACCGAAGAAACGCACCGAGTTTTTCAGAAAAATGAATCGTTTGGATGCGTCCCGTCGAAGATGGAGGATAGTCAGGAGACAAAGGAAAGTTGGAGAACGCTTTATTGGTCCGGGGTGGTAAGACCTCCACATCCCCGGTTGCAATCTCTTTTCTTTGCTCACGTAACCAATTCTATTCAGCCGCTGCCCTATCTATCTCTTTTTCTAAGCCGGTTCACTGATACCGATTGCGATAGCGACGCTGTCACCCCATCCATAAAACTCTCCCGGCTGGGCCGGCACAATTTTAAGTTTTACGCCATTTACAAAATGAGTCGCCATTATTTTTGCCGGCTGGATTTATCGCTACATACATTTGGACCGAGCGACAATCCAATTTATGTGGGAGTCCCGTAATAGTCTGCCACCGCAACGCGAGAAACCTCCTCCTCGTCGTCGTTCTCTTCTCCGCTTCGGCTTTTCCTTTTCCGCCTTCTGGCTATCTCGCCACCCCCCGCCACCCCCTTTCTGTCCTTCTCTCCCTCACCCCCTCGGCAGCCAGCCTGCTCTGCACTGATTAAATAAAAGAACAAATGGAGGTGACTCCTAATTAGTACACTACTTCCTTGCATTCTTGCTACCGGTGACCAACGACTTTCCGCGGATTAGTTGCAGTCGTGCGTTACGACGTTTGTCTGCCTTTCCTTCAAGGTGCACCCCCTTTCTTATTCAACCTTACCTAAATTGCTGCTTCTTCCTTCGAGATGCGTTCACCGCAACCGACGATACTTTACTTTTTATGGCGAGATAGAACACCCTGTCAAGCCAGGAAAAACAGATTCTACGTTAACTCGTCGACTTACAACTTCCTCTTTGACATTACAGAGACTATGTACGTGCCCTTAAAAACATAATTACAATGTGGACAAAAATGTTTGACCAAATGTTTATTTAATTTGACATTAGTCTGTCTGACCACAGAAATATAGCAACGTTGTAAGTTAAATTACTTTAGAATATGCGTACAAAATGTAATCTATAAACAAAACAGAAATTCCGGCTAAAAGGAGCAATAAAACTTTGAAAAATAGCTTTGTAAAATTGACTCGCGATCCAGGCGCGGTATATAGACCATTAAAACCGGCTCGTTCCTCCTGGAACTTGTATATTAATTTAAAGAATGTTGTGATGCCGTTGGCGTTTCATATATGAAATTTTCGCGGCCAAAAAGGGTAGAAAATAACGAGCATTGCTCGGCCTGTTTCTAGGGGAGATGGGTGAGCGTGCCTAGCGTGCCGGACTACCAATTTCGCTGCCGTATAAATAATACACTGAGGGATGATCTTTCGGATCTGGACGCCACCCTCCTCTCGAGAATTAGATTTCCTATCTATCTCGAGCGTTTCTTCTCCTACACTCGTTTATTTCTTTGCTGTAAGAAACGAAATTACCTTCGCTCGATTTTCGCCAGACATTCGAAGAATCGCGCACGCTTCCTTTCGCGATGCAACCCTTGAGGGTGAGTTACGAAAAAGGAGGTGCTGTAGCACACAAGATCGAGAGCTAATCAAATACGGTAGATTCCTGTAACGTTACCACCCTCGCATGGACTCATGTACGCTAGTGGTGGATACTCAATATTTCACTTCATGGTGTTGCCACCTTTTCGGCAATATGATAAATATAGCTAATTTTCGTTCAACTTTCTATTCAGATGAAGTTTGTCCATCTATGTCAAACTCGATTACTGTAAATCTAGCTTGTGTGTTCTATATTCCTGTAAGTGCCTACAGCCCTAAATCTCTATATCCCTAATTCCCATAAATATAATCAGGAACTGCGCGGTTTTATAAAGACAAAACGCTTGAAAAATGATATGGGTTATATACGAGGAGCCATACGTCCTCTATCGTGGCGCTCTAAATTACGTACGAAGATGATGGCGCAAAACGTGGCACGTAAAGCAGCACGGAGGGCTGCTGATCGAAAGCCAATAATTGGGATAAAGCCCATCCCCAACCGGCAGTTTCCGGGAGATCTCGTTTCACGGCTCGATTCTGTCACGAACCGAGCAACGAGTTTCGGGACCGCATTCTCGCCGAAGGGATAACTAGAAAACTTCTTTTCCACCTAACTCCCTCTGCCCCCCTGCCAAGGGGGATTCTGTACGACACAAAACACTTTCTGCGGCACCACCCCCACGGTTCTTGACAATCCCACCCTTCCTTTTTATCCCTTCTAGCGACCACGCCGGCAAGAGGGAGGATATCTTCGCGACGCAAGGACGTGTTCACCCAAATGCGCTGTTAAAATTTTGGACACAATCTCACCATTTGTCTTGCGGGACCTGGGAATAAATCTCTGCCGGCTCAGGCGGACTAAGAAAAACGCCTCGCCCTATGTTACACGCGCTCGCTCGCGCGCACCCTCGCACACGTGTTCGGATCATTCTCGACTGTTACTCGAATAATCACTGAAATTTTATTTCTTCATATCAAAGTTAATCGATCATTTGCAATATTTTTGTTCATTTATATCTGCGAATTTCTACGTTTCGAAACTTATAAATTTGAAAATTATTTGCCTAAAAACCGACGGGTAATGGATATCTCTGCGACTCCATTTTCCTTAGGGAAACCCATCAATCATTGTACGTGTCACTCGGTGCCACTGATACGAGGTACAAAAATCAAAGCACCTAATGTTCTGTAAAATACGTCACATGAAATTGTATATGTAATACCATAACACCGTTATGCACACATCAGGACATTTAGTAAAATATATAATATGAAACCTTGAATTGGTAAAAATTTCAGGAAAGTGTCAGTACTATGATATGAAATCGGCTATCGACCACGTGATCGAGATCAGTTTCCCTATCGATACACCGAAGTTTTCACCTCTTCATCCCCTTTTTCCCTGGCTTTATCGCTACCCCTAACGCGTACTGTAACATCGAACCCTCACTCGATATCCGCAGCGTCTGATGTTCCGCCGATAAATCATAATATTCGTATTAACATTCCTCGCGTTTCTTTCGCGCTGCGATCCTTTTTGCGAGCCTACGCCACGATGGATGACCCACGGACCGTTACAAAAACTTTTCGATAGGGACGTGGGTGGCGGTTTACGCGACGTAAGCAAACGCGAGCGATGGAGGGAAAAAGTTGACTAATACGGATGGAAGAGGAAGGAAGAAATCGAATTGGTTTCTCGATAAGACGTAAGCGCGAATCGTTCGATATCGAAGACCTGTTATTACCGCGCTCCTTTTCCTTTTTTCCAAACGACCAAGCACGAAGTTGCTAAAACAGGCTGCACCGCAGCAACGAATATTTCATCCGGTTTGACGTTGCGCCTCGGTAAATCAGACCTCTCTGTTCTTCACTTCTCGTGCCTCGCCGATACCGATCCCTCTGTGCACGGACTCGATGCTTTCCTTGCCCTACAACCCAACTACTCCAAGAATTAATTTCAATATCGTTGGTCCGCATCTTGCTCCTGCCGACCTTGTCTTCTTTTGTAGCGAGAACCTCTGATAACTTCATTCTCGTATCGAACACCTTCGGGCTTTGAATATCTCCGCTCGTGTTAAAGGCTGTTCTTGTTTATCATTCGGAAGATCTATGCTTTGTCTGATTTAACCATCTTGTAGCGGAGTTACTTTCTCCTTTGATTATTCTAAAGATTTGCCTGTTAATTTCTTGTTAGGCTTCCGTTGGGGTTATGTTCCTCGGTCGGATGATCTATGGCAGTCTAGGCTTTCTTTTATGTTGTGGTTTGGCTTTCTCTACTCTTCTTTCAACATAAACATAATAATTTACGTTAGTACAGATTGTTGTTGGTGATTAGTACTGTGAACGTTTCCTAAAATATTTCTTCCTTTGAATATTATTATTTTTGTACACCATAAATTCGTTCAGTATTTATTATAGATAATGTTATATTTATACCCTTCAATTATATATATTGAAAAGGAAATTCATACGTATTCGCGATATTGCGTGGACCAGAGAAAACCGATGAAACTAGGAGAGATATTCGAGCGGACGTGGTTACCCAAGCGCTAGAAAATCTGGTGAAAAGTCGACAGCGAGAAGTCGAGTAACCAGCGAAGCATTCGGCGGTGATGTCCAGATTCGAAACGGTAATGTGACAGTAACCGCATTTCGCGGTCGTCCGGTTCGACCACGATAATAATCGTAACTTCACGAAGAGACGTTAGAAGTCGGAGACGAAGTGACGCGAAGGGCAACGGTAATAACGACGTTTCGCGAGTAGTCGAAGAAAGACGAGATCGGACCAACCCCCTCCTTTGTTTCGCTTCCTTTCCTTCTGTTTCGCCGCTGTTCTCAAGGAGGAACCGAGCAACGGGTGAAGAATAAGACACCAGACGCATATTTCACGCTGGTCCTCTTCACCGCCAGAGAATACTGTACCGTGATGTCGTGTTGTGAGTTATCGTCGTATAAAACGCCGTACCGAAACGCGAATGCGTCCGTCTTCGATATTCTCCTGCGACTAGTTCGAAAGCAGCTTGCGTTGTCCGTTTCTGTTATCGCGAGCTAACGCGGAATCTCCTTGGATGTTTCGTTTTCGGTTTGCGTCGACGCTTCGATTATTAAGTAAGGATAATCGCGGTTATTTATCGCTAAGCGTAGTCGACGTAACGATATTCAGTGTTTTATAAATCACTTCCACATAAATAGAGGACATTTATAAGCATCGCTGAATAATTCGCGGAATAGTCTCTAAATCCCCGAAAGCGGAGAATTATCGAACTGTTTACACAAGCTCCTTAAACTTGTCCTTCGAAATATTCTAACGTATGAAGCAAAAAAGCTCACTCTGACCCGTGCATTATATTTCCCCTTCGTGCCATGTTTCATAGCTCGAATACTCGAAGAAATACCGATACTGTTACAAATTAGCGCGGACACCCTGTAGTTACACGCACCATTCACGAGCCTTCTTCCTTATTGGAGCTCGAGGTAACAGAATTATCGTCGCTCCGCGGGAATCCTTACCTAGAGGGTTGTCCGATAGAACGTGTTTCGAGGAATCTAGAAGAGAACAGGTATGTACTAGTCAGCATTATGTTCGCCACACGTATCTCCGTCATTTTTCCCCTTTTTCTCATCGATCGCGAGCCGGTTCCATTAGTTTCTGGCATAATATTGTAGTTTGCTCGGACTGTCGGGGGGTGGGCCGAGGAGGGTAGGTTAGACGGTAGGCGTGTGCTTTTGTGCCGAGCAACGACACGAGTCAGTTCTTCATGACGATGAAAGGGAGATTACTTCGCGGTGGTTGCTTTAGGAGAAGGGCGGAACGTGTTCTTGCATACATTTAAAATATTCCGCTTCGGAGGCTGCCCGTAAAGCTTCTCGCGGGCTCTATGTACCCCGATTCACGCGGACGCCCGTAAGGGGTGTAATGTATGCGGTTCTGGTAATGCACTTACGAAGATAAGAGTTCCCCCACTTATTCCGCGGGAATATTACGCGAGCCCTGAAAAACCAACAGACGATGCTGAAAGGACGGAACGCGAGCCACGGCATCGTCAACGCGACGGAAAACGATAAGAATGCTTTGTTACGGCTAAGTCAGGAGGGACGCGAACACGTATCCCTTCGCGATTAACGCGATTTTAATGAACAGCTAGAATTTTCTCCCAGCGAAATAGCAAGGTGGATGAAAAACGTGCAATAGCTTTCGTGGACACTATCGGCCACTTAAGGATTCAACGTATTAACCCTTCGTTTTCGTTAGCCTATGTATTTTTAATAGTATGATTATGAATTCTATTGGTCCTGTCTCTTTCCTTGCAAAAGGTCAGTACTACCTGAGGGACATCATTTTATTGCACTCCTTGTTTAGTTGCTGAGGAGCGAATCTTTTGGCAAAAAAATATATTACATTTTCTATGTATTTCAAATTGAAATTAAAATATCTTTTAAATGTTCATGTTGTTTTTTTCATTCGTTCAGCTATGTTGTCTTAAACAAAGTAATCGAATGTCTCTACTATCTATTCTACAGTTAGTAGTCGACGGTCTCGAGGTATTATCAAGTGGGGAAGCATCACTGCGTATAGTTCATGAAATGGCCGCTTGTCACCAGAAGGTATCGAAACAATAACCTCACAAATCATTCGCGACTAATGTGACGAGGGCTACATTCGATTACATCATTTTTATTGTTTCGCCGTAGCATTTCAAGAAGAGAAATTCTCGACCAAGAATTTATCTAGCAAGGAAATATGAAGGTTGCAACGTAGCGGGTAACCAACCAGCAGGAATCTCCGATTAACTTCTTGCCGTTAAGAGTTCGGACCATGAGCGCGTGGCTGAGCCTTATACTCGCATCTAATGCATTACCGTATGCGGGCGAGGAGAGTATCGAGGAGACAGGGAGAAGGAGAGAGAAGGAGAGAAGCTCGGGAAGCAGAGCATGCAAGCTCGCAGGCCGGAATGGAGTCGTAGGATAGCAATTTCGACCGAGCAGTAATAAAGCACGTCTGCGCGCCGAAATCCTGATGAATGGCCGCGCTTAGGCTTGAAATGGAGAAGCGACGAGCCACTAACACTTACTCTGCCCTGCTGTCTCCTCTCCTCTCCTCTCCTTGCCGTCTCTCACCGATGGTGTACGCGTGCATGATCCTTTTCTCCCTATCTCCACGTTCGAGCGTTCCTCTTCCTCCCCTACCCCATCCTTCCGATCATTCATGTCCTCCTCCCTTTCGATTCCTCTCTTCATCCCTCTGAATGATCCCTACGCGTTTCAACGACACCCCTTGCAATTTATACATTCGATATGCTATCCGACCGTTGCGCAGGTGTCATTGTTTTAGTGGGAAATGATCGAGATTACACGGTGACACTACGCTTTTCCAATTATATGGCGATATAAATTCAGATTCGACGAATCAGATTTTCTATTTTCTAGCTTTCAGCATCGCAAATTAGTTAATCTAAAGATTGAGAAATTTTAACATTTTTATGTTCTTAAATTTCCAAGTGTAGAAGTTTTTCCACATCCAAATTTGCACATCTCCACATCTATAAATATCCAAATTTACAAACCTCCCTGTTTTCAAAATTTTAAAGAGATACAGCATCGTTGCACATTATATTATGCTTAGCTAGCAATGAGTAGTGAAAGAACACGGGCTCATAAGTGATTAGGAAGGCGCGATTCGTGGAACTGAACGACACGATCAACATTTAAAATTAATTACGGCGTGCGAAGAGTGAGTCGAATTTTCAGGATGATGAAAGAGCGGTGGAAGTAAATTCGCGCGTTGAAATTCACGGAAAAGATGGAAGACGCGTTCCATTGGGGTCGAACGATATTTTCGTTCGAGTTTTACGAGCGTCGACGTTCTCGTTTGCGACGCAGCAATGAATGAATCTATACGGTCGCAGAAATAGGAAGGTAGGCAGCCAGAGGCAGGCGGAGAGGCAAGCAGGGTTGGAAAGGGGGAGGTGGTTGGCTGCTGAAGCCCAATAAATCTGGTCATCCCGAATTGAGAATGTAAAATACATGCGGTCCGCATCTGCGCGAGCGTGCGCAGAGATTTATCAGTACCGTGCTTTCGATGGGCAGGTACTGCCTCTAATTTATTCGTCTGTTTCATGAACTCGGCCCTGATAGTGGCCCGTCTTAATTCGGCTGATTTTGTCGAGGCGGTGCCCGGCTCCTGGACTCGTTACCCTCGTACTTTAATAATCTTCCAGAATGATATATCTCTCGTTATCCGCTTCTCATTGCGTCTACATCGCGACCAGTATCGACGCAATTTCGCCCGCCTCTGATTACTCGATTCCGTTTGTGTTAATGAAACTGTCTCGATCATAATCGAGACTATGTATTTTACATTCTCATATTTGGTTTTGTTTTATCTTGCAAATATTATCCGTACACGTTTTGATGTTGATACGGGTTAGGTAGGATAGCTGTCACATCTTTCAAGCATCTTTGATACAGTTACAAATAATTAGTAGTATGTCTCTACATTTGAAGGTTCACATACTTGATGATCCATTTACTATTACATTCAGTATCTTCAGATCCATCGTACTATTAAATCCAGAGCTCCCTCGATATCTACACTTTCAGATCCCTATATTGCTAGAACTTCAGACCTCTACATTGCTCTACTTCTACATCTCTGTACTCCCACATCTTCTCCTTATATATCTATACTTTATCCATACTCTATCTATACTCTGTCCATGTCCCAATATCTCGAATTTTCGATTTTGAAAATTGGAATTTAGGAAAATGAAAGTAATTAGAAGTAAAAATTGTCGATTATGGTACCTGTTAGGGCGCACTGTACACAGGCAGGTTCACGCGGAGGTTACAGAAGGCAGCTAGTACCTATAGCGGTAACTTCTGGGCCTCTAAATCAGCCTCCGTGTCGTGATTCATGGAGGGCAACCTCTCGCTTCCTTTTCCCCCGAACGCGAGCGAGCGAGCGCGCGCGCTCGAGCTCTGCTCCTCACCTAACCCTCTTCCAGCCCGTGTTTCCTCCTTACTCCACCCCCTTTCCTCGCCCTCTTACGACTCCTTCGGCAGTGACCTCCTGGACGACCCTTTTACCTCTCGGCTCCTACCAACCTTCCACCAATCCACGATCTACACCTACCAGGATCCTGCCACTTTTTGACCATCCATTTTCTTTTCAGCCGATTAATTTTTATCGAATCTCGTGTTTCGATAAAAACTCTTGTCATCCTGATGGATCAGACCTTCACCTTCATGCGTGTAGCAATAGTTCGCATGCCACAAGATGAGCTCACAGATACTAGAGACACTGTTACGGTTGGTTAAAGCCAAAAATATATCTAGATGTATTCATATTTTTTACAAGAACGAATAGTTGGGTGAAACAATAAATCAAGAGCTATTTCAGTTTTACAGTAATTGAAATGAGAAATAAGGGAAGCTCGTCTCCTTGAATTCCTAGAAATCATCTTGAGACGGACGCGTAGCATTCGTCATGATGTTTGAATCGTTCATCTTCTTTGAATTAATTTTCATTGAAATAAGCTACGGTTCGGCGACGATATTCGCGATTCGTCGTACAAACGACGGATAAGACGAATGGGACAACTGTGTGAGCCCATCGTCTCCTCTCAGTGGCTCAATTAATTCTCGTGGTAACGCCTCAGTAAAGAATCCTACACTTCGTTTCGTTCTGGGAACTATGCGAACGTTCATAATTCTTCACTCTTAACGCGGATCACATTCACAAAGTCGCGTATCAAAATTTTCTCTTGTTTTCTTAATGTTGCTGTGACGGAGTATTTTATAGAGTATATGATTTGGATTTTTAACGTTTGAAGATTTGGGAATTTGAGAATCGAAGTATCTGGAGATTTGTAAATTTAAGGATGTGAATTTCAAAAATTTTTAAAGTTGAACAAATTCAGTGATGTCCCTCTTTCTTTCAAAACTTATTTTGTTTCTCAATTTAACCCAACCCATAGCAGAGCTAGAAATGAATTAAATTTCAGGTCTACAAAGATACTACAGTATCCGTTGATTATATCTAAATACACATGATTATATCTGAAAAACGAATCGAGTAATAAAAATGACTCGACGAAAGCACCGCCACCTATAAATCCGTCGGTTAGAAATCGAGACGATCAGAAGATATCCGGCCGTTGTCGTCCGCGGTTGTACATCAAATCGCAATATTATTCCGTTAAAGAATTGGCGCTTAACAATACAGATACGCGGTATTAGAAGTAGCAGCGGGTCGTGCACCTTCGTAAAATACACCCCGTCCACGGAATCTCCTCGAGATATCTGTTGGAGAAGGCTATTTTCAAGCTCATTGAATAGACAGTCATGATTCTATGACCGCAGACCGTGCCAACTCCATTGTAGCGCCCTCCGCCACTTTATTCCCTCATTCTCTCTCTTCCATCGAGTCTGCTCGTACATTTCGTTATGGTGCCTTAACTCCGGGCTTTCCAACGACACCTATCGCGTCGATGTACACCATCGTCCATAAGTCACCGTATACTTGACGAACGTAGATATCAAAACCGTACGTTATCTAACCTGACAATTGTGTGAACAGTTCAGCAACTACTTGCGTTTATACTTCTGAAGGTAACCATGATTTAATTCTTAATAATTTAGCTCTTTATGGAGGATTCTAATTAGGTTATAGCTCGCATTAAAAATTTGCACCACTGTAAAAATATTTTTGTTATTATCTATTTATCGATATTTGTAAAGGAAATCCTACTAGGTGGACCATCTTCAATTACTTAATTTAAGATTGACTAGGTATTTTGGTATATAGATGTAATAAAAATATGATAAAGATTGACTGAGTATTTTGAAGGTTATTTTCGTGATTTGGAAAGTGATTCTATGAAGGATGGCTCAGGGTAGCCGAACACATGTTAGGACACTTCTTCCCTTACGCTTCTACTTAATTAAGAGAAGCCTAATTTGCACGCAACGATGTAATAAGCGACCACCTATGCTGTCATGATAATATAATGACTCGTCTTCGACCTTGAACGATCCTTGAATCTGTATCTAAGCTACTCTTTCATTTTATAATAAGCACTCTTATTCTCCTAAAGATACTTGCAAAGTACTCGTATACTTAAACGTATTTTATTTTTGTAGAAGTAAAATTCTTTATAAATGCAATATAACAATACAATTAATTGTTAGTTGTATCAATCACTATTAACTATTAAATTGATGGTGTTTATGCATTAGATATTAAATATCAAATAGATATGTATCTCGTAATAAGCGACTAGTAAGTTATGGACTCTCCAAATTCACCTCGTTTAACTTTTGTTCCGCAACAATTCCTTTGCGTAACATACTATAACTCTCATAACTTTCAACGTCAAGAAGATCATGTCCAAACGAGTTCATCGAATAAATGAATTTTAATTTCCCGCCACCCTTCGATATCACGGTGGCTTACCTTTTTCAGAAAGAGTCGATTTCGAATATGCAAATAGAGCTGGTTCAGCGAAGCGAGAAGCACGACGAGGCGGAATAATTCACTCGTCTAAATAATACGTAATCGTTATTAACGAGTCTAGCTGATTTAACACCACCGGGCCCAACCGTGCACAATCGCAAGCGGCAATAACACCGTGGCGACGCGCGGATAACTCTCGTCCCCATCGTCCTTTCGATTAATTATCATAATTAGTATTAATTGGATAATGAAAAAGGTGAAATACAAGGCAACGATTCGAAACTTCGCTATGAAACTAAACCGTCTTGCAACAACTGTTTTCCCAAAAACAAAACTTTCACATTTTTTATTTTTCAAGCTTCTTAACTTTCGAAATTAAAAATCTTCCAAATACCAAAACTTATAAATTTTTTCATCTTGAGGCACTGTCAAATATAACTCGATATCCAAATATTTATATCTAGATATCCGACTGTCTTGATAGTTTTTAATGCAAAACGAGTTCTCGACGGAAAAACGTTAAAAACACAGCAAAACATTTCGATATTAAACTTTTGTGAGCTGCCCTCGCACACCGCGACGATTGGTATTGTGATGGATGTGACGGAAACGCGAGAGACCAGTTTCTAATTAATGGGAGTCGCTTCACTCGGGGGTGGACTCAATTATTGTCGATAGCGTGGAGAACCGGTTGAAATACGAATTCACCCGCGAAGGGAATCGTTCTTTCTCGCTTCGACTTTCCTCTCGGCAGTTTATTCGAGCGCAGAGGATCGCGCGCGGGTGCGCGCGAGTGCAGGCCTGTATCGGAGAACTCGCGATGCGTATCGCGAGGGTTACGTGTGGGCGTACGGCTGATTCTGTGTGCACGTACGTATAAGGATGGAAATACGTAAGGAAGCAGGGCATGAGCAATGGCTGGCAGCGCGGCGTAATAATGTTGTCTTCGTCGGCTCGTTTTATTTGCCGGCGCAAGAATGTAGCCTACAGTCCCATTCAAAACTCGTGCTCCGGTTAACTGCGCAACTCCCATCGTTTTTCATCTCCGACCCAAGCAATTTTTAACCCGAACTTCCTTTCGATCTGCCATGCGATAAACTTCGTTTTCAATGTACTTCAATTTGAAGATCAAGTTCAATTGCATAGTTAAAGATCGCTGGATATAAAATTCATAACAATTTAACTTTTATTAATTGTTTTAATATTATAACAGGGGGTAGTTAATGCTGACGTAACTAACAGTTAAATATAGCAAGGGGTTAATATTAAATTAAATATGAACTAGCTTTCTGTCCCTGATTTTGAGACATTAGGAGTTTGACACAACTTGTGATATGAAAGTATTAGAAATTAGTGCTCATGATACACCCATTGTGTGCAACTTGAAGTTTGCTAAAAACTTTGATGCAAGGTACAGTTATTTTGAATGAACTTCAAGCTTCAAATATTGAAGTATTTAATTTATGTCCCCCAATTTAAACCCTTGTACAGGAAAAGATAACTAATGTACCTAAAAATGTACCTAATGTATACCGTATGTAAATGCACCTAAGATGTACCTCAGCCAGGAATATTGAACTTGAACGACACAAATGTAGTATCTGACAGAAAGAATGAGTTATAATATTTGAACGTTATTAAAGGGTTAAGATACCAATTAAGAATCGTTTCTGCGATGAAGTTCGCTTCAAATTTTGTGACCGGTTGTGCAACACGATCTAACCGATTGCTTGCTCTCGCTTTGGAGCGCGAGCTGAATTATCGCCGGCATCGACGACCAGCGTCTCGCCCCGAGAAGTTTAATTGACCTGTCGCTTTCTTGAACGCTCGACGATGTTTGCCGAGATTCCTGGTATCGAATTGAGAAATAGAATTGAAGTCGCAATCGATTTACAAGCAGACTCCAACACGGACGGTGTTGCTAAAACATTTTTAATTTAGACCCAATTCCTATTCGTCTCTTAAATATATTTTCTGAAACGTCCATAGTTTTTACAGTTAATGCTACGTCAATTTATATTCTTTACTATTTTTAATCCGGGACAATTTGTCGATGGAGAGCGATTGCGATTAATTTGAAACCGGTCAAAGCTAAGTTATCACCGTCGCGTTATAAATATCATCCTTATTATCATACAAAGAGATATCGAATGGCTGGCATTAAACTATGAATTTCTATGCTGAGGAATAATAGCAATTCGAATGCAAATTCTATGATAAATACAAAGCTGCGCTCGGAGGTGGTCCAACGAAGTCCCGGAAGGAACAACTAAAAAAGAACCTGACCTAATCTCCGTATTAAAAACTATCCTGTTTCGCATCCTTGTTCCTTTACGCACGAATTTCATGCGATTACGCAAACTCACGCATTCATGTAATCAGAAAGTTTCTTCGTCCCAGTTCCATCATTAATATTGCAAGAACGTCCACTTCGCGTTTTAATATTCAGAATCAATTTCAAGGTGCCTGAGGCTCTAAAATTGGAAGACAGTAACATTGAAATTTGTTGTACTATAATTATGTTACTGAAGATAAATTATCGATAACTAATTTTATAAGTCTATTTTAAATTATCATTATTCTTTGCAATACTTTTGCTTGAACTACATTTATTTGAACTTCTATGTTTGGTCAAGATAAGTACCTGCAGTTCGTCCCTTAACTCTTTTGCAGATTGTGCAGTTATCGAAATAGATATTTGAAGATCACGCAAAGCACAATAATCGTAGAAAAAAGTGACTCGAAGAAGAGGGATGTAAACGAAGGCAGGAGTGGCACCTGTGAGTTATTCGTTCCTGTTGGCGCGACAACGTTTCACGCACTCGGATGAGGTAAAACGGCGCAGATATCTGACAATCAAATTGTCGTAACCGTAGATCATAACGGGGGATAACGATGGGAATTGGCTGTTGCAAATACATTAGGCGGTAACAGGATGGCGAAGGGAAAGGACGAAGAGAAGAGGCTGGAAACGGGGAAAGGAAACAGAGGGGGTGGTTACGCGATATCGGACGGAATATTCGAAAGCAGCCAGGCAAACGGGAAGCAGATAAAATAGAAAAATCGTCACCGATCTTGAGCTTCGGTCGGACGCGAAACGCGAACGACGGAGGTCCGTGGCTCCGCGAAAAAAGTATAAATTTCTTTAATGGCGCTAATAATTTCATATCGCATAATTTACTTACTGCGAAACGTAACGCCAGTAGCTACCAGAGGCATTAACGAGGAGCCTAATATTTATGTTGCTGCTCGGTCGTCCGCCACCCAGATAACACCCTTGCTCCCAGACCCCCCTCCCTCCCTTAAATTCTCTGCCACTCACCCCTCTCGTCTTTCCGTTACGTTCCTCCAGAAAGTCTCCCTTCTTGCCTTCGTAACTAGATAAAAAAAAAGAGAAAGAAAAGAAACGAAGAGGTTCCCTTTCTCGAGATAAGTAGGTCCTCGCCGCAGCGAGGTCCACGATCGGCTAAGGACAAAAGGGAGAGAAAAGGCAACGAAGCGCCGGTGATTTAATACGGACGTCTTTCTTTTTTCATTTTAAGGAGAAGCAACCCTCGTAGGGGGCGAACGCTTGTTCTACTAAATTCGAGTTAATTTTACCCGCGGTCCGATTACTTTCAATTCTAAACGAATTTATTGGATCAACGTTCATTTTTCTTCTAGTCCTCCGTGACGAAAGGACACTCTCCTAAACGATCGACTAATTTTGAAGATCGCAAGTTTACAAATATCCAATAATTTTTACCGAATACTACTATCGTATCGATAGCTCCCAAAAAGGAAGGGGTTGAACGTCGCGAAGCTCAGCAACGCTGCATCCTCTAAGGGTTTCTCCTCCCAAGTCGTTTGAAACCAGCTTTCCGTCAACTTTACCTCGATATCGTTCAAAAACAAGCGCAACAAGACCATCGAAATCCAAGACTCGATTTTATCGCGAGCAACCAGCACGGTTCATTAAGATACGGCCTAGCCCGAGGCGTCGCGTCGTAGCATCGTGTCGCAGAAATAAAGAAAATCGTCTCGGTACAAGGATCGATGCGGACGCTGTTCGACGAGATGGCGGAAATCGGGCAACGGAGGACAGCTCGCATTCGGTTAATTCGCTGGCGCGTAACAGCTCTACATCACGGAAAAGTTTTGCTGGGCGCGTGACGAACGTTCGCGAGGATGTTTCAAGAACATCGCGTTGCACCGCGTCGCGTAGTTGAGCCGCGAATACGTGCACGAGCTTCTTGGCCCCGGTGCATTCTCCCTACTTCCTCGGCTTCCACCTCGTGTCGTTTGTACCGTTTGACGCACGGAAGATTAACTACGAGCACGTAGCCTCATCTGTCTATCTCACAGCGTGTAATCGCATGTACGCGACTAAGTGCATCGCAAGAGTAATCAGCAACTGAGCCCGGTCGACGCGACGCGGCTTTGATTAATTGAATCCGCCCTAAGAGACGAACCGCGCCATGCGGCTTTATACCTGCTGGCAAGCACGCACGTATGCGTCGCCATTCGTTCATTCACGGACGCTCTTGTCTGCTCGGATTCGCGTTTAATTATATCACCAAACCGTTTCTTATACGCTTCCTGACGTCCTCTTTGTCCGTGCTTACTTCGATAACTGTTACCGAACTTTCTTACAATCTTTCTTGTGGATGATGTATGCAGAGTTACGTTTGTTTATACGGGAATTTGCGAAGAAACATTTGGCAGCGAGATGCGTTGGTAAATGATCGAACGAGGATACAGAAGAAATGAAATCTGAAGTATCAGGAGGCTGATCAGTGAATTAAGAACACGTAGGATGATACTGATTTACGCTTACTGGTGTAAAAAATATTGTTGGAATGAACGGGAAGAATTTGAAGTATCGAGGCATTCGCGAATCTGGTGGAAAATCGGTCGAGCAGATCGATTAGCATCATCAACGATAAACAAACAAAGCAGTCCCTCTTCGTTGAAAAAAAGCAAAAGAGTAGAGAGCTACAGTCACGGAGAAAGGTGCATTAATCTTGTCCGTGCGAATCCGTAACAAATGGCGCGTATCGTTTGTGCTCCAATCACATTACACGAGCCGGCCCGGTTCACCGGTAATTAATAGGTAATTATTTATAATGGAACAATGGAATTTAAATTAATAGTTTAGTTTCATTAATAACACCGCGTAATTTCGCTCCGGCTTCCCTTCCTCCCTGCCTCGTTGCGTGTCAGTGTTAAATAAAATATATGTACCGGTGAACCCAACGCCGCATTACGGTCCGGTAATGCGCGTGCTGCATCGCAAAACACCACCAACCCCCTTCCCTCGAAACTCTCACCCCCCACTTGGCTGACGCACACGCCCTACCGTAATATAACCACTCTACGTCACGTCTGTTATAAACGCGTAAACACGTGCTGGTACCCCTGGAACCAGGTTGTCCACTATCAAGTAAATAATGGCGCATTAAGCTTTTTCATTCGTATTCAGATATGTGCGGTTCAGTTCTGTCCGTGCATACCGGCCACGTGTGCGTTCCTACACGTGGAATCGACCGTCCTCCCACTCGCACCCTCCCACCCCCTACGCCATCGCCGTTCAATTGCCCGACACACGCCAGCAGGTTGTTGAAGCTGATGCTCCGCGAAAAAACCGACTTAATGGATCCTTATCGCGAACCAATTAGCGGACAACAATTCTCTGCGATCAGAGTCCCCGTAACTAACCAAAAGGTTCGTTAAATTCGAGATCACTCGGCTCGTTCGTATAAAGGACGCGCGGTAACTGGATTTCAGATAGCTTAGTCTCTAATATAGATTCTGTTAGTAGCCACTTGCGGTGGAGATAAGACGAGCATTTTCTAGGACGTGGTGGTCAATTTATGATTTGCTTATAATCTCTTCAGGAATACTTATACATATGTGAACATTTAGTTTTTAAATTCAACAGAGTCATATATGTGTGTAAAATGTAATTATGCTAAAAAATTCTTTTTTTGACGTTGAGTATATTATCCCTGAAGAGGTTAGAGTGTACCGGCAGGGGAACATCAGTGGTGTACTTAGGTAATTTAGCTGGATATTTAGGGATCTAGGAGACTAAGAAGATAGTCCTACCTAAGAGACCTTAGGATATTCAACGAGGAGCCTAAGGCAACATTAAGCGAGAGAGGCTTTGACATTCGCGAATAAAAGAGACAATCGCGTAACGGCAACGTTACCAGATCGATCGGTGCACCGTGTAGTTTTTTATTTTCCACTGAAATATCGCGGAAACTGGCGGGATCGGCAACGATGGCGTACCTATTGCGTCCGTATTTATTTATTTGCCCGCTTCTCACGTTAAATGTAGCATTTGCTCTATTCGTTCTGTCTGCGCGCCACAGTCGACATATTGCATGTATTTTTTTTGCCCGTCGACCATGCGTCCCCGTCGATTAAGGTGATATTTTGATCGGCCCGGAAACAACCCAGAACCACGGTGAAATCTATGCAGCATTAATGAATAGTTCGTCGTTTATAATTTACACGGTCGAGTGCACACGTACTCGAATAAACGAATACACACACGTACAGGGCCCGTACGATAAATTTTCAACGGACGTGCTCGCACGAGACAACCGTGACAATTACACGGCCACACTAACGGAACACTTTAAATCGTCCGCGTGCGTATACACATCGTCGTCCTGGCTACGCGACGAGCATCGAATTCGTCGATGAAGACGTCGCGGCGCACATACTAACAGGCGTCTCGTTTCGAGGTGAACGCCGGTCTGGCACACGCTCTATCCGCGTACATACGTTGGAAATCAGGAAATCACGATCGGGAATAGTTGCACGAGGCGAGCTACGTAGCGCCGGCACTGAGCTACGATCGACGATTATCGATTAGATATCGGCAACTCGTCGATAACATCTTTTAACGCTCGGATACCGGGTGTCCGATACATGTCACTTCGACGCCTGATGTTTTACGCAGGGTGGTCCCGTACGACGTGACGATTTTTAAACTGAATATCATTAGGATATCCTGCGCAGCGATGTCGCGAATGGTGGTCGCGATCCTGCCTTGAAAGCTGTCTTTCGATCTCTTAGGCTGTAGACTGCAGACAACGTTCGAGGCACCACTGCGTGGAGTTTCATTTTTCAGCTGCATATAATTTAAAAAAATTTCAAATACGTATTAAATTCATAGTAATTAAATTAAAAAGAAATGGCCATCGTGTGTCAAATTTAGTAGATAAACGTACACGTCAATGTTTTTCTTAAGGGTGAAGATATACGTTCGAAGATTTCTGTCGATTAATATGAACGAACATAAGGGGTTGGTACTGTGAGAGCAAAGTTGGAAAAATGACATAACGAAGACACAGTGATGGCGAAAGAGGATGCGATAGGAAGGCATCGGAGCGCACCGGCGCCCTGCCTCGGCTCCATCGAGGCGCCGGCGTAACTTCCGCCCTCGCTTTTGCTCCAACTTCCTCCGACGGGTCGAGAACGTCCCTGGTACCATTCGAGTCAAATATCAACCACCAGGAAAATTCACAAAATTTTTTAAAGCAACACAGAATTGTAACTCGTTCATCAAGAAGGAATAAAACCTGAACTGCCCTACAGTTATAGTTTATACGTCATTACTGTTCAGCGCGAAATAAATTTCGACGAGAAAGACATCTTTTTCTAATAAACAACCATTAACACCTCGAACGATATTTTATTTTACCGACTAGGATGGACAAACCTGTTTGCAACTATTAATCGCGAGATCGAATGCAGATAACTAAACAGGCTTCGCTGATGTAAAAATGACGATTTGCCGGTGCAATGTCAACGCATAGTTGAAACCAGGCGTATGTGGTACCGTGGTAAGCAGGGACGAACGATAAGGACTCGTTTTCGCGTGCACGCGCCGGAATCGCGCCGATTCCAACCACCGATAAATAAATATGAGACGCACCGACTAAACAGCTCGCCGGGCTGTTGATCCTACCACTTTCGTATAAATCATTCCGAAGCCGCGTACCCGCATTGTCATCGATTCCTATATACGCTTTCGAATTCCACGCGACTTCGGCACCGCTCCCAGGACGATCGGAACACGTCGCGGGACCCTTGGGATTCCGATTTCGTTTCGCCACGAAACGCACGATCGTGTATTTCGAGTACGTTCGCCAGACTTCCAAACTTCTTGTCGCGATACGTCCAAAAAAGAATTTCTCGTAAAAGGTATTCTTCGGACTTTCATGTCTCGATGCTGCAAATTTACTATTGTTATGGTATGTGTCCATCGGAAGAACAAAAAGCACCACTTTTATTGCTGGGGTTTCTTGCAGAATGCAGACGGATGCCGAGCCTAATTCTTCGAGGCATGATGTATCGTGACCTTAACCAATCTCGGGATCATTGCGAGAGATGCCTTCAGGCATTCCCACGTTACGCTTTCCGATATCTGTATTATTCGAGTCTGCTTTCGTATTTTATCCATTAGATTCTTGTGTCAATTGTGACATCTTATTTGATACTAAGTTAATAAACATTATTTATTTGTACATCATTATTTAAAGGAAGCTTATATTAATATTAAATGAAAGTGAAATAGCGACTGTTATGTACAGAACATATTCTATACGTATTCTATACATATTCTATACATGTATGCACATTCATGGTATAACACATTAACACATTCTACCAATTTCTTCAAAATCATTCGCATGCAGATCAGGCGTAGCAAAAAATCATCTCTCACGGAAACATTAAAATTATTCTACACAAGCAGATCTATTCCGTTACAAAAACAAATATAGAATAACTTGAGAAACACATTCGCAAAACGCATTCGAACGCGCACGAAGATCAGTGACAGCAAAAACATTCGAAAAACCCCTGAGAAGAGGAAAAAAAGGTGTAAGAAATTTGTTAATTAGACTCCATTTGCTAGCTATGAAATTCCACGGAGCATGTAATTTACGATTCCCCTCCAGAAGCCGCGAGCGTTCGCTGTTCTCGCCCCGGCGGCCAAAAAAGGGACAATAATCGAGAGGGTTGGCTTTCAAGATATAACGTAGGAGACGTAGGACGAGAAACGACAAGATTCATAATTTCACGCGAGCTTATTGCCGTCAGTTATTTATCCTCCCGGCTCATTCCACATGCAGCTCGCGCCTAAGTGCCGCGATTCTGTTCCTCGCGCCGCTTTCATTCTCTGCGCTCGCGCGCGCCAGCGAGCGAGTCCTTTCAGCACGCATCGTTTCCTAGCCACGTGATTAACGACGTGTTTCTAATTAATTAACGATACCATTTTTCATTAACATTTTGACCTCTCGCGCTTCGTTATAAATTAGCTCGCACACAATTCTGTCGACATTATCAATTTTGTGGAGGAGGAGCAAAACGTATCTTCACCGTTGGCCATCGATTTTTAGCAACCATTCGACAAATTATTCATACGGTTATTTCTAAATTATGCAACACGAATATTGTGCAGAGCTCTTTTTCGGTGAAGTGTCAATTTAGAATAAAAACAAAGTAAATGAAATTTTGGTATAAGGAAAGATTAGATAGTATATGTGGTATGTTCAATTTATGTCACATATCTGTGAGATACTCGGATTCTGTACGGTAAATTCTGTTGGAATGTACAGACATTAGGAGGTGGGTCAAGGGTTGTTTCCGAATGCAGGTTGTTTCTTTTACAACGAGTCCCATGGCATGTCGGTGTAAAAAGCGAAGGTGTTCATGGAAGCAACGGCTCTTTATAGGAAAGATGTACGGGGAACAAAGTGTAGGTGAGTTCGGGATACGCTTAGCGAAAAGGTAGCCGAGAGAAGACTGTAGGAGGCGGCGGAGGAATAGGAGGCGCAAGCCCAGACACACACACCGGTCGGGTTATTTATTGTAACGAGGACTTATGGCGACAGATTTAGGAATTAGGGTATCGCAGCAGGCCCGGCCCCTAGCAAGGGTTTCCATGGAGAAGCCCGTACGATACAAACACGTAGGTGTATTCCACGGCATACAAATACGACATCCTAGGGCATCCTACCGGTAGAGCACGTATGGACCCACGTGATACCGCAATAATCCACAAGGATTATCCTTCGTGTTCCAGCGCGAGTACGTAGCGGACGGAGGGCCTATCTGGCCACTGAACTGCCCGAATATTCGTATCGTACCTCGAATACGGCCTACGAAATCTGCCTGGAAACCGTTCGAACGGTCTGTTTCGCCGGACACCCATAAATAACTCGTTATCCGGGAAAGAATCGCACTGCCGACTAATGATCTTGATATTGCTGCTTATCGCCACGATACTCGTCCACGCTTTGTTTTATCGCCCGCATCGAGAAATTGAACGATCCATCGTTTCGACTTTTAATATTGATTGAGGAGCACGTGCAAATTAACACTCTGCCCTGCCGTTCCTTCTCCAACCAAACGCGCGATGCAATCTACGTTGGATCAGCTATTCACGAGACCGAATTTCTGAACTTATACGTTTCCAAAGTTTACAAATTTCCAAATTACAAATTTAATAAACGAGGAGAGTTCAGTATCTTCATCCACATCTTGGTCGCGCTAAGACTCCTTCCTTTACTTTACTGAAAACCTGAGAAACTTGTTAGTTCCAAATTGTTCAACGCATATATGAGTCTTGAGTATTAAAAAGAAGAAATTGATTTTCTCAAATCTCTGACGCAGTTTTCATTTTTGGAGCCATTCATCGAACGTTATCGACGCACCGTGTAATTGTGTCGTTGACAGAGCGTAGAAAAGGTGACAAACGTTTGAAACACCATGGGCAACGAAACAATTGATCACTGAGAAACCGGAACGCATAGACGGACAACGAAAGAACGCGAATATTTGCTCCCGGCCGTGCAACGAGCTGAAAGCCGGCTCTATCGATGAAGACATAAATTTCCGTTCACCGTGGACGGATGGCTAAGATGATAAACAGTTAGTAACCAGTTGTGGTTATAACCGAAGAATGAAAATGAATGGAGAAATACGTCATTAATAATGGTGAATGGAATTTATGCCTGCCGTGTCAATTATATCCTCCTCGTGGCTCATAGAGTTTTGCTTGCCCGGTGATTTATGATTCGTGTTTCTTGCTCGCGACTGCGTGATTCATAATTTCTTCATATAACAACGTGATTGCGTTTTTTTTCTTCGGCGCGAGAAGAAACCATAGTCGATAAAGGGGGGACATTGGAATTTGGCAATTCCGTCGCGTTCGTTCGCCAACGTACAATCTTTCTGTTCGTTCTTAGCCAAAAATGTTTCTCTTGGATACGTTATGCTCGCCACCGCTGATTATGCGTGGAATAATTTTAATTCAAATTCAAAATTTGCATACTGTTGCATGCTCGCGAAACATTAATACCCCGAAGACCTCTAACGCTTTTAAGGTTAAATTAAAATTCATAGTGACTGAAAGCACTTGAAATCTTGAGAGACGTATCCATGAATGACCCGCGAATTGATTCGGTATCGCCTCTGCGGATTCGCAGTAATCGTAGCATCTCATTTAAAGCAGCGATAAAAAACGCTTGCCAAGCGTGAAATGATCCATTCTATAAATCCTAATAAACGTCTACCTGCTCGGCGCAGACGTGCATAAATATAAAAGGTCGAGTGTTCGAGAGGAGCGTGATCAGGCCGCATTACGCCAATGTGTGTGCGTGGTCACGTGCGTGCGCGCGCACCCTCAACAACGCGGCGAACAGCGGCGCACAGCTTCATCATCATGGACGCTGAAGAATAGAGTGTCTCTCCCCCGTGTATTTGCTGGCAAGGATGCTTGAGCGGGGCAGGAAGAATGAACGCGAAAGATCGATGGCCAGACGGGAAATTGCATTTTAAATATTGCCATGCGAACCAATCGATAAAACTATTTGTCGAACCGACGTATCCAACGATGCTGTCGCGTCCTAGCAACCATTTGCATTGGTCAAATGTGTATTCTTTGCTGTTTGTTAACAATGATTTTACATTATGTATAGAATATAGATAATAATATTGTGTGTCGTATGGCGGCGCAGTTTTATAGCAACACGTTCTACAATGGTTAGTTTGGTAACGGCACGTTTCATAGCGTCGCGTTCTATAACGGCATGTTGGGTTGTGGTACATTATTTAGCGGCGCGTTTAGGAGCAGATTCATAGTGGTACGTTCTATAGTACATTGTACAGCGGCGCGATTGTATAGCAGTTTCATAGCAACGTCACGTTGTATAGAGTCACGTTACATAACGGCACGGTTATATACTAATGTAGAGCACAGTGACGCGTTGAATAGCAGCGCATTTATATATCGATACGATTGTATAGCAATCCGTTGAATAGCACCAGAACTTATTGAATCATAAATTTAAAGAAACAATTATTTATCGCTTGAAAGCAACCGCGAATAAAATTCTCAGCGTTATCGACTTTGACGTTGTTAATTCGATGAATTGTTTGACTACGTTAAACGCTCTTATAGTAATTTCGATCGAAGTTTCGGGTAGTTTTACATACAACGATGACGAACGTTATGGAAATATGCGCGGCATCGAGCCGCGTTGCGAAAGTATCGCAAAAAACGAACAATGTCTGGGCAGCTCGATATAAAGACGCGGCCCGGCTAAAGAAGCGAACGAGAGAAAAAAAGAAAGCAAAGAGGAGCAAAAGCAAAAGAGAAGCCAAGAAGGAGATCGGCTATAGGAGAAGCGCTAACAAAAAGAGAACGATCCGAAGAGAAAGAAGGAAAGGAAGAAAGGGACGCGTTACGAAAGTGTATGAGGACGAGCCCGTTGAGGGGGTGGGAAGATGGTGGCGAGGGGAGAGAGTAGACCGAGGGGGTAGAAGTAGGAGGGAGACGGCACAGCGGAGGATGAAGGCAGTGGGGGTGTGCATTGCGGATTTATTCCCGCCAACACATTCATCATGGCGGATTTAGCTGAACCCGTAACGCATTGCCGTGGATATATATCTGCTTCCATCCCCTCCACGCGCACCTTCCGCCGGCATCCCTCCTCGCCGTTGCCACTCATCCCGATTTCGACCCAATCCTCGTCGGTATATCCCGTATTCTGACAAAACCTCTCTTTTTCAATGACTTCCCGACTCTTCCGCAATGCGCGAGCCTAAAATGCAATCTCCGATGTGTTTATCGCTAAGCTCGACCATCTTTGCTTAACTGCATCCACTGGATCGCAGGAGCATGTAATATTCACTTTTAAATCGAATTTTCATTCTTCATAGTCCGAAGGTGATGTTGAAGAATCAACTTCTAGATTCGACTCTTCTCAAACTGTTTCTTGGGACATCACTTCTCTGAACCCACCCTAAGTTCACCATACGTTTCCTACATGGTTCTTGTGATTTTCAGTAGCTAGGATATATTTTTAAATTTTCAAGCTTTTGTATCTTCAACTTCTGAAATTTCTAAAATTTCTTCAAACTAAACATATAGCTATCTGTTATGGTCCGAACCATCATGGTTCCTTGTAAACATGGATTGGAATTAATTTTCAAAGATATTTAAAATCAGGTTTACACTGGAAGTAATAAATTTTGTGCAAAATGGTCAAGATCATCGAACCTTACTCCGATAAGGATTAAAAAGCTGTTGCATCTAATACAGTTTGAAGCTTCAGGGTGTGAATTGAGTCTATTCTTGTTAAACAACGGGGGTATAATTTTTTGTAAGAAAAGAAGAGGAATTTTTGCGTGCACCTCAAGTTACGAATTGAGAGGGTACGAATATCACCGCGATACAGTGTACACACGTGGCATCTGGACACGCGGGTTAGTTCGTTCTTCCCTCTCGGTATCCCCGTAAAACACTTCCCAATATTTTCCATCCCCGCGTGTTATTCGACGATATAACAGATTGGTGAGACCCGTCCACCGTTTGCGGCTGCTTCACGATTCAGAAATGATTGATCAACGTGGACGATTTACGAATAGTCCGGGTAAAAGCAGTGGCGGATTTTAAAATGTACGATGCTACAGCGTCCGACAGGACGCTACATTGCCCGTCCAATCGATAATTTCCACCGGACGACGTCATTCCGTGAACCGGTAAATTGTGCGATTCCTCCAAAATGTATCTGTCCATTTTTTTATCCGATGTGGTCAACTTTTGAAAAATTATACAGGAATTACTATAAATGCCTATGTAACAACCTAAAAATCTAAATCGCGAATCCTAAAGTCGTGAATAATTTTTTTTAGCAATGATATATTTAAATAACAATAAACAAATCATACAATAATTTAAGAGAAACACGAGGATCATGGAGTAACCAGAGTAATAGCGAACTTAGACAATTATTGTGAAATCATATAGAAGTTTTGAAATTCTCAAAAAGAGCTTGAAATATTACTTATGAAATTAAATGAACAAATTCATCAGCTTCACATAAACGCTAACGAATTTCCGACGGGTTATTTCAGATCGGCCTATCGCGATGCATCATGGTGCAGCGGTGACAAACCTCTACTCGCCGCCACCCCTGCGTCAATCCGATATTACGGGGTCGGTAAAAATCTATAGCTCATCCATCTACATTTTATCCCCGCAGAAGCAGAATATTCGTGCAGGAACTCACGAAGACGAGCATGGCCGTGTCGTAGTTCTCACAAACACCGTGAAGCCAGGCTTCTCCCTCTTTTGCTCGCATCCTCACGGTCCCTGTTCGTGCTTTCTCCCTCGAGACGGTTCAAATCCGATCTTCGCCACCCCCACCTACTCTCGCCCCAACCCACAATCTCTATCGAGATTCCAATAGCGGCCTTATCGAAGGCTTTGTGCGATGAAGGATCGCAAGCCGAGGCTCGGCCACTTTCCACGGTCCTCTCGATATTTCACCGTTATTATCATATTTCAGGTATTCGCAATCCATTTTTCATCGTAAGAACGACCCGTTATTAACGGCGTCGCGGCCCGATCTATGCAAGAACGTATTCCCATGAGGGATTTCGAAGTCCCTTCGTCGAAAACGAAGAATCACTTTGACCCACTTCTTGGGAATGATTGTCTTGAAGCAAAGAAAAAATAATTTCTACTGAGTAATAGAGATAATTTGGAAAACTTGCAATTGACAGAAATAGCACTTTGATACGAAGTAAACGAATGCCACAACCGACATGTGTACTAACATATATTAAATCCTACAATATAAAATAAAAATTCTGAAGCTAACCAATTTGCTCAACAAAGTCTATTTGCTCGTTCACCATAGCGTTAAGAGTAATGAAAAGTGCAATCGGTAACGAAGCAGTAGGTTAGATAAAACGGCATCCGGTTAAAAATGGCCGGTGGGGTGGGAATGCCACGACATAGGAAAAACTTGCTCCGACCTATTCCCCCGTTGCTCGAACAAAGTGCGATTCACCATAGGACAACAGCTGTTCCGAGCAGCTATTGCGCCAAAGACGAGGGGACGAAACGACGGGACCATTTCTTCCCCTCGGTGTATCTCTGTCCCGTTCTTTTACTGGCGACAAACATGGCTCACAATCCTGTCGTTGCACGGGGAAAGATATTTCTGGCTGAATTTCGTCGCTGACGGCCACGTCCCGACGTCGTCAAGAAGCTCTAAAATCGAACGGAACAGTTTCGGTTGTGATGACTACGGTGACACAGGGGGTTCGTTGACGTTTTAACGCGTTCGTTGCTGCCGTTCGTTGCCATGTTCGACGCGTCTTCTAAATTATGGCTTCCCGGTCGCCATGCAACTTAATACAAGGATGTTGTACTTTTTGGTAAGTTTAGCACTTATGAGAATATATGGTAATTGCGTTTAAACCGATGCACACGAGTGATTTTTTCTGTGCGATCCTTCAATGCACCTTTCCTTGATTTTGTTAGAAATTATTCTCCATAAAGAACATTAAATGTTACTGAATAAAGCACACCATTATCTAGCTTTGATCAAGTACAATAATTTTGTATGTCAATTAATTAGTTGAAATTGATTTCTTTTACGGAGTTAACAATTAATTCCAAGATGTATATAAATTGTTAAATTTTTTTGCTTGTTTGATTTCGAAATTAGATTGTTTCTATTCAGTGCAATGCAATATTTTGATAAAAAATTAAAATACAAATTTGTCTTCATTCTATGATAAACAAATGAATTAAAACGGCGAGGCACGTATCAAAATGAAGTAAGAAAAAGATGAGAAGATCGATGGCTGGCAAAAATGATGCAGCATCAGTGAAGTATCGATTTATCTCGCGGGACCAGCTTCCGAGGACGTACGAAACGTCATTTCTGCGCGGGCAAAGAAATCGAAACGGGGCCGTTTAATTAGAATCGTCGAAATCGCGCTTAAACGCGATGCAAATGGCGATCAATGAATCATTCGTAAGCGCAGTTTGAAGTTGCATTAGAGAGAACGGTAAAGGCAGTCTTTATACAGGAATACGAAATCCGCGTTTCTTGCCCCGCTGATAAGTTATACGAGTTGCCCGGGCGTAAGAGATTTCTTTTCCGCGAAGCCCCGTTTCTTTTCGTCCCACGGAAACGTGGCACCGGTACACCTCGAAACGTCGCGTCCCGGCTTCCTCCCGTTTCTTAACTTCTGCTTTCGTCATCAAACTTTCATGAGGTTCCGAATGATGCGTCGAGAAAGCAAGAAAAACTTGCCTCGAAATTACCGAGGACCCCGCGTCGCGTCGGAAGCCGAGTCGAAAATCAGGACGAGGAAGGGGATGGGGAGGAGGAGGGTCGAACGGGAACGGCAGGAAGACAGGGAAGAGAAAAGAAAAGAAAAGAAGGATCCCGACCCAAATCTGAGAGACGAGAAAACTTGGCTCGTCGATCAGTCGGCGGAAGGAAGGAAGTTCCGGTACGAGGACCATCGTTCGCTCGCCTTCTCCTTGTGTATCTTTGATACCTCTCCCCCCTCATTTTCTTTATTTGCGAGCACCCGAGAGTCCCGTGGACGGCGTTCGATTGTATCGCGACGCCGCTAGGTGGAAACCGAACCGACTAGACCGATCTCAACGAGCGGCTGAACTTTCGCGACTACTCGTCATTTTAGTACGGTGAAGTCTTAAATTTATTCTTAGGAGGCAGAGAAATTGCGGAAAAGGATATTTCGTACATCGGGGTGAAACATAGTCCCCAGTTGGTTTTTCTTTACCTAATATTTAAGTTGATAAATTTCGTCTACTCATTGTCGTACATAAAGAGCAGCCACATATCGAAACCATTTCTCTTCCTTCTATTCTGCAAACTATCTATGTGACGCCGTAATATTTCAAACGTTCCGAGCAATGTCAAAGTCTCGTCCTCCACTCGTCTCGAAGGTCGAATTATCTTCCGTTCGCCATAGACGGTACATTCGAGAGGTGACATTCCCCGGACGAGGGAAACGAACGCTAAGAATCCGAGGTGCGATACGTCGCTTTGGGTGCGTTTAAATCATTTTCCACGGCATAAGAAGGGGGTTCCGAGAAGGAGGCCTAAAGGTCGGACGCGTCGAGCCGCGTCGGCGACGGGCGTCGCTGGTCCCTCGTATCTCTGGTCGGCCATCAGCATTTTCCAACTTGTCTCACGAATTCCCTACCGCGTGCTCCCTGACGTAAGTAACAACATATATAAAAGTAAGTGACTGGGCTCTCTCGCGAGGCGGTGATGCAGGGTCCTCCTATCTGCGGAGTCTATCGGGCAGTAAACAGCGAGCGGCAGATAAGGCAGGAGATATATTATAGACTCGGTGGTCTTTCGTAGCCGGCGTACACGGGACGAGGACCGGCTGGCAGCTTCGCCGAGCTAGCTAGGACAGCCGGAGCTAGCTGGCTCTAGGAAACGCGGGCTCTAGCACCCGACCAGTCAGCTCTCCAGCTAGAGTTCCACGCTCTATATATCTCTCCTCTCCTATTCCTTTCCACCTACCGCTCCTTTCGTTCTCCTCCTTCCCTTTTTCCTCTCGTTTCTTTCTCTTTTTTTTCCACCGTCGGACTTCGCCTCGGTAAAAACGCCAACGGCGTCTGAATAGTCGCACGGAGGACGGAAGTCAGTTTGCAAGCCAAGCATGGGGCGGCGGCGCCGAGCTACCCCTTATTTTCCTCCTTCTTCGCCGACCAGCGCGAGCGTAGTTTCGCTACCCCGTCCACGATCGTCCTCTTCGTTCTACCTTCGACGGTAAAACCGTCTTCCCTCTCCGTCTCTTCCCTCTGGCTCTCCAGCGACGGCTGTTCTTTTGCTCCTCCATGCTTTCCTTCTTTTCCTCCGCCGAAGTCGCCTCCTCTCGATGCTCGAATGCTCGATGCTACAATACATCACGTACACGTTGTTGCCGGCTTCACCTTTTTCTTCCTTTTTCCACTCCACCGTTTCTATCGGTCGAACGATATCGCTTCCTCCCCGTCTCGCTCCCCCTTCCACCACCTTCTTTCGCGGGGACGCGTTGTATTCGCGGCGCGTTTCGTCCCTCCGCCCGTAACGGACGCGGAAACGCGGCCTCCCGTCGCCGACGGAAAATTTCTTCTGCTTTCCGATCCTTGGCAGACTGCCGTCTCGAACCCTCCGTTCGCCAACGGCCTCTCGGGCGAAAAAAAGAAGGCGCACCGGTTAGGGGTTTAGGTAACGGGGGGACCACTCTCGTAGGCGAGAGGCGCGAGAGAGTAGCGGCGTGACGAACCACGCGCGTCTCGCTCGCGGATTCGAATTTCGTCACGGTCCACGCGGCCATGCCGTGGAAATTATTTAACGCTGCCCCGCCAAAAGGGTTGGCCTTTATTTCTACGTTAGCCGTGAACGGGGCGAGTTATATTATACCGTTGTCAGATACCATAGCACCCCTTCGTCGATCTGCATAACCATCACGGTTTTACCCCAGCAGCCTCTACTCGCAGCCCTTTTCCACGCTCGGAAACCACCACTCAATAGAGGCGCGACCGCATCAGCCAACCACAAAAGCGATTACAAATTAACGTGCCGCTTCTTCGAGTTTATTACGAACGACCGCCATATAACGCCTCCATCCCCTTCGCCGCTGCTCTTTCTCTGTCTCTACTGCTGCCTCCCTCGGGGCCGACTACAATTATCGTGCCTTTTGTTTCGCAATCGCCGCAGCTTCTCTTCTCGCCTCTTCTCTTTTTTCCCTATCCCGGGGGCGAGTGAAATTCCGCTTATTTTTCAACCTGCTCCCCTGTGTCGAGTTTGCCAGGATTGGCTACGTGCTAGGCGCCGTCTCATCTGCCATTCTCGACCCCGTTCATCATTTCCTACCGAAGCTTCGCCTGAATCGCAACGACCTCTTAATCACCGTCGCTCTAAGCCGCCATTGTTCTTCGAGTCTTTTACGTCTTTGACACTCTGTTGCCCGGAGCCTTAAATGCAAGGAATTACGTCCGGTAGTCCGCAAAATTTCTTCATAGCTAGTTCGATTCGCTTAGATCTTAGATTCCACTCGAATCAAAATATCTGTTATAAATGTAGAGGATCTATCAAATTTGAGAATTTTTCACTTGCCAAGCATTATCTTGCTTTAAACGCAAATCACAAATGTGCTTGAATCGCTGATATCGAAGATTCGGCATCGAAGAGACGAATATTTCTTCCGTCCCTTCTTTCTCGTCGGCAGATTCGACGCGTAATTCCGAGAAGAAAAAAACGAACGCAAACGAAGAAACGAGCCGGCAAAAAGCTACCACCCGGGTTGCTCTAGATTTACGATGTCCTTCATTGGTTCCACGCAACGCTGCAAATAGAGCGTGGGCCTCGGTCCCGACCTCTGTTTCGCCTTTATTCCTCTGGGACAATGCGATGCCGTTTTTTTTCTAGCAAGATAAAAGAGCTAATGCGTGACGGGACCGATCGGCGACGTTTCCGCAAACATCCTCGACCGACGTGTCCCGTTAGGTCAAGAATTGTTACAATTTCGGGAACACCGTCCACCCTCGAGACAGTGCATGGCCCGTTTCCAGGTTCACGGTTTTCAAACAGCACCCTCGAACTGCCGACACGAGGTTTTGCACTCGTGCTTAACGGGAAGGACGAGGATCAAGCTAATTTAACGCTAATGGCCCAAGGTCGACGCGTATGCTCAGGTAGACTACACTCTGTGGCGCTTTTGTTACGTAACAGGTACGATTTCCTAAATATCTTGTTATTCCTCTGGTGTTTGTTCATATTTTTTAATTCAAATTAATTTTATACATCTCATATCACTGTACAATTTTTGGTTCAAATGTTACTGTAATGAGTTTGCTTTTTGGTTCACGTTGAGAGCTATTAGATATCTTGTTTCATGGTGTTCTTTTATAAATATTATTTTATACAGTTATTTGATCAGACAGTGTACGAAAAATAGTGCGTAGAGATAAAGAAGAATAGGGAATTGAACAATTTTCTTGTTCGAGTTCTTTCTTTGTAACATAGGAGGCATTCAAAATTCAAGGTTTTCAGACAGACCATCGCCCAATGAATCTCGACAAGATAAAAACACTGTGGTGACTTCACGAAATACAAGACGGCTCGAGGTCAACTTTTATTGCCAGGTAAATCGCGGACATGCTCCATTTCCTCTTTCTCGTGGCCCCCTGTCGGGAGTAAAAAGAAACGGTCCTTAAATGCCAACGACACCTTGCGAGTAATATCCACGAAATTTGGGATACTGGAAAATTACTAACCAATAGTTTGCATAACTTCCCTTCTATTAAAATCCTTCTTGTTCTTCGTAAATGATATCATCACAGTAGACAGTTTTGATTCAGTAATTTAATAAAATTACAAAAATGACCAAGCAACGATTGTTGATAAATACCGAACGGAAAACTGCAACAACGGTTTCTCTTCGCCGGAAGAAAGACGATTTACGACGTAAGAGAAACTAAAGTCCACAAATATCCCCGTATCTCTGGCAATGGCGCGCAGCATCGTCATCAATCGTGTCCGTGTGTCGCACGTGATCAGTATTCGCCTTAAAATTGCTTGGCGAGCAAGAAGGATCTCGGTAACCGGAAGGGGTTGAAATACATCTCGCGACGGCGTAGCTCCGATAACTTAATTCATAATTGAGTTCTGGCGGTGTAACGGACACTCTGCGGCCAATATAACGTCTCTAATAATTCTAATAATTCGCCGGCTTGGATGCGAACCGAGAGTCTCGTGGATGAGTGAGACAGAAGGGCAGGAGGGGGTGTACAGCCCTCGATACGTAGGGTGAGAACGTTTCCTGGAGCCGTGCCCAGCCTGGAAAGTGGGAAGCAGGAACCAAGATGAGACGAGAGCCACGAAGAGAGGTAGACAGAAGGGAGAGGCGAAAGGAACGAAAGGGATGAGACGGGAGGTGGAGAAGAGAAGAAGGAATAGGTCGAACAAGGGTATGGGGACGAGGAAATGGAGGGAAGGCCAATTAGAGGGCGGGAAGATTTATCTGCGGACGACGGGTGTGCGGATAGTAAGGGGTAGGTCGGTCTCCTCTTCGTAGCACGCTTGTATTATTCCTTAGTTGGACAACCCCGTCCAAGACAACGACGTGGTCCAGCTGCTATCGACTACATCGGTTTCTATCCGGATTAATAGTCGCTAATTTTTCAAGCCCGACCCTGGAATCTTGCGATCGGTGAATTCGGGTAATCGGTAAAGGACCCTCCGGTGTAATGACTGTGTATCGATTGTATCGAACCGAGTAAGCATGTTCTGCAACCGGTACTTCGGTTGACAACGTACGCGTGTAACTTGTACGTTAACGAGAGCTGCGCAAATTATCGCTACGATAACGTTACGATCACCAATGATGAAAATCTTATACGTCTACGTTTCACCGATAAACAGTCGTTCACCCTCTTTTGTGCGATTTTATACAGAATTTCTTAAATATGTCTCATTATGAAAAGAATAGTGTAAAATGTTTATTAACTATAATATAAAAAGATCGCAGGGCCTAATGTACGAGTTAAGTCATCAGGAAATTAATTGTGGATATTATACTGACCGATAAATCAGTGGATGTTTGGTAAACGTAAATAACGCCTATTCAAATCGTAATATAGTGGAAGTATTGAAGTATGAATATAATTTATGAGCAAATCAATACAAAACCGCCGAACTAATTTACACATCTACCAAAAACCGTTCCGACGTTGTTCATGAACATCCTCATCAAATTACATATTCACGTAGTCTATCGAAAAGTTCAAGAAATCTATTACATCGAATTAATCGAACCTTATGCAAAAGTTTGATAACGTGCAAAGGAAATAACTCTTACGTAATTTAAAACTCGTCGACGTCGGAAAAGTTGGCACACGCAACATTCGTCCATCGAGAGTGCAGAGTTCATTTACTCTCGCGTAACTAAAATGCAATTCATTCGCTGAAAGTTGAAAAACGACGTTGAAGATGCAAAAATAACGAGATAACGACCAATCGAGAGGAGCACGAATGAAGATTACTTAGCCGTGGGTTAACTAACCAAAAGTAACGAGTCGAATTCCTCATCGACGATTCCGGAACGTGCACCGGGAGCAAGTTCGTGGAAGCGGGAGTAGTCGGTCTCGAGGCGCTTAAATTATTTTAATAAGAATCCCTGACATCTTAACTGCCCGGACAGCCAGATCAAAGCGTCTGGCAGGTGATGTCAGTTTCTTTCAGTATTTACACGGAAAACACCGGAGCGGGCCGTGGTGGACGTGCAAGGAACCGCGTTATCTTGGTAGCCGTTACTCGGAAACGGAGCTCGTGCGTCAGCCTCGACATTTTTATAGTCGTCGGCACGAAATTAGAAAGCCGGCTGGTAAAAATACATCGCGCGGAGGAAAGCCTGCCGATCCGCGGAAAATTACCGGTCGCGTGGTCCACGAAATCGATAACGCATGGCGGCAACCTCGAAGAAAAATGACGGACCGTCGACGCAATAAGACGAAGAAGAACGCGAATCTGCGAGGAAGAAAAATGACACGTTCCGAGCGTGAGTTACGAGCAGCGAACGCTTATTTCGAACGTGGCCGTGTTGTTAGCGCCTCGTGTAATATCAGCCAAGGGGCAATAGGGAGGAGGAGGGCAAAACAACGGAGAGGCAAACAACGCACAACGACGCTTCCCAACGCGTCTCGACCGACCGGCTGGGCCGCAGTTCGTTTCCGTGTTGTTACATAATACACGCTGCGGTGCGGTTACGCGGATGAGGGATGAGGTGCTGCGTTGCCTAATAACCCCTCTCTTTCCGCGAGCATCCCCTGCTCCGACGGACCCCTCCGCATCCCCCCGTACCCGCGGCTACCGAGCAAGATACGCGCTCGCAACACGAAGGATACCACCACCCTGCGAGAACACACCGGAAGAGTACGCGGTCGGAATACGCTTAAGCTCGAACACGAGCGAGCACGTGAGCTTCGGAGCCGAGCTGCGAACGGACGAGCCTCGAGTAATTATATGAGGGTAGAGCACGCTAGTGTTCATCTATAGCTAGATGAGGTAAGATGTCTGCTCTAGAGAACGCGAGGCGCGCTGCTAATTCTGCATTCTTGCGAATCTTCCGTGCCGTGTTTTTGGAAGTTTGATGTAGGACAAGTGGAGCACAGTGGGGAGAATGTGCTCGTTGTTTGATACAAGAGTTATAACGTTTGGAAGCACAATAATTACCGAATGGATACTAATCGACCCTAATATCTTACACGAGTGTAAAATCTGTGCTATAGTATTAATTTTTATACTGTATTATATATAATATTCTGTTCCAAAATATTTTCCAATCACGATTACAGCAACCAAGTTCTTGGTTCTAGGAGAATATTCTTTGGTCCGACCTCAAGGAGTGATGTATTGTTCGGAATGTAACGAAGAAGAAACGGCGAAGGAGAACAGCGGAGAAAGAAGATCGACAAAGGGGAGAAGTTATACGTTTAAGCGGGTGCACCTATATAGAAGGGCAGGGGGGTGGTCTTAGTGGGATTCAATTACCGCAACGTTTGCGAGGCACGCTATTCCCACACCCCTGAAAGGCTACCCCTCTGGTTTCCGCGCAGCCTCGCCACCTTTCCATTTCTTCAAGAACGAACAGGTGCTCTCGCGTCTGCTGTAAATTGCACCCCTGTAATCCGAAGTAAAGCGGTCGTTTTATCCGCGCCAAGCCGTGATGGATGCTCGCTACGTCTTTCGGTAATGGGTCGCGCTTACGCAGACGGAGCTTTCCATCTTTGATGGAAATCTCGAAGACCCTACAACTCGGGAAATTACCGTGCTCGTCGTGATTTTATTTCCTCCAATTTTTAAACCTTATCGAATTCGCATGGAATTAATCTACGATGTCTGATAAAGCATGTAGAGCCGTGGTATATATCTCGAATTTTAAAATTCGATATAACTTTGCATATTTTTAAATTTCCAAATTCCCAATTATCCCTCGAATTTTCCAATTTCCGAATCGGAAAAATTTCCATTTACAAAGTATCGATAAATTGCTAACTGTGCTTCGCGAACGCTTGGATCGGCGTATACCCTGTTAAGCTACAATGCCGCGTTAACGTTTACCTATATCACCGCTAGATCGTTGCGACGAGCACACACGCGGAGCGCGGTAAGTCAGGACTCGAAATTTCTTCTCAAGATACGCATTATAAATGCAGAACAACGTATACGCCTAACGAAACAGGCAAAGCAGTACGAAGACGGTATCATAATGACGGATTACGAGAAGTTCGCGAGGCGGTTAAAAGTGGAGGAGGGGGTAGTTCGCCGTCAAAGAGGGTGCGCGAGGTCAGTAGCAAAGTAGAGGCAAGCAGATCGGTGGTGGGCAGCGTTTCGTTCGGGTTCGAACGTAGGTACATAATTCATCGAGCGTGCACCATTGTCGGGCGGTTCATTAATACAAATGGTGTCTGCTGAATTCTACCCCGACCACACCCCGGGTCCTGCAGGACGGTAACAAGGGCGTGTGGGTGTATAAGAGACCAGCGGCAGTCGGCTTGCCTAGCATCGTTCCTGGTATAGGGTGAACTGCCGAGCACCACCCCCCTCCGACGACGACGACGACGTCGAGACGCGCGGGACATATTTTTCCAGTCCTTGTCGACTTTCATGAGGGCGTCTTTCCGCAATAACATATTAATATCTCGGAGCATCGCGAGACTTATGGGCTGTCGTAGAAAGCTCGACCCTGGATCAACGCAATGCCCGTTAAGGCGGATCCACATCGAGTCGGGGCCACCGAAAGGGCGCCTTACCCGCGGCTTAAGCGTCGTAAAGCAACCGTTGCACGTTCAGCCACAGCGTGGACACCGACGCGGTTATCGGCCAAGGGAATTGACAACGATTCCACGCGAAATATCTTGCTCGTTTTACCAACTACCCTTAAGTCAGCCTGCTTCCCGGATTTATAGCGACCACCCTCCGTCGTCGTTACGTAACCGCGGTACATCGTTTCGTAATCGCTGGATGGGGCACCTGTCACGAGACGTGTGAAGAAAGCGTTACGGTGTATAACTAAGACTTTTATCTGGACAACGTTCGTAGATTTTATAAAATGGTGATAGTATGATGCATCGCGAATAAAAGTGTAATTTTGCATAAATAATAATGGCGCATACGATGACAGGAAACAAGATATCGAGCAAACACGGATGGGCGAAAGAAGGAATAAAGGATTTGATTGTTGCAGATGGATGGTCGGTAAGGGACCAGGGCCGCAGGCAAAAAAGCGAAAGACGTATGATCAAGTTTACATATCGCATTTATTTTTCCTTTTTTTTTCCTTTTTTTCTTTTTTACCTTAGCAATCGTATAATCAAGGTAATATTACAATAGCGTTCAGAACAGCAACCGCCCCTAACAAATCTGTTCGCGTTTACAAGGCTCGTGCGATAGGCAGCAGGTGCGGCCCTGGTCGCTCTCGCGGGTTACATACAATCAGGATCCAAATTGGTAAACAATCGATACCCTAATATGTTACAAAAGAGGACGCTGTTCCTGTTTCCCTTTCCGCCATCTTGCAAACGTTCACGCAAAATGTCCGCTACGCACGGGGTTCACACGCACGGCTACTGCCCCTTTAAACGCAGCAGGCCTACACACACAACGCGCGCGCGTAACAGCATAAACAAGAGGCGACGAAAAACTTCTTTTCCTTTCAATTTCCTTACTGTTTTTTGTTGTTCTTCCCGTATCTCCGAGATCCACGAAATAAATAATTATTAACATTACATTCCTCTTAGAAATACTGCGTTTACCTATTACTTCCTGCGTGTCTCTTAGCGGCTATTCGTATACATTCATTAACTAGAATAGTTGTTACTGCCTTAGGATAGCGCCACACGTACACTTCGTGTCTGGGTAGGCGTCTATAGGTACTAGGTAGGTACGTACAATGTAATATTCTTGTTCGTAGAGTCTATCGTTTTTGTTTTTCTCTTCCTTCACGAATCGAACGTGAGAGAGAAAGAGAGAAGGAGAGATAGAGAGAGAGAGAGATGGACAGATAAATAGAGAGTAGGTCGAGGATTGAAACGAACAGCATAAGAAACAGAAGAGAGTGAAAATGAATCTCGAATTATACGAAATAAAAAGCTACAATTCGACTCGTGAGGAACGCGTCGGCCTCGCGCCCTCTTTCAGCAGGCGCGAACGGATCGACGCGTCGCATAAATGTTTCTATATAATATTTAACAAAATCATCGAACATCAACATATATATTTTGTACCGATCGAGAGTAACACGTTCCTATCGTGTACCGGTTCAACGACGTAACCTCTTCAATTCGCTAGAGCCTTGTTCTCGGCGAGAGGTCGTACTCGAAACGCGGCCACGATAGAAACGTGTTCTGGTGTCGTTCCGCAGACAATAATAATAATAATTAAAAAAAAATTTAACAAAAACATAACATCAACAGCAGTCGTAGCATGACACGCTTCGGAAGGGTCGTATCGACGAGCGAGAAAACGGAAGGACGCTAAGAGAACGAACAAAAAAATAGAGGAGAGGAGTATCTTCTTTTTGTACATAATTTAGGCGCGAAATGATAATTGTCACCGGGAAACGCGTGGCTACATTGATTCGAAACCCCCCCTCTCTTTGACGATCCTTCGCGTCGACCCTCGAGGATACTTCCTCGCTTCCCAAGCGTTAACTTACTAGTTATCTCTTAGCCTTTTCGTTTACGTATTTAGGTTTCAGAGAGTTCGCGCGCACCCTTATCGCATCGCACCACACAAACGAAACAACGACGAACCGGAACAAGCCCCGGGTTCTTGCACGTTCTCGATTTTATTCTTCGTTTCTTTCCGCGTTTGTCTCCCGTCCGTTTCGTGGACGCGACAGAAAAGTCCGTAAGAATTTGGCTTACTCCTATAACTCACCCCCTCTATCTACACACTACTGCACGCTAAGCAGAAACTACAAGATAGAGAGAGAGCAAGAGGGTCTGGGAGGGGGCACAACTACGACAATACCAGGCTTGTACGAACGTCTCTCTGTGCACTTGGATACTGATTGGTCTGCAGGAATATTGGTCAAAGTGAGCTACAGGAGTTTCCGTGGGGTTGGTGGTGGTGGTTGTGGTGCTGGCGCAGGGGAGCGGGAGGCGGGTTCGTCACTCACCGGGTGCAGCATCCGATTCGCCGCAACCGATAAATTGACGATCGACAGATACGCACATCGACCATCTATTTGGCATTACAGAGACAGTGGATGCAACCTGCCACTCACCTGAAACAGAAATCAGAATGTACGGGTTAGGTTAGGTTAGGTTAGATGCGCGTCTATGCCTACCGAACCTTTGCTTTTTCTCGCAATGATAAGATCTGTGTCGATTAATCGTAAGCGCAAATATATTACAAGGTAGTTTTTTGGGGAATGACATTGGGATATAACATGCATGCTTTTTATAATACCATCAGTGGCACCCTTAGAAGATACACACAAGTAAAAATAGAATATTGATATCAATCCACCATAACACGCGTGAAACTAGTATCGTCTATCTTTCGGTCTATCAAAACCTCCATAGAATCCCTGAGTACGAATTAAACCTAGGACGTGTTCCTCCTTCCACCGCCTCAACCGTAAACTTTCCGTCGTGAAAATTAAGAAAGGAAAAAATAGAGAAGAGACCCATCCGTTCCTGAAGATGGTGAATTGAGCGATGGCGCCGTTTCAAGGTTCCTCTCTCGGGGGCTACGTAGGTTCATATGTTGAACGTGTCGGGGACACGACGGGGTCGGGTCGTCCGGAGCTGGTTCAGCTCCTTTTGTAATGGGATGAATGCACGTGGTGCCTTGTCCGGGCACACGCACGTTGAGCCCGGTGCTTGATGGTGTCTGTATCTCGGGATATCGATAGGTCGCGTTAAGAGCGAAAGGGGTTGGGTCGGGAAGGTCTTAGGGAGGAATAGCAGGACACCAGAGCCAGCGGATTGCCAATCCGCTGCCAGCCAACCACTACTCCTTTCTTGCCCATACCTCCTTTTAATCTTCCCTTGTAAAGGTGCCTTCGACAGCCTGTGCATTCCTGGCATCCTCAATTTGCTGATAACGATTCGTCAGAATATGGTATTAACTATGTAAGTGGCAAATTTTCTTATCTAGCCATACGTTATTTTCCTTGTTGAGGCATTCTTCAAGGTTCAATCACCTGCACTAGTATTTTTTATATCTCAGAAATAAGTGGGTGCAAGATAGAGGTAAATGTTAAAACACCCTCTCCATAAATGACAGGGCGTTGAACCGAAGCGTCTTCTTTCTTGACATTTGACTCCTTCTCGTATAGTCCTTTATTCATATTCAAAAAATAAAATAAACAATTCAGAGATATCAAAGTACACATCACATATTTTTACAAAGTTTTCGATAAAGTTTTACGCCCTGGACTGCGTCGTCACAAAAGCGGATAAAGAAACGGAAAAGCGAAGGAGAGGATGTTCCAAGCACTTGGCAAGGTCGGCACATTTTACAGCCGCAAACTCGCGCCAACTGTTCAATCCCGCTGCTTATACAACTCGCTTCTTTTCGCTCGCCTCTGAATATCTTCGCCTCGAATCTTCGACAATGGCTCGGAGTTGCTTCTTTCGATCCTATTGACCGATTCCCTTCGTCGTCCAGCGAACTCCTCTCGCAATATCTTTTTACTTCCTTCGGATATTTTTGTTCTTGTCAAAATGTAAACTTGTACTTCGATACAAAACTTGTAGTTTTGTCCATCAAAAATGTTACGTTTGAAGAGTGTGGACACTGCTGTTTTATTGAAACGATGAATCTTGCATTAATATTTTTGATATCGACTGAGACGGCTCTTTGGCACTCATCCAACTTATATTCGAATTAATAACTGAAGATTTATGTAAGTACTTTCTGAAGACCCTCAGATTCATACAATAAGATAGTGTTGATACTTCAGCAAGATAAAGATTGAAGATTCACGAAAATGGTTGTATAAATTTATAGCTGACGGTGCAAAATCTTGAAAAATTTCAGAAATACCAGTTTTTGGAAATAAATACTCGTTTCGTTGAGCTGGAGGTGTGTCGAGAATGCAAGATAGTTGTTTCGGTCATGGACGCATCGAGATTCGTGCTTTTGGTTTTTGCAAGCTTTAAGCAACGTTAGACTCGCGACGGTAAAGGCACACGGAACGGAAATTTATTGCGGCTTAAAAACTTCAGCTTCCTTCGGAAATCCTGATAAATGCGCGCGAAGGAGCAACGCTCGTGTACGAATGTATGTACGTTAAACTCGGCCCTGGCAAGCCGGTTGCTCGCAAAGAGCCGGGACGAAGGCGAAGTGTCTCTAGGCCGAAAAGCAAACTACGACAAAAATGAAATACAGCCACGGACAAACAAACGTCTCCAGTAGGGCGGTTCCACTCGACAGTCTCTTTGAATAAATTTCCCGGATTTCTTGCTCGATTCGTTTCCCCTGACATCTTGATCGGTACGTTCTTACACTTGCTACAAGAACCTTACTGAAATATTTCCCTGTTCGCGAGCGATACAATTATTTTCTGGACATCGAAGGCCACAAAATATCGTTTCATACTGATACGTTTTTCGATTACTTCTTAATTAAGATGGACATAGATACAGTTACGATTGTACTATGGGTATGAAGATTAAAGTATAATATGTACTGTGCTATAACTCAGAAGTTGTAGCAATTGTGTTCTATAGATATATCTTTAAAAATAAGACTGAACGAGTACAGGAAGGTGGTATGCAGAATATGGACTTTGACAAGATATTTCAAGATGATGGAGATGCGAGATGTATTACCTCTTTAAGATGTATTTATTCATTTCCACATAATATTTATCACTGAATTATAATTTGTGTAGTTGTTCAACAAGTTTCAAAACACCTATTAAATAAATTGGTAAGCTACTCATTGCAAAAATATTTCAAATGTCCAAGTTGCCAAATGTGGAAATCAGCAAGCTTCGAAGCAAGGAGAAATTGGTGAGAAAAATTGCGGGAGCGAATCGGGGAAAATAAGCGAAGGTAATATGCAGGTGCGAGAGGGTCCAGCGAGGTTTTTCTAAGGGACGAAGGAAGACGGAAAGAGAGAAGGGAAGGGAGAATGGAAGAGGAAGAGGAAAGGGGATGGGGTTGAGCACGGAGCGGTTATTATCTATCGCTCTCGTTACCACAGGTTGCTCGTAAACCGGCCGCATCAAGAGGGTGGGGCGTTTGGGTTGGAGAGCAGAAGCATAGGTAGGTAGATACCGGTACTCATATCGTTGTCGTCGTTCCCGTACCCTCGGTACCACTACGGGTTAAACCCCACTCTCGCTATTTTCATCAGATACCCCTGCAGGATATCGCGCGAATGGACGGCTGCGTCGAGGGGGCACTTGAAAAATCTCGACTTACGAGTGGCCTTTCCCTTCCTTTCCTTCCAACGATTCACATCGATGCCGATTACCTACCTTCCTCTTTTTTTTCCCTCCACCTCTTTTACTCGAGGGGATCTTTGTTTGAACGAGATGCTATCTTGCCCCCTTTCTTTTCGCTCGAGAATCGAACAAGTCAAATCACTTTATCGTTCAATAAGATGCTTTAGTATTTTAACACCTTGCATTCGGGAATTAAATGGACTGCTACCTATAATCTTCGCAGAGATATAGCGAAGTCGTAAGTCTCACGAAATGCGATAAATACGAATTTAGGAGGAGACATTTCTCGAAGAAAAGGTTTCCTGTGGTCAATGTATCTCCATTTGATGCGTTGAAAGGAAACGCAGTTGACCCTATGAGTTTAGGGTTCAGAGTCGAAAATTATATCTTGGCAGTAATCGACATATGATTAGTAGAAGAGCAACATTATAGAAGACATTATCTTTCTATGTGAAAATACACATTTTGAAAATATAAACTAATATTGTTCACTCGCTGCAAGGCGAGTCCTGCAAAATTGCTAAAAGTAGTTTGGCTCTGATTGCATAGCGAAAAAGCGACAAATGTATTCCGTACGTTGCAAGTAGTTTTGTCTTTATGGTACAATTGTTGATAGCAGTCACATTCTAAATTACAAGAGCTCAGCTCGGTGCACTGTGTTACATGAACTCTACATCAGTTTTCCAGCGCCGTTGAACGAATTCGCGTTAAACGCGGAAACAGGTTATCGAACGACCGTAAAAGAAAAATCGAAGAAGGCAAATGGATCGCGAACACGTCGCCGTGAAATTTCAATCCGCAGTCTAAGCGAAAGAAACAGGATACGATGATCGATATTTCAGGTCGAAAGGATAGAAAGAGAGGAGGAGAATTAGCGATCGAGAAAAAGAGGCGCGAGACGGAGGGGTAGAAGGAGAAAATTCGCAGAAGCATCGGATTGAGATCGAGCCGCAAGTTTTTTATCGGGTCGACGTTGCACGAGCGCGAATTGCGCGTAACCCCCGCGGGGCAACAGCACGCCCGTCGCGACAGGGGGCAGCACCGACACCATACCGGACCGATACTGCGTGGTGTGTAGTTGCTGCGAGCAGCCGCTGCACCAGGAACTCATAAATCTCCGGGGATATAGATGGCTCTAGTGTCGCGTGAGGTTGCAAGCTACCCCATGCAGGGTGCCATGGAACGCCCTCCCACCCCTACTCTATCCCCCATACCCAACCCACTTTTGCCCCCCCGCCCCTCTTTCGCGCCATCTCTCTTCGTCGCTGAATCCTTCTCGCTTCCGCTTCGAGTCCCGGTGTCTCTTCCTCTCGAGTCGACTCCCATCGGTCTTTCTTCCTTCTTGAATGCGTCGAATTACCGGAATCCCACCTTCCTAACCAACGGTGGTCTCTTCTAGGCGAGTTCCTGACACCGTGCCGCTCTCCAAAGCCTCACGATATTTCACCCTGGACCGACTAGTTTTACTTGAAACACGCAACGGCGAGCGTGTTATCTCGTCTATCCATCGAACTCGATGGCCGATCGTGATACGGCTGTATGAATAATCGGGGCTTTGTGGAAAATTCCAAGAAATTTATTTAATATTGTCTACAACGAATGGCGATATAACGTGCTGCTATCCGACGCGTGCATGCACGAGCGTGGTTAGATTTTGACCATAGTTGGATTCTATAAGTTTAACCGAAGAATTTGGGAATTCGAAAAAACAATAATAAAAGGAATTTGAGAAGCTCGGAAAGTTGACAATTTACATATTTGAAAATTTAGAAATGTAGAGATTCAGAAAGTAGAAAAAATTTGAGGTCTAAGAAATAAAGTTTAACTTTGAATCGTGCGATGATGGATTCACAACTGAGTTATTTTATTACCTAGCTATTTCGGGTATGCGGAAAAATGACCAAGGTTCAAACAGTTATAAAACTTAACTGTTCCTTTATAGCGCACCTTCCTATTCACACAAGCTAGCAAAATTGCCGCGAACCTAGAACTATTCACACCAGCGCGGAAACATTGTTAAGAAGCATCAACGGTGTGACATAGTACACGCTGCGGCGGAGGCTGGTTCCCGCGATGCTATCAATAATCATAGCATAGAGAGGTTGAACACGGTTCCGTGTATCGCATAATTGAATCGTCCATTGAAGAACGAGGAAAAGCATCGTATTTGATCATGGAGACAATTGACGACGAGAGGGAACATCAGGAAAGAGGAAATAAGAAGGGTCCGTGGCTGGCGTGCCCCCGCAGTGTTTACATCGCCGACACGGGGCAACATTTCCAAGCGTTCCCGGGCGAAATATGACCGTATCGCCTCGTGCCGGAGAGTGATATCGCCGGGTAATATATCGTTTCGTATATTTTATAGCGACACGTACTCGCCCTTATAGTGGGTGTACCTGGCTGTGCAGATATCTTGCTTCGAAGCGATGGGATCCCACGATATATCGAACGGCTGTGCTGATATCCTTAATGCCAAAAGTAAAGCAGGCTTCTTCTGTTCAAACAGTCATAGGCCTAGGCAGGGGGACACGAAAAAATATTCTTTTATCTCGCCAACTTCCTAAACCGACAGGGCAGAAGTCAAACCACGTTTATGTAAGACGGCGTATTGACGATAGGTTCTTGTAAGCAATTTTAAATAAATTGCCTTCATACTTTGGTTCTACAATGTTTGAAACTGCACAAGAAATTAACGAAGATAAAATTTATTCTGGCAACAACCTACATCAATCAAAAATATAATGAAGAAATATTTTAAGCACGCTCTCTTTTCAATCTTTTAACACTAACTGTCCTATAACACATACTTTGAAGTAAAAAATAAAGTAGAAGAATTAACAAGCAAACTTTATGAAGATCAACACAGGTTCCAAGAGAAACATCTTCAAAAATGTTGTCATTTAAAATAAATTTCTATAAGTACCTATCAACAAGAATCTCAACATTACTTTTTACACTGAAAAATCGTGTTATATCTTTTCTCACAAAACGATTGTTCAAAGGGTGTTGAAGAATGTACTAATAAGAGCGACTATATTCGAACGCCGAGGAAAATTACAGGAACTAAAGCGTAAGATCGGAGTGAAATTTTCAAGCAACGAGTACAGCCACCTCAGCGGCTCCAGGATGTGCCCGGAGAAATGTGCGGGAATAAGCCAACAGCGCGAAAGAGCGCCCTGCGGAGCCAGAACTGCATGTTGGTACGGCTCCAGTGTAGGAGTAAAACGAGTATATAGGTCTGAGAGGAAAGAAGAGCGGATGATAGAGAAAAGAGAGAAAGAGACAGGGGGTCCAGGGGCCAGAAAGCCAGAAACCGAGCGAGCCAGCCAGTCGGACCATCCAGCCAGCCGAGCCAGAGAAAGGAGAGAGGACGACGCCGATGATGAATCACCCACCGGGAGTGAGCATAAGAGTAAGAGAAAGAGAGAGGAGAGCAATAAGAGGGCGCGCTACGCAAAAAAGGTTCCACGCTGGAACGCGTTAGACCGAGTCGCTAACTGACTTATCTACACATCAGGATATCAAGATCCAGTGCCTCGATATGCTGGTGTAATGAGTCCTGCCGTGTATTTCGATAGCACTCGGGTACAACGCAGGTCTATCCGGATGATGACGAATGTGGAGTCTCTTCACGGTCGCCTTCGATTTCGGGAAATCAAATATGTCAGGTATGATCGAGTGCATCGGATGGATAGAGCGTTATTCATTACCAAATGGTTTGTCTCGTCATTAGGTGGTTTGTGCTACTACACAGCAAGTTACTTCATGGAGTACATGAGTTGCAGTTACAGTAGGTTCTCATAGAAGTACAGTAAGTTCTTCATTATCAAATGGTTTGTCTCGTCATTAGGTGGTTTGTGCTCCTATACAGCAAGTTACTTCATAGAGTACATGAGTTGCAGTTAAGTACAGTAGGTTCTCATCAGGTAGCCCACATGTAAGTATTCTTGAAGACGTTTAAAAGCCTTGAAAGTAATAATTTTTTCTAACAGAAGAGCGATCGTCCGACCTCGAATGGAATCCAAAGATCATTTGGTCGAAGAATCTCTTGCAGAAAAGGAGGTGTTTGGCTAGGCAGAAGAGACTCGCAGGGGTCGAACGGTGGCCGTCGCCGAGGAAATTGGGTTCGTCTCGCGAAAGCAGAGCCGGGGGAAAACGAGGAAGCGAAAGAAAGGAAGCAGTTCCAGTATCATCAAAGACCACGTGGATCGCTTGGCTGTGGACGTGTGCACACCGATACGATTTTATATAGAAGTTGCGTTCGCTTGGTCACGGGTAATGGTTTTACGAGCGTCAAGGGTGATATAAAGAAAATGAAAAACACACCGGCGTTGCTGGCAACATGCGCGGGATATAACTACGTTGCCTGCCGGTCCCTTGCTTTCTGTCGTCCGCTTCTTCTTCTCCTTAAGTTTAGACGCTCGAGGGAGGGCGGGGGAGACGATAGCCTAATATCGGCCACCTCAAAATTCCAACCCCTCGAGTAACCAGCCTGGAATTCAACTCCCCGAGGAGTGCGTCACAATTAGTTCTCATATTTTGCCACCATCCTCCGGTACACACCGGCGAGCAAACTTTTTTCGCGCTACTTCGCGCCAACATGATTTATGCGGCCAAGAAGCGTAAACTTTCGGCCGGAAACTTTTATTCCATTGTCCGTTTTTAGTTGAAAACGAATAATTTACCGCGGGAACGGCAGGCTGATGCGAGAATAATCTCTCATGGGATCGAGGGGGACCTGTAACCGAGTCCCGGTTTAACCCTCCCGTAATTCGAAGGATCCGCAACTTTCTCAGACGTTATAATAACGAAGGGAGAACAGCGAAAGTGAAGTACTTCAGAGTAACACCCTCTCGTTTCTTTTTAATGTATCGTGGAACGAATTATACTTATTTAACTGCTTGTACACAAACAGGTACACTCCAACTTTCCTTCCGATAAGAATAAGCTGTATGGAAGACTTTTCTCATCCCTTTTTTTTCAGAAAGCTATGAAGAATGCAGAAAGGAACTAAATAAGACTGTGGACAGTCTATAGATATCCTAAGGAAAATATTGGAAGATTCTTTTAATTTGAAAACTATACACCGAGCCGAACGAAAGACTTGTCTGCATTGTGTAGAAAATGCAGCAAACGGATAAAAGTGCTCCCCAGGTTTTTTCAAACTTCTTAAGCAACGTGCATCCTCGCGGAAAGTTGAGGTGTCCCGTCGAGTGTATCGCAATTAGCCAGCGTCTTCATTCTCTTGGCCGCGTCTTCGTAAAGTTCTTTGGCTTTCTACCGCGATTCACCGGCATAAGAAAGCTTGCTGGAACTTTAGCTACACTTCAGGACGGTTATTTTGGTATGACTGTGTGTAAACTGGTGACGAGCCTGTGAATGTAGGGGAAGCTGATGCACTCGAGGGTTCCATCTCGATACAATGAACGCATTACACGAGGAATCTTTGTAAGCCGAAGACGCGATGGAGGCTAACGTTAGCTGTAAGTCGCGAATGGAACATCTGTCGGAGCTATAAAATGTTTCGAACTGCTTCGTTCATTTTTATTGCGAGAATTGTGATTGTAGTCCCCTGTCGATCCTGGTTTATTATAGCCGAATATGCTTAGAAGTTACTGTGGAAGCTTGAGAAACATCTTTCATCGCAGATGTGTGCGAATCAGTATCAAATAAATAGGATTTTTAGAAAAATATTGTATAGACAGTTGTGTGGACACAATTGTATTTCGGTACACAGATACTGCAAAAACACATAGTAATAAATAGCAAGATGAAAATAGCTTCATCTATATATTACTAGTATATTTTTGTAATAAATCATTGGACATATGTGTTAGTTTCAGGAAATGTTTGTTTTCCGATATATTGTGGAAGTGTCGATTTGGAAATTTTCGGTATGGAAACTTGTTGCAATTTTCTATTTTGTCCGACATTTTTATCGGCTTTTTAGAAATTTGATATATGGTATGGTATATCTGTGTATGTACACACTACCTATAATAGCTTATGAGTGTCTCGAGTAACTTCAGCTTACTCCTGGCATGTTAATAGAAAACAATGCTGTATTACTACCAACGAACCGTGAATGAATAGTATTGCAGCGTCCCATTCTTATCAATGACAATTGAATACGACTATTAATAGTGATAAATTATTTACATTATTGCATCTCTGTCATACATAAACTTTTCCGTAGATATATGAATCAGTTAAACTGTCAGATAAAACGCAGAAATTCACCTGTGACAAGCATTTTATTGTAATTATCGCTAGATTCATTAATAGTCACGCCACAAGAAACATAGATATAACGGAGTAAAAAGTTTCGATAGATCTATCCGATAGTACCTGAAATACATTCTTGGCACAACGAGGAGTTCATTGGTAGCAGAAAATATTTGCCGTAACCAAGCAATCGTCAAGGTGTGAACTACAAAAATGACGAAAGTTCCTCGCGACCCGTATAAAGACATTAATCTCGTCCGGCGATAAAGCAAAGCGAACAATGATAAATTCCGGGCAGGATATTTATTACGCGCGTGTGAGCGAGCGAGCGCGCGCGCGAGCCAGAAAGAGAGACAGCGCGAGCACGATCGCGCGTGGTCAAGGAACATTTAGCTCGTACCACTTTATTTCAACGCGATCTTGCTCCCGGGTGGTCTGTATAAATAAGCAGCCGTCCGAAACTGGAAACGAGCGACGCCGAGCGAATCGACCGACCGATTCCTATTCGACTGATTTTACGCGATTCTTTTAATTAAGTCCCGCGTGTTATTTGTCCCCGGAACAGGATATGAAGCGAGTGTGGTCACCGGAATTGATGGACAACCTCGTACGCGATCATTCTTGCCGCGTTAAACGAACCGTGTAATCGCGCACACGAGACACGTAGCAGAAATCCAACGCGCGCACACCGCTCGGTGCTTTTTCAGCCGCGACGAAGAAGGCGTAAAACTGCTCGTGAAACGTTTGTCGCGGCTCTTTTACCGCGCGACAAGTCGTGAAACACTTTAACACTACAAGTACCAGTCTTCGATGCGTACAAACAACGTGGGAAGACAAATAAAACCTACAAAAGTTTCTAACGAGATTCTTCGAAGCTAAGTCCTACAATCCTGAAATTCTTTCGTACTATTTGATGATTAATTCGAATACTAGAAATTGCATGGACCGCTTAAAATTTCATATTTTGCACGATAAAGAAAGTATTCGTTCGCGCATAAGATAGCGATTTAAAGACAACAGAAGGGATCGTTTGAATTTACATCGCCGCAAAGTCCGGTAATGCATTCGGAGTGTGAGGCGCATGAACAAGCATAAACAAAAGCTTTTTCGAGCGTCGTGATAGCTTAATAACCGCGAGCGTTGATCCTCCAGTCCGAAGGAAGCCGCGAATTTCGCAAAACCTGGTTTTGTACAAGCGGTATTAGCATTTAAAAGTGAACAGCGCCCCGTCTGCCGGCGCCATTGGTCCACATTTACACAACAATGAGGGGCCGCGCTCTAAAAACTCCCAGAATCCCCTTGGCTACGAAGCGAACGGGGAAAGAGCGGCAGAGACGACCGATGAAAAAGAAGAGAAACGGAGAATCGTAACGCCATCTCGATCTTTTCTTTACTCTCTCCCTTCCTCCTCGACTCCCGCGTGTCTCGCCCTGTCTTTCTGGACCCCTACCACTTCAGATTTGAGGTTAGGGTAGTGTGGGTCGCAGAACGGGACAACAGGCCTGACTAGAGAACCTCTCGCAACACAAAACCTAAGGCTTCCATAGCCTTTTTTTTCCCCCGTTCGTTTTTCTTTTCTTTTCGGGTCTTGGCTAGCCACAGATTGAGAGGGAGAAGGAGAAAACTCTTTGCTTCGTCTGGCTGGATATTTCTAACACACGATACAACGCCACACCGCCCTGCTCTCTGAGCTACAACGTGATGGCTGTGTGCTGCGACGTTGCCAAATTATCTTACGTAACTACGAATTTTTGTATATAGCCGCCGTCGACATTGTACAGACGATTTTTTTCGCCAGCTAATATGTACTCTGAAATTATATAAAGAACTTTGCGCGCAGAAACCGCAAATTCTGGTGTATCGTAGCGTAGGAGAAACTGAGCAAAATGGTTCGCGTTTGGGGAGTTCCCCGTTCGAGGGAATCCGCGCTCAAATTTTCAAATTTATAAGTTTATTTTTCTACTTCCGAAAGGACTTTTGATGCCAGAGGTTCTACTGTAGATTATCGATACAGTATTGGTTCGACTGAACCGGTTGGAACGGGACAGGAAGACAAATTTCCGCGAGCAGGGAGTAAACAACGCGTTGGGTGCAGCCGAATATACGTCACCAGGATCTATGACTCGAATGAAAAATACAATCTGCAAAATCACTCGGTCGCTAGTCCAAAAACATGACGGAACAGAGAGGCGAGAACGTTTCGAAACGCGCACTACCACGTGTCCCTCAAAATCCAATTATTCTCGCGGCGGGCAACAGATAAATCTACCGGACGCCTTGAATTTACCCAGAAATCATCAAGATGCACCGATACGATGCTCCCGGTCGTTCGCGCGAGAATTTACGACAGAAAGTAGGCGCGTGTAACGAAAGCGAAGATAATAAGCAAAGAATAAGAGAGAGAGACGGAGTCGAAGGCAATCGTTCGAGGCCCTTCGGCTACGATGATTCGTCGTGGAGAGATAAGAGAGCAAAGAAGGCTTCGATAAATGAAGTACGGCATTAAGACGTAGCGAACTACGGGGGCGCGATCTGCCGGGCGATCGGGCAACTCGTAAGTCTCCCCACTCCGGGCAACCACCCTCTGGGCTGGGAATCCCCCTTCTCACACTACCGCTGGCCGGCGTGCAAGCGGATGTCCCGGACGAGTCGGATCGCACGGGCGTAGACTTTACGAGAGTTCAAGTGGTATCAGCTAATAATGACGGTCGTAAACGTCGCGATAGAATCAACAACGAAGAGTTATTGCCAGCCAGTTACGTGGCAACGAAAGGCGTAAAATGGTAATGAAGTGTAATCAAAACAAATCATAAAACAGCGGACAGCAGCCCGCGCGTCTACTCTTCTCGTAAGACACGGAGAAACACGTTCCGCTTCGGAACTCGTACGCACCTGCTGCACTTACGAATGTGTCTATAATTATGCCAGCCAAAGAATCCTGTATGCAATGTCCACAGAAATTGATAACGATTGCGTACAAGACCAGGCGTTGTATCGCCACGCGATAAACACGTAATCGAGCGTTATTGCTAGACACCGCGAGTCGGATCGCCGTGCGTTCTATGCGAACACGTTGCATACCGACGCATTTCATTGCAACTTTGCATTCTTACGCGTTGCGTTATTGCCACGCGTTATGTACGTGTTAGACCGCCATGCGTTCTATACGAACGTATTAGATGGTCACGCGTTGTGTACTAACATGTTAGACCATCGTGCGTTGCACAGTAACTCGAAGGGTAATAATATAACGATGCGATATATCGTCGCGTTGACATATATCCTCTGAACGCTTACGTATGATGAAAAGTACTCTTCTCGCCCCTGTGCAATTTCGTTAGACCTTTTCCCTAGGCGCGCATAGCGCTACGTGATAGACTAAATCAGTATCGTTGCAAGAATTGTTCTGCCTTCCCATTCCCGTTCTGAATCGTATAACGAAACTCTACTGTGTCGTAACGACGCGAGACTGGTATTTATGTAAAAAGGTAGGAGATTAAATCGAGTAAAAGTTGGAAAGAAAGTGAAGCGTTCCGGGCAGCGTTGAAATTTTTCTAGGACGTTCACGTGGGAGGTAGGTCAGGGTCTGATTGCAGGAAGGAAGCAGTTAGGCCCGGTTAAAGTCGTTAAGCCAAGTTTACGAGGTGTTACCGGGAGCGTAACCTGTAAATCTCAAAGGCGGTGGAGAGAGCGAGCGAGCGAGCGAGCGAACGCGTGCCAGTGGCCGCCCTTGGAAAGGCCGCGGAAGGGGTAATGGATATAACTGGGGTGTAAGAACCGAGGTAAGACTGCTCGAGCGCTATAAACGCTTTTATGGATCGTAAAATGTCTTCCTCTACAGCCAATAAAGATCCCCGACCTACCGTTTGACGAGCAAGCGGTCGTAGAATATACGAGCAGGAAAGGACAAGGGGGCGAGCGAGAGGGAAAGACGACGAAACGAAGACAAAAAGATCATGCGTCAATCTGTCGGAATCGCGCTTTACTGCCCAATAAAATCAAACGCAGCCCGTTACTTTATTTCGTGTTCATGAGGCAGCGATAGTCGCCGCGACTTTATTGGTTTATTGACGAATAGCCGAGAGAAAACGCGAGCGCCACTCGCGAAAGTGGATGCGAAAGAGAAACACGGATAAGCCGTGAGACGGTGTTCGTACGGACGACGAAGCCCCACGATGAGAACCAGAAACACCACTGTAAGTTACTGTACGACCATGTCGATAAAAACAAACCATAAAACGCATTACCGGCGATCATTGGACTACCGTAGAATGGGCGGTAAGTAGGAGCGAGTTCTGTAAATTAAAGCGAGTACCGAGCGAGGCGTCGGTAAGGCAGAGCAGCTGCTATATCGGCCAACAACGAGTCGTTAGGTGCTGCCATCTACGTCGGAAACGGCCAATTAACGAAAAAATAGTGCCGCGCGTAGTGCTACAATTTTCCTCGTTACTTCCACCACCTTTCTTCCTTCGCCTCGAACATTTTCGCCGCTTTATCGAGATAAAAAAAAAACGATAAGAGAGATTTTTTTCGGGATAAGATTATTTTGCGGCGACGAAAGACGGCCAAAAGTGACGAGCCAATACGGCGAAATAGTCGGCTCTGATCGTCCCCGCCTTAACCACGCCCTCGAAAGCCGGGGGTGAGGCGGCCATAATTAAGCTCGACGTCGTTAAAGCCACTAGATGGCATCGCAATACCATGTACCAAATATCAACTCCTGTAAAGTCACTCGCATTCCTTTCTAACCCACGTTTACTGCCCAGACTCTAGTTGCCGACTTCCTTATTGCACGATTACATGCGAACGGAAAACAACGGCACCGTTTCCATTGTAAATTAACAAAAATTCGACGATCTTCGCGATCGAACCGTCCGCGTTAAGAGCAATAAATAATTCGCGAATCGAAACGGAATCTCCGAGTCAGAGATATCCTTTAAATATTTCTAGCTTTTAGACTGGTACCGGGACACGCACGATTTATCGCCTACACGGACGAACTCTTTCCTATAAAAGTAGATCGCCGGAATTCTTCTAAATTGCTTTTTCTTGTTCACTGTCAAAATTTATCTGCGCGTATATCTGCGTCACGGCATCGGGAGACGGTCCGCGAGAGAAGCTCTCTCCTTCGTTCTTTATTTAGGCGTCGGAAAAAAAGGTGACGTATGGAAGCACGCCGCTAGAGGTCCGTCAAATTCTTGGGTCGTGACTACCCACGATAGCGGGGGCTGATCTTTTCTTAATTGGATACTGTCTTCCTCTCTCTTTCTATGCGTGTGTTCACGTATGCATAGTAGAATGGGACTACAACCTCAAACTGACGAATTCTTGTCTACCTTCACTTTCGCTAGAGATAGGCAAAAGTTTCCATCCGTAAACAGTGATGTTATAGCGAGACTGTATTTTGTATTGAGAAATAAGTGATGATGAACCACCAAGTTTTGAAAGTTTTTGGTTTTTTTCCGAATAGATTTAATCTGCATAAAATGCAAGGCTTTGCTCTTCAAACTCCTGAATCACTTTGTATCCTTTCTTACCTCTTCAAATTTTAGGTCCTACGTAAACATTTACTTCATTTAAACCCTCATCGTACCATTTTGAACCCTCTTCAACACAGAATTCTTTAAGGAATTTATAATATATCCACATATGTGATCTTCCATCCACATATGTCATCGAAGAATTTAAAACTAAACGGCCACATATGCTTCCATAAAGCATAAATTTAATTTTGTCACTCACTAAACATATTCTGTCGCCCACGTGACGAAACAAGATGAAGTAATCAGTGGTTCGAGGCACGTCTGCTCGTTGGAGACACACGAAACAGTTGTGGCTCTATTTAACGTGTACAACGATGACAAAAACGGTCGACGCCAACGATTAAATGTAAATTCGTCGACGACAAAAGAAGGAGAAAAAACAGCCGTGAAATATGTATATCTCATTATATTATCGAAGCGTGGCACGGTTGCGAATTTAATGCGGTTCCGCTATCAATGCACGATTTAATGAGTGGCCGAAACAATGCAACAGAAACTCACGGCCGCGCTGCTGTGTGCGTGCAAGTGGGCAAATAAATAACGTCGTAAATATGTAATTAATACGGTAATATAACTCAAATCGCAATTTATTATTACGCTAATCGATTTCGCGTCCCGATACAACAACGTTGCTACCACCGGGCGCCACAATTCGAGCGTAACGCGATTATAGTTCCTGGCAGTGTTCCATCCAACGACTAACGATCTACTTTACGTCGTAAAAAAGTGCCCGGCCGCACTACCGACCGATGAGGAACGCGGACGATAAAGAAAGACGCGAGATTATCATTGCCACGGAAGAAAAACAACCGCGGAAAAAACTGATTATTTCCGCTTTCCCATGAACGAGTTACCGTTTTCTTCAGATAACGATGAATCGACTGGTCTACGGTTTTCAAGTCCGTCGCTTCGAGACTAACCACGTCTAACCAAAATCTTTCTTTCTCTAAATTGACCAGAAACATTTGAACTACTCGAGGATCTGAATGTCATGAAGTACTTCCCGTCTAACTTTAGCCAAACCGAGTCCAAATATCGGTGCATTCCAAAATGTCAACTTCAATGATCGAATTAACACGTGGGATAACTAGCGTTTCTGTACGAAAAAATAACGAGCGGGTAATTTTCGAGTCGGGTGTACTCGCTGTTCTTGAAATTCTCTTCCACGAAAATTCTGATGCGGGTCGCAGCTCATAATGCATTCACGATGCATGACACCACGACATTTGCAAGTCTGAAATGGTAACCTATTTCGAGGCCAGCAAAATGACACGGTCGAGAACTGAAATTCGTACGGGTTGGCGAAAACGCGAATGTTCGATGCAACGACAACCACCGAAACGGTGTTTCGTTCCTTTTCAGCACATGTAGGAAGGCGAAACGAACGAGACCATCGATTAAACATCTCACACTGGGAGCCATGGATCGCGCTCGTTTGAAATCGGTTCTCGGCAGGGCACACAGCCTACAATTACGATGCAGTTCGTGGAGTTAATTGGCGAATTCCTTCGCTCGGTGAGATACTGCTTGCGTACGAACAAAAGGAACTTTATAAACTTTTCCGTTTATCTGGCAGAGATATGATTAGGAACGACCGCGAATTATCGCGCCAATTCCTCTTCCCCGCGGCTGCCGCAATCGCGCGCGACTGATAATGAGATTTCGGGACGAGACTGTTGGAGAACTGCTTTATAAACTGTCTAATTAAACTGTCAAATAATAATAAATTACACCGCTGGAATTAACTACTCGGAACATTTTTTCAAACTACATCGCATAACGCGTGATTGCATAATCGTGGAGATGATACACAAAATAAAACTCTGCTGACAGAAAAATTCTGAAATAAAATACGGATAGGAATAATAACGTGATAAAAAATTCAAACGTGGTATATATATTGTTTAATAGAATAAAGTAAGGTGCAGGTGAAGCAGAATAAAGGGTAACGTAGAACAAAACACTCAAACGCATAAATTAGCAAATGTGTGATAAAAGCTTGTTGCGTATGTAAAACTAATGATCAAATAAAACAATAAAATACCAACTACTGTCAGTTTTTAATACAACTCGAAGATGAAAATATAACTAATAAATAAATTAGAGAGTATTTAGTACTATCGGTTTTAATAGATTTTAACCAAGTTACAAAAGCGTTGAAAGAGAGAATTCAGGAGAGGAAAGTGAAAATAAGAGAAGGTAAAAGAGAAACACGAAGGATAACGACGACTCAAAACGAAAGCGGCACGTTGTCTGGTTGTCGCCCTGATCGGTACAAAGCGTCCGCGGACGACATTTCCCGGGAATCTTTTTTTCTACCCAAACATGGAAAGAGTCATAAAAGCCAGAACCGGCAACAGAGACTTTCGTGAAAGCGCAGAAAAAGCGAGGACCTTTTTTTACAGCCGATATTGCCTCCGAACCGAGAAGCAATTCGAAGGGTCGTTCGTTTTCTGGGAACGAATGGTCGCTCCCTGGACTAAAATACAAATTATACCGAAGGATCTTCGAGGCAGATAGCGTACTGAAATTGGCACCGTTTTTGGTTGTATTTGTCTCTTTTTTTTCTTCCTTTTACCTGACTCGAAACTTTCTACTTTCTTTTTCTGCACCCCCGTTTAGGAGGAACGACAGGCAGTTTTCACTTTTGCCTCTCGAGTGGCGAAAAAAAAAAATGCAACGCAGGAAAGTTTTAAATATTCTAGCTTCCTTCTTCTTGGCATCGGGCGATAATTTAAGGAACGTGAACGGAATGAACAGGGTGAATCGAGAAAATTGCAGACGCTTCATTAACGTTCGCGGATATCCTGGAATGTGGAAAAATATGAAAATCACGACGGGGCAACATTTCAACGGGGGCTCGTTGCCGCGGCAACCCCTCGAGATGCAGCTTGAACGCGAGTTAAATGCACGCAAACAGAATAACTTAGGAAATTATGAAGGCACACGCTCGCAGGTGGTTTATCCTCATTAAGTGTACCGGCTAAACTTAATTTTAAAGGCCGCCACAGCTAAAAGCCAGCCTCCCATTCGTAATACTCTTTAGCCAAGCATTTTCTTCAGGATCCCGTAACTTTCGCCCGATGATATATTAAGCTTAATGCGCGCTCGAGACCTCGCGGAACCCGTTGTTCATCGTCCACGAAATCCATTAGCTTCGAGCCCCTTCAACCCCCTTTCTAAACTTTCGTTACAAAGAATTAAATCTCTACAGATTCTACAATTCCCGGACTAGGTTCATAATTTTCTACGATTAGCCAGACAAGGAATTCTAACATCTCGGTAAAGATGATTGATCTTCATGGAAAATGAGGGAGCAGACAAGATAGCTGAATCTTATCCTCGATATCTGGATGATGTACGTAACTAGAAAGACTTTAAGGCAAACGAGAGTAGTTTTAATGCTGTTCAAATTACTAGCTTCGGATAGAATATGATATTACGTAGAGGGGAGATAGAGTTGCGAGGTTAATAGATTTACCCTTCCGTTAGAGCTCCGTAAACATCTTTTTAATCCAGGGATAATTCAATCGCTCCGATAGTACACTTCAATTTTTCCCCATAAATTCTGTTTTTAATTACCGACTCGGCGGAAATAAAATAGCAATCTATTATCAGGGTCGATGACAGCGTATAAGCGTTCGAGTTGGCTAACAACAGCCATCTCATTACACTTAACCTTCGATATACCGCTCCAGATGCAGCTAGTACTCGCATTACGGACGATTAAATCTAAACCACATCCTTCCATATTAAAGCGTTTATCGGCGATCACACGACTACCTCTTTAGCCAAGTACGCGGGTCTCCGTTGATAGTTGGAAGGGGCGTTTTCGATCAGGCTGGAAATTGGCCGCTTAACAGGTTAAACGGCCCAAAGGGAAACCGTCGAAGAAGATGGAAGAGCAGAGACAAAGGGAAGGGAAGCAAGATAGGAAAGGTCGGGGGTAGGGATAAAAGGTAGAAAAGAAGCATCGGTATCGAAGTCACTCACCTTTAATATAGCTGTGTACATTGCGGTGCTAGCAGAGGGTGGTGTGGATTGGTGGTGGGGTGGTCAGGGGGGCTCCGGTGCAGGGCGTACCCCTAGTTGGCCCCCTCTGGTCCCCCACCGGCCGCTTGCTGCTGGTGCGCAGCCGCGGCCGCTGCTGCCGCTGCCTTCTGCGCCTGCGCCTGCTTCTCCTGTTCGTTCAGCTCCTTGATCGCCTGTAACTCCTTCTTCAGCTTCATCCGCCGATTCTGGAACCAGATCTTGATCTGCCGTTCCGTCAGGCAGAGAGAGTGTGCCATCTCGATCCGCCTCCGCCTGGTGAGGTAGTGGCTCGTGTGGAATTCCTTCTCGAGCTCGAGCGTCTGGTAGCGCGTGTAGGTCTGTCGGCCGCGCCTGCGCATTCCGTTCGCTCCTGTAACCAACAAAACCAACCAACGTTCACAAACGAGCTCTCCTTCTTTCTACGGATCGCCAATTGTCGTCTTTCGGGATCGCGTTCGCACGGATCATGCTTTTTCTTCGCGATCGCTCTCCTCCGGCTCTCTGCCGGACGGCTTCCGGAGAGATCGGATCCGATACCGGTATTGCGCGCGAACGATGCGCGGGTCTCTCAGGCTGCGGTTACGGCGCACACGTTCTTACATCGTCATGCTCGTGGGAATTTTGTCTCTTTATAATATGGTTGATATAATGCTAGATCGTCAGAACGTGTCCACTGTAAACGCAGCCTTGTGCGGATAGTCAGAAACGAACGTTGACGCGGTGATATTAACACTTTGTTATACATAGATATGTAGAGAGATATAACACTGTCATGTATAGATATGCAGATAAAATGAAAGTAATAATTATATTTTTTTACTGTATATCAATAACTTGCTAACTACAACTCCTGACAGAACTAGTTAGTTAAAATGTAATCAGTCGCCCACAGTGCTAACAAAATGCACTTCGTAACAGAATTAATTGCGATCGTTATGCAGTCACCTTATAATCTACCATCATTACTGAAAGACCATTCCACTGGTCTTACAAGTCGTAAACTTTTATAAACGTTAAGACTTGTAGCCGTCAATAAGACAGATACGAGTTTGAAGTAGTCGACCAAGAAATAAAAAATATTTGGAGAATAATATTCATTCGACTAGTTCCACCTGCCCACGTGTATTCATGGAAACATCTCTTTAACCGCATGAAGCGGATTTACAATCTCCGCGTTTAGCTTCCCAAAACAGCCAGCTTATCATCGAACACAATCTAGAAGGTTCGCGAAGTCTTTGTCCTATTAGAATTTCAAATAAACCACGATCTTTTAATCCGACCAACGCTCGAAAGACCAAACACCGTTCTCGTTGCATCGTACTCGGGTAGAAAAGATTCGTGGTCTTGGAGGAAGAACGCTCGAAAATCCCTGCAACTCTCTGGATAGCACCGCAAGAAAGGTGGATAACTCTTACGGTAGGAGTTCGGAAGAAAAGAAAAGAAGAGGATGCGTAAACGGTTCCAGATAGAGCGTGGCGAAGTTGCAGGCACCGAGCAAGAGAGTGTAGGACAGCAGGATAGGTAGTGTCGAACAGCCACTTGGGTACAGTACGGGTATAAACCCGTCTGTGGGGGGCGCAAGCTCACCTTATCGGCCGTTACTGCCTCGTAAAAAGCCCTTCCGTTTCACCTCAGCCAACGAGGCGGCGCACGGAGTCCAAAAGCAACCCCTCGGCGTCCGTGAGCAATCTGCCTTCTGCCTTTTGCTCGCTATACGCTTTATATATGTCGAACTGTAATACGTAAATGGCCGTAATACGATTTCTGCCGCTCGTCGACCCTTCCGCTTTTTCCGTCGGCCGACTCGTTCGTTCGGAACAATTAATTTCGGTTAAACGCCATCCGGACCACCCCCGTGCCGTCGCTTATTACGCGATAAACCGAGAAATTAATTTCGCTCGAAGGGTTTAATTGTTATGAATAATTAATCCGGGCACACTACGCTGGCTGAGAGGCAACTGACGCACCGATATCGAATCCCACGGTAAAATTAATAAGTCAGGGGTAGACTTTGAAATTTGATCGAAGAAATTGAAATCATGACCGTTGCAACGACGAATAGTCATTGTTTGAATTTGAGCCGATAAATGTTGATCGGAAATTTTTCGTTCCCAGACAGGAGCAAAAATTGTGGTTTTTTTAACATTTTTCTTTATCTGACGGTTCTTCTATGATAGCGTGCAACATCCATGCTCTATAGGCACTTTCACGGGCAGGCAGGAATCGAAACGGCGAGCAATAAACGCGTCATATTTACAATCGTATCCGCACCGATCTATTATCGAGGCAACAAAGTCACAGAGTCGCGCGGGCCACACCGTGCCCCGCACTCTGGACCATTTCCAGTTGGCCATTACACAATATCGCGTCGGTAGACGAACGACAACGCGACCAGGCAGAGTTCATATCGGCATCATGTATATTATCGCAACGTAATCAAGTGTCCCGGCGTTCGAGCTACCTCCACCAGCCTCGCTAGCCATCCCTCCGACCCCTCCCGTTCGGCTTTTCCTCCCTTCGCGCATCGCATCCCTTCTCCCGTCGCTACACGCAACATCCCCATGATTTTCATTTCAGTTTGTCAAGCAGGACGAGGAGAGGGGCACAGGACTTGAGAGTTATGGCGTACCGTTTATAAGGGTTATTTGTCACGCAGACCCCGTCGACCGGTGTCTTCCTTTTCCAGCCTGGAGCGTCCCTGCTATATCAGCAGCATCCCCTTGGCCCGCTACTGCTCCTCAGGCGCGATAGACTCGCTCGAACTTATAAATAAAACCGGGGCTTCAGCCAATTAAGCCGACCTCGTATGTCTCCGCCAAGTAGAAAATGCGACAACCCGCCCCCGCCCACACCTTCCTACGATCCTGCGTGCCCTCTTTTCTTTCCGTTCCACCATTGTTTCTTTAATTTCCTATCGAACTTCTTTTTTACCTTCTTTTCGTCTTCGTTGCAAAAACAGGGTTATATGTACGGGCCCTTGGAGAGTAGCGTTATTATTATATTCTCGATTGTGAAATATAAGAATCCTTAAAGTTTTCTGTCATCAACTCTCAATAAAAGAAAGTATTCACCACGATAATCCTTAAATCCAAAAATTTGACAAATGGTCATGTGACACATAAAGCCGTTATGTATCATGTAATGTAATTAATTACTTAGTTTACCGGCAGGAAATTAACGAGGTTTACACGAATTTTAGCCTGAAAATTGTGCCGTTTTTTATCCTGTACTGTAGAGTTTGTCGGATACGTCGGTTTTTTGGAACTTGCTGAACCATCGTACTTTCTCACCCCAGTTTAGCTGGGTCTCATGGGATATCGTGGTGGAACGACGTTAGAGGGGAAAATTCCAAGGCCGCTACGCTGCCGGAAAAGTAAGAAGAGGCGGATGGTGGCTGTTTAACCAAGGGGGTGGATCAATTTTATGCCGAGACCGTGAAACGTGTTTCATCCGGGGAACAAGAAAGATCTCGATAGATGTTGGTCTGGGGACAAAGGGAGATGATATAAAACAGGGATAGGCTCTTTTTAACGTCCGTGAAAATATTTCGATCTTTACTTATGTATTTCTTAAAAGAAAAAACTTGGTAGTCCAAGAGGAGAAGAAAATTTATTTGTTTGACTAGAGTGCTCGGTTCGATGAATCTCAGATTTGCATTTAACAAATTCATTATAAACTAAAACTTATGGAAAATTCAATTATAGCGAAGTTCGCTAAAAATAAGAATTAACTGGTCGTTTATAGGGAAACTGGCAACGTTAGACATTAATCTACTGCACATACGTATACTTAATTCGCATTAAGCAGTACTAATTAGACTTAATTTGAATCTCAACATCTTCAGTACTGTGGTTATATACGCAGTCGATTGCGATGATTGCATGAAATTAAAAGCGAAAACGCGAATTAGCATGGAAGGTTGCGAAGCTAATCCCGATATCCGGTGGGATCGGAAGGCTGGGAATCAGAAGGGAGTCCCTCGAATGGAAGGAACTGCTACGGGATGTAGTGGACCATAAACAGAGTGCGGTAGGGGTAGAGAAACTTTGGCTGTTGCCAACTCTAATAAGAACAACCAATACGTTGATTGCTGCCGGGGATTTGCCGATATAACTCTGCGTCGCGGGTTCACAAAACACGATGCCAAAGCCTCCCTCTCTCTCTACGGTCACCTTCTCCCCGTCCGTTTCGGCCCCGTTTCATCCCTCCCGCGGAGATCGCGCACGCCAAAACCGGATCATACCGCGAAGCCAATCAAATCAAAGTAAGTGAATTGGTTGGGAGCATGAAGGACCTTCGGTGAAATCCCCGGCTCGAAATATTTCCTAACCGTAGGCTCGCAACCCCCTGCCGGGGTTTCGAGGCTTTTACTTCGGAAGACGGTTACTGATGGCCGCATCAATCGGAAAGGAACCACCCCCCAGCGTTTCTTGTTACGTTGATTCAACCACCCCCAGCAAAGGGTCAATTTAAACGCGGCCAATTTAGCCTGCCAATTTAGCCGTCGCGAATTTATCTCCCTTACCGAACGAACGGTGATGCAATACCAATTACCCTGTTTGCTTACGCTCGACTCGAGCTGTGCTCTGATGTATCGATATCCGAACAGAGACGCGTGTACTGTCTTGGGGAATGTTTCGAATACGATGATCGGGGTTGTACGAGATACACCCTCCGTGGGCTTATTCCACCAACCCTTTCTGATGTACATAAAGGGTGCGCGTACATGATTTAGAAATCCATAGAGATTGTTTTGCGAGCCACTTCAATGTAAGCGTTAGACTAATCGAGAAATTGTTGCAGTTTGTATTTGATATATTGTGCTCGGTATATTTTAGAAATTTCATCAAAAGTAAATCACTTTTAGGAAACAGTAAACTGATCTGAATGGTGCTCTCAAATCTATCATAAAGTTAAAAGTGTGACAGACTTCTGGTGTTGATAACAAAAATTATTTTAGAGGACGCATAGCTGATTTAGTAAATACATATTGAACACGAAGTTTACACTATGAGAATCGCTGTGGACAACATATATGACGCACACGATGCGTCACTAACGCCAGAAGTATTAAATTACCACTTTACCCAGAAGTTGACTATATAAATCATGAACCTAATTAAGAGAGACTTTGTCGTTCAGTCTCCAACCGAAACACGAGCCCAATAGAAGGTCATCCGGCCATTCAGCTGGTCGGAGTGTACACTCGAGCGCAACGCGGACTTCCCTTAGATAAATACTTATAAGGAAAGTTGAGAATTGTATGACTCTCAAATTTTAGTAAACATGGTTGCAATTTTAAAAGGCTCTAAAAATGACCCAGTGGGTATGATTGAAAGGCTTGAAAGTCCCTAGAACTGGACGAGTGTAAGTTTCCCAAATTTAGTGTAGAGAAGGCAGATTTGCCGTAGACTGTACACGCGGCGTGGTAACCGAAGTTTTCGGTAGTTTCCGGTTGTGTGCGCCTATTCGAAACGTTCACGGCCACGGCGAACTCAGTTTGCGAGGCACGGGAGTCCCGGAGACACTCGGTATGAGAAACGCGTAGCTACGCAGCAAGATCGTAGCTCAACGTGGGGTACACCCTCCTCCAGCCTTGCCAAGGTAGGTAATCCTCTCGGGGGCGTGAGTTACTGCCTGGCGTCCCTCGCACTGTACTCTCTTCTGTCCCACCTTCTTCTACGTCCCATCGGCCTTTGCCTGCTGCTCTTCTCTCCCTTCGCCTCCCTTCTTTTCTTCTCTTGCCCGGCTCTCGCTCGTCACCCCGACCTTCGTTTTCTTTCCACCTCCCTCTCGCTATTCTTGCCACTCTCTTTTCCTCCATTAGGGGCTGTTGCCGGCGAGAAAGCTCCGGGAGAAAGTTGCACGAACGAGCCGCGACCAAAATGGAAGAAGAGGGTAAAAGCGTATGCCGAGCGCCACAGCTGGAGAGCATTAGTCAACCGTAATTAATAAGTTACGTACACGCTGCTAACGAACAGAGCCACGAGTTGTCTCCGTTTCAGCCGCGTCACCAACAAACCTCCGACGTCGTAAATACGCGACCGGCAAAACGGGGCTGCTTTTCGAGGGAAACAGCCGGAACGCGTAAACGACCCCCGTTACTGCTGCCGGATCCTACCGATCATCCACGCACTCTTCCAAGATTTGCACCGTGTTTAAACCGCATTTCTTTACGCCGAGGGAGGACCGTACTGGATAAAGGTAATGGAGACGATCTTCGAGATAAGCTGCAATTCAGGCACTGATATACGAGAGACACCTCGAAAGAACACCAATCAGAACACGTTGTTGCTTATCTTCCGAATGGTAATTGATGTTATTTCAAACCTGATAACTGATCGTAAATGCTGTGGCCCATTTAACACTGCACTTGAACATCATATCGATATTAACGCGTTTGCTTTATCGATGTACGTGATCAACGATGCTACACCGTTATTTGTAAAATACATATAATTAGGAGAATGTGCTGAGGTGGATTCGATACTGTTCGGGAGTGGCCGACAGCTTTGACCTTTTCAAGGATAACTATTTTAAGATAATTTTATACAACTTTATTTTACATACGTTATATAGAATATTAGTAATGTTCAAGAATTAATAATATGCAGAAAGACAGTGATATCTATCTGGACTTTGTTGCTAAATTTTGTATAAATCTACACCTATACTATAAAGTAGTAGTCCATTTTTCTTTGAAAGTCTACACTGACAACGTCAAAATTTTTATATTACACAAATTGCAAAAAGCTGTATATAAATTGCATCGACGACTGAAAAATATTTTTGAGAAGGCCATGAAGAAAGCAAGGGCATCGACATAATCGCGGCAGATTATTAAGGACCGTCCACCATGTTATTCAGTGCAGGCGTAATTTTCAGGAGTATGCAAAAATGGTGCCATCAAACGCCGTTCGCTTTCATTTCACCGGGATCTCAATGATCTTGGATCGATGTCTGCAACATGTTCACGCCCATCATTTCCAACAAGTTATTATGGCGATGGGTTTACCGATAGCGATGCTCATTTTATAGTGTCTCTTGCAAATTTTGAAGTAATTTGACCGTCGTACAATTTCCTATCGCTTTGGTACTTGTTCAAAACGACACTGCTATATTATTATTTTATATTCACGGTTTTTTCTGTATATCTTAATTATATCGACTGGTTCAGTGATCTTTGGAATCAAGATGTAAGGTTGGGTGATACTTGAAATTCAACTTTTGAAGTACTGCTTGTAGGCAACTGCTGTGGAAACTTCACTCAAATTTTATTTCACGATAATTTGGAGGGTGCTACTTGCTTATTGATATTGTGAATTAAGAATTCGTAGATTTCGCAGATGTTTAATAAATCTGATAGTCGAGTTTTTAGGTTACATATCAGAAATAATGAAGAGTAGGATTTGTTTGTAATAGTTAAGTTTCGACAGGGAACCTAAATCACTTGCAAAGTAAATTTTTATAAATATGAAGTGTTAAATAAAACTGCAAGTTCAATAAAGAAAATGACGTTGTTTCTCTTCAACAGTACAAGGTCCTAGCTTTTTATGTTCCTAAATTCCGAGGTCCCTAAATTTCTGTTCCTATAAACCCAACTTCTGAACCCATCCCCAAATTTTCAAATTCTCACAACTTTTTAGAGATCACTGATGGAGAGCAGTTTTCGTTGGTATATTTTCCCTAGGGAGGGCAGATTTGTTCTTGATAGAAGTAAAGCGTACGATGGCAGAAATGGTGGAACAAGGCCGCGTAATCACCGGGATAAGCAATACGGTCCGGCATTACGGGGATCTTTTAGCCAGGGTAAACTGCTTTGTTCGCGTACGGTCGTTGGCGTAGCGCGCGTGGGAGCAAAGTCGCCACCTTGCCCGTGGCGCGACACACCAGCCACGCTTATTCAAAAGTGGCTGCACGTAAAGCCGATATCTTATTCTCGAATGCTCCATTCGTTCTTCTTATGGTATATCCTGCTCGCTGCCGGCGACATTCTTGTCCGCGTCGCGTAACTTCTGCCGGCCTTCTTCCCCTTTTCGTATCCCGCACCGTTTCGCCTGATCGCGATTGCGCCGCGTAACGACGCTGAGTTTACCTCGATAGGCCAGAACGTACGCTCGAAACCGCGCGGAATAACGATCCCCTTTTATCCGTGGGAGCCACTCGCCGAGCCAACGTGCCCGGTTTAACGTTCGATAGTCTACCGATTTCGATTCCCGTTCGATCACCGCCGTTTCCCGTTCGTTGTTTCGCCGTGCGAAACGCCTCGATCCATTTCCGACCGAGGAGCCTTTCTTTCGTCGCTGATCGGCTACTTTATCGGCGCACTGATTACCAGCAGGAAGCCGAGCGGAGATTATTGCTGAATTAAGCGGTTGAATATCGTGTTTGCCCGGGGAAAAGATATTCGTCCGTATTTGGTACAGTAGGCTGTTGCCTATTCTGGATCGAGTGAAAGGAAACGAGATATTCATCCGGCTCAAATAAACATGCTTGGTCGCTACAACTGCGGGTTTTAAGGTTTCGAAGAGGTTTTTACGAGAGAGCTGTTGGGTCCTACAGTAATGATCTAATACATCGGGTACTCTACAAGTATCTGGATTACTGCACATTTCATTTATGTGTCACAACTTGTTGATCATAAATCATATTTTGCTCATAACTGCTTATGATTCATGATCAATGATCAGCTTCTGAAATGCAGTAGAACTCCACTGTTTATGCAAACCTGAATAAGCTGATTCATCTAAACAGAGCTTTCATCAGACTCGCTGGGAGTAACTGCATCCATTGATCAATCAATGCAATCGATCATATTAGCCTAAGTAAACTTCTCTAAGATTTCTGCTCAACAGTTCCAACTTGTTAACGGACCATTATGCAACACCGTCCTAACGATGTCTAAACAGTTCAACCCAAATTAAATGTAGAAAAAATATTTATAATCATAACAGAATAAAAAGTTATTATATATGCGTTTTCAGTGGCCAAAGAAGACTACATAAGGAATGACCTGATATTATATTCAGTCGTATAACAACGATCAACGCGTTGGGTACAAGAACGATTAACTCGACTGAAAATTAGTAGTCTGTCCGAATACACGCGAGGGAATGTTGACGAAATCACTCGAAGGTCGTCCGTAGCTCACGTCCTCGTTCGTCAATCAACGAGTCGCAAGACTAACTAACTATTCCATGGCACAAGAGAGACAGAGAAGAACACTGCTCATTTAAATGTACAGCATTATTTGCTGCGTCGCGTTGAATGATATCCAAAAGGTCGAGTGCGATTCCAGCTCGTGTCGCCACCGAATACTGATCCACAACGAGCTACCCTTGAAAATTCCAGCAATACTATCGCTATTCGTCGACTTCCTTCAATTTCTCAAAAAATGCTCAACAGATTCAACGTCGGTAGAACGCTCCAAGGATACTAACTCTGTATTAGAAATTCAAATTTTGATGAGGAAAATCCGCATAGACCTTTGCCTACGAAATACACAGTATTTCTATCTCTCCAGATCAACGTATTCTATGATTACAAATACGAAAAGATGTTAGTAAATGCTTTACTGCAAAACTGATAAGAACAACATAATTGTAAATGTAGTTGTAATGTAATTGTAATTTAATATTCGATTAGTTCATCAACAATATGAGTTTTGTGTTTATAAGGAAAGATGAAAATTTGAACAAGATGTGTAATTTACTCGCCAAGAGACAAACCCAGACAGTACACTCGGAAGACGTGACTGCGATTTGTAAATGCGGAAAGCGCATTCCTTGTTTTATACACATTTTCATCAGGGACAACCAACTGTTTGCAGCAGTTACCATTTAGAAAAACTAGAAAAGCTGGTCCCTCTGAATTACCAGAACTCATCTTGAGGCGGGTAGCTCGTGGGCACACGATAAAAAAAATCGTAAAATAACAGAATATGATGAAGTAATAATAAAGAGCTCGTACAACAGTAGCATGTATGCTTTGAGAAGTACGAGCAAACAAATAATGTGCTCGAACGCAGTAGTAAGATTTTCACTGTCAACGTGGAAATAGATGTCTCGGTAGCCAGTTATTAACAGGAGGGTTAAAAACGTGGATCGAGAGCTGAAAGCAATTACGATGACGGCGATTACGCGTGTACGAAGTTTAATTAACGCGTGCACACGCGTTGAATCGAAAAGTGCGGGGTTCATCGAGGGGCTGATGCGTCTGTCGCGGGCAGACGACAGCATCCAGCCGAGTAAGGCAGGCAGCAACAACACAACAGAGACAAGGTGGCTCTTCTACAGCCAGCCAGCTGCTACTCGCTGTAACTGTAATAATTATGCAAAGACCGAACGAACGCAACGGTGCATCGCGAGCGAGTAAGCGAGCCGAGCAAAAGGGAAGAAGAAGGAGGAGGACGTTCCAAGGTACGGAGCGCAAAAGGAGCAACCCGAGGCAAGATGGTGGAGGAGATGGCATGCAAAAGAGGCTTCGTAGGTAAGCGAACCGAGCCGGTTGTAAGGCGACACCTCGCGGCTCCATATATCTTTCTCTTTCTTTTCTTCCCCCGATCTCTCTTCCCCCTCGAGCAGTCGACGCCACCACGGTCTCCTTCTTCCTTCTTGTTGTTCTCTTCCGTCGAACATTTCCACCTCTCTTCTCCTCGCGGTCTATCTTTCTCCTTCTCGTTCGCCATTTTGAGGGAAGAAAATTACCCGGACGTATGGATCTTAATCTTTTCCGCGTATTTCCACGGATCTGACTGTGCTTCGAAGACGAACAGATCAGCGAACTAACTTTCGCCTCTCGGGTGGTCCCGCGGGATGCGCGACAAAGTCCTACAAACGAATTTAATGGATTCCGAACGCTTCTACCACGGATTCGGAATTTTAATGCAGACGAGAGTACCGAACGATTATGTTTGATTGTTTCCAGTTCTGCTCATTTGGGACAGATACGAGTCCTGCAGGGTACCTCGCAACTGACTCACTTACAGTTTCGTTTCAAAGCTGTTCCAGATAGGCAAGATCTGTTCTGATAATGCAAAAAATGTATCAAACTTGAATATAAACCGAAAAACTTTCTCTGTCAGGTTAGACCTCGCAGTCGTTCGAAGATGCTGAATGACCACAACCTTCCGAAAGGGTTAATCGAAAGAACCCTGGTCGTGTTCGTCGGCATTAATTCTATCCGTAGAGTCGATGAACCCAGCCAGCCTGTACATCATACAGATTCCATAGTCCCCCGTAGTCGATGCAAATACGCGATGGTGTATAAGTGGCCATCCAAAAACAAGAAAGAACCACTGGCCAAAGAAGACGAGCGGGAAGACGAAAAAGGATGGTCCAGCGAAGGGGGTTAGAGAGGAGGAGGGAAAAGAGGAGGAAGGTGGCGGAGTTTGATACAGGTGGGTAACCCCGCGACACCCTCTAACGAAACGGATCGTCTGTCTTACTTACATCGGCTCGCATCTATAAACTCACGCGGTTGGTACACGCATACGAAGGCCAGCACGCGTGTATATCCCCCATTGGACGTGCAAGGGGGACGCGGTTACCAGCGGGCAACCGACCCACCAACCACCCATATATCTGCGTCCTAAAAGGAATTCCAGAATATATTTTACATATGCTTTATTGCCGCCTTATTTCCAACTCTATGGGCACGGACCTCGAGCTGAGACCACGGACAGAGAGAAGAGGACAACAACGCGAGACGGAGACCGAGTGCACCAGCGCACTTTGTGCCTCACAAAGGACGACGTAGCTCGCCATACCACCGTCTGTTTTTCGTGCGTCCATCGTCGCGGTAACGATTATCCCTTCCGTTGGTTCGTACCGAAGAAACTTTAACGAGACTTTTCTTTTACACTGCCTCCGATGCCCGCGAGCGGACGGAACTCGGGCCTCAGCGATTCGCCGCGCGATCTACGCTACCTTCGAGTGGATAATTGTTTATTGGACATTATCGTTCTTGTACTTTGCTTCCATAATAATTTCATGTGATCACAGAGTATGATTGTCAGAATTGTTTAATTTATGAAAAATATAATGTAAGACAAATATGTCGTATTACGAAACATTAGAGTCAGAATTAATCCAGAGTTGGGTTAATTAAAATAATCTTGAATAAATGTCTGAATGAAAATTTAACGAGTCTCGTAACATAAATGAAGGAGAGCAAATTTTTGAAAATAAGTTCTGATTTGATAAAAATTTTTATTTGAAATGTGATTTTATTACGTCAGAACTTCATACATTTGAATTACTGGAATTTTTAATTGCTCATTATTCCAACTACTCCAGATAAAAATTGTGTCAAATAATTCGTATCTTGGTTTTATTCAAAATTTGGATCATAAAATTTCTTGAAATAATGGCTAACTGCATTGTTCCAAGAAAACTGATCGATGCAGCCATCGTACCAAAATTATTTGGCCCAAAAACGCGTTACGGAATCCTAGATTCATAGTCGTCCCGTAATCAACAGCCGCGTCATGCGTTTAATTTGTCATTTCTGAGCGTGATTCATACGTAAACGATTTCGAGACTAAGTTCTGCAGGAGAATGGCGCGTATAGTGAGACGTGTTGCGTAAACTGTTGGTAGGTGATAATTTTCGAAAGGGTACAATCGTATCGATAGATCATCCAGGCGAACCACAGAGGCCAGGCGAAGCCGACTAGGTCCTCGGTAGCTCGTCGTAGACTTATAACAGGGTAGAGAAGCATAAATGTATAATGCATGCCCCTGCACGACTGCATTCCGCAGTAATGACTTAACTTGTACCGGTTAACGAGTACCGGGCTAGATGATTCGATAATTTGCAAGCAGGACAACATGGACCGCCATCTTTGTCGTTCGTGCCTTTCAGCGGTGAATCGCCATTGCAAATCACTCGTACCCTGTGTCTCGTTGATTACATCGAAGCACGATTCGCACGTGTTGTATCATTTAACGTTTTTTACTCGCTCCCCAATGAATCTCATTCTTGTTCTTCCTTGTAAAACGATCGAGGATTATGCTGGCCCTTCGACGATCGAATAAACTAGATTGAGAGACAATCGGAGGATCGATTCCACGCCGATTGATTTCTTGTTAAATAATGATAGGGATAGTAGTTTCGTAATTGCGGTCGCCGGATAATGACTTAACTTCAGCTAATTCCAGGAAAGGACTGGAACTAAACTTTAGGTAATACTAGCTGTTGTGTTTAAGCGTTTTATTTACAGGTACTTGTAACGAATAAATGAACTTATGTAAAGTGTATATAAGAAATTGATTTAATGATGAATGTAAATAATTAAGTGCAGTTTTTGCAACGGAATGGGAATTCAATTATTGAATTGTTATACAACACTAAATGTAAGGCAAGGCTATACAACGCGAGGTTGCATAATGTAATGGTATGTAACACGAGGTTATGTAACGCAAGGATATACAACACGAAGTTATATAACTAATAACCGAACGAGTGATAATTGAATATTAATAGAGCGAGTGGAAATAGAGTGTGCAGTAATTAGAGGAGTGGCAGAACAGGTGATAATAGAACAGGTAGTAATGGAACAGGTAATAATAGAACGGATAGCAATGGAACAAGTAGCAATAGAACGCAAAGCGGCACGTGGGTATAAAACGTAAGATTGCACGAAGTGATTCCCACAAAACTGAAACTTAAAACAGAATTAATTGGCCAAATGATTTGAGAAGATTCCAGAAAGCCTCGATAATGGAACTGTTTGATAATTTGCGAAGAAATATGGATTACGAAACAGTGTACTCGGTCCAAGTGGGGGGAGACTGGCATGGAGCGTAGTTCTTTGGGTAGTCCCAAGTTCGACGGAGCCCGACGGGACTTCCCCCACCCAGTGTCCAGAAGGTAGACCGAGTGGGGAGAGCCGGTTTCGACGACCAAGACGCCATCACGCTGGACGGCAAGAAACTATGATTACCGAGGCAGCCCTTGGAACTCGAGGTGCACGCTCGCGCGCGCGCTCGAATCTTCGCGACGTACACCACCGTTCAATTACCGTTCCAGTTTATCCGGCTAACCAAGCAGAACCGAAATTTTCGGCCCCGTAAACCGCAAATTTTGCCCCGAACCTGTGCGTCTCGAGTAATAGTGGGAATAAGAGGTGGAGCGATACGATGCGATGGCGCGGAGAATGTTCCTGGTGCTCCGATCGCGATATATGAAAATATATGCAAAATTTGGACGAAGAAAGCTTTGGGGCATTTGAATAAATTAACGGGCATCTGATTCTGGATTGGAATTCCGTTTTACAAGGAAGGCTTGAAAATTGCACGTTGTTAGAGCGGATAAGTTCGTCCTGCACGATCCGACCGCTTAATGCTTGATGAATTTTACATGTCCACGACGATGCAATTTTAATATTGATGCTGGTACATAGCAACCTGCTATTTTTCAATTTTATTTATTAACTCACTGGTACATAAAACTAATTAAAATTTCCTCTTTTTCGTTTCTTCGATTACTCGATACGCTTATGGTGGAGTGAAAAGGACCCTGTAAATGGAAGTCTGCACCTGCTGAGATGGAGATTGATTGACAGTTGCGCGTGACTAACTCGATTCGTTCAAAGCAATTTCGATTCCGATAAAAATTTTAAGTGGATGATACATAATTATACAATACATTTGAATATGATTACAAACTTCCTCTGACTTGATTACATCAATTAAAACTAATAACCTCGCGTTGCAACCGCAGTTGTATAACCAAACGTTGTATCGTCACGCGTTAAATAAATTTTAGTCCAATTTAACGTGCTGCCAACTGGAAGAATCATTCTTACAGTTCCCTTTACGTCTATTCGAGAACAAGGACTATCCTGGGCCTCCATTGCGAGGGGTAAAAATAATTAACATTCGAGTACACAGAGCGTTCCTATCCTCAAAAAAATCAGCCCTAAAGAAATTAAGAAGCTCGCGGAAACGAACTCCGCTTGAAGCGTCAGGTTCCAAGTTCTTCACCTTTCCTTAGGTCCCCTTGCAAGAGCCATTAATAATGAAGGAAACGACGAGGAGCCGCGGAAAAAAGGAATCGGCTCCATTATTCAGCGCGTACCGCTTGTAGTTTTAGGTGGTCGCGACTCGCGCGGAGCTAGAGGGCGTGATCATTCGCTCGCGCGAAAATAATAATGAACTCGCATAAATCAGCAAACTTCCACGGAACTGGTCTTCTCCGCTCTCTCTTTCTCCGTTCGGCTACTCCATTCACGATATTCCGGCGGCGCGTATCGCGGCTGTATGCGAGCCGGCTGCCAAAAATGTTCCTCGGCCTGCAACTTTTCTGGCGCGTTCGAAAATCCTGGGGATCCCGGACCGAGTCACGAACGATTAGTCCCTGCTTCGTCGTCCCTTTCCTCGTTTTTCCAGATTTTCGCCAACGGTCCAGAAAGAGAAAGCCGGGCTAGCCACGCGATTGCTCTTTTTCGGCAGATAGAACGCGCGGCTAACCTGGCTTTTCGGGGATCTCGAGGTCCGCACGGCGAACTGGAATAGAAGTGGCTAACCTTTGGGATTTTTCGACGCTGATTTATCGCCACCGGGCGATCTACGATCTTCCAAATGTTCTATGCAAATCGAGAGAATCAGGAAGCGAAAGCCTTATGAAAATGGAACTTTTAACCGGGCGAAAATCACCGAAATACTGCACAATTCTTGCTTGCTTTTCTACCGTGTTCTCTATATTTTTCTACGGGTAGCTTTTTACTTTTTTACGGAATATACTGTGGTGGTAGTTTTTCGCCTGCCATCACATGGATAACCATCGATGCTTTCTTGCAAGTTCTTGTCCAATTGTATATTCCAATAGTGTCGTGAATACTTTACATTTTTTTATAAATTTTGTGATAAAGTAACTATGAAAATTTGTAAATTATTAAATACCTTATTAGTTTTAGTCATATTTGCATAAGCATATCATGCTCCTAACTCGTATCAAATACTTAACAATACTCTGTTGATCATAAATATTTTCCCAAAAGAAACAGGTTTCCTGCATGCTCAGAAAAATGAGAAGGAACGAGTACAAATATTGATACTTCGTTCCAAGAGCTGTTGCAGATAGATCACTGTCTAATTATGCTAAAACTGAAACGGTGAACCAGACTACCGTATGTATCCACATCTAAAGCTCAAGTGTTATAGTCTAGCAGATCCAGAATTCTGTCTCTTTCTTTCTCACCTCCATTCAACCACCCCATAATACGGACGAAGTAAGGTTGTCCAAGTATCCTCGATCGTAAGGAACCTGCGTACACATCGCGACCCGGTTGATCGCAAGAAGGTTTATCCGGATCAGATCGGTTAGCAGCGAGGTAACTAGTCTGAACGGATACAGGGGTAGTAAAATTGTGGACGGTTCGTTCGGCGAAAATTGTCGTCCGCGCATTTCTCGAAACGAACGAAAGACACGGATCGCGGGGATTGGTCGTGTTCGGATGGTTACGTAGTTACAGGTTGGCCGGACTCGCGTTTAAGATGAACGAGGCGGCGCGGCACGAGATCTTATCCGGTCGCAGCAGCGGCCACTGAATCATCCGCTTTGAATAGGGCTTCGCTTCACTCCCTATATTATACCTATAGGTACTAACCTTCTACCTATGCCCGCGTCCACGACACGATATAACGTCTCCGAAAGCGAGAGAAACGGAACGGTGACGGTGCGAGGAGGACGCGAGAGCCGCGAGCGAGATCGAGCTACCCCGTTCTCCTGGAGCTCCGTATAAATGCGTTATACAGCAGAAACCTTGGTTGCGCACTAAATTACCGAGCACGACACTGTCACACCGTTATAACGCGAGGCTCGTAGCCAGCCACCTTGCAACTCACAAGTCGCCCTCCTATACCTGGCCCCATGACTTACAAGTAGACGATAACGCTTCGCTACCACAGTCTTAATCAGCATAAATCATAACGACAATACGCCACTGACCGCCGAAGGATCAGGTATCAACGCCGGGAAAGCCGGATGCCTCATCACCACCCACCTAATGACCCATTGCTTCGGCTACTATCGATCCCTAGATTGGGAGGGCTTGCACGATGCAAATCAAACGTTAAATCCTTTTTGCATTTCGGGAATTTAGATTAGGACTTCCTAAACCATTCTGAGGTTACTGAATATTTTCAGATTTGGTGAATATTTTGCGGTACTTTATACGATAATAAACCTGATAGTTCAGTTTTTTAGTTTCATTTAGATAGGAAAGACATAAGCTTCCCTTGCTTAAGAGAGCAAGAGGCGGAGCTCCAGGTTATCCTTAATCTTAGAACCCTAAATCCCGAGAGTCTGAAGAAAGCCTAACCTAAAACCTTCTATCCTCCATAAAGAGTGTGGATAAATAACAAAAGCAGAATACTCCATCTTCTACGTTTTTTTTTTGGCTAAGTATCTTATGAGCATACTCCACACACGGATCTCAAAGGTGAACTCTATCAAAACTTTGTCACTTCTAATGTTATTAATATTATAAAATAAATTAAAGATAAAGCTCTAATGGTAAAAATAATTGTATTCCATGTCATGTTGTTTTTAATACAATAACGTACTGATAATATCAGTCGATACATGGTACTAAGATGTTTAAACCCTCAATTTGAACTCCTAAAATTTGAAGAGCATGTCTCGGTACACCTTCAGGGTTCAAATATGTTAATAATCAATAAATTACCGTTTTATTACCTTCCATATCCTTTCTCCAGCAATGATTGCTATCTTCCCGAAAAATAATTTCGTGTACGCCAGTAATAAGTTGAAAGAAGATTGCAATATAAAAGTTTAATATTTCGATGATACCATAAAATGTAATAATTTAACTACAGGTAGCATCGTCTCTCTCGTATTCCTCTGGAGAAATAAGGTAAATTGCTGTTCGACGTAACGTACTTGCCCTTCGACTTGTAAAATTGTTGCTCTCAGGGCCGTTCGTTAAAAAATCTGATTGATCGACGAGCGATCTGCAGCAAGAATGTAGCTGTAGTCTGCAATTTCGAATTTAAGCAGAAAACTGGAATCCATCTTGGCGGCGTCTCGAAGCAAAGGTGGGAACGGGGAGAGGTTGTGGAACGACAGGGCTATTTACAATGTTCAGATTTCACGCGTAATGACCACGAGCGATTGGTACGAAAGCCCCGCAGGTTTGCACGAGCGAGTCCGAGCACGAGAATAACGCGCGAAGGTTTCATCGTTCAAAGGAAAAAGGCGAATCGTGGCAATCTCGCGTACGACGTGACCATAAGTTTGGCGTTAATCCCGGCGTGGCCATTTTAAGATTCTACGAGGATCACGTGCCTCGCCGCTTTATGCAATTCGAAAGGATGCCTACTGATTTCTAGATTTATCTCTGAGAACGTTCTAGCCAGGCCTGGATCCTCTTTTGCGAGGTTCGCAAGGTTCCTCGGTGTTTCGTGTAAAGCAGTAATTTATGACGGCTGTTCGACCACGTCAACGGTATCGTTTTACGCGCGAAAGAGGAATGTTTGCTGAAACAGCGGGCCGAGCGTGAAAGGAAACGTTAAAACGTCAATTTTGGAAGCTGTTTAGCATACAGCCTCTTGCCGCAACGTCTTTGTGCTTCTCTTGGAAAAATATTCGGAACATGGGAAATACTGACATTTATGCACAAAGTACTGAGTGCATTACGTTGTTAAAATTTATGTTTATAACGAATTTGTACTTCAGATTACGTATTACTTGGGAATAAATCGATTTGAACGACAGAACTGCATGTTATATTCTTAACCTCATCTTCACTGTTGAATATCAATGAGATATTGATAATCGATAGCAACACGTCTCCAAAATTTAAACTTGTAGACCCGACACACGAGTATCTATGACACAATTATGTGACAGAATTTGTAGAATTATGGTCTGGTCTTTCTAAGTACAAGAATCAACACAGTAGGCGTGAGATTTTCCAGAAAAGTGTGCGTAGTTGATTTTGACATCGTTAATCAGCATGGCAACGGCTCGGTGCGTTAAAATTCGACGTGTATCGAACGCGAAAGCCGAAGTCGGAATTTATTGGCTAAACCAGCATAGTGGCCAATCTGGCTGGCAACATGGCGCGTTCGTGAAAAAGAGGGAATGGCTCGCAGAGCTCCAACAGAGAGAGAAAGAGAGAGAGAGGGAGCTTTGGAAAGATGAGAGATGAAAGAAGGACAACGATCGAAGGGTGAAAGAGAGGAGAACGAGCAGGGTAGGTGAGGGACACGGATAAAGAACGATGAGGTAGAAGAGAAGAGAAGGTGAGGGACAGAATGAAATAAAAAAAGGGAAAAAAGGGAAAAGAGTCTCGTTCGCGGGGGCCAGCCCCGCGGGGACTAATTTTTATTTTCCCTCTTTTCCTGTAAGTGCTCCGCGTCCACCTATTTCTCATAAATTTGAATTAATTTACATGCATTTGAATTTAATGCACCGCCATACTTTATCAAAGCAATTAAGCTTTTAAGCGCGCATTTGCATTAATCCAATGTTTACAATTACCGGTACGCGGCTCTCTTCTCGGGTTCTGAGGCCGCATCAAGCGTCGTGAAGCCTCGCCGAAGCTGAAACATCCTTCCCTCTCTTCTCGGCTTCCACAGAGATTCCCAAAGTGGACTCCAACCCATTCTCGGTGGATCGATGTATCACATCTTTGAAACTTTGTATTCTCGCATTTTTCGAATTTTAATGCTTTAACCGATCAAATGACTGCTCCACAAGGTTCTTATTATAAGTTATACGATTTGTTAAAATACTTTTCTTGAAATCTACATTGATTTTCATCATGATAAAGAATTAATATGTGTACTATTTGTGTTTTGTCACTTGTATATTTATTTTTTAACTTCATTTTTCATCTCAAATTAAGTGCACATTATACGCAGGTAGATTTAAGTGTTAAGACCACTTAAGAATTTTTTAGTTTATTCTCATGTAATTTCTGAACTTTGTTACTTCACAATGGTTGAACTTTGACAGTTCCAAATTATAAATTAATTTTTAAAGTCCAAAAATTTCATTGTATCAAAGTACCAAGGCTTAAAAATTCTACAGTTGCAGTAATGAAATTTTATAAATTAATTCTACAATTTTAGTTATAAATTTCTGAACGTAGAATCTTTGGAATATCAGAAGTAAACGAAGAATAACAGTTTTGGAGGCGAACACAAAAGATTGAGAATCCCTATTGCGAACGAAGAGCAGATGGTGAAATTTTTTCCTGACGATGGAAAGAAAACTGATGAAAAGGAAGAAAAAAGGGAAATATTCCGCGATAGCGTAGTCGGCACTCGGCGTCCCGACGTCGTTAAGTCGTGGCGTCGGATTTACGATGTTTCCCGGTGAAAATGCAAACGATCCTCCGGCGACGTTTCGAGCGGATCTCGGTGAACGTCGACGCGGTGAAAAAAATGATAATTCAAGACGATTAATTAGCGGCCGAGTAAATCAGGCAAGGTCTAGGCGTTTTAGAAATCGGCGGCGTCCACCGAGGAAAGGTTATCGCTAATTGACTCCGGGTTTGAACGAGGAAAAAGGAAGAAGCGGTGGCAATCGTAAATTATTTCGTGCGCCGAGAGAATGTTACGACCAGTTAATTGAATCTGCACGTGCAACGTGTTAATGAAGTTATCAATCATCTGCCTTGATCAATATTAATGATTTTCTACGGGCTGCTGCTTTGATCTAATCTTTGGTTAAGCGGTGTAAGAGTAATGCAACAAGGATTAACGACACGTATCCTGTAATTATCCATCATTCTAATTCTTCCTACTCGTGCACATGTGTTATTACGCTAGATAGATTTGTCATAGTTTTATTTCTATCAACGATCAAATCGTTCATCATGATCTGCAGTTTATAATTTAAATTCTGATTTAAAATTTATTGGAATTGGACATTATCAGTTATGCTGTAAACAACTTTTTACACCGGATTTTTGTTTAAAAATTTTTCAACATATTTTTGTTAAAAGAGTTATGTCTTTGGTTTGTTCGAAATTTATATTCGATTATTCGGACGAGGCTTGATGCAGTAACGATCAGATAACGATTACACAGGATCCGAAAATTATTGTTAGAAAATGCGACAGTTCGATAAAAACGAGTTTAGAGGTGGTTTACGGTCGATCCTTCGGAAAATCTGCACGCATTCCCTTACAGTAAATAACCCGTATGCCAAAAAGAAAAACGAGAAGCGTATTCAAATACAGGGGAAATCCAGACTTATTGACCGTCCAGGTGAAAACGTTGGAATTGGAAAGGCAGAGAGGGGGAAAACCTCCGGAAAAGCCAGTCACAATAGGAAAATCTTTCGCGTGTTGCCCGCCACTTCGAGCCGCTGATAGATGCGCGAGTTCCATAACGGCGATAATGGTCGGTGGCCCATCAATTTCGAGCCGGGGCTTGATTAGATAGGCGCGTTTTATTGCGGCAAAAACTCAACTCTCGCCCCGTCGAAAACCGACCCAAACCCTACCACCCCCGTCTACCAACACTGTGGAGGCGCGCGCGCCTCGCACCCACCCCCTGGCCCTCCACCGGCGACTTTATCGTAAATAAAATGGAATCGCGAAATACGAGTGAGAGCGAGGTGATATTTGCCGGTGCAAACACTCTCCGCGGGGGTCGTATAAAACCCAGCGGAAGTATTGTTCTGTCTATGAAACCGGCCGATTGACGACGGTCAAGTGTGTCGTGCTCGAAATTCGTTTTCGTGCTGCACCCGCGAGAAAGACACCGCAAATCCGCCCTCGATAAACCCGGAATAAACACCTATAAATCCATGGATATGGAGGTCGAGGGCCGATCGCCGGTTCGATGAAAATCGCCATTTTCGACCGGGCATCGCGACATATACTCCGATAGATATAAGAAGCAGATTGCGTTTCGACGAGTAATATTAATCTGGAATACTGACAATGAATCGCGATAGTCAAATAGCTCAATTTTATTTAAATATTTGAAGCAACAATTGAATTTATGATCTTACTCTTCTACACTATCTTTTAATTTAATCGATCAATCAATTTATAATCGTATGCTGCACAAACTTTGAACCCAACTTCACTCGTTTACGATGAATAATTCAATGCTAACACAAAATGCTTATAATCATAATTTTTCAAGTGTTACTCGAATAACAACTGAATCATATAGTACATAACTTTCAGTAGAGTACTATAGTACTCAACGCTCATAGAATCATCACTAATTTTATCGGTTGAACATTTACTGCTAAAAGGAAAGTGTGTTCACGCTATCGATTATGACGCCAATAAACTGCCAGGAGAAATAGGAAACGTTTACCGCAAATGAGTAATAAAATTGCTTGAGAAGAAAGTAGAAGTTTCATCGAGCATCAATGTTCACACCAGATCCGTGAACGGGACCCATCGAGCGACTCGTAAGCTGGACGTAAATTATCCATTCACGTGGCTAATAACCGCGTTCAATTTTATTAACGTACTACTAAGATCAACTTAATTCGTGCTGCCGCTCGAGCACGTCAATAAAATCGCTGGTATCTTAATGCATTAAGATTACGCGTGAAAGGCTATGCGCACTCGATGCAGCGTCTCGGATAAGCAGCAATGCACCGGCCGGGACGCTGCCAGCACCTCGTGCGTTTCTACATCGATCGCGTAATTTGTAAAATCGAGTCATTCACGCTCAAATTATTCTGCTCTTATCTTTCGGCTATCGAATTTGGTCGAAAAGAATGATGTATCTCGAACACATTTTTGCGAACATTGCGGTGATTAACTGAACCAGTCATTATACTTTAAAGTTCTAGGAAATATAAGAACTTATATGACTTCTTAAAGAAATTTTTACTTGTTAAGGAATTTTGTGATGAAATGGAGCCATCACTTTTGTGGAGATTTGTTAAAAAATAAATTTCTGAGTTTATAAAAAACTTAAGCAAGAAATGTCTGTCTTTTACAAACAGATTCTGACATAGACTTGTTACAAAATTTTCTAAGACCTGAAACTTTCTAACTTGCTTCATTATGAAACTCAAAGTCACAAGAAACCTCAGTGCAAGAACTTAATCGAAAAGGAAGTCGTGCACATTTATTTTTTGAACCGATAATCCTTACAAGACTTCTATTTCAAAACTCTGTCCTGAAAAAGCCTTGTAAACTATTCGCATAATCGTAACATGTAACTCAAGAATAACTTTGTAAAATCTCGAAGGGTTTAGTAAATAATTTTTGCAGCCTGATATTCGATACACTCGATTGAACTTGCGTTTTTGTTAAAAGAAGAGTTCATCAACGTGGATCAAGAAAGACGAACGGTATCCTCTCGGGCATTGAAAAGATTAAACGCGTGCCGCGAGGTTTACGAGGTGCTTATCTACAAGTTTTTTGACAAAAAGGATGATGCGGCTGGGAGAGTATTCCCCAAGGACGATCGGCGCATTTATAGATTGATAATAGTTACATGCACGTGCTACTAGCGCATAAAGGTCGACGGGCAGGTAGTCATTAGGCCGCCCCACGCCCAATACATTAAGTCGTTATGAAGATATCTTTAGCCTTTTCTCGCCGTTCGCGAGCCTCCTAAACACGTTCAGCCTCGCTCGAATAATAGCCGATGCAGGTACGCTATCTTCGAAGCAAACAAGCCCGTTCTTACTTTCGTTTTTCGCCTCTCGAATCGTTCGTTTCACCTGTTCTCCTCGCGATCGATCGCCATTATCGTCGAAGGAACTTCATTACACGCGATTCGTCCCGCGAGGAAGAAGCGTCATATCCGTGACACGACTAAGCAACAAAGTGAACGCGCGAAACAGCATCCCAGAACGTAAAAATCCCCGGCGGAAGGGGCTCAACTACTTCCATTCATAGGATGACGCTTTTTGCTCGAGCGTCTAATGGCCGCCTCGTATGCACCGGCTCCTCGAGAATTACCGATGTATTTTTCAAAAAATCTTGGTAAACAGGCTAGTAATTTCGCGTACACGAATGGGCAACAGCCTCGCAGAGGAAGGAAGATAATAAAGAAGAAGTTCACCGTTGATTCCATGCATTAGGACAGCTTTTCATGTTTACGGAGGAATTCAATGTCGACAATTTCGTAGCTATGCAGATGAGAAGGCACGTTGTCGTGATACTGGATTTCCTGTCACGAAATCGAATTATTTTCATGGAGGCAACGCACGGACTAACATAGAAGTCGTTCGTGTTCGGTCGAATGTGTTAAGCGACCGAGTCAATGATTCGCGTATTATAGTTTTATTGAGGTTAACAACCCCCCTTGATACCACCAATCTCGCATCTCCGATTTTGAAAGAAAACTTCATCGACAAAAGTACCAAGTAGAAAGATGAAATCTCCGCAACCAATTTCATTGTTTCGCAAACAGAGTAAAAATCACTGCAAACCTACCATCGAATCCCTAGCCACCAATTACCAGATCATAGATTCTCAGCAGCGAACACGGATTTCTGTAGGCGAACAATTCGCCACCACGTTCGTCCGTTGAAAACACTTGCCGAACAGTAACAGCCGTAGGAAATCGTGATCTCGTAATTCAGGGTAGAACAAGGATACCTTCTCGATCCCCTGACATAATAGCTACCTGTGTTAGCCGATGTACCCCCGATCGACGTTGAGGATTCCACGCCAGACGAATCACACAGCGACCAAGAGTCTGGCCGGGGTAAAAAGAAAATCGAGAGGTACGCCGAAGGAGACGGTTCGCCGAGGGGTAATCTTGAAAGGACCGGTGTACACGAAGAGAAGGGGAAGAAATGGCGGGTCTGAAGTAAACGCGAACCGCTGCATCGATAAACGTAACGTCCGTAATAACCGGCAATTTGCGAGAAGGACTTTTAGTTAGGCAGTACGCGTACACTTGGCCATTCGAAATGGGGATGGAGAGGGAGAGAAGAGGACGACAGGGGTGAATGGGTTGGGAGTAATTGCCATGAAGAAAGGGCTGCGAGCCGCGCGTCTTACCAGGGGATTTTGCGACGATGTTGCTGATATGAAACTGGTCGTGATGCCACGGGGAATGGTAGCAGGTTGCCGAGGATGGCTTCGAAAAATGCCGAGGTGCGTGCTCGTGTGACAGCGAAGTCGCACGAAACGTCACGATATTTCTCGTCGTGATAGTCGAAACTTGCGATTGCGATGATACCGAATGTTATATTATGGGTTAATTTAAGGGAGCGCTTTCATATCGAAGCTGAATTCGATTTTTACCCTCATTGCACGAAATGTTACGGTATTTGTTACTGTGAACTAGAAGTCTCATCGTGATAATATTGAATATCGCATTATGGCTTAATTTAAGGGTATGTTTTCGTATGATAGCAACGTTAAGATACGTTTTCATGTGCGAGTAAATAGCAACTTTCACTGCAGTAACACGAAATGTCATGATTTCTGTCATTGGGAGAACTAATAGTCTCGTTGTGACTCTCGTGATATTGAATCTGATATTGCGAAGGTAATAAGGAAGTTTTCTCGTGACAACCGGTCGGAACAGCCATTGTCAGAATACGAAATGTTATGACTTTAATATTTCTATACATCAAAGGTATCTAAATTTCTAAACTAGAACATTTCAAATTATTGTGAATCCTCCTATATTGTAAGATACGTTTCAACGAAAGCTTTTCTACGCGCTTGCCATTTAAGTTTGCTATATTCACCCCCGTGAAAGATAGTCGAACACCTGGTATTTCGCAAAACTTGAAAGAGCGCAGCAACGCTAGCGTTTATCTCGAAGGTATCGTGGTACGTCGCGAAGAAACGACAACCAGTCGACGTTCGAGTTGGCAGTGTCTTATTTTCTTCAGTTCCCGATGCAAAAAATATGATCGGACCTCGTCGATGCTCCCATGGGTATGTCTCGGGTCGAGACGATCAGTAGAATAGACGTTTAGCTGGCTAGAGGGCTAGCTAAACAGAGGACGAAGAGAATCGAAGAAGAAGAAGAGGAAGAAGAGGAAGACGAAGAGGAAGAAGGATCACCGTTGAGCCACGGGCAAGAGGAGAACGCGAACCGATCGGTGAGCAAGAAAGAGGGATGGAGAGAGAGGTAAAAGGATCCAGAAGAGACGACCACGAAGGCACAGAGAAGGGTGTACAAGAGGGGGGTGGGGAGTCGAAGAGTGAAGCGTGTACGAAGAAGAAATGGGTGGAAGGCCGAGGGGATCAAGAGCAGAGGGGGATATCAAGAGCGGACCTCCCAAGTTGCGGTGAGATGGCGGATCATCATCGTCGCATCAAACCGTGAGCCGAATATCTTCGAAGCTTCGTTATTAAGCATACAGTGTGTGCTGCGCCCGTGTGCCGATCTCCTCTTCGCGTTAAGAAATTACCGATCGGAATATCGAAAATGCCTACTTGCGCGCCGATCGACTTTTAGACGCAATTTGCTTGGCCGTACCTTTTCTCAGCCTGTTCTTTTCGAACATTCTCGCTTGGGACAAGTGAGAGATCGCTCGATACCGAGAACCGATCGCGTGTATAATTAATTGGTTGCAGGAAACCAAATTTTTTCCTTGGAGACTACATTTTGATGCAATTCCCCTTTTATGCCATCAAGAATATTACGTACGATGACTCACAAGTAGTTTTTTACATTACTCTTTTATTTCATCATCAGGAACATTTTCTCAGTTTTTATTTGGTGTAGATTTTATGACGTTACTACATTAACTTTGACCATTTAATGTCACCTTTTTATTCGTTTATACATTTTACCGAGATTCTTTATATTCACTGATGATCATTGAGATATGCTTAATAAACTATGAGGAGACATATACTACAAAAATCATGTATGAGCAAAGTGCAGTAGTATAAAAAGGATCAAAGAAAGGAACATATAAATATTCTACTACGTAAGTCGCTGTCATTGCGCATTTATATTAAGTGCAATTACAATTTATATAGCCATAAATCAAGAGATTAAGATCAAGCTGAATCTGACTGTAATAATTACATAAAAGCAGGACAAATTTCACAGACGTTCAACTATAAATTCTTTCACTGCAGGATATAATTACTGCAATAATTTCAGTCGAACAATAAATTTATTGCTAAATTGTTGAAAAAGATGTTTTCTTTAATTGCAGTGCTATCGTTAAATTCGAGAGAAGAATAAGCTGTAACATTGGATTCAAATCTTAAAATAAAGCGTTACAATGTAATACGCGACTTATATCTCGCGTTAAGCCAGTTGAATCTGAGAAATATCTCAATCGAACAGCAGGTATTAGCAACGTTCAAAACAAACACGCCGCGTAAAAAGTGACCGCAACCCATGAGCCGAAAGACATAAATAAATGAATAAATTTCCCGCGGAAGTTTATGCAAACCATTCGTAAATCGTCGGAAAAAGTAACCACCGGCAATTTGTAAGAGAAAAGACGGTTGGCTCGCGATAAAGTCGCCTAACGATCACCGCAAACCGCGAGACGACTCCACTGGACAGAAGCCAACGAACGAAAAAGCAATGAGGAACGAGCGATATTGTATCCGGCAGAGGTACGGCCATCGAAAGAAAATTCAGCGAACGAAATAACGAGAGAAATCATTCGAAACCATTTCGTTTAATAAAGCTGTTCATAAGTAATTCCCAGGCAAAGCTTCGAGCCTCCAGCAACCGAGCTTGGTCGACTCCTGACGATATTGGACCAACAGATATTAATTTCGGGGATGTACGAGAGACATTTAAAGGCCTGGGGGGATTCTGATCCCTAGGCGTGTAAGGGGAAGATAAGGCAACGTGTACCCGGCCTGTAATCAATGGCTGGCAAACGAAGTTATAACACGGATGACAAACAAACGTGGCTGGGCTGCGTTGGCTCAAGCATTTTGCCACCGCAACGTGCCCACCAACCATCGAACCTAATTTCTCGCTTTCATCGTATTAATCGATTTAAGTAGTTTAGATGCAAATTTAGTTAGCTAATAAGGCTCATTAATATTATTAATATTAGTAGGGCTGACTAGTATTAGTTAGCTTTACACAATGGAGATGGATCTTCATCTCACGTATGATCTGCAGCCTAAACTATGACAATACCTTATTCAGAAATTTTAGTGTATAAATCTGTATGAGTAAAGATAAAATCTGAACCACCTGAAAATTAAAAAATTTCTAGATCCCCAAATCAGTTTTTCAAATCTTCAAATACTCAAACCACAAACTAAAAAATTTTTAAATTTGAAAGTAGATCAATTTCCAAAGCGAAAATTTACAAATGTGAAAACCTAGCAACAGAAACCCCAGGGGAAGGTCTCCATCCCCATGCCGCCATTTTCCAAACGTAATCCTGCATTATGGGAAACAGAAAAAGATCTCGTTACGTTTTCCATAAATCTGACAGGAAGTCCCTCGATTCCCAAAATTGAACGAATCAAATTTTCATAAATGGACAATCGTGCATCGCGTGGCACGCGTGCAGAAGCAAAGGAAAGAAGGGAAAACGGGAGAAAAGATATATGTGAAACAGACTCGGGCTGCATATGGCGAGAATGCACCGTGCGTATTGCGAACTCGCGATGCTTTACGAGTTTTTCGAGTAAATTGGCAAATTGTAAGCCGATGGGGAAGTAATCAGGGGAATTGTTACGGATGTGGGAGGAGGTTGTTAGTGGACCGCCGCTACAAGAGTAACCTGATATTCGACCATTCGTTTCTCGACCACGGCTCGCCCTTTTTTGTAACGGTAACATGGGGTTCCTAAGGGTGGAACCATTATGGACGTCCAGCCAGAATCCCCCATGGAACCTGTTTTTCCAATGGAGTCGCCGTTCGACATCTGCCCTTCATTACGAGAGGAAATCTCGCTTTCCCTGAAACGGACAGTCGGAACACATAATCTTGCAGCTCTTTCCCTCCTAACCTTTGCTTTTCGTTAATTAAATCCAGACACGTTAGACAGTAATGGAATTAACGAAACGTGCTACGCTCTTGGCGTTAACATTTTTTTTTCCTAAATACAGTCCCTCGTCGAGCTATTAATATACACGTTGAAACTCATTCTTAAAATTTAAAAATGTATAGGAAGGTACTAGTTCTGAGAATAAACGAGTAACGTTATGAAATGTTTGTTAATTCTATATGTATATAATAGGTCGGACGACAGTAGTTGAGCCAATCATAATTCAGACTTATGCATTAAATTTCTATATCGAAAAACTTCATGTGAAAAATGTCTATAAAAATAAAAGAGCTGACGAGTAAAAATATTTATTGACCTTATTTTGGCAGAAATTTCCGTTAAATTGGATCACGTCGAAACGAGTGCAGTGAAACTACCCATGATTGAATTCGGTCGGATTAGTGATGGGTTGAAGCACAACTAAATGGTATGAAATTGAAACGCGTCGACTTTCATTTTTTAGTTTTTAAAGTTCTAGGAGGACTCTCCGGAGTCCTCGATATCCAGAAAAAAATGCAAAGAGCGAAAGAAGGAAAAATTCCTATTAAGGGTTCGCCATTGGCGAGAAACAATGTTAAAAGTAAAAATCCGGAGAATGAAAAAAGTAAAATTTTGCGTGTTATTTTTGCAAGGAATTCGCAAGGTCCGAAACGTAAAGATCCGATTCGTTACGTGCGGGTTCCGGTGTATAAAACCGGTACGATACCAATACCCCCGCATGCCGTGCACCTTATGAATAAGCAATAGCCAGTTTCATTGTGTTCTCATCTTTTATTCTTCAATGTTATTCCCGTCGTGACCGACCATTCTATTCCCCTGGTGTTATCCCAAAGTCGAATCGCGTTTGCCCTTCCGGCACATCGAGATACACTTGCCAGTCAATATTAATGTCTTTATTAGCAATCGTGTATCTGTTGTTGGCGTCTCGGACCTTCGGAGCGTGGGAGGATGTGACCGCGCGGAATCTCGGAATAAAGTAAACAGAGGAAAGGGAGAAGTATAGGAGTCAGAAAAAAAAAAACGGAAAGTTTGCCAGAATTGTTGGAATATCCGGCATGGAAACTGTACTTTTATACTTCGACGAACTTTGCCCTCTGCTCCTTCGTCTTTCACACGCGTGAGACTTCTTTCTACGTGTGCGCACCACACGTGTGTATGGCTGACTACTCTGGGGTAATATCTTTCTGTACCTTGAATAGTTCTGTAACTTTTCAGACGCACATAAAACGAACTGTTCTCTATAAAAAGGAATTCACCGTGAAATATACGAATGTCGTAGGGTGGGGGGTAATTCGTGCCCCTTTGCAAGCGGGGATCAACTTGCTCGAAACGGACGTTTCTTTTAACAGCGAACTGTTGAAACTAACGTACGATTCTATTCTACTATTGTATCGAATGGATGAAACAATGGGGCAAGTTGGATGAACACGTTTCTTCTGCACCTACAATTCCTCGCGGCGTTTGAATAGTACGGGAATGTTACATTTGGAAAAATAGTTATGGTCGGGTTTTACATCTTTTACGCTACCAACAACATATTAATTAAATTAAACTTTTGACATTTCCCAGCTTCATTATACAGGGACGATCACGACTTTCAATACCTGGAGGTTGCATCTATTTTAAAATAAATTATACTAGAATTAGGCTATGTGGAATATCCAATTAGGATTCACATGGACATTTATATCACTGATAATACTGTAATTATTTCAAAACTAGTCGGTTCATACCTAACTGAATGAGAGACTCGATTCGACACTGGCTAGTTAAACCAATGTATACATATTATATCGAGACACCACATAAAACCAGCATGTCTCAATTATCAAACCCTCCAATTATAAATGGTACAGGCAGAAAAAAATAATAAAAAATGCATGGATGGTAATAATAGAATTGTAAATTTGATCATATTTAATTCAAGATCCAGAAATTCTTAATTCTATACGAATAATTAATCTAAGCTCCGATCGAATATAATCGTACGAATTTACTCAGATCTATTACTTCATAAAGATAAAAGCACAGAGACAACATCGTTTATAAGGACTGACGAGTGTCATCAAATTTTGTTCTAAAACATAAACAGTAATAAAGGATTTAGATAAGTTTCTAAAATAAGCTCATAGCTTGCTATCGAAGATTTGTAAGGTACCGATCAAACTGTTCGAGCTAAAAGTTTGGCGAACGGACACGGGGACACGTATAAATAGGCGAACGTTTCATGTATGATCATTTCGCGGCCATTAACACGGCGAAAAGTTGCTCTCAGTCCCTGGAAAGCAAGGGAGCAGCAAGCACGAAGCCTTTAAGCCGCGGTACGGCAAGTTTCCCCACTGATCCTCACTGCGAGGTGAGTTTAAGCCCGGGGATTCCGGAGTTACTGCCATCATGGCACACCATGCACCACCGCCCATAGATATAAGTATAGTCTCTCCTAGCGGTAACACCGTCGACTGTACTCGTAGCCGGTGTGTCTACCGTTCTCTATTTCGAACTACCCCTCCCTCTCTTTCTCTATTCCTCCTTCGAAGCCCACCCCGTGTTTTCAGCCCCCTCTCTCTCACCCGTAGGCGGCTTCATCCCTTCCTCGCTACCCACGAATACCCTCTCCCTACTTCCCTTCCACCGTTTTCATTGTACCCTCTCTCGTCGTTGAGTCGTGCAACCGCGATCTAGTGCATCCCTATCGCAACAACGATCGTTCTCTGGGCTACGGTAGCTTGATATTTATGGCGCTGCCTGGACGATGTTGAAGGAGTTAAATTGCTGATAATAAATGCGAATCCAGGGAATGACATCCAATCTAAAGGGCTACACTCGCAATCACCAACCCGCGAAACTACGCTCGCTATACAATGTTTGAGCTTTCAATTCCGTCGTCGAGAATATACGACTGACCACTTTGGACGTTGCAACCTTTCAACACGAAGTGCAAACTTTCATGACGAATTATTACTTGATTAAATCAGGGTTTATATCGCTGCGCTTTATATTCTCACGCGTTGTATCACCATTATTGCCGTGCGTTAATGTTACGCGCTGTATCGCTGACCTTTGCATTTCCATTCTGCACGCGTTTTGTTGCTGTACATTACTACTGCCGTGCGTTAATATCATCGTGTGTTAATATTACTGCGTTAGTATTGACACGAATTTTCGATACGCGTGGCATCGTTGAGTTCCACTCGCTTCTGTGTTGCTACATGTTGCTGTTGCTACGCGTTAGATTCATCTTGTATCAGTGTCGTTGCGTGATAATATCGTTACATCGTTATTTCTTCTTGCATCAATGTTGTCAACGTTGTGTAATAAAAATATATCTAGCCAATTTTTAATTCATTTTAACCGACTTCGTTCCTTATAAAAGTACCACTGGCGTTTCACCGTATCAAAAATTCAAATTGAAAATTTCTTTAAGAAACGATAATTATCGAAAAAGAAAGCGTGGACGACGATGAACGTCGTTGTCGATACTGTTACCGCGTTCCATCGCCACGGGGAGAGTCGGGTGATCAAGGGGGTGCTATTATCGCGGTCAAACGGGGTCACTCCAATTACAAGAGGCATCGTTAGGGTTTTATAACCGAGTCCGATCCACCCGTGCTCTTGGATAAGCGGGGTTTTCGACCTCTGTCTGCTTCGGTCGATACAACTGCATCGTATTGGCACGATGCGAATCGAAAGACGAATTCGAAAGACATTCAGGAAAACCGCAGTCGAGTACCGCTCGAACAAATATGTATTACACTCGAAACATTGATTCCTTGGCCACTGGTATCAAGTGTAGAAACTTGTCCTTTATAGTGTCTGTACTTGAGTATTTTTCTTTTCTTATTTAACTGATTTTTGTACGAGAGAATCTTTCTCGGAAAGTGAAAGAAATTGACTTGGGGCAGGAGGACTTACAAGTATAGATTAATAGTATGAACCTAAAGATTCCACTTAAGAGACCAGTGTAGTACAAGTTCATTTCTTTGAATAAAGATTGTTTGTGTAATATAAAAATGTATCATTAATAATGAGCACAAAAACTAAACAGGTTTCTCTTCTATCACTGAATATTCCTTCCGTGGAAAACCTAACGGAAACCGAAATAAATTTTCATTCAAATAAACACGCTCCGAGATAAAATTTGATAAAACAAATGAAGGAAGGAATAAGTAAAGACTGAGCATAAATCACGCTTTATCTTCGCAAAAGTCAATATACATTTCCACAAAAGCACTTTTGGAGACTATAATTCAGAATAAGAATCCGCAAGTAAGATATAACTTCGGTAATTTTGGTACAGTACGAATTTCTCGCAAACGAATAGCTGGATGAATTTTTGAAGATTTTTCTGGCCTCGAATTGAAAACGAGGATGTACAGAAAGTGACATGTTATCAGCGTGAAAAGGATCGTCTCGTGTTTCGCGAGTTACCGTTTTCTTTCGGAGAAACGTGGGCCACGCATTCGCTGTCGTCGGTAATCCGATAGCAGCATCGATCTTCCGGACGCTCGGACCATTAGACTCGACGTCAGTTTATTGGTCCACATATCACGGCATCGCCCAACAGGATTCCCATTTCTCTCTCCTCCTCTCTCCCTCTCTCTCTCGCAACCTTTCCACGCTGCAATTTGATTTCATTCTAATTACCGTTGCGACTAGCCGTTTCTCGCGTGTGCACGGTAGCAAAAGCTTGCCAGGATAAATTTACCTGCCGGAAATTCGACGGCGATTAACATAATTAGGCCAGCGTCGCGATCAACCGTATAAATTTCTATCCCTTGGCCGCACGTGTTGCGATGAACTCGAATTCTCGATTCAAGGATGTGCTCGTTTCAATCAAACGCGGCCAGACTGTTTCGGTTCCCTTTGAAATATAGCCAATCTCGAAAATGCTCTTGTCTGACTTTAGAGCCCGCTTCACCGCGGCTCTGGTTCGCGCCCTCTGTGTTACCGCAGGAACAGGCAACCACGGTAGGATGGTGTAACGCCTCGCCGGATATGCAAATCAATCCCGCAGTTTCCAATGATTTATACGAATGGCGCAATTCGTTTAAGTGTATCCTGATTCCATTTGGATTAGCCGACCATTTTAGTTATTTGCAGGTCTGTCTTACGGAAACGCGACCTCCCTCTACCCTCTTTCTATTCGCAAGGAGCCTCTTCATTTGTCCCGTTGTCGTCGCACGCGCGACCTTTCCATCTTCGAATTTAAATATAAGTAAAAGGGTCTCCGGTAGCGCAATCCGGGAATAGGGAAGCTCGCTCACCGGTAGAAAGGGGCTTGATTTGCCTTGCATGAAGCTTAAGATACCGCCACCGTTGAAAATTCGTTGCAACGACGGTCCCTGTTTTCTTAGCCTTCTTCTTCTTCAACGCTGGAAGAACGAGCCAAGAAATCGAGCCGTAGGCGTCGCGACGCCACCTCCGTCTCTCTCTTCATTTACCTTTCTTCTTTTTTTCGTTTCTTCCCGAGGAACATACAGCGCCCTCGTCCTCCTTCTTCTTCGCAGAGACGCCCCGAGCTAGATGGCTGTCGCCTGAATTATGCTTTTTTTCTCCCGGACCTCTGGCTCTCACGTATCAACACCGTATTTGCTGTGCACGGTTTTATGCAAATGTAATCAGATTATTTGCCACTTGCCCCCACGACGTTTCGGGGTAACGTTAATAGGGGCGCATGCGTTCCTCCGCCGGGAAAGGAACGAACACCTCGATTCCTTAATCGATCGTCCCTTCGCGTAGCATCGCCGATAAATTTTGGAACGTGATTGCGGTACACGTATCTTCGATTATCGTTTTGCTTTGCGATAGCGTATGAACGACCAGGATGTCTACTGTTTAACCTACGTAATTTCTATGAAAATTATTCAATCGATTGAAATATTGAAACATCGATCTGTTCATTAGCAGAGTTTCCAGTTAAATGTTTACAAATTTTCCCCACATTCTAACAATGGCGATTTTAATTATTGAATCGCCGAATGTTTTTTGTTCTCGTTATACATTCAACTCACTACTATTCTCTGCTCAGTGATATTTATGTCCGAACGTATCAGCCATTCTAAAATTCGAATATTGTAGTCCTTAAGCCATGCAGTGAATAGAAGCATTATTCTGTTAAATTGGGAATAATCTTTCATTAATTTGAAGATAAGCGAATATGATTCTAAATCGGTCAAATTTATTTCAGGTTTGTAGATATGTCACATTCTGTTGAGACAAAGAATTGAACAAATTAACGCTTTAGTACTTTTTTTGAGCTTAAAGGCAAATGTGTATTCAGCATCAGCGGTTATAGCGTTAAGACGTTCAAACGCAGAAAGTTAGTTGACATAGGGGATGATCTCGGAAAAATGCTCGCCAAGGTGGTAGACACTCGCGAAAATGAAAGGCGAAGGAGAAACGGAAACGTACTTGCATTCGTGCTCTCTCCCATAAATAGGATCCTTTTGTACCACGTTTTTTGTCCCTCCTCCGTTTCACGAATTCCCGTGGCGGCACGGTAGCGGGAAACGCGTATCGAAAATACGGGTGAAAGTTGCGAAACAATGCAAGGAACGTCGTGGCCCGTAAGGAGGAAGAACGAGGGGAGCAGGACGAAAGAAAAAAACTACGCGGAACAAAGGAGAAAGCTAGTCATAGAGTTTGCCGGCCGAAAAAATGTGGTGTCAAGACTCCCGGTGAACCCTGACGACAAGCCAGGTATTTACCGTACTCCCTGGAATGCCTTTCAACGAATGAAGCTGTTATCGAACTCTGGAATTGCACGAACGACTAACTTGCGATTTCGGAATCGAACTGCCACTTTATTTGCTCCGATCGTTACTCTTTTCCTCTTCTCTTCTTTACGCGGACTTCCAACAATATGGAGGTGTATGAACATGAAGAGAAGTCGAATATGCTTTTTTGATAGTTTTTCTTGTAGGAGTTTTTAACTATTCATAAACTTCAAAGATCTTCTATAAGCTCATAGGACTCAACTTGATATACTCATTGTGGAACATGAACTACTATCATTTACGAATCAAATTTTTATCGCTGTACATGCTAAACATTTCATATCAAATTTACATTTCGTCAGTCAGTAATGTTGAACTAGGTTCATCGGTTTCTTATCGAATATATTATTCCAATCAGTTAACAGAACATGTATCTACAGTCTCAAGTGAAAACTTTGTTTCTCCATAATCATTAAATCAACTATTAAATAATATACAAGCATGTAAAACAGTATAAATCGTAGACGTCCACAAAATTAACTCGAGTATATGCAACAGTTTCAGTACAGTTCTAATATCGAAGCGTTAATGCGATCGTCGTACATTGTTCGTAAACAAACTCGATAATTGCGGCCATTAAGTAAACATAATGTCGCGTATAAAGTCTCATGAACGATCAAAGTGTCAAGAAATATCAAAAACGAATCCGGCGAAAGCGAGGCGTTAAAATATTAGAGTCGCCGAGAGGCTACAGTCTTGAGCATGGTCAGGGTAGCGGGACGGAACGGGATGGGAAGCGTTGTACATCATAGAAGCCCGAGGGTCATTCACGAGCGGGTAGAAAGCAGCACTCTGGCCTCGGGATTTCATTATATCGCAAGAGTCGCGTCGTACCGCCATTATTCACGCGCCTCCGAGTTGCGTGGGCACACAGCCGAGCGCAAGAGCTACTGTCACGGCCGCGCTGAATTATAAGGGCGTTGCGACTCGCAACTGTTAATGCTCGTTAATCGCGAACCCTCTTGGAAGAAGGCTTAAGACGCGCGAGACGTGACTCATACGCGGTCGCTCGCGGAGCACGCGCGAACTAGACGCGAACTGATGAGACCATAACCCACTGGACGCTCAACGATTAGATGCAAAATGATCAAACGTGACACGATATAAATGTGAACCGACTAAACCAGCCATCTACGCGAATCACGCATAAATTAATTAATAAGTACGCTAGAGAATGTATGCATTGGTAAAGAAGAGATAACTATATGAAGAGTTGAACATTTTCAAATCTGTAAGCTCTAGAGCTCCTACGTTTCTATATTTCTCGTATTCCTATATGTCTCTTTTCGATGTAATCCGATTAGACGTTAACCGACTGCACCTAAAGTAGTAAAACTGACGAGGTGCAAACCGAAGGAATGCGAGCCAATTAAACACGAATCGACCAAACGCGAACTGATTAGGCGCGGATAGATGAAACACGAACTGATGAGGTGTGAACCGTTGGAGTATGTAGCAACAAGACGTGGACTAAATGCAAATTAACTTAGGCGCGAACCAATTAAACGCGAACCGGCTAGACGTGAACAGAGTATGAACCGACTAAGCAAACCGAGAAGACTTCGAGGAGAATTCTTGTCGAAAGCCACCTGTATCGCATTTTTCCGCGACAAGCATAAGTATCAAGGATAAGCGATCATAATAACGACGAGGGCAGAATATAGATTGAACATTGACGCGGGAATGCGAGTAAAATGAAGGCTAAAGGTTTAAACGGCGGTCGGTGCGCGGAAAACAATCACTGATAATGCGCAGTCAACATTCACGGGCAATTATTTACTCGCTCGACGCGTATTCCGCAATCTACGTAAAATGCGGTAATTACACGCCTTCCTGTAATTACATGCAGATTATAATAATACATCGACGTCGGAACGATGAAAGCTTTTCTTTTTGTTTTGCGTTGTTTGAGCGGTGCCCGCCGAAGCGGGAGCGATCAACGCCACTTAGCGTATCGCGAACGACGCTCGACAACACCGCTCGTAGCCAACCATTTCTGCAGACCGCTTATTTGTAGAATTACGGGGGTCGTGGTTAACCGATCGCAATCGTATAAATAGGACGGTTATTTCTTATCATGTCGTGATCGTATTTATATTGGAACTGTACGTGCGTGCGCAACCCGATACTTGTTCGCACATATACGCATCTCTTCACTAGTCACAAAGTATTACAATGTATTACTCGAGTTGCACGCGCTTTCATTGAAAAACGAAGAAAACAGACTTGTCTCTTCAAATTCTTTAATGCTCTTCTTGAGGTGGGTGAGTTATAGTCCAACTCAGATGATTCGAATACAAATTCAAGGTAAAAGTTTAAGACTTGATTTTTTACGCAGTCAAAGATGACGATTTCGTAGGAGAATGTGAAAAATGGCGAATATCGGAGTAAAGAGGTTTAAACGTATCGAAGCGGTGGAAGAATCGGACTACGTTTGACGAACGGAGGGAAATAAATAATCGTGGTGGAGCAGCGACAGAAGCAGAAGCAACCGGCCCCTTGGAAGCAGCCGGACGGACGTTCTTTCTGAACGAAACCCAATTAAGAAATGTTTTGTCCGGCTAGCGGGTAGGTAGTCGGTACCGGAGTAAGAAGAAGAGAATCGGGAGGAGGAGGATCGAAGGAGAAGCCAGAGAGAAGAATCGAATAAGAGCACGAAAAGGAAGGAACGAAGAAGGCCAGGAACGATCGAATATCGCAGCATGAGTCCAAAGGGGATCGAAACCTCGATCGGGGATCGGAGGTAGATATCCTCGAGAGAGAGAATAAGCCAAGGGGTCCAGGGCTTTCGCATAGGCGGTAGAACGGCAGCTGTTTGAGTCGAGCAAATTAGTAGCCGGCACGTGATTGGTCTGTTGCCGCCCCGTCTATATTGCAATAACCACCGGAGCGGCCACGCCGCAATACTTCCGAGCCGTGAAAGCCCGGCCAACGCGTTTCGTTTCGGTACCCTCTCGTGTGCGTGCGCGTCCACCTTTGTCTCTTTTCTTCGCCTCGGCCGCTTTCTTCTCTATCCAGAATCCCTCCTCCTCCTCCTCTCATCCCCTCACCGACAACCCCCGGACAACGGTGTTCGTGTGGTACCTCTCCGAACCTCTTCGGAAACCCTTCCGCGCCCAGCTTGCAATTTACTCGCGATATCTTTATGCCGAAATTTACGAGCAGATAATCATCGGAGGGATGTTCCGGCATTTTTCGGCCAAATTATTATTATTTATATTGCGATACCCCGCGGACAGAGATCGAACGTTCAGTTCGGCATTAATTAACTCCGGATACGCGGCGATGTGCCCCGGGAAAATGTCTTTATTAACATCAACCGGAATACTTGGCTTAGGATGTCCGAACACGCGTTTGCCAAAAATGAGAGCTTATAAAAATCCTTCGGCTACACGCGATCAAAAGATCCGGCTGTTCGATGGCTCGCTAACGTGAACGTACATTAGCGATACGCTATAATCTGATATGCAGGTGCAAGATATAGTCGGATTATGAGGATGGTTAATTAAGCCAAGTGTATTTCGATAGAATCGTTCGCCATTAACGTGTTGCATGCATGTAGGCCATGTACTTTCTCGCAACACTCCCTATCGATATTTTTTTTTATGAGTATTCTTCACTTTCACGAATAATACAGTACTTTCTTATGTTTTTTTTGTTAAACGTTAGAAAGAGTTATCATTCAAGATATCGATAAGAGAGTAAGAATCACTAAAATATTTTAAAATGCAATAAATTTTAACCACGACTGTAATTTTGAATTGTATTTACCATTTAATGAACTGCATTTCATATATGGCAGTTTAATCAAATAAATTATACGCGTTCCATTTATGGCGCATGTTATAAATTATCCCTTGTTGTGTCCAACAATTATCTTCTTCATCTCATAAATATTATAATCTATGTATTTTAAGCGCCTACCATGAATGCCATAATATAGGCTATTCATATTTTGAACATAATATACATGATACGACAGTATTTAACTTGCTTTCATGAAAGAATATTTATGTCAATGAACCTTAAGAATCGAGGAATGATACGTAATCAACTGCATCATATTCGAAACTCGAATATTTTTAGTTCTCAACATTTTATGTTTCTGAATTACTTTTACGCGCCTATTTCTGCGATCGCAGAAAAACGAAGAGGTGTAAAGTCGTTAAGGTGTGTTTTGTGGAGGCATCGTACTTCGAAACGTTTGATTCGATATAAGGCAGAAGCGGGGCAAATTACAGCGGAACGAAGAGGCTATTTGACGCTAGCCGGACGCAATTAAATCACAGCTATGCTTTACGCCGTTCGCCCACTGTCCCAGCCGAGCTGACTCTCTTCATTTAGCTCGTTCTCTTTCCAGGAACGACTCTTTCTCTCGTTCGAACAGCGCTCGTGTACGTGTTCCTTCCTCCCTGTCCTTCCCACCACTCGTGCCCGTTATATCCCTTCGCCTCAGTGGTGCGCGCGATGCTTCCCGGAATTGAGGGAAAATAAAACTCAGAGGAGAACACAACACGAAGGCGGAAAAGGAGCGAGGAAGATGGAGAGACCGGCAGCGAGAACGGTGGACGAAGAAGGAACCGAGGGTTGTAAAGGGGATGGGAATGGAGGAGAGGGACGTCACGGAACTCATGCAACGTGAGTGGACCTAAGGCACGACCTGACTGTGTGTTGCTGTTGCCCGTTGCTGCCGCTGTTGCTGTTGCTGCCGTGCTGATGCTGCCGCTAGCGCAACGAGAGGAGCTCTTTCTCGAGCGGTATCTACCTATCTTGATGCGATACAAGCAGCCACCTTCTATGCGATATAATCCCATTGCCGATGGGATCCGACGTGTTGCGCTGCTCGACGAAACCGTGCTAAGATAGAGGGGATCGTAAATCCTCACTAGCTACCGTCCTGCTCGCCAACTCCAACGAGCCAAGTTCCCTTGCGCCTTATAAAGCCTACCCGCCAGCCCCTCGCGCCACTACCGCGATCCGCGCTCCCTAAGATGCGACGTTTCTTCCGCCGAACATGACCGACGATGCTCCATTGCTCGTTCCGCGTTCGTCTATTCTCCTCTCATTAAAATCGTTATCGCGTTTCTGCCCGGAAATCGAGAACTCGCAACAACCTTTTAACTAGATCCTGCGAAGGAATCGAAGTCTAATCAGGGTAGGCTCAACCAGCTTAAAATAACAACGAAGAGCACCAGTTTCCTCCGGAGAAAGAACTTTAACCGATCCTGCGCTAACTTTACCTCCCAACTCATCGAAGCATGACCAGTAAAGTTGAAAAAGAGTGGACAGATATTCTACTTACTCGTACCGCGACAACGTTCGTTTCTTCGTTCCCTACTGTATTAGGATCGTCGATGCTTACCTGAAAAAAGAAAGGAGAACAGGTTAGGTCAGATGGTTAGGACGATAAATATTTAGCGATCGGTTGGCGATATTGCGCGCCGCCGATCAATTTCTACGCAATTTGCTTTCAACTCGACTCGTGCTTTTCTGTCTCTCTCATTCACTCGGTCTTGCTCTCAGTGGAAGCTTTATAATCAGGCTCGAACAGCAGGAGGGTAACGATTACTGAAACGCAAGGTGCGCGCGCGCGTGCACGCGGTTGGACGTCGAATCGTCGAGAGCGTTGGCGCGTTGATCGAGAACGCGGTTCCCTGTGTCTTCATCCTCGGTCGTTAAAGTTAATGCGACGTATACCGAAGTAGGGCAGCAGATTGCCGGGACCGATCGCACGTACGCTCATTACGCGTTCTACGGCGCATAGCTTCATCCGCGACAAGCAAGCCGAGCCGGTGCTCTTCGTTAACGATGAAAACGCGGGCCGAAAGTTGAAGCGGACCGATTAAATCAAGCGGCGGCGCGAGAGGCGGTTTCGAGCGGACTCGACGCGCCATTTGCGGACCCGTCTCTCGCGACGTCCGCCTTGGCATTCGAGAATTTCGAAGAACAAAGTTGTCGGATACCGGTGAAAAAGAAAGCCGCCGCGGAACGAAAGAAAAAGACGTACGAGCCTCTCTTCGGGGGTCTGGAACGACACATAGAAGCTGCTAGAAAGACTGATAGTCCTTCTGGCGTTTAATCGCCACCTTCTGCGACCGGTAGCGGCGGCCATCTTCTATTCGGCTCACGAACGATCGAGAAAACGATCAAAATTAAGCTTTATCGCAGCACGCGCGCGCAACCGTGCAAAACCTCGTCGCGTTTTATACGATCCTACAAACATTTTAATGGGAATCGGCTGGTAGGATGCTGCGCGCGCAATTAGCCCCGATCGAGGAGGAATCGTTGGTTGGCGAACCGGGTGCACCGCTCGGTCGTTCACCGCGAACGTTTTTCTTTCGGCAAAGGCGTAGGCATCCTTAACGAGGAATACGGAGAAGGACGAGCTGTCGAAACGGGTCGGTGCAATTTCGGAAGAGGCAGTTCCAGTTTGATCGACGTTCCGCCCGCGGGGCTGGAGGATTTCGATGAAAGGGGGGCGCGCAGAGGATGATGATGAAGGAACGGGGTGGTGGTCGCGCGCAAAACTGCAGCGGCCGATGGCGATGCGGCGAAACGATGGACAGAAGAAAAGGAAGAACGAAAAAGAAAAGGGAGAACGCGAAGAGAGAAGGCCTTTAGGAAACGCGGTATTCGGAAGGCTGACTCTCCTCGAGTGGCTGACCGGCTGGAAAAAGTGGTAGGTTGGGCCTGACGAGTCGCCATCTCTGCCGTTGCGGCGTCGCGTCGCGTCGCGTCACGTAAGCGGGCCCCAAATGGCGGGCTCCGGCAGATATAACGAACCGTCGCGTCCGGTGAGAAAAAGTTGGACGATGCTTGTTGCGTACCGTCGCGCTACTATCCGACGCTACCTGCTCTCGCTCGAAGAACGACGAGAAGAAAAGCTCGAGGAGAGCCGAGGAAGGAGGAGGAACAGCCGTAGGAGCAAAAGATTAAAGAACGGCTCGAAGGAACGGAGGAGAGAGGATACTTCGCAGGCAGGCCCTCGTCGTTCTTTCGAGCAGCCACTTTCGTTCCTGGCCGCATTCAGCGAAGGGGAGGCCCCAGGCAGGGGCTAATGGGACGCAATTAAACGATTGGTATCAAAGAGCACCGCCGGTCGCGCTCGCGGGAATGTCGCGAACTAGATGGCAATGGCCAAGCCAGGCAACCAGCAGCGGCACAGGGACCCACGGTTGATTCGCTGCTGCCTGGGACGAGTCTAGAAAAATCTCGGCCACGTCCAATTCCATCTCATTAGTGGAGGGAAACGGCAGCTGATGCTTGTCTCTCTTGCGGTCTTAGCGCAAGAAGAAGAAGCGTTCGGAAGCCATGTATGGAACCGGTCTCCCTTCTGTCTCCCTATCTATACACCCGTATATACGCTCACCACGGAGAGGATATACCGGGTGTCGCCCACGTACCTCGTATATTTCTTCGCGCGCTGCGGACAGCTGCGAGGATCTAACGTTCTTCTGCACGGTAACCGGCCACGCTCTCTCCACGACACATGCAGGATAAGGAGGGAAAAGAACTTGGCCTAGCCGCGAACTTCTGCTAAGAGATTCGAGGATAACGCGACCCTTCTGCTCTCGGACGGTGCATCCGTGAACGGGGATCGATTCCACCGTGGGACGAACGTTGCTCCCGCTCGATCCTGATCGACGCTCGTGCGCCTTCGAACCATTCCCCTTTAATTTCCTCCTTTCCCAACGGCTTTAATTACCCCGCGTTTGACGCTCGCCATCTCTACACGAAACCCGACCTACTTCGAACGGTTCTTCTCGATACTCCGCGATATTGCCGGTCGCGTTTTACCGATTTCGCAATACGTTTCTCAGAAAATCGGGACACCCCGTGTACACGTAGACCGTGCTTATATTCCGTATGTGCATACGTATATACCGCAGGCCATACCTGCATGCAGCATGCACATGCATGCGCCGCAAAACAAAGCGAGCTCGTTAGGAGGTGCATCGCAACGACTGCACTCTTTGCTCTCCGTTACATCCTGCTGGCGGCCTCTGCTTGGTCCGCCGACTTCGGCTTCGGCTCTGGCCGACTGCTCGCCTCTCTTTGCCCGTTTCTCGCCACTGCGAGCAAACTCATACTCGAGAACACGGGGTCCGGCTTTGTTCGTGGTTCGGTATACCAGCCGCCACCGAGGAAAGGGTAATTGCCTCGAGTCTCTTGGCAATGTTCGAGCGATCCCTTTGGTAAACCGCGGAATTGCGTATCGTGCCGTGAGATCGATCGTGTAAACTGTACATACGGCAGTCAGCGAACAAGTCTCTGATGTACGGCCGGAACGGCTAGCTCAGTCCACCTAGGATTCTAAGAGATAAGACGAGCTGCTGCTACTAGTTTTGCGCGCGCTAGTCACGGAAGCTGTTCCGCGAAGGTGAAACCGACGACCGAAGAAAACGATATATTCCTTTCGGGACGTCTCTCGCGACGCATCAGAGTCGAACAAAACGCTGGAAGCATCTCGTTAAGAAAATTATTAATATCAGGGTCAGATTGCGACGAAATCGTACAAATAACGATCGCAGATTTTTAAACGATCTAAATAATGTTTAATGCAACATTATGCGATCCTTCGTGTAGAATCATAATTTAGTAGTTCCTTCGATAATCGTGCTATCTAGGTTCATTATTACGGAGCACTGCCGTTACAAAGAATCGAATTAAAACTAGACAACGTTTCCAGTATTTCGGCGAATCTTTACAGGTACGTGGGCGAAGGATACCCGGGTAAAGAGACCGGTAGCCTTAAGGTCGGACGAAAGCTGAACAGTGAAATATCGCCTTATTAATGCCAACCTCTTCATTAACGTCAAGCGTTAACACGTGCACGAGCTGGTCAGCAAAGGCAATCCGTATCCGGAGTGAAATTATTTCGCGGTGGCCATCTTTCTCTTTCCCTTTCTCGGGGATGAGGAGGAACGTGGTCGACCGCTTTGCTTGTCGATAAAGAGCGGATCCTTCATAAACGCGCGGCAAACCGCATAACTCTGGCGCGGCAGACAAGCAGAATAAGAGGAAATATGGGAGGTGATCGGCCTCTCTTCGAGGTGGAGTCATGCGAGCGGTCGTGTAGCCCTGGCTGCTAAGAGAAAGATGGGGAAAAAAGATCGGCCGAGCAAAAGAGAGACGGCTAGCGGAGCGAGCCGAGAGAAAGAGAGAGCGGCGAGCGAGCGCCAACCGGGCCGACATAGCTCTCCGACTCTCCAGGACGAGTTTATGCGATTTTTACACTCGATCTGATTTTTTGGCGGCGCGCCTCGCTCTCGCGAGACAGATATATGTCCCACGGCCATACAAGAGCCGCGCGTATAAAGACATCGAAGCGAAAGCCAACGAGAATTCCTCATCCCATCCTCTCTGCTCTCACCCTCTCCTCCCTGTTCGGCCGACCTCCTCTTCCTTCGCGAGCCTCGGTACCCCATCATCCTCTTTGCCACCATACTTGGTATACCCCTCTTCTTTCCCTGACCGCCTCCCTTCCCTTAACTACGCGCCGTCCTCCCCTCCAGCCCTCTCACCTTTCGGGGCCCAGCAACGGGAACAAGAATACGAAGAGTCGAAGGGCCTCGCCCATAACCGGTTCACTCTCTCTCGTCATCGAGCTCCTCTCCTGCACTCCGCCTCGACTCTAACCGCCACCCGACTCGACTTGCCTACCTGATCCACATAGATATGCCCACGATCGGAGGACCCAATAAACTGTTGCTTAATCGCGACTACTCTCTCTCTCTCTCTCTCTCTTCGTCTCTATATCGTGACATACATTCGCGCGAACGCGTTTTTACCAATCGATCGAGTAGAGATACCGATGGTCACGCCAAAGCCAGGTGGAATAGCGAACGAGCGTTATTTCGAGGCGCGTTAAACTGAAACCTTCACCGCGTAATGGCAGCCCTCGACGATTCGTCGGCCAGTCGTTTGGTCGATAGCGTGTAATAATACCGGGCATCTTGAGTATACACCTATCGCCGGACGAGTAAGAGGAGGGACCGCGACAGGGTCTGGCAAGGCCTTGCGAACCCGTAATCTCCGCGCGATGCGCTTCGAGAGCAGCGGCGAGAGAAAAAAGCTGCTCGACCGGCGACATCGTCGCTCATCCACCGAAAGAATGGTCCAATTTGCGAGACTCGTTTTGCCGCGCGCACCGTAGTGTCTTCGATGAACAAGAGGAACGAGAAAAAAAAGAAACGAGAGAAGGATATCTCGAACGTTCGCCGAGACGATCTCGACGAAAGACACGCGAGCACGCGAGTCGACCAACGAAAGCTTATAAGCGGCCAGGATAAAAGGGGGTTGTTGCTGGAACAGGGAGGGAAAAAAGATTTCTGAGAATGGAGGGGGGCCAAAAGGAGTACTCACGCATACGAGGCGCGCTAGCTAGCCGACTCGGTCGCGTACATAAGCGCAACGACAGGTAAGAGTGCAAAAGCGAGAGCAAAGAGTTAAAAGAAGAAACGCTCGGAACAGCGTCCACTCATCACGCGGCGTGTAACCAGCCTTTACATAAGCGACCATGCCGCCTGGCGGCGAGACCGAACGAACGCTTTTACAACTCAATGCAGAGCCCTCCTAAAGGCCCCTTCGGGCTATCTTTCTCTCTTCCACCCGCCTCTCTTCTCCCTTCATCCATTCGCCCTTCTTCGCGTCGCATGTTTCTCTCCCTTGCGAGGACCAGTTGTAGCGGTGTATGTACCCGCGTACGCCTCTCCTCTCATCTCCTCTCCGCTCTCCTCGCTCTTATCCTTTCTTCCTTCGAAACACACTGTTCGCGCATTTATATTCCCGCCCGGGAGACCAGCTTATTCGCGTTTCTGACGTTCGACACACGGAGACGAAGCACCGAGATTCGAAATAGTAGACTCGTTGCTTGAATGTCCTTGAAACGGTGTCGAGGACGATGCGCATTCGCATAAAATGGGGCGACGCGATCATAACTCTTTTTATAAGGAACTTGCTAATTACTGAGTATCGGTCGAAGTAGTCGTATCGCTTTATTGAAGCTAAGTTGGTATTTCTCTTCAAAAATAGTTTGGAAATTTTATTTTATTTTTAGCAGAAAGTTCATTGTAGAATCCCCTCATCTTAAGGGATTATCTACTAATATATCGTATCTACTTTGGTATTTGAATAGAACATGGTACAGAGTCGACCAATAAGGAGATCATGGAAGAAACGAAAAAATACGTAACAAAATATAAAAATTTATTGCAATCCAGTAATCTTTAACAACAAAATGTCTGTATCAGAAGCACCGCCCTACATTTCCGGCGGCACGATAAATATATAATTTCATGTGTAATTAATTGAATGCTCAGACTGCTGGTATACTTTGTAATCACCGTGTATCTGGGGCAACGTATTTGGGCGGAAACTGAAGCTTAATTAACACGAATTAATACTTAATACACAGCGCACAGCGATGGGGGTTCGGCTTCGCGTAAAAAACGATCGAACAGGTGGGAGAAGGGAACCAACCAGAGGAGTTAATTATCGCGTCCGTATGATTCCGACGCGGACACGATAATTAACCGACTCCTTTCTTCCATCTTTTTTTTCCACCTCTTCCCGTTCCCTGCAACGCCGGCAGATACAGGCCGTGAGATATTCAATATTAAAAACGCTTAATGGAGGTCCGTGTCTGCCAAGTGTAACCGCAACCCCTCTGCCGGCAACACCACGCTTATATTCAACCTTTAACGAAGCACGAAGTGATGATACGCTGCGTCAAAGTAGTTGCAGTTCCTTATGCGGATTATTATCGCGCGTGTTAACCATTCTTCGGTGGTTGTCCTCGCCTATTCGTCTCGCTCTGCTGTCTTTGATCATCGACTCCTACGTGCAACCATTCCTAGCTTATCTTTATGAATTTCGTCTCGTTCGACGCGCATCGTACACGCCTTTTGCGCGAATAATTGTTTTTCCACGATTGCGTGATCCCTATCGGGTATCAATTTGCCCGTCGAAGCTCCACGCTTCTTTGCTCTCGCCAGGTGCGCTCGCAACGCCCATTTTCCTTCGGCATGATCGTGCTATGAACGTGTTCATTCTAGTGCGTTGATAACGCTGCAAGTTTTGAGAATTTACTGCTGCTATGAAATAAGATATACCGTAATTGATCACGTAGACATGGTGGTTCTCATGATTTGCAAACCTCGAATAACTTTTAAAACACCCTTTATTATGTAGTAAATGTACTTCTTATAAGACGTTTCAGTTTCAACACATGCTGAAACAGTTATTCGTATGCAAGTTGTATGTACACCCTGTATACCAACTTTGCTTGAGGTTTACATAACAACTAAGAATATGTTTAAACAACGATTCTCGAAACTTTCAGTCTCCAACATCGAGTGCACAAGGTTTATAACACATCAGTTTACAAAGATTACTAATTGCAAATCAAAATAAAAAGCAAGTGTAATAGCTGAAAAACGAGCTCAACTGCAGGGGGATGTATTCATAGTGAAAGCAGAAAATGAATTAAATTCGTCGTTACATAACGTCCAACGTGAGCGATTTATGCTTCATTCGATTGAAAGAACGTGATTCATTGCCGAGACGAGTAGAAGTCTAAGCGACGTGAATAGGTACGAAAGAAATCGATAAGTTCGGAGAACGAGATGTTATCCAGTTATCTCGAACAGTTTCCTAAATTGATTTTGGGGCTTCGAGCGGCATCCCCAACGGAGGAGCAGAACGTCTTAGCTTTTATCTGCTCACGTCCCTAGCTCTTCTCTTATCCATTACGCGTTTTCGTTCCTCCGTCGATTCGTCGACTATTTCAATCAGTTTCATCCGATGTGATCAGGATATTCTGATAGTAAATATGATACAGAGCGAAGCCATTTATCGACATTTTTTTTAATCTCTTCTGAAGAAACTTTTGGAGAACTGAAAATTATCAGATTGTATTTCCTCAAATCTCCAAAATTTCAGGTTTGCAAATTTCTACTTTTTCAGGTGGTACCGAAGTTAGCGTAGCAAGTCCAGGGCGTCACAGGTTTTACTCGGAATCATAGAAACGGGACCGACTGATATAAACGACTAGCTCGTTCCGGAAAGCTCGTCGAGCTTTCAAACTAGTTACAGAACCGTGCAACTTTGGACGCGCGGAATTGCAATGAGAATCCACCAAATTGGAGGCACACTTGTAGGGGGCCTTGTTAAGCGCTTTCAACTGTTCGCGAACAGTTTACGCGAGCACCAGGCTTTCGAATTTTAAACGAGATAAAATGCGATAGCGTGAGATCTTTAATGGTGATTGATCAATGAGAACTCTGCTTCAATTTCATCGACCTAACTGCTACTACACGCTTCTCGTGTGTCCTCAACATCTGGTACGTCGATAGGCAATGTTCGATAAAGACATTTCACATCTGTATTTTATATTATTTGTGAAACCAATCCATTGGTCACATCTGTCAATGACAATTGCTTTATTTAACATTTTCTAAATTTAGCACTCACTGATGCAATGATTTAATACAAATATGTCAATGTACCTCTTAATACAAATATATTTGAAGATTAGGAACTCTTGACAGATATATTATCAACTAATAACTGACCGGTTGAATAATCCGTCATACCCGATAAACAGGTTAAATTCTTTGAAACATTTTTCTCTATGTAAAAATGCGGTGGCTAAGAAACAAATTATACCTGGATAGAGATATGTTCAGTGAACCATGAAGTCTGTAGAATGTACATTTGGTTAAACTTTATCATAGATCGTAACGTGCAACATATCAATTACTTTCCAATTGAGCCTCTAAATGAGCAAATAAAAAATGCATACTTTGAAACGGAAAGGAGCAAAACGACAAGATAATTGGGGATTAATAGAGTGCTAGAATTACTAGACTACATCCTCCTCGTGTTCATAAAACAACTATCAGCACATTATGAAGAAGTTTTATATCGATAGCTGTTTCAAGCCTGAAAGCCAACACGATAACACCGATCTATCGTCTCCGTTTCTTCATTAGTACACGACGTGGTTAATTAAGCGCGTAAAACTAACGAAGAAAGTCGCGTTAATCGCGTCAAGAAGCAATCCGACAAAGTCGGTCAAGCGTAAAAGCGTATGCTCGTGATTACGGCTATACTTTACGAGCTTTTACGTGGCAGTTAATTATTTATCGCTGGTACAAGTCATCGAGCTGATAAGTTTGCACGATTATCGCGCGGAATTTGCCGTATCTTGCACTCTTACTAATTTTTCGTCCATCCTGCATGCTGCTCTCCCTCGTCGCATTAACGGTTACGACATCGACAGTGATTTATAAACGAGCTCGTCTACGTACAATTATCGCCGTTATTTTTTCTGTGCTACTCGATCGCGACGGAAACGTTGACGAATGGCTTTATTAGACATCGAGGAAGAAGTCGTGCAATGGAGATAAATAGAACTCGTGGCGCTTAGCGATGCAACTTGTGTTGTATAATGCGTAGAGATCTATTATTTGGTGATATAACGTGGAACGCATGGAAGTATAACTCGTGGCGATATAATGTGTAGTAGCAGTTAGCAATACCGCGTGTGGCGAACTAATACGCTAGTTCTCTAGCAGGTCTAAGACAAAAAACTAGAATAATAAGAGACACGAGATATTTTTTTATGACTCACAACTATGTTATTATGATTATCTACCAATGGACTTCTGTAGACATACTAATGGATTACATTAATAATTAACATTTCAATGAGGCAAAGTGAATATTTTTGCATTTGGTGTGATGTATGAAACAACAAAGTAACGCAACGGAGAATTAACCCCTTGGGTACACTTTGCAAATTAGACCTATGATGCATTTCTGTTGGATAATAAAATGCAAAATAGCGAATGTATTTTATTGGACAATGGGAACAATTTTAATCTTATTAACGACTTTTTACGTTGAATTTATTGATTTATTTTGAAAATATGTTACATCAAAAATTATATCCATCTTGTAAGGAAGGGATCTGATATAATGTAGGGAGCCGACGGCAATGAAGCTTTCTCTAAAAGTTACCTAAACCCTTTTCTAAATTTGTTCTTTATAATTTATTAACAATCAAATAAATTTAAATAATATTTATTAATCCTTACTGCAACAATTCTACATTTTTCATGTTTACAATACTAAGCAATTTATTTTTAATATCCAAAATCCATCATTGTAACAAGTTTGATTACTTCAGTAATATTTTATACAAAAGAGAGAAATAGAAAATTGTAAAAATCATAAACGCATGAATATCAAAGATGTTAAAATAAGAGAATGACAACCTTGACTATTAAATGTTGAAGTCACCTTTGCAGAAAGGCAACGTTTTGTAACATGTGATTATCCAATACGAGTTTCCTTAATGGCCTCCAGAGAGAAATTACACGTGGCGCGGTAAAAATGTCATCGACATATAACCCGCCACGACAAACGGTTCGATTATGATTACCTTATTGCCATAAGTGCATCGTTCCAAGTCACGCGAGTCATCGAATGATTATAACCAGTAATAAAAAGAGAGAAAACACTGGAAGAGTAAGAAAGAGAGATACGTTGGAATCTTACTTGGCGCGACACCGGTTTCCGGCGAGATAATTTATCGCAAGACCATTTTTCGACCGACTCCTGGGTTGCGATCATTAACCGTAGTGTTGCAATTATCATACGCATTTGCCTTCATCGGCCAAATCGAGGCTGAATCGTCCGTTCTTGCATTTTAATTTGTCCCCCCTTACCTTCTTTTCTTTTTAACTACCCAAGTGGCGATACGAAGTTACTTAATGAGAAATTTTCAGATCGTTACTGATTGTCATTTCCCAAATGTGCTACTGAAATATCAATGAGCCGTTTACACGTGCTTATGGACAAGTAGTTTAGTTGACAGGTGTTTAGAGGCTATGTAATTACCCGAGCTAATGCTACTTGCATTATTGTTAATTCTACCGCGGGAAGAAGTACAAAATATAGTAAATGTGAAAGAATAAAATTTTAACGCAGTGTGTAAACAAACAACATGTTTGGAAATATATTTTTTTATAAAGACCACCCTCTCCCAGTCTGCAGGAAACATTTGAAATTAGAGGATGAATTTAAGTATTTTTTAAGATCTTTAGATGAAATGTAATCATATGTACCTTTGGTACATAATTAAGAAGATCTATATGAATAACTTGAATGTTTTAATCGATAGTGGCATCAGTTCGGTCCCTTTGTTGAAGCAACCAACAATCATCGCAAAAAACGCAACATAAAGAAACATAGAAACAGAAACGATGCAAAACAGTAAACACATCGACATTACACACGCCATGAAAGAAGAAGAAGACGCCCCGAAACATAAAATCATCGGAAAATTGCACAAAACAAGTAGCGCAAAATAGGCACAAACAGCAATCATCTAGGAAAAAACAAAATTCCGACCACAGAATGCACTTGCACACACACGCACGTGCACATACAGCACCACAGGCGCACACGTGTGTATCGTAAGATGGCTCCATCGGATCTCCAGCGGACGCAGAAACGGAAAAGTCGACAGAGACAACCGGCGACTTACATACCACTGTCGGTGTCCAATCCGCGTTGTCATCGCGAGCTGGACAACAATCGTTGCACGGCACCGTGAAAAACAATCGAAAAACCGTTCGACTATGATCACAGCCGAGAAAAGTGGTAACCGCGACGATACGGCGGCCATGTTGATTTACTCGCCCCACCCGATTGGTCGCGAAGCGCTACGAACACGCACGATCGCCGCGCCACCAGCTCGCGTGGCCTCGTGCGTTCTCGCATCGACCGGTTTTCGTGGCCTGGGCGCCAACCTCGAACTCCTCTCTCGTTCTTCGTTGCTTTTCACCAGAGTCGCCATATTGGACACAGCTCGAGCCGGCTCTGCGCAGGTCGAATACGGCGGACGCAACCTTCGCCTCGGATACACCCACGTTCGCGTATTTAACTATTAGATTCTCCTCGTCGATGCATCTTTTATATGATCGATTCGATACTAAACGATGCTCGAAGTGCGCGGTCTTTGCGAGTGTTTACATGTACATTTAGCTCGGGGATATCTGGCCGGGAGGAAAACACACGTGGACGCGAGCTCGCGTTTCTAGGTACGTTTAGATGAGACATCACGCGTGTATGTGTGCATGGGAGAATGTGTTCTACGAGAAGAACAGTGCTTGTTCTGTAATGTACAAAGTAGTCCCTTTTTTCGATTGTATCCCTTTATGACGAGTTAAGTAAGATGCACCACATGTAACCAGGGCTATACCCTATGTATGTACACTTCGGCTTCTAGGTTTCGTTCGAACAAGAATAGGTTAGGAGACAACCACTACACCACCTACATTCGACTTTAGAAGATGAAATATCTAAATCCTCTAATTTTTAAATTAAATAATTGTCCTCTAATTGTCCTATAAATTTAGTTCTGTACCAAAAAAAGGCCCGAGTTATAAGGCTGTACGAAGAGAACTGGTACGAAGCTCTTACAAAGAGCGTACGGCAGCCATAGTGGCATTTGAGAGTAAATGATTAACTTCAGTCTGGTCGATCGAATCTTGTCGAAGAATCATGCTGCTTCTTTAAAATTACGTAGTTTTCTGGTTGAGCAGATGCGTTTACGTTTTCTCTGATCCGACGGTACACGTGCGTTTCGTGAACGCACACTTATCTAACGCCATGGCACGTTTCTGTCTGCGCGGTAAACTGTGAGCATTTGTGAAGCGTTTTTGTAGGATGTTTGATAAATGTATTATTCTGAGTTTGGAGAATGCGATACAATGAAAATGGAAAACAGGATTTACGGAACGAAAACAGCCATTATGAAGCTGTTGACAAATGCGCGTTGATATAATCATGAATATTATTGGGGATGTTTTAATTATTAAAGCACGATATGAATAATCAACAAGATATAATTATTCGAGTTATTGGCAAACGCTAAATCTCTCGGCTTACGAGTTGGAATTATTCGAACGAGTAAAACCATTTCTAAATTTCGTTAATTTGTTTAGACAATGGTAATATGAAAATATCCAAGTTTTAAAAATTCTAAATTTGGAAATTAAAAAGTTTTCAATGTCGAATACTTGATTTTCCAAATTGAAGGCAATTGCCTTTAGCTTGTTAGCTAAAGAAAGTCTACGTTGTACCCGACTATACCAAATTGCTACGAACCAGTTTAAAATCGTAAATAAATCGTCCGGAAACGATACCACCATCAGGCATCTACTCGAGCAGAAAAAACAAGTGGACTCAAGCAGCGCCACATGTTGAAAATAAGTCATCATCCAGAAGCAACTTTTTTCCGCTCGTAGGAACGAAAATACAGCGTCACCCTTTCTATTACGGTCACTTTAAAAAAGAAGAGATAAATCGTTCGAACTTAGACGATAAGTCGTATCAAAACTTTGCGGAATGAAACTTTCACAATTACCTTCGCGCTTTTATAAAAATGGACAAAACTTACTTCCTGCGAACCGATGGGACTTGAGTCGTGCGGGGCAAGGAGAGTACTTCGCACACACCGACTTGTTAGCTATGTACTAACCAAATTATTTGACTGCCTCGAGTAACAGTGCGTGTTACGTTCCAAAAGGATCGATCCGATTCGAATTTCTTTCGTAAACTTATCGGAGAGAGTATTTTCGTCAGGACGAGACAGCACTGTTAGGGTTTGTTACTTAAGATCGCAAGTTCATCCTCGAAGTTCGTCTTCAGGAAGTATCCATACGCCGCGCGGTTGTACCGCGAACGAAAGCCGGCGGATAGTTTCGCGGTGTAGCTAATTTAGGCGAAGTCGAGCAATAAACATCGCGCGTCTCTCGCTAGAGAATACAGCGGCGGTGCGAGCGCGCGCGCCAACTGAACGAAACGGAGCGGAGCGAGAAGGAAAAGCGACAAAGTGCGTTCGTGTGTACGAACGAGAAGCATACGCACGTAGGGCGCAACAGTAGCCGTAGCGCCGGTTAATTAGGGTTTAAGTTTATGAGGTGCAGGCGCGCACGCCCTACCCCCTGCCGCCCCCATTCCGTTTCTCCACCCCCACTCGCCAACCCCCTCCTCCGTTCGCTCCCTCTTCGTCGTTCCCTTTGCCTCTCTCTGTTCGCTCTACACCACCCCCGTGACCCATCCCCATTGCGCGCGATTCACCAAACCACCACCACCACCTACACCAACGTCGGCAACATCGTCCTTTGCATTCTACGCGCATACATATGCTTACACGAGAGGGATTAATATGTGCGTGTGCACATGAGGGTATCAAACTTCACACGCGAGAGCAATAACAAATGTTGGACGTTCACAGCTTCACAGGTTTATCGCTGTTACCGCCGATTTACGCATAGCCGTGATAAAAAAAAGAAGAAGAGAATGGATCGAAATAACGGCACGACTAGGGGAAGAACGGTGATTACCGTCGCCTAAATGAAAACCCCGATACATTATGGGTTTTCCAATAGGGAACCAACCTGGCCCTATCTCCTCTTTGACTTTGAAGAATTTTCTTCTGTCGCCAATTGTCCAAGACGTTCTTTTGTTGGATTCAAATTGTTCTGACATCGTATGTCAACACATTTTTGGATTTCAATGTAGTCATAACTTTGAGAACCACAAATACCTGGTTTTTATTTGATGTAGAATTACTTGTCTGATATTCAAGGCTTCCTTTAGACTACTTCTACATCCTCCATAATTTTTGCTAGTTATTTAGGCACTTCTACACTCTCTACACTCTATGAAAGTCTTTCAGAGTTCTTTTACATTCTCCGTAGATTTCTCCTAGATACTCAAGGATCCTCTACATTTTTTCAAGGGTTCTCAGGTCCTTTCAGAGTTTTTACTGTGCCTGAACTCTTAGACTTTTTACTTCTTAGACCTTCCTGAAGTGTCCCCAAGTGCCAAAGGCACAAGGACTTATATCGCATCTAACCGGTCCAAATAATCAACTCATTAAACTGATTTAAGTCAAGGTTAACAAGCCGGATGCCAATTTAAGATTTGGTTGCGTTGGAAATTGAAAGCTATCGGTAATGATTCGGTGAAAGTAATGTGCTTAAGAAACGTTTTGCGCGAAGGGTCAACGGTACGATTAAAGTCGCGATACCGTTGAATACGTCCTCCGGCGCGTGTAGCAATATATTTTCGTTTGAAGACAGTGACCTCTCTGTTTCACGACGCTATAGCTCTTCTTGATTCTTTTTCTCTGCTTCGTTTACCCTTCACGAGAACATTCATCGTCTAGCGACGGAATCCATTAGAGTCGTTGATGCGTGCACACGCGTTCACAGACTTTAAATAATAGCATTTTAAGGGAGCATCTTAAGGTCTCGGAATTGATGTTCCTTGCAGTTTCTTTTTTCTCTGTCGCCGCCGATGGCGAATTTTTCAAGCTGGTCTTACCGTTGGTCACGTAATTCCGGGCTTGTTCGTTTGTTACGCCATTGTTCGGCGCTCAACGTGGTCGTTACTTCAGCCGGTGTTTTGTCGATTCGAGTACGTTGTTACCGCGCGGAAACGACGTGCAAAATCCTCACAGTGGCAAGAAGCAATCTCGTTGTCGGATAAAGTTATGCGCGGCGAGAACTAATGACTAACCGCGTTCTAATCTCGAGGTGAGAGATCCTGAACTGGTGTCGATGCGCGTTAGCTAAATATACAAGCAGTGATCGGTAATCCGGTTATTAACGGGCTTCACTCTACTACCAATGGATATTAACCCCTTAAGTAGTATGAACGTGTTTACACGTCCAGCGATCGAGGTAGCGCAAGTGCACCGTGTGTTGATGCAATTGCTGAATTGGATATTTCTGAACGGTGTGTCTCTGCGGTTTAGTGTTGCCCCGGCGAACGACGCATATATACGGCATCGAATAGCCGGCATTAATTGCTCAAGACTTGTACCATGAAAGCGAAACGCGTGTGGGTGTGGTGTATGTTTATTTCTGCGTTTCTACGTTCTAATAATTTAGATTCCTCGATCGTTAGTTTCTTATGTCCAGTTCCTTTTATCCCCTATTCCTATATCCCCAGATCTCTGAATTTTTACATACTGCTCTTTGTAAATCCCGATACCCCATATTTCTAAACCTCCATATCTTTAGAACTAGTTTATGCGATGCAATATCGTAATAGCTTATTTCCTACCTACACTAATCTATTCCTTTTAACGCCTTTGCGTGTTACCCCTGCTGATTCGCTTATGTTTTTATAAATAAGTAAGAAGTGTTTTAGGTCAGTTGGAGATAAATTTAATTGAGAAACAATGTTCATCCAGCGTAATTACCATGGAAACGACGAACTTCTTACACATGACTATGTAAATTGCACCGAATTAAGATGATACGAGAATCGAGATCCTTATTAACAGCCCCATAATGAAAATTTATAACCGTGCACCATTCGAATCAGTCTTCTCCCTCTAATTTTGTTGGTTCTGGCGTACACGCCTATCTTCCGAGCGCGTATTAATAGCAATAAAATTATCATAATATGTCTGCAGACTTATGTTTCTGATGCCATATATATCGTGAGCTACTGATTGTATCGTTTCCTGGCTACCATCAGCCCCGGATTCGAAAGTGCACGTCCAGCGCGGAAGTCCAGTGTGTGCGTTAAGTGTTTCTTTTTTTTCAATATTTCATTCGTCTCTGATACCATCTTGCGCGTCATCGCTTGCTTGAGATATCAAAGGCAACGGCCGTCCACGTGCATTACGTCCATCTGCAGTCGGATTACGAAAAAAGATTTTTCCACTGCTCAACCTGCGAGTAACTCAGGTAGCAACGAAAGTATGACCGTTGTTTAAACCCGTTCGTCGTAAATCTCGACGGAAGCTACTGCAACACGTTAGAGGATCGCTACATAAATCGTAGAGAGAGGCAAAAATTATGAGAGGAATCATTACGTTAACTCGGTTAAGTTGCTTAAAACGTGGATGAGAATACGCTCTAGAGGATCCAGCTTGGCGAAGGTTGGATTTATCTTCCGTGGAAGGTGCCGATAAATAAGGAAGAATCCACCTTGCAAATTTAGAGACCGCGCGCGAAGCAACACAGGTAAAAATTGAGTCCTCGTTCGGATCGCGTGTCGTGTCAGGGCTATTCCTATTATTTAACCGGTCGGTGGTTTCGAGAAGGTGTCGTCAACAGCTCATAAAATCGGATCGGGTCTGGATGCGGGCGTTATCAATCTCGTTCGGTCTGGCAAGAGGGAACGGTTTCGGCGTGGTTCGCGTGCTACGAGCTAACGATATCAGCCGGAAATCTCCTGTCGCAGGTTGGTCTCGCGCGAAACGTTGCATCGCGTGTTGCCATGCTACTGCGGTCGGACAAAAACCAACCGGAGAGATAAGGCCACCTCTTGGAAGAAGAAGAAGGGCTGAAAACGGGTCGGTTGGAAGCCGAGGGGATGAGAGGTGGGCCGTGATACGGCCAGCTTTCGAATGCACCGGTGCAAACGAGTCCACCTTCTCGACGAAACCCCGGGCGTTCCCTCTTTCGTGATCTCCCGCGATATTCTTCGGAGCCGAGTGCTTCCACGTTGCACACGTTTATGCAGATACCTGTACGAGACCGCGAGCACACGTTCGTGCCGCGCAAAAACTCGCGTGGGAATGCAAAAATGCATTCGACCAACAACGGTTGCGGCCACGGACGCTCTCTCTGTTCGCGAGTTCTTGTTACATCAGATAAGAACGCCGAAAAACGCGGATTCGTTAACGAGTTCGAGTAAGCTGCGCTCCACGTAACCTTGTTGTTCAGCTAATTGCATACTTGATTTCCTAGTTCTTCCGTCTGCGTTCTGCTGCTTTTATTCATCGGATGAAGACTTGTTGCGGACATAGTTTTATTTCGCACAAGATGATAGCCTGCTATTAATACATGCCTATATGCTCGGAGGATCGGGCCCGGTTTTCTTGTATTTTGCTCCAATCGGTGTGTACAAGCGCTGTAATCAATTGTTCACTTGTGTTGTTCCTACGTGTAAAGTATGCTCTTTTTGCTTTAAACTACTTGCTATCATGGTATCTTTAGCATTCTATTACAGCAGTACACTCTGGTTCAAAGTAAATACACTACATAAGATAACATGTTATATAATTTTTATACTTCCACAAATATAAGATTCATAATTAACGAATCCATCGAGAATATTTTTTATATTTTATAATTTTAACAATTATACAATATTAATATCGTATTTGTATTTTTAATGTCATGCGAGATTTCACGTTGAATAAATGTTTTCAATAAAAAAAACATCTGTCGTTCTGTTTTATTACATGTAGAGGATCCATTAAAGGAAGTATTAATGAAGAAACACCAGTGATCGACGATAATGTGAACAAAAAAGAGAAACTGCATGCGAAAAAAGGGATAATCGGTTTCATCCCTTAGCACGATCTTCGCGCGATACGCGAACAAATATACGGACGCAGTCCGCGCGACTTCACTTATTATTACGTATTCGGTGGGGTGGAAGGAGGCGCGAGGGCGAAAGGTATATATGTAGCAGGGGTGGTACATAATATATATCTAACTGCGCAGCGCCGCGTAATTAAATCATGCCGACGGTTTTGCAATTAAACTCGATTATTTGCTCGTCGCTAGCCGCCCCGCACCGGTCTCGATTTAACTCTTTCGAGCGCCGCGGCGCCCACACCCTTCGGCACCCTCGTCCCATTCCCATGGTCCGATGCAATATCCTTCTACTTCATTCCACTGGTCCACCGACCGTCTCTGAATTCATCTCCAAACGCATTCCTTTCGATCCTTTTCGATCGTTCGCTAAATTTAATTAGTATTTCCAGAAATTTACTAAACCGCTCTTCCGTGTTTACCGCTAACTTTATTCGCTGCAACACGATTAACCCGCCAATGACCCACGTGCAGTCAAAATTAAAATAGTCTAATCAATAAGTAGATTTTACTTGTGAATTACAATAGTTTAACAAATGTTACAAATAATATTTGGAAATATTTTACTGTCCTTTCAATCTTTGTCCCCTAGTCTTTATTAGGTTATAAAAGTTAATTTGCGAGCGATAAATAATGCGTTAAGAAGTCGGGAGAAGGTACTAAAATTTCGACGCTAGCGAAGTTTTCCCAGAGCAATTGAAACGTTCTTTTGTGCTCTTCGGTGATTGTCGAAAAAAGTAAAGCTACAGAAAATTATACGTCTAAGGTTCGCCGTGGATTTGCATTGTAGAAGAAGGTTAAGGTGCAGCAGGTAGTTCCGGTCCTTTCCTGGTTTATACGATGCGGTTGTTACGGGTAATAAAACGGCATCACCGTGACCATGCTTAAATATCTGTGTACACGAAGAGAATCAAGGACCGTTTTCCATACTTTTCTGCGTGTTCGCGACAGTAAACGGAGACAATATATCGGGAATAAAAAGCCGGGGGTCGTGAAAACTTCTACAACTATTAACGCTATTCGCATCTGGCTACAAATTCAATCACCATTTGCACGAAGCTCATTGTACACAACTAAATTTTTTTATTACTATTTATCAATATTCAAGAACTCTTAAAATTTTGTGCAGATCAGATTTGTCAGAAACTGACACTAGGTTCACGAATGTTCAGTGTGCACTTTTAGATTAAAAATAAAGTACAACGCTAAATATACATATAAGGGATGAAACATAAAATAATTTATATAATTATTCTTAACGTAGACAAAAGATAATATACGTTTCTACAAAAGCATCTTAATAATTTTTATAATTTAAAATGCGACATTTTGATGCATTCAAGAAATCAAGAAATAAGCCCACCACCTCAGCAAAGACATTTCAAAGTTTGCCAAAGGTTGAAAATTTAGAAAGTGTCCTAAAAAGGTCCATCGTTAAAAAGATCCTATCCGCTGGTAGAAAAACGTGCGGACCACCGTGCAGTCCCAAACTTTCACCGAACAAAAATCGTCGGCTATTTTTTCACCCTTGAAAAATAACAACGAGGTACCAAGTTCCTTACCGGGGTGGGTCAACTTTCACCGAGCGATGTCTCTTTCGGTGCTTTTTACCGACCCGTCCAGAGAGCTCACCCTCTCCCCCAAAGGTGCACACAGGGCGCAAGAGAAAGTGACGAAATTTCGACGGGGCAATAAAAAAGTAAAAGTCGTGGCGTGTTCTTTGTCGAGCGTATCGTAAAACATAAAAAGGTTCTTTTAAAACGGGGAAGAGAAAGTTTGTATTTTAGGAAGAAAATGTGCGCTCCGCGTGTCGAATCTGCAGGAACCTTTTTCTACACGGAGACTGAAATAGCAATTTTTTTATGGCGCTGTCGAATTATTGAGCCAATGCGAGATAGTTTCATTTTAAATTTGCTTTCATTTGCATTTTATATTGTTTACGTTGTATTTTTGGTATGATAATAATTTTTGTACGGTGATAATTTTTGTACGGTGATAATTTTTGTATGGCAATAATTTTTGTACGGTGATAATTTTTGTATGGTAATAATTTTTACATACAAATGAAATTCGCAATATTTCTTCGTCGTTGTGAAACTATCGGTAGTGATCTGGTATCGCAGATCATTAAAGATCTTATTTCGTGGCAGTAGCATTCTGTGGCGATTTTCGCAGGGTTTTGTTTGTGCAACACGTTTACTTCTGGTTCTGTAGCGTGTAATAGGGAGAGCAAAACGGAGGATGCGACAATATCCGGCGCGCCGGCGTCCGACAACTGATAACGCCAAGGGATGTTTATGTATGCGTTCATAATATGTTTCGAGTTATGTTCAACCCCTTCGAAACATCAGTACCGCCGGCCTTGAAATTCGATAATTTCAAAATTAACAGTCATCGGACTGTAAACTTGCCATTTTTCGAACGACAAAATCTAATTTCACGCGAAAAATATGCAGAATGGGTTGCAGAAAAGATGACGGTAAAAAGAAGATTAAAACGAAACATCGAAATTAGTCGCGATGACAGAAGAAACTGCGGCGATAATTCGAGGCAAATTTTATCGATGCCGAATGAATAAACCTATAAAAAAGGGAAGTACTTTCCCCGACGGCTCAATGGCTTTCGTATCTATATGTAAATAAAGCGGAGCAAGAGAGAAGGAGAGACGGTGCCAGAGGGGGTGGAAGGTTGGGGAAAAGAAGAGGCGGCCATTTCTCTCCATGGAGCTGGTGTAATTTACGCGAGGACTGAAGATAGCGAAGGGACTTAATTCACGTTCCACCGACGAAAAAATAGGATAGAACCACTACCACCAGACGGGGAACCGACTGGCTCCGTTCGTTGCTCTTAATTCTCGTTACAACGGGAAACGATAGCCCTTATCCGTCGCCAATTACCTAAGCTTATTAACTATTCTCGCCAAACGAAATTGTATCTTCCAAAGAAAAGACGGTCTAATGGTTGAATAATACACTCGATATCATCTCTTACCAAATGAACGCAATTATAAATTAAGATATTTATCTTTTTAACCCAACAAATGTTGGATCAGACATGTTACTCTATACTGAAATTTTGTTATTTCTTCATATTAACAATATAGTCATTTTTACACTCGACTGAAATTCAAAATAACATGTTCACTATGAGTAAACTCAATGTACCCTATAAACCTAACATATCCACGATAATATGAAAAGTTATTCTTTATTAAATAATCTCTTCCTTCACCTGCCATTGTTATACCACATAAATTTATACAGAAATAGACAGTTAAAAATAGAAACTGCCTACCGACAATTAAGAATGCCATCACAAGATGTCTACCTACGTCTCGCAAACTCCTTTGAACGGAACGTAGCATCAAAATGTAATCATGACCTTTTTCGGCGCGGTACCCAATTGTAATTCCTCGAAAGAGCCATTATGTAACGCAATGTCTAATGCCGAAGGAAAAAGCAACGTTTGTCCCTCCGTGAACGTAATGGCTGATAAATGACGAAACAAGAAAACGAGACGAAATGAAACGAGCGTGGAGACATTCTCGAGTGGTGGGTCAGCTCGTGACATTCCGGTTGGCAATTATATGCCGATAGAAAAGAATAAAGCCGTGGCGCGACACGCGTTTCGAGTGGCCCGCGGAGCGTGTAGACCTCCACTGGGTAAAATAATAGTTCGGTCTGGATGCCACACCCAGTATTGTCCTCGCTCATACTTGTACCTCCCCTTGCGTCGCCTTACTCTCGCATTACTTTGCCATTTTACGTAGGTACATATCGATGATATACATGTTTTTCTATACGACGGACGTACACGAGCAAGTGTACAGGCCAACTCAAACGGTGCGTGAATTTGGGAACTCTGAGACGGCGACGGAATTTTGGAATCATGGAGGTCTGGACATTTTTGTGTTTGCAAGTTTGAATTATTTGGAATTTTGGGATCTTGGAGATTTGTTAATTTTGAAAATTTTTGAATTGGACGATCGAAGAGTTAGAAGATCAGATAAGTTCTCATGCGTGATCTTCAAAAATTAAAGACAAGTGCAAGATTTCCCTCCCCGCATTGTTTATCTATTCAACACTGTAACTCTACCAACATACCCGATTGCAATAATTATACTCCGAAAAAATAAAAAATATCATCCCTTTTCGCACCAACGTTAAAACGCCCGGTAGAATCGTGCAAAGACGACAAACACGTAGGCACAAGGGGGGAGCTACGGTTGAATCTCGAAGATAGCGAGATAGGAACGAACGTCGAGAGAACGAAACAGCAGAGTGGATATAGCCGATGAGAAAGAAAGATACAGGATAAAGGGGAGGAGAAAGAGAGAGAGAGAGAAGAGAGGACCAGCGGGGGTTGGTTTGGAAGAAAGGTGGGATCGTGTTGGAAGAACGAAAAGGGGGTTGGCAGAGGATGATGGCGGTGGTTCTCCTGTTCGTTTCCACGTCCCTGCAGACGTGCCAGCCGCTGATCTACGATTCCCTCGCGCATAGCAGGCCGCATAACTCTCGTCTTATACCTCTCGGTGAGATCTGGACGATGATATTGCTTATCCGCGTGTTCGAACCGCGATCCACCCTGAATTCCCTCGAAAACAAAGGGGCAGGGAGGAGGGATGTCGGTGCGTAGGAGGACAGGCGAGAAAGATTACTATTCTAGCGCGTCTTAGGGGTGCTGGCAAATCCGCTCGCTTATTTCGCCGGGATAAAATACTCGCGTGAATTTCAAATAGGATAACATTCCGGTCAATTTATAGTTAATAAATATGAGTCTGGGAGACAGAGAAAGGGGCCGAGGACTTTGGTTGGCTGAATGGATCTTGCTCGAGAGGGTGCATAAACCAACATGACCCTTTTTAACCGTAATCGTGGAAAAAATTCGATGGTCGTGTAATCCTATGCGGGAAAAAGTGAAGCACGGGATAACTTGAAAGAAATTCTACCGCAGATAGAATTCCAATGCAAACAGTAAACTTTCCGGCATCGATGCGGAGCAATTTTGGAATAACTTAATATGTTGGCGATTTTAAAATCTTTGCTACAGTTCCGTTTATTGAATCCCGCTTTATAACTTGAATATTTTGAACATGTTGTATATTACGACTGACTTAAATTCGCAAGCAGATACACCACGAACCGATTGCATTCTTGATCACCGTACAGATGCAAAGAGATTGGATGATACGCACGATATAAAAATATGAAAAAGGAACGGGGAAATGCCTGAAACGAATAAATTCTATTATGACCCTCTCGGTACAGTCTGAAGCATGGAATTACTAAACAACGTTGTCTCTGGCCGGAAACCTTGAAAAGAATGGAATAAGAGAGCGGGAGAGAGGAACGTTTTGTTGGAAGAGATAGTAGGAACGAGAGGAGGAGAGAAAGGAGAAAAGCATCCGCCCCTTTCCCCCTTGCTCGCCTCGAGGGTTTCAGCTCGTGCAAGCGGTTAACGCAGCCATTTCACGCCTCGGGAAGCATCCAGTTTCCTCATCCGAATTCTAACCGAATTCACAGAAACCTCTCCACGGACAAGCTACGAGGATTTCTATTTAGCAGAGACTGGGAAGATGGCGGAGACAATTGAGAGGATTCTACGAGATGCTTCGCCCGGCTGTTGCAAGCTAATCCGTTCTGTTTCTATGTACATTCTAACATTTATCACAGCTGTTTCTCTTTACTCTTTTTATCATTTTCACTTCAGCCGTTTACATTTAAAATTATGTAGACAAACAGAATTACAGCCAGTTTTATTTTAAGCCCATTTTTTATTCGACCATTATTTGGCGAGTTCATCACTGTTCGCCATCGCGTAAAGTTTTGTGTCATAAACTTACTTCGCCTTCTGAACTCTGACCTGTTTTACCGTTTTTCACTGTCAACAAGATTTGCCACTATGTACATTTATCACCATCGAATAAAAAGCTTGAAAAAATCCGTGCCACCATTGACTATAGCATTTTAAGTTATCGAGCGATCTAAGCATCGAAAGTCTGTTGTAATATCAATACGACACACGGAGCATATACTGTCGGAATTCCATTTTCCGAATGGTCCATGCTATATATGCAACAACCTAATAGTAAATCCAATAATCGGGACGCCTTCATCATACAGCCCATTGACTTGGACGACCCTCCGTCAACGCGATTCTTCCTACCCCCATAACCATTTAATCCTTCGTGTCACTGGATGCCGAACGATCGACGAGGGGTGGCGCCTGTCCCTTAAAACTTGGATTCTTTACCGAATTAACTGGCAATTAACGAGCGAACGACTTTGTTTCCGTTCGCTCCCTCTTTATCGGCGTTTCGTGAAAGAATCACGTGGTAGAAAATCCGCGTGTGCACGGAGGGAGCTGGGAGTCCGGGGAATACCCCCATCGAATCCGCAGCGCGTACATTTCGAGCGATATCGATGTCGCATCTATCCCATGGAGAATTTCCATACAGGATTCGACTTATGGCGGTTGGTGGATGCGCGAAACTGTCGTAACGCTATCGAATTTTTACGGGTACAGGTCGTTTTGCCAGTTTACCTCGTAAATCTGGCCGCGCGACCGCGTGGACGACCCGCCACCCCGGCCTTTTTTCCCTGGCGGAATGGCCTAAAGTGAGTATCGATCAGAAAGTCTGAGGGAATTACGGTCCATGAGCGATTCTCCATTGCCTACACCAAGTGGTTATATCTGCCATACGTCGTGTGCCATAGGAAAGGGGGCGGCAACCGCAGCAGTAGCACGACTGTCCTACCCTCTCCTCGTCCCCCGTCCCCATACCCGTACTCGGCTACCCCAATTTCACCCCCGAGAGCCAATATTTATTGATCACCCTCGAAGGCATCGTTCTGTATTCTCTCTGCCTCTCTATCGCACCCTCTCCTTCCTTCGCTCTCACCCACCCACCCCTCGTCTTCTCTGACACGACCTCTGCACGTTCTTTCGCGGCGAACTCCTTTTCTTTTTTTCTTCGCTCTTCGAAGAAAAAGAGAAACACAGAAGCGTTCCCCTCCCGTCTCGCTGTCAAGACGCTCGCAGCTGTTCTTCGCGATCCTTCTGTCCCGCCCTCCTGCGGGAGAAAGAGTTGGCTGTCACGGAGGGGAGGGAGCTGCTGCAACGGCAGGCACGGCTTTAGGACGATGAAAATTCACCCCACGACTCTTTATTCTTGGAAGCTTGCCTCCCGGTGTCTCGTTCGAGAATGCCCGACGACTTAAAGCGGACTTTCGAAGGAAACTCGAACGGAGGGTAGCATCTGTGCCCGGGGAGCCTCGCCCCGAATAAATCTAACGCCGTGACATGTCACAGGTCCGAATTCGACGCGAGAAGCCCGGTTTTTAAATGCGCTAACGCAGGGAACCGTTTCGTCGACTCGATATACCCACTGTCAGGGCCACTATACAGCGAACAAGATACAGCGCTTTAAAAATTCAAAAATTGAAGTTGAAAACTGTTCAATACATTTGTAAAATTTACGACAACCGAGCTCATTCTTGCAACCACTGTTCTCAATTAAATAGTTAATGATCATAATGAAAGCAAATTATTCATCGTTGCAATACCAATACATCGTTAGCATTTCAATAATATGAGATTGTATTTAGTGTACAATTCCACCTATCAGCACAATGAGTTTAATCGAAGGTGTGATAAATAAAGTACAGAAATAAAAAATTGAAAGATACTGTCCGACATATTTTTCAATGTAAGCAATCAACCCCTGACTTGTTCGTAATCGACCAGAGTGAAGGAGATTCGAGTCAACGAATGGCTCTCGGGAGGTTAATCAAGTTTGAAGAAAGCACAACTCACCTTGCAACCATGTCCAATGCGGCTTAGCAATATCTTCCTTACCTGTGACAGAGAAAAGTCTACGTGAGGATTCAGCTTTCTCTGATCGTGTCGGGCGCGCGAACAGGGAAGGAGAACGTTCGAAACGAGTCGAATAAATCTTTTCAATGATCGAATTCGACGAGTGGTGGTGCGGGGAGCTGGGAGGATGGGAGCAGATAACGTATACATATAATAAGAGACGTCAGTTTTTGAATTATACGTTGGAAACTGATCGCTTGTTCTGCCGCGAAACACCGTAAATCGTGGAAATGTTTAAGCAGCCCCCTCCATCGAGGCACGACCGTTATAATGCGAGAGCGAGACCGGAACACGATCGATCGGTACCATTTTAAAACCGAACCAATGAGAATAACTCGCGAGCGGAGACCCGTCATAAATGAAGCCGTAAATCATACTTAGCCATTCGACGAATCAGCCCGCGATATTTCGCCACTCGACAACACGCAATTTTCTATCGGATAGTTCAATTTCTAGATCGAAGATTCATATTTAAAAATAACCGCACCAATCGGACGGGATTAAACAATTAACGACACGAACCCTCCCCCCGCGCCATCGACGAACCTACGTTGCCCTCCTCGTGCGAACGTTTCACCCCCCGGTCCACACCGGCCGCGTTTCATTTCGACGACGATTTTCGTGTCGTCCCCGTGATGAAACGTCGATCGATGAGCTACTGAATGCATTTTGCAAACGGGTGCGCACGCGAGCACCGTACGCCGGATTGCGTTCGTTAATATTCTATTAGACATCGACAAATGCGCGGCATGTTTCAACGACGCTCGCCGTTTAATCTCCTCGCCTCATTATACATTCGATCTAACTCGTGAAGCGAAAATGACGCTTGCCGGTGCGATTGTTTGCCCATTACACGCCCAATCTTTGTTTTTTGCACGGAAATTCGGAGAACTTTACTCTAATGCAATTTCAAATTTGCAATTTATGTCTACACTCGAAAACTTTTATTATTTATTATGTACATTTGTAACAATATAACGACAGAGTTGGCACGTGTTAAAAAAAGTTTATTCTTTCACAGATACTCTATTGTAACCATTCACGTAAATCCTCAAAACTAGCTGATCGTTCGATAACGAGTACTAAAATATTTCGGGCTGGCAAATATTAAAAAGCGATTGTAAGTACGTTTGCCAGCAAAACGAAGAAAAGTAGAACAGGGCAGAAGGAGAATTCGATCGATCGCTTCTTCGTGACAGCGCGCATAGTTCATTGGATCGCAATCATCGGTGGAAAGGGTTAACTTAATTGCTCGAAATGGGAAATTTCAATCGCGTAACGACTCGCTTCAGAACGCGACTAATTATGCGCGGCCGTTTCTCCGCGCCGCTTGTAATTCATCGCAATAACAGAATAGTATAATCAATTTCCGTCCACTAGCTCCCACTCCGTGGGCCAGTTGAAATTACGACGTTTCAGTTACATCAATCATTAACTCGTTTATCGTGTAAACAGGCCGGTTAGTCATGGCCGTAAAGCAACAACCTATTGAAAGTATAATGCAGTAGGTTGGCTGGTAGAAGCGGGATGTAGAGGCGAAGCTTACCAGGCCGTATTAAACTGGACAGAGCACAACCGTTTACACGTATGGGCCGCTAACGCGTGCTCTAGCTAAGGTAATCTACCATCGGGCGAACAACTTCTTTCCTGGCCGACTGTGCCCTGTCATCCATATTCTAGTTATTTGCGCACGTGCACGGACGCCAGCTCTATTTACGCGTCCGTAGGTCGGCTCTAGCTCGGCGCGCGCGCGACCGCGGGCACCCGTGGAGGGCGGTCGAGCGCGCGCGATGGTTACCTACTTAAGTCGGATATTATCGGCAGAGGAGGCAATTCGATTGCGTGTACCGAAGCATGGTGCAGCGCTGATATAGAACTACTAAACAGGTCGTAGATCAGCCCGGTTAGTTACAACGCCGCTGCCCTGCTACGAGTCCGCCCGTGCTGCCCCCTACCTCGGCCCATTCCACGCTAAACCAATTCCCACCGGGGTTCTGGATCATTTGGCGGCCCGCGGCCGTGAGATGCGCGCATGTACCTCTACCACGACCTCTCGCTATCGCGATCCCGTAATTTGCTCTTCGATCTGCTGTGATTTCCGACAAAAAATATTGCCCGGATTGTACGCGATTTTCATCCGCTACGAGATACAATGCTTTGCAAGACCGATTGTTCTCCCTTTTCGGTGGAGGATGAGGAGTTAAATTATGAGAGAATGCACGGTTGGGTGCAATGTAAGTTTAATTAAAATGAAGGTACTACTAATTATCTTTGATGCTGGGAGAGCTCACAGAGAGTTTAGAATGCCTATGTCTCCATTTTTGATAATTAGGAACTCCTAGGCAACGGAATTTTAGGGTCGAGCTTAAAGAAATTTTAAAAAGATCTAGAAAGGCCTTGGAAACGTTAAAGGAAATCTAGTTGAAGCGTTATTCCTCCTACACATATGTTCGAACACAGACCTACAAGATTTCAATTTCCTTCTCGTCGAATCTTGGTTCGCGGCGCATACGCGGCTGCGAGATCCGCGGCTCGCCGACAGCAGCGATCTTGAACGAGGATCGCGAGGCTATAAATCAGCTAGGAAATCTCATATCCCTCGATAAAGGCCGTAGAGAACGAGAGGCTCGATTCTTCCGTTCGTCCAGGTCGGCCTAGACCCTCGATGAATTGATAATTCAAAAGGGAACGGCGTTATTGGTTCCCGGAGTGAGCGCCGCTGAAAATCTGCAGACCGGTGACTTACGACACATTGCCGGTGACTGGTTATTAGATTATTGCTCGTATCGACAGCTCGTGCGTTCGTTGTCGATATAGGGTGAGAGGGTGGCGGTGGTTCGAGCGAGGAGGGTGGTCGATCGGTTACGAGGAGGATGCCTACCGGTGGTCGGTCGGTGTGACTGTGTCGCTGGTTGTGGGTCGCGTACGGACCACGTACAAATATAGACGGGCACCGGGCAACGAGGGGACAAGAGACGGGGCCAGCGGCGGTGGGACAAAATGGGGAGACCGTGATAACGATAACGTACGATCGGCATTAGCTGGCGGCTTGCTGCGGCTGATGGATGCGCTAATTATCAGCAAGCAGGAGTTACAGTGTTTCGCGTACCCGTCCGCGTACGCGGACGATGACTATGCGTTTCCGATAGAGACCATCGTGAAAAAAGAGATTACGCGCGGCGTACAGAGAGCCGGCCTCCAAAAAAAAAAAACACTCGAAAAATCGAGAATTGCGTGGACGCTTCGCGGCCGAAAATTCGAGAGCGATCCCAATTTCGAGCGGCCCGAGTTGGCCGGGCAAATCCAGCTATACCATCCCGATCAAACCTTATTGCATAATTCGCGAATCCGCCATTGGGATACTGCCGATAGGAAACCTAATGGGATTCGCTGAAAAGAGCGCGTTAAAAATGCTCTGATGGGAAACTTGTTTTAATACATTCATCAAGATAGGTATCGATGACCGATCAATAATTCTCATTGTTACTCGAACGATAGGGGTATTCCCTTGTCACTCATATTTTCTCTCTTCATCGCGATATAAGTACTTATTAAAGTACTTTTTTCATATTCGAAATCAAGATATTCATTTCGAGTGTTAGTTAATTTTTGTTCAGATTTTTTAATCGCGAATAAATTGTTACAATGTAACTACTTATCCTTATCTGGATAATCTATTCATATAATATAAATGGATAGGCGGAATCGAGTGCAATGCACGGGTATTAACACGTGACTTTGATAAAGGATTTATATTCGAGATAAAGTATGATTTATATTTGGGATAAATTTTCAATAGTACCGAACTTATATATCGAACTATATTCAGAATGACGCGAACGAAAACCGGATTTGCAGTCCATTAAGCCCTGACTGGACAAATGTAATTCGTAAAACCATAATTTGGAAGCGTGACAATATATCTGAAGAATCAAACGCAAAATGAGAATCACGATTATTCGATATATAAAGTTATCGAAGAAAAAGTTTTACAGCGTAAAATCGATAGCAATTCAGTCGGCCGGAATTTAGTCAGTCGACTTAATCGTTCGATACAAAGGGAAATCCGGTTATCTTCTTCGTTCGCGTTCACAATTTCGAGGAGCAACGAAGCCCGGCACATCCACGTAGACCCCATACGTATCCAGGAAACCGCAAGCTGCGGTCTAAGCCCTAGATGCATCTACGTAACATAATCTACGATAGCGGGCAGCCCGCGTATACAGCGCACGATCGGTCGAGATCCGGTGCCCCGTAATGAACATGGCGCTTGTTTATTTAATGGGAAATTCGGTGGCGCCATAAAGCTCGAAGAAGGGGGTGAAACCTATTAAATTTATGCTTTCGGTTTACCCGCTCTGACGGATCGCAATGCCCGCACGCGTCGACCTCTAGCCATCCCCCTGTCGGTGGTTCAACCACCCATCTCCACCCACTAGCACCGCCATTTCTACCACCTACTACTCCTCCCTTCCATCCTGCTTTCCTCTATCTCCACCTCTCTTCTGCCAGTCCATTCTCTCTCTGTCTCCCTTGCTTCGTCCCTTTCCGAACCGTTTCACGGTTCTAGTCTCTATACGTGCCCTCGTGTGCGTACACGTGTGTGTTTACCCTATTGGTAGTCCAGTGTAATCCAAACGGAGATATATATTCGTAGTTGCCTACAGGGGTTCGAACAGGGTTCCGTGAACCACGTTGTGGCGCCCATCGTGACGGACAGCGCCGCGTCAGCGCGTAAAGCATCATCGCGTTTCTGCGGCTTGCGAAACGCCACGCTCCTCGTACGTTTCCACAATGCTACCGAAGATCGAACATTCCAATAAATTTACCAATGACCTGTTATACTTTCGAATATTCTTTTAAGTATTTAATATTCGTTTTATATAATCGTAGATGCTAACTTAGGCAGCGACAATTACTCGTTTCACGTGCACCATCAGTGACGTAACTGGAGTTCATTAGGATACTAGTGAACTAGTTATTACTTCCTGTAGTTTTGCCTATTAGGCTATTACTAGTCTATTACGTTATATGAGGATGTTTCGCCATCAGTATAAATTAGCGAAATAGTTTATCAAATTCTAGAACAAACAAGTTGTCCACAATACGTCTGAATTAGTCCACTCTTGATAATCGTAATCGCGATAATGAAGGGTGGCACAATTTCGAAGTTTCTCTTTTAACTGGGCGTATCCGTAAACCCCGAAGAATTTGGCGGAGGAAAAACGACCGTTCTGTAACTTTATCCCTTTTGAATCCCCCTAATTACCAAATTTTCCTCGCCCTTAATTTAGTGTTATAATTGCTTCCTATCCCTCCTAAGGGGTTCTTGGATGCCGGTGCTTCAGCTCCCGCGATACTGCCACCCTTACGCCCATTCCTTATATTCCCTCTTCTCCTTGAAATATCTTTACATAGGCTGCTGGTGCCGCTGCTTCGTCCTTGCTCTACCACCCTCCGCGCTCTTTTATCACGGTGTATCCAAATAGCCCAATAAATTTGTACTCGATGCGCATTTAAACGACTCGAGAGACCGGCACATCGATCCCTCCTCGTTATCCTTGACAATCATTGAACATTAACTAACGATTCGTCCTGTTTTATAAATGAAACCAAAACTTTCACGTACTCGATTAACATAGTCGAAGCAATGAGATTACTGTTACAAGAAAGTATCTCGTATAACGTACACGATATTATAAATAAAATCTAAGTCTAAGTGTTTTGTTGAAAGACGTAAATGTTACATGCTTCAATAACTAAAAATATTTGCAAAAATTGAGTGTGCCAATTTTGTCCTTGTAACAGATTGTTCTATTATCAACAACGATCAAAAAGTGCGACTACGAAATTAAAATTGTCGGCCATCTTGTGTACTCAGGTATCTAGCGTTCGATCAAAAGGTGTACCATAAATCTAATGTTTCACGAGAAACTGGTTAACGAAATATCGATACAAAGCCGTTCTCTTCGGAACAGTAGTAGACACACTCGACTGCTTGTGCTCGAATCGTAGATTTCTAATTATAATTTCAGGTGTAGGTCAGAGGCACACTCGGCACGAGGAATATGCGAATTGACGCTGCACGTGCAGCGCGTGCCAGTCAGTTTGCCACGCAGTCACGTCTGCGAGCGTTCATGTTTGCGCAACACGGTAGCGCGCGTGTACACGAGAACCCATACTCGGAAACGATTTTTATGTCACCGAGCCGCAATAATAAAGCGATAATTTCTTCGTCGTGAAGCGCGGATCTATTCTATTTTCGCGTCTTCGACTATATTTGAGTCTTTTGGACACCGAGACTTATGCTTTCAAACAATCTCAGAAGGTGAATGAACTCGAACTAATTTCGGTAAATCGGCTGAAAGATCGCTGCATTTTATGTATGCTACAAAATGTGATATTATTTGACGGCACAGATTGAATAAAGTTGGCGTAACTTTCGTTTAGTCATCTTGTCTCGAAGCCAAAATCTGTTCTGTCATTTGTTAAATCAACTAACGTTTTTAGTATAGGTGAATTTACTTATATTTTCACGTTCTGTGCTTGTACATTTAACAGCGTATGAACATCGAATCGATATTGACATATACATATCGACATGTACATGAACATCTACGACATTCAGTCACTTGTGAAATTTAACTAAGAATGCATGGAAGTATTGTTATGTGAACAACAATCTTTAACAGCTTATAGAGCAACTAAATCGCAAATAATTGGAATTAAATTCGTTACGAAAAAAATTGACTACGTAAAAATATAAATGTAAAGAACGAGAAGATGAACGGAGAGGTGGAAAGATCCTATCGGCAGGCAATAATTTTCATCCTAACGAGGTATTACGTAAAAACAACAACAATAGAAAGAATGAATGGACGCGATAAGTCTGTTGGGGCAGGAAATGCGTGAGATATAAAAGCGTCCAACGTCGCTAAGTACGTTCAGAGTCGATATAATTTTGGCACGGCACTCGGATGTCGCTGAACGTCTTCTGTATATACGTTTCGCTCGCATCCGGGGCCATATACGCTGTCTGGAGGAACCGCTGGGAACGAGGGGGTAGCAGGGGCTTCGACATAATAACCCGGGTTATGCTTACGCTAGACGGTTTCAGCGTATATAAAAGTCGGTTTACTTTCAGTTTACATGGCGGTCCTAGGTACAGAAGAGGAGCCAGCTACGAGTACATATCGGCGCGGAAGAGTCGTTCCGTTTCGTTCGGCTTCCCGTCTCCTTTCCTCGGCATAGTCCACCAATGGATCGACTGCTAGCTTTCTTTTGCCTCGTATTATATTCCGACGCGTACACAGCCAGACGAAAAAGAGAGTCTACGGTACAGCGAATGGCTGAAACTTCTACCGGCTAGGCAAAAATGTATCCGGACCCCTGGCTCCCGGTTATTCTCCCGCCATAACGACCGAACTGCGCGAGATAACTTGTCCGACAGTGAAATGGTCCACAAATAAACGAGCTATAAATCAACGGAGAGAATTCGGTGACCATGATGGAACAAGATATTTCGTCTATTGTACGCATTCGGAACTCTGACACGGCGAAAGTGCACCAGAGACGTCGGAATGAAGCGAGGACTCTTTGGATTAGACGGTAGACGAGTTTAATAGCTCTGTTTGGGTTGGGAGATGGTTGTAAATTGGTTGCTAAATTCTGAATCGGTCTCTGGTACCAGATCGCAGAATGGTCACACGGTACAGTCGTAGCTTCTTTCGCTTCGAAACGTTTCGTGCGAAACAACTTGACGGTTTCAATTATACCATCGCTGAAATTCCGATTCAGATTTAAATTAAGAGGTTGATTAAAGCAGAATGTTGATGTAAATGCGTTGTTACTCCAAAATGCCTGGTTTACAAAGGCTTAAAGGACGTCACGTTTCGAAGTCTGTTCGTTCGATTCAAAGAGCACCATTAATAACCCGCGCAACACTCGCTCGTTGTTCCGGAGGGGAAACGTTTTGAATACGATTAGCATCTGCTATGACTAGAACAGTCCCGGTCAACGGATCGTTAACAACTTCGAAACGCTGTTAACGACTGCGACAGTGTTCTCCCACAGAGGACGTTCGAAATTCCTCTCTTGGGTCAGGTAGCGGGGATGAATTGATCGTTTAATTTTTATATCGATTGTAGTGTCGGTGTACGCCTCCGAATATACAGGATGCTCCACGTATGCGTACCTTGAACTTCATGAGTGACTTTGGAATAACCTTGAATTTCTCCGAAACGTCGTCGCTTATAAATGAGGGTACATAACATATAAGTATTGCTAAATATATTAGCAAAATATATAGCGGAATTGTACAAGGTTTAATGCAATGCAGCATTAAACGGAGAGAAAGAAGAGAAAAGAAAAAGTTGAATAGGAAGTTTGTGCAGAGGGAAGTTTTATTTGGCATGGTGGCACGAGCGATGCAAAGAGTTAAAGCTTGCATCCTTGAACGCCCCTGGCGAAAATACAAGTAAGTAGCGGGCGTTAGACTCACGGTAGGAGTGTATAAAGGGTCTTGGCCAGTCACCGCAAACCTTCTATTCTCATCCCCTCCAGAACCCCTGTCGCATACCGGGCTAGGAAAGGGTTCGTAAAAGTTGGGGATGCCGGGGATATTTACGCGTCATCGTAAACTGTAGGCGTCTTCTTACTTACCCTAGGATACAGTAACGGCGCTAGCTCCCGGCTATTGCCATCGCTAGATACAACCCCTTTTACTTCGGCACGCCGACGTCCACCCCGAGATTATTATGCCGCTATCAAATGGCCCCCTGCCACCCAGTTATTTCGTCTAGCACGCTCGAAAAATTCTACTCTTTGCCACACGGTTCGAGAGTGTTGCGTGTGGCTTTCTTCTTATTTCTCCTTCTCCGAGATTTATTTTTAGGGAGATTATTCTAGACGATAGAGGGATTGATATCGGAGAACGTACCGAGAAAAACTGCTCGAGTGAATTGTTACACTGCCCTTTTTTAACGTCGCTATCAGGATCGCGGTTATGGGGGAAAATTCAAAGGCTTTCGAGACTGATTACAGTCTTTAATCTTGAAGTTGAAAGAATATACACCACTAACTCGTTAACTGAACTACTTTGTTACTTGATAAACGTTGTTTTTACTGATTCCTAGAACACGCTTTGCTGCGCAAAAGCAACGATACAATTTGAGCAGCGAAAGCAACGATATAATTTTTTACTTTCTATCCGATGAATCAAGATAGTAGTAAATATTTCTTACAATTCCCTCGATAACTGATCGTTCGTAATTTCCAGCCACAGTTAGTTAACAAGGCAGTGCTTCTTCGGTCACTACATTTCTTCTAAAATAATCGGCTTTTATTTTATACATATATGTATATCTATAAATAGATAACAAGTGCTAACCAGCATATTTATCGTATGAATTATTCAGTGTGCTTGTTTCCTACATTTTGTAAATACATTTGTTAACACGTCTTAATATTATACGAGCGAGCGCGAAGAAACATGAAATCAATTTGTGTTACGAGTACAAAGTTGCAAATAACTGAAAATGGCTGGAGCGTGACAAATTGGTTACTACGAAGAAAAACGAAAAAGTAAACAATTATTAGAGAGTTGCAATCCGAAGATTCTTACACTAATTGGATTATTTAAATATATTTATATTTTAATTGATCTCATTAGTTACTTAATTACAACGGTACTATGTGTTGTGTAATTAGCCATACACGAGGTGCAACTTTCCAAACCGTGAACTCCTTTATTACCGGTGAATTTAAATTATTCTAAATTAATGGAATTTTTAAACCGTATTAAAATAAGTTAGTCGTCAGCTTTTGATGCTAAAAAAGTTTTGCCACCTTTTATCAAGAAATAATTCTTATAATAATTAGAAACAAATATAAATAAATTGTTTATAGCACATTGTAGCCTGAAATCCCGTCTCTCGTTAATATAATGTCGAGTCAAAACAGTCTTTGAAAATGTCCGCCGGTAAACACTATTTCCTTTGCAAAATTATTCATACTTTTCACAGTAAATCAGCCGCCATATCCCCTATTTATCCCCAAGGAATTAACTTGTCTCGCGATAATTTTGTCAACTCTGCACGTGGCTGCTCCAATTGGCCGCTCCTCGGTTTACTTAATTTCCCTTGCCACGAATCTATAATACCAACACGTACAATTTTGTTTATACACTCCACCCTATTACGAAACTGTAAACCAAAGAAGACGTCGAAACGAAGCTAGCTAACTTTACCGAAGACATATCATTTATCATTAACTTCCAACAGAAACACGTGTTCATTAATGTCTTGACCCGTCCCTTTTGACCTTAACCTTAATTACTTTGCTTATCAAAATTTATTGGTATACAAGGTTAAGTTCTGTCGTGTCTGGAAACGAGTCAAAATGATTTCGAGCTTCACATCCACATCAGAAAAGTTTGCTGCACTTTGTTGAACTGTCTGTCATATTTTGTTAAGAAGAACTTTTAAGGATTTTATTTGCAACTATCAAAATATAAGGTCTGACTACAGTGTTCGAAAGATATTAAATAGTGTTAGGACAAAATCAGGTGAATATTAGAGTGTTATAATGTAAAGAGTAAATTCAAACTTCTGCTATGTGGACCGATATCATCAGATATATCAGATATCATCATTTATCAACCGACATTATCAGAATCATTAGTAACAGTATCAGTTCAGTCACAGTTAACTGAAACTATCATCGGACATTAAAGTACGCTCCTGTCGAAAGACATTCACAAAGCAAAATAAGTAGCGCATACTTTCATAAGCATACTCTCGAATCGGGCGGTGTTTAACACGCGTCTAAACTTCATCGACGTCGTTTACGGGTATTGCACGATTCTCTGTATCCCCTTGGCCACGTATTTATAGACGAGCCGTGTTTTGTCTATTTTCTATGTGTTTCACACGCACCGGTTGGGACGTTCACCGTGCCGTCGTTACTTATTCTGAACGCGACAAGCCGCGTCGCGAACATTCTCTCTGCTATTCGTATTTTTAACCCCCCAGCCCGCGCATCCCCCCATCTACCACCGGAAGGATATCCAAAAGTTACGAACACGCCTGGATATTTATGCATCGTAAATTTTCAACGCCTTCTTCCCCGTGCGAAGACACGACCCTGTTGTTCTTACGCCGGGCTACCCCGAGATGCACACCCCTTCTGCTTAGGAACGCGGCCCGGGGTGACCCTCCGTAATTATCCTACCAAATGGTCACATTGTTTCGCGTGCCGGCTACACTGAATTAAGAAGAGGAATCGTTTGACTCTGATGGAGAAAGCTTCTTCCACTGGAGAAGCGTTTATTCGGAACCGAGTATTCTGCAGAAAATGTAACGAAAGGCCCATTGTTACCATGATCGAATTACTACCAATTATTTCTAGTTGTAGTGAAACCTCGTTCCCTTATATCGCCATTTTCTGTGGAGAAACCTTTCCTGTCTCCTATGGAGTACTGTAAATGGTGGGAACATCTCACAGATTGCCATTCTTCTCGATCCGGAGAGTACACCATGTAATTGACAGTTTTCGAATGAGAACTAGCATATAATAATCGCAGTTTACACAGAAAATCCATACAACCCACATAACAAAAATAGCCCCTACTGTAATGAACACTTAATGAAAATAAACTAAAAAATTCTGAATCCTCAAACTTTGAATGATGCTCTAAAATATAATATAATCTACATAGGATTATAAAATAATCCCAGATGATTAAAAGATGGACGATTACACTTTCTGTGACGAAAAGATTAATCGTTCAGTATCTTCGATGCAACACATTCTCCCCGAAGGTGAACTACACGCAAAAAGTTCAAAATGGAGATACAATGGAATCGCTGCTTCGATCGAAGCACTATCTCGTTCGTTTTTGATCCGGGAAGCTATTTCCCATACCATACGAGTTCGACAGAATTTCGATGGCTGTGATACGTTCCGAAAGTATCAGAATATCGAGGGATTGTTTTAACCTCTATCAGACGTTTCGATATTGCTCGATTGATATTTTAATAAATTGAAAACAGAGAAATATATTTCAGCATTTGACGATCTAGTGCAATAATGAATCACCTCTTGCTGTTCACCCTTTTTGAAGACACTTACACATACGTTGACGTTTAGTCTGTTTAATCTATCAACTGAAGATTGCATATGTGGATATTATCACAGTTTATGTATGTCATAAACTCTTCTAGGATTGTTATGAATTAAGAACGAGACAAAAATATTAAATCACCCCTTTCTTTAATCTCTCGAAAATCATCCCTAAAGGGGTTAGAGCAAAAAATAAACGATTTGGTGGGCAAACGAATAGGATACGTAATGAACTTTCAAAGGTTAAAAATACCCGTGAACCCCGGATCTACAGCATGGCGAAGAACGGTTCTTTCGGGACGTGAAACACGAAGCTCGTTCGTTGGTTCGTGCATCTAGAGAGGGAGGGTTTAATTCCCTTGAAGCATTGTCCACGTTAGGTACCATTACACTCACATGGCCGTGCAATTAGCAATGTAAATGCCGGTTAGTTAGTTAGCGTGTTCGTAAAGCAAACGAAGGTGGGCAGTGGGACTAGATAACGGACCTCCCAGGCGAGTGATCATCTCAATTAACCTTTGATAACGTTACTCGGCTATCAATTGCTTTTTTGCATACCAGTCATCGTTGCTGACTTTCGAAGTACCTCGACGCGTTTATTAATTCGATATCGCCGTCAACGAGGCTGCGTGCTATTAAACGTTGCTAGAAATTAAGCTCGAACTATAGCATATTCTCTTATTGCCATCGGTAAATTGTCTTTAACTCCATCGCGATAGGTTCACTTACAGGCTGAATACTGCAGTGATTCAAGACATTACTTCAAGTACGATAGTCCAAATGTTATTAAACAGAACCAAACTGCATAGAATAATGAGAACTGATAGCGTTACTTTGTCTAACTGTCATTATGAAAGTAGCTATATAAAGTCACAAGTATATAAGTCGTACCGAGGACTTTACAATGTAACCATTCAAGTGGCTCGGAATACCAGCAATGTATATAAATTATGTATGTAAAAGATCATTGCAAAAGGTGGATGTAAACAACCACAAATCAAAGGCTGATTACAGACCGAATAGAGCGATTTCTTCCGAAGATAAAGTCATCAGAAATAAATTATTTATGAAGCTCCCTGAAATTACGATCCTCCATTTTGAGTCCGGTGAGAGGGAGCCACGTAATGATTAAAACGGGCGCAGTAGAGGCGAATCGCGTTTGACGAATCGAAGGTTTACCTGAGAAAAAATTGGTCCAGGACATCGTGAGCGGCGTTGAATCCCATGTAACGAACGTACTCGATAATCGTGGCCGAAGAGTCGCATGACGACCGTTGAACCTTACTAATGGAACGCTCGCGATAGTCGATCACACCACTTAACATGTACGAGTATAAATCTCGCGAGTCGAGTCGAGTCGAGGCGAAACAAGCCACCTAACGAAGCGCCGTGTCGATTCCTCGCGTGGCAAGCCGCGACTACCTCTCCTCTCTCTCACCTCTCGAATTCCAACGGTTCAGTTCCGTACCGTACACGCTACATTTTGATCATCCGACCCGTAGATGGAATCATCTTTTCTACGGTTGCCCTTGTGTGAGTTTAACACCGTCCCGTCTTCCAGCCATACTGCCTTCGGCTATGGCCGCAAGGGTGTTTCCCACGAACCTAGGACCTGCCCCTTGTCCCAAATTTTTCTGCTACTCGCTATGACGACTCGTTTCGGCCGACCATAATGCCTCGATCCCTACTTTCTTCTTCTGGCTGCATCTGTTGTCGTACCTTCTTCCTCTTGGGGCTCTCGGGAACGAAAGGAGTGGAGCTGTCCGAAACGTGGGATTGGATTCGATCTCGTTAACATTGGAATTTATCTTTTTTAATCGAAGGTAGAATTTGACATGTTGGTGTTCGATTTTAAAACTGTGTTTTATATTGTGGAACTCAAGTTAAAATTTTATTTAAAGTTGCTCAATTCAAGTTGAAATTTGATTGGAGTTATTGAATTCGAGTTGAAATCTGGTTTGAAGTTGTTCAATTTAAATTAGAATTAAATGTGAAGCCACAGAATTGAATACAGGAATTGAAGACACAGTTAAGACACTGACGGTGAATGCAAAAATGAAATTCCCAAAAATGAAATGAAATTTAGAACTGCGCTCATATGTACAGTTTAATTTTGAAATTCTCAAAGTCAAGTCTAAATCTAACGCTAATGCTAAACTTCAGAAACAAAGATCACGTACTGCTATTCAACTATTACATTTACTAAAAAAGGGAGTACCATTTATCCTTCAGTAGAATCCATTTAATTCAATTCAAAACCCGAGCAAGGAAATTTATGAAATGTTTAAAAAAAGGAAACGTTTCAGCGTTGTTTGAAAAAAAGGTGCATTTGCAATTCGAGCAAATGCGTTGGTATTAATTTTACGAGGTTGACGAGAAGCGTGTCAAACGACGCATATAACGTTCTCTCGCGAATTTGCGTGGGTTCGGGTGGAACCCATTAAATCTTCCGGTCGGACGGCGCGCAAAAATGAAAATTAAGCGATCCCCAATTGTTTACGGGAGCATCGCGATCTTTCCTCTTCTGGTGGCTCTTTGTTCTCCGCGCGAGCGTAATAACCGACGCTTTCTACATTACCGACCTTACCATACGAGCGTTCGAGTTTCGAGCGGTTCTCGAAGCAGCGGAACGATGGCGCTCGCATCTTTATGCCACACCCGAGACCCTTCGCGCTCGTTGGACGCTGTGGAGAGCCCTTCACGGCTGACAACCAGTAGCCACGTGCCATCGATTCCTCGGGTACGGTTAGAACGCGGCCCCTTTACCGAATTCTCCACCAACCGGAAAGAAGTCGCCTGTCATCAAGATGACAGCGCACATGTGCTTCGCTTGCAAACGTTGGCTCATACGGGGAATCCAACTGTACGATTCGCTTTGTACAAATTATGGCAAATGCGGTTCCTTTGTCTCGAAGGTCGAAAGGAGGAACGATGTAGTTTATTTAGTATATGCATTAGCTCTGCAGTAACACGATATCAGTCTGATCGAGCGCGCTAAATTTAGGTTCGAAGTTTTTAAACTGACGATAAAGTCGCTGTACAATATAATGATAAAATTAGTAATTAAGTATATAATATTTCCTTTACAAAATATAGAACTCCGAAGATCGTATCGGTGCCGTATTACATCCACAAGTTTTCAATGACCCTACCACAAACACGCTAATAGACCTCAAGGCTGCTCGCAACGAGGGAGCGCCCTTTAAAAGTCGTCTGCGGTAAAGGTTGCCCGATTAAAACGCGTAATTGTAGCAACACAACACTGCCCTACTCCCTAACGAAATAATCACTAGAATCACCGCCCTTTCGGAAGCCCTTAATCATTCAGGTGCGATCGAGCGATACGCGCATTATCATTATGTATAAAGGCATTCTATCCTGCATATTTTATTTTCGTTTACTTGACAAAATAATATATTTTCTAAAAATAAGAAATTTAGTACATACAAACGATCAAAGACAACAACGCGATAAGGATTAACAAAGTCATATAAATCATTAGGTTTGCGTAGTTGGATCTGAATCTACATCATGGACCTATATGTCTTCCAACATTAGATTCAAGGGATCAAATGTGGGATCAAAGGGATTAGGTCTGTGTCTACAGATGTACACATCACGTTTCAAGAATTAGGTCAGCGTCTACAGATGTACACATCATATTTCAGGAATTAGGTACACATTCAAGATGTTCAAGAGTGCACACGTTGAATTTGAAAGGTTAAATCTAGGTTCAAGTTTAGGTTAGATAACTATCGTTCAACTCTGTATTCACACATCGTACCTCCACATGTTTTATTACGTTCATCCATTTTATGTACATTAGCAATAATTATGCACAGCAACATTCATTACGAAATAAAATTTTAATTACACTACATTTGCACTGTCGGAAAATGAAAGGAACAACTCATGGAATTTCTTTCGAAGCGAGTTAAAGAGGATGCAGAAGATATCTCACGCAGTGACATTTAAAAAATGCGATAAGAGTAGTGAAAACACCGAAGCCAGATGTCCTTGCCATTACAGCTCTCGTTCTAACGAGAAATTCGTCAAATAACTTCCGGACCAGCATTCGAGCGGAATTCTTTTTCTCGCATAATAAACGTCGTTACCGGCGCGGCGTTTCGAAGCTCGTGAAAGTAGTCGCCGATAACAAACGGCCGGCTCACGCGGAGGCCCACCACCTTGCGACGAAATTAGGCTGTCCGTAAAATGTAATATTATTTTTAGTCGACTGCCCTTCCCTGTTCACCGGAGGCAGTAACCATAACTTTTCGTGGGCCCGCGTGGCATGGCGTGACGCTGGCTATCCACTCGGCCAGGGCTCTCACACGCATACCGAACTCCGTCCACAGCGCTAATTCTCTCCTCTATCCACCCACGTTCGCGCTCTCTCCTTCAACCCTTTTCCGTGTCTTCAGCCCCTCCCTTCCATTGTGCTTCTTTTTCCACCGGTCTGTCTTTGATTCCGCTGGAAGCTAGAGATGACTACTCACCCACGTGAATTCTAATACGATTTAATCCATTTTTAATTTTAAATCGAGGGTTAAGAAACTTCATGGTGACAGTAGCCCCTATCCAAGCCCTCATACAATATGATCAGTCCTGCATCGAGATCTTCAAGAACTTTCAAAGATTTTGATTTACTTTCACATTCTGTCAGACCCTATCTCCATCTTGAGGAACCATATCCAAGCGCTGTCGGCGTCTTGGTCGAATCGACCTTCAAGGTTGAATCGAAATTCTAACAGATTATTTCGATGGACGGTCCAAGGTCCTCGCCCTCGATCCTGACCTTCCTCACATTTAACTACCGGTTCGAATAATATACCTTTGTCGATTTCATTTCTCCCGCCCATCGACGGTCCCCTCTCATTCCACTCGGTCGACTCGTTCGCGATTCAACCTTTCTCATTTTTCTTCCACAATTATTGTCAATCGATCGCTGTCGTGCACTCGGTGTCGCGTGTATCTAATCGCCGATCGTAATAACGCGCTTTTTCCGAGCGAAGCAATGGGCGATAATATTCGAGTAGCTCGTTTCTCACTGAAGCATATGTTGAACATGTACAAGGTGTTTTACAGGAAGCGGACGATTCATTAGGAAATTACAGTATGCCATTGTGAAAGAAATAGTCCATACGGATCGATGTTCAGCTTTCGTAATTAGAGAGCAGAAAGCTAATTCCGCATAACACAGACCTGACAGTTTGCACTTACTTCGCTCGTTTTTGGTTATTGCGCTATTAATCCCTCGCCGTGTAATTTATTTGTCAGGTGCGTTAGCCAAATAATACGAACAAAAGAAGTTGAAAAGTTATGTCTATTTTTTATTCAACGCAAGATAAAGTAAGACTTAAACTGTGCATCACAAATCATGCTCGTCAAAGTATGGGAAAGTTAAAACAAATTTATTCGATTTCCGGTGGATGAAATTCCAGAATCTGGAACTTTCACTGCTCGGATAGCATAGATTTCCCAGGTGGACTTTAACTGATGCACCTTAGCTTACAGGTGCAGCGATGAGGTTAAGTCGTAAATTAACGTCGTATGTGGCAATGATTAATATCGCAATGCTTGGGATCGCAAGTCCATGTGGCGAAATAACGCACGGCGATACAGCACGTAGGACCATGGTAGCGTCCACCGCGTGTCGATACACCGAGGTGATGACACAAGGCATACAGCGTGGAGGTCAACGCATTTTGCTCCTTCAATAGTTCTCCATGGATCCCCATGCGCCTATAACGTTAGGTCAACTAGTGTGCTCGAGGTCCTTGCGGAAGTAGCGATATAACGAGAGCTTACTGCAATTTGCACACTGCCATGGACACTATGAATAATATATCAGCTTCCTCGACATATCTTAACACCGTAGCAATGAATAAGTCAGCTCTGACAGATGCAATTGCTAAGGGATTAATAGTCATAGAGTTTAACACTCGAGCATGGTAGAACGGTTCACACGAACCTTTTCTATCGGCAATAACTCGTACGATTCATTTCCCGAAGTACCGAAACGTTGACAGTTCTCGAGGTCTGTTCGTGGGAAAGCAAGAAGGAAACACGATTTGTCGAAGCGGCTCGAACTGGGTTCGAGTTAGGGTCAGCGATCCTGTGGCCAGGCCTTGACCTTCCGCGGATTTAGACGGGATATCGAGCTCGCGAATCGCTTCAGATTCCTCTCGCGGTATTTTCTGTCACGCAATTAACGTTCGCGCGCGACCAGCCACGCTCGTTCAAAAGGGACCGACCGCGGCGATAAATCGCGCCCTCGCGCGGGCTCCGGGGAGGTTTAAAAACATTCGCGCCCGTCATCATTGTGCACACAGCCAGGCTACAGCCAATGAGGCCAAAGGGCCAGATCTTCCAGCTGAGCCGTATCCGTTATCATTCGAAATTGATTTTCGCTCGTGATTCGATGGAACCTTCGTTCTTTTGCACTTTACTTTATCTTGTATTAACCTACTTCATTGGAAAATAGTGCTCTGGGATGGTTAGGGTTGCTATCTACGATTTCTCCACTTCTCGTGCTGTTGTTAATATTTTGTTTTAATTTGCGAGGTTTAATATCGAGTCAAAGTGTTCTTCACTTTTATTAGGCAGATACATGTGAACATGCTCATATATTACTTTCCAGTATTAATGGAATTAACATCGGATATCGGATAGCACCGCGTTTTCTCATTGCAAGCAGCTGATGAAAAGTAGCAATTAAACGGGCCCTGTCTTCAGTCCTTGCACCTTACATCCTTTCTCTTAACTCTACAGTGGCTATGGGCGTTGCGCTGGACATTTTACGCAATACATCATCTATCGAACGAAATTACCACACGCAGAACCTGATAAATTAAATTTATCGAAGTAGTATACAAAATGAGTCTATCACGACGATATTTTCCTGAGTTAGCAGCAAATTCAGGACCAAAGAGATCTGATTAAGGAAGGAAATAACGAGGTGATAGAATGAAAAAACTGGCGAGAAATATCGCGCAGCCTTTCGATAACCAGAGCCGTTCGATTTTTCCAGCATCTTCGGCAAGAGCAACATAACAACAACGCGAAACGATTAAAGTGATTTACGAAATGCCGACATTTTTTCAGTCGCTCGTAAAAGTTTAACACCTGCGTCGATATTCAAACGGCGCTGAGCTTTTTATCGGTCCCATTAATCCCGGGATCGATTAACGCGCCGTTCCGCGTCGGGAATCGACGCGACCCCGAGGGTAAACAACAAGCACGCGACGCAAGCACCCCGACGACATCGTCGGTAATAACTTGCCATTACGGATAACGATAGCTGCGCGAAGAAAAAAAGAACACGCGTGTATCCTCTCTACCCTGGTTCTCGGTCTCCGTGTGTACCTGGAATCACTTCCCTCGTCGTCGCTCGCCACTGACACAAGTAGGAGGAGGAAGAAGAAAAGGAGGAGGACGAGGAGAGGTGGTTACGCGTCGAAGGCGGCCCTATGGACGGCTCGCAAATCATCCGGATGCATCATACCGCAATTACACGGCGAGAGTTCATTTAAATGCAATAAATAATACGCCACTCATTGTATCGTACCATCTGGAGGGGTAGCTTCGCTATGGATCGGGAACGATGAACTCAACCTGTAACTTTCATCTTGCCTTTTGCCGGGACGTTCAGACATTTTGAAAACGGGATTGTCTTCTTAATACCGATCATTCGCAAATTAACTGGATGAATCATTCTATCATTGATCAGTAATTAGAACATTCGGTGGTACATTAAAACTTATCAGCTCTTGTACAAAATTTTATTGATAATTTAACCTAGGATTTCTTCGGTAGCTGCGTCACTCAGAGCCAATTATTTCTGCAATGATATATGACTTCAAACTTTTATCGCTTCAATAAATTCTAAACGAATCAATTAACGATTAAAAGTTGATCGGTTGTAATGAGCGGACGGTAACATCGGGAAGCTTATTAATTAGCTTTCAGCAAATATCGTTAACTGATCTAAAAATGACGTAATATAAAGTAGGTAACACATACTTAGTATAACTGAATAATTCAAAGAGAATCGATAAATGGAAAGCGTAATTAACGTTACTATTATGCGATGTCACGTAACTGGTACAACCGGAAGGAGCCGTTTTTATGTGGAAAATGAGATGAAAATATATGGTAAGATTTTTTCATGCATAACTTCGTGCTCGAGAAAATCCATTTAGAATATTTATGATTCGATAAATCTAGTTCTAAATTACTTCTGAACATGTTTGTAAATACTACTAATGAAATGTTTATCAAATCGATCATCATGATAATAAGTTACGGCTAATTAGCTACCGGACGCTTAACCCAAGGATCCATAGCCTTAATTACCGTGTCTAGTTACATCGGTGAATTCCTGTCGATATATAAACCGTCATAATTACAAAAGAATACGACAAAAAACAGTAACAAGAACTGATGGAAATAACGACGGCAAATTAATAACGTTTAGCACAGCTGTCATCGTAAAACACTGAACATGTGGAATCCTACGGATGACATCATAATATGACAAGTTTACCACGCGGAGATGACAGAACTGACCAGATGTTAAGTCACGCACGAAATTTGATCGCTAAGACAATTATTAAAAGCAATGTACAACGACCTAAATCACTGAGCCTTAAGTAGGATGATACAAGATCTCGCTGTGTCGGTACCTACCTTATGCAATATACTGAAATAGAATCTTAAAACAATGCATAGTACAAAGTAGATAGCAACAAGGTTGCAGACCTGATAGACTCAACAGAAAGTTTATGCAAATAGGTCATAGAAAGTTATTTAGACTCATCAAATGCATACAGATAAGCACACATTTTCTCATGTTTATTATTTTCCTTGCACGATGAACATTAAATACTTAATGAATTTTCTATTAATTCACAAGCGATGCATCTGTTTCGGCAACGTTTCTTATACTAACAGGGCGTGCTTGTGCTTTTGTCTGTACTTCATGTATGCAAATGTACATATTTATTCTACACGTGCATACTCAATGAAAATGTCAAATTATGAATAAAATCATATAACAATGCATAGCGGTGAATCACAGAGGAGAATAGTTCTCTTCAGTGTATTATGCTTGCAACCTGAGTGTTGCGATATCAATGTTGTTATATAGCAACCGAGAAGATTCTGTTATTTGGGGATCTGTGAATCTTTGGACGTAGTTTTGAGTTAAAGGGCTCTTTTCGTTTTTCCTATAAGTAATTAATTCAAGTAGCGGTCGCATGTGACCACGGTAGCAGACAACGCGTTCAAGATCGTCACGATTCGGTAAACAGAGTCTTTTCTTCGGTTATTTATTGTTCCATCTAGAAGTCGAACCGTACATAAAGAGACAGCATTCGATGAAAGCAGCGCAGAAGATAGCGAGTGAGGTAACGTTAATGGAAACGCGAACGGAACAATGGACGAAGGCGGAAGGGTCACGGTTGCGCACTAGGTGAATCCCCGTACGTCGCGACGATAGTTTGTCCCCCGTGTATTTATCGTTCTAAATCTCGACTCGCTTAATGTGGTCATAAATCTGATCCACGGTCCCGGCGTCCCATCAAAAAAGAAAACGTCTGTCGTCCCGGTGAAATATTTCGAAGTTTGCAATACTCCCAGGCGAAAGCGAAGCAAACGGTACCGAGTCGAAGCCGACGACGCCAACAACGCGGCGCTCGACATTCGGGATAATTCGACGAGGAATTTGCACATTCCTGGAACGTTGCGCGCGATACATATGCAAACCGAAAGGCGACAGCGCGCGTACGAACGGCCGCGTCTTCGTTCGTTCGTGGCCTCTGAAGGATCCGGTTAACGGCGGACAGACGAGAAGCGTGGCGAGGCCCTTTGATGTCACGACATATCGGCCGACTCGATCGGCCGACGCACCCTTATAAACAAGGGTTACTCCTAAAAGAAATCGCAATAATTTATACTGTAAGGGCTAGAGCAGGGATCGCGTGTCGCCTGGTTACTACCTACCTAACCCGTACGCTCCACCTATGCATACACACGTGTTCCGAGCCGACTGTCACGTGACCAGACCGAGCATTTTCGTTCCACGCCAAGACGAGGCTCCTATGTCTGCGCCAGCTTTTGAGGAATCAATCCGCCAACTATCGACTTGCGAGCTACCATTCCTACCACTTTCTGCTTGTGTCTGTATCGAACACGTTCGATTCTATCGAACACTCCATTGCCATTTATTCAATTTCAACGTTTCATCTTTTTTTAACAAATACACGCATGGATCTATCATATTTTCTACGGCACTCAGTAAGGTTGGACTAAATGAAAATTTTGATTTGTAAAATTTTTTGTCAAAAATATTCCTCTGAATAAGGATCGATCCTCTAGAAGAGAAGACCTCGTTATAGACGTGATCTTGATAAAAACAATTAATATGTTGTAAAAGATTTTGGTTACATATGTAAGATATAATCAAATATTTTTTTTAAAACATGACAACGTTTTGCTCAACCCATCTCTTTGCTTAACTTTTTCTAATCTATTTAGAAATAAAGATAAATTCAGTTTACGAAGATTGATCACACATCATTTATGCCACCGCAATTTGAAGCTCAAAGTTTGATGAAAATGACTAGCCGTAGTCAGGCCCTCGAGGCGCGTTCGATCGGCTTGAAAAATATGGATCGCCGGAAGCTCGAGGCCTGGACGTGTGGCGTATCTTTACGTCAACCAAATGAGCCTTAAATTACATTGGAATTGGAATAATTCCAACTCTTCTGGAAGACGTCCAAGTCCCCTTTAAAATACGCAAAGCTTACAGTGTTCTCGTTAGCCGATCAAGATCCAAAATATACAAAAAAGAAGTGCAACCCTTTTAAAAATGAATAATACAAAAGAAAAATTGTTATAGCCCTCTGTTTGGGGTAATTTATGACGGCATAACTACTGGTCTCGTATCTACTATCTTAATTTACCTGTACAAGCAAAACATATATTTTATATTATTGGATCTCTATATCACGATGTGTTACTACATCTCTAGAAGCTTATACCGATCAAGGTCTACAGTTAAATCTACCTGTAAATCCATGTACCCTTGGATCTCTATGTCCATCCTTGTACTAGACTCCTATAACATTCACTACAACCCTAGATCCTTATAGCTGCAGACCTCTAAATTTCTGTATTCTTAGATCTGATCATACTGACATATTGCTAATACTGATATATTACTACGTCTATAAATTTCTATAGTTCTATGTCCTCAGACTTTTATACCAATAAATATATTTGAATCCTTGGACCAGTAAATCCGTAATTAAGGAACAGACTACAAATAACACTTTCCCCGGTAACTCACCGACGTCAAATTTGGAGTTAATTGCCAAAATCCACACTGCGAGGCGAAAGAGATCTAAGGCTACGTAGAAACCGCAAAACACCTAAGTGCTCGATAAAAAACGAATGGGAGCGACGTTAAAGCCCCATGGGTGCCGTGGCTAGGCCGTGCAGGGTGGTCCGGCAAGTTTCCGTGGCTGGAATGCAACCACGTAACAGAAATCGTCCCTCTAGATCTCTGGTTCGCTCTTACTTTTTTTTCGCCCCCGTCGAAAAGTTTTATTTTTATTGTTATTATTATCGTTATTATTTTTGGACGACTGCAGTCCGCTGTTACGAGAGCCTGCTGTGGAAGGTGGAGTTCTATCCGGCTGATGGCCGGATAGGAGAGCGGAAAGGAGGGCGACTCGGACCGGGACGTGGTGGTAAACGGGGGGAACCGACCGAGAGAAAAAGAGAGAGGGATATACGCGTGTGTATCGCCATGCATCATTCTACGTTCGTTCGAGAAACCAAAGGCCACCACGGGGTGCGTTACCTTTGCTGCTTTGCCTATGGGCGCCTCTTTGCCGTTCTGCTGGCGGAATGTCCATGCCGGACTCGAAACACGCGTGCTCTCAACAATTTGTACCATTGGACGCATGAAAATTCACTGTACTTATTACTCCTTTAATTGAAATTCGGATGAATTTGGTCAAATTAAGTCGTCCCATTAACAATGCCATTTTCTCGTTATGCATATTAGATGTAAATTCTCTTTTTCGATACATTCTAGGTAACAGAATCCTAAAATGACTCGGGTTTATTTTTAGGTTAGTTCTTTGTACAGGAGGATCATTTTTAGGAATAGTCAGTTCTCTGACTTAAAATTTATTACATAATTATTGGCACCGGTTTGTATCAGTTTCATAAGTTTCAATACTTGAACATCAGAGGAAGCTACTACGGTAGATTTTTATTTTTACATTTCGATATTTCTGCTATCCTTGAATTTATTATTATTCGATATTTCCATTATTATTCTCCGTAATATCTGATTCTACTTTAATACTTATTTTTCGATTACGAGGATCCTAAATAAATTCAAATCACTTCCAAATTTAAACGTCACTATTTGTAGAACGATAAACGGGGCCAGATACCCTTTGGTCCAAGTTAGCCCAAAAATATGTTCAAGAGAAATCGAAAATCCGATACGTAAAGATTTACCGCAACGTGTAACGGACGAAATACAAGAGACTCTTTAAAAATTTACAGCCAACAGAAAGCACCAAATTCGTATCCTAGATGCAATTGCGTTCCAAAACGTAACGAACCAAATCACCAAAAGCCATCCCGTTCCCTCCACTTAACGGCAAAAAACGAATAGCGACGAACCAGTGGCAATAAATCGTGGTTAAAAGGAATAGCAAACGTTTCGATACCCAAATCTTCGAATTAACCCTCGGACAGAGGATGCTGGGTCATTCAGGACCTAGCTTTAAATCTTACATCGAGTTATGAATGTGATACCTGAGCGACGCTGTAGTAATTATATGATCAATCAGGAGAAAGCTATTCAACTTTTATATTTCTACGAAGTCTAAGCTTCTGTCCGTTTTCTGTAGGATGACTCATTCCTGAAGGTGAAAAATTCGAACAGTGATATAGAACGAGGAAGTAGATAGAACTTTAGGTAGACCTAATATATTTGCGAATTTGTAGATCTGTAAATTTAAGCAGTTGATATTCCTCTGTTTCTATTGTACTTTGGCTCAGCATTCGCCGTGTAATCAAGTATCATTTCATTTGCTGAGCAAGGGATACGCAAACGTTCTGCACGAGTTCCCTTCCGGTTATTCGAGTTCTGGTCACACGCCATCCTCCTGGTCATCAAAAATCCTCTGCTATAGAGGAGGTCCTTCTATACTCGGAATACGAATATAACGCGGGACAGACTACAAGGGAGTTTGCGAGCTCGCAGCGTGGTACCAACGGAGCACAGGTAATGAGACGGCCCCCGACCAAGAGGAGTTGATATGCCTTCGACGACTATAGTCCCTTCACTATAGAACCGCGTGTTGCTCTATACATCGACCGACAAACCTATCTCGAACACATAATCCACCGAAAAAGGGCATCGAGGACTTTTGCAATCTGACTCACAAAAAAATCTGTTCATTCGACTAAATTAAAACATTGACGGACGGACAATAGATTCATATACTTTCGCTGATGTAATATTACAGCATCATGGCACTACCATATATTGATTTCTTATATATGTTAATTGGTAGCTTAATAACATATCACCAGCAACAGTTAAGAAACTAAAAATAAATATGTATCGAACTGTACATTTAAAATGTGCGTGCGCTAAATTTAAGCTTCAACCACTTGGAACATAAGCAATTTTAGAGTCTATTATATAGCTATTATTATACATTAGCAATTTAAAAAAAATCAAAATATTCTACACTTAAGTAACTAATGATAGATACCCAGTTCGCTTGTTTATGTACATTGATCATCATTATTCAACGAGTATGTCGGATGCAAGGGAACTTCCCATATTAGTTACATTTTTTCACGAATCATTTTAAGGATCTAACATGTTATGCAGTGAAATTATGGGCTGCCTGCTCGCCAGATTGGGTCATTTAATTTTCAAAGCAGTACTCGAAGCTTCGAGGCGGGAATAAACCATCGCGTTACAAAGAAAAAGAAAATATTACCGAACGGCTTTACATTGAAGTTAAACAACCATCTAGACATGCGTAAATCACGCTACGCTCGAGTTTCCATGATCGCGAGCCGTATTTCCTCGAAACCGCGGTTTTTGCGTACGCGTAGATGAATTTTCATAAATTATACACGTGATAAGATTCGCCTACAGATGTAAACAGCGTATCACAGTGTAACGTAATTGAATATTCCATGATCAACAGTGTTCAAATAAAATATAACATGAGTAAAATATATTTCTTTTAAGATTTATCTTGTATTTTCTGTATAACTTGCTGCAGGAAGTGAGATTGTAGAACATCGAAATTTTTTTATCTCTTAACTGTGAGATTTTGAAACTCTCAAGTAATAGCCATTTTTGAAATTCAGAAATTCAAAGGTTTTGATCTTGGACATTTTGTGACTTTGAAACCTACTAATATGAGGAGTTTAAAGATTGAACAAAAACATCAAATTTTAGAAATGTTAAAAGTGGATCTCGACCCATGTGAGTCCAAGAAACTGAACCTCAAGATAGACTCGAAATTTGAAAAAAAATGATTGCAATACGATTTTGCACAAGGACCATTTAATCGCATTACACAAAGCATTTCGTAAGACGTAAGGAATCCGGCAGCACACATGAAAACGTGAAAGTGAGAAAATAATCCATAGGAACGAACGACATTTTGCCATCCATGAAACACAAATATTGCCCCGTATAATGCAGCCGAACTAGCAGCATAACCGCTAATGAAACATCCAACTGAATTAAATTATCCGTAATCGGTCGACCGATCGGTGGTGAAGAATCAACGAACGTGATTCCATTCTTGTAAAGTAAGAGCACCTTCCCTCTTTATAGTAGGCCTCCTCGCTGCAATCGATCACGAACACTCGATAAACCAATAACATCGTCTGGTGCCGCCTATAAACATCGATTTCTCGTTCCATCACTAAGCGTTTCACTTTAATTCCCACAATTGCCACGAGCGAAACATGCTTTTCTGTAATTTCGGAATAAACCGTAACAAGGAGGAACAAGTTAATGCCGTGGTAGGAAAAAACACGATTTCTGATGAATCGACCGTACCATTTACTCTCGCACTTGCTGCCCGTAAAGGTGTAGGACTTTTCAACCGTAATCGGGGATACCTGCTGATGCGGAAAACCACAAATTGTGAAGTAATTTCAGGTACATTTGGTAGCAAAAACTTGTTATTATTATCCATGCGTCCGGCTCTAAAGTGCGATCGTGTTTCATGTAGGTACAGCTGCTCTTTTCAGTATGTACATATCGAAATGGTACTATCGGAAGATACAAGTGCTCGAGTCGAGGTCACTCTATATTTCCTTCAATTACGAAGATATCGCATGTTCTTAATCTTTCATTAAAGATGTCTAACAAATTCATCTACACTTGCTAAATCCTACATTAATTGCCTATGGCTTAGGGGATCAAAGAATTATATACTCAACAGCAGATATTACGTGATCTTCTCACTTTTAATTTATTACTTGCTCCATGTGCTACCGATTTATCACAGAATGTACTTAGAACATTCAATGATCAACGCCGTAATTTGTAACACCATGTGTCTTGTGCTCTTGAATTATTTCTAAAAAGTCCGTGGAACAAGATGCTATCCGGAATTAATTGTGGCACTTATCAAGGCCCAATTTATCTTGCGGCAGTAAGAACATTGGCGAGAGATCGCCGCTGTAACGCGAGACACGGAGTGAGAAGAATGTTGCAGGCTGTTCCGTAGGAATTCATAAAACATTCATAAAGTGGTTGAAGAACAGGGTTTTACGCGTAACGCTGTTCAGTTTCCACGGCTGAAAGAAAAAAAGAAACGAAAACGGGGATAGAGGAAGCGGAGGAGGGTGCGCGATAAGATTAACGAGACACGGAAGCGCAAACTGCCGATAATTAGTTTGAAAAAGGTAAAAAGCGGTTGGCGCCGCGACCGTTCTCCGTTTTCGATCGTGTGTGCTGCGCGAAACAATACACACGAGCGTGTACACGTGTGCAGATCGTACGCTTAACTCGCCACTCGAGAAAAACGAACGAAAAACTTTCAATACTCTCGTCGGTGTAAGTTCCAAGCTTGGTATTAGCGGCTCGTTATCTTCGTGTCTGGTTGGTCGATGGTCGTATCTAAAACGTGCATCAAATCAACGCCTCGCGTATAACTACGTCGCTTGGGGAACGATCAGGATGCGGAGGAGAGAGTCGGAAGAGAAAGAACGCGAGGAAGAAGAGCGAAAACGCGATACGTTACACCTTCGGTCACAATATTGAGTGCAACTCTTGGGTCGGCCGAGATTTAGGTGAGCCTTCTACGTGGTAGGGGAAAAGGGGTGGATAAATGGCTCGGTAGCCACGTTCCTATGGACTGCAGCACCACCCTTAAATTCGTTAAAACCGTGCTGACTTTATTTGACTGCCAACCTTTTATTTACCAACCCTGAACAACCGCATCGAAGAATCCCCTAATCTACTAAAATTCGCTCGATCATTTTCGCCCGAATATACGATTCTTTGCCATCTTCCGATCTTTCAGAGTTTCCGGCGACTACGGCGGTAATTATTTTTATTTATTTTTCTTGCACAACAAGAAAGTACCGTTAAACTGATTTGTTATCCGGTTACTAAGAGCCTCGATTCTTGCGCGTATCTCTACACGCATTTTCCTGCAACTATCGTTTTCCGCTGCAAACAGTCGCGTCTATCGCGGTCGTTAGACGAAACGGTAGCGATGAACAGGTTAAGTACGTATACGCGGACTCAGGCAGTTATTTCGCAGATTTAGTGGGCACACAAGGGTCGGAGCGTGCTGATAATACCTCGATTCTTACTCCACCCCTCTATTACGACCTCACGGGGGATGGTGCTTACCACGTGTCCAGGGAACAGATTTTTCCGAATTCCTCCACACAATTAATCCTTTGACCCCTACACTTAATTTTCTTACTATATTTCGATCTGCACGATATAACCACATTACCTCATTTTTATCAAAATTATTTCCTCTTATATAATTTCATATTACAGATTCAAATATTTATGAAATACAATAAAATGTTGAACTAAATGTTTGACTAAATCTATTCAAAAAGAAACTACAAATAAAAATAATCGACCAGAATTCAATCTCTAAATACATATTTGAAGTTAGATTAATTCAGCTCTCTTATTTCTAAATATTTAAAATGTATAAATTTGTCCAAATCAACCCTGATAAAATGTCCGAATTCTCACAAATTTAGAACAGGCCTAATCAATTTCTGACGGTGAATATCAGCAGCGATAATTTGGTTATGTAAAATGAAGTTTATGATAAATAAACTAGAATTTATCTGTCAGAGATAAACCGCTCGAACTCGTTCCAGCACCTCAAACGGAAATTAATATCGAACATCCCTTATATGTACAGAATAAAATGAAGTAACAGCATGTATAAAATTTGCAAATTATTATACGATACCGATCGACACGCTAGTGAGTTCGAACTCGAGTCGGCTGTATTCTCTATTAATTATTTAGAGCAAATTAAATCGGGGCTACCGTGAAAAGACTCGCTCCCTACTTTCATGTATCCTCCATTTTCACGAACTTACGTAAATTTTTCTTTTACGAGAATGCGGGCCCCTTGCACAACGTAGAACGCACACTTCCTACGGACATACAATTATGCAAAAATCGAGCACATTCGCGTAAGATTGAAGGGTGTAGGCTTAACCACACCTGCGAGCACAGAGCCAGACATACGATTAAATATCCGTGGCTATGGAATATAATGAGATGCGTGTTCGACTTTAAGTGGTAAGCCATGACTGAGCACCTCCGAGATGCAACCGGTCTCTCTGACCCGCTCAGCTCCATATTAGACGGTCCTCCTCGTGACTGGTTTGCTTTCCTTCTAACCTTTATCGCAGAACTCATTGCCACCAAATTTCGACTTGCTAATCTAGATCAAAGACATCCAATTCCCACACATCGAACAACATCCAACATTCTAATCGATACATACTATTCTTTAAACATTTTTAATATCAACAGACTTCATATTAGTATCTGTTGTATTTTCATTTCGAGTTAATTCAACCCAAATGTAACATAAAGCTTATGATATCAGCTGAGTTTATCGGCAAAAGTACAAGTAACACTCGCTAACATTGTATTCTTTTTTACCAAACAAAATAAAAAACAATTTGAAGATCGAAAAGAAGGCCACAGAATTGTTGAAGTCGATTTATCACAGGCGACTGGCAAAAAGGGAGAAGGATCACAGCATTTATGGTCGATGTCTGTGGTCAAGAGGGAACAGGGTCCTGTGGGCCTATGGGCCAGTGGAGGTCGCATAATTGAAGGAGTGGGGGTAAAAGCAGTGATGGACGGACCCAGATTCACCCGGAGTGGTTCTCCGCCTCGCGCCAATAACTTTCCTTCACTAGAAATGGCACTGCTCTCCTCTTGTTCGGTTAGTTTCCTTTTTCAACCACTACAAAGTGCACATACAAAGTTTTTGTGATTTTTAATGAAGATTCTGGTCAGACTTGAACCATTATATCGAATAAAAATATTCCTGAATTACAAACTAATTGTTCTTAAATAATTTTGATACACAAAATTTTGATTTCAAGGCTCATAAAAAAATAAAGTTTACTCATAAAATTAAATTGTCCTTGGTTTTTAAAGTTTAAGTTGAAAAATAAATTATTCTAGGTTTTTGAACAGCTTAATTTTACTTGAAATTTCCGAAGAAGTAATTCTAAATAATTTCTGAAGAAGTTAAACATAAATTTTGTTGAAATTTGCCTTTAAACGATTGAAGACCAAATTTGCCTCCGAACGATTGAAGAGCAAAGTAAAAAAATTATTAAATTGAACCGATAGTTGGTAAAAATATTTGGTGAACGATGAAAAATGGAGAAAAGGTGGTTCGAGCGATATGAAAAATCGAGGACGTTCAGTGACGTAAGAAGAGAGGCCACGGAAGGTACGAAGCCAGGGCTCAAAGGACTCTTGACCCATAAAACATAAGAACGAGTTCCTATGACGGGACTATCTCTCTCCTGCGGCCAACGAACAGGCACAAGAACGAGTCGAAGGTCGTCTCTGGGCATCGTGCGTCAAAAAACCGTTTCTCACGTTTGAACTCTGCCCTCGAAGCCGAAGATAGAACTCGATTGTCTCGTGTCCGTGATAATTAGTGTACCCGGACAAACAAACATGGCGGGGAAAAGCGATTAATTTATCGGGGATCGTCGTTGGCGGAAGACGGATCGTTCTTTTCGAGTTTCTCTCTCGGTTTCGACCTTGCAAACTTCTAGCAATGACATAACTTTAATAATTTGTCCCGTCGAAAGAAGAAAGAGGTATGTAATAGGGATCGTGACCCGATATAACGCGTTACGTTGCTGGCTGTTACGGTCGCTACACGTTGCGTGTGCATCCCTTGGTCAGTGCATATGTTGAAGGGTTTTAAGTGCCATTAAAAGTCACAATACACACGTAATTCGATAAGTACGTGTCCTATAAGTAACCAATAGCAACACCCCTCAGTCACACGCATTTCTCGCACACGCTCGTGTTCCCATTCTGGCGAATCGCGAGCGAATGTCGGAAATATACACGGTGTCGCCTTTAATTCTTACATTTCTCTTCATGAAAAGTGTAGGTGCGTACAATATTTTTTAGTGATTTTAAATATTATTATCACTACGTAACATAAGCACATTTAATAGTACACAGCGATTGTGAATAAACATTCTTCGCCTTCTTAAATAATAAGAATATTTGAGATAGTATAAAAGGTTCACCGTATGTATGGCAACGTCGAGCGAAGGAGTTTAACTGGGGAAATCGCGCGCTTCCGATTGGTTGCACGAGAAGTAACCAATTCCTGAAAAGGTCCGTACATTCCCGAATTCGGTTATCGAATGACGTCTGCACTTGAACATTTTATCGGACATTTACACATAAATGATTTTAACGTGTGTCCGTGTAATTACTTCAAAAATTTATGCAATCTCCCAATATCTTATCAACTTTTCAACGTTGCAAAGCAAATTTGTTTATCGATTTCACAAAATACATAAATGTTGCAATAAAAACCCGCCTACTAAAAGTAGTGTCAGTGCGCCGAAATTACACAACATTATAAGCAATGACTCGATTACTGTATCATGACAAAAAGGTCTAAATTTATTCGACTGAAACTGTTTCCTTCATTTTGATAAAAATATAAATACGACAAAATTGATTACATTGAAGTATATTAATAAACGACTGAACCTCGGGATCCCTATTTCCGATTACAAAGGTCAGAATCAACTGATCTTTCTTTCAATATGGAGCACGTCCTTTCGAACCCTCCTTGCAACGAAAGTCGTCGCACGATAAAACATCCACCAGCTACTTGGCCAACCGATAAAAGAGCAAATAGAAGGTGGCTTTATTAGCATACGATTGGCACCGTCCATCTTAATGCCCCTTCGATGTAAACCCTCTTCCCTTTTCCTACGCTTCTTTGTCCCCCTCGCGAGTGCTCGCATCTTTCGACAATGTTTATGCCCGTGTTTGTCTATGTTTCCTCGTGAAGGCCGCACGCGTCTTCCAACAAACGAATCTTTTTACGATTTTTCACCTCGGAGAAGGGAAAGTGCAATTGGGAGTGAGAATTCTGTACTTTAAAATGATGGGTGCAGGAAATTTTGTCATTTTCATAGTTTTGGGCTTTGAAGTTTTGGAACTTTTATATTTTGCAATTTTTTTAATTTTTGAAAATGGCAAAATTTTAAAAGGAATTATGAAGAATTAGAAGAAACAAAATATTATAAGCAAATGGAAGGAACCATAAAAAATTATAAGAATCAGAATTACAATTTTATAAAGAATCATAAAAGAAGTCCATCATTTTTTAGGTATTTTCGAATGCTTCCATATTCGATCGTAATTTCTTAATTTAGGTAACAACAGCTTTGCGTAATAGCGGAAGAGTCGAACATGCTCCAATTAATAATTTGCATCACCGAAGGTGGAGATTATAGAGATTGATAGTTAAGGTTGTTCATGATTCCAGCGATTGACCAAACGTTAACCTAGCGCGATCAAAGGAAAGATGTTCTCATTCGAATACATCGTATTATTTCGATGTAACCAAAGAATCAAAATGTTCAATCATGCAAATTGCTTCCTATATCGTTGCCTGTGAACTCCGTTCTTCCGAAACGCTTACTACCTGAAATGACGAAGAGCACGCTATTATCGCGGGCATGCTTAGTTGATACCGAACACCCTTACTGGGTCAAGAGTTCAATAAAAACGTTAATGAACGCACGTTCCGTTCTTTAGACGAACCGTGGCATTACTGTGCAAGTACTTATCGTAATGATCGTCATTATTGTCATCGAAAGTACTGCTGGAACATTACTTTCGCCGTAACGAGTTTAACATGGCCGTCCACGATCTTGAGAAAAGATCCATCGTTATCTAATAATCTCATGGGATATTACTCTCCTTTTTCATTTAAATATTGCTACATTCTTCGATCAATTGCTTCGAATAATTGCAAAGATATCATAGCAATTGTCATATAAAATTTGAGCAGATCCCGCTATTATCTTAAGAAATTTACAAAATGGTATTAAGAATCACTACCATCTTCATTTTGCATCTACAAGCTTTAAAACATACATAAATAAGAAACAATTACTGCTATTTTCTTTCGATCTGCATGTGAAACTTCCGTATTAATTGTATAAAGCCTGTCACGTTAAAATAAGATTAAGATAGCGAGCATCAACTTGGAGTCATCGCTAGGAACAAGATACGAACGCAACAACGAAGCGCCACTGATGTTAATTCGTCCCGCTTCCGTTCTACACTCTTCATTAACCGTACTCCTCACCCTCCTTTTTCTTGTAGCAATTTCCATACTCCTGTGCGAATATAATGCATTAAGATAAGCAATCATTGGCTATTAATTTATAACTCCCTGCTTCTACATTGGAACGATAACATCGGAACTTATGACGATGGTTCGTAGCGAACTGATTTTGATGAGAATATCCATCATAATTGTCCGGAACATGACATGAAAATGCCTATGAACAGTATAATATAATAAACTATATCTACGGAGGATGAACCACACAAGTCGTAACTACCGAGTTGTAGTACATATGTAGACATATGTAGTACATGCACTTTTTTTATAGATGACGTTCTATACATTTCCGAATCACACCGTTAGGATTCACAAGTTACGTAGATAAACTTCTACACATAGAATGTTTTAGTTAAAAAAAAGTGCAGTACAAATGTCTGTTAGAACCCCTTAGTCTTTCAATGTTAGAGAAACTGTGTCGTGTCGAAGTGAACTAAAAAAGACCTAAACGTAAAATTGAGTTATGTCAAATCGAAGCATCTCGAATTTAATTGCGTAAGTAGAGGATATGAATTGGGTATCGCTTTCGCTCACATTGCTGCACGCACCGTGCACATGGGTGCCTATTAACTTTCGATATGCACTCGATCACTGATTGCTGCCGACATGCATTTGGTCTAAACAAAAGATAAGCTTTCACCAAATACAGAAAGCGTCGAAACGCCTAATCCAGTTCTCCCTTTCGCCGTCCAGCGAGCTGTGAACAATCCGAAACTCACGAAAGAGTCGGAGAACTCATAGACACACAGGGTAGTCTTGTATTCCATCTAAACGACAAATTATACTTCTCAATGTTTTCGAGCAGCGTTAAATCACCGTGGCCTTCCAGTTTTTTGCAAGGGAAGGTCGGAGAAGACGTTCGTTCGCTCGCAGCTGGATTAAAGTAATGATTCTTACACGCGTTCACGATTTACGCTCGCTATTTCTCCTTCTAGGATGAAGAAGAGCCACTGTCGGCAGTTTGTCCCGTCTTCCGCCACGCACTCTTTATTACCCTGTTTCTCGGCCACCTTTCTCCCTCCATCTTCCTCTTTCTCGCTCAACTAGCATCGTGCACCCGCGATTCTGTACAAGTTCAACACATTTAGGGGGTTATCGTATTATGTCGAGTCACGAACTCGTTATAGCACGGCAAGACGGATCGGCGCTATAAAACCACTTGGTTTCAGTTTAACCAAAGGGTGCACACGATATAACTGGTTTACATTTTGCCGCCTTTTATGTTCCTCTCTTTCTCGCCACTCCGAGCCGTCTCTCGCCCTGCGCCCCTCTTCCGTTGCGCAGGGAAATTTTTACAAGCACACCAAAGCTGCCTCGAGTCTCCTCCAGATACCATCGTACTCTGGCAACGGATCCAGGAAAAACCGTGGATACAAGATACGGTAACAGCTGAGAATCGTGAAAAGCCGAGGGCAAGGGACGCGATAAGCGCGCAAAAAAGCATTGACGTTAACACCGATAGTCAGGTGTTTGTGACTGCTCTAGCTTCCGCGTTGTCATTTTATTCGGATATCGTATACCAATTATACAACCACAGTTCTACCGAGTGAGTGGGCATTTTTTAAATGCGAGAACCTGCCAATAAGCGACAACGTGAACCGATTGACAAAACCGAGGTCCGAAGTAATTGCGGAGGTTTCAAAAATTGTTTGCAAGTCGAATATGGTAATTCGGATCGCAGAAGGACATCGTACAGCAGAAAAATCGATTAGAAGCAAATTTCAAGGCTGGAACCGCCTAGAACTTCTCTGAGACCGTTGTTAAAGAACCTCCGAGATGCGCCTACCACTCCCGCGTTATCGAAACGAAACCAGTACTTTCGTTTCATGCAAATTTCAAGTTCCATGGACAAATTGCTGGGTCTGTTGTTGGCCGAATGGAAACGAGTGGCTTGGACCGAGTTACGATTTGCCCGGAGGAGGAACAAATTACGCTCCAACCAGTCGATCCGAGCACTCGTTATCACAATAACGATGATATTCGTCAAGTACGTCGATTTGTCGTATGCTCGAAAAGGATAACTTACCGCGGAATCTCGTGTGCGTTCTGTTCGATAATAGACGCTGTACAAAACGTGTGAACTGACGGGGAAGCACAATCGAGAGCGACGAAATCGAGCGCATCGAACGAAGAACGTGGGAGAAGAGCCGACGAAAGGTGTAATTTCTGTTACGGCGAGTAAAGTAATGAGCAATCGACAATCTGAATAGCAATTTCCAGGCGAGACTACCCCGTTGCCCACCTTGAAATGTGCCGTCAATCTATAATCATACGAGAGCGTTCCTACGCGTATACATTCAACTTGCGCGAACGTATTTAACCCTTTAGATTATTATATTACAGTTCTCCTCGCTACTGTAATGAACGTCCCTTTTATACTGCACCCAGACCTCCTGCAGAAACAATACTTTTTCTCCTTTAACCTGTGGTTAACCGTACTCCATTCTTCCTACAAAAAATACACTTTCGTTATATCGCCGCGATTACATGAATTTCGTGCACATTAGACGCGCTCTTCGTATCCAAATAATTAATGCTCACATTTTTCATTTTAACTTGAAACTTTTTACGTTTTCACTTTGCCGGACGGTAATTGTAACATAGAAGTTAATTGTGGAGTACGTTAAACGATGTTCGCGAACATAATTCCCTCGGTAATATCCGCTAAGTATAACAAATAACATTTATAAGGAATAAATAAGTACTTGTTAGATTTCTTAAAATGAGCGGCTATGAAATATTACACTTATAAAAGTTAACCCCGTTTTTAAACAGATAGTTGCTTACAGTCATTTCCTTCAAAAGCGATTTTATCAGCACCATCAACTATTATTTTATCATTTTACTAACAACATGCAAATTTCCTTTGTAACGTTTGAAAGCCTGATAAGATAATTGATTGTTACATAAATTTGCTCAGCATTAGTTCAACATAAACGCTGAAGTCGGCGATGAGTAACACGATGCGCTAATATTTATTAGTTTCAATTTTCCACTCCGTATTCTATGAAATTAATATGTTATAAATACAACCTAGAATTTTGTTTAATACCTATCAATTACTGCAATATATTAGCTGCTGGACAACATGTAACAACAATTTGAATGCAAATTTATAACATTCTTCGTTTCCACTTAGTAACCTCAAATTATTATTTTAATTATTATTTTTTCAATGTACAAACGTTTAGTGTTAAAGAAGTTTGAGCTCAATTTTAGCATCCTTTATATCAAAATTGTCTACAAGACCATTATAACGTTGAAATTAATTGACTCTGAAGTAAACTTCTGAATAGATGACATACACCAATCTTTTATACTTCATATAAAAATAAGCGTTCACAATTAATCAATTATTTCTAATTTTTTCTTGTGTACGTACCTCGTAAGGCTTGAAAGAGTTAATAAGGTATTCAAAGAGATAAAAAACGCCCAAAGCAAGTATTTGCAGGGTTTCCGCGATACGTATAATTTAAGAAAGGGTGAGATCAAGCATCGAAATTGGCTAGCGAAATGTAGAACGAGAATACCAAATGGAAATCGATCGTAGCAACGATCACGAAATGTCAAAGGCAGTAAAAGAAGGAGCATAGTGATTGAATGCAGCACGCGTTCGATGGCGGCTGTCCGACGGGAAACGTTCGACTGTCTGCTCGGCGAAATTTCAGCCCCGACTCGCATAATCGTGTAACGAGGAAACCTGGAAGGTTGAAACGCAATTACTGAAATTGCACGCGAGCTTCGGATGCAAGATTAATCAATAATTGGCAACTTGTTGAGAGAGAGAATGTCATGGAGCTTTGGCGGGAAAGGTTTGCTTCGTGCGGACTGGTTTAGACGAGTTACCCTGCATGGTTGATAGGTGGAGAAAATACTTGTTTACAGATAGTGGAGGAAGAAACGTTTAAGTAACTGTATGAAGTGTTTACAAGGTAGATCAAGATGTACCTGAAGATGCATTTCGTGTTTTGATTGACATATTTAGTGCATGTGCAAACTTCTAACTAAGGAAGAATCTTCAGATATTTCGGTGGAAGTGATTTCATTTATTCAAATGCAAATCATTATGTTAGTCGAAGTGTCTCAGTCAAGATATTCCTGAAGAAGAGTAACTAAGAAACAAACAAAAAGATAAAACCATTATGATAACCTAGAGGACCTGACTGTCTGTCTAGAGCATCTACTTGTTAAACTACAAATCTTGTTGGTCAAAGTGCCTCATAAGGTGCTCCTAAAGATGTCTTTAACATCTGTAGCACCGTATCAGGTGCATCTAAACGATATATAAATGAATTTCAATAAGAACCATCCGTCGAGAACTAAAAGAAAAGAGAAGACCTGTGCCATGTCCAAGATATCCACTTACAACTTTCGCATCCAACTTAAATTCATAAAACACGGCATCGGCGCATCGTTAGATTCGGAAACACCTCATACGCGTCAGAAAGGTGAGTACGAATGACGAAGCACGTGCAGAGCCTGGAGAGGTGGTTCCTAAATAACAGAGACCACCCAGTCCCGGTGTTACGTAACATTCGCGATCGGGCAACCACCGCTTCGAGGGTGTACTACTCGTGAACGAACAAAGCTGATGAACAGGATACGGATTATCGCTAGTTTGGCTGTAGTTCCGGCCGGCCTGATTCGGATCTCGTTCGCGAAACCCGTTTGTTTCTCTTCCTCTGCAACGTTCGTTCGTTCTCTGTTTCGCGCATGTGACGAACGCCACACGCTTCTCCCGCGACTGCACTCGCGCGCGGCGAGGATATCGCGCGCACGCCGTCGTAAATCCTCGTGGGCGGAGCGTGAATGCGTTTGCGTTGATATTGTCCAAGAATTTTCTGTGTACACGCTAAGTGTGGACCGAATTTCTTTGCTTTGGTCCACACTTTTTTTCTGCACCGTCAATCATTAGATACATGCCTAGGAATTTTCTCTGGTGGGAAACTAGAGATTCAGATGGATTCACCGTGATCGCGTTTTTTTCTTCGTTCTTGAACAAAATGACCGTCAATCTACTTCCAGTCTTCTTCAGTAGAATGGTCCTAATTACCGGTGTTTCAAGAATAAGCGGAACGGTGCAATTGTAAATGACTCCATCTTGATCTTCTTGTTCGCGTGACACAAGGCCTCTTTTTGTTCCTTCTTCGACAAGATCACCCTAATGATGTACGCCAGATTTTTTACTATCTTCGCAAATGAGCGAGGGATAAACGCATCTACAGGACAATGACTTCATCTTGCTTCTTGGTAACGTCAACGTTTTTCAAACATCCTTCTCCGCATCAATAACTATTTCTTCTACTTCGTAGAAAGATCACAGTCGGAATGCAATCACAAGAAAATGTCTATCTTCTCCCATTTTCTTGAAGAGGAATATTCTTCAACTTGTTCATCCAGTATTAATACAACAATAATCCGAACAAATCATTTCCCTAAAGTTTGAACATTTACCAACAGGTGTTCCCTTCATCACAATCATCCCCTCACAAATCCACCGAAATAATCACAAGAACCAAGAACAATTTAGAAAACATAAACAAAATAATCAATGAAGTTGACCCTATTCCGGAAGAGATCAGATAACGAGTCTTCACCCTCTTCCCGAAGAAGTCACCCTTCCGCACTATCTACAACCCTAAACGAATGCACCAAACTTGTCACTATAATAGAGATTGATCTAAATCGAAGATAAAGAGAATTTACAGAGCAACGGCACGTTGGAGCAAAGAGTGGTGCGACGAGATGTCGACGACGGATCGAGCTCGACTGGTCAACGCGAGGAAGGTAAAACCCGGAAGAGGTCGGTCCGCTTTCGGTGGCGGGCCTGACAGAAGGTAAAAGTAACAGTTATATTCATTGTCGTAGCCGGGGCGTCTCGTTTTATGACTTTTGTCCCGTAAAAAAACTAACGGTCCGGTCCGACAGTCCTGTTTATTGGATTTTCTAACAGAGTAGAAGCGTATCAGGATAACCTTAGCGAGGGCTTAGCCTGACTTCATCGTGGAACCGTTCTTTTTCCTACGGAACGAACACCGTGGAGGACGAACGTGACTACGCGACCATTTGCCAGTTTTATTGCGGGTCCAGGCAAATTACGACGCTACCCCGGAACTTTGGCGTCTATTTTCTACCGTACCTTTTTGACCGGGCCGCTTTTTCTCCTCTGATTCTTCTTTGGGCAAATAGTCGGATGACGTAATAAAAGTTTAACCTCGATCGACTAACGATCTGCATGGAAAATTTACGATCGGTCATACTTCGAAATTCGAGACGAATTTGAGGTAAATTCGGGGCAGTTTTTAGTCCCATCAAAACATCGAGACTTCGAGAGCAGAAAGTTACTAATGACTTAGAGAGTTATTTAAACTACCAAGATGTTGACTAAGTTGGAAGTTGAAAACAATGGATAATCGTTTCGAAAGTATCGAAACGCGATCATCTTCGGAAACGAGGTTTCTACCTCGACGTTTCGATTTCCGTTTAAAGTAAATACGTCTCGCCGACTGTTCTAGTATAAGGCTCGCGCCGGGTGTAATATATAATATGCGGTTAGATGCAAGACTACTTTTAACCGCTGCCATAAATCAAATCGGCTGCGTGCATTCCTAGAGAAAACCTGCTCCGGCTAGGGGAAAAAAGGATGACCGTGCTCGTTCGAGAGCTCGCTTCGCGTCTAATCAACTTACAGGTCTCGCTTTGCAAAGAGAGCCTTAGATATTATCTGTCTTCGTCAATTTCCATCAAAATGGCAGATTGCTGATCGAAAATCGTGAATAAAATTATTCAACACCAAACTACACCCACTCGATGTAACTAACGAATAAAAATAGATATGTATGGAATCTTTTGAAAAAAAAACAACTACTTTGACTTTTATGCAATTTACTTCCTTTTAACGATCGATTACGCTAATAATATATGTTCCTATATAATCAAATTTTTCTTTGTAACGTCGGAATTTCACAGATTATATCTGTGATCAAAATAAGTGATATGCTAATAGTACAGTAGATCCTGTTATATTGCCATCTTTAAAATTCTACGCACGTTAATGGCCGCTTCTCTAATGGTTTGGTCATGGTTTTTCATGAATAATCCGTGCACCGATTCCCAAATTTGGAAACACTGATCTGCTACTTTGCTTATCAATGAGCCGATTAAAAGAAACGCGCAAGGAAATCGCATGGGTCGGTAATGGTTCTGCAAAGAAGCAGAAAAGATCGATCAAACGAATTAACTCGATTTCCTTTTACCCAGCTTCGATAGAGGGGATATCTATATATGGGTTAATTGGAGCGTAGCCCGAGGCTTGGGCCGTCCAAGCGGCCCTCGAAGTCATTTTTAGAGGCCCTTATGCGGCTTTCTTCTCCAACAAAAAATATATTATACATCCCTTCTTCTCGTTAAATGGCTATATCGCGGAAAATGTCGACTGCCTTTGTAAGGCGCTAAAAACACACGTTCCTATAGAACCACAGTTTCTTCTTTGGCTTAATTAACCATTTCACGTAATCGGGACATTTATCAGAATTTAAAAATTAAGATCTTTGAATTTTATTCGGAGGAAGAAGAAAGTTGAAAAATTCGCTGTCAAATTATAGCCTTCTGAAGCAGAAAGTTGTGGAATGCTTTAACCTGTTAAACGTGTTCAATTACTTCTCCTGCTTATTCTGTTATTTATGTAACGAAATAATCACGATTGATTCTCGCTGTATTGGACGATGGTGAAATATCTGCAAGTCACTTCCACTGATCTGTGAGAAATCAATTCGATAATTCGGTTAAGTAGCGATTTGAGAGTATACTCAAAATACTTTCTCCTTTAATATGTTAAGTGTCGAAGAATCTCTGTGTGTTGGTTTATGAAAAATTGATACGAAAGTGACAATATACCGGGAGCATACAACAATAGACTGTTAGGTTGCAGGTAAAATTAGAATGTCCTAAGTGGTACGCATAAATCAGAAAAGAGATTTATTAGTCTGGAGCGTAATTCTCTAATGTTTCAAAATATTAGGAGCATCGAGCTAAAGAAAGCAGCAGCTCGTTAGAAAATGTTCAAGGTCTCGCGAATGAAACTAGATGTACGACACGCAAAGAAGCCAGGAGCAAAAAAGGAGGGAAAGGAGAGGAGGGTGGAAGAGAAAAATCATAGAATGCCAAGAAAGCGACAGCCGTACGGTAGCCGTAAATTTCTCGAGCTAATGGTGCACAACAAACGCTTGTCCGTACCTAAGCTCATAATGTCCGTTCACGCCGGCCTAATATCGTGGCCTGGCGTTTAATAAATATGTCGCGACGGTAATACGTCATAACTTTTCCACGCGTCGCGATCTCGTGCACACGCACACACGTATACGTACGAATGCGCGCGCTCGTGCGCGTACAGGGGACAAACACGCGAACCTACACGACTGGCTAGCACCAGCGATGTATTACGCTGATATTCGTTGAACGGTTACCCGCGTAATGTCACTGAGTTATATGGTTCTTAAGCGAGACTCTTAATCGCTGGATAACGTTGTCAGCTCTTTCTCTTTCTTTCTACGATTGTCGGTGCACGCACCGTGTTTGTACGCATACCGATAAAACAAACGCGCAGTGTCTCGCGCACGTGACGAATGCGTAATTTCGCCACGGACGAATGATTGTCGTACGTTTTTAGTAGCAGAAAAAGAACTCCAAGATTAGCAATAGCCCGCCCCTCCCTCTCCAGCGAGCCCCACCGCGTTACGGCGCCGTGCACCGTGTAAAGTATTCATTGAGTCGAAGCGTAAAGCCGATGGCCGTGATTCATGCATCTGGAATTCAGTGGCGCTTCGAGAAAATTAATTAAACTTCAACTGGCTGATCGAGCGATTTCACCGTCTGACGTGATTCATTTTTTTCCTACGTATACTCCTGCAAGGATAACTTCTTGGCCGACCCACTATGTCTGCGGATTTTAACTCCTTCCTTACTCCCGTAATCATTTTACGAGCCACTTATTCGTAATTTCGGTTATTTTGCTTATTTTCATGTTCTCGGATAATACTCCACCTGTGTGGTTTTACATTAATTCAACTTTCAATCTTTATAATATGTCAAACTTGTTCACTGGTTATCTCCAGAAGGAACCTTATGAAAGCTATTAATAAGAAAATATTTATTGCTCTTTTCATGTAGAGCATCCCTAAAATATTATTTATTATATGTGAGATGATATCTTGACACTCTACTAGAAGTTCAACTTCTTATTTTCTTTAGTTTACATCTTGTACGACCAAATTTTATGTACTTCAATTCCTAACATATTTTTCCAGTCAGGGTACTTTCCAGTCATGTCCCAGACTAAATGTGTTATAAGACAAAATTACGAGCAATTTAAAAACCATCATTATTTTTATCGTCTTCATCGGTCCAGCTATCTAATTTATTAATTAAAACTTTTTCTTCTAGAAACTATAGAAAGTCTTGCTGAACTTAAAAGAATGTAAATGCACGTAACTCGCAGCGTAAAATAAGCCCCTACACATTGATAGATCTTATCAGAAGCAAAAATCTTGGTATATAATTCTGAACATAATTGGTTAGCAATTATTGATCAACAAAAAAATGCTTAGCAAGTTAAATGTCAGGAAAATTCTATGCAACTTGATCGCGATGCGAGAACACAATTTCTGTTATACAATACTTATTATGATAAAATATTATATAAGATGATCGCGTTAATCAAGTATCATACATTATGCATTCACTCTTTGTGCGAATAATTATTTCAAGATCAATGTTTCAATTAAATTACTCGGTAAGTACTTATCGTATTCGAAATCATTTTTTCTTTGTATTATAATTACTTGATTAGGCATGTCAGTGTTCTTGAAGAGATTAAATATACTTTGACGTATACTTACTTGGCTCTACATGACCCTGTCTTTATCGGGCACGTCAGCTATCGCAATAATTACGCGCGATATTAAAAAGACATGTTCAGAAGGCTTGATTATTTCTACGTGCGTTAATTTCATTTATACAGTGATGAATATCGCTTACACGTGAGGTCTTAAACCTCTTCTGTTAACACCTCGTATATCTGTTAGAAATAGATGAACGAATGGTGAAATCGTTTTTATTATTAATGCCGGACCGGCACGATTAGCATAGCCTAAGGGTAATAACGGTTGTACACGCGTTCGCGAGTACGCGAAGAATACGGGCGACCTGAGAAGAAGCATTTATGCGAGCGACCGCTTAAAAATGCTGAATAGAATCGTTCATCATCAGACGGTATGACGGGAAAGAGGCGGTAAAATTAAGAAATTTTCGTTCCGGCGTGCAGCGACGATCGAGCAATTATTTGAAAAGGTCAAAAGGTTTCAGCTGGGATAAATTATGTCCGTCGTCCTTTCCCACCCGCGTTGCCGGTCAATAGCTACAAAATAAATGGGTACGCGAACGTTTCGATTTAGTTCCCGCGCGAACAGACGCGGCGCTGTCTGACTTACGCGCTCGACAAATAACGAACGATCTGTGCCCTCGCAGGCGCACGCGTATCTACCTATGGAAAATTGGCAAAAAACCATGATAGAAGATGCACTGCAACCCTTTTTTCTTCTGCCGGAATATTACTCTTAATAGCCAGAGTGAAATTAGATTTCCAAGACTTTTTGTTTGGTAACTTTCGTTAATATTTCTTATTTGAACAATATCGATAGAATTATATTAATAATATTAGTCTGACATATGACAATGTTAGTCTGAATCTATCTAGAATATTTTAACAAGTATTTTAAGCTACAGAAATATTTTACTTCTAAATTTGTGAATTAAGAAATTTGTAAATGAGGCAATCGATAAGTGCGAACATCATTAAATTGAAAGCTTTAATGTACACCGTGAGATTCGCAATCGCGTTGGTCGTATAGGCGTTTGAAATTTCGCTGCAGTCTCCATGGACTCCATGCGCTATAATGGTGGGGGAGCGCCATTAGTGTGCATGGTAGTACGTGTGAAGGGGAACTCGCTCAACGGGCCATATAAAAGGTTAGCCATATAGGGAAACTGCACTGTAACTCTATCCTCAGCCTTTTTAAAATATAAAATACAGGCGATAGGATAAAATATACGTTTCTCGGCAATTTCATAAATAAATTGCTAATACGTAATCCATGGAATAAAATTTCAAAATTTGATGCATAGAATTTATTAAAATATAAAATAGGAAATAAAATACTAAAAGCTATTAAATATACATTTCCCGCCAATTTAATCAGAACTTGCTCACAAACGACACAATCTAAAAGATTGAAGCCTACAGTACTTCAAAAAATGACAAGAACATAAAAAATAAAAATTCACAAAGGCAAATATTCTTATGCAATTCTATATATCATTATTAAAATGAAATGTGCAATTTCTATGCCCCATAAGTATCTAAACAAAAGAGTCTTCAATTACGAAGTAAAGCTCTCACGCGTTCATTTCATAAGTAAACTAAAGGAAGCGATAAACAACGGTTAACTAGCTATAGCTGTAGAATAAAAAGTAAAATCGAAAAGAGTATAATGGTCCACTGTTCTCTCCTTTTTCGTTCACAGGCGACGCGTTAACGCGTACGCGATAAAGGGTGGTAACTGTGACACTAGTAATTAGCCGCTGCTCGATATTCATAACTTTCTTACGCTCGTGCCCGCGCGGAATCGGCCGTACCTGAGCAGAATGGAAGAAGGTAACGAAAGGCAGCCGCGATACACAAAAGCGTGGTGGTCAGATCGCGCGCAGCCAGGGTGGCAGGTGCTGTGTTTATAATGGCCGGCGATACAGCCAGACGGGAGTAGAACCGCCGTAGGCAGGCTCGCCAGTGCAAAAACTACTCTATCGTGCGTGACTTATGATCGGCCGTGTCTATTCGCCCTATCAATGCCTCCCAATTACATCGGGTCGCGTATTAATTGAAAACGTGCCACGTGCAAATGGCGTCGGAGTGCGGCAAGAAATCAACGATCGGCAGAGGATTAACCAACCGCTGAAAGTAACCGATGGAATATATTCTTTATTCTTGGGTATACCGGAGCCGTTGATGGAAACGATGCGATACGGTAGCGATGCACGGCCGATCATCGATTTCAACGAGTTCCACGTACATCGAGGTATCGCAAGGAATCCGTAAGTAACGCTGCGAATGGAAGATCGATGGAAAGAAGAAGGTGCTTTCACGATCGATGCTAACTGTTCGTTTTAAAAGAAAAACCTGATAAATGTTTATTAAGCCGCCGGCTAACGAGTGACTTTTTGCGCTCGGATCAGATAACCGATCTTTTTCTAATAAAAATCTACATAACGGCGTCGAGAGCTACCGAAGCGTTCGATTTTCTAAAGAATTCTGATCCCTGCGACTGCCAATCAATTAACCGGCAATTGATCCTCGAATAGAAATTACCGATTTCGGAAGGAAAAGAAAAGCCGATCAATTATACGAAAGATAATCTTACGCCACAAGCGTGAGCCATTAATCAAAAGCGTTTAACGCTAAAGGAGTAAAAGTAAAAAGAGGTTCAAGCGTTTTATCGTGCGAAAGTATCGAGCAACCAGCTCATTGTTGCGTAGTAATTTTATTTCAAGGCATCCTCCTCTCATCGAGTGTACGAGCTCGAGATATACGAGCTACGTCTTCATCTCGAAACAAGCAACCACAGGCAAAGTATTCCGCAAAAACGTGAGCAGGAACACTTTTCGATTCAATTATTTTGCCTTGTATCCCCATCGTTCCTTACGGGCACGGCTATACGTATCCTTTGTCTGCCGGTGTAGCCGTTCCGATCGTCGAGCACCTAAACACGTTCTTCGTGCCTACGAAGCGCGGCCGATCCAAAGTATGCATTATCTCTTAGCCTGGAGCAGCGAGAAGCGGCAGTCTAGCATGTATATAGACGAGCAAAAAGCTCAACCAATCAAACGCGCGCCCTTTTTCCTGTCACCGACAACCTTGAAATTTTCTCCAAATGACTTTCCTTTCACGATCTGACATCGATAAGTGTAATCTCTACAACACAAATTTTGTTCCTTCGATTCTACTGCAACCCGTATTACTTCAACTCGAATTTGCCACCTGTCTGACTTACTGCTGCACTCGATTTCAGTATAGTCAGATCATAAGTCGAAGTAATTTTTAAAAAAATGTTAAAAATTGACCATCAGTATCTTCTTTCCTTGGATAGTTATATTTAAAAAATTATTAATCATTGAACAAAGCATCTGTGTAGCAAATTTTTGTTCGCAATTCTTCTTCGATTGAAAACTCGCGATAAGTTGAAATCTCTATAATTCGAAAGTTTTAGCTCTTCCCTCGAGCTTCGAGTTACCGAGGTTCGACTGTATTTAACGTTCTTATTTATAGCACCGTCGATAAAGTATTCTCATTTTTCTGATCACTATCATGCATTCCTTCTCATTTCTTTCGCCTCAAAATTGATACGATCTTGATTTCTTTCCCGCCATAATCAGGAGAACCTTGAATTCCTTAGCATCATAATCAACAGAATCTCGATGCCTTTCGCGCCAAAATCAGTTGCACTTAGAATCCTGTCGTGGTAGAGTTAGCACAAGCTTAACTCAATTCCTACCAAAACTGATTTCAATTCCCTTCAAATTAGTATGGTTTTAATTGTTTGCGCGCCAAAATCAGAGCTTCATTTCTTTCCATTTTGTTCGCATGACAATGAAGTGTTAAGGTTACAATTTTATTTTCTTTTTCCCCGTGAAACGTCACGTTACCGTGGGAACGCGATCAATATGAATTAGCGACACGATTTTTTCGGCAGTGATCTCAGAAACATGTAATTGATAAACAGCCGTTAAACGACCAGGTTTCATAGGAAAGGGATTAATCCACGCAGCAAGGGCGATAACTCCTCGTCGTCCCGCATGAAATTTGCAAAACAGGGAGGTAGCGTGGTGGAGTGTTGTCGGTGTGTAAAACCAAACTATAGCCAGTCGGACGTACATGCGAACAGCTCGTCCATCAAATTGAGAACCCTAGTAGGTAACGGGTGAACGTGTTGCGCTCGCGATCATCGCATGTGTGCCTTTCTTGCGCGCGCGTTACGCGCAGCTCACGTTCCTCCGCTTCTTTTTCTCTCTTTACCCCAACAGCTCTCGTAGACGCGAATAAACCATCGCTATTGTTTACCGGCACCGTGTCGCCTTCGTTCTCTGGACGAAGACGTTTCGCACAGGTACACGCGGTTCGTCGTCCGCGGATTATTTCCTTACGTATGGTCCCGGCTACACGTGTACTCGCACGGGATATCGGTGTGCAACATCTTGTAGCCGTTAATCGCGCATGTCCAGTTTCCGTCTCGCTGGAAATACTTTTACACACTTGTCTTTGATAACTGATCCCCAACCAATCACCTCCTCGGATCACGTCTGCTAATAATCAATATACTATCGAGTGCTCTGTGCATTAATTCTTTGACATGTTCTGCAACTTGCATCAAATAGTATTAGTCTTGTCAAACATGAAACAGCAGATCATCATTCATGAAGAAAACGGAAATGTTTTTTATTCTCTGTAGTCGCAATTTCTTATTGCAGCTTATGTTCGGTATCTCCTTAGTTCAACAATATTTGATAAATCGTTCGGTGTAACTCTCTCTTGAGAGTTGTACGTATACATTTTATTATAGAAGACAGTTATCAAGATGTTTTCTATGTAATCTCCTGAATACGTCGACTAAATATAGGTTTCTGGTCATAGATTATGGTCATTGACTTCATTTTATATTTGTTGACAAGTAGAAATACTGAATTATTTTAGTGTTCATGCCGATAACTAAACTGCTTCGTTGGTTTTCATTTGAATACCGTCAGGATTAGAATCCTCGGTAATTTCTCGAAGGAGTAACAAGTGGAACGTTTGCCGATAGTAGGCTTATCTGAAATAGGCAAACGCAGAAAGATGTTTTCACAAAGCGTGCTAATTGGCATACGCTGACGGTGCACTTAGAAGAACGCTTTTTGAGATAATTCGAGTAAGCAGTGGTCGGAGATAATCAAGGTATTAATGCACTTCGACTCCCTTCTGTTAGCCCTAATGGCGACTATGAAACGGAAAAACACGCACTTCCCAGATAAACGCGATAATACGTGGCAGCATTTTTATGTGTCACGGTAAGTGATCGAAATAATGTTGAGGCAGTAACCAGTGTTAGATCGTATCAAACGAATCCGCCTTTTCTTTTTTTTTAATGCGAGTAAAACGCGCTTTCGAGCCCGCCGACCGATCCGGTTCGACCGATCGCGTGAAATAACATTTTAAGCGTGCTTGCGAGTTGTCTGATGAAAAAGAAAAACGCGCGACAGGATATAAGTGATTCCGTCGATCAGAAATTACGCTTTCATGCAGTGAATATCCCGGGCACCCGGTGATTAGTACCCTCTGCGGTTTTCGCGTTATAACGCACCGAAATATAAAAAGTGATCGAGACTCTCGGTTTCGCGAGGGAATTATGCAAATTGCGAGTAACCTGAAATACATTTTGATCGATGTTTACAATTATTTTTAATGACACGGTTCTACGGTATTTTTTCTCACTGTGCACCATTTAGTGTGACCTCGTTATCTGTTTCAATCTCTCTCTGTTTTCAACTGTGTTTCGCAAAGATTTCATAAAAATTATTTGCTTCTTTTGCTGACGAAATCAATTGGGAATTATGCCTTGTTCTTTTTTAAACGCAATTCTTTTATTGCTTTAGATCTGGGACTCGATAAGAAAATTCGATACGCTATGAAACTACGAAAGAACTAATTCTAGAAAAAGTTCCTTGGGATTAAAAATTGAAGTGAACGGTAAATAAATATTGGCGTCAAATTATAATTTCTAATTCATATTACACATCTACCTTCTTTCTTAATCTAAAGAGAACGATATTCTATAATATTATACCACGTGCCATGGTATAAAAATAAGACAATTTTTATATAACTGATTGAAATCAAATATCAATTCTACAATAATTATGAGTCATTAACTTGAAACACAGAAGATCAAGATCAGCCAATGTCATTTTAATTCAACATAAACTATACTATACTGATAATGTAACTATTGGATTCTTAATTAGTCAGCTTGATTGCGTACAAAAACAAGTGTACCCATGATTTGTCAACCATGTGTTAACATTCAAAGCGTGTAGAAATATTGAGACACTAAGTATGCTACATTATTCAAAGAGTACAAATACTACCAACAGCGTTTAACAACGAGGTTGTGTGACGTTACTTTGTGACGAGGTACAGACACACACGCCACACCGAAACCGAAACAACGAAGCAACTTCGAGTACGAAATTCTGTTACATTCACCATAACACCCGGAGATTTATATCCTGCGGATTGGATTACAGCGTTCCGCCATTTAAACACTTTTTCCAAACAAATCGCGTTTGCTAGATATGCAGCTCGAAAAATATGTATCTCCTTTCTCTATATTCGCAAGCTTTCACATTCTATAATTTTATGTGAAGTCTGTGAAAACAATCTCGACTTTATTAATTAAACTTAAATAATTTTGAAATGTTCATTACAAGTTAGAAATAAATTTTCCTGCTTCGAAAATGTATGTAATTTTTCTGAGTACTTTTGAATCAATTATATTGTGCTAACTCAACCAGTGTTCCTAAGTCCCTTGTTATAATAAATTATTCCATCGTATATTTACAAATCTGTCCAGTCAAAACTACCGAACATAAAAATGTATAGTCATGACAGAAACTTTTAACCCAGTTTCGCTCATACAAACTATGCGAAACTTTAAACGACAGAGAAGGTGTTAACCCGAAGGGAGCTATTCGAAATTGATGAAGTCGAAGATGGCAGACGATACCGTGTTGAAATGTATTTAAGGAATTCGATGATCCGGAGGTGCGAAGCAGTCCCGGTCGAATGCGAAGGGCCACGTAATTTCCAGGGACCCGAATGTTTTTCGAGCGAACAGTACGCAGAAGCGGCGGGCGTGGAGAAGGGAAAAGGGCGTAGTAAGTCATACAGAGAGGCTCGTACGTCATCCTCCATCCGGGCCAACGGAGCAACACATGGAAAAGGGTCTGTGGAGTCTCCGTGCAACGCACCTACTTGGCTTGCCTCTTTAGGTCGCGATGCACTGGTGTTCGCGCCCAAACTCACATACACACACCTGTACCTCCGACACACGCATACACGCACACGTGATACACGCGTTTTGCTCGTCCGTACACCTTTATTGGTAGAAGAGGTTGAACCACTCGGTCACGGGTGTACAACACGCACGCCTATATTCGAAACGCGGCTTCACGATCCGATCTTTTCAATTTTCCGATAGTAAATTAACGCCCTAAACGGTTCAACAACATCGCTGCCGAGTGTACGCGAGAACAGCGCAGCCGGAAACACCGATCAGATATCAAGATGGAAAGTTCCCTCGGCCATGTTCGTCAGCCATTCAGGTATACTTCAAAAAACGTGTACAGTGAGTGATCTGATTGTTATGAATATAGGAAAGTTAGTTGATCGAAGTCTGAGCGGGAATCACACATTTATCTTTTAGGAACATTATGAAATTTTACTTTCTTAATGTTAAATTTATGTTTTTACTGAAAATTGAACGGTATATTTTATTCGAGAGTTTCGTATGAGGCTGTTGTACATCAAAAATCTACATAAAATACATGTTACATATTATATTGCGATATTATTGTACTTGGGGGTTAAACAAAAATTTTTATCAAGTAAGAAGTGTTTTTAATAACAAAGTTACAATTTTTATAGGTCATCAACATCAAACCTGTCGCAAACAAACATTCATAAAATGGCAGTTTGCCACAAACGTTTGTTGTGCACTAAAAATAAAACAGCGTTAACGATATAGCAGAATATAACCAAGCTACCTATCTACATGTTAAAAATAATAAACAGAGGTATAATTTACTAGCACAAGTCGTATCATGAAGACCATGTGATTTGTTTCGGCCGATCATGATAATTTAATGGCTCACTGTAATTCCAGCCTAGGACTGATCATTAATTATTTCTTTCCAGACTCAAATTAACGAACAAGAACGAAAAATGGAAGGGAGGGAGCAGTTTACGAAGAACCCGTGTATAGTTTGTCGAGGTAATTAGAAGCTCGCGTGAAATGAATCTGTAAAAACGGTCGGCACTGCCATAAATGATTTGTACAATGAACTTGCACGTGTTTCTGTTGCAGCTAAACATTTCCCCCTGGTTGAACCGCACACGAAGACGCGGAACGATCTTGGGTCGATACACACGAAAGATACGCGCTCTGTATTACCGACGAGGCTCACAGCGACGATAGCGGCAAGCGTGGAAGCACATAAGGAGGTGGGGTTAAACGAGCCGAGCCACGATTTCGTCGTCGTAAACGTCAACGTTACGGTTACAGCGTTGTTCCTAGCTGGTTTATATTGAACGAGCTTGCTCCCCGAGGTACGTAACACCTACTGGCAAACCGTCGTATCGTCGAGTAGCACCATACTCGTTTCCAACTCGACAGAATGTGGCGGGAGAGACCACGTGGCTTTTACGCGGGAACCTCCTCTCGACGATTCGACACTACCACCACGCAGAGTTCAAGGTTTGTTGCCTCTATCCTTTTCGTACACTCAACCGAGTTTAGAACGATTGGCGTAACCACGCGATACGAGTACGAATAAATTGAAAAAATTATATCAATTACACAGCGAATTAATTAATGCCCAACTCTCCTACATCCTTTTGACGAGACAATGATTCCCAAAGATTTTTGGCGGTCTACTCAAATATAAAATCTGACAAGCAATAAATTGATATTTTTTTATTGAACCAGCCTTTCCTTTTGAACAGAACATCGAAACTTGGGAATACTTAGATATTAGAATTTTAAGCTTTTGAAGCTTTGAAACTTTGGAATTCTTCAATTTCAAGGCTTTGGTAAATAATGCATTGCACTATGCATATGAAATAATTTATATCGTTTCTGATAAGCTACACACCAACAATTCTCAAACATGAAGAATTCCAGTACCATCAACGAAAATCGACACCTATGATTGTTACATTGTACACTGCATAAATTATAGTAATATATGCACCATTACATGAGAACCGCAGCCATAAACGAATAAAAATCCAAAGTCTGATTAAGTTGAGCTATTAATTCCAGTAACAGAATCGTGTGAATTTAGGAGACACAATCAAATACATTAAGATATTTTAAGACTCTAATTTTGAATGGGTAAATAGTTACTCGAGAATATTAACGAGACGTTTCCGGAAACGTAACTTTCCTTGTAATTGAATATCGATCTTCCCAGAGCATTATAGCGCGATACAAGAATTAGCATTCCAAGGGAAACCGTCGGGAAACGAGGCAGTTTTACAGAGAATAAATGAACCACGGGGTGTACAGATAGTATTCGGGTCTCCGTCTTCACGCCCTCTAATTACCCCATAGACGCGGCAGACCCTTCAATGAGAGGCCATAAATTTTGCTCGCGTTTGAAAACAACCCTCGGAGAAAAGTGATACGGCACGACAGACAGAAAAAGCCTTTTGTGACTCTGGACGATGCGTCTCTGAAAATTGCCAACTGCAGGAACGCGTTTCTCGATAAAGACGCTTGATCTCGCCAGATAATTGTTGAATTAAAATGCCGTGTTTACATTTGCGACGATTCGTTTCACAACCGATAAACGTTACATTGCTTCATTACGGTGACATTAATATGAAAGATATTTACATCTGAAAACGGTGGCAATATCGACGCATCGTGATCGCAATAAATCACAATGAATATCAAGCCTGTCTATCCTTCTGATGTTTATCGCGGCAATGATACAGATGCATTCCGGTGCAATCAAGTATCTTCGGCGTACGCCTGTATTCACGATCGCTTACGTGCGTCCCGAGATCGTGTAACACACCGATCCCTACAATAAGTTCGAGTTAATGATAACGTGTCGATCGCTGTCTGATTTGTGCGATCTGCCCTGCATAGATCGCTTCTGCAATCACTTATTGCACACTTAGCTACGATAGTTCACACGCGTGCCGTTAGAAGCCCGATAAGTCGTGCGACAGTATTTTTTGATGTCTTTTAAAAGTACCGAAACGGGGGAGGAGGCAACGTCAGAAAGGACAAAATTGTCCCACGCAGACCAAGATATGGTTGCGTAACAATCGTTATTCCCGACGGCTTTACTTTTTACTCTCTGATATTCAGAATGGAGTTCAAAATTTAAACTTCGTTTAAGGCAGTGGTTCTCTATCTATGGGTGCTATGACTATTTTTATAAAGACTTAGCAAACTTAGAAGCGGGTGATACTTACATGAGATGACATGAAAAATGAAACTGTTTCAGATGGAACTAAGCTGGGCTCAAAGTTGAACCTCATCGTGGAGCAGTAACATTGAAGTAAAATTAACACTTTTAATGCAAAATAATTATGTCATCACACGGATACGAAGAAACATCTTTAAGATTGTAGATTGTTAAGAGTATAACAATATTAGACATGTCGCAAACCAACACTATTACACTGAATTTGAATAGAATGATTATTAAAATTAACTAATAACACCTGTATATAAAGAGTTGAGTAAAAGAATGTGATTCGGCCAGGTACGAAGGTAACATAACTAACCCAGCTTAACCCAAAACACAAACAGTTAACGTTGAATCGATGAAAACTTTGAAACCAAAAGGGTGAAACTTCACTTCCTATCCCCATTTGCGCACGACAAACGCGTTGTTTATCATCCTTCCGGCTAGGGGTTTTTACACAGCACGCGACACACATCATGGAGGGTAATAATACTGTCCCGACGAATCGGTTGAGTAGGTGTGCGACGATAAAGCGAAATTATTTATCACCGTGGCAAACGAACGTCGGTAGACGTTGATGGCTCTATATTTGCTCACAGAAGACTTTAATCTACGACGAAATAATCCACGATCCTGTATCGATAAATTTTCCTACGCGTGTATCTCGCTTGTACCGGCCAACACGCCGAAGAGCACTTGCCGGCTAGCGCGAAGTGAGTCAACGACTTTCGATCCGCGAGTAGGTACATAGAAGAACCTGTTCCGTGCTAGTGCGAGCCGATCAATTGCCTCTTCCCATTCCTACGATTCCTCCTACGTTCGCTTGCATTCCAACGAATCGTCGGCTCGATTCGTACCTCATAAGCGAACGATTAAATCTTAGCGAAGGAAAACGCAAAGCGCCGCTTTTCCCGCCGAGCGAGGCACCGGAGAAACGTAGGACGATTCGACGGCAATAAATCTCCTGGCCGTTATCGAAAGACGCACGGACGATTCGAGAACGTACGAGCAAAACGAAGCGGAAAGGTCTTTCCTTCTCTCCTCTGGTCGAATCGTTAGATGGAACATGGACCATCGTCTCTCTCCGCGCGTATTAAAAACTCTGTCGAAGATGATACTTTATAGGGGACGTAAACAACGAGGTACGTTCAATAAAATCCTGTTTCTTGTATAAGCACGCGTCCGCGTCACGAAAGCTCGTAAAATAATCCCTACACCTTTTGTATGCACACAGGGAGATAGAGGGAGAAGAGCTCGCGTGGTCGAGCGGTAAGAAAAAATATATGTGGACCTTAAACCGGACCGAAGGGCGCGACAAGGAGGCTAAAGAAGAGGTGCTCGAAGGAAAGGGATAAGGCAGAGAAGGAGAGAAAAAAGAAGGAAGACGAAGCGAAGGAGTCCGAAAGACCTAGAATTTGGTAGAGAGAAGAGGCGGCGACCTCTAAGCGAGACAGAATTCGGGAGGCCTCGGGTGATTATATATCCGCGTACGATAAAGCGAGAGACTGCCAGGCAACCTCTCGCCACGAGCAACAAAGACATCGCTAGAAACAGCTGACTACCGGAATTCGGGGTTCCGGAGGGGTGAGTACGACGAGGAAGGCACTTGAACCCCAATTGGACGAGGGCTTCCCCATTATACTCGACGTGCCCAACGATTTTACACGCACTTGACTCCATTCTACCTATCCACCAGACGTAACATTATCGCGACTGCATGACCCGGTTTTCCACGACCCGACGCTTTTAACAATCAAATGTCCCGTATACGTTTCTACTCCATCGAAGCAAAGAATGTTTAGGTATAAACATTAGGTATTAACGGACAATTTTTCCTCCTTTTTTAGCCCGACGAATAACTGGTAGTTTCCAGATTTTAGCTCGCAAGATATTTATTTAGCTCGCCTCGACACTACGGATCACGTACAAGGGTCAACGACGAGAATTAAAAGCTAGAGATCGGTGCGAAACGCGAACGAAATTAATTTTAGCAGGACGATTTCTCGATTGTGAAACAGAGGCGGGGCTTTTTTTAACAACGACGACTGGAGAAAGCATCGCGCTCGAAAGAGGTGCACACGGACACGGTTGCACGCGTATTAACGATAACTCGAGGTGTCACTTTGCGCGTCGCTTTCACACGGCCAGGTTAGTTATTACCAACCCCCGGCACGCGGTGCATTCATTCGCGCAGAAGGCAACGGAATATTTTTACTCCGCCGGCCGACTATAAATCCGTTATCTCGGCTACGCTTCGTGACGGATACGTCGTATTTCAATCGACGCACAAATAGACTCGACAAAAAATTACAACCAGTTTCGACATAACACAACGTCAACTTACATTCGACGATTCTGTATACAGAGCCTGTTGTCTTCCATTTTTCAGAGCGGAACTAAGGGAGAAATGATTTGTTTGGATCGTGGCTAGCGCGATCAACGGGGCGCAGAAAGAATCTACCGTGTAAATAGAACGGGAAGAGAGTGGTGCGCGAAGAGGAGAGCGAGGAGAAAAAAAATGTGTTTTCAAGCAGCAGCGGTCGACGTGATCCGTACGTTGACCGTGAAACGCAACGTCGAACGATTTAGCCCCGGCGTAGCGAGAGGAGCCGGGTTAACTCGATCTACCACGCCTTTCCCGACCACGTGGCCTTACTACCGGACTGCTCTCTCTCTCCCCTAAGCATCGTCGCTTCTATATTTCATCACGGCTGTTATGATAATCGCTGTACGCGAGGGAGAGAGAGACAGAGGAAGCGATCTTATGAATGTAAACTCACCTGCTATAGCCATCCAGGGGTAGAAGGTATGGCTGCCGGTAGGTTGCTGATGTAGTTGCGTGGCAACCGGTTGGCTCGCGGACGAGTTCAAACTGCAGGTGTTCCAGGACGACGTGAGGGACCTCGAGGAACTGTTGTTACCAGGACTCGATGCCGGGTCGCCGCCTACGAGACCACCGTAGCTACCAACCCTCGTACCTTCTGGGGTACACGCGGAAGGACGTACGACCGAACTATTCTGGCTGTTCGCCCCCGAGGTCGCTGACTGCCAAACGTCCTTGACGGCCGCGGCTGCCATCACGGCAGCGTACCCATTCTGATGGGCAGCGGCCTGATCTTGTTGCTTACAGTCCTTGGTCGCTGTGGTCGAGTACGAGGATGTGGTGTGCCCGGTCGCCTCGGGTGTCGTCGAGTAGAGCTTGCAGGCCGTCGCGACGCTCGCGTCGTACGGTGAGTCTTGCGGTGGCCTCGTGTTTGTGCCTCCGCCCGGATGAATTCCCAACGACGACGAGGTGTGATGATGATGTTGCGTGGACGCGTAAGGAGACATGCCCAGGCCGAGCGGAAAATTTCTGTATGCCGTGGCCGGATCGTGGTGCTGGCTAGCGGCTCCTGTCTGGTGGTGGTGACTTCCGTAGAAGCCACCCGCAGTCTGCTCAAAATACGAGTTCATTATTCCGGGTATTTTGAATCACTTGCACTGAAACACCGACACTCGAGAAACAAAGACGGTGGTGTGGCGAGTCTTGCAGCTAGCTGCTCGTCGACTGTTCGTCGTTGGTGAATCGTCGAGAGCACACACGCGCGTGGCTAGTCACACAACCGATACTAGTCCATGCTCCGACTGAATCGTTTCACCGTGGTTCAGGTTCGTTCACCAACCCGATCGTCCCACCACCGACGACGACGATTATCGTCCCGTTCTGGTTCTACGTTCGGCAAATTCGCGCCAAAAGGCGAGAGGCAAACGTTTCGCGTCTGGAACCGATACGCCGTTTGACGCGGCTCGGCGACAGGTGACAGCGTCGACAAGGGACGAGCAAACGGGCATTAAACCGTTTCAAGAGGTCATAAAAGTCATCGGTAGGTAGAGGCGGTTTATCCCAAAGCGTCAATGTCAGTAGGCCGTAGGAGCGTAATTCAGAATGGGACTCATGGCAGAGGCGGGGGCTTTTATGGACTTGTTATGGTTACCGCTACCGGCACGAGCGTAAACCGGCGGTCTAGGTGGTGGAAACAGGCGATGATCGTTAAACCGTTACGACGCAATAAACCGGGGTAATAAGACGGGCTATAAAACTGCCTCTGTGGGTCTTTCTACCGCGTGCGCGCCCGTCGACGGTTCGGTCGGCCGGCACGCGACGATCTCCCTCGCGAACACCTCCTCCTTATTTTCCCTTTATGTTTCGATAATGCGTGTACGATTTCTGATCGGTCAGGCCCGGTGTGTCGGTAAGTCGGTCGGTCGATCTTTTAAAAGGACCAAAGGAATCGCTGACTCTGTCCGCACTGCACTAGCACTAGTCGAAATGTGACTTCGCTGACGACTGTGAGGTTCAGTACGAAGCGACGTACGAAGGGGATCGTAACGAACCACGGTATGCCAGTGCGGTGGTCCACGGCACACTACCGCTTTTCTCGCGCCCCGTGTACCGCCACTCTGTACCGTCCTCTGTCTCTTGCTCGCTCGTTCGTCTCCTTTCGTCTCTCTCCTTCGCCATCGGCCTCTCTTGCTTCCACCACCGATTTCCCTCTCTCTCACCGAGGTTTCGCCTCGTTCTCTTTTCCACTATCATTCCCTCTCTTCCTTCTGACCGCTCCATCTCGCTCGTGCGCGCACACTCTTCCACTGTGTACTACGTGGCGACAAGGAACGCGCCATTGCTTTCCTCCTTGTCTTTCGCGCGTCAGCCCCCTCTCCAATGCGATAACCAACTTCTCTCGCTTGCTCCGTCATCGCTGTTCGTCCCCCTCCCCCGCATATAACGGCCCCTCCACGTTTGCTCACTCACCCTCTCGTTCCATCTCGCTCCACCTCTCGACGATGCGGCTCGTCTCGTCTCGTCTCTTCCGCTCTTCTCGACCGGTCTCTCTTTTTCTTTCTCTCGATTAGATTTCGCGAAGCCCCCTGTCGACCGCTCGGCCAACTCGACGATGTGCCGCGAGATTAAATTCGGATTTCTGTGCTTAACCTGCCACGACCGATTTCACGCGTTCGCGTAGGTAAGACGTACACGCGCGAGACCGAGAGAACGAGGAACACGAAATGAAAAAAAAAAGAAAACTCGAAATTGACCGACGGACGAGTAGCCGAAAAGCGATCGCGAGGGTAAGATTCCGAGACGCGGTAAAGAAGACGGGGAGGACGAAGAGAGAAACAGGGTAAAGAATAAACTGGAAAGAAAAAGAGATAAAGAAAGACGCGAAATTGCGGCAGCTAAGAGAGAGACGAGAAGTACGAGCCCGCGTCGTGGGTACTGAACGGAAGGGGGAAGAAAACAGGGTGCCAAGGGAGGAGGTTATGCTTAAGGACCAATCAGAATTGAATTCGTCACGAGTACCGTGCCGCCACAGCACGAAAATTCCTACGCCATGTGAAAGTAGTTCCAAGTTGGAACGACGCCCATGACTGGTTAGGCGCCGCCCCGCGTTTCCCCCACCAGTGGAAACGCGCGAGCAACCGCGGATACAGACACGGTCGACCGCCGTACGGTAGAGCGAAAGCTGCACGCCACGCGCGTCACGCAACGCTTCCTTTCCTCTTCCTCGCCGCTCCTTCCCTCTCCGCGGTCTATCCGCCCGTGGGGATACGTGCACCGCCACCTCTGAGTTTCCTCGCGAACTAACGTTGCCAGATCCATTCAGACGTTCAAACGACCAACATCAACGAGGCACCTTGCGATTATCGTTATTGGTGAAAGCGGTCTTGCGAATTGACTCTTACGCGCGATCATTTGATCGACAAGCGACGGACGAAGACAGAAAGAGAGGGAAAACGCAAACATTTCGTAAGCACGAGACGCGTCCCGTCTCCGTAAGTTCCGATTCAGGTTGAACCGGTCCGATGTTCGAGCCTGTCCAATGGTTCGATGATGACGCGATTGCGAGTACGAGCGACACGAATGTTATCATAAACGTCTTTTACGAGATACTTGGGCGTTTTACGAACCAATTAGACTACGGTCGTACAATTAAAACGCCGTAAAAGTGAGCTCCTCCGTGAGGGAAGCGGGTAAGCGCCGTGGCGCGCGCCGCACCAGTATCGGGAATGTTTATTGGGATGTAAATGTCGCTGGATTATCGCCCCCGCGGTTCGCACCTCGTAAATTATTCCATAACGAGCCGAGTAATGCCCATCATAAGCTGCTCTCAGGGGCCGGACCGGACTATTTGCTCGTTCACTTTCGCCATTATGAATGTTTAGGACACAACCCGCCTACTTCGCGCGTGTCTTGAAAAAACGATTCGTATGTTCCCGTTTCACGAAATGATACCGTTTACGGCTCATTATTCAAAACTTGCGCGCGTTCGCGTTGCGCTTAGACTCGCCTCGTTTATCACTTTTTACTACCATTTATAACGAGACTGCTCTTTGTTTGCAATAATCGTTGCAACTCATTTACCACTTACGTAATGTACTACGTGCATTTTACCTGCATTAACTTTTTTTCGTAAATGAATATAGCTTCTTGCGTGATTCAGAGAAGTTTCAAAATTTCAATTCTCGTACAAACTTTACACTGTTACATTTCACATTGTTACATTCAACGGCGTTCGAAGTTTCCGGTTGCGACGAAAATATATTCTTGATGTTTTGCAAGTATCGCAGCTAGCTTCACTAGGGGAACGCCGATATTGCTCACTTGTACCGACACAATAAGTACTTCGTATAACAATGCATGACAAGAGAAAATAAATTACCGATCGAATAAGTGTAAGGTAACAATGCTTCCTCTGCGCACGGATCGTCTTCTCGAACGAGAATTACGATTGGTCGGATCAATCATTAAATACCCGGATTGATGGAGCCCTTGATGAAGTGACTCGATGCAGTTTTCGCTTTTGTGGGACTCCGACAGGTGGCAGCCCGTTTGCTTGAAAATCATGACGGCAATAAACTTCGGTTTTATGACCACTTGAACAGAATCGTAAAAGTCAGGGGCCTTTAAGCTTATAGCATGGTAGGACGCGTGTCGAATATGGTGGGGGCGTGAAGAGAGCCACCATAACGGCGAAGAAAGGGGAAGGGTGTCAGGGGCTGTGTGGGTAGCCAAAATGGGCCTAAATGCCCCTTTTAAAACGCCATTGAAGATAACCAGCCAACCACCAAAAGGGGTTTTATTTAATGACCAAGGTTGTTCTCACAAAACCGGACACTCTGTGTTAGCTACTGCCGACAGTCACTTGATGGCTTCATGACTATTATAACTCGTTTTTTCTTCTTTTCCATCACAATTACAAGCTCGACCAACATCCGACTCGCAAAATGGATGCTTTTAGCCGGTGTCTGTCCCACGAAGAAACTCTTCGAGATTTAAACGGTTTCACTCTTCCAAGATATTACAACTGTTCGCATTATTCATACATAGTTTCAGCCGCATCAAAAACGTTCGTTAATTTTCGCGGCCAAATATTGGCAGCAATAAATCCGACTGCGTATCAGGGAGCATCGTGAAAAAGGAAGGATAGGGTTGAAAAGAATGATCGACATTCTCCTTATGGATTTCAAACAAAACCAAAACAGTGAAGAAGTATTCGAAGATGGTGGGAGGCATTAGAGGGCGTAGCTATAGCAACGAGAAGATGGACACGAAAGCAAAGGGGCCGTTGCACCCGAGTCGAACAAATCTGTACTCTTGCTAAACCAGCATCCATTCTTCATCGCTCCGGTGGCTTTGGCTCTTCTGGTCTCTCCTCCGGCCATGGTTCAACGCACTGCTTGGACTCTCATTTTGGTTGGTCTTTCTTTCTTCCCTCCTCTAAACCCTACTGTGCGTTCCCCGCTCGTTTCTTTCTCTTTTGCTTTCTTATATCATCCTCCCTTCGCCTCCCCAGGGAGACCAAGGATGAATATTCGATCATGAACGAGCGTCAGAATTTCAGATAAGCACGATTCTCGTCGTCGTTATTCGCGCGGATCGAAACTCTTGGGGATCAACCTGTGATGTAGGGGCACTCGCGGCGGTAGATAATAATGGCGTACTTGGGCGGTGCATTGAAGCAAGGTACAGGCTTTGCGTTACGCTCGAAAAAAAGAGTAACTAAAGCGCGTATACGTGCTCCAAAATGGTTGTACCGATAGATTTGCAATAACTCGCGATAGTCTTTATTAAATCTTCGATAGACAATTTGTGGCGTAGTTTAGCTCGCTCGATACACAAGCTTTTTGAAAGATTAAACGATGAGCAAATTTGTATGTACCATAGCGAGAAATCATCCTTTAATATATTTGCATGCAGATCGTTTATTCATTATAGATCATTAATGCTTATAAGTTCCTCTCTTCGATCGAGCACAGAACTTTACAAATTTAAAACATATTTTAAAAAGATACCTGCTCGTATAAATATCGATCCTTAGTACATCAGCAAGGAAGGCAGGATCGAGCGGCAAGGACACGGAAGAAGTCCTCTTTGCCATCTGGCGGTTTCCTGCTGTATCACCTGGCTGCAAATATCTTTCGCAGCTCTCTACACTTTTCACTGCCGATATTTTCGGCCAAAGATAAGAATTCACCCTGGTCACTATCGCGATACAGAATTATCCGGCTGCGTTTCGTGTCCAAACAGAAATTCTGAAGCGTCACGCTTCTAATGTAGAATCACCACGGGAAAATGTGTATCACCTTTGCCAATCCTTCTCGTGCAGCTGCACTCATAAATCTTTGCGCATTACACGAATGTTCGAATAACTGAACAGATTAGCATCCACTGTCACTTTAGCACTTTACCCAACCGATTTGAACGATAATAATACGCGTGAAGTAATGTTACTGGAACGCGACGAGAAGACGGATGAAAAGCAAAGTTTTAAAAACGGAAAGAAATATAACACACCAGAAGAAATAAGAGCAAAACATCGAAGACAGCACCTACATCGACGTAATTGGCGTCCAATTTATTTAAGCACAAGTCGTGGACTCGTTAAACTTGATGGCGGCCTACCTTACCGGTTGAGAAAACCTGTCCACTGATGCACGAAACATTAAGGCACGTTCACACGTTCCACTCAGGACGTTTACACTTTCTCGACACAGCTGTAACCTCGGACAAAACGTCGAAATTATCGACTAACACCTATACTTAATGCCGTCGTTCGAATCATCCCGTCGTGATCGGAAATGCTGTTTCGCATGCAGAAATAAATCGATGGAAGATAATTGGACGAGCCAGCTGCTCGCTTAACACGGTCCTCGTTTTAAATATTAATAACACACATTCTGCATGGTATCGCGATAAATCACTTCGGTACCTGGTTTCCATTGTCCACTTAACAACTTCTATTACAACAAGAAAAAATATGCAATTTGCATAATCCATTTGCAATTAAAACGGCAATATGAATAGTGGAAGTAAAGCGTCTTTCGTTGGATCAAATTGTTTGAAACACTAATTTCGTTGCAGTTAGAACCACTTAAATATTGCCTTTGTCTTCAATTGCTTGTCCTTAATGAAACATCTGACTTCAGATGCCATTAAGTCCAACAATCACACTACACCGTTCACCACTGATCCTATACATATACGGAATTGATTCAATCGTTCTGAATCGTCCTTATCAATATGTGAAAGGATCCTTACATAGTCCCTACCTTCACGATCAGATATTCCTTCATAACCACAGCACTGTTTCACTTGCACTACATTCAGACACCTCAGTAGTGTTTTCAGGATATTCAAAAGCAGTAAACCAGTTGCAATTAAAATTCACTTTCTAAACATACAATTAACACGATAGCACCTTTACTTTAAACGCATAATACTTACAGTAATCTAGTTCACATACAATCTTTTTAAGAACTTTTCGAAGCACAAAAAACAGCTACAACACAAAACCTAACTCATAACGTACTTAGGTAGTATCACTATACCTAACTACATTTTCTAATACAGTAGGTAAACGCAGATGTACACAAGTCCTGCAATTCTAAACTCCCAAATATTTTACCTGTTAAGATCCACACTTTAGATCAACATATTCGTGGCCTTTTAAGATTAAGTATTAAAACTGATCTAGTTGAAAAGTAACTCAAATGAAGCTGGTATTTAACTCGTAAACAGTAGCAATATAAACAAGATACGTTTATTCGTCTAAGCAGGGTACTAAACGACACGATGCACAGAAAATCACGACTCGTTAATGGGTTATAAGGTAGCGAGTAGTAAGTAATACGTAATGATAGGATACTAAACTGACTCGGGGTAATGAAGAAAGTGTGTTTGCTACTACAAAGGGGATAATAACGGTTGGTTAGAAGTGGCTGGAGTAGTCGAATGAATGAGTGGCAGCTTACACGTAAACAAACAAGTATCAATGCGTCCAAATTGAAACATAAAACGAAATGAATGAGCCCATAAATACTTAGACCTAATGGTAGGGTGCGGATAAGCTATTGCTCGAAGATCGTTACTTATGCGAACGTTGTAAGAGAACGTGCCCGATACCTTTGTAAATACTGATCTGGCTCTTCTTTAAGCAACATTTTTTTTTTTATCAAAATTCTAATGCCGTTAAATTTATCTAACTAATCATTAATACCTTTTTAATCGAAAAGTTTGTATCGGAAGTACATTACGTAACCGATTGAAATATTTTCCGAAAATTTGTTCCTAGCTCTGAATATCAATTTCTACAAGTAAAAACTTCATCGTGAACAGCGGACGGCTTTGCATGCAACGCGGTCGATTTTCTCTTGAAAAATGATTTTTTGTATTTTTACAAGCAGCCGGTTACATTATAAAGGTGCTATCTCACATCACTTACGCGATTCATTACAAAACTTTGTCGTGTTTTACAGACTTTAAAATGAAAGCTTCTACACGTGCGGTCTGATAAAGTACCCGTATCATAGGTTGCGCAAATTATTTTGGGCACGTTTTTGCAAAGTTTCCCTAATTTAAGAGGGAAAGTGTGCACTGTCGGACGTGTAACTTAACCCAGTTTATTTTTAGCCAATATGGAAATTCATTCGTATTAATAACGAACGCTTATATAATTCTATCGAGGAGAATTAGTAGATAACTATTGCCGTACAAAATACCAATTCAAATTTATTGAAAAGGAAGCATTCTCATCTGTTTCAATTAACGTCATATTCTGAAATTCCAACATCATAAAATAAATCTTCTTATAAATCTAAATATATAATTTGTTACAAATATACGAGTCTATCAATTTCGTTAATGTCTATTGATTTGAATATGCATTTGACCGATGCAGTAAATTGCAACCAAACAAGGTGAAACACGACGGCCATTTTGTATGCACCTAATAACATTTCTCATAACTGTCGAGGTCATTCATTTCGTTTCACACGAATTATTATAGTTACGTAAATATTTAAAACTTGCAATTGCAGTTTTTCAAATTGTTTGAAGCAACTTTATGATTCAAGACCTATCAGTATTCAAAGTTTAGTTTCAGACCCTAATCTCTGAATGTCCTCGAATATTACTACTAAAAAATAAATTCCTTTTACGCATAAACTACAGCAGACTAGTAGTTTAATTCTAACTTACCTCATTACGTCATAGTTGCTGATTTCGTCCAATCTCAAGTAACTGCTGTCATCCGGATCCGGTTCTGGGTTCTGAAACAAAGACACAAACAGCGTAAGACAGTCCATCCTTCTACCAATCGCGCCTGATCACCGAACCCCTGCATCAAAATAGAGAAAGAGTGCTTTAACTTTGTACAAACGCGACTGTTGAAGCATGTAATCAACTAAGCAGATTGAATATTCGTTCGGGACGTATAACGAACGACTGAGTTTTGAATTTACAATGATTTTCTGTTTCACGGGGTACACTGATGGTCTTTGTGTGCCGGCTATCACGCGACATTAAGATTCCAAGAGGGAGGGCCTGTGTGTGACAGACGACCGTGCAACGCCATATTCGCTGCTGCTTTCGTTTACGGACCTTAGCTGCTCTTAACTAATTCCTCCTTCTTTTTCTGTAGTGTTGAACAAAAAAAAATTCCGCCTTCCAAGAACATCAACGACAACTGATAGCGCTTCAACGACAGTATTGATATTGCGGATCGCTTTCCGTTTTTCATTGCGTCAGACTGCTTTTTACTGGTAGTCGGATACCGCGACAAACAATCATGAGTTCCTTCGTTCTGATCAGAAAAAGTGACAGAAAGGGACCGAGGGTCTCTGCGAAATATTTGGGGACCATCGACGTATGAGAAAATGCCGATATTTGTTGCGGAAGAATTAATTTTTTAAATTTCTTGTTTTATGTAAAAAAAGATGTGGATGATACAAAGGAAAATATAGACCTTCGGTACTTTATTTTTTTCAAAAGAAGTCAGATATCTCTGGAAACCTTATTCGTACAATTAATCAAATCTGTTAAATTTATTCCAGATCATGGATTCCAATAGAAAATTTATTCTCATAATATAATTGTTTGATTTATTACAAAATTTCTGTTATAACCTGTAACGATCGTTTGAGATGAAAGGCAGTCCGATAGCAAAGCCGCTAGCCGTTCGGAAAAGGAAGCGTTCAGTTAGTGTCGCAAGATAATTTAACGCGTCTTCTCGCGCGACACCTCGGCATGGCCCATATAACGAGAGGGAAACTTAGACAGACCACAAAGTTACAATCAGCTCAGTCTATTGGGCCAGATTATGGGAGTTAAGTGTTACGTAACGAAACACATCGACCGTAAGTATTAATACCCGCGTCGTTGAACTGTGGAGGGATCGTGCCAGCAATAACAATAATGCATTTCTCCGTGGCTTAGGTTGCGCTATATAGGCGAGCGCACGACATGGATTTGCAATTCAAACGTCTCTAAGCGTAATACGTATAAATCGAGAGGATACTCGAGGAGAGAGAGAGGGTACGCCAATGGATGGACGCACTGTGAAAAGGCCAAAGGAAGAAAGGAAAAGTGTGCTTTCCGGGAAGGAAAGACAAGAAAGGCACAGAGGGGAATAACGTACGTTCAGCGTGTCTTATTCTTTTGTCGATTCGAAGGATAACAGGGAACATTATTCTATGTACAGTCGGGAACGTAACCTTCCACTGGGTAAGGACGAGTATAAGGGAAGAGCTATTCGCCATTTGCTTTCAATTTTGTAGAATCAAATAAATTTTCAAATCTCGTTTCCAAATCCACAAAAAAATTCCATCTGATTCAATTCCCACACAATTAAATTTCCCAATTTAAAAAATTTCTAAATTCTTAACTTTTTATATTCCCATAGTTCTAAAGTATAATATGTGTAAATTAAAAAATGTCCCAATTTAAAACCAAGTTGTGAGATATTTTTACTTTACAGTGGCATTTCTGTTCTCTACATGTATTGTATAAAAGCTAGAGTTGAAATCACATGTGTTTAAACTAGGTTACTGTGACTTCTGATGTGAAGGGAATTTTATTTAAATGATTTTAAAGTTACGATAACTCATACAAATGTGAAAAAACAAAAGTCATGTTAGTTTACCTTGTTCAACTGATTTCAATAAAAAGTCCATTTGATTTGCATCATAAAGAGGGATAATTGTGTGTTTACTTATACTAAGTGTATGAATTAGAAGCATGAAAATGAATCTTTGCATACCGCAATTAAAACCTATTCATCAACTGACTTCCTCTTGTTAAATACAGAGCGATGAGTCAAGCACACATATCTATACTATCACTGTTCACTATAATATGCTAATTTTATGCAATTACTGGGCTAATTGTAGTTTCTTATAGATAGCCACAAATATCTAATTAATTTTGTTGAAGTTTAATGAGTACAATTATTAAATATTACAAATGTTGGTAATTTATAGTAATATGCAATGTACTAATTAAGTTTCCAAAAATGCTGTAATATAATGCACCATCTGAATATTATTAAGCTGCAAAGAGAATTTAGTGCAGATATTTCTTGTAATTATGTAATATCAGACAGAAGCAAAAGAGAATGTTAAATGAACATAATTTTAGCTGCGGCTTTAATTGCTTATTTGTTCTCTACATTTGTAACCTTAACGTAACCAATGCAATTTAACTTCCATTAAGTACATAACAATAAAAATGATATATGCATACACTTTTCCTGCAGAATTGTATTTTAAAAAGTTTTATCACATAATAATAATTAAGTACATACTTTGCTCGCAGTAACTATGTAAAACATCCACTTTTTTAAACGCAATACACTCTTGCTGCAATATATTAATTGTTTCAGTACTTCTTACAATTTATCCTATTGATTTTATTCAATTTAGACAGCAAAATTTATCGTTTAATGCTTTTATATAAAACTGAAATGGCAAATTTAACTTCCAACATAACAGTTTTGTTCATTCATTAAACATGTTATTTTCATATAAATGTACCGTCAAGATTCAATTCCTTTTACAATCTGTGCATTAACAACTTAACAAATTTACATATTTATAGTTCTGAAATCAATTTTTTAGCACTTTCTGTAGCGTCATATATTTTTTACCTTGTCATGTTTACTGCTTTTTATATTCGATGCTAAATTCATTCGCTCTGGTCATTTGTAGCCACCACTTTGTCACAAAATAGTCAATAACGCTAATTATTCTCGATTAACATCGTAATTTCGCACATTCTCGAGAAACGAACCACCGCGAAGCGTCACGTCGAACGAGTAACGTTCCCGCTAAAACAAAATGTCGCCGCGAGGCTCAATCGAATAAACCAATCAGATCGCAGAGACAGTCCAATGAATACACTTTAAATCACCTGAAGACAACTTCTCTTTACTCGTTCATTACGATCTAGTTTTCACTACAAACATCTTCGCAATTTTTTTCAACTCACCAGGTAGCTTTTCAAAACGAGAGAAAGTAACATTTTAAAAGACAATAAAAGGGTCGCAGGCATAAAAAATTGTAACGAATATACGGGTGAGCGGTTTTCGAGTACAAAGAAGAAGCAAAAAAAGATGAGAAGTGTCTTTATTAGAAACGCGACCCATGCCGAATTTGAGCGAGTGTCTTTCTTTCCGATGATCGTTTCGACTCCACCATCATAGGTTTCTTCATGGTGGTCGGTTAAAAAGGGGGCGAGGACTGGGTTTAAGGATCTTCTAGGAAGGGGACACGTTTGAAAGAAAAGGGGAGGCCTTCGGGTCTTTGTGGCTCGGATACCTCCACTGACAACTCCGCCTTTAAAATAGATTCCGTTCGGCTCCGTTTGTTTCACAATCAAACTGAACTTTTGGCAGATATTGCTCTCATAACAATTATTTATATTTTGCTTAACATTGTTCGGAAAATTTGTGCGTAGAATGATGATATATTTTGAAACGAGAATAGTTAATAAACCACAATTCTTGGATTACTGACGGAATTAGTTTAATTATAGGAAGTCCCGGAATTCTTGGTACTTAATCAAAATACTGTTATATATTTTAGGAGGCTTGTCACAGTGGTTACAGCACTCGAACAATGGATGAGATAATTTATATATTTTCGTAATTAAAAAGAACTAAACTTTGAAAGGAAAATACCTTCACTCTACAGCTCCGCCCTCAATTTATTCACAGTTCCTTTCATAATTCTGAAGATCATTAACCAAAAAAACCTAGAACGACAGTTCGAAAAACATTTTTTACATATTGTATGGTCAGATACAAGAAACTGACACGCAGAAAATCTAAACGTAATTCTTAAAAATAAAGCTTCATTACATTATCTCAGAAAAAACCTTGATGGTATTTTATTCTTAATCGAATATTCTTGTGGCCGAATGACAGATGGACATTTAGCGAATCCATCGGATATCGAAGTTTTTATAAGTCCATCGACGGCGACAAAAAATACACGGAACAACAAATCCAAAGTCGAAACGTTTACAGTTTTGTCTACGAGAAAGTTGGTCCTCCTCATGAATTAAATATTATTGTGTAATACTTGTGGCCACTGGCGTCACGGCATAACTATAAGTAGGGGTCTGGCTCACCCTTAGAACGTGGGTTAGCTCCTCAAGATGTGCTCCTCAATTTGATTTAATAGTTACAGTATAGTTAACGTATAGTTATAGTTAAATATAACGCATAGCTATACAGTGCGTGAAAATCTCATACGTAGTTAAACAATGCGATCTAACGCTTTATCGTACAACCCATAGCGATCTAACGCATAATTACACGCCGGCAATCCAACGCTTAATTATACAATGCGTAGTAATCTAACGCGTGGTCATGCACCACATGGCAATATATCGCGCGGCACACTAAGACTCCCCTCGGATAAAAATTCCAGTTATGTCAATGACGCAAATGCACGCCGTCGCACAATGGCAAACTTATCGAAGTGATAAATGACACATAAGACGAAATATAAAATCGGAGTTTTTAAAACAATAGCGGTATCGGCGGGATAATTAAAAGGAGCCGCTTAACGTAGAAAAAAGAATGAAGAATCTGTGTCGCAACGAAAGATTTAAAGAGAGAGCCCGGTTGGAAGGGGGTGCAAGTGAACGGGCGAGACTGTACATACGGAGGAGGCCCAGAGAAGTGGCTGATGAATAATGGATGATACGACGTGGCTATCTCGTGCCCGCTATAGCCTGTAGGACTTTGCCGTAATGGTCCGTAAATTGCTGAACCGTAGGGATAATGAAATCGCCGTGGTTGGTTCTGTAAACGCTTCGTTATTACGCGTTTCTGTATCCTTGCTCCATCGCGGCTCAGAAGTTATCAACCGCGATATTTCTTCCGATTACGGATACTCAAACAGAAGCACAAGTATTACTTCACTTGTGACTTTAGTTGCAAAGAAATACTATCGATAGTATCGTTATTGACGAGTTGTAGTGCCCCTTGTTTTGTTTTATCTACGATTGAGGTACTTGTACTCTGAGTACTCTTCGTCGCGAATCTACATAACACGATATGTTTTGTGAAACGAAACCTTAACGAAAGATGATTAGAGTTATATTTCTTACGCTATTACGTTTTGATGGCGATAGATAATTTAAGCATAGCGCATCTTCGAATCTAATTTAAACCCAGAAACGATGAAAGTATTTGAATAGGAATGGGCTCTGAAATAAAATGCATTGGAAGTAACTCAATAAATCTTGAACTTATTAACTCAGCAATATTTTAATTCGTGTTTGAAAGGAATATTTTATATGTTTCTCTTTAAGAACTACAAAGACAAAAGTAGCAAGATTCGTAAACAATTTTTTCTACACCTGTTTTTCATTAATAAAAAGTCTCATTTTATGGCTGATAAATTATAGCAAGAAATGTGATCGTGTATCTTCGACACAGCTACCGTGTTTCGCTAGCTACTGTGTTTAAGGCGGTAAGAGTTCATTTAACATTACGTAGAACAAAGCTTATCTAGTCAAAGCATTTCTGACCTCAATCGTAGAGGCAAATACTAGGATATCCTATAATCATTCCTTTGATGGTCTTAAGTAAGTGCAAGCAGGTAGGTAAGCCAAGCAAAGGTAAATAGGCGTGCCGCAATGTTTGGACAGTGCTACCACCAGGTGGCACGCCCACCTAATTTCCCTAATCTGCCATGCAAATCGACGACATTAGGACTTCTCTTTACTCTAGTCACTGAAAATTTCATAACAGGTAAAGCTGCCCTGCGGGAGCTCCGGTACACGTCTATTCGTCCTGGGATAATTCCTTGTCAACTGCAATAAAAGCAGCAGCTATAAACTACATTATTATTACACTTCACAACTATTCAATACCTAATCATTTCACTTTCTGTGTCGAAGGATTTATTATCTATACCCTCAGGCTTCCACTGTTGTACATACCATGAGCTAATAAAGTTCGATGAATAGTGACCGTCCATGAATATGCTATTGAAACAAGATTTCTGTTAGGGACACGCAAAAGTGATACCGTTTTTTATTAGCACTTTATAATTAACATAAAAATTGTGATCAAAATATTTTTACGTTATTTCGTGAAATATTCAGCAACTTTTATTAATGTGTCACGCGAAGCTCGAACGCTTCCAGGTGTCGCTAGTTTCTTGTTTGTATCCTAATAACATCGGTTGTTGATTTCATCATCCGGATGGCTGGAAATTGTTCGATGCACGAGTATCGCATGAAAGTGAAACACGAACGAGAACAGGTCTAGATGAAAGGAACATCGTTATACTTGTTATAAGCTTCTTGTATAATTATTTCATGTTGCGCAGTGTCTATCTCCTTAATGCACTGCCGTGATGCGCACATTAATGGCGTCGTACACGATAACCCTAGGCGCTAACAAGAAGTGACTAACGTCTGAACGTTTTCAGATTAGCCAGATACGTGGCAGCATAAACGAACTTCCGGTGCGTGTGTGAAGAACGCGTTGTCAGTGAAATTATTACACTTTTGATGGCGTGCAAGAAACTTCTGGAAGATCGATACACGCCATGTTTCTTGCTGATCCGAATAAACGTACTCTTTATTAATCGCGAAACATGTCGTTTGTTTCGCTTAATGGGCCATCAAACTATCACTGTAATTTAACGTGATATTTGTCTTATCTAATTTTACGTTGGGGGTAGAATGAAGAAAGAAAGATTGTGAATTAAAGTTGTAATATTCGTACAATCATGCAATGATAGCTGACTCGTCAACTTAGAGTTACGACTCACCAGATAAGATATCCTGAATAAATTAGACTTGTTCTTCGCTTGCGATTATTCTGACTTTTATTGAGCGCAAATTGTGACCGTAAAAATATGTTCATGCCTTAGTACTTTGGCTACCGTATCAATTTTATGTGTAACACCTCAATTTTCGTAAGGTTTTATCATTTACTTTAGCGAGAATAGCTTTATCCTTACTCAGTGGTGGTTATTGTTTGAAGGTTACGTCGTACGGTAAGTACAAAACGTCATAAAAATGACATATTCTCCTTTCAAATTTTATAGTTTTCAGTTTAGGAAACCTACTTTCCTTATCACACAATGCAAATTGTCGCTTATATCAAGTTACAGTAATTTTCGTGTTATACAACGCGAGCGACGGTTCGGAGAAACCCTAAATGGCGGACCTCTGAAACTACCACAATTTTGTTAAGTCTCAATATCTCAAATCTCCAATTTCAATATTGTTCTGACGTTCCACTGTTTCCAAATCCTAAGATCCGAATGTTAAACACAATTCTAAACACAACGATAAATCATCCCAAGCCCAAATTCCTCACTTACGTTACCAGCAAAGAAATAATAGTTCCACTGCTGAAACTACCATAAGTTTTTAGATCTGACTCGTTCCAATGGCACAGCCTTGTACCACAGTTGAAAAGGATCATTCTCATAGAATATAAAATAGATTGTAAACAAATACTAAAAACTTGAAAGGAGTACCGAAGGGTCGAAACGATACAACGCAAAGTTTGCTGTTGAAAAAAATCGATGAAATTCAAAACATTTCGTGTTATCCAGTTCGAAAGAAACAACGATGCATATCGCGTACCCGTCCGGTTTAGACTTTGTAATATTACATACGACTGGTACGGTTAACTGTACGTACGATCATAGAAACAATAGAGGTGAGATAGGATCGCGAAGCAGAAGTCGTGGATTATCAGGGTAGACCAGTGCTCCTAGATACGGCGTGTGCATAGGCTCGGCCAGAACAGGACAGGACAGGGTCGTGCACGGGGTACGTGGTGTACCATAAGAGTGGCGACGTGGGCTGGTAAAGCTTTTCATCAAGTGGGTTCATCGGGGCCAACAGAGCCTCAGGAATGTGCTTGATCTAAAGAAGTGCTGTGTGAGTCCCACTGGATTGAAGCCGAAAAGAAAGAGAAGAGATACAGGCTGCGCGGAGAAACGGCAAAAACATGATCCCCCCATTAATACTATCTTCTCTTCTCTTTTTTTCCTTACTTCTTCTCTTCCATCTTCGGAGAGGTTAATTTCTATTTATACGGGCTTTTCAAATACATATACATACTGGTACTGCTCACTGACCACTTCTGACGTATTAATCGAGGATCAAAGTAACTAGGAACGAAGCTTTAGTTTATTTAAAAACCTATTTTGGTCAAATGATCGGGTGGCAGACATGAACCAGACAAGTAGCTTTCGAACTATTAATTTTGTTAAATATCGTGAACATTGTCTGACATGTCTGTGAACTTTAGAATATTACAGGGCACAATAGAGCAGAGGATTATACATTTTTTACGTAGGGATAAGAAGCAGAGTCATTCTTAAGACATTTCAATGTAATCTTTAATAAACATGGTCTACACCTTTTATGATTTAGAACATGCAGAGATGTGAACATATTGGAAGCACAGTCGAATAGAAGACAAATAGTGAAAAACCGTGTGAAAGTCAGGGGCAAGAAACGTATGGTTACCGTAAAATCGGTGGGTTTATCGGAATTTTGCCGATGAGTTTATCTGAGATCGGGGAATATTTACTAGGCTTACTTTCCTACTACTCGCGGGTAAAGTGGACGGTAGCTACGAAGGGGAAAACATTTATCTGATATATAACACGTTTATAAGTTCCGTGGAGAGGCGAGGCAGGCATGAAACTCAAGCTGAAGTACTCGTCTTGATAGGCAATGAAGTGTAAGTGGATATGTTTCGCGATCTGCTAAAACCCGATGATATCAGCCTTCTCCTCCCGGTGCCGGTGAAAATAAATGGATGAATCAACAAACGTAATCGAACTTAAACACCACGATTATTCGCTATTTTGTTTCGTCGGGTAGATATGCCGCGAACGAATTTATTTCCCAGGACTTATGCCGTCTGTGCCATAAGGTTGAAGCGGAACGGTTAAAAATACAATCGAAAGAATGCTTTCGAATTCGCTTGGAAAAATAAATTGAACTTGCAATTCCAATAAATTTCTTTCCGCTATTGTTCCAACGCGACAACGCTCGGTATAGCATAATCAACGACCGGAAAATATAAACGATTAAACGGCTGGAAGAAAAACGGAACATCCAAAACACGGCTGCAATGTGTGGTAGATAAAAAGCAACTTGGTAGAATCGTTATTTTTAACATTCTCATTTTTCTCGACGCTTTATCGCCTTATTTAATTGCTTTCGTGTAACTATATCCCTTTTGGGTCAACTTCCCTCCATAAAACGGGTAGAGTCGCAAATTCTTACTAAAAGTGCGGGAAAACGTATCATCCCAAGTAAACAAGATATTTTACGTTAAAAACTGCATTTTGGTCCTCTTCGACGAGGAGCTTTTACTATTTGAATGTTTAGATTCGAATAAAGACTATTGCAACGTTATATGTAAAGGTAGTTTAACGATAATGAAAGAATAAGGTGTAAAATGTGAGAGAAGTACCTGAAGAGTACCTGAAGAGGCAATGTTGGCAAGGCAGCGTAAATCGTTTGATGGTTGCTAGGGTTGCAACACTGACTACCGTGGTGCATCGCGCTCAGCTGACACGCAAGATGGCTGCCTGTGGCAAGGGCGTGGCCGCGCGGCTCGCTACGTTTCTGCCGGTTCACGAAAACGATTTTTTTTCTAACGAAACTCCGTCGACAAGAATGGAATTCACTCCCGAGAAAAATCACCGAGTTACGGCTTGCACTTCCACATCGGGCACCCGTTAGCTCACCCACGTTGTTGTTGTTGCACGCGACGCGTACGCCGTGCTCACACGGCAGCCATCTTAGGATTCTCCTTCCACGTTCCGCGCACGGTCCATCTGTCGCAGCTTCTCTGCCAACCTTATCCTTCTTCCTCTTCAGCCTTTTCACCTCTCGTATCCTTTGGTTTTCTAGCCTATCCTTAAAACCGCCTCTTTGACTCTCCGATAAGAATCTCGGTTACTGGCGTGCGATTTAGGAAATCTTCCGCGAGAGAACTATCGTTTCACGACAGCTTTAACGATCGATAGTGTTTGGTTTTACTGCCAGCCTATCACGAGCCCCGTTCGAGTTGTTCCTGTTCCTCGTACAGTCGCCAATTATTTCTTAACCCTTGCCGTGTAACGATACCTTTAACTCTTTTAAGACCACAATTTTTTTCAGTAGTATATACAGTTTTTTTTTTCATCGAAGATAGAATTTTGTTGGAAAATTACGTATTCCACAGAATCAGCTTTATCGAGAAACATTTATTGTTTTCGTGAATTAATATATGCGCATTGGACTTTTTATACTCAATGATTTCAGTGTCTTGAAGTTCCAGAGTTCTGCAATTGCAGGATCTCAAAGCCCCAAAGGGCTGAAGTTTAAAAATTCCAGTGTACTAAAGTTTCATGTTTGGAAATTTTTAAGTCCCTAAGCTCCATAGTTCATAAGCAAGTGTAAAAATTTTTAAATTCATAAAGTTTCAACATTTTGAGGCCCCAAAGTTCCAGAATTGTAAAATTTTTAATTCTAAGGTTCCAGAGTTTCAAAATTCTAAAGCCCCAAAGTTAAGGAATTCCAAAAGTCCACCTCACCACTTTTGAAAGTGAACGATATAAAATCGTTCTAAATTTAAAAAATGTCGCAGTTTATGGACACGTTCATTTCATGCAAAATTGGTGATCTAAGGGTATATTCTTAATGCGTCATTCTCATAAATTCTAAACCCACATTTTGTTTTAGAAAAGTGATTCGATCTAAATGTAAATAACATTAAAGCCCTACTAATATTTGCGGTTATGGAAACAGACGCATTATTTTCGCGGCACGAAAAAGGCAAGTAGTAGAATTCCCCTCTCGCATGCGTCTTTCACGCAACTCGCCCTTACCATCATTCCCCTCCTCTGCGTCCCGAGATTCTCTACCCCTTCGTGACAAGCAGCGCTACACTGTGTGAGCGTCGCGAGTATACATTTTCGTGCGTGTCTTTTTCGTGGAAAATCGACGACGACAGGAAAGAATGACGAGGATTTCGAAAGGCGTGTATATATGTCGGTAGTCAGCGTGAACCAGCGGAAAGCCAAAGTGGCGGGCGTCGTCGGCGCGGAGAGAAAAAAAGCTGCAGAAGTTTAAAAATATTTGGGGTAAGTGTAGACGAAACAGTATGCGATTGTACCCGTTTCTGGCTAGGCGGCGTGAGCTGGTTTTCGGTTCTTCTCGAAGCAGGCGTACCAACCGGTCTAGCGGTGGGAGACCCGATGGAGGGAGTCCGGCAGCCATCTTGACTATGCGCGTCGTCTCACTCGCGCACGCGTCCTTCCCTAGTATTTCCCTCGCAGTCTGCGCTTGCGCGTTATGTGTCCACTCGCTGCTTGAATTTCTTCTTCTTCTTCTTCTTCTTCTTCTTCTTCTTCCACCCTTTGACACGTGCCGCCGCCCGATTCCCAGAGGAGCAAAACACACACTTATAGATTCGAATTCGAAGCATGGTTTAATCTCTTGCTTCTCGGACTTTTGCGATATCCTTTTTGGCGGAGGATCGTTGTTCCTCTCCTTATGCGTGTCTTCTAATAAAACCACTTATCAGAACTATCTTTGCTACATTTCTAACATGTTCGCCGGGAAGTTTATACTATTGGAAAGTAGAGGGGATAAACTTTGGCAATGGTATACTAATAATGCAAGGTAACAGAGGTTAAATTTGAAGGTTAACTGCCGACATCTTTAACTCGAGACAAAGCTGAGTCAATCATAGTGCAGGTCTGTCAACTGTATCCAATAATTTTTCTATAGTTACTCCGTTATTAAGTAACGCAAGCTTTAAAAAATTATACGACGTAAAGAATAAAGTTAAATTGAAAATATGTCTCTCTTAAGGGTCAAAAGTTTGATTAGTTTTAAAGTGCCTTATTACACAGGTCTATGTCTAATTTGCAGATTAATTGCCGTACGAAGAATGAAAAGAATGTATAAATGTTTTCGCTGCACTTGTTTTAACAAATATGACCTGGTAACCACTATATAAGAAATAAGGAAAAATGATATAACGTGTAGCACTTTGACGTAAATTTATGTTTCTTTCAAGCGACTGTTAAATATTAATAGGGAAGTTATGTAACGTATGCTCTTGTCTACGCTCGAGTTAGGTTAGGTTTAGTTTCTTAGGCTACGATTACAGAGTCGATTTGTCAGAAGTATTTTCTAACGAATAAATCATTAATATTCTTTGCAGCGTGTACAATGTAACTGCTCCCATAGGAATTTGTTTATTTGATCGTTCCTGACGTATTCATCAGAACTGTAGTTCGACAGGAAACACTTACACTGTAACCATAACTTCATACTTCTAAAGAGAGCACAGGGAATATTTTCACCAGGTTAACTAAACTACTTCCTCATTTTTGCGTTACAGATTTTTTTCAATTCAACAACAATTTATTAATAAGCACCTTCTCTCGAATCAGAACGTTTTCCAGTAATTTTACAATTTCCTTGCGATAGAATTCGAGCGATTTCGAAATAAAATTCATGAAAATTTAATATTTTATTTCACTTTTAACATTTTATTTAAATCTACGGTATTCATTAAACAAATAAATCTTGTAGCTTCTGTTCGGTGATCGGTGTACCGACCACCAATTGTAATTCAATACTTTATGGTTTCCAATGTGGCGGTTATATTTTATAAATTCATTAATCCGATGGCACGTCGATCGGGGCTGAAAAATTTCTTCGATTAATTAATTCGCTGTTGCGTATACGCGTTGCGCTAATACCTCGAACGTATGCGTTCGATAACGCGGCATTTATTATGCGAACGATAGTATAGCAACAGTATTAATTTATTCCATTGCTAGTAGTACAATTGTAAATTGGATACGTGACGTATCGTTTACGAGCTCAACTAATTTGATGCGCATTGCGAACAATTAATAAACGATACAGTGAAATTGTCGTCAAACAACCGTCGGTCATACAAACACCGTTTATGGTACAACCTCTGTATTATATCATTTCTTGCTCATATATCTTTTATATATATTACTTTCATATTTAAAAAATAGGTCTTAAATTGCTCCAACAAAAAAGAAAAAAATATTGGAATTAGGGTTATAGGGTTATAAGATTAAGTTGTATAAATGTTGTTAAGTTGTGAATGTATTAAATCTGCGTTGTATATTAATCTAATCAATTAAATTTCGATATTGAGATAAATAAGAAGGGAATTCTTGCTATTAACTCTTGAACGACGGAACCTAGGTCAATGGTAACTCAGACCTAAGAGACATTCGATGATATTTGAACCAGAATCCGATCATACTAATTTGAAACTACAGAGTTTTGTACTCTAGAAACAAACATTACCACGAATCCTTTAAAGTTTGAAAAATTATAACAAAATATAGTATAAAATTAAGTTAATTTTTCGGTGATCAAAAGATGTATACGTTATAAGTACATATTTTTCAGAAGATCCGAGATAAACATTAATGTTTCACGCTCAAAAAGTGTAAATGTATACATAATTATATTAAAGTGTCATAATACTGTCGTGAAGTGCATACTTCACAAAGTTCCTCGCATTTATACGCTCGATTTAATCGTTTTTTCTATTTAACTTGGCGAAGTTATAACCATAACTAAAAACGTCGGACGTGGAAGTACTCTTGGCTACCGGGTAATATCAAAGTTTTTCCCGGCGCGTCTCCGCCATTAGCTCGAAACGCGTTGCTCAGACTTACTGCATATTGATCCCATCAATCTTCGCTCCTACTTTCTCTCCCTTCTGTCTTCTTCCCTTTTTTCGCCAGCGTACCATCCACCACATAAATCCAAGAAGTTCTCGCCATGTTTGGTCGATACTTCGACTGCATGCGTGCACGTAATAAAAAAACAGCCGTACACCTTGTTGCGCGAAAGAACTTTCAATCTGATTTTTAATGACACGGTTTTGCTCGGTACTTTCCTCATCGAACATAAATTACACTTCGGTCTTGCGGCAAACGCGAATCTGATGTTAAACGAGGTGCGGTTACTTGGACACGTCTATTTCGGAGATAAAGCATTTGCTGCGGTTATGTAATTGATTGATATGTCACTATTCCTCTATTATGTTTAGTTGTATTTTCAGAAGACTTAATATTAATATTCAGATAGAATTTTAAGGTAATTATGATTAAAGAACTCTAGGAGTTTGGAAAAATACATATACACACGTTCTACTTTTATTGTATCGATATACACTTCAAATTATGCCACTTTTAAGCGCAACCTACGCTCCACAAATTCTAACATAAACCGATTGGCAATTACGAACGAATGCAATTATTCACAGCTCGATTACTGTCGCTGTCCATATCCAAACCTATCAATATCGTGATTACCCGAGAACATAAAATCTGCCGTGCAGCAATGGTAGCAATTACACATAAGTACTTTGGAGTAATTGATTTCAGATCGATTAACATCTAACTGCTAATAAGATACGCGTTATTTATCCCCGTGACATAGCAGTCGGTGGGTAAAAGGGGGGAGTAGAAGGAGAAGTATGACGAAAGGCGTGTAAAAATTAATCTCGGGACGCAATCGTGGATAGCCTCTGTCTCCCCGGTGTGGAAGTGTGAAATCTGAAGAATAATCCGTAACGTGGTAACGAGGCGAACGAGCAATCTGGTTGCACTTTTATGCGCCGTTTGGCACACGAGACGCACGTCGGGCCTATAAAACGCATAAAACGTCAGGTATAAATGGCCGGGCGCAGCACTCCTTCGACTGAACCTTTTAAAACGCGCGCCTCCGTCTGGGCCGGGATTCAGTAAAACTTGCCTTTTGTTTGATAGCCAACTAAATCGGCCCGGCAACCCCCTAATGCGTCATTACTGTCGAGTTTTACGACTGCCTCGTATCATTTCACTTAAGTATATTGATATGGCTACGAGTTCTTGACCTGCCTCAACGCAAACGATCCTGCTCATACTTATATACCGTGTACAAACGCGTTTGTCACCAAGCCTCGTCCAGCTTTTGGCACTTTACTCTCCATAACTCAAATTTTCTATATCTACCCAACAACAGTTATCCAACTCGCTATTTTGGAAATACCGGTAGTACCTTATGAAATTTAAGGTAAATGTTGGTGAATAAATTTGTGTAAATATCTAATCGAGAGTATGTGTTTCACTATTTCACTTGCTGATTTAAATTCCTTAAATTTTTTAAACGGAAAATAAGAATTCGGATAGCTAATTTTTAGTCTAGGTATTATTTGTCTACGTTCCGTTCTAAGTGACGTTTGACCCGACTCCGTCGTTCTAAGGTCAGAAAAGATTACAGAAAACTTATCTTCCCCTGAACCGCAGTCATTCCTCAACCCTTAGTGTACAAACTAGACACCGTAGAAACGATTAAACAAGCAAAACCTAGCTCGTGCACTAGAGGTTACTTACTCGGTTATCGGCAACGCGTTATCAGAGAGTACTTGTTTATCTTCAGAAAATGGTCTGGACATTCCATGCACTGTTCTGGTACCGACTTTTTCTTTCAAGTAACAATTAAACATCACGAAACTTCACTGAAATTTCACCACAGCACAATTTTATATTAGCACACCTCTTTCAAGATTATCGTAGACATCTACCATGAAATTTAATTATAATTAAAAGCACACGGGAGTCCACTCCATCAGAATTTATAATTCACTTCACAAGGGATTTATGGCCTTCTGTATGTTAATTGTTTCGCGATAGTCTCCCATATCTGGCTGATGACGAGTTTGCCGCTAATTTGGTATTTTAAATTAATTACTCCGATAAAAACGATTTTCTGACAGAGCAAGCGTAGCTTCGACGTTGAAAGCGCGTAGTCAGGATGGAACTAAACTTCTGCTCGCTTAGGCTTAACCCCACGAATTCTAGACGTCCTTGACTGCGAAAAAAAGTGCTGGCCTTCAATGAGGGACACGGTGAAAAAAAGCAGAAACCCCAAAATAGGCAATTGTAGGGTTTACGAGGCCGAGGCAAGCGTAAATGGTTAGTTTCAGTCATGGGACGGATCCGACGGGTCGGCATGACCACTTCCGACGGATTGTTCCCACAAACTTTACCTGTTACTCCAATCCTGCAATGTTTTATGGATCCTTTCCTTATAAAATGTCATATCTTTACCGTTTCCTTCATTGCTTTACCTTTTTACCCAAATCTTTACGAACAGTTACCATAGAGTCAACTTTAACAGCGTCAAATTTAACAGTACCGTGGTACCCAGAGGTTAATAGTTATTATTTAGGTTTATTTTTAACTGACCTAGACTGAAATACATGCCGTTATTATAGTTTTACTGGGGCTCACCAAAATATACTTTATTTTGCAACTTCGTCTGCAGATACATTTCTGGTTGCAGGTCATGCAATTATAACAATGAAAATGCACATGAGCGTATTTTTTTAACATTCATCAAATGAGAAGTAATTTGACAATCAGTGTTGAGAAATTAATATTGCACTAAGGTTAAATTCAACCCTACCCCGACGGAGTACAACCTATCACTTTGTTCTGTCTCTCAATTATGATTGAATTGTAGCTTAAAAAATTGTCTAACGTTCGTATTGTTCACTTAACTATCATCACTCGTATACGAAAGAGTAACAAATAAATTCCAGCAACAAAGTAACGATATAAACGATACAAACTGTTAATATCCACAACGATAGCAATTACCTACATTTCCAAACACCGGATACCTCGATAAAATATTTCACGGTACATAATGAAAGGTGTGTGGGAATATTTGCAATTCGTGGAGGAATATCAGGACGGGGATCGTTATAGCGCAAAGAAACAACAAGTTTGGCTCCTCTGGCCGAGCATATCGAAGTTTTACGAGGTCAAACGAATTGCGAAATGGCCGATTTCAACGAGTCAAAGCGCAACGACCTTGCAGCTTTGCCTTTTTACCACCCACTCCCCTAGGAGTCAGTGTCGACTGTGACCCTTTATGGGTACACCCGCCATAAACACCCTCTCTGTCACCCCGTTAAATGCTTTTTTTAGCCAAACCGGCCGTTTTTAACAACCCTTGAGAGACCTCGGACCCATCCTTACCCTCCGTCAACCAGCGTGAAGAAAAAAGCCGCACTATTGCAGGAAACGCGGCACCCTGCCTATTCTTTTCCGAGGTTTTTACGAGCAGCCTTGAAATTCCTTGCAATTTCGTAACTGCCTTCCTGGCTGCTGCCTTACGAACGCTTTTTTAAGGTCTTTTTGTGGCCACGTCAACCGAGGGGTGGAAGGAGTTCGTAAAACATCGGAGACCTTTGCGAGGTCCTTGAGACGTCCGTTGACGTTTAGGCAATTGCGTTGACCGTGACGGTAATTCGGGGTAATTTTTACAGAGTCAGGTAAAAAAGCGTGCGATTTGAAAAAAGTAGCCACTGGGACTTTTTGGGTCGCATTCGTAGTTTACTGTTCGACGGTGAGGTGGATGGTCGAGGTATTTGATACCTGTTATCCGGTCTAAGATTTTTATACTTCTGACATACTTTTAAATTTCTCAATTTAAAGCTTTATACATTTGTAAATTCAAAAGTTTGTAAAGTCGAATATTTATAATCTTGAGAGGTTGAAAATGAAGAATAGTCGATTTCAAAGTTCAAGAATTCTCAAGTTCAGAAGTCTGCGGTATCCATGACGGGGGTCTCGAACACTTGGTCTGTCCATAGTGCAAACCATATAAGGGCAGCTATGGGATTAGTGACAGGTATAGAACAAGGACCAGGTTGAAGACCGATTTACGGTATCGATTACAGGTAAGCAGCTTCTACCCTTAGGCAATTAGAACCTCGAAGCGTCCGCCGAATCGACTTTCTTTGCATCATTTTCGCGCGTCAGACTCTCGACGCATAATGCGATCGCTTTTTCTTCCTACGTGCCGTTGCAAATCGCCTTGAACCCTCGACGCTCATCGGATTGAGACATCTACGACGCGAGAGTGACGTGCATACGGTGCACATCATACAGAACCCGTGAACGTGACGGGAATTATTGGATAGCCTAGAGTAACTCGTTGCATAAAAGTTTAAATAAGGCAATGATCGCTTAAGATTACCGACAACCGCCCAGCGGGACACGGATGGTTTTCTTTTGGCTCCTGTTACGTTGCGCAACCTCTCCTTCTCTCTCGTCGTCAACGGAACAAAGGCATCGCTGCTATCTTGCTTTTCTTCTTCTGCAACCCGATATATTCAGACGAGGACCGCGTGCCTCCATTTATTGAAAACTGGTTGTTTCACCCGTTTACGTAGACATTTATGTGCCTTGTATCGCGTTCGTTTCGGGAACGAACATCACCTCCCCGCTTTCGCTGCGCCTCTTTTTCTTTCCGCCACTTGGCAACAAGCGCTAATGCGTTCCGCGTCTGCAATAACCCGACCCGATAAATAATTCACTCTAACGCAACAGAATTGTAGCATAACATAATGCTCTACCCGCATTTGCATAAATAATAACAATCAGTATTTTCATCAAGCTACGAACCAACCGGTTGCGAGTGTGTTCGAATAGAATCGCAATCGCGCGGTCTCCATGTATGAACATCAACGCTGGTTACAACTCGTTGTTGGATAAAATCATTCATACCAAATGTAGCCGCATACAACTTCCACGCGGTCAACCTAACCTTAACTTTACACTGTTTAAAGCTTCCTGACATTCATGGATCTGATAGTTGCTGCTGTAGCAGATCTTTCTTCAGAAAAATATGCTTTACGTTCGGGGAGGCTGTTTATTTTGCACTACCGGATATGGCAGGCTTCCCTAGGGAGAATACAATACTGCATGAAGGTTCCTCTAGGGAAAATAGTGTTGTAGGGAATAGTGTCATTACGACATATGCCAATGATACTGTACTCTAGTTTCCTCTCCTAAGGAAATTGACGATAATACTCTGTGGATACTGAAAGAAAACCTTCCCTAGGGAAAATATTCTACATGTCGTAATAATAGTATTGCAAGAAAATTTTTACTTTTTTTTCGTAAAAAATGAATTCCCTCAAGGTCACCGTAATTTTATCGCGAAAGTGATTTGGACATTCGGTTAGAATGTGACATCCTGTATATTTGTTCGAGAGTAAAATTATACGAAACTATGTCCGCTATTTCCTTTGAGTGGACTTCGTCAAAGAGTAAGTGACAGAGTAACTTTGTAACTTGATCTCGCATGAACACATCGTAACATTATTATTGGACAGTTGCTTCCGAAATATGAACCAGTTTCATATTCTCAGAGTATGTACCATCGTGAGAATCGTTGAAGGTCTCAGCAAATCTAATAAGCTTCAGGGTGATGTACAGCACTTCGTTACGTAGAGTGTACACGATTTAACCGAGCCAATTGCTGCTATTATTAATTTGAACTTGCGTACATTGCGAAAATATTGCACATCTTCAATATGAAGTTTCTTTGTAAGCGCCGAGCGTGTTCCTAAATTCTGTTTTACGTCAAATCTTTCATTTGATAACGTGTCTTTAAGCTATTTTGTTTCTTTACACTTATTAACTCGACAGGTTATTGTTTGCAATCTCGTATGATTAATTATAAAAAATTGGGCAGACAAATATCAATTGGACGTGGTTCTGAAACCTTTTCCTGGCAGTGAGCTCTTGGCGAGCTCGTTTACTTTCTTTCTAAGGGTGTATTTGAACTAGCTAAGTAAATTGCCTCCCAAAACAGAGGAAATAGTCTGTCAGACCCCATTCTTGCTCCTAGCTGGCTACTTGCCTAGCTACTTGCCTGGCTACTTGCCTAACCCAAACGCACCTTACTAGTCTGTCTGCTCGGGAGCAAAATACACATTATTTCGAATGCATATAATAGTTAGTTAGCTGAAAATGATTCTCAACTTACTTCGCTCGAAATGCTCTCGAATAGCCACATATCCCGCGACTAAAAACTTTCGAATCTCTGAAATGGATGCATATTTCACCGGCAACAATCAAAAGTAACTCCCACGAGGTGCTCTCGAACGGACATCGATATGCTCCGACAATTCTAGCTAGAAAAATTCGAACCTACGCGATACCTAACCTGAACGTGATCCAACATGATCCACTTAAAAGAAACATCTCTCTGTACACTCGTTTTTAGCCATTCGATGTCCGAAAATCTAGGTCCTAGATCAAAAGAGCGTTCGTCGTTGTAGCTCCTAGTCGAAATTGTGCATCCCCGTTGATTCAGAAGAGTTTCAACGACGGCTTAGCGGTACGCAGCGTATAGATCCTGGCCGTTGTGTACATTTATCCATGGAAATAGGAAGCATTGCTCCTGCGCGAATGGGTAAATAGGTATCGATAGATGCATAAAGCCGGTGGCAGAGAGGCCGCGGCCATTCGCATTGTGCCCGTCGGCAGGGTGGAGCTTTCCACGGATACACGGCGGCGAGAAAGAGACGGGGCAAGCGGAGAGGAGAGGAGAGGAGAGACTGGGAGAGTATCCAACGTGTAGGGTGTTGGAAGAGCGAGAGGGAATAGCACGCGGCGGTCCATAACATGCGGTAGTAACTAACCGGATTCCGGTGGGCTATGCGCGGCAGCACCATCGCCCCATACGGCGTAGAATATGGGGAATCTATGGGCTCATATCCACGACCCAAACTGTACACTAGCCAAATGGACGCGGCAATAACGGCCCGTTAACGCTAATTCGCGGAATTCTGATTGACGACGGCCGCAGGGAGCGGGTGTGCCCCTCAATTTCTGTCTCTCTGCACTCTCTTTCTCTCTCGCCGTGTGCGTATATCGTCCAACGCGTTCTCTCCTCGCTTTCTGGCTTCTATATGCTCTCGGTCCGCGATCAGTGGCGCCGGACACATTTTTTTCTCCCACGGGATCTAGTAACTTTTGCCTCGAACGTGTTGCTTCCCGTATCGCAAATGTGTTTCCTTCCGAACAAGGCTAATACGACTACACAAATTTTAATACGGTACAAATAACTCTTACCCTCACCACTCTTATACCTTTAAGAATTTTTTGCGTTACAATTCGGGCAGAATTGAAACAAGACTAATGGCAAATTTAGTTGCCAACATAACACTTAACGGTCGTACTTTCAACGTGCTTTAAAGCTTCCGGTTATAAATCCGCTCAAAAGATGAACATTCCTACTTGTTTTATAACGTTGCCATCTCGTTTGAAGCCCTCATCAAATAAACGTATTAACTCGCAAGGACTACAAGATGTCTCAGAATTAATGGTACGGTAGGTGTGCCCGCATAATCTTACCTTTCCTTTTATCTTAATTCTAGCCTGCATAGCTATGTTATTTGTGTGCCACTGTAATCAGTACAAACACTAAAAGAATTTTTTCCTCTCGAAATGAATGGGTACAGAAATAAACGTCACATGAATAAGCTAATGACAAGTCTCTGCAGCTCCGATGCTCAAAAATTCTGCGAATTGAAAGATATCGGATATTTTCAAAAAAAGACAAGCTACGTTAAAAATGTGGTTACTTTACGTAAATAGGTAAAATTTGAATTCTTCGATATATATACAGTCTGTCGTTCATCTTGTTCGTCTATTATTCATCTTGTCTATCTATTGCATGTCTATCGTAGCCAATAGATCTATTATTTGAGGCAATACCTGTATTGGTTTATGTCGCTAGGGGTTGATCCCAAACCTGCGACGCCAATGCATTCTGTGCCCCCTATTTCTCTTCCTCCCGCTATTCACTACATGCACTTGCTCTTCGGCTGCTTTACACCAGGAATCCCAAATGCCAACCCAAACATCGCGACTAGACCCTAAACCTCTCCCGGATCGAGCAGCCTACACATACGCGCCGGCCATTAGCTTATTCGTTTCTATCCTCTTCCTCCATTTCTCACGACATATTTTTCCCCGTGATCGTAAAACGTTTTAATTTCCACTTTAAAGCGACATCAATTTTCACAACGGAAGTTAGGTATTAACCTAAATTTGTCTTCAGTTCGTTTATTTTTGTGACTAAGTCTCTCGATACATTCTTTAAGTCTCAGTATCACTGATACAACGAGAACTGATTTTGAATGGGCTATGACTTTAAGCCCTTAATACTTTGAGAATCTATGAGCTAGATTTTTGGAGTTTTGAATTCTGGAGGTCTGGAACTTTGTAGATTAAGATTCGATATTGGTAAATTTGAGGATACTAAAGTTTTGAGCTTTTGTGCCTTCGAATTTTTAGGTCCAGAAATTTTGTACATTTAAAATTTTGAAATTTATCTATAAAAGATAATCAGAGGTATGAATGTTGCCGTAAATGGAATTGGATTCCATGTCCCTACAGGTGTGGGAATTGTTTGATTGTTCGCGATTGACATCTCACGATGTAATTGCACTTTCTTCGCGCCGTAAAAGCATTCTTTTACGAATTCGATGAGATCACCGTTTTAATTGCATTCCTGAACGAAACCTATCGTAACAAACATTGCGTGTGTTCGAACCTTCCAATTAAAGCCGACCGTTTGCAGCATTTCACCGTTTATTTATAGACACACACTGTTAGCACGCACGCTTTTGCCGCTGGATGCTCACCCTCATAAATGTGTCGACGTTTCGCAAAATGCATAGTCGGCCAGAATTTGCTAAGAGCGCAAAATTACGTTGCCCCGCTGCTGCTTCCTCGTAAACTTTTCCACCATTTCGCGGCGACACTTTCCGCGCCTAAAATTAATACAAAGACACTGTTAAATCAGTGTCAATTAAATCGAAATACAGACTCGACTTTTCGTTTGTGCAATAAAATATCGTATTACCCTTACGAGCCAATTTATAATATAAATAGAGAGTGTTCCGACTAGCCACATGTTTACGATGTCCATGAATTTTGTTCAATGGAACGTTTCCTTGATTTTTCTTAGCAATTAATCGACCGAGCTCGAATGAGTATCGAATAAAGAAAAATCGAAGCAAGACCAGTTGGACCAGTTCGCCATTTTGTGTTCGCTGGATGTTACATACCATCGTAAAGTGATTTTTTCCGTATGCCCTCAGGGGAACGCTATCATTCACAAGTTCATTTTTATGCTCCAATCGATTTCAAAATAAATGAGAAAATTTATTTCGAAATCAAATTTCACTCACTATTATTAGAATTGCGTTTATCGTAAATTTACTGGCAATTGTCACTAAAAAACTTATTCTGCAGTCAGTATTATAGTGTTCTTTTCTTGGTAAGGAGATTATGATTTATTAGTTATTGTGAAACGTATGGAGCTTATAAATTTGACGATAAAGCTGTGTTAAGAAGTTGGTAACTTTAAGAAATCTCAACGAAGCAGAGTTTGTCCACATGTCTCTCGTTAGCAGTAGTTTTGGACTGGTCGGTGGTTGTGGATTAGGACAACCATATGGGTTGCAGGTACAAGCTCCTATTCCTGGAATACTGCAGGATAAGAGACCGGACCTAATTAAAGCCCTAATAACAAGCATTGTCCCAAGCTACTTGTTCTCCCTTTCTCTTACTCCGCAAATGCGAATTTCCACGTAAAATGAACGCCACTGTTTCCGCCATTTTGGGATATTTTAACTTTCGTTGACACGATGAAAATTCTGTTCTCCTCTCTCTACGACCTCCATGAATTTTGCAGATTACACTATAATGACAAATAATACTCAGATCTATGTATTCTAACATAGTAGTAGATACTCTATGTATGTATCCTCATATTACTACATCCATGTAACCCTATATCGTTAAATTCCTATATCCTTGCAACGAAAACGATTTGAGTATTTAATTTGAATTCCAAGACGTACGTTAGGTCAGTAATGACCCTGTCATCGAGGGGTCAAATACATAGAAAGACCGTAAATTTAGTTGTCAAATTAATATTTATAGATCTCCAACTCGACAACGAATGATTGCGTAAATGGAATTTTACATCGTTATTTACGACTTTATTTGCATTTATTATGTAGTGTACTAATGATGCTTTGAAACTTGATAATCTCGCGCCTAACCGCGTAAAAACTGTCAACTATAAATCTATCAATAACCTGCCGTTAAATGTAAAGTTACAAAAATAGCAGAGTTTATAAGACTGTCAGGGTGTTATGAATAATTGATCGGTGCTAACTGTAAGATTGGTTCGTTAAAATGCATTGTGAAGGCATTAAAGATCCGCAGAAAAAAGAGCAACATTATTCTCGGCGCGTCACAGTACGCGTCTCGTAATTCTGTAGAGCGAACGCGAGACATATTTACACCTTTCGCTTCCATTTCGAAATATCAAGTCGATTCATCAGGGCCCCGATAAAATTTCTCCAGGCGAGCGTAAAGTACAACGATGTCTGGCTGCGAATAATTTTGCACAAAGCTGATCGAGCTGAGTAACGATTACGACAGTCGGAAGTTTATCGCGACACGTAGGTGGAAGATTTACAAATGCGGCGAAAAGTTTCGCTAGATACACGCAGGCTAGCCACGACCAGGGATTCGAAAGCATGGAGATGAACGTGATGGCGTAGAAGGTCAAAGGTCGGTGATACAAGTTTGCTGTTGCGCTTGTGGAGCGCCAAGGGTGTCGTTTCGAACTTTGTTACGTTTTAACCGCGTATAAACCCTTACAGTTTCAAACTAGCTTTACGAATTTTTAATCGTCACGTTTTACGACATTTTCCTTGCGCGAATACACGTGTTCCGTTTTCCAAACGTGGCCCTTTCTGCCTCTTTCGAATTCTTCTCAAAACTGAGTTCTTGCCACGTATTTTATGGAGTTGTAAATTATGCCTCGCGTTATATAGCCAAGCGTTGGTCACGCAAGAGCAACCTCTTCAGGGATGAGAAATATTACTATATTTTACTCTTAATACATAAATTCATCTATGATTTACTTGCATAATTATTACAGTGCTTTAAATCCAATATCTCGTGAATTATAAAGAATTTTCTGCCAAATATGGCAATACAGCGAAGGACTACATATCTACTGTAATTGGTACTTATAATTGCAAAGGATCACACGATATTCTGCCCGCATCGTAAAATTATCGCAATTAGTACGCTTCCAATTGCATAAAATCAAGGAATTAATAATGTTCGTAAATAATAATCAGAAGTAGGAGTCATCGGTACGTGAATCGTTCAACTTTTCAAGAATTATCATTTCAGTATGTTTATTATGCATTCGCATACGTAACGTCGTAATTAACAAGCTTGTAATTGGCAGTTCGGTAGCGAACGTGTTGTTCCAGCGTTATTATAAACGGCATAAATGAAATCCCAACCGATACTGTCTCCATTAGGAGACATTAGCCGGTTTGGTAACCGACCAGACGGCCGGAAACCGTCTCGGGGAAGAAGTTCGTATAAAATTGCAATTTAACGAGTTGCATTAATTCGCATAGATAAAGGTATCTCCTCTCGAGAGATGTGCTACGATTAGCATTCTATCGCTGTACGGGCAATTATGTCGACCCCGTGGCAATTAGCTGTTTTATAGCCGAGCTGACAGGGAAACGAGAATTTCAAGCAACTTCTTTTTATCTGTCCATTCAGGAATCCAGAATGTAATTTTTGATCCATTATCGTCCCACGATCGAACGTTATTTCTACTCTCATCTAACTTATCCTCATCTTATTAAGATATTTATTAAGACCCGAATACAGTATTGTATTTTATTCTTCAACTGTATTTAACAACTGGTACTAAACAAGCGATATAATACACGCGTGTACTCGTATATCTTCCACAGTTAATGAACTCCATGCTCGCTAACAGCAAAATACCTGAAAGCAATTTATTTCCTAATATCGGTGCGGACATTACGTTCGACCACCCATCGAGACCATAATGCTTTCGAGAATATCAAGTGCACGGAACAAGAGATCCGATCACGGTGACACCTGATTATCTAACAATTTACACGCATGCAGCGAGTTCCAAATGGCGGTTTTCTCACGAATCAAGGCCCGTTCCGATTAAAAGTGGCGTCACGTTTGACATGCTTCTCACATCGGAGTAATCATGGTGATTTTACCGAACGGTTTAGGAAATCATATGTGACTCTTGGCTACTAACAAGTAGCCAAGTGTCTAGAGATATAGGGACTTGGAAATGAAGACAACAGAAAGTATAAGAATTTGAGACATACAGACACCTAATACTATAGGAATATAGTAAGTAAAAATCTTAGTGCAATACACACACATTCTTCTTAACATTTCTTTACACGTTAAAATTCCTGATTTATTTATTCTCTCATCGTCAAAGAAATTGTGAATCTGCTCTGGCAGCGTTTTAAAAGCATCATAGTTCATTGAATCGACAACGAGTGTCGGTTTTACACTCAATTATAGCATCCTCTTCGCGAGGCGACTCCGTTTGACATACGAGGTTGTTCGTTTCTCGGAAAGCCGTCTACAAAGCGATTCTGTCGCTCTTTCGTTGCTTCGAACGATCCCCGGAGAGTAGTTTTCTAGCGTCACGTAAGAACGTCCTGGAATCAGATCGTGGACCCGCACACACATGCACGAGATCCTTCCCAGATGTTCGTACACGCGGAGTCAGGGTAAGAGATTCTCGAGAAGATGAAAGGTAGAAAATCAGCGGTGCACGTGCAGGTAAACCGAGGAGTCCGTGGCTCATAGCTCTTCTCGTGTCTGGCCTACGTTGCTCGAATGCATTAATCACTTCGCCCGCGATGCAGTCTACGTGCATTGCTCTTGCTTTTACCTCCTTCTACCTTCTTTCGAGCTCTAATCGAGTCTACGGTCACGCATCGCACGGAAACACGAGCCGCCGTGAGACATTTTCTGTGCGGTCGCTGGCTTTCCCTCATTGTTACATAAAAACCAAGTCATTCACTATTAATAAATTCATTGTAAATTGAAGAAATTTCATGGTATTCTTTTTATTTGTCACTGTTCTTTATATTCGAAAACTGGAGATTTAAAGGTGGGGTAACTCTAGGTTCTCCTGAGGTTCACTTAGACGTTCGCTAGGTCTCCCTAGGTTCTATGTTTAGGCTCTCGTTACGGCCTCCATAGGCCTTCGTTAAGTTCTCCCTGAACTTTTCTAAGGCTGTAAGCAAATGGTGGATAGCTCCTCCCTTCAAAGTCTGGAGCCTAGACATACCCTCTGTCGACGAAATTCTACGCTGCACTCGAACATCAATAAATTGTTCAGAATGCACGAGCATCAGATTATCAACCAGAGAAGTATAAGGGTAGCAATTTGTTATGTCTACCCGTGATAAAAATATTTTTCTAAAAAACGAAGCTCCGTTCGACAAAATGTTGCTGCATCCTTTCAGCTTATTTTGAAGTATAAAATCTTTGTCTCACCCCACTTGCCCCAGAAAGTCCTGCCCCGTGTCTGTGCCTGTAACCTCGAGTCCAACGACTGGAACATTCGAGGGTATCGTTCAAGTTCAAGCATTCGACTGTTCTGATAAATATTCATGCAGCGAAGCACGGTTATTCCGCGAACATATAAATGGACGTTAAAAATTGCTAACGTTCCGAAAGCGCGAGCTGAAAGAAGCGGATTTCGTAGGCCGGCTTCGTGTCACCGGTATCTCTCGAGCAGATTCCAACGAGACGTTATATGCGCTGACGGTAAACTCGGTTATCATAGCTGCGCGTATTATCCGCGAAATCTAATTGCTGATAGTACGTGAAACAACGCCGGTGTCTTAGGTTAAATGCGAGAGAGAGAGAGAGACGAAAGAGAGAGACACGGACCTCTGATATGGTAGCAGCAACAAATGCAGCGACCACGGGAATGAATAATTCAAACCACCACCACCATGGCGGCTCGCGAAGAGCACTGCGAGAAGAGCCGTTTCGCGCGCGCCACAGAACCTCGAGCATTCCTGCACGCGTTTGCTTTGCTCGCTAGCGATTATAAATCTCGACGGTGCGGCCTTATGGTGGATCTTATGCGCCAATGAACGGAGACTGTGATATACGAGACCTTACCTTTCTTGCATTAACTTTGTCACTGCTTCGTTTTGAATTCATGACTTTTATGGCGCCGCGAGTCGTTCAACCTATTCTAGTTTCGTTACGTACAATTTAACCGTTCCTACACCCGTTCCAAGTTTTAGGTTTCGAATTTTCAACTTTTCAATTCCTCCCACACCCATAAATACGAATGTTCTCAAACTTTATTTTTAAACTTCAGAAGTTCGGAACTTCGAAAATTTTAATGATGTTTAGTGTGCATTAGTGGAATTATCTACCATCGGTCCATTATCTGGTCCTTGAGAAAGTTACAGTTGGCGAAATTTCAAGACTCATTTTCCTACAGTACCACCCTTGTCTGCAAGGGTCAATGAACCTCACTACGCTGATAAACGATATAAATCTTCTTCTGTATACTTTTGGACGTCAACAGTCGAAGTATAACGTACTTCATGCTCCAGTTTACCCGGAAGTTTTTAATAGTAATAACTCTGTAATGCTGGGTGTCCTGTATCAAGTTTGCCATATAAAAAGTTGAAGTTTGCCAGAATTACGTTTCAAAGGATTTAAAAGCAGTTTCGAATCGCAGCGCCCGCAGCCCCACGGTAAATCATCGAAACTCCATCATCGGTCGATAACAATCGTAATTCTTTGCCAAGGCATCGATCTCGCGGCTGTTCTTATCGAAACGGTAACCCGAGGCTGGCGCTGCTCCTCGAGATATAATAATTTGATAAAATTCCGGGTGATCGTTCGCGCTGCGAATGCGCCAATATTTTATGGTAATTATTATAACTTTATTTCGTTTCGATCGTTTTGTCGTGCTCCAAGATTTTAACGATCGTGTCCTCCGATTTCTTCGAGGGCAATTTAAATTGGAAATGAAACAACAATCATTTTGACTGCGAGATAACCCTTTCGATGATGGTGTTTCGAATAACGTCAGGTGACTTTCAAGCGAGAGCTGAAGCTTAATTCAAAATGGTGGACCAAATTGTGAAGATGGAATGCTTGTGTACCCAAAATTGTATCTCAGATTAATTCATCGACGCTCTTCGAATATTACAACTACTAACAGTTTGTTTATATTAATTGAGTAAAATAAATAACAAAAGCAGGCGTGTAATATGGGGATATATCTATGCAAGAAAATTCGAATATTCGAAGAATGGTAAAAACTGTGAAGCGTTTTTTTGGTCGATGATTTGCAAATACTCTGTGGAAGTACCAACAACCCCGAGGCGATTTCTTCCCGCTGAATAATCGATTCGCAATGCTCGTCCTCGCAGGATAAATCTAAAGGAGCAGGCTCATCCGTCTGGGACACCGTCCGCGAAAAACGTATGGAGGCGTTTTGGTATATAGCGAAGGAGGCTGGGACGCTTGTCGCTGTTTACGGTGGTTCGTTATACACTGACGAGGTGTACGAGGTTATACGAGGTGGTAGATATGCAGCACGGTATCTAAGAGGGGCAGTAGCGATCGTAATTCTCACCAGGGACGACTCATGGTGTGTTCCGTTCTCGAACTCGAATACAAACCTCTCTCTTTCTCCGTTTCTCTCGCGGTGTCGGTGTCCACGTTGGTCGAAGGTAAGCCCGGATCATATTCTTAACGAGAGTGTTTTACGATCAGAAGAGCCTTTATCTACGGCGGTGTTGTTGGCGTTATCCAAGACCAAACCGAAAGGGAGTCAGCGTGAAAAAGGGGCAGGAAGAGGAGGCGAAGGGAGGAGAAGTCGAAGGCTCTGGGAAGGTGGTCGTGATGTATCTCGCACTTAGTCCTGCCACAGGACGCCATGCAACGCCACGCCATGCCACGCCATAGTTGCTTTAGCTTTTTTATGCGTTGTCACGATATCACGCGTGTACCTATGGCGTGTATGTCGATCGTCCGCCAAGCCGTTGTCCGTCCAAGATCTCGCGTCGTTTGTAATTGTCGCCCATTCGCTGTTGCGCACGTAACCACCAAAACGAACGCGATACCGACGTCTCCACGATTACCGGTTAAGAAAATAGGTTGATTCGATAAGGAAAATAAGAACACAATTGTTACTCCTCCGTGCGAATAGTTGTACGTTAGGATGTGAGATTTCATGCTGGTTCTCTGAAACCACAACTTTGTTCTTCCTTGTTCGGTGTTTCCATCATGTTCTTATCGGTCGTCACGTTTTTCATTATGATACACATTTTCTTTTGTTCATGTTTAATACAATAAACGTTTTTCAGAACCGTCAACAATATGGTTTAAAATTAACAATATAATACTTGCTCCAGCTATTTGCAGTTGACAGGTTGCACTAAATGAAAGATTAAATTCAGATCAGTTTAATAAAACAATAAATGTCTTGTAGCAAGTAAAAATACACGTATGTCGCAATCCTAGGTTGAGGTAGTTAAAGACTAATTAAGCAATGAAATTAAAAATTTTAATAGTAGTACCGAATGTTCTAACCATGAAAATTTTAATTATCGATCCAAGAGTCAATTATGGCATTCCATCTCTTAGCACGATTGCATTCAAACAAATACGAACGGGCACTATAACGGACGGTACCCTTTTTCCTATTTTACTGGAACGTTGAAACTGATCGAACAGGATAACTCGACTGTGAATCTGATCGCGTCGATCGCTTAATTCACCCGGCTCCAAACTTACGATCCCCTTAACGGCATTGACGACGTTATTTACATAGGATACGGTCGCTTATATAGTCCGCACGGTGAAGTTAAAGTCGTCTGTCGTCCCGAGAATAATAGTGGTGTGAAAATTTATAAGAAACGCGTCCCATCATTCTGGCCTCACGACCGGGTGAAATTGTCTCAAAGGGATATGCTCGAAGCGGTACGAAGATGAATTAGTTCGTCGGCGACTTAACTTTCGAACTGGTTCGAGACGTGCGATGATCAACCGTTTTCATACATTTTTATCTTGAATAAAGTCTAAGAGACTAGGTCCTCGATATTTTCATTTTTTCTTACTATTTGGCTAATTTTAAATTTGAGAGATTTAATCTTCTTAACTCGTGATTTCATTGACACAACATCAATTCTTTAGTATCAAAATAATTCCACCTACTCGTGGAAGAAAAGGATCGGGTAAACAAATTCGGTGGTACAGTTTCAGTTTATTACACTTGAAATCACTGTTCCGTGAATTAAACTGTTGCAACCTGTATATCTAATTAGCCGTTTCGTCCAGTTAGCAGATAATACAGAAATATCAAGTTGGAAAACGAGGAGCAAACATTACGAGGAAGCATCGAGGATTTCTCGTTCGCTTTTATAAACATACAACCGTGCTGATTGCGAATCGATTCAAATTAATACGTCGTTGAAGGGTGTAGTAGCGTGTTCCCTTAACAAGTTCGCGGGTCTCGTTGTTATCTTTATACCCGGCGAAAGCTTTCATCAACCCTTTCGGGCCGCGATACCTCGTCCACTTATTCAAATGAGACGTTTGCCCGGACCACGATCCGATAAAGAGATAATTCAGTACACGTACGGGTGCATCGTTATTGCAATTATACGTAAATGAGACGATTACGTGTTCGTCCATACAAACGACGATCGGTTCGGAGCATCGAGCCGCGAACCACCGGGTTTCCTTCAGGTATTCGTTCGGTCGTTTTAAGCACAACATCGTAACAAGACGTTTTCGTGCGATCGTTAAACGTACCTGCTCTTTTTTTCATAAATATTGCGTTTGTCGCAAGAAACGTCAGGTTATTCGAAAAACGAACTCATAATTTCGACGAAGAAGAACGCTCTTTCTCGCGGTGCATCGCCCGCGAGTCTACGAAGATTCGAATTTCTCCTCCTTTCACGGGGGTAGCTCGCACAGAGATCATTCACCCTGTACACGTGCACGCGGATAAGATCCCATGAATACATACCTAACGTTCGCTAATTTGCATATGCGAGAGAAACCTATCGGTGTATGTGCGGTCCGCTTACGTACAGGGTGTCTTCGCAACAACTGTTTACGAATGATCAGACGCGTTCACCGTGCCATATTGAGGTCATAATCCAACCAGATTCTATCAGTAACTGCACGGTCATTAAGACCTTCTGACCAAGTTCGAGCAACCTCAAAAAATACTATTCGTTAGAGGTGTCCATACTACGTCATAACAAGTCATACTTTTTCCGAAGTCCTCATTCCTTCCGATATAAACAACATTCGGCAAGGAAACATTTCTGATCAACTAAAGTAACTTCTGCTATATTGTCGTAGAAGAAAGCAGTATTGAAATATAGGAAAAGTCTCCTCCAGACAAAAACATCGACCAGACAGCACAAGGACGATAAGAGTAATGACGACATGTGTTCCTCGGAGGATCCGCATCCCATAAAATGGCAAAGTGTCACTAACATGCAAAAGATACCGTATAATGGGAGCTGTACGTACAGCGAATGTGTACTATATCGCGAAAAGGTTTAGAAAGATAAATTTTGAATCGCACTGTAGTCGCGTATACATATCGTGTGCACATATAAAGTGTAGGTACTCCGAGAGTGGCCTACGTGCAAGCAGCGGACCGACAGGACATCGCTCATGGCGCTCCCTCCGTCCTAAAGCGCTATGTTACAGGGGGTTGGGGGCACTTACTTCGTTCTCGTACTCTTGTACCTTCGTTATCCACTCCCCATTTATCCTTCACGTGATCCTCGTGTACGTGTACGTACACCTTCTTCTCTTTCTTCTTCTTCTTCTTCTTCTTCTGCTGTGTAATCGGAGAACTGCGAGCACCATTTACAAGCGAGCCGGTGAAAAGGCAGTCGATGCTGCAAACAGTCTAGGTACCTGTTTTCTAGCTGGCTAGATACTCGACACGATTTCCGCTTTTATGAAAATTTCACCATGGCGAAACCTGTTGAATATCGTCCAACTTTTCACCCTGCTTTTGACGACCTCTGAACTTGCCGTTCAACCTTATTACGCTAAGTCGTGGTTCAAAATTGGCAAGCGTATTTCCGTTTGGTTCTGGTATTCTTTCGTGTTCGGGGGTTTAACAGATACTCTAAAGTTAGCAGCAGCTCCGAAATGTAAATTAAATTTGCCGCGTGTGTACACTGTACGCATACGTAAACGCTGTCGAACGCCAATGTTTGGGATGTATGGGAAGTACGATCGAGCAGTTGAATACCGATAGAGGGCCTCAACACGGCCTTTGTAATAATGATTTAATTATAGCCATTGACTAGCGAAAGAGACTATAAAAAACCACTTCTACAAATTACTGATAAATTGCTATTTGATAATCCTTCGTTTCAAAGATTTGATCTAATGAAAATTAGCACCACTGATTAAACGTCGTAAATTCTCGGTCAGTAAACGTGTCAATAGTGTAAGGCATCGCCTTTCTCCGTGTGAACACGTGTGCTTTTTGTTAGTCGACCTCCAGTCAGCCACGGTAAGGACTCGAACCTTCGCACGCTTTTACGAGAGGCCCGGAAGAACGGTAGCGAAAACCGCGATCCCGGTTATTTTCTAATGCCGAGTACCTCCGGTTGGTTTACGAGGCTATAAACTGACGTCACAATATCAGGAGCTGTCTTGCGCGATGGGTCGGATGTGCTGCTAACGCAAACACGCCGCCACTTCAGATAATGGATTCATATGGGCCATAAAATTAAAGGATACGACAAATTTACCGTCGTATTTCATCCCCGACGAGTTTCGGTTTCGGGACTTAGCGCGTGCCTGGCTTCGATTCGTTCGAGCTGTTTAACTCGGTATCGAAACGGTTATGGTCTAACCCTTTCAGTATGGCCATTTAAAACAAGAAGTACGATAAACGACTCCGATCTTACCCTTGCTCAATCATACTATCGACTCGTATTTATACCGGTGATTGGTCAAATATTCCTGATTGCGTTATCGGATAATTTACTAAGCCAGGTCACGAACGTTCCTGCCTCTATCTCGGGATCAACGTTTTTAAAAGGACTTGTTATATCGCGTCCACCGCAATAAGTATAAAAAGCAGCCTGCACCTCGTAATCAGGTGCAAGACGCTAGTCATCAGAAGCAATTTTGCCTACGATCGAATACGGGATCGTTTCTGGCACGGTTTGATCGACGACGATAATAAGAACCGTGTTAGGATTAGAATAGAATCGCTGCGTGCCTTATTAAGACTTAAATTGCAGGAGCAGAATAGAGAGGAGCGCGTTTGGCCCGGCGAGAAAGCGAGAGAGCGGTATTCAGGGATGGTGGTGCATCCTGGCATTATGGCCGCCGCTCCTTCCTTGAGTTTCGAGGGTCCGGGATGAACGGCTGGCAAAGATAAGGAAAGCTGGAGGGGGTTGCTGGAGGCTGGGGGATTTGGGGGTCGAGGACATCCATCTTCTCCCTCCTCTGCACGTCCCTCCATGCTATCTTCCATGCTCTGCCCCGTTGCATCCTACAGGGTTCACCGCACCGGAATACAGTCTGTTTAAAATAACTTTATACATTTTAATATCTTTCCTCTCATCGCGATCAAAATTACAGAAAATATTCTATTAACATCTAGTCACATAAATTATTCCATTCTTTATGGAAAATTATTATAGTTCTTTGGATTATTGTTATTGCAACCGAAATATGAGATTGCCTTATTTCTTCTTTTATATGCATGTTTCAAATGGCAATTCAAATGTCTCTATCATTAAAATTACATTACTCCCTATTTTATACGAAATTTGTGATTATTCGAAATAACTCCACGCAGGCTCTCACTGAAAAGAAATTCCACGAGAGCGTGTTTTACGAGACTTGTATTGCATTTGTCACTAGGTAAATAAAATCATTAATAAGATTTTTAATACTGTACTATATCTCTCACCGCGTTACTGTATTCTACCAATTTTGTGTCCAATTGATTCTTGTATCCGAGACAGCCGTTCGTACATGATTTTACCCACAATACCGTAGTAAATTCGGTTATAATACTTCATAAATCGAAGAATCTTCGTATTCATTTTCGAAGAAGGTTTCAGGTAATCAGACATCAACACGAAGTTTTGATGTCCACGTTTATTTTAAACAGACTGTACATCTCCCGTCGAGGGGAAACCCCTGTTCGTCTTGTCCTTTGCTCAAGTTAACTTTACACGCTCCCCCTTTCTTTCTTTTCCTTCCTTCTCCGTCTCGAACACGGAACGCCCGTTCGCGCGCTCTTTTCCTCTTCGGGGAGAAAGAGGTAGAAACGGAACGGAACGAAGTCGTGGCTCGCCACGAAACGAGCATCGGCGAAGAAAACACAAACTTAATCCTACGCGTGATTCATCTGGGCCGCCATAGATCTGGATTATCTCCCGTCATCTGCATCTTTACGAGTATCTGCTTTGTCCTGATTGTGCGTGCCCCACGCGCTCGTATTCCAGCGTAGGAAGTAACACCGCCATCACCGAGATAAACCTATCCGCGACCGACTGTGCTGCGCTTTTCCTTTATTTCGAAACTCGACTCCTCGACGACCAGGATCGCGATGCTTCCAGATCGTTCCAGATCAGATTGAAGTCGGTTCACGGAAAAAGTTATGAGACGCAGTTGAATCGCTGTTATTATTACGCGTACATCACTGATTCCACTCCGAGGAATCTCTGCTCGTTTATCACGAGATGAGCTGGAAGAAGTTGATCGATTAAATCAAAATTTCGAGCTTCATTCACGCGGGACACCAATCATACTGGTCAGAAAGACAAGGAACTCTTTAAGATATTGTCACGAGTCAGTGGTAGATGTGGACGTACTACCTACGGTGCACTGGGTAGATATACTGTCAACCTTATATTTTTAACACTAGATACGTATGAAACATATGTGTAGATTTCTTAAGTTTTATTAACTCCACATTAGGTAGTTACTTATATTAACACTTCTAATTATAGAAATTATTAAGAAGCTCTTGTCAAATATATGGTAACATCTGTCGAGATGAAGCATCATTAAGCTAGTTTACGTATCAGCTTAATTTATTTGTCTACTTTAATTCCTATCGAAAAATCAGTGGTCTTCAGTCTATAAATGTAATGTTAAAAGAGGTAGACAATAATAGTGTGAAAATTGTTCATCAAGGAGTTAATTTAAGTTGCAATATGTTCATGTAATTGTACATCGACTAACGATTCGTAAACGTTGCGATTGAAAATCAAACTACCCCTCTTGTCACGGACTGCCTTCAACCATTTATCCCTCCAGTTCGATGATGGTGGCTGATTAATTCTCGATCGCTCTCGCCAAGCAGCTGATCGTCGGATGATCGCCGATCTGCAAATTACCTACTCAATAGCGACGTAATAGCGTAATAGCGACGACGTGCTTCAATGCTAACCGACCGTTTTCTACCTGCTTGCCTCTTGGCTATTCTTTATGTCGCGCACTCATCCGCCGGCTTCTTACTTTTACGCACCTCTTTTTGCTCCTCCGTCATTTTGTACAACAAGGCTGTTGATAATCGACAAAAGTGTCAGTTTGCAAATTTCAGTTAGTAACCGCTTGTGTTTACATCTGCCTGCAGTTTTTGGGGAGAATGCGTCACCATTTTGTATTCCGCTTTAACACTCATTTTGTGAGCGATCGACTACACTTCTGTTTTTAGATTTGTTCTTTATCTTTTTGTGTTTGTGTGAAAATATTAAACTATCTCAAGTTTTTTGCACCTTTTACTTTTTCAAAACGTGAATTTGAATGTGAATTTAAATGTGAATTTTGAATATTAAACTTACGAAACTAAATGCTTTAAGTATCAAACTTATTGAAATAAAAGTTTGAAATATCGAACGTGTCAGTATAAAAATTTTAAACACTCCTAAAAAGAAAGCGTAAAATATTAAATCTGTACACGAACAAATACGCGAATAAATAAAGAAAGAAATTGAATTGGGTGTCTATAAATATCCAGAAACGATATCAAGAAAGTTTGAGAAGATAAATATTCCGATCCATCAAGAATATTTCGATATTCAGAAAGGACGCCGAAGAAATTCTCCCTCCGTCTGAATTGTTCGTGAAAATTCTTACGTAAACTGTCTCGCAACTCACGGACACAACAATGCTTGACCCCTTCACGATAAAGAAAAGGGCTTCGAATGCTGTTACGGTAAAGTTTTTCTCTCCGAACCTCGGAGATCTATTCTTTATGGAGATTACGTGATAGAGATACGATCTGAACGTATCTTCTTCGCGATGCTACACTGTTCCCAAGAAGCGATGTTGATTTACCTCCTTCGAAGTTCTCCAGTTCCTTTTCTCGAGTACCCTGTCGAATGTGGCTGGACAGGGTCGAGGATATCGAACCTCCGCTATGTTACACAATACGCGCACTTTGTGCCGACGATTCCGAACATGTAGCATTATTCGAATTACTGAAATTATCTGAATTATTAGACCGATTAAATTATAATAGGTCGTTCCGGCAAATTTACCTCGAGAACTACACTCTTTCGATAGCCTTACGTTTTGTGGAATCTATAACTTTCTTTGTAATGGCCTTTGTATCGGAAGGAAACTTTTGCCTACTAATTTCAGAAGTTTGAATCACTGAAATTATAGTTCCGTTAATATGCTAATTCGCTACTTTCAAACACCTACATTTCATGCATTTTACTACTCTGATATTTTGGACTTGTTTTCGAGGGAAGGCTTTGGTTAACAATTCTTCAAAGTTAGCCATTAAAATTATAGTTGATGTGAGGTTTTGTGATCTTTGCAATTTTGTCGATATTTTAAAATATTTACCTTGACAGATACTTTGAAGACCTCTCACTTCACAAAATACCTACAAAAGCTCGTTTATTTCGTTTACACTAGAACTCGTTTATTTAAAAGAATCTTCCATTTTACAAGTTTCAACACTCGCTAAAAGTTTCAAATTTCCAAATAATTTCACAAATGATTAAACTCGAAATTCTTATTAATGCTTGACATAGCCAACGCAAAATACAGTAAAGAAATTTGTAACAGCGTCGAAGTAGAACTTTTTCAAAGCGTTAATCGAGAAGAAAAAAAAGGGGGAGCGAAAGAGAAAAGAAAGCAAAGAACAGTTTGCATTGAGCTTCCTTCCTTGAAAAGCGTAATGCACCCATTACCCTGTCTCATGCATCAAACGGTGTTGTTATTTTCCAGTTGGTTTTCTACCTGCAATGGATGCAGTTTAGTCAACATTCGGAAGCCGTATCATTTTATCACGGCCATTCAAACCCCATTGGCCGTGCAGCAGAGATACCGCACATATCTATATACATGTCTAGTCTCCGTTCTATCCGCATACAGGGTGGAACCGTGGCGAAACACGGTATTTCGAATGAAGAAATAAAAAATTCAATTCAATGAATGATCGTTCGCCCTTTTTTTCCTTTTTGAACGCGCGGTTCGATTGTCGTGAGCACGAATTCGAAATGGTTTTATCGTTGCTTACAATAATGAGTCTTTCATTTTTAGGTTAGGTTTGGACATTAAGAAATTCAGTAATTTAGACATTTAAAAATTCTGTAGTTTAGAAGCTTGATTTCTAATCTAGAAATCTGGTCTTGAATTATCTTTGATAATTTTGAAGTTCGATAGAAGTTCGGTAATATAGAAATTTGATAAATTAGAAGTTCATTGACTTGGAAATTTACTACTTGTAAAATTTAGAGATATAGAAATTTGGAGAGATACACATTTTGAGATTAGCAAATTTTTAATTTAAGAAATTTTGCTATTCAGAAGGCACTCACCGATTTAACACATTAATTGCCGCCTTGTAGCTGTTGAGTTACATTAATTATTACTTTTCACTTCTAATTTTACCTACCATTTCTAAGCCATCCCGTTACTTCGTTATTCTAAATTCCAAATATCTACTGGTACCTCTGGACTAGTCAAAGTATTCCGATACGAAGAAATTCCTATGTAAATTCAGGCATCATCCATATTGTGTAACATACTAATCAACGTGTTAATAATATGAAAAATTACAATATTCCTCTACATAAAATTATACTTATCTATTTCACTAGGATCTTTCTAATGCCTATCTCGTATCACTTAAAAATTTTCGTACAAATTTCACAAATTCAACTCGTTACATTACCAACAGTAAAAATTTGAGGTCAAATTCTATTGTAACAAACAATTATAAGCGAAGTTCCAATTACACCTTCATTTTGCTTCTACGGTTGCGTTCTCCGCATAACACTCACGAATCGATCGCTAACAATTACCTTCCTCCTTTTATCCGTGCATGCAGAAAAATAATACAAAAATCTGAATACGCGATAATCGACCGACGTTCTTTTCTTTTTCGGTGATTTTACAAGTGATTACCTGCATACCGCTTTCAAGAAGTTCGAAATTATAGGTAGCATGTTGTAAACATAGTATGCATGTTGTCGAGGATCTGCAACTATTTATATCGCGCTCATTTTATGTTATGCCGTATCCTTTTCGAGTTTGCACGGTTCACCCTTCGTGAGAATAATGTAACAGGATGTTGCGAGAATCTTTCATTTTTAAACATTTATGGCTCACGATAAACTCTCTTCAACTTCATATTTTTTTCATAATGTACATTCGAATGTAACCTCTTTTGTATTTATTAAAATAAAAAAAATATATATACCTTTTTGCTTATGTCAAGATATTTACATCTTGATTATTATCTGATTACACCTACTTTCAAAATGAAAGAACTCAATCCTCTTATGAACGTCTATTAAACGAACAGAACATGACTAAAGTATAATTCCAATGATTTCATGAAACCCACGGAATCCAAAAAACAAGATGCTAAAAAAACTTGATCCATAAATTCGTCAAAACAGCCAACCCAAACTAACTCAACGCTTCGAGATATTGAAAAATATGTACATTCTTAAAATGGCAGTCAAGAACAGTGCAACTGTGGCTCCCAGAATTTGCTATTTCATAAACATTGATGACTTCATGTCAAAATTATTCCTAAAGATTCATTATAAATTGCTGACAAAAGCTTTTTGCAATGAAACGAAATTCGGGTTAAAATTTCAGTTTCAAAAATTGAAACGGGTTAAAATTTTGATGAATTCCTATTGCAACGTCACGTGGGTGATCTTGTGTGTCTCTAACAATCGAGAGGACAGTTAAACGAACAGCATCTTGACACAACGTTGGACTTAATCACGGACAACTACACGAGAGAAAACTCTGTAGTCCACGAAGACATCTACCCCTCGAATTTAACCTCGTTCGAGCCGAAAATGCATATAATTAACGGTCACAAATCAGTACTCTATCGGTGCGTACAGTTATAAACGATTCCCGCAGATAAACGCTTGAGCCAACGAAGAAGCTTCCGTTGGATTTCGATCGCATAAAGATAAAGGTGCACACCTGTTTTCGATATCGATAACGAAATTATATACATACCACCTTATTATAACACCATGTCGCTGATATTATCTGTTTTATGCTCCTTTGTACGGTGAAAGCTTGATTCTGCACGGTGGTTATTGGAAATCGATTACACGATACAATAAATTATCGTTAACTGCGTCATATCGAACGAAATAAATTTTGTATGTCTTGTCTTTGCCGATTATTCTTCTCTCCTTTTCTTTCTACCATTATCCGCGTTCGAGACGCTCTGTAATAATCCTCATTCGATGATCTGCCGTTCTAGATAACATTTTTTACTTCGTCCTTTTGGCGTCGGAAATGAAGTTCAAATCCAGGACTCATGGAGGTCAAAATCATTCGTAAGTGTGATACAAATTCTCTGAGTATTAATTTTACAAAATATGAGAAATTAGGAGGTATGTCATATTTCGACGAATAAATCAGTTGCATAAAAAATTTTTACAGATTCGTCTACGTATCTTTTTCTCAAATAATAAATCACAAAAATAGCTCTCTATTAGTATTTTATCATTAGTAAGGTTATACACGCAACCTTAGCACTTTCATCATTTAACCCTTTGATTTTATCAATTTTTCAAGAAAAGATTTTCAAACTTTCAAAAACGATAGCAATAACAAAATAAGTAACAGTGCTTTAACTAAAAGTACATTCTCAACGCGCTATTGAAAGTGTTAAAACATGCTAGCAGTGGTAACACTTGATTCTTATACGTTCAATATACAGATGTTACTTGAGTGAAAAGTGAATCGCCCTTACCACGATATCGACATGAAATTTCACATTTGCGGGACGATATTCACCATTCGCCGAAGGTAGATTTTGCTGATCAGCAAAGTATTTCACCGATCACTTGCCGTTCGAACCGTCATAACAATAGAACCGTAACATTCGGTAGTAGCACTTTCCATGATCAAACCCATATCTCAGAGAAGCTCAAAAAACAAGTCAAATAGAAAATATCGAACCACTTCTTTTTTTATTCCCCTTAATACGATTCGTTGCACGGATTGAACTGCTGCGTCTGCATCCGTCGGATAGGTTCCACTCACTTCGACGGACATCGATTCTAAAACACGGTTCACGAGAAAACTTTTTAAAAAACGATGTTCGTCAAATGATGAATTCACAAGTGCATGTAAACTTCAGGGTGAATATGTTTGTGCAAAGGTGTAGTGAATAAAATAAAATTTTGACTTATTACAATTTCAAATGCTATAATTTGTCATGTGTTGTATTGTCGCGTGTTATATTGTCACGCATTGCATTCACCACGTGTTGCATTTGCGTTGCATTTATCACACGTTGCATCAACCACGCGATGCACTTACCACGCGCTGCAGTTACCACGCATTGCATTTATGACGTGTTGTATTCACCACGTGTTGTATATTCACGCACTGCATTCACCACGCGTTAAATTTACTACGCGTTGCATTTACCACGCGTTGTATTTACCACGCGTTGCATTTACCACGCGTTGTATTTGTCACATATTGCAATTACCACGCGTTGCACTTGTCGCGCGTTGCATTTGTCGCACATTGCATTTACCACGCGTTGCATTTGTCACACATTGCAATTACCACGCGTTGCATTTGCCACGCGTTGCATTTGCCACGCGTTGCATTTGCCACGCGTTGCATTTACCACGCGTTGCATTTACCACGCGTTGAATCTACCACGCGTTGAATCTACCACGCGTTGAATCTACCACGCGTTGAATCTACCACGCGTTGTATTCGCCACGCATTGTATTTACCACGCGTTGCATTCACCACGCATTGTATTCGCCACGAATTGTATATTCACGCACTCCGAATGATATTTTCATAAAGAATTCTTTCATTCTTCGCGAATTTCCTTTATGTACACTGACAGAAATTGTTCAAAGAAGACTTAGAACACGATATACAGAGCATGGAGTAATAATCTTTGATCACGGTCACGTCGTTGCCATTTCAGGTACATTAAATACTGGTCCGAGATAATGAGTGCACCTGTGTGCATATCTTCATCTCCAATCCAGTATAGCCATTCAATAGCAAAGCTATTAATCTAACTGCTATCAAGATCTAACATTGTGGAGGACTTCTGAAACGTTCCATGTTTCTCGTATCGTAGCACAAAGGGCTTCTGATGATTGGTTTACTTGAATCAACATCGAAATAAAATAGTTTAAGTACCGAAGAAAAATTTATCCCTCTTTCATTACCTTCATCCTTCTAAAAATATCGTATCACACTTGCTGACAGTATACAAATTCTACAGTGATTGTTTACTAAAAGTTACACAGGTTAATATTAAAACTATTGTTTTCGAATGTCATCTGATTTAGTGTACCGACTAAATAAAATATTACAGCATTATAAAAAAAGAATAGAAATTTTCTCAGCAAAATATGTGACACCTTCCTGCATAAAGATCTCATCATTCAGCAGAACTATCGTTGTCCGATTCTTTTCATCGAGAATTTCTTTCTCCTCCTAATAGTCGAGTTTATTATTTGTGCAACGAAGCGGGCAATATTTCTTCGTTTCCTTCATCTTGCTTTCGTTGCAGGGTGAGCACCTCTAAACGTTAGGATTATGAAGATATCACAGGTACGAGCCAGTCCGACAATTCGATTACGCGTGTATCTGTCAGAATCTCTTTCTATCGTTTAACTTGTTACATAACCAACCAGAATAATATTAGTAATATAGAAGAGGTTGATGGAGAAGCTTTAGCACCAGCCATGATGGTTATGGGAGGCTCGACTCGGAGTACAGTTGACCATTCAAGGCCGACCTGTTGGTCGCTTACGAGGCCTAAAGTGGGACCTTTTTTCATGGAGGCCTTCCCCTCTTCTTCTTTTATTCTCGCAACAAACGATTCGATGCCGCGTGGATGCCGGGAACTGGTTCGACGAAATTTTGTATTAAAAATCGACCGTATCGTGGGAACGATTTTCAATAAACTTTTCATCAACTTTCAGCAAAAATGTAATATTATACTCCACGTAATCACCTTTTAAATATTCATCGAATTTATATCGAACGAGGTGAAAGTTTGATCAAAAACGATGGTGCACAATTTGTCGACGTAATTTAAAAACTAAACTTGTAGAGGACACATTTTTCTCTTTGAAAAATATTTTTTGAGATTTTTTGGAATGGTCACTCTGCTATTTTTGATTATAAAATAAAATAGTTCAGCAAATGCTGGCGGCTTAGAACACCGGAGCGACGGTGCTGCCACTCTGCGTGCAAAAGAATCAGACAATTTCTTTTTTATCCTTAAAAGCATCGTCTATGAAGAGATCAACAATACATAAAAACTGCAAGAATAACTATTATCGTCCGATCATAAAACATCATCAAACTTGAAATTTTACATTTCCTTAAAAATCAAGCTTCTCAAAACAGCAACTAAGAATGAAAAGCATCTAGTTTGATTGGTCCAAATTCGCGTCAAGCAGTGTACCTCCTTTTAGAATTCTTAAAATACTATCAAATGTACATCTAACACATTTCACTGACGAATTAAGGATCCGCCGGATGCAGGAAGGCCGGTTCCGCTTCGAATGCAATCTTTTTTTTAAAGTCTTTGAAATATATCGCGGATGTTCACGGGTCATATGCGGGCCGTTATTTACGCGACAGTTAATTTGGAGCAACCCTGTGCGGTTATGGTGGTAAAAGAGGAAGAGAGTGCTCGATGGAGAATCGCGAGCGTGCCACGCGAAATTAATTAAACTCGGAAAATGGTAAGGCGCGATAACACATACCACGGTTTCGTTATCTTCTTGGCACGGCACCCGAGATGTTTAATTACAAAAAGTTAGATTAGCAAAATCGATCTTAAACTTTCGACCACAAATTTTTTGTTCCTGGATCGTTTTGTTCGCGCAGAATAAGTATCGATATCCAAGGGAAGAAACGCAGGATGAATTGAAATTCTTTTCGCCCGATGATATTAACGTTACGGAGAAATTCGTATATTTTCCTTTTTTTCTCGTACGATACTTTTGTAGAATGTTTCGGCAGTTCGGTAAAATCACGAACCTTTCGAGACGTCGTTACGAAGCTACGTGCCTTGCAACTTTAGACGCCTAATTCTCCTTATGATCCTGCACTATTTCGTAAACCGCAGTCGTTGTACTCCTGGGACGATCGTGCAACGAGATTCTGCGGAACATCTGCGCCACGCGAGGACTCCGCGCCAAAATTGCATTTCTTACGTCGCGGACGGGGGATTCTCTTGATTCGAACACACCTCCAAATTACTAATCCCCTAGCTGTTAAATTTTCTCCTCCAGCGTACCACCAATATTTCTGAATACTCGCCACATATTCATCGCTTATAATAAATTAAATTCCCCGGTTGGTCACAATAAACATTTAGCACAACACTTCACTTGCTACGTAGCAGTAGTCAACGATAGTGTCTACATCTCAGTTAAATTATATTTTTCCGACCAACTGCATTAACAAACTAACTTTAAGGCAAAACTTCAAATTTAAATAATCTAACCAATTTACATAACCTCAAAAATAAAGCTATCTGCAGTTCATCAAAGAAGTGAAAGAGAGACGACTGTTAACACATTGACTCTGGGATCGTTAATTCAATACCCATCGTGCCGCATCCTCTTTTCGTGAACTTATCGGGAAAGGATAGGAAACGCCTCGACGGCCACTCGTCGCTCGAAAAAGCAAACGAAAGAGAAGAAGAGGAAAGCCATTTCACCGACCGGAAGCCGGACGCCCTCGGGGTCTTCGTATCTATCGACGAGCGACGACGTGCCACGTCAGCTAGGACCGTCCACCCTTCTCTGGTTCGTCGTCGGTTCAGGAGACTGTTCTGATATTTATTTTTATTGCCGCTCCTGTCAACGCTACCTCGACATATACAGAGGGTGACCTAGGTCGACGAAAGACTTGGACTACTGCCAGATGAATCGTACCGAATAAATACCAACGAACAATCCGCCGAATAATATTTCACTCGTTACTTTTCGCCGTTTGCCGCGACGCGAGTCTGCGAATTTAAAGTATACAACCTTTGAAAAACGATTGACCCTATTCCTTTGACTTTCTTGCTTTTATATTCTACGAGTGCACTTCATACGAGTTATTGCATTCGAGATTGTTAACGAATAAAAAATAGAAAACGACGCAATGGATTGACTGTTCCCTACTTTCAAAACATTAGACATCGTTCGAATGACCACTATGTCACCGCAAATTACTGGCACGAAAATAAATATCAACTGTAAAAGTGTGAGAACTAGAGATAGGTCGAATAAAAAAGAAAACAAAAAATTTGCCAAGGGATCCAGGAGACCGTACCTACAGCAAGGTACACAGCGAGGTAGTGCCGAACGAGGCTAACCGTATCAACCGATTTTCAAGCTTGTCCGAACAGCAAACGTTCAACGATGCCGTTTCTATATAAAGAACAAGCCGATACCAGCAGGCATAATCGTATTTAAAATGGGCGTATACGAGGGTAGAATGCCGCTTCGTCGCGGCGGTTCCCTGTTCTTAAGCCGGCGGTCGCACCGTTTACCGCAAAATTATAGTCCGTGGGCACGATGGGCGCCACGAGTTGATCCGACACGTTGATTAAAATCATGAACACGGGAACGTCGTTCGCCGCCTTTGGGATGAAAAAATCGCTCAGGAAGCGTCGCTTCCAGAGCAACATTTCGCATAACGAATATATCTGTCCCATTTCCGTTACCTCCGGTCTTATTCGAAGCATCGTTCGTTTTCTTACGACCGCAAATTCTACTCTCTGGACCGGTATCGCCGTCAGCGACCGGCAAACGGGCACTTGCCACGGATGCCTCGTTCAGGTAATACTCTTGTGGTTTATAAAATTTGCACACGGTAATGAGTTGAACCCAAATTTGTTCGAATTGATACTGATTCATCGATGCTACGTGGGCGTCTGGACATTGTACATTCGAGTTGATCATCTGTGCGTTGGTCACGTGGTTTACACATGTTGCTATAAGAATCTGTTATATACACAGACGTAGACGAAAATTCGTATCAAACATACGATTTAGTTCTGAAAATTTACGAATACGTATTGAAGATTGAATTAAGAAGTTAATAGAGGTGTCGATTTGAGCTCCGGGCCTTTCTGGACCACAGAAGCAACGGTTGCGAGGATTACACCGTTCGAGACGCAATCCACGAAACGCGGAGCCTTTAACGAATCGATAACGGCGCAATCCTCGCTGAAGCATCGACTCCAGTCCAAGTGCCGCTTACGAAAGAGGAAATCCGCGATGGTCGCGGGATGTATCTCAAAAATTGTTGCCAGGGTCGTGGAAAAGGGTGGTAAGGTCTGTCGGGTGGCGATGGGAGGTGGTATTTGCCAAACAGCCGAAATAAAGAACAAACAGCGAGGGAGGACAAAGAGAAATAGAAAGAGCGAGAGCGGCAGGAACGGTTAGGTAGGAAAGGGACAAGGGTAGGAGAGAAGGGAGGAAATGGCGCGCGTTACGGAGAAATGGCGCGGAAACTGGGGATAGTGACGGGCAATGGGCGCCCGCCGACTCCTGCTAACCGAACGAAAACTCGTAGCCGAGGAGAGACCGTGGGAGGACAACCACTCCCTGGCTTTGCCGTGGCTCGTCTACCGTGGAACGAGGACAAAAGAGAAAACGAACTAGAATACCTTACAAACGAGAATCGCGGAAGGGATAGATAGCCGGGACCGACGCGTATAAGTGAGCCAGCCGAGGAGAGCAAAATGAAGGAGAAAGATCATCGCCTTCGTTCCTTTCCTGTCTACCCACCTATCCCTCTTACCCCGACCCCCTTTTTTCTTTTTCTGCCGTGAATTGCGCGTAAAGATTGCCCGTACGATTGAACCAACTGACTCGGACCAGGTTGCACGGCTCCCTGGAATCCCTGCGCCCACTAAAGACCTCCTGCTCTTAATGGACTGCAAATAACGATCTCCAGTATTTCTGACCCGAGTCATACCTGACCTTCGGACTTATACGAAACTACTATGCCGATCGATCACTAGGAAAATTATCTCTATTGAAATATCATTCATTTCGTAATAGTTGATCAATTTCATAGTTCACGATTATTTCGTGATGATATGAAATCCAAATGTCGATAGCTTCGTTGGTTACTCCCTTGAAGCGTAGTATCAGCAAATATCATCAAATACATAAAAGAATATTGGGCAATCAGCAATGAGTCAGTTTGGGAACCTATGACGCATTTAGACAGATCGAATGCTCACTTCCTACTTCGGAAAAATTCGAGCGTAGCCGAGCATTCTTATATTTTAAGGTGCCTGCTCGGATCTGCCCAATTTGAACGAATAGCTTTAACAGTCCTAATAAGGACGCTAATAGAACGGTTGCTGAATCACGATCCAATTAGCCATACCGAATATTCGAATCTTCCATCCAAACAAAGATGTGCTCGTTTGATGAAACACCTTTGTTCAATTTCCACGAAACGAGCGCGAACGAATGCTCTTGCTCTACGTTTCCGCTCATCGAATCCAAATGCATCTAATTGGTAAAACTTCGCAGATAAAGTAACCATTCTGTACAACTCGTTTATAGTCGTTTCCACAACAAAGTGGAAGTCGACGAGATAAAATGGCACACGATGTGGATAATTTTAGAGGTATGGAATGTTCGGTGCGAGCGTCTGTGTTCATCTATAGCCAGTAACCGTGTCGGCATCTATCGGAAGTCGGTGAAACCTTCCGCATACGATACGAAAACGAACGGTTGACCAGCCGAAGAAGAATGGAAATCGAATCGAAATTATTTTCGAGCTTGGCAATTACGCCTACTAGCGGTTGATTTACGAGATCGTGGCCACCGCTCGATTTTAATAGCAGCGCACGCACCGAAAGTCATTCTGTTCATTGCGTGACGCGTTTTAAATTAACGATTCACGTCGCGCGATTTATATAAAATATGTAGAAATCGAGATCGATATTCCGTGGAAACGGGTTTCGTTAATACCGCGCCACAGTCATTTGTATTCGACACCGTTCAAATGAAAACGCAAAGAATTCAATTCTGGATCGTAACGTGTCCTTGTTATGCGAGCCGGCAAATCATAAATGTCGGAAGAATATGTACTTGATAATTTTTAATTGCCAATAACAACGACGTATATATCTTTATTTATTGATCATTAATGACCGGTCGCTTGTAACATTGTATCGATCGCGCGACAAGCGAAATTATGCGACAACGACTTTACGAGTACAAAAATAGGGTGTAACACGATAACTCGATTTAATTAATAATTTCTCTACAGTTGATGAATGTGAATGAACTAATAATTAGCTTCACATTTATCACATAGCGTAAAAATTATTATAAAAGCTACCTGTAAGAGCAATCGGTTGAAAAATAAAGACGACGCGATTATTTTAGGAAAGAATGTAAAAATAAATTAATGTTTTATTCTGTCGATTGTTAATTTCCGAATTCCTAAGGGAACATTATTTCTTTGTTATCCAAAATTGCAAACAAGAGTCAATTAGAACTGAAAAATTTTTCTGTGAAATGTAAATGATCCACAATGACAGTAAACACGTATTTCATTATAACTTGCAAATTTTTTGATCATAATCGTGATTTATAGTTTCGGACATCCTATATGCGAAGGTGATCGCGGTACTTGGTGACTGGTTCGATTTTAGCAAAAAAGGGAAGCGTGCAATTAGCGTGAACGGTAGCCGCTGAGTGTTTTTCGATGCGCGTCACGTAGCTTATTAGCAAGATATTTACGAGCTGAATTTTTATTGCCGTCAAGAAGGATGACTCGAAATTGTTATTATATCGAGAACAGCGGATACGCGTTGTAGAAGGAAAAAATGAAAAGGGAAGATTGACATGACGAGCGTTGTGCACGAAGGAAAGATAAAAGGAGGGGAGACGGTAACGAGGCGCCACAAATGGCGATAGATTGAATTAAGATTGCGCGACAGCCTCTTGCAAGATGAGCCCAATTATGAATTAATTACCGTACACATTAACTCTATACTTCTTAATATCCGATTATGTATTAACATCGTAGCCGCGAAACTTTTTCACGCAGCCATTTTGTTTACGGTCTACGGCTTCGTTATTATAACAAATTAATTTAATAGGATCTTTATAGTATAATTTTTGCCAGCCAATTTTCACCTTTGCCGTAATTACCGTAAAGCCTTGTAATTAAATAAGAAACGGGACTGCGCTACTCTTTTCTTTTTTACTTTTGAACCCAAGTTTATTCCTGGCGTAAACGGGAATATGGTGAAGGTTGTCGCGTCGACCGAGATACATTTACAAAATTTTACATGTTTCTCTCTTCCTCTCGTTCGTGTTTAATGGCACGTTCATATTAAAATTTGTTTAGACGACAAACTTTCAGGGTGTTTCACTGTGCACTGTTTTCGCATTACAACCTCGTTTCCTTCCCCCTTTTTGTTTCTATCATTATTATCCAACGCCACGCTCTTGAAAGGCTTTTTGTTGTTGTTTGCAACTGTTAGTAACTATCGCGTAATTAGTTGTAAGTTGGACGGTCAGTTGTAATTATTTGTTAGTTAGAAACTGTGGTAGCGAAAAATTTTCACGAGTTACATGCGTGCTAATGTCTTATAATGTAACTTAACACGCAATTTTATTCTTCCTAAAAAAGATAGAAATACAAGTTATAATCACTTTTTAATAATTGAGCACTTTAGTACCGAGCAGCTGTATATCGTTTTTAACAACGCTTGCAAAATTCATTCATTCTTTTATTTCGTGATACGTTCCATTTCGAATTGCGTAAATATTCTGTTTTTAAATTCCTCACTTATGTACAAGTGCTAACAACGATATATCGTTTGGTGCTAAAAGAATGAAATGTTTGTAAACTAAGCATTATTTGCTTTTGAAAACTTCCTAACAAAATTTGCTATAATTATATCTTCACAACTCGCAACAGTCTCCTTTCTTAACCATTTTCTCTACAGAATCCCAACATACTCAGCACCATGCACGATACATACACACGAATATTGCATCACGAATTGCCTAATTATTTCGCCAAACGAAATAAGAAACATATCAAAACTGTCTCATCCAAAAAGAGCCAAGGTGTCCAGCGCAGAATTACACGAACAAGAAACTGAAGATAAGAAGTAACCAGACATGCAGTGAATGTAACGTTACACCTACGTTCACGTAGAACCTTGTAACACCCACGTAATAGTACGTTATTCCAGAAGCATGCTCCCATTAAACGGACCGTGTGTATGCCGAGTCTTGTTGCGGCTGATCTAGAACGACCATTTCGCAGGGACCGTCTTATTGCGAGACAGCGAAGTAATTATAAGGCAACCACTATAATTGGCAGATATTCTCTTCCACGCGTTGCTGGTGTATGCTGAAAGGAACGAACGCGGGAGAACATCGCAAAATGGTCGCGCATCGAGCTGGTAAAACATGCATGGGAATACGATGAACTGGAAAACGTTTTAGGGTTTCTCTTTAAACGTTTCCTCGCTTTATGGCAGGGTTCTACAGCAGGTTCTTGAATAAGATTTTCATGTATTCATCCGTAATTTTTTGTACAATGACATGTAACGATAGAAAAAATAAATCATGGAGCCTCCTCTTTCATAGCTGCCATTTTTCTCAAGTCCCGTTCATCAACTTGTAAACGTCATTCTACCACTTGCTCTGCCAATGTAACCTAGGTTGTAGAATGGGTTACCATAAGTATAATTTTGCACATCCTTATAACTCTATCGGAACTTTGAACACGACGCAAAGTATAGTGAATCAAGTTCGAAGTTCATCCCACTCAACGGCTTATTTTATCAGAAAAAAAGGAGAATTAATCGGAACGATTGTACGTATCGGTAAAGTGGTAAGGTAATTTCGAGGTGGTTATAGCTGTTCGTCCGCCCATGTTCTTTTGTCCAAGAACAGCACAATACAAGAGCGAATCGACTGATAAGAAGGGCAGACATATTAGTCTTGCTACGGCAAACTCGTAAGGTGTAGAACGTTCTTTCTTATGCAAACCACTCTCTCTCCATCGTGGCGACGGCGTAAAAAACTATCAACGACGACCCGTTATCGAGAAGTTCTCTTTATACGTACACCTAAAACACCGTATACTCTTTTCAACGTATATATACGTACGTAGGTTCTTGCCAGGCCCGAGTAGAGGTGGTACAGGGGGCGCTAATGTCCGCCGTTACTCACGATTCTCATTTGCAAGATTGCCTATACATCTCGTGGCATCCTACCATGACCGTCCCTCGATACAGGTTCATCGCTGTGTTGGTACATGTAACGGGTGTATCGAACGTTCAGGTTCCACGAACATTTAATCCCTCCAAAATTCACTCCTACGCCATTCAACCCTAATATGCAAATCTTTATTTTTATATGGCACGGCAAAAAGAAAACTTTTGTTCAAGCTTCCACAAAGTACTAATAGTCCTACAGTTATAATCGATATTGAGGCCCTGGAGATTTGAGCATTCACTTCTTTTCTGCAATATAGATGTATTAGAGCCATTAGAATGTATGGACAAAACAAAGTAGTGTGACAGGAAAACAATCTTATCAAAATTCCTGATACGACTTTTCCCCTGTCCTTTAAAGTCGAACCGAATGGTAGTTTTATTACCGCAGGACACTAAACGGTTGACCTTGTCTATTCGCACCTTTTTCCGACTTTCTGGGTGTCCGTCGACCAAGGGGCTATCGTAAAAACGTCGAAGTGTAAGTCAATGCCGGGCCGCTTAAATTGCTGTAAAAAAAACGGAGCTTCGTGGATTCTGACACGAAGGCTGAAGATTACAAACGGTTGCGACAATACGGACGGAAATTGCCGTTACGTGGGTAGCGTAGCCCTTTTGTTCGATGTTTTAACCTTGCTGCTTGCGAACAATGACACGGTGACCCTTTCGGTTTAACTCTGCCCCGAGATCTACCTCTTGGACGACGGATTTTTTTTCCCGACCTTGAGAGATTTTTAGGGGAAACACGAAACACTGATTTACAACTCTTCCGCCACCCTGCTCTTGACTTATGGGTCACGAGACCTTGAACGCACTTCCTGACTATTTTTCTTCGGAGACTTTTTTAGAAGCTCGAAACATATTCGTTCGAAGCAACTTATAATTATAACCTTACGTTTTATTTTTAATATTAGTAAATTTTTTAATTTGAAAAGGTCAAATAATCGCTTTGAACACACTCCAATCGTTTTACACTCCAGACATTTTGCGTTCGTTAGCGAAGGGTTGCCGGAAATTAGGCAATGAGTTTCAGAACTCCGCTATCAGATGAGAAGTTCGGGTATTAAAGGAAAAGTCGAAGAATACACTCGGTCTTTATCATCACTGGAACGTGTTTTATATTTTGCATAAAACGTTTCAAGTTTTTTCGAGCGGCGATAAAGTAGTCCGGCGTTATTATACGTAAGGACGTTAACATCGCGTGAGATAATGCGGACCGTTCTTGATAAGAATTTATTTCACCGACACGATAACGCGAGAATGTCAACCGGTTATCCGCGATTCGCGCTACTAATGAATTTCCAGCGTAAATCACATCCACGGACGATTAATACGTTCCCTCGTATTTCACGCGATAATTCGTTCGATTTATTTCCGGATGCTAAAAAGCAGATGATACTCGACGATCGCCAGAAGACGTCTCGGTTGCGAAACTACGCGTTATCGGACATCGTTCGACTGAATTATGTCAGGCTGACTTCATCCTTCGTGATAATACGTTGCATGAATTATCTCGTTTTGAATTGTTCAAAAATCTCCTACGATTGTACGGCGCCAGCTCATACTCGTATCTTTGACACATTAATCACCCCTCTATCGACAACGTCGATTCTCGTGTAGAACCTGGCAAATGATTAACGATCTACGCTTTGACACAGAAGTAAAGTAGCAGATTGATTATGCAGATTCCGGAAAAGTATGATATTGAAGGATTTGCAGGTACCGTTTTAATCAAATGCTTTCGAGCTGGTTTTGGAGGAAGTTCAGAAACAAAAACCAAGGATACAAAGCAACACGTAGACACTTACAATGATCATCGACGTCATAAAAAAGTTCGTAAATAAAAAGAAGAATAAAAAGAGACAAAGACGTGTCCGTCCACATCCATTAAACAGATCACCCTCTCGCATCGGTCGCAATGAAACAAGTACTCGTAGCGTTGGTACGAGTGGTCTGCATTATTTATGAATCACGTAGCTAAGTAGGAACCGAGATTTTAGCTGTGCCAACACAGAAGAGCGTTTATCGCCTCGGATGGGATAGACCTTTTCCACGGTGGCACGCGGCTACCGGCAGATCTTCCAGCCAGCAAACCCCCAAGACTTTAGCCACAGGTTAAAACACCATATCGCACGCCATACACACACGAAAGTTTGCTACATGCACGTATCTCGGTTTAAACACGCTCGTGGAACGTGTACAAACTTCTACACAGACACGTGCCGACTATACTTCGGTGCGGCTGCATTGCCCATTGGTTGCTGCGGCTATGGCCTATTTCGCCTCGAGAGTACGAGCCATTCAACGTGAAAGGATCGTCCGTTTCGACCTACCTCTTCCTGCTCGGATCTAAGCATTCTTTTGCACTTTCCACCAACGGCAAACTTTTGGATCGCTTGTAAAACGTAGCAACCCTTTCGAAGATTGTTTTTGATACCCGTTCCACGGTTTAACCGTTCGCTAACTAATTCTATATCGCCTCTTTCTGTTCGATCGAACTCGAATTTAAAGCTCTGTAAACGTTTGCGTACATTCAGACAGAGATTTTGTAACGTCGGTGGCGAATTGCTCCTGAGGACGTTTTGAATAGCTGTTTCTTCAACGATAGTCGCTAACGACGCTGTTACTTTCAATTCGAAGTTACGCTCGTTCAAGTATTTATACAAATTTGTTAAACCCTCAATTTCTTACCACGGAGGATTTTTGTTGATTTATTTATTCCATACAGGATTTCTCAACACCGTTAAATTCATTTTGACATTAAATTAATACGACACCGTTATTATTCCTACAATGGACTTCTCGTTGAAACATTCGCACTTTTATAATTCAATATATAAGTTTAAAACGGTATATAATTATAGCGGTATCGTTAAAGTTGTCGTACGCTTCTTCCCCGTGATCCAATTAAAAAGAATCCGCGGAACTCGTCCAAATAATTGTATAATCGTATTTTGCAATAATGCCAGGCTAAGTGTCGCGAAGCAGGTCTTATCTAAATTAAAGTGTCGTCGTTAATTACGGCAACATGACGTCGCAGATGCGTGTCCGAGCGAGACGGAAGCCCTTAGCGGCGTATCTCGGGACGGGACAAGAAAGCGACAATTTTGAGACTTCGTAAACCGCACGGAGACGATTTGATCTAGAAAGATCGTACCTGCCAGCCGATATATCATCGTTGATTACAGAAATTTTTCAATTAAACGCTAATTGCGAGGACCGAGGACCGGTCAACGAAGATCGTATCGCCTTCGAAAATTTGCATCGAGCCAGAGCTGCGAGAAAATTATTCCCCATTAGCTGGAGTACGCTTCGTGTCACAATTGATTACATACCGGGGTAAAAAGATTACGCGCGTAACAAGCCGCCATTAATGAGACCCGAAACCTCCTTGTCTAAAATCGCGAACGTTAATTAAACGAATTGCTGACATTTCTTGAGTATCGCCAACAAAAAAATTCTCTAGAATTTTCATTGAATTAACCAATAATTTCTCTACAATATTTCTTATGTTTTCTAGAGTCCTTGTAACCTCTTTCTATAATTTCCTAAGAATCTCCATAAGGTCTCGGTTTACATTCCCCAGGATCTTTGTACCTAGAATATGATCTAGTGTCTCCATATAATCAATCTATGAAGCCTAAGGATTTCTCTAGACGTCCCATAAAAATTCTTGAAAATCGCAAAACCTCGGAAATGAAGGGATGCTGGTTCGCCGTGTCTAATCGTGGCTCGACACGTTCGGCATTCAAGCATAGTCGCCGAATCGAAGCTATCGATGGCACACATAGTTGTCCAGGCTAGTCTCGAACGCGACACGGATCCTACGTGCGAGCAATCGATTCCGCGTGTAATAACGGGTGACGCGGTTGTAACGAGGTGCGTACGCGTTACAACGGATGGGCATTGTTTTCGGTCTGGTCAAAACGTAGGTCCACGGTAGTTGACCGCCTCTTGTATACACGCACGGCTAGCCACAGTTTATGCGAAACATTATTCCGGCATTACGGTGCCCGGGGGTAACTGGTCGTCTCCCCCCGACCCCCTCGAAAATCCGCCATCCTGCGAACGGGAAAACCTAACCGACCGCTGCACGACTGCTTGTTTACCAGTCGGACCAGTTAGAAAATGATTAATCACCTGCCCCCTTTGGTCCCCGGCCGCTCTACCGGTTAATTAATCAGATACCCACGAAATTAGCGGTGGTACGCTTCGATCAACCGCACACGCTACGATCGAACCAACAAGCCTGCGTGTTGTTACTGTATTTCGCCGAAATACCGCCTCGATTTATGACCCTTCCTGTCTCTACGCTGGCTCGTTTCCATTTCCCGTCGCTGCGCGCTGCTTTATTCACATTTTATTCGGGAAAATGTTCGGCTAGGCTAGATGGTCTTTTAAGATACATTGCTCGATGCCCGATTTATTCGAACGCGATCGCTTTTGCCCGAAGATGAACTTTTCCCGCGATAACACCGACCCGTTCTTCGTGCGCCTGTGTACGCTGCCTTTTTTGCTTTTTATTTATTTTTTTGTATCAGATCCGCGGCGATATTTTTGCCGGATACGACACAAATATTTATAAGCGATATAAATAATCTTGACCGTTTATCACGAGCCACGGTATCGATAAAACTGCGCTGGTCGAAATTGCACTCGATACGGATTGCCCTGGCACTCGATTATGAATAAATATTTAAAATGGAGGACGTTTAAAATGGATGGGCTTTTTTCAACGAGCGTACTCTTATGTGGGCTGCCCGGGGTTTTTGTGACCGAACGGTGATACTATATTCTATGGGTATAAATAAGAGAAGAATGTTATACGAACACGGATTATTTAAAGCGCCGTTAATAAATTATAACGGAAATATAAAGTAGCAACGAAACGACGAGATTGCAGTTATTACGCTGCTACCACAGAAACAGATTAACGAGATTAATGAAGTTAACGCGTACGTGTGTTATATTCAATGTAGCTTCCAGGACACCATAGCTTTCGTGATATTTTTTGTTTTTTCGACGCACTCGTAGGCGGTCGCGTAATCTTTGAAAGGTTGTCTTATCTACTATGACTCTATTAGAGAAACGGTTCACAGATAAACGTATCGTTTCGACTAAATTACTCGAGACGAGTTCGTTCATCAACTTCTCGGGTGTTTCCTAGTTTCGATATTTATTCGTAGCTGCTCCTAACTACCAATTAGTGCATTATTAAGTATCCGGTCAAGGAAACACGCGTGACCGCAACAAAAACGTTCCTATCTAGAGGTCCATATACCTCTCTCTCGCGATCAAAATTCAGTACGCTCCCCTGTAACTCTCCAACAATTTACTGGCGTTCCACATCCCTCTGCCTCCTAGTAAATTCTCCCGTAGAGAAAAAGAGAAGAATCGCCGTCAGAACACCCGGTACACGGAAGATAGTTGGTGTATAGTTTTAGTTGTAGTTTCAGAAAGGATGGATACGGTCGTGGAGCGAGAAGTTGGCGCGATTCAAAGTCCCCGGGCGACAGAGTGTTGGTACGATGTTCGAGCGTGTGTGTATGCGCGTATGGCATTTGGAAACGTAGAACAGGGAGAGAAGAACAGGGGAAGATCGCGAGTAGGATCGAGAAAGAGAGTAGTCCGCGAGGGCAAATGGGTTGGGGTAACGCTCGCGCGATACGCCAGAATCCCAAGAAATGGCGAAAAAATTTAACCTGTCTTTCCCATTTAAAATAATCACTTTTATTAGTTCGATGGTCTGGATTTTGATGTTTCATCTGTTGCACCATTATAGTTCTCAGATTATCACTTTGTCAATCAATTTTCTAGTCTCGAAATTTGAAATTTTTACCTTTTTGGAATTTTTAAATTACTGTATACCTAGTTGCTGAATTTCGACGTCCGAAGATCTAATATATTTAAAATCTTAATTAATATTAATTATAGAGATATCTACAAATGTAAGAATTGGAAAAATTGAAAATTTAAAAACATAGAAATGTAAAATTAAGTTTATGTATGTCCTTATGCAAAGGAAGTCTACATTCCAACCGAGTATATTCTTTTATTAGAAACCTACATAACACTTGATAATGTTCCAGATATATTTAATTATATTACGGATATTATCCGTCCATTGAAATGAATACTATCACAAAAAGAAAAAAATATTAAGATTAGGAATTTAGTTGGCAATTGAATAGAAAAAGAGGTCGAAAGAAAACATAATTCCATAACATTGAAATTTTTACTGGTTTTCCGTATTCCTTGGGATTCTGGCAAAGTGTGCGTTGCCGGGGACGTGGAAGGAAGGAAGATCAGTGCAGGGGGTATGGGAGGTGATGGCGGTGGTGGTGGTGGTCGACGGCAGTAGCGACGGCAGTTGAGGCGCATGAGCACCACTTTTATTGATTCCGTAACTGCCGCCATGACTGCCGTGGCGCTTCGTAGGTGGTAGGGGGTTGCCAGGGAATGGGTTGAGGGTAGTTGGTGCCGGTAGCGGAAAGCGAAGCCGGGCCGAACCGGGCTGGAAGAGGTGTGCAGAGGGGTGGAAGAGGGTGAGCCTGATGGGGTGGAAACTTTGCGGAGATAAAAAGGAACGAGGGTTGGTGTTGCCTCCGGGATCGGTTGTAAGGAGAGAAAAGAAGAAGAAGGGGTTAGACAGGAGGGAAATATCAACGGTATCTTATTGCGTACAAACATACAGCCGAAGTGGGAATAAACTTAAGATTCCTGCTGATACTCTTATTGTAAATACACGCCAGGCGTACGACAGTGTACGTGATGCATAGCTGATAAGCATGAAATATTCAAATCGTCGACGGGCCGGTTCGTTTAAAACTCATACCGGATACGCGGCTCGCTTACGAAAACGCAAGAAATCGCCGTTTTGCGCGGAAAATTAAACCACCCCGTTGCGCGATATTTCTTTTTGCCAATGTAACTCGAAAGAATTATTGCAACGAAGGAATACCTACTAGTTCGCGTTCGTTTTATTGCTCTTTTATTAATAATAAAAGCATTTTTTACCATGCTTAATCTTGCTTGATTTATTCACGAGATAAATTAGGGTAGAACCGGTCTTCTCAGCAGAGGGGGTAAAACATAAATTGATTATATTAATTCGTTTAAACGTAGAATCGTTTGGCCTTTTAATTGGGGGATCTTTTAAACACAATTTTATTACTCACCGACCCACTCGATACTAACATAAATTTGGAAATAAATGCGAACTTGAAAATCTGATGATTTGTAAATTGAAATTTTGCAAACGATTTTAAAGAAGAAACGTAAAGGCCAATCTAATTATCGTGACAATATAAAAATCACGAACGTGCAGGAACTGTCGAGAAAGCATATTCGAAGCTCGGTATAGACAATATACCGGAATCCCCGTAGTCACCCTCTCTGGCCGTAGATATCTCGTAATAACGAGAGGGTGATATGTCCGCGTGAGTTGTCCAAGTCGTTTCGAGCCGATCGAGCGGTACAGTTCCGTGGTCCATGCATAGATTAAATTATTTGGAGAGGGACAGCGAAGGATTGTCAGGAGGATCGTTCGACGAACGGTGGAAAGGGAGTTGGCTTTGGACGAAGCGTGGGTGTAGGGCAGCGATTAGAAGGGGTAGGCAGCGATGCGTGGAGATAATTAAGCCGGCTGATCTATGGCCGTTTCACGAGTTCGCTCGTTATCTCCTCGGTACCTCGGTGTCCCCCTGGTATTTAGTTCAGTTTCGGATATACGCAGAATCCGGAGGCTAAAACCAATGGTACCTCGTCTCTCCGTCTCTCTCGCTCTCCGTGTCCGTTGCCGTGCCACCCCGGTGGTCCCGGAAAGTTCAGAGTCCAGAGGTCGGCGTTCAACGATCCACAGTTTTCCGTCTCCATCCCCGATCCCTTTCGCTCTGGCCCTCCATCCCTCTCTATCCCACCTCCTCGGCTTCCACCGCCTCTAGCCGTCTCCCCGATGGAAGCCCCGCTACCCCATTCTTCTGCTCTTGCTCCTACTGCTCCAACCCCTCCTTCCTTCCTTCCTTCTCCACCTCTTCTTCCATCTACTCCCTCTGCTCCCCCACCTCCCTCTTTCGACTGCTTTATTGTCTGGAGCCGCTCCATCGAGGGTGCATCCCATTCCCGGCTTTAATTGAGACATAAATAAGGTTTGTTTGGCTTTGCCATTCGACCAGCTAGCTATCCCTGGGAATTGGGATTGAGTCTCTGCCAATACAAACCCGTTCTGCATAATGGCGGCGTTAAATTCTGCCTTCCAGCTCCGACGGAAAAAAAAGGAGCTTTTCCGACCGGCGAGACAGGTAACCCGTCTATCTGCATTTATTGGACAGCTCGATTGGCTACGAATTTCATACGATCGAACTATCGCTATTTCCAGTGGTTTCCTTCCTCGTTTCCTCTTCGACCGTTTCTTTTTGCTTTTTTTCATCTTTTATACTTCACCGATACGGGGGAGGGTCCATTTAATTGGAACGTTCTCTACGCTCGATCTCCACTCCAACTCGACACGTTTAAGTAATTCACACCGAATAAAGGTCAATTTGCAACATATCGTGCCGTCAACGTGGTTTCCCCAACCACCTTCATTTTCCTGATACATATTATTCACCTTTTTTCAATCGAGGTGACAGCACCGAGACGACATGGAGACAATGTTACAGCATCACTGTATCCAGAAAAAAAGAATAACTCGTCGACATCAAAATGCAAATCGCACACAGACTTTCCTACGAAAAACAGCGATATAAGGGATTGAGATATTTGTGATAATTATAGCAGTCGAGATTTTGCATGCGAATCATGAAATCTATTCTTATGCGCTATTCTCCACGGAGAAGTACGAAACTATTCAGCGTTGAAACTTCCTCTAGGGATAATGGCGACATACTATACAGCAGGAAAATTATCTCGATGGAAAATGGCGATAGTACTGTGCTAGAGTTATTTTTCTTAGGAGAAAAGGCGATGGTGCTATACCGCGCAGAAATTTCCTACCAAAAATATTATTCAAGTACTATAAGATAATTTTTTCTAGTGAAAATGGTAAGGTGTATCAGATGTAGAGAAAATGTTAATGATACAATGCATCAGAAAAGTTACAAACACAAAATATTGTAGGAGCTAAGAAAATGTTCTCTATTCAAGATGGCGGCAAAGCAGCCAGCACAGCGACAGAACGTTTTCCCTATATGACCATTTTTCCTATAGGAGCCTATCACCTGACTCTATCCTATGCTGGGCTAAATAATTCTTAATTCTCGTGTGATAATAAACGCGCGAAAGTAAATAATAATGTCGGTAAATCGTGCATGGAGCCAGGTGTAAATTCGGAAATTCCGCCAAAGGGTCAAAAATCAATACGACGCAGAAACGGCGTAATAAATATCGTTTAATCGTCGTTGAATTTTACCGGTCGATAATTAAGCGCACCTTTTCCCCTCTGTCCGAGCGAAGCATGTAACGTAACACCAAGCAGAGATTCAAGGTACAGTTCGCAATTGCGAATCGCTTTTCGAGCGATCAGTTTATCCGGCGAGCAATTATTTCTATGGCGGGGTCCGATACGATCTTACAGGCTACAAGAAAGGAACCCCGCTGTTTCCCGTGATCACCGTTATAGCTTCCACTGAGATATCGACGCAAACAGGTAGAATTATTGCGCACGGTAACGAGTGGAAGGAAAAAGAGCCGGATAGAGGCAGGTCCTCGGTGTGTCTCTGGTAGGCGTAGAGGCGTAGGCGAGAGAAAACGTAGAGGCGGAGGTGAGAGGACCCCCAGAAAGAGAGACGAAGAAACAAACCGAGGAAACTAATGTGCCGGTGCGGTGGTACAGTAGAATCTCGTGCTAGTAAGATCGTAATTTTCGTTAGCCAGGTATCCGAAGAGACTTACGAGCAACCTTTGTATGCTGGCGGCGGGCGGCTTTACGGGATACAAGTTAATCCCACGTGTTGGCATATATACGAACACCCTCTGACCAAACGACGTGGTCCTCCGGTTGGTTGTGCTCGGTCTGGACCGGGATGGTGGTCTGGCATGGTTCCTCTTTGGCTTCGTGTTGACCGCTTGTTTTAACCTCGAGCTTTTTCGTTATATACTGCATAACTTTTCAAACGCGCCTGCATATACTCACGTTCGAGTACAACACATCTTTCCGATTTTCGGAGAACATAGACTCTAGGTATTCTGATTTTTGAAGAACACAGAGTTTGAAGACACGTTTGGAGGAAAGAAGAAAATGTTCGTCCTTCTTTGTTTCAAAATGGTGACAACATGTGGCTGATGTGGTACTGTCTCTATCCTACGCTTCTGCCCCTCGACTCTTTAATGGGCACTTCACATGCCCATCATTAGTCTAAACGCACCATAACGACACGAGTAATGGGGTCTCGCCGACAGAAACCTGTTATATCTAGCACGTATAATAAATATTTAATAGAATGTTTAACAAGTAACAAATAAGAAAAATCAGGACTATCTGTAAATAGCCAATAAAGAATATTAAACCCCGTTTGCGTACGATAAAATTTATCAGACAAGCTTTGCCCCCTCTAAAATAACCCGACTGCAGTTAACCACAGTAGATGTTGCCCGTGTAAGATCGATCAGTTTGAGAGGATGAATTTTCGCTAAAGCAGAATCAAAGCGATGTTCTGTCTCGGGCGACGGAACGGCGCCAATGACATTTACAACCGCGCGAAAGCGAGCAGACAAAAGGGAAATGGACGTTCGAGAGAGATACGTCAGTGAAATCGGGCAGCGGCCGAGGCAGTCGGCTTTGATGGGGTTCCATGGTCGCCATTTCGCTCGTTTCGCAGTAGCATAAATGAGAGGTGAGATTAAACCGGGGCTGACGTATGATACGCGTCTCCCTGCTCTGGCAACGCATCCACTGGCTGCTGCTATTCTTGTTCTCTTTTTTTTCCTTTTTGTTGCCTGCTTCTCGTTTTTTGAGCCCGCGATTTTTTCCTGTTACGCGCGCACACCCCTCACCGGTAATGGAAGAAACATAGAGGGATCACGGATTCCGAATGAACACGTTAAAACGCGGAAACAAAAAGCAACGGAGGGTAAGCCGGCCACGATGGAACGAGAAGAGCGGAGAAAATGGGGGAGCTAGGGACTCGCGGTGGATAAATAACGCGTTATAGGGGGTCGTGGAGAATAAACGCCGCGACAAAGGAGGTGGACGATCGCGTTCTTGCGATACCGTTTTGAATTTCACTTTCCTTTTTATATTTTTTACAAGCTTTCGTTCGCTTCGGTATTTATGGTATTTTCTGACTGAGCTATACACTGCAGATTTCAGCATATAAATGCATAAATGTCCACAGTCAATTAGACTAGTAGTAAATTACTAGAATGCTACACAATGTACACTCTGTTCATTAATGCATAGTTCAGAGACTGTTCAGTACTCCACAATCAACAGTCTGTTTCATATTACGTGAAGGGGAATAATTACAGATTTTTACACAAAACAAGATCCTAAGCTCATATATATTTCTAAAGTCAATTTTACTACGAGAATGTATAATACCAAAACATTAATTTCATTTATATGATTGTGAGATCATATTAATAAATTATGCTGGTCGATGAAAGAGACATCAGACTAAATTTAATATTTATTAATAACTTCCTAAGAAATAGCCAATGTTGCACACAAAAACTCACTTGAAAACTTAGTAAGTTGAATGATTATTGAACGATTATTATTGTCTACCATTTAATGATGACGATGTTCCATAATGGGATCATTTACCTTAATTTTATCAAAAGCGGATCTTAATGTTAACTAATGCATGCGTGTACGATGAAGATAACTGTGTTACCATATTCTATTGATGCGAATTTAGTATCCCGGTCGGTGATTATAGGTGTGAATACTCTATTTACTTTCATGTCCTCGATAAAACGTTCTAACGATACTAAACTCGGTATCTCGATTAATGGTAACAAACATACGTTTTTCGCAACTAATAGTCAGCCTACAACTACTCGGAGGATTAAAATTCGCATGTTTTAGCATTAGCGAGCGTCACACAAATTACTCGCCTTAATTACTGCGCGCTTAAAACGATCGATGGTTATGGTCAAAGTCACGAGCGTCTCGATTAAATACGAAGCAACTTCGGTCATCGAATAGGACCCTGTTCCCGATCGTTAAGAGTGCCTCGAGAAAATTCACCGGCGATAAACATCGAGAGTCCGCGCGCTTCGTCCGAAACAACCATCGAAGCCTAGAATAATTAATAACGTTTGGTGGCCAGCTACGAAACAGCCATTAAATCGTCCCGTGAACAACTTTATCACATTTTCGAGATCGAGCGAATAAGGAAAAGCTATCCGAGAGGAAGATACACGTCGTTGGACGTGAGTTATTGACCGATATATGCGCCTCCAACCATGCACGGGATTCTAATCTCGCTTACCCGCCTCCAACCACCCTGTTCCACCTTCTTCTTCGAGCTGGATAACGCGTTTCTCTCTCTCCTTCTCTCTCTTCGACTCGCCGTTGTCTCTGTCCGTGTTGGCTCGCGCCCCCGCGGGGAGCATCTTCCGCTAATGAAACGTTGCTGAGCTACCGCCGCCTCGTGCCGCCAGCTTTTACCGTACAACTTGCCCGAAATCACCCCTCGCGACTTACTAATGCCCGAGGCCCTTCGAATCCGCCAATGATACCAACTTCTGAATCTCTTCTGTTGCTTCGATTCGAGCCGCGATGCTTTTATTCCTTCGACGATAAATGAATCAGCCTTGCCCGTCCTTCGTTTCAACGCGAGAATTCAATTAAGAGGATTCACTCTGGCCCTGCCTTCTTCTCCCCCTTGTCTTGGATTAATTTTGATCGAAGCACGCTTTCGCGCAAAATTATTCGTGTCCTCTTACCCTTCGCCGGGGATAATCCCGAAAATACTGTTCCGAGGAGATTTCGTGGCTGCGTTACGTTCTGGAAATTCGCGGGCAGATTCGTCAGAATCGTTGCGGTGAACTCTTGTGCAAATTAAGTTAGGTTAGAATTTTACACTTCCATAAAAAACTGTATCATCGAAACGAGTTAGATTTCTTATGATTCGAAACCGTAGAATACTGATACGCGATAACCTAATATATTTTGACCGTATACCGACTGTACCACAGTAAAGATATGCATCATAAAAAAATGATATGCGTCATCATAAAAATTTGCAATTTTCTCTGCAGCCAAAATCACGAATGTTAAGTTACTAGTGTAGACTGCAGGAATACTTTTGGAAGTCGCTGTAGAAAGGAGAAGAGGAGAGAAAAGAAACGGGAAGAAAAAGAAAGTAAGATGGAAGCGGATGTATGTCGGGCACGTAGCCACGGGGATTGCCTCGATGTGCCATAGAGGCAATCATGCCGGCAATGCAGAGGCCCATCTTACCACGTTACCGCCCTGCATATACCTAACCCCCGGCTATTCCGTATATATTTACTGTCTCCGTACTTCCACAAACCGTCTTCTCTCCCTCGCTCCCTCGTTCTTCTCCATGCTTTCTCTTTCTCTGTTTCTTTTGCTCGTCGCTTCCCGCTCGGCACGTACTTCAACGAAATTCGCGAGACGCGGAAATCCGAACGCGAAAATACGGAAGCTGTCCTCGCATTCTAATAACGCCCTCTTGGATTTAACGGAACACGCTTCTTGCATAATTTAATTGCGTCGTTATAATACTAGACTTTCGAATTTCTCTGCAACTATTTATTTATTCGTTCATATATCAATATAAAATAATCCTTTCATGCTCGATGGTAAATAATTTCTGATTGTAGATGTGGATATTGTTTAAAATTATTTGACGAGTTATTAAAGAAATTGATAGAAGTCACAATGGTTCTGCTATTTCAGATTCGAGGACTTCGATAACACAGATAAAAATTTAAAGAATAACTTCGAGAATTTTGAAAACTCAAGAATCGAAGAATTTAAAAATTTGAAATTGGAAAAAAGATTAGAAAATTGGAACATTTAGAAAAAGTGAAAGATAAAATTTTGGAAATCGAAAAATCTACTTTCTTTACGAGTGCTTATACAAAGGAAGCCTACGTTGCAGCGGAGCGTACGAGAAGAGAGAAGAAAGGACGTGGAGGTTCCGTATCGCATCAGCATTCAAAGTACTCGGTCGGAAGGAGGGCGCCGTTCTCCGGGACAGAAGAGGAACAAAAACCCCCCGAGAGAGGAGGATGTTGCATTAATATTTATACGGGAAAAGAGGGGCTGCCGTGGAGGCTCGAAGGGATGGGGGGCTACCGGGAGGAACGAAATGAAATGCAAATGCTCTAACGAGCCACTGAGGGACTGCTGTAGCACATCCTAGTCTCGGTCACGAATGTACCTCCCTCTCATCAACGCTTCGCGTTATAATGCGGCCGATCCTTTTGCTGGTCCACGTGGACGTTGTCTCGTAATCGTGTTTACGCATAACCTCTTAGACTCCGTTAAAATTACAGGACAAGTAATTGTAGCCATTAACTAATTGTGAGCAGTAATTTTATCTTGAGGCGAATCTTGTGTATCGGTTCTTGCTAGACAATGCATAGTAACGATTTTCGATTTTCAATTACTTTGTCCGGAAAATATTCCAAGAGACAACGGATACAACCGAAAGAATCATACGTAACACCGTAGAAAGGGTTTCCCGATTCGCACATAGGTTTGGGAGGGTTGGCGGTGATCCAAATTGAAAAATACATTCACGATGTTTTCTTTGCCCTTCTGGAGGCAGGCGGCGTTCGGCCAGAATCTCCGTAGGGGTAGCCGAGGGTGAAGGGAACCGAATGATATAATGGATCGTGGAAAATACGGGTTGAAAGTTAGGGGTTCAAGGGGCTCTCCGGTATATAGGCGGCATCGCAACGAAACGGTGGGGGTGGATTTATAATGAAAGCCGTAGGAGTTGGAGGTGGATTTGTGAGGGTACTACAGCCCTCCCGGCCTAGCCAGTCAGCCGAAGAGGAAGCCAGCCATCCAAAGAGCCGGTGATCCACGGCGAGCCAGCCAAGCCAGCCAGCAAACCGACAGGCCACTGGGAAAGTAGGTAGGGTTAGCAACGTTCAACAAGGAATCCAATCGCCACGTGATCTGTATAATAGCCGTGCTAAACCTTCCTACCCTTCCGAGCCTTCTCCCACGGGTGGAATTGCAAATAACAAACGTCGGCCTATCGCGTCCGTTGCCACTTTCCGTCTCGATGCCAGCTCGTTGCTAACCCGTACGCGGCCAAACAAAGCCCTTCGCGAGACCGTGTACTCCGACGACGGCCAATCAGGGTATCCGCGTGAAACGAACCCGTAAATCCGTATAAGTTACCCGTTGCACCTGTAACCACGAGATGGCTACGGCTTAATTAACTTACGACGTGAACCACCAGACCGGAGATGGGGTTTAATGAGGTTTCACGGGACCCGTATAAGCACGCACGCGAAATTTGCAATGAGAAATTCTTTCAGACAATCAACTTGGTAGGGATATTGGTTACTTGCAAATTAGTTGTACTGTCCATCGCAAATTTTTTCATATTTTTTATTTCTTCTTTTACTGTACGTTCAATAATACTCGAACACGAATTGTCCTAGAAATTTCTCACGAGGTAATATTCCCTCAGTGAAATTCATGATCTTCGACCTAATTAGTTTTGGTCAAAGCTGGGTCAGGAAAGAGTGACCTAAAAATTCGATCATTCTGTGTCTATTAAATTGAAAATTTTGTTTCATCACGCTTATATCGAGAATTGGTGAAGATTTTCCATTTGTCTCGACAATTGAGTTTCGATATATTAGTAGTTAAGGTACTACTTTTAATCAAACTATTTAACATTGGAGAAAAAGTTACTTAATAAAAACACCGCTCAACGACTCCATATTCAATGAAAAACGATCTGGAAGTTCCTTCGAGGTCACTTCCCAGCAAATTCCGTAGAACCCAAAATCATCTAATCTCTCCGTTTGTACTCGCGCAGAGAGTGCTCTAAACGCTCTCTCGCAGATTGTTCGATGAATCAATGGAAGCCCACGGTAACGTTCACCAGGATTGGATTACTTTGCTGCAATACATATTCCTCGCTGGCTTCGAAGTCGGGCCAAGTGTACCCGCGAGCGGGTTGCAGCGGGAAGAGGAAAACTTCGCAACTCCTCCGCTTTCCAATTTGGTAGTTTGCCAGATTGGAAAGGCCGCGTACAACGAATGAAAATGCAACCGGGATCGTACCATGGCCGTATTAATATCTCCTCTCGCGCCGGATGATTTACCGTCTTTTATAAGGTGTCCTGACAGCCGCTCTTATAAACAGAGGCGAAAACATTCGCCATCGGGCCGAGTTCAGATTCGAAAACCGTACGGAGCGCCGGATGCGCGTAACGACGTCTTACCTACTACATCCGACATCACCCTGCTCCTAACCTTCCGCTCTTATTTTTCTACCACCCACCACCCCACGATTCCTCGAGTCCACCCTGAGCATCGAACACGTGTTCCACCCCCGCCGATTTACCCTTAACCGTCTCATCCGTAAACGCTGAATGTGGTCCCAGATGCTGTTACGCAGCCGTCGCTCCGACTCCTCTTATTTTCGAAACAGCGAATGCTAACTTAAGTGCGAAGGGTATCGAGAACTTCGAGGGTATCTTCTAATACCAACGATCTTTATGATATTTCTTAGGACATTAATATGGCGTTCGTATATTAATATGGTTCCCTGCAGGTTACGCATGAAACGTGATGGTTGGATTATGTGGGGCTGCATGGGAATGTACACCTGATCGGTTATGGCGTGAAAGGATCACATATTTGTATACTGGTACCACTGGTACACGTTTTAATATGACTGTACATATACCGTGTAATGTACTGTACACATACCGTGTATAAAAATTATATACAGTATAATTATATACAGTATAATTTTTATACAGGGACTTAATTTTAAATGTAATATCACCATTTTTGCTTGTATCACAATTTTCATCTTGTGCAACTAGATATACGTATACATCCTATATGTCCAGATGTTCGAATACATGTAACTATCAATATAAAACTAAATTCGAATAGCTTTCTCGAACCACAACCTTGTAGGTGAACGTTCTTTCAGGATCAACTACAAATTCAACATCAGAAAGATCAGTCGAAACCATCCGTGAATGTGAACGTTAAATTTACGCGCAATAGCTATATACTAGCTACGAAACCGGCCATAATAGAACAGGATACGAACAAAAGAGGCTTGAAATTAACGAACAAACAATGCTTAAGCGATAAAATCTGAAACAAACGATGCGGTGATGATCAACGAGAGAACTGTTAATTGTTCTGAACCGAGAGATATGGCATTTGGTGCACGGTGGACGAGTGGTATTATCGAGGGATGGCCAAAAGCCCGATGGCGAGACTTTCTATGTTTGTCGTGTAACGTTAGCTCCCGTGTCGGATGGCCAGAGGCGCATAGATGTCGGTTAAATGGCACCACTAAAACCGAATGGGTCATTTGATTCGGAAACGATATCTCCCTTATGAGGGATCTACGTGTACCTATCCTGAGGCAACACGGGACCGTGCGATATTGTGAAAATATGCATATGGTGGCTACGTGGATTTGTAGCGCACGATCGCTTCGATCCGTTTAACTGATCGGTCTGTTCGAGGATTCATCCTCCTCTGCTTCGGTAATACCCTGCTTTCTCATTTTCGATTGGGCTTCACACAGAAATTTTGCTAAATTAAAGCTTACTAGTGCTCAAGGTAGTAATTGAAAATTGATGGCTTATTCTGTTTGAATAAGAGTTGTGGGCTAGGTTCACAGAAATATGCAATTACTTTCAGATTAAAAATAAAGTATATCGATAAGTATACAAGGAATGAAACATGAAATAAGTATATTAAAAATATAAGAAATATTTGATCTGCGAATGCATTACACCTTTCGAAATGATTTAAAATTTCTAACAAACTTCATACAGAATATAAAACATCCAATTGCATTATCTGTTATCCAGTTTACAATAATTTCGTTCAAAGCAACTAGCAATTTCGTTAATCGTAATTGGTCCCGTGGTTTTGAAAACGTTTCAAAGTAGCGACATAGAATAGGAAACGGAAATGGCGTCGGGTTGTTTAGGCGACGTAATTTCAAGTAAAGTCCGCCCCAATCTCGTTCGGGGGTAATCAGATTCAAATTTGTTACGGTTAAGTGTCCTAATCTAGATCGAGCTAGCCGATAGGTGGCCGAGCTTACGTTCGTAGGCCGTACGTTGGCGCGAGAAATGCTCTTCCAGTGGAGTAATGCGGTGTTTATCGGCCGTATCCCCATCCACCTCCTCTACTCGCCTCGATCCGCCCGCTTAGACCAAACACGCTGCTCGTGATCCTCTGCTTCGGCTATCATTGCCGCCTCTTGTAAACCCGCTTACATATCCACCCACAAATTTCATATTTCAACGAATCGTGCGATTTCCCATTGCATACAATCTCTTCGTTCACTGAATTCTTTTGAAGGTTCACAAACTTTGACGGTTCACAGATGAACTTCGTCAATATATTGAAAGAATTGCGATATTGTGTAGGTAAACAGAAAGCATCTTCCTCGATTTTCATGTAGTTTCACATAACTGGTGGTCGCACAACATTGATTAGTTTAGTTAAATTCTTAGTTGAGTTTATTTGGATAACAGAACTTTTACGTAATTCTTGTAACATTCGAGATACTTCAGTATGTCCACATAGAACAAATAAAATTCCATTAAATTTTAGTTCCTATAAATGTGATGGCTTCTGAACGCAGATGGTTTCGAGGAAGACACATATGGCCATAAAAGATGCCGCGGATCGAGCAGATCGCGTTGTCCAACCGATTAATTGGCTCCATTTTTCGGTCGACTAGAATGACCACTCGTAAAATCGACTCATTAGGATACGCCTCGAGTTCCGATCGAGTGAGCTCATTAAAATCCCACAGGCCAGATCCGGCACAGTTTCTGTAGGCCAGTAAAAGGAACGTAGCGGCTATTTGCAGAGTTAACCTTAATTTAACGAAAAAACACAGCTTTTAATTCCTCCTCGATCGGATTAACGTACCCTTCGATGCGTAACATGTTACGGATAATTTTACATCCCTAGTAAAATTAAATCGACCCGTTAGAAAGCATCGATCGAAAGGGAAAAGAGTCGGGCATCGCAATTAAGTTTAATTAATCTCACGGTATCTGATGCTTTATGGGTAACTCACGTGTTGCGAGGCAATGGCGTCGCGTGAAAGCACTCTGCCTCATTTTGACGAGCGTGCCGGTGGTTCTGGTAAATGAGACATAATCGCTCGCGTGGATAATACAGGTAAAAATCAAAAACCGTGACAAACGAAATAAGGATGTGCCACGCGGTGAAATCGACCATCTTACCCATCAAGTACCTACCGACGTTCATGTGCATAGCTAAACGACTTCCGTCTATCGTTCAGATTATTACGGCCTGAATCTCGCGACTGTTTTACGGAAGTAATTTTTTCTACCGGGGATCGAACGGGAGATTTGCAAATTTGGGTTTCACTCTGAAACTTGGATATCTCGGACTTTGGAGATTTAGGAGTTTGATGATTTGATGGTTTAAAGATGTGGACATTTGAGGATTCGGAGAGTTGAAAGTTTGCAGATTTGACAATTTTATGAGACTTCGTAAAGGTTGTCGAAAGGGGACTTTTTTGGTCCACTGTCTGAAAAATCTGCTAGAGCAGCCGATATCGTCGCGCGAAGGTATTTATAGGGCCAAAGCTAGCCATCAGCCTGTTATGCGCAAATACCTGAAGGGGTGAGACGGTAAGGGTGAATTCTCGTGATCTCTTCGAGTACGATTCCCTGGGCGCCCTTTCGGTCAGAGTTGGGTCTGGTCTGGAACGCGTAACACGCATTTTTATCAAACGTTACGAGCACTGAAACGAGCCGGATGAAAACCAATATCTTACTCCCGCATGGGAATTCGCTGCCGGCACTGCCGCGCTGTTTTCTCTCCCATATTCGAGCCCTTGTTTACATACGTTCACTGATCTTATGCCTTTCGATCGGAACGCTTTTCTTCACGTGCGAACCCTGCGATATAGTTTTCGATGAAAGGAAAACTCATGTAGGTATGAAAGAGAAAAACCACCCCGACCGACTTTCAACGACTTTGATAACGGATGAATTTTTAGTCCTCTGCGGTCCGAATGTGCCTTTTCACGATCGGACAAGGTTAATAATTCGGTTCTTCGACTTGTCATGGGTAGATCGAATGCTCATGAAAGAGTTTATGGTAATAACCTAGCAAGGGGTTGATATTTGTTGAAATGGCGAGACCGTTTTCTCGAACCGTTGCCATCGACTTCGATACAAAGCACCGATTCGTGTTTGTTTCTTGCAGGGTCTACGATTCGTTGGATCGAGATGATCTTTATGTCTCCGTGGAAAGCGGCGGATTACTCGGACGACGTTTCTACGCCGTTAGAAGAAGCGAAATGGCCGCGTTTCGCGTAGCAACTCGACAACAAAAATCCGACGCGACGGACAGGGGAGGCGGGTGAAATGAATAAGTAGAAAGACGTTGAAGTTTACCGGGAAATGGCCGAGCATTGAGCAGAAGATAGGAAAGTGTTAATCTCGCGGAGCAACTTTGCCCCTGTAGGGAACTTGCACGCTTACGCCGAGAGGATTTCCATCCAATAAATTTGGAGCTTTGTATAAGCTTTCCACGCTTGAGTTTAAATCCCGGCCTCGGCGCGGGCTTACGTGGCGCTGTGTAGAGATACCTATATATCTGTAAAGAGGGAAAACCTCTCCTTCCCTTAGACGATTTCAAAAAGACGTGCGAAAATTATTGAATACTTCCCGAAAGCTCCACCGTTACAGTGCCACGTTAGGGCGTTTTAGTTCCGCTAAGCCGACGGAAATATTAAATTCGCGAACGGCAACTTTTCACCGATTTATTTCCTTTTAATTTTCCGGTTAAACGCTTCGATTATCGCTTCGGTTGCGTTCCAAATCGCGGCCATTTTGTGCGGCGTTGCGCGATCCTATTCTGCGACGTTAAAATTAGAAAACTGTTTTTAATGGCAGGAATGCGAAGGAACTTTCTTTTGCTTCAGCATTGTACGATCAAAAAATAATCACGCTAAATTAGCAAACTATTTTCAACTTTTCGTTACTTTCAACTTAGAATATATTTTATACAAAATAACAACTCAATGATTGTAATAAGTTTACATTATTTCTTACTGATGTCCTAAATAATTTATCATTTGTATCCTATGTTATTTCTTACAATTTTTTCTAAATCCGTTTGCAAATTAGAAAAAGTAACACCAAATCAAAGAGGCAGTTGAAGGGAATGAAAAACTGTATCTTGATGTATACTGATACGACGAGCAAGAAAGCACAGTACAGACAAAGATTTTGACGCTTTCAAAATGTCGTTTACATATTCCCAAAACGACATGGTCGGCTTACCAAGGGTGCAATAAGGGTTAATACGTATCCAAGGGGACGTTACAAGAGTTCGTTTCACCGTGTCCTTCTTGCCCTTCTCCATCTCGACTATCCTCGCCCTCCGGCTCAAGATTAGAAACTTTTTATATGAACTCACGTGCCTTCTACCCTTCATGGTCACCTTCCAACCCCTCCGTACGACTTCGACTAAATTGCCCCGACGTGACAGATGTAAAATGTTTTATTACGCTCGAGTACCCTTTCCTTATTTTATTCAGTTCTCTCGAAGAACTCACTCTTACAGAACACAATGAGTGTCGCAGAAAAATATGTTCTCGGATTATGATCATAAAAGCGTTTCGAAGATGAATAAAAGTTCAACGACTAACTTATACATGTACTTCTGTATTAATAACGTATTTTGTATTAGTAACTAATTATTAACACGTTGATTGCCACGTCCGCCATCGATGGTGAACTTTCCGTTTAAACCATGTCAACCTTCTTGAAGGTTAAACAAACGTAGGTAAATCTTGAGATTTCACTAAGAAAACAAAGTAAAGGAATAAAAAAGATTTAGAAGGTTCCTCTCGTACAATTATCCTCATAATGGTGTTTTTCAGAAATCTTGGTCCATCCACTTTCCGTGGGTCTGTTTCAACCCCCGTACACTCGAGCACGCACGATTCGCGAAAACTTTCCTGCCGGGATTTGGGAAGCGAGGCGAAAACGCGAGCTTTCCTGTCGAGAAAATGTTGGTTCGGTGGGGGTTCCCGGGATAAAGCCGACGGTGGCTGCCGACGGCAAACAACCAGCAACCCCGAGGAAATACCATTCCGGGTGAAAAATAGCCCGTTGGAAAATTGTTTGCAATTTTTAAACGGGAATATCATGCTTTCGCGCGCCGCATTATTTTTCCGCTATTCCCTACCTTGTTCCTTTTTATTTGTGCGCTTCTCTGTTTATTTTTCAACCGTGTTTTTGTTACAAGTTATTCACTCTCAAGAATAATTTGTACTAAAATTTAAATCGTTCTAAAAAGAGACTCATTCTTTGTTTTGTAGAATCACAAAGAAAATATAGGACGTTTAAAATAAATTCCACGTTTTATATTTAATAAAAATACAAATGGTTACAGCTTGAATGCATAAGCTAAGAGAATATTCTTCCAACGCAACGTTTTCTCTTTTTGAACACCTATGAATTTTATTTTTGACTATACTTGAATTTAAATCGAGTATAGTCTTTGAATGAAATCAGTGTTCGCAACACCGGTTAAAAACCAAAATAGAAAGTAATCAGTTCAGCGTTTGAAAGGTAAAACGCGGCAAGATAATCAGAAATAAAAGCCAAAATCATTTGGTGAAGGGAGAGAAAAGCGTTAGTCCGGACACGGTTCTCGTGACGAGATTTTTCAAAAGAAGAAAAAAAAGGGGTGAAGTCTTCCATCGAATTTCCCATTTGCTGGAAAATCCACGTGGTCAGAAATGGCGGAAACGATTCGTAAAATTCATCAGCCTTTATACGAACGGAAGGAAAAAAAAAAGTCGAAAGCAAGGAAAATCGTGAAGGAACCTCTGGAAGGATCTGGAAGGTCTGGAAGCGAGCTAGTGGGCGGAGATAATGGGAGTCTTGAAATTGGATTATCAATCTCCACGACTCCTCGACCTCTTGCGCAGGTATTCCCCTTTCGTCTTTAGAATTAAGATCAACCCGGCTTTTTCCAACGACCCTCATTTCCGACTTACACGCGAACCTAGGAGACCCTTTACTGGAAACAAAAGCCATTTTCAACTGTTCAACGATAAAGGAATAAAAAACATAAAGAAAGAATGAAGATATTAATTGCAACTGCTAAATATTCCCACCATAACCTAGAAAGTTTATAAATTCTTATTGCCACACATTACTACAAGTATTAATTTATATTGAACTAGGGATATAGAGATACACAGCGAATAGGATGTCTAGCAGTACAGAAATCTGGGGATGTAGGGATTTGGAAATGTGGGGATCCTCTCATGCAGAGGCCTAAAGATGTAGAGATTCAGGAAAGTAAGGGGATGCAGATATAAAATTCCAGGAATGTGGGGATACATAAATTGACAAATCTATAAACCTGGGAATCTAGAGATTTGAGAATCTAGGCATATAGGGACAGCCCCTATATCAATAACAAAAATAAAAAGTTATATATACATGAACATAAAAAAAGTATCTACACATGCATAACAATTATTAGCAGTATGCTAGTTACAATAAAATTGTATTCTACAAACAAGACCAATTCTTTGAATTATAATTTTAAAACCGCTAGATGATATTTGTATAACGTTTCGAAATTTGGCACCACAGTTAAAACAAATTCCATTCAGCTGATTTATAAAATATTCAATTCCGTCTTGAATAATTTGGCGCGTATCCACCAATATCCTCCGTTTTCTATTTTTCTCGGTCCAGTTTAAAAATAAAGTTGAAATAAATGTCGACAACATTCTTTGCGTTAAGAAGGCCAATATAAAGTATCGCGGAATGACACTTAGATACAGTAAATGAATGTTTGAAGCTTGATTAAAATTACTATGTAAGTGGTTCATTGATATAATTAATACGACATGGCTGTCGATCTTACAAAGTGATGTATTAAATGAAAAAGAGGTTAAGTGTTGCATTGAAAAATTAAAAAACCCGGAATAACTATCGATAATTATCGAGACGACCATCGACTGGAAATCGACAGAGGCGCTATCAAACTTCCGTATGTCCACTAACTCGAGAATTTTTCACTCTCCGGTAACCTAATCTCTTTTATTCGCCATAATCGAGGCTGCTGCGTGCCGTAGCCACCTTTCCGTCGAAAGAAAACGAAAAAAGAGAAAGAATGAACGGCGTGGCATTTATGGAGTTAACATTTCTAAAACTCGCCGGTTCCCGGCTCGACGGCGGAAAGAGCAACGGGACGAAGGAGGGAGAAGCAGAAGAAGGGGAGGGAGGTGGAAGCAAAAAAGATAGAAGCGCCGGAGCGAGTTTGGTGGACGGGGGTAATGGCAGTCTTGGAATTGCGTTATCAATCTCCGGACCCCTCAGCCCCTCGGCAACCCACCCCCTTCCCACCCTCCTACGACCACCGTGCTCCATTCCATTCCGTTCCGTTCCTTGCCACCCCTTCTTCGCCCCGAAACCATCCTAGAACCATCCCGCCTTCACCCCATACAGGGGAAAACCCTACTACCACCCTCTGAAATACATCGGGCTTCCGGCTACGTAACCGCGCATGCCCTGTCCCCACTTCTTCCACGACCGACTACGTGCACTCTTTCTTTCCTTCTTTCTTTCTTTCTCTTTGCCTCCTTCGATGTATATGCATGAAACTCACACTCTCGAACCTATGTCTTTTTACCGTTGGCTCTCTTACCGAACGCCTTTATTACGTTTTATATTTTATCTGGCCCGTTTCTAGTTTCGAATTGCACGTTTTTCCACGAGTTTCGTTAAATGGTCCTGATCAAGCCCCATGGGGGTCCCAGCCGCAGGACGGTCGGTTCATTTCCGGCGACCTATTGCTGGAACTCCGGCTACGTGCGCTCGAGGATAGTGCTTCGAATTATTCGCGATTTTAACGGGGACTCGTAAATATTTTCGGTTTCGATAATTGCGTTTTCTCTCATTTTCAATCTTTCGCGTTCGATCGAATGGCCACGGAGATAATTTATGTTTCTTGTACTCTCTGTTCCTTTCGTTTCTTCCAATTTTCCCGTGAGCGAAAACTTTACATTTTAATACAGTTCGCTTTTGTAACATTTTATCGTACGGTTATGATGTTAAGGGTATATTTATTACTTTGTTTAAAAATTATATTTAAAAAGAAGTAATTTGTGGGGTTCGAGAGATTCCAAGTTTAGCAGTTAGAGGCTTTCAGGAGGTGTTCAGAAGAGGCGGACAAACTTGTTTCTATTTCGGCAACGAGAGCATTTTCTTCAGCTCAGACGGGGTTGCCGTGTAGGGGACGTAATGGGCAAAGACAGCGGTTAGGTACACGAAACTACCATTATCTACTAGTCGTATTACTTTCAATCTGATAGCGTTCACATTGATTCTTTCGATCAACGTTTATCAAGAAAATAAAATCTGCGCTAATGATATTTAATTATACAAACTGCATTCCCCTTATGACTCCCAATTTATTCTATGTTTCTCTCGCACAATACTCGTGTCTTTATTAAAAAAAAATATATTTAAATTTAATAATTCAAAGTAGCTTGTAATTATGAAATACTTGCAAGTGTACTGACAGTGCTATAAAATCACATAAAGAAAACAAGAGACTTTAAGGTAAAAAATAAAACAATGATCAGCCATCTAACTTCTTCTATATGCGCCGAATCTAACCTATACGCGTTGACGAATTGTCGAACAGGGTGTGTGGGTGTAAAGAGGGTCGGATACGATCAGAATGCGAGAGACAGATAAAAGGGCAAGCTCTATCGAGTCAACTTGGACAGTAAGTTAATCCTACCGACGTTACATGCAAGAAGGAAGAAGACAAAATGGCGATTGGTGAAAGGACGTACGACTGGAGGCAAAAGGGCGGTTTTCCTATACGCTCACGAAATGCCGCGACCGGGCTACCAAGTTGATAGCGTATCGCTTTCCACGGGACCCAAAGGTTACCGAATCGTTTCGAGACTATCTTAATGGTTGGATAGATCGTTTGATACTATGGGTGAGTCGTAAAGGCTATTGCTCTGCCCTCCGTCCTCTCGTTTCACGTCTTTTCAACCCCCTCGCCACCCTTCCAGCTGGAGGAAAGCTGGCTTAGCGCCACTCGGATGTGTCTCGTCCCTTCTGTCTCTCTATACGCACCTCATTTATACCCCCCGAGAAACGTCGACATTGAACGTCGCTTAAGTCGATTGACAATTGTGCCGGCTCTCCTGTAATTAATTCACGCGTGTCGGTTTAATTGTTTCTTAACCAACCGCCAATTAAACGCCTCAATCGTGCACTGTGTTACCACTATTAAGAAACTTTATTTTACATCCTACAAGATTGGTTAAAAATCATATTAGTTACAGAGTTAATTAATTGTATTAACTCTGGACGGAGTTAAATAAGGTTACTCGGTATGGGGTGCAATAATTTTTACAGCACCCCAAAATACGTTCTGTTTCTTAAAGTGTGGATTGCAGTGATGAGACACAAGTTGATTTTAGGTGAGTAAGGTTAAATGAGAGTCCATATAACAAAAATCGTGTAGACTACTGACATACTTATTCATTCTATGATAATCAGACTGTGAATATTTATGCATTTATACATCAAGGTTTCCATGGATTGTGGATATCATAGATTATATAACTCATTTACATTTTGACCTCGATGCATCAATAACGCGACATCCCTCGCAAAAGACAAGAAAAGATCACACACAAATATATTATATAAAATTAGACACTTTACGGATTCTAGAATAAAAAATGGTGTTTTCTTAAAATTTAAAAGTACGCGAACAAATGTACGATATTCACCGTTCTGTTTAATGTGTACAATTCGAAAGTAAAAAATCCCGACGTATTCATCGCGAAAGCGTAATATAAATACAAAATTTCCGGGAAATAAAAGCTCCAGCGAGCCGTAGGTATACGATAACCGTAATAACGCGACGGCACGGATCGTCCGTTATTCTGACGTAAAAACGAGAATTAGTGAAAATCATTCCGCGTGTTAATGTATTGTTAATCGCTTGTCCATAATTCCACGGCCGTTCGCGGTTCTTATCTCCGTAAATATTTCGAAATTTTCGCGGTACGCGAACGGCCCCGGTAATATTTAATGCGATTCCCCTGGAACATATTTAAAGGCGTTAACAATAATTAAAAATTATGTTTATGGCCAGGGTTTAGCCGCGAGTTCGCCAACTCGGATATGCGTTGAAAATATTCGAAAAATCGATTCGACACGTGATTGCGTCAAATGGCTTCGAAGACGATTCGAAAATTTATTAAATGAAAATTATATTTAGTCTTGTCTCTACATTCACAAGTTTGCAAATCTATATGGATTGTTAGACCACTAAACTATATTCTCAAATCTCTACGTCTGTAAATTCCACATTCCAAATTTTTAATTTATAAAATTCTTAAGTTTGCATATTTCTAATTTGCCGACTACCTATATTCTCAACTTCCTACATCTCCCAGTCCCTACAATAGAACAATCTTAGCTTATCGAATTGCTATACCCTCTTTAAGTTTTTACTGCCTCCTAGACCTCAAATTCCAGCTCCTCAAATTTCCTCGTGTCTAGATTTCCAAATCTCCAAAATCATTAAAAATCATCGAGTGGTAGGTCCTTCCAAATTGGCTACAATATTTCTCCTGAAGAATTAAATATCCTCGTGACTGTACTTTAGACTGATATTGTTATCGGCTCCAATCGATGACTAGTTTTTATTTGAGCATATCAGTGTCTCGCACCGAGGTAGTCGAATACTGTTATATTTTATACGACACTGTTTCAATTGGCAACATGCAGCAAACAAATCAATTCAATTATAAACCGGTATAAAATCTTCGTGTACCCCGTGGATGAATCGTGCGCGACACACGAAATGTGAAGTCTAAATTTCCCTTAAGTTCGAGTCCACGACATTTGGTAAGCAAAATAAGTAACAAGAACCAGTGGTGGGTTCGCGAGAAAAATACGAGAGAAATTTGCGACGTCGTTCTGGAGGTAGAAGCCGGTATTGAAACTAATTAATATCATTCTCCCCTCTTTTGCAGTGACATTTATATACGCACGGAACAATGCGAGCGGCGTGTAACTTAATTAAGACAACGACGCAGACCTGACCGTGGCTTTGTGGCTACAGTTTCCCTATATCCGGTTCGCGTGGTTATTATCTAGTCTCGCGCCCTCTAGCGACCCCTGGCGAATACACGCCGTGGAATTGCGTTTGTTGCATTGCTGTTCGCGTACTCGTTCAGCCGCGTTCCGTTTTCGTCTTCCGTTTAAATCCGTTACACCGACCGGGGAGAATGGCCGAATATTCATAGATGTCGCGGAAGATTAACCGAAGGAAATTAAGTTTTCGATGGGACGGGATCCAATTTCGCGTTATTGAAACCGACAGATTATTCATGGTATCCCCTCTGGAGTCTTGTCTAAAAGGATCACCGAGGGAGAATGCCTTTCTCGCGAAAAACTCGCTGAGATATTTGGAACGTGAAATTTTAGCGCGGAATAAACATGAGATAGATTGTCGCGATGGTTCCAATATTCGCCGCGCGAACTTCGCAATGCCATTTTTCTCCAATGTTCTTTCTTCGAATAGTCTCCCTTCGCTGGAGAATTACGAGAAAACATTGTTATAAACGTGGATCATGTTAGGAAGTTCAGGATATTAGCTTAACACTTAACAGTCCATGTAGATTTGTGAGTCTCCGTTCTGACTCATAAGCAATTATATAAACGGATCAATTCCAATAAAAGGATTGAGTTATACACTAAGTACAAAGTAACATAAATTACATATCGCACCAGAAGTTAAAGAGTAATAAATAATTTTGAATGACTAAATTACGTGTGAAGATAAGTTAGGTTCATAATACAAAGAAGAATAAATAGAAATTACAGGAAAATAACGTACTGTTGCATTCTACCTCATAGCCATAATAATATTATATCTTAACGACATCGCTAATAGGTCGTAAAATATCAATGATATACCAATAGTGTGGTAATCGATAGCAGCAGTTCTGGTATAACCGCAGAAAAAACGGTTCGCTATCGCAAAATGCAGCCGATAGTCACCATTTCTCTCGGTCGTGATAGTACGTTTTTAATAGGGATCATATTTCAGAAAAAGAGTCAATTATGCGTCGTCTCCAATCAAGCGGATCGCGTTTCCCGAATAAATTATCAACAACAGGCTTAACGAGTTCTCGAAAATGAACGCGGAAAGATGGACGAGAGGATCCGTTTCTAAAAAACCGATCGGGAACGAGTCGGCACTCCCCGGTGCCCTAGTGGTATCATTAGCAAAATCAAGCCATTAACGCGGACAAAAGGCGATGGACGCGTTAATCGAACGAAGAAGAGGCGAAAAAGCGGGATCGTAAAACGCGTTTATTCGGGCCGGACCGGGTCGCGAATGCCTCCGTGTCGGCAGGCTACGAGACAGAGGGCATTGAAATGTCAGAAGTCTGATAGGTAGCTCGTACGGCAGTGCGCATAACTGCCTGATTAAAAGTAACGACTCGAGCGTAAACGTAATTTACGGCCAATCACGGGGACCCCACCTACTTAAACGCGTGCGACGAAGAAAGACATCTTTTTTTCTCTCCTTTCACCCTGCGCTCGTTTCTTTCCCTCATCCCGCCCCTGTCATTCAAAAAGGTGTCAACGACGATCGCTTTTACGAGATACTTATTAATTGTTACTGCGCTTTTACGACGGCATAAAAGCGCGGTCTACGACCGTTTGAGTGGGCACCACCGACGTGTTAGGGGGATTCCCCCGCCGGATTATTGCCTCCGATGAGGCTATACGACGAGAGTATAGGCTACACACGACGGCACCGACGGCCTCCTTGTTGATCCGAAGACGGGAAAACGATATAGTGGAAGGAATGAGACGTGCACAGTGAGGGAAATGGGGAAACAACGATTCGGGGAACCAGTCTGGATTTTCGATCGTACACGACCATCCGCTTCTCTGTTTCGGTAGATGGATCAGGGCAATTGCTTTCTTTCCAACGCATTATCGTTTTCATTCTCTCTTGTGAAACATTGACTGTATTATACTTTATCTCTGCGTATCTAGATCTCTAGATTTCATACTTCAAGAAGTTATATCTCCGAGACATCAAAAAATAGTATGTTTGTAATACAAGAAATTATATATTGTTCAATAATAAGCCTCAAAATCGTTCATGAACATTTATAGTAATTTACGACATAAATAATCAGATAATTGTAGAAACAATTGTTTGTATTGTAATACTCTTGAAGCGATACGATGAAATGATCGAAGGGGTCTACGAGTATTCACCTTGCTCGCACAACAGCATGTGGTGCTACATATGCTGCAGGGGCCAGCAAATAGTGGCTCAATCTTGTTTTCCTAACTATTGACTTATTGAACATTCTCTACAAGCTACCAACAAAAAAAACTTAGGAAATCTATTGCAGCTAATAATCTTTCGTTCTATAAAATTAGAAACTGTACTTAGGTATGCACTTTCATTGAAGGTTCACGCAAATACAATATATATGAACCTTGTATATCTAATCTCATGGGCTCAATATAATTTTTATCCATGAGTTCTGCTACTAATTTTCTACTACAATTAGCAATTCAAATTACATCTTTCTTTAACTAATCGCATAACTAATTAAACCACAGCTCTGATGTGGACAAGTGTGAGCAATGTAACAAAGTTTGAATCGTATATGCTTTAGCATTATCTAAATTAAAGATATCTGTTTCATATGTTTCAGAGATCAGATGATCCATGTCGATCGGGAAAAAGCGAACTACAAGATCATCGGAGCAATATCAGCGAACATTTCAATTTGAGACGCGCATCTCTGGCAGGAAAAGTGCAAAATAACCATAAGCACGGAAAAGATATTGTTGAAAAACGGGCGTTGAAGAACGGAAATAACGACAGGCGGGAAAAAGGAAGAACAGTGAATGAAGTGTCGCGCGTGTGAAGGGGATGAAACCAAAGGGTTGTAGAAGTAGACGTTAGAGGATGATGGCGTGGTTCGAGGTTTAAGCTTTGGATAAGAAGGACAGAGAGACGACGCGACGGTACGAGAGTAAAAGAGAGTTTTTCTTTTCCTTTGGCTCGTAGCCCCCGCCACGGCTTATCTCCCTATTAAATCCAGCAATTTTAATACGCGTTTCTCGGCAATTTCCGTGCTACACGTTCCACCGTCGACTTAGCACCCCTTCCTCGGCACGAATAGCTTCTTCTGCTCCTTCTCTCCCTGCCAGGCGCTCCTCTACGAGCCCCGTCTGCATCTTTCCCCTCTTCTCCGGAGCTCCGTCCTTTAAATAAACTTTATTTTTACGGTGCTATTTAAAGCAATTTCTGATTTCCCTTAATTCATTACGACGCCGTTCCGTATAGCCCTCTTAACACGCCACGGGCATCGCTGGCATTTCTCATTTCCCCTAGTCTGCACGGCCACCAACAGCTACCCTGTGCTCCGTGTCGCGATTCCAGAATTCCTTGGAATTCGATTTTTTAATCACAAAAGGGCGCTACATCCCTTATTAAGAGAATTTCTATCTTAAACAGCTGTGGGTCAGTGATATTCGAATGCGTTTTCAAGCAGCTCTGCGCACTGAAAGATTTTTAAATTTGATATTTCTCAATTTCTACATTTCTGAGCGACTCGTCTTCACATTTCTGAACTTCAACGTTTGGAAATGTTAAGACATCAGCAGTTAGAATATACAAAGCACGATAAATTGAACGAATACAAATTTTTATTTGGTACGTTAAAAGAAGTTTGTGGCGACTACACGTCCAGTGTAAACATGTTTTGATCGAATATCAAAACGAATGCACTATGTAAGCTGAAAATACATTAGCGAGTAAAATCAGTAATCAGGTCATGCAGACCCTGAAAAATACATAATGGAAGGAATAAGTTTGGCGTCTGAATCAGAGGTCTCTATTACATCGGTGGAAATCCGAGAATCGTTGAAAATGTGGAAATACGTCGTAACGATCGACGATTGTAGGAAAGACCGCGAAATTTTTACCGCGTTCGTAGATGGGAGGAACGTTAAGGGTATAGCAATAATCGGTAATAAAGATGTGGGTTAATAAACCGATCGACGACTGGTGGCGGCACCGTCGTCGGGGGCTTTCAGGCGGCGGGCAAACTTTCTTGCCGGGAAATTGAGTCGGATTTGAGTTATTGGAATGGCGTTCGTCCCTTGCACAGGAATCGCCCCGGTCTAGAGGAACCCCCTGTGTCTATTTCGACCCTCCTCCTTCGCCACGCATCTATCGCCATTACCGGCCAACCAGGGGGTGGGAAACTTGTAAATAAAAAGGAGTAACGATGACGTAACCAGCGTTTCGCGGTTGCTCGGGTACCGCCAGCCCCTTCTTTTCTATCGATCTGTACAACGAGCATGGCGTCAATAACAATCGATTATTGTTTCAAGAGCCGCTCGTAATAGGCTCTCGAATGTCTTTATTTTTCTCTTCCTTCGTTACTTGCGATCAACTTACTGAGTGCTTCAGTAATCGCGACTCAACCCTCCAAACGATTCCTTTTACAATTCAATCCCTCGAGCCTTTTTTTCGAATAAATAGTCAATGCTGTTTGATAAATAAATCGAAATGTTATACACGAGATTTTAACCTTTGTAATGCATAAAAAATTTCATAAAAAAATTATTCTACATTTTATCTTTACTTATACGAATGTAAGGGATGTTATTTTTCAATACCTGATGTTCGGATCATTTAAAGCGTCTCATGTCTAATACATGAGCAATATTGGGCAAATGAATATAGGTGGTAACCACTAATTGTGTTGTTATAACGCTTCAACCCTTTGTTCTTTTCAGGACAAGGGTATCTGAAGAAGACCCTAAAAAAGGGTCGAGACGATATAATAATGTAATTAGTGGTTAACACCCACATTTACCTGAAATACTTATTAGAAGAATACAGATAAAAGAAAGTGATAGGAACTAAATGACACTTGTATAGTTTACAAAATAAAGCCACATGAAATTAATTTTCCAATTCCAACAATTACTAAAATACCCGATGTGTTTCTTTACTTTAATAGTCACCTTTGCGCGGTCCACGAGAAACGATAATCAACTATCCTCCTTATCTCGCAGTGTGTGTTTCGCCTGGCAATTATCGAAAGGGTCGCCACGTATTTTCATTGTTCGCCAAAAGATACTTTCAAGGAGGGTAGGCTCCGAGTTTATCGAACAACGTAAAGATAAGCGCGGTTGATAATGAAATCACGATGATCCCGAATTAAAAGGAGAGTAGGTTAAAGAAGGGGGAGGGGGCAGAGACAGTAGATTTCCCACGTTACATCGTCGCTCCCGGGGCAATTCGTATCGTGTCGAGATCATTATACATTCATACTCGGTCGACGGGGTTAAGCCAAGAGCGAGTTTCTACTTTGCAATAAATTCGACCTTGCGAGGCAATTACTCTGGCCGACCATAACGGACGATAGTCTAAGATTAAAAGAGAAGAGGAGCCTCCCCGTTCCGCCATAAAGGTAAGAAAGAACAGGATGACACGCCGTTGGCCGCAGGTAGGCAACGCGATAAATATGATTTTTGTGTGAAACCGTCTGGAAGACGCGGGATTTGATCACCAAGGGTGGTCCCTGTGCTCGTACGTCACACCCGGCGCACCACCGGCCCTCTCTTTCCCTTCTTCGTGCTCCTTTGACTTTGTTCCACACCCCTCGGTCCTTCAGGAGATCATCGAGACCCATGGACAAGCAAAGACATTCAAGGTCCCGCGTCGTCGTTCGTCACTTTGCCCCGAAAGGGGACCGACCACATCCTTTCTCCGCTCGCCCCTTTTCCCCATCTTTTCTTTTCCCTTTGTCTACCTCGCCTCGCCTCTTTCTCCGACGATGCATCTTAATCTAGATATACCCAACCTCTGATCTCCGTCTCTCCGCTAACGACTAATCCTATCTCTTACCTAAACCATCTCACCCTACGCTCCGTGGCCCCTGCTGCCTCTCGCCTTTGCCCTCGCGCGAGCGACAGTAGGGCCGACAGGTTTGTAAGACACGATCGTTGTTTCGCCGTTTGCAGTCGAATTCTTTCCTCTCCTCTCGAGGTGTCACCACTCTATTTACGACCAACGGATGGACAAACCGATCTGGCAACGATCATTCCCGTCTACCTAATTTTATACCACGATTCATCTAATTTCTACGAAATCCTTTTTCTAAGTTACTCTAGGCACATTCCTTGCTGCTAACATCGGCTCGATCACTCGCAAAAATCCGATTTCGCCTAGAGAGAACATCGCGAATCGTCGAGTAAATTCTCTTCTTTTACGATCGACTCGGCGAATCGATTCGCGGAGGAGAAGGACGTTCGAGTCACGATCAAACGAACGAGACCGTCGCGGATTCAACGGGTCGGGTTTTACGAGCCGATAGTCGAAGACACGCGAGGAAAGTAAGACGATCGTAAGATAGGCGCGAGCGTAGAGCAATCCGCGTGAAACTGGATTTATCGGGAACCCCCTACGTGCTCGGAGCTCTCCGATAGAGCGATAAATACAAATTCCCTTGGATTCTGGATAATGACGTCCATATATCAGCACCGTGTACGCTGTTTATCCAAGAGGACAGTAAGAAAGAAACGGGTAATTAAGAATCTGGTCAGAGAACAGGACGACTGGTCCGCGTTCAGGTTTCTCTTTTTTTACTTATGGAAACGCGAGCAGCCCAGCATAAAAATTTGAAACGAGGTCCAGGAGAGCAACTCTTCGAGAACTTTGCGCCATCCATTGTTCGCTGCGACGATGTCCGCTCCGAGATTCGCGGAGATTTACGAAGCAAGTATAAACATTGAGAAGATTACGGGAGAGCTCATTTTAAGTTCTAACGAGCTCCCCTCGGCTCGGTGTCGCCGGCATTATCAAATAATTGAGAGATGTAACTCAGCGCTATCTGTGCTGCACCCTCGGTGCTGTGTCCCCCTATTCTTGTCACTCTTTACTCCGCAAAAAACCCCTCTAAACTAGATCGATTCTGCCTCTCTTTCTTCCGTTACGACCACCCTGCTCCATGATAACCGCTTACCCTCCAAGACTCTTCTTCCGGACCGAACGTACCTGTAATTTTCTTTCCAAGTCGTGCTCGCGAACGGACAGGGAGCTATTAAAATTATTCGGAAGAACTCATCGTTTTAAAATTCAATCAGTTCTTCCTTCATTGATAAGAAATTCGTTCTGAATGTTCTTGAAGGAGATTTTTATTATAGGGTAAGCGTTCTAGTGAAGGGGTAGAAACAGGGACGTAGCGTATTGAGGTACACGTTGTGCACCCCAATGGGGCGACATCGATCGATTAATGGTACAATCAAATTTAATTGTACGACATTATTTAAGAAATTATGGAATTATATACACGACATCTGCATAATCGACAAGGAAAATAATTCAGTAACATCAGTGTACATCATTGTATGTGCACATGCTACAAGATGAGTTCTAGGAACTAAGAGAAGCAAGTGCACTCTCTTTGTTCTTCGCCCTTGCTAGTACAAATGACTACCTTGTAACGAACGAACAGTACATTATATCGCAATAAAGAGTTAACAAAAAAAGTTGCAAAGTGTTAAAAAAATGCGACTGTATCAACCTGGCCGTGAATCAACTGTCTGCCGTACTAATTTTAACCAGCGTTTCTGAAGTAGGAAGGTCGGTTTTTTAAAGTTTGCAGAAAAACGGCTGGAAGTAAGAGGGCAACAGGGTAGGTAACCCCCCGTTGAATTCAGCCGTAACGAAGATGCCGCATCCTCGTGGCGCTCCAACGAAATATAAACAAGCTCCGCGCAGCTTAATGCGTCCCGTACGTCACGTGGAAAGATTAAACAGTTAATAAGAATAAGAGTCTCCGAGCGGTGTTCTCCCCCTTTATTCCTCGAACGGGGTTTCTTTCGTAGGTCGCCGCCACGGCCGCGCTTAGAGTAACAGAGACGGAGTGACAGGCCGACGGTGGGAGGGGGGACACTTCCACGGGTGGTTGGAGGGAAATGGCGGCCATCTTTCCCACGGGCTCTTCTCGAGAACCAATCGCCTTTCTCGTACGAGCATTAAGGCGGCAACTCTGGCTGAAGAATTGCCTCTGCCAGGTTAGACACATTTTTCTCGCTTTTCCTTTATTCTCTTCTCTGGCTCCAGGAGTCCCGGGACTCTTTCCTCTCTCTTCGTCCTTGCCAACTTTCTCTCTCCGTCTTTTTCCTCTTGTACCATCTCCGGCGCGGCGCGTCGTCGTCGTTTCGCATCTCTTATTTTCTTTGTTCAGCCAGACCAAACCCCGCTGCTGCGTCCTTCTTCCTCCTTACTCTTTCTTTTGCCGCTCGCCGCCTCGTCGTTCTTCCACTTTTCTTCTTTCTTTCTTTCTTTCTTTTTTTTACCTTTCGCCCGCTGTTACGTATAGCTATAGCACAGAGGGGTATAATAGTGTTCATCCCTGAAGTGAGCTCCATCGAGCGGCAGGTGGCTGACCTTAATAACGCGCCACGCAACGTTTCACGGGGGTCTCCTTCGGGCGAAAAGAAAATCGTCAGTATGCCATCTATGAGACGTCAAATCGAAGATTTAGGAGGCAACAACGAGTTGTGGCGATTCACTGACGCGGTGAAAGCAGTCGCTTTTCGGGGAGGAGCGATAGGTCGAAACTTTCGATACTCCTCGATGGGAAAGTTCGAACAATCGGTTCTCCAAGGATTTCGACCATGTCTAATGAACAGGTCGCCGTATGACGAATGGTAACGGCGTGCAGAAATGTCCCTAGATCCGTCACAACTGCCTAAATCATCCGGAGCTGTAACTTTCTTTGGAGTTTTATTTTATTGTCCTCTTATGGAAGATAGCTGTCTATTCGAAAGGTTCACTGTAGCTCCGGCGTTTATTTGGTCAAGTGACTTTACCGGGGATGAAGAGAGAGCCATTGACGGGTGTTGTTGGGAATCCCCTGTACATTTAAGAGGTCGTAAAAAGAACCGTATACCATACAGGTTGAACAACAGAAGAAAGTATTAACCTCCTGAACTGAGATACGCTTTGTGTGTCACTGACAGGTTATACGTTGTTGCTATCACTATTTCTGCAGAAGTTTAACGTTCGCTCCAGGGGTAACAGGTGCAGCTTGACCGATATACAGCGTAGGAAACACTTCTCAAATATATGAAACTCGTATTTGTGCAGTGATTTAGCATGTTCTTCTACACCTCCTGACTTTTAGTACTTTTTTATATTTCAGCAATGTTACGGTCAAAGGTTGTTTAAAACGCAGTTGAGATTGAAAGTTTTACAGAAGATTGATAATACACACATAATCAGTATATGCACATGTGCATAGAGGATAAATTTAGGAACAGTATACTTTTGTTATATTGCCACCGTGTAAATAGGGCATATTTATCAAACTGAAAAAAGTTGAACTTATAATATCGTTCAACTTTATATTCTTAAAACCTGCATTATATAATGTGTATATCACTAGTGATATGAATTAAAAAAAAATGACTATGCACGTTATCAAATTTGAATATAAATGTTCTCAAAATATAAATTGTAAAACTGCGACACAACATTATGTAACGAAAAATTTAACGGTCCGGCAAACGTTCAAATATACACGCAATGTTTTTTGTTGACTCGTATACCGTGTTGGTTGGCATACGTGTTGTAGCGATGATACGATGATATTCCGATACGCAACGGTTTTATTCATTTTATGACTTCTTTCGCTGCCACTGTAGTAGAACATTTCCAATTCATGAACGAGTTTACTGAACCAATAACGAGCGTCGCGCCACCGTAGATAGTCAAATAGCATTAGTTGAGGTTAGGGAACACGCGATTGTATGGTTATTGATAAAACTTTTGTACAAAACACGTGAAAATGTAAAAATGGAAATGATAGGGACAATAAAGTTGCCGCAATACGATCATTTTTATAAGCGAATTACAAAAGCTGAAATTAACCAATGCAAATGCCCTAACCAAAATAAAAAGGACTTATGCTCTTTCAGGACTATAATGCTGTAATAAATAAAGCACTTCATAAATACTGCGAGCAAATTTTAGTAATATGAGCAATATGCATAATGTCAATAAGATGAGTAATATAACTAAAATGTTGGTGATCATGGATGGTCTATCTCTGAATATGCAAATTTGAAAATTTATTAAGCTAATTCGATATGGTTTCAAGTTTATGAATTTCTAAATTGCTTCCCAATAACAATAAGATCAATAAAGCCTTGGAACGTTAGCGATATGAACCGCTACAATCAATCGCTGTTATTGGATTGTGTGTTGATTTGGAATAACGAGGGACGATCATCGGAAAATGGGTAAGTAAAACGTCGAGTCCTTTTCTGTCTAGACTTCCTGGCTGGCAAAACTGAAGAGGGGGCAAGGGAAGCTCCTTTTCTGACTTTATGGCAGGCAAGTTGGCCGTGCTGTACCGGCAGCTCTCCGGCAAAGTCGTCAAAGACTTTTACGAGCGGGTAAACGGGATTTAAAGTGACGATGATGCAACCTCAAGGTGCTCACTTTATCCTTGACGGCGTCATAAATGTAACTGATGACATTGCCAGATACGTTTGACTTGTCTTCTCTCTTCTCAGCCGCCGCTACCCATAGAAATACCATGGATTTTGTGTTGATGAAAACAGCACGAGACCCCACTTACGTTACTGCTCGTAAAAATCAAAGGGTCCATTGAACTGGATTAACTTTTCGCGCCTTCTGACATCTGCCACGCTTCCGGTACAAACCTTTTCTTTTCTTCCATTATCGCTTTATCTCCATTTGTATTTTTGTACTTTAATTAAGGATATACGCGTTACATTCGATTCTCTTTCGTTATCAAAGATTTATGCGATACGTGATTCAAATCCGGAAAATGTTTGTAACATCAATTTTTAGCCAGCATCGATTCAATTTTAATGTCACTAGAATTCCAAGTGGCGCAAATTAAAAATCACTATGAGGCGCAGTGTACTGTGGCGCCACCTTACAAAGGAAACCCAAAGCAGAATGTCTTGCACGAAAACGCTAATCGACAGATAGTAACTTTAAAATTAAGAACTACGTTTCAAAACTTTTTATAATTATAACATACAAGTTGTTCCATTTAACAATACCGAAAGTAATTGCTTTGTTCCTTGTAAAAATGTTAGAAAAATGAGACAGTTTTAATTTTAGACATTTGGAAAGAAGGAATATTAAAGTCAAGGACTTTAAATAGTTCAGATATGAAAATTTCTAAACTTCGTTTTCTTTTAGAATCTTGAAACTAAGGAACTGAGAAAGTTATCCATCAGCAAACAAGTGCACATTTCCAAATTCAAGCACCGCATCCTTACGACTATAAATTTCCGATGCCGATATAAACATATGCCGTATAACACGTATCAGAAGAGGTATAAAATGTAACAATCGTATTATAAGAGGAATCATAAAATGCAGATAATGTCAATAAAGTGCATCGTAGCGCTCTTAGCACCATCTACGATCGGTCGCTGTTAACACGAAACAAAGAGTGGCACGGTCAAGCAGCGCAGCAAGTTTTAGTTAAGAAGAAAGTATTTCGGTAACGTGACGACAGATGGCCCGATATTCCTCGTCGTGTGGTCCCGCGTGAAACGGTGCAAATTCTTTTCCGTTGATTTACGATCGAATTAAAACTGACAATTATTGTTATTGTACCGTCATATAAGGAGGTAACAGATAATAAATTCGACCGTAAAACATTAAACTAGTGTGGCTGCGTTTTGTAAGGCTGGTTTAGTGCTGAGTCGCGTGCAACGGCGCTCGTTAAAACAGCCGTAAACCGATGTAACCGTCCGCGATGTAGCTTCGTCCCACGACGACCAATTTCTGCTTATCTTATGTCCCTGTCACGAATTTTCTTTTTAAAATATCTCCACTGAATCGGTACACTATGCAATTTTCCAGTGTTACATTTTTTATACTTGTGTGCACAGTAAAATCCTACACGTTTCATTTTTTTAATTAAGAACTAGGGCTCTTAATTTATTACTGTAAAATATAAATAGAACATAATTATAAATTTTAACGAGGAAACAGTTAATAAGATGTTTTCGTGTCAAGTAAATAATAATTTATAGCTTGAAGCACTTGCATAAATATTGTAAGTGTTCCATAAATTTTTAAGGTAAGGTTGGCAGTGTTAACGTGCGCCATCTTTGTGATGCAGTAAACTGAACATCAGACTCCTGATTTTAATCGCTTCGATGATACTTAGCTCCAGATCTTCTCAAACCATTGACAAAGCTCTTAATTACTGTTATTACAGTAGTAAATTTGATTAGTATTATTGTTAAATGTTATCATGCGATCGTCTACTCTGTGGACAATGCAGGGAATTTAGTATTTTACCACATAAGTAGTTGGCTATCATCCTAGTTTGAGGGTCGACCGTAAGAGTGACTTAGTCGCTAATTCCTCAAGGTTCTCAATGTTGTTTAATCAATTGTGAACGAAATTCAACAATAATGCATGCATTTATATAATCGTAAAGTCAACGTACTCATATATGAATATAAATAAATAATTATAAACAAACATATAAAATATATTCCTACAGACTTAATTATCTCAGACGATTGTAGTTTATTTAAAATATTTATCCGAATAAGAGTTGTATAAATAATAAAATGATTACCAAAAAAATGAGCTGTCATTTTAATTACTAATTACCCCCTTTCGCAAGAGCGGTAATTAACAGACCAAGGTAATTTATCACCTTAGTTATACAAAAGTTAGACCAATCCTAATCAAGTCCATTCCCTTGAGACTAATAAAGAACATGAAACGAGCAATTTCCGTATCATCCAAAAAATATAAATAAAAGCACGTGTCTAACCGTGTCAATATTCGTATAGACAGTCAATGTAAAATATTTCGATGAAACGCTATAATAGTGTAATGCAGTGAAATTAAAGGACAAGTAGCACGACCGGGCGCGAAAAAGGACATACACACTTCCCGTGCTAACTGCTTCCTAAAAAGCAACGGAAACGTATCGTTGTATAGTCGCGTCGCGTCGGTTCGATTAGCCAAATATAGATTTACCGCCGGAAACAAATGCGTGTCTGAAAGGGCCATGAAAACCAGGACTCGATGACCCTTCGTTCCGTTCGAAAATCAATTCTGATTTATGAAGCACGGTCACCGCGATTTCGTGGCCGAGAAAAAAAATCCATATTTAAATCGTCGTCTGATTCGCGTGGTGCCTCGTACGCAGCCAATCGTGAGAGCGTAATGGCCACCGTCGAAGCTGGTTAAGTTCATGGCGCCGCCACTAGATGTCGTCCGCCTCGAAGCTCGTAAATCGTCGGGAGATTCCCGCCCATTGCATGTCGGTGGGCGGTGCCCAGGGCATTTCGTGACGTCAGAAGCATCCCCTCCAGACCTCTCCGACCGCTTCCCCCTCCATTATCCCACCACTGTACTCCCCCACCACCGCGCAACTGTACGTTTTCTCTCTCTACCGCTACCATTACCGGCAGCACTTTCGGCACCGTTCTCTCTCCCCACCCCCGTACGATCCATCGAGTTTCTACGTATAGTAGAACTCTCTCGGGTGGGCCAGCATCCCCGGTCATCTTCATAAATGCGAGTCGGCCGTTTGAAATGGTATTGAGGCTAATTTGAGCGGCGCTTATGCGATACAGTGTTTGTTTACTGCGAGCTAAAGCGGCCCGGATTAAATATAAAACAGTTGACAGAGCGTAGACGTTGAGCTAGACGGAGTGGCGCTGCCGGAGAAGCCACGGCCGACGTCCGACGGCTGCGACGCGTCCCTCCAAAACTAACTCGGTGTTTTCCTTCGGTGTCGTTTGCCTTTTTTTCACAGCTGCTCGATCTCCAGAACCGAGCACTCGCGTATTACGCAATGTCCACTCGTTTTGGATGCAGAAGCTTTTAATTAGGCTACTCGGTTCGCGTCGCGACGGCACCGTACGTTTATGCGAGTAGGTGTACGAGTGGAGCTCGTGTGCGCGTTAAATTAGTCCAGCTCGGGATCTCGCGTCCGATGACAACAGAACGAATGCGAGCTGCGTGTTTTATCAGCGAACCCCCGCACCAGCACCGAACGAATATACGGGCAAAGCGGCTAGTAGTTTGGAGAGTAGCATTCAAAATCTTCAGTATTTCTGTTATTATTCGAACGGAAAAATTGTGTGGGTGACTCAATTAGAAGCGAATCGGTATGGGCAAATGAATACCTGGAACAGGGATTTTCAATCTTCTATAGTCAGCTTCAAATTTTAAGGAGAAGGGGAAGTTGAATAAAAGGCCTTACGATTTAACCTCTTCAACACTCGCACATATATGCACACATATATTGTTTTACAATTTATCGATCAATATGTACTTAACCTAAATGTGTCAACAAAATCACACTTCAGTAAATGTATCTTTTTCTAACTTAAAAAAGATCATGAAGAGGTTAAAAATGTTTCCTGTATTTTAATATTAAACATGACTCTAGCGAAACACCTCGGCAATTTCTGCCGTGGAAAATAGACTGTAATTCCGGGACATTAAAAAATGATTCGGCCATTTAGCATATTTACTAGGAACTCGGCTGTGTCCACGACCTGCAGGCTCTCCCGACATTGTACATTGGCGAACGTGTATATTCACAAGCGCAATATTCCCTTGCCAAATTGTGTGTTATAGGAATAGCGAAGCGTATCCGTCTCAGGGGAAATGTGGACCTTCAGTCTGCAGCGGCAGCAGTTGGATTGCGTCTGTGGAGACGGTACGCCACTAAAAAGATCAATACACCATCGCTGCTCGCTCGTTCATCGGAATCTAGATGCCGCGAGTGCATGGAGCTACCCTGTTTCCCAAACGGAAATTGCCTATATATATTTGAATATCGTTTCGCGTGCTTATCTTTCGATGCTCGAACGGGTTCGATTGAAAGAATAAAGGAAGATGGTTTCCAGCGTAACACGTGATATTCACTTTATAATTGTGTTCTTCTAACAGCATTTTTGGAACGTGTTTTTGTTCATTGGTTCATTTTGACATGAATGTGAACGTTTTAACACAGATAGAGTAAGCGTCGATGATAGTGGAGATGATTTAAAAATATCTATTGTTAACCGATGTCTTACACTTGCACGATTTTTGTATGTTAATCGATTAAACATAAAAAGGAACAAGTGAACTTGAATACTCTCAGGTACAACAGCACCTCATTAACAGTGTCCACATTTATTTTAAAGAGTCTGTACTTGATTACAGCGACTGAACATAGAGTTAACAAAGATAGTTATTCAACGCACGCGTATCCTTCGCTGGTGCGAATGTCAATTTCCTTTGTTTAACAGTATTGAAAGAAATTAATCGGTCGACACATCCTTGAGAGTATATTAGAATAAATATCTCGAGTGTTTTCTTCGAGGACACCGATAAGCAAATCTCCCGAGGAACCTTTGGTCGTGACAACTAGTGCCAAAAACGCTTGGACAAGAGACGTCATCTAAGAATGGCTATGGGGTTGGTCGAGAAGGAGGAGGGTCGGACAAGAGAGAGAGATAAGTTCGATGCTGCAAAACATTTCTATTCCCGTGGCTCGGTTCGCCGAAGGATCTTGAACGATCAGGATCGCAACGGTACTTTTCCATTGTTCTAGAAATATTTGTGTGTTTACTACGAAAGTAATGCTCTTTTCTTAACTCTCGCCCTTATCTCCCCGCGGTATGACCGAACTTACCCGGCATGCTATTACACTCCACGAACAGATAGAAATCTGCCCGCCAGTGGAATCTATGTAAATTATCCCTCCAGACCTTTTACCCTTTGTTTATCACGACCGTGATAGGTCGTTTAACGATTCGGGTGCGCGTGCGTCTCGCGCAATCGCCGATTAATTTTACCGGTTTCTGCCTCTTGGGATACCGGTAGCCAAATATGGCATTAAATTCAATGTTGGAAATAGTGTAGCGAATGTTAACTAAGTATTATGAGGTTATCGTAAGTACACTGGGTATAAGTAATGAACTGATCTAGGGGAAACGGTGAAGCAAGATCTCATTATTCGCTATAACGGACTCGTTGACTGATGAGTCATAGACTGATGAGAGCCTTCTTACCTAGGCAAAATGGCGAAACTCTCACCAATCGCTGTAACATTCCAATGATTTCCTCGGCAATGTTCCATCATAATCTTTCTTGTACTGGGAAAAGTCTATGCTCATCAATCAGAGTCTGCTAGAAAAGCTACGAGTAACTTGAATTTTAGAAGCGTATAATTTGAATAACGTTTGATTTCGTTACAAATCACGCAATTCGTATACAAGATGTTAATGTCGTAATATATTCAGCCCACACATAGCTTCCTAGTCTGCCTATTCCAACTTAAACTATTACTACTCAATTTCCCGAATGTCCAAATTGAGGTTAAATCTCAATTAAGAATCACCTGACCCACCTGTATTTATCACGACTCTAATAGGCTGTTTATTCGATTACGACGTATAGGAGGTACAATGGACGATTAATTTCACTATGTAGCTCTTGGATATTGGAAACATTGTGGCTAGGTATGGTATTTTCAATGTAAAACAGAGGTATTATAGAACTTAGATTATGAAAATAATGAGGTCATAAAACAAAAGTAATATTTCATTCTGGCAAAGATACGAAATGCATTTGCTCTGTAGATTGTTTTATAACGCTTTTGTTGCACAGTGCGTGACAATACGCTTGCCAATACAACGCGTGGCAATATAACGTGCGATGTAGCGTGTGGATACAAATCCTGGCGGTTTAATGTATGCCTATCTAATGTGTAGTGATATGCGTGACGATACAACATATAACCACGCATTGCGGTGTAACGTTGGGGATCTAACGGGTGGATGTGTAATATGACGATATCACGTGTGATATGACAGGTGGAGATTTAAGATAAAATAATCAGATGGTGAAATAAGTTAGCAAAATAGTGAGATAAGTAAGGCAGTACGATAGTAGGTAATAAGCTCAGGTATTAAAATAATTTATGAATGTCCACATCTCAAAATTCCTATTTCTGAATTCCCAAATACCTTAATCTTGAAATAAAAAAATTTCTAAATTGTGAAAGTTTTCTAACACGTACAAATGCGAGGAACAACCTGAAGAAAAGACTAATCTACACAATAACTCCTTACCTTCTATTAATTTATCCTATCGTGTGCAAAGATAATTATATGTGTAATAGCCAGTTGAAACATGCCATTTTTGTGAAACACTGTCTAAGTCCCAAGTCGTTGCCATTTAGAAGCACTATTTACTAGGCATTACGCCAAGGTTCAAGTCAGGTTACACGAAACGAGAGGAAACTCTTGATACGTTCACGGACGGCCGAGGAAGCGTTAAACGGCCAAATTGAGGTTAGATCTCAATTAGTGATCACGTGACCCCGTTGCGGGACCCGGTGGGCCCGATCACATATCAAGACACGCATGACGGAATAAATTTGACGAGGTAAGACGGTCTTCACGAAACCGTGAGACGATCAGTTTTTGGGCGGCGGAGCGTGTTAACAGTTTGTAAATCCGCGTGCGTGTGTACGCGGTATTAACGTTAGTTAACGGGTGCGTGCTGGTGCCGATGTCGATGGGACCGTTTTACACATGTAAACACCGGCGTGCAATGGCCATAAATGGTATCAACAAGTGGATGCTTAGCTGCCATTATGAAACGTTTCATTATGGATATAAAACCGTATTACGTATTATTTGCGGCCGCCCGTTAAGATAGCGCGCGTGTCTTCGCGCGATTATCGCCCGGGCCCCGTTTGTTTTATAACCGGGTACAACAAAAAAATGATGCGGTCCCGTAGATACAAAACAATTCTACGCCTTGTGTAGCTGATTCGTCGCGATTAACCGCGCGTATCTACAAACGCGATTAACGCGATTGTAACGAACGGTGTGAAGCGAATAGAATATAAAAGCCCTGTCGAAGATTAACTTTTATAGTGTTTGAATAAAACAACCTAGGCGAATATAATGCGTTCAATGGCCGTTTTCTATGGATGTATGTACGCTTCTGTTCCTTCATTTATGATGAGAATGTTTTTATCTTATCGCGTACGGGTTAACGCTTTAACGATCAGCAAGGGAGTAACTGCGGTATTAACTGACACGTTAAGATACAGTATTGACGATACAATGTATGAAATCCAACGATTATGTTCTCCACAGTCTACTGATTCTTAAAAGTCGTTACCACTGTAATTTCACCGTATTTGCAAGCGTTATGAACGATAACTCCATGCTTTACGACTAATATTAGATAATAGTATATTTAATTGACTCTTATTATTGTCATTTCCTTTGACGATAACGCTTGGGTGTTCAAGCAAAACTTTTTTAAGCAACACGTATAACGGAATTAGACTACAACTTAATCCTTCATGAATGATTCTGTTAAGACACAGAAAGATTTAATTTTTTGATGCAACATTTTACCCATTTTAAGTCTGCGAGAATTATATATACGGACCCTAAAACAATTTATAATATCCGAGTCTTTTCCAGTAAAAAGTTAATAAATGACTAAATATCGGAAGGTAGCAGAGGGTAGCGATTCGTCCTGTTTGACGTTTTCCAGAGCCGGCTTAAATGGGTGCTGGCTGAAGGGGGTGGATGGTGTATCGAGCGTCTTGAAGGGGCGTTTTATCCTCCCTCCTGTTGTAGCTAACAATTTACGCGGACGCGTAGTCGCTCGTTACTTCTTCCTTTCTTTCCTCGGGGATAATTTCGTGGAGCGGCCTCGCGATGGAGCTCGCGAGTGCCGATACCGAGCAGATAGAAAGGCTAGATTGTCTTCAACACAGCAGTCTCGCGAGCACGGACTGGTAAACGCGGCCGGTCACAAATTCTTCGCGGTTCCCCTCATAATTGGCCTGGTCGTTGTTCATGCGGTCAGATTACGGAGAAACATGCTTTCCAGGAGACACGTATTTTTTACGTCGCCGTAACGCGGAAGCGGGGATCTGTAAGAACGGATCTGTCCTCAAATACGAAATTTTCAAAAGGGCTATAACTCTGGGAAGGAAAGTAGGTTAAACAACCGATGAAATTGCAGAAACTTTCAAACGTGGTAGCAGAAGTATCTACGAATCTTGCGTGAATCATCGATCCATAAATTCGCGATTTAAAAACCGGCAATTAATTAAACGTGGTGCAATGGTCTAATTAGCGGAACAAATTCAGACTGCGAAATCGACGATCACTTCCTGGCCTTTCGGCGAAACTAAAACACATCCGATCGATGTCGTAACTCGCGGTAATACGAGACTCGCAAACCAAGCAGCATCTTTTCACGGAACATAAATATTTAGCAAATCGATTCGAGAACCATATCCTCGTTCGTAAGCGACGATTAGCGCACGATCGACGTACATTTATGTATGTTAGAAGGCAAAAAGAAAGATGACAGAGTTCAGCTTCTCCTTTCATCAGAATTTTATTAACGTATCTGGTAATTGCGGATAAATGATCGGGAATGAATCATTCAATTTAATCGTTCGACGTAAAACGCGGCGTCAAGTGATTTCTTCATTAACTTCTTAACCCTTTCACCGCGTACCACGTACATATGTATGCATTAACGAAATTACCGGTAAGAAGTGTATACAACCGGTTATCGATCAGGATGTTGGATCTGTTACGTAATAACATACAGACTTTGGATAGTAGAATTTCGTTATATTGCCACAGACATAGTAGTAGCAGCACAGAGCTTTCATGACAACATATTTAATAATTATATGATACAATACGATATAATATTCGCAAGCTGCCAATCGCAAATAGTTAAAATAAACAGAAGATTCGTAATTTCTACATTGTTCAACAGTAATACACTTGTGTTTTCTTTCCTGGGAGCTTGTTTAAAATCGTAACGTGTTTACATTGTTACGAGAGCGGGTTTGCAGACGCTTGCGAAACATTGCAACGCGGTAATGACATTCGTCGAGTTATTTGGACAATGTCGTTTGCTCGGTCGAGAAAATAAACGTTCTCTGGGTGAAACACGTGAACTTGGATGTTCATGCTGCGTTTGAACGTCATTCTGAATTAGATGGGTTGCAACGATGGCGCGCAAAGGAACAGAGCTTGATTGATGAGTCAGGAAATGGGAGTATTGTATCCGATACGATGGTTCGAGTCAAAATTAATGTTCAAGTAGAATGAAAAGCAACATTCTCGACTATTCTTGTAATTGATTGTTACAGGATGATTTCTTGATCTATCTATTATACTGGTACACAAGTTTCTCCTATATTTTAATCCGAACTGCAGAGTAAGTTGTAAATGTTCGAGATAATAGAACTTTTGACGATGCGATTTGTTGTATTAGATCATTGATGCAAGACACCATTTAACAACACAAAAGTACATTAAAATAATACTTATGGTATATCGATTTCAAGCTTGGAGCTTGACGAAAACAGGTAGGTAAACATTTTGTCGATATTTTTAATACAAAGGAACTGGTTGACATTCATAGCTAACCACTAACTTCAAGGTGATGTACTTGGATATTATTTGTTAACATGTATGTGTACTTATGGTACACCAATTTATTTTTAAGATATAATATCTCAACAAACCTGTCATGAGATAAAGTACCTTAAGATACCATTTATGGTACTTCAATTTAAACTTCGAGATTACGAAAATGACTGTACATACTGCACCCCTATTAATCATTATCTGTATCCATAGTACAAAATGGCTAATGATTTGATCAGAATAAGGTCTTAAAAATTGCCGAGATTACTCGAGAAAGGAAATCTGTGTAACATCGAAAGTACAGCTCTAGCACGTATAGCACCGGTTTCATAGTTTTGTAATTCCTGTGGTGTCAGCGTCTGTGACAGCTCGGGTCTGTCTGGCCAGTGTTCAAGAACAAGCTCTTGAAGCACGCTCGTTACGCTGTAAAGCAAGAGGGTGTGCCTCTCGTCGGCGAATCGTGATTTACTGTCAGACAGACACTGTTTCAAGCGTGGATATTACGCAGACAATGCGAACGCGTGTTCGTTTTGTAAGTTACGAGGTGGTGTATCGGCCTTTGGGAAAGCTTGGGCAAAGCCATGGTGTAAGGTGGACGAATGGTGGATGCATGGAGGCCGTCGAGATGCTTGAGTACTTGAAATTTGAGGTTTTGGTCCGAGTCATTTCGTCCGGGAACGACGCTACGTTTGAACGACGAGCACGTAATGAAAGGATGGCGAGGTTTCGAAAGAGGGTTACACCATAGATTGTAGACCTTGTGATGGAAACGCCATAGATATGTTGTGCGATCTGAACAAGGTTCTGTAAAAAATGATATGTGTACATCTTGAAAGAGGTAACACTCATAAGGTAGTGCACTGTATTGATTAAATTTATACAACCAATATTGTATGCCGCAAATTTTACCTATCTAATATACCATTACACTAAGCCAATGTATCTAATAAATTACTGTATTAAATCAGTATAGCCATCTAATATTTAATTTCATTAAACAAATATATCTACAGAGTGTTTCAAAAAAGACCTTCACTAACTATTATACACATATTTATTCTTGCACATTATCAATATATTTACAAGTCTAATACGAGAAGTTAACAAAACAGAATGAGTCACTGAGTAGATGAGAATTCTCCAATGTTCAAGTTCACCTGTTCAGTATATCCTGCATTATATTAATTTCACGAAGCACATAACTATCGGAGGAAATGTACCATAACCGGAAATCAGCGTAGAAGGTGAAACGGGAAACACCCAGTGAAACCGTTTAGAAAGCACGAAGTCTTCAAACGATTAACCCGAAACTGACAGGAGAAACTTTTCACCATCAGATAGCCCCATGACGAAGGAAAGGCTTTGGTCGTTGGCGAAAAAATATTCTCTTGTAAAAGTGCACGGGAACAGCCGCGGGGAAAAAGAAAGTCAGCCGAGATCAAAGGGCCTTTCTTCAACCCTGTCTTTTTAAAAACGTGAAATTTTTATGACCGCACTTTCGCACCGCACTCGACACGTCCCATCCTCGGAACAGTCAACTTTCTCCATGGCTGCTCGCCGTGGGGGACGATTCGGATTGTTTCAAAAGGGTAGTTTGCACGCTTCCCTTTACCTGTTTCTTTTGCTGAATCTTCGTTATGTAACAACATTCTTTTTTTAAATATACCGTTCACTGTAACGTATAATATCGATTAAGTATACAGGGTGTTTCATTTTTGTACTGTTAAAAGGTTTATTCCATGATTGAAAGGGTTGAATAAAGGGTTTTTAATGTTTCATGGTGAGGTTATAATAAAAATTACATAATTATTAATAATTGGATCCTTGCAAATATTGTTGATAAACTGAGTATCATCTTGATTGTATCTTGACTTTTATTTTTGCACTAAATGCGTTCATCAGACATCTCTTCTTATCTTCAATCATGGAGTATGCTGACAATGAAACATAAAAATAAATGCACTGAAGTATACGAAACAACTTCCTCCGATTAAATAAATAAGTAAAATGGACTAATACTCATCAGCGTACATCAAGCAAGAACCCACAAAAGTATACGTAGTATCATAAGCGTATCAATAAGTAATGGCGTAAATTATCATACCTACACCAGGGTAATACAAAATGGTCGTTGCGCTGAACGGAAGGTATCGAACATGGCTGAGCAAATAACGTAGGAGCATAAATAGCCATTTTACGCGACCAATATATATCAATAATCGTTGGCCGGCATTATACGCGAGTTGGAATCCGTATTTAAGCGACTATTATAGCCATTAGGATGTCGCTTTAACGCTCCTATTTATGCGTCGATGGTAATCGTTTAAAGAAGCTCGCGTCTAAATTTCCGTACGCGATCGAATCCACAAAACGTGGCCAAAACACGTTCTAAACGTCCAACGTTCGCATTGTCGCAAGATTTGCATTGTTTCATGCCGAAACACCGTAAAGAGCGAGAAGATACGATCTCAATTAGCCCCGGACGAAAGCTCGGGACATGGAGTAACAGCCACGATAAGAACTCGACGACGAGACACACGTTCCACTTATGGTATGCAACTGTTCCCTTGAATTATGCTCGACCCTCAGCTTTTGAGTAATTCTACGAAACTGTATGGAGGACGCTTCGGACGGAATAAAAAGAGTCTTCGGCTTTTAAGGATACCCTCGAAAGTTCGCTGATTGATAATTTTATTCTGAGATTCCCAATTTTCTAATTCGTATCGTAGACATTGGCGTAATTGGGATTTTTGTGTAAGAAGGATCATATTTTGGTTTTTGGATACTTGGGGAATTTGAGATTTGGGAGATTGGAGAGTGAGAAGTTGGTCAGTTGGGAATTTGGGTGATTGAGAATTTGGGAGTTTTAGAATTTGGGAGGACAGGAAATTGAAAAGTGAAAATTTGGTCAATTGGGAATTTGGGTGATTGAGAATTCGGAAGCTTTAGAATTTGGGAAGTTAGGAAATAGAAAAGTGAAAATTTGGACAATTGGGAATTTAGGTGATTCGAGAATTTGGAAGCTTCAGAATTTGGGAAGTCAGGAAATTGAAAAGCGAAAGTTTGGACAATTGGAAATTTGGATGATTGAGAATTTGGGAGCTTTAGAATTACAAAAGTCAAGAACTTGTGATCTAAGAATCTGAGAATTGAAAAATGAATAAAACTGAAAACACCCTATATCGACATACAACGTAGGGAGAGCCAGGTCCCAATTTTTGTATAAGGAAGCAACCCCACACTGGGTGTCAACAGGGGCCCACCCAGGTCCCTACGTAGTTACGCCAATGACTTTATGTTAATTCTTGTTTTCCACGCTTGCTGCACTTGTAACGTGCATCATTGTATGCAATGTATGCGCGCGTGCTCGTTTTATCGAATCGATTGAACCGTGAGATTCGAGTGCAGTGATATTCATTGGCTTCCTGCTGGATGCGTAATTTAAAACGGGAAATTTGTTGCGAGCTAAAATTGGAAAGTTAAGTCTTAATCTTTTAACCTTTCCAGTCTTAAATTACGTTAACGATATTTCTTTACCGAAACTTTTATTCCGTATACTTGAAACCGTTTAAATAAATTATATCACCGATGAGAATTATTTTTAGCTGCATTTTTCAGAATGGCGGTGAAGAAATCGAGTGCTCGCCATCGAGTTTGTTTCATCTCGAGTTTTACTGTAGCCAGGATCAGTCACGTCAACTTCACCGAAACCGAGAACCCTGAAGTTTCATCTTGAAAACGTGCATCAACTCGAAGTGCAAGAGGTCGTGCACGCGACTACCGAGCACGCCCGCTCGAACCCGATAAAGAGCTCGCAATTCGCAGAAGCGTGTACACGCGAATGTCCTTCGTCCAGTCGTACAGTCAAGAGAAAATCTTACGTCCCTAGGGAATATATGACAACCAAGAACAGGCTCGTCTGCTCGTTCAAGTGAGATTTCAAACTTTCAGCTCATACAAATTGTACGACTGTCCAATTTGGGGACATGGAAATATTCGTAGATTTAGCGGTGTAGAAATTTGGGGTCCAAGTTTGAGAATCTATGGATCTGGAAATTTAGAATAAAGATTCAGAGGACTTCGAACTAGGGAATTTATGGATTTCAAGAACTTCCACGAAGAAGTTTGATCGTACATCCTTTATGGAAGAGCGTGTAGTGGTAACGGGGCCTGGGTCACCATGGCCGGACAGCATCTTCGCGACGAACACCGTGAAAGCGATAACGAGCGGTGCAATGTTACGAGCGCCAGAGATAAAGGGACGTGAGAAGAACGGAACCGTGACAATAAACCTGCCGTCGTGTAATAACCGCAACAGCCAGACTCTTGCGGCGCAGCCTCTTCGATCGCGCGGGCCAGTTAATAACACCGATAAACAGATTTGACCGAGTTTAGAACGAAACGTTTCGAGTCCGCTCGTAATTTCTTCGTCGGAGTTGCGTATTTTTTCCTCGGGTTCTTGTATCGACTGGCGATTACGCGACTGACAATAGCGGATCGAAGGCCGAGATAAGTAACCAGGGGCTAGAGTCGTATTCTTGCAACTCCGGTTATCTTGCATCTCGATGGGAGCGAGCGTTTACGTTGAGCAACTACCACTACCGTTACGGCTTCTGAAGCGATACAGCACCGACTGCCTTTCGTTTTGTCCTTTAACCCTTTCACCGACACCAGATCATATTGCGGCTACCAACGTGCTAGCTGCGCAATAACGATCGCTTTTATAATTACTTCATATACTAAGTCTTTGTAATTTTTGACGAATGGGAGACATTAGAACTGCGAATTTGTGAGACTCTCGTACAGTTTCATGAAAAATTATCTAAATAATGATGCGGATTGTGGATACTTTATCCTTATTCTGGCTATGTGACTGGCTATGTATCTGGCTCAACAAGCATAACAGTTTAACGTTCAGTATAACATGTTCACTGCAAATGAACATATTTTGTATGATCTATGTTCAATATAATCGAAGACGTTCAGTAAACTGAATATGTTAAACATTTCATCTGAATTGAACCCAATTCGATCCTATACGATATTCACCCCTTTTATCGTCGTATCAGCAGATCGGAGAAACCCTGTATAAATGTAGAATTAGAATCTACAGATCCAATAAAAGGATTCTTCCATAAATACCTGCATATTGAAACAAGTTACAAACTAGTAATGTAACAAATCTTTATCTAGAATGATACCGGTGATAGCTATAATCGACCTAATGGTACATGAAGCTAATTGAAGATACTTAACCAATCTTCCGATATCGTTACAATCGCGCGTATCAGAAAACGCTGCAATAATAGAAATAATGTTTACAAATGGTATATTTATGCGTGTTTAAAGTATTTCACGTGTAAAAGGGTTAAATCAGCCCAGCGTTGTTTGCCGCTTTGCGTAATAAGTGGCAAACGGCAACGGGTCGCCGATTTCTTTAATAATCCGAGAGCAACGGCGTCGTTTACGATAATTGAGCCACGCCCTGCGTTGCGAGTAATTCGCTCTGTAAAAGGTAAGCCGCGAATCTCGTTCTCGATGTTAGCAGAAGGAAACTCACGATACACGGCACGAGGAAGCATTTGGTGCAATACGCCCGATTGCTTTCTTACTACCATGTATTTACGTGCTATGCATTATCTTTGTAACAACATCGGTTTACGATAACTGTGCCATATTTACTGCTGGCATATCAAAATTTATTGGTTAACGATGCATGTCAGACATGGAAGATATATCTTTTAAAAATATAAAGAAATTATTTCCAATGTCATAAGTGAATCTTGTTAAGAGTCCTGATTATATGTCGACAGAGCAAAAATTGATGGACTTAACACAATTCACGTGTTATTAATAAAAGGAGGACAGAATATTCGATAAAAAGGTGAAGAAGTCAGTGAGATTCATTGTCAACAAATCCAAGGTACGAAAGTTGCTTCGACATAAACGTCAAAGGTCATCAAACGTTGCACAATAACGTGTTCGATATCAGGGAGCAACCCGGTCAGCCAGGGTTTAAATCCCCGAGGAAGGTTGCACCTATAGCACCGTCCTGTTTCTTCGTCCCTCCCATGGCACCCTTACGTAGCTACTTCGATCCCAACTGGCCAGCCACTTTTCTCTCCTTTCTCAGCCAACCGACCGACGAAACCAATAACTAAGGGAAAAGAAAAATGGTATGGAAGTCTCGCACGCTCGGGGCATACATATATTTTCGCGACGACGTGGATATATAGCCGACGTGTGTGTACGTGCGTGTGGAGACACACGTACACACGGTAAACCCTAACCCCCACGAATTAATATTCCATCCGCGTGGCTTACACCAGTCTCGCAGATTGCCAATGCCGTTCGAGTTCCCCGGGAACGTCCAGGACCCTCCGGAAACACGTCGGACAAGGACAACCGGAGGAGAGAGCCCCCAGGTTCCGTTTCATTCGTCAACCGGGAACAATGACTGGTTCCTGGCCTCCTATCCCTCCGCACACCCCGTGGAAAATAAGATTCCACCGCGAGAGGAGATGTACGTAATTTCGCTACTGATCCGATGAGTTATCGCCACGAGCCAGCTCGACGACATCCTTCCAGCGGACAGCAACGACATTTTATTTGCTCGTTCGGAGAATCGTTATGGCGACGTGCTAGCTACGCATCGCGACTGAGGGACGGGGTGGTTTGCTAAAGTATGGGGTTGAATAATAAATTTCAGGCGGAGATCTTTCAAGATTTACAGGAATAGTTAATTCCTCGAGGAGTCGACAGTAGAAATTTAATTGATCACCATTTTATTTTTTTACTAGAGATGTTGGTATTAGTGTAACTTCTTCTGTTAGCGAAATAATATTCGTTAAATTAATAGGGCAAGGATCGGTCCCTAAAGTAGGAGACTTATTTGGACTTTTGGCTGTAACTCAAAATGATAGCTAATAAATTCTTCATAAAAATGAAACAATCAGTGAGATTGAATGAATTATTCTTTTCCTTAAATCTATGTCTTGTTTGGTTTTCATAGGTAAAATTATATACGTCAAATGGTTGCATTCTTATCTACGATTCTGAAGTGGGCTGACAGTAATTTGTACAAGATTTGTGATTGGAATAAATATTTCATACTACACGGCATTAGATCGGTTCGAGCGCGTCGAAATGGTCGCACATATTTCAGCAGATTTTCATAACAACACGACAAAGTGCTCGTTTCCCGAGGAGAATGCATAGGAGATTTAAAGTTAACCCTCGACTAGAGCTCCGAGGGATTTGAATTGGGTAAGAGGGTCTTTGTATGGATCCTTATTGATACTGCTGAATGTTACTGAGCATATTTGCTATATCAATACCTGAACATCGAGCTTCCAACGACTTTCGATACAAAAGAATGTTACAAACACTGTGCAAATTACATTTACGGACAGACACATATTAAGATAATTATTTCAATTTTCCTTTTGAATGGATTTTTCATTGCTCACATCAGAGTCATACACAGTACCAATATATGAATACAATATTTGAAAGGAATATCACTCTTGAACATCAAGGAACATCAACGGATCAATCAACATCAAAAAGATATATAAATAAAGATCAAGAAAGAATATCAATCTTCAAGAAGTATTTAAGAATGAAATGATTGGTGTCAGAAACCTTATATATTTTACTTTTATAATGAATAATTTGTACTTCATTACCTTACAGGCAATTTCATAATTTTATTTATGTAAATGGAAACAGTGCCCACATAAGATTAAAACGTAAAGGATCTTTATTAAAAAACAAATTTGCAAATTCCTTAACTACCGTTCGTATCGCCGTACACGGTCTTACCTAGATGTTAGATTAAGAAGCTTTTTCCTGCCGAAGGTAGCCAACTAAATTTCCCAAGCACCTCCCATAAATAATCGATTTTATTAATTCAACCTTCCCTTCGTTCGCGACATCCTTAATTACCGTAGCCATGAAACGTTCCTTTTTCAGCCGGTTTCACGATGCAAAAATTTACCATACGCCTCCTATTCGCGTTCGTAAATCCCCACGTAGTATAAGATTCCCGATACGTCCCTGTGATAAGGGTGGGTGTCAACGCGTGTACACCATAGCTATTCGTTTCAGCCGGTGCCCCTCGCTTTACGCACTCAGCCAGCATGGGGATACTCCGAGAGAGATCTATGTAGATAATTGGAGATGGGAAATTATCATCGGCGTAACTAGAATTTTTATTTATGGCTTTCTAATCGCAAAATTCATCCTAGTGATCATCGAATGATTTTTGGATCGTGGGGATTTGGAAATTAGGGGTCTGAAAATTTAGGAATATAGGGTTTCAGAATTTAGGAATTTGAGAATTTGGGAATTTGGGATGTTGGAAATTTGAGAATTTGGGAATCTGAGAATTTGGAAATTTGAGAATTTGGGAATCAGAGAATTTGGGAATCTGAGAATTTGGAAATTTGAGAATTTGGGAATCAGAGAATTTGGGAATCTGAGAATTTGGAAATTTGAGAATTTGGGAACTTGAAAATTTGGGAATTTGAGAATTTGGGAATCTGAGAATTTGGGGATCAGAGAATTTGGGAACCTGAGAATTTGGGAATCTGAGAATTTGGGAATTTGAGAATTTGAGAATTTGGAAATTTGAGAATTTGGGAATTTGAGAATTTGGGAATCTGAGAATTTAGGAATTTGAGAATCTGAGAATTTGGGAATTTGGGAATTTGGGAATTTGAGAATTTGAAAGTTTGAGAATTTGGGAATCTGAGAATTTGGAAATTTAAGAATTTGGGAATTTGGGAATTTGAGAATTTGAGTTTGAGAATTTGATAATAAAAAACTTGAAACCGTGATATCTACTTCACATTATATCGGAAAGCATTTCATACTTTTGGGGTGGAAGCCCCTATCTCTACTTACGCCAATGAAAACGATATCTATCGATTAGATTGCGAGTCCATTCCACATTACGGAAACTCGTTCCACAAAGAAAAAATCCTAATTTTATTCGTAATTAGAAATAATTTTCGTTTTCCATCGAGCGTGATTCATCGATTCTTTGCAACGAGGCTTTGATTTCCCGTTAGACCTCGATCCCGTTTCATCGAACGCAAACAGATATTTTATTCTCACCACGGGAGTTCGAATAAAAAAAAAAAAAAAAAACAGAATTACCGTAAATACTTGGTGAATATTTTTTTTCTTTTCGCTGTGAGAATATCGGAGCGTTGCTGATGAAATCGATTTGCTCTGTATTCGGATTAATTCCCGATTTAACGAGTCGACTATTTCGTTTGGAGGAACTTAAGTACCAGAACGGTTCAGTAGTTAATTAACATTAATTATTTAATTTTATTTTTGCTTAGATAAATTCCTTTCGATAATTTTTCTGTTAGTTGTGCGTTCTTTGAAGAAATTGTTTTTTGATAAACTAGATTGTTATATTTGTGAAATTTATGCAATCAAATGTTTTTTATGTTTGCTATGGTATTATATACTGCACATATTACATATGTGACATATTATGTACATTCCGTTAAGTTTAAAAAACAATACCTTACTCAAATCAAGGAAAATCTCATTAGACTTACAGATATATTTGATGAATCGTAAGATGAATCAAACCTGAGCAACACTTAATTCAAAATTAATTTAAAACCAATTGAAACATAACTAAATGTACAATACCCATGTCTCTCATAATTATCCACGATCCACCAAAATTTACTGGCAATCCAAATCATGAATAACTGAAACTGATGCGAACCGAAATATACACCGCGGTTAATCGAATCCATAAAAATGCACGTGTAAATGTGTATGTCCGAGGAATGTACTAATTGAAGCTGAGATTCACCCTAATTACTTTTTAATCGTATATGCGGAGCTTCAAGTTTGAAACGGCTATCGGTATCATACGGAAATATAATTGCTAAGTACCTTTCAGAGGATACTTTGTAACTCGGATTGGGAATGCGAGCGATACGTGGTGGACGAATTCACCAGAAACGTTGTTATTCCGCCATTAACACTGCGATTTGTTGGTAAATGAATCGTAACACTGTGTCCCCGTGTAGCCGACTAAACCATAGAGCAACAACAAAAACGTTTACACGCAATTATACCGCGTTTACGAGTTCCTCATCGGGAATATCCGAAAAGGTCGTAAATTCTGCGTACCGTCGAGCTAGGTTACATACGCGCCGCCATCTACAGGGTAATTTTATGGTTGTTTTCGTCTCGTTTCACGTTCTCTCTTTCTTGTTCGGTTTAACGCTTGTAGAACTCGCGTCGAAACAACGAGTGGAGGCTTCGGTCTATTTCGGATGCACTTTCGAAACGCAAAAAAGGGAAACTGAAGAAAGTTTGAACGATGATAATATTTAAAAGCAGCTCCTTCTTCGAATCGTTGCAGAAAAGCTGAGGAAAATTTCTTTGCCCTGCTTCGCTTTCGACGCTCTCCTTCGTATTGTATCGCATCGTAAGAGCCTTTTAACGCGATCGAATTTAAACTTTCGAGCGGAATATGCAGAACCTCTTGCATTACGTTGCCGTGATAAAATGTTATCGCTCAAGTAACAAATATTGTATGAACATAGAAATCTTTCAGTTAGATGGAAATTAAAATATATTTTAAATAAACAATAGTTACTTGACATTCATCTTCATGGTCTAATGAAATATACTGTTGCAATGTGAGGTTAATATTCAATTTGACGATGAGAATTTTTAAATATATGTATAAAACATTTTTCACTAATAAAGTTAATAATATAAGTAATAATAAGGAATGATTTAATACAACCGTACTATGCTCTTACAATGAACAATACCATGAAATATTATTAAGTACGAAACTTGACAAGTAGGTTTTCATCTTGTGATCATCATTAATGATTTTGAACTTTACATATGATATTAAGACCACTGTCCTGAGTGACCTCTAAAAAGCTTGATCAGTTGTTCAAGAATTGTTAAGAAATTACAAAAATGAAACACATGTATAGCAAACATGATCAAATATGTATATATGACGAATACTGTGGTCAAACGTGGGTACATCGTGAACATGTGGTAGCAAAAGGTTACAGTTAACAGCATGTTAGGTATGTAGGTATAATCGAGGAAAAAATTCATAGAAGAGGAGGCAACAGGAATCGTCGAATAACCGAAGCGAAGATCGAAAAAACGGATATTGCGATTGTAAGGGAAAAAGGTTAGGTGACCGGCACATCGGAAGAGAACCTGGGGGACCATGGCGCATAAACCGATACGGTTATTTCGGAATATCTGCAGCCATACGCGACCACTCGATGCTTCCATTTCAATGTTCCGCCCATCCGAGCGTAAAAGTGGCGAAAATGCGTCGAGATGGGGTGAGTTTTGCGAAGGGTTGCGACCAGACTGCTTCTGCTACAATACCCCGGTGGCTGGAAAAGGCCAATCGAGACGTAAACTTTGATACTCCCGGGATTAGCTCCGGAAAATCGAGAGGAAATCGCGGAAACAACAAACGTGTGTATCGTTTTGGAACACGGGAACACTTTAACCCTTTGTCTTACGAGCCCTCCCAGATATCTTCACGGTAATATAGTTAACTATTCATTGTTCGTCTATGAATATTAAACTCTGCGATTGTACTAACTATGTGAACGTTTGGAGATTAGAGGCTCATATGGTTACATGATGTCGTAAGTTAGAATTATGTTAAGAAATTGTTAATGTTTAATCAATATCGTTGTCCCTTTAATATGCATTGCTTTCGTTGCCACATATAGGGTGTACCAGCAAAAAGTTTGTTAAAGTGACAATGAAATGAAAGAATTCATCCGCAGTGACCATGTAATGTACGGTGATTTGATGTGCAGCGATATAATACAAGAGTATACGTGTTATACTCGTATAACATATGTATGTTACAAATGAAAGACGTCTAAAAGAGAATCTATAATATAAAACGATATTTAGTAGTTTAAATTTGAAATGTAGGTAATAACTTAATAGTATAAATGTTTAAATTAGAAAATTTGAGCGCACGGAAACAAAGTGAGAGACACATGACAATTATTGAATATTAATCGTGTACCATAATTTACTATGCGCATGGCGTGAAGAATGGTAATATAACGAGTCTATTGTACAATATCGTTAAATTTGAGAATTTAAGCACCCGAGACAAGATCGAAGAAAGGTAGGTGACAATTATTGAATATTAATGACGTAGCATAATTTAGTACACAAAGGTGATTACATTGCGTGCGGCGTAAAGAATGGTAATATAGCGAGAGTCTATTGTCGAGGTAATTCTTAGTAATTCGAATGAAAAGATTTTTGAAGAGAAAGGAACGAAGTGAGAGAAAGGTAGGTAGCTGAGAATTATTGAATATTAATCACATCCCATAATTTACTATACGCTTTTATTTCGTTTGTATATCATAGATATAGCTTATGAGTATAATTCTACATCAAGTTTCGAAAATGGATACATTTACATTCATTGTCAATGGATTACCTTTTTTTCGCCTGTCATCGTCAATATTCGTCAATCGTCGATCGCCAACCTCGTCGTCGTCGTCACCCTTTTCATCGCACGGCAATAATAATACTAATTTTCCTTGAAATTGTCGAGCAAAGACATGAGACTCCATTATTCCGTTACTTTTATTATTATTATTTTCCTTATTATTCTTAACGTGGGTAAAGGTAAGGTATTGAAGGACAGCTACGCTCTCTTATCGTTCTAGTATTACATTTAATTAGGTATCATCCAGCGGCACACGAGGAACCGCGGCTCGCAAACAACGGCAAACACCGTCGATTATCCTCGATCGATTTCGAATCGCGTCTCGACGGATCGAACTCACCGCGGCTCCTCGTTCACTGAGCAACGTTAACGTTACGTAGTGTTAATTATTTACATCGAAGAAACTCTGGAGAAGTAATACATCGGCTTTCCATTCATTTTAAAACGTAGGTACAGCAAAGACAATATAATAATTAAGACCTAAATTTTTATTCTCTCGGTTCTGATATTTCCGTTCGTACGTTCACGCTATCCGACACGTACAAATACGCGTCACGTATATTATAGTAGCTGTGTGTTCGTGTTCGTGTGTCCGTGTGCGCGTACGGTTCTTCCGACGAATGGTTCACGAGTTGGACCAACAACAGGTGCCCGTGAAAAAAACTCGGGTTAAACAAACAAAAAAAACGAGGAACAAATATGATTTTCGTTTCTGCGCAGAGATAAACAAATAACGATCACAGTACGTCGAAACGTCGAACGCTCTCGATTAACCCTTTGTACTTTCCATTTGTTCACCAAGAATTTTCTTGTATTTTAATATTCATTTTTTCTACGAAAATATACGTCAATTAACATTCATGGAAAACAAACATTTTTTATTACTATACATTGTACAGGGCGTATCAAAGTTTGGGTCTCACCTATTTTTTAATTGAAATGTAATTTTCCGATCGTTTACGAGTAACTGATAATACATGGACGTTCCTTCTAAGTTATTTCAAGAACAATGATATAATATTGCTAACTTTTAGCACTTTGAAAAAGCATAACAAAAGGTTGCAACAGCAAGTTCGTGAAATTTATTCATTTTTTAATTCGGATTATTTTAATCGCTTTATTTATCATGTTGATTTTATGTACGATATTTGCAAGAGAATGCAACGAAGTTAAAAAATGAGGTGCATGTTGAAAAAGTGAGATCCACACTGGCGATAAGCACTGTAAAACGGCATCTTGGAAAAGATCGACGTCGAGGCAAGAGTTCAAAGGGTCAAGAGAAACTGATCGACACGAAATGACCCCAAATCGTGTTTGCGACTCGAGAGCAAAAAATGAATACGCGACATGTGCACAAAACCCGGCTACGTGGCTCCCCCTTCGTTTTCCACCTCCGTTTCTTATTCTCCTTACCTCCTAACAGAATAATAACCACGACTCGCGTTAATGATCGTCGAGAACGATCAACATAATTGTATTTAAGTAACCGCGAATATCGACGCAAGAACAATAATAATATAACCGACGAGGATGAGAACTTAACAAAACAGCGCTTCGAGAATCGCACGATCGTTTTCACTGGGTGAAACACGGAGGGTGTTGCGGGGTGAAAAACAACATCTTTTTACTCGAACGTGCAATTCTCCAGGCGTCATCGACCCGCTGAGAAAAACTAACGCTGCTCTTACTAATGTAGAAAATAAAAAAAAACTCGTAAACGTAATAGTATTCAACACGCGAAAAAAATGGGACAGCTGCCAATAAAAGAAACAACACTTAAGAGTGTAGACCATCGACGCTCGATCAGCCTTTTCACGGAATCAGGTGTAAGCAAATTTAAGAAAAAAGAACAATTTTATCTGCTTCGAGAGAGCTTACATCTAATTCCGATCCTAAGTGCATCTGACGAACACGGTAAAGAAAAGAAAACGCACGTAGAAATTAATTAATATATATTACAATCAGTGTTTGATCAATCATTTCTGCTTCTTCAAGGAACGATCGTTAGCACGTTAGATGCCGTATTGCTGGTAATTTGAGAAAAATTTCATTTTTCGATTTTGAGCCACTTAAATATTCTGAATAACTGAGACGGTGTATCTTAATAAAGGCATTTAACGTGTCAGTGATAGAACCGATACCGAATTATAACAAATGCAACATTTCATTTAAATGTAAAACGTTCATGATAAAGTTTTGAAACGTATGAAATGGTACAATTTCATGAGATATCAAATGGACGATAATTTTGATAAGAATAAACACGTACGGTAATTACGATTGATTTAAAATCGCCTTGAATAACGAAAACTGATACCAATTAAAATTAAAATATCATGAACAGAAATCGGTATCGATCCATCACCACCGATCGTCCACGTTTCGTACCACGGCAACGCGTTTTTATGGCACGAAAGACCGATGGTCAAAACCGTTCTTTAATTTCCTGGTACGAAACAGAAGTATCGATTTCTCGAAAACACATGTACTCTCTAGGTGGTACACAAACGACACGTTTCAACCGCAAAAACAAAATGAAGAACTCTTCAGTACCTATATCTCTCTCTCTTCCTCTCTTTCATTTCGCATTTAACAAAAAACAAATATACGAAAGAGTACGCAAAATAAACAGTTCATAAATAAACAATCAGATGTACAGTACAAAAAAAAGAAGAAAAAAATATAACAAATCGTGTGCTTTTTTCCGCAAACTCGATCCTGCGTTCCGCTAGACGGATTCGGCTGTGCTTTTTTTTTCACCAATCAGTACATACTTATTCAAGAATAAACTCTACTTTTTTGAAATTTTCGTACATGTACGTAGTACGGCGCGATTCACGCAAATCTTTCGCTCTTTCTCGTAACACTCGCACGTTCTTCGTCTCACTCACACCGAAACGCTCATGAGCCACACTCTACAAGTGTCATCGTTTATTTATTTGTATTTTACGTAATTGTAATTTCCTTAATTCGGATAAAGAGAAGTGCGTTGCGCTCAGGGGGTGCTAAGTTTCATCCCCTCTTCAGCGACTCTATCTCTCCCCTCGGGACTAATCGCGTTAACACTCTCCATTATTACTTTTTTTTTTAGTTTTCTCATCGATTCGATTCGAAAACGACGGCGACACGCCGTCGTGATTTCATTTTACGCAAGTTTGGCAAGTCAGGCAATAAAGTTGTACTACTCAGCGATGCTTGTTGTCGCCTCGCGTTCTTTCTCCGTTTCCTTAATCTTCTTGTGTTTCCTTCTTTTTTTCTCGTGTTTTCTTTTAATTCTCGATATAATAAACTATACGTTATATATTTATATATGTATGTATGTATGTATATGCGTATGTATAGAGACCTAGTTCGATATAGTTTAAAGTTCAATATAATACATCTATAATAATAATGGTAAGAATAGAGCGAGTTAAATCGATTGGGTTTCTGGAGTTGGGAACGTGATGGGGGACAGGGAATGAGGGTGATGGACTTTTTCTCGAGGGTTGGTAAAAAGGTGCGAAGAGAGCACGAGGAAGCGTTTACGAACGTTTAATATGATATGATTACGCGTCAGTTATTTGGAATAATATTCTATATAACGATGTTTAGATGCCATACAGGTAGCTTAAGCCGAGAGAGGAAAGCTTCGTATTGTGGACGGCGCCCGCACAGTTTTTTTTACTTTTTACTCTAAAGATACTCGCTTCACGCGATCGACGTTGGATCGAATGGTTTGGGAACGTGGCGACCGGAAGTAGCACCGTGTTAAAATTACTTGTTCTAACAAACGGAAGATAACAGGAAAACGAGGATTTTTAACGTGATTTAACACCTTATCAACTGTATTTAGTACGAATAGAGAAATAAATTGTATATTTATCTTCTTCTTTGTTTCAATTCATGATCACTGGATCGAGTGATCTGGATTTTGATTTTATCTTTTATAATTCTACTTTGTGAAACAGTAAGAATTAATTAGTTTTTTAATATACGTTATTTTGTATAAGAAATAAAATGTATATTAACAGCACATATTTAACTTACAAAACTCATTTCTATTTTAGTTTTAATATTCAACAGAAACTTGATTTTAGTGTGAGCTTGACAACTACATTCGTGAGTAGTTATCTATTTAAACTTCAACAAACAACAATTATCAATGAAAGCAAGCACCATTCGAATCAACAATTTACCATATTTTTAATACGCACAATCCCTTCATAATAAAATACATGAAAGACCACGAATTTAGTTGTCAATCCAGTTCGAGTGTCACTACCATAAATATCAAGATAGTAAATACTTAATACATTAATTATGGCACACGCCAAAAGAATTGCAAATCAACAAGTTCAAACCGTACATAAACATTATCATAAATTTCAGAAGAACTTCAGCCAATAAGAAGCTAACAAAGTAAATTGAAACATGAACTTCGAAAAACGATAAAAATTGAAACAGTTACAACTACTGATATGTGGTTAATGTTAAAAAACAAAGTTGATCGAAATCATTTAACAATAAAAAACTGAAGTTGATCGTTCGTAAGATCGTCAAATTATATAAGCAATAATTATGCGACGTATTTATACGTCATTTGCAAACAGTAACAGCGACATCGATAAGGTGTTAAGATCCACGAGTGCATTTTTCATAGCAGCGACTTAATAGTTAATGAAAATATTCTTAAATCGAACAGGACAGAAAGGGGTTCATTTAACAGAGAATATAAAAAGAAATAAATAAAGTAAAAACTGAGGTCTCCTCTGCTCGTATCACCGTTTACCAAATACCAAACGTGTAGGTGCAACTGAAGGAAACTTTCGTTATGTAGTCACTTGCAAGCTATTGAAATTTTTAATTAATAGGATTCATATTTTTAGCAAATCTTGTCGATTATTTCCGAGATATTACTGTACATGTGTTATTCACAACTTCACGTTTCCAAATTTTCGAACTTTATGAAAGTGGCAATATAACGAGAGTTTGTCCTTTAATTCTCTATTAGCTTTCCAAGTTTTTACTTGTTACAAATTCAGTAAAATCTTAAACAAAACTATACTTTGCACGTTCAAATAAGCGTTAAAAACACTCACGTTTTAAAGAAAATTTTAGTAAAAGAAACAATGTATTAACACGTAATAAACGATTTGAGGAAAAACGAGAACAAGATTAAAAAAGAAATATGAACCGAATTGAAACACGGTGCTAATTCGATTCGGGAACAAGTGAAGGAAATAGGATTCCCAAATTATTCGTTCGTTGCGTCGAGAACCTCGATGTCGAGAAACATGACGCGTGTCACACTCATTGTCAGCTACATTTTCTATTTCGTAACCGCAGTCGCTAAAACGATTAAAAAGACCTTAATGCATACGTACGTATATATAACACGGCCGCTACGAATCTCACCGTTGCAATTACTGTACAAACTCTTCGGCTAATTAATAATGATAATTATTATTGTTATTATTACGCATTACGTATATCCCTAATTTGTCGGACGTATCGGCGCCGCCACTTCCGCCAGCCCGTTTCCTGGGCTGGCCGCGTCATTCAGGGTCATAAATAGACCATCGTACGCAAAAAGAAACTCGTGTCAACCCTCTGCCTCGTGATATCGAGTCAAACTCATTAACCTTAATTTCTGTCAAACAAAAATTAAATAAAATGCCAATTTCGATTCTAACCGCAACTTGTAAAATTAATTGCATGGAAAAAATAAGTTAGATTAACTTTGTAAGGCAAAGGGTTAACCTGGTTGAAAAATGAGCCGCCAGGTCACAGGATAAAAGTAAGAAAAATAATGTCCACGATGATCATGATGATGATAGTAACAATCAGAATAATAATTTGTAAATAGAGTGACGTGTAAAGCTTTTCTACAAATATAGTTACACCGATTCTCGGGACTCGATCGCGTCACGTGTGTGCTTTTCTCATTTTCGTAAAAAAAGAACTTCTCCCTCCCATTAAATCTCTTCGTTCCCCTTTTCTCTGCGTTTATTTTTACGTATACATTGAGCCGAAGAAGATTCAGCGATCTTTCGTTCGCATCGTCGACAGAACAACGGAAGCATCCTCGAAACCGGAACCACGAAACGTTTGTATCCTGCGATATTCCGTTACCGAGATCGAAATATTCTGGCAAATACACGACCGTGCTTCGATTTTAATTTTACTTTTTCTGAGTGTCCGACTTCAGCGCTTTCGAAGCGCTGCAATTGATTCGCGAAGAAGATATAATTACCTCGATGGAAGTCTTAATATCGTTCTTTCTCGTTACCGAATTATTAAAACATAATTGTATTTTATAAATTATGTGTTTTCAGTGAAATGAATCTTGATTCTGTCTTTTTACTTGGAGTATAATGGATTTGAATTTCCCGCCAATCAAACTCCTCAACAGCAATAAACGATTAATAATTCAACAATATAATAAATATGAATATTTCACTGGTTCTTGTGTAAAGTACGTTTTTATGTGGCAAACAGTGAGTTTTACTATCATTACATTCATCATGGCTTTAATATCATGAAATTATTTATCACTAGGTATTTAAGGTTAAGACATCATGTAGGGATACTACGAAACAAGTTACATAACATTTAAAAAATAAACATGAACAAAATGGCACTTATAGAGAAATTTGAATTGTTAACTTATTATGTTTTTACTTATAATTTCACATAAAAAAGTACCTGTTTGTTAATTGTCATAAAATTATTATTATAATTAGAACTCCCTTCGTTGGTAATTATGTACTCTTCCGAACATCTCATTCTTTTAAAACGTTCGTTCCTAATCACTGCTCGAACCGTATGCTCTTTTTTTAGGACTTGTACAAACACCTGTAATTTTAGTAAACAATGCAATCAAATTTTGATAAATATTATCATAGGAGCATGTAATTATTTGCCAAATTTTCTTATATTTTTAATTTTGTTTGCTTCCCTTGTTAATAAAAAGAGTGAAAATGTGAAAAGATTAGAGAGAACAATTGCGAGTATAATCGCAAAGATGAGCTCCTTTCATTTTTGTTTCGTTCGTGTGAGAGGGAGGCGTGGCCAATTTACCGATGCGAACCGACCCGAGCCGAAGTGGAGCACGAATGAGTTAGCGTATCCTTTCACTTCGCCAATCGTAACGAAGCAACCCATCTTTGCAGGCAACTGTACATTAATGTTAACCGATTAGTATCAATGGTACAGATTGTATGGCTAACGATAAGCTTCTCTAGAGAAAGTGGTGATATAGAGTAAGAAACTTCTCCTTGTTACAATACTCGACAATTTTCACAGTACCCTCGATCATTTTCAGTAAATCACACATTTTCAAATTTGCAAATTATCAAATTTCTACACTTCTAAAATTCCAAATCTTCGGATCCCCAAATTTTTAAATGTCCAAATTTCTGAACTTCACAAATCCCAAAAGTTCCAAATACCCCATTCCCAAATTTTCAACTTCTGAATTTTTCAAATCCCTGACTTTCCAACTTCCCGAATCTCTGAAATTTGCTAAATCCCCAACTTCCTAAAGTAAGTTTCAATTTCCCGAACTCAAATATTTTTAAAGTCAAGAAGAGATGAAATCTTTTCTCGTATCGCCATTTTCTCTAACAAAGCCCTAAAGTACATTCTGCAATAATTCGATGTCTACCAAAATCTATTTGTCAGAAAAAAATTATTCATATTACACCTACTTCGTCACAGGTGTCTGTACGCACCCTAATCCTACATTCCTAAATCTTTCTTTCTACGGTCTCCTCATTTAACGTTAAATGATTCGTCACGATTACGGTAGGTAGATCTACTTGGGATCGAAAAGGCTGAAGGAAGGGTAATTTGTAGGGAACAGGGTGTTTGTCGGAGAGGATATTAACGTGAGTACATCTCGTGCGTAGACTCGCATGCTCGTTTAGTTTACGTACGGCGATATTTATAGTAATGATAGTACTTTAGTTTAATCGATTAGCGGTACAGTGTTTAATACGAATACGATTTAATCCTCTTTTTCTCGGGGTTTAGATCCAGTTTTCTTTTTTCTTCTAAAACGAAATCTATCTCGCCTTCGTTACGGACGTCTATTTGTTTCTTTTCTACGAATTTCTTTCTTCAATATTTAACAAAATGTCTCGTTTATTTTTTTGGGGGGATTTTCTTCTTTAATTTGCTATCAATCTCGTTTCCGATACGTATTTTAAATTCTTATCAAGCTACTATCAAAATCCTTTCTTTTTTATTCTTCTTCTTTTCTGTCCTTAGAGCACGGTACAACAGATTTTTCTTCCCCTTTTGTTCTCATATACATATATATTTGTATATATATTCATATGTATATATATATAATATATTCGTTACTTTTAATAATATATATAATACGGTATTATTGTGTACACTATGATTTTACAATCGTAAATAGATAGATCACTGGACGATTCGTACAACAGATTTCCCCGCTTTCGTGAAGAATACATTATATGTATATAATAATATATATATCTATATATATATCTGCTTTCTCTTGGTTCGAGTTACGTATATACGTTTTAGCAATCTTTTCTCCCTTTGCACGCCCTTTTTCCATTAAAATTATATGTATATAAATCCTCGTCGAAACTTAACGATTAAAAAGAAGAACAGAAAACCACGAGTAACGAAAAATAGTAGGAAAAAAAAGACAGAAAAAAAAATAGAAAATACTCAACAGGAACATTGTCTGATCGATCGTTCTCCATGAACAAGAACTTATGGAAGACCGAAAAAACACCAACTACAATCGATATACAATATTTATAAACGATAAAAAGAAATCGTAAGAGAAATAAAACACAGGCCAACGTTGGAAATCGAGGTTTCTCTCGAAAGGATCGGAACTCTTTGTACGAATCGCGTGAACACTGGGTTTCGGGGCTGAGGGTGAGGGGCTCGAGGAGAAATTAAAATATAATCAGGCGATAATTTCTATGATCCAAAAAGTTCTTCTGGGGTCTCATTCGTTTCATGGTTTTCCCATTCTAAATCCTTCACGAATTCTACGCAAGTAATTAGCAACGACTGCCTCTAATATATCTATGGAAAAAGGTCTACCCTGACACCAAATTACGTATTTAATGTACTAACAGTGAGGATTACTCGTCCGGTGGTGCGTCTTTGCTTGACGGTGAACAATCTTTCGGTATTTCGCCCCTTTTCCCTTCTCGTCGGAGAGGTTGCTCTGTCCCGTGGCGAATATGTGCTAAAAGGAAAATAATCGAGAAGAAACGAAAATAAACGGAGGAAGATTCCACGCGAACTCGTCGATACGATCGTGGTTAACATTACGCAGAATTAACGAGACGTATAGCTGGCGAGACTCGAGTTATATTGCCACTTCGAGCACCAATTCCGCAAGGAGACTTAACCTTTATATCCGAGGTTGATTCAATTTTTTCTAGTTAACGAATGCAATAACAAATTCTGCTTTTTGGACTTAAACACGCGCTTTACTATTATCTCACCACATGTATTACCACGCACTATATCACTATTCACTGTACTACCATGTGTCATTATGCACGGAGATTCTTTTGTACTGGCAATATAACGAGAGTCTACTGTATATTGAGAAAACAGAACAAGAAAATTTTAAAGGAATAGTTGTACAGATAAATGGTGTTTCATAAAAAACGAATGAAATCTGGATGCAGTCGAAAGTTTTCTATAGTGTTACGATAAATTATCCTACACAATATGGAATATGTGTTTTTAAATACGAGTTTATCCTGCATTAGTAAAAGCCTTAGCGATATTCTCTGAGATCTAAACTGAATATAAGACGCTCGTCGACGAGTCAGCATTTCCGAACCGACCACCCCTAATTTCAAACTAGAATTTTTCAATTCGATATTACACTTTATGTAATACTTTCTCTGCTTCAAAGTGATTAAGACATTAAGTCATCCCAATGCACGGAGAAGAATCGCACCAAATGAATCTGTAAGAGCCATACTTAGACAATTTCTAGAAGTACACAGTAATCGATCAAGGAATTTGAAATTTTTTATCAATTTTGCACAAGTATTTTTTATATTAATCGTACAGTCGTAATGGCCGCCACGATCAATCTATTTAAAACTTTATATACATTTAATGTAAAATCTCTTTATAGTCCGTACTAGAAATCGTATCGATATCTGAGATATTATACTTTCTATCGCCTAAGAAAGTGGAAACTTCCCGATAAAATCGATATCTATTCTTTGCATAGCTGCCATTTTGTTAAAATACTTTTTTGCTTCGTTCTAGTAGGGACGGTAACCACATTGAAATAGATTAAAATCATCTTTTATTCTTTTGTATAAGACGAGCACTTTAATGCTAATCATGGCAGCCATAATAACAGTACGCATAGCAAAATATTGTAGCTTCTCGTTAATTAATATAAAACATAATTGTATACAAGTTTCACTATTCATTCTTGCAGAGAATCTTTTCTTATATTCACAAAAAATTTCAAATTTCTTGATCCATTAATTTATACGTCTAAAAGTGATCTATCAAAATGGAAGTATCTTTTCAAGAACTTTCGATCAAACATTTTCTGCAAAATACATTGGTTGCTTTTCATGGTCTGTCAATAGTCTCCAGAGTGATTCGTAAAAAAATAAATGTTCTTACTAAACCAGTACAGAAAAACCATAACATTTTCCTGTTAGATCAAGCCTGTCCAAAATTGTCTGTGGGAGAGATTCTCCCATCTTCCACTGTTGCTATGGAAACACAGCTGGGCTATGGGAACTCTGATCTATCATGGCTGCCCCATTCTGGATTTCTAACAGGTTTGTTAGTATCGAAAGTTAGAAATTTGGGGTTTGAAAAAGTGGAGCCTTGGAAGACTTGAGAATTTAGAGAATATAGATATTTAATTTTATGAAGGTTTCAGAATTTATGAGGTTAAGAACTTATACTTCAAAATTTAGAAATTTAGAAAATTTAGTCCCAGAGTTTGTGTGTCACTGTTCACTCCCAGTTCCCACTCCAAAGCCCTTAGCACAGGAAAATATCGAGGTGTCCCTGTAATTACGTTCAGTAACAGTCAAACAACTTGTCCGAGTCTTCGACTCGTTACAATTCTGTTTTACACGTTCAAAAGTCTGTTTAGTACAAGTCTGTTTTCTCCTTGGCATCAAAGCCAATCAAAGCAACCAGGTTGCTACGTCAGTTTTCAAACATGGGCGATCCAGGTCGGAGGAACAAATTAAAAAAAAGAATATGAATTCCGTAATGAGCTCGATTAGAATGGTCAGATGAAAATCTCAAAGCGTACGTCAAAACGTTGAAAAATATTATCTACTAATTGCAACGCGGTGCATGTGAACCACGGTTAATTAACCTGGGAAAAGCAGCTCGGTAAATGGCATCGATTTGTACCGCTAAATTCCTTTCGAGTTAAAGTCGGCACGAATTAGCCTGGACGTACTCGTGCGTATGTAGCTACACGTGGCTTTAGTTGTACGATCAGAAGAAGGTATTCAAGGTATTCGAAGAAGTCTGCGATCGTTCGTTGTTTCAATAAGAGCGTATAAAGAGCCTTGCCGTCGCTCACGCGAGACTAATCGCCTTGTCAATTTTTTTTAAAAAAAGAGCAGTTGAACTTCAATTCCACTTTTAACTTTTGGGGGGCCCTGTACCTTTCCTTGGGTCGATTTTTTGTAGGATTTTGAATTCGGTTTCGATTGGGTAAATTTGTGGAACGTTTTGATATCGATAGGTATGGTGCTTAGTGATGGGATTTTAAAAAATTATATATTTCTGGTGATTTTGGAAGTCTTGAGAATAGGATCGATTTTAGTTTCTAGATATGGTAATATCTTATGTTAAAGATTTTAGTACTTACAAATATTGAAAACGTGCAAGTATAAATAATTCAACCTAAGAAGTTCAGTAATTTGGACTTTGAAAATACGAGATCTTTGAAGTTCAAAAATTAGAAAATTTAGAAACTGCATGCCACGAGTACCACTTGCCTGTCCATGCATCACACTGATTCTCGTTTTACTACTAAACTACAAAAGCACAAAAATTTCCCAAAATCGTCGAAACTTCCAAAATCACACTATCGATCAAGATTCGATAGAAAAATTTGGGTTTGAAATATTTTACCTCGAAGAGCAGTAAAAACGTAAGGATCTGACAGTGGATAAATTCACAAGATCAAATACACCCATCACTAAAATAACGACGATGATGGAATCGATTGGGTAAATGGCAGCGAAATTTGAAAGATCATCCCCGCGATCGTCCCAGTTCCCCTGGTGATGGCCACTTTGATCCCTCCTCGATCGTTCCATCGCGATTAACAGGAATTCTTCGCCAACCATCGCTTAATTACTCCGCCGCGTTCTCTTCTCCGTCGGGTATTAATTGATCGTCTCGTCGCCAGTGTCGTTAGCTCTAGGCCCGCGACAAAAGGACTCCGAGGGCCGACCCTTTAATCCCGCTCGTCTTCTCTGCGCTCGTTTATTAACTAATTCTAGTGAGTCGGTGTCCCGATGCGCGCGCGATCATCGTTGGCTTCCATCTTGCTTGTGGCAGTTTCATCGTCGCGCCAACTCGTCGTCCCGCTGTGTTTCATCGGCCGATTAACAATATACATTTATACGTTCTAGGAATCAGTCACAGGCTAGGTCCATCCTTTGGCCCAGCCAAAATAAGTACGTAGTTTGAGGGTGTGCTTCTTGCACGCTTTCTAAAAACCTCTACTTCGTGTACGTATGTTCGTGTGTGCGTGTGTGTGTACGTGTGTCGTTTTCCATTTTCCCCTTCGTTCCTTTCTTCCTTTCGTATAAAAAAAAGAGCAAAAAAAGGATATAAACAAAGAAGCAAAAGAGACAAACACGACATCAAACATCGTCGCTAGTCGAGTTCTTCTTCCACGACCTCGATAGGAGAAAAAAGAAGAAGAAGAACGATCACAAGGTCTTCGAGAACACCGGTCCTTTCCCAAAACGTAGGAAGAGCAGCGCTCCGAACGCGTCCCCGCGGATCTTCGTCCATCACGCTCGAGAATTAGGGACAGGAGCGCGTGTTTTTTTTGTTCCTCTTTCTTCGAGGTCGACCTTCAGCGATCTACCTCGCTTCGATGTCTGCGTGTCTCGTGGTTGGCGTTCCAGTCTCTCCGTTTCTTCTTCAAAAGAAAGACAACCGATCGGCTGGGCTCTCCTATGTGGGCACCTTACTGACCGCCTTCAGGAGATCACTTTGCGTCTTGTCCAAACCGCTCACGTGATGCTGCTGCTGATGCTGCAACGCAGCGTTTTGCTGTTCCTGCTGCATCTTCGCTTGCTTCTCCGCTTGCTGCTTCTTCATCATGTCCTGCTCCTCGCGTTCCCGCCTGGCCTGCTCGTTGATCTCCTTCACCGCCCTCAATTCCTTCTTCAGCTTCATCCGCCGATTCTGGAACCAGATCTTGATCTGTCGTTCCGTTAGACAGAGGGCGTGGGCGATCTCTATTCGTCGCCGTCGCGTCAGGTAATGGTTGAAATGGAACTCCTTCTCCAGCTCCAGCGTCTGGAATCGGGTGTACGTTTGCCGACCCCTACGCCTTGGACACCCGTTCGGTCCTGGAAACGTCAGAAACGCAGATTTGCCTAGGTTAGTTTTTTCATGTAGGATGGCTTGCCACCTTTTAACCCTTTGCACTGCACACAGTCAACTCGCGTACGCTTACCGAACGGCTCCCTCGTATGGTCCTCTCTTCGTCAATTTGCTCTTTTCATCTTTTTTTTTTAATGGAACATATCAGACAAATTACGGGTGAACATGGCTCTCGAAAATGTTGACTGTCGGCTTACCGTGTAAGCGTGCAAGAAGTGCAAAGGGTTCGTCGATTAAATAATAATAATAACAGCGTGGAGAATAAGTTGAAAATAAAAGAAATTATTTGTACTGACGCACAGGCTTGGACTTGAAGACGAGGTTGACTAAATACTAGTTCGTAGTTCGATATTCCGAAACGAGTTTCAACATTTTACGTAGGATGCAGCTAGATCAATATACTTTTTCTTTATCTCTGTACTACTCTTATTTTTGACCGATTATGGTAATTCACTACCACAATAATAGAAAGCATTTCTCATCGACTAGGATAATAAGTAATATAAGTTTCACCTTTTAATGTTACAAAATGATAAAGTTCCAGGTCCAAAAATCGCAAGGTTTCGAAGTTCCGAAAGAAGTAATAAGAAAACAAAGTCAACTAAATTTGATATGGACTTAATACTCCCATATACTGTTTCTGTAATTTGAATCCCTAAAACCAGTTCGAGTTACGACCACACAAACGCAAATCGGATTTAAAAGATAGATTTCCATCGCGGGTTGCGATAATTTATATAAACTGTCCGTGTCGTATCAGAAGGGTTGATTAACATAATTTAATTTATTAGGTGCATAATTTCACAGAAAGAACCAGATCGTGTTCGGGAAGCAGTAAAATCGTCTGACGTATTTCACATTTCCTACGAACGAATTGCTCCGACTTGGACAAGAAATATGACTACCCCGAATTTCGTTACGTAAACTTTAGTTTTTCCGTGATTTAGAGTGACCTGCAGTTTCGCTCGCCAACTCACGAATCTCAACTCTCTCTTCGCTTTCTCTTCCCGGGAGAAAAAAGCACCGTTCCCAGATGGTCAGTTTATTGCAGGGGTTGTGAAGGAGGTAAAAAAAAAGAAAGAAAAGCGGACGGTAAAAAATAGAAAGTTTCGGAAAAGTCTCGCGCGTGGGACACCGTGTACCCCTATTGTTTGAACCCTTTCTTGAAATGCCTTTTACCCTGTCGAACTTTCTCCGGCCCGAAGTCAGAGTCGTAAAACGGGGTACACAGGAAATGCTGAGTTTTTTATGGTGTTTAGGTAGCTATCGAACTGTGGCCTAACCAGGTAAAAACTCGTGTTCGTCATCTGCTGCGTACCTGAAAATATTGCTTTTGACCTGGCGTAAAGTTTGCTCGATGATGCGACGTCTTGAAAAAACAAGTTTCAAAAATTTTGCGACTATATCACTCAATATCGAATATATATGAGGACAATTGTAGAGGTCGAGCATTTTCAGAAAATTTCAGTTACGAAAGATTGAAAACAATTGTATGAAAAAATAAGAAAAATGTGAAGCAGTCAAACTTTCGGTGATTATAAATGCTTTAAAAAAATAGTAAGTCCTACAACCGGTGATTATAGTAATTTCATAATAAAAGGATCGAAGCAATTTTATAAAGCTGCTTCGTGATATGGTCAGTTTAAAGGACATTACGATTCGCGATTCGCAACAGAAAACATGAGAACGTTGCAAAATGGTACCCCAGATAAATCTCTCGCAGGAGCAATTCTCGCAATTGGCCCAAAGGTAATTTCACTTCTGGCCAACAGCAGAAAAGGGGAGCGGATCGCGTTTTCGGTTCGCCGTCGTCCAAGGAACCGGTTCCCGGTGCAACGAACAGTCAGCCATAATACCATCATTCTCACGGGAAGACGCTGAGTGGCCACATTATTGGCTCCTGACGAAGCAAATACCCGCTACCGACCAATAAAAGATAGCAAGATTTCGCGAAGGGATGGTAAATCGCTCCTCAAAGATCTTCATCGCGATTTCAATCGATCATTTAACTTGTACGGTCGAATCACGTCTTCTGATTGGGACGTGACAAATTTGCATCTAACTTGCAGGATAATTTAATTTGAGCTTAGGTACGATTGTACGTTGTACAATTATTCTATACTTTATGAGATATTATGAAACATTGTAGTATCGATAATTTAAGTAGAATATTACTTACAATTTACATGGGACATTAATTGTGATTTACCTAGGATGCTGACTATGATTTACATAGAATATTGAATACGATTTACATGGAATATCAAATGCGTTTGCATAGGATATCATTTACAATTGAAATATGTAATGCAATTTAGAAAAGAATTATGCTATTATACATATAGATGAATTATTACTCCTAGTATGTCATCCAAGAAAAAATTCGTTCCCTACCATCGTCTACCGTCCAAACAGAGTCGAGCAATTTTTCAAAAAATCCGCAAATTCCAGAAGAATACCTCTGCAGATTTCTCTATTCATCGTGTATGTTCGTTTTCCGGCGTTTTTTCGCGAGCAACCAGAGTAGCTCTGAAATAGTGTGTAACCGGTGACATGCGAGATGAGCCATCCGGTCCTCTTGTCATTCAAAACCGGGCAAAAAAGCACGCGGGAATGCTGGGAATGCTGATATTGAATTCAGCATGGCCGTTCGTAGCAGTGCGGTCCAGGATTCACCGAATGCGTACCGGTGTGTGTGTACGTGTACCCATATAGCCGGCTGCACCACCATCAACCAGTCTGGTCGTTCACGAATTCTCGACCGTTGTGTTCGTCTGCGTGTACACAAAACCCAGGAGGTTTTTCAGCGAGTGCTGGTGAATCGAAGCTCACGTACCCCATGGCCGGTGCAGCCACAGCCACGGGGCGGTTGTGCCGAAGGGTGGGCCATAGGTTACCTTGGCAACCAGAGGGAAAACCATTCCATCCTGCTGGCGGCACATCACGCCAGGGGCGAGTCAAGCAGCCAGAAAACCCTTCGTTGCATTCTCCCTACCTAGGCCAGCTCATGGCCTCGCCTCGACCACCATGGGGGTGAAGTGTCCGCCATAAATATCGTTGGACCATCCTGACCGAGTGCTGGCGCGAGCATTATCGACGATTCTGCTGGATTAAGCTAATGTGCCGTGTAGAATATTTTTAGATAACCGTCTCGCAAGGGCTGCTGTTTGCACGGGATTTAGGGGAACGATGGGGTTAACGAAGGCCCCTCAAGCCTCTGGGCTTAACTACAGCGACGTAACTTATTGGCGAGTAAATATACTCGTGCGATGTTGTACGCTATAGTTATTTGATTAATTTCGTATGAAGATATAGTGCGGGGGTACGAAGTACTGTAACTATCTTGAAATTTTTATCTCTCCATATTTATAAAATTAGAAAAGCCCACATTATTAAATTTTAACGTTCCTAAATTCGCATCTGTTTTTACGTTAAAAGTCACTTGAATTTCACCATGACATCGCTACAAAATTAATTTACGGTCCAAACTGATTTTCTCCGAATAATTCTCGACTCTCCGTTCCCTTCTTTTCTCGTCAGACTGCCACTACAATAAAAAACGCGTGTTCTTGTATCGATATAAAGAAAAAGAAAGGTGTCGAAAAGGTCGTTGCAGCAGGAGCGGTAAAAGGATCCGTCCAGCGTTGGATAGTTATTTTCAAATATAGGTACATTGATAACCCTCCATCAAAGATCTACGATAACCTTAAACGAGGCGATTGACGCAAAGTGACGAAAGAGGCGTGTAATATGCCTATAGCTTCTATATATCACAGATAACACGAGGTACCTAAAGCGATATAAAGCACGGCCATTTACTCTGACACTGGTGACATTCATTCACCGCGTTGTCGACGTTCGTTAATGGTGCAATTAATTCCTTTACACTTTTCATAATCGTAAATCAACGGATCGGTAGCAACCCAGAGAGAGAGAGAAAGAGGAACGCGGGGACAGAAATAGACGCAGAGCGATACTTTGTAATATTTCTCCTACTTTAAATTACAAATATGATTACTTGAATTGATTTTATCTATCTTGTTATGAAGGATTGTCTTACGTGTAATGTACCTATATATGCAAAATACGTCATAGGAATAAAAAAAGTGGCGATATACAACTTCAGCATTCCGTAAAAATAGTGATTATTAGAAATTTAGCATTTTTCGAATTTCAAAATTGCTATCAGATTTAAATCTTGCATATCGTTTTCATAACTTTGTCCTACAATAGCGAGAGACATCAATAGTGTACGAGAGTGGAACGATCTATTTTATACTTGTAACAAAACCTGTAAAGCCGTATAAAACACCTGTCGCGTAATTATACTAATAATATGATAGTTCTGAATAAATATTCGGTCATAAATAGTCGAACGTGATACCAATACCCGTTAGACAAAAAAAGACATCAAATTACAGTACTGATAGATTTCACAAAATGTGCAGCGAGTAAACATGCACCGAATCAAGTTAGTCAGGCAATTTATTGGAATAACTCATTTAGCGTGGCAACGTAAACGTAACAGTACTCCATCGTTACAAATGAACTTTTATTAAAATGCGCAGTCCACTACCCACAATTATTTCCAGTCTGATAATCACCGTGTCAAATAATGTAACGTCACGTACACATCATACTACAGCACTTTCACTAAATAAAGCGACACGTGTTATGATATCGACGGCCATGTTGCTACAATTAAAACGTGTCCTCCGTCGGCCACCCCTGAGAGATCAAACAAGGACGATGACATTGATTGGTCGAACTAGCTGCGTTTTCTGGCGAGGAACAGTCGCTAATTAGCGGTAAGTCGCGAGTGATTTAGGAAGGAAGGAATTATGGTTGACAGTCGGTGGTCCATTGGGGGAGAGGGCAACGAAGCAAAACACGTCGTGCAACGCACACGTATACGCAACCTGCGAACGCGAAGGGTGGGACGCAGGCCTGCGCCTAATTGCGGCCGTATATTAAGTTTAATATCTGCTTTCGGTCGCCGCACGCGGCTTCAACGTGTTCGCCGTCAAGCGGACGAGGATATTGCGGAAGTTTGCCTCCTCCCCTTGCTAAAACGCCACCCCCGTTCGCTCTCAAGATTCTATCAATGCTCTCCTCCTTCTTTCTCAGGATCGCGTGGTTGTCCTCTTAACTTCACGAATTTATTCGAAATCCGTGGAATCGAACTTTAAACGCCTCGATTACGCCGGATCGTTTCCACCGGGACGAAACTTATCTCCGCTCCGCCAACAGAATTCAACTTGATACGACATGCACGGCTGTATAAAGAAATTCTACGGATACCCGGGAAACTTGCACGTCCCGACTACTAGAAGAATATTACAGATTTCGCGATAGTCTGCCAGAGGATATGCACGTACGCGTAAAGTTTAACTTACGTTGTTCGTGTCTGACAATGGAAGCTTTCGTTCGGATAGTGCACGGTGAAATCAATCATGTTACATTTAATCGAACTCTCACGAATATTGAAATAAAATTTTGCTTCGCAATTAATCGACAAACACAATTTTTGCTGCGTCAGATGACGTACATCTCATGAACGAAAAAGTGTGTTCCGTAAAAGGATGTGTTAAAAATAATTTCATTCGGAATATGCATTAAAAGCGGCAATAGGTGGAAGTTGAGATTCTCGAGCTATTCATAGATTGTCCCTCGAACGATGATTATTTGAATTACAAATGAAAATTTCATATAATGAATAACTGTACTGAATCGATTAATATCTAATATCCAACAAAAAAGATTATAAAATGTATGATTTGTCATATTCGAAATAAAAGCAATTAGTCAGAAATAAGAAAGAAAAACAAAGTGGATCACTATAAAAATTTGTCACGAACGAATGTACGATTCAATAAATCTGACATAGATGTTCAAAGCTGTTTGCAGCTCGGTAAATATGTATTATTATTCATCAGGAATACATAATGTGATCACTAATTGGTACACGTCCATCTATAATCTGCGTACGTAAATAATTCCTGCTCGTTTTTATTTCTAGCAGTTTGAATAGTGCTTCATGAGAATCTTGTATATATAAAAAATAAATATTACAGACATTATTATTATTATTATCAGAATATTAGAATATTAAACCCGTTATTGACACCCTGAAGTTTTACTGCCAGATCTATAAACACGTTCTGGGAAAAGACATTCGTAAAATTTGCCAAGAAAAATTTGCGATATAATTGAATAATTATACTATACGTGTAGAAAGGATTTATCCATAAGGTATGGGTTAATGGTTACACCTGTTCATTTTTACGGCTACAAAATAAATGTAATTTATTACCTGGTTTAGTTTCGATAAATCATAAATGTGTAATAATGACAGCTTACTTTTTTATTCTAATATATCTGCCATATATTTTCCATACATTTCGAGCATATTTATAATATGCCTCTTATATTTATCATGTCAAGCATGCATAAAAAAGTACGATCATGAATAAAGAAGAAGGGAAAAGAAAATAATTGAAGTACGGGTTATTAGATTTCACCCTAATTGGACATATATGAAATTCTTACACAAGAGAAATGATCTCATGATTAGTGCATGCGAGAAAAAAGATCGCGTGTTCGATATTATTGAAACAAGAACCATTACTCAAAAGAGGAATAATGATGTGCATTTTGCGTCAGTCCTGTTACATTTATTTGTAACAAAATCTAACAATATTTGCTAATGGAATCTGAATAATTTATTGCAGCCATAAACGTCGAGATATCTTTCCATACATGTATATAGAAGTACAAAAAATAGCGTAGATTATCGAGAAATCGAGTTTGCCCCTCAGGAACCGGGAGCCAGGAGTTAACTCGACACCGCCATCGTATGCAGGGATCTTCGATTCCTTTCCGTATTTCTCATCCGACGCGATAACGGGAGGAGAAGTGGCGATAAATCGTTTGGCCGACAGTTAACGTCGATATCAGGTTGACCGTCATGGCCATCAAATCAGCGACGATCCGGTATCGAAGTCGAAGGAAAACGACGCCTGTCGAACGTTCATATTTTTATTCGTACCTCGGCAATCGTAGAAACACCGACGTCAGAAGATAATTACTGAAGTTTACTGAATACCGTTGCCGATTTTTTGTCGACATCTACGCGCGCAGGAGCCGAGCAGTTGCGAAAAACGCGTGGAAATCGCAACGGATCACGCTACCGGGAATTCGCAATCACAAAGAGAAAGGTGCATACCGACCGAGTAAAAATAATCCCGCTTACGTTTTCCAGGCTTCTGTGTTACGCGAACGCTGCTCGTACGACGATCGTAAAAGAAAAGAAAAAGAAGGGAGGAGGACTGTAAACGATTCGACCTGTCACGGACATCCTACGGTGTCACACAAATCACAGATTCAAGGAATTATAGCTACTATTGAATCTGAAGGCAGAAATACGTTACTACTAAACGTATCGACGTTTGATGCACACGTAATCGATACAAGTTTCAAGATAGGCATCTTGATAAATTTCCTAAATTTCATTTAGGAAATAAACTTCTGAACCAGCAATTGGACCGAGTTGATAGTTCTAGTTTTGATATCTTAAATGATACACCTTATGTACATACTTTAATTTTAAGTTTATCAAAAAAATCACACATGCAGAACATATGGATCACATCGTCTTTATATGTATACTATAATAGTTAATTTATGTAAGTACAGATTTAGAATGGATAAGATAGAGTTACATCGGAGAATTGAAATCGGTCTTTCTAACCTTAAAAAACTCATCCCTGAAGAGGTTAGTATGGAGGTCGCGTAAAATTACGTGACTTTGCACTGTTACTGGTTGACATTCATAAAATGTCGAGAATTAGAATGACTTCACCTTAAGTAACAATGTGTGTCTACTTTAAAATTAGACAATCGGTATCGATGAGTTCAACATTTTAAGTATCCCACTAAATTTATTGAGACCTCTTAACCTTTTCAATGCTGTTACTCTCAACTAAGTTAGTCTAAATTGTTCTTGTATATCAAAAGCAACCAAGAATGGAGACCTTATACTTGACCACATTTAATCTAAAATGTCAAGTACATGAATTTTGAAAGCTCCCATACAATAAGCTCGTTCAGTAATCAACGGCATTTCGCAGGAAATTTATCAGACAGTTAAGGAACTTCAAATATCAGCTACAATATAAACTTTGATAATCTGAAGTCGGTGACATCTTCGCGACCATCTTTATGCGTGAACGTCTCCATCTTTTTGAAGTTCCAAATCGCCGTAAACGTGACAGAAGGCGAATATAAGACACGGATAATCGAAAGCGACAGTGTCAACAGCGTTGTCGAACACGAACGCGATTTACAATCGGAGTCGAGGCAAAGAGGGAAAAGGTGTTCGCGTCAAGTGTACTTGACTATCGCCGTTCGTTCGGACCGAAACGAAATGGCGTCGAAAGTGGAAGAGAGAGGTCCACGGCTGAACCGCAATAGCGGCAACGGCGATAGAGGGCCACGGCTTGTCGTAAATCTACAGAGGCGATTAAACGTCGAGTACGAGGCTCGTACGCGTCTCCATGCGGTTTTCGGTTCTTCCGCGCGAGTAACGAAACGCGCTCGAAAACAATAACGCTGCTTTTAACGACCGTTTTAAGTCGCTCCATTCGCTCGGACGCGTTATCGGCCCATGGCGCTTCGTGGTTATCGGTCAACGGGCTTTTTCACCGCTCAACGAATACCGCAACGACCCGTGTCTTTCGTTACGTAAATTTCACTTCCCTTTTTCTCTCGCGTTTTCTTCCAACAGACACGAAATTCGCGCACGACGAAAAAATAACGCGTTAGAAGCTTAATTTTACACAAAAATAGTTACTACGTATCTAGAAATAATTACTACATATTTAAAAATGACCACCAAATATTTGTTAAAAATAAAAAATTTTAATCTAAAGTTAACAAATCTTATTTAATGAAAAATGTCTATGGTAAAAGTCACGGTTCCGTATTAAATAAAAATATGTTCAGGTGCGTCGACTTTTCGATTTACAACGTTACATTTTGAGAAACGATATGGAGCAAGAAAGTAAAGTAGAATATGCGTCTGTCGTTGAACACGGTCGAAACTTCGACGCGTTTATATCAAGACCACACAAGCGTGACGCGAATTGATTAACATACAAAGCCGGACACATTGTGCACACTTTACGTCCACTTTAGTCGACCGACTGAAAATAGAACGACTATTCGCGAGCGAAAGATGAAAGGAGCAGAAAGCATTAGAGAACGTGCGAAGTTTGAAACTGAAACGGGATACGCATCCACTGACAGCCGGAATAGCTTCGATCATTCGGTAAATTCACCCCTCGAATTTTATTCCTCGTATCGTTGCGTTTACCTAGTCGCTTTTACTCGACATTATTTACGCGTTCCTCGCTTATTATTTCACCGAAAACATCCGGAGAGACTCTGTTCACCGATGAAAGATACGTCTCCTCGTTTTACGTGACGTTTAGAGCCATTTTCAGACACTCGGTGTCTCGGAACGTTTTCACCGAAATTCAACGATGTCTTTCGTAAGCGCAACAGCAAAATATTTTATGCAGATACAATGAAATGCACACATACTATGAATATTAATAACACGTGAAGACCGGAGCACAAATATGAGATAGCATTGACGTTAATGGTAATCATTTTGAATATTTATAATTTAATGATATCAATTTAACCTCTGATCATTTTATTTCATGAAGCATACGTTTGATTTTGACACGCTTAATTTTTATGTAGTCATACCTTCGGTCCTGTTGCAACCCTGTGTGTTGCAATATTCTTTTGTAATTCGTTAAATGAAATGTACTCAAATTCTCTAATATTTGGAAGCGGCACACTTTACTTATTGATTAGCGTGGCGAATTTAAACACGCGTAAAAGTGTTTTCATATCTCATAAAAAGCAGTGTGACCCGTATGTTATTACAGATACCTTATCATCTCCGTAATAAAAACGCAATAATTGCTGTTTAAGTAGATTTTAATTAACGCGAATGACAATTTTGCAATGGTTAATTGTCTATAAGTGAGCGGACGAGTGATGGTATCGCAGAGAATGTATGCATCATCAAGATATGGGTAACTGTCAAGACATGTGGACAGTTAAGATAATGAGGTCATAAAATTCACACCTTACACACGTTTATGATCGAGATTATAAGAAAAAATAGAAAAAGTATGACACTCACCTAGTACAACTAGAATATTACTACGCTTCACAGATATAAATTTTAAACGAATAAGGTTCAATCGATATTTCGTCAAATGCTAATTTCTAACGCGTTTTAAAACAAAAATATTTTACGCACTTAATATATGTAACGTTTAGACAAGTTTTACTAGCATACAATCCTTTTTAGCAAAATAATTCTATTGATCGATTAAAATGGCTCACCGAGCATATCCATTTCAACCATAAACGTTCATTCTACCGTAACTGTACCGATATTTATGTACTATAACAGTACTTTGCGAATGCACTATTGTTAGAATACCTGCATGAACCAGTTCATATCGATCACAATCATGATACGTCATCGAACAACACTGAACGATCGAAATTACAAATTACTCATTCGAGCCGCCATCGTTACGCACCAAGAGTCATCACGCTTAAATCAACCGGTAGATTTAATCGCGAGCCCTTTCATGTACCGATTACAATAATCACCCGTGATCAACGGTGCGCATAAAATTACCATAAATGAATCTCACCGCTCCGATATCTCCTGTCCAATTACCGATCGCTTTCCCCTTCTCGTTCCAGCCAGCTGCATACGATTTTCTCTGTCTAACATTTTCAAGGAATCAAACATTTCCCATTTCAATTCTCTCTCCCTTTCTTTCGCACCGCGAAATACTGGACATTTTCTTCAGCAAGGTACAAACAAGATAAGAAGACATTTTTGCAAAACGGCAGATGTAACGAGAAATCAAATTACTGGTCAATTAAGGTTGGTTATCGTGAACGTAAGTATAAGTACACATTGTATATACTCGTGCAACATAATCTTATTCTTGAAAGTTCAGATCATATACAAATAACTCGACTTATTCCTTATTCTACTCTACAGTTCCACTGACATAAGAGAATCCTAGGACGATTGTGGACATACCTGAAAAGATGACAAGTCAGGTACAAAAAAGTGCAAAAGCCAGAAGTCGCGCGCTCATGCGGCGAAACTTGGAGTTATGCCGGGTGGAAGAAAGAGCGAAGATGAAGGTGTTATCGCCATTTTATGAACCTCTTAGACAACAATGAACAAGAAACTTCTTGAATGTGGAGAGAAATACTACTATAAAGGCGACTCGATGATCAATTTTTATTGCCAGTTTCAGGATTGTCAATATTTGTTGACGACACTGAAAAATTGACAATATTGCTCTGACAATTACGAACGAATCTACATGAAGAAATAGGTCAAACTGTGTAACAAATTTACAAAGTTATAAAAACTCAGATTATTATAATCGAAGATACAAGCAAGTTATAAAAAACGAGCTCATTTGGACCAAAATGGTAATTATATCAAGAAACATGAGAAGGGACCATATTAAACGTCAATAGATTAATCGACACAAATATCCCTAAAAATCGTTAGACGAGTAATTCACCAGGCATCCCCTATAGGGCGTACAAAGACTCGCCATTTTTGGTGCATCACGTGATATAAAGACTCTCGTAGCTTTAAGCGTGACAAGTATCCTATGTCAGCTTATGGACTGGGAACGGTCCGAAGCTAATAAATAAACAAAAATAAAAATTGCCTTCGGCGTCTCTTTCTAGCACACGTAGACGGTCGTCCCCTCTGGTACGCGAACCGGGGCGCCCCCTCTTCGTGTTCCTAGCAGAGGCTGCAGTGACCCGAGACGGCGATCAAGCGATTCGTGGGTCGTGGCTGGGCCGTATCTTCTACCGGGATCCCCCTTCCTTCAGCCTGTCTACATTTTTCACCGGCTCGAGATTTTATTCGCCCGCAGTGCCGCGAAATTAAGCCGTTTTGAGATATTTACGAATGGATCGGGCAAGCGGGGGGCACCGGTGGACCAGCCGCACGAACAAAGGGGAACAGCCAGTGCCGTCTTCCCAACGCGCGGGGCCTTCTCGCGATTTGCGACCGTTGTCGCGGGACTAGACACCATGTTTTTCTTTTTTTTTTTCTTTTCCCGTTTCGCGCCAGATCTTCCCTGTCTACCTGGCCTCGACGACCCCTCCTCCCTGATCCACCATCGATATTGTCTATGGAATTCCTCGAACGATGCCGGACACCAGGCATATCTGCTATATGATGTCACGTATTCGAATACATTAGTTGTTGGTCATACGCTGGCTCTTTTTAGAAAGCGGACGGATGAGGACGTGATTAAAAGTTCAAGCGAGAGGGACTGGATCGTTAACGAGTTACGTCTCACCTGGGCTACAGGTGGCCCATAACGCACAACTTTCAAGCAAACTCGAGGAATGCTGCAAGTTTTGAGAGGTAGTCATAGAATGCTGTAGCGCACCGTTTGTTCGAAGCCTCGAATGCCAGGGGTCCAACCATATCGCTTGCTAGCATGGACGTTGCTGAAGTTTCAGGGTCCCAAGACGAAAGAGGTCGTTACAAGATAGCACATACAAATTAATATAATATAACTTATACAAACAAATATAGAGCAGAAAAAATAATTTGACATATCTAACTTTTACAAAACACAGTACTCTAAAGGCAGAGTCCAGTAAATTACACTACTGCTTTCGGAAAACTAAAAGCTTTCGAATTTCTATTCTCATTCCATCCTATCCACGTACAACCTGCAACCAAATATTTCAACATAACTTTCGCAGCTGGTTTCATACATAAAACACAGAATATGTATTTCACGCGACACGTAACGGGTTCCTGCAGCGTTGACAACTTCCAAATATATCACAACCACAAGATAATCTCAAAATTTCCAACGCTAGCTGTTAGATAATCGAAACAGTAATACATGTTTCATTTTCAATGACAGAACGGCGACAACTTTTAACGATCCGACAACGATAAGCGCAAAATTTCTATCGCGTACTCGTGAACAAGGATCAACTCCAACCACGTGATCGGTTTATCAGGAAAACGTGAAACCGGTCGTTCGCGTTCTGGATCCTAGGCAGCGCCACGTTACGCAGTTACAATTGTACAACCACTCGTGAGTAATGGCCATGGTAACCATGGCGATACACATCGTTGAACCGCAGACCGCTTAAAAGCGCGTGGGTGGCGATAAAATGAACTTTTTTCGACTTCGTTGTCGCGCCGATGTTCATCGTCATTGACAGCGAGAGATCCGTTACTTGCCTGCACGGATTTAAGAGGTAAGCACCATAGATTGCGTACTGCTTATGGGAGAGCCAAAGTCGACATCAAAGATTGAAAATAAAACCTAACCTAACCTAACCGCAATACTCCTTGCGAAGGATAGGAAAAGTGGCTAGAAGCAATCAGAAAGAATATTGATAGATAGAACAAGCAATAAACTGACTATAATATAGGCTCGATATGTATAATAAATATGACAAGAGTGACTTTTGAAGCCATTCTCTTTGTTCTATAAGTGAAATTAAATTTGTAAACTCAAAATCCTAGTTAACTTTAGTCAACTACAGTCTAAATTACGTTACCAGAACAACAATAAGTGTTCCGAGGAGTAGCTCAGTATACCCGCATGTTTCACGCGTCTGCCCGCAACTCCCATATTAGAAAGAAACGCAACTATTACGACTACCTATTTTTTTTTCTTTCTCTCGACTCCCTCGAACGAGCAGCGAAATGGTAAACACCCAAAGTATCCGACAGAAGATAAAGTCAAATGCAACTTCACAAGTAGGGTCATCCATCTGGTCGTAACCTAAAAGTAGTCTCGAACGGCGTGCTCGCATTTCAGAATTATCCTCGAGAGCAGGAAACGAAGGGGACGCACGTTGGTCCGTGAACGAGCTCGACGTGGGTGTCTTTAAATTCCCCGATGCAAAAATAAACGTGAAAAACTCGAAATGGCGAAATGATTTCAGCAGAGGACGGCCGTACAGGTGCTCGGCCGCTCTTTCGTCACGCGAGTGTGCGTGGGCACGACACAGTTCCCATCGCGGGGTTAGCAATAGGCTTAAATCCCGATTGGTTGGACAGCTCGTTCCTTGTTGGTGTGCGCATCGGTACACGCACGCTGACGACGCTTGTGTCGGTAGGGTGTGGAAGAAGGAGGGTGGATATATATGAGGGTACACCGTTCATATATACACCGGGTGGTAATAAAGGATTCCAACAAGGATGGATGGTGAGAGGGGAAGAGAAGTTCGCTCCATTGTTCCCGGTGGAACCCAAACGTCATCCATAAGGGTGCCTCCCATTATCTGGCGTGTATCTGGCTGAAACACACACGCACACAGAGAAACACACGGGTCCAGCCAGTGGGGACACACCGGGTAAACCGGAGAGAGATCAGGTCTGGCCAGATGCGCGACATGGCGGTGCCTTTCACGGTGTGTGGAATCGGTATCTACATGGCGGCCGACTGTGCTGCTATTCCTCCAACTCCGGCAATAGGAGCTCTAATCTCCCACGAAATTGTAAAGTCACCTTGGGAGTGAAATTTATAAGAGGTACCCCGACCTGCCATGGCACGAGCTACGCGCACATCCCCTGCACGCAGCCTTCCAGAGGATCCTCGTGGCGCATCCGTACGCTTCTTGCCTTCTTTCTTCTGCTCTGCCGAGTGGAGAAAACGTGTACGGTGTTTACGACGCGTCGCTTAAGAGAAAGATGATATTCCTTCCTTTTCTCTTTTCACAGGGGAGCATTGGTTTCTACAGGATGTTGAAAAAAAAGTTACTTACGGAGACTGCGGAATACTCGGTTTGGTGAATATGGGTTGAAAGACTGATGGCTTTAGTTGGGAAATTCTTAAAGGTCTGACGAAAAATTTATTATGAACGGAAATTAATTCCTGTTCTATGTTAACGCTTTCCTTGTTACTATTACGTACACCGTCCCAATACGAATATACCAGATTAACTCTTTTGCAGCAGCAATTCGACGAATAGATGAGACGCGATTATTCATGGTGAACTTTAAGTGTAGGATGAGTCAAAAAATATTTCTATCACCTATTCAATAAATCATCCATTACTTACAAACAAAATATACTTCTTCAATTTATATTAATTATATTAATAACTTATCATTATCCAAGTTCGATGACAAAAACTATACTGCATATGATAACATGTATATTAATCACATGGGTGTCATATAATGATAAGTGATAACATCTTTTGCTAAATATAAGTGGTAACATATTTTTGACTCATCCTGTATAGCGATCGTATAAAAGATGTAGCAACAGCGGGCAGTATCACACGTGAGAAAGAATTCCTATTATTTGCGAAGCAGTGCGTGATAATGCAAATGCAATGAGGGCGTGCGAGTCGCGCGTAAATTGCATCACCGCGGTGCACCGTGACGCTGCAACCAACCAACGTTACAAACCGTGAATGTCCCCAAGCAATTCCAATAAATCATCCATCGTACACAAAACATTATTCACGGTTCACGAACATGATTGTTGCTTTTATGTACGGATCATAATGTTAGTCAATATGCAACGACCAATTTGTTTTGATCTCGAAATCGTTTTATGCGAGTCTCTCAGCTGGAACCATACGATTCTCAAAACTGATAACAACGATTGATGTAGCTAGGATTTTTATGCGAAATGAGTAAGGTATTTTAAGATAAGAGTGTCAGTACCGCATATTTGAAATGATCCAATGGCTCTTGTACATTTAAGGTTTATGGATGTGGAAATGTGAAGAGATTTGGAAATTTGAGTATCGTATAGTTATAGACTATACGAAATATACAATTTCTACATTCTCCACGCTAAGTGGGTAATACCAATCTGTTCATGCTGGTCTTTCGTCGATGCCGATAACGATCCAAGATGAAAGTTGCAGGGAAAATACAACTTTCCTTTTTCATAACATCAAAAATAATATCGCAACGCATGTACCCCCGAGCCGCTCGTTTCTTAGCTCGAAAAAGAGTACTGCCGCTAATTACGTGGACAGGCTGTTCGCATAATTCTCGTTGTTTGAACATGGAGAAGCAGTTGGCGACCGGACTTAACAAAAATAAACCAGCCGGCAGTCCGCCAATCTTAAAATACTCTGCCCGAAATACGTGGCATGTCTAAAAAATAATGAGGGTACTCCAAAATTTGTTTATTAATAACTAAATTGCCAATCGATATCAAAGTAGATTTCATAACTCCGGATTACCATTTATCGATGACAGTAATCTTCTGTGCTCTCAAAACGTTATTTTCAAGAGATATAAAGAAGTCATGCGATGGAGGATTAAACGTTGGGTCTCGTTACCTTTCAGACACATCCGAATTAAATTTTAATTTTGCGATAAAGAATTACGTATTAAAATGCCGTTGGCAAACATTTCCCCGTAAGGGAGGTGTGTTCCCTCGCTGTATACGTCTTCCGACGTCCCCAGGCCATTTTTGTCCGCCTGCGTGTAACGGGCCAGCAGCGCGAACACAACCACCCCATACTACCCCTAAAACTCTAATTACGGCCTTACATTCCCTGCCGACCGTCTTTCCGCTCCCTCTTTTCAACCCCCAACCCCTTTCTCTCTCTTCTACCTCATATTTTCCCAACATTCTTCCTCCCGACTGATTCCTGTTCCCCTCCTGCTTCAGCTACCGCGCAGCCCTCTGCACCATTACATGCAAATGCCACGGTTGTCTCTTTCCGCTAATAAAAGTCGTGGCCGCGCAATTTAGAACATCCGACGTAGACTACGGCTTCCGAAAGATACTCGAGACGAGACAGGGAGAGTAAGTTCGAGGAGGTACCGACGTCGGCCAAAATTATTACTCATTAGAACGAGCCTTCCAGCACGCGGCGCTGCGTGTTTTTATGTCGGCCACTGACTGTGCATCGATGCTTCATTATTAAAGATATTCCCAAGACTAATCTCCCAATCCTCAACCTCTAATTTTTTTTTACGTTAATATTTCAACTTTAGGTGTCACATTTTATGTCATGAAACTTTGTTGCCATATTTTTCACGAAATGTCATATTTTGTCGAGATAAAAAGGGTGGTATATGTTAGTCGATGCTTCGGTATTTATTTTTCCAATTTCAAAGTTATTAAGACTAATTCCACGTATTTTACTTCAAAATCATACAAATCTGCTCAACTATTATTCGAACGCCCGATCGAAAATTATTTATTAACATCGCTGAAATTTCTGCCCATTCATCCGTTCACTGATTTAATTACAAGCATTCAGCTGAATCGAACAAATTACTTGTCGGCGCGTTAAAATTCTAGTCAAATTGAACGCAAATATCTATCGCCTTGCAACGGTAAACGCGATGGAGCTCGTAAACGGCTTCCTGTTCTTGAAGACTTATCCTTGCTGCAATTATCGAGACTTATCGATGAACCTCTCGAACAACGCTTCACACTTAGCAGTCCAATGTTGTGTTCAATTACTACAGTATGTTCGTTGTGGTCGTGCCCATAATTCTATACTATTTTTGACTTGTCAAAGCAGCGAAACCAACATGGACATTATTTACCTAACTACGTTACTTATGTCTAGATAATATTTCAATGACTAGTTTGAAGGTATTAGTGATACTGTTATCAATGCTGGTCGATCAGAGTAATAATCAAGTACGTAAACTGTATATTGCATGTATTTGTACGTACAGAGCATTTCAAGTACTTTATCATTTTGTAATTTGAAGTTTCATTTACGAAATAAGTAAGTAAACTTCTTTTTATGTAATCAAACAAAGTTATGTTCGTGTAAACTGTTTATGTAAATAAAGAAACTATCGTACGTTAAATAGCCATGTGCTATGTGCATTTGTTTACAGTTTCGAAATGAATGTACGCGATGACCTTCATAACGTGGTCTTTAAAACATAAATAATTGTACATTCGATATTTGACAGTCAGAAGTAGTTGATGATTTAGGTAACCGAAAAACGCGAATTACGAAGTAGTTATTTTTGCAAAACTACATACAAGTATGAACTATACAAGAAACTGTTATTTACAAAATAACTATCATATACAAGAAACTGTTATTTACAAGAAAAATATAATACAGAAGAAATTGTGGTTAACAAGAAAACTGTCACATACAAGAAACTATGGCAACCCTAAATTAAGCCGAAATTGGAAGAAGAAGGAAATTTCGATCAGTTGTAACTTTGGGCAAGTAAAAATACAAGGTCGAAAAAGTCCCCTTATTGAAAGAAACAATTGGGGGTATAAGATGGCGGCCATAGGCAGTAGCGAAAGGCGGAGCAGCCATCGTCACGTTGAGAAACGTTAGGATCCACATAATGTTTAATCAGAGCACGTTGCGGCTTTACGATATTAGTCCCTGTTACGCACCCTCCTCCACCGTTTGCACGCGTCGCTACCCTCCGAGCCATCTTCGTGGTAAGACCTTGCCGGCAAGATACAACCGGCTCTCCGGAATCTTCCGGATATTTCGAAATTTACAACTTCGAGGTGTTTAACCTTCGACACCGGATGGCGAGAAATGTGTGTTTGCCGTCCCACTTCAACCTTCTTCGCCGAGGAACTATGCGAATCGGTCGAGACATTATCGCTTCATCGAATCGAGTCCATGGCTGAGGAAAGCGTAGGAAGGCTTCATGAAAATCTGACGGAAATTACGAGCGACTCGAGGAAAATTTCAATCGTACCACGTAAACCGTCTCGTTCGATTATTGTCGTTGCGGCGGATTTAAACCGCGATCCGAGGGATCAACCAATCGCAAGCGAGAGGATTGAAACAGACGGCCTAGTTTGAGCGTTTGTCTCTATCTACATATGTTTAACCGCTAATTTAAGGTCTGCCCAAGTTCATTGTGGCTTACAACGGCGTTATTGGGTTCAAGGCAAATATCATCCGGGTAGCCGCTAAACACATAATGCTCTCGCTGTACGGTGCCAACGTGAAGTACCGTAATCTTGCAACACAGAATATAAACTACACTAGAATCATTTCAGAAATTTTATCGGTAATAAATCTGATGATTGCACAGCTTCTGTAGTGCTTCATAAAGATATACAAAAAAATAGTTCCTTCCAAATTAACAGAAAAACATCCCCAATTATAAAATGTCTTCAATGAGAAAAAATTTTTAACAATTTTTTTTTATAAATTTTTTGAAACTATCACGATTACCTATGTCGCTACTCCAGATTATCGAACATTCTCCTAAAATAAGAAATCATCGCAGCTAAAAATAAACGATAATTCGAATTCGCAAAACTCGAAGGAAATCTGCAGCGCACGATCTCGAAGATCGCCTACTAGTTGACTGCGAAGAAGAGTTCGCCGGGCGAACACGCGTATAATAAAAGTCGCAAGATAGGCGAATTCCTTCGGGAGCTGTAGAGACGTCTCCCGTGCACCCCGAAAGAGATGGTTCTCGTTCCTCGTCGCGATTCTTTGGTCGGTGCTCGTCGCTCGTACGCGCCACGCGGACAAAGGGGAATCCCCCGCGCATGCGCGTTCCACCAGCTCCTAGTAACGATTCTATCCTCCCCTGTTATAACTCGTGTCGACCCCGCCAGGGGGAGATCCCCCGTTCGACGACCACCATCAGCCTGACACGAGCTACAGGCTACGCTGTTTCCTGCTAGCGTGAGCGTATCGGTATCGACGACGATGGGTCTGATTCCATTTTCGATTTCGTTCAACGATCGCAAAAAATTTGTAGTCGGACGGCTAACTGTATCGATGCATATCCTTTCTTCTTTTTATTATCATCGTTAATAGACTCCGCGTGTTTATGCGTTTATGATATACAGCGCTCTGCGAAATATTAAATAGCTAAACAAATCTGATCCGTATACTGCGGATCTCGTAGATCACGTGCTTTATGTATGCTTTGCAGGTTTTGATACACTTTTAAAATTATTGCTGCATGAAATATGTATGGAGAGCTCGTGTATTTTCATTCTGAATGATTTATGACAGAAGTGATTTATGTGCAACGTTCAGTTCGCTAAAAGTTCGAATGTTTAATTTTTATCGTAAATGCACACAACCACATGATCCATCCCAGTAGTCGGAAGTATAAAAAATAAAAGATGACTTTTGTTGTTCATTTTCAGTAGTTTACAACAAGAAATAAAAGGTTGCCAATATTTGTACGGTCTCGTAGTTCGGTCGGCGCGTTTTTGTAACGATCAATTCATAAGGGTGCGTTTAAACTCGATTAAACATTTCGATTTCAAAGAAGCTCCATAAACCGCAATTCCAACTGGATTAAATCTAATTGACTCGAGCCAAAGTTATAATTTCTTCCGATCGAAACGAAGAGGGGTGTGGAGGTTGGGTGGTCGTTAAGGCACAGCGCCACCACACGAGGAATTAACTTGAACGAGCACGGCGGCTCGAAAATATCGAGGCAAAAAGCGAACAGGAATTGCGCAGTAAATTTCGTGCCCGATTTGGAGGTTAAACTTGCGTTTAAAACGCGCGACCAAAGAATTGTCACTTTTAGTGATCCTTAAGCGATACCGCGGCCTTTAATTATGTCCCAATTAAACCAACGCGTTCAGTATTCTCCGCCGTTGCCTGTTAGCTACCGCGTGTTTCGACTCTCCTTTTTCGTTCCTCGAACACATCACTAGTGACGTCACGATCCAATGGCGTAACCACAGTTTCTATATTCTGCTCAGCTTTACTTACTAATCATTAATCCTATGAAAATCTAGAAAATCGAAAGTTAAAAATTCAAAGCAAAAATCTAAAGAATTTTACAATATAAAAATTTCTAAATGTTGAACAAAAAGTATTTGCCATACCCTGAATCGAGTATCCTTCGTGCTACTAACAAAGTTTCGGTCCACATGACAGAACGGTAGGACCACCCAGAACCCTGACTAGTTACGCCACTGCAATGGCAAGCAGGAAAGCAGTTTCCCCGAGTAGAGAACCAAATATGTCCTCCGTGAAGCGCACGGCGCCGATACGTGTACAGCTTCACATAGATTCTGGCGTGTATATGCGACAACATCGACACCCACACGAACAAAGAACACGAAGAGGAGTATGTGCACCGACTACCAGTCCGGGTCGTTCACGTACGTACGTACGTACATGTAAGGTATAAAGAGAAGAGGCGTAATATCCTGCAACGGAGCCGCGGGACGGTACAAAAGCTGGAAATGGAGCCTTTAGTTTTTATCGACGGATAAAAGTCGTGATAAGCTGTATCACGGGTGTACCCGCTGAAAGAGCACGCCGACGTAGTCTCACGGTATCTATAGAACGGATCGGTGCTAGTGTGCAAGGAACTGTGAGTACGTTCTTTCGTAGAAGAAACATCGGGGTATCGTGGGCTTCGAAAATTTCGGAGGTTATTGCACCGGATATTCCGCGAGCTCCTCTCTAGATGGCGACTACGCGACACCGTCGATTGCGAAATACGAAGCGATCGGATTTAAACCCTCTCCTGAATTGCTACATTTTCGAAGCTTCGTTTCAGGTGTCAGCACATTTTGGGTTAACCATTTGCCATATTTTTACCAGTTTAAATCGAGACGCATTCGCGAATTTTGAATGGGTTTCAATTTGGAGTTTAAGTCTAAGCATGATTTTAACTTTCTTTATTTTATTACTGTGACAGTGGGTGGTTAGTGCTGACTAACGCGTCTGATAAATAAATATGGCAAGGAGTTAATAGCGAGTGTCTAACAAAACCTAAACGATTAGTACTAATTTTGAAAGTTTGTTTTCTTGGTTATGGATCGTATGAATTCATGAACATAAGAAGTAAAACGAATTTTGTTGATCCATCCGATGACGTATCTTTTTATTTTTACTACTTTTGTATGCAGGATATTTAAGAGGAGCGCAGAGAACGGTAACGTTTGACGGGGATAAAGCGTGCATGAGTCGACGATGATAAAAAGGGGGCAAGTAAAAAGGGATACGAGGAGTCAGAATCGTATCATCCTCCCTGAGGAGACGTGTTCGTGTAATCTTACGTCCCGAAACGATTGCCTCTGAATGGGAAATTGTCGTGTTATTACTCGACCTTCCTGGCCCCCAGTGTAAACTAATTCCGAGGCATGGTTAGGGTCGAGTCGTCAGAAAAGTAACAAACGGCCGAGCAACTTTTAATGACTCGCGGAAGGATTAAGGGGCAAATTAACGTCCGTAATAACACCACGTTGCCAACGATCTTCACACTTCCGTGGTCAAACGCCGACAATGATGCAATTTTGTTACCATCATTTTTCTTTACAACGAACAATCTCGTGTTGAGGTACATTACCCTTCTTCCTTCTGTAATGCTGTTATCTCGAGTGTGTACTTCTTCAGACAACGATCTGTTAAACTAATCATCAACTTACGAGCAACTGTGAAATCAGAGAAGCCATAAAATTCATTCATCTTCTTAAGGCAAGTTGGAACAAATTTGATCGGGTTAATGTAACATTAACGGAAAGTTAGAGTACGGTCATTTTTAAATAAAGTGGCATTTTACTTTACTTTTTTGACGGTTGTTGATGAATTCGGCGGATGTTGTTGCTTTTTCACGGATCACGACTTATCTCTTTGCGTCTCATGATTTACCTCTCCACGTCTCAAGACTTATCTCTCCGCGTCTCATGACTTACCTCTTCGCGTCTCAAGATTTATCTCTTCACGTCTCATGACTTATCTCTTCACGTCTCAGCAATTTGCAAAACAATGAAGTTGAAATTGATTATTTTCTACCTCTGAAAAATTATATTAACCTGCCTAAGGATACCTCAATTTACATTATACCTTGTACTTATAATGCAAATGTTATATGTATAACATGCAGACTTATAATGCAACTGCTTGTAATATCAAAATGAATTGTCGGACTAAAAGAACTATGAGAATTTGTAAATTACACTCTAGATTTCTCGGATAAAATTGCCATAGTTTACCAACCTAACAAGCAAGACTTAAGTTCTCTTTCCGAGTCAGAACGGTAACAGGACATCGCAGCACAAGTAATAGATAAAGCAGCATAATCATTAACTAGCTACCGACAATTAGAATCTGAAGTGTCATAAATCAGGCGGAATGATCGTAACTCGAACGGTAAACATCGTAATTCTGATCAGCAGTAAATCTACCTGTGAGCGAGGTGGAGCAGCATGGACCCTTCATTCGGTATTGGCTATCCGGGGGCATAGATTATACAGCTCGGGTCCCCGGGGAGAAGGAAGGAACTCCAACCCTCGATACGTTTCTCCCTCTTGGAACGTGTCTGTCCTCCGTGTAGAGAATCGTAGCCCTCTGTCTAGCTCTCGCCGGCTAAAGGTCTATATCGCGCACCGTCAAACCTACCCGAATTGCTCGTCGTCGTGTTATGCAAACGGGCACATTTGTTACGATAGTGCCCGCCAGGGGGTCGTTCTCCACCGTGCTGGTATGGCGTACCCGTACAAGGCTGAGAGTAACATAGCCATCCATACCTACCACCACCAACACCATCGCTGCCACTTTCTCTCTCTCCTCTTTCGAGATCCAACGTAACCCTGCGCTCCGGCTGAGATCGCGTTCTAACCGGGGAGCACGTTTTCTCGCCTGGACAACGTCGTTCCGTGTGTCAACGCTTACGTTTTCCTAACAACGAACCTACGATCACCTTCCCCTACCTACGTCGCCGCTTCGACGTTATTGTTCGACCACGGGGAAACAGACGTTTCGCTCGTTTCACTTACCGTTTATTAACCCTTTACACTCGAACGTACTTTTGCCGGACTACGACTTTCAAACTTACCGGCTGTAAAGTTTAACGAAGCCTTTTCAAGTATTATTAGTAATTTAAAGGGTAATAATTTTGAATTACTTTTTTGTTATTAATTTAAAAAAATTACATTGTTATATTAACCCGAATGACAGTGATGACGAGATTAATACCATTTTAACGTGTCTCACAGACTCAAAAGTTTACATTATTAAAATAATAGTATTATACATATTGAATTTGTTTGCAAAATATGTCTCATAAATCCTGTATAATCGAGTGGCACTTAACAGAATCGGCGATAGAGTGGATCGATTGAAAAGGTATCGTCAAATGGTTCGTAGACGCGGAAGAAGTATTCCACGGATATTTAACGATCTCCTCGCATCCTTATTCGTCACATATTTCACCGGATCGTTTCATCCTCGTCATAAAACTTTATCGACCGTGAAAATAACATTCTGTCGGTGGCTAGGTGTGCCAAGTGACATTCTCCAAGTTTTAACGACCGTCACGCGCCTTCGTATCTGTCACTCGGTACCTAACCTCCCTTTTTTCCTGATTTCATTCCTTCGACTTCCCCTGCGTCGAAGAAACGAACTTATCCCGTTCCGAATCCGCGTGTAAATTTTATCATCCAGAAAAAAGATTCTCCGAACTACGGGAAGATGATATTTTCGAAAGAGGGGGAAAAAAAAACGCCGAGAAGTTCTACTCGCGAGAATGCTCGTTTTGCTCGGAATAAAAATGTAAAATGTCCTCCAATCTCCATTTCGAATCAAGCAACTTCGTTTCCGGTTCTACAGTGCGCGCGAGAAACGTCCAGACGAGCCAAGTTTCGGTCGAGAGAAGTAATTTTTCTCTTAAACACCATGCTAAAGCTGAAAGTTTGAGCGCAGAGACGGGAAGACAAGTTCGACTATCGTCCTCGTGTTCCGGAAGAATGGGATATCCCGACGAAAACTCGGAAACGAGATGTTTGTTATAGAGGAACTTTTAGCTAATCGCGACTACGACGGCTCGAGGAAATAAGACTGGAATTCGCTCGAACCAGCAAGAATTCCCTTTTGTACACGTGCTAGTTTCGACGGAGACAAGTTTCCGCCAACTGCCAATCGGATCTCGAGGAATTACACCGTCGACGGGTAACCATCGTTAATGTCCTTCGGAACGACCCAAATTATTGATGCCGTGAGAAATACTTGCTGAAAGTTTAATCGAAACAACCTTATTTGTAAAGATGTGGTCGACCATGTTCGCTGAGGAGCCACAACTTTTTATATTATGATAAACGAAAGATTCATTGTCACACAACGTGAAGTCCAATGTCATGATGAAGTGATCTCGAGTTACAATGACACAAGTTAAAATATGGAAGCTACAAATCTGGTTTGGATTCTTTGATGTTGCGAAGAATTTTTGCAATTGTGATCTTTACTCGACGGATAATATACAACTTCCTACATAATACGAAACATGTTTTACAATATTACATAACATCTTTTTTCTGTCATTGTAACAAGTTTTACAACTTTGCAACACGTGTTATGAGTGTTAGATATGTAACACAGATTTAGCGTCATATTAGCATTCACCAGCCAAGCATTTAATTTACGATCACGCTATACCATCGGAAGGAGTATACAATATCGCAGACGTTTAGTCAGAAACGAGTTAAGTTAGATTTAAAGAAAAGGATAAAAAGTGGAGACTCGATAGAACCCAACCAGTAACGAGTTAATCACGTTTCGGAACGAATTAAAAATCGTGACACATTTACATGTTATATTCCCCATTAAACTGTACCGCACGTTCTAACTGGTTTATTCCATAAAAACGAATAAATATCGGACAAACATCAGACGCGAGGATAAAAAAAATCGGCGACTCGCTTATCAACGCATCTTCAAACCATTCCAATTACAACTTTCTTGGGATGCAAAGCGAGTGCAGCGAAGCAATTAAACGCTCCGCCACTAAATCGATTATTTTTCTCGGTAATTTGAGCGGCGTGGTCTCGTGAATTTCCCCAGGCCACGGTTGGTATGCAAGACACCGCGAGGATCTGGGCAAACTCTAAACCCAAGTTTTCATTAGAACGCTACCTACCGCCTATCTCAATCCTCGTTCCACCCCGTAACGTAATCGTATTTTAACAAAATCCTGTTAGAAGCCGAGCAGAAAGCCAGGCAAACAGCCGTGCCAAGCGCACTATTTTACTTCAACTGTACCCCTTCATTCTATCTACAATGCCTCACAGTCTTTTGCTATTTCACCAACACTACCGTTTTCACCCTTTACAATTTTCCTGCGCGCGAACACTTTTCTCGACTAATATCAAATTTTTATTCAGATTTTTATTTCTTTAAATTCAATGAAGATTGAAAGAAGTTGATCAGCGATTAAGCGAGTGATACTTAATTTGTTTTTAATTTTTTACCAATAGCTGAAATATGCATCTGAAGGCTACTGTAACGTATTTTAAATAAAAGTTGTACAACCCTATCATAATTTTCAGAAAAAGCTCTCCCCAAAGAAAACTGACATCACCGTTGCAATTACAATTAATTGATCCCCAATTGTTACGATAATTATCTACTAACTGGTATACGGGCCGATGTTCTTCAGTCGACGTTCATTTACGGGTATTCGATTTTTTGGACCCTGTCGGTTGCGCAAATGGCAGCGCTGAGTGTATACGACCAGCCACTACACGCAGAGCTGTCTGTTTACTTGGTAATCTTTTCGTTGAACGTGCTTATAAATTAGAATGCCTAACGCGCTGCTTCTTTGCGAGTCAAACGCGTTACGTGTTCCCTTGTGAGTCAGTGGAACAAAGCTTTTTAGTACGATTAAGAATTACCGATCACGTTTAAAATACGAAAATAATTGACTACATGGGACAGCTAAGGCAAGCTTAGGTGTAGGATTGAGAGTTCAGATTAACTACAGGTTTCAGGTTATATTAGTTTGGATTAAGATGGGGTCCGTTGGTCAAAGTCCTTGGATTAGTCAATGATTAATCAGTTACCTCTGTATTTTGTTTATAATACAGAAATTAATTTATACAAAGGACCTTAGAATTTGCTTACATTTTCTTAATTTTCGAATTATTGAAACGAAAGAGTATGTATTAAATCTTTAGCACAATTCAAACTGTCCCACACTTTAATTAGAAATGGAAATGAGCCTGCATCAATCTCTCGAGGTTCAATTTCGAAAGTGCTAACGCGCGTTATCTCGCTTATCAGGTTCCGCCGATTGGAATAAAGTTCCCCGGACAGGATATCACTTATTCCAATTTAAATAACTAAACGAAATGTTGCAACAACGATCGATCGGGGCGAATTTCGAATTTCAAAATTGCGAGAACGTCAAAGTTAATTGAGGCAAATAATTTATTAACGTTTATCTAATCGAATGTCGACGCTCGTTTCGAAAATACGAGAACGAAGAGTAGAAACCTAACCTCGGACCTTCGCAATGATTGATTCCCATGAACGACAGATACGTCGAAGCCTTTAACTTTCACCCGTCAGAGAAATGCGGTGATTTACGAACTCCGGCAAAAGGCATCGACTTTTTGGCTCTTTTAGTGGATAGGGTAAAATTTTATTGCTCCTCGAGGGACGACGAAGGAAAAAAGTACGCGACTGTCCACAAAGGGTGCGGTGAAAGTTTGCGTCGGGTTAACAGGAAGAAGAAAAAACCGATCCTTCGGATAGAGGTGAAACCATAAAAAAGGCTGGTGGAAAGCGACCTTGTCAAATTTCTACAGACCCGGTGAAATTTCGCGTACTGTTAATATTCTGGAAAACTGATGCTTTGTATGATTTTTTTGGTGTTCAGTAAAATGCATTCCTGAACTGTTGTGAGTAATATTAATAAGGAAAATTAACAGTTATTTCCTAATAATATATTATAATATGCCCTAAATATATTTGTAGTAAAACTTAAAAGGAAATATGAATAGTTGACAATTTTTGAAGATTAAGAAATAGAGAAATTCAGAAATATGAAGATCTGGAAATTCAGTAAATAAGAAGTTTAGAATTTTAGAACTTTGCAAATCTGCAAGCTCAGGAATCATAAAGCTTACAAACTCCAAAGATATACAAATTAAAAAATTCAGAAATTTTAAAGTTTAAAAATGTAAAAGTTAGCAACTAAAAATTAAAAATGCTATTATACGTCCTGTATCGTTAATGCGGAGGACTAGTCCACGTGGGCCCTAAGCTCACCTTGGCTTATACCCAGTTATGTCAATGACGTGGTGTTTCGTGAACGTAAAGAAAAGAAGATGTAGGTGTATGTCTGGTATCATGCGTGGTTTCACGGGGATTTTACCTTGAGAGCAACCGAAAATAACCATCGAACAGAGTCGTGGTTCGAGGCCAGTGCTCTCTCGCTGTTGGTATACGTATAAGATGCTTTTTTTCCGAAAGAGGGCCGAGCAGCGTGAATCTACGGTGACATTTAGAATCGTCCAGGCTCTCGTCCCAAGGATTTGACTGGTATGATGGGTTCGGCACGCGACAAAACTGGGTACGCACCGCTGAAACCACCGCCACCGTGGTCGTCGTATGACCATAAAATAAACGTTTGGGGTGGCGCAGGCGGAGGCCAAACCTGACGGCGCATAAACACTTATATAACAGCAATTAAACTGCTTTTAAGGCCCCATAAAACTGCAGTTTCAATAATCTCGGTGACAACACTCGATTCTGGCCTGCCTCAGACTTCTACCAGGCCTCCGGAAGCGACTCTTCTCTTCCCCTTCACGACCTTCGACGCGGACACCTTTCAGATTACCCCTAATTCAGCTATTTTTGACGTTCTGACACACTCTCTACTTTTTATCGTGATGTGAAAGACAGTTTTACAGTTTACAAGCGAATCTTCCTTCTTTGATGCATTTCTCCTATTTACACATTTGGGTACATGTTTACAACTCCCATGAAATTGTCTTGTGGGAGCCAAAAGTTACGTGTGTAAAACAGAAACTAGAATTGGAGATTGTAGAAGTTCAATCCGTTCATCGATGCTGCAACTAGGGTGGAGCTAGAACTGTAGGGTGGACCCATAAATGTATGGAATGGCCACACATATAACGTGGAATACATAAATCTCATGCAAGTTAGAAATTCAGAAACTTTCAAAGTTACAAATTTTCCAAGCAAGTTTGAAACCCCGAACATTCACCTAATGGACGCCCACGATAATTCTAAGTTCGCCGAGAATTTTCCCAATCCATAATCCTAAGATAGATTCATACTCCGCAGTTTCTATAAACATACTTTGCGAACATTAACATCGATCATGTTACCCTATCAATTAAGTACAACGATTCGAGTGTGCATACATACAGCTGTCAACGTAACCCAGTACTGTCAACGTTCTCCCATTTTATGGTCCAGGAATTCCATAATTGACAGATTTATACTCTCTGGTGCGGGCAAGCTCCACGAAAAACCTCGCGGAGCGATAATTCCAGGAGGAAAATTCATTTTCCATCCGAACCGTTGGTTCGCGTTTTTTTCGAGGCACTCATCGGCTACCTGGCGAATCCAATGGCAGAAAGCCATCCGACAAAGGCAGGATAGGTGTAAAATAGGAAAGAGAGAAGGAGCCGGAGATAGAACGAGGAGGGAGCAGCGAAAGGCGGGTGGAAACGAGCTCGGAGGCCAGGTAGGGGAGGCCATGGAACGGTGAAATGGGATAATACGGGACGCTGCAGGACGCGGCAGCCATCATCGAATGCTAATGAGGGGTTGGCGGCTTTTGGGGCGGAAGATTCAGTCCATGCAGTGGCGCACTGTTGCCAGAGAAACGGTCTGATTATAAATTATACATTATCTCGTACTAGCCTCGTGTACACACCGAAATCCAACTAGACGTACGCAGGACTACCCTGGCCTAAGTCATCAAAATGCACAGCGTCCGAGGGGCCAACGGACAGATTAAAAAGATCGTGCAAGGGTTGCCGCGTGGTATTATCTCCCAGGTAGGAAAAATCGCGTTATACCCTTTTGCACGTCTTTGGATCATTGCTCACCCCTTTCACCGAAATGGCCGCGCCACATTTTTATCGCTTCGATCGCCTGACAAGTTCGCCAGGAATTGCTACTTGTTCTCTTTATTGCGTTACTTATTTACCTTTTACGCCTGGATTTTGGAGAGCACTTAGCGATGAAACTGTTCTGTTAGGATACTTTGAGTGTTAAAATGAAATCTTTGACAGAAAGGTGTTATAACGAAAATTTTCTTTCACTTTGTGTTATATCCCTTAACGTATTATTTCTTTCGGCTACTGCGTCAGTCAGGCCGAATTATTACAACAAAGACAAATAAAAAAAATAAAATGTTATTGGATCTAGCGACTTAATTGTTCAAGTAATAACTAGTATTGAACTTGGTACATGTGCAGATATAATTTATGTTCGTCATGAGTCTAACTCAATATTAAGACAAGTAATAAAGTAACCAAAGTGTTCTCAAAGCAATTTGTTTATTTTCCTGCACGTCTTCAAGATCAAGAAGGAGTATACTTGCAACGACTAAGAACGTTTCTCGGTGTACCAGTATAAAAAAAACGAGATGCAACTTGTAATTTGAAAGATTTTACTGTTATTGACCCCCTTTTGTTACGGTTACGGGGAAAACGTTTCTGAGAACGACACCGTAGCACAGCAGGGGTTAATCAAAGGGTGGAGAAGAAGCGCGGAACTACTGCTTCGAGTGAGTAAGCTAACAAGAATGTTTGCCTGGTGTACTGTTGCCGGCAGATCGAACTGTTTATATATTATACATTATCTCGTGATAGCCGAGCGTATACAAAATCAGGCTAGACATTTACCGGTCAGCGAACTGTATTGCGAAAGCGCCAAAACATTCGGCGCCAACGGAGTAAAAAAATAAACCGAAAAATGAGATCATCCTTAATATTTTTGTGATTTTTTTATAAAATACATGCGATACAATGTGAATACAAATAGTTTGCATTTTTGTCAACTGACAGGCTACCGCTATTACGTCATCGTTATTCGTGTATAACAAATTACCTAATAAAATAAAACTTATCGAATAATTTGTGTCCCTCGCACGTAATCCACGTACCCATTACGTCGTCTTGTATAATATTTTCTAGCGTCATAATATAAATTCGTGCAAAATTTGGTCGCGGTTCAAACGGATTCTTGCTCTCAGAAATGATTCGGAGCCATCAGCAGGCCGCCGATCCCTGACCTCAAAATGCAGCATACGTTCACATACCGAGAATGAAAGATTAGATACACATAGTATCTCCTTCGAGTTAATTTTGTGTTATAAAATGGATGCGTTTCTTTCCCAATTTTATGACTTTGGTACTGACCGAGAATAACTCGAAGAAGAACGAGACATATCGAGGATCCTCCATGACACTTTACAAATGTATGCTCTACATTTGGAAAAAATATTTTCCATAATTTATACTACAGACTATATTTTGTTTCTTTAAATTTTTTGAAACTTTTTTATAAATCTGCAATTTTTTTACAATTTAACTTGGCAAATTTACATGATTCAGAAATATCGACATCTCAATCTTTCAGTTTTCGATTTAAAAAATTTTTCAATCTAAATTTAATATTTTACTACTTGTCAAATTCACGAATTTTACAATTCTGAAATTTCTAACGTCCTCCACATTTAATTCTCAAGTTCTATCTTTCAAATCCTCAAGTATATTTCACTTGCATTCCCAACAGCGCTCTCGCAGGCAAAATTGCTCATCACAGTTCCCGATAATTGATGTTGGAGATCTTTCGACCAAAGTGAAATGAACTCGAGTAACGATAATAGTAATAATGAATCGGTACAGAGAAGGGTCTATCTCAGAGTATATTCGCGAAGCCACCCAGTTGCCAATCCCAATTCTAAACTCGAAAACGCAGTACGTTCACGTACTGGCGATAGATTACGGCCATAGACACGGCGACGGATATTGCATCCAGTGGAAGAAAAAGAACGGAGCGCTTGAGTTGAATTCAAAGTGCTATTCTTATATTATTACTTTATTGCGAATGAGGCTGGGCGACCAAGAATTTCAACCGTGACATTTTCCGATATTTAAATTTTTCAAAAACAATTATGCTGCGACAAGAACATTTAACAATTATAGACACAATTTTTTTACGTTGAAACCGCAGAAAAATTATTAACTATTGCGGATACTAAATGAAAATTGCAAATATGATTCTATTAATAATCTTCCATTAGGTATAACGAGGAACTTCACACTGTAGGAGTCATAGATCCCAACGAATTATGCGGTAGTTAAGGCGCTAACGATTAATTGTATGTAAATATAAATCGATAATTAAATAATGCGGAACTACATGCTACTGCAAGTGCGTATGTATTTTGCAAGCTAAAAGTTTCCAACTACTAGCAAAACAGATGGATCGAAGTCTCAAAATTTTAGTATAACTATAGAAACTCGGAAACGACAAAATCCTAAATTGTAAAAATTCCAAAACCCCAAATTCTCAGCGTCCCAAACAACAAAAATTCTAAAGTTGCAAATTCCCCAATACCTCATAAAAGTTACAAGAACTAAACAGCTATTTTACATACGCTTAAAAATTAATGCAAAGTTGGGCCGAAGTACATTCTACCGGGGTCGACGAATGCAAACGAAGGATGTGGATAACGATTAAGAATAACAATTAATTTGCATTGCGCCATCGATCAATTTTTGCAACGAACTAGACAGGTTGAAGAACTGGCGAGTGTCCGCGCATCGCGATTATCCATGCAAAAGAGATCGAGGTAAAAGAAATAAACGAGGAACGAGAGACATGCATTATGCATCTTGCGTCCGGGACTAACGTTGATTCGCGTACATAACTTCAATTGCAATTAGTCAAACATCCTGGAGGTCTCTGTACAACGTTCCCACAGGTATTTCGGCTGACGCACCCCAACTTCCAAATGCATTAACGTCACGTCTCTTTCGCGCATGGACGCTTCGTCGCCGTCGACGCCACCAGAAAAGCGACGCATCCACGGAGCCGCAACTCGAAACCTGCTTACACAATCGTGTTTGTAAAACACGAGCCAATTCGTCTTTGATATCGATACGCGAGCCGTTAAGAACCTGAGACACTCGTTAAGTCTTTTACCGCACCGCCACTGCTACGATCATTGCAAGCTGATTGCCAAACAATTTACTATTTTGATGCTCTTAGAAGACATTTGTGCTCTGTCGTGCATTAATGACTTGATTGCTGTATGCTTTAATTGACTAACATGCATAGATACGTATTGTCACGGTAATGAAAGTACGAGAGGTTTTATCTTGATTGGATATTAACCATAGTTCAACACATGGTTAAGTACACCTACTGGGTCTCGAACAATTAGCAGTCGATTTTCGAAGATGCGTGTAAGTAAACGCCCACAGAGATAACTGTTTTAACATTTCTACTTTACAACTAACAGTCTGATACCTAATATGCGATTTTCAAAAAATTTGAATAAGTTAATGTACGTAATGGTAAAAGATCGATAAGTAAGGAATATAAAGAAGGATTAATCGTTACGTTTATTTTAATTCGAAGGTTTGGCCGCAATAACAGCATAACCGGAACAAATTGGGAGTCGATACGCTGATAGGTTAACAGCGATGATCGTACGCGATCGACTTCCCATGGCAATCACGGTACCCTTATTTGAAATTATGATTCGGCCAATGTAAATAAACCATCGCGATAAGCCCGACGGCAGAAGTTTTACTTTCACCTAAACGCTATTACTCCGTCATAGCGGGGCCTGTAATAGGCCGTATAAAAGATAGTCACGGGGATAATTTGCGGGCAACATTATCACGGCGACGACAGGTGTAGTTAGCCGTATACATGTCCTTCTTGCATGCGCGACCAACATAAACGAATAGGGTACCGAGTCAGTAGCACGTGTTACCGGCACCAAGATTCGAGTAAACGACCTCTACATACTTGCCCTTGACTTTCCACTGACACACTTTTTAACGACGGTCTGGCTACGTCGAGGACACTTTTTTTCATCGACGTTACGAATCGGAGCGCAGCGCCATCTTATAAAAGCGCCAACTGCCGAAGCATCGAGATCAAACGCGGAACAGGCGCACGGATTAGCTCTTAACGCCGTTGCTTGAAATTGTGAGTGAAGTTTAACGGTGCACACGCACACGCTGCTTTTATCGTTCAACTCCGAGCTTGCTCTAAACTTGCTCCGTCGAGGAACCTCGCGCGTATACCATGCGAGAGAACGTAACCTCAAATCTTGCGAAACCGTTCAGCTTAATGATCTCAGTTTCCGACGAAGGAACGCGTCGCGAGGTTAACAATTTCCGCTCAGAAGTTGGAAATTCGGTCGAAATAGGAACCACGAGAAAGTGGTAACCATCTTGCACGACTATGTGCGTTCCGTGAATGGAAGTGGTTCTCGTGCGTCGAGAAATATGGCTGCCATATGTGGCGGCGCCCTCGGATTTGCCCTGCCTCGTTTTACCTCCTTGACCGTTTCCAGTGAACGATCTTTAACGTTCCGTTCGATGTTCGAGACTCTTACTCGAGTCACCGTGTGTTCAACTTCCAGGTTCACGAACGGAGTTATAGCGAGGCTATCTTCACTCTATTACTATGTAAACTTGGCCTAACCGGAGATACGAGCAATTTCGAAGTAAGAAAGTACGAAAATGCTCTCGTTTCGGAATCGAACAGAAAAACCTCGTCTTCAATATCAAGAAAAGGAAAAAAAATATATTTTCTGCAAAGATGTTTCAGCGAATAGCGAGAATGATAACGAGAATAAGAGATGGTACTCACCGCACACGACTCTGTCGAACGGGCTCATCCAATCTGAAAGCAGAAATAAAAACCAACTGTAATTAAGAACAGAGGGAAAGAGAGCATCAAATCGATCCGATAGGAAAATTATCTGGCGTTTCAACCGAACCGTGAAAAAGCATGCACTTCAGATAAAACTACCCACCACAAGCACGGAGAGGCACGATAGAGAATGCGGTTACCGAAAGAGATAAAGGAAGACGGAGAGAGAAGCCGCGTGTAAGCGAAACTTATTCCAACGGATACGCAATTAGAAAGTAGGAAATTCGCGGCAACTCGACACGCAAAGCTTCTCTCGCTGTAACTTCGCCTGCTAGGAACGAGGATTAGAGGAACGATCGTGAACGTTCGACCGTATCGGGCTTAATCCCGTGTTCCTTCCTTTCTTCGTTTTCTGTGCAGTATCGGCGTTAGAGACGACCGAACGGGGCAATTACCCCGCGACCCGCTTTTATGACCTTTCGAATTTTGCGAAAATTAAATAAATCAGTTTCGAGAAAGCACATTTTGCGGGTATATGGAGCGAGATGATGCGAAACGGGCGATATAACGGGTGGCGCATACAACGCGTAGAGAACATAACGTGTAACAATACGTGACATAACAAGTGGTACTTCAGTGCGAAGTATAACAACGCGTAGAATTTCAACACGTAGTAATCCAACGCGTAATATTACAACGTCTTGCGGTATAACCCTCAACCATTCAGCGCATAGCGGTACAACGCGAGGCGATATAACACGTATCAGTATAATACATAGTAGTAGAGCACACAGAGATCACGGCAATATAACGAAATCTACGGTAAATATATTCGGTACCGACTTCTACCCCGGGTCCTACAAACTAAAGTGACAGCACTGACTCCGCGATTAAACGAAAATGTCGGATTAGGCTGACGTCGGTAACGCAAAGTCCGATCGAAAGGACGCGAACAAACTGTTTCGAAAGCTGAAGCAGAGGAGTTCTGATCGCGGAATCTAATCAACGACTATTCGTTGTTCGAGACGCCATCCAACCGCGGCTCGGAATTCATCCCAATAAATCTTTTGCATTACGTTCTGACGACTATCGCCGAGGGAATTGCCGTTCCCTTCGTTCTCGCCTCGTAAAGTTATTCTTACGCACTCGTAAAGCAGATAAGGACTTTATTGAATCACGAATAGACACTTCTTGCGAACGTTGCCCGATAAGACTCGCAGCGCCACGTCGGATGAAGAAAAAAAAAAGACAGCCGTCTCTGTTCGCTGATGTTTCTTCGTCGATCTAGTGGCAACTATTGCGACCATTGGCGTAACTAGAAAGGGAGCCAGATCTCCTATCTATCGAGTGTCTGGCGTTATTTAGTTCTAACGTAATTCGTAACGCCAGGAAATATGAACGTTAATGCAGTCTTTGTTCAGTTGCATTCTGTGTTACATTTTGATCTACACGATTCTACAAATTAATTTCTGATTAACCAACAAATATTTGTTATTTTAATTAATTTTATACCTGTGAACTAAGTCCACTCCTCCGTTTCTCCTATTTTATTTTTGTGCAAGAAAATATTGGCAGTGTGCCTACTTTCTTTTTTTATAAGCGAGGAAAATAGACTTGGGTTACTGGCCCCCAGGTATAACGTTTATGACGGTTTGGGTCACTCCGACCCTCGCCTGGTTACGCCAATGATTACCGCTAATATAAACTGACGGTAGTTGTAAATTATAGCGAAGCACGTGTTGAGAAAAAATGATGACTGCTTTGCGATTTATCCGTCGGTTTGATGCTATCGGCGCTGTCGTAGCCATTTTGCGAACGCGGCGCGACGGTCGCCTTCGAAAAATGCCTGAGCGCCGGAAGATGGCTGCGATTAGCGCAACTTCTTTGTTCAAACCGTTTCCGACTATGCATTAAATTAATAAATTAACTTGCAACCCTCGTGTTTTATTCCCTGCGATCATGAATTTAAAAAACTAATAAAAATAACTCAACTACGCATATATGTAAAAATTTAAAGATTTCTACCTAAACATGAACTCGATAGCTTTGAAAGTAAAACGAAAGAGATGAAAGAGATGTATCGAATAAAACCGAGACCTGTTCTATCTCCAAAATCGAATAATTAATAATTAATTGGTCAGCCTCTCGCCATGCACAAAGAGCAAGTTCTGTATTGAAACAACTCAGTTAGTAACAGTCAAACGGTTAACAGCTGGGCAACAGTTCTGTTGAAAAGCCGTCAGTCTGTCCAAAAGATAACTTACAGCACGAGTAATTCGCAAATATAATGCGCATCTTTCTCTCCTCATTTTGTGCCGATGAAAAAAACGCATGAACGTTTAATGCGCTACGAGAAAACGTTATTACACGGTGCTGATAACGGAACAGGCTTCAGAAAATAATTTGCATACCGAATGTTTACAACTTCATCCAAGTATGTATCCGCTCCTTGTGCGTATCATAAAGAATGCCAAAGACAGAGAAAGTTTTGTCAACGATGTAATTTAAAGTCTAGCGCTAGAGAAGCATTGATTACTGAATTTTGGTTATCGTAGACGTCTAATAACACTTTAAGTTAGGAACCGTTTATATTGCAATAATGTTAAACGTGGATATTGCTTAGAACGTGTTACTATATAACGGGTGGCAGTGAAATTCGTTTTGGATAGAATGTGAAGATACACCCTTAGAAAGTACAGTGTCTAGTGGATACAACACGTGGAAAATAAAACGCAAGGAAAGTACAACGCAAGGAAAATACAACGTGTGGAAAATACATCACGTGGAAAATACAACAACAAAAGGAAATCGCGTGGAAAATGTAATACATGGAAACCACAATGCGTGGAAAACAACGCGCAGAAAATACAATGCGTAACAACCTACCGCGTTATTATACAGTACATGGAGAATACAACACACGACATATACAACACGTGCACACAACACAGAGGAAATACAACACGCGAGGAATGCAACGCACAAAATACCACACATGGAGGATACACTGCAAAGCAAATAAAATACATTTAGAAAACATTGCATAGCGAATGCAATACATGGTGACCGAACACGTTGCCACATAATTCGTGGTGAATGCATCACGCTAGGTTACTTACAAGATGATAGGCTATTTTCGGGCATATGGTTAGTGTACAAAATTTACAAAATCTTTTGGTATATCAGGTGACCATATAATGTGATCTCCCCTTATCGAAAAACATGGACTCAAATAACACAAGTTCCAGTTAATGAGTGTAACATAAACCTTGTTGAATAGAGAAATATTATAGTTACAATCTACATGTGAAAGATATGACAACACGTTAATTGTATCGAAGGATATAAAAAAAACTTTTGATAGAGCATGTAAAAACTGTCGTGCAAAGGATTCAAGATGGCGTAACTGTCCTGGCAGCAAGCAATCGAAGAAAGAACTTGTCTACAACCAAATTATAATATTCGTGATCAGATACTCATTTCGACAGTGTGTCTCGAAATTCGACATGTCAGTCGGACTTTGTCATCCGTTGAATAAAGTACACCTCAAAGTCTACTGTTTCACGAAAGAATGAAAGTGCGGCACGCTATCTACCTCGAAAGAAAATTTCTGTTCCAACGGTCGTCAACTTCAAGTAAAGTTGTCTATAGAGTTTGTAGAACCCGAGGTTAAAAGTGAATATCACCGAAAACAGGTAATCTTGCTTTTCTACTTGGAACATTAGGGTCGGAAGAATCTACCCAGATAAAATAACGTAGTGGCTTCAAATGTGTGGCAAAATGTCGACTTGCTTAGAGTGTAATAAAATTTGGAAAAATACGTCTGACGATTAGATACATTTAATTAAGTCAATTTTTATAAAACGTGGAAGTGTCTAAGTTCAAAGTGTCTAATCTATTAAATTTCTGATACGGTATTAACCCTCGTGTACCGGGTCAATAGTGACCCAGACCTACAAAGTTATTCCTTGTTATTTCGCCCAATGTCCGTTTTTATTAGTAAACAAAAGGGCCTCATAATTAATGAAATATAAAAAAAATGGTTATAAAATGAAACCTAAACTGTCGTCTCAATGCTCCGAAGAATTAACGTCATCCGATTTAACACAAATCCCGAAGACAAAATCTCCCGATGAGTGTTATTTCCGCCGAAACCTTGAACGGTTTTCATTAAATTCTGCTCAGAAGACAAAAGAAGTATCCGTCGAAAATTTATTCCCGTTGTTTCGCGCGAGTCATCGCGGCAGCAAACACAAAAAACAATACGAAGAGCGTATTGGTCGGCTGTTAAAAATACGCGAATAGCTATTCAGCCGCCATCACCGCGAAGAAACGAAGCATCAACGACACGAGGTTAAGTTTCGCTTGTCCGTCGCAAATACACGCGTTAAAACTCCCTCGGCCACTTTGTTCGTGCTAATACGCCGGACAAAGGCGCTGCTACAAGCGATACAAGCGAAAATACATTATGGCGGAACACGGTGAATAGCTTGGTCGCCGAACCGACTAGACGCGACGTCTCGAGGCCTGCCAAAGTGACGCTATTGTTTCCGGCAAATTGCAAATCGACGAATTTCCAAATAACTGTGTCTTTTATTGCCGTGTTTTTCTTGCAACCGCGATTATAGACGAATACGACTGTTTCTTCTGTAAATTAATGCATGTGCCTGAAAATTAGCTTGCTTTTTCTGTGACACGAAAACACGTTCCAGTCACGAGCATTCGTGTCAACGTTTTTGTCCTCGTGATACGTTTTACGACGTTCGAAATATTAAATAAAATCTTATGCTTCGTTTCAGACACGCATTTAAAACCATCAATAATTTGATTCGATAATTTTTATAAAAATTGAGTTTCTGCTGGAAAAGTTCCATCATTTGCTTCTGGTTCAATCGCTCCATCCAAATACGTATTCCAGGTTAGTTCCGTTACCAGATTTAACGCTATCATCAAAGTTATCGAACCCGAAAGAACCTATTTTCCTTTCTCGTATTTATCTCAGCTTCTCCAGACACTAATTGTGGAAACTAATTGTACCTCGTTTAATCAAATCTATCATTCTGCACGATAGCACAGATAAGAAACTCGAATTAACGTTGTAAAAATTTATGCTAAGTCCTTATAGCCTCAGGAAGAACTAGACCAATCTGTATATTTATGATGACGTGAGCTCCATATTAATGTATCGTAACAATTAGCTTATGACAGTGCTACTTCAGTGGGAACCGACGGTGCTTTTAACAAGGATTTTACGAAGGTGTAACAATGCTTGAACAGTGCCCCCTGCAGAAAGAATAACTATAAACACGTGTACCGTAGGTCAGTTTTCATCCACTCTTCAACATCGATGGAACAACCGTTCATTCCCAGTTTCTCATATCGTATTTATGGTTTCAAAACGGTAGTATACAAACGAATAATAGACACAGCAAGTATGTTAATGCCAAAAGAGAAAGGAACAAGAAATTCGTGTACAGATAAAGCTCGTATTTCTCGATAACGATAGCGGCGGTATTATTGCACCCGCCAAAAAGTCCGGTGCTTATCAGTAGACGATATTAATGACACTTTATGTGTCAATGATTTCTTCTTTCTGAGAGCGTAAGTACTCTTGAAACTTAGGGAGTCTCTCAAAATCTGGACAATCATGAGCATCTATTGTCATTTACGCTTTAAACCCTAGCTATTACAAGACTATTATTCATTGGAATTTGTATTTTATTAGTGAACCTTGACCAGAATTTGTAAAACAAGTGGCAATGCGCGATCAGATTTTGGACACCCTTTCAGAGCATTGTATAAAAACACTGTCAAGGTTAACGAAGTTTATCATCTGTTATAAAGAGATAGAGATGGGAGATTGAAGGGTATAAAAACATGGCGTAAAAGATGTGTGTGGTACACAGTGGATGTTGCAAATCGCGTGCCACTTTCAGTCAGCGAAATTTTGTATTAAATATATATTTACATCGACGATAACCTTTCGCAGTTCCTCTATAGATGTTACAAATAATTCTCAATCCAACTCGAAGTAATTAGACCGACTCCAGTAGATAGATATCGGAATAAACGTCGAGAACAAAAAAGATTCCACATCCATCAGCTGTATATACGATTCATAGTCGAATTTCTAAAAGAAACGAGATAATTTGTCCAATCCAATTTTCACGATAAATCCACACCCGAAGCAAGTGTATTTTATTACACGGAGCAGTGTTACCCGTACTTGAAAATTCGTGACACTACGTTCAATAACAATACTCGTACAAAATCGACTGGATTTAACGATCATGCAACAGACGCGGACGTTATCGTTATCTGCCGAGCGCATTATTAAGAATAACATGTGACGCCAAGTCATTAACGCGTGTCGATAGCGTAATACAACGAGCAAGATGACGACGTGCCGAATAGGCCATTTCACAGTCTCGATAAAGCAATTCTATTATTGATTCCACGTTGTTTCTTTCTTTCCTGCACGGTCAATTTAACGCCATATTGAATACAAACGATAGCGGTCACGAATCGACGGATCCATCATCCGGAGCCAGCTTATCGCTGGAGATGGGATTAAATTCAATATGGACAAAGCCCGAACTTTGCTATATTGAATTTGGATATTTTTCGTAGATGGTGACGTTTCATTCCGTATACTTAAAAACTACTTGGATGATACAAATTGACTCTGAAATTAATTCTTACAGGATTCGAGTACTTGTGATGCTATTCGAAATTTTTTGGTCAAATGCGAACCCATAATATCACAGTTACAGTGTGGAAGACATGTTTGACAGCAAATCTCAGAAATTTATGATCAACAATCTTCATATAATTGCTGCAAGAATTACAGTACTGAATCCAGATTAAACTTCCATATTCCAAACTAGGACTGGGTTAATTTACTGAAGAGTGAATGTATTAACGTTATTAATGCTCAGCCGGACAGTTACTAAGATAATAACAATTTAGATATAATTTTATACCATGTATTGTTTTTATTCTAATCCTAGAATACTATTCTATGAAGTACGTTGTGTGAAACCCTTTTATTCAAAAACCGATACGTCCATCATTCAAATACCCTTGAATAATTTCGTAGGTAAGGGTCATGGCTGACCTAGCGTCGGCTGCCCGAGGGTGAAAGAATCTTGGGACCTCATGAACAGCCCAAAGAGTGAAAACTATAAGAAATAACGACTTTCGAGAAAGGCCTATCGTTTTTTGTACCATAATAAATCGTAACAATTCGATTGCAAAGTAACCTACATGATTCTACAATCTTTCACTATCGCGTAAAGTGGTAATATACGATTTTCATACAATACCGCTGCACGCAGACATTGCGCGACAGGTATCTATAACGCTGTAACAAAATAGAAAGAGGTTTTCGCGCGTAATGACGCCTATTTCGCATAGAAACGTAAAAAAGGCTAGAGTCGAAAGATCGACCGATATTTCTGGATGCTATTAGTACTTATCGCCGCTTCGCATCATTCGCTTGTAAGAAGGAAATGTTAAACGGTTATAACACGATCGCGCGATACACGCGGTTAACTCGTAAGCCACCTTAGCTCTCTAATCTCGAGATGGTGGGCAAACGATTGCCCGTTCAACAATATTCGACTTTGTTCATCGTAGCGGAACAACACTCCAGCTGCTTACCGGAGCGACTCGAGGGTGTAACTACACGAGCATGCATGGTTGAACTAGGAACGAGTAAAAAGCGCAAAAGAGAGAATCGGTAGCGAGCAGAAGAATAAGAAAGCAGGTTGAACTCACCGGTGATCGACATCCAGGGATATCGAGGTATGTCCGAGATGCCGGGTTGTCCGGTGGTGGGTTGTTGGCAGGACGTGAGAGGATCGACGACGGCCGATGCAGCGGCTGCCTGATGATAAAACTGCGCGGCGGCGGCCATGGACGCGGACGCGGCCGACACGGCCGACGAGGCCGACGCCGAGGAGACCAAGCTACCGGGCGTAGCGCCGTTCTGATGATGATGCCCGAGAGTGTAATTGACCATCGGGTCCGCGGACGTGGGTGCTACATTTCCGGTGAGACTGGCGGTATAACGGCAAGACTTGTCGCCGGCGGTTGCGGCGTCGACGGCCGCGGCCGCGGCCAACGCGGCGCTCGAAGCCGCGGTCGAGCCGAAGCCTGGCACCATGCTGGACGTGGCACCGAAGGCCGCCGCCGCGACCGCTTGCTGTTGCTGATGATGATGGTGCGCCGCTGCCGCCGACACGTACGGATACATGCTGGATGTGGTGCGTGCCGCCGGTGAGGTGGACGCCGAACTTCCTGAATGCTGGGGACTCGAACCCGTCGGGCTAGGCGAATTGTGCTGTTGCGCGTAATTCACTGCCGCGGCCGCGACTGCAGCCGCGGATAAACTGGATTCTAGACTGGCGGTGGCCGGACTTGTCGTGCACGCCTGAATCGTGCCGGGATTCGCGCTCGAGAACAACTGTTGATGATGGAACTGTTGATGGTACTTAGGTAGCATACTATCGATTATGAATTTCGAACTCATATCGACTGCCGCCGGTGCCGATCTCGGACTCGATGCCGAGGACACGCCCGGACACGGAGACCCGGGTCCGGTGTCTCAACACCGACGCCGTGCCGGCGATGCCGGCTGATGCTTCATCGTTTGCGCACTTTCTTGTACCAGCGATCACACCCGTTTTTATTATTTTCCTCGATCGATACCGAAAATCTATACCTGGATTTTCTCGTTGCACCCAACCGCACCGCGCACTCGGTTTACTGTTCGGTCTCGCTTTCTTTCCAGCTCTTCTTTCTTTTCTTTCACTTGTTCCTTCTCCTCCTCCGGCTGTCCTTCTACCTTCCCTTCCTTATCCGTTACCTTTGACCCCCACTTTTAATCGTCACTTACGCAACTTTACACATTATCACAGAAACGATAGCGGACGCGAACCCATCGAGGATCGACGCGTCGTTCGATAGGACGACCGCGATCGGCGGAGAGTTCGCGACGGCGGACGGGCAAACACACCGGAACGACTTCCAAATCATTCGTTAGCTCTTCGATGGTGGACGCGCGTCGTCGGGTCGTCGATCACACCGTGGGATAAGGATCCGACGAGCGGGTATGGTTTTCGGGCCGACGTTACGATTCCTTTATGGTAATTACGATTCCTTCCACATCGGGACGACCAGCGACAATAAAGCAGCGGGTCTTTCGTCGGTCGGGCCCACCCAGCTGATCCAGCGCAGCGGTCCCAGCGAGGAAATTGGGCTGCGACGGCGAACGAGGCGACGGCACGAGGAGAGAGAAGAGAAGAGAAGAGCGTGGCCCCTGTCAGGTGTTAGAAGCCGTTTCTTGCGTACTTCTCGGATAGTCGACGAATCCTTTATGGGCCATGCATGAAGGTACTATAGCCCCCTATCCCGAACGCCGCGTACTACAACCCACGGCCAGCTAAATGTAACCCCTTACAATAATGGCGCCGCTTGTCTCTCCGTTCTGTTCCCCCCTCTCTTCTACGATCCTCGACCGCGCTGGGGTACCAGCTGGTAAACAGAGCCGACCAATCGCGCCGCTCCCTTATCTGAGGTGGACCAATCGCGTGCCGCCTAGGCGCGCCAAGATGAATGGCTCTCTCTCTCCACGCCGAACCGACTCGCTCTGATCTTCGTCGCTGCCTATGCTTCCAGCTCTCTCTCGTTTCTTTTCGCCGCTTTCGGTTGCCGCTCTCGCTCCTCTGCTACGAGTTCTCGCGCTCCGTCCATACCACGCTTTTCTCTCGTCGCGCCGCGTCGCTACTCTTCGGCTCCGATCCGCTCGTGTTCCGTGCCTTCTCTCTTGCCAGTGCAGTTCTGCCAGCCACGTTGCCTTATACCCCTGCACACGCTATCGTGCAGCTTCACGAACCTCTCTCGCACGATATTTTCTCTTTCTCTTTCTCCTTCTATTTCTTTCCTTCTTTTTTTCCGCTTCTCCGTTTTTCTCTAATCTCTACTCTCCTCTTTCGAACGCTGTCGGCCGCTTTCTTCTTCGTCGCTTCGTTTCTTTTTCCCGCTGTGCTTTACAGCCCAGTCAGCAGTTTTTTTAACGTTGCTCTCGCACGCGTTTATCCGCTTTTTCTCCGTGCTTATCCTCCTGCGTTCTTGCGCTTCCAGGTTTGGACAGGTCTCCGTTGGTCAACGCGTAAACACACTCGAAAACCAAGTTTTCCGATGTTTTACCGATCCTTCTGCTCTTATTGTAATTCTCGATTAGTCTGAGCGACGGTTTTTTCAGCCTCTCCAAGTTTTTGCTTCAACTCGTTCGGTCATATCTTCGTTCGTTCGGTATTCCGCCTTTGTTCCGGACCGGGGCTTCGAACAATGCCCGCCGGAGTAATACTCCTTTAATAACGTCCCGCGTGTTTTTCGACGAGCTCGACGCGGATTCGTCCGATCAATCCACGGCCGTTTCTTCTGGCAGACTCCTTCGATCCAGAGGGCGCTCGGTTCGCCTTCCGATTCCGTGGAGACTCGCGTAAGCGTTCCTCGTTCCTCTTCCCGTTTCCGCGAGGAATATGCGAGCGAAACTGGCGCGTTTCGCCAGTGTCGTCTGCTCGACTCTTCGAAACCACTGAACTCGTCCCGGTCGGGATAGCGGCGGCATTCCTGCGTTCTCAGAGTGGTGGCATCGCGATGGGGCACGAAACGACTCGCGGGGACCAGGGGAAGGGGTGTAGACTAGTTGCGGGAAAACGAACCGAGGAGGGAGTGTTCCCGCGGAGGGTGGAAAGGTACAGGGGGGAAAAAAATCATTCTCGATCCCAACATTGCCAACGACGGACAAAAAATAGCCTATTATATCCGTGCTTATCCGCGGAAGCTCTTTCTCTCTCGATTGATCGCCTTCTTTTTTGCCATCTTACGTTCGTGGATCGAACGAGCTTCGGTTTAAATATAACGCTGCTTTGTTTGTTTTCGTGTCGAGACTCAATGCCAAGAGGTAAACGGCTGTTGCTATTGTACCGCGGTTACTTTCGCTGACGTAACGCGATCTTTACGAAAGACTTTAACGACTGGACACCCGGAGAACAAGTTTTGCTTAATTTTATCATAATGTTCCACTTTCTTTACGAGATTAATTAATTAATTGCGCGGTGTCAACGTATCGGAAGATCCAAATGTACTTACCTTCGATGCCACTGCCCGCTCCTGAAACATAACATAAATTAGATTCGATATGTATCGAAGAATTGAATGATAGAAACAAAATTTTATATAACAGTAAATGCAATGTTAAATCAACAATAGTAAGTCGTTCAATCTTTTTCGGAAGAACAAGACTACAGAAATAAATTTTTGTTCGCTTGTCATTTGTTTCGTATTTATTATTCAATGTCATTTTATTGCAAATAAAAGATATCGCATCCTATAAACATCATCTCTTTTCACGTATTTTAAATATTTTATTAGCAGGTACAATTTTAATTGATCTGCTAACGAATGGAATGATCTTATTAGTTCTTGTACTTCCTCGACATAATTTTCATCGCAAGCTCTAATTCCAATTGCAGCTAATTGATTATTGCAAGCAAATAAGCACCATTAGCCAAATTATTTATAGGGACTTTGATAATTCACTGTTACAACTCGATGCAAAATATTGCATGCCACAGGGTGAACAGAAATGAAAGATCAATTATTCTATCTATTTTATTGCTGCATCTAATCCATTAGAAGGTTTAGAACTGCATAAACTAAATTGATAATCTTGCAATTTCTGAATATTTTCTTTAAGTCTCTGTACCTATATTATAATTACCTATACCTATCGATGCTCATTACCGATATAACGCTGTTATTTTTTACAAATACAAAAAACAACGTCCGTTGCTGTCTCGAGGTCCAGAAACATTAACGACGACTGTACACGGAAATGCATATTCATGGTTTTCGATTAAAATAAAATTTGCAATTCATTCGAAAGTTCGATTACAACTTATCCCGATCCTAGCCTTAAATTCCACGTTGCCAGGGCGGATACTCGAGAAATTGGGAAAGAAAACAAGGGATGAGCAGGCGTGGTCTCTCAGGTATCTCAGACAAGAATATGGAAGATGTGTGGCACTTCTAAACCTAATCTATGAAGATGAATGTCCTAGCTAGTGGGAGGACTAGTGGCGAAGAGTCTGGCAGAGTTGGGACGCGCATCGAAACCGTTCGATCCTTTAAGACACCGCCTATTTTGATGATATCTAGCACGGCAACTGGACGTACAAAAGGAAGAATACCACACCGCCTTTGTTGCCGAGATGGGGTTCGATAGATCGAACGATACAGTAAACGAGCTAAACAACAACGGCTGCTATACCCCTTTCTGTACTTTCAGGAATTTAAGAGATTAGGAACCGTATGATCTTTCTACGTACTATTTTATATTTTTCCGTTGCATTTCGTCAATTTAACGATCTCGATACTTTGTAATTCAAACAAGCTCAATATTCATTTTCGTTGACCTTTTTCACAAGAAGATGTTTTTATCAGTAGATCTATGTATAATTACAAAAGTACATTTAAAGAATGTTGTGTTGGTGTTTATGCGGGCGATCTGAATAAAATTCATATGCATAAACATCGTTGTAAATATTTGTAATATTATGATAGATAACATATCAGCTTAATCTTTGTTCATTTTATTTACCAGGGTATATATTAACGAATATTAATTATCAGTAGAAATTCATTTATAAACGTCATACAGAGTTCCTATCTTAACAAACAAAATAACTGCTTCAAAACATTTACAACATTTAAAGATCCCATATCTGTGAAATGAATGATAAAATTGAGACTTCCATAACCTTATATAGTTTTATAATAATTACTACATCGAAAGAAAAGTACAATTAACTTGTAGCGGTTCCTGACCCGAACACTTTAGGCTCCCCAACATCGAGTCTCGCAACGAATGACTGGCTACCGACGATTCGACGGTGCCATAATTACGTAAACATACGATCAGACCCGCGACAAAAGCGTCGTCAGCGTTGTACCGAAATTCATCGAGGACCCCAGGTCCAATTATACGAATGATGCCCCCGAAGAAGAGACAAGAGGTCCCCGCGACGAAAATTATGCCCGGTCGACGGGCATCGCAGTTGTAAATTGCAATCGTGACACGGTCAGCTAGACGAACAAAGACACAAAACGTGTACTGCCTACGTGGAAAGATGTTTCGATAAAAAGGTGGTCCGGTTCTTCTGGAACCTCGAACGTGCCACGGAATTCTCCAGGCGAGATTCCCGTTCAACGGTCGGCTCCCAGAAAATCGTGAAGAGGGAAGGGAAGAGAAATTGGGCGGTGGTCCTGCTGGGGTGCACCGGGGGTGACGCCCTGGAGATCGGGACAGAGGCACCTAGCGCGCCATCTTCGCGAAGATTAAGGGAATTCCCGAACCGTGTGGTCTGGTCATACCGGCATATCCTCCGTACCAGATCCTGCGACATAACCGTCGTTTAATCGGTTAATACTACTCGAATCACGCAGTAATTTGCAACGTTGTTGCGAATCGATAAGCCGCCGTGATTTACGAAGAACGAGAAGGATGCGAATTAATTTCTCGAAACTCGTAAGATAGTCGGCGCTGATGGCGGGAAACCAATATCCTTTGTGTCTTTAAGCTTATACATTTAATAATAAATTTTATTCGCGGCAAGTTACGGCCTATTACCCGTCGTTTCGAATTTGGTAATAAATTACGTCTCGAGTTGCGAATTGACTGTTGACTACCATTCGCTGTAAATCAAACTGGGTTCGCTGGAACCTTAACAACCGGTTGCAAATTAATCTGGCCGCGGGAAATAATGCGAAGATTGTTGCAAACAAATAAACGATATCGGCTGACGTTTATTACGATCCATATTCGCTCGAACGGAATATTACGCGCAATTATATATTACGGAATACATTACAGATAATAACTATGTATAAAATCCTTTACCTCGATTATGCAAATACCCCATAACGTGTCACTTTTTTTACGGTGTTTATCTAATCGTTCGTGTGCAACTTACGCGACGTTTAATTGTCGTGTAAGTGCCGCTAATTAAACGGACAATTAGACTGCTTAACGACGGATCACGCGTCAAGGTCACGGTCCGTTTTGTACGCCACTGTTTTACCGACTCGTTTTCGTCTATCGCGAAATCCGTTTTACCTAGCGAGATATTCGCCGACTTCGTGGGTATTTTACCTACATTACCTTTTTTCGAACATTCCGTATATTGGGAAACGGAAAACTGTGCAAGATATTTAGGATCAGAGGAAAATGTACGAGATAGGGTGCAAATATGAGACACGCATCTGGCTGCGTTATTTACAGAAATATATTTCTAAATTTCTAGATCCTATATCTCTAGATTTCTGCATCTGTATATTCTTGGATTCACGTACCCCTAGATACTTACACCCTTAGATACATGTGTTCCCCACATACCACATAATTATTTATCTAGATTCACTAAATCTTTTCTTATTACTGCAGATCCTTAGACTCCTGAAGATTAGACTTCTACGTCCCGAAACTCCTACATCTCCAAAAAAAATATCTTTGTTCGCAAATCATAAAAATTTGAAAACTGAACTATCTAAATCTTCGAAACTCTAAACGTAAAAACACGAAAATTATATATTTCTGCCTTCTGCTTGATCCATAGATGATTTAGAAACCTTAAAATTTCCAGCACGAATTTTTCTTCTCTTTTCCCGCGGCAAAAATGGTGGTTTTTCCACATTTTTTTGCGGTCCGCGCTGTAAAATCACGGAAACGCGTTCGATGCCCTGGAACTTGATTGCATATCGCGGTGAATTCTTGGCGAGTTTCGCGAGAAAAATAAACAAAGGATCGCGTGAAGGTATTTGCAACGAAGCGGCGCTTATTAAAAATGAAAGGTGAACATCATGCACCGCGTATAATAAAATGTTCGTGATACTGAAACTATGTATTCGGAGATCTCGGCTCTTCATAGAGTATGCACATACATTTTATGTTTAATGTGCAACATTAGGTATGCGTTTCGCGCATGTTTTTTTATTCAAACGACGTTCGGTCTCTTATCAATTATTATCTTAACGAAGCCTATTCTGGAATGAGCGAACTTGTAAAACTGTGTGGACGTAACCATCGAGATCGTGAGTTTATGCTGTGATTTCATTGTTTTATTCGGATATAAATGTTCTTAACATTATTATACTAATGAAAAGGGAAAAGTAACGCGCGATCACTAAACTGATAAGAAATAAATTTTATCGGCTGTTATTATAATATATTTCTTTACCTGTTTGGTATGTTAATAGGTTTTGAAATTTATGTGTTTTAATACCATGACGTATTTTTCATTTTTATAATTTTATAAAAGAAAGAACTGTAGCGTGGATCTTTAGGTTTTACTAGTCCGAATTATACATACAACGGTTCATAAAGTTACAATGATCAATAATAAAGTAACAAACTAGCCGATAAATATTAAACCGAAGTTTTAGACACAAACGAAGATACGCCTGAAAAATTAATACCAGAAGGACATGGTTGGCGTTAACACGTTTTACGAGGACGATTTACCAGGTCGCAGATGTGCAGGGAACTCGGTTGTCGTCGACAATCTCTCGTTTCGACCACGATAAACCGAAGTACGGCAATCGAAGGGCGGAAAAAGCGTGAGGACGAGGTGGTGAAGAAAGATCGGTCCTAAAACGCCGACGAGGCACAGATAAGAAACGATCCAGTGACGTTCTTCCTGGATTACCGATTCCCTCGAGTCAGAGAATCCAACGAAGGTGCAAAGTTCGCGTTCAACTTTCGACCAAGACGCACGTGTGCTGTCGAATTTTTCAGGTAAGTAACCAATCACTGTCGTAACGTCAATTTATTTACTAATTCTTGCGTAGTTTGTGAAAGTAATCTATACTGTGCACAGTATAGTAGACATCAATAAGGAGACATAGAAATTAGATCTGCAGTTAGATAACTTAAAGAAGACCTAATTCTAGTTCTAAGAAAACCTAGATTCAGAAAAGACTTATATGCTCTTATATCGAGTCCGTATGATGCAAATATGTCCGCCATTCTCGTTGTGTATTGATTTTGGTTGTGACGCAAATATGCAGCATAGCCTCTTAGGGAGTTAATCGTGCAGCCAAGTATCCTTCTTTTTGCACAAACTCTCGCAGACTTTCACGTAGAAAAATGTAACGTAATTTGTTAAACAAACCTCGCGTTGTAAAAGGTGCACGAACACCATCGGGACTAAAGTGTAGCCCGTACTTAGGACGCATGGTCTGTCATTACAAGCAATTTTATTAGCGCTTCCGAGAAAGTACGGTGAAACCGTGATGCACGAATACGATGATTATGGTGTACTACAAGATGATTGGTCGATCAATTCTTGGAACGTACCAACACCGCCTGGCCTGGGTAATAACAATTTTCCGCTGTTCTATCGAGAAATATCAACCGTGAGTGCTTGCTTTTGCTGGACAAGTAAAAACCGCGTCCCTGGTCCGACGAACAATAAAATGTCGGAAATGCGGAGGAACAAGTGATAAACTTTCACCCAAAGAAATTTTTCGTTCTTACATTGCTCTCTGTTTTGCGGAAAAAGAATATATTAGTGGTATTTAAGAAAGAACGTGTAAAAAGTGTCAGTTCTCTTCAATCTATTTTCTTATTCGAGTGTAGGGTACATTATTCGCTTTTATGATATTTTAGTTCCATAATTCCCTACTTTCGGGGCCCTAAGTGATCAGTCACTGATGATATTACGTGTGAATTAAACATTGCATATCTACACAGTAAGATATCTATATTTAATACTATAGTACAGCTATATAATAGAACGTTAGAAATTTTACAGACGAAGCAAGAAATTACTGAGCTTTCGAAGGTTGTTCTGCAACGCTGATTCTGAATAATGAATTATGTATATTTGTGCGTGAATAATGTACATACGTGTGTAAGTAGAACCGAGAATTTAACTAGCAAGAAAGTACCAAGGTTCTATTCTTCGTTATCTATCTAAAAGGTAGAATATAATATGTGTTAGTTATGCTTTCAAGGACTTGTAGAATAACTAATGGTTCTATTAAATGAACGACAGGTCATATAACAATTTATGAATCACTTAGATGGAAGATAAAACATGAAATCTAGAAGACAAAGTAAAATGCACACCATAACTTTTAAGTCATCAAACCTTTACGAGGAAGTAATGGAACTATTAGAAACAATTCAAGCCGTTAATATTATTCTTTTAATTGTATCAAAGCGTGAGAATTGTTGTTCCGTTCGAGTAAATCTATGATAGCAGCTGTTCATTCTTTCCCACAAAATTCCGTTCCACTTCAAACAACTTTAATACTCTCGTATCTCATTACATAATTGTTCAGCACGCCAACATCTCGCTATGTAACGAGTAAAAATTAATTCAGTAAAAATATCGAAACATACTTAAGAAAAAGAAATGTTACAAATCAGCATGAATATGAAAGAATCTGTAACAAGATATTAAATGGCGCATATAAATAGCCTCATCGAAAGCTACGTGTATAACTTACAAACGAAATGTACAACTTTAAAATATTCTCGTTACTCGTATGCCAACATTCCGTATACAACATCCATGTGTCACGTGAGAAGTTCTCGCTATAACGTACAGAAATACCAATTTTAATACATTCGGGATGCAACATGTACATTTTGTACTACAAATTATACACGACGCAACGACAGGAAAAAATCCATCTAGAAATTACCTCGTAATAAAACGAAGGGTTAAATTTGTGGAGCCATTTACCGGTGGCTTCCATTCGGCGTTTTAAATGCGCGCGCATGCATTCGCGGGGCATGACGGTCCTCGCCGAATTGGTCGACGCATGCGCAGTGTGCGATTTCGCGAATCCACGCCAGCAAAACCGAGTTAGTTCCGTGATTTCGCGAGATTTCTGTTCGAACGAAAAAAAAAGACGACTCGACGAGAAGCGAGTATCGTGTCCGGCAAACGGTGAACTGCCAAGCACGTGACAGTGTGACGAACGCGACGCTCAGTGACGTAACGACGTGGTGGAAGGTCCGGAACGCGGGACAACAAGTGTGGCGAGACAGTGACAGTCCCGCGAACGGGGCGGGCCACTTAACGACATTAGCAGAGAGGGAAAGGGAGAATAAACGGGATAGGGAAAGACAGAACGAACGGACTTGTGACTCGATGCGTTTTACTGCTGCTTTACGACGGTTTATTGCGCCATCAAAACATAAAATGTGCCCGGCCGGGAAGCGTGCACACGCGTGGGTACACCCCCACTTTACTTTTACCGCTGACTGCCGGTTAAACCGGCCAACATTTCCCGATTTCTTGCTCCGGAGAACGTTCCGGTTCGCCTCCCCCGAACCTCTTTTTCCTTCCTTCGCGTCTTCCTTTCGATCAACTTGACGGGACTTTCTTCTCTCTTTCCTTATTACCGTTCACGCGCATCGTCGTCCTTTACGATTTTAATCGCTTCAGGGATGATTTTCTCAACGGTACAAAAATCAGTGAGGTAACTTTCATGCAAATGTTCGATTCGCTTTAAATTTGTAGCAACTAAACAAAGTCCGAAAGTATGAGAAAGGACGATAACCCGCGGATGCGACTACCGGTTACTCGATTCAAAAATAAACTGAAAACGTCTACATGTGTGTCAGTGTCCGTGAAGAGGTTTAGCAACATACTGACGTTCCCTGTCGTTCCTTGGATACGGTTCACACGAACAACGTGTGGGTTACAGGAACATTTCGCAAAGATCCATATCTAAAGCTCTTCTCGAAACTTTGTTAAAAGTCTCTAACTTTTCAATATTTTAACGACTTTATCCTCGACACGCTCCTAATAATCAGACCCCTCACCTCAAACTGTTACAATTCCCCTCGTTAACCTCAACAATTACAATTCATCTTCCTAACCTCAACAATTCGCATCTGCGCAGTTATCGAAACGTACCTATCGATGGCGGACGAAAAAAGTATTATCATATTCAATTTTCTCGTAATAACTTAATGGAAATAAACGGTGCAAGAGTAACATTAACGTCGGCTCGAAAGGGTTAAAGCCGCGTTGAATCCTGCATCTGATTCCCTCCTAAGTTGAACGTAGAAGCAACGAAACTGGTCGAAGTAACTTTTATCTGAGAAAATGGCGATCCTCGGTCAGGTCGTGCGCCATTACAGCGTTTTGTCTGGCGAAGAGAAAGAGAAAGGCGGACGCTTGCATTCCGAAGCTGGACGATTTGCATTTGCAGCACTATAGCCGGCCATTGGTAGATCAAGTCAGCGGCGCGACTTTCGGAAACGAGAACGCGTGTTATTGGGAAATTTACAAGGACACGGTGTTCGTAAATTGAACGACCGCGAGCCGCAAATTTTATTAATCGTGCAAAGGTGGGCCGTCTCGGGTTCTCTTTTTACCCAGACCTCTGCCGATCGCGATTTCGCAGCTCGCATTCTTCCATTTCGTTCCTCGATAACGTACGATATCGTCGATGGGGTGGTTACTAATGTCCCCGGGTTTCCTTGTTCGCGAGTCGAACACGATTTCCTGACAAATAAAATGTTACGTTCTTCCAGCGGTGGGTAAATTGTAGCTTGACATTTTCTAATCCCATCTAAATTTTGGTTAGTTATAGAGGAGAAAGGGATGTAAACTCGTTGGACAAATTAATACTTGACAGGGTAGATGTCTTAATATGTTAAGTGGAGACGCAGGACTCGAAAGAAATATTTTAATGAATTTTATACGGAAGGTGGTATTTTTGATTGTACATAGTTATATTATTTTAGAAATGTAAAAGTTGTTGCGTTGTAATAAACCTTACGTTGTAATATTGTCAACAAGGATAAAGGCCACGACATCCAATTTGGCACATCACACTGCTATCTCCATGAAAGAGAATAGTTAATTAAATTATTCGTTGGAAAGTTGCGTAAATAACAAGTGGATCTCAATGCAAAAGAATCGAGTAAACCTTGAACAAATGAACTACAGTGGTTACACGTTGGCAAGATACCAACACCATAGAAAGCCAAAAAAGTAACGACTATGAAAACTTGCGAAAACCTTGTGACCTTGTTGCGATATAGTGGCGTCATCTGACGAGGGGTGGACGAACGTTGAATGCTCCCTTGTTTGGGGGCGCATCGCAAACCCCTCTGCAGAACCGACTGATCAGAGAAGGACCGATTGGCAAACCCTCCCTTACCCCCATTCCCCGGATGCTTTCTATGGGTTTCCAGGATACCGTCAGAGATACATAGTTCCACGAAATCACACCAGAGTGGTCACACTTGGAAAATGGAACTCTATAACATTGCACATTTTGGAAATTTCTCATTAGACAATGGCAACTATTTTATTGTGCACGACATGTGCTGTTATCAAACTTTTAGTAACGAGTCAGGTAGAAGGGTTAGATTACTTATAAGAATTATGGATTATTATACTGTACAGGGGTTCATGCATAACGTTATGCAATCAAAGGCTTTGGAAAGTCATGCAATTATTTTTAGCTATATTTTCAGGCAATCTGTGTTTACAAAACTAGAGAAGTAAAATTTAGAAAACTAGAAGTACAATAACTTGAAAATTTCGACGTTAAAAGTCTACTTGAAAATTCTAAATTTATAGAGTGCTTGAAATAAAATGAAAGAGAAAGTGGTAGCTTGAAATATATTCTCCTTATTAATGTTAGTAGCAAAATAAATTAGTTACCTATAAAAATTAACGATGTGCTAACACATTACATCACATTATCTCGAACATAATTATAAATAACAAGTGTTCCACAAATAGAGATACCATTATGCAAATGAAATAACCAAATTGAAAAATGATTCGCAATTTTAATAACAAGATTTACAATATGTCCGACATGCATTTGCATTGCACCATGACTGTCAATCATTAACTCGTTAATCGGTCAACGGATGCAAAATATTTAGTTCCAATATCAGAGTGTTTCGCATGCAGAAAGAATAGGGTTTAAAGACATCCTTGTCGTTGCTGATTTATTTGAAACGTCGAGGTGGCGATGAGACAAAAGGCAGGAAGAAGAATCGGGGGGAAGAGGAGCGTAGCGCGTGACATCTCTCGTTGGTCCACCGAAACAGCGTGGAACCGCTCGTTCAGCAATGCAGGCCGACGCACGGTGGCGAAACGTTCATAAAATTTTAACTGCTTAATAAAAATGTTACGAGCCACTGTCTCACGCGAGGAATTACCGCTGAAAGTCGGCTTGTCTTTCACGGCGTACCCGTACGGCGCCGTTCCAAATCCTCGCGCATCATTTTCGAGGATCTCCTTTGGCCCTGCGTATCATTTACAAGTGCGAACTCTTTTGTTTATAGTTTACGATATTGTGTCTTTTAATCCCTCCATCGTGGCAATATTCGCTCGAAAAGTTCTCATACAGTAATTTCCCCAGCATAAATTGCAGTTTAACTCCTTTTTTCTTAGCCTTGCAAATCCTTAACATCTTTGATGATACACTTAGTTTGCCTTTTTAATTTAAAGTACATGTGAATATTTTCTGTATACTGTCAGAGCTTTCGGAACTTGGACTGTTTAAATATTATTGACTTACAATAAGGAAAATATAGTTACATTTAAAAATCCAAATCTAACTTTGAAATAGTCGTACCTCGGGGAGTTAAATAAGAAGAATAAAACTTTATTCAAATAGTGTTTGACTTCGTCTTCAGTGATATCAAAGTGGTCACTTATTAAATTGCAACAAAGTATTCTAAAGAAAAACATGCGTCGACAATCTTACTGTATCTTACAGGATTATGAATGAATTATGATTTATGTGGAAGAAGTGACCTTGTACGATGGTAAATATGTGAATGGGTGTCGAAAGAAAGGAAGGCGAGTTTAAGGGTAAGGTCGAAAAAAAGGCGACCGAACCATGCAAGGGTTGCGTGGTTGGCCTTGGAGGGTCGTTTGCACTGTTCTTGACCGCACGTAGCGGCCACCGTGGACCCGTGGTCCTTCGAGGAATGTATGAATCTCACCAACTAACTGCATTATGCTCATTGTGCACATGGCATAGAGGTTTTCCTTCGTTCGAACGTTTTAACCGCATGTTTCCCCGTTTAAAAGCCTTGGAACCTTTGCAATGACTTTACTACGTCCGCTTAAAATACACAAACGATTCTTGGTAGCTAGCGCAAGACCAATTAAATAAATTTATCGATCGGGACATTACGTTCCACAACATACAGACACGATTATAATTGCGCGCGAGGTTTTCGAGAGTGGATAATCACGATTCAAGAAGTAGTTTAAAAGATGAGATTAAAGCAGACACTTAATTCTTTTCTGTAAAGCACATCGAATCACAAGGAAGTTCATTTATACAAGGATCAAATTAATGTACAGAATTTCAAATTAAATTGATTATTGTAGTTTACCAATGATTACTGCAATTTACTTGAATCTACATTTCTTGATTTCGGTATCGAATGTACTATGAATATCTCGACGCAATTAAGGGTAATAATGAAGACGCGCCGATGTTCCTGGATTAAAATAGAATTATTGAGAGAATATTTGTGGAAGAATCGCACGAAGAGGGAGAAGGGACAAATCGATTGCAGGGTAAGAGAACAAGGGGCGAAACGGCGAAGAAGGTTAGAATAAGGCGTTGGAACGCGGCGTCCCGAGGAAAGAATGCGACGAACGGACGTTACCAGGCTGAAGCGTGCATTCGGTGGCCGTTATCGCGGCAGAGTTACGGCCGATCGATAAGGTTAAGAACCCCCGTCGGATTTACGATGTCGCTCAGAGGATGATCGCTCCACGATTGCACGGCCTTGTGCCGTAAAGCGACGATGACGCGGCTCTACTTACGCGTTTGCACGCATATGGAACACCACGACATATGGAACCCACTCTACCACTAGATAAACCATTGCTACGAAATCTTACCGATTTACGGCCGGAAAAGATGTCACCGCAAATGCGAACCTCAGCCCGAACACTTGCCGTGACATTTCGCAATTCTTTCGCTAATTGTTTTCGTCTATTTAAGTAGATATTTGCGAGCTCGATTAACATTTTGCTAGATAGCTGACTCATCCTTCGGTTTAATACTACAATTTAGAATAGATGCTTTTGTAATATTAGAGTAAGGCTAAATAATTAATAATGGAGTCATGAAAAATATGTGCAAATAACGGTGTTGATATAGTGTTCTTTATATAAATCTTCTGCGCTCAAGCAAGTTGCACTTCAACTTTTAATTTCTAAATCCTCCAAATCCTGAAATTTGTAAATTTCGAAAGTACAAAATTTTTTAAACAAGTGTCGTGAGGTTCCAACCCCTCACTCTCATTCAAAGGAGACCTACACACCATCATAACGTTTCATTATCGACGTTCAATTCATTAAAGCCGCCAGCTAATAACCTCAACTAAAAAGTCAAAACAATAAAAATAAATTCGCAACATGCAAGAGAAACGCAAAAAAGGAAGAAAGTTCCCCTGAAAGCATTCGGGGAAATGATAGAGAAAGAAAGAAATAAGACGGCATGGCGGGCGATGTTCGCAAAATTGAAAGCTTATCAGTAGTCGCGGTCCTGAGTGCAAAAATTCAGCCGTGATTACGTTGGCCCGACGAATAAACATCAACGCAACAGAGAAAATACGTTCCACCCGTAAAAGTGCAACATGGTAGACAGCTGGAGGGGATAGGATCGTATTTGGATAAGCGTGGTACGCGTTGCACAGGCTGGAATCCTTAACACGAGCCTGTAATATCGCGGGAACCGGGAACGAAAATTCGCCGGCCGACGTTGCAACATTCGAATGATAATCATGAGTGGATTTCTTATCTTCTCTACACTGTTTTTGCTTCCTCTGCTGATTTCCAATGGCCGACTCCGCGGGCAGAAATAAAAATGGGAGCGTAAACTATGAATGAACATTGGCACAAGTCGTCGCGTGGGTGGAACGTTCGATCGGTTCTTTCTCCTTTTTTTTTTCTGAATCGATTGGAGGTATTTTAGGGATTAAATTATTTAACGGTGATGAACTATGGTTGTAAAAGGTGCACGGATGTGATGTACTTCTGGACACTGATGAGTTATGATCACTCTTAATTTAAATGTTTGATAATTTCTTTTTTTCTAAATTTTCACATTTCTGAATTAATAAATTTTTAAGTTTGAAAGATTAGACATTAAAACTTAGAAACTTGCAGACCAGAAGGCAACGATTCTTCGTCGGAAAAAGTTGCATACTTTAATATCGAACTGATTATAGAGAAACATTGTTATATAAGTTCTCACGTATAGATAGGAATTCTCATTGTCATCTATTCGAACAAAGACGTCTAAAGTCCATCTCTTGCACCTAACAGCGCATTCATAAAAACATCGTATAATCTCCAGGAAAGTAAAGAAAAAGAGAACTGGAGAAACCGATCGACCTAATCTCCGGGCAACCGATAAAAAAAGCGGCCCAGAGCGTGGCTCGTAGATTCCGCGCGAATTCAAGTAACGTGGAGGGGGTTGAAAAATCGCGAGGGTGACGAAGCGAGAAGAGGAAGAAGACGCCGCGAGGAGGAAGAAAAAGCGTAAGGAACGGTGGCGAGAAAGAAAGAGGGTTGATAGGGGGAGGAGAGCAGTTCGGAAAAGGATATAAAAGGAAATATATGGTAATGCGAGCAGGGTGGCAGCCTCTCTCCATAGGGGGTTGCACGAGCAAGATAGGGGTTCGAATCGCTCGACGGGGGTTGGGCGTGGTGGATAACGCACCCTCCGCCCTCCTTTCTACCCTTCCTTTTCCTCTTCGTGCTTCCGTCCCCTCCTCTTCTCGCTCGCTCTTCTTCTCTCTCGCTCTTTCTTCTTCGCTGTTTATCGCTCTCTTTCTCTGTCGAGATTCTCCGACGAGAAGAACGAACGGAGCTGTGCCAGCACGTCGGTCGATACTTTGGGGCCGCGTGCCCGACTAGCGTCGCGACGCTGGAATTCCGTGCTTGTCATGGCCGCCCTTAGTACCTACTGTACCTACGTCTTGGCTACGCTCGACGATCTTCAAGATCATGGTCAAATTATTGGGAAGAAGTTGCCAGTTATCGGTGAGTCACATTCAGAATGAGTGGTGGAAACGTGACCGAGAATCATGTGGACGTGTGTCGATCATATATTCCTTTCGATATTATTGACATAACTGATTTTGGTCGCGCGATGAGGCGAGGGTGAACGAGATTTGGGCATGACCGTAGTAGATAAGGTAAATGACCCCATTATTAGGAATGCAGCATTGTGTAAATAATTATCATTTCTAAGTTTTTAAGTAAATCGGTTTTCAAGTACAATAATAAATATTTTCAGGAAAGTTTTTAATGAAGTTTTTAATGACTGACCACCCACGATAATTTATAATTATGCACACGAAAATTAATGTATTCTGGTATCGCATTGTCAATTGCATGTACTTTGATAATTCTAATAAATTACTATAACAGATTTCTTCAAAAATAAATGATTTGTAAATAGCATTTTATATCTGTAAACATTTTTATAAGCCGACATGATCACTAATGGGTACATTTACCTTATACAAGTTGTTTCAATTACTGAGGGCGAATGTCAAAATTTAAATATGATTGTAATTGATGCATACGTTGTTTCAATTCCAGTACAATTCATAAAAAAGTAATTTGAACTTAATTGCAGTAAAAAATTTGTTGCCACATTGATTCAGCAATGTAGCTTTTATGTATTAGGTCCATTCATCGCTGCATGCATATTTTTTAAGGACATTGAAACAGGTACAAATGTAGCTGCCCCTTGCACAACTGTAAAAGTGCAACTGTATAAGTTGTACTTTTACCATTTGTCATATGACACTATGAAATACGAATGAGAATTACCAAAAGGTTAAAAGATTGTCAGAACAGTCCTCCATTAATTCAATAACCTACACTCTAGAAAATATATGTCAAAAATTATTCATTTTCCTATTGTATCATTTACGAGTTACCAATCGCACTAATCTGAGTAATAAATATTCACTCGATACGGCTAAAACTTTATTTAATTCACCTTGGCACATAAAAATCAATATAGCTGATCCCAATCTCTCAGAATTATAAGGTCACAAACAAGAATTATGGATAAACCTTTAAAAAAGCTGCATCCTCGGCTACGAATCAAACTTTTATCGCCCTCAACGTCGCTTCGAAATCTCCACTAGAAGTAGCAATTCAACATGGTTTTTAATCTTACCGAGCTCGTTCGCTTTCGAACCGAGATACGAAATTTCCGGGGAGAAGGAAATGATGTTATGAATATGAATGAGAGAGCTTACATTCTCTTCGTCGTCGGTTTTAATACTCAGCCTTCTGGTGGGTCCTTCGATCGACTCTGACACGTTTTAATACCCTCAATCACGTTGTACAACCTTTTTCAAACGCTCAATTTTGATTCTGTACTCTGTATATTACACTTTATAGCCACGCTAGTTGGAGTCTGTTAAATTCATTTTAATTCTCATTCTCTGAATTTTATGCCGCATGTACTTGTTAGCATATTCTTTTCATCACTGGTCTTTTATCTTCACAAATATAGCTACTATATCGTTGTCTTTCCTTACCAATATTCCATTGATATACCCCAGAACGATACACACAACAGAATTCCAAAAACTGGAATCAAATTTTGCACCTTGCACTCATCTACCATTTGTTAATTCATTGCAGCAATAATATTTAGAAATACAATTCCGCATGAAATATTTCAAACCTTTACCACAAAGAGACAGAATAAAATATAATATTTTGTCATCTATTGAATCAGAAAATAAAAATAAATCACAACGAAGAAACTGAACCGTTAAGAAGTAAATGGCTTAAATAAATTAAGTTACATAAGTATTCAAACGTTTCAATATCGTCAATCGAATTGCTTTCATAAAACCGTAGGGTATAGAAAGGGAAAAGTGGCGAAAGAAGGGAAAAACGTTGGACAGTGGATTAGGTCGCGACTGATCCGTCGGTCGGTGCTCAAGATGTCGGCCGATCATCTTCCGCTTACGCGAATCAAGGCGACTTTCAAACGGCACTCGCGTTTCGCGGCGTGATTTATAGCTGGCTGATGGTTTGTGTGCGCAGTCGCCGGTTTTATGTGAGCGTTTTAAATGGGAGATAAACATAAAGAGGCCTTTTACGGCACCATCAAATAAACAACTTGACTCCTCCTTCAGCTGCCTTCTTCTTCTTTGCCCTCTATTCGAGCTACTCGAACGATCCTACCGGATGATTTTCGATTCCCGTCGATTCAACGGTACTTGTCTTTCATTTCATCGCGTTCGATTTCCTGTTTTCGATACACTCGAAATATTTGCTTACGGGATACGGGTAGCTGCTCGGTAAACGTGTATCGACTCGTGTTGGTCACCGATGTTCCTTTTAACTTTGTGTTAGCTAATTAACAAGATCGTACTGTATCTTTTCATCTTCTAAAATAACACAATTCTACCTCGACGATAAGAATTATTAATAGTTCGCGGTTGTTAACGCAGATATATATTTTCTTCTTCTAATTTTAAACGACTTAAATTACCACGTCAATTAACACGTTATACGTATTTTGCACGCAATAAATAACTGGTTGTCTCCTTTTATAATTTTCAATTTTCTACATACAGTCGAGTTTATTCAGTTTAGATCTTTTTTCGTGTTAGTATTCTCAAGAAACTGCTTTATCACATCTTTATCAACGTACAGAACACGTACACCAATTAAAATATAAATACTCGGAATTTCAAGTAATCGTATTTATTCGAAAGAAGAGGTTGTTGGAGAAGACACGAACAAAAGCACGCTAGATTGACTCCAAATGCGAAGTAATAAATAGGCGTTCTCATAAAAGGTTATCAACAAGTAGATACCACAAAGGCACCAGAGGAGAATCTTTCATACGTTCGTATAATGGCCGCCAATCAGTGCGCTACTCCATGATACAATCGTACTTCTTATTCCAAGAAATTCTTATAACAACCTTCCCTAAACTTTTTAAATTTCGAACTGAATTTACCAATTCTAAAATTTTCATATCTATTTATTCGTTCGGCGAATATTCACAGAGCGTAACCTATATCAATTACTTTTGCACTGTCTTGACTCGCAGAAGTATAATTTTCACTCAGAAACGTCGTACATGTTGGTAAATTAATAAGATTTCCTTTTTACAATTCTAACGATGTTTAATAGCAATTAAAGAAACCTCTTCGCACTAATTGCACACTTTACAATCAAACTTTTTCTAAGAATGTTCAAGTTGTAACGCTAATGACTTCAACACTTGGCTCGCGTCTTATCGATTCATCGAGCGTAACGACTACGAAAAACTAGCAGGAAGAAATCCAAAGACCGCTCCTAGACGATGCGCTTCCTCCAACTGTAAAAAGAACGTATTTTTTCATTCTCCTTGCTAACTCGTTCCTCCGTGCTTTTACCCGTGGCTCAGGTAAAAAAAGAGCTCTCCCTCGGTTTTTCGGGATGAATACCGGGATGGTTATTGAAACTAGCCAGCGACCTTCGCAGTGGCCTTACCGCGAGGACATCAAGGATATTCGCTAACAAGGATAACTTATGGTCCTCCATGATCATGCAAATTGGAACGAGTAATAATCTCGAGTAGTAGCGAAACGGGCAAGAAATTTGACGGAGATGAAGCCGTTACATAATCCCATCGTTAAGTCAGCCATCTTCTCTGTTTACCACCTTGAGGTGAACTATAAACTCCTATGCTCGCCTTAGATCACGTACCACAGTTATTAGAGTTACGCTTCAGGTTTTTCGGAGTTGCAGAATTTTTAATGTTTTAGATTTTTAAGTCTGCTCACAAATTTTCTATCTTCAAACATTTTAACATCTTTGTTATTCATACCTAAAATTTAACAAATTTAAAAATACGATACTCGGTTCAGGAATACCATGCATAGGAAGCCATAAAAAAAGTATTGTAAAATATTCTCTTATTTAATTCCAAAGCTAAGCAAAATTGAAAATATATCAACACGAATCTTGACCCACTTGAACCGCGATAAAATCGGCGTAACCCAAGGCAGGAAAAAACAGCCGGTCATTTAATTACCCACGGTGATCCTTCGCTGAAGCCTCGTCACGCTCGTCGTTCGCTTCCTCCGGTTCTTTCAGTTTCGGAAAACCGCGACCTCGAACGGGGTACGAGAAAAGATAAAAAAAAGGAACGAACCCTCTTAGGCAATAAGGCGCGTCCAAGGTCGCGGTCCAACTGACTTCATCCGTCCTAAAAAAGGGTTGTTTTGTGCGTTTTTACAGCCGCATCGAGTCAAGGTCTCGACCGTGGCAAACAGCAACCCTTCCTTCCGTACACGCAGCTTCTGTCATCCCCTTCGGCCTTCGAAGGGTTAACGGGCAACCTCGAGTCTTTTTTTCTTCCGCCGTTGCTCAGGTAGTGATCGAGGGATGGTGGGGGTCGAAAAAAGAGGCACGCCGCGTTATTAGGCGTTTTTGAAGGAGCAAGGTGACGGGTCGGGTAATAAGGCAGTAGTTGTTCGCGTCCCGTGGCCAAAAGAGAGACCTTGGCTGCTCGTAAAGGGGTAATCAGCCCTCGACGGACCGGACCTTGGACCGGCGATCTTCCTCTCTCGTTTCTTCGGTCTCTGTCCCGTGCGCCGGTGTGTATCCGTGACAGGGTTTAGGCTAGCATCACTGTGTATCGTCACGCCGCGCTTCTGTCATTCTGTCGACGAGGTTTGTCTACGAAACACCGGACGTCAACGTCGTCGTCTTCGTTCCTCGCGAAATATAAACCTACTTGTACGTCGTCGCCTCCGGCATGCGACTCTTACTCTGGAACGACTGCACTGTTCAACTACCGAACCATAGTGTTCTTTCGTTATCTCGCACTGTCGAGCTCAATTTTGACCAACTTCTTGTCGCTTCCCTTCTTCGATGTGACTGCCACAACACACCATGCGGGCAACACGTGATTCGACGTGCAAAGATAAGTTGAAAATGTCCATAACATAATCTTTCTAGCATAATTGAAAATACAATAGATTTTTCTTTGACAAGACTTATCTTTTTTATCTTGTGAGAATTGGAAGAATGTCAAACTCGTTTTTTATTCTAACACTTTGGTTCATTGTTACTCAGCTTTCGAATCTGAATTTTAGTACTCTATTCGCATTTCAAATTCTCATATTCGAAAATCCTCCTACTTGAGTTCGTATTCAAAATATTTGAATATCAGATGCTAATAATATTCGAACGTTCAAATTTCGGTAACGGTCTTCTGCATATGAACTAACCTAGTAAGGAAACAAAACCCGTAGGAATTGAGGAAAAAGTGGTAGGCAAGTTACGTTTGAAGAACATATTTCAGCACACGGACGAGACTCAGCGAAGACAGTCGTTGGCAACACAGTAACAGAGTACCCATACTGTTCCGTACATTTGAAAGAACAATGGCAGTCGTTCCCAGCTCGATGCATAAATGTATCTTACGGCGTGCAAACGTGTCGTGCGTTCTGTGTCGGCGTTGTTTGTAGACGGAGTACGATCAACGAGAGTGGAGGAATTTTGTTCTCGAGGAGAAGTCTCGAAGGTAACGTTCTAACGGCGACAACTACGACTTCTCTGAAAACAACGGATGGAAACAGTGATCCAATTAAACGAGGAACATGGCAGACAGGCAGTCCAGGGGAAAATTGAAGGCACTGCGAAGAGAGGAGGACCGGAGCCAGCTGCGAGTCGCAATTATTTCTAGTCCCATATCCGACACACGCGTGACATGGCCGCCGTCGCGTCGACGAGGGGTCATGGTTGTACGAGCTACCAACTTGGATCTACTATCTAGTAGTTTGTTCGTTCATCGAGCCGCGTGTGTACACGACAACTTTTCCGACGGATTGTGTTACGTGTGTTCCGTTCTTGCTTCGCGTTGCATTTTGCTGCATCGAAGGATTTCTACTCTGCAACTTCGCGCATGGCGGATTAGGTGTCTTTCGGCCATGCGACTCATGCGATCTCGGTGAGTGATTTTATTTTAGTTATTTAGGTTAGAGCTGCACAATAGCATTCCAACTGTTCGAAATATTTCGATTACTTCGAATCGTTTATTCGTTACTTTACTCCTGCTGGAATATATTAGTCATTCGAGTTATATTGCTTAAACTCTACTTAGACATCGATATCGAAATATTTCAAATACCTGAATTCTATTGATAAATGTTTGAAACTTGATCATACTCAAGCAATATTGGAATTTGCTTACAGGTATTTGAATTGTATTTCATTCTGCTCATACTTAATAGAAATTGCATTTATAAAATATAATTCTACTTGTACTATAAATACGAAGGTATTTTCCTTAGAAGAAATAGAATTTCTGATTCAATGATTATTACTAACCTAATAATATTATTGACCTAAATTTTTAATTAGTATAAAAAAACTAGGGTTAGCATTACTGAATCTAAAAGTGAAACTATAATCACTGAGGAAGGATTTCCTCAGCATTGCAGTTAATTTTATTAGGGATATGAAAAGCAACCGATACCGATATTAAGAAGTGCCCACGTTCCAGATCGTTGGTCGCTAATCAGTTCTTAAGTGGATAAGTGATTAATTATGAATCGGCAACAGGGTGATGAAGATAGTGACGAGGCGATAAGTCCTATCCGTGTTGACGTCGTTATGGTTCTTTATCGTTTCCGTGGCCTCCCTGTATCTTCACAGAAAATAACCATGAAGTTCATCTAAAATTTTCTATCGAACCTTAATTTTAAAATAAAATCGTATCTTAAACTGAAAGTTTACTGACAAACGCTTTTTATTAAAATATCCATTACTATTATCATTCATCATTGTATTCACATTACATTCGAATATTCGAACTATACGTAAGATAATTCAATCTTCCTGTATTTTCCACGAGTAGCAGAGCCGAAGCTAGTTTTCACATCGCAAAAACCGCCAGAAAACATTGTCAACTCCCCGGAATACGATTGTAGAAATCGAAACACCGTTTCTCAAAAGTTTTCTCCCTTTCTCCACGCGAAAGTAAGATTCCCTCCGATGTTACATAAATAATACGACCATTATCGAACTCTCGATCGAACATGTCGTTTAGTATCAATAATCGAAAGGCGAACTCGTGAAACTTGGAAAATCTATTCGGTCGTGCTCCGTCTTCCTCGAAGCCGTTTCCTCTCTTGCGTGTTTTCCCGATACGAGGTCATCGATTGTCCCACATTCCGTTTTCCATCGAGCAAGTATTCCATTCGCGAGGAATATTCTCCTCTGTCCGGCAATAAAAATACGGAGAAGAACGTCTGCTTCTATCGTACGCTTCATCTGGCATAGGACAGGATTTCACGATTCGCGTATTACGAAAGCGAAACGATGAAATTTGCGTCACGATTATCGCCCGTTATCGTCGTTATCCCGCCGATTCATAACACATCGACGCTCTTAATTAATTTTGCAATACCTCAGGACGACGGCGACGAGCAGTCGAAGCTCGTTTTACGAGCGTCCCGTTCGCCCATCAAACTTTCTCCTTTAGAAAATTACGATTCGACGAGCAATTAGCGTTAATGGTTATCGGTAATGCGTACAGGATCGTTCCATCATTTTCGTTTAACGTCGATGTACCGATACCTTCTTCTTCTGCCTCCTCTTATTCTTCTTCTTGCTCTTCTCTGTTGCCACCCTGAAGAACCTGCTCCAAAACGACTGTAAATTAACGTTGACTTAACGATGGCGAGTACATTGTTATTAAAGAGTAAAATATGTACTCGACCCGGAGAGAATCTTTTTAGACCCTCGTGAAATTACTGGTCAGTTGAACGTTGCGTTATCCAAAAGTGGACGATACGTATCTTCTTCTTCTTCTTCTTGCGCTGTTCGTTTCGGTAAAAAGCACCGTATCGGTTGCAGGAAAGATACCGTCATCGTGGAAACGTGACAAACTCGAATTTGTTGGTGTACCAGGTAGTTTCTTTATCCTTAATTGCCGGGACTCCAACGGTGTAATATATAAGTAGATGACTCTCGAATAATACGATACTCGAATTGCACGCTAAAAAATTATGGCGATTTCTGAAATGGAGTGTACGCATTAACACCGGTCGAGTTTAGCAAATTACACGATAACGGCTCGATATTAATCACTGGACGGTGGGTCCGCTGAAATTGAGATAATTTAAATTTATTATAATACGAGACTCCACACATTTTATTTTCGTGCCTGAAGTTTTAGATTATTTATTTAGATTATCGCGTACGCACCAGCACGTACCTTTTTACCTCGAAATATCGACGGTTAATTTAAACGCCATTACGTGCCCGCAGGTATGGATTATAATAAACATTAATAACAGCTATTTTAATATTTGCATAATTATTGAGTCCTTTCAAAGTACATTAATACTTATTCTCCATTAGCAAAACAATCCTAGTGACCCATACGAAGGTATAACATATAATTTTTATTTAATCAAGAATATATATGACACCCTTACATTAAAATTTGAATACGTAATTTTACCTGAAACAGTTTTGTGTGCATTCAACATATGTGGGTCATAATTAGCATCAAAAGACGAAACGTGTAATTTAATACACACTTCTCGCTTTCTTATCTTCGCAGTAAGGTAAAAGGTTAATTCAAGTTTGAAAAATAAGAGAACAATTTAAGCACATCGTTTCTTCAATTTCGAGTTTTTCTTCATTCTCAATTCGCCAGGTCACAACCGGCTCGAAAATGTGTATTCCACAAACGTATTTCTCAGGAACGAAGCACGATTTCGCGAAGTCACTTGTTGGACGCCATACCGGAGCCGGCGTGGCCCTAGGACAAGTCATGGTCGTCCTCACAGACACGCCAGCACACACTCGCGAACGGTGTGCGGCCATCTTACACGCAGAGATACGCTCCATTTGGGACCCATCTTTGAACTCGTAGCTTTTGTGGGTTACATGCCACACCGGTCAAAAATTCGAGTTTTCACAAAATTATATTGAAAGATTAATCGTGACTTTTTGTTGACAAAGGTGTTCGATCACTTGCAACATTTTGTTGTGTTTGAACATTTGGAATTTGGATACATGAACAGTTGGAAACTTTTAAAAATTCGTATATTTAAAAAGTTTAAAATTTTGTACAATTCATCTTCTAAAATTGAAAACAATTTACACATTCTTGTCCTTACTCAAACAAAACTTTTATTGTAGCCTAATACTCAAGTATAACATATTGCGGATACAATATAAAATAATATTGCAAATACAAGAACAACATTGTACTCTAGTGTACACGACTCTAGTCTGAATATCTAGTGCCAGAGAAATATGAAAGAATAAAGCTGGTCAGTGATAACTCGAGAAAGATACATTCACCCAAAGAGAATGACTTCATCCGGGGAAGTGAAATCCGCGTTGGGTATCTTGAGAATACTTATGGCAGTGTGAACGCTTTATAGAATCGGCTGTGCTGTTTTTAGTTTCGGAGCTTCTCAGAAATAACCAACGACCTCGGTTGGATGCATCATTTCGGTACACGATCCAGCTATCGAAAGCGAAGTTTTATTTCAAAAGAGCAACATTCCGCTGCTTTGTATCCAAACTATACAATACATAAATATCTTTTTATTAGGGGCCTTGGTTACGAGCGATATTAAACCTAAAAAAAGAAACGAAGAACGATTGAAGTACATGGGATCAGATTTTAACCTCTTCAAGGTCTGCGTAAATGCAACACTTAGTTAATTTATTCTTTATCGCGATTCCTTGATCAATTTATTCGTGGTAGAATCTGAATTTCTACTCTGCACAATTTACTGTGTATTACCATTTATTTAATGTCTGTAATATAAACTTGGAAATTATGATTTTGAAGGGACCAGTTCTGTTCTAACTCTAATCAACCATCTTTTCCAAATACATCTCCCAGACCACAGAAATCTGTTTTCCATCACTCGCCTCTAGGAAAAAAACCAAGAAAAAAAAGCTGACGACGAACGTACTCGTTCCGACAGTCCTCTCGTTGTAGAAGAAATACATTCGAAGAGTCAGAAGGTTCCAGCAAAAGGGTTTAATCCGATCTGAACCGAAAGATTTTTTCGCTCGGTATCGAAGCCTCTCGGACATACCGGAACCGCATGGAACGTGACAGAGAGAGAAACAGAAAAAGAAGGAAAAGACTATGTGGACATCCAACGAAGGGACTTTCGTAGCCAACCATCGCAGTTAACGGTTAGCCAGGAAAAGAGAGTCGTTGGTGAGCTGTTCAGTTCCAAGGTACAGTGGTTCCGGGGTGCTGCGCCCATTCCACAATCAGATCCTTTTCGGTCACCGGCAGCAATTTCAGCGAAACTGTTTCGCCGAGTCTTTCACGGCGAAAAAAAAGAGACGGAGGGTGGGTCAGGATATCCTCCGCAGAGAAAGGGGAGAGATTTGACAATCGCAACATCCGTAGCAGGGCGAAATTAGGTGGGCGTGCTTGCCACGCAGAAAGAACGATAAAAGGGATTCACAGCGATTCTCGGTGTTCGTTATTTTGCGTTGATAAATGCCTTTATGCAAATCGCTTTTTCCATCGTGCCAGGTGATCTTCATTAACATCGGACGAACGCTAACCGGTACCGTAAATAACCTAATTTATACGTGTTTTATACACTCCCTTTATTTTCTACGCTGGCTACCTTCGAGACTGTCTTGCTGCTGGACAACGTTCGCTAAAATGTTACTCTACTAGAATAACTTTATACTTTGGCAGAAGCGCTCATATTCACGAATGTTGCATTTGTGAGATAGTTGGGACACTCCGAAATGGGAACTGGTCCAATTAGCTCGGGCTCTATTCATAAGGGTACTGTAGACACCTTCAGGTTTTTAACTAATCTTATCAATTAATTGTCTTGACGTTCCAATCTTCTATAAACCTGTTGAACCTTGGTTTATAACACCCAGTCACGCTCCTGACATTATGGTTCAAATGTGACGAGCCCACATTATATTTGCAATCGACTAAATCTTAATTCGAAATAAACCTCGCATTTCGACTTTCTTTACTTATCTTAATATTGCAGTAGTAATTAACCCTGATGCAATTGTCCTGATGCAATTTATCAAAGAATCTTACGCTCGTTAAAAGTAGATTCTCAGTGAACGATTAGCGTTCGGAATCTGCTGAAAGACGATTCTCACTATTATTAATTAGACAATTACGGGTAATCTTGTCGAGCGAATCTGATCGTCCATTTCCGTTGTTGGTTCGCGCTCGTGCGGTTTCTAATTAAGCACAATAAAAGCGCGTACACGTGAACAGCATGAAGATAAACGGATACAAAAAATCTTGTTAAACGAACGGAAAACACAATGGTACTCGTGTTTCTCCACGACCTGACACTCGAAACAAATCACCAGCTGCGACAATGGATCCGTAAGCGAGTTCGTTAAGAAGCGGCAAAAAGACGAGGACGAAGAAGAGGAGAAGAAGAAGAAGAAAAGAAACGGGCCGGTGGCGTGCTCGAGGTCGGTTTATTAAATGTAAACGGCTCACGGAATTCAACGTTTGCTTAACCGGCAAACTGTTATGAACTAATAAAGTGCTGAACACACGCGACGAGCCGTATCTCGGCGCAGTTTATACGAATAACGTCGACTTTCACCAGGGATTTACTCGATGTTCATCGCGTTAAATGGAAGCTCGATGCGTTTCGCGGGACTGCTGTGTATCATCTCACGGGAAACGACAGTTTCAGATGGTTATTGGATAAATGATACGGGGATATTGGTTCCGAAGATGCACTGATAGTTTCTGCGTTCGCCACCAGAGGGATCATCAGCGAACCTCTTACAACTCTTCGTACAGGGTGTCCTCTTCGATGTGATATTACCTTATATCGCATTTTTTACATAGATCTATTCACCTAATCTGTTAAAACATTTTACGAAATTTCGATACTGGTGCTTGAGAATTTTAAAATTTTGAAACTTTGAAACTTTTGAAGAGCGAAACTTGGAAGAGACTTTGGGTTTTTGCATTCTTAAACTTTGGAATTTTACGATGTTGACTTTGAAACTTTTGGACTTGCAAAAAATATATGATAAGTGGTAAGTCATAAAAAACTACCGCTCTCGGAGATTGATATCAAATCATTACAATTTAAGAATCATTGATCGCCGTAAGTTTCAAGCTGGTGTTTAAAATAATAACTATTAAATTACAGAATTTGTCAAAGTAGTCTCTTCGAGATGTTTGCATGCTGTTGTCGAAAAGAGAAATGATTGTATACATTCCCTGTTTATTTTTAATTTGAAAGTAAACACGCATAGCTCACCAGTGTTATTAAAATCAGAAAATAAAATTTCAGAACAGCTGATATTTCAAGCATCCTGTCACAATTTAACACACTTTACACTGGGAGTTATAACCGTTTAAAGGTTCGACGCTACGGCAGAGTCGTCTGTTAAATTACCAAACTATTCAAAAGATGAATACTTAAGAAGGCGCCTGTGTAGCTGCAACGTTTTATAACACGCGAAAACCGCGATCAAGATCGCCAGTTCGAATAAAGGCTCGAGATATCGAACCTCGCGAAGTCTCGAGCCCGACTCGAAGAACATTGAACTTCGCAAAATCGCGTCGTTCACGACTTCATTCCTTCTGTAAGCGACGATTTTACGAGCCGAACGTTTTCGTGCCTGAGAAACTGATTTACCAACCGGTTTTCGTTCCAGCGAAATTTTGCAGAAAGCCGAATGCGTCGATAACCGTTGAAAGAATTGTAACGAATGTTATTAGCTTTACGGGAGAACGGAAATGTTAATTAAATACAATAAGAAATGTATTCAAATAGAACAAATTACACCGATAAAATATGCACGAGGTTTTACTACATTTTCATTGCAAATCATACTGAAAATAGAGTTTGTTTATTGCTTTTGAAGGTTAAAGTCGGAAAAAAGGATTGTATAAATGTCTTGTCAACATTGGAATACAAAATGGCCGAGCTTTGGTGGACCAATCATTTAATCGCTTTATAATCATTAAACTTATTGTCTATGAAATATTCAAGTAGTGATATATTATACAGATTAATTTACTTTAAACACTCTGTACGACAAAGCAAAATTCAGGGAAATTAGCACGAATCATTCAAAAAGCAGTATCCATTTGCTACAATTTGCCCAATTTATATTCGAAAGCATTGGAGGACAATTTCGAGGGGGTGAAACATCGATGAAAGAAAGTTTTGCTCCCTTGTAACGAGAAGCAAGGAATAATCCTTATTGCGAGAGAATCCTATATTCCAGCCACGATGGCTAAGGGCGTTCGCCACTCCTTAGACACCCCTTGTCGCGTGTGCTAATTGTCGCTGCGTTATTTACGATGCCAGGCGTCGTGACGCTAGGACTCGCACGTTTCTCGAATGGGAATGTGGTTAACCGATAGAGCAACGGCGGAACGTGGTTTTACGAGGTTTCCACTTCAAACTACACCCTAGGCCTCGATTCGCGGAATCGAGCCGTGAACACCCGCGCCCTCGATATACGATAAATCATCCCGTGAATGGCCAGTCGCGTTTACAATGCTGCTTAATTTCACGTTAGGCATGTGTGGAGCCATGTGGAAACGCGAGTGGCTCCGATCGTTGCCACCAATAATAAGAATAAGTTACAGAGTGTTAAAAGAAAGAATGAATTTATGAGCTGAAAGGGTAGATAGCATGGACAGTTCCGCTATGGACTGTCTTTTATGTGGCACGTTGTTTCCTTCCACGGAGTTCACGCATGATGACATATCAAAATTCATAAACTGATCAATTTTCAAATTTATAAACTTTTGTACTCGCAAATTGTTACACTTTCACATTGAAATTTAGTAAACACGCAAAGCCAAGACAATAGAATCTTATACCTTCCTGTCACGTATAAGTCATCGTTAAAAAATAATTGTATAAATTAATTTTTGTTCCATCCCTCATATATTTATTTTTAATCTAAAAGTAACTGCAAATCGAATGTAAATTTAACGTGAAACGCGCTGTATAGTCAACATTTTTTATTCTCGCTCTCACAGTGTAGCTTTTCGTTTACAGTTGATCGTCCATTTAAAGTACAGAAAACGAACCCTTGTTTTACGACTCTCGGCTTTTAACCGCTCTCATATGTATTCGAAATAGAAGGCCTACGAGTTTCAGTTCTCTATTTACGAAACGAGCGCAAAAATGGAACGGGCATCATACTGTTTCTATCTTCGTCGTTTACATTTTGCCGACCTCGTAACGAGCCTAATTACGCGTCACAATGAAGCGAAGCAGGTATAAGGTTGTCGAGCAATCATTTTGACTTCTATTGTTGTAAAGCCATTCACTGATGGGCAGTTTATTTCTCGAAGATCAATTTATGTGGTACTCATTATCTCCAATCAGGTGAAATTAATTAACGAACCTGCAGGTGGCGTCGATTATTCGGGTTGTGAAATTTTAAACAATTCGTCTGTAATTATCGAACGTTGGTGGTCTTTCGATACAGATGAAACAAACATTCGCAATATAGCTTTCTATATTAATTCTCAAAGTGGGTCATTTGTAACTGATGATAGAACTACACATGTGTAGTTCTATCTACTACTGTAATATTAGTAGTGGAATTTATTATTTACAGATAGAAGTATATTAGTGTCAATAATAATCTATTTGCAAATAATAATGTTTAAGATGTTTGTGTAAAATTTCAAGAGAAATCGATGACACTGAAGTTTCCAGATACACGGGGTTAAGCGCGATGGCGACGCTAGCGTACGCTTCCTTTTATTTGCAGCTGGATTTATGATCACGTTCATTGAATAAACCGCGCCCACTCGCCACTATTTTTATCTGCTCGCGATCATGAATCGACGGTATCCTGGCAATTGTCTGAATTGCGAAATCCATCGAATCGATTGAAATATGCGGTTACAGTGCACATCTGAAAGGATGTAAACCTTGACATCATTTAAATCTAATCTAACCTTTAAATCTCTACGAAAAATTATTTCGTACAAAATAAAATAACACTTCATCTTCTTTTATTTATTTTAAAAAGAGCAATTCGACTACCGAAAAAATCATAAGTTAGAGAAAAATGCATGAAGCGTTAAACTTCAAAATCCACAACAATTCCATTACCCTTTTTATTGCGAACAAGAGAAAGAAAAGAGGAATACACGAGGACGGTATAGCTACGACACGGTGATCGTTGGCCGCATAAGGACGGGGCTGAAAGAGGGAATTCAAAGCGAAAATCCTTGGCGAGTTTTAACGGGAATATACGCATGCTCGTTCCCAATCTTTATCAAAGGATACGACGATCCTACTATCCGACATACGAATCCTTTCCAATATAAACACGAGTCCCTGACAGTGCTTGCTTTCGATGGCGAAAGAATTCGTGTCTACTCTCTCTTTCTCTCTGTTCAGTCTCTTCCAACGCATAGTTCAACCATTTACGTTCCGTGTTATTGCTATTATCCGCCGGTTATCGTAAGTGTGTTTAGCGATCTAAAATTGAGCGTACGCGTAATGCACCCGCATATTGCTTCGTTTTTTCTTTAGAGCAAATGGAATAACTTTGCACGACCGAAGAAAATGTTACATTTGTTGGACAGATTATCAATCGAGTTGTTTGAATACTCTGTTGATTTAGGAGGAGATATATTCTTTGACATCTGGGGATCGTCATTTTGTATTAAAAACTTTCATGAATTGTTTAAGTAGCCATTTTGTATCGGTGAGTTAGATCAATCAGAATGGAAATCATTTCTGAATGAACATCTTACACGGAGACGAGCGCGTAAAAAGTTCCACGCTCGAGGAAGGACGAAAGCTTCACGTTTATGGCTTACTAAAATAGCCGTATACTCCATTAAGTGACGTCATTTAATGAGCCGCGTATTAATGCAGTATTTATAACAGTTCCCGACTCGTAAAACCTTCTGGGCCGATTCCATAAATATACCAACCAGTCCAAAACGTTTCCCTATCTAGCATTAAGAATTTCTTCTAATCAATGATTTACAGAAACTTGCATATTTTTTATATAATAAGTAATGTCTCTTTCTAGACATTTCCTAAACAGACTCCGTCTTGCTTCAGATTGTCTCTAAATCTAAATAAGTTCAAAGGCTTATATTCTTTCTAGACCTAAGTTTTCCAACGGTTTATATTTCCTATAAGTCCTATGTTTAATATCTTGGAAGCTCGCAAAGAGAAAAGAGTAGAAGAAAATGTCGATGGTGGAACCCTTTCGGTGCTCGCAGTTGAAAATATCGTTTTAATCGGAGCTCCAGCTCTAACGCATAATTACGAGCGGCTGGTGGACGAAGGTTCCCCGAAGAGGAGGGCATAAAGTCAGCAACGCGAACGAAGCAACGTTTAGAATCACGAAAGTTGGCAAAAGTTGCGTCGGAGCGCACGAAAAGGAAGCGAAAGGGGATGAGGTGCGCGAAGGTGGACCACGAAGTGGCGGGAGAACGCAGGACCGAAGTGGGAAGAGGTGGCGGTGTTACACGGAGCGAAGGACGATCGGAGGGACGGGAAGAGAGAATCATGGCTGCAGAAGAGGTGGAAGAGGGCAAAAGTTTCGATCGTAAACTGAATGGAGGCAAAAAAGGAAAATTACATTAAGAAACTCGAGCGTAGTCTGTGCGATGGTACTCGATTGCTGCTGTTGCTGGTATGCGTTTCTGCTGCTCCTCCAATGACTCTTTGTGCTTTTTCTTCTTCTTTCGCCTTCGCCCTTTTTCCACTAATTCAGAACGCTGCGAGTAATTGCGATAATGGACAGAGATGGCGGTAAACGACGCTCTTCCACTTTCAACAACAGCGATTGTTTCGCAGATTCGAAATGAAGAAACTGATCGCGACGTTATGCGAATTTGTGGCTCTTCGATAGCTACATTTTATCTATTGTGACTAGAATCGGTTTCCGTAACCTATCGGTAAAACTGAGAATAGCTATGTAAATTCTTGAATTTGAAAGTCTGAAAATTTGACAGACTGTAAATTTAAAAATTCGAAAATTTGGAATCTGAAACCCTGGAACTTTGGGGACTAGAAAGTGCATTAAGCGAAGCAACAATACAGAACTTACAATATAAATTTATGTGAAGTATTAAGTAAGCGAGTAAGTACTAGCGAGAAAGTCAAAATCCCTCTACCGGCGAGTATGAGAAGTACAGACTATTGGCTAACGAAACAAGTCGCGTTTCTAATCTTAATTTTACAACCCCGTGTCCAGTCGAGCAAGGGAAAAAAGGTAGGCGAATCGATGCAAGATAAAATCGACTCGATACTAGGGAATGGATATCGGACGCGTTTAGCGAGCTTATCGGCGAAGGAGAGGATGTTAAGAAAGGGAAAAGCTCGCACGACCACTTAAGCATCCAACGCGAGAGAATTTACGTGTCGGCGGGAACGTCGAGGGGATGTAGACGAGGCGGAGAGCAGCGTAAGAAAGAGACGCAGGATGGTCTGCATATAAAGTGGACACGAAATGAAGCTGGTTACGTAGGTCGGTTGGTAGGATGGCGTGTGTCGGTACGCCTCTCCATGGAGCCAACCTCGCCTTTTTACCTCGATGTACGTACGTTATTTCGTTTACATAGGATCCACGTGCAGGCGAGCGTGCAAACGCTGTCTGAATGTACAGGTTGTTGCAAGGAGAACACTTTTTAAATCGCCGTGAGAAATAGAAAATTCTCAGTACTGTAATTGCAGTTGTAAGTACAGGCAGACTTTAAACTGCGTACGATAATATCGATTATTAAGGATCAATTTTGTAATCCTATTACTTGATTTTTTTCGTAAATCATCTTCTCTTTAAACAAGTTTCAATTATCTGACTGGGATTAGTAGGAATTTTACAGAGGCAAGGTTACGTGAATGGAGCTAGTTACAAAACAAATATCAAGATTTAGTTTCACGTTGAAGTACATGTTGCTTCACAATTTTCTTATAAGAGTTACATGATATAAGGGGATATATTATGTAGTAAATTATGAGACATAAATTATGTAGAACATTATGAAGTATAGTCCCAACGTTGGAAGATGCAAGAGTTCGTGCTGGCATGAGAATTAGTATTATTATTAAACTGAACCAGTGTCGAAGACATTGAATAGAAACTCGAAATCGATTGCACAAAATATTCAACTTATTTCAACACGCAGAATCTATGGCTCTTGTGCGCATATTTTGAATCATCCAGCACACGTGCATCGTGCAGAAACGAAGAAAGAACCGCGTACGATGGGCAGGGCAGAACAAGCCAGTCAGGTCAGAGAAGAAGGGAAGAAGGAAGTTAGGGGAACGGGAAGGGGAAAGGGAGAAGGTCGAGGCTTGGTTAAAAGCGCGCAGGGTGCTCGCAATGGCCGACGATTTTCAACTTTTGCTATCGCCTAGCCGAGAATGGAAAATGGAGAATCCCGACGGCTATATATACATACATACATACATATATATATACATATATATATGTATACGTTGAAGCTGAACTCATTTACTTTGAAAGTTTCCTCGAGTGCCTGCCGGCTCTCTTTCCACCCGCGTTTACTGTTTTCTCTATCTCCTTTTCATCCCTGTTGAGCCCGTTACCTTCGATGAGAAGATCCTACAACGCCGAGAAAGATCGTCGTCGTTCAAACGCGTTCCCGCCGATCATCGATGGAGATTTCATGGATTTCAAGAATTAAAGGATTAAAACGATCGATGGAGTGAGAACGATCCGTCCAATGAAGTACCAGTGAATTTTCTTGCCCCAGAACACATCTCGGTCACGAGTTACCTACACATCGCTACGCGGTATAAGTACGCGACATACTTACACTATGGTTATAACCCAACCATGTGTTACACAATTAATCTACCATATGTTACTGCCACACTTTTCTATGTATTATGCGTTATGTATAATACCACCCATATGTTGTATGTCCACGCGTTATGTACTAGGCATGTGTCGTACACCAACGTGTGGTAAACCTACGTGTAATGTATCTACATACAGTATACCTACATGTAAAATATCTACATATAGTATAACTAACTTGCACCCTACACCTGTACTGCACTTCTAAATATAAAAATCTGACAATCTGTAACTTATACTAAAATTTAAATACCAGAAGATATGAACTGCGCTTTGTTCAAAACACAGTGTCCTGCCCGAAGATAAAGGCGGCATCTCTATAGACCGAAGATATCGATGACACTCCAGAAAATACGCATTACCGTACCTAATAATCGCGTACCGGCCGAAGGCATGATGGCGGAACAAGGCGGGGCTCACCGCGAATATTTCTGTCCGCTTAGGTAACTTAAGAGAGGCTGCAAGAGAAGCAGAGAGTGAATGGAGCACGTTAGAGAGAAAAAGAGATATTCAGAGGTTCAAGGAGGATTGGTTCTATGATCGTTCTCCGATTCGACCAGAAAAGGAATTTTACGTCCTGATTCTATCCCTTCGTTTCAGCAAGGGCTAATTAAAATCACGAGCTGACGGCACAGTTGTCGCGGGAAGCGAACGATGCACGCGATTCGACAATTTATCCTCCGTGTCGTATCGCGAGCGCTGCTATTATTTCGCGCCGGATTGTTCATGCTTGCACCCCATCGGATATCAAGCTTTAAGCCGCGCCTTCAAACACGTTGACTTTCCAAACGACACGTTCGCGAATGAGATAGTTTAAACGTACAGTAAATTCTTTGTTACATTATCACGGACGATAATTTGTAAACCAGAAAATTTCTGGAGACTGACATAATACTTAAAGTTTTATGACTCTCGTCAGACACATAAACTTTCAATCGTGACATGTATTTAATTTATTGTATTGAATTGATTTGTAGCAGTCATTTGTTCCAACACATTTTTCTACTACTATTTCATTTTAATTTCTCGTTATCAGTTTGTTTCAATTTAGAGTGTGACTCCTAAGTAATTGTCTTAATATTATGTGAGAGATTTGAATAATGTGGAAGATTTAAATTCTTAATGGATAATTGCTGCTTTATTTTGAATTCCTTTTAGTCGGAATTCATTTCATTTCGAATCCTTTATCGATCGTTCGCTTCGATTTAAACGATACGTAAATAGTCGCGTTAACTTCGACGTAAGATTTAGATAACATAACGTATTATAAATGACGCAGCTACATAATTAAGGATAGTAGAGATCGAAAATAATTTCGCAATATTACGCATTCCTTCTAAATTGAATATCATACGAAGGACTGATTTATCAATCCTCTACACACGAGCTTTCAACATGAAACAGGAACTTCAGGAATATTACACGACACATTTATAGAGTCTAAATTAACCTTGCAGGCATTTGTAGGTCGAAAGTTCAGCAACGTTCGCAACGATCTCGGACGGAGCATTAGAATCACAATTTAAGCAAAAAAAGATGGTCTTCAAAGGAAGCCCGAATTTAAACCCTGTTAGCAAAAGGAAAGAACCACCTATAAATGGAGATATTAAGTAATATTAAGTGCAACGTGATGTGGATGGAATTGCACAATTGGGTGCAATGGTAGCTACTTTTGGCTGAGGAAGTCGAATATCATATTCTAATTTTTAAATCTACAAATTCTCAAATTTACTAATCGACAAATTCTCAGATCCTCATATTTCCAAATTTCTAAATCCATAAACACTGAACCTTCTAAGTATTCACACTTCCGAAGCTCCAAATTCAGAACTTCTGAACCTAATTCCCAACTTTCGTAATTCCCTAAGTTTCAAATTATTAATCACGAAAAATTTCTAAACGTTTCCCAAAGGAATTCAGATTTGCTGACAAGTGTACATGCACGGTCAGTGCACTCTGTGGACGAAACAAGTTCGCGCCATCGCGATTACAGATCGTTCTACACACGCCCATTAATTAATTATTCGAAAGGCATTAAGGACCTCCGGTGTTCTCCAGTCGGAGCCAACATTCTCGTATCTGATACTGCCAGTTATCCTCGCTATCGAATCAACGAACATAACTATCCGATAAATAAAAAGAAGGAAAAAAAACGCGGTGGTTCGTTGGAATAACTCGAAGCCGGTTACTCGGATAGAGTGGTCGTGACATCAGGTGGATGATGGCTCGCAAACGACCCGCAGTTCCTCTCTTTCTTCCGATATTTCGCCGATCGATATCGATCAACGTCCCCGAAGCACGTGTATCGCGTATTTTTCTATCCTTCGTTACTTTACGTCATTTTTTTCATCTCTAGAACCGTTTCACAGTCTACGCTCGTCTACGTCGTTTTCCACGAGGAGACCCTCTCGCTCTTTCATTTTGGCCGCCCACAATCTTCGATGGGCGAGGATTATGCTCCCCTTCCAGCAGCAACCAACCAAATCGCCCATTCTCCTCCAGGAATCTTCCAGCCACTGCTCTCTCGCTCTTCTTCTCGCCAGATATGCTGCGAGCTGATTTGCATATTCGGGTAGGTTAAATCTAAAAACGGCACGGAATGCACCGGGCCCTGATAATGTCGGATAGAAGGTAAATTAGTTCATAGCGATTCGCTGGTAAAAAGATTTCGCGATTCTATGAAAAAACGTCAGCAGATAGATGACGTAACTGCATCGAAACGCGAGTGAAATTTTATCGCGCAAAGATGGAGCAAGAAAAATGGTTGATCGGTATAATTAGAAATTTTATCTGGATCTTTCTTAAATATTCAGATTATAAACTTCACCTGATTTTACAGTCTTGACTTTACTTTGATGGTAGCACATTTTCTGCATTCAAATTCTTGTTATACTTATCACTGACGGAATTATATTTGAGATCTAATGTATGGTTCAAAATTATTAATTTTCAGTATTTATGAAACTGATGACTGTAAAAGTGTACAATTATAAAAATCTGTTATATTTGCGAATAAACACCATAACAAGGAAACAACATGCAATGGTATTTCTATAATCGTTTTCAATGAATTGAATAAACAGTGACTACTAGTCGACGTACTTAATAACTACGAACGTATGAATCATGATTAAATACCATTACCGTGTCGTCACGTTTTATTCCTTTCAACAGTATAATTAGTAGTAATAATTTACTTACATTCATTGCATATCTATCGTGATTAAATGTTTTCATAAATACGTCCCGCGTATTTAGTCAATTAAATCGTTCAATGTTAATATTTTTTACAAAATTTCGTATATCAAAATACTAGTTTGATCATTGTTCTTATATTAGGATATTCATTAACAATTATAATACAGGTGAGAAGTTAAAAGTTTTCATTAAGTTTTTATAGCCATCTGATAATTCGTTAAGGTTATCAAGAGTCATGCAATTAACAACAAAATAAGAGGAAAACATTAACTTCTGTTTATACAATTACAGAGAATCGTAGTGGTCAACAAAGAGTATCAGACTAAACTGTATTAAACGTCGCATTTGGAAATTGATTTATGTACAATCTTACAGATACCAAAATATTCAGTATCTCAAATTCACACATTGATATTCCTATATGTCCCATAACTAATTTATCTTAGGTACTAATGAATTTCAAATTTTGATTTATCTCACATAATATCTTCCACTGATAGATTTGCCTTCCATAATATCCTCCTTAACCCGTATCCTGTAACCCAGGCATGTCGACATAACGCACACGCACCTTTTGCTTTAATGGCACATATAGATTACAAGTAGCGCTAATATTTGCCTATCCAGCAGACGAACAGCAGCAACGGAATCTAACACGAAGGCTCATAGATTTCCCGAGTCAACGGTGATTTACACCCGGTACACGGTTAGGACCATAAAAGTTGGATTTTCGTCCCGGAGAAGCGACAGTTCCCGACCAACGAAACGATTTGGTTTGCTAATTGACCAACACAGGGCGAGTCAACAGTCTCGTTTACGGATTCGTACCTCGTGTGATCGTTTCACGGCCATTGGTATCGCGTTTGATCGGTTCGTGTCTTTGGGAAGATCGATGTTGCATCGTACGCTCCATGGCAATCGAGCTTTCGAGCAACGTGACATCGCAATTTCCCATTCTTTCTCCTGTTTTTCCCTTCTATCTCGGCCACGCAAGCTCTCCGTCGTGCAGGAACGACCCGTGGACTCGGACGAATTCAATTCCTCGGAGACAGATGCATTCGAGTATACAACCTTCCATTATCTCCCGAATACGATTGAAATGTTTACGTCCACTTCTTGTATCATGTTGCGTCGTTTCTGCGTTACGATTTGCATCGTGTGAGACCGATGGAAAGCCCGGATTCCCGTGAGAGAACCCATACGTGAATGGCTTTCGATATCGTCTCGATACGACCTCGCGTCTTCTCACTGAAACTCGGGGCTGAATTAAACAAGGTCGTTCGCTGAAACGTTCCTAGAAACTTCGCTTAAATCACCGAACGTCGAGTTTCAAAACGTGGAAAGTCCGACGTGATTCGATAACGCGAACATCGTGTTCTCAAACAACGATGATTAACACGTTCGATCCCGGAATAACAGGTGTAGATCGCCGCTATAAAGCACACGCGATTTCCAGTCTACGAAATACGTCTCTGTGCAGCCAAGATTTAGCGTAATTGGTCCTCAGCGCTTCTGGATCTCCCATATTCGTGGATTTTTATGTCCCGCCGATTTTATGACGTTCTAAAAATCACAGCTGCCGTGGAATGTGTTTTTAGACTCAGTCGAAACCGAAGATGTTAAGCAGAAAGGATTGGACGTTTCAAAATATGTGCATCTGTACACCCCCCTAAAGATGTAAAAACGTGCTCTAATAAAAAGTGTATTATATCAAATTTGCTCGGAATAACAAAATCAATTTACAAACCGCATGCTACTCGAACAAGTCCGCAGATTGTTGCATGCCCGCTCGTAACTCTCCCTACACTTAGTCCAAACTCAATTTTAATTGACCGACCATAGTTTAGAGCTGTAAATTCTCGCAACAATTACAGCAGCTAAATCATGCCCGCCCCACGTGCACTTAAATTAACGATCAGATTCTCAAGCTCTAGCAAGAATTTCCGAGGTGTCCGTCTATAAACGTCATAGTCGAATTTATGAGCAGGCTTCCTGTGACTTTTGACGATCCTCGGTCTGTACTCCGTTCGCTTATCATTAGCACGATTATATTTTTTACGATGACTTTTACTAGGCCGAGATTCGAACGCGGAATACGCGTAATGCCCCCTGACGTGATTTATCGCCGGCTACCCGATTTTCCTAAGAAAAGACGTCGTTGCAGCCCGAACGAATTCGAGATACGATAAAAATTTCACGAACGAACAACGGAATAGGAAACGTCGCGAAAATCGGCCAAGTTCTGACGAACTTTCTTCTCTACAACGGAATTAAAATCGCGTCGGACGTCGTCGGGACGAACAACCACTTCCGCTGGTGGAAAATTCATTCCGGGGAAAGACGTACGGTTCAGACAGGAAGTTCGGGGTAGTCACAGCTGCCAACCGAAGTTCTCCGCGATGTCTCCAACGTTTCACTGATCGACACGTGCTCTTCCGGTTTCCGGAATATCAGATTCCACAGCAATTTTTGAACCCTTTTCATCTGGACTCGTAAACATAACGCGTCAACAGGACCCTCGTAAAACTTAACCGAACCAATCCAATTATTCTATATTCAAATTTAAGAATAAAGTTAACATCTACATATGTAACTTCACCTTTGCGGAAATTTAAGAACAAATTAAACGTTCATATATATACATAAGTAACTCCGAAGGTGTTAATATAATTCCGAAAAGCAGTTTCGAAAATCTCCACGATATCATAACCCTACTAATTTGCACATAACTATACGAAAATCGTTCAGTTATCTGCAAAATCACTGAAACATTCACCCTTGTAATTCACATTAATTCGACAAAATCTTTGATTAACCGAACGGCTAAATATCTTACAAATTCTTGCAATCGTTTCGATAATAAAATTCGACAGCGATTGAATCACTCGATAGTTTACTGGAAAAAGTACGAAACTGCAGATTCAACCCTTATGGTCGATAATCCATGTTCTCCGAAAACGCAGCAGTACGGCGGTAATATCGATGCTATACGATTAAAAGCTGTACACGTTAAACGAGAGATTAAGAAGTCTTTTCACGAGTCAAGACGTTTCGGTACTTTAGTAGTTCGTGGCGGGTCGATTTGCCGGGGAAAAGGGAAAATTATACGTACCTCTTCGTAATCCGGGGTCCTCGGATAACCAGTTCCTTTCCGGATTCCCCGGTGTCCAATCTGGTAATTAAGAAACGGATAAAAATCGATATTAACACCGACTGTCCGATACCGGTTTCCAACGGCGATCGGACTACTAATATTTTGCCGACTTTATCATAGCGATGCACCACCTGATTTTTATGTTTTTATTTTTTACCACCGTGCATTTCTACCCCTCCGTTTTATCTCTATTTTATCTGTACCCGTTCGTGGTTCCTTAGCACGAGGCAAAATTACTGTTCCATTAATTAGATCTCACGATGCGAGTGGACTCGCATTAATTGACGGTTAAACGTACGGATAGGGCTTTCGAACGCAACATTTTGGTTCATGACGCGTCACATATTAATTCTGCAGAAATTGCGTGTATGGAAAGTATGCCTTCAAATAGCTTCACGCAAAAAATAGGGAAGTTTCCGAGAGTAAATTTTAATTTATTGTGCAAAGAGATACTCGTACTACAAGCACCGTGTAAATTGAGAACAGGTTTATTGGATGGCATACGTTCAAAATATGTCATACATCTAACCATTTCAAACAAGAACTCACGAAAATTTAGAAGAACGAAATTGCTTAAAAATTTTCCATTTCGAAACTCTACCCTGTATCCTGAACACGTAAATCATTATCAATATATGTCATATATATACAGTTTTAATAAACAATAACAGAACAAAATGTTTTCCAATATGAAAGGTCGAAAGTAAAAATAACGTTATCTACAGCACTTTACTGACGGGAGTAAAATTGTTGTTACGTAGGTGGAAAAGGCTGTTGCCGATAAGAACGAGCCCGTATCATTTGTCAAATGAACCGAATCGCGAAATCCTTAGATAATTGTAGTCGAATCCTCGGTTGGTCGTTAGTTGGCTCGTTTCGTCGCCTATAAAGCTAGGCGTGATAGCCGGGGAAAAAATGCGATTGCGAACGCGTTCCCCTCGGCGCGATAAATTTCCATCAAAACGTAAACCCTGTAGAAATAAACCTCCTATGCCTTATCCTGTTTCCTTGCGGCAACATGATAATTCTGATAAACTCGACTAATTTAAGTGATTCTATTAATACATTTGTATACAATGATCAACATTTTCGTGATGATCTTTGAACCTCGCTGACTACTTCACGGCTATCACGTTGATTATCAGTTTATTTGTACGTTTACCATTAAAACGGCGAAAGCGTTATGGACGTCACGATGTAATATCTGATTTGAGTTATTTAGAGCTCTGTGTGCTTAATATGTATGCAGAGATGCAAATAGAGGTGAATTGCAAGACACATTGAAACTAACTGCTAAGAAGGAGGATAGTTAATTTGTAAATGCAGATAATAACGCGATTCGCGGAAATAATTTTCTCGAATTAAAAAGTCGTATGTATTGTTCAGATCCCGATTGAATATAAACATGTCAAAGCTGAGCGTATATGTGCAAAGAGAATACGTAATAAATTAACCGGGTAGATAAAAATATATTTGAAATATTGCATAGTTCATATTTAGAATAAAGGCTGAAATGGCTACAGCGCATGAACACGGTGAAATATTTCACCCCTTTATATGAATTTTATTCATTACTTTGTCTCTATCCCTCGTTCGTTGCTGAAGGTCCCCACATACAACTTGAATATCATTACGTCAAGGTGTAAAATCAAATTGACAGACCACTTATCGCGATTATCAAATTTGATAACAAGCAATGCAAATAATTTATCACTTTAAACGTAAACAATCAATGTAAATAGTTGACCACTTCAAACCTAAATAACCAACCACTTTAAACGTAACTAACCAATCTAAATAATCAACCATTTTAAATCCAGTTTAAGTTAAGTAATGCCGGCATGCATTACCCACAAGGTTAACTCAGTTAATGGTTAATCGAAATTCACTAATTGACAGGCTGGATGAACAAACGTTACGGTACACTAACCCTAATAGGAAAAGTCCATCTACTTACAGTGGTATCGATGTAAACGATTGGATAAGTGTCTGATAGAGCACTGTAGCCAGTCGTTGATACAGCATATTGAAACAGCATTAATAAACCTAAGTTACACGGGCATTATAATAAAGTTAAGTTACCTACACAGCAGGTGCAAGAGTATGGAATTGATTATTGTATTAGCAACTTCAATTGAGAGTACTCGTTAAAGAGCACTCTAGCCTTATCAGGTAAAATCCAGCTGCTATAGATATGCAAACATCTGGAGAAGAGGTTAGCAGAGTCAGTACACTAAACCCAGCTATTGACAGAGCAAAACAAAATAGCGTCACCTGGAGCAGTTACACCTGCTCTAGTTACACTAACAAATAACTAAAATTAATTACTAATATATTACAGCAAGTTTGGAAGATATAAACTAGTCTCTAAAGCTAGACAGCACACAGGCATTATCCAGCAGTGTAGACTATGCTTGACAGTTTATCCGCTAACTCCGTCGAAGAGGAAGAATCATAAAGAAGAAAGTTTGTTCGTAATCCTTCAGCGAAGTAGCAGCGATGTCGCAGTGATTCTAATTAGTAAAGTTTCGCGATGTCTCCACGATAATCCCGATCGAATCCTCGGACAAGCATTACTATCCATACGACGGTGTGCGGAGGGTCGACGAAGGGGGAGATGCAAGTCCTGGAGCGCTGCTGGAAATAAAGACGAGGGTATAGGTGTCGGGGGATGGACCATTCGCCGTGACCATCCTATGAAACCGAGTGTAGTCCAGGGTATACTAGACATCCCCTACCATGACCAAGTTTTATTGGAGATGGTCAGAGGGAAGAAGCAAGCTGGCGAATAGAAGGAGAAACAAGAAGAGCTTTCTGAACCAGCGAGGGAGAAACAGAGAGGATGAATATGATGGAGAAAGACGGAGATAAGCGTGTGTACTCTTTGAGCCAGGACATTCTCACAGGATCGACGAAGGGGAAAATAATACGAAGGATAGGCGGTAGGATAGGCTTGAACGTTAAAGGATGTCCTCGACCGTACGCATAAAAGTAACGAAACGCTATTGGCCGTAAGGAGCCTTCTGATAGGGCTGGATTATTTGGCACACAGTTTGAGGAACCGGTGGTCAAGCATGTCCCATACGTGTCATTTATCGGTCACGTGGATAAATCATTATTATCACCGAAAGATCGGACAAGGATAAAGTTGGATTTACGGCATTACACAGAATTATGATTGCACTGAGCACTCTGTATCTTTTCGAGGGTAAAACTTATTCTTCCTTAAAAATTCCAAGATTAAAAGTTAGACAGCATTTGTTCATTGCAATTAGTAGCAGATTGACAACTATTAAAAACTTTTGTTACATTTACTCTGCCAGTACATCAACAATATCTTCAGTAATAATACAAAGTTTCACGGTATACGTTCTCACACAATATACGGATATAGAGACGTCGTATTTAATTGACGCTGAGCGTAGATATCCGTTCTGAATGCCGCAAGTACCCTATATGTGCTCCAAATACCATAAATATCTTATTACGCGATATCCTTGAGAAAATCATAGTCGGAAGAAAATCTAGAAAATATATATCGATCGGTATGATTTAGCAGAGTATTAAGCAATAAGGAACAGAGCGATAAGGACATATCGATAGCGATCAAATCGATCGTAGGAAGAAAAAGCTTGCCGCCTCTCGAGTGTCGTGGGTCTCGTATCGGGGGATACCCACATAAAATGTAGAGTAAATTTTCGAGTATTTCGCGTGTGTCTCGGCATGGCCCACGCATGCGCCGCCCCGTAGAACCGGATACGTCCGAGGCGTCACGCGAAATAAGATATTATAATCTCGCGGTCCGCCATAAATATTATTGCGGTGACGCCAGCATTACCCCGTAGGAGCTGTAAACTCGTGGAACGTGTTGTACACCGGTAGGTCGCGGCTCCGTACTCGCTTCGCTTCCCGGCTCTCTTTCAGCTTTCCGCTTCGCTCGAACCCGCCAGCCAGTCCTGTTGCTCTGACCAGTTTTCTCCGCGTGGCTTAGCTTCTGCTTTTGCCCGCTCTGCGTCTCCCTCGGATCTACCTACCATCCTCCTTTTTCCCCTTTTTTCGTTACTCGCGACGTCTAAGGCGGCGCATAAATATATCGTCCGGCCGAGTCCGCGGCGCTTGTACGACGGCTAATTAAAGGGAACTGCTTGTACGCTCGGCTGACACCGCCTGGACATCGCTACATATCGTATTCCATGTTATCGATGCACCGAAATAACCGTTATCGTTCGCCCGCTAAATATCTCTCGACTTCTCGCGATGTCCTCCCCCTACCTTCCGCTCCGATTTTACCCCCACCGACGACCCGTTCTCCACCCTTCGCGTCGTCGTACGATCATTTTTTCGCGTATCGTATGGACTGTTCGCGGCTTTTAATAATCTCAAGTGATGCGCTCTCGAAACAATCCTGCCGCGATCGAACGTGTTCAGGGACGAAAGGAAATGGAGACCTTTAAGGGAGTTTAAGCGAACACGCCGTGCAAGCTCATTAATTAAGAGAGTAAGACTGCTGCCAGATAACCATGGGTGGTCCGTGTCCAGTCACCGGAACACTTGGAATTCATCGTCCATTTTTCGTCGAGAATTTGCTTGTTTTCGGGTTATTTCGCTTTTCGAGAGAGACAGGCTCTCTGCTGGATCCTCCTCCTAGCAATAATTCGCGACTCTACGGCTGTTTACAGAAATTAAATCACTACATTTTGTCTACCTATGAACATGTCGTATCGTGTCATTAAGTAAATCAGCCTGTAACATTTTAACATGTATATCAAATACAGTTAGTTTCAAAACGGTTTAGGTGACAACGAAATGTAGAATGAACCAAATTTAATTTGTTCGCTATTCGGACAGTTACAAAACTATTCTTCAACGACGGTTTCTTAAATAATATAGTAGATTTGAGGATTTATACGCACAACTGTAGCAACATAAGAATGTACAGAAATCAAAGTACCTTCTTATTTACATAGAAACAAATGACGTTAGAAATTGAGTATCTAAATATAGGAATAGATCTGGACAATTTATACATTCTGATCGAATAGCTTAAGCAGAATATTTATGTCCGATTAATTGCATTTTTTATTACTACATTAGTGTTCTTTTTATTGATACATGGGTAGAGAAACAGAAGCGTAACAAATACGAGTAGGTAAATGTAAATTCCGCGGAAACGCGGCGCGAAGAGCATAAATAAAAGGAGACGCGGGAGTTCAGGGAACGATCGCGGAGTAAATGGCGAGCGAGCGGCCATTACGATCGAGGTAAATCAGGAAACGCGCGATTACACGCCACAGAAATAAAAATGTATCGTGGCCCGTACACGCTTATGGCTTTCCATTCTGCTACTAGGCCGCAACACCATAAGCGGACACGATTTAATACACCATAAACGCTAATGGCCGATAATAAAGTTTTACGAGCATAATTGAAACTATAGTTTCTTCCGTGGACTCCGACTCGTTGAATTGTGTTACCACCGACGACGAAATTGTTATAGAAAACATTGTTTCTCGACGCTTGCAATCGTTTTTTTTATTCAAATTTTATGGGTAATAGATACAGAATATTCTACCGAAATTGTGATGTTAAACATATTATTATTTTGATGGTTACGGAAGAGTCAATGAGCAGAAATGTCACATTTAGTGAATTTATTACATTATTTTCATCGTATGCTTATTTATCGATATCTTGAAGTACTTAATAAAATTATGTGGTATTAAATATGAGAACATTATTCTTCATAAAATGGACGACAGTCTCCCGTTCTTCTGTAACTTCTGACTTCTTCTAACTTAATCTGGTCTAACATGATTTAACCCAGTATGAAGAAGTGACGTACAAGTAAAAACATTGAACCATTGCTCGGCTTACGACCATAACCGTATAAAGCGCTTGCTCGTTAAATGCCCCGTCGGCTCAGGATACCATAGCTTGCGAGATAAGTCCCGGGGTAGTAATGACAGGAATGATGACATAAATACGGACGATTAAAGAGGACTAGTCTACCTCGCATTTTCTTTTACCCTCTATCAATGTTTCAGGCATTGCCTGACCGAGAATTATACAACCACAGCACCGAGTATATTCGCGCATTAGAAAGAGTGAAACACTTGGGTGTAGATTTCGACTCCTTTCGCGAGACATGTAGCTCGTAAATTTCGAAATAAAATATCTGGAGCGAAAATAATTAACGATCGCAAAACTGTAAAGGACAACTCGAAGCCGTGTAGTATAAAAACGGAGGGGGCAAGCACCTTCGCGTTGTCTTCGGTTGGACGTAAACGTATATCGAGGAGCGTAATCTTGCTTCGGCGTCGTAACGAGCGCAATTCTACGCGTAGGAGAGTTCCTTCCATTCAGGATGACAAGCTCGAGCGTATCAAGACCCTCGTGTCTGCCGTTGGAAGTGGAACAATTTGTGCCAGACGAAGATCCACTCTTATGACCTCAATAATCCCCCTCCGTGCGACTTGTCAAGGTTAAAATTGTGGCTCCGACCCGGTCCAACTTTTGTCACCGTCCCTTTCTCTCTCTTTCGACGAGCCATCGCGACAGTGTCTCCCTCGTATGGTTCATTGAATGCGACTATACCGCCGCCTAGTCACGATGACCGTAACTTCGTCGTTATGCCTACGTACACTTGGTCGTCCATTAGAACCAATGAAACGATCATTTCTCTCGACCGAGTTTGCTCCGTCTGCCCAAGGAAACCGACGCGACGAAATCTATTCGCTCTCGCGACGACCTGAATTGAACTTTAAGTCTGTCAGGAAATATAAAAGGGAGTGTTCCTTCAATACCGTATCAATTTACTTTCGATCGATACACCAGTTCTACTCGCTTTCAATGGCTATATTTTGCTTCTTATAGAGCAACCATGTGTATGCTATGGAGCGCGATACGCTTTACTAACAACGAGACGAAAACGAAATGGAAGACATGCAGTTTGTTTTGGTACTTAGGAATTATGCATAATATCTGGGTTGGGTTAGGTCTGGATTAGGTTATGAAAGATCGTAATCGGTTTAATATTTACAGCAGACATTCTTTGTGTTGTCATAGATAGCAGCAGAAAATTCTTGAAATCGGCAATATATTGAGTTAGCCAAGTGGGCTTGACGTCGTAATGTTGTGACATTACACGGGTAACGATTTCACGACTAATAATATGCGTAGTGACTTAATGACTGGTGGTACATGATATACTACTTCGCTAGGTAATGTTGCTATACAATGTAGGATGATTCAACGTGTTGCTGTATCATGCATAGTAATATGATGTATAGCGAAATAAAGAGTTGCTAGTGTAACACTGTTTACTATCGTCGTTACACGTCATGTTGATGTATTCTACATATGGCGATTCAGCGCGTCATTACCGAGCGCGACGGTATGACAGTATCCAGCGTGACGATATTCGGCACATCGAAATATATACCTCCGCATGTATCGCATTGCGATATTCACGCAATCTTTGAAACAAGATCTTGCGCGCAGCGTAGAATTAAGGGTATAAATCAATCTAATCTTAGCTCCGCGTTAACTCTAAATCTGAACGGTCCTTAACTTAAATGCCAGTGGATTACGAACGACTGCCATTTGGTTCTTAACTTAACTGCACCCTTACCTTCTATCATCGAATCAGTTTCTGACGCAACTGGCAAAGATTGCACATACTTTTATAATATAAAGAAGCAGATCGTAGAGCAACAACGTGTTTCATGGTGTCGTATGGCAAGAAATCGGCGGGGTTCCCCGTCTATAGTGGCCATATTCTCGCATATGGACGCGTCGCGACGCAGGGTAACGCTGTAACACGGCTGGTCATCTCTATTCAGCGTGCCTCGTACCCTCGATACCTCGCGCCTCGCCTTTTTTGCTTCTATTTCACCGTGAAATGAAACTGCGATGCACGCTGTCCGTTTCTCTCTCTTTCTTGCCCGTTTCATATCCCGACGCCCTCGAAGCGTCCTTCTTTCACCATCGTTCTCTCTCCCCACCCTCTAACGACCCCGACCGCTGCTGGATGCGCTCGTCGTCCCACCCTGCTTCTCTTTTCCTACGGTTTTTCTCCCCTCCACCGACGGGTCGGCACAGACCCTCTCACACCACATCCAGCCAGCTCTCTCTCGTCCGTTGCCGCTGCTGTTCCCGTCCTCTTTCTCTCCCTTTCTCCTGAACTCCACTCTTACCAACCGGGCCGCACGAGAATACATACTTTACAGGCATTCATGATGGCCGCCGCGCATCTGTGCAAACCTGTCTGCCTAGCCTGCTTCAGACAGGCTCGCTGCTGCTGCTGCCTGGCCAACTTCTACTTCTTTTCATTTTTTCCCCTCTTTTTTCTTTGCTTTGGTTGTTGCTTTCTTCTCGCGAGTCTCTCCGGCGCACCGCAACGATCGACGCTGTGGTTCGGTGTCGCCGAATCGATTTCCTTTTGAAATTTCGAGCATCGAGGAGTCGCGGATCGATCATCGACGATGATCGAGCCAAGCAGAGTCTCATACCTTGCGGGTGGTTAGGAGGGATCCGTGAGATCGGTGTCGGGTTGCGATGTCTCCTCGCGAAGAGGAATTTTATTGAGACCGAGGCATTCACGGATAACGTTATCGATCCTTTGTGGAATTGAATTTTAAACGCTTCGTCGTTCCCAAGCTTGAATTTCTTTCGGAAGCAAAGGTTCCAACTTCCAGGAATATTGATGGCGTTGTTTGCGAGTTAACTGGAAAAGTTGCGTGTACGCGAGAACTTTGGAGGTTATAAATATGGTTGCCTACTTCGACGACGATGTGAATCAGTCTTGTTTATTAAAACACTTCTGTTATTTACTCTTGCGAAATTTTGCAGTTTTGCCAGGGATATTAGAAATTACGCAATGAGTTTCAACCTCTGAAGAGTGAAATCTTTTATGAAGTGCTCGAGAATCGATACTTTAAAACGGATTATAGCTTTAGAGTTTTGTCTATTACTACTCCCTAGACGAATGCAGACTTTATTTCGCTGAAACGATGCTGTCTCGAGAGTTCAATGATTCAATATGAAATTGAGTGGAAATATATACCCAATATTTTGGGATTATAGAAATACTACACTTCTAAATATCTATTTATTTCGTTATAAACAATGAAATCTGCTATTTATTCGAAGAGAAGGATCCTTCATCGAGAATTGATTGCTCAAAGTTTCTACCATTTCGTTATGAATATTTAACTACATCACTTGTTGTCGATTCAAATGAAAGCGAAAACCGTGTAATGAGATTCTAAAGCGGCGAAAGACATGTCGATCCTCGATTGAGAATCGATCGGTCGAATACTCGATCAGTTCTAGCCGCTAGGTTTGTCTAATTGAATAGCTCTGGAAAGTTAATCGACGGAATCGTGGAGCATAGAACCCGAGGGTTTTAGAGTTTTCGGGAACACGATGGTACTGCGTGAGGGTGTCTGTATCGATTCCGACGGAAACCGACTGTTGGCGACGAAGATTTTCGTGCCGTGTAATATCGAAGCTCGCGGCCATTGAACTTTAAATTAATTTTAATGTTTTCAACAGACTCGCTGCAGTAACAATAAACGATAAATTTAATGGTTCTAGGTAATCTCTCGCCGATAATGTTATGTACAAAAATTTGGTAAATACACGAAGATAATTAATTTCTTCGGTTGATTTACGATCATCTTTACGCAATAAAACGATGATTTATAGCCGCCTGTGATTCCTTGTATCATTTCATATTTTTCTGCTGGAAAATAATTATTACGATCGGTGTTATCGTCGTTTTATTGCCACGAAAACGAAGAACAGTTATTCGCTTTGGTTAATAAAGAGATAACTGATGGTTCCTTGTGTCGTTTTATATTTTCTTGCGGGAAAAATAATTATTACGAGCTCCGTTATCGTACTTTTATTGCAACGGAAATTAAAAACTTTATAAGCAAAACGAACTAAATTTATAAACTTATAAATTGAACGAAGTAAAATGTTGCCATAAATTCTACTTCGGAAATAAAAATGTGATTATATGTAATTGAATAATGATAGAAACTGCTAGGTGCAATCATTCGAATTAAAATTGTTAATGAAATCTTATGAGATTGAAAAAATTAAGTACACTAATTACAAGTGTGCTCCTATGAAACTAATATTTATTTCTGATAAATCTTAAGTACCTCTATGAATGTTAATTTCAGGCATAAAAATTACTGATAGGAGTAATGCATTCATGATAATGGTAATCATTTTAAACATTTGTAATTTTTAGACAAACAGTAACAATATTAACTTAACCTGTTTGTGTTGTTTACAAAATAATGAGATGATAAAATACATTTTATCTGAATGCTTCATAGCCTTTTATTGAAAAGTAGATAAACTATATATGTTACTTAAAGATTTGTTCATTATTTCTGTCAATTAAAAACAAATAGAAGTGTCTATATAAATTATTAACCCGGAATGATTACATATAACTGAAAGAACATTCACGACAATTTTCTGAGCTTACTATATAATTATTTCTGACTCGAAAACCGTTATTTTCATCTATCACCATAACGTATCGGTAATTTAAAACGTTTGAGAATGTTTTAAATCCTTCAAACCACTCTCTCTATAATAAAACTCAGTTTAAATTAATGTTCGAATAACAAACTTACATTAATGATGACCCTGGTTAACTTATGTAACAGTCTTTGAACTGTAATGATTTATTCGGATATTTACGCGAAAGGATTTAACGAAATTAAAATTATTTCCCAAATTTCTATACTGTCTCATGAAATCAGCAATAATAAGTACTGCATAACACAGTCGATTAAATAAATTGTAGTGAAATGCAAAACAATTCGCGTTACACGAGAAAATAAATTTCCAATTCGTTAAACCACATTCCTCGAGTACGTTTCCAACTCCATAAGATTGACTTTAACTAGATTACAAAAACCATAAAAAAATACTCGAAGGTTGTACAATGAAAGTAAAATGGACGACGAAGAGATTTGAAAAAAGCAAGTACTGGTATCGCTGCGCGTTCACGATTGTCTTAAACAGTATAGTCTATTCCTTATGTTCACTTAAAACACTTATCACTAGAATGGCTCGTTAGAAACTAATTTACGCAAAGAGTTGGCACGAGAAATGCAATATCATAAAAATTCTCAGTCACCCGGATGCACCGTAATTCAGGCGATGACTCATAGTAAAACCAGTTTCCTTCGTTTTATTGGCGGTACAGAGATTTTCTGAGAGCGTTCGCAATCCCGCGGGTATCGCGCAAATAAATTTGCCAACGTTACGCGCGCGCGCGCGCGACCGAGCGAGCGAGATGCACGCGCGTATTACGTTGGCGCGATTAATTGAAATACCTACCGAAATAGAACGCACCCATAAGAAAATAATCGGCGCGATCAATTGCCACTCTCTTTTTTCTTTCGTATTAAAATTGCCTTCGTACTTGAAACTATTTGGAGAATGAGTTTTCTACGCCGGTTTCGGTAAATTTAATCGAATTAAATATTAACACTTTGATGACCGCACATTCTGTTCAATTTATAACTTTCCAGTTTATGTTCTGTTTCTATTTGAAAATTATTTATGCGACTATATTCGAAACTATCGTTCATTGCGCGGAGAGGTTATTAATTTTCAAAGTACTGCTAGTGGTGGAACAATTAATTCAAATAGGATGAAGACGTGATAACGGTCGATTAAACATTAATAGTTTTAGATTAAAATTCCTTTTTCCATTTCCCATGTATAATACATCGCTGATAAATGTCCTGTGTTCTTGAACCCACATAGGGATTTTGAAATTTGCCTGAACTTTGAAACACTCTGTATCTCTGTTATTTTATTAATTTTTGACAGATTATTCGTCTTCTTAAATTTTACACATTTTTTCCTTGTGTAAAGCACGCTACGTTTTTCACTTATTTTACCGAATATAATTATCGATTCCTCGTTTACATCCCTAATTAGACTACGGGGACCGTCCAATGCCGACCTGCCCTCTCCATACTTAAAATTAACGAAAGTAATCAGACAGATAAACATTTTTATAATTGCAAAATGACCGGTCCAAATGAACACAGTTCGATTATATTATGCCACCACTGCACTCGTATATAATTCCGAGATTCTTTAATTGGTGCCACAAAAGTAAATTTTATGCACCGAACAATCTGCGTATCTACATACAGAATCCTTGTACACGACGCTGAGCTTACGAATAACGTTTAAATTTGCATATAAATATCGTCTATAGTGTAAGAAATTCTCTTAATTATTTAATTAGCTAGAGTCGTATCGGGGACAAAAATACCATCTTCAAGTTTTAGCAATTCGAGATAAAAGCATAGTGGAGTGCGGCAATATAGGGATACAAAAACACAGGGTTCCTCAGATTAAGGAATGTACAGATAGAGAGATTTCGAGATCTCGGGATATAGAAATACAGGGTTGTAGAAAACTAGGATGTGAGGTCCTTGAGATTTATGAATATAGAGTTACAGGATTCTCGAGATTTATGAACAAAGAAATATAGGAGTTTCGAGATCTATGAATAGAGAAATACTATGTTCTCGAGATCTAAGGGGCGGATACTCAATGAGAGGATCATAATATAGGGATTCAGATCATATCATAAACGTAATTTATACGTCCCGCAGTTAATAACAAAAGTAAAACGAGATCGAAGGTATTTAACAAGAAAATTATGTAAATTTAAAACTAGCTCGTGAATTATGGGCCACCCAGTACCTACGGCAAAGTGGTCGACAGTAGCCGATGGAGGGTCGATCGAGTCCATCGCTAGCCAGAGATAATAAGCAAACGTGTATGCTTTGTAACCTAACCGCCATCTTCCGAGCACCGTTCCTCCATACTCGGGATCATTATTATAATTACCGAAAGCTATTCGCGCGTATCCAGCAGTACGGGCCATCGGCCATTACGTGGACGCGGCGTTTACCATGCTGTGGCCGGTCGTTTCACTCCCCTTTTTTTTTCTCCTCTCCTCTTTCACGGCGCAGCCCCGCTTTTCTTTCCCTCGGCGAGTTTTACGACGGTTTACCGAGCGATGCGTGGCAAGTTATTGCCACCGATTTTAGCGTCGCTCGTGACTACGCGGAGAGTCCCGAGGGAATCCCAGTTGGCCCTAGGTCGTCGAGATCTCGCGGGAATCGAGGCAGTTTTCTCGCCGCGTGGCTTCAGCCTCGTGCCTCTCCTCTCGCGTGGATCTCGATGCCGATGCCTCGTAAAAGTCGAATAAATTATCCGTCGGGATCGTGGATTTTTATTCAACAGCCCCGACGCAGCGAGACGGAGGTCCCGGTGGTCGTGCTTCGGCTCCGGATGACTAATTACACTTGACCCTGGTGTCGATGATGCGCCAGGTACGACCGTAAAAAGGTTCGTTACTCGGCTAATAATAACGTGAAAACGGCGAATAATGGTAGACTTTTGAAGCTTTCATAGCCACCTTCACAGTTTCTGCCGTTTCGCTTCTAGTAAGCGACTATTTTAACTATAATGGCTGCTACCATAATCGCAACTTGTATCGCGAAGGTTAAGACTCGCGTACAACCTATTTACATTAGCCGTCGGAAGGGTTATTAACTATCACATTTTAGCTCACGTGTTCCAAAGATTATCGTGCTACCGACGTAAAGATCGTTAACGATCTTTCCCTACACTTTCGACTTCTTGAAACAAATAGTTTACGAGCTACAAAATGATCTCCAACAGGAAATCAAAGAAAAATTCCGCTGTAAATGGTTAAAGGGAAAAAGGTATTCCTCGATTTACACGTATATTGGCTACAAAATCACTGGGTGCAGCAGTCAGTTAAAAAAAGTGAATTGCTAGAGCTCATCTCGCGAGCTAACCTACCACAAGTAAATGCCCACCCTCTCGATACCCATTAAAAGACTTACAGTCCCAAAATAGATAAGGAAACATGCAATAAAAAAGTACCCAACAGATTTCAGGGTTGTTTGACAAAATAAACTCGCAAACGACGCACTTCCTCCAACTACCTGACCGTCGTCCACCGAAAGGATGCTTTTTTGAATCGTATCTGCTCGGGGTGTACGCAGTTCCGTGTCTTTGAAGTCAGGTATAAGGGTACCTGCGAATAATTATCCTTTGACAGAGTATTTTTTATTAACCCCTCGTAAAGCATTCCAACGGTCGCAGGATATTTATAACCGATTTAAAGACGGTTTCTTTAGCGAGATTACCGTTTGCGAACCGTGTCTCTTTCGTGGAAGCACAGTTTGGAAGGAAATCGCTTTAAATCGTCAGCCGTCGAATTCGTTGGATCAGGATTTCAATTCTGAGGCAAAGTTCGGCAACAATATTCTCTCTTGTTCGAAGGCAAGGGATATCCAAACGCTATATACTCGCGAAACGATCGTCAGAAAGCGAACGGATGGTGTGGTGCGCGCGCCACAGATGGCAGCAGCTAACAAGCTATCCTGGGATGAAGTTCAATAATCCAACTCCGGCAAATTCACCACGGGACTAACGAGCGAGATAAGGGGAAACGACTGAACGTCTCCGTGTCGTTCTGGGGGAAAATCAAATGGCAGCGACGCGAATTAGGAAAAAGTTGGTGTAAAACGTGGAATTAAGATGTTCCTAAGTTATGGAACGAACTGGATAAGACTATCCGAGGTAGGAAATGAACGCCGTGGGTATTTGGTGGAAGATAATGCGACGATTCGAGCATTTAATTAGCGGGGAGACACTTTCCTGGCATATATTTACGGGCAGACGTCCCAGATACGCTGTAACCTAACAGGCATTCTAATCTCGTGGAATTTTATCTCAGATGTAACGACCCGTCGTTTGTCAGCGCGCTCTCAGCGCCGCCAAATCCCTTTTTCATCTAAATTCCTCGAGAAACCGATAAATTGTAACGTTATCCGGGCTCGAGCGGGCTAGTGCCTCTTCAAAAACACGAATGAACGTCTCGTATTTTTTTGGTACACTGCAGTACGCTAACAATACCGATTGAAAATAATAGTAATTAACTAAAAGTTATTCGGACCTTGCTGAAAACCGGTGATCTAATAACGTTTCTCGAATGTTCACAGATGGGACGAGCTAAAAGAAAGAAAACAAGAACGAGCTGTGAGCGGAAGTGTCACTCGGGGAAGCCCTCTGTTCTTCGGGATCTCTCTGGCAGACAAACGAACGGGGTCGAGAAGGTGTCATCGTAGCAACGACCCGTTCGAACGGGCAGAACTGGGACGGCGAAGGAAGACTTCGCGAGGAAGACTGGACGACGCGATGTTTTTCGCGAGACGAAACATCGTAAAACGCGGAGACACCGGGAGCGCGAGGTGTTTCGAGATGGCAGCCGGCTGGTGGCGCCAGGCTACGCCACGCTCTGCCCAGGGGTAGCGCGAAAGCTCTCGGTCTATACGACGCTCGCGAACAGTGGAGGGGATGCCCCGTACGGACACGATATCGCACACAAACGCGCGACGGCGAAATCAAATCGACGTCCACACACTCGTCGCGTAGGAAGGGCGAAACTACCGCGAACCGGCCGTCGAGAGGAAGAAGGAGAGGATGGTCGGGATACGCGGCTGATGGCGCGAGAGAAAACGGGAACGAACGAGGACGAACAATGGAGAGGGGTTGGTTGACCCTGCCGGGTCAAGCGAGAGACGAGCAAAGGATAGGTGCGTTGTTCGATTCCGTTCGAGCTGGACGAGGCTGTGCATCGAATGTCCGGGAAGGACAAGGATGAGCGAACGGCGATGTGGGAGGAAGATGCACGGAGAGAGGGGTTGGTCGACCCTGAGGGAACGAAGAGGGAAGCGGAGGTGGGAGAAGGAGGCAAAACAGGTGGAATAGGATAACCGAAACGCACCGGTCCCCCGCGAGAGCGACGAGGACGCAGCCGGAAAGACAAAGAGGTGGGAGGAGACGAAACGCGAGGGAGAGCGATAAGGACACAAAGAAGGGACGGAAAAGAGAGGGGTTGCTCGACCCTGCGCGTTATCAGGAGCCGCCCCTCCCAGTCGCCCCTATAACCACCCCGACTTTATATACCCCCTTGGTGTACCGAAGAGTACTCGCATCCGTGTGCGCGGTGGTGAAAACCCACACAAGCTAGGAAGCAGCGTCCCTAGGCGCAGCCGGGCACGAAGCGACGTCGCATGGCGTCGGCGTCGGCGTCGGCGTCGCTAGCTCGACCAGACTCTTCTCTCTCTCTGGACGTTGTCGGCCAACGTCACCGGAAGATCCCTCTTTTCTGCGGTCTTTGCTGCGTTTCTTCGAGGAACAACGAACCTTTCGAACGTGGAAAGAGGGACACGTACACAGAGGGAGGGGGGCAGCCGAAGAAGGGGAGCGAGAGAGAGGGAACAAGCTCAGGAGTCTGCAAGGGAGAAGAACTTTCGTTATCGCGGCGCGAGTGACGCGCTGCCCTCGGAGCGTCGCGACGCCGCCAGACGCCCCGACAGTCGTCCGTCAGACGCGCCACGGTTGTCTCCAAACTGACCGGTTTTTCGAGCCGCCTGCACTTCGCGCTCGTCCTTCGAAGGATCCGCGTACGCATCCTTCCGAGAGAGGAGCATTCTTTTCCTCGCGTCTAACCCCGCGCCATTTCTGTTTTTCCACGCCAGGGCCTTCTCGACTTCCATCGACGCCGACCAGACAGACGCCTCTGTTCCTTCTTTCTGCATTCTTCGCCGACTCGATTTCCTCCTTTCCCCGTTGCCAGTGGCCGTCTCTCTTCGGCACGCTGGCTCGTGGCCACGAGTGTCCCTCGCGCCTCGTCCGCACCGTGAACGTCACTCGTCGCACGTAGACCGAGCCGAGCTGTCATCCTTCGAGATCCTCTCTTCGCCACTTTGTGAATGACATCGTGCGTTTTCGTTACCGGATTTCGAGTGGACTACCGCCACCGTCCCCTGGAACAGCGGATCGATCGGACGGCTGTTTCGAAAATCCGCGACAGCCGAGTAAAGAAGGGGTGGAACGAGCCTTCGGAGAAGAGGGACACAGGTTCGTATACGGATTCGACGAGTGTTCTGTCGGTGGATATTTTAACTCGAACCAAGATGTTATGTGCAGGAACGCCGTGCGAGGATTCGGTGGACGAATATCGACCGAGCGGACACGTGAACGCAGAGGGGAACGGATTCCCTGCGGCAGGCAACCGGATAGACGTGGCGGCACGTCGGGTGTCCAGGTACTCGGGATTTTAACTACCGAACATCCATACTTTTTCTTCGAATTAGAATACTTCGAACCTGACACTCCATCAGCTGTCGTGCTTTCAGGTCCCCGATCGACGCCGCTTGTTCGCGGAATATCGGAAAATGTCAGCTTACCGTCCAAAAAGACACGCACGACGCCATCATTATCGCTGGCTGGAAAGAGCTCTTACCTGCTATCGTCGCGAAACGACCCGACTCGTCGACAGACGCTCCGATCTTCTAAAATATGGGACTATCATGGTGTGCGCGTCGAACGAGCCACGTTCTTATCGTCCCGCGTCCTTGACGGCGATAAACGGAACATCGACGAGGAATGTGAAACCCCCTGTACGTATACTGAATGTATCCTGAGTGTATTTCTGTCCGGTATACCTTCAGTATACGTAACAGGAGGCTACACCGATCTACGCTGGACGACGTCTTCGCTGGACCCCTGCAGGCTTCTCTGCTGATATTCAACGATAATCGTAAATTTAGCTTTAAGCGGATTACGCCCCGATAGCTAGCTTTATTACCTGTTCACGTTGGCCATCCTTGTCGGGAAAGGTGATAGCCTGGAGCGTTGCTTTTTATCGTCCTCTGGAATTTGTACTCGTTGATCGTGCTTTTAATGGAATTGTACGCGACGCGTTAAAATTACTTAAACGTGCCTCTCATTGAAATTTTCCGAGGATCATAGAAATTCCAGTAATTTACGGAATTCCGAACGATTCGTCGGACGTTTATTTTCTCCCTCGTAAGCGGAGAATTTGGCAAATTCGTGCGAATTCGTGAAACCGGAACGAATCTCTCGAGCGTTCGATTCTTGTGAATGTTGTGCAGTCTAATTTATGCCCGGCAGTAACTTCGAGAAATTATCGAGTGGATAATTACCGGACGCCGTGCAATTTTAATCTCGTTTGCACGTTCTCGAGTAATTAGGTCGTAGAATTCGAGAAGGCGAATTAGGATCTTTTTACGACAACCGAAGATCGTCCGGGAATTAAACTGTATCAAGTTGTAAACATTCTTACTGTCGACGTTGTAAATTAGATCGCAGATAATAATTATAGGCGGCGTCTGTATCGAAGCCATTAAACAACGCTGTAGAAATACCGAAGGAGGATATTTCGAATCTTAATCGTACATCGGCGTGGGAAATCGTTCTGGCTTTTTTCGACGAAATAAACGCAATTGCAACCGAGCACGAGGATAATGAAATATAATAGTTTTTGTCCCGATGATTCTAAAATAAATAACTTATTAACCGTGTAATCGATCGATAGACGCTATCAAAAACTGGAAAGTTTACATCGAACGACGTTGATCAGTGTTTTTACGGCTTCGAACGAGTCTAATGTTAGTTTTTTTTAATGTTAGAGCGATCAAGAAACGATCAGACTTTGCTTCCTGGATGTTCCTCAAGCATGTGTAACAGAAAGGAGAAAACAAGACACATAAATAAACGATGATAACGTACTGCAGGCTGTTAAATGTCAATATCGACCCATAATCAAATCCTTCGCGATTTATTTATCTTCTACATACCTTCATTTAGAATAGCGATGCAATTTATTCAAAATAGACGTATCAGATATCGGAATATGGTTTTCATAATGCAAAGATAACACTTTACCTCGGCAACATTTTCTACTTCTTGAAGTTAACGATGTTAAGCGAATATTAGAATTTCTGTTATTTTTATACGTCATGTGCAAACTTTACAAGAGTTTTAGAAGAACGAAGGGTTAGATGTAATCAATACCTTTTCAATCTTTATAATTTTTTTATGGCCACACATTCACGTGATAGTAAAGATTATTTCTTTACTTTTAACGAATCTTATCTAATGTTAGTGCTTTAAAGGAAGATGGAGAAAAATAGCTACTGATAAGCTTGGTGCTTTCTGTGGAAATTTATGCGACAGACGGAAAAATTTTTAAACTTTTGTCACCCAAGTATTTTTAGCTATCAGCTTCGTTTAACTATATTCTGTAGTATTTGTACAACTTGAATGATGTAAAAGAAAAGACTTTTAACATACTCTTGCATACTTCATTTTATAAATAGTTTGTATTGTAAGGTACTTGTTCGAAATAAATTGAGGTCACCAATAAATAAATATGATGTATCGAATAAATAATGTAGAAAATATTGTATATTTGAAAAATATTTAATCCTCGATTGACCAAACGTGATAGTGCAACGCTTAGAGTGTGAATTCACATTCATGGAAAATTGTTTTAGTTAATAATTTTATTTTCGTTAAATTTAGTTTGTAAGATATTCTCCTCTTTCTGACTCGATAGTCTTTTATGTACACAACATTACTTATAATTTATATTGTAAATTGCTTTCTACTGAAGTAAGTGATACATCTACGTAGAAAATCATACATCACTTTTTCTATTTTATATCAAAATCATTTTGTATGATAAGATTAATTGTATTATTTGTAACCAAAATCTATTTATAAAATATATAATTATTTTCAAACACCCAATACGTAAGAAGTTTCAATATCGACGAAAAAATAAAAAACTACAATTGAAGTTCAGAGCCCCTAAGAATCTATTGATTGATACTGAACATTTTACTTTGTTAGCCGATACTGTTTAATTACATGTTGTGCGAATACTTCTTATATAGTCACGCGTTATTAAGAGTTGTATCGTCAGGTGTTAGATCACGTATTAGACGGACAAGCCTTTATATCGCTACGGACTGTATCGTCACGTGTTACATTACCATGCATTAGACTGTCTCGTGTTAAGATCACCATATGTCACGTTAGTACGCGCTGTATAGCTCAGTGTTTAATTACCACGCGTTGTGTAGTTCAGTGATTAATTACCACGCGTTGTGTACTTCAGTGTTTAATTATCACGCATTGTATAGCTAAGCGATTGATGTCTACGCGTTGTATAACTAAGCATTTAATTTCCACGCGTTCTGTACGTAAATGTTCTAATTCCACACGTTACGGCGCCACGCATTGTACAGTTAAGTGTATGGTCATCACACATTAGATCACCTAGCGTTATAATACTACACGCTGTATAGTCATGCTTTCAACCACCACATATATTATATAGCCTCGTGCCGTATCGCCATGTGACATTACAAAGCATTCTATCTCCACGCGTGGTGTCACCACATGCGTTACCACCTCCCATTATATCGTTACGTTATTATCATCGCCATACGTTGTATCTCACATTGCACCCTTTACTTCAGCTATCAAATCACTTCCAAAAATTACGACAATGTCAAAAACCTCTCTAATCCAAATACCGCCAACTTCAAGAATTTTTCTCTTTGTCCCAATCAAAGGCAACTTAAATCTCTGCTATATTAATTACTCGTTTCTGGCACAGCAACCATAGATCAATGATATCTAACATTACGATTCAAATAAAAAATAATTGTCGAAGCATCCAAGTTCAGGTAAAGACTTCGTCAGAAAGCTGACGTCTATAGCAAACACGCGGAATAAAATCGTTTACGATTTCGAAGTTTACCAATAAACCTCGACCGAGACAAACAAGGTGTAAGTCATCTGGTACGAAGGATCACACCCCCTTCATTCCTCTTTGTCAGAAGGTTTCGTAGAAACTTTCTCTTTTAAGGCACTCGTAAAAAAAGGGTTGAATGCGGGACTCCCGAGGCGGCCTGCAATTGGGAAAGGGTTGGTGAAAGCTGGCCGCAATAAAAAATGTTAAAAATTCGAAAGTCGAGAAAGGGGTGTCCGAATAATGGCAGGGATGGAATTTCACTTTCTTTTCTCCAACGGGAGCGACTCTAGTCACATTTTTTTTTTCGTCAGTTCGGTTTTTGCTCGTGATCGGGTGTGTACCAAGTTCTCGTCGCTTTTTTTTCGTTGAGGGTGGAAAAGTTAACGGGAAGTTAAGTGGTTTACGATAGCCTGGAGGAAGGATTCGGACGATTGATTTTTGGGTATGACTACCTGCTTTTACTTACTCACTTATTACTTACTTACTCCTAATTAGATTTATACTACCGGTTTTTAGTGAACATACGAGTTGAACTTAAATTATGTTAATATTTCCCTTTGCACATTGTACGATGCATAAAACATGTTATAACCGTAGTTGTTCGGTATACGATTGTTTAATGAAGGTTTAATATTTCATAAATATTACATTCTAGTTACTCGATAATCAAGTATGAGTTGAAAACGAATTATATTGCAGTTAGTCAAGAGTCAAGTTAACTTATTAACACTTTGCAGTTTGTGCTGTTCGGTTTGTAATTAATTTTTTAATAAACTAATCTGAGTCAGAAGGAAAGGTAACTTTTATAATTTGCAAGATTTTACGATACATCGGATGGAGCGATGTAATTAAATGTTAATAAGTAACTTTTCCATTCTTGTATAAACTGTACTGCCCAATTAATTTTTATTTATATTTAATTTTCAATGTTATTCCCTTATGGGGCTCTTCATTAAGGATAATAGCACAATACATCGATTGGTATGTTTTAAATGTTACTTAATGAAGCCTGTTTGACGAATGATTGCCAAGAAATCAATCACCTGACTCGACTAATAATACCTAAATATACAAATATTTAATAAAAAATTCCATTATGTAACTACGTACAACAGATGCAATGCAAACTAGCAAGACTCTGTATCAAGGGTGGAAAAAGTAAGGAAAATTGATTAACATCATTCGTTGGTAATGGAATAAAAAAGAAGAGAATATAAGAAACGTTACAAAAAAATGTAAACACACTCCGTTAATAGCTAATAAATATTAATATAAAAAAACTGAGAAGGAACGCGTAAGTGCAAGGGGTTAAAACGGACAAATGGGCATTTTTAACTAATTAACAGTTACTAACAGTTAAATTATCACCTAATATAGGTAATATTTTAGTCGGAATTCGTCGCGTACGTTATCTTAAAAAACTCATCTCTAAAACGTTAGGCTCCCTTTAATTACCAAAACGAGTGATCCAGCGTTTCTTTGATAAATATCTGCCTTTTAAAAGCTTCTCAAATTCTTCGAGACATAAAACGAAAGATTTAAGAAGAGTTCTGCAAAATTTTCAGCGTGAGGAAAATTTTTTGAGTCTTATTTTACAAGTGAAGGATTCAGTCACTGCATTGATGACTCAGCGACGGTATGGCCGCATCTTCTTTTTAAAAATATTCGAGTATTGCACTTCTTGCATCACACTTAATTATGCATAAATATTTGAAACTTCTATAAATTATGTGACACCATTTTGTTTTGACATATTCTCACTCAAATTATTTAGATTAAGGTATGCTTGTTTTTATCTCTGTGCTTCTATAATTTACTAGCCACAATTACTAGCCTCCATAATTTATTTCTTATATTTGGTGAAGTTAAAGAATGTTTAAAATATTGCTGGATATTTAGCAGTTTCTAAATCAACATAGTGTTGAACTCATTTCTTCCTGAGATTACGACAGCTACTTTCTAGAAACAATGTTCTCTTTCAAAACTGTAATGCATATCGACTTAAAAGGACTTGTAACCCAGAACCTCTAATGGACTCTTTGATTTAGCCAATGACCCTAATCTTAAATGTTTCATTAATATCGTATATACTTGAGAGTTCTAATTCGTGTACAATATTTGACAAAATAATAGAAAGGCCTGTGATTGTTAGTACAGAACATTTCAAGTCTGACATCAGCTATTACCGTGTCAGACAAAAATTGTATATTATTCTTGGCTATGTATTCTTGTCCAATACACCAATTCAACTCAGACAAATTGTGTACACGATAGAAATCACAGAGATCAGAGCAACATTTAAATTTCTTTCAACTGGTATCAAATAATTTGACAATATTATAAAAGATCATACATAGAAAACATGACACGATGGCACTTGCAAATCAGTTTAAAGAGTAACTATTGACGAAAGGTGCTACACAGACCTTCTGTTGATACTTCTAATCCAAAATGGCTAGTAACCAAAGACTATAACCGATTCCGAAGCACAGAGAAGTCTACAATAAATCGATGACACAAAGAATCTCGAAAGAGCACTCACGCTGCTTCAATTTCAAGTATAAATGAAAATAAATTTTGAGAAAATGACTCCGTAATTCGTTTACCGACAGTTTTGCTGAAAACTGGCTCTTTGTTAGATTTTGGAACATTGAAAATCTGGCAGAATATGATGACATGAAACGACCATAAAATAACACGTGTTTCGCATCAATTTGAAGCTTAAAGTCTAATGAAAATGACTGCATCAATATTTTATCGATATTCTAAATATAAGATGATTGATTTTTAGTTGCAGTAAGCGATAAATAATTTCAAAATCTCTTAAATTTAATATAATTCAATGACTATCGTAAACTTTTACTATTCCTTGTCTTACATTAATTTGAGGCTTCATGTACAGAAACTTTTTGTTACTGTATATTTCTACATCTCTATATCCTCGGATATTTACATCTGATTATTATAGTTTTAGATCTCTGTATTTTCAGACTCCTATATCCACAGATTCACTGCATGAAAGTCTGCGTATCCGTAGATTGCTTTACCTTCAAATTTAAATATTTCTAGCTTCTTATGTTATCACATTTTTACATATCCAGATTAGTATAGCTCTAGATTTCTGTATCTCCAGATTCCTATATTCCTAGAATTCATATACATAAATCAGTATCTTCAGACCGCTTCATCCCCAAATTTATACATTTCTAGATTTCTACGCTGTCAAATTTCAATATCTCCAAATTTCCATATTCCTACATCCCTATAATCCTAAATTCCCATGTTCTCCGATGTATAAGGTAGCCAGAACAAATTCATTCAAAAATAACACCCCAACCTGAATAGTGACAGTAAATTCACTTTCTCGTGACATTTATCATATGAATAATAATAGATCACGCTAATACATCTGACCAGAAAAACCAGTATTAAAAACTTTTAAGCAAGCTATGCAACCAGCAACTGATACAAATAACTATGCGCACACGAGTTCAGCTTTAGCCTAAGTTAACGAAACGAGTATGCGGGTTCAGAAGAAATTTCTGTGATAAAACGGCGAAGTTTACGCTGCTGGTTCGCCATCGTGATCGCGTATGCAGACCTTGCGTCACGAACACAGCCCATTTGGATCATTGAACTCACTCGGTTCGAGTGCATCAACATACCGTCATCTTTTTTTCTCGTCCAGAGGCAAAACAGAACAAAACAGCCGAGGATCCTCATAGAATTCAGCGCTCGATGTGCCATCGATAAGAAACAGAGAAGAAGAGAACGCGAAGAGACTTCTCCTGCGGCAGAGAAAACAGAACCGATGTTCCTGGAATATGCATCGTTTTCAGGGGTCAAGAGAGGATCGGAAAAGCTGCATTTTTCAGCGGTAGCTCGGAGAGAGGAAAAAGTAGAAATTTTGAAAGGGAAGCTGGAAAAGCGAATCGAGCAAAGTTCAATGTGCCCGGAGCCACAGGAGAGACAGTCGATCGAGAGACGAGGACGGTGTCGAGGAATTTTGAACGAGACCAACGAAAGAAGATGCCGAAGAGAGAGAGAGAGAGTATCCCGTGTACCCGAGCGAGAAAGAGAGACAGAGCGTGCACGGAGAGAGAAAGAGAGAGAGGGAGAGAAGGGGAGATCTCTCTCTTCCCGGCCAATGAGTCGTCGTCTCTTTTGGTGGCCCAACCCTCGGGCAAATATGGCCGCCACGTGCGAAAGGGAGCTTAAGCAAGGGGTTAGGTTAGGTTAGGCGAGACCGTGATCCTTCTGGACCTGGCCAGAGGGGAAAGAGAGCTGGTCCAGAAGCTGGAGTGGGGTGGGCATCGTTGTCAGCCATGATGGGATGCTGCGGTATAGGAGCTGCCACCGTGCCGTGTTCTTCTCTCGCAACAATCTTTTTCTGCTTGCTATCCGTGCGTTTTCAACAATCGAAATATTATATTCGTTTCGTGGACTATTGTTTGCTGAAGTGTCCGGGAATTTCAGATGCGATGGATATGGACCGTTCCAGGGATTAATTCGAGGACTTCGATGTGGAGCCTGCGGTTTTTCAGCTATTTTTACTTATTATTCGATCGTTACATGTTTTAGGTAACTTCTCTACAATCATTCAATTATTCTTTTGGTAACGCCTTTATCTTAAGGTGATTTCAATTTTATTGTAGCAGAATACGTTCTAGGTTGTTACATTGAATTATGTACCTAATCAGTTTATAATAATTCAACTCTACTGATACTTTAATGTAGATAGCTTAAAGGTAATGAATATGAGTAATCGTTGAAGTTCCACAATGGCTGCTCCATGAAGTAGAATTACATTTTTCATTAATTGTTAACACGTTTGCTACCAACACATTTAATTTAAGGAGATCATAGTTATATCTTTAAAACATAAAAATGAAGTTTCGTCACATCTGCAGTATAACTAAATACAGTCCGTTCACAATTGTCTAAGACTGCAATATTATAACAGAAATTTATGATGAACGAATTTAAGTGATGGCAGCGACCGTGTTAAAACCATTACCTACAATTCGCATGTATATGTGCTTGCAAACCAACTTGTTAAGTATACCCAAAAAAATTTGCTGTGAGAGCAGATGAAGAGTAGATTGGATTTTCACAAAAATATCAGACTGTCAAGAAAAAAATTACAAATGAAACCTTCAGCAGCTTCAGCACAGTCAATTGCAAATGATCACCAACACGGTGACTCGAAAGTGCATCCTATTTTATCAAACAGTGTTAAATATGCGATACTTTCTGCACCTACTCGACAATAATTAAAGTGCAGAAACAAAATATTAAAGTCATAAAACGATAACAAGCGCGTATCGTACACAGAATAATATAGCACCGCGTTACGCTGTAGAATAAATACTAACCGCTCTAGAAGCATCGCGTTCAACGAGCAATTAGCCTTCATAACCATGTAGGATCCTGAATCGACTCGATGCATGCGAGACAGTTCATTAAGCGGTGATCTACATTTCAGAAAATCTAGAGCAAGAAACAGCCTCTCTGCAGCAGAGTGTTCTTTGGAATATTGAGCAACTTGTGACGCGTTTAAACGCATTGCGACACAGCAGAAGAGGGGAACGAGCGTGGCGATATTAACTTTAATTGCGTTTTAAAACCACCAAAGTTATGATATTCTGTAACACTAAACCTGAAATTAATAGCCATTGACCGCCCTTGTGGAACCATACTTGAATCGTTCTTGCAGCCCCTTAAACCGATCAACAAAAAGGAACAATCTTCTCTTTGCGTATATTACAAAAATGTACGAACAAGAGTTCACCTCTGCTTGTACGAAGAGAAAGTTAATCGAGTACATTTTTGGTTTTTAATATAATAGCAATCTTTGAAGGACACTGTGGTGGAATAGGTAGCATTTAAATTTCAACTTCTAGCTTATCTTCTTTTTATTTCAGAAATTTCACACTACTTTTCTTAATTCGCATTGGGTTGTATGAATTTAACTTTTGATATTCTAGTATGTACATTTTCTTAGCAGACTCCGCTATTGACGAGCTCTCAGCTTCTTTTTCGAGTCAATTTCTCTTTAAATAAGAACATGTAATGCTTCAAGAGTTTCTGGCTTTCTTGCGATCACTTTCTGCATATCATGATTTACTGCTCTAGATACTAAATAGTATCAAAGATTTGATAAGAAGAATTTCACTTAGGGATTGTGTGTTAAATTTACAAAGAAAAATATGGAGAAACGAGACAACTCTTGTATCGTGGTACTTCTACTCCAATTGAGTGTTGGAATCGAAATGTTAGAAACCATAGCAAAGTCTGACTCAACGCTATTTATTCTTTAATATTACCACACATCAGACATACTCTGTTTAAGATTACGTCTGTCTTCTTCAAGTACTTGAATTTACTGCCCGGAAAATATTTAGGGCAAACACTTATCGCTAAAACCGAAAGCACATCCAGTTATCGACTGAAAAATTTATCAGAATTATTTGTAAAATTACGAAAATACTTTCGCGATTAAGGAAAAATGGTCCAGGGCAGACTCTTTGATAGCATGCTCCTCCTCACTCTTCCAAAGAAAATAATATCCAGAATTCTTTATCCGAAGAAAATAACATCTGGAAGGCTTTACGTCAAGATAATAGCAAGAGTCCAATTTTTGTTTTACTGCCATATAACAAGGTTATTCAAAGGTTTATTACCATTGTAGGTAATATACAAATGTACTCTTTACATAAAGACGATTTCATCATGCATCAACTTTTTTCGTCACAGATTTCGATATGTATTCGTCTAAGTTATGCGAAATATGGTTATGTGATATTTGATACCACTCCTTGTTTGTCTCTTCTCGCAAACACTCCACTAGGGACAAAACATCAGGTTTCTTACTAAGAGTACACACTTCAGTTTATTGCAAAGATTCTAAAACATTCGCAAGAACGATTCGCATAAAGTTCACACGCAGAGTATACAAATTCTAATTGAAGGACGTCTGGAGATATTATTTAAGCACATTTTATTCAGCGATCACCTTTTGTGTTAATAGAAGATGTCGATTCAAAATATGTATTATCTTCTCTACATAGTTTATCTTCATGACTTAACTTTCTATTTCGAAAACTATCTAATCATCGCCGTGGTTATCTGATTGATATTATGTTGATACGATTATTATATTTTCTATTTCCACTTTCTCTGCTAGATTGTAGTACCGATATTGTTTCATTGTGCAAACGTATTTGTGGTCGGTTAGACTCGTAGTCCATTTTGTAGTCTCATACGTGGGTTCTTGAAGGTCAGACAAGGTCATCGACAGTTGTTTCAATTCCGATCTGTGATTTTTGTCGTGAAATTCGATTATAAGTATGAAACATCACACTGGTAGCAATTCACCAACCCCTATGCTTACACATCACTATAGGCGAGTTGATGGTCAACACCAATGACTGTTAGAAGTGACAGAAACTTATCTCTACACACTTAAAAAATGACAATGACCTAGAATAACCTTCAGAAGTCAAAAAATACACCAAAGAAATAATAGCACGAGTGAAAATGAGACACCGTGTCATTTTAGATACATTAGACATTAGATACAGTGATCATACGTGCAGTTAAACATATTTTAGCTAGAAATTAGAAACGTTACGCCCAGTACTAAACACCTGAGACTTCTACTAAAGCCAGAGGAGCTAGGAAAATCATAGTTACAACGCTGCTCGACAACATCCTAGGAATTTCTCCGTCCATTTTATCATCGATCCTAGCACACCCACGCCATACGCATAATCCTGTGTCTATGCGTGTAAATCGAGCGGGGGGAAAAGAGCTCGAGGATCGAGAAGAGAAAAAAGAAACGGGGTACCGGACGAAGGTGAAAACGTAGGACAGCGAAGGGAGGTGGAGGGGACGGATAAGAAGAGCGCTGGCTCGTTTTCGAATACGAATGGTCGTTCGCGATATCGGTTATTATAAATTACCCAAGGGAATCGTGACTACCCACCGTAAAGGGTAAAGTAAAGTAACGAATTAACGGCGCAGGGAGTGTCGCGAAGTGTAAAGTGCCGCGTTCCCGGTGCGTGTATCCGAACTGCACGCCGACGTCGTGAAACGTGAATTTATAATGACGTTGTACTTTCCGGAATACCTATTACGAACTGCCATTTAAGGAAGTTGTACATTACGTGTTTCACGGGGCCACGTACGTTAACCGACAGTCAAGGTATTTTACGAATTAAGATACTGGCTACAAAGAAGTTTCGTCCTCCGAGCTCTCCTCTTCGGATCTTCTTTTTTTTTCATCGAAACGTTTCGTATGTCGAGCATCGATGCCTTCGCGGACTTTTAATTTTAAGCTGTTCGTTAATACGCGACGGGTATTTTTTAAGCTTCTGGAATGAAACTGCGACGATTTGGGTGGTAATGCGGGGGATAACGTGTAAATTATGTAGCATAAATTTCACTTTCACAATTAACGAGGCCCGGCTGAGGTGGTATGTTTGCCTTGTTAATCTGTAATGCTCTTTAATGATATCGTATGGATATGCAGGAAAGGCTTGTTAAGGAAAACTGTGAATGAAGGACCGGCAATTGTGCAGATCTACAAAGATAAGGGTTGATATGTAGATTTGATGCGGGAATTTTTGAACGCGAGTTCGGTACCTTAGTGTTGTGAGACTTTCGGATCTTGTAACATTCGGATGTTCCGTTCTTGAAAATTTGGAAGTTCGAGAACTCGAAAATATGCAATATTAGGAATTCGGGAATTTGAAATATTGGAAATTTGAAAATTCTGAAATTACAATTCGAATAATATTCTACGTCATTGTCAAAGAGGCGGTCTCGCTAACTACACGAAGAAATTATCGATCCTCACTCATTAAATACAGCGTGATTATAGCTCACAATTTATACTCAATTATCCCGTAGTTTAATAATAGTAAATTGCGTCATAACACACCACAGAACATAAGAAAAGGAGTTTAGAATCGGTCGAGCGACGGGCACTGGCTGCTAAGAAAAACACGGCGGTACACACGGACACCATGTCTGAGGGGTCAAACCTTTAGGTGCTGACTGAAAAATCGCCTCTAACACAGTGTGTAATAAAATATCGTTCAAAAACTTCATTTTATGTACTTCTACAAATACCATATCTACTATGACGCGGTTCGCTTCCCTTCTTTAATGATATTCTGCCTATAATAATCTCAATAGAGGATATTTCAATATATTTCTACTATTTATATCTCCACATGAACTTAGCTGAATATATATGCAGAAGATGTTAATTACGGTGCAAGGTATATGTGATAATCAAATATAGCAGAGCACAATTCAAGGTATCAAGAAAAATAGTAAAATATTCTAACAGCGATAGTATGGTCTAATGAAGTATTCTAAAAGTAAATTCATCAAATACAAAACAAAATGTTTGAATGATGATTTTCATGCCTGATGAACATATATCAGAAAAGTGAGATTATCATCTACCCTCTAAGTTACAGTATTGAACTCAATTACTTTTCGTCACTCTGCATAATTTCAAAAAAGTCAATGATGATCACATTTGAAGCATACCTTGCTATTTAACACGACAATATACACAATGGTGCAAAGATGACAGTAAAAATAAGACGAAAAGATAGAACTCACCTACGAAGAAAGTCCCGGCGGCTCGACGGTGCACCAGTAATCTGTAACAAAAATGTAACGCCATCGTGTAGCAACAATTTCGAAACAGCCCGTACAAGCTTACTCTAAATATAAAAGCAGACGCATTGCTGCCTATTATTTCACAGGAGGGTTTAATTTTAGGTTTTGTTAAGATGGTTCGTTAAGCGGTAGCCGCTTCAACGCGCCGCTCCAATGAATCACGCGTAACAACAAATCCTCGTGTAAACGGTGCGTCGTAAACTCGTAGGAATCTTTGGAAACATTTCAAGATTTCTGTTACTCTTTGAGTTTCGTCGACACTCGCGCAAAAAGGTGGAACCTTGTAATTTCGACGCGATGTATTTAGACACCTTGTATAGCCACGCATTGTAATTCAACGCGATGCAATTCGACGCGTTGTAATTTTGAAATATGTTACACGTTAGAACATGACATGTTTTGATATTTCTGCACCTACATTTCAGGGTGTAGCGTAGCTTTGTACTTGTTGGACATTGTAATTTTGGTATGTAGAATAGGTATAATTGTAATTGTGAGACTGTGAAATTTTGGTGCAAAGCATATTACACACTGTAATTTTACGGGGATGGAATTTCGAAGAGCTGCAATTCTGATACGTTGAAATTTTTGAGAGATGGAATTTCAACGCTCGGCAATTTCGAATCGTTGGAATTTCAGCGCGTTGCAATTTTGGTACGTTGGAATTAGGACGCGATGGAATTTCAGAGCATTAGAATTTCAGAGCGGTGGAATTTCGATGCGTTGTAATTTGAGAGAAATGGTATTTCAACGCTCTGCAATTTCGAATCGTTGGAATTTCAGCGCGTTGGAATTAGGACGCGGTGGAATTTCAGTGCATTAGAATTACAGAGCGCTGGAATTTCGACGCATTGTAATTTGGGAGAAATGGAATCTCAACGCTCTGCAATTTCGAATCGTTGGAAAATCGACGCATTGCAATTTCGATGCCTTTCAATTAGGACGCGGTGGAATTTCAGTGCATTAGAATTTCAGAGCGGTGGAATTTCGACGCGTTGTAATTTGAGAGAAATGGTATTTCAACGCTCTGCAATTTCGAATCGTTGGAATTTCAGCGCGTTGCAATTTTTGTACGTTGGAATTAGGACGCGGTGGAATTTCAGAGCATTAGAATCACAGAGCGCTGGAATTTCGACGCGTTATAATTTGGGAGAAATGGAATCTCAACGCTCTACAATTTCGGAGCGTTAGAAATTCAACGCGTTACAATTTCGATGCCTTTCAATTAGGACGCGGTGGAATTTCAGTGCGTTGTAATTTTAGAGCTCTGGAATTTCGACGTGTAATTGCGAAAAGATGGAATTTCAACACTCTGCAATCTCCTTGCGCTGAAATCTCGATGCGTTACAATTTCGTTACAATTCCGTCGCGTTGTAATCGCAACGTTAACTTCGAATCAGGAGCAACCCTTGTAAAACGTGCGTCGTAAACTCGCGATTCCTTCGAAACGTTCCAAGATTTCTGGTCGCTCTCCTCGTTTTGTCCACGCTCTATCTTCGACAAAAGGGTGAAACGTTAAGATGGAACAGAAAGGAAACGAAGGGAGAGCGAACAGCATGAGACAAGTGAAAGTACGCGATGACGCGGATACGCGATTTCCTTGCTCGCTAAAAAGGGTTAGGAGAAAGTTTCTTATTTACTGCGCTGTAAAAATGACACGAGAAAGGGTTCCCTTTTTCCTTTCGACGAACCCTTTCTGACGGACCTTTCCTCGCGGTCGATCAACCACCCAGGGACTCGGCTTTTTAACTTCCAGAAAATTTCTTACTTTTTACCTTTCCTTCCTCTGACTTTTTGTTTCTTTACGATTTATTGTAGGCTGTCATATTGAGATATGTTGTAGGTACTAGAAGTTTGACCAGTTTGAAATTCGTGTGCAGGTAGAATGACGATAGAAGTCGGCTTGAAAAATTCGAGAAAAAAAAGAATTTATATTTTAGCGGTGATATAACGCGCTGATGGGTTTCGTCCCCAAAAAATTCACCGGCTGTGGAGTGTAGGACGCTGATAACAAATTTATATTAAATATGTACGTAGATTTTAAATCTCCAAATTTTTATACGTAGACATTTAAAAATCTATTCAGTCATTTTTAATGTTTTAGAATTCGTAAATTTATAACCTTGCAAATTTTAGAAATTAAATATTAAATACTTTGAAAATTGAAAAATGCGTGAAATTAATTGAAGAAAATGAGCAATTTTAACAGAATAAAAATGAGAATAGTCTGCACAAAAATTTTGAACGAAATTTCATCTTGATCCAACAAATTACTTTTATTTTTAAAATTGCACATCTGTTTTATTATAAAAGCACGAGCCCCGAGTTTTCCATCACCCTTACAGACGTCTGTTACAATTAGTGATTGTAAACTTTATACACTTTCGAGTCTCTTAATCTTTTTATTTCACTATTTATCGGGCAATAAACCTAATATGATCGCTAATGTATTATAAATATCTAATTTATAGTTTACTTTATAGCTCTCGGAAAAAATCTATATCCTATCGCGACTCCTGATCGCCGTCAATAGCCAATTATCGACGACGTATATATACGTCACGAGCAGCGAAGGATTTAAACACGGTTTTACGGTTCTTCGTCAAGTAAAATTTTTATGAACGATTCTGCGAGCCTCCAGGAATCGTAAATACAAGAGTATTCATTGAGACAGTGATGAAAAAGTTATAAAAAAAAGGATTGGAAATAAAGAAACATCAGAGTCTCTTTATGGAGTTAGAAGAGACCGTTTAAGCCGAGTTGTTACGCGTGCGTCGCATACTTTGTAGCTAATCTTTCTCGCATCTACACAGACGTTCACCTACACAACAAATTCTCCCAATTTACAATCTTATTCTCTTAAAAGTTGTTATTTAAGGTCAACGTCGTGCGATACGTTAGCCAAGGTGTCTACCTCCTTCGCAAGTTTTTCACGATAATTCCAACGAGCAACTGTGTACCGAAGGTTCTTCGAGATTCGCAAAATTATCGAATAAAATTTTACGTCCACGAAAAACTGTAAACTCCGTCATTTTCCATCATCCCCCTATATTCCGGCTTATACTCGACAAAATATGAATTGTTATTAAACAAACGCCACTCAAAATAAACCAAAATCGCCATTTCCCGGAGCATACAACTTTTATGAAGCTGCGCAATCGACTATCCATCATTTTCTCTAGATGATAGATTATGACATTCTGAACGCGAGCCACCGGTGTTTTCGTATCTCTTCAAGAACAATTTCACCCCCAACACTGAACTACCCCGATATCAAAAAACATATCGAATATCGTATTATCCAAACGACCGAGAACTGTTTCGTCGATAAGAACGTATCGAATTCGAGGGACGAAGCTGCACGATCCACCCCTTTCTCCGATTTTCTTGCCGTCCGAGTTCGATAAAAAATATCGTTGAAAATGTCACGGAGTGATCGTTGCAACTGGTTGCTGCGATTAAAAAATAAAATAGAGCTCGTACCGTATATCGATACTCGTTATGTCGTCGTTTCCTCGCTCGACAACGCGTAAGAAAAGCTGAAACGTGGAGCAGCGTTGTTAGAGCATACAGGAAGCAACGTCCTCAACACGAAATTTATACGAGAGTGTTATATAGGGCTGTTAAAATAAATTAAAGGCGTTTTATCGTTACCCTCGCGGTAATTTATTTAAGCCGTTTCCTATTATATCGCGTTTGAGAGGCACACTGATCGCTTATCCTCGGCGTTCGCTCGCGAGCTTGAATAATATCGTAACTGGCACCTTAATCGGGCGAAAACGAGGCTGTAACTTGGCTCGTAATTAGCTGGTAGAAACGTTGCAAACCTTAGATGGGGTACAACGTTGGTTAAACGCGTCCTGGATACTCTTGCTAGTTGGTACGCTTCTGAGAGACTCCAACATCTCATCTAATGCCTGACCTTATGTCCACAAGAAAATTATTAGATATTCGTCTCGCATTTTCCACTTATCACCCTTTAAATTTCCAGTCTGACAATGTCTTTTCAGGGTGTTCAACTTTGACAGAAAAAGTGAAACGAATTTGGTGGGAGGTCTTTTGGTGCACTCTCAGATTTCAAACGAGTAAAAACTTAACAGGACCTTCAATTTATTCTACTTGCCTACTGATTTTTGGGCTTAATATTTTGTTGGTGACACTTTCTCTGAAATATGTGCTCTTTATCGTTTCCGATAACGTGTTAGCGAATGTGAACACTTCTCAAATTTCACTCCCTAGCTCAGATCTAATTCCAAAGAGGTACTTCGAGTTGTTAATTTTGAAATTTAAGGTTCAGTTAATTTCATCAAATATAAAAAATATCACACAAAATCCAATCTTCACAACATACACAACTGTCAAAGCAATAGTACATAACTGTCAAGCTGTCAAAAAACAAAGTAGCTATAAAACGAACCTCTGCCAATCCACAGTAGCATTCGGTAGCTCCAACAAAAAACGTAATATCCTCTATATTCTTGACCATCCTGCCTTTCAATGAGTTCGATCAAACCTGTCAGTCAGCAAATACAATGTTTGCTTCGTTCGAAAGACGTATCGAGGAATAACGATTGTTCGAATGGCACACCAGTCGGTCCTACTAAACAGATTGTATGTCAATGAGAAGCAACTGGCCGAACAGTGAGGAGTCGTTTAACGGCAATTCGTCGTCATTGCTACCGTCAGTTTCGTTCTAACGTCGCTGCTGCGGCGGATACGAAGCTCGGTTTCTCGTCTGAAAATGAGATTCTCGCCGGGTTCCTCGTCTTCTCTCATGTATTATTTATACATCCGTGGCCGGTTACCGAACCTTTCTGAACGATTTTCATCGTCGCCGAAGTGGCAGCGTTTCCTTCAAAACGTCGCTTCCCTTTCGTCGCACGTTCCCACCGTTCACAAGCCGCCGGCTGACATTTTCGCACCGACCAGTCTCTAATTTCATGGACGTTCACGATTTACTTAAACTGCGAAACCGAACGAATCGTTTGCGTGTCGATTCTTGCTGCTATCAGCGTATCTATTCACCTAACTTGCAGAATTTTAAATCCCTTTCGAACCACTTTGAATACCATTGGACGTTTTAATAGACTATTTAATAGGGCAAAAATTATGTGTCGAGCTGTTGTTCTTTTGAGGTTCTTGCTGTGCAAACGCGTGGACGTTGATCGATGGTTTGTAGATCCTTCAGAGAACTTCCTTAACGGGAATTGTGGATGTTAATATAACACGCTGTGTTATTATGTCAATATTTGGTAACATGTGTTAACTCAACATGCAGCAACTCATATGTCGATACCGAGTAACTAAAGATACAATGTATAAATTTCCAAATTGTTAGGCCTCCAGACAAACTTAAAAATTTGAAACCTGTATGTTCCATCTAAATATTGCACCTACCCATCTGAATTAATTAGATATTTAAATTTCGATCCGGTAAAAACGTACTAATTATAGAGATCGCGATTATCTGCAGACCTGCGTGAAATTAATGAATTATTTTATCAAAGTACGGATAAATAGAATTTATATAAACAGTATCCCACAGTGTTTGAACCACGAGTGGCTAATGAACTCGAACAAGCGTTTATTGAACACCATATAACGTTATCCTGCTCCTTTTCGCAAAATGTTAGCGTACAAGAAAGAAGTTCATCAATGAACCGCGATAATTAACACGGTTGTAAATGTCGTTCGTGAGCGACGCCGTCATAATTTTTACCAGGTATTAGTTCGCCTCGGCTTTTCGTATGTATCTTTCGCTTCGCAGAGGTTCCTTTTATCACCGGCGTCGATAATTATTGCCTTGGTCGTCGTGTCGCTCTTATCTTCAAGAAAACTCGAGTACGCTATGAATTTTTCGATACATTTCACGCTTCGTTACTGCTGTATTTTAAAATCTTCTTGGCTTCAGTTAAAATGTGGATGCAGGGAACCTGTCGTGTTAGGTTAAACAGTTCTAATTTTAAACTACATCGGAATCGGGTTATCAGTAAACGGTGCGTTTAAAAATTTAATTTGATGTTGACTGTATCACATTTAAAGCAAATTTTGCCTTTTGTACATCAAATATTAATTGCTACTATTGTAATTAAATTACAATTATATTTTCTATTAACTGTAATTGTAGTATTTTATACAAGAGTGCTCTTGTATTACTATATACAGTGTATATCCATAATTCATAATCAAATACGATACTTCTTCGAGTAAACGCAGATTACAATTTCCGTCCCAGACTTCCTTCACACAATTTTGAAAATAGTAACATTGAATCTGTTCTCGTCAAGCTGAACTTCCTGACGCAACGAGAGGGTTGATCTTCATCCGACACGAGTTAATCAAAGTTTTTGGCAAAAATTACTGTGGTGGTTCATTCAGAACACGTTTCGTTTAAAACAGACATTCTGAATGTTGCTTCCGCGAGAAATTAATCAAAGTTTCGGCAGATATAGTCTAATAACTTGGATCATCGTAGTCGCAGTAGCAAAGATTTGTACAGTTTCTGAAACCATCCCGTCTGAAGATTCTAATCGAGAGTCATTCTTGACCCACTTTCCTTCGCTAGCATCGAAACTTCTAATAACGTTGGTCCACCATTTTCCGGAGATGACTTTGTAACTCCTGCGCTATTTGAACTTTCAGATCTTCCTTATTACAGCGATCGCAACAGTCAAAGTTTTTGCCGGAAATACGCGAAGTATCTTTTGCTCCCTACACGATACAAATATTAAATTACTGTTTCAAATAAATACCGTTAACAATCAGTAATTAAATAAATAGACAAATATTGCACCACTTGTATCACTAAACTCTCTCCGTTATTATAATTGAGGGTAATATTGAATCATCAAATATGTTGAAGAGACTCTAAGGTAAATTCGTCCGAGCAGACAAAGGTGGTCTCCCCCATCAAAGACTACCACAGAAGGAAAGCAAGCGCGCATTATCCTAAAGAACAGAGATACGAGCGTCGAAATTGTGGGTGCAGACAGTTTCCAAGGCACTTTAAAACGAGAATTTACGAAGCCCATCCGAGACGTAAACAATGGCTCTGAGACGCGACGATAAATCTGCGGGGGAGCTCCATTCTAGGTTATCTGGCTCTAGGAAGACACTCGACCAACCCCGTTTCTAAGATTTACCATCCGAATGGTCGGAAGATATTTCCGTTTTGCCACTGAAAAGTGCCATGTTCCTACAGTATCGCGTAGCATTCCTCGAGGTATCCACCCCTCTGTTTACGTGTTCTAGTTCACGTTCATTTGTGTATTCAACATTTGATCCTTTAAGTGATTTATGAATTCAATTAATTATCAGAGAATATCTGTATATTAATCTGATATGATTCTTTCACTCATATTAGCCTTCATATCAAAATAAGTTTAAATTACAAACGGAACTTAATATTAAATTAACATTATTCAACAAAATGTAATAAATTTATTCCTAAAGTAAAGTTCAGAGTTTATTCCTGTCCAGCAAAAGTTTTCATATCACTAGAGTAAAATTAAGAACTACTGGATATTCGCAGAATGCAACTGTCCTATTAGACACAAATCTACGTGAACAGTAAGCTATTTCCGGTGCAGCAGAAATATCAGAATTTTGACGACGAGCGCCATATCCGAAACGTTGGTAAAAATGGTTCCTAACCAAACTCTCTGAAACTGGTACAGATTTTCCCGGTCATGCCAGCTTAAAAAAAGACAACGAAGAAGAACGAGCTCGTTCCGCGATAAACATTGCACCCGGAACCATCGTCGGGAGGTCTGAATCGGTGAAGGCAGCTGGTCGAGCCGGGAATCGGCCATGTTTGGAAGCGGGAGAAAGAAGGAGATAGAACTCGATCGAAGGAAAGGTAGTAGGGCTCTTTCCCAGGATCCAAGCATCACGATTCAACGAGACTCGATGCTCTTCCCTATGGAAGGGATGACGGGGCTAGAACGTCGAAACGTTTTGGGATAGGGTGGTTCTCGAACCACCCCCTCCGGCTACCCCGGAATAATCCGGGGTATAAATTGGATTGTCGGTGAAACGTGGAAACTGAACGTGGCAGAAGGGGATCGAGTGGTGCTTGCAAATAGAGAAGAGAAAGGAAACACGGTGAAACGGGACTCACACGAACGCGCTCGACACCTTTGCACACACGCTTCGTGCTTCACCGACGTATATACGTGGATACGTGCCAAAAGGGAACCCCATCATTCGTGATTTTCGCCGCTGGCTCGTCGCGACGATTGCCAGGAAACCAACGTCGAATTATGCTCGTCGATGCGCTCGCGTGCCTGCCTGCTTCATTACGAGCGTTATCGCGCTGCCTTTTGCTATCGGACTAATTTCACGTTCCGCGTCAGCGTTTTCGGCTACGTGTTCCGTCGATGTTCCCCATTTTCGAATACACTCGCATTAATATTTGGACGCTACGGTACTTCCATGTATTTGCTGTTGCGTACTGAAAGGGATGATACACTAGTTGTTTTACAAAAACATCACCGTTTCACGTTACACGAATATTTAAACTTGAAACATCATAAAACATTATAAATTTAAAAATGGTAAAAACATCGACGATTCCAAATTTCACCGCGCGTGTTCAATCAAACCGAAAGTGTTCCAGAATCACTATTATTAAGAAACGCTACACAAATTTTCAAAAGATTCCACAAATTATACCGGAACAAAGATCGGTGTAAGAATGAGGGTCATTCCCAAAATGGAAACGAGCGGAAACAAAATGAAAGGAACAGAGACCTCATAGAGAAAATGGAGGGGATTAATCTTGGAGCATGATCTATTTGGGCGAGATCCGACATGCAATTTAGAAGATTCCGAGCCAAGTTGTGACCGCTACATCTCGTTAGTGCAAAGTAAACGTGTGATACGTGACGATCACACGAGCAAAACGCTCCGATAAATTGTTCGGGGGAGTTGTTTACAAGGTAACGTTATGCTTCTTTGCGTGGATATTAGGAATGCCGGAGGTTAATGCGACTCGCCTAGGGATCGCAAATGTTTGCTCGCTTTCCACCCTTGCCTAAGGGCACAAAGACAAAACAGTATTAACAATCTGAACGTGTTCTGCTATATTTAACGTTTTGTTATTTCTCCGGAGAATACGGGTCTTATTTTCATTAGGAACAATACCTGTCTTTTCCTTCTTATTACTTTTATCCTTCACTTTCTTCGTGATTGTGCTGAATTATGACACTGCCTACTTGCCGATTAATTTCGTTTATCAGTCTTATTGTACCTCACGAAGGTTTCAGCCCAGAAAGTAATGGAGGTGGAATCTTGTCTCTGATAAAAATACTCTTAAATTAAAAGCTACACATGCTACAAGACCTACGAATATTTTCGTACAAAGAGAAAATTATTCTCAAACATCTCTATCCTCGAAATTTGTGTATCGGTATCATCTGAAATTCTACCCAAGTTAAGTGCCTGCTCAGTAGGCAAGACACTATTTCTTGTAAGTTTACCATCTAATGATCGAATTGTGAGATTACGGAAGACATGTGAGCAATAGTATAGCTTATTTATCGAAGAAAATTGTCCACTCGAACGATTGGGCTAATCCTTAGTCAACGCTACTATACGGTAATCTTCTCGAGTATCGTCCATCACTGCTTTCGCTTCCTGTTTCGAAAGTTCGTTCCAATGATTGGCTTTCGTAGCATCTAATTTCCTCACAACGTTCCGTCGTAGGGGGATCCAACGCACCGCCTAGAACTTCAAACATCTGGTATCGCGCAACATCCGAAAATAGACCCGTGAATTCGAGTCTAGCCGCGAAAGTAACTTCACGATAACAACCGTAGATCCAATAGTACTTCTCCGTGCAAACTTTGATTACACTCGAGGAAGTCATCATTTGGGTAGATAAATTCTCGATCGATCGAATTAACCCGGTTGGAGTGCTGTGAATGGATATACGAGATCAACATGGTTGCCGTGTTTCGTAGACGTCCATATCCATTCAGAATTATACGTCCATTGCTTCGTGATAGATATACGCGTGCAGCAATCATCGTTCCAGCGAATGGTCAATGTTACTTGAAGATCAATCGAAACGTATAAAGAACAATTCATATCTGAAGGATAAACATTCTTAGCATATTTTTCAGTAAAACCAAGATCCTATCGTAAGGAGGGTGTGGGATCCAGGCAGTGCGAGAAACGGTGTAAGTCTAGAATTTAGGAGTCTAGACTAGACTTGATTAAATTAATGTAGACTAGGTTAGATCAAATTGGACTAGTCTAGACTCGATTACAGACTGAACTCGACTATGGACTAGACGAGATTAGACTAATTTGGACAAGATTAGACCAGACAAGGCAAAGAAGTACAATACATATCACGGAGGAGCATAATCATCAATCTTCCGAAGCAAAGAAGCGAGATTCGTTTTCATACATAAGCAAAGAAGAAAAGTCCAGAGATGAAGACGAAATACGAAACAGCCATCTGCATCATCCCGCGCTTCCTATGCAGCTCACAAACAGTATGCAAGCAGTGCAAGGATGAAGCAACATTCGGGATACAGAAGGTTGTTGGATTCAGCTCGTGGATGGTGACAGCAGTAGAGCAGAAGTGCCACACCTTCGGCAAGGGTTTGCAACTCCATACAGACAAGGTTCCTCTTGGCCCTCGATATACTCATTGTTTATTCACGAGCAAACGCGTGTTGCTCCCTCTATTCGATTTCCTTGGCTCCCTTAGTTTCGTCCTGTTCGCTCTGTCTAAGAGTTGTTCCGTTGCTCCCTCTCTCTCTTTTCGCCAATAGCAACCAAACTACGCGAAAGAACATCCCCGCTCCTCCCCCTCGAGTTTTATAAAATATAAGCAATTTCGTATTTTCCGCTCGACTCCTCTGCTCCTTGAGCGTGGACCGCGTTTTTACGATGAGCCACCTCGGATTTTGTCAAGTCCCCTACCCGGGTCACTTCTTCGGCAACGATCGACTGGTCCTCCGTCGCACCAACACCGCTATGGCGTAATACCGTTGGCAACGGTGGTGGCTCGAACAAGTAGCCTCTTTATGCGCCGGAGTTTATTAGCCAGGAACATGGGCCAACCAAATGGAGCGAAGATCCTCGTTGCGGCACGTTAGTTATTATCCCCGACGCCGTTTAATTATTCGAATCGTCGTTGCGACGCCAGTATCGTAAAAATGTCCACGGTGCACGCTACCGCACTGCATTTGCCGTTTCTCATAATTTTCATTGCGCTCCTCGCTGGACGCGGCGCGAGGATCCTCCGGCTCGATCCTTCGTTAAACGATGCCCATTTTCAACGGGACAACAGCTTAAGGGAGGTCAAAATAATTGGGTTGAACGGAAAGTTTCTGCTGGAATTTAACGATAATTCCGATGTAACGATCCCCCGTAATTTGGTACAGTTTCATGTTGTACATGCAAATCGTTTTGTCCGTAAATGTTACCGACCGGAGCTCGTGTAACCTTTCTGTTAGATATAAACTTATTTGCTATGCGCTCACCACAAGATGAGCTCCAGAAATTTACAGAGGCTAACCTTCTTTATTCGTACTCGGGTTATACGACTACAGTCTACCGCGGTCATTTAATAACAGATAATTACAGCTGTAATTTAACAAAATTTTAATGTACCATCTTACATGTTCGGCTGAATTCTCTTGCGAAGATTACTCGAATTTCTCATTTGTCGCAAAACAGAAAACGCTTTAGAAGACATAAAAGACTACATAAAAAGATGGAGGAAGACTAGAATCCGTGGCATCCAAGAGGTCAATTAATGAAACTCGTTCGAGATTGTTAACGAATGCCACCGAGCGCTTATCTGCAAAACAGACTTTGTTAACTAATGAAGGACAATCGAACGTCGTGCCGCGAAATTGCTTAAGTGAGGAAAATTTACGAGCCACGCGAGTCACGGCGCGCGCGTGCAACCGGTGCAGATAAACGCAAGGGAAGCCGCCGCCCTTAATGCTGCATTCGTAGTCCCCCCTCGGTGTATCTCGTTGTCTCCTCTTCCCGACTGGAACAGACACGACCGCGGGTGCGGCTGATTCTCGTTCAAAACCGTCAACGGCCCCGTTCATTCTAATTTCCAACCAACGCTCCTGATTGGAGTCCGTCACGAGTTACCACGGTGCACCTGCACCCACGCCCATAATACATTAGAAGACATCCCAAAAGTGATTCTGTCTCAACATGTTACGAAATAATTACCCTTCGACCACTAAGACATTTACCTTTCTATTATTCAAATATTTAGATTTTCCTTTGAATATCATTGTATGTATATTCATTGTTGAAATATTTAGCTAATATTACTAGAATAATAAAATCTTAATTATTAATGAATTCACATATCCCTGTTGGAAAATATTACATCGACTATATATGTGAACAAATAACTTCAGAATACAAATTTTTTCTAAAAAATCCATTCCTATTCAACATACAATTAGAATTTTCAAGTCAGCTTCGTTTCATTTTTTTCAGGTGCGCACCAGAAATCCAGCTGCCTCACCCCGCGGCACGTCGGTCAGAAATAATATAAGGTCTCAGAATTTTGCGGAGCAGACGTTAAAACTAAAGGCTTGTACCGGGCGAAAATCAAGAGGACCGACGTTTCTTCGTCCCTTCCGGCGAGCTTAATTTTCTCGCAGCGTCGACGAGTACCATACTGGCTTGTTTCCAGAGAGCGATCGTTCGGTCGCACCTGCACCTGCGGCAAAAAATCGTCGACGAACGATTCCCAGCGCCGGGGAGAAGGGTGGAGGGCCCTCGGAAGACGTAGGTGGAGTCGAGTAGATTATCTCGCTAGACAGCGAAATGGCAAAGTTCTCGGTCGAAGGTGTGCGTCGACTGGCAAAAACGAAGACGGACGATTTTCATCGTCGGAAGAGGAAACGAGACGATGCGAATGGGTGAAATGGGAGGAAGAGAAAGCTTTTTAGGCTTTTCCTCGGAACACTGCAGACGCAGCTGTGTGGAAACTGCAATGACACGCCCCTCGCCCCAATCCCCTCTCCACGTACCCTCATCTTCCTCGTCTTTCACCCTCGAGCTGGTCAGGGGTAGGTTCTCCACCGAGCCAACAGGGTCGATTCGAACCCTCACCAGGAGTCCCGTTCGGTAGTGGGGGACCGAATACACACGGAAACGCGTTTGTTCGTGTGCGACCTCCTGCCGACGCTCTTTTCGACGTCGATGTTCCTCTACAACGTGTGCAGTCGCTCCTCCGGGTCACACTGGGCCGCTTTCGAACGCCTCCTGACTGTACAGGGTGTCCGCGAAGAAGTACGGTTTATTATGTATATGTTATGGTAGATGTACAATTAGAAATTCTATTCCACTCTTTTAATATTATTGAGAGAGAAAATGATCAACGTGTAATACAATCATTTGAGTGCCGCTAGTTGAGAACCGTTGCTGTAGAGCATAGAGACATAAAAGGTCACAAAATAGAGTCCTATCATTACCATCATTGACCCAGAGGGTACGGTTGCTGCTAAATCGTAGTTGAACACGTGTTTTAGCTGTTGCCTTTTAACATTTAAAGGGTACCTATTTACATATGCTCTAACTTAATAACAACTTGTTTCTCGAAAATGGGGCTACTTTGTCACATACTTATACCTCAATAATCTGCCACTGTAGGATTAAAATAAAGACTAACACATTACAATATGTACATTTAGGCACATATAGTACGTACATTATTTCTAAATACCTGACGCAAATATATTTAACCAAATAGCTAAAGCGATTTCTAATGCTCAATACGAGTGGCAGACTTTTACATAAATTAAAGTGTCATACAACCGATTTAACTACCTTCAGTTTACGACCTTCGCACCTGGTTTCATAAACACTGCAAAAATCCATTTTCTAATTACCCGCGATTATATTAAAAGTAAAAACGTGACCTTGAATTAAACAATCTGGATTACATTTCTAATCAATTGTTACAACTGTAAGAGCGTTAAACACGAAATTCCATAAACCACGAGTATCTGACGACACCCTGTATAACCCAACGGCAACGCGTTCCGGGTTTGTTCGTATGGTAGAAGCTACATCTCCGTGGTGACGGTGGATGCTGGGCCATGGCGGTGGTTGGCTTGAACCCAGTGGTGGTGCTCTTTGCCCCTCTGTCCCGGGTTGCCCGGCAGCATCACGCACAGATCGATACGTGGCTAGGTACACCGATTCCAGGACTTTACCCGGCTGTGCACGCTCGAGGATTTTCGAGCAGAGCGATTCGTGCAATCGCGTCTCTTCCCTCGATCGAGAGAACCGATCGATACGGTTGGCGTTGGAGGAAGGCGATCATTTGAGAAGACCAGCTGCCGCGAGACCAAATTACATCGGCGAATTTCGCGCGGAAATGCTCGCCGACTATCGCTGGAAACCTTCCTACTTCCTTCTGGATATTCCTACCTTTTTCTTCTTCTACTGGCCTCGTCGATGTTTATTGGACCATTGAGCTGCAGTGAATTTGAAACGGTATCGGGCTCGATAAAGAATATTTTATATCGTCCTCTTTGTTGGGTTATTTAATTCTGATGCTGCGAGATGTGGCGGCTGATAGCGATTATAGAATCGATTACTTAACGAGGAGGTTATTTTGTACTGTTGCGGAAAAGAGGAAGTACCGCAAAATAAAATTACAGAATTAATAATAATACATAACACTCTAATGTTGACAGAGCTTGGTACTTTACTATCTTAAGACATTTATTGCAATTTGTAATTTATATAATTTGTCTATTTGTAATTTATTCAATTAGCATATTTCTAGTTTATTTAATTATATTATTTGTAGTCCATTTAAAGACAGTGAGATTCAATCACATCAAATTTTTATGTGCTTGATTAGTTGATCGACTTGATATGAGTTTAATTAACTTCAAGAATTCACTGTTATCGCAGTTACATCCACGGCAATATAACGAAAGTCTACTCTCTAACGAGAAACGACTGCAATATTTTATTCTGCATAGCGTGAATAAACTGCAGTATTCTATGTAATGAGAGTCAACAGCAGTATTCTATTTGCGAGTATCAGCTGCAGTATCTTTCAATGCACATAATAATTAGTAGTTATGAATTAACAGCACCATCTCGCTGTTCTTTTTTTTCGTAGATTGATTCTCGAACAGAATTTGCTCGATACCGATGTAATTCATATTTTACGACTGTATCGCTAATTGCATCGATGCAATTACGATAACGAATCCATTCGACATTCTTCGGACCGATTTACGACGTTCTCGGCAGGAATAAATTAATCAACCGCAGCTCAGCCAACGCCATCACGCTCCACTTTCGTATTTAATATCTACAATCCGTACGCAGAGAAATGAAAATGTAATTAAATTAAATCGAGTGTCGCCAATCGTCAAATCGCATCAAGTACTTCACGATTCAAACGAGCAATCCAACATACGAGAATTCGACGTTCTAACCGGTGGTCAACAGAAATAAATAACGCAGCTTTTTTCCATTTTCGAATCACAGGGAACACAGATTATCCGTCCATCGAAAAATAACCAAGCCTGCTCGCTAAACAAGATCAGCTTGCACAGATCTCGCTGTTTACGACTCCGCTCGCGAGATCAGCCATCGAATCCAACAGCTCCTCCCATGCTCTGGGTCTCCAACGCCCTTCATTGTATTCTACTGTAGCTGAAGAGGGAGGTGCAAAAACTTGCTGGTTTCTATAGCAGGTATTTTTGAGGAATCAATATCGGGCTACATTTGCTGGTGACATAGCACGTGACACAATGGCTGTCTAACGTGGCGGTACCGCGTGTCAAGGTAATCGACCGTCAAGGTCATTGCGTTTAGGCTAACGCGTATCAAGGTCATTACCCGTTAAGGTTACCATACGTCAAGGTTCATCAAAGTAATTGTGCGTTAAGGTAATCACAGCGCTCAAGGTAACTATGCATCCACGTAATTAAACGCTAAGGTCATTGCACGTGTAGACAATCACGCGTTAAACTTGCTACACGTCAAGGTAATCACGTGAAGTCACTGCACGTCAGTGTAATCACGCGTCAACAGCTGATGTTGAAAGCACGTTTACTTATAGATTGAAAACAAAGCGGAAAAATAAGTAAGAACTTGTAGTCACTGTGAATATCAACGAAACATAATAAGAACGTTGAACAAATTTTAGAGTATCCATGGAGCTATGTAAGTAGCCTCGAATGTGAATCATATATTCGTACGTTTAAAAACAGTCATTAACATAAGATGGAATTCATTACATAACTTATGAAAAAACATCCTTTTAACGTCAGCAATATAGTAGCGTTAGCAAATTATGGTACAAGAGATTACTGTTAAAAAATGGTATAAACACAGCAGTAAAATCGTTTAAATAAACAAAATTATAGGTTCTGTATGATAACACAATATATGCGACCATTTCTTTTCCTTGATATTATTTGGACTAGGGTGTGACCCTAATATGACTCTGTGTTTCAATTAGTCCATATTTGAACCACGTCCTCAATAGAAGTAATAGATACTAGTGCTATGTAGCCTGAGTGGAAATCACTTAGTTAGCATTATAAATAGCTGCGATATAACTAGAATCTACGGTCTATTAATTTAAAAGATAGTAAATGCAGTGAATTGAAATGATACGAGGCAGTAAATTGGAAAGTGTAACTATGTTGCTTAATAATGATAGCGTATAGTACTACATGCGTACATTCGCAACATTTACCTTTCAAATACATCAATTTCTATGCTCTTCATAGACGATTACCTATTTCAATAACTGCGTAGCGATATATCGCTAATGCGGGTAATCTTCTGGTCAATTAACAACGTATTAATCAATTTTCAGACCAATTAAATAGGCGATCGCCTTAAATTTGAATCGTTTCCACAAAAAAATTACGTAGTCAGCAGGCACTGATTGGACCCGAGAAATTTATACGCATCATCTTCGTTACTCCTATTATTGTAACTATATTTGTGGACGAAAACTGACACGTTTATTTCGTTCGGGGTCCATTAGCGATCGGAAGATGCACGCTCGTTAAAAGTGGCAATGATTCGAGAGCTGGATCGAACCATGACCGTTATCTGGCCACAGATTAAACGAAGAAGATTACACTATTTCTCTCTTTCCTTCTTTTCTCTCTGTCCACTTTTCCTTCTTTCTCTCGGATGGTGGATCAGTTCGATTACACGGTTAATGCTTCCCTTTTATCCGTAGCTGCTTTCGAAACGGACCGTACATTTATCGGGATAGCCTGCAATTTGCCGCGAGTAAAAATCCTTCTTTATTTACTCGCTTTATTTACTCTCGCGATGGAGGAGCCCACTTTCTGCCTCGTTAACGCGACACGTTTGAAATGTTACCGCTTTATGAACTCTGTTATAGTAATACATTAAATAAAATTGACAGACGATCGACTGCTGGCTGAGCACACGTTTTGTTTTCCCCTTGGCTCTGCGGAAATGAGATTTGATTCATGATTGAGGTCAATTTATTTTATGGATGCTGCATTTATTGCACAACAACAAGAAATTTATTACTAATGGAGGAAAAATGAAGGTTTCGATTGAAATATATCAAGTTTATGCCTTGTTATGTCTGATGTATTTATTGGTTTGAAATGATACTCGGGAGTAGGCATCTGGAAGCTTGTACGCAAAATAAGCGGATTATATTTATAGTTATGCATGATACAGCGACGTGGTAGATCACTGCATGTTATATGACCACACGTTAGATAACTATGCGTTGAATAAGTAGACGTTCGATAAGTGCACGTGAAGTTACTACGCGACTTCATACTTCGATATGTCACGTTCCAAATACACAGTGACCGTCCCAACAACAACCAAGTAAAAGTAAAAATGTTACTCCCGGCTGTAACAATCTGGCCACCTCGGGTAATCTCCAAGGAACCGAATCCGCAAACAAATTGAATTAAACATACAGACAAAACGAACCGCAAAGCAGTAAACGAACGTGGAGGCATTCGAGTGTTACCCTGAAGAAAGTATTCGTTTGATCCTCTGTTCGCAGGGCAGATGCGTTAGCCACCCCGACACACAATTTCCGATCGTCGCGACAGAAACGAGGAGCAGCCGTGCACGTGGGCGGTATCATTGGTCCGCGAGCGAATAAATGAATTAGTAAATAACGAATTTTATCCCGCGGCATTGGCCAAGAATCCGATAAGCTGGCAACCTGGCATGGTCATGTCGAAGTGGTAGGGGCGATCTGGCGTATAAAAAGCACGCGTTATGCCTACCTGTCCGTCCAATGGGGTGGCTTCGGTCTCGCCGGGAAAAGGGGGGGACACAACCAGAAGAAGCGGCAACGAAAGGGAAAAAACGAAGAGGTCGAAGAAGTAGTAGAAGAAGAGAAACACCGAATCGACGCGGTTTCTTGCGGAGAACGGGTTCGAGAGCGTTGGCGAAACGCGGTGTCCGCTGGGAAAAAGAAAACGAGAGGTTGGACGCGAGCTGAAGAGGATCCGACGGGAGAAGGGATGAAAAGTGCGAGAGGACGCAACCGTGTCTGATAACTTTAGAACCCTCCTGGGTCTTTATTGATACTTGGACGTTTCCACTTGTCCCATATATACGTAGCCGTGCGCCCCGCGGATACGCTCCGAGCGCGCGCCTAGGAACCTCCAGGATTACGTGAACCAACGCGCGTCCTGATCCTTTTCCTTTATTTCTTCTTTATTATCTTCTAGTCCTCGCGTCTATCGCTTCTTATTTCACCTTCCTCGATCCTGTACTTACTTACGTACAACCTCGACCGTTCGCTTTTGTTATCTGCTTTCTTGTATCGTGCCCGGTTTGCTTTAGTGCAATCGCGACCAACATTTTTCTCATAGCTGAACATGCTCGGACCTTTTATAGGTTTCTACAGGCTCTTTCATAACATGTAGAACACTATAACAGTGGGCAGGCGATACGAACACGATGTAAAATGTTTATACAACCGGATATATGAAATAACTTTGGTTTAGAGCTTTTACGATTTGCGCAAAAATGATGACGGAAGTCGGACGATACGCGTTCATATTACTACATGCACTGACATTGTCACGCATTATTTTCTATGCGTTATATCGCCATTCATTATATTCCGGTAAATTGCACCGTCATTCGTTCTACTATGACGAGTTGCATCGACAGCCTTTGTACGCGATAAATCCCCACATCCACAAGCGAATGCGAGCTACTGTACGAAATAGCGTGAGTAAGAGAGCCCACAATTCACGCAGTCTATTTATAAGAAGATTCGTCGCTAAAACGCGTAATAATCGTAAACCGAACTTTTCGTCGGTCCTTCGTTCCAGACAGGAAATTGGTTCGGGTTTTCACGAGCTGTGTCAGGTATGTTGAACCCTGATCAACAATCTTAATCTTCCGAACACAGAATTTCTAAAAAACCTGTATGTAAAATTCTGCCACATATTTGCATCCAATCTATAGAGTTCAACGTGAATTCACATAATACAGTATCATGGCTACATATGTACAATAACGCATCATCTGAACGTTACGTGAGAGTACACTGTACTTCCGTTTAGAAAGATTGCAATTAAAAACTGTTGATTACTGTTTATAAAATCTGGCGAATTTAACGTAATATTCTATTTCAATTTGTTTAATTGCTGTTCAGTTCTCTTAAATGTGCGAGATCGTTACAGTCAACAATTCATTAGCCATCAATGCTTCCCGTTTCCTTTTCATCCTCAGCGCTCGTTTAATTACTTTGATTGTAACAATAATGAAGCACCGCGTTGCTACAATCATTGCACTTAGTTATACCGCTCATTCTTATTCAATTTTGTTGAGCAACATGAACCTCGTGCTTCCATCGTATTATACAATGCGATTAACATTATATGCAGTTCTGGTGCGTTCCCACATATTCGTGGGGCAATTAATTCGATCATCTTTATTAAATCGTGCTGCAGTTTCACTTATGTATGTAGTCATGAATCTTATCGTCTCCAGAAAGTCCAATCCCCATGGATACTCGTTATGATTGGAGCCTCTCTACTAACACATTCGGTGAATGTGCACTGTACAAACACGTACAACCAATAGCAATGTAAATATTCCTAGTTAGAAATATAGCATAGTAATTTCATAACGTCTGACGTCATTCGATGAATAAACTTAAGAAAGCAAACGTATTTTAAATTACAATGTTTATGAAACCACTTCAGAGGTAAAAAGTGTGCAGAAGTGCAAAGTAACAATTATGTGCAGTGAAGTTTGATAACCAAGAGCCTTTATCGTATGAACTTCACTGTGCATGCTTATCACTCTCCATTATCTACCACGAATTATGTTCAGTGTTCAAAATCACTGCCAAGGACGAAGCTTTTGTAATGACCTTGACAGTGGATCAAAGACTGAAATAATTCAAGGTTATTATAAATGCCATCTTCCAGCACTAGAAAATAATTTATTACTTAAATCTCTTTAATTTAAACCAAATCTAAACATGATGCATAATAAATTGAGTATCGACGTAGAGACTGTTTTTCCTACGTCCTTTTCCCTAGCAAGGAGTATGACTCGACCCGTCTACGAACACCCTGGGGACCGATGTTTCGCGTATCCATAAAACCACCAAAGTTATGCCTACATTTTTCTTGTCTTACGGACCAGACGCAGTGATACGTTATCCATTTGGTTGACACGACTTTGCCTTACCGATCGCAAGAAACTTGTTGGCCTCGGATGATTTTTTAATTCTGATCCTTCTTAATTTGCAACTTATTCAGTACAAAAACATTCGCGTTAATAAACAGAATTCACGTTAGCATCTTTGTTACCATTTAAAAATTATATACCAATGAGCAATCGAAGAAATATGTCCACAGGTGCATCTACTCGAACATCTAAACGTCAAAAGAAGAGCAGTGTACTTTTTTTATCTTTCGTCCAGTTTTCAAGCAATAATCATTTTGTTAGATAATACATGAAACAAACAATTGACAAAAATAGTATGTCTGTTATCTACTTCCTATTTCCCTCACGAATAAAGAGATAGACGAAGCATCAAATAGTTGAATGTTGCAACACGTTCTCTGAAAATCGAGCAATTAACTAGCAGGTAGATACGCCTCGTTGGGCGAGCAATCACGAATGCAGCTGGCATCCTGCTAATAAAATGGCCGATACCAGACACGTGCGAGCGATTCGCGAATTGGATCGACTCAATTCGATTACTGAATACCAATCAATAATTTTTGTTCTCTATTTTTTTTTGATCGACTGACTGGTTTTCTGATCAAAAAATCAATTATTTCTCTCACATTTCGATCTGATCATACCCCATACCGATAAAATATTACAGACGGTATCTGCAAACAAGTGCAATATACATTCACTTGCGACACTCACGTTCATTCTTTATGATTCAAAATTTTAATATTCGCATGCTTGGAATTATGAGATCTGCACATGTGTTTGATGTAGTACTAGTTGGAAATATTATACTATTCGACGTAAGTATAGTACAGACATAGGGATTACGATCAAGTCACTTTAGTAAAACAAGTGTAGAGCTGGAGTATAATGGAGTGAAAAGTAAGGTTCATTTAGATACGAGAAACTGTAAATCTCCTTTCGTTTTTGGAGAATGTACAGAAAATTGAAGGAAAATGTAGGGAGAATTCTGCAAGAAATTCTAAATTTTCCACATTCTGAAATTAACAAACTTCTCAAATTAATTCCATAAACTCCGAACTTCCTAAACTAAATTTCCACTTTCTCAACCTCCAGAGACCCAAAATTAAAAACTTGAAATATCCCCAATCAAAATTAGGAATTCTTCGTATAAAATAGTTTCAATACCACACCTGGGAAGGCAAGTATTTAAAACATTCTTAAAGTGTTACAGGTATTATAAACACTGTGCCCCATAGCGTGTAACGATTATCACCCTCGAGCAGAAAGACCACCCTCTTCGCGAGTGTAGGTACGAAGAACGACACGAAGAAAACGTGTCCCGAGAATTTCACCGACAAGTTACAGGCTGAAATCCGAGGTTTCGCGTTAAATATTCGACGATCGAGCGGACAATTCGAAATGTCGAGGCATTTGCGAGCGACTAAGGGGCGCTCACCCTCCCTCTCGTGCCATCTCGATCGTTTCAATTCCAATTTCGAGGCATCGACTCGGTAATTTTATAACGTCGTAAACGAGGCTCGCTCGTATTGAGTTACGTGTCAACTACCCTCCTCTGTTTCTCCCGTCTCCTCGTCACTTCCCTCCTACCTACCTCTTTCCGTCTGGACATTCGAATCCCTGAATCCTCAGATTCTTCGGTTTTAAGGGTCAAATCGATCTCAGTACACCCTTTACGTGACCATTTTATTTCTGCACTGATTCGAAACACCTTTTTAATAATTTATATTCGATACAGCTTGATAAAATATAGCTTATCCATGAATATATAAATTCATTCATTAATTTTAACATGTTGTAGAAGGTCCAGATTTTTTATAGATATATCTAACGGAATAAAGTGATCTGCTGTTATGAATCTGCCTAGCAAAATTTTTATTTATATGCTTTCGAAACTCTTCATTTATTTTTGTTTTAAGAATAAATAATTTATGCAATACTACTCTATGATATAATTAACGTAGCTCGAAATGTAGTTAACGTATTTTAGCATGATGTAAAAGAACACTACAAATCTAGTTAAATGAATGTTGCCCTCTCTCTTCGAACATATACCGCTTCGACGATTGCAGGACACCCAGTGTATACTTTAGATCCGCATAAGAGCGAAGAAACGCGGTATGGCTGAAGGAAGGATATATCGCCATCACTTCCTCGTTGCTCTGCTTCATCGGCTGCGTTTCTCGGTTTTTATGCACAATCGTCACGTGGCGATCGCGCCAACCAACGTGAACACTCATAAAACCTCTCCTCGAATATACACATGTTTTATTTACTTCGTCTACTCGTGAACTGCACAACGAGTAAACAGCATAACCCTTCGATTTTTATTCCTTTTGCAAAAATTAACTGTACGACCTAGCTAACTCCATTTAATTCACAGCAATTTACTTATGCATACGCTCGTTTCTTTTTATGGAGACGTTCCTGCTGATTGGCAGTTTAGGAAAGTGATGGCCAGATCGAATGCCCGCCAAAGATCTCGCGGGCCTCGCCCTGGTGTCGCTTATGGCGATCTGCTGTGGAATAGAGAGAACAATACCAAAAGTTTCGAAATTTTTTAAATCCCTGTTGGGAAAAATGGTGACAGCTACTTCTGTTTTTGAAACTGATACGAAAGTATTTAGCTTAATTATTTTCTGAAATACATTGCAATTTACAATTCCATCTTTTATTTTATACTTGTTTAATTCTTCTGAAAGTTTTAATTCATCAACAATGTTGTAAGGAACAAAAGCGGTATGACAACAAGAAACCAGAACAATTGTGTGTCACAACTGGATAGAAAACGCGAGCAAAATTATTCTGCATACACTCTCCTCGTAAAGGGGTAAATAAGGGAGCGTTCCCGTCCATTCTGACTCGCAAGACGAACTTTATATCGCGATTCGCGTTTTACATACAATCCTCGTGGACCAGTAAAGGTCCCCTAAATTACCCATTCCATCCAAGGGACGTCCCACGCCTTTGAACGAAACGCGCAAGGATTACTCGACGGATTCTCGGGAGGTCGGTATCTTCTCGCTAATTTACATGTTTACTCGTATTTACTCGAAATTTTGCCGATAAATTTATAACAATGTAACCCAAACCGGCAAAAATATTAGACACTTTATTCTTCCGTATTTTAATCCTCTTTATGCCAACCGGCGTCAAGATTCCCTTTCTGGTAGCGATTTCAAATCGATTGCCACCATTTCATAAACAACTGCTACATTACACATTTTCATCTCCGCTTTATGTCGAAACATTGTAAAATCATTCGAAGTTTCCTTTTTCGAGACTTGTTCTAAATAAATATATCTGTGCTAATGTGCACATTAATATTTTATGATATCTTCCTTTTTATATTTCAATTTTTACTTCAAATTACATATAAATTACACGTCGGTAGGTCTGATGTTAAGGAATTAAGGCCAATGCACACACGAGATCGTTGGTCATATTCGAAAGCGAAGTAACCACATGTGTACCCTTTAAGAGGTCTCATCATTTAACATATGATCGATATCATACCTATCGCTAGCAAGAGAATACGAATTCGACTCGACGCATGCTCTGTTACAAAAGATACACAACTACATGTACTGTTGCGTACACTTAATATTCAGAAAATGAAAGAACTTCAAAAAGATAGAGATGTGGGCCAAAATCGATGCATCGAGATGCTGGCACAACAGCAGTATGAGCACCAAATTTGCACGGAGTAGCGAACCTAACCTTTCCGAACGTGGGAAAGAGAGGGCGCAGCGAACGCCGGGAACCCGAGAAATTATAATAAGAAATCGATTGACGGTCAGTTTGCTTTCTTTTCGAGGATGGCTCGTCCACCTACAGCGCGACACACGAGTCGAAATCGAGGAAAAGGAAGGTTCGGCCATCAGAAATTCCAGACACGTCCTCCTCTTCGTTCGCTAGTCCTCTCTCCTCCGGTTTCTCGTCCTTTTGCCAACGAACGGGAACAGAGTCGGATAACCGAGCGTAATAAACACGCCGACATAATTATCTGGACCCGAACACCGGATAAGGCCGGTGTCCCTTGTGTTTTGTGGTTCAATGGTCTTCGGGGTACGTTTTTCTCCTTTATGTCGGGAATGAAAGATTTCGTCGGTGGTTTGCTATCAGCGTAACTGGGACTCCTGCAAGTTCGCCAGATTTAATAGAAGTGTTGCTATTTTGGATTTATTTGGCTTTTGTTACGAGGTTCGTAGGATTTTCAGGTAGCAAAAGTGCTTCGTTTACGCAGGTAAGTATAAGACGAAGAGTTCGATAATTATTCGATGCTTTCGAATAGACTGCATCACTATGTTGAATGTAAACGGGTCCCACTTATGCAGTACCTACATGTCAGACAGCAGGATAGACCTGTCCCACTCAAAATATCAACTGGTCGATGCTAAAAATATCAACTCTCGAGTGTCCAAATCGAACTAAATCGTAATTCGAAAGTCACAGATAATCATACAAATCCTACTGACAGAGACAAAAAATATTAGCCACGACTGTTTTAATTATGCAACATTAAAAAAATAGGCATCATCAAATCTATAACAAATTGTAGAATACAAAAAAAATTTTCCAACTTCTTTAGTCATACGACGAATCGATATTGAACGTTTTATAGCTAATAATCAAGGCATAAAAAACCAGTGCCTTCAGGCACTGAAGAAAACAGCAAAAGAAAAGGAATTTACATATCAGGACGTAGGCTTGATACCCTCATCCGTTGCACAAATTGAAAAATGACTGGCGTTCGTCACGCTCGGACCATAACCTACACCATAAGATTGACCCGACACGATCAAATGAAAATTTAATGAATTTTTTTCCGAGTCGCACGTAAAACCGTTGGCTGAAAACAGCGGGAAGATGCTTATTAACCGCATGACGTACGACACTACTGTTTTTTCTCTCCCTTTTGATGTCAACTTGCTGCGATTAAAGTCAACTACACGTACGTTGTAAATCAAGCTTAATGGGTCTTAATGTGAAACACTGGTTGCGGTATCTTGGCCGATTCTATTCGTTCACGACCGAGATTTATGACGAGATCGATGCGGTCAGATAAGGTCAAACGAGTTTTCGTGGCTTGGACCAGTCAGGATTTAAACAAGGACATGGAAATTGACGTATTTTTATGAATAAGTAATAGCGTGTAACAGATAACGAGAATGGTTATGAAATTTAAGATACAACATTGTTAGAATAATTTCGATGTCGAAAGTGAACATTATGGATAACGTAACACGAATGGCAGCTAGGATTATGGAAAAAAAACTAGCTTATGGATGTTAAGCAACATGACTGCTTTTTAATGTCTCTTGGACATAAATCTGGTTAAATAAAATGACAATTTATTGCTCATTCGGTTATCAGCGAACTTGTGTTTTATATCATCATCAATCAGAATTGTTCAATTATATTATGGATGACAGATAAATTTAATTTCACACTTTCTTTATTTTCATTTTCTGAATTTGAAATTAAGAATTTTTAATATTTTTTAACGTATTATTTTTTTTTGTACCAATATTAGAATGTTTAAAAAATCCAAAGTTCTAAAACGAACTTATAAAATTATCGAAAATTTCAAAGATTCAGTATCTAAATAAATCGACAGACTTCGGATGTAATGGTTTATCTCACAAGAGGAGCACTATTTTAATGCAAACGTCTACCATCGTTGAAAGTCTGTTATGCAAACGTTTTCCGTAATATCAACTTTTACCTCGGGACCGAAGAACTCTAAGCAGCGTCCCTGGATCTAATAATACACAACCTGTACAAAGAGTATTCAACATCGCACTGCACAAATCGAAATGTATTTTTAAGAAAAATAGAGAAACAACTATTCCACAATCTTCAAAAAGAACATATAACGATTTCTAAACGTGTATCTCTGTGAATGATTCAAATGTTATATTAAGAAATGAATACTAATAAAATGATTCAACACTCATTTAATATCTAATTTACTCGAACCTAAAAATATTTAAAAGAAGAGTATACGAACTAAAGTTCAAAATCCATTTATGTATTTTTATATTTCACGCCTGTTTCTTCTTAATATAAATTTATATTTTATAATAAATTACAACTTAACCTCTCTTTCGACGATAACACCGCTTTCACTACTTTCGTTACTTCAAAAATGGAATCCCAATGAATATACGTTGCAATAACTGGTTTACGTAAATCCCGAAGAGAAACAGTTAAAAAAAATTATATCGAACGAAAAAAAGACTAAAAACTTCCGTACCGATAAGAGAAAGACATAAAGCACATCCATAGAGCGAAAAATCGATGAATTTCCCATGGAAAACGTAGGGCGGCGTTCAAAGCGGTCGAGCCATCTCTCGGTGAAATATGGAAGTCAAAAGTTGCGGATCCGCCCGCTAGAGCGCAGACCCGTCCCTTTTCATAATGGCCGCTGGCGCGCGGAGCCTGATTGGCTGAGAGCGCGGCGGCCATAACCAATTTCGGCCATGAGTCACGCCGCAAAGACCATGATGGCCGACAGAGTCACCCAATCCCGTTCGAGGGGCGTGGCGCGAGAAAACTCGTTCGAAAAATGGCGTCCTTCGATCGAGGAACGAACTTTTGGGGGAAGTTTGCGCTCCCCGACGAATACGAGAGAAAAACGAAAGAACATCGTTCATACGAAAATTGGGAAACTTTCTTATTCGTTCGAATTCATAAGTTTCTTTCCCTACGGACGTCCAAGAAAATATTCCCGAAAAGTTCGCGTCCCTCGGAGCGTTCGAGGCCCTCTCGACGAGGTCCTCTCTAATGTTCCTCCGGAGGCTTCTGGTCAACGACGGATCAAACACCTCGATAAAGGCCGATGTTCCACGGCAGAAAGTGGTCGTGATCGGTTAAAAATGTCCAGGCTCGAGTAGTCGATGCGAAAAAGTAGCTCGTAAACCACGGTGACTACAGGTCGGTGAAGACGGGACAAACGGCAGAAGCAACGGCGCGGCGTGGCAGTCAGGGAGGTGTGTAAAAACTTTTATGATCGCAGTCAATAAAGTGACGTAACCTAAGCGTTGTACGAGCGGCGTGACGTCAGGGACCGGAAGTGGCGCGCGTAAATGCCACGCGCTGGGTCCCCTAGAGTGGCGGGGAGAGCCAGACGAGGGATTCCCCGGGGTGGGTGGAGGTCGCGTCGGGCAGGAAACGGGACGGGAACGTTAAGGGTGACCGTGGAACGAGGAACGAGGTAAAGAGAGCTCGTTCGGCAGACGAAGAAAAAGAGAAAGAGAGACGGAGACACCGAGAGCTGGTTGATGGTTTACGACATTCCGTTGATGGCCGTAGTGGCGTAGTTGCGGCGTCGAGCCCATAAAAATGTAACGAGCCTGTAAACGTTCCGTTTATATTGGCCTGCCTTTACACCCGTCCGGGATTGGGATAGGTCACGGCACGCTGTTCCTCTCCGCTACTGTACACCATGTGACGTCACGTAACACGAACGTGAGGTTATACAATCCGTATTAGGTAGACAACGGGCACAGAGCAGAAGAGGGAGATGGAGTTTTACAGGCGATAAACGGGAACTGTTGCGCGACCCTATGCAGACGTTATCGGGAAAGAAGTACCCTTCCTCGGAACTCGATGATGGCAATGAAACAACCGTGACCTTGAACGTTTGATGGAGTAATGAATGAAAGAAACGCTTTGATCGTGCCTCGTAAACCGGGGTAAGTGCTAACCTGGACGAGATGGCGTGTGAATATCCGTCTATCGTTATCGACGGAACCCCGAGTCCTTAAGTTCCTGCCAGCCACGAAACCTTTTATGCAATCCTTTGGATACGATTCACCTCTCGCTTTAGCGATATCGATTTTAACGAACTGTTAAATTAAACGTCGCTACAGCTACGCCGATGAGAGTTGGACACGCGAATTTACTATCTTCTTACCAGAAGAAAACGAAATTTTCAGCAGCGAATTAATGTTCATTGTCCTTTAAGGGAACTCTTCGTATACCTACAACCAGATACTTAGATCAGTGACGATTCCTACGACAACACAAAAACGATCCAAATATGGCGGCACATTCAGCTGGCTAGCAGCTGCAACGGGCAACGACGGAATCCACAAAAGTACTTGTGTTTGTAAACTTTATTCTTAGCTTGCTATTTTCTTTTGTATATCTCACGAGACTGCAATTCTCGTAACATATCTCATGTTTCATAAACATCATGCGCATAGAGATTATTTCTCGTCTATCGAAATATATTGCGTAAAATAGTTATATGTTGAATCCATAGCTTATTAGATGTGCCAACTAACGAATCATTCTATCTTTCACGAGTCAGAAATACACAATCAAATTTGAAATATATTACCGTATATCTTCCAGAAAAAAATGTCGTTTAATATTACAAAACAGGGGCAATAAAGTGAAGTCAGGCTGCGTAATGGTTTTCGTGAATCTGACCAAAATGGTGGGTTTCCCATTGCACCCAAATATCATGACACCATCTACAATTCGAACACGACAAACTTGCCTCGTATTTTTAATATGGATCGAATTTCGACTGAAATTTTACTCGTAATTTGCATAATCAGGGATCAAGAAACAGAGTATGCATAATATTTCAAGTTCTTTTATTTGACTTAACACTGCAGTCCCAGGTTAACGTAACTTTATGTTGCAGGATTGTCAGATGCAGAGAAAACAGGGACATTGACCCGTCGGACATGCATAACACGTTTAACATGAACATTTCCTTGAATAATAAATAATCAGGGAAACAGTTCTGTATGGTAATGACAAGGAATAAGGATGAATTATGATATCGTGTTCCTATTTGTGTCCTCAGTTCAGACTGATTGCAGTCGATGGAAAATCGCAAGTTTACACTCAAAGCTGTGACCCTGATTTTAAAAGTGTTGAGACGAGCTACCAGCACGAGACTCACTGTTGAAGAAGCTTATGACCTAGAGTCCTAATTTGAAACTGCAGCAGCAGAAACCTTCCGCTTTATTGCAGACACACAGAAGCAAGTACTTATGCAATAAAGAATTTTGAAAAAAACAAGAATGGAACTATTAAGAAGGTAACCGTTCAGAAAGTGCCTAGAGGGACAAAAACGTCCGTGGCCCGTTGCAACGAGTCCGTTCCCCCCAGTGCGGTCAAATAAAGCTGAACGAGCCCGTTTACGGCCGCCTATAAACTTTTAAGCGTTCGTAAAACGAGCGAGCGCGGGTTCGCGACGCGCGAAACACCTGACGCGTGCACGGCTCGTCTCGCGTGAATCACGCCTTTTACCTATGGATGTGGATCGATGTCAAGGTCGGCGACGGCTCGGCTATGCCGGAAACGTTACGTAACGAGAATCGTAAAACACGTTCTCGCGACTGGCCGCCATTCCTGACTGCTCTTCCAGCGTCACGTGACTTCCACGCAACGCCACAGCCAACGATCTGCGTTTCTTCGACTTGACGAATGGAACACTTTTTCTTTCTCTCCCCTTCTGTACTTACGATCCGCCTTTCGTAATAGGCTCGCACATTTCATTACTATGCAATACATACCGTGTGCGAGATGCGAAGAGCGTCTTCGTGACATGCATTGTTAAGTTGGATAGCGAAATGACCTGATTTCGTTTTCATATTGGGTAAGCCAAAATTTGGGACGAGGATTGCGATCTCCAGGTTTTGGATTACTTACTGTTTCTGTACCTGTGGAGTACCTATTGCATCGAATGGTACATAAACTTAGTGTTGATGAAATGACAACTTATTAAGGAGATAGTCAATGAGCACAATCTTAGTTCAATCCCGTTTAAAAATAAGTCATATCGTGTATATTATGCAATAATAAGTGTGACTGAAAGTGATAATCCCACTCATGTCAATAAACATCTTTGAGACATCCAAAACATTTTACCCTGCATAAAGGCATTTCTTCCATGCACAAAATAAATGAAGCTATAAAACCATTTATACCTCTAAATCCATGTAGACCTTTATCTCTAAAATCTCCAAACCCATGTTCTTAATTGAACTGGTTGTCAAATAAAATTATTAGCCCGAGTGTTCTGTCCGTATCCACAAAGAAAAGATAATTCACGTGTCAGAAACGAAATGAAATGAACGGTGCCACTTGCGGACAGGTTTGATATACGTTGTCCTTTTCGCGTCGCGTTTGGTGCAGTTACAGATGAATCAGATCGGTGGCGAATTTTATGCTCGATCCGTGCCGCTATCGTCATCCATTAAACCGTCATCGAGGTCATCACGGTGCACGGGTTGTTCGACTTTCCTGTCTGCTGATCGTCTCGTGTCCGAAGTTCTAACAGATACCGTTTCGTGTTTGCTCGTAAAGTTGGCAGCTTGCGTAATCGCTCGTTCCCTCGGTCACCCGACTGTCTGCCGTTTCTACGATTCCATATAGCTGCATTCATTCATAACCCTCTACTATCCGACGGACAATTTCTGTCGACACTTCGTGATAACATCAACTTGATCGCTCATTGTCCCTCCTAAGGTAAATCAAGCATGCTCTATCTTGCGTTTGATCTTGTAGCGTCAGAAACTGGTAGCATGAATCTACCAGTTTTACAAGCTAACATGTGCAGCACGCATATGTGATTAGTTGCGGAGAAATAGTTTTTTCTTGGGTACGATTGTGTCATAAAGCAAGTGTACTGATTCAAGGATTTGGGATTCAGGAAATTGAGGATACAGGAATCTAGGTTCTCAGAAATATGGGGACGCAGGGATTTGGGGATTGAGAGACTTGGCCATGTAGAAATTCAGTTCAACGATTTCAGAATTTAGGGATTTGTGAATATAGGGGTTCAGAAGTGTAGGGCTTTGGATATACAGAGATTCAGTGATACAAGGATTTGAGGATACAGAGGATCAAGAATTTATAGATTTCGAAAATCTGAAGACATTAAGAAATTTGATAACATACAATCCAAATCTAGTACATCCAAGAGAATGTTAGAGAAACTTAACAGGTAAAATCTAGAAGGACTTCGTAGTAACTTAACGAGAAAAGAAGCCTACCTGAACGTTTCATTCATACTGGGGTTTCCAGTTGGCAAGTCACAGGTTCACCAATTAAGAATATTTTCCTAGCTCTTAAAATTAAATAGCTGCTACCCGTACGATGCGAGTCCATATCGCAGAAAAAATTCTAAGTTATTACAGGCAATTTATTCGAATTACAAGCAATAAATATGGCGGTATCATTCAGTGAATCAGTTCACGCTCCAGTGAATATAGTCATTCGAAATCGGAATTATTAGGAAGGTTACTTTTATTCTTACACGGACAAATATTGAATAAATAATATATTATAAAGAATAAATTGAAAGATTTACGTTATTCAATATACGTACGCGTCAATTTGCGAACACGGAATCATATCTACATTAAATCCGTTATCAATGGAGGTTTTCGTACCGCGAAATGTCCTCGTTCTCGATATTCTAAAATGGACGCAGAACGAAAGTTTTCACAAGGAATGAACATCGATCGTTTCGCTCCGTGGTGAAACAGTTTTGTTACTGGTCGACCAGAAACTGGTTTGGGCAGTTCAGCTGGCTCACTTTGAACGCTCCAATCGAAGCTGTCCGCGAACCGATAGTTTCGATCGGCGGCCATTTTCGTACATTAAGTCCCGGCAAAAATCTACATATTGTCCGAATCCACGGGGATCTCGAACCTGTTAAAATTTAAATACATTCGATCTGACGCGTTCCTTCAAATGTATCCACTTACATTCTTACGAAATATACAAAATGGACAAGTGTTACAAATCCTTATCGCAGCGTTACGAGTTTCTTGCAAACGCTGTAATAAAGTAACTTGGAAATCGTTATTTTTCAATCCCCATTAGCTTTATCGCGGTATCTTCGCACTTTTCACGCTGGAGACCCATAAATAGGCTTTCAGATAGCAACGTTATCGTTCGAAAATCGTTAAGAAGAATTTCTTGTTAGAGAGTAGCTTTATGAAAAATACCAAATGTTCGATGTTAATCCAAATGGGAGTTTTCTACATCGTACATTACATTTCGGTTTAAATATTTTCTTTACATTGAAATAAGACTTCACGAAAGGAAGTCAGTACATGTGAGAGTTTAGTTTTAGTATATCTTGGAGTGCGACGATTTTTAATCCAATTAAAAATGGCAGGATTTCGAAGTTTAAATAATTCCGCAGAACTATGGAATAAAAGTTGACGTCTGACATTTAGCGAACGTCTTTAATTAGAGAGATACGAAGCATCGAGGAAAAATACTGCATTCTTTAATTGCGGACAAACGCGCGTTTATTTTCACCTAATAAGCATGACGTAAAAATGCAGAATACCTTATGGGACATCGCAATAAGTAGAGATAATTACTGCGAGTCATCCGAAGTTCATAAACACCGGCTTTAAAAACGCGATTAACAGTCCGTACGTTCCGATCTCGGTATCCTTCGGACGGAGAATGGCCAAGGCTAGGACTGTCGAAGGGCAGTCGCAAAATATGAGAAATATTACAGGGGTAAAGAGGAGAGCGTGTCCTTGGGGGCAGATCAAGAGCAGCAAGAACGAGAGGGACTCGTCTATTTATTGGCTCGTTCGCGGAACGAACGCGCAACGATAAAAATAAGCAAAACCTTCGCACAAGCGGAAACCACGTACAGAGGCGTGCGATGCAAATTCGAGTGCTGATAAAATAAATGAAACTTCGTGAGAGTGGTATGTGGATAAGCGGGAAGAGCTAGACGATCGATATAGTGGTTGCAAGCAATCTCTGCGAACGGAACAAGCTTTACCGAGAGCTTGCAACGTGATGCCTCATTGCGCGTAAAAGGGTTTCTTTCGATACGAATCGAAACATGGCTGGCCAACAACCATCTTGCGAAACTATGTGAACTCTATGCGTTTCTTGTGTAAACGATATTCCCCAACTTTCGCTATAAACCACTTACCCCTTAATGTAATTCAAGGCACCTGAACTTCGATACACTTTCCTAATCCTAAGGTAAACGATCCTGTTTTCGGATATGTCAGAATGTGATGGATCACTGCTTTACTAGAATAATCTTGAATTAGTAAGACCTGAACAATACTTGGGATGAGTTAAAAATAGAACCAACTTAAAAGCTGCGAAATATCTATGAAGTATCTATGACTTAAGAGGATTTAAAACGTAAGAACGTATTGTATATCTTTCTCAGTGCAACGCTACAACAAATACATTTTATTAAACTGTTATGTACGCATCATACTGTCACTACACTAAATAATATTGAATATTTACATACTGTCAAATGAAGTGAGCAGTGCGGTATGAAACGTACGGAAGTACGAACGAAGTTCGTTACGAGGTAATATGAAATTTACGGTTAACCAAACAGTCAGTGTAAATAAGTAGTTAGCGAAGAGAAAAATAGAGAGGACGTCGGGAAAAGACGAGTGTTTAAATTTCCGTGTAATGAATTGCATATCATTTTCCTGTTTCGCTTCGAGCAGTGTTCAACGATAAATTCTTTCCTTAAGACCCTTTCTTCCCCATATTATGCGCCATTCGCTCACTCGTATCTTATATTTAATTCACAATTTTGCACATCTTAAACTACGAAGCGGCGATCAGACGGGCTCCCTTCGTCCGCGGCTAAAGATGGCGACGAGGCTCATGATTTCAAGGATTTCAAGGATTTTTAAAGATCGCCGTACCGCGTGGCATGACCGAAAATCAGTCGGTAACAAGCAGCGTGGCGTCGTAAAACGAACGTTTTACACTTCCGTTGGCCAGTTAACGCGTCGCGTAATCCACCGATCGGTCCTGCGACTCTCGAGACGGTTCCAATGTTCTCGTGAGATAAGACGATATCGATAACGACCGCCATTTAACCACTATGCCGTTGAATTTACGAGCCCCGTGTCGAGCGGCGTCCGTAAACGAAAAAAAAAAAAAACACGGCCCGAGGGAGAAGGAAAGAAGAGAAACCCACCAAGACGCACAAAGATTCTCGCGCAAACGTCCACGTAATTGCGTTCGCGTACGGTTCATTAGTCCGGCGGAGAGAGAGGGAAAGAGGAAGGGAATCGACGAGAAGAAGAGGCCGAAGGGTAGAAAGGAGGGAAAAGAGGAGGGTTTATTCGTGGAGCCGGTACGCTCGTTATCCGTTCGGTGCCTCGTAATATTTCGTGATTCCCCGGACCTGTTCTATCCCTTTCTCTCTTTCTCGAGGGCACCCTTAATTAGAAACTTTACTTTGCGCGTTTAAATGCATTACTCCTCGTAATATTGCACAATTTATACCCTCGGACCGTAACCGTGTACAAGATGCAACCCTTCATGGCCTCCTCCGAAAGAACCCAACGTAGACGCGATTCCGTAGTTTCTCTCGAATTGCTATTAATTAGACGCTGATTCGAACTTCCGTTAAGACCTCGCTTGCGTCGCGAAATATGTACTCGCACCGGATACTCTGCAGGTTAATCTCGTTATATTTCACTATTTTATTTACCGGATACCATGTTTATTTTCCTCCGTGCATTTTAATACGACTTTATTCCTGTGTGACCTCCGCGGCGTTTTCTTTCTATATTAACTCACTAACGTATTATTTTACTTTTTTATAGTTCTACGATCTTCATCAGTATTACTATTTTATCAATGCAAAATAATAAAAAATGTAGCTTCTTTTTTGTCAAGATGCAAATGTTGTTTGCGTCTCCTGTAACACAACGCTTTCTACTTTAAAACATATCTAACCATTATTATGAGAGTTACCTGTGTGCTACAATTTCTATTATACTTTTATAGCCATATTATTATGCCGAAGTTATAGTACAATGCTTCGAGCAATGCTTCAATTCAGTCGATGTTCAAATGGAATTTTGCAATAAATAATATATCGAACGAGTACCTGATCGTTTCAAAATGATTCGAATCCGCTGAAAGTCTCAATTATGTTAGTATCGAGTTGCGCAGTAAGTTGACGGTGAATATTAAACCGTGGAGGACCATGACTGGCTCCGTTTACAGTTTACGCCTGTCTTCTTTAGCTCGAGATGCCTGTTTCAATACTCTCTCCAATTTTTTAATTATTGACATTATAGTTATATACGAACTTGGAAGAATTCGAATTTTATAGTACGAAAGCGAATAAAACCTCGGAGACGGTTAATGAAATATAAATAAAGGCATTGATAGCTCTCCGGTCGATAATTGGAAAGTTTATAGAATCGGGAGAAAATCATACGGATCGTATAAAGTAATTGTGATTGAAAAATTTAGTTGGAAAACAACTATCGACGAGAACAATTCGGAAACGTGGGAAAAATTTTGTTTATACGTATACTAGAATTAATAGAAAATTAATAACGTTACGACAACTGAACGTTAGTAATACTTATTGCAGACATGTATAAATATCTAATTTCTGTATTAAATAACGTTGCATTATTTTACATTTAGAACAAACCTTATATTTTATATCTTTGATAACCTTATTAATCTAATACTAATCGTTGCTTCCTTATTTCATTGCCAGAGAACAGGCCAAGTGACAGTAAAATAAGCGAGAGTCCATTCGTTACCCCATAATCGAACTCGATCGACATCTAGATCGCTTTCGAGCGAGTCGAGTCGCGAATAACAATTTTACGCAAACTTTACGCGATTACGTTCCCGAATACGTTCCACGTATGGCGAGCAGATATTTGCTCGTTAGAACATTTAAGAGCGTTCACGCGACTGGCTTTCGAGTTAGTAAATTTCGCCTAGAACAAAGCGCCACGTATTTTTAACTTCGGCAGTTAACGACGACTCTGCTTACTTATGCTAACGATTTGGCCACAAAAGGATCATTCCACGTCGAAGGAATCCTTGAAACGTCGAAATGGCGCAACGTGATGCGAGCGGAGAACTCGATTCGCCCGAACGAATCACGATGTACCTTTCGACGAAGAAATGGACGGCGACCAAGGAAGACCATCACTGGTCAACTGGAAAAATACCTTAACATTCCACGTGTCTCGATAGTCGTCAAATTCTTCCTGTACGTGTTAAATTCGACGTGGAAAGTCAGTCGTAACACTAGTGGCAGCTTTTAACCCCCTGTGTGGGCAATCAGATACCTCAACGCTCACGTTTATATCTTCCTTTCACACGTGTTTATTTTATTGTGGAAACGTCGCAATTCTATGGAGGTGCAGATTTGTGTTTTAAAAAATTTCCAAGGGCAACACGGAGGTCAACTATGATCACATTTGAATCAAACCCACGATAAAGTCACTCGAAAATGATTTTATTCAATATAGATTGTCAACCGTAAAAGGTTAATGGGGAAGGCAGTGAAGATAACTGAAACGTAAGAGAAAAAACAAATTCGCTTCGTCGGATTGAATTTCTCTACAATTCCAGAAAATTAACATCAGAATTATTCGAGCATAAAAAATGCGAAATTAAATTGTATCGTATACTTGAAATAAAAGTTGAGTTAAACAACAAATAAGAATTTATTTGGACAGTAGCGATGCGTCGAGCCATGCGCGCTATTTGTTCTCCATTTTGTTTACGCGCACCGAAGGATGTTCATTTGCAATTCTGATGCACTTAAGCTTTTGCGTTTGGTTTCAGATAATTTCTCCATTCGGAGAAGTTCGTTAAGTACAGGTATGATTAGGTACAGAAATGGAGTACGATTTTAACAGGGAGGATTTCATACGTTTAAGAAGATCGCGAAGTAAATATCCAGGGAGATAAAATAACGAAGCCGCTGCCGTTCTTTCCACTGGAAGGATTAAACACGATATTTTCATTTCTGCTCGTAAGTCGCAATTATCTCTGATTGCGGCGCTACACGATGCGATTACAAATTGGATAAGGAATCTTCCTTTTTTATTCGTATTACCGAATAAGTGGGGTAAGCAGGACGGTTAAAAATTACTCGTTCATTATGCAATTCTATCTTCGTGTAAAACAGACGATTATGATTTCAATAAATTATCTTCTCTATTTCTGTCGGCGTTTAATAGGATATAGTGAGGAATAATTCATTCTCATGTTCCTCCGCGTATCTCGTTTCAAATAAAGATATTCTAAAACGGATAAATTATTCTCTTCCCCGCGTCGAATTAATAAAATACATAAAACTACCGTGAACGGTGTATCGAATATCTTATATTTCACTGTACTTGAAAAATTTTGAAAAAAATTATGGACTGAATAAAATTTTGTAGAATGAACAAATACAAAATTTTGCATTATATAATGCAACTTATTTTTATTTTACTTAAAACCCATTCAAAACATTCCACTAAAAATTGAAATATGACAGAATATACAAATATTTCCAAGCGTCGGTATTTAACATAAAAAAGGAAGCTCCCAAGTTAAAATTCTGCATAGAGAAGGAATTTGTCAGAACGTGGTCTTGCACGGGGGTCCATTGACCGTCCGTGTACGCTCATAAATATTCTCTCGAAGTAAGAACCATAAAGAAACCGCTCGCGGCCCGAAAGGGTTGATTTTTTCCTGTGTCCGGTCGGAAGCGAAACGAAGAATAAAGAAAAGAAAAAAGAAAAAGAAGCTAGTCGGTCTCGCTGACCGAACAAGGTAACCGCTCCTCGAGGTAATAACCGAGCAAGGACAAAAGGCCTCGCCTCCTGTTCGTTTATACGACTGGTCACGCCAGGATTAAAAGGGTTGCACTGCCACCACTTGCATTTGTTTGCCTCTTCGAAGTCTTTTAACGGAATTGGAACGCTTGTGATGGACACGCTGTACCGAGATTGAAGCGACACTAACTCCAAGTAGCTGAACGTGTTTTTATCTTAGGATGTGTGACTTCTTGCTGAAGGTTTATTTTATAGGGAGAGGAAATATTGTTGTTATTATTGCATGCTTTCAACTGATGATGGATGTGTTAGATATCAGTCGATTTATTTCTGTAAAAGTATGGCAAAGTTAGGATTTAAGTTGGTATACAATAAACGTTCAATTTCATGTGTCACTTTTATTACAGTAATTGATTAACAGCTCCTACTTGCAGAATATCGCATGAAGGGATACCAGTGCATTTTCACTGCTAAATATTTGCTCATCGTTGCTTTCAGATATATCAATAAATTCTTCTTCGAGTTGTTAAAAAAGAGATCAACATAAACGAACATACTGTGATTGAAGAATCTGAACAGTTGACCATAATTTTCTGAGAGGGATCAATATATCGGTAACGAATCAAAGGCCAAAGATAATTCCAAGAAAGGAGGAATATTGAAAATAAAAGGAAAAATGTAGGGGTGTCGGGTCTGGATGAATTTTAAGCGTCGGTTTCTGTCTACTAATTAGCCTGAGGCCGAGACTCGCTTCACGGTTCCATCAGCATCGGACCCACAAGCGTATTTTCATTACGACCGTTTCGAGAATATCGCAATAGATCTGTTCCGAATGTACGAAAGGAATGGAAAGAGTTAATTAAGCCAATCGGACGCGGTGCCTGTAATTAAACCATATGAATCCCTTGACGCGACCTCGTCCACTCGAACTTTACCAGCTGCCATCTTGCTTCCTCCGCCAATACTCGATAAGCTTTTCGTTCCGCCTCACCTGCCTTCTAATCATGTCGATACAAATCGATGCATCCGAATGAAATTAATTTTTTAATGCAAGGGAGACAGAATCAGTTGATCAATTTTTCCTGTCTACGCTCGGATAATATTCGTCCTCCATTTTGTTAATGAGGGAATAATGTTGATGATAAAAAGGAATCACGAGTGAGAAAAGTTTAAGGAACACTGATATGAATGATTAGATTTATGGACGAATTTATGTATCTGTAAAGACATATGATTAGGATATTGTTGAACATGAATTTAACGAATGAATTTGTCGAGGCATCTAATATACGATGTTGTGGTATGCCCAAGTAGCTTTAAGATAAAGTATGAAGATAGAAAGCAGAATGGTACATGCATAAAGTTAATGAATGGAAGTGAAGCAGTACGGATGTACTTAATTACAAGCGGTAAAAGTAAAAGTTTGCAGGTTTAATAAAGTTCTTGTAACAGAAGGAAGATAATTTAATTAGTAGCGATAAAATTAAAAGTTTGTAAGTTTAATGAAATACTCTGAAAACAAAGCTCAAGATTACAATACTAATAGGATCTCCAAATTATAAAAACAACAAGGGAGTTTAGTATGCAATTACTTAACTTTTCGAAGGTACAGGTCTTTTATGCAAATCGTTCACCAAGGAATCCCTTAAGATCCAAAATGTTGAAGACGAATGTTATCTTAAGAAGGATGAATCACAGACCACAAGCAGTTCAAATCAAGAAAGCTAAATATAAATGTAACTGGTAGATATTTGTCAACGACGACGAATCGCACGAAAGATAAGCGTGCCACAGGAAGACGTACTATTGCACGAGTATGACGACATTTTTGGCACGCGACACTCGAAAATAGACAGAACGATGTCGAACGTATAAATATTCATGAAATTACGTCCAAGCGTAATTCTATAGGTTAGGTGTGCCGTCGGACGCCTAGACGCTCCGAAGACGCCCGAAGGGCAAACGTGACCAGCTTCGTTGACTTTACGACCGCTAAACTTTGCCTTTATAGTTTCGCGCTCCGAGTGGCCCACAAAAAGCCAAATGGCCACACCGCGTCGTTCCGTTCTGCCACGGGATACCTTCTTAAATATGTGACACTCCGCTTCCGCAACATTTACCCTTTACCGACATGCCCTTTCCACCGATTTCACCGTTTTACGCTGTGTTACTTCTTTCGAGTTCCATACTCAACGAGGTATACCCATCTCAAAGATTACTTCCCATTGCTGATCATTTTTAGAGTTGTTCCTAACTTTTCATACTTTTGAGCTACATGCAACGCGTATCCATATGTACATACATATGTACATACATGCATGTACACATACGTTCACACATACATAAGTACATACATACATGAATGAATACATACATGCACACATACGTTCACACAAATACATACATACATGAATGAATACATACATGCACACATACGTTCACACATAAATACATACATACATGCATACATACATGCATACATCACACATGCATACATATTGGGTACAGATACATACAATAACCTTCACAAAACGCGTGTTACGTATTCATCGACGTCCAAGCTAGTTACAATCCAGAAATGGTCAAATTATCAGAAGAAGATTACGCTATAAACATTCTCCAAGATTCATCGACGCTTCCATCGATACTTGCAGTCCTCTGCAGATATTTATATCAACATCCCGTAGAAATATTACGCTTGAAGAAGAGATTAAATAGCTGTAAATCGAGAAGGACGCGAATTAACTGGTGTCTCCAGCAGAGTAGATTTTTCCTTCATTCTTCTTTAATCACGGAACGGGAAGATTTGCGTAAAATATACGAGTCGTTAGAGGCTTCGATGGAAAGTTTTCACCGTGAAGATATCGTGCCGCAACACGCGGTCATTTCCGAGGAAGTTGAACCAACGCAAACGGTTCAGCTAAGCAGCCAACCCACGGTTTAAGCCACGGGGTATTCATCAAACTTTGAAACTTTGACGGACTTATGCTAAATCGTCCTCCATCGCTGCACGGAATCCGGAGGAGTTGCGTTATCTACGCTTGGAATTCTGAATCGCAGCCAGAAGATGGAAATTGCGACCCTGGAGGGTTGAATTTCCTTCCTCTCCATTACGCTTTCTCTCCATTAAGCTTCAACGATTGTATTCCACAATCAATAACTCATCTTTCCGTGATTCGTGCTGACGAAGCAATTACTTTTAACCATAAGGTTACTTTAAAAGTTAAGATTTTGGTAAAAAATCTATCAGTAACATTTTCTGAAAGTCTTGAACAAATGATCTTGTATTTGACAAATGATGTAATTGTGTAAACAGTAAGTCTACAAATTGCATCCGCATCCTTCGAAAAATCTATATCCCTTGAAAATCGTTTGACAATGGCAATTTCAAAGATATCAATGTAAGAAGTTAAAAAGGGTTGTACACAAAAATGTCCTTCGGTTAAAGAGTCGAAATAGGGTGTCCCGCGTCGAGTCGTTCGGAAAAGCAATAAAACTATAAAAGTGGTCAGAGAACGGAAGGGTTGAGCAAGGTCCGCGTAACCCTTCGTCGACCTCGTCCACGTTAATTCCATCCACCTCTAAACTACCTTTGAACGAAAGCCATTTAAGTATCCTCCGTTGAGATACGTTCGGAAAGTTGGCCGTCAGTTGTTCGAGAAACTCGAACGAAGAAAAATCGAATCGCGATGCTACAACGGGACACCGGTTACAAGTTCTGTCCAAATTGTGTAGTACAGTTCCAAAAAGTTTCCTAGTTCGTGGACGAATCCCGCGGAGAAATTTATTCGACGGAGGAGAAACGCGAGTTTGGTCGAAAGTGGATAGAGAAAAATATTCCCATAATTTGGGGACCCAGTTTATTTCCAAAAGTTGTTTACGAGTGCAACGTTCACGGTGATAAGATTTCGGTGTTGTTTATCGACGAGTGGTTCGGAACAGTTGCCCCGAAATATATCTGTCGATTGGTTCGGTGACACTCGAGTTGTGGAAACAGAACGGATAATGGCGTCACGAAATACGCTTCAAGATGGCGAAAGTTTGGGCTGGGTTCAATCTAATTATAGACAACCTTCGAGGGGATAGAGGATCCTCGAGCAGGCTTGTATTTCTGGCTGAGCTCTGTTTCTCTTTTTCATTGCGAAGGGTAAACAATGGGAAACTGGGTGGGTCTTTAGATACTTTTGAAAATCGATATCGTTCTCGGATGTCTGATGTAACTAAATTCTTTTCGTTCGTCATCGAAAAACTGCCTTTAATTATTGTAGTTGTTCTTGCAAAATTTTTGACTACGATTTTCGAGTCATAGGTGTATTTTCCAAAGGAACAAAGAATTCAAATTGGAAAATATTTAAATAACACTATCGTAAAATACTTGTGTACTCGGATTCGAATTTCTTCTATAACCACAGTGTATTTTAACTATTTCGATTGCTTAATTAAGGTTGTCTGAAGCAACCTCGACGGATCTCGAGAATGGAGAATTTATAAACGTTCGTCGTTGACATCTCGAAATGTTTCTTTTTCTTCGCTGTCTCTGTTCACGCACGAAAAGTATGGCATCACGAGGGACCCTCGTGAAAAGCACGACCCATGACGTAATCCCAAGGGAGTTATGGGAAATGAATTATTACATACGGAGCCATAGGCGACGGGGAACGAAGCCAGACAAAATGGTGTCTCGAAAGGAATGTCAAACTCCATCTCGATTCTGTTCTCTTCCTTCTCTCGTTGCCGAGAAAACTTGTTACCCTCGACCTTCGGGAAAAACAACTCGGCGTGAAACGAATTTTCGTTCAAAAGACGAGGAAGAGAGGGGAAAGTTCGATCGGCTCCTTTTTCAGCGTTTCATAAATTGAAATCCGATCAAACTCGTTCGATCTAAAATTTCACCGTTCTCCAAATAAATGCCTCATTCTTCGAACGAACGAATCCACGCGTTCGAAATAGCTTCGGTTAAGATTGAATTCAAGTTCAAGAAACGTCTAAATTTCTGATAGCGATCCTGATCTGTCGGGAAACGAGCATATCTTCGCTTTTGGCGGGCGCGTAATTTCGAATCGGGGGTAATCGAAGATAAATTTTCAGATTTAGCCGAATAAACTTGATCTTCGGAACGGAATGCGACAATAATACGCAAAATACGAGAATCAAGTTGGCTACTGCAAGCAAAACACTATAGTTGAGTTTAACGATTGCGCTCCAATTTGGATCCTCTTTAAAAAGATATTTATCTTCTGTAAACTTCGTATTCTTTATTTTTCATTCTTTAACATTTTAAGAAGAACAAACGATTATTTTTAAAGATAACAGAAATTATATTTTTCTTTCGTAATAGGCTTCGTCAATTTTCGAGCAAGTTAAATGAAACCATTCATAATTCCCTCAAGCCTTGCAACTTAAATGGATAGACTTATTAGTAAAACTCACTACTAATGATCAACTACTATGCAAAAATGTAAATGTATCCCCGGACCGTCTTCTAAACGTTAATTAAGAAGAAAATATTATCGTTCTGTATTTCACATAACTCAGATATAATGAAAATAGTAGGGTTAAAGGGTTCCTATTAGAATGCAAAGCTTGAAATAATGCATGAGAGATTTCTTGGAGTTCGAATAATTTATATGCGTATAATACTAAAGTTTCTTCTAATGAGTAGTACACATGCTTACGTGTAGCGCACATTTCTATATTATTTCTTTGAGACGATAGAAAAGACGTAAACGTCAATCTTTTTTGAAACAGAAACGAAAATTGTAGGAAATAAAAATGAGAGGAATTTGTCTATCTTTAATCAGTTACTTGATTAATTCAACTGTTTATTTAACAATTAATTACTACTCTAATATAAAATAGTAGACATGAAGTACATTCATAAACATCAGTTAACATTACATCGAGCTTTGATAATGGGTGAGTCATTCATAACCAAGTTGTTCTAAATTTGTATAAGTTTTTAACTTTGTCTAATTCTGAAAGGCTATCCTACTTCCAGACATCTACCTTCAGGAACGTATCGAAGCAACCGCCATGAAACAGTGTAGCAAGTTGAACGAGCAATTATCCAACTTGTCACCTTAATCCAACGGATGTGGCTAACCATACGATGGACTCGCATAGTCAAAGGACAGCCAGGTAGACCAGCTATCGCCGAAACTACAGCAGCAGGTTAATTACAGCTTAATTGCTACTCATCCCTCCTCCTATTTCGCGTCGGAACACCACAGTTTGAACCAAGGAACCTATTTTACCCCGCAAACACCGGCTCGTCCCTTCGTTCATCGCTATTTCTCCCTTCGCTAAATTTTAACAGCCCTTTCCTCCCTTTCCAACATATTCTCCACTGACCAAGCATCGCGAAACGTCTGTTCGTTGTATTCTTGCCAGGTCTCGCATATGTAATTGTATAATTTACCCTGCAATTTAGCTCGCGGCTAATTTCTATAATTTTACCACGGTCCTCGAAGCAAATTCAACTCAACCCCTTTGTCGGGAGCCAGCGGGGCAGATAGGTAGGTTCTTGCCCTGGGATTCTCCCAGGGGATTATTTTGGGAGATATTTGAATCGTTGACCAGGCTGGGGCGTTTCTTTGACCTCTCTTGATCGTTTTATTGGTTGATGCTCCGTGAATACGCGCCGTGATGGAGGGGTGTTTCGCGAGCACAGAGGGCGATACCCTAGGAGTTCAATTTCAGGGGTTGATTTTTGTTCGTTAAAATAATTCTCCAGTCACAAGTTATCGAGATATTAAGAGGATAATTCGAATTTAATTTTATACATCCTCACTCTTTTTACTTCATTCTTCTTCAAAATTTGTTTACTCAGGAAATAAAACAAATACAAGTACCTGCATCAATGATATGTTAGACAAGATGCAATTTATTTAAAAGATAATTCAACTAATTAAAATTATTTTAAAAAATCATGCAACTCCACAAGGCAAAATTTGTAGCGTAGAATGAAATTTTGGTGGTTTAATATTATACCGAGTGAGTATATATTCTTCTGACAATCGTTCACGGAGATAAAACGAAAAGACAACGAAGGCAGGGTCCCGAAAGAATTTTAACCAAAAATCAAAGGCAGAGCTAGCTGCAGATGTAAGAAATCACCTCCAAATTATGGAACCACGTTTCTGACTCGATGCCAAGAAGTCTTGCCAATATCCTCCGCGACGGTATTATGCGAAAGTCTGCTTTTCCGGAATGTTACACGTTGCAAAATAAATTCATTTATATTCAGAAATTTTCTACTTAGACCACATATAAATTTTCCATATTCAAATATGTCTCACATACAAATATTAATATCAATAAGTTTCAGGACGAAGAGTGAACGATCTGAAAAATTGCTTCTATAACAGTTCCACAGTTCTCGCTATAAAACATGAATAAATGTGATTGATAATATCAATAGCAAGCAAGGTTGAAATTGTAGGATTCGGAGATGACGGGGTGATGATAAACGTACGCGTCGGTTCGAATCAAAGCGTGCAATCGTAGATATTATATTCATGACTTACAACGATCCCGTTCAAGACGTTAATTTCGTGGTTAAAATTTATAGCCGACGAGATACGCTCGCGAAGAATTGGAAGCAGCGAACGCGACGAACGAAACGTTCTTTGACCACGAACATATTTCGTATTAGTTGTAAACCAACGACGTCAACGATCGATTTATAATAACAAACGGTAATAAACAATACCGCGTCTATCCTACAAAACGTTTATATACAATCATCTGTATACGTTCTCTCGTTATTTAACGAGCAGACGTTGAAGACGTGTTTATACGATCAAAACGTCCTAACTGTTGCGCGCATTTTACTATTGCTCGTGGGTGGCAATAAGTTCGAAAGATTGACAGTAAAATACTGAGTGTAACCGATACATTATCACTTATTTATTTTTATACACTTTCTGCAGGGAGGATATACAACTTTTAGAATTTTTTAATACAATTTATATCCGAGTATTTTAGAATTTTATAGCATATTTAATTTTAAAAAATAGGACTTGTAACTCATTTAATATTTCAATGTTTAAGAACTTGTAATTCATTCAACACCTAAATATTGCAGAACCTGTAACACATTCAAGATTTACATATTATAGAATTTGTAATACATCTAATCACAAGTATGTAATACAAACATTACAGTATACGTAGCATATTTAATACAGTGAATATCATGATGATTATAATACATTCAATGTATAAATATTGCAAGTAGAATAAGCTATAATATTTCGTATTTATCATTAAGTAATAATGAAAGCCAAATTATGAGAGAAAGAAGATAAGCAATTGCAAAGAAGAAGTAAAGGAAGAAACGTAGGTGCGCAATGTTCGATCGGTGTCGATCAAAGCATGTCGTAGTCGAAGCGTGAAAAGCAAGAGCCCGAAGTGACACTGTAAGAATACTCGAAGCGTCTAAAAATGTCAAGGTTTAACATTCTCGCGTGCAACGACGCCCTTCGAAACTCCCTTTCTCCCATCGATTCTCCCATAGCACTCGAATTGTCGTATCAACCCGTGTCACGTCGAACCTCAAGGCAAGAATACCCATATTGGTTCGATGATGCAAAATTTATTGACAGATAAAGAAGCAAAAAGTGCAAAAATATACGCAAGCGTGAAAAAGGAATATGGTGTATTATCGTAACCACCGTAATATCGTCGTACGCAGTAGCCGTGTATCATTAATAAAGGAACAGTAATGAAGCTAAATAATTTACGAGTCGAGTTAAGTGTGTTTTATGTACTAACAGACATGAACTGATAATAGCTCTCCTTTAACAGCGCATCAAAAATAATCTAACGTAAGCAATATAGATATCTAGTATTCCCATTTCTCGTTTATGCTTTTCCACAATTTGTTTAATAGTATCGTTAATACGATAATATTAATATTATCACACGTACTTCGGTAATTATCACAATATTCGTACTTTTTAGTAACGCTTCCATTTACGACTTAATTCATCTCTTGTAACTATTTTCAATTTCTAATGAGCAGTAATTCGGAAATTATAAATATTGCAATTTGTAATTTAATAATTTGATCATCGAAGACGTTAATAAACTAGAAATTTGGAAATTTACAATGAAAGAAATTAAAAAATTCACCTGATAACCCAAAACCCCAATTTATACTGCAACATTTTTACGAGCAAGTTCGTGCAAAAATTGAACTAGAAATTTAATCAACGTTAAGCTAATTGCCACAATGTACCGAGCCTATCGACAAGAAGGGTGTTTTAAAAAGGCGGTAAAAATAGTCGAGGAAACGAGGTCTGCTCTTTGTTTCTTTTTATCGTCCACTCGTTCGAGACTTCGATCTCCTTCCCAGTCGGAGTATTCGTGTCGCGTCGCACGAAAATATGGAACGTGACGGAAAGGGCGAGATTTACGGTCGTACGAAAACGTGGAGAACGCTTAACGCGCTCAAGTGACGGGAATTCTCTTATCAGTCGCAACTAGCGTGATACTCGCGTTACAAACGAGCTGCTTATCCACGCGCGAACTTACACGCACTCGCGCTTGCTTCTTTCGAAGAAAAATGGTGACAGTTTACCCTGAGAGGTCTTTATGATTTGTTATAGTATCTGTGCGTGGCTGGTAAGTTGGCACGCGAATGTACAGCACGCACGCTGTACCCTTGCACTCTAAGGGACAATCTAGAACTTATAAGATAAGTCAAATGTAGAATTTAGAAAAAGCCTAAGACTGCAATATGTGACATTTCCTGTAAAAATGATTTGCTAATAAAAAAATTTTACTTCAAATAAGTGGTTTGAACTTCTTTACCTAAGATACAGAATATTACAAATTATAAAACTATAAACTATTACGAATTAGAAAAAGAAACCTTATAATCATAAAGATGTCTTCTGCATGTTTATGTAATTTCATAAATCCTCGAATTTCCGTGAACACATTTTTTGCTTTTGTCAGAACAAAGTGTAAAAATAACTATGAACTATAGATGACTTTCCCCTGCCAGCTCGTAAATTCGTCAAACTTCCTTCCAAATCCAGATACTTAGGTGCGTAAAGAAAAACCATTTCGATAACTCCCGTCATGGCTAAGATTCATGAATTATTGCTTATCGCACATGCGTTAATAAAAAAGAGAAACAAAAAATATTTCCTAGTATTCTGGCAACGCTCTCGTGTATACAGAGTGATTCAGCGTTGGTACATTCGTTGTAAACTTATTTCATCTTTCCTGTTAACTAAAGTTTTTAATTTTTTTTGGTTATTGACAAAAATTGCTCGATACTTTTGATACAGCCTGTATATTCCTACACCACTATCACTATGAAACGGTTGAATCTGTCTTGGTATCTCAATCACAAGGACATTAAAACTTTTCTCATCTTTCCCTAATCTTGAAAAATGGCCTCTTTCGGATGTACCCCGGAACTTAAGGTAAGTACTTATATATTACACAATTCCGCTCAGACGTCATAGGACACCTGCTCGTTCGGATAATCTTCAACTATATAGAATAAATTATTTAAATTATAGAGTAGCGTATATTTATGGAGGCGCGGTCAGTGTTAGTCGAGTAGAAGGAAATAAAATGTTTGACTATCTAAATGTCTGCAACGACGGAAAACACGTTTCGTTACGAGGACGGAAGTCAAATGTCTACATATTTTATCATTATTCGCTTAGTATTAACATGGGATCGAACAGAAAATGACTGAAATATTGAAATTAGTAGAAGCGATTGACAATCTACGCACCACAGGTACACAAGGAACACAAGCTCCAATTAGCAAGCACTCTAATAAATTATGAAGCTTGCAAATTCTCGAGTTAAAAAATTTCTTAACTTCACGAAATTTCAGAATGAAATAATTAATGCTGCCTGGTAGAATCTCGTTCTACATTGCCAATTACCACACCACCGTAAACTTAATTGATCTACATCAAATCTCAAATGATATAAATTTAACTAACCATGTAATTAACACTAACCAGACAGTTTATGTAAATTAATGTATTCTGTTTATCTAAGGTGGGTCATTCTGACTCGTTAAGATGGGTAGATTTACATTTGCACTTAAATTTTTATTGGTCTACATCGGATTCTTCTCTTATTATCATTAGTTGCAGAACTATCTGTTCATTGAACCTACTGCACTATTTTTCTTTCTGCTTAATATTTGTCAGTAATCTAACTACTACTTAACTGCTGCATAGCATTGCGTATGTAATTATTATTTAACTAAATATGGGTTAAACAATATATGTACATATATACATAATTATCAGAATCCTCTCAATACACGATTTTTAAAATCGACTGTACCCATTAATGGAAACATGACGCAGTTGCGGAGAAACTCGGGGTAATTACTCTGCGCACGGTTTGAACTGCGCTTCGTTCATCATCGTAGAGCACACGATTTCCATTTGAACCGCGACCTCATCTCCGTCCAACTGCCTTCAAATATTTATCCTCTAATCTAAATTCAGATTGATGCAAAGCCGAGCCCCGGTCGAACATCATAGCTCGCGCCGCTTCCGAAAAATCCTTTCCACATTCATGAGCGAAACGACGCGGCGGACAAGCGCGTCTAGCCGCTCCGGGGAAAATGGGCATACTTTTACACTTCAATTTCTTCCCGATGAAATTCCGCGCGGACCAAAACTTCCGCCATGCGGAACAGCATATGTAAATACAAAGAGAACTGAGAAAAGTGGACCGGATATTATTCCGAAAGCAAAAGGATACCATTGGCGTAATCACATTACGACACTGGACAAACATACACATATGCAACATGAGTGTTTGTTATGTTGCACTTTAAAAATCTTCGAAGTTATGGAGTCTCAGATTTTTAAACTGCTAAATATCTATATTTCCTAATTTCCAATTTTTTAATTTCTAGATATCTAAATTTTCAAACTCCCAGGTTTAAATTTCTAAATTTTGAAATTCACAAAGTTCCAACGTAACAAATATCAAAAATTCAAATCTTGATAAGCTACTAATGTTTAGAGCGTTATTAGCGCTGTAAATAAATTTGGAGAAGGCGATCCGGGGCAAAAATCCTAGTTACGCCAATGTCCATCGCGGCTGTTGAGAACGTGAGGAGAGTTTGTAGGACGGCTAGAGGGTGCAATAGCAGGGGTGAGGGGTATCAGAGCGGAAGAATCGCTTCGAAGAAAAGAATGGGCGAGAGGAGATGCATTTTTCGTGGGAAGACGAGGAGGTTCGTTGGGTCGACTGTGGTATGGCTACACACGTGGTCGACCGAGAGAGGCTGGGTCATTTCGGTGGCTGGTATTGAGCCGATGCGCGCGCATCAACCCTCTTTTCAACCCGGAAAGATGACGAGACACCCATTGCGCCGATCTTCGAGCACAGACGCCCTTTCCTCCATCATGTTTTCGAATTCTCCTTTCTTTCTCTAAATAATTGCAGCGACTATTCACTCAATGAACAAACAGCGATTTCTGGTTAACCATGCTGTACTCATTGTGGACAAGGGAATCTCTTATTTTGATTTAACAGGAAATCGATATCGATATTTATTCTGTCGACGTTCAGATATCGTGTGACATTTCAACAATGGTCTGTTCAACTGTTTCACTCAAAGATATTTCACTGTACCTTCGATAATTAACGAAGTTCGATATATTATCCACTCCTAATTTAAACATTTAAAAATTCCGAATACATGCGATTTCTCGAAATGTCAGGAAAGACTCACCTACAGGTTTTCTATAAGGAACCCATCAAAAGAATATCAGTATTTTCCCGATCACGTCGTCCGTTTATAGCGACCTCCATTTTTATCCGCATCCTTCGTTTCGTAATCGAAGAATCTTCCTTTCCACCTGTCGAAATATTAATATCGTTCCAGCGAAACTTCCCCGACGCTTTACTACGTTTCCCAGTCCCTTTGTTCTTCTTTCCAGAATTTTCCAGCGAAATATCGTTCAGAGTGCACCGTCGACACGTGTTTCGAGTGCAAAGGGTTTAAAAAAGTATATAAAAACACGCGACGGTAGAAAAATACTGGCGAGTAGACCGAAGGCAATTTAAGAGAGAGAAAAGGAAAAAAAGATACTTGTACGCCGAAGGTCTCCGGAAAAGGGGTAGACGAAGGTATTCTTTTTATAACCCTTTCCATGGCACGCCGCTGGAAACGGCAATGCAACGACGGTCATTTACCTGATACCTCACCTTGACAATAAAAAAGGGGAAGAAAAAAAAGAGGAAAAGGGTTTAGCCCGTACACGCGAGGTGTAATAAACGAATTTGAGGACGAAAACACGAAGGCTGACCAGGAAGGACGATGCACAGGGAAGAAAAACCCTTTCCTTTTCAACGAATCGGGTGCAAAGAAAGGGTTACGCTGACCGTTTTTTCACCGTTATCTGGTTGACAAATCATGGCGGACGGTAAACCACCAAGCTGACAGGTGAAGGTCTGAGACAGTCTTCGCTCAAGGTCTTCAGACTCGACTACGCGGAGATTTGTGTTCTCTTCAAGGTGAAATTAGCTTCAAGGTCCTCGCGTGTGGGAGATCTTCATCCTCAAGGTAAACGTTTATAAGTTCTTTAGAGAGATATAGATATAAGCGGTACGTGCTGGATAAAGAAAGTTTAAAACAGTCATTTCACTGTTATACTGTTAGACTTCTAGCAGACATATCACTTTGATGATACCACTTTCACGGGTACGTCCCTTCGATCCGATAAAGATATTCTTTTATTTACTCGACTATATTCAGTCCACTCTGTGCAACAAATACTGCCAACAAAAGCAAATTTAAAATCTGATATAATCACAACCCGATATAATAGACACTACTTGATTGCTATACTTTTGTACAGATAAAAGTATAAACATTGATCTGAGGTTTCAAAGGCAATTTTGTATGTAAAACTTCCTCTTTTCCATGCCCGATTTTTCAATATTTTCTGCATCGTACGATACATAACGAACGATACTTCCGCTGGCAGGAATAAAATTTCTAATTCCCGCGCTACAAATAACATCTTTAAATAACGAAGAGTTTCTCACAGAACGGATATAAAACACTCTGAAAACCACCCTCGAATATAAAAATAAGCCACGGACAATGGCTCGTTACTCCCACTCCCGAGATGATTACATATTCGAAACGCTTTTGGACGAAGTAAGTAAACGCGGTGGATCGTCCAGGGGACAACTTATAGTCGTACAGGCGTGTAACAAGTAAAATTTACAAATTTCTTCCTCCGTTATGCGTCGGTCCCCGTGACCGTGTTCCATCCACCCACGTGCTTGCGAAATCGCGATTTACGAGGATCCGCCCGTACCCGGTCAACTGCAACTTTGAGTATCAGCGACGATAACAAGTTTCGTTGGTCCCGTAATACACGAGATAGGCTGCCATGTACCAACGTTATAATAAACTTTGCATTATATTCCCAGCGTTACACCACCGGTACCAACCCGGTATCATTCACCTACGAGCTCTCCTTTGCCCTCTGCGGCTTCCTCACGATACCTGATACCGACTAATGCTGCTCAGATAACAGAGAAACCTTTGTTTTAGAGTACGCTACGTTTTAGCATCGATATCACCTGTTTTTCTAGTCCACGGATATCTGAACCTGGTTGCATTCCTTTGATAAATACAGGAATTTCAATGGCTGACTTTTTAGTCTGACTCCTAATCGAAAGGCAAATTAGAATTTGTAGAATTGAGATACTACTCGTGAATTAAACCCTTGTATAATATAGACACGGTACTCTGAAAAATTAATGAAAAAAACTACCTCCACATTCATGACCTTAATACAATAACCTTAATACAATAACTCTGAAACTAGTAAATGTCCCAAGACTCGTGGACTCGAATGTATAAACATTCTTAGCGTAAGAGGGTAGTCCTAAAAGAGTCGAAGTTTTTTTCCTCAGAGAATACCTGAAACAACGATTAGGCAAGTTCTTGGAAAGCGGAAGTAGGGTGTCTCGTAAGAGCAAAGTTTCAAAAGTGTCATTCGCGACGACAGGCTGCAGGCCGGCAACTTTTCATAATCAGACCGACGAAACTTCGCAGGCTCTCCCTGGTAACATCCAAGTTGGAATGCGGGGAATGGAAAGGCAGTGATTCGCGAGCCAGAACACGCGGAGAGGGTGAAACGATAGCATTAGAGGAGGTTTCAGGAATGAGACGAAAGTCAGAGGGAGAGAGAAGTCGAAATAAAAGGAGAACAGAGTTACCGAAGGTGAGACAGGTCCCCGATGGGGTGAGACAACAAAAGTTCAATTCCAAGGAACGACGGAGGAAAATCTTTCCAGTGATTGCATTTTCTCGTCTCAGCTTCTGACGTTCGTTGCTTGTAATCCGCTTTCACGGAGATCGTCCTCGCTCCTTTTTCCGTCAACGAAATTGGAACTAGATCGGATCGGGATTGATATAAATATTTAAAAAGAGGAACGCCGCGATAGCTGATCTCCATCGATTTCTGATCCCTTGACTAATGTAATCTGGGCAAAGGAAGGAATTTTTTGCTTCGTTTCTCACACTTCCCAAATTTTTAAATCGGGAATGTTAAACATTCTAAACCTTGAAATTCTAATTTGTTAAATTGCAAGTCCTTAAATTCTATCTGCCAAAATTCTAATTTCTTAATTTAATCCACCTACATTCTAAACTCTTACATTTCTAAATCTCCATACTTGGAATCTCTGAGATTCAAAATGAATAACACCATAAATGGATCATGCAAGCGCACGCTTCACCAATGAAGACGTGCCTGTGCATAATACATGAAAATCTAGCACACTAGCAAGTAGTCACAACGAAAGTCGGCTACGTTATTCAGGCCGATTGCTACAAGTATTAATTCGATCGAGTATGGCAATCACAGCATCACAATTGAACGCTCACGCGAAGCAAAGACGATTTGCAAAGAATAAAAATCAGTTTTATACTCGTCCGAAATTGCTTTCATCGATCATATCTGAAATATCAATCCGCTACGGCGATTTTGATTGCGAAAAATCGTGGATTAATTCTGGCGAACGCACTATATCACGACCATTGCGCAACATCTGCGAGCACGAGGTACCCTCGTATATTCTATAGGGATATATGCATTCGGGTTTTGTACTACGAACTGTTAAAAGCTGTCCAGACGCTCACTGCAAACCTATACAGGCAATAAATGAGACGCTTAAGCGAGAAATTGATCATAAAACGGCCGCATTTTACGAGGAAATGAAACAAAGTGATTTTACTGCACGACAATGTTAGGCTCTATGGCGCATTCACGACTTAGCGAAACGTCCATAACTTGATTTATGATAGTACTCCTTCCTATGTTAATGTAAGCAGATACACAAACTTTCTTTATACTCCTATGAATGAAGCTGTAACAGCGAAACATGAGCGGAGTCGGTAATACGTCGTGAATTTGTAAAGTTTTCTTTCTTGACACCGTTTCGTTTGATCGCGTACATTTTACAATTTTAACATTACTCAAATTTTTATTCTAATTATTCGATCAAAATTTATGAGCGGAGCACTGATATAAATCACTATCTTTTTTGTGCAAATAATTTAAAAGAGAATATTGTTTTATGACATGAACGTATACTCAATATTATTCTGATTATTATTGCAACTACAAGTTCAAGATCCATGAGCAGAGTAAAAATATCATAAATTACTGCTGCGTTTGTATAAAAAAATTTGCCAAAAGATTTCTTTTTGCAAAGTATTAAATGAAAGAAGATTTGAAAAGTATTAAACAAACTTTGCAAAGTATTAAAATTTGCAAAAGTAAATGAGAAATTAGTAGCAATCTGTGAGAAACACGAAAAGAAACTATTTCTGAGGAGTTTGTATTGGATGCTTAAATTTCATGGGAGTGTTCGTGGACGAAAATAGGTAGATATTTTTGGTAGGCGATGTATATCTATATCAGGAATGAATACACGAAGAAACGCTTGCCAGGACGAAAAGGAGGTAAAAGGTGATCGAGGATCGAGTCTAAATTTGGTAGAAGGAAGAGTTATTTCCTTACGCCTCGGCTGGAACAATATTTCTCTAGCAAAATCGAGCTATAAAAGGGGGCGCGTAGCGAGATCGCGAGGAACTCCGAGATTCCATCGTCCTACGGGAATATACCTTGGAAAATCATTTGACAGCTGGGTTCCAGCTATGGCGTTTTCTCAGTTTTCCTTTTACACGGTAACCACCGCGTTATCTCTGTTCCGAAGGAATTTCCAGCCTCCCCACGTTTTCTCAACCAACTTTGCCTTCGAATTTCGGCTTTCGAATATTCTTCACATTTTGTAAAATAGTAAAAAAGATGTGGGTGACTAAATTGCGGGGAACAAAAAACTATTTAGCAACGGAAAAGAAGATAAAGCTGTTTGGATTTAGCGAAACACCTAACACACGATTCACTTTTCATTAAAACACATGTTGCATACTTACTTTCACAGTAAAAGATATTTAGAAAAATTTAAAAGTACCTTACATCCATACGAAACGTTAACTTTCACCAGTTATTTCGAAGTGCATTATTTAAAAAGCCGTATAAATTCGAAATCGTGTAAATAAAGTACCGTGTAAATCGGAGGATGCGTGTAATATTTTCTTTCATCCACTGCCGACACGTTATTGCGTGACTGAGCAAGTTCCGATAAAAAGAGCAGTATAAACCGATGATAACATTTAAAACGGCCAACGCAAAAAGCTACTTGATAGCAATCGTGCAGATAAATCGTTTATCTTTTTCGACGAATAACTGCGTACATGACCAATGTGTTATTTGCCGGTATCATTTAATAAATGCATCCTGATCTTAATGACCGAGTAAATTGAACTTGTATGCACTAACGATGCAAATCGCTTAAAATTAACACTTTGAAGACTGCCTTACGTATGCAGTTTTTTGCAATGATATTCTTCACTTTCATCGTTAACAGTTACTCTTTATTTTTAGCTGTGATTAGGTGCTGATAATAGTATGACCATTAGTAGCTTTACAGAATGTGTGGACAATTACGTATATCTTTATTTAGCAGTTTAGTATGACCTTACGATAACATTCTTAATTGTCATTCTTTCCATTTTGTGTCGATTTAAAATTTCGAAATGTAGATTTCAAGTAAGAGTTTGATAGTTATTGGAATACCGAGGATTAACCTTGCTGTATGCTCCTTCAAATTTTTAAGAAATTTATTTCTAAGAAAATAGAAAACCGGAAATTTAAATGCTTCGAATGTGAAAAGGAAATGTTTAAAAATTTATAATATTGTTCATAATTGCAAATACAGCGGAATTAATATATCTAACACATCAGCTGAAATCCGTCGGCAAAGCTCACCAGATTCGAATAACATAATCAACTTATTCATTAATAATTCTAATGATCGTTAGACAGAAACACATTTACAGTAATTTTCACTAAAATCAATATAAAATACAGTAAATAACCTATACTTCTGAAAACATTTCTCTCAATTGCGGTCAGACTTGTCCGTCGGACACCATTCCTCTCAAGATTTCTTCTCCATCTTCAATCTCGTGAATTTACAAATACTATTACCCCTACAGATACATTTCAAATAAGTTTATAAACCATACCAATATACCGAACCCATTGATTTCGTTTATCGTCGAAAAAACTAACATGCGAAAGGACAGAAAAGTTCTCTGTTCCCTTTATCAATCTTTATCGCAAAGTTTCACGCAAGAAAAACTATCAGTTCCAAAAGCAACTTCAGCATGTTTGTCAAAGACTTCCCATCACCGACGAGACACTATGTAACTTCATTTCCTAAAAGAGCAGAATTCCCCCTTTTATTACTTTCGTTCTGCCCATTCACCAAGAAAATGTCCTCGCAAGGAACAATTCATTGTTTCACGCTCCATCTCGAATTCCTTCGGCAGCTTCTATCTAACGAATCGACCCCGTCAGTCAGTCGGGTCAATCATGAACTGGAAGGCAGGAAAAGAAGTAAGAAAGACCGAAAAGTAACGTGTCGCCATTTCCTTTCGAATAGACGAATTTCCGCGACTAGATTTTCGAGAAATGGAAAGGAACTCCTGACTTTGGCGAGTCTCCAAATCTGAGAAGTCCGACGGCAGGTGTTCGTAGGAATATACATTATGGGGTACGTTTATGGGGCTCCTGACAAAAATTCACGTTATTAAGATACATATTCTCGAGTTCGGGTTTTCGACGCTTTTGCGCGTTAAATTAACCAGAGTTAACAGAAGACTGTCGGTAACTAGAGCAATAGCAGTTAATTATAGTGGCTTGCCCATTGCTGTAAATCAACTTACACGTTAGCAAAAGTAGTATAAATTAGAGTATTTGTAAATTATCGTCTTCGTTTTCTTCTGTTCCTAGTTTCAAGAAATAGATTTTGTATAAACGTGTTGAAGCTGAATTTACGTTCACTTATTTAATTAATAAGAAAATGTTATTGAGATTAATAATAACAGAATATTTTAATAATTCCTACAATATATTGTTAAAGAAATAACAGAAGTTTGCTGCATTAAATGTGACTGAAATATAATAACATGGCAATACATTTAACTTTTTCATGATATACTAATGGAAAGTGAAATAACAAGGTTTCAAATACTTAATTTTTTATGAATTAATTTTAAGAATATACGACATCATCGACTGAAATCAAACAGCTCGAAAAGTGCTGCATTAAGAATGCAAATAGCGATTCGAACTCGTAAGCTCCCCACACGTGACTGCCATCTTATGCGCGAGAAACAGAACGCGCCATTTTGAAAGATGCTACGTGCAGCTTTCTATACAGGGTGGTCAAAATGAACGCTTCACAATCCTTTCATAGCAACTAAATATTAGATACTACAATCTACACAGAACGTAAATTATATTTCATGATTTCATTAACAAATGTACGTCTAAGTATCTCTATTAGTGAGAAACCACACAGCATGTTATCTAATCAATTTGACTACCATTATGAATAACTCTCTGCTATAAATCGTTTTAATCAAGGTTATGAAAAATGTCTGAAGAAGGCCTAACAGCTCTCTCTAACGTGTAAAGTGCATATTGCGACAATGTCTCACAACCGCATTTAAGTCAATAAGCAGCACCGTTTCATCGAGCGAAAGTGAATAAAAGTTGTGTCTGCTAGACACGAGATTCTTAACACGATAAAGTTTTAAACGTCTATTTTCACTACTACCTTGCTGGCAATCGTAACATAAAGTATTAGAAGTACGGGGTACGAATTTAGCAACTATTGCTTGGCTGTCTAATAAACATGTCTATAATGTTCATTATTAACTTGTCTGCCAGTGGCATATATTAAATGTAATGCAAAGTATGTACAGATACAATCCTGGCAATCCGTTCTTGGCTATCTCGTAAATATATCTAACTTGCCCAATCAATGGAAAATTGCAAAAATAAACTATCTATAGTAACACGAGCTCAATAACTGTTTCATAGTTATCTTAATAAACGTGTATACGATTTGTAATCTTATCTTGTCTATAAATTAAAAAAATAATTAACTTCCTACACTCGAGGGACATAGTTATTAATTTATCTGCTTCAACTTTAATTATTAGACATTCGAAATTAGTTTAGCAAAATTGTACGAAAATAGAGATTCGACGAATTTGTAAAATTTCGAGCTCTTCAATTTCAATAATTACGAATTCGGGATTTTTACGAAATTAGAAACTTAATAATTTGGGTGCTCAGAAATTCGAGAGTTTAGTAATTTAGATATTTAGAAATGTAGGAAGTCAGAAAGTGAATAATTTAGAAATTCGAAAAGCTATTAAATTTGTAAAAGAAAGAATTCATGGAGCATCCTACAGATATCTAAGCTATAAGTTACAGAACCCTTTCGCCTCAACACTCCGTATTTCGGGCCGAAAATTTAAAATCCGTTTCCCCGAGGGATATAGGATATGCCTGGCGCATAACTGATGCTCCGTGCACAGCTGCGGGGATTATATTTCGCCAGGCGAGCAATTTTTCTTTCGGCGCTGTTACGTAATCGGATGTAACCAACGTTCGCAGCGACATCTGCGACGAACAGGTTGGCTGATTCTTCTTCTTCCTTCTTTCTACTTCCTTCGTCCCCTCTCTCTTCCGCTAAAAATTTAATTAAACCGATCTGCTTGCGAAGAATTTTCCTATTTCGTCGTTCAATTTCGTCCGTGGAACGAGAAATTCTTCCCCGGGATAATTACAGGAAATTTCGACACTTCAATTTAGGCAGATCAAATATGCTCTGAAACTTTCTAATTTTCAAATTCCTAAATCGTGAAACTTTCAGATTTTTTAGTTTCCTTGTTCTCAGGAGTTGAAAGCTCTAAAAACAAATTTTCATACTTCTATACTCTCAAACTTTCATACTGGAAATTTCAAACTTCTAAACTTTCAGATTAATCATTAAAAGTCTTGACTCTCACATCTCGACATTCCTAAATTATCAAGTTCTCAACTGTTCAAATTGTACAAATACATATATAAATCAGTAAATTCCCAAATTTCTAAATCCCTACACACTCAAGTAAAATCACAGAATCCCTAAATTTGCTAACCTAAATTTTAAAACAGGTTAATTCGCATCTCTTCGATAGCTGACACATCCAAGATAAACAAAGCTGAAGTACTCTGTGTCACGTCGTTACACGTCTTTTTTTAGTCACTTTACGATCGACACACGTGAAAAATCGGAGACACGAGTTGTTTTCGCTTTCGAATGCATGCGAAGGAACACGTAACACGTGGGAAGCTTGCAAAAGAGGGAGCCACTTGCAGAGCGTATGTAATCCTGTGTCTTCGAGAGGAATAGGAATCCCGGGGTTTGTTTAGACCCGGTTCACATACGGTTATGGAGTAATTATTCCGCGACGAGCATCGAAAGTACGAGTACGAACAAGTAGCGAAAAAAAATCGGAACACGTTCGGAATAAACCGACGTTAACGTGTTTACTCATTTGGTATTCTATGGTTGAAAACGCAGTTTGTGTTTACTCTTTGCAATCCAAATTTCGTTATCGATTCTTAATAGTCTGACGTGTGCTGCCTGTTGAACACCTTCGCGAGTATGCTCACTTTCGCTGATACTAAATCTGGATTATCTTAAAATTTCTTGTTACTGATCTTAGCTTTGTGATGTTCGAGATTGCAAATTCAATGTTGCTGTTCTACAACTTCACTACTGAAGTCTAGTATTGTTCTATCATACTGTTAATCTATTAATTTCAATACACAACCACATAAGTATATTATGTATGTGTATCACTAACCTAACCTAACCAACAGAAGAAAAAATACATAGTTGTTCAGGAAAGCTTACACGCTACAAATCAACCGGTCGCTGAAATCCCACAAAAAGAAATATTTTGATATAAAAAAGAAAGAGCAATGTTAAAGTGGCAGTAATGACGAGTACGAGAGCAAAGGGTTAATACGATCAAAAACAATCGGGTCGCCTTATCTAGCTGGGTCGGACGCTACATATAGATAGGATAACACTGCTCATAAGAGTAATGCACCCATAAACAACACGATGGCCTATCTCGTTGACACAAGTGCAAGTAACAAAGGAAGTTTAATTAGCAAATCCTCATTTTCCATGACAAGAATCGCTGTACAATGCTGAACGAACATTGTTGATTTTTTATCGTTCTTCGAAGAACTACATTCTCGCGTGCAACACTATTTCAGCAACATCTCGAGCACTCTTCTCATTTTTGCTCCGTTCCTCTTTCCATTTCCTTCGGGCGGCTCCAGATGGCGGGAGGAAATGAATTGGCCCGCCTTCTTTGCTTCTTTCACGAGAAAACGGTAGTAACCGAGGAGGTAAACGATTTTATAACTTGTACTCGGATGTATTCTAGGATTTTTATTAATTTCCGCAACCCTTTGTTCCCGTTCTTTTGATTAATTGTTTCTAGGGAGTGAGAAGATTTATCCTTGCATTTATGCAACGGATTAAATTAATTTTCGCATGATTAGACGGTTTCTGTTGAAAGTTTTATTTAACCTTTTTAAAGATGATTCTCTGAAAGTTAGAAAATTAAATGATATAATTATTCATGCAATTAATATACTACGTTATATTTACCAATGTATTTAGACAATTTTTGAAGCATTAATAATATACAAAAAGAAAGACAATGTTTATACATGTAATTACTGAATAATAAAATTAAAGTCTTGAGACGTTCAGTAAAAATTTGTCCTAAGAAAACTGGACCCATCCATTTCCACCCTTTTCGAAATTTTTTTACTGCAGGTTCTTCGACCGTAAATACATAAATCGATTCACTTGTAGAATTCTTTAACAGCTTTATTACCAAAAACGTATTTTAAGGATTTAAGCCTTTAAGATCACCGACCCGGTAATTGTATTCAGGTTTCCGAAGTCAAAAAGAGAATGGTGTCCGAAGAGCAGCGCAATAAAAAGGCCAAAACTAATAACGGGTTAAATTAGGGGTAAACTATGCGGGGTGCTCCGTTCCGAAGGAATCTTTTCTATCTCGAGGTAGCTTTTTGCTTCTCGGCGAAAAATTGCCTTCCACGACCCAAACACGAAGTCAATTTTCACTACCGATTTCTTCCTTCTAAGATATGAATATTGCAAATGAAATGAAGAAAAGATTACTGTACAGGGCGCTTCAAAAGAGGGTCCCTATTAATGCTACAAGTTTTCACATACAGTGTAGCAGCCTGAACAAACTATTGAATAGTAATATAAAATTTTGTTAAGCTTACTTTATATTTTTTTTTACCTGACATGAGCTAATTATGGTCAGATTAAACTAAATACCGATTATACTTGCATATCACGGCAAACTATTAAATAACAAAACACTTAACTCGTGCGAAAGAAACATGATTTATGTGAAGACTACCAAACGATTACTATCATACGCTGAAAAGAAAAAAATGTGAAGAGGTACAAAGTCGCATACTTCGATTACAAACGAGTGATTTATGCCTTAAGACTGAGAAATATTTACGTCTTATGTATAAAGATTCACACTGATGACCCACTAATTATTTCTTAAACTGTGCCATTAAATGTATCTGTAAAGCTTCTTTCTTTTTCTCGAGTGACGAGTTAACTTTAACTACTTAACTACGAGTCTGCAATTGTACGACGGAGACCATCTCGTATTTCTTCCTCGTACACTTAAACCACGATGGCTGTCCATTAGCCCAAAAATGTCCGTCGATCGCCCACCAAGCAATTCACTCGACAGGCCATCAATCAGGGACAACTCGTCAGTGTCTTGGCTTTCAAGAATCGCGCCTCGAGAGCTCGTGGTATTCCATGGGAAAACGCGAAGCTGCGTTGCATCAGAAAACGTTAATACCGTGAGAAAATACGAACGAAAAAATCTTCCAACTCTCCCTGTATTGCATCGTTTGCTTAAAAAAATCGACAATTTTTGCTCATGAAGATTCAAACAATTTATAACAAAGTTTCGAATATACAATTTTAAACTGTTATCTGATAGTATCAGCATACTGCACACCGTGTTATTTATTAAACGTACCATCGGTTAATTCTTGAATATACTCTCGAAATGGAATCTTGCACCGTTAGTATGATATCAACTCCACTCGAAGGTAACCTTCCCTCTTCTTTCACTAATTATTCGATTATACAAAATTCGAGGCGTCCAACGTTCTCGTCTAATTATCTTTGTGTACAGTGTTGCTCAAAAATTCTGCTCACTCTTTTTTGTACGAAACAAGTTTAATACTTAGATCTTAGTTTTATATGTATGTTCAGATAATATATGTACAGGTCTCCTTTCAGTCGAAAAGCTCAATTATATTCATTTTTATTAAAAACATGAAGGAGTAACGAAAGTTTAAGTGACTTTGGATTATGATAGGAGCATGTCAAACCAATTGTACCAGTGATCATTTAAGAATCATTAACATAAAAAAGGTTTCATTTTTGAATAAAATTTAGTTCAATAATAATTATACAGAACACAAACAACATCACAAAAAAATAATATTTTCGTAAAGTCTCTACACAGCAAAAGAGAGCCTTTTTCTTGATAGGAGAGTACGTACAAAACTTTTGAACAGCATTGTAACGAAAGGAGCCAGTCGAAAACCCGAACCGCCACGAAATCACGTCCCTCCCTGTTCCGTTAATTAGCGACGAAGAAATTCAGTCGATGCAGAGGGTCCAGGTTAAACTCGGTTTACAAAGTAGCCGCCCCCTTGATAAAATGTTCGTCGCGGTAGGGCCGTGTTCTAAAGCGGGTTCACGAGTGGACAAGTTTATGCAGCGAGCTCTCGCGAGCCCGGGGTCGTTAAACTCCGTGGGCAGGCACGCGTTTTAAGCCTAAAATCGAAGGTGGCCGAGAGCTAAACTCGAAGGAGACTCGGTGAAAGCGGTCCTATTTCCATGCGGGTTTATAAATACCCTGCCGTAGGATTCGTGTGGAGACGAAACGTCGGAAAAAATCGGACACGGTGTTACGAAAGAGCCGGCTAACGTCGAGAGGCTACGCGACGCCATGACACCCCGCCATCTCCTCGTTCATGGGACCTCGTGATTCGAGCTCGGATCGGACCATTGGAATTCCAGACATCGACCGACACGTGTCGCCATCTAACAGTCGAACGATCAACCCCGTAGCCGAGCCAACGTCACACGAGGCGGCGAACAGCGCCACGGATCAATGCTAATCTTTCGGGGGACCCCCTCAAGCACACCCCGAAACAACCGTCTTCTTATTCCCTTCTGCCTCTCGACCCGACCCTTTCGCCACGATATATCGTGGGAACTTTATCGAAGAACGTGGTGCTGCTTCGATGGAATTTTTTCCCTTCCCAGGAAATTGGGGATTCCTTTTTCGGGGAATGGAGATCGAGTCCGCGCGCTGCAGGATCGAACAGTTTCGTTGCTTCGATGGAAATGGAAAAGTTTTCCTGCAGAATTGATAAAAATTCGGGAACGGGGATTTCTTTCGATGTAGGTTTAGGATTGAGTTCGAGGTATATTGTGGGTTAACTTTTGTTTATGAAAAGTTACAGAATGACTGTTGTATATGTTAGAGAAGAATTGAATAATTATATTGTAGAGAAATTTCATTTAATAGCAACATAATACACTGTGACTGGGACAATTATCTGTGGTTTATTGTGGTCGGGTGTTATAGATCTACCATTGGTATAATTAGCGTTTTTGTTCGGAGTAGAAACTTAGGGCATCAGGGAATTGCTAACAACTGAATTCCTACAATTTTAATATAATCGTAACTGTGTTCCTTCCTTTAAGTGTTAATATTTAATCGACATTTTCAAGTCTGAATTAGGCTGATCTCTATCTACCTACACCTCTTTTGAGACGAACGGTAGGTTCTGATTACGTAAATCTACTCACCAGACTAGATGCTTATAAATTTCATGTCGAATGCAGAACCACGTCAGGCATCTGTTAAAAATTCACTCGGATTCGGAGTTTCGAAAATACAAGATGTATGGTATAGAGTAAGCTATCTGCATCATCCATGACTCTCTACGGTTCGATTCACAAAAAGTAGATCTACGATCTCCAAGTGTAGTATATTAAACATCTCATAATTATATATGCAACATCAATATAACGCACCCTGTTAGTATTCATTCAGACTAGTCATTGTACAATTATTGTAATGCTTAAGTTGATAATTGGTTTTCATCGACATTCATATGATAAATCTTCATTTAAAAATTATATAGCTCAGCGATTATAAAAGGTTTCAGAAAAGATTTAACCGTAATAACTAAACTCAAGCTAAACCTCCAAAACTTATTACAATCATGCATCAGTAATAAGAAACTTTCACGAGTCCCAAAGACCTAACATCAATTTTCAAAAATCCGCAACATGCATCAAACCCAGCGATTCAATCTAAAACTGCATTCACGTATCCCTACTTTCAGCGAAAACCTATCCTCGATTACAGGTGGATCTCGTTATCGGGTAACGTTCAAATATCCGACAAAAACTTGGATGGCCGGATATGAATAAAGTTGAAGGGGATGCAATCTCGTGAAAACGCGCGATCCCTGGATGCTAATCCCCGAAACCTGCTGGAATAATTGGAAAATTCGTGGAGAGAAGGTCGTGGGTGGTTAATGGAATCGTTGGTGAACCGATGAAGTGGACGCAGCATAGTTTCGATCCCAAGACCAAAGCGAATCCCAGGAGGACGATTTGGAGCCTCGTGTAACAGGGACAGTAGGGAGATCGATACTGGCCTATCTCCCTCTCCACGTTCGTCCCATAAGGGGTCGGGCAGGGTTGTCGGGGCGCAACCGACCCGTCTCGACTGGTTGACCCGTCTCGCCACGTCTCAACCCACTTCACCCTGATTTCGATTCCCCCTTCCCTTTCATACGCCGTCGACACCCCTTTCGTTTCACCAACACCCCCAACGAACCTACCCACAAACTTGACTGTTCAAGTTGCCGGAAGATGGCGCCACGTGCACCGACCAGCGGTAGCTTTTCGGTAGCTAATCAATAAAATGCCCTAATGACACTGGTTGCGCGCTGGAAAACAGATCTGCTTGTCCTCCTTTCGATGTGTTCCATCTTCGGACTCTACACAAGGCACCTGCTTTTTTTGGCACCAAGCCCAGGACCGGAACTAGTAGAATGTGTCGTAGGCTATATTTGAAACTTCGCTCCGGGTGCGACTACGGATTACGAAGTTTGTGGGATTTTGGTAGTTCTTGTGAAATAGGAGGATTTAGAATTTTAATTACTATTTAATTACCATAAGTTTAAAGTAAAATATAACACCAAATATTTTATCCTATCTTCTTGCAGAATGGATGAATTTGCATTAAAAAATAACTCAACGTCAGAGATCACTATTTTATAAATGCAAACAAATTTTATTTGTACTGTTAAGAACACTGATGTGATAATAAGGAAAGCACAGTTTGTTTAAAAATTCGAGAAGTCCCTGACTTCCTCAATCTGGGGAAGGGTTAAATTGTGTTAAATGTAGAATCCACTATGGCCTGGTAATAAGGTGTTTATGGCGTTTATGGGTTTAAACGTTTACGAGGCTCAGGTAGCAGATTACGACTAACCTACGACTTTGTATTTATTACAATCCGAAAAGTCAACCTGACGTCGAACAAATTTTAGATCTTAACTCTTTTTATTACTCAATAGGCATTCTTTGATCAGCGATTTTGAGATAGGTTTTATCAAAAGTGATATGTTTACTCTAGAACCGAATTTTGTAAAGGAAATTCATGAAATACGAATTCTAAATTAAGATTGCTCCAATTCTAGCATAACTTCAAAACCATTACCACGTCAGATCCACATCTAATTTCCAAGTTTAATCGACATACAAATTGCTTCGATTCCAGTCGAGTTATGTTGTAAAAGTTCATAACCTAACTCCTCAAGCCGTGATGGTGATCATTCTGTCAGCTATTAGAAATCAAGAAAATCATTATTAATTGTAGCGCAATAGCGAAAGGCGCGAACAAAGCTGCAAAAGAAGAAATCGGAATTGGTATTTCGATTCGAGAAAACTTCTGGTTAAAAAATTCACGTCCTGCTGCAAGACACGTATTCTAAACTTTCATTGCAGCTCGCAATAATTCTAATGAAATGTCCGTGCAATTTCATTGCAAAAATCATTACCTTATCATATTCCGTAGATTATTCCGAGCCTGTGCTCTCCGCGCAAATCCAATTTCCTGTTCTTTCCACGGACTGATATCTTCATCCAGGATAACGAAAGAGGATCATAATTTTCTTGGACGGTTCGCTTTAATAAAATCACCGTGGCCCGAAACAGACACCGGCCGTTTACGGTTTCCCCCTTAAACCGATCGCGGCGCGTTACGATCTTGAAAAAAAAACTTCCGATCCACGTGACTCATAAAATTATTATATAAGACGTTGTGCCGGGTCAAAAAGCAGCCGCTTGGCTGGCTGAGTTAGTTACGTTCGGAATCGAGCCGTCCTCTTACGAATAATCCTTTTAATGTAGTAGTCAGCAGCAGCAGCAGCCAATCCTTTGATAAAGTCTCGCGATTAACTCGCTGGACTTGATATTATAAATGCTCCTGAGAGGGAGAAGGAAAGAGAGTCGTTCAACGAGAGGATAAAAGGGTGGTAAACGACGATTAACCAGTTAATTCATTGGGACCAGTTGTCCGGGTGGATCTGATCAAGGGATGTTATCCAAGTCCAATTATGATTCCCTCAACTTATCAGGAACGCGAGATCCATGTATCCCTCCGCCCTCTCGCTCCTTATATTTCTTCTTGAAATTGTGACGGTTCATTTGCATCATATCGTCTTTTTTTGCATGCAAACCGGCCAAGTTAATCGAACGACCGATACTAACCGAGACCCGCGTCAATGGCCTGGATTATTTCTCCAACATGGAATCCGACCAATTTGCACGTTTCCAGCTTGTAATATCGACGCTAACATCTTGGGTGTCATCGTTCATCCCCGTCCAACACTCGCCTGATACTTATTACATCCAATTCTACCTTCGAACGTAATACTCGCGATATCGTCTTTTATCCTTCGGAAAATTTAACTTTTAAACTTAGGACCTAATGTTCTTAACCTATACGCAATTATAACACACAGTTATGAATAAAATAATTCCTGCAACTCGAAATACTCAGGTTCAACGCATTCCTTAATAACGAAAGTAAACCTAATTTTCCAACTTGTGGGCGTAAACTTTAAATTAAAAATCCGTAACTACTTTTTGACACAACTACGTTATTCAGAATACACGCGTCGAAGTAGATAATTGTGCAGAGAGAATTTTGAAGTAGAGGTCTGGCGAAAAAGGCGGAAAGGGAAGAGAAATTGGTTGGAAAGGTGGTCGGAGGATGGCAGAGGTGAGGTTCTAGCGGTGCAAGAGTTTCATTGGGCGGAGATAGCAGAAGGTTGCCAACGTTGACTGAAATGCTGATTCGCTCCAGCCTTTTGATGCAGTTTCTTCAATGATACTATAAAATACCCCCTGCATAATAAGATGAACCGGATAAAAACTCGCGTAGCCTGCATCGAGACATCAGCTTTCCGCGAAAACCTATTATTCCGGCCAATTTCATCGGTTTAAATAAACTTTATGCATTCGAAAATGTGAAATTTTTGATTTATCATACAAACAAGACAATTTCATTTAGCATAACCGATATTGCCGAGTTAATTCCGCGGAGTATATATTTTTTGCATACAGTCAAAATGGATTATGATAATTCGCGTGAGACTAATATGCTTATACGCGACCTCGATGAGGAAAATAAAACGTTAAGCGTAAAACGTGTTTCCTTAATTTTGTCGAATGTAATTTACATTATAAAATTTTATATCAACGTGAAAGTGTTAAAATCCGTATGTTTATTACGCGCTGAATAATATCGCGACAATTATTATCCCGTAACGAATGGACGTTTGACGTACAGTCGTGCGAGAAGAACCGATCGACCAATAAATTCAGAGGGAAAAAAAAATTCCTGAAAATCCTACCGGAGAAAGCTATGGAGTAAAATCGGCTTCCTAAAGCGTGGACAGAGATTTAAACGTTGCTTCAGGAATCCTCTTTGCTTCGCTCGAACAGCGACCCGCGGTGACATGCAGATAAGAAACGATTTCCTGCTTTCACCGATACTCTTATCGATGTCTTTCCGACCTCCTTCGTGTTTCTACTTACGTCTGTTCAACCTATTTTTCTCTCCGCGCTCGACCAATCGTTTGTCATCGTTCCACCTAACCACAGAAGGCGGTACAACAGTGCCACTTTAATCAAATCGAGAATGGCTAATCAGAAGTTCAATTTTCTAACACTTTAAATACTTTGATTATCACTTTTTTTTTAACATATACTGTGGTTAGCTACATAACGAAATTGTATGTATTTGTGGAGGACACAAGTAGCTCTGCATGTGCCATTCTACGATTAATCTTTAGATGACCTTGGAGGCACAAGAAGCTATACTACTGCCCATAAGTCATGGGACATTTACGGGTTACAACTTCGCGTTTAAATTAACACTGGCTAAGCATAGGCTAAGAGGCATCGTTTATGCTCATTGTTAGAAACACACGTGACATTCACGCATGCAAAACAGTTATGAATGACGTATATAGGTAATAAAACACGAGTTAACAATATGTTGGGAGTTAGGTATATTAGTTTAGTGAAATAGGAACCGCGCCGAAGCAAGCAAAATTTACTAGACGCATATACGGTGGATGTCATTTAAGAATATACATACTTATTCCTAGCTGAGGAGGTAAAGACTTGCTATTTATGACAATTAAAATATGTTCAAAAATATATTTAAAGAACTTAGAAGTTTCACAAATGACCGGGTGACGATTCTGCCTTGCAAAAATAAGCCGAAAATAATTTTTAATTTTTATTTCTCAGTAGTAATATATTACGCTGTAATTGTATGGTAACACAAAAGTGAAACACCCTGTACAATGTTAAAAACAAGTAACGATAAAAAAGGGATTAGAAACGATCGAGAAAAGGGAAAAACAACCGGTAGCAAAAGCCAGGTTCAACGGAAAGAGTAAAAAGAACAAAGTTGTTTGATAAGAAATAAAAGTCCGCGAAGTTCGACGAGCAAATAAAAACGTCGAAAGGTTAAATCAAAAGCAAATAATTTGTAGAAATCGCGATTAGACGAAACGTCTCATCCGAATGAAATAACAGATACAATGAGGAGAAAGGGCAACGAAGAGACGAAAGAAAGATGATCGTGAAAAAGAAGGAGCAGCTGATGGCGAGATTGGTCGGCGATAAAGGTAGAATTCTAGGGGGTAACTGAAACATCGTTTCTCTGGATCCTTTCTCACCGGGATAATTCCGTCTCTAGCGCACTCGAGCGGAGAAGAGAGACACGACGATGGTCCACCGATTTTCCATTTTGTTTACCGTGCGTCCCCCATCTCGCGTGAATCGTCGCTCTCTTTCGTCCCCTCTCCCGTCCTCTATCATCCCTTTCTAGGCCAAACAGTATCTCCTTCCTCGTCGGTCCATTTTGGCCCGGGTTGCCGTTCAACCGGCGGAAGCCAGCCAGACAGCTCGGAAGTCTCGTCGTCCTTGCTGCGTCTCGCTCGGAACTTTGGTGCGCGACAAGGACGCAGGATCAGGAGTGGCCAATCAGAGCAAGGCTGTTCTCCTGGCCGCCGATCAATGCGAAACTCCTCTGTACCGACGTGCCACGGGGTGTATCCTGCGCGAACGACGGAGGAAGAAGGAGACAGGACACGGTCACCTCTCTGTTCAACGGAAACGGACGGACCTGCAATTTCGACGCGTCGCCCAATGCATCCGCCATGTCGTTTCGCATTGGCGACCGGCCACACGTCGCACCGTGTAAACTCTTCTCTCCTCGTAGATACCGAAACGACTTGTCTCTCTGTTTCTTTTTATCCTTTTTTCGTCTCGTTACCACGACGTCTCGTTACTCGTCGGATCAACCGTCTCCACGATTCTTCTTCGCCGTTCGTTTACGTGATACGAACGCTGATGCGACTATCCAGAGCAACGTGGACGCTCGATCGATCCGGCACAACCGTGGATATACGCTTTTTCGAAGAATACAGAAGTACAGTCCGTCGCAGAACATCACGGCGTATCTTCGTTGATTTTCAAAAGAACGGTGAGCATCGGAGATTCTTTCCACGTTTACGATGTCTACCGATGGATAATCTATGACGCTCGAATGTCGTATTTCGATACCGGGGAAGAAAAGTATCCTTAACTTTATCGGAGAAATCGAGACGATTTAAATTTAACTTTCAGACTTTACGTCTAATCGATCAGCCGGTGAACACAACACGTTTTAAGACGACGTTAGGACGTGCTGAACGTGTTATTTACGGATACGGATAACTTCATTTCTCAATACGGAAGCTGCGTAGTCTAAAATCTCTGCGTGGCCAAGTTCTTAGAATAACATATTGTAAATTTTAAAATGTCATATTTCTTTGCGACACTTTGTCACTCCAAACACAATTAGTCAATCCTAATTTCTTCTCTAAAATTTCTTGAATACGTAGTGTCCAAAACTAGTTTACCCACAACAAATATACAATCATGAAAATTTATAATAGACATAATAATGTCCCTACATTATGGCACATCCTATACAAAAACCATACCGCTGAAAATATTCCTTGCAACATTAACTTTCGGTACAGGAATAATTCTCCAGGACCGATCAGTGGAACGACCACGAGGAATAAAAAATTTCTCGTAATATGAACGAACGAAGAATTTCATCGCCTGACCGATTTCGAGGTTACAAGTCCCAGACTATTTGGCGAGCTTCGTTCCGAGTCCGTTTAATTAAACTGAAAGGTTTATACTGTGTTTTAACGTTATGGATGCGCTTGTTTTGAGAAGGGGCCGAGGTCGTCCAATATCCAATTTGGATGGATACAGAGTTGCCCAGAAAGGTCACGTACAGCGAACGACGTATTACCTACGGGAATAAAGTTTGATGGGGGGATGGTACGTTCTGGTGTAGGTATCCGGATATTTCCGAATATGACGAATGGACCTACACGATTGTCCCGTTCGTAATCTTTCGTCCTCCCGTTTTATGAACTCGCCGAATCGGTAACGCGTGATGGCCGACGAGCTTTACCAACTCATCCGCGATGTAACATCTTACATGACAATTACGATTGGAAAGTAACAACGAAGAAAAGTTTCAGATTACGAGGATGTTCGAACACGATGGCTCGAGAAACAGGCTGGGACCATTTTAGTTTACTGTCCATTAGCAAGTTTACTGTGCTTTTGTATATTTGCTGTACGTAATTTTTGCACAATCTAAATTAATGTCTTCGCTAGATAATTATTGTGGCGCAACTGTTGCTTGATTTTTATTCGAGGAGTTACAAATTTGAGGATGAAGTTTATTTGAGATTTAAAGAATAATTAGATGGATCTAACATGCGCCTTCTATGTTGAATGTTTAGTTAAATCTACGGTCTTATAGTCGACAGATCAAACCTACAGTCTACAGATAGTTCGTCTTAGATTAAATCTCCAATCCTAAGGAAATCCTGCAAAATCCTACGACATCCTAAGGGGAGTCTAGAGCTATGAAAAGTTTCCATTGGATTTTTTGCGAATCTACTCTAATTAGATGCACACATTGTGAAACAGCCTGTAGTCACACGCCGTCTATGGAGAACGTCATTTATCGTTCGCTATTCTATGGCTTCCACTTCATCAAGTTTTCGAGCTTCTTTCGACTTATCTCCGTCGAGGTGATGGCCCTCGGGTTTCTTCATCACAATTGTTCGCCGATGAAACGATTCCGAAGGCGGTCAAACACCTTCGTGTCATGGTTGATAATCAACCCCCATTAATTCGAAGAATGGAACGACACTATTCCTTTCATCTCCTTCGTCTGCCACGTTGAACGGCTGACCTCATTTGCATATCCAATTTTGAAAATTGGACTGTCTCGGAAGCGGTATGGAGCTTATGGGAAGCACTCGTTGAAATTTTTATTCGTTGCCGCTCTTGTCGTTTCTTGGTACTCGTGCCAGATGAAGAAATTTGTGGAAAGAGTATGCTCCATCGTTTTACTGATTGTAACGTCGAAGGAATATTTTCCCTGGTTTCTGCTGTGTCACTTTGTCGATGGAATTCGAGATCGCGTCAGCAACGGAGTTTCACGACACAGGCGAAATTCCACGAGAGAAAACGATGAACAAAAGCTGAATATTTCTGGGGAACAATGGACGAAGGATCCTTGGAAGAAAAATAACGGAGACAGCTTCCGTTCTACGATCTATTTCGTTTCTTCCAGTAAATGTTTCTTTGTTACGAACTCGGCTATTCTGACCCCGACACTTTGTATGCTTATTCACCGGATTGACATTATTTTTGGGATCACATTGTCATTTCATTAAAAATGATATGTGGTTTATGTCCTTGGTCTTTGGTGTATTATATTGGAACATTTATGATAATATTTGCTTAATATTTTGGGGTATAATAGAACTGTTAAGGCAGCTTGTTAAAAAATCTGAGTATTTTAAAACAACTAATGAATCCACTGAGTTACTTTTGCATTATTTACATTCGCGACTAAAATACTTTAAATATTTTTATAAATATGCAGGTTAGAAACGGGTTATAGGAGGTGAACCTACTTTTCACAGGTTTCTTTTACAAATTTTAGTCATGACTCACGCGAAAGTTTTGAGCCATTAATTGTTAAGTACTGTTACACAACATTGAGATTAAAATTAAGAGAGTCAGACTCACCCATTGATAGTCGAGCCGCTGAATCACCGATCCGGGAAGCAACGCCGACATGTTCCATATCTGAAACGATACGACATGAATAAATCGTTAAAATTTAGTGTTTTAATTAACGATCGATATTCGAAAGTTCAAATTATCCGAATTGCAATTATATTGTTCGAATTATCCAAACTCTATTTGTATTCTGAAACTATCCAATCTCAACGCAATTTCACATTTGTGAAAGATTGATCGATTAATGTATTTATACCTAAATGCTCACGTTTGATATGATGTGATCGAAAAATACTAACGTAAAACATCAAACTATCCACATAAGGAATAGGGGGAAGAAGAAATTGAGATAAAATGAACGGACGGACGAAGAAGCAAATTTCAGCAACACGTTGATAATCGCAGGGTCAGGCTCGACAGCACGTGCACCTTTTCTATAAGATTCGACTGCGATATACGAATAAGGAACCTCCTTCATTCTATCAAAGATCCCCACTCGGCAACAAAGTATTCGTGACCATGATCAAGAATCCTGCTTTCTGTACGATTACCTGCAGCCAGCAACATTCTTCGAGCACAGGTATGATTTTTTTCTCGTGTACGCTTTATAGTGGAACCTGGGTGAGAAAACACCCGCCGAGAAGCAAAAGTCCTCACCTTTTATGATCTACTATGACTACCGATAGTTAACCATATTTTCACGCACTGATATTGTTAAAATCAAGATGAATAATTGCCAAAATAAATTTCTAACTAATGGATCTTATGATTATTAAACTTTATAACGTTAAGTTATATCAAATGACTTTATAGCTATTATAGATATTATTCATAGTTGCTCTGTTTTACATTGTACTCGTAAATATTTGCATTTGTTTCTATTCTCAAAATGGAGATTCTACGCCTTGGTGGATTAATTTTAGCTGCAGCTTCAGATCTGATGCTCTGTGGCTGTAAAGTCGGACTATGCTTCATCTTGTTTCATGCTGCGTTCCTGTATACCTGACCATTTCCTCATTTTTAAATTCGAGTCTTGCTTTTAGCAGCTGAATTCATAACTACATAGCTATATGATCCCACGACCTATTGCGCCGTCACGATATATAATTTACTCTGCATCATATTTATAAATATGTGACCACTTCCTCATTTTTGAACCGTGAACTTGCTCTTGCTATTATCCCTTTAGCAGTTGGATTCATAATTCCACAGTTATACGATTCCAAGCTTTGCCACGGTACACACAGATGTTTATAAATGTCTGAATATTTTCTTATTACGAACATTGAAATTGCTTCATACTTATTCGCATTGCTCTGTAGACCTATGATCTGTATTTCTGGAACTTTATACCTGTCCTGTAGAATGTACACGACACATGCTGTGCAGTTCATAGAGTTCACACACTATTATTCACACATGCTGAGTACCTTCGTATGACATGTATTTTGTAATTGAAGGAATTTTTCATTGAACTTTTTATGATGCATTAATGGGTACAGTCAAATATCATGGAATGGGAATACTAATGATTAATTATAAAAAGCTGCGACTATATTATATTGCCTATGTTTTACCTTTTGTGTTACTTTAAAATTTAAATGAAAAATCAACAATATAAATTATCGACAGAAATTATTATGCACAATTACAATCGCAAGAAACAAATTGAAAGCAAAGGAAAGAAGTAAAATCGTTTAGCAGGAAGCCTTTATAACGGCGTTAATTAAGAGGCAAGGAATTATGAGTTTTTTACTCACTCCCAACAATCATTACGTACTTCGAGAATATGAGAAGAAAACTACACCCTTTAGGCAGTAATTATCGAATGCAAATGAAAGGTTTATGAGAGAAAAAAAAAGGCAGAACAAATACGTTAAATTAACTCCAGTGGGAACCGTTTACAGTCGTTAACTCTTTGCTCGCTCTAAAAGGAAACAATCAGCACATTACGATATTTCTAAAATTAAAATGTTCCATTGTTAAAAATAAGAAAATTATAGAAAGGCTACCACGTAGTTCATTCAGTCGATAGTGAAGTTAGTTTCAAATTAGTGTAACAAGATAAAAACAATTTCATTTTAAGTAGCTCAATTAGTACGCTTTATTATTACTACCCATGTAAAGATTGAGGAAACGTAGGAATTGAGACGCGAGGATATTGAGACATAATATCATGGAAATATAGCGATTTATGCACATAGAGATCCTTCTATACGATAGTAAAGTAAATGTTTCCTCCAATCGTAAAGTTACGATGTCGTACAAGTTTATCTTATAGTTAAGACATAGGAGAAACACATCTTGTAGACACTTTGCGTGGTAACAAAAACTAAATACCGCGAAGAGTATTCACATGCCTATCTTACTACCTTCCGAGGATTTCAAGGTCATTACTATAGACATCTAAGTCTTTTGTAACAACGAATAAAAGTTCTATTTAATCTTACTTCTAAGCATCAGAGATCTCTCAAAAATCATGTCATTGCATCTGAATCCGTTTGAATGTCAGCTATAATGCGCAAAGAATACAATGCAATCCTTCCATGCGAACTACAGTGTCCTTGAAAACCCAAGAATGATCTTGCCACAAAAATATCCTCCGCAATGTATTCATCCTTCCATATCACTTAATCTACAAATAAGATACAATTTGTACCATAAGATGGTAACAAAAATACTTAGATATACTAGTACAACGTGTCCTCAAATGCGTCCACGAACGTGTATACGAATACCCGGTACATAAATGCGTGAGAGCACACGTATACACATCCCGCAGTCAAAGGGTTAACGATTGCGTGCACGGGTTGCTCAATCACGAGATGTTCGAAAAAAAGAGAAGGAAGAAAAAAAGAGCGAAGACGAGTAGCGGACGTCAGTGGAACGGAAACTTACGAGTGTTGGTTGCGCCGGAAGCTCATTCTCCTGCTCGATCGAATAAATGAATATTAATCATGATGGTTCCGATCCACGAAAAACGAGGAACCTTCGACACGCGTGAAATCGGCGTGGGGAGAAAGAGACGGGTCGAATACTAAAGCATCGATCGATGCAAGCCTCCACTCGATACATCGAGATATCGCTTAGCCCGCGAAGCGTACGATGCGCACGCGTACATCAAACCTTTCATTACTCTGATTCAGCATGGCGACTTTGCCACGTTTTGTCTTTTTTTTCTATCCCTACTCCCCGACCGCGAGTGTTACCAAACTCTGTGTACACCCACCGGCACCCATAGGCACCCATGAATATTTAGCACGCGTGCCGCTGTACATCGCTGACGCATGGACATGTTACCTGGGGATGCACACATTTCACCGAATACGATAGGAGGCATTTTTTAAATATATAGCGCAAGCTGATACGAATATCGAGAAACAGATGCTCGGAAGTTTCATTCAATGAACACAATAACTTCTTCAAATACTTGAAGATGAAGAACATGAAAAACTTTGATAGAATGTGAATATATGAGAAGATATTTGAAAATTTACGAAACCCTTTCATGTATGAAAAGTAAAGTTTCCTTTCATCGATTCTACGAATAAACGAAGAAGATATTAAACAAGAAACGTTGCATCGAAGGATACACGAACATTCTTGTAATTAATAGACCATCAAACATCGTCCCTTGATTGGCCACACGTGGGCGACACACCCTTTCGTTAGCTTCGGTACTTTGATTCGCGAGAAAAAGCAAAGACCGAGCGGATAGAGTAATATCATACAGGAAGTTTTATTTTGAAAATATGTAAATACAATTACTTCTACCTTCCCAATCATCATTTTCAATTTAGTTACAAATGCATACTGTTTCATTCCTATTGCAATTTCCAATGAAGCTGTTTCCAAGGAGAACTGCAAATACGTAAATATTGTAATTATTATTAAATCTTAAAACATCTTCACGTGGCCGATGCCTATTTCATAAACTTTGATTCAATGAAGAAATCTATGCTCAAATAGATGTAGTAAAAAGATAAAAGATTCTTGCATCTAAAAAACATGGTATTCGATTTACACTTATTATCATTAAAAGCTTCAAGCTCGTTCCAATAATTTTCTAAACGAAACTAAATCGGAACAACGCCATAACATATTTCCTATGTTTGTCCGTGATTACGTGAACCGCGATAGCGCGTGTTCATTTAGATGTAAAGCGAACTATGACCCAAGACGGGAGATAATTTTAGATTCGCCTAGAACTGAACCGTAATCAACGTTAATAGTAAATTCTGTTATCTCTGGCTTCAATTATGCGAGCAATTGAAGCAGACCCGCTGTAATTAAAGATCTGATGCGTATCAAGCGATACGAAACGGCCGGAAATTCACGCTGCGAACACGAAAACATCGTCAAAAGCGAGCAAATACTTGGACAAACGTGTCTTCGTTCATTTCGCGTTCATAACCGGCGTAAAACATGCGTTAAACGACTGTCGAGCAGGCTGTCACACGATTTAACGGCTAATATAAAAAACTACCCACGCCTACGACAGGAAACTGGGTGTTAAGGAACAAGTTGAGACGCAGCGATTTACCAAATCATTAACACCTTCCGTGGTGGATTGTTCTTTCTTTACGGTTCAGTTTTGTAAACTGATTAACCTTTACACGGAGAAGCGAGATAATTTTGATTTAACGCGGCCGGTGATATAATTATGGGAAGAAACCTGTCATCTGAGTTCGGTTATGGAGTATAATATTGGAATTTCGTAATTGTAAAATTTCAAAATTCAAACACTTAAAAATTCTCATACTTGCAGATCACCTTTGAATCTTCAGCTTCAAAATTCACAATCATTGGGGAATTCTCAAATTCCCAAATGCCCGATGCCCCTATCGACATCACCTATCTCCATGCAACCCAACTACACACGCTAACGTAGATCATAAATAACACTTTGCAGCGTTCTTCTAATCAATTTGTGTCTAACGAATATCCTATCACGATTCCCTGAAACAGGATAAAGATCTTCGGAAGAAACGACACAGCGTTAAGAAATCGTAGTAAGTTCCAGGCAGAAGAAGACGTACCTCAAGCATCAAAGACATCTCTAAATTAGAAGGTTTTTATCCGCGTTTAAATATGCAGGCTTCGAGCCCAACCCCTTATCTGTCGGTTGGGTTGCATTTACATCTATTTTATATTCGGCGATTCGCGTGTATTCCTGCTTGGCCACGCTTCCTAGCTCTTCACGGAAATTTTCTGCTTGGATACCGTAGCTGCACGGTCGTTTCAGCAACGTTCCTCTTCTCCGTCTCGTTTCTTAAGCCGCCGTTGCGTTTCCACAGCCAACGAACCTACCTTCCCTGGCAGTAAAGCGGCTCGTGCACTTTTGTGGGTTGCATAAAGCGAAACGGCTCGGTAAAAGAATTGCCGATATGTGTGTTACTATGTTCTCTTACGTTTGCCCGGTTAAATACGCCGGCACGCTGACTGGCCCGCATATAAAAAGTTACCGGTAACCCTCTTCTCTTCGAGAAGCGACCTTTCATCCTTCGAGTATCCGACGAGAAACGATCAAACGGAAGTAAATTTGCGAGGGTATCGCTTTGGCCAGAGAACTTCTCGAGTCTTGAATTTCCGCCTTCTCGGTTCTCTATCGTCAGAACCGTGCACGTATACCGGGAGACGTGCTCCTCAGAATTGACGTACACAGAAAGAAAATAATCGCTTTTGTTTTCCATACTTCTCGATGGTGTGGAGATTTGAATATTTTTGAAATTCAGCTTCGTTACTGTCGTTATTGGTCCCGGCAGCCTTATGGCCATTTTTGAACATCAGCTAGATATCTTCAAAAACCTATCCCTGATCTTTCATGTTGGTTTTGAATTGAATGGTGGTTTTCATTTTTCAAAAATATCTTAACATTGCATTGAATGATAGTTTCATGAACATCAGCTAGATATCTTCAAAAACCTATCCCTGATCTTTGATGCTGGTTTTGAAGTAAATGATGGTTTTAATTTTTCAAAAATATCTTAACACTGCATTGAATGAAACTATCATTCGATGCAATGTTCAAGAACCTGACACAACTAGAAATTACCACAGTAATAGATAATAAATAATTCAGTTAAATATAAGTGAACAGATCAAATCTTTATAAGTGACATAGTTGAAGGGCACAGGAAGTCTCCAAGTTTCGAACGAGCAATCTAAATTCTTAATATACGAGGGCCAGTTGACCTGAAACTTGAGCCTGCGATTTTAATAAGGTGAAAACAGGGTCCTTTAACGTTGCAGAAAGCTCGGGTTAAGTTTATCCGTGTTGCCGCGTCAACGTTCAAACGACCTGAACTTCGACTTATTAAAAATATTCTCGTATCCTCGTTGCGTTCATCCCCGCCTCGCTTCTAACCTCGTTTCTCTACGGTTACTAGAAAAAATCCCTGCCGCTGCGAGATTATGTAACGTTCATAAACTCCTGCAAAAACCGTGTAACCACATACATCTTCGTGATGTCGCGTGTATTAAGGGTTTCGAAGATGTATGTACACATATGCCGTTCACAGCAGTTTTTATATCAAGTATATTTGTAGCAGAAGATTAAAAACTTGGTACATTATATATTATAATTTTTAATAACATATATGTTCTGATTTTTAATGGCAAAATAATGGAAAAGATCAGATAATAGTATAGGTAGTAAATAATCACATGTACACGTCCTCAGTACATCGTTTATAACCTACCTTAATCTAACCGTGCAAAGTTCTGACTAGTCGAAATCACAAATTACTACAAAAACAAGAAAAAAATTCTTGATTCTAAAGAAGCACCGAAGCTATCGTTGGACACTATAATTACATAAAAATTTGTACGAAAGAATATGAAATGATGGCCAGTATAGATGCAGCTGCTATATCCTCGTGCTCGTTTTACGAGCGATGCAACGTTTTTTTCGTGAAAGTCGAAGGAAGATGAGTTTACAGTGTTTACAGGTTGGGCCACGAGCCCCAAGATCCTCGTAGCTTCGACCGAGAAACGGTCCATAGGAAAAATGCGGATCATCCGTACGAGCCAATTGCCTCTGGTATCCCCCCCACCAGTAGCTGATGTTCACCTGCAACGAACGCCATATTCCAGGTAGGGAGCATATCAATGGTCGAGTGCAAGTTAACCGACAGGAAGCGTGGAAAATCGGAGCGGCCATCGTTCCCCTGCAACAGGCGCCGCCATCTTTCTTTTTTGAACTGTTGCTTCCACTTTCTCCAGTTTTTTTTGCTCATCGCCATTGTGCTCACTCGTCTTTCTTCTTCGTTCTGAACTATCTTTACCATATATCGGGTGTTCAAATTTCGTACAAGGTAATATTACACGAACTTGTTAATTAACTTTGATATCGTGTAGGAAATGCTACTACTATTGTTGAGATATGTGCAATTATTATTTGTAAAAAATTGATACGTTTGAATTAGCAGATAAAGGCACACATTAAGTATTAGATTGCGGATGTTTACACACTCATGACATATAAAAGCCGGCAAAATCTTTCATACATTACGTAACTTATTTGCATTCCGCAGACCTCGATATATCATAAACATATAAACATCCCCTATCTATATCTTAATATTCGTGTTTGTATTGATAAATGGACGTATTACATCTCAACAGGAGATCCAATAACAGCTATAACTAATAAGATACGACATTAGTAACTAGTAGCAAATAAAATTAATAAAATGATCTTATGTGTTTGTAACGATAAAACTATTGCCATTGACAAATATCAAGATTGTTATTCAGTTACAAAGAACGTTATCTATATTTCTGTTCGAAGGATCGTACATGTTCATGGTCTGGTAAAAAATAATCTCGCGTGCGAATTATATGCAGTCCATTACATCTACAAACATACACGATTCACGGATGTTACGATGTTATCTTGCAACGCAGGTAAAAAGGTTGCATCGAAATTTCATTAAAACCACCGCCTCGACGTTTAGATAAACAGGATACATCCTTTAGGTTGTATTCGCTTCAGTTATACGAGTAATCTACTAATCAGAATTACTTTCCGACCACGCCTTAAATTGCAACATTTCGTCAACGCCATGATTTCTCCCTGCTTTTGATTTTAATTCAGAATTTTGAGAAGGTTAATTTTTTCGTGAAAAAGTTTTTATTACTATACTAAATTCATTAAATTAATTTTTTCTCAAGAAAACTCTGCAACAATCAATTGTCCATTAATTTAAAAACCATCACTATACCAATTCTATAAATATTTGAATTCTCCCTAGCCCTCGAACTCGAACCCCTCCACATTTAACAAAAATTAGATAAAATTGTTCATAAGACCCGTATCTTTTTAATTCGAATAAATCAAGCGTAAACGGCGCTGCTCGCTCAATTTACGAGGAGGACGTTGGAAAGAAGAGAAAAAGATATAAAGTGGCTGCTTTGCGTAAAGTGCGAAGTTTCCTTTCCTTGGGGATTTATAAATTGTTTGCAGAGACGCGCAATTACGTTACGGGAACACAGGAAGTTTCATAATTCGCCGTTGCTCGAGCGTCGCGTATATTTTCCCCGTTGTTTTTCGCTCGTCGTCAAAGTAACTACCGTGGCCGGTCGTTCCACACACTCCACACGACTTTCCTGCATTCCATACATTTTCAGCGGCGAATTTTCCGCACGCGAAAACGAGCGTGTTATTCGTGCCAAGCATACACACCTACCCGTAGCTTTGCATCGGCAAACTGCAACTCGCCGCGCATGCTTACAGATCCTTCCCGGTGTTTCGCCAAAACGATTCTACAGGGTGTCATCGGATAGTTACTGACAACTAATAATTTATCTTTGTATTAAATTTAAGATGATTTCTTACGAAGTTATTATTCAACGCCAAGTATCAAGACCAAGTATGTACATCAACACCAAATATCAAGACCAAGTGTCAAGACCAAGTATCAAAACCAAGTATCGAAACCAAATATCAAAACCAACTATCAAGACCAAGTGTCAAGACCAAGTATCAAAACCAAGTATCGAAACCAAATATCAAAACCAACTATCAAGACCAAATGTCAAGACCAAGTATCAAAACCAAGTATCGAAACCAAATATCAAAACCAACTATCAAGACCAAGTGTCAAGACCAAGTATCGAAACCAAGTGTCAAGACCAAGTATCGAAACCAAGTGTCAAAACCAACTATCAACACCAAATATCAAAACCAAGTGTCAAGACCAAATATCAAGACCAAGTGTCAAGACCAAGTATCAAAACCAAGTATCGAAACCAAGTGTCAAAACCAACTATCAACACCAAATATCAAGACCAAGTGTCAAGACCAAGTATCAACACCAAGTATCAAGACCAACTATCAACACCAAGTATCAAGTCCAAGTATGAACACCAAGTATCAAGATCAACTATCAAGCCCAAGTATCAATACCAAATATCAAAACCAACTATCAACACCAAGTATCAAGACCAAGTATAAACACCAAGTATCAAGATCAACTATCAAGCCCAAGTATCAATACCAAATATCAAAACCAACTATCAACACCAAGTATCAAGACCAAGTATGAACACCAAGTATCAAGATCAACTATCAAGCCCAAGTATCAACACCAAGTATCAGCACCAAGTACAAAGATATCTTCAAAGCTACAAATAAAGTGTGCAAGAGTATGGATGGAAGTAGAAAAACACATAGGACACCGTGTACAAAAGGAACACGAAACTGCGTTTCACGGTAGCAGCAGGTCTGTAACAACTGCATGAAAGTAAATTGGTGTAATCAACCGGGCGGGCAGGGAAAGGGAGAGAACGGCCAGCCTCACGCAATATTGCGCATGCAAAATTTATAAATTTGAAATTCTGCAGGGCGATTCTAGCCACGCGTGTAGCTACCGACACGGCGACACGAACATATCAAAAGCCTCGATAACAGCCGGAGATATCGATCCTCGCCACTGCCCGCCGTGTTTTCAACCTTCAAACTTTCCCAAAATTTCTGCTCCCAGATTCTGCCATTATTTTTCAGATTTAACACGAAAAATTCGGACGTTTACCACTTATATTTATATTATGAAATACTACGTAAACAAATTTTGACAAAAGCTGCTTAATAATTTTTGTATTTTAAAATAATTGTAATGAAGATCACAAAAATGAAAGACAAATTGCTCTACACTTACTCTAAATTTTCTTATTTGGGACAAGGAACACAAAGAATGTTGAGAAATTTCTCGACTCAATAACACATCGCTATTTTATCTAACCAATAATGTTTGTCTAATAAGGTAACGACAGATATAAGTGACGCTAATGAGTAAAATGTCGATTCAACGCTGAAGAAGAATATTTCGTCCTCCTCGTTACGGACTACAGATGTAACTATCGGTTATCGATACCTTATGTATACTGCTACGATATCGTTAAGATAGCGTTAAGGGTAATAAAGAGTCGCAGAAGTTGATCGACGTAGATTGCGACACTAATAAACTTATCGGTACATATTCGACTATTGCAAATTATATATTATAAGTGCAAATATAATACGCCTATAATACGTGTCTCTTCGATCGATTCATACATTATACATGCAATTTTGCAATCAGTATATGGCTCACACTAGGCATTTTCTTATCAGAATTTGCCTACATACTGTCGTTTATGCCTTTCAGTGTATCTTCATTAAGTTATCGTCGCGCGTTATTCTACGAGAACTAGGAAATTCGAAACATGAAAATTGCTGTGTGAACCGAGCACTGTTACATCTATATTCGGTGAAATTTTACTTGAGCCCAAGTTCGAATAAATTACAATTACCTCGCATTGTATTCCTTAAAAATACAGTCGCCGACTCAATTAAAATCCCGAAATTTTTTCTTCAGCCGAAGCACTCGAAATACGGCTTACCATATCTAAATATATTTAAATAATTAACAAAAGTCGAAAGAATGCACGTCACCCTTCATAAATATCGAAATTTGAGGCGATCTTGATAATGTCGTAAAGAATAATACCTCGGAAGGGTCTAATTAGAGACTTCTTACCCGAATAAGCGCGCGTGTTTTGCATACGTTGCCGATATAAATAAATTCAGTCGCAGCGTTTATTAAAATCTCTACCCGAAAAATCTCCGACGGTATTTTTCATTTCTCTGGCCAGTTATTATTTCTTTATTTTAATTAATTAATTCGCGAACCTGTTCGGTTTGCTTGAAATACAACGCGGACGAGGACTGTTAACGGGAACGTATAAACGTAGCTACACGTCGCGAAGAAATACTTTTATTCGCGGATCGAAGAGGAGCGGTAACCGACCGCTTCAAACGAAAATCCCCGCGGGATAAATTAACCCAGGCCGACGACGGATAATTTAATTACACGGAATCGCTGCATTTCATTTCCGTTTCTGTGAGAAAGCCTGCACAGAGCTACACTACTCCTCGAGAACCCGACCTTAATTCTTGCGCGGTTGGCGGTCGTTACCGTTCCATGATTAACTTGGATCCTGGAAATTTCACTTGTCGAGATTAATCCGCCAGCTTGGAGAATTTCATGAATAATATATGGCCGTTACCAACCCTTCGCGCTCGCAATTTTTACCTCGCTCTAAGAACAAATTATGAATTTCGATGCGGAGCAACCAAAGATCCGGACTTTATGCAGACTTGTACCTTCAAACGGCGACAACTTCGTTATTTTATTCGGGTCTGATCATTAATTTTATATTACTAGATTTCAGAATGTATACGCTTATTGCGTCCACCAGAAAATATTCGTAGAGGCATGCTACCATTTGCTATACATTCTGAAAATTAGTCCAAACTAATACTAATACAATTCTTCGATAAGATGGTATTATCTAAATTTAGAAAAAGTTCAAATCTTATTTTTCGTTTCAATGTTCCAGAACAGAGTCGACTTGCTGAGTCACAAAAGAAGCTCGAGTCCCTGGAATATCAGAGATCGACACACAGATTGGTATTTCGGTGGCCAGAAAAAGAAACGTATTACGGGGGGATCAAAAGGAATATATAAAATGGGATGAACGAGTCCAGCCTCGCCATAGGTTGATAGCTCGAGCCACGAATAGCTTTGGACACCGGCTTTCCGTAAAGACCACGGTTATCCTTGCCAGGATATTTTACGTAGGATCAAATATTATATCCCAGAACCTGGATTGATGAAGAAATAAACAAACCCGATTTTAAAAACAAGGATATTCGCAAAAATTATCCTGCGTCTCTGTATAGTAATATGCAAGTGAACATCTTACATTACATAAATTTTTGACAAGAATAATTATTTGCAACAGGAGAAATATGGAAAACAGTGCTTGTATTCCCAAAACTAAAACGCCGGGCTCAAGAGGACATAAACAAAAATTCGCTATACTTTCTGATCGAGACGGAAAGGGTTAACGTTCTGCTTTCCACGTGAAAGGTAACCTAACATCAGCCACCCAGGATGCCGGTACTCGACCGTCCAAAAACAGACGGTAGCTTTATCAATCGGTGAATTGGTGCTGTAAAATTCAACGCTGTCGCCTTTTTTTCCAGTGAACCCTTTCTATAATCATAAATTCTGAATCGTTGCTTTCAGAGGCGGACATCGAAGGGACGAACGCGGAAGGAAGGATTTATGAGGAGCAAAAACACTTCTTTCTTCGGCGAAACCAAAAAAAATCGCCTCCTACGGCGAATCGAAGCCGATGACCGTTGATGCGGTAGCCTACCGGAAACCAGAGAAAATGAACGGTGAAGAAAAACACGACGCAACCCTTTCGCTCGGACGAGAGGTTACCTGCCTCCGAGAATCGTGGACGATCGATAAAAATGCGAGAACAACCCTTTCTTCGAAAGAAAAAAGAACGAGGTATACCTGTCAGGTATTTCGAATGTACTTGGCTACTTGATCCCGTTAGGTCGACAACCCTCGAACTCTTGCTCTTTTCTTTCCTCTCCTTCCGTTTAGAAATGCTACCTCGGAAAAATTGCTCGCTGAAAGTCTGCAGAAACTAGTTTGCCCAACTTTGCACCGGTAGCTGCTCGCTCGCGTTTCGAGCGCAATTCGCGCGATAAAACTTCTCAACTTTTTAAATCTATTTCTTTGTAGCCGGCACGGAGAAACTGGCGAACGATGTTGGTTTTACGGGGAATCGCGAGAAGTGCCCGAGAGGACGATCAAATAAATTCCCTTTACTTTTTTAATTATAAAATCTTGCGTTTTGGGACCTCGCTAACAATTCGCAGCGGCGTTTAGAGTTCAAATCGATTTACTGAAGGCATCAGTTGCTTTTAATCTTTTAACCTTGGTGTGGAGAACAACAATGTCCATCACGCGATGTGATACAAGACTTGACAATGTTTCAGCAGATATGTAAACTTTTGCTGCATTGTCTGTTTGATCGATATGTGACAAGTTGATATTTTATTGATACAGTGATTAGTAGCGTAGCAGGTTATAATGCCATTTTTATATGGGTTTATGTGTGCAGATCAATGGTAACTTATCAACATATAGCAAAGGCGATCATAGACTGATATAATATCAAAAACCTGATCGACTTTAGTACGTCGAGACTGTGTATTTTTCAAGTTAAACTGCTGGCGTATTGTATTTTGTCACTTTACATCGTCAATGCATTACATTATCCACGTGATGTATTTCAACCAATTTGACGTGTAGTATTATCATGTAGTATCATGACGTGCAGTCGATGTATTTCGACGTGTACCATTCACTGCATTGTATCATCCGTAGCTTCTACATCACCGCGCTATATAAGTCAGCGTTTTATATTGACGATCGAATAAATTCGACTTTACAGGCACTATCCACAATAATGGCGTTGTGCCATCATTGTAGAACGTGAAAATTCATGAAAACCACTGTAGAGTTAAAAAAGAAAACTCCTCGATAAACTTCAATAATACTGTGGCAAACTGGGAGAAAGATTATTACAATTTTATTTAAAGGATTCAAAACAATTCCATGGGTTAACTTAAAAAAAATATTCGTTATCGTATTATCCACTTCACCGGAAAAATTATTTATCCTCGAAAGGTTGAGTAGATAAAAAAATAATTGCAGACAATTTAATATTTATAATCCGATGAAATATTCAGCATTCTATGAAAGTGTTAGCCTTCTGCCGTATCATTCATTAAAATTTAATGACTTGTAATGAGCAATTTTGTTTATCATCGGTACTAATGGTCATTCGTAGAAGTATGGGATTAATTATCTACTTTCAAGAACCCGTACGAATGATACTAATTTAACTTCGCTGAATGTAAAGATTAATAAAATGATCTGGATTTGACTTTCGAAATATGTAAAGTTTCAACGAATTATCTCGATTCGAGAAAAATACGTTTCACGTTTTAAACATTTTCTTGCACGTTCTGATAAAAGTGCATTAGCATTCGGAATACAATTGTCGGTACAGTTATTTCATAAGAAGAATATTTCTTGTAATACTATCTTGCTTGCACAACTTTAGTAGTTCAACTAAAACAATCAAGCTAAAATTTATTCATGCGATAGTGGTTTCATAATACCAGATTTTTAATTGATTTATCGTCGCTGAGGACAATGTAGTATCAATTAAGCTTGTTTCGCGTTCAAGGACAGGACTGCCATTGATCACCACTTTACAATCTTGATAACTGACCTTCAGAGAAGATCGAAATCTTAATAATCGTGCCAGTTCAGATGACTACTTGGACACATATTCTCTGTATCTACTTGTTCCATATGATTTTGATCTAAAACATCCATCTACTTTTACAAAAAGCGCTACTACAAAGTTCAAAGATAAATTAATCAGTTTAAAGTAAGGTTAATTTTTATAGTTACTCCAAACTTTCAACATAAACCTAAGATTACTTTAATAATAAACCGAAGAGCATTTCTGAAAAATAATTTTCGTCGAAATTCTCGTAACTTTTTCCTTTTTCCAGATGACACGGGAAGACGACGAATCTCCAGACAAATTTACGAGAAAGCAAAGCGTATAGGTCACGTTCGTCGGAAAAAGCTTTCGGATCTAGTACTTTTGTGGAGATTGGAATGCACGATGGCCGTTTCCTTTGGCCCTTCTTGTCCCCGCCCTTTCGTGGACTACGGAAGAAAATGGTCAGCCTCTTTGCTCTCTGTCATTTTTGTTCTCGGATATGGAATTGGCCCGTCATCCTCTGGGATGACACGAAGCAATGTCCGCTGCAGATCGTGCTAACGCGAACGAACAAGGAGAAACGATTTCGTTTCGGTGAAAAGAAGAAGACGGAACAAACCAGATGTACTTTCGTCCTTGTTACGTATAATCGTACTTACGAGGAACACTGTCCGAGTGTCTGACATCAATTCTCTTATTTTTCTCGTGAAATGAACATCAATTACACAGTGTAACAAGTGGACGTTTTTATTACGAAAAGCATCGTAATACTTAGAGGACAATTAATATCTTCGTTGTTCAAATACTTTTGGTGACATAAACAAAAGGTGTACTGAGGTGTTAATTATGTGGACTTTTATATTTATTCTATGATGTATATTACTGAAGATGTCTTCATTCATAATGAAGTGAATATACTTTTCATGTAAGTGTATCTTACAATTAGACAGTATCGTTCAGAGGACAATCGATAGTAAAATAAGTACTTATATGCACTATACGTTGACCGTGTGAGCACATGTTAGGATCAATGAAATCGGTAAGATACGATCTATAAACAATTACCACGTCCTTCCACGTCGATTTCCATAGAAATACACTGCGTGATCGGTGTAGGATAATAAAAATCCGAAACGAACATCTATGAACGTATCGTAGTTGAGAAATGTCCACATATACCATCGTTATGGAAAAATGTTTGAGCAATCGAGGGGAAAGAATAAAAACGTGGTAGTCGAAGAGCATAGGTCGCAAATGCATTCAGAAGTTTCTTCATCCGCGTTCGCTTTCTCGACGGCCATACCATCGGCTCGGAACGCGATGCGCCTAAATACGACCATACGAGCGGCATAAACTTCTCTCGTAATTGTCAGCCTCGCAGGAAATCCGTGGCATCGGAATCCCGTGTCGAATTAGTCAACTCGTCGGCGTTCGAGTTGCGTTTCCGTTACGTCGACCGTAAACGTGGCCATTTTTCCGCGACGATCAAGCGGATTCGCCGCGCCGGTAGCCGCGTAAAACACCCATGTCCCTCTTACCACGACGATTACGACGATGTCTACGCGTGTATAGCTATTTATACGACCTACGATTTCTTGGCCTGGACTGACACGGCCAACGTTTCCATTCACCGATTACGGTCACCATACGACGCGTACACGCGGATCTACCATAAAAGTGCTCCGAACGTTTCAAACTTTTTTTCAGAAGGTTATTTACGGCCGAATAACGACAGGAGATTCCGAGCTATGTAATTCTACGAGTTATTAACTTCCGCGAATATGTTAAGAATCGAATATTATATCCTGTAGTGGAATAGTTTTTATTTTTATAGCTGAAAGTACTTCCACTGGAATTCGATCGACTGAACCGTAAAAAAGCTTTGGTAGAGGTGAAATGAAGTGATGTGATATAATTAAGTTTACGATTGTTTGAGAAAATAGAAGAATAAACTAGAGTTGACTCAGGAAATTGATAATGAACTCTGTGAACTATAAAATGTGTTTCAAGAAATGAAAAGGAAATTGTTCTTTGCTTTCCTGGCTTCAAAGTATGATTCAAATTTCGTTTGCCGACGGAACCGCAGTGGACCTTCTTTGCAAATACATGAAAATTATTTGCAAATATTTCGAAGGAAAAATTAAGAGCAAATTATATAAAATTATTTTAAAACAATACATTTGACCTTTTGGATAATATGAATTACTGCAATAACCTCTAAAGTCGCATTTTAATTCTTAATTATTCACGATAAAACGTTGCATCTTTCAATTTCAGTTTAATGAAATTTAATATTTGACACAAAAAGTAACTTGCTGTTACTGCGACTCAAAAAGACTTTAATATTACTAGGCAATTGATTCGTAATTTTAATAGATATTGAGAGCGCAGAGTAGCATGTATTATAGTAGTATTACTATCTACATAATTATACGGTATCGAAAACGATTGCGTCGTATTTTCATAATTATATAATCATGTAATTATATAGTTTCAGGATCATTAAGCAGTAATATCTATGTACTTAATAATAGTGTTACACCACAGGGGACAAATTACCTTTCAAGTACAGAACTCGGATAATAGTGCACTTATTTGTGCCCTTCTTCAATCGCCTTACCAAATATCAGTTGCAAACGGCAATTTTACTATTTTACTTTATTGCATGTGGGGCAATTTGCTTTAATCAAGTATCTTATTTTATCGAAAACAAATCTAAATTAGAATATTAACAGATAAGTTCGTTTCGTATCCCGTCCAGACAATTTCAAACATACATAATGTCATTAATGTTTACTTGTAAATTACAAAGAGATAATTAGTTAATTCAAATATGAACTCGCAAGAAATAAAATATAACATATTCACGACGTAAAATTTTTAATAACGTGTTAAAATAAAAAATATTGCTTTCTCTCTAAACAAGAACCTAGATTTCTGTTTAATAGCACATGTCATAACAATATTCTTATATTTTTCTAACACCATCTTACAAAAACAATAAATTAATGTAACAAAAAAATAAATTTCACGAAACTTCACTTCGCATTCGATCAGAAATAAAACACCTTTCAGAGTCATGAACCGCGTCAGAATCCGAGCCAGAATTTTCGTCTGTTTCAGCTACAAGGGAACCGATTCGCACAAGTTTTCAGATTCTTTGTACATCAAACAAACGCGGGAAAAAAAATATGAGTTTAGGCCATTCTCGACGTATCCGCATCACGAGTTTGACGAGCAAGCTTGTTTACGGGCCAATTTCCTCTGGATACAGGTTGCGCGAAATATGTACCATTTTTTCCCTGCTGGGCGTAAAGCTTGAAACTTGTGCTTTAACCTTCCACTTCCGGTACGTTTTCCTCGACACTGCTATTTTTTTCCTCTCCTATACCTCGAACAGTATTAACGAGCTACGAGGAATAAAAATCCTTGTCGTCCGACGCGTTCGCGAAAGCGACGACACGCAACCTGGTATCTTTTCAAATTCTGGCTCTTCTTTCTTTCTGTCTACTTTTATTATGGGTGAATTCAATTTAATTTATTAGGTCGCTAACTAAGACGCTAGTTTATACAAATAAATTCACAAGGAAAATGTAAAATATTTACATTTGCAGATATCTCAAATATTCCTATAACTTAATATCCCATTAGGTAACAGTATTCCTAGATCCCGATACTCTTAGATACCAATATCCATAGATCTCCATATCCCTAGGTACAAACATATTTGGATCCCAATATACCAATCCCTATATCCCTATATTTTCGTGTTTTTATTCTCCTGCAACACTCCTACACCTCGAATACCTTTATATCCCCATATCTGTATCTACCAGCAACACTATATCCATATCGCATCGGAATTCCTCAGCAACGCCAAAATATAAGCAAATCCGATTCGGACCCTTCTAAACCTCCTCTAAAATGCGCACGGCAAAAATGTCGAGGTATACAAAATAAAAAGCATATTTATTCGAAGCATAAACGCGTATTACTGCCCGAATATATTTTTTTTTATTTTTTTTTACGTACGAGCTTATATATTCTTGGCAGTTATGTCGCTTCTTCGGCATCATCCTCTGGACATATCTAGTGTGTAGACGAGCAGCTGCTCTGAATAGAAACATAGAAGTACGCGTGTATTCCCGTAGACCACGTAGAAGTCGTCTTTCTATATATCGACGTCAGCAGGGGATCTTTGCTGCCATTTTATCCAAACGTGATCCCGGACAAACACGAAAATTCGTACGTGGTTGCAGCTTATACGAGCGGCTTGTTCGATATTTGCTCGAAGAAACCGGGAGACCGGCCGAGCCAAGATACTGGTAACGTGGGTGGATTCAGGTAGAGAAATATGACGAGTAAGTACCAGTACCTGAGTACTGCCCACGCTGATAACGCCACGTTCCTCACCGCCCAGCAAACTACAAGTCCTAAAACGAATAAAGTCGCCGGACACTTGCTCGATCGATCCGTTTCTCTCTTTTCCTTTTTTCATTCCTCTTTTTGTCACGCTGATCGTTCTCCGCTTTAATTTGCAACTCCCATGTCGCTACATTTTGCTCGAGAATATTTTTCAGGACGACATATTGGTACAATTTTCAGTTAATAATATTTTTCCGATATCTCACATTTTCTATCGTAACTGAAGAAACACGTTAACATTTTTTTGTGATAGATTAATATCTTGGGCTGAGAAGATTATTATAGCAGACCGATGCCTGTAGGCTACTGACTAAATGTTCCACTCACGTTAGTAATTATGTAAATGTAATTGCATGTATATCATGTTGCAAAAATTGTATGTCTCACCGCAACCGAAGATATCAACAACGTATAACAAACAGATAAATAATCCTATATTTTCAAGAGAAGTTATTATGTCATTCAGTGACTATGTAAGTACAAGCGCATGTATTATGCTGCAAGAATAAATTCTACTGTGTGTTTTTGAAAACAAAATAAATGTCAGATATTGCGTGACTAGCACAAGATTTATGAATTTGTTCATCTGTATGAATTTCATAGAGGAAGTACTTTCTTGGTTTTTAAAATGGACTAATGTGCATGGCAGTAATAAACAATTAGTATTTTACTCTTTGATGTCGCATTCAGTGAAAGAAAAGTGGAGATAACATTTGACAAGCAACATAATTTATTGACGACTTTAACTTTGCATTTGGGAGGTCATATTTCAACAACATATATTTGAAGTTACAATAATTCCTTCATACATTACCTCAACATATTATTTATACAATATCCTACACTTAAGCACAGAATATGACACCTGATGGAATAAAAGTCCAGCGTAATTTTTGTAACCATACACACAAAAACACCATAACACGAAAAAATGTATGGAAGTAACCTACACCATTCTCAATCCATCTGATAAAAATCTGCGTGAAAACCTTCCTGTGGTCCAACTTGTCCGAAATATCTCGACGGTGTCTCGTCACCACTAATAAGGATACATTGTACAGATTTAATTATGGTTGATCAAAGAGTTATAAAGGAAGGCCCCGAACAAAATGGACGTTCGGTGACCAAAGGGACGCAGCAACGACATCTTTCTCAGGTTTCTGGAAACGTGCCGCCACCATGCTCGTAAGTTACGAATTCTTCGGCGAACGCGTACCACGTAAACCTAAACACCATGCATTCTATTTCAGTGCTTTTATCTCTTTCCGTTTGCTACTAATGCGACATTAAGATTCCGTTTGGGTTTCGCCGCATAATTAACGTAGAGATCGCGTACAGGTGTTTTATACGACCTCCTATAGAATACCTTATTGTGAATTCTTTGTACTTATCTGGTTTGCAAATAGGGAAGTTTATTGCAATTCTGACATTCAATGGCAATAATTATGTACCGAGTATGATGTAGTGGTTACGAAGATAATATTTCACCGTGGAAGACATCACTGTGCAAGGTTTTTGAATTCTGATGTTGTTTCAGTTTACTAAAATCATAAACTACGAAATTCCCAAAACCTTGAACTCTCGAATTCCGAAATTTTCAAACTCCTATATTTGGATTTCTCACATTTGCGAATTCTTGAATTTTAACAAATCCACAATACTTAATGATTGAATTTCGAAATTTCCAAATTCCTCAATCATTAAATTCACGTCTTAAATGCAAACGGAAAGTTTGAAACTTTTAACATAGGAACGCAAGTATTATGAAAATACACTCGGTAATCCTGCGTCAGCAGTTTCGTTTTTTATAAAAAGTGTTCAGCGATTCTAAATTTACTCTGGAAGATCCGATTTAAATTTCGAGGAGACAGGGTCTCGCCACTTTCGACCGATCAAATTATACATGCGCGTTACCTTCTGTACGAGTTTACGAGCAATTTAATTCCCGAACAGACGAAAATACGAGAGAACAATGCGATATCGGAATAATTGTCGGCTTTGCATGCGTACGAATCGAAAAATCCTCGACGGCCGCGTCGAGACACCTCGCAAAGCCGCAAATTACAGGGTTCAATGCATCGCGCCTCCTTTTCATACGTATTTATGGCGTTCTTTCGGGGACCAACGTTCAATGGAGATCGTGTGGGAAACCAAGAAAGTCACAATAAACTCGCATAATGCTGAATACCTGCTCGTAAATTTACCTTAAACACCGGCAACTTATATCGGAACGTTCACGCGTTGCACGCGTGTGAATATGTATATTTCTTTCTTCCTTCTTTAAATATTCCCAAATATAGACTGCGCAAAGATCACCGCTGTTCAAACTACGATCAGCTGCGTTCCTTTTCATTATGTAATAATTATTCATATTTCGTAGCAAGTTTGCTATTTTTACTGTGATATAAAATATTACTACTGGAGTATTATCAAGGACACTTGTATATTTCATTTTGGATTTATATCGATATTCACATTGAGACTGGTATTAATATTTGTCTTGGTAGTAGTATTGGTATTATTAGTATTGTCATTGTCACTGCTAAAGCTATTGTTACTAATGTTACTATAAAACATATTGTACATAAAGATAAACATTTCTTACTTGAACAAATAAATCTAATTTCTAAAACAATATAAAAAACGTTTACTTCAAATACGCTGTACCATCTCATCCACATAATCTGATTACGTTCAACAATGAAAAAGCACCGTCATCAAAAAGCGATAAAATAAAAACTGAAACGTAAGAATGATCTGAAAAAAACTGTATTTTTCATTGAATGAAGTAATAAAAAGATGACGTATTTTGCCCCGCCATTCAGGACTGCGCAGGTCGCATAATCAGAAGTACATAAGACAAAATCGTTTAAGCATGTTAATTAATACATTGCCGGTTGCACTTGATCGTCAGGTTAATAAAAATTATTTTCAATGCATAATCCTTAATTAACGAAGTTGTACGTAACCTTCCACCTCGATCAGTACGTCAATATTTATCTTTTTCCATGAAAATTTATGGACGTGATTTGCGTCGACGGGGAGCAGATAGTTCTTAATCGAAATTCAAGTATGTTCGTCGATCTTGTTCCTTTCCATACGAATTTACGTAAAAATCGATCGAGGTGGATATGAGCGTGCTTTCTTGAAACAGAATACACGAAAATACAGAATATCGGGAAGTCGATATATTACGAGAATCTTGACAGATCCATTAACCCATTCTTTGCTACGAACATTTAGATTAAAATACTCGAAAGAGCGACGATCAACGATTAGAAAACCTGTTAGAAATTTTAGAATCGGTTAAAGATAATTCGACATTTGTATACAAAATCAACATGAATTTTTTTACTTTTCTAGATTAATTAGAAGAGAATATGAAAATTTATAATGTTGTATATGCTTCATAAAACACGTGATCCATCATTAATTTTTAATTAAAAATGTGAAAAACATAATGTTCAAAAACCAGAAAAAATTCAAGTTTGTATATTTCCTCGTGTCTAAATGTTTCAGTTGGAAGTTGCACCATTTCTGTCCATAGCGCCAAAAGTCAAAATTCTTCACCGCAGTGGGTCAACAGTTAGGTGTTGAAGCTAAAGATAACGCATCACGCGTTATTATTTGTCGAAATAAAAGCATGCGAGCTCGGTTACATACATCCCCGCAATGGGCCAAAGAAATAAACGGCTGACCTGGCTATAAATGTGTTCGCACCTAACAATTAGCGGGTACACATCAGGGAGCACATAATAAAGCAATGATCGTGGTTTACGAGCCACTATATACCCCCACTAGAGGACCCGTCCGACCACGGAATCTTCAGACTCACCCGGCTGTTCTAGAACCATCCTCTAAACGACGAGCACAGTCTGTCCGTCCACTTATCACGGAAGAAACACTTTGTCCCTCTGCTATAAAAGTAACGCCTTGTAAATTGTCCAAGAGGGTGGCCCAGTCCGACACAGGCACGTTCCACCTCTTTATTTCAACAACTCCTCGAATATTTTTGCAAAGCTTCTACTTTAACGAGTTTACAGTTCTCTAGCTTCTCGAGCCCTCTATCTCCGGCAACCCTCTTTATGGAGCATCGTTCGAAATCTCTCCGTAGTACGTTCGTTCGAAGGTTAATCGTGCATGAAGTTCGTACGAACGAAGGATATCCGAATAACGATGCATATATGCAAATTAGAATGTAGGTATGAATCATTGCGGAGTTTATTCCAGGGAATGGCTCGATCGAACTTGATCCCTGCGTGGACAATTACGCGGGTACCGAGACCAGATGAAAAGTTGACTGGCGATAGGAATGCGTGTCTGATTGGTTATATCGTAATAGCGTACGTCCATTCCGGGTATAATCGCATATACACGATACGCTTACTTTTTTACTGGACGCGATGGTTACCTTCGCTGGCTGAATCATACAGTGACGGATCTATAGCATGGGAGTTCAAGAATATTGTCGTTTCTCGGCGTGAAACTTTTGGACTCTGAATACATGACACTGCGATTTTTGGGCACTGGAAATTTTTTAAAGCATAAATATTACGACCGCGAAGAATTTTGTATACAAGTGGTCGAATACTCCACCCGCACACGGGTCAATTCGGTTCAGGGTCATTGTAACCGACAGCATCGAACGAATAAACATTGCTCGCGAGACAAAGCTCGATGACACTGCGTTCTGCGGATGTAAACGAGCGGAACAAAAGAGCGTAGTCTATTATAGAAGGTTATCGTTAATTGGGTTTGATCGTACAAACCAGTACGACGGACTCGGTTTCGCGAGCGGTGATATACAATGATGTAGCCAATATCTGTGATGGCAAGGAACATCTACATTTTATACGTTCCGTGGCTGAAGCGTCTGGGCCAGGTTTCCCCTACCTCGAGTCTGATGGCGCTCGTCGAGCCATCTGCTCAATAAATTAGCTTGCTTGAACCTGGCCTCTCCGCGCACGCCTCGCTCGCAAGAAAAAGAGAAGAAGGAGAAACGCAGCTCGTGGAAGGAGTACCGAGACACCCAACTGGAAGCAGAAACTGGCCGGGAACCAGGCAGAGACAGAGACATGGAGGGAGAGGCCGCCAGTGGGGGAAAAGATTACGAAGAACGAAACGGTCTCAGACAAAAATAAATGAATACCCGGACAGAAAATCCACACTCTGGTCTGAAAATCAAACGAATCATTCCATACTGCCCTCCCTCCACGATTTGTCTCCCCACGTCGCTTCGAGCAGCCTCCTACCACTGGACCAAGTTCGATGGCATCGAGCCGATGTCGTCCGAGAAATACATTTTAGCTACGAAGTCGTGGTCGTAGTTCTCGTTCTCTTCATGGTCGACGTCATCGTTGGTTAGTGGTGGTAGTCTCGAGACGCTAGCCAAGGATCTGTGATGGTCGAGGACGAAACGAGGAGGGTGAATCCTCGCTCTCCTGTCCGTGCATTCCAGCATTTTCCTATCCTTCTTGTTCCCGCGGGCGGGAATAAAAAGACAACATCTCGCCGAACACGGTGTTCGTGTTTCCTCTCCGGTATGCACCCCATCCTCTCGGCTGCCTTCTCGTAATCCTTCATATTCCCTGTTAGACCTTCTTCCATACTGCTGCCTCCGTGTTCGACGCGCGACACCGTCGCGGGCATATACGGGTGCAAACGCATGATTTAGAGCAGCGTCACCGAGCCAGAGAATAAAATCCGCAAGACTCGATACCGGAGAAATAACAAGAGATACCACCCATGGATGTCTCTAGCTGTCTCCCCGTCTTGGATACTACTTTTTCTCGGGTAATTTTATGGATGGGATGTTATGGTAGATGCTGGATAGCAGAGCCGGGATTACGAATCCGGTATCGACGGAAAATAGTGGTCGAACGGGAATGTTAGGGAGAGGAAGTAGATTGTGCGGGATTCCAGTCAACTCCGCCATCTTCTGTTCGATATGTGTAGGATAGAGTTGTTATAGAATAAGTTAATTGTATGGTTCATTTTGGTATGACTGAACTATGGAATACACTTAGGACAGGTCAGGTATGCGATAAGAGAACTACGAAATAGGTTAACTTTGTCATTATCAATAACAGTAATAATGATTAACTTTGGTAAGGGAACTATAAAATATGTCAACTATGAAAAACTTGGAGTACTGAATGGCGGAACCCTTATACAGGTAAGGTATTATAAATACGTGTATTATGAACAAGATAACTCTAATATAGATAAACTATAAGCAGACTATTAATATAGACAGATTATAAAATGAGTTAATCATTGGTACAAGCAAACCACAAAATGTAACTATTGACATAGGTAAATAACAGAACAATTGAACTATGCAATAAGTCATAAATTATGTTAACTATGGACAGGTAACCTAACGGCTTAACTATAACAGAGAATATGTAAACAATATGATGCATAAACTAAACTGTGGAATAGTGAACTGTGAAATAGTTGAACCATAGAATAAGTTAATTGTATAGGTCAGAGAATTAGGTTAGTTAATATGTAGAGTATAGAGTAAGCACGTTGGCGGTATGGAGGCGAGTGTTTCGTCGAGGACGAGCAAAAGTACCGGCTATTTGAAATGTTAAATAGGCCACAGTCGTAGGCAACGGTGCACGTTTCAAGGGTAGTAGTTATCTACCTTTATGAGGGAAGGCGGTAAATGGGTTAATGTTTCGTGCCAACAGGTGGCCGCTATTGGACCGCAAGCTTATAGCTTTACGACGACCTAAAGCGGTATTCTGCCATTTCCATTGATGTATGTATACGAATGCAGCGAGTAGCCGAAGTATCATTTTCATACTCCTGAAGAATCGGACCACCACCATCTTGAAACACTAACTTCCATCCTTACAATGCTATTCAAAAATATACCTTATCATATAACGTGCAAAATATCGCGTAAAAAATTACAAATGTCGATGCTATAAATTTGAGAGACATAGTGATAATTTATTTTTGACAATTTAGTATCTGCAGAATATTTATGAATAAAGATTGTTTATAAAGTTATTAGTTAATATTTATGTCCAGCAAAAAAAATGTTAATTCAATTTCGTGACATTATAAGTTTATTAAAGATAAACACAAATGTAACAAATTTACCGTAATAAATGATTTCCAGCTTAATCTCAGAGAAAATTTGAGTACAAATCCAAAACTATTTTATCCTTTATTTCGAACAAAACTAACAGTGCATAGAAAGTCAACACTTTCACTAAATTCTTGAAAAAATTACTCGAAACTTTCTACTCTGCTAACAAAATCAATATAATACTATACTTATAACAAAACTTCCACCACAAAATAAGCACCGTGAATTTGAAAAGAAATTACAAACGAAACGATTACAAATAAGGCCATTTCTGTAACTGCAAGCAACTTTTTTTCGAAAAAAAAAAAAAAAAGGATTTATCTAGCCACTTTGAAAATAAACCTCTCATATTTCGCGTGTCGTTTACGTATTTATTGCAGAGCGTATGTAGCCGGTATTAAAAGATTAATCTCATTCTGCATGGTGCTCGAGCATTCGTATAAAACTGAATCGTAGAATTTCGTTAATATACAATATGTTTTAGTTTTAATTGGCAATTCGTATGCCTATGGCCGAGAGTCGCGATATACACGTCACGCGAACCTTTCATGACGTCCTTCGGAAACAACAATTATCGCAGCGGCATCTGTACGGCGATCATTGAAATAGGTCGTAGAGCAGAGAGCATAAGGAGGTTAGCTCGGGGCAATTCCGCTAACGGTAACGACCGACTCGTTGGTTCGAGTCTCGGCTAAGCTTCGGATTGAATCGAGCCATCATGGCGGTTCCGCTCGACTTTTTCTCTCCTTTACTCCCGCAGGGCCGTTCGAATCGCGGGAGAAAGGGCGATTGCCCTGGGGCACCATCTCGCGACTTGTAATAATCTTACTATTATTATCACTGATCGAGTACGCGGGAAATGGATATCTAATAATAGGGATTATTAAAAACACACAAATTCGAAATTTTTTATTCATAAATATAGAAATTGGAGATCTGGCAACTTAGTAATTTGAACCTTACATAATTTGGAAATTAAAGAACTTGTAAATCTAAAAATTTATAAATCTCTCAATTTGTAACTTAAATCAATTTGTACGTCAGCTTGAAAATTAGAAAATCTTGTCACCAGTATTTATTAGTATTATAAATTTTACACCTACAATTCGCACTTATCAAACAAGGTAGGGATGTTATTCAAATGTGAACATTCGCGAGTTATCACTTATATCACCCCAAAAAAAGTAGAACCGTAATTTTGTCGTAGAACAGCTCCACCAGAAGTTGATCTGCAGCAAAGAGGATGTTAGGCTAAAAAAATAGTCATACCGGTAATATTTATAGTACTTCCTGTTAAGCCGGCACTGGTGGCTCCTTATCAATGCGCATGCGCGCTCCTAACGAAATTCCAAGATAGATCGAACACAGACGAACGTGAGAGAGAAGGAGTGATGGAATAACGAAACAGGTGGGAATGAATTGCATTCGTGAGCAGAATCGAAAATTTTCTGCTTCCACTGTGGCTATACTGTCCCGACACAAAATTATATTTTCTTCCCTCGAGCTATGTAACGTAAGAATAAAATAAAGAGACAAAATATTGATCGTTTTATGCAAATAGCTTCGTTCAAATCTTAGTGCCCTCAGGATATATGTTTATACAGAAAACTTTTTCATTTGGAGAATTACAAATTTTTCAATCACGTTAAATTAAAAACTTTGAATGATTCAGTTGTTCATGATGAAATATATGTTTTGGAATTAAAAAGTTTATATTTATAGGAATAAATTATAATTATGAGAGTTCGATTTTGAGAATTGGAAAACCATCGTGACCCTGCCGGTAACTTGCAGCTTTTAACGTGGACCTACTGGGTGCACTTTATTACCGACGCGACGATCGATTCTGCCACTCAATTGCAGCGCTCTGAATTCGTTAATGCCTTTCGCCCCAAAATATGCAAATTAACGTATTGAACATTCTACAATTAACATGTAACTTTAGACTTGAATTGTACATGAGCAAAGTTTTCTATAAACTTGGGCACAATTTTGTTTAACACTTCGAATCGCTGTCTGTTTCAAATGTGATGCAGTCAAATAAACCATAGACTATGTATTTACATAGAGTGGTCGTTCCTTGTTCAACGTAAACCAAATTATGAAACTGCTTGTGCAGTACCCGAATTTATCGTGTTGTATAACAAGTACAACGACAAATACTTTATTTATCAAGTTCATAAAATAAAGATTCATATATTATAAAATAAAATATAAGGCAGTAAATAAAAAAAAGCTAAATAAAATTTTTAGAATTTATAATTTCGAAATAATTTCACCCCCACAAACTATACCCTTAAATATAATAACAGCACATCGAAGTACTCTTATGTCTCTACAAGTAACTGAATAATTACATTTATATATAAATTGATATTTGTTCAAGGCCTCACAGTTTGCAAATCATTAAACACGAAAAGAAGTTAATTTTCCCCACGAGTTTTTCCCTCATTCTTATCGCACTTTTATCGTAATCCAATCTACGCTGTAACTGTCATTGTCCATCAACACGCGATAATATACAGCGTAATCTCTTGTAAATTTTTTAATGCAGAATTAACGAGTCAATTAAAACGTCGTTACCAGCGAACAAGAATAACCAACGGTACATACGATGATATGAATTAGCGTACACGAACATCTTTCATTCTGTTCGAGCTCGTAAACGTTTATTAAGTGGCTATGTACATCCCATCTTTACAACCATTCAAAATGTTACGATTAGATTTATAATAGTTTATTAACAACACTCTGCGCCATTGAAACTATTCTCAAACTATGAAACTGATTCGAGCTCTTCTTTACCCTCTTTCGTTCCCATGCTGTTATTTACTGTAGCTACATGTTTTATACTGTAGAACACTTTCTATGTCTCAAATTTTGAAATTCTTCAATTTTCATATTCTCTAATCTTCAAAGCCTCAAATTTTTAAATATTCCAATTTTGTAAGTGAACTTTAATATTAAATACTGACACTCGGTTAATTTACGAGTTAGTGACGGTACTAGTATAATAAAATTTAAATATCTGGATTTGAAAATTTGAGGTTCTAAAAATTAAAGAACATAGGAATTTAATTTTGAATACACATGTAACCTCAATGATCTAAAATTTAATTGAATGTCAATGTTTAAAAATAAAATTAAATTATCCGTGAAAACGTGTTTCCACGTATTTCAACCAGAACACGAAAGGAGCGAATACAGTTGTAAAATTATTTCAATTTGCCAAGCTTTCTATTGCCTGATAAGCAAATCTTAGCAAATGTAGAGGAAAATGTGACCGATTATAGAGATTTTTTTTCAACAAGAAATATGTCCGAATAGGAATTTATAGCTGTACTTATGCATTCGTCCATCGTAACGGTATCTTTATTACGTGTAACGAGAAAACGCGATAATGAGCGCAACTTTGTTGGCGGTCAATCGACTTTATGAACCCATTAATTGAATCTATTAACGCGCTTTATTTCAACCGCTGTCCACTTCAGAATTATCTATACATACACACGTTTATAGACTATCGTATGTGCAACAAAATGTATCAAGCTGAGTCATATCGATACTTGGATGAACTAGAAATTAGCTGAACCTTAAACTAATTTGTCACTGCCAAATAAAAAAATTGCAATACAATTTTCTCGTGTGAAAATTCTTATGATTGCATCGAAGTATTTACTCAAATTTACGCAAATTTTATTTGCGACAGCAAAGAGCACAAGTATAGAAAGTATTGACGCTATATTTTAACATTAAAAAATGGTAAATTCGAAGCTTCAGCCAGTAGTAATTTGTTTAATTCAATTGCAGATATAAAAAAAGCATCACGGGGAGAATTGTATTAAAAACTTGCAAACTTTGATGACTCCTTTTTCCTCCATCTTCTTCATCTCTCCCCGAACCAATGGTACGGACTTGAGCGCCGATTAGTGACTCACCGTGCATTAATTAAGAACATAAACTGCACGCGAAAACCAGTATGTCTGGTTACGGCGAAAAAAGTACGTGAATAAGAATTTAACAAGTTTGCACATTTTTCTCTGGTATTATCTTATTTTATCTCGAATTCATTATTTATAAAATGATTAAGCGAAACTTTGTCGATCACTTTCACAAATGAAATAAAAAACTGGTAACAATTCTATCATAGTTGAAATAAATTTTATTACAATAATGATATTGTTAAATTAGTTTAACTGAAGACACTAAAGTTATAAATAAAATAGAAGCGAAATAACTTACCGAGAAAAATCAAATAAAATGGAAAAATTGATGCAGTAAAGGCTTGCCGATAACGTTATGAATATTAACTCAAGGTATAATCTTTTTTACCAACATTTCCGAACGGTGAAATTAATGCGTTGGAAAAGGAGAGGGAAAAAGGCAAATGCGGTAATTTCTGAGTTGCAGGCATTATTATGTATCCTGGTAGATACTATCGGTTCGCGTGCGAACAGATCCTCCATCATTTGCTCCACAGTCGACCTAACCCTTGCCAATGCAACATGAAAAACTTGCGCGCAGCATGAAATCGAAGAACGCACGCGTACCAGCAGATTTTTTAGAAAATAAAAAGGAAAGAAAATTCCACGAGGACTTACGTTCAATTTACGTCAAAAACGTTATGTCTCGCGTTTCCTGAGCCATAGACAAGTGGCGGAAGAACGTAAGTGTTATAAGTAGACGCGGATGAACATTCGGGTGCCGGACGGACGGCGAGAAAACGGAATTCACGTAATTGGCAGCGAGATTTTGAGCGGAACGACGTTATTAAGCTAAAAGATCGATAATACGTTACAACGATTTGACGTGGCTAAGTCTGGTTCGTTTTAATAGCTGCTTTGCCGCGGCTTTCTGTTACGTGTAATACGAATACGAATAAAAGCAAGTACCCGATGCGGTTACCTAAGGAATTTCACTCGCTAAAACTACCGTCAATTTTATTTTACTGGGAGCTTACGGAAGATATTGTGAATTATGGGCAAATTATACGGGGATTCGGTAATTCAGGAATAATTGAGGTTTTTGGTGGGAGAATTAATTGGAATTGTTAAACCTTGTTTGAGCATTTGGGGATTTGCTAATTTAGAGTTTTAGGAATTTAACAATCGGAAATCTGAAAACTTAAACATAAGAAAACATCTCATCTGACTTATTACCAGCACCTGATTTAAGACCTCCATCACACTCCATACTAAACAAGACTACATAACAACATCCAAAAGCAACGTCCAATTAAAAACTGTGAACTCAAGCAAAACAGTATAAAAAAGAAACGATTAAAATGGAAAAAAAGTAACGGAAGAAAAGCTAACGGAAGGTCAAGAAGGTGGAGTTGCTTCGGCAACGAGGGTGGAGCAGTCAGGATTAGGATTGGAGTTCGTTAAATGCATTTGACCGAAACGAAAATGGTAGACTGTTCTCGCTCAGCTTTCGAAATCATTCTCCTTTTTTCTTGTTAGTTAACAAAGTATACAATTTCGAACAAATATCTTAATCCCCGATGCGGGTCAGAATTTATCGTCGACTTTTAACGCCAGCTACGTGACACCGTGGCAACATATTATTCCTAAAATATTCTACCGGCTCTTTGTGGACCGTGTTTTTACCCTTTCTATAATATCCCGCTCGCTTCAGTTATATTTAAATGAACTTCAAACAGCCGACTGCGCTGGGAATGAAAATAGTTGTTTTTCGCTAATCAAGCAACAGTTACACCGTGTAAAATGTGAAATATTTATTGTAACGAGTCGAGGGAAGATTAAACCGTGGTATAAATTTTATGCCTCCACCGACTCGATATTACGATAATATAAAACGAAACTCTCTCCCTCTTTTTCCGGTTATTGGCAAGTCAGTTTTAAGAATTCATGGGGTATTTTTTAACCGACCGGTCTAGGCAGTAAACGCGTAGACGACCTGCACGGTTATCATCGAACTGTGTATAAGAAGTAATAATTTGTATATTATTAAGTACTCGAAGCACTGGAACGATACTTTAATAAGAAGATATTTTATTCATGCTCGGTTGGGTGCACGTTAATGATGGTTTTTAATGTACAAGAAAAATATATTGCTTCTCCCTTGTAATTACAAAATATTTTATAGAAAATCGATACTAGATCATTCTAGATTATTTTTCTAGAATATGTTTTCTAGATTGTTATTCCAGAATATCTTAACCTTATTTTAAAGTTCTATTGTTACAATAATATCCTAATAAATGTAATACCTTGCTACTCTGACAATACCATTTTGTTCTTCGGATGCTGAGAAGGGAGGAGGATAGGATTAATTATCGTCCACCATGTTTTCGAAACACGGAAGATCATTTGGAATGATCGATCCGCCAATCTCTGGCGGGCGCCTCGGCCATCTAATTTTCGTGAACGACGTTTCCAAATAAACAGTCCAACATATCCCCGGAGGGTGGAATACAATGTTTCTCGGATTCATCTGGCCTTCCCTCCCCATAAGTAGTCCTAGAGACGGAGAATCACGCTCCAATCGAGAGTCCCATTCGTATAACAAGCTACCAGCTGAAATATTGGGTTACGTTTTTCTTCGACAAAGTTTCGCCGAACAGGAATCTCGGTCGGCCTCTTCCTTCCAACAAAACCTGGCCAAAAGGGAATCCAACTATGGCGTATCGAGCCAGTTCAAATGGCGGGGATCGGACACGAACAAAAAATGGTGTTGGGTCAAATGGATATAAAAAAGAACGAACCATTCTCAAGATCGAGAGAACTTTGTAAGGTTAAGTCGGAATAAAGATGTCCAGCAGTAAAATTATTGTAGAAACGTGTATTGGATTGCCGTAAATATGTAAATTCTGGGATTTCGGAATTTTGAATTATGAAACGAAACTCCGAGGCTTGGACTTTTCCACAGTTAGACATTTGGGAACTCGAGTTTGAAAGAGTGTTATACTTCTAAGGAAACACGAATAAAGATATCAGAAATTTTCGCATAAACACGAGGCTTGGTAATACCAAAGCTCTCGAACGAACAAATAAATAAGCATCTCGCAATCGAAAGCAGAAACGGTTTGCAAACTAAAATTCAAACTTCCCATCGCATCACCCCGTCACAAATCCCGAGCGGTGCAAACGACTCGGTAAATTCTGCACTAAAATAAATCGTTAGTTACACCCGAAGGTGGGCGTGGCAGGTTGAATTTTCCCGCGCAAGATGCGCGCGCAGCCGTAGCCAATAACTCGAGTATAAAAACGCGGGAAAGTATGAAACGCGAGTCGTCAGAATTCATATTCACGGATAAACGTTCCATGATTCCTGAAATATACGATTGGTCGATTCCAGCAAAGGAGAAGGGAGAAGAAGGTAAAATGGTGGGGCGAACGAAGAAGAAACGAACAGGATGCAGAAGTAGGAGGTGGAGGTTCGCGTGATTCGGTGGCTGCGCGGGCTATTTTCGCATATTTCTATGCAACGAACCGGCGAAAGAGCGAAACGGAGGGGTATCGTGATGCGGTTTAGGTTTTACGAGTTATCCCATATCCGAGAGAGAAGCGTAATCCCCGCGAATTTCGCTGAAACTGTCCAAGTTGAACGATTACGGTAAAATTCCAGTCGACGCGACGCGATGCGACTCGACGCGACGGGACGATCCGGGGTGGATCATTGAACGAGCAATCGGGAATCTGCAATGCTAACCGGAACTCCCCGTGCTTCCCTTTCCTTCTTCGAATCGCGTTACACGTTGTCTGTCTGCTCGGCTCCACAATTACGGACCCGATATATCTACCCACACACGCTCTTCGACAGGGGATTAACGAGCGCTGAAGCGTGAAATGTTCGTGTACTTCTTAATTTCCAAATGAAAAACGCGAATAGGATGCGATACAAGAACGATGCAAGGCCACCACCGTTCCGTACAAGCAGTTAATTCCAATGAATTTTATTCGAATACGTGCACGAAACGCGTGTACACGTGATCGTGATTAGCCGTGTAGTCGGGATTCGATCGGTTATCAGCGACCACGAATGGCCACGACGCGCCAATTAACACGGCTGTATTAAACCGTTCCAGGGGTAATAAAAGTCCCCGGGAATTATAGAACTGTTAAGAAGCTTACGGACTGTATATCAATCGACAAGTTTTTGCTTCGATGCCTCTTAACATTTTGACGACAGGTATTCGTGATTTTTCATGCCTTGCTACTCGACTTAACCTTCTTTACTCGAGTTCGACTTGTAGATCGACCTCAGTTGCACCCTCGCATATTCCTCCCATTCACCGTAAATTACTATTTACTTATTTCATGGTAGGAGGTAGTTTTTCTTGGGGTGTATGACGGTGTTCAAACACGTCATGTGACAGTACTTTAAATGCACACCATGTTTCTATACGAATACCATGAATTGTGCTACGACTGATTCGCCACATGTGTCAGAGATAATGAACTATTCGCTGCTAGACAAATTTACTGATAATTTAGTAGTAAAAAGTTTCATTTTAAACATATATAGTCTCCCATGAACTGCGAGTGTATTAACTTAATTTGTCATCATAACGCAAGATGTTAAAACGATAATAATGTCAAAATTGCAATCGATTTTGCAGTGAAACATAAGATCTCTATTAGAGGTGTTTCCATTAATAGAAAATGTCTACCGCTGTTGGCTACCGTTTAACCGCGAAGGTTCTGTCGAAAGCACGAAGACAATCGTGTCCCGTCAGGTGGAAGAACCGAAAAAGGTTACACACGCAAGTGCGTAAAAAGTTTATCGCCCGTGGAAAGCACCTTTTAAAAACGCATCGAGCCCCTTTACGAGGCAGCGATTATGCTCTAACGCGGAGCATCATCGCGCCACCATCGTGGACAGCTATAAAGAGCAGTTTGTACGACGAGCTTTTACATCGATCGCTTAAAATACATTGCCCGGCTCTCTGTAACCGCGGTTGTAAACGTGCCCTCTGATCGCGGGGGCGTGACGTGTTTCGATTCTGTCGTGGAAAAACCTCCGCTGCCAACGAACACGGAAAAGCAAGTTGAATCGAGCGGAACGAACAAGATTAAACCGATTTCGCGCATTCTAACGTTTAAATTCTACCAACACGTTTCTTAATGGCGTACACTTGGGTGCAACATAGGTTTCTTTTAAATATAGAAATATGAATTTTCAAATTTCCGACTTTTTACGCGTGAGCTAAAATTATCTGTGAAAAAGTTTATCGATTATCTATTAACGTTAATTAAAAATTAAGAATTTTCCGTACATTTATTAGTACTTTGTAATTTCGATACATCGCAAGATTCGATAAGTAGAAAATTTAGGAATTTATGTATTAAAGTAAAATTCCAAAAAAAGACATTAAAAGTCATAGGAACTTGAAAGCGTAATCTAATTTATCCTACTGCAACTAAGAATTCCATGTTGTTCAGAAACCGCGGCAAATTCAAAGGCAAACAATTTCTATCTCGAGCAAGCAGCAATAAGAAGCATACGATTTTATCGCTCCGCTCTCTCTCTCTGGCTAATTTAATTCGTCGATTTTTCCAAAATATAGAACGTAAAGGCCTGGCAAAGCGACACGATCCGCTTTACGACTCGCGATAATTTAACGCGTAACAACGGGATTGGATGGAGGAATTCGCTAGATCAAGCGAGCCCACGAAGGATCACGAAGACAATTTTAGCGGACGGCTTAGTCCGCTTCGCCGATTGAAATATCGTGTTTGCTCTTTGGAATTCGCTCGCTTGTAAGAACGTTTTACGAACGTGCCACCGGCTATCGAGACGATTCCCAAGATTTTGTTGCAACGTTTCCCGTTGCCATAATACGCGACGAACATGGGCGCACTGCCAACACGAAGGCTACTTTCACGGAAGCGAGCGTTGTAATTATAAAAGTGGCGAACACGATGTGAAATACCGCGTGGGTTCGACAAAAGTTGCTACAAACTGATGGAACATAATTTACCTTACGGTTCCAGTTACACCGACTATGTGAACATTGTGTTATGGTTGCTGCGAGCTTCATTACAGACTTTAGACATGGCTGTTGCCCAACATATGTCGGTATACTGTACTTGTATTAACGGGAACTTTAGAAATGAATCAATAAATTTGATCTTATTTGAATATTTATTGTTCCATTATGGTATTGTGGCTGATATCTTTATAGATTATTGATATGTCACTGTACAATGTAAGTGTTACACCGAGCTGAAAAGTTTGCTGCAACTATAGCTTGATATAAAGTTTACTGTAATAGTCATTTCCTACAAATGAAGTTAATGATACAATCACCATACAATTATTTTCACTTTACTGACTTAGGTCTTCACTATAACTGAACTCATTGTTAGATCTTAAAATTGACATACTACAATCATTGACTCATTCTATTTTGTCCTTAGATCAGTCTATGATATCACAAGTTACAAAATTCGTCTGCGATCCAATAAAAACTATTTCGGTATTTTTTTACCTTTACCGACAAAGCGTCTCAATTTTAGAAATATCAATTTTAATAACAATTTTATAAATATATTGTCCAAATGATTGAACTGTTAAACAATAAATGCGTCATGTATTTATCAATGAGAGACCGATTAGAAAATCGAGTTCCATCGATTGGGTTCACGTTATTCGACACGGTGAACCTAGCCGAACAGCAAAGAAGAGAAAAAAACAGTCGGCTTGAAATAATAAAGAGGCGGCCACACAAGACGATCGGACCGCATGCTGCGCAATTATTGGAAACGTTATTCCTTGGCCCTTGCTTGGTAATGAACACTCCAGGAGTTTCATGGAACATTGCATTCCGAATACAAGTGATTTTGAAGAAATTCCACCGCGTAATCACCCTACTACAATTAACTAATTTAAGGATTTTACAGATCTTCATTCTCAAGGATTTCAACCGATTCGAGGAATTTAGGAAGCTTCCGCTCAATGTTTCCTCGTCATTAAGAATTCTTGACAGTATAACGATTCTGCAGTATGGAGTAGAAGTTGTAGTATAAAACTGGTGCAAACAGAACTCCTTTTTTATTCGACACCTTTTTTCATTTTCAATTTTTTTCTGTGAAATTAACGATTGTGAAAGAGGTATTTAAAAGATGTATTTTCTCGTTCATGATCTTAAGAGCAAATTCACTATACGTCGATGGATATGAAAGTAGCATAACCAACAATTCTAAAAAAAAAGAGGTTGAATTCTTCAACAATTTTGACTCCATCTTTCAAAATCACCATCACTAACATGTATGTATCATCAAAGAAATTAATATTTCATTGAAATATCTAACATAAACCGTAAAGAAGATGGTAAAAAGCGAACCAGGAACCTTTTGTTCACTATTTACGATCTAGAAACAAAAGTGCAAAGAACACGAATCACGGAAGTTTCCATTGGATACTCCAACGTAACGCGAAGGACGTGAAAAATTTTGTGCTAGAAACGAGAGTAAATACTCGCGATAAACAAAGCGTCAGATACCACGCGTACAATTTTTAGTTCTCGAGTCTGTTGTGTCGGAAGATTTGCGATTCGCACAGTTTATTGTCCTAAGAAAAATACGACGTCCGTCTTGAACGGAAGTGACGGACTTACCCCTTTTTTCTACGCACCAAACGTTCCCGCGTTTCATCGGTTCTGGTCATTCTCGGCCTGTTACCTGTATCGTTTTTTGCATATAATTTTTTGCCAAACAAACCTCCCATTTTCCTTTCTTTTCCGTCGTTTAGGAGCACCTGGGGTTTTCTGCCTATTGTGCGCGGCATTTTCTACAATTTTGAACCATGAAAATTCGAGAAAACACTTTTTGTGACACGTAAATGTTCGTAGAAGTTCAGAAATTTTCGGAGTATCGCGTGTAAACATTGCGGACATGTTACAAACATGTTCTCGTTCTCCATGAGTCTACCATTGCTCTGAATAAATCTACGCTTCTATATTTTGTACGCTATCTAATTTTTGACAAACCACAATGACTTTTGTATATCAACTAATATTTCGAAGTATATTCTGCTCAACATATATATGTAAATATTAAATATTAAAGCTAAAGTATAGCGAAAAAATGTAGTTAATGTTGCAGTATCGTCAAGAAGAATATTTACAAAAATAAATTGACTAAAAGAGTTAACCTAGATAATTTGCAGTTTCCGAAAAATTTGAAGGGGAATGTTAACGCATCGTTAGGTGAGTGACCACCGTACAATCTGTCGCGCAGGATCGAGCATGGTTGCCCGCAACCCGTTACCTGTCCTTTTTTTCATCTAATTTTTTGTCGAGGTCAGTCTTGAGAAAAAAACGCAAGAAAACAGAAGGACGGTCAGAAGAAACGCGTTCGAGGTTCCCGTCGGTGTTTACGTTGCTTTACGACGTGGAAGAACGGCACACGCTGAAGATGGACGAGAGAGGACGAGAAAGGATGGAAAACGAGAGCTGCACCGTTATAAATTCGAGCAACACACGAAAGCCACCGACCGGACGGTTGTTCACGGCTTCCCCTCTGTCGTTTGAGCTTTATGGTGGTACCGGTGCAAAAAAAGGGTTAGACTCCCTCGTACATAGCCGAGACCCTTAGGACCGTTCTCTTCCTCTCTCTGCGTTTCTTCTCCCTTAACAGGGTTACCGTTATTATACCAATGCAAAATGTCTTCCGTCGGTCGCTCACTCGAGTCTGAACATTCGGGAGCAACGTAGGATCGTAGTTGGTCCAAAAACCGGGAACGTTCGCGATTTCGGGTCCGTCGAGTGTCCGAGCGATATGGGGTGCATCGTGGCGAGTGCTGCCGACTTCGACACGTGTGAGTAATCAGTGATGGTTCCGTTATCGCTACCAATCATTTCAAATATCGCTTTCAATCATTTCGAATATTCTTCCTAATCTTTACTGACGACTTCTTCAAAATCAGATAATTATTTGAAACGTCGTACGAGATCTGAAGTACTTTGGCAGTCTTGAAAGAGTAGAGCTTGAAGATCACAGGTTGGATGGGCAGTTCGCAGATGTTTATGCATGTATGATATATCAAAGTCTTCATAGTAATCATAAATCATTTGTTTCACAGGAGATGAGTTTTATAGATCATACGATTTATTTATATCTTGACCTCGATGTATCATGCACGCATAAACCTCCGCCGCCTAATAATGACGTAAGTAGTTGCACCTTCAGTCACTTCGAATATCTTTGAATTACAAATCTGAGGATCTTGAAGTATCCAAAAATTTTGAGTCGAGTAATGAAACAATAGTTGCTTCAAACTCTGTACGTATATATTTGAACTATTAATATTTATTTCAAATATATTTTACAATTGATCATTAGCTCCTTAAAACATGTACGAATAACGAAAACTTGAAATGTTAGAGATTAGAAATATTACGAAAGTTTGAAACATCATAGGAAATTAGAAACTGATTAATATACTGTGGGTCTAATGGGTGACACCATTATAATCAATTCAAATATATACATACGATGAACATCTTAAAAGCGATTCGTAATTAACAATTTTATTAAGGTCGTAGAAATGTCGAAGGTCTGAACTCTACGAGTAATTGTGGACAGATTGAATTGAAAATTTTTAACAGTTCATAAAGCTCTAAGTAATCTCTGATAATGTTAATTAAACACTTTCAAGACTATCAAATACACGTACCAAATTTTAAATTTGCATATTTGGTGCTATTAATTCGAACTGATTCGAAAGCGAATTATGCAAAAATCAAAAAGATATCTGAATATCTACCGGGATCCGTGAGTGAGCGTATGTGTCGTGCCGCCATGTTTGGATGCTTTCATCAAGATTACTTCGACAGAGAGCGATTTGTAGAGTCATTTGTCTGACAAGTGGAGCCAAGAAGTGACCAAATACTAAGAACTATCAGACGGTAATTAATCATCAGCTACAGAAATTCATTGTTCGATCCACGTGATCGAGCAAAGCAGTAAATTTTCACGGGAATTTTTACTGTTTCTGTGCGAACTATGGGTAATAATATCGGTATAAAATTCTTCCGAGAAAATTGAACTTCTGCAACGCCAAAAGGGTAACTTTATTTCTAGAGATACGTATTCCTCGAGCCTCTCACCTGTGCAATTCACCTGGTCCACACTTTCAACTACTACTGTTCGTAATGAAATTATCATATCCCCTCGTATTTTATAATATATAATCAACGAATTTCGGTATCTATCGCGTTCAATTCGCTCGAAATTTCCTTTCAAATGTCTCGGCAGGAAATCTAATCTTCTTTAAAAGGACCGAAGTTTCACTGCATCTCGAATGCGTTCGTTGCATTAAGTAATTGGAATCTTTCGGTAATACCGTATTCTTCCTAAATACAGGAGCATTTCCTTTCACGATCTTTCGTACATCGTTCGCCAATACAAAATAATTCAGAGATGTTATATAAAATATAGGCCACTAGGTATAACATTTGGTAGCATTACCTGAAAAGGACAGAACATGTTTCCCACATTAAGATTTCTTTAATCGATGAATACGTAAATTTTCAAATTTGTTAATATTCAAGTATTCAAACGTTCAAAGATCCAAAATTGCCAAATTTGACGATGCTTATCACCAATTCCTCGCCGGCGGTACCGAGTGTAAGGACCTACCGACGTAATAGCAGATATTTAAGGATGACCTCGATTATTCGGCAACTTATCGAGACAGCGTCACGCTAATTCGCCGTTTCAGCGCGAATTCTGATTCGGTAGCGAAATACGAGTGACACGAAGCGTTTCGAGGGCTAACAGCTCGGGGATCGTATCGGCGAAAAAGGCCATCAATGCAAATGAAGATATTACCGCCGTTCTCCACCCTTCACCACCACCGGCAACATCGATCTGCAAAGTATCCACTACAAAAACTATTCGTTCCGCAGCGTGTGCTTGAATTTTCCTCGATATAATTCCCTCCGTGTCCGATAAAATACTTGGAAAGAGGAAAATAATAAACATGACACAGTTACGCGACTCTAAACACGCTGATTGTGGATGTTGCGTCATCTCGCACAATTAGCGAGTTCATTCGTTTTTTGAGTCATTAACGTCGACGACGAAGTCGATTCGAGGAATCCGACGAGATAAAAAGAACAGCGAATTCGTTCAACTTTTTTATTTTGTTCAAAGCGGCATTGGCTTCAAGATTATTGGAATCTTTTTTTCATTTCTCTCGTTCTTTTTTGTTGGTACCGGGAACTCGTTTCCGTACGATTTCCGTGAAGTTCAAGCAACCTCGAAACGCCCAGAAATAAACTCTCCTCGTGTTCGGAGGCGAACCGACGGAAATCTTCCCCTGTGAACGCGCCGACGAACGCGGTAAACAGTAAGGGTTGCCGAACACGTGTATGGCTTACTGGAACATGATCGAGGGTGTTGAAAACATGCTTTCAACTTTCGCCAAAAGAAACATGGCGCGGATCGTTGGATCTCCTTTGACGAATCTAATTTCAACAACCGGCAAACAGTCTATGATAAAATTAAATCGACGATCCTCGTGTATTTCGGTACTGATTAAGCACGTTCACTACTCGAATATTATATCAGCTTTCCTCTTGCAGAGACATTTTTATTCGTCCCAAACAAAACGGTACATTGTCGATAATAAATTGAAGATTATTTACAGAAAAGTCAAAGTAATTGCCTGTATTTAAAACTGCTATAAGTAATTAATTTGAAAATATAAGTTAACCCGCCGCTACATCAAAGTTCAAGATGCAGTAAAATAAGGAACGAGTCAGTCCGCGCTTTTGATAATGTATGCAAAATTGCCAGGTTCGATTAAATCTAACAAGACTTTCGAACAGAGGCATTATAAGAGAACAAGCAGGTTCATTAACATGGTAAAAAGCACCGCCCATTTTATTACCGACTTTCGACACAGACACCGATGCCCACCTGTATCATCTGCTCCCCTTCGTGTAATATTCGCTTGTAATTGCCGACAAAGTTAACAGCGAGATGTTCCCGGCTCGATACCGCACGCTTCACGGTTCTTTGTATTATCAGCGTTATCGTAATTATTGAATTAAGACGCGTCCCATGCACGCGAATCCAGTTCTCGGTCGTGGTCCTCGAACACGACTTTGTTTCGCCTTTAATCGTGCGTAAACTTCCGGATGGAATGTTGGACGGGAGATATCAGGGCCCGTAACCGCGTTATTGAAACGTATAAATGTTTTATGCGAGAATTAAACGAGGGAACATCAACGAATCACGGAGCTTCGCTGCACAATCTTTTGTCTTCTTTTCTTCCTTTCGGTAGGAACAGTTTTATTGAAAACGTCGATCCGCGGTTGTAATTGCCAGCCGATAGATATCTTATTAAGTTATTAACCGCTTCGATGATCGCGAAAGCCAGAGTAAACGAACCCATTAGCGATCGAGTCTCGATTAGCGATCGACTATTTGTCTGATTTAGTTGAAAATGACGAGCGTCTTACAAGCCAGAAGCTTCGGACACTGAAGATAAGAGCATCACTGCTTCAATTACTCTTAGATTTAAATGTCAATCAACCAATATACTATAGATTATAAAATAAGTCATAGAAGGCGCATATGTTTCGTCAAAAAAAAAATGCATTTGTGTATTTGATAATTTGTTAACTCATCGTGTGCAGGTATTTAAAAAATCACTGAAGAGGTAAGATTCCCTTTTGTTCGCTACTGTAACTCGGTGTATATAAAATTCCAAGACCTTTGAACGACAGTGTATATCCCCGGATCTCTCTTCACGACCTATCGCATATCCAATCGAATCTCACGATCCCTTCTTACGGGTCGTGCCTATCCCTTCACCCCTCCAGCTTCTCTCTCACCTTGATCCACCTCCTCGGTTCGCCGGTTATTACAAGCTATTCCCCTAAAAGGAGTAAAACCTGAAATTAGTTCGGAACTTGTGTGTCTTCGCTACGCCATGGAATCCACCTTCTCCAATGGCTCCTCTTCTCTTCAGAATCTCGTTCTCTTTCGGTTTCTGCCGGTCGCGCGGGGCTTCGCTTCATTAGCTTTGCCATCGCCTGATCGGCGAAAGCTCCATCTAAATCGTATCCCCCTCGGCTCGTTATTTTAAATAAACTCCGGCGGTCGTAATCGTTAATCGATCTTATATCCCTGCCTTCTTATTTCGATCGCTCCGTTTCATTTACCCGCGGGTACTTGTCCTTTCGGATTCGATTCCTTTATTGATCCTTTCGTATGGGAAACGCCACTGGAACATCGATGGCGAATATAACACTGTCATCAAGTTTGCGATTTTCAAATTCCTCAACTTTTGGACATTTTTGTACTTTTCGATTTCAAGACATTTAAATATTTTTTACTTTTAAAATTGAAAATAGAGAGCAATTAATTGCGAGCCAATATTAGATGGATCTTTAGTTATAAACATTTGAAAAGTGCAACCCTAAACCTAAAATAACATAATTATTTTCCTATGTAACTGCAATCTAACTGCAATTTAACTGAGATTTAATTATACTTAATTGTAAGAAGACAGAATACAAACCACATCAAAGAAAAAAATTGAAAGAGAAATCAAAACAGGAAAAATTTTCGTGGCGCACTGTAACGACAGATTCGAAGTTTTTCATTTCTAAATCTACTTCCGTGCCACACTCTGGTGCGCTCTAAACTTTTTACGAATTTAAAGGCTTTTTCCTGACTCCGAGGATGCAGTCCTCTTCGCTGATACGCGCTCGAGCATAAATCCCCCAAGTGCTTTTAAGCTTTACAAGTTCCAAGAAAGAAGCAGAATGTCGCCGACTCTGATCTCGAAACTTTCAACGAGCAACCAGCTCGAAAAATTTTCCACCCTTTCCGCGCTCGTTTCACGTTCGACCGCGCTTTTTCTTTTATCGTAAAAAGTACAACTCGAAAGTAGTTAAAAACACTGAAAATGTTGTATTTTTCCATGGGTTCTGCGGAATTATTTTTCAGTTCAGTTTGATTGTATTCGAAAATTTACATTGAGGATATTCGGTGGAGAAATATATTTTGTACGAATAAAATGTTTCACAAATAATACTGGAAAAATGGTAAACAAGTTCTGCACGAATTTAGACATTTAAAAATTTGGAAGTTTGACAAGTCTGAACAGTTTGAAAAGCATAAAGTTACATAATAGAATTGCTATCGTTTTTATATTTGATATAGTATAATAAATACTGGAAGTGTGTTTAAACATCAGTAAAATATTCTGTACACCGAAGAAATGCAAAAAAGTTTAGTCGAACAACAGCGAATTTGTGAAAACGATGGCGCCATTCGCCAATTCTCTGCTGCTTTCTGCTTCATTGGTCCCGTCGCATCGGTTCGCTGCAAAATTAACCCTCTCGCGAAATTTACGAGCGTCCTTACCGCGACTGATATATTTTTAAATGGTATCGTCGCGACTCTTCATTGATCGTACGAACGTAATCCCTGTCTCTCCCTATTAACCCTTTGTACCGTGATAAAATTATCGGTTCGAACAATGCCGGCGTGTTCTCCGCGAACGAACTCCCGGCGTTCTGCTCCAAAAAATATCCGAATATTCTCGGTATTCAAACGTCGAAATATTCTTTACGTTTAAACATTTTTTTCTTGTATCTAAAGCAAACAGAATATTTTACCTTCTCTTTCATTTTTTCAAGATGAAATAGATTTGAACATTCATCTTCTTAATACCAAGCCTACCAGCGCATGCACACACAACTCAAAATTAAAAGGAAAATAAAAGATAAACGAACGAACAGTAAATTAACATACAGTTTAATTGATTATCTCCATAAAAGACTAGCACGGACGTTAATTGTTTACCTCGATAAAAACCAGCACAGATTTCAAAAGGAGCACCCTAATAAATTTTGTAATTTAAAGAAGAATCGCGAATAAATTGAACGATTCGATACAGAGTAAAGTGAAAGCAATAATTTTGTGAATACTTGTCTGAAATATGCAGTAAGTTAAAAAATGGAGTTGCAGCTCATTAGTTGCAAGGTCCACGATTAAGGTTACTCCCGTGCGACAACCTGTTCAGAGGTCGTTGAAACGCGTTGGTCGTCCGTCGAAAACTGTTTCCGAAAACGTAAATTTCCTAGGATAGACGTTATCGCGTTCCGAATCTCGTGGAGGCGACGCGTGCGGATAAAAAGAAAGTTTTGTCGGAAATCGAGTAGCAACACACGATGCAAGCGTCGCATGGCCGTAGCCATTTCAGCCGGGTAGCAAAACTTCCTGGCTGGGTCGTAAGAGCACTCGGGGCGATTTCAAACTTTCAAGATCCAGGCCACCGACAATTTGCTTCCCTGTGCAATCGTGCTGTCGAACAGTACCTTAAAAGGCAGCCAACGAATCGTGGAGTACATTCGTGGAGAGTAAACACGATCTATCGACAGGGAGTCAAAAATTCTACAAAATTGAACTCGTAGGATTTTAAAGATTATTCAAAATATATCACGTGTGTGACGAAATGTAGAACAGAGTTAATTAGTTGACAAGGAAATTAAGAGAGGAAGGGTTAATAATACAGGAATGTATTTTGTAAAAAGTATTAGCAACTGTAATTGTATCTAAACAGGAATAGCTCTTATACTGTCCTACGTTGGTTGAGCTTCCGTTTAAAAATGATTTGTTGCGCCAACATTTACTGCGTTAAATGAAAGGTAATAAAAAACACTGACATCTAAATTTATTTTGTAAACGAAATGTAGTCTAACGTCCTAATGAATCTAAAACCCTAAACAAATCTTGGTGAATCATAATGATCTCCAATTTGGATCTGAGATATTTGTTCTAAACAAATTCTAAACTACCTACAATTTGATTACATCAAAAATTTCCACCAAGTCATCGGCTAATTATGTTTTATAAACGAACGAATATTATTAAAAAAGTGAGGTACTCACATGCTCTGTAAAATTTAGAAATGAAGAAAAATATACAGGCAAGTTACATCGCGTTACCTCAGAGTTTCAACAGACTCTGTAAACAAAAGTTTGAATGAACTTCACAGCAAAAAAATGAACGTGTGCACTATTTTTGAGAATTTATGCGCGCATGGTCGTACAACGCATGAAAATATGAAATAATCTTGAAAAAATGTGCGCGTTGTTATTCATAAATTTATTCAGGATTCTCTGACGTTCGTAGAGAATGATTTTTTCACCGATGCATAGGTAAAAGCACTCGATATGCACTCGAAAGTCCGGAATAAGGACAGATACACGGAAGGTTGTCCATTTTATCGACCCGTCGAGCGACGCGCGCACGTTTTCTCGTTTCTTCCAGCGATCATGGCTGCCGCTTACAGCCAATCCTCTTAAATTCTTCATATTTTCTTTACAAATATTCCTTGCTGCCTGCAATGGTTCTCGTACCGAAATTACATTAAGGCAAATGAGTCTCGAATAAACAACTGAATTTATGTGCCGAAGATCTCATTAGTTTGCTACTTATACAATTTCATTAAAATAGTTGATTAACTGAAGAAGCGAATCGGATTTCCTATGTAAACATCCTTGGAAATGTTGGAAACGCTTTATGAAAAATTAAACATGTGCAAGAGGAATCTTTCAAAATGACAGTTGCAATATTTTTGAGATTAAACATGTTCTTCGGTGGTAATGTAAAAGCAGCTATAATTGAAGATTCGCTTAAAAATTTTGAGGTATCAAAGTTTCGACATTCCAGCATCTCGAATTTAAAATTTTTAAATTAAGTAATTTCAAAGTTCCCACTTCTCAAGGTTCCAAATCTTAAGATTTCGGAATTCTGAAATCTCAAACTTCCAAAGCACTGAAATCCTAAAATCCAAGTCTTGAAATTTCGAATTACAAAAATTCTTACAAAACTTTTTCATTAATTAATTTCGTTAGTACGTATAATGAAAGCAATCGAAGATTCGGTTCATTTTCTCGAGACGTTTAAAGGAAAGTGAATAAATATTGTAGCAATACGTTTTTACATCCTGGCCGTCGCTCCAGCTGCGACCATTTTCTCCAATCTACGTTTACGATACTTTCGTTATCTGCAGCTATTTTTAAAACGCCTCCGTTTTATCACTTTTCAATATTCCAACCCTAAATTAATTTTCCTTACGTGGATAGGGGGGTGGAGCATAAATTCCATCGAATCGTTCCTCGCGGTGGAGAAAGTTTCGAGGAATTCGAAATAATGTGACGTGTAAGCTTAAATTATTGCAACATTTTACGCGAACGCTGCTACGGAATCTCACCGTCTTCGATTACGTCACTCTATCGTATATATTGTCTTAAACATTTTTTTATAACTGCTTTATATGAAATATGTATACAGATTTCTGATTTCTCCAAACAGATTTACTTAAGATAATATGAAAGATGAAAAATATTTGAAAATTTACAAACGTAGATTTTGTTTTCATTCGAATATCGATCCCACGCAATTTCGAGGGAAAATTTTGAAATTGTTACTGAATAGCAAATGTATAGACTACGAAATGTATACATGGCTCTTTTGAATTTACAATTTACTACTTGCGTTCAAACATTCTGAATGATGGAACTGACATAAAAAAATACGAGTGCAAATAATATTTTGAAGGGAATCGAGTTAATCAATAGTTACGCTGCAGCGAATGGAAAATATGTGGATTCCAGTACATGGGTTCAAACAGACCCAGTGGTCGTCCAACAAAGGTTAATAAAGATATCTTGCAATGACATTCCACTGACGGAATGGTATGTACTCATTAAAAGTTCTTTATTTTTATCTTTTCGTCGATGAATTCGACCTGGTCTGTACATAAACTTCAACGTACAGTGTTCCAGATAAAATTCGTCGACGAATAGAATCGTCACGGATGCTGTATTTTCTGCGCGTCTCGTCGGTTCGACGATTGCGCGCATGCACCGGCTATTCCGACTATATATACTTCGGATATATTGTGCAACAGAAACTGAAAAAGCCACGGCTATTAAAACGTGTTGCGTTTGCCAGCACACTCTCGATAAGTCAAATAAAAAAACAACGAGAACTAGCTCGGTCCAAATTTTATTCGGAAAATTAAATATTAAAGATTCAGAAGAAACCCAAAATTGATTAAACTAAAAAGCGCAACTAATTAAGAAATTTATATGTCCGAAACTATACTTCAAAGTATACTTTGTAAGAATGTAATAAAGTTTGAGAACCAGTATAGTTAAGTGAATTAAATTGTATTCGAATACAAAGCACGCAAGATATTCGAGCCTTGCTCAACGCACGGAAAATATACGGCAAATGCAAGTATTGCGAAATATAATGAAAAATGAGAAAAGATGGAAGGGTATATGAAGTTTGAACTGCAGCAGGCAGCGCAGAAGATAATGAAAAGGGAAACGAATTAAGGTCGTCTACAAAGAAACCCTATCGGGACATGCAGTTTTACGGGCTTCCTTACGTTCGTCTATTACGCAAGGCTGCTACGTTCCACGATGGTTATCACAACAGGTCAACGGTCCAAGAAATTGCTGGATCCTCCAATTCCACTGGGTTTTCGAAACGACCGAGATTCTGTGCATTGTCATCTATCGATCGGCCGGGCAATTAAAAGTTCGCGCTGGAAAACTACCATAAAGCGACGATAAAACTAAATTCGAGTTTGCTATCTAACTCAAAATATAGCTGTTGGCCGAGATGGTTAGAGTAGTTTGGAACTTTGGCACTTTGGGGTTTTTTGGCCTTTGGAATTTGCAAATATTAATCTTGGGAGTATGAGACGAAGTTTTAGGATTTCAGGATGTTAGAACTTGAAATATTAGAAATTTGGAATTACCAAATTAATGCATTTAAATTTCGCAATACTCAGTTTTTAAAATATAGGGACATTAAAAATATTGAATTTGAACATTTCAGAACTTTGAAACATCCAAATTTTCCAACCGTGAACTTTACAAATTTAGAAGTTTAATAAATAATCCAAATAACCACGTAAATGCAAGAATTAACGGAGTTATACCAGCCGGAAGACTCCCGTCGAAATTCAAGTCTCCATCGGTCGACCGGTTTGTAGAAATCTCCAATTTCAAAGCTGAGACATTCGTCCCGAAGCTTCGAGCTCTCATCTTTCTCCGAGTGTATTAGATTGGCTTCGAAATACGTGACCTCGCTCGAGAATCAACCTCGTTCCCAACCATTCTTGCCCTCCCTACGTCCCAGCCCTCTTTCTCCTACCATTTCTGTCTTCTACCATTCTAGGGAACCGTCGTTGCAACCTAACCCAACCCAACCTTCCCGGAACGCGTTCTACCTCCCGCCCTTCCACAGAGTCTTTGCCCTCTTCGAATGCTTTCCTTTTTTTTTCCCTCCTTTTTTCCATCCCTGAACGCCCTCTTTTCTTACGAATACTCGCCATGGCCGACCAGGACTACCCGCTCAGCAGGCCAGAAAGAGGGGAGCAAGGTTTTTGCCGACCCAAAAGGGAGTGGTTAATAAAATCCGTTTTGTCCAGGCAACGGAAAGAGAGATCGAGCTTTTTCTTTTGTTACCCCTTCGTTACTTTGTTACATCCTACAAATTGGATGAATAGAATTTTCGAGAACTTTATACGCGATGTCGATTTCATAGAGGATCAGGTTGTTTCTGTTTAATTTTGAGATTAATAAAGAGCAAATTTATGTCAGGAATTTTGTTATAAAAAGTTCAAGATTTTCATGGGTCCAAAAATTTCAACGTAAAAATTCTAAGATGAGTTTTCAACTATAAATTTTATATAGGGTGCTTCAACGTACAGTAGCGAGCATCACAAGCTTCCCTAGAGAATATAGAGATGTGGAAGAAAGATTACCACTCGTTGCTGTTTAATTAATGAACTAAAAAACTTGAAAATTTCTGCATTTATACGATTGTAACTAGATATCCTTAAAAACTATAAAATAATTGCTGTAACGTATTAACAAATTCGATGATGGGGTACAAATATTGTTGCTAAATCGATGTTTCTAAAACTGTAACAAATTAAGTTCGAAAGGGTTAAAAAGAATTTCAGTACATTTGAAAGTTTGGCTCTAACTCTGTCGAACACCGTGTATATATAACAAAATCACTGCGGCAGCCATAAGAAACGTCGAATCGGTGGGGTTGAATGGTTGCCATCGAAAAAACGATAAAAACGAACTCGGTATAATACGCGGCATTCGAAATTTTTCGATGGAACACGGTCGAATTTCGCCGACGAAATTCGGGCATTCAAGGATGGGGCATGGGGTGGAAGGGGGGTAATATTCGCTGGTCCGAAGTTTTCGTTCCGCGGGCGGAATTAAATTGGACGACGTCGTGTCGTAGCTGAATCCGACGGAATGACCGGACTTCTGAACCGGTTATAAAAGTTCGAATTTCATGCAACGGCAGCCAACGTTAGTTTTTGTGCTGTCTCGGTTGCGCTCGCGCGTGCAAACCAATCGAAGCGGACGCCGGGCGTAAGCCAAAAGTTTAGGTAACCGAAGGAACAAAACTCATTTCCGATGTGTCCGCCTCTGCTAGCAAATCCAACGAAGCCATTCGTATGCCAACGACTTTCCGTAAAAACGTCTCATATCGCGAGACATTGTTAAATATATTACACGACTGGCTTTCTCGGCTAGCGCCACGGTGTAATGCATATGTATGGACCGGAGCAAGGAGACTCGTCGTCGATACCGGATCACGTGCCTTGCTAAACTTTTACAGTCCTACGTTGATCACTGTCTAGACTCTAGACAACCTTCTTCTCCTTCTATACGATGCAGTTTGCGGCTTTGCACTTCTGCCCATCGAATCCCCAATTTTATTCACGTGACCATCGCGATACGCTCGCGAGACGACCCCTTCCGAAATGGACCCAAAATTCCAACTCCCTCTTACTGCTCAATTTTATCAAGCTTAAATGCACAATTAACTCCTTCCGAACCATTTCTGCCCTTGCGAGTACTCTAACTTTTTTCTTAACGAATACTTTCCAGCTTATTTCTGTATTGCTAACGCGTTGACCACCATGGTGGTTATACGTGACCGGTGTTTCGAATTCAGTTAATATTTATTTATAGAAAAATCGAACGAAAGGAACTTTCGAGGGTTCTCAATGTTGAGGCAGCGATGTACACTGACAAATTAGATAACATTGAAAGATACTGTCTTTAATAATCTGTATTACAGCATGACCACAAAGACTAGTTTTCACTGAAGCTGCCGTATTTACACATCACGTGTATGACACTATAGATTTAGTTCAAGATACCCATTTTAAAGTGCTGTAAACCGAATGGTCAGAGTGAGTCAGCTTCCAACCGCAAAGCTAATACAGCATTACTCCCCATTACCTTTAACATAAATTCAAACCTGTCATTTTTATTTTCATTTTTATCGACTTCCGATCGACCATTTACACACAGGAAACTCTAAATTTTGTATCATTTCAATACCATTCTGTATTCTAAATTTTTAAAAATATCTCAAACTGATACAGCTATGTAACATTTATGAATCAACATCTGTCCAATATTTGAAGTGTACGCAAGAGTCAGAAAGTTCACTGAACCTTTCTAATACTTCGTAATCGTAGCAAAACCTTTTAGCTTCATTATTCTACCAAGAAATAATTGACTCATTGCAACGCAACGCGCTAGAAATGTAGAACGTTTCGAGATAGCGTAAAGTATGCAAGTCCAAGGGAAGTTAAGGAATCTTCTCTCGGACTTATCTTCTTCCACCCTTTTTATCTGTTCCTTTTCGTTCCGCCGTCTACGAGATTCGTTTCTCCTTCGCCGCGTGTTCGTTACCCCCGGCGAGATCGGTGAAATTCCAACGTTTTCACAATCTCCAAGTTTTCATGTCCTCCACCGAATATATCCGTGCTGCTTCGAGTTTCCTTGCCTCGTTCCACGGGACTTCGGTCTAATGAGACTTCTACAGCGTCGACCACCGAGATAGACTCACGTTATATATGTATATACGTCCCTAAACCCTTCGCTACATGGCCCTATATACTGTAAAGCAGCCGAGTGTTTCGCGTACATTCGTTGGACAACGTTTCTCTGGAAATTCGTTGACGAATCCTGGCAGATATCAACCCCCTACGATACTCTTGTTACCGTCCACGGTTTTACGTGGCCAATCTTCTCGTTGACAGTGTAACGCGGTTTACGTTTGCCTCCCACGAATAAAATTTCCACTTCCTGATGAGAAAACTTGCCTGACGCTTTTTGCTTTTCTCGGAAAAATTATGATACGAACGAATAAGGTTCTTTGAAGAGACAGAAAAGTAAACATCGAAAAAGATGTACGAGGAAATTTTAGTAAAAATTTCTAATCTTTAAATACAACCTCTCTGTCAGAAAAATCTGTCGATAACAATTATACACCGAGTTTGCAAAAATACGTAATAATCAGTTAATAAAATGAAATTCCAGCATCGTTACAATTCTCAGATACTAAGAGTCTTCGAAGAATATTCGGAGAACCGAAGAAGGTAAACGAATAAAGTGAACCGATCTTTCCTCCGATCAAAATTCCGACGCAAAGAAGAAATATACTCTCGCCGATAGTAAACCTTCCCACTTAAAATGGCGATACACGAAATAAAAAATACGGAAGGTAACAGAAGTCTTAATTAGCGTAGTAAAGTTACGACATTGGACGTTCGAATATGGAAGCTCGAACTTCACCGAACATTCCGAGAATTCCGTGAAGGGTGAAGGAATAAAATGGTGGAAGAAGCGGGGGGCGAAACTTATTCGAGATACGACTGGAAGACATCGTCAATTCGTGGGCGTCGTTTCGCAACATTGCAGCAAATTGGACATTTTCCAAAAATAATGAGGGGAGGCTTCGGGTGAAAATTGTGGTCAACAGCTGGACCGAACCTCTTTCCATGAAAGCATAAACTTCCCGACTATCACAACGATCGGTCCTGAACGAGCGTAAAGAATCCTGTTTACGATGATATCCTCGGTGCATTTTCAAGCGGACTCTCGCTTATTGCGAGAGCCAACCAGTCCAGACGGTTAATTGAGAAATCCTAGACGCTTTCTCGGTTCAAACACGACTTCAATTTACGTACACGGATCCTCCAGTCATCCTCTGCTCGGCCGGTTGTCTCTGCGACACGACAGTTTTCGCGAAACAAAGTTGCTGCCACGGCTCGATAAAAGCCGTAATAAATAACCTCTGAACACCCATTTGCTAGAGGGTCAAAGATCTCGAAACCAACGCGTTTCTCTCCAGCCTCTAATGCGCCTCTTATTTTTACTCAATTTTCTGCGTATTCAAGTTTTAATGAACCCATGCAAATTCTTCACTGATCTTCGAATAAAATACCCGATGATTAATTACTGCTCGATGACTTCATTTGAAAAGGTCTGAGACGATCTGATTAAATTATGGTAAAATTTGAAGCTCGAGGTTTTGTTAAAACAGATATGTAAGGATTTCATTATATAATAGTTAATTTTTCAGAAAAAGAAGCAATGTAACAATTTATAACTTACAAGAAATTTTACAACTCCGCTTGAAGCTACTATAAAATAAAGTCACTTCTAAAATTCATTGTGCAATTATGTGTTGAAAAAGTGGAGCAAGATTTATTTGTAGAATAATGAATAATATAGTGAGTCTTTAATGAAGAACGTAATTACAGTGAATAATGTAATTAATCATACTGTCTTATAATCAACTATAATGCGTTATACCATACATACTCAAATATAATTTTGATTTAATCCTCAGTAATGTGATCCTTTTAATGAAATATCTTCTCGTGGTTTTATTATGCAGACATTATAGCTCTTGAACGTATTTTATGTGTACTGATGAGGCCTTTTGTTGTGTGTAGATCGTCGAACAACATATTGTTTCCAACCCCTCGAAGGCAACCAAGGAAATGAGCCAATTATCTGATATATGAAATAATTTGCAGAAGCATTTGTACACGTATGCACAAATACATCTTCAGACTGCGAAACGAAAGAATCATTTATGAATTCAAGAAGAATATGAAGACACGGGCTGAAGCTTCTCTTAAGGCGAAGAGCAAACAAAAACTACTGCGCATATCAAGGTAAATAATTTCGTAATAATTTCTGGTATCTTACGATTGCACGTGCACTGCCAGCACTGCACAATTCTCCAAGAAAATGGCGATATGGGAGAAGTTCCCTCGATGGCGTTCGAGTGGTGAATATTCAGATTTAGAAATATGGAAATTTTTAGATGTGCAAACTTTTATATTTAATTTAAAATTAAGTCTTATTATTTTATTTAATTTAAGTCTGGGAATTTGGAAGATTTTTATTTTGGGTTTCTCCAGAACGTAGACCTCAGATAAATATATATTTTCAATACTACACTTCCTCAATATTTATCGACATTGCAACAGTGATAATATTGCATCGACATTTGCAGCATAAAATATATTGATCGTTGAAGGATCCGAGGTCTCTTCAAGGTAAGCAAATTTTTTAATAAACGTTAACAGTATCCACAATAAATATCCACGGTTCGAGGTCCGTTTAAAAGTCGTCAACGTTGAAGAAGAAATATGGCCTTCTCGGTCATACTGCCGTTCTGGAAGATAGTTTCGCGAAGGATGACCATGATCTCGTTTCTAACAGAATGGCGGTCTAGCGGTATTCGACAGAAGACAAACGGTATTCTCCGATGGTTAACTCGACTGCAAAAAAAGGGCTTGTCTGTTCTTTTGCTTCGAACGAACCGTTCCTCAACCAAGAAGGTAACCTGGCACGACGGTACGCCATTTTTTTCTTACTAACTTTTTCATATTCCCGTTCGTTTACAGCAGCTTCCAGGTACTGTACTCTCGTTGGAATTTAGATTAGGTTTATGAGAAAATTTCAGTCTTCGCTCTGATGTAGTTATCTTAAATTTAAATAAACTGGCGGTCGCGTTTTTTAAGGTGGATATAAGAATTATAGAAAACAAAGTTGAGGTTAATTTTTCTTTATCCATAATTTGATGTTGGATCATTGTTCTATGTACATATCTTTAATGTTCTTTATTCAATGCCAATGATGTTGATCGTTCAATATTATTAATGTTGATAGTTCAGTGTTAATATTTAATGTTCAAGATTAATATTTTCAATGCTGTTTGTTGAAGGTGAATAATTTTAATATTGTCTCCATGCATGATATAATAACAGTTAACCGAACAAAAACATGGAAGAAAAAAGAATTGAAGTATAAACATAAGAAAGATGCGAAGGTCGAAGGTTATAATGGTTAGGCAAAAGTGAGAGCTGATTGGCAGAATCATAAAAGATAACGGTAAAGAAGGGATGGCGAAGAGAAAAGAAAAAGAGGGCATCGAATGGTTGGAAGAAAAAGAAGTGGGGGTAGAATGGTGGACACAGAGGGGTAGAGTCAATCTTGACTTTACTCAATCTCGGGAATATGCGACAAGCGAGGTTCGAAGATGTTACGATATTCTACCCTTAAAGGCGAAGGGTGCCTCTCAAACAGTTTAACGTAAAGAAAAATTGCCATGATCTTCAACAAAATTTTTTATGAAGCCGATACAACGAACAAACTACAACACTTTGGTAAGTTGTTACACGATTCTTCTATACAGAGTATTACAACGAAAGTCAGCGTAATTTAAGATAATTGATAAAGAGAATAGAACTCTAACTGTAGTAACTTTACAATAAATAAAAAAAATATGCAAACATCCAAAATGACACATGAGTAACATTTCAACCCCTTCGCTAAATGCAGGTATTTCATAAATGATGACACCCGAAGGAAGAAAGGATTCGTATGAAGGAAGAAAGCACATGAAAGCGCAACGGAATGGAAGCGGAGACCCGGCCACTGCGGCAAAACTGCGGAGCGGCGGCTCGGGTTTATTCATGCTCGCAAAATATTTCGTGCGAGCCCAGCGCCTGCGGTTTTCCCTGGATTATGCAGCGAGGACACTGTACCGGCTAAAACTGTCCGGCTATCAAAACTTGCCTCTCAACGCCGTGTTTCGGTCAGTGTACTTCAACTACGCCAACTAGAAGAGAACACCGCTCGATATTTCACCCTCCATGTTTTATATTTTAATCGTTCGTTTGCAGACACTAACGCACTTGGCACCTACTTGATCGGATCCATTTGTACGCGGAACGATTGACGAGAATATTTGTTACGAGGTAAGGATGAATTACTACTTTCATTACGAACGCAAATGACTGACATTGTTTTGCAAGTGCACCGTAAATTATGACTCTATTCATATTCAGAACAAAACGAGACTTGATATTATAATGGCTAATTAGAAGATTTTTTATACGATTAAGGCAATGGTTATTGTGTGAATAAATTAATGTAGGAACTGTTACTAAAGAGACAGTGAATACGAACTTGTCTACTATAATTAATAGAATGTAATTGTTGCAATTTAATTGGTATTAAAATTATCTTTTTTTATATTTCCAGTGCACGGTCTACAAAGGAAAAGAAGAATGAAAAGAAGACAAAGAAAAGTAAAATAAAGAAGAATACAATTTGGAATTTCCATCACGTCAGCTTCGCACGAACAAAGCCTCCCGTTCGATTAAGGTCTTTCACCAAACATCGTTAGCTCAATGACGCGTCTGTTTTTAACTCTCTACCTTCTGAATCACGGTATTAATTTTGAAACTTAAAGACATTATCGTTACCAATTTTTTAACTCACATTTGAAATAGTGATGTAGTAAAATGAATATTGCGATAGTGCTTCAGACAGTTATAATTTGTAATATCTTGATATTATAAATGTGGAATATTGAAGCTACTGAATTTACGAAAGTATGATAATCAAAGTCGTTGTTTTCAAAACGAAGTGCAAAGGTGTGTAGGCAAATTGTAAGTGCTCTATCGTCTATTCTACCAATGCAAATTGTATAGCTTATTGATGTAATATACCTAAGATATTCTGGTACGCCAGATTCTAAAGTGCAGTTTAGATAACATTGATATAGTAAATGGTGGAGTAGAATTTAGGTTAGACAGATGCAGCAAACGATAAAATATAATTTAGATCCGAAATAACATTGCTAAGTGACACTACCGTTAACAGAAAATGTCTATTTACTTATCGTTCATGTGACTGATAAAGAATCGAAGCGCAGAGCGCATCGACAGAGCATAACTTCGGTTACATAGAGCATAACCTAGATTACATTAGTGGAGTAAGTGATAGAGACAGAATATAACCTAGATTAAATTAGTATAGGAAGGGGCAGAGCATACCCTGTATACCGGTAGAGTATACTAGCGCTAGTAGAAACAATCCACTTACCGCACTCGTCTAAACTACGAACAACTTGATAGAGCACTAAAACTAACAAAACTGGTACAGGGGGTGCATAGGCAAACTACTATCGCAGTATACTCCACTAGCGTAAACTAGGTTTTATTGTTGTGTCGCTAACAAACAAGGCCAAAAACGCCCCCTCCATTTCCTTTCTTCTCCTCAACGTACTACCATTAAATGACAAGCAGACAAATCAGAGATCAAAGTTACTGAATGAAGAAAACAACCCTCAACTGAATAAATAGCGATGCAGAAGTTCCTTCAAGCAAATATTTGCTGTTGTAAAATCGTTCCGTGTTCACAGCTTTATAATTACAGTTTACACGCGGTGCGTTAACAAAATGGCACCAACATCAAAGAGATTCGTATTTTCCCTACAAATTACCTACACAATCCGCGATACCAGCAGTGTCTCCACGATCATTTCGGGGACGTAGCAAAAGCAGAAACGACAAAATGAAAGCGGCGTGAAGCGAAAAGAGAAACAAGTTACACAGACTTTATTTTACGTACCGACTGACCCTGAATGTCAGCTGCTACATCGGATGTACACCGTGCATATGACACTCTCGAGGTATAAATCTACCGCGATGCGTGGTTAATTGTACAATTGCGATAAATCAAGTGATCAGCAGGGGGGAGTACCGTGATTGCAGGTACCGTGGACAATGATAAATCAAACGTAAGGACGTTCAAGCATAAAATGTAATAGCCTAAGGCTTATGAATATTACGGCAAAACTACGTATCCAACGTTGCTCGCCTCTTATTAAGCTTAACGAAGATGCTGGCTGAAAAGGTACCCCGGTCCGCGCTTTCAGGCAGGTTAGGTTGCGTTATCTTCCCGCCATTTTCGCGATCGAGTTTTATGTACACAGATAGAACGGAATAATTGACCGGGTATAAAAACGAAAATCTATGATCCAATTTTATTGCCACACCCGAGGCCAACGTAAGCTTTCTTAATAAAATATCCACTGTTTGCACAGGTTAGGTTAGGCTATTTTTAGCTACCCTCGGGGCTTTCCATAGCCCATCTCTAAGATTTCATGGGTGCATCCTAAACTTCCGCTACGTTTATTATAGTACTTTCCTCTTCGGTTTGGAATTAGTGTTTTGCATAACAGAACGCAAAGAATGACGATTTTTTAAATAAAACTCGATCCATCAAAATTTTTGAATCTGAGCTATACCTAAACCTTCCTTAAACTCTATAATGTCCCAGTAAGAGCACCGCGCATAAAATGGTTGAAGTTAGATTGCCAGATGATAACAAATCGTTTAGATAAAATCAAGTAGTTTATTTCTCGGAAAGGCTTCTTACTGCCAAAAATATTGTTCGTTGATGAATAAATTCCTTAAACGGTTTCCTTGTCATCTGTCAACGAATAATTCATTGCCACCCGTGAACGCGAAGATGTACGGTTCATGAAGATTTAAACGATTCGCAACGTTTTGAACGATTCGTAATTAATCGCAGCTACGAAGTAATATTTCAACAGTGGCTAAAGATTTACACGCTGTCGTAAAGGTGCCCATCGCATCCGTTCGGGTATCTAAGCGCGCCATCGTCAGGGATTTGGCTTAACTAACTGGCATCATCACAGCTGTTCCGTGTGAACGCGAGATTGTTACAATATCAATGTCATTAACTCCAGTGTACTATTAATAACCTGTGAACGACTTCTCTAATACTACGTAAAGATCAACGAACGGAAACAGCAACGCCCCACTTCGTGTTCGTAACGCCAACTCGGACACTGATTATCTCACAAAATCGATTAAGATTGTCAACCATCTTTCAAAACCGAACGACAGCTAACCTAAACGTTTACTTATCTGAATATGCTAATAATGCGATATCGATGAAGTAATATAAACTGAAATGAAATTGTATGTAATTGTAACGAACGAAGTTTTCATATTCGCAAAAAGATACTAAGTGTGCAAGTAAGTTCTGTTCAAATAGAATTCGGTTATGATTTCTTAACGGAGTTAAGTTTATTCAAATTCGAGGCTAGTGGCGCCATATAGCGTTTGTCGCACGCACATCAAATTGAGAACACGTAAGCACACTTGTCCGGTCAGTTATGAAAGTAATTCTAAATTCTATCGACTGAAATGAAATAGATCCATCCCGATAAATACCGTCTTGTCAGTGAAAGCTGTGAAAAGCAACGATTCGTAAAAGGTTTAGAGATGGTTTACTGCAAGAGGACACAACGTCTGTCAGCCGATCTGTCAAGAGAGTGGTTAGGACGATATAGGAACACGTATCTCGCAAAGGCGAGGTAGTTTGCACCGTGTTCGGCGCGAGTTTGCATGCGAAAAGTGCGTTTGTTCGCGGTGCAGCATCGAGATACGTGACAGGCAGGTCGAGCGTTGGCCCATGCCAATGGCAGACACAAAGTCCGCAGGGGCGTGGGCAGATCGATGATAAAACGAAACGATGGTACTGACCTGTATTAACGAGTCTAGCAGAAAATTCCGATAAAGGAGCCGTGCATTATTCAGGCTGAAGATTAAACCGGTCACGTGGTCCCATAGCACGCATGTAGCCACACCGAAAGAAGGATACCGTAATACGACCAAGACGCATGCGCCATCACGAACGGAGATACACGCACACACGCGAACACCTTCACTCGGGACCACCACTTGGCAGGGTCGACGCACAACCAGGCCAAGCAAACGAATTTTCCGCGAACGAGATAACGCCCAGGTAGCTGACAGTCCGTCGGATCAAATTTAATGCGATCCAACGATCGACCCGGCTGCGTGTCGTGGCACCAACTGGTCACAGTTAATCCGTGCACAGTGCCTCCTCTTCTGTCCTCGCATACATGCACGCGAGAAATACCAAAGAACAGCCGCGTATCCCCCAATATACACGAGTTTGATTACGCATCAACTTTAAGAGCTCGCGCCGTACTCTTCCCGGCGGTAATATCGGCTACTTCGACAACGTTACCTTCTACACCGATGCGCGCGATTCTAGACGGTTTTTGCTCCGCTCTCTTACTTTTTCTCTCTTTGGCAAACACCGCGCGGACGTAACGAAAGGTTCGGGCTTTCGCGGGCTTCGCGTCCCGATGAAATATGTAGTCTATGACATAATCGAAAGTCAGCCGGGCACGCGAGCCCTGTTTATTGGCGCTGCCGTCGGCGTCGACGAGTGTGCGTTCCTATCTACGTCACTTTCGTCGTTGAAGCTGTTGCTTCGGTATAGGTGGCTACGCTCGTTTCGGCCCTAGCTAAAGGTAACGCCGTCTGAAGACGCCTCGAGAACACCCGGCTAACGGAGGTGGGGGTTTTTATGGGTTTGCATCCTATGTACTCCATCGTATCTCTAGTTATGGCACTACGACAAAATCCTATGTATAACGCCCCAGACCCATTACTTTGGGTATCGACAGGGCCGGAGCAAGAGTCTTTACAGTTTACCACATTTCCGAATCAACCGTTCGTTGCAAATTTTTTCGAGATACGTGTACAGCGTCGTACGAGTATTTGTCGAATTTACGACCACTTAACGATTCTAGTTTGAAGCAGGATATCTTAAGCGTTCCGAGCTTCTCGTATTTCTAGCTCAAGGTTCCTAACTTTTGACTAATTTTTACTAACTCGAGCGTTCACAGTCTGAAGCGCTTCTAGCTGGAAACGTTCCAGGTTTGATGCCCAACAATATCAAAGCGTGCCGAGCTTTAAATATTTCCAGCTCAAGGCGTTTTGAACTTTTAGTGTTCCAAGCTTCGAGAGTTTAAAGCACTTTAAACTGCAAACTTTCCAGATCTAAAACGTTAAAGCTTGATGTATTGTTTGAGGTATTTCACGTTTGATGCATTTCGAACTTGGAACACAGCAAGCTAGCTTACTTCGAGTCTGAAGCATTCATAACTACAAGTGAACTAACTATTAAGCTTTCGACGTTGATACACCACAAGCTTGTGATAGTTGAAGGTCGAAAAGTGTCAGGTACTGAAGCTTCTAGATTTGAAACATTCTCAGTTTGATGCATACCGAGATTATGACCTTTCAAACATTGATTGTTCATACTTTGAATTATCTTAAACTTGTATCAGTTTTTAAAACAATTGAAAATTTGAACCGACCTAGCTCTGAACTGTTTGTACTCGAATTGATGCAAGTTTGAAGGCTTAATAAAAAGATTTTGAAGTGCAAACTTATACTGAAGTTTTTTTCGTTCCGTACAAGTTAGGGGCCTGGCCCCACACGTGTTTGCTCCGGCCCTGTAAATCGAATGCAAGACCAATCCCTCTATTTACATGCACTCGTCTGATACGCCTTGCAGGTACGTGTACAGTTTATATTCTTCAACATGGCAGCGGGGAAAAATGTAACGTTCTGAGCTTGTCGGTGCACATTTATGTTGTTGGAGGATTTTAGTAAAATTGAGTTCCCTTCCCACGTTCTCTTCAAGATAAGCTTGTTCCTGGCTGAACACGAGATAAAATAGAGGTTTATTTTTTCCCTTCAGATTCTTAATATCCTGGTGCAGAAGCCTTTGCCTTGGATTAAAATTTTAACGCGTAGTTTAATGGCTGGACGAGATTTTTTAAAGCTATGTAATATCATAGCTATATGTACCATGCTTTTATAGTTTAATACGCGTAAAACGGGGATACATGTAAAAAAGAAGAGAGTTTTGTAATTTCTCTCATCTGGGTTTGATTAAAATATGGAAATAAAGGAGAGGGATTTCAAAAAAGGTTTTAACAATATAATGAAGCCATGAAACGTCCTGGATGCAACGTGGATATTTGCGAAAACGATAATTTACATAAGTGAAATGACATTATTAGTCCGTACGCGTTTACAATTAGGTCATCAATGTGATACGAAGTGGTAAGACTACTGAGTAAGTCTTTTTGAAATCATAGCAAGGCTCTGTTACACTGACAGACACACCATGAAAATGTTTGGGAACCACTGATTCATTGTATACCTATGTGTGTGTTGTACGAACGTAATATGGCGGGAAACCTTATGCGATCGGTAAAGTAGAACTCGGTAGAAGTTATCGACCAGCATAGTCTCCTACCCGAAACTGAACCTGCAGATTAATGTGTATGGAATATAACCATCAAAACTACTTTAACAACGCTAACATAAATTATTCCAGAAGTATAGATCTGTTATTTAGAAACTTAACTTCACAAACATCTACAACAATGTTTAAAAAAATAATACATATCATATGGATCCATATTCCATGTATGGAGTATTGGAATATGTTCAACTGTTATTAACAGTTGAGCAGCTTTTGGAGAGTCTCTTGGAAACATAAAATTGGTACTTATTGTTAGTACTTGGTACTCTTGGTAGTACTTATAGTTGGTACTCATTAAAGTAATGTAGGAAGGCCATGTAAGAAGGCTGACTATATTTTAAAAGTTAGAATAACCCATCTATTTGATGTTTTCAAGAGATTCATAAATTGCACATTACCATTAATACTAAGAAAAATGAATATGTAAATAATGATGCAAAAAGTGTATGCGTATAATATCGTATAAAACAAGCTGCCTATCGAAATATTACGATTACCACTATCGTTCTTTATTCCCAAAATAAATCCCTCCTCCTCGGAGATGCCCTGAAATGTTACCTGACCAGGAGAAAAGCTCTACCTGTCCTGATACTACTCTATCCTAAAAGATTTAACATAAAGAAGGACAGAACGAGTCAGTGGAGGGACGGAAGCGATAGTAAGAGAGCAGAGGTGGGGATAATCCTGGGCAGAGAGCGGCCATGATGCTTCCAGCAGCCAATCAGTGGGCCGCGTTGTCCCGTTACGGAGTAATGGCCGCGAAACGCCGCCCAATGTAAAGGCCGGTGGACGACACGCTTATTGGACACGAAGGCGTTAAAAGTTTTATTGCATCACTGACAGTTACACCCCGCATTTGAAACTCCACTACGCTCGTCCTTCTCCCTTAAATCGTAAAAACGAAAGCGCGGATCTGTCGCAGCCACGGACACTCCCGAAAAACCCTCTACAAGCTAAAAATCTTTCTATGATCTACGCCCCCTAAAAGTTACTTCCTTGTTACTAGAGAATTCTTGTTACCCTTTCCTTGGCCCCAAACGTCTGCGTGGAAAATCTGAACTTGCATGCATGTTAATCGTACTGCAATTTGAACTCCAGTTCCTTTTGCTTGCAATTTAAATTTTTTGTAAAATCCTTCAACCAACCTAAATTTCTACAGCATGTATCAGATCCTAAAAATTTAAAGACACCAATATGGCTGACAAGAGCTAACTAATTTGGAATAAAAAGTTATGGTATTAGTAATTCAGCAGCACCCTCATCTGAGTATACATAAAAATACACGAGGTGCTCATTTGCTTAAAAATTTGAAATCAGACATAAGAGTATAAGTAGTTTTCACTTAATGATATTCCAAATAAATCACTACAGTATTTAATGAACTCGTTTGAATTAATTACTACTTGCGCAATAAATTCTGCCGCGCGGTACAAAATGACTGGCTTGAAGAGATAATCAGAATAAATTAGTCGCCCTACCATTCTGATTAATATTCTAATTGTAGTTCTTATGACCAATGTGAAATTTTACATTTCTTGTGTCTATTGAATACAAATTTAGTCATCAAGGCTACTTTATTTCTCACCCGAAATTATAACATTAAAATGTAATAGCTACTAAAAGCTATAAATATGTATTATAGCAGTCGAACCAAAATATTTAATTTTTGTGGACGTTTCGACATTGAGTTTGAACGTTTTTCAATATATTTATTCCATAATTAAAATATAGTGTAAAATATGACAAAGTAGAGCTCATATTGTATACATAATATAATATTTTTAAGTGAGCAATAACTGTAAGATTCATAAAAATTTTCAAAATTGTCGCATCAGAGGAACATGTTGCTCGGATCTTTGATGTTAAGTTGTAAATAAAAAAACCTTTGAACTCGCAATTGGACGCGTTCCGAATTTTAATTTCCCACGTTTAAGTGTACCTATACGTTTCTCGTTTTTTAATTTATCATAGCACCGATCTCTGACACGTTTTGACATGGCGGAAAGCACACGCATCCTCAACAAATAAAATATGTAGTTCTAATTCAGTTATTAAAAAAATTTAGTTTACCTTAACTTGTTTTATCGCGATAAATATTTTGAATAGTTTGGTTTCTAAATCAATCTAAATTACTTTTGTTTCAACAACTCGAAGATAACTTAACTATACAAGAAATGTGTTGACAGAGGCTCAAACTGACAATCAAAACGACCATGATTTACACAGACAGTAGTAGCCATCATTACTGCTTATTAATACTAAATTTGATTTACAGATTCGAAGAAACCAATAAAACTCATAGGTGGAACATATATCCGGACCAATCATTCAGACAAATTAAACAAACCTTATCAATCCTCGATATTATTATGGTGTACTATAAAATTATTTCTTTGCTGTCACGAGTCATCGATAATTGGCGCTATACATTATTAATAATAACTAATATTTAATTAATTTTCAATAAAAGGAATTATAAGATTGGATACGAAAACAAGCAGAGTTTTATAAAGTGAAGTAATAAAAACGTAATTATACACTAGCGTAATGTAGCTATAAAACTTACATAGAAAACGTGAAGTGTACCTACCTTTCACGCAATCTTCAACAGAAAATTTACATAAGAAATAAATGTCATGTATATCATACGATTTACTTCTATAACTGGGTCAAAATAACCTAGCAGTCACAGAAATTTAAATGTTCTGTACCACGTGGCAATCAATATAATTACGCATAAACATTACATGAGTATAATTCTAAGTATTTTAATTTCAAAATTATAATTAATTTTTAATTTTAAACTAACTTGTCAGACTAACAACTGCAATTTCAAGTTTATATAATTTTAATTAAAATCGATGTAATCGTGAAAGCAACAAGTACCTTATGCAAGATGCCAACAGGTTACAGAAACATTTAAAAATAAATTGATTTGATAAACGCTAATAAAGAATTACGAATGATAACAGTGTTAAGACAGTTTACTCACCCCTTGTCTCGATCGATGAACTCTGAACTGCTAGGAACACTGCTCTCTGGTACAGCCAGCACGCGATTGTTTAATAATAGTCCACTCCCGCGCCACAGACTCTTCAGTGTCACACAGTTCGTCCATAAATTCTCTTGAAGAACGACGATGACTATTTACGACCTTTACTGGCACAAAAGTTCATCGATGGCTTGTCCTGGGTCAAGGACGACTAGTCCGTAGCCTCGCATCTTTTGCTCGGCTCAACATCCTTTCAATCGAATCAAACGTCGCACAACCGATCTAACATTGTCAACAAATTCGTTCACCACTGATTACACCCTCTGCTATAAGTCTCGTGCGAATGTCAACAATTCGAAAAACCGTCTTCGAAGTCCTAATCGGAGGGAAAGGGTCACTGAACGTTGGGCTCCTCGACAATTATCTTTCATCTCTTCCTTCTCCCGTTCGCGCGGCCAATCGAACTCTCCGCTCGAGCGTTCTCCATTTTCCAGGGAGTTATATACAACCACCGTCACTAGAATCACGTATACACAGTGACTCGAGAGTTTTCGTGTTCATTCAGATGCGTATCAATGTCCGAACAAAGAACTGTCGCCGGGAACCGTTCCTTCGAGGTGGTCCACGGTCGGTAAATAAATAAGATGTTGGATTGTTTACATGTCTGCGTTCGAGGTCGAAAGATAGGGAACGAAGAGGAGTACGGAATAGAAGTCGAGTCGACCATGTGCTCTGCGAGCCTCACGAACATAACTGCGCTTGCGCCCCTTCCCTATGTCTGACCCCTGCGAACGTCACACAACCTCCTTCGTCCCTCCCGTGTCCACCACCTTGTCCTCGTCCTCGTCCTGGAGATGGATATGTTGTAAAAGACCGGAGTCTAGTGAACTGTTACGATACCCTGTCGTCCGCCATCTACGAACTCTGGCCCGGGGAAGAAGGGGGTGGTCGAAGACGACTGCGGTTGTCCAAGGTAGGGTACACGTACGTGACCGTATCTCTTCTTCTAAAGTACACTGTTAACTGCTTCCGACGAATATGGCGATCCGAACCGTCTCGCGAGTCCTACCGATGCGCGGATCAACGGAGTTGAACCCACTAGACATTGGGAGGTTTCGACAGTTAATTTGATTAGATTGCTCGGCGCCGGGGAACAGATAACCCTGTCTAGATTATCGATCGCGTTGGTATCAACCTCATCCTTCATTTTGTACCAGGTTATCGAGCTATTATCGCTCTGTTCGTCGTATCGCGGTTGGATGATTATTCGTGAAGGGATGTCGAAGCTCTACCTCGGTTGAGCATCTGAAATTACCGAAGTAGCTTTCGTCGTGGTGTCATTATTTGTAAAGGAACACTAGCGTTGATACTCTGTTATATACTTCGAATGATAAAGGAAGGTTCTGAAGTTATCGGAAATATATTTTCATCATAATGCAGCTGTTATCGAACACCGAACTCCGACTGTTTCAGATCAATAAGTTCTTCTTCAAGACTTCTGAAGATATCAGAAGTATTATACCATCGTCATATCGTAGTGAATCATATTATGTCTATATTAATTTTACGCCACATACTGTTCAACAGTCTACGTCTAACATTGTTTCTTCAAGGTTACTTCGAGTCCTTTAAAAAAATATCGCAACATTTCGCCACCATTATAAAGCTTCATCGAGGTTTAGACACACTGAACAGTTTACAAATTAGGTTGTAAATGATTATTACAACTTAATTACAATGTCAGACTAAATGGAGATGGAATCCAAACAATGTTAGACGTCACTGTGTTGAACACAACACCGCGAAGTACGACATTCCAACGCATTAAAGCTTCAAGACCGTCATATGCAATTATTCATAGAAAGAAAGAGGTAGCAAGTTTCTTTTACATGTATTTCAAATCGTCTAAGTTTCCTCCAAAACTTCTGCATCTGTCAAAAGTACATTTTTATGACATCATCAGTAGTCTAATACCATAATTATACGATTACTCAAAGCAGTGTCCTTTAATAGTATAAAGCATCTGTCAAAATTATCACATTTTTATGACATCATTAGTAGTCTAATACCATAATTTCACGATTGCCCCAAGCAGTGTCCATTCAAAATTTCTGAAGCTATAAAACTTACTCTATACTCAGTATAAGCACTGATATCACAGCGATGTTATTATGCAGGAATAATTAATAGCACTTTATATCTACTTTCAATCAAAAGCTTTTTCCATATTTTATGATAGCAGCTATTTCTCAAAACTTCTAAAATGCAACATGTCACAGCATTAGCAACGTAACATAATAACGTTATCATTAAATTATAGTAACGTTATCATTTACAAATGCGTCAATAGTTAATGCTGTTCATAATTCAATGAACATGCAAGGCTTTAAAAGTTATTAATTATGTTCCTACTTTTATCATAACATTATTACTCATACCGTAATTACACGATTATACGAAGCATCTTTCACTGAACACCAACACACCATGCTGCCCGTATTTTTGACCTTTCGCCCCGATGGTTCGAGGATACGATGTTTATCAAACATCCCCGGAATTGTTGTACGTGACGACGAAGCGAGATGAATGTCGCGGACCAACACCGACACTGAATATCTTTTTCTCCCGACCCTCTTGCAGTTCGCTCGAGGCGCATCCCATGCACCCGTTCACAGCACCCCCTTTTCACGCACTTGCCCCGGGGTTACTTCCTTCCAGGTATACCCATGCGCACTGCACGAAAAACGAAAGAGCAGCAGCATCGTCGAAGAAGGTGAAGCTTATTCGTGTATCGAACATTCGCGTCACGTCGCTAGTCGGTAGGAAGCTGCCGGTCACAAACACGAAAGGTTACGAACCAATGGCGGCGAATGGGCGTTCACGTGATACCACTTTCTTCCTTTCTTGTCTATCAAGAACCTTATCATTTTTCTTGTTTATTTATCTCGCGATCAGAACGCTGTCGGATCAATTAACGCGTCTTCTTCGAGCGTCGGACGGAATTAAAACGGAGAACGTAAAACGAGAGCGTTTTTTCCGCGACGGTTAACGACGCTCTTTCAGTAATTTCGCTCCGACGATACTGCTGTGCAAAATTACCGGCGCGTGCATTTACCCTTTTCCTTCTTTTTATCAAAGGGAAAATGTATTATGAAACCGGGACAAAATATTTGATCGTTACGAGGGTGGCGAATAAACTATGCGTAATGCGTATAATGCGGGACACCATAAATTTATCCGCGTTTACTTTACAACAGAACCTCGGAATAGAAGTCGAGGTTAACATTGGTGTATCATAATTTTGGAAGTTTAACATTTTGGAAAGGATCCAACATTTAAAAATGTGTTCCCTTCGTAATGGAAAGAAAATAACTTTTCTGATCCACTTTTATAAGACGACAAAATACCCGCACCTCCAGCCACCATTGTACACATGAACATTCACAGAAACTATTAAAATATCACAGGCTTATCACTTTTTTTAATCATCACGTTTTATGGTCACGCATTAGATCACCACGTGTGCTTTCCACGCGTTAGATCGCCGTGGGTTCTGACACTACACGTTAAATCACCGAGGGTTACACTGTTGAAAGATTGTATCGTTGGATCACCACGCATTGTATGGACATTGGGTTTGTAAGAAAGTTTCTATGTGTTTTTATATTAAGAAAAGAATAATTACTGAACTTTGAGATTCACATATCACGTAATTAATCAATATCATTTTTAAAAAATTATATTAATTTTACTTATATGAAATTATTTTCTCACCCAATGTGCTAACAATTTGGTTATCTTAATACACTGATTATTCCACAGATTTTCCCTGTTTCGACTATGTCACTAACAACATAATGAAAGTCTATTATCAAACTCAAATTTCCACACGTTTTTGTCACGTAACCAACATCACTTTTAAAAAATAATGAAATGAATTTCACTTGTATAGAAAATGAAATTATTTTCTCACTCAACATGCTAATAATATGGTTCACCCAATACACTATTTATTTCACAGAATTTCCCTGTTTCGGCTATGTCCCTGATAATATAACAAGAGTCTACCGTAAATCCAAAACCTTCTTATGTATTCCAATACTCGATTAAAATTTAACGAGTAAAAATTTTTAACTCGTTGAATTAATAATCTTTTGTCATAAATGTGATAACCTTTCGCATCACCTACAATCACTTCCGGCAGTTTTGAAGTAAGATATTTATTCAACAGTTACTTTATCGCTAAGTAATAACGAGATCAAACATTCTTTCATTTTATGATTGTACAAATTGAATTACATAAAAAATGTAAATGCCATAAATCGAGTCAGAGATCAATCTAATCTCGCTGTTTATTATACGTTCGTGTGCATTGACATTTGAAAGTGATAATAAAACGGATACAAAATATAATCTTAATTAATTAAGACCAGTCATTTGAAAGAAAAGCAAATCAACAAGTGCGAAATTGGTATCGTAGTTAATATAAAACAGCTAAACAATTTATAATGAGATATTAAAAAATAATCACACTACTATTTAATTTATTACGAACAATTAATTATATCTCAGTTACGACAGTTGCGTATTCTAAATTAAGAATAAGTAATAAATGTCTGAAAAGAATCCCGATAAGTGACGGAATGTTACTCGGGTAGAAATAGTTGTATTTACATGAAAAGTTTATTAATACTTTTATCACACATGTGTCGCGAAGTGATACGGTCTGATTAAAATTGCATTTTCTTATAAATTAGATCAGTCAACAAAATTTTGTTTTTTTTTTTAAATTTAATTACAAATATAATATATGTAATTGAAACCTTATTATGTAATATATTAACAATTATTTCAATGCATATGAAAAGTGATTATTCATACGAAAAGTTCCATTATATTTAGTATTGATCTTTTAAAAAAATCTCTAAGGTCACGTATGTACATATTTGTCGAGAGAATAATGTCGACAATCAGATAAATGTTTACTGCCAGAAACGAAATAATTTTCTGACCAATTCAATATTCTCGACTTTCATAAAAAAATACCCAGTATAGAGAGCCATCTTAAATTCCAAAAGTAAACCTCGAAAGATTGAAAAGATGATAAGAGAGAATGCGAAGGGTCGTATTAAAATTCATTCGCAAACGATATTTTTAGCTCGCATTTGATCGGCGAATTTAAACGTACGGGAAATAAAAAAAAGAAATTGATTGGAGGCTACTCGAAAGCTGGTTCGGAAGGGTAAATGGCAGCTCGCGATTCGATCGGAGGATATTCTTAGAAGCTTTTCACTCGACTGTTCGAAATGGCGGCAGCCACGTTCGAAGAAAGTATACACACCGACACAGAGCCAGTCTCGTAAAACCCGTGATTTGCATACGATGTAAATTACACGATAAGAGCGTACAGTCCTGATTGCTTCATACGCGTTATAAACCTGTTGTCATGCACGATCTTCGATGCAAATCGTTCCATGTTATTGCCTCCGATATCTTCGTAGCGCAGGATAGAACACGGCTTCGTTGTTACATTGTCCAATGAACGTGGCCACTTAGCAATGCACAATGCGACGTACACTTTCAAAATGAAGGATTTAAAACTTCCGTCCCGTGTGCCAATGAAAATCGCGACTTTTTAATAGAAACTTTGAAATATTGGCTTGTTCGAATAAAACAAAAATTTACAGCGAAAATGTGGAGGAATAAGAATGCGTTTCATAGTATTTATATTTCATACTCATAGTCATGAAAAATGTAAAGGAAAAGATGCCTTATTGTATTGATAAATGACCACGTAGCGATTTTGTTATGATGTAGAGTATTACCATAATCAATAATTAATATAAAAAATAGTTTGAATTTTCACTAAAAATTTGTATGTAGAAATAAAGTAGACTCTCATTATATTGCCGCTTCTGTGCGCATTGTACACATTAACGGCGCTCTGCATTTATTATACGAATGAAGGCTGCGAATCATCTGTTCAATATTAAGTGTTAATTTATCCCGCATTATTTGACCGAAAGAATTGTAATGCGTCCTTTTAATTTTCGTTAAAAAATTTTTACCTAGCAATACAGTAGACTCTCGTTATATTACCGCTTCCGTGCGCACTGTAAACATTAACGGCGCATTGCATTTATTATACGCGTGAAGGCTGCGAATTATCTGTTCAATAGTAAGCGTTATTTTGTCCCGTATTATTTGACCGAAAGCATTGTAACGCGTCGTTTAATTGTACTTTGTATAGTAACACGATGTACAATTACGCGTTACATCGCCACACGTTGTAAAATAGCACCGCACTGTATTGCCGCAGGTAATAACATCACGCGTCGCTTCACTTCAAAACTTTCCTTTTAAAATCGAAACATCTTCGAATGCTTGAAAATTCGTTTATCAAAATTGAAAGCAATCAATAAATGCAGGGAAAAAAACGATAAATTCCTGAACACGTATTTTAACGTTACATTAAATCTACAGAAAATTGCATAAAAATTCATTCTTTTAAATCATTCAGTTCTATTAAATTCAAATCTATAGAAAACGAAAATAAAATCTGATTCCAGTATAACGAAAAAGAACAGAAGTGTATTTTAAAATTGTCTCGTGCTATTGACACGCGATAAATAACATTCACGAACGCACCACTTTCAACGAAACAGAATTCAAAGCACAATAATTCATCAGCCATTACTGGCCGTCTAATTTATATGGAAATACAAGAGCCTGCTCCGCTGTAGAAAAATCTAGATAAAACTTGAATGAGCATCGTCACACGGTAAAAACAATGGCACATTATTTTTGGTCGAATGCCTCGACATAAATCTAAAAGGTGTTGAACGGTGGCAACACGCGTTAAATTACACTCGACGAACAAAATAAATGATTACATCAGTGTGTAAATGCACGCGTGTCTAATTTTATTTTCGTTTTTATTATTGTTTGTTCTAAAGATACTCGGATACTCTCCTTTTTATTGCTATTGTTTGTTTTCGATCTGATATTTATTCAATCTTAATTAATGAGAATCAACTGAGCGTTCGTGAACAATTACAGTTCTAATCAATTATAAAGGAAACAGTGCAAAACGATGAATAATTACTGATTAAATTGTCGAAGTAATCACCGACTTGATTAATGGCGTCTCTAATTTAATCAATGCTTTTCAACAACGAAAATAGTATACTGAATTATGTATTACGAAATAATAACCTCAGTGTTTAAATATTCTGTATCACATGAACACATATTTCATCGAAAAATCAGTTTGATTCTTTATTCTAATAACATCATTTTGAAATTCTAAAATCTTTCGAAACATTTTCGTGTTTCGAGAAATTTCCACAGCTTTAGTTAAGATGGCTAACATTGAATCGATGACGTAAAAATTTCCGTTAACCGTTAACGAACGATCTGTGAATTCAATATCTGAATGAAACAAGGAATAATAGAATCAAATATTTTGACATATTTTTCTTGAATATTCATTTTCGTAATGTATAAAGAGTAGATAAAAATGCAATCACGATAATTTTGCGTCGTAAACGGTACGAAACGCTTTACAATCGACAGAATCTACAGACCGCGTGTTGACGGTTAAAGGTTAAAACGAAAAATCGCGTTAATCCGCGGAGAGGACACAGTAAATGAACTTTGCTTCGTAAAAATGTCGAATAAAATTAAGAAAGACTTACTGCGATAAGCTGAAACGCAACACAAACCAGATTTTTTCCTTTTTTAGCAGTAATTCTCGGCAAAGCACGCTCGTACAGACGCAGCATCCGGCGGTCAAGATCGAGGAGGTTAAGATGCGTAAACCGCACGGTCGTTGCGTGTTGTTTCAAATTCTCTCCGCGGCGCTGGCATATTTTAATGATGCTGCGATTGTCATTGGTTTACGTAGCAACTCCCGTGGTGAGGATCTCCCTTAATGCGGTTAAATCTTACCTTGCAGCGAGGGCACTACAATCGCTTTGCATACGATCGGTATAATAGATCGATTGCGTTTCGAACGTCACAATAGTATAACAATACTACATGATCAATGGAATATATACGAAATGCTTTATTATGGGAACCCATAACCGCGGGAGGTTTTAAATACGTATATGAAAATTAAGAGAAGAGTAATTCAAAGAGAAGAAACGATATGCGCGTAATATTTTATTTAAAGACAGCAGAACAACGAGAGTCGATGTTAGAATTATATTATCCTTACTAAATGACTGTAAACCACACGAGTATCCATTATTTATTTTTTCTACTTTTAATAACAATGAGAATATTTAATCATTCGATTTAAATGAAAGACTGAAGGTACACGATTTTAATGATCTTGAAATATGTTACCACCAGTAACGAAGAGGGTATTGAAAAAGCATATAGCGAAATGAATTTTTGAAAATACTAATCCTATACTTTCGTAATAAGAATCCGCGGTTCGATTAAAAATTTCAATGAATGCGTAGGCAACTGTTTATAGGAGCTTCGCAAATCGTAAATTATTTTTTCGAGAAAAATTTTCTTGGAACCTGTTCCTTAATCCCAAGTAATATTCTTTGAAAGACTACAATTTTCCGTCGTTCTCGAAGCATACACACAGGTACCGTACTTTCTCTTTTGCTTCCCTCGTTTCATCCATTCGGGGTTGTGTTTTCTCTTTTTTTTTTGGTAGACTGCTCGTCTGGTATGCAGCTGAAAGCCCTGAAGTGAAAGTAGGTTATATTTTCGATTTGCGACCTGCGTTTTTACATGTGGTAATCCTTTCAAAAGCTGGAATCTATTGCTTCGCAGCGAGCTTCCACGCTTTCTCTTTTTTTTTGACGCTGTTGAAACCTTCGGTACTGTCATATTTTGGCAACGCGAGATTGCTTATGAGACTACTTTTCGGAGAATAGAAAATTTACACTGTTATTCAAAATATAATGTGATAGTAAAATGGATGCAAATATGAAACGATGACGATTGAACTTATTCATTGTACATGACACAAAGTTTTGAAGCTGTTATAAAAATTTGCTGTGTTCTTCGAAGTTGTATAAATACATTACACTAAATAGATTCATTCTAATTAAGAGGAAATGTAGAAAAAAAGAAGCAAAGTTAGTCTCCCTATTATTCTTTCGATTCTCCCTAATTTTTTAAATTCTTTCCGGGTTCATCCCAGGGATTTCGAGATTTTCCGAATTTTGCAGATTTGAAATTTCAAAATTTTGAGACTCTCCTTGAAGACTTCCAAGACGTACCTTAGGCTCTGATAAACTCTCCCTCGATTTTCCTTAACATACCCCTACGTTCTCTAAAAAATTGAGATTCATTGTACTACTAATTTTTAATCTACATTGCACCTGACCGCACCTACAGAATTAAGCTATATGTGCTCTGTTATGACTCCTAGTATTTCTCAGAGCAAAATGAACAGATAAATGATAAACCCTGCGGACACTTTTGTGTCAAGTACCATTATCTACGTCTATATTCTCGCTATGTCATCAACCCTAGCTCCAATCTACACGATTTGCTCCAAAATGAAGAAATCCGATCCAACATTGATAGGATAAAAGCATCGGCAAACATTTGCGAGCAAAGACTACTTTGCATCCGTAGGTCGATAACGCGAAAAGTGATCCCGACCTGCGCGAGTATTTTCCTGCATCGCAGCAAGAAAATGCACAGGGAAAGTCACATGGCGCATGGTCACGATACACCGGATGCCTGTCGACGAGGTCCGACTGGGCGTGGCCTACCGTTATACGACCGTTCCTCCAATCGATAACCGTCTCTCCCTACTTAGTCAGCAAGTCGGGAGAGCTGGACCAGGAATCCACGGGAATTCCCCTCGCGTTACCATCTTCTCCCGTCATCGTTCCGCACCGCGGAAAAAATCCCCGCTAATTGAGTATTTGGGTGGCAGCGTTTGTTTATCTGTCGACGTGCATTCCTTCGGAGCTACGAACGGAGACGCGCAACGAGTTGTCTGGCGTCTGCGTGACTCGTCTGCTCAAACAACCTCTCCAAGAGTATCGAACCTGATTTGTTTGAACTATGTAGTAATCGACGAGAGGCGAACGAGAACACCGACGAGCATGTTTCGCGTATGCCGTAGATCAAAATGATCTTATCGGATTTAGGTAGGTGTTGCAACGATCGTCCGGCAGACGAGGACTTACTTCCTAGATTCGTTAATGCGGGACGGTGAGGAGGAAAACAGCCATCGGGGAAAACGAGAGGTGACATTTATCAATGCGCTTACCGCAAGTTGTCCAAGATCCCGGTAGTCCCGACGGTGACGGTGGCGACGGGCGTCGCGACGCGACACGCACTCACCAGCACGCAACCGGCCAACCGATCCGCGATAACGGCGAGCAATCACGTGACTCGGGCTACTTAGCGGATCAAGTGGAACGTTGAACTTGCCCTGGCACACCACTGACGTAACACGCTCCATGTTGAACTCGATCGGGGCACGAGAAGGAGCCAGCTACCCTCGCGGAGCTTAATTCGCGCGTACGAACGGACGATACTCGCGTAGAAGCGCCGGCGTCGGCGTAGCCAGCGCGTCGCGGACGAAGCGGACGAGCGGAGCGGTGGCCCTGCGGGAAAGGGCGACCGTTCGGCGACTAGAAACCGAAAATACCGGCGAAATACTGGTGGCAAACGACGATGGAAGAGCCGTACGTTCGACGTTCGGCGCGCTATACGCCTTTGGCTTTGCTATACTATAAGGTAGTAAGTGAGCGAGAGACCAAGCGGGACCCCTACCGGCGCAGCCGTACATCTTAGTATTATGGGCAACTCACATTGGAAGATACGCCATCAAGCATAGCCCTAGCGAGAACGCGAGAGCGAGCGAGCCAAGCCGAGCGATTGTAAAAGTTTTAGGGACACTTTGCGAACGCTCTCTCCCCTCTCGCCCTCCCCCACCCGCCGCATCCGAACGGCTACGACCACCCTTCTCTCTTTAGCTCTCTCCTCTCGCTCTTTGGCCCCCTCTTCCACGCTCGGAGCCGCGCCCCGGTTCTCTCGCCCCGCGGTACTGCCGAGCTGATCGCAAAATGCGCCAGCCTGTAGCGGGACGAGGAGAAACTGCTCGAACGAACGTTGTCGACGACGAAGAGGACACCAGCCGGATGGTACCCCCTCGACGATCCCCCCATTCTCCCTCCCAGAACGTTGGCCACCACCGGAGGAAGATGGCGAGGCCGCAGGCTACGACGAGACGGGATCCGAGTAAATGATGATGCTGTTCTCTTCATGGTACACGACCGAACGCTGGGACGGGGTCGAGGGTGTCGAGCTCTGATCACGTTCAATGCTTAACAAGGATTATTCGTGTTCGAGTTAATCGGCGAAGGGTGCTTTCTTTGATTCGGCGGTTGCTTGTTGCTACGATTCGTTAGAGGCGTTTAGGAGACCTCGGATCAGCAGTCGATGTTTCAGTCAAGAGCAGCTCCTTCGTCGAAGGCTGCGACAGGTTTTCTTTTCGTTAGACGTCGCTCGGCGATAGCTCGTATATAAACGTTGAACGTGTGATGGACGCCTCGGACAATCGATATAGGTAGGCTTTACGTGGTAATTTCCTTGGAGTTTTTGAGAAAAATATGTTAAAAGATTATCAGTATCCTATAAAAGCTAAAGATGGAACTGAGATTGGCCCTAAAGAGATCAATACTTTGTGATAACTATATTGTGACTTCGTTATGAATTTCTCTAAAATTTAAGAGGAAATAATTTTATTTGTCAACTTCGCTTTCTTTTATTCAATCTATCTTACTGACTCTTGAAAAAAAATACATTCGAAGAGCTTTGGTCCCCTAAAGATCTTTATCCGGCGCTCTCTTCAGATGTTAAAATCTACCTTTGTCAAAAGTTAATCAGTCATTCGATATCTCCCTTCTCCTAACTACTAATTCACGTCTAATCATCAAATTCCTTTTTCCTAAAAAGATTGTATAATTCTCTCGTGCACAGATGAGAGACAAAAGGTACGTGTTATCACATCGGTAGATAGTTGATCGAATAAGATGGACGACCAAAAGGGATGTCTCGAAGGGGTTCGTAGATCCTCGTGTTGGTTGCGTCGCGTCGTCGTCGTCGTCGACATGGGCGCGGCGCTCGTTTAGAAGAGGAGAGACCTAACCGACTGGAATGGCAAAAGGGAGCCAGTGGAAGGAGAGATTTTTCAAAGGAGAAACAGAGAAGGGGATTCTGGTGGACGAACAACTTCTCTGTCCAGTGGAATCGAGGAGAGCCCTGGAAAGAGATGATGGGAAACTGAGACAAAGAGAAAATCTCGTGTTGGAAATCTTTCTTGTTACTCTGTTTGGTGGCGCCCTCCGATCTTTTCCCTCAACTATACGCCGTTTATAGCTTCTTTTTTAATCGACCCAATTATAAAATACATATAAAACATATTATTTCAAATATAATCTTCAGAAGTACAAGTAAATGTAAAACAAAGTAAAAAGGAAATAAACCACCTAGCAATGATAGTCGCGTTAAAATATCTGCTAATATAATTTAAGAAAAAAAGGTATTACTTCTGGTACGAGGGTAATATTCTTGAAGATTCTTGCTTTTATAGAGTAGTCATGGAATTTATGTGTCATGGAAGACACATATCGAATATGTTAATGTTGCGTTACTTATCAGCATTTGATTCAGCGCCTATCAACATAAATATTCCTTGAAACGTAACATTCGACATGTAACACGTTTCTTTCTAACGAAAATTTTATGTCGTTTCCTGGATCCATGGAAATTACCGCGCTCTCTGCCTAGTTACTGGACCGTGTCTCCGTGCTCTGATAAGTTGCACAGTCATTAAAAATCATCAGCGCGCGATAAATCAGTCATAAACATCGTGAATCAACTTTCACGTGAATAGCTGATTGATCAAGAATTTAAAATAGTCAAAAAATTTTGCGCCTTTCCCTTTCTATCTTCACCTTACTTACCATTTAAGTTTACATTTAGACAGCAATGTAACATTTATTAAATTTACTCAATCGTTAAACTATGATATTAAATTTATTAGCATGATATAACATACAATATATTACAAGTTATATACAAATTATGGTTAAACTAAGCTTTCTGTATACAGGATGATTCATGTATAAAAAATCTCTTTCAATAGCCATAATAGTAGAAATATTAAAATAAAATTTGTAATTTAAATTGCATGAAATAACAGTCATAACTGACTTTTCAGTCATTGATTTTTTTTTACGTATAAATTTATACTTTATTCTTGCATAGTGCTATCATTTGAATGTATTCAAAAATGAGTAACCAAGTATTATTTCTTTACCATTATTCTTATCAGATTCAAATAGAAGTGTGTATCGATTAGTAACAAAAGAGTTGCTTTTACGCGAGTCCTTTTAGAATAATAAATAACCGTTGCACGTCCTTCTGAGTTTCCCGTTGTACAAAGTTTTGTCGCGAGCGCATGACCCAGTAGGTTTCCCAGAAAGAAATTAATGTACCGCGACTACGTGGCCATTGTCTGGATCGATCGCATCGTTTGGTTTCTCTGAACCACGTAATTCTAGGTAATGTTTCTCTCTCACAAAACAACGAAAGAAACGTTATTTTCCCGTTCCGTCCATTCTCTTGTCCCCACCTTGTTACCTTTTTTATCTTATATCGTTAGGTAAATTTACCTTTGAATTCTGTTCTAAACGGTACACGTGTACTTGATACTTCAATCTTGAATTCAAATAAATTTTATTTCATTGCTTCATCTTTGTTTAAATCGAGCACTTACAAGAATTGAATATCTGCTGAAAGATATTCACAGGTAGCGACACTAACGGATTTCCTGCACATCAGCTTCCCAGGGAGTAGACGCTACTTTAACTATCCCGATAGCTAACTAAGCTCTTTTGGTACGCGTTCACTTGACTATGGTTCTAGTTAACGATTTTCGCTGCTTCGGTTATAAACGGCCGGGAGGAAACAGCGCGGGGCAAGAGAAAACGGTTGCGCCTCGTGGGAAGCTTCAGGCTCTTGGAATCCATCGACACTCGAAGCATCGTCCAATTACAAACTTGCAACGACCAGAGGATACTTGTACGTGAGATCGGTCCACGGATTTACTCAATCGTGAAAATTTTAACGATCCTTGTATCCTACTTTATTCGTTCGTGGCGGCCATCTTTAATTAAATTCTTGCGCCACTTTTACCTCTTTGATTCGATTTCATTTTGCTGGTTCCAAGTTTATAACGTTCCAAGTATTTTCCACACTGCACATTTGAATGTTCCAAAATGCAGAAATTACAAAATTTCGAATTACGAAATTGAAATATAGTCAAATGAACATTACTTATATAAAGAAAGTCTACAAATTTCCATCGAATCGAGTGACGCTCAGTTTCCAAAAAGCAAACCGAATATAATTTCTAGATGGCTGCCGCAAAAGCTTAATTTACCCGTGGTCCGAAAATACAAAAGTCCCGAAACGTGTTAACGTCTCTCGGTAGCGGAGACCGTTTCATCTGGAATTAAAACGTGAAGAAACTTTAAGCACCGCGACGAGCTCACGCACACGTATACAGAGTCTTTTTTCGTGACAACACATGTCGCGTTCGTGGTTCGTATTAATCCCAATTAAGGCACGGATACCGGGAGCGAGCTTAAGGCGAGCCCTCCCCTCGCGGATCTGGACAAACGGCGATATACCTAATAAAATCTCAAAATGACGGCACCGACCGTCTCTCTGGGCGTTATTATCCGGTCGCAGCCCACGAGAGGGAGAGAACGCTATCCTACACGCGGAGCATAAAATAGCCGGTTAAATGCGCCGAAGGAATACGAAAAAGTCTAATATGAGGAACCCTACGCGGCAGCGAGGACCGAACGACGACTCCGGAGTTTATGCCAATGGGCATAAGCATCGGCGACCAATAGGAGGCGGTGAATTTCGCGGGACGAGTAAATAAATTGAAACGTGGTCCGCGACCGGCTTCCCGGAACCGGTGAGACATCTTTCAGAGAGCCTCGAGACGATGCCAGCCCCCGAAATCCTACCACCAGGATCTCCAGGTTCCTTAACCTTCTCAAGCTCCTCCACCAGATATCTCGTCAATTTTTTTAACCATTTGCTCCTTTGGACCACATATTTCCTTAGTCCTCTTTTTTCTCCTGCACGCCCGTGTTCCATTTTATGGGATACGTTTTACGTGGAATTCGAATTTGGAGCGACCAACAATCGGCATAACCTGTACAGTCCGTGACAAGTCTGGCATCCGTAGGGCAAATATGGCAGCCGCGGAGGAGGACGACTCCCACTTCATTCTACGGATCGAGTATTTGAAGATGGAATTCTGTTTACGAATGCGAATGCTTGGAGATTGCAATTTTTCTACGAACGTAACTACTTGGAGATGGAATCCTGTTTACGAATGCGTATATTTGGAGATGGGATTCTGTTTATGGATATGAAGGAGGGTGAAAATCTTTTTACGAATATGAATCGTTTGCGGAAAGCTAACTTGGAGATACAGGAATTTAGGAAGTTAGAAATTTAGGAGATATTGAGGCTTGAGGATATAGCAGTTTTGAGTTTTACAGTCGTAGAAATTTTCCTCCTCCGTCGTTTTCCATTATAAAATCCTACCGTATTTCGCTATAGCGTCTACAAAAACGATGTTTCGATAAACATCCACTGCATATCTCGCTATAATTCCACATTCTTCGACGACCCAAAAATCACTGAAACTCTCATTAACCTTTCGGTTGACCGAAAAATATAGCAATTGCAAAATCCAAGATGGACACACAGCCTTGCGAAGTATCGTAGTGTACTGTTCGGTAGAGTACACAGAATGCAGGAAAAATTCAAGTCTCAACAAATTGCGATGCACCGCGCATGACACTTTGTATTATAGCAGTAAGGACGAGTCGTAATTGGCGGATTCGAGGAAACCAGCCATGATTTCTCCGATTCGATTCGTCGTTGGTGAATCCGGTCGAAGATACAGGGAGGAATGCGAGGCTGAGGAAAGAGGAGACGAAGACGAGGAGAAGGGAGAAAACGGTGTCCCTGGTTGCAGCAGGCAACATGGTGGCCGTGACAGGGACGATTTCGCTGTGGCAAAAGGGACCAGTGGACAAGGATGGTCTGGTCCCACCCCATAATGCCCCATATACTCGGCAATTTATGCGTTGAAACGTATTAAATACCTCTCTACCCCCCACTACCCCCGTAATCCGCACGGACGCTATGTCCACGACGTCTGCTATATATTAAGGGTAATATTTTAAACGCTGTACACCTACATTGTAAATACGAATGTTTCGCGCGATGCTTTTCTAAGAATAGAGCTGCTACGCGATACCCGCGCGGCAACCGTGCGGCTTTTGGTCCTTTGTTGTGCCTTTGCGTTCGTCTTCTCTTCGTCTCTGCTCTATCTACCTTGCTCCTTTTAGATCTTCCACTTTTAGAGATAGAAAGTGTTAAATTCTGACTGGTAGTCCGTTCACACAGAATAATATTCAATGAAATTTAGTGTGTGGATTATTGTGAAGTTCACGAATGTTATGATGTTAATCTGTAGATCCTCAAATTTCCACGAAAATGTAGACCTACATTTTCGTTTACACTAATGGAGTTCCATAACTTTATTCGGACATGTACAGTCTTATTACAGTTTTCTTTGAACAATTGCAGCTCGAATATTTAAACTCGTCACGAGTTGAGTCCTGTTAGATCTCCCGTTTGAAATATATTTGCGGTACGAGCAAACGGTTATGTACAGTGATCAAACGCACCAGTCAGATCAAAAGAGTTGGAAATACGGACTTGTCTCTCCGAGTTCTTAAAGTTCCTCGTACAAAGGAGCATCACTAGGATTGTGTTCGGTCAACCATAGTGTCAATAAAGAGAATTGCACTGGAATTTCGTAAAAAGAATCACACTCCTCGGAAACGAGCCACCATCACAATATCTTTGAAACCTACGCGATCGCAGTGGAATTTTCTTCGATCGGAACGGTACCTCGGTTGAACCTGTTCGCGCACCTGAACCGCCTTCGAGTAAAGCTCCGAGCGATAAAACGAGCCGATTATTTTCGGCAGGACGATGCAGTTCGAGAAGATACGGTAAAGATGCTGTCGCGTTCGCGGAGGATCGTCGTTACACTGGGTACCGGTAATTCATTGGATGCCAAGTGCGCGAAACGAGGGAACGACAAAAAAAAAGGAGAAGAATGGAACGAAAGAAATGTCCCGGCATCAAGCCTGTTCTCCGAATGAATTATTTATGAGGCAATCAGAACGAAGTTTCGAGATAACGAGCTCGATCGTAAGTGCTCCCGAGCCTTCTTTCCCCGCGTACGCGATAAAAACGCAGCTGATTCGAGACGCGAGCACGCGTTGCAAGCCGGCAAACGTTAAAACGATTGTTTTATCGACGTTACGAAATTAACGGGAAGTCAGGTGTTGGACCATGATTAATTGTATCGTGCGATTTTAATTGGATTACGGGTTCGCTTCCTTATGCTCTTCCGCTTCATATTCGATTCAGTGTTGCGTCACTGAGTTTGTGAGAGGTATTTAGAGTGTTGCATGTAAATGATAATTTGCTAGGTACCGAGGCATTAAGCTATTTATATATTTTGATCAGGAAGAAGGAAGATAACGGTGTGAGGGGGACTATAAAATTTGAAACGCGAAGAGAACCTTATTGGGTCTTCTGCAGAAAATCTATGAGAGCTAGCATAAAAATGTAGGATTATCATAAGAGTCACTAGGAAATAGATATATTTAATCTCAATCAATGTTCAACATAGCACTGTATGTATCGGTGTAAATATAACTTCTGACGAATCTATAAAACATTTTGAAGAAACCTAGAAGATCCTAGTAACAGTAAGCCTGAATTTAGGTTTCGTAAGACTTGGGGCTATTTTGAAGAGCGACCCACCAGACAACTTATTACTAAAATTTTAACTTTGAAATCGGGGCTCCTCCAGACCGTAAGGCTCGGGGCTATCCATTTAAACCAGTCCTCAGTAACATACGAATATTCTAACATTCATTCTATTCCCTTTTTAAACAAATACTATAATATTCCAAGCAGCGAACTTCTTTTATCGTGTACACGCGTCAATCCGAAACTTTATTTTGGTGCAGTCGACGTTAATGATTTTCACCACGCTTAACGCGGACCAATTCTAGTTTTATCTTACGTTCGATACTCATAAATTGGAGAACAGTACTTGGAATAATAAACAGGGACTTGGAATAGCGTTCGTTTCGAGGATTTTCCATCGATTCGGTCCCACCGTGTGGAGACCGTCCTTATATAAAATCGAATTCGAGGAAAGGAATAAAAAGGATCAGGAGGATCTGAGAAGGAACGGTCATACGAGCGGGTGGGCGTTCGTTTTCGGGTTGGAGATATCCTGTGGTGGCGATGGTCGTGGAATAGGTGGAAGACGGTGGGCGGGTGTCTTGGTTGCCTCGAAAAAACTGGCTCCTCCACTTGGCTCAGGAACAGGACGTTTGGTCAACCTTTTATTAGTCCGCGAGCCGAACGCCTCTTCTCCGTTCGGTCATCTTTCGAACAATGTTGCAGATTTTCAGCTGGGCCGAGAGTCGACGATTCGAAATTTTTATCTCGTCGGAATATAGTCGTGGACGGTGAGGCATTCTTCGGACGCTTGACGTTAACGACTTATACCAGCAGGAATGTTAATTTACACCGGTAACCAATTGGCTCTGCTCAGTGGTAAATTTCGGTGGATTATAATAAAGTCCACGGAGTATCGTAATTAAAGCTCCGCTGCCTTATAGGCGGCGTAATTAAGGGCTGGTAGTCTTTGATCTCACGGTTAATCAAAATGGAGGAGAAGGGATACGTGATCAGCGTTGTACGAACTTTCATATTACATATATTACAGACGTTGAAAATCGAATTTAGTATTTTCCGCGTCACAAATTTTAATCTCGTGTTTTTTTACTGCTCTTGATAATACTATTTAATGTTTTTATCGAGGTTCTTGATGATTGCAATGCAGTATTTTTCTTTGTTTCTGATAATTCTAATTCGATGTTCTTGACATACTCTGCAAAGCTGTCATTAGACATTGTAATCAGCCTGTTATACAATGGACAAAAACTTTTATTACCGAGTATAAATAGACTTTTAATATTTATATCTAAGCTATAATTAGCAGCCAATGATACAAGGTATTTTCATTTTTATTCGACATCAAGTTATAGCGACACGTATGTCTACTATTCATTTGAAGTTTATTACTTTAAATAATTATTTTCAATTTTCGCTTCAAATAAAATTCACAGAAAACTATTTAAGAATTTATCCGTGATACGAGTGCTCATTTTCGTATTCGAACAGAGCGTTTCATTCGTCTCGTTTAGCAGAGTGGAGTGCCTTATCGTCGAAGATAGAACGCCATTTTGTGCTTCGAGGCGTACTATCACCTTTACATATTCCACGGTTAAGAAACAGGTTGTTACGGTCGAGCTAACCGATTGGACGCAAGAGTGTGTTACGTGGATACCTTGAATCGTTTGTCGTTTCGAGTAACCAAGCGAGAAAATTGACCTCTGTTTACGATGTTCGGATAAAAAGGTCACGGTGTCCTTCGCGTGATGTTTATGCAACAAATAAAAAAAAATACCGTAAATAATCTCGCGTCGACGAGCTGCTCGATTCGTTTCCGTAACGACACGAAAATTTTTCACCTAACTACCTCACGTGTTCTGTACACGTTATTTCGCTGTCGTTGTTTCCGCTTTGGATTGTTTCGATCTGCGTAACAACAAAGTACCTATTGAATTTTTCAAGGACGAGAAAATTGGACCGAGCCTTTATGAAGTTTCGAATATTTCATCTTGAACTTTCGTTAATTCTTAAATACGCGATTGGTTAAATTTTAAAAGGAATGTTACTTTGTATGTTCATCTTTTATGAAATTAAGGTATTAATATTATATTCATATTTTATGATATACTTACATTTTTTGTTATAATGAGATGTAATGTGTAGGATGACTACTGTCAAAAGTTCTGTTAACGACATGTAATTAATCGTTTGTTCTTCTAACGTAATTGCTCGCGAAGATGTATAAAGAATTAACATGAAAAATGAACGTTTCGATCGTATCAGATTAGGTATGATTTATAGAGTTATAAATAGGAGAGCGTTTTTCGTACGCGTTGCAATGAAGACAATAATTCTTTCTTTACACGGAATCGTTGAAATTAATGTGAGAGCAGTGGAGGGTTTTATAGGAATTTTCGAGTGCAGAAGAAAGAAGAAGAGAGAAGCGTGTTATGCAAGAGATTGCATTTAAGACGTATTCGTAAGTCAACGTGGGAGCGGTAATCGTGAAATATTGTCCCACAAATTACACCTACTGGCTCTTGTTATTAGATCTTCCGTTATTCTGATTCAATACTATCCTCCTCTCACACGACTGTTTCCCACTCATATCATTTTTCAATGTTTTGCTGTTCCACTTATTCTAATCCATATTATCTTCCTTATCAAACGAATATTTTATGATCCTTTTTAAAGTTTTACTCAACTTTTTATAAAACAGATGTTATTTATTAAATTCTAATTTAAATGGAGAATTTCAAGTTCGAAATTTCTGATAGCAGAAGTATTGTTATGTACGCATTGAAATTTTCAAATTAATATTACTTATATTGAATTCAGATTAGTATTATTAACGTTTTGAAAGAGTTTGATACGCTGGTAATTTTTAGCGTTTAAGTTACCTGTGTTATACGTTTCAAAAATTGTATTGCTTCCTCTTGCGCATTTTCTTTTTACCATGACACGTCAGTCTGCATTACTAATCACCCAGCAAAACCTACACTTAAATAAAAACTTAAAAGCATGCTATTAACATATCTCTGTTGCACAACTATCATAGATATTGTCGCATGACAAACGATAATGCAAAATCCAATATTTCACCTTAACTTTGCACACCACGAACTAAAAACTTTCGTGTAGTTCTATATCACTTATAGATCAACAGGAACCTATAATATAATTGCGATAAGAGCACTCTTAATTTTAACTTAAAACGATTACAACTTCCTATAAAATTCCATATTGCTATTTAAGTTTTCGACTAATTTTTAAATGTTTAATATTTGTAATGTCTTACAACATGTATGATAAACGATTACACGGCAATTTCAGATTTGAAAATCGCGTCTAAACGGAACAGCGCGTTTCACGCAACTGAAGATGTTGGTGAAACTAAAAGCGGGTTAGAAAGTTAGGGCAGAAGTTTCTAATTTTTTGTTTAGCCCGTCATTGAAGGGCAGGACAATTCCTCCGAGTAACAAGGAACCTGGAGATCCCGTTCAATTTTTTTTATCGATAGAAAGTTGGTCACTCGACCCACGAACCCATTCTTAGACGAATTTTTTTTGCAACGGTTTTCCTACATATTCTTTCTCGCCAACGTTACCCATACTGTTTTCAACATAAAATGAAAGCCATTTTTAATGAGCTGGAAACAACACTGAAGCACCAGGTCGTTTGATGAATAATTATTGTTTTGTTAGTTTAACATAAATATCTGCAAATTAACATAGATACAAGCAAACGTTACAATGTGTTTCTAAGAATGTATTGTTTATTCAAAAACTAAAAAATGGAGAGTGGAAAACTAGTGCTAGTTTAGAATTGTTTAACTAATAAAATTGAATACATAATTTGAAAGAACATGATCGCGTAACAAAAATTTTATTATGAATTATATGTTACTTAATAATTTAATTAATACAATAAATTTTATCGAAGTTCATTGCGATAAAATATAATTTGAATTTATGTAGTACTACGTTACTGGTAATATCACAATATAATAAATTTTTTTCTGACACGTGATGCACGTTATATTACGAACATAAAAAAATAATTGCAATATTAGTAATTAATTACAACTTACCGTAAGATAACGATCGTTATCTATTCTTTCTTCCAATACAAAAACATTGACAGATCATAAGAAATAGTAGTCTAATTAATAACTGCAGTATTTCCGTTTCCGTTGACGTACTCACCTGTCCTTAAATGGTCAATCAAGTGGAATATTACGAAAATAATCTTCAACTTACCAAGGACGATCGTAAACAGGTAGTTCCACCATTTTCAGTTAATTAACCGGTCGAACAATTAACGGCGTTGCGAAGCTTAAAAATTGAACAGGTGAATTCGAAGAGGGGAAACAAGTGTAGACAGAGAAAGAAAAATTCTACGACTTCTTTCGAGAAATTAAAACGTCTGGTCGACAAAAGAATATGTATCTTAATTTAATTCTTTGTCAAATTTTAAAAAATATGAAGTGTCACGATAGCAGCTAACGATCTTACGTTGTAACCTAGCTGAAAATTGATGAAAAACCATTTACCTCATCCCGTTACACCGTAAACGGTTGTATATATGTAATATATGCATGGTAATTTATAATGCAACTGTTCACTGCATTCCTCGCGCGATAGAAGGTACAGAAGCTTCGAAAGAAGGTTATCGATGCACGTTCTTCTCATCTCTGCAAAATTACTTTGGCACTAATTAAACATGTTTTTATTATTGCACTTCGATACAGGATAAATTTTGTGTCTTTATTTACAAGTTAGCGTAATTAATGTCTACCTTACGACCGTAATTAATATCATACAAGATACAGCTAGAAACAGATACAGGTTGGTGAAACGTTCCTATCTATCCATTAGTCGCAAAACAAAATTTCCTCGAGATATCTCATCGTCATCGTAGCTGAAATAATACGAACGCGTGTCTTCTACATTAGAGATGGTTTCTTTTTTAAAGAACACGACTTCATTTTCAACATCGAATTAGTTAGGAAATTTCGAATAACAATCAGATAATTCTTGTAAATTGAAATCTTTTTTCTTTGCAATTTTATAAACAAGTTATATTTCAAAGTTACTATTTTTTCTTAAATTACAATCAGTACACGGTACTCAAATATTATATAACTTTTAGAAGGTTCTTCAAATTTTATTCATATTTTTTGCAAGTTGTAAAATTTTTAACAGCAGACAAAGTAGGGGCTATTTGTAAGAATGTACGATACACATAGTCGATCACACGCGTTCGATATTATTAGAGCCACGATCATTTCCGAGTAAAAGAAAATTTCCTACACGGTATTTGAGCTACTGAGAAGATGACGAAACCGTGCAACAGAGGGTGAGATCGAGGATCCGGGGGTGGTTGTGAGGATTTACGATTAAACACTAAGCAGATGAGCTTGATTATAAGTTACGGTGGATACTCGTACATCAGGAAGGATTAATCATCGTGTTAATAACAATATTGAGCATGAAACAATAATATAATTGCAATTCTCTTCACATTGCCTTTTCGTTCAACAGAAGAAAATATATCGATTTTCTATCCGCCAATATACAAAAAAAGAGGAAATAACACCGGAACAATCTTTCCCTTTTTTTAATAACTCGAATATAAAAAAAAAGAAACATAAACATTTTTTTAATCTGGTAAAATGAAACCTGGCGTTCCTTTTTCTCTCTCACACGCATGCATACGTACATTCTCTCACTTTTTCCTCTTTCCTGTTTCCTCAATTTTGTCCGAAATTTAATAAATTAATTCTACTATATTTTCTAACGGGTTATCGAAGTGAAAATTTTTTTCAAAGCTTTCGAAATTTTAAACATTTGACGTTCGCGTGTTCAGCTTAACACCTTACCAATCGGAAGTCTGTTCATTATATTCTGCTTACGGATCTCAATATTTGTAAAAATAATAATTAGAGATTTAAAATATAGTTACAAAGAAGTCCTCGATTCTTGATTTATAGTTACCTTGCTCCAAAAATAATTCGGTAGACTATCGCAGCTTCATGCGAGCCTGATCACATTGAGATATACTATAATTTACAGAATGCTCGTTTCAATTTCCAGTTGTTATAGAGCGATGAAACGGTGTCGCTTTATCGATCAAGGATAGGTAAAGCGTTAAGCGAAAGAGGCTACCGAAGAAAAAGGAGGAAATAGGAAAAAGTATTTTCAAAACGAACAAAAAACGTTACGTTGAAGTAGGCTAGAATGTGTATCAGGTCGACAAATTATTCTGTCATGAGTTAAAATTAATCGTGCACGTTCAATAACATCGTGTTTCTCTCGATATACAGGGCGTCTAATAATTCGTGGGTTCCTTTTTAAATTACTTCAATTTGCACTTCTTTTTTATTATATTAAATAATAAAAATAAGTTTTTTAACTTTAATGATTCAAATCAGTTCTTTAAAAAATATAAGCTTCATTTTTATTTCTTTTAAATTATCCCTTGCAAAAAGTAACTGTTATAAACTTCATTTTCTTTTCTATAATTTTAAGTCGCCGAACAGAGATGAAAAAGTAGCGAGACTTAACAAGATTCTTGTTAACAGAATCGTGTAAATTCTAAGAATCCTCATTTTGATTAACTTCCTGTCATTTTTTCAATGCTCTAATAAAATGTGTAAATAACAGCACGTGAGTTATGTAACATTAAAATTATATTGAATCTACAGGTTCGTTCAAAAATGGTGATCGATATTAAATCACATCCAATATCTTATCAGACACCCTGTATATATCCTGTCGATGCGTGTTCCGTGTACGTGTGTGTATACCTGTGTAAATCCATCGCTTTGTTAATAATAATATCATGTTCGTATAGGCTGATAGGTACATACAAAACAACACACAATAAAAACAATAACATAATATTAACGTGACGCTCACAATAATAATAATCAATATAATAATATAATATAATAATAATAATAATGATATAATAATAATAATAATAATAATCATAATAATCGCAATAAAAATCGTCAGCGGCAAGACAATTAGCAACTAATTACAACTCACGATGAAATCCGAGTATGGTTCGCCGACTGCAATCTTGATCTTCACGTAAATATACCGACGTTAACCCCTTCCCCAACCACCCCCAATGAACCCCCGTGAAAATTTGTCCACCTTTCTCTGATATTTCTTCGCTTGCTTCTCAAGAATCACTTTATTTCCACTTATACTGTTATCATACTTAAACGGTCGTTACATAATTAATTGTATTATAGTAATCGTGGCGGAGTAGTGTATCGTTCATCCAAGACCCAATCTCACAATTGTGTTTCGTGTGTATACGCGCGTGCTCGTGTGTGTTCATGTCGTAATTATTTTCTAATTATTATAATATTTTTGTCGTTCATATTTCGCGTCTCGTGAAAACCTTGTTCAGACATACTTGCATTTGTTCACGATTCTAAATAAGGACAAATTGAATGTAAGCGATCACGTCGTATTCGCAGTACTTTATGTAACGGACAATTAACGAGCAGCTACTGTACGCTGAACTTTCGAATTAAATTTACAAACTTCGTTCGCCGAATGTACGGTCATCGTTGTTCAAAGGTCAATTATTCTTGAGCTTAATTCTTCGTGTCCTGTGTTTGTATACTTGCGAACGAATATTTGTCTCGCAAACAATTGCACGTAAGTCTGAGCCAGGTTGCAGGTTTTCTGTGTGTTTCCTGTACCGCTTTCTCTTTCTCGCTCGAATCATCTTCGTTCCTCTTTCTCTCTCGCACTCGTTCGCTCTCGCACGCGCGCTCCTGCACCTACACCAACAAATTTCAATATTCTCCTTGGCTCTACTTTCTCTTTATCGATTTTTTTCTCTCTGTCCGTCGCGAACTTCGTGTTATCTTGATACACGCGTACCACGTGTACATACGTCGGTGTAGAAACGCGAGCGCGTATCACACACTCGCACACACACGCTCAATCACACGCTCGTACGTACATAAGTGCATTCGAGAAGAGGACACGCAATATGTGTACGTAATATACCGTAGATGTGCACACTCGTTCAGCGGCCCTTACAATTTAGATAATGTTGCACCTTAGAGAATAGAGATCCACTGGGATATTTATTTTCATTGAACATCCGATTAAATTACCTACTTACTCGCTGACGTACCGTTTAAAAGGTAAAACGCTTCGATTTCCTGCGCTCTTAGACCGCGTTTAGGACTTCGTTTCATCGAAAGGAGTTTTTTCGATTCGACTCGTCGAAATGACATTCTTTCTTCACCCTGAAAATTCAATTCCATGGCTCAGTAACCAGTCGTTTCTATCGATCTTCCAATTACACTTTGTGGCTTTGGAATTTTCTTGCTTGCTTCGACGTCAGCATCGACAATTAAATTCACGATTTTTTTTCACTTATTTTCTATCAAAATCTTCCGAACACCAGGATTATGTTGTACACTTTATTTAAAAATTACTATACATCAAAGTTAAATGCTAACAACAAATTAATTTTAGCACGTTGCACTAGTGAGCCTGTATATCTTTCAATGATTAACAAACAGAAAACATTAATATCGTGAATTTAATTACCAATCAAGTGCAAGAATAGACATCGGATTCGATGAGCGAATCGTGAATCCTTGAATTTTAATACAATTTTTTTCACGAACACCGTCGAAAATAATATTTCAAGAATATTTTTCACAGAGAAACATCTTTCAATCCACGACAGCTCTTTGGAGTTTCGTCGTTCGAACCAAAGAAAAACAGTAAATTTTACGTTCAACAATTAACAAACGAACTTCTTTTCCCATTTGAATTAATCACGATGAGCTTCAACATATCGCAGCTCCGGCAATGAAGTTCCTAAACTCAGTCTTAGAGCAGTGCTCTCGCCAGCACTCGATAGTCCACTAGTTATGCCTTTACATCTAAAAGTCGTTTTTATTTCTTTACATATAACATAAGAATTATAGGTACTAGTTCGCGATCCTTGGTAGGCGGTGAATACAACACTCTGGACATAATTAGACTAATCCTCCGACCGTATGGTTGCTTTGCACAGTCGCGAACGTGTCCTGGCGTAAAGACCGCGACATAGATTGTCCCGCACCAGTTTCAATTTCCCGCATCGATCGCCGGCTTATCTAGAGGACAAAACGCCAGACAACGAACATAGAAGTTATCTACAAAGGTCCAAGCGCGTAATCCTGCTCAGACCCTCCGGCGATCGAGTCCTTGCACGCTGGATCTATTGATCCTCGTCGATTCATCGGATCCCGTGGAACGACTCCATTATTGGATTCTGTCTCGCGACGAAATTAAACTAACACGCGTCGACTCGCGCAAATACACCGACGACGAAAGAACAACACGAGTCGCGATCGATCTTTAGCGTCTCCGCAAAACAAGAAAAACAATAGTACTTTCCGCGAATCACAGACAGTAGCGACGTAAATTAAGGTAATAGTTATCGTTCGTTGAAAGTTCGCGCCCTAACTTTCTGCGCACTTACCCCTGAAAGACGATCCTCGAGATCTTCCGACGTAGCCACGGGGCCCAATGCCGTTCACCTCGAGCCACGACACGTTCCTGTTCAGTCGGACACAAAGCAAACGTACGATCGAGAGGGTAGAAACCTGTTGGGGATGGGGTGGAGCGGGATGGCGTTCGTCCAGGGGCCAGACACTAAGTGACACTAATTTGCTTTACTATGTATATCTATATATATATAATATGTATAACTGGAGGAAGTACTACCGAATTACGAATTGGACAGATTTCTCGGCGTCGCGATGCGATTCGCACTACTCGAACAAGATCGACACCTGACACGCGGGGAAACGAAAAGAGAGAGTCCGGCGATGGAGCAACGGTGCTCTTCTATACAATAGTGTGTCCGTTCCGTTGGATCGGTAACAGCGATGACGATGAAGATGACGATGATCGTAATAATAACATTAATAATAATAAAATAATATAATAATAATAATAATAATATACTACTCGCGAAACGTTATCTCTCCTTACAAGTGGTAGGCAGTCTTTGAACAGCTGCTGAACAAGGTTCGATAGGGTGTGCGCGGGTACGTGTGTCTATCTATCCGGGCGTAGTCACGGATGGCCAAATCCCTGACGATCACCTCGAAGAAGTTGAGTCGCGAACAACGAGCGACGCGAACGACTCGTCGACGATTCTCTGGGGCGTCCTAGCCTGAAGTCGTGCGGTTCAGGCTGCCAGGCCATGGGGCGTTTGATGAAGGAGCGTCGGATACTGCTGAGCCACGTGCGCCAACTGATGATGATGATGGTGATGATGATGAGCGTGCGCGTGGACGTGAGGATGAACGACGGCGGTGGGGAGTGTGACGGTGTTCGAGGGCGCACCACCGTCCACGTGGGTCGGCAGAGGCGTTTGCGGTTGAGGCGCGTGAAGAGCGTGGCTGTGACCTGTAACCAGGTTCGCGTGATTTCCGCTCGGTGTCCCTGTTCCGGTCCCGGTCCCCGTCCCGTTCCCGGTCCCGGTGCCAGCACAACCGTCCGTGGAGCCGTGGTTGTGATGAGAGTGGCCAAAGACGATCCCAGAGAAAGCCACGGGTCACTGATGATGCTTCGCGGAACCGTTCGCGTGGTGCGCCTGCGCGACCACGTGGTGACTCGAGGGTGGCGCATGCCCGGCACTCGGATGGTGATGGCTACCGGTCGCCGCGTGGTGATTCGCGTTGTTGGCGCTGCTGTTGTTGTTATTGTTGTTGTTCTGCTGTTGCGATTGCCTCTGGTTGTTCTTCTTGTTTTTCATCCGACGATTCTGGAACCAGATTTTCACCTGCCGTTCGGTCAGGTTCAGGTTGCGCGCCAGCTCCCATCGCTTCTGCTTCGACACGTACGCGTTGAACAGGAACTCTTTCTCCAGCTCGAGGGTCTGGAACTTCGAGTACGGCTTGCGTTTCTTCCGCACCGTCACTTGACCGGTCCACTCCAGAGGGTTCGAGCTCCCGCAACCGACGCCCATACCCGCCACGCCGACACCCACGCCGACTCCCGCCAGGGAACCTGCGGAAAACAACGAAGATGGGGAGGAACCCCACATCACTTAACACAATTAGTTTGCCGATAACAAACAACCTAGTTGCTAGCTAACGTCTAGCTGGCGAGCAAAATTCACCTTTCCTTCGGCGTCGAGTGTTACGCTTATCGAACAAACAGTTTGCCAACTAATTTATGCCAGTCAACGTTTAGTGGATTTTGATAAACGTTATCAACGATGTTACGCCACGCGATTCGTCGATCTAACTTGACTCCAGTTTCTCAGCCACCTTCAACCCTCTCACTGCGGATGGTACATAAAAGCGTCTAACAGTGGAACCTCGAGATTTTTCCGCGAGATAAATTTTCGTCTTGAAACTCCTCTTAGCTATGAGCACACTTACAACATAAGTCCCCCTTAATTACAAGTGAATCCAGAGAAGGAACCATTTAATTGCAGAAAAAAGTCGGTTCTGAAAGGGTTGTGCTATAGTTATATAGCTAGGATCCTGTATACGCATGCGTAAACGATATTACAGCACCTCCAGCGATCACGCATGCGTACATAGACTGCTCATCATACGACAGTGTATCGTTCTGTCCATATTTTAGTCTATCGATAATATTTCGGTTCGTGTCTAAAGCACCTGACGCGAAGAAATATCGAGATTCTACCGTATTAGAGCTTGTTTGTACCAGACAAATAGTTTACTTATACACTCTTGATTGCCTGCCAGATTTTATTGAATACTGGCTAGCCAAGTACGTATTTGCTGACTCGCTTGCCAAGTTACTTGCCTAGTTTGAACGTTCCCTTAGGTTTGAACGCTTCGCAGTAAAATAATTCGTAGGAGGAAAAGCGGCCGGAACTGTCCCTATTTCTTTTCCCTCGTTGAGCCATTAGAATCAGCATAAGCTGACAGAAATGAATGCAAATTGTTCGTTGGTTTGTTAGTCAGCGTATCGGGGCATAACCATACTAGTACCGCTCTACTTTTTTCCAAAAATAAACTTCATTAACGTGTTGACTGCCGCAATGACAATGGCACTTGTCGAAATTAAAAATCTAATTATTGAAAAGATTAATTTATTTGAAAATTTCTTCGTTCCAATAAAAGAACTGTACTATCGATCCAATCGTAACATTTTAATAAACAACACCAAATATTAATAACAGTTTGTATCGATTAGCGTAACATCCTGCTAATTGTTATAATGAACAATTTTAACAACTTTAATGATTTCATAATTTGTTCTCGCACCATCAATAATCAATTAATCAGCCGTCATTAAAAACTGAAATTTAAAGATAATAATGATACAGTTACAGAATTATAAACTTATTGAAAATTGACGAAGACGGCAAAAGACAAAGTGGTAGAATTTCTTGCTGAAACGGGGATTTCCTGAAACAGAAGGTCGTAAGGTCACGAGATCGTGAAATTCACACCCGAAGCAGCTCCGCAACGTTCGAGCGTGCTCTTAACCCATGGGTTTGTGTGCGTGACCCACGTACGCGAAGGGTTTGCCACGATATAATTGGACTTGCTATACTAGCCGCACGAAAAACATGAAACCAGATACGAAACGTGAAACTGTTAATACGTCTGCTTCGTATTAGGTGGTTCGAGAAGTCCAACTGGTTTACAGATTTTTATGCAAGCAACCGCGAACCCGATTGCACATTGAAATTTTAACGTTCGTAGTTCAAATCTTTGTTGCGAAAATGTTAACCCCTTTCAGGCGCGTTACTTGCTCGCGATTTCCCGTTACTGCTGCAGAAATTTGCGAACTTCTGAAGTTGAGGATCTGTAGTTTCAAGAATTTAGAAATTTGAGAACTTGAGACTTGAAAATTTGAAAATGTAGAAAGTACATTTGGGAACTTGTAAATTCTACGAGGGATGTTGAAAATAGAAATTTTATTTTGCAAAATCTAAATCAAATTCAATCGTGAACATCGATGAGTAATAAATATCCACATTATTTTCTAAACAATCTTGAATTTCTAATCTGGAAGTTCATAATGATTGCATCAACGACAGAAACTTTGAACCTCCCTGTAGAGAAGGAATAATAAAAAGGGGTATTGAAAGTTGTACTATTACGCAATTTGAAAACTAGTTAAGCCTTTTAAAATGTAAAAGTCACTGGGTTGTGATAGGCCCCACCTAACTAGTTACAATTTAAGAATATGAATTTATCGAATCACACAGTGCAAGAACTTCATTTATGTAAAACTGCAATGAAAAATAGCTAATCCATACCGGACATAAAAGTGCTTATTGCATTGAAACTACGAGTCATTTTGCAATATAAATGGGATGGCACAAATAATTCCCTATTGAAAGTTAATATCTGTCCGCAGAAATGGTTAAAGTGCAAATGAAACCATCAACACTCCTCGAATATTTGTGTATAATGCGGTTGATGACGCGCCGTTTGCGTCCTGTACTAAAAACGAAATAAAATTAATTAAAACGGCACGGAATAGGTATGTGCAGTTAAAGTACTGAAATAAATAATGTATATAATATCTAATTAAACAAACTAGTCTGGTTAAGACCTTTTTCAGATATTATCGATATTTTTTCTTAGAAAGTTTTACATTTTTTTATCGTTTCCTCTTGCCTTTTTTGCAATCAAATCGCGATAATAAAAATTACAAATGCAAAATATCAGAATAATTTTTTTTCTCTACAGGGCGATGTAGCTTGATAATTTATTCGTGCACACGTTCGTTTCATTTGCATAAAGCCATTATTCTGTTTTTTGTCTGTTTCAACAAACAGTAAAATTTTCCAACATTGAACTTTCGGTAATAATTGAAACTAACAAACAACGAGAAATAGAAGCTGATCGAACAAATTGACGAGTAGATTTTATTAATTTAATTTGGAAACAACCCTTCAGGTAGATAACGAAAGTTCTGCGTACACGATCGAAATAAATCATTTGACTTTTTCGAAAATATTACTCTTCCTAAATTTTACTTCGATTTCAGAGAACGTAGCAAGGCTTTCTGAATTTAATCTGCAAACAATACCTTTTCCGTTTTGGCGTACGCCATCGAATCACGATATAAATATCGCTATTCGGAAGACGCTGCAACGCTTGCAAGCGGGTGAAGCTTCGAAGAGATTACGAAAGCAGGCGGCCAGTGCTTCTATCTTTAACCCAAGTACGGACAAGAGTGTCGAGGAATTGGTACATGTTTACAATATGCAACCAAGTTCGATTACGTTGCAACAAAATTCTCTTTTCTGACCTTAACACGTTCCCTACTGCTGACGCATACGTTGCGTCTCATCAATGATTTCAATAGCATTATTCACACAACCCCTTATTTTTATCTACAAAATTATCGTTTATTTACTTCATAGTTACGTTCTAATTTTTAATAACCGATGTTATCGAATCAACTATGCGTTGGTACTCTCTAAATCCGAAATGAAAGTTTTATTAATCTCCGTAAATCACATTTTCGTTGATTTTTGGTGCTTTCAATTACAGCATCAGCGAATTCTTCGTTGAACCAGCCGCTGCCATAATCAGTGAAATATGCTAACATCGTGTCAGGAATTCGAAATTGCAAGCAACTGTCGCGCTGCTTGCGCAACTCTTCTTCGAGCTAAGCCGCCGGATGCAGAGCTTTTACGGGGGTGTTTTGCAGAAAATTAACGCCAAAGAAATAAAACATCTGCTTCGCGTTCCTCTTAAGCTCGCCGAGTTAAATTTTCTTTAACCTTATACGAAATTACTGCGAACTTGCTATGTCATTTCCGATAATTCGTTTTCCAAGTAAAACAAAAAAAAACACATTATGACTCCTCGTGAGAATAAACTTACTTCTCTAGTAGACATTAACGTAATTATTCATCTGTAACATGAATCAGGTCTTTTAACTCTACTAGTTTCTACTGTTCAGAAGTTTTGGAGATTTCAAAATTAGAAAATTACTTTTTAGTACTCTATCTTCGTCAGATTGTATAGAGATCAGCAGCAATTTCAGAGGAGACAAGACATCTCGGTTCTTATTAGTTGTGTCAATAATAGCAGCGAATGTGTTAACCACTTTGCACGACACCGATGTCAAACTCAAAAACACTTGTGATTCTTCGAAGACGCTTATTTGAAGTTTCCTTTTTAACCTCTTCAAGGATACTTACTCATATGTGCACCCTTTCAAGTCTTGCGCACATAATAATGTACACTGTTTTCCTATTATTATGTATTATAGAATTAAGATTTTTATACTACAAATTCTTTTAGGAATAATTGCTCTGTAATTGTTGGTAAAGCCAATAAAATATAATAATGCTAAAAAATTTAATAATTCCTTTTCCTGTCCTTAAAAGAATCATCCTCGAAGAGGTCAACAAAGTTTCATCAAATTCGATCAAAGTGTCCAAAAATATCCATGTCATTTACAAGTGAAATAACCCGCGACATTGAGCCGAATAAATTATCCCAGAATTAAGACTTCTAAGTCTGTTTCCTTTTCTCCCATAAATAACATTCGTTGAAATTTTTTGACGAAAGGTAAAAGGAAAAATATAATAAGCGTCTTTTTATAGAAGGCAGCTAAACTTCCGTATTTCCTTCCTCGGTGTTATTAGATCGCGTAATATCTTGCCTCTCTAGTCTCCCATTCTCTATCCCTGTCTCGTCTTCTTCGACTCGAAACAGAGAATCCATGGCTGATCCTCTCTCTTCCTCTGTTCCCGTCTTTTGCCAACGTTCGTCTCGTCCCGTCTCGTTTCGCGGGTATCGCGCCGCGATTGCTTAAGCGACAGGAATTTATTGGCCAGTAAAACGTTGGAATATGCAAATTATTTAACAAAGGTCAGGATTCTCACGAATGTCAACGTGCATGGCGTACGCGTGTGTGCGGTGTACACGAAACTGCGGAGGAAAAGACGTATCGATTTGCGGAAGGCGAGCTGCCAACAATTAGCGTGCCCTCGAAAACGATCCCTTTCGAACCTGTGACCGAATGCGATTTATCCGACGATGTGCGTTAATCTATCAGAAAATCATCGGAACCCCAAACATCCGATGGAAATCGCGAATTATTGACAGGTAAGGCGAGTCATCCAATTATTGACACTTTTAGTAGATTCTTACTGTGCAACGTTTTGAAACGTTTTATATAATTATAGGTGTATTTTTAAAATATAGAAAGTGTTTCTTTGGGTTAGTGTTTTCTCAAGACTTATGGAAATTATTTTGAATAATATAGATTTTATGTACATACCTATAAATCCTTAGGTATTAGCACCAACCAGTGGTACTTGATATGAATTTTTTCATTTCAGTTATTACGTGCAGTTTTATTTATTGACTTGTTTCTTATTCGCATGTGCTCTTATTTATTGACTTGTTTGTTCATGGTATTATACTATAAATAATGAGCATAAAGATGAACGCAAATTTTTATGAACCAAACGAGTGTCACTAATCGGATCAATGCCAACTATTGGGTCTTTTGCCTTACGTAATCTTTATATCTCAGGGCATTCGATCTTTAGTCAAAAAGAGGATGAGTTTATATAAAAAAATAAGTCGATACTTTTCTTTACGAGACTTCTAAATATTCCAAAACAAATTGAAACATATCGAATGAAATCGCGTTGGACTGAAATATCTTGAATTTAATTATATCGAATTGAATTGAATGGAAGTGAATTACATTAAATTTAATCCTATCGAATTTAATCGCGTCAAATTGAAACATGCCGAATCAAATCGCGCTGAATCGAAGCAGTCTGAATAAAATCACATCGAACTGAATTGCATGGGACCGAATTACGCTAAATTTAATTTCAACGAATTTAATCGCGTCAAACTGAAACGTGTCGAATGAAATCGCGTTAAACTAAAACATGACAAATGAAATCGGATCACGTTAAATCTAAGAACAGAGTATCGCGAAATTGAACCAAGCTAAATCGAATCGCGTCGATCGAAGTCACTCGATACCGAATCGCGCGGAACTTGCATCGAACAGAATCCTCGTACGAAAAGTTTAGCAACCGAACCGACTATGCGGCGCGAAAAAGCGTCGCGGCGCGAGTTTCGAAGACGGGACAACAGTCGTTGGAGCGCTACCGATCGATAAATTCGGTACGGGTCAAATTAGGGACGATTAAAGAAAGGTGGAAGGCGCGAATAGTCTGGCGATAAACGAATGGAAAAAGCGCCGGTACGGGGTTGTAAATCGGTGATCGCACGTTGTACGCGCGAAGTCAGGGTGCAACCGGTTTCCTCTCGAAGAAGTCTTCCTAAACGCGGGAAGATGGTTATCTCGACTGCTAAAACGAGCGGGCACCTGTCGTCCCCGCGCAACGCACCGAAAATCGGAGCTCCGTCGTGGCCCGGCCAACTTCTTTCGGTTTCGGCCTACCTCGCTCTCAGATACCAAACCAACGAACAAAGATAATGGAGCTGCCATCTATCGGGTGACGGTTAAACTATACGCGGCGCTCGTATTCGACTACTTTGTATGTATCGCACGCCTGCGCGTGTACCTCCCTGCCCCACGCATACGATTAACTCGGCGGACGAGAGAATCACGCGAACGATATCTCGTTTATCGGGGCCGAGCGTGCCCGTATGACCAGCCGTCGTGTCTCGTATTTTCCTATTCTTTACGATCGCGCCGCTCGACGCGTTGTTCTTTTTTCCCCTGCGGACTAACGGTCGACAATCGTCGCTGAAAATCTTCGAACCTTTGTACGCGTTGCCGCCAACCGCCTCGGAAACCCGGTAGGCTCGATCGAACCGACGTATCGAGAACACCGTAACTGCTTACACGAGTCGGATAACGAACGGTATAAGCTAGAAGGAAAAGAAGAACCGCGGAAAAGAATGTAACGTCGAGAGATTCGGCAAGGAGGAAAACGAGAAAGGCGGTTAGCGGGAGAAGACCGAACGTCCGCACGGGTCATGGAACGAATCAGCTGATCGGAGGCGCACGCCAGAGTTTACGAGTTACGGCCGCCAATAAACCTGCCGCGGTTCGTTGTTGCTCATGCGACGTTTCATGGGTTCCAGGGACCGGAGAAAAGGACGGTCAGTGGGGGCGAAAGAGAATGACCAAACACGTGAATGAACGATGACGATCGTTGGCACGACGGGTCCGTGGTTTTAGACCGTTTAAATCGTCTCTACCGTTCCCCTCGCGTTCCAAGGCCGATGTTCCTCGGGCCGAGCGCACGATCTCGCGACTTACGACCGCGTTTCGAGTAGCAAGAAAATCCAGGTTTCGTAACTGGTCAATTGGGTCCAGATTACCAGGTACGTATATACTTTACCGTGTGGTCCGCTGAAACGAAATTCGAACGACGAAAACGATAAGGAAAGAGTCGATGCTTACCTGGAGGCGGGTACGGACTGGAAGTGACAGGTTCAGGCGCCCCGTAATTCCTGAGGCCACCGTATCCGTCGTGAGGAAAGGCGCTTTCGGCCGCAACCATGGCGGCAGTGACCCTTCCCCGGTCGTCCGCCGCGGACGGCGTCAAGTACGGGACCCCCGCTTGCGAGTGAGGATGATGATGACCGGCCGTGTCGACCGGATGGTGATGCCTCGCGGTAGTGTAAGGAGCGTAATTGCACCAGCTCTGCGAGAAGCTCTGATGACAGGAGGATACGGCCGGATCCGCGACCCCGCTGGCGACCGAGGAGGAACCAGCGCCCGTCGAGGAGCTGGTGGTTGCGACTCCCGCCGAGTTGTAGGGCTTGTAGTCGGGCGCGGAGCCGGCAGACGCGGCTGATCCCGCGGTAGCCGCTGCCGGCGACCAGAAACTGAGCGTGCCGGCTTTCCGGTTGTCCCTAGAGGAGCCGGAAGTGGAGGTGGGATCGGCCGCCAGATTGTAATAGGTCGGGGGATTGTTACCCCCGTAGGTCTGATGATGATTGAGGGAGTCAGCCGAGGCGGCGGAAGAGTAATGCGATTCCTGGGGATGATGGGGACTGTAACTCCAGCCGCCTTGCGAGCCGGCGGAGGACGAGTGGGAATGACGAATGACGCCCGCTGGTCCAGCGGCGGGCGCCGCCGAGGACTCGACGCAGCCGACTTCTCCGTAGGAAGACGCGGCCGGTGTGGCGGTCAACCTTTTGGCGGGTATGTGAAGAGGTCCGGGCGCGCTGTTGCTCGCGACCGAGGAGGCGCTCGGCGAGGTCGAGCTGGCGCTGGCTGTTGGGGCCGGTGGTGCGGTCGTCGCCGAGGAAGCCGGTGCAGCCGGCGACGTCGGTGTGGTCGCTTGCTGATGGGAACCCGGGGTCGAGGTCGCTTGATGCTGTTGTTGCTGCTGGATCGATACGAGGCTGGAGGCTGTCGGCGGGACCGGTGGCGGGCTGTCCTCGTAGAGGGAACCGTTCATCATGCCCCACCAGGTCACCCCGGTGGAATTCCCCGCTCCGGTGGCTGTCCCCATCGGCGTGACGGAGCCAGGGTGGCCCACGCCGGAGCCGCACAGCGGCGCGGCGTGAACATTGTCGTACAGCGTCGCCGTCGAGCAAGCCACGTGATCGGCGATGGTGCAGATGGTGACAGGTGATTGCCGGTGTTATAACGACGACGCTCGGCACGGACGCGATGACGGCGTTGACGAGCGGTGGTGACGATGCCGATTCCGTGGCCGATTCGCCCGATTGAATGCGGGCCCGAGCGAAACCGCGGGAACGCGTAGACGCGATTCGATTTCCGATCGACGATTATCACCACGCGACCGGGAACCACGATCGCATATCCGTCGTCGTCGTTTCGCGCGGTTACGTTTACGGCGCGCGCGTACGATCCAAGGACGGACAGCGAGGCAAGGTAATGTTCGTTCGAGTAACGTTAGACCGCCAGGCAGAACACGGCCAGTGGAGGAGAAGTAGTAGGAGGAGGCGATGAACGAACGCGACGAACGAGTAGAAGAAGAAGAAGAAGGCCGGCAGAGGGGAAGAGTGCAGAAGCGGCAGTTATTATCGTCGATTTTACGAGGACGGTCTCGTCGAGCGTGGTCGGCGTGCACGGCGATCGACGACCAATGGACAGCGCGAGGCGCGTTCGAAATACCAGGTTCGGCGGCGCGAGGACGCGAAACGATTTCAAAAAATTGCGGAACGGTGGGACGCGGGTTTCATCGCGCGTACGTGTACGTTCGCGCGTACGCGTGTGTACGTGGGAGACGCGTCGCGTTGCCCAGGAGGAATCGCGGAATAAATAAAGAAAACGCGTGCGGAAAGCAGAGGAGGCGCGCGGAAGGTGGGGATAGGGAAAATTGTACGGGTACGCGATCGTGTGAGTACGGTCCGCGGTGGGAGGGGAAGGGAGGGGAGGGTGTGCAGCGGCGCGGCAGACAGGTGGAGGGGTAGGTAAGCGCGGGGTGGAAGGAGACGGCACACGGCGAACGAGAGGAACCGAGTGAGAGCAACGGGTTGGAAAGAGACGAAACGAGACGGAGAGGGAGACCAAGACGCCCAGGGGCGCGATAAAATGCGTAGCAAATCCGTCGAGAAAAGGTCCATGCACCACCACCACCACCACCGCCACCACCACCACCACCACCACCACCAGCACAACCACCACCACCACCACACCGATAACGTCCGCGACGACGAGCGAGGTTGATCGAGGTTGATCGAGGTTGACGGGCGGCAGAATGGGCCACGTGCGGGGACGTCGTCGACGAGGATCGGTTGGCGGGTCGTCCGATATCGATGTCCAGAGTAGTACCGGTAGTCCGATGATCCGAGTACGACGACCAGGTGCAACGATACGTTGGAACCGTAACGTTGGAACAAACGAAAACAAAACGACACAGCACGCCTTTAGAAATGCTCGTTCGATATAGCGCTGGACGATGTTCCTGTCGCACAGGTTAGCACGGTAATTAACGTAGGACAGCAGTTTTCTCGCTGAACAAACAGCAGCGGGTGAACGCGACTTCGCGGTCGTCGAACGTCACCGACGACGATTGATGCTCAACGGTGTCGCGACTGGTGCATGTCGCGAACAAGTCACTTGGCAATCGACGACCCCTCGAGAACAGAAACGAACGCGCCTCGTCGTACGTACGGTACGACCGCGTTTCTTTCACTGCTCGACCGATCTTGCTATTGTCGTCCCGCTCCGGGTCATAGTCGAGCCACATGTCGTCCCGTCTCCTTCCTCGACAGAAACTGTCACCCTGCTCATAACTTCCTTCGAAATGTACACGCGACGTCTCTGTCCGGAGCGCGTACTTGCTCTCCACTCGTCGCACCGTTCGTTTCTTCTTTTTCGCTTCGTCTCCCACCGTCGATTTGCTTCGATTATTTTCTTTTCCCTGTCGCCGTCCAATGAGGCACGAGCGCCGAGCAAAATCGAATCGGCCTCGAGTAAGCAACTCCGGCGAAAGATTCAGGAGAAACGGAACGTTCGTGGTCGGACCGGAGATCTTCCGTCAGTGTCCCTCCGTTTTTTTTTTTTCTTGTCTGTTGTTCGACGAGAGACAGGTAGCGGAACCCTTGGAAACACGGGCAGCCTTTCGCGGGTTCTTCAGGTAGAAAGAGAGCCCGGTTGCTCGTTGCAACGGTACACACACGCGCGATGTTTACACACACGAAAAGACTCCCTTTCTTCTCTCTGGCCTCGCTGAGCCTCGCTGAGCGTCAACTGAGAGCTCTGCCCGCGGCTCGGACGCGTAAACGGGCTGAAAGCGACGCGAGCGCGATCTCTCGGATCGTTTGACAAGCGAACCCTCCTTCGACGGACACGTCTCTCTTTCTCCCCTACCACTTGACGCTATGCCGCGCTGTTAACCCCCCTCGACCCTTCCTCGTCCCCGTTCGACGGCAAACGCTCTAATCTCGCTCTCTCCCTTCTCCGAGTCGCGAGAATCAGCCAGCGTGCGAGCGAGCACGCGTGTGTGCACCGTCGGAGTTCTTCTCTTTTCCGCGGAGATTGAATATCGTCTGACGGACTTTCCGTCACTCGTCGCGGGACTCTCTTTTTTCTTCTCGACCGACGAACCTCTCGCCTCTCGATAGAACGCACCGAAGGAAAACGAAAGGCTCCGTCTGACCCGGATTGCGGGCCAATGGATGGATAGCAGGTGCTTCTTCGCTCCGTCTCCCTCTATAGCGCTCTTTTTTTCTCTCCACCATGCTCTCTCGCGGCAAATCGAGTAAACGCTCGTGTCTCGTCGCCTTCTCTTTCCTTCGCACTCCCTCTCCTTTTTTCACCCTCGGAGCGCCGCGATATATCGAGGAAAAAAATTTATCGGCGCCCCTTTGGTGCACTAATTACCAGTGTACTGGCGTCGATCCTCGTTTCAGGCCTCCATTGCTACGCCTGGCGTAATATTTCATGTAGAAACGCCTCGACTCTTTCCTGATACGTCTTTTATGGTATTCATTATCTCGCCGAAGAACTACTCTTGATCGTTATTAAATTATTGGTTTATCCGTGGTTAAGTCCACTGATCGCCTTAATAGACTGCGTTCGATTTAAGCGCCCTTTAGATTTTACGCTTTCCTTCTTAGGAATCCGAACTACATCGTTTTCTAAGCCGTACTCGTTTCTTTTCCCTAAGATGCTCTTCCGGATTATGCAGTTAGTATTACTGTTGAAGGTAACGGCCTAATTCGGACCTAACCCAGGGATGCATCGTGCATTAATTCCTTTTCCTTCACGTGTCTACTTATACATGTCTAACTCTACATACTTATTTCTATGTGTCTGCACGTTTATGATTCCAACACGTATCGTTAACGATCCAAAGTTGCCGCCAAACTACGACATCGTCGAAACAATCGAGGGAGCAGATTTTGTATTTGTAACGTGTATACGATTTCATTGACAGGTCAACAAGCGAATGAACGAACGGACGATTGAGTCCTCGGTCATTCTTCACGCGTGACGTCACACGTGAAAAGAGTAATGTACGATGTCTTGTGACGGTCAGGACAGTTTCACGGTGCGTGCGTCGACGCACACGAGCCAACAATGCGTGTACGTGCATCTCGCGTACGCGAGTTACGGACAATACGTCATGACAGTATTGCAGTCTAAATCTCGGTACTTTTATGGGGCAGTAAAGTAAAACGGTCTGACAACAACTCCGGTGGCACATACGCCTTCCATCTGTCCATCAGACTCGCGCGCCACTAGATCGCGCCACGCGTGGGACCCTGCTCGTGCTTGCTAATCAACCAGGAAATCATTATGAAAACTTTATTAACGAGTTACACAACACCGTTGTTCGAATCGCTTCAAGTTAGACGAAGAAACACGGTGCTCGAGAATAAAGGCACAACGTGTTTTGTGGCGTTAGGCGCGCAGAAGGGATTCCTGAACGCAGCGTTTCGTACTTCAGCCGTGGGGTCGCGATAACTGAGCGTGATAGCCTTTTGTGAAGAAAATGGCGATTTAGAGGAAGGAGATCGTTTCATTCGCGCGTAAACTGCTACTTTGGAGAATTTGTTGTATTTCAAGCTTAAAAATGTACGACTTAAGACATAGCGATGTCTTTTTAGAGTCAATAATTTAATCGATACTTCCTAACAACCAAATTAATGCATCTCACTAACCAACTAATTTCAGTGCTTAAATTTTTTATGTCGTTTGAATAAGAACATATCGAAAAATCTAATTTAGTTTCTTATTTTAATAGACTTATTTCGATATTAATTCGTCGGTAATTGACTGCGTAACACACTCGTAGAATGTCTGCATCCGACGGTTGAGCTTGAGATGAAATTTGCAGCACGGCAGTTGCCTGCAGTTTTCAATTTTCTACACGGCGCTTTTTCACTGAATTCTCGGCGATATACTGACAGGGAAATTTAACGAGAAATAACGATTCAGTTATTGGGGCCATTGAAAACCAATGAAAAATTGGATCACTGAGTCAGCGAACAAATCACTCAAAATTGAGTAACTGAGAATTCTTATCTGAAATTACAGGTGCTATGCATAACATGCTTATGCAGATACTAATGCATACTTCTTTCTCCCAGTAGATTAAACGGAACAGTAAGACAAGCAAAATTTTGTGCAGCAAAAAGTCGATTGATACATCAGATTCACGTTGTAAGATTAATGCATTAACCAGTGCATTAATGCATTCGGAAAATTTGTAGATCATACAAGGAAATTGTTGCTCCTAACACTTTATCCAATTACAGTCGCCTTGTCCAAAAGCGAATTGCGTCACAATACATGTTCGAGGTCGTGAAACGATAATGCAGAGCAGTTTAGTGTATTTCTATTTCTCGCTGTCTTTCTCGATACGATGAACTTGAAACTCGCATAAACGAGGACGCTTAAAAGGTGGCTGAACTTGACTCCGATACATAAACGGAGGATAGCTGTCCGTTATGTAATTGATCCATTAACGAGTTTATTATTGGGGTAATAACGTGGCTGCTGGAAGCCGTTCGAGGAGAATCTATAAATTTCCTGTCTGTATTCGCGGTGTGCGCCGTTTCTTAAGCGCGTTGAATCTCTCGTCGTAACTCGACTCGGCCGCGATCGACGTCGAATATCGAGAAGGGAGCGGCCCGTGCCCGTAGAAGAAAACTTTTATCGTCCTATGTCTCGAACGTTTCGTGAAAATGTATAAAGCGTGGAACTTTACGAGGAAGTATCGACAAAAAACGTTGGATCCAAGCGTCCGGACAAGAAAACGAACTAATCCTGCTTCACGATTATACATATTCATGAAATTATCAGAACTTCTTCGACTTTTCTTCTGACGGGCGTTACTAATTCGAAAGGTATCTTAAATCGGAAATTAATCAACTACATATAGCTTTCGTTTAGTTTTACGTTTTGCAAATGCGTTTTCCGACTATTCCGGTTATATCGACTCGAGCTGCAATAGCAGAAATTCACATTGTCAATGTATGAGATTGTTCTGTTTTCATATTTCAAACTTTCGATTTGATATAAGGTTATTAATGTGGTAGTAATACTCCAAAATGATATTTTCAGTTTCACTTTAATTAACTACTGTATCTTCTCGCGTACTTATGTGCACACTATTCTAAGCACTATCGAATATCTGTCCTATATGTATGTATAGATGTGTAGACAGTAGCACAAAAGAAGACGAGTGCACTAATTTTTTCTCGCAAGATAAGAATCAGCTGAGTGTTTGATCATCGTAGACTCTTAGGTAACAGGAAGGCCGAGTCTGTCGGTGGAAGAGCAATGCGATAAATCGCGGGGGAGGCGCGAATCACCTGACGTTTGTTGTACAAGCGACGCGATCATGAATGGACTTTATAGCAACCCGACCATTTATAGGTAGTACGAGCGGTTTAGTAGCTATGGCTTTTAGTGCCACGCAAGTTGTATACAATCCTCTGTTTACGGCGAGTACGTACGTAGAAAACGATGCTTCATCCCCTTAGCTTTTTAGTTCGGGGTCTCGAGGTCTAGGACGACGTATTAATTCGTCGTTGTGTTCACTGTTTCATTCCGATAGTTCCTTAACACCGAGCGAAATCCTTTATGATCTTCCACTAGTATCGACGCTTTCGTTACCGTTCGTCGATTCAATACTTTTATGGTTCAGAACGCACTGTTTATTTTATGAGGTAGTCGATTGCCAAGTGACACGCCGCTGTGAATGGACACGTTCCAGTCGCGATGGATTTGTAAAGGCAGTTAAACATTTTTTTCCAGTCGTTAAATTTAACCTTTTCAGAGACGGCTTTATTTAGAGTCGTAATAAAAATTATCTTAATACTGGTTGTTGAAGTCAACCAGCTTGGTACTTGAGCCGTGAAGAGTAGGGATGGGTATTAGGGCAATCTGTTGCAGTAATTCGATACACATATTGAGAGGTTTCAGACTTTCACGACCTGGGTTGCTAGAGTTCGCTCCTCCTACTAGAGCCAAACACTCCATCGGATGACAGAAGCGATGTCATAAATAAGAACATAGTTGAGCGAACGAGATGGACATTTGACTCTTCACGCTACGGACGTTACTGTACAGATTAACCATATAGACAGTGGTTTTTCGATATTTGGAAAATTTTCCAAGTTAAAAATTGTGAAATTTTCACGAATCTCTGCAGCTCTAATAGTAAGGGAATACCAATATTAAATTTATCAATGTAACAAGAGGCAACTGTTTCTACTTAGATTATAATCGATCCAATAACACAATATTATATAGATACTGCATTTAATTATAATGTACCATATACAAGAATTTGAGTAACAAATTAGAGAAGTAAAAAATTTTGCACAGATTGCCCAGATATCCCTTGCCGATACAAAACATTGAAACTGTATAGCAAATTGGTGCTTATGTAACTCACCTTGTATACCGGCCAGTGTTCCCGGCTGGAACACGCGGGAAAGCCTGAAACATTAGCAGGTACAGTCAACCGATGATCCTACCTCATAAATGTCGTTTTATTGCGCTATTTCCGTATACGATTTTTTATTTCGACTACTGGTCTGTAAAATATTATTTAAAAAAAAACAGAATATCAATTCTGTAATTGTTAATTGCTGACCCTTGAGCGTTAGGTTAGATTACGACTTATCTACTTAATCAGAACAGACAAATTGACCCGTCATCCCAGTAATTAACATTTAGAAAGCTATATCCGACGGAACTTCTTTATAGAGTTGTATTGTATAATATGAAACATTATTATATAAAATTGTAGAATATTTTATGATTAATAACATACCTGCTGCACAGCTCGAACGGGTGAAACGTCTTCTCCACGGCGCCGTACACTTTGAGGCCTTTTTTTTACTGGTCCACGAGGAAAAACATCAGCCTGAAACAAGAAAAAGAAGGTTTAAACCGTCCACTCGTGGATACCATATTTTATAACACTCTTGGTCACCAGAAGTTTATGTAGGTTCTTGCGATTTATATCGCGCCAGGTATAAAGTTCCATGTCTTGTATGACCATTAATGGACTCTGTAAGCTCGTGGTAGGACGTCGTTTAATTCGGAGTACTTTTAATAGACTTCTTTCATTTCTTCTGAATATTTCTCTATTTTACTTGAAAGATTTTTAGAAATATTTTCCACGCTTCCTTCGCGCAAAATTTTCGAGAATCGATAACGCATGAAAAGTTTCCGAAAGAAAAGATTTGTTTGATCAAGATTTCCTCTTCCACGGGGCAAATTGAATCGAGGTCGTGCCTATGAATTCCGATTCGTCCAAGCGAGCGTAAATATCGAAATCGAGGCAGAAGTTGGGAAACGTGGTAACACATGAAAACCGAAGGTGTCTACGGAGTCAAATCTCTAGGGGTGACTTTACGGCGCTGCGTTGAACACCGGTTGAAAGGGATGAAGGAAAATATACTGATCCAACGTGCGAGCAACAGGAAACGAAACTACTGAAACTGATATACTTAAACAAGTTAAATTTGAAAAATCCATGTTTTACGTACTGCGCTTTCATTTATTTACGTTCTTTCGCGATCAGCCGTGAGAGTAATGAAGAAGTGACGTACAGTATGTATTTATTAGAATTGATATACTGTACTCATTAAGTAACAATATCAGAGTTCCACATGTAGAATAATTTATAAACTAATAATTATGAGTCAAGGATAAATTGTAAGCCAGTCCTTTTTCATGACTGTGAAGAGGAAAAATAATAAAAATTCTATTTTGACTGCAACTAATAAATCGAATTTAAAATTTTGTAATTTTAAAATGTAGAAATCTGGAAACATCTAAATTATCATATATAAATATCATTTTGCTTAAATCATTTGCACAACAATCGTCAGCAAAGTATCGTGTAACATCCCCTCGAAAGATTCTGACATCTCACCAACCCCATAGATACACAAATCCTATCCAATACAAAAGCATAACCAGTATCCTTTTCGTTCCTTGACACGCCGAAGAAAAAGCATGGAAGAAGGGGAGGGATAAACCTCGGTAAAATGTGGGCAGGACGTGCCACGAGGGATATTACCATGGAGAAGCAAAGTAAAAGCGAAATGTCGGAAAGAGGGGAGGACTGTCGAAAAACACGTTGGCCAGTATCGATGTGTACAGAAGAGATTGGTCGAGGGGTACAACAGCCGGACACGAGAAAGCTTTCGCTACCCCGTGGCAAGGGGTGGGTCTGTTATACCGTTTCTATGAAACACTTCGCGGAAGCTGACCATTTGTCATTTATGTAGCCAGTCAACGGCTCGTGAACCTGCATCTCATCCGTGTAATCAAATTAAAAGCTCCGCGATTATTCGTCATTATTTTGGAAGGGTGAACGCATGCAAATTTTCACGAGTGACAAAGGGTTGACAGAGTTCGTCGAGGTAGAAACGATAAATTCGGAGTTCTACGATTTTTGTTCCTGGTTTAAGGGTGCGTTTTATCTAACGGTGCATCATGAGATTTGCAGAAACATTCATGTATAAATATTAAATAATAATCATGCGTGAAAATATACTGCAACAATTTTTAACTTCTAGATTAATACTGCTAACCTGATAATCTCGATAACTGCCTGTTTTCGTAAGCGGAACGTTTGAAAAAATTTACGACTGTCGACTGTAAACGAAAGGGAAATTTATCTGGATACGTTTTCTCTCATCGAACAGCGATAGTTGAAACTTATCAAACGACCGCTAAAAACACACAACGCTCAACCTTGACCCCTGGTGTACGGTGAAATTTATTACCCTGGAAGTAACTTTAACGCACGTTTTCGATAACACCCCTTATTGCTGTAATGGGTCGATATTTATCGCCTCGTTATCCCACAGGAGTGGTTCACGCGGAGATGGATTTTTCACAGATTTTTCAGAGGCACCATTTTTAACCGCGCCATTTTTCAAACAGAAATCATTTGTTTACTTTCCAATTTTACATTTTTATATCCAGATAATCATTTCATATAAATTTAAATTTCTAAAAATTAATTCTTGAATTACTCACATCTTTTTACTTTCATTTTCTTATATCTAGAGTAGAACATTGCTGCAAAAAGAATTAATTTAATGACAATCCCCAGCCGTGCGCCATTTATCGCGCAAGGATTCCACCCCCCGAAAAAAGAAAGATTTAACGTGGCCGAGATAATGAAAAAAAATCTGATCCCTGAGGAGCCGCTGGCAGTCTTAATTCGGACCGGGTGAAACGATATTAAACCCCAGCGAAAAAAGGGTTGCATTCATTGCGGCAAGCAACCCTTTCGGGAGATTACGAAAGTCGAATCATGAGAAAAGAAAGTTTTCGCGAAATTACACCCCACGGTGGAACACAGGCTTTCAGAGGGGCAACGTTAAGACCGCCCAGCTTCTGTTTATTCGAAACGGTATAATATCGAACGAGAAAACTTCTCGACCTCCATCTTCGAATCATTCGACCGGAAATCACTCGATCCAGTATGCGCGGAATGACAATTCATGCGCAAAATACGTTCCCGTTCTGTCGTTGAATGACTTTTCAACCCCATTTCCGGACGCTACACACGATAATTCTATTTCAGCTATCTCCATGTTGGAGCCCCCCTCTTTTTCCTGCTGCAGTGATTTTATACGAATCAACCCTTCTATGGATACATTGCGTATATTATCTGTGGATAATGTCTCCTCTTTACCCCCCTGTCACCTTAGATTTCTCGTGTGAACACTTAACTTATTTAAAGCGTAGTAATGTTCTAAATAAAAACAGATTAACTACTCTCTAAATAAAATGAAGGCATGAAACAAGTACAACAAAGCTTTTGTACCAATCTACCAGAAATCTTGATCAATCATGACAGAGGAAATTGAAATATACCCTGAGGAAAAACAACGAGGGGTTGAATCGTCTGGATGAAGTCGTGGGACAAAGGGGTGGGCGGTAAAAGGGGTCGGTCGAGTCCTATAGCCGTGGCTAGGCGACGCGTGCCGGTTTTAGTAGGGCGTCGAGACGCCTTTCGCGTAGAACGCTGCCAGCACCGGGACGCCCTCTCGTTTCCACGGGCAGATGCTATGGGCGCGCGACCAATCGTAGACTCCGCTTTCGACGCTCGCTTCCAATATGGCAGTGACGTGCGCTCTCACTGACAGAGTCGACCTAGCGTTCCCGCGATTTACAATTTCAAACCATTCTTTACCATCTTCTAAAATTTCAGTTTTTGACACTTGGAAAATTTCAAAAGTTTTCAATTCTCCACATTTGTCATTTTTTAGTTCACTAGTTCACAAATTTAATGTTTACAAATTTACAAATTCTTTAAATTGTCACATCCTGAAATCCCCAAATCTACAAATCTCAATTCTGACGCATAAATAAATCCACAATAAATTAAGCCATCCTTTCCACCTAATGCTGAATATCTAACAGGGGCTCCCCAACCTTCAAATACAAAATATCACATTATAAACCCAGCCATCGAGACAAGTCTTTTCTCATCAGCCTTATCAGTCGCAGCTGCAATCGGTTTCTTCTGGTTCCAGGGAGTCTCTTCGTTTTATCTATACGAGGATAGAATGCAAAACGGTATCGCAAAAACAAGCCCCGAAGAGGGGCATCGTTCGAAAAGGAACAGAAAAAGAAGACAAAGGTCGATGGGCCAGTGTTTCGAACGGGAGAGAGAAGGAGAATCTTGAGAGAGACTTTGGGCGATGAGAGAGGACGGTTCCCATGACGACGCAACCCCAGGAACGCGAAACGGTCTAGCCATCCTTGACTCGATACCGGCTCGCTGTATATTCACGTATACAGTTACCCATAGAATCTCACCACCATCACATCCTCGAACCCTCTCGGACCGTCCACCTTCTCTTCGTCTTCGTTCATCGCCACCCACTTTCCTGGCTATGGCCAAATGGAATATCCCACTTTCATACTTTGTTCCATCTGCAGCTTCATATTGCGAGGATGGTTAGGTTACGGGCCGCTCGGATGCGGAATATAAACGATCGGAAAAATGAACGAGTGGACTTGGAATTGGTGCATTAGGGTAGACGTCGAGGTTTGCATACGGAATTTTGCTGTGGAAATCCGAGATGGAGGATCGATGTAACTGTAGTTAATTATTGGAGGCGTAAAGTGCAGTTATAATAGACATAGATTGTACTGAATGTAATTATAGTAGACATAGTCTGCATCAAATTGAGCTATAGTAATAATAAATTATTTTTACACGTATTTTATCACATATACTTTTCTGTTGACCAATTTCCAATCAATGACACAGTTTTAAACTCGAGGAACAAAGATGAACGAGGTTATTCAAATGGCATTAGGTACGTAGGCGATGCTATAGATAGAAAATTTGTTCGGAACCACGCCTCGCGATGTATCCAGATGCCAAGACTTCGCTATCGTCCCCCACCCCCTTTTGTTCGAGTTTATCGGTGAATTCCTCGCTATCGCGATCCGCCCTGAAAGCAGCACGCGAAAATACCAACTCGCCTTCCTCGAAACTCGGCCATTGATCGGATAAACGTTTATCCCACGAAAGAGGAATCCTTCCAGAAGCGATTGTTTAAGGAAAACTTTTTACGGTCGTTTTGTCCCTCTGAAAGCTCCGGCTTCTGAATCGGCAAAATTTTCGCGAATTCCCTCCTCGTTCTCGAGCGAATATTGAGCTTTTCTTTTATAACCCGTTACGTGGAAGGTATTCAAATAATTGCCTTTGTGTAACATTAAATTTCTACCACATTCATTCGCTGACAATTTTATAAACATATGTGTTGGTTCACACTTATTTCGACGTCATCAAGTTTCAAATCATAATTTCCAGAAATCGAAAGCGTAAATATATTATCAAATGCTAAGTATTAAAAGTTAATAAGACACTTTACTCCATTTCCATTTTTTCTCTCGCGAACCATTTTTGTTTCAGAAGACACCCTATGTTTTTCTTCAGGTAAAACCCTCGTCTTTTTCGAGAAACGCGAGCAACGTTCTATAAATAATTCAACTAAAATAATATGATCCCCTCGGTCGACCAGCACTCGATGTTGGCTTTCACCACCATCGACCCACGGTAAACACCATGGCCGCCATGAAATTACGTGCACTCGAAGCGCAGCCTCTTTATTTTAGACGCCGTGGAAATTCTGCAGAAAATTCTGCCCGAAAAAATCAATGAAGACGTAAAATATAGAGGTGTAGAATGGTTTTATTACGTTTTTAAACACAGCACCCACGTGTTCACCCTTGCGCGAGGTTCACACGCATCTGTAAAAACATGAACCAGCGTATATTATAAGTGCACGCGTTGGTTTAGTTAAATTAGAATTCTCGGAATTTCGGATCGAACGAACTCGTAATGCACGTTTTACTGGGCACTTTTAAGGACTTTTATGTTATTTATGACACCTATAGACATTTTGTAATAAGCAACTGAAATAATCTACTGTATTGTAGAATCGAGGGAAAATAATCTCCGACCATCAACGTATTATCGTTTTTAAACATTATCTTCATAAACTTCGTACTTGTTTTTTGTAATTTTTATTCGGTAATTCATGTTTCATACTAATTTGTAGTTGGTATGTTTGAATCTCTGAATGTCTTCAATTTTATTCTTCCACATTCTTCAATTTTCACAGCATTGATTCGTTAATTAATTACTTTAAGCGATTTTAAGACACTGTAAATGTATAATAAAAATGCATACCTTTTCCCACATAATTATATTGGCAGACATTATTTGTGCACTTAATCCATAAGTATTAACACCTTCACAATGAATCACAACACATTTGAACGAAGAAGAAAGAAGCGTTCCGTGTCTCGTTTCACCGACAACTGACATCTGTTCGAAACTTTCACGAGCGAGGAATTTTCACTGATTTAGGGCGATGGTTGGAATTTTCGGTGAAATCCACGTAGATCGAACCCAACAATTTTTTCATACGAAGAGAAAGTTGCAACCCCAAGAGGGAAAAGCGACCGCTCGTTCAAACCGCTCTCATTTGATCCTCGTCGCTCGAACGGTTTGCCTCGATCGTATTTTGTCGTGATTCATTCGATGAACAGTGACTTGTATTCGTGTGTCTGTGATTATAAAATCTGCATATTGACTACGTTTTTTTTATGTCAAACTATTGGTACGTACAATAAATTATTATCGTTTACATCCTCAAATTTTTATGTTTCTGAAAGTCCAAGATTTAGTATTTCTTTAATACAATCATAGAAATGTATTATAGTTATAATGCAATTATAAGAAATTATAGTATGTTATAATACAATTGATGATTACTAGTTGTTCAGTTTATAAAAGAACTCAATATTTTGTCAGTGAATCTGAAGAGGTTAATATGATTTCTAGTTCCTTAGGTCTATGTTCAAAGACTTACAATAAATAAAATCGTTGCAAATCGTTGCAAAAACGGAGTGCCATTACAGTCTTCCATTTTCAAAAAATGACTGATCATCAGAGATTTCCACAAGTATCCAAGATAATTGAAAAATGAAACGTTCGCTAGGTTACGAATTAGACGTCCAGGTACGAGGTGTCTCAAAAGGGTCACAATGTCCCGGTAAAGAGTACTTATACCGATGACTCGTGGCCACGAGCCGAGTCTCGCGCAAAAGCAAAAGCACAGCTGCGAGAAATGCACACCTATAGGTACTAAGCATCGACGGACCGCGCGCGACCATAAAATGATCGTAAAAACTTAATTTTACGAGAGGCATAATATATTTGCCACCACCAACGCCATCGCCGCCATCACCCTCCTCCTCCGAGAACAAACGGTTAACCATCGCTGGAATTTCGTAAACGAACAAGAACATCCCGGCACGCGTCCTATAAACGAGTTTGCACGCGAGACTTCTTTTCATCCACCTTGCACTCGTCAATTGCGAATTATTTTTATTAACGATCATTTCGGAGCTACCATCGTTACAGGTCGTACATGTGTGTTTAATACGGACTCATTTTAATTGGAAGTGCTTTTAGGACTTTTTGGTTAAACGTTATCGACGTGTGTGTTCCGATCACGGTTGAGCTGTGGACATTTAGAGGTCCAGTTTCGCTTTGATATGTTGATTTAATATTTTCATATAATAATAGTTATATAAAACAGCAATTACCTTTATCAATTACATTTTAATAGAGTTAAACATTGTCCTGAATTATTAATACACAGTATGTGTATTCCTGTACTATTTTTATGTTTGAAATCCTTTAACGAATTCTTATTTGTATGAAGCTACCTAAAACGAGCGAGAAGCGGAGAGGTCAGTACCAGTTTGTCAAGTTAGGTGGACAGTGAAATAGAGATATCAAGGAATGACAGTGACATAGTGTCGAAGAATAGTGGCTAAATAGCGAAAAGAGAGAGGCTTATAAGAAGAAGATGTGGAAGGAAGACAAGTTTCTTGGTTGACTTTTGTTAATCCAGTGTCCACGACGCGACGCAGTGAATGAACGCGTAAACGAGCCGCGTGGGCAACTAAAGGGGCGCCGTTAATATCGCGTGACAAGAATAAACGTCGGTCATAATTCAATATTGTAATTATACCCTCGTAACGGGCTTTATTGTGCCGATTAATATGCGTCGTTAAAGTAATTGCCGGTAGCGAGGACTACTCCGCCACCTAAACAGGTGCACCAAAGTATCTTACCGCGGTATGTTCATAGATAAAACATGGAAATATTAATTGCATCGCTTGCTAAAGATTCACGGGACACTGCAAACGGTGTGGCTTTTGTAAGGAAAAGGGCGATGAAGGACTCAATGGTCCTTGATACTTAGTGAGTTTGCAAATTGAGGGGTTGAATATTTGGGGATTCTGTAATTTAGGCTTTCCGGACATTTGTGGATTTGGAAATGTTTGCGTTTCATAATGTAGAGATTTGAGAATTTAGCTTGAGAACGGAGTTTGGATATTTGTCTGGTTTAAAGATTTTGGACGTCTCAATAACTTTGTGGTTTGTTCAAGGACGTTCCAGGACGATCCTTAATTAATCGCGATGTCCTTTTCTACTTTGTTATTTTTCGATCGGACACTTTGTCGGTCAGTTAATGAGATACCGTCCCAGTTTCACGCCTGTTCGTGGAAAAAAACATAGACATAGTCGACATAATGAAACTGGGCGGATCACGCTTTCGAAAACATCGTACTGCAGAAAATTTATCTTTATAGATATTCTTTTGAACATGTGGACTGTGAATCGATCTTACATGAAAACGTTCTTATTTGTTGCAGACCTTATAATTAACGTGAACTACAACTTTGTGACTGACATATAATCAATATAATTTACAATTGTACCTATCTTTCAATTTTCACTCATAGCAATATTGGAGTCAACTCCATTAAAATGTTCTCTTCTATATTAAATATTAAAATACAAGTTATGAAATTCACGCTAAAAAGAGGAGGCGATTTTGTCTCACACTCGTTCTTGGTTACGCCAATGAACATCTAAGAGAAAGAAAAAGGAAGAGAGGAATAAAAATCGGTACGAAGCCTGTTCACGTTCTCATGACGCGACGCGGCGGTCATTTTAAACGAGGTTCACGTGTCGAGACCACCCACCATCTCCTTGATTATATATACCTCAATTTCGGCCGTTTTCGGCATACCACTTTCTTTTTTTCCTTTGGCTGCCGGGCAAAAATTCGAAAACCGAGGACGATCGTGAGACCACGGACCGGAACGCTCTTTAATGGTCAAGTATCCCGTCTAGCCAACTCAGAATTGACTTTAGGGGCCTCGTGTGGCGAAACTCAGAAGCTTCGGATCCTCGTTTATCCTGCGTCCCTTTGTGCACGACCGACAAGGATAATAAAAATAAAAAATATTATTTCGTTGTTTCAAGCATTTGACGTGAAGAAACATTTTCTTTTTCTTTTTATACTTCTGAAACTTTTTAACGAACGGAAGCACGTAATGTTTTGTTTGTGTTTATACAAAAATGAAATCTGCATAAACCTTTACTTAGTTTTGATTGCAAAATCTCTGTCACACCCTCCATCATCATATATCAAAAATTTTATAAAGGAAAGAACAAGAAAATACTATTTCTTCATCTGAAATTCTTTATAAAATATTTTTGAGTACTCAAAATGAGTACTATTCTTGTCTCTCCCTCACGAAGCATCACGGGTCAAACAAGGATCGACCAAAGCTTCTTAATTTTGCCACAGGAGGCCCCAAAGTCAATTCAGAATTGGTCCGTTGGTCTTCTACCAAACGAGACTTCCCCTACCCATTTCAGCTTCTCCTCTCTCCTCGCTTCTTCTTCGGTTGCTATCGCGAATGGCGTAGATGTGTTTCTGGATCTACTAATTGGTCGTAAAGAATATAATGTTCTGGGATCCGGGCTGGACCTGGTCGCAAAATGGAAAGGGTTTCAACCGGCCTCGCGAATTAGCTTCTTTGTTGAGATCCGTTCTTGTTAGACGACTTATTCAGAATGGCTATTGGTTGCTCGATTCGAATTCCTCTGTCAACCGTGAAATTTATTATGGCTAACGCGATTGCTACCATGGTGAAGTCCTCTGCGCTGTAGACTCCCAGATACAATGTAACCTTCGGTTTTATTCCCTTAATCTTCTGGTTTATCTGAGAGCTTAAGCATTGGCGTAACTAGCACTTTTTCCTTAATTTTGCTAATAGCCTCATCGACATGTACAACGTATAATCGAATGGTCCTGGAAAGTCTGAAAATTTGGGTATTTGAGGTTATCAAAATTTCAGAAATTTAAGATTCAGAGAACTTCTAATATCCTTCATCCCTTTCATCCTGCAATGAGGCTATGTGCACCACAATCAAAGGGTTACAGTCCAAAATTTCTACTTGAGGATAAAGTACCCCACTTGATCGCAAGAAGTTCGAAATTTCCATGACCGAATAAAGGACAGGTGAAAGAAGAATTGTAAGGACACAGGTACAACTGAACGATGCACTTTTGCCAAAGGACATTAGCCCATTCACCGGTTGAGCTTCTTGCACAGAAGCCCGCTTAAACATTTTATGAGGTGGTCGGCGTAATTTGATGGCCCATAAAAACGCCTAGTCTAGTTTTTCCTGAGGCATCGTGATCCGTCGTCGGCGCAGGCCACGCGCCTCGTGTCCCTGACTCTCTTCGAGCCTCCATCGTTCCGTGTCGTTCACGGATTTATTCCTCTTTAACCTGCATTAAAAGAGACCGGTAACGCGGCTTAGATAGCCTAAGTCCATTTCGGTCGCGAACGAACGCTGCCATTTTGTTTGACGCCACGCGTTCGTTTCTTTCCCGATGAAACTCGAGACGGTCTTTTGGGGTCATTGAGGACACGAGAATGAAGAAATTCTGGAGAATGTGGGGATTTGCGAAATAAGAAATTTGACAATTTGGAGATATGAAGATTAGAGACTGTAGGAACTTGGAAACAAAGATTTCGTAATGTAGAGATTTCAGGATTTGGAAATATGTTAGTTCCAATTAACGTAACCAAAATAAAAAGTATGTGTAGCAGCTAGTGACGATTTTTCCTGTTCGTGAAAGGGATGTCCTTGCAGAGAGCGTCCAGGGTCGATGAAACGAGGCGTCCACCATGATGAAAGCGAGGTCGAGCAGGCCAGAAACAGGAAACGGGAAACGTGGTGGAAATTGAAAATGGGATGGAGGACGAAGCACGGGATACAGATGGCGGGCCGGATATAGGAATAGAGCTGCAAGTCTGCGGAAATTACGTGAGTCGTTTTCGTGCCCTATGTTTTCAACGACGTGCACACAGATTTCGCTGCTAATAATTTTACGATGTAAGTACTGTTCAACTTGAATTTCATCTACTCTTTTATTTCTTCTGTTCGTGTAAAGACATTCGTTGAAGAAAATATAACTGGAAGTAGGTTAAAGAAGAAAATATAAATATTAATTCTGACTTCCTTTTTACAGTAATGAACGAGTTATAAGCAAAATATGCATCGCTCGTGTTATATTGCTACACGTAGACGGTAGTCATACTATTACAAGATACAACAAGAAGGAAGAAACGATTTGAAAACCTCGGTCACAGTATGCCTGCGGTGTCGGGCAAAAAAGAATACGCGATCCGTTTCCCTTCGAACGCAAATCACGGGAAGAGGTTGTCGCGTTTCGTGGCAAGGACAAAAGAGAAGACGAAGAAGGTAGCAATAAGTCGTGCACCCTGCGGCGGTTGGTACGTTACATATAGTAATCTAAGTTGTGTTTATGGCTGAATATATATGCATAGCAGTCGGATGGTGGCGCGAGGAACTCATTACCCTACGTCGAGGGGGTATTAGCATATTTAGAGCCGGCTCTCCCCAATCGTTACCGACACTCCACCTCTTATCAACCCCCCTTACCCTCGCCGACACCGCTGTTCCCCACCCTATTTCCATTTCACCAACCCCTCCTCCCTTTCTACTGGCTGAAAGGTGAACCCTGGTGCATCCAATTTTGCGCGCCGACGAGAAAGCGGTTTTATGTTTCGATGGAAAAGCTAAGCGTCTCGTCTTTCCAGGAAAATCGCTTTCGGACGGTGTTCAACGCTTCATATAGTACAGATTTTTTTCTTAACAAAAATACGTTGTTTTAATATTTTTTTGTATTTGCATAGTTGAATGCAATTTCTTCATTTTCAAGTTTTATTTAACCAATCATTTATTTCAGATAACGACACCAAGGTTCTTGCAACAATATTTCTCCAAACAGGATGAAAATTATCAACAAGAAAATGTAACATAAAATTATTATTATTTTTGCATACTTGCGTATTCACTCAAATTGCATTTTAATTATATTAAATTGTATTTATTTTATATTTTTTAACTATAGTTCAATTTCAGACACCGGAATTTAGTAAAATGTCCGACAGGATGATATTCATATTCAGAAGCAGTCTCGGGGATAAAATTTGTATCCAGAAGAGTATGCGGGAATAAAAAGGCAGACAGCGGAGGAAAAAGCAGGACGGAGCAGGCTAAGTAATTAAGGAAGCTGATCCTCGGAGACAATTTAGCTTAATGAGAGTCAGCCAGTTCCACCCCAGCTATCTGCAGAGCCCTGGAGATCCACCACCCACACCAGACACCATCTTCCTCGTCGCTCGGTTTTCCCTCTGTTTCCTCGTTTCCCCCATTCCACGCTTCCCGTCCATCTTGGAAGTAAAACGTCTACTTTCCAGACGTCCGCCCCTTTTCCCTTTTTTCGCCTGTATCTCGCCTCACGATCCAGCCAAGAATTTAGATAAGGATTTTATACGAGCACGCTCGATTATTCTGGCTTCTCCTCGACACGCCACTCTTCTAACGCCGGATTTCATAGAATTCTTCGACTCTCGCCGAACCGAGTGGGACTGTAAATTGGCTAGACCAGCTTTTTTGCGATATTGTTGTTGGAATTCCTCGGAAATAAGATTTAGGGGCGGACGTGATAAATTTATATTGCCTCCTCGACACGATTCTGTTCTAACGCTGACTTTGGTCGAATTCATCCACTTTGTTTTTGAGGGAGTCATCTTATAAATTGCTCACAAGATATTTCTATAGAATTGTAATATTATTAGTATGGTATTATTTTGGGAGTATTTGTTGTAGTATTAGTTGAAATTTCTTTAGAATTATAATATTATCCAGAACTTCTATAACATCAGAGGTTAGATTTGTCTTCTTGAAGCTTCCATCGAATATTTGAACTCATCAAAGACTAGGTACACTTTGAACTGGTTTAGCATATAAGCTGTACACGCAGACACGCGCAAATCATTTCCGCCCACACGAAGCGGGATATTATAAAAAGCGTATTGTATCGCGATACGCGTCGGCGTTCGCGATGGAGAAGAACGCTTTGCCAGACGGAATATCTCGAGATGAAGGAGCGCCGTGTTAAATAAAAGAGAGCTGTCGAAACGAGGTCGTTTTAAATTTAGTGCCTTTAAGGCCCTGGCACCGTGACTCTTCCAAAATGGTAATCGAACCATACACTTATTTTTTCAAAATTCATATTCAAATTCATTCTTGTACCTTTATTTCATCAAATTATATTATATCAAACTTTCTGTTTTTCAGAGTCGATAATTACTTGCTGAAATTATCGAACAGCAATTTTATATTGGAAACATAACTGGAGAACTAATGTAAGAATTTTCGTTAAGCTTCAAGCCCTAAATTAGTACAATTTGATGCTACTTTTAAGTCATCAAACAATTTCAGAGTATACAGAGTATACAACAATCTAATAATTCTCGCAACAACTGATATTTACATCACCATACTGTACATATAGGTAAGAAAAATATTAAATAATCAGTATTGTTGATAAATTAATTGTAAAATAATGTAACCCAAATAATAATTGAAGATGAACGCGAATAGTTTGAAGTTGAAGTAGCTCGTGCAAAATGATCTCGCTCCTCTACAATCTTTTTTTCTTTCTCGTTCGCGAATAAACAGGATTCTCGAATAGTCCAGCAGCATGCTTTTTATACGTGAGATTCATTGCATCAGACCGTAGGAAAGTCTGCGTTTACATACCGGGAATTCGTGTTTAGATCGCTACATTTGCTGTTCAGCTGTACCGCTCGCGAAAGTTTACTCGATCGTAGTCGAAAGATCAGAGAAAACGCTGTTAGTTCAAGGATTGTTTAAAACATCGACTGCCACACCCTCTAAATCGAGTACAATTCGTTACTAATTAATTATTAATAGCCTAACAGAAATATGAGTCAAAATAACCTGAATGTTTGTATAACACGAATTATGATTTTTAAGTTTTAAGTTTATGACAATCAATCTTTAGATGTCATCCCTTTTATTAAGATTAGGGTTTTGAAATTGTCACAGAGTGATGTAATATTGATTTAATTAATAATATAGAACTAATACTTCATTGATCTAATTACGCTTATAAAATAATCTAAGCAAATATATATTATTCAGTAAATTTTTAAGAAATTGTTGATCATCTAAAATTTTTCAGGGTACAAAGTTAAAATAGGGGGTTCGAAGTGGCGTTCGATGGTGGCGCCATCGTACGAAGCTTTACGGAAGATTATTGACCCAGAACCGATAAGGTAGAAAAAGAGGGACCCGTCGATAAAGTCGATCGAAATAAAAAACAACCCCTCGTTTCATTACTCGTATTACGATGTCTGAGAAACATCGAAAGGGTGAGGTAATATAAATAAGTGGGTGGCCTGTTCCGAGAAGATGAAAAGTTATTTTCCTGGCGGAGAAAATAGGCTGCTTCATAAATTTCAGTCGGTAGACGTAAACAAACGAAACTCCTAGAGTAGACAAATAAAAGAAAGAAAAACCCGATGGGAATAAAAATGTTGGACTGTTAACGCGATCGTTCGAGCGTATGGAGTTCTTGGATGGATGCTATTATCGGAATTAGGTTCAAATTTATTCTATTTTCTTTAAGGGTATTTTCTGTCATATTTTTGTTTTTGTTTTCGTTTCTTGGAGCATTTAATACAAGGGTAGTTATTCAATATCTTGTGAAGATATGGTTTGTATTACTCGGTATTTTATCAAGCTCCTTCTTGAGCTATTCGATATTTGATTAAACTAAATTTCAAACAGTTAATTACGATCTATACTTTTAAATTTATATAAAATCTGTAACTTATAAAACACTTGAGTAGATCTATTGCTACATTTATGACAATTTCATTTCTCTGTACCTCTACTTTTACGTTATTTATCTCTATCGACGAATGATGAATGAAAATATAAAAGTCTGAAATAAGTTGGGAGCTAAATATAATAAACGACAGCCGACTCGACACGAGCTGAAATCATCAACTCGAAGAGTAGCATCAGGTTTTCAATTTGTTAGACGAATCGCGTCCATTTTCCGTTTATTTTAAACACGAAATTACCGTAAAACTGTTTAATGAGCTTTGAAAAGAGTTTGAAATAAAACACCGACCTGATTCGACCTCGTCACATTTCACGCATTTAAACTGACCAGGAGAATGTCTCGAGTTGGTGAGATCATTAAACCACAGCGCCATTCCTTCTGTGTCAATTGACCCCGTGCGACACTATTTAACTAATGGTCCAATCACGATGCAGAGCTGGAATATCATTAAATCTTCTTCAAAGAAACAGCTGGTCTCAAATATTCGCGTTCCAATCTAGTCTTGGACAGAGTCCGGTGTAAATCAAGATTTTTACTGCACTGTATGAACATAAATTCCGTATATTTACACTCACGAGCGAGCAAAGCTGATGTTCCTATTTATTTCGTAATTTCGTGGGAAGATAGCTAGGAGACCCGAGAACTATTAAGAAAACTATTAGAATATGATTTTCGACGCGAAGAGGTGATTTCGAGCTTCTTTAGTACTCGCTATAGTCATTTGAGGCTTCTTTGGTTCAAATTCACGACTCGGAGCTTTCGTACGATAATATCCACTAAGCTTATCTAATTTCAATATGGATGCTGAGTACAACCCTTTGCTTCTTGCGGGTCCACTGGTATACAGATATCACCTATTCGTAGTCTAGTGCAATGGCAAGTAGTAATCCAGTACCGTTACCATTCATAACTATCATCGAATAAAATAAATTCCAGGTAACCTAAACAAAATGGAAGGAAATAAATCGCATTTGTGGGGACAAGAATCACTGGCCACAGCTTTCGTCTAATTTAGCGAACCACTTGAAACATTAATGAAGATCGGAGACGTGGAAAGGTGCGCGGATAACGAGCGAATCGCGTAAACTTGTCGTCGCTCGTAAAATGCCGCGTTTACGTATCACCCGGCCGATCCGCCGGTTTTATGCGCGCGCACCCGATCCCAAACATAGGAAGTTGATATAGAAGTCTATTCTCGTTGAATAAATAATCTGTAACGGCTCGAAAACACACGGCCTCGTGTGGTTGCTGCATGCTTTCCACCATGCTACCATATCGCGATCGGTACCAGTGGACAATTCACCAAAAATTTCAATAATGTAAGCAAAAGTTACAGAGCGAGTCGATACGCCCTCGCTAATGTAGTAACCTATCGCCATTTTGCATAATGGTAGACCGCGAAATTCGATCTCACGAAATTAAAATTGTGATATTCGATTAGTTTGATTCTTCTTCAGTACAAGATGGCGATTGAGTCGCCTACAGCCTCACTTTGCCCAAGAAGTAAATTACCCCTGAAAAACTTCGACCCAACTTCTTCGTTGCATTTTTCTGCCGCAAGTTTCTCGTCTAATAAGCTGTACAATTTATTCGCTGTTCACATGTGTGCATGATCCTCGAGGATTAGCTTATTACTGCGCACTCACTTTGCTTGTTAAACGTTCAAGCGGTTCGTTAATCAGCGGTTCGAATTTTTCCGCGTCAGTTTCCTCGTAATTGATCGTTACTCCTAGCTTTTTGCACAACCATAAATGTGCATAAATTATTTCTAATTCACCAATGTAATTTACGATTCGTTTTGATCCGCCTTTGAACCATTTAGAGAGGTTCTAACCGGTTGAGGATGAAGGATTTCAGCAACGATGTCAAAATACTTATTGCAAAACATTTAAACGATAAAGACAAGTTCCTACAGATTCTATGGCCAATCATTGATTAAACTAAAAGCATCATGTCGTAGAAAATAGTGACGGAATTAACAGTATTGTAATGATAATATACCGATGAAATGAGAAAACACGCAGAGATGTGATCAAAAATGGCGAAGCTCGAGAAGAGAATTCGAATAAATTCCAGATGGTTCCGTAAAAACACAGGGACACGGGATAAGCTTTACGACATTATACCCTGGCTAAGTTATGAATATTGCAGGTCGTACGGTTGATTAAGTGGAGGAACGCCGTTGGAGGCTGGCTGCTCTCTATCTCCTCGTCCAAATCGTAGCCGCCATTAAACGGAAGACATCCAACACCTCTGGCGACCATCGAGGTAAAACAACCTTCTCCGTTTCTCTATGGCGTGTGTCTGCCATTAGACTAGCCATCTAACGGGAAACGTTATCCATCGTCCTCAACACGATCAAACGTTTCAACGTTTACGCTTGTCTCTGAATTTCTACGATCCAACTGCCTGGCGTTTCCAACTGTCCGACAAACGGTATTTCGAGACACGGACAACGCAGGATGATTTTATTATTGGCCACTTGCGTCACACCTCGAGTTCTGGCTTCCGAATCCGTTTGTTCTGGATTTTGCTGAGACACACTAAAAGTTTTAAGAATCGGAACCATATGCATCGAAAGAGAATTCTATCTGTAGGCTGTTGGATAGTTAGAATTTAATATAAAAAAAGGAGAAGTAGAGGTTCCAACAGCGAGGAACACAATCGATTTAATTAGCAATTCCAAACGTCGAGAAAGAATAAATCGAGAATTTAATATTTGAGCAATAAAAGAAAAAAGTTTGGAAGTAATCGAAGAAGCAAACGTTCCGTCGAGGGCAGGCCTGTAACGTGGAGGGATTCGAGAAACTCGGCAGGCAGAAAAAGAAAGAAGACGAAGTAAAAAAAAGGGAATCTCCCGCCAAGAGGAGAGCGCGGCAGCCGAGCATTGGAATATGGCTGCAACATCAACTATCAACAATATTGCCTCGTGGCCTCGGTCCTTTGACATCTGAAAAATAAGACGAGGACACCGTATCCACCGACTCTTTCTCTTCTTTCCTTCGTCTCTTGTTCTCTCTCTCTACCGAGCAAGCTGCAGAGAGCAAGTTGGAATTCAAAATGGCTGGCTCAAGTTGCAGAGTACGTGGGCAACCCGGTAACACAGCGTCTTTTACCGCACACGTGCGATTCTCTCTTCTTTGAAGACTCTATTCGAAATAAATATATGAATGTATACGAAATATTATATGTTATATGAATAAACAATTATGTCATTGCATTACTATAATGGCGTTACGTTAGATAACGCGTTATATCGTCACACATTGTCCACCCGAACGTACAATATCGCATTATATTGCCATATGTTATATGACCTCTTATGCTCACCCAATTTTATATGTCAGCCGATCGTACCAAACCCGTACCCTTTAGAATTTCCCTGCAGCAACACTTAACCGCAGGCAACGAAGATAATCATTATTCAGCATCAGTTTCGAATTGCAATAAAAATTGCTTGCATCGAAGGAATCCTCGAATCACAGTCTCGGTGTTCTTGAACCCACGAGCCAGTCGAGGATGACCCGTTGTTCCGTGGATCGGATTGGACCAACGGTTGAACCGGTTCTCGTGTGGGGATAAAGACGCAAAGCGGCGAAGCTGCAACCGTGTGGACTAAATAAAATTCAGAATTTATGGAAAACGAGGGGAGAAAGGTGAACGCTGGCGGTGCAAGCGAAAAAGAGACGGAGGATGTTGGCCTGTAAAACTGGTGAACTGCCTAGCTCTCCCTCGGCCATCGTCGGAGAAGCTCTCCGATGAATTTGAATAAAAATGGGACGCGGGACGAGGTTGGATAACCGAGAACCCCTGGGAAGAGAGAAATAGTGGATGGAAAAAAGGGGTGGTTGAATGGGTAGGCGGTTATGACACGTTGTGTTTCTGTTCGTACGAGAAAAATGGATACTCTGATGCGTATGTATTATATTCTGTGTATGACCAGCCGCGTTTTTACAGCGTTGCTTTATATCGCCAGTTATTTCCTCTCTACTTTTTGGATTATTCAACGGGGAGTGTATAGTATGACCGGGTTCTTGGCTGGTCAAATTTTAGATAACAAAAGCAAGGTTCTCTTGATTTTTCATGTCAAATAAGCTTTCTTAGATTTATAATGGAGTGTCAAATACAAATCTCCTAATTTTTAACAATTTTCAGCATCGCGACATATTAATCACTAAAACTTACTACTACTAATACTTATTACTATTTGGCTGATCATATCGAAACATAAGATTAATTTTGAGAAATCACCGACAGATTTTTGAAGATTGGGAGATTCTTGTTGAGAAGAGAATGGCCGCCGTCGGATAATGGCGTTCTCCCGCTTTCGATCCGTTCTGTTCAGTTCTACCTCCTTTGGCTGTTCCTTTCACCGGGCATCCCCACTTCCAAGAAACACGATTTGGTGCGAACCCACGAGTGTGCACTATAGGATTCGAATATCCAGACACCATCTAACCTAACCTCGAGGAACACGCATACATTGCACTTGCAACCCTGACATGCTTTCAAAAAATATGATATCCTCCCACAAGTTACTCTAACTCTTTTGACATGTATACATATTGGAAGTTAAAATCTTTTTAACTACTTTCCAATATTTTAGAATACAATGTCTGGAATAATGCGAGGAAATTCAACGCGTAGATATTCAACGCGTGATTATGCAACGTGTAGGTATTCAGCGGCTAATTATACAATGCATAGAAATTTAACGCGTGAAGATATCGAGCTTAATAATATGACGCGTGGTGATCAACCGTGTAACGATCAAACACGTGGTGAGATAACACATGACCACCTAGTACATGCATACGATCTATCAAGTGATCTAACAGTATATAACTATACACTACCTGATTTAACAGTGCATAACCATGCATCATGTTACATTGTATAGTTATGTATCACGTAACATTACAATGCACACCACATGATGTTACATATAACCATACATCAAGTGATTTAACAGTGTATAACCGTACATCATGTGATCTAACGGTGTATAACCATATATCATGTGATCTTATAGCGTATAGCCATACATCTCGAGATCTAATCTACTCAACCATGCATCACTTGATCTTATAGTGCTCAACTATATGTATATCACGTGATCTTACTATAACCCGCGCGATCTATTGCATCCACGCACACTTCCCATCCCGATAGTCACACCTCGAAGTCCCACGTGCAACAGGACGATGACCAGTTCTATATAGCATAGTACATAGGTAGGTGCGTGGAAAAGAGCAAAATGATGCTGAACATGCGTGCAGCGTTGCGCGATCGTAAAAAGAAGGAAGGCGAAACGAACTGTACAAGGTTTGATAGTTCCTGCACGGTTTCCTTTCGACCGAGTCAACGTTTAATGAAATTGCCTCTCCGTGGAGGGAATTCCGGGCTCCTAATGAAGATCATACGGCCAACGTTGTTGAAATATGGCCGCTGATAGCCGATGATAAAACAAAGCCCCGTGGATCGCGTTAAACCGAAGAGAGAACCCGACGACACCGACGTGTACGTGTTCGACCGTTAATCTCTGGATTACGACGACCGTCTCTTCCAAACGTGACAAGAGATTTCTTCCCTTCTTACGCGATACGTGTTCGTGGACCGAGTAAAACGGCTCGTTCCCGACTTCTGCTTACTATGCGACTTTTTTTACAATATTTCGCTTTATAAAATCTTGTTAACTATATAAATTGATACCATCTTTCTTTATGAAAAAGGCTAGTCAGTAAGTGTTGAATCTCTTTGAGGTTGCAATTTAACCACTATAATAGTAGAAACTGGAAGAATGAACGTTCTTCGACCCTGCAAAGTAGAAAATGGCATACTCGCACATCCGCGCGCATACTGGTTGCTTCGAATAAGAAAGAAAAGTAAGAAGAACCGAAGGAGAAACTCAGGACGAAAGAAATTGGTCACTCACCTTCCGGCTGAAGCAAGGACGAAGAGGTGGTTGCGTTGCGACGGCGTAGCAGCGTCGCGGAGTGTCGCGACGGTAGCAGGGCGGAGGGAGGGGATGCCCTTTTCCCTTCCAAGGGTTTTCACGACCCTCGCGGCTAGTCCATGCCGTCCCGTTTTCCACCTGCTGAAACATCCAATGTACGTTCAACTCGTCTTCAACTAGTCCAGCCAAACACATCGGAGCCAATATTGGCTCTAGTTCTTGGGCTTCGGGCTTCTCTCTCCAACCGCACAGCCTTCGAACGATTCTCCAAACATTGTACTATGATTTACACCTTCGGACCCGACCGAGTAATAGTACACATCGCGGGGTACAGAACGCGCGAACACGACACGTTTCACTCGCTCGGACGATCTTCGGCGTCCGGCAGCTCGCTATCGAAAGACGACTCTCGCGAGGAAAACACAACGCGCGCGGAACGGCGCTGTTAAGAGCGGTGCATCGCGTTGGCGAAGTTTCGACTGAAGCTGGCAGCGGCGAGTTAGTGAAGCGAAACCGAGCGGAGAGGCTGTGTACGCGCATTGGCGAGCGTAAACGTAACGGAACGGAAATACACGCGTCGAGCTGAACGAGTTAGCTCGGCCGGCAAAGCTCGCCCGGTCTACACTACAGGCCTGATCGTGTGTCGGTTAGGTATCGGGCCAACGGGATTTACTATGCTCGAACTGTACCGGGTCTATCTTTGTTCCTTCTCTTCCCGTCGCTCGCGAGAGTAAAACGTATGTTCGAGGTCTGACGAGAGAGAGACAGTCACAAGTTAACAACGACCGCCTTCTCTTTGGCCGGCACGCTAACCGTCGCTAAACCGTAGGATGGTACCCCGTTCCGAGCAAGCCAATCAGGCGGCCACCGTATCTACCTGTGGACTGCCTTCTGTGTAGCACCTGCGGCTAACGTCGATGGGAGCTTATACTTTGTAAAATGCCGGCTATCTTCGATGACAGATCCACGCTTTATGGTCTCTTCCCTTAATCCCCTTCGGTTACAGCAAGCGGATCGGACCGATTCGACGGTGCTCATTAAACTCCTAATGCTCCTATCCGCGATGTGTACGGACCAGTGATACGTACATTTTCTGATGGATCGAAAATGTGGACTATTATAATAGTTGGGTGGTAGAGGTACGATGTACTTTAGGTGTGAGATGTATTTACTTATGTATAATGTGGATAAATATTAAATAAGTCCTTAAGTATGTTACAGTATATCTACGTTAAAAAACACAAATTTATACGTTTATATACATTATACCTGGCAGGTACACCAAAGGGAAATATTTCGAGTACATATAACTAATGATCACTTACGTAACGACTTAATGGCTAAAAGTTCTCGGTAAATTTTAAGATTAGAACGAAAGTTTACGGCAAAAAGCATGAACGCTCGTTCCCAGCGACCTCCATGATCGCAAATAGTAAGGATCAAGCTAATTACGATCAGAAAGAGTAAAGTTGCTGAGCAGAACGGAGCTTGATTGAGTCACTATTCGCTTTTATTTCTCTCGCTATTGCCAGCATTTCAGGCAGCGGCCGCAAATACGAAACAAAGGATCTGGCCATTGATTGAACTCGCTGGTCTCCTGGAAACGTTTAGCGTTCACGACTGAACCATTCGTTGTTGTTCATCGTGGAATTACTCGACCTTCTCGTGGCGTTTTACCGAGACCGTTCATTACCTCGATGCTGTTCGTCGTCATGGGCATCGTAATCGACATCGGTATCGCTGTGAATCGGACCGCGAACAAATTTCGCTTTGTACAGTCAACGGCAAATCTTGTCCCAAGGAAAAGTATGGCAACCGAGAAGAGACGAGAACGATACTCTTTCATTTTTAGGGACTTTTGGAAAATTTGGCAGGTTCCAAATCTTTGGAGAACTTTCTGAAGATTTGGGGATGGAGATTTGGAAATCTAAACCCTTTCAAAGTGGGGACATAGCAATATGAGGACTTAAATAGCGATTTAATCTAGGTATTTGAAGGTCTAGAAGTTCGAAGACATAGGAATTCAACAATTTAATAATTCGGAGATTCAAGTTTACATTATAATCTTTATCCTAAGGAAACCAACATTGACGAAAACATTGTGAAAGAAATGTAGAAGATACATAAATGCAGAAGCAACTCGTATACATAAATATCGGCAGGAGATCGTCTGTTTAAAAAACAAAAACAAAAATTCTGGTTGGTGGTGCACGTTGTTTGGCCGAGTATCCTGTAATGACTCTTTTAACCGACAGTGTTGCGTTCTCAGTTTTATGCCTTGAACGTTTCGCCGACATTTTAACCCGTTCAGTCTCAATATCTTCATTTGAAAACTCGTCTCGCTCAAACTCCATCCACGACTTTGAATATAATTCGACACTATTATACACTGTTCGACTATAGAATAATCAGACAACAGTATAAATAATTAAAGCTGAAATATGAAATTAAATATTTATTGTAAGCTGTCTGTTGAATTTTTAGTAAAATTTTATAAAAGATTAAAATTTTGTGCATTCTTGTCAAATTTGTGTGACACCTTGATAAAAGTTTTTGACATCAAGAGTTCCCTTTTTTCCGACGAATACTTGTATGCTTCTCAGTAAAATAATTCAAAAATGAATTATGATTCGCATTAAGCGATTATATCTAAGAAAAACGATAAAAGCGTCAAATTCATAGCCTCTTCTGTGACCGCTAGAACGAACTTAAATACTTTAATTAACACGCTGAAGAAGAATCAAATTCCGGAGAGAATTAGAATTTTGAAAGGACCAGTGGATGTTAATGTTTATTCCAGCGATTGGTTCACTCGACAGCCTCGAGATTTTGGGTCCAACCCACGATATCTTAATAAGTTCCAGGCTGCTCTCGAGTACACGAAATGGCCGCTCGTTTATTTTCTTTCGTCAGCTCATGGTCTACAACGAACACTGCGGTAAAATAGTATGAAAAGCGCGTAAAACTAACAAAAAGTAGAGTTCTCTTATCACACTGTTTTTTGCCTCTAGAGTCTTGAGGAAATTGAAACCGAAGCATTGATTTTAACTATTCAATTTTTATATTACTATGAACAAGGAGTTCACAAGTTTAAGTTAGAGGATAAGAAACTGAAGAAGATTAAGAGATTAGAAGAGTAAAGACAATGGAGAAAATGAAGATTAGAAAAATGATGAATATAGAGCAGAGGAGAATGAAGAGCAACGAAGAAAATAAAAAAGAGGAAAACGAAGAGCAATGGACGTTAAGTAACGCGATCGGATGCCGGCAGATCGTGACGCGTGACGGGTGCAACTCGGTGCCCGCCGTTTGCTCATTAAAATATTTACGGTTACGATTGTTGCGGGATATCCGTCACAATTATCGTCTGTTTAACTTCACGCCGAACGATTTGTCTTCGGCACACAAGGAAACGTTAACACGGTCCACTCGTGTGCACGGAGAGGGCCGGCCAGAACATAAGAGCTCATAAATGCGAATTTAAGAGGCGCAATAAAAACACATTGAAATTGAGAGTGAACGAGCTAGACCACGTGCTTTTACCGTAACCTTCCCTTTTTACTCTTCCGATACAGAAATATGTTATAGTTTTTAGCTAAGCTGCCGGAAACGATCGAGCACCGAACTTGAGACGACGCAAACGATTTTCAACTAATCTTAATCAAAATTACTATAAAAGAATTACCGTATAATTTTGTAATATTAACGAAAGAACTATACCAGTTCTACAGCTACCAATAATTTAATGACTAACCTCGATACAAAACGCTGAAGCAATGTATCAATGAGAAATATAATTGCTTTTTCCATATTCTGCATGCAGACAGCGTAATGCTATTCGATAAATAATTTATGTGATATTGCAGTTTAAGTCATAGGTAGACGAAGAAACGATTGAAAAATATAGAACTTGGTAAAAAAGCCTCATCTACATTTTTGTTTTTATGATTGAATCGACTCCTTCTCAAGAAGAAAATTATACTTTCAGATGTGATCTACCTTTAACGCTTCTTAGTTTACAATGAATTCATAATGAGAAACGTTTACGGAACACGAATACTTTATAACATTTCTCAAAGGTACCGGTATACCCGTTGCAGACGCCATGGTTTTATGCTTTCGTTTCTATGGTTATAAATTTATTGGCCCGTCGAACAGCCTCGGACTTTGTATTTGAATGGCACTTTTGACGAACGATGGTCAACGATAAATCGTGATTTTACAAACCTGCTGAACGGCGTTATTTAAACGCGGTGGCCGTCTATTTAAACCTAACCGATCGCAGATTATGTCGCTATAAAATAATAAACATAAAACACACGAACGATCGACATTGAGACGACTATGTCTTTTTTCTTGACATAATTGAGCGATCACTGCTTTTTTTTATTTGATGACCCTTTTTAGCGTGAAAAAGAAATATGCATTAATTTCGATTTTTTAATGTATTTTAAATTTTGCTAAGTGTAGCGGGCAGTAATAAATTATTTATGAGGAACGGTTCAGATCAATTCTTTATGGATTGATGCCAGTTTAAAGTGATGCGAAATATTTTTCTGTTTATTATTCTTTTGTTTTTGTATCTGCGCTAATAGATTAGATCCTCAGTCTGCAAATTTCTAAATTTTTAAGTCTACAAATTTTTAGATTTCAAATTCCAAAACTTTCTAATCGTGTGTGAAACACATGATCACTCAAATACCAAATTTCGAAGTCACCAAATTCTCAAGTCTTCAAATTACCAAATTTCCAAATCAATACCTAATTTCTCCACCTTATAAATCTCCAGATTCGCAAATCTCAAAATTCCAAAACTCCCAAATCTGCCAACTTTCAATTTCCTAAATTTTTAACTTTCCAAACCCCCAATTCTCAAACTCCAAAGCTCCAAAATTGTAAAACTTTTTAATCTCCGGCCCCGACCTTCGGCGAAGGATTTGACCCTCAATTTCGACAAGAGAGACGTTTCGAAAAGCCATAATCTGCATAGGTATTTTCGAGTACAATTCGAAACGGCTCGTTCCGCAGCCGAACGATGCCACGATGACCTCGTAAACCTTCGACTAATGCGTTTTCCCTTTCGCTGTTATTTCCCTTTTCGAGGTTATGCAAAAAATCCAGCTGAAAAACGCAACCCTTACCCCGAATGTTTACCTCCGTCGAAACGATGTTTCACCTTGGATTTGCCGCGATGAGGCGTTTTTCTTTCCTTTTCTTTATTTTTTGCTCTTCATCTTAATACACAGTTCAAAGATTCCATAAACGAGCTCACTCGAATATACGTGTAATTTTACCTTGAATCGTTACCTTTGACGCACTGCTATGATTTATTGCGTTCCAGTACCAGACGGTTGCAACCCGACAATTATAAAATAAAATTTCAATACGCTACGATTGTTATTACCGTGTTTACCGGCGAGGCATTTTTACAAATCTCTGTAACACGATTCATAAAAAATATGAAGTAATATTGCAAGAAGTAACTCGAGTGCATCGGATTTGAGATAGGAATTTTTAGCTAGATGGTAGACTTCGAAGGCTGAGCTGGCTAAGAAAGTGCAAATTCCAGGGAAGCCAGTTGGCAACACTGCTTTCCTCGGGGAGACGCGGTATCGACCGCGGCCCCCAAAGGCCAAAGCAGCATCTCAACCTCCGAGTTTCTCCTTCCTTTCTGCTTTGCGAACAACCTCCTCGAACCCTTTACCCTTTCACCACCTCCCATACACGACTGGATTCCAGCGAATAATTAAAACGAATTAAACGTTTCTTGCTTTTGTTTCTCCCGATCTTTGCTTCGCGCTTCATCCTTATTTCTTTGACTCGTCGATTTTTCGAAATAATCGAGAATTGCAAACGCGGGATCTATGGATTCCTTACTGAAGTTCATTCCAACTTTCGCTGTTTATTGCTGATGCGCTTATCTAGCCGGCGGATCCCTAGGAAAGTTTTCCTTATCTTTCGCTCGCATTGCAGTTTAGATTTATTAGGAATTTCGAGAGTAAACTTTCTTCTTATCTACCATTGCAGTCTAGATTTGTTGGCAATCTGTGCGATACTAGTACGTTTCTAACCCATCATTAACATTGCAATATAAAGTTAAGAATCCAGAGAGTGCTTGTACCTTTTCTAATATTTCGTTATTATGGTCTATCAAGGAAACTAGTGAAACTTAAGATACATGTATAATTTTGACGAAGAAATAAAGTGTGTCAAGTGTGTATATAAAATTGTCACTTAAAATTCATATCATCAATGATGACAAGATGATTCATGACGGTAGCATACTTTAGTTAAATATACGTGGGATAAAAACAGTAAAAATGTCACCGAGATAAACATTTTAAATCAATCTTTCACGAATGTACCAAACGAACACGCATATTAAAAATCAGGTTTTATGATTGCAAAAATATAGCGAAAACCGTAGAAATATAAATTTTCCACCCATCCAAAGCATTGCCAACTCCACTGCACTTGTTTTTTTTTTTTAAACGAGTGGATGATACAGTTCTTGGCAGAAGAGACCGCACGTGACTCAAGCGCCATCTTTATAACGAAGAAAACCAATAAACTAAACTAAAGTTAAACGAATAAACCCAAAGCACCATTGTTCCAACAGCAAAATCCCATTGCATCTAACGGATACGAAAACGATGCACTCTGAATCCAGGCAAAGTAATTGATTACACCGTTCAAGGTAGAAGAAGGTTTCGAGAGAAAAAAGAAGGTAAAGAAGGATGCAGGCTAACCTAGCTATCTAATGGATGCGAATATATCGCCGTAATAAATTTCGCAAAAAAGCCGAAAGGAGGGTGTGCAAGGGTTTGCAGCTAGCCCAAGGGCCTGCAAGAAAAACGAACAAGTAGGAAGAACGAAGAAAAGCCAAAGAAAAGCCGTGGAACGAGGTACGCAAGGCGGTCACGTTTCCGGTACGTGCGCCAGACGGCCATCTTTCCCTCGATTCGACCAATCGTCTGGCTCCTGCTGCCGGAGGAGGTTAAAACAACCCTCTGCGACCCCTGACACAGCTCCACCCCTCGAGTGTTCTTCCCAGAATGGATCAATAGCGGCGTACCACCCCTGCGACCATCATCCCTCTTTCAGCCCTGCCAACTTGCTAGAAAGTATCCGCTCGTACAACGGGAAAAACCTCCGACATGAGATGACTTTAAAAACCGTCTACTCGACTGGAAATTGTATCGTTTCCCGGCAAAACGCAGCTGCTCATTTTTCCGATGTGATTTCACTTTTATCGTCATTTTGTATCTGGACGAATGTTCAGACCTTTACGTATTGTCACGTAATATTGATTCTTTTTTTGCGGGAGTTATGAGTCGATCGTTAAAAGGTTTCACTTTTTCGACAACGATGTTGAAACGTATAAAAAGGAGCGGTTTATAGATTCACTAACTTGTTATCTCTACGATCGATGCTTGTTTATTCGTGAATGTCATCCTATTAACACTTACGTGGCAGCAGGTTCTAATGTCATTCTGAAGCTAGAAGTTTCGAGGTTGACATAATTCAGGAGAAATATATTCGATGTACGATTTAAAATTTTGTTGTCATAAATACAGTGAAATATTCTTTCGTTCTTCGAAACATTTTTTTAGTTACAAAATGGAAAATGAAATTAGAGGTCACAATTGCTGAGAAGTATGAATGGAAAAGCAGATAGGAGAAGAACGTTCCTTTCACATTTTCAGAGGTTTTTTATCTTACATTGAGTAGGAGCAATCGAACACCGTCAAAAGAATAAATTAAATTAATTGAAACTGATATTGCTCCCTAACGAAAGACTCGATAAGCGTGGAAATCGGAATATTAAACAGGCAACAATTGATAAGATCGGTAAGTAATTCCCAGTGGAAATTGCTTGCGGTTAAAAGGGTATCCCTTAATAAGATCGTATCTGTCCAAAGTAAGTAAGTTCGTATCTGACAGGAAACGGGACGAGCAACGTAGATGTGAAAAATAAATGTGGCTGGCAGTCGAGACGTCGGCGTGAATGTAGCAACGATACCCCACGGTATTCCGAGTAGACGGGTACACGGAATACCAAGAATGTTGCTCACGAGTTCCCCTTCGCGTGGGACCTTTTCGTCTGCAAATGAAATTCCACCAGCATCCTCCATTTCGTTTAACCTTTTGTACAGGAACATGGCAGTTCTTTGCCTTTCTCGAAACTATATTTTTAAGCTTAAACCAGTTACACTTTCGACTGAAGCTCAGATATTAATATGGTAAAAAAGAGAAGATGCTGACTGAATAAGAAAATTTGGCGCCAGATAATTTAGCGAGAATACCCCCTAAGGATATGAAACTGCGCTGAAACAAGCTACAGACCGCCTTAATTTTAAATGCTTCGCGTAATGAAAACTTTCCTCATTAAGGGCGCCCTTAATGCTCGCCCGCCATCTTGCTGTCTTCTAAATGCACGTAAATTTTCCAAGTTTGCTGAAACGTGTTTGTCGACTCAGTCTGGGCGCGTAACGACGGCGAGCGTCGGCAAATTATTTTCAATGATGCATAGATTAACATGTTCTAAAACGACATACCTGAAGAAATTCAATTGATACATTCATTTGATGTTCTATATTTTATGTCTTATATTCTGTACTCTGTATTCTGTATTTTATAGTGATATTGCATTTAAGTTTATAGTTAATAAATCCCAGTATTAATAAAAGTGCTACATTTACATTTTATTATATCATTTACCTTCATTGATCCAGCTGTTCAATAAACATGATTGTTAAATTATGTACTCGTAATTATTAATTATAATTATTGTGATCACGATCATTAATCATGAGCAGCTCCCCTTACAATCGTTAATCATAGACTGTATTACTTTTTAACTAACTCTGATGCAAAATGGTAAAAGAATTAAACAAGAGGAATTATTCAATATTATTATCAACGTATAGATTCTTAATACAACCAGAAATTCTAGATTCCCTACCAGTTTACCATAAACGTAATTACTCGGTAACACCATAAACAGCAATATTCCGATGACGAATGACAAGAAGAGACGGGATCAACGATGAAGCCTAACGTTTGTTTACCCCTAAATCATCCGCGATACACAAGAAAAGATCGTAATATCATCGTGGCGGTTCGAAAGTGCCCGTGATAAGCTGACACTCTTTATTTATAGCCAGTCGTATCTTCTTCCCTCCTTGATGCTGGATTCATTAAATTAATCCGAGAGCCTCCAGCGATATGACGCATCGTATTCATCCGCGTTGCAAACAACCCATAATGCAATAACGCGAACATAAGACCGATCGTAACGACGATTTTTGTTCCAGAAACGCTCGAACTGAAGTATGACATCGAGAAGAACAGAGCAAACAACTCGACAGTTTTACCGAAGTAAATCTGACGTGTATATCCATAAATTGTGCCTACCATTTACCTAATAGTTATTTGCGAAAATGTTCTCTTCGTTTGTACCATCTCACTACGAACAACGAACTGACGTATTGCTCGGATGTACCAATTGCTGACTTCTCAACATTTTTGAACGTCAAATCTCGGGTAAAACGTATTCCATGCTAAAACTGACGTGATCGACAGGAGCGTAGAGTTAGGATAAATCGCGGCGGCTGCAGAATTGCAAAACCTACTGATTTGTTGCATGCGTTGCATCGTAAAACCGGCCCGGGAAAAAAATGTTCTGGCCGCTCGCTGCCTTCCGATATTTACGAGCGAACGTGTGCGCGATTGTATGAAATCCCGGTTTCGCGTACCGCGCAAATTGCATTTTCCTTCGGCTCGCAAGGAGAATGCCAAGTATCGTCTGACTTTCGGAGAATCATTGTTACATCCGTTATTGCAAACTGCTATTAGTTTCTTCATTTTGCTTGGGAACCGATTGGGAAACAGGAGAAAAGTGAGTTTATTCTAGGAAAAATCTAGAGTTCAGCAGAATCGAGGTCAGATCACTAAAAATTAAGGGAGGTTTAGAATTCAGAAGCAATGTTAATAAACGTACAACACACACGTCAAAGGTAGAACATATACAAATTTTTCTATCATCATATATTTTGGTAAATTTGGAAATTCGAGAAATCATGAGTTTGAAGATGATTTGGAGACTTTGAAAAATAGGGATTCTGAGATTAGAGAATCTATGAACATCCGAATCTAGAGATTTGAAGATATAAGAATTTTCCTCCTCGTTTTGCTCGATCTTATTCATAAAAATTATAAAAGAACATTTAATTTATGCTCAACGAGTACTCGTTGATTGCGAAACTTGTGGTTAATTGGTTAATAGTTTTACGATAGTCGTTGATGAGATAAAATCTGGTCTAAACTGCGAAAAGAGAATAAAGCGCGAATACGCGCGACGAATACGTTTTCAACGCGCGTATCTGCTCGGTTCGCGTGTTTCGGTCCACTTTCAGCAAAGCTGCACCCTTTCTCACGCGGTGACGACGACGCAGCTCGAGCCTCGCCTTTTATCGCCTTATAAAACGAACGTCTTACGCGCGTGCACGCGGCCGTAAATAACGGCTGGCGATGCTCCGCGACGATACTCTTCTTCCTCTCGACGGCGCATGCAAGAACCTGCACGAGAAATTCCTTGCTCCTGATTTCTGTTTCCGTCAAAATGGACGAACATAAGCGCCTTTTGTGACTTTGGTCGACTTAGGAGATACTTATTATTGGTAATGGCCAAACTTTATCTTATAAGCGAATAAGTGTAATAAAAATATTAAAGGTAAAATTAAAAATAACATAAAGGTACTGAAACTAGAATAAGGGTAAATAAAAAGATTATTAAATTACAGTCATTTCTGACTCAGCTGATTTGTCGAAATGAATGATACAAAATTATTGGACCGTTTTATTGTTCATTTATAACGGATTAAATTTTGTGGATGAAAAGAAATCCTAACGAAGCGAGTTAAGATTTAATTAAAATTCATAAGTTCTCATAATCCATAATTGTTAACGAGAGAAACGTTTTCTTCTCAGGCTACCTTCTAACAAGAAGGGTCAATGTTTCAACGAATGAAAATGCTCGGAATGGTTCATTGGCTCTATTTCATAGCTGAGGACTGTTATTGATAGCACCGCAGGGATTAATATTAGTATTTCTCCATGGCCATGATCCGCCATCATGAATGTTTGGACCACCCTCGTGTATTCTCCCTACCCTTCCACGGATTAGGTCATCGTTGGCTAATGTAAATACTTCTATTTTTACACACATTTTTCTTCACAGACACGTTTCCCAAGAGACTTTCTAAGCTTCATTTTACACATTAATATATGCTATCTAAGGGATTTTTATCATTCAGAATTTATATTCAGTTTCTTCTAAACATTACGAATATGGGATAGGAAGACTAAAGAAGATACACTATCCTTATGAAATATTCCCCCGTCCTCTTTCGAATCGTGTTTCGTGGCCTCAACTTTTTCTACCGACCTCGCTGTAACGTTTCATTATACTTTGTTAGCGTAAACTTCGTCTCGCGACTCCCCGTCGCGATCTTCTCTCCTGGACCCGTGTCTGGGACACGTGAGTTGCCTTCAAGGTGGATACGTAGCAAAGAAAAGACCAGGATGTCTTATTTGGAACAGTGTTTCCTTCTCGCTTTCGCGGCCCGCCCGTAAATCCTCATTTCAAATCCCGAAACTCATATAAAATCTCGCTGCGTCGGGTCCGAGAAGAAACCCTTTCTTCCAACTATTGCTCGACGTCGACCTTCGTCCTGATTCCACGGCAATGTTCCTTTTCTGACCGCTGTTCTAGCTTCGCCTCGTCCCTTGCCGTTTTCCCTTTGATATATCGCCTGCACTACGGCTTTCGCGAAACGTGGACGGCTCTGTGAGCCGCGTTCGAGAACGCTATATTTCGTACTTTCAAATCACCAAGAGGGATGTAATATATTTAAGATAATTTAATTTTGAACTTCTGTTGTATTGGTAGAAGTAGTGAAAGATGTTTGTGTAATTACTTTACTCATTATAGTAAAGTAATTATTATAGTAATGTTAGTTACATGCACCAACAGTATTGATTGCAAATATCAATCGATATACAGAGTGTCCAAGTTATAATTGTCATTGACAATTATAATATGTGTACAATTTTGTACAATGGAACACAAATTTCATGTTATCTATTTATTCTGTAATACATAGTATAACTTCTGACTAACTGCACCCTAAAACTGCTGACTACTTAGCAGTTTAAAATTTCTGACTGCAAATTACATATTTTGAGTAAAATCGGACGAGAGGTGTTTTTTACCTTCGTTACCAGTATCTCCATCGTCGAACATCGTTTGGTAGTTGTACTTGGTTCGAAATCTGTTTAATCGAAGAACAGAAACACGTTCCCGAGAAAACACCGTCAAAGAACCACTAAAAGTTTATTTACAATCGCGTCCCGTTTACAGAACGTAGCGAGAAAATGTAGAAGAAGAAAGCACACGAAACACAACCTGACGCCAGCTACGAACCTAACGTACTGACTAATACCATAATTCCAGGGCAGCCCTTATTTCAAGCCCTAAACCCTTGAAGGTGTGCCCTCTGCAAATTTACGGCTAGGCACATGTGCTCCATTTCGTGGACCTGTTTGGTTCCCCTCCTAACTCCGAATGGAACAAATCTTCCTCTCGACTAAATTAATACAGTGGAAATGAATCTCGCTGTTATTCTAACAAATACTGATGCAAATTTAGATCCTACGAAATATACAGTTTGGATTTTTGGAGACGAGCTTGGTACCAAGGCACTTTTGAACCTGATAACATTTACGTGTGGATTTCGTATTCGAACAAAGTTGAATATCTTTTCTTGAAATATCAAATTGGCAGTTTGATAGTATACCACTAATTGAAGAACACCGAAATACTTGTCCGAAAGAGTCGAGAAATACAATATTGTAGAAAATGGCGTCCCGTCGGCTAGTCGCTAAGCAGCAGCAAACATTGTCGTCGCGCGAGCGTGCTTCTAGAATTTTACGATACAAGTATTAATCATTCGAAAGACGTAATGCACGGGTCAGTCGAGCAGTGCGTTTACGTCGAAACAGATTTACGAGAAACGACGTCGACAAATTTGCGTTTAATGAGCAGCGCCGTTCCGATATGAAGCTCTATCCTAACCTCGTATTAATGCGGAGAACCTCTGATCACAGTTTTTGCGCAATTAAAGAAGCAGCCAGTTTCTATGCTCCAGTTGTAAATTACTTATCGTACATATTTACCTTTGATGGACCGTAGATGGGGCGGTGAACGAACAGCGATAACTCTTCTTCGCCACATGGGGAAACCTGGACAAAAAATATGACAAATTAAATTCCTTACTCAAATAGTAGCTAAAGGGTAAAATTAAGAGTTGAACAAAAATGCACTTGGTCGGTTAACGTATGAAACCATCGACTAAATCGCAGCCATCACATTCTAAGTCTACAAACACAAGATATTTCCTTTCATTTTCTTTCAACTTCACTGTTTTCTTTTAAACTATGTTTTCTCAATGTATAATAAACTACACATTCTATTCGACCTATCTCATTTTATTGTTGAATATTTATTTTTTAACCAAAAGTAATAAAAGATTCATTAATTTTTCCAAAAATTATCTGCCTATCGTTTTTGTATCTCAAAGAGAAAATAACTTGGTAATTAACTTTTACAAGACTGAAGATTGAATAAGATGTTAATAATAAGATAATGCGCTAAGATGTATGTTAATAAAATACAAAAAGAGATAATTAATACGAATGAAACATCGAGTGCTATCGTATCTACAAAATACACTTAAGAACAACAAATTAAAATGTGAGGTTATACGGCGTACTGGGAAACGAAAAAAACCTTTCAGAAATTTTTTTCAGATATGTTAATTTCTCATTAATTTCGAATATGTTAATTTGTCTGTTATCTTTTACACGATTAGACCGCATCTCTCATTTGCCGTCGGCCGCGCATTATGTCACAAAATTCCTATAAAAACTACGATTTTTAACCGGATAATAAAACAATCCTTAATGTTCACTCTCGATCAATAATTTTGAAACTGTCCAAACAGTTTAAGAAATTTTTAAACTGTCTGAGCAAATTTAGTCAGTGAGATTTAGTAACTGAGTCACCGAAAATTTAAGTGCCAGTTTCAAACTAGATACCAATATGTATAAACTTCAATTAAAAACTATAATTGTTCGAAATTGTCGTCGTACACAAGATACACATTACTTTACATCGATAATTAATTCCAAAAAGACAAAACTGCGCTTGCAAGTTACCTCTGACTCCATTTTCCTGTCTCCGAGCCGCATCAAAATAAAATGGCGCCGCGTTCCGTCGGATAAAACACTCGATTCGAATCTTTTATTCAACCATGTTTCCCCGAATAAATTCTAAATCGCGTCAGCTCGCCACGACGACGAAACGAAAACTGAACAAACGTACCCAAGGGTATGCAGTGCGGAAGAGAAAAAAAAATCGAAGGATACAAGGGAGATCGTTACGACACGGCCTTGGATCTCTATTAGTCCCGGTTAATGCTCTACGATAGAAAAAAATTGGAGTATTGACGGAAGGAGAACCCTCTGCGGAGATGAGGAAAAAATTTGCTCGACATTTGGGCCCGTTTCGATTGTTCGCTCGACCTTCGAGCATTGAACACGGTTCCTATGCTCTTCAGGAGATCTTGCCGGCGGAACTGATGTCTCCTTGAGAGCCGACGGAACGTTTCAAAGCAAGCATTTGATTTTATCCCCAGTTTGAACAAAATAATATTTCAGACATTTTATTAATTTCTACATTTCTGGATTCTAAGATTTCGATACTTCTCAATTTTGGAAACTGTTAATTTTGGAAATGAATGTTTGTAAATTTAGAAGTTTAGATATTTGTTGATCTGGAAATTCAGATATTTACAAATTTTAAGACTGTATATAATAAACTTCGAATTTGGTTATTATAAAAATTTGAAATACTTTTTTGCAAAGGTACTCAAGCTTGCTTGTCCCTTCTAATTAATTAAACTCCACCTTCAATCGTAAAATGTTCCTCAAGTTTGTTACCAATATCCTCACTCATAATTTAAAACGAAACCTTCATCTGCTGCACAAGTACAAAAAATTTAATCTTCGACTTTGAAGTGAATCCTCCAGTCAGTTCGCAATATGCTCTTGAAAAGCAAGTCTATAAACGCAAATTTTCCTCATCGAATTCTGCAGTATCACCTAGCCAGGATTTCAGATAAGAGAGCATCTTCCCGGCGCGTATCAACTTTATCCAAAAAGATCTTCGCCATTTAATTTCAGAGGCCGCGAGGTCGTAGAAGGATGCAATCATCTTTCCGCTTGACTTCATAAATCGAACGTTATTCCGTCGAGACAGGATCGTCGAGACGCCAGGCGTCTCCTTCTTCCATATCGATCCTTTCTTTTCGTTTACTCTAGCAACCCCTTTCCATCGAGATTAGTCAGCGAAACCCTCTATCTCGAGATCCAACGAGAAAACCCCTCGATCAGGAACATCCTCTTCTCTTAAATTCTTTTTCTTGTTTATTTTCCCCAATGACGATCATAATTGACCTCGGACAGAAACGGAGATGGATGCTTTAGTTTGATTAAAGGATCCTGAACGATGGCCTGCTAATTGCTACCACTTTCGGGTTAACGGTTTACTCGTAAAATTCATCCTTGTTCCAATTACATTTGGCAATTTTCGGTGATCAAATTGCTACCAATAATTTGATCAATTGATTCTAATAAACAACACCTGGGGCTGTAATTCCTCGATTATTTTAAGTTAATTACTCGACACTCGTGTCGGACGATGTTGGATACAGAAATTGACCTTATTGAGAATGACAATTTAACAGCTTAGTAACATATTCCACGTTCCACTAAAAGCTGAGAGAAAATCACGCGTTCTTGAATACGAAATTAAAGGAAGGAAGAAGCAGTTTGGGATCAGCCATCTTGGGCAGCGAGGCGAGGAGGCAAGATCAAGGAGGGGGCGAAAAAGTCCGCTGGCAGCACGGCGATTCGACATTAAAATTCAGGTAGACGAAAACCGGGAAAGGAAAGGAAGGATCCGGTTCGAGAGGGAGGTTGAAGAAGGTAGGGCTTAAGTTGAGAAAGGCAGGACAAAGGATAGCTCGTCTCTCTCTGTTCGGATAGCTCGTTTACCCCCCTCGAGGTACGAAAGGACGAAAGGGCGAAGAAAAAAGTAATCGGTAGCATGCGAAGCACGCTCGCCAACCTTCGTACCGCGTACATTCTCCGCTCGTAATATACGACTTCCGTACGTTGATGGAATATTCGAAAAATCCGAGAGGCCGGCGGGGTGATAAAACTATGAAAACGGCTGACGAGAATGTTACCACGTGTGTGGTCGTCAACGTTGCGACAACATTTTGCTACCTCGTTTCTCTATGCATCTATCCAACCAGTATTTAAGTACGCTTCTTGCTCAAAAATCATTGCGATACCGATTTGTTTCGGAGAATACTCCTTTTAAATACTTTTTACGTCTACTGATGTTCATGTTCATATTCCGATGCGGTCTGATCTGGCACAGTTTGATGCAGTCTTAGATTTTACTACTGTTTTAATTACACGAAGCAGGAGATCGATCATTTAGTACAAAGCAATTTTTAGAAGATTCTTTTGATTAGGATAACGTTTATCCAGCTGACTAACGTCCACTTAACCTCCTCGATAGTCAATGAATTAGTTAAAGCGTTAGGGTACAGAGTAGTACACGTATGTCAACAAACTCGTTAACCTTTTAATAGTCAAACATTTGTAAACCTATTCGGATGTTTACAAGCGGAGATCATGTTAACTGGTTCGTCAAACAGATTTCTTGGGCAAACGTATTCTTGTGACGAGTGAACCTTCTATACCTCGTAAAGAAATCCCTAAATCATAATAAATATATTATATCGATGTAATATCAATACATGGTCCATAACATAGAAAAAACTTTTAAATCGAGGGACTTTTTCGTTAACTGGTTACTGCAAATCGTTCGAGGCCATCGCGAGAGGAAAAAAATAAGGAGTTTTGAAGCGGGTTCCAAGTGACCCGACCAACCTACCGAAATATCCTCTTATCTGTTGCTCGAGGCGTATTTTAACGCAAGAAGAACGCACTCTCTCCTCTCACACGTACACGTAGGTCGACTTGTGGGCGTATAACAGCCGATATAAGCGTACAAGACCGGGGATATTCTTTCGAATATACGATGGTGCCAAGTTCGTGTCTTCGTGTCGCGCTCGTGTCCCTTGGAATGCAAGACATTTCACGATGGAGAGGCTATCTCGGAAGAGGCAGCGCTAATCTGAGTGTTTATCGCCCGACTCACCGCCAGAACGAACGAAATCCTCGTGAACGTTCCCTGAGACAACCATTCTTAAAAGCAGTCGCATCCTTGATCGTGAGAAATTTTGCCGAGAAATTTTCTATTAATTAAGCCTAATTTTTGTTTAAGTTCATTTTACAGTTTCCGTGGTTAAATTTCTTTTTTTTCGTAACGTGAGACGTTTCGATAAAACGCACAATAACCATTTTGAATATTAACCTTTTGCACTCTAAAATATTTTTAGACGGACAGCAACCTCAAAACCTTTTAGTCGAAAAGATTCATAAATTCTTTTGACGTTATGTCTCTGTTAATTGTGTCAGTTAATCGACATTGATCGTAATCCGTCTGAAAAGTTTTACTTTAAAATATTCAAGCTATGGAAGTCATAATTTTGTAACAGTACGATGTGACTTACTGCCATTGCCATTTTCACCCCTCTTCGCCCGAAAGAACACAGTACCCAGTTTCCCGTTGGTGGCATTCGTTTCTCAGCCTCCGTCGGTTGAAACCGGAAACGTTATGGATTATAAAGTTCTTTCTTTCGTCGATAGAAGTCCGCCCACCCTTAAGCTCCCTCGACACCGATCATTGCATCCCCCTGACGATACGCGATGGCCCGAAAGCCACGTGAATACAATTACGTCGAAACTTAGGACGGTAAACACCCTCCGGACGCGACTTGTCTCCGCTTCTACATCATATTTTACAACTGTAGAACCCGCCTTGTTTCCGGTCCCTTTCAATTCCACTGACTTTCCATGGTTTCCGTAAGAAGGAAACTGGGTGCGTCAATGGATACTATTCTATGATTTGTTCCGTTTAAACGGGGGTGTAGAGAGAGAAGGTTCTAAGCATTTTATCGAGCGTTATCATCTTGTTTTATTATTTTATTGTTTATTTTGTACTGTAAAATTTCTCTTATTATTTCAACTCTCATAGTAAATAAATCATACATACATACAGATATGTAAATACGTATATTTACATATAACATGTTCGTTCCCTAGCTATCCATAAATATTTACAAATAAATTATCGTTCACCGCTAACGCCGAAGTTCTTTAAAATTCTGACCACATTCGCCGTTTTCAACCCCTTCCTCCATCGGAATACCTGAGCATGTGGTTGCAAGGTAAAGAGAAGAATAAAATGGAGAATCAGCCTCCGAGATAAGAAGGTGGAGCGACCATCGAGAGGAACCAAAAAGGAAGAAGCTACCCAAGAGGAGAAAGAATAAAAAAGGAACGAGTAGTGCGGGGATGAGAAAAAGAAGGGTAGAGAGGAGTGGGAAAACTCGGCTGGTCTGAAACCGTAAGATAGGGAGGAGAAATACGCGGTCGTAAAAGGCGAAGCGCAGTCCCCAAAGAAAATACGAATTAAAGCCGCTAACCGGTGATCCGAGAAACTTCTGTATAATCGAACAGAGACGTCAAACTCTCCGGGTCGTTCGAGTCTAAAAACCGGCTGACGATCCAGAAACTCTGCTGCCGTAGACCGTGTATTCGAAATTGGATTTTTAATTGAATTACGGGAAACGTTTGAAAACGTTTCTTAACGAGCTGGTACCAGAAGGTTTGAGCTTCGCGTGACGGCCATATTGTTAGACCAAGTTAAAACTCGCCGGATGAAACCGTTAAACGGTAGAGACACGAAAATTTAAATGAGAATTGATTTTCTGCACCAACTGATCGAACCTGTTATTTTCTTATTTATAGTCGGAAGAAGGGTGTTTAAAAGTTTTCGGTTAAACTGTTTTAAATCCTTTCAGATTTAAGTACGCTTTGATAGTTAACTATTCTATTTCGAATTGATTGTACCATTTAAACTTTACTTCGGAACTAATTAAACTTTTGGTTAGACTGAAATTGGGCATTTAGGAATGGGTTGGAGACCTCTTGCGGCGAAACCGGGAAACTCAACATGGGTTGGTATCCTACGTAAGGTTAGATTAGGACCTTAGTTAAAAATTATAAGGAAATTTTTACTCCTATTTTATATCTCTGTTCTTCGTATAATAAAACATGTCGATACAGAGTTCAATTTCGACAGGTAACTCAATGTACACAAAACTGCAAACCAAAATTAACTGCTAACATAAAAAAGCAGATTGATCCCCATATTTGAGTATGAACATCAACTGGACATCCAGCGAATACCTGTTCAACCCCCGACGACTGATATTTAATTCTAAAGCGACCGACGTCCACTTGCCCGTAACCAACCCCCGAACAAAGTCCAAATGGTGGACCGAGAGCGCACCCCGACCGAAAATGTATCAGATCCAGTGCTCCAGCCCCCGAAAACGGGTATTAACCGTAGATAACAGGGGCTTTTGGTTCGTAAGCCCGTAGAACGCGTCGGTGGCGTGCAATTTCAACCCTTTCTCTCCGTCGCTGTTCGGCATCCTATTAAATCCACCCTTCTGCGGAGTAACGTTGAAGCTCACGGGAACGCGCGTAAAGTCCAACCCCTCGGCGTATTTAATTTACTGAATAATTGGAATCAAGCTGCCTCATTTGTGTGCCGCCTAACCCTCCCACAAGAAACAACGACGAAACCCGCCCTACAATTTCCAGCTCTCCCTCCAACGGGGATCCTGAATCCTACGGGAGCCTGATGAGGAGATTTGTGCGCGTTCATAAAACTCCTCCAGCTATCCCCTTGCCCTCTCGGCTCATCTCTGCCCTCCTATTCGACCAGCACGACTCGGGACGGTGAATAAAGATGGCCAGATAATGGAACAGTCGAGGAACGGAGGGGATTACTGTTATCCAGTTGGGGACCGGATCCTCACGCTTTGAATAAGCACGAGGCGAAATCTTTGGAACGATGGATCTTCATACGCTGAGACACAGAGAGAGAGAGGAAAAGGGTTTTCTAGGGAAAATCATACAGTGGAAGAAAAGAATGTATTTGATAATTTTTAGTTGGTAGATTTGTGAATTTAGAAATTTGAGAGTTCCGATTTTTAGGAATTTGAGAATTTAAAAATTGTCAAGTCATCAAATTTGGAAATTAAGGAATTTGTGGATGTAAGAATTTAAACATTTACATATTCTACCGTTCAGTGCACGTATCCTATACACTTGACAAGTATTTATAGCTAGCAACTAACTCTGCTGTACTGCAATGTTCAAGAGTTAATCTGTAGATCTAATCATTGATTAGGAATACCATAGAGACCCAAGCAATTCATTTTATACGAGGTTTAATTGCATCGTGCGCGTTCGTTGGACGATCGCCTAGGGAAGAGAAGGAATGGGAGATCCGGAATCGCGAGTGTAGACTTGTCCCTAGATGCGCGTGCGCGCCACAAAGTAACCAGAAATCGATGGCCGCGGCTGGCTGACTCGGCCTTTGCTTTTTCATCCCGTGCACGTAGTTAAACATCGGGAACACGTAGTTGAACGTCAGGAGCACGTAGACTGCCATAGAATGAAATAGGGTGAAATGGTACGAAACGTGACGCAGTGTTATTTAGCATGCTGATTGGTAGCGAAGTAACAGCCATGACACAGCACGATACCGGTTCTTAAAAATATCTAGAATCCAGTACTTTTTAATATTATTAAAACAGATCTTTCTAATATTATTTTTAAACTTATAACTAGGATATTTGATTCGTCAACGTGTAGACTCTTCTGTTACGTTCTCCAAATCAAAACGATAGAGCTAAGATAATTGCAGAAATAGAAGATTAAAAATATCAGTCAAAATATTTTAAGTTATTGATGTATATTCTATAAGATACCTAAGTATATAAATAAAATTTAGCAATTAAATTAGATTATCTATTTGCGATCTACTAGCACCGCTGCCGGCACTTGCTGCAACCATCAACGGCTCTACGGTCGGTAATTCAGTTGGCGATATAATCGATAGAGAGTTAAAAACGACCTACCCTGTTTTACCATCGCCATTGACTTCTCAGGATACGGTAAACAGGATACTGTGTTTAATCTACTTATTTTTAATCTACTTATTTTTTAAACGATTTGTTATAGTTAAACATTTGTATTCCATATTGTTGAACATAGAGACATTTAATACTGAAAAATATTTGCTATTATCAGTTGTAGGTACAAGTCAAAATATACCTACTGAAGAACACTTTCCTGAAATCGATATTTCAGTTGCCTACTATACCGTTTTGCAATAATAAGGATTTTAACATTTTGAAAATTTAACAAATATTATAATATTTATATCCATTGCAATTTTGTATCAATTTAATCATTTTAAATTTCAAAAACTCCTAAATTTTTATTTTCCAAAACCGTATACTTTTCAAATCATTAAACTCTCTCGAAAGTTCAAGCATGAAGTTCAAAAAAATCAATTTTTTCAATATGAAAATAACTGAACAATAAATTAATTCAGCTAAAACTTCCAAGTGTAGTCTCATACTACTGAGGTGTAGCCTCGTCAAGGAGCAACGGGTGTAGCGTGCGCGCGCACATGTTCCATGATGGCCGCCGATGCGCTGATTGGTAGTGGGGAAACACGGGCGGGGCGAAGAGAAGTGGAAGGGAGGCACAGCAGTGAAGGAACGCTGTTCGTCGGGAAGGCATGCGTGTAAAGCCATGGTGAAAAGTTATTGGTAGGATCCTCGTTGACCAGGACTGATCCACGCAGAGAAAAAACGGCGGCCATCATGGATTTCAAAATGGCCGTTGACCTATCCGCGTTGGCACATCCTAATTTTCTTCGATCCTCTTCTGCTACAGAAAATAATTTCTCCTGATAATTATACGTTCTGCGATATGTCGTCCTTGAAATTATTAACTTATGTAATTGTTTAAAAACTTTATTGTACAAGTAATTTTTGGTTTAATTGTGTTTATGATGTAGTTGATTAAAAAGTTAATAATGTTTTCTTACAGAAATAATTTTATTTTAAATTACTAATTGCCACTTTAATTATTGCAAGATTTAATTTTTTATTTAACAACTTGCTTTTTTATAAAAGTGCTTCTTAATAAGTACAGGGAAGTTATCATTTACATAATTCACTAATAATTTATTTTAAATATTAAATTCTATAAATACTTAAAATCTGATTTAGTTAAAAGATACGTTCGTAATAATTAACATGTCTTAAAAATAGCCTTATAGATAAGTATGAAGTAATAACTATATTTTTAAGTACTCCAATGTTTATTTAAAAATAGTTTGTAAAGTCATCCAGTCAATTAGAGTAGCAATTACAGTGTTTGTCGAATGTCGGTAACTATGTTGAACAAAGTATTTCAAGTATGATGATTAATTGTCCTGCGTACCATTTATGAGCAATTAACGGAGAGATTATAGCCACCTAAAAACACAGTTTTAGATTCGTAAAACCATGAACTCCCGACGGGAACTAGACAAGCAATATACCTGTTTGTCGTCAACCGTAAAAGTTGAAACCGAGTGATCCTTACACAAACCGAGTGATTTGTGCATCCTAAACGCAAAGAAAACAGTCGTAAATTTTAAGTATCGTCGACTGCATTTACTCTGTCAATACTTAATTCATTCACGAGCTCCGTTTCCAAAAGAGTTCGACGTTTCACTGCTATACACATCGAGAGAATCACAATTTTTAACTGGTCTGTTGTTTCTATCAGTTTTAACTTCTAAATTATATGTCTACCTGTTCAACTTTCATAAAAAAACTTTTTCTAGGCAGTTTATAATAGATAAATTTTCAACTCGGTCAAATTATTTTAATTCTTTCCCCCATTAGGAGAATTATATTAAACACGAACGAGAGGAAATATGAATGAATATATTCGACTATTTTAACAAAGTCGATTTACGGTGGAGAAACTGATAACCCTAACAAACTATTTGAATTCTTCTAATAAGGGAGCGGGATTCGATACGAATGAAACAGCGGAACACAGGAATCATCTTTCACCTGTTCATAAGGTCAATAGGTAATGCGATAACGAGCGTTCATAATGGTTACGGACAAAGGAATTACCGTGCAAACCGACACTTAACGTTTATCGTGTCTCTTACCACCAGAAGTTATGTATACCGTTCTCTTAAAAGTGAACGGTAGTGAGTTGTAACAAGATTATTGACTTTAAATCCTCACGAATGGCCCTATAGGAGATTGAAGATACAAATATATATTACCAATACCAGTGCGACGGTCACACGCGATTGCGTTTCTATGGATGTATCCCACATTTCCAATCATTTAGTCGTTTGATGGAAAGGCGACGATTCTCGTCATCAGATGTGACGGTTCATGCCATCAGGAAGATGGACATAATACTTTTCTTTTAGGACTTTAACAATTTTTAAATTTTGCAGACTTTCCAATTTAGTAATTTACTTATTTAGGATTATAAGTTTTAGATTTTTAAATTTTCAAATTTTCATGTCACTGAATTTCTACATTTTCAAATTTCAAAATTTGCAAACTTCTAGATTTAAATCTTCAAGTCACAAGCTTCCAAGTCACTAAATTTCTAAATTTTCAACTACTCAAACATCTAAATCACTGCAAACAGCTAAATTCTCATTTTCTGTTTATTCATATTTACACAAACCCTTAACAATCATAACTATACAAATTTCTTTAGATCAATTTGCTTAAAAGAGAGCAGCCAAACAGAAACTTTACGAGCTTTGTTTCTGAACCAAACCTAATCGCGTTAATGGAACGAGAACACGATTAAATTGGACCCATTTCGTGTGAACCGAGTTAGACTCTACCGATGAAAAGGACCGCGAGAATTTTTAGAAGGTATTTAAATAGGATGTGGTTGGTGTTCTTTGGTAACAATTTCGTGTGAACTAATCGTGCCACTAATGGAGCAGAAAAATAAATGCTTTGTGTAAATGTTAGCACACGTGAGAACGTGAGTTGAGCACGATTTGACCTGTCTTTTATGTGTGTTCTGTGAGCTAATCCTAATCACCTTCCTAAAATCGATGAATTAACATTAACACCTTCGTTTTGGTAAACTTTCTTTAAACTTTATATTGTCATTTAAAAACAACTTCATCTGTAGCAAACCTTGACACGGTTTTGTTTGATAATTTCACATTGATTCATTTATTTAAATTAAATTGAAGGTTTGTTGAATTCAATTATTGGCATCCTTGTTTTGCAACATTTTTATCTTCTTTTCAGAATAAACATTAATTCAATATGATGTCCACATAAAAATATTTATGATGACAGCTTGAAGAGAATTTTGAGAACAGAGTGAGACTTCACAAAGATAAAATTTACCAGTTACTTCGTTTCATAAATAATCAATATCGTTGAAGTGACATAAAGAAGTTTAAACTTTTATTAAACAAGCTTAACCGTCACTTATTTCAACATCGTGAACGTTTTACAGAAAAAGACATTCTGCAATAAAAACAATGTGCAAATGAAAGACATTTTCGAATAAAAATTATTTCTGATTCTTGTGCTGACAAAGTAGCCAACAAGTCTCGATAAAATTGAAACGAAAAGAGGTGAAGAAAAATATTCTTGGTCAGTTGATCAGAATGACCGAACATTTGCAGGACACACACGTAACTCACGATCGAAGATAATTTCCGTCACGAAGCATGTATCATTTATTGCCTCACGGCTGGCAATAAAGATTTCATACACTCTCGTTTCAATGCTCTGCTCGAACGTGCACGATCCGCCAAATCTATTTGACAGCCATACGCATTGATAACGAGCACACGGTTAGGAACGTATACGAGATAAGAACGACCATTGCGTTTCGGACATTGCATTTCGCTTTTTATATCTGCATTGTACTACGGATATGCATGTAGCACAAGTAACGTATACGGATTGTAGATTAAATGAAAAAATGTTAATGATTTTGTGTGGAAAATATTAAACTAGTACCATTATGTGTTAATGTAGAATTTTCATTTTGAAGTAAATTGATGGTGAAATGCATACTAAGAAATTTCAGAATTTAGGTAGTGGAAGTTTTAAACGTTTAACAGTTTGAAAATTACATAATTCCTAAACTTTTGATTCAACATATAAGAAATAATGTAAATGATCTAAATTATGGTTGTGTTTACTACTGCCAGTAGAACAAGTCAACGTTTCACGTCTGCCCAATAATAAATGGTATCTCAAAACAATCATCAACTTTTCTCTCATCCCATGTTGCACTTCGTGCACCGAAAATACATATTACCATGTAAATAAAATAAACCTTGTAATATATTAACGAATAACATAAAATTAAATCCGTGCGCTGGAACGTGCTCGAAAGGGGATGATTCTGGCAGAGAGCAGGTGTTTACGAGGGAAAATAATAACCAGGCTTTATGGAGCCTGACAACCAACTACTATTACGTCGCTCGTAATTATAATTATTACTATATGGCACGATTATGCTTCCAGGAGCTCCTCCGCATGCTTATGCCAGCACGAAACATACCACGTAAACCTAATTCACCGTGTTGTTAACGAGCGCTGCTCGTTTCGTGTGACCACTTTCGCGATCTACGTTGAATAGGCAGTAACCTAGGTTTATTTTTTGGTAATCAACGGAAAAGCAAAATATTACGAGACACTTTGACCGCTCGAAGGGCGGGGTAACTTAATGTACTTAATTCTGATGAGTTCTCTGACAAGATCGCAGTAAAACACCCTTTAGATCTAAAAATGGATTCGGAAGAGGCATAAACTTCGTACAGAGTGTCTTAGCTATTTATCGATAAAATATTTGATTCAGTAAATGAGACTTTGTCAATTCATGTATCGGATTATTTTTTCTCTCCAACAAATAGATGGTCAGTGCTGATTAAATGAAGACGTCGATCAATAATAACTCTCCCCGTACACTGAAAAAACAATTAGCATAAACGTCGAGCACAGGAGAAACGCTTCTATAAAAAATTTCGTTAAAATCAACCGGTTAAGTACAGTTACATGGTGCAAAACGTTTATCAAGATTTAAAGGCCGGAGGAAATCGTCTAAGAAAGAACTAAGGGAACCGTGTGTGGATTCGAGAGAAGAAAAAACACATCCGTTATGTATAGAGATTCGACGATAGTTTACACAGTGACTCTATCCTATCTCCGGAACTGTTCTCTAATTGTTAAAGCAAACAGTCTGATGAGAAAGCCTAACGCAGAGGTGCAGCGGCTTGCCTTCGGTCGATCTTCTTACGCGGCCGAGTCCGACGTGTTGGCGTTAGAATTCGCACCTCCGTAGAAATTATCAACGGCGAATCCGTTAATAATACGATTACATGGTATGAAAGAGGGACACGTGGCGGCGTGTACGTTTGATCACGGCTCTTCCATGTTTGTCACCTTCTCGCTTATCGTCGGTATTGAACAACTTCCCACACCGACGCATCGTTTCTATTTTAACGCTAGAATTACCAAGTGACTGACTTCATTTTATTTGCAATTCAAAGAGCATTGAAATTTTATTCAAATTCATTTTTCACTTATTTCTGTTCTAATATTTCAGAATCTTAAAGTCCCAAAATCTGGGAAAGGGTTCTTATATTTCAATTCTATGGATCCATACTTGAAAAGTCCAGAAATCCCCAAATCTTTTAGGTCGCAAACCACAAATCTCAACATTTCAATGACTTCATATCCCAGAATCCTAAAGTCCACTACCAGTTTCAAAACTCCAAAGCATGTACTTCTACTAAAAAATAAAAATCACCACTTCTCGCCATTAAAATGTTCATTTTTTGTCGCAAAGTAAATTCAATATTGACGATTACTCCATAAAAGCCGTACAGATTAGATACAAAATGATAGATTAAATACAAATGAACAGTACCTTAGCTAAATGTTCGTTGACGTTCCATGAAAATTCGGTTGAAAACGTGCAACAAGCAAATTCCAGGTCGATCGCAGCAGCAAGGACAAGGTATCACCGGGCTCAGTCCAGCTTCTCACTCACACTTCGTTCCCGGCCATATCTCGCGGGACAAAGACGCGAACGAACGATCCCGAAGCGTTATCTGGTTCGTAAACCTACATGACGGCGACGTAGCGACGCTTCGAAACCCTTCCGATATCGTCCGACTACCTCTCCATATCTCGGGACAACTTTCCGGCACTCACTCGAAACACTGGACGCTCCGTTTTCCGCTCGCCGATGCGGCGATATAAGGGGTGTGTCGGAATTCGCGAAGCGCGGGGAGGGCGAAAGTTGTGTTGCACGCGGGAACGGAAGGTAAAAAAAAAGGGAAACGCGGCGGTCGACGACGTCCCGGAGGAACAGCTAATCACAAAAGGAAGAGGAGCGCGCTTGCGTGCAGTCAACAATGTTTCTGCTGTTACTTTTCGAACGCATAACAATGGAGCACGTTGGTGAAACGGGGCTCATGCTTTCTGGATGGGACGTACCGAGCACTGAACCAGTTGTCGCGCGCGCAGATTGCTCGCCCCACCCTTCCGGCCCCCACTCCTCCAACAACGTCGGAACGCTACCCCTCCATTTACGAGGAGCGGCCGCTCGACTATGCGCGGAACGCCAATCCCCCACCCTTGACCCCTCCCCTCTAGCAACGTTCTTTGCTTCGGCGCCTTGCTACGACACCCCACCATGCGTGTATCGTGATTGCTGCCCGATATACCGGGTGTACGAGAGAACTGAGAACGGTTGTCAAGAATAAAAACTTTTTGGAGATCACGAAAAGTTGATACGAAGGGATATATTTAATTAAGAATGCATATTGTAATGGACCTATGGATCATCATTGAATGAAAGAGTCGCACCCCTTTGGGCGGGATCTGGAAAGAAGGGCGGGGCTTCGGTCCCGCCCCCCGTAGATGGAAAGTGACTTTTCCTCAGAGTTCTGCATTATTTTAAATAACGTTTGACTCTAATTTCGAACAATACAAAAATACTTGTAAAAGAGATATAAATTGTCTGCTACAATAAGTCAATACTCATCCCTGAAAGTACATCGGGTGAGTCATTTAACTGAAGAGTGAAATAGCGAAGTAATAATAAAACAATATTGAGAACAATTTTCAGTATCTCTTCTGCTTAGGAACAAGTATTAACCTTCTAGGAAAAATACTCTTTGAAGAGAATTTTAAGTCCGGATGTAAAGTAATAGGTCCGGTTAAAGGCAGTTAATTTTAGTTTATCGTTCCACGTTGACAAATTATGATCCTAGAAGACATTAGCTACTCCTGCAAATTACAAACATCGTAATTGCTTGCACTGGCACAATTTAATGAAAATACCTAACTGTATCTGCTAGCTGAAAATTAGATCCAAAATAGAATCCACAGTGGGTATTCTAAAACGAGTGAGCGGTACACCCCATAAGCAGCGCCATTAAAATTTGTCCGAAACTCCATGGATCCCTTCTAGCACTCGAAAGCTGGCATCCGCCGATTGGAGTGGCGACCTTTTTCCATGCTTGACTAATTTTAAAAAAGGAAAAAGTCAAACCTGTTTTCGAGCGTCGACCCAACCCTAAGGACGAGGCGAATGTTTCTGATCCAAAGAGTATGTGGTTTCGCTGGAATTTAATATTTCAGTTCTGGATCAGCAGCAAAAAAATTTCTAGTTTCTTCGGATATTATTTCTAAATTATACAAAGTTGAAAATATGATGCGATATCGCGTGCTGTGTCGACAAAGTTTTAGCTTGCTATCTGTAGTACTAAATAGATACTAAAGAAAGGAAAGAAAAATTTGTAACAATAAAAGGTGCACTAAAATGTCACACATACGCGATTTTGAGTATTGTACTAACGACATTTGCATTGCTATACCATCGGGGAAGATGCTTGGCGTTTAAGGCCAGTTTCGAAAACCTTAAAATCTAAAATTTATTTTGAAGCAAGCATTCCTGTGCGATGGTATTGCGTTCTATTTTTAATGTCAAATCGACCGTGGCAGGAGGAACGGCATCTTCTTAATCCTCCATTCCACTGATTTTATTATTCACGCCATCCACTCCATCCACCATGGTCGCTTCTCTCCTCTCTCTCTTTTTTTTTAAAGAAACAGAACGCTCTCACGCAGAGTTCCAGCTCGCGCGGGGGTTTGACACATGAAATAAAATACGAGCCAGTTCTGTCTCGTGTCACGAGCCGCGCCTACATAAGCTAGTTGCACGGAACAATCGAATACAAAGGAGTCTGGCAAGTTGTGACCGCTGTTCGAATATTTTTCAATTTTTACTAGATGCTGCAGACACTATAATTCTGTGCTGTTAAAAGCGCATAGCTACAGTCATTTTTATCTGTTAATGAAAAATACTGTATTTGAAATGCAAATTATATTCGAAAGGTGTTATATAACCTCGTGTATCGTCAATGTATCAAAGCGATAAAAGCAACGGATTGGTTGGTTGGGTAGAAGAACGATGCAGAGGAAGAGAAAAAGGAAGAATCGAGGAAAAAGAGGGGTAAAGTGTGGAAGTTAGGGGTTATGGTACCTCGAGCTGGGTACCGAATCGATCTCTCGGAGCCAGCCAAACCCCGGGGTCCGACTAACATCCCCTCTCTTTCTTTCTTGCTGTTCTGCACATAAATTGCACTGCTTTTTTCTTCGTGCAACACAATTTAAGTACTTAGTCCTTCGACTTTTCCGAGATTGCACATTTTTTAAAACATTACATAATGATTAATTATTCTTAGTGTCACTATATTACCAGTATTTATTTACAATACTGTACTGATAATGTCTATTGAGCGAGACGGCGCTGAAATGTTAACAATGTACTGACAATATTTACCGCGTATCTCGATCATGACAATGTTGAAATATTGACAATGTAATATTGATAATACATATTCTGATTGTACTAAAATATTGATAGATAATGACTTCTGTGTTTCAATGATTCACTCCACATTTCCACAGAAGATACTCAACATAAGCATCTAACAATATCTCCTTAACTGATCATTCCATGAATTGGCTATATTTCTTTTATTTCATACATCAGTATTTTCTCTCGCCAAAAGTGCTTCATAATTCCATAATCTGCTACACGATAGAAGTTTAAAAAGCTTTAAAAGACAGTGTTAAACGATCAGCTGATGTTCGAAAGAGCATCAACTGCCCCGAATAGGTGGAAAGCTCGGAACGTAGTAAATACTCGATACACGTATACGTTTCTATTTAACTTCTTAATTAACATAACTGTACGACTCCATTATTGTCGTCACACGCGAACACGTACAGTTCACACCGAACGGGAAACCCGCGGAGCTTTGTGTCACACCTGTTATTCAAATTTTCTCGTTCACCTGTCGCTGTTTCGCGGTATAATGAGCACGTGCCGTTTCTTTACCTTGTCTGAAAATACTGCTCGATGTAATGTGCGCCGATGGATGTGAACGAGAAATCTTACCGCCATAAACAACTTTGTTATGTCGCGGTGCTTTATTGCGTGTTAACGAGCCATTGGTGAAAGTACACAATTACTGACTTTGAGCTTTTGGAAACTTTAGGGTTTCTCGAATTTGGGATTTTTAAGCTTTGGTATATTGGAATTTTGGAAATTTGGAAATTTGGGAATTAAAGAAATTGCAATTTTGGGACTGCAAGAATTTAACAGCTTGGAGGTCTGGAAGTTTGAGAGCTTAAAACTTTGCAATTTTGGAACTCTAATAGCTTTAGAGGCTTTAAGAGTTAAGGAATTTTGAAGACCTCAGAAGTATGGAACATTGAAATTTTTAAACTGCAGGTCTTAGAAATTAAAAATTCAATTAGATCTCAAGCTACCACCATTTCCAAAAATTAGTCTCATTCCAAAAAAATATAAAACTTCCTAAGCATCGCATAAATGAACACGATTATTGTTCCTTTACGATACAAAGAAATTGCACAAAATCCTTTTCCTACGAATTATACAAAAAGCTTTACTACACCATAATTAACCATCGGTAGATTTTCTTTCCATCTTTTGCCTTTCTGTAAATTGTGGTATATTGGTTGTCATAACCGTTCAAGAAACAGTTCCCTCGTGTTCCTCCGAAAAATGGATCGTTTCACCAGGAAGTTTCGCCAGATTTCACTTTCGGGAATATTTCAGACCACAATTTTTTTCATCCCACCCTTTGTTCCTCGTTTTCCAAATGCGGAAACAACGAGGAACTCCTTTGAATGTCTCTACAAGGTCACGAAAGTTATTCTTTCATAGCTGGTTTCCCTCGATTCGCCTAAAACCCGTGACCGTTTCCGGCAACACTTCAACCGCAATCCTTTTCTAGGTAGTAGCAATACGTTCAACCCCATAACACCATTATAAAGGTTTCTTTGAGTAAACTGAGAGTTCGGGAGCAATTCTAGAGAACCTTGAAACAATGTGTCTCTTCTTTCTAGCTGAACCGTTTATGAAATGTTCTCGAAGTTGTGAAGACTTCCAAATAATAATTGCAAATAAAATCGAAATTATTTGAAGAATAAATTAATTTTTATTAAGAAGAAATAATTACGAAGAAATTGTATTGTGATTAATGTAAAGAGTGACTGACATTTTAAGTTAAGTTTCTCGAGACGAAAAAAGAATGCTGGATAATTCAATTTGATAGTTTACTGGAAGATCGTGAAGGGACAATCGTGTTGTTTTGAACGCATTGCTTTTACGACGAGTTGTTGCTCGATTTACTTCGATAGAAACCGGTCGTTCCGTGCGTATGTAATCTGGTCGATTAAACGGTCGTGACTGAGACGAAACAGGTGCTAGAACAAAAGTTATTGTCACTGTAAAAGATAACGATGCTCATGTATCATTCGCAGAACTCCGATGTACGTGTTATGCCTTCCTTCCGAAATATTACGACATATGGACGTAATATGCGGAACAATCACAAATATTTATTGCATATATTAATATGAATTTTTGCAAATATTACATATCTCCTTTTTGGTGTCCGCGACGCTTTTACTTTTTTGGGTCCATCAGGTAGATTGTTAAGGAATATGAAACATTAGCTCAACATTCTTTAAACAAATTGCTGGGAGAAGAAAGAAAATATATCCTCGAACATCTTGCAAAACTTGCAGCTCGAAAAAAATGCAGCGAAACAAGACATAGTAAAAACATATGTCAATCAGGTTCCACTTCGCAAGAATGAATGTTTTATCCAATGCAGTGTTGATTTAATATAACTTTACGACTTTAAAACTATACACACATTCATGAAAGAGGGAAAAAACAACTCGTCTGTTAAGCGTTAAAATAACAATATCTAGACCCAAAATATTCGTAGTTAATAGTTTATTTATGAAGGATTTTATTTCCCATTTTCACAAATCTTCAGCGCCTCTTGTTATGTTTTCGCTCTGTTATTTATTCAGACAGTTTTACACCCCTTGTCAAGAGTTGCACATATTTACTCTATTTGTTTGATTATTAATATTAAGTTCGATATACCATCATATACATAGTTATTCAATCAAATACGTGTTAAGTATGTGTATATACAATTATTAAAATACCCTTAAAAGACAACCCCTTCGTGATATGTTAAATAAAATCGAAAAAACTCACCGTTTAATCAGCAAGAAGACGTTGAAATCTCGTGGACGGATGCGAAGATCATGAGGAACTCGAAGAACGTCGTCGATCACGAAGTATCTCGGAAACTCGGCGACGAAACGAGTGGTCGCAGACGGCCGTTGACGTTTAATTACGTACCGCGAGCACCGATAGGTACGGAACAAGCGAACAGATATAAGTAAAAGTGTCTTCACCTCTCGAATCGAATCGAAATGGGGTGCGGGCATCCCGGTCGCGGTTCCGGGATTATCATGGACCCTGCGTCGGCGTCGTTGCACCCCTGCGCGACCGTCACGGCGCAAATTCATCCCCGTTCCCCTTTCTCGACCACCGTGTCCCGATGGACGTCCGCCCTAATCCTCCTATATCGTTCCCCTCGCGACTTCATCCTGCCTCCTCCACCACCGTTCTTCCCACGTCCTGATCCTGTCTGCGTCATGCAGCCTCGTTTCGACTTACACCCTCTGCTCGAAGCGCACCCTCGCATCCGCTTTGCGTACGCTCTCCTCTTGCCTCTCGGCGAACACTCGGCTGCTGCTGAAATATTCAATCATCGGTCGATTACTTTATTATCGAATCATTGGATGGCTTTATACACGAGCGACTCCTTTTCGCGCGATCTTGTTAAGATCTGAAAAGGAGATACTATGTCTTCCTTTCATAATCGCAGCGAGAAACAGTCGCGAGTGTGCATTGGATTTTAGTGCTGAAAGATTCATCTAATTTGATATAATTTAATAAGGCATCAGAACAAAATTACAAAGTAGTAAAAATCGTATTTAAAATCATCACAATTGTTAACCATCGTAACAATTGAAAATATTGAAAAGGAATGAAATTGTTCATGAGGGTTCGAACAATCGTCTCGCATTTGTTCTAACAATGGATGCAGAGATAGACGCGTGGGTTTCGATAGGGCTGTTTCGAGGGCACAACATGGTACACGAGGCATAAACGCGGCGAGCAATTTTCTTGTAACTAAATGAAAATAAATTCACGACCGACTAATGCCATTCCGTTCGACAGGCTTTGCCCGAGCGTTCGTGGGGTTTTATGAACGTAAATTACAGAGCTCCGATGGCCGCCTCCTGCCAACGCCGACACTCTCTGTATTCCATGGGCTTGCTAACTTTTTCAATTTCACGGTCATTCACCTCACCCTTTTCCTAAAACCCTTTACGCGAGATAGCGTAAAGGCACTTGAGACGTTTATAAATACCTCCGGGTCGATATCTTTCACGGTAGATACCAGTAAGTTTCCTTATAAAGATTTGCTCATTTTTAAACTTTTATAAACGAAATACAGTTCCTACGACTGCGTTGTAACACGGACCAATCTATAGGTAATTAAACTTGCATAAAAAAGTATTTATCGTCAACTTCAATTCCGACAAAACTTCCTGATTTTTTCTCATCCAAACAAGTTTAATGGCCACGGTTTTACGATGGTCAATTCATTCTACGTTGATTTTATATCGATTTTATCCTCAGCTTTCTATCATCAATTTTTTATTTTCCAGTTAAGTCGGTAGAATGCTTGGAAAGTTTTCGAACAAAAATTAATGTCCGGTAAGAAGAACGTTACGTTCGAACAGAGAAATTTAATTCTGGAACAGAAATGAAAATTCGACGGGACCGGGTTTGATCGTTGTCAAGGTAAAAACTTTACCACCAGAACTGGAAGAAGCATAAAAGAGTTATCTCTTTCACGACTGCGTCGTATCCGTACTTTTACTATTTCCTACTGAATTCACAGAGCGATCTCGATTGTTCCTCTTCTTTCTCTTTTCGACCATTTTCTCGTCCCTCCACTTAGAGTTTCGATTTTCAGCAATTTCTTCGCGCCACTAAAACCTACTCTCTATCATATTCATCTATTATAATTTTTCTTCACTTTTACAAAGTGATAGGAACATAATATTGCAAAACTCATACATCCGTACCTGAGAACTCGACTAACACAAGTCCACTTTTATCTTAAACTTTTTTTCTATTTTATATACATTTATATGAGAAACGTGCTCTTGCTTTTCTAAATTTTTTTAAAGTAACATGGGCTTGGGTTAAACTCGCTTTCGAGTATAAATTTGCAACTATGACGATAGTAACAGGTATCGTGTTTTACTAAATGTTAAGAATATAGTTACTTTTCCAGTTCTCGGTTGCATATCACCAACCCCTCGCTTTGACTGGAGCACTTAGAGTTTCAGTAAGCGGTAGTTTATGAGATCTTAAACAAGCTATGAAAAAGGTATACCGTGAGGACGAGGTTCGGTCGCGAGTAGATAATCGTGGAATATAGTCTCGAGTTCGTGATAAACCATACGTTATTATCATGCGAATTACCATAGTTCCTCCGATAACCGCCATGGTTGAAATCAATTTTCTAATTTTGCTATAACTAATCACTACCGTTTCTCGTATACGTAACGTTGTACCAGGGGTCACTTTTTACGTAACGGGCCTAATTGAAATGTGTGAAATTATAAGTTTTGTAATAGGAGAATCTACAAAATTAAAATCTTCCAAATTGGGAAGCGTAAAAAGACTTCAAAATATGACTGCGATTGAAGCTCCAGAATTAATGCAGCAACCCCAGTTACAAAAATGGATTCCGGTTAAACTACCCCTCAGGCAAATCCTAATTTTTAGGATCAACATACAAGCATCGAATCTGTGGACTTAGCAGGTATCTGAAAAATCGTATGCAATATTCTCGATTCGTTTCGATAAATTCGAGAACGCTGGCCAGCTTCTCTGTTCCCTTCGAAGAGTATCGCCCCTCGGTAGGGGTTGACGTGTCGTTATTTATGCTTCGCGACTCTCAATCCAACCTCCGACGACAGGCAACGGCATAAATTCCCTTCCCCATGATTCCGTTTCTGTGTTCTCACTCGTTCTCCACCACCATTGGCTGTTGCCTTCGGTTCACCGTGTTTCTGGCTTGCACACAGCCCTACAGGCTTTCACCCTTAGCTCTCCTCCCCCTTTTCCTGTGTCTCGGCCATGCTGCCGAAGGCAAAATCGACCCGACTTCAACCAGCCTCCGCCTACACCGCGACAACCATCTCTCGCCGCTGCAACTGCCAACTGCATTTTCGATCAAAAATTCTTTTTTTTACCATTACTCTTTGTTGTTTATTATTTGGAAATTAATTCGAAATTATTTAAATATGTATAGAGGGAGACATGGAGATCTAGCGAGAAGGGGATGTGTAAGTATAAGGGTATAAGGGTCTGGAAGGACAGGGATATAGAGTTATTGGAATAGGCGGATATCGAATTATAAGGGTATAGGGAACTAGAGATATGGAGATAGGGATGCAGGGAGGATACTGAGATACTGGAATACGAGGATATCGAACTAGGAGGATACTGAGATATGATGGTACTGAAATATAAGGATGTTGAGCTCTAAAGATATTGGAATATGAGAATACTAGGATATGAAGATATTCTGAAATGTGCATATTGGATAATTAGTACATGGAATTTGAAGACACTGAGGTTCTAGGGACATTTTGATCAAGGGACGTTAAGGTGTAAGTAGAAATATAAATGTATAAGAAGTGTAAGAATTTGGAACTTGCCCAAGAACTAATGACATCGGTATTACGATTCGAGAACATTTGTAACTGGGAATATGGGGAACTAGGAGTATTAGGAACAGATCTTCTTTATATTGGGTGCGAATGATATATTCGGGTTTGTAGCGGTAGAGACGATAAAAAGGTTAACACGCCGATTTATGGCAGACAGCGGGACGAAATTATCGTCGCTCATTAACCCATTAAACTGCTTGTGAAACGATGGAAAAAAGCTCGTTTAGAGGGACCCATAATCCTTTTGAATTTTTTAGATGCGTTTGTTTACGTCTAAACTGAGCTTTCCTACAAAATTGTGTATTCTGTATTTCATTGAATGGAGCAATAAATTTCCCATTTAAACCTATAAATGATACTTTGTGTCATTTATATCACATAAATGTTATAATAGTACTTTGTATCATGTGAATGAAAGCAGTACTTCTGCTTGCAAATACAAGATCAAATGTTTGAGTACAATATAAGACCTGTGTAAATACGGATTAAATATTATCTGCAAACATTTGTTCAGATCTGCACACTACAGACAGTTTTTAAACATTTATTTGAGTGTCTGCAAGAAAAGAATGAGTATCTGGACCAGATTTATGAAAATACTGTGATCTTACCAGCTTAGATTTTGTCATGTTCTAATCATAACTTGCACATTTAATGGCCAAATACAAAACACGTAAGGCATGTAAATTTTCTTTAATCGCCTCAACATTGTATCAACGAATAGTTCGTTACAAGAGGTAAAAAAGGTTGACGTCGTGTTGGTCCATGTTGAAGCGAAGCTCGGTAATCAATATAATCCTTTATGTCGACGTTTGCAGAATTACGTTTATCGTTCCCGAGGACGTCCTATATAACACGGTGTTCCTTTAACAGCACCGCTGTATTTCTTCTGATCCCCCTGTTGGCTTGTTCCATGGCATCGCCATTCGAATCATTTTCGTCGCAGGCTCGTGGACGGCCTGGATCCAGTCCGCCCTCGGATCAGCCTCGTGTCAGCCAACCTTAATTCATGGCCATCTTAGTTATCTCGACGAGTTGCTCGGTATCTTCTTATTCCCGACGGCAGAAAAGGAACGTGACAAAAATCGAAGGAGACACGGCTCGTCCCATAAACTACCATTAATTGAAAATCCCGTATACACGCCAACACGGCGGAACAAAGAGCTCGGTGAACATGGAGGAACGAACGGACGACAGCGACTATTATTTTCCTAGCAAAAACCACCCACTCGTTGCCTTTTAGAAGTATTCCAGGATTTCAAACTTTAACATGGAATGAGAATTTAGGAGTGTCGGAATATTGGATTTTAATAATTTAATTTCAGTATTCAGTTTGAGATTGAAATATGGTAGGGATGGGTTCGAACGGGATTTTTAAAGTCTCGCAATTTGATCAAATTTCCAAACTCCTGAAACTTGAAGTTTTGCAACAGAAATATCTTATTTCGAGAATCAAAATAAGTCAACAAAATTTTTCGTGCTTGCATCACAGGTACTCGTACAGTTCTATGATCACGATCCAATGTCGATCACTTACCGAATATTCAGGGTAAACAGTACACGAATGAAACAATCTTAATTCATTAATTGTGTACGTAGTTTACTTGTGTTCCGAGTTAAGAGAAAGATGCAAACGAAAATTCTTCGTGTTTCAAGGGTTTGTTCCATTTGGAGAAACCCATCCGTAGTACGAAGGGTGTAAGAAGCACAAAGAAGAGAAGTTGCAAGTTGCGGCTATTCGGCGTCGGTGGTTAAGCGTTATTATAAGCGTGGTGATCTGCAGGAACGGCGCGGAGAAACGCGCAGACGGCTCTTGTGCTCGTATACCGAGCAATGATTTTACGTTTACGCCCTGGCAGCATTCTGAAAACGCTGATGGTAGGAGGAAGTCGAAAAAGGGAGGACTGAAAGGAAACGTAGCTGCGGCGAGAGGCAAGGCTTCGAAGAAGAAGAAGAAGAAGAAAAAAAAGAAAAGGTACAAGATGACGAGACGAGAGGATCAGGGAGAGGAAAGCATCGGCGGGTGCGAGCTGGAAGACAGAGGAAGGCTTTATTTTATTTTAATGGCGCCGTAAGATGGCCAGTGCACACCGAAACCGAGCCTCCGTTCGTCATTCGGTCTCCTCGCTTTGACACGACTACGCAGGATTTCGTCTCATCCCTTATTCATGAGACATTTTTCTTATTCCTTCGCTATCTCGCTTGCTCCGCGATGAATCTCGAATCTCGAGGGTGGATCGAGATTACTCGACACGCGAGGATCATTGGCTCTTTTATCGTCGAGATTAAAGGATGCCTTCTACCTGCATCGTCAGGAGAATTTCTTTCTTTTTATATTGCAGGTGACAATTTCATGAATTGTAACGATGGTATAATGGAAGGTTGTGCTGAATTTGCGGTACATATTTAGAGTGGAAGGCAATACTTTGTAGCAGTATATTCCAGCTTGCTTTTGAAAGATGTAAGGTGTGAATAGAGGTGTGGATACTTGCGGCATTGTTAGTTGAATGTTTGCAAATGGATAAATTCTTGCACAAATGATAAATAATCCTACATTCTATTTGAGGAAAAATTGGATGAAAAAGAAAACGAAGTTGTCCTGTCGATAAGATGAAGGAATTCTATCGAAGAACATTTTCCGTTTTATCGAGGACGCAAGGAAAGATAAGAGACGAGAACGAAACTCTCTGTTCGAGAAGCTATGTCATACCGAACGAACGAAATGATTCTATTAGCGATACCATTAACGAGTTTGGTTTATTATGCTTGACGCTCGCTTTTATAGTTATAACTCGGGCCACGTTCGTTTTCCATTCCCCTTCGGATACTTGGACCTCAGGATAGGGGATGACTGGTACCAATTAGGCACGATATAGATGTAACTTGCGATATCTGCTTTCCGTTTCTACGGAAAACTCGTTTACCGACAAGCCTACTCGGATGCTCCCCTACAACGTGTTTCAATCACTTATACAGGGTGTTTCGATAAATAGATTCGTCGGATTAAAATTTTTATACTTGACGACATGAGTAACCATAGTCCATTTTCTTTACTTTTTATTTCATTATCTTCTGCACAGAAAAGTTATTGCTATTTTTGTTTCTGTGCTTATCCCAATAAGTGAATAAAAGTCCATTTCACTTCTTATAACTTATCACCTATATCATAATCAAGTGTGTGTACGTAAAAGGTATAACAATAAAAAAAGAATAATACATGTAGACATGCCGAACGAAAAACGAATGAATATCTGGCTGATATATTACAGATCCTTCCATCGGATTTAATATACAGAATGCATATACGGAAGGGGAATAACCCGCAAAAACCAACGACGAGGTTTACGAGAGGAAATGGAAGTTACGGAACAACCCTCATAGAGGACGCATGTGGTTCGCGTATAGTACAGTCAAGAGCAAATTTGTGTTCCCTAACGAAAAGCAATCGAGAGAAAAGAGGTCTCTCGTTTCTCCATTTCTACAGAATTTTTGAATATTAAAAATTTTCGAATTAGTTAAGAATTTGTAGATGGAGAAGTTTCTGAACTTAAATATTTAGCAGTCCAGAAAACTCGTGATATCGAAATAAAAAATTTTTAGAAGTTGAAAATGTAGATAGTCATTGAAATTAAAGAATTTCAAAATTTGCCATTTCGGAAATTTGAACACTAGAAAAGTACTTCAAATTTGGAAAATAAACTCCGACGAGTAGAAATTTGTAAAGTTGGAAATTTGAAAATTTCAAAGACTCAGGAATTTCGAGAGTGATCTTAGCAAACCTATCTGAATTCATTGCACCCGAGTGTACGTTTCTAATATCCGGAATAGGTATTTCACTGTCCTCGTGGAGCTAGCTTTTCGTCTTCCAGACCAGGACATTACTTTTCTCTCCCTTCAAGTCGTTACCGCCCTTAAACATACAAATCCCACCCCTGCGTCGGATTGTTAAGCCCGACCATCCCCTTTTCTCAACGTCCTAAACTAAACGCGCGTTCATCCCCGTCGAATGCCTTCTTGCTCCTTTTTTCATCTCTGATTTCCCTCGGTAAAATTTCTTCGCTTGCTTTATAGCTTAATCCACCTCTTCAATTCGGTCGTTTTTCTCTTTCAAGAAATAAGATGATGTTCAGAGGATTGAAAGCAATGTCAAAAACAATGAAGCAGATAACAGGAAATTTGTTAAGACTGCGACCAAAGTTATATTAATTCGTTACAGATAGAAACGAAAAGAAAAAATAATGATTACAGCCCCGGTTATTAAAATTAACTTGTTAGTCAGATTCAGTATTCTTAAAGAAATAAATTCTTCGCATTTCGTTACTGATAATATTGATAATAAAATAAAGCTTTATGGAATGAATACAAGATAAAAACAACAATGTAAAATATATTGTGCGAAGTATTCGAGATAGTTTGCAACAGAATGCAAAGATAACTCGTTATTATTCCTCAGAGGGTTCTCGAAAGCGTGAAGACCGTAAGGGGTTATTTTACAACCTCGGTTACAACGCAATTATCCCTGTCGGTTTCAGATTAAACGAACGCAGCTTTCGTCGGTTCTAAAATAACATTAACGAATACTTTTAAGTGAAGTTAATTTTTTGATAAATGTTTAAAAATGTCTATACTCTCAAGTCCAGAAGTCATGTCTAGAGACTAACCACGAGACTATCAAATTAAAGTCAATATTTTCCGTTCACATCTTCATAAAAGTACAAAATATTATGCATGTATAAAGAACTTACAAACGACAAATACTTCGATAACTCTCGCCCATCTTCAGGGATTTATCAAAAAGGTTCCACATATTCCGTCATAGGATGTACGGAAAAATATGTATATTCTTTGGAGTCAGCGATGCAAAGAGAACGGCAAGCATTGTTTAACGGAAGTCGATCTAACCGAAGCGTGCTCGTTCAACTGGCCATTTGATGGGCAATAGACACTCGGTGACCGTTCGACCGGTCATCCAGCACCGGATCACCGTCTCTCCTTCTTCTTCTTCTCGATTATTTTTGTTGTCGTCGTAAATCCTTTTAAACGCGCCACTCTTCTGGATCTTCCACGTATGTCCACACCTTAGCTACGTCTCCCTCGACGACTATCGTCTCTCCTTGATGTCTCACTTGGCCATTCCTTGCCAATCGTTTTACCAACACACACACATACACGTATGTACGCACGCGAACACGTCGTTCGACAAGTGATACATTTCGCGACCGATTACGAGCTTGGATAGTTTTCATCTTAACCACCGGCTTTACCTGTGCCCGTTTCGCTTCTCTACGCCGCGAGAATACGACTGCCTAACCTTCCGCCACCGGCAACATAATCGACCCTTCGGTGAACCACAGGGAAGCTGATTTCACCACGTTTTCTCTCGAGTTTCTACTTTTTTTCTGCTTATTGTGAGATCCCGTCGCGATACTGAACCACGAGAACGCAGTTCCGGGTTACATAGTTGGACGATGCCTTGAATTTGCTGAAAATTGTCGAAGGAAAAGTCGAATGATTTTGTCCAGTTTCTGGTGACATGTTATGACAGTGTCTGTCTTTTTATTATTTCATTTTCTTCGTAAACAAGACGGTCCAATAAAAATGTAGTAGTATTAATTTTATATGGAGTTACATATTTTTATTTGCTTGAATTGAAACATTGGAAACTTGGTAATTAAAAAATTAGGGATCTGGAAATATAGTACTTAAACAACTTGAATTTTAATCAAATCATGTGACATCTTCCAGTGTTCAATTTTCACAGGATGAATCTCATTCTACACTTTTTTACAAGTATCTCTTAACCGAAGCCAAATGTTGGTTAAAATGTGTTTCTGCTGGTTTCTGGAGGGAATCCGGAAACACTCGTAAGAATCCGTAAGCCTAGAAAGCATACGGCAGTAAAGTAGGTAGCCGAAAGGTTCCCAATGACCTTAATTAGTTTATTACCAGGGATTACGTTTTGGTCGGTCAGTGGAAAGCCCTTTTTTTTATCTTCCGGGATCAAAGACTGTCGGTCGAAACATTTCCGCGTTCCTCATTGTCTGTTATTTGAGGTTTTCTCGACGTTCAGATAGTTTCATCCGCTTTCGAAAGAAATACAAGGACAATGGATATTCTTAAGCCTCCTACCGGTTTCCTTCTGTATGCTACATATTTAAATTAAGCGTGATGCCAAATAGTATGGCAAATTTGTTGTGCAGTTATTAATAATTTATTTGTTTCGAGTTCGCTCAGACGAAAATGGTCCCAAGTGCAAGGGCAGTAATTTTAATTACCCTATGTTCTTCAGAACATTTACTCCTGAGATGCACTTTAGGTAACAAGCGACAAGAGATTTCGGGGTGAGCGAGTCAAACGAAACAACCCTCTGCGGCCGTGATATATTCCCCATAAAAATGCGTATATAAATATTTCGAGGCAAATCATCCGTGAGAAAACGGATTACCGAGGCCATGTGTGTCTTCTCGTCGGCACTTTGGGACTTGAAAAAAATAAAGGAAGAAACAGAACACTCTGGATCGTCGTCGACCAAGTGGCTTCTAGCGGGTAAAATAGTTCGCCACTCCCATGGGGGTTGTGGAACCTGGAAAGCTGTTAAAAATCTTGAAATCCCACCCACCGTACGGTTTCAGCTCGCCATTACAAATAATTCGAAACCAGTTCCCCATCGAGAACCACGAATCGTTCTTGTCGGGTGTGTCACCGTGTTTTAATGCTCCTCTCTTCGAAACGTGGAACGAAACCGCGGTGTCCCATGGTCGTTCGAGTAAAATCGTTAATGTCTCTTATCTGTGGCTCGAAGATTCCATTGAAAAGAAAGATAGAAGAAAAAAAATCGCTCGACCAGAACCAGACCTGCATAATCGTACTTTCGCCTCGTTCTCTTCCTTTCGGTCTCCGAGAAAAAATAAACGTTTGGTACCGTGTAAATCAGAGGACAAATGTATATCGAGAACAAATGATGTGTTGTACCACATAATTAACCACCACGTGATTATGTTCATCACCGATTATTATAGTAAAATTAACTCACACTATTTTTATAATCATCGACACATTATTTATTATACTTGATTACGCTTGTACAACAGAACTTTCATTACATATGAATTGTAATTACTTTCACGATATCAACATAACTCCTTTGATAACATAAAACTGAAGAATAGTTTCGTTGCAACAGGGATAAAATAAAAACGGTAGACGGGGGAGAAGTAAAAAGATACGCGCGAAGGAGAAAGATAGACGAGGGTCTAAAAAGCTAGCTCGAATCGAAAGAAAAAGAAGCAAAGGAGCTGTAAAAGGATGAGCAAGCGGCCGCCAAGGAGATCCCGCGAGTAGATAATTGTGTAAGCGGATTCTGTTCGGTTTATTCCTCTCGAGAAGCGTTTATTTTATTGACATAATTTATACGATACGAAAAAAATTCCTACAAAACCCAATATAATTATCGAATATACGCATGACCAATGTTCTTGATCAACGAATAGGTTTGGTGTCCTCGGCCGGTTCGGTTAATGCGGTGGAAGCTGTTCGTTCTCGAACAGCATCATCCTCGTATCGTTCGCAACATATACGGGCAGTGCGATGTAGCAGTAGCATTTATGAGCATCACCAGCGTGAATATTTATGCGGGGACCATTATCGTCCACATAACAGCGGGTATGGCGAACACGGATAAGGGAACCTCGAACCTGACGCACGAGATCTCTCGTCTCAGGGCCGTAGCAACAACTATTTCGAGGATCAGTGTAGAATCCAGTTGCTTAATATTATAACTACCAAACCGGTCCTTCGGTTCATCTCGAAGAAACTAGATCCAAACGACCATTCTGAATCTCCCGACAACTCGAAAGACTCAGTATATTTTATAGTACAACATCGGTAATATCAGATCCGAAGGATTTACTAATATGCTAATAAGCGGAGTTAACTCATCTTATGTCCCTAGTATTCCCTCTGTATCCCTAACTCACCGCCAAAGAACCCTTCTCTATCCCAAAGGGTACAAATCATAAATAATCCATGGTGACTGAAATTTCCCTTATTTTGGAAATCTTGTTCCATCCATTTCTCGTGGCCACCCCGTGCACGCCATTTTCTCGAAACTCGATTCGGCACCGATCCTCCAGACCGAAGCGGTTGATCGGCGATCGCTTTGAAAATTCGATCCCTTCTCCTACGGTCCTGAAAACGCCCATGGCACCAGCTGGTTGGAGAACCATGGAGCACCGCGGTTGGTATCTGTCCGGAGGAGATACGAAACGCCCATGGTGTTCATGGTAAGCGGCGTGTAAGGCCAAGATCCTAAATCACATTTGACTCTGGTAATAGGATTGCTTGGAAAGCCTAAACCCTCGAGGAATGAAATCCGTCTGATAGTAAATCTACCTCTTCCTACACCTCCACCTCCTTCGTATTCTCCAACATCTTCCCGCCGTTTTTTCTTATGCGCCTCCCGCCGATCCATCGCGGTTCAACGTATCATTTCAAGTACAAGTTGCATTCTTCGGGAACGCGTTTCGAAAAAGAAAATTTACGAAAACGTAGCACCGATAGAAAAAGCGTCCATCAATAGGCCAAACATCATTGATGCTTAAAACGATTGAGATAAAACTATTAAATTAATTATTTTTTTATTATGTGTATAATAGAATCTTATAAGAGATAAGCTGAAAGAGCCTTATAAAACTTAAAATTGCTAGGTTAGAAAATACATATGTCAGAAATCGAACGGTCTCTTTCGACTATTCCAGGGTTCGGACGCTACGGACAAAAAGTGAAATCTTCAAACTCGAAGATCCTTTTCCCAGCTCCCATAAAACCCTTGCAGCCAGGAAGTGAAAACAGGATGGAATGTAGGCCAACGGGTCAGTTCTTTTTTTTCTTCGACGAAATAACAAACGATGAAAATTCTAGGCACCGAACAAGATGTTCTGGAACCGGGATAAAAGGCGCGACGGAGGACAAACAGGAACAGGTCACCCTTTCGAGAAAAATTTCAAGAAAAATTCCAGGCGGAAGAAACTGGCGAAACATCCCTGTTAAAAAAAACATTTTCATCTACTTGAACCGTTTTTCTTCGGTTCAGAAACTATCCTAATAACAGCTGGTGCTATATTTCGACGAATTCGGTGAGGGTTGTTTATGAAATTTTCGAATCTTTGGTTCTTTTAATTTCTTAGAATATTTAAAGTTGGTGACTTGAATGTAAAAATGACAGAAATGAAAAATAATAAATTTCTGATTGTATACTATTTAATTGCAATGAAATTTTATTCTGAACGACACAAAATATTAACGAAGATATTGATACTCACCGTCAAAGAGTATCGCAGTCAACGAAAACTTCCTAAAAACGAAAGAAAGAATGAAATGCAACTCGTGCGTCGGACAATTCGTTGGCAAGGCCCATGGCATCTCGTTTCACGTGTTAATAAATAGCCAGGTTATTACCGGCAAGCTAATTCCTCAGTCACTCTCTTCGTTTAACGAAGCCAATTATGAGAGGCATAAATGTAAGCGGTTAATAGCTGTATACACAAGCGCACGCGCGAAATTCTGCTGTTAAACCGTGACCAGATCACGAAACGTCGTAATTTTAGGGGTAAGAGGTAATTTACCACCCTCCGTTCGAACGAGAAATAAATATTACGCTTCTGGTACGTGCAGGGTGTTTAAAAGAAGAGATTCATAATTTTGGAAAAGTGATCTGTGATCTCGAGTTTTATTAACGCCTTGGATATTCATTAACAACAACAAAATTCTTGAAGACAAATTGTGACAGATATTATCAGCAGTCAGATAAAAAAAATAAGTCACTAATGCTTCTCAATCTTGATATTTTATAATAAAACGTGGAACACAATTAGGTGGCAGAAATTGTACTTTGTTACTGAGATATGAATTTTAAAATATGAATATTTATAATGTCTTTTAGTCTGAACTATTTAGTTTGTTATTTTTTCTGAAATTAAACGTTTAACACTAGGTGTCAATCGTTACAAAATTCTAAACTGGGTTTGAACAAATTTTATACAAGAAAAATTTGTATTATAGATTCTATATCGTACCTTGAGATTATAATTGAGTTCACTTTCGCAGTTTTCGATGGAATACTCGACGATTCGACGCAAAAACGATTCACGAAGAAAAGAGAAGAAAATAGACGCTATGTTAGACGGGCAAACAAAATGGCACTAAAAACGTTTCGATATCCTCGTTCGTGTATCATTCATTCGGCACTCGAGGCAGACTGAAACCGCCGCGAGCAAGTACTCCGCTTAATTGCCGCCATGATACTTTTATTGTACGTTAATTCCGTGATTGTCGTTACGAAATCAATTTGCTACGATATTCGAGGCCTCATAAAATTTATTTTAGCGCGTATTATGTATAAAAACAGCGTAGCTCGCGTGGGTCGCCAGAGCACACTCCATGCCGATTTCCTCGTTAACTCTTGACACCAGAGACTCTCCGATTACAAATTGTGATCTTTTGAACGGGAGAAGTTTGGAATTTTGAGAATTTGAGGATAGAGCTTTTCGGGCGAGGGAATGTTGGGACTTTAGGACTCTAAATATTAGAATTGTGTAATATTGGGACTTTTAAACGTTGTAATTTTAGGACACTGAAATTTTGAGTTGTTGGAACTTTGAGATTTTGAACCGCTACAAATTTAGAATCTTTCAACGTTAAAATTTTCGAATCGTTATGTTTTATAGATTTGGAACTTTTGGAATTGGAAACTTCTCAACTTTGAAGCTGGGATACCACTAAATTTGTAATCCTTCAAGCTTCAAAAGTTCTGAGACTTTGAAACTTCAAGAGTCGCGCCGATACACGCGTCATTGTAACGCGAGGCGACATCGCTACTTCGAAATAAGTAAATCAGATATTGAAACTAGTAATAGAATAAAGATGTATGGAAGAAGTACCTCATATTCGACACGAATCGTTCGGATGAAATAAAAAATCTCCCATTTTGTCGACAGATTACGCGACGGAACGATGGAACGCACTGCAGTTACACGTGTAGCCCGCGAACAACTGATGATTCGCGGCGGCTTCAAATCGTTCATGGTCCGACGCTCGTCGCCGGTTGTTTGTTCGACGAATTAACACGGCTCTCGAACAAACACGCGGCTCGGCTTTAAAAGCTCTTTGCCTCATACCTCACGAACAACCTTCGTTGGTAGCCTTCGAACTAGCCGTTGCCTTTTTTTCTTTCGAATGAAAACCTGGCTGCTGAAATTCGACGAACTAGGAAAAGCAAACATCGCGACTGCTTGGGAACTCGGAACTTGGACGTCAACTTTCAGACATGTTTCTGTCATTTCTATATGCGCGTATTCTGCTTATTTTATAATCGAGGAAATTCAAATTTTCTACTTATAATGAACATGAAAGAAGTGGAAGTGTTTTTAGTAACTTTTTATATGGTATTATAATGCAAATGCAAGTAAACTTTATTTGTTGTTAGTGAAGAAAGTATATTTTAGAAAATTTGTCAATGGGTATTTTTACGTAGTGAGTATTAATATAAGGGACACATCACTATAATTTCTTCTTACGACACTGTGGAGACAGAATTTTAATTGATAAATGATAGCAAACACCTGCATCTCCTATGATATTAAGATTCGCATGCACAGTCTTACTGCCATTAATTGTTATTTGTGTTCAATGTTGCTCTACATGTATTTCCTTTAAATAGAATAAAATACCATAAAACGTACTTACAAATGCAGCCGTTTGCACTGTGTATGTTTTTAAAAAAAATTGTACACTATCATAACACGTTCACGAAGTGCTGCATAACAGGAAGTGGAGGAACTACAAAACTGCTCTCTTACGTCATTCTCGTAAGCTTGTCTTTGATTTTATTAACAGTCGGTAATGTAGAAATCTTGTACTTTCTGTAGTTACATACAATTCCTACCTTATCGATTTATCATTCGAATCTTAAATATTTTAATTCTAAATAATAAATTATTCTACGTTCACATTTTCTATAAGATTGAATCATATGTAAGCTTCAGATATAAAATAAACATAAACGCTTGAAAGATAAAATTATTTCTCAGACTTAATATAAGATTTATTCGTTTTTTTTTTGTTGTTGTAATAATACTGTATTTAGGAATTAGTAGACAAATTGTATAAATAAATATTTGTTAGATTATCATACATGCAGTAAGATTCGAAACTGCATTTGGATAGGTGATCGCTTATGATATTCGAAAACTTTTCGTCCACAACAAAGTATCTTTCTGGCAACATTAAATGTTAAACCTTTTGAGATACGTCGTGCTGGACCATCCAAGGAGAAGCTGTATAGGTTGTTAAAGGCTACCAGTTATTACCAGTCATAAAATTTTACGAACCGAAAATATCAAGTCCTCTCGAATATGCTACACAGGCGCTGCTGCCCTCTCTTCCGGTAGCTTCAGAATATCGAATCTTTGTACCGAAATAACTTTTAAAAAAATCTTTAAAAAGCTACGAATCATCGAAAAATGTATGTGTAATTAACTAAACATTGAAACTTATTTAAAACTAATAGAATCTTTAAGAAACATTTGTCAAGAAAGGCGGGAAATTTAAAAAACAAATAAAAGATTTGACAATCTAATCTATTTTTCAGTCCGACTATGTTGAAAGTGAAAAAGGTAATCGTTTGGATGTAGTTATATGTTCTCAACTAACTGGATAGTGAGAAACTACGGCCGAAGGTGTAAACTAATGCCCGTAGGTGTTACATTTACGATTTTTGTGCGGTTTACTGAAACATTTAAGGATCTTCAGATTTATGACGCGATGATTGACGATCGGTTCTTTTTCAGCGTTAAAAATAACAGCTTTAACAGCCACCCTTCTACTAGTCCCAGTGCGAAAAATTTGATGGCAACCCTTCGGCTACTATCAATGTCTATTTTTTGTAACCTGAAGTTCCTTCAATAAAGTTAACAGCTGTCTTCGTGTTGTAATTTGTTAAAACGTGCTAAATGCGTCCAAATCGTTATCGATAGAAAAGTATAACCAGAAACAATTCCAGAATTTACTGCGTACGATTTCGATTTCAACCGGTAAGTTTTATGTTGCAGAGACGATTACTGTGCGGAAAGAACAACGAATGTTACTTTTATCGATTCCACGGATATACTGATTGGACCAACTGACGATTCAGCAGCTGCTACCTCTTCGGTTGCCGAAGAAGAAGGGTCACCATTCTGACGCTTTTAGGGAGAGACATATTGACGGACGTTACTGCCAGAAAAGAAGCAGCTTTTGCGATCGTTTCCAAGGAAACTAAAGACATTAGCGTGTAAGGAAGACCATAATAAACGGCTCGTTCTCGATCAACTGGTTCCGTCTCGTTCTCGCGCGGACATTTTCTTGTGGGCACCAGTTCAAGTACAAAATGGATTACGTGCATGGAGTACAAAATATTACAGTCATAATGTGGTGTTAAATAAAATTATGTGTTGATTTGTTTGAAGGTTGCTCTTTAAAAAATGATTATAGTTACTTTTGTATTTTTCTTACTTAGTTTTGGACAAGAAAATAAGGTGCCCAGTTTTCAATGCAAGTTAGTTACTGTTATCAAATTCTAAATTATGTAATATTCTCTTACGTAAATAATCTACTACTAAATATATACCTATTAAGCTTAAAGAAATTTTAAATGTAAATTGTTAGTTTTAAATGCAAGTCGTTCGCATATTTAAATTCTATATAATGGCTTCGTTTTTTTCAAGCAAATTGCTATCGTTATAATTGCTTACTATTATACTATCGTAACAAATCGACTTTTCATACACTACAGTTTAAATAAATTACAAAAAAGAGATTGAAAATTGACTTTGCATCAGAGAACATTTTTCGCCATTCTTCCGAGCACGTTTTACAATAGTTCGTTTCTTTCATTTTTCTCTTTCGTTCAAGATATTTCAAAGTGACCGTCATATAGGTGCAATAAAATGGTAACTATGTCTGTCCATTCATTCGAATCCTTTCCTCGAAAGAATTCCACGTCGCTTGCTTCTTCGAAGATACGAATCCCTACAGTGTTATATCTTAAAATTTTAGCTATGGTTCGGCCCTCTTTTATTGCCTTTTTTATCTTTTTTCGGTTCAGTTTTCGTCTACGATTCTCCTCGGTACCAGTCCGTTTCTATTCTGCGGTCCGGTAGGATGTTTGATGCTCAACATTCTCGATTTTTTACGTAAAAAGTGTCAAATATTTGTGTTATGCTTGTCAACTCTCCTTCGCGAGGTCGGTGATATTTCTGCTACTTATAACAATTTCATATGGACAAAGAATTGAATTTGTGAGTCTTTGATAAAGATTTTTGAATAGTAAGGATAAGTGATGTGATGAATAAATCTTTAATACATCTTTACGATTAAAAGATTAATGTTTAAAATTATTTTTGAGAAATTCGTTGAAATTCGTATTAAAGACATATATTATAGTAAAATAGTGGTATTGACTTAGTAGGAGGAGCCATTGTCACTTGTAATGTCAAACTGAAAATTCAAAATTGATTTCCATCGAACAACATACGTAAAAATGCATGAAATACTGTAGACGGTGGTGTAATTGTTGTGAATCATTCAAAGCTGTTTTCTATCTATTTTACTAAGTCAGAACTGAAAAATGCTTCCAGGAAAAGTTTTACTTTTTAATTGAAAAGTGCAGATTCCAAGCAACGCAAGAAACAGATCAAAGTTTCAAATAATTAGAATAAAATGAAACCTGACAAATACAACGAGCTGATAACCATGTTACAAAATGGAATGTGAGATTGTTAAAATCAAAATTAAATACTAATTACCATATAAATTAGCAAGCAAAAATTAATAGAACACTGTATGTAAAGTAACAAAATTTTCAGAACAAAGACTTACGTAGAAATTATTAACATGTGGTAAACGCCAAATTATTAAACACAGCATTTAGACTTGAAGTCAAATAGTAAAATAACCTGAAAAGCTACCAATATTCAGTGTATTATTTGTAATTTGATATAGTTAAAATTAACAAATTTTTAAAGAATATTACTTCGAAAAAATATATGGAAAAGCAAGAGGATGAAATCTCGCGTTGCGCCATTTCGGACCAGGGTGAAATTATCGAATTTCTCATAGGGGTTGCATCTCTCCCGCCTCTGGACCAACATGGCTGCTCCAGTAACCATGGTAACACCATCTGACCATGATATAAACCCTCGTGAACCCCTTGCATCGGTAATAGAAGGGGCGGTACGAAAATGGGGTGAAACTGCGAAGGGTGCGCTTGATATAACGACGAAATACCTCTTGGCCATGCGTCAGCCATTAAAATCCGGATCACGTATTACTTATTAATTTTCATCAAATTTTAGACCATAACTAATCCAGAAACAATCCCAAGAATCTCGTAAACTGTTAATACTGTAAATAGTACAATACTGAATAATATAAGACATGCAAAATGTAACTTAATGTGACAAAAATAGCACTTATGAAGGCTTCAAAATGAAGATTAAAATTTGTTACATAAGTATGTAAACGTTCTATGTTCTTATTACAGAGTGGTGGTTATTAATTGGATCAAATACTGACAAGTTTCAAGAGTCTAACACGATTTGATGACGCAAAAATTCGACAAGAAAGAACAAAAATATTGACTGTCAATTATATGTCAATGACAATGACAAATTTCGTAACATTTCATTTAATGTTCTTAATACAAAATGGTTGATTGCAAATTAACACTGACTTTCAAAACATATAAAGTCTGACACCGCTTCATGGCGTAAAAATACAAAATTGCACTTATAGTACATCAAATTCAATCTAAAAATTTGATAATTATATATACCTTTCATTCATGATATTAATTTAAAATGACTAAATTGCTATTGACAAGAAGCAATGATCGATTTCAAAGTATAAGAATTCTGATAAAATTTGATAACACGAAAGTGCCTTAAAATCAATTTGAATCTAAGATAAGAATAAATTTGACAAAAATAGATATGCATTATCTTACAGTACTTTCATCCACGTGAAACTGTATGCCCATAGTACTTCCATCAAACTGCACAAACTATTAATATTTTAAAATCAAACACTTCGTATAAAAGCTTTCAGGCTTTCATATACGAACAAAAAGAAACGAATAGTAATTTTCGAAATGGACACGATGAAAGCGTACATCTCCCGTCAGTTCGATAGACTATCCAGCAAATGGATCAGGAAGATGAATAACGTTTTCCGCGCGAGTGTTCAGAGGGGATGACGGAAAAACGAGTTTCTATATAGCCAGGAATTTGCAATAGAACCGAGTTTATTGGACAATAAAGGCAAAACAGCGAACATTGCGTTTTTCAAATGGTAAAAGCAGCCTGGTGACTAGATAAAAATTCCCAAGTGGTACCGTAAAATGTACCTACCCACAACACCCTTCATAAATAAATTCTGGATTCTCAGAGAGGCCTGTAAACACCGGTCCATCATTGCGATACTAAAATTATAAATCGACAATCAGGATGCTGTATCACGTAACGTGGCCACGAACGTGCAGCAACTTCAATTTTAGATACCAGATTTCGTTCTAAAAAAAATATAAAAGAAGAACCTTAGTCTTAGATCTTAGTGAGTTTCTTTCGTTAGATCTGCATTTACATGTTAGTTTCAAAATAGTTGTTGTTAGAACTACTCTAATTAGCTACATAGAAATTCCTATTAATTATGTGGAAATTCTTAATGCGTATTTTATGTAGCAGAAACTTCCTGAAAATTGCATAAAATTTCACGAGTGTCAAAGAATATTGAATCACAAGTTATGAGAAGAACTGCAAACATCGATATAATGCGATAGTTGAGAATTAGAAGATTAGAAGTTTGAGAATTTATGAATTCAGAAATTTGGAAATTTGTCATTGAACAATTGAAAGTATTGGAATTTGGAAATTCGGAAATCTGAGAACTAAAAATTGGAAATTAAAAAATTGAAAACTAGAAGAAGATAAACAAGTTTATTATAACTTTTATGAACATTCATACACTTATAAAGGTCCGATACATTCAACTGCAAATCGACCTTCAACCCTCCATCCGTTATTAAAAAATGTAACCATAAATCAAGATGAAAAAAACCATCATATTTGCAACGTAACCATAATTTATTAGGTTACTCTATTTGTAAAAAGCTCATATACATAGATTTTTATATAGAAATATATCTGTGTAACGAATCTATGTAGAACCGGAAGGCTCCCGTTTCTACCGGCTAAAGATATTGGTCGGCAACTACTATAAAGTAGGGTAAAAGTTACGACATGTGGACGAATTGCGTGCGTTTCTTCGGGGGTTGCTACCAAGAAACGGGTGTCCGTTGCAAACCGTAAACCATCCGATGGACCAATGAGAACATCCCCTCGAACGCCCCAAACCTTCGCTTCTCGAAGCCCGCTCGTTCCGAACGTAATGGCCGAGCATCTCGCAGCTGATATACTTCAACGACTTTCATCAAATGTTAAGTTGCCTTAAATTAATCTCGTAAAACGCGATCGCAACGAGAGATGGACAAAGGCAGGTTCGTTAGACAGTGAAATAAAAAGCTTTACAGTTTCGTTGAACCGCAGAAAACAGAAGAGTGACGAAACCTGATTTGCCTATATTGTGTCAATAGAATCATATAAGTACATCTGCGATAATTATTATTTGGTTTAACTTATGATAAACTTAGAACGTTCCTATTTTGTTTTTATAAAGTTAGGTTTCTGTGTAATGAGAAGCACAAAGAATGGCATAGAAAGAAAAGTAGATCTTTGATCTGGAGTGGATTAAATTATTTAGTTTTAGTTTTAGATATTTATTTAAAGAAGCAAACCGATCTTAATCCTTATCTAATTATGCCAATAGTTATGAGTTACGACTAATTGATATACATACATCCTATAATTTTAGATTCATATTCATAATATTATTGCAATAATATAAATAACATTTCTGTAAATATTATATTGTAATAGTTAATATATTTTAAGTGTACAAAACATTAGACTAACAAGTGATAATTATACACATTAGCAACTCAAATTTTCAAAACATCCGTATCGATTACTCGAAATATCGATTACCTTCAAGTTTCTGTTACTGCTAACAGAGGGTGTTCCTTGGCACCCATGGATGTCCATGGATGAATGTATCATTGAATGGGATTTTAAATATACTAAAAAATGTTACTGTCAAGGAGTGCAAGTATTTTGAAAACTGCATGCCAGCTGAATAGGCAGAAAAATATCGCAGGAAATTTACAGCAAGTCCGAAATAAGTATGTTAATACTTCAATTACATAATCTTTATAAAAGAAAGGTTATATTTTTGTAATTTTATATTAATCACTGTACTTTTAATATTTAAGTTTTATTCGGGAATATATATAATAAGTATTTTAATTATGTTTATAAAAGTCAATTATATCTACTTTTTCTTTGTGTGTTTTTCTTTAGAGCAACAAGTCTTCATTTTAAGAATCTGAAATATATAAATTTTTCAGATGGTGTTATCGTACAGTACCTGAACGAAGTCTAACATGGGAAATAGCAGCTGAGGTAGCTGCTGGTCTCGCATGGTTTTGGGTTTTGCATAGTTTTTATTACCATTCGGAGCATTTCCTTGTAAGTAATAGTCACTACTTTTTGTCAATGGTATATTTTATTTAACTCAAAGTCTTGTTTCTGGTTTCAATATTTATGGGTTTTTAGCAAATTCATATATTTAATGCAATACTTCAGCTCAATATTTTCAAATCATCTTGTACATGTTAAGTGCCTAAATCTATAATAGATTATATAATTTACTTTTTATGTATTCAGGGAGAATTTGACTATCCAGATCCAAAGGATTGGACTGATGAAGAGTTAGGAATTCTTCCAGAAGATTGAATGATAAATAGTATTTCCGTGTATGTATGAAATATATCAACACCTTTTTAATTTAAGCATAAAGCCATCCTTATGTTCTGTGAATCTTGTAATTTATCTGATATATCAGTTATAGTTGGCATGTAGATAATTTGTAAAATACTGTTGTAATAAATATTTAAACCAATTTATGTGCTTAAAAATATAAAAAAATTTACTTACAGTATCATCTTATTAAGCGGTCACAGTATTTAAATAATGGTATATTAAGGCTCAGACATAAATACAAGAAAGAGGAATACATTCATCCCTCAATTTAGGAAAAGTATTTATTCCATGGATCTTTCCTTTTTAATTTGTTTGTCTGCTTCAAAGATCTAACTTTTAAATACAAAGTTGCCTTATCAATGTTTTCTTATGTAAATATATATGCTTTTATCTTTATCTCATACAATAGTAACACGTTTTGACATCGTTGAATAAGTTATCGTAAATAGTTACAATTTATCGTGTAAAAAATAAACTCGTCACGTAAATTGAGGAATACAGGTTTGTAAAAATAGGTTGTGAAACTGAAACCAATAAATTATATGAAATGCAATTTATTAAAATATGATTCACGCGAATTTCATGTAAGAAAAGATGTAACAAATGTTTATAGGTGTCCTTAATTACGTGTTGGCACTTTAATTGTTACCGTTTTGGTTTCAACATATTCCTTTATTCCTTCTGCTCCCCTGAAACATAAAAACAGTAACATGTATTTTATTCGTTTAATTAATTTAAGTAATAAGAACTTACAATTCACGACCAATGCCTGACTGTTTAAATCCACCGAACGGAGTTTGAGGTGTGAGTGCATCGTAACAGTTCACCCTATTCAACAATAGTTTTATTTAGTACACTGCTCTACTGTATATATCTATTAAATACGAAATTAATTTTTACCAGACACTTCCTGCTTCCACGGTTTGTGCAAACACCAAAGCTTTATCGATATCTTTAGTAAGGACACCAGCAGCAAGACCATAAGTTGTATTGTTTGCACGTTCAATGACTTCATCCATTGTTTCAAATTTCAAAATTGATTGAACAGGTCCAAATATTTCTTCTTTAGCAATTCTCATATTATCAGTAACATTTGAGAAAACAGTAGGCTTAAATGAGAATTAAAACAGTTATAAATATTTATCATTTATATAACATAATATAGTAAAGAAATTTACCTTAACGAAATAACCAACACTGCCTTCCCGTTCTCCACCAGCTTCTAACACTGCTCCTTCTTCTTTTCCTGACTTAATCAATCCTAACACCTTATCAAACATTTCTTGATTGACTTGTGGACCTTGTTGAGTCTGAGGATCAAAAGGATCGCCAACTTTTATTTTTAGTGCCAGCTGTTTAGCATAATTAACAAACTGATCGTATATTTTAGCGTGTACAAAAGTACGTGAACCAGCACAACAGTTTTGTCCGTGATTTGCAAATATTGCATTGTGAGCAATTTCAGCTGCTTCCTTAACTAAAAGACATTTATATTTATTAAGTATTTTATATTATGAAATTTAATAATATTTTATAAAATATTTCATAAATATACCATCAACATCATCAAAAACAACTAGAGGACTCTTGCCACCCAACTCAAGGCTAATACGCTTAAGATTACTCTTGCCAGCAGCTTGCATTATTAAACGACCAACCTGTCAGTAAAACAAATCTTTAATATTAGTTCATATACAATTGAAATATTCATTAAATCTAGTACCTCAGTAGATCCAGTAAATGCAACTTTACGAATATCTGGATGTTCAGCAACAGCTGCACCAGCTGTTGGGCCATATCCTGGAATAACATTTACAACTCCAGGAGGAAATCCAGCTTCTTTCGCGAGTGCTGCAGCATAAAGTGCACTCAATGGAGTCTGTTCTGCTGGTTTCAGAACAATAGTACATCCAGCAGCTAGTGCTGGGGCCCATTTCCATGCTAGCATAGCAAAAGGATAATTCCAAGGAATAATTTGACCCACTACTCCAATTGGTTCCTTACGTGTAAATGATAGAAGATTCCCATCTAAATAATAAACAGTTTGTGAAATAAACTTATTAATCTCTTCCAAGTGTTAATCATACCTGCTGGAATAGTATCTCCAAAAATTTTATCACACCAGCCAGCATAATAACGAAATGTGCTTATACTTGATTCTATATCAAACACTGCATTTTCATACGACTTTCCATTGTCTAGGGTTTCAAGAGCAGCAATATATTCCAAATCCCTTGCAACGAGATCTGCAAACTATACACACTAAATTATGTTTTTTGTTCTAAATTGTCTTATGAATGATTTTAAATTATTTAATAATTAATATACTTTATTCATAAGGTTACCACGAGCAGATGCATCCATGTTTCGCCATTTTGATTTTCTGCTAAATGCTTGTTTAGCAGCTGCAACTGCTTTGTCTACATCTGCCTGTATAACATAAGACAAATATTTAAAATAATTTACAAAAAATCTATACTCATAAATATAGTTTACCTTGTCACCCTCAGAAATTTGAGTAATAACAGTACCAGTAGCTGGGTTTATAGTAGGAAACTTCTTTCCACTTACTGCATCCGCAAATTCATTGTTAATGAATAACTGAAAACATATATTGTAATTTTTTATTTTGCAATTTGATGCAAGGGATGTAATATTTAAAATTTCTAAAAATAATATTTAAGTAATAATAACCAAATAACGGGCACGTTATCTCTAAGAACAGCAGCAAATAAATATGTCAGTGTTTTCATTTGCACTATCGCATCAAGATAAAATTAATATGCTCTGTCAGTATAATTCAAAAATATAATTTGATATAAAAGAAAAAAAAGTATATATTAAATGATAATGAAGATGTGTAGCAATTGGTTCATTACATGGCAAGTTTAGGAGATTTGATATCAAATTTTACATGTATAAAAAAAGCAACAAAAGTATCACATATTGCATAATATTGAAAAAGTTTTTTCTTTACAAGTTTGAATAAATTTATTTTAAATATCTTCAAGCAAGGCCAAACAACTACATATTATAAAATAGACTTCAAATCTACAATTTATATTTTAACTGAAATACAAGTGCAGAGTAAGATATTTCTGAAATTAGGAACTGATTTTATTAATTACTAAAAAATAAAATACATTAATTTATTTCATCTGGCTCTACACAAAATAATTAAATAAGTGTTGGAAATAAAATTTTAATTAAAACACAAAATTTAAGTACAACACGATTTTAATTTTTTTGAAATAAATAATTTACCTGAGTATATTTGATATCTGGCGTTTTACGCGTCATCTTCGTGGCTGTTTCCTTTGCGAATCTTAGCAAAACTCCGGTACTCAACTGTAAGAGAGCATTATATACACTGTCATGTTCTGATAACAGATAATCCTAATAATTATTTCTTTCAACAACAAGCTACTTTTAGAGTGGGGAATGCGCGTATCTTTTATTCTCATTTGAAGCCGATTAAATGAATATTTTAAGGTACAAAATAAGATGCGAAAGAAAAACATAACGTCGCAAAGTAAACGAATTATCTTTTACAACACTCACCTTTATAATATTTAAACTTTTAAAAATTGTTAAACATCATAAAGGAAACGATCAAATTCTTGATTCAATGTAGATACAAATATTCTATAACTGATTCGATACGAGGTTACAATTCATCTGAAGATTAATCTGTTATATCTATATGTATCGTACTATCTATATATAACAACAGAAGTTCTTCTGAATACATGCTTGTTCCTTCAAACAAACTGAATGTTATTTATATAATTTTCAAATACAAATTTAAAATTTAATTTATGTAAAGGTGTTTACAATTTGTATTTTATCTTTATTTGAAATTTATGTTTGACAATTATTCGTGTAATACCCAATACTGTTCCAACTAGTGTTTCAACAAAAAAATTTATTTAAAAAATCAGAAAACTGAAAATAGCTATAATCTGTCTTAGAGGTTCACAACGTTATTTTTACTGATTTCTTTGTTCATGAAAGATAATTTTATGTTGTTACCATGGGTAGTTAAATCGATAAATTTGATACACAAATTATTATCAAATCATTCTGTTTCCAATTCACCAAAAACTCTGTGAAAGTACTAGTACGTTCGTTCTTATCAACTATTCAGCAAATAACTTTTATTCTTATCAAGTAATCATTGTCAAGGGTATATTAAAGTACTGCCAGCGAAATGGCACAAGAAGTGGTCACAATTGGAGGCGGTGACGCGGTAATTTATTCGCTAAATAATTTGAACTTTTATTATTTGAAATTTCACAATCAATTTTTATGCAGCAACCTGTACCATGCCCAATGATGGAAACTATGACTGATACAGCAGAGAAACCACCTCCATATTTACCTCAACCAGGAGATGAACTTCCGGCAAAAATGGATACGCAGATGGATGCAATCGGTCCATGGGCAACTGGTCGCGTAAAATATACTCCTCAAGATGGTATAACAGGTGTCAGACCCGTTTCCGACCGATATTCTATAACACACTTTGGAGGATCTCAGTGGAGAGCTAACAATATGAAATTTTTCCAACAATCAAACGAAAAAATTCGAGATGCACAGTGCGTAAATCCATTCTCAAAATCTTTACTTATGAACTATACTGTTTAAAGCCGTTTGCTCATTATTAAACATTTCTGTAAAAGTGACAGACTCTTCGGTTTAGTACAACTTCTGAAACTCTTCCAGGTTTCTCTTAGATTTTCCTTAGATTTCTTCTTTAGATTCTTGTAGAATCCTCAAGTCCCTTTCTGGATTATCTTTTGGCTCTTCCAACTCTTCTTTGAGGAATAGTGTAAATATACTTCCTTTTGTTTGATAAATAACTCAATGCGGTATATCGTTATAGACTGGCCATAAATAACGCGAAACGCTGCGTTGAACAATCATATAGAGAAGCGGATAAAACTCAATTAGAGACAACGGATCACCTCAAAACTCGAGCAGGTGTGGTGTATCGTTGGAAAGTTGACCTGGAACATTTATTAGATGATATCACCAAAGAAATAGAATTATTAGAGGGTGAACGTCGACGAGTTAAGCTATCCTTATCAGTTTTGACTGTTCCTGAATCTATCGCCGGGGAGTCTCTACAGCTGCGAACCAAACGAATGGAATCTGACCTTATTCGCGATGAAGTTGAAGAAGAACTTGTTAAAGTTAATAAATATTTGTTACATCTTCGCGCGATTGTTAAACTTTTGAAATTCATCAAACTTTACGTTTTAAAATCCACTTGATGCGCGATAATTAACATTTATTAATGAAATATTGTTACAGGAAGTAGCGCTGTGCTCAGAAATACGTGATTTGCTCGGCAAAACTCGAGACCAAATAGAAATGCAATTAACCGAGTTAAAGGCAGCAAAAGTTAGAATGGAAGTTGATTGGACCGATAAAACTGATGCTTACAATATTGAAACTGAATGTATCAGTTTAAAAAATGATTCTCCTCTTATATTATGGAAACTCGGGGCTACGAGATTTCCAGCAGAGTGCGTATCAAAATTAATACATTAAAAATCTCGGTTATCCTTCACACGATTGTGTGATCAGTTCGACCCAATCAGAAATATAATTGTGGAATACAATTTTGCAGACAGTCGACGCCTTCAAGTTACGAACATTACACACGAGAGAGTTTAACCCAAGCAGAAACTGCCAAGCAGAGATCTATAAATTTAAGGAACACCTTGGGTGCCATATATAAAAATTCGATCAAGGATCTGCGGGAACAAGCAACACGGGTGGACATAGCTCTAGCTGACAAGATTAAACTTACGGAGGAAGTGTGTTATCAATTAGAGAAGGAATTACTTCGTGTAAGTTATTCTTCATAATCGCATTATCATAAAAGAAAAGGTTGCGAAACTTTAATATCGTAAATGATCCATGTATGTATAGGATCTTTAATTTCAAAGGTGAAACACATTGATTCATCTAATCTAGTGATATAAGAACAAAAGTGGGCGGCATACGCATACCCACACACATTCAACCATATACACAGAAAATAGCATACTTTTTTTACATTTCTCGATGTTTCGTGATCTTTTGAGTTGGAAAAATAAAAAAATAGGGAGGGTCAAATTTTGATTAATTATCGTGTTTTCCCTTTTTATCCACACACTGCAACGGACAGGAAAGTAAAAGGAAATTTTATTTTTCTAGTGCTTACATGAGCTCGCAAATACGGAAAAAGCAATAGACGAGCTTCGTCACTCGACACGAGGATTGGATTGCGCTATGAAAGTAGCGCAAACCCGATTAGCGAATAGATTACAACGACGTAACGTGGAAAGCTGCCGTGATACACCTCAATTCGCGTATGTAACATTTAGGTGTAACGTATTTAAGCTTGATGACTCTTGGCTAAGAGTAAGTGGAGAGGAAGAGGCCACCTTTCATTGGCCTTTAATTTTGGAGAAATTCTGGGAGAACCCTAAATGATGGGCCTAAATTTAATTTAAGTCTATCTGAAAAAATTCTAAGATCCCAGAAACCTTACTTCGTCCTTTTTGATAAGGCGAATGGGAGGATACCCCTTCCCCTACACTTGTTTTTAAATAAATGAAACTTAAGTTGCACATGACTGTACAAGTGTCACCCAAGTATCATATGAAAACGAAACGTATACAAAATATTTAATAAGATATATTTTAGCCTCGTAGAAGAAGTGAGAATGCTCAACGAGCGCACATCAGCTATGCTAGCAGAATTGAAACGAGCCGAGGAAACTCAAGCTGGCTTGGTTAAAGCAAGAGGCGATCTTGAGCGGGAAATAATCGTGAAACGTAAAACACTATACATAGATAGAGATCGTGGACAACGGATGCGTTCGTTTTATCCATCAGCTGTGGCTCTTTCTGGTTTTTAATCATTTTTCATGAAGGTATTATACGCGATACAAAAGTGGTATAAAGATAAGTATGAATGGTTTTATAAATATATTTTGGAAGTACATGATTGGTTCACGCAAAAATATATAATAATTTTATAGTGTTTTTCTTTTGATATTTTATACAAAAATGAAAAATATATGGCCTGGATAACTTTGGGGTTCTTTTTTATGATATTCCATGTATGTATAATTTAGTTAAGTGTTACACATTTATATTCAAAAAGATCTTAAAATTATACTTATTGCTTTAAAATTATTTACGAAGAAAGTACGTAATTATAGTTCATCGTGCGGTTGCAAGTAACCTTCTACGAAATCGTAAAGATCATCCAAGTTACGAGCACCATTATATTCAGCAACTTTAAGTCCATCACGATATAAATATAAAGTTGGAAAACCATCTACTTCTTGTTCATTGCACAGTTCTTTACTTGCATCAAGAGTACAGTCTACTTTTATTATTTTCACTTCTTCATTATCCTGAAACTTTTTCGCAAGATCTTCCCAAATTGGTGCTAGACGTTTACAGTGCCCGCACCAAGGTGCAAAGAATTTGACGAACGAAATGCCGTTTTCGATACCGTGTCTAAAACTCTCCCCGGTTAAGCTAAGTACTACAGTATAAGGTACACTATCTGAATTATCAGATTTAACAATAACTTGATCACTCTCTTTTCCAAGCATTTTTGATACATAGGCTTTCAACTCCTCATGAGATCGTTGTCCTGCATATTTGTCCACCTATAAATTTATAAACATTAATGTTATAATAGAATAGATTTAACAAAATATTTTAAGCTTTACCTTCTTTCCATCCTCTATCCAAAGCAACGTTGGATACCCTGTTATATCAAACTGTCCACAAACACTACGATGTTGAGTACAGTCCACTTTAGAAATGCTAACATAATTATTGTTACGGAAGCTATTAGCTAATTCCTCCCAAGTAGGTGCTAATTTTTTACAAAATCCACACCAAGGTGCATAAAACTTTACAAAGTGGTAACCAGTGGATACGTGCTTATCAAAAGTATCCTCTGTTAATTCCATTAAACCATTGACTGCTTCAGGAGGAGATGGTGCAACATCGCTGCTCTAATTTACAAAAATGAGAAATAATTAAAAATTGGTGAATTAGATACTAATATGCACTATAACAAGATCGATATTTACCCCAAGAGTGGTTCCTAACTGATCATTAAGAAAAGAAATTAGAGATGGTAAATCCCTGGTACCTCTGAACTTGGTACCTTTGGTTTCTCCAACTTTAAAAAATTTTAGCCTGTAACATTATTAATGTATTTATATATTTCACATTTTAAAGCAGTTTTATTTGATAATTTCAGGTTATACATACGTAGGATAACCAGTAACATCGTGCTCAGCACATAAAGAGCTATCAGTAGTACAATCTACTTTAGCAATTCTTATATTATTATCTTCCTCGTTTGATATTTCTGCTAACTGTTCCCATGTAGGTTCAAGTCTTTGACAATGACCACACCTATCAAAAAATGAAATAGCTTTTGTATAAAAATTTGTATACTCTAAATGAAACAGTATAAAATATGTAAAACTATTTATTATTCTTAAGTAGTTTTATATATTGTATACATATTAATATATAAATATATATATTAAACATACCATGGTGCATAAAACATAACAAAGTGATTTTTCTTCTTAATTTCTGATGAAAAATTATCTTTGGAATATTGTATTGCCTGTATACTTTCTTCTTCTTGTTGACTACTAACTTGACTCAGCATAAATACAATTAAAAATAAATGCTTTTTTGACATAATAAAGTTTAATGAATTCGCAGTCATAATAAGTTAATGCTTTATTAAAGGGATGAATGTTTAAATGCAAATATTATATCACTGTCTGAGATGTAATCAACAATGCTTAAAAAAAGTTTAGCACTTCATTATAATAGATTGATCTTGAGGTTACAGTATTAAAATTCAAAATGTCTTCGCGCTATATTTGCAGGAAATTCAAATTGTACACTATTCTGATTAAAATACCGAATTACTATTCAAGTTACACTTAAAATTTTAAATTACTATTCAATACTTCTTTTAATCTTACACTACCTTCTAGCCTCCCACACAAATGGATCGAAACCACCGATTCCGCCCCCATATATATAAAACACCATATATAGCACTAGCGGCAACATTTTATCATGAAATTCCTATAATCTCGCAAATTATTTTTTACTTCTATCTATCGTAATTCATCGCTGAAAATTATTTCAATTCGCAATCTATTATTAATATTTGTTTACTTCATTTGTTTTGAAAAAAGTAAATTTATACATTCTATATATGGAATAATTAAACAATGTAAATACTCATTATTTGAAATAATCATGTAATTAATCATATTTTCATGATTATTTAAAATAAAATCAGGAGTGCGACATTTACTTGATCAACATTTAAATTTTATTTAACATTAACAATTTCAATCGGTAAGGTAGAGAACGATATAAAAATGCTATACAATTTTTATCAAGCTACCAGAACGTTTTCTCGCAAACATTTTTGTAAAAAATAATATTGTAAAATTTCAGCCAAATCGAAATAAAAATAATTTAAAAATAAAAAAATATGTTAACAAATTATAACGAAGTATAATAATTATATAAACGAAGTATAACTGCAATATATTAAGGCTTAAAAGTTAATAAAAACAATAAATTTATTAATAAATAAAAATAAATTATAAATTTTAATAATTATAAGAATAAAATAATTAATAAATAATTATAATAAAATAAATTATAACATTTACAAGTTTCAATCAAGGTAGTTGCACGGTCTGGTGCGTTACGTGACAATTGATTGGCTACCGTGGATCACCTATCACCGATCGGTTTGCACTTGAGAAGGGTCACGGCGATCAGTTTTATCTCAGCTGCCATAGAGGTCGGACCTACTCTGTTATCACCTACCGGTACGAGTCAAGGATTCAATTAACGGATTATGTGTTCATCTCTATGTTACCTAGTGTACTAGTGCAAGTGTTTAGTGTGTTTTATCAAGTGTTTTTTAATAAATATGGGGGTGTGTTAATACGATTTATGGTGTGGTTTCTCATGTGTCAAAGTGCTTACCGGGGTGTTTTAATTTATAATTGTGCATGCGTATACGGATACATTAGTGTGTTTTATAGTGTTATACAAGTGTTTTTTAATTATTTTTTAAATATTTTACTGGGTTTTATGGTGTTATTACCTACGTGTTTTTACAAATTTTTATGAACGTTTAGTGAGTTTTATGGTGTGGTTACTTACAGTTTTTGACATGCTTGTGCAAGTGCTTTAGTGTAATTTATAGCGTAGTTGTGCAAGTGTTTTACCGTTATTTTTCAAATATTTTACCGGGTTTTATGGTGTTACTACTTACATGTTTTTACAAATTTTTGTGAACGTTTTAATTTATAATTGTGCATGTGTATACGAATATATTAGCGTGTTTTACCATTATTTTTCAAATATTTTACTGGGTTTTGTGGTGTTGTTATACAAGTGTTTTACCGTTATTTTTCAAATATTTTACTGGTTTTGACATGCTTGTGCAAGTGCTTTAGTGTAATTTATAGCGTAGTTGTACAAGTGTTTTACCGTTATTTTTCAAATATTTTACTGGGTTTTGTGGTGTTATTACCTACATGTTTTTCAAATTTTTGTGAATGTTCAGTATGTTTTACGGTGTGGTTACCTACGTGTTCCGGCATATTTTTGCAAACGTTTTAATATATTCTATAAGTGTTTTGACATACATTTTAAAATTTTTTACAATATTTCACGATGTTATTATTGATAAACGTTTGCAAATTTATAGCCGAATTCTGTAATGTAGTTATTGTACTTCTGCATGTTAATCAAAATGCAAATCGATAAACACAGTTAATTAATGGTTGTGTGCCTCTTATGATTACAGAAGGCCAGACCAACTTCACGGACAAACCGCCAAGTCCAAATCTGACGAAAGCAGCCAAGCAGTCAATCAACCAAGCAGCCAGTCAATCAGATGAGCTGCCTCTCAGATGCTCTACCGGTAAAATGATCGCAGTGATGCAAGTCAGCGATCGGTGAGTCGCATGCTTTACGATTCCTCCGGTTCCCATCATGTCGTAGGACGAATGGTCCGAAGCGACACGGGAACTGGTTGTATTTTATATTTTTGAGCGAGCATAGTGACCACGACTGTACGATCGTGCAAAATTCGTACAAACTGTTTATTATATTTATTAGATCAGGTCAGGGTTTTCTTGTACATCGCGTTTTAACTTCTTTACAAATAGAATTAAAATTAGTACATAGAAGTCGGATGACCCTCCGATTTCACAGTAGTTTTCGAGTCATTTTGATAAAGTTATCGAGTCACTTTCAATTTTTACGTACGCGTGAAAATTTTTTAAATAAATGTACAAGAAAGTATCGCGAGAAACAGATTTCGATATCAAAGTTATTTACGAATGTTTAAGTCATTTAGAAATTTACTTTGATATTAGAAATCTGTTAAAAATGAAACAATCGATATACTTAGATTTTTGCAAAGTGATCTTCCATTTTCCATTTTGAAAATTTTTTAAAGTTAGAGGCAATTTTTGCTGGAAGACACTTTATTAGCATGTTACTAATCATGTTTTTAGCTCAGGATTTTCAGCACACATGAAGAAAACTGGTAGGTCAAAATATTGTTGGCCGTGTTCATTTTTATGCTCTAAATTCATGCGCGTGCTTAGATGCTACTCGCATGAGTTAGGGCAGGTGGACACGGTTTAGTTTTAAGATGTTTTGGCGATCGACAAATTGACAGTGAATTATCGACACAAGTTACACGTGTGTGTGTGGTTAGGTCGTGGACCTTGTGTCGATTTATTTTTTAAATTTTGCAAAATTCTATTTGAAAATGCATACAAAATGCAAGTCGAGTCATTTGAAAATTATATAAATTGAATAAGTTAGAAAATAGTATGAGTAGTTAAAATTATTACATGTACATATTACATTGAATATTCGAAAGAGTACGAAAATGAAATATGTTCAATGTTCACTGTCGATTGTCGATCGATTTCAGCAAAAAGGTATGAACTTAGAGTGTGAATGTAGTATTGAACTCGGGTGTCGGAGACGTCCCGGGACGTACTCCCTAGGATTAGGCTTTTTTGCACCCGGGTGGTATGTGTGAGAACCGTGGAGTGTGTTTTTGTGAGAATGGACTTTGCAATTTTTTAAATATAGCGATAGGCAGGCAGGTAGTTTACTTCTGGTGTGAATGAGTTAGTTTTAAGTAGGTAGGGCCAGAGCAAGCTTTCACGTTTCTCTGTCCTCCTCTCTCACACGTGAGATGCTTGCATCTGGGGGGTTCACGAAAAATCGAGAAGAGAAAAATATTAAATATAAATTTATTTAATATTCTCTTGAACTCGATTGTTCGTTCAGGCCAGGCCTTTTAGTTTGTAAGTCGCAGTCGGGTTCTAGATCCGACTGCAAAAATGAAGTATACAGTGAAGTGAAGTGAAGTGCAGTGAAATAAAATATTCTGCTCGGACATTCTTTTACGGACAGCGCATTCTAAGAATCGCTGGTCGTATATCTTTTTATTTCGAGTCATTATTTTTCTTTCTTACCAAACTTATTATATATTACATAAAATTTCGATTTTGTTATCAATCGAAATAAATGGATAGTGGTGCAATTTTATTTTTATAAAATTGTCTGCTATTCGTTTATGGAGATTGATAGTAAAATTGAGAATTTATGTAATTGAAAAATAAGAATGTCCGAGTTACCGTAAAAATTCGCGAGTGATTTTTGTGAGGCTTTGCCGAAGAGAGAAGAGGCTATATGCCGAAGAGCCCCGGCAAAATTGCCAAAGAAGAGGGGAACTATTAATGGCTGTCCATCTTAGGATGGACAGTCATTTTGTCACTATGCTCGCTAATATTTCCTTGTGTTTTACAGGTATTTTTTTGAACGATACAAAATGTATCGTTTTACTCGAATTTTTACGAGCAAAGCCACTCGCGATTTTTATGCCCTCCCAATTAAATTTCGAGATTAAAGATTTTTGTGTCCCTTCGCGATTACATTACGAAATTAGAGATTTTTGCATACCTTCGCGATTCGAGATTTTTATACCCGCCCAATTAAATTGCACGATTAGAGATTTTTGTGTCCCTTCGCGATTACAGTACAAAATTAGAGATTTTTGTATCCCTTCGCGATTAAATTTTGAGATTCGAGATCTTTATATCCCTTCGCGATTTGTGTACCCCTTCGCGATTTTAATTTCCCCGAATTTTATGTGCTAATTATTTTTCTCTGTTTCAGGAATTGATTTTGAATAAATTGTTTTATTGTTGATTGCTCTTAATTTCGTAATTGTCATTGTGTTTTCTGTTTTTCGATAGGGTTGTTTCACTTCTTCTCGTACAATTTTATAGGATAATAAAATTTTGTATGTTTCAGATTTTATTTTTTGGTAAGTTAATGTTCTCTCTTCTCGAATTTCTGAATTAATACATTTTTGTCTGTTTTAGTGTTTCTTCTTTTCTAAGTTCTGTCGTTTTCTCAAATCCGCAATTTTCATTGCGTTTTCTGTTCTTTCGAAATTCTTGTATGAAATAAAGAAAAGTTTTGCTCCCTCTCCTACAATTTTCTGTGTTAATAAAATTTTGTCTGTTTCAGAATTTTATTTTTGGTAAGTTCTTACATTGTTTTCTCTTCTCAAATTTCTATGTTAATAAATTTTTGTCTGTTTCAGAATTTAATTTTTGGTAAGTTATGTTCTCTCTTCTAAAATTTTCGTGATAATAAATTTTTGTCTGTTTCAGAATTTTATTTTTGGTAAGTTATGTTCTCTCTTCTAAAATTTTCGTGACAATAAATTTTTGTATGTTTCAGCATTTGATTTTTGGTAAGTTATGTTCAGTGCATTAGTTTACGTTAATTCCGAGCTGTGGGAGGAAGGGTGGGCTCGGGCGCAGGTTTTTCGTCACTTGTCACGACAAGTGACGAAAAACCTGCGCACATTATAAGTACCTCTTATTCTAATTTGCACTCATCTTTGTCAATTTTTAAACTTACATATTAGACTGTAGTAATAGTTTGTTTCTTTTTCTCAATTTCCCCAAACTTAAAAGAAAGTTCTTCCAACTTTCTTTCCTATCTTCTTGCAATTTTTACAAAGTTTTATATGCGAGTGCAATTTTAGAATAAGAGGTACATGTAGGGCATTTAGAATGTATTACGGTATACGTGAGTGTGTGAATGGTGTGTGTCCTGATTTTTATTTTAATTAATTCAATTTTTCTTATGTGTCTTAATAATATTTGTCTGTTTCAGGTTTTTATTTTAATGATTCATGTGTATCTTAATTTCATTCAGATATTTGCAGGTTTTTATTTTAATGATTCATTTTTGACTTATCATATTTTTATTCACACGTTTCAGGTTTCTATCGAGTGGCCTCGAGGTTTATTTTATTTTTACTCTGAAAATGTTAATATAAATTTAAATGTTAACATGAATTGTGCATGCCTAAACATTACAATGTTACTAATCTTGCGTTTGCTTCTCTGTTTCCTCTTTTTATTGTTACACCTATTTATTCTATAGGTAATGAATAGGTCATCATTGAAGACATCCATCGAGGGATCATCGAGGGATCATCGAGGGATGCGTGCGTTAGTTTTAAGTTAATTGTATGCGTGCGTTAGTTTTAAGTTAAGTGTGCTCGTGGGCAGGGCGGGTGGGTCCTTGTAAGTGCCTCTCATTCTAAATTGCACTCATCTTCTCAATTCTCAAACTTTGTACGCGTTAGCTTGTAGTATACCCACTTATTTTTTGTCAATCGTTCTGCGCCCAAGTGGATCATTGGGGGTTCATAGCGCTGTGAACACGCGGTAGAGGTGAGCTGCAAGTGCCGGTGTAGCGCGAGTGATATTCTTTGCCCGGCGGGGCCGAACGGGGGGAGCACCTCTCATAGCATGATGTGCCCCCCCGATCTGCCGCCATACTGCCAAGGGGCATCACGGCAAGGGTGTCCTCTGTATAAGTCGCCCGCGCGTCAGAAATGGGAAACCCTCCGCCAACTGGGGTGTATCACTCGTTCTTACCAAAGGTATCTTCGGTTCATTTTTGCCGTCGTGGTTCACGTAAGCCACTATGGACTACCCTTTGACCCATGGAAAGCAAGGTTCGCTTGGCGAAAAATAATGGTCCCCTTTTTTTACAGAAAGTTCTTCTAACTTTCTTTTCTTTTTGTCAGAAAGTTCTTCTAACTTTCTTCCCTTTGCTTTTTGTATTCGTCATAGTTTATTTGAGTGCAATTTTAGAATGAGAGGCACCGTGCGGCGTTTAGAATAAGTTAAGCGTGCGTGTGTGGGATCCAATGCGATTAGTATTAAGTTAATGTATGTGTGTGTGTGCGTGTAATACAAGTTCTTTACTGGATTGTGGTAAAGAACTTGTATATTTTTGCGAGCCCACGGGCTAAGTAGAGTCAGAACTCATTTATCCTTCCGATAAATGAGGGATTTGCAAATGGAGGGTGGCAGGGATTTGGAGTTAGGGTGGGTCATTATCGTAGCAACCTCCACGTGGTGTGACCTGGTAATCGATATCGTTTTCTAAACATTTTTCTAAAAATGAACTTTAGAAAACGATATCGAGCTAATAGCTACGAATTATGTTTAAATTATAATTTAATCACGAAGACATCTGTGCTCACTAAATGCACCATTAAGAGTTGCAGGAATCGTGCATTAAACGCGCGTGGATTAAACAGGCATATATTGTATACCGTAAATTCATCGTCCAACTTTAACGGAATCATTTATTCTTTTTACTAATTTGATTGATAATTCAGTAAACATTTCTTAAGATGATTTATTTGAGAAAATAAATATTTCTTGATTTCTGTGAATGTGACAACACGTAAGTAGTATTGTGGATAATGGAGGTCTCTTCTTTTAGTAAGTGTTTTTCACAGGGAAGCCGAATTTGCTCTTGTATGTGTAATAGTTGATTTATTTATATAGTAAAAAACTATTCTTTAAAATAACTTGCTAATCAACAATTCTTTCATTTTTAATTTTGAAGAATTTCTAATTATTTTGATCGAATGTATGTATATTTTGAATTAGTTAAGTAGTATATGATCGGATTAAAAGGTTATGTTTTGATGTTATTTTCAAATTTAATAAATAGATGGTATTATTTTGTATTTAAAAATTGTAATTTAAATCTTTAATCAAACATTTTTATTATAGGAAATGCAGCACATTAAACGGTGTGTGCAACAATTTATACCAAATAACGTATTTGGTGCAAATAATTTAAGCTGTTTATATTCCATACAAAGAACTTTCTTTGGATATAATGAAGAAAAAAACCATTCAAAATTTCTTAAAAATAATGAAACCATTTTTCCTCCACAAAAACCTGGTGAAGAGAGAAGGCCTGGTGTAAGTTTGCTTTTTGCTGTAGAAAATATTATATTTTTTTACACGTTTATTGCAACCTTATAAATTTTACTGTAATTATAGTATGTATGCCACATGAGGAAGAATATAAAATATAGTCCACTAAATATGTGGTACATTGCTTGTTTTGTAAGAGGTATGTCTGTAGATGAAGCTGTTAAACAATTAAGTTTTCTAAAGAAGAAGGGTGCAGCAATAGCGAAAGAAGTTATATTAGATGCACAAAAGTTGGCTGTGGAAAACCATAACATTGAATTTAAAAGTAATTTATGGGTTGGTAAGTACATTAATAATAAAATGTTTCGTTTACATATATAGCTAGTAGATCCTATGAAGTAATAAGAAAACTATAAGTTGCACAATGACTATCAAGGTGTAAATGCAAGGGTCTTATTGCAAAGCCATATTCAGAATTTTATAATTTTGTGTAGAATAATTAATCATGTTCAAGAAAAATTGTGATTTTCTGTAAGAGATCAGAAAATGTTAAGCTAAGAAAAACAATTGTTCTTGTTGAAAGGAACTTCTGTTATGGACCATTTTTTTCATTTTGAATAATTTTGATAATTATGCATTTAACATTCTTGCATTTCACGATAAAATTAATAGCGATTTTAATAAATTTCACAATTACTTTTAAAATAAACCCTGTTAATTTCGAGGTCAGAACATTCGAATTTTACTAGTTGATGCTAAGCTTGTAATGATGGAATTACATTTTTCAGCTGAATCTTTTGCAACAAAAGGTATAACAATTAAAGGTATTCGGCGCCATGCTAAAATGAGAGCTGGAACTGTAAGGTATAGATATTGTAATTACTATGTACGTTTAGAAGAAGGAAAACCACCGAAACATTATTATGCAAAAGATATACTGAATAATAAAACTGGGGAAGAATTATTAAAACAATGGATAGACCGTATGCATGAACGTAAAGTAAATAGTTCATTGTAAGTTATTATATACATGTACACATTTATTTATATATTAATAAACAACTGAAATCCTGTTATTTTGTGTTTCATTGCAATGTAATTTTCCAAAAACTTTATATTTTAAATTTTGTATTTATTTATAAATGGATACTTAATGCATAGAAATACAAGCAAAACAAATGCATGTCATGGTGAATTTACAACTTCAATTTTGTTCTTCTCCAGTGACGTCGTTTTGCATTATATCTGAAAAAATAAAGATCGTATTATTTATGGATTTAGATACATTCAACCTTACTAAACTTTTCAAGCACACAACGTCTATCTGTCTTCCATTTACATATACTTTCTAAAAGAATTTTGTGCAAGCATGTTTTTCTACAATTATTTCACTATTCAACTATGTCATAATATTCAATAGTTCTACTATTTTATTACGTTATACTACTGTTCAACTTGTTACCTGTGGTTATATTTAACTTATTTAAATATCGTAGCTACATTAAAAAAATTACAATCATTTTAATTCTTACCTGATGGTGTTGCCAGTACGCATTCTAACCCATTGGGGGATTGGTCTATTTTGCTTCAGTTTCTTTGCAAGCTTTCGCTTGATAATAAATGTTTTGTGAGCGGACTGAAATACATAACATAATTTACATACATTTAGATTTTTGTTTTTTAACAATTAATTAAGCGTAATTACTAGGATGCTAATATAATTAATGGATTTCGTAACATAACCAAAAACTTACCATTTTGCTCCTTTCACAACAGACAGAATGAACGAGGGATAAATATATTCTATGGACAGGGTTTCCAAAATGGAAAAGTTACCAAATGTATTACCAACAATGATTAAATAAGAACTAAACATAGAATCTTGATGCTGTAATATTTATTATAATTTCTGTAAATATTATATCGCTGTATAAGACAAATACTAAATTTTTATTTTACGAATATTGAATTTTTTGACATTTTGAAGATTTATATAATACTGGTTATTATAGTTGTAATCGGTATTGCGTTTATTGTTGCTCGTTGACTGTAAAGAAAAATAAATTTTTGTTTGATTTTTTAAGAAAAGTAAATGCATACTAGGCAGAAAAGTTTTTATTTCCTCACTGTATAATTTTATATGATTTTTTTTATATTTATTACAGTGACGTATGTACACATTAATAAAAAAAAAGTATTATGAGCATTATCTATTGAAGGACTTTGCACTTTAGATACAAATTAATTTTACTGTGTTACTTAAGAATTAATTATTAATCAGTAACATACAAAATTTATTATTGTAAAAGATGTTCACTGCGTGTTTTAGAACATTAAAAATCAGTAATAAAGTGAGTACAAAGGTTTTAACTCTTATTGTTTTTCAATTGTTTTATTCACTAACAGTATAATTAATATTTATATATAATTTTACTTTAAAAAATATTAAAGAAAATATAATAATTCATACTAACCATATTGTAAAAAGTTTTATTGCATTAATAAGACAAATTTCATTATGTCATAAGACATATTTTTAAAATCTCTAATATTAAATGTAAGTAAAATATTTTAAATAAACATTGTAGATAAATTGTAACAAAAAAAAAAATAAAACTGTGATCTAACACAACATTCAATAAAAATGTTTATTCTTTTAGTATGGTTTATTGGCACGATATGAATCTACGTTAGTTATTGCAGAACATAATAATGAAACACTTCTTCCTATTACCTGTAATGCATTAAGTGCAGCTAAAAAAATTGGTGGAGATGTAACAGTTTTGGTTGCTGGTAATAAATGTGATAAAGTAGCACAAAGTGTTAGTAAAGCCAATGGTGTGTCTAAAGTCCTTGTAGCAGATAATGATGCATTTAAAGGATTTTTACCAGAAGCATTAACTCCATTGATTATTGCAACTCAAAATCAGCATAAATTTACACACATTTTAGCTGGTGCTACTGCTTTTGGTAAAGCCTTATTACCAAGAGTAAGTAAATTTGATTAAGATCTTAATGTAAATTTACTTTGTAATAAATAATCCTGGATATGCGAAATTGTAAATGTGTATATAATTATTTATTCTAAGGTTGCAGCTAAATTAGATGTGTCTCCTGTAAGTGACATTATTGGAATTAAGGCTGCAGATACATTTATTCGTACAATTTATGCTGGAAATGCAATTCAAACTTTAAAATGTAAAGATAGTATAAAAGTAGTTTCAGTAAGAGGTACTGCTTTTGAAGCAGTACCTTTAGAGGGTGGCAATGCTAAGTGTGAACCTGCACCAGCTGGAGATTATAAATCATCATTAGTAGAATTTATTAAACAAGAGTTGAGCAAATCTGATAGGCCAGAATTAACATCTGCTAAAATTGTTGTATCTGGAGGAAGAGGATTGAAATCTGGAGAAAACTTCCAATTATTATACAGTTTAGCTGATAAACTTAACGCGGCAGTTGGTGCTTCACGTGCTGCTGTTGATGCTGGCTTTGTACCCAATGATTTACAAGTTGGACAAACTGGAAAAATTGTTGCTCCAGTAAGCTTGATTCACAATTATATTCTTATTGTTATTAATCAAATAGTTTGCAGGTTAATTTATATTTTTTAGGATTTATACATTGCTGTGGGTATTTCTGGAGCAATTCAACATCTTGCTGGTATGAAAGATTCAAAAACAATTGTTGCAATTAACAAAGATCCTGAAGCTCCTATTTTTCAAGTAGCTGATTATGGATTAGTTGCTGATTTATTCAAAGCTGTGCCTGAACTTACAGAAAAATTGTAAATTTTAACAAAATGTTTTATACATATTTTCATTATGAATATTTAGGTATATATATATATGCGTAAATGTATATGTATGCAACAAATTTATTAACCATATTACATTTTTTTTAATAATTAAAATAAAGTTTATTACTATTTATTTATTTTCATATTGTCATTAATAATTTTGAAATATTTTTGTTATACATATTAGTGCAAATAAGTACAATTTTTTGTTATAAGAGTGAAAAAATTGTAGGTGGGTCATATAAACGGCATTTTTTTCTATACAGAACTCGATAAATAAAATGAGTAAATTTGTGAATACATCACGTATATTAGTTTTTGAAATTACATGTTATATTTATAGAAATGGAATATTTTTCAAATTTTAGCAAAATATTTAATTAAACAGTAATTTGAATAATATTTATCGTTTCATTTTCGATTTGAGCGCCACAATAATCGTTTGTTCGCTTACGTTTCAATACATCGTGTTCAAGTACAATATATATGTACAAATGGAATCGCTGCCATCTTTGTCGTTTCTTGGCGTGGTGGATGGCCGGCTAGATTACTGATTTTTAAGTATATGATCATTTTTATGTATCTTGTGTCTTTAAGTGTAAAGATTACAGAAAAGATTTAACATGAGTACGGACAGTATTGAGAAGTTATATAAAAATTTTGGCATTTTGGCAGATGCCAAAGATAAATTAGCCGAGGTAACATACGAACTTGGTTATCCTTAATAAGCACGTTTAGTTAAATACAGATTTTACAGTTTGGTTCATTTACTGATATAAAATACGTGACTTACTTTTTATAGAACAACATTTTTAAAAACACTACGAATTCCAAACGTATTATAATATTTTTAGTGTTTAACTAACTCAACCTCATATTTGAATAATCAGTTACAAGAAACACTTATATGTAATGGAATTAAACATTTTTTATTTGTATGTTTTAGCATGAAAAAGAATATTTAGAAATTCTTACAGCAGTGAAAGGATCACCTAAAGAAAAACGATTAGCATCACAGTTCATTGCAAGGTTTTTCAAGTACTTTCCAAAATTAGCTGATCAAGCTATAGATGCTCATTTAGATCTTTGCGAAGATGAGGATATGGCTGTAAGTTTTACTATTATTTGTATAATTTGTAATATTTGTCTTTATATTATTATGTGTATACAAATATTTTCAAGAATAATAGTTATAAGATATATATGTTATACAAACATAATTCTATACTTACAGATAAGGAAACAAGCTATTAAAGACTTACCTGCATTATGCAAAGATAATAAAGAACATACAGCTAGAATTGCAGATATTTTAGCTCAGTTACTTCAAGCTCAAGATCCATCTGAATTAGCTGTAGTTCATAATAGCGTTATGTCTCTTATGAAAACTGATCCAAGAGGTATTTGAAATATATTACTTTTTATTAAACATGTATTTCATTAAGGTTGATATGTGGCTTTTTATACATTTCTATATTTGTATGTTTAGGTACAATAAGTGGATTTTTCAGTCAAATTATAAATGGTGATGATGGTACTCGTGAGCGTTGTATTAAATTCTTAGCAACAAAGTTAAAAGCAATAGGTCATGATATTATCACTAAAGAACCAGAAGATTTATTAATTTCAGAATGCAAGAAAGTATTACAAGTAAGATTTTTATTCTAGGTAGGTATTTTTGTATCATCCTTTAATTGATTCTAATAAAGTTTTTATTTTTATAGGATGTAACTGCTGACGAGTTCCATAGTATTATGGAAGTACTTGCATGGACTAGACTAGGTTCTACAGTCAGTGGACAACAAGAATTGGTAGATATTACAGTTGAACAGGCTGAATTATCTGAGCCATTTAAACATACAAATGTTGAACAATGGAATAGACTTGTCCAGTGTATCAAACATGCTCTTCCATTCTTCAGTGTAAGTATAGATATGAACAAAATATATGTATTTATTTTTATTGTGTTTGTATGTTTATTAATAGACATATTTCCTCAATTTTTTCTTACAGTCTCAAATAGATTCATCACGGTTTGTATCTTATATTTGTGTACAAGTTTTACCGCATCTCTCATTAATTACTTCACCTGATGGTAGAGATGTACAATTGGAATTATTAAAGCTTCTTGCTGAATTGGCTGTATTTTGTGGAACGATTGATAAACCGGACGAAAAAGTACAACAACTTTACAATACTCTTATTGTAAGTAAATGTGTCACTCAATATTTATATGTACACATTGAATTTGATACAAAAATTAATAGTACTTTGATCATATTTTCTATGAAAAATAATAATTTTTTACTATTTTCAGACATATATGCCACTTCCTCCAGCTACAGAAATAACTGAGGTACCAAAACTACAGTTCAGTCATGTTGAGTGTCTTATGTATGCCTTCCATAAACTATGCAAACAAACACCAGAATTTTTAATAAAAGATCCAGAACAACTCAAGGAATTTAGATTAAGGTTACAATACTTTGCCCGTGGTATTCAAGGTTATATAAAGAAATTGCGCGAAGCAATTAGTGGCAAAACAGAAGAGGAATTGAAATCAGAAGAGAATCAATTAAAAGTTGTTGCATTGAAAACAACAAATAATATTAATACTTTGATCAAAGATCTGTTTCATTCACCGCCCAGTTTTAAAAGTGTTATATATCTTTCGTGGAAAACGTCGTCTAGCGATAAAAAGGTAATTAACAAATTGATTATAATTTATTAAAGTTATTGTACACGGCATTTTGTTAGAAATATAATTTATTATTATTTCAGAGTGAAAAGCACTCATCTGCTCAAAAGAGACATACACCAATTACATTTGGAAATGATAGTAGTTCAAATAAACGTAGCAAAGAAGATAAAAGTAAAAGGGAATTATATACACCTCCTAGTGGAAAGTATAGTTCAAACATATCATCAAACTATGGTATTTAAATACATATTTGTTATCTTTAAAAACATTCTTCTAAAATGTGATTGAAACTGTTCACCTCCCTTTTTTTATAGGTCGAGGTAGATTCAGAGGAAACAGGTCAGGTGGTCGGGGTGGTTATAGATCAAGAGGACGTGGAACATGGAGAAAAAACTTTTACTAATTACTTAATTGCTTAAATTATTCAATGCATGGAATGGTTGAAGTTGCAATAATATAAGACTATACCAGGCCTGTAAAATGTACATACATATGAAGAATGTATAAGTGATTATTTGCAGAAAGTGGTTTTAAGAGGAGTGACAAACAAAATACAACATTTTTGTTCTATAAAAATATTAGTGTAAAAGGAAGTGTTTTTGTGAAAGCTTTAAGTACGTACAAGTTTCAAATACAAAATTCTAAAAATCATTTGTTTACTAAATACAGTGGTAATGTTATAACAAAATATTGATGGTTGAAAAAGAGAACATTTTTGTGAGATATACTCATAGTGTTATAAGAACCTTTTTTAATATAATGTTAGAAAAAAGAAAGATGAAAACCGTGAAGAAATTTGAATTTACTGAAAGTGGATAATGTCATCAAAAGAAGTGAGAAGTACAACACAGTCGAAGCAAACAAGTGTATATTATGAGACCATTTCATCAAGTACCTTAATGGGCAGTAGAACATGAAATAATGAAGACAGAACAGTGCGAATACAGTATATTTATCATCTAACCAGATTGAGGAAACATCAAATGTTACTATGGAAAAATACTGTATGTTTCTATGAAATGTTTAAAGAATTCAGACTGTAAAATGGCTGGTTTGTGCTATTATGTGGACATTGGTGTTACAAATATTTGCGAAGACAAACAATTTTTCTCTACTACAATAAGTGTGGATGTTAAAATAGTATCAAAATGTATTTCCTTATCTCCTGGTTTCTCCTACACCTCCTACTCCTCCTACTTGATTCAACTTCATTTCTTTTGTCAACAGGAAATGAGGACCAGAGCTGTTCGGTGGATAGTATCCAGGACATTTCATTTCAAAAGGATAATTAAATCAAAGAAACTTGAAGACTATTCTTCTTTTGTATTTTGTCAGTTATAAGTTAACGGAATTCGTGAACTTGTATTCTTTTATTTGTATATAATTTATTGTTTGTATAAATTATTTCAAATTCTTGTAACTATTGTGTAGTTATATCATTTTCTTAATCAAAAGTACACAAAATTTAAATTAAAGTTTAATATGTACTTATATAGTTAAGTTCAAATTGTACATAAAGTTCATTTGCTCTGAATATTTTAATTAAATAATTTACAAGTCTAAAAGTTTCTTTGACTATGTTATAATGAATTATATTGTTATCATATAATTTCTATTTTCCAGATGCTGCATATTTACTGATGACCTGAGAGAGGGAAAGCAGATTAAAAATAATCATTTTTTGATTACAGATTTTCCAGAGGTTTCTCAAGAGGGATGATACGGAGAAAATATGATACATTTTCTTTTTTTCAGGACCTGTTGCACAGTTGTCTATTATATTTTAATTATATATTGATGGTAGCTGTCTTATAAGGTGAGTTTAATAAATAAATTGTGTCCTCTTCCTATCCACCATTAAACAAAATTTCTGTAATAATAACAACTGAATATATTACCGTTTTAATTTAATAAATACTAGTATTGCATAATATATGTTGTATTTTTTATGCCCAATAACGTAAAATGTTTCTATACATAGATAATTATAAAATGTATGATTTCATGATTATTCAAAATTTATATATATATAGATTTCAAATTAATATTTTATACAAATGTTTTGTAATATCTATTTCTCCATTATATGATTATACAACAACTCCTTTATATGTATTAACATATTGTAATGTTCTAAAAATATTTATGTTTATTATTATTTGAAGTATGTAAACATTGCTTTATTAAATTTATTATTATATCATTAATAAAATGTATCATTCTAGATTATATTGTGTTTCTTTAATTAATATAATATAAAACTGAAATAAACTGCAAAAATTATTCCTTTCCATTATTTAATAAATAAACCACTCACGGTTTTAGAATTATCATCACAATGCATGTTACATCTATAATTACAATTATTTTTACAGGATGAAATTGACAATATATAAATATTTCATTATTTAAAATAGTCCATTTGTTGAAATCATATCATCTATAACTTTACACATAATACGATCACTAGGACTACATGGATCAGGTGTGTGCTGTTCAGAACCTAAATTATCAACAGACTCCATAGCGTCTGTATTTATTGCTAGTTTTGAATCCAGTTCTGAAGTATCAGGTAGCATTTGTAATGCATGTTGCAAAATTTCTTGAACCTAAAATAAAGTTTTAAAAATTATAATCAACTATTAATCTACTGCATTAAAAAATATGTTTCAAAATTAATACAGCTTAAGCAATGTTCTTAATAAAGAAGAAACAAGAAACTTCTCATTATTGCTGCAAGTTTCAAAAAATGTTAAAAAAATACAATCTCATAGGAACATTTTGTACACACTGAAATCCAACAAACAATTGAATTTTATTTTATTTTATTTTTAAAGCTATAGGTATAGTAGCAACCAACTATCCATTTAGTAATAAGTTGTCCCATATGCAAATATAGTAGTTAATTTCCTTTATTTTGAATGGTAATTGAGGACTTAATCCTCATATTTGATATTTTATCTTGATATTTTAATACAATAATATGCAGACTTCCTGATTGAAGGAACATATTTTTCTTTTATATTGATAACAAAAACCCACAATGTGGAAAATATTCAGCAAGAGATGATGACTCTTTTAAGAAACATGCGCATCAACAAATATTTGCCTGTTGCTATTTGAATAAGAATACATACAGTTTTATTCTATAAATATACCTTTTCTAAATGTTTCTGAAATCTAAGGGCAGTTTCAATACGTTGTCTGCGTTGTAATTCCATCATGACTCGTAATGTTTCTCTAGCTTGATGCGGTCTGAATTCATTCAGTAAGTGATGAATATGAATGAATAGTAAACTAAGATCTTCCACCTATAAATAATAACAAAAATAAAGAGTTTATACAATAACCATAAATGAAGATTAATAAATACTTACTTTTTCAGCACGTCTTGGACTATCAGGACATTGTACAAGTAAATCTATCAAATCTAAAAAGTTAACAAGTAAGGAATGGTTCAGTTTCTTCAATTCCCGTCGTCGGTCAAAATGCTGAGGATATAACCTTTTAATTCCTTGTGCTTCGAGGGGTCGAATAATCGTATCATCCGCGTTAAATACATTTCCAAACATTGAATAAGTGTCATGTATCGGAGGCGGTGGCCGAGGTGCTCTACCTCGACGAACATTTTCGTCCGTGTACAAATTTATGTACTGAACCGGAGGCAAAGGTAGCGAACTAACTTGTATTGCTTCGGGTGCTGCCATTTTTGATATTCAGTATCAGTGTCCATAAGATAATATGATGTATAATTTTTTAGCCGAACTATACGTTTTATAGCTAATATAGTAGGTTAAGTTTGAGTAGAGGAAACTGTTGCCAAACTCTGTGGAGCATTGATTCTAGTGCGCAGGTCCGTAATTTCGCGCGTAGCCGTTCCTTATTTTTTTTCTAATTTGTATCTTAATAACTCAACATCCATAATCATTAACAATAATATTTTATAATGTAACAAAAAATATAACGTTCGTGCGTTATAAAATTGCAGCCTAAATCTAACCTCACTTGATGTTATACATTAGGCTAAGTTATATCGATTTTTCAGTACTTATTAACGACGATTAATGGTTGTCCAATTTCAAACCATAAAATCAGTCACAAAACTCATTTACACTTTCTTCGAAATCTTCAATACAAATTTACTAAAACTAAATATCGTTGAACTAAAACAAAACAACACAACATAGTCTTCGTGTCCGCCATCTTGTTTTTTTAAAATGAGTCAACAGGTATTCTCTACTGGTCAGTTAATACGTTTAATGCGGGCAGGACGTCGAACTGGAATCAAGGATTTTTCGTTGTTTAACCACCAAATCGAGAAGATTAATTAGTGCACATCGTTTGTTTTTCGTTTGGAAAAATGAAATACTAGTTTTGCGAGATTTCGGATAAATGCTCTACTAACGTAGTGAGGTATTTCCTGCTATCTTGTGAATTTCCAACGTCTTCGTTTGACAGATTGTCGGTGTGTGTATGCGTTCGTTCCACGTGAATTCTTTGTTTGGGCACCGGTCATGTTTCTGACAAGCATTGAAATTGTGAGGTGGTAGCAGTACCCTAGTATATGGTAAGTTGACTTTCCGTTATGAATCTTGATCTTCTAAATATTATTCACCCTAAACTTTTATCTAGAAATAATCGTTTAAACGGGTGTCAAGATAACCACAAACTACCGCGTTGTCGTTAATCTTGCCACTCTGTTATTTTTGGGAATTTTGAAAGGAACATTGTGGTGATATTTTCTTTCCAATTTTCTTCGATTTTCATAGTTCACACAATTATTTGGGATTTAAAAAAAATCCAGAATCATAAACAAAGCAAAGAACAGAATTTAATTTAGAGTTTGCACTGAATTTATGTAGATTTTGATTGTTGTTATAAAATATCATATAAAACAATGAAAAGCTTTATTGTTGAAGCTGAAAATATATTTTAATGGAGACCTCAAATGATTAATATATATTGTCAATACAATATTGTTAATATTTCAGTACTATTAATAAACTTTGACTTTCAATTCTCAAGTTCTCAAATACCAAATTATAAAATTTTTAAATTCCCAATTTTCCAAATGTGCAAATCTTTGTATCCTAAACTCCTAAATTTTAAATTTTTAAAATCCAAATTCTCCAATTTTCTAATCTCTAAATCTTTAAACCTTTAAATCTACAGATTCATATATTTTTGAAACTGATTCTCAATGTACTTTGTTAGTAGATATTGAAAATCTTGGAGTATTAATACATATTGATATAATATGTATCGTCTGTGGTTTCCATAATATATATATACGATTATAATACTTTTTTAAACAGTATTATATATCACAATGTTATTAGTATCAAGCTTGGTATGATTGTATTAATTTAGAATATTTAACATTGTTTAATTTCTTTATTCCCTTCGTTATCATCATTACTTTCTCTTTTCGCTGTTCACCTATTTCTATAAAATATATTTTGTACTATTTTTATATTAAATTTCACATATAATTCTTAAAGCTTAAAATGTACATATTTTATAATGTGATAATATTTTACCATTTACCCATGTGTTGACCTGTTATATTTAGTAATTATATGTAAGAACAACACATTCATATTTACACATGTATATAGATTTATGTTCATTCTTCTAATTCTTAGTATAATCCTTCGCAAGTCCTTGCAAGGTAATCCTTCGGCTGTGAAATTTATTTAGCGCAACATAGATGACAATAAGAATTTAGTTTTAACATAATACCACACTTCTTTCTATAGATGTGTATCATTCTTGTACTTCTTCTTACATTATACCTTATTTTTGGTAAAAATAAATATTGAAAAATCAGACTGTAGGATAGGATTACTATGATGCTTAATGATATTATCAAGAATTTTTATTTAGCATTAAAATTCTGAGTAATGAAACAATTTCACATTTTTTTCATTCAGTTTTTGTTTCTTTATAGCTGATAATTACGGAAAATACGGGAAATAGAAATTTATAATATACGATGCTTTTGAGGTAGTTTACGTCAAGTATTCGATCGTTAATACTTTGCCGCATTTTCATATCGAACTTTAATTAACGCATTTCACATTCGATCAACATTCGTTAACTAAATACGTTTCATAGGTACCGTTATATGTGCATAATTTTTATTATTAAAATTTTAAATAAAAAATAATTTTCTCAATTGTTTTTAACAGAAATCGGTTTTTATTTGTACAGTGCACATTTAAAAAACAAATTGAATATAACACAAATGGGGGTGAATGTAGATTGATTTTGAAAATTCATGAAAAACGTATTTTTTATTAAACTAATCGACGTTTCGGCTTAATGCAATTCGACTCAATTCTATCTGAAACTAGCCACCCAACTTGCGATTCAATTCGACGCGGTTTGATTTGGCGCGATTCAATTCAGTTCGATTTGATTCAGTATTACTTGACGCGAATCAATGTGATTCAATGCGACATTAGATTTTAAACGCATCCCTACACTTAATTATGTAAATTATGCAGAAAGTTATCATTGTCGATTACGAAATTATGGAGTCCGTCTTGCATTGAATTAATTTTTTGTTATTTTGAAGATTGATAAGTTTTTGCATAATTTGACTCATTATCTTGTAAACATTTATTTTATTTATTTGCGCAAGTTTGGGTATTTATTTCTCAGAAAAAGTAGTGTCATCTCGTGTAGAAAATTTTTCTCCTAATCCTTCGAGAACGTCGTTCGGAAGTTGGTGCACGCACACGCGCAAACGTATTTTCTTCTTGATTACGCATGCGCACAAACAAGGACTGCGCATGCGTAATGCGTTCGTTTTAGCTTCGAATCCTCGACGGCGGGTTAGACGCGTATTAAACGTGCGCCTATGTTTACGATTTAGCGTCGATGCGGTTTTAACGTCGAATCCGTATTTTTTCGGTTGCGACAAATATTCAATGGAAACACAGTTGAATCGTCAACGAACGCGGCAAAAGTTCTGGGACAGTAAATTTTCATTTGTAAATGGACCGAAAGTGTTTCGAAAAACATGCGCTGGGTCGAGGATGTTTTGCGAGCAAGAGTTTGAAGAAATTGAGTGGCATCAAGGACGTTTCGCGGTTTTTTCTACTGCAAAATCCAACAGTATGGATGCAATAAATAATACCGTTTCATCGCTACATTTCGACGGAAAACGGAAAAGGTACATTTTGTAGATTAAAGCGATTCATTTATGAAAATTTGTTTGTGCACTCGTATATGATCAATTATTAAAAATATAAACGAATTAAGCATTGAAATCAATGATGCACAAAGTCCATCTCACATTATAGTTTTTAAGTTTGTAACAAATCTTAAATATTTAATTAGAAACGATGTGAAATCGATTCTGTTTTTACGAATAATTATGTTTTTATTTCGAAATAAATTTTTGTTACAAAGTAAATTTGATTCACGATACAACAAAGGGTTAATTATTATGTCTGTGTTTTATATAGTTATATGATTTGTCACGAAAGGATCATTTTATAATTGATAGAACATTAGAGTTTTTCATAGGTTAATTTGTTTTTAAATTTCGTTGCAGCAATGATAGTGGCTTAAGGTTGCCCCGTGAGAACCTTAGTCGAAGGTTGGAAGTCGTCTATTCTAAACGGAAATTCTTTCTTCATGAGTCATTGCGGAATTTGACGGGGAAGTCTTAATCTTCTAGCCTATATTAGTCATATCAAGTATACATTATAATGTGGAACGCTTTCAAATATTAATTACCTCATGTTTTTGTATTCAAATATTTTAATATTTTTGTGTACCATTTCTTCTTTTTTCCTTTCAATGTAATAAATCAGAAACGGGTCTTTTCATAATTATTACTAATAAGTCAACGTCTTATAACGTCGAGCCACGCGTATTTGTATAACAGTTGAATGTTAAGCTGCAGTTATAATTTGTGGCGAAGCAAAGAGGCGAATGGTACAGCGATAACAAATGTAATTGCTGAGAATATCATAAGGTAGAGGGTTAAAAGAATGGGATCGAAGAAAATCTAATAAAGAAAAGAGGGGTGGAGAGAGGCGGATAGCGAGATCTTATAGACTGACCGACAGAAATTCGAACTATGGAGATAATTGAAAGTTCATCCGAGTACTCGCGTAATTGCTCTTCGCGTAATGAAGTTAGCCGAGAATCTCGAGTTCTCGAAGAGGAACGCTTGAAGTTACTCGAAAGAAACATAGAATGAAACATTTCAATCACTACACGGTAATATCTCCTAACGATATCTGTAGAAATACCGCCTACGCGAGTACCCAACAAGGCAGACTATTGAACAAGAAAAAGAGGCCATAGTCTTTCCTGAGTCAACATTTTTTTATTGGTTTTTTAAATTTTCAAATTTAAGACACTTAACATCTCGAGTATTTGGACGTTTGGGAATTCGGAAATTTGAAAATTTCTCCGAAATCCCTCGTTGAAACGTAGCTAAAGTATGTATTATGCGAGGTAACTGTCGAGTATTATAGCGAGTAGTAAAACCTTGCTCCCTTACGATTTCCCCAGGGAAGCTTACCTTGCTCGATACCGCACATAATATAACACATTAGTCCGTGAAAGTTTTAAAAGCTCTATTATTTTTTGTGAACAGGGTGGCCCTCCGTCGGTGATGGCGGGGAAAGATGGGAAGGTGGAGCCAAAAAGCGGAGACGTGGTGAGGCAGGGGTTCATGGTGAAACGTTCTCAAAATAAGAAACGTTTCACTCCCGTCAACTACAAACAACGCTGGTTCGTTCTGACCAGACGCTACCTCGTCTACTACGACGGCGATGGAGAGGTACGCATCCATTTTATTTTCACGATTCAACGTAACCCAGTAAGCTAAAACATGATAATCGTAACACATATTTCCTCTTTTCTTCTTCTTGTCACTTATTTTTTTTCGCTCTTCCATTAACGATTTCTCACCATCCTCGTTTTGGAACAATCCGTTCCATTAGCGACCGAATGGGCGAAACGGTAAATCGAGAAGTGCTATCAACTTGGAATAGGATCAAGAAAGCTTCTTCTGTAGGTGAAGTTATTTTTAAAAATCCAGCGAACTTTCTTTCGAAGAAGCTGTTTTGTCTGGATTCCAGATCGGTCAATGTATCTTTGTAATTTCAATTTAATCGCCGTTGTCTTTCCTTTTCTTCTTAATTTCAATTTCAGCTTTTTAAAAATTCGTACCAACGCGTATCTCCTAGCACGACCAGGATTTCGTTTAACTGGCAATATAACGAGAGTCCGTCGTACTTCGAAACGATTACAATAGATCATTAATTTCATAAAGTTAATGATCGATAAGCGAGCTCCATTTTCCCGCTGGAACAAAATCGATGTTTTCATCGTTAAGAAATTCTCGCGGGAGGCAGACGAGAGATGCTTGTAATTCGATGATTGCTACGTTCGCGAATCTTTGAATCAACGAGCGCGGGTTGGATGTTGGCTGCGAGTTAAACCGTTCTCTTTCATTGAATTCGCATCGACGATTTAAAGCAACGCCTTCAGTTCTTCGGTTTCATTAAAGATTCGTGCCCTCGACTCGCGTTCGCCGAATGACGTTTCAGTAGCGAGCTTTTAGGACGCGAGGATGTAGTTTTATAGAGTAGTAAAAGGTACGAGGTGACGGGTAAAGAGTTTTTAAACCGAGGACTACGCAAGGGAAATAGCGAATGTGATTTGAATTGCATGACAGTCTTGCAGTCCCACCTATTAAAAAGTGTTTTTTTTTTTGTGTTTTATCCTCCTTTAAATGCATTGAAATCTACTACATTTTCTCTCTTATCTCTTAGAAGTTACACATCTTACTCTGTATTACGTAAAAAAAGAATTCATTTATAATTCATTCGTTCATTTGTTTGCGTATTAACGCAGAATATTTAATAGACATTGCAACGTTCCACTTTTATTCGAATAATCTTAACAGTGTTTCCTCGTTTCGTATCTATATTTCGGTCGACTGGAAAAGCGAGGCCGTTCAATAGGACACGCGTTAATTCGATATCTTGTAGCAATGTTGAAAAGGACGAATACGCGAATGTAAATGACAGGAATAATAACGCAGAGTTGGCTAGTGACACTCCTCGAATCAGGGCCAATTGCTGTATACGTATTATCTCCCGCTTGACAAGCACTGTCGGCGCTCGGAATACGTTAGGTTCCTCGTATCATTTCTATATGATCGATAAAACGTGTTTTCAGTATTCTGCAGGAAAGAAAGCATATGTTGACGAATAAAAAAATACGAATGCATCGTGTACGCCGGCGCTAATTTTTTGTACTTTTCTCTTTAGAAAGTGTTACTACTGAGAGATCAACATACATCTATTGTCAGTGTTTTAGAGATCGGGGTGTTTATTTATAATAACGAAGTATTTAATTGCACACATGTATCGATTGTCACACAATGTTTCACAATGACCATACTAGTATATAATCTCATTTAAAAAATATTTGTCCCTTCCAATTACTCGATTCGGGAATATCGTTTTGTAACATAGTTATCATCCTATATATTATCGATCATCTGAGATTGATCATTTACATGAAAACACTGTATTGCAAAAATTTGTAAGACAAGAAACGAACAATGACACCTGTCTTTCTAGCGAACGTCAAACGCACAAACAGTGTCATATTGTATTTATTACCGGAAAATAAAACGTCAGGAAAAATGTGTCACCGATAAATTGTTCCAATCGTTATCGTACATTGCGTTAAACAAGTAGCAACGTAAATATGTCACGATGCAATTTATTGTTGATCGTGGTAGATGAAAGGTTCACGCGCAAATCCATGCGCATTTGCTAAAGCTTTATTCAAACGCGTTTTTTTCCCGTTGCATAGCACGGTACCAAAACGCAAAGCTGCGACATAACGGCCAGGTAACATTCATGAGACCGTGTGTCGCTCGATTCGTGAAACAAACGTTGATTAAAGTAAATTAATGTATCAGTGTTCTGCACTTGCGTTTTTATTTATCGTTATTTTATATAATTTTTACACGGACAATTCGTCGGGAAAATGGAAAAACGCACGATAAATTATAACCTCGTCACGTTGGTGAAAAGTAATTTTTATTAATTCATGTATACGGTATTTTTGAAAATGGTTGTATAGTGTGGACACGGGAAATTTACCGTGATTAATTTAAAATTAATCGAAAAACTCTCTATCGCTTTGCGAGCGCTTAATTCCGAGGTCAGTTTGCTTTTACGATTAACAATATTTTCAAATGTTGAAATTCTCGTGTCTCGAAACGTCGAAACTCCGAAATTCCCAAATTGCTAAACGGTGTGTGTAAGCAGTTTCTATTCGCGGGCATAGAGTTGAGAACCGTCGCTTTATATCATATTCTCCGGGCATAAAATCGGTTTAATTAGAGCAGATTCGATCGCGAAATCCCGAGCCCGTAGAAATGATTGTCCCATTGCCTCGATCGTTCGAGCCTGCAAACGGTCGCATAAACACGCTTACGTAACGCGGAAAATTTGGCTGGCTAGGACGCAAACATCCACGAAACATCCAACGAGGACCGCTTCGAATTCCCGGCAATAAATTACAAACCGAAAGATCAGCGCAATCGGCCAACGGACACTCGACGTGCTCAATTGCCGTCCCGACCATTTACAGATATAACTACCATCAAACGACAACGACCCTTTCCTACTTCTCTCGCCTCTACACGCATTCTGTCGTACGGATTCTCTGCCGATTTCTGCGTACAGTCAGGAGCAAATCTGGCTTCCCGACCAAAGGAAAAGAAGCCCTTCGTTTAGGGACTCTGGGGATCCGAAGATTTGCCAATGAATTCAGAATTTTTTAAGGGAACCGAGGATCCTTATACAGAGGAAAATTACATTGTTTCCGAATGTACAAAGGACACTCTTTACATCACTATGGACGAGGCTATGAGAATGAGAAATTATTGGAAGTTTTCAGTACCGACGAAATAATGTCTGTGTTTAACAACCCGATTGCCAATTAACGGATAACAAATAGGTCATCTTTCGATGCGTTAAATGATACATTTATAAGAATCGTGAAGCGAATCAGCGGCTAGTCGATGGAGGAACAAGAGGGAATTTTTCTCGATACATAAATGTTCTGTTTGAATGGATTTTTTGAAGGAGGTTCGTACCCGCGTAAGGGTACGCAGCCCGTTAGCTGGTAGGCCAGCCATCCAGTTTGGTTGGTAGGGGTTGCTCGGGGGTGGCTATAACGTGCTCGTAGACCATGTGTAAAATTGGTAGCGCAGGCGCCCCGGAACGGCATCCACCACCTTTCTCTTCCTCCTTTCTTCCGCCTCTCGGTCGCGAGTTCCTGATGCTTCGCCGCTCAGTCAGTGGTCGTCATCGGAATCGTGCTCTGCAAATCGCGTGCTGCTTCTGCTTTTTTTCCAATCCGTTTCGCATCGCGACGCTTCTCTCGTTCCCGAGGAGTTACTTAAGCCTGCAGCTTCCGCGATTTACGTTCAGTGGTCTTACATTCTATGCAACGGCGCTCTATCGAGCTGCACGCGTCCATTTCGATCCCGAAATCCTTCGATCTTCGTCCGAAAAGATCGAACGGACCAATCGAAAACGACGACGCTCGATTTCACGGTTAGTCGAGGAAGGTTTTTAATGTCCGAGTGTAAGTTCGAATAAGGTCCTCGCTTAGCCAAGAAGAAGGCGAAGAGATCGGTAATCTCGAAGTCGCTGGATCGAAGACATCGCTTGGGAGTCGAACACGGACGTTTTCTTGTTTATCGACCATTTCGGAGCTTTGCTAATTAATTCTCAACGTTCTCGAGGGACAGCTATATATTTTGAATAATTCGAGGAAACCGCAGTAACTGAAAGTACTTGTTCTTAACTGGAAGGATTGAAACGAATTACTTGCAAGTTTTCTCGACGACGTTTGATTGATCGATGCATCCAACTTGCGATTATAAAATTCTACGAGCTTGTCTGAAAGATTTCTTGTCCGAACCTTTACGAATTTTGAAATAAGAACTCGAAGAGCGATCACATCTTCTATATCTTGTAAAAAAGACAAAAAGGAAGAAACTCGAAGGATTAATTCGAAGAATTGAAATTACTCGAATTTTTATCGTGGTCGAAGGAACCAGAAAATCATAGATATTTATTCGACACTGGAAAGCGTTAATTAATATTCGAGTTCTTTGAATCTCGATGAGGAAGTCTGATAGATTCTTTTGATCCTTCGAAGAACATTAAGCAACAGGAAGAAACCTGTCTTGACTAGAAGAAAGAATAATCGTCAACTTCTTTGAATCTTGAAGCGTCAGACTCCTCGAATTCTTTGGGCCTGTCCAAGAAGCTGGAACAGCAGGAAGAAATTACCAATATCTCCAAGGATTAAAATTACTTTATACTTTCTTCGTAAAAAATTATAGACACTCGATATTTCAAAGTGGTTTAATTAATCTGCAACTTTTTTGAATCATGAAACGGAAATCTCGTTAGATACTTTGGATCCTTTGGAGACGATTAAGTATCAGGAAATATTGTCGGTTTTAAATTCTAAGGTATAAATCGTGTAAACGTTTCTTCATCGAAAATTGTGGTAATTTATTCAGCATTTGAAAGTGCTTTTAACTGACTGAAATTTCTGAAATTGTAAAGCGAAAATCCTGTTAGATCCTTTGATAAAAGGTAAGCAACGAAAGGACTAAAACTGCTCGAAATTTTCTTTACCGAAGATTTGAGAAATTTACGCATCGTTTAGAAGTGTCGAGTTGTTTGAATCTTGAAGAGAAATTCTCATTAAATTCTTTGGCGACTTTGAAGAACACCACGCAGCGAGAAGAAGTTACCAGTTTTGAATTCGAAGGATCAAGATAACTCGAAATTTTCTTCGTTGAAAATTGTAGAAATGTATCCAGCATCTGAACGTGCTTTTAATTAACTCTCAACTGCTTTGGTTCCTGAAGTGATTCTCTGGATCCTTTGAAGAAGATTAAGCAGCAGACAGTCGAAGGATTAAATTTGTACGAAAATTTCCTCGTCGGAGGTTCAAAAGATTATTAAGTTATAGAAATATATTCTCTATACGAAAGCGTATGTAATAATTCTTTCTTTTCCTTGAAGCGAAAGTCGTAATAAATCGTCTGGATTCTTTCACGAAGACCAGCATAAGCAACAGGAAAGATTCGAAGTTGCTCGAAATTTTCCTCGTCGAAGGCTGAAATGATCGACAAATTGTAAAAGTCTATCTATCACTTGGATGTGCATGTGATCGAACCTTTTTTCGAATCTTTAAACGAAATTTGCATCAGATTTTTTGAGGAAAACGGAAAAAACAGGAAGAACGCGAAGCATCGAAATTACTCGAATCTTCTCGGACGAATCAAAAGCTCCGCAAATCGAAGAAATCTGTTTATCAGCTGAAAGTGAAGATAACTGAACTTGTTTGGTTCTTGAAGCGAAATTTGCACCAAATCCTCTGGATCCTTTGAAGACAAGAAAATAACAGGAAGAACTGGGAGGACCGAAATTACTCGAACATTCCTTCTCTCACCAATTAAAAGCGAAATAAATTATAGAAATCTATTTACGAGTCTACTATAATTTTGAACTTTTGTGGATCCCATCGGATTCTTTGAAGAGAAGCAACTCGAAGGATCAAGATCGCTCGCACCTTCGACGAATGAAAAGATCAATAGCTGCGGAAATTCACACGTAAAAGTTGAAAGCGTAGCCGTCTAATCGACTGTAGACTTATTCGAGCCTTGAAGCAACAAGATCGAAACTGGTGGAAAGTTTAGTGCAGGGATCGAAAAAGGGAGATCTGTCGCGAGGAAATCGTAGAAATTCATTCAGCATTGGAGAGGTTTTTCAATTAATCCTCGACGGGATCCTCTTTCAGAAGCTCCCGAAGAGGATCATTATTCATCCGAGATATCAGGAGTTGCCGAACGGTGGCTGACTTACGAATCCTTGGAGAAAGTTCGATCGTTAAGGGGATCGCGGCGATCAGGAAAACGCGATAGATCGTCGTCGCGTCGACGAGTTTCCGACGCAGCTGCCTCGAGGAGGACTTTCAACGTGAATTCGACCCGTTTCTCTCGTCTCGTCTTCGCCTTGAAAGCTCGTCCTGCTTTTCGACACTTTTCTCCACGTGGGAGAACCGTTGTCTGCCGAAGACCGTGTCACTTCGACGTAGCTGCGAAACTTTCCCAACTTCCAACAGCGGCTTGCAACGTGGAGGTAAGCCAAAATTGACGGGTCCTTCGTTCCGAGTAATAAATGATAGCGTCCTCCTTTTGTCCTCGACGATCAGAAATCTTCTTCTTCTTTCTTTACTTCTTTGCTTCGAGGATTACTGTCGCTAGCACTCGTCTTCGGTGATCCTCCAAGTTTTTGGCTCTGGCTGAACCGTGAATCATTCTTTAAAGACTCGCTGTCATCGATAGCTGACCGAACACCTAGTAGGTGATTCAGTGGATGCACTCGATTCTCTTAGTAGATTTATACGGGAAATTAAATACGACGTTCCACGATTCGTTTCTTTTAAGAATTTCATATTCAGATTTTCTATTGAAACGGTATTCGCAAGTGTATAATTTTAAGAGATCCAAAAACTAGAATGTTTTTTCCGAGTATATAATAGAAGAAATTCATTTCTAAAACTCCTTAATTAGTGGTAAATTTTACCATTCTAAATGTTGAATTTGCAATCTTATATTATTCCAAGTTCACGAACGACATAACGATTTGCTTAGAGGCAAAAATTGCGAAGATCGCAAATTTATTTGCCAACCTAATATTTCCGAGATTTCGATAAACGCGATATCTCTTTTCCATCGAAAATAAGGAGCACACTGGAGATTGATCTCGCACCGATATTTCCGCTCTAAAAATCGAACCAATTGCTTTCCGAACAAATTGTTGCTTACGATGTATCTGTAGATGTTCCTCGACTGCCGTCGAGCTAAAAAACGGGGCATTTAATTAAAAAACCAGGCTCGTTAGTCGTTCCGTGTTGTTCCTTGATACTGAAAAGGAAAAGAGGAGGATAATGGGGAGGAAAAGTTGGAAGTAGCCTATTACGAATGGACCGAGTAATTCAACATGGATTTGTTCACAAAGCGTGGATTCAGCTGGCTTCCAGGGAGACCGGTTTATTCGACTCGTTCATTCTGTTTTCCTTTTTATATATTTTTTTTTAAACACCCGACGATTTGACCGTTCACCAAGTAATAGAAGGTTGATGGGGTGAGCGAGGAAGAAGGCGAACAAAGAAGAGTTGGAAAACGTCGTTGGTAACGAAGGGCAGCCAATAGAATCTAATAAAAACGTCGCTGCACGGGGCCACTCGAAAAGCCTAAATGAAATTTTCTATAGTCATTTTTTGCTGTTCCCCTTTTTTAGCTTCGGGATAAGAAGGAAAGGAGAAAAACCTTTTGGGGTTGATGTAATGTCTGCTGCGGTCGGTAACTTTGCATATTTTCTGATATCTTCTGAGCTTTCAACGTTCCAATTACTGGTTCGTTGTTCTCACACGTACGCGTTAAATGTATACTTCGATCGATGTATCATTGTGTAGTCGACGATCAGTCACTCCTACCGGTGTATAGGAATTTTCATTAAGAGAATTAAAGAAAAATTTATCACTTTGTTCGAACATCGAGTTTTAAATTGTTACAAGTACTAATTTACGATAATTTTGTATCAACAAATCGCGTTAGAATTATTAGATAGTTTACGAAGAAAAAATTCATTACATTTGCGTGTTCGGATTTAGTAGGAATTTTCATCCGTGTTCCGCATACGATCACTATAATCAAGCGGCGCTAGGAAAATTTATTATTCGATGTAAATATTCAACAGCGGTTTATATGCTCGTTTTTAGCTTACCAGCGAGCGCGAAGGATAATTTTCGTCACCTGTTTCCACAGTCGTTTCAACAGCTAATACATTTTGCCGCTTTTAATCCGTGTAATGGTATCGGGGGTGAGAAGAGGAGTGGTAGGAATAACATTAAACCGCTGTTTTTTTTACCTTATGCATGTTCGCATCTGTTCTGATGGCGATGGATAAAAGCGTATCATTTAGAAAGTATTATAATTCTTATCAATATTATTGATCGTACACGAGAAAAAGGTAACGCTTGTAGGGCAAGGTTCTTAAGCGTGGTGAATATTTTAGGGAACTGCTTAAAAATATAGTGCTTATGAAAAGTTAATTGTTGCTTCGGGGCATGTACGTAGATCCTGAAAGAACAGCAAGATTAAACGTAACTCGATTTAGGAAAGAAAAAAGAGGGTTATGGTAACGCGACACAAAATTTTCACGTGTACTCCGTTGTTGTGTTCGATGCACGTGCTATTCAGCTAGTACGCTCCATTATTGCATAAAGCTTCGAGTGTATATACACGCAACCAATATCCTTCCATAGCTGGAGGAAACTCGATTTGTCTCCCCGGATTTCCACTATTCCAAAAGAGCTGCTACCCTCAGGTATTATCGGTTGCGCGGTGCTTCCCTTCGTTATGCGACGATCCGTTCCTCGTTTCACCCAGCAACGTTGTTTTCTACTCACAATCAGACAGAGTTTGCCAAGTTAATCGTCTACCGATCCAGCAATCGATTTCTTTCAAACAGCTGATAACTGACTATGTAACGATATCGACTACGAACTTGTAAATTTGCATACTTTTTTGGTTCGATTTTTTACTTCAACACTTTGATAATCAATATCGTGACTTTTTTAATTTCACTTTGAAATATTTGAAAGCATTTTGAAAAAAGCACGAGTACAAAAGCATATTTCACGTTTGAAGAACCGACTGTGCAAACCGTAGAATTTTTCAATGCCAGAATGTCAAAATTTCATACAAAAAGCCGTGTGAAAGTATATTGGGTTTAAACATTTCCATCGTTACAGTGAAAGATGGCTGTGCACTGTACGTTAACGAAGTAACTGTGTTCTATTGTTCTATTTGCTATTATCAATGTGATTGACTACCTCCATTGCACGGCACATTATTCGTTCGAGATAGCGATGTCTGATGCTAAAAGTTTGTTTAATGGAGCGTTGTTAATAGCTGCCATTAATGGGAGCAGAGGTCAATTCACGATATTGATCAGTGCATTGGCATCTAACGGAGAGGAATGGGGTGTAGTTAAGAATCGTGGGATTTATGACCTCGTCGAGAGTAACTTCATTTCATTCTTCGTTTCAGCACTGATCGATAATCGTTACTAATACGCGTTCGAATTCGAATAAAAAAATTTAACAACTTTACCAATTTATGTTAATATCTTTTAAAAGGTGGTTATTTTCGGGCATAATTGTGCTCGGTTTAGACCGAATTCGTGTTCCCGTGAGCGTGCGTTCCGCTTATCAGTTTAAATTCCAATCACCTAACGACCTAACCCACTATATCGTTGACGCAAGGTGCACGCGTATATTATAGATATTCATAATCAATAGCGTTGATGTTAATAGCTCGCTTGTCATCAACGAATTCGTTGCGCATTTATTCGAGTGGCTCGCACTCGACGTGCTCGACGCGGTCCATATCTCTCTCTCTATTTGATTGACAAACGATAGCCGCTTGAAAATTCGGTGCACGGTACGTTCTTTTGGCCCATTTCATAGAACTCGTGGCGTGGAAACTTTTCGTAAATCCCTGGGAACGCGTTCCTTTTACCATTCGATTTCCTCTGAAAGCCTCGAAAAGCCGGTATTTGTCGAAAGTAACGTTCCTCGAGACGGAAAGCTTTCGCGTCTCGTCGCTTTTCCTACTTGTCGTCTAACGTTTACACAAATTTGATACGATCGCTGTAAAATCGACGGTTTCTCGGGGTTGTTGAAACAGTTTCACCGTAGGAAATATCTCGAAACGGAGAAAGAATAAAGCCGTTTATTAGTCGGGCTTAAAATAAACGCGAAGCAGAATGCCCCGTTTATTGATTTCGGCCCTGAATAGAACTGAAATATCGCATCAACGTTGTTACTTCTGCAATTGTGATCTTTTTTAGCCTGCTCGAAACACGATTACGCATATAATAGACATCGATACTATTCTTTCTAAATATACGGTTACTATTTTTTAAATTCTCTACTCCAACACGTAAATTTAATTTGGTCGTCGATAATCGGTATAAATGAATTTGTTACAGTCCACGTAATGACCACGTTTTTAACAATAGTTTTTGTTATAGCGATCAAACTGTAAATAACGCATGAAATATTCGCGGTAAATACCAAGATTTAATTCTGCGAGGTATTCATTTGTTCTTAGCCACGTTAATCATAGGTGTCCAATTCTATTAAAAGAAAAAAGAGACGGGATCGAAACACGTTCCAACGGTGCTCGCTGTTATTCTACGCAGGAAGTGCTCTTTTTGCAAACTCGGTGTGCCTTGATTTACGATTCTCCCAGGCGGAATGCTGGTCGCTGACGGTTCGCAGTTAAAGTGATATAATATCGGTCAGAAACTTGCGATATTGTTTTTTGTACACCATGCCAGTTCGAACGATGCGCTTTCGATTTTTTATAACCGTGACACCGTACCGTACCGTATCGAACATGATGGTTTCTGTAGGAAAAATTATGGTGCCTGCTAAATAGATACGGTGCATTTCTGTTTTATTGCCACGAACAGAGGCGTAGGAGCGAAGAATATAACATTCGACTACGTATAATTTGTAGTGCCGTATGTGGTGATTTGACGCGTGGCGATACAACAGGTGGTGATTTGACTCGAGGCTATACAACGCGGTGGTGTAAGATGCGGAGATCTAATTCTTGAATGTAGAACGCGCGACAAGCTCGTCGCGTAACGAGTTTTTCAATCAAAAGGTCTTGATATCTTCTGGTAGAAGGGCAGAGGGTAAGAGGAGAGTCTGAAAGAACAGAACGAAGGAATGCACTTATTGTTGGAAGGGCCGGAGGGAAATTAATAAAGAAAGCGTGAAAATGAAAGAGCAAAGTTGGTCGCGTGAGAAAGCTCGTCCAATAAGTTCCGCGATTTTATCGCTCGCGGCAACAAGAAATCCGAGTCGAGGTAAAGTTTGAAAATTAAGAAAGATAGCTATTAGGTGATAAGAAAGTGTGCGAGTTTGCTGCAACAAAATACAAGTGAATCAGTTGACATTTTAAAGAGCGTGGTTTTATTGAACAACACTGTTTAGTTTTCCAACGAAGTATCATTAAGAAATGTGGACACTTTGTTGGATAAACTTTATACTCCTTTCAGGGGTCTTCTCGTCGAGCACGCACGCTGTGCATATATAACCTATCTCACCACGTACGTCATGTTCCACTGTGATAGTTAATATGGTCTACGTAGATATACGTACATGTATAATAGTTTCCTAGATAAGCTTGGTAGGCAGAGGGTAAGTGGAACAAGGGGATGAATGTGGATCTGTTATTCTATGTGTAATAGAATAATACCCCGCGTACGTGTTCTAACTTAACATTCCATGTATAATAGAATAACACCGTAGTGGGGATAGCGATAATGGTGGCAGTAGTACCAATAGCATTAATAATCACAGAAATTAGTCATGCAACGAACCTTTAGTTACTACGAAGTTACAAAATGGTAATTCGGTTACCCTGACCTATTCTCTTGTTTTTGTCAGAAAATCCGAATTCGGTGAAATTGATTTTTTAAAAATACTTTTGCTAATTTTAGCATTTTTAAAAATGCTCTGGTAGTTTTAAGAGCTTATCGCGCAATCAGTCGTTGAGGCAGAAACCTTGTACACTCAGGTGTAACATGGATATAGACGCATACGTACACTTGGAAATTCTTAAATTCCCAATGCTATTTCAAATGCCAAAATGCTTAAATTTGTGGATTCTCAAATTCCCCTAGCTGTAGATCGTCAAACCCAAAAACCTTGAAATCTCAGGAATTCTTCAACCGCCGTAAAAGAACCCGGACATTAAAAATGGAGTGCTTGACCAGTGGTCACATGGTTTCTCTTTGGGTGGCAAATTTGCCATTGACTGTACCCTCAACCTCCGGAGGAAGTTTTCAGCTCGTCGGACGAGTAGTGGCGCGTTAACGAATCGATCCGTTTGCACGATTCGGAGCCGGTTAGAGATAAAAGTAAGGATTTCCGGTAGAAGCGAATTATTCGTGGCGAGTTCCTGTACGTCCGGCGTTTTCCTCGTGAAAAGATAACGAGAGATAGGTTGGTTGTGTTCGCAGCGACGCAAGGAACGAGGTAGAATCGCGGTCGAGAGCGTCCACGTGGTTGAAACGGCGAGCCTCGGGAGCAACGCCGGCGGCGTCGGCGGCGTCGGCAGCGTCGCCAGCGACGTGGCAGGCAGCGAAGCAGGAACAGGCGGCGGCGGTGGAGGCGGCGGCGGCGGAGGGGGTGGAATACCACCTGGGCTACCCTTCCAGGTGGGCTATCGAGAAGCCGGCCAAGAGTACACGCTCTACCTTCTCGCCGCCCGCGAGCAGGACCGCGCCGAGTGGATTCGTGCCATCCGTGCTGGTAAGTCGTTTTTTCCCCTTTTCGTTTTATTCTATATTCTCCTCTTCTACCACCTCTTTTTATGCTTTGCTGATCCGATCTTGCGTCGAGTGTTCTTCTGCGATTTTTCTCCCTTTTTATCAGCCCTTTTTCTTCGACTTTATGTTTGCGACCGTTTAAACGCGAATTTTTTCTATGTATTTTGTCATTGGTGCGATCGACGCGTCCAACATTCGATTCTAAAGTACGCTTCGATCTTTTGCTATCGGGCCTGGCTATATTCTTAGGCAAGGTTCTCGGGTTTAGTCGAAACTCTGCGCGCTTACAGATATTTTTTCAGATATGAATATTATTTTCACCGAAGCCTGTGGAGAATCCTGATAGAATCTAAGGAGAGCCTAGAATCTGTGCTTTTCGAATGCTTAAGGGTTTGCAAATTTGGGAATCCAATAGTTCGAAATGTGTATAAAATTGTAATGAATAAATAAATTCGTAAGTTGAAATTCATCGTAGCCAGATTTATCGTTAGCTTAGGAGGGCTGTAGAAAGTTAGCGAGGATCGCGGGAACGTGTCTCCTTTGTAATCCCTTGTTTGTTGATCCAAGTTTTACCGTCGAAGCGACGCGACGTTACACGCGCTGACGTAAGAAATTACGTTACTCGAACGTAAAGCGTTGAAGGAAGGATCGTGCGAAAGTTTGCATTAAAATTACGCTACAAAGCAGCAAGTTCCGGCGGGTGTACATCTTTTGTTCATGATACGCGCTACCTCGAACCTCTATTCATCAACTTCGAAGACGTATATAGGTTGCGATTTAACTATGGTGGTTGGTATTTACCTGTTCTCTAAGACAATAAATAGCTGATATAATGGAGACGAAAACTATGTGCTCTTGCGCAACGGTGACAAATATTTCGCCGAGTATAAATGATCGTGACAGAGACGTTCATTCGTCTAACGAGAAAACGGGCTTTCAATTACTTCGCTTCAATTCGTCCCAAGCGGCAGATAATCTTCAGGATAGCTTCTTGCGACGGATTTTGGTAAGGAAGTCCGCGCACCGATCAATTACTTTTTATCTCCTCATGCATCTTCGAGTTCCTGCGAAATCTCGAATATAAATTTCGCCCGATTCGTTCGCGATAATTTCTCGGCCAAAAATGTGCACGTCAAAGCTCGCGGAGAAACTTACGGATTCTCAAGGATCATCGAAATTGATTCGTACGCGAAAAGCAGCAGCGTCGGAAATCGTAAAAATTGATCGGGGATATCCGCTGACGCATCTGAATTTCAGTCTGCCGGTGATTGATTTGTCGTTGCTGGGGATACTTGAACTTTTAACGAGTTTTCTCAACAATCTCATCCAGAGGAAGGGTTCGTTATTATTCGTGGCCGTGCACTACGGGAAATCGAATCTTCAACTTTCTCGCCGAACACGAGTCGGCTCGGCCGTTCAATATCCATCAAGCTTATTTCGCATTATATAAATGCATCAACTTTCGGATGGAAGAATTTTCCTCCCTTTCTTATGGATATTTTTCGTCCTCAAGGCTACGTTGGTATTCAAATTTCTCGGACGCGTTTTTCTCGATATCACTTCCGGGTAAAGTTTCTGTTCTCGGCTCGGGATGATTTTCTTTTAGCTCCGTTTATATACGCGGAACAGGTGTTACTCGAAACGTTTCTATCGCATTCGTTCGATCCTTTTTTGTTTGGGAAATCGTTTTCCTTCCCGAAGCGGTGTTTCAGACTTTTGTTGACGTTCCGTTGTATCCTTTATTTGCTTCTTCCAGTTGCTACATTCGACATGGAATTAAAAAGGACGGTGAAAAAGTCAAATCTTTTAATACGAATTTAAAATAAGTAATAAATAATTCTATTTTTCGGTTACTAATTTTTTGCCACCCTTTTCAAACTGTGTCTTTCGACGTTCATTCAAGAAAAGTCCCTATCTTCGACACATTCTCTGCTTCGTCGGCGGAACATTAATCATTCGTGCTTTTTGAAAGTTGAACGATTTATACCTGCCCCCTGGTCGAGCGAAAATTGAGTCTGCAAACTGTATTCAGAAACTAAAACAGAACAGCACGCGTCGAAGTTTCGTTTCGAAGGCAGAGTTAGTCGACGTTATTTTGTTTAATTGTTTCATGTTTTTTATATTGCTTTTGTACGAAAAAGGACGATAAAATCTATCGATTTTTTGTTCTTCCAGCGAATAAAGTTCAGTTTGTATTTTCGCAGGAAACGCAGTGTTTGTGGATAAGAATGCTATATACCGCGCGGTGATACAGCGCATGACGAACGATGTAACTCGTGACAAGAAAATCGAAGAGAAATGCACCTGACCCATCGATGCGATCGATCTTTTTGTTTACGTTAATCTATCGCAAGAAAATGCACGCATATGCATTTGCCGGTCCGCCGGTAAAAAAATAGAGAAGAATTCCAGTAGTTTAGAGGCGTCTGTGATCGATATCGGCCTCGAGCAATTTGTCGAGAAGACAATATCGATGAGGAACCATTATATACACGACAGCCCCGAGCGGTTCCCTGCGAAAGTGCAAAGTAGTCTAGTTCTGCTTATTCCTGTTCCCTTTATCCTGCCACCCTCTCCTCTAATTATCCTCCCCCGTTTTGCTTTCATTCTTTCTGTACCCCTCGCGGCGGTGCGCCGAAATTCCGGGAAATCGCGTGATTAAGCCGCTCATTAGCAATGACGGATTTTGCACGAATACCACGATTTTAGGCTTTCAAAGATAACAACATTTTGCTATTGAAATTTCCCTGATACTATTACGTGCGCACTGATTTTATGTTATAGCATATCCGATTTCCGACTGTCGGAAAAATTGCGGTACAAACGAGATGTTGATTCTGCCTGCAAAAGTAAGGCGAAAAGGAGGAATTTTCTCGTATTCAGTTTCGTTTATAAAGGAATTGAACTTGGCAAATTTTCGAAATGATTGAAAATGGAAAATGAATATTATACATTCATGGATGTAATTATTATTATTTCGGAAATGATATTAATTGGTGTATTTTGTGCTATTGTTACTTAATACGCGTATTTATCATAATTTCAATGAAGTCTGTAAATTATACATTCTCGTATCACAATATCATGAGGAGTAATAACGGATAATTGTAACGGTGCTAACGCTCACATTTATCGATTTAGCGTATCCATTAGTTAATTAAATTCATGGGAAAGTTGATATTATCAGATTTCTTACTGGAAATATTTTGAAGAATATTTAAGTACATTTTTCTCACAAATAAGGACGATGAAAAAATATCCCCTTTTCGATTTAATTTGGCATGTAGAATCATCTGGTCGTTTGTACAATCAGATTTTACCGCTTAAAAAATGTTTCAACTTTTTTAATAAATTTGATAGTACATCTGAATTTATGTTTCATTTCGCGACAGTTAAAATATAAAAGTTAACGAGCACGTTGAAATAATAGTTTATTAGATATTTGTATAAATACTAGTGAAAAATGTCAAGTTTGTTTAGAACGTTCTACCTATAATCACTATAAAACGCTGTACTTCACTGCCTCGTCGACTTTCCGGACGGATTGTTGGAAGGAACACGGTTCTTGGAGTAATTTGTCGAGGTGTTTTTCCCGTTTTAAACGTAACGCGTGAAAATTCATTATTCAAACAAGGCAACGTGGGAGTACGTGTGCGTAATACGATTTTCATTCGATCGTCCGGCGATAATGGCTTTCCAAAATTAAAGACGATACCGACGCGACGTAACGCGTGGATTATTAGCGTGTACACATTGTTAGCACCGCGTGTTAATCTGCAAAACTCATTAACTTCGTAATTGAACACCCTACACCGTGTTCTGAAAAACGATCGATGGCATCAATCTTCTGGTTTTGTTCGCGGTGTCCGATCGTTCGCGATCATTCGTCATTTTTGACGCGACAGAAGGGTGTTATTGTTTGAACAGTATCTTTTTTAAAGAAAAATAAATGGATTCGGTGATGTGCACTTTTTTAATTAACCCTCGAATGGATGATAACGTTACTCCGCTGCAGGAAACTACTACGGACTAAATTTATATAAATATTCTAACTTAATATACAAAAGCTTATATCGATCTCTGAAATGCAATAATCGTGCATGTTTTATAATTGTAATTTTAACTCAAATTGTTACATTCTCGAGTTTCCGCAATCGAAGCTTTTACATTTAAAATGACCGACCAGAAGGGAAAACCGAGCACAAAAGGTTAAATTTCCGTATCCCTATACATTAAACGCGTATCAAAAATACCCCGTAATGCAGGGATCAATATATCGCGGTTGAAACTAATCTTCGAACGAGATTTTGTGACCGACACAGCACGAGAAACGAAACGGGACAGCATCACGTACACAACGCCATTTGCAATTCAACTATACAACTTTAATATTCGTTCCGGTGTATACTGGCAACTTCTGCTTCGGTTACGGAAAGAGGGTCAAAACTAATAGAAATCCTACTAGTTGTAATAATTACAGTTCCACGGATCGCATTTTAACAAGCCTCTTGGATTAATTAATTTTTAGACTTCCCGTAACCGGATATCGTTCCTCTTGACCGCCTTTGCTCTTTGTACGAAATTAGGCTGCTTTCCTCATCTTGTTTTCGTAACGTCCGAGATATACCGCTCTGGAGCATCGTATCAAGAATAATTTTTAGACTTGTACGAGAAGGGCAGTTAGAGGGAGAGATATAGAGTGTCCCGTGAAGTTGTTCTTATTTATCTCCGCGTAACTCTTCCTTGTAGCTTTCGAATGGTCCACTATACCGTCTTGATGACAAGCCGAAAAAATATTTCTTCGCTTAATGGGTCGTTGTCGAGTGCATAAAGTGTCGTGAAGAAAGTTTCTCGCAAAGCTGGATAATGCTGGCGCGGAAAGCTCGCTTGGAGACGTACATTGGATCACGAAACTACTTACACGCTTTATAATTTCTTCGCTCGGAGTTTATACTGTACATATTTCTGAACGTTTCGAATAAACACTTGGCTGCAACGTAGTCTCCTTCCGTTTACGGAGTTTCCAAATTTTTAAATCTCTAATTTATACGGTTCTAACATTGATAATTTAGACAGTCGACGAATAATTGATGCACTTTCCTCTACAGTGCCGTATTCCCGAAGGGATCCTCCAGTTTCTGCATTCGAATACAACTTAGGCTTCCTAGATTAATTATTAATTAAGGAAGAGGTCTTTCTGCGTTCTCCTTAGACTGTTCATAGATTCTCCTAAGAAAAAATGGTTCTCCCATGAAAGTGCTTATAATTTTACTTTCATCGAATTTATACTAAATCGAAGAAAACGAGTGTTCAAGCGTATAAAGTTGTTAGCTGTATGATCATAAATCGATAGACAGGTTGAAAAAGCATCGTTTGCACAAGGTATAGGAAAGTACAGGCCGGTGGTTGAATTTTTCGCATATTTTTCCATGACGTTTCGTCCTGAACTATACGGACAGACGGACGATAGATAATTCGTCAAATAAATACATCGTGTAGCAAAACCTTGCGTCGATTCAATTGGACGTTGTCGAGTAAACGAATGGCGTTTCGATATTTTTATTTTTTTCGTTCCCCGTTGCTGTTATAAAGCGAATAATGGTTATTGGTTTGTTTCGGTCGAGCGTGATGTTCCCTGGAAAATTCCATTTTTTCATAGTGTTCGTGTTTATCTCGCTGTATTTTTGTTTTCTTTTTTTTGGAATCTGGTTGCACGCTGATACCGTATCAGTTGACATTTTGAAACTTCAAACACCATTAACTTCGAAGATATCAAGATCCTCTCTAGACAGTTTACTTGTTGGAAGCAGTCACGGTTCAGATTTTTCCATAAGTTTTGCAAAGTTTAAAACGACATTATTTTCCCTCTTCTTAAATATATTCAAACTGTTCGCGTGTTTTCAAAACTAACATGGCTCGCGTTTATGCAAACAGCGATTCGAACGAATAATGTATTAACCACTCTGTAGCTCAATATTGTACATTATCGAGTATTCAATTTGTAATCAATCAATTTCTGTCAAGAATGTCGATGAAACATTTATCTAGTCATTTTCATTAAACTTTAAACTGCAAGTGTGCCATATCCGCTATTTTACAATACTGTTATGTGACAATAGTTCCATCAGACTTTTTACGTGTCCACCGCGTTATCTGGCATGCACGTGCAAACATGACATTACACAAAAGTTTGTTAACTGTATTATAAAAAGTTTTACGTATCTACTTGGAAATATTACACACGAATTGTTCTTTTAACAAAAACCTACTGAAAGGAACTCTATATCAAAAAGTAAACATATTTTAAATAAACATCGAAGGATCACGCGGAGAGAATGTGTAACAGACTCTGTAACATGTCCTGAAAGCGGTAGCTCATAAGATTATTTGCTCTATTACGAAACACGAAGAAAAAGGTACATCCTCCGGGGAACAGGATCCGCACGTTGAAGTTCTGAACGTTTACTTATGAAAATGAAGAACAGTAACGTGACAATGTGATAAATTCGAGGGAGATTGTGATCGAACGTCGTGTGTATTTTCGCGTCCAGCAGAGTGTTTATGGTCGAAGGGTGATCCACGATGATGTATCATCGAGTCGAGGATAATTTACGAGGGTGACCCGTTTGTCGACAGTGTGCAGCGAGAATCCAGGCTTGAGCGGTCGTTACCACGCGGGTTTGTGGAGTGGAAAGCGTTGGTCCTGCTGTCGCTTGACGACACGTTCCGCAGAGGGTTGCGATACTTGCAGCTCCTGGTCCTCGAAACCGTTGAACGCAACGAACCCGTCCTCGACGTCCACTTCGAGCTTCACCTCCGCCACCGGAAGTACCATCGCTACCTCCACCACCGCCGCCATAACCGATCGACCACAGACGACCAACTCCGAGGCCAACAACAATCCCATCGTTCATTCGCAGGCTCGTTCGACAATCGGTATGTACTCGATCTTCCTCCTTTCTTTTCTTTTCTTTACGCTTCTCTTTATCAGATACCGACATACTTTCTTGGTACCGATACTCTTCGTTCAACTCCATCGAGAGGAATCTTACACGATTAAACAATTAACGAGGAAGATTCTTTGCCGCGGGATGGGGATAAAAATTATATTACGGATTCTTAAGTTTCATAACTTTAGGACAGGGAGATTTAGGGATTATGGAGACTTGAAATTTTGGGCTTTCTATGACTTTGAAACTTTGGACGTTAGATCTTGAACTTCGAACTTCAAACTTTGGACATTAGATGCGAATGCTAGGTTTCCTAACTTTGTACGTTGATTGTTGGACGCTGGATATTGAACTTTGGGTTTACTGCAATATCGAGGAAGAAATTTTTGATGCTAATACAATATATTGCCAACTCAAAGAACTTCTCGCGACACCCGCCCTATTGTTGACAATATGAGAGGGTTTTTACATCGTTGTAGAAGCGAGGTACCGTTCAGAGCTGGGAAAGAATGCATGTGGCATCTCCTATTTCCACCTGTCATGCGATCCAATTAGTACTGTAACCGCTTTGGTCAACAATACGATTCGGAGGTAATAATACAAAAGTCTGCGTCCCATTGTAGTCGTTGTAGTTGTTGTAGCACTACAATTAATTCCCGTGTATTCTTTTCAGCTCTAGCGGTACGAATTGCTCCATTTGCCTCAGCCATTTTGTACATATATTTTCTCTAACAAAACGCGTGACGCAGTTTAATCATAAACTTAAGCGTAATATCGAAAAAAAGAAAAGAAAGAGAGAATTAGCAAAACATATTGCATGAAAACGAAACACCGTGCACGCGAGGCAACCAGATGAACCCAGAGAATCAATTTGAATCCATGCATACTCACGAGAGTCGGTGATTAGTCGTGCAAACAATGAAATAATTTGGTCCACGGCTTTGGGTTTCAATGCGTGCATATTTCGGAATCGATGAAAATTAAACGAAGATAAATTAAAAGAGGATAAAGTTGAAAAACATTTTTTAAACCGTCTCCGTAGCTCGAAGCGTACCGTTTGAAATAGAGTCGACAAAAATGCTACTCGTTCCGACTTTCAATTTCGTTGTTCAGCAAGAAATAACAGCGATGGAACGGGGATACATCATTCTTGACATTTTGCTAGGAACGAGCGTGGAATGGTGTCTGTTTGGAAACAGGCAACTTCGAACAAAGGGATCGTGGATCGCGGAGGCAAAAAAAATGATAGGTGGGTGCATACGATGCGACGTCTTTCACCTGTAATTATTCGAGCACGAACGATCCGTCGCTATGTTTCGTGGAAAATCCACGATTCAAAAGGGAACTAACAAACGATACTGCCGGAGAATTCTCTTCTCGATTTCGATTAATGTCCGTTTAATGTAAGTGCTCGTAACGTACAATACTGCAATTTTCAACTTCATCGTCATTTTATTTCATTATAATGCAATCGTGCATCAATTTATCCTTTGCTGCGACTGACATCCATTTTGTATCGATAACTTCGTTATCTTGCTATTCTATGCAAATGAACAGTGTACGTTTTATATAAAAGTTCTTATATTTTACTGCTTCGCAGTTTTACCGACATTTTATTTACGAAAATTGAAAACTTATAGGTCTAACTAAGAAGTAAAACGATTAAGAATATACTACATTCTTAGCTAGACTATTTTTATGCGCAATACTATTTGTAGCTAATTAACTACAAAGATAATATTGACCATAATAGCTAACTGAAGATGAAGCGAACTTATAATTTTGACTATCAGTGTACTTTAAAATCCAGCTTACCATTCAAGAATTAAATATTCTTCGGAAGGGAAACTCGTCAGTTCGTAGACTCTAGGGTCGAATTCGTTGGAACATTTAGATCCAGGTTACAGAGGTACTCGAGCAAGATGGATCCTCGAATCCGTTTGTCTTGGAACGGTACTAGCGTAGGTGGAATACGAAATAATCGGCTAGCAACTGTTTGGACAGCGAAGTTTTCGAGGAAGTTTCGTGGTTCAAGTGGAAAGCGATGGAAAAAGTTGAAGCTCGAGTATTTGATAAACGATCTCTCGTTTCACTGTTCACTGAAATTGCTGTAAAACCGGTAGAAATGCTAATTTGCATGCGTTTTACGTAGACATTTGCAAGGGGGCTAAAGTTTTCTTGGTACACGATGTTTAACACCACGATGAACACGTCATTTTGTATACATCAGTAATTTGTTCTGTAGATCAATTAGAATTCGAAGAACGCAACGATCGATAACACGTGGGTAAACTTTCATTTTTTCATGGCTGCACACTTCTTTTACTTTTTTCTTTCCATTTCGGGTAAATGGTAATAACATTTCTGGTTCTTTGAGAGGCACTTTCGAAGAATTTTTCATTCGCGCGAATGGTCATTTTTTAACAACCTCTGAAAAAGAATATCGGGTTGAAATGGATCATCGCGAGATGCGATTAAATAACACGTGACTACGGATTCGAAACGTTTTTCTTTCTAAATCATACATAAGCCCCATGAAATTTCATTCGAAGCGACGAGGCACGAAAAACGAGCGAGTATAAGCTGATCTCGTCGCTCGTGCCTTTTTGCTCGATATAGATAACGGGGAATCGATCGATATTCGGCAGTAACTCTTTAACCACCCGCATAAAAGCTCGATAAGATTTTATGCAGGCTAATAAACCTTTAAAAAACCATTCTCCCCATAGATTTTAAACGGTGACTGTAAAACGACCGTGTACAACGGACAGAAAACCGTGTTCTTTATTTTTCACGCTGAAGATAACGATGCTGACACGCGACATTATTTGTTATTTATTCTAATTAGGATGAAAATGGTATTATCTTTTAATTATTATAGTTACAGCGGACTCTCGTAATATGATTACATACCTTGTTAGCCAACCGAAAGTTTCAGGTTTTTGAAACTTAGGGAGATTCCAGTATTTAGAAGTTTAGAGCATCAGAGAAATTAGAAAATACTTGAATCCGTATGATCGATACGATCTTGTTTACAGTTGGTATAATTATTAATTTAATACCGTACTACACACGTATCGCAACACGTATTCGCGCAAGACCTCAATTCTCATCAAATATCAGCGCGAGAGATGAAATCGAATGGTTAGCCGATATGTTCGGGTCAGAGTTTGCAATTCAAAGGTGTTCGTCTAATTGGCTAGACGCTGACGGGTCACTACGCACCATATCGCAATTTCTGATTGAAACTCAAAGGCTGGATACATTGATAATGCAATTAAGAGGTTCCGATATCGAACATGTTACAGTCGGCTGGTAACATCTATCTATTAACTGGACATTCATTTCTATGAAGAGGGAACAGAATTTCATTCGAAATTGTTTCACCTACTTTTCAAATATTAACATAAAATTAGTAAGAGGTATCGGCATAAAATATGGTGTACATAAATACTTTGATAGTTTGGTAGTTTTAGTTGGAAGCGTGGAAATTTGAAATTTCTAATGAGTCAATAAATTCGATAGATGCAAATATTTGTATCTCTCGAAAGTTTTGCAAGCGATACCTGCTACGATATGAAACTCTACCATATAATATAATAATTTGTGGAACAAAGTAATCACAAGGAGAATTCGTAAAGCAAACAGTTGATCGGAGCATTAAATCAATTCGCGTGTCCAGAAAGCGGCTAACATTCGAGTAATCTATATTTAATCTCCATAAAGTACTCGAGAATACTCATTGGAACTTCATGAGCAATTAAAATGCTCTACGTCAAAATCCGCCTTGAAGAGAAACGAAATTACAACTGTAACAAAGGCTCGGCAGCCTGTGGAACTTCTGGTTCGCCAGTGGAATTCATTGAAACATTCATTATCAGAGGTGCGACTGATAGACGAACAAATTTGTTCTCCTCGAGAACAAGCCAGGCGTTCCGAGAGCGGGAACGACAAAATATTTGAATCGATTTCGACGAATTAATTCGTGAAAATAATTCGACGAGGACGAAACTATTGTTCGGGACGGAAGGAAGAGTGTTAATTCATCTTGAAGCAGGCTCCCCAGCAATTACGATCAAGTTTTTCTATCGGCTCCTTTCGAAGCCTCGATATCATCCTAATTGCTATCGAACGGCTCGTAATCCATTAGCGGGCAGAGATGGCCTAGATCAGAGGGATGCTTTGCTCCATTTCGCTTCCTGTTCCTCGTATTTCCGACATCCTGTTCTTCAATCGCTGCAGGAACTGCGACTATGGGAATCTGCTGCGTTTATCCACGTTTACGGTACATTTCATGCAGTGCAACATCGTATTTCGAACATTTTTAATGTACAACGCTACCGTGCAATCTCGAGAAACGTATACACTGCGTTTTCCGAATACTCGCCAGTTATTTCAATAATTTTACGGAGAAAAACCGTCCAAGATCAAAATCGCGTTCGAACGGTGTCTATTCGTTAGAGTACCGCAATCTTTTCGAGAGTCCGTATTATATCACCGTGAACAATGCCGATGCAAATCTTCGAACTTTATTCCGATGAATTATCTCCTCATTTATGGGGATTGCTCGTTTTATTCGTGTTTTCGATGCTATTGTAACGCTGCTGTAATTTAGATCGGCAACGAGCGTTTCGGCTTCCAATCGGAAGGATTACGGGAATAATATTTCGAATAACGAGGCGACTGGTTATCGAACGAGCTGCCATTGACCTGATTCTGAATATTCGACCGGAAATGGTGCTCCTATTTGCTGAATTTCAGCTTTTGATTCTCAATTTTGTTGTACGTGTTTCCACGCGACTCTGTTAAATATGATACATTTACCAACTAATTTTAATTGTGACTTACTTCTCGGTATCCATTAATCTCTATACGCTTTTGTTATGAAATTATGTCAAGCGTCAATTCATCTACTATACAATAAACTGTACATCCGGGAAAAGGCAGATAATGTTTTATCTTGAAAATTAAGAAATTATGTTCTACAGAAAATTTACAGATTTATTACCTCTTATCTAATAGTTTAAATGTAAGTACCGAGGTACCCATGTATGCCACACGCAATTTTCATTCGGTGCACATAGCAAAGGTTAGCGAAGGAATGTAGAAAACAAAGGAATCATAGAAGATTAATAAGGATCGGTGTACTGCAACGTAGCTCGTTGCGAAGGTGGAATCAATGATACAGGATACATGCTGACGATGATGATGTATTCGAAAGCAGCGAGGAAGCAGCAGCGAGCTATAAATTATAACAGCGTATTAGGACGTCGCGATGTTGCGCTGCTTCTGCAGCGTTAGAAGCCGAGTATTGCATACATAAATGCATGCCTGTTCTGTCGGAAGACAATACAACGCCTGGCATCGTATTATAGTCGATTGTGCACGGCCTGTCGCGAACAAGAAACCCGAGTAATTTTGGTGAACGAAGTAATCTCTTGATTAAATTACAATAAAGTTCGCGGTGTTCCCTGATGGAGCAATGTTAAAAGAGACTGTGCGAAACTAATTTATTTTCATTTTTCGCTACATTAGTACGAGAAATTATGCGTGGCGGGCATTTAACGCTCGGAGATTCACACGGTCGAATAAACTAATCGAAGATGAAAAAGACAACAGAGCGATATTCTTTTATGCATAAAACAGAGTGGTGCATATCGAAACAGTTAATAAAATTGCTTCTACGAAATAACAAAGCGAGCGAACTATTAAGCTGATTGGCAACTGGGCGACCGTATTTACTTATCCGTTCGGTAGGAAGATAGAACAACAGAAGCGGAATTGGCGAAAAGATGTTAGCTGGTTCGAACGTGTACAAAGGTCTGAACGTTTAAGGAGTACTCGAAGCGTTCAAAGGAAGAACTATCGAAGCGAATATTGCGACGTGGCCAGGTTAGTCTTCATCGAGGGAGTACGATATCGTGTTTTACCATTGACCCTCTTTTCTTTTTAAACTACTCCCTTGACGCTCGACGACGACCCTTCGTTCGGACTCTCCTGCTGGAAGACTTTGAATAGTTGCTACGATTCCGAACTGGAAAAAGGAGACAAAAAGAAAGAAGAAAGCGGAACAGAGGGATGGTTCAAGAGCTTTAAGCTGTCTTTAATCGAGTCGAGCTAGACTGACGCGAGTCTCGTTCGCGTCTCGAGATACTCTTCCTCGATTACCATTTTCATACTTCAATATTTGTTACGTAACGCCTTTGTTAATTACTTTGTCTTCCTTTGACGGTGGCCACTTGCTAACGTTCGCGCCTTTATCTTTGCGTTCCGGGTTCAGGTACTTTGTTTCCTCGGTCGCGGAGAATTTTCTTGCAATTAATACGAGTTAACGGGTTATGATTTTAATTGGAGAAATTTAATTAAAATTAGCTATTTATTAAATAGAACATTACAGACGTGATTAATTGTCCGTCTGTATACCGCCCATATTACCAGATGATCCGTATTATCGGTATCGGTTAACCCATGTTTTTAAACATTATGTTGAATTCAGATACGAGATCTCGTAATATTCTCATTTATTGAAGGATTAAAAAGAAAGTTCGAACAGCTTCTATTCGTACACGAAGAAATCCAAATCCTGTCCTGAAATTGTGAAATCCCCGAAAATCCATAAAAATTAACGAGTGGGATATCTCGTAGCTCTCGCGTGGCATATTTTCCTCGGGGAAAGCAGATTTTCTTTTGACTGTACACGTTCTCGGTTGTATCAGCATACTGGAGACAGTCGGTATTAATGCAGAGGATGCAATTAACGAGATTCGTTTGAGTCACGCCGACGAGGTGTGACAGTCGGCAGGTAGCTACAGCCCCAACGAAATTATAATGAGTCTGAACGGTTGCAACATCCTCTGCCGGCCTTTTCTCGTGCCTCGTCCTTGGCAGATGAATCGCACTCGGTGTTTGTCGAGTCGCGTCGTTAAACGCTCCGGGCGGACACGGTAATTCGAAGCAGTTTCCGCTCCGCTCCGCGCCACGCCGCGCCACGTCGATTGTTACCTGCTCGGTCGCGTGGCCGAGTTTCCGCGTGAAAGAAACTCCATCGAGCACCTCGCGAATTTTCTTTCGCGAATAAACAACGTTTCGCTGTAATTAAGCAAGAAAAACACCTTTTTCTAGACATCTTTTCCTTCAAGGCTTCTAAACAAACTATTCCCTTAATTATTCTATCTACGATGCTCTTGATTATTTTTTATTATCTATACTGTACTAACGTCTTCCTCTGTTCAATTCCTATATTATAGAATCTCAAAGTTTCTGCATCCCTACATCCCCAGATCCTTGCCCCTGTAAGTAAACTCTTCGTTGTCCATGTCCTCATTAGTGACCAGTTATTGATTACTTTGTATCAAAAGTGATAAGTATAATCTATTGATCGAAACCTTTAAACATTCAAGTTATAAGTATTTCATTTACCGTTTTAAAAATTGTTCCACCATTGTTAAATTAACGTATTTTGTTATTATTAAATGATTAGTATTTTCTGTAAAAATTTATACGTAGTAATGGACAAGGATTATTAGTAAACGATCACGTTCATACACGGGCACTAACGATATCGTTTACCTCGGCGTGAATCGTTGGAAAACATGACATTAGGAATTATATCGAAATCGATGGTTAATTAAATTTGGTTGGAATTCAATTAAATTCGATGCAATTTGAAAGACGTATCTGGGCGACGTCGATTGGTATCGATCACGCGTTCCCGATGTTCGACGCTTCATTCGATAGGTATCGGGAACGATTCGAGCGTATTCCTTCTCCGTGAATTTCGACCAATTGAATAGCAGACGGTATTTAGAGAGTATTAAAGCGTCGTCACGATTTCATGAGGTTGCACAGGTGCCACGGCAAAGTTGGAGTCTTTTACGCTGCGACGAGCCATTTGAAAGTTTTATCGACGAACGTAGCCCTCCGCTTCTTACGGAGGCAAGGTGTTCCCACTTAAATGCGCGGCGTGTTTGCTTCTATCATTTTCAGAGCACCGTCTCATTTCAGACGTCTTTGAGTAGTTTTCCTTCTAGTCTGAAAACAGTCTTGAAGAGGTCCTACCGACGCGCTGCCGTCACTGACGTTCACCGAGAAGAAGCTAGGTCAGCTTAATAGGCTGTCGGGTATACGACACGAACGTTTTTTCCGTCGGTTTCACCGCTTATTTACTTGCGGAACTGTTCCTGATTTTTCTGCCATGGCTGTTCATTAACCACGAAAAATCGCTCGCTATTCTTCGGCTTGGAATTCTTAGCTATATCGACTACTCACGTTCATTCGCTCGCGTTCGAGCACCGGAGTTCAGGAAATTTTCCATTAAGGAATACGGAATAATCGGAGAATATTAATTTACCGGGGCAGTAAAGGCATTTAAACGAGGAATTTAGCGACCGCGAATGAACAGTGACGAATATTCCTGGATAAATCCGATAAGGTGGACGAAAAGTGTTTAGAGTTCTATTTGATTAGGAATTTAATGCTTTCGTTGTGGAATGCCTATATGTACATGTTCATATAAGCGTGTGCTATCAATTCTGTAAGAATATTTCAAAGAAACGAACCCATATGAAAGAAGATACGCCATCGAGATACTAAAAAATTTATACACGAACGTTACCGAGCTTTTCCATTTTTATTTAAAATATCGTCTCGTTTCATCGCATCATTTCTGATGTTCGCTGATTAATAAATACGAAAGACGTCGAATTAAATCAGTGAAGAAGTCGAGAACGATTTAGTCGTTCGTTTTACAACTTCCAGCGAGAGGAGAAAAAATTGGAAGGTACATCGGCTAATATGTACGTTTCGCTAGGACGATTCTTTCGTTTCAGTTCGAAACTCCGTCGCGAAATTAACGATCTTTTGTTAGGTGCAGAGAATCGCGGTGTCAGCGTGGAAAGAGTTGAGAATGTGGCCTGGCCGATAGGTAACGTTTTTCGAACGAAAAAGCGGAACGAATCGCTTTTATCGCTTATCTTTCGTAGCCATCTAGACGATCGGGAAAATATCGTATCGCCCGCATCGCCTTGCCGTTGCTGATCCATCGAACGAAATAAAACACTGGCCGTATCGAATGTACGCGTTTTTCGCGTCGATAGCACGGATAGAATTATATGTAAATTCCCCGATTCTCCGCGATGATAACCGCAAAAACGGGAAGGAAAAGTTCCTTTTGTTATTCCTATCGCGTAGCATCGCGCATCGGAAATGCGAAACGCACGGCGAAACATAATTTGCGTTAATAAAAAAGTATCGGGTAACAACGTTTACCGTCGACGACAAAATTTACTTACCGTATGATAATCGAAATACTATCGAAACTCGTACAATAAATTCTGCAGCGTGTGAATCTCGTTCTTAATATTAATTGTAATACTATTATAAATACCACGTTTTCAATTTATGAGAGGAACAAGTTAATCTTTCTCGAAATCTTTGGTATCTCTCTAAAATAATATGTAAGACGTCTCGATATCTAACGGCTTATCTCTGGGCATCCATCGATACGGAAGCGTTAAGTTTTCGCATCCGTTTGCCGGATATTCCGCAAGGGTGGCTGAGATTCATTGTCTCTCAGTTTCTCGAGTTCTCGAGAAATAAGTTAAAGCCGCTTACGCCTACTTCGCTGCGAAGTAGATTCGAGGGGACGCGATTAAGATAGTTGGCACGAATAATAAAGTCCCGCGGCAGTTGGAGGGAGCCGTGAAAAGATGGAATTCGCGAATTCCTCTCGTCGAGGCGTATAAAACTGGAAGAACGTGTGGCCCCGCTACGCCGTGTCAGCTAAATCCGAAGAATTATGTCGCGAACTCTGCCATACTCTTTATTATTCCGTAATCAGCGGGTAGAAGACTTCGTAGCACAGACAATAGCAATTTACACGGCTTTAACGGGGAATGTTACGGCGAAACGAGTTTCCTAGTTGGTGAAATCTTGCGGATCGATCGGACGCGACTTTGCACGATGAAAAATGGGAGGAAAGCTGCGGGACGATAACGGTAGAAAATGGTCAATTTCGAAAGCGAATAGGGAAGAAAAATTATGCTCTTCTGTACGCGTTAAGAAATTCGTAACTTAAAATTACGCTTTCTTGCGGAGGGGTTGCGGCGCGTAACGCTTTCGACTTAGCTGTTGCCTCGTTTGTGAAAAATTGGCGAAATCGCTTTCGGACGTTTCGGAAATTTTAATTGGAAATATCGGTCGATAATTGAACAACGTCGGAAGATACGATTGCAATAATACAACTAGCTTTTTAATTGGTTAATTATGGAAATTAATTAAGGCGCGATGCGCGTAAAGCGAAGCCCGGAGTTCTATTGAAACTGTTTTAATTAAATTAAAAGCGAAGCGTCGGTACGTCGAATAGGTTTATTTGCACGCGTAACACGAGATTTCGTTCAACGTTACGCGTCAGGGAAAAAAGCGAGGATTGGTTTCCCGGTAAATAGCGAAGTCGGATAGAAAACGTTCCAGAGAAAAAAAAAGTTGTTCAGAAGGATGTCAAGGTACTCGCGAACACGGAAAACGCTGGCGAAATGTCACGCGTCGAACTGGGTCACGGTACACGCACAAAAGCGACGAAAAAACAGCCCGATAACGCATTTACAGCCTAAAACACGGTAAACAGAGAATGGGAAATGGCGCGCTGTATTTCCCCCGAGACTAGCGTCGAAGGAGAGAAATTGCGCGATCGAGGCGAGTGAAAAGCGTGTGTTGTCTTCGCTTCAATATGTTCTCCAATACCTACTTCAGAGCTTTACGTGTTTCTAAACACTAATACGAACGCGTTCTTTTCAAGCCGGGTTTCTCCCTTTAACCGTACCTTCACTTATAAATCGTTGAATTTACATTTTACACTTTTCGCCTTAAAATTATGGCGTTGTTACGCGTTTAAGCAGCTGGTTTACAAGCATTCCGTGTCTCGCGCGATTTATTCAAGCAAATGCGACTCTATTGTGTCGGTGAGCATGATACGAGACCATGGGAAAATGGCGTCGTAGAGAAAAGAGGATCCAAATTCAATTTTCACGCTTACGAGTTATCAATTTTAAGACCTTAAAAGTTTGGAAATTCGGGACTTTGAGATATTCGAATCCTCTGAAATAGGGAGAAAACGATGGAGTTCTCTTCGCTCCTCCTTATGCTATATCGATACGAAGTTTAAAGTTCGGAGGTGACTTGCGAAAAATTAAATGTGTCTCAAGTAGCATGGTAGTTAATATTTTTCATATTAATTCGAACAAGTACGCACGAAACTAACGCGAATATTACGAAATTGAATGAAACGCGTTAGCCGTAGTCGGTGTAATCCTTACTTCGTATCTCTCGGATCCATTATCGGACTATTCGCATGATATCATTTTCGTGGTAGTTTCGGCGATCGGCACTCTTCCCCGTCGGAAAATACAACCCTTAATGGGAAACGAGAAATATTCGCTCGCTCTCGTTCACGATTACGAGTTCGTTAGTACGAGTCCCCTCGAAAGTTACGTAACTTGGGGCTCGACTTTATGCAACATCAATTACGGCAACGAAGTCGATGTCGGTTTCCGCGGCACTCGAGCGCGAAATTGTCGAAAGAATCGTCGGTTTAGTCGTATAATGATAACGTGGGAAGCATCGCGGTCTCTCGTCGTTCCGCTCATATTTACGGTCTATTCAAAAAATTCAAGTACCGATGATCTTCAAAATCGAATTCGATAATTTATACATTCATAACTTGTTAATCTGTCAAATAGATGCCTCGAATCTAACGAGGTACATACTTCCACGTAACAATGCGATATTTAATAATAGCCACTTTCTAGCAACGCACATAGATTTTTCAATAAAGTTGGTTCGATGCACCTTTTACCAACAAAGCTTTGTCGTTTTTAATCAAACGGAGCAAACACTTGATCATTAATGGAATATCCTCGCTAATGAGTACACGTACATTGTGTTTTAAATACAATTTTTGTCAATTAACGAGTACAAATATCGAATAGAAATGCAATTAACGAGACCAAGTATGTTCACACAAAATTGGTTGTTAAATGACAAATAAGGCAGAGCTACTGTCGGCAACAGAGCGTGCTTCAAAATATCGCCAACAGATTCGTTAAAATTTTGCCAAAGACCGTCTTTTTCCGCCGATATTCGCAGCATTTTTCCGCGTTTCAGTCTCGGTTTTCTAGCAACCAGTATCGGAACAACGGCTTTCATTACTTTCTAACGAATATTCTTCGTGCGCCTACCGTATACGTGTCCGGCTTTGTTTTTGACCGTCAGTTTCAGAATACTTCTGCTTTCCGCGCGTTTCATGCATTTTTCACTACCAAATGACTTTTGTTCCGTACATTTATTTTATTATAAATTGCAGTATTTATTTATTCCGGTTCGTTCGTCCCGTTTTCACTTCCATTTTCTGTTTAATTTCGTTGCTAACGAACTCTTCATTAACCTTTCGTTACCTGCGTTGTTTTAAAAAGCGCACCAGTTGTGAATTACGGTTAGTTTTTCTATTTGAACTTAGGCATCGGGTGGTTGAAATTTCGTCTCGTAATTAAACCGTTTAATCAAGATCGCGGAACGCGTAAATCGAAGAAAAATTCGAAATCGACAACGCGTCTCGTACACGGTTTCTGATAAAAGTTGTAGCTTTACCGGGGCTTTTCAGTAAATCCTTAATGTTAGACGGAAAGTTTTAACAGGAAGAATGTTTCGTGGACACGTTTTACGGAGGAGGATCGAAAGTTTCCGGCGCATAGCGATGCCAGACTAGTTTCCTTACGCGAGCTGATTTTTCGACGGCGTTTCAGCCAGACTTTTCGCGGAAAGTACCGAATGTATATTTCAAAACGTCCGTATATGTACGCGAATGTTTCCGAGAAAAGCACCCACCGCGAGCATATTCCGAACGAAAGTTTCGTACATCGATCGGAAAAACTTTCTTCGGATGTTAGCGATCCTGAGATCTTACTTCGTTACGTGTCGCGCGCCACCGAAACTTAACAAATTCATGCTTTCAAAAGTTCTTTGCTCGACTTTTATTTTCGGTCAATTGATACACTGCTTGTACGCGTTGTTTTAAACGACGAGATTCGAGACTTCGCGAATCGAACAAACGAATAATTCGAATTCTTTTTAAACAGCGGGTAATTCGATTGGAAGCAACGATACGCAAAATAAAAGGAAAAGGAGAGAAAAGCAGTAATTCGTGATCGCGTTTAACCGATGAAAAGCTCGAGCCGCGCCGACGGATCTTGAAAATCCCACGATCTATTTAATTTTTTGTCCGCGTCGAGTAGCAAATTCTTGAGCTACCTGCAATTTGTCGTGATCGCGTTAATTTATCGTCACGCAGGTCGACGCGACTTCGAGTGACAATTAAATCGAGCACGCTTCAACCAACCGTTCGTTTTTTACAGATCGGTCGAATCTCCTCCGCAAAAACTACCTGTACGTCGATTCGATAGAACAGTTTTCATTAACTTTGTTACGTAATTCTTGAACAACCCGTAGAAATTTCCTATTCATTCGGTTCGTGTACTGGGAACACGTACTAGCACGTGCTTCCGAGAGTAATACTAATTACTCGTCGATAGCGATTTGTTTTTTCTTCTCGTTCGTGTTTCCGTTTTTCATATTTTTTTTTTTTGAAAATAAGCAAATACGAGCCGTGTTCGTTGAAAATTCCTCTTATTTCCTTCATTATCCTGCTAACGGGCAACTACTCCAGATTTATGACCACTCGAAGATATCGTTGAACCGTGCTTTAAATAAATAGAGAGTCCTTATCCGTGTTTGCGTACAATTTTCAGCTAAATTTTTGCTCTTTACTTTCATCCGTTATTCCTTCAAGATTATTATTATTAATTAGATGGAGGAATTGCTGAATCGTATTCTCTGTTTATTATTTTGTCATTTCTTTCAAAAGTTATTTTAATAGATTTAATAGGTAAACGATAAATACGATAGATACGCAATTGAAGTTAAATGTAATATGATTGGGAGAGTAAGCCGTGACAGAGCGAAGGTCTAAGTCAATCGAGCAACGGAGGATCGAGAGTCTAAGGGAGAACAATTTGTACGTCCCAATAACGAATAAAGGGTCGGAATGAAATTCATACGAAAGCGTGTTATACCGCAGCATGGTTAATCGATGTAACAGTCTGTAATTAAACCGTCGTATGGCCTCGTATGTCGTAATACACCGTACTCGAGCGAAACGTATGAACTAGAACGATCGAGGAGCGTTTGAGCTCGCTATTTAAATTTGCCATGCGCGCGAAGAAAGTACACAAACGTTCTAAAATATTTACGCAAGTGTTCGGGAATTGTGCGTTACTCGGTTAAGAAGCAGCTTCATCGAAATATCGCGTAACGGGTAAAAAATGTTTGCAAAGTTTCAGCTAGCATTGTTCGCGTACTGTTTGCGAGCGAGTACAGCAGCTTAACGGGAACAGAGCGAAGCGTGTTCGTGGAGGCGAAAAACCGCGAGTTTATTTATCCTGTGTAGGTTGGTGGCCAGGAGACTTTTCCTTTTATCGGGTGGGTGCGAGCGGCACTCGGTGACATCAACGTCACCGTCACGAGCAAAAAGGCACAATGCCGAGGGTAAGAAGGGGCAAGCACCAACGAGAAGCGGGTTATCAAGTTTTAACGAGGTCCCCGGTGTTCGGACGTACGACTGGGGCTACTTTGCAGACACAAAGGATCGTGTAGCTCCGCCGACAGCACGTTTTTCCCTCGCACCAGAAAGGGACAGGGTTTTTCTCTCTCGAGAAAAAAAGTTGCGACTGTAACACCGTCCACTTTTATCTCGCCAGCTCGCATGAAGAATGGAACTGTTGCGATTAATCGGAGAAAGGCACGCTTTAATCGACGTTGTTGTTTCTCGCTGCGGGTTTCTACCGCGAAAAAATCACTGCGGAATTCTCCGAGTGATTCGCGTTTAACACTTCGATAACGTGTTTCCTGGAATTCCAACTAATAAGCCATATCGTTTGGAACTTTGAAACTTTTCAAAATAATCAACTGATTTTCTCTATCGCGAATAACAAATAAATGTACATATAAATTACGAAAAAGAGTAATTAAAACTAACTAAATAAAATAAATAGGATGCACTATTATATAAGTATAATATACCATCTACCGGCAGTTTCACTTACCAACTGGCAAAACATAGTATACGATAAAATAATAATTTCTCTTCCTTAAAGAGGTTAATATTTTATATACGATAATGCTTAATTAAATTTTTATAACTCGAAAGCAACATGGCGTTACATATTCTATGCGGAAAGGATAACATTTCCGTGAGTTAGTTCGCTTTAAACCGGTAAAGGAGCATTAACGGCATTTATTTAATAACGGAAGTCGTTTGAAAAATCCATTATAGCGACACAGGAAGGACGAAGGAGAATTTTAAAAATCCATGCAACGCGAATCGCTGCTCTTTGTTCCAACGGACGACCGACAGAATTTTTGCGACGCTTTCTCGTCGACAAAATCGTCCCGCGTTGTTAAACGCGTCGAATTGTATCGCGTCCGATGTTCGTTGTTCGTTACACGAAATTTATTCAAAATGAAAATTTCATTGGCGAACGCGTCATCGACGAAATTCACTTACTTATTTTCCCTCGATGCGGATCAATTATGGATCAACTTGTTACGTTGGCCGAAATATTTACGATCTCGTTTATGCATTCATCGGCGATCGTGTAGAGAAAATTGACAGGATTTTTCATGCTGTTCGAATCCAAATTCGGATCCGATATGCTTCGTTTGCTTTAATAACGGCTCGCGAATTTCAGATTACCGAATCTCCAAGTTTCCAAAAGTTTTCATTTTCAAATCCTTGAACCCTCGAGTTCAATCAGCGCATATTATCGATATAATATCGCTCAATAGATATAGGAAATCGTGAGATAGCGACAATATTATATCGATAATAAAATGAGGTCCCCCTAATAGAACACATGTATTGCTTTGACGGATATAAACAGCGCTTCGGTGTAACTTGAATTTCGAGTTTTGGTTTAATTTGCAAAACAAGAGGTGGTTATTCGACAATTAAATCGACCACGAGTAAAACGAGAGTGTTGGTACCCGGCCAACCGATGCGTTTACAATAATAAATGTTATTTAAAGCGAAATTCAGCGTGCTTGCGTACCGTTAAAACCACATTGTGGTTTTTTGCCCGTTCAGCTCTATTGTTTATTACCGGAACTATTGTTTTTTACACGATATTCATGCTTTCCTATTATTTCCGTTACATCCTTCATGAAAAATATTTCATTTTATTAACTATCGCGCAGGAGTTATTTAATTTCTCGTTGCTTACTAGAAGCGAATGTCTTTTATATCTTTTAATATCGATTAAAACTCTTGCTGTATTGTTTCTGTACACGACCTGATTTTCCTAACAATATCCAGCGACAGACTCGTAATTTCCTATTAACTATTAAAAGTAATCTTAAGAACGGAGTTGACAAATTTATTAATTGCATTCTTTTTCCTGTTTCAGGTGAGTACGAAAGCGTTTTAATTTTATCGAGCTATGGGTGAGTTGCTCAATTTACTTTAAAACGTACGCACCATAACTTTCATCTTTATTGGTCATTTTCACAAGCACTATTATACGTAAAACTCTTAAAATACTTATTAGAAGTGGCTTTTGTACGATGCAAGAATTTAGAACTTTCTCAATAAAGATTGGTAAGAATTAAAACATAGCGATATTTAAATGTTGTGGACAGCGATCGCAAACATTTCTTTGTCAGCCGATGACAGGATTAAAGCTTTAGACAAGAAGCGTCTCGAAAGATTTTCCGACCGCCATCGTCGCGATTCGATTGGATTTATGAGGCATTTCGAAAACTTCTCTGGTAATCCGGCGCTTTCACTTAAGCGATAGTCTCCCGAAGCTCTTCGCCGGTTGCCTCAGGTGGAACTGCGGAAAATAAGCTTTATGTAATAACGATCCAGAGACCCGGTCCAAGATTCTCCCTCGTGGAACACCATTGCTTGGCAATTTGCCATCCAAACAGAACGAATGGCGGAGTTAACACGGACAGAATAGCCACGTTGTTAAAGTTAATCGTGCAGCTGTGCACTACGAAATTCTTAATCGCTAATTAAACGAAGACGCAGTCGTGGCATGTTAATCGGATCAAGCCAGTGGCTTCGATCGAAATACCTCTTAAGTCCACCAATTTCCTCTCGTATTAATGAAACTCTCGTAAAACGCGACGGTTTCATAGTCGATTTTTGTAATTAGGAAAATGTCTAGCACTCGCGAATTGAAATATTTGTCATTCGAGAGGCTTGTAGGTTATCGACCCTCGCTTATTGCGGCCCGTAGTACTACGTCCATACTCCGGAGGCTTCTTTATTCGAGCACGAAGATCTCTCTGACAATGCAAACGGAGCGTTGCATTCACTCTTACCTTAACGATAGAAACCAGCCCCTAGGTCATTGATTTCCAGACTCGCCTATTGAAAACCGTAGTACTACGTCTATGGCCAATGGCTCTTTTCATCCGAGAATCAAGATGTGGTCTATAACGGTGCTAATGTAACGTTCCATCTGTCCTTTGATAAAATTGAAAAACGGCTGCTAGATCACTGACCTCCCGATTCGATTATCGAGAAACGTAGTACTACGTCATTGATCTTACGGTGCAACGTTTTGCACCCTCGCTTGCTTTAACGATAGAAGCTGTATTGTAGGTTATCGACTTCCTGGCTCGCCTACTGGAAATTCTACTACTACGTCCGTGACCAAAGAATCTTAAGTCCAACCAAAAGATGTGGTGTAATAATTCTAATTTCATTTTCTAGTTCCATTTACTTTACTTATTTAATGATTTCCTCGAAAATCGTAGAGCATCGTACATTTAAAGATTATACTTCTTGTTTAATCTCTTCCCGTGCTTTGACGAGTTTCACTCGTGATACACTTACTGCTCAGGCTTTTAATACCTGGCAACTTCAAATTTAGGTCCAACTATAAGTAGCATTATCAAGGATCCCTGAATATAAAATACTCACAACGTTTTAATTTTCTTTGGCCGTTTTATACCCCTGAATAGGTGAATCATGGCGCATTTCATAAATAAATGGCATGGGAAAGGGTTAATAAGGATAGAAACAGGTGTTAGTCGTTCGTCTAGACGTGTCTGCCATAACCGTAATAGCACGTTTCCAACCGCTAATATTTCTAATTGGACTCCTAATTCATCAAAATACCGTCCGACGACGCAAGAAAAGAAAACGGGTTCATAAACGATCGAGTTATCAAAGGAAAAGTAATGAACACGCTTTATCCTCGTGGCACGAGCGAATTCGACTAATCTTTTTTTGCGTCGAGCATGCATGTGTGTGTTGGTACGAAATACTTGAGCGCAAGAGTTGGCACGTTGAGCAATTAGTTGGTTGACTGGGATAGCGGTGATTAATCGTCGGCATTAGGCGGCCGTTTTCAGGAAACGACGATCGTACGGCTCGCGCTGCGACTCGTGCATCAAACCGCGCTCGCGCGTGCAAATTAATTGCTGTAATCCGAAATGATCGCGGCAATTTGACGGCGAAAAAACGTATCGGCACTGCCGTAACTACGACTTTTGTTCCGCGTGGACCACGTACCCTACCTTCACTAATAGTCGATGCTTTATATCGTTTGACTTTTCGCGATTTCGATCGAGATGACAAATTTGGGAATGTAGGGATCTGCTTAGGGATTTTGGAATATAAGAATTTTGAGAATGTAGGGATTTGGAGTAGTTAGAATTTTGGAACATAGGAAGTTGGGATCCACTTTGAAGTTGTAAGAAATTGGAGATATAGAGATTTAGGGACACAATAATTTGGGGATGTAAGAATTTCGAGATATAGAGGTTTGGCGATTTAGAAATACAAAAATTTCAGAATTTAACCTACTACTGTACTATCCGAATTAGTCCAAATTTTCTAGGCGTCTAGAATGGACCCTATACATAGTTACGCGAGCGGGTATCGGGAAACGGCATACGCCGTGGTGGCATGATTTGTTCGAAGCGTAATTTATTTTGTCGGGTCGCCTCGCCCTGTCATTTCTTGGACCCACGATTCGCAGAACAAAAACGCGCCACTATTCCGAATTAATCGGTTGAAATTGCCAAATGCTTTGCTAGTCTACTTTTTGTCCACCGAACTTACGTTCAAACCTTTCGTTATGGACGTCGAGAACAGGCGTGGGTTAATTGTTGTAAAAAGTGCAAATTTGCAACAGATTTACGATCGACGTATCGAGTATCCGTTTTTATAATCTATGTAGTTTTGATTAGAGTCTTTAAAGTCCATAAATACTATCGGAGTAACTGAACGATCTGTTACAGTTTAATAACACATAAATGTTCAAGTCGTCTTTTGTCAGAAGTGTAGGACGAAGCTTGTTCTCATAGAACGTCTTTGGAACAATGATATAATCTGAAAGTAAGTGGTCGCAACGTACGATCACTCGTTCATCGATCAAAAACATCGTCGTTATGTGAGCAATATCGGATAATCTGGAGTTCAGCGATGCAGCAAATTATTTTTCAATTTTTCGATAGCGTTCGGAGCTTAATTCAATTTGAAGGAATATGAGGAACATCAAAGCGGTGCAATGCGGGCACAAACCGGCAGGAAAAACGGAGAATTTAGTTATCAATATGTTTCGATAACGCTGTAAATTGTAAATGTATTTTAAATACCGCGTGAATTTGCTAGAAATGCCAAATTATTTCCAACAAATTCTGAATATCTTTCGCAGAATTTATTATCGATATCTCGTTGAGTAATGCGGATGAAACTTCATTTTCCAAGAAAACAACTAAAATCACGCTTTGATAACTTCATCATATTATGCGCGAAATAATTATTAAATGCTAATTGGTTACTCTGAAACGCTGCGGGATCTCAAATATACTTAATAAGAATATTGCAGTATTAAATAACAGTTGTTAAATGTCATAGAATGTTGTAAGGTTTCTTAGATACTCGTCTAGGTACATCCCTTGGGCTCTACAATTTTTTTATCTCGATATTTCTACGTTGATAGAGATGAGTGTATGTAAATCTTTATATATTCTCCATATTCGAAGATGCGAATTCTCCTTTAACAAAACATCTCGAAGTTCGAATATCCTACGATTCAAATATTTCTGGATCCACAGCTCCGAGTGTCTAGATGTTCCTAAACTCCAATATCCATAGGTGCGAATGTTCTCAAACTCCATTATCCGTTGAATCAAATATCTAGAGCTTCTAACATTCCTAGACTCGAATACCCTTCTAATTGAATCTTCATAGATCCTTGTATTTCTAAATTCCTACGTCTCTGGTATTACTAATGACTCCTCTGTGATCGCATATTCCTCCTGATTAAGCGTGCTAGTACGTTGGATTCCATCGAGTCATTTCAACGACGTGATTTGAAAGTGCCACGGAAATGGCAATATCGCTCGTATCTTGAATCGAAGGTTTCCTCAAATCTCGCAAAAAAACTGAATTTCGCTTATCTCGAGTGGTAGCAGTGTTTTAGGAAATAACTGGTGCTATTGTTTCCACCAGGAAACGTCATCCATCGACACGCCTTCAACATCTGTTCCGTATTGTGTCGGATGTTTATTGCCTCTCGAACGATTCCCGCAGGTTTTCTTGACTCGCCCTCGTAAATTATTCTGCTGCGAGCTGAAAGCCGAGAAAACGTATAGGTATAGCGATCTACGCACGTAGATACGTGTGTACGTACGAAGCTTGCCACGATATCGTATCGCGGAAGAACTTGTTAAGTCGTAAATATTGGATTTCGAAAATACATAGAAGAATCGTTACTGCCCACTGCAATAAGATTCCGCTTGTTTTACGAAGTTGTCGGTGATAGGACGCTATCGATGTCCCATGGAGACTCGTGTCGCCTACAAAATAGTTTTATTCGGTTTTTATTTTTAGAGCGGAAGTTTCGATAACTAGTCCAGTTCAGGTGCTGACCGATTCATGCAGAATTTTACGCGTAAACGCCGCGAGTAATTGAAAAGTAGAATTTTCACGAGAGCGCGTCGACGAATGTTAGCTTCGATAATTAGAATTAGTAGCAAGAATCAGCTACGGTGAAATGGCAGCAATTTATTTTAAATTTCGTAGCGTATAGCCTGAGGAAAGAAAAGATAATGGGATAATTCGCTCGTCGCGAGAGACACGAATAAGCAAGCAGTGACCAGCTAGTAACTGCATCCTGCGTCCTCGAAATGGCAACGTCGTTGAAGACACGTCCCCATTATACGTGCCTTTTTTTATCGACGACTCATCTAAAATGGAAAACTTTCCGCTATCGCATCTAAAGTACTTCCGCTATAAAGGTCATGAATAAAATCAATCGGGACTGATTCGTCGTGCGACGATTTCGTACAAATACGCGACTAACCGTGCGTAAAAATCCTCCGATGTCATATGACTTCTGTATTTATCGTTTCACGCGTGAGCATGTACATCCGCTGTAATTAATTGATGCGTGGAGACGCGCCTAAGCTCCTCGTTCCTGATTAATACGCGATTCCGTATTTATCGTTAATTGCACGGGACCGTGTACAATTTATTGTTAACGTACGGGAGCGTACATAAGACACGCGACAGCGTACGTGTCCTTTGCATACTTAAGAGCATCGTGTGTCTCGCAAACAGAGCGTTAAACATAGAAAAACATAAATTGCATCCTTTTAAATGACAGATTGCATTCGGTTCAGAGAACGAGTTCCACGAAACGATCAAATCGAATAAAGAGGGATCGAACGATGCAAAATTCAAACATATATTCCCAATGAAGAAGGGTATTTCTGTCGCGACGTATCACCGTGTAGCGAAAATAAAGGGAAACCGTGTCTCCGTCTGCGATGCATCATCGACAAGACGAGCACGTCTGCAGAATGCATTTTCGTTGCTTCCATTTTTAAGAAGAATCCGCTGACGTCCTCGAACAGGCTCACGGAATCAACGTATCAGGAACGTGAATCGCTGACCGAGTTGGAAACGGGACGTCCCACGGCTACGAAAATTATTTTCTTCGCCAGACTCTTTTATCGTCCCATCTACCATTCTTCTTCGTGAATCTTCTACGATTTACGAGTAACTTTAATTATTTGCCCAGGGTTGTTCATTATGTGTGATACGCACGGAATGGGGTAATTTTATCATCGTATACTTATACGCCATGTATCAGGTCATATACTCTATTTTAAAACGATTTCGAAAATTTTTTAGTATTTACTGTCGTTCGGTGTTCGCGTTTAATTACTATCTCGGGTTAAGCTTTCTGATAGTTGTTTTGTTAATTGACGAGTTCAATCGCACCGGAATCAGCGTACTAATATTTTCACGATCGATAAGTCTGATGCGATTGGAGAGATTGAAAAACGCTCGCTTTCGCAATTAAGGGAAGATTAAAAATTAAAAGGATTATGCATTAAACATATTTTAACTTTCGCTCGATGCGTTAATCGCTTCCATGTACCACAGTTACGTTTTTCCTTTACTTATCGTAATAGAAATAACTCCAGTGCGTTTTCCGCGTTTCGCATCAACAGCCGGATTAAATCGGTCTTGTATCAGCTGAGATGATCGGAGCACAGTTTTATCTCGTCTTTCGAGCAGAGTTCTTTTCGAGCTTCCTTCGAACGTGAACTAGTCATCGTAAACGTGGACTACCGATTGATTGATCGGATTCGAAGGTGATTAATTAACGCGATAATGGCCGGTAATATGCGGTGCCGTGAATTACGTTGGCTGATATCGGTCGCATTCGCCTCTGGCAACGCTCGCCACACAGTCATCAAAGATTTACCGCGAATCCGCCATTGGCCGTAAACTCGACCACTGTTATTTCTTAGTTCACCGCTGCTCTACCGCAGCTACACCAGCGTGAATAAACTGCTCGTTGAAATAGCTGCCTCGTTGTTGTCGTTTCCAAACTGCGTTCCATGCGACCGTAAATACGAACCGTTAATATCGTTGTACTGCAACTTCGCCAGTATCCTTTATGTCGTGGTCTTTGCTCGCAGTAGTCGAGAACGTTACTCGAGATTGCTTGGCAATTAATCTTTCTCGCTTCTTATCGCTCCTCAAACAGTCAGGTATATTCGTTACTATTAAATTATACGTAGCGACCGATTTGCGCTAACCCGAATCTTAATTATGTGCCACTGAATGTCTGTTCTACCGATTATCGATTTTGAATATTATCGTTAAAGTGTATCGTAATTATTATTTGCCATGATATCATCGATACGCTAATACAGAGATTCGATCAAGAGTACAAGTTCATTGAAAAATCGTTATTAGTTATATTTATTAATTTGTAACGTTCGTTAACGAAGCGCCGTGAAACCTGTGACTTCGAGCGGTTAGATTCGTAGCGAACGTAAAGACGATTTGACGGGTCGACGATCTCTGCAGAGAGATCCGCGTGTACCGGTAACCGCTACAGTTAGGTCAAGCAAAGACGCTGTGGAAAAGGAGCGAGAGGCAAATAATGGCGTGCAAGGAAGGAAGGGGTCTGCTAAAAGAAGGTAGTGGCAGTGGTCGAGTTAGTCGAGAATGGCATGAAACGGTGCTCGATTCAGTCACCGAAGCTCCGCGTACCACGGCACACCTGTCCATCGATGCATAACATCCGTGTTTCCTGTGTTTATCTTCGAGTGGTAATGATCAGTGATGTAGTTGAGCGCGTTTTCGAGGTCCAGTTTCGTGATACGCTTACCACCCTTTTACAGGGAATTAACAAAGTTGGATTTCGAGTTTCGTTTCCGTTTCGAGTTTCAGTCGGAATCGCGCGATTTCGTGTTTTTCTCCGGGAGAGGACACGTTTGGAAATATTGAAATTTTTAAACGTCGAAACTTGGCCGATGCTGCGCCCCGCTCGAGTGTACACGACTCGAACTTTGGATGCGTTTCAACCTCAAAGGATTAAACACTCGCTTGGACCTGCTTCTAGTGTCATTACGGCGGGACGTTAATATTTATCGAATGTGGACTCCACGATAACTTCTCTTAGCAGAGTACCAGCTTCGGTGCGTGGAATTCTGCTTGAGAACTCCGGAGAACTGTACTTCTTGATGGCTGCTTTGTGGACAATGTGGATTTAGGGATAACGTGGATGGTACTATTACCAAACTTTGCTTTAATAGTCGTGATATGTTGAAATTTCGGTTTCAAGCGCGGTTAACGGGAAAGTTTTGTAGGAAATTACAGTTTGATATCATTCTTTCGACCCTTTTCTTGCAAATGTAAACGTTATCTCTTCATTTTATGGAGCACATTATTCGCGATATTATTATTTGTTTCTCCGATTCTCTTACTACAAACTTTTCACCTCGAAATTTTGCGTCAAGTCTATTTGCTTGCAGACTTCAACTTTGTTTCTTGTTTGCCTTCTCTGTTTCAAAAAATAACGGCAAGACGTTTATTTATTCAAACTCTTAGTTGAATTGAATCTCTGCGCTGGCAGTATTTCGAGTCTGGAATTTTTATTCGAATAAACTTTTCGTATTATTTCTTTCTGAAAATTTTAATGTTACCATCTCCGTTTGCTTAACACGCTTACCGTTCACGGACTTAAACGAATACGAATCGCATCGGTCAAGTAATTAAAAAATAACGAGAAAAGATTTGAAATGACAAATTGAAGCATTGGATTAAAACAAAGCTCCCCGTCGTAAATTTCCAGAATTATTCCAGGATCTCGTGTGTTTTTTCCAAGGGATAATGCAGACATCGTAATTCATCGAAGTTTCTCATTCTAGGATTCGGTAGTAGCTCGTAACTAACAAGAGAGACAGCGGTAGATGGTATACCATCAGTGTTATTCCTCGTTATAACTTGCCTCACACGTAATATTAAGCGATATTACTGTTTATTCGCTGTTCATAGTCTCTAATTACAAAGTTTTGGATTACGTGTAGTACAAACAGGAAATCTGACGGTATATTCTATTTGGATGTTCAGCATTGATAATCAACTTCCTTGTTTAAGCTTTCTATACCGAAACAACCGACGTTCAATGTATTATATATGTATTAATTCGATAAATAATTATTATTATCGTGATGAAAATGCAAATTGAAGATTCCTCGCTTATTAGCTGTATCCGAGTTTCCATCGCTCGTGTGTAAACATCGATAATTCGTATCTTACTAATATTTTAAACATAGCCCACTTTTTATCTGCATATTTATTATGATATCTACATACTTAATTCGGATGAAAATCGATGAAACATACTTGCTTTGTTAGATTAGCCCAAAAGAATGATCGAGACATCAGAATTGTAGGAATTGTGGAGAGTCGTTATATTTTTCCCGTTCTTCATTTCTGTGAAATTAGAGCTTTTTCGTTGATTTTCCGAATAATTTAGTTGACGGTACCGCCGTTGAATGGCGTTCAAGGATGTAGGAATTAAGTTGATCCGCAAAATTCCTTTTCGCGTTTATCGCGATTGTTTCTGACGATAAATCGCAAATGGTTGTTCTTGGAACGCGCGACAAGATCGGCGCAATAAAGAGCGTACGTACAGTTCCGTGAAAACGGATGAACGCGTTCTTAGAGTTTCTGCAGGTATTTCCGTGAAAGGATTCTCTTCCATTATCGTGCCTTTTCTTTCATATCGAACAAATTCTGCAATAAAAACTTCCGCTTTTTACTCGATTGTTTTCAGACATCCAAATTTCAAATGTTTTCTTCCGGCAAAACGTTTCCCATTATTGCCCTCGTTTCATTAGCATCTGTATTTATTATCAGCAGTTACGAGGTCTTTCTTTTATCGGGTGAATTTACTGTGTCCCAAGAAGTTACAACTGTTGCGAACTGCAAAATATGTTGAACGAAACAGCAAAGTTTTCTGTAGAAATAGGTATCTGTTGGACACCGAGGTCAGTTGTCGCACAAATTCTAACAAATTGCAATTTCTTTCCTAAGCAGTAGCTAATTAATCTTTCAACGAACGGTAATTAAACGTCGCTCCATTTTAGCGGTATCTTAAATGAAAAATTGTTACAATCGTAAATAAACGTCAACCTATTTTTCCTCGCGATTCTAAGCAAACTAACCCAAATACCAGTGATCTGTAATTCCCTGTATCGGAATTACACGATGTACCGGTTTCGACAAAGGCACAGAGTTTTTGCACAGGTTTCGGCTTAGTAAAAAGCCATCTAGATAAGATATTTTTATCCGCACCAAAACTCCATGTAACATTTCCACAGATCAATAGTTCGGCCTACATTCGGGATCATCGTTCATCCTCAAAATACCAATTTGAAAAAGAAGAAAGCCAAAAAAAAGGAAATCGAGCCGTCAGAAAATTGCGACGGTTTTTTTCATCGACGATTCAGCAACGATCTCTCGATCGATGTCAGTTACGCGGATGCTTGTTGCTGGAACTCGCGAGTGCAAGTTATTGAAAACGGTCAGAGACACCTGACGCCAGATTTTCTCGTGGCAACTGTCGAAACGGCGCTTCATAAAACACGATAGCCTGTGTTTCATGGGGGACGCGGGACATATTGCAGAGCATCGATCCTCCTGGATACACTAGGAATTTTATATCGTGGGATTTGATATCCGGGTTCGGGATACCACCTTCATCCTTCCTATCATCTGTTCAACAATATCTTCCGAAAATATATATCGTGGTCAAACTATCTTATCCCCGTTCAATATCTTTGCTCTCCGTGTAAAACACCTACAGTCGTACTCTATGTACTACAACATATTTGGGCTATAGGTATATAGGGATTTGGAATATAGCAATGCAGGGATCTAGAAACGCGAAATTCTATGGCTGCGGAGATCTAGAGATGGATTAGAGGATGTCCAAGAATTCAGGGATACGGGGATTGCATGCGAAGAAAAGAAATAAGTTTTTTCGCTTCAAAATCTTCAATCTCTGTTCCTAGCAGTTCGAGTTGGATCGTTTCGTGTATGAGATGCAATTAAATTTTTATCTTGACATTGCAATCTCGTGTGTATTTAGTTTTACAAATATATTTTCTTTTAAAAAGATGGCCATTAGTTTAACTGAAACGTTGTTAGTCGAAATTTTGGAGGAAAGTGGCGGTGCATATATTAGGTAACTTTAGCAGCAATAAATTGAACGTTCTGTTTCAAGCGCTAATTGTACGCAGTTGTTATCGAAGCGCGTACCTTGACTCTGTTAACCGACGAGGCATTTGAACGCGATATTACGCCGGCACGGCACGCAGTAGTTCTCTGTCGCCGTATTATGCAAATGTACCGACTAGATTCGCAAACGTAACGGTATGGTCTGGCAAGTGGTTAATAATACGTCGGTAGTAATGGTGTACGGCGGCGGTGCACGTTTACTTGGCCAGTCGAGCAAGATTAAGGCCTCGCAGTCGGTGCACGCTCGATACGGTTCGCTTTTCTTCGTCAGGAAGTTGGCATAGTCCTCCGTTGTAGTCTCTGTTTGATTATGGATCACCGGCTATTGCAGCCGAAAGCGTTCGTGGTTGCGAGGGAACTCGATGTCTCTTGCGGTTCGACCGAACGCTAACTGCTGCTTCAACTATCTCCAACGAGGATACAGTTCGGATCCGACGATGGAATTCAAACGACACGCTGCTCGAATACCTCTCCAGTTAGCTAACCACCCCGATGTCGTAACTCGTTTAATAATGGATAACGGATAATATTCGAACGACTCTTACTTGTCTCTCTGCTTGATCGCTCATTCAATGTCGCCGTTCTTACTTTCAGATCACCTTCTTTTCGATCGATAAAACTATTTCAATTTCTTCTTTTATTCCCCGCGGAACCGTAGTGACTTCCACTTCTAACTTAATTCTAACTTAAACGTTTACTGATCGCGATACAAACCTTTTGTTCTTAATAAAAGTTTGCTGATCATTATATAATCATTCTACAGAGAATTCGTCATAATGACAGTGATAATGTCGTTAAGCGAAAATATTCTTGAAAATGTTAGGAAGTCTGATGTATATCAGCTTTCGTGTACGTATCTGTTGCACGACAGCCAATTACTTCGCTTTCAAATAAATGATCGAAAATGAATCCATTTGAAGTAACGAGGGTATCAAAGCACAGGAGGAAAGAAAGAAAGAATAAATTTCAATAAAAATTGAAAGGTAATCGGAGGCAAGGAAGGTTACCGTTGATCGTTAAAATTGTTCGTTTTCTAGTGTCCGTTTTGAAGAATTAAAGCGTTTATTAAAGGGACTTATTAGCGTGCGACGGTGAAGGTAGATACCGCACGCGATCAGGAGGAAACACGTGGGGAACAGGAGTTATTCGAGGGTCGCAGCTGACTCGACTACAAATATCGTCGCCGGTGCTGCAGAAACTCGATATGAACGGTCCCGCGCGTCCTTGCGCCAATAAACCGTATTGCATGTCGTATCTCGTGTGCCAAACCATTAGACTGTCGAACTTTAATGCCGATCGGGATTATTACGATCCACCTGCTACGACTTCCGAACGCAAATCCGCGACATCCTTCGATTCTTTCCAAATCGAACTTGAAATGCTTATATAATTCTTCAAATATCTCGGAACAGTACTGTCGGATCATCGAAAATCCATCGACACCGATGCATACGGAAGTAGTTTTCCAGATGTTCTTGAATCTTCTCCGAAGGACCACCTTTGATATTTAGACTAGTTTCCAGTATTCAGTAGCGTGGACCAATCTTTACTCGGACGCTCGGTACTCCCTTAAGTCAACCCCTTTTAGAATACCTTAATGTTTTATTTGCAATGTATTGTAGTGTAATTGGTACAGTAGAATTAGCCACGTTTAATGCGTAATACTATTAGGAAGAAGTGATTCGATGATCATTGACTTCCAGAGCAATAGCGCTATTAAATTTAAATTTGTTTAATCCGATGCTTCAGTGCAATTTCAAATTGTTTCCGTGGTTCCCCTGGTATTTACATGAAATTCGACGTTCCGACGATCATCGTGGTAATCAAAATACTAATTACCGAAGTAAATGGTACTCCTGGTGCTCCTAAAAGCAACGTTTCGCGCTATCAGCGAAAACTGGGCCTCCGAATAAGCGAACCGTAAACGAGAAGAAAAGAAACGGCATAAAAGATATCCGAAAACCCGTTAGGTTCGCGCGACGAGTCGAAAGCGAGCGTATCCTCGGAACGAAAGGTCGTTGTCGACTCCCGAATGTATGTTTAAGAGCGAAATCAGGATTTTCCGTGAAACGAGCAACGGAAACAGAGGGAGTCGGTACAGATGCACACGAAATGCGGTATTATCGTAGAACGCGAGATTTCTGATGCGGTGAGCGAATCCCGTTTGGATTACGTGGCCTGGATACGGTGCGGAGCCAGGACGAGGCTCGACAGGGGTGTAGAGGAGCGAACGAGCCCTTTTCAGAGGAAATTGTGGTTCCGTGAATGCCGTTTGGATTACGGAAGAGCGTCCAACCGATGGCTGATTTCTGGAATCAGGACGAAGCAGCTCTACCTTCTCCCGGAATCCTCGTTTGAACGCGCGACCGGGATGAAGGAGCGTCGCCCGGAGGATCGCGAGATGAAACTCTTTGGCTGCCGATGGTCCTTTTGGAATTTCGCGACTAATCTCGCAGGTTCGTCATCCGGATATTATTGAATAAGTAAAGCTCGGGGTGGTGGGGATTCGCAGGGATGTTGCGGCGGCGGCGGTGGTTGCTCGCTCTTCCAGTTATTCGCCCAGTTGAACGGGATTTAACGTTCGAGGGGATCGGATAAGTTCGAGAGAGGGAGGGGAGAGCAGCGACGTGTACCCGTAATGTTGCCGGCTGATGGTCCGCGCTCGTGGGACGTTGTTTGGTACGATGGGAATTTTCAGCGTCGATTGTTAATTGAATCGGCGACGATAGCGGCCTCGATGGAGGTACGCGAGTTTCTTGTGAAAATTGCTCGATACTATGCAGCTAGTTCGATCGCTTGTTCGTTATGATAAGGGCTGAAGTTTGCGTTGCCGCTACATCCTCAATTTACGGAAAACTGATTGTGTATATGCTATGTGCACCTACCGTCCTCTGGGGTTTGGGAAATTATGCAGTAATTATTCGTCTACTCCTCTGAAACGAAAATATTTCGTTACGTTGAAAGAGTACGTTATTCGAAGTAAAAAATGATTCAAACGGTTTTTGATATTTATGAAACGCGCTCGAAAAATTTTTTCTCCCAAAAATTGTACGCTTTAACGGTACGTTTTTATAAGGAGTCTCGGTATACGCGCGTAAAAAGGCTACAGTTTTTCGCGCGTTAGTATGTTTCGAACAAGCACTCCGGAAGAAAAACAGTCGTAGGAAAGACCAATCGGTCCAACCGATACCAGAAAAGAACACTCTGAAACATCTCGAATCGCGAGTACCGGTTTCAAAAGGCTGGAAAATGACGAGGAACGCGAATTCGGCGAAAAAAGCATTGATCGTCGAGTGCTGGCAAAGCATCGAGGAAATATGCCAGCCGAGGTGAAAAATGACGGAACGAATCTCTTGCGGGTCCCGCATTCTAGACGCGTCGTTACCTTCGTTGCCAGATGCTTCGTTGCTTTTTCGGGCTTCCGCTTCGTTCCTCCAGATTATAGATTATACGAACGCAACGATTGCAAATTTTTTTTTTCATTCCAGAACACATTGAACCTACTTCGAAACTCGACGAAGTTAATTAAAATTTCGATTTGCTAATACTCGTGCAGTTTTTCAATTCGCAGGAAAAAGAAGGCTAAAGTTTTATTTTGATGGCGCGCGAATGAACTATCTCGATGTCCGATTTCTCGACGTTTTCCATCGAATTGGAGACATATCGTGGAGAGATCTCGAATTTGGCAGTCGAGAGTTTTCATTCGGCGTTGCGGGATATCAGATTGAATTTTGGTATCGATATCGAAGAAACCGACGCGGCTAAAACGAGGCATTGTTGATTCGACCCAGTTCCATCGCGGATACGCCTTTTTACCGTTTTACCCCTTAGCGATTCATCGAAATTCCAGGAAGTTTGTTCGACGAAAACTAAACAGTTTTTAGGGAACGACGTGGCAGTTTGTTTTCCAGCGGAACGTTCGCGACGAGTTATGGCGAATTTGATTCCACGGTTTATCGTTCGCTACAGCGATCGGGTATTGATTAAGCGACACGGGAATTCATCGATCCGTTGGTTACCATTGTGCCGAACGTTTGTTTCAACCGCGATATTGTATCCTAAGTGGTAACAATGGTGCCGTGTATTGGTTCGAATTGGATCATTATTCTTGATGATGGAAGGTGGCTTTCGTTCGAGTGCCGTTATCGTTTCTTGCCGGCACTTCGATCGCAATATGGTGCAAATTGTTTCTGACCGTTTGTTACCGACATAATATTTATCGCATTCCTCGTTAAAGAAAATAGCTTCGTTAACGACGCTAAACCGGTTTCGTCTATTCGATATCAAAATCTAACCTAAGTCAGATCGACGGAAGCTTAGTTGCAAGGAAAGTGATAAGAAGATCGTGGAAAATACTATTTTTGAACCCGAATCACGTAACGTTATGTTCCGATAAAGAGCACGCGCATACCGGTGCGTTTCACGAGCGAAAAAGAAACCCGTCATACATAATCATTTTAATATAACCAGGTCCCTGTCAAAGCTGTCTTCCCTTCTCATTTATTCCGGTCTTCGAGTGATTTTATATTCTTCAGCCTCTCGTTTAATCTCTACTTAGCATATTCCCGTAATTTTCCCGGCTCCCGCTCCAAGCAACCTTCTAATTCCTCTTTAATTTCTCCTCGTTTCCTTCGCTCTTCCTACGCGTATCGGCCATTATTTTCCTCCGGCGTTATTCGCAAGACTTTTAAAGTTAGATGCCAGAAACCTTTAGCGGATTCTGCGTTCGTCGAATCCATTTGCAGGATTTTATCTTGGTCCCGTTCAACGCTTCGTGAACTTTTATCCCGAATGTAACCAGCTTTATTCCCTTTGTTTCCTTCCCCGTTTCTGAATGCGATTCCACGGCAGACGGCTCGTCGCGACTTCCGCTCGCTTTGTGTTCCGCGTCTTCGACGATATCCTCGACACACACACACTGTCTTCCATCGTTCCTTTTCTTCGTTTCTATTCGTTCTTTTCTTATTCCGATGGTCTGTTCGTCTGGTTGATCGAGAACGGGTAATATCCGCTCGAGGGATCGCGAAGGAAGCACGGTTGTCCGTTCGGTCTCTTTGTTCGACTCGTTCACGGACGTTCGATACCTTTGATCGTGCATTCTTGTCACGCTACCGTTCGTTTATTTATTATGTTCCTCCTATGAAAGCGTCGTGTGGCGAAATATTCACGAGGATTCGCTCGACAACCTCTTCCTCTCCTTGTGCATTTATTTTCCCTAGGATCCGAGCATCGCTCTGACTGTATTTCGTATTTCTCAAATCTCGTTGAATCATTCTCGGCGAACCGTATTTTCACGATAATTTTCCCATTTTTTTTGCCGGTCTAGCGCTGTATCTATCATTGTACTTTTCTCCTTTGTGGATCGAGTTTAAGCGTACGAGGTATCGATTTTCGCGAACCTTTGAAACCTCGTGATACCGTGTTTCCAGAAAAAATAATTCGCATAACGGAGAGTTTCAAAAGGAAATAGATAAACGTTGAATGTAATGCGGCCAGAATGAAATCACGTAATACTACGCGTACAGTGCCGTGATTCCAGAGAATGGATCACGTTTGATTATGTTTTCGTATTCGGTGAATCATTCTGTATTACAAGTTTGCATAGTATTGCGTTTTTCTAGGGAATGCTCGCATAATAATTACGCCTTGAATTTGACACGAATCATGTAGTGACTTACAAGGGACATTACCCAATCGCCAATCGCCGATTTTGATGCGCTTTGAGTATGATATAGAACGCAAAAAAATATTTGACACGTATTTTTTTTTATCGGCCATCGTCCATGCTGAAAGGGTGAAAATGGCCCCCAAAGTTGGGGTTGCAAAACATATTTTCTCGAATATCTCAGGAACTATTAGGTCTAGACAAAAAATTAAAAGTGCAAATTTTTCTGTTTTAGAAGGCCAATAATATGGCCTAAGTGAATTTTTGAAAAATTTATTTGTTTAAAAAATATGTTAAAAATTAACATTATTTTGCAAATTTTTTTAATAAAAGTTTGCACTATTTTGATCAAATTTCACATATGTAAACTATAGGTCAAAAGACAAAATACGGATAAATTGGAATTTTTAATTTCGCTTGCGGAAAAAATATTATTGTCGTTGAAGTTATACGTACATTTTATACCTTCCGTTCGGTGCACAACTGATTTCTATACGTAATATTCTGGAAATTGTATTATGTTACATTTTTTACACTAACTTATTTAAAAAAAGAATTTAAAGGTCCAAAGGTGCCTCTATAAAAATATGTCGTTCGAGTTAGATATCGCATTTGATCCGCGTTATGGGTGCGTACTAGTGGCAGTATTCGACGCACGGAAGATCTTAACGCATAAATTGTACTTGTGCGAAGTACAATATCTTCATAACGATGTAGAATACATGCAATTAAAGAAATTACATCTGTTGATCAAGAATTGCTTCACGATTGTAAGTAATATAGTAACACTGAAATTATAGTTTTTTTATAATTTTCAAAATTATGTCTCTTATTTTGAAATGATTTTCTAATGTATTATAAACGGTAGTAAACGTAAAAGATGTAATGTTATGCATTATGAAATCGAAACGGATATCAGTATTTGTCAGTGTATATTTTGTAAAAGTGACATAGTTTTAATTTGGTTGAAACTAAAGTCAACGGGATTATCAAAATGTTCCAATCTGCTGCTGATGCAACCATACTGTAACCATGCGTACTTAAACAGTTTTTTATACCTAGGTGCGGACAATGGATTATGAATTAAAGTTCACATTTTGATAATTATGTCCCATGCCGGTACGTTAATTTGTAAATCTAACGTAGGCAAAAGATTTAATATTTCATGCGCGAAATTTTTCCATGTTCTATAACCACATACGTCAGAAGGTTGTATTAATCCAGTAGCGATTTTTTAATACTTAAAACTGTCAAAGTTTTATTTGGCGATATGATATTTCTTGTCAAAATTTTAAAAAATTTAAAAATTATTAAAAAAGTGATATTTTCAAAATTACCCAACCTAATAATATATATTTTACAATCGTGAAGCAATTCTGAATCAACAGATGTAATTCCTTTAATTGCACGTATTCTACATCATTATGAAGATATTACACTTCGCACAAGTACAATTTATGCGTTAAGATCTTCCGTGCGTCGAATACTGCCACTAGTACGCACCCATAACGCGGATCAAATGCGATATCTAACTCGAACGACATATTTTTATAGAGGCACCTTTGGACCTTTAAATTCTTTTTTTAAATAAGTTAGTGTAAAAAATGTAACATAATACAATTTCCAGAACATTACGTATAGAAATCAGTTGTGCACCGAACGGAAGGTATAAAATGTACGTATAACTTCAACGACAATAATATTTTTTCCGCAAGCGAAATTAAAAATTCCAATTTATCCGTATTTTGTCTTTTGACCTATAGTTTACATATGTGAAATTTGATCAAAAAGTACAAAGTTGTATTAAAAAAATTTGCAAAATAATGTTAATTTTTAACATATTTTTTAAACAAATAAATTTTTCAAAAATTCACTTAGGCCATATTATTGGCCTTCTAAAACAGAAAAATTTGCACTTTTAACTTTTTGTCTAGACCTAATAGTTCCTGAGATATTCGAGAGAATATGTTTTGCAACCCCAACTTTGGGGGCCATTTTCACCCCTTCAGCATGGACGATGGCCGATAAAAAAAAATACGTGTCAAATATTTTTTTGCGTTCTATATCATACTCAAAGCGCATCAAAATCGGCGATTGGCGATTGGGTAATGTCCCTTGTTAGTTTCGTTGCGGTCTAATAACGCAGTATGTACCATGTTTTTTGTATATAATTCGCATACTATTATAATTTAAAATTTGGAACAAATTGCACAATGCACTCGAGTATAACAGGTTTTTTTAAATAAGGAGAACGTACGTAATCTAAATATTTCTCGTTTTCAAGATCTCTAAATATTTAAATCCCTAAAACCTTAGACAGATCTCTGGATCTCTAAATTTCAGTCTACAAATGCCTTTATTCCCTCGGTCCACAAACTTCAAGGTCCATAAATCTCCAGATCCACGAATTTCGTTATTCCGAAATTCTTACGTTTTCATATCCCCATTTTGCCAGATCTTCAAAAATAGGTAAAAAGACACGAGCGGTAAACCGTTTCACCTTTGGTCGGCAGTATTTTTCGTTGGTAAAGCGGATTTACGTAACATGCAGAGAAATATTATAAAATTTCGAAAATGAAAATCGTATATTTTGGCGGAGGGTCTTTTCGCGGAGCGTGAACAATTTTATTTCGTTTCTCGATACAACCTAATTCATCCGTACATAGAATTACAAAAGTCCGCCTCTCTTTGTCGCTCACGCGCGATACAGAGAACTGGAACACATTGGCATAGATAATTTTATCCTCGCGTATTCTGTACCAACCACGAGTACAATTATAAACCGTCCTCTCGTCGGTACGCGGCTCGAACAACGGATCAACGTACTCTCGTTTCCTCTCGTCAAATTAGAGCTGGAAAAAAGCTACCGAATTGTGGTCCGCCGGCAGCCAGATTTTTTTTTGCCGCCCACGTTATACGAAAGTCGTTCAATTAGCGTGTACGTCAAACATTACACGGGCTTGTAACTTTTACATTTCCACAAAAAACAGCCAGGGACGAGAAAAGTTGGAGAAGGTGGATTTAGCTCTCGTTAAATGATCGAGCTTCGTTATTCGAGCATAAGGCACGCGGATCATTTAGTAATTGATACGAATGGATTGCGGCAAAAAACTTTCCGTTCGAGTGCGTTGGACGAAAATGGAAATTAAAGTTCATTTATTATTAGCACAAATCGAACACGGTTATTCTTTTTCTTTGCGTTTACTTCTTTTCTATTCCACATATTTCACTAGCATATAATAATACATTTATGATGTTCAAATTCGCGGTAACTCTTTCATCGAAACGTTAGCAGCCGAATACGCGTGTCTACGTTAAACGGTTTTTATACGAAAAATAAAAATTAAATTACACTGGTTGAAAACGGCATTCCGCGAATATGTAAGCGTGTCTTTTTTATACGAATGAAAATTAATCTTCTATAGTTGTTTGGCTTTTAACTGTTGCAGTGAGATTTTCGAGCAGCAATTAGGTTTTTTTAATCTTTCCACTAAAAGCGACTATGCAATGGAAATTAAAAAAATAATTAGAGCGGTTAAATATTATAAGCGCATTCTACCTTTACATTGTATCGAACCTTTTTTGAATTTATTCGCGATAAAGCGTAATTAGATATAATCGAGTAGTGAAGCAAACGGTGTTCATCCTCAAAGTATAGACACGAGCGCTGCAACTTGAAAGTTATTTCCCTTGAAAATGGGGATTTAGGTGAAACAAATTTTGATAAATTTTTACACCGTGAACTGGCCGTTTTTCTCTTATATCCGAAATTCGCCACGTTTCTCGTGTTTGCGATCGTAAAAGCGGAAGAATTAAAAGCCACGAATTCACCGTTTTTATCAAAGTATTAAATGTAACGAAACTTCAGCTGTCAGAGAATTTCACTCGTAACAGAATATTTTTGGCAAATAAAGGTAACGATAGAGAGGGGGAAAATTGAACGTTTCACGTATCGAAAATGAAACGATATCGCGAAAATCGTCGAATATTCATCATTCGGTGCAATTAAAATAATAATAAATATTCTGTACTGGCAAATGGAACGCCACTCGTCATCGCGTGCTTTTTACCTCTCTCACTTTTTATTTATTTATTATAGTATACTCGTTGAAATGAACGACGCATAATATAACTACACGTGGTTCCGAGAACACCGCTCTATGTAATAGTTTATGTTGCATAAACCGACGCGACTGCGTCCACGAGAGAGTGCTTCGCGTTCCAATTTCTGCGCTCTTGAATTTCTACGTTTCTAGATTACCCAATTATCGAGTTCCTACATTTTCACATTCGTAGCTCGCTAAATTTGTAAATGACCAGTCAAATTGTCAAATTTGTACACTTGAATTTTTCGTGCAACTCCGACACTTCGACTGTTCACTGCAACTTCATCTGCCTGTCATCAGATTAATCACGATCCTTCCTCTATTTTCCACCCTAAATCCACGCGTACATTGACCCAAACGTAGTCCTAGTAGGTTGTAGAAAATAAAGCACAGAAAACGGGCGAACAATTTTGGCGAATTTTACAAGGCTGTTTTCCGAACCGGTAAAGAGGGAGCAAGAGAGTAGGTTAGTTTCTTTCTTCATTTATTTTTCCGCGTCCATTTCGATTTTATCCCATTGGATCGCTCGGGGCGACTGCCGTGACACGTTTCAGAGTCAATAGCTGGGTTCGATTTTTGAAGAGTACACATAATATATGTAGATACGTAGGTGGCTGCCAATTTGCCGGGGGTTCCGCGACTCTGTCGTCGTTCCATTGGGAGCCGACATCGACTACTATCGACAGAGTCGAGCGGAAAAATGGTACATAGGCGGTTGCGACCGTGAATTTAGCCGAGTTCAGCGTTTCGAGAATACCTCCAACTAGATTTTCCATGTAAGAGAACCGAGCTTTTTGATACCGGTGGCTCGATTCGACCTCGTTGCTTTCTAGCGTGTTTGCCGTCTGCCAGCCATCATCGTACCTCCTGCACAAAAAACGCTTCGAACTTTTGTCGACGAAGCTCCGACCTTTTATTTCCCACAGATTTCGAGGTATCTTTGTCCACGAAGAAATTCAATTATGTGCTCGAAGAAATTCCTTCGGTTTAATTAATAGCGACCGATGGTTTCGTTCGCGTTCGACGGGTGTAGCTGAAACAACTATAGATCACGAATTGGATAGTTGGCAAGGAGAGAAAATTTAAGTAACTTCAATGCAGTTGCGTCGATAGCGTCGACGATATTATAACAAACAACGAGGACAAATATTTCCGTAGCAGCGAAACTTTTTACGCGTTCTTATCAAACGGAATACTTTATCGTAAAGTCCAAGAATGCGTGCGTTCGCGCGAACCAGGAAAAACGGTGTTTAAAATTAAAGATTCTACCGTGGTAGTACGATAAATTCTTGTTTTTACGGATTAAAAAGAAAGTTTACCGCTCGAAAAGTTTCATATGAAACCGCGATCTCGTTGTTCCATTTGCTTTCATCTTGAACTACTTCTTCCCCTGATATCCCGGTAAAAAGTTGTTTGTGCCGAAGTTGCTTGTTTTTTACGTATTGTCAACAATCCGCACTGTCGAGGAAACTCGCTGCATTTACGACAGAACGTTTCATATTCTCCAGATAATTTCTGTTCTTAGCCAATTCATTTCGTTTCGCGTCGATTCACCTTTCTTCGCGAAAACGAGCACGGAAATCTTGTTGACTCGCGAAATTAGACGAATATGTACCTACCTTCTCGTAAAACGCGAAGCAACGGTATTTCTGCTAATAATGCCTGCTTCCTTTGGTAATAAGGAAACGCGTGGAAATTATTAAAGGCGCCGAAGTAATTGCGCTCATTCCTTTCTTGAACGATTCGAGATATATGCACAGGTTCGATAGGAGCATCGATAACGCTTAGCCTCGATTTTCGAAGGTTGTAAATATCCGGGCATATTGGAATATCCAGTTGCCGTGGGGAAGTTAGTCGAACGATACCGTTGGTCCCATGAGACCCGATCCGCAACCGCGACGACCGCAAATGGAAAAGCCCCGTAAAAAGTCCTGTAACCTACTTTCCGTTATCGCTCGACAATTCGCAACTGTAAACCCATTTTTCTACTCTTCATTCTGCCGTTTCCTTTAAATGGAGATAGCTGTTCGTGAAATTCACCTTCGGATCATCGGAATCCACTTAGACCGCGCTTACATCGCTTATATTTTTTCTCCCATTTACATTTTTTCGTTTCTACATTCTTAGATTCCTTTCTTGATCTCTACGTCTCTAAATATCTAGATATGTAGATATCGCTCGATTTCTCGTTCCCTTATTCCCCGGATCTCAAGATCCCTAAATACCTAGAATGTGAAATTTCTATACGAACCGTGTTTCAACTGTTCGGACACTTCTAACGTAGCTATGTTACGTCCCTATGCCTCTGGTAACGAATAAATTTGGTAATAAAAGTATTCTAATATCAAAGTAGGTCAGCCTATATAGTCGATGAAATAATTGATGGGAAAAACGTTGTGTAAGGGACGAGTTCAAGGTCCGATCGCATTATTCCCGGAATACAGCTCAATTTATTCTGGACGCATAAATTGATTGGAAAGTAAATATCTATCGGGGCTGTTAGCCGAGAAAGTTGCGAGAATTTAGTGGTTTTTGATAAGGAACGAGCCGTAATTTATCCTCGGTGGGTAGCCACGGCCTCAATCGGTATCGGTAATTCAGCTACTTTTCCAAGTATTCGCGTTCCAGCTTTATCATTTCAAAGGATCTCTCGGGAAACTTTTTAAATTGGTGGCGTCTGTAATTTACGAAAGGTATCACGAAAAGGTTCGAGGGGAGCCGGCTTTCGAACGTTTTTATACCTACTTAAGGGAGTAAGAAGACGTTGGATCGACGGTACAGTATATAGGGTGAAAAATGAAAAACGCGACAGCCAAACATTTTTATGTCTAGAAATGTTAAAGCAGTCTTTCGTCGAAGTTATGCACAACTTACAGGTTCGACTTACAGGTTTCATGTTTCCTACGATCGTCTCATTTTTCGAATAAACGTTTTCGATGTTCGAACAAGTAACGGAGATATTCGAGCGTTCTGTTCCTTGCGATTCACCCTGTACATCGGAAACGAGGAGCAGTAATCTGGGATTAAGTTTCATAAAAAAGAAAGCCGAGCTTTACGTTCAATTGAAATGTTGCTGTTTGAGAAATTACAAATACGAGCGAACAGGGTTAAATGGAATTCCGGCTGATTTCTGTTTGTTCAATGATTTTTACTTATTTCTTGCTTACTATCATAAATTAAATCCAGCAGCATCCGTATTGAATTCATCCTATTCTATATTAACGCACGAAAATCGTTACCCAATTAAACCCATGATATTAAACTTTAATAACATTCGTCATAAATTTCAATAATTTGGCATAAAGAGCTGCCAAAATTATTATTTTAAGGAAAAAAGGCCAATTACTCCCATTTTCGCGTTATATACCTGAAACGACATCGCAGATATTCCAATTAATAATGGCATCGATCGAATTTAACTTGCTGAATGGTCACTCGTTCGCGTTTAAGTTATTCGTTTAACGTTCCATTAATGCAATTGTTGGAGTCAAAGTTCGCGCGAGCATCTTTTCGAACGGCGTTAAATGAAGCGATGCGATTAAACGCGCTGCCGTTGCCACGCCATGCCGGTCAGACAATTTTAGGTTAAACGATGGTCCGATGCGGTCATTCTAAATGCTCCCTGCAATTTCTCCCAATAACATTTAACCCTTCCGATGCTCCGGAGTACGACGTAAAACGCGCAGTATGGACGATACGTTCGTAGCGACGGCAAACGCTGCTCCGATAACGATGCAAAATAATGAACAAATATCCAGTAAAAGTCAATAGAACGCCGTTAACGCGCGGTGAGAAAATTAATCCCTTACGCTACAATTTGAAGTTCAAGTGCAATATAGTCTGCGTAGTCAACGATTTCATCTTTGTCCCTTTCGATACTATAGCTGTGATTAGTTAATTCTGACTGACAAAGGTTGAAGTAGAAAGTATCCACAAATTTGTTCGTTTTAAAGCCCTCTCGCATCCTCGTTATCTCGTTTTAAATAAAACGTGGCTAATCTTTGTTACGCGAACACAATGAAGTAGGCCTCGAGCCGGTAACACGGTCAAGTTACTCGATAACGGTAACCGAGAAAAGCAACCACCGATATCAGCGAGCACAGTAAATTTTGACGAGCTGTCTGACCAGCAGAGAGGAATAAAGAAGAGCGACGGATACAGTGACGCGCAGACACGTAGCCTAGAGTTTCCTTCCGCGCAGAGTAACGAGGGTGCGTTATAAGCGGCTACGAGCCGTAATGAGGAATTTCTCCTAGGGACATTTTGTCGGTGGCATCCTAGGTGGCTTTGTGCGAGGCTCTATCGTCGCTTTGAGGCATGGAACGGCTCCTAATTAGGCCAGCAAGGCGGCTGCGAGTTTACGAGACTGCTTTTCTTTGCTCGAATCCGCTGTACAAGCAACGGTGTAACGTTATCTCGAGCCGCGTATACATTATGTACACGTTTTTCTTCGGGACCCGTTTCTTCGGGGCGAACAGGCGACATTCGGCGCGAATGAAAGGAAGAGAGGACCGTGTCAAAGCACCCCGAGGCATTTTTCAATTACACCCTGTTACCCAAAAGGAGAACGAGGAAAAAAATTGCTTACGGCTAGAAAGAAGAAGAGTCCGCGAAGACGGCACTGCCACGCGTGTCTATTGATGCTGCCTCGCGTTGGAAGCTACTTCTTCGACGAAGATTCGACTTTGCTTCAACCGTGTCCAGAGTAACGGTTTCTTTTCTCTTTTCTTTCGCGACAGTTTTCGCGATTCGTTTTTTTTTAAGATTAAAATCACCTACTCGGTGGTTATCGATCGGCGGACACTCTTTTAACGAAATTAACGAAGGAACTCGCGACGAGGTTTCGCTGTCTATCGTGCGAAGGATTAACGATGCAATCGGGTCAATTACAATTGTCGGAGAAACGCGTCGAGATAAGAGAAAGGTAGTCGATCGATTCGGTAAACGCATCGACGATACTCGCGCGCGACAAACAGATAGGGAATTTAGGGATCCGCTAGATTATCCGAAACGCTGACAGCGTCGAAACTTATCCTTCGGTCTCTAACGACACCGATTGGAATTCCGATATGTTGGAATCGACAGGCTATGAATTTCTGCAGCAATTATAAATTCAGCCGTATCAATTTCTGCAGTTTCGCGTGAACTTGCCGTAACTCGATTAACGAGTCAGCTCCGAGATAAGCGGCTTAAAATAGGATTAAAAAATCATCGGTACTTGCAGAACCACTATTACGCGTGAAACTTTGATAGCGCTGCGTCAGAATGTTACAAAATACGTACCTCCGAATTAATTCTCTTCGCGGCGTGTTATTCGAATTCTTCTTTCGAAAATTCGACTAGTCTCATCGGCAACGTCAGCATCCTGCTTCACCGGTATTCCGAGAGCACTCGGATATCTTGAACGAGGCATTTCCCGGTCCGACAGCGAGGAACACCTATCCTTCGAGTTGTACGCCGACTCGTCTCGCGAAACCGAACGTATTAACTAGGTTTTCAGGACGGCCGGTAATTTCGAGCCGGTATAACGAGAGTGGCCGTAATTTCGTAGGGGTAAGCCGACTTGCCAACTTCTATCTCTCCCTTCTGGATTTCTACTTCGGCATCGCGAAGCTTATCCATTAAAATTGTAGGAGAAGCGAAAAGAGAGACAGACGCGGAGAGAAACGTTCGGAATAGAATCAGGTAGAGGAGTACCGATCGCAATATCTTCGAATAGAACGGCGAGATCGCGGAATGGCTTTAATCCAATTTCGATTGCGGCGAACAACGGATGTTTAGCTAAGATCAAGTAGGTTAAGGAGGGCTCTCGTTTATCGAAGGAACAGCGTATATTCAGGGACGTTGTGGCATTGTGAAGACACGTACCGGAAGCAAGAGTTTCTATGCGAGTGCACGAACCACCCGAACTCCCTTTTGCATCGAACATGCACGATCGCCTTCATTTCCCTTCCTGATAATATCTTTTTGTACGTTTTCCCTGTGTTCGTGGCTCGTTTCTACGTCTTTGTCGTTCCACTTCGACGGAAATATTAGGCATCGATAATCAGCCCTTTTACGTTAACGAACAATTTATACGTTTTATTTAAACTCTCCGCTTTAAATCTTGGAATCGAGAGATTTAGAAAAGAAATTCGAAAACCGAATGTTCTCAGGGAAGACGTAAATCGAGCGTTTGAGCGAAGAACGATAATCCTAGAAATACGATAAATAACGAAAGGAAAGATTGTTCGCTCGAACTTCTTTTATGCAAATGATCAATCCTCTCAATCGTTCGCTACGAAGATTAAATAACTTTGCGGGGAACGTTTCGCATACAAGATATTCCGATTTTCTTAACTTTCTTGCTGAAAATTCCAAAGTTTGAAACTGGCGGGAAGTGTTTCGAAAACGAGCCGAGACTCCTTTCCATCGTGACGCGATCTTGATTTTAATTAAGCACGCTTCGCAAACACGCGATCAAACTTGTGACCCGTTTTTCTTTACTTAAGCTCGCGTACTTCGCCTTTGATTTGACCAATGTCCCCTTCCATACTGCGCCAACGTAGACATGTATTTTCCTGTTTTTACCACAACGTCTCCATGCTTTCATAAACATTAATTGCGATATTAATTAAAGGCGGAAATAATTTCAGGAAAATATGGGAAAAGCTTTTTTCGAGTTTCCTGTAATTTATTACTGTACATGTTGTCTTCGAAATAAAGCAACGCGTCGATGAATGAAGATTCGTCAGACTTTTATTTTAATACACAAACCATTCCACGACGGTAATTATGGAACGTTATATCATTCCAGTGACACGAGCCTCAAACTTTTTACGTTATCGTGCAACTCGAGCTGCAATATTGTTTTTCCGTTTGCGAATCCTATTTCCGATGTTAACGCGGATTTTAAAAGATTCATTAGAAACGAGTGTAACGATTTATAGAAAATTTATTACACGATGTCGTAGCGAACGAATCAGTTCCACAATATTTGGTAAAAGATGCGAGTTGTATAAAATCGAACGTAGCTTCAGAAGTTGCGTAAAAGTTCCCATTTCGGGAAAGAAAATCGCGCGATTAAGTTTGGCGTTGGTCGGGTATCATCCTGTTCGCGGAAGCAACTTGTTTCGCCGGCAGTTTGCATAACTGCATAAGAGGAAGTTCCCGTTTAGAATGGTTTCGAAACGGACGCGGTAGAGTCGTGGCGAGGTAAACAGCTCGTTTGCGCACAACTTTTCGTATCTTACGCGGAACTGGATGTCGCGTTAATAATAAAATCCTCCTCGCGGGGTGCTACCGGTTACACGGCCGCGAGCTGTGTCCCTTCGTTCAGACTCTTTTTATGCGAAACTCTGACCGGCCCAGCTCAAAGCCTTCTCCGCGCTCGAACGAGCGTGGAAAAAGGCTTCTCGTTTGCCTTTTCAAAAATTCCACTAACTTTCTGTTTCGAATGCCGTCTCTAATTACGTTTCAAAAGTGCTTTCGCCGAGGAAGACAAAAAACGACCTAGCGGCTCGGCATAGATAACGTCGGGCGAATTACCAAATTATAACTGAATAAAATTTCAGTTATGCGGCAAGAGGAGCAACGAACGTACAAGTATGCAAATTTTACGAATTTCGGATCTTTTGAATTTTCGAATTCTAGATCTCGAATCTGTACATTCTTGTAACCTCAATTACGAGCGTTTCCGTGTTTCTAACTTCCCACTTTCCTACGAGCTAATTACTTCTCTGTGTCCCGGTGTATTCTTCGCTCCATGTACGTCTCTACCTCTAAATCCCTGGTCTCCGAGAAAAATATTGAGCTGTTTATATAGAAGTTGGGTTTTGTAAATTAACTTAACCAGATAAATGGAGGTTAATTAAGTCTAAGTAAAGTAGCTAATCCGGGCCAGTGCGGCGACGGATTTATTCTCGACGTAAGCTTCTTAAATTCAAATGGGTGCCGCCTATGTAACCAAGGTTGGATGAAACCAGCTGGTGCTTCGTTCTTCGTTAAAGAAGATGCTCTTCTGACAACTCTCACCGACCGATGATTAATCGTTGCACATAGCGTGATCGATAGCAAACACCTGCTCTAGATGCTCTGCTATAATCGTACGAATAAAGGAGTGCTAAGCTGTTTGCCGGTGGATGATGAATTATCTTGTCTCGTTAGGAATTATACTAGAGTAATAGAGTAAAACGGTATACGTAGACGCGAAGCCTAATAATATACAAATCACGTTTCATTATTTTGGATAGTGTTGTCTTTCGAAGATCTCGTACTCTTATAATATTTGAATAGCGGTCGCTAGTATATCGGATCGAACAAAACAAGCGTGAAACGTTGTACGCGTACTCGTATCTCGTTACCTCGATTTACTAGGAGCACCCAGCTGTCATTATGATAATCAGACACGAGAGAACATGTTCCACTAATTAAATTGCCAACACGCGTAAGATGCAGTCGGACATCGACCATCGATTATCCGCGTAACCTGCAATTAATATCGCCCCCCATTATTAATTCCTTCGTAACCAAATGATCGCGTTGACTTTACGCCGTGCCTCGCATAAACTTGCTACACCGATTAACTGTGCCCGACTCGTCGGTTTCCGTTACCAATTAAACACGGGACGTATCGATTGGAATCACGGGTATAAACCGTATTTTATCTCTGTTCGTTTTGTCCGTTAGATCGTAATGAAGAGTACAGACGTTTGATGCGTTTTAGGAAAATCAGATCCAACGACGAAGCGTTTCTTAAGTCGCGAACGAATTGGGTCAAAAGTGGATGAAACGATTTTTCTTAGTCGATAATCGGCCGAAAGGGATCTTGAATCGAAAGGGGGTAGGTAATTTTAATATCGCCGGAATCAGGGATATTTCGTCGGGCTATCAGTCGCTTCGAACTTCCTATCTGCTTAAAGCCATCGAGACAGATCGGCTCTCAGTCACTCCAGGCCCGTTATCTGCTGCCTGCACCGGTAATGGATGTCTAGCCGATTTAATCTAACTACGGATTGATCGTAATGTCTGCCGGTGCCGCGTGGAGCTCGTTAATCTGATTTAATTCTCAATCCTAGATAAGCCTTTTATCGTTCGTTTCCCGGTTAATTCGATAACGGGAGAGACAGCCCGTTGTAGTTGTTGCTACAAATGGATTCCGCCCAGCATCCCGATTCGCAGTTTACTTTTCACCTCGTGTCCTCTGGGATTAAGAAATCGACCTTTTCGACCAATCCTTTTTCCGATTTCTTTTCATCTTCGACGTCTTGCGTTCTTCCGATCGCTCGGAGAGGATATTATTCCTACCGTTTGGTTCTTAACTTTCAAGGAAAGCACGTGGCAATGTTACGTGTACAGATCTAACGCGTATATGTATGTATATTTAATGCGTAGGCATATTTAATGTACAGATCTAGTATCTAACTCACGAAGATCTAACGATTAGAGGTTTGATACATGGCGACGTAACGCGTAAAGATCTAATACGTTATAGCGCGTAGTAATCTATGGTACGGCGATAAGACTCGTTTTACGCTCAAACGGCGAGTGATGTAGCTTTCTTTTAACGAAAAAAGTTAAATTTGAACTTCCCGTTGCTCGTCAATATACTCTCCTTTTGAACGTGTACACCGCTGTGTTCTGGTCTACCATGATCAAAGCAGCACCGTGAATTATCTTCTGTCTGTTGTCTCAGAAGCTCCGTCGTTCTATGCTTTACTTTGGTAAGTGACTTGAAACGGGTTTCCTTCAAAGCAGACTTGACTTTAAGGAACGGAAAGAAGTTGCAGAGAACTAGATCTACCGAGTACGGACGGTGTTTTAATAATAGCTACTTTGTTTAATTTCGCTGGAGAAACTATTACATTTTCTCCGTGTATAATTGTTTGTTACGACTCGATAAACAGCAATTCTGATATTCATTACTCTTTCCTGCGCTTTGAACTACAACAGCACACGAATACGTACACCGTGAACTTTTTATTACTGCCGACAAAAGTGAACAGCAATTTATCTGAATTTTTATTAAATTTATCCGCTTTCCTTTATATATTGAACAATGCTATTTACAACTTATAACGTTGAATGGAACGATCGTTAATGGAGTACTCGAAGGTTTTGAAACCTTAGTACGTTTCCTAATGGCGCTGAGAGAAGTCTTCCATTTTAGATCTCTGTCCTTATTCTTCCTTTCTTATCTTCATCGATGTCTTTTTCGCGTCCCACCTTTATTTCTGTTTCTGCAGTTTGTTTAATGCAAGCAACACGACAGAGTGTAGGGTGTCTCAAAGCGTCCAGCCGGTGCACATGCATTTCACGCGTAATTTAACTTTAGCTAGGAAACACGTCGGTTGACGTACAGCATCCCCTTTGTACCGTTGTCGTTGTCGTTGTTGCTCTGTTGCAGATGTCGACGCGACTTTGACTCTGTCGCCCGCGTCAGCCAGGTAGCAACCCTTATCCCCTTCGGGCCAGGAAAGCCCCGGGATTCGCAGGACTTTAGCCAGGATATATTTGCGGCTGATGGCTACAGAGTCGCGCGCCTCGAATAAAATATCGCTCCGGGGAGACCTCTTCGTCTTCCTGGCGAATGCTTTTCCACTTTCTTCTGATGTTTCGTTTATGAACTTCCTTCTGACATTAGATTTTTCCTTTCCGTAATTATTCGCTGCGACGATACTGGTCCTTTAGATAATTTCTGCGAGATACGATCTCGAGTACTTATCTTCCTAAATCGAATGTCGAATTGGAGTTTTCAAATTTTCTAATTTACAAATTGAGAAATTTCACGCTTAGTATTTCAAAATTGTAGGTCTGGTGTTTGGAATTTCTGAATTGACAAATTTAAAAATTTAGGAAATCGGGAATTTAGAAAGTTTAAGAACTTGATAGTCTTTAAATTTGTTAGTTGGGTAATTACGATGGTCCAGAATTGTTAACTTTGAATGTGTGAGAATTCTCGAAACATAATTCGCACATTTAAGGTTCGAGTAACACTTTTAAGCGATTATCGGATATGTTAAGTTCCCACAGCGAATGTTTCTAAACTGTTCGTTAATTAATGAAACCTGCGGAATTAAAGGCAAATTTCGTGCATTGGAAAGTTTCTCACGAGAGAAACGTCGATCAGGGAAGAGACGGTGAAAGATCGACTGGCAGATCATTAGGTTTTCTAATGGCATTGATGGCACGCACGGATGATCAGTCGTCATTGAATTATGCGGCTATCTCGCAGAATACGCGGCGAGAATCCTCGGCTATATGGCAGGCTATTTAGCGAGATTCGAATATCCCCGTCGGCTATCGTCATTATAACGCACTTAACATCGCATCGCATCGATTAATCGCGTCCTCGCTAGCATCCATCCTGTGCCCATTTGTCGGCGCGACTATCTATCGTAGACGTCTAATCGTCTGAAAATGGTCGTTTTACCGTTTTCATGCGTTGCTACGTTAATCGCAGAACAGGACTCAGCTAACTAACTCTTCTTTAACCTTTCTTCGACTCGTGTTTCGCTAATGGTTAAAAGTTGGACACAACTTTTAGAAATATTGTAATGTAGAGTTCCAGAAATATAGGAATCTAAGAGTGTAATGGCGTGTAGAGACGAAGAAACTCGGATAATGAACTGGAGATGCAGGGATAGAATACAGGAATTAAAGGACTTGAATATTTCGAATGATTTTGGCAAGTAATGATGATTTGGTCCGTTAGGCGAGCTCGCGTTTCGGGCGACGAAAAAGAGGCAGAAAGGGGACGAGCGCACAAAAGTTAGGTAGGGCTAGGGTAAAAATTCTTTGTCGGATCTTAAGCATTGTCAGCGGTGCATCTGGGCTCTTCTCGCCACGAGATAACGAACAGACACTACGTTCCAGGCGCATTGTGAGACCGAGCTTATATAACGTAAATACGATGTGCGAAGAATGGGAAGAGGAGCAAGCGAGCGCAGATCTGCAGGCATCGAGTCAAACGGAGAACGAATATGCGTTCGCTGCTGCGAGCACGGATAAAAGGATGAGAAAATAATGACGGGAATATCATTCTACCAGTCGTATTTGCATGATTGCGATGGATCGGTTCGAAACGGATATCGAATTATTTGATTTCGTTCGATAAGCTATTTGCGCGAATTTCTTTTCACCCTTACGATTCGAACGCTACGCGCGGATGTACGCGTACGTTCGCCGGAAGCGCGCCGTAACCTGGCGGTGGAAAATTTACGAATTCGAGAAATTCGAACTCTGAAAAATTTTGCTTAATGTTGAACACTGAGAATTTTGAAATTTTTAAGCGCCGGTCTCTGCTGACATTTCCAGGCGTTGTATCGCTATTCGCGTTGTATCGATAAAACATAAAATAGAATAGTGTAGGCGACAGGGTGAATTCTACATAAAAATTATCTAGTATTATAAATCGAAGGACGTAAAGATTTATCGCGAGGCTCGGTCAAAATTGAAACCGTTTTGTTGGAATCCATAAACTGAACGGTAATTGTAGCGCGCCTTATCGTGGGAAACAGTTTTGCAATTTCAATTTAATGTCTACTTTCGATAGAGTCGCGAGTTATGAACGAAATTTTATCCGAAACGGGAGATTATTCTCGTCGCTATTCCGAGTGGATAAAACGTCCACGAGTCGATAACCCGTTGACAATGTTTCCAATTTAAATATCGACGATTTTAGTTTTTACTACGATCACGTTACTTATAACTTTATTATTGAATTAATTCGAAACACGTTTTCCGTTTAATACGTTTTCACGGTACGATTATAAACCGTGACGAACATATTCCGATACTGCTAGAGGTCCACGTATCGATATATCTATATTCTCTGCAAATAATCACAACCGTGACACCTATTACTACGTTAATAATGCAATCGACGCTGTGCCGGTTATTCGTCGAACGTATCACGTTTCACCGCGTTTACGCAACGATATTTTCGAATATTTGTTCTAACAAAATGATTTTCGATGCTGTGATTCCGTCATCTGCTAAAAGGTGGATCAGAAATCGGTCACATATTACTTTTCTGTATTTATACTTCTGTTCGTTAATTTAATTTGTTAATTGCTATTGATACTTTGCCTTTAAGCGACAACTTTATCAATTTCATAATTTATAAAATCGCGACAAATAATTCTGTAGAATTTAGTTTTAACGTGGCAATTTCTGAAGGTGTCATCAAGTCAGACAGGATGACGAACATCGCTCTAAGAATACGAAAAGAGTACAAGTGTTAAAAAAGAAGGCGATCTTAAAATCACTGAAATACCTTCAGCCCCGAGAAAGAAAAATATTGCTGGCATGTTATTACCTTCGTGATACCGCGTAGCTTATACGCGTTATACTTTTTCATAACGCCAAAAACAGTTGAAATTCTTGCGACGAATACAAAGTTCCATAGATATATTTCAAGTTTTACACAGTATAATGTAAGCTTTAAAAGATAAACACATCCATCTCCCATCTAATACGAATATTTTTTTCTATTACAGGTGAGTACAATAGTACCCTTGGGAATCCGTTTACCCGCGTTACACGTAAGTTTAACCATCCATCGTTCACCACCATCATATTAGCGATGCGAGTCACGAGCGGACCTTTAAAGCGCGGCTCACGAATTACCTCGTCGCTAAAAATCTCTTGCGAATTGTCTTTTTCGAATTGTGGTGGTAATACTACCAATTTAGAAATTCTCAGCTTTTTACACATACGTTTATACTGTAAGCATAATTATACTATATTCCTACATACTTGGATCGTTAGATTTTAACGTCTTAACGTCTCGAGAGTTCTAAATTTTCATAGGGCCACTGATTTCAATTTCCCCAGATTCCAAGATCACAAAATTCTAGAGTTTCAGTATTTCTAGTTTCTGGGTACTTGTATCGTCAGGTCCTTAGATTTGAATGTATTATACATAGACCCTAGTATTTCGAGATTCCAATACCCTTAGATCCGCAGGTTCTTATGTTTCCAAATTTCCAGATTCCCAAAGCAGATCTCGACGTTAGCGTGGTACACCTACGTTCTAGGGGTCTATTAGGATAGCTGGTATTGTCTCGTTCGCTCGTTAACCTTCGAAACGATCGTTGGGTGTTACGGAGGAATAGAATGTTGTAAAAAAGAAAGTCGTCAGCAAAGGAAAGAGAGCAAGAGTTTGATGCAGGGCGCAAAAAGGTGGCGCACGCGTGCAGCCCCGACTCGTTCGAAACCGGTGTAGCAGGGGATCGTAGACGAGCACACAAATAGCTCATTATGACCGAGGCCCGCACTCGGACCCGTCGCGCGCACTACGTAATTGGGGTTAATGATCGTGTGTACGCTCCTACTCCTCTCCTACTTGGACGCGAAGCAGCTCTCGACAACTTGCCTCGAACCAGCCATTCCACCCATTAGCAAGTGTAATGCCGCTCCTGCCAACACCTCCTTTCTTTCCCGCTCTCTATACCTCCTTTCTTCGTCCTATTCCTCTGCTTTCATCCTTCCTCGCTCCATCCACTCCCGGTCCTCGCGCGCTGTTTTTCCCCGATGCCGATTCTTCTTGCCCCAGAATAATTCTGTTCGACCGCGAACGCCGTACAGACCGTCGAGAAAGCTCGCGGATTTCTGCCGGGAAAAAAGTTCACCGAAGAGAAGATGCATGTCGTGTCGGATTATGCGACAATTACTCTTGGCCGGAGATTGGGTCAAGTTCATTTTATACTCGCAAATTTCACTCGCATTTGAAATTAAAATTTCGCGCAACGGGATTTTAATATCGCTTGAAAGAAGAAGCGCTTCTTCGGAAAAACGGCGACACGGGAAAATGTCCCTACTTGACATTTCGTTCCTTTTCGAATTTGAACTTTAGGAAATTAAATATTAAAAATTAAAAATTCCCACGATAAATATCCATTTCTGCGATTTATAAGAGACGACAATTAGCGGCAACGCTTATTAAACATCGATAATACGTGTTCTAAATACGTAATTAACAGTTACCAGCGGAAGGTTAACAATCGAGGAAACAAAGGGTTTCGCGATTTGGCTTTTTATATCTGCTCCGTTCACGGTCGCGTTTTATTTAATTTTGCATTCGACGAAAAAGAGCGATGCAATTAGCGACCACTAATTGCCACCTATTAACGTCGATACGAAGCGCACCCTATTACTCATCCATAACGATTGATCGATTATTGATCACTCGAAGGGTTTGGTTTCTAGAAATCTCGTCGTTTCATCGTCGCGTTTTTATCGCCCCTCTTGCTAATTACCCGTTAATCACGGGTAATTAATAGGAGATGGTAGATGTATCGGTTTACGGGTATCGTCCTCCAATAATTAACAATCGCTAATTAACGTTCAATTTTGGAACGAATCGTCCCGTTCGAAACTTTCGAGCAGACTTCAGCTTTTTGTCGATATATTCAAATTTTTAAGAGAACCCTTTTTTGTTCGGTTTGTTGCCACGGTAATGCACGCAACGTAACGACCGAAGGCGAATCTAAATGAAATACGTTCTATCGTTATTTATTATCGGAGAAATGATCGAGTGTAAAAACAATTAACTCGTATTACGATTCCTGCTCGGGTAAAAAAGAACGCGTTTTATCGGAGTTTTACTTAATGAAATCTCCGATATTTCCGTGCTGTTAAACGAACAAACGAAAACGATACGTTGTTGAATTACCTGAACCCGATTCGAACCTCGTACCATCAATATTTTTTACCTTCAATAAAAATGATAAAAATGTTAATAATTCCGAGGAAAAGCAGAGTATTATATTCCATCGGAGATCGAGCGAATCGTTAGCATATAATTATAACGGCGTAATACTTAAAACGCGTTATCTCGTTTAAGACAACATGCGAAATTATTACGTTACGCAAAAGTGTATAGCGATTAATTTTTATTTTAAAATAAAAACCTACTATCCAATTATTATTTAACCGAATTATAAATATAGATAAGAAATTTGAAAGTTAGCTCAGTGTGTGAAGGACTGAAAATGGGATCAAATAGAGCAGGTTTCTCTCTGAATCGACTAAAAAAGCGAAGGGAAAATGGAAGTCGAGTGTAAGAAATTTCTATTCATAAAGTACGAAGTACGATCATCGGATGCGAGAAAAAAGAAGTAATCGTTCCTTCCTGGGCACTTCTTAATTAACTTTCAAGCTTCCTCCAGATTACCAAGCCTCTCTTTCATTAACTCGAAAAAAAACCCTTCCCTCGTCTTTACAAATTTTCAGCCCCATTTCAGCTCGACCTCCTTTATTCGCTCTATTTACGCGCCGCGTTTTCACCATTTGTGTTTTCAAATGTAGCATAACTCTATGCTGTTTCTTCCAACGAACAAAAACCATAACTCGTCGAGACCTTATTGTACGGTTCATCGGTAACATTCGGAATCGTTTAGAAATCTTTAAGCTCACAACCCTCCCATCTCCGAGAGATGGAGTTTCGATATCTGTTCTATAATATAATGCATCGTTATTGGAATATTTTGTACGCGCAAGTAGTTAAAAGTTAATCACGTACGTGGCAGTCTTTTCGCGTTTAGAAATAGCAAAGGAAATCTCGACTGATCAAATTTTGGTTCCGCCGAAACTGCACAACTGCGGGCACCGCCGTCAAAACCGATAGTTCTTGTTTGGTTTTAGCATGTTCCTCCGTTTAGCCGTTGGTTTATTCAATCGCTTTGGTTCGGCCCACTTTCCTCTACGCTACGTTTACTGAAACTTTCATCTCTATCAACCATTTTTATCCTTTGTACTTATTGTTCGCTTCAATTAATCCGATTAAGTACCCGAATGAAATACGTTTATAGCGGTGATGGCTTTGCTGGACTTGACCATTAACGGCTCGACAGAAATTTATCAATTTTCTATGGATTTTATCGGATTCGATTGCGAGGACCCTATACCGCTATATAATACCGCACTCCAACAAAGAGAAAGGTATATATAAATAATCCGCGATTAAACATTTAAATTATTGAAAAATCTACGATAATGTTTAAACCGTGTCTAACGCGAAACAAACGCCGAGTCGCAAAGACCATAGACTAGCAGAAAAATAGCCGTGACTAATTCCGAGTGGATTAAGTAGGTCGAATTGAGCAAAATTAAAACAAGCATAGGAAGCTAATCGAACAGCGAGAGAAATATCTAAAAGTTACGTAAAGGTATGGTCGCGGTGCAAAGTCATAAATGAGTTAAGAAAAAGGAGGAAGTTTTAAGGAAAAACAAAACGGCGGAGAAAAGTCAAGGCTCGATTGCTGATTACACGGTTTCTCGGCTTCATTGACATAACCGCTTCTCGATCGCTTCTCGTTCGAGTCTCTCGATAGACGCCGAGGCCAACATTCGTGCCGTTCAAGCAATTTTTATTAAACGGCACGCCATTGTTTGTCACGAGGCGTGCCACTTTGTCTCGTACTCGAGGCAAAAGTAGTTCTAAGCCTGGTTACAAAATCCACCCCTTCGCTCGGTAATTGCTGACTGCTAAGCTACTGCTACGAAAACCCTTCTGACGTACTGAAAAGAACAAGAAACCGCGAACAATCTACCGCGAGCTTCGGTTAACATTTACGATGTTCAAGTTCAAGGAAACTTCTCGCTTTCTCGCTCACGGTTTTTTACTTCACCATATATCCTTATCATCTTATCCGATTTGATAACAGTAAATTATCGCAACATAACTACATACGATGTGAGCATGAAATAATTGATTGCTAATGGTAATCACGAGATCTCTCGTGTCGTTCGTGGACAAATAGATTATCGTGGTCGCAGTTATCGAAACTAACCGAGAAAAACTGCACAGACTGTACAAGCGTTTCTGCACGCTCACTTTGAAAATACTTTGTTAAGTTAATTAACAACGTGACGGGCGAGTACGCGTCGTTCGATAAAATCACCTTACTCTTCTTTTTTCAATATTCGAAGAATACTATATCGTCTGAAAGTTTTCGCTAGTACATCACGCGGCTGCAACTCTATTTTGATCGTAGACCTCTGTTGTTTCCCGGCAACGTTCGGACTGTACGTGTATTTGCTTTCAACGGGATTCGAATAAATATTCGACGAACACGGAACGCAACGCTCGCGGTTCTAGAAACTCTCCGATGTTGCCTGGAGAACTATTCCCGAAAATTGTGCGGACTATTTCCAGCAATTCATATCCCACGGCACAACTCGCTGAATTCCATCGTGTACAGAAGAAAACAGTCAGCAAATTTAATTGGACGTTGACGATGCATTATTTCCGTTTCCGTTCGCTGGCCATCTATTTCGCAGCGAAATTCTGCTTGGCTCTCCTTAATTTCGAACCTCCAATTAAACGAAACGTTAAAACGCTTGGATGGTCGTCCGCTGATTGCTTCATCGGACAAGTTCTTTAAACGCGATTTTACGAGTTTCGGCGAACGTGATCACTTTAAAAGGGTAATATTTAAGGATTCAACTTTTCGAATAACGCGTCGCGACATCGTTTATCGCGTTCGCTATGAACCGAATCGAAGCTTAAACAAGAAGACTAAACGGTTTATGACAGAAAATTCTTTCGAAATCAACATTTCTGTCCATGGAAGATTGTAAGAGCAAAGATTGTTCAGAGAAATCTTTTCATTGTTCCGAAGGCAGTGCAAAGTTTTGTTCGTGCGAAACGGAAGACGACAGTTGATCGAGCAGGTTCCGATGTTCAAAGTTAGTAGCCGTGGTAATCTTGGTACACTTAATTGGACGTTGATGAGAGTGGCAGAGATAGGTGCTTGTCGCAAAGTGCTGAGTTGGCGAGCGATGCCAGTGCTCCATACTCGCGAAAGGGCGTCACCGACCATTTTGCAAGAACGCTGAAACTTCTATTCGACCCTCTGCTTTACTACGTGCATCGTTATGGATTAGCCTAGCACGGCAAATAACTCGCGATGAAATATCTTCGCGTTTTCGAACAAGCAATTGGCAAATTCTCGCTTTCGTGCACTTTGAAGAACGCGAAACCCACCCCGATGCCACTTTATTCGCGCCAATATACGCGAACGAAAACTTGGCGAATTTCTACCATTGTCCTATAAAACGAAATTGTCGAACAAATAAATGTAAGGAAAGTCGTAACTCCGAAATAGCTCCCGATGGATCATCCTCTCGAACAAAACGCTCGCATACGTTACCCGGATAACTCGGTAATAGATACGGAACGCGAAGAGAGAATCGAGCGAGTCGATATATCTTGACAATAATTCTGTCGGTGCTCGTTCGCGCCTGAGGAACTCGAGAAGATCATCGAATTTTGAAGGAGCGAGCCACTTGAACGGTGACGCCGATAGGATTCGATTTTAAGAGAGGAGAAGAAGCGATAGCGTGAGTTCGCGGTGTTTCATAATAGACGTTTTTCATCACGCGAATCCTTTCAGTTTGATTAACGCCAGACCCGGCCGTAGTAGGTAATTGTACTCGCTGACGCAGAAGCTTCTAAGAATTTTTTTACGTCAAGCGTTGGCCGCAGTAAAAAAGAACATCTTTATTATCGCGCGCTGTAAGATACGATATAATCGTAAAAAATTTACGATGTTTTGAAGGGAAAAACCCGACGAATTGTTTCGAATATGCCCTTTTACGAATATGGACAGCTGAACTTTTTAAACGTTTTCGTACGCGTGTACGATCGGTAAAAGCTTTTTAGCGGTTCTTGTAAATTTATAAATTTTGTGGAAATTCGAAGTACCGAAAACAGAGAGGATCCTCTACTCTGGCAGTAGGAAAGGCCGCAATGCACGACACTGTACGTTGTACAGGGGGGAAAAAAAAGGTATACCGAAACGAGTGGTAGGTGGTCGTTCGGATAGTTTTCTTGTTCGTCGATTTGTTCACCTGTCGGCTCACAGGAGCTCGCTGGTTTACCTGTGCAAATGAAACTCGACTCGATTCGTACCGTTCACCAACCGCACACGATGGAACCTGGTACCGTATATTAGTTCCAGCGAAAGATCCCGTGGATACGTTGCTCGCCACGTTCGAGTCTTGAGTTTCGACAAAGAATATCGAGTGACGTTATTGAAGCAAACAGTAGTGGGATCGAGAAACGGATTATCGTGTATCTGCGACCAACGGACAACAAACTCGACGCTGCCTTTGGCTTAATCTTTTCTTTCAAAACCTATTATTCGAACTTCCTTTGTCGCGTATCTTTATCGAGTCGCGATCGAGCCGTATCTCGTGTTGTGCACCGTAATCTGTTCATAATTCTGTTCATAATTCTGCATCCACGATGTTTCGTCGTTGAATTTACTTTGCGCAAACGTCGCAGCTTCACGATTGAAACAAAGCATATAATTTGTGAGCTGTTTTCGTTGGTGAAATTTTGTCGACTATTCGAGTGAAAGTGTAACGAAATATGTTTCTCTGGGCAATTTTTTGGAGCCTTTTGTATGATTCGTGAAATTGGGAACATCTGGTAGCAACTAGGACTGACTGGTATGGTAGTGCTCGTTCTATACTTTATTTGAAAGATACCGTGTCTTAAATAAAATTTGACGCACGAAACTAGATATCCAAGCAACTAGGAAATTGCAAACGAACGACTGTTAATAAACGATTAACCGATGAAAAGTAGATATTTCGCTAATCGAAGTCAGCGGTCCGTGTCGATTACAAGAACCGAACGAATCGAGCGACTTTGTTTCTTTTGTAGCTAAAGTAAGGTCTAATTAATGCGAAATTCTGGCATGTACCTCGTTCACGATTTTCGTTGACTTTTTAACGTTCTCTCTCTAAAAGGGAATACCATTTTCGTGGGTATCTTTCTCAGACGCTTCGCTCGTGTAATCGCGTGGAAACCAATTAACCCCGTTAAAGCTGTTGCGGAATTTTCAGCTACCGCTAATCTAATATATAATAACTATACGATCCGAACGAAATTTCGAACAATTAATCTTAGAATTATTTAAAAACCCGTTCAATCGCTTCATAAAGATTTAAAGCATTGCTTCGACAAATGTTTATTTGGACATTTTTAACTATTCGTACTCCTCGTGATTTCAATTTATTTTCAATTTAATATTTTATACTTTTGCGACTGTTTTTGTTTTCCTATTTTGCCACAATCCAATGTTGCGTTTCCATATTCTATACGCGCGCAATCTAATAAATAAAGAAATAAATATTTCGCATTTTTAAAAATTCATAGTGTATACCGAAACACTACTGAAATGTTGCCTACACGTACAGTAATACCGAGAATTCAGTAATACAGGGGATATATCGGGTGTCGTGATTGATGGTGAGTGCACTTTTGACATTAAATGGTTTTGTCACGAGCAAATAACTTACATACCTACTACATAACTGTTCCATGGATTAGTATGTAGATCACTTTCCAAGGTATTCCAGGATACTCGCATCTGTTCTGAAAGCAAATTTAAAAAAAAGAGGAAGTGCTTGTACGTACATATTTTATTTTATCAGCATTTTAGAACTTGAAAATCTTTACTTTTTACGTCATTTTAAGAGTAGCCTATATTTAGAACATTTCAAAAGTCAAGGTTTTTGCTTTCACTCGAAATACATAATTTGTGGCAATCATTATTTTTGTTCAACTAACGTTAATTGCGCGTGATAAGTATCGTAGTAACATCTTAAAAATATTGAACAGGTTTAGTTCCGAAATGAAAGTGGTAGCCCATATTCGGAGCACTTGGTGTACAGTCAAAGTTCGTGCAACGTTCGATATCGGCGTTGAACTAGGTGGAAACACATCAGCCAGCTCTAACTATTCGATTATCGCGAAGCCATAGGCGTAACGCTTCCAGGTCATCCCCCTCTGGCGAACAAGTAGAGTGGATCCGTCGTGTCGCGTAGCGTCGGTTCGTCCGACACCTACTCACGGACCTGACTCTCTCGTTCGCCGACAGGCAAAACTTCCGTGAAGGTGAAACTCTCCGAGGAAGGCCGGCCAAGAAGAGGGGCACACCTCTGCACACCTTTCGCGTCCTCCGTCTGCTGGAACTCCTTTAGTCGCGGTTAGACAACGCTCACGAACGCCTCTTAGTTTCTCCTCGGACCATTTCTTTGCCCTTTCTTTCGCGCGAGATTCCACCTTTCGAATCGGTTCGACCAACTTTGAACGAAGAAATTCGTCAAATATCAAAAGGACTGTACTTTCGTGAACGCGGTGATAACTAATACGGCGATTACAACGGGTGCTTTTTTCCTTTGACATTCATTAAAATGGATATTTACGACGTTTAGGTATTTTAACAGTTCAGTTTTAATGGTTGAAACACTCGGAGTTGATCATCGTGTATGCATCGACGTAATTGGGATCATCTAGGTCTCTTAATTGTGTTAACGGTGTCGACGATTCGTGTAAGGAATAACCAAGCGGTATCTGTAAATTTTAATTTGGAACTTTGGAACGTTATGTTATATATACCGATCTATGTCTTGCAAAAGGGTCATTCTTAGGTCCTTACAGTTACGCCAATGCATATACGAGATCTTAGTAAATACCAAGTTATTCGGTTTTTAAGTTGAACTATTCGGATTTTAAATAGATTTCGGTGAACCGAGAATAATAGGAGATTTTTATCGAGTTTCCTGAATGTCCCGCGCGGGCTAGACGTGATTCACGCGCGATAAAAGACATGATGGTGATAAGTGCATTGAAGCATGTCGCTAACGCGGCGACCAATGCGGTTCATTCGGCGACGAACAACAATACTGGACACGGCCATACTAATTCTGGTACGTTTTAATTGCGTGCGTGAAATTTTGATTAATACCGAGTGAATCGCAATAGCGTTGACATATATTGTTCTGTTTATGAACTTTACAACCATCTCGTTCAGAATTTATTTAATACGCAATTATGTCGCATTATAAACGCGATATACATTGTAATTATATCAATATGGATTATCGAAGTGTACGTCGTAATAATAAAATAATATTTCATTTCCGTAATTAGAATTTTCTCGACGAAGGTACGCTTTCTGTCGAAAGTGCGGGAGTAGATTCTCAGGACAACGAGGTAATCGAAACGCGTTTCGTTACGAGATTATGTTTATCAGATTCTTCTAGCGACGTAATTAAACGCTTAAAATGCATCGGATTTAGCCGCATTGATTGGAGCCAGTGCGATAGCGAGCCACGATAAACGCTTATCTAAAGCAGAGTCGTGAAAGGTCGATCAATCGTGTGTCGCCAACAGCACGAAATAGTTACTACTTGAAATTTCATTTATTTCCGCTTATCAATTATCCTGCGATGACGTTTAATTATTATATCGGTTCTCCGTTTCGATAGAAAAAATTACGATAATGTTCGAATCCTAATTGACTACGAAAGCGTTAACGGTTGTACGAACGATGTAAAGATTCGCGTAACGCGAAAGAAAAATCGTTCGAACCGATCGCGGTTGTCGTTTCTTGCGCGAGGTTTTCACCGTTTTCGATTCGCTTCGAAACCATCCGTATACAGTCAACCCCAAAACTGGATTCCCAGAGAACTAACAGTTTCTAAATTCAGCCACTTGGAAATTTAGGAATTAGATAATCTATAAATTTTCGAATTTTGTACTTGAAAAGTTGAGAATGTAGGAACTTGAGAGTGTGAGAACGAAAAAATTGTAGAATATGACAAGAAAATTTGCGGATTCGTAGCGTACACCTGTCCTTACTCAAAGGAAGGCTACATTGCAGCCAAGTGTACGACGCTCGATTGTATTCATATTGAAATATCGCTTGCGCAAAATGGAAAAGGTTACATGAAACGGCTCGAGAGCACGATCTCGAGCTCTCTGTTCGCTGGAACAACGGAAAATTTTCTTCTTTCGATGTTCGACGTCGGGTCGAGGTAATCGACGTCGATTTGGCCATCTTCCATGATGGATCGCGAAATCGATCGACCATGTGAAAATTATTGGATAATTGTTAAATTCGTTGATAGATTCGATCGTAATGTACGATGGTATAAAGGTGATCGTAAGGTTAAAACGAGATTGCGCAACGCGTTTATTTTGCAATCTTCCGCGGATGGATTTTGTTATTTGTACTTCGAATCGATCGGGCATGAATCATTCGTCATTCTATGGATGAATAGATCTTCTTTTTTACCTGTCGTTTACGGTGATCAGAACTGGTCACGGTTTGTAAATAAAAGCGGCATCGCGCTGCTGCTAAATTCTACATTTCCTATTTTCTAACTTCGCTTTTCTCTCGTTGCAATAACATAAATAAGAGTACAACATACTGCAACATCGCATGTCTACGTTGGACATCGGTCGTTACCGTTTTTCCTTCCTACATTTTCAAAAGAAATTGAGAATTGTAGCAATTTAAAAATCCTCAAATTTTCACTAATGACCTAACCTCGCGTAACAATATAACTAAAGCTAGTTGCATCGCGGTCGTGCATCGTTGCGACGTTACTATTATAATCAGATTTGCTCGTAATTTATAAGAGTGACATGCAATTACATGAAACACAGAAGTCGATATCGTTGATAAATTTTTGTTAGCAAAGTCAGTAATAGAATTTCGTTTGTTTGTACGGAGGAAGAGAAAGAAAGGAGGCAATAAGACGTTAGAGAGGGAGAATGTAATGGTTATCGAAGACACAACGGCGATCTTGACATTAGGCGTGGCAAGAAAGTTGCGATTCCGTTCTCGTCGAGAACAGGATCGTGACGGTAAATGTCTTCGCCCGTTGTTTCTTCTTGCCGTGGAAATTACTAGGTCGTATAATGAGTTCGTTCGTTCATTCGTTCGGTGTTCTGGTGTTCTGCTGTTCGTTTCGCGTGTCTGGCAGCTTCGTTTCTGTTCTCGCGAAAGATAATATTCTCTGGCATGTTCGGTTAAGTGTATCTGCTCAGTTGCTTCCTTTATTAACTGCGCTGGTATATCCTGTCAGTTAACGTTGCACCCGATTATTAAATAAATAAACTTCCGTTCCAGAATTAATTAATTATTCGATATGCGCGATGATTTCATTATTTACTTATGTTCTACCTTATTTTCGATTTCGGAGCGAACGCGCGGTATATATCGGTAAAATTGGCGTTAAAATTAACGTTAAAATCCTTCGACTTTCTTTTCATTCTATCGATGTAGAACTTGTTTAGAAAAACATCATTTAACGCAGGATATTTGTCCTTTTGTCAAGTAATTTTCCCCAAGTTTTTTGTTCGCTTCGAATAAAATATTCGTATTGATTAGATTCGCGAAAGTCTGGCCGGGACATCGAAAAATTCATCCGAACCGCTGGACAAATATGTAATATTCAAGGTAGATATTACATATTTATACGCTGTATGCTTTATGGAAATGCGAGAACGCGTTCCCCGTGAAAGTTTCTTCTGGAAGCGTACGCTTTTGGCAGGAACACGTTGCACGGAATACATTTCACGATACGTGGCACAAATCGGCTAACAACGAGTGTACGATATCGCGTAGGATAATATTGTTTTTTACCGCGTTAAAGTCAGTAGTTGTTTGTAGAGGGCAATCTGTTGATTTTGCAATTTCATATTCGGCGAAGGAGCGTAAACGAATTCGACGACTTCGTAACGCGGCAAGCAATTTATAATTATTTGAAAGTCAAATCTTGACGAACGACTCGAATACTTCCGACGAATCGTATTAACATTCAAGGACGTGCCTTCGAATTTCAGCACGGATCATCGTTCAAAAATATTCTAATCCTTTATTTGAAAACAAACTGTCCTTCGGTGAACATGAAACAATTTTTATGTTAATTCCTCTTTGAATAATATTTCGTTGGATCAAATTGATTATAATATTGAAATTCTTTCGTTGAATAATTCAAAATCTAATAGAGACCACCATATATAGTTAGGGCCAAAGTTACATGAATTATTGAAGATATTCAAAATTTCTCTTCTAATTCAACGTTTTCGTTCGCTATTTCAATTTAACGTTATGTACTAAATAAACGATGAAATAACTGTAACGAATAGAAAAGTATATTTTCAGATCCATTCTGGAATTATTTCACGTCCGTTCTGCGTACAAAAAATTCCTATTCATCCAAGACCCATTTTCATATATATATATAGACATACTTTGTCGAGTACTTTCCTACACGGATTTATCTTTTGTACGAAAAAATAGCGTTAGAGAAGCGATCTTTGCGTAGGTCTGCCACTTCTCTTTCCCATTTCTTTTTTTTTTCTTTTTTTTATAAAAGGACGTTCTCTGGTAGAAACGATCCAGCACGGTGAGCTTTCGCTTTCATAGAGAAACGTTCCACGCAGAAATGGTTCTTCATGGTTCCTTCCCTTTTATAGAGAGCCACTCTCACGGAAACGATCCGCAGAGTTCGTCCTTTTTTATAAGTATATACATAGAGACACGTATGCATAGAAAGGTTGGCGTTTATTTTCCCTAACAAATCCTCTATCGAGCTCCGCATAAAAATACGATATTAAACGCGTCGGTTATTAGAGCTAAAAGTTTTTATCGTCAACGCGTAAATTACGTTATTCGCGCCGAAGTTGTACAGATTTAAGTAGTATTCGTATTTTAAATAAATCTTAGTCGATGAAACAGCTCTTCTAGTTACCCTAACTTTTTTTCTTATTTCGTCTGTTTGTCTGGAAAAGTCGAGTCTCGTTAGTGCTCATAAAATTTTCTTTTTTCTCCCTCTAGCGTTATGAAACGTTCTCGAATTTTCAGTCTGTCGAGGAAACGTAAATCGGTGTTTTTCTTGTGTTCGATCGGTTAATTGAAATTCATTCGGTGGCTCGTTGCGCATGGACAATAGAAGCGCTGTCGGAAACTTTCGGCCTCGAGCATTCGCGTTCGATTCGTGGATTTTTGAACACGGAGGGTATACATTACGAGCGAATACGCGCGATACGGCCTTGCAAAATATTGTTCGCGTTTGGAGGCTGCTCATTACCCACCTTCCAAACTTTCAACCGTTAAAGCGCGTAACATAAATTGAACTGTTTAACACCGTTATAATCGAAATCCACTCGTTTCGCGTTTATACTCCGAAAAAGAATCGTACTTTGTAATATTCGTTCGAATTTACCGTCAAACAGCTTTTCCACCATTCTATTTTTTTTTTTTGAATCGGTATCGTTTCGAATATTTGAAAAATCTTTGGCAAAACCGAAAAAGCCGCGTAACCGAAAGGTGAAATAACGTAACGAGAGGAATTAAGATGGAAAAAGGAGAAGTTGGACGTTTTATTGCTCGCAAGGGCAAGTGCCTGTGGCGAGAAAACTATGGCAAAGGAAAAAGTGAAAGTTCGATGGTACGCGAGAAGAAGAGGCGTTCCTTTCGAACAGAACACTGGACGCGTTACGATCGTGTAACACTTCCGTATACTCGATTGCAAAATACCTGCTAGTAGATCCAAACGATTCAGTCCGAAGGACGAGCCTTTCGTGATACGTGCCATCGAATTATTTGTTCCACTGCCTAGATACGCCAACTTATTTGTAACGATACTTAAAAATCGAATTAGTACGCGAATGAGCTACTAATTGCTTATTACAGCGACTTGATGTTGTCTGAAAAAAAAATCTGCGATAATTTGAAAATTTACAGTTCGAAAATTTGATGCTTAACGAGTTCGTATAAATAATTAATTGCGCTGTTCCATATGAATTCGTATAAATTCGAGCGATTTTAACAAGCGGACGATCGCGACTCGAGTTATACGGAATATTATTCTATGCAAGAAATCCTCGTATCGAGAACCCTTGTCATTATGTTACGGACTGTTGAGCACTAATGAGCGCTCTACACACCGAGCACCATTCGAGTCGTTATAATTATTCCAATCAACCGTAAACCAAAAAAAGGAACGCAGATATTTCAAGCAGAATGGATTCTCAATTATCGTTGCAATAAATGCCGGCCAATTCATTATCGCTTCTATCTCTGTGAATCTGTTTCATATTTTCTCCGCATCAAATTTTTACGAACGTGAAAGGAAGAAGATCCGCTTTCAACGTTTTCATTTCTTTTTAGATCGACGTTGCGATGAAAAATACCTGCGATAAAAAATACGTTGCTCGTTTTGAAAAACGAATCGACTCGTATGATCGAAACGCTGTTAAGTTAGAAGCGAGGCGAGCGAGTAGGACATCGTTCGACGAGCTCGCGAGCGAGAGGCGAATCGCTCTTCCGAGGTTTTCACCGATACCTTAGAAAGTGTCATAGTGGGAGGGCAGCAGGCCTTGAAAATCGCAATCAACAGAACCGACGTCGCGTTCGAAAGGTGTCACGGACGTGATAAGTCTCGAATTTTTAATGTAATTCCTGGAAGACTAATCGATGGAAACTGATATCTGGAATCTTGCAATCTCTTTAACGGTTCAGCCCACCTAAGGCATCATTTATCGTTGAATACTAAGATTTAAAAACGTTCGAAAGCTGCAAATTGATAGAATATGTTATATTTGCAAAAAAAAACTACGGTGTCGATCGTGGTTAGCTCGTAAATCTTGTACAATTATTGTCGCGACAAACGCGTCGACAGAAAATATCTAAGCTCGTCTCGATTCGTCGTTCGCCAATTAACGATTCATCGGTTGAATTGGAACGCGGCTCGATATTAACCGAACGGTGTCGCAACCACTGGAAATCGATGGGTCCCTTTTTTTGAAATGGAATAAAAAATTGTTGCCACTTGGAGAGCTTTATTAAAAACCGTCAAGAGGTCAAGAAAATATCACGTGATCGAGCTTCTACGTATCGGCGACAAGCGGAAATTTATTGGCGATATTTCTCTCTCTCGGAAGTATCGACCCTCGTTTCCATCCACCGGGAAACGTTCTTCCGCTCCTCGCACCCTTTCCTGTCATTTCAACTTTCCTCTTTTTTCTCTGTGTCTCCATCCTCTTTCGCTCGCTCGCGCTTTGCTTTTTCCCTCAAACTGATTTATTCCCGACGCTATTCTTCCTTTATCGAACGGTTCGAACGTTCGACGTTACTCTGTACGGTCGCTGCAGTAATTAGCCTTGTTTCGCGTCGCTTAATTACCCTGGAAAAGCACGAGACGCGTTCCTAGAGAATAGCCAACGAGAAAAGTAGGTCGTTGTTGCGGAGGAAGGGAGAAAAAAGAGCGAGACAGCGGTGACTCGGGGAAACCCGATGCAAGTTCACGGCCATGCTTTAAGTCCAAAGTACGTTGTCGCGTTTCATTTAAATATCGCGTTACTAATAGGGCTGGAAATCGGCAAAAACAAAAGCCTAGTAGTAGCAGAAATAAAGCTCAGGTTGTCGAAAGTGAGAAAGCCGGCGTTAAGAGCGATCAGCACACGCGCGGATGCCGGAAAGCACTCAGGGCTCCTGATCGCTGACCTAATCTGTCGACGATGTAACCTAATACTGACCCTAATTTAATCTAACTCTGATTTAATCTTACGTCAACGTAATCTACAGCCTTGACCTAACTGAACGTCTTAATTCTGATCTAACCTTATCTAACCATGCTGAGGTAGCCTAACCTCTTGCTTAAATCAATTCCGATCTGATCTAACCCGGTCCGAGGCCAGATTGTCGAAAAGCGAAGTACGATATTGTCTCTGCTCAACGAGCACACTTGAAATTGTTAAGACGAGTTCTCGTCGAGTTCAAAAGAATTACGATTCCAGCGTGTCGTGGAAAGCCATTCTCGTAATATTATAGTTTTATTTAATAAGAAATCGTGCGCATTCTTCGATGGCAGATAATCGTGTCATAGGTTGCGACCTCTGTTCAATGATTCGCTCGCGACGCGATGCACCGGCTAGCAAGCATAAACAAGCGCGATTTGTCCGCGCAGCGCTCAGTGGCGATCTTACCGCTAATCGTTGCGCACCATACGCGAAAGCTCGACCTCCGAGATGTCTCGATCCTACGTATCGTGCCTATCGATCATCCTGTTGTCCCTGACGATCGCAAGGTCGGAGGATGGGGCAACGTGCCAACAAATAAGCGGTTACTCGGTGTGCCATCGCAAAGGAACCTTAGTGGACGTCTCTCAGCGAGAGTTCGAGGACAGACTCGAAATCCACGACCTGAACCTGTTGGCCATTCGAGAGAACGCCTTCAAGAACTTGACCACCACCCGACTGAGTCTCGGTCTGGGCAATAAGATCTCCGTAGCCAAACGCGAGTCGTTTCGCGGCCTGGACAAGTTGGAACGACTAGATCTGGACAGTAACGCGTTACCTTTGTCCCCGAATCTGTTCGCCGAACTTGGACAACTTCGCTCGTTGTCTCTCATCTTCAACAAGATCAACGATATACCCAAAGACTCGTTCGCCGGTCTATCGAACCTGATGTGGTTGTATCTGGGCCACAACGACATCCAATCGATCGACAAAAACTCCTTCTCGGGGTTGTCGTCGTCTCTATTATTCCTCTGGTTGAACGACAACAAAATCGCGAACGTGGAGGCTGGCACTTTCGGTCAGATGCCGGAACTGAGTCGTCTTCATTTGGAAAACAATCAGCTGACCGCCATTCAAGCTGGCACCTTCCGAGGACTTCCCAAATTGGACGGTCTGTTCCTCGATCAAAATCGGCTGAGCAGCATTTCGAAGAACGATTTCAAAGGCCTGATAGGACTGAGGATTTTGTACCTACAGTCCAATCAGATTTCTAACATCGAGTTCGGAGCTTTCTCGGACTTGGAACAGTTGGAGCAACTGGACCTGAGAAAGAATCGATTGTCCAAGATCGACGCAGGGATATTCAACAGATTAACGAATCTGAAGAAACTCGACCTGTCCGACAATTTGATCGCTACCGTGCAACCGGGTTCGTTCACTGGACTATCCGCGTTAAAGACTCTGAATCTAGCGAATAACAAGTTGACTAAAGTCGATAGGAAGGACTTTGGACTGACGTCTTTGACGACGCTGTACACGTAAGGGTATTGTAATGTCTTATAGGAGTGTTCGATGTGGAGCGAACACGAGAGAATGTACAGTCGCGACAAACAATCGTGAATCCTCTGGAAGTTTGAATTATTTGTGAAATACGTTTCGTTTCGTCTGCATCCAGCAGGAAGATGGAACGAGCAATCTAGCAAAGCTTCAAGATTTTATCACCTATTCCGTTTTATTCTTTAAGATTCCTAATTTTGTTAGATGGACGATTACGAATTAAACGAAATGCGATTCGAAACTTTTTATGATTCATTCACCACTGTCCGTTATTTCGATATCAGCTACGTAGGATGGAAGGCTAAGAATTAAACGAAGTTTTACGATTCGGAAGTTGTCGCCATTCGTCCGCGTCCGTATATTGTTTTTTCATCTTTGCGTTTCGACACAAATTATAAATCGTCGTGTTCTATCTCGACACGCTCTATATCAATGCGCTCTGAATCGTCACGTTGCAGTATATCAGCGTTCCGTGTGTCATTGCGTTCTAAATCTTCACGCTCTAAGTCATAGCGTTTTATTATACGCACTGTGCATCGTTGCACTTTATATCTTGGTACTCCTCGGCTTTGTGCCGTCGCTTTGCAGAACGAAGAAAAAGAAAATTTAAAATTTGACCCTCCAGTTTTGAGAGAATCTATACGTCTAACGCCGAGTATTTAAAGCTACACTTTCACCGTGACTCGTGCCGATCGAACAGTTACGCCTTCGATGCGAGTCCTTGTAATAAATATCGAGTCTCGTGCTCTAAGGATGGCATGTCGCAGAAAGCTCGTTCACCGTTCGGATACGAATTTTTCTTTTTTCTCCTTTCCGTGAGATCGTTTCTTAATTCTGACCGCGATTCCTCGAGCGAGAAAGCAGAGAGAGCAGCGCGCGTGTGATTTCCTGAAATGATTTTTTCTTCCCTTTTCTTTCCTGGATACTCCGCGTGCGTTTTTGAGTCTAAAGAGCAGCGTAAGGAAGATCAGACGGCAGCGTTCCTTTGAAGTTCTCTTAAGCATTCCTTGTTCAACGCGCGAAACACCTTCTGCTTTTGCAAACCTTCTGCCATGCTCTTATTTTTCCTTTCGCTTTTATTTTTGTAGAACGGTTATTACTCGCGGAAGTTCGTTTAACGAAATGACTGTCAGTGTGTAATCTTTCAAACGCGTACTTGATTCACTTTTTCCTCTTGGCATTTTAATTTATCTGTAACTTTTATGTTTTTAAATACTGTGTCTCGATTTTAATTCCACGAGTGCTTTTTCTTTTCCGGTTCTCGCGACGTTTCTATTAATTATAATCGCCGAACGTTTCGGGTCTATCAAAATTTATTGCATTTTTGTAAAACTTTAAATGGCGTGGGTGACTAACGTGTTCCAAAAAGATTTCTAAATTATTTACCGTTTCTTACATTTTCAAAATTAGTACGGAGTTATTGGGCGAAAATATCGTCGAGACGAAATGAGAAGTTAAAATTGGAAAGTTGTACATCGACGATGGAACAAGCTTACAACTAACGAGATGCAATGAAAGCATTTTCTGCAATTTATTTCTGGCTAACATCGTGTGCATTTATAACGTTGGCTGACTCGCGCGTTGTAGATACGCGCTCTCGTTGTTTACCGATAACAGAAACTTGCATTTATCTAACGTCAGCAACAAAGATTAACCAAAGCACGGCGCCATTCTATGCAAAGGTTTTACGAAAACGCCACGCTAAAGAGGTTAGAGTATTACCATCTTCCTTTGATCGATAAATAGCAAATATTCCGTATCGCGAAACTTCGTACGATTATGATGTTTCGATGAAATTTAGGAACTCGAAAATTTTGGCGATTGGAACGTTTTGGAGCTGGAGAATGTTGGAATTTGGAAATTTATAAATTCGTAAGCTGTATGGTAATTTATATATTTTTGAAGCGTCCTGTAGACGCTGTTACAGGAAAGCAGATACTTGTGCGAGTCTCTCGGTATCCAGCACCGGGGACACTCTGAGCTTGATTTACAGCGGTGGTTCGCGAGCGATGCATTCAAATGTTATTCGCTGCTCTAAAACGTGACTGGAACTCCGAATATCGACGTGCATTAGAACGTTTGAAAAGCGTAAAATTATGTTAGAACGAGGCGTGAATGCGGCGTCGATGCTCCCGATCGAGCTTTAAATTGTTTAACATTCGTTTGTTCGCAACTCCGTAAACGATATTAGCGAACGTTAAGTAGTCGAGCGTTTTCTTTTTCGACAGCAAAACTTTAGCACCGTAATCCCATCGTTTAATCGAAAGAAAGGTAAAACCGGTCAAACAATATGATCTGTTCTCGCCTATAAAAAGAACGCGATACTAGAGTTCTATTCCTGGATTATCAAGAACAGTGAAGGAATGGTCGAGTAAAATTTGTTAGCAGAGAAAATAATAGTTACACGGTTTCATTATCCGCGTTGTCTCTGAACCGCTTAGTCGACTGTTACATGCACTCTACGATTTATTAGAGGCGATCGTTGCAGCTGGATTCAGTCAAGTCGAGCCAATTAAATCGAACTTCTGCCGTTGGAGGATCGTGTCGATACCGTGAAAGAGATCCTTTTTTCGTTACTCTAAAACAGCATCCAGATCAACGATTTGTAGGAAGAAAAAGGAATAGACCGATAGAAATCGTTGAACCGACATTTGAACCCGGATCTTTCGTTTGCCGTAGAATCGGCCAGACCAATTAAGTCATCCAGACTCGTCTATAGGTTCTTTTTGTATCAATTTAGTGTTCGATCACGGCTGCCATTTACAGCCAACGAGTCAGAACGGTGAAAGCAAAGCTGCCGCGATTTTTCTGCAGAATCGTTAGTTAATCCGTTAAGACTTCGAACTTCGAAATCGAAAAGTTTTTGAAAGACGAAAAGTTCCCTGCATGCGATTATTCGCTGCGACGATTAAACGCGAGAAAGTTATCGTTCGGAAAAAAGAAGATACTCGTATAGTTTCGTTGAAAATTGGCTCGGACTAGAGGGTATGTACGGTTAGGGCCAGTTATCGGAATTATCTTGTAAGATGTTACGGAAGCGTAGCCACGTGGCCGGACAATAAAAGGTGAAAAATTACGGCGCAATCTCTGCAACGGATACGTGTAGGTGGTTTATACACGCCGGTTTCCTAGCAGGTAACACGATGATGGATGTAAAAGGGCAAGCGTTACCGTGCTGCGAGAAGTCGAGGCTCACCGCAAATTAGAAAATAAAAAAAAAGCTGGGAAAACAGCATGAAACGAAAGCTGGCTTTTATTTCTCGATTCCGTTTCTCTCTTTTTTTTCCCTGTTGCTTTTATTTGAACCGGCGTGTCTCCTTTGTGCAACGATGAACATTCATTTCAGAAACAGGGAATAATATAAAAAGCGAGGCAAAGCGAACTTCTTCTTTAACCGTCACCACTGAATATGCAACTGTTGCCCCGGTCGTCTGTTTGAATAATTCGCGACTTCTTTCTTTCTCTCTCTTTTTCTTCGCCGTTCTGCGACGTTATTACGATTCACAGACGTTTATTCTGTCTAGCTGAATCGATGAAAGAAGAGAAGGGTGAATAGAAAACGGCGGTTTGTTGAAATTTCCATCGTACGGGTGAATGGAGTCTGATGAACGTTGCGCGTAGTTGTATAAGAGAGTGTTTAGAGAGGATTCAAGATGGCTTAGGACAGTCCTGACCTCGGTTACTCTTCGACAATTTACAATTTAACCCTTTGAATGCGACTCACTCGAAAACAATACGCATTATTTGCATCGTCACGCGTCGCATCGCTCTTTTGCCGCGAAAGCTTCTGTTACTCGCGAGAGCGCCGCGATTTTACACAATTATTACCTCGACGAGTCTTTCCACGAACGCGATCTATTCGTTTTAAACGATGTTCGTGACGCTCGAACGCCCAACCGAGCAAAAAAAAGAAAAAGAGTAATCCATGAATTCGCTCGACGATTCGTTCGCTATTTACACTTTCGTTCTACGCGACTTATTTCGTCGAAGAACGAAGCTTTTCTTTTTGCTCCGAGCACGCGGGAAAGGATCACGAAACCCATTGACAAGATTATATTCGATTCCATTAGAGGCGCAATCAATTCAACGCGAACAATTTTCCGCTACTTCGACTTTGTAATGTCTCGAGCTCGATTCTACGGCATCGTAGAAGCTTCGCGTATCGAAAAGTAACATCCACGAAGATAGCATCGACTACTTACAAAGTAGTATCGCGTTCAATTTAGTAGCATAAAATGGAAGATTAAAATTGCGTCGTCGTCGATGAAATCCATGATTTCACAGTTAATTAAAAAATACGAATACGAGATCAACTTTTTTAGCGTACTTGTAACCGTGAAAAGATACCATCGAATTAAATAGCGTACCCTAAAAGTTTCTTCTCTCGAACCTTTTTTCGTCGCGAATTTGTATTCACCGGCGCGACGGGAGTCCCATTTGTTAAGTTTAGGGATAGAATTCTGGCAAGTCGATTATCCTTGACGCGAATATCGATATTCCATCAGTTTCGGGAAATTGATGTTCCATCGAGCAAAGGGTGATGCTCGTTAACAAAACGCGTACCAACACCGGACGCGTAAGAACTATCGATTATCGGAAACCAAGAAACGACCGAACGTTTGAAAAAGCTGAATAAACGCGCTCGTAAATAGCTAGCTGTATAATAGCTAATGACAGCTCGCCTACTTTACACCGAGTAGATGAAGTAATTGTCGTAGGAGATCGAGAGGGTAGAAGGTCCTCGTATATCATTGCTCTCGATTCGATCTGCTTGATATTAGAAACGACGAGCTCGAACCTGATTGAATACGAATAGAAAACAGGCTACGATTTAATCGCGTCGCCGTGTCTGTATCTGTTTGTCGCATGTTTCCCACGATGGTTTTATTTTTCCTCTTCGTATTAATGCATTTTGCTTTCACTCATGGTCCAAATTTCAAGGTCGTTTTTTAGCTAGTCTGCTCGTGCGAACAATACGGTTACCTTTTTCTGCGGTATTACGTAAGAATGCTAAAGCGGTACTATTGTCCAGAACAGTAAGCTGACTAAAGACGAAGCAAATTTATGACCACGGGTGTGTTTTGAAGTGGCAAAAATTTCTTCCGAGATTACATGAACGTCAATGATTCGAGACTTCGGAGTCGATGCAACCGAGATCATTACAACCGGTGTCCCATTTAAGTACACAAAGAGTTTGTTTTTACTTCGAAGACAAAGAAAAATATACAAAGAAGCATCGCTTTGCATCTTCGTTCCATCGTTGGCACAGAGATATATTAAGATGGCGAGCAATTAATGGAACACCGTGTATTACCCACGTTTCTATCCGTGTTCGATGAGAATCTTCAATATTTCGATATTCCAATTTCCTGGGTAAAACGCTTTGTACTTTGCATTCAGTTTCCGAAGTGTGTCACGATTCGATGTATGTCGATATTTCGTCCGTTAATCCGAAATATCGCGAATCCGTGTGTTGCTCGGCTAAGCACGCGTGCTTTCGTACCGAACTTTCTTTTTACGGATGAAACTGTAACGCTAGAAGGATTTCATTCAACGCGGAAACCTATCTTCCCGGTTCTCTGTGTTCTGTTCACCTACGAGAACACTGGTACCGAAGATACCGCGAAAACTTTTTTCGCCGTGTACTTTCGTGTAATTAAACTTTTCCGTTTACTTCCCTCGAAAATTCGTTTTAAAAACGTTCATCTCTCGGAGAACGAAGTAGGGAAACAACAGAGCGAACAGAGCTAATAGCAAACGATTCGTGAAAAAATCCGTCGAAGTAATAATTGGAGAGTATTAATACGTAGCTCCTTCTTTTTACCCTTGCGATTTCTGTTAATGGGTCTGGAGGTTTAAATCCGTAGATACCGATAGCGTATCGATAATTGCCAGTAACATCGTTGAAACGAGCGAACCTTCGCACCTTGCGAACAGCGTTGTTTCACGACAAATAAAGAACTTGGATCACTTTGTATTACGGTACGCTACTATCGCGCGTTCAATTTAATCAACCAACAGAACACGAGAATTACCCGTGACCAAGTGTCCTAATTAACGCGTTCAATTAATCAGCCAACAATACGCAAAATTACACGCCATCAGACGGTCGTTTCGCCGCGGAATCGTTTCGGTAAACAGTTACACGGGTACAATGAGAAGAGGTGGGGTCTCGTGTGTCTATTACCGTGTCGCGAGTACAGTGACAACCGGTTGGAAACGAGTTGTTGGAAATCGAAAAGGGCCGATGGCTTTCGATGGTAATGCCCGAAAAGACAAACGACCCATGATGTCGAACCGCACCGGGATAAAGCGCGATCGTACCTTCGTTGACCCCCTTTTTCCTCGACGATCGATCATTATGATCGACGCTCTAATACTGTGCCGCGACAACCCACGACACCTTCGAATATTTCTTTCGCCTGTAATTTACGGCTACCCTTGTCACGGATGGAAATAAGGGCAGGGCCGCCCTTTCTCTTTAGAAGTCTTTCGACGAGCAGAAAGCGAATCCGACCTACCTCTTTCATCTTTATCGCGACGGACGTTCTTTGACGTTGTTATTTCACCAAATTTATGAATTTCAAAATGCATTCTTCTTCGGAAACCGGAGCGATCGATGGATTTTCTGATTTTCTTTTATCGCGCGAAAGTAGGATACGTTTATCGATACGGAAATAATATTCTTTCTGTAATGCCGATTTAGAGATCGTACCGTGAATTCTCGTTATATTTCCACGCTGTACGAGCCACACACTGAATACTCTTCTCACCGAATATGCGCTGCATATTCTGCACGTAGCGTATTTTAAGCGCGGTATCGTCGAACGATATCAAAATTTCGCATTCTTACCGATTACTTTCCAATTTCGTAGCTGAAAACAGGAGCGTTTCCGTGATTCTGCTTCGAATTATAAAATTTATTCAAGAGCGGCGTTGATATCGGATATCGAGCATCGAACAGCCTTTTCGTGGCCACCGTGGTATTCTACGGGTAAAATGGAAAAGCTGTTACTTCTAAGTGGCTAATCTGATTTGCAAATTAGAGACGGAACGGTGTCGCGATTATCTATGGTAGAAACTTAATTCGAGTGGCTAGCTTAATTTCAAAGTTGATCGCGTCGCGATAAGAAAAAGAATTTTATAAATTCTACCGTAAAAAAGAAGATCCTTCTAATCGACGAATAAATTAATTCCGGGGACAGTTTCGATAACGAAACTTTCTTCCTGCAATTATTTCGTAATTGCTTTAATTTTGGCCCAGGAACGTATCTGCGCGACACGTTGGTGGATGGAGGAGGAAGTCTGACAAGATTTTCCTGGAACGACATTCTTCGAGCGTATCGATAAAGCCCGATATTTAGTTACTGTTCGAGGTCATTTCTCTCGTTAATCCTCTAATTAAATTGTAGAAATTGTGCGCGAAGCTGGATATAAAACTGATTTGGTCTACTGACAAGAAAGCAAGGGAACCAACGGCAATTGAATTATTAATACATAGCAATCGTTAGAAAGTTGAGTGTTCGCGCGATAAAAAGGCGAAACAAGTCCGTATATCGAAATCTATTTTCGTACGCAGGCTCGCCGTTAGCGTCTACATTGTGAAAGCCAGGCTGATTTCTTCGTTCCACTACATTTTCACCTTTCCACGTAAAATCGAATTTAACTGGGTTAAAATAAAAAGTAACCGTCGGAGATTCGCTGTACGGCATATTACAATTTCATCGTACTTTAATTACAATTTTAATTTTAATTTTAGTTATCACTCGTAATATAACTATAATTATAGTCGAAACTTTTCGTTCGATGCGAGTGCAAACTTGAAAACTTAATCTAATTAACGTTCATTTTGAATTACCGTAGATGGTAATTAATGTCACGATTCGTAATGAAAATAAAGTTTATTAAATGGAAAAATAAAGTTAATCGACCGATTAATCTTGAAATTAATTTTAGTCGATGTAACCAGCGACATTGTTATCTCTTATAGAGAATCAAAGCCGAAACGTTTCGACAAAATTGCGTGCACGAAATCGAATCGATAATCGAATCGGTAAATGGTGGAAAACGAAAACAACGTTAAGCCTCGACACATAAATACGAGTGTAAATATTGCGACGATGCGTACCGCTGCAAAATAATTAGCTACCCGTTGGATGAAGGTAAAATATTTTTGTTCGATCCTACGATCGTTGTTGACTTCCAAGTAAATTACTTTTCCAATCTACCGGAAATCCTCTCCGTAAACACGCTTGTTTTCCCGCTTTTTATTCCTCGTTACAACGAAAATCATATTTAATAATAATTTATGTTAATTCGATAATGTCACCGCCGTTGCACCGGTACTGTTATTAACAACATTTTTACCCGACTTAATCGAATATCCGTTCGACCAATCCTCGATTGTCGATACGTAATTAACATTGCATAATAATTAATACACTCTGGGCGTACGAATGGACATTATTTAGGTACCTTTTATTATTCGATGTAATCGATCGATGATTTTCACGATTCCGAAATCATAACGCCTCGTTAATCGTATTCGCGATAACATTAGTTGTATTCTAATTTCTCGCGATCGTCGCTCGTCACCGTGTATCGCGGTTGAATAATAAATATCGATAAAATTATACGATACTGTTTCGGTTTCGAGCGACCAAACCGAACCAAATGGACACCGGAAGGCAGAAATGTATTTGCGCGAGAACGTGATGCATTTAGTAAAATTAGGTGCACGCTGGGTGCTCCAAATGAGCTGATTTAACGAGAATGCATTAATCGCTGGTTGGTAAAACGATTAAGGTACTTCGAATCCCTCGTTAATACCTCTAACGATGGAACTTGTGTTCAAGTGCTTTCAAATTTATTCCATCGCGAGGACACTACCAACTGTTTTTTAACTGCCAAAATAAAATAATAATCTAAACCGGTTGCCCTCTTTTCTTTCTTTAAAATGCTAGGTACATCACGAAATCATCCATTTATGACTTCGATGTAGCGTCACGAGTGTGACACTTAATAACGCGTAGAACAAGGGGTTAATTATCAAAGTGCGAAATTGCGAATACGTTCTCTACGAAAGTGGAACTACAGCGAATCTTCAAAGTTCTATCAAAGTTCTTTTGTCGTTGAGCGCAATAAAATTTTAACTGCTCGCGATATTAAAGTTCTTCCTTATCTACCAATATATAACCTGATTCGAAATTTGAACAGTCTTCGGAGTAAAACAGCAGTAAATACTTCCGATAAGTCTGGTACGCGATAAAAGACTTCCGTTCGGCGACGAAAGGTATCGAGAAATGTCGGCAACAGTTCCGAGATCGGTTAATTCGACAATTACAGGCTGGCGTGGAAGTTACCGCTTCCTGCTTATCATGGGTCTTCGACAATAGCCTCGAGATCAAAAGCGTGTTCGTCGTTGCGTGAATAGCACACGGTCCGTTAATGCATAATGCATAAACTGGGCCTACGATCGCATAATGATAGCCAGGGTTGGTCCATCGAAGCCACTATTCGATCCAGAAAGTTAGCATCGAGCCAGCAGAGGCTCCTTGTTCTCCGGTTGATTGCAGCAGGTTCCTTGTCAACCGTATCCTCCGAGGAGGAGTAGGAGGTGACATGCCTGAAGAGGAACGACTACGTAATCTGGCATCAAGACGATGTTCCGGTGTACGTCACTCGGTGACACGAGGACCCCGAGGATCCACGATCTTGGCATGCTCGGTTCAACGATCCAAACTTTGACCACGTCTACAGGATATCCGCAGCGCGAAGGGGCTCGTTTCACGGACTGGCCAATTTCGGGAAGCTAAACTTGGACACACAACCGGGTCACTTTGTTCGCGAATCTGTTTCCCGAGTTGAAACAATCTGGGTCCTTGTATTAGAGCTTCGGCTGAACCGATCAGATCCCCGAGGACTCGTTCCTAGAATGACAGAATATCGAGCGGATCTTCTCCTGATACGCGATTCGTCCCAAAACTTGAACACGGGGTCTTGATATACGTACAGACTGTACCAACGCAAATGTCTTCTCCGCTGCTGTTATTAAGAAAACTTCTCCAACACGATTGCAATGGAATCATGTATCTTTTTTTACGTCGATCGTTCTTCTGGGTCATTCTAGTTCATTAGATGTCTTCGATCCGAAAGTAGAATCAGTGATTGTTGGATCAGTGAATGTTGAATCGAGGAATTTAAAAAGGACTACTCTCGTGGAAAAATTTCCACGGAATCGTTCAATTTTTGAACGTTCTTATCGATGAAAATTTCTCATCGGAGACGTCTCGATTCTCTTCTATATATTCGTCGAATCGTGTTTATTACTATTTTTGTGTGAAATCTTAGCTTAAAGAGGATCCGCAAGTTCCGCGCAACCACGTATATTGGACTTGTAGGCAAAGTAAACATTTGCGAAGCAAAGGAGGAATTACCAACACGAGGACTTGGCCAACTGTTCGTCAAATTTGCTCAACTCTTAAAATCCTCCGATGTCCTCTCGATGAGATTCTAGTCGTCGTCTTTGGTCAACCGACAGTTTGGCTGTTCTCCGTTTATTCTGCGGTGAACGTCTATGGGAATAGTAAAATGAAATTTTTACAATCCGTCGTCTCGAAAAATAAATTATTGTTACATTTCGATTTCTTCGATAGTGTCCTCACCTTACCATGGTACTTTACGATTTAAATATTTTTTAAATAAGCAACTATCGAACTGTATCACTGTTAACATATTCGAAAATACACGATTCGTGTTTTCTTCCAGTAGTTTGTAAAAATGTTATCGTTGTAGTTACTAATCGACTAACAACCAATTAATCTGATACATCGGTTTCGACAAGTTGTAACAAGCGTTTCGAAAATCTTAGATAACTTTGATCATCGTGTATTTTGATCATTCAAAGTATGTTTTGCGTGGTTTTAATTAAATCGCATAAACGCTTGTCGATGCTACTCGCATGCGCGAGAAAACCTGTCCCATCTCGCTGCACTGTATGGAAAGTCCTGTATAGTATACAGCGTACAACTAGCAATGTAATTCGCGTGAAGCAATAATCGATCCGGAAATGTTGTAATTCGGTGTTTATAAAAGTGAAAACTGCCGGATTCGTTGCAACGTACCGATATCGGCTGAATAGAAATTCAATTATGGTTTATCGACAGAAATTCGTCGTTTGATCGTGACACAATATGGCGGCTAATCGATCCGATCGCTTTAACCAACCTCTCATTTCCGACCCCGCATTGTTCTCGATGAAATACACAGTTATTCGAGCTTTTTTATCGTCGGGACTGATTTATGAGAGAAAATAAAAGGAACACTCCGTGTATACGCGTATCCGCTGCGCTTATTTAGCGTAGTTACGCCCGTTTCGGAAGCCTTTTAGTACACTCCAGTTACTTCTGTTTCCCCGCAATTAAATCTTTTTCGTCGGCCAGGATTCCGCCGTGTATCCTCGCTGCTTGCGTTTGTCTCTAAGTGGTCTCGTCCGATGTCTCGCGACCGTCGTGTTTTCTATCTCGTTTCGCGGAAATAAAAGGTAAGACAAAGAAGAAAAGAAAAGAGGGACGAGTAATTGGTGGAAACTGCCGGGCCATTAAGGTTTGCAGCGAGGCGCGTTTACGCGTTTCCTGCCATCTACAGTGTGTCCGTTTTCGCTCGATTCCGCCGGAACGTATCGGAAGGAACTCAAAACGACAAAATAAATTTACAAGGGTTTTTATTCCGAATATTCCGGAGGATCGCAACAAAATACAGTGTTTCATTTTTGACGTGGAAATACTTCGCGAAACAACCTCGTATCGCCTTTTATCTTTTTCATGCTTTGTATCTGAACGCATTATACCCTTATATTAATTACCGATAATATTCTACTCGTACGACTCCACCGGTGTACCTCCTATTGTTTCGACCCCCATGAAACTTTAGCGAAAAATTTCGCTTGATAAAAAGTACTCTCCATATATGCAGTTGACTACTCGACTAGAAGGCGCGCACCGAAAAAAGAAGCGGTCGAAGTTAATCGAAGCGAACGTTGGCAGTGATCGCGTAAACAAAGAATTAGATCTGGTTTCGACAGTCTGGCCCAGGCAACAGTTCAGCAAGGAGTAATTCCACAAACGACCGGCTCCCGGTTGGTCTCGTTAACGCGACTCCGGCCTAAATGCGAGACCAAAGGCTTTGAAGTGGATTCGCAAACGCTTTCAGAAATTAGAGCCATCGAAGCACCGCAATTTCATACTATATTATTAGACACTCGATGTCAAGAGCAGTGCTAATGTTTGCGATGCTTCCGGTCTGCCCTTTAACCCGTCACGTTGCCCCGCGACTCGCCCGAAAACGTTCCTGCGTTTCTAACGCGGCTCGACTGTTTATTGCGGAATCATGGGTTCCTCTGTCCTGACACTTTCTACCGGCATTGTTTCCCTTGTGTCTGATTACGGAGACTAGTGGTTTCTCTGATCACGTGGTCAGACACTGTTTCGCTACTGATTTTCGTCCTTTCGTTGCCTTGTGATTTCGCGGAACAACGCGTAATTAGCTTTCATTCGATTCTTGGAAATTTCACGATTTTTAAATTATGGACACTTCGAAGTTTATGGAATTTAACGGTACGAAAATTTTCAGAATAATCGAGTACAGAAATTTGGAGACCGTGGATAACGAGGGATAGCTGTAACTCGTTCAGAAGCGTTCGTCGGATGAGTCGAGGATATTGATGGCAATTAATACCGCAACGTCTTTAATCGTGACCCATTAAACGGAGTATTGGAAACAAATCAATTAGCCAAATAACGGTCCTTGTGCCGCTGTCGTCATTAATTGCTATAATTAATTAGCCGCGTTTAATTACTGCGAGCAACACTAATGTTCTGCAACGTTTATCTTTCAGCCCGTTCGAAAGATGATCGAACCAGTCAACTTCACTTTTCAAATTTAATCGAAGTTTCATGTTGACGTAGAATCTTCTTCTTTTAGTTACTTATCTAAATTGAATTTAGCGAGGCAGCAATTATTGGAAACTCGAAAATTGTAACCGGCAAATTGCCTACAATTTACTTTTCGTTCGTCGATATTTTCAGTTCGAAATTTTAGTACATACTGCCTGCTTTTTTAATTATCAAAGTTAAATTAAATTTGTGACGTCGTCGGCGGCGTACCTCGTCGCGGTATACTTTAAAAATAGACTCCAAATAACAGAAAAATACACTGCGATCAATAGATTGCTTCCTGTTTATCTTTCGTCTGTCAATATTTTAACTTTAAAAACTATTGTTTATAATAACTGCACAGTTTAGTAATATGGAAGTTTGGGATGTAGATAAGAAATTTAGGCAATTTGAAGATTTAAAAATTTGTGAAATTTACGTACTTCTTCAATCGAGAACGAGTGATCGAAGGTTCCTTTCCGACGCAGCGGTGCTATTAAATTTGTATTTTTCAGTGTGCACAGCTCGTTTGAAAAGTTCCCTTACAGTAATCTCGATAAGAGGCGCGACTAATGTATGCGTCTCCGATCGATCGAATAACCCGGAGACACTCGGAGAGACCGTTTGAGAAACTCGAGCCGTGGAAAAAGAATTGGACGGAAGATTGTTCGTGTTCGGGGGTGGGAAAAAAAGGAAAAGCGGGATAAGGCGGACAGACTCGGCATCGTGCCCACGGAGGAAATTGCAGTGTCACGTTTTGCAAAAATGCCACGGAACTCGGCCCTCTGGATTAGTTCCAGATTCACTGAATATTAAATTGCACGGCAGGCGGCTGTCGATCCTTCTTCCTACACGAATTTGCATCTAACCTCGGCACATCTTCCGTAAACTTCGATTCGAAACGGGAAAAACAATTCGATATTTTCGTTCGTTCTTTTGCTCCCAAAATTCTACGACTATCCAGGAGAAAATCGTATTAGGAAGAAGATTAATCACTTTTCCTTTATTAATTCGCGCTTTAAGCGAGGTGGCTCAACTTCACGGTTCATTTCGAGACACGTGTTTACGACGCGAGCCTTCGGAACTAAGCCGAACGAAATATTCGCGTAAAATCTGTCCGTCAATTTGTTCGTTCGTGGTGAAACGGCGCGCAAGTAGTAGAGATTCGTGAGGTTGTATGAAAGGAAGGCGGGAAAATTTTAATCTCTCTGACGCGCGCAAGTTCGTGCGAACAGAAAAACAGAGTCGACGACAAGGATGGCGCGAATTTCGCGCGAGTGAAAGACGATTTCGTGTTTTATTCGTGCGGCTTAATATTCGAAGAAGTTGGAACCAATCCAGATTAAAGGCACAGCCGCGTTATTATTAAACGTCGCGCTGAAATTTCCTTGCTGGCAGTCAGACCGTTTCACAGCCAGCAGGGAAATTTCATTGGTTAGCTACTTTCTTCGTCGATGTTGATTAAACTGTCCGTTACCTCGCTCCCTTTCTATAGGAATTTTCAGATCGCGCTACGAGCATAGGTTATTTGGAACAGAGTAACGACGTTACTTTTCACGAAATCTCGAGGAATAATTTTGGAAATTTTCATGAATCGCGTTCGAAAGTAGGTCCTTGATTGTCAACAGCGTTCGAAATAATGTTCTCCTGAAAAGAATGTTAAATAGAAGGATATCGTGCATCGTGTAATCGAGGAACAAAGGGGAACGAGGAGGGGGGAATAAAGTAACTGGAGAATAGTCTGGCGGGGAAAGAAATTAATAAAACACGAAACGAAACTCGGGGTTGGATTCATTCGAGTGAATGCGACGGAAAGAACAATGGCAGACGGAAAGGAAAAAGTGGTCGCCGATTAAGCCGACTACCACCGATAACCTGGCCAAGGGGAAGTCGCCGTAGGAAATTGCGCATTTCAACCTCGGATGATTTAAACCCCGTTTAAAAAGATTTTAAGCGGTTTCATCAAATATCCCGGATAAATTACAACGTCGTCCTGTCGGGGAATGCGAACGACAGCTAAAAAGGACTAGCGGAGATAGGGTCCGCGAACGTAATTGAACGTTGCGAAATCGATTCAACCGGTATAATGGCTTGTTGTGTCGGTAACTCCGATGCATTTACACCAGCGACCTTCGATGCGTTCGTGGTTGCTTAATGTATTAGGAAGGAATCACGAGATACACCGCAGTCCATTAGCGATGGGATCAATGTAAGTAGCTGGGTACACCTTGAGCAGCTCCGATTCTGATCGAGTAGTTTCGAATGTACCGAACTCCGGTTCCATCACCGTGCATTACACCCGTGATCGAGTGAAATTTTACGCGAACTTCCTACGGTGCTAGAACCACTAAATCGCTACGTATCCTAATCGTCGTATTCTACAAGTTGTACGCCTGTTACATCGCTATCTAGTTTCCTATCTAGTTCGCTATCTATGTTCCCACGCGTTCAAAATGTAGAACAAAACTTTTTTATTCGCGACTTCGTTTACGAGAAGCTTAAATTTGAAAATCCTTCGAATCTCTTTCTGGCCCTCAGAATAACCGTTCGAAAAATCCACCCTATAATCGTTTCATCTATTTTTATTTATTAAAATTGAAAAAAATTAAGTACAGTACATTCAGTTTATTTTCAGACAGAATGAAATAATCGTGTATTTAAAAAATGCGAAACTTCGATTACAGCCATAAATCTGTTCCCCGGTAACTATTCCGATCGAATGTAATTACAATATTATTATAGAATCGCGGTCAGTATTAAAACTAATTGTTTCCAATAATCATGAAGCGAACGAACAAAAGCACGGTCGACATGCACGGAATTATTAAAATCCATAGTATTCTCGTATCGCCGTTGATGGTTATGAAAATTTTCCGTCGAATCAATAGACGAGCAGGAAAATATTCATTTCGTGGTACGTTGCATTCAGAGATATATACGTAACAAGACAATTATTCCTTGTTGCATTATTCTTCGTTGATACGCGAACAGCAAAGTACACCGCTATCGAAATCACGTAACAATGCTACGTTAGAATCTGTTACAACTCATCCTAATAAGACGGAAAAGCAAGAGGAGACCTCTGAACTCTCGTTGTCTTGTGGGAAAATACTGCGACCTTTTTTCCTCTGCCCTTTCGTAATATCAATTCTCCAAGCACGAAGATAACTTTGTTGAATATTTGAAAAAATGAGAATAGTTTGAACGGCAACTTCGTAAATTCCATCAAAAATTCCTGGTGTAAGTTTCTACAAGTTTTTTCGTATTCATGGAAAACGGGTACTATTTATTTCAGTGGTTCGTGTCGAGAAGAAACTCGCGCAAGTTTTTGTTTTCACGAAAGAAAGCGTCGACGAATACCGTTTATCTTAAAAACGTGATACAACGTCCGTATTAAAAGCCCTTTTTTAGCATTTTTAAATTACCAAATGTTCGATCGGCGAATTTTTTCGACCGCTACATTTAAGCGCAAACAATTAGCGAGATCCCAAGAAAGCTGCAATCGGAAGGAAAAATGGAGCAATTACATGGTCGGTCGGTGTTAAGAATGAAACGTTCTCGTTCATAGAAGCACATCGAGAAATTAAAGCCGAAGAGAAGCGGCGTTATTAACGGGTTCATCGTGGATTCAAATTTCATCCGAGATCCTCGCAGATTATATTCTTGATCTCACGGAAATGCCGACAATTTAGACTATCCTAGCGAAATTCTACGGTAGTTCACAGCGTTAGCCCTGTTCAAATATTCCGACTGAAATTGCTGGTAACCAAGCTGCTGGGACGATCTATGAGCGACACATCCGTCCACTAATTAACAACCTCGCACTACTCTTCGTCGCTCTTAGAACCGTTATTAAATTTCAACGATCTCCCATTCTTTCTAGTAAATGATTAATATTACCGCACCTGTGACATCAACTGTGTCTAAATATACGAGACCCTCTTCAAAATTTCCACATTCTTAAACGCTCTAAGTAGAATTATAATACAGCAGATGTTCTTGTAGCAACGTTTGCATCGACATTCTGTTCGTAGTTACGTCGTTGCAATTTTACGTCGAATTGAACGGATATGAATTTTCATGGATACCGTTAATCATTTGTTACGAGGATAAACCGATGAAATAATTTTTGAATCGATTAAAGGACGAACGAAGAATAGGCTTATATGATCGTATACGAGGAAGACACACGGGACGGGAAGTCGGGTCTAATTTCTCGGTGAAAATAAATTTCGCGTTTGAAAGTTAAATTGGATCTTCGAGAATGCTGCGAAGGACAAGTGTTCGCTTCCAGGACGTAATTTGGCCTCGCGTTATGTGACCCCGAATGCACATTTATAATGCCTCCGTGTACTTCTACTCGCTCCAAGTAGCTCTCCGTACGGTTCGCTGCTCTTCTGCCAACACAAATCTTCTTCCTATCCGTTGCTACTTACCTCGAATAATACTAATCCTCTCTGTACCACCTGTATACACATCGATACCGAGTAATTTCACTTTTCTCCATCTAGTTCTCTTAAAAAATTCAACTTAATAGAACAAACAGCTTTCGTTTTACGAAATTATAAGGAAGTCATTAACGAACATAATGACTTCGCCCAAATTAATCAACGACCGTGCAGCAAATTTTGTCCGTACATAATTACTCGCTCGAGGGGTTGGTAGAAGTTTCCTGCATTCGTGCAGTAAACTAATGGATATTTTCTACGCGGAATTTTGGTAATTCCTGTTTTCGCGTAGTTTCGGATTCGGAATTCTCTGACGAATCTTAATAATTTCTCTCTGTATCAGCGACAGTGGTTACTGACAGCGATTAAACGAACGTGGTTAGACAAGGGTTAGAGGGTTGTTCGTTCAAAAAGGATATCGGAGAGTCGGGCAGGATCGCGAATCGCCGAAGGCGAATCCGGAGGCCGCGATATTACCAAGTTGGCGAGTACACAAAAACCGATTAATTACCGCGTTTCTACGTAACCCTACTGCGTTAGTTGGTTGGTGCACGTGTACCAACCAGTACATTATGTACCGGTGGCCGCAGGCGCGCATTGTGCACGAGCAGTCGGCCATAAAACGCGCTGGTAAACGCGTTGCAGCTCGCCTCCTGCAAAGACATCCACCGCAACGGCTAATTACCAACCACGCTTAGACAATAGGGAATTTCAAGTTGCTGCAAGATGTAACTAGATTTCTACGAACGCTCTACCCACCGCGTCTCGCCGATTCTCTTCCGTTACGCGCACGTAATGCGAGGGTTCTTTTTCGTTTTATAGCTTTCGTTCGCCTCGATTTGTCTCGGAAAATACTTTTCAGTTTTATCAGACGCTTTATTCGAGCGTTATATCGCCACGCGTTTAATTACTTAATAATTACCTCCCAAATTATTCGTTGTTCGAAAAACTTTCTCTCCAATTTTTGTACAAATGGATTTCGCATTCGGTATAATTGTCCCGATAAAATTTTAATTCCTGTTTGCCTCCCGTGCCAGCCCGCGTTCAGCCGTCCAATAATCGCGTATGGAGCAGAATTTACATTATCAACAATTTATATTGCGGACCTTGTACGAATATTTACAGTGAATTGTTGTTTTCTCCCTTTCACGGACGACACGTGTTTTATAAATGCAAACAACATTATTTTTCCACCCACGTTCGTTGTAAAAACCTTCGCATTGTTTTTGCAAAGTTATCCCGGTGCTTTTCCTCTTCGCTCGGAATGCAGATAGCCTGAAAGATTGCGAAAGCGTGACTTCTTAGCCACCGCTGAAGTTTTCGTACTTGCGCGACTTTGGAATTTTAGAATTTTTCGAAAAACTGCTCCTCGAAAGCGAATCTAAACATTTTATAAGATCCGTATCAGCCGGTAGAAGCATTATTCGCGAGGAAAGTTGAGCGCGACAGAGCAATTTCCTTTTTTTTCGCGTTTTCTTGCGTCTCTGTTTTAATAGTGCTCGTCCGAGCGCAATCAGGCTCCTTTGAAATCCAATTTTGTCCGCTGGAAGGACACACCTATCCCGACTAGTATTTAAGCGCAATTGTAAGAGAATGGAGACGAAATGGAGGTCTTCGCGCGGAAGTCAATGTCCTGATTTAAAGTTTGCTCGCGCTCGAACTCTTACACAGCCGGAGGAATTTCATCTCCAAAATTGCTGCACTCGCTCGTTCCTCGCCGACCGAATACTAATACCTTCAAATCCCTCGATCATCTTGCTCCGATGTTTTCCTACGATACGGTCTATATACTGCGAACATCTCCTCCGATTCCTGATCGTGAAATCACCGGATGAGAGATACAGCTTTTTGTTTCGACGTTTTCTTTTTTTTCTTTCAATGCGCAACGCTGCCACAAAATACCCGCTTTCTTTCAAATCTGCTGCAAATGGAATTGAAAAATCTGAAACTTTACGGTATACTTTTACTACCGTGTTATAATATTTTCCGTTTAGTAAGCGCTATTTGCGCCGTGCGCAGACTCTTTAAAATCTCTCGAATATTTGGCAAAGAGGATCTTCGTATTCTTTCCAGTTCTTTCGTCTCTGTTTCTTAAAGTTGGCCAACAGAAAAAACGGATACGAGAGTGGTGGGACCAGGTCTCGTTCTTGGGTTCGAAATAACGACTCCCTCAAGGAAATCTTCTGCCTTTCGCGTTAAAATCCGACTTTGCGGATCATTATACGTTAATTTGTGTGCCCCAGATACCCGCGAAAAAGCAAGTCGCTTTTTACCGAACAATATTTTATCCTGATTTCGTTGCGATCACGAACGACTCTATTCGGATTTCGGGTTTCGATCGACAACTTTCCAATCCTCTACCATCCACGGAACGAACTTTAGGATAGATTGAGGTATTTCTGAGTTTCGTGGTTCCACAATAGAGATCCAGGGACGAAAAGGGAACAGGGACACGCGTCGATGGTCAGCCGGGATAGATAGTCGAGGGTAAACTTGAATCGATAACGCGGAATTTCGTCCCTGTCCACCATAATGCTAGCGATAAAGCAGCGTCGCGTGATTTATCGAACAACTGGGACAGCCAAGGGCAGGTCAGGTGCTCACCGGTGTGCAAGGCACACGCACCGAAGAGATCAAACGAGTAATTTTCAAATGTTCGAAAATTTCGATTTTTCAACTTTTGTCTTCCAATTTTTTAAATTTTGAAACACTATGTGGATCATGTTTTAACGCATGGTCGCTTAATCGGTCGCGTTTCGGTAATTAATTTCTTGAAGTTAATTGGAATCAGCTCTGGCAGTGGATATCTTTGATATTCGGTAAAATTCACGCGTTCGCGGCGATCAATTAATAAACCGACGAAATAAGGTGCTCGTAAATTAGCGCGAGAATCGTGTCCTAGTTCCCGAGCGAAACGAACGTGTCCTTTTTCTCTATTTATTTAAGAATTCCCCATTCGTCGAGAGCGGGTCGATCGACGAGGAATACTCTTCTTTTTTTTTCTCGATGAAAAATCCAAATTTTCTAGATAAACCGGTGACACCGATGGCACGGTTCGCGTAATTTCTTAATTAAAAAAGTTCCACGAAAATATAAGCCGTGTTACTCTTTTTTATTTTGTTCTCATCAGGAAAAATGTTACGCTCCGCTCGTGTTGCCGAGAATACGAGCATGAGTTTCCGCGAGAAATTTGTTGAAAGTTCCACTGAAATACCGCGTAATAGCAAAGACTCGTAAAAAAAGAACTCGATAGAAAGAACAATTTACAGACGCGTTAAAAGCTAACTCGACGATCTACGAGCATGAAATTTTTCCACGGAAAAAGAAGCAATAGAGTACCTTTGAAATGTCAAGGTAGAAGGACGGTAGCTTATTTTTGTAAGAATAATGATATTTAGGTGGGGTGCCGTTTAAGCGCTCCATTATCCTGTGCTCGCGAGTTTTTAACCGCGGAGGCGCTAAAATTCTGTCTGTGCAACTTTTCGAGAAAATCACCGTGTGGCTGGCGCATTTTCCTCTAAGAGCTATAGCGACCCGTATCGATATAATGCTCGATCGCAAATCGGATTATTGCGTACTTGGGAATTTCGAAATTTCGTAACATTGAAATTTTATAATTTCGAAACGTTAACGTTAACGTGGCCGGAATATAATAGAAAGGAGGGTGACACAGATCGGCAGAAGGATCAACGAAACGTTTATTAAAGAGCGCATGAAATATTTAATTGGTAAGACGATATTTTTGCGTTTGCGGCGCATTCGAATGGGCACAGTTGTATTCGGAAGGAGAGCTCTCTGTAGTTGAAAAATGGAAACAGGACGTCAAACATTTGGAGCACGGTAACGAGCAAGTAATAATGTATTCGCGTATGCTCTCTCAGTCACATATACATAGATATATGTCGTATCGTGTATAGAACTACAGAAACAGGTCACCTGTTCCCTTCTTCTATGTCGATAGGATGAACTTTGCGTTTTCTAGCGAACGTTTTCGTCGGTCGAACGAACAATTACCTCGACGATTCTATCGGCCGTGTTTAATTCTTCTGTTTGTTTCCCAGTCAAGGGGCGAGCACGAAGAAAAAGTATCGCTGAATCGCGGTTCATCGATCTTTCCGATTAATGCAGCAAACCTTCTACCTTTACTTCAACGATTTTAACCATATTTATGGAAGAAACGAGCCAGTTTTTTGCTGGCTTTAACAAGCTATACCAATTTTTTTCGCATCGTCTAGCTTTTCATTTTACGCGTTTCATGCGGTACGCGTGGCATTACTTTTTACAAATAAATTTATAACAATAAAATGTCTAACTTTTCAAACTTTAAAGTTTATAAATTTGTAAATTACATGGATCAACAATGGAAAAATTGTTGCATCGAAATAAGAATAATAGCGGGAAAAATGAAGCGAAAGAATAAGGAGAATGAAAAGGGGGTAAAAAACGTAGGAAAGAAGATTCGAAAAAGATAGGAGGAAAGAAGAAGAAGGAGGCAGAAGTGCAACGACGCGAGCGTGTGCGTGTATCCATAGTAGTTGAAGTTATCCGAGTCCATGAAGTGGGAGAGAGCAGACTGCTTCCGGTAATGAAACTCGACGTGAAGAGGAAGTTCGAAAGAGAGAGGGGACGCAACGGGTACACGCACGTGCTTGAACGCGGGGACGTTGAACGGTCTAAGGGATGCTGGAGGGGATGCAGGAGGTTGAGGTCGCATTGATTTTGTCTAGACAGGGTGGAGACTACTAGCTGTGGTATCGTCCTTCGCTCACCGTTGATATTCCGGCATCCAGTACGCTCGGTGCACGCTGCACGCTCCAAGCTGCACGTTGCACGCAACCTGTCTTCTCGGAGAGTACCGCGATTTTTATCGCCTCCGAATACCATCCGGTTTTGCCAAAAGTGCGCTTTTCCGCGTTTTCTACTTGCTTCTCGGTGAAAAAATGAGAGATACGGCGAATCGATGGGTGCTTTTCGTGGAAGGGCCTTAATCGTGTCCTTCCCTGCTTTCGCATTTTTCTACTCGTGACAATCAGGAAGATGTAGTAGGCTACGAATTTCTTGGTATGTAACTTATTTTCTACACGACTTTTACTTTATAACGAATTGCTGATGTTTTTACGATTAAAAGTTTGCTGTTCCCTCTTTATTCGTATCGCAATTTTGCGTTCTTCTCCTCTATCCTCCATTTATTTCAAAGTGCAATAGTAAGAAATTAAATGCAGCGTGACAATATGTATCAGAAAATTTAAACGCGAATAAAACCTTTCCTATGCAAAATAGAAAAGGTAATTAAATATACTGGTATCGCGACAGAAATTCGAAGCACATACGACTAAACTTTTTCTCATGTAATTATGAAGAATAGCGTAATTAAAATGTAATCCAAAGGATGAATTACACCTGCTACAAAAAAGTTCATTGTGCGACGAGGATGTTATAATACGCGATACATACCGACGCCTTTTTTTTTTAATCGTATTATCGAAAGAACGGCATCAATTATTCGCTCGTTTCGTTATTATGGTTCTTTTGTTACGGTAAAAGTGTTAAGTGCATTAATATTCATTGAAATATCGCGAGCAGCGCAAGCTCATTAAAATGTAAGTTTACGAGGTTGCACCGGCGAAATTTCTTTTTATAGCGCACTTTATAATTATGGCGACATAGAAATAAGGTAGTCCTTCTTTTAAAGAAAACTCGAAATAATCCCCGATGGTGATACATTTATAAAAAGTAGCTGTTTAAGAGTAATTTAGGTAAATCAGCGAAGTTAATTGCAAATTGGTTTGATTTATGTTACAGGGACCCCCTCGACACCAATAATGCCAGGGGGCACACCTGGGACCCCGTCATCTAAAACGAAGGTAAAAGGATCTTTCGATTTTATCGGAATCGAGAAGTTGAAACGGTTAAAATTCCAAAAATTTCTGAGTTACTAAATTCGAAACTATGCGGCGCTTGTAAATCGGTAAATTCGATAATTTGAAATTGCAGGACTCGTACTTGAAATGATCCAGGGGCGCTTTGCCCTTGTAAATTTCAAAATTCCATGCTTCAAAGAGCTAATCAAGGGTAGTCGAGATTACACGCGACTGTACCGTTCCAGCTTCATGATTCCGCTTGATGAAATATTCATACAAACCTCGGTGTATTTTAATCTATATTTTCAGGATAAAATAATGATGAGGACGAAGGTCGTGGTAGCTCTGTATCCTTTTCGAGCGATCGAAGGAGGCGATCTGTCCCTCGAAAAGGTAAGCTCGTAATTACGTTTTTCCGGCATAAACCAAAAAACATCCAACATTTTCTTCCTACTTATATTTTATAACTCGTACATCATCGTATCCTTATATCCCCGGTGGATCATAATTGACGAAGCTCGTAAGCGTAGAAAATATTTTACGCGCGATTGAATCTCGAGGGAAAGAATCGTTTTGCTCGATATACTTTCGTGATGTAGTTTTAATCGCACGATAGGGAAACCTGAGATCGCAATAATTCCCAACTGAAACGGAAATCCGCATCGCGTAAAAGCAAACGATAGTGGATATTCGATCGCGAATGGATTTTCGATATCTTTCCAGAGGTTTGCAGAGAGACAGACCCGACGATTACACGTGTCGTTGAACGAATTTAATCGAGCTATGCAATCATAAAGCGAAGGAAATGGGATGGTAGCTTATTCTGTTGTCGCGTGAAAAACCGTCTTATCGTGCTGTGCCGACAATCAATGAAACTTGACTGGATCGTATCAAATTGAATCGGATTTTCCCGTAACGGAACCACTTCGGAGGTATTAAATCTTATCGAACGGGAATGAAGCGTAATTAAATCTGACCCTACCGTAATAAACGAAATAGGATTCGGACAGGTTTAATTTCGTGTCGAATCAACCTTTTCGTCGCACTGGGTCAAACAAACGCGTTCTAAATTTATAACAATCTTTCTTCTAGAGTTTCTTTATTTTATTATCCCATTGTTACTGTTACTGTTAAACTACACCGTAATATACTGTGCTGTGCTACACCGTTATTATATCAAAGCGAGGATACTTTGGTTGCAAAAAGTTTGATCAAAGATCACTTTGATGGTTAACGTCGTGTGCGATCACCTTAATCCTAGACACATGGCTAAAAGCTTGGAGGTAAACGCAAGAGCAAGTATAACGTATATTAGATTCCGTTGGTATACCTAAACTTATAATCGCATCGAAACGATCAATCTTTCGCACGACCGATTCCTCTGATCGGGTTACGGTTTCCGATAATGTTCTCGCGTGGATCGCATTATCCATGAATTTCATTCGCGAGCTAAAATTCTGCAAACGCCACTTCTGACGATGGATATTCCTAAATTCCTCGAATTTTAGAAATCGTCAGATCGGTAAATCCATTATGTATTCCTACGTACGTAGTTAGCGATATAAAAGAACTTTCTGACAAAATGTTCGCAGTTGTTCGTCGAGCGTTTAACTGTTCGGTGATACTATTCCGAGTCTATCGAATGCAATTTTGTAACGGTAATGGAATTAACTTCTTTTTTTACTGCGAGTCTTTGTTTCCGGTTTCGAATCTCGAAATTAGTAGAATTTGAACGAAAAAGCGGTATTTCTCTTTTGCCTCTTTCAAATGCTCTTTTATCGTAGAAACTGTGCGTCGAATGAAAATCGATATTGTTGAATTGAACAGGGTTAATCGAGTATCTTCAAATTTTGTAATAGTTTTCGAAAGTGGTTTTTTCGAATGCAATATATTGTAAAAAAACTGTTATTCGGAACCGGGACTTTTTATTTACTACTGGTGAAGTTTGACAGATGACAAAATAAGATAATTTTTGTTTATGGCAGGGTGCGGAGTACGAAGTGCTGGATGATTCTCAGGAACATTGGTGGAAAGTCAAAGACGAACACGGGTACGTGGAGTCCAAGCATCTAATTTCTAATAGCAATGTTAGAAATCACTCGTTACCGTTCACCTCGAAACTGAAAGTGTATACACAATTTGAATACGAATATTAAACATCGAAATTGTATCTAAAATATTTGACGTTTCGATAACGGAAATGGAAATTTATCAACTTCCTTGTTTACCGTTCTCGCGAAAAGTTAATCGCGTTAATCGTGAATTCAAACAACTGTTCGCATCATTTGAACAGTTCTGTTATTGCGAAAGCGTACAAAACATCGTTTATTTAATTTTACAGATCTATCGGTTACATTCCCAGCAACTACGTCAAAGAGAAAGAACTATTGGGCCTTCAGAAATACGAGTAAGTGTTCGCTTACAGAAAAAAACGTAAAAAAATCGACAGCGCTAATTTAGAAATACGAGATTCTACAAATGTAAAAGTTTTGAAATTCGTAAATCCGGAAATACGAACGATACGTCGAAAATCTACCGTGCAGTACGTCGTTGATTAAGAGAAATAGCGACAGCGATGTTAATTATGAAAAATTTGAATTACAGGTGGTACGTTGGCGACATGTCCAGACAACGCGCGGAATCATTGCTCAAACAGGAAGACAAAGAAGGATGTTTCGTTGTTCGTAATTCCTCTACCAAAGGGCTTTACACTCTTTCGCTCTACACTAAAGTGTAAGTATCGCTATTGTTGAGAATACGTTTTGTGTGTTGATGTTTAGGGGAACGGTTGAAAGAAGACGGTCTGTGTTGTTGCAGCCCGCATCCACACGTGAAACACTACCATATCAAGCAGAATACGAGAGGAGAATTTTATTTGTCCGAGAAACATTGTTGCGGTTCGATACCGGACTTGGTAAATTATCACAGGCACAATAGCGGTGGTTTGGCCAGTCGATTGAAAACTAGCCCTTGCGATCGTCCTGTACCGCCAACTGCTGGTCTCAGTCATGGTTTGTTAGATTTTTTTATTCGATCAAATTTCTTCCTACGTATATTGGAGAATTTGACAAAAATAGTTATGTAGTATAGCGACGAGTAGATCAGAAAGCCCTCTAGAAAATCACGACCATTTCAGTCGACATATGTTCCAACTACTTTTTATTTAATTAGAATTAGGACGTTCTTAAAATTCCTTAATGTTGAAATTATTTTGTTTACCACCCTGTAGAAAGTAATCATTGTATTTGGAGTAAATTGTGCGCTTCCAACGGTACATTTGATCCACAGATAAATGGGAAATAGATCCAGCAGAGTTGCATCTATTGGAAGAACTTGGTTCAGGGCAATTTGGAGTTGTACGAAGAGGAAAATGGCGTGGTTCTATAGATGTTGCTGTGAAAATGATGAAGGAAGGTACTATGTCTGAGGATGACTTTATAGAAGAAGCTAAAGTAATGACGTAAGTCGACAGAACCTATAATTCAGAAATGCATTAAAACAGAATTATGAATGTCAATACGAATATTGAATTATTCCATCTAGGAAACTTCAACATCAGAACTTGGTGCAATTGTACGGTGTTTGCAGTAAAGATAGGCCAATATACATCGTCACCGAATACATGCGACATGGATCTCTACTTAACTACCTCCGTCGTCATGAAGCAACATTAGGAGCTAATGTGGGCCTACTTTTAGATATGTGCATACAGGTACACCATTCACACTGTGACAGCGATCGTATCGCAAATATATACCTTATTACGAAAAATCTTTATTTTGGTCGAAAATTGCATCGGAGACTACGTAATGATTGACTGATTGAGATAATCGTGTAATTTGGACCGTAGGTTTGCAAAGGAATGGCTTATTTGGAAAGGCATAATTATATCCACCGAGATCTTGCTGCGCGCAATTGTTTGGTCGGCTCAGAAAACGTAGTAAAAGTTGCTGACTTTGGATTGGCAAGGTAAACGATGTCCCTTTACGGTGTCAACTTTGTCAACTACTACCTCGAAAATAACGCTTGAAACTTCGTTTTAGGTATGTCCTCGACGATCAGTATACCAGCAGCGGAGGAACCAAATTCCCCATCAAATGGGCACCACCGGAAGTATTGAACTATACGCGCTTCAGCTCCAAATCAGATGTCTGGGCATACGGAGTACTTATGTGGGAAGTATTCACGTGCGGAAAAATGCCTTATGGCCGCCTAAAGAACACCGAAGTTGTAGAAAGAGTGCAACGAGGAATCATACTAGAAAGACCTAAGGCCTGCTTCAAAGAAGTTTACGAGGTTTGCTTACGACTATCATCCTCTTTGCTGCTAACGTACGAGAATGCTAGCGGGAAAATGGGAATTTTATTATTAGGATATTCTCGTTTCTGTAGTATAAATGCTGTGTAGAAGGTACCCAGCAATTTATCGTTGCAGGTAATGCGAAAATGCTGGGCCCATTGTCCGGAAGTACGACCCTCCTTCCGTGTACTGAAGGAGCAGCTGATCAGCGTGTCTCAAGGTCTGCTCAATGATTGACTCAACCTTCTACGGTGTATGCGCCTATCGTCGCCTTCGAGCCGGTCAATACAGGCGGCAAAATCTCCATCTCTCGAGCGATCACCCTCGATTCTGCCATCCTCGAACAATTCCACGTCATCGTACAACTCGGCAACTCTACCGTCGTCTCGTAAGACTCGTGCGCCAGCCTCGTTACCGCCCTCGATCGATTTTCTACATCTATCGTCGTCCACGTGTAAATTAAAGAAAGAAGGGTCATCCTCACCGAGTACACCCGGCCACCAACCTAGTCAACCATCATCGAGCTCGTCGTCGAATGTCTGTGACATTTGCAGTTCCTACGGCCATCCGTGGATCGAAATTTGCAAGGCGATACGAGCCACTAAAGGCAAATAAAAAGTGTGTGTGTCCCGAAGTATGTGTGTCGATTTAAACCGATTATATAACGCAGCTTACACGACAGAAAAAAGAAAATATTAATACGACATTATTTGAACCTACACAGCACCGTGTCCCGTCCCATTTTAATCGAACCTAACCTCCCCGCCATCTGTCTCGACCAAACGTCTCGAAACCTGATTCAAATAATATTACTTTAGACGTTGCTTTTATTTTTCGTCGAACGAAAAGATCCGAGTGCACGATGTGTCTTCTTTCTTTTTCGTTAGTTCGTGCCTTGTCCTAATCCTTACCTAATCCATTCCAACGATAATCAGTTTCAAAATACCCTACGCAACGATACCGGATGCATTTACGAATAGAACAGTAGTATTTATTGACTGTCCTTTTAAACGGGATATACTAGTATGTTGTGATTTTATTTTTTTTTCTTTCTTGTTTCTCTGTAGAAACGTATACTGTCCCTTTTGTTATATCGATTTTTAACGAAAACCGTAAAGTAACTTCACGAACGAGAACAACATTATTTCTGCTTGATAAATAAATTTAATAAATGAATGTTTCACTTGTGTATTATATATTATGACGATTTAATAAAATAGAATAAAGAAAACTAAGCTGTTTTATGTTGGTGGAATTATTTGTACAGTAATCAAGAATAGATTCGTCTAACGATCTTTCTTTTCGTCATTAGGATCATCTTCATAAAATAATCGTTTTATTCTGAATCGTAGTAAATTAATTCGGAACTACCTTATACGAAATAAATATAAACATATTTGTAAAAATTCAGATACGACGCTTTTCAAGCTAATCTTTTATCGCCTTTATTTGAATGATATAAATTAAAAAGACTTGTTGCAATTACAATTATTCACGCTACTACGTTAAACGTTTGAATGTAAGTATAGTTTGTTAAAATTGACAAACTGATCTACCTTTAGAACTTTAGACAAATTGCTAGAGGCTCTCTAATCCATTTTCGTGTCACATGTGCCATCTACTGGTAAATAAAGGATTTAACAGAGAAAAAATGTTTTTTTTTAGAACACCCTGTACAGTATGGCGTATCAAATACTAAACTCTCTACTGAAGAATATAGCACCGTATACATATGTATACGGTAACTAAGGATCTTTAAAATTAACAAAAACTGATGAAACGAATAAAAGTTCACTCATTGTAATAACTGTAATGTTTATTATCACAAACTATGAGTTAAATCGTACACAGTAATGTAAGAAAATTAATCATGATTTTTATAGTTGCTTCCTTTTCCGTAAATAATTTTATATCATTTTCACAAATTAATTACAGAATCACACGATGCCTAAAAAGTTTGCTGCATGAAATACATGCACGATCGACAGAACACAAAAGTCTGTAATTAACGTTATCTTAACCCGATAAAATGTTTGTCGTTTAAACATACAAATTTACGTTGACTTCAAGTTGCAATACGAGTAAAATACTTAATCTATATGTATATATATATATATATTCTGTTGCCAATAAATGGATCAAAAATGTGATCAAAGGCACCTTCTGATATTAATTACATTTACGATCATATAAAAATTATATTGCTTTAACATACTACTATATACACTGATGATCTAATGTTATCAATACGTATGAGTTTTTCATTGTCTTCTTATGCGTGTTACTACAAGTTAAGGTGCTCACGTTTTTTAAACATTTTTTCATAAAATATATATTTATATAATTACTTATACATTCCATGTATATATATATGTATATATATATGCATATATATGTGTATATACATACACGCATATTACTGAAGCATATGCACATATAAGTATATACATGTTCAAAATTTTTTTAATGAAACTACAGTTGGCACATAGCAATTTTTCGTACTTGTTGGAACCGCAAGTTTTGGAATGTGTTCCTAATAATAAGAAGTAAACACGATATAAAATGTAACTATTTTCTTTTTCAAGTAGTACTATTCAATTTTGTTATCAGATTTATCAGTATTATCTGAACTGTAGTTTCCACAGGCTAGATATGCACTTGATCGTTTAAATGATTTCTTTAAAATATTGCTCTTTACGCCGCTGAGATTATACATACATATATATTTATATATATATATATATATATATATTTATTTATTTATAAACAATGATTGTAGATCGTATAACGATAAAAAAAAACGAATTCTTAAACAATAACAAGGTATACCACTTGATACTAAAATCACATAAACGCTCGATATCCAGGCTAAAAATCTTTCGCCCGACTTTCGACAATACGGTTACTTTGACTTGGAAAACGCATCGAATGTTTTCGTAAAGTCAATTAAATAATACCGGTATCCGTTTGTCTCTTACCTTTTATTATTCGCTCTGAAAACGTTTTATTCAAAATGTTGCAATATGTACTACAAAAAATTATGCATAGCAAAGATCAGATTAGTATTTCTTTTTTTACGACGATATAATAAATCTTTCTTCCGCGCGTTCCTATAATAATTTTACTGTACAAAATTTATCAGATATAAAATCTAAAAAAGTATTCTTGAGTCCGCTTAAGCGACGAAGTCTTCATTTTAAAAAGTTTTTTCTAAAAATTTAAAAAACGAATTACAAGTATTTACGATATGTATCATAATCGTGCTTATTGCAGTTCAAATGCTGATTTACACGTATCAAAAAATAGATATTAGATGTTGATGTGTGGCAATTAACAGAGCGACACATACGTCATTACAGGCACAAACGGTTCCGTACATAGACTCGCAGACTTGGTGCAGTTAATATATTTAGTAGGAAAAATTTGGTCCGACAGTTTTTCTACAAACTGTTGACTGCGTTTCGATCGTATGTCATCACATGTGAATCGTTGCTGCCGTGTAGCGTGCTTCTCCTCTTCGCCAACTCCACTGACTTGGTCGGTACTGTTATAGAAAGAATTAGTTTTAAATGTTATTTTAATACATTAACAAATAAAATTCTCCACTGGGTGGGGGCTCAAAGGACTATAGAATATCACGGAAATAAATACAACAAATCTTTACCCTGATCAACATTTGTCCAGATGCACTGTGAGGATTACGATAAGCGTATGCAGCCCAAGCTGCTAGTCCTACGACTAAAGCAATTACTAGGAGAATTCCAATGATTCCAGAAACTCCCATGTTCATGTTGTCCCGAGCTACAACCATAAATCACACATTACTATTATACAAGTAATTACAAGTAGTCTGCAGATGTTTATACAGCTATAATATACTTGAATTTGCAGCAAGCATGCAAACTTCGTTGTACAGATGAGAAAATAAAGTAAATTACGCGAAACGCGTAAAATATATAAAATAGTTAAATTTAAGATAGTATCATTCCGAAGAAAATATTGATTAAATACACGTGAAAATAGTAAAATGTATGCAGATTTAAATTGAAATCTTACAACGTTCTAGAGGACTCGTTCCAGGTTTCTCTGGCTTCGCGTTCATAGATTCACTGCTGACAGTTTTCTCCGAGTGTACATGCACAACATGATTGAAATCTTCTTCGTGTTCCTTATACGTCGTAGTAGGAGATGGACAATTATTAACATCTTTTATTTTTCTAACGTCACAACCTTTCAACAGCCAATCCTGTCTTGACCTAAATGTTCCAGTGCTGCACTGATTCAGTTCTGAACACCATTTGCATTCAAAATCTTTTAATTTCGTTAGACAATCTTTGCAGTTGTCCATTTCTAAGCATGTGGGCAACGCGTTCAAATAAATTACTGTCCAATTTTTAATATCCTGTCGGTTGAAGTTCACGCGATGGTATTCATAAATTGTTTTTCTGCGAACGACTGTAATTAGAATAATTCATTATTCTAATATCTTGCGATATTCTTGTCTTGAATTTTAAAAATAAATCACTGGATGTACTTACAGAATACTATTCTGTCCATGATGTAAGCATCGCTGAGACCAACTTTAACAGGATGCGCTGTATCTTCTATTAATTCAACCATCAGTGGAATCATCGAATACACGAACACAATGTCACCATTTTGATGCAATGTCACTTGGAAAGTAAAGGCACCGGCTTCCGGTTTGTCTTGCAAAACTACCTTTTCCCACACAACCGTAAATGCAGTTCCTGTAATTACACGTTACCATCCATTAACGACATTATTAAAAACCAAAGCTTTTGTCTAACAGATGGCACAGTGTTTTGGAAGACAACGCTTTAAGGTATCTTGCATCGATAAGAAATTTGAAATCGTTTTCTAAAGCTCCAGTTATATTAAAAGTTTTGAGAAACTTTGTGTATCATTATCATGTACTAATGACTTACCATTGTCGGCATATTTTACAAAGCTCTCGTTCGACAAACGAGTATCAAAATTCGCCATCAATGGAGCTATGTATTGAGTAGCGGCGAGCCAGCTATGAACATATTCGCCGGTATACAGGAAGCCACCAGTAGCTATAGTAATGTTACGAACTTTGTGGCCGTAAAACGGAAAGTCGAATTTCAATTTGACCGTCTGTTAAATAAAAATATTCATGTATTAACATTTCTGAATATGGTCATTAATCGAGTACGGTGTCACGCAACTGGGAGGAGTTGCAACATATGCTCTGTCGAAAAGAAGAAACAGATGGTAAAAAGAATGAATTGTATCTTACATACACGCGTAGTTGGAAACTTTGCGGGCAATCGCTCGAGAATCTACGCTAAACTTCGTGTATGAACATAAACTAGAAGAGTGAGTAATTTAAAACAATCTATTTTGGATCAAAGCGAAAAGCGTGTAATAACGACTCATAAAATGTAATAACGATGTATCATAAAATGTACAGACGTAATCATTTCTAAAATACAATTTTATAGACAACCCAATGAAAATCCCATTGCTTTGAGTAAATTCATCGTCAGATTTCAGTATTATTTAGATACTTTCTGCATTTCCCTGAAGTTTTGATAGATGGCGCTACAAGACAGAATATCTAACATACATATTTCATTTTCTCAATCAGAGAATATAAAGTACTAAAATTTATATTATTTCGTCTACAATCAGAAGCTTTTATACGATATAAAATTGGAAAGTATATTGTAAAATATGTACTTAATTCCGCGATACACAGACCTATAATGCTTTTCGTATTAAATATTCTCGAAGATTGAGAAAAATAAAGGATGCAACATATCCCAATTACGCGACACTTCTCATATTCCGAAATACTCTTCGCTCACCGCGGCTCGACGATGACTTTGACTGAGCAAATTATTAATTTTCAGTTCTGGATGATTGTCGATGTCCACCCAGTACCTTCTGCCCACGGCCTCGTCGATTATGAACGTGCTGTTGTAATACTGATGCGTGTCCACTTCGGTTTTGGTGATGTTGTGTTGAGACAACGTCTTGTTCGTCACATCGGAAAACTTGCTGATAGATATATCTCCAACGGTGCTATCGGAATCATCCTTCTCGACCGTAGACAATGCCACAGAGGATTCCGTCACGTTCATCAAATTCTTGACCTCCGCTGTTTCGGTCATCGCGAACTTCATGTTCTTAGTGTAGTAAACCTAAAATGGAATCTGTATTTAAAAAACAATGCAAAAGCAAATTATCTTATCGGTAAAGGAAGATTTTTATTAGTTGCACGACTTATTCGCGAAAGAATCATTCCGCGTGGCAAATTTTTGAATCCACAAATATTTATATTTCCAAATATAGACATTTTTCAAGTTCTCGATTCTCAAATTTTTAGATACTTAGGTATAACAATTCTCAAATATAAACGTCTGCAAACCCCTCGAGATTTTCAAATTGCTAGGTTTCCAAATTTCTAGACCTCGAAATTCTTTAGATCCCTAAACCTAACTGATCCTTAATCTCAAATCTGACAGGACTTTGAGCTATTTGACAGAATAGCTGCCCCCAAAATTCGTGAAACGCGTGGTACACCTCTCCAACAGTGGTTATTTTTCGTAGCGAACCAAAATTTGCTGTTGACTGTACGGTATTTGCAGAAAAGAAGTTAAAAATAGTCTGTTTGTTTTTGAAAGTCGTACCGATTCCTCGGTCGGAGAAGCAGCATCCGATGGTTTCTGCGTCGTCGCGGGTTCCTGTTTAACCATCCAAGGCGTAGAAGACGCAGACGATGTAGCGACCGCTTCAGTCGTCGGTTCCATCGCCGTCGAAACGTTCGGGGATGCCTTTCCCATTTCTATCATCACTTTTGGACGTTTCCTCGTAATCTTCGGCTGTTGCACCGGTTGCTGTGACTGTGGCTGTTGCGATTGTTCTTGCGGTTGTTGCTGTTGTTCTTGCGGCGGCTGTTCGGTCGTAAGAAGAGGCTTCTCGTTCGTATCCCTACGACGTCTATCGTATTGCTGTGCATCTTCCACCAGATCCTCCATAGACACGAAAGAAAACTCAACCGGTCCATTGTCGTAGCGCGATTGTCCTCCGGATCGTCCAAGCTCGTAGTAATATCGATCTGCAAACATTCGAGTAAAGACATTCTCTATAGGTACTTGGAAAAATTCAGAAATTAGCAGCGACGTATGTATATTAGCGATTCCGAGTATTTTGCCCCGTCCATGGCAATGGAACGGGGTGTAACGTAATTCAAGATCTAGAAGGGAAGACGGCAATGGTGGACAGCACGCAAAGGCAAATATAGAGAATACAGAGTCGAGAACGACGCGACGATTCGAATCAATTGATGGATCGCATACTCGACGGTCTGTTGATGAAAGGGGTCGTGCACGGTCGTTTTACGCGTGGCCCTGCATTAAGCGGCCAGTCAGTGTCGCGGATCAGTATAAATTCCAGTCATCGGTGCCAATGTTTCCCCATTAAAGCTCCTACTCTATTCTCCCGTTAATCGTAACGATCTCTTCGAGGGTGAAGGGAAAACGGAACGCGAGTCTTTCGCGTTCGTCTCGGGAAAGATAGGAAATCGCGGAACAGGCGCGATCGATTCTTGTGAAAAATTTAATTTATATTATTTATTCGAACGGACGTTATACTCGGTGATCCGTGCAACTAGGTCAAGTCATAGCTATAAAACTTGGAGAAAAAAACGTTCGGCTGAAATGATATTTTGAGAACAGTTACAGAAACAGGTAGCAATTATTTTAGCAAATAAAATAGCCTTTCGAGAAAGTCGATGTTGCTCGAATTTTTCTATTCCGCAAAATGTTCGCATTATAAACGCATATTTGGTCCGAAAGCAAAGCGCAATTTCTTGAATAAAGACGGCTAAAGTGAAAGTAAGAGAGAAGAACCGTTGGGAAGAACAGGATGCCAGACGGTTGTGACAAACTATCGCGACCGGATAGAGCAATAATTGGCGATCCGACAGATAGTCGAGAATGTACGAAGCTTGACGTCAGTATAAATTTTCATGCTCTGAAAGCTGGCTCGATTAAACGTTCAACTCTCAATCGTTATCCGTCCTTCCCCTCTCGGCCAAAGGAGACGACAATTTATTCGAGCCCCGTTCAACTTTACTCGCCGCTCATACGTCATGTTACACGCTTTTCAACCAAAATGTAATACAGAAACCTCTATTCTGTTCATTGGAGTCCACAACTTCGCTGTCAACTCCGACCGCTCTGACCTTACGAATGCCCTAGAAATTCTCATTTTCATGATAAATGATCAATTACTCTCACAATAAGAGCGAAGCAGTAGTTTCCGTTAATCAGTCACCGATTACGACTTTGTAGAGATAAACATCGTTACGCTACATTTTAATCGAATAAAGATGAGTTCCTCCAGGTGAAATTAATAGTCTATTAATTTCCGCACGACTTCATTGACACGAATTGAACGACTAAGGTGTTCGAAATCTTGGAACGAGTAATTGCAGAGAATAAAGGTTACTTACGATAACGATAGAATAATATATTTTAAGAATAAAACGATAAACTAAGAATAAGCTGAAGGAAGTTACGCGTTAACCTTTGTTCTTCACGGATCGATAGGTATCGATCGTAGGCAGGAGAGGTCGACGACACGAAATGGGATCGTTAATACGGTCTCCCGAACCGCTTAAAATCGCGCCGAATTAGACGCGGCCAAGAAAGGCGTTTTTATAGTCGACTAAGTACGGAAAATTGATCGTGGGCCGGCTAATAGGTGTTCTTATCGATCATAAAGGGAATCGGAATAATTTCTCGGGACGTTAAATAGCGAGCAAGGATCATTACGCTAACTATACTTCCAAAAGAAGGAAAAAATATTGAAAATTACGACGGTAAAAATAATAACAATTAAACACGCGTTTCCATATGTAAAAATCTGTAGTTACACCTTTGTTTAAACATACTATGCTAAAGAGCTTGCTATACTTATGCAAATCATGTGATATACTATGAATATATAAAACTCGGTATTATTCGCGATTCCGCGTAACGGTGGTAGATCTTACGTGGCGCGATTAACCGTTTCTACAAATTATGATCATTTGTTGAACACTCTGTATATAGCACACCCACGCGTTTAAATATCACCGTTATCCGGTGACACAATGTCTTTGATTGTCGGTCGGAAGCTGCCTGCAATGTCAATGCTACGTACACTAAACGCCACAAACATTTATCTTCCAAATTGAATATAAACGTTGAACATCGCAATTGGAGATCAAGATGAATTTTTATGCAGCGTAGATTATCAGCTTGATTGTCGCATTAGCAAGATCCAATTAAAGAGAATGTTTTAAAAAATCTTTAAATTATATCTGTTTTAAAGAACGAGTTCGTGACGCATCTTTATCTGCTCGTATCTTTGATTGTTTGATTAAGTTTGGCGGTACTTAGTCGCTGATAACAACCGGAACAACGCGTTTTAAATCGTGGGAGGAAATGTAGATTTCTGAAAGCGGAATAGACTTTTAATGGCATATCGAGGAGGCAATTTGCTAGCCGAAGTGTGAAGGCATAGAAGGAGATGGAAAAATGTGCAGTCAAGGATGGGGAGCTGAATGCGAGCATAGAATTTCCGCTCGAAGCTAGTTATTCGACGCAACGAGAGACAATGATGTCGTATATAGTACTGTGAAGCGTAGTATTATTCGTTAATTATCGTTAATTATTACGGTGACGTTACTGTCAGCGTAATAACGTGGACGTAATTCGTGGCCAGACGTATCACAAAATATATTCATCGTCGTTACCTCGAAACGAGAGCATCGATTTAAAATTTAAAACTACATTGTTCGCTATTCCTGCTTGTTCAAGGACGTACATCGTGCAGAATCTTGATTGCATCTCGGTGCAATACGCGCGTCTGTCTGCCAAACGAATAAATTACTTTCGCCGAGCAGAGCTTATCATTTACAATTCATTAATTGCAGGTAGTTGTAAGGAGCGATGAATTTTTCAAGCGACTTATTCAAGAATCGAATAACATTTGAAGCGGTTTATAACTTTGTATACCACCGTTGTTAATGTACAATGCGAATTCACCGTGGACTTTCGCTATATTACTATTATTTATATCGCCAACTAAAAGAGTTCTTTACAAGGACTTTCACGCAGATTGCTGATTCTCACCGCGCGTTAATATTGCCACGAGCGAACTATTATATCGCGAATCGCAAACATTTTTCCATCCTAAAACTCTATCCGTGGCAATATAGCGAAAGTCCACTCCGTCATTTCCCTACTCTTTGTTTACGGTATCTGACGCTGAGAATCGGCACACGCATTGTTTCTCTCCCATACGTACATCGATTTTAAAAGGTTTTCTCGGTAAACGAAAGATAACTTGTAGCAACTATCGGAAAAGGCAGTATCGACACTTTGTCGATTGTAACTATAGTATCGGTCCCTTATCCTGAAACCTCCTATACAACGCATGCGCAAACGCGTAACGCACAATCCACGAACCAGTTTTTAAACGTGACTCACGATTGTCCCGTATCGTATCATACGCGACACCCTGTAAAAATAGCTCCAGGCAGAACTCGTTCCCGAACATCTCGGGAGGATGCTTACCCTCTGCACGTGTTCTTCTGTTTTTTGGAAAATATTCCTGGTTTTTCCCGACGGAACATATGCATTCATTTTTTACTCGCGCATTTGCATTCTAAAAGTTCACGGACTGATTCTTTCCTAGTTACGTTATCTCGCAGCTTCTCTTAAAATTACCACAATAATTCGCACATAGTGCCTGGTCGAAGTTTGCAAGATTGTCACGATCTTTGAACTTTAATCAAATTTAATTTAACACGCGCAAAAATTGGTAAAAAAAATGGAACGATTGTCCAACCGATAACAAAATATTCCTATAGCATTCCCGTTCCAAAGCTAACCATTAATATTGCAGGATTCTGTATTGATTGAACTTGGAGGCAATTCGAGGAAAAGTAACAATGGTTTTAAACGCTAAACTACCAGACTGTACAATCGTACAGAAGAAAGGTATGCTGAAAAAAATAAACTTTGATTACATGCAAAGTTCAATTAAAAAATCAATTACCATCCGCGAACGCGATGTTTGAAAGCTGTTGTAAACCAATTAACTGCGAACCACACACGTGAACCGACTTCAGAACCAATTTTCCAAAAATAGCAAAACAACGTATTAGTAAATCTGCAATTTTTTAATAGTTCAGAAATTCATCCTTATGACTAATATTTCCGAATAGTCTTCCGACGTAAAAATGAGATAATATTTCATGGTACACTCGACCGTAAAATATTCACTTCCGCGAAAACTGTCGACGGCGCGGCGTTTAAAATTCTCGTTCCAGATTGGCTGTTCTCGAACGATGGATAGAATCAGGTAAAAGTTACTCAACGTTCTCTTCTAAAACAGGTTATACAAAATGGCTGTCTTTGTGTTAGATTACGACTGCTAGGAGGTAAAAAGCATCGAGTTCCTTTTTTCCTTGCTTCTACCACGTTTTCCAAGTTTGCGAGCCGTGGTTTCTCGAGCATTGTTCGACGAAAGAAATACAACGTCGAAAAGACTGAAACGGTTCTAGATGTTTCTGCGTCTGTTAGCTTACGTATTTCTGGTGAACGTCTTTGTCGAATTACGTGTGTCTTAGCAACTTCTATTTTCAATTCTTTACTTCCTCGAAGAAATTATGGAATCACAAAGGAGAACGTTAAACTTTGAGGAGTTGTATATTTAAAGAAACTTTACCGGTAAAATTACGGAGTAAACACGAAGGAGGTTTCCTACTCAGAGTAATGTAGATAAGTTAAATTTAACGATTTTTATCGCAATTAATATTACGACCGTTTACTAAACGTGTCAAGATTACATTGTTATATTTATCAAGATACAAATACTTTCGTAGTTGGTACTGTAGTAGCGAATAGTAGATGAAAGTTTTGTAGCGGTAGTAGAGGAGGATAAACGCGTGTCGGAAAAGACTTTGGAGTACAGCACGTATTCGTAACACTTTCCATTGGTCGGCGTATGAATCGTGGAGAAAAGGTCGTGCCCTATTGTGGTCCCGGTTCTCGTGTGTGAACGTAACGGTTCAATGACACGTGGGAAATTTTCACAATCGAGTACGCTTCACCGCGTACACAAATACGGCGTGCATTTTCCTTCCTGCGTTGCGTTACACTCCCATCGAGACGATGAACCGCCGAGAAAAAAGTGCTACGAACACGAAACACATTTTCCTCTCGCGCAAGAAACAGATTTTTTGTTCGCGACAAACCGTGAACCAGCTGGTTTAGATCAAGCGCCACAGGAAGAAATTTTCAAACGCAAAAAGACCGATAAGATTCGATGACAGTAAAGTATCTCTAAATAGCGCTTGTGACGCATCGGTTTCGTGAAAATGTCCACGCGAACGAATGATTAATATTCTTAAGGTAAAATACATAATTATTTGTCGCTTAGTATCGCATACAAATGGCTAATTATAAGAAGCAACGTGCTAACGAGGACATTCCTCGGCTATTGGCGGCAATCATAACACGAGGGTCGATAACGGGCCTGCGAGAAAATCAATGTTCGTTTTAAATATTTTGCTATCGTGCAAAGTTTCACGATATAAACGAGGCTTTATTTCGAAAGTCTTCGGCTTATCTAGCGAATGCGATACAAGCCTCGTTTCGATAATCTTAATTTGACCCGAAGTTCGACATACCTATCGTTTGAATCAGCCTGAAAAAAACGCGTGCCTCTCTAATTCGTCGACGATTAGTTCGCGTCGTTGCTCATAATTGCTAGCGTTCCTACCGAAGGAACGCATCCACGGTACCATTACGACCGTAATTGAGCACCATAGAAAGAATAACGATGCGCGATTTACGGCGACGAACGCGTCAACGAGATCCGCAGCCGGAGGAAAATCGATAAAATAGGTATCCACGAAAGAAAGCCGGCAAGATTAGCGACTCACGGTTACGAAGAAACGTTTACGAGATTAGAAGTTGATACTACCTCGAGGACAACGAACTTCGAAGCATCGATATCTCGCGATCGATATCTCCAGAAATTTCTAAGAAGATTATAAAACTGGAACATCGGCGAGCATTATGGTAATTACCGACGATCACGACAACGAAATGCAATTATTGGAGTTCGTTAGAGCGTCTCGAGGAACGATTCGCTTTTTCGACCAGCATTTGAAACTCGTTAGAAATTTCTGAAGAAAAAAAGCGACACGAACTGTGCTGGAACACGTCGACACGGCCTAAGGATTTTCAGGTCAGCGAGCACCGCAACGATACCATCGTCGTTACTCGCCTCGACTTCGGAAGAGTAACTCGCGAAGGAGATTGACAAACGATTACGGGAGACTCTCGTTATATTGCCGTGAACGGAGATCAACGAGCCGAACTGACTCGTGGTTAACCGATACGTAGGGAGGTGACTCGCGGCGATATAACGCGTCGTTACACGATGCGTGCCAATTGGAAACCCCCGATGGCACTTCTGTTCCATTGGCGTTCGACAACTTCGAATGTAACATATATTTCGCATAATATATCGTATACGGCCTCCTCCGTTTTTACCGCTAGTTTTTTAGTCGTTCGATTAATCGTTCGTTAACATCTCGCGTATTCGCAAGGAACGGCACTGGCTCGTAATTAAAGTTATTTGCGTAACGCGTACTCGAACGATGCTTACGTAAATGCAAGGACGAAGCCGGTCGAAGTGTATAGCATCTTTCGAAGTCCTGCTAACTGTCTATCTGCTATAAAGAAATCCCACGCACGTGATACCTCGAAAGTCACAGGACAAAATCTACTCTCCTCTACTCGTGGAACGCAACGATTCGATTAGCCTTTGGTAATTAATTGTGATATTAATTGCGTTTCAATCGCGTCGACGCAACGCGATCAATTGCTCTTTCAAATTAACTGAAATATTAATTGCATTTTAATCGCGTTCGAACTAACGCGAGGAAATTCTTGTCTAGTCGAGCGATGATTAAGTGCGTTAATCGAAGAGCCGTTCGAGACAACGAGATAACGAAAAGGAATTATTGTATGGAATAGACCGTCGTCGATTACCTTCGTTATTTGTAGAAACATGAAAGACGTTTATTCATAAACGTTGCACGATGTATAATTCTCGCTTCTTTCGTACAACGTATTATCTTATTATTAGTCACTCGTTACTCGTTCGAACACTGATGTAATCGACCAGTTGCGAAAGATTAACGAGTTCTAGAACTTTAGAAAACTTCCAATTTCGAACGAAAATTAGCGTTCTCTATCCTGCAGCGTGTTCGCGAGAAATGATACGCGCACAAGCGAGTGTCAAGGAAATTCACTTTTCCTGAATATAGCTATACCGGATCGTTGAAACGGTTATTCGCCGCGGCGAAAGTTTCGTCGTATTGCGTCAACAGGTGAATTGGTCAGCAACGAACCGGAAATTTCGATTAATTTTCTCTAGACCATTTAATATATTTATACCAGAACTGCCATGTCGATACTGTAACGGCGGGATAAAAGAAAAGGAAAAAACGAGGAGCAGCCACGAAAGAGAAGGGCCGAAGACCTCGAGATTCGTGTGCGGTGGTTTTCGGTGAAAGCGACCATTATTCCCCGGGACGTGCTTGTGCCATGAAAAACGAGACTGCGAGATCTCGATACCCCTATCGATTCATCGGCTCTGCATTTTACCCCGTGGTTATTAACCCCGTAACTACGCTCCTCGACCCGCGTTTACTTTGAAAAATCGCTCTACGGTAAAATAACAGCGGAAGAACGAATAGTGGAATAATTAAAAGACATACTAATTGTAAATGTACGCGAATACTTATTATTTCCTGCCGATATTCTTAATCGGAAACGTATTTTCCCCCAAGAACTTGTAACGTGACAATGAAACAACGCGTTCGATCGTTTCTCCGTGTTTTTATTAGGTGACTATTTTAGCCCGATCGGCGAGACACAGCTAACGCGGCATGAATTGCAAATCAGTTTTCTTTGTGCATCGAACGAGCTGCACAGTAAACTTCTTCGATAACTGCATTACCAGAAGAAACCTCTGAACAATTAATCGATCCGTGGTTTCTTCGAATTTTACATTCTTCGACGATTCAATGTCGAAATCGTTGCGGTTCGTAAAACCTTTAAAAATAATTCTGTCAGGAAAATATTCGATAGTCACGAATTTCTAATAATAGAAATAATTACCAACTCCCTTCAATGGACATAAATCATCTATCACCTTATCAGTAGTATCGACGAGTAGATCAAATTTAACGCGGAACGGTAATCGTACTAATTGGCCTTGAAACTCGTCAACGTAATCAGTATTTCACGATCGACGTTCTTCGAAATTATCATAATTTGTTTATCGTTAACTATCTTTTCCATTCTACTTGCGTTGATCTGTTTTCTCCCAGTAATCGACTAGACGGAGTGATTCAAGGAAAAAAACTATTTACACAAAAACAATAATTACTACAATCAGCGCTTATCTAAAACGTGCATTTTATGTTTCATAATCGAATGAGCATTTCCATTTTCTTCCTGTAATCTTAATGAAATGCTTACTTTACTAAATGCATGAACACTGCATTTAGACGCGATTATGCATATACGGATACCCGAGTTATTTTTAACTACTTTGGAAATTTGTATTATTATCGCAGAAAAGTTCGCGATCTTCGATGAAAGTGTCGAGTTTCCATCTGGTTCGACGATTTATCGCTTGAAATCGTTGGAGCATAATCTTCTTAATATCCCAATTTCCTCGTCTTCTCCGCTTTTCAACTATTTCACAGTCCAACTACTAAGGACTACCACTTTCTAGCATTTCGCTATCATTGTAATGTTATATTCTCTACCGCCGCGATATCTATTTCTTATTGAAATCAATTCTGAATCGATGCCGTATACGGGCGCAGTTTTGCGTGTTTGCGCTCCAGTAACGAGACGGAGGAGAAAAACAACGGCACAACAGAAGAGAATCTGATCCACGATATCAGAAATCAATGATTTTACGGCAAATTGGACCGATTTGTCACGGTGAGAGCGGTGAAAGCAGTATCTGGTAAGTAAATGGACCAAAACGTTGGTCAAAAGAGAGAACGGAAGAATACGAATATGCTAATGTTCATCAAAACTGTTCCGCTCGGTCTACCGATCGAACTTGAAAGAAAAATTCGATATCGGTCTGGGTCAGTTTTCTAGTTAAACAGCTCGACAAAGACCTTAATGCCATTTGACCTCAAAAACATCTTCCAAAGAAAACGACGACGTTTCGATGCCATGACCACTACTACGACGATTACGACAGTAAAATATTAGCCTGTCTTTCGCAATCGCCAGTTTACTATAATCAGCAGTTAGTCATCGAAGAAATCAATACCAAAATTAACACCACAGTTTTCCTCGAGTTTCAAATTTTCAATCGATGCGATAAAAGCGTTGTTCCGCGATACTTCTCTCATCGAATCTTATCGAAATTGCATGTTTCGAAACCGGTCATTCAACATGCAATAACTTAACGCATCCACGATAGCGTCAACATTTGTTCTTATTAAAGAAAATTTGAAATTCATCGCGTATACGTTTACCGGTAAAATTAGTATGCGCGTTCGTTCACCATATGTGCATACATATTTACCGTAACACCAGTATTATACTTAACCGATCGTAACACAAATAGAACTCTCTCTCCCGGTCTCTTTACTACACGCGTAAAGCTAGTGTGCGTAGCTTTAGAAAATGAATAAGCATCGTGACTTTCAGTACGAATTTCCTTCAATTGATACTGTTACAAAACTGCTTTTTGTCATTCAATGAAGTCGTTCCTATTGAAGCGAAACAACGAATCGCGGAGCACGCGCTATTTCGTTTAGTCGATTCTTCTATGAGAGACATTTTGCCGGACCGATCGATACGCGGCCAACTGGAGGACCAATCAAATATGAACAAATCGAAGAAGCTGAAACGCGTTTCTTAACATTTTGTACACGCTCACGACACCGAGAAATAATGAATCACTGAGTAGGTAGAAAACACTGTGACACGAAATACGTATAAAAGATTTCGTATGGTAAAGTAAAAACCATCGTAATACGAAGTAAAAGCTTTTAAGCTAATTCGATATATTATACTGGCAAAATTCGCCTTACTTTTCGTCATCGGGATAACAAACTTTCGTTCTCGATCGATGTTACAAAAATATGTGCGAACCTATTACTTCACTCGACGTAACGGAGAAAGCATGCATATTTGATGGTGCATCGGTAGATAAATGTTTTAAGAAATATAAAAATTACGGTGAATAGAGAGCGACTAACGAGCCGAGATAACCACTTCCTTCGTGTCTTCTTTTTTACATCGTCACGGATAGCTGCGTAAAAAATAAGAAAACGAATAAACGAAACTTGCCCCCTTCGTAAATCAAACAAGCGTATTGCTGTTTTAAAAGCGATCATTGTTGAAACGTTGTCGTCGTGGTCACCGTCGTCGAGGGCAGGAGATTACGTTGAACGTATCGGAATGTGTGTCACGCATATAAAACGCGTAATCTTTATCGAGAGTACGAACATATGCATCCGCAGCCTTGATTTAACCTTCCATTTATGACCGCGTATTTTTATCACCTGTTTTCTCGCGAGCCTCGTATCGCAATCGTTGAAACAATTTCATAAACAGAGCGAAAAGAAAACACGAGGATACATTCAAGAATTTCTTGTGTCGTTTAACGATTCAACAGGAGATTGCAACTGCAAGAATTTTCCGCTGCCACAACTCCGTTTACGGTAATACGGCAATCTACCTCAGCTACAAATTCTCGCCTTTATCTAATTTCAGCATAGCCGTTAGCGTCGGGTAAATTAGGCACTTGTCTCGAGCACAGCGTTTCAACTTTCAAATTTTCGAAGGGTACAGCAAATAAGCTGTTGAAAAGATCGTAACGCGCTGTTCGATAGCTTACCGAACGAACGACGTCGTATACCAACTTTTGACCCTGTATCTCAATCGGGAAGGTAATTACGTGCAAAATCCGGATTATCGAGTTTCACCTTATTTTCCCTGTTTAGCGACACGCTAGAATTCCGAAAATAATTCAAGGACATTGTAGTCATGGTAATGTGTATTATCTTAAAAATTTTCTCTTTGTCTTCAAAATTAAAGAGCGAAAAAATTAACTCAGAGAAATACAAACATCGTCCGCTGCATCCAGTGACATTTGTTTCAGCACCGGCAACGTTCAATCGCGCGATTAGATGGCGAGGAGTTAAGAGGATCCATCGCAGAACAGTTCGTTAAATACAATTTACTTACGTGCCCGGAGAATTGAGTCAATAATTGTTATCGAGGCTAGCAGTAAGCAGCAAGAGCGGCGCGTATCTCGTTCGATAGAAATTATCTCATGAATTATTTGGCGCCGACTTACTTATAGCTGCCAGACAAGACCAACGACGATCATACCGTTCCTTTCTTGTTGTTGTTCACGCGAACGATGATACCGCTCGTCATAGTTTCTTTCGTGTACAAAGATTGATTTGCACACACCTTTCTACGCTATTGTCACAACACTGCGTTCAAATGCACCGCAATCCATTATTTTTTCACAGCCAATTGGAAGCGTGCGATAAAAATGTAACGCAGAAGAGATACGCATACAAAAGAAATCTGTTAATAGCGGCATAACCAATAAAAGCAACAGGAAGGAAAATGAAAAGACGGAAGTTGCATTGAACCTCAACGAGCGTTGCAAAAAACCCCGGAAAGGCAACTGCGACATGCAACAAACCTTGCGAACACGGATAACTTGTTACAATTTGCCTAAATTGTAAAATCATAATTAGTAGCAGGTGACTAATGATATCTAGGTGCAGACTATTTATATCTGGTGAAAAGAACGAACAAAATTAGCGGGAAATGGAAGGAACTAAGGAAAACATATTTGTGAGAATGCTAATCGGTGAACTTGTGTCGTTTGGAATTCACGACTTCGATTTATCTTTTGTTTGTCAAATTCAGCATTTATTTTTAACGAAATGAAATTCGCAATTGAACAGCTCGCCAGGGTCAAATATCTTGGTTTCGTTTGGGTATAAAATTGTAGAACTCGCGTTTTACACGAAAGATGTATCCGATAAAAGATACTCTCGTGCGCGTGACAGGTAACCAAAAGTAAATACGTGAAAACGTGATCGAATGAACGATTCGTTCGATTAAAGTGTATCTGTATGCAAAAAGCGGAAGGGTCCGCGCAACAGGACGGTGAGCTTCCGGTAAGAGAAGCCCCAGCACGACACTGACAACACGAAAATAAGTTCTCCACGGACTACTACCTGTAAAGGTACCTCCGAACGTCGATCACGAAAATAACTTTCTACTATAACTGTCTTTTAGGCTGTACAATTGTGGGTTTGAACACGAGTTCCTTCTTGTTCCAAATATGTGGCCTTAGTGGACAATGCATGTCCAACGATTAAAGCATTCTTTTTGCGAACAATCATTCCGGTCTTTTGAAGCGCTTACAAGCAAGCGATACGTAAACGTATCGACTCCGTTTTAAATCGATCATCTTTCAGTTCGGATGGCCGATTAAAAGTGCAACGAACTCGAAATTTCACGCTGCAATCGCAACGTTTCGATACACGGTGAAAAGAATGCGAAGCGATCGTTTCTCCTCTTATTGCCAAATCACTTTTTGCTTTCAACATTATTTTAAAATGTTACATCGTATCCTGACACTTAATAACTTCCGAATAATTCGATCGATATAAAGATATCAATTACTTAAATGTTCGATACGGACAGATTAATGTTTTTGGATTAATACTGCAAAGATAACACATAGATAGCAAGGTAGTACATTATTCGAGTAAGTAAAACGCCCACGTGCTCCATTTGACGTGGTCGTTAAGTCATCTTTTCGCGGACGGTCCTCCTGATTAATCTTGATTGGCCCGTGTGTCTTACACACTGGTGGCTCGTACGAACGACGCGAGTTATAGGTCAACCACATTGTGGATAAGTGTCGTATTAAGTGTCGAGTTTAATCGCTCCCTTTTGATCGTATCGCGAACGCGTAACATTTGTTATGACTAAATGGTACGGCGCGACGTTGACCTCTTTACAGGGATAATTAACCGCCGATGAAATTAATAGATCACCGACCAATAATTTCCAATGACGACGCTCCGCTCAACGATAGGGAAGCAAGTCGAAAAAAACGTTTGAAAAATTCGTTTATCGAGCTTGATGTTCTATTACGGTCTTCGGATAACGTCTCCAACGATGAACCAAGAAACGTTCGTTTTTACACGTTCCAACTTCATTCGGTGAAATTATCACGATAATCATTATCCTGCTGGTTACTCTACACTACAGATATACAGTACTATACGCGCTTAGATTAATTGCGGTAATGACGAGCGAGAACCGCAAGATCCTAAAGGACTATGCTTCCTCGGCATAAAGTCCTAATTCCAATAGAAAAATGATTGGTAGAAATTTCGAGAAAGCGAATATAATTGCTCGATACGAAATATTGTAAAATTTCCGTGAGTAAACGTTTACACGGTAGTGACGGGGCTTCGTTCCACTACGTCAGTGTTTTTCCTAGGGAAGCCTAGCCTACCGTGGTCATTAGTGCAGGAGATCGCCACGAGCGATAAGTCCAAATACTGTTGGAAAGTAGACTCTGGCGTATCGAAAGGATTAAAAGAAGAAGAAGCAAAAGGTTGGAGTCTCGAGGTGGTAGCAACATGCGGCGAAGGTGTAGATTTACGTCGAAGGAAGCGGCTTAAAAGACTGTCCCCGTCTGTGTTGCGGGTATTCGTAACGTGCATTGCACCCATCGTCGTGGAACACGATATAGGATTATGTCGTGTTACAAGCATATTGAACGCAATATACGTCGCAGAAACCGGATACGTGCGGGCGCGTGTACGCATCATCTTCGTGCTCGCTTCCTCTCGCGAGCGCGTCGCCGACGCTTTGTGGAATATTCAAATTCGAGATGATTTTCGAGTGTCGAAGAGGTACGCATATTCGGTGACCAGCAAGGTCAAACTGATTCGCGATCTGGACGAGAAATATGACACTTCGCGAAACAATACGGTAATTACAGAACCAAGTACACCTTTCAATGATCTTGACACATATCGTAAAGGTCAATATCCTAAGTAACTTCATCTATACGCGCAAGGTTCTGTAATGAGATCGAGCTGTAAATCCGAAATGGTGAAAGACGTTAAACAATCGCGTTACGCGAAATCGAATAGTCCGGCGCCGGAAGTGCAGTTGTTTCAAACATTTCAAGCTCTTTTCCAATTTTTCATTTTCTTGCCATATTACCGACTCCCCGAATCACTCTACGTGAAAAGAGTGCCGGATTGTAATGTTGCTCACGGTTCAATCGAATTGTAAACGTGGTACAGGGTGTACAATACAATATTAAGGGCAGCGAAGTTAATCGAGTCGATGGGGAGATCTGGGCTAAGCTGTTGGCTCCATTCGCGGTGAATATATGAATTCAACTGCATGTATTGCCAACAAGTTCAGATGTTCCCTATTTTTAGTTCGGACTCGCCGCAAATAACGTAAGCCATCAATTCGAAGAACTAATTCAAGGAGAACGTTGAACCTTCTATGATGACATTAACTATTTTATGATAAAAGATACGATTATCGAATAAATTCAAGAAATAGCTACCGAATATTATCGCTATGCTAACATAAACATATTAAATGCATATGATACGAGAACTGATAAGGTCTGACTTTTCGTAAAGAGATAAGTGGCAAGTGAACGATAAAGATTTTGCGATATCGTTAAACAAATCAAAGATAAACTGCTCAAAATAAACCAGACATTAAAAAAACAACAGTAAACGTAAAGTGCTATGCATTTTTACGAACTCCTCGTTTGCATTTAATTATTAAATCGTCATACGAAACATAATTTTCCGTTATATCGCCAAACATTGACAGCAACTATGCACACGATAAAGCTTCTGATACAAGTAGCGACGCAATTAATTGATTCGAAAACCCTACCACCGATGACACAACCATAATTAATATTCGTATACTAAATAAATGTACGCGTCGAAAAATGACGTATGCGACGTAGGGTTACTACATAATTCCCCTTGAACCTTCGCGAGTGTCCTTTTTGCACGAGTAGATCTACCCGTACACCGATCGAGTCCCATTGTCGCTTAATTGGTCCCGCAGCCTTGAAACGAGCGAATGTTCGATGGAGAACAGAAAGAGAGCAGAGCTCGGCTTGGAAAGCGCAATCCCGCTTTTCCAACGCAGTCGAGAGGATCGTGTTCGCGTTTCGCAGTCCTTTGTACAAGGCAATTTCGACTTGTTTCGCGTGAGTGGCACGTACACTCGTTACGTGCAAGTCCCACGACTGTGATTCGAGGAGCATAACAAGAGCGTTGTTGATCGTCGCCACGAAAACCACTCGAAACGAGCCAGGCTACCTAGTAGATCGTTCACGAGCGTTCTCGCGTCGTACAACCACCCTTTTTGTTTTTGGAACAGTTCTAAAACCACTTTGTACTCGAATGTCACTTGTAAACGCAACATGAGTGTTTATATATCTTCTATCCTGTGCAATACATTCAATTCATTTTTAAACTGGAACTTTCAAAAATAATTAACTATCATACTGAAATATTCCACAGATGCTTAATAACATTAAGATTTAGCGATTATGGTAGTCACCTAAATTTTTCTATCTATTTTTCCTCAAAAACCTCTGATACAGCTTGTAATATGTATTCATTATATTATGACATCATCATAACTAACACCATCAGTTTTGTATAACTTTCTAACAATCTTCTTAGATTTGTCTGAATTATTAGCAGTATCATATTTTTTGTATTTATTCAAGAATTTTTTAACTCTGACAATTGAAGTTTCATGTATGTTTTCAATTTCTCAATTAACTATCGACTGCTTAATACTTCTATATTTCCTATTATTTTTACTTATCTGTAAAAAAGAAATCTCAAATAATTAAAAGAAAAAATGGTAGAGAAATATTTATTATTCTGTGATATATTTACTGTGTACTACATTTTAAACTTACTGTTATCCGTTGATCTTGTTGCATAAAATGAATCAATTATGTATCATCTAAATGCAGCCAATAAAAAAATATCAATGTCGAACAAACTATGGGAATACTCTGAAATAAAAGTAGTATTATCAAAATCATATAGAATGTTCATTATAGTAGTTACAAATATTTGTATGCACAAGTGGCTGTTTTAAATGTTTTTTTTTGTTTACCATTGTACTTGCAGTTATTCATATTTTTATTTAAGTTTTCTTTCCTTTCAATTATCCTAAATGCCCTATGAGAGATTTGAACCCACGTTGACAGGATGAATCCTAATCCGTTCCTTTAATACCTTTCCACTCAAAACTAATTTTAATCAAATTTTTAATAGAACATCTGTTACACAGTTCCAGACATATTTGTTTAGAATTTGTATATTGAATGTTGTTTGATAAAAGCCAACAGAAAAGTTAATAAGGAAAATATACACCGATAACATCACAATAAACTTTCCTAGGTTAAGGAAATTCCTAATTATAAAACAGTAAGAAAACAAATATTCCCTTGTAATAATAAGTAAAATCTTAACTTATTATTAGATCAAGTAAATAGAAAGTTCTTTGCTGTGGGTCAAATATTTTTCATACAGAAGTGTTACATCATCCATTAATAAAATATTAAAACGTATAATTTTCTTACGAGAAATAACTATTTAAAACATACTGAAATTTTCTGATAAAGGTCTGAGAAAAGTAATTGATATTCCGTTTTAAAATGTCAAACATGGAGGAGAACATAACCTGCCATTCCACTATTTCTATTATACGATACTATGTAAATGAATAGTACACAAAAAGAATAATTTTAGAAAAAATGTCAGATAAATGACCCCATCACGATTTTGCAATAAACAGTGATGTAAAATTATTCATAAAATCAGTACTGTATAAGAAATCGGCAAACGTATGACAAACGCCGATAACCTCTCGATCTGTCATCTCAGAAATTTCGCCAGTCATACACACCGAGAATGAAAAACGGACACACACGTGCTTTTTCTTCTTCGTATCACTGGAATAGCATGAAACTTTTATCTTTATCTAGCGATCTTAGATAACGACGGTATGTGTATACATGTAAACGGTGAACGGTTGCACTTGCTACTTGTCAGTATTGTTGCTAAATCGAAATCCCCCTCCCCATTTTACTGATCGCCAGGATAGCTTTCATAAAAGTATGTTCCTGTTCAGATAGAAAGTATCGCGACGTACTTCGAGAAAATGAACGAACAGGAAACAAAATAATCTTACACAGCATGAAAGGCAGGAAGAAAAAAAGTTTATGTTGTGCTCATTCGAACACAATCGTATATTAAATAGGCGAAATCGATCGAGTTATTGATTCGACCATACCTTGAAACATGCGAAGAAACGCATCGATCAATAGCGTTTATTTTTTGTATGACTTTTGAATCACGCAACGCATACAATTAAATAGTAAATTTACGCAGTAATCTTCTTCGCAATTATTGTAATTGCCATTCGATTTACAAATACAGATATACAGAATTAATTATTGATTACAGTAAATTAAAGTCACGTGACCATATGTCAAGTGCCATAATAATAAGTAATCGAATGATTATCGATAATTGGTTACATCGAAGTAAAAATATTCGATTCAATGAACAATTAGAAATCAAAAATGTCTAGTAATCCGTACAGTAAATTTCATGTAATTATATACACTTTAATAACTATTGAAATGAGAAACGTGTTATGAAAGATGATTATATTGCAACGTGTAATATCACAACGCGTTTTATAACCTCATGTTTTATCGCCATGTATTATATGACCTTTAAATCTAACATAACGTTCAATAATGTATCAAATTTGTTATATAGATATTTTAAGTGATTCGGTAACTACTAAGATGAGAAATGTGTTATAAGAGATACGAACGAAGGAAATTGTCTCTTTAAAAAAATACAATCACATTCAGTGAAATTGTATAGTAGAGTAAGCGTAGGATGAGTCGTACGTTCATTTTCTTGTTCGAGGTATAAACTTTTCCCTTTTTCCTTAACAATGCTCTCTCTAATGAATAATCCCAAAACTGTTTTTTTTTTTTTCTTATTTCGGATCGCGTCTTTTCACCGAGAGAGGATATCCTCGAGACTGTATCTGAAAAGGGAACACGCATAGGTGCAACAAGTTGAAAAGCACACTCACTGAGCTTGTTGTCCGCAACGCTCGATTCGAGATGCTGTAGTACGCAGAAGGCCAGCAACAGGATGTACAGCCATCGTCGGTTAGCTCCGTCACAGCCACGGTTAAAGCACCACCGTTGTTCACACGCCATATTTACGAAGCGGCTAAAACTCTCCTGCGCTACACGAATATAAATCCGTGCGCTTCGAGTCCCGTCTGTCTCGCGCGACCGACGAGACGAGACGATGACGGAAAGACGAACAGAGAGAGGGGGTATGGAAAAACGACGGAGATGAAATAAGAGACGATAGAAAAAGACGGAGACAACGGAAAATAAAAATGGATAGGTGCAACAGACACGGATGAAACGTTCGAGAAATGATAGCGAATGGAGAACGAGCCACGATTCGTTTTATGTATATCGAGGTTCTCACTATGCCGCTCACAAGTGTCACCGAGAATACGATTTCGCGCGACAACGATTATTTCGACGCGAACACGCGACAATTCGTGTTTCTTTGCAAAAGAACAGGCACGAAGTGTGCGTGTCGAGGCGAGACAAACGCCCGAGGACTTTGTTCCGACACGTTTTTAAACCGGTACCAGACGGATGAGGACGACAGCAACGAACACTTCTGGCACGAACGGCATGTTGGCTCTTACTGGCTCTACGTTGTGCCGCGTTCTTCGCCCGCTCTCCTGGGGGAGTTTCCGTTACATTATCTAGATAATAAAGAAGCTAAAGAGTTAAGATAATGGCGGAACCAATCAAGCCGTGGTTAATCCATGAACGCTTTTATTTATACGCTTCAAACGAAAATGAAATTCAGAAAAACTTTCGATCTTTTTACTAACAATTTATGAAATAACTCTTCGTTTATAATAATAATAAATTACAAAACTAGTATTGCACTTCGATAGCATGTATTTGAAATTAAACATATTTTTTGTTTCAAATTGTTTAAACCTTCATTGTTTAAAACAAAATATCGATAATAAAAGATTTTTGCTAGGAAATATTAGTTAAAGACTTATCAAAATATTTCGTGTATGATATACGCGCAGTAGCTACATGTCTGTAACAAATTCTTTTGGTTTTAGAACGCAAGTGCTTGATGCAATAGGTAAAGAAATTTCGGAAGAATACGCATTGTCAGAAATAAACGAATGACATGAAGAAACGGGAAGCAATTTCACTTGATTAAAATTTGAATCTGGCATCAAACTACTCTTTATCACTGGATGTTGATTAAATATAGCCTACACAGAAAGATTTTTAGACCATAATGATGAATTAAGTATACTGTTATACACAGTACAATAATAAAATATAAAGTGAAGAAAATGGGTATTTACCGTAACTGTTGGCTTATCAGAAAATGTTCTATGACAATGTGCATCGTCTGAGTCAAGTGGGAAATTTAAAGCTGCATTAACTTGTTGAATTTGTTTGTCTTTTTTCTCTAACAAATATAATCTGTTTGTTGTTCTGTATATGTAATCTAATTCATCAAATGCATCTAATGCTAGAATAAGTTTAGATTCACGAATTCTTGTATATTCATCTTTTTCTTCTATGTCTTCTTTAGTTTTTATAGATTTTATTATAGTTTGTTCTCTATCTTTGATCAATTTACCCCACGAGTAATATCGCTGGGTCATCAAGAAAAGTGCCTGTCCATCCATACCAAGTGGGGTAATACCAACCTGTTCAAAATACTTAGAAATTTCTACCCATATTTGACCTACTTTTATTTTAAAATACAAATCTATGGAAAATATTGTAATCTGAAAACAGATATACGTTATTTGCAGAAGGTGTAATTGCACAAATTTTTCTTGTAACACTCACTCGATCTTCCATTGAAAGATCAACGCAGAACACGTTATAACGCTCTTTTGCAAATTGATATCTTTCTCGATCTCTTTCAATTATTCTTCGAATACTGTATATCTTTGATCTAACCGAGCCAATCATATCAACTATTGCTGGGCTAACATTTTGCATTAGTTTGGTGCAGTAAGTTTCTGACCATTGCTTATTGCCCATTTGAGGTAACTCGACATCTAATACATGACAAATAATATTAAATTTTTTATAGGTATTATACTTTGTTATGTAGCAATTAAAATAATTGTATAATTTGCCTAAAACAGAACCATCTGCATGTCTTTTAACTTTAACTCGTATTTCTTCTTCTCTCCATATCTTTGCTGCTAAAGACATCAATCCAGTTCTCTTATCAATTCCTCTCCATGTACATAAATAGGGCCCACAAAAATAATTATCACACATGTCAGTCAAAATACCCAGAAACACGCATTGTGAAGGATATGGAGCAATGTCAAGTATATCAAGGATTATATATACTGCACCATATTTAACAAATTTTTTTAGGTTCTTAGGACACTGTACTATACATTCCCAAACGTATGAACCTATAGCTAATAAAAGACTAACAAAATTTTTTTATTACAACATTTTATAGATATTTTGTAACAGAAACTGTTAGTACACATTACCATTGATTTATTTGAAGTTCATTATCTTTATGATACAAACACCGAAAAAATAGTTCCATAGTTAATGCAATATTTTGTTCTCCATACATTTCTTGATAGAATGTTTGTTTTTTCAACAGTTTTTCAATCGAAATTAAAACCAATGTTAAAATTCTTTGATGCTTCATTGTAATTTTTTTAAAATCCAAGATGCGATTTATAAGTTCTGTTATATATTACATGTATCAAATTATTGACATTTTATAACAAATAAAAGATACAATAATTTATTAAAGAGAACTAACTGATTAGCAATAATGTAATACCATGCTCCCGAAAATTTTCTAATAAAATCACATTGTTATTCAAAATAATTGTGCAAACTGTTTTTGTCCAATTTAATACTATCTTCATATTAAATTTTGTACTTAAACACCATTCTAATATTATGAATAATCTATTAAAATTATTGATTTCGTTTGTATTCCAATATTAAAAACATTTTAGTTTTTATTTATTTATGTTTGGATACCTGGCAGTGCCATGATGCTTTATAAATTCTCTTGGCATTTTTGGAACTAACACAGACAAAGCATTTATAGCATATGTCCATAGGTCCCAAAATTGAGATGGATTCCAAGTGATTTTACATTCTTCAACATTTGGATTGACAAGATGAAGCACGGTTCTCATTAATTTTCTATCTTCCATTAACTATTAAAAAGAAATATTATAAAATTGAACCCTTTATCAGAAATCATTAAGTAAAACATATCAAAATAATTACAAAGATACAAGCATCAATTTCTGCTAAATGTGTTATGATCAGTAATAAAACTTTCTGGAAGAATAAATCTTCATTTGATCTGCCAAATTTTACATTTTGGGAGAATACTCTTACAGATCCAGCCTCAACTCCATTAAAAAATTTGATAACATCATCTGCAATACCGCTACTAACAATGTTCCATGAAGGAAAAGTGATTAAAATTACAAGAATAATCACTGCAATTTCATTCCTAATTCGTATTCTGCTTTTCCTGCATTGACTGTAGCATACTTGCCTTTCAAATGAATAACACAAACCCCTACATCATATACATTAACTCTTTAATATTTAAATTTATGAAATTGGCACATAACGCAGTACACAAGTATTTTGCCTTCAAAAGAATTACCATAAACCACAATGTGCAGATGTTAAAATATTCTTCAAATTAATCGGTACTTCGTTAGGTGAAATAACAGACTTCATCAGACCCCATAAAGTATTCATTATTAAATCAGTTGTTTCTTCAGAATATTCATTTCCTATTAATAGCGAATCTGGTGGCCTTGTACAATGTAACTGAGTCGCGTAAGGAAGATCCATTCTAGCAAGTATGGTTTTTAACACACCAGCTTCGAGCATCTTGTGAGCTTCATTTAATATGTCAGAAGTACATAGTATAATCATTATAATCAGTAAAGAATTTGGTAAAATAAATATAGTAATTAGTACATACAGCATGTGCATGATATAGATGAAAGTAAAAAGACTAATTCCAAAAATTTTGGATAAGTATCTGGTGAGGAAGATTGTAATAACTCAGTTACAATGATTGGCAATTTTGATCTTTCTACAGCTCTATAACAAAGCTCGAGCTTTATTGTAGCAGCATTTTTTAATCTCTGTTTCATTAGTAAAGAATGAAGTGCTTTATGAACTTTTAGTGCTTGTTCTTGTATTGGTAAGATTATAAAAAGTTGACCCAATAGCGTAAAGTATTGTTCCATTATATCATTCTTAAAAAAGCCTTCAGAGGATTTTTCTAATAAAGGTGGTAAACTACAAAGTTCTAGCATTTGATCAAGATATAATTCATAATCTTTAACCAATTTAACATTCTGAGCCAAAAATTTCAATAATTTGATTACTATTGGTAAATCTTTAATTTTCTAAATATGATTTTAAGGAAGATATAAAATAATAAGATATGATCTTATATTTATACTTTTATATTTATTTTAAAAAACCAATAAAATACATGTCATTCTAATAACTAAATTAGAGGAAAATATATTTATTAAAGGATACGTAACCATCAGTTCCTGCATAACAAAGATAATCATGCAAAAGTCTACATATTCTAAGAACGCTAATATTTGTTATTGGATCAGATATAAGTTCATGTAATTTTGATAAAATATAATTCACATCAATTTTTAAAGGATTATTAAAATTAAATAATACTTTTGGTATCTTATCAGCTTTAGTATCAATTTCGCTAATGCATGGTAGACAATTAAATTCTTTACAAATATTGCTAACTTTTAATTTATCAAAATCTTGTATATCGAGTTCGTTTCGCTCCATGTGTTATACCTTTCATGTATACAGTGAATTAAACAATACTCGTAAATTTAAAATTAATGAATAATATTTAAAATAATTATTCGAAATACTCAGTAATTTTTATTAGAAATGCAAGTCAAAATTTTAAGTAATAACAATTTTTATGAGTTTAATAAATCCGTAATGATAACGAAAATATTATAATTTCGATAGACTAAAAATTATTATGAAGTTGAATTTCTATTAAAATAATGAATAATTTACCGGTCAAAAAGTCAAAGGATAATTTAAACATGCAACGAAGATCTTACCTTCTTCTATTCTAAACGTAACACAAAATTCATACAGAAAATAAAATATTACCACATTATCTCTAACTTTGTAAATAATGCGTCAAAAATTGCAGGCAAAATACGAAACAAAATCATTAGTCAACCATGTGGTGCCCTCTTACAAAATTTCTTTAAAACGAAACGCAGATGGCGCACCTATCAAATCGAGCGCCGACTCAGTATGTTTTAATTCAGTTCGAATTCCGTGGAAAAAATCCCATATTTTATACTTGAACATAATAATATTTAACCAAAAGTTTCTGAAATTATATAGAAGAGTATTAATGCAAGTATGTAGTTTTCATTCTAAAGCTTAGGGATATTGGTGAGATGTTGCTCCTATCGGATGATCACCTACATGCAGGTCGTTCAAATGTATAAAACTTTCGTGCACATGCAGGAGAGAGTTTGTAGCAGTCGCCGACGCTGTCGACATTAGCAAGGTGTGTGCTCGTGCGCTTCAGTTTACCTGAATTTTTTATCCTATGTGATGAATTCTATATTACGTATGTTTAAAATACTACTTTCAAATATTTCGTAAATTGTATCGATTACTAGTGCAGACGGTATTCCAGTTGTTCACGACATTACGAAAGTAAAAAGCAGGGCCGGCGCGAGACAGGTTCAGTGTTCCCTGGAACCTGGCTCCGTGTTTTAAAAGACTCCGCAGTTCGCAAAAAGTTCATCGTAAATTTGACGGCATTTTATGCATATTTATTTTTTGTATATCGCTATATATGAAACTATGATTACTTATTAAATCCTCTTGTTGTGTTACCACACATTGTATCGTGACATATTAGCTTATTACTCGTATTACCATGCATTATAACAACGCGCGTAACACCGTTACGCATTATATTGCCGCACATTTTATTGTTGCATATTATATTGTTATGCATTATATTATGACTCTTTATATTGACACATGTATTATCACGCATAATGCTGTGCAGTGCTATTTTTTTATTACCACGTGTTCTATCGTGCACAGTAATCTGTAGAGACTTTCGCAATATTAAAAAAAAGCTTTTTAATTAATTCAATTTATTACCAACTCCAAGAATTTCCCGCTCTTGTAACTTCATCCGCGACAATAGGACGAAAATCGCTTACACTCGAATACATGTTTTTGACTCAAAATTTTGGAACCTTGCTCCATAAATGTTCGCGCCAGCCCTGGTAGAAAGTAGTTATCTCTTGCAAGCATTTACAAAAACTCAATTATTTTCTATTTCCAATTTTCTATCAGAATCAAGTTGTATTAAATGTCTAAACAACGCATTGCTAATAACATCGCAACTATGATTACATTTTATTCGTAATAATTACCACTCATTGTGTTTCTCAATTAGAATATGTATTTTGGAAATCGACATCTATCGAAATCGAACTGGTTTATATAACAAAACGATAAATATTTTCTTGTTCGAAATCCTATCGAATGTTTCCTGTCTAATACAAGAGTCCTAAAGCGGTAACCAAATCATCCCGTGGCTGTCGATCAAAATTTCTGATCACGGAAAAAAAGCAAGTTTCCTTCTCGTTGTTTCCAGAATATTTGACATGTCCGGGAAGAAGCGTTCGGCGAGTAAGAAAGAGACGCGTTAACGGTGGATCGGTGGAGTAGCGAGGATCGTGATCGTTTGATCGTCGCTGGAAGTCAATGTCGAGATACACGGTCGCAGGTAGTCGCCCTCTACTACGCTCTCACGTAAAGATTGGTTCGTGCGTGTGTGGAGACTCGTAGTAGTCGCGACGCTGCCGAGAGCAGCGGTTGAAGTGCCTGCACGTCGCTCTTCGTGATATCTTCGTGTCCAGTGTCCTCGTGTATTTTTTTCTGCACAAATTGCTTCGCATTCGATTGGTGAAAGTGTTCGTAAAAGGATTAATAATCGACCACGGTGTGCTGGGTGTGACTCACGATGTGACAAAATTGGGCGACCTTGGCGGGACGGTGAGTGACCCTTTGGAATAGCGTATTCATTTTTCTACCCATACCCGGTGCACACGCAGCCGGCGTTTCTCACGGGAAAAATGCCTTATTAATTAGAACGACAACGCGGCGTGTAACGAACCTCGGCTGCACACAATTACCTTTGCCTCCAACTCCTTCCTAGATGCGTGTATGAACTCTTCTTCTGATATTAACCTTTTACAGAACTCGAGGGAAACCCCGTTCGTAGCGAGAATGCGATTCTCGTTGTTTTTCTCGTTTTCAGTGTGAGTTCCTGGAAGGGGACTAGAAAAGGTGCGCGAAAAAATTCTTGACATTTACGCACACCGTTCGAACTTCCTTTTGTCTTACTTACTTACGTGTATTTATATATGGGGTGTCAAAAAGTTATGCGATCAAACTTTTTTCGCATGTTGTAATCTAAGTAGAAATATACATAAAAAAGGTATAACTTTATATGGAATCTAAAGATTAGATACATTGTAATGTACGATAATGTTTGTCGCATTTATTTCTTACAAGCATGTTTAGTATTTGTAATAATGTACATTGCCGCAACCACTTTCAGCTGCAGCAGCGTGTGTATTGCATATTATTCTTTTTAATCTTCACCGATATTTTTGGAGCGGAGAATACTTCGAAATGGAATAATAAATTAATTTACTTGTGTCGATAAAGCACTCGTGTAGCGTCATGTACGTTTCTTCCTGTTTCTACTTATAGAGTACACCAGCGAAGTTTTAAGTTCGCGACACCCTGTATAGGCGCGTTTGATCGATTATGACGACGACACGTTGGGCGTCTGTTTGTCTCGTGTATGCAGCGAAGTGTGCACGAAGTATCAAACGGCTATCGAATAGTCAGGTGTAACGCGAATCAGGCAGGATAAGAAGCCGAGAAATGCTACTTAGAAAAATTTAGATACGACGAGACGAGGGTTAGCCGTAGTTGGTTCCCCTCGAGTCGGCGAATCAATATTTGGAGGGTAAGCGTCCCGACGGCCGGCGTCGAAGCCTGCGGAACGTGAGTCACTCACCCCTGATCACGAGGGAGAAGGAGAGAAGGATGACTTTTCTCTTCTTTCACCCTCTCTTCTTCTCGACTCGATTCAACTCGACTCGCTGCCGCGCCACGTCGTTCTGCTGAAACACCGCGACACTAACAACGAGAACTTTTCAAGTGTCTACCTCAGATTGTATAACGAGTCTGCACGTTCATCGATCCTTCCATCGCTAGCCATTTTTTATGTACGCTTCTAGTCAAAATTGTAAGCTCAGTTCGTTTATCGCTGGCTTACTATTATGGCCATTATTACTTTTTCCTTTTGCAGCGTCACGTGAGAATGCAAGAAAAACAATGCAATGCGCCGAGATTCCGCAATTTTTTTATATGCAGTAAATTATTGTACTTTTTGTGGAAAATTCTATTTGTAGGTTAAGTTAGGAATCTTCATAAGTTTCAGGATCCTAAGTTCTCCTTAAGCTCTTCCTGAGTTTTTAAAAATCGAAGGCAACTGCTAGGAGACTCTTGCCTATACTTATTTCTTGTCTAAAGGAAGTTTATGTTTCCCTCACGTATACAATATTGGTACGGAAATTACAAAGAATTTTTTCTCTTCTAAATATTTGTGATGCCATTCACCGGCGTCTTCCAATAGCAGTGAGCCTGTTGAATATTCATGGCTGGGAGAGTAAAAGTTAGTTCGAAAGAGAAGATTGAGAACGTGCCTTTAGGAACTGGTGGCGAAATTGAGAGATAAACGGAGGCATCGAAATCGTCGTCCGGCGACGACCTTTGCCTAACGTTTAATTAAGATACTTACGAATTTTCGGTATCCCCGCACACAGTCGTAAGAACGGAACGTTAATTTACGACCTTTAAAGACAACCGTGCACGCACACGAGCGTGAAACGTATGCACCTAACTAAAACCCGTTTGAGGGAGCCACGGTGGGAACAGGTTCCATAAAATTGAGCGTTCTTCCGTAGGACTTTTATCTGCGGCCAGCATCTTCTTCGTAGTACAGTTGTACTCGTATGCGAAATGTGCTTGATCTCCTTTTTTGGTTTTTTAACGTCCGAACAAAAATCGCGTGATGGCGTCTCGTTCTTTCGAAATAGCAAATGGGCTTGAAGAGTCGATATCGTAAATTTCACGTCGTACGATATCCTCGATCGTATTGCTTCTTTATTAACGCGTTTGCATAATTTTATTAGAATAGACGAAATTCGAGCATCTCGTTCGCTGTAGTAACACTTTACACGATTTCAATATTCTTTCAAACGTAACACGATCTAGGAATGATACAGCTATAAATTTCCATTTTATTGATCAAGCTTCGCTAAATCAAGAATCGCTAACTCGCTAACTAATGTACAATTTCAAATTTTTTAAAACCGCTAAGTCTTCAAACAATAGAAGTTACTACGTTCCAAATCATATTGACATACATATTAAAATAATGGATACATGCATTGCTATACATAGAAAAGAATGTAGCAGATACGAAGCATATTTGTAAACGTTGCTATATTTATAATCAAGTGAAAGGTGCAAGAAAACGAGAAAATGCATGCCATGTGATTGAAACAAACGATGAAATAAGCATATTTCGCGAGACGCAGTGAAAATTGTCATTTGTTTTGTAATAAATTGAAAGATGCAAAGCCAGCATGACTGGAAGATTGAAATCTTCTACCGTGATTGAAATCTCCGTCTATGATTGCAATACCAGTCTCTTTTGCAGCGATTCGTCTTGATCGATTACACTCGATGGGGTTCCTCAGATCGGACTCTTAAAGCGTGGATCCCAGGTTTATTTCCGGTGGGTCACGTTTTAGCATTATCACGTTTCCAGATTTTGGGACTTTAGGAATCTCGAAGTAATTCATTTGAAGCATAAAAATATCCGTTTCCGCATGCGGTTGTCGACTCGTAAAAGTTTAGGGTCTCTGCCTTATAGCGGAGCGTGGGACACAACTTCTGCGCGCGTGCAAAAATAACCGGCATAAAATATCGAGTGTTCTTTACAGAAATGAATGGAAATAACTTCTTTCTTGAAAGCACATTTTTACGTAATAGTATTTCAACATGGGAATTATATTTTCTCTATCAGAGCACCGCAAACGTATTATTGCTAAGCTTAAGGTTGAAGGAAACGTTTTCGAACGTGATTAGAGTGCACACGGTGCTATCGAAGGATAATTATTAGAGTTCGAAGAAGCGGTACGTACTAGAAGGTATGTTCGCGAAATCAATGAGTGCGGCTCGTCTACGCCTCTTCTTTTTCCGATTTTACCGCTCACCGTTACGCGAACATGGTTTCACGTGCCACGTAACGGTTGTTATTGTAACTGCCTTAGACTGGTCAGATTTTGCATTCGATTTTCATCGGATCCTACGGAAACTCGCCATTATTCGATCTACAATATTCACTCACGTGTGTTAAATTTCACTAATAACAGCTGCAGATTATAAGATTTATTCTTAGTCTATTCACAAGGATCGGAAATAGGTCCTTTCCAAGGCATTATTATGGTTTCAAGTAATACTAACTTAACTTCCGTCTCAATATACAGGATGTAACAAGACACGCGATATGGCAGTCCAGTGAATAATCGCTTTGTTTAATATCTAAAAGCGATACACAAAAGCGAAAGATTTACTTGCCGTTAAACTGTAATAAACAGAACGATAAAAGTGTATTTCAGAAGTAATAAAATTTGGTATGCTTTAAAATGGATACTAAACCTTCTTTGAATATCTATCGATTTCCTATATTAGTCAAACATTCTTTATAAGAAAGAGATTTCTTTCGACTTAATTCGCTTAAGACTAGTAATTACATGTTATTCAGCGTGGAAAAACGTACATGGTGTTCGATGTTATCCCCTCTTCTGTTAAGAATGGTCCACCGGTATCGTGCATCGATACCACAATTTTTTGCCATCGTCATAAAGTAACCAGCTGAAATTTTACCACCTTGTACAGGTAACCATTCAGCCTTTGACGCGTGAAAAAACCCGTAACGCGTGTAATTCGCTTAAAATACTCTAGCGAAAAAACTGTAAATTGTATCAGGTGGAAAGGTTCTGTTCGTTACGAGAGCAGGATCGAAGAATTTGATGTTCGTCGAGGTCGACTGGTTACCGATATAACAGGGCGTTTTCGATTCATCGAAAGACTTCGACTAGTTTGGTCCAAGAAGCTTCTTGAAAAGGTGCCCGAGGGAGACTGGACCTCGGATAATTGGTAGGTTCGAATTCCGGTCTTCGAGTGGAACCTCTTTCTCGAAATTAATAGTTGTTTCGTTGAAAGCCGTATGAAAAAAAACAAGTATGTGCCTTTTTAATCTGTTGCGACGGTGTTTTCTTTCTCTAGCATACTGGAAAATGGGCAGTTTCGTGCTACGAGGAGCACCATGGGCAATTAATTTCACGTGGAGAAGGTAGTCGCGTTCGAGGATAGGAATCTTCCAGCGAAAAGATTTTATCTCTGTCGAGCATTTTCCGCTGTACGGTTAACCGGAATTTAAGAGTCGGCTACGTGTGAACGAAAACGAGCGTAACATACATGGTGTTAAAGAAACAAGGTTCAAAGTTTATGGGGTAGATAGCATGAAATGGCGATGTAGGAGAAAGTGACCGGGTTACTTACCTTCGGTTCTGATGTGCGTGTAAGGAAAGGGTGTAATTTTTACGAGAACAAACGGAATTATCCCGTTTAATCCGCGAGATTCCCACATAAGATCCATTCTAATAAACAGATTAAGTCGCAGTTGTTTAGAACCTTTTACAGTAAACCAATTGAACATTCGATGATGTGGACTGCAACCAAAGAAGGAAAAGATTTATTTATCGAAGTGCAGCATCGCAATCAACATGTATCAACTTGAGACGTTTTTTGTCGACCGAACTAGTACCGTCTATCAAATGAGAACCGAACATTTCCTTTTTAACACCTTGTATGAAGAAACACACACTATCCACGGAATGCCACTGCAGTACGCGTTATACCAAACTGGTCGCACCCAACGATCATGTTCTGTTTAATGATCCTCGGTTCAAAAGCAAACGTTTAGCCGAGATGAGAAGTAACGGTGATTGAGGTACAGTGTTAGGCGATGCCAATAAGCTAGAATTAGCAGTGCCGATTGACGCAAATTCCAAATTTCAATTTATCAGACTTATGCAGACTCGGAATCTTTATATTGTACGAAACTCTTCGTTCTATATCTGCTTCTGCGAAGTTACGAATGAGCGATGCCACAGGATGGCAATTTGATCCTTCCAGGTTTAGCGTAGCTAAGAATCCTTTTATTCTGCCTTGCTATACGAGTATGTATTGATTTTTTGGTAGACACGTGTCTGTCGAAGGGTCAGCTTATGGTCGTGGTCGTTGAAGTACCGAGACTAGGTTCATACGGTCCAAGGTGGTAAAGATCCAATTTGAAATTTGGAAAGTTTCTAAAGTTACAACGTTAAAAACGTTGCTTAGTGATCTTTGAGAAATTCGCGTAATGTTCTACAGAAAAGCAAATATTGTTTCGTGATCGACGAGCTATACAGTTTTCCTGGGTAGGTAAACGTTTATCCGCAAGTGGTTAAACCTCCTTCCTCTACCCAGCTATTGTCCCTAGGGAAACCTAACGCGCTTGCCGGTACATATACCGGAGTAATATTCATGGTGGGGTGCGTGCGTCCTTGGGAGTCCCTGAGCACTCAATGCATAGATAAGTCGAACCGACAATGAGTCGCGTGGCCTGGCTCCAGCATTGTGCGCTGGAGACGCGCGGTTAACCCAGGAATATTAATATACGTGAAATTTTAGGCGGAAACTTCCCTAACGGTTTTCCTTTCATTTTGTCTTTGGACATCGATAAAGATCTTACTCGCATTTATCATTTTTTCACAATTTTAACAGTAAAGTATGCTGTTTTAGTATACTAGAGTTAAGTTAACTCTTTACCACTGTAGAATTATAACTTTCACGGTTTATCTCCATCGAATCTGGAGGTTCCAATCAAGCATGCATGCGGAGTTGTCTGTACGAGCTACCCATGCACCCATATAGGGATGAGACTGTAAAGCCTAAATTACATTGGTAGCGTATGTTGACGCTGGTACGTTGACATGGTACAAGGTTAGCGGTCGAGTTACTTCGTCACAGCGGTGGTTGTAAGTAACTTTACTCCACCAGTGATTAGTTTTAGCGCTTTATCAACTACTTGCAACTAGCTACGTAACCTAGGCTTAAAGATAGGGATGATGGGGATCAAATGTAGCAATGACTTTTATGATTCTGTGCCCGCTATAGCAATCTATCCTTGTATAGTACTCGTAAGCTACCTTGGGTACCCGAGCCCTTCTTATTACCTGCTGTGCGTGTCTGTTATAGTCCTCAGCTAAGGTTTATAGTCGTTTCATCCTACTTGTCTACGTTAACACGCATCGAGTATAAAAGATTATGGGAAACAGAATATCTGCTGCTGGACCATCGGTAAGATTGCTTGGCAGATAATTTTGTGCACGGAAACAGCGTTATTTCAGAATCATTATTCGAATGAATGGTTCGATGAGAATTTGCGAGAAAGTTGGTATAGCATATGGTTCCTTCGATGACGAATAGATGAACTGACGAATAGCGCAGCTTAGATCAGCGATGCTCATCAGAAGTGCATCCTCACTTTCGCCGCTCCTCTTATTATCAGGACTGATGACCACAATTTCATTATACATCGTAGCTATCCGTGAATAGGGATCCAGGCACCTGCCGCACTATTTCACCGTTATTTCGTCGTTGCCTACAGGTGTAGCTAGCTGGGCTTCTCGTTCTAACTTAGAATTGGTTGGTTTCGGTTGGAAAAAGGCTGATCCGTAGCAGCGTTAGGGAGGAACAGGGAGTCCCAAAGTCTCGGAGCAGTACTCTGGACTCGAAGCAAAGGTCAGCCGTCGCGAGAAGCAACGAAGAAGGGGCCCTGTGCCTGTAAGCATCGCGTCCCTGGCCATCTCATCCCGCTCGTTCTTGCTCGTTTTATTTTTCCAGTGGGTCGTTTTGTTCCGAAGTCGAACCGGCCGGTTCGCGCTGGTCTACCTGCCGGTTGCTCTGCCGGTTGTGCAAGCTGTGGTTCGATTGGTTCGTGCCAATGCGCCGTTCATTCGGATTGGTGAAACCGGATCGGTTAGCCTCCGGGGAAGGAGGCTCGCTAGCGCCGATGCGATGCCACGGCACCGAACACCTATCGTGCTCTTGCTACGGTCAACTAGCCCTCGAGATCCCGGGGATCGACGCGACGGGCCGATTTTAACCGAACAAAACAAGTTGCTCGAAGAAAATGCTCATTGCGGATGCCTTGTCTTTTGCTCCACGTACATATTACGTTGCTCCTTTTTAACGTCGGTCGAGGCCCTTATTGCACGACGGCCTCCACGAGTTCGCGCTTTTTGTTTACGGTTATTGTAACGCACCTTCTGCAATAACTTTAAATCCACCTATTGAAACGTGAACGCTGTTCCATTACTTTATTATTTCAACATTCTATTTCGTTCGAAGCTGCTTCGGTACTGGACGGGTAATAGTGGTGCGTCATCTATTTTTATCGCAGTATAGGGCGCTCAATGTGTGTCATCGACATTACGACCTAATCGTTAAAATGATTTTCAACAATATGTCTCTATATATTTATTTATATAATATTTTGGTAATTATATACAAAGAAATATGTTGTTAATGTTTTGCATATTCCTCGTTTCAGTTCCCAAAATTAACTATTAAAAATGTAATTAACGATTGTACAGAATTATTTATCACACTTAGAGTTCGCACGAATACTTTGTCGGAACTTTTTCCTCGGTCTTCATGACCGACATACTTTTGTAAGTAGTCCACAGTCTTTCTCATTACCTTAACAATGAGCAGTCGAAAGGAACCATCGTCTTGACTTTTATCTCCTTCCATATCATAACCTACGTGTAAAACGCTACCAATCAAAGCGAAACACCAATCTCGTCTGCACAATAATAAACTCCAATAGAAATGAGGAGGTGTATCATAGTTTAGAAGAAATCTAGAACAACCGTATCAGATCATATCCAGTTTTTCCGGAGCAAATATTGTTCGTCGAGTATTCTATTATAACCGCTAGTACAAAGTTGACCTGGAATTTTGCAAATTGTTAAAAAGAAAATGCGTATTATCGGGTACGAATTTTGTTAAAACCGAGGATTAGAAGAAATAAAGTGTTTGAATCATGCTTCCTCGATGTTTTCGTATTTCGATATGGTCCTTTGTCGTTTCCGGTTCAGGATTTCTAAACTTGAAAATTTGATGCTGGTTGCACTGTTGGATTTGAACATGATACAAGGTCAACGAATTCACCATACAAGGGAACGAACGATAAAACAAAGAGGGTGAAACGAGCGGAAATCATTGTTCCCACGTTTTGTAGTCGGTATCGTATTCTCACACTCGCGTAAGATGCTCGATGTAACAACGACTGAAATAAATCTCCGTCTTTTGTAACGCTCGATATTGCGCGGGAGTAAATTTCCTCTTGTATGTATATTTCGTTTTCTTTCTATTTCGAATACGATACATATATTTATGAAAAATTCGTTACTTTTGTAAAATACGGTTTTTAAATACGAGAAATGGCATTTCTCGTGGTAGATGGAGCGCAAGATGGCCGCTAGGTAAACGTGGCGAAGAGGGAACAACTCGGCGAAGATGGGACTCTCGTCCGCGAGGACAGAACACGAGAAGGAGCGCGTGCTGTAAGAGGGTGGCTGCCATGGCGACGTGGAAATGGATCCTCCTGTTGCTCGCGGCCTTCTCTACCCTAACCGACGCCTACCTGACCGTCCTGTCCTCCAGCACACCCACCGGAAGCGTGGTGTTCGAGGCAGGTGTACCGCAGTTAGGCGGTCGTCGGAAATACGAGGTCTCTTGCGAACGAACAGCTTGGTTCGCGAGAAAATTGCTCAAAGTACATCCTCATACTGGTCGCGTCACATTGGCACGACCGCTGAGCTGCGATGGCCTTCAGTATCCACGGATTTTCACCTTCTACGTCGACTCTACCAGCTCCAGACTGGGCAGACCGACGATAGATTACTACAGTCTACCGTTGAGGATACTGATAACCGGGTGTGGCGGCGAAAATCGTGATCTAGCCGCCACTAGAGGATGGATGGCGGAGACCTTGGCTTCGTACGCTATGCCTAGCACCGAGAGGTAACCGTTTTAATCGTTTATTTAGATGGAAAGCGGTAGTTACGTGTCTGCATTAATTGTCAGACTGGCTACCGGTTTGAATTTTTTCTTTACAAATAACGACATTACACGGCCTTCCTAACAGGTTCACCGAGGTATGCTTGAGAACGTCCCAGCTGGTTGCTGCTTTGCGCGATTTTCTTCCACAAACGGCCTTAAAAGAGTGCGAGACAAGGTGGGGCGGAGTAGCAGATCCCAGGTTCTTGATAGAAGGCGCGGCAGGGGACTTAGTGTCAGCCACTGAACAATGTTTAGTGGATCCTCTTTGGAAGATCTCGGTATCGATGAACCTTAGATGTGGGATGGAATCGCGGGTAACGGACGCCGAGCATCGTTTGAAGATCGTCTTCCACCATCGTCAACTGGACGACACGGATCTGGGCAGACGAGTCAGAAGAGAATTGAAGAACCAATCGCCGTACTTTGAACAGCCTCTTTATATGGGAGCCGTGGAAGAAGAGAAAGATCCCGGGGTGTACGTCACTTCCGTTCGCGCAAGAGATCCCGAAGGTGGCACGGTTCGTTACTCCATGAGTTCCTTGTTGGATGCCAGGTCCCAGTCTTTGTTGGTCCTTGACCCCGTGAGCGGTAGAGTTACCACTAGGGCAAGATTGGACAGGGAAAGCGTGGACGTGCATTACTTCAAGGTTTTGGCAGTGGACGATTCCTTTCCACCGCGAACGGGCTCTACCACCCTCCAGGTAAACGTCTTAGACGCGAATGACCATGCACCAAACTTCGAGTGGCCGGAGTACGACGCGTCCGTTCGGGAAGGCGTCCCAGTGGGCTCGACGGTGGTCACGGTCAAAGCGACGGATCAGGACGCTGGCAGGAACGCGGAGCTCGAATATTCTATCTTATCTACGACCAGCGGAAGTGGAACGGCGAACAGCGAAGATACCTTGATCTTTCGTATTGACCCCAGGTCAGGAGTAGTTACGACTCGCACTCCGCTCGACAGAGAGAAAACCGAGGTGTACACGGTGATTTTGAGCGTGTCAGACCAGGCGACTCCGCCTTCCGCGAGGAAAACGGCGAACGCCACTCTGGTGGTTCGAGTATTGGACGATAACGACAACTACCCTCAGTTTACCGAACGCACCTACTCCGTATGGATACCCGAAGACTTGGATTACACGGCTAATCCGGTGATTGCTCGAATAAGAGCTACGGATGCGGACTCTGGGAACAACGCGGCTGTTAGATACGCCATCATTGGTGGAAATACACAGAACACCTTCTCCATAGACTCCATGAGCGGTGACGTCGCTCTCGTGAAGCCACTCGACTATGAATCGACCAGGAGTTACAAAATTGTAATACGTGCACAGGACGGTGGTTCACCTGCACGTTCCAACACTACGCAGTTATTGGTGCACGTGAAGGACGTGAACGATAATGCTCCGCGCTTTTATACGAGCCATTTTCAAGAATCCGTATCGGAGAACGTGGCTATAGGATGTTCGATCTTGAGGATACAGGCGTACGATGCCGACGAAGGGGCCAACGCTCAGATCAAATACACTATCGGAGCTCGAGATTTTTCCGGAGCCTCGACAGAGAACTTTCCTATAACCGTCAGTTCGGAAACTGGATGGATCTATACGACGAAGCAATTGGATCGCGAGCAATGTTCCAGGTTAGTTATTTAAGACTTATCAGGACTCTTATGCTTAAAACAATTCCCTTACGTACGATCATGAACCGATGAATTTTTTTTTTTCAGATATCAATTTACGGTAATTGCAGCGGACTCGGGAGAGGCTCCAAAATCGGCTAGTGCCACCGTGATACTTACGGTCACCGACGTGAACGATAACGACCCCTATTTCGATCCAAAAAATTATGAAGCCGTGGTGTCCGAAGACGATCCACCAGGCACTCCAGTTACCTCCGTTACGGCCACCGATCCCGACGAAGATGCCAGGATACATTACGAGATCACCACGGGTAACACCAGAGGTCGATTCTCGATCGCATCTCAGAACGGACGGGGTTTGATAACGGTCGCGCAGCCCCTCGACTATAAACAGGAGAAGAGGTTTGTGCTGACCGTCACAGCTTCCGATAGCGGAGGAAGAACCGACACGGCTCTCGTCTACGTGAACGTTTCGGACGCGAACAATTTTTCGCCCGTGTTTGAAAACGCACCCTATTCTGTCTCCGTATTCGAGGATGCACCCATCGGTACCACGGTTCTTGTTGTCAGCGCAACCGATTCGGATGTTGGAAAGAATGCTCAAGTTACTTATAGTTTGGATACGGATGGCGGGGATCAATCAGCGTCCGAATTCACCATAAATCCTCAAACTGGAGCCATAACAACCACTCGGCCCCTTGATCGTGAGCTCATACCCGCATATCTCTTGACGGTTACGGCGAGAGATGGGGGTGTACCGCCATTGTCCGACACTACCGATGTTGAGATATCAGTTACCGACGTAAACGACAATTCCCCGGTTTTCGAAGCTCCACAATATCAGGGCTCGATCCCGGAAGACGTATTGGTCGGCACCAGCGTTCTGAGAGTTTCTGCTACGGATGCGGACACGGATCTCAACGGCAGGGTAAGCAATTTTTGGACTTGCTAATAAAGACCATCGGTATTTATAATTGTCTTTTTTTGTTGCTTTAGGTAAGATACGCGTTAGATGACGACGGCGACGGGGCTTTTGCCGTAGACTCGACCACAGGAATAATCAGAACAGCTAAGCCGTTGGACAGAGAATCGGTAGCGAGGTACGTTTTGAAAGCTATCGCTATGGATAGAGGTTCTCCCTCGCTCTCGACGACAGTACCGGTTACCATCAAGATTGAAGATATAAACGACTCACCTCCTGCTTTTGAAAACGACAAAATCGTTCTGTACATAGCGGAGAACTCACCTGTAGGCTCCACTGTCGGCGAAATCTACGCACACGATCCGGACGAGGGACCAAATGCCGTTGTGCAATACTCCGTGATAGGAGGCGAAGATTCCAACAGTTTCGCATTGAATGTTAGACCAGGCTCTGATCGTGCCGAATTAATCACTCTAGAAGAGCTGGATTACGAGTCTCCCAAAAAAAAATTCGAGCTGGTCGTGCGTGCTGCCTCGCCTCCTCTTAGATCAGATGCTTTGGTTCAAATTTTGGTAACGGACGTGAACGATAACGCGCCCGTGTTAAAAGATTTCCAGATCATCTTCAACAATTTTAAAGACTTCTTTCCCACCACACCTATTGGCAAGATACCCGCGGTCGACGCGGACGTCACGGATAAGCTCACGTACACCATCCTTGCTGGTAATAACGCTAATTTAATCGACCTGAACAGGACCACTGGAGAGATCCGTTTGTCTCCGCAACTGAACACTAACGTGCCACGGGTGGCGACGATGGAAGTCTCTGTCACAGACGGCATCAACGAGGTCAAAGCCACCATGACCTTGTCCGTGCGTTTAATCACCGACAAGATGCTTCTGAATTCCATCACTGTTAGATTAGACGACATGACAGCCGAGGCTTTCCTCAGTCCCTTGTTGGGCTACTTTCTCGACGGCCTGGCGGCAATTATCCCGTGTCCCAGAGAGAACATATTTCTGTTCAGCATTCAGGAGGATGCGAACGTACACGGAAAGATTCTGAACGTGAGCTTCTCTGCTCGCAAAGTCGAGCCAGGCATGACCGACGAATTTTATAGTCCGCAATTTCTTCAGGAACGCGTGTACTTGAACAGGGGTATCTTGGCTAAATTAGCCACCGTTACTGTGTTGCCTTTCGACGACAATCTCTGCGTAAGAGAGCCTTGTTTAAATTTTGAAGAATGCTTGACTGTGCTGAAGTTCGGCAACGCTTCTGGATTCGCGAGTAGCGATACCGTGCTTTTCAGACCGATATATCCGGTGACTACATTCGCCTGTAGGTGTGCAAAGGGTTTCACCGGAAGCAAGGAATCCTACTTATGCGACACGGAAGTCAATTTGTGTTATTCGAATCCTTGTATAAACGGTGGTACCTGCTACAGGCGGGAAGGTGGTTACGCTTGCTCTTGTAGTCCAGAGTTCGCAGGGGAGAATTGCGAGATCTCCCTGGACAAGGACCCTTGTGAGCCTGGTGTCTGTAAAGGAGGTTCTCAGTGTACCATCAAAACCACCGGTGGTTTCACCTGCGAAGGATGCCCCGTAACTACTTTAGAAAACGTGACTCCTCTTTGCGAACTCAAAGCACGTAGCTTTGGACCTGAAACTTTCCTCACGTTTGCCTCCCTGAAGCAGAGGCATAGGTTGCATCTGAAATTGAAGTTTGCTACTGAATCCGCGAACGGATTATTGCTCTACAACGGTCGGTACAACGAGAAGCATGATTTCATAGCGCTGGAAATAATCGAATCACAAGTGCAGTTCAGCTTTTCTCTGGGGGACGAAATCACTCGAGCGAGTGCCAGCATACCTGGTGGGGTTTCCGACGGTCAATGGCACGAAGTGGAAGTTTCGTATATAAACAAAACTGTGACGATCTCTCTGGACAACTGTGACATCGCTTTGGCTCTAGAATTTGGTGATAGATTGGGTCCAAAGTGGTCGTGCGCAGGAAGAAGCGAACAGGTGCTCGAAGAGCGCTGCAGTATTATCACCGAGACGTGTCACCGATTTTTGGACTTAACGGGACCCCTACAACTGGGCGGTTTACCTGCCATACCCTCCAGTTTTCAGATCAGAAATAAGGATTTTGTCGGTTGCATCAGTGACCTCTATATCGATCACATATTCATCGATTTAAATTCCTTCGTAGCCGATAATGGTACCAACCCAGGTTGTCCAGAAAAGGCTTCTTTCTGTTCATCCATGCCATGCAAGAACAACGGGAAGTGTCGCGAAGTGTGGTCCGGATTCGTCTGCGAGTGCGAGGAAAACTTCGCAGGACCTACTTGTACCGACGAGGTTGGTAAACCCTGGAACTTCCACGGCGACGGTATGCTCAGTTTCAACCCTCTACTGAGACCTATTCAGCTACCCTGGTTAACAGCCCTGAGCCTGAGGACGCGCGCGAAACAGGCGTTCGTCATGAGCGTGCAAATAGGACAAAACAGCTCGGCGTTGCTGGAAATCCGAGAGGGCAAACTGGTCGCTCTGCTGGATGGCGCGGATATTGTACAGACCGCTAACAATGTGGCCGACGGTGAGTGGCATCGCATCGAGATTCTCTGGCAGAGTGGACAAGTCTCCTTGGACCGGGATTACCGCAACAGGCCCATATCGTCTCCGCTGCCAGCGAAATTGCAGGGACTCTACGTTGGCAGGATCCTGGTGGGTGGACCGGAACAGTCGATGAACACGGAACTGCCGTTCTTCGATGGTTGTCTGCAGGACATCCGCATCGGCACTAATCAGAGCGTACTCTTGCGGCCCACCGTTCAGGAAAACGTCGCGACTGGCTGCAGTTCTGAAGCCGAGTGCAGCGTCGACTGCCCAGACGCGTCGATCTGCGTGGCCAAATGGCAAGCCAGCGAGTGCGTATGCGCAGCGGGTCGAGTTGGCCGCAATTGTGAACGAGTTTGCGATTTAAATCCTTGCAATAACACCGGAGTTTGTGTGGAGGATTCCAGTTTGCGCAAAGGATACAGGTGCGAGTGCGATTCGCCAGAGTACTCTGGAGATTATTGCGAGATCAGAGCCGACCAACCTTGTCCCGCTACGTGGTGGGGATCACCCGTCTGCGGACCCTGTCATTGCGACGAATCCAAAGGCTACGACCCTGCCTGCAACAAGACCACTGGCGAATGTTACTGCAAGGAGAATCACTATCAACCTCCTGGAAAGAAGGAGTGCATCCCTTGCGAGTGCTATGCGACCGGAAGTTTTGGTCCTCGCTGCGACACCGAGACCGGACAGTGTCGGTGTCGTATCGGGGTTATTGGACGATCTTGCACGGCGTGTCCCAATCCTTACGCGGAAGTTACCCTTCGTGGTTGCGAGGTTGTGTACGATGGCTGCCCTAGATCTTATGCCGAGGGTCTTTGGTGGCCAAGGACGAAATTTGGAATGATCGCAGTCGAGGATTGTCCGGATACAGCTGAAGGAAAGACATCCAGATCCTGTGACGATAAACTGGGCGGCTGGCAAGAGCCAGATTTGTTCAACTGCACCTCGGAGGCGTTCATCGAACAAAGACATCAGTTGGCAGCGTTAGAAATGAAAGATTTGACACTGAACACTTATGTAGCGGTTAAGATAGCTAAGGATGTGCATGCTGCGATGAATTTGACGAAGGAGTTGTACGGAGCAGACTTATTGATCGCTGAATCGTTATTAGTCGCGTTATTACGGTACGAGGAAAGCCTGGTAGGTTTGAATTTGACACACAGTCAGGATAAGGATTACGTCTCCCACCTGGTTGGTATTGCTAGCAGTATTTTGAAATCCAAATATAAGGAAAAATGGGCCAGAATCGAGACCCTTAACGGAGATACCCCTGATAAAATCTTAGATTCAATGGGGAGCTACTTGAAGATTCTGACCGCGTCCCAACATGATACTTTCACAAATCCTTTTGAAGTGGTTGATGATAACGTTGGTAAGCAACTCGGATATCGTTTACTCCCCATAGCTTTACAGCTGTAAATGTCATTTTTAATCGTGAGTCATTTACACGTTTTAGTGTTAGGCTTGGACGTGGTAACTTCAGAAAGCTTATTCGGGTACGAGACAGCTGAGTACAAGGAAGATCCATCAGCGTCAACGGCCAGACCATCCGAAGCGGATCAGAAAGTCGTGATTCCTGATACATCAGGATTTCTCTCCTCCCCTACACATTTTGGTCCTTCGATTACCTTCCCTAAATACAACAATTACATGGCTGATCCGAACAGATTCGATCCGTACTCGAAGATACGTGTCCCTCTCGACGTGTTAGGCATTAAACAGTTAATGCAAGGAGAATTGAATGTTAAAAAAAGTTTGGTCAATCGAAAGGCTGTGCTAAGTTACGTGCAATATAAACAATTAGGCGCTCTTCTGCCTCAAAGGTGAGTAATCGAAAATTTCGGAGTATATGTAATGCACATATAGATAGACACGAGAAGTAATTGAAATTGTGTTTCCAGATTCGATGATTCTGTAGCGGTGAGATGGGGCGTAGAAGTAGCAGTAGGATCACCCGTTGTGACGGTATCCGTTTTAGTCCCTTCTGACGAAGGTTACGAGTCCCTCACTGGAATTCCTCTACAATCTCCGGTTCAGATCAGCCTCTGGCTCAGCGAGAAGGATGATCTTAAGACCAGAACCAATCCACAGTGCGTGCATTGGAGCACAGCTAGGGGGTATGCCACGCTTTGCTTGTACCAGCATGATTAAGTAATAGCTCGCGAGTCACAGACAATCAAACATGTTTTCATATTGCAGGATTGGTGAATGGAGTCGGATGGGTTGCACCACCGAAGTCGAGGACGACTCCTTGTCCTTTGGCACAATTGTTAATTGCTCATGCTTTCAACTCTCTACTTTTGCGATATTGACGGATGTCCTCGATCTGGAATACGTTCCGGAACCATCATTGTTAGAGGATGTAACAAGTTACAGTGCATTCATGCTCGCGCTGCCTTTACTCTTGTCTGCCTTGCTCATTCTGGCCTTAATACGTGGCGGTAGCACAAATTCAAATAGTATACACAAAAATCTAGTGATGTGCGTATTTTTCGCCGAAGTGCTATACCTGATAGCTCTTAAAGCCAGGAGCCCTCTAGTCTCGAACGAATTTCCCTGCAAATTGACAGCAATTGGCCTGCACTACGCGTGGCTGAGTACATTCTCGTGGACTCTGGTTGACTCGATTCATCTTTATCGAATGTTGACCGAAATGAGAGACGTGAACCACGGACAAATGAGATTTTATTATACGATGGGCTATGGTGCCCCTGCCATTATCGTTGGGCTAACGATAGGGGTTAGAGCCGACCAGTATGGCAACTTTTACTTGTACGTAAAGTTTTGAAATTATTTCAGCAATACTGTCAGTAGATTTATTTTATTTATATATGTGTTGTTTCAGTTGTTGGTTGTCGATCTACGAAACTGTGATTTGGTCTTTAATAGGACCAGTATGCGTTGCCGTGTTCGTAAATTTCTGCATCCTGATCATGTCAGTACGCGCGGCCTTTACCTTGAAGGAACACATCATGGGCTTTGGAAATTTGAGAACGTTACTTTGGCTATCCGTAGCCTCCTTGCCTTTACTCGGATCCACCTGGACTTTGACAGTCCTTAACGCGTCCGAGAACTCGCCAACGTTATCGTATTTGCTCAGCATAGCGGTGGTCGTTCACGCGGCTTTCAGTTTGATCGGTTATTGCTTCATCAATGGCAGGGTGAGAAGAAACCTGTACTTGAGCCTACTGAGGTGTATCGGAAAGAAAACGCCTTTATTAGAGGGAAGCATGGGAAATGGAAGCAGCAGCCAGAATGTGAATGGTCATTCGGTATGTTGGATAATTCTCACACATTCTGAACGAAAAATTATTTAATCATGGGGCATTCCCTGTTTAATTATTCGCTCGAATACGTATACTGTGTCTCATCTTAATACATCTATTCGAATTTCTAAGATACTGCTAGATAGCCTTAGTAGGTTCAGTAACAGTCTTTGGACTAGTCTCTCGTTATTTTCCAAAATCTTAAAATAGATGTTATCACGAGAAATTATGTTACAGAGATCAGCGTTGGCGTACTCGTCAACGTACAGTGGAGCAGAATCTGTGTGTAGAAGGGTTCATGTAGGAGTTTCAACTAGCAGCACAACTTCTCGAAGTACAAATAAAACTGGGTCCAGCCCCTATCGTAGTGATACGCACTTAAGGCATACCTCAACGTCTACAAGTAATTACAATAGCGATAGAGATCCCTACATGTCGTCCAGGAGTCACAGATCCGCGTTGCATTCTAGACAAGGTATTTCTTCGAGGTTCATGTTTGAAAAATTTAACTTTGGACTGTTATTATTAATTGTAATAAAATTATAGAAACGACAGAAACACGGACTCAACGTAGAGATTCCGAGTCGGATTCAGATGGATCCCAAGCTGAGGGTGGTGGTAGGAGTTTAGATCTTGCGAGTTCGCATAGCTCCGACGAAGAGGATGTAGCGTCGAGATCTCATAGGAACATGGGAGTATCGACGCAGCAACCTGTTGCGCACAGCTATTTGCCCAACATCCACAATAATCCTACCGAACACTTGAACATACTTTGCTCAAATACGGAACTCTTTCCAAACATTAAGCCTATTTATGCGCCTAGATGGAGTTCCCAACTGCCAGAAGCATACCTGTCCTCGAACGGTAAGTTGTAATATAATAGCGATTATTTGATCTATCTGTCGCTGATATAACACGTGATCGAGGAGTATTTAATCGTTCAAATATCATTTATAGTGATAGACGTGAGAGGTAGTCAATGGTCAGGAGGTACCATGTCCGACAACGAGATGGCGTCGAACAAAACGTCCAGCCCAAATCCACTGCCTTACCCTGAAATGAGCTCACCTCAGAAAAGTCAGCCGGACGAAAATTATTCCGAAGGCGAAGAAAAGATTCACCATCTGGGAGAGAAGTATCTGTTCCCTTACACCGCTGAGGAAGATCACACCATCTCGCCTACCCCCTACATGTTACCCATGTCTTCCCGGATCCTAGCGTCCAGCATGAGTCACCATTCGCAGAACTCGAACCACGAGAATATGAGCGGTTCAGAAAGGTATGGAAGCTTGAAAAGGGGGCAGAGTTTGCACGGATCTCAGCACGATAACCTCAGCGGTTCTGAAAGATACGGAAGCCTGAAGCGAGGTAAAATCACGCCGACTGTGCTGGAGGATTCGCCGGAATATATTCTACCGATGAGCGGTAGAATATTGTCCAGTTCGTTGAGTCATGATCTACAGCACAGTAACGAGTTGGCTGCTCTTCGGCAACAGCAGCAGCAGCAATACGAGCAAACAATCACCGAGACAGAGTAAGTATGATGTCCATATCTTGTAAAATTTTTTCAGACAGTTTTGATACATTTTGATTAACTGTCTTTTTTACACTTTACGCTTGCTCTGGAATAATTAGTGAAGAGGTAAGCGTTGAAAAAATTAGTCTAGAATTGTATTGCACAATTAATAACAGTGTGCAGTAACTATAAATCACGAGGTTACAAATTATTAACACGTTGTCTGCCACATTTATTCAAAACAAAAGGTTCTAATGAAGTTTTTTAACAGTTTTAGCGTGGCAATCAACGTGTTAAAATGTTGAAGATAGAATTGCACAATTTGCTGTAAAAGTATCGATACTTTATAGAATCAATAGCCTACATGTCCAATACACAGAGCTTACTCATACTTTATTCCTGTTGTTTCAGGAAGGATACTAATGCGGAAACGTCAGTATGATGGGCTCCGTGCTACAAACAAACACCGTACAAAGTAATCTAACGTACTATTAGCTTAAAATTCAAATGATATATATAAATATATAAATATACATATATTTCTTAGAGCTGTAAGTGCTCTAAGATATATTTTAAGAGCGGCCATGACTGTACTTAAGAGGTTAGCCATATCGGTTAGTATGTATGTGTGAGTGCCTGTACGTATCTATACGCATACGCTTGTCGTTATTTCGTTTCGTGTGATTTTACGCCTCGGTTTCGAAGCGTGTTTCTTCCGATTCTCTTCGCGCGCTATCACGAATCTTTATCGACGATAACGAACGCGAATTGTCGGAGGACAAAATGATCTCTAGTTCATTTCATTGCTCGTGTAATTAACTTCACTTCCTCCAGTACCTTAATTCTCTTTAACTCAGTATTCGTGCAATGTATACATTCCACTTCCTTTATATATATATATTTAGATTCTAATCTCTTTTTTCTCTTTTATCTTTTCCTCTTTTTTTAAGAAGTTTACAATGTTTTATACATGCCATGGAATAAGCGTACAACCGTGCAACGCAATTTTCATAGTTTTGTATATATTTATATACGAAAAGAATGTGACAAAATACATAATTTATATATATCCTTCATCGAGCGTTCTGTTTTCATTTTTTTTTAGCTGTGTCGGATGTGCCAATGATAGGGGTGTGCGGGTATACTTAATATCAGCTGTTGTATTCTGGCTTTAAACCCTTAATTTGAAAATGTAGAAGTCAATTGGATATCGCTATTTGAATATCGAAGTTGATATCGTCAAAATATCGTCCAATTTTTTCCGAATATATCTGATCGAACCCGGTTTTATCCAATCCGACCAAAGCCCGAAATGCCGGAATTCCATATATTCCGAGACGATGATATTCTCGTAGAGCTGCAACAGTCTCGTTGATAAAAATTACTTTTATTCTCATCGAAAATATAAATAAATTACAAAATATAGTTAGGTTAGTATTCGGAAGATCGTCGTCTTTAACATAAAGTCGCCGTAGCAATATCGATTTGAACGCCAAGCGCTACCAGAAGCGTTTTACGACGAGTCTTGGTGGTCCTCAGCGTTTCGATACCGCGCTTCTACTAAGGTACGTTATACACACGTGAGGGGTGCAATTAGTGATGGGCTAATATGTAAATACCATTAACATGTTGACTCACTTTCAAGTACCGAGTAAAATTTAGCGTGTTCGAAGAGTCGCAAATCTTGAAAGTCTTTGATAGCTTTTGAATCTTAACACGTTGACTGCTGTGCTGAAATAATTGAAAATTTTATTTTGCGTAATTTCGAGTTTCCAATGCGAATATTATTAATTAAGTAATTAAAAAAATTACTAATAACAAGAATAATGGATTTGTACAAAATTCAAGTGTTACCTTCATATCGGCGATATGACAGTCAAAGCGTTAAAGAATGTTAATCGTGATCAAATCAGCGTGTCAATAAGTAAGAAATAATTAATGTAAAATAATACTACAAATGATAATATAATACTATTTAATAATACTAACATCATGGAAAAATAATAATACTAACTTTCTTGGAAAAGCTTGATACAGTCATCGAACAAATGTTTTTTCTTTATTCGAAGGGTCCCCGTCATTATATTTTCTTGACAAAATTTAATACATACAATTAAAATAATATTCTAAGACTCTCAAGATCCATTCAGTTATTATGCTTATTTAATTCTCTGCACTCGAGCGTGATTTTATTGTAAGGAAGAAGTAATTTAAAGTTTTCTTTTTTAAAAGTTGATCAAATTACAAAGAAATAACTTTCTATTAAGGTGAGAGATATCCAAACAATGCATGGAAGGACCTCTATCCATACAGTTAATTCTAAGAATTCTCTGCTCCTACAGTCCCATCCAGAACCACTTAGCTAGACTTCGTTATGCCCGTAAATCTCTGAATATTTCTATGGGTATGCTATCTACGAAATAAAAATGATACCAATTAGAGATTAAACCAAACGATGTGGGTTGTTCCTCAAGTGCGGAGATTTTTTTGACGTTTTCAATTGCGAAGGTATGCAATGCCCATCACTAGATGTTCGAAATATGAGTTTACGCATTAGAAGACTTAATTTCGATTATTAAAGGATTTTTCTTATGTATATTAATGTATATACGTTGTGATGATGTGCAAATGTCAGAGATCTCATTACGTAAATACAACAGGATCGAATTGTTAGTAACGCGATAACCACCGACCGTCAGAACTCCGAAAGTTTCGCAGTTACATACGATTCTACGATCGAATCTACTCGACTGTGACACACGCACATCACGATTAATCGCTAAGACTAGGAGATTCATCGTTGCTACACAGTGCTTTCCGTATCAGACGCCATGGACAACGTTTGAAGTTTAGGCACCGAGTAATTCTCGGAATGGCCGTGTAACTGGGTACGATTTGAGACTCTTTCCAAAGTCGACGGTGCTGATGGGGTGTCTTGATGTGCCTTGGGTGGTATCGGTGGTGGACTCACCTGAAAATGTATTTTTTTAGAGTTTTTACTTAAGCTTACGTGCTCAACATACAACATATTCGTACGAAATATAGAAATATAATTACCTCCTGCCCTGGTAAAGAATGGGACCCCTGGAACATACCACTAGCAAAATTCCCCGTAGAGACGTTCAACGCGTTGATTACAGATGGCGGTGAAATGTTCATGATGTCGTTACATCTTGACCGTGGCTCAAAGTCCTCGTAACTCAAGTTGTTCAAATTGGTCAAGTGCGATTGGAAATCTAATAAACTGGCAGTTGATATACCGCTATCGCGAAGATCGTTCGGCTCGTTTTGCACTTCCGAATCATCGTCGGTGCTCCATTCGGTGTTACGTTTGTACGCTAAACGTTTTGGAGGCGCGGGTGGCACGATCGTATTCGTATTAGAGTCTCTCTTATCTGGCGCTGAAATATCAAAATTTCGATAATTTCTTATATTCTATCTCGTTAACACAAATAATCTGACAGGAGTTCATAAATGATCGCGTATACAAAACTTACTGCAACCTCTAGGTGGCAGTGGTGGAGCCGGTTCAGGACCAGGTTCGCTCCAGGAAGTCCTCAAACCAGTCTGATCGACACCATCGGTAGGCGTTGGCAAAGAATGTCTCAACGGTAGCTTTGGACTTAACGGTTTGCTAAGAGATCTCTGATGCGTAGGTCTTGGCGGAGTGGTTCCATAGCCCACAGAACGAGGCCGTACCTCTCGTTGCGGGATCGGTGGTGGACCACCATCCACTTTCGTATAAAAACCTTCGTCCTCGGGTAGACCGTCGCTATCCGCGTGAGAGTATCTGGAACCAGCTGTTTCCAACGTGGCTGGACGTTGTTTCTCGCTGACAGGTAACGGAGGTAATGGAGAACTACAAAAAATCAGGCACTGTAATATCTTTATAAATGAAAGTTTAATTTAAATCGCAAACAATATAAATAGAATGTTCAAGAGGTTCTGGGAATTTCAAATATAAAACAGGTACTATGCAATGCTCGTCTGGATGTCGTGTATCAAAGATCTACTTGGGCATACACACTCCTACCCAGGGAAAGTAATTCCTAAAACTGTTTGAATACGCCATGTGCATCGAATAATTACTTGACGATGCTATCGTGATGAATAGTCCGTTGTCTGGCCAACGGACCCAAGCCCTGCTTCAACTGCGTAAATCTCTCGTTGAGCCTTTTGTGAAGCGGCTGCACTCCAGCCGGTGCAATTTGGCCGTGTAAATTGAGTCCAGCCTCCAGCACGCTCATTTGATCAAGAATTAAACCTTTCAGCCTGTTTACGTGCGGCACCATGTCAGGATTCTGTCTAGCGAATTCTGGTGTGAGGAATGCTTCCTGATACTTGGTAATGCCACCCATCACGTTTGCGTCGATGATGCCTTGGAGTCTCATACTAAAGGGATTAATATTTCGATGAGGTTCGGCAGTGTATTGTGCGACCAGTCTCCTCAATTCTCTCTCCACGCTCTGCATGGTCTCGCAGGCGTATTGTACAGGAGCCAGCAACTCGGATCTTTTTTCGATTACCTCGAACCATCTGAGTATACCGGGTAGTTTGGCCTCGGTGGTCAGTGTGGTTCTCTCGATCCATAAGGATTTGAACTCGTTCTCGCGATCGACAGGGCCTCTGTGGAGCGGTCGGTCGAAGATGAACTTCCTAACGTCGTTCACCAGGTAAAAAGCGACCACCCGCTCTGGTACTTCTGCTCCTCTGCAGGCCAAGCTGCTCTCCTCTGGGATCGGTTTCACGTTGCAGATTTGTATATCTAAAACATCGAATTGTAAGGTCAATGGTTAACGATACGTTTAAACGATGAGTAAGAGAAAGGTCTTACATTGGCCCTCGGATGTAAGAATACTCTCATCGGGAGGTGAATTCTTCATTAATATTTGTGCGCTTGGAAATTCAGTCTGTAGTCGTTGCGTGAATGCCCCTATTCGCTCATACTCTAAACCGCGATATATAAACAACTTATTCTGCAAAATAAAAACAATTTTTAATGGTCACAATGGCTTTACTATTTCTTGCATCCTACACTTTCAGATTCCGGGGTAATATTACTCACCCTAACAAAGAGAGGAAAACTGAGACCATAAAAGCCTACTCTAAAATATTCCGGTTCAGGTCGAAGTTGCGTCAGTATATTATCGAGGAACTTGGCTTGCAATTTCAGTACGTGGCTCAGTTTCGCGTAATCGTATAACCTAGTCTCGTACAACACCGCCAATTCCTTGCACAAGGGAATACCCTTCTCCCAGCACTTGCCCCGATCCAAATAGTGGATTATCTTGTGATAGAGCACCTCTTTCCTTTGCCATTCTGGCTGTTGGGGATGTGCGTGATCCGGAGGTAACATAGTCGAACCCCAACCCAATTGATCGGCATACAATTTCATAGTGAATCCAGCTTCCGTATAGTTTTCTGCCGCTAGATGAAGGTCGTGCAATTTGTAGATATAGCGTAGGTACATCTCCTTCCGATTGAATTCATTTTTGTAAAAGTTCTGTGAGAAAAATTAGTTAAATATATAAGTTAAATATCTTATTATTAAAGCGGCGATAGTATATCTTATTACTAAGGAAACAAAGATAAACGAAGTACCGACTTAGATAGGTCAAGTGTGACATTGTTAGTCGCGACAATCACGTAACTAACCGTGTTGTTAAGGTAAGTACTAAGATAAGCAAATACGTTGCAGATAAGGAAACTAATTGACCTAACTGCCTTATTACTAAGATAACTAATTAGAGCTGTCAAGCTTGACACGTTCGTCCAACTGGTTTCCGAATATACGATTTTCAACTCACCAGTAAGTTAACGGTACACGACATACGCTTGTCACGATTCTCATCTCCCTGAATAACGCTTCTATAGTCCAAAAGTCTTTCCAACAAACGGGTAATTGACGTGATGAAAGCAGTTCCGCTTTCCTTCCAGGCTGGATCTTCTAATTGTACTCTGTCTAATAATCTGTGTGTAAAAGCAATGTATATTATAAACACTCTATATTCGTATAACATAAAAAATGAAGTTTAAGTTTCGAATCATAGTCGCGAACTTACACGGCACTAAGATGCTCCCTAACGCAGCATGAAATGTAAATTAGGACAGGTTGAAATAGGTATAGAATAACAGCGCATATAACATAGTACTACTACAGTACAAATTTTAAACTTACGACTAAAAATGTTTAAATTCTACAATAACTTAAGAACAAAATTTTAAACTAATACTCACATGGTATTAAACAACTGCCTGTACTCGTCGTCACCTTTATTCTCGCTGATCAAAATATCCAATTTATCGATCAATTCCGATTCCACGGACTTGAAGCTACCTCTAGATTGCTGTTCGCATTCCATCATATCAAAGAAGATATGTAACGTGGCCTTACGAAGTTCGCTTTCGGGAACCAAAGTGACTTCCAAAAATGGACCCACCATCCCAGGAATAAACTCCAGCTTACGATCACCCAACTGAGTCCACATCGAGAGGATTTGAAATCCCATAAATACCCTCATGTCTCCATACTTTTCGACGATCTTCTCGCGTTTCACTTCAGAGAACTGCTCCAGTTGCAAGGAGGGTTGGGTCAGATAGGCCACGGCTAGATTAAAGTAGGTAGACCAAAGTTGCGAGTCGAAGGTGTCGTCCGAGAAACGGAAGGCCAGAGGTTGAGCTAGCTCTTGAAGAGACTTCAGTATAATGTTATTCGCCTGCATTCTGATCACCAACCAATCAGGTGGGAACACTTCCTGTCTGACGAGGTCGCGAAGCACCAGATATACTCTTAGAAGAAAATCCTTCAAGGGCTTCCGTTCACCGGTGTGAGTAAGTTCTTCCCATAATCGCGAATAATGATATTCATCCAAAAGTTGAAGCAATCCTATCAAACAAGCGACTAGACAACCCAACACGGGACCACTGGTGTTGATGACGATGAGGATAGTCTGTATCAATACATCCAGAATCGACAAACAGAGTGTCTCGACGTCATGCTGGATGCAGTTATTGACCTTGTTGGTGTCTCGACCCCGTTTGTGCAGAAAACTGAGTATTTCGCCGAGGATCTCTGTGCAAGATCGGAGCTCTTCGCGTCTGATAAGATGGATTCTCAGATGTCTGCACATAGTGACCAATAAAAGATTTCTGCTCTCGTCGTCTTCACGGAACAACGAAGATGTGGTCAAGTTCTTGATGGCTGTCAGCTTGGCTTGAGTTAACTGCAAGGATGGCTCGCGTGGCACGGAGTCCAGCATCGTGCAGGTGAGTTTGGCAACTTTGAGAACAGGCAATACGGCTACCAGTTGTTCGAACACCGGCGAGATGGAATAAAGCAACGCTATCTGAGAGTGGAGAACCATTTCGTAAGGGATGCCCAACATTTTGTTCAATGCCGCGAACACGCAGGAAAGGTCTCGCTTGAAATTATCTTCCAATTCGCCCGCCGTCGCCCTAGCGAATAGCAGACGACTTTGTATGATGAACTTGAAGATATATTCGAGAGAACGGAAGCATTTGATGATGGGTTCCTGTTTCTCTGCCACGGTCACCCAGTCGGCACAATGCTGTACGCTGCTCAAAAGACCTTTGTACACCAGGGCAGCGGCGAAGTGGCCGGAAATGTAAGCGTCCATTACGGGTTTAAAGTGCTCGAACTTGGAATCCTCGAGAAGGCTGAAGATGGAGACCAGAACTTGAAAGACTAGGCCAGAGTGGGCATTGGAATTGCCGTTTTCCGTGTGGAACATCGAGAAGAGTGCGTCCAAAATGTCCTGCAGGAATTTCACCAATTCCTCACCGTCTAATCGCAGCACTCGACCTAAAGTTTCTGAAATACGTTCCGGATGCGCTTTCCATTGGAGCAGGCTTAACAAATCAACGTTCTGTGTCAGCTTTGTGCTGCAAAGTAACGTATGAACGAAGACGGCTTCTTTCGGCGATCTTGAAAATGCCGGTGAACCTAGTGAACACACAAGAAACATTAGTCAATAACTATGTCCGATGTGATTGTTCGAAGATCACGCGAAGTAGCTAAAAGTTTAATTTTTAATTATTTGAGAATGCGATTTTGGTATTACCGGTTGCATTTGGTTCTCGAGCGCTACTGGGCAAGGAAAGGTAACTCAACGAATCCAACTTCGAACGATCTTCGCATTTGTAGATATACAATTCGTGAGGGCCATCTTGAAGGGTAGCCCCACCGGGTTCCATGAGACGTACGAAAGCGAACGAAAACAACTTTTTATCGGTTTTCTCGCGTGCTGCAAAGGAAAACTGTGTGAAACTTTGACCGTTATAAAAAGTCGAGAGCAAAATTTAAGAGAGCGATCGGATAGTCCGCTATTGAAGCAACATGATTTTACTACTTACTGGAACAATGTCTGAACTCGAAACGAACGTGACTTCCATAAAACTTGTCTATAGGTATCGCCAGTCGAACCGTTTCCGCCCACGACGGACTATTATGATGATATATGATTAAGCTTTGGTATTCAGAACTACCCTCCGTTCCAGCGGCTCCAAACAAGCAACCCTCCAAAGGTTGACCATCCACGTCCAACACCAAAATTGTCACCTGACCATATCGTACAACCTGTTAGTTCCTGTACAAAATGAACCCGGCGTCGCTCGATATTATCGAATCGATCATACCTCGATATTCTTCCCCGTTGATTTCCCACCCCTCTCGAACTCCCCGCGCTCTAGTTTCAGGTACAAATCGTTCCGAACATCGCCCGGCATGATAACGTCGGAGAAGCCAAGCTTCTTCGTCAGACAGATATTCTTGAAGAGCAAAGGATTTTCTACCCGCACCTGGGACAGTTCACCGTGAAGAACACGCAGCGAAACCACTATGCCATAATTTGGTTGGCCAGGAAGCGGTGAACACTTGTTGTTGCGGATGATCTGCTCGTGCAGTTGGTGAAAGTCCTTCTCTTCGCCTTGATACACCTGAAACGATTGATTACTTCCGTAAATTGTATACTACACTGTAATTATGTTGCCTACACCCTTAAAAGTCGTATCGTTTTAATAGTGTAGTAAAGAAAGAATACTTGCATAAGTATAGTAACTCGATAAGGAAATAGTAATGGTAAATAATAAAAAAAAATCAGTGTAATAGTACAGAATACGGTATACGGTGTAAGAGCATTCGTATTTCCTACAGTGCCTACCTTGAACGTCATCTCCAGTTCCTCGGTATGATCCTGGGTGGCTTCGGCGAGGGAGAGGACAGCGACGCCATGAGGTCTCCTGTAAGTAGCAGTTCCCGCTTTGTTCTTACCAGAATCGGAATACAGCATTCTCCCGCATCGCATCACGTGCGCGACCATGTACAGATCCCTGCTGAGGTCCGCGTTACCGAGATCAGTGAAAATCGTGCAGTTGCTGTGAATCTTCTCGATAAAGCTCGAGAAACCCTCCTTCGATATCCGCACGAGGAAACGCTCGCTCAGATATTGATTTCTCTTTGCGTCGTACAAGGAGAAATAAATCTCGGTGTCCTCGCCGACCGAGTGGCCGAAATCTCTCATGCAGAAGTATAGGTGATGCGTTAACACCTTCTTGTGTTCCTTCCGCCTGAGGGTACCTCTCGCCGAAGCTCCTTGCGAATTTTCCGCACTTTGCACGTGCTGAAATCACCGTCGAAACCAAATCTGAGCATAAAGGTTCCTTTTCAAAATATTTCTTTAACGATAAATATATTTGTTCAAGAAACACTCTCGAGCCCTCTGAATCAGAGAATTTTGGCCATTTGAAAATTGTACAACTTGAAAATCTTCTTAAGCTTTATTAATCAATAATTTATTAATCAATATTTTAGCAAAATTTCCCTAACAACTCACTAGGTGTGGCTTCAACTACGAATAAAAACATGTTAGCTTTTGTCGAGTTAGAACAATGACCGGCAACTAAACACAGGGTTCTTAGGTATATCAAAATTTCCAACGTAATAAAAATTTCATGTCGCTCGTTCGTGCATCGAATAGACCCTCTAACTCTGACTTCGTTTCAATTCTTGCAGAGTATTCGAAATGGTCAGCACTCCAGCTAGAATTTCAATGAGCTTCAGCGATCCACGCACGGTGAAGTATGCGCTAAAGTGCTCTTTCTATCCCTTCAACGTATTCAGTTCTCTTCAATACACGGCTCTTCCACTATTTTCTCCCTTTTCTCTCGATGTCGAGTCCTATACCGACTCGTATGCAACGATAAATCCAGCCAATGTTTCGTTCAAACTCGTTTCAGCTTATAACATAAAAATTACTTGTAACAGCTATCTCGTGTTATTGTAATTACCACGTGATAAAGTTCGACGACCGACATGGTATCCGGGTCCACCATATGGGCACCCTGACGGGGTACTAAGTCCAGGCCCAGCTTTCTGAAACATTCAAGATGATACGTGGTTCGATAAAAATTGAAATATGTAACATAGAAGATTTTACTTAACGCTTTTAAAATAAATTCGGTTTAAAACATATAGAATTACAAAACCTATAAATTCTGTGAAATATGTCGATATCATTCTGTCACATTCGTGACACAGCATTCTGCGTGAAAAGAAACGAAAATACTCTGCAACAAAGTATTGCACCAATCGGTGAAATATTAAAGGTATCGAGAGAATACAATTAACCTTATGGCTCAAGGTGGACCACCATCGGTTCCTTCGCACTCGGTCATTCATTTACAACGTTCTCCGAATTAAGTTGATCTTTCCAAAACTCGAGTACAAATATAGATGCAAATGTAGCCGTATAGGCGGTTAAATGTATGGTCAAGCAGAGGCGGGGCGGGTCAGGGCGGGTCAGGGCAGGACAGTGGAAGGCAAGGCGAAGCGAAGTGAAGCGAACAGAGACGAGAAGCGAGGAAGAGAGACGAGGAGAGGAGAGCTGCATTCCTGCGAGGTGAAGGGGCCACGCGAGGACCCTGGGCGAGTAGCTGGGCCTGTAGGGCCCCGATTCCCGATGCGTTCGAGAACACGTCGACCCTATGGCACGCGGTCGTCCGGGGTCATGGGAAGTTAAGTAGGAGCCCAGCCACTTCAGAAGTAGACTTCAGAAACTGATGCAATGCTTGGCTTAATTGGATCGCGCGTTACCCTCTCGATACGCTTTACCATCCAGTCGATCATCATCTTCGATGGTTCTCCAACTCTGTTAACGGCTCTCCTCGCTAGAGGCGACACTATCGTCGCGAACAATCGTCTCGACTGTTCGGAAACATCGACTACCCGAATTTGTTAACGTGCTAATTTCTTTTATTTTTCCTTTATCGTACGTTAATAGACGGGTACATAGGATACTTATGAAATCTGTTTCTCATTTCTTTATGCATATATTCGAGATGCAATTATAAATACAATTACAATTTCATACAAAATAAAATATTTAATTATTAAGATTCTGTGGCTTCGTGACAGGTGTTCTGGAAATAGGCAGAGGGATTGAAATCTACTAGAGTTTTATTTCGAAATATACATACTGAATCGACATTTGCAACTTTTAAAATCGAATAAAAGATACAGTAAATTTCAATAGGTTTCGCTAACTAGCTACTTGTCTCTATTTTATCTACATCAAAGCGTAAAATTAACCTGCTACGTGACCGAATCGATCATTGCTTTTTTTTTTGCACGGTCGAGCAAGTGGAGATTTCCTCGCGTAGGGAAGCAATGGTTGTTAAGCGATAATTAACGCTCGACTCGAAAACACGGTCGGCCGTAAACTGTGGATTTCCAAGTGGATTTTGGGCAGAGCACGAAAATTAAGTGGTACTGGAGAGGACGATCCTCGTATTTGCTTCTCGCTTTGTCTCGTGGACCGCCAGTATCCTCTTCTCTCTTTACACGCTTTACGTCACTGATCAACCTCGTATCGTCCTACGCCCTCGCGAACTCGTCGCTAAAGGGCCGTACTATTAATCCAATTCTGGTGTGTACTGGAAACATACTCGCGCATACAGTCTTTGGAATAGTCTTGTTTGAAGAACGATTTTACATATAACACGCTAATTACATACGAAGCATAGTTCTACCTTCGTTATCTAACTTCGAGACTTTAGAATTTGCGAATTACCGTGCTGTTGGACTTTACGACATTAAGCGTCGGGATTCCGAAACTTTAGAGCTTACTCCTTCGGGTCTTCAGAACTTATGTTAGATGAAAAACTTATCGAAGAGCTACAAAACTCCACATATGGATCTACTAGTTGTAATTATAGAAGAATTAAATATTTACATATGCGACAATGTCCGCGAAATTATGCAACGATTCAACAGCAAATTAAATGAAAACGAGACCCAAATGTTACGAAATACCCAGTAAGCTCTGAAAGTTTTACACGGTACTATAGGCAGAAATAAGTTTTTCCATAATTTATAGAAACATTTACAGGATTCGTCGACGAATACGGTCCTGAGAATCCCAAGAGGTCTCCCCTCGGGCCCCTGTTGATGGAATGCAGGTGAGCAGGCAGACTTCGATGCGTGGAGACAGGTACAGGCAATGTCCGCCGCGTGGTTGGGACCTATGTCCCATTCTAAAGATATCGGATATATTCTCTGGCCGACGACGTTCGGTTCACCGCGATGGAACAGCCTCGCCGAAGAAACGGGAGACGAGTTTCAACTTCTCCGTCCTTCTTTTCCTTCTTGCCTCTCTCTTTGCTCGACCTCATCCCCCGCGGATGACGAATTCGTTTGGCCAATGCCCGTGTAACACCTCCGAAAGTCGATTTACCAGCGCACAGCGCCATGAAACTACGCGACGTTTCTTCAATTTACCAACTTTCATCCGTGAATTTATCGTGAAATTTTCGAAAATGGAAACAGAATTCATAATTTAATACCTAGCCGAGGAAAGGCTAGGATGTTTCGCACTTTGAAACTTTGCGGGCTTCAGGAAAAGAGGATTGGAATGGTCCAGGAAAATTTTGAGAATTTTTCGAAACTTCTCTAGAGACCCTTCTTGAACGATACGCCGAGTGTCCTTATCGATATAACCCCTGTTAAAAATTTCAGCAGACATCGAATGCAGCGTAAAATAGTACTTGTAACATATTAAAAATGTGAAACGAGTATGTCACGTACTTCTAGAGCAAGCATTATTAATAAGTATCGCATTTACTACTTTGCACTAACGATTTAAAGATAGGTCACGAAACGAACAGGCAGTTCCAAAGTTTCACGATAGGAAAGTTTCAACTTGCATAAATTACTAAAATTAGTCCCGAGTATCTAACGACACTCGGAGCTACCTAAACTTTGTACGAGTTTAAGGAAATCGAAGATTCGGACGATTTATCCGTGTCCAATCTTTTGGAACTTTCAAGTAACTCTAGAAGTTTATAGCCCGAAAAGAGAGAGTGTCGAGCGGACAATAACGGAGGATTCTTCTCGTTGATCGTCAACTTCTCAGCTGCGAGGTATTCCTTGTGGAGTTCAGTAACCATTCGGTAGCTTTAAACGCTGTAATTACGCCGGGGCTGCTGCGGAGTCCTGGACTCCTGTATCTGCTTCAAACTGACAATCAATTATTAACCTTCGTTCGCTTCGCACCGTTCCGTACCATCTATCTGTACACTATGTTGCCTTTGCGTTGCAAATCGGCCGACTAACTAGCTTTCTTATGTATTTTCAAAGAATGCTCGTTTAATTAGAAGAAAAAAAATTAGTTATTTTCCTCTCGATACACTAAGTAGTTACTACCACTTCATATTTTATCCGTTTAGAATCTCCGACTCAACCTCTTTGGGGACGATATATTTTAATTATATTCTTGTCACGTTAAGTCGATAGAAACAAAATAAATGAACCGCAACAAGAACAAAAGATAATTCGTAATAAAAATGATGATGCAAGAGCGTTACATCGGAAGCGTATAAGAAAAGTCGAAGGAATTTGGTCTTTACGCAAGCGTGTTTCGCGCGCGACCGTGTAAAACGGCCTTAATAGGAGTGTTTCCTGATCCCGGAACGAGTAACGAGACTGGTATACGTATAGCGAAGGGTTCGTGGGAAGACGAACGTCGAGTCTGCTTTGCCCGGGGGTACACGCACACCAACGCCACATTACGTGCACGTATATTCTCGTCGACATTTTCACGAGACTCGTGGTTGCACTCCCGAGTGCAGTTGCAGTCGCAGAGCAGAACGGAGAAGATAGCACTGGTGATGGTCGGTGGTTAGTAGTAATAGATGTCAGGGCCAAATCCCCTAGCCCCCACGATCTCAATTAGATCAAATGACGCGCGATTAAGCGTGATTAGCCGCGAACCTTTCAGTTTTTACTCGCTAATGGTCTAAGGCTAAAACTGGAGTCGCACTGAGCGCGTCCGACAGCTTAGAGTAGGCGTTTCTTCTTTTTTTAGAAACGATAATGTACATTTGTTTTCGCGTCAAATTCGTTGCAAAACAATGTAATCTTTTCTCGTTAAATTATTTATGCTAGACGATATAAAGATGCAAAAGTTAGCGAATACAGGAATTTGTAAAAATGAACATCGAGCTTCGAAAGGTCGTGCACCTCTTATTCCTGGCACTATTGGCCTGTTCGCCTCCTCTTGAATAATTACATCGACGTAACCGGGAACAAGGCTGGATTGCTAAGTAGGATCACGATTCCCATAAAAATAGGAGAAATTGAGCTATTTAGTGTCCCTGCACGAAAACAACGAACCACCGAGATTGTTCCCTTAAAGGGCACAGGACATTTACAGCGACGCGTCGAAAGGGAGCAACAGCGTGGTAGGTTGGGAAACGCTGCTTCAATTCCCCGTAAGGTTAGTCTTTTTCTTTTTGCGTTCGCCTCGGCGTAGCACGGTGCTGGCGTTGTTCTACCCGGGCCCAGGGCTGTACGATGAGAGAGGTAGCTCGTCGCGAAGGGGAAAAACTGCTTAGGTAGGAGGGCAGTTTGATGGTACGCGGCTACCGACTCGCAGCTACTTCGGTCAAAGAAATTTAATGAATGGTAGTGATCGTCGGACATAATAGACCGTACACCTGCCGGCAGAAATCTGTCTATTCCCTTGGGCTTTTCTTCCGATCCTTTCCGGACTAAACGAGTGTTATTTCAAATCTCTACTTCCTTCCCAAATTTACTTTACCTAATCTAGCGTAACACTGATCATGCAGGTATGTTTTAAAGCACAATCGGAACTAATATATGTTTTGCTAACCACGCTAAAAAAAAGAAAAGTGTAACTTCCTTGGATTCTACAAGAATTAATCTCGAGCTCGTAATGACCATGGTTTATACGTAGAGAACGATTGTTTCTCGGTAAAATGAATCCTCTCCGCAGTCGGTGGATTCGAAGAATTTGAAGGACTGGGAAACCCTGGAACGAAGAACTCGAGGCGCTGTTATGCAGTCGGGACTTTCGTGTCCCGTAGCACCGCGTTACCCGAACGAAGAAGGGGAACCGAGGAAGAACAAAGAAAGAGGTAGAGGGAAGAAAGGGAGTCGCGTAAAGGGCAGTACACGCGAGCTGGAGCCGCGAGGCACGCTCATTAGAAATAATAATAATTACCGCGGCATGAATAATAAATGTTGCCGTTTGCTCGATACCCGACTAACCGGGAAGCAACTTAACCACCACTGGCACGCGGTAATTAAATAAATGAAATATACATGGTGTAACGATTTGTTTCTCGACCGGTTGAAAGTGTCGTCTTGTTCCATGAATAACGCCAACTGGCGGAGGAAAGATGGCGACCGAGAAATCGAGTATGCGGTCATCCCACGAAACCGTTATTTACACGCATACAAACCGTGAAAGGTTTCGATATTACTTCGGAGTCTGACGATGCTAGGTTACGTAATCGGTATGGCCATAGGGAATGAAATCGCTTCGATCAAAAAGCAGGATAATGTATGTAATCAAATGACGTGAAACGCGTCTACGGAAAAATAAGGCAGATAATAGAAGGAAATCGTATGCTGGCATCTTATCGGAAACAGATTTGGCAATCGACTGAAATAATAGCGCGGTCTTTCTGACGCAAAGTCAAAAATCGAAGAATCAACGAAGAAAGGAGGACGAAATGGGAGGACGCAGGAGGAGAGAGGCTTTAAAGAGCCAAAGCGAACCTTCTCTCGCAGGGGGAACAGGTTCCCGGCATGGTTACCGCGTATTCACCGAGCTGAAAACCTTGAGCTCCACGAACAGAGAAAAAAGCCTTCTGCTCTCTCTCGTTTCTGATGCTGTGGCTACGGTTGCTCTTTGCAGACACACGATACGAATCGAAAATTCAAAGTCGAAGTCTAACACGTGAAAGCATTCCGAGTATAATGAAATTTTAAGAAGCAATAGCTTCAGTAGGTAGAGAGCAGGGTGAACCTGTCTCCTCCACCGCTGAAATAGAGTTTGACCTGTCCAACATAGCGCGGCAGACGTATAAATTACAGAAATGTTCAAAGTTACAGATTCTCGTATATTCGAAGGAGGGATTGAAATTTGAAATATTCAAATTTGACCACCCTATCGTTAACCCGCGTTGCATCCGAGTGTACGGATGACATCCGGAGAAACTGTAGCCGAACGTTTCGGAGAATAACGCTTGCGGTTCTGCGATTCGTCAGACTACGTCCGAACGACAAAAAATCACGAAACAAACGTCGCGTTGGAACATCTGTTCGAATAAATGATCCGGAAGGCGACGACGAGACGAAACGACGAGGAGCACGATGCAACCGATTCACGAGAAATCGTGGTGACGCTGATTTCCAAAGGCAGGCGACTGTACGCACCTGATAGAGTCGCCCCCACGCTCGAAACTCGACGGGGCAAGATGGCGGGGAGCGGCGGGGCCCAGAACGAGTCCCTGACTCGGTTCAGTCGCTGTTCGTACGTCGGGCCCCGTTGATACGTTGCGCGGCCTCGTTTCGTGCCTCGAAAATTCTTTCGAAAAATATTCGTTCATTATCCGCGGGAGACGCCAACGGAACAGCAGAGAGAGAGAGAGAGGGCGAGAGAGCGAGTCTGACGTACCGCGTCAGACATTAACTCTCGACACGACGCGTTCATCGTTCTTATCCTTCCCCTCTCTTTCTCTTTCGCGCTTCGACCACGTTAACGAGCTTCAAAACGAATTCGAATCGTGCGAACAGTGAATCGTGTGAGGTGCAACGCTCGGTGGTTGTTTTTTCACCGGGGAAAACAAAGAAAAGCGACGCCCTGCGGCAAGGAAAAAGACGATCGACCAATAAGCGCGTGGTTCCCGCGCGAACGCGAGACAACCACGGGATCGAACAAACCTAGCCGATTTTCGGTGTGGATTTTTAGCGCCGATTCGAGAAGGTATCGTTCATTTTTCTCGACGCTACAGTGCTCGTTCAATTTGGTGGTGGATTTCTAAAGCTTCGTCCGAGGTTTGTATATGCAAAAACACCGCGATAAGTCTTATCCGAGAAAGAAGTGTAAAACGAACATTGGAAAAGGCAGCTAACATTGTAATCGTCGGAACTAGTGACCTACAAGTCAATCGAGATTTCTGTATTTGTACCGACCATAATCACCGCGAAACGTAAACATCTCGTAACCTTTCTAAAACGAACTTACTCTTTTTCATCGACGACCACGTGCCGTTCAGCAAAACTATTTTCTATCGTCGCTCGAGACTTATTAAGGCCGTTCAATCGACCCCAATTGCTCGAGTGCATTCTTTAAAACGTTTTAATCGCATATTCGTCACGATCGAGCCATTGCTCTGCGTTGTCATCGGCTAACGTACGATCGTTTCCACGTAGCCAACCGTGAAAGCGTTTCTAGGTACGAAAGCGGTAAATGCTCGGGTCGGGTAAATCGGCTTAACCTTCCGTATTTTCTGTCCTGTCCGAATCCGAAATCCATTGTTTTTGCATCGCTTTCTCGAGTTTAGTCGAGTGGAACAAAGAGAATGAAACCCGTTGTTATACCGACGAGCTTCGAATCTAAGTTGAGAAAACAACACGTGGTCTTTGGAACATCCATTTACCACGAATTTCCTACAATTTTAGGAGACCCTAAGGATAGGAATTTTCCAAAATTACGCTAGATACTTTTTCGCTGGATGGAAGAATAATAAACAGTTTTTCCAAGATCATCGTCCAATAGCGACTAAAGAAAATGTGGATTTAACTTTATCAGCGTCGATTCTGATCCTGTCATAGTATTAGACGACAAAGTAAATTACCAGCTTATTTCAGGCCATATACTCGCTATAATTTTGAACAATTATCATTCCTAAAGTCTTCTACAATTGCATCAGTTTTGAACTACATCGGTGTTCCGATTGTTCACTTCCCTTGCTAGTTACAGGAGCAGCCAGTGCGCTGATCCTTCGTTTCTAGGTTCCACCGCGAGATAAAATTGTGATAACGAGCGAGGGCGAGGGACTTGCACGCAAAGCTTCATAAATACACGGCATTATCTGCTCGGTTCAGGGACTGACGGTAGACCGTAAACCGCCATTGTGTACATAGGAGATCCCAGTTTAACCATGCTTCCCGAAAGTTTCTCGGAGATAATGCGGCTTCCAGAATATTGTTTCGAGGAAACGTCTAACCTATCCTACCTTCTATCAAGTTTTACGCGAAATTAATTTTCGCGACCGAGGCAGATTCTTAACCTTTTTCTGCACGGTTTATTCGATATTCCAAAAAGATTTATCGTACTTTAACCGTGAATGCGTGACGAGTCTGACTCGTATAAAGCAAGGGGTTATAAGGAACGTTGATAACGCGACGCGGAGGAGGAAATTGGTGACAAGTTTCTTAGGGGTCTTCGACCGTGAGATTTAATGAAAAATACCGACGGGAAAGCGGCTGTTAACCTCGTTCGAGACGCCATGCGAGCCATCGAAGACGCGGCTGCACGTTTCACGCGGTCTGTCTCGCGCCAGTTTGTCACAAAACTGGTTTATCCGGAATGCGAGTCTGCAGAATCGAGCGAGCATTCGATCTGCCATACGCGAACCATACTTTTATAATAATTTAACCAAATAATGTTGCATTCTACATGTATCGCGTGTTAAATGAATTAATACGTCATTTCAAAAACAATATCGTCTTATTAGACATTTTAAGAAGGTAACGAAACAAATGCGTAACGTTATAGTTTACTTTTTTTTGTTTCATAGATCACCGATAGCATTCAAATATTGTACTATTTTTCAGTATTAAATGAAACGTATAAGGCGAACGGATTATTATCTGCAATGGTTGCAAATAGTTTGTATGGTCTGAAATTTTAACCTTAAGGGTTAAATTTCAACTGCCATAACGGACAGCGCGCCGAATTGAGATTTTAATTAAAATTTCACTTTCGTGATAACATAAGCGTTAAATTTGAATTTAAATGAAACTTCAACGCGTTACGACATGGAAAGTACATTAACCGCTATGATTAAAACCTTCATAAATCTCGAATGCATCCTAAATATTTATACACACGGTATATTTGTCAAAGAAAATTTTGCAGTCTACAATTTGTGTACTCAACAGTAATATACATCTTATTCTTTTTTAAGAATGATACGCTGCGACATTCAATATATGTATCGCGGTCAAAAGCCTGCCTCTTTCTCTCTTTTCTCTCCCTCTGTCTCTCGGCTATCTCCGTTCTACTCGTTTTTCTTCTGTATTCTCGATTCTGGAGGCGGGCAACGTTTCAACGTGATTCATGTAACGCGAAGCAAAGGATATTATACACCTACTTCCGGAATCCCGTTGGCGCGTTTAAAAGCGTCGTTTGAATGCAACGGATCTCTTTATCTTACGAACAGAACAAATGTTTTGTTGATATTTCAATGAGTTTTCATATAATGACAGATCTTGATATTCTGAACTTCCTGTTTGTGGAGTCGACTGTGGATACTATGCAATTAATCGTTGCAAAAGTATTTAATGTTAGTTTTTATCGTCTTTCACGAAATTGATGAGACATTCGACTGCTAAAAATAACTCACTTTTCAGCGCTGGTTCGAATTTCGATGAAGAGATAACATTCTTTTGGTAACAATTCACGATACTTTGAACTTTTTCAATTATTTTCACGATATTTCATGATTTATTACTTTGAATGCTAGAACGCTTTTGCTTCGAGTTTGCCATATACTTCACGGTGATTCGATGATTGAATTCGCTCGATATTACAATTGCATAAACGACTTTTATTATTCAACGATAAGTGATACTTTTTTTTTATAATCTCAACGGCATTCACCTTTCACTCCATGACGAAACGAGTGCCCTTCACTCGAACGATACTGCTCGTCCAAGATAAGCGCGATACAATGCACAAACCTCGATTGAGGTGTGTTTCGGGCATGTTTCAAGTTGCCCGTCCCAACCACGCGTTCAAATCTCCACAAGGAGTTTCTTGCACGTTTTCCACGCGTGAAAGCTCGATATCCTTGACAATTTTATTCCGTTCAGTCATTGATGAGCACTCGTTACTTTCTCTTTTGCTCGTAATAGTAATAATGGTTCTTACAATTTATATTTTTTATATCGGGAAACAAATTATCGAGAGAATCGCGTGTGATTGTTTCTACGGTATAATGTTCCTTAGGAAATTACTAGTTTTTCAAGACACGATATATGATACGATCAATAAAAATAAAACAGAAAATACAAGTCTTAGCTCGTAATAAACTTTACGATGTGCACACAAAAGAGATAAAATTAGAATAGCAAATAATTTCTGTGAACGCCATCTTGACATAATCGAGAGTCGGTATGCAAATGGAAACGCTTTTTATTTCGACATTTGAAAATGGATAATCGTGCTTAAAGAGCTAATTATTAGACAATTACGAAACCTTTCAGACTTCTATAGTCCCTTAAATGGAATAATTTGACAATCTTAAGTGTACTTAGATTCAGTTAGATCCATTTAGATAGTCTAAAAATAAAGACAGTCATTAAACTTCCATTTCTTAGTTAACTCATTAAGACAGAAAATGTTAATATGCGGTATAATCTGTTATTCGGACTTAGGTAACTAAGCTTCATCTCGTATTTTGCGTCTTTTTGCATGGAAGCTTATTAACGAAATATGCAAAAATACTTAAAAAAATAAATGAAGTATATTCAAATGAATACGGTGAATTTTAACAGTTTGACTGCTAAGTCTGAAATGCTTGTATGAATATCGTTTCGCGTATTTTTCTTTTCCAAGACTGGAGATAGAATTAATTCTGCTCACTGTTGTCGAGCCAAGAGTATTCTTATGGGCTGACGCATACGATGACGCAAAAAAAAGATTTCGCGGAAAAAAGTAGCTGCCTAACCATTTATGAATTTACATAAAACAGTTTGTACGTGTTAAGGTCGGTATGCAATTAGAAAAGTTGCAAAACTTGCAAGTAATTTGTGCTTGACCCCAATGAGTGCCACTCTCCGCATCCATATTAAATCGTAAATATTAAACAGATCTTTATTGTATATTGTGGAATAGACATAGTCACATTTAATTTTATTATTCTTTCCTTAATCGGTATAGCAACTTTGAATATAAATTGTTTCCTCATTCGAGAGAGGTGATTCGACATTTTCGAGAACTAACTTTGATGGAAGAATAAGCCGTTCCTTGCATAACGGAACAACTACTCCGTAGTTACATTTCGTGAAATTCGAAGTTATCGAACAGTTAACGTAATCATAAGCTGTACATTTACAAAACGAATAAAATTTTGCTTGTTTTTCGTTTCCGACTCACATTTGCATGCGAAATCAGCACCTTATCCCTCGTACCATCTGTGTTTGAGTTTGAGTCACGGTCTGGACGAATATTTGCACAAACGTTTAGCGTCCAAAACTTTACAATTTTCTTTCTATTCGATAATTAACATTTGGTCTTTGGCCGTAGACGATTTATTGTTCGATGACATTTCCACGCGAGTTCTCCACAAGTTCGAACCGTTGCGTGGGTGTAATTTATACGCGTATGCGTAGTTCGAATCGATTCGCTGCAATTCGTACGAAAGTGGTTGAGAACAAATACTCTTTGTTAGCGAGAGGAAAATCAAGGAATACACAGATCGAGTTGCGAAACGCATCGAGTGTAATATATTTAACTAACGATTTGCTCCAGTAACTTATTCCGCGAACCGTGTGCTTAACTAGCAGGAAAGCGTTATTAAATGTTTATCCACCTTTCGTAAGGTTATTGAAAAAGCGAGGAAAATTTCATGAGATCCAATAAATCGCTGACCTTCGATCAGATCTTGCGATTATCGTCGATGATAGGTTACTCGTCATCTTTAATCATATATCTTGCTAATAAATAAGTAGAAATATCGTGTGCTCCTTCATCACGTTGTATCGAATTAGAACACAAGTTATTACTTGAGACGTATGTGCATTATTGCATGGTATTCGCGTTAATAATTTCTTGACATACTCGTATGAATTATGTCCGTTTCCAAAGCAGCAAAATATACTTTGGCTTATTTGCCACGCCTGCTCTTAAGGGATTAAAGACTCCGAAAACTGTATCTTCGGACACGGAATCGATAGATATAGCTTTTCGTACGACGAAGAGAACTCTCTTTTAGATGATATTTTTATTATGTCATCAATTCGTATCCGACTCTGTGATTCGAAATGGATTACTATTTTTCGTGGCTGACAACCCGCCATGTTAAGAAGACATTTATTTTCATGGCAAAGATACATTGCTGCAGAGAGAGGATAAACGGGTTTCATTGGAAATGGTAGGAGAAATAAACGCGTGGGTGATACCATGAATACTAGCGCGTAACTTAGATTTCCTTTCGATAAGGACATTTCTATCCAAATGTTGCAAGTTTCAAATTTCTTAAACTGATAAGTCTGCAAATCCCCAAAATTCTAATTTTCTAAATTCCGATTTCTAGATAACTAATCTTCTGTATTCCCGAATTTTCCAAGTCTTAAATTACCAAATTTAAAAATCTTCGAATCACCGGTATAAAAATCCCTGCGTTACAGTTTGTCGTATTTTCTTTAGGGAAACTAGATTTACTCTCGTATATAGACTTTTTCTAGACAGTGTAAAGACGAGTCCAGCGATTGGACGTGGAAAGGGGATTTACAGTTAGCCGTTGCGTTTACTCGCAACCACACCTTGAAACTTTTCAGAGTACCGTGACTCTCCGATCCTGTGTCGAGGCTCGTTCGATCGAACTGTTAATCGAGTGGGAAATTTTAAACGAGCGAACAAGATACGGTCTATGTCTATCGATTATTTTTAACCCTTTGACTGGCGTCTGTTCTTACAGACACACGACCTTTTTCCATGACGATGACCCGTGTGTGGTCACGAGCGTTCGTCTCGTGAACCGTAACGAATACAAAATTACAAAACTGGAGGATTCGGTTATTCAGGAGTTTAATCGCTTAGACGTTTAGAAATTTGATAATTTGTCGATTTCGTACTTTGTGCGATGGAGAATTTGTAATGTCCACTAATTTGGAGAGTCTCCTTTCCTTCTAGCGCCATTTTCTCGGCGCGTAAAGCGCACCCGAGCGGACCACGTTCGTTCTCCGCAACGTTTTTTGTCGAGACACGGCACAAATCGAACAATGGAGTTTGCAGCATAGTTTTATCGGATCTCGGGGATATTTCACCGAATAAGGAGGCGCAGCGTGCTATGGCAGCGTGAAATTCCAATTCAAAACCTGTTTTCCCCGTGGTCCGTAACCAGATACGAGTAATTCGTGTACACCAGGTTGCCCGTTGCGGTCGAGAGTGTCGTGGCTCGGCCAAAAACCACCGTCTCGCGGTTGCATGGGATTCTGAGCTGTACTTTAAAATCGGAATTCGATATCTCTGATCATTAGCTGCGACGACAGAAGTCACCGATCATTTACGGTTAACGAGAAACATGCTACATATTCATCGATTTCTACGATATCTCGAATACGATTTCCGTGCACGGTAATCCGCTTATGTTACGAAACATATCAGAACAAGTATGTTCCACTCGTTGAAAACATGTAAAACGATAATATTCTAATATGTCCAAATATGACACAGCATAGTACTTTTGAAAACTCTACAAATGGCTATAGGTTATTTGGCTATCTCGTTAACTCATTTGGTAACACACGTTGCGACTCGTCGTTGAACAAATATCAGTGACGTAGAAGCATTCTGCTACTGTTCGAAAAATTATTATCGATGATTTGCTGTGTAACACATGAATGATAGATAACGATAACGCATTAATAATTGATAACACAATGAACTTAAGCGTAAGGTTATCAACGAGTGAAATGTGAACTCCACTACAATATTACTGTTCCAATTGTAAGGTTAAAATAGTTTTTCCAAAAAAAATTCCAGTTTCCACATTTCTGAACTTACGATTCTGAAACTGCCTTAGCGAGAAGTTTTACGAACTCCGACAGTACAAGTTATAAGTAGTAGACTTTCACGCGTTGTACGTGTACCGATAACCAACCGTAATTCGCAATATCTTCGATTTACTCGCTAGAAAGATATACTTGATATAATTTAACTTCCAATTAAAATATTGGATAATTGAATTGCTCGAAAGTTTCCGATAGAGACCACCGAGAAAAAAGAAGTTTAACAATTTTTTAATTATTTTTCGGATAAGGAGGTTCCAACGCTTGCGAAGTACTTGAAAAATGCAAATTGAAGAAGTGCTTAGGAAGGAGTTGAAAGAAACGAGGAGCAGAGAATGCGGTTGAAGAAGACTCGGTTCTTTACGAGGTCTAATGAATTGTCCCAATGATCGTTAAAGCAGAAGTTCACGGTAGAAAGCGTATGTTGACTTTTCTCGTGTCCACTCGAGCCAACGTGGCTTGCGCCTTTCCTCTTCTCTTTCGTTTCACGAGAAACACTCGTGTAACTGGTTTGACTTGTACGGTTCGTTTATTAACCACGAACATATTTCGAAGAAACATCGACTAGAATTCGTGGAAGTTTCCACTACAATATGTTCAAAATCTTTTCCTATACTTTGTTCGAACTTGTTCGACGTTCTACAGTTTCGATACGAGAAATAAGAAACAAGAGTCGTTTATGTTCCCGAATACAAAATGGCGCATATAAAATCGTATAAATCGCGAATGTTCTATGGCTCTTCAAATTTTTCGCTATTAAAATTATTCCTATAGAAAAATGTTTAAGAAAATAATGGTTTCTTCAACAATATTTATATCTTCGCGTATGATTTAGGATTAGATAATCGTGAAATATTGCGGCATAAAGGGTTATGAAACATCAGGAGACATAGTTGTAGTAAAAATTATAGATCATTTTAAATCATCCATCACGTTGGAACAACCGCACACGACAGATAGGCGAAGGGTGTGAAATTACACACGACCCTTCGCGAGTGTGTGGATCCATGTGTTTGCAACCGCTTGCAAACGGTGTACCGCGAAAAAATTGCGAAATCTAACTGTAGTCAGCTTGTAACGTTATATCTGGTGATCCTCGATGTACATATTTAGCCGATGACCCACGATGCATCGTGAGAATGGTCAAAAATTATACACGATTCTTTTTTTAGTAATAACGAAGATGTTTGCAAATAAGGTTACCGATTTTTATTTAAATTGTGAAAGAATTTGGTGGTAAAAATTTCTGTTCCGGCAAAATTAATCGTCGATAGGATCGAATCTTTGTCGTTCACGAATAAACGCGATGGAATTCGCTAGGAACAGAGGAGACTACAGCATGCGTCGACGTTGGCAATCCTGCACGCTTGCAAATTGACCCTTTGTAACGGCACGTGTCTCCTCCGCTATCAATTAATTAACTAATAAACTTCCTACGGACCTACAATTTGCCTGTTTCAGCTTACAAGCACGGATACACGATCAACCTAACATTCTTATCGCAATTGTAACAACCGTGATTTCTTTTTTTCTCGCATAATTTACATTCGTAAATTACTTACGCACCTACCAAATTTTCAATTTTATTTTAAATAAAAATTCGATAGAACAGTTTTATTGATCGCGTTAGAAGAAAAACGCCGGAGCTAAATAAATTTAGATAACTCAGGCATATTTTATTTCCATGTAACTTAATATCGGTATACAATTTATGATGCAACGCGATGAACAATACTCTAATGACAACTTACATAATTTTATACTTTAAGAATTGTATAAGTTAATAAATGCGCAAATACGAGTATATTCGTTATTGGTCAATAACGTGCAATAGGAGCTACGATTACATAAAGATTTCAGCGTTCTTTGTTGGACCGTTAACGAACATGCACAAAAAAAATGTAGGTTCCCGGTCCATTAATAATCCCTTAAATGGAACACGCTATAGAGCCACGGATTAGACAGAGGCTTTCGTTAAGAACTATGTGCATGTATGCGCTTATATTCACGGTTTTTAAGCCGTAAAAGGGTTAAACGGAAATTTTTTCGCGCGTTTTCTCGCACACGACGAAAGAACGACCATCCTCGAGACTACGCGGAACAAAAATCCGTTCCAAATGGTCATAGACCATTCTTGGCCCGGCTTTTGTTTCGCCACGAGAACAATCGTACAGTCTGAAGAGCGTATCGATCCTCCGTACATCTGCCGTTTCCGGCTGTGCAAGGTTACTACCGGTGCTCCTCGAAAAGACTGGCAGAGTGGCCGGAAACGCGAAACTTTTCAGCAAACTATCGGAGAAAGATCTTCAACTCTCGATTTCTGTTGTTCGTGTTCCTTCCTTTTCGTTTTTTATCCGTGCTTTCCGCTAGCATAACGAACAGTAATGTAATTAGCCACGAACCTTTTCACCGTCAGGGCTATTGTTGGCCAAGCATTTTCAATATATTATAACACAAAATTTCTACGTTGTTTCAAATTCTTAAAAATTTGCGTAACTTCGAATCAGCTGAGTACACTGACAGACTTCGTAGTTTTTTCTAGGGAAAAAATCAATGGAGAGTCATACAACGCGCAGCGACACAACGCATTGTAACCGAACGCGTGGGGAATTGGCGATACGACATAGCAATGTTCGGATATATGACCGTCCTTCGAAATCAGGCATAGCCATATATCCGGACATATGGATTTTCGAGGATTAGCACAATTTCTACTAAAAAGTCATTCAAAAAATAAACTTTGTTCATGAATACAACGTTCGAACTCGCGCCGCAGGAAGATCCTCTTTTCGATACAAACGCTTCGATAACGATTAATCGTTGACAGCACAGCGTCGACTCGAAAATCGAAAATCGATCGTAAAAAGGCAAAATACAGGTTATCCAAAACGCTGCTCTCTGCGCGTAGTCTAACTTCAAAGTGCATTGACTCAGCGCGCAAACTGACTTACGCGACAGGAATGTAAATGCTCGAGGCTGGCTGATCGCGTATCGATGACAAGAGTCGCAGCTTCGATCGCGATTACTCGAATAGTTTGCAGCGTGCATCCGCAAACAGTGGACCATCCGTGTGCGCCAAGATACGTTCCTTCTCTCGGTCAGAGAGATGAATGTACATTCGTAATCCTCCGATTAATCTCGGTTAGCCATCTCGGTTTGATTTATGCACGCGCGCCTGTGTCTGCGTTAATTCGCGATCTCTCAAAATCTACAGTGTATAATAAGGAATGTCTGGTTTGGTTTTCAGGAACGGGCGCATAATTTAGAGGAAAAATGGCGGTGTTCGGTTTGGTGTCCGCAGTCGCGGGCTTCGTCAAGGTACGATACCTCGTGGACAAGGCGGTAATCGATAATATGATCTTCCGAGCACATTACAGAATAACTTCCGCGATTCTCTTCGCCTGCTGCATCATCGTATCTGCCAACAATCTAATAGGTAAGTCACTTTTCGTTAGACCGTCGAAAGTTCCTATGTCCTTGTATCCTGGAATTTTTTACGCATAGCGTACTTTTCGCTCGTTAAAATAGTAGATTCGATTATGTACGTTTGTACGATAGTAAATGTTGGTCAGCTGAATTTTTGAGCGGGGATATCGAGCTACGGATTCACCGGCGTAAATTAACGAGGAAAAATGATCCGCTGATTCGACGCACGTGAGCGCTACTGGGTCAGAGATCAGTAATGGTTGCATAAATGCAACGCAGGGCACAGACGGTCGTGATTAAAGTCGTGCAGCGGTGTCCCGTTTCGAGGACACGCGCTTATTTAATGACGGACCTAATGTTACATCTGCTCGACAGTCTGCACAAGGCTTCCACGCAAGATTTCGCCTTATCTTTTACAGATAACCCTTTTAAGATGTCGATGCTCCGTATGCAATCACGTTTCACACCGGACGCGTACCTTGTTAGTAAAAGGTACGAGAGAATGCGAAATAATGTAACGAAATTTAGGTACCTTATTTTCCTTTTAATTCGAAATTCAAAAATTTGATGTTGAATTTGACAATCAATGTTGAAATGTATATTCCGATAATAAGAATAACTTCATAGAGAATTAAAAAATGTTATGGAATGATTTATAAATTTGTGAAAAACTAACGGAACCAATCGTGCGACGCGTTACCTAACGATGAGTGAAAAGGGTTAAATCTGTTCGCTATACCGTTGACGATTTCTAGTCGTCAAAGGGGAATTGCATGTTGCATAATTTTACGCGTTATTGCGCTTGTAATCAAACGGATAACACGCGCCTTGTCAAACGAGGTCGTTTGAAACGTGCATGTTAACTGCTGGTCCAGTCGTTTCGGAGAGCACGCAGGAACATTCTGTTTCGATGTTGATATAGCAGACGCTAATTCAAACTAACATACTCGACAACTCGTATAGCAAACTGATTAGATCGGTGCTACGCTCCGCAGTCTCTAATCCTAAGCTCCCGTAAACGATTAATCCTACAACTTCCAATGCATTATCTACTTCTTGTGTGTACATGTACTTCTTTCAATTTTTCAGCAATTTCTTTTTTTATTAACTTTGATGATATTTTTAACACCGTTTCTATTATAGAGATGTAGTTTGTAAGATGTAGTCTAGTTTTATTGGTATGCCATACATCGTCGGGCATTGTACGCAAAGTAGGAAACTTGTTTCGTTTCAAACAGCGTGTACTCGAAGATAAAATCGTATAGAAAAATAACAAACACCATGATGGTTTCAGGTGATCCTATAAACTGCCTGAGCGATGGAGGGGTGCCAGACGCTGTGATAAACACTTACTGCTGGATTACGTACACGTTCACGCTGCCCCATAACAACGCGAAACCGGTGGGCACCCACGTTGCTCACCCTGGTCTGGGAGGTGACATCGGGGAGAAGAGGTATCACTCGTACTATCAGTGGGTGCCCTTCATGCTCTTTTTCCAAGGTGTTTTATTCTACGTACCTCATTGGATATGGAAGCATTGGGAAGAGGGCAAGGTCAGAATGATATCCGAGGGTATGAGGGGAGCCATGGTCGATAACAAGCCCGAACGAGAGCTCAAGTCGCAACGACTCGTCAAGTACATCGCGGACACGTTGCATCTGCATAACACCTATGCGGCCGGTTACTTTTTCTGCGAGGCCCTCAATTTTGTCAACGTGGTAAGCGATTACGACCTAACAGAGAAAACATACTTCGTCTTCAACGAGACGAACATACTCGAAATATTTCCGTTTCTAAAGTAAAAGCTTTGCTTTAGAATTTTTGTCAGAAACTGATGAACACTTGTTCGTTTCAGGTGAGCAACATATTCTTCGTCGACACGTTTCTAGGCGGTGCATTCTTGTCGTACGGCACAGACGTGATCAAATTCAGCAACATGAATCAGGAACAACGCGTCGATCCCATGATCGAAGTTTTTCCACGCGTAACCAAATGTACCTTCCACAAATTCGGTGCTTCTGGAACCATTCAAAAGTTCGATGCCCTCTGTGTCCTCGCTTTGAATATTCTCAACGAGAAGATCTACATTTTCCTATGGTTCTGGTTCATTATTCTGGCAGTATTATCTGGAGTTGCTTTACTTTACAGCATGGCTGTCGTTTTGTTGCCTAGTACTCGTGAAACTATCCTTAGGAAACGATTCAAGTTTGGTACAGCTGCTGGTGTTAGTGCACTCATCAGGAAAACACAGGTAAATTATTATTTCAGATTTATAGATATGAATTATGTAAAAAAAAAAAACTATTCTTAACCCTTAGTAATCCACCGTACTAACTTGAAAGTACTTGCAACAAGTTAGTACGAATTAAGGATGGAACATATCGGTGGAACCCTGTATTATCGGTAAATGGATGATATTATTCCCGAATTGGACTTAGTTCCATTAACGACGCATTGATACCAATGCGAATGTGCTTGAATGCACGCTCGAGTGTAACGTAGGCTCTCTGTAGAATTCCTATTTGCTCCCTCCGAATATTCTCGGAATTTTCCTGAAAATGAAAATAGGCGGTAAAAAGCTCATGTGCCTACGTTCATTCTTATCGGAAAAAGGGTCTATGCAACAGTCGAGCGTACACTCTTTACACAGAATAGGTCGGCCAATATTTACCGAGCCACAAAAGCTTCAAAATTTTTCATTCGTGTTAGCGCGGAATGCAACAACTATTCAAATATTTTCTCATCAGCGTACACCTTGTGATAGGAACATATCTATTATTTGATACACGAATTTTCAGGTCGGCGATTTCCTGTTGCTTCATCTGCTTGGACAAAACATGAACGTGATGATGTTTAACGAAGTGCTGGAGGAACTGTGTCGCCAATTGCATCTGGGTTCCACCAGTGGAGCGTCACCTACGTCGGTACCATCCGCACCCAGCACTCTCGAGATGTCACCCATATACCCAGAGATCGAGAAATACGCGAAAGACACGGAGATTTAATATCAAACATCTTTCTCGATTACATCTTTGCCTTCTCTTTTGTATTGTGATAATGCCGAGGGTGATCTCCGACACCTTTCGGTTTCGTGAGATAAGGTTTGCGTTATCGACGGTTGTTTCGACACGAGCATATACCCGTCACTGGATACACAACAGTGGCAAATTCTTGCCATTTATTCAAAATCATGTCAAAATTATATCACGGTTAATATCTTAATCTTGACGTTCGAAAGTTAAACATGAAAAGAAGAGGAAAGAAAATGTAGAATACCGTTTGTAATCACGCTACTACTTGCTTAAAAAATTGTATGCACTAAGCAAATTTATTGAAAATATCAGCTTGCAAAGGGTTAATATAATATCCGCATACTTGTCCAGATGTTTGTGCTCGACACCGTCCATAGCTCAAGCTACTGTTAGTTTATCAAACGAACGTGTAACGTAATTAAAGCTGGATAACGTTTATCATTGTTAAATTAATAGTAAGTCATAGAGGTGTGTGGATGATCCCGAATCTTGAACTTCGAATCGAGGCAGAAAAAGTTCGGATGAGATTGGATGAGATCGGACGAGACTGAGTGAAATTGGACGAGAATTCCCAAATTTTTAAATTCAATACTTCAACAAATAACCAACTTATGCAAAACTTAAATCGAATGCTTATGCCGAGAAATTTCAAAATCTTGCTCTGTTCTGTCCGATCTCGTTCAAAGTTTCCTGTCTTATAACGATCTCGAAAATTCAGGATCCTGCAACCTTCTAAAAAATCGAATTCCGTATGGATAACTGTCCATTGCCATTATCGCAACAGCGTAAACGATTTCCATACAACTTCAGTCGAAAGATCGATCACGTTGTGATTCTGAATTCCTATACGCATTACACGTTCGCATTCCTTCTTTTTGTATTATTTTTGCGTGCTGCGAAGAGACAAGTGCCTTTTGACGAGGATATTATTGAATTTCGCTCAATTGATCTTCCATAAAGCACAATAATATTCCTCGATGTTGTCAGATGATAATATTCGTTACAATTTAATTAATTTTGATCTGTATCGCGAAAAAGATATATTCTTTTTTTCTAAATGTAGAAAGAGACATCGTATAAGTTCTTCTTAGTTAATCGTAGAATTAAGAATGAAAATTTGTAGAGGTACAAATTGCCGAGAGAAAAAAGTAGTATATTATAAACGTAAGCGTGATACGTTTAGAACATGCTTAATGAAAAATTCTCTTATAGCCTCTATTATAAGTTAACGTTTATTTAGTTATTCGAATATACCACGTGTTAAAAGACAAGAGGAACGACCATTCATTCCAGATTGTTTATTAAGCTTTTTTTATACGTATATGCGTGATTGGTGCAATTATCGTAGAAAGGTTAAAAAAGATTTAGTATATATGTATATGAAATTTTGTTAACAAAATTTTACGCATTTAGGGGCATTCCCAGTTATTTACGCTAATAATTCACCATGAAGTGTCTTATGACAATTAGTAATTATAAAATGCAATTTATCGATAAAATTAATTAGAGGAAAAAATTTGTAGACAGACTCGATATAAATAACACTTTTTGTATTATTTGAATTGAAAGTATCTACTTAAGAAATGAATTTGTATAGACAAGATTGGATATATAACGCTTTCCGTGAATTTTTTTTATCGCGGAGTATTACTTCTTTTCTAAAAAAACTTTCTTTAAGAACTGAAGATAGATGACTTCCAAAACGAAGCATAATAGCGCTGAAAATCCACCCACGTGTCTTCGCAGCGATAAATCAATGTTAAACGCTCATATTCTCTTTTTCTCGCGAGAACGATATACAGTGTTTCAAAGTTAAACGGTCAAATCTTATCATCAGATTCTACGAATAGAAACGAAAACAAAATGTGTAAAGATAGGAATGGAAATGCTTCGACAAAAAAATAATTAGTTTAAAGCAAAAATTCAGTCTTTGACATTCTGAAAAAGACATTTGAAAAAACTTTTTCCAAACCTGTATTTACACAATATTTTTTTTTTTTTAATTTTATTCACAGAACGCGAAAGACTCGAATGTTTAACTTTGGACTACCCTATATTATGCTGCCGTTAATAGATATAGATCGACAAATAATAATTTTATGAGTATTTGATTTAGTTTATTATACTATTAGTCGCGTTTCGAGTGATATATATATTATATGTACATATACCAGGTGTGTTATAACACGTGAAATTCATTTATGTGATAGACATAGGACACGATATATTTTTACGCTTTCAATTTATAGCTATTTTTATATATAAATTACCACTTGATACTTTAAGCAATACTTTGACAAAGTGCGAAATAAAATAATCTAACTTTGAACCTATCTTGTACATTATCTGTAAATATTATATCGTTTTTTAAGTTAAACGAAAGTTTGATATTATCAAGTTAACAAATTAAAAAAAATGAATTATTCTCAATATATTATAAGCAGAAAGCAAAGTAAAATAACACACATATGTATAGAAGTTTGCTTTGCGTCCTTTGTCCATCATTAAAATGGTATTCGCCTGTTATAAAGCGCCGCGTATATATGTTGCGATAGATGTTTAAGACAAACAAGACAGATGTGCCTTCTTTATAGAATATAATAACGAAAACAATGTAGAATTTATACGTTAAGACAATGCTCATTAAAGGACGATTGCGCCGGAATGAAGACTGCCAACAAAAGTGCAACGTTCGACCATAAAAGCGGAGCAAACGAAAAGACAATTTGTAGAAATAAAGAGTGGTATTACTCTCTGTCTTTCTTTTTCTGTGCCGAGTACACCGCGCACCTGTGTTATCCGATGTTACCATACAAAAGGGCGATAGATCCGGTTAATCCCAGTATTGCGTGCCATTTCTCAGAGAGTTCAACTCTCGAAGCAAGCAACGATAGGAGGAAGTTCGTAATCGTTCAATAAATTCCATTAAGAGATACGATTGAAATCGGCGAGAGAAATGACGCGTTTCGTGTCCTCTCCCTCTCTCTCTTTCTCATGTACGCGATCATCTTATTTGCGATGTTACTTTCGAACTTACCGATTTCCCCAGTCCACTTTGTTGATGATCCGTAGCTTCAGCTCTCGCGTTTGATCGGTCGTCAGGGTGCCAGCCAACAGCTGTCGCCGCCATTCTAACAGCTCCTGCATCACCTTGCGCAGCGTGGTGAACTTGTAAATCTCCCGTTCCTTCGCATGATTTAAATTATTAAATATTAATTAGGAACGTTAGTCTGCTCTAAGGATAAAGGAAGTGTAGAGGGAAGGAGACAGAACATGCAAAGTTTCAAATTTCTAAATTGAAAAATTCCAAAGCTTGAGAATCGAAGAGTTTTCAAGTGTCTAACCGAGATTGAAACCACAGCGAGGAATAAAATATTAATGAAATGTTAGCGTTTGGTCGGTAATTGTCGGATAACGGACGTTTCGGTAGGAGTTAAAAGCGTCGTTCTGTTCATTTGTACGTTCCTCTCAGACTACGTTTCTCATAACGAAAAAGTGTGTCGCAGCCGAGTCTCACGAAACGACGAACCATTTATCCGTTATTGAGGAAAAGAGTTGCAGCCAAACGAGAGTTGTAGGTAGAAAGCAAAAAGAGGAGGCTGGGTTCACTCACCACGTACAGTCTCTTCCAAATACCGTCCCATTCTCGAAGAACGAGGGTGACTTCGCGTACCACGGGGTCCTCTAAAGGTATGACAGACTCGTACAACCCTTCGTTCTCGATCTTGCAGGGTTTCAGGTGGATGTACGAACTGGGAAAGATTCCCTTCACCGCCCGATTCTTCGTCGAAAAGCCCCTGTACCATCCTGGAACCGGACCATCGATCGATTACAATCTCTCGTAACGTTGCGACGCGTTCGCTGTGACAAATTAATTGGCAGATATTTCACGCGTTACCTGCGCATTCTTCGAGAATCTGCACGGTTTCTCCAATTTCCAAAGGAAGGCCATAGCGCGTGTCACCTCGCCAATTGTAGACAGCTGCAGAGAAGATAGAGCAAGTATTATTAATTTCAGATTAAGAGATGTAACGTATTAATATACGAGTCACGTGTCGACGAGCCAAGACCAGAGTTCTCCGCGTACATACAAAGACTTCAAACGCGTATTACATCCTGCAAATATTATGACTGGAGCCGCAGATGGCCCGCTGAAACGGAAGCAAGATCCTAACTATGGTTTTAGTACGCGAAAGGAACCGGAAATTAGACGGTTCTTGGATAATTCCACGGAAAATTTGCACGGAGAATACTACGCCAGGTTTATTCTCTTGTACGTTTAGTCTTCGTTCGCCGAGAGATTAAATGTTTAATTCATGTTTCAAGTTCAAATCTGCCGGTTTAATTTAATCCATTCGAGGTCTTATAAGATGTATACTACTCGTTATTTACTTTACCTTTGAACTTCTACTCGGGACTAATTTAGATCGTTAATTAGAACTTGCAATAGGAATTCGTTTCAAAGGCGCATCGTTTATTCGTCGTTAGACACATTGGAAAATGTGAAAACTCGCACAATATCGATCGCTTAAAGCAATAGAAATTTACAACAACGACGGATACTGTTGTTCGATATAAATAATTCAACGACTGTTTATTATCGCGAGAAAATGCGGAGACTGAACTAATGCTAGCTAATTAGGTAAAGCGTGAAACGATTTTACTGAAAGATCTGGAAGTACCGTTAAGTTACAATTATGAAAATCAGCTGCTCGCGTGCACCAATGAAAATCCGTGTAAATCGGTGTGCATAAACAAGAGCCCATGAGATAGATACGAATTGAAAATTTGAGAATTTTTACATTTTTAGTCGTATACAAAATCTGTAAAAGTATAGATTCCGTGGTGAATATTTTTCGTCTTGAAACTTTCGTGAGTAATTTTAATTGGTTTTACATATTCGGTGAACCTAGGGCATGATTGACCCAGTTATGGTGATCGAGTACCGATTCTTGAATACGTCGCGCAGGGCACTTTTCCTCGAGTTTGCGCAACGATACAACATCGAAAACGAAACCGAAGAAGACTAGAATTTTGAAGAAGAAGACGAAGAAGAAGAAGGGTAAGGACGGAAAAAGGATCGATACATGTCCTTTCGTGGAAGTGTCAGGCCTCGATAAACGAACTCCGGGGCACCGGATACGCGTGACGATGCACGCACGACGAGCCAGCTTCCGGTCCTCCGACAGAGAAACGCACGCGAGACGCATCTGAATGAGCGTGTCTCTCTGGCCACGGAATGTGTGTTACGCGTGTGTTCGTTCGCCCACCATCACTCACACGCTCGCAACGATGTGCGTAGATACTGTCATGTAACTTTCGTTCATTTCGACCAACCTCGATTGCTCTTGTTTTTTCAACTATGCTCTCTGCGAAACTACTTCAATTTCGCAATTTTTACCGTCATATTTTATCTCAATTCGTAACCGAGATCCCATCGACGATAAATAGTCGGCGAAAACCCTGAATTCTTTTCTGTCGAATAATCGTATCTAAAAAAATATGGCTAGTGTTACATCCGCGATTAACACCATCCATCTTTTTTTATGTCTGAACTAATCCTTCGGAAAGATTTTGAAAGTAGGATTCCTTTTTCGAATAATTCTGTCGGTTGGTAGAATCGAACAAAGAGAGAGACGTCGAAACCTTCGCACCCATAGTCCCTACACCGGTTTTCCCCCGTGAGTTTTCCCGGGGAATTAAATCGATAACTCCCTTCCTACCGTGCAAAACATTCGCGACGGGAGATCCCTGCTCTGACAGAAACTACGGATCTCCTCTTCTCTCCTCTCCTCTCTTCTCCATAGGCTATGGCTACGGCTATGGCGCGTGTACCATGTACGGGGTGCTCGGTGATTCGAGGACACCCTTTGTCGTAGAAGAGGATGCTTGGCTCTGTAATGTCACTTCGACTGTACGGGGTGTATCAGGTAGTAGGTATTCTAGAAAGTGCTTTCAAAACCTTCCTCGTATCGAAACACGGCAACGTAATCCGTCGTGATTAGTAGATTAATACACTTCTAAAATTGACTAGTCGTTGTATTAGATCGTGGCATTCTAAATGGACAATTTTGCCATTGTATTAAGAATGCCATTTTGTATTAAAAATACTCAGAAAAAGATTACTCCTGGCCTAACTTTAAACTACAAATTGATATGTCCGTGTCTGAAATGTTAAAGGAATAATACAGAGCTACAAGAAGACAGAATCCGTAGTCTGTACACGCATGTTAAAGTCGACCGTGTCAAAATGGTTAACAGTGGAGGGTTATAATGTCTTTGGGGTGGCAGTGCCACAAAACAGGGGATGGACCCCGAAGAAACCATAAACAATGACATCTGAAATCATTCTGAACGCCTGCTGCCGATCGAACATCACCCTCTTCATCTTCCCCTACGTCCGACAAGTTTCGGAGCTTGGGGTCTTTCTTTTCTCTTCTTTTTTGTTCCGAACGCGACCCAACAAGGAACTCATTAGTTCCAAAATTATCTTTTTTTCGTTTTTCATTTTCAACTTGACAAATTTACGTAACGTATTTAATACAATGACATCGTGTTTAATATTATTTATAAATCATAGATAAATGCAATATTCTCAAGTAATTTTTCCTTAGAACTGCCATCAGGTACTCTTTTTTTAGAACGATTCTACCGATGTAATATTACCGACCCATATATTGTATGCATTATGTAATAAATAGCGATAAGAAATCATCAATCAAGTATCAAAGCGAAGAATACTTGACACATAACTCTGACAATCGATTTGTTTGTTAACAAACCTCTTTAGTCAATATTTATAGACTGTTATGTACATCCGGTACAGAAAATGAATAAATATAAACGCTGAAGCTTTAACAATTTATGCGGCTATCGGCGTTTTTATCTTTTCACTGAACCGAAAAGGGTTCGGGCAGGATATTAGGTGCGCTACCCCATAGAATCGTTTTTCAAGATTTTCCGTAACGATAATTTCGAAGCTGGGTCGAGTATACGAATCGTTTCGAGTCGCCTGGGAATAGACTCTGAATCGATATCGATAGTAGCCTCTTATCTTTAACCAGACAGTAAAACATACTTGTCACTCGAAGTAAACGGCTAGCAAATTAGAACATTTCGAATTCTTACACTTCGAAATTGTGTTAACCTGTCTATTATAATCAACGCGTACGTATAAAAAATGACGATATCCGTTCATGTTTCATTATGTCATCTCCTACTTGAGAGTTAAAAAGATAAATAGTTCGTGACGACGTCAGGAAATTAATTATCTTACCAACGTTCATTCTTTTATCGCATCCTTTGTTCCAGAAGCGTTTCCAAGAGACAATTTTTAGATAAAAAATGGAATTTCAATTCTTTTGTAGTATAAACTCATCGTTGATGCGTGTGACGAATATTATTTTCCGTAGAATCATTGAATCATCTCTTGAGTCGTGAAAAACTGTATCGAAAACATGTGTTCTTTAGAAGACACGCAGTATTCGATTATGAATTATAGAAGTTGCGTGAATTTGCCGCGACACGCTAAATCATAAAACATGAAATCGTTATTACTGTTTCTCGGCCCACGAGTACTACGACATTTACAACTATTCTTGATTATGCAAGAGACTATCTAAGTATCCTCGTAGTTGGGGGTGACAGTGTAAGCGATGCGCTACGAAAGGGTTAACCAGAATTCGGTAGAATGAAATCAATACGCTCGAGAAGAGTCAAGTTCTTTTGTAATATAAACGATTCGTTTGTAAACGCTTTTCAAGCATTTCGTGATAAGAGGTAATAACGAGGAAGGTAAATCGCACGGCCACGACAACGGCAACACGAGCTATGCTAGAACACCAATCGCAGCATTTACATCCACGCAGCGAGGTTTCATGGAATTACGAACGATTGCTTAACGAATAATGAAGCAATCGTCTCGTACGAATACCACGGACAATGCCTCGATCACTAAGACAAGCGATCGTTAATTCACAAATTTTTGACAACGATGAAAAATTCATGTTACGCAATTTGTGGGAAACTGAGGGAACGTTACAGTAATTAAAGGCAAATACGCGATTTAAAATTTAAATTTAATTATAAATATTATCATCGGCCTTAAAATAAAATTTTAATCCCTGTTTTCGCTTCTGGCACGGAGTATATGGAAGCATTGCGGGAAATATAATTTGAAATTGATCTGAAATTTTATTCCGGTCGCATCTCGATTAGTGGACAGAAGTACATTTAATGTTTCCCTGACGCTTTTTCCTACCGATATAACGTGTTTAAAAGAAAAGAAAAAAGGTACTGAAACGCGGAAACTCGACAAGAACTTCTGACGACCTAAAGTGGCACGCAAAAGTTTCCACGGAGTTACCTTTTTTAGCCCTATTCTGAAGAGGACGAGCCAAGATTAAAAACACGAACAGGGAAACAGTAACAGCGACATAATATGAAACAGAAGATGCGTTGCGAGAAGATGAGATCACTTGCTAATTATCCTGTGATCACCGAAGTTGAGCTCAAATAACTGTACGAATATGTAATTATCCTTTAGAGCAAATTTGCAAGCACACGATTACTATATGTTGAAATGTTGAAAATGATCGAAAATTTCTGATGACTTTGCGAAAATTATAACGTTTAAGTTAGACATGTGACAAAGCGAAATTCCGAAATATGAGTTAACTTGTCATTCGAGTGAAAAACGCGTAGAATCTAATTGAAAAAGAATTCTAAAAAATTTCATTCTTGGAACCTCGTTGTTAAAGATCCAAATTATCATATTGAATTCAAAAGCCACTTACAAGTCATTCATGGTTGAAACGTCACCTGATACGTCATGATTATATGCGATTAAATTCCTTTTATCGCTTTGTCATAAGTTATCATGTTTTTTTCATATTTGCTATTGATTTTATCCGAATAATCGCTTTCATCGTTTAATCGCTAAGTGTCGTTAATTCTTTCATCCAGTTTCGATTCACGATACCGGATCACGTTCAAGTTGAAACAGCAGGAGCGTTTCCGGTTGGTCGTGGATACCATTTTCAATTGGCCATTCGACGCGACGCGACGTTTCAATTAGTAGCGCTTCGAACGAAACGCTACACTAACCGAATACGAATAATTCTTTGTTTCTTTGACGTGTAGATCGGTGAAAAATGCAGTTTCTTTTTTGTTTCATGCAAATTCCACGTATCCAGCACGCGATACACCGTTCTTTGATCAAAGCTCTCTCCTCGTGCATCTTGTGCCGCTTTTTTCCAGAGTTCCCTCTCGAAATCTCGCAAACCAATAGGAGTCGAGTACGCGTTTCGTTAAGCCGCGTATCGCAACGGGCTCCGCGACGGAAAATTGCCGGCACGCTGCCCGAGATACGATCTCAAACGCAAAGCGAGATTAAACGGCCGACAAAGTCATCGAGAACAAAAGAGCGTCTGGTTAGAAGTTATATAACCGTGAAATGGGACAATTTCAAAAAAAGAAGTCGATTAGAAGAGTCGGTGTAACGATAGCGACTCCCGTTCGTGAGAAACGTCGTCGAGAATTGACGTTGAAGTAGCCTATCGCGGGAGAGTGTACCAACGTGCATCCCAGACGGCCAGACAAAACAGAATTAAACGGATGTAATTCAAGGATGCTCCACAAGTATCAGCTGACTGCGAAACAACTCGATCGGGTAACGCACGCAACAACGAATCCTATACGCAGGAACGAAACTTCGATCTGTTGCTCCCCCACCATAAAACCGCCTTCAATTCGACTATTTCCAACGCGCATCGTCCGAGAAAATTCGTGGAAAGTGAACGGCCAACGACTTTTCGCCACTTTTTCATTTCACGCGCGCATACGATTAAAAGCGTGTTTAGACCGCGAGCGAGCGAATATTTATTCTTTCCGTATTTTGACAAAATTTAAGCGTAAGCGACCATTCTTCCGTTTTCAATTGTTCGCCGATTATTCATCGGATCGAATGGCGAACTTCAACAAATGCTCTAACGATAAGAGTGCTCGCTCATCGAACCGATTCAGCGCGATTCAATTCAATTCCATATAATTCATCCCGACACTATCCAAGTAAATGCAATTTAACTCGATTCAAGTTTAATTAGACGCAATTCGAATGAATGCGACTCAAGTCATCTTAATTCAATTAGTTGCGATTGCATCAACTTAAGTAAATTTAAGTGAATGCGATTGAATTCGATTCAAGTTACTACAATTTTCATTCGACACGACTCAATTCCATGCAACTCATCCCGACGAGGTTAACGTAATTCAAGTAAATGCAATTCAATCCGTGTTGTTTTAATTAAACGCAATTCGGCTTTACGCGAGTCGATCCACCGTGTCAGATATACAAATGTTCGATTGAAACTTTAGGAACATTCGCTCGTGTTCAGCTATTTGGAATGACCGAACAATTTACTCGATGGTCGTTTACCCTAAACGAATATAAACGAATGCTGTTGCCTATTGTTACGAGCTCGTTAAGGATGTATTCTAAACGCAGCCAAACACGGTATCTAGAGATAGCAAGTTGTAGCCCGGCGTTGTTTCGCTTTTTCGAACTCCGCTTACTACTCGTGCACGATCAATGGATGAATGGGAGCCGAAGCACACGCATAGCGGCACACGGACACGCACACGGCACGCAGCGACACGGCCACCGTGTGCCAGCAGCAGCATCGTGCCTCGAGTCTCGAGCAGCGTGCAGGCGAAAGATCTCGCGATACGATCGGTACAATCGTTGACACGGAGAATTTCGGTGTTCGATGCACGGTGTTCGCGACCGTCGACACCGTGTCGACGATCTTCGCGATCGAGCTCTGGAACTCGTGTTGGAATCCCGCGGACACGCAGCGAGGAGTTTGACAGATCCGCGGGGTCGATGCCGCGCGTTAATCGCGATAGAACGCCTACGAAAACTCACCGACGCCGTACTTGGTTGTTTTCGTCGTCGTCCACATCTCGAGCGGCTCGACGACGGGACTACATGCCTTGCCAAACGGCCACGAACCACTCGTAGTATCACGAAAAATTCGAAAACACAAACATTGGGTGTGTTTGCCGCACAAGTGCCACCCTCACGGCTCTCTCTCTCTCTCTGCTCTGAGCCGAGCAACGTTGCCGATGGCTGTCGCGAGCTTCGGCCGACTGCCGGCAACGCCGTTACTGCTGCGCTGGTCACGTGCCCTTCAGGAACGTACCTAACATACCATGCACCACATACACCGATTCTACCCGTCTATACAATTCACCGTACTGTAAGGTAACCACTGATTATATCTATTTTATCGTGTATCGCGACTCTGGATCTATGATATAATCTGACATTCTAAATATATGGTAAAACTTTGTCAATTATCAGTAAACAGTTATAAAATTTTACAACAATTTTATGCATTTATCTTGTATGGACAAATTGAAATAAGCAATGGCGTAATATAGCGATACGGTACAAATCTATAAATTTGGCGGTAAAATTTCAATCCTGTCTTGGTACTTTCTTCTCTACTAAATGTATTAAATAAAAATTTTTAAATTGACATTTGAAAGAACTGACGATGAATTGTGTACTTACAGTATTTCTACGATAAACCTTATACGTAGCAACGGATGTTCTTACGAAATCCAATAAAGGGATCGCGATAACGTTAACGTGGACAAAAAAGTTTTATCTGTATGTTACAGATTAGTGCAATAACGTATCCGAAATCACGAATATCGTAAAGTTTAATTTGTATTTCCAAACACTTTTATATCGAATTAATAATTTTATTTATAATAAATACAATACTCATAAAATAAAGATAAACCTACTATAAAAGATGTGAGACTTTCGCAAATTCTTTTTACTTTTATGTACAACTTTTCTTTCTTATATGATTAAGCGATGATGAAACCTATACGCTAAATTCGTAGCGTAATGGTGGACTTGGAACGTAGACTAGATCGAAGCTACGACGTCAAGTGTGCACCGTTCTTTACTTTATATATTAATGATATTTAAAAGTTAATGGGCTTTCCAAAATATGCAGCTAGATGAGCTTCCTTCAGAGCTTCGGCACATGTCTGCAAGATAACATTATAAAGTCATGCACGTCATTTATATTTGAAATTAGATTGAATGTCATTTAAATATTTACCGGATGTGCGTGACATGTCCTAGCAACGTCTTCCGCACTTGCTCCGTATTCCATGGCGAGAACTGCTTCGTTAATAAGTTCACCAGCCACTGAACCAATCATGTGTACTCCCAATACTCTATCTGTACTACTGTCGGCTAAAACTTTAACGAAACCTTCCGTCTCAAGGTTTGTTTTTGCTCTAGAATTGGCCAGATACGGGAATTTTCCTACTTTATACGCGATGCCTTCCCTCTTTAAGTCCTCTTCCGTTTTGCCCACCCAGCCAACTTCGGGATGCGTGTATATTACACTGGGTACGCAATTGTAATCGATATGTACAGCACCTGGATGAAAAGAACGAATCAAAAATTGTTGTTATAGTATGATCTAATGAATTTTAAAACGTATTTTTAATTACCTCCAGCGATGCCTTCAACCGTTATAATACCTTCTTCCTCTGCCTTGTGAGCTAACATCGGCCCGTGAATGCAATCTCCAATAGCATAAATTCTAACAAAAAATAATTTCATTTAAAATGCTATTAAGATATATGAAATGTTGTCAAATAATTTCTACCTACGAAGGTACCACTGTTTGGAATCTGTTATTTACAGGTATCCTGCCCTTCTCATCCCTTTCGATTCCCATATCTTCCAGTCCTAAATTTGCTGTGTATGGCCTCCTACCAACGCAAACTAAAAGTACATCACACGCCATATCCTCCTTTTTACTAGGATCTTTTGCATCCTCAACGGATACCACAATTTCACTGCCTGTTTTTTTTGCACCGGTAACTTTAGTTCCTAATTTAAAACTTAAGCCCTGTTTACTTAAAATTTTTTGTAACGATTGACTAACTTCGCCGTCGATTCCTACCCCACCGATCGTTGGAGTGAATTCAACTGTCGTTACTTGTGAACCCAACCTATAATACATGATAAAGCAATTAAAAACAGGTTACATATACATCATAACTATAAATTTAAAAACTAGTCTTGGCCATTATTTGAACAATATTTTATTCATTTAGATATTTCCTAAAACATATCCCAGACTAATTCTGCTAAAGCAATACCTTTGCCAAACTGAACCTAATTCCAATCCAATAACTCCAGCACCAATGACAACGAGTCTTTTAGGCACTTGGCTTAAGGATAAAGCACCAGTCGAAGAGACAAACTGTTGTTCATCTAACTCTATGCCAGGAAATGGTGTGACTTCACTGCCCGTTGCAATTATAATGTTTTTAGTGTTAATCGTGCTTGCAGCTGAACCATCAGGTTTAAGCGCGGTTACTTGATTTGGACCAGTAATTTTTCCATGACCCTTAACCCATTCAACTTTGTTCTTTTTAAATAATCCGGCAATACCACCCGTTAAAGCCTTTACTACGTTGCGTTTTTGTTCCATCAGCTTGTCAAGATCTAGCCTAAGATTATCAACTGAAATAAAAAAAAATAAATTAAGTAATAATCAATTAATGTTAAGCACCTTAAACAAGATGAAATATGTACCCAGAACACCACGGTTTTTTAAGTCTCCGCTATGTACCATATGATAATAATGGGAGTTGTTTAATAAAGACTTTGAAGGAATGCATCCAACATTAAGACAAGTGCCACCCAGTGTTTCATCTTTCTCCACGCAAACAGTTTTCATTCCCAACTGTGCAGCTTTAATCGATGCTACGTAACCACCAGGTCCACCTCCGATTACTACAAGGTCTGCATCTATGGTGCTGGAGTACATACGTTGTTGTGCAGCTGTCAAGCCAGGTACAACACGCTTGACACATGTTGGCTGATAATAATAGAAAACAGACAATGTAACTGTTGAAAAAAGTGATTTTCTTTCCTTTTCAGGTTCTCGTAGGATCACATATTGGTGACATAACCAACGAATACATTAGAGATCATTCTCTCGAAACAGTGTTTTAAAAAAAACTCTCTGACTTTTTGAAAAGTTCGATTGACCTTTCATTCAAAGGAAAGGTCAACAGCAAAAATTATCTAACGAATAATTCAAGATAAAGTGCAAGAAAATCATTTGCCCTTCAAAATGTTACGAAATAGACTTTCTGATGAATAGTCCGATACATGAACTTGATCCACCTAAGAGGACGTTTATTTGGTAAGATTTTTGGAAACTTACCCTGATCGAGGTAGTCACCAAATTCCAAAAGGTAGCTTGCATCATAATTTTACTCTAATATATTTTTTTATCCGATACTGTGTGGGCCAGAAAGTGAACAGGTTCAGAACAGGCAGTGTGAAAGCAAGCACTACCGGTTATTTCAATATCGCTCAACTCGTCTGAGCACTGATAATTCGATACATCGTCGGCTACGTGTTTCAATGGTTCTGCTACTTGATGGCGCTGGTAATCTATTATGCAACGTGAAATGTTTTTTTTTCATATTTCTCTATATTTTCAAACTCAAAAACTAAGAAGTAACTTCTTTAACTTTAATACGACGTATTTAAAATAAAAAACATATTTGTAATACGACATTACTCCAAGTTGATTATTCCTTTCCTATAAAGTATAACGAACAATTTTATTGGAATCTACAATTTTATTTATTTTTACTTGTAATCATATTCATTTGTACGATTAAATCTTGTAGAAATAAGAAAAAACATTTTCAACTTCTAACAAATTAATCATTCTGATACTATATTTACTTTTAGACCATTGTAGACTTCGTTAAATACGATTACAATGCACTTCGAGTAAACGAGTAACCGCAGAACATTAACTAAGGAAATAGGCATGTTATGTTCAATTTCTACTGAATCCTTTTTCGCTCTTGAGGAGATTAAAAAATGTTTGGTATAAAACGTAAGCTTTCTTGCGCTATGAATAAGTACATCTAAATAAGGAAAAGCGTACTACCACTCAATTTCAAAAGTTTTATCGAATCATTAGATTAAAATGGCTAAAATTAATGCCATCTTGCGGGCACCCGAAAAATTCATATTCACGTCACAAGTTTCGAATCGATCGACATAAGGCGCGCTATCATAGTCGATACGTAACATTGAATACATTGCAGGTTCGATCGAGTTGTATAAGTTTTTATCCCCGCCAAAAAGGGCGATGGCACAGGGAACGGAGAAATGAGGGACAACGAAAGAAATCGAATATATGAACGAGAGACAAAGATAAAATGTGCGTTAGGGTCGAGGGAAAAGGGCAACAGATGTCCTTCCGTATAACGCATGACTCGTTTCACCCTCGGAGAAATAGTACTGCTTGCGTCCCTCTACCTTGCGGAAGCACCGTGCGTTACAAAACGAAGCTAACCTCGTCGTTGGAGAACGCTCGTTCGAAATCGGTTAGTATCTGTCGTGTCAACGAAACCAACGATAATTCGACGATTAAAAACGGAGCAATCTTACGAAAGGCTTTTACTATTGTTCTTCTATCGTGTTCCCAAGTTTGTCAGAAAGTATATAATCCCGTTATCAGTAGCACGTTTCTGATTGGTTTATTTGAACGGTGGTAGCCTCTAATGTTCCTGCACGCTGAAACCTAGCAAAATTTGTATTCATATATAGAAAATGATCGATAACGGTTGTAACGTGTAATTTTAAAGGTTATCGAGAGGAATGATCAGAGGATGGTGCTCAATTTGCAAAATTTATATCTGAGAGATTTAGTCAGCCTACGTTGAGACGAGGGAAAAAAAATGTGCGAAATAGTAAAGGGTCAACGCAGAACATTTCGCGATCAAGATCCGCCGCGAATAAGTGACAGAAGCAACGATAATTTGAAAACTGAGCTCGAGTTCTCCAAATCGACACCAAATTTACCGACGATTGCTCAAGCAACGTCCAGTTTCGAAAAGTGTTCCAGCGAGCCCGAATTTTTAGAAAAAGATCGGAAGAATGAGAATGAGCAACGAGGGCATTCGTCTATGCAGGAAAGCACTTGGTCCGATTCGAATGGAGATTCGGGAAATACGAAGGTAGTCGAAAATGTCAATCAGCTTGATATTCCTATTCGCACGCGCAGCGAGCATTTTCTTAAAGAGCTTGCCGACAGAGTGCCTTTATCTGGCCGTCGTGGCAATGAGGTAAGTTGGAAAATTACATGACTTATGACTTAATTCCTTAACGGTTAAAATTTTGATAGGGTTGTAAAATTTAACCCTACTTTTTTACTTTTATGAATGTACGTTATACAGTATTGCGACTCATCCCCGCCACTCCTCCACCATGGTATAAATTCCAGTTTCGCTATCTCGTTTCCTTATTCGTGTTTCGGGCGCGAGTCGAAGCGGACAAGGAAAGGATAGGGAATAGCATAAAATCGCGGAACGAATTGCTATATACCTTCCTACTTGGCAAGGGGCGAATTCAAATTCGCGCCATTTAAGCCCTTTTTCTGATGCGGGTTAAAATTCGGAAGTTGTAAATAAACTATCGTCTAAAAATTCATTACGATCAATTTCTATTTCATTAAGTAATCAATGATCTATTTTGATATAATCGAATAATCAAAACGAGAAACGCTACGTACAAAAGTTAACATTAAATATGTTTTACTATCGATATTAATATTACGTAGGATAATATGCGGAACATTTAAAACGAGTAAATGAAATGATCATATTTTGAATAATTGTAGTCGTAGCGTGCCGCATTTTATGCTTTCATTTTCGATGCATCATTTAACGCGTTAAGGTATTTCGTTTTCACTTAAGATGCTTCTTATATTTAAATTTCCATTCTAGTAAAAGTTATCAGACACTGAGGGTTATATGCGAGTGCATATTATGTTCGAAATTTTTATGGTGTCTTTCACCAGCTATAACCGATTCTTGGTATAGGCAAGTTCACAAAGAAAGTGGATTCAATTGTACGAGCACAGGGCCCTCAGACGATTTAGGTTCGGACCTGGAAGATGCGGGCCCCAGGTCCGTTGCAGGTTCTTTTCCATCGAATGCCTCTTCCTTTGTGCGGATTTCGATTTAAGTTTTGTTCACACCGAGCCTTTACCGCTTAGCATTTTCCTTTAAATCCCAGTTATTTCTTTACCGTATGATTTTTTGAAATATTAATTCTACATATAACGCTTCATAATTTCATCGATCTTTTCACAACTGTATTTCCATCCTTTAAAGTGAATCGTAACGCTTGATTCAACGAATAAAACAAATTGGGGGAACAATACTTTTCTGTAAAAGTTACGTTTTATTAGCTTCTTTCATCGATGTTGGTAAAAATAAAAGTTTCAAATAAACGGTTAACGATTACCAGCGACGATTGACCAGAAATTTCTCATTTTCTTTTTCTCGCAGCAAAATAAAACTTTCACGGGATTTTAACGATCTGTTAGCCATTTAAATTTGCATTCCCTTATTTTTATTCTTGGAATTTTCGTTTCGGATAACCCAGCAATCGATAAATTGGTGAAATTAGTATCACGAATAGTATAATCGATCGTGGAAGGCTAAGAAAAATCTACGCGGAATTTTACTCTGGACGTACTTGTAACACTCGAACAGGGCCATTGACCGACTATGTTAAAATATTGACGAGAAATCTGCTATTTCGGGCCGGTGTAATTATGGACCGAGGAAACAGATCCGCGAACGATACCTCCATAAATGTATGATCGGTTTTCCGTTAATTATGCCGTGAAAAGTTAGCATTAATTAAAAAATAACTGTACAAAACGAAATCGAAAAATATATGAAAATCTCGAGCAGGATTTAAATAGCATCGAAGGAAAGTACCGTTAACGAAATTCTTGTAAAATCTGGTAAATTGCGTATATTGGTATCTCTGCGTCGGAATTGGCAAGTTCGATGGAAAACGATTGTTCGAAGCGACGATTTAGGAAGCTAACGGTCCAGGTGCAGGTTGCAGTCGGTCGAAATTCATGGTTGGCGAAGAACATGCAGTTGGTGCGCGCAGCATTCAGTGTGAAAGCAGCTTATTAAGGTCGGGTCCAGTGTGTTGGCTTGTCGGCCGTGTGGTGCAGCTTGCCTGGCAGCTTCAGTTCGATGTTTACGCTCGTGCTTCGAACATTTTTCTCCGTTCGAGACCGTTCGTAGCGTGATTCTTCCGAGTGTTTCGTCTTTTTTGCCTTTCTTCGTCGAAGATCCTTCTTAGCCGTGCAAGGATCTTCTTCGATTCACCGGTGAGTGATTTTATTCGAATAGTTTTCCCCTTTCGCGCATATGTTCGTATCGTTGAAATTCGATCTTCGTGTCACGAAATTCGCGTTACTTCGCGTTGCGTAGGGGTAACAACCACCGTCTACGTCTTCGCTGTATTTATGCTGCGTTTCTTTGAGAGATACCATCGTCTAGGCTAGTCTATTCTCGTAGTCTTTGTCGAGTAGTTCCAAACGATTCCTATCTATTATCTCAAACTGCTGCTTGAAATTTCATTAGACGCGCTAATTAATTCCATGCCCTTTTATCTTTTGATCCAAGATCTGTCCTTAAAGAGTCGTGCTAGCGGCGAATATTTAAATAATCATTTTCGTTGTTGGTGTTCTCGAATTAATGTTTCAGACTTATAAAAGGGCTAGAGAAAATTCAAATTCAAAATGGCAATTAACATTCTAGCAATCACTGTCACGTCATTGACTTTTTCTATATCTTTATTTACCCCGTTTAGTGTCAATTATGATTAAAAAATGAGTAATTTTGAAGCATACGGAGCTTGAAACTGTTAATTATACGGGGTGCTCTGTGAGTGGTGGTGCAGTCGGTAGGGTGTCGATAAGCGACGGGTGTGTTTCCGAGAAAATCTCGTTTAAAATAATAAATCTGTGAAGAAACGGACTCGTTCAGCAGTGCATAGACAATAAACAAAAGTAATTGTTCCGGTATCTATTCCCACGTTTCGTTAGAAACGAAAATGATTATAAATTTTCACACCAAAGAATATAAGAACGTATTGTTTCAAAATTTTTGTTAATAATCACCGATACATTCAGTCTGTTGGGTGTAAAAACGAATTTGAGATTGTACAGGTTATACAGATTCCATGAAATGTGTGGTCAATTTTGTTTCTACTGTTATCATTACGATGAAAGCGTTGGCGGGCCGAGGATTATTGTTTGCCTCTTTATTTTAAAAACACCATACATTTGTCTGTTAACATATGTAAGTACGCATGTGCCACGCCTGCGTGTTCTTTCAACTGTGAAATCGAAACGAACCGAAATTCTTGGTAGTTCCACGAGGAAAATCGTTTCGCGCCAAGATGAATACAAATAACGGAGCGCGAAAGTTTTCGTTTTTTACATGTTATTCGATCCTAATTGCGAACCACTGTCCCTCATTGAATACCTGGTGAATGAACTTTCTCTCCCTTGTCGTGTATCGGCCTTCTTCTTATCCGAGTATTTTAATTGAGCGGCATCGAGTGGCGGAATTCGCTTGCAAACCCGTTTTCACTTTCGTAACCAAATTGATCGCACGATCCTGAAAACGAACGATTCCTTCCTTCCTTTCTTCCGCCTCTTTTCAATACCTCACAACAATAGCGAAAATTCCTCTTCGATCTATTTCCGGATTTCGATCTGTTACATTTATAATACATATAGTCTTCGATAGTAATCTGCATTAATAAAATTGTCACTATACATTTATATCGAAGAAATTCATATCCTCAAATACTTGGCAATTCGAAGTAACAGTATACTTGCCAAATTAGCTCCCAAAGTTAACGCGGAATGAACTCGCGGATATATGAGGATTATTAAAAATTAGTAAGCAATAATTCAGTGGTGTTAAACGCAGCATGGTGCAACGAACGAGATAAATGGGCGGTCGGTACGCTTCGAAACACTACCAGTTTTGCTGCATTAATTAACCGACAAACTGGTTACACCACGTTCGAAACTAGATTCCGTAGGTGAGGTTATCGTTAAAGTTGCTAGAGCTTTGAATCGATTCCGACGCGATCGTATTTGCAAGGAAACCGTGTCTTAACGCGTTCGCATATCGTGTATTTATTTTTTCGAACGTGTCGAAGCTAGGTAATAACCGTGGTTTCTACTTCTCTTTAGAAAAATATCTATTATCCCGTAGATAGTTGCAATGGCTTCGACTCGTTTCCACGTTTGTACGCGAGTGCCGATTAGACTCTTTAAACGATCTCTACAAATTAATTCGGCGTATTCGCTGCTACACCAAACCTTGTCACGTTTTTGCTTCTATCGAGAAGATATTTTTCGAATCACCTTTTTATTTCGATTTAGGCATTAGTATTCTTTCTAAAAGATAAATCCAAAAGGGGTACTATCATTGTACACTAGATAAGATACGGACTTTATATTAAAAATTATTTTTTATTTTATTTTGTAAACGAATCATGAAATATTCGAAGGAAAGTAACCGTTGCGCGTAACTGTACTGGACTTTACTGGACATCGAACTTCGACGCAAAAGTTTACTTGACCCGTACCATCTAAATATGAAAGCGAATGAAAATTGCTCCCGCAGCGAACGCGTTAGCCGTATCGAAGTTACAGCCTTTCCTTTTGCATTTCTATCGATTAGATCAGTCCGATGAGGACATGACTCATTAATAACTTGATAGTAGAAAATAAACTGCGCGTTCACAGAAGCAAAAGCTATATGTAATATAAAGTGCGTCGTGGTCCGAAAGCGATCAAGCTCGACCAAACAAAAGTTTGTAATTACACGGTTAAGTACGCGTTACAGCTGGTGCGAGCTATAATTTTCGAGAAGAAACGAGTGACGTTTACGATAAAATATAACGTAAGAAGGTTGGCTCGTTTCCAACATTCCAACCTCACGTAGGAAGTAATTATTGTGAAATTAATCTTAGCAATGGGCTGGCGTGTACGAGCTAGACCCAAGGCAAAAGTGCACTCACCATTGTTCCCTCGGCCAACGAGATTCTTCTGCACCGACGTCTTACCCTTTGCAACCTTGCGTATTCTTTTTCAATTCTTTTTCCTTTCGACGCTTGTCTGGAAATATTCTGCTGATTCTCTCGTGTCACGTCCGCTTTCTGTTTGTTTCCGATCTTTAAAGCTAAATAAAAATGTTGCGGATACGCGGCTCCGATTCAATTTTACGAAGCTATATTTTTCTCCAACGTTTTTGTTCGGTACTTTCTTTAAAAATTCAAGTAAAACAAGCAAGTTTTATTTAAAATAGCCAAAGTGTAATATGCATATTAAAGGCGTTATCGAGTCGAAGTTACATAAAATGGAATAGAAAAGAATAATAGTCTTGAACTTCAAACGAAATAGTCGATGACTCAACTCAAGGTTGAAACATTTGAAAAACTACCATGCGGATGACTAACGGTCGTTGCATTCCACGAGTCTCATCGCTTAAAATATTGTTTCACTCGTACGAGGAAATTCGAAAAAATTACACAAACTCTTATATAAATCGTCCATAACATCTCTCCTGTCAGCGTTTTCAGGAGAAATGTAATAATTTGTTACACATCGTAGAACCGCGAATTCGTTCATTCGGTAACTCAGTCGGATAATAAATATTTCATAGAGAACGGATAACAGTTGTTTCCCATTGTACTTTTCCGCGAAAGTAATGAAAATTAGATTTTCTTTTTCTAGAATAATAGGAGGAAGAGGTTCGTTTCGTAACGTTGATTCGAGTGACTTTTATAGCATGCTAATTTACGTCATAGACAAACATCTCGATCGTAATTGTAAAGGAACACGTAAAGAATTGTTTACATATCGTAGAGTGGCGTAATTGATAGAAGTTTGCAAAACGTGTTCTGTCATGTTGCATAATCAAATTGCAGAATTTAATAATCCGCTTTTGATTCGTACGAATACGCTTGTTGCATAATGGCACGTCACTGTGACGATTTTTACCGCTGATATGACTTTTATGAAATGCAATTTTGATAATACTCGATACCGACTCGAATATCGAATTGGATAGAGAAAGAATTCTCAGTTCTGTCGGTACAATTCATCTTGCACAGTCTGTTCGATGGTGTTACGGATATCCAACTAGACTGTGATATATTAAACACATATGGATAAGCAATTTTTCTAGATTATGATAGATTACATTATGTCAGCAGAGTAGTTGACGGTTATCAGCGAACATGTTAATAGTTCATGCAACATTTTTGGCATCAGACTTATCGATGATAGGTAGAGAAGATGAGAACTGGGTTACTATTTAACATATCGGTAACGTAACACTATAGAAGTAAATTATCGCGTCGCTTAGTCTTTTAGAAATGAATTATGATATTGTCTAACATCTTAGAAGCGAATTACCTTGTCGTTAACTGTCTTAAAATGAAGTTATCTCGTTATATGGTATTTTAAAACATTAGAATGTCACATTGGTAGAAAGCATGTCGTCTCTCGTCACGCGACGAGCAGCAAAGCAAGAATTCATCTTGTGTGGACGTCGCGGTTCGAGTGATAAATCTTTCTCGTAACCTCGACCCAGCTCGCTTTTCCACGACTTTCAGATCCAACGTATCTGCCGTTTCGATCTTCAGATAACGCGCGCACGATTGAACGTATCGCTCGAACGATACGGACGCCTTTTTATTTCAAGCATATTTCAAATTATCTTGATCAACTACCGTATTTAAACTCCTTTAATTTAGATCACCGATATTTATGCACGCGTGTGCTTTTATTTTTTGCGCGTTGGAAAGAATGTAATAACCTACATTTTATAAAGACTGTCTTTTCAAGAAAATCGATTTTGAATATTAAGAGGAAAGGTTAATGGAAGCACAACGATACCTTTGATCGAGTTATCGTCATAATATTCTGCTTCGATGACGTACGAACGTAGCGATTGCATGCCTTTTCATTACATTATATAAGAAGAGGCGTATGGAAATTTCAATGGAATCGAGCCGCGAGGCTATCAGGAAACGCAGTTTGATGATACGCCTGTGTGGTATCGCGATCCTTCGGCTCTACAGGAAGTAATTCCGATAAAGCAGATTCGCGTAACAAGCTACCGTAAGCCTGCTTTAACGAGTCAATTCATCGCGAACATTTTTGTTCCGTTTGAATAGTTGCTGAAATTAGAAACTTCTGACAAACCGTCCTAATTAACTTGCACACGGAATATTTAATGGTAATTTAAGTCGGAAATGTGGATATGCCTTCACGAATTTCAAATATTCGATTATGAAACATTGAAATTTCGTACGAGTGTCGAAATGACACGAAATTCCGAAAGGACAGCGAACCGTATGAAAATCGAATACTCGATTCGAAAGAGTTTCGAATACGGTCGCCGGTAGCCGATATCGTTTAGTCACGATATCGTGATCAAAGATGCAGCAACATACGTCTTCTGGTAGTTAACGTGCACCATTCTTTTACTTTCTACCAATAAAACACATTGTAATGTTTCGTTCGGCAGGAGAAAGACTTTACGGTGCATTTAAGGCGCAAAAAGCGTTTAATACGAGGTCAGGTAGCGTGAAAAATGTCGCTAGTCGAGACTGGAAATTTCGCAAGGGTGTGTTTACACGGATTCGATGAAAACACCTTGCTTCGATCCGTGTAGCTGTTTCTCCGTTCTCTTTCAATATTACTGGAAACGCTGGTATCGAGTATCGGATAATTATTTTCACCTATTTTACAATATTGTACGAGACATACGTAGGTCGATCGTTTTAGAAAATTCGAGGATTACTCCGCATCGGAACAGAGGTATCGATTTTTTGTCACTTTTCACAGTTTATTTAGCACGTTGTACCGGAGGGGCAAGAATTTTTTCTCGTCAGAATTAAATCAATTTTTCGAGCAAGTTATAACCAGCCGTGTTTACTGATTCTCGATATCGTTGGCTAACGATACTTTCCCGATAACGAGCTAGAAAAACTGTGCACAGAGCAGCAGCCTAGTTTCCCGTAAGAAGATAATCCTGGTATCGAACAAACTCCATCGAAGTTGCAATGGAAAACGTGAATAGAACGATGCCCATTGTCGACCAACGAAGCCCACGGGCACGCTTTATTGAGCGTCTGCGTTCCCGTCGACCCGTGGGAAGTAATTATTGGCAGATTAATTCCGACAACGAGCTACCGGGGCGGCGAAACGAGACTCCTATTAAAGAAACGACCGCTTCATTGAATCATTGTTTTCGTCACGGTGCGACAACGAACCTTGCTACAAACTTACCAAGACCGCACCCATCTCGCACGTACGCTTTTTCAACCTGTTCCTTTTTACTTTCCAAACAGAGTGACACTGAACGTTCAACGGCTACTTTCTTTCGAGCTGCTTGGAATTCGAGATCGAAAGCGAGGTTTAGCTTTAGGTTTTACATTTTCTTTCGGTTTTCGAGTATGCAGCTCCCGAGTTAAATATCGCCTTTTATACTCAGGCCGTGCTCACGCAAATTGCGAGTTCGATATAAAATCATCGCCGTACTTAACATTGTTGCACCGTTATGCTCGATAACACCGCGTTCAATACCGTTTCAAGCTTTTGAGTATAAACCGTGACCACTACGTCTGACCATGTAACGCGAGACGATACGACGCATACCATGCGTGACGACCAACGCAGAAGAAAATTTCGAAATTTCTACAATTCCGAAATTGTACATTTTCTATTTTCAAAATTTAACTCGGTATTCCTTATGAACTCTTCGTTCCATACTTATGCCGGCGTAGAACATTTTTCTTCGTTCTTCGATGCGTTCCTTTTAATTTGTCAAATAGAATGGCACTAATCGCTACTCTCTTTTGATCAGCTCGAAATTCCGTTGAGAGCGATTTCGTTTTCTCGATTCTCATTTTGCATGCTTCGTTAGAGATCTGTAACGGTGATCACACGGCAATCAGCTGCAGCAAAGCACGAGATATTTAATTAACGATGATGTTATCGAGTAAAAGAGGAGAAAAGTCTAGAAACAAGGACTCCGAAAAAGTTGCAGAACGTTAGAAAATATTTGTTCTTAGATATTTCCTTTTAAGTCGTAGGCAATGACTGATAATATTAATCCACCACAAACACGTTATCGCTCCACCTTTGAACGTTAGAGGATTACGTTTTCCGTGTTTTCATTACGCTTTTCTCTTATCGAGGAAACTGTTGTTTACCTTAATGGTCTTACAAATTTTTGAAAGTTTGTATTTTCTTTGTTGGGAAGGTCTCGACATACTGCTCGATAAAATAGAAGTTCATAAAACAACTTCATTACGGATTCGTGAAATTTCAAACGTTGCTTCGTAGATGAAAGTTCATGTCGTAAGAAAAAGACTCGAATGTTAGCACTCGTGTTCGTTACATAAAAGAAAGTTAAAGCGATCATCGAAGATTCACTCGATAAATTGGAAGGTTTTGACTTCGAGTGATCATGATGTCGAAGAAAACTTCTAAAGTGCATTTAAATGCTACTTCGAACACGAAAGTTCACGTTAGATATCGTAGTAAAAAGATTTGAATGTTGGTAGTTTTATTTTGCTGTCAGATACATTCCAAAAAAATTTTGATATACGGCTCGATAAATTGAAAGTTATCGCTTTAAATACCTATAATTTTGATATAAATTCATGAAGTGTAACAATTTAAACGTTATTTTATGTACGCGAGTCGATATTAAGCGGTGTAGACAGAAATAGAAAATAACGAGCTAACGACACTCGTGTGTCAAGATTTCAAGCGTATGCTCTTTCAGCGTTGCACCAAAATTATCGTCTTTCTTGTTCCACCGTACATTCAGTTAATAATTGTGCATTTACGACGCTTCAATCTTCGCAGAATTATCTATTAAAACCTGACTTGCCGAGAATCATAAATTTAATCATTTTACAATCATGCTGTACGGGAGAGAGTTTCGAACGTCCATCATTGCTTACAAGATCAACTCGTGAATAATGAGACCGCTCGTGGTTCCCAGTAGAGGCAAGACAATTTTCGTTTCATCGGAAACACCTGAAAATGAGAAATTTTACGTCGCTTCCACGCACGAGCAAACAATCGAACAGAGAAAACGAAATTAGAAATTTCCGAATGCCGAGCAGTTCTTTTATTCCGGTCGTTGTATCTCGTACTTTACGCTTTTTCTTCTCTTCGCGAAAATAATAGCCCGTAAATTGCGGTCCGTTGACGCAACCAGACCATTATCATCTTGCTCGTCGATCCACGCTACTTTATCAAACTTCATTGTTCTTCGATAGTTTTCGAACACCGTAAAAGCTGCAGCGTGAGATCCGGAACTATCCTAATAGACCTTGGCAGGGAATTTCGGCGAAACTTTTCGTGTTTGTAGAACAGCCAAATACACATAAGATGCAGCTGAACCGCGATAAAGCAAACTTGTAAAGTTTTTTCTCTAAAATGTGCGATGTTACGCACTTTGGACCGAAAACGTTATGGCGAGGAATGACGCGTCGTTGTTCTGGTTTATTATTTATCGTATTGTCTTTGTTATACAAATGGCATGACAAAACACGCGATCCAGTCATGGTCCGTCACGCGGTTGCATAACGCGAAAATGATCAGCGTTTATAATTGTAAATGTTACATCAATTTCTAACTAAATTTATATTTTCTGGTGGTTTTAATGTACGTTAAAGGGTGTGTTCGCTTAAAACGACGCGAGACGCGACGCTGCAGGTTGATGCGGATGTATCGATCGATCTCGACGATTCGGAAATTGCAGCTAATTGAGAAGTTGCAAGCCACGCTGGGCTCCTTTCGCCGAGATTCTGCTGCAACCGCTTTTGAATTCGTCTCGCGCGAACATAATAAGCAAATTGAGACATCGAATTCGTAGCAAGATGGAAAGTAGATAATCGGTGAAAAAAGTTGGCGCGAGCGATGCACTTCCGGTATCGCTAAATAATGCGTTTGTCAGAGCATTTCTCCCAAGGTAGTTCCAACCGATTGAGCAGGATATTCCCAAGCAAGGTGCGGGTTGGTTGGTTCGTTCAACCGTTTAGAAAGCGAGCGTAGTCTGTGCAACAGCTTTGTTTTCTCGCCTCCCTGAGAATCAGAAAAAGCGAAACCAAATCTCTGAACTAGGTGACGGACACGCACCTTCGCCTGCTAGATTCGATTTCAAATTGAATTCTATTCTGGATGTCCGTCGATATAATGCCAAGGATATCCGTTACATCTTTACAAAAGAAACGAATCGAACAAGAATACAGAAAAAGGTAATTGTAATTACATTATTCGGTATCTATCTCAAAACTAAGTATATAATTTTAATTTAAAACGTTCCTCCGCATCACCGTTAGTTTCAGAGATGTTTTACGCTGCAGTTATACTCGGAGCGATTATTCATTCGTCGCTAAGCACACCTGACACTTTTATGGGACAAACTTGAACTATTTTTTCTCGGTTCCTCGTAATTACATTTGTACCGAGTGTCGTTCGTCAACGAATGTTATCACCTAAATTTTACGTTACTCGTCTCCCCGAGTTCTCTTATCTCTTCGCGTGCTCTAACTTCAATTAACGAGTTCGTTATACCTGATCCGAGGACAAAACACCGAGTGTGCGATGAAAAATAAAAATCACTGCGAACGTCGCGCAGTGCGATAAAACGACTGAAAATGCGCACAGTACTAAAGGAAAAATAAATTTCTAAACTAGAAAATTACTAAACTACTAAAAAAATTATCTTTTTTAATCAAAGTCGTATTTTTGTTGGAAAAACAGTTTGCGCGCATTGTCCTGTTGACCCAATGTGTGTCGGTGGAAATAGTCGAAATAAAAAGATCGGGAACGGGTTGAACGAGATAGAGAGAAGCGATTCGGGTGGGTCGTACGACTCTATACGTATAGAGGTAGAGTATACCTATTTTCGCGATGTAAATACCTAAGGAGCAGCGAACGGACCAGTTCTTCGCGAAATAACCTGCTAATTACGGGCATTATTGTTTCCATAAGGCATTGTCGCAACGACTCGCTGCGCTATATATTTCGATTCTAATTACCCGCCTTCGAATTTCTCCCGCGAGTACCGCGAAAGCGTTTGAACGTTCTCCGATCCTTTTTTTCTTCTTTAACGTCGTTGCACCGTTTGGCAAAACCGTTCGAGCAGCCTTTGAATCGTCGCTCGGAAATTATAGCCTGCTCTCTCGTTTGCATTATAGCTTCTTTTTCTTTGCCCTTTACAAATTTCACTATACATCGTTTGTTTTTTTGTTTAACGCGGCCAACGAGACTTCGGTTTTATCTTCAAGTAGCACCAGAGCGAAGACAGTTTGTGCTCGTTGTTTAAATCGCCAAAGAATAGACGATTAAATTGGTTTAATTAATTATCTCGGCTGGTTGTATCGCGCGAGTTAAATGTCGCTATAATAATCGATATTTTATTCTATTTTGTCGAGAATCGTTGAGGGTATTGTAAACGATGGTTAGGAGGGATTGGAGCTCAAGGTTCTATTTCAGAATTTCAACAAGATCGAAATCGAGACAGGATGGAATCGCTAGTGTAATCGAAGCCTCGATCTCCCCGAGAAATCAACGATCCTCGTCGAAAGCACCAGCTGTTGGTGTCGATGTACTTTCACTCTCTTCGGGATTCGTGGATCGGTCTCAGATCCACGGATCATTCGTTCCGTGCATGCAAATCACAGGAAGTCTGCCGTTTAATCCGTTCTAGGACGACATTCCTCGCTGCTTCGCTTCGAGCTGAATACGAAATGACGCTTCGTCGTGATGCTTTTACACGAAACTCGAGACTTTGTCACGGAAAAAGGTTCGAGAAACGCTCGAACGAGAATCGAGTCGGAAAAAGAAATTCCAGGAAAGACAGGTACCGTCTAATTTTTGTCCTGAGTTCTGTGTTATTCTTTTCATTTCTCTTAATAAAATCTTACCACAATCAATTTGTTAGTAGTTGAAAAATAATTTGGCACGTTTACAATTTGGTACCTGCACGTGCTAAGCCTTACTACTACGAAGTTACCGCCGTAAAGTGTCATACTCAGTTTGATAGAGTGTCGCAGCAATAAGTTGGAACAACGTCCGAACGTTTATATCCAGCATACGTTTAACCAAAAAAAGAATTTCAATCGGGTTACCGAAAGCAGGCAGGTCGGTTCGTTCTGGCGTGTCTCTTTGGATACCTTGATCTACTTTCATCGAGCGGTTTCGACTTCGAACCGGTCGGTTTTCGTCAATATTTGGTATCGAGCTAACGTTTCTTTGCTTCTGTAACCGCGTTGCCCAATAATGACTAATCTATCGAGAAATTAGTCAATCGGGTGTTTGCCTGTCTATCGAGAACTCTGCTCTTCGGCTTTGTTTAATTTCATCGGTCACGTCGATCAGGAAAAAATCTCAATTTTCAGAATAAAACGATTTGGAATATAGCTTCGCTGATAGATAGCCAAGCTGAGACTGTCGGTATCGTGTATTACAAATACGTTCGAATGTCCACATTGGACCAGGTTAAATGTTCGAGGCGCGATAAGTGTGAACTTACGTCATCTATGTGGAAATGTTCCTGAAAATCTAACACACGTATTTTTTATTCGAGCTACGATATTTCGATTAAATTGATGATACGACTGAAATTATTCAGTCGAATAATTGTGAGTTATCCGCAAAATATTTCGGAAATGTATTCGGCAAATTGTAAACGCTTGTAAAATTTATTGTAAAAAGGCAGCATGCGTAGTGGAAGAGTCGAATAAGGTTTGTGAGCCGGTATAAGAGATCGGTGGAAGAATTCGGTACCCGTTACGACGCACATGGGTCACAGAAACGAGGAGCAAACGCTTCTTCTCTTTTCTCGGTTGTCTCTCTATCCTTAGTGGGCTACTGCTCGTGGCTCCGCGGCTCCGAGCTCTCGGTCTGTGGCGGTGTCAGTTGGCGTGGCACGCTCGAACGAGCGACAAGTGCCTCGAGTGGTACGCTCGGAACCAACCTCCTCGCCAGTCGCCGCTTAGTCGGAACGGTCAAAGTAAAAACGCGGCAATTTCTCGGCTTGTCTCAGCCTGTTTCCTTCGGACCTCGAGGTACATACACACCTTCTTCCAGTTCCGTTCAACTGTACACGCGAGTGACTTAGACACCGTGATCAGTTGCCGCTGCTCCGACGCGACGCCGTTTCGGAGATAACAGCTTCAGGAGGTACGTCCTCTCGAGAATATCGTCGCTTAGTTTGCCAAACTTTCGGACTCGACTGCAATTTATGAATCTGGTTCACCTTCCGATGGCCCCCAACTTCGACGTCGTCTTCAAATTGCATATTTACCATTTAAACGTTCTTCGGATTACGACAAAACTTCGAACTGGACAAACTTTGGCGCGCGTTAATGCGATTGTTTGAAAATTTATGTAATTTTCTATTACCTTGTCAAGTTGTGAAATGTCACAAATAAAATTGGTTTGCATTTACCAATGGGATGAAATGATACTTCAATGAAATAATGGCTCCAGGAAGCCATCCATCCGAATAAGGGTTAACTTGAATTAAATATTTTTTTTCTTTTCGAGACACGCATTGCAGGCTTATAACGTCCACGTTTATAAGTAGATACTTGTGCATGACATCGTAGCGATTTATCAGTCTGCGTAATGATTTCTTCGAAAATACGTGTATTTACGTATCGTTTCAAATATCGATCGTCACGACTGTTTTTCGTTTCGATCGCGACAAATGTGGGTTAGAGAATCGAGGTTTGCATCCTTTTGTAGCGACTCACTGACAAAACACGTCATTCTTTGTTTAAACGTAGTCAGGTCGGACATTTTTGGATCTTACCATGTATAAATACTTGACAGTAGAAATAACTATGCCAACTAAGGCACAGGACAACGTGGATTGTTAATTTGTTAATTTAAAGCTTTGCTTTGGAATTTCGAATCGTTAGTCCTAACAATTTCATTGATCGATAAAACCTCCACGATAGTCAGCGTACCGTTCGGTTCGATGATAAATATCATTGGAAATTAGCGAGGTATTAACAGGATAAATGGTTGAAGTATACAGGTTTCACGATAGCCTACATTTTTCGCATAGTTTTAAACTATATTTTACGTAGAAGCCCAGTAAACTATATAAAATTTAATCCGGATCGATCAGATTAAAAGTTCTGTTCTAGGAAACAAGTATAAAGTATGCGATGATATCTGTTTAAACCCACTTTCATTTTCGCGGACGTCGAATCGGAGAATCGTTCGGAACGCTTCTCGTATTTGCTCGTTAATACGCTGGTTAACAACGTTACGAAAGATGTTGAGTAATGCATAGATTTGAACGGCGTTAATAATATGCAGCTTACTTGCTCGGCCGGAATCACCGCGTAAGAGTTTGTATACAGAGCGAGATATTGGCGCAACGTTTGGTCCGCTTTAGCGTTTCTCCAAATCGCCGCTTTGAAAAGCGCGGCAAAACGATCGAGCACGTGGTCGTATTTGGACGCACCCTGGTTCGAAAGGTGCGCAAACGCGTGGAATGTTTACGCGAGAGAAAAGAAAAGAAGAAAAGGAAACAGATCGATGCGTGAGGCGTCAGACGCGTTGAAACGTCCGTGTGTCCTGAAGCAATCGAGCATATGAACGGAGCGAACCGACCGCGCATACTTATAAGCGTTTTGCAATTCGATTCACCGACGCGTGAGTTCTCGCTGCCTCGTCGATATAATACGCTACCCGACGAACTTTTGTTTAAAACAAAATGTTCGCCCCTCTGCTTGCATCGAACCCGTTAATCCCTGTCGGTGTCCTCGTTCGATGCACCAGCTAAGGAAATTCCCGTTACGACAATTCTTTCCTTGCCCCTTAAACGTATTCTCCTTTGCGAGATTTTATTTTTCTCGTACATTCTAATTCGTGTACAGACATTTTTAGTCGACATCGTCTCGCACGCGAATTCCATTGTAATTGCAAAAATGTCCGTATCGATCGGTCGGTGCATATCCGATCTACGATCGTTTGTCGAAGTAGTTTGAAAATATCGAAATAAATAATATTTCCGACGAACTTGGCAATGAATCGTTGTAATTAAGACCGAACAAAGTATTATCGAACTCGGAAGAAAAACACGTAGTTTACGAGAGGCAAGAACAAGTTTTTGCCAGTTTTACCTATATCGTTGATACAATGAACAAGTACGGTTGGAGATACGATCTTTCGGTTCCAGAGCTTCGGTGAAAGCGTACAGGGAATTAAGTTTTATCCTGTAACCTGTCGAAGCTGAACGAAATTGCTCGTTAGGGCGACACCAGCCATCGAGAACGTCACTCTCGATTAACGTCGCTCGATTTCTTTATTAACGTTTTCGAGTTTCTCCGCTTGCGCATTAAAGTGCACAAGTTTTTTGCGACTCGTACGTTTATAATTATAATGAATCGCGGAACGAATGGCTCGATAAACAGATTGTAAATAGCGACGCGAGCAACCTCGTTATAACGCGCCTAATATGTTCCCGCATTTTTTAATAAACTCGAGCAACATTCGTCGACGCTTTCGCGAATCGAAACGAATTCGTATACGATTTTTGCTAGACGCTACAGGTGCATTCGAGCAGAATGAAACGCGATTTTCTCGAAATGATCCGTCGAACAGATTCGACAGAATTTTTTTTTTTAAATAACACGACCTATCAGAGTATTTTACGCAGAGTCGGTAAATCCATCGACGTATAGTAGGAAGCGTTGAAAAATTCATCGGGGAAAAGGCTGTTGTCCCCTTCGGTATCGTTAGCACCGAGCACAATGCAAAACTCCCCCGAGGAACGGTTAATATTTTCCACTTCCTTCCGGACTTACGATCCCCCCAGCTAAAGCTCATCGTAACTCGTTTAACCGGCGCGTGTATCGTACGTTGTACGTAAACAGCAGACGGTGGGGTGGCAAGCAGAGACAAGCAACATATCGGCCGCTCCCAGTTTCAAGAATGCGCGTGTCCTTCCTCTTCACGCTCTCCGCGCGTTTTACGCACGCGTTTACGCCTGCAATTAGCTGTCATCGTGTTCGCGAACTTGTCGCTCAAGTACGTTTCGCACTTCACGTTTGTAACGCGATCGTTTTTGCGCGGCTCTTTTCATTTCGCACTTGACATTGCGATGTAAGACTAATCCGACAAAACTCGGAAGCTGTTTCGGTTTTTACACGGATTTAACGCTGCATCGTTCGAACTTTTCCTTCGGCGACACGTGTTTTTCTGCACTTTACGAAGTGAGGCAACTCGCGTCGTTTCAGTGATTTTTCTTTGTATAAAATTTGATTCGTAAAAGTCGTAAAAGATTAAACTTTTAAGCGAATAGACAAATCGCCGCTATCTTCGAAGTGATACATTTGTGAATCATCTTATACATCGGAATGATTCAGAGTACGTGTACGAGGTTGTTCGACGCGTGAGGTATTCACGGAAAACTTGACTAGATCAACTATGAACGAATCGGAGGTAAACTACAGGCTGCTCCATGAAAAGTAGTCTCCGTCCGCACGCTAGAAACGTTACGAGTAAAATCGTTTACGTCTTTCCCGTAGAATTCTATGTTCTCGGAGTCATAGATCCCCAAATTGCAGTATTCGCATATAAAAAACGAATGGCGGTTGTTCGTCCAAAGCGATGCAAGACTGCATAGTTTCATCGAGTATCGCGCGTTGGCAAAATCTGTCACGTCCTCGGCTTTTGTGCACCTGTGAATACCGTTCTTTCGTAGTTTCAAAAAAGAATCGCGACAAAAGGTGTCCTACAAAACGTGCTTACGTAACGACGACACCCCCAGCTAGTTCTCTTCTCGTCAACGTTATACCTCGCCTGTGCCCGTTGTTTTTAGCTGCTCCCTGAAAGAACAGGCCCGACAATGCACAGAAAAAGTAGGCTAAAAGCGGCTGCAGTTCGTTATTCGCCACTTGCTCTCGACTTTTGACCAAACTTTCAAATCTTTCTCTTTTCGAAGCCCTTAGAAACGCGTTGGTGTTAGCCTTCACCCTTTCGTTACTAAAAGCCGTTTGTCAGAGTATCTGCTGGCACTTGTTAGCTGTATAGATATGTAAAATACACCTGTTATTATAGACCCAACGAGTTCGTTTCCCACATTTATCATATCTTACCATTTTGCTATTCCGTTTTTCCATTATACCGATATTCTGTCCAATTATCGATTCTTATTTTAACGAGTAATTTTTTCGAAGAGAAAAATTTAGGTTCGAGAAGTCGATCTAATACCTGCGTACACGATAGTATTTTGGCTTTTAACGGTAAGATCTTGAAGACCGATGAAAAGAGTTACGTTAAAATGTTTAATAACGTGATACAGCTATTAATCGCGCCTCGTTCATTTTTTACTTTCGCCCACTTTCACTCTCTTCTGCACTGTACCGATTCAGTGTCGTTATAATTATACGGTAATATTTTTCTTTTTCACGCAACGAACCTCGTTTCCGGTGAACAATTGCTTTCCACAGGTCGAAAGCGTCGCGAGCGCCAATTAAATAGTCGATACTTATGTAAACGGTGTTATATCGCGATATAAAACACTTGCATTTTAATTATTCATACAATGAAAACGGATAAAATTTAGGTCACGCATGATCATAAACTTGAAGTAGAAAATTAAACAAATTTATTCGATCTTCGCTATTATAAACCTCCGCGTTTAATTAAGCTTTCAAACGTATCATTAACAACTCAAATTCAATTTCAATTTCTTTTTACATTTATATTTATTACATTTATATTCTGAATATTCGAAAATTAGAATACTTATTCGGTCAATAACCAGGAAGAAAAATTTCGGTCATTGAAACATCAACGGTTTAGAGTAACAAGATACTCCTTTCACGATTTTCCTGCGGAATTCGAGCGTTATCGAGCGTTGATATCGAAAACGGAAGTTTCCGCGATAACCACAACCGCTGGACACGAAGTGCACCAACAAAATCGTTTCGATCGTGTATCTGTCATTTAAAGAGAAAACAGAAAAAAAACATCTCATCGAGGTTGTTTGCCGATTAGCGATCGCATTAGCGTTTTTGTTGCAACCGGTTAACGCGAGTCTTCGGAATTCGCGACGACAACGCTGGTATCGCGGTGAAATCATCGATGACGAGTCACGAGAGAAACTGTATAACGTTTACGAGGATCAGACTTTCGATTCTTTCTTCGGGGCAATTTAGCGTGTTTACATTGAAAATCTGCTTTGTTTCTTTCGAAAATTTGTTTAATCGCAATATTAAAAAAATCTGTGACCGACACGAAATATTACGTATAATAAGTAGCGACTACACCCTGGCACGTTGTCAGCGTTTCTCCCCGAAATCGATTCTCTCCCTAATTCTGATTCTTCGTATCAAGCAAAATTTCAGCCTTAATTTATGAAAACGTGGCAAAACGGACACGTTACCGTTGTCAAGAGATTCTCTGTAAAACGAGAACAATAGGAAGCTTTCGTACAAAGAGGTTCGCGTCACGAAGAAAGGAAATGTCCACTTTTTTCCGATTTGTTCTTACAGCCATACGGCGGAAAATCGTTTTCCGGTAAATTTCCGCGACGGAAACTTCAATTATCCCCGTTAGCGGAACACGCATTAGCATGCAACTGGTTTAGCGGGGTTTTCGAGGCGGAACGCGCGCAGAATGCGAATTTTTTCCCATCAATAACTGTAGCCTGCATGTCCGTTAATCAAGTGTACGTGTTTTCAGGTGATCACTAACGGTGTGAAGAACGAAACGGACAGCTGTCACGGCTTAACGAACGGTGAGTCACGCGTCATCGATGCATCTCTTAGTTCCTAGTTACAATTTAACAATGATTCCCTCCTAAATACCCCTAACTGGCCACAAAAGGCGGCGCGTTAGATCCGTCTTTGATATAGTTGTACCGCGGCGCGGCTTTACGTCGGTACGCTTTGCTTTCATTCATCGAATCCCATGCTGAAAAGCACTCTGTCGCCTGCCTCGGTATTGTACGTGCCCCTTGCAGTTAGCGATCACTGCGGACGTTTATACTATAATAACATATGTATAAAATATGATAGCACCTCTCGCTGTACCAAGGACAACTTACGAAACGTCGAAATTAAACGAAAACGTTAAAATTTTATAGAGTTCCAATTTCGCCAACTGGAACAAAACTGAAGTCCTGGAATTCATGGTTTAATTGCGTAAAGATATTCGTAAAGATATCTCATAAATTATCGTCGTTAAATTTGTCTAAAAGCGCGTAATAAGATGCTAGCAATAAAAACTGTTCGGTAAATTTGACGATGGCAAGGATAAAAAATTGACGCTCCTCGTTAAATCCCTCTTGGAATAATCGAAAATTTATGTAAATTTTTCGCGGCAAATCCGACAAATCGTTACAGCCCTGACTTTGCCCTTCGGTCATTATCATCTGTCGGAGGAGCGGTCGCCACATTTTCTCACGCTACTTCAGCTGCTCGTTGCTCGCGGTGCAATGATCTCCCTCTCGTATACCCGCACATCTGCCTCAAAATTACATCCTGACCGGCTCCGCATTTTTATTCTGCCCCCACTTCCTCCCCCTTTTTAACCCTATCCCCCCTTTAATCAGCGTTTCCAGCTGAAACAGACAAATCTCCGAGGAAAATGCACCGTCCTGGGACATAATCGACCGATTTACCGTTTAATTACCGATTAACGCGTTTCACCGGTAACCTACTATCTGCGATACATTCAGAAGTTTTTGTCTCGGAGAGTATAACAGACGTACACTTTCTTTAAATTGCCCACTAACAGAGCTGTAAGAACAACCTCGAAATTGGAAGTTTTCTTCTTGGACATTGCAGCGCACCTAATGATAATAGAGGAGTACCATTAGTGTGCACCTGAAGATAGCGATATAACGAGAACCTATTCTACCGAATCTGAAATATGTTATACGTATTACGACTAGAAACCAAGACAATAGAGTTACACAATAGAGTTATTCATCGTACCAAATAGTCTTAGAGTGGAATTGACGAAAAAAGGAATAAACGATGTAATTCGTTTCGTAGCCAAAATCGTTACTTTCACCGGTATTCGGTTTCGCAGCGTCTTAAACCATGGTTTTAATGACGGACATAGGAAAGTATCCGCATCAGCGTTTCAGAGAAACTGTCCATTAATGTAACGGTTCTTTTTCTTAATATACCTATATAATCACAGTATTAATTAGATCGTTCAAAACTGATCGAATAATTGATAGATTTATAGATGATGCATGTAATTTTCGTTTTCGCATAAAATTGTTAGTGCGTTGAATGACGCGCGAAATGTAAGATTTACGACAAATATTTAAAATCAGGTCGAAGAATTAAATTCTATCGCTTAATTGTACAAAATGATAATTATACTATGTTGGTCGAAGAAAAGTCGAACTTTTATACCGTAAAGATTCCTGTTTTTGTATGCGAGTGTAATTTTCAGCGCGAGGTAGAAATAAGACGAAAAATAGATTTCGCTCGCCATAAAATCAACGCACGATAAGAAACAAGTTTCAGGAATCCTCAGGATAGCGAAACAGTACCGGAAGAAAGATGTGTTCCAGCTGCTCATAAATCAGCTACGCTATCCGATAACTTTCCGACCGGTATTCGCTCGAAGTGTGTTTCTAGGATCATTCGTGCTTCCTAGAATCTCAGAAATTCGAAACGGTTTATCGGTTTCTCGCTAAACGTTTCGATAATGCACGGTAGAAAATTTAGTAATCGTTCGATTAAAAGAGATCCAAACAAAACGCGCTTTGAAGTAAAACACAAAACTATGTTATGTTTGTATCGAACAGCGTCAGATACTAATTTTAGCGATAATAGCGCATGATCTAGTTCCTCGCGCAGGTCGAGAAGAGGAATTCGGTTTAATGGAATAAAAGCGCGTTGTTTACTTCACCTTGAGGGCATAAAGGTAGCAGGTACGCGGCGTTCAGTGCCGCGGTACTTTTCTATCCGATTAGCAGCTATGCGAAGCCCCACGCAAAAGTATATAGAAGTCGGTTGTTTGATACGGTTCGGCCGGAAATGGCTGGCAGTGTTATCCAGCGCGATGTGCGACGAGGAGGGTTCGGTGAGGGCGAGAATCGCCTTACTCGAGGGTGAATAAAGTCTCGACCACACGGTTACATTCGCATTCGCTCTAGTAGCTCTAACTCTAGTAGCTTAGTCGTCCGAGATGCTTACCTTCCAGCTTTCTCGCTTCTCCTTCTTTTCATTATTCTCGCAACTTTCTTACAACTAGTGGAACGGCTACTTCACCGTAGACAGGAAGTCGACGCGATGCTTTATGATTCTCCGGAGTGTTTTTTTCAAACGTTTGCTCACGATTTAAGTGTCTCGTTAAGTCGCTAAGTGTATAGACTATGGACACTCTCGTTTCTTCGATTTCATTCAAGTTTCGAGTGGACGTTTAAACACTGTTGCAACATAATCATCCAGAAATGCGTGCTTCTCAATTATATTTACGTTCATTACGTTTATCGATGTGATCGGTGCTAATTGAAACATTTTCCCGTGTAATGTCGCCTACTGTGTAACCCCTCTTTATAAAAATAGCGAGAACGCTTCGAAACCTAACCATCGATCAGAATTGTTTATCTATGTCTTGAGTCGTCATCTCTAATCGACACTTTCCCTTCTTTCACGGCGATATTTTATCCATTTATAAACAGTTTCTTCGAACGCTTGTCATTCGTATTTCGATACTGCAATTGTTCGCCATTTAAAAAATTGTGTGATTTCAAATAAATTTTTGCAACAATTATGAAAATGGAATCGTTGTACGCGCGATCGGTAATAGATTAGAAAATAATGATGCGATTACGTTATGCGACATTTAAACATTTCACGATAAATTGTTTTTCAGGAAGGAAAATGGCACCAGTGCTAGGTGTACCACCTCCGCCACCACCTGCCCCTCACATGGGACCAGACGGTTTAATCTTACCGAGAAAACCATACAACCCCTACCTCACCTCTAGCAACCATAAAGACCTCCGTAGGGAGCTGTTGTTCAATCAGAAAGTGTAAGTCCTTTCTCTTCTGCGTATCGCGTTCGTGCACGGAGTAACAGGTGCAACTCGGTCCAAATAAACGAAACCGTTAGAGAGAGACATCGATCGGTGTCGACGCTATTCGGTGATCGAATTTTCTGCTTGACTCCTTTCAACCCGTTAAGTTATTCGAGACTATTTATAATACGCCGCATATTTACCATTACGACGGTAAAGAAACGCGTGTCGAAACAATTCGCACGACTATCGTAGAGTAAATCGTTTCCTGTTAACGTCCTCGTGACTAATTCCCAGCCACTGGCGCTTACACCTTTAAAAAAACAGCCACCGGTCTAAAGCCTATTCAATCGAGACGTGATTCGTGCACAGTTTTTTCTCATCGCGGCGATTTTCACGCGTGCAGAAGCGTGGACGCGTAAATTAGCTAACCACATCGGTTTTCACTTTCTTTCAGAGGCAAAAACGTGCTGAATCAGAAAAGCGAGCTACAACGAGCGCTCGAGAAGCAAAGAGAAGCTGCGTCCAGGAGAGAGGCTGAAAAGAATCGAGAGGAGAATTTTAAAGACGATCCGAGAACGGCGTTGCAAAGAGCCATCGAGCAGAGGGCGAAGCACATCGAGATGACAGTGAGTTTCAATGATCTTCAGACTTATCCCGTTTTCTTATTTCAAACATGACCGTCAAAAGGCTCTCAATTTGCCACGCGAGTGTCCAGTTTTCCGAAGAAAATTCGTATATTGAATTTAGATCAAGATTCCATCTATATCTCTGTATTTGTCTATAATAGCTGCCGTTATTAATCGTTGTAATAATAGATCTTATAAATAAATAAATGAAAATTTCGTTGTTCAGTTGGAGCAATCGCAAGCAACCACGGAGCCACCGAGCAATCTGTTGGCTACGGCAAGAGCGAAGCTGAGACCACGCACAGATTCTCAGTGAATTGTACAAACGAAGGAGAAGCGAAGAAAAAGAAAAAGAAACGACGCAGAGAAGAAGATCGATCGTGAAACGCGATGAGTAACGCCGTCGTGCGGGAGAGCAACGATCGAAGCGTTGCGTCGCGACGCGGAGCTTTATCGCGTTTTCTTACTTCATCCTGTACATATATATACGTAATCTGACAAGAGCTCGTTAGAAACAAAAGAAGATTATACAATAACTCGTAACCGTAGATGGAAACGTTGTAGCGTGATCTGTCGAGTAACGCGATTGGAAGTAGGAAGAAGAAAACGAATCGTATCTGTCGATAGGTTTCATTCGTTCTAGGCGTATCTTGACTCTTTCGCTTTAAGGAACGTATACATGTATACGTTGACAGATGAGTCATGTACGGAGCACATCGAATAATTCCAATTAATTCTTCCGCAAGTCACTCTTCGACTTCTGTTTTCGATTGAAACATGACTTTTATTAAAGAGGAGTCTACACTCTATAAAAAGAACTTGTCACGAATAAATTTGGTGGTCTTAAATTTGAATATTTATGATAAATACCAGTGATCGCCTGAATTATTCGATCTACGTATAAATAAGCAGATGACAAGATAAGTACTGCACGAAAGTGATACTATTATATTTGTCTTTTAATCTTATCTAATGTACATTTGTTATTCTTAATCCTCTTATATATGGTTCAAGCTTGTGAGAATTTCATATTTAATTTCTGCGCAGTTCAAAATATGATATGCAAAATGATTTAATAATTGTTAACTCCTTAAATGCTGTGTCATCCATGTTTAGTAGTTTCAGCATGATAAAATAAGAGAGTTGGAAGAAAAAATTAATTTCGATTGTTCGATGTGCCCTGCTAATAGGAATTATATTTTCTATCACACGTTTTTCTATATTAGGGGAACTAATTATCAGAGCCGCCAAATTATAATGATTCAACCTGTCATCTCCAGAGCGTTGTTTCGATTCACTGAGCAGTGATCGTTGTCTCGTACACGACAAACGATTAAAGAATATAGCGAAAGGGATAAACATGATACGCTACCTAACTCGTGCGTCTTTCGTGTCGAAGTAGACGATTGCCTTACTCTTCCAAAGTCGTCACACGTGTACGCTAGACGATTCGTCGACTCGTTTTTATATATAAATGACATTAGTCTTGTTAGATAGTTTAGTTGTAATGTTGTAATCCACGATTCGCGTGGGAGCAAATTTGTATTCGTGCGTGCGTTCGAACATGGCCTTTTTAAATACTAATTCTAGAAATCGTCGGCTCTAAATATTGTCACGAAAGCTGACAAGTTTTATCAAGGCCATAGATATCCTTAGACCAACATCTATCGTGCCTACGTGAGTGTACAATATTTGATATGAGATTATGGTGCACCGCGTTCTCGTTACTTCATTCGATTACCCAAGAAAGGACAAACGGTTAAAGCTAAAAGTGCGCGAATGATCCCGAGCCTCGAAAGTTCGGAATCTCCCGCATCTCTGATCGAAGCTCGTGACGAATAGGCCTTTACGAAGCGCTTTCCTTGAAAACGTAGCCTATCTGATCATTGGCTCGGTTCAACATCTTGTTACATAATAGAACTTTCTCACGTAGAGACAAGTACCGATATTTAATTAATAATTAGCCACGAAGAGAAATAAGAGAATGAGATCCAGAGATAAAAAAATATGTATAAAATGTATAAGTGTCCTCCAAGGTTATCATCGTGCCTGAATTTCTATACAAAGACTAGACCTAAATATATCAAGTGCAGATCATTTTATCACAATAGATGAAATCGGTAGACTCGGGTACCCTGGGACCATTAAACTCGTAGCGATTAAATGGAAATACAAGTTCAAATAGGTTGATGTAGCAGCATTTATTATATTCCATTGTTCATGATTCAAGAAGAAAATAAAACATGTGTTGTTATGTCATACCGTTTTAATCGATATACTCGTAGGAACGTCGTAAGTCAACGCCTCTGTAATAGTCTCTGTAGATGTTCTTGAAAGAAATGACATTCGTTGACATTTATGTACGCCATCCGCAATGGAAGGGTTAATAAAGTACACTCGATTCTATTGTTTCCCTAACGTAATACATATAACGTACAATTACATGAAACAGTGAGATAAATGATTAGCAAACTGAGATACTATTTGTAACTTTGAATTCTAGCACTACTACATTAAGTGCATTCGATTCTGATCAATGCAAACCAACCGTAATAGCTTGAATTTTCATTGGTAACAATTAAAGTATTAAATATATTTTATTCGACATCGAAAATATTTTTTCTTTTCTTTCACTTTCACCCATCCACGGAATATGATAAGTTCATTGAAGAAAAAATATTGAACACAATTCTGAATGAAATTGACTTCGATTATTATAGTTACGATACTTGTGCTGATCAAAGAAAAACAATGAAAATAAAGTACTGTTAGGTGATATAATTAAACATCGCGTTATCAATTAGTAACATTTATCGTTAATGTGATTTTACACAGACCAACTTGTACATTCCCAGACAAAAAGTATCGACGAGTATACGTAACACGGATTCAAAACAATAGACATTTTAGTAATCGTCACCACGGGAAATTACTTCTTTACATGTTGGACGTAGAACAAGGGTGTGCTCAAACTGAGCAGTGTAACATCCTTTCACATCGGCCAAAGGTGGATAAGCTTCGACCGCGCCTTTATCGCACAGATCCTTCAAAGCCATCTGATACTTTGTACAACCAACGCGATCCAACCATCGTTTACAAAAAGCCAGAGTACCTAAAATCACAACAAATACAACGTTTTAACGTAGAAATTCTCCAAATATGCGATTCGACCTACTGCAAGTCCGTGTGAATAAATGAGAAATGGAAATTTTTGATAAATAAATATTTACCGAAATGCTTGTTGATCATGTTAAGCAATGATTTACTGCTTTGTAATCTCAGCGGAACAAAACCGGCATCGAAGCTCTTCATGTAATGAGAACAATCTAGATCGTCGTGTACAATTCCTCTTCCGGTGGATCCAAAAGTCTCAATCGCGTAAAATTCATTTTCCTCCATTCTGGTAGCTTCACCTCCCTTAACTATTGGTACAGTTTTTCCAGCATGAATACGGTACGGAGCAATCGAATGGCCGTTAAGATTTCTTATGGATTTCACCTACAAAGTAAAAATACATATTTTAAATCAACTCTACAAACAGATAAAATAATATGATATGAAATACGAAACTAGAGAAAAATTTACGCAATACGGATGTTGTGAATATACCTGATAAGTTTTACCATCCAATTCAACTTCATATGACTCCATAACTTCTTGAATTGCAGCACCAACATCGCAAAGTTGAACATCTATTCCAGCTGCTTTAATTCCGGTATTCGTAGCATCTCGCACTGCTTCAATAAGCTTATCGTATTTCGGATTAAATGCCAATGTAAATGCACAGTCGATAATCCGGCCGTTTATGTGTGTACCAAAATCTATTTTGGTAACATCATCATATTCCAAGACAGTTGGATCACCAGCATTTGGTGTATAGTGAGCAGCGCAATGGTTTCGAGAACAGCCAGTTGGAAATGCTAACCCGGCTTTAAATCCATCTTCTCCTATCAATTTTCTAGCCGTATTCTCCAATTCGTTGCAAATCTCTATCATTGTCATTCCTGATCTCACCTGAAAAAATTACATGGTTATAAAATCTGTTTGTATTGTCCTCTTAGTTGTAACATACCCATTTCATAATATATTTCCTTGTTTGCCTATGAGCTTCAGCCGCCTGTCTTGCCTCGTTATATATATCATTATGCATTCTATCAAAAGCGCGTGCTTCCTCGCTTGAAAAACGTTCCTTTGCTGTTCTATCGTCTACTCCTGCTGCAGAAGGATGATCCATTATTTGTCCTACCGGAAAGTTTCCATCAGGAAATAATTCTGATACAGGAATGGATGGTGGATCTGTTTGCTGTTTAACACCGCCAGCCTTGCCACGTGATTTACGTTTCTTCCTTTTCTTTTTGGCATCTTCTGTATCCGCATCATTCTCTGCTGCTTCGGTACCACCATCTGTGAAACGATGTTAAATGTTTGAACCATAGACAATAAAAGAACACGATAACTGTTTAACAGTTCAACATTTTGTTAATATCAAAGTTATAAAAATTTAAATGCAAGAAATATAATAGTTTTATTACATTAAGTTTTAACTATTTGTCTTACGATTCTTCTTAAATTTTGTTATACATTTGTTTATACCTCCTGATATTTGTTACAATTTCAACATACTAGTATGCCATCTGTGTAAATGGTCAACGTAGCTTTGAAACACTAATATATCATCTATTGCAAATGAATTAAATCTTTTTTCTTTTTTTAATCAAATTACCATCGCCTGCTGTATTGTCCTCTTTTGCTTTATCCTCCTCTACTTCTCCTTCTGGAACGTCTGCGCTAGCTTCACCAGCTCCTGTAAAAAATTTGAACGTGAAGTAAATGATAACAGGAAGTCTACAAAAACAGGTACAAAGTGACTTCCGTCGTTGATGGTTATATCTTATAATTCATTTCATTTGACGAACTTATAATTTTATGGATACAATTAAGCAACAAAAACCGAAATGAACTATGAGATTATGAAAGTACAGACTCTTGATCGAAAATTGTAAAAAATGAATATACGAAGCACATGATAATTCGTGAACTTGTGTAAACGAGTATACACCCAATAATACACATTAAATAACACACCGGCTTTCTTCTTCTTTTTCTTCTTCTTCTTCTTCTTCGATGCTTCTACTGCACCAGCTTCATCTTCTTCGTCAACAATTTCATCCCTTTCCTCGTTTACTAATTTTTCCGCAGATTTGCCGACTTCATCCAGTACAGCAGCCATTTTTAAGAGGAAGCCAAACAATCCTATATCGTAAAATCGTAAAATGCCTAGTCGGTAAAACAGAAATTTAACAACTTTATTTTCAAACAGAGCTAATAATAGATGCGTGCATTTACATGTATATAATGACAAACGAAAACGTGATCAAATGGTAATTTGCGAATTCATTCGAATATTATTTGTGAACGTTTTTTATAACTCCATTGGTTTTAATTGTATGCTGTAAAAGAATAATCCCATTAATTCCTTACGTTGACCTACTAGTATTAGAAATTTAGAAATTTTCTGCGGTGGCCTTCACTATGGCTCTACATTGAAACTTTATATGCACCATATTTAAAAATGGTATTGGACATTTTTTTCTTAAATTTTATTCGATATACTTTGTCCACCGTGTATATGACCAATGAAGTGGAAATCGAATGATAGTGGGGAACCTGTTGAAAGTGGCTAAGTTATGCAATTTGAGTATGATCTATCGTGGAATGTGAAACAAATAAATAGGTGGGTGTGTCGCAAGCCGCGAAATTTGTGGAAAATTGATCTGTGGTTCCATCTTGAACAGATATTTTATCGGCAGTAGATAATAAACAACTTTCACTGCAACGATATGTTCAATGTGTTCGTACAGTTTCAGGTTTTTGCCACTGTACACGGCGGAGTCCGTTGTAATGGTTCCCATGCGAAGGAGCTGAGCTGACGTGTCCCCTTTTTTCCAGTTTCCCGGTAGTGGTTTTACAAAATGAATGCTTTTAAACGCGAGAAAAAAGAGGAGGAAGATGGTAATCATAAATAAACATTGATCCATTCTCATAACTTTGAGTTTCTTAGCAAGATTAGAAGAATCGAGTGTATCATTATGACAGTTCCTTGTAAACAGGTTTAGACGATTGTTCATCGTAGAAGATAGATTTTCTTCAATGAATTCTTTTATTTCACGTAACTTGAGTTCCCCTTTTTGCAACTATGAATTTAAATACACCACTAGAACAAGTAATTCACAGAAACTAAATTGTAGTGTATAATTGTTCACATGATTCTTATGTCCTTAGGTGGGGGAAACCAATTCCAAAATCTGGAGAAGACAACGGTTCTTCAGGAAGCTCGCACCTTCAATGACACTCCAGTTAATCCAAGAAAATGCGCGCACATTCTTACAAAAATATTGTACCTCTTAAACCAAGGAGAACAATTGGGTACAATGGAAGCTACCGACGTGTTCTTCGCTATGACAAAATTATTTCAATCCAGAGATGTTGTACTGAGACGATTGGTGTATTTAGGTATCAAGGAACTAAGTTCCGTCGCAGAAGATGTAATTATAGTTACATCTAGTCTGACAAAAGATATGACTGGAAAAGAAGATTTATATAGAGCTGCTGCCATAAGAGCATTATGCACTATTACCGATGGTGGGATGTTGGCAGCTATCGAACGTTACATGAAACAAGCTATTGTTGATCGTTCTCCTGCTGTTTCTAGCGCAGCTTTAGTTTCTTCGTTGCACCTAACCAATGTATCTGGAGATGTTGCACGTAGGTGGGCAAACGAAGCTCAAGAAGCATTGTTTTCCAGTAATGTCATGGTTCGATATCATGCTCTGGGTGTGTTGTATCAAGCACGCAAATCAGACAAACATGCTGTAGTTAAATTATTTGGAAAACTTGTTAGAGCAAGTCATAGAAGTCCTTATGCCACGTGTATGTTAATCAGAATGGGTCGTAAATTGTTGCCAGACATTGTCAGAGGAGAAGATGAGATATTAAGTTTCTTCGCAGCTTGTTTGCGTCATAATTCAGAAATGGTAGTATACGAAGCAGCATACACTTTAGTCAGTCTTGGAAGAGATACTTCAAAAATACAGGATGCCATTAGTGTCCTTCAGCTGTTCTGTGGGTCTCCTAAGCCAGTGTTAAGGTTTGCTGCCGTTAGAACCTTGAACAAAGTTGCCATGACCCATCCAGCAGCAGTTACAGCATGCAATTTAGATTTAGAAAACTTAATTACAGATTCAAATAGGTCAATTGCTACGCTTGCAATTACCACCCTTTTGAAAACCGGGGCAGAAAGTTCGGTGGATCGTTTGATGAAACAGATCGCTACTTTTGTATCAGAAATTTCGGACGAATTCAAAGTGGTAGTTGTACAAGCTATAAGGTAAAATTATATTGTGGACAATTTTTGTATCAATAGGAAAAATTTGTTTTTATTTTTTTATATTATTTCACAGGGCTCTGTGTCAGAAGTTCCCTCGGAAACATGCTGTTCTGATGAACTTTCTTTCAGCCATGTTGAGAGACGAAGGAGGGCTCGAATATAAAGCAGCGATCGTGGATACGATAATCGCCGTTATGGAAGGAAACGCCGAAGCCAAGGAAGCGGGCTTGGCCCATCTTTGCGAATTCATCGAAGACTGCGAACATATTTCCCTGGCGGTTCGCATCCTTCACTTACTTGGCCAGGAGGGGCCAACTTCGAAACAACCATCTAGATATATTCGGTTCATTTATAATCGGGTTATCCTGGAAAGTGCCAGCGTACGCGCTGCAGCGGTCACCGCTTTGGCACGTTTCGCTGCAGCCTGCCCGCCATTACTTCCAAATGTGTTGGTTCTCTTATCGCGCTGTCAATTAGATTCCGACGATGAAGTTCGCGATCGCGCAGCTTACTATTGCACTATACTTCAACAACAAAATGATCCAACTGTTTTACCTTTGGTACAACCCCCTCTTCTCTCTGTACCTAGCTTAGAGAGAGCATTGAAAAATTACATGCGGACACCAATGGACGAACCATTCGATATCTCACAGGTAAAGGGAATCGTTATATCCTTGCATTTCAATATTTATTGCCGCAGTGATCCCAGGATCTCCGTAACTTTGAATCCCAGTATTCCTAGTTCTAATTTCAATCGAAATTCTATAGATACCACCGGCTCAAACGATAGAGGAACCGACACAAGTGGAAATACAAGCTACAGTGAAGCAACAACCTCGTTTAACGCGAGAAGAAAGTTTCATGGAGAAAATATCACAGATACCACATTTGTCTATGATTGTACGCGATTCATCGTTCTTCAAATCTTCGCCAGTCTTCGAATTGACGGAATCAGAAACGGAATATAACGTTAAATGCGTGAAACATACATTTACGGATCTTCTTGTGTTGCAATTCGATTGCGTAAACACTCTTTCCGACCAGTTACTCGAGGACGTGAGAGTAGCGGTTGAACCACCTAAAGGGTAATCACGCTGTGAATTATTTTGTTAAAAATATTGCAACTTACGTAAAACAGTATTTTGTTGTTTGTGCTTTTAGCTATAGAATCATGTGCGAAGTTCCATGTCCACGTTTACCATACAATGAGCCAGGCACAACTTATACAGTATTAAAATATCCAGAAGATGTTCATGCTAGCGTTGCTACTATTCCTACCACTTTACGGTTTATGGCTCGTGACTGCGATCCTGCAACAGGTTTTCCAGATGTTGAACTAGGATATAACGACGAATATATGGTGCATATTTCTCTCGTTAAAATGATTGTCATTGAAACGCGAAACGAAAGTGAACTTTCCTATAATGTGTATTTTGAAATAAATTGATTTTTTAGTTGGAAGATTTGGAGGTGACATTGGCAGATCAAATCCAAGGAATGGGAAGCGGTGGATTAGATTTCGGTACTGCGTGGGAAGTAGCGGTTACAAAAGGATACACCAAATTGGAAGAAACATTTGTATTAGGACCATCGGTCACTACTTTGGAAGGCGCGATTCAAAGCTTGACAGGATTTTTAGGCTTGGAGGCTGTAGAGCGATCTAATCGAGTACAATCGGGGGCTACTTGGCATCTTTTGTTACTTAGCGGCGTTTTTAGAGGAGGAAAAGAAGTTCTTGCTCGCGCAAGATTAGCGTTATCAGATAGTCAAGTAACGATGCAACTTTCTGTACTATGTCAGGACCAAGAAGTTGCCGAACTAATCGTTTCTTCGGTAGAATAAATTATTTCCAATATGTCAACTACACGCGTATCGTATGTCAGACGAATGATTTCTTGTATGAAAATCGATAATCTATCCGAAGATCTTTTTATTTTTAGTACTGTAAGCATAATGTTACAAAAAAGATCATTGGGAAACAGGGCTTTTTCAAAATCCCTATTTCTATGTAATACTTTGTACATATAATTACAAAATACTTCTTTAAATAACATTGATAACGCATTTGTTTTATTCAACACCAGTTTGTATCGCTTTTATTCGCACATTTAAATTAGAATATAAGAGCGGTACAAAGTGCCACATCGCTGACGGATACACTTTTTCTATCACCAAATACCAGATTTCCGCAATATATGTAATATATGGTCCTACCATTATTAGTCGTACCGTATACTGTAACCGTATGTAACTTCGCTGTGGCGTTGACTACTCGCGTTTACTACTTGACCAACCACGATCGTTTTTCTTTTTACGTAGTTCCTACGGCCACCGTTATGAAATATTAAGTGCGTGGTAAAATAGCTATCAAAATCGAGATTTTATGTCGGTATTTCAGATTCTGCGACACGAACAAAAGTCACACGAGTGGCATATCCTATACATCACCAATATTAGTATTTCCAAAACGCGCGTTTATGTAAAATTGCTAAACGTATATTTATAAACTATAAATGTATACACGATAATGAGTATGCAAAATCGTTAATTACTCACTTTCTGAGCACAATCTATGAACTTTTATGATTAAAGAATGTTCAGTGATTCCCTAGTTACTTTCTCATATCACATATGTTCACATTTTTATTGTAAATAATTAGTTATTAATTAATAACCTAAGGCTAGCCACGGTGACAAACGGTATATACGAGGACAGTTTGAATAATTAATTACACATTTTGTGGATATATTTTCTGCACTTTTATGATTGAAGAATGGTCTGCAATGTATTATTTACATGGTTCGATCATAAAAGTTCATAAATAATGTTCGGATAACGAGTAATTCATTATTTTGTGTCAGCATTGCGATACGTATATAAGCCGCCTATATCAATTCTATCGCGAATGCAAAGTGCAATATTTCGGCACTTTGGCGACGTAGTATGGTTCCCGAGGCATTTAGAAACAAATTTCTATTAGGGTTTGATGCGTTTTGATGCCTAATAAAGCCAGGAAATCAATTTTTGTCGAATTCGGTCGAAAACGGTACAGGTGGCGCCATCTAGCGGTGAGCGGCGGAACTACGAAAAACTAAAATTTCGATTTTCTCGAAAACTAGGGACTTTTCCGAAATTTTGAGATATACAAATTGTTTCTTGTCGCCTACGGAATCGAACGAATGTAATTATAGCCTGCTAGGACAATTATTAAGGAAAATAGAAAAATAACCCATTTCATGGACTAAAAAATTGGCGTCCATCTAGCGGCGAAAGTTGGAACTACAAAAATATAGAAATGCGATTTTCTCGAAAATTAGCGAACTTTGAGTACTTCCGAGACTCAAAAAGTGTTACGTGGTCGCATTAGAAGCAAAATAAAGCAATAGAAGTTTCCTGAAAGCTTTAACAAAGAAAATAAAAAAAAGGGCATTTTATGGAGAAAATTTGTGGCGCCATCTAGCGGCGAAACTGCGAACTAAATTGAAAAAACGTATGTCCAAACACGCGTTAAGGAAAAACATATAAAGTAATATTTCGCAATTTTGACGACGTAGTATGCTTCTTTAGACATTTTAAAGCAATTTTTGTTGAATAAGTTATTCATTTCTTAGCCTATTAAGCCCAGAAAATTAATTCTTATTTGACCCCTCTACTGCGTGTTCGGACATACGTTTTTTCAATTTAGTTCGCAGTTTCGCCGCTAGATGGCGCCACAAATTTTCTCCATAAAATGCCCTTTTTTTTATTTTCTTTGTTAAAGCTTTCAGGAAACTTCTATTGCTTTATTTTGCTTCTAATGCGACCACGTAACACTTTCTGAGTCTCGGAAGTACTCAAACTTCGCTAATTTTCGAGAAAATCGAATTTTTTTATTTTTGTAGTTCCAACTTTCGCCGCTAGATGGACGCCAATTTTTTAGTCCATGAAATGGGTTATTTTTCTATATTCCTTAATAATTGTCCTAGCAGGCTATAATTACATTAGTTCGATTCCGTAGGCGACAAGGAACAATTTGTATATCTCAGAATTTCGGAAAAGTCCCTAGTTTTCGAGAAAATCGAAATTTTAGTTTTTCGTAGTTCCGCCGCTCGCCGCCAGATGGCGCCACCTGTACCGTTTTGGACCGAATTCGACAAAAATTGATTTCCTGGCTTTATTAGGCATCAAAACGCACCAAACCCTAACAGAAATTTGTTTCTAAATGCCTCAGGAACCATACTACGTCGCCAAAGTGCCGAAATATTCATTTTTTTATTTTCCTTATATGCGTTTTCGGACCCTCATTTTTTAGGTTTAGTTCACCCGTTTCGCCGCTAGATGGACGCCAATTTTTTAGTTCATAACTGCACTATTTGTAACGGTTTGTTACTGTACATGGGGTCAAAGTTCAAAATTGACCGTTAATTTCCAGGAGTGTATTTCAGCCCAGAGTGAAATTTTTTCACCCCTTAAACCTGGATGGTTCAAGTTGGTCTCGATATGTCCAAGAATATTTTTTGAACAGGGATATATGTATAAAACTGTATATTTATCCGGAAATAGTGTTTTTAAAATGTATGTATCGAATATCAAACGGTGGGTGTTTTGCAGTATTCCCAATAACGAAAATTCCAAGCGCGAGCAAATTCACTTTTTACATTGAAGTCAATGAGGATCAGTTTTTTCGGTGACTATTCCTCCGTGGTACGTCCGATTTAAAATTTTTTTTTCTATGCCCATCTGGATGTGCGTACGCATGCGCGTGCAAAATTTGATGAGAATTGGTTGAGTGGTACAAAAGAAAAATGCGGACAAAGAAGTTGCAAAGTCGAGTATAAGAGTACTCGATATTGTTAGTTTACAAAATCAGTTACTTTGTAAAACAAATAATTACAATATTTTAGTGCGCAGTGCAAAATGTTAATAATATTCTGTTATCGAACAATTAGAAATTTAGCAATTATGATATTTTATTAAAGTTTCTACACCGAAAATATTTTTATTTGTCAACGTTTTTCGTCCTTCAACTATTCGCGCGAAAAATGACAGCTTTCACTGGTTTGACACGCTTTCCCTGCCATCGACAATTACACGTAAAGTCTTTTGGCATAGAGACGGTGTTAATCAATTTATGCTTCTTCTGTATCCTATCACTTTCACTCTTCGTAGCTATAAATAACTATAAAACGAATATCTACGATTTGTTTCAACGTCTGTAGATCGTAACTATATTTTTTAAGCACATGCTCCATTAAATGTTCTTATTCGATAGTTCTTTCGAAAAGAAACTTTCTGACATTGTTATTCTTAGCTTTAAACTGTTTTATTTTAGTACCGAAGCACTAGCTCGTAGTATCCACATAATATACAGGACGAAGGAATGACGACAAGTTATGTCACTCGGCTTTTTCATGCTTTTGTACTTTGTACAATTTCGTTAAGTCCGAGATGGTGGTTTTCCTGTGGTCCAATTTTGGGGGTCGACCTATCCTCAGCGTAGTTTGATTTTTCACGGACAGTGACAAATTTTCATCGACGTCTTCCAACGATGCCTCGTCTTCGGACGATTTCATCGCTTCTTTGCTCCATTTGGTTAACCATTCGTTAGCTGCACTCTGGAGAAAAACATTGTCACTTTTCAAATCCCGACCGATGGAACGTAGCATAAGTAACAAAGATGAAGAATCAATTAAAATTGAAATTTAACCTTCTTGTCGTTGTTTTCGGTAGTGTTCACTTCTTTCAACTTCTCCTCCACCTTTTTCAATCGTTCCAATTCTCTCTGCAATTTCCGTTCCATTTGATACTTTGCAACTGCTTGAGCCAAAGGACCAAGCTCTCCTCGCATCGCTGACTTCAGCATCGCCTATTTACATCATAATGTTCCATCGATTAAATAAGCTTATCGATGTTGAATTATTTGAACACAAAGAAAGATACTTACATCTCTGCGTCTCTTTGATTCGGCGTTGCCGATTGGATCGGTTTCCGTTTGCGGACCCAGCTCCAGCAGTACCTGAAAATCCGCGTGTTGCCCTAACCGGAAACCAACGCCGATCCTCGAATCGGTACCTGTCGCAGCGAACGCGGCAATAAAACAAAGATTAAAGAGAAGAGTGAGTACGTCAGTGAAAGTGGTTTCGTGTAACACGCGATGAACCGTTTGTTACCAACCGCACACGATATTTCATGATTTTTTCAAAGCGTGACACTTTTTCATGACGCAATCGTATTACCTTTCTTGATCGGAGGAATATTCGAGTAGATCAGCGAGAGTATCGTGGGCAGCTCTTCCGGTATAATGAGACTCGTCGCATCTGAAACGATTGAGGTTCATTCATTTATTTCTCAACGAATAAATACTTTCTCTGTCAACCGACTAGTCACCTATATGACGACTGAGACCCAAAACGAAGATAAAGTTATTCGTTTTCATTCGTTAACTTTTTTCAATTTTATGTTCAGTTTTAAGGTTGAACTTGAAGGAAACAAATTGAATGGGGACAGCATAGCGCTTGAAACCTACCATCGGTGCAAAAAGGGGAATTTTTTAAGCTATTCTTATGTAAGCAATTGATTTTACATGGAAATCGCTTCTGTTAGATGTCCGATTGAACTATGATCATGGATCGTTGCAACATCAAAACTAGGCGAAGGTTGAACCTTGCGCGCGCGCGTGTCTGTAAAATATTACTTACGGTCATAAAGAAGCAGTAAGATGCACAGTTTCAATAGGACGACCTTCGTGCTCGACATCTTTTCGTCAAAGAGATCTTGACTACGTTTTCTTCTTCGCTCAACTGTGCAATTGTCGCATGGTTCCCTTCTGGCGAATTTGCTGCGGTTAAAATTGTTCTTTGGACGCGTAGCACAAGTTGGGTACATAATTAAATCTTTACTCGTTTCATTTTTCAGCTTTCATTTTCATATGGCAACGTGCCGCATGCATATTAGATAGTTGGACAGTTATCGAGACGGATCGGTATTATTCGTTTCTTCTGACAACCTTCATTTTTAATGTTTTCATTAGTCAATGCAAGATAGTTTTACTAAAATTTACAAGTCAATAGTAATTAATTTCGTATTGCTCGAACGAGAAAGTAGAAGGTAGTATTAAAGATATCGGAGCATACTTAGCAACTCCGCTTCAATATTTCGAATCGTTTCGAATATCGTTAAAAATGAAAGTTTCGAATTTAAATAATAAGTCAAAAATAAGTATGCATTCAATAGGAATACGCTGTGTAATAGAACGTTCCAAATATTCCCTTAGTCGATATTCGTTTAATATCCGGTGGAATAATTGATAATATTCGGTCGAATTAATCGAGTTACTCACCGATATTTTTTCTGTCGCGTAGTCCCAGTTTCGATAAACGAGCGAATCCGTTGTTTGATTAGACACAACACGCGCACGGTTTGTTGTAGTTACATGAAAGTGAAATCTAAACGGCTGAGCAGTCTGGCAGGTAAGGCGGCGTCGAGCCGGCCTATTCGAAGCGGACTGAGGCCGTTCCGCGATAGAATGCAACCGCGTTACTCGACAACTACGACTACGGTAAGACGGTGCGAGAAAGAGCTGCCGAAAGAACTTCTCCAAGTGAAAGGAGACGTTGGATCGGGGATCGAGGTCACCGAGTCCGAACGACCGCCACTTGATCGGGGATGAACTCTCTCTCCATTTCCTTCTCGACTTCTCCTCCTCCTTTCGTACGCGCCAATTTCGGCTAACCTCCGCTTCCGCCTTCTTTTCCCGCAATTTTCTTTTCGGACGAAAAATGCCTCGCTTTTCTCATTTTCGCTGATACATTAACCCCTATGAAAAATATAATTGATAAAGTATGTACGAACTTTTGATTCGTGAAAGACTTTTTTTTGTTATTCGTAATGTTTCTTTAGAAATCAATGTCTGGATATATCCGTACGACTTGCTGTAGTAAAATAACGAAAAAGATATTCTTTGAAGTTTCTTATCTTTCTGGAAGACGAAGGTTAAAACAATGCCGGTGTAAGCATCAGGGAAAGTTCATAGTACTCGCTGCTTGGAAAGACCTTGAACAGATGTTTCGCGTTGCGTGAAATTACGCAAAACGTTGTACGCACAGCAGTGATTTCTGCATCGTTCAAAATATTTAAGAATATGTATCATAAATAAAAATTATCAGGAAAATAAAGGAAAGTTAAGTGGCCATGAAACGATTAGGATCACTGGAAGAGCCACCCGGAAACGAGGGGAAATTACGTGCCTGCTCGATTGAACAGCAAAAGTGAAATTGCGCTGGTAATCAGTATTATTTTCATGCCAAGTAACGAGTCAATTGCTGCACCTGTGTATGCACTTGTCTTATTCTAAATTGACTCAAACAAATGATGATCGCAGAGTTGCGAGCTCAGAATGAAATATGGAGAAGTTGCCCGCAGGCAATACTTAAGCGTCTACTACTACTAAACAGATGATCGTACATTTACGCGGTACGTGATCTTTTCCGAAATTATAAAGAATACGAACACTGCAAGAGTTCTATAATTCCATTATAAGTGGTACCTATCAGATAACACGTTGTAACTTACTTTTAATAATAACTTTCACGAATTTCCACCTAATAGAAACTTTCCTAAACAGCTTAAAGTAATGAAATTTTAAGCACTCGTAAAATAACATTGCGTGTCTGGAATAGTTTAGCGAGTCCGAGTTCTATTATAATGCGCGTATAATAAAGCTTTTAGTTTTGTCTCGCCGAGGGTATTTTCGAAAGAAACGGGGTTCCCTCTTAAAAAGAATTTTGACTCTCTTAACGCATACACGATCATTAAATTACCATGAAAATGTTACGTCATTAGGTGTCCAAGATGCTATCTATTCTCACGCACGCTAATGGTTAACAGTTCCTTCTTGTTCCACCGTGAAAGTCACGGTAAAAGAATCCCTGGTATAGGTATAGGAGCGTTGCGAGACTACGCATACGGGTCTCCATTTCACTATTTTTGAACGAAATATACCGATCTCCTGACACATTGTGCAACTACGTTACGTAAATTTGTCGATACTACGTTCTCGAGTCGAGTCTAAAGATACATTTTTTTTAAAGCGAAACTATAGAAGCGTCAAAGTATTACTTGATTTCAGAATTTGGACCGTAACTAGGTCGATAGGCAAAAGTGCATAGGTAGGTATAAGCGCGTCGTCGACTTTCCGCTCGGATCGTTGATATCTGTGCAATTTCGAAGTTATTAGTTTCCACTTCGGCGCGAGTGGAACCGTGAGTCGTAAAGGTACAAAAGTTTCGAAGTAAGCAAAGTAGGAATTTCTTAATACTAACGTTTTATTGTAAAATTGTACGATGTAGGTTATGTACAGAATATAACGCATAACGTAATTACAATGAAAAATACAGACAATTGTGATGCCTATGAACGGTGTCTCAACCGTGTTGTTGATAATTCATGAACACAGCGCGTGATAAGGCAGGTGTTATCGCTTGTAACCCACAGTTTCCTCGTTCACGTGCACGCATCAAACTTCGGGTTTGTCTGCGTACAATGTTACACGATAATGTGTTTTCAAATGCTCTTAAAAACTAACTAGTTACGCAGTACGCTAGCAAGCTTTTCATTTCGAATAGTTCTTAGAATTTGTTCAATGGGTTAGTCGTGAAAAATTCATTCCAAATTATTACATATATCGCGTTTCATATTCCACACGTATTAAAACCGTGTTTGCAAATTATGATGACTATGGGAAAAGAAATTCATTCGCTTTGGAACATCCTATATATGCTTTTCATACATGAAAGATTAGCTCTCTATGCACATGGGTAACTTTGAGGGAAAGTATCAAATTTCTATGTTGAATACTTAGCTTTCCTTCTGATCTTTTTATATCACTACGGTTTGCACGTTGCGAAGCGGTAACTATCACAATCACATTTATTTAAACAACTACGATAACTTAAAGAATATCTTTGAAATAAAAAGTATAGTCGCGAGAAGGTACCACCTCCAGGACTGTAAACTGACCGTGAGTCTAAAATTTACAACACAACTATCGTATAACGGTAATGTAACTAAGTAAGTATACGATATTTTTTTTTAAACAAAACATTCTACACTCGATGAAACTACAGTCGAAGTTTTGTTTCAACCGATCGGAATGGAGCGAAACGTTTATATTATAATTATACGACTGTTTTTGGCTGGTTTTAGCGATTCGCAATTACAATAAGGTTGCGAAGCACCGATACAGAGATGGAGTCTCATAATCGATGAAGAAGTTGTCGGTTTCTGAAAGGCGGTGTGAGCCGTTATTGCTCGAGAAGTATCCTCCTGTTGCATGGGATAATCGACGTTTAGAATGCATTAAGTCGCTAGTCGTATCGGCTTGGCGGCGGTGGCGGCGGTGGCAGTGGCGGCGGCGGAACAGGCGGAATGGTCGAAGCTGGAGAGGGGCAAACAGATAGCACGTTGCTCGTTCTTCGTTCTATGCAGCCGTTTGTCGTGAGTTTGTCGTTAACGGAGAGTCGACGATCGTGCGCCGACTCGCTGCTTTCAGCCGCGAAGGACGCGCGCCGATCAATCGTCCTTTTGGCTCGATTTGTCACCGCGTTTATCATCAATCCTGAATGTCAGCTGGTTCCTCGTCAGCCTTAATACGCGTCATGGGACGCTTTCTTGGTCGAGTGAGTATCGTTCTTCGACGTCGCGCGATCATTCGTTGAATCGGTCTTGTTTGTTGCCGTTGAGTTAGTCGATCGGAAAGAAACTCAGTGTACAGAAGATCGTTGTGAAGAAACTCGGTGCAAAGAAGATTGTCGCGAATGAAATTGGTAGGAAGACAAATTGTTGCGACAGAAATCGGTACGAAGATACTAGGTACGAAGAAAATCGATGCGATGGAAACGAATGTAATGCGAAAGAGATTGGAACGAACGGAATTGGCATGCGAGGGATCGTCGCAACGAAACTTGATATACAGAGAACTTTGGCGAAGGAAATCGTCGCGATAGAAATCGGTGTCCTGTGAGAATTGGCGCGAAGGAAATCGGTAAAACGGAGATTGGTCTGCAGGAAGTCGAGGCAAAGGAAATTAATATTCAGGGAATCTACATAGAAACATAAGAAATCGGTAGAACGAAAATCACGGAGAAATAAATCGATAAAATGGAACTAGCTATCAAAAAATATCGGCATGAAGAAAACGGTCGTGGAGGAAATCGAAATATACGGAATGCGAAGAGATTCGGAGTTGGAACGTCCGCGCGCGTAAGGGAAGAGCAAGTGACAACGAAACGACCGTTTCCGCCTTTTATATCCACGCTTGTCCAGGAAGAGAATTTTTTCTCGCGTACACTCTAATTAAACAATGACTCGAGATAAACGTAAATTCGTTCGAAATCGTCCATATGCTATTTTTCTGCCGCGAACCGTAAGTTTCCTGTAACAGGTGTTTTGTGCGGACGCTGATCGAAAAATGCCTCAACGTAGCAACCGGTAAAAAGCCAACGTGGAATCGAAGCAGGTTTCATTCGGAACGTTGATATTTTGTCCGCGCGTCCCGGCCGCTTTTTGCTAAGCGGATAGAAACGAGCGCGAAAAGCACAAGTGTTTTCTGCGCGCATTAACGTGGCTTATTTTTTCGTGCATGCATCGACTGCACGACAGATGTTACGGGACACGAGTGGACACGAGTAATTTTCTTGCTGTCCATGTGTCAAACAGCACTTTCAACAATACTGAAAATATTCCAGTAAACGAAGATCGTTAGCGATAGAAATATCGAACACGCGTTTCAGAAGTGAACAAATAAAAGTACTTATCGTTTTAGTGCAAAATAAAGGGAAAGATTTTCAATGATTCGATTAGGTTTCTCTAATTTTCAAGAGGCGTTGCGTAATTAGATCGGAAACGGAAACAATAAAAATTCATTTATTTTACTCGATAACGCACACGTTTCAACCCTCTTTCCGAATAGTTGCCTTTACGAGGACATTCCTTTTAAGCACAGTTTTATCGAACGGGTAACATAACAAATGTGCTTCCCAACGTTTTTGAAACTTGATAAGATAATGAAAGATTACATAAATTTTCATGTAATTATACCAGCACTCGGTGAAACGTGCATAGTTTCAAAATTTGTAGGATCCTGAAAAGTGTTAAAATATGGCTTAACACGTTGACTGCCACAAGGATCGCCGATAATTCCAGTAAGGAGAGTTCCTGATATTAGAAATATTAGCCTCGTAATTAGAAACGTAAAATCATTGTCTAATTCCCTCGATAATCGTTGTTATGGTATGCCATGCATATATGGCTGTTGCCACTGTGGCATTGAACGTGTTAAGAACTGGAAGACTATGACGAATCGTCGGTCATTCTCCTAGCGATTCAGCGGAATCGTTTGAACAATGGTAACCTTGATCCATACATTTGCAGTGAATGGTGTACGATGACATTTTTGGCCCATGGGGCCGTATCGTACTTATCGTATTGGCTGCGTTCGTCGTCGTCGTCGCCTTGCTCTTGATCGCTTGCTTTCTAACACCAGGATGTCTTGGCTACGAATGCATCAGGAAACGAAGTAAGCCCCATCTTTTATTTCTACCTAAATTTGCGACGGACAATTGTTTCCTCTGTACAAGCTTTCCCAGTAATCATGGTATAACGAGGAAGAATTAAATTCTTCGGAATGCATTTTACTTATACAATGCGACTTCGTATCTTAAGCTAGTTACATATATGAATTTCTATCGATTACCCACTTTTGAAAATTTATTAGGTTAACAACTAAATTCTAAAACTTTGTTTTTTTCCCCAATTTTTCATTTCTACGAAAAGTCGTGAATTTTAAAGTAGCGTATTATGCTCGCAATAAGTAACCTGCGATAGACGGAGGCAACGAAATGAAATAAATATCAATATGGAATGAAAAGCACGAGTTAATGTGGTCTAGTTAAACACGTGTTTCCAATACACATAATGGGTTATCACCGAACCAGCTAGCGTGTTAATTACATGCTGTGGTTATATATGTATACTCGAAATGATTAATCATCTCGCTGTCGGTGCCGAAAATTAACTTTTACCGCGTTCACTGGCATAATGAAACAACTGTGCTCCTTTGAAAATTATATACATGAGATTAGACGTATTATCCTGTGGTTTTCGCGTTATTTATTCATTTATTTATTTGTACAATTATTATTTCGTTTCGTTATCCGCAGTCGTTAGGTTCTTGTAACTTATAGCATGGATAATGAAGTTAAGAAGCTATGTGCAATAAAAGGTTGCAATTGACATGTTCTTTTCGTAATGTATTTTATAAGAGTATTCCTGACATTGTCGAATAAAAAATCGTTATATAGAAGATCGTAACGAGGAAAATTAAAGAGTATTAAACTTTCCTTCATTTGGTAGCAATTTGTTCGCAGCGATTCCACTATTATAGCAGTAAACGTGTTCGCAAGAACGATCGTAGACGTATCGACTACTAATCGAGATGATTAGCGTCGAGTCACAATGCGTAGAATTAGTTTCTAAATATACGCGCGGAGAATGTTATTTTTTCTGACGATCTGTCGTTTTCCCAATTAACGAAAGCATAGCAATTACTACCGTCTAAACGTTCTTAAATTAGCTCGAAGACTGCAGAATATAGTCGTGGAATATTTACCGATTTTACTCACAATCTAAAGAGGATTTGCAAGATCCTTTTGTGCAGAGAAGATGGGCGTTACCACGATGATTTTATCGGAAAAGTTGTTGTACAGTTCGTTTGCAGGATGACATACGTAATTACATAACATCGTGTAGGAAACGAAGAAAACGTCTTATGCGTGTGTGCACGGATATAACTCCGCGAACAATAGCGTAATGTACCTGGCCACGTATGTGCACGATTCACGATGCAGGAATTTTAAGCTTCCTTCCTTTCATAGGAATAGCGGAATACTTTATTCCGTATTGCATCAATTATATTTCCACTATAAATAAACTGCATATCGATAATATACATATGCTCCTAATCGATTACGAATCTGATAATTTTACAAAAATATAATTTAATCATCATAGGAACGAAGTATTCGGTTACGTTTAAGACTCGATGTCGTCTACATTTTTTAATCGTATCGTTGTATTAACGTCAAAATCGAAAAAATTTCGACATTAAAATTATCGCTGCCTTAAAAAGATATGTGGGACAGAGTACAATTCTGTGACCTAATTTCAAACACTGGCTATAAACTGCAGGTTAAATGCGACGAACGTGATAATGAGCAACGCGAATCTTCGTAGCGGTTGTTTACAAAATTACATAACCAAAGGTACGAATAATTGGTTGCAGAGAGAGAAGCAAAAAGTGTGCCGTTGCGTGTCAAGAGCAAAGAGAATGAAAACGTGAAGTTGAACGATGTCAGCTACAGGTCATGGAGATTGGGTAGCCTCTACGAAGACGGGAGCAACGGTAACGTGCAATTATTTCTGCAACCTATTTGCTCGTTACTTCGCGTCGCATAGAAATGTAAAAATTAAGTACTCCGGACGATTTCGATTCTCCTACATCGTACAATTTTCGACGCGAACAGGAACATTTGCTACAGCAAGTTTTTCAAAACTTACACAGGTACGACGAACGAAAACGTCTCCGTGACCGGAGGCAACTTCTGGAGTACCAGCAATGCTCGACTCGGTTGCACCGACTCTTCGTCTACTCTGGTAATTTCTGTTATTAACACTGACACATTCTTGTCATTAATACAATTGTTAATAGAATTTCGTAAAACGATAGCGGAGCGCATATTTCAAGTACGTTAAATATCTTTCTAGAACTTGGTACAAAAAGATAAACAGAAGACGGAGAAGACGCAAAGCGAATTCCCGACAGAATTGACGATAAGCTTGCAATTCCTACCACCCTGCGACGAGACTGTTACCGGGAAGTTCGTTATCGGTATCGAGGTACTAAACAATTTCCTTTCAATCTTTTTTCCTTTTGTGTCTGCATAATGACCAGAATAGAAATCGAGTTATAAATTTCTAAGGAATAAAATCTCTTTCGACGAACAAAGGTCCGTCTTCGTATACCTTTAGAAGAACATGTTATACACAGAACCCAGACCTACCGATTATTCTACAAAAATTACATAATTCTATATTACATAAGCTAACAATGGCTTTGCATCTGTTACAATGACGGATCAAGTAAGTACAGTCACTCGTGAAAATCTTCGTATACCCTATAAAAGGGTTCCTAACTTGATCGACGTAAACGATAACTTTGTGTACCGACTTTTTCCAGCTAAGTTTCCCTAACGAAAATCGTAGGAAGCATAGCAAAAACGTAGGAAGATTCTCTTCCTTTTTGCGTCTCTTTTAATTCTTGCTAGGAAAGTTTAACCGCTAAAGTGTAGATACATAAATATGTATGTCGTTGCACAAAGATATTATTTAATTTCAGCAACCTTTTTACGGGATTTACGAAGAGTTTCGTGAGCAACTATACACGTATAGGTAAAGAGAACGTGTGTTACTTTGAAGCAAGCAAGCACAGTTGCGTAAATAACAATGACGCTCGTTATGCTTCTACGTAAATCTATTTATTTGGTATTGTACAGGCTCTGTCTGGTCTTCCTCCCAAGCAATACAATTGCACCCTGGAGCCATACGTGGCCCTCAACATCGTGAAGCAATCTTGGAGTCACCGGAAACGGCAGAAGTTGCATAGCTTTCGGACGAGGAGCGTCAGACACACGGCCAACCCTATCTTCAAAGAGACGTTCGTCGTGGCTAACGTGAAAACGCACGAAATTAAGGTAGACACAGTTTTTTTTATCTACATAGTCCACGCGGTATAAAGAGTTTTGTTTAATTCAAGGTTGAGAAACGCGTCACTCGTTAGTTGGAGCGCAACCGCGATAAAGTACGCTCGTAACGTTACGAAAAGTATACCGTGTTTAAGTTTACGCTCGAGTCAAAATTAATATAATTCCGTCCGACACTTCGCATTATAAAATGAAGGATCGTACAATTCTAGCGCGTAGCACATATGCAATGTAAATTTGTTTTGCGTAAGAGAGACTGTATGTTTCGTAATTTCGCGAGAGAAATAAGTACTTAGAATGTTGTAAAATTAATATGCTTGATTTTTTACTGCCTCTTTGAATTTTTATTCCTACATGTATAAAACAGGTCACCGATATAGTTACAGAAAATTAGATTTTTTAATTCGAAGCGATCTTCACGGTAAACGCGTTATAGAGCGCTTCATGATCCTTGAAAATACTAGGAACAGATAAAAATAGATTTCAATATTGCTTTTTGTATGCAGCGCAATCAAGGTGGATTTAAAAGATTCCATCTCGCTGTATTAGCGAGAAATCGCGTAATTTACCGTGCTTAATTCGATCGTCCTTTCTCGTAGGAATGGATCCTTGATTTCGCGGCGTACGACCACGATAAATATGCCAACGATACGGAGTTATGCTCGTTCAAAGTGTCCATGAAGGAGATGAAGCATGTTTTACAGAGTCCGGAGATCCATATGTTCAACTTCAGAATGAAGCCGTCCAATTTGGTACTGTCATCAAATTTCGACAAAACTTTTGCCTTTCTTTTATATCGGAAACACCAGATACAAGATTCGACTGATTTTCCAGGAATTCGGAAATATTTTATTAGGCGTGAGTTACTTACCCACAGCCCAGAGACTGACAATAAACGTAATGAAGGTGCGTGACGTCAAGTTCGCGCCAGCGGTGTCGAGTTTAAGCAACTTTAGTAAGCGCTACACGTAATTCATTGAAACAGTTCCTGTCGGCAACAGCTGCGTTTGGATTAATTTTCTATCGGTGGTATATTATTTTTAGATCCTTATGTGAAGATATTGATGTTAAACGGAAGGACAGGGCAGCGAATAAAAAAGAAAAAAACGAAATTCGTTCGCGCCAATTTGCAGCCAGAATTCAACGAAACCCTGACGTTTGACGTGTCTTACAATCAACTGGATATCGTGCAATTCCTCGTAGTGCTGTGTAGCAAAGTATATAAGAATGATTTCCAATTACAGCATTCTTTAAAATTAATATTTATTAAAGTAATTATTAAATATCGTAGACTGTACCTGTTGAGATCCCTGCAAACATCACGGATCAGCAAAGCGACAGCGAGGATTCTGTAACGATGAGTTACAAATCAAAAGATGTTCATATCGGTAAAGTTGCACTCGGAAAAGGAGTCAGAGGATCAACGGAAAGACTGCACTGGTTCTCCGTACTTCAAAATCCTAGAAAACTCGTCACTGTATGGCACGTGTTGAAGTAATAATTTCTAGATGATTGTTGAAAACTTTTTTTTCCTAACAAACCATCGAAACTTTACTGCGACTTAAACGATGCGCAAACACTGGTAACGGAAAATGTTGACAAATTCTACCGCTTAAAGTGTTTATTATACAGCGATAAGTTTATTCGATGAACTATTAACGCTTTGAACGTTGACTAAAATTGTATATTTGTGTTCAAATAGAAATGTTCTACCTATTAAATATATATATTATTTTTATAATATTTCACTATTCGTTCAAATATTGAACGCTCAAAGCGTTAAAAAGTATCCTCTCAAACTGTTGTTTTATAATTTCAAAACAATTTGCTTCGAACGATAATGCTAGGCACCAAATTCTGTATATTTTGTATTTATAATTTAACGATACAATCATAACCAAAGATTGTGAACATTGCAAATCTTATAAATATTTATATAACTTCGTTGATGTATCAAATATTTAAAGTACAATGTACAAATCCTAACATGCTACAATTATATTTATATCCAATACTGTTTTACGTCTTGTGTAACTATATTATTAAAAAATATTACTTTTCCATCGGCAAATGGTGAAAGCTGAAAGGTTCGTTTGAATTTGGCGGGTTTCGATAGCGCAGGAAGAATTCCACGCGATCGATATTATTTGTTTCGCTTTCATAATAAATTTCGAAAAGATACGCTTTAGGTTCGAGTACCATTATTAAGAATCAAATTCTGCATATTTAATAATTACGTATTTAATTGATAATAACGCCGCAAAGTTCTGTTTTCGAATATGCAGGCGAAGAAAGAAGAGGAATGTACGTTTGAATTTGGCGGGTTTAAGGGACAGCGTGTAGATAAATAGCGCGTGCGACGCGAGAGGGCGACTCAGTCGAGTTGGTTCGTCTCGTAGCAACGTCGACGAGGTGCCCGGCCAGCGAGCCTCAGTCTGTTTTGTGACTTGTGCGTGTGTTGTGTTCGTTCTTGTCGTGTTCAGTTTATTCGGTTGTCCGTTTTTTCTTTCGCGGTGAGTTTAGTTGCATTACCCGAGGGAAGTGCGTAGCAGGGACGAGTGCAAGGACGCGAACATACATCGAATGGTGAGTAACCGATTCGATCCGTCAACATCCTGTACGGTTTCTCGCGAGGCAGCGAGCGTTACGCTGGAAATGTAACCTCCAAAGGCACTCGAGGTCCTTCCACGTAGAACGTCTGTTTCGTGCGTCTATTTTTCTCGAATTGTATCGCGTACGCGTGTCTGCATCGTTATCGCTGATTTCGCGACAATCGCGCACGATCAGCCGGTCGAGTGAATCGTCCTCGATAAGTGTTTGAAAAGAACAAGGCATCGGAACCGCTTCTCGCGCTAATGTCAACCGTTTTTGAATATCGTCCAATAGCAACGCTCGGATCCTTCGTTCCCGATGTTTGAGAACCAACGGCCGATATAACAAGGGGCCAACGGTTATCCGGAAATTGCAAAGGGCACCGTGTTAAAATACGATTTTGGACAAATTATTATTTATACGTAAGTTATTAAAGATTTTATAGTACTCTTCTATAGCTTAAACGATAAATTAACCGGTAATCACGAGAAAAAAAATCTATTCATATTCGAGGCCGGAGTTGTTTTTTTCATATTAAATGAAGAAAACAGCGCTGGCTGCATCTGTTTTTGTATCTTTCTTGGCAAATACGCCAAGGAATTAATACTATCGATATGAATTTAAATCGATCGATCATTTATAAAATCTGTCACAGCTTTGTCAATTTCAAATCTGTACTATGAAATTTGGACGATATAAGTAGAAACGAAGAAGAAATCTAAATTATCCGTTTTACGCAAAAGGACTTTAATATCCTAAGGACATTGTTACATCCAACAGGACGTATTCGAATCTTTCGCGATTGAAACGAATAGAACATGTACATTCTGCATTCGCGTGTAAATATTTCGTCGTAGTTTTTTCACGTACGTTCGAAATTCTATATTCGATATTTCCCATTCACGTGCCACGCTGTCAGGTAGAGGAAAACAAAAGAAGAACATCTCGACTACCTGGCTGTCGGGTCGATTTCCAATGGAGAACCGAGTTTTTGACCTGCTCGTCCGTTGGCCACGCCATCCTTTGCTCCTTTGATCGTGGGTAAAGCGAATTTAGTGGACCTTGGCCTTAACCTTTGTGTCCGCGTAATCCCTTTGAAACCGTTCTTCGCTAACCACTTCCCGCCATATCGTACCGTGGATTCTCTCCGTGTCGAATACAGCGGTGCATGTGTCCTTGCTAATACTTGTGCTTATGCATACGCGATATATTTACCGTATGTACGTTTTCGCGATAATCTCGATCGAGCATCTAACGAAGTCTATCTGAACATCGATCATGTTACCGAACGAAAATTACGATACAATTAGTCTTTGTCACCCGTCACATGACCAGGCCGTTCCTCGCCGTTATTCGATCACGCGTTATATCGCAACTCGTTACACGGTCTCGGGATACATCGCCGCGCTCGCGTGTACTTGCGCGTTAATATTTTGTCCCGTAAGTACGATGTATCTACCGTGTGTACGTTTTCGCGGTAATCTCGATCGAGCATCTAACGAGATCGCTGTCAACAACGATCACGGTACCAAACGAAAATTACGACATAATCGGATACCGTTATCGTGTCCTGTCTGATCAATTAATACGCTTCTGAATCGACGCTTGGACTGGTTGGTTAGTTAGTTGGTCGCGTATCGGTGAAGCCGCAACGGTTTGTGCATATGGCACATGGTGTCGCAGATGCGTTCTGCTTTCGATTACATACGAGAGCAGAGCGAGGTACGAGGGGGAGGAGAAAAGTACACGGCTCGCGTACGTTTGCGCGTGAAATATTGCCCGGTAAACTATACGCGCGAATTTCTTCTTACGCTCTCCCGTCCTCGAGCATCGTCGATAACGAGTTCACTTTTGTTTCGATACGTTTATAGAAGGACATCTCGCTGTGTTTCAAGTAGTCAAAGTACAAAGAAGTTACAACTCGAAAGTCTGCTTACCTAACCTTGAACATGACTCTTTGTTTATTTCATTAAAAAGCGAGTGAATGGCTTGCGAATGGATGTTGCGTGTATTATATGTCACATACGTATAGTGCCGTTGAGGAAGAAAATACTTGACATTTAATTAAACGGAATATAGTTGATTGGAAAGTTTTGAAGTTGCAATTTATTTTGTAGCTAGAACGTCATGACAACATTTACACCGAGGCACTTCAGGTTTTATACATGTAATGAAAATATAATCGAGTTAGAAGCGACGCGACCTTTAGCCGGTCTTTCAGCAGTTTATTAAATTGAAATTTTAGTCGAAGCTCGATGAATTAGATTTTTCAATTTCGATGAAAACGTCACGAGAACTTTTGCGTGTCTTTGTTCGCGAAACGCTTCGTGTCTGGTACCGGTCGTTCGCGGTTCGACCTAACAACAATATTCTATAGCCGAGAAGCGACTGTCGGTCAGGTAATTCAATCGCGTCGCTCGCTTATTGTTGATAATCGAACGCGTAGAATATGCTGCGACATATCTGCGTTCTTTTATTCAGCCACTAAATCTGTTTCAGTTTCGTATCTCCCGTTTTTGCGAATATTTCTACCGACAATGTAACATTTTTTTTTTATCAATTGCAAATGGTGCCGATATTGTCGTAGTAATTTGAAAATTTGTTACAAACAAAAAGTATAATTAGAAAGCAAATTTCGTTTACTCTGATCCGTAACACAAGATTATTTTGTACGGTTCTAACACTGCGAAAAAGTTACATCGTTATCGTAATAGGGTTTGACAGACCCCACAATTACTTTCTTAGTTTATTGCTATAAACCTTGGATATAAATAACATGTACAGGCATCGACAGTAGGGGTCAGAATGGATCTGAGATCCCCCTAAAGCGTGGACCGGTCCTTCGGCACTCGAAACGATCGCGGTTAAAAGAGAAATACATTCGTCCACTTGTAAAACGTTAATAGAAACTGTTTTTATTCTTGCGAAATTATCATTAAAAGTGATAGTATAATGAAATCGAGTTACGCTAGATATTTGACATTTTTAGATAATCGATTTGACCCAAGGTCTTGCCGCGCCAACTTATAGCAACGGTATTCATTTTGGAAATTTCCTTGGGTGTCAGAGAGGTCGATACGACTATCGAGAGACACGCGAATGATCGATACATAACGCTTTTCCACGCATGTTAAATTCCTTGGAGCGACTAGCCGAAGTATCCAGGTCTCATGGCCGGGGCTCATTGTCATGTAAATGATTTTTGCGCAATCACGAAGGAGCCGAGCGAAGACGTTGGACCTACGTGCACGTGCATGGGAAAAAGGTTCCGGAATGTCCACGCGCTTACAACCCTTTCTCCTCGTATTTGGATTTTCACTTTCGTTTCTTCGCCACTTTCGTTCTCCTATCTTCGCTTCGCCTTATTTTATGCTTGAATAGCGAGAAAAGCGCCTCGACATTTCCTATTCCGAAGGCTTTCATGCCGCTTTATGAAAGTTATCTTAAGCACGCCTCAAGTTATCTTAAGGACGCTCGTTTTAAGTCCGACTAACGCGTTAGCTTCTCTTTTGTTACGCGATATTTCATTTACGCGTGGCCCAGTTTCGTATAATACCTAGATATATTGCCACTCACTCTATCGGCTCACGTTATATTGCCACGAGAGTAAATCGTTAAAGCGAGATTTAAATTAGCTTTCAATGATCGACCTTCGATCGACGATGTTTCTTTTCGATATTTGTTAGAAAGAATGATCTTTTATTCCGGAAAGTTCTTTAAATAATTGATATTTGACTTTGAGCCGAGCTAAAACGATGCACATGGTTCGCAATCAACGTGAAAGTCATTTAAACAAAAATAGTGGTCTGTAAATAGGCTGTCTCCTAAATACCATCGAACAATGATTGGCGCGATCGTCGTCCGCGGATCAGCAGCGTCACCGTTACTATTTCGGTGTAACGGTGGCATGGGAAAAATAATGCTTATTCGGGTTGCTCAAAGAAACCACGAAAAGCATTGCCATTGTCCTGCATGTGACTCATTAGTCGACTTCGGCCATTGAACGACGAAGATTAATTAACTCTTTTTGCCCCCGCGCAATTTCTTCGTTCTCTTTAAAGTCAAATTTTTTGTATCGCCATTCTCGTATATAACTTATAATTAAAAGAACGTTAGCGAACCAGTTATCGTAACTTAATCCTCGAGTGCCCTGGTAGGATAAGATTTCATTGTCAAGGTCAAAGACTTCAATCGGAATTTTCAAATACCTTTTTAGAAAAATGCAACAAATGTTAGCTACAGATAGCATGATTAAAGAATATGTGCCTGTAGTCGAACGAAATCGATTTGGGCCGCTACAGGTACTTAATTTCTAACATTCGTAAGGTAGATGTAATAATTTTGAATGTTATGTACATCGTTAAGGACAATCAGGAAATAGAATGCGACGAATCTAAAACGTTTTGCAGTCGCGCGAGCGAAAAACGTCGAAAATTTGATACGGTAGAAGTCCCGAAAGAGTCGTGTTGCGGTTACAAGCGTTTCGGAATCTAATATTTTGTCGATAGATAGAGGTGGAGGTCTCGAAGTAGAAATTGGAGAACGCCGATGCATAACTGGGTCGCCGTCGGGGCGGGCAGGTTGGTTAGAATGCAGTTTTCAATGTAGGCAGTTATTCTGCATTCTGTGCATCTATAAATATAACCCGGTTTATGGCTATTACCGCGTAACTGCAATTTCATCGGACCAAACATTCGTCGTTCGTCTGCTTTTCTTCTTCGCCCTTCTTCTTTTTCTTTTACGTTTTTTCGATCGCGTGCCCCATTGAACCGTTTTATATCTTGCGGTAACTCGAGTCTCCGTCAACTCGAACGTTTCTTCGTTCAGAAAACAGGAATCTTTAATTCTCGTTCGCGCGTAACGATTTACCAGATTTACGATTTTTAACCTACGAATTCCAACTTCGATCATTTTTCGGAAGAAGTAAACCGATAAAAAATACGGTTGTCGAAATAATAAACAGTCGCGTTAAGGAAGATACAAGAAAAACGAGGAAAAAGTTTAGTAGCGAGTTAACGTTCCCTTGTATGGTAATATATAGAGAGCTCGGTAAAGAGTCGGAGTACGCGATTCGACTACGTAGTAGCTCGATATCTCGATATAAGGAACTAGTCAACCGATGTTTTTCCTAAGCTTTTTCATTGACACGTAGTTGACGATCATGCAGCTGCGCATCACGATTCACGTTTACTATCATATAAGGACGAGTCGGATTTCTAATTGCAGAAAAGATCGAGCGACCGCCTACGAGTTCGTCTTGTTCGGTTCTGATCGGTTCGAGAGTCGCGCGAGAAGAAAGCAGATCGTTTCTTCTGCCCTAGAATTCGATCTTCTTTGTCCTAGAATTCGCTTCGTTGTGACATCTGCGACTCGTTCTCGATCGCTTCGGCAACGACAGATACCTGTTCTTCGAATAGTTTTCCCCTGATGCCATTTCGTTCACGCTTTTAACCCTTCGGCTGCGAAACGCGAGTCTACGGGATGATTCATAACACGCGTTTCGCGTATTGTCCGTTGCGCGACAACGCAACAAGCTGTTTGGTAATTGGACAAAGGGCGTATTTCGACGACTCGAATCATACTTATACGTATATCGTGCATAATGTAAATTTAATAAGAGATTTTTACTCGTATCTTGGAAATTTTAAGATCGAGAGACGGTTACATACGCGAGCACAGTTATTCGGACAAAATATAAGGTTAATTACTAGGTATTCTAATAAGTAACCCAGGTATAATTAAGCGGGTAGTTCGACAACTATTTCGCTCCATTGAATAGCCTAATAGAGGGAGTAATACTAATAAAGTTCCGCGTATCCAGGAAAAGGGATGAAGGGGACCGTGCAGGTTGGCCTTACGAAAGCGTGTTACGACGAAACAATTGGCGGTCGATCGTCGCGACGAAATTTATTCGTCTCGATGTTACGCGGTCGCGTTCGAACGGAACATTTTGTTTGCCGGTGTAAAGTCAAAGGCAGGAGGAAATAGGAGGAGGCTCCGGCGAGGGCACGATCTTCGCGAAACGGTGTTTCACCGGCTAACAAACAATGAGAGACGTTCGAGCGGAAGAAACGGGAAAGCTGGAGAATTCTTTTATTGCGCGATGACTCCTCGATGCGTGAAGCGACATGCAAAAATTTCTGTAGCTCGCCAGCTAACTCGCTCCGCTGATTTCTTGGTTCATCGTTCGAAACCGGAGGATTTAGTCTTTCTTAAGAACCACGCTTTACATACTCGAATATTTTGCTTACGCTTCAATAATTATCCCGGCAGATCGCTCGGATGCGAGTACTTCATGCCTAATCCAGCTCCAAGTACTTTTGTTTCAACACGAAAATTAATGTTCAAAAATGATACAAAAACTATTTGTAAATATATATTCGACATACATAGTCGAGACCTATGTATAGTTTTAGGTAATATCCAAAATGCTGTGTAGAAAGGATGAGTTATATAATATAGCCATACATTAATTACCGCTTAAATATTCTTAATTTCGTACTCGTAGGAGAGATTTAATTAGGTTTACCTAGCCTTTCGCTCGGATTTGCTTTTTACTGACAATGGAATCGAGCTCGCTCATCCTGAGAACTCGGAAGCGAGTGCAAGCTATTTATTTACGCGCGAATCAGCTTAATTGCTCCAAAAATGGAACGGCTTTGTTTCAAACCTGAGCTCAACTTTTTCAATACACGATTTGGATGCGGTATTTAGTTACAATGAAATGATTTTTGTATCGTTAAACGAGCGTACTCTCCTCTATGGCTTTTCACTTAAAGTATTTTGCTTTATTTCTGCTCGTGCATTCCTTTCTCCTCCGGTTTTTTCTTTCGGTGATTCATCTTCGTTCGAATCGCAGAAGGGACCATAAATTTGTGACGGTTTGGTTCGTTCCTGGTACCTGCAAATAAGTCATTTTTCACCGTCCACTTTAGTCGACCCGCACAGTCGCCTTTTCTTATATTCTACGATCTATCGACTGTCAGCGAAATTAAGCGTTTATTTGGAACGATACCTTCGGTGGTAACGTTAACTCCCAAGCTGTGAAAAACGCACTCGAAATATTTTGTCGAAACTGCAGCTCCGTTGGTAGCGGTATAACGAGATTCTATCGTAGTTTGTTACCGCGATAAGTTTTACCCGGCGGAGTCGCGACTTTTCCAAGGAGTTTGCGCGCCGAAGAAAAAACGAGAAACGATGTTTCGCGCAGCTCGTAAAATTCTCGTACGTTTTTCGCGAGACGTTTAGTAGCCTGGGGCTGGCATTATTTTTAATCCGAATGCTCGCAGAAAGTCTCGCATAAAGTGTCGGGAAGCGTCGCGCGGAAAAACAGAGGCAGAAGATTTGAATAGTTGGCGAAAGTTGATACATTCGGCAGAGGGTACGCGTGGTGTGTTCTTCGAGGTGAATAACCGTGAACAACTGTGCCGATCGTAAAGCGTTCACCGCAATGGATAGTACGTAGTAAAGATCCGACGAGTCGACGCGTGCCATTAACGGATCCGAGCGAGTCTAACAGATCGAAACGAAAGCAAAACGGAAGAAAAGTAAAGGACGATCGGCCGATTAAGAAAACAGTTGAAATCGTGGAGATTCTCGTCATCCGGGTTAACCGTTCGCTACACTCGACTGGAATCGCGAGATAGAAAATAATTACCTACTGCTTTTATTTTTCAAAAACAAACACGATTATTCGTGGTTCGTATTCGATTCGTACCGGTTTTTATAAAAAGCCGTTAACGAACTTTTCGAGGAGGCTACACTGATAGTAAAGTACGAAGAGTAAGATTTCCATGGCATATAAACGTCACTTAATGGTGAATCTTTATTCAGCTACCGTGAACGGCGCGAGGTTTTATCACCTTTTTAAAGCTCTGGCCAGAAACGCTGCTACGAGTTATCGATACACGATCGATATTTAACGATACGTGAATTATCGTTAAAGCGAATGGAAGCGCGGTTGTATATAATTTTTCCACTCGACTTTGATTATTCCTGTTTGAATATATGATACGTATCGAATCATAACGCGTCCTCTGTTCATTAAGCGTTTCATTTGCTGCTCTATGAACCCGAGCTCTATGAGCTCCTGCTTTTTGAATATAAACGATTAAAAATTGGATAACCATCTTCCGGGGTGCGCCGTTCATATCATAGACAACCGCGAGGAGGTGTTAACGGTGCACCGAGACGCGCGTATAAACAGCCACGGCGTATTTTTAGCGTGACTCCGTGTCAGATTTCCCGTACACTCGATACACTGTAAACTCGATGGGGATGGATGGATGGGAATGGTGGTTGCCATGCCTACGTCACCCTTCAACCCTGTCTCGTCTGTCTGTCCGTCTGCTCGTTCGATACCTGGCTACCTTTCCTTCTCGCTGCCATCGCGCAGATGCTTCCATCTTATTATCATTTATGGTTTCCCGGTCTTGCTGAGCCCGCGAAAACCGTCAACCTTCTCAAAGTCCGCCTGACCTCTTCTAACCGCTCGAGATCGTTCGATCGCTACTCGCTCCGCACCGTTTCTTCGCGACAACCCTTGATTCGCTCCACCTCGTGGATCGACGACGTCTGCTCAATCTTTAAACGTTGCTTTGCAGAACCTCGGACTTAGAAATTTCAAAGGTGCCGAATTCTGAGGTTACGCAGTTTCAAAATACTAGGTACGTAGGAATCGCCCCGTGCGTCTACTGAATTTCGAGCTTATACGGTAACACGTGTCTCGCGAAAGTTCATAAATATACACCTAACCTATTTCGTAAAAAAAAAAGAGATTACTTTCGATTGGATAAACGAGAGAAGCCTCTCGTCGTTCGATGCAAGTACCACGCAGACACGCGAAAATACGCGTGAAGGAACGTCGATGGAACCGAAGGGGTTGAGTAACGCGTTTGAAAGGCGGAACACGATTTGAGCGAGCTACGTTTTTATCATTGCCACGAGAACGCCTGGTGCGCGCGAGCTTCCAGGGATAATATGTATGCAGCTGGTTCGAACGAGGAGAACAGGAATATTACGCCAGTCGTTTCATCGGTCACCGTTGAAACACCGAATACCTTCGAACAAGCAAAGTCCGTTAAAGTTTGGTATTCTTAGGGCGAACGACGCGCGTGACCACGCCAGACCCTTCGAACCGTTCTCTCGAGCGTCGAACACGATTTTTACTAGCTGCCCGCCTAAACAACCTCGCCTTCGTTCCACAAAATTCTTCACCTTGGCATATATACTTGAATCATTTTCCTGATATTTTAACTCTCTAACACCAGTAATATCAGCGTCCGATGGGTGTTAATTTCCACATTGAAAATTTGAAAAAAATAAATATATTCTAACGTTGTCGTAACGCAATAGGATTAATAAATAAGTTAAGAGTAAATTTTCAGTCGGAAAAGTCTGCGACGGTTCAAGTCGAACAGACGTCCGGTCATGGTTAGTTTCTAGCACTCTAACGTTGGTCGATTCCGTGTATATACGCGTGCAGCCGCTACTGTAATCTTCGTTTCTTTCCCGAATGTTTGTAGTTTCGTTCGGTAAGAGAGAGCGGCGGTGGTGGTTTGTGCGGAGATCGACTTAAAATAACCCTCGTCGTTCGCCAAAGGAAAAATTCCCGCGTGATTCGAGTGCGTTTCCCTCGGTTCGATACTCTCGAGTATAATCGACCGCGAGTAATTACACCTCGGTTTAAACGAGTACCTCGCGTTCGCATATCTTTGCCCCGAAAACGTGAATCAATTAACGACCGTAGTTGAATTTAACGACCTCTTCTTCGATAATATCGATGAAGAGAATCGCGAATACTATCGGCTTTTCTTTACGATTTCTTTTATTCGTCGTTTTTCATCACCTACTGGACATCTGGCAAAATTTCATTATGTACTAATTCGTCGATTATAGGAAATCGTTTAACGCGGTATATCCTCCGTAAAGTTTTCAACCTCTGATAAGTGTTGGGATACTGGTAAAAGCGTTGTAATCGCGTTATATCGATAATCTTTTGATTTCATCGTCTCGACGAATTAAAGACTAACGTCGTAGACTATCTAGTAAGCCATGTAACATCGAATGTGTCGGGGAAACGTAAACACGCGATTATTGCTGAATCGATGGAGAAACACCTTGGCGCGGCCATTTAAAATTTGTAGCGAAGTAGTTGAGGTAATTTACAACATTATTTGTAATTAATCATAGGTAGCCTGTTAGAGAATAAGACACACCGAAGTTAAGACCGAGAGTGTAATTTAGAATTTTTCTTTTCTTAAGAATTTTCATAGTCACACATGCATTATAAGTAACGGTGATTAATGAAGTTTCCGTCCGTGGTGGCACACTTGTGTCGTAAAGAATTAACAAGTTGATTGCTATGAGGGTCAACGGTGATCGACTACCACAAACGCCGTATGTACGAACAGTTAATAAAAGAAGAGGAACTACATTTTATGGGAAATTGGGAGTATAAAACTATATTGTATCGAACTAGATACAGTTCGGCGTAAATATTTCTTTTATAAATCTGTTTCTATGCAAACAGTTGTACGCAGTTCTGAAGTAATAAAAATGTAATAAAAATGTAAAACCGATAAGCAACTTTGGCAGTAATCGAGGTGGAAATTTATAGATGGTTCTCGTCTATTTAAGCAACCTTTTCTCGAAGATAGATCGACGACGGTGGGTATTTCGAGGGAAGCTCGGCGGGTGAAAAAGTATGACGTTAATTAAAGGCTTGACATAAATCACGGCAAACGCCGAAATGCTTTTCTCCGACGCAATGACGTTCGTTCGTTTTCAGTTTCGACTCTGCGCTTCTTCGAGCTGACAAGGACATATTCTTGCGTGGTATTTTGCGCGTGAACATAACTTGAACATCGTTTCCTGTGTTAACGAATCTCTGCAAATAAACTTAGCGAATAATTTGCGTTTAGAGGTAATTAGAAATTTTATTGCGCTCGGTTAACGTATATCGTACGATTCGAATAAATTATGTAACGCTCATTTTCTAACTGCGGAAGCGTATCTTTAATCGCGAATTCGAACTTTATAACTAAGGATCTTTCATTGTCTCTGCAATGCAAGGAATTAATTGTACTCAGAACTCTTATATTCTTTTTCTCCGAATGGCTTCGAGTCGCTCGAATTGCGGAAAAAAAATAAGAAACTCGAACGGTGTTGTCGTAGCCATTGTTTCAAGATTTTATAAGACAGCGACAGTTCAATTTCCTTGAATCGTAGAAGCACGGACGAAATAAAAGGAAAAAGAAAAAAAGAAAAACTATTAAGCGAACGGTGTTATTTAACGCTGCAGCTATTTCCAGGTGCGTGCGTCGTCGGTGTCGAGTGCTACTCACCGACGAGCTACGACGCCACTTGTGCAGCCTTTTATACCACTTAATCTCCTTTCACCTAGTCCGTCGAAACGAGTCATTTTTAGTGGTACTCCTTTTACTACCGTTTTCGACCTCCGTTTATCCACGGAACGCGACAATTTTCAATTTTAATTCACCCGGAATCATCTGGAGCAAAACCGACTCGCGCTTCTCTCGATCGGAATATCGGTCAATTACCTTAATCGAAACGTTCGATAGTCGCGATGTAGACTTTTGTAAATGAAACGCGACATCGACGCAAATATGCGTGCTTTAAATTTTCAACTTTTCAACGTTCCAATGTACGGTCGTTAGGTAAAAGAAGTTAGAATTGTGCGCGAATGTAAGCGACTAGGCCGGAAACACAGGTGGGTATTATACCGTTGCTGTTTATTATGGGAAACCGAGGAAAACCTTGTGATTAGAAACGACCTCAAAGCGATATCCGTCTCTTATCTCGGACGACGCGTTGCAAATGTTTACGTTGATAAGGCAAATGACTCGTTCGAGTGCGCGTCTTGGATACGTATTCTCTTTGTAACGAAGGCAAAGGATGATGTTCACGCGTTACGACATTTTCTTCTTCTTTTTCCTGCAAACAGATATTTCACGAATCTGTATCGTGAAATGAAGTTCGTTAAATTTCAGCATTCCACTGATCGGGATTTGATCGCGAGAGTACCGAAAGACTCTGACGGATATCCCCGTTTCTAACGCACCATGTGGTGCATTTACCATCGTTCCGAGAACAGCGAGAAAAAGAAGTGGCAAAAGTGGCACAACGAAACCATTCACTGGACAGAAGGTCGGTCAAATGCACGTATATTTCATGGTAACGTTGGATCGATCCCCTCAGGGGTTTCTGTCGATGTGTAGATAATGCTCGGACGGAAGGTATCGTAACGTCATCTCTGCCTATTGCCTGAGATTTCTTCGAACCGTGATTTGCAAATCAACGGTTTCCTATTCACCGATCGAATCGAAGCTAAGAAACTTCAAATTTGCGGCAAGCGTTTCAAGATGGCTCGGGAAATTGAATCGCTACGTTTAATTATCTTCAGAGATGATACGAGTACGGCGAAGTATAGAATGTACATACATCGATACTTTATCAGCGAACCGTTATCGATCAAGGATTTCTCTATGTATCTTTTTTGTCGACGATTCATTTATCGTTTAATTCGGATGTGAAAATTGAAACGTACTTATGACACATAAATATAAGAAGCGGGGAGGTAGGAACGATTATCCTTTCTCAGGATTTATTCATTATTTCATAACAGAACGATAAGATATGGCTATAATCGATAATTGCGTTAAGATAAACAAGGTATGACTCATATTTTTAATAGTCTGTTTTTACTGACGCAGAAATAATTGAAGGTGCAATTACGGTAATTTACATTGCACGTATATCTATATATTATTTAAAATTAAAAAACAATTTTATATTCTGTGTTCGGATGGATATTCCGATGGATCACGCTTCTCTCCGTTATCTGTTGCCCGATTCATCGATTCGACGAGTTTCGTCGTTCGCTGACTAATGAATTAACTACAGATTCTCGATCGTTGAAAAGGACAAAGGAATCTAACTCGGTATTTCCAGCAAGGTGAACAGGAAATCCGAGCTTGCTACACGGTTTCGCACATGTTGCTGTTCTTGGTACACTTCCTTGGTCAGGAATACTGAAAACGAGTTAATGCCATTCTTAAAGCATCTCCTCGAATTTTATCTTTTTGATGCTACAAGTACTCTCACCTAAAGGTCCAAACATCGCTTTTGCGCCAACTTTACTTATGTTATTTGAAAAATAATAGAATCGATTCTGCTTAAAATCTAGATATATGTATTGCACTTAGGATGCACAGAAACAAAATTACAACTTTCAGTTTAATGCCGCGTATCGACCATAACGGTATCGCAACTCTAATTATGAATACGTTGATGCGAATTATCGCGATAACAGGCGAATTGAAAAGAATATCGCATACCGATTGCAATCAATTCTCGTACCGACAATGTTGAATAAAAAGCAATCGCAATTATTTGATTTTGCGAAGAAAAGTAGGTTTTGTATTTTGTATCTCTAAATCCATTTCCTATGGAAACCACATTTCCATATCTCGACATCGTCGTTGCGTGTCGAATATTCTGAAATGTGGCGTTATTCTTGTTTGCAGGTTGCGCAGAACGCGATATTCGAGCGGAAAGCTTGCGGTAAGTGCTCGAGAATTTACTTATTCCGCTTCATTTCTGTATCTATCCATCAACTTCGTTTTATATACTTTTTGAAAATGCAACTAGAAGAAATACCGATGGTAAACATCTTCTTTCGGTTATAACATATCGTATACGTCTGAAACTTCTATAACTCTGGAAGGTAACTCTGGAGGTTTCGATCGTGTTCCATTTTTATGGCTGACGTTCCATGAACGTCGCATTTTATTTCCTCCGGGTCAGTCCGAAACCGCGTAGTTTTGCTCCAGAATGGATACGTTAACTTAAATTGACGAATTTTACAACTCTGACAATGTTATGTCTTCGTCCATTTTCAGTCGCGAAAAGTAGAAGAACATTGACAATTGCAAACTTCCATCTTGAACGAATTTGACTTACGTATAAAAGACGCAAAAAGGATTTACAATTTCGTTAAATGTAAAAAAATTGATAAAATCCAGATGGAATTACGAAGCAAAAGTGTAGAAATGATAAAGGCATTATGCGATAACTGTTCCCTGGATGAAGTTTAATTAAAAGAATTATCGAGATTGAAACAATATTGGTCTCGGGAGTGGCTGGGAGCATCCCGTTGCGAGGAGGGTTATAGGGATGTTGGTAGGGTACGGAGGGAAGAGAAAGTGGGAAGCAGGGAAAGGAAGGATAGAAGGAAGGAAGGGTCGGGAAAACGGGTCGATAATCCGTAGGTTTATATTCCCGTGCAGTTTCTGGCCGCGTCCGGTCGTAGAAAATTTATTTGTCTAGCTCGTAACGCTTTTACCGTCGGACAGGATCGACCGGATAATTCGTTCTCTGTTTTAATAATATATCACGATCCTGCCGTTGCTCTTCCGTGACTCCGAGCTACGCCTATTTTTTCAAATTGATCACTCGACCTTGGTGCTCGTGCAACGCTAACGCTATTCTCGATGGATAAGTTGCATCGACGAGTAATATATCTGAGCGAGACCGTATTTCACAATGTTTAAAGCATGATTTTTATTAGATTCTCCTCGGTTTCTTCGAGAGGAAACCAGAAATTTCACCCGTGCACACTCGTGAGCAAGTCCGGTTCACGCTAGGGAGCTTCCTATTTTCTGAAATTTAGTAATTTGGAAATTTGTAGATTCGGAAATTTCCAGAATTTGAGAATGCGGTAGTTACAGGGGGTTCGGAAATGTAGAGACCGGGGGTGCGGAATTTGGGAATGCGAATGTTCGGAAATGGGGGACTCGGGAATACGGAATTTTGCAATGCCCCATTTGAGAATGTGGGATTCGAGAATCGTGGAATTTCGGCAGGTGGAAATTTAATAATTGGACAAACTGTTGAAAATGGAAAGCAAATTGTACACGGAGGAGAAGAAGCCTACGTTACACCGATGTGTACTACACTTTCGTGTCTTTAGTCAGAAATTATTGCGAAAGCGATACGCGACGCTGCAAGAGCGGGAAAGAAAGTAAATAGTGGGAGTTTGGTCTACTCTGTGCCGCCCGTGACACGACGATGTTTAGAACGCGTGTCGAACGTTCGGCAGGGCGGTTAAGTTAAAAATTGGTAACTCCCTCGAGCGAGATTGGCCACGACAATCGTTGGTAAATTCGGTTCGAAGGTAGGCTACAATTTAGTTATCGGGCGGAACGCGGCGAGGCGGGGCGCTATCGCGTTTAACTCGTTATCCGAGGACGGTAAACCGTAGCAGGTCGATGCAACGAGGTAACGTCAACATTAGAAGCCGACTCGCTTCAGCTCCTCTTCGCTTTATCATAATCTTTGCTCGGCAAACACTTCTCGCCGAGATACGAGGATCTCGTCTTCGCCCGATGAAAAGGAGGTTGAGTTTGGTCGGCAAGCACGGTCTTTATTTTTCCTCCTCCTCGGCGTTTTTCAAAAGTTCTTCCCCTCCACGATTCAGCGGCGAGTTCTCTTAACTGCGACATAGCCTGAATTTGCGTGCCGTGTTTGGTCTTTCGTCGGAGAAAAGTTTACGCGCGTAAATGAACTTTTCTCTGAAAGGGAAACTTTCGAAGCACCCGCCATCAATTTTCTAATTACTTCACGGAGGTTCTGGCTTTCTAATTAAATTATCGCCGCGTAAGCGTCATCGGGCCGATAACGCTTCGAAGGTATCGATAATGCGAACGATCGCTTATGGTTTCGACGAATTCGATCGTTGACTCATCGCTTTTGCGATACACGGAAATTTCCAAGTTGCGCTATCCCTTTTGCGACAGATGTGGCCGTTAGTTCATTAACGACAGTGGTTCTTGATCGAACACTGTCGTAATTATGGAATACTTGGAATCATTTTGAAGAAAGAAAGAAATCGTTGTTACGTAACACGCTTTACGAGAAATATCGACAAATAAAAATGTGTACAAGCTAGCGGATCGATCGATTAGAAGTTGTTTAAATCAGCGTTTCATACGATAGATACTAATCGCGGTGTAATTTTTGTAATAACGAGGGACAAAAGGTAGCAGCGTCTTTGGACAAGAATCGAAAGGAAGGTGTTCGCGAGAACGAAGCAAAAGCCGTTGGTTATTTTCCTATTAATCAGAGCGTTAACCGATTGTACGCGTCGAGGAAAAGGAAGTATGCTAATGACAGTAATATCGTTGAAAAGCGTATTTTCACTGAGAACTATGTTAAATTGTGGTAATGTATGTATAACCGATACAGACCATAGAAATTGTTTCTTCGAAACATGCTCACCCGCAACACTGCTGCAATTACCGCGTTGCAACCGGTGCATCTTCTTCTACGTTAGAAACTATATTTTTCTGTGTCGAGAAATTTTTCTACCGTTATCAAAATTTCCGATTTACGCGCGACCTAATACCTTGGGAAAGTACATCGTTCGTTAAGAAACTCGGTAAAAAAACGCGAAATCGTTGTCGATACATCGATTAGAAAGATACAAATTCCTTACGTGGCTGGTAATGGGAGTCCAGACCAGAGTCGCGTTGCCAAGTTCAGAGGTTAAGAAGCACGTGGAATGCGAGAAATCGTCTGGCCACGACGAGCGATTGTTTTCTCCCCCATGCAACCGAGTTTCTAGCAATTAACGCCTTCGAGCCAAGATTGGTCAATTAGGGGCCATTAATCTCGTTTGCTTCGAAAACGATATTCTCTCTATTCGCGTTACATTTTTCGTCGGTGTACAAACTTACGGGGCGTAGAGAAAAAATTTAGTGCTAAGTACGATACATCTCGAGGTAATTCTCCTTATACTTTGTATATCGCGTAAACGTACGCGCTAGGTAAATTTTGCGTCGACGAGAGGGTCAGTCGAGAGCAGGTGGAAGCGTACGCGATCGGCAAGGCGATCGATGACACTATCCCAAAGCAAAGGTTAGCCCGGTTTCTGGCGAGTTAGTTCGTTGACCCGACAGAGCAGGAAGGAGGAGCATGTCGCGTCGCGCGAACGCGGAACAAAGAATTCCGAGAGAGCAGCAGCAGCAGCGATGGCCTCGGTGAAGCTGGCCCCGACCGACTGGTCGGAAAAACGACGTGACGCGTAAATGTGCACGATGGTCGCACAGTTTGTCACTGCCAAGGTCCCCATAGGATAGCCTCGCCTCTGCACCGCGCGGCCATCCGCTTCGGCTTCGACCGTCGCGTCGAGCGGATCACGCGAGTCGAGCGGTTTCTCTCTGTTCTTCTTCGGCTTCGAAGCTCCTAGCAGACGAGTCGAGGAACGTGACCTGCCAGCGCAACGAGCCGCTGCACTTACCTCTTCTTCTCGTCTCGACTATCCACGGTTAAAATAACCACCGAGGCGAAAAGAACAAGCATCGACGAACGCGATGGATCGTTAACCGCGTCGATCGATCCTGTCCACGGCAATCGTTCGACGGCTTTCACGGGGTCACGGAGATGACACGTCGTTTCTCCGCGCCTTTGCTACCGCTGCACGCTGTCGAACCTACCGAATATCATTTTCCTTTTCAAACGTTATTACCTTTCCTACGCGTTCTACTCGGTTCTTCGACACGATGCTATTTTTAGCGACCGTTTCTCTTTCTTTGCTGCAGCTGTGACAAAGTCGGTTAAAAGTTAGGTTAGTCGAAGCTCGATTAAACGGTTATGTAAACGATCGGCCAGCGTTCGTGTACAGCCAACAGCAAATCTGGATTCTTTAAGGAAGTATGCACCCTAGCGTGTTCCACCATTCTAACGAAAGGGTTAAATTGCTTTGAAAATGAAACATCGAGGACATGTTCGTTGATCGATACGACGAAGCGTTATCCTAATTAATTATACGGCGACGATTAATGAGGAACAAATGTATTCATCTCGTGGTGTAATTTATTTCTCATTGTCCCCTAATTGGCGGGCTGAATGAAAGAGAAAGCTTTCCGTGAATCGAGGCCCGGCGAAAAAGGAATGCAAATTATTCTTGGATCCTTCGCCTTATTTGTCACGCTGCCTGATAGATTTAGCATCGAGCTCGAAACGGGACGATATTTATTCGCGACTTTGATTTAAGCGATCGTTAAACCTATCTTCTGGTACTCGCTAATCGGTGCTTTTCTAATAAAAAGTAGTCCGTTCCAAAATCGAGCAAAAACTGTTCCGAATATAACATTAACAAATATTTCCAACAGCGCGATACTAATTCCGTAATCGAAGGCCTTATCGTAGCGCATCGTCATCGTTTCTCGATTTTGCGGGTACGTTGACATTTATACCGTAATGCAAACATTAATTTTATTACGTGTTTCTAAATTTGAAACAAAGTAAACGTCATGTACGTTATTATGTGTACAGAGTTGAAAGGACGCAAAGGAATTAGCGACAAGATACCGAAAACGTATAAAGAAGCTGTTAGAACATTTGTAGAAACGCGACAGCGGCTTGAAACAATGTATCGCATCGTCGGTTTGATTTGTTTGGGTTACAGTGTATCGCGTATGTGTGTGAACTTGGCATATCAAATGTTAGCATATCAAAAAAAAAGTGAAGTTCTCTTTGCATACAGTCGAGTTCTATAGTTCTTGATAAATTTTAACAATAGTTCTGGTCATTTACCAGAAATAACAAAAATTTAAAAATGATATGCTAACTTCCCACGAAGTTAGCATATCATATAACATTTTCGAAATTTACTCTAGCAAATTTTATAGTTTTCGACGAGTTCTATAGTTCTATAACATAGTTCCGACTGTAGGCTACTTCTAAATATTTATTAACAATTATTAACAGTATATCACCCACACTATAGTGACATGCTATGCCTCTAAGATAAGTTCTCGGTTCGTTCGAGGTTTTAAGCAATAATTCTAAGCCCTCTGACGATAATTCCGCACCTCTGTGAAGTTGGCCCCCCATTTTCAGAAATTTAAAATATTAATAAGAGTTCTAATGGCCCCCTTGAGAGTTCTAGAGTTCTCTAATAATTTTACAAATAGTTCCGGCATTTAAAGCTACGAAAATAGCATTTAAATTTATGGGGGGCTAACTTCACATTTTTTTGCAAATTTGTAATGGCGAAACTTTTTTATTATTAATTTTAACGTTCTCATTATTAAGGATAATTTTTAGAACTCTATGGGGGGCCATTAGAACTATCAACAGAACGGCCGATTTCCAAAAAAAATTTCACCCGTTAAAAATTTATAATAGGGGTAGAAATTTTTTTTCGAAAATTAGCAGTTCTGATTAGAGTTCCGGTACCCCCCCGAAGAGTTCTAACTGTTTTCCCTAATAAACTCAATGCTACGATGCCAAATGAAAAAGTTCTGGCCGATGGAAGTTGCGGAATCGAAATTTTTCTAAGTCCTGCGAAGGTAAAAATTTTTTTTCGAAAAAGGCAATTCTGTTGACAGTTAGGACCACCGTGGGGGTTTTAGTGGGTAAAAATCCCACATAACCCCGCGCCCTCCCCCCAAGGCTGCGCGGTATCTTTGGAAGATTTCCCCCACGTAAAAAAAAAAAAAAAAAAAAAAATTCTGTTCACAGTTCCTCTATGGCCGCCCATAGAGTTCTGAAAATTATCCTTAATTATGAGAACGTTAAAATTAGTAATAAAACATTTTCACCTTTGCGAGACTTAGAAAAATTTCGATTCCGCAACTTCCATCGGCCAGAACTTTTTCATTTGGCATCGTAGCATTGAGTTTATTAGGGAAAACAGTTAGAACTCTTCGGGGGGGTACCGGAACTCTAATCAGAACTGCTAATTTTCGAAAAAAAATTTCTACCCCTATTATAAATTTTTAACGGGTGAAATTTTTTTTGGAAATCGGCCGTTCTGTTGATAGTTCTAATGGCCCCCCATAGAGTTCTAAAAATTATCCTTAATAATGAGAACGTTAAAATTAATAATAAAAAAGTTTCGCCATTACAAATTTGCAAAAAAATGTGAAGTTAGCCCCCCATAAATTTAAATGCTATTTTCGTAGCTTTAAATGCCGGAACTATTTGTAAAATTATTAGAGAACTCTAGAACTCTCAAGGGGGCCATTAGAACTCTTATTAATATTTTAAATTTCTGAAAATGGGGGGCCAACTTCACAGAGGTGCGGAATTATCGTCAGAGGGCTTAGAATTATTGCTTAAAACCTCGAACGAACCGAGAACTTATCTTAGAGGCATAGCATGTCACTATAGTGTGGGTGATATACTGTTAATAATTGTTAATAAATATTTAGAAGTAGCCTACAGTCGGAACTATGTTATAGAACTATAGAACTCGTCGAAAACTATAAAATTTGCTAGAGTAAATTTCGAAAATGTTATATGATATGCTAACTTCGTGGGAAGTTAGCATATCATTTTTAAATTTTTGTTATTTCTGGTAAATGACCAGAACTATTGTTAAAATTTATCAAGAACTATAGAACTCGACTGTATGCAAAGAGAACTTCACTTTTTTTTTGATATGCTAACATTTGATATGCCAAGTTCACACACATGTATCGCGTTACCTTCTTCAGAGATTGGTCGGACGCTCGTCTCTGTTCTAAAAGCTCGCGCAGACAGTCGGAGCAAACGTGGGCGTGCAATGGATTTGCTCGTAAATTACCGCGACGGATTCGTGGCTCGTAAAATGACGAGTTCAAGGATAGACGAGAAGGACGCGAGCGTGACACTTGCACAGTCCAGATCGAGTCACTATCGTCCCGTAAAACGTGCTAAAACACCGTGACTGACCGTTTCGTAATGTCCTGGTTGCCGTTAAACGTCCCGTCTCTTTCTCCCTCCTCGATTCCCTAGTAAATTCCAGTTCGATAAAAACTACCACGAAAAAAAGGAAAAAGTAGCGCGAAACCGTTGGTACGAATAATCGTAATCCTACTTTGGTTCCGCGTAGCTTCGCACGCGTCGATACCGAACGGTTTGATCGAATGGCTTCTGAACGTAACCTAAGGTGCTGTAAATTATCTTCGATACAACTTATCTTCTGCTCGGTAGCCGCGATAAGGCGACACCCAGCGCGCGATAAAACGAGTACACCTCGAGATTGTTATGTAAAACGACGATCTGTTCGATGACAGTTGTACGTAGAACTGTTTTTGTCTCTTCAGTTTTTCATTGTTCGACCGCAAAACGTTTCTGCACGGATAGGAAAAAGTTTGAGGTTCGCGAAGAACCAATCAACTCCCGGGTGGATTTTTCCTCTCGAGCTGTTACTTATTCTGAAGGAAAACCTTTCGTGCTCTTCGCTGTTCGTTACGATTCGATGTAAAATATAATTGGAATTCTTCACGATATTAAGAAATGCACCGATTGCATTAAGTCCGCGATTTTAATCGGTTGAAAGAATCAAGGGATAGAAATAAATACCGGTAAAATTAGAAGAACGACTTTTGAATGCTTCTAGAAATAATCCATATTATGGCGTGGCACGTTGGATAGGAAGTTAATTCGAATTGCGTGTCTCGCGCGATGTTTGGACATACAGTACACGTAGGTGAGTGGATTCGCCGATTCGCTATACCTTCCCTCGTTGTAGGTCGTCGCGATTCTCACGCTCCCTTTGTACGTTTAACTGTACGAACTGACTGTGTTGCTGACAGCACGACACGATGGATAGTTGGCGAAATCCGCGACACGATAGTAAATCGCGTTCGTACCACTCTACGCTTTGTTTCTCGATGATTAATGCTTCGATGTTTTTGACAGAGGCGCCGTAAACTAAAATCGCTACAAAAGGTGCTGGTCGATTGGAAATCGGAACGTATAGTTGTTCGGAAGCATCGCGCGTGAAATATTATCGAATTACAACACACTTTATGCCGGTTATGTACAGTTGGGTAAGCGTTAATAGGAATTTCAGTGGAATTCAGGATTTTCATGTAGGAATGTATGGAACTACCGGTGTAATTTTGAATAGCGTATATTCCGAATATTCTGGAATTCTTTGATGGCGGTAAATTGTCGATAGTCGCGCGTTAACGTATAATGCAACATTGAACGGGGGTTAAATTGGTCCAATTAACGGACGCGTTACGTTAGCGCGTTTAGGCGAAGCTTAGTCGCATGGCGCACCGATAAGAAGCGTTCGCGTGCAAGCGAATTGGGTTAGCTGTTTCCGGTTCCGGAGAATGGTGAAAGCCACCACCACACCGATCTCCCATCGGGTCTTGGTTTATTGTGCGATACCGGAGGATTCGCACAGCGACCGGAAGAGCAACTTCTTTCCACCGCGCACTTTTCGTTTTTGTCTTTCATTTTTCCACTTCGATGCCTTATTTCGAACAACATTGTTCGCGTACCACGATACGGTAAACAACAGTTGTATAAACAATTAATCTCCGATTATCTCGTCAACTTCATAAATAACGATATACGTTAAAAATAAATGAATGTTTTGAAGAAGCGGTAGAAATTCAGCATTCGATATGGCAGTTTTTCTACTTACATTTTCGTGTAACTTTTGCAGGAAAGCGCAGATTTGCATTTTAACTGTTCCGTACAGCGAAAAGGTTAATTGCACGAACCTCGATGTTTGCATGCATTTGCAGTTCCGTTTTCGTGCAGCTACCAAGGCTCTACTGTAACGTAGAACTCGACATACTATTTCCATGCTTTCGTATGCGGTAAATGCAAAAATATTCGTCGTATAATTATAATTGCCTCAAAGTTCCTGTGTTTGCGGTCAAAAGACAAACTAATTAAAGTATAAATTTTCATCGAATCAGCGCGCAGCCTACATTTATATCGGTATCGATTAGTTTTGTCAATTTGTATCGTAAATACGCGGTAAATCGCATCGCTGTCGTTTGCGGTCTCGTACATATTTTCGCATAAAATTAATTTAGCGCGCGAATTATATATCGCAGTTATACCGCAAGAATTATCGAAAGTAACAGCGTGCGATGTGCGTACGTATGACGCGACGAGTGTAAGAAAAGCAAAAGTTCTGTTATTCGTACTCATTCGAGTGTTTTTATTATTTCGGTTCATGAAAGATCTGGTAAACTTTCGCTGCGTCTGCGACCGGTCTACGAAACTGACTGGAGTTAACCTTTCGAATCAGAGCGAACCCTAACGCCAGCTGCACTCTTGTTTCTGTATTCCAACGTACGCCTTCATTCTTGCTGCACCGTGAATTTGTTACGTAAATGTAATTTCTATACTTGCTGCGTTGTTTCTATCTTTAGTCGGTGTTATGTCACGTTACGCCAGGTGCTACGATTTTTTTCCTACTTTTTTCGATAAAATTCATTGAAACTTTGCTCACGCTATTCATACAACGCGGACAGTTGGGTCGTAACTTTGCTTCGAATTCGCTACGGTTTAATTTCTCCGTGTAATTTTGTCCAAATGGAATTTATCCTGTTTTTTTTTATGCACAGCACCTGACAGTAGACTCGTTTCGGTAACGTGGCATTCAAAAACGTATTAGGAATTTGCAAGATCGTTCGAATCACGCGTTTATGGATCCGGCATGAACGGGATCGATAGGTGGACGCGTTGTTAGGACGTTTACGTCGATAGCGTTCAAAGGGTTAACACGATGAATGAGATTAGCGGCGTGGAAAAACGAATCTCGTGCTGCGCACGCTCCTTTCTTGGCCATTATCGTACGCAACGTTTAACGCGAAATTGATGTACACACCGGTTAACTACCATTTGACGCGTGATATATCTTTCTACGCTGCCTAGATACATTATGACGTATGCTCGCGATTTTAATCGATGCTGAATGTAAGCGAAAACACGCGTCGTCGCCGGATTAGATAAATCTAGAAATTGTAATACTTATAGACGATAAATCGTTTGCGAATACTCGACTACTCGAGTATCGAATAGCGATGTCGATTAATTTCAACAAAAAAATTCTAGAGATAAAAAGGTAGATGTCGCGATTTTGATTAAAATCCTAATATCGAGTATAATAAAGGTGTTTGAAAAATTGTTGCTTATGTTAAAATATGGGTCGTCTAATCTCGAGAGTAAGTAGTGGAAGTCGGGATTGTTTGAAAATGTTTCTCTGTAGAACATCGTGGTAGCTTTAGCGTTGTTGTAAACGCTTTCGGAGCGAGTAGTCTGGTCGTGGTCGACGGATTAGCCGTAATTCAAATGGAAATGTGCCAAAATCCGTGCTAATGCGGGACCGATTCGCAAACTAGGCCGCTCGACATTATCTTTAGTAATTAACGGCGCTGCAGTTCTCCTTGCATTCGACCCATTGTCCACGACATCGAGCCAGAAGAAAATTGTCTTTCCTCGAAAGAAGAATTGTACATTCGAGATTACCCATTTTCCTCTCACGAAGAACCAGGAACATTTTGCAGACTTCCGGGGCCGTAAAACTCCATAAGTTTTATACATATATTAAGATTTTACACGCATTGAGAATATACGTTTCGAAAGGCGTATCGTCAGAATTTTGCAACGATCGAATTGTTTGAAAATTCGTAAGAGAAAGACAATCGCGATCCGTATTAATTCCCACATGCTCGAAAACGTAATGCTGTATCAAATTTCTACGATGCTGTCCCACGAATGCAAACGCGTTCCGGTGAAAACTCGGACGAACCGTGGCGTAGCAGCTTTCATAGGAGACTCAGAGTTCCGCTCCATGAAGCAATACCGTAGTAAACGCGTGTTTCGCGTGTTTCTCGCTAACCAGCCAGGCGCCGTGGGACATTTAAACGAGATTCGTGCACTCTTTATTGCGAAATCCCGGGCCAATTTCGCTCGAGCTTTTCGACCACTTGCGCTTTCGCGCGCTTTCTGCGGATCCCAAACCACATCGCACCAGACGAAAGATGCGTTCGCGTTCCTCGCAGCTGTCGCGACGCGTCTCTTCGCGGACGCTAGCGATGTTTTACATAACGACGCGAAACTGACTTCCGGAGTGTTGGTGTTTCAGCGGATCAAAGCAGATTAGAACATCCATGGAGGCACGAACACGGGATTACACGGATACTAAACAGATTTTATCGACTAAAAAGGTTTAGGCGGTCGTTTACGAAAATAACTCGAATATTCGAGCGCTTCTGTACCGCGATGTTGCTGCTACACGTTATTAAATACGCACGTTTCGCTTACGCTTCAAGAACAATGTTACGATAAAAGTCAGATACGAATCTCGAGGATACACGGGTAAAATTAGGAAAAATGCGACGATGTATGTAGACATCGGTAGAACATGAAATGTAAATGTATGCGCAGGGACTTTGTACAAGAGGTAATAAAAGTATCGGAATGCATAAATTATTCCGTGTTGGTTCATGTTAATGGTTAATTGGATCACCCGTGGTATTAATTAGATCTTTAAGCCGACGTTGTGTGCTAGGCATACACGTTTCCGCATCAAGGTGGGTTTCCATTTGGTATTCTAGCTGTTTCCATGGAAACATCGTGTCGGTCGTTCTTTTAATTACCCTGAACTCTCGATATATCGCCACACATTGTTTCGTCACGGATCGTTAAGGTCGTACGTTGTTGTGGTCACGCGTTGTTACGTTCATGCGTGGTACATATTTTATACGACGAAGAATTATGAGCTGTTCGCGCGAGATATCGAAGCGAACTTGGTTAATAAAATAAAACGATCTTGATTTTGCGCGATTTATCGGGTGTAGATGTCCTTAACTTACCTCCTCGCGCTTTAAAAAATCAACGCCTAACGCGTTCATGGTCAATTGAAATCGTATTACACCGATACATTCGATAATCGATACGTCGCTGTAAATCGATTTCCTGCTACAGTATAGGACGATAGTATCAAGAACAAAGGATTAATTCAGCCAGCATAATCGAATCGTTTAAGGCGTGGATCATAGAGTCATAGATAATTCAACCTTCTCGCGTTCTAAATAGCGTACGTGTGCCCGTATCGAAATTAATAGAGCACTATTATTTGGCCTAGTGAATCGAGTAAGTATTCGGTTTGGTTCGTATCTGGTGCAACGACCTGTCTTGCGAACGAAAAGAATGGACAGTTTGGCGATGCACCATTTACCATGAGGGACGCCTTCAATGACGAATAGGCAATCGATGACATTCGAATCGTGAACCGTTTGATCGACGGCTTCTAGTTAGTTCCACTTTGAATTTATCGAAGGCAATGATTCGTAAAAAGATCGCGAAGCGTAACTCTTTCGATCAGCTTCCTCGGAAACGATGTAACCTTGCACCGAAATCTTCTGTTTCCTATCTTTAGAACTTATCGAATATTATCGTCTTGCGCATTCTACAAACTTTGTACGTAGCGGTAGCATCGTTAAATCGAGAACAGTTGCATCTACCACGAAAGGCGTTTCTAAATTGTAACAGAGCCTAACAACTAGTAGCTTTTGGTGTAGAAACGTGGACTTTTTGAATCGATGCCAAACGTGGATATAAAATACCGAGTTCGTACTCGTTATATCGTCGATGTAACCTCGCCAACTTTTTCATCCTTCCATCGGAAAGAGATAGGCCGATCGAGAAACAGGAAGTCGCGCATTAAAGAGGAAAGGACTCAAAGTCGATCCTTCGACGGACAACTTCTTGCTACGTTTTCTTCATCGACCGATCAGAAACATCGCGTTCATTCTTACGATATCGTATGTAGGAACACGTATCGTGTCCTTTCACGGCTTTTTGCGTCGTCACGGAGAGTATAGATCGTACAAGCGACGAATAAATTTTACAAATTATTCTCCTAAAAAATGTACCTCGAGTCTAAAAGGTGAATCGTACCGCGGAATTCTGGTATCGTCGATAAAATCGGTATTCGCTAGTTAACGCGAGGAATTTTGTCAGAAGCTGTAAAAGCAGAAGACAGAGCATGACTCTCATCGAATCGACGATACCCGATCCCGTCTAAATACCGTGAGCTCCTTGGTTTCGTCGATTTTTCGAATATTTGGCCACGGGCCAACTCCTTCTCATCGTAGCAACACGGGACATCGGATACGTATTAATGGACAAAGCTCATCAACGGTCTGTTAAAGACGCGTTTAACGACGCAGCTCGCACCTTCTTCCAGCTTGTCTTTGCAGCTCATAAATCCTTGCGACGAAGAACCTCGCAAAACGCGTATACTAGAACGTTCCCGGTAATTGCCAAGACACGCTGGTACTATACATCGCTCATTTTTCTTCTTATCGCGCGTTTTTCTCTTTTACGATTCCTTGTAGTCCTTTTTTTGCCGATAAGCTAGTTGGCTCGCAGGCTACAAACTCGATTCGCAACGTCACTTTCATCGCGATAACTTTGAAACTTTGGTTAATACTTTGGCTACTTTCTAGCACCATGAAATTGCGCTTATTCCTCGACAACTGTGTAAGATACTATTTAAATAAAATACTTTCATGACGACGATTATTCGTTAATTCGCTTGTGCGACAGAGTAGTTGCCAAAAGTAGACTTTTAGAGGATGTATTAGATTCGAACGAGTATCTATCTCGTGCTCCTCTGCCTCGAACACTCTCCTCCCGGTAGTCTCCGTCGATTTATTAGTTGCTGACGATGCTGTAAGAAACGAGGGGTTAATATCGTGCTTTATTGATTTCGTGTCGCGTTAAACAGCTCTCTGTCGACGATGGAAGCCGTACTCGTATCCCTTCTCTCGGTTGCTCTAGCACGGAAACTTTCTTATAGTTCACGGTCGGCGTTATCCTACCTACATTCGTATTAAGTTGGAAATGGTCCTCTAGAGCTTTCGTAGTATTTTAAAGTAGATTTTTGAATCGTGGGACTTTGAGGATTCGGAAGAAAAAGTGGAAGAACGATGGGTGATCGAATGAACGGTAAATAGCAGGGCGAAAGTAAGAGTAAGCGTAAAGGTGTCGGAGAGTTGGTGTCTCTCGATCGTGGGAGATCGAGACCTACGCGCAAATTCCAGCTCGACCGGTACAGCTGGTGGTTGCGAACGCGAGGAATGGATAACGGTATGCACGCGAGTTAACGGAAGATAATGTACCAGGAACAGGTACAAGGAGCTAACTCCTCGCCAAGGGATTCCTCGAATGTCGACCTCGCCCCTTGATTGTCCCTTACCAACGACTCTGGGAACGTTGCACGAACATGAATCGCGATTGTCGAGGAAGATCCGCGATCTTTTACGCGCGCCTTCTTCTCGAGGAGTGTTCTACGGTTACGTTTCTCACCGACAAATTAGCGCTTCTACCATCGATACCCGTTAACGCGAGTCATCGTAAAACGTGCGTCTTTTTCTGCTTTCAGAACATGAAGTGAGAGAACCGAGTCTCCTTCAGGAATGAACTCCTGACGAGAGAACAACTTGTACCATCATGATGGAACCACCAGTTACGAGCAAAGTCCTACGGGCTCCTAGCCTGAAAAGAGGTCAGGAGAACGTCAGGATTCAGGACAGGGTAAGTCAAACGGAAACCGCTTTTCGTTTCCTTGTTTGCAATTCATTCGTTAGAGTACGCGTTAATGACATTCTCTTTGTCTCCGCGTACTGTCACGGGAAAACTTCTGCTCGGAGATTAATGCGCCTTAATCTATTCGGTATGAGCTACTCCGACGCAAAATGTGTCTTGTAGCTGACAAGAATCATTAATCGTCGAGGAGGAGACAAAAACTGTACTCGAAAAAGTTACAAGTGCCAGATATATTTATGCGTATGGAACGATTTTGTTGGGAAATCTTAATAAAAAAAATTGAGAAATGAAATATCTTTCATTTTTCATTTTCTTTCAAATTTTTCTAAATGTGTACGTCGCTTTTGAAACATTCTGCGCATACGATTCAGTTGCTGCGCTTCTCTTATTCGGTATGCAACATAAAATACGCTTGAATTGTAATTCAGGAAGGATAATCCAGTAGATGTTTATTTAAGTTTGCGCGTTTCTTTTGGAATAAGACGCGCGTTCTTATATTCTAATTCATGAACAGTAACTCGCATGTTCTACACATATTCAAAATTTATATAACTTTTTTTAATCGGCTCGTGTAATTTACCATTTTCTTAACCAACATATAACGGAAGATACGAGTGGATTTTCTCGGATTAATTGTTACTGTCGTAAGTGCGAATATCTGTAGATCTTTTTTTTTAAAAGAACCTGTATACCAGATTAGCCGAAGACAATAGACGTAGCTCGACCGTGTCGATTTCTCGATGCATGCCGGATGCGCATTATGCATCCCTGTCGATGCAGCTGCACCGGATTGACGTCACGACGTTAGGAGTCTCCTTTTTTCGAAGATTCGATCATAGTTGGTTCGATCGCGTTGGCAAAGTAGACAGGCAGGTATGCACTCGCGTTGCGACTCGAGGTGTCCTCTCGAGACGAGTTTGCGGAAAATTCGTTCGCTCGCTTCCTCCTCGCTTTCCCTCTCGACGGAGGAGCAACTCCTCGCGGATCGGGTTGCACTCGCGTTGCATCTGTTCTACAGCGGTTTTCGCCTATCATCCTGTACCATCTTCCTCTTTCGTTCAGCCTCTACCTGCATGCTCATCTTAGGATATTTTATCGAAAGGCATTACTATTTCTTACAAATTCTACAAATCCCAAAGTCAGTAAAACTTTATCCTAAATTTCAAAATAGCCAAGAAACGTAAAGGGTCGGTATTGTGTATAATACCATATTTGTTACACGAGTTAAAGCGATTGAAGAGCAACTCTAATAAGAAGAAATTACCTTTCCATTTCTGAGAGACGATTATTTAGTATAGTTCGCAACGAGTACAAATAGCGTGTACTTGATTCATGATCATTCGAAACAAGTGGTCGCCGATAAACGGACAATCTTCTTTACCAAGTGGACGCTGCACGTCGAGGGATTACGACGAGAGGCGCCTCCTTTCGGTTACACGAAACACTATGTAACTCGAGGCTGATAATTAACCCGGTGCTTGATTTTTATTACCGCGTGTACTATTTCGTTTTATCGCACTCGTAAGTATCAAGGTATTATCGAAGTTAAACAGCAAGGTTTCTTATTCTCTCTATCGTTATCTTTTACTCTTGTTTCTTTTCGGAAGCACCAAAATAAAGATTTTCTTATTCTCTGATTAATTTCGTGTCGCTATCGTGTCCGATATTAGACAGAACGCTCGAGATATTCGGTTAGGTTAGAATCAAGTTCAATACGATTGACCGAATAATTTCAATACCATCGGTGTTCGATACCAGGAATTAATAATACCGCAGATTGAAAGTTTAGATTGATCTATCCGTAATACATTCACCACCATGGCGGTTGTCGGTGATCAACGAATTCGATTCGATTAAGTATTTAACCCTAGTTGTTGCGTACGATACGTCATATTTCGAAGCATCGAAAGTGTTAATGAAAAATGTGCGTGGTCATATCGAAAACGTGTCAAGTTTCAAATCGATATAACAATTACGCTTAACGAGTAGCTAGCTTTCATGAAAAATATTACTAAACGAAACGAATTGCAAGGTTTTGAAAAAAGGTGGTTGGAAGGTTTCGAAGCAAATAATTGTGTTTAGGTTCGAAAGTAGACATAGAAGGTAGGCTTAAAGTGTGTTCCGATAGTGAAAAAACCGTGGAACGCCCACGCGAACTCCGAAATCAGGATTGTGTGTAAATGAACGCGTGGGCGGAAAGCCGAGAATTATCAGCTCCAAGCTGTTCACCAGTTTGTCCTCGCTAATCTTTTCGGCGACCCCGTCGCTTTCTATTATTCCTTCTAACGATCCACTCGAAAGAAAACTCGTCGTGTTTCGTTACCTTCGATAAAAGCTTCCATAAACTTCGCAATTAAAAGTTCATTCAATTAGAATGCCCCTCGACTTTTTGCCACTAATCGTGGAAAAATGTCAAAGGTGTTTATTGTCTCGCATATTCGGGTAGTTTTTATTTTTGCAATTAAGCGACGAACGGCAGCTGCGCGACAGAAACGAGAAGTTCACCGGAAAGTCGGAAGTTGGTCTCGAATTTGGAACCCGTTTTCTGTCCGATCAGGAATCGAACAAATTCATTAGCGATGCAGTCGTGGAACAGGTGTACCGGTCGCAGCTGGTACAGGTCGTTGACCGAGTTCGACACACTTCGGCCCCTGTATCCTCAGCTTTTACTTTTTCTCGAAAGGGCCAATGCCATTCACCCGTCCGACAACGTGTTCCTTCGTCTTCCGATCGAAAAAGTCTCTTGTCTTTTCAAATTTATGTTCGGTTCTAATTAAACATTCTCGAAAATCATATTATGCAATTGACCGCGTTCCTCGCTATAATACAAACGTTTAATAATTACAGTGTTACGAATACTTTCCTACGATGTACAACGCGGATTGTAAATTAACGAAAACGCACTGGAAGTTGCATAATTTCCATGTTGGGTCGAAAATGATTTTCACGTTGAACGTATTCGAGGAATAACGAATGCTTAGATTTCCGATACCGGAGAAGCTTGCGAACTGTACGATTCAATTTCGTATAATGTTCCTACGTATTCCTGAAGGATAAGCTTCGACAGATCGAACATGGCTGTTCGAAAGCTTGCAACATAGAGAATCGGATGGCCATCGGCAGTTACAACTTCCGGCTTTGTCTAACGGTACGGCACACCGGTTATTCTTCCGCGACGCTCCTAACGACCGATCTTTTGATCTCCGTGCCGGCTTATTTACGAATTAATTTACCTATCTTACCTCGCGATCTCCGTAACATTTTTTTACTTCTATACCACGTACACGCTTCTTTTAAATACTTGGACGGATTAGAAGTTTGACAGGAAATTATTTAATCGCAAAGAAATTTAATTAATTTTCTATCGCTGAATAACGCGTGTTGGACGAACGCGATAATTTAGCTCCATTGAATGGGAGGAGACAAAGGTGAATTTATAAAGCAAACTCGGGTGAATAGAAATGCATATCCGAGACGAGGCGAGGTGTTTCTTAATGTCTGTCAGATAGCTCGGTAAACCTTTTAGAGTTTATTACATCGCAGGTTAATGGCTAATAAGGGACACACCTATGCTTGCTATCAGCCCTTTCGCGTCCGTTCCTATCTACCACGGGCTTTTACTACTCGTCTGCGGTGGGTTTTAACAAAATTACTTCTTATCACGCGACCTGTCTGCACTTTATTCTCCGCTGCCGAGACGTAAGCTCGAACAATATCGATGACTGGAAACTTGCCAGAATTAGCTTCGAACGGGTTATTACGATCTAGATAATAATTCTATCCGCTCAAAATATGTCCGGAAAGTAGACATTATTAATCGCTATCTCATTTTGTTTCCGATCGTTTCCTTCTTCGAAAACGAACAAGTTTTTATTGTATTATCGTAATAGTCGAGAGTTAACATCCCATTCGCGGTGAACAATTTTCGGTTAAAGCGTAGCGCAACGAGGAGGTTAAGTAAATTTGCGTTGGGTAAACTCGTTCGAACAATTAAAAATTAACGCGTAAGTTCTAACATAAAGCGTCGAACATACGGAGTAAATAAGAGGAACATTTTCGTGCTATAAAACGGTAGATTTCGTGGAAATTTCGCGACAAGGACAGAATACGTAATTAAAGAAGCTCGAGTCTTGGCCGATAACGAGCCATCGAAGCGATTTCCGACCGCGGAAGCGGAAGAGACGTTGCTTTCACGGGACGGATGCGAAGATCAGTGCTTGAATTAATTATTCGCTCGCTCCATTCTGGTCGTGCGAGTTCCACCGTCAATTTGCTCGAGTTCGTTCTCGCTTCTACGCTGTGGAAGTTCGTTGTCCGATCGATTACGGATACTGGCAGCGTGTCGCATGCTCGCCGTTACCGAAATAGCGGTTCGATGCAACTTACGCGTCTATATTTTTCCTCTAGTACTCTCGGATCCCCTATATCTCTCTCTAGCGTGTATATACGCGTTCACGCGTTCATTAATAACTACGAAAAGCGTAATACCTACGTAACATCCTATGCGTACATTCTTTCGCGCGTCCATTAATAACTGCGAAAAGGGAACTTGTGACTAGGTATCTTACTCGTTCATTAATACTTGCGGCAAGCGTATATCTGTATACGTTCTCGGGTCCATTGATAAATACGCTGCCGGTCAAAATCATGAGTCCATTTTTCATCAATTTTTTTTTACGATAAATAGTATTACATACGATAATAAGGTAGCTAAAATTGAACTACCGACGCGAATCAACGTTGGCAAAATACACGATAGAGACACGATTCAGATTTCGTCAGGATTAATCGAGATATTTCATGATCTAGACGAAACAAGATCTTACACGTTTTATCGCTTGCACAGGATTTACTGTACGCAATCCTTACGGTATCCGGCCGTGCAAATTTATTTTTATCTACATATAAACTTTATAATATTCGTTATAAAATGTAAGAATTGCGAGCGTGACAGATAAACTTTGTTGTCGGTGACTCGATGCAAATACATTTCCGTGCGCGTTATATATTTTCTGTGATAGTGAAAATTACTCTAATTACATATTTTTACGTTTGTACGATTCGAAAGTAGTATTAAAAGCAACGATAAATTTAATCTCCCGTTGGATTTCCGATTTAGGCTACTTTCGTAATTAACAACGACGTTCGCAATCAAGGGGCGTGTTCGCGCAAAGAACATCGTTGCGATATTTAGCCTCGTGATGCAATCGAACCGTTCTCGGTTGCTCGACGTTTTCGGTGAACCTCTTAAAGCAACATCGTAAAAATTTGCATACCGATACGTGGTCGTCGGCAATTGCATATCGCTTAACGCGAGAAGCGTGGAGACAGTTGACGTAGTTTGTTCATCGTTAATCGTTCGTACGCGCGTCATTCATTTTCGCGCGTCACTCGATCGATTATATTTTTGCACCTCGTCGAAAGGATAACTTGTCCTTTAAAAGTTACCGCATCGCGTTGCTTCGAGTATTTCCGTAACTTCTCCCATCTTTCATTATAACCAGACACGTCGTAAATTATGCATTCAAGAGCGAAAGTATCGCACGACATTGTTAGTCACCCGAAAGAATTACATCAATTGTGACGAGACGACGAAAACGTAATTTGGCTATCTCGTTCGTTAAGGCCAGACGTTTCTCAAGTACGTACATTCTCTCGATGGTAGCCACCCACGTTCCAACGAGAAATCCACGAAATCACGGTTTCGCTTTCGTACGCGTATAAATTTTTCGAGTATCTGCGGTCTACAAGGTGTTTGAAAAAACGTATACTTGAAACTTAGGCGAAGCGATTACTTCGCATGCTAATCATAATTGTGCTAATTATCTGCATTTGCATAAGTAAGTGTACGAAGGTAGATACGGACACTCCACGCGGGCTTTCCTCGCTTTTTAGGGAATTAGAGCTCTTAGAATTTCCTCCGGAATTATTCTGAATCCATTAAAACTTGTGCATGTCCGAGTGTACTGGAACAAATATGGAGCACTACGACGAAGAGCTTGATGAACCGTGTTCGCTCGGGGCGATCGACGATCTAGCGTCGATACTCTTGATCTCTGATTTTGAAGCATTATTATCTCGAAAAGGAAGAGCATAGAACTCGTCGGTCTCTCGACACGGAGAATCGGTAGTTTTTGGAGAATGTCTATATGTATATTTGGCGTTCCGGTTTTCGTTCGTTCGGTCGAGATTCACCGGTTGCGTAGACCGTTTCAATCTGGCATCGCAATCTCGCTTTCGGAGTTTTACTTTCTTCCTTTGATTCGATAGCCTACAATTCGAGTTGTTCTGCTCTTGTTCGCGAATTTCACCGGACGTGTTGCGAGGAACGTTTCAAACGCGTTGCGTCGGAAGAAAACAAAGCGCGTTTGTTCCTACCGACGCTGATGCATTAATAACGCGTTGACAGCTTGAAATTTTGTCGCACCCTGAAGCGAGTAAACAATCCTTTGAGGCAGGAATGGGAGCAGACGGGGCCGTAAGAAACCTCCAGCAACCATTCTGTCTGTTCGAATTCTTTCGCGAGCGAGTAATTTGCTGTTTCTCGAGCTCCGTGATTCTTCGTGAAATTCCAGTTACATCGATAAAATGTCGAATACCGTTGGTATTACATTGAACGTTAAGTTCGTCGATGATGCACAATTTCGAAATCGTCATCGTCGAAAATGACTAGCTGCAATTTAACGAATTACGGCGAGGCCCGTCACCCATGAGAAATGAAAATCGTTTCACGTATGTGGGTGGAAATTTCGTATTCGCCGACTTGAGCGCTCGAGGACATGTGGAGTGCCCACGTATCGCTCTGGCATAAACAAACACAGCCGAGAATGTTCCATCTGGGAAGGAAATCGTATTGGTGATCGGCGATCGTTTTGAAAGACACGGAGAAGCACGAAACAGTGGTCGAGATAAAAATGCGCACGTGGGTGCCAGCTCGCGGCGACTGCGAGATGGAATGTCGATGGATTGCAGCTGAATACTTAACAGAGTCAACCACGGAAAGAAAAATTTTCATTCCACGTCGCGGCAGGATCCCAACGCTAACAGCCCCGCGTGAGTAACGTTTAAAGTTTCGAGAATTCGGTAATTGAATCATCGAACGCTATGTCGGACAGCTATTACACTTTGTCACATCTCATAGGATGAAATTGGGAATGGTGTTTGTGGTTTAATTGAGATTAATCGTGAAAAGTCAAAGCGCCTTCGCGAACAAATCTTTCGCGAAACTCGTTGCATACGATTTCGAACTTAAACAAATTACAGATCAATCGATCAGCTGTTACTTTACGAATTGTTCGTGTCCGGAAAATGAAAGCGTCAACAAATCGCTGTAATAAACTCGTTGAAACGTGCACGCTTCCGCGATAGATGTAAAAGTAATCGCGAAAAGAATTTTTTCATTTTCTCCTGATTTATCACCGACAACCCAGAAACTCGCGTACACGACTACGATATTTTCCAAGCAACGAGGAACGATCTTTTCGTGTCAGTAGGGTGTTAGTCGCGACCCACGTACGTTGAAATTAGTGAAAAAAGTAGCGAATGAAAAAGACGAAGAAAAATAGCGCGGTAGGTGATAAGCCAAGAAGAGAAAGAGAATCGAATGGGCATCGTTCGAAGAGGCCTGGCAAGTGGCAGGTAGGTTACAGCCACGAAGAGTGGGGATGCGTGATAGTCGAACAGACGAGTCAAACTGGAGAACGGTTCAGTTCAGAGTCGGACGTCCTCCGTTGCTCTTCCTTCGATTCTCTCTGTCTCTCTTTTTCTCTCTCCTCTCCTCTCCTCTCCTCTTCCATCCCCTTTTTTTTTGTATCTCCGTTGCTCGTCCAAGGCTCGTTAGCGGTCGCGAGAGGACTCGTGCGAGCAATTACCGCGATTCGAAGCGAGCCGTTGCGCAATCAGGCCGCAGCGTTCGACTCTGCATCGCGACGCGTGCTCTTCTACACGGTGAGAGAAAGAACGTGCTCGGATGTCTTGGGACGACGTTATCGACTCGACGTAAACGAAATTCGTCGTCGAGCGGAACGCGAACGCGACGGAACGCCGCCGATTGGAACTATCGCGACCATGGATCATCCTTTGAACTGAACTCGGATCGGTAATGCACTCGGTGCTACTTGGACACCTTGTATTACTCGTGGCTGCTAAACGCACAAACGCTTAATATCGGCTCGGAACGACGGATGCACGTTTACTCGATGAAGTCACTGGCGAAACAGGGATCGACGAAACTTCTATGGTTCATCGATGGACGAGGAAATGCCGCGGATTAAACGAATGACGATTTACTCGACAAATGTGGTGTGAACGCCGCAAAATAATTTAATAGCGATTTACGCTTCGAGACTCGAGCGTGTAATATTAAGCGATCGAGAGATATTTGTACCCGTTACCCCGTGATCGAGCGTGTTAACCATCGACTTGTACAGTGCAAGTTTAGTTGCGTTACGCGAACAAGATACCTTTATAGCGGAAATTTCACCCTGGATGCGCCATTTGTGCGAATTAAGGAATAAACGACAAACCGATAATCCGTTGGACGAAGTCGATGTCCTGCTCCATGCGACGATAATCGATAAAAATCTGTCTGCGAGAATATTACATTATAGGTAGTTACGTCGTTATCGTTCAAAATCGAACTTTGGCAGCGATTCACTCGGATAATATGCCTTAAATAAGTGAGAAACGATAAATCTAAATCTGGACGAAGGCATTGCACCGCTACGCGAAACGAACATCGATCAGTCTCTAATTAGAGAGAAGTATCTTGGATTTTTATGAACGCTTCGAATATCGTGTGAATTGTTCTAATTGCCTTTTAACAGGGATTCATTTAAAAAGGCATTCTATAAGCCCTGTTAATTATCTTAGAAACGAATATGTACTGCACGAAGTCGATGCACTGTTTCCATAAAACATTCTATTAGCATTGTTCGCGGCTGCTTAGAGAATCGATTAAACGCGTCGGATCGTCTTTGAAGTTAAAGAGCATCTGATAAGCGTGGAATCATAAAGTGATCCTGCAAAGTCGAAATCGATGGTTTTTAGCCGAAAGAATCGTTGGGAGACGAATCGAAGCAAGTATCGAGTCTAGTAAACGAGTACTTCGGATGACAATTAATATCTGTTCGAAAGATCGATACACCGTTCCTCGAGACGGATATCGACAAGGTTTTAGCTAATTCTGAGCTGACTCGACTTTCAATTTAACGGTACGCTTGCATCGAGCGTGATGAACGTACTTGGTATTTAGAAATGGTACAAAAACATCGATGCACTGCACGATAAAATAGAAATCAACGATTTTTCTGTTTGTAAAACTCGTAGAATTTAATGACTCCCCGTGAGACTTAAAAGTGCTTTAGCATCTACGCTTCGAGGAAAGAAACAAGTGAACAGTTTCGATGAAACAAAAATCAAAGTTCGCTCGTGACGTAGTCGGTGTTCTGCCGAGGAGAAGAAAAAGGGAGGAAGACTGCATCGTGTGGGATTTCGTGACCGTGAATAAAATCTGCTCGCGATGTTGCGATTGTTATTTGAGAGGGAAAGCAAAGTTCACCGAAGGGAAACGACGAGAAATGCGGGAAATTAGGGGTATTCAACTGGTGACCGAGAAAGGCGACACGAAACGCTGTGAACAATAGTTAGCGCGCTAGTGAAAAATCAGTGAAATACGGTGATTAAATTTTGCCGGAAAAATGGCATTGATGGCGCCGAGGAACAGCTCGCCCATCATTCGGGACAAAGAGAGCATCCCAGCTTACGATGTACGTATACATACATATATTTGTGGATTCAATAGAATCATTGTAAATTCAGCACGGTCATTTGGATAGCTCGAACAGTCGCTAGTTGTTAGAACGGACGTAATTAATTTCGGTAACTCGTAAGATAATTAATACTTGCTATTTGTTCGTTATTCGACCTAATTAAATGATAAAAACCACGCTTCTGTTCGTTCGAAGCTCTGCGTACAGCGTGTCCCAGAAAGGAGGACAAAATGTTATGCAAACAAAGGCTGGACTACGAGTTAATGGCAAGTTTAAATAGTCCCCAAACTACCGATGTCTGTAGCAATGGAGGTTTCTAGGTGATGTACTCTGTGCGATAACGGTAAAGTTACGATACGTAAAAACGATGGATTTATTTTAATATTGTTCGTGTCACGCGAACTTTATGGTAAACGTTTCAATCTGGACCGAAAAATTAAATCATAGTATTTAATTATGGAAAGTTACAGTTATGATACATCCGCTGCACTTTCATTCCACTTTTACTCAATATCCATTTAATGTTAAGAATATAAGAATACAGTTGTTAGGAAAACGCTACTCGATTACCCTTATCTGCATAAGTACTGTCCCGAGGCCGTTGTATCGTTGAAGCGCGGTTTATCGTTTCATTCACCCATTCGCAGTATTCGAAAACGCGATAGGGTAATTAACGCGCATTACGCGTGTTTAGTTTAACCATTTTGTTACTATAACCCGAAGGAGGGTTAAAAACGTTAACCTTCTACTGACCCATTAAGCACAACCTTGTAACCTGGCTTACAAGCATACTCGTACTCGTTAAAGCGGTTAACTTGACCTCGCTGTAAACAATAGTCAATTATAGATTATAATTAAAAGTACCATTAGAGGAGATGTAACGGTACCGCACGGCTGTTATTTCTCTTGTCGGTAAAAAAAAAAATTGGTAAAACGTTGGACAAAGAATACGGGTTATAGCGCGACTCGCATAGTTTTCTCGCGGTCAATGAGATTACCGTCCCATATAAGGTTGTTTAACATAAATTAAAGCCATTACACCAGCATCTCGCAACGCGCTCGTTATTATCACCCGTATAGCGAGCTTCGAGCTCAACCTGTTTTCTTTTTTTCTATCATCCTCGTTTTCTATCGAGTTTCGTTACGCGTATTTCGAAAGCCTCCGACAAGGTTCTCGAGCGAGAGTTGGAAGTTTTTAAAAACGTTATTAAGAGACTAGCTGTTAAAAGAAATAGAAAGGTTCTTTCAGATACAATTTTTTCTTTCGTCTTTGTGCTACGTTATGACCACTCCGACCGATCAATTCGCGATACGTATATTGTCAATATTCCGGGGTTTTTAATATTTCAGTATCGACAGTATTTCAGTATTTGTCGACAATAAATATTCAATGTTTATCGAGAACCATGAGATATTGACAGTGTAATATCGATCATTTCTTGTTTTCATTTAGTTTTTCCCAAGTTCGACTAAATTCGAAAGCAAACGATAAGAAGCTTAAGGAAGTTTTCGTTGCACCGCAGTTTACGATAACTAGCGAACACGATGATTATTGTTTTTTTAAGCGTTAACGTGGTTTTATGAAAACGTTAGCAATTAAAGGAGATCGTTACCGAGTGTATATCGAAACTGGATCGATTCTCACGAGTGTTCAGAAGTAATTTTCCGACTTTCAGAGTTAATTGCAGCTGTCTAACTCAGGTTAATCAACCTTTCCTTCGCGAGCAAGAATAACGCTCTATCCGTTATTTATATACGTTCTAATTACTAATTTAACGATCCTAATCGTTTAAAAAGATCGTATTACTTTAGAGTCTTTTTAAGATTCGAGTCTTACAATGTCAACCACTGTTATTTTCTACTACTGTAATTACAATTTTTCTCGTATGGCGAGCTACGTTTATAAAATGTAAACGTGTTAAGGGAATAATTGGTATGTTCTATAATTTGCAAGTACTTAAAGGATCGAATATCTTACCGAATCAGCAGAAGCACGTATCGAGTTTGTAACAGTTTAACCTGTATTTAAAACCCTCGTTACTTAATCGTTATCTACGCTATAACTGCAATTTCATTTCCCTCGCGTACAAAGATGTGTGGTCCGCTCATAAATTGCTGAATTAATTGAACCGTATCAGAAAGCGCACGAAGAACAGTGATACCGTAATTGCAGAGCCGGAGAAACGCGTCCGCGATCATGGCGATTCCTTTGATTCCGATTAACGGCGAAATAAATTGATCGATTCGTCGAGATTACCGGACGAACCGGTGCTTATCGCGTTGGCGTGCGTAAATTTACGAATGTAGCTCGCGGCGAACCTTCGTGCAGACCGACTCGTGTCTCTAACCAACACGCTCATTCTTATTCTTATTCTTATTTGTATTCTTATTCTACGGCGATGCGGTGTAACTGTACCAGGGTGTGGCTTACACGCCACGACGTCGCTTGGAAAACGGTCTTGCACGAAACTCGTAATAGCCCGTTAGATCGATCTGCTATGGTAACGCGTACGTGCATGCAACTACCAAACAACTATCTCCCTTGTAGCCAGACCTGACCTTTGCCGTCCATTTTAAACTCTGTCCGTATTGCTTTAAACGAATAAATGGATTAATACCGTAGATCCATTCCTAAACTCGCCGCTCGTTCATTTTTCCGATTTATACGCTTTCGAATGTGCATTTGCACGCGAGTGTACCGTGGAAAAGAAGAATCATTTCTGTTGGATCTGCTAATAGATTTATGAACCAACTGTTTTGTATTTATTACGCTGCAAAGTTCCTGAGAATTTTTCTGAGTTTTAGTAATTGCTTCGTTAACTTTCAAAAGACGGATGTAGCTTCATATTTACCCAGAGCTAAAATATAATTACACACGAGTTTGAAAACCGAAATTGTGCGCGCAGTTTAGTGTACTATCCAAAATTATACGCTTTGTTATTAAAAACTCATTGTATTTCCATTTTGGGTGTAATGCGTAATAGTGTCATTGAACAAGAAAGCTTGTATCAGAGCTCCAAATAAAGTTGCTGAAAGTTAGTTGAAAGTCAAACATATGCCGCGAATTGTTCGGAAGGAAGAGAAAGACGAAACGAAAAGTGCATAAATCTTGGAGAAAAAGTAAAAGTAGAAGCAAAATTGTATGCATAAACTGGTTCAACAGCACGTTCGTAACCGACGATACACGTCGAAGGATGATCTCAAGAACGAAAGAATTATTCGCGATAAATATTTATCTGTAAACTCGTTCCCAACTATCGTGCTGAAAGGCTAATTAAACTGCTACGCGCGTACCTAGCACGACGAGATTACCACTGAAATAATTCATTTGTCGCGTCGTTTCGAAGACACGCGTGGCGTGCAGATCTTTCAAAAAATTACAAACAAGATCTCGAACTGGGCACGTTCGAAGCAAATACGATTAACCTTTAAAAGACGTCTCGTTGATACAGTAGCAATTTGACTTTCATTTTTAGTCGTTGATCTATCGTCTACTATAGATGTGTCCGACCATATCTGTCCTTTTTAGGGAATAAAATTGCTGTCTTTATATCCGTGCATGGAATCGATGGTCTCTTGTTTGTTCAAGTAATTTAAAGACACTCGTATGTGCGCGTATACATATTTGATAAATTTATTCTTGTTAGTTTTGCTAGTATTTATTATTCGTCGAGAAGAGCAAGGCAAATAGCTGAAATTTCGGCGATCACGAAAATCAAAGAACACGCGATCAGGCGCGTTTATCGTGCCCTTTTCGCATAGATCTCACGTTCGTTGTCGATAAATATTTATCGGCAACGCGATTAAGCGACGACCTTCCAGCGACAAATCGCCATTTACGACGTTGCGCGTATGCAAAAAAGCTTATCCTTGTTGCAACAATTTTTTCGCCAACTGTTGAATAAATTCAAGTTCGTCGACGATTTCGTTCCGAGAAATCTAGCATGTCGAACTTTCTAGAAGTCGTTACCAACTGAAACGAAGTTGAAGCGACTAAAGGGCACAATTTGCATGGTAATTAACTATTTAAGCGATAGCGTGGATAGAAGCTGCAATCCGCGCATTCAGAGTTGGCAATTGCAGCGCACGCTCTGTTTCTACCGGTAAAAGTTTAAAACCAATCCACTCGTTCATTGGCAAGTGCTCCCTCGATACGACCGAAATTGCTCTTCAGTTTTTCTTTTTTTATGTTTCCGAGTTTTTCAAATTGTTTTTGGCATAAATACGAGAGGACCGTTGCGCGTCAACACCGAAATTAAAACTTGTGCGATTGTCTTTATGTCTTTAAATCGCTGGCATTTTAAATTCCTTAGAACTTCCTTAACACGCTTCCAGACTCGCTCCAAGATGTTCCTATGTTCCCCGTGTAATTTCCTTAAGTTCGCATGGAAACATCTACAGGTATCTGTTAAAATTTCGGTACACCTAGCGTAGCATTAGGATCATCTCTTTAGGATCACGTCATAATGCCCGTACAAGTATTTCTTCGCATTGGAAAAAGAAGGAAAGACTACGCGTTCAATTTACAATTTTGACGGCGTGTCTCGGTTATTAGCGTACATTCGCAATGTGTGTCGCAGTCGCGCGTAATATATTGTGCGAGTATAGTGTCACACCTTTAAGCACAAAACGTGCTACGTAGCATCCAAGTTTCTCGGCTGTTTTCATTGAGAGCCGACAAAACCCAAGCTAGTGTTACGTAAGGCATCGTATTATGCGAAGGAGACCTTGTCTTCCATCGGTTGTATATTACATCATCGCGCGTTGTATCGCGATGCACCAGCTAAGCTGCTGCTGCTGCTCGTCACGCTGCCATTCGATTAGTCTCGCAAATTACGTCTCCGCTATCGAGCCTGTTCCCTGGTCATCTTCTAGGATGACACGTCGGCTAAACGCGAACTTTCGTCAATTTTCAACTAACTATGCGTGAACGTGCAGCATGTTGAATTACGTAAGTCTAGGGTACAGTTATTTGCGTTAAAAAATTGCCCGGACAAAATGGTGATTTCGTTCTTTTCTTTTCGTGATTCTTCACTTTTATCGGTTATGATTCGAACGTAAATTGAAATCGTATGTTGAACGCGTAAATGGTGTCACGAGAGAAATTTATAAAAAATTACGGCATTTTATTACTCGAATAAAGTATAAATTTTCAGCTTTATAAAGTATAATTGGAATCTTAATTAAAAATTGAAATACGGTATACTTTTTCCAATGTCGAAGTTATAAAAAGTATTACGGACGAGAAAGTGGTTAAAATTCTTATAAATAACCTATATTTAAACTCTATGCATCTTCGTGTAATGTTGCGTAACTCCCAAATAGTTTAATTGCGAATTTAATTATTCGCCATTTCGTGAAGAAAAATTTGGAATTTGAAATTCGATATATCCTTTTTTTCTTCTCATAGCTTAGAGATTAGTCGACTTATTAGACAACTAGTGCTAAAATTCATAGGCCCGAAATTTTTCGTAAAGCTCGATACTTGATCTTTTTAAAGCAATTTCTACGTTGCGCAAGAGGAAAACGGCATTCAATTTAGAAACGAGTCTCTCCATACATAGTAAAAATACTCGTTTGCAAACCACGTTGCTTCCATATCGTTGAAAATACTCGACTGAGCTGCGAAACTTACTATTCATGTCCTTACATCATCGGCGCTGACTACGACGAATTACAATAAGAGCTGCAGCAGCAGAGACGATATCTACGGCGATAAGGACAACGGCAACGACATTAAGGATGTCGACGACGAGGAGAAACGACTGGAGAATTGTCAACTACAGCATTAATCATAATAACAACAATCCAGTTTGCTGCACTGTATCATGAAGTCGGTAAATCAGTCATAAACGTAACAAAGATATATCGGTGTGGTTATATCATGATATTATACTCGTTACGTCGTCAGGAGCGTAGCATCGCCACGCATAGTATCTCGTCGAGTAGTAATTCCACGCGTTGTAACGCCACGTGCTGTATTTTACGTTCGGCAAGGTCCCGACGTTATACCGACCCTAGCTACAGCGTCATCGTGTCGATCTATGATACTCGTTTCGATGAAACTATGCGATCGAGCGTAATCTAGGTCGATTAAGGACGCGAAAGATTGATCTATTTTGAGTGGTTTCGCGATCGTAGGGAAAGGCAAAAGGGTGATCGTTTCGACGAAGGCAGTCGCTTTAACAGAAGTCCGTATTTGGCTCGTGCTCGCTTAGGTTCGCGCGTATGTGCAGCATGCAGTTGCCGCCTCGTTGCAACGGATCGTGCCATTCTGCATTCTTTTCATTGTATCGACCGGTAAAACGTTGTTCGAGTCTCTCATTATCTCGGTCAGTGCACACCGAGTAATACAGAGGTACATATCATTCGGGCTTGCCAGGAAGAGACGTACGACACGCGATTCCTCGACCTACCCTCGATTTTCCTACGATTTTTCCGTCTCTTCGATCGCTTATCGATTACCGGAGCACGATTTCGAGCCGTTGGCAACGGGACGCGTTTCTCGGATCACCGAGCTGGCATCTACACGTATCACGTGGCGTAACTCGACAGCAGAATCTAGAATGGAATTCGTTTTAAACGAGGCTGGGTACGCGAACGTTTTCCTTTCGAAGGAATTTTCTTTGCTCTATTTCGTGTTTAAGAAAGTAATGGAACTTTGACGGTTCCTGATGGTACGGAATCGTTACGGTGAAAGGACATTAACGTATCGGTATGCAGTTGAAGCCAAAGCGAGCGTAACATTCGATAAATTCAAAGTTTTCCCGATCTGTTTCTAGGTCACTTCGGTACTGTTGCGAGAATATTATCGATTATTTCTTATTATAACGGTATATTCCGTTATTAACTATTTCGCTTTAATATCTTGATGCTCGGCATTAAAGATCAAACAGAATCATTGGTATCTAAAGCTCCCACTTTGATCGACTACGCTGTTGTTTCACTCTTTCGCCACTCCACTGAGCCACTATGCTACACTTGCTGTTCCATTATTTCGCTATACTACCGTACAACTATACGATTTCGTATTAAACTACAAGTCTAATATAGGAAACATCTAACACGTTTAAATTGGTTTCTATTTAATTATGAAATTCAACGACTCTTCGAAACGTGCGACCATCAAAGCGTTTAAGATAAGCAAGCAATGCACGTAAAGTTAGACGGATGAGTCTGTCGTAATGTCGTTGAAAGATAAACGAGATAAGAATATGCTCGTTTATACCCATAATAGAAGAGAATATGAAAAACGAAATTAACTAAGGTTCCGAGGCGCGTTCTCGGCAGCGAAGGGTTAAAGTCTGTAGCTGAGAACAGTAGTGAACTCATCGCGCAAAAGGCATTTACACCTGCAGAAATCTGCAAACGACTCGTTTATTCGTCGTCCTTGCCGCGTGTCGCAACGAACTCGTACACCGTCGTAGACAACCTACATTCGAACAAAGCCGTCCGCCTAACCAAAGAGGAAAGCCAACTCTCGGAGAGGATGGCCGACGAGTCGGGCCAGGAACACGGAAAAATTAACGAAGCGAATCTCCGCGAACGAATTTCCCTTTCGTCGTAAAGAAATTATGCGCGGTTGGGAAGCGGTCTGCTCGAGCCGACGGGTACCCGATAAAAACCGACGTAAGAAGCGGTCGACGCGCGATCACGAGCTGGGACACGGCTCAAAGATGGGCCTACCCGTCCGAGAACGAACGAGGAAACGCGCAAAAAGTCGGTTAATGCGCATAATAACGCGTCGATGCGATGCTTCTCCCCGTCGCAAGGACGTCGTTCGTATCATCGCTAAAAGCGTCCCGTAACCGGTTCCATCGCGTTATTCGATTGTTAATCGATTCGATAGAGTTCTCGATACCGCCAACGCGCACGGGCTTCCATCTCCGCGAAACTTGGATAATTTACCATCCATGGAGCAATTATTTCACGATCCCTGCCGTACTACGGCCTTATTAACAGAGTACGTACATGCTAAAGAAAACGTTGAATGAACATTACGTCACGGATCTCGATACTCGACACTCGTTACGCATTATGCCCAACCAACAATAAGCGCACAGGAGGATTCGTCGTTTTATATCGTCATGCCTGTTTATCAGCAACTCGAAGAATCGTTTACTCCCACAGGTTCGTCGATAGCGATATAACCAGTTGTATCTCTCGCAGCGAAAGTTGCACCGGAGGAAGTCGCAGAAACGTTCTCATGATTAATTAAACTTGTCAAGCTTACAATTTAGCATACCATGATGTGCCGTTTCACCGTTTCGCTTTCTCTGGCGTAACGAAACGGCACAACTCGAAAGAACATATGCTAGATAACCGAGCATAGGATCGATCGCGGATGAAAAACGGCGACGCTCGATCGGAAAAGTCGAAATTTATAGCACGCATCTCGTATGCAGGTATCCTTGGACGATTTTACAGCTGTTTTATGGCATCCGCGTGGCAGCCGGTATCTCGCGCACCTTACGACACTCGTACGTTTTACAGCTGGTGTGTTCCGCGAAACGGCAACGGGGATCGTTACGAAACCTTCGGTACAACGACCATAGATGTACGTAGACAGAAATCCGTGGCACGCGTGCTCGTGCCCACATCCAGCTCGTTACCATTTTCCACGGAGACTCGAACGACGACGTCGGTGAGCACCTATCGACGGATGTGGCCAGCCGATGTCCATTTGTCCGTTTAGTAAACTTACCAAACATTCTCTACTCCGATATCGCGAGATATCGTTTTAGGCATACATCGATTTTGTTAGCGAATTTCTTTTCGCCGCAAATTATTTCTCGGCCTTGTTTGCCAACTTTTCGTTCAAGGTTCTTGTCTCGTCGTACACGGATCTCATTGTTCTGCCCTGTATCACTCTGTCCCTCGAGATTGGTCGCGGCCAATTAAGTGATTTGCTGGATCGAATACGCTACCGTATTCGAAAGCAATTGCCCGAGAGAAAGTTCAGACAGCTGGAACGGTTCATCGTGTATTGTTTTTCTCTTCGGCCAAAGTAGAAGAACTCTGCCAACTTCGTGGCACATATATGTATAGAAAAAACTTGCTGGTTTAACGATTCGTAATTTTCGCTATTTAAAAATCGACGATTCAAACGAGTAGAAAATGTTATTAGGATGACATTTGATAACGGTAGAGTGCGGTAATCTGCATTGTTCCATCAGCCATGCTTACTCGCCAATTTTTGCAGCAATGCTCTGTAAATAATATCGGTGAGACGCCCACGCGAAACGAGAACTAGTCGGCCGCGTAACGAATCAATGTCGCGTAGCTCGGATACACCGGTGTAATTTGCGCGCTATCCTCTCCTCCTCTCTTCGAGCCTCCCCTCGTGTCTACGCCTACGCCGATCTCGATTCTCCACGGATCATATACGAGCCCTGTAACTTCCGGCGACGTACACGGGCAGGATCTTACGACGGAAAGACTTCGAAGCTGGACGACGATCGCCTAGAGCAGTTGTGATGCAATCGCGAGTACAGGAACATCGATCTTCTTTTTCCTTTTTATCTCGAACGTAGTTAAGGGAACGCGGCAATTTTCTCGAGGAATAAACCTTGAAGAAGAATTCGCGATGACGCGATAGTGACGCTATATGGATAGATTAGGCTAATGTTTCGCGGGAATATCCAATGAAGTAGCCTTTACGATAATTAGCGATTTGAAACGGCGCGGTAACACACAGTATTCCGGAGCGTAATCGTCTGTTGGTTGTTCTCTGTTGAAGTTTATGCCAAATATAAATCTGATCTAATTGGGAATCGTTGGGATTTCCTTCATCGGTTGCAGCAATTACGTTACTTTACTTATTTGAAATTTTATTCGACAATTCTCTCGAATTATTATCAGTTTCGATCTATCGATCGATAGTTATGATTTCATTCATGGCATCGCATTGATTACGTAAGGACGTATCGATCGTATCGTTGGTTGTATCTAATACGTTATCGGAAGAAGGTGCGTCATTAACTGTACCGCGTAGATAGTATCAGACTCGTTAACAATTTTTTCGGAGATTCTACTCGTCTCGCCAGCCCCGATTTTCGGCCCAGAATCTTCGAATACAAAAGTTTGATAGGCCAATGCGGAAATTGCTGGAACGGTAGCATCCTCGTTACTCGGCACAATGTTGCCGATATCGATCGGTCGAGTTTCTTTGAACTTGAGCCGTGTAAAAAAAGAAAGAAACGAAAGCATGCCGTATTAGCAAACTCTGGCTTATTGTGCGATTTTGGATCGATGCCCTACTAGCGAGCGAATTTTCCACGAATCCTAAAAGATATTCTCGCCTTTCTTAGCCCTTTCGTTGCATCCGTTCTACGCGGAATAGAATTAGCCATGGTTCAATTATGCGCGCGATAAATGCTTTCGTTAATCTCTTTACCGGTCGATCGCCGATTGTCACGCTGTTACGGGTTTCTCGTCGTGTTTCGCACGATTTTCACTCAGCGCCGGTTAACAATACTCGTGAAAAGGTATTGTTTAGCAGAGAGGTCATGCAGTTACCGTCTCTTGTAATTAAAGTGTCTAATTACGAACGTGCTTAGGAGCAAAAATGAGACGTAGATGGGCGTTGATTATTCGCAAGGTTATTTGCCGATTGCGAAGCTTTTCTTCCTTGAGCTTATAAACATTTTTCACTTTTCCAAAATTATCAACCATTTCAGAAAATGTACGTTTCGACGCGAATTTAATTTGGACATATACTTGTACAACTCGATCGATTTGCAACGGAAAAAGAACTCGAAGCAAAAAGCATCGACGGTGGTCCATTTTGGATTCCATTTTTGGGTTGGTCCGTCTTGTACGCGTTATATTTTCAAGCGAGTTACTTTAAGAATGGCAGCTTCATAGTTAAAAATTGAAAATGTCATCGCGATAACGATCAATTTGCTTTCGATTTGTTGCAGATCAAGCTGGAACGTGTGCTCGGCGTAACCGTGTCGAGCAATGCAGCCCTGGACTGCGATGCAACTAGCGAGCTGGTCGCGTATCCTGCTGGGTAAGTTCAACATCGGTCTCTTCATTTTTCTCCCCCGATTCCTTCTACTTATCTCGATCTTACCATTTTTCTCTCATTTGCATCTCTTTCACTTATTCTGATACGTTTGATTAACATCGTTAAATAGCATTTGATTTTAACTCTCGACGAGTTAACAAGTGACTATTCTCTGCGTTGCTAGAACGCCATCTAACTCAATGACCACTGTTGGTCCGTTAAACGATGTCTTCCGTCTTATTTACGTACTAAGGGTCGTTTTCGTCGGTTCGTACGGGCCTGTCGTCAACTCGTCCGAGCATCGAAATTATGGTATCGTCCGTGCAGTTATAAATCATCGTTCGATAATGATCGCTATAGATTGCAAAATGAAGGTAATTGGTAGGTTAACGAGAGGCAAAAACCGGGACAAAAGGGAGAGTCGAGCTCTCTCGTCGGTGCTGATCTTACGCCGTATCCTGAAAATTTTGTTGAAATTTATTCTTGTTCCGCTGAAACATCTATTCAGCGCAGATTTAACGAGCTATGGTGATTCAACGATTCGTTTTGACGGTAAATATGATTTACGAAGTCGGCATTTACAAAGAAGTTTTTCGAGTGTTCCGCTTGCGTCGATAATTACAGTCTGTTTTAACTACGAGGGAAAAGAAATTGTAAGTAAGAAGCCGAAGATAATCAAGGAAAGGAAGATGCATCGTTTGTACTTTGCAGAATTTCACGTTACGAGTTAAAACATCCTTGCTTTTCATCTCATTTTCCGGCGTTCACGTTTCACGCTCTGGATATTCTACGTTCATTATCAAATCCTACGTTTCAATTAAATTTTTCTTCTCTGTCGCTCAAAGCCAGCAAGCGAGCGTGCCACCCGTGCACGATCTCGTTTAAATACCGCTGTCTATGATATGTAGAAAATCGGAAATTTCTAACGAGAAGAAATCTTCGTACGTAACTCCTGAACCTTTTGAACACGGAGATTCGAGACAACCGTATTACGCGCAACAACGCGAACGAAAAAGAGAAAAGTAACGTACTTTCGAAATTCAATTTTCAATCGAAACCGTATGTTTTTACAGTGGTTTGCAACAGCGTCGAATCAAAACCGGTAACGATAATTGTTTCGGTTTTCCGATAGCTTTTTCCTCTATGAAATCGGTGAAATTTATCAAAGAAATCAAATAACTTCGGTAGGTGCAGTGAACGTAGAAAACATTCGTTCGCAAAGATTGCCTCGTCAGATCGTAATTTGTTAATTAATTTTAATGAAATTCCTTCTCACTGTACCGATCGGTACATTACTCCGAAGTAAATTAAATTGGAAAGTAAATCGAACGGATGAATAGTTCGCGAACGACACAGAGTGTTTACCAGCACCGATTCTTCTTTCACAGAACTTTTTTTTTACCTATTCGAGATCTCTTTGATATCGTAATTGGGATAGAAGAAACGAGCGAGTTGCAAAGGGGAAGAGAATTAACGAGACGAATCGTGTTACAAATCCACTGATCTTAAAGATATTCGTGGGAACGAGCGCAGGAAGAAACAGAAAGAGACTTTGCATAACGCGGCACACGGAAGCGCGGGATTGTCTCGATCGGCGATATCGAATCGCGATATTTCGTTCGAGATGCTCGACGTTCGCGAAACGTGATCGACTCGATTCCCGATGTTGACCTATTAGATTAATCGGGAAGCACTGTCACTCTTCGATGGTCGTTTCCGAATTTTTTAATTAAAAAATTTGATATTTCGGTATTTCTAAAATTACGAAATTTTTCGTTGGTCCTGAAGAAAAAAGTAACGTTATCGCGAAACACTTTGTCGGTAAAATTAAAACGGATCCGAATGAAAGGAGCCTAAATTACGGTCGAAACGTCCATCGAGCAAATCAGACGTTAAGCTATACGTCCCTAACATTCCCGATCCTTTATCGGAAAGATTGGATCGCGTAACGAGCATTTGTAACCAGACGTTTCTCTTGAATGGTCTACTCGGAGCGTCCAATAGAAGCTCATATTCGAAATGGCCACCTACTACAAACGATAGGATAAATTGAAACAGAACATCTCTTCGAAAGGCCGATACGCCGTTCAATATCTCTACCTCTCGTGTCATCGCGTGGCTTTCAACGAATAACTTTCTCGCACCGATGATGTTGGAAAACGGAGAAAGGTTCGATTTCATTTTCAATTTTCATCGTGATCGAAAACGCTATCGTCACAGATTCCGTTTTGCCGACTTTCCGAGACGACTAATCGTACGAAATCGTTACGATCGAACGATTAAATGAGCCGGTAAGCGGCTGCGAAGAATCGAGAGGCGACCATGAAAGAAAGTTCAGGTTCGTTAACGTGCATGGTGGAGAGAAAAAAAATGTACTCGCGCGATTCTGTCGGTCACGGATAAACGCGGATGGTATACAAGGAGGCTCGTTTCTTCTTCGACCGCGTGAATGGAAGAATGGCGAAAGTGCGATGGGGAGAGATTACTCTGCACCGAGAGAATCGAGCCGCGCTTCGTCCTTTTCTTACTCTCTATTTTAATTTCTACGCTAACTTTATTACCGTATTATCCACCGACATAGTACTACGACTCCCGTATCCGTAGCTTGCCGACTAATTAATAAGATATCTTTAATCACCGATCGAGTATCGATAATAACGGTTCTAGTTTGTGCCTCCTAATTCAACGATATCGCGAAAGTTGAAGGAATTTGAAAAGCTCGCGTCGAGGAAAACGAATCGTTTCGAGAAAAATAGTTGCAGCTTTCGGACACGGTTAAGAATAGTAAGAGTTTGTCGCGTAATCGATCAGATATTTTCGCACGCGCTACTTAAGCCGCTTAAATTGCCGACACGATCGAACCGGACAACGGCGGCGCGGCACAGAGAACTCGAATGCAACGAACTATGGCACGATACTTGGACGGAAATCGGGTCAAGAGAGAGGTGAGCGGACCAAAAGATTCTGTGTCGGAGATCCGCCTTTTGCCCGATACGTATCGGCGACAATTAAATCGTTCAATCGACCTGGCAACCTCTGACGCGATCCTCTTGCGTCGGCAGACCATTTCTTTTTCTTGCCATCGCGCCACGTCGTGGGAAATGCGCCACGTTATCGTCACCGATCGGTATAGTTTGCCTTGGAAATATACCACGATCGCGAATTAAAGCGTCTACTGGAAATAATAGCAGAGACGCGGAGATCGTTTCGAGTCCAGAGATCCCTACAGATTTCGGAATTCCTCGGAAAATTTCTCGAAGAACTCGCGACACGTCGTTCTAAAGCTTCTATCGAAAGAACAGTTTATGGTAACTTTGAATTTTATATAAACTGAGAGAGAGAGAGAGAGAAAACAATGTCGCATTTGCCGAAAATGTACGTAAAAGATTGATCGTTGGCTGGCAAGGAAGTTTTCGACAGCGCGTATTACCGTGGTGGAGCGAGATTACGGTTTCCTCGGTCATGTAATGGCCGGTAATTGCAGGCAAACTGTAACGAGCTCGACGCGATACCTGAACCTCGGTGCACGCGCGTGGTTACGCGTGCATGAACAAAGCTTCCTCGGATCGAAAGTAGCTAGAAGTTGCGTGTCTGGTTTCCGTCGACGCGTCCGGTTATCGCCTCGGTTGTTCCTTCGACTTATCTTATGTCATCGCTCCTACGACAAACGTTTCTTCAAATTCTAACAGTCATCGATAATGCACCATCGAATAAACGACATTGCATTAATTTTGTTTAAATATAATACTGCAACGTTGTTCGCTACGATCGAAACAGACAGGTTAAACGAAGACGGTAATTAAATAAAAAAAGAGTCACAGTCGATCGCTAACAAACTGGCTGGCAACAGTTTACTTTGCGTAGCACGGTTTTCTCATTGACGTTGCAACGCGAATCACCGGTGCCACGAGCCGACTAATTGCAACTCGCCTAATTATCGTTCGTTCGTAACTTAGCACCCACGGTTCAACGGACTATAAGCCTCGACTCGGTCTCGCTTTATACGCGTATCATTATTCGACATCGCGCAAAAATAAAAAGACTTTATTTCGAAAGATACGAAAGCTTTAATGCCATGTTCACCGTTTACGATCTCCCGCAATCTGGTTAAAGTTAATGCTGTTCGAAGCTTTCGAGCGTGAGCCGTATTCAAGAAGAAAATACAACCGACGTTTTTTCAACCTCGTGCCAAGATTCGTTGGGAATTTGAACACTCGCTGATCACCGATCTATTCAGAATCGATCTATCGATCGATAGCACAGCTTATAACGTAAAAGTTTCGAACGGCGTTAAGGAGAAAGCCCGATCGACGCTTTTAATTAATTTGCCGCTTTTCGAATACACCGTATTCTTTCGCGCACAAATACACGCCGTAAATGAAACTTCTGTCAAGCATCTGACAGAATTTAGGAAATATAAGATTTGGGAGCGTAAGGCAAATTTGAACGGCATATATCGGAAGCGATACGATCGGTCAGGAATCGCGAAAGCCTTCGGGCGTTTCATTTCACGCTAATTACACGATGCTCTCTCGAGCGTTTTCCCATCCTCCCGGTGTGCTCCAAAGTCGAGATTGAACTTTTCTTCAAGGCCACGAATAGACATCCAGGTCAGCATTTTCCTCTTAACGCATCCACGAGCTTTGCGACCACGTCGCAAGTAATGCCAAGTAATTCCGAAATGTTTTCGTCTCTACGATTTAAGGACGGCTTTCGAACTCTTTGCAGCGAACACCGAAACGCGTCGAGGGAACTCGTGAGCAAGAAAATGAGAGTTCCTGCTTTCTTCCTATCCATACGTATTTTTTTCTCTCTGTTCTTTTCTACATACAATAGACGAGTAGAATGTTTGAACGATAAAGAGCTTTTCGAAACTGCGATTAGAATTGTAAGCCTGAGAAATGGAAATATCGCGATTCCATTACTAACGTTTTAATTAAATTGTACGCGGAAGTTGAAAGTAAGCGAGAAATATTTGTTCGTGTACCGAAGAAAAGGCAGAAAAGTCAGAGTATTAAGGGACACGTAGTAAAATCATGTTCCGCACGATTAATCGGTCGATCCGTTTTTATCGGTCAGCTGATCGGTGCGTCTTCAGAAATCGATCGTTCTAAATCGGTAGAGTTCCATCGCGCAACTTATTAGACACACCGTCTCGTCGACCGGTTTCCATGCTCGATAATCGACCCAGTGACCTTTATACCGACGACCTTAGCTGCTCCTCTGCACGCAACTCGTGGCTAGAAATTACCAGACACGGCTTCCTGGTGCATTGCTCGAGACTTTCTTGCGAAGCTTTTGCCGTGACATTAAGGTTTTGCGTTAACGGTATCCTCCAGTCGCCAAACACACAACCTGGATTATCGTATAGCGACGGGTCAGCGATCGCTTCGAAGATTACCATAAATTAAAGATTCTCGATAACTTCGAAATAGTCGAAGCTCTCTCTGTCCTTAGCCATAAGCTGTCCTTTATTGCCTTCGTAAAATTACCTGGCACTAGAATCTAAAATTAGAATTGCACTTATTATCATATAGACGAGCGTAGTTGCTCGAAATTTTTTCGACATTCGAAACGGTTAAATCTCTTAATCGCTCTCTTCCTTCGGCCAAGGGTCAAGTCAAATTCACGGATCGGACAAAGAAAGGGGAGATGAAGTACGACGAGGGTAAAAAAAGGGGATGTCGAGGGTCGATTGTGAACAGGACTTAAGCCTTTTTCCGCATAGAACGCAGAAGGCTCTCTCGCTAGGCGAGAGGAGCGAGGCCGTGTGAAGGAGGCACACTCGCTTTACCTTAGACCTACTGAAACTAGCACACACGTTGCCCATCAAGCTACCCGACACAACAAATGCATGTGCTCGAGTACCGAAGCTCTCGGTTAGATACTCGGATTTAGACGCGTCGATACCGGTGAATCGAGGTTTCTGCGACTCTCGTTTTATTCTCGGTTTTCGTAGCACGATCGGATCGCGATACGAATAAATCACTCGATGCATCGCGCACAATTTGGTGGTAATGCCGTCGAACATCGATCAAAGTTGCCTTCTTTTTAGATCGTTATACATCCGCTGACTCGATCGCCGCCAAGATTGCTTCGCTAAAAAGACGTGTCATTTTCTCGTTCGTAGCTTATAACTGTTCACCGCGTTGCAAAAAGTCGAGATCAATCGTTGGCTCGTCGTCGGTCCGCTTTCGACAGGAAGCGTCAGATGCCGAAGAAGCAGCCATCGAACGGACGCGAACAGAGTTTATTGACACGACTTGCTCGACCGTGCAAACACGGTCAAACTGCGACGACGCGTGTTACGATTATGGTACCGAACGATGTAAAATCGCGCAAAAGAACGACGGTCCATACCGATCCGTAATAAAATTATAAGTTACCGCGAATTATTCTACGAATTGGCCATTTCTTGTCCTATTTGGTTGTTCGACAAAACACGAAATTGGAATATTCGCCTCGCGGAGCATCCCCCGTCGTCGTTAGACGCAGCTTCGGTTTACTCGGCGTGGACTACTTTCCCGTGGGAACGCGCGTTCCAGTACGCTTAGAACCGCGTTCGAATCGCATCTCGGTACAAAACGAGTCCGAAAGGAACGCGTGGAAACTGTACATCGTAGAGAAATCGTTCACCGTGTTGTTCCAACTTTTCCCATCTTTCTCCTTCGAACTCACGACGAGAACCGAGAAAAGGAAGCTGCGGACTCGACGTACTATCACCGGACAAGCTTCGAAATCAACGTACATACTTGCCAACACGTTTTCGATTTTTCGACACTGTTGGCGTGTGTTGTATCATTATCGCGCGATAATATTAGACGCCCGTCGATGCAGACATTAACGATACGTTCCTGGTCGGTGTAATACCGTTTGAAATCCTATCGACTCGAGATTTCCTGATCTTCCGACGGAAGAATCGTGCGTGTAATTTTTTGATTCTCGGTGAAAGTGATCGCTAAGATCGATGAAAAACAGTTAGATCGTTGGTAAGGTTCAGCGTGAGGTTCGATTGTGGCCAGATTACGTTACTCGGGTGTTTTGCTAACGTAATATCGCGACAAATGGTAGCACGCAGAAGAAACGCCACTGGTTGGGATCGAGTTTATTGACACGTTGCGGTTTAGTTAGGCTGACGAATGAATCGACGCGGTGGACGCACGAGTCGCGTTTCATATTACCGCGAACACCGCGTGCCTCCGTTCTTTCGCGTTTACACGCCGGCTGCTCATCGATCTGTATTACGTGATTGATCTTTGACCAAGCCTCTAACTGCTTGGAAACGCGTCCAATTATTAACGCTTTCGGAATCGCCTTTCAAACAAATGTATACCGCTGCGAACGAAGATAGACGTTTGCAACCGAGTCGGAACGATTCATTTACGATTTTAAGCTTTCGATTTAATAACTCTAAATAAGTAAAAAAGAAACTGTTCGTTTTGGCACGTGTTACGTAGAATTTGGAAGCGCTTCGTGCCCGGCAATTAGCAGTGTCGCTTTCACCTGCAACCGGCAGATCGAAGATTAACTTATCGTTTCCTTCAAAGAAACTCCAATTTCTTATGTCACGGTGTTCGCCTTTACGACCTGTAATTAATGTCCACTTGGTGAACCGCTCGAGTTCTTCTCCTTCGTAATTGCTATTACGGATAAATGGGAAGCGGTAGCCGCTATCCGCGTATTTTATTTTCCCGGTTAACAACTGTAATTGAAACGGTATTTTACGGTATTTCCAATGTTACGGGATTAAAAGTTCATAATAATTATCTCGGCCAGATATCGACCAGATACGTTTATCTATTTATCACGGGCGGAGTTTCTAGCGTTATCGTGTATAGTAAAAAATGAAATGCCTATCGCAGCGAATTAATAGGAAAATTATCTCGTGTTACAGATGCACCGTGGTGCTGTTCAACCCTCGGAAGAACACTCAGGCCCACGTGTTGAACGCTTGTCGTAAAACCGTGACATCTTTAGCGCTCGCTGGCGATGGCAGGTTTTTGGCGACCGGCGAATGCGGTCACATGCCGAATGTTCGTGTCTGGGACATCTCCGATCCGTACAATGCGGTGCAGATCGCTGAATTTTCCGGACACAAATACGGCATTAACTGTGTGGTAAGTACAAGATAGTTCTTTTTTCTTCTTATCAAAATTTCGTTCTTTCCTAACTCCTCTTTCCCAGGACACGAATTCGCTTACGATTCCGAGGATTCGATTTCGATTGCTCGCAGTTTGTTTGCGCGTTAAGCGATAACGACGATCTTTTGTTAACGAAGAAAGCCGAACGTACGCGTTACTTTACATTGTACAATTCGAGCGCAACTTTTTTTCAAACATCGTACATAAGCGTTCATTGTCGTTAACTGACTCCGAGCGAAATTACTTTCCGGGAAAAAGTCAGAACCTTTTCAACGCCGAGCAGGCAACGAGAGAGGCCGCGTTGAATGCATAGAATGAAAAAGGGGAGCCGCGCCCAATACGCTCGCACGACCTTACACCGTCTCGCATGTTAATTAAGACCCGCTGTTTTTATCTGTACGACACTTCTACGAAGACGCCGCGTCAAGGTGCTTCCGTGACCGTGAAATTTCTTCTCCGAGAACAACTATTTCTATACAGGAATAATTCTTTTAACCCTTTGTATAATAAAAGCGATCGCAGTCGCTCGCCTTTGAGTAGGATTCACCGTGCGTACCAGACGCGTTAACTCGGTACTCGTTATCTGTTGCGCATGAAAACGCACCGAATAAATAAGAACGATCTTCGAATAAATGTTAGACGAAACAACTTTTCCGGTATGTCGGAAAATTATTCTTCTACCGTCGTTTCCTTTCGTACCTAGGCTTTCTGTAGATAAGAGAAAATATAGAGGAAGAAGCTCGTCTTATTATACAAGGGCAGATGGTCGTAGATTAAATATGTCGTTAGACGAAGTAGAGAACAAACGAAAAATTAACGTTGCTGGTAGCGTTCTGTTTTTTCATTTAAAACGTAATGGAAACAATTTTCCTGGGACTTTGGAGCGATAATGAAAGTGAAGAAACAGAAAAGCGTCGCGTCGCGTCTCTGCGAAGAATTAACTCGTCGCATTCGCGCCACGTGCATCCAGGTACGTGCAGCTTGGTTGCACGAGGTGTCTCGACGGCGTAGGCAAACTACGTGAATACGAAATCCTCGTCCGTTCTCAGCGAACGGACAACGGTACTTTTTTTTATTGTTCTTCTGCATTCCCTCGATACCTCTGGTACGATGATCCTTCTTCGAAACTTTACCCATCTACAACACTCTCTGCATCTGAAATATTCTCCGTCGACTTTATCGTTAAACGAAATATACCAATTATTTCTTAGGCAACAGGTTAATCGTAAAATAGATTCGTAATGTTCCATAATTCGATAATAAAATTTGTAATGGATGAAAGGTGGATGGTTTCGAACACATAATTACAAAGCCGTTCGAATCGAAGACAACGCGACTTCTACGGAACTTCTGATCGCCAACATCGGTCCTCTTAAATCCCAAAATGGGTTCAAAGTTTGAATCCATGTAAGTGGTCGTACTCCGTGTAACGACGAGGATTTAATGGATGTTTCTTTTAAGGCATTTTCACCGAGCAACAAGTACGTGGTGTCCGTGGGCTCTCAGCACGATATGATCGTCAACGTGTGGGACTGGAGGAACAACGTTAAGGTGGCGTCGAACAAAGTGTCGAGTAAAGTGAAGGCCGTCTGCTTTGCGGAAAACGGCAATTACTTTGTCACCGTGGGCAACAGACACGTGAAGTTTTGGTATCTCGAGTATTCGCGCAGTGCCAAGGTAATTGAATGTTAATTTCACGCTACTTTTCGATTATAACTCTCGACGGTAACTACTACAGACGATTCTCTTATTCTTAATGTGAACATTTCGGGATTCGTGAATCCCCAAAGTGTCCGGACATTTATCGAGTAGTGCGCGTAAAGGTGACCGGTGACGATTACGAGAAAAACGTAGAGTGACGGGGTGAGAGGCAGGTAACGGTTCGGCAAAGATGGTGATAGTAGGAATTTTGTTGCACAGTATAAGGAACCTGTGCCTTTGATGGGTCGGTCCGCCATATTAGGAGAGCAAAGAAACAACGATTTCGTGGACGTAGCCTGCGGCCGAGGGGAAATGGCAGACTCCACGTACGCGATCACCAAAACAGGCCTTCTATGCGAATTTAATAACAGGAGGTTGCTGGATAAATGGGTGGAGCTTCGTGTAAGTACTGTTGCCTGCAATAGACTTTCTCGAATACTGTGTTTAAGGCTATTACGCGACCCCATACCACTCAACGAACCTTCGCGATATTATCGCGCAGGAATTTATTTTAACGCTTTCCCATCGAAGCATTAGATCGCCGAATGCGAATTAAATCGGCTACTTACACGGCTTTTAATAGCTATAATCTTATAAAAAATTAATCAACCATTTTGTCTTCGGAGCATCAAAGAAAGGTTTTCGCAGTCGTTTTCATCAGACTTTCAGCATTGAATTGATGCGGAATAAGTGGCATTTGGCAAGATTTTTATGTCGTCAAATCCGTGACATAATATTTCGAAATTCTTCGTTTGATTATGCAACAACCTAATGCAATGTTTCTGGTCGCGGTATATGAATGTTGGATTGGTATTGATTTCACGATGTTGCCTGTTTCCAGACAAGCAGTGCCAATTGCATGGCCGTCGGGGACAAGTACATCTTCATCGGCTGCGCGGAGGGAATCGTCAGGTGTTTTAGTCCTAGTACGCTTCAATTCATCACCACGTTACCGAGAACGCATTACCTAGGTGTCGATGTTGCTCAGGGATTGTCCATTAGGTAAGCGAACGTGCCAGTAACGATTTCTTCGACTATCTTCCTCCACTCGTCAAGCTGAATTAACTCTGAATTAAATTTGCATTCGATATTCGGTATAACTGTCACATTTCTAGACATCTTTCTAAAGAATGCAGCTTTATTTTTTCTGTCCGTTCTGAAGATCATCTGTAGATCGTTAAACGTTTGATGACACCCGTGCAGAAATCAAATGAAATTTCATTTTGTCTTAAATCCGATGCTATTCGAATCTTTCGAATTTTCCACAATTACTCTACCGTTCCTGAGATTCGAAGTTAGCCACACGGTAATTTGAATTACCCGTTGATACTTCCGAGAGTATCTTCGCGGACGCAGTTACTCGCGTCGGTGATACGATCCTTCGAAATTTAATCCTTCGTTGTCGGTTGCAGTCACATGTCTCAACATCCAGCGAATGCGAGGTATCCGGACGCGATCGCGCTAGCGTTCGACGAACAGAACAACAAGTTGACCTGCGTGTACAATGACCACAGTATCTACGTGTGGGACGTCCGGGACATCAGACGGGTCGGAAAATCCCATTCGTTCCTCTACCACTCCGCGTGCATATGGGGCGTGGAAATGTATCCTACGGGATCGGAATCCGTGAACGCGATGCCAGCCGGAAGCTTCATCACCTGCTCCAGCGACGATACCATTCGGGTGTGGAATCTCGAGAAGGACGTGTCCTCGAACGACACGCTGTACAAGCGGAACATTTACAGCAACGAGTTGCTCAAAGTGTTGTACATAGATCCAGAGTTGACTTACCTGAAGGATTTGGACTTGGCCGCAGCGGGTTCCACGGAGAAGAGCGACGCTTCGTACGACGGTCGAAACGGGGTTAGATCGATCAGGGTCAGCCCAGACGGCAAACATCTAGCTTCCGGAGATCGATCGGGAAACATTCGAATTCACGATCTCTCCTCCTTGGAAGAATTGTGCTTGATCGAGGCCCACGACGCCGAAGTGCTCTGTCTGGAGTACTCGAAGTTCTCCAAGTTTTCGGCGGAGACGCACAGATTGCTGGCCAGCGCTTCCAGGGATCGGCTAATCCACGTGTTCAGCGTCGATCAAGGGTACAACTTCTTGCAGACCCTCGACGATCATAGTTCTTCCATTACTGCCGTCAGATTTTTCAATCAGAGCAATCAAAGTAACCAAATTCAAATGGTGTCCTGCGGTGCCGACAAGAGTATTATTTTTAGACAACTACAATCGGTACGTCGGGTTTGTCGCTATTTATTTTAAAGCGGAGACACATTGTTATCGTTGCCGTAAAAGATGTAGCGTAGGAGTACTCGTAACGTACAAGCATGTTTGGCTTTTATACCGTACGTTCATCTCGAGGTGATACCAGAACAGTGCTTCCCTTTTTGTGTCCATTTCCCTCGGATAGATTGCGGTCTGGACGTCGAACCGCAAACGAAGTATAAAATAGAGGCTATCCTTCCAGACCGCAACCTATATGAAAGGAGTAAACACGAAGAAAGAGAAGTCTAGAGTAACCTTGGACATCTCTGCGCTAGATCGAGAACAGGAAGTCACAGTCGTTACAAGTACTCACCTAGTGGCATATCTCCGCCTCGATAAAATCGTTTTCGTCGTTTTTCTTTGCACATGATCGTGTTTCCATCGTTTCAGACACCGGGAGGGATGCCTCAGTTCGCTAGGGGTCACAACGCTCAGGGAAAGACCACTTTGTACGACATGGAGGTCGATTCCGGGCAGAAGCATGTTTTAACTGCCTGCCAAGATAGAAACATAAGGGTTTACAACGTAGCCACGGGCAAACATAGCAAAACGTTCAAAGGATCCGTCGGCGAGGATGGGTCTCTCATTAAAGTTGTTTTAGGTAAGACATACGATGTAAGAACGATACTAATTGCGAATTTTCAACGACGATATACACGATAGTTAACGTACTTCCAATTCGATATTTTATGCCGCAGACGCGTCAGGAATCTACGTAGCTACCTCGTGTACAGATAAAACGCTGTGCGTGTACGATTACTATAGCGGTGAATGTATGGCAACTATGCTCGGTCACTCGGAGTTGGTGACAGGCCTGCGTTTTAGTCCCGACTGTCGCAACCTCGTATCCGCCAGCGGAGATGGTTGTATATTCGTTTGGCGTGTTCCACGCGACATGGTTGTAACTATGCAGGCGCGTCTTGCTCAGCAAGCGATGCGAGCTGGAAAGTAAGATCAACTTAATTATGCTACTCGTAACATTCGTACCACGACCCTTTGCGTTACAATCACTTTTCTTCTTTAACTTCGAACGATGTAATTTTACTCTTCTATTATTTATTATATGTATCTCGTCTTAAGTACAATGATTATCATCCCCATTTTGAGAATCTTTAAAGAGCAGAGCGTATATTATAATCTACATGATACTGTAAAATCCTTGTAGGAGGCCGCCTCAAGTGAACGGCACAGGAATCGAGATACAATTGGACAACGAAACGTTTGGATCGCCACCGCCAGAGTTCCTGGATCCAAACGCGAATCCAACGTCGCAGAACGTAGGCGTGGATTACAGGTTTAGCGTGGGCCAGTTACCGCTTTGGGCCAAGAAGCAGATAAATACGAACGCGGACGAAAGTGGGACTCTCGGTTCGAACGTTAGACCTCTAGGTGTTGACTTACCGAAGGGACGATGGGCACAAAGGGTTCAACAAGGAGACGGTATAACGGTAAAGTCCGTCTACGACAGCGACGAAGTTATACCTTTCCCTCCGCCTCGTGGGGCGATAGATTCGGATGGCGGTGGTGGAGGCGGTGGTTCGAAAGACAGCTCCATCGACAGCGGTACCGAAACCAAATGCAGCAGCGATTATCGTAGGGAAACGATGATTATCAAAAGGGTAAGCTTCTGTTTTCAACGATTTCTATCGCGAAACCCTGCAATAACTCGGATCATCGTAATTCTAATAAATTAATCTATTAATATATATCATTTTCTTTAATCTTTAAACAGCGGAGCTAGGTGATTCGAAAATTCTGAAAAAACCTTTTTCCGATTCAACAGCAATAAAATATATTTTCAGCGCTAAATTGACATTTTCCTAATTTCGGTATAATGAAAACTTATGGTTTGTCCGTGCAGGAGATGGGCAATTAAGCCTTTTAAAAATTCTCTGACGGTTCGAGTAATTCGGTGCTTGCTACCCACTAGAGTCTTCAATAACCAACGCAATGAATTTAATTTGATAAAACGGTGAAAAAGCTATAAGCTAAAAATATCTCCTTTTTATATTGAATTTATTGGCGAACGTCGGGCTCCGTTGTCTCGTCTAATTGTTCACGCAAATGAACACTAACAGCGTTCATAAAACTGGTTCTAGGAAGAGGATGAGACTGTATTTCAACCTTGTCCAGATAGTTACAGAGAACTAGCAGAAGACACAAAACAGGTACTAACTGATTCCCAGTAACAACATTTAATCATTACATGGTAATCAAATTGTGAACCAGAGGTAACGGCAAAACTGAGTTCGATCGCATCTTCGTGTTTGTCCTTTATTGTTCGATCAGCTTTTCATATGGTTCCTTTTTCGATCCTTTCTTTCTCTTGCACGGAATGATTCGTCCGCGATTTGTTTTGTTTTGATTCTGTATTTTATTTTAACCGACGACGTAGGTAATCGGTGGTAACGTGACCGTAACTAGAGGTAGCAATATCACGGAATTGACACGTCAGTCGAGGAGTCGTCATCATACCGACGATAGCAGTCTTGGCAGCTTTAAATTTGAGGTACATCTCATTGAACGCCTCAAACACCTGCAGCAAATCATCGTCATGCAACAGACTTGCACAGCAAGTAGTTTAATGGGCTGCAGAACTCTCCGCTGTCCTTGGACAAAGTGAGGGGGTAACAATAGCGAGTTGAAGCTCCAAACAGTAACGTAGCTAGTACCTTTGGAGCACAGGTTACGTCGTTAAAATATTAATATCATTAACGTAATTAGATGAGGCTCAGGATTAATCTCTTGCCTCTCTCATCTTTTCGTAATTTGAACATTTAAAAGTTTGTAAATACGTTGTACCTATTGATATTCTCGTATCTCCATTTTTCTCGAGGGAACATATATTATTCAATCTACATAACAATCATAGTTATGCTTATGACTGTTATATTAAAGTGTATCAGCGCTAGCGCATTACAGCGATAGGACATAATATATGCTAAAGTAACTCTATTCTTTGTTGGTAATATCAAATAGAAATGTCTTCTATCAAAATACTAGCAATTATATTAATTTTTGCGCTAATGTACTTTAAAAGTAAATGACCATCCTTCGCTTTCGTTTCTTTTCTGTTTTGGCAGGGTTCATCGTGATTTAGTGAATAGTGTAATCGCCCATTGAAACAACTTGCTGAGCAAGCTTGTCGTACAGTAATTCAGTCAAATAAGTCACCTATTAATTATTGCATTTGTTTCAATTAGCTTTTCAGTTGTTTATGTTCACTGCTTACGATTGTTGCCCACATATCTAACCCTATGGCGCATAAAGTTGTACTTTAAATTCACGCTTCAACAATTAATAACAATAATGTTAGACAGAACAAAAGGCATTCTTTTTCGTTTTTTGTTTTAATGTACGTGTGTTATAGGATCATGAGAGCACAGAACACGACGGGGATGTCGAGGATTACTCGGAAGGAGAGAATGGAACGACTGGTTCAGAAAAATCACATCATAGATTGATGTATTATCCTGCGCCAGAGGACACGGTGTCCAATCAGTTCACTGTAAACGCGATGGACGTGGAAGAGCTTCGAAGGTTAGTCTGTAGGTTAACATTTGCATAGAACAAAATATTCAGCGTGATAGTATCGCTGCGTGTTAATGTTTTTGAGGTACAAAGTCAACTTAAGGTTTCTTTAAAACGATCAAGAGTAAGTTATTAGGATCGATACAAGCTCTTTTAACCATTGATTCGTCGCTTCGCGTAGATCTCAGAGGCGACAGAAGAAACCCAGGAACGGAGAAAGTGGTCGAACGAGTGAGATGACCGCTTCTGGCAGTCAGGAGGACTCTGACTCTGAAGGAGGAGCATCGACTCCGAGCGCAGAACGAAATCCTTTATCCATGCTGTCGGAAGCTAGTTCGGAAGGATTCGATCAACTCGCTAAACAGAGCCATCGCGAAAAGTATCTCAAGAACGCTTTCGAATCTCTGAGCGGTGCCGAAGAACCTACGAATAGGAACGCGAAAACAACTAGTATCAGTTCTCAATTTCACGGAAGGTAGTTATTCGTCGTTTTATATGCTTTCAAATAAACAGTTTTGTTACACGGAGTAAGTTGAATGGACGTTTATAGACTTAGCGGTGGTGGTGACAATGCAGCTAATAATAAAGTTCGCAACGCGGCTGTGGTGAACGCGACGAAACAAGCAAGAGGCGATGCGGATGTCGTGAAGAAGCGCGAAGAGTTGCAAAGGCGAATAGAAGAAACTAGGAGGAAATTGCAAAGCGTAAGAAGCCTGTTACCTGCTTCATATTAATATTGTTGAATTCAAAACACCTCGAAATAAGTGTACAGAATTAGAAACGTAAATTCTTCATGGTAGAAGAGATTTGAAAACTTTTAGATGCGCCCATTATATATTTGGAAAATCATAAAGTAATTTTGTCTCTTCTGCCGTGAAGAATTGCGATTTTCGCAGTACGTTTTTCTAAAACGTTTTGTATAAAGACGTCAAGATTCGACTTTTCATTTCATAATAGGTTGGCTACAAATCTTTGTTGAAATCCAGTCAAAGTATATCGGACTTGAGCAGTCACATACCCGAGAAACACCATCGTTCCAACCGTCTGAGCACAGGTAACAAACCCGGTCAACAAACACACTACTCGAAACCGATTAATCCTTGCAAACCCATACCAAATCCAAAGCCCTCACTAAAACCTCAGCAACTCGTTAACAAAGTTTCGGGTGTGGGGAATGCGCTGTCCAAGCTAGATGTTCCAACTGAGAACTGCTTGTCCAAAAGTCCGACCACCTCGTGTATAAGCGACAAGACAAAGTCTCTAAATCGTCCGTTAACATTGACTCTAAAAAAAACTGAAAAGTATAAGCTGTCGCTGAACAAACCGAATCAATCGTTGCCCGAGTCGCCCGTATGCGAGGAGCTTAAGCTCCTTAAAGAACAGTGCAAGAAGAACGTGAGTCGATTCGCCAGGTTCGCTCAGAAAAGAAGATCGTGTAGCTATTTCATCGGGTTGAATGACAACGAAGAAGACATGGAGAACATAGCCAAATCTTTCGAAAGTTTGCCAGCGATGAACGAGCGTAACATCGAAAACTTGAACGATGCCATGGACGACGGAGACGAGGGGAATGGAAACTTTAGCGACGACTCTTTGGAAGGTGACTTCAAGAACCCTCCCCGACGATGCGTCAGTGATTACCAGATAAATGTACACATCGACCGCCGATCTGATAACCATCGAATTAATTCGTCCACGTATCAAACATTCCCGAAACGAATATTAACTGGCTCTCAAGAGAGTATATTATCAGATGCGTCTGTGGAGTCGTTCTCGAAAGGAAGCGCCGAAATCCTGGATTACAGTCACTATGATAATGACAGGCATTCCAGCGCGAGCTTCTTCTTGTCCCGTCGAAAGATGCAAGCCGGACGTAGCCAGGAGAGCATATTGACGGACGAGTCCGATTACCAGATGTTCCCGTTGCATGAGAACATGGACCATCGAAGTACGGAAAGTGTATTAACCGACGACTCCGATTCTTTAGTAAAATCCGCGCCACTCGAGATGTTGTTCGACTCTCATTACAAAAGAAAGAGACAGAACTCTGAAACTTACAGTGGCAATCCTAACAACGTCATAGAAGCATCGAACAATGTACAGAATTCTACGAACGATTCGACGTCCTGTAGAGCAGTGTTCAGATCCAAGTCCCTCCAAGATACGAGGATAAGCAAAGTGAGGAACGAGAATAGTTATACGGAGGATGATAACGTGCGACCAACGACCTGCATCTACTACGAATTCAATTTTAATGATCAGAACGACGGAAACGTTGAGATGAGAATCGGAAGCAAGTCAGACACTATATCGCGGAGCAATAGTCTGAAGGTGACCAAAGAGCCGCAGTCGATGTTGATCTTGAACGACTTTGTTGCTCACAAACCTCCAAAACCGAAGCGAAATTCTGTGCGGACGCAGAGTATGCGCAACAGAGCTCGCCCAGCCTGGAATAAATTCACCGTTGATTCTTCTCTCGTGAAGTCCGACTGCGACGATCCCGTGAACAAATCGGAGGCTCGAACGCCAAACGTGGACGCGAAATTGCAGGGAACGGAATCACTGCACGGTTCGAAAAGAATCGAACAGTTATTGCAATCATCAGGGTACTCTTTGCAATCCAACGAAGACAAAGACACTACGGCAACCAAGTTTTACAGTTTGCAAAATCGTCGTTCCTCGGATAAGGTTGACGTGTACGAAACTACCAGGCCAATGGAAAGTTTCACTTACGATCAGAACGATTCCTCTCGTCAGACTTGCTGCTTCGAGACGCAAATTCCCACGAAGGACACGCAAGAAACTTACGACTCTTTAGAACCTGGAGGTACCTCCTGCGAACTACAAAATACTTCCTCAAATCTATTATCCACGAACGAGCGAATCGACAACCTGGATGCTAGCGTCGATCTTAGAATCACCAGAGCCATCGAAGGAACTGTTAAACTGTTGTCGAAAGAGTTCGAAAACTTGGTCAGAAGGGAACAGTACTTTATGAAAGAGAAATGTCTGCGCATGACTCAAGAACCGAATGAAAATTTCGCGAAGCTCGAAGCCGAGAGGGATGGTAGATATTGTTCGATGAAACGGGATATAAGATTATTCTCCGGTGGCGAAGATAGCGATTTCGCGGACACGTCAGCAATCGACAAATCGATGATGGAGAGCGGTTCCTCGACGTCCGCTTCGAGCTGTACTAACTCGCCAAAGAGGATGTGGCCACCAGCCTCGCGTTGTCAGAGTCACATGAGATGGACTAAGACTTTGCCTACCATTAATCAGGCTATACTACCATCCAAGCATCTCTACGCAGGTACTTACGGAACGAAGGAAGAAGTGTCGTTCAGATCAGTGATGGGTCTGATCTACCCATCACTGGTCCAGATCTTGCCTTCTGTTCGTTATGTAGTGGATGTTAACGAAGTATATATGGTGTTTTTCGCTGCTCGATAATTGATCTCGAATTTATAATAAACGTTTGTTATAAAGAACATTCTCAGACAGAAGAGAAGGTCCTGCACGAATAAAGGAATGTCTCAGTCTAAATTTGAAAACACGTGTACGACACTCGTAGCAAGCACGACTACAAACATTTAACTCCTCAGCTATGATTTTAACTATATATTTGATTTAAACATATAATATTTGCGCTATTAGTTCGTCTTGTTAATGCAAGACAAAGAAAGAAAAACATTATAATAGCTGAAGAGTTAACTTCCTCCGTTCATGTTTTTCTTCGTACTTTATATGTGATTGTTTCATTCTGTACAGTTATTAGTAAATTATTATTGTATATTATCATTCGCCCAAGATATTATTAATTAGTTATTTTATTTCAAGACGGCAGCAACTATGTACTTTTCAGTTTTAGACAAATTTCTTTTAATTTTTGTTCAGCATGACACGCGATCGACAGCATGTTTTATCCTTATCATATATCCTGCTTCCTCATTCTATTATTGAACATTTAATATCCCATTTTGTTAATGAATCCTTTTGATCGAAGCTGATTATATTTTCTTATTTTTTGTTAGGAATGTTTATATAAAATTTTTATAGAAAACTATGATCAGCTTTCACTTCACATTTACTCGTATTTTATATTTAATCTTTAATACAGATATAACTAGCGATGTATGTTCAGTTTTAACGATGTTTTTAATTTAAATTATTTAAGTTACAAGATACAATAAAAAATATTCATCGCTAGCTATGTCTTGTTGCTTTATAAATATAGTGACTCGCGTATTTTGCTCACACGAGATTAATTATACTTATTATACTTAAAGCTTTCAAAGAATGACGCCACAAGATATTATTGGTTCGATTCTTAAAATTTTCACGTATCGCCATCTTTCTTAGAATTGAAAGGTATGTAAGTAAATATGCGAGTCACTGTACATAATCAAACACAAATCTTAACTTGTTAACTAGAGGTATATGCCATATTGTAATTCATGATTTCGCATATATTGCTTTTGCAATATGCATGAGAGAAAACAGCCTATATTCGTTTTTCTATCGTTCAAATCCATGATACACTATTTACACATAAGTACACTGTTCGAATTCTCTTCGATTACTTATATCGTTTGAAATTTTAAAGATAGGTCTATCTAAAATAATTCGAGAAAAAAAAACGAATCGGAGGTAAGTTTTCTCAATAAAAAAAAAGAAACACACAAATGAAAGATCACAAGTAAACAGAAAAAAATACACTAAAAATTGAGGTAAATAGTAGTTTAGTGCATGTGTGTGCGTGTTGTTGTCGACAGTTGGCAGTAGTGGGGGGCGAATCTCGTCAAAAGTTTTTGACAGCGAAGAGGAGGGGGGTGGCATGCGACGTGCCTGTTCGCTGAGTGATCTTTCCATCAGCCCGCCAAATAGGTTACTGCATGGTCCAATACAAGGTACCCTTTCATTGTGTCCCATGTCTGTGAGGGTCTTTCCAATACAATATAGCTAAAAACGTTCAAAGTAGAGGTATACGGGCTTTACGATTTATTATCGCCGTCACATTTTGGCATTAAATTCAAACTTGCCCTCTACTAATTGTCACAGTCACGATGAATCGCATTCGGTTTTTTGCAATGAATTTTGGAACGACCCCCGTATAATTATCTTTTATCGGAATCGATCGATATTTCAATTTTTAACGATATTTTCAAGATTCGGAAAAAGATTTAAAATTCATTCAAGTTCCATTATTGTTAATCGTTGATATTACTGTAGTGCAATCTCGCTATGACCCACCTGGACGGGACTGGAGGAAAGGGTCATGTAACTGGAACTTCTTTCATGCAGTGTTCGATTGCCGAAACTCTATCGTAAAAATTTACAAAATTGAAAGTTTCGAAATATTGGAATTGAAATTTCCAAATATTTTCATATGCTCTAATTGGGTGGTATTCGTGTTGTATTGAGAGGAAGCGTTATCGTCGCGCGCGTGCAAGTTTCATATAAACAGAAATTCTGTTCCAAGGGCCATATAGCGAGATTATACATGATTTAAAATGTCGAATAGTATTATTGTCCTTTTTTATTCTTGCATAAATAAGTATAGTTACGTTGCTACATATGTATTCGCTCGAAAAGTATTTAAAATTTCGAGTGGACTGAATTTTTTTTAACGATTGTTGATAGTTTCAGGAAAAGTAGGTAATAAGAACGTGAACATTTCGACGAGAAGTGGACTAGGAAATGCGAATAGCGGGAATCCGTCTCGGCACGCTTCGACGAAGAATCATTCTTCTCACATGACAAGAAGCAGTAGCGTTGGTGTTTTAAATCAGGTTCGTTCTGTACAAATCGTTGTTTTGTACAAAATCGTGTGTTTCTTTTCTCCTTAACGGCAACGTATTTTACAGAGTGATTCAGAATCGGACGTTGGAGCAGGAAACAGTAGAGGATGGAATAATCAGACAGGAAATAATCGAATGAGCGGATTAATGCGACCAACGATCAGTTCACAAAATAAAATAAATCATCAAATAAAATCGAACTCCTCTTCCAATAGTAATTTGCCGTCAGTTCTTAGAAGGAGAGGCATGCAGGGAGCATATTCGAGTGGTAAATTTTTCTTGAAAAATTGCAATGATTCGTTTTAGGGGAAATTTGCATTTACTTCGATTAATCTCCTCACAATTTTCTAGTAAATCTAAGTCAAGTGGGTAATCAAGAAGATTCTAGTTCAGAGGACACGTCTTCCAATGGAAACGGTGGAAAACCAGCGCTTCCTCCGAGACCTCGAAGCATCAGTATTGATCATTCTGCTACAAAGTGTGTTGCATTTCGCTTATTCTTTACTTAACACGTTCCTTTTCTGTCTGAACACTTCGCTGCACGATCCTTCGAATTTTTGCTAAACAAAGAAAGGCAACCGTATTATAATATTTTACAACATATACACCCGTTTCGCTTTCATCACGTTTTGCTTCGGAATTAAAATGAACAATATATTCCTCTAAAACGTGTAACCTGTTAATAAGGTTATAATAATATACACCGATATACGTTTACATTGTTGTAGCTTAAGTCTGCCTGGCACAACGGTGAGGAGATCAGGGTCGACGACAATTATAACAAACGGTCGAGGTGGAAATAGCACGATAGGACAAAACACGAGCAGAATGTCAACAACAAATAGGAATCAGTTAGATCCTAGCCCACAAGAGCTTCCGGTCAAAGATACCGATCGTGCCATCGATGTAGCAAGTGCTGAATGTAAACGTCCTATTTGTTTCTTCCTTTCTTTTCTTTTCATGTTCTTTATCACGATTCATAATCATCTTACCGTCTTCAAAGTGTAAGCATGCAAGATTGCAAAAAAGATATACTTACTATAACAACTTGTTGCTCGAAAAGAAATTTGAATTTATTGCTCGGTATTTCTACTTTTCTTTTTTTAATAACACAACAAACGACGTTGTAAGACATTAAAATCTAATGAAGATTTTACTCTTGCAGTAGGCACGGATAAATCATTAGGTAAACTAAAGACACCTATTGAGAATGCTGTCCTGTGAAAATAATAAAACTTTCAGTGTATTAAAAAATTTGTAAGTGATCATGCTATGGCAAAGCGAACAAACATTCAGACACAGAATCGTCACGGAGTTTAGAACAGACTAGTACCCAGTCTGTAGATCCGCTGTACATAACATGCTATACACGTTTATGTTCAGAATTATCATCGAACATTGAACGTTAAAAATATAATTATTTGTTTTCAATGTTTCGTCTGCTTTGAACGTTACATTAATCCGAAGAGATTTTTCATTCCAGAACTCATCTGATCGTCATTGAAATTCGATAGATTTACAAATTTTCGCTTAAATTTGTAAATAATGTATATAAATGTTACCTAACAAAGTCAGAAAGTTTCGTGTTACGCCAGTCATGAAATTACTCTTATTTAGATCATCTTCATAGACCTCGAAGAATTAGTTCTCTCATCGTTAGAATACTACCTAAATCTCTAGGTTTCACGATAGCATGGTCTCATTACGGATTTTAGAATCGATGTAACCTGCACGCTGCACGATTTCACTCATCCTTTCCTGCATAATGAAGCGAATGTTACATATTTGACAATTTTTATCTCAAGTATATTTTCGTTCAAATATTCAACCCATGCAACATCCGCTTCTATCTGTAACGTGTTGTTAAATCTCGGTTCAAGAACATTAGTTTTGTGTCAAGAGCAGTGATGGGCAAATACGCCCGCGAAAACGGTGTGCAAGGACGTACACTCGCAAGCACCAGTGAATATATACATAATTTAGAAATTTAAGAATTCGAACATTTAACTAGAGTTTAACGTAATAGTCAATAATTTACATGCACTGTGTACGCCCTTATTCGTCAACCCTTCGTCAGACACTTGATCCGTTTGTCATTGATTAAGAACACGTTAACCATCCAAACGTATTACCATAATTTCACCAATAATTCTAAGAAACATTTCCGTTTTCCAGTGTCGACGCAATTGTGCAACACGATCGCGGACGAACTAACGCGAACAGCGGACAACGTCGTGCAGTTGTACAAGCGTTTAACAATAGATAACGAAGACGATCCGTCTAGAGGAACCATCGACAGGGATACGATGCTAAGAGGCCTTGAATCATCGGTAAACGAAACGATGCGCACCTTGCGACTGGTCGTTTCCGGTGGCGATAATCACAATGACGGTTCGACAAGCGGAGACAATGTAACGATGAACGAGGCTGCCGCCAAGTTTCAGGAGCTACTTGCTGGCCAGGATCAAGGAAAAGTGGTTAATATGATGCAGCAGTACTCCGAGATGCTTCTGAACTTGATGCAGCAAAGAATGGGAGGAACGCAATCGAGCCATACGTAAAAATCCGTCCACCTTGTATGGGTTCTCTGAAGAGAGAACTACCAGGACATCCAGCCGCGGTGCACAGTTACTTATCGTATGTACCAACGTGTACAGCCTCTCTCGGGCTTTGTATACCCTCCCTAAAAAAGAACGCTTCGAGACACGCGTATTTCTTCATTATGGTCTCTCGATGTTTCCGAATTTAGATACGTAACTTCAAGATTATGCAGAACCGAGCGTTAAAACGTAAACAGCGTGTAATATGCAACTCGAATACAATTTTTTTTAACGCGTTGCTGTTTTAAAATTGAAGTAAGGAATTGATCGTTTGGAAGCGAGTATCGAACTTCCTTTTCTCGATCGTGAAACATTTTGAAAAATTACTGAAGAGATTAGAAATGAATGAAGTTATTCGATGGATGATCGTGTGACGTTACATCGTGTATTGGACGGTGTTTGTAGCCAAAGTTAGTAGAATATTTACGGGCAATTTCGTGCAAACAGGTCCACGAGATCCGCGGAAGTTCAAACGGGCTAATTAAAGACACGAGCGACACCTTGAACGCTCCGTTTCGAAACTTTTAATGTCTCGTTGAGACGAAAGCAGAAAATGAAGAAAGATTAACTGCGTGAAACTCACTCGTATCTTGAGGCCATACGCCGTAAAATGCCAATTAACTAAAGACTCTTAGACTAGTTTCCAGGCAAATATATATTATATATATATTTATCGACTATTTGCGGGATATTATATCATAATATTAGTCTTCTTGTTGTGTAACCAAAGGTTGTCTCTGCCTACGGTCTAAAAACGAGCCTCCCTTCCTTCCCTAACGTTTAAAAGCTTCGACGATTTAAAAAAAGTATGCAGTAAATGATGTGTAAACTTGCTAATATGAAAAGTTAACTTTCAATTAGTTTAGTTGAAATAACAAGAAGAAAATGGGTTTCGTAGAAACTTTGTTCGAATCGCGTTTGTCGAAAAACACGAGCATACGATTTTCTATTTTTCAATTCCGGTAATATCGAATGAAACGAAATAAAAATACAGTGCAGTTTCGTTATATGGTTGTGGACGGATTTTAAGGGCGAAAAAAAATTGTGAGCAAGGAACATGTCTGCGGTTCTTATAATTTTCTAATTTGAAAATAAAAATTTCTAGATTTGTAAATGTTAACATTTTTAAATATCAAAATACTTGAATTTCAAAATTTGTGATTTCAGTTCGTTTCTGTACACTGCGATAATATAGCAGCATTGTTAAAAGTCCGTATAAAGAGAAACTCGTTAAACAACCATATAAAGCAACTGCATCGTAGAAAATTTCATTTTAATCGAATCTACGACCGATCTTTGACTAAAAACTGTACTGCGTTTAACTAACTATCCTACTGCATATTTTCTCATAGAAATTACAAATATTTTTACACGTGAATACTGTCGAGCGAGACGAATGGCAAAAAGTTCCAAAGCACCGTGACAAAGCTTTCGACGAAAAAAGAAAAAAACGGGCTTTACTTAGGTTTCAAAGGAAGGAATTGTATCGAGGAATCAAAGTATTACGAGAACACGTATTAGTTAACGACTTTAACGTTTATTATAAACACGTGCGATTCCGTTTGTCCGTTTTTTATATATATATAATATATCGTATAGTTACTTTCTCCATTGTCCTCTGTTGTGTAAAGTTCTCAGATTCTCTGTATGTAATTGTATAAAACGTGCCATTTAGGTTTAACCAGCATCGTTCACGTATACTGCTTGTCTAGGCGTATGAACTAATTTTTGTTGATACAACGTGTAACATACCTTTAGTATCCTTTATGTGAATCTAAACTGTTTCTTATCGGTTATGTTATTTATAAGACGTTAGGTTAAAAAAGAATCTTATGACTAACTGTAATTCAGTATTGCTTTACAGGATTCGTTTCTCTACTTCTTCTCTTTTTAATTAATAACGCGGTATTCCGTTGCTTTTCTTGATCACATTTTGTTTTTTGGCGCGATAGATAATTTTTACGGAGGTGACTTTTATTCCTGAATGATACGGATCAACACTTTTGCCGCTTACGGAATTCGCGAGTAGACAGCATCGAAACATTACATCAAACTTAGGGATTTTACATGAAATTTCTCGTTTCGTTTCGAAATGAGACACGAAGTGATAGTGATCCACACACTTTTGGTCTCTTAATTTCTTCTTTCCAACTAGGACACTAAATAGCATCGAAGCAATTTTAGCTATACAGATTCATTTATAAAATCAAAAAGGCATCGATCATTGCTTCTAGCATTACACAGATGCAACGGCCACTCGTCACACAACCTAATCAATTTAAAAAATCAAAGCCCACTTTGACGGTGAAGGTGTTGATCACGTTTAATATATCATGATCGTGTATTTTAGAAATTTGAACGTTTTGTATTCGATGTCATCATTTTTCTAACGATACATCGTCGTTGTTAACCGCGAAGGCAGACGTGAAAAGGTGAAAAGAATATCGAATCTCATCTCATATTCATCTCCTCGTGTTTACCTAGTTTCACGTGGTAATGAACCATTCCAAATTTTCCACACACAAATACACACACACACACATACATACACATACACACACTCTCTCTCTTTATATATATATATATCTCCCTCTCTCTCTCTCATGTGTAATAACCATCAAAGACATTGAAATACTTTTAACTCGATCGCAAAAATAATGTTGATTTAGTGGCTTTGTATATTGTTGTACTTGTTATCTTTAAGGCGTATTGTTATGTAGTATGTTGTTCGTTTCTGAATCGTGTACATATTTATTTGAAGAATTTTTGCAGAAGACAAAACAGTTTTTGGTAATCGTGAAATGCCAAATGTAATGATTTCGTCGCAAGAAAGAATGTAACTTTTTAGCACTTTGTTTTGTATATTACGTTAATGATTAATAATATAATAATTCTTACAAACTGATCGAATCGCGTTTAAAATTTACAATTAAAAACCTAGACGTAACAAACTTTAAGAAGTTTTATTTTCAGATATCAACGCATAAAAGAATCACAGAGGAGCAATTATAGATCTTCCTGGTGTTTTGACAACTAAAAATCTCAAACTCTTTTGCGCGCGCTAATTTTCATAAAAATATAGCTGTCTTTATATATATAATAGGAACACTGGCTAAATATACGTATACATATATAACATCAAATATAGTTCTCAAAATACAACAATATTACTATTTCAAAACGCGGGGGTATGATTCGTGGAAGACTTATTTGTAACGATTTTACGTGTCATGTGTAAATACTGTTCTGTTATGATTGAATTTTTCGCGAATGTATGTTACGGAAATAACGATGAGAAACTGCAAAAATGAAATATAATGAGTAGCTTATTGGTTAATTTTTCTCGTAGGAATACCATACTGGTCAAATTGTTGGCACTATTATCGTAAAGTCTTCACGTCTTCATCTAGTATGAGTTATCGTTTACTGTCCTTTTCAATTATTTCAATCGTTTATCTACCATTTGTTTGCCGCAACTCCTCTAGCTGTAATTAGATAAAATAATAATTTAATATTTGAAACAGAAAAGTTAGTAAATTGACTTCAAAATAATATAGTTATAGATAACATTAGAAACCTCTTTCTCGTCGTCAACTTCGTCTTCATCTTCGTCATCAGAACCATGAACCGAAGCAGCCGGAGTAGTGTGTCTGGAAGAAGAGGGTGATGGCGGTTCGCTAATAGGTCTGGGATAGCTAAAACGACCTACTCCACCTTCGGCGTATTCAGAAGCTAGTTCAGGATAAACGGCTATCAAAGCTTTCATTCTGGCTTGACGATAATACTGCAAACAGCAATGAAATTAAAATGAACTCAATTAAAAAATATTAAAATTCAAACAGAATATGAACTAACGATGCCAAGATTTCTCCAGTCAAGAAGATCGCTAAGACGTTCAGTACGATTTCTTTGAATAATACGTTGCCGACGACTGAGTCGTGCAAAGTCAAACATGTAATGGGCAAGTTGTTGAACGGTACTCTCCAAGCCAATGAATCTTCTATCCACGATATAAATACCATAACTCATGGGATCGGCTATATGTTCCTGCATAAAGCATCCGAAACCAGATAGATTCGTAGTTATACTAGGAATACCCATAACAGTACATTCCGCTGGAGTGTATCCCCAAGGTTCGTAATATGAGGGGAAAACTCCTAAGTGACACCCTCTGACGAATTCTTCATAGTCGAGACCAAATAATGGATTTGTCGATGATAAAAATTCTGGATGAAACACTATCTAAAATATGAAATAGCAATTAGTAGTAATTAGTAGCCATTGTTACAATTCAACAAGTATACTTTTAGCACCGAGAACTGAAAATATGTTCATGTTCAAATGGAGTACTATTCTATAGATAACATGATATAATGATTCCTGTTACCTTGACCCGATCATGAACTGTATTGAAAAGATTGCATCTTCTGATAGCATTTAAGACCGGGTCGTTCCAATCGTCAATCACGTTATGCGTGGTAATTGGGGGTAATCCGTTTCTTTGTAAAGCGTATAAACACCTACAACACGGAAGTCACAATTCAAATACTTTTACTATAGCTACAATTTATATTTAAGTTGGTTAAATTAAAATACTACCGTTTAATCTTAATAGTGTCTTCTTTCTGTAAAAGATCTTGAGCATCGGGCATGCGACCAGAAAGACATAATTCGTACATACGTTTTCCTATTTTCTGTTGTATGTCATTGATTGTGTCTCTCAATGATTTGGTAACCTTCAATGAGCAAAGTTTACTGTTATCACTTTGAGAAATTAAAAAATTCTCAAATAAAATAAAAAAAAAAACATTTGTTAACTTACAGCATGACCTCGTAACGATTCTACGTTAAAATTATTAGTACGCGCTGGAAAAATAAGGAAAGCGACTACAGTTATGTCGGGTCTAGATGATTTTAAATAGTGATTTAGTCTGGCTAAAGCCTCGATAAATATATCGGCGCCCTTGTTTCCAAATTCATATCGTCCAGCAATAAAAAAGTATAAAGTTTTATCCAAGTCGAAATCATAATGTCTAAAACGATAATGCAAAAATTTAATAAGAAGAAATACGACATGAATACCTTATTAACGATACGCACCCATAAAAATGTCCCCTAACAAATTCGTGTATTTTTTCTTTACTGACAGCATGCAAATTTTGAAATTCGTGTATCGCCGCAAATTTCTTTACATTTAGACCATTTGGTGTAATTATGTCTGGCTTTCGTTTCAACAAATGTTCGGCTTCGAAACCTGTTATATCTGAAACGGTCGTAAATATATCTGCTAGGTGCGTGGCTGCTCGTTCCATGCAATACCTGTGGTAAATCTGGCGTTTGCCTGCCTCTTCATCAACATTAAACTGTAAAAGAATAACCATAAAATACCATTCTAATATTTTCCAATATTCTTATTATTAGTATTCGTACTTGATCTAAATTATTGTAAAAGTCAATCTTTCCTGCACAAAGATATCTTCCAAGAAGAGTAGCGTGCGTAGTAAAAACTGTAGCTACGTCCACGTGCCTAGTTTTTAATGCAATTAAGCCTACACCTGCTTGCCATTCATGACAGTGTACCACTACACGAGGTGGAACATCTGAATATCCCTCTGCAGCTTTTCTAAAATTTTAAAAATTATTTACAATATAGTAGAAAATAAAAACGAATAACAGATTTTCGTAAAAACAATTGTCCGAACTTTAATATCTTTAAACTCCAATTTTCCAAATATTTAGCGCCATCAAAGACCATATAGCTAAATTATACTCTAATATAAAATTTACCTAAATTCAGTGATAAATTGACAAACAAGATAGCCAAGGATAACTGCATCGTTTGCTTCTATATCAAGATGAGGTATTCCAAGATTACATGTGTTCCACAATTCCTGTTTGTATTCATCCAATTTCCAAGCTGCACTTCCAATATCGAAGAGAATTATTTGTGGATTTCCATCGACTAGCCATGTCCCTGTTACCACCTCAATAAAAGCTCTTATTTTGTGATAAAATAAATCTTCCTCGTTCTTAACTTTGTATAGATTTTGTAGAAAACAGAATGAAGCACATAATAACTACATAATTGACTTATGAAGATAGCTGCCCTTGAATTAATTCTAGCCATGTGCCTGGACCACAGCCAAATAGTTATTCTTAGAACATAATAAATTATTTTAGCATTGTAAATATGTAATGTTGATTGAAACAAAAAATTGCTTTTTACAGTCTATATATAATTTATTATGTACTTTCTTCTGCTACTTTTTTCAATCCCTTATTTACACCTACTTTAAATCCTTGGTCACGTAAAACTTGAACAGCTATATGCAATGGATTATTATTTGGAAAGTCTGCTTCCTCCACTTCAGTTCTAGCTGAAGTTTCCTTATATGGACCAATAAGACAATATTGATCTCCCATTTCCTCCGTTGACACAAAAGCTTTTGAACGTATTACCGTGTATATACCACCAACTAACAATAAAGTATTTCAAAATAATTGTAAAGAATTTAAAAGTTTTTATCATACTTTAATAAATGTTGTATACCTTTGTTCGCAGCTTCCCATGCAACTTCAAAATTCCATCGATTTTCATGTTGTGCAGTGTATCCACGATCCATAAATTCAAGTAAATCATTACTGCTGTCCATACGATAAAATCTTCTAGATACACGTTCCCTTGACATTTTGCTGACTCTTAAGGTCTATATTTACATAACATAAATTTAAATCGGTGAATGTTTACATTGATGCAATACTGTATTTCTAGAGATTTGGAATACACATAAGTATTATGTATGTAATCTATTATTAATTATCATAAAAATAAGTATTCTTAATTAATGTATTTTTAAATGTATATTTCAAATTCTTTTTACATATATTTTTATTAAAAAAAATAAAAAATTTATTTTATAATTATATAAAAAAATTGTATATATCAAAGAAATATTCAGTTTATTTTAAAACTGTTTAAATCATAAAAATAATGAAACATATTATCATTTATATGAATTAAAACTACAATAAATAATTCGATATAACTTTCATTTCGCTTTAAAACGATGTTAAAGAATTCTTTTATTTCAAAATCAAGATCAAAACGGTAGAATTACAAATTGAACGCGTGCACAAGTTCATCGATGAAATATTAGTATCAAAAGAAGCACGTTGATTCTTCAATGAGTTTATTCGAGGTCAATGACAGCGCAAGGTAATTTTATAGGGGTATGCCGGCTCCATTCAAGCACACGATGAAAGAGATCTTCTTCCATGACACTTGCCGAAAATGAAACACGGCCGGAAATTATACTTACTTCCTCTTGAAATAATGTTTCACGACAAAGAAGAGAAAAGACGAAGAGCAGGTGTGGACGGACTCACGAATAACTCCACGGTCAACCTCGCGTGAAGGTCACCACAAACTACGAAAGGTCACAAGGGCTCAACGGAGCTTGAGTCGGCTTCCCGACCTACTTTGAACCCGACGAATCTTCGACGATTCACTGATAAAAGCATTGCTTGAATTTCTGTCGCAACAACAGATGGCACGAGATATCTCAAAGTTTGAGCGGCTATAAAATCGTTTTTGGCTTATGATCAGTCTTTTTCTTCCGATGACGCGGGTACGTGCCACCAGGATACAAGAACAAGTAAAATACACACATTCTGATGCAGTTACTAATGCAGTTTATTTTCGGCAATAAGGAATATGTATGTATGTAAATTGCTCTATAAATGCTATATTATGCGAAAAAAATTATACGAGAGAATTCAAAATGTTTAAACGTTTAAACATCATTTACTATTTTTATTTATTTGTTAAATGTAAATTAGATATACAATAAATTTGTTTGGTCATATAATTATAAATACTTGTTTAAATAATCAAATTAAATGTAATCGTGTATTTATCACGATTAAAAAAATACAAATTTTCAATTTTCTTATAATGTACAAGAAGACTCAGTCGTCGTTTATTTTAAATAAATATTCATTTCAAAACATTAATACGATATTTGAAAAATTAGTGATTGTAAGATGCATTTTTTCAATTTCAATTTCTATGCACTTTTCAAGGATTTGAAAGTCGCAGAAGGAACAAATGAGTTTGAATTTTTGTTAATATTTTCCCGCCATATTGTTGCAAAAACAACTGGTAAGCTATGTAGAATTTATTAATTTCAAATTTCTTCGTCAGAGGACGCTCATGTAATGTGTATCGTATGTAACTACAAGTTGTTCCTCTAATGTAAATTCATGAAGTTTGAACCGCGTTTCAGCAGACTATCGAAGCAATTCAAAAAGCTTGGTTTGGTGTGGTTCAGTTTCTATAAAGACACGTGGAAAAACAATAAATATGGCGGTAAATGTTTGATTATGAACTATTTCGGATTAAAATTATTAATTATTTATAGCATTTTATATTTACAATTGATGATAACATTAGCATCCGTAGAATGTTATTGCTACATTTATACCGGCTAACCTATATACGGAGATTGTATGTTGTTAAACGATTAAGTTCTACAAAATTTTGTTTTATTTAGCTATATGTTATAACAAAAATTAAATTGTGATATATTATTTATATTATTTTTTACTTCTCTTTCTGCAGTGCATGTAAAACATGTTGTCATGACAACTACAAGTTTGATCTATTCTCTATGAATTCCATAGTAAGCGTAACATGTTATTGTACTGTACTAACATTACCATATTTATATTTCAGGCTGCAGCAGCTGCAAAGGTTCAAGAAGTCCGCGAAATTACCAGGATAGAAAGAATTGGAGCACATTCCCATATTAGAGGTTTAGGTTTAGACGACAGTTTGGAACCTCGACATGTAATATACTTATTATTATGTATGGAGAGGGGTATCCTATAATAAACAAATTCATTTTGTTCAAAGTTATTTTTGATTTAATAAGAAAATCTATTAACTATTGCATCTATTCATTGTAAGGATACCCTATTGCAATTACTTATTATCTATTTTATTAATTAAATAGAAGTTTTTAGGTATCACAAGGAATGGTTGGTCAGCTTATGGCACGTAGAGCTGCTGGTGTTGTATTAGAAATGATTAAAGATGGTAAAATAGCAGGGCGTACTATACTACTAGCAGGGCAACCTGGTACTGGAAAGACTGCCATTGCAATGGGAATGGCACAAGCTTTAGGAATAGATACTCCGTTTACTTCAATGGCAGGTTCAGAAATATATTCTTTAGAGATGAGTAAAACCGAAGCCCTGACTCAAGCTATTAGAAAATCTATCGGTGTTCGAATTAAGGAAGAAACAGAAATTATAGAAGGTGAAGTAGTTGAAATTCAAGTGGATAGGCCAGCTACAGGTGTTGGTGCCAAAGTTGGTAAACTAACGCTGAAAACAACAGAAATGGAAACAATCTATGATTTAGGAAATAAAATGATCGATAGTCTAATGAAGGAAAAGGTATATTTTTTTCTATCCAGATCTGAAAACTAGAATATTTTCAGAAATTATTTCCTTACCTATTTATTTCTCTTAGGTACAAGCAGGCGACGTAATAACAATCGACAAAGCCACAGGAAAGATTAATAGACTTGGTCGATCATTCACCAGAGCTCGTGATTACGATGCAACTGGGTCACAAACTCGTTTTGTACAATGTCCAGAGGGTGAATTGCAAAAACGCAAAGAAGTTGTCCATACAGTAACGTTGCACGAAGTTGATGTTATAAATAGTAGGACACATGGATTTTTGGCGTTATTCTCTGGTGATACTGGAGAAATAAAGTCAGAAGTACGAGATCAAATAAACGCGAAAGTCGCCGAATGGCGAGAAGAGGGAAAGGCTGAAATAGTTCCAGGTGTCTTATTCATTGACGAGGTTCATATGCTCGACATCGAATGCTTTTCATTCCTCAACCGGGCGCTCGAAAATGAAATGGCCCCTGTTGTAATTATGGCTACAAATAGAGGTATTTTCTTCCACTTTATTTTCAAATATTGTATTTTATTTCGACTAAAATTACTTGTTGGCTTTTACAGGTATTACAAGAATCAGGGGAACAAATTACAAAAGTCCTCATGGGATTCCTATAGACTTGTTAGATCGAATGATTATCGTTCCTACAAGTCCGTACCAAGAAAAAGAATTGAAGGAAATTTTGAAGATAAGGTGTGAAGAAGAGGATTGCGAGATGGCAGACGATGCTTTAACAGTTCTTACCAGAATAGCGTTAGAAACGTCATTAAGATACGCTATTCAATTAATTACAACTGCTTCTCTTGTCAGTAGGCGAAGAAAAAGTACCGAAGTAATTTTTGTTGCAATGTTCACTTTGTAATAACTTTTAAACGGATAAAGTTACATTAAATACAATAAAGATTTACTTTATAGCTTTTAACAATTGCAGAGACATTTAATATAACTTTTATATATTTAATTACAGGTAAATATCGATGACGTTAAGCGTGTTTATTCGCTGTTTCTTGATGAAAATAGATCGACACAGTTTCTCAAAGAATACCAAGATGATTTCCTATTCAATGAAATGCGTAAGTAATTCTTGTAAATAAAAATTGCATCAATCATATTTCTTTATAAAACCTTCCTGTTTCAGAAGACGAACCTATGGAAATATCATAACTATAAATAAATGAATTTACGACTTTGTTCATTAATTGTTTATAATTTTTTACTGCATCATTCCGTAACAATTCCGCGAGTTATTGGTCAAGATATATCGAATATTAAATGACTATAAACGTGATATCAGAAACGATGGTTATATTTCAAATTAAATACAAAAACTTAACAAATTTTGTCTTTATACTTGCTACAATTTGGTTTAAAAAGTTTTGATTTTACGTTCGCGTATTATAGCTGTTAATAAATTTACAAAAAAAGAAAACAGAATTAACTAACGTTAATCATAGAGGTAAATTAATTTTTGGTGTAAAGTTTCTGTTACTGCGTGAAACGCAATATTCAACGTATCTCTATCTCACATTTGTAAACAAAATTAACTTACAATCTACGTGAATTACAGTTACAATCGTACGCTGACGTACAACGTTAACAAATTTACTATCTCATCGACGTAGTCTTCGAAAACGCAGAAAAATTTATCACGATGAGCTCGAGGAGATGTCAGTTGGTAACTCGTACCCGTCGTCGTTTACCTCATGTTCTTTTTCTCTTGATTCTTCTTAACTGTAAAATATATTTTTACACGTGCAATAATTATTGCCTGATCGAATGATTTTCATGTTACTTACTCGTTATAAGTTTTAGTCCACCCTCTGGCTTGAACGATGACTGGGCCTTTTTATCCTTCGATATGAATCCCAAACCGTATTCAACCTTATAAACCGGAAGAGGGATTACCGTGGATGAAACTGGTACCATCACTGTAAAAACGAGCATGTTTTATTTTAAAATTATATGTATATAAATTGTGGAATCTCAATATATGGCACTAAGCGGTTGTAGAAGCGAACATGATCTACATAAACTGAACTTGGAAAATTTGGAATTTCTAAATCTGCAAATGTACAATTATTTATCTATTCCCTACAATGATGAAAGAGTGCCATTAATGCGTGTAAAAGTCGCTCCGCATATCATATAAAAGGAGGCATATAGTGAGACTCCACTATATTACAGAACGTAGTGACAGCAAGTAGTCTTGAATCCTTGTTTACGTTCTTGAATAATCGTTAAAATTCTTTGGGACATAGACAAATTCTGACTGGGGTACGTAACGTTAGAAATGCAACAAAGAACGTCGAAGAATCGAAAAGGTCAGAGCGCGTACACGGTGAAGGTATTAGAAGGTTTTGGATCGCGCAACTATTCCGTCAGTTGGAATGCCGTACTGAACCGTATCGAGTGATATTTACGCGAATTAGTTATCATACCAGCAAACAAGTCACAGGATCGATACAATGAAAAGTTACATACAATAATCGTTGTATTTTGTATCTTCATTTGTCGAATTCCTCGAGTACTAATACATACGATGTAAATTGGTTTTCTTTGGTCAGGAATAAGTTATGGCGATTTTGAAAACTTGGTGTTGTCATGCACGAGTAATCGTTTTAAACTTATGCAAACCGTACAATTTCACTCGGTAATTTTGAGAACAATGAACTAATAGTATTCATGTGCTATAACGAAAAATATTTTGTTTGATAGGTTTTCTACCAGTATTGCGCAACGAAAGGCGGTAACTTTTTAGTTCCTTTTTATATTGAACAGGAGAGAACGTTTTATGTATACCAGTTTTAGCCTCGTCGATTTAATTAAGCATACCACCCAACCTTGCGTTATGCAACATTATATAAGGTGTCCCAAAATACTTTACACGTATCTTAAAAAAATAAATTCAAACGACGAATTATATTACTAAGTCTTGTAGGACACTTTGTTTCCGGAAAAAAATGATTTCAAAGTACCATATTTAAATTTTTAACAACTGTTAAAAATCTTTATTTTATATAAAATAGACAAACGAAAATTTTATTCTGTACTTTCGATGTATTATATTTCTTTTTCCACGAGGAATCGTTATTATTTAGATTGTAGTATCTTTTTTGCAGTATATATAATGTTCGAACGTTTCAGAGAATATTTCTGCATCAAAGTTAATTGCAGTATTTGTTAAACAAACAGAGTACTCTACGGAAAAGCCTATTAATACCCTTTTAAACTCTTCGTTGTCGCGGCTATTGACCGAAAACCAATCGATAGGTCTCTGATCGTTAATAATGCATTCGTTAGTCAATTCGTTAAAGTTTAAGAGTATCGTCATAAACAGAAGGCTAATATTATGAAATAATATGAAGCGTGTTCTAATATTTTAAATATCCTTAGAATGTTAAATAGTGGCAAACAGATCTAATTTGAGGCGTTTTAAATCGAGTGCAATTTTATTAAGCAAACAAAGAGGCAAAATTACATTGGCAAATACAGTTTGTCGCTTATATTGCGACGTTCTGCACTGTTATTCAATGTTTCAGGAATAGTTTCAATGATTCTTCCAATCAAAAGTGTTCCATAAGTTAAAGAAACAAATAAAAACCACTATCGTAGACTCTGTCAGGTTCTCCTTAGGTTTTCTCCGAATTTCTGCGGAGTTGTTAGGTCTCCTACACCAGTGGTAATACCGCGAGTCTGACGTAAAAGTATTTAGTTAAAAAATGATAGTTGGTAGTTTCAGTCTAAGCACCGTGTTCATTTCGTAAGATCACCGGCACTCGAGTGTTGAACTTGCGAGTTGATCAACCTTTAAGCACGCTCCAAGTTATTGCCGGAGTTTCGTTAAGCAATCACGGTGTTTTGCAAAGTAGAAAGGGCAACAATTGACACGAATATCTTTCAGATGTCCCAGCGTTCCACTATCACGGTGCAGCTCAGGTAAATCCTTTCGAATCGCTGATTCGCGTGACGATTGCGCTTCGTGCAACATTACTGCAATCGCTTCGATCCCTCTCGTTCCTCCGCATCTCGCCTTCCTTTTCCTCTCTAATCGTGTTACGATAGTCAAGGACGATTCGTTCAAGATTCTCTGCTATCTCCTCCGAGTAGTTTTCCCGTGGACGTTAGCAGGATTTACAGATTTGCTTTTCCGGTACCTCGCGATCGGATAAGAGATCGTGAACGAACGATACATGGCTATACATATAGTCGGGAACGAAGTACGTCCGCGAACCGAGGGAATGGGTTTATTAATCTTCGCCCGCTGAAGGAAGCAAAGTGGAGAGTTAAAGCGCCTCCAGAACCGAACCAACATCACTTCGAGGCACGTGTTACCGCACAGCTTCTTTCGTTATTTTTCTTTTCTGGAACATTGCTGCATATACTATAATGATAATAGTTTCTGGGGTTGACCATTAAAATGTATCGAGAGATTTACTGTCCATCTTATTTTCTAAAATTACAAAATCTTGTTGTTTCGAAATCTTAAAGTCGTAGCTCTTTTTTAGAACGCGTAAAGTGCGTAATTGCGCAAGACGCGTTAGATGCTCAAGGTGCATCGTCGGTTACATACATAGAATAGATAGCAAAGGATGTACAATGTGGGTAGTCCGTTGCATTCAGTAGATAGCATAAGATGCACGAAGTATGTCATCGATTACATTGGATAAATAGCGTAAGACGCATGAAGTGTGTCATCGATTGCATTAGACAGATAGCCTAAGACGCATAAGGTGTGTCGTTAATTCTATAGAGTAGTTAGCATACGATACATAAGTTGCGTCATCAATTGTATCACGATGTTTCTACAAATAGCATAAAACGCGTAAGATGTGTCGCGAGTTGTTCGATACAAGGTGTAACGCACGCAAGATCTTTCGATTTGGAATGTTAAAAAATGGTTAAATAATTTATATGCATTAAAGTTGCCCGGTAAAATCGATTAATATTATAATTTCTTCGAAGGCGCGGTATAACGACGAATTTCCATTGATAGCAGCACCGATTAAACGTAAATTACCGAAGTGTTTCAATTTTCTATCGGAATTTTAATCGCGCGTTGATTCTCGGTGCGCGCGGTTCCATATTAATAGAGAAGGAACATCTCAGGGCTATTAAGAAGTCGATAACTCAATGTTACTAATAATCCAATAACTCGAAGTTACTAATCGTCCGATAACTCAATCTTCCTAACGGCCTAATAACTCAATGGCATTAGCTTTATTAACTTGCCCATCCAAATACTAGCCGTGCCCGGTCGAAACATATTTCTGATCTTTCGATGTTGTACTCGCACATACGGACGTAGTCGTAAAACATTCATGGTACGACAAAAAGAACTTTAATAATAATAAATGAGCGTAAACGTTAAACACTTTTCAACTTAACACGTTTCGTATCACTAGCTCTTTCTCATTTTGTTTTCGCGATCAAGCGAAAGAACACCTTCGTCCGTTTAAATAAAGATACGACTTTGATAAACGTCGAGGAGTAGCGGTGACCCACGCGGTATAGAACGCGTTAATGGTCTCCTGGAGAAAAAGGAGCATCGAGGGAGGAGACACACGCGTTTGTGCGAGCCTAGATCATACGCGAGAGAATACACGATCTACTTTGATCGTATCCTCGTGGCCTCGCTATAATCGAAGCCCACGCTATTCGTAAACTGACGTTATCGTCCCGTTATTCTCACCTGTCAAACTCAAGGAAATTCGGATGTTTCGAGATCGCCCTTTATTTGGTCAACGACGAGTTACGAACATCATTCGATAAACTGTTCTGCCCACTATTTGCTTTTTTCATTTTTAACGATCGAGTAATGGGTTTATGTACGTTTCATCCGTTCGACATCGTAGCGAAACTGTTGCTCCATTTTATCGCGACTTATGTCGTATAATAATAGCTATTTCTTCGGATAGAAGTTTAAAGAAAAAATCCTACGTAATATTCCGTGTAACAATTGCAAATTGACCGCTAGGACTTGTATGCAAAAGGATGTCAATATGTATAGAAACATTGCGTTAAGCTTTGGATGTATTTATCAGCTTTCTATTCATCTTCGAACGAACGGCCGGTGGTACGAGACGAGTAACAGGACAAACATGGTACAAGAAATCAACGAGTTATCGGTGTTGTACAAATTAGTCATCGGCTGTTAGATCACACCTGTTCATCGAAGTTCACGCAAGTGTACGTAACCGATTTCAGAATGTTGGAAGAATCCTTAACAATTTATTCACCGGTTATCGCATTTTACATCAGAATCTATATTATTAAATTAACACTTAATACCTTTTAAATCATCATCATTCCTAGTGTGAATAAATAAAATTCATGATTATAAGCATGAAAATAAATTTGTTCACGAATAAAAGAATAAATGAGAGTACCGTCTGATATCCATAGGATAAAGAGGAACTCGAGTGTATCAATTTGTCGAGTCAACAATTAAGGTGAAAGTTTTTGTAGATGTTTCTCTCCGACCAAGACCTCGATCTTCACCGAGATCAGAGAAAGAGAAACTGAAACTTTCAATTTTTTAAGAAATCGAAAGGCTCGTTATCACGAAGCACCAATTAAGCAACTTCATTTTGCTATCCCTTATACAGATATCGCGAAAGAAAATCGATATAGCGAAAAGTCATTTAGAAGGAAATGTTCAATGCTTAAGCGATAAAAACGTGTATCTAAATAGAATGTCAGTGTCGAAGTTAACGAATCGATACTGAACTCGTTAAAACTATTTCAAGTGAATATTTAATCTAGTTCGCTGCTAAATCCGTCTCATTCACGTTCTAACATTTCAATTTATAATCAACGAATAGTAACACGTAACATTTTCCGTTTTTTCAACATTGAAAATTTCCAATCACACAATTTATTAATATCTGGTGTGGAAAGTAAAAGAAAGGAAGAAATTTCAATTTAAAACGACGGAAAAGAAATGTTTGAAACGTTAACTCACCCGGTTCGAAAACGTTGTCCTGATTTCTTTTGTAAATTGTGGGTTTCGCGTGTGTCATCGCGATCACCGCAAGAAAACAGACGAAAAGAATTCTCAAAACTGTTGACATGATATTCACACGGGATAGAATCGTTTTTCACGAAACAAGCACCACCGATCGAAGAGAATAAAGCTCGTCGCCGAGTACGTTCGCTCGTCGATGTTTGGACCGGCACTACGCGCAGCAAAGACTAAAGAGGCGAAAACACTTGCCACGAGTGGGGAAAGCTGCGAATAAACAACAGAGAATTGCCACTCTCTAGTTACTCCTAGTCGAACTCGAGCAATATCGACGCTTTTCCCGCTTTCCTCTGTCCCTTACATCCGCTTACGAGTATCGAAAAAGCCTCTTTTCGAAATTTTCAACCGAAGATGTCCTGCAAATAGAACGCGTTCATTCGTATATCGACGCGAACATCTTGAAACACTGAAATTTTCGAAAGATCGTTGACAAAATATACCGAGCCTTCGAGTTCGATTCCGTTGAATTTGGAAGAAACGGAACAACGAATGAATGGAAAGGAAGCGAGGCCTACGATAAAGCGGAAAAGTCAGGTAGCGAGGTAAGGAGAGGGCGTACTCGAGGAATCGCGAAAGGAGTGGTCCAAGGATTTATATTAATCATTTCTCGTGCTCGTCACTCGTTGGTCCTCCGCCTCGCACATTCTTGACTAACGACTACCAAGCACGAGCAACAGGAAGCTCGAGGCTCGTGTCATACGTGGAAAAATCTTGACGAGCCTGCCATTTCGCGCCTTTAACCCTTCCGTACGAATCAAGTATTCCACAGGAATACAGAAAATCTTTTTTATTTCGATACAATACGTATCGAACCGTTATTTGCTTTTGGAACTTTACCGTGGAGTCTAGGGAAAGCAAGTTATGTCGTAGGTACTAGAATGTAGGAAGTGCCTAAGCAGAAACGAGGGGGAAAGCTCATAAAAAACGGTTAGGAGACCGTAAGACGATCCTGAAGAAATCCTGATAACCCTCAGGACTCGCTAACGAATCAAGGGAGATCCTATATACATCATTCAAATTTGACATTATATCTTTATCAACTTTTTACTCTGATTTTGAATAACAATTTTTTGTACGTACTTGAAAATACGTACAACAACGTATACTTGAAATTGTATTATTTCGCGAGAAGTAAAGGAAAGTTATAGATGCAATTTAGGGATCGAATTCGGGGGTAAGAAGCGTGTTGCCACGCACTGGTCGGTTTCGCTTTCAAAGGAACTAACGCGTTACGACAGAATTTCTGCGATGATTTTCGAGAGACGCGAGATCGTGGGTGGGATTTGTAAAAGCAGAAATGACGCGTCAAACTCGTGCCACTCTGCGAGACAAGGGTTGAAAAGAAAGCGAGGAAAGTCGGGGAAAGGAAATAGGAAGCCCTGCCGTGGCCTCCGGGTTCCGCGGCGTGAATAGCGAATAGCAAAGCCGAATAGAAGCCACGGTCGTTCCTCCTCCAATCTCTCTGAATCCTTTCACTTTTTAACCCAGTTTCCATTGTTGGACAGCTAGGTCGTTCCTGTCACGCCTGCCGACTACCGATTCGAACAGTCTCGTAATTAACGCTGTATCGCCGACTTCCTTTTTCCTCCCCGTTCTCTCGAACCGCTTTCTTCCCTCTCGCGACTTTCCACGCGGCTCGCGCCTAGAACAATGCGTTTTCACGCGAATTTCACCAGATCGTAGACCGATCCGTCACGCGATCGGAATATTCTCCAACAATTTTTTCTTTCGCGTGAACGAGCGACCAAGAGGGTGCTAGATAGGACGTTAACCCTTTACCTACAACGCGCTCCCACTGGAAATTCTTTTCCGCGCGTGTATGTATGACTAGCGTTCGCGCATAGTCGAACCAAATATTTTTCTCGCTAAACAAATTTTACGAACGTATGTTACTCGTTCTCCAGTTAGTTCTTTAAAGCAACGGTAGAAGGATACGCGCGACCCCGCATCCGATCGGATTATCTCCCATCGGCGTTATTTTCTACGCAGAAAAGATAAGGCAAGATTGTCTCCGTCTCCTGTTGGCCACGATTAACATCGGTACTCCGACAAGAGTCGAAAATTGGAACGACAATGGCTCGAATAGGCTAGAAACGACGAGACTAAGGCATGCACGTTGACACATCTGGCTCCTGCCACGTATAATCTAGCCGTTTCCTCGTTTCGTGCCGGTCTGTTCTCGCGTATCGGTGTTGAGCGCGGAATATACACGAGGCAAAATTATTCCGTGCACCCTCTTCCCACGGGTGTCAGCAGCGGATCAGAAAGGTGTACGTGACAGGAATCTGCCATAAACGAGCGAGCAAATGGTCCGTGAAACAGTGACGTCGTGGGCAGAAGCTTTAGAGAGAATCTTGTCGAAAAAATAAAAGAAAAGTATACCGTTAGAAAAATTCTACCCGGAAGAAACCGAACCGTTCTTGCTCGATTTCCACGCGACGGATTCATCGAATTATTTTGAAAATCTTTATTCGGTTTCTCTATCGCGCACCACTTTCTACGCGTATTCTTATATCGTAGATTTCCAGATTCCTACAACGGACTAATCGTCGAATCGCGACGATAAGTAAAGACTAATTTTTGGGAAGGAAGACTGGTTTATTGGAGCAACGGGAACACGGGGGTGAATCAACGAGAGGTTTATAAGTGGTGCAGCTTTGGAACGTAACGGTTAGGAGGGCGTAGGAGATATCTGGATATTCGGGCCGTCCATTCCTCACGGATTTTACACGACTGTGCACTCAGTGAAGCACAATGGACACCCCGGTGACTAAGCCGCATTTCCGGGATACGGGCAACTTTTCTATTCTCCCTCTCTATGTTCGTTCGTTGCTTTCGAGCTTTCGTTCCACCGACAACCCCGTGATTAATGAACGATCGCTGGCTGAAAATCCTCGAACCTACCAATCTACGAGCTCCGCGCAGGAAAGAGCAGTCGAAGCGGTTGAAAATCGTTCCTTCGTTACGTTTTTCGAATTCGTGCAATCCTAATTGGAAAGCTCCGGTTCAAGAATATTCGCGTCGTAATCTCGTTCCCGATATTTGGAGAATGTTTCGAAAATAGATTCGGTGCGGTATCGTGCGACAACCCGCGAATCGGACTCGATCGTTACTTCGCAAAACAGCCACGTTAAAATCTGTCGATCGCTGAAACGGCAGTCGACGCGTCCCACGTTCTTTCACCGATTCGTTCGTTCTCGTTACTTCTAGTCGAAAGGATGGGAATTCGTCTCGCTGGTATCGACGAATTTCTTCTAATTAGCATTCGTCGTGGATGCTGGAGCGTGTCCGTTCTATCTCGATTCCCGTGAAAAGGCCGCCTCGTCTATCGGAATCGTGTACCGCGTCAATTCCGTTTGATGGCTGTCAACCGATTTTCGCCAATACCGAGCGACTCGATGTCGAGACGCTTTCTTTCGTTCGACGGCTTTAAATAGTTGGAGATACTATATAATAGTTTAATTAACGGTGTACTTTGAATGATTTAGCTACGACGTGGGCGTCGATGGATTCCTTCGACGATGGAGCCCTAATTTGCCAAATGGTTGTGGTCCAACTTGGAACGCTCGAAGCGCTGACGCAGACGCTGACTCCTTTCCGTTCCCAATTAATGAAACAAAGCCGACTTGGTTTCCGGTTGTGATTTACGCGCATCTCTATCGCTCGGGACGTAAGTTGGCACGGAAAACCTTACTTTAACGGCTGATATTTCAGATTTTGCGCTAAGATTAATGTAATAAGATATTAAATGGTCAATGAACAAATTGTATGGACTCGAATAATCGGAAGATAAGAGATTATATTCGTAATAACAGCGTCGATACCATAGCAATCTCGTAAAATTATAGGTAACATCGTCTCGTAAAGATCAACTATTTCGTATAATACACTTTTGATAATATTATCGGTTATTACACCGTTATAAAACGAAACGGAACTTATCCCACGAGTTTGATCGTTGTTTTCATTCGATTTGTCTCCGGTTCTCGAACAAAGCTTACGAGATAACGTTGAATCTCCTATTTCGTTCGCTTGGAACGTTCCGTAATAGAAAACACGGTGGTATTGGAAGCCGAAATCAGGACAAGTGGGGAAAATGGTAGATAAATGAGGCTGTCGAGCGATCTCCAGATACCTCATATTTCTTCGATGTATCTTCCGATGGTCCTGCTCGTTTCGATTGACCGTTTCGCGATGAAAATACCGATCGGGATATAAGGTATCGAGGGCTCGCCACGCCGGAGGATCATCGTCGATAAAGGCCGAAGCAACCACTGGCTCGGAGTACTACCGGCAAATCAACCTATCGACCCCCGCGTATCTACGTTGTTTCCGCTTTCGTCTCGAACCGTTACGCTGCTTGATTCGGATTATGCTGGATTTACGGTGTACACTCGTCGCTCGAGCAACCGTGAGTAACAATATTGTCGGTCGTTATATAATTTCTACAGTCGAATACTTTCCCTTCTAAATAAAACGAGGCGTATCGAAAGAAAGAAAATCGAATATGGTTGTTCGCGAGTTAATACTAAGCGACACGCGCGCGTAGATTTTCGGTGACAGGCTGACAGCACGCGTGCGTGGCGAGTCGCGCGCGATTACGCGTATCCCTGACAAATAACCGAACCCGCTTGTTCCGGCGTTACGGCGTCCCTCGCGAGCGCTTCAACGACTCGTTACGGTTGGGGTTGGAGACATTTCGACAGAGACGAACGCGACAAAATGGACAAGAACGGCAGAGACAGAGGGAGAGAAGCAGGAGAAAGGTACACAAACGGCGACGGGGGAACATCGAAGAGAGACGAGGAGAGACGAGGAGAGAAAGAAAGGGTGGCGGTAAGAAGGGTGTACTACCCCTTGCAAGAGCCGAGTCTTACCGCGTTAATTGCAAGTACTTCCCTCGGGGTACCGCAACGGGTATACAGTTCCACCCACCTTGCAGGTTCCACCCTTATCCAGTAGGGTTTAAGGGTACGCAGGGATGATTCGCGCACCCCTTTTTCCCTTTTCATGCTCACCCGGCTCCTTTCATTCCTCGCCAGTGGTTAAAATATTAGGATTTCCCCGAGGTCTCGTGCGTTCGTGTTAGGGCTATCGCGGCAAACCTCCTCGTCCTCCTTCTTCTTCTTCTTCTTCCCTCTCGTTCTTTTTCCCTTCTTTTTCTGCGGTGACTCGTCAACGGCTCGACGCGACGCTGCTCCAGCCGATTCCGCTCTCGAAATCTCTCTCTCCTTGCCTTACTCCTTGACACCCTCGTTCGAACCAACGGGCCAACATTCGAATCAAAAGCGAACTCTCTTCTTTCCACCGGTTACCAACCATTTTTTTTTATTCTTTCTAATTTATTTATCTCGATTATTATATCGCGCGTTTTTCTTCCTTAGGAAACCACGAAACGTCTAGCAGGGCGAAAAGATGCATATAATTCTCGTGCATACGTAGAAGCGTATGTACTGTGACAGGGTGAGGGTTATTTGCAGATCAGCCGAGTGCGATTCAATATTCCAAGAGAAATTTAGGCGCAACCGTTGTTCTCGGCCATAACCGAACCGTTTTTGCAGAGATTGCGAAAGCGTGGTTCGTAAGATACAATATCGAAACACGTGACCGGAGTATACATGTTCGATTTAAATATCGCGGACACGTTCACGAATCATTCCTGTTCAAAATCTGATTCGTCTATCTATATTTTTTATATGTATAGTTTAACCGATTAATAGCGTAACGTCTAGGCACTCCTTCTGCGCACCGAATACGACTCGAGCTAATTTTCAAAGCTGTAAGGCGTTACGATTCCCTCAGTCACGGTAGAAAATGAAAACGTAACGCGATTAGAATACGCATAGAACCAAGAGCAACTTTTGAAAGCGAGTTTAAACCTTTTTTAACCGGTGTGCAAGCATTTTTTTGTCGGTAAGACGTGTCAGGAACGAACGAAACGTACGGGATAAGGGAGAAAAGAAAGAAGGGTGGTTTCACGGTGGCAGATGCGAGACACCGGAATGTAGAACGTACTAAATTACTTTCATCTGAAGTGCTCGTATTTTTCATCCGTGCATTCCTCGCTTGTTACGCTCGCACGCCTCTAATTATCAAGTTATTGCAAAACGAGCGTGATTACGGCAGCGTCGAAAGAAAAAACGTTTGATCGTTACTTTTCACGCGTTTTCTTCGCACCCGAGTAAGCGAAAGCTTACTCTCGCTCGCCGTTGTATCGTTACTCGCTACGTACAATTGACACGGCTATTTATTTCGTCGCGTTTCCGTCTCGTCACGAGACGGTATAACGAGAATCCACGAGAATCTTCCTGAGCTCCGCCGATTTCGAAATCGTATTTTCGTCCTCGCTAATCTGCATTCGGACTAGTCGGAGTAATCGCGATAATTGGCGAATTTCACGTCCGAAGCGAGGGACGAGGAAGAGGGAGAGAAGGACAATGAAGGGAGTCCGCGCAGAAGGAGCTGGCAAAGGACCGGCCCCCATTATTCTAAGTGAAATCACGCTGGTAATTTATTTATAAACTCTTGATGGCAATACTCCGTGTCGAAGTTCGTACTTAAAGGAGCCGGGTTGTATTGTGCCCCGTGGGAGCAGCCTAACAGACCCTCGTGATTTACCACGCCCCGAGCTCTATGTACGGAATACACATTTAATAGAGATCGCATTTACGGCTGCATAAATCAAACCACCGCACGAACGTCGGTGGTGGGACATCAACCTCGCGTTGCGTTGCGCTGCGTTTCCTTTTTACCGCCTGCGCTATTGCTCCAAAGTTACGCGTCGCGTGCAATTATATGCTACGAACAACGTTAAATATCCGACACTCCTTTCTATTTCTGCGATACTCGACAGCAAGAGCGGTCCTTGTCGACGCGCAAGAAAGCGGAAGGGATTCGACGAGGCGCTTACGATTAAAAAAAAATCGCGTAATAAATAAAATAAGGAAGTACCTACGAAGAAAATTATCTTATTTTCACAGACGTCTAGACGAACGTTTCTCTTTGACGAAGAATTCTCGAGGGCGTAAAGAGTGGCTTAACCTTTGGGCAAAAAACGAAGAATAAAGAAAGACTCCCTTTCCTCTCGAGAAAGAGATATTAGGAAAAATGTAAAGGTAATAGCAGTTTGAGGAAGGCCGAAGAAACGGATGGACAAGCAAAAAGCCGATGAGAAGAGAGCATGAAAGAGGCTCGAAGGGAAAGAAAGAAAGGCGAAAGAAGACGAAGGAGAAGAAGGTTGCCAACGAATAAGAAGAGGGCTGTTTCGAGTGTCTGCTGCTGTTCTGGCCTGTGTTAACACTTTACGCCTCCCTTTTACGTATTACCATCCCCACTTAAGAACTTTCTTCTGGCTCGTAAAATACAGCCGCCTCTACTTTTACGCGATATCGCGTGCAATACGTTCCGAATGAAAAAAGTTTGAAAACCTCGCTGGAATTCCATCGTTCGATATTTCTTGGCCGCGAATCAACTTATCAACCAACGAAATAATCTTGTTCTACGGTAATTCGAAGACGTATGAGTATAGTAACGAATTCGACGATAATTGGAGTATATTCGTCCAAGCAATTTTCAAAGCGTTTCAAAGTAGATTCTTGAGACGATTCTTTCCTTTTCGGCGATGGTCCAATAAAGGAAGGAAAAGTTGGAAAAGCGGTTTAAACTCGCGGTTTTATTAACGCGCTAAATGGTGCAGCGATAAAGCCGGCATTCCGACGAGTACGTTGCCGCATGACGGATCGCCAAATTACCGAGGTGCATTGCCGCAAAAATGTAATTTCTACCGTTTCGTTTGTACTCTGAACGCGTCGATCCGTCACGCGACCACGTACTCGCTGGTATGCCGTTTCAGCGCGCGTTTCTCGCAACACCCGTGAAAATTAATCTCGGAACGGGAACGTTGATAATCGACCAATTGTTTATAGTTTTCGAATCGATCGTTTCGCGTTAATCGCGTTAATCGCGTTAATCGCGTTAAAACGCGAAAGGGTTAATAACCTTATTTAAAGGCAGAAGCCCGTAGCTGGATCGATGAGCGTTATTAGACTCCGGCAGACAGCCGCAAGCCGTATATATTGCGGGGTAAACAATGCTCGTTCCGAGGACTCGCCACGGTGCAGGATGCTTCAGACTGCATTCAGTTTCCGGTAGCCGGTTTCCAGTCCCTGGAAGTGGTGCGCCCGCGCCCCGCGCGCTATACGAACAACCGTGTCGTCTGCGGTGTACGGTGAATAGGCTCAGGCGAAGTGCCAACTTTCAACTTTGTTTACTCGTCCCACCGCGGAACTTGTACCGTGTACGCTGGAACGAGAGCGTAACCAACGAGTGGACCGTGGATTCCACCTTTTCGGTGCAACACGTTGCGGCGCTTTCGTTTCAACGTGCCACATCGTATCGTATACGTGCCGTATCGTAACCTCATTTGCCATTTTCTCCTTTCCCTAAGAAATTTTCTTTAACGAAACGACACTTTTTCCGACATCCGAAGCGTCTTAATATCGGTGTTCGAGTCACGCTCCGTGTAAAGTTCGCGTAAAGTTGAATGGTTATCGACACCGTGTATACCGGTGGTTTTCGCGGATCTTTCATTTCGAGCAACAGGCATATCGGTTAATCTGGATGGGGAGGCACGATAGCCCTAACTCGAAAGCGTGGAACGCGAAAGCTCTGACGCTAACCAGTGTGGAGTAGCGCTGCGTCTAGCAATACGGGCTCGATGGAGCGAGCGAACACGAATGATACGAACGAAAACCATGTACAGAGATTTCAATGAGCGTATCTCCCGGAATAATGTAAACAGCGAACACAGCCGGACACCGTCTCTACAGGGGCTACCGATATCCGTGAGTCGCGTTCATGCGAGAGCTAGCGCACGGTGCATCGACCTTTAAACCCTGGAGATTTCGTTCCCGCTTTGATCACGGCGTCGCCGGTGTAACGCGATTTTCACGCTATCTCACTTTTTATGCGTTACGATTTACGCATTATTTTTATCGTATTCGAAATCGATCGTAGATTATAGATTCTAGTTAAAAGAATTATGGATCTAATCGGGTGTACACGTGTCCCAATATCCTCAAGTTCCTGGATAACTAAATTCTATATTTTAAACGCGTTTCAGGATGTGCCACCATGACATGCGCGGAAGCTTCAAATGTATTCGTGAAATACGATCGGGAATCGTCCGAGTCACAAGTACCCTAAATTACAATTGCTCGATGATATAGTACTCGCAGCGGGTTCGACGAGTATTTATAGCGATTAACGTGGCCCCGTGCTGCGGAAGACAGTACCGAAACTACGAAAAGGCAATTAATCGCTCGTGCCTGAGCTGTCAAAACCGGAAGGAAGCTGAGCCATATCGGTACATTCGATATGCTGTCTGTGCTGGTGTCGCGAGCAAATATCAAATTAGTTGCTCCACGATTAACGAATTAATAAAGCTTTTTGCCGTTTCGCGCGATAGTTGTTCGGGCGGCTATCGCAACGCGTATACGGTAAAAAATGTAGCGGCCATTCGCGAATAACCCCTAACGATCCAGGCTAGGACAAGTACTTGACGTTAAAATTCCAACGAACAAACCGCCGCTCCCGTAGCGGACGAAGGAAATTCCAATCGTTCTGTTCTCTCCCTTTCCATTCGAGGAATCCGCGCCAGATCAAAGGGAAAGACCCGTTAATTTACGCGTGTACAATTAACCCGACTCCATTCGCGTTCTTTGCAGACGTATTCGCGGATTTCCTGTTGTCCGTTTCCGAAACGACGATATTAATTGTTCGTTTGTCGAGGATTTCGCCGGTCGCGTCAGAAAGAGACGTCACCGTCCAAAGTGTCTCGTCCCTTTTTCTCTTTTATTTTAAAAACGGTATTTTATATCGAATCGAGAGAGGAAACGTGGATTCATTGAATTTACGAGCGGGCCAAATGGCAGTTCGTTTTAATCGGTCGATTGTTCATTTCGTTCCTATACGTGACGAATAAACGCGGCGACGGTCTCGAAAGGCTTTTATCGATGGCTCTTTTAAACTTGTATTTCGACAAACGAAACAATTTCATCTCTTTTATCGTTTGATCTTCTATCCAACGTTTTTCATGCGGTGGTTTTAATCTGTAATAATTGCGGATCAATCAACGAAACCTCGTTGGTAATGTATTTATTGACGAGCTATCGAGAGAATCTCTGTTCTATCGCGGTTTCACGCTGATTAAGCTGTTTGTTCATTATCGACGACTTATCGACACGTTCGCGGCAGAAGGCTTTACGTTCGATTTTCTTTATTTTATTAGGATTTATCGACAAACTTCGATACCGATCAACTTTCCTGTTGTTCGTGTTCTTATTAACTTACGTCTCGAACGGTTTAAGAAACGTTGTCGAATAATGCTTTTATTACAGCAGATATAAAAAAAATTTGTTCGAAAAATTTGTTCTGCAAATATGTACGGTTGAAACGCGAATAGTTCGACTTCCCGAGTGGCCCGCTTAAATCTTCGACGACATAAAATTCATTTTACGATCGCGTAAAAGTAACGGTCGAGTCGATTTCTCGTTTACCGTCGAATCTATAAAAATAAGAATCGAGTTCGATACGAGGAACGAAGATTTACAAAAGGTGGTTGAAAGAAAAGCAAAAGAGGAAAGGAATCGGGTTGTCAGTCGGTCAGAACTAGCTCGTAAGAAGCCATCCCCCAGGAGCTTTCCGGTGTCAGACGCTTCCTGTGTTCCTATCTGCCTCTATATACCTATCGATCCTCGGTCTGCACCCTCCTCTTTGTGCCATCCGACTGTCCTCCCTCTCTTTTCCCTCCCTCTATCCTCCTACTACCTCCAGGCTCGATCTATATTGCATTCGTACCCCTCTACGAGAGGTGTCCTCGCTCGTGGCTCGAACCATAACGCTCAGGGTAATTTTCCTTGCATATTTATATGCGCGTCTCATCGAGAAAACTGCCTACGTTAAATGCTCTCTCTCTTCCTTCTCTTCTTCTTCTTCTTCTCCATCATTTCTTGCTTCTACTTTTTCATTTATGTCTTCCACTTTTCACACGACTCATTCACTTCGCTGATACGACGTTTCGTACGGCTAACGGAAATTTTCTTACAGTCGAATAAGAAAGTAAAGATTAAATTTTTAAAATTGAAAAATTTCCAAGTCGCGAAGTTCCATTTCGGAAAATAAAATCCAAGAATTTTAGAGCGATCCTGTTAATAACGTCGATTTTTGCACCGTGTGACAAACTGTAGCGACATCACCGATCGACGAGAATTTTCGTAAGCGAAATCTCCGATAAGGGTGGATCTCCTAATTTATTTTAGAAAGACGCGATCGAACGTTGCTTCTGGTCGATTCGAAAGTTGTTCAACGATAATTAGAACGCGAGGAGATACGCACGGTTTGAATATTTGACCGGGTAGAAAGCAGCCACGTGTATACACGTTTTCCTCAATAATTAATCCGCTAAATGATTAATCAGCATCCAACCGACCAAACTGTCTGTGACTTAACCCCGTCCGATTCCATCATGAATAATGCATCGCGTTGATGTAACTTTGGAGTTTACTTCGATCGCGACAGTCGATAGTGGCCTAGAAAACAACCTTATCTTCCTGAGAGATTTGCACGAAGAAACTTGAACCCTCTACTCGTTTACTTTAATCCACTGTACTTGATTACCACCAGATTTCATTAGATATTATAGTACTCTTGCAAGATCATATCCACGTTGAGACAGGAAACCTTGCGACCTGACGTTAAACATAATTTATGAAAAAGTATTTTAACAAATCTCCGATCTTTTTTACTGACATCAAAGTTTTTAGGGATTCGTGCTATCTACTCGCCGAGAATGTTCTTCTTGCGAAATACGCGAACATAACGGAATCGTGGTTGTTCTAGGAATTTGATTTTACTATAGAATACCTACATCTATTTTAATTATAAACATATTATGGTTAGAACGTTACCGTTAGTGTCAAAATCTTGGACCATAATTGAAAGTGGTTTAAACGATACTAAAGAGAACGCGTAAAGAGAAACCATTTGACACGGGCCATCGTGTTCTGTCCGAAGAGCCTGCAACCGTATTTTAAGCCAAGGGAGAGTAATTTCCGGGAGGAACAAGGGCTGCGTTTACACGTAAAAATGAGTGTTTGGAGAACCTTTCAACCACTATCTCCACTTGTTCCAACAAAATTTCGCTAAAGACAACTCCTTGTCCTGTTAACATCGAATTATTTGCGCGTAATAAAAGTAATATCGAAACTTGGTTTATTCAAATAGAAATCCAAAAAAATATCACTTTTATTTTTATTTCGATAATATCGGCAATTGTTCTTTCGACACTGTACTCTTTGCCAAGCTAGTCACGCTGTACCCATTATTTCGTGTTTTGTTTCTTTATGTGCTTTCGATCATTGTTAATGTTGAAAGGCGCAAGAAAACGAAATCGCGCACAAAAATAATCCGTATTAAATTATACGCAAACGAGTGGATGGTTATTTAATTTTTGTTGTCTTTCACCCTAGACACGAACCAGGAACAGTCACCCTGGTACCGACGAGAACAGGCCAAGCCACCCTCTGCACCGCGTATACTAAACCGAACGAACTAAAGTCTCCCCTGCTCTAACTCTCTCTCTTACCTTCAGCGATGGCTTTGATCCTTTTTTTTATCGTTCATTTCCACAAGTATATACATATGTACATGTAAATGCATAAAGCATCGCAGATTTCGCTTTTACATTATCGAACACCAATTTTCTTAGTAATTTATTATTAATGTTGTTTGAAGTCGCGTGATGGAATCGACGTTCAGCTTTCGTTATATTAAGATACGGTTACGAAAACACGGGGCGAGTTAGAATCATTGATAAAGACTTAATTAGCTAATGGAACTCTCGGAAGGAAAGGAAAATATCTATCGAGCAAAAGGAGATCCACAAAGTAATCTTTTTCGCGATATCTAATGTAAACCAAGTAAACGCAATTATGATGTTTTCGAGTATTTAGAACGCGAACGATTTACAAGCGGTCGTATAACGTGTTTGTTTAAAGCAGACATTGGACGGGTCTCCTGATAGGACGCGTTGACAGGTCAATGGCTATTCTAATATTGTTCGACGATCACCTTCAACTAATTCATGATCGAATCATACTACTGCTGTACATGTAAACGGATTCCATTCAATCGCGACTCTTGTTGTTGTTGACTCTTTAAATAGTTAAAATATTTACACTTTATCGTAAACAAAATAGTACACAGAATTTTGTGAACGCGCCTTCGATAATCTTATCCTTATCCATTGTTGACATTCTGACTAAAAGAAATAAAAGAAAGTTCTAACTAGTACTGGTAAATCGAAATAACTGATAAGAGCGTTAGATTAATCCTGCACGTTCAGAAAAATACGTTACAGGAAGACTGTTGGAAAACATAGGTGGTACTGGTGGAAAAGCGGGGTCGTATAGACCCGAAAAAAAATTACAGCGTCAAGTAACGAGTACACGATGCTGTCGTGCGTCGTGCTACGTACGACTATTTCTACTGCGGTTAGGACCGCGAACGAGTCGGCTACTAAGCGGGTCACTCGAGATTGTCCTCTGAAATTTTGTATAATCGAATAATTAGTAGCCATGCAATTTGTAGTATAAGGAAATTTACGCTCTCGTTCAACTTGCAAATAACATTTTCTTTAAAAATAGCAATAATTCATTACGTATATAAAAATTACAGTCTTCTCGCGATATTGTTTTTCTTGTATCTGATGGAAATTTTTGTACGCGTTTCTCGATAAGAAGTTTTATTAACATTGTACGAAAACGATCGGTAACTGGTACATCTACATTTGTTAAATCGAAGGAGAAAAAGCAGAAAGCCTTGTTCGAAAGGCTGCGATCTCGCGCGATCACAAAGCCGTCGCTACTCACCACCGATTCACCTATCCGTTAGGTAGGGGTTGTCGAAGGAAGGGGTGGTGGCGGGTGTGGAGCAATGCGTGCGCATCCTACCCCCTCTGTAAGCGGCCGTGTAACACGTAATCGAACTGGGAGCGCCGCGGTTCGTCGTCAGCTCCGTCATCCGCGAACGACAGGGCTAACACTCGTTGACGTAAAAAAAAAACGTTTAAGCGCGAGGAGAAACGAACGAGTCGATCGAGAAGCGGTATACGAACCGAGATAGCCATAAATCTGTCGAGTAGCCTGTAGACAAACGCAGAGCCGAAGAAACGTCGTTCTAGTTACCGGATATAGTGACATATCGGTGGTGGTAGTGGCGTTGCTGGTGGTGGCGGTGGTGGTGGTGGTGCACGAGTGCGCGTAGGGTGGAGGTACCGTGTAAGGGCAGTTGGGTAGCTTCCGAAAGCTGAAAGCGGTGAAAACTCGAGCGAAAGCGACGCGAAAAAATATCGAGAAAGAAAGCGAAAGGAGGAACTGGTCGAGTAACCGGTGCGCGTCGCATCGGAGATCGTAATACGAGCAGAAACGGTGTTCTCGAGAGGTGTCGGAGTCAGGTCGTACTAGGATACTAGGGTGGCGAACTTGCTCGCGTTTGACGGATCCGAGCGGATCGTCCGAAGAGCGCGATTCTCCGCGAGGTTCGAGTCGCAATGGCGTCGAGCGCGACTCCGTCGAGGAGTAGCTCGACGAACGAGAGGTTCACCGGTGGTCGAGCGACCGGGTGCAGGTTCACGTGAGCCCACCCCATGCTACTGGATCCGTCGATTCGCGATCGAACCGATTCCGTCTCCTCTCGAACGCGATCCTCGCTGTTCCTGCTGATCCGGTGAACCGCGAAATCGGCACTCGCGAGCACCATGAGAAGGCTCCGCGAGAGGCAGCCGCCGAAGCCGAAGATCAAGGACCGGTCGCGCGAGTGACAGTGTGCCAGTGCGTGCGCGAAACTTACCGGCTGATTCCTCGAGCCCGTCGGATACTCTGTCTGTCGCCCCTTTCTACATCCGTCCTCGTCATCCTACTCGTCGTCCTCCGGTTTGTCGTCCTGCTCGTCGAAGGGAACGAGGAATCTCCCTTCGACGACGCGGTCTGCTCGACGATCGCCATGCCGTGGAAATACGCGACGCCGCTGTGACGGACTCGACGAAAACGAACCGGGACAGGCGAATCCGGAAATCGAGAAGAAGAAGAAGAGAAAGAAGGAGGAGAAGGAAAGAAGCGGAAGGAAGTAGCTGGTTGTGTCGGTAGCTGGTGGTGGGTGTAGGAGGTGAAGGTGGTTGCTTGCCGGCTAGGCTGTTTTTGTAGGATAATCTAAGCAACCTGGCGGACCAGAAGGAAGGTGGCTCGACGATGCAGGGCAAGGAGAGCCCCGTCGGGTCCAACACCCAGGAGACCCATCAGTACGTTGGCCCTTATCGACTGGAGAAAACTTTGGGGAAAGGGCAAACCGGTGCGTGCATCCGATTTACCGTATTAAGATAAACGTTCTTCTTTATTCGCAACGTTAACCGAAATCGAATCGAGTTAGTCGAGTTTCGATCGATCGTCGAGATAACGGATCACCGATGTCCTTCTAATAAATCCTTGGGAAGAGGGCAAGGCGGTGCGTTATGTTTTATACGAAGATAAACGTCGAATTAAGTTCGGTGAAGCGTCGATAGAACGAATACGCTATTTAGTAGTATTTAATTATTCGAGATAAAAATTCATTCTAATAAATAATCTATTGCCTAACTTCGAAAACGTTGCTCTAGAATTTTCTGACCGACGTTGCATCAGCAGAGTGTACACGAACCGCTTTTTTTCCTTATTGAAAAAACCGACGAGCCATTGCGGCTTCGCTCGTGTATACATTAGGATGTTTCAAAGATAAGCGAGTAAACTTTGCCGTTATGGTCTATGAGTGAATATAAGAAAAAGGTGTTACATAAACAAAGACGCGAAACGTATTATAGCAGAAGTTATACCAAAAATATTTGAATAAAAAAGCACCGGGAAGCTTGGATCATTAAAGGTGATCAATTCGAATTATATTATTTTCAAGATAAATTTCCAAAGTTTAGGAAAATAATTAATCGTTTAATCGAGTAATTAAGGAAATAATGGTATAATTAGAAAGAAAAATCACCTTATAAACACACTTTTCATGTACTTTTAATGCAATTTCTACTTCGAACGATGTCAAGGACGAATTGAACTTCTATACGAGCAAATCACTCGAACGGTAAAAAGGAAGAAGATTAAATGTTCGCTGATTCGATCTTCCGCAATAAATTGAAGCAATCCCAAGCAATTTCTAATATAATATGACTCGAATGAAACGAAAAAAAAACGTTGGAGTATATTAAAAACGTAGGATGGGAAATGCTAACCGATACGAGCCGCTAAATATACACTATAATTACTTTGTAGACGAGCGAGAATAGTTTTTCCAAGGCTTCCATCATTTACCGAAGCGAAAAAAAATTTTAAGAATTTTCAACTATCCCGGTCCCTAAAAACCGCCTCCGCTTCCGCGATATCTTCTCAGCATACATACACACATACATACATATATGATTTCATTTAACGCGGTCAAGTACGAAACGAAACATAAAAGAGTTCCTTTACCGCTACATACAGCACATTCTCATCCTTGTATTACCACGTGTTGTATCTCCGCGCCTTACATCGCCCTTTCTAAATCGTCACGCGTTAAATCGCTATACGCTAGATTGCCTCGCGCGAAATTGCACGCGTCAGAACGCCGCTACCGTCTCCACGGAAATAAACGTATACCATTTACGCAAATTATCAACCGCGCAAAAGATAATTACGCGCTACCGAAACTTACCGCAAACCGTTAGAAAAGAGCAGCTCGTATCTGGAAAGATTCCAGCGTTCAATTTGCGATCAAAATGCAAGAACGCGATACGATCAATCGACTCTCGAAATGCTGCGCGTTCGTTGTGACGAACGAAATGTCCGATACGCAAACACGTTCGATCCAGATTAATGATTCTACTTGAAAATTATTGCCCACTAAATTAACAAACTGCACCGTTCTGCCGTGGACAGAGATTAATTCACCTGTTCGTTTGTACATTGTTACACCACCTTTGGCATCGTCCTGCTATGTATCAAAATAGACAGATGCTTTTTCATTGTGCTTTTATAGAATGTCGTTGTCAAGCGTCGATGGTTTCTCGGAAAAAATTTACCCGACGGCTAATTAAATCGTTTCCTCTGACGGCTGCTACACAACTGATTGAACAAATAAATTTCAACCAACGCTTATTATCGCTTCGTAATTAACCTTCTAAATATACATACATATTCAGTAGTTTTCTATATAAAAATGATTTAAAATCTGAACACGCGAAAGGATACAGAGAATTTTGCACCCGTTAATATTGGTTTTTCGAGAACAAAATTTTCATTCGATCAATGTAACGCAAAGTCGCGAGTTTTCGAATTTCCAAATGACGAATCTAATTTGGTATCTTCGCTGATGAAGTTTTAATCGATTTTTGAACTAATTAGGGAACACGAATGTCGAGCGATAAAGTTTCGAAATTTCGAACAATTTATAAATTAACAAGCTATCTTCGTTGATGAAATATTAAACTAATTAGTGCGTCAAAGTGAAAATTCGAATTTCCGGATTTTTAACTCGTTTAAAGTGCGTACAATAGTTCGGTATTCGATAATCAAGTTATTCACTGTTACACACAATTTCGCTCAAAGTTATTTACCTATTTAAGATGAAAGTCTAAGAGAGAACTTTAGATTGATAAATTAGTATTAGTCATTCTTCTTCTAATCGTTTATGAAATTTATATACAATTATTATTATTAGAGATATTAAACGAACGAAACTATCTTAAAACTCGATTCATAGCTACCCTGCTAGAATAGACGATGTAAAAAACAATAGTCGGGGTAACTAGGTGTATGTGACAGAGCTTCGTTGACTTTTCGATAAGTAAAATCGTGTTCGAAGCAACGAGGAGCGGTAAACGAGTAAAAACGTAGAACACGATCTGAAAGGTAAATAAGTAAAAGCGTAATAAGAAAACGGTAGCGATAATCGGTGGGAGCGTTTGAACGGTAAGGCCGGTAGCGCGCAAAGCGGTCAGCGTTACGAAGAAACGCGTTCGCCGCGAAAGAAAGAATACGCTTTTCATTCGTCGCGTGCACGGTTTTCCATTCTTCGTCGACTACCACTGTGCACCAGTGAACTCTGCCTGACGAACAAAGCGCTCCAAAGAGACAATCGTCGAGACTTGCCCGACAGAATAACAAGATTCAACGAGAATCAACGAACCAGGCGAACGACAATGTTCGTTCGCTCTGATATTGTTTTTGACGGGGAAAACGCGTTTACGCCGAATAATAATGCTCTTTCTTCCAGGGTGTTTCGAACTTGACCATTCGATCGAGCCGATTTTCTACCTTGTCTTATAGCACCTGACTAATCCTCTCGTTTCAGATTCTCTTTACTTTACTGTTAATCGTCTATTAATCCATCAAGATTTTGACGTTTAATCGTGTTATTCGATCGTTTTCGAAGAAATCACCCCGACAAACGAACGAAAATTCTTCGAGACACAAGTATCGTGTATTTTGCTTCGCGTCTCGGTACAACTCGCAATTCCATTATCTTGTCCTGTTTCTCGTGGAATTTCGACCCGAAACAGAATTCGCCGGTAAATTAATGCAACCCGCTGTCGAGCTACGTAAAATGAGTTTCTATGAAACAATGGCGCGTCGAGTTTCGTTTAGAACGAAATTCGTTGACTGGCACAGTAGCAATAGCCGTATCTGCTGCGACAGTCGAGAACACGGATTATTATTAACGCGTTCACTATCGTAGCGGGAATAACCACGAGTAGTACGACACGTGTCAATGACAGTTATTCAGGATACGATCGTTTTAATTGTCAATCGAATCTCTGCAAATTTTCGTATCCTTCCTCGCGTCGCTAATATAATAATGACACATTGATTGACATAATAAAATGACCGCGTGTGATACCGTAAATTATATAAATATCTTATAAATGTAATTTCGTTCGGTGGTACGATGATGTTATACGCATGCAATCGGACCGTATCTGGCGCATAGAAATTCGGTTGATTCGTAACGAGATCGACGGTAGCAGTGAAATTATTATAATTCCCTTCATAATACTACAAAAGCAACGATACTTAACCGCACACGTAACACGTAACGAACATTTGATCCTACGAATACGCGTTCGAGAATGCAAGAAGAATCAGTAGCTCGCAGGGCGTGACGCGCCTAATCGATACGATCGAACGCTATGCGGTAAAAGGAATTTCGCCATTTTTCCATCGATTTCCATCATCTCATTTCGCGATCTTATCCCTAATATTTCACAAGCATTTTCTTACGAATAAAATATGTGATTAATTCTACGACTTTAGAATCGGTTAATAGAGAAAAAAAATCTTCCAAATTTTGCATCCCTCTCTACAATTTTATACTTTTCATACTTTTAAACGGACTAGGGAAAATTAATTCGTCTGCATTATCTAAAAGATTCGAGCGATTAATTAATACATACGTAAAAAAGAAATGAAATATTATAGAAATGTTAAACAAAGAAATTTATGCGATTACGTTTTACCGTTCGGTAGAAACAGGAATGGCGAGATTCTTAAAATATCGAAACGCCCAAGGTATCGAGGGTTGCAGACAAAAATCGAATTTCCCTTCCCTCGTCCATGATCGGAAATAAACGCTTCCGGGGTTCACTATTTCATGTACGATTCCTCGATTGAAAAGTACGCCGCGCGCGCGCTCGAATAAACGCCTCGTCTCGTTCCCAGATTAACTTCGAAGCTCCAGACTAAAATACACGCTGGAATCTCCAAGACTCCGGCTATGAATAATCAGAATTCTCTTCCGAATTAATCGCGGACGTTTATATACGGAATCCACCTTTCGAACGAGAATTCATCTTTTGATGCTTATTATTAACATGAAATTTAATTCGCGTTATTAATTTCCGAGTTATCGACAAGTTTTGAAACGTATTAATCCAGCTTAATTGACGATAACGAGAGAACTTTTCTCGAGAACATCAAAGTTCATAATAAATCGTGTACATCATTTATCAGTTTTACCGTTCGGTTTACAATTGATCGTACCAAAAAATCATATGTTGCAAATTACAAGTTATTTAAACTCGATGATTTGTCGAGAAAGTTGTTCTTAAAAAATCTATTCGACGTTACGTTACCTGACTCGATTAACGGAGACTTAATCAAGCGAACCGTATTAATTTTTCGATACCGATCAAATATTCTCGCGTTGTTTAACAAGTTTCGTCAACGACGCTTCGTTAAAAGTTCTTAAAGTGTTCTTAAAGTGTAGAAATAGATTACTCGAGGGAAAACACGAGGGATAGAGAGAAAGAAGAACGGCTAGAAACTTTTCGCGATTTACCAAACGTTGAGATATTATAAAATTCGCCAGCGAGCCAACTTTTTTCCCATAGAGACAATTCAGACTACTTTGGCTGCCAAAAATCCTTGAGAAATTGCGCATCCCCTATTTTCGAATTCCCTTATTGTATTACAGCAACGCGGAAATCGCTGGTTATCGATTACCGTCTTTTTTCAAACAATATTTCGCAACATATATCATCCCTACAAAATGGGGTATATTATATATAAATTAAATAATACAGCCATCGACACAGATATTCGAGTTCTTAAATGAAACATAAAACGAGAGACGGTAGTGACGAAAAATTAGGTTGCAAGTGTATTTATTTACTTAGTTCCGAATTAATAATTAATAATTAAAGTTTCGAAAGATCGGCATTTACAATTGTTGGAAGAAAAGTTGCTGGATCGGTCAATTTCGTATAGCGATCGGAAGAAATAAAAATGTAGAATTTTTCTGAATCCATCGTCGAATCCTTCGGTGATTTTCGGCGTTTCGACCTTTCAACCATCGAGACCCTCAATTACGGCCGTTCCTCCGCGTGTTTACCTACTCGAGATATCAAACGACAACTGGCAGACTGTTTTACATGGCGCATAATTAATCGGCGAGTACTCTCTCGTTCGTGAAATTACTTTTCAACCACTACGGAGATACCGATGTCAAACGCTTGTTAAGGAATGCCAAGTGGCACTGTGTCGCGTGCGTGCTTTCGCTTTTCATTAAGCAGCCCGAAATTCAACCAGTGAAAAGTATCCACGAGTGTTTCGCGATTACGGAAATTACGCTCCAGCCGAAAACGAGGAACTTCAACTTCCGCGCTCTTTCATTTTTCGTGCTTATTAAGGAAAACATGAACGAGACCTCGAGGCTCGACTCGAATTTCTGCCGTTTTAAATAGAACAACCGATTTGTAACGGAAGTACTCTTTGCAACGGAAGCACAGAGTCAATATCCTAGAAATTTTGACAATTTTTCCAAAGCAACCGCTTTCGAACGAAAACAAAGCGATCACGAACATCGTAAATTCAGTCTCGTGAAAGATCAACACTTCGAAGATCTCCGAAACTTGTAAAAGCTTGCAATTTCGAACGAAGCGATACGCGAGTATTCTACGAATTTCGCTTATTCCGCAACTTAGACGCATCCTGTTATCCGTAAATTATATCGGCAGGCAGAGATTAATGATGTTTTTAAAGCGAAAGCTTACGATATGGCCATTCGTAACGGTAAGAAGAAGAGGAAAGTGTAATAGAAATAGATGGTACGAAGATGGAGTAGCAAGGAAAAGCGGATTTTATAGGAGCGAGTAAATTGGCTTAAATCGTCTCCGAAGACCACAGCACAGCAACGCGATGTCTTTATCCATTTAAATGCAGTCGCTCCGCCAGACTCTTCTTTTCTTTTGTTCTTCGAGTAGACGAACACGAAAGAGAAATAGAGGAAGGTAGAGAGAGAAAGAGAGAGAGAGAGAGTGATAGAGAAGAAAAGAGGAAGAACGATAAAAGAATCGTAGCTCGTTGTGTCGGCGATGACGCAGAAGAATCGACGAGAACGCCCTTCGCCAATTAATTAATCGAATGCCCTTTCCGCGAGTCGGCTTTCACGATTTTTCCGGTGATTACAATTTCTCTTCCAATTTATTGAGCATTTCATAACGCTCCAGACGATTCTCCTTTGTTCGACGTTAAGCGCGACCTACCTGAGCCACGACGATATTCAACCCTGATAAATTGCAATTTTACAACGAACCAGCTCCGATGGAAATTACCGAACGATCCGCGCGCATTATTCTTAATTAATTGGTAAATTCGCGCGCGTCCGCTAACGCGAGCGCGATCGCTGACGTCTTTTCTTTCTCGGTGAAAAACGGCCGTACGCGATAACACGCGTTAATGCGCGAACAATTTTCAAAGCCGACCATTTAAATCAACGTCGTTTAAATTTCACATCGGCAATAACGTAGTACGCGGATAATGCATAAGCACTTAGTTGAAATATACGAAAAGTTTGGTAAGAATGACGGAAGTACGAAACGCGTAATACACAACGATCATGGCGACGGGAAATTTTGGCACGGGTCGATGAGATGGAAATTCTGTGAAGGGTGTCGACTGGTCTCGCTTCCCAACAAATCGGCGGGAATTGCATTAACGGCACTGTAGGGTGTTAAAGTGCACTTTCCCTAACGACTTGCATCACGCACGATTTACCGCCATTGACGCTAGACATCCTTTCCTCTCCGCGAATCAATCTCTCGCGAATTTACATTTCAAACGTTTTCTAACCAACTTATCCCTAACGATCGCGACTACATATTTCCCCGATATTTTCAAAGTATTTCGCGCAAACTTTCGACGCGTTTCTACCGTTCTCGATACATCGATAATGGATACGAAACTTTCTCCTCTGTCGAATAATATTTTTTTAAAGTAAACTATCGGTAATTTTCTGTTATAATTTTCTGTTGGATCTCGATCCTTCTCGGTGACTAATACGCGCAAAAATCCGTGCGGCGATGGCGCTATAAGGGGAGAGAATTAACGAACGATTAATGCAATTTCCAGCCAGGAAACTTCTCGTTTCGTAAAACAGTCTATTACTATACAAAGCGGCCGAAAAGCGGCAAATTATCGGGCATGTACCGTAATTGTATCTCGAGTAAGCGAGCTTGTGCACGCACGTTTTATTATGTAGAACAAAGAAGCCTCGTACTATAAAGTACTACTCGCAACTACCTAACTCGACTAAATGTGTGCCATACCGTCGATCTTTGTCACGACGTTGAATTTTTGTTCGTTCCCGTCCACGAACAATGGTAAATGCAACGCGAGGCAGCATCGACTAATCGTATCGCGACGAGACCGAGGATACGTCGATCGGTATAATTAAATCGAAAGCTAACGGATGTTAAATCGTAGTTGCGCGAATTAACTCTTTGCGAGCGAAGCAATTTTAAACACGATGCTATGTATCCACGCACCGTCAAATAAATCGCTGTTACGTGATCGAATGGTCGTTTTCAAATTTAACGCGAAGGAAAAAGCAATAAATAAATTGATTTGTAGCTAGCGACAACCGAAAGGGTGTTGAAAGCTAAAAACCTCTGAATAAAAAAAGGTTTGAGCCTCGAAGAAAATGGTAACAGCTCGGTAAAATCGACAGATTTAGAACGAGAAAGTGAAAGCACACCAGTACAAAGCGGTCTTCGACTTCATAATTCATCGATTCAAATTGTCATCCGATATTCTGGAAATAACGACGAGAGGATTTATTTTAAACGCTGCTTTCTTCCGAGCTCTGTCACGGTCGACGACCCACGACAATATGCAAATGTAATGGTGGAAGTTCGTTTTTCGTGTTCGCGACGTGGCCGCGCTCGACAACGAAATCGAATCGAAATATCTCGATATTTCACGAATTGCTCGCTTCATCGAATTCTCTTGAAATTCGCGAACGACGCGACGCAACGTTCCGCGCGACTGTCACAGCTTTATCGGGAAATTATTATCGACACGAACCAGACGTGCCTATTTTAATTTCCTACGATTTCTTTGTTGTCGAAAAATATCTATGCGACGGTAGATGCACGCGAAAATGTACTAAATTTCCTAGCTAACGAATACATTTAATAATGGAATTGTTAAGTAGCGCGTAATAATAATAATAATAATATGAAAAAATATAATAAAATTATTCGAAAGAAGTCGCTGGATTTCACGAAGGACCTATGGTTTCTGCGATGTACAAGCGTTTTAAGACGTATGTGCAACATTAGCAAAGCTTGTCAGGAAGTCAAAGTTTTTGCTGGAAAGTTTTCGTGATTTAGTAAGCGAAAGCAACTCGAAACTACTCGAGTAAAACCCCCGTGTTTGCCTGTCGAAGTAGTACCGTATGTACACATCGAGATGTCCCTGACGAGTGACTCAGACCCTGAAAACCATCTCCTGTAACTCAAATATGTCCCCTGAATAGTGCTACGTGTCCGTTTCCTTTATGGCTCTCGATCGAATCGTCTTTCAAAACTTTCCCCGTCACATGATAGAATTACAGAGCGCAACACCCTTTCATCTAAACAGAAGTCAAATGTAAGAGGTCCGAAGTTTATCGTCTTCGCGTTTTTGTCCTTTGGAAATAAAAGTATTCGATAAAAGAGCGAAAAGTTACGGCGTTATAACGCTCCCTAACGATGTTACGCGTAACGAACAATTCGCTGTTCTTTTCGTTGATCGAAATCCGTTTAAGAGAAGAAACGAATCGAATTTCGTTCGATAAATTAAACGACGTTGCTCCTTTCCCATTTACGCCGACAAAAGAGCCAAGCAGAAAGAACGAAGGTACTCTTTTGCATAAGAACCTCCGTTTGCTGCGACTTTATTTTGTCACAGCTTCTTAGATATTCTCTCGATATAAATTGTCCGACTAAAAACGATTCTACCACTTCGTTTCCAGTGACTCGACGCTTCGAAGCTCAGACGTTCGCCGTGAAATCGGTGATAAATCCGACGCTGCTCGAACTTGATCAGTTTATTGCGGCAATTCGAATTTTATTCGTTCCATACCGTTGAAAAGCTTCTACTTGTATACGAAACAACTGAACACGTCTACGAAATATGAATAAATAAATAATGAATAGCTGTATTTACCGAAATTATAAAATTTATTTTGGAAGTCGGTCGTTCGATACGCAACGATTATCGTCTATTTGCGTAGAAAATAAAATAATCTGTTCCAGGATTGGTGAAGCTCGGGGTCCACTGCGTGTTGGGCAAGAAAGTGGCTATCAAGATCATCAACCGGGAAAAATTGTCGGAGTCCGTGTTGATGAAGGTAGAACGAGAGATAGCTATCATGAAACTGATCGATCATCCTCACGTGCTCGGCCTGTCGGATGTATACGAGAACAAGAAATACCTGTAAGTACCCCCGAAAAGGAAAGAGAGATTCGAATTTTTCACGAATTTTTCCGCTCGCGAGCGAGTCGACGGAAGCTCTTGGTCGAGTTTCATCAAGCTCGAGGAGTCGTTGAACTTTAATTCAGCCGTTCGGAAAAAAAGAAAGAAAGAAAGAAAGACAGGAAAATAGGAGAGAAGGAAAAACAGTGAAATCTACACGCTAGACAAAAAGTGTTTTAGTCACGGTGGCTGACATGGAAATCCACGGTTGAAAAGATACGAATGCACGGCGACTGAAATTGCACTTGTTCCCTTTCAGATATCTCGTTCTGGAACACGTTTCCGGCGGGGAGCTTTTCGACTATTTAGTGAAAAAAGGTAGACTAACGCCGAAGGAAGCGAGGAGATTTTTTCGGCAGATCATTTCTGCGTTAGATTTTTGTCATAGCCATAGTATATGGTGAGTAACCAAACTATCGATTTATTTCGCGTTTCGTTCGCGTCCTTGAAACAGAAAGCGTCGCGTGCATGCCGTGTTTTAACCCTCTGTGCACCGTTCTAATAATTGCTACGCTCCGACCGTTTCGGTTTACCAACTTCGAACTTACGATTAAATAATACGAACGTACGTCGATCTAACGGATTATACGGTCGATGACGGTACTTTATATACGTCCAAGATAAAATTAGCTTTCTTACGAACTACGGCAGCCTGTTGCTTAAATTACATCGAACAAATACGCGTCGATGTAAAGTAAATGACAAGGCGCACGGAGGTCGGGTAAACTTAATCGGTAATAGTCCCGTTGAAAACACGATAAACGTCGAATTTTTATCGAAATTCTGAATGCTGTACGAGGCTTTCCAATCCTAAGTAAACGTACTTTTATCTCCGCACCGCAATAACGTTTCGACTAAACGTAAAACAAACAAAACACATAAAAACGTAGCAAATTACCTACAGTTACTTTGCCGTCAACAGATTCGATTTATTAACTTCCCTCCTACCCCATACGCTTCCTCTCTGGCTATTCAATTTATCGCTAAATTCAATCCGACCGAATGTCCATCGATTTACCCGACTAAAAGGGACGAAAACGTAAAAAGAGTAGACCCGAACAATGCTATGAAATTTCTTTCGGTTGATTCTTTAACGTATTTCACCCGGCAGCGCAGGCACAAACCCAAACAAACGATAACCCGTGTTACTCTTTCGTTTCGAAAGGCGCGTAAATTTTCGTCAACTCTTAAATTTACTATTGTACAAGCTCTATCGTATCGTGATTCACGAATTCTACCCTCTCGCGTCGATGTAACGAGAACGTCTACCGTGAACACGTTAGTTCAGATATAATAAAAAATCGAAACATCGAATAACGCCGAGGAAAAAAGAATAGACAGTGATACGATTCGGTAGATGCGGCGATATAGCCCGCGCGTGCACTGCCGGGTTAACGACTCGATAATAGAAGCAGAAGAAGAGAATGTAAGGCACACACACTGAGAGAAAACACGAGGGGATTCCCAAAGGTCTCTAGTTGGCATTCGGGTAACCTACCCCAATCGAATAAATACAGAAACGAACCTAATTTCGCCGGAAGGGGACACCGTGAAACATTGCCTTCGATCGATCGAGCATTTAAATTAGTTCACCCTAAAACCGTAGGCGAGACTAACGTTTAGTCTAGTTCGATGAATGAACCGGTCGATAAAAGTTTACCGGTTTCGCAGTCACAGAGACTTGAAGCCTGAAAATCTGTTGCTGGACGAGAAGAATAATATTAAGATCGCGGATTTCGGGATGGCGTCGTTGCAACCTGCTGGATCAATGTTAGAAACTAGCTGCGGTTCCCCTCATTACGCCTGTCCCGAAGTCATTCGGGTAAGATTCACCTTTAATTTCTTTCTGAATTTCTATTTAATTATGTGTATTTCGACGACCGAAACGGTCGCAAACGATCGGAACGATTTTATTTAGGTTAATATTCGATCGATAGCTAAACATAAAATACAGTCGTAAAATAGAGCCGAGAAAGCAAGTGTAATCTAGTAAATTTGAACCACGGACTCGTAACTCGTAACTTTCGTTAATAAAGAAAATTAATTTCGCGTATCCCTCTTATCGGCGAAACCAGCTAGACGAATTATTGTCTCGCCTTTAACAAAGCCTTCCTCCAGCGAGGAAGTTAATTAAAAAAGGGGAAGAGAAGTAGGAAATAATGGGTGATTTTCAGGGTGAAAAGTACGACGGGAGGAAAGCGGACGTTTGGTCGTGCGGGGTGATACTTTACGCGCTTCTGGTAGGCGCGTTGCCCTTCGACGACGACAATTTAAGAAACTTGTTGGAAAAAGTGAAGCGCGGTATGTTTTACATACCGCATTTCGTGCCACCCGAGTGCCAGAATCTTCTGAAGGGAATGATCGAGGTCGATCCGGACAAGAGGCTAACGGTAAGAGGCGTTCGAGGGGATTCGAGGTTCGATTTTAATTTGCCTCGATCAGGACGAAAGCTAATCCCCGATTCCCTCAGCTGGCGGAAATAAATAGGCACGTGTGGGTGACGGCGGCGGGCAAGGGCGAATTGGAACTGGAACTGTCGATGATGGACGTGGTACAGACCCACGTTATTCCGTCCGTGGAAGCAATCGATCCAGACGTGTTGCAGGCGATCGCGAGCCTCGGCTGCTTCAAGGAACGGGACAAACTTATCCAAGAACTCCTCAGCCCGAAGTAAGACATTAAATCGTTGCTTTTCATCGTGTACTAACCACGCTCTTATCGCGACAGTCAGCTTCGACAACTAGCTAAACATCGCTAAGTGCATCGAATTAACCACTATCCACAACGAATACGTTAACTTTTCATTTAACGAAACGGTTGTCCCTCGATTTATTTTCTCGGAATATTAGTGTATATGTATAAAATTTGTTTGCTCCGCGTTCGCACCTTCACGTTCGTACGTTTTCCTTTCCACAGCCACAATACAGAGAAGGTGATATATTTCCTGTTGCTCGAGAGGAAACGCAGAAGACCGGCGTGCGAGGATGAACTAGAAGTAATGAGAGGAGGAATGCGAGGTTCAGCGGGACAATTGGAGGCGGATCCACCGAGGAAACGAGTAGACACGTGTCGAGTGAACGGAAGTACAGCGCTGAATCTCGGAGAAATCAGCCATGGATCTCCTTTGACTCCCAGAAGGCAGTCCAGGTATACCTTTCAAACAATGTCCAACGTTTCACCAAGACGTTTTCAACGCGCCCATTTTCAGCGACAAACATTTATTTCTTTATACGGTAATTGTGCTATCGAAAAAAGATATAGAGCGTAACTGGGTTTCGGTGCTACCTATCTAATTGCTACTTTCTCGAATCTACGCCTTGTCACTTAGAGAGGTAATGCAATAATACTCCCATCTAACCACCATTAACCACGCGATACGTATACTTCGCCGCGACTTCCTTCGGATAAGAACCAGCGTAAATGGTGGGAAGAGCTTTCCACCGCCCGCCTCGGATTTTCGAAGGTCAAACGTAAATTGCTCCCTTTCAAAATTTTCAAATCACTTTATTCGCACGACTCGAGTTCGTGCCACTTACAGAAGCAATATGTCGTTTCGTTGATAAAGTTGAATCGTTTAAGAAAATTCTTCGCCACGATATGGCGAAAATCGGATGAAGTTTTCCGTTAACCGGTATACACTTAATTTGTCCGGTGAATGAAATCTAAAGCCATCTGTAGGCTTCGTCGAAGCTTAGAATCGCGTGACAAGCTCGCGATCGCCTCGCGTGTACGATATCACGCGTGCTCCCTGCTCTTTTTTATGCCGTCCCCTGTTGTTCGGCACGTGCAACCTCTACGCGGACGATTAGCTCTCGACCGATTAAAACTGTGTCTCGAATGTCGTGCAACGCGGAACAGTAGACTTCTCTACACGCTCGACGCGTCCATCGATCGAACTCCTACTTGATTTCGTGGAGATTGTACGCGCCGCTACTCAGGATACAGACGTTAATCTTGTTTAACGTTGATATCGTTCGAACGAACGATTAAACTGGTTCTTTCAGACTTCTACGTTAACGAAAATTACGTTGGAATTATTAGTACGTTGCCTGCCAGGATGGTTATCGGTAATCGCCACTACAAACATGATTCGATCGAAGCTAAATTAAGTAGGGCAATTCTGATATAGCGGAATTGGTCGTGAACAATAAAAGATTAGGTTCGTCAAAAATAGCTACGTAATCAAACGCTTGCATTCGCAATGGGTAATTTACGTGCACGTATTAAGTAGCGTATTTCAGCAGCAAGTGGCAGACGACCTATTAAAATTGTAGTTCTCTTTACGTTTCAAGTATCCGCAGGCCTTGAAACTTCTAACGAAAACGAAGAAGAAACTTTAATTTTTCATTATTTTCTGCCTAAGCTGCATAAACTGTAAAGCGGTTCTGTCCTTAAGTTAAATAATTAAGTTAAAGGTGCGAATTTCCATAAAATGTAACGCGTTGCAGCACCAAGCATCACGCTCGTCGTTCGCCGAGTACGGGTTGCCACACACACGCGTCGCATTCGCATGCCTCGACGCCAGGCAGCTCGCCGTTGCACGGCTCGAACGCCGTCGCGGGTCTGCTCAGTCCCCACAGAGCACCTCCGTCGTCGCATTTAGGACAGACGGCGAGTCCTCATCGACTGTCCACGGTTTCGAGCACCGCGGGCAACGGAAACACCGCCAATCCACCCGCCGCAGTTCCAATCCCGGCATTACCCAGCGTGGGAATAGAGATAAACGACGTTCAACAGGGTGAGTCAACATTTTCTCCCGATTACTCGTTACTCCTGAAAAACTGATTACCTATTTTTCTCGATTAACCGAGTATCAGAAAATTATGCACTCGATTTGGAATAGCTACATATTTTCTATCGCTATCGGAACACGGTTGTTAAAAGATTTTAACGAGGATAACAGGTTACGTTAATTACGACGTCGTTCGTTTAATTTTCACTATACTTTATTCGCACGAAAATCAACAACGAAGACGCAAAGCGGAGAAAAGAAGTCGCAAAGGAAGCAAAAATAGACACACTCGAAACATGTCGCTCAATTTAACGAAAAAAATGGGGTAGTTGAAGCGAACTGCAGGTGTACAGAGTGTTTATACGGAAGAAACAAAAGCTTCGGGAGGGCAATCGGGAGTCTCGTCGTTGACTCGTCTGAGTACGAGCCTTTATCTTGCTAGAAAGAGCTAGTAAGCTGGGACGGTTTTTAAAAAATGCAAGTGACCTGCACACTCGCGGCGCGTAACGAGCACACACTGCGTACGAATCATCGTTAAAGAGATGGTGCACGGTTGGATGCGCCTCTATCCAACGTGTTTCTTTTTATATCCCTCCCTCGCGGAAGAAGAAAGTTTCGGAAAAACGAAACGAGTCGAAACGCGCGACCGTCCTTTGTTCGAGACAATGCGACACGATGAACCATTACCGAAATGATATACATACGTGTATGTATGCAGATAATCGTAACGAGTTTAGAAAAATTGTACGGGTTGACGAGGAACGTTGGGTGCAACGAACGGTGAAAAGTTTACCGCTTGCACAACGTATCAATCGGAAACTAAAAGTTTTAGGAGATCGACTACGTTAACGTTCGTGAGCGTCGTAAAAGCGAAAGATGGTATAGGCGAAGTTTGCGCGGTAAAAGTGGAATAAAGCATAGCCCGTTTCGCAGTAGTCGCGGTCGGCGTTACACCGCCAGGATCGCCTCACACCGGAGCCGGATCCGGCGCCCATCACTGGAGATCCAGACTAACGACCATCAAGAACTCCTTCCTTGGCAGTCCTCGATTTCATCGGCGTAAATTGCTCACGAGTACCGAGGAGGTAAGCACTTTGACACCTCTGTTCAATACGTCTTCTTCTTGGTCATTTCCAAAATGAACGCTCTCCACGTTAAATGACCGTTGTCCCTTCTATACCGGCGATCTTCCAGTCGATCGTTTTCGATAAAACTTTCATAATATTCTTTTTAACGTACAGGTACACCTCACTCCGGATTCTTCCCCGGAACTTACAAAGAAATCGTGGTTCGGCAGCTTGATGACCACGGAAAAGGACGAAACGTTTACCGTTCTCGTTAAAGGGAAAGCATTAGCTAGCGTCAAAGCAGATTTGATTCACGCTTTTTTATCGGTAAGTTTTTAATTCGAATCGTAGGAGCCAGGAAGAAAACGCGAATGTACAACGTCTGCTTTTATTCGTAACTTCGTGAAAATGATAAAAGCGTGAACTCGTTGTAACGCGGTAATCGGTAACGGATAATTCGATACGTGCTCGAGTAATTGGCTCGGTTCGCTGATCCGATTTACGGAATATTTTTCACGTTGTATCGATAAAAGTTTGTTTGCCGTTATAAAATGGAAAGAACGAAAACGAAAGGTTTCAATCGACAGATAGCGGAATTGTCTCACAGCGTGAGCTCGCCCATGTCCTTCAGAGTGGAATACAAAAGAGGAAGCACAGCACCGGCAATGTTTCAAAGACAAGTGCGCTTTCAAGTGGACATTAGCGCTATTTCGAAGCAGCCGAACGAACCACTGTTCGCCATCACTTTCACTCTATTGAGCGGTAAGTCAACTTTCTCCTATCGATTAATAAAACTGCTTGCTGTTTTAATGCGATCGATAAGTCTAACTTCTCGAGGTTATAAAACTTTGAGGCCATCGCTAATTCTCGAACGATGAATCTTCGAGACTTCGTGTCGAAAAATTCCTTTCTAAAGAATAATACGCTCTAACCGAGTGATCTTGGTTTAGAAAAAGATTAATTAACTAACGAATCGCGATCGTAAATTGAAGCTAATAATTCTCGTTAAAGAATGCCGTATTGTTCACGGCGGTTTTTATCGCGTCGGTGAACTCGTTAAACGTTTCCTAAGGGACCAAACGCGTCTCGTTACGAGCTCGTCGTTAGAAATAAGAACCGCCGCGTATACCGCGCGACGCACCTCGAATTTCCATGATAAAAAAGCTAAGGGTAGAAAGCACCCTCGGAAGCAAAACCGCGGAACAAGGGTAGAGATCGTAAGGTGGCGGCGTTTGGAAGTTGGCAGCCATCCAAGCGCAACTAGATCGATGTTACCTTGGCAAGTAAAACCTTACGTCTTGTTCGTATGTAGGTACATATGTGCGTACGTAATTCGATACAAATCAATTACCGTCCTCAACGCGGCATGAAATATTTCGAACGTAATACTGCTCCGTCGAAGTGGATAACCGTGACAAAACGTTGTTAAGCGGAAAGTTACTCGAAGAACCAACACACCTTTCGATTTAACGAAACTTCGGGACTTGTCTTTAGAATTTTCAGTCGTTGGAAATTAAAGCGTTACGAGCGATGATATCGATTTCGACGTTCTCGCGTGAACGATGCAAGTATCTTTAGGGCCTAAGGTTTAGGCCATTAACCCTGACGTAAACGATGCAGCGAGAGAAATCGGAGAAATTGGACTAATCGCGGCTCGTTTGTCCGATGTTTCAGGAAACATTCGACGATTCCGAAGAGTCTGCGAACACATTCAATCGCAGGTCTGCTCGAGAAACGTAGGAATCAGTTTGGGAGGACAGAGCAGAGCAGCACCACCCAGTCCGCGAGCATCGCGAAAATTTGCCACGGAGATGAGCGAAAGTTCCAGTTGCGGTAGCGACACTAGCGAACGACTGTTTCTCAGTCCGCACCCAGCTACCAGACAGGTAGTCTGTTTCAACAAGGTAGCGCATCATCTTCCTCCTCCTAGTCACCATTATCACGATAATTACTTTGCTCCGTTTCAAACCTGAATCTTCGAGGAAACTACTCGTACAAGGTGAAACGCCAATCGAATCGAGACACATTTTTCCTTCCTTATGCAGGCTGTTTCTCTCGAGAAAAGTCAATGCCAAAGAGGGCTCTCGTTGACTCGTTCTCGGGAGCACGCTCTGCTCCGAGATCGTTCGTTATCTCTTTTATAATTATCGCACTCGTCAACTTCCATTCACGATTCACGACCCTCAAAGCTTCACCGTACACGGCACGTTTAAATAGCTAGAAAATCGTTCACCGAATGTAGATTATGCCACCGAAAATAGATGCAACCAACGAATAATATTTTCGTAGACTGTAGCATTTTACGCGTATATAGTTCACGCGCATTCTTTATGATTTTCGCATCGAATAATCGCTAAACGATTAAACGATTACGCTTGTTCGATTCTTTAGAAAAATAAATATTCGTTAGATCTTGATACGCACTTATTGGCTCGATGCGCGAATCCGTACGCTAATTTCTTTTGCTCCGACAGAGATCATATATTTTCTTGTAATAACGTACTTGTTGAATCGTTAACCAAAATTAACGAGATAACGTGCGGATTCGTGCACGTTATACGCTACCAGCGGGAAATTAACGGCAGTATTAGCTAATCATCTATCATTGGCTTCTCGCGTTAACCTTCGAATGGCGAATTTGGGTCTTCACCGACTTAAACATCAGCGCTTATTTCCACAAACGCGCCTGATAATAATTTCTGTAATTTCAAATGATTTCGAGTGATTTCGATAATTTCAACTCCGTTGTAAAACGTGTTTGAATGTTCGGAGCGAGATCGGGCCATCTCCTTCATTCGAGGGTTAATCAAGCGTCGTCGTTCGAGTGCTTATTCTTTATTCGAATTGCTTTCAGATCGATTCGGACATCGAATCGGACACGTCCGTGTTCGACGTGAAATCACCAAGCAGGGAAAACGGTCGTCGAAGTTCGACGTCGACGAACAACAACAATCCATTGCCAGGAGACGCGACGCCGACGCCCGGAAGTCCGACGAAGGCGGTTCGCAGCAACTCGGAGAGTCAGAACACGCCGGAAAAGAAATGCGTAACCACGATGAGCGGCAACAATATAGCGTGATACTATCAGAACTTCCGTTTCGAGTTTCGATCGAGCCTGAAGAATTTATGGGACAGCGCCCAGAGATTCTGGTGAGTCTCGTGCGAGCAGCTTGCGATCGAGAAACGATCTAGCGATACCGCGCAGAGATACTAGCAAAATAACACGATACTTTTATGAAAGAGAGAAAGAGAGTGTGCGTGTGTGTGTGTGTATGTGGGTGTGCGCGCACGAGAGAAAGAGAGAGAGAGAGAGAGATGACTTCGACGGAAATCAAATCGAGAGTGAAAGACTAACGCGAATAGCGACGACACGAACGACGAAGAAGGAAAATTAGAACTACTTTGGACGAGTTTGTCGAGAATGCGTGGTTTGTTCAGGAAATAATGAGATTCGGTTGATGAGTATTTAAATTAGCATCGAGTGGCGGCAAAAATAATTCGAGTAAGCTGATCGTTGCGAGACGGAATTGAGCAGAAAATAATTATAATCTTTGTTGCGACAAATTAGTATTCGTAGAAAATTGTTGTAATCACTCGACGAACGATTAATTTTTCTTTCTTGGTTTCGCTTATTATTAATCGCGATGATTCGCTCGAATCATTAATCGGATAACGTTTTGCTCCGACTCTGCAAAGTGATCCATTTAGCGATATGGTGCTATAAAGATAATTTATATAGATCATTGAAAAAAGAATGACAAAAAAATACTTATAAAACTGCTACAGTCGAAATAGGAAACTTAAACGTCTGGTTGACAAATTGATTGTTGGTATTATTAACCCTTATCCGGATAGTGTACGGTATACGACGCCAATGAATAGTCACCGACAAAAGTAGAAATCACGTCGAAATCGTATTGATTTTCAAGAAATTTTACGATAAAAATGTCTAAAGGAACAATCTTGTTATTTTCGAAGCAGACCACGTACACGATCGAAGAACAATGAAAAACAGATCTCCTGATCATCAAAATCAATCTAACGAGAATTCTGAAAAGCCGTTTCAGTCGATATGGAACAAATCGATTTATCTTTGCGAGAACAAATACAAGAACTCGAAGATTCGAAAAAGATTCATTCGCTTAGAAAGATGCATCCGACTAAAATGAAATGTACGTCGAGAAAAGTTCCACGTTTGACTATCCGATTCATCTTCGACGGAGAATATTCGATTAAACATCGGGGAAAATTTGTGCCGCAACGCGAATCTTCGTTTAACACTGTCTTCGTTTAGCAGTGATCGCATTCGACTTTCGTTCGGTCGCTAAAATTGTTACCTGTTTCTTTTTTCTTTGTTTTTAAGCGAAGTGCAATATAATAGCGACGTTTTACCGACGAATATCGGATCGTGTCGTTAATAAGAATGCTTTATTTGGTACATATGTGTATTCTGTTGCGTATCGTCAATTTTTTAGCGATTTCGTTTTTGCAGAAAGGTTTATTTAAAGAGTTCAGATGTACCGTTTGAATAGAAAAGTTAATTTTATCTTGGGAATATCTCGGATCTTTCATTGTTTTTTATTCATAATATAAACGTTGAAAAATTTTTGATTTAGTAACTGTTAGATACTTTTGACGCTTATTATTTTCATCGAGGCATTTTGATCGTAAACGTTGATGAATTGCATTTTGTAGTTGCAATTAATCGAACAATTCATTGTTGCATAGACGTTTAATCCAGTTAGCCGATTCATCGATTAACATTAATACTAGTCATTCATTTTCAAACTGCCGATTACGTTTGCTACATGTGTCTCCTCGATTTTCTCGTTCATTTAAATTAATTATTCGCTACAGTTCCAGTACGCTCATCGTCGCATCGCATGTCATTAAAGTATCGACCCACTTTCAACTGTACATACACCTTCCAAACAATTTTTAAGCGAAGCACTATTATAACAATTATTACAATGAAATACAACAATATTTTCGCGAATGAATTTTCTCCTTAACGCTAGAACAGCCAGCGTTAAATTGGCGTGGAAGATCTTTTGTATTTCGTAACGATCAAATAAATTAATTTCTACTATATTACATGAACATAACGCGTGGTAATATATTGGCTTACGTCGCTACACGTTACACCGTTACGAAGGGGTGGTAATATAACGAGGATCTATCGTATGCGAGGATCTGGGTCTTCTTAATAATACCGAGTTTTTTTCTCCGGTGCCTGCAAACTTTAGCGATAAATTTCACGATCCACCTTTACGTTCAAATAATTTCTGCTATTAAAACTAAGAAATCCGGCATTCTTTCGACTTTGGCTGCTCTAGCGTTAAATGTGAAATGAACGAAGGAATTCGGTAAAAGAATGAACAAGTAATAAACAAATAAGTTGCAATACACATAGAATAATTTGTTTGTCTCGACAAAGGCCAACATACGTTTCTCCGAGAGTATCTTGACACGAAATGTTAAGCTTTTATTTTTTTCGCGAAGACCAAATTTAAAATCTGTCGGTTTAACGTGCTCGATCCGAACGTTATCTCGATACGACAAACGTAGCTGTTATTTTATATCACGCTATCCGTGAACGAAGAAAATTTGACGAAACGAAGGAAATCGAGGGTCGCTGAAAGTTTCTCGACTCGTAATAGAGAGAAACAGAAAGGTCACACACTAACGAGGTAAAAAGAAAGAAGGATTAAGAAAAAAAGAGAAGAAGATTCACTCGCGACGCAACGATTGCGTCGAGAGATTTATTTTTTGCACGCACGAGAAAAACATTTCAAAAGACTAATATATATAAATATAAATATAAATACAAATATAAATATAAATATAAATATAAATACAAATATAAATATATAAATAAATGAATAAATAAATGAATATATATATTATATATATACGTACATAAGTAGGTTTCACTTAATAAGAGCTACGCGTTACAACGCGTGAGGCTTCTTGTTTGCTACTCGCGCGAAAATAAACCGAGAAGAAAAAGAGACGAGGAAAAATGGGAGATCTAGCGTTTCTAATCGTAGAATATAAATATCGTACAGGTTTTTTCTCAACACACAGACATATCTCGATAAAATTGTCCCAGCTTCTTAGTGGAACGACGTGCGCAATGTAACACGCGATTAGCACAGTTTTTAATCGAAGGCTCGTTATAGTCGTTAAATGAAATCGTATCCTGCCGATCGTGAGAATCTTAAGAAATCGACGGTACGTTCTGCTCGTTCCTGATCGATAACAGGGTCGTAGAACGCGAACGAGTTGAACCGGTAGAATGTTGTATCGTCGTATTACCTCGTGTTCGTAGAAACAGTTTTTGTCGGATCGTTGCATATCGAATGATCGATTTTCAACCATTCAAAGTCACTATTTCGAGTCAATATTTCAGGACAACAATAGAACGGAACGAAATCCGTGTAACATTTTATTACGAATCGCGCGATCAAGAGGTTCTACATATGCAATGGCCATTTAGTAGAATGTTCAGGGAAATCATACCCCCTCGTCGAACGCACAATACAGCGTTAGCGTAATAAATTTCAATTAAAAAATACGAATTCTAAAAATGCGGTATAACTCGAAAGAACAACCACGATTACACTGAAACGAACATTTTTAAATTAGAAATAAATCGACCATCTCGAATGTAACGATCTAATAGTTTACGAGAGGTTACTCTCGCGAAAAATTAAATGTCTATTAGAAATTTGATAAAGAAACTCATTACTATCCACCTATGCCTATATCTTATTTTTTCGTCAATTGGCAAAACATTTGTTTTTAGGAACGACTAACTCGTTAGTTGAAGGAGTTTCCGAAGCAATGTAAAAAAACTATCTGATAAATTTTCATTTTAGTTTGTATACACACGAGTGGAAAAAAATAATATTTAATTTTTCACGCGAATAACCTTCGTTAAACGTTTTCTTAACGGAATCCCGCGTACTACATCCGCTTGGATGGTAAATCCTTTGCAACGTACAGTGGCGCACATATTTCTCCAGAAAAGAGAATCTCTCGAGGCTAAAGCACGAATATGTTTTGTACGCTTAAATAATTGCCGATATCGCTGCGATCGATCGATTAAACTTATTTCGAATAAAGATTAGACCGGTAGGAAGAAATACGCGAGTCACTGTATGTAGATAATCGAAAGCAGCACACCGGACAACGAAAGAAACGCGCCAGCCCTCGAGAAGAAGGTAATTTTCAATGTTCAGTTTTCGATTCTCTGTTAATCGTTGACGAATCGTCAGCGAATATTGAACATTGTAGAAACACCGAATCGAAGAATCCTACCGACGCCACGCGACGCCACGCTACAGAAGGAAAAGTTAGCGAAACCGTTCGTAAATAGATAGACGAGAGTAGTCGCGAAATGTTCGCTAGAATCAAAAATTACAAACGTCGGAGTCTCTCGTTTTAGATGTACATAAGTACGTAACTGTACGTTGTAATCGCGCACAGCGACTCGTTCCTAAATATCCCCGGCTACGTGCGAGGATCATCGGTCGAAAGAAAGAAAATGAATGACTCTCTTTTGCCAACAGAATCGATCGAACGCGAATTTCAACTCGATACGAGAATTTCGTTAGACCAGAAAGTTTCGACGCTTCAACGATTCCGTTTGTTACTTAATACCGTTTAACTGGATCAGTTCGACCGAAATAAAAATGGCTTATACGGGCAAAACGAAACTGATAACACAAATATTTTATCCTTACACGAATACCGAATGGACGACGTTCAAGTAGTGGAACGCGTTAACCTTCGAATTACTCTATTGCCATCGATCGAATCATGATCAAAAGTAAAAAGGGATTAAAATTCTATTCTCAATTACATCGCCGTTATTTCGGGATGTGTAATGTCGCACAATTGGATCTCGAAGAGTTCGAATCGGTTGCTCGCGTGTCCCTCTATCTTCTTAATCGAACTTAATCCTTGTGTTTTGTCTGTATCAGCCATTCTATTTAGATCACTTTTTTTACCAACAAAATAATATCTAGTCGATTCAGCATCTATTATATTTCTTGCATATTTATTGTATATTTTAGATAAATGAAATATTATTGTATTTTTAAGGAACATTAAGGAGGATCGTGATTCGTGCAGTTACTAGTTACTAGAGAGGCAATATTGTGTTCCGATCATGAACGAAATGATCAAAATTTAACGCGTTGACTACCGAATTAAAATGCCGCGTTTCCTTGTTCCGCTTCGACCCAGCGCAACGCGTCGTTACAAAAACATAGGAAAATAAAGCCTTTTAGCATTAATCTTGGAACGACCGAAGACTAAAAACTTACTATCGATTGAAAACCGTGTGACACTTGGATGACACTGCATCGAGTCGAAAGGAAATATTGTATAATCACTGTTCGATTGTACGATAATAACTAGAAACCGAACAATATCGAACGAAATAAAAATCTGATAGAAAAATTTACTTCCGGATGTATGGAACATAAAAGAGTCAAGAGTCGAGTCATTCGCTGTCTCAAGATTAAATGGACGAAGGCGGCGGCCAACGCGTTAAAGAAAACCTCCAAAGTCATCGATAAAATAGATTCTCGCGATACTTCCTGTCGTTATGTACTTCGTTCGAAACGGATTCGTTGGTTTTCAAAACGATAACAAGAAAATCGATGAAGATACGATTACCGTGTATGGAAGGAAACGGAAATGGACACGTTAAGCCTCGCTCGATAGGCGATTAGGATTGCTCCTCGTTCTTTACCGACTCGATATTCCTGTATTTGTACCAAAAGCATTCCATTAAGAAGCTTGCAGGTAGAAAATGTAAAAAAAGAAAAAAATAAATAAAAGAAAGGTGTCATGATCGTACGACGAACGACACCTTTCGCACGCATAATTGCTAGATAGGTAGGTAGGAGTAAAATAATAACGATAATAAAGTAAAAAAAAAAGAAAAATAACAGGGAGAGAGAATGAATGTGGGCGAAACGAATTCGTTTGTTACGTTTCGTGATAATGAATATCGGGCTTTGCAATACGCGTGATCGCAAGATCCTAAACTAATAGACAAAACGAGAAGTATGAGAGAAACATTGCATGATTGTTCGGCGAACGAAAAAGAACGCGTGCGTGCGTGCGTGCGTGTAAGTGTGCGTTCGAATTGTCGTTGAATCGTTTAATATCGTACGCGATACGCGTAACAATCGATCTGTATTATCCGCTCAGATACGAAACGATTCCGCATAAATAACCGCTCGTTCATTTATTTAGGGACTAAGCTCGTTATTTCCTTACTTTATTAACGAGATTTTAAACGCCATTTTACCGAATTCTCTTTGCAACTTTTAAAACTTGAGTGCAAGATAATAGAGAATTATACGATAAATTATCAAAATATTCTGTTACCGCGCATTAAAGGACACGCGGTTGAAAATCTGATAATCCGAGAAAGAGGTTTAACGCGTACTCTCGCAAATCCGAGTCAAATGTAAAATAAAATTTTTATTTTATGGGATCGAAATATTCTAATAAAAGAAGAAGTTTCATTCTACGTATATGTATACTTGCGGAGCGTGTATTTAAACAACCTATACGCGATGATGGCTCTGTGGTATCCTCGAAACTAGTATTCGGAGAATCATCGAAAAGGCATTATTTATATTTAATATATTTTTAGATACAGAACGTTTTTTATTTATATTTATAGTTAATTAAACAAACGATAGACAGTTCTTTCTTCGTGCAACAATATTTCCTGCGTTACCATCGTGTTAAATCGTATTATTTTATAGTGAAATGTTGCGAAGAAGAAGCTGCAAACGAAAAAAAAAATAAAGGTAGATGTTATTTGCACGTGACAAAATAATCGACAGTTTTCAGATTAAACCACGTACCTTGATACACGAAATCGATCGTATCGAACCACTATTGCTCGAACCTGCGGAGTCATTTTGTGTCTAAACAGATAATATAAATTTAACTTGACACACAGACACACCACTAACTTATAAATTGAAATTAGGCGTAAGCTTGGCGGTTATCTATTTATTAATGTAAAACTATTCGTACGACATAAGTAACGCGATATACAGAGATTTCGTCTACATAATGGAAACAACTTGCAAATATACGTCTAGGGTTCTACAGTTCTATAGTCTAGATAATACGACGGAATAATATTGAATTTACTAGGAAGAAAAATATTTTGGAAATATTGAAAAAGATCGAAACGAAGGTAGTTGTTAACTTAATTATCAAGGTATATGATATTGTATAATTTAACGTACGAAGACGATAACAGGTCTTTTTGGGTTGAGTTTCAAAGTTTTTCATTCGTTTAATTATTCCATAATACAGGTATCGAATAATCTAGACATACTAAGAATTACGATATTCCGAAAACTGTTCGCTGTTTCCATTATTTGGAACTGGATCTCTGTAGTTAAAAGAAAAGGGAAGAAGAAAAAACGGACGCAATGAAGCGAAGGGAAAAAGAGAGACGAGAATACAAGTGGAAACAAATTACCGGCCATATTAAGTTAGGATTTTATATCGTGCGAATTTATGGATGGAAAGAGAACACTTAAGGTACTTTGGCGAATAATAATAGTCGGAGAGAATGAATTTACCGTCCCGAGGTTCGAATAACTCGGGACTAGGCTTTCTGTCTCCTATTCTTTTTCGTTTGTAATCGAACGCGAACGTCGTATATTATAGCTGTACGGACAAATTAATAATACTCGCTATCCCTCACGTGTCTACAATTTATTTTTCGACTCGTTTTTTCCGCGCCATCGTCGCTCTGCGTCGAAGCGCGACATCCTCCTCGAATTCTTCCTCGACGATTCTATCCGATCGAACGCGAACAAACATTCAACGATTATCCTGTACAGCGTATATACCTTTATACGCGGTATCTCCGAAACGTCGATTCGTTTGCTCGCGGCTTACGTACTTGTACGATACTCTTTGAGCGTTTGCGAACACGTTTTAATTTCGATTCACTCGATGGAAGAAAAAACTCAAGGAGAATTCCTGTGCTTGTCGCCTCGTACGCAGAGGATGTGCTTTCCTGAAGGACGAAAATTACAAGTTTTGCACGAACAAGCAGAACACTGTAGGAATAATACAAAATTCCCGAAACATCGTATCCTTAAGGCATTATAAGCTAGGCAGATAGAAGAGATTTTTATACAATTTATAAGGCGATTTGCAATCGATTGATTTGTCTCGCACGTTTACCTGTTGACCTTTTGTTATGATACACACACAGCCTTGCTCAAGAAATCCGATTATACGAACTAAAACGTTACGCAATTTTAACGACCTCGTCGCACCAAAATATGTTAATCGATTCGACCAGATCTCGTACTTAAAAAAGAATGCGGATTATGCAAGAAAGTATTTAATTCGCGTAAAAAGAAATAAATATTGTTGCTTTTAACGCGTTGACTGACACGCTGATCAAAAATCGGTTGCGAACTTTCGACTGGAAAGCAGAATACTCGACGCCTGTAAATCCTATTTACGTTTTCCTCAAAAGATGTTACGGTATTTAACATCTTTCGTTAAAGCGAAATCGAGATAATCATTCATAAATTGGTTAGATTTTACGATAGAAATTCTCGTGATAGCCAACGCGTTAAATGTTTCGACATCGAAAATGTTGCACTCGCATCGTCTAAATCCAGTGTATCCAACGGTGTATCTCGTAACCAACTTTTTCGACGTGCAGAGTAAATAAATAAAAAATACGTTCGAAACATTTGAGCGGTATTTATATTCGTAACTGTAGGCTGCATAAATAGTAGACATTCGAAAAACGTGGAAATCATTTAAAACGACAAGCTGTATCTCAGCTGGATCTTTTGAGCGAGCGCTAAAGCGAAGAGGCTGCATCGAGGATGCATCGGCTGCTGCAGGATTCTCTCGTCGTTCGCAAATGTTCAATTAACCGATTTATTAACGTGCTTAACGCTCTCGTATTATTGGCTCGGCATTTACCTATCTCTCCATTGGAGCAATACGTAAACGTTTGTACAAAATGATTACAGAAAAAAACTATTTATCTCTACGTTGACTATCAACAATTCCATTCACGAACAATGTTCGCTTTGATGCGGAAATCAGTGTCCTACTAGCGAGAAACGAGGCTAATTGCAGCTGAATAACGTCGTTTTGACATCCTGTGCACGAAGTCGAAGCTCTGCCAAGCTCTCGAGCTAGCCAAACCTCTCCGATCAGCTGACACCTTGTTCTCTAACAATTATTATGCCTACTCCGTTACCGAAATTCGCTAATCAAATAACCTCGTGAATAACTCGCGAAGGGGAGATTCCTTTTTACCCGGATTTATCGAAACGATTATATTTTTAACGCGTTTGCTGCAACCTAAAAGACCGTAGAAAATATACCGCGTGAAGAATGAAGATATATCGCGTATCGAAATTTCGAATTTTTCGAAATTACGTTATTTCAAATTTTCTCTGGATTCGCTCGGAGAAGTTCCGATGAAAAAATTTCGAAGATTTTCGGCGGCCTATGAAATCGAGAACGTGTAACGACGGTTGGCAGATACGGAATAACGCATCGTGGATCGACGATACTTGGACGGTGGTAGCGGACGTGTTAAACGTGAAACAAATATCCTAATTATACCTATGGGTAAAACTTGGGTTATTCTAATAAAAAATTCAAAAAAAAAAAAGAAAGCGGAAAGGGAACATTGTCCTAAAATAGAAGCGTTGTTTGGCACTGTACCCTTAGCGAATTCGATTTTTGCACACTCGATTAGTTAGTGAAATTTAGTAAAAAGCGTAATTTTAGAGGGATTTTCCACCGAGTTAATCGCTCTATTATAAAGTAAAATCGCTTCTTTTCGCGCTGTATTATTTAGATTATTATTTAAATATAGACAAGTATTTGATCCGATCAGTATCCTGAACGCCGAATTAATCGATATTTATAGACATAATGTAGTAACGAAAATATTGCTTTTACGATTGTTCAGCGATGTTGCGATACGCTATCGATATCTCGACAATGAAAAATTTCGAAATCGAAATGTCGTACACGAGGGATCCGTTACGTTTCGTACGAACGTACTTTGATTTTGAGTATCGATTATATGTGCTTCGTGTGAAGTTTTTCACTACAAAACCATAAACCTCGAGCTAATTCGTGTAAAGAAACGAATAAAATTATATTTCGTCGGAGACAATTCGGATGTACCGATCGATCTTGAAAATTTCACAAATTCCGATAAACTAAAAAACGTTAAGATTCGATATCGATTATTCAGCGTTTCCACGTTACTGCAGGTTTGTTTAACGCGTTTTAACAAAGCTTTCAACGGTTTCGAGTTCGTTTATGATATCGACGGTTGATTTCGAGTCTCTGTTATAAAAACGTTAAATCGTTAAAGAAACTCGTGAAAAGAAAGTGTGTAACGGAATAGCCCATAATGAAAAAAGCTCGTTGTCGTCGACTGAGCGGTCGATCGATCGCAAAAATTTGTTGTAATCTCGGGTGAAACGGTTCATATCAAAGATACATAATCAATATTCTGGTTAAAGGATCCCAGACACGTACAGCGATTCGATTTACCAGTTACGTATCGTATATACCGAGTATTTGGTAACGTCCATGACAACTGACAATAACGGCTGTGAGTCCGCAAGTTCTTTTGTTTTCTTTCCAAAAAGTATACCGTACCGTAAATCATTTCGCTTGACTTGCCTATAACTGAACTGCTACTCTTCTCGAAATTCTCGTGAAAACTGAACGTATTTACGGCTCCAAAATGTTGCTTACTCCTATTTCAAAAATTTACCACATAAAAAGAAGAGTAAATTATAAATTATTGAAACGCGTTTAAAATTTCATTCAGTTTCCATGTAGAAATTTCGAAAAAAGGAACGACAATCTTACTCGATCGATACGACAGATACACGCATACACAATGATTTACGCGCTCGCGTGTATACAGCCGACTTTGAAATGTTACAAAATACTTGTCACTTATTTTGCGAACAAAAAGCACGTAAGATGGTTACGTCTGTTCGAGCGTTACTTATTGTATATTTCAGAATCGATCAAAACAATATATGGCGTTTCAATGTTCTACTATATAGAATACACTGCTCGAAAGACGTAACCACGAGATGAGCGAATCCCATGAAGCCAGTTTAAAATGTTCAAATAGTTTTCGATCGTGAAATCGATTAACCGGAAATGCGCGTACTTTACGCGCAAAGTGTTCGTAAAAATTTAACGATCGCTCTCGGAATGATCGAGAATCTGCGCTAAATTTAATGCACTTGCAGTAAACTATTTTTTTACGAAGATAAAAGAAATCATCCTGCCCCGAAATCCTTGTTCCGCGTGGCAAAAAACTAGCCTCCTTTCATTTAAACGTTCGATTTCGAAATACCACGAACGACTAAAGCGCCCTCTGCCGAATTTAAATGAATATTTATTCGAAACAAACGCAATCGCTACACCAACTGATCCGATTACAATATCGATCGCAATTATACATCATTTTAATTACACTTGAAATCGATCATTTTTGTTCTTGTATAGTTTTGCCGGTGAAGCGACTACAAATACAATGTACAAGTTATATTGTACTAACGAATATTACTGATACTTGTCACGCAATGACTATGAATTATTGTGTATTATTATTATTATAAAATATATCGTTAGTTTTCAAGCAAACGAGTAAACACGAGAATATGGGGAGATAAAAAATTGTAACATATTTGTTGATGGCCAATATCAAATATGTATAAAAGTAATAATAATGCAACATTACTAATAAACAAATATTATTAACTTTCTTCTAAACTTACTACCCAATTTATCGAGCATGTACATGAATAACGCAAGCCTCCCACCGAGATAAATAAAATAGCGTTCTATTGCCAATCGTTATATCGCTATGCATTCTTAAATCCTCTGTGTCTACGACAACTTTTTCCTAATTCTCTCGTAAAGAAAAACAAATAATAAATCCGACGATTCTTTTTTTTATTTCGACAATTTTCGTTATATTTGTAATCATCGTTTATAATAATTATCTGGCCGAGCTGAAGTAAACAATACTCTTTTACTTATTCGCCTCTATTACATAAAATACAGAATGTTTTCTACTGTATAGTTACAATAAATTTTATTAGACGTAACGCTTAAACGTACGAAATTTAAGTGTGTACGAAAAAACTATGTGAACCAAAATATTTATGAAACACATGGTTATGTTGTGTAAAACTTATTCCTAAACGATGTCGCGCGAACCTTAAGTGCCGTTTGGAAATAAAATTGTTAATCAAATTAATTAAATAATGCCAAAACGTCCATGTCCGTTTGAGGATGATTTATTGCCTCAATTAAAAATACACGTGGGTCAAAAACAAATTAATAACGGCGTGGGTCATGAAGAACGAATGAAAGATGTTTATGGTATGAAGGTTATGATATAAGGATATTTCGTGTTTTCGTTCTAATCTCTAGTTTTTGCGATGCATACAGGAAAAACGTTAAATTTATTAAAGGAAGGTGTTAAAACACTGTCACAGAGATTAAATAGTTCTATGGAAATGAATTCCACTGATCTACCTTCACCACAAATACTTTCCGCTTGCAAACCTAAACATGAACGTAATTCTAAGCAAATGGTATTAAACAGTAAATTAGAATTATTGGGAATAGATAAAGCCATACAAGTAAGTATTTTATTTCTTCTAGAAGTATATTCTATTTTACACGATTACTTTACGGTACTATAAAACTAATTACCTTTCTGTTTTAATAATTTTCTTAGGATACTCGACCAAAATATGATCTTTGCGAATGTAGTCAAGTAATAACTTCAACTACGTGTAATAAATGTTCATATTGCGATCAACAATTGTGTAATTCTTGTCTCTTCGAGTGCATTAGTTGTTCAGAGTTATTTTGTCAGAATTGTTCTCTACCCGCGTAAGTGTTGCTCTTTATTTTCTGCTTTATAGTTGAAAAATATCATGGCATCGTTTTTATTTATTTATAGGTATGATCAAGAAGAAAAAAACAAGTGCCTTAATTGTTATAGATGAAACCAGCAATGTTTTATATTATTTTTTATAATTCATATTTGTTTTCTTTCTGCTAATAATATGAAAAGAAATGGAAAAAATAAACTGAAACATGCATGACTTTGTAGTAAATAGCAATGTTATTTCTTATCCTTGCTATGAAAAAGAAACCATACAAGTATTTATCAGTATTTATCGACACTTTAAGGAAAAACTTTTGTTGTGTTTTAATTGTTTTCTACTAGAATAGTATTTACAAAAGTGTAGTATAGTTAAAGTTTTATTTGGTTAGGGTTTAGTATCAATACTAAAATTAAATTATTCATTCCGATGACCGTTTTAGCTATAAAAGATTTAAATATTCTTTAACACTGGAACTAGCCTGGAGATTGAATCGCTGGTATCCGTGTATTTCAAACGTTTTTTACGTTTGAAAAGAAAATGCAACAATTTATTTCGACTAATCCTTCCGTATCAACACTTATGTTTTATATTAACATTTATATTTATGTAAATATTAAATACAACATTACGTCAGGCTTATTCAAAATTGCCTCCTTATTGCTCACCGCTGTTGTTACCATGGATACACGGAAAGGAATAGATTAGATAGATGAGCAATCTTATTATAATCATCGTTGTTTTCTGGTATTGTGCTTTTTCATGAGAGCCAAACAAGTAAGTAGAGGGGGAAACTGACGCGGAGGGGCCCCCATGCTGGACCGACTTGTATTAGACATTGCACGTGCATCGTCTAAATTTCAACATGACAGAAAGTAAGTTTTTCTTCGAGAAAAAATGTCTTCCTTCTAAATGGTATAAAAATTTGTTTCAATGCTCAAACTTCCTTATAAATTTCTGTCTTCGAATTTAGATACTAGTATCATCAGAAAAGGAAAAGAATCAAAGTTGCCGGTATGTGTCAACGAGGAAAAGGATATTAATGTTACACTAAAAAATAAAAGATCGGTAAAATATCAATATTATTTATAAATTTAACTATTGATCACGACCATTAACATTCAATATAAATTATATATTACAGAATGTTAAAAAAAAAGAAGAATGTAATGCAGCACGATATTATAAGAAAAATATGAAAGCTCCAATGAAGCAAAAGAATAAATTTCCAAAAGATACTGAAAAAATAAGTATCTCAAATATGCCTTTAAGGTACGATAAAAAGATGTACGAATATCAAATTCTTCAACTGGATAGAATATTCAAACAATCTGCAAATTGTCCGATACTAACTCGAGACGAATTAAAAATGTTATTCGTAAAATATAAATCAGATGGGCATTATAGAGCAAACAAAATTTTACCATCATTTACAAGTATCTTAGATAATTCAAACAATATCATTAATGAAACTAAACAGTTTTGTGACCAAATGCAATATGTTCCTAGTTTCAATACCAAAGAAACAAATACCAAAACGTTAGATACGTTTGCAACTCCATATTACTATATTGATAAAGAAAATTTAAGCGCGTGTGCAAATACAAGTAGTATGGATAATAAAATTGACAATAAGTGTCTTTCTATTGGTCAAAATCCTTTTAACAATAACAACAATAATCAATTATTTACAAACCACGATATGGAAATAAATAGCATAAATATATTAGATGGTATTCCAAATTTTAACCAATCAAGATTAGATTTAAATGCAAAGAAAAATTTTAGCACAGAAGATTATTTTTCATACAATTTTATGAATACTCAGAATATACCGGAAGAACATCATGATTGCACAAACAAGAATTTACTTTATAATATATTTGATTCAAATTCTCAATACAAAAATTTAAGTAATAATGAAACTCTGCAACAGCATGATACGCGTGATATAATGCAGTATGACTCGCAGTTAAATTCAGAATTTTGGAATGACGCCTGCTCAAATAAATGGAGCATGCATAAAAACAATAATCAGTACTGTAAATATGCACATTCAACTGTTAGTCCTTACACTAATGATTTAAAATCATGCTGCAATGTAAATAATTCTATGACTGCTTCTCAAATGACATTAATTAAAAATCACCTTGAAAATGGAAGTAATTTTAATCCTTCCATTCATATACATACTAATCCTTTCATAAATAGTGAAAAAAATGTAATGTATGATTTTAACGATAATATCATTACTCAAGAGAATTTTAATCCTCCCTCTGCAGATTCAAATATGATATCAGATAACTTTCTTGCTGAATCGAATGCATCTACTTATGCTAATTTTGTTGATCAGCTCATGTAAAAAAATATGGCGGTTGAACTTATAGATTTTAATTTATTTAAATTTTATATTTTTGTTACAAATATTTATATTTTTAAAGTTTTATAAGACGCAGAAAGCTACTGAATTAATAAAAATAAGATATATACATATATAAAATATTTACTATATATTAATATACATTCTTAAAGTGTATATATGTACATAAGCATTATGCATATATATACATTATGCTCAAAAGACATAAGTACACAAATTTAATCATTTTCTCAGGTAGTCCAAGAATATTTTAAATACATCCGCTATTAAATACAAAACAAATATAATATAATAATATATATCCATCTTTATACAATCTTTTCCTATTCATAAATATCTCAATCGTCGTTTATATAAAAGAATACATTTTCAAAATGTTTATAATACATAAAAATCATAACTGACTATAATTATGTAAACTAATCTGAGATACAGTCTATTAGACAACATATACTATATGTAAGAGTTTTAATTAATTAAGTCATGAAATTTTGTTAGTTATTTATTACAAACAAAATATGTTTTATTTTAAAAGTTTCAAAATATTACAAGTTATTTATGCGTATTTAAACCAAAGCATGGTCCCAAGAAACATCTTATCTATCGTTTTGTAGTAATACTTATTATTTAAATATAGTACTGTATTGTCGCCTTTTAATAGAATACTCATTATATTTTTAATATGAAATGCTTTAAATATAAACGATAAAATAAAATAAAAATTATTAATTTTATTTTACTTCATCATTGAATAAAAACATTATAATACTATTAACCGACCTCACAAAAAAGAAATAAATTATGAATGAATAAAAACACTATTGTCATCTTTTATATTTTACTAATTTTCATAAAAAGTGTAATTTCAAAGAAAGTTCGGAGGAATTTAGAAATAACAATTATCTTATAATATCGATTAAATAAAATTAAAAATTTAACTCCTAGCAGATGATTATGGAAAAATGTTTGCAAAATGTTGATCTTCTGTCAAGTCATTATGTCATCAACAATAAATGTACATGGCTAAATTACATATTTAAAAAAGAAACGTTCTTACGTGTCACAACGGTGTTATACTTGTATCACTTTTTACGTTTTTTCGATAACCAGAAAAATCAGTTACCAAGTCAATTTCATCAACATCTCCACCAAGAAGTCGACCCTCTAAATCGTCTTTAGATTTTCTGAATAATCTGTAATTGAATATAATAGTAAACAGCAATTATTAAAGTATCCAATAAAACATTGAAATATCAATGAATGCTTCAATACGTACAATTACCTTACTTCATGTTTAAAGGTGATTTATACTTAATTCATAATTTTGATTTAATTTCTTATTTTGTATTAGATAAAACAAAATAGATAGTACAAATAATACACAATAAAACTAAATAGAGTACTATCAATATTAAATTTGATGAAACACAGATTCAGTAATCAAGTTAGTCACGACATACTTTATATACATTTTGATTTCATAGTCTATACTACCTGTTGTAAGCAGATTAATGCAAATACACTGCGAAATTAACCCAAGAATAAAGATGCTGTAATCGCACACCATTCTTATTTTAACCAATAGAAAACTTGTGCCGCAGTGCCTTCTCAGATGTAGTTGCAGTATTTTGAACCTTCCAAGAAGCTTACACATATAAATTTCAAAGAAAATAAATGCAGAAGCATGCAAAGGAATATGCAAATTAAAGACTGAAAAACAAGCAAATTTTTCGGATTAGGTAAATTATTTAGCAAATAACTTTCCTATTTAAAAAGCATACTTATTTTTGTACAATTTTTACACAATATAATACATTATTGTAGAATTAAATAAAGTCGGTATATAGTATTAATTGACAATAATCAACTTTACATATTATTAAATTACTGCTTATATTTGGCATAATATTTACAATTAATTTATCTTGTAGATTACATAAAACTATTAAGAAATTATCAAAATTCCTTTTGTTCAGTCTTATATTGTTACAATTATATTTAATTAAAGAACAAAATTTTATTTACCAAAAAAACTAAAATATTTCGCAAAAGTGAACACGTTACACGTAGTGTAATAATTACAAATGTTATTATATTAAAATTGTCTTCTTTTTTTAATATATCATTTCTAAGTTCACAGCCCGTTTTAATCGTGACGGAAAGGTATTATATATTACAATTAGGTTAGTAATTTTATTATAATTTTTATCTGATTCGACTGATGATTTTCAGCTAATTAATAATTTCACTGTTTCCGTTAGTATGACACAATAGTGATAACTGATAAACAGCAAGCGCGCAAAGTCAAACAAAACCTAACACCTCGGTATTAGTATGTTACAAAATCAAGAAGATAAATAACTCTTTTACATATTAAAATTACGTTGCCGTAGTCCCATCAAGCGGTAGGATTGTTATAGTTCCGCAGGAACTTTGAAAGCATAGATGTTGTCTGACCATACCTGGATAACGTCGATGTTGATCTGTGCATAATAGGCATTACCGAATCGTCTAAACCACGATGAAGAGATATCGTGTCCAAATCTATCATTCTCGCTGTAGAATGGGCACGCATTGCTGTTAAATATTCTGGAGTTTCCAACTTTGCTTTTGTTGGCTTACGGTATCTACGAAACATCGCAATTTACGTTTTTAGTTTTTCATTCCTATACTTGTTAGAATTATTCTTTATCGCTTAATACTCACAATTTGAGTAACAAAGAACTTCCAACCACTGATACAGAACTTAATGCCATCGCCGCTGATGACATCCAAGGTTGTAAAAAGAATCCAAAAGAACTAAAAATTCCAGCGGCGATAGGAATACCTAACAGATTATAAATACTAGCGAATAAGAAATTCAGTCTAATACGGCGAACTGTTTTTCGCGACAAATCCAGACACGCAATGACATCCAGAAGATCATTCTAAAAAGCATTAATACATACTTGAGTTATTACACATATTTTGTCAGTGATGTAGGATAGCTTGACACGTTCCAAATAAATAAAATCTAAAGAAATCTTGTTAACTTACTCGCATAAGAACTACATCCGCAGCTTCTACAGCAACATCTGTACCCGATGATATTGCTATACCCACGTCCGATTGAGCGAGAGCAGGGCTATCATTTACGCCATCTCCTACCATCGCAACTCTTAAGCCTTGATCTTGTAGGCGTTGAATTTTTGCAACTTTATGCGAAGGTAGTACTTCTGCAAATACTCTACTAATACCAACCTATATAATTAATAAATAATGCATAAAATAATGAAAAAAATTGTGTATGATAAATAAACTGGTCAGAAAAAAAGTGAAGCTCACTTGTCTAGCAATAGAGGCAGCAGTTTTTCTGTTATCTCCTGTTAAGAGAATCACCTCCAAACCCATTTTCTTTAAAGTATAAATTGCCAGATGAGCTTCTGGCTTGACCGTATCAGCGACGCTGATCATTGCCACTAATACGTTATTCACTGCAGCTAAAACCGCGGTATGACCTAAATCTTCTTCGCTCGTCATTTTCGACTCTACCTCTGAAGGTATATTTACAGCATTTCTTCTCATCCATTCCCTGTTACCGATACAAATTTCGTAGACGTCATCTGAATTAGTTTGATCGCCATGGGAGTCTGGACTCAGCAACAATTCCAAATCTATATTCTGTCTCTCTTGGCTCGAGCACGCTACAGATACAACATCGATAGATACTTCGTTCAAGGTGCACGTTCCAGAAGACAACTTTTCGACTTGATTCATATAGTTGACGATTTTTTCAGACTTTAAAGCGGTGGCTAGAGACGTTGAAATATGCGATACTTTACACTTGAGTCCACAACCAGCGACTACCTGAATATTTGTACACTGTCCAGTTGCATCAGACCCAATTGTTTCTCTTACGTATCTGACAATAGCTTCAAAAACATAAAAATAATGAAAAAATTAAAAAGTGTAAAAAATATATTATCAACATTCTGTACACGTGAACGTTTGGAAGCTTACCCGATGCAATAGGATGCTCGCTATTCGTTTCAGCCGTACAAACGATAACTAAAAATTTTGCTAATGGGCAAATCTTTTCGTTCGCGAAAAGACTTATTTTTGTTACCATTGGCACACCATGCGTGATAGTGCCAGTTTTATCGAACACGATGCACTTAACTTTGTGCGCATTCTCTAAAGGTTCAGCACCTTTTATTAAAATACCGTTTAGCGCACCGACACCGGTGCCGACCATCACGGCAGTTGGCGTAGCTAATCCTAACGCGCATGGACAGGCGATTGCTAGCACAGAAAGTGCGCTTCGAAAAGCGTACTGAAATATTATTTCCTCTCTGTTCATTCCATGTTTATTTATCTGATCGTTGTGCGAAATCGGTAATTTATTTATATTGATGTATCCCACTATGATCCAGATGAATAAGGTTACAATAGAAACGGCTATAACGAGTGGAATGAAATAACCGGCTATTTTATCGGCTAAATGTTGTATAGGCGCTTTATTCGTCTGTGCCTCTTCCACTAAACGAACTATTTGTGCCAATGTCGTGTGTTCTCCCGTGTGCGTGGCAGTAATTAATAATGGCCCATTTTGATTTATCGAGCCGCCAATGACAATTGACCCTTTTCTTTTTGGCACTGGCATACTTTCTCCAGTTATTAGACTCTCGTCGCAGGTAGACTGTCCTGAGAGAACTCTACCGTCAACAGGAACTTTGGCACCTGGTACTACTTTCAATACGTCACCTCGTTGTACCAAATCTATACTGATTAAACGCTCAGACAGTATCTCATTGTTAGGACCTAGGTGAACTAGAACAGCATCCGTTGCTTTTAACGACAACAACTTTGACAGAGCTTCCGAAGTTTTGCCCTGAAAAGCAAAAACATTGTCTTATGATTTTATTAATTATCGTAATAACCTAGCGAACGAGAGAAACAAACCTGCTCACCTTTGCAACGTGCTCCAACCATCTTCCTAAACTAATAAATACCAGTAACATGGGAGGAGTATCAAAAAATGTTTGAGGACTAACATGTTCCTGCATTATCATAGCTGCTGTAAGTACAGCAACGGAATATAAATAAGAGATCGTGGTGGTCATAGAAATTAAAACGTCCATGTTGGTTGTACCGTGTTTTAAAGCCTTATAAGCTTGTACGTAAAAATGCCAGCCACCAAAAAACTGTAAACATTATACGTTCAAATAATCTATTAAATTTCTAATATTCGCGTAAGAAACAATTGACAAGTACCTGGACCGGTGTAGAAAATATAAAAAGAATCAAGTTTTCCCAAGAAAGACCAGGTACGATACAGCACATGTCTTCGTGCGTTTTCTCGTCCACGGACATAATAACCATAAAATAAGTCATAGCTAGCATACATGGTATGCCAAAAATTAAAGATACTAAAAATGCTGCTCGCCATTTATTTATTTCTTCTCTGAAAAAGTAACAGAACATGTAGGTATCATCTTACGTAGAAAATATCTATGTAGCTACTCTCGAAAAACATTTTAAACAGAGTTCTCTCGAGACACTTACTTTTGATCTAAATAATCTCTGTTCTCCTTATCTTTATTACTAAACAATGTAGCGTTGAAACCCAACTTGTTAATGCATTCGATAATGTCTCTAACACCAATTTTCTCTACGTCGTATCTAAATTTACCTCGCTGAGTTGCTAGCGCAACAGCAGCCGAGAGAACACCTGGCAATTTTTTTACAGTCGACTCTATCTTATTTACGCAAGAGGCGCATGTCATACCCATAATCTGGAAAAACGATATTACATATACTTAGAATGAAACTTACACGTTTTAGCGTATATTCGAAGAAAAATAATTTCATTAAAATATTCGATAAGATTTACTTTTAATTCAATCTCTCCTTCTCCTGTCCCTGGTTCTTCTATCAACGTGGTCGGAAAGCCCAGTTCGGATATACTAGCAGCAATATCACTTGCTCTTATTTTATCGGGATCAAACATGACTTCTGCTTTGGCTGCCATCAATGCTACCAAGATGTTGCTTACGCCATACAATTTTTTACAATGTTTTTCTATAGCAGCAACACAGGAAGCGCAAGTCATTCCCTTAAAACGAAATCCATAATAATAATAATTATTGATACCGTACTGTTGTACGTTGAAAATGAAATAATTAATTATTATAATAGAACGCGAGATATATTGTTACCATATTACGAAAATGTTTACCGTTATGTGTAAAAAACATTTTGTCAATTGAGACTGAGCTTTCACGTCACCTCCGCCGTTTACTTGAAACGATACATCACCATTTTCTACATTATTGTTTTTCAATGGCACGTTTACCATGGCATCAAGACTCTTGCCATTTATTTCTTTCACGACTGCGGTAAAACCCATTTCTTCGATATACTTTGCTATTTGTTCAGCCGTAACTTCGTTGTCGTTGTAGGAAACTTTTGCTTCCTTTTCCAAGCTGACATTCACCTCCTTTATTCCTGGTTTCTCCGATAAAACATCTGTAAATAGATAAAAGTTGTTTAATGGAGAATAATGGGCTTGTATTTAACTAATAAAGATCTTTCATAAGGATGCAGTACCTGTAATACTTTTGACGCAAGACATACAAGTAATTCCATCAACGTGTATGCTACAATGGCTAATGCTGGACTGCAAAGAACCATTTCGTTCGTTTTCGACAGAGCTGTTTTCATCTCCGCACAAGGAAGCCGTAAAACCCATATCTTCTATAGCTTCAACTAACCGACTGGCCGTAGTTTCCACTGTATTATATTCGATGTAAGCAGTCTTTTCTTCCAGGACTACCTTGATGTTCACCACCCCCGGTCGATCACCGATCGTTCTTTCGATGTTCTTCACGCAGCTTTGACATCTCATACCATCGATGTTAATCTTCACCGATGCGCTAGGTTGCATTCGGGAAGCACAAGGTGTGTCATTCTCGTAATCGGCGTCCTCCTCGCCATCCCTGAATAACAATCCAATTCAATATTCTCGATAACTACGATGCGATCCATAAACACGGTTTTTCAACTATTACATGCATGACCAGTCACATTTACTTTCTCTCGATATTAATAAATAACCATTTAATTAATCGACAAAATAAATTAACATTTAACAGTTAACGTTTCGCGATTCGAGGTCTCGTTTCAGAAATATAAACGATTAAAAATTGAACGCTCTTCAAGCGCTCTTCAGTGTATCACCCCGGAAGTTGCATTTTAACGCGCATAATCTATTTGTCATAGTGAAGAATTTTTTGAACATACGATGCAATCAAAATATTATTTAAATAATTAACCCTAAGCGAGGAAACGCATTTGCCTCCAATTACGTCGGTTATTCCTTGTACGAACCATCAATCGTTGTTAACGAATGGCGTAATTGTAGATTATCGAGGCACGTTTTAAAAGCAGCGATAGCAAAACCGCAATGCGTTACGCTTATTTTTCTCTTGTGCCTTATCTCGAACGGAACTAAATTTGTCGTTTTATGTCATTGAAATTACCAATCGTTAGCATTCGGTAAACCCAAGAGGATAAAATGTCTTTGGATTTTTATTGAAACACATAAACAATCGATATCGTACATTTTTTAAGTGCAAAAAAATTGTATTTCGTTAGATTTTCAAACGATTTGTATCACAGTCAAGTAAATCGTGGAAAAGTGGGTTTTGACCCATACAAATTTGGGAAATGTAATATCGTGGAAACATTAAATTCCATTTTGTGACAATTTCAATCGACGATAGCAGAAAGAAGAATGATCGAATAAAATCTTACCAGAGCATATTTATTGCTCCATATTCTTTTTCGATCAAAAGTTGCGTATCATCGTCCATCTTACTAGCTAATTAGGAGAAACTTTCTCGTGATTTGTTCCGAAAGAATAAGTTGTCTTTAGGACCGATCACACACGGTATTGCACAATGAACCGCAACGGTTCGATTCGAATACCGTTCGAATGAATTTTATTCGTCATACGACGATCAATTATTTATAATATTTTAGCCGATAAACGTTGTCACGTTTAACCCTTTGCACTCTGACAACCAATCCGGTTAATTTCAACTTTTCAAATTTTATTCCATACGCTCGCGCGTAGAAAAATTTACCCAAAGTTGAATAAAATGCATAAAATGTTTCAAAGATAAACGATCACGCTCCATATGTTCTATAAATGAAAGTCGAAATATTATTATCGAAAAATAAGCACGGAATCGTTTTATCGCATTGAATCGAGAAAGAATTGTTATTAATATCTTATTTCTACGCGTAAGATACAATAAAGTTTAATCGTTTAACATTGAAATTCTCTTGTACAATAAGATTATAGACAAAGTATCGACAGTAAATAAGAAGAATAAATGAAATTCTTGGACTTTGCGCAGCGATCTAATCGATCTACGCTTAATCTCGTTGTGACTGAATCGCAACGCTAATAACTCGAAGCAGTTGATCAGCAAACAAATCCTTGTATAATATTGTACATTATCTTATAAATAGGCATGATTGTTTGCAGTGTATCGTTGAAGTAGTAGTAGTAAAACTAAAATTGCATCTAGTTGAGTATATATCGGTAAAGAAGTTTGAAACCATTTAGAGTGATTGTTCCTCTTGAACAATTTGCAAAGGTTCACCCGACGTTCACTCACGTCGCCAAGCGTAGCAATTCGTTAGTAAAGATTCGTTGACGATCTCCGAAGGATCATCGAGTTTCCTTATTAGGAGAAGTACGTTTCTCGAACAGGGAAATGGAAGAACGTTCGCGATAAGTGGGGTGATCGTAAACGAACCACAAGACCACGGCTCGACTCGAATTGATATCACCGAACGAACGACTGATAACTGGTGTAATCGGGCCGCGGCACGTAGACCAGCTCTCGATTCCGGGTTTTTGCTCACGGCACTCAATCGTCTTCGCGTTTTCCTACAACCATCGAGCCGCTTGCACACGACACACGATACTTTGCTTTTTGTTTTGCTGCAGATCTTGCCACGATTCGATCATCAGGACCGATCCGTGACACCGACCCGTTCCAGCTACCTGCAATATATCCGATATATCGTTTTGCCATTTTTTAATAGCTATCTTTTTCGGATGACTCGACCGAGATACATTTCGGGCAATTTAAGTTTCTTAAATTGTCAACCGTCTACAGTGGTGTGTGACACTTCTCTACTATATAGAAATATACTCCACTGTAGTTTAGATTTAAAAAATTGATCCTCTAATTTTCTGACGAACATTTAAGCATTTGCAACGTAAACACTTTCATCTAATATGTACGCTTAAAGAGGAACGGTAGAAAAGAAAGCGGCCGTCACACTTTCTGCTCGCGATACTTTCGTTGATTTCGCTATTACTTACTTAAATTACTGGAATAAATGGCTATTAACAAGTCAAATAATTAAAAGAATAATTTCATCGAATAATTAAAGAAAATATCAAAGATAAATAAGCGTAATGAAAACATAACTATTATAGGCAGGCCAGATAAAAATTTGGAAATATTAAGAGCGAATTGTCCGAGATTGTGAAATAGAATTGGTACCTTTTACTACCTTCGTCGTGTGTTTTATCGCTATTCGTTATATTATCACGAGTTGCATTTGACAACTGTAAACCTATATATTTGCAAGAAAGCTTCGAGGTCCCGAGCACTCGAATGTAGGGAAATACTTAATCAGTGGGAACTAATAATCAGAGATAAAAGTGATTACAATACAATCAGAGATACAGATATTGATAAAAAACGAAGAGAGATATAAATTAAAGTTATAAATATTTATAAGTCAGAGATATTAGAGAGTATGATGTAAAAATCAATGAGAATAATTTGGTAGACAAGAGAACGAATAAAATTGCTAACATAAACGAAATATTGCTACTGTACTAACAATGTAAAATAAATGAAAGGATATTTTGATATCCAGAAATTGTTTCTGATAATTCTTATCGTCCAGAACAATAATTCGTGCCTTTAATCGTTCTTACCGCGTATCGGTAGAACAATCTACGTGTCAGTATCCTTGATGATCCATACTGTCCCGTATCGCAGTGAAATCTCTATTACTATATCGGACAACGCATTAAATAGCTTTAATTCGAATGAAATAAATAGTATGTACAAATAGCGTTATCAAATCGCGTGATCCAGAAATCTAACGGTTAACTCGGCAAATAAATATTTGATTTCGTACGCGTTTTATTTTCACCTCTAGTTTGAAATCGGAAATAAAGAAAAGTATACTAACCCTATCAGTCTGACGCTTTCAGCCTTCGAAGAAAATTTCTGACGAACATCGAACGATATAGTTCTATGCACGAAAGGTACGGCAAATGTCATTCTCAACCGATTCATTTTCGTCGATTCACAGTTTCCATACTTTGCACTGATTTTTTCCTGCTGTACTACTGGTAACGAAAATTTATAGAAAATGGAATATAATCGAGCATAAGTGCTTCACCGTTATCGCGTCCTCGACATATTAATTATACGACAGTTGGGTCGATTTGTCGGTTCTTTTATACAATACGGTGGAAGGAAACAAGTTACAGTGTTTACTTTGCTGTTGTTTATCTGTTCAATCATCCAAGTAGCGCAAAAGCAAATTTTGCGTTATGGCAACTGTATGTACAGCGGCATTAACGACGTTCTCGCTAACGTTGTTATTCCAAATACATACTTGCTTCCGTTTTATGCATTCGAAAAGAAATATTTGAACGATTAACATATTCTAGATATAAGTCGATGTGGCGATGCAATATATGACGGTAGAACGCGTGGCAATTCACTGCTATGTATAATGGGTGGCGATATCGTGGGTGACGACACAACAAGACTGCACTTAATTGTTTCGTTTCGTGATCTGATAATTCACCTGTCAACATTTATTTCGTGAGATATTCTTGAAAACTGACGAATCGAGAAGACAGCGATAGGTACTTGTCGCCTTTACCGCTTGATCTGTTTCCTTTCGAAAACCCAAATGAAGCTTGCACACACATTCTCGATTATCTCGAATTACGTGCACTTTTGCCGATTGTCACGATCCTTTTATCTTTCCGCGCGTTACTATAAACAAGAAACAGTATTTTCATTAAGTCGTAACTAACTAACGACCCGTTGTATTTTGTAGTCGCGTCGCATCAAGATATGCTGCGAATCCTGATTCATATATATCACGAGTTCGGTCTGGATGCTAAACGAATCATATCTAATACTCGAAGTACAACTTTCAGAAACTTGGCAAACCGCAAACCTTCGCTTCGTTTCCTTATTTACGCTTCGAAATGAATCTGAATCAATAATGTTTTCGATGAAATTGGCGGAAGAGTTCGAAACGAATCGAAATTGTAACAGATAACTTAGAAAATTAGAAATTAAAAAATAGAAAATTAGAAATTAGAAAGAGATGCACACGAATCGCGAGGAAAGAAATTAGAAGTGACATTGCTCGGGAACAAACACTTGGTAAATACGATCAGAAGCTGGCACGGAAACGCGTGTTTCAATGGAACAAGATACACGTATTACTTCCATGCAGCTGAGAATAGTTTAGGCATCGCACGATCGAAGAGAAAGGCGTGTTCTAGTTATGTATATCGATACAAGTTTTTTTCACCGTATCGTTTCGTTGTTTTTCTAATCGCGTCAAATCAAAAACCATTTATCCATTTTTACTTATTCGCAGGCTCCCGCGAACAATAGACTTTCGAACAAAGGAACTAATAAATGGATGATCGTTTGACCGACGAACGACCCCGGTACATTCGCTTTGTAAGGAATTATCAACAAAGGAACGATAAAAGAACGAATTGACTCACCGTTTAATTCTATTAGAATATGCAATTACAATGCCTTACTATGATTTCAAGCCATCTTATAATGTTATTGATTATATATACATGGGTATAAATCTGGTTCATATAAAAATTTCTAATTTTCCCTTATGTAATGTACAAATCTAATTAAACAAACCTATTTAAAAGATTTACAGTAAGAGTCAATTGTTATCTTTGCGAGATACATGTAACTTACCAGCTTTTCGAAGAATCCAAAAACCTGTATTTGCAGCTACTAAAAACTTTCGACATTACGAGTTAGATTTTTCCTTTGTTAGCGTAATGTTTTTGTAATTTCACTGCACTAATTGAAATGCTTTAACCACTTATTATTAACAATTGCGATTGTCGAAATTTAAATAAAATCTTTTCGAATTTACGATTAGAGTATCGTCGCTAATAGCCGTCATAATGAAATTGAATTTACACTGCAGAGAAGAGGAAACGCATTTGCTTCGAGTTTTTAACAGATCAATAGATGGCGATCGAATTTCGATAAACGATCTATCCTATGCTTTGATTAGAAAATATCACCATTGCGAATCATCGCGTTCGTTGAAACGTGAGCGCTCAATAGCATTCTTCTATTCTTCTTTTTCTATCATCTAAGAATAATTTGTAAAACACGTTTATGCAATTTATGCAATTCGGTAGAAATTATTTGTATCGCTCTCTGATCACGAATAACGCTTATACGATATTTTTCTTTTTAAATATTCTAGGTAAAGGCTATTTGTCCAAATTGCCAGAATAAAGTTGCTATCGTATCTACAAACACAGATATAATTCGTTACCGAGTTTAAACTAACAACATAAATGAGTAGTAAGCAACAATGCTGACAGAAAATTTACTTAACCTTGGTTGGTTGAAAGTATTTAAGTAATTAAATGATAAAAATATCAACAGTATACATACTAAAATAATGATTAACCAAACAGTAATTTGTATTCTAACATTTTCCATTTCAAACAGGTACCAAATATTTGCTTTCTTATAACGATGTAAATAAACAAACATTGATACGTCATATTTAATTTAAAACAAGATCTTTTCTTATTCTTATTAACATAAAAATATAACTGCTTACTTTTTCTTTGTGGCTGCTATGTTTGCTTCTTTTGCTTTCCCTTCGTCGGTTCGTCCTATAAGAACAATAATCAAATATCAATTTCTGTGATACATATGTATAAACATTCTCTGCACTTAAATATTGACATAGTATCGAATATCAAAATGCTCCGATACATTTCCAGATAAGATTGATTTTTTCAGTGGCTCTATCAATTCCTTCAACAAATTTTATATGTGACACTATGCACTACTTAAATACTATTTAATGTTAGGATCTAGATATCGCTAATAATGAAAGGATCAATTACTGCTTATGCTTTATACTCATATAAATTACAAATAAATAAATAAATAATATATTATTTAAAAAATCCGAATTACCTGTGTTAATTTTCTCAAGTTCATGATCATCTTCTATTAACTTTTTTCCATTAACTATCTCCATCTCTTCTGCAATATAACATAATCAGTAGATTAATACATAATTTAAATATTTATTAAAATGTATAGCAAAATTTTAATTGACCATTCCACAAATAATTATGTTCCTATGCCTGTCATTTATTTTATATCATTCAGAATCATACATTTTCCTATCTATATTTTGGATATCTTTATCATTTATTGTTAATTCAATAGGTCCTTTAAACGAATTCCAGATAAAGATGATCGTTATATTTTACCTAATAACTTTTCTTTAAAAATACAAGGACTGAAAATGTAACAAAATGATTATATACAAATTTATATGTACCTTTAATTTCATAAATTTCATAAATTTATTGGCATCTTAAATATCGCTACTAAAAATACTATATTTGCTTGTGTAGATTCTGAACAAATGGGGAATTGTATGAGAAATACTCTATTAAAGAAAAATATTTAACATTTATTTTTAATAGCCAAGTTGCACTATATAGAAAGAAAGATGTGTACATTTTGATCTACAATTGAAATCGAATGATTTTATTTAGTACTTTCTTATACAATCTCCTATAACAAAATACATGTATGATAATAAATTAACATCTGATATTAATTCTATATCAACAATGCCTATTAATACATCAATGAAACTATTAATTAACAATATAATAAAATGAACTCGTACTTTGTTAATATGTAAAAAATAAACCAAAATTAGCACTGCTGAACATTAACTTACAAAATACAAAAATAAAAATACATACCAACAGATTTCACAATGAATCGAAATTGAATAGAATATTTTCATCAAAATAAAAGATATAACTTATATTTTGTCTATTCGCTCTATTATGCACACTATATACCGTCAAAAAAGAACACATCACTCATAAAATCTTTTCATTCACTACTCTCAGCTTAAAAACACACACTCACTTTGAATTAGCCGAGCAAAAAATATGTGTCAACATGTGGTTAGGTTAGAGAATTTTCTTCTACTTTATAAAGATCCTAGCTGAATACCTTCATGAGTCATTACAATGATAACCTATATATGTATTTATAATACAATTATATTGTACTTTCTTTTGATAAATTTATTACGATCTGAGCAGTAATTTGAAATTCAATAAAAACTACACGAATGTCAGTGCCAACATTACACCGACAATAGGTTTCTCTTCGTACTGTGACATCGAAGTGGTGCTTCTGTTACTGCCGCCAATGAAAATATTAAAGGTTTGGTTAGTCTCGGATACATGCAAAATAAGATTAGAACCCAGGACCAAAAAGCGAAAAAGTTTATTTATATATTCACTATTCAGTATATTGAGCAATAATTTTTAAAATATTCAAATCGAATTTAAATAATAAAAAAAATGCTAGATTTTTTCTCGCAATTAAATATTCAGGAAAAGCTATAAAAGAAGTAACATTTATGGATTTTTTATATATTTAATAAATTATCTTATGCTAATAATATAAGCAATATATAATTGTATATAACTTAATGTTAAGTTCTTAAATTATGCGTATAATTTATATTTTATTGAGAAAATACGATACAACTCTAGGAAATTGTAAAATTTTTATATTATTTCTCTATAAACGTTTTCAAAATGTCGCGCGCAATTAATGAGTCTGTGTCTGTGTTTCTTTCTATTTTTTTATGTGTATGATATACATAATTAATGTATATACACATTTCTGTACAAATACGTACATTTGGCATATAGAAATGATATCTACTCTAAACAGCTGTTACCTTATCAAACTTAGCACATTACTAAGCTGATGTAGATAATTTAAAAATATAGTATTGGAGATCATATGTTATAGATAGTTAACCTGATATTTTTACAAATATTATTCTTTAAATTCCTATTAATTTCATTCAGAATTATAAAAGCTGGTACGTATTTTCAAAGTATCAATGTTACATTAAACATGGTAGTAATAAAAAAAATAACTCGTATAAATTCTTTTTCAAAACACATTTTTATATAAATATGTATTTATGAATGGTATCTTAAGTCTGTTATTGAAAAATAACTGGTAATTGTTAAACATTTACGGTGGTACAATAATACTAGATTTCTAGCAGTATTGACAATGAAAACATGAGTTTTTATTTTCTTATGCAAAATTTCTATTTGTGTAAGAACTCTGTATCTTATTTAATTTTCAGGGCTTATATTGTATAAGTTTCACATTCTGATTCTGATTCACATTAAGATGCATATAGCATTACCGTTAAACATGTTAATGCTTATAGCTATTTGTAAAGTATTATGTATATTAATTGTTATACCTATTATGGTAATAACATGGAGAAAAAAATATTCTAAAATACGGGCCAGAAGGTCAGAAAAAAGGACAGTCGTAGGTTTTTTTCATCCATATTGTAATTCTGGTGGTGGTGGTGAAAGAGTACTTTGGGCTGCAGTTAATGCAATACAAAACAGGTATAAAAGCTTTTAAACTGACTATTTAATACATATTAAAATGTAAATATTGTAATTTTAATGAATGTACTCTGTTTTCTTAGATACCCTAATGTACACATAGTCATTTATACTGGAGATCTTGATGCTCACCCAGATCAGATTCTTAGTAATACAGAAAAAGTATTCAACTATAAGATTAAACCCAAAATTGAATTTGTATACTTGCATAGACGCAAATGGATAGAAGCTACCATGTACCCTTATTTTACAATCCTGGGACAAAGTTTAGGATCAATTTGGTTAGGTATTGAAGCTTTAAACAATTTTGTTCCAGGTGAATATACTTTATATCATTGTAGTATATTTTTCACATATTAAACTATATTTAATATTAAGCTATACGTAGTTTTAAAATTATAATAAAATACAATTTCAGATATTTATATAGACACCATGGGTTATGCATTTACGTATCCATTATTTAGATATATTGGTGGGTGTCGAGTAGCAACATATACTCATTATCCGACAATTTCAACTGATATGTTAAAACATGTTTACAGAAGAGTAATTTCACATACTAATAACAGAGTTGTAGCAAGAAATCCATTTTTATCAGCTGCCAAACTTGCTTATTATAAATTATTTGGACTCGTATGTATATAAAAACTATAAAATCATTAATTTTCCGAATTATAATTTATGCAAAATTGCTTCAGATATATGGTTGGGTTGGCAGGAGGGCTGAAATCATAATGGTTAATTCTTCATGGACCGAAGAGCACATTAACACAATATGGAAATGTCCATTGAAAACTCATAAAATTTATCCACCATGTGATGTGAAGCATTTAACGTCACTACCTCTTTTTAATGACGATGAAAAGTCTTATAGTATTCGTATAATTTCCGTTGCACAATTCAGACCAGAAAAAAATCATCCATTAATGTTAAGAGCCATGTATGAACTTAGGTCAATCGTTAAAGAAGAAGTTTGGGAAAAAGTAACTATAATAGAATTTAATAATACAGATTATAAAAAAAGAAAATATTATATTAATATTATATCATTTTTTCAGGTTCGATTAATACTTATTGGTTCCTGTCGAAACTCTGAAGACGAAACTCGTGTGAAAGACATGCAAGATTTATCTAAACACTTTGCGTTAGAAGAAAATGTGGAATTTAAATTAAATGTACCCTATTCGGAACTTATCTCTGAATTTCAGAAAGCAACAATAGGTTTACATACAATGTGGAACGAGCATTTTGGAATTAGTGTTGTTGAATGCATGGCGGCAGGATTAATTGTAGTAGCTCATGCTTCTGGTGGTCCAAGGTGAAGTCTTAGTCAAGTTGCATAATCAACAACATATGTAATCATAACGCGAAAATTAAAATGACGATGACAAATTTATACACTATTATAGAGCTGATATAATAGTAACTCAACCTGGATCTCAAAACGGATTTTTAGCTACAGAAGCTGAAGAATATGCAAAAATTATGGCACATATTATTAATATGCACCCAGATGAGCGTAAAGCAATTAGAATGGTTGCTAGGTATGCAATTTACATTTTCGTGTAAAGATATTTCTAGACAACGTTACCGAGTATAAATCATTTTTTTTTTAGAGCATCTGTAAACCGATTTTCAGACGAAATATTTGAAAGAGAATTTTTAAGAACAATAGAACCATTCTTCAGACAAAAACAGGAATAATAACTTTTACAAAAATTAATTATAATTAAATCTGTAATTTTATAAAACTATAAGAAACTATGGAAATGTCTTATTATATAGATACATCTTGATACATAATTTATTTAAATAAGGAAAAATAAAAAATTATGCGATAATACAAACAGCTATTGCTACTATACATGTGTGTATACGAGTATATCCTTTGCAGTCAAATAGCAATTATTGCCATACAAAACACGCAAGTGTTGTTTATCATATATTTTTGTTTTCATAACCACAACCTTCACATTCTAAAGTATAAGAAATGCTGTCTTTATCCTTATTTTCGCATAATTTAAAGCGAAGATTGAAATCCTTCAACATTAATTCTGCTACTTTTATAGCAGTTTCAGTGTGGCAAGTAAGCTTTTTACTTCCAAGTTTAATTTTGGATAAACCTTTGGCTAGAGCTATCAAAATTATTAACTAAAAAAAGAAAATGAACAATAACAATATTACATTAACAAATTTTGTAATTATTCGTAATTAGCTTTTGGAAATATACCTGATCTTGAGCATGATCATCAACACAAGATCCTGCTAAAATTGTATCCAAAATTTCCTTGGCTGCTTGTGTACCTGGTGATATTTGTTCTTGACGCCCAGAACCCAATCCAGAACCACCAAAAACACATCCAGTAGTTGTTGCACATACTATACTAAAATCAATTACATTTCATTATTAGATATAAAGTACAAAAAAATAAATCTTCATATATTGAAATATCTTACTTAATACCAGACCCATTACCAACAGCTACTGTCTTATCTTCTTTGTAAGCTTCAATATTTATTGATGGCAAGGAAATATTATGTTTGTTCAAACCTTCTGTTAAAACTGATTTTGCATCGTCTGCCATTTTATATGCTTCCTTCAGAAATAAAAAGATAAAACTTATTCTATCACTTTGAAACATTTAATTTGTAACATAGCATTTATGTTGGAAAAAATAACGAGTAATATACATACTCTAATATGAACAACACCTGCAACATATGCCCATCCTACTATATCACGAGGAATTCCTGGATTAGTTAAAGTAACAGCTTTCAATGAATGCACAGGTTCTATGTGTAAATGTACTTCTCCGCCTCCTTTTGGATAATAACCCCTCCATTGATTATTAAAAAGTTAATTTCTCTTAATATTATGTATATCCTCTAGTAAAATATTAATAACATTACAGTTTTTTCAATTATATTTTGTATACAGGATATCCTAGCTAAAACGTACAACCTCCAGACTATAGATTTTTCATGCCAAAAGTATATAGGTGCTCACGTGTACAAACATATATTCACATACCTGGAATACCCAATTCTCAATCACTTATACCTTGAGAACAAAGCTGCAGATTACAAAATGATAAAGAACTTTTGAAGTTCTTTTATTACAAAGAACCTATAGTTTGCAGGTTGCACACTTTGATTGGGACATCCTGTATATTACATATACCTTGACACAACATTGAAATCAAAATTAGCTCCAAATTTATTAAGTAATGGTCTCAACACTTCAGTAAGATATTCTATATGTGGTCCCATCGGAACATTTGTGCCTCCTTTAAGAATTAATGTAACTCTTTGAGGGAAGAAAAGAGCGCATGGTAGAGCTACTTGAGCTAACAAACAAATGCAACCAGCAGTTCCTGTATCTATAAAAAACTTATTTCTTTTATCACTATTTAGTTGCTTGGGTTTAAATTCCAAAGCTGTTGATCCTATATAGTCTCCTTGTACTTCAGCATTGCACATATTCTTCAATAGTTCTACTCCTGTAATAATATTTCAATAAAAAGAAAGTAAATAATTACAAATCAGAATCCACAAAAAATATAACTCACATAAATTACAAATCATAAAAATATGTTGATTTATAAAAATATACCTTTTAAATGCTGTGCTGCAAGTCCAGGTTTAGGGCGACCCGCTCGTATGTTATTAATTTTTAATGGAATTTTATATAGAGCACTCAAACAAAGTGCTATTCTTAATACTTGACCACCCTGCATCAGAAATGAAATGTTTCCAGATTTTTATGAAAAGTATTAAAATTTTAATATCAAAACATTTTAACATTAAAACTAAAATTTATCAATAGTATAACCAAATGTAATTAATAAAGCGAATAACTTTAAACTACTTACACCTTCTCCTAAACTTCCGTCAATTTGTACTGCAGAAGACATTTTACGAGTGACACAATTTAGTATGTAACAAATGCGTGGTATCCTATTATAAATAAATAATTTTGGCTTATACGAATATGAAATCGTTTACTCTTTAAAGCATTTGTTAAATACATTCATACATAAAATATATAACATATATGTTGCCTCACATCTCACACGTGCGTGATGCGTATACAGGGGCGGTATACTCAAGTACATTCAAGTGTAAATATAGCATCCCTAGAGAAAGTAACAATCAAAGAGGAGATTTCCACCCCCTACTGTTGCACCAGACATTAGTATACCAAAAAATGAACAATACCTTATAGTAAAGTAATTCATTTAAAAGGTCAGAATATTTCGAAAGCCACACTTTTATACATACATTTTTAAAATATATATTTATGCATGTTTTCTCTCTGAAAACAATGTCATTAACATCATCTAGCGGCAAGCGGGGCTATTAGTAAAATACAAAAATGCAGATAGGTATTTATTTACTTTAGTAGCTTTTATAATACTCGAGAATTGTCAGAAATAGCGTTTGAGGTCGTAAAATATTTTCCCCTTTTTTTACCCAACAGGAACGAATCTTTTTCTAAAAAGATACTGGATGACTCTGATGATCACCATAGAGTACATGAATAATTGAAAATACATAGGCATATAAATACATCAAGAAAAAAGGAAACAATCTTTTAAAAAAACCGCCACTAATGCTGTTAACGGCGCCATCTAACAAGAAACTACCGAACTATGATGAATACGTGTAAAGTACCGACCAGATTTTGTCGGTAATTAATTGATTACACTCCAACGGTAATATACCATCAGCGAAGTTTCTATTGTAGTGCCGCGTATCACTACTAGATGGCGCTGCGTCGAACCTGCCTAAAGGGGCGTTCAGATTAGGCAAGCACCTGCCAAAATAATTGATTTTTATTAATTTTCTACAAGATTCGATGCTACAGTACATACTAATATGTACATATTATTATGATAATTCCGTCCTAGAATTAAGTGTTAATAATGTATCTATCTATTAATAAAATATATTAAGTCATTTGATGTACAAAAGTGTTTGAAAATAAATATGAATAAAAACATGTATTTGTATATTTACTTACACAAAAACCTGTCATTCCGATCCCCAAAAATTGTCCCAAACTTTAAAAAATAAAAAACAAAGTATTGAGAATTTGCACCAGAAGAACATGCATTATGAAGAAGTACTCTTTGTGCTTCATGGAATTTTCATAACGTCATTTCAAAAATTCTCGAGGCGCGATTTTTGAAATTCAAGCAACAGATTTTGGAAATTTGTATCAGGAGAACATAAGTTGTGAGGAGGTATTCTTCGTGCCACTTCTTGAAATTTTGCTGACGTCATTTCCAAGAATTGCCGGGCGCGATTTTTGAAATTTAAGCAACCGATTTTGAAAATTTGTATCAGGAGAACATAAGTTATAAAGAGGTATATATCATGCTATTTCTTGGAATTTTTGTGACGTCAAATTCCAGGAATTCTTATGTTCTCTTAATACAAATTCTCTCTTTTGAATATGTATGTAATTTTTTATTCTGTTGGGCTTGTTAGGTAACAATAAATACACAATGATTGTTGATAAATTTTTCTTTATTTTCACCACTTTTCATACAGAGCAGAACTTAATTAAACTTATTGTTTAATCATTTAATTACTAACTTGTGAAACGCCCGTGCTATAGACGGGGAATTAATCAATTAACCTTGACCCCGTGCGCCGTCCTAAACCGTAAAATGTAGACATGCGCAGTAAATTTTTTACAAAGAGGCTTAACCCAGAAAAGTCAAATGGACCCGTCTTAATGATGACGTAATTAGTTTTTACGTATCCCTTAAAAAGTGTTCCTTAATAAGGGTTTTACTGTACTATCATTGTAAGAGTACACATATAATATTTTTCTGCCTTCTTTTCGATGTATGCCTACCACGTGTCAGCGTAACTCACGGACATGTTCTGTGTCAGAATATGATACCATACATACCAATATATGTATGTATACATCCATTAGTAGTACTTACATGGATGGCACAACACATGTGGCACAATCACTTTGTAATATTTCTTTTACGAAACTATGTGTATGGCACATAATAATTTGAACAAATTATATGAATCATGTAATGCGTAATAATAATATAAGTCAAATTTTACTTTTTGTATAAATACTAAATACATATAATGCTTATAAATAGAATACGACAGTTTATTACTTGTTTCTTGCTACACTATGTCACTTTTATAATTTACATTTAACAAAATAAATTCAGTAATTGAATATGATACAAAATTATTTATTTTAGGAAAAAGGGAATTTATTCATTAATACAGAGTATAATAAACTTATCTACATAGATACGTAGTAATTTGTATATTTTTCTTTATTTTCATTTTTTTGTGTATGTAAACTATAACATTTTACTGAATTTTATTGCTGGTAAAATATTTTTTATTGATTAAATTATTATTTGTATTATTGTATATACGTAGACAAAAATTTATTGTAATTTACAAGAATAATAGGTAATCAATTAATTACATAATAGAACGTCATCCTTTTGACTTCTAAATATACTTTAATTTTACTAGAATCCGCGAAATTTGTTTATTTTCTAATATACAAAATTGTTCCTAGTGTTTAACAATGATCAAATTACACTAAATATTGTAGTAAATTGTTTTAAATACACTTCTTAAGAGCTTTGAAAAAGAAAATGTAAATATATAAATGAATTTATAGTACATCAAGCACTGTCATTTTTTACTATATTGATTATTTCAAAGTTAAATGGTCCATAGAACATTTTACGTTGTTCTTTGTTTGTACGTTTACATTCTTACACATAAATATATTTTGTACAAAAAAAAGTATTAATTTCATTTTGAAAATGATTAAATCTTATCCTATTTGTTATTACATACAAAAATTAGTATTTCTTAAGTTTCATTTTATTATTATTTCAGTTCATATATAATACGATTAATAAAGTTAATAGAAACAATCGAGAAAGATCAGTGTTTTAAATTATAAATATATTCTGAAAATGCATTATGAATTTTGATTATTTACATATTTAAATAACAGATTAATCAACTTGTATTTTGTAAATCTAACTTAATATGCTATGTGCCATTTGTTTTAGTAATTTATGTTGTAAAAATATTTTGATAAAATGAAGTAATTCATGACGTAAATATGTCTTATGACTAGCATAAACTGGCTAAAGATACAGGTATTCTAAAAATCAAGTTTTTTATGAAGATCATAATCTCTTCGTGATTTTACATATATATCATTTAAGACCAAAATATTTTATGTACAGTAAGAATATGACACCTCCATTTTTTGCAAATAATATTCTTTTCCTCGTATAATATTTTTAATTTTGATAAAATGTTATTATACTTTATTTGAAGCATTTTTGTTCCATTTTTTGTCTATATATTATATTTAAATGCAAAACCTAGCATATGAAATAAGTAGACAATAAATTATTGCAGATAAACATTTAATCTTCAAATATCCTAGACTATACTTCTGCCATTTAATAATTGCTACATTTGAAAACTACAGTAGTAAAAAATCCTATCACAAATTGTGGCAGTGCAACTAATAATTAATTCTATAATACTATATACCTTAAATTAATTTTATACGTAAATATACTTTCACAGCTGACATTTTTATGTTGCATTTCAGCAAGTTTGCTTAAAGCGTTCAATTACATTACTAACCCTTTGCGCTCGTAATTGCATTTATAAGTAACATGAGTATACGTCATATTCTTTAAATAATTTTTTAATAATTTTATAAAAACGTTGCCTAAATTCTAACTAATTTTGGATCATATTAAATATGATCTATATCAAAGGCAACTTTCAATTTTTGGTTTTGAGATTCTTTTGGTCATTATTCATAAATTACTTAAATATGATAAATTACTTATATGTACAACAGCAAAATAATAAAACGAAAATATTAAAATAATATGCAGAAAGTTTGGAAAACACAATTGGAGTGCAAAAGGTTAAACAGCTCAAAGTGTTTACTATAAATGCATTATTACATTTTTTACTTGATTGACATATTATAAAAACGTTTAACAGAAATTTTTTCTATTTACAGTAATTCGTAGTCTTTCCTTAAACGACACATTATTTAAATACAGTCTTGCGACAAAATATCAAACTTTAAATTTTGTAAATCTTTTAGCATCAAGATTTATTGAACATTTCGATTAGTTTATGTAATTTTATATAATTTATTTTTTAATCTTATGTTCATATTAGTATATAATCAATTTTTATTCACGCTTTTTAACGTGATTCGGAAACATATTAATATACTTATGATAATGTTCATATTTATAATACACGAATTACAATGGACATTGTATCACATTAATTTTTAATATTACTAAAATATGATGTTACTCTTTGAAATTTCAAGATGATATTAAAATATGCAGTTTCAATTCTTATTTCATTTTTGTTTCACAGCATCTGTGTGCTTTACAGCAGTAATACTTAATGAACATAAATATTCGAGAATAGAAATCATTGTCTCTTTTTATAAAATGAATGGTACGATTAAAATACTTTTTTAACATATTTCACATATGAAAAATAATATCGGTTTAGGAATTCAGAGTGCTGTAATGAATAATTTTCTTGATATCGACTTTCTGATATATGTATAACGTAAGAGATATCCGAAATTTAGTCATACGACATAAATACATTATCATTTGTACTTTCTATTTCACTTTTTAAAAAAAATTGATTTTAAACTTCAAACTGAAGTCTTTCTTTGCCCGGTATTTTGAACAAACATTCAACTTCCGATCCAGCACCTTAAAAATAATCTATCATTAGTTGTAAGATGTGTCATTTTATTTCTTAATTTCCATAGTAATTATGATAGTGAATAGCTTACGTTAAGGCCTCGATACTGCTATTTAACGCCTCTTGTTTCCATGACGTCGACCGAACTTACGATTTTTTCTGTAAATAAAAAAGATGTTTGTTCTTTTTTTTTTATACTTAAGATCAAAATCAAATAATTTCTGACGATTAATAGCGGCTAAGCACTTTATCTTTTTCATCAGTTGAGATTAACATATATGTGCTTTGAATATTAAAGAGCTCCCTCAGTTTAACCTTTCTGTTTTATTTACCTAATTTTACTCGGTGAAGGAACCGGAGCATGTTCAGCGATAGCGGGTAATACAGAAATAAATTTATCAGTTGGACGTAAAAGACGCGCTGTACGAGAGGACAATTTCCATATCAGTCTTTGTCTGTGAGGGGTTTGTTCTTGGGCATTATATTTGCTCAATATAGCACCCACAGCTTCATGCGTAGAAAAGAAACTTGTATCTGAAATCTAAACAAAAATAAACCAAACAGATGATTATTAACTTATTTCAGTTTATCAATTTAATAGAAAGACCTGATAATGATCAGATTATTGTAATTTTACCTTACATAATTTTTGAAGTTCCACAGCAAATTCTAAAATTCTAAGCATTTGATGCTTTGATGTAACAGTTGTATTGATGACAGAGGAGCTAGAAGTAGCAGTTGCAGATATGGTGTTATCCGTATTAGCATCCAATCGATTAACAGCATTATCTAAATATATGCACAGTAGTACAAGTGCCACCTCTGATGGCTTTAAGCTAGCACAGTTACCATCACAAGCAACCATTTCTAACCTGAGAAGGAGTTCTGATTCCTGAAACAACATAAATTACAAATAAACTACAATTCAATGGTATTTTATATTTTTAAATAAATAAAAAATCATCTTACCGTAATGATACTAGTATACACTTCTCCTAATCCTAGCTGCGATGCAACAGCATGAAACATTGCATTGAATAATCGAAGAAAAGTTAAAGATGTAACAGGTTGTGTACCAGGTGCCCATTCTAACTTATTTTGTATAACTTCTGACATACGTTTAAGATCACCACCGGTACATTTACATTGAGAAATAGAGACTAAGTGATCAGCATCTAAGGACTGTGCTAACTGGACAGCAGCTATGTGAAAAGCAGATACACTGATGCAAGCCATATGTTTTGGTCTTGCTTTCATCTTTGTTAAGAAGCGATCCATCAAATTGATAGCAACAAAAAATACATCAGATGGTAAATCATACCATACTTTTAGGCATCTTAGCACATGAGCTGATCCGTCACGAGCTCCAATTGTTATTTCATCATTCTAAAAAAGAAACCAACATTTTGTAAAAATAACAAATACTTATAAAGTCGTTTACATAAATAATGAAAGAATATAATAATCATATATGAGATTATCAAATATTAAGATATTCTATATTATCTGTACTTACTTGTGATATAGTGGGTAACTGTAGGTTAGGTTGATATTTTACTTCAAGAACCAAAGCTTCCTGCAACTGTTCGAATAAAGGGTGGATTGCATCCGGTACAGGCAAGCCCGATGTGTCCATTCCTGCAATGTGTGACTTGCAGCTCACTACAGCAACGATGAGGAGGTAAAGAAAAACACAAGATGTGTAGTGTGCCTGATGATATGAATGTCACACAACAAGAATGGCGCAGCTGGCTAGCCTTGTATCTAGAAAAAAAGAGAAAATAATATTAACATTAATAAAATCATGTAAAAAAGTTGAATTTTAATTTAAATTATTCATCTTATTACCATCGTAACATATAATATACTTTTAAAATAGCAGTAAAGAAGAGATCAATTAATTTTTAATCATTCTAAGAGTTATTTAAATATATTTGAAAGACTTATAAATTTGTTTAGAAATTTAAACAAAATTTTGAGGAATAGCAAATAATAGATATTAGTAGCATAAAGAAGTTTCTATTGGCCAAGTATAAATAGCATTATTAAGAAATTGAATGAGCTTCTCATATTATTTTATTATATTAATACATACTTGTTAATTTTACATAAACAGATGATATAGAGTAAAATATATGTGCACATCTACATTTTTAATTAATGTTTTATGCTTCTGTATACGTTCGTAATCACGCGCCGCCAAATAAGATATCCAGAAGTTTTGAAGAACATACTAGAAAAGTATTCCATTCGAAATAACATCGATTGTATGTAATTTTTCATCTTTATTTTGCATATCATTAATTCTCAACAGTACAATGACTACAAATTCTATTTTGATAAAATTTGTATAAAACTCGTAAAATATTCGAATTACCGTAAAACCATCGATTAAAATCGAAACGAAAATGACGAAATCTATAGAATTATTTATTACTGTATTTGTTTACTGTAAAAACACGCAATTCGAAATGTGACAGCAGTTACAGATTATTGTAGAAATATCTAGAAAACAGGACATCGCGTCAACACATAACAATTCTTACTTCTTAAATTTTGTACTTTTCAAAATTAAACAAAGTAAATATTATTGTCAAAATCTGATAAATATTAAAAAAATATTAAAATGTAACAAATTCATACAAAAATATTGTTAATTCTATAATACAGAACTACTCCAATGAAAACAATAATAATAAAAAAATACTTGAAGGCTACTAAGCGAATGATGCAACGAATTGTCAAAATTGAATACAACATAAAATTCTTTTAAATTCATCAATTACTTTACATTATATTTTGAATTTAAAAAAATATAAATAAAACAAACTGTGATTTTACTTTCACGAAAACAAAGTATATTTAAGCCTGAAATTCCAAAAATATCATTCATACTATAATTTTTTTTCTAGAATTGAATTGTGTGTTAAAAGATAAGGTATATATTTTTACATTAAGAATGAACAGTCATAAATCGTTGAAAACTCAAAACAAATTACTGCATAGAAATATGTACATCTGAAAAATTTATACATTAAGAATCACGAATTGATTCTCGCGTTTGGCGCGAAATATCTGTGTTTATAATATTTAATGTATACATGTAAAGTTCATTAAAAACTACTTACTACCACAAGATTTCAAAACCATCCAAAAACTATATACACTCTGCTATTCTTCTGTTTTGTTTTTTTTTTTCTTTACGTAAGAGCAATGAGCTCCTACAAAGAGGAAAACACACTCTCTCTGCGCTTATTTGAAAGATACTGTAACGGTGCGTTTGAAATAAGCGAGCGAACACTCATTCTTCCCCCACTATGATAAGATTCAAACGTACACGAGCATTCTTTCGCCGCTCGGATGTCTAAAGCGAACGAATGCTCTAACAATATGAACATTTGCTCGTAGAATCAATTCGATACAATTTAATTCGTCACAATTCGACTCCATGCGATTTAATTCCATATGATTTGATTTAATCCGATGCGATTTGATTCAACAGGAATCAGTTCGATAAAATTCAAGTTGACGCGATCAATCTAAACAACTCAAAGTGATTTAATTTAACGCGTTTCAAATCAACACGGTTCAATTCCCTCTACTTAGCATTTAGATGTCCGTATTTTTTATTTGAATTACTTAATATGAACAAACAACTTGTTCAATAATCATTTGCACCAAATGAACATATATGAATGTTCTTGCTCTTACTTTTACTCTACGTTTTTGTTCGCTTAAACCACGATCGTACAAATGTATCTTACACTGCTTTGTGAATCGTCGCGAATGAGTAATACCCGAATCACTACGAACACGTACGAATTCGAACGAAGTGAACATGAAATGATATCAACAATGTACAAAAACCTTTTGTCAATAAACACACTGTTTTTCAATGTTCACAAATTAGCTACTTAAGATTAAAGTTCAAATTAAGCTTTATCATATTCACGTAATACCCGTTATTGCAAAACTTAAATAAATAAAATGGCATATAAAAAAATAAGACAATGTCCAATTTAAAATTCAATTTTTCAAATATGAAATAAACATTGTAGTTAACTGTACTTTTTGTACAATTCCAACTATCTAATATTATTTTCATTTTAATCATAAACGATAAGTCAGGACTCTGAAATGAACTCTTCTCTTAAAATATAGTACCAAACTACTTATAAACGGAACAATACTCGATTCATAGCATGTCTTCATTAAATATGAAGTTTCCAATATAACATCAAACAGTCAAAAACAATCTATGTAAATAAATGCATATCATAAATTTTTTCATTTCCACCATTTTGTTTAACTTAGACATTCGAATATACTTATTTTCAAAATTAATTGTAAAAAGTATTAAAAATTTTTATGAAAAACTTACCCGGATGCGTCCGAAACGCTTTCACGTTAATGGATCACCCAATCTTGGCTTTTTCTCGTATTTGACGGTACAAATAGGAAATAGAATTACAGACAGACTATTCGGTTTGACAGTTGTTCTAACAATAAGAAATGGCGGAGCCGTGTACATTCAGCTGATCATTACGCGTCATTGCACGCTCATGCGTAACAAAAAGTAGTCCCTCTATGAACGTAAATAAATTTGCATTTTCGTAAACAAACTCATTTTGTTTATTTTTATCGGTTTCAAGATAATCTATATAAATCTCAAATAAAATTACATTTATTTATTTAATACATTAACATTTATTAGTTTCATATTAATTCAAATTCAATTTAATTATTAATACTTATAGACTTATGAAATTTAATATCTTCAATTTATTAGAATTCTAGAAATTTCAATTCAACGCTTTATATCCAACGTAATTCTTTTGTTGCATTTATTTATTTCTATATTGTACAAAATTTATAAATTAATAATTTAGATAATATTAAATAATTACATAGTTAAAAACTAAAATTGGAAACTTTTTTTATAATAGAGTAAATTAAGACATGTTCTCGTGATGTTATTTAATTAATACTTGTTTAGTACAGTTTATAAGCTAACTTCAGCTGATCGTGACAGTAAATATATTATAATTGTTATATAAGTTTATCATTTGACCAATTATATTATTTCATCATTTTTACATATTTATGAATTAAACAAATTATAATTCAAGTATTTAAAATATGCTATCAACAATATTTTTGACATAGATTTTTTTTAAATTAAATGTTTTTAAAATTTCATTCAGAGAAATATCGCATTTCTATAAAAATAATATAAGTAACTTTATTATTTTGCTGTATATTAAATACAATGTATAACAAATACAAATGAAATAAATTCTTCATCTACTATCATCAGTGGATTTACGCTGATTCATTTCTATCTGTATATCCTGTTCTTGCTCTAATGCTTTGACAGTTGCTTCTAATGTAAATAAATGTTCATCGTATATACCTGGAGCAATTATACGCATTGCAGATGCTAATTTATGTAAATATTCTGTGTTAGCCCCACTAGGACCATGAGATACAAGTATCTGTTTCGCAATTACATGAATATCTTCTACACCTGCATAATTTGGATTATCTTCCCCTCCTATGTAAATTGTAATATAAAATGGTGTAAGATCCGACGATATTGGTAATAACTTTTTACTTTCAAAATTAGTTTGAAAACTATTATTTGTTAATAAAAATGATCCAATATCTTCAATTGAATAGGATGGATAAAAAAGTACGCTTTTTCTTTCGTAACCTCCTTTTTCCCTGTAGTCCAAATGTTTTACAACTGTATCTATGTTATGGGATGATATTTTGTATGCAACACCCCATACTTCATCATTAGGATTATCGGAAGAAAGTAGCGTGACAACACGACCAGGCTATAAAATAATTTCAGTATATTTTGTATTGTTTCTAATATAAAAACTATTGTTTTTAAATTAATATAAAAATAATTAGATACATACCCTATCAGGTACACCTCTGTGATCTGTACTTTTCTGGTAAAATCTTCTAATATATCCTTTAATGTGACCAACAAGAATTTCTTCGTATGGAAAATCGGCTTTCCAAATAAGTGAACCATATCCAAATACCCACATTATCGGTTTTATAATTAAATACCAATAACCTATACGAATTTAATTTATTATCTAAAATGATACTTTTTGGTAAACGTATACAAAATTTAAATAAAACATTATTTTTTAAATACTTGATATTGTATCCACATTGTATTACTAAATAATTTATAAATTATTTAGTAAAAATTTGATAGAAATTTAATAAAAAGCGTAAAATATTTTATACTGACATTTTGAATAACAATTCAAAGTGATTGAATATAATCGTTTAGATAAAATCACGAATTTTTAAAGATTATAAGTACTTGGTATATAATACGTATGTCTATATGTTTTAAATACAATTTTGTTTAAAATAATATTAGGCATAATAATTAGCACGTGCATTTCAGACAGTTTACGTTGCTCACATGGACTACGTTTCCATCGAGGGTCCAAATCGGGTCAGAGTTGGGTTAGAGTCGGGTTAGAGTTAAGTTGCCTTGCCTGTTTCCATCGGATCAGAGTTACGTTGGGGTTGGAGTTGGGTTGAACATTACCAACTGCACAAAATCAACTACCATATTCTGACATGTAAAGCTGAGCAATATTAATTTTACAATATCAAAATAGCATACAAAAATTATTTCTCAGATTACAAGATCACCGACAAAAAGTAATAATAACCTCTTCTACACCGATTAATACAGCACGTGATATACAATGCAATTTGGATTTGTTATGTTGGCAATACAAACTCGACTTTTGTCGTTTCCACCGCACCTCAACTGAACGCTACCCTAAAATTTTGACTACGTTTCCATCGAGGGTCCAAATCGGGTCAGAGTCGGGTTAGAGTCGGGTTGGGGTCAGCGCTTGTACGGTGGAAACGCCAAAGGTTTAGTTGAACTCTACCCTACAAAATTTTAGGGTAGCGTTCAGTTGAGGTTCGGTGGAAACGACAAGAGTCGAGTTCGTGTTGCCAACATAACAAATCCAAATTGCATTGTGTATCACGTGTTGTATTAATTGGTGTAGAAGAGGTTATTATTACTTTTTGTCGGTGATCTTGTAATCTGAGAAATAATTTTTGTATGTTATTTTGATATTCTAAAATTAATATTGCTCAGCTTTACATGTCAGAATATGGTAGTTGACTTTGTGCAGTTGGTAATGTTCAACCCAACTCCAACCCCAACGTAACTCTGATCCCATGGAAACAGGCAAGGCAACTTAACTCTAACCCGACTCTGACCCGATTTGGACCCTCGATGGAAACGTAGTCATGTACACGAATTGAGAATGGAGTGTAATGTCTACCAGAATGTACAATGTACAGTGCGTGTTAGATCAGCGTGAATTGTGTGGATCGCTGTTGTTCGTTAACTTATGCTAAAAAATGTTATTGACAGTTATTTGTATTACATAAAATATATACATATTCTATATACATATATATATATTTATTTATTTATATATGAAAAACTTATATACACTTAAATACAAACAGTATGATACTTAACAGTGTCTCGCTTTTGTGCGAGAAAAGAATTTTTCATACCAATTGTACTGTTAACTATTAACTGTTAAAATTTTGTACTTGGTTATAATTATTAGTACTAAATTATTCATTTCTTCCGCAACATGATTTCAAAATTGTTATGTACTGATGTGCTTGCAATTCGCTGTGTAAATAATTTAGTATTTGTAGGTTAGTTGTATATGCACAAACTTTGTATTATGTTAACATTGTAATAAAATCTCCAATCTCTTCAATATAAAACAGTATATTTTCACAGTTTTAACATTATTCCTAACCACCTAAGCTGTTTTTTTTATTATTATAGGTGTGGGTTGTACATTACATATTTTTGATATTGACACTTACAAATTAGAAAAGAAAATCGATTGCCTTTATCCATACAATATACATGGAATTATTGAGGGTCCTAACAATAAGATATCTATATTTGGGGCTAACTCTTTATGTGGATATAATATTCAGAAAAAACAAGAAACATTAATGTAAGTTAAATGATTTTTGTTAAACATTACATAATAATTTAAATTTTATCATTTATCTAGAGTTAAAGAAGAATTTAGTAAAAATTGTCTTAATGATTGGATAATAACAGTGAAATGGTTATCATTTGATGGATATGAGTATTTAGCAGTTTTATTAGCACATAATAACGTATGCATTTATGACTGCATCAAGAAAAACTATCAAAATGTATGGTGCAAGGAAAAATGCATTCTGTATCCTTCTATATACATATTTGAATAAATATTACATGTTACAAAACTTGACTTTATTATTAGGTATGGTGGATCAATGTTAGTCCAAAATCAAAAAGACTTGATCATTTTTAGCGGAACTGTATATCAAGAAATATTAATATGGGAAATAAATTATAGTTCTTCATGTACTGAAATTTCACCTATTTTACATCGTTTGCATGGACATAATGTTAGTATTACACTCTTTTAAAGTAATGTGTTGTTTCAAATAAAATATTTAAATTTAAAAATGTAAACATTGAATTCTCTCTAGGGAGTAATCTTTTCGGTCATATATGATTCAGTTACTCAACTTATCTGTTCTACATCTGATGATAGAACAGTCAGATTATGGGAAGTGAATAGCAATGAAACCAATAAAAATCATATAATTTGGAAAGATGTCAAAATTAAATTAAAAAAAACAATGTTTGGTCATACAGCAAGAGTATGGAAATCTATAATAAGAAATGAGACTTTAATTACCATAGGAGAAGTAATTATCATGCATATGTATTATGTAATGTACTGTAAACAATATAATGCATATTCATATTTTTCGATTTTTAGGATTCTCTCATGTGTACTTGGTCATTAGATGGTAAATTGATTAATAAAATTTGTGCACATCATGGAGCTGCGATATGGAGCATTGACATATCAAGTGATAACAAAAGCATCTTTACTGGTGGAGCTGATGGCGCAGTTCATGCATGGCCTTTCCCCAGTGATTATATCCAACCAATTACACTAGTACCTAGACAGCATATATCTATTTTGCCAAAATATAATTGTTACTTAAAAAGTGGTAATTTCTTAATTTTTAATGAAAACGGGATTTTGTACATCTATGATAGGTGGCAAAGTAATCCAAAAGAGTTTTTGTATCTTGAAAGGTTTAATACATATTGCATTATGCAAGTTTCACTATGCCATTCTTATGTTTGTTTTGCATCAAAAGATGGATATATAGCAATATATAAAGGTAAAAGCATCAATAAATGCAGAATAATAATACTCATTGTCAGATAATAAATATTAATAAAATAGTATCAATCACTAAGTAATCTATGTCAAATACTTATAGAAGCTGATATTACAACTAACAAAATACTACAATTAATTGTGGAAGAAAAAATAATGGAATCACAAATACTCTCTATACAATGGTTAGGAAACAATAACCTGGTAGCTTGTGGCTTAAATGGTGTTCTGAAGATATTCAGTTTTACTATGGAGGGTATGTGCAAAGAATACAATATAAGTTATTGTCGAAATTGATTATAGTTTTCATTTTCTTTTTTTATATAGGATCAGTAACTATTCAATCAATGGGCTTGTTACCACAATGTCGAGAGCGTTGGTTGACAGCAGCAATATTATATGAACATGTGTTGATATGTGGAGATAGAGCTGGAAATATGCATGTTTTTGAGGTTCAAAAATATAATTCGAATGATGAGACAAATATACTTAAAATAAATAACAAACCTATTCAAACTTTTCCTAAAGTTCATGGAAAGATAGGTATTCAAAATTTTATAGTTTTACATTCAAAATTAATATCAGGAGGTCGTGATGGAACGTTACGATTTTATGAAATAACTGAACATCAAAACACAAAATCTTTATGCACTTTACATTCGGAAAAAATGCCAATGGATTGGATTAGTGGCAGTTTAAAAGTATCTGACGACATTTTCATATTGGGATTCAAAGAAGTAATTAGATATTTAATAAAGTACAATGTAATTAATAATTTTATATTCTACGTTTGAATCACTTTTTCTGTTATTATTTTCAGACGGAATTCTTAGTATATAGCATGTTTTATCGTAGAATCGTAACAAGAGTTCCTTGTGGTGGTGGTCATAGATCATGGGATTGTATTGTACTAAACGAACTTGTTTCATTTCTTTATATTCGTAATAAACAAGTATATATATTTGATTTTCCGTTAGCTGCTTTAAAAACCCCGGTTTTATTGGTAAGCTATGTATCTGTATTCTTCCATATCAATTAGTCATTATTTTATTATACAATTTTTGTGTTTAAACTTTCAGAATGGTTTTCATACAAAAGAAGTAAATTTCATTAACCCTGTATTAAACACAAACATGCAAAACGTGTTTATATCTGGAGGAGAAGATGGTACTCTTCATATTTCTCATGTCTTCAGTACATTAGTAAAAAATAATTTGTGCTTACAAACATTAGGTATTTTTGATGGCCACATTTCCACAGTAAAATTTATAACTTCCTTAAGTTTGCAATTTAATTCTTCCCGCAATAAACATCTTGTTTTTTCTGGGGGTGGAAGGGCCCAAATAAAAGTGTGGGAAATTAATATAAACGATAGCAAAAAATCATTACAAAGTATAGATATTTCTTGTCATGACGTTACATCTCATATGTTGTACGGATTTGATCGATATCGTAAAAAACAATGTCAGGAGTCTAATCGGTCTTACATCGTAGAACCTGAAACCCGTTACATGGATGCTGAAATTTATCATAGTACTACAAGCTTACATTGCGTATTGCTTTTCGTTGCATGCGCAGATGGCTTTGTAAGGTATACTTTTGCTTTTTATTAATAACATTTATTATAAATACTATACAAACATATGTACTTCAATAGTTTCGCAGTCCATAAAAATAAAATTTTAACATATTTTCTCAGATTTAAATAACATTAAATTCATTTTTAATAATATTGCATATTTAAATGTGTGGTTAAATATTGTTTACAGAATATTTTTGTACAATACTAAAACAAAACGTATTTCGTTAAAAATACATGCAAAATGCGCAATTCGTTGCATAGTAAAAACAACTGTCTTAACATATGAAGAGAAGGTAATTGCATTAACTATGTCAACTGATGGAATCATTCGTTTTATTGATTTCACTGATATCGTTTTAAAAATTATACAAGAGCCGCATTGTGAGAAGCAAGAATTTCAGAACTATATAGATGTATCTGTTGCGAAATTTAATTTACATCAATCTGGAATTAATTCATATGACTTAAAAGCAATTGGAAAAGACGAATATCTTTTGGCAACTGGTGGTGACGACAATTTATTTAACATTATTCGTTTTAAAATTGAAACATCAGGCAAAGATCAACAGTTATACGTTTCATTGTTATCAAAATGGTGTACGTCCACTACACATTTTGCACAAATTACAGGTATGCTAGTATAAATAATTGCTACTTTTAGTATGATTAATAGTATAAATATACAAAATTTATCAATAATGTGTTATGTTATAGGAGTAAAATTTTATGAAGATAAAATTTTTAGTGTTGGAATGGATCAACAAGTCATTATGTATAATTATAGCTTTAATAATGATTGTTTATGTGTAACAGTTTTAAAGAAAATCTTCACATTTGTAACAGATGTAAAAGGTCTAACTTTATGTTATAATTCAAAGTATGTTTACAACTTAAATGTATTTCAATATTCTCAATACCAATTTAATATTAATATTAAAGTGTCTATTTATTTTAGAGATAAGCCATTTTTGTGTGTTTATGGAAGAGGATTTGAAATATTAACGTATGAATAAAATTTAAATAAAAAAAAAAAGAAAAAACAGGTAATAATGTTTTTTGAAGGAGTGATGATAAAAGTTCATGTTTGTATCAAACTCTGTTTTTTGGCCATAATTACAATGGAAGTATTTCTTGACAAATATATTAGAACAATTAAATAAATAATATAATTCGAAGAATATCTGGGAACTGTTTGTCAGAAAACACATACATTGTAATCATAACTCTACTTGACATGTTGTAATGCTTGCAGTGATTGCAGAATAAAGAGTAGCCACTATTGCTTCTTGATACTTAATTCTTTATTCCACTTTCAGATGGCGAAGTGATAAGAAAACAAGTTAAATGTCATTGATTCAGTTATTCATATAAGTCACATTTTTGCAAAAGTTGAAAAGTTATTGTGATCAACGATTATTCGATAGAAATGACGAGTATTACAATATCGGCAGTTCGAACACGAACTAGTATTCTTGACAAATCATTAAGTAAAGGCAAAGGAGAGGTTAGCTTAAGTTGTTTTGCCCTGTTATTTTCAGAACTAGTACAGTACTGTCAAAATCGAGTTTACACTGTACCAGAGTTACAAAATAAGTACGTAACCGATCAGCATCAATGAAATATAGTTACATAAAATTAATAATTTCATATTTGTGGGTTAGATTGGCAGAATTAGGTGCAGAGGTTGGTCACAGAATAACAGATTTACTCGTTGTTCGAGAAAAAGGTGGAAAACGTGAGATAAAACTATTGAACATCTTGTTGTTTATTAAAAGTACAGTATGGAAATCATTATTTGGTCGGGAGGCTGACAAATTAGAACATGCAAATGATGATGAACGTACTTATTACATCATAGAAAAAGAAGCTTTAGTAAACAAGTTTATATCAGTTCCAAAAGATAAAGGAAGTTTGAATTGTGCCTCTTTTATTGCTGGAATAGTTGAAGCTATTCTTTGTGACTGTGGTTTTGTAAGTATTAAATTGTATAAATACATATTTATATTACACAATTTAAACATACGCTAGTAGTTGATAAATTTATACTTCATTGTAAAATTATTGGTTAAATTATACATTTTTACAATGTAGATACAATATAGGTATAACAGATTTACAATATTATTTATAATATTATTTTACAGAAATACAACTATTTAAACTTATATCATGAAATTATAATTTAGTAACAAAGAAATTCTATAAATCTTTATTTATATTTATAGACAGCAAAAGTAACTGCACACTGGCATAAAGGAACAACGTATATGGTGAAATTCGATGATGCAGTTGTTACTCGAGATAAGCAGCTTGAAGATCGATAATTTAATATCCGGTAAAGAAAAACTGGTCATACATGGAAAGTTTTGCAAATAAAATTGAAAAATGATTAATATTTTATTAACCCTTTTTCTTTTTTCGTTTTTTTTTTTTTTTTAAACAAAACAAGTAAAAAAGTCGTTCTTAGCATTTCTGTGATCCCATAAAGAACAAAGACAACATTAAAACTGTATAAGACTAAATACTTGAAACCATTGTTCTATTATGTTTATTACAAAGTAATTGCTTTACTCAACATAATTTAATATACATGACATAGTTCATGTTCCAGTATATGTACATATATATTGAATGACAAACAAAGATTTAAATGTACAAATTTTACTATTACAAATACACTGTCAAAGTATAAATTTATATAAATTTAAATTCTCTATCGGCATAACTTATTTGACCAGTACGAATACGATGTTCTTGCTTCGACTGTAACATGAAAACAATTTAATAATTATTCCTATTATTTTTAAAATCTACTTTCCAAAATTTAAGAATTAATTTACCTTTTGTCGTGTAAATAGTGCTGCAAATCCTGCAAATGCAACTGTAACAAGTCCACATACTAATAGAACTTTACCAGTCATTTTTGTGTGATACTCTTGCGTAAGTCTTAGAACATTATATCTGTCAAATGCCTCATCAGCCTGTATGTTTTAAATAAGAAAAGAATAAAATTGACAAGGTTAAAGTTAAATTCTATCATTTTTATTGTTATTCTTTTCATAATATTTCGTGTCAACCAATTGAGGTTACGTGTGATACGTACAACTATCGACTGCTTCGTTGGATGGAGTATTTCTTTTAAATATTGTTCACGTAAAACCTTTTTTCTTGCATCTCTCCATTCTATTACTTCTCGCATTTTTGGCGAGACATCATAGAAATCCATTTTATTTGATCCCATTTTTCAATCTAAAGTTTACGTTACACAGTAGTGTCGAATACTGAACTTATATAAGATATATATATATGTATATACCATATAATATTGTCGTGTACATACAAAGAAACTTTGTATACCAGGTTGTAAGCAAGAAAATTTAAAAATGTATTATTAACAAAATAAATTGGAACATTGAATTGCATGTTGAAAAGCTTCAAAATTCCATAACTGAATAGAATATATCATTAATTATTGATTAGTAAAGATACTTTTTATTTTTGGAACATTATAATCAAAATATTTAATCGCAATACAAATAAATTGTTTTAAAGAATTACAAACGATTAAATAATTTCAGTAAATGAATAAAGTGGAGATAATAAAATAATCATAAATTATCAGCTTTTAGAAAGCAACGAAACAAAGTAAAGAATGTCATAGGACAAATACGATTTGAATAAAGTCCGTAGGTTATAAAATCAAAAGAATGCTTAATCATCGGCTATGATAAAAATGCATCCTTTGCGCACAGACATGCGTTTAAAATGTGGGTTGCTAAACATTTATCAAAATCACATGACAATTCCAACATATAACGAATAATGAATAATCGTATTCGAATCGAGTTACACTAAATAACGAGAGTAAATGTATAGGAATGCGTATGAGCAGATAAAAGCAGTATGATATTTGATTCTTCAGTGTTTCTCAATTCGTTACATTCTTTTGTCATGTTTTAAAAATCTACATCAAATTATAATTCTAAACTCTTTCATAATTTATATAGAAATTTGAAAATTTTTGTTACGTTTAAATTAGATAACAGTAATTCAGAGATTTAATATTATTGCATAATATGTTTGTCAAAGTTATGTTTCTTTCGATTATAAAGAAACTTGAAAGAAGGAATAAAATACTTATAATCCAGATGTATGCATAGAAAAGTGATATGAAACATTTAGTTGTTGTTGTTTTTTAGGATATAGACAGTATTAAACATTCTTAATATTTATACTTTTTGAGTCAACTTCATTATTACTTTTATTCTTTTTTTTTCTATATTTACACATCGTTTAAATTAAAAGTATGAAAACATAAAACATAATAGATTAAGTTAAGTCAGAACAGTATTTCAGTCGTTTCAAATAAGTTTGGTTGTTAAGTTCACCCGTTATACATAATTTTCGGTCGCTGCGATGTGTGCATTTGTAAAAACAATAGAGTAGTGGCAATTCCATGCTGACTCATATACCGCCATAAATATGTAGATATGCATAGATTTCAGTGTGATAGTAGTAACAGTTTTTCGAAAATATTTTAGAAATTAAAATTTTTCGTCGATTTTTGAAAACCATGACACCGACAACTTATTGAAAGAATATTAAAATCATTCGGTGTCGGTACATGTATAAAAAATTCGCCTTTTAAATCTTTCTCACGTCAGTCTTGCCTTTTGCTTAATTTCTTCTTAATTGAAGAAAACTTATTGTGAACTTGTATCTATTATATGACTAATGGCGTCAGATAAGAAAAAAGTTAATAGAAGACAAGGTTTAGAATACAGTATATATTTTAATAAAGACAAATTTCTGTGTATAAAATATTTAAAGTATTTGAAAATACCTTTAACTTGATCAAAAATAAATAATTAAAAAGATAATAAATAATATTGTTTATATCTGCAAGTTGGGAACCATAGAAGTCAAAACAGTAGTGAATCACGTAGTAGGGGAGAATATACAATATGGACAAAAGAGATGCGCTCTTAACAGTCCATTAGTAGTCCGTCGAGTCGACCTTAGCGCAACGTATCTTCTGTTACGTTGCGAGTCATACTTCCTCCTGACAATTCTCTAACAAGTATTTTATAGAATTGGTAAGATATTTGAAGTTATTTTTATTATTTCATTTTGACAATTATATTTAACCGAAGTTACAAACAAAATTTAATATCTTTGTTTTCCTTTTAAGTTCGACGTAATTGTGTATAGCTTCTTGAATCATCATTATATTTATCTTGTTTATTACGTTTTATTCATTGGAAAAATTGTTGCGTTTTGTGACCTTTTTCTTCGTGGTAATTCTTTTGTTCCTTGTTAAGCCATAACGATACGCGTCATTCAGAATTTTTATACTTTACGCAACATCACTTTGTTAAAGTAATACGGTTGCAATTTGTTGAAAATGTGTGCCAAAAATGACAAATTATTATATTATTCCTTGTAATGCATTAATATTAAATAAGAAAGCATTATTACTACTTAATTTATAAGGAAAGTACGTATCACCTAATTTATAAGGAAAGTACGTATCACGTGATTGTTTCTTTGTATGCGATGTTTGTTTGTATACATGTATGTATATGTGTATGAAAGAACTCGAGGCATATATACACGATACGATGCAGTTATATACATAAATAAGATCATAGAATATTAGTATATTTATTGTATATCGATATTAATCAATTCTATTTTACAGTTCAAATAACTTTTGTGATTATGATAATTATTGTATTAATTTTAGAAATTACTTAATTTATGCGTATTTTCAGATTCAGTATAAAAATCATGAAGACAATATTACTTTTAATCGTGATAACATGTGCTGCAGTGCAAGCTATTTCTTTCTTTGAATTGGTGAATCAAGAATGGATTAATTTTAAGGTGATTTAATTATCGATTGTTTATATACTCAATATCTAGCACAAGTTTTATCTGATAACTTATGACATTAATATGTATATTTGTATGTCCTTGTACACACAGTGCATATTGATGGTAGATTAAATATGACCTTTCATGAATGTGTCTTTTCATAAATACATAAAATATTTATTTGTAGATAAAATATTTAAATAATTATTATAAAATTCAATCAATCAATCTATCATTTTTATATTAGAAATGTTTATGAAGGGAATTCATTATTTTATTATTAATTTCTAGATGGAACATAAAAAATGTTATAAACATGAGGCAGAAGAAAGATTAAGAATGAAAATATATATGAAAAACAAACTTCAAATTGCTCAACATAATTGTGATTATGAACTGAAAAAAGTTACGTACAGGTTAAAAATAAACAAATATGGAGATATGGTGAGTAATTGTTATTACTAAATTAATTAGATAAATAAGTTCTGTGCTTACCATCTATCTATTGTCTGATATTTTTAGCTTAATCATGAATTTAAAAATATGTTAAATGGGTACAACAGGACCATAAATCACACATTGAGAAATGAAAGATTACCTGTAGGTGCTGCATTTATTGAACCATGTAACGTAGAATTACCTAAAATGGTAGATTGGAGAAAATGTGGTGCTGTCACCGAGGTTAAAGATCAAGGACATTGTGGTTCATGCTGGGCATTCTCTGCTGTAAGTTTTATTTAGAATAGTTTCTTAATATTAATATATCACTTTTAAATTGTTTCTCTTAAGGTTGTCATGGCTTGTATTATCACTTAACACTGCTATGTTCAACATTATTTGAATTTTTTGGTATATGCCAAATATGAAAAATATTTTTCTAATATGTACTCGTAGTCTATTTGTGTTCAGAAGGTTCTGTGCCAAATAAAGAAATTACAATTTTATTTGCTTATTACTGTTTTTGTTCTTCAATAAACTGTTTGAAAAGACAAATAAATTTTGGGTATTATAGACTGGATCATTAGAAGGTCAACACTTCAGACGAACAGGAGTTCTTGTTTCTTTAAGTGAACAGAATTTAATTGATTGTTCTGGAAGCTATGGTAATAATGGATGTAATGGCGGGTTAATGGATCAAGCTTTTTCTTATATCAAAGACAATAAAGGGTTAGATACCGAAAAAACTTATCCATATGAAGGTGAAGATGATAAATGCAGGTAAGTGCATATTGTGATAATAGAAGTTTATTCCAGAAGTTTTTCTGAGTAGTAATTTATTTTTTCATTAATAGATACGATAAGCGGAGCAGTGGTGCTTCTGATGTTGGTTTTGTAGATATCCCTGTAGGAGATGAACAAAAACTGAAAGCAGCAGTAGCTACTGTAGGACCAGTATCTGTTGCTATAGATGCTTCTCATCAATCTTTTCAATTTTATTCTGATGGTTTGTTTACTTTATGATATACAATAGTGATAAAAAGTTCCGAATTTGTTGAATGTTTATTTACGAAATTGCATATGGATTGCAGGAATTTATTTCGAACCCGAATGTTCTTCAACAAATCTAGATCATGGTGTACTAGTAGTAGGATATGGAACTGATGAAGAAGGTCGAGATTATTGGATAGTGAAAAATAGTTGGGGCGAAAGTTGGGGTGAGAAGGGATACATTAAAATGGCCAGAAACATAGACAACCATTGCGGTATTGCTTCCTCTGCTAGCTATCCTATTGTTGGATCTCGAGGATAACGATTGTCCTCAAAAGTAATTTTAAGATACAAGCGAATATGAATTACAAACTTCTGATGATTTTCCATAACTTAATTTTATGCATTTGTATATTTTACATTTAAGTTTTAGTTTTTACATCCAATAAATAAATATATATTTTTTGAATAAAGAAAGACATTAATATTATATACCACAATTTTTACAAAGAATAAAAAATTAAAAGTTACTATTTATTTATTATTTTCGTACAATCGTAAATCTAGTCGATTTTGTAAACATGAGGTTGATACCATTAAGTTGGCACAGTCTAGCATGGCATCACAGCAGAAATTGATTAAGCAGAATGTGTATAGAATTCTATGACATTAATGTATAAATATGTATGCCGTAAAATAGAATTATAGTATTGAATAATTTTCTTATTTAAAAAATTGTGACTTCATAAATAATTATTACACAAAGTTTCTTTTGTCGTACAGTAACGTTAAAATGTTTTATAAACATAACCTTCAAAGGCTAGCTGATATCGATAATACGTATTGGATGATTTAATTAAATGAATGTGTTTAAAAAATAAAATTTTATCATAAGAAGTGAAATGTAAAGCAGGTAAAATGATTTAAATTATATTTATTATTTATGTAGACGGAAATAGATTAATTCCCGTATATGTACAATATAATATTTTTGTATTGGTTCTAAAATTTGTATTCAAAGTATTCTCTTGAATCATTTTCATTAGTTATGTTATAATATTTATGTAACTTTTCATTTTATCTCAGTTTTTAGTAAAAGATTTTTAATATACGATATATATGAAATAGATATACGATTTAATTATATTGAAATCAAAACGTTATTCTTTGGTCAATATATTTCTTTAAATTTTTACAGGCACATTCATAAAATGGGTGAATTAAACGTATGTTTTCAAATAGACACAGATAATCGTGAAAATTTTCCATCTGCGATTACATTTCAAACATTTAAAAACCAACGAGACAAATTTTATGAGATATTTAGAATATGGGAAGAGAATCACTTGGTACCAGGGTGGACATTTCAAATAGCTTTGGGAAGTAAAATACGAACTATGCTGACACTGCACAATGATGCAATTAATTATTACCACTTTGCCCGATTATTTAAATCACAACTTTTAATTTCATGTGTACAAAACAGGCAACAAGTAGGTTTAAACATTAGCATTATATATTTAAGAATCGTGTATTCTTTTACTTCCAGTTTTTTTAAAAACGTTTAATACTTTTAGGCAGAAATAGACGATGAAAATATAAGTTTTCTGAAAACTTTGAAATGTGTTAATCCTAAAAAGTTGGATCAACTACAAAAACGATTAGTAACGCCGCAACCTTCCAAAAATCAAGTGACAGGGCCATCTTTTCCAGGAGTACAAGAATTCTTCAAGGATTTTATATTATTCGCTTTCAATCCAGTTTTTTATGTTCATTTGGAAAATTGTTTGGTTCATGAAATTATGGAATTGAATGATACTCAATTCAACAGTAGCGAAATAGAAGACTCAGGTATTAATACGTATTAAGAAACTGAAATAATATTGTAAGTTTTACATGTTTTGTGTATAATTGTATAATCATTTATTTTGTTCAAAACAGACACAACAGTCGACGAGCAAACTCAACAAAATTTCATTACTTGTTTATCTAGTTTACAACTTCTTGCAAAAGTATTGGGTCTTCTTGTATCATTGCCGTACAGATCAGAATCGAATAATTTTAAGGAGTTAGTGGCAACTCAAGTAGAAGTAAGAAGTAAAGTAAGTAACTCAAATCAAGAAGTTTTGTCTTTAATAAACAAGTTCAACACGATGCGTTCTATTTAGGTTTTACCAACAGTAAATTTACACCTCTGTCTTCATAATGCAATAACATGTGGAAAGTTGTCATTAACTGTACCTTGGATAGCAAAATACTTGGCTATGTTGGATGCGGTATCTCTTCGATTACCATATTATAAGCAAATCTTAGAACTTTTATATTATATTTATAAGGCTGTAAATCAGTCTGATTTTTTGGCACCTGATAGTCCTATCTCTCAACAAACAGCAATTCTTCTAAAATCAACTTTAGGCTGGTTATTTGAATTATCAAATTTTCCAAAGGATTTGTATCCTTCTTGGCAGAAGACGTATAAAGTTAAGGAATTGCAAAGTCTCAAACAGTTTGACAAACACTATGCACAAAAGAATATGTTGTCTGGAGAGCCCATAGTATCTGTTACTTCTGCTAAATATAACTTAGACAAATTAGATATTATTAATGAAAAGACGCTACGAATATGCTGCCCTTCGGCCGCTTTAAATGCACCTGTAATGAATTCTAACGCAAATTTAAATAATTGCAATTCAAATAAACACATTACACCAGTTTCTAGTCAACTTCACAAATCTGTCCGAGGGGCAGGTGTAAAGCATTTAGAGGTAAGTTTATTGATTTTACTTTCTTCTCCCGATGAAAAGTATTATAATTTTGACACGTGAACAGTTGCAATTAGAAGAAGCTTTCTTTCATGGGCAACCAGCATCTACTCGCAAAACGGTTGACTTTGTGTCTGAACGGGTTGCTTCTGCTTGCGTGAAGCATATATGCAACACATTATTAATGTCTTCTAGAGAAACGAACTTAAATAACTTTCGAAAGATTTTGAAAAAGAAGCAAAGCGAAAGGCAATGGGAAAAATTAGAAGAATCGTTACTCAATGATGCAATGGATTTCAAGGTAAATTTGTCAATTTCATAAAGAAACCGTGTCAATAAAATAAATAATGCAAACAAAAAATAAATTTTCTAAGGCATACATAATAAATGACATGAATATATTGGCTACAAATATGTCTAAAGAATTGAAGGAGCAATGTGAAATATCTATACCGACAATTTGTGAAACACGTGTAACTAAAGCCATAGAATCTCTTTTGGCTGAAGATTCTTTAAGCCCTGTGAAAGAAATGTGCGTTAAAATTGCTACAAGATTAGCCACCGAACGAATACATCAGTGGATACAATCCCATATAGTGGGTGGCTCATTGTTCATAAAAGACATGGAAGTCGAATTAAACAGATTCTTGAAAAACAATATACCATTGCATCCTTTCCAAGAAAAGAAACACAATCCAAATGCAATCAGTCCAACGAATATTACCGACGACATAAGAGTAATTGTATATTTTCTTTGGACCTTCGTTTCGATAAAATGGAACTACAATCTTTTCTTATAATTTTTCTAGGAGCTTATGTGGGATATACTCGACAATGGTGGGAAATCTCTAACGATAACATCTGTATCAACTGTGTTAGATAATTTATATCAAAGTTTGAACGAAAGAGCTGATTTAGTTGTGGGGCCAGAGAAGATTTTATATTCTCTCAGTACAGATTTTGCTTTATTTTTAGGTAAAAGAGTATGACTTTTTTAAATAAGATATTATATTATGAAAAACATTATTATCGATGACCTTTGAACTTCCAGTCGCTTATCGAAGTGATCTTTTCACACAAAAAGTTCAAAAAAAATTCATAAGAGTTTGGACAATGGAGCGTTGGAAAGCTATGGAATTAGATTCTCCTATGCACAGAGTGTTTAGTTCTAGAAATATTATGCTGCTAGCTCAACCAGAAAACGAAGAGATTTGGCCATTTTTTGGAAAATTTATTAGGAAGCTAATAGAGAAAAACGTTTTGGACATTGACAGTTTTAGCGATCAATGTGTAGCTTTATTCAGACAAGATTGGCCCATGGTAAATATATCTTTTCCTCCGTTTCTTAACATTAATTCAAATAATTATTAATCGTTTCTTTTACTTTCTAGTCTATTATGAAGCATTTGTCGAAGTGTTTAACAGAAGTTATATCAGGTTTTAAGGCATCGGATGAAACAACAGAAAAAGTGAAATATTTGTTAGGGTGGATAGCAGAAACGTATAACGAGATAGAATTTTGCAACGATTATAGTTCTTTAGACTGATGTTCGTTTATTCATTTTTACTTTGAACTTTTTAAAGGACTCTAGTATATTGTATAGACCAGTGATAGGCATAATAAAGTCCATTGAAGAGGTCACAGATATATAGTATATACAATGACGAGGTATTGGAAATCCATGAAGATTCGAAATGTTCCAATTTGTTGACTTTTAGATTTTCAGCTTTTCAAATTTGTTCATTTAGAAATATGAAATTTAGAAATTCAAAAGTTCCGAAAATTTCGGGAATCTATCAAATTTCGGAAACTAGAAGCATAGAAATTGAAAAATTTTAAAGTCGAGGAATTGTTTTTGAAGTTGCTAATCACTGGTATAAATGATATAACTATTGTGATACGGATGTAAATTATTGTAAATTAATAATTCAATGACAAATAGACACGTGTCTACTGCACTAACTTCAACAGTTAGTATTATTACGTCTATAGTATCTATTAAGTATCTAAATTAATAGGAGAAATTTCGAGGATTTGATACTTAATTGATTTTATATCTGATATTATTATACACCGTCTATATAGACAGCGTAAGATTGTATTTAATTTAATTGTACGTATTAGTATGCACGGATTTCAATTTTTACTTTTAGATCTAACGTTAATTTTGTATATAAAGTTAATTATCGATTTTATTCTACTCGGTATACATTTTATAGCAACAGATAAAATTACAAATTTTTGTATGTACGAAGTGCTAAATAAACGAAGAGTTGTTTTTTATGTGTTTGTAATTTTTAATCGTTCACATTATTCCTTTACTAGGAAAAATTATTTTCCCAAGGGTCTATACAAATCTATCGAACAGACGATATTTACGCGATGCGTTGTAATTAATAATTTTCATCGATTGCTTCAACAAAATATTATTAATAATATTATGTAGGATCGTTGAAATTGAAAAACAAGTTCGAAACGAAATAATCATTAAATTGTAAAATAGTTTTTGTCGACTATTTTTATTGTTCGCCAACTGTTTGGACATATGCGCAATACGAACTGCGCGAAGGACTTGAGCGCGAACAAATTTTGTTGCAGTTCAGCGCCGTCGCTCGTCCAGTTCGTACGTATTTCATTTTTCCGTGAGATTTTGTTAAACAGTGTGGATGAACACGCGTTTAACCGATTCTAATAAAACTATTGTTTCTAACCCGTTTATAGAATGTTTCGCATTACATAGTAGAGTGTCATAATTTACAAGTTGACTTCTACTATAAAGAAATGCAAGTATTTATTTGGTCGAATCTGAAACGACAAAAATCTACGTATTTCACTTAGCGTGTTAGTGCTGATACCGAAACGGCTGATCGATCAAAGTATCGGCATCACCGATTTAATTAGCAACAAAGCAAATGTTACGTTCGTAGTTTGTTAGTTTAATTGTACCGGGGGGTGGTGGGACTTAAAACGGAAAGGTCGATGAAACATTAACAAAAAGGGAGTATATCGTGTATCGCGATAAAAATCTGTCGTTACTCAACAGGTAAATTATGAATAATCGGTGAATGAAAAGCGGTGACAAAGACGATTAAATGCGGTAACGATTGTTGGCAGGTGGGAATTTTCAGATATACCGGTACTCGCGTGTACTTTGGTCGCATGCTGACCTCCGAGGGAAAACGAAAGCGATCGTGCATCGAGGTTACTCGCGAAACCGATCGATCTCGACGACCGGTATCGGAACTAGCAAATACCGTCGGGGTTGTCGACGCGGTCGTAGTGCATACTGGAAATGTGAAATAACGCGTGGTGCTTGTCCCATCTGATCCTATTTCATTCCATCCCATCCCGTCCTATCCCATCCCATCAAGGGCACCGTTTAAAATTCGATCGCGAAAAACGCGCGATCGCTTTCCTACGGAGCACGTGTGCGTGTCGACACGTGGTTGCTCCAAGGAAACGTCAAACGATCCATGGAATCATGCGATAACCGTTCTGCTCGAATATCCTTCGTCGGAGACGTTCTGCTTCGTAGGGTAAGTCTTCCGACTGTATGGCGTTTCATTCTCTTTCGGTATACAGTTGTGAAACGACCACATATTGAGGTTTTACTAAAGCAAATAACGTATGTGCATCGTTTCTTTGCTTAACGAATTAGTAGGGCGGTATCGTTCAAAATCCTAAAGTATTTCTACTTATACATAAGTATGTATATCGGTATACTCGCATAGTAATATGTAATACATAATGTATTATGTAGATTTTATACATAAATGTTTGTAAATATATATGTACCTATTATTTGACTTTGTAGAAAGATTTTTAAACTAAATTATGACCTAAATAACGTATACATGTAGAAAGTGGCTGTTGAATCGATAGCCACAATAATTAATTTGTTACCGCGAAATGCGGTAGACGAAACAACGTAGTGTACACCGCTTAACGATAAATCGCAGGAAAGGGAGAAGAGAAAAATTGTTGAATACGTGCCGGTAAAAGTACGCTAGCTTCGTTATTACAAATGGTCGAGATTCGAGTATCGGTGGAACCATTAAGTGTCAGCAGAAAAAAAAAAAAAAAAAGGAAGCATGCACCGACATCGGGTGTTTATTCGTAAACGGTAACGAGCATTCTCGCGAATCGAACCGGAAACCGATACGATAAGGTCATCGCATTTAACGAGTACCACCGAATCCATGTGGAAACTGGATAGAAAAAAGTGCGATGGAACATCGTCGCGTCGGTCGTTGTACTCTTTCTATCAACGATTTTTCGAAAAACGATACAACTATCGAGTTTCGTTCATTTCAGCGGTACAATTATTGCTCTAATCGTAACCTGTTCGTCTCTATTCAGATACCGAAAGTCTGAAATATCGAATTTAGCGTGCATCGGTAAAAACAAGAAGAAAATGCGCTTTCGATGAAAAAATATGAGATTAAAAATCGATTATCGATTCGATTACCCCTGTAACCTAAGATAATATCGTATTTCGTTTTCATATCGTACTCTCTTGGTAGAATTGCTCGGTTAATGCTGATTACACGTAGCTACAAATGTCTCGTATTGCTGGCAAGTTTCGCGAAGGATGGCCGCAATTTGCGGCTACTAGTGTCGAGCGCCATTTTGATTCACCTCTTTACAGGAAATTACCAGGCCTGTTTCAATTTGCTCTTCCCCCCCGTGATACTCGAGGCTCCGTAACAAATTTCATTTTCTCCGCTAGTTATCGGAGCAAGAAAAAAAAATAAATGAAACTTTCAGTTCGTCTGCTTCCACTTCGATTTCAACTTATTTCATCTTCCGTTATCGAACGACTATCGATCGCCGTTAGAGGTCAATTCCGAAAGAATTTGTACCGCGTTTCATCGACTGTACGAATGTCTACTTATACTATAACTAACAACTTATAGAATTTTTCTCTCGAACGATTAGATCGTAACTGACAAACCGATTTCTGAAAATCCGAACTTTCACACGATCCAATAACGAAACTACAAGTTTCATTAAAGTCTAGTTAAAAATAAAAAGATCTTCTTATACTAATGATAATATCTTACATACAGAATTGTATTACATAGTAATAGATCAGATGCTTTTTTCCCAAATAACAAATTGTTATTAAGAATTTGTATGGAAAAGTTTCAAGCTTCGAGTTGATATACCGCAAGTATTGTTTTGTCAAACTTTTATGTGGTCGAATTGACAGAAAAGGAGTTATGAAGTTTCAAAATGTACCTAGTTATCGAGTCATTACGATCACTAAGAGAACTAAACGTTTCGAATGATTATCGAAACGGCTCGAATTTCTCCGATAATTAAATCATTGCTTTTATCGGAAAATTGGAATCTATACGTTCTACGCGCGTTTCGTGAAATCATGAAATTCTTTGTACTAATTTTATCGTTGTTCGATCCGCGAAACGTAACGACGAATTGTTCGTTATTACAAGAAAAAGTTAGTAAGATAAAATAGCAATAATTGGGCTGATTTGTACGCGAAATACAATAGAGAGAGAAAGAGAGAGTATAAATCTTAATCGTCGTTCCATGTTCCCTGCTGCTTCCTATAGAAATCATAAATCAAAGCCCTTCACGTTCTCTAAGCCGATTATATTTGGGAGCTAAGGTTCAAATAATCGAACGAAGATCCTATCTTTTATCCACTTAACGCATTTTTTCTACTTTTCCTCGTTCGTTCGAACACAAACATTCGTGAAAATAAAACTTTTAATACGTATTCTGATATACAGTAACAGTGATCGACGTTACAAATTTCGTTTGTTCCGATAGACAATTACGAATAGCAGGAATTTGAAACGGCAAATCAGAATATTAAATTAGAGAATTAATACTTAATGTATGTAATAATCCGTTAGAGGGGAATGAATTATCGGTTCGACGGTGAGTTTGTTCGTTTGAACGTTTCAACGTACCAACGTGTATCATTGAAATACAATAGCAGTATCGAAAGAAATATGTATGCAGCCAACAATGTTGTTTCAAGTATAATTAATTAATAGTACATTACGTTAAGAATCGATGTAATGTACTATCGTAAGTAGTAGAATCAAGAGCGATAGTTTTATGCGATCGATTCGAGCGTAACTTTTCCTACTTCGACATCGACCATATTAACCAAGTTATTTCCTGTTAACGCTAATCTCGAGATTGTAAGTGTTATTTTACGTTACTTTTAAAGCCACCGGTTCGTCCGAAAGATTCGATGTGGTTAGCCATCGTGTGAATTTAATGTGTAACAACTTTATTTCTTGTCTCGTTAACGTGCAATTATAGATGCGAATGTAACGAAGAAATGGAGACGCTTTACACGGGAGCGATCCACGGGTTTCCTCAATCGAACGGTGGACTCGGCAATGGAATGTCCCCAGGAATCGGCAACTCGTTCGATCAGGACGGCGTTTTGAGTCTGATCGTCGTTTTGGGCGGAAGTTTGTCCCTGGTTGCTCTAGTTTTCGCCTTCATTACCTATAGGTAAGTCTAGACAAATTTATTAGCGTCGTCGATAAACGGGACACGATAACCCCGAAACAGTTCCAACCCTTTCCATATTTCCTTTAACGATTCTTCCTCTCATCGTGAAAATTTCTACTCTTTCGACCCTTTTACGTGGATTTATGTTTTCAAAAGAAACATTTGAAATATCGAGCTTTCGCTCGGTATTCGAGGGTACCTGCTTTCCTGCGCACAAACCTTCGAATACTTGCCGTTTCTACCAAATCAAATCATAATTCCTTATCATTATCGTCGTAATTTTATGAAACCGATAACGTATCGACCTATCATTCCTTTGTATTTATTATTCCAATGTTTCGTGATACATGTCAGCATACAACGATTTTCGATTTTTCCTTTTTGGCTGAAAACCAAAAGATATAAGCACCGATTCGTTTCTAAAATTAGATTTCCTACCTACAATTATATACATATATACGATTATTCGAGCGATCGCTGCGATGTCCGAGTCGATTCGGTAAAATAGTAAATATGCTCGAAAGAAATATTGTACATAGATGGGTTCGCGCGACTGAAAGGCGAGAAACGTAAATTTATTAGCCAACCTAATAATACAGTTTGACCATTGAGAAAAACATGGACTTCCTATGTTAATGTCTGTTACATAAGTTACCGCTAAGTGTCAAGGGGATGAAACGAAGCGGAGCGTCCTCGTTCCATTAAAACCTTTCCGCGTAGTCCTACAGCGTAACTATGCGCAATTTACTCGTGATCGGTAAAAGGATACGGATGCGAATCGAGAATATGCAGATAGGCACTACATGTTACAGATACACAAATTACCTCTTGTCGCTTCTTCCACAAACTCATGCCAACTAAAACATTTTTTTTACGCGTTAATATTATGTTCACATATTTTTATTTACTCTTCGTGTATTTCGGCACTTACATAATCGAAAAATCAACAAAATAATTAGTACGAAAATGATGTTTTCTGTTGGAATATCTCGAAATATAAATTTGTCATTTTTTTTAGCCGGTATACGCAGACAGAGAATAGAAAAGAAGAAGACCGTGTTTTATACGGGTTAGGTAATTTAAAATTAGTCGAATCGGTAATCGAATTGCTGGAACATTGGCAAGGGAGAAAAGCGAATCGAATTGTCGTTATTACGGGTAGAAGACGAGCATGGTCCGACATTTCGTGGCAACGGGTTAAACGATAAGTACTCGAGACAGCGATCGATTTCACTGGACAACCGATTGTTCGACGCGTGACTCTTCTCTTTTCTATTCGCTGGGCTACAAATTACAGACGCAAAGCCACCGTTCGAGCCAATGAATGGCCAATTAATTGCTCGGACGATGTTCGAGCTTCTTTGTTTCGAGTATTCTCGTTAATTGCAGATACCTCGTGTTTCCTCGTTAATCGTCGCGTTCACCCAAACTTCCTCAAAGTCCTTTCAAATCAAATATTTCGAATATACTATTATAATAATATAATAGTTATCTCGTTATTATTATTAGACATCTTTCTTACTTTTCGGAACATCTTCTGCTTATTTTGCGAGTACGAACATTCAGAAAATTCGATTACTTTCCGATCGGTTTAACGCGCGTCAGATGCACAATCTTTTCGGTGATACTTTACAATAAGGCTGGAGAAACGGTTGAAAACTTTATAAAGGAAGTAGCCGTTGACGGAAATTGAAGGGAAATGGAAAAGCACGAGTACCTTCTTTCTTCTTCGACGTTGGTCGGACAGTCGTTGTTGCCAGCTTGTCTAGCAATAAGCGTGTAATAGAAATTTCAAAGGACACAGTATTTTCAACCGTTTGCTCTTCGCTGATTTCACCGCGACTTAATTAATTTTATCGTTCTTCCGCTTTCCGTACACGTGAAAACGTCTACGTACATAGAAAATATCAAATTCGTTTCTTATTCCAAACCGACTAGTTCACCCGCGTTCACCTGCGTTTTCAATTGCGCTTGCTTCGAAGCTTTCGATCGTTATAAAACGATTATAAAACGACGAAACGATAAATAATTGGATTATATCAACGAACAGTGAGTCGTAAGAGAAGCTATTCGACTACGTTAAATCAGTTTAAGGTCCACTTACAGATAGCAAAGAATAGCAAAGTCGGCTGGTTTTAACTTTCTACCTCGATTTACTTCCGTTTCTGTTGTTCGATAAGATTTCAAGGCGCTTTGGCAACGACGTCCGTCGCGTCCTTGTTCTTCGAAATTCTTCGTTTCCTTTAAAGAGCTTTCTTCGTTTACATATTTTCCTCGTATCCTAAAGGATATCGTTGTACGTTGCTAACGAAACGAACAGCTATTCGCGCAACATTTTATTTTCTTCAAATTTTCTTGCTCTTACTCGGACGGATTTCGTTCGACGGGGAAGGGTCGATCGCGATAAAACGTTAATAAAAATTTCCTAGCTACACCTCGACGTTGCATCGTCGGATCGAAATGTAAAAGGGCGGGGCGTGGAAATATGTAGGATAGATTCCATTTGTTCAACCTTTGGTCGTTTTAGATTTATTTATCGGTTGCTTTTAAACGAAATGAAAGAAAAAAAGGAAGGGAAGAAAGGCATCGTGTCGGGGACGTTAACGATTGTAGCTACTTTAGAAACTCGGGTAATTCTGTTCGAAACCTTTTTACCGAATCGGTATATGTATAATTAAATTAGTCTGCAAGAAAGTCTCCTTTAACGTTGACGGGGTTCGCTCGTTGTTCAGGCGAGATAGAATCTTCGGAATTTTTAGGACGAGAGACACTTTTCCTTGATATCTTGTAGGCGCTTTATTAAGGCCGTCCTAAGGCTTTCATTAGAAGCCCCTATATAAGCTACGCGGGACACGTTGTAACTAACGGTAATTAACTTTTTACCAGAGAAAAAAGATGAACACGGCTGAAGGATCCCGAGAAGAAGGCGAACAAAAAACTCGTACAATGCAGATTGTCCTTTCGATCGTTTTATGACGGTTAAATTTCCGGATAATAATTTTAAACGCTTTAGACGCTTTATAATTTTTTCGATTCCGAATATCATTAAAAGTCTTTCGCTCTTTATTACTACTCCTTCCATACGATACGTTTAAACGATCAAACTAGCATATAGATAATCGGTAATATTTCGTATCGCAAAATTCGACATAAAATTTCACAGAAGCTGCCTACCAGTATATCAAACTGGGAAATCGAAGCGTTACATTCGCGTCGAGTAGATTCGAGCCGATACGTTTCGCTGGATACGTTATTGTCTGATATCGAATTATCATCGTAATTGCGGTAACGCGATTATTTCTCAACAGTTGAAGGCAATTGAATCATTCCGTTTTATTTCGTTTCTTGTTCGACCGCAAATTCATTCGGTTTACTACATCTTCTAAATTCTAAAGAATAATTTCTTTTTTTTCGTTCGTTGCATTTTATACGTTCGACCATGAGAGAATAAGCGAATCGTATAGTTCGAAAAATAATGAAACGAAAGTTTAGAATCGTTGAAAACTGTAGATTTTAGTCGATCGCTATTTACGGTGCAGTATTATATGGTTCGCTTCGAATCGATCGAAATTCGTCGAATTAACGCCATATTATTGCGGAAATCATGTATTTTCCCTAAAATGTATGAAATTATCGGTAGCCTTCGTTGCGGAATCCGTCGATAGAAGTCTGTCGAGCAACAATACGCGATTTTCTCTGTTCTCTACATTGTCCGGTTGTGTAACTGACAACCAGCTATTTTGCATCTAGAATATTAATGAAACAGCGATGAAATTTTAAGCTTCGAATTAATATGGCATACACGCCATTTATCCGATCAAATCCCGTCGGATTGTTTACTTTGAAAAATTTCTTATTCGATTTGCTAGGCGAATACGTTCGTTGTCGAAACTTTCAGCCAATAATTCAGTTTAGCGCGAAGCGAGCTACGAATAGCAATGTCGACGTAAAGAAATTTCTGACAAGCGTGAGTAATGGATACACGTAGATGACACAAACTTCCTCTGCGTCTAAGGTAATCTATCATGAATAATATAATCGACTAATGGCATGATCCAGCGCGCAACGCAAATTTCGGGAAGTACGGCGAAACTTTCTTATCGTTGCTGAACTGTCGAGGTAACTTACAAACTAGAAACGATGGCTTCTCGACTACATTTACGTCTCGTTGATTTCCGCGGTTAATTAAGGTACAGTCTACCAGCCTATAACACGCTCTCGATTCGGAAAGACCAACGAATCGAAAGAATTTTTATTATGTAGAATTATAATGGATCGAAATCGATCGAAGGTTCGTCAGAAGTTTAAAACGTTGTCCGTGTTCGGATATCGTATTGTCGAACGATACGAGTAGCGATATTCGCGTCTTGGCACGATTCGATCGCGTAAATAGGCGAATAGAAGAGAAATGGACATTCTCTCGCGTTGAAACGGATGATCGAGAGGATTGTAGCCGGCCACACGGAATAACGTGTACCTATGAATTATGTGGTCGCTCGTTTGGAAATTTGCCGGATTATCAGTCTGCTACATCCAATCGCGATTATCTGTAGGAGGAAGGGCGTGAGTAATAGAAATTGAATAGCGTTCGACTACGAATAAACTACTTGCTCGGACGTAGAGAGCGACCGTTCGTGTCGACTTAACAAATCTTTTAATAACATAAAAGTTGGCAGGATTTTTCTGAATACAGAGAAAACTTCTTACGAATCAAAAGTTTAACCGCGAAGCTTTTCAGTTTAAAAAGCGTGTGTTCGAGTTTTCTATAAAGCGTGGATCCGGTACGGATTATCTTTGGATCGCGTTTCAATTAGAGCAGCGACGCTCAGGTGCACGCTGCATCTGGGTCGTGTCGGCTGTTGGGATATTTTAAAATTCAAAGAAAAAAATGCCCCCCGGTGTGTTACTTGGAATGCTCCAAGGGGGAACAAAAAGAGCCCAGGTTAAGTGTACTTTATCACGCTGCATACGTCATGGAAATCTGGAACGCAGTCTAGAGAGGAGCAGAGTGAAATGAAATGTCGGTTAGGTTCTTCATCCTCGGAATCAGTGCTCTTGTTTTTCTTCCCTCTCCACTTCCACTTATCTTAAGTATTTCTCTTTAATCTGGATGCTGCGATGAAATCTCGGTATTTTACCTAATCCTACCAATTACTTCTTTCGAAAATTTTCCACCGACTCGATCATCCTACGATTTACGAGGATCTCTTCGAAACACGAACTTGTTCGAAACGAAACGCTTTTTAAAGAATCCTTACTTCGTATTAATTCGATTGTTTGGGGATGTTATTGATTTATGAAAAGGAGGGATACCGAGATGCTACGAACATGCATAAAAAGATCGTTATTCGAACGACGAGAGTAGCCTCGACGATTCATAATCGAGCTTTTTTCGCATAATCGAGGGTTTAAATATTAGTACGATCGTTAATACGTCGCGAGGCTGTCAATTCATTTCAGAACTTGTAAACCGTTCGAACTTATTAAACTAATCATTTTTGTAAATGGCTTGGCAATATATTACGAAATAAAAGAAGCAGCAGACATTTAGACATTTAGGTGTCGGCGCAGTTAGCTCGAAAACCGAGCCATTGTCCTTTATCGAGTAGCTATCTCTGTTAATCGATGAATAGCTTCGCCGCGAAAAAGTCGGCGACGTAACGCGATACCGTGAAAAGCAAATTATGTTAAACAAAAAATTACGTTAAGCAGAGTTGACGCTAGGAACGGTAAATCGGCAGAGTGGCTTGTAATTAAGCGCGTCGTGCAGCGTGTCGCTTCGCGAGAAGGGGTAAATAGTGAGGGTCGTTTAACTTGATTTTCGCGTTATCTTTAACGAGGTTAAAGTTCGCTGTGACGTTCCTATAGTCCGGTCAATGTCGTTACGCTTCCGTTACATCTGATAGAATCGGTTGCAGCCCGACCTGCAGAAAATTCAATTTCTTTGCCCTAAGAATGTTTACCGGAATTCGATACGGTTTGCAAAAGCTTATTGTCCAATGTATCCTCTTTCTTGCCTTCTCCGTAAAGAGGTTAACGTTTAAGAGGTTCGCGTTTCTGCAAAATATCGAAAAAATAGAAAATCTATTTTCTAGCACGATATTACTTTCCTTCGAGAGTCACGAGCTATCGTACAATCGTTATCAAAGTTGTCCGTGCGACGATTACCCGGAGGTATTGTCTCGCGATCAAAATACATATACGGACACGTTATCTATTTCGAAATAGCTCGTCGCTCGAAAAAATTAATTAATCAGTTTGACGTTAAACGAAAGAGTCGTCGTAGAAAAGGTGCAAAACGCGAAATTCACGGGCGAAAGAATCAGAGAGGTTGCGCGCGGAGAAAATAATGGGCAAAACTGACGAATGTTTGTCTAATTGCCGACTCGTGCGCAGACACGGGCATCGGTCAACCTCTATCGCAGGCTATCGAGTTTAATTTTACAGCGAATTCAACGCGCACCAAGTAGGATAGATCGGAATATTTGCTCGAAATTCGATCGCTTCGTCGAATTAATAGAAGATAGATCGGGCCGATGTACATTTTATCGTGGCTCTATTAATAGCGTAACTAATATCATAGATCGATAGATTGGAACGCGACAGTTCGAATCGAATTATCAAAGAGCCGCTTTGTAAATCGATCATCGGATTCACGTTACGAGACAAATTCGTATATCTACCTAATCGTATGCGCTCTGCACGCTTCCTCTATTAACGCGGAAAAGGAATTACTAAAATTCCCGATACCAACGTTGCTTTCTTTTTATCGTTTCATTGGAATAGGATTGAAATCGATATTTCAAATATCGAAACGTTACACCTAACAAACGTTTCAAACAATTTTTCATTCAGCTAAACCTTCTACGAACGAATTTCATTTACCGCCCTCGGTTAACGTTTCTTTCATTTACGTCCACACCCGTTTCCTTTCGCTGCCAATTATACGAAACCGTTTGTTATCAAAGGTCAGGTCGTTCATTTTTTTCCAACTAAAAACGGAAAACCAAGATAAATTTTAGTTTCAGCGATAACGTTTCCCATTTTAAATTCGGAGTAGACAAATACTCGGACGGCAAGATAGCAGCGTTGCGAATCATAAAGTATCTTGAACAGCGAACACTTGGATATTTAGGTGTGTGGCATTTCTTACTTGTGTCGCGTCGGTTAGTCACACATTTTACAGATAATGTTTTACGCATTTAAAGTCTTCCAACTATTTAGTTGGAAATCGAAAATTCTATTTTGAAATTTATGTATTGATTCATTAATTTAGTTATCGTTACTGGAAATCAATGTAAACGCGTTATTATTCGCAGAATTTACATAACCGTGTAAAAGGTAATAAAAATCGGAAAAATAGAAAAACGCATAGGAGAAAAAGCTTCGGTTCTTTTCGCTGAAAAGTTAATTTATCAACGCCTCGATTTACTGTTTCTCTTAATGTAGGTATCTCTTTTCCGTCGCTTTGAAGTATCTTTAATTAAATCACCATCGAAGGTAATTAAATTTCATTTTGTTCTTCTTTTCAAAGTTCTCGTATTCCTGGGATCGTAGGTAATAATTTTTCACGTCCGGCAGGACTTTATTACGCGAAGAAATTAAGACGTCGTTACAGCCACGGATAGTTAACGATGAATTTCCATGACTGAAGGTGAAAATCGGCGTCGGTGATCGATTCGCGTTGCCCTATCCAATAATGGGAAACCATGGTTGTTATATTCTCGCGTGTCGGTATATCCGTACGTTCGTGCGCGTATGACGGTGTCGTTGACGAAAATTATAATCGAGCGCATGTACGTCGTTGGGTAACATATAATATTATTCGACTACGACCAGCTGTTTCGTCAGTTAATTAAATTCTAATTTTCTACATTATTTTCTTGGCCATTTTATTAGTTCGAACAGTCGGTCGACAATTATCGACTAATACTACTTGCTCGTGTTGTTAATCATTTTTTTCGAAGAACTTGTTCTTTGTAAATGCGAATCGACGGTGAAATTTTGACATCGAAATCGATCGAAACTGTTCTAATCAATTTGAAAAAGATATTTTAATTTTTCTCTTTGGACGACCGAAAGCTAGTAATTGTTTAGTAACGTTTTACCAAATAAATTATTATATTACATTTATAATGAAATAAATGAATTATAACTGGAAATATTCGAGATAATAGATTCGAGATAATAATATTATCTAATATTAGATTATTAGAGGTGGTGCAACGTAAGGAAAAGGAAGGGGAAGCGTGTTAACGCGTCCGAAAATAATTGATGCACCGTGCAAACTACCTTCGTTGCGGTAAGTTAATGTTTATTTGAAAACACGAGGCAGGAAATGAACGCGTGGTTGTACGTTTAGGAACGAGCAGAGCAATCGACATTAGCGACCTTCTCGAAATGGTGCTCCTCGGTAACACTGGTTCGTTTGCAGACGGCTCCGCGCAAATAACTGCATTGGTACGCGATTCCTTTGGCGCTTTCAAATTATCTTCAAGCTTGCACGACGTCGACTGTCGACTTTCTACTACTCTCGAAACACGTTAATCGCACCTTCTTCGAACAACGAAAGCGATTCTTTATCTCGTCGAGGTGCGCGCACACCATTTTGCTAACATTTTAATTAACTTCAAATTCGATAAATCATTCGCAGGCAATTACTTTCTGCGGAAATAAATTACTCGCTCATCGTTTAACGCGTTTGCGAATCTTTGCCGAAGAGAAAAATTAACGAAATACAAATGTTAATAATGCCAAGTAAATCGATCTGCTCGTTTATGCCGTACATATTTCGTGTCAACGATCGTGCTTCGATAAAATTACCAAAAGATTATAATCGATAGAAATTCGATTCGACGTTTCCTGCAGTATGCGAAAAAATAAACAACTAGTCGACGAAATGATATAATACCGAGCGATGCGGAGTCCGCGATTTATGATAAATTCCGATATTTTCATTTGACGCGCATACGCTTCGATATTTGCATCGATATAAAATTTAATGCTTCATTTTGTCCAGTCTTTTTATTCTTGGTCGTAGCTGAGCATGAATATGTTCGAAGCTGCATTTATGCTGAAATTATTTTGTCCGAGAGCTCGCATCCCTTGTCCGAAATCAATAATTTAATTCCGAGGGGAAGATGAGTTCGCGAGGCTGCTTCCGCATAATAATAGCGCACCAGAGACACGTACCGTATAATTTACCGAGAATTCCTATTTTCACTTAATTTCACTAATTAAACGTTGCCCAATCTGGCGTGGACCAGTCGCTGCCGGAAATAGAAACGTTCCTCGATGATCGATGATGTTCCGCAGAATTTGTGGACAGAATGCGGCTTTAGTGTTTTCGACACGGAGCACCGAAAGAAAGAGCGAACGTTTTCCATAATGCTTTGACTCGGCGGAACGAAAGTTCGTTCGTTGATAACGCGAACGAACAGAGAAAAGAGCACGGTCCGTTCCGCGAGTTGAACAGGTCTTCGTTAAAACCGAATTAAGTGCGAATTAACTCGGAATCAGAGTTAAAGAGGCAATCTGTTGGCTCTCTCCGGGTGACAAGGAAACAGCGATACCGGAGATAACAAAAACTTCTCGATCTTGAACTTTGCTATCTTTCCTTCCCTCTTCCGTTAAAAGTTCCGATTCCCAATTGATCGATTCTCGGTGCACTTTCTTTGCTTTCGCGCGAACTTGCGCCGAGTAAAGGAGAGTAATGGCTTTGAAAACCTCAGGAGAGGAAGCCGGTGCTTCTCTTACCTATCTTTTTCCTCTTGAAACGTCGTCTGTGATTTTTGTTCCCGAATGAACGTAAGAGGCTTAGGAGAAAGAGCCGCTGCTCCATTCGATTATACGCTCGGGATCCGAAAGATCTCTCTCCGAGCCACGGTGATTGAAAAATTTCATATTTCTTACGGTCCTGTTCTCTACCGTTTCTTCCGAAACGGATCATTTAATTATCGTTACATTTATTACAAAATAATCGATTTTCAATTATTTGAAAATGTTGGAAAAAAAGTTTTACGGTAAATATTTGATACATTAATATGCGATAATTAATTCCGCGTAATGAATATTTTCCAACGCATCGACCGGTTTGTTCGGTTTAGACTTTTCGGCTTTCGGAGCGCTGTCGCTCCGTAACGCTCGTTAGCGTTACATTTTTTCCGAGTCGGTTCTTCTCTATAAAATTTATAACAAGGTACTCCTGTAATGATCCGCTACAAAATGACGACACGGAACGCGAACAATGAAAAAGCTATGAACGTATAGAACGAGTTCCGCTAACAATAAGGTATTCGATTCAAATGATTCGGTGTATCGTAAAAACAAGTTATTACTCTTCGAGTCGAGATGTTACATTTACCAAAGTTTCGACATTTCTTATTTCTTTCGTTTTCAAACATCCCCGAATAATCTAACGCGAAATTGGATAATAAAAGAAAATGATCTAATAATCAAACTGTACGATATCGTGTTCGAGCGCGTACGCGAATTTTCACCGTAGCCGCGTCGAATCGAATCGCGTCAAACGGAATCGCGTAGAGTCGAATCGAATCGTATAGGTTCGAATCGCGTAAAATTTAATCGCACCTATTTCAACGAAATCTCTCAAACGTTGATCAATTTTTCGTCAGAGACGCGATACTACTCTCTTCTTCCAAACAGACTACGCGGTTACGTATGTATGATTATAGTTCATTTTTTTTCCTCGAAATTGTCATTTTAAATCCGAATACTAAAATTTGTCACAGTGGTTAAACGAGTTTAACGGGATGACAGATGTGGCGCGAAACGCGTTAAAATTTCGTTAAAATTGCGATGCGTCTCTCGGTTAATGTTTCTCGTCGGAAAGGCTTTTTTGTGCGGCGAAGGCGAAATCTAGATAATACAGAGAGCGTAAAACAGAGAAATTAATGGGGGGTAAAGATACTTGTTAGGTGTACGGAATCCTATGGCGAGGAAGTTTCTTGGCTCGAATAACTCGGTTGTACGCCAAATCTCCGAACTAATCCAGGTTTCGCCGAACAAAATCCTGTTATTTAGTAGCTATTCCGTGGACGCGTTTCGCTTTCTCTTATTTCCTAATTTATCCAATAAATTCGACGATTTATCGTTGTCTCTAATCGATAAATTATCTTTCCGTTAACCTTGCCCTTTTTAAACGTATGGACGCCTTGGCAATTAACGCGTTTAGGCGTCGACACGAGATTTCTATCAATTTATCCGTACTTTTGCGAAATATCGAACGATTTAATCATCCCGTTACGAGCCGGTCGCAAGTAAGGAGAATACGGTGTCTAAAATAGCTTCGAAATTCATCGAAACGGTTCTTCTTTACGAGTTTTTGCCGTTTTAATAGCGCGCGTTATTAATTGCTTAAGAATATCTCCAAGTCAGTGTTACGGAGAATAAGTCGAACGCCTATAGGCGTTGTTACCAGTCAAAGGGTTAATATTAGCGTCATCCTAGTTTTCGATGCGCGACCTGCAACGCTTCTACGTAGCTTAGGGCACTTCGTTTCTAATAAAGTACATATTCAAAGATACACGAAGTTTAATTATTTTCAAAATTATTTTCGAATTTACATTTTCCATCGCAGACTATATCGTCCTTTGTTCGATCGTGTTTTAACGGGCAAACTTCGACCCTTTTTGCTTTTACGACTTTGCCAAAAAATAAACGCGCGCGTCATGGAAGATGAAAGCGCGTAAATATCGAAGGAAAAGAGTAGCTCTGGCAATATAGAAAAACTATAACGAAATATAGTTTTTTTTAATCGCGTTCCATGTTCGTCGAGCGAATCGAAACATCGAGTTTTCGATTTAGAAATTGTTCAAGGGATGTTGAAAGTAAAATGAGGCGAGCGATATTTTTACTATTCCAGCGAATAAAGTTTTCAGCATTTTTATCGATATTGCCTTTTCTATCGCGCAGGTTATTGCAACGCGTCAGCAACCTTTTCCTTCGTTTGCCGTCCATAAACTTTACCTACGCGTCACTCGTTTCTCTAATGGATTACGTCATTGGCCATTTAAACATTCCATTTCTCTTATCGTTTATCTTTCACGCGTTACGACGAAAGAGCTAACACCAAGTAAGTAGAAACCGTATATCGTCTATCAACGAACGGCGTTGGAAAAAATGCGAAGATTCGTTAATACGCGATACAGCGTAATAACAGGTTTAATTCGCGTATCAGACCGGACTCGTCCAACGTCGCGTCGCGTCGTGCGGTTCTCGTAAAATCCTCGCGCGAGGTGCGGTTTACGCGTCCCGCTAAAACGACGCGCGCTTCGCTGGTTCGTTCGTTTCGCGACATCCTCTACCCGTAAGCGGCTTAGAGCCCTTTCTCTACCCCATTTCGTGCTTCCTTCGGGATTCACCTTCGTCATCCTCTTAATATCAACCCCTCCAGGATATCCAGCCTCGTCGTTTTAATATCGCCGGGAGAAAGCTTCGTCCATAGATACCTTTCGCTTTTTTTCTAATTAGCACTCGCCTCGTTTAAGAGAATATTTCGGAAATTATTCTTTACGACTTTATAAATCGTCGCCAAAAGTTTCATCATTAAATCGTTTACGAGTTACAACGATTTTAATTTTCTCCGATTTCACGCACGAGTTGTTACGGAAAACGTACCGTTATCGAATAGCTAAGCAGACATCGAACGAACGCAATAATTTCTCTCTAAAATCCACTAGACGTACTTCTCGATTAATATCCATTAATCTCATAATATCAATTAATCGCACGATTCGTAAATTAAAACAACTTTGGACGATTTAAGATTCTTTAACTTTGATCGCGAACGTTTAAAAGCCTTGATCGAGCGATATTCGTAAAAAACGCAGAAACAGTTAACCGAAAAAAAATTCAATCAATCGGTTGCTACTATATGTTGACGTTTTGAAAAATAGCGTAGAAGTTTCCGAGGCAGGAAAATGGGTAGCGCAGCATTCGAGTGATAAAGAATCGCATCGACCGAGTGCACTGTCCACGCGCGCTGGAAATTTCTCGCTACAATTCTTGCGGGAGATGACAGCTAGGTATTATTGTGCCGTAATGATTCTCGCGACGAGCACCGGACAAAACATTGAAGACAACAACGAGAAACAACGGTTGCATCCAAGGAAGATCGCGTATCGCGTATCATTAGACGCGAAATCATCATGGTACACGCTCGAGCACTCCCGAGACATTTACAGGGACAACAATTACTCTGCTATATTTCAACCGACACGTCGGTCTTTGACTTTCATGAATCGGGAACAAACGGAATAATTTACGAACAACCGAATATCGTGATTGTAACATTCGTTGATTTTAATACGACAAGCACTGGCGATTAGATCGTTGAGATACGTCGAGACTAAAAAAAAAATTACGTTAATAATTAAATCTGTCCGTTTTCGAAATGTTTCGAGTAATTTGATAAATTGAACTCTAAACGCCAGGGCATGATCTATGAAGGGTAAGGGGTTAATGAGAGTCGGAGGATGAAAAGTGTCAGAGGGGTAAAAAAAAAATGAAATTTCGACGTCATTCGATGAACCGCTGTCAAAGATTTGATGGATCGTGCAAGCTCGACGGAAGCGGAGGGTAATCGGCATTGACGTACTCACAAAGAGATCTGGAAGAAACGCGGTGACATTTTGTTCCGAATATAACGCGAACGAGATATCTCTCGTGGAATTTTGTAGGCGAGACTTTCTCGATCCTCGAACAGGATAAATAAACGGCCAAGGAGGTATTCAAGTTTCTCGGTAGACAAATAGGCCAACCTTTTAGAAGCGAGACTTTTCGAATGTTTGATTTCCCAAAGGAAACTTCTTGCGATCGACTTCTTATCGATCCAATCTTTTACTCCCTACCCGGTACCTCTGCAGATTCACTCTGACGCATCCCGTAAATAGACCAGTGGTTCTTGATCGTTCTTCACCTGGACATCCGATTGGATTCCATTTTTTGCGACGCTTCGTTCAATAGCAGTTTGGGCACGAATCAACCGATCGCGTATCAACCTTCTATAATTTACTATATTTTCAAACTGACCAATTAATAGGCGACTAATAACTTAAAATCAGCTATTTTCTAGTAAAAGTATCGCTGAAACGTTCACGCGGTTATTTCTATTAAACCTTAGTCGCTTAATAGATAGGCCGCAAGTGCTGCTTCGAGGTGCTTTAACGTGACCGTATCGCCTCGGACTGTGACACGATAGCGTTTCGATCGTTCGACACGTAACGATCTAATAGACATCGACTCGTAACACGTACGATGGAACAGCCAGTACGTACGTGTTCTTTGTGGGAGCACCACTGAACATAGAGACGGTGTCGTAGCATCCTGGGAACACTTTGTACGGTTCATAAAGTGTCTCGCGATTGAATTAACCCCTCTCCGCGTATCGATATCACGACGAAAACGTCCTTTGAAGGACTAGCCTCCCAGAGCGTATCGGCCTCGCCGCGCTATCTCGATTGCACTTTCGAAATATTTTACTCCGACAACGAGACTTCGAACGACAAAATATTTTTAACGCTACTTCGTGTTTCTGTTTCGCGCGGTATCGATTCTAAACGCTACTTCGTATCGACGAACCTCTTTTACTCGACCACGCGACGATACGAACGCGGAAGTTGTTCTTTAATTTCTACTTGTCTTTTTGTTTCGAAGCTATCTCGTCGAACAGCTTTTTATGCTCTCGTGTCTCTTATCAGAAACTGCTTTCTTTGAGGGTAACGTTACGCAAATCTTTACAAGGAGCTTCAAAGTGGATTCTCGTCGCTGGTAGCTACAGTTCAAAAAGGACGCGTCTGTTTCGATAAAGATGCGCACGTTGAAATTTCTTTTTCGACCTCCTGCTCGGCAACATTTTTCGCGAGCTAGTATCAAATTTGCTGTTTATCGTTAGAGTGTCTGTAACGTCGTGCACAAGTTTCGTTCGAAAACTTTTCACTTTGCGCGAAAACGTAGAAAAAGTGTGGAACGATGATTCGAAAAAAGAAAAAGAAATTTTAACCTGAGCGAAATAATAATTATTTTGAAATTGCAATCTACTCGCGTCGTCGTTCAAATCACCCGTTTCCGAACGACTTTGTAATTTTTCACTAACCATTAGCTTGTTCCTGTTTCTTTCGATGTCACTACGTATATCGTGATAGTCTTTGAACGAGCAGCAGGTTCCATGGTAGTAAGCTTTGGAATTTCACCGCGAAAATTGGCTGCATACTGCATACGATGGAAAATGCACGGCACGAGAGTTGCATTGCATATTCGAAATGGCATATAAGATTGCACTCTCGCCAACCTTATTCCCGTAGATATGGCTCCTCTCTGTCGAAATCATTCAAAATCTCCTAGAATATATCTTTTTATAATCGTTCCCGAATCTTTCGTAAACAGTTATCTCGAATATTGGCTGAACGTTTCCGTTTCCTTTATGCGGATAAGCGAGCGCGCGCGTCCAGGAGAATGTTCATCTCGGTCCGAAATCGCGAATTCGTGCTGTTTTTGACCGACCCGGTTCGTCTCGTGACCGAGTGTCACGATTCTCATGCGGGAAAGGAACTAACACGCGTTATCGCGGACACGAGAATGGTCGAATATCGCTTTTTTTCCGTGTACACGAACACACTTCCAAGCACGGTTATACGTATTTCTATGTATGATAGTACATCGTAACAAACGCGTGTCGACGGTTAAACGTTCCGGGATAAATCTGCAAGCGTTGGCATATCTACGGAAATGGAGCATTTTTTCTCTTTGAAACACTTGAAAATTCATTTTCGCGTGTTTTTCTTTTCGCGCTATTGCTGAAATATTGACTACCGCAGGCAAAATAGCCGTATACGCGCACCGCTTTTCAAACTCGAATTTCTTCGAATCATAGTTGAAATCAGAATGTTCGCCTGAAATATGGCCTAACTTCCTCCTTAAACACCGTCCCTTTCTTTACTTTCGGACATCGATTAAATGGAATCAGAAAATTGGCCATTTCACGACGTACATATGTACGTCCAGCGAAATCGTCAAATATAATTCGATCACTAATCTCTTATTAGATAAAAACTGTAAACTGTAATTCGGTTTCCTGCTTTGTAGTTGCACGATTAAACGAACTCGCGTTAATATCTGTTATTGTTGGCTATCGAAATACGAATGAAAAACAACTGGTCGAAATTATTAATATTTTGTATACGCGTGTCTGATGCAACGTTTTGCAAATAAAGAACCTTTACTATCGTGTATCAGTTTGGATATTGAAAAACGGAAAATGGGAAAAAAGTATTCATTTGAATTCGTTCGGGCATCTGTTTACGCGTCTACCGTATAGAGAAATATGTATCTGTATCCATAGGGAACGTGATTCAGTGAGCGAGTCGAGCTCGATGAATGAATTCGTTGTACAGTAATAATGAAAAAGCTTTATACCAACATTTTCTTCCCTCCGACCTCGTTTTTCAGTTACAAATAGTTTGTTGTACGATTTGGTTTGCTCGTCCGCTTTTCACGGTATAAACCTATTCTATAGATTTCTATGCGAACTTCCCATATTCAATTAATACTTTCGATCCGTGAAAAGTTATCTAGATATTGGAGAGCAGAAAATTTCAACAGAATTCTGGTAATACGTTCTAAAGATACACACGACATTGAACCGCGTGAACAGATAAACAATAATAAAGAATGTTTTTGAAATATTTTTCACTCACAGTTCGACATAAAATAATTTTCGCATGTACGACAGTGAATTGGGAATTAGCGAAAACGATATTACTATGCCGGTAAGTAGAGACGATCAGCGTATGATCAGACGCAGCGGTGCAAACGGTAACTCGTTCACTTTTTCATCGCAAAAGTCCTACACGTTATTATATGTATGCATGTACACGAAACGTGTACATATCCGCTATACGTTTTAGTTCTTTTAGTTGGCGAAATGTTCTCGTTTATATGGAGGATTCGTATAGGCGAGGGTACACGTTGATATCGGTGACACCCGGCCAGGCCAGTTGTCTCCCGTCTAATCTACATACATAATGTCCTCTGTCTTGTGTCTGCAACTTCCTCGTGCTAGTTACATCCGGCAATTACGCTATCGCGTATCGCGTCGCGTAACTTGCGTAAATTTCATTTTCCAAACTCTCTCGGAGGCGCGAAACGTCGTTCGTCACGATTTATAACGACGATTTAAAGTCGAAGCAGAAGAATAAAAACGTTTAACAAACTTTTCAAGGAATTTCTATCGAGAAACTTCGCGATTTACCTTTTCCGCTAATACATCTCTTTTGTTTTTATTACAAGAATTTGATCGTATCCTATTTATCGGTGAATGCTTTCCTCTAGGTCATTTTCTTATTATTCTTAGCAAACGTACGACGGATTCGATTCGTAAACAATACTTTCGATTATTTCTTCGATCATTTCGTATAAATGCCAGGGTACGTGTAAATAAAAGAATATCGCGGTTTAGTCCCTTTTATAGTCTATAACGGTGATAAATTTTGATGACCGCACGCTGTTAGATTATTCAGGTATACGGTGGCATAAAAAAGCACGGATACGTTACGACTGGATATACCAGCAAATTTATTCGATCGCGTGCAATCTAGGTTTTAGGGGTTACGGAGATGCCCTTATTCTTTCCGCTCGAGGACGGCAGGATTTACGGTGCGTTTAAGATCTCCCAAAACTATCGTTAGGCATCTCTTACGTTTTCCTCCATTTAACGAACGCGTAATATCTACAAATCTTTACCTCCGAGAATTCGACAAATTAGCACGATCTAGAGAAACTCCAGAATCCGGGAATCCTACGATTTAGATGCGGAAATTGCTAGATTCTTTTCTTCCCGTATCACCGGTTATGTACATACGTGACACATCCTGTATATCGTTCACGGCGCTATAGGACGGTTACATAACGCGAAAGCGAGTAGGTCGTAACGAGAATTTAATCCCGAAGCGAGGGAGAATATGGTGGCCGTAAGTGTCCGTGATGACAGATAGAGGTTGCGTTTCGCGAAATTTCAATTTCTATTGTCGGACATTCTCGCGATTCCTTGCCCCCTTCCACCGAACGATCGATACGATAAAAAGCTCTGTTTATCGTTTCAACGTTGCGTACCGAACTTTCTCTATTTTTCGTCTATGAAGAAGAGAAACCTTGATCGATCATAGGTCAAGGTTACGTTGTTTCTTTTTCTCATCGATTTTTCCCACACCCGATAAACATTGCAGAAGGAAAGAAAAGTCTCGCGTGTTTTTCTCATCTAGACCTTACGTTTTTGCCAGCGGAGCATGATTAACCTTATCGAGAGAACATTAGCGAAATTGGAACACCGAATCTGCAGGGTTCTCTCTTCGGGGAGGTAAATCTGTAAAGCACACAGTTTCTCTCCCTCTACGTGCACAGGATTGGACCCTCTAATTTCGTATAATCTTTGGCTTTACGTTTACCCTTACCGAACACATGGAATATTAAAATAGCTTGGTCGATTCGGTCATCAACTATGCACGTTACGTGCATCGTGATTCTTACGCTACGGCGTAAGTATTGCATCGAGTTGCTCGTAAACCGGTGATAGGATTAATCGATATTCTTTATCGGATAGAATCGGAACAGACCCGAGTAGAGTGGATCACTCTTTCTCCAGAGTCGTCGATTTCATCGAGGAAGTCTAAGTGTCTGTCACTCTTTCTGAGAAACGATTTAAACGAATACGTTCAATTAACATTACGTACATAAATGAACGAACGAATAATAATGCTCGTAGCGGGCGCTGTCGCGAATGAACGCAAGAAAAGCTAAACACAATGGGTGAATTGTTATACTTGGCACGAATAGGGACAATCAAGCGTCGTAAATCTCGTAGTTGCAGGTGCACATTTGCACGTATCAGGTTCGTGATGCAAATGCCGAAAGAGCACCCCCGGGAGAGTTTGATTTCCGCGGATCCATTTATGTCCTCTCGCGAGAGTTCGAAATCACCGATTGCTCCAACTTTCGCGAACATTAATGAGAGTCAAAGAGCAACCGGACCAATATTTACGGCGCTTCTTTTCTCTCTTTCGTACGGACAGTCTTCATTTTTCACAGGATTTTCTCAATTAAAATTCTGCAGCCGACTTAACTGCATTTTACGAGGACACACTATAAATAACATCTACATATATGTATCTATAATAATTTCGAGAAGGCATCGTCTACTCGGTGCGTGTTACTTCTTCGTAGCAAAATTGAACAAGATTTATGATACGGTTGTCCGAAAAGCGATATTTTTTACGCGTTTCCTGCGTTTCTTGTTTTTAAAGTAAATCCTCGAACGTTTTTTTATCGACGTTTATCGCTCGCTGAATGTAAATTATCACGAAACGTTAAGAGAACGAACTCAGGGGATAAAGTTTCGTGACACTTGTTACGTACTCTTCGAGAATAACTTTGTAACGTTTGAATCGAAGGGTGTGGCTACTTATTTAGAGCGTTCCGACAGAGTTTTCCTATCGAAACAATCTTATTTTATACATTTTCTAAAAAAAAAGAAAAAAAAACGTGGATGTGTATACAATGCGTTATCCTTTTTAACTAAAGCAATTCAGAAAGTATAATCGGTGTTTCGAATAACCCGGGATTGTTAGATTTTTTTGTAATCGATCATTCAGTGTGAAAACAACCCCTGAAGTCGAGTATCGCGAACGATGTTTGATCGAATATCTTGAAAATTGTTTGTCACGGAAAAGAAATTTATGTATACGAGTTGTCCGGTTTTCGATGATAAAACTTCTGCGAACGAGTTATACGATATTGAACGAGTTCCCCGAAATTTTGTGCGCGTAAACAACGCGTCGATTACCATACGGGCAAAATGGAATTTTTAATTTTAACCTTGGAATATTATTAAACCGCAAGATAATAAATGAAAAACCTAACCTAACGATACCGTTAGAGCGTAAAATTGTTGAAAAATTCAGTCTATAGGTGTGTGTTTGTTGTACGGTCAGTTACTTAAGATAAGACGTTAAACGGATTAAACGATTAAGCATCGCGAAACACGGTCGTTTTCGGTGTGTTACGTATTCGTTTATCAAACACGCTAAACGACAGAGTCGTGGAATATCGGTGTTCGTTCGTAAGAGAATGCGATTACGAGCTACTATCTTCGATCGATCGAAACTTGCCCTAAGATTTTACCGGTATGCTCTCGAAAGCACTCGATATCTGGCCCCATTTAAGCGAATTGTTAAGCCGACTGCCTCCTGACCCAATTAATCCTAGATCCTTCAATCCATCGCGGATTTTCGCTATTGTGCAACGCGACGCGACACGACGCGATCATCCGAAACCTCCGTTGCGTTTCTGCGATATGCTCTTTAAAGGATGATATTTTTCCCTCGAAACCTCGACGTCCCGTTTCGTTAATATTTATATATCGCTTTAAATCGACGATTAAATTCTTGATCTTCGCAACGCTTTTCTCTATTAAATTGTTTATTTTAATCGTTCGCGTACATACACGAACGGTCAATCGGTGGAAATTCGATAAATGACAAGTTGAAAGTAAACATTCGAATGGAAGTAAACTCCATTTCGAAATTAAATACCGTTCACATCGATAATCTTTTCAAGCGTTTGTAACAATTTCTGATCCTCTCCGTGATCGCGATTCCTATACAGTTTTAAAGCAGAAAATCCACCGATGTTACAAATTTATTTTCCGATTTATTACTTTAACGAAATAGGAACAAGTCGATGCGGTAAACGAAGTCGAAAGAAAATTCGAAAACTCGAAAGGAGATCTTTTGAAAAAATTTTATTAAACATGAACGTGTTCCACACTGCAAAATGTCATGCGCATGATAAAAAGGTTGGACTTATTATACATGAAAGAAGAGTATGGATAATTCATAGCTGCTCCTTATACCACCGTGAAAATTGCATTTCTCTCGTCGTTATCCATCACCCATGAAGTTCTCATAAATACACAAACTACAAACGCAAACGCATATACGTACGCGAACTCGTAGTCGAACGTAATTTCGCGTTTGACGTCGGTCCCAAACAATTTACACGGGTGTTGTTTGCATTCGCGTATTTTAATAAACGAATCAAGGTGGAGAGCTAGTCTTTTTTTAATTGATTCACGGGAATTTGCGGGAATATTTTTCGTTTTGTTCGACGACGAACGAAATCGCGTGTAAAAAGCTACGGGTGGTTGGAATTTCGAGGCATTCGTATTCATAGGGAACCGTGAAGAACGAATAAAAATCGAGCATAACCGTTTGAAGGAAAAAGATTCCGCATCAGCAATTAAGCACAAAATGAAATATCGTTTGCAAATGTTTCATGGATGAGCCGGTAAATGAAATTTTTTTTTCTCGCATTCGGTACGCGTTATAACATCGAGTGTTTCAACCGTGAAAGCGATCGATGTACCGTGACAGCCGAGAACGTTTTCAACGAAAATTTTTCCCAAACAAAATCAGTATAATTTGTAAAATAGGTGGCACCTCACAGATTTTAAATTCCAATTATTTAATGCCGTTAATACCTTTTGAAGCGAAATGTTCCGATGAATTACGCGTATAAAATATTTGATAATTAATCATGGAATGATCAGTTTTGCGCAAAACTGATATAGGCGTGTTTGCTAATTTCAAATATATCGTCAATTACTTCGATTAACAGAGATATACGTAAAAATCTTCGATGGTTTTCGCGAATTTCGACGACTTTCAAACACGTTGTCAACATTTTATTACATTTTATACCCAATACACGATACCAAACTATGCTACATTTTAACATGTACTATAGTAGATATCACGATAGACGCGTTAAACGAATAGGCGATTTTCCGGGATGATTATTATCCTTTTCGAGTAAGAGAGTAGCAGAAAATAGCAAAGTGCTCGTGGAATCGAAATTCCGTGAGAACAAATATTCTCGTGAAACGGATGAAAATAATGAGACAAAAAGCAATCGAGATCTATCGAACAACGAAGGCATTCTTGGTACAAAAGGAAGTTCGAACACGGTAGTCACGGTTCCCTATTGAGAGCGCGTTCCGTTTCACGGCAAAGTAAATCTCATCGTCGCGTCTATATTATTCTATTCGTTCATTTGCGCGACCGTGAAGCATACAACCATGACAATAAACCTGGCCGAAGATAATAGCGTGAACGAATATAATATGTATACGTACACAAGCGCATTACGATAGAAAGGAGCGTCGCTCGTTTCGAAGCGATGAATTCCGATCAATTAAAACAGTGATTATAGCGAAATTTGATGACGCGCCAAAGCCAAATATCGCTTTTCGAACGTTTAATTCTGAAAGGGTGAGATTATAATGCTTCGAGCGAACGATGGACAACTGTAATTAGCCGAATCTCGATTGAAAAGAACAACGTTTTGCCAATTTCGGAGATAAAAGGATAATCGTCGATTAGAGTGTAACGTTTTTTAATTTCAAAGGAATCGAAGCTGGCGCGAATTCATCTGCATTTGAAAACAGCTTAAATCGAAAAGAAATCCAACGAAGGAAGTTCTTACCGCGTCGAATTAAAATCTAATAATCGAGTAACGGCGAATTAAGAGTCGCCTCGAAGAGAAGTTTCAAAGCGAGCTCGTAAGTTTTTAACCTTCGTTTACATTTATTTTCTTGTCGCATTTTTGTTCGACAAACTTGATCGATCATGATCGTCTTTATGTTCGAAATAGGCAAAAGTTTAGTCGTTTCGGGAGAAGCTTCGAACAATTTAATAGACCAATAAAGAATAATTTGATGCATTCGATCGTCGCGTCGGCAGTTTACGGTTCGGCCGAAGCAGCGGCTGTTCGAAAAGCTGTCCATTCTCGACGTACGTCGACTCTTTTCAACCTCGATGGTTATCCAACCGAGGATTTGCAATATCCGGCGAAGGAGGAATCGATGGTAGAAAATATCAGTGGGGAACCACACCGCACAATCTCGTGGAAGGTTACGATCGTTCTTGTTTTCCCGGCCTCCTCGTTCGTCGACTTTATTAAAATCGCTATCGAAGAGTCGCGCTAAATTCTTCCGATCTCCCCCGGCACTTTATTAAATACCTCTCTTTTATCCGCGCGACGTAGAATTTTCTTTCCAATGCTAGTCGTATAAGCTACGAGCGATCGAATCGAATCTTCGAACGATTTGCGAGGCTCGTAAAGAAGAAATTGTAGACTACGCATCGACGAACGCAGCGACACCCCGCAAACCTTTCGCTGTTCGTAGTTACGCTTGAATTATTCATGCTAGGCAAGCGGAAAGTTCGAGCTCGAAAAATCACCGATGAATCGGGTATTCCTGTTAAAATCAACAGATCTCTTCGAAAACATTTCATCGTACGTCGTTTCGTTCGTTCGTTCCCGACGAGAGTTCTGGCTCTCGTAAAGTCATCGGATCGCTTCTTCAAACATCGAAACGTTCGCGTACGCTATCGCGATACCGTTTTTATTTTCCTAAATAATCTTGTTATATTATTAGGAACGGTACGGGCAATATAATCGCTGGTATTACGACGCGTGCAGAATAAGAACTGTTGAAAGCGAAACGAAGGCGACGTAACGAGTAGTAATAACGGGTAGTATAATAACAAGCAACGATAGAACGCTCGGCGAAGTAAACTACGATTGCATGGGAATATCGTTGTCGTTTTTTCGTAAGAACGGTAACGTACCGTAACGAAGGAAATTGTTCCGCGAAGAAATTTTTGGAATCGCTCGTAAACAGGGTAGCTGGTGGACAAAATGTAGCGGTATTCTCCTTAAACTTAAATTTCCGCCAAAAGACGTAAGCGTGGAAAATAAATTCCGCCGGTGACGGGTTGAAAGGTTAAAACGCGACGTTAAAACAACGCCACCTTACTGCTCCTCATTATTTTCCGAGAAATAATAAATTGTTTTACCGTGACACACTTTGTTCGCGTTCGCGGCACGACTTTTAATCTGTTTAGAGTTTAGAGCGTAAGAAGAGGTGTATACGGCGAATAAAAAGAAAAGCGCGTTGCAACGCTTCGGAACGTTGAGAGAAACGCGCGAGCTTCGCGAAAATTGCAGCTAACGCGAATTTCATTCGTACAATGTTACATACATGTATATGGTTAATTGTACACCGTTATCGGATCGAGCGTAATTTAAAAAGATTTAGTTTCGCCTAAGGAAAAAGATAAGATAAGATGAGAAAAGAATGCATCGTTCGTTCCTGCATAAATGTTTCCTTTTACGAGGACGATAAATTCGAAGAATAAAATGGCAAGGTATTCAAATATTGCATGAAATATTCCGAGCGAACCGAGTTGATCACCGGCATAAGAAACCTTGAAATTTTGCCCGTTCGAGAGCTGACCTTCCCGAAACTCCATCGACGATTTCTCGTTCGACTCGTGAATAATTCATTCGAACGGAGTTTCGAGGATGGTCCAACGGGAAAAGGAATCGTGGTCGAAGTCCTCCGCTAGCAGAATTATCTCGCTGCTCTTCTCTTTGTTTCTTCCAAACAAATTCTTCTCTCGTCGCGCGAAACGAGCAACAAACGAAACGAATTCAAAACGGTTTCTCGCTAATTATCCTTAGCGCGAAATTCGTATCGATTCATCGAAATTACTGAAAAAGAAATTGCTCCGTTGAATTTCTTGGAAACGTACCGAATAGAAAGAAAAATAGATCTTCCGCTAATTCGAAGATCGTGCAAGGACGGTCTTCCTTTAAAAGCGTCACGGTGATTAAACTTTCGGTTCGCCGATTAGAGAAAAGTAGCGAGTTTCGATCGATAAATCGATCCACGTCCCGAGGGATGGCCGAGTAACGCGCTTCCACTAAATTTCATTTCTTCTTCCTCCAACAATTCATTCGGACGACAAGCTTTTTAACCGTCTCGCGAGCTTCGAAATGTCAAATGGAAGGTGGGAGGGAAAAAAAACGGGACATAGATCGATCGGCTCGTTGAAAATTTATGAATTGTGTCTTCTCGAGAGCCCTTTAAACCTCGAAACGAACGATCGCGATACTCGTCGAGTGTACGAGTACCAACAGATTCTTTAGAAAAAATCCTCGACATCGGCCGCAGTTTGCTTTCCATTCGTTTCGCTGAACCCTTTATCTCCGTAAAACGTTGTCGGCGCTGTTACGAGAATCCGGAACGAACAACGCGATGCTGCATTTTAGACACGAGTACCAGGAACCTTGGCATAAAGCGACGCTACCGCCTAGCGAGATCGGAAGATCGGGCGGGAGACCTCTGCGACACGGTTAGAAGATTCATGGAAATCCGTGTAACACGGTACTTTAACAACGCGCTTGGAAAATTCAGGAAAATCCGTACGACACGGTAGGGAGATTCGTAGAAATCTTTCTAGTACTTTCATAACGTTGTAAATCTGTACGATACCGTTCAAAGATCCGAAGAGATTCCTATGATACTCGGGCAACGCGAATTCCGGAAAATTCCGGAAATTCCGATATCGCGTAATCGAGGGAAATCTGTGCAACACGGTGTTTGTAGGATGCGCCTGATAAGTCGAAGGGTTAAAAACTCCAAACCATACGTAATAAGACTCTCTTCCTCGCTAAACCACCGTATCCCCTGTAAGTACTTGGTGTATGGAAAAAAAAGAAGTACCGATGGATTCGACGAGGGTAAGAAAGAAGAGAACGAACATTTTGCTGAACCTATAAAAGAAGCTTAGCTCTCGACACGGTTAGACTTTGAAGCGTCGAAAACTCTTCCCACTCGCTAAGATATCGCGCTTTTAAATCTAAATCGTGGCGTCGAAATCTCAACTTTTCGTTCTCGACAAGTTTTTAGCCGCTCTCTCCGGTTTCTCTGCTTTTATTTTACTCGAAAGTTTGCATTAACGAAACTTTATCGATATCTTCTCGCCGGTAGCCGTCGATCGTTCGTTTTTTGCCCTTAACGAAATTCTTCGTCGAAACGAGTTTTTCGAGTTTTCCGAATTGTTGGTCGGCGACGCGAAATTGAAAAGAAAACGCGCATTGAAATAGACGGTAGTTTTTACTCGGGGATTCGGAAGGAAAAACGAGCTGCAATTACGATTTCTTCGCAATCTGGGCCATCCTGGTCCTTTATCAGGATACCAGTCGCTCGGACAATAGCGTCACGTTCAATTCTCTTCCACCTTCCATTCTGCATTCGCGACCATTCATCGAGGATACCGTTCGCTGTGATTAACACTCGGCAAAAAGACCTGCCTCATCAAGAACTAATTAATTTTTTTCAAATGCAACGCAAATTCTCCCGGCCGCTACGTTCTCTCGCGATCGGTTCAGCTTTTTGTTACGAATGTCGCACGAGATTCCACGCTTTTCACCGTACAATTAGAACGAACGAATTTCCGCTAGCGACGATCGTTTCGCGATTACGTTAAAACGAACTAACAAAACACCCGTCATCCGTCGACGAACGACACACGAGATTTCTATAAACTGTCGTTTCTTTACAGTTTGCTCTACCGCCTTCGTTAAAGACCAACACTTAGATCGAATTATTGTTCTTCTACTTGTCGGATATCGAGAAACCTCTCGTCCTTCATGAATATTCCTATCAATTCGAGCCACTTTAAATTTCAAATATTCGCGTATCTCGCTTTTGCCAACTGGCAAACTGTTTGTTCCTTCGAATATCCCTGAAGCAGCTTCGAAATTGCATGATATCCTTCGGAATCGCGGAAAAGCACGTTACGTGCACGTTCAACGTCTCCCGGAAAGTCTATATTTTCGTTTGACGGATCTTTTCTTTCGGAACCGTGATTGGATATAAAAGAAAGAGGAAACTTGCGAATTCGCGAAACTACCGAACGTTCTACCTTCTGTAAAACCCGAGTGATTCAGCGGCAAGGAAAAGGTCGCAAGGAATTCTCGAGAGAAGGTTGATTCAAGGTGAAAACGGTCGAGGGAAAGACGGGAAGTAAGCGAGGGAGGAAATAAATAAGGAAGGAAGGAAAGGGAAGAAAGAAAGAAGCGGTCACGAAGTCCTGTATATCGGGCATGACGGTGAAAAGGTCGAGTTTCCTCGTTAGTTGTACGTGTACGCGTCGATAAGAAGACAAAGTGTGCAATTAACGAAACACCGCTGGAATAACGATAAATAGACCGAAGAAGGCGTAAACGAGGCTGAATAAAAGGTAGGAGGAAAAAAGAGGATTATAAAGGCAACAACGCGATACAGGAACGTAACGTATAAAAAGGGAAACAAAGTGGTCGTGCTCCCTTGAATTCGAAAAATCCTCTGGACCGTACTTCATGGCCTGGAACCGAAGTTCGACTGGTTTATATCTCTTCGCACATTCCGATAAAACTGGACAACTCTCCTTAAACCATTTCTTACATGCCAAATATTCATTTACGTACAATCAATATTTATCCTACAAATTATTAACTAAAATTCACATTTTCTTTGAAATTATGCCTAGTCGAATAATTTTTACCTTTCTCCGCAACTTCGCAACAGATATCGTAAAAATCATAATAAAGGTTTTTTATTTTCATTTATAATTGAACTAGGTTCGCGTTACATTTCAATTGGCTGTTAAACGAAAAAGTAATTTGAAACGCTTCGGACCTTATACGTATAGGGCAAGGAATCGATTGATAATTAAACGCGTTTGGATTTCATTTCATTGGATCGTGTTCGATTTAAACTGTTATTATTAATCGTGCAGCTGCGAACCGACCGACCAATAATTATAATAATAGACCTAACTCGAATCAAACTCGATCCGTTTAATCGACCGAAAACCAAATATATCTCGAACGTTATGTATACGCATTATTTTTAAATAGCCACGTTTTCTATTCCGATCCGCGTTTATTATTAACGATTAACGAGACGATTAACTGTAATTCTCGTTATCGAAATATTGTAGAAATTATTCGGAACGTCGTACGAGTCAAAGGTAATAGAATTTAACCGTTCGAGTAAACATCGAAGTTTCTTCGTGACGCGTCGGAAATTTTTTCCGGAAATTTGTTCTTCCGGTTGCTTCGAACGTTGTTCGCGAAATCTGACTGCGTACGCGAATATCGACAAGGCCGATGTCAATTCGGATTCCACGCGGATATAACTCTCGTATCGAAGGAATTTTAATAAAGAGTATACGGATCGCCGCTTATTGATCCACGCGAATGGTAAACTATGGATCCGAACTTTATCTCCCTTTTTCGCGATTTCTCCTTCCTCTCCCCTATAGCCGTACAGTTCATTTTTTGCTCGTCGAAATAGCAAATAAAACAGATTTTTATCTTACCACCGAGCTAAATTTTCCGCAGTCGCGAAAGAAAATACCATCGCTAACTCGATTCGCTGTTTTTTTTGCGCGAGTAACGAGAACAATTGCAGTTTTTAAAGCGAGTATAGAAGAAAGGATCCTCCATCGGTGGATGATCCGGCTACTCTTTCTTATCCGAGAGAACACATCCTTCCATGTGACTGTACGACCGAAACGGTACCGACTCTCTATGCAAATACAAGTCGAGAAGGCGGAATCAAATTTATTCATATCGTGACATCGATTTCCAGACAAATCATGCAGGATGTCTTACGTATAGAAAACAGATCGGGAATATGGAATACAGGATAACTATATCGCTCCGTTTCGCTCGTCGTAATTGTTTACGTAATATGTTTGTCTACATATATTTCCTCTAATTATATAATCCACGCGACCGAATTCTACGCATTTTCGATCTAGCATTTTATCGCGTTCTTTAAGCTTTTCGTATAAGTTTGCTCGCGTGTATTCAATATTTTTTCTTACCTACTAATTCTCGGTTTAATAATACCGATTCGAGATTCGTTGCCTTGCACGCTACGTTATTATTGTATCGACATCGACAAGTTGGACGAAATATTTGTTTTATTTGGCAAACAGTTCAGTTTCCAGTTGAGAAGTTAGGGAAAATTGTTAGAATCGACGGGGGAGATAACGCGCGAACGAGCATGTAGTTATCCTATTCTCGGAGTAGACGAAAGTCAGAGAGTCGTCCTTATGTTTCCAGCTTGTTCTCGGACTTGAGAAGCCTGGCAGGTACGACCCTTATGAATCTCTTGGCAGCCCTCTTCATGGTTCAACTGCTCTTCATCGTTGGAGTGGGTGGTGTTCAGGTAAGTTTCGATAGCTTCTTCTAAAAGAAGAATCCCCTTTTTTTCTTTGTCTCTCCTTCTCTGTATCTTATCGAATCGAGTATACTCGCGCGTTGTACAAGTTACGTATAGCTTCGACTTTTAATTGCCTAATACCCATTATTACTTATCTATGCAAATCGAGGCTTAAATAATTTTTTTTTTTTTTTCAATTTTTAAATTTCATATTACGAACTTAAGGATAAAGAAAAAAAAGTCTCGTAAACGAAGATTCTGATAGCGTAGGAAAAATATGTCGATACAATGTACCTGTAGGTAGTGTAACGTAAATGTCTTCCGGTCGAGAGTACGTTTATCGTGCACGCGGAGGCGTAGGTTAAACGGTAACTGAAATTTGACAGGAAAGTTCTGTTTCGAACAGGCGGAAAAGCGAACAATTTCCTTCGCGTATAAATTCATAGCGGTGACCAGGTGAAAATACGTATCAAGGCGATGTTGGAAAGAGAATTATGGGAAAATTTGAAACGATTTAGAGGTTCGGCGAGTACGCGCGCGTAGGTGGGATCGTTGCAACGATACGCCAGAGTCGAACAAAAGCCAGAGAATTCTGTCGGAGGTGGTGGCTCTCGGGGTTGGTCTGGTGAAAACACCGGCGCAAAGGACAAGCGATTTCTGCCAGAAACAACTGCTACTCTCCACTCCTCTTTCCCACCCACCGCCACTTCCTCTTGGCTGAAAAAACATCCCTGCGTCATTAGGGGAGAATCGTGGGTGTGTGTATGGCGTATACGATATAAAGGGGTTGAGGAGCGCGTATCTCCTCGACGTTCACCGTTTTTACCGCTCCGTAACTGCTCCATCAGGCAAGATACCTTACTATTTCCGCTTTCAACGTCTCCATCTTTCATCGTAATTACCCGACTGCGGATGTTTATGCGTTTACGGCGTACCAAGATGCACAAAACGTAGTCGGAAAATGTCGCGAGCCGTCAGGAAAGTATGAAAAATGCGAAAAATCTCTATAATTGCACGATCGCGAGTACTGCGATAACGGTAGTTTTTAATTTTTCGAAATTTATTTCTCCCGAAGGTGCGGAGAAAAGTCTTATCCACGGTGAATTCTCGTTGGTCGCGACACTTTATTTGGACGAGTCTGTGCTCCGATGAAATTGTGCTTCGGCAAACAAACGTGGCACGAATAGCAGAGACAAAAGATGGTCACGATTTTTAATGCCGTCTAAATGTTTGTTCAGCACTTTCGTCCGATCGTCGATATAAAAAATGGTACACATTTCCCCGATGACCTAATATTTACGAATTTACTTGCTCTTGCTTTCAAATAAAAATGCTAAACTTTGCTCCAATTTTCGTTCTTTTTACCGCCAACTTGTCGTGTAACGCGTTTCATATTTAGTTTATACGAAAAAAAAGAAAAAGTTGAAAAGTTAAGTAACGCGTAGGTGTAAGAGAAGCTTTAGCGAAAGTACGCGTAGATCGTGTCGGGAGGTCGAAGAGCACTTAGCACATTTCTAAAGAATTTAATGATCTCGTCTCGTAAACGTGACTCCAGTTTTAAAAGATCGCATCTCGACACCTGCAGGGATCTTTTTGCCGCTCTTTCGTTCGTTTCTCGTTACGAAATTACTCCACCATCGACGATGTTCTTTCGCTCGTTTTCTCGAATTTTTACTCGAAAATACCGCCTTTCGAGCGCGTACACGGCAAACGAACCTCTATCCGACCGAGATATTTCACCCGACAAAAAAAAAAGGTTCCTTTCGATTCTATCTCGCCGGGCTATCGCGAACGAAATTTCTCGAATTCGATGCGAAGCGAACAACCAGAATTACAGAGGCCTTCGTCGGTTCACGTTTCCCAGAAGAAATTTTTAAAGAGATTCGCGAATAATCTTTGTCCCGAAGGGGCACCTGTATTCTAATCTTCTTCCATGGAAAGTTATTTTCCCAAACTCTGGCCAGTATTGTCCGAATATCCAATGACTTTTCGTAACGTTCCCTAAGAATTTTTCCTTTTCCTTCCGCTGTTGCCGCTTATCAATCGAATAGTTTACTCGCAAGCCAACGTCTCGGTTTAATAATCTCGGAAGATCGAATAAGCGGTTTGCACCGAGAAACAGGAAATTCGGAATCCGTCGTTTAGTCGAGTTTCGCTATATGTAGTTGCTCGAAAAAATCGAACTTTATCGTTACGTATCGCGAAAGGACAACTATCTTAAAAGTTTTTCTCTCCAGACTCCGGTAAAAGTACTGGCACGAACCTTAAGCAAACATCGTTGATAAAACAAGGAAAATTCAGGGCCGAGCTATTCGTAAATAATGCATGCTTTCCGAACAAACTTTTCACCTCTGTTCAGACACAGCTTCATGGATTTATATCCCCGTTACGGTAATCGTGGTTTCCACAACTTTTTTCATCCATAAGCTTTTATAGGGCGATGGTATTTTACAAGAATCTTTTTTTTCTTTTTTTATTCGTTTCACGCGATCGAAAACAATTTCTGTCGAACTTTCGAAACGAATCGCGAGCTCCTTCGACGCGTTCGAAATTTAAACCGGAACGTTCAAATCTTTCGAGATCCTCCCCAAAAGTTGGCGAACTTACACACATAAAAGGTAGAAAGTTGACCGTCTTCGGGACTAGGAAAAATTCCTGATCCAACATCCATCGAACGCTCGGTTCTCGGTATTTTCTCGGAAAGCGTTAAAAGAGCTAGCCAACCAACGCGTTTGATCTCGACTGTTCTTTAAACGGCTACTTTAAATACCGGCTTTCGTCGACTTCGAGAAAACGTTCTGCACTGCAGGTGTTTAACTTTATCCCGACTGCTTTCTCACGAAACAAACGCGGATACGAACAATGTTTATTTATTGCGCTCCTCGTTAAAATTCGTTTGTTTTTGCAAATTCAGACGTCAGGGAAATCCTAACGCGATTCAACGCCGAAACATATAACCCTGAACAAACTAAGGAAAGGTTTCTCCGCGGGAACGTTATTCCTTGGCAGCAAAATCTTGCTACATTGATACGCGACGCTTTAACGCGTATCACGCAACGATATAACCGAGTACATAAACGCGTGTCGATATAAAGCTTAGCTATATCAGCGCCATTAACGTGCACGGAAGTTAACGCGAAGATGAATCCTCTCGGTCATCGATGCAAAGTGTGCCGATATAACGAGAGCCTACTGTACTATAAAAAGCGAAAAACTCCATTAAGGGAATACGTTGAACGTTTCAAATTAGTCATGGTATTATATCGCATCGTTGTAGCGCGATGAAAAAGAAAATTACCGGTGTTAAAAAAAAAAAAAAATGGGCTACTAATACTAAATTATCGAGCGCAAAAATGATGCAGTCTCGTTACGTGGGAGGTACAGACCTTCCGTGCTTAAATCGTGCAACTAAATACAGCTAATTTACCGTCGAAATTTACGAGTTTCTAGAGTTACACGGAATTAACAAGAGGCAGAAAATTAGTTTCCATCCGACTGCATTCGATGCAAACTGATAAATAATTTTATCGATTATTTATTTCGTGCAGCGCGTGGTTAATTCCCTGCAATAACAGTTTTACACGAAGCAAGTTCGTAATTCGTGTTGCGAGGCATGATTAACGCTTTTTTTCTTCTTTTTTCAACTTGGTCCCTTTTCAATTTAGCGTTCGAACTCTGACGCGGATTACATTCTTCGCAACATCCACGAGAAAAAAAGTCTCCCATGAAATTCGCGAGTAATTACATTTTAATCACCGATATTCGTCGTCGCGTCGCTCCCGATCAAATTAAAAATATTTCTGTTACATCCCGGCTAGTCTTCCCTCGAACATCTATTCGAACGATTACTGATTTTCCTTTAAAAAGATTTCGATCCGAATAGGAGCAATCGGTGACGAGAGAGGAGGAGCGCGTAATTTAAAAAGAATCATCGTTTCTTTCTTTTCTATTAATTTATTCTTTCGCAAAGTTTATTACGCGACAAAACGTGCAGCCAGTCGAAGTCTTTCGAATGAGAAAACTTTTCCACCTAACCAATTATAACTTTTTTATGCCGTCAACCCGGCCGTGTCTCGTTCTGTCTTTTTAACCCACACGAGACTTGTCCGACAAAGTTTCTCGATTTTCGACTCGAAACCGTGCAATCTAATTGAGCCGCGAAACAACCTACCGGATACTTTTTGCTTCGACAAATAAATTTATCGCGTTGCACAACTTTTTTAAGAACGTTGAGGGGGGAAAAAAAGCAACTTTGTTCACGTTTTCGACGTCGCTGAATTTTAAACTACTTTCTCGTTCGAGAGTACTCGATTCGTTCATCCCTGGCAAAAAAATTGAATCGACTATAATTCCATTTTTGTAGGTCGCGCGAAAAATCTTTCTGTTCGGCGAAAAATCGTTTACCGTGACTCCGTGTAAGAGGGAGGAAGAAGAGTAGCATAATCAGCTACTGTAAATACGAGGACTGTCGTGTTGTTTGATAGCGCGTAGAAGCGAAATTAGGTTAGGTTATCGCCGAAAGGCTCGCAGTAAACCGGATATCGAGTGTCAATATGCGAAGGACGTTCGGGGCTCGGGGCCAATATCGAGTGAACGATTCTCGAGCGTAGCCGGTCTATCTCGAACGTTCGAGAACGTTCGCGAGCATTAATATTCCGGGGAAACGGTGGATACGGCTTCGTATTCTATGCCTGTAGGAATTTTCTTGTTCTCGGTTATGCGACCTTGCGGTAAACCCGTAGCCACGATATTCGCGCATTATTCGCGTCGAGCTCGCGTTCTTGCAATTAAATGCCACTGCACGCCTTACCACTCGCGCAGCTCGGCCTCTGACCGCCCTCGAGACACGACTACTTTCCAACTCGTCCCAACAATTTTTCATCGATGCGTTCCTCCTTTTAACCGCGTCCGTCGCGTTTCACCGCATTAAAACCTCCGCTCGCATGCTCGTAACCATATCGCTTTCAAAATTCAAACCGAACCCATTTGCCCATAAAATTAGCTTTTTTCTCGCGGTAACCGGGCGAAGCCCTTTTAAGGAGATACGAGTAGAAGACTACTCGTTATTTTCAGAAAATACAGCGTCCTAAAGATTCCCTTTTAAATCATACGTCGAGTCGGTAAAAACCTGATTCCATTATCCGAGAGTTAATTGCTATCTACGACATTACAAGTAGCTCCGTAAGTTTAATTTATAGAAATTTACGTGTTGACCAGTGAACAGAAACGCGTAAGAGCGCGGTATTTTTATCGCGCGAACGATGCACGACGATTAAATTCTTCCGAAGGTACAAAATAAACTCGTTGAAAGATTTCGTTTTTCTAAGAAGCGTTTCGGGACGAATATATACCGAGATAACGGTGTAACAGCGGAACGAAGGACTTTTTCGAAAGAGTAGATCCCTTTGAAGGAGCGGATAGTAGCGAAGTAGAATAGTGAAAAGCTGCAAGAGCTTGAACCTTTTTGTACGTGACCGAGAACTAAGTCTTGGATTATCCTCGTTGCTGACATCGACGTCGTGAATTCGATGCGGTTCCGATAACATTCTGCGCGCATTCTTGCATCGAAAGATTTCAAAGTCAACGCGATTCCTTTTCCGACAAAAGATTGCGCGAAATCGTAGCTCGAGTACTTTAATATAAGTTAATAACGGGCAGAGCTACGCGCCGATGATCACTGGTGTGTACGACACGCGCATCCAAGCGCACTCGGTTTTAATAAAAAATCTAATTTTCCATGCGGCCAATAAGAAAGCCACAAGAACAGAAATTTACCCTTACAGGTAGCTACCGAACATTTATTAATTCGTATTTTCCTGGACTTTAATAAATCTCGCAGCAATGGTCTTTCATCGAGGAGAATAAAAACACTTGTCTAGCTCGATTTAGAATACTACGTGGGAGAATAACGAAAACAAGATCGTTTTTATCTTTTATTATAAAGCGAAGCATCGTTTTCGTAATCGGAGATTCGTTGCGTCGAGAAGTCTAATGACTTCTCAGGGAATCGGAAGAAAGGATGGAAATTTTGAAATTGAAAACAATTAAAAACGAATAAAAGGAGGAAACGTCGATTACTCGTGGCAACCGCGAATAATTGGCTTTGTTCGATCGAATCGGACGACGGTCGTTTTCCATGCGAATCGATGCGTTTTTAAAATAATGACTACTTGCCGATTATACGTTATCGTATCGATCGTCGAATCGCGAATAATTCGATACAATAAATTCGACGCGGCAGTTTCTTACGTTCGAATTAATTTGCCGGAAAGTTTTGATCGCCCCGAGTCATAATCAGCGTGTTCCGCCGCGTATTTCAAGAAAGTTAACCTTTCGAAAGAGAATCGAAGTTTCGCGGACAAGAACGACGGGGCTAAAGTTTTCGCTCTCCGTCCGTTGTTCGTCGATTGTTAATTTTCGCGTGGTCCGCGCGAAAATCAGAACGCAAAGAGGAAAAAAGAGAAAAGAGGTAAAAACGTGGAGCATTAATTCCAACCGCGTGTATCGAGGAGAAGCAACAAAAGGGAACTTTGCTCTGGTCTTTTTTCGCTGGCCAACGGGAAAGACTTTTATCGGGTTTTCCGTGACGCTTGATTACACCCGCCCGACTTTGATTGCGTTCCCTTTCGTACGTTTCCGACGAATATACCCCTCGCCCCTACACCGACTGCCACTTTTCCCTCAAATTACCGATCTTTACCTTTCCGAGATCACTCCGCCACCTTTGTAAATATTTGTTCGCTTCCGAGCCGTACTCCGTTTCTTCGTCTTCGACCGTGTCCAAATACGAACGTTTAACTTCTCGTCGCTTCGTGTTCGTAGCTTTTGTCGCGCGTTGGCCTGCGCGATCGATCGACAGTTTTCCAGGCTGATTTTAAAAATATGCTCACCGAATTACCTACGTAACCCACCCATTAGGAACTCCGTAATTGATTCGAGCAAAAATGTTTCTTATTTTCGAACGCGTTCCGTTCTCGAAGCAGCGATAAACGAATACACAAAGAACGTTAAAGCGAACGTATCGAGCAGCTTGTCCGTTAGCGGAGCTTCAAAATTGACTATAGTTCGGTGTTGAGCGATCGATTAAATTTACTCTGTGAAAGGTATCCGAGTTAACGAGGAACCTGAAACGGACGGAACAGCGGATAGAACCAAAGACAAACGTTGAAGACGAGATGGTTTAGTTCGGCAACGCGATACTGTTCAGGTATTATTGCTCACAGCTCGTATCCGAATATTTTTAAGATCCTCCTCTCTCGGTAACCAAACATCGCATCTTCTACATAGCTCTCGTTACGTTGCTAGCATATCGAATCGGTAAAACATTTCGTTTTCGGCCATATTTTACCTAACCTAACCAATTTTCACCGCGATGGTCCATATTTCGTAGCTGCGGCGTATTCGCGAGTAGAAACAACTCGTAAACTCTGAATCAACTTATTTACGCGATCGTCGAACACGCTAACCGTAACTTGACGGCAAACGATGGACCGACGTGCTTGAAACTTTGAACTTTGGTACTCACGGTTAAGCGCGATCGACGTCGTCGAAAAATATGGTGAGGTTGTCGCGTCCTTCCGGATGCCCGTACGAAGGGATTAGTCGTTAGTTCCAAGCTACGACTCGAAGAACCTCGTGTCGTCTCGAGACGTGAAAAATATGTTGGACGTACGAAGAGAAAATTTGCAGAGAACACTGTAAAAGAAAAAAAAAGTATTAGCCGCAAAACGTCACCGAGAGGTACAAGTAACAGCGTTTTCTTGTAAATCACGAGTATCCGTGTATAACGTATACGGGGGCCAAACACTCGGCATCCGATACGTTTTGTAGAAAATGAGCAAGTCGTTTGCTCAGGGATTCTCTCGAGAACGAAGGATGAGGAAACTCGTTCCGGGAGTACGTCCCTACGGCACGTACATACCTCGTCGAAGGAAATATGGAGCGATTTTTTTCGGCTACTATATGTATATTCCGGCAACTCTCGGCTACGTCTACTACGTCTAGGAAATTTATTTTCGCGATCAACAAGCGCCGACGGGCCAACTACCGATTATCTTTCTGTTTCCATTTCCCTGGCATTTTCTCCAGCGGAAGGCTCGGAAATTTTCAAATCGCCAAATTTCCAAACGAAAAGATGCCACCTGGTCGCCGACCGAATTCTTTACGTTCAGTTTCGCTCGCTACAGAATGAAGCAACGTTTTTTTTTTTTACGACACGAGCGGTGAAAAATTATCGAATTTAATTGACAATCCAATAAGAAGTCGCTGCACGACGTAGTAAGCTACGTGGAATTGTTTTCGCTGCGCGATCAACGCGTTAAAGTAGCTTTCTTTTAATTTCGTGGCGAAAATCTGTGAGTCTTTGTAGAACCGTTAAAGCGAGCAAGAAGGTGGTAAAAGTCGAAGGAAAGAAGAGAAACGTTTCGCGATTCGCAGGACTCGGAACTGTGCATTTCCCTGGGGCTGAGCTTGCAGTATCTTCGAATGACGGTGGTTTGTTGGCTGGCTGCGATGTGTCATCACCTTTACGCCAGTGTTGCCTCTATACCGCGACGCGACGACCCACCAACTTACCTCAAGTACAGCGTGTTCGCCTGGGGTGCACCTTTTCTCAATCTCGGCGTCGCAACGTTTCTGCAGATCCGCGAGGCGAACGACATCTGGAACATCAGGGATCTTACGCCCTTTAATTGCTGGTAACTCTTTCACACACGACCGAGCAACGAACTTTCTTCTACTACAGAAATGATCTACCAGCTTCGCTTTTCTGTCGTTCTACGATAATACGCGACTCTTAAACGTAAAATTAAACAACGAGTCGAAACACTCGTAAAAAGAATGGGCTGAAAGAAAATAACGTCGTAAAAAAAAATATATATTTTCAGAAAAACGACTTAACTTCTCTACGGAAATTTAAAAAACAATCTCGTTACTTTCGAGGTACGCCGCGTATATCCTTCGTAATTTATTTCGTTGATAAAAAACGACATTTGCAAAACGCCCTGTAATAGGTAGACGAGAGATAAATAAGGGACATCGTTGCGCGGAGACGATTTAATGCCGTGGCAGTGTTAAAATACTGCTAAAAGTATAGGATATTATCTCTGTAATTGAAAGTCTTATCGAATTTCAGTGATTCCGGATAGTATACACATAAATCCAAGTAAAATCTATATTCCGAAACTTTTTCTTTTATCTCCTTTTCGTTTACCTATTACGATATTTTCAAGAAGAAAAAATCTAAACAATCGTATTTCATTTTACGTCTCCACCTCCTCCTTCTCTTTGTCCTTTGTCGTCCAATCTTTTCTCGTGTCTCGAACTTCTTTCCGTTCCGAAGTCACCGAATTTTCACAAAAATTTCTTGAAGCGATCTTATACGTACATAGCGTGTTCGAGCCGATCGTAAAACTTGCGAGAAAAATTGAATCGACTTGGACCGATTTAAGATTTAAATTCATTGCAGGTTCCTGGGAACTAAAGCAACGATTTATGCATACGGTTTACCGGTGATTCTTTTGCTCCTTGCTGCGGGATACTATCTGATCAAAGCTGCTATCGTATCCAGGTATCGTAAGAAATATTTTTAAAAGTTGCTTATTATCTTAATAAAACATGCCCCTTGTTTAATCGTTTCTATCGTTAACCTTGGAAACTTTCCTGATTATTGTCACCGCTTACTCTGCTAATTGGCCGAGTTCCTGTCCCCGTGTCGGTTATCTTGCCGCTTATAACTTTGCATCGTTTCTCTTTACACCGGTTTCGTTTGCGCAGATACACGTGCAGCATGCAGCTGGAAATTAAGCAACGCGAGAAAATGAAACGAAGAAGAGCGTTGCAGTTGGTGCTCTTTTTAAAAGTGAGCATGATAATAGGTCTGGTGGCTGGTTGCGGAGTCGCATCTAGGATATGGAAAGTCCCTTTCTTGTGGGCCGTATTTTGTACCGGCCATTCTCTGCAGGTAAAATCGTACCGCCGCTATTAATATTCGTTTACCGTAACGGCTGGTCCATCGTAACGTAGCAACGCGAGTTGTACGTAGCCATGCTTCGATAACGATGACGTTCGCCGAAAAGTATCTAATCTCTTGATCGAAGAAGAAATTTAATAATCTACTGCACGTAACTACGTATTTGAATGCCTGTACATATGTCCAAGTACTCGAGCATCTAATAATTCGCTAACTCGTGAAACAGAGGTATATTCAAGAAAAATATTAAACAACTGAAATTTGGAATACGAGGCGCCTGAGTTTCCACTCTACGAGAATGCGGAGTAGCGTAAAGTTTTCCCTGATATTACTCGGGAACGTTTCATGTTTTTCAATTAGTTCCAAAGTAAGGTTGAAGTTTGAACGAGCACATGTACGACTTTTTTACTAATGCGCCGCTGCGAACGCCGACAAAAAAATCTGCGCAAAGTAGCAAGCACGGCTCATCAGGTTTAGCAACTGCCATAGTTAACCCTTATTCTTCCATCGACACTCTTTAAAAAGCTTAATAGCCACGCGAATACGCCCTACACCAGTTGCAAACTTAGCAAATCGAGATTCGAAGAAATTTCTTTGATAGCTAGTAGAACTTGGTAGTAGAACTAAAATTCGTCAGGGTTACAGCAGCGTCGGAATCTATACGCGTTCCAACGGAGCAAAAGCATTCGAACGTTTTGAAACTAAAACGCGTTGAACCCGTCAGATGAACCGTGAACGCGAAAACTCGTCCGTTTTCTTCGCGCGAAATAGGAACTCCCGTCCGTAAAAACTTTCCTCGGACCGATATACGAGTCGCAAACGGCTTTTCCACGGTCGTTTCCTTCGCCACCGAGGCCAGTTTTTTTCTTATCTATGCTTTCCATTATCTTTTTTTACCTCGTTCGATAATCTATCGTCATTTTTCTATTATCCGACGTGACCAACGTTTTCGAGCCAACGATCGCTTAAATTTTAAATGATCGTATCGATTCCTCTCCTTTTCTCTTAGCGTCGTAATTTTATATACGTGGTCGCTCGCGATTATCCTAGTACATCCTGTAAAAGAACCATTTCATTTGCAAAGCTGTCCTCTCAATTTCGATCGGCGAATTTAAATGCCCCGGAGAAGTTTCCAGGTACTTTATACAGGAGTATACCGTAGAAATAATAAATAAAGAAGCGTCCCCCCGTTGAAGGTTTATAAAGAATTTCGCTAAATTTGGTAAAAAAAAAAAAAAATTGGCGTGCCGCATGCGTAAAATATTAACGTAAGCCGTAAATTAGTCGATACTATCCCGTGTTTCGCATGAATAAATATCATGATTCGATACGAAAGGCGAACGAAATTGTAAACAGATAAAAGCGATTGGAAAGAATCCGCTTTGATTTCGTCGACAAAGAGCTGGTTAATTAAACCGAAGGTCGCGTCTCGTCGCGAAAGACTTACTCGATTAAGACAGAAGCACGCGTGGTTCGAAGCGACTGGTTGTTAAAGCAATTTATCAAGGAGAATGCTTTTAAACATCGAAGAAAAGATGCTGGCGAAATTGGGTCGCGTGCGAGACCTTCGAGGCAAATGCTCGGTAAACACGAAACATCTGAACCATAACGAAAAGCGAATTATTCATAGGAAACGAAGCGGATGCTTTTGCTCGGAACTCGTACTCGAAAGAGGTAGTTGGCTTGCCAGAAAGGGAAGCCCGCTAAACAACCCCCCGGAGGAAAACTCGTAAAATTTTCATAACGAGCCGGAGGGATTCTCGCCTCTACCTCCTAACGAAATCTTTATTTCGAAATTTCACGCGACCGAAATGAAATACGGCGCAAAGGGGGCGCGTTCGAACGTAGCACGATGATTTCCCGTTAAATCATTGCCATTGTGACAGACGCGTTATACTCGGACCAACTTCGTTAACGACGTTCGCTCAGAATTTCTGCTACGCTCGTGACACGGTTGCACGAAAGCCGCGGTTACTTTTCTGTCCCTACATTTCTACGGTTCGACGTTTCGAAAGTATGAAATTCCTAAATTACCGAATTGCAAAATTCCGCTGAACCCGTAACGATAAACGACAGAATCGATAACGTAGAGTACTCTAAAACGATACATCGCGTCAACGCGTAATTACCGCATATTCGATAACGATACGTCATATTATCGGAATCGAAGGAGTTAAGTGTCAGAAATACGAACGAAACGATAGAGACCGACTCGCGTTGCATGGAGTAGCACTCGTTCAATTTTACGCGTCTATTACGGTGAACGTTCTCGTTCGCGGAGTACCAATTTCGTTTCTTACAATTAGTTTACGCGCTTCTGACGCGATTATTTTTCACTCGTTCACGTTTTATTGTTCGTAACAGGGTCTAGCCGTAGCGTTATCCGTCGCGTGCAACTGCAGAGTGCTGAAAGTTTACGCCAGGAAGTCTTACAGGCAGCCGAAACAACAGGTAAATTACGCTCTCTTTCCGTTTCTTTTCGCATCTCGAGAACGCGCATTTATTCTCGAAACACGAGCCATCGTGTTCGCGGCCGATATCGTTTAAACGGTAATTTCTGCTCCAAGAAGCTCGTCAATTTTCAATCTTCTCTTCGATCTTCTTATTAAAAGCAGAAGTTCGGTGCAACGCGCTCGTCGAGCTTATCGTCCTTGCTTCGCGAAACGACAGGAAAACTAATCGAATAAACGAGATAATCGATTCTTTCAGCGTTTTTATCGAAATAAAATATTGCCAGAATAAAGAGAGAGGAACGCGTTTAACGGGAACTCTGTTTAAACGCGGCCAACCGAATCACTTTTGTGATAATTTTCAACGAAAAAAGAAAAAAAAACCGCTCGATCGCGTCGAGATTCGAGAATCGCGTTGCAACAGCTGACGCAAAAATCGATACTTTTACAGATCGCTCATTCGAGTAGCAGCATGCAACTGCTCGCACCTGCTCCGGATCCGGTGTAGATTCAACCCGACCGTAGGACCACCTTCTCCTCGATAAACACGGAAAATCAAAAGGATGGAAACTAGACGCGGTCACGGTATCCGAGGATTACGATTCGTTTCGAAACGCTACAACTCTCCTCCCGAATTCGTTAACCCTCGTCTAGACGAAGACCTCGACTAGTACCTCGATTTCCGAAAACCACCAAACTACCCTCTAAGGCCAGCTTCCTCTTTGTTCGAGCCGTATATCGAACATATAGTCGATTATAGAGAACGAAAGAGAAGAAGAATCGAAGAGGAAGAATTTCCAAGTTCTGGAAGCCGTTAAGAGACGAGTAAGACGAGTAAGAGTAAATCGCGATTTACCGTATGTTAGCTTCCCACCGCGTTCAAAGATCACGAATCGGAATGGAAGCTTTTCGTTTCGCATCTCGAGAACCTGCTGTTGCTGCTGCTGCTGCCCGAACGGTGAAATCGAACAATCGAACAAAGATCGGGAAACACGAACAAGAAAACCGAAGATAATCGCATCAACATATCATCGCTAACCCGCCACGATTCTTCTACGATACTAGGCGTATAAGTTACCGCGCGATCGTCTATAGATCGCGTTAGCAAGAACCGTGCATGCATTCCTCCAGCGGAAATTTCGATAACGACTCGTCGTAACTTTTCGAGCGAATCGAACCGTCTCCGATCGACCGCGTACGGGACGACAGGCTTCGTAGCAAAACCATTTTTTTCTCGCTTCTTCCTGATCGTTTCAGCGAAACTTCTATAAGCGAACCGCGGCTGAAACGTCGTTAACAATCGCGTTTCCGAATCGGCAAATTTCTATTCGTTAGAAACGCGTGGCCCTCCCGCGTACACTTTTTTCTACCAGCGTTGGTACACGAGATCCGAGGAAAAAAGAAAGAAAATAGGCAAAACTTATCCGTAGTATAAGTTGAAAATGAAGAGCGAGAGGAAGAAGACTCGAGTCGGTTGCTTTATTCGATACAAATCGACGCATTTTTAAATACATACGAGCGCTTTCTTATCCTCGTTGGAAAAATATTAGCCCGAAAAAACTTAAACTCTGTTTATCGATAGAAGACGCGAAGGCGAAAACGACAAAAATCCTCGATCACTCGACAGAACACGACCTGTGAAATTCTAATACTTCGTTACAGCCACGGTTTTGCCTTTTCTTCGATCGGACCTTATACTCGATATCGTTCGCTACAGCGATTTCGAAAACGAAAACGCTGTTGTAATTAATCGTTCGAACGATATCTTGAACACAGTCCTCGTCGAAAAGTAGAAAAAAAATGTTCGAGGTAGATTTTCACGGGACGATCATGGAAAGAAAACGATACGAAGACGATCGCGAGTCGATAGGATAGGAATCGATAGTAATCGAGTCGTGTCGAGGAGAAACGACGTGACGGAAATGGAACGCGTCGAGTATATCGATCGAACGCGAAAGGAATCCACGCGCGACGCTTCCGAGCGTATACGTTCCCCGCGTCGCGGTTTGCGGCTGGCATTCCCTCCTACGATGCAATTAACGCTCGGTAATGACCTATGCGTTCGCATTAGTACGCGTTAACCACCGATACTCTGTAAATGTAAGAGCATGTAATTATCAGCAAATAAATATTTTCAACTCCTACATGGGATACTTTTACTGGTTCGATGAAAGCCCCGATATATCCCGATAGCCGTGTGGCCCGCTTTTCTAAGAAAAAACTCGCGAGTTTCAGCGGCCGAACATTAATACCGGACGAAACGCTTCGACAGAGCGAAACAAAGAAAGAACATGACGAGATGGAAAAGTCAGCGCGGAAGGTTCGCAGTTGAACGCGTAATTATTGGAAAAGCAATCCGTTTTAATATCTCGCTACCATATTATACGTTGGTCAACTTTCAAAAGAATCGATCGTCCATTTCACGGTTACTCGTCGTTTTCTTTTCAACTGCCAAACGAGTCCTAATGATCCGTAGTTTAACTCGATTTTACAGAAAATTTTCAATAAAATTTTCAGTATCTAGAATATTTCAGCGAATTCGTAGAAATATCTTGAATTATCGATTTGTCGGTGTAACAGCTAGCGACTTTGGTTTCTATTCGAATTTCTCGATTTAAACCGTGAATAACACCGCTACTTTTTTCTAACGCGATAACGAACCGCTACGACAATTCTTCGTTTCTTATTGTCCACCCGCTAATATTACATCACCTATGTTGTAATTCGTAATTCTGTACGAGATGCTTTATTCGGGTCTAACCGATAAAACTCTCGTCCAGCATAAAATTAACATAACCTTCCTATACGTAATTCAAATAAATGATGTACCCCAAGTAATAGATCGATACCTTGGATCGTTTCGTAGGAGAAACGTGCGAGAAGAGGTTGGCAGCGAATAAGAATAAGAAATTGGTAACCGATTTGGTAAATGTTGTTCGAGTGACTGAAACGCATTCGTGTCTTGTCCCACTCTGTTCTAACAGCAAACTGACATTTAATTATCGAGAAGCTCCACGATGGGTGGGTGCAACCAGCAACCGCACCCTTTTTTCTCTCTTTGCTAGCCAGCAAACGGACTCTTTTATCGGTTCGACGTGTTAGAGAGATCATTCCACCCTCGATTACGGATATTGTCCTTTAGCGTAACCTATTTTTCCCGGCGTTGCGTGATCGCGCTACGCGATTTTTTATTACTCCCGTTAATAAAGCAAGGCTGAATTAAGACGGAGTAAACGTATCTTATTTTACCGACGTCGCGTTCGGTGAATAAAACTATCGAATAATTTGAATGAATCGATGTGCGGTGGTTATACGGCTCGTTATTCACGGACAGTTTATCGAGCATCGAAGTAAGTAGGTAAAGGTGAAGGTGGGTCTTACCCGACCCTCGCACAACTACGCTGGATCGTCGCTACAGTGCCACCGAGATTTATATCGTAGCTCGAGCGAACTTTTACGCACGCTATGACCGCTATGCGTTCTACCGCAACGCGTTATAGTCGATGTTGTCAATTTTCCGCTGCAACAGTCCCATCCATGACACTGCGCCAAAAATTTACACCTAATGCCGAACATGTAATAACATTTTCATCGCATAAGATTACGACTAAAAACTATATTTATCTAGGAAATATAACTAGGAAACCCGTTTCATCACTCTTGACAATCGATGCGTTAACCAACAAATTACGCGCAATCACGATGAACCCGTATGTCTTTCAACGATCTGACATTATTTTCCAATCGACCCTTGTAGATTACGGGATTCGCAACCGAGCCAAGAACACACGAGACAGAGAGAGAGAGAGACTGCGACGGGTAATCCAATCGGAACACGAAAGCCGCATTACGAATCGGATAAATCTGGAGAATAAAAATGTTCGAACAGTTCGTGAAATTACCACGACGAAACGCGTTTCCCTTGTTCCAATTAATCGTTGCTTCTAGTCAACGATCGCCTCTTTCCATTACGATTTTGTCGTATGAATTAAAACGTACTCGATCGATCGAGACGATGAATCGAGCGAAAAGTTTAAATAAGTCGCGACGATTAAGACATTTTAGAAAATGAATAACAAATACAATTGCGAATACGGATATCGAAACTCTAGAAAAACGTTAGGAAGCATTATACTCTTGATAAATTTGATAATTTTTCAAATTTTCAAACGCTTGAAACGTTCGATATATTCTTCGCTTTATTTCGAATAAAAATTATGCCACTATTTTCGATTTAATTGAAATATTAAACCACGGATATTCTACATCTTATTTATGTATCCGGTACTTTCATTAGTTAATTTTAGAAATTACCTCAGCCGTTGGACTCTGAAATGCTGTGTAGTCATCTATCAGCAAGAATAATGAACCGCTGAAAAGTTGCGGCGAACTCTGTTACTACGGCTCGAGTGGTTCGTCGTGCTATCTATCGTCCATCGTAAAAACTATGCATTTTCTTTTCCCTTTTCCTTTCAACGCGTTCGATGGCAAATAACGGCAATAACGGAACAATTTTCTGCGATACCGCGTCGGTTCTCGATTTCGATAACAGATGGCGATAATATTCGGCTCAATGTACCGGCTGATTTTCGAACAATTACGAATATTTACGTAGAAATAAAAGAGTAGAGCGTCGTTTTGGCTATTATGTTCGAATACGTTTCTCTTTCACGGCACTTTCGATTATTCTTCGCTATATTAAACACGAAAAATGTTTTTTCAAACTTTTATGCGTACGCCTATCTGTTCCGATTTAGATGAAAAACTTCGGAATCAAATTTAATAAAATTTACAAAGTTTGTAAACGACATTATGCGTTTCCAACAACTTTCAACTTTTAACATTATGTCCTATTATTCTCGAGTAGGATATACATATATTCTTCGATTGTTCCTACTTAATAATTACAATTTAATTGAATAATAATAATCTCTGTCAACTCTGTTTTCACGAATAACCCGCAATAAGCAACAATGAGTGATATTGCTAGTAAGTACTAAACTAATTGATAAACGATCAACGATAAGAATTCGTAATCGCTGTTAATTTTATGAGTTAATGTCTCCAACTCGGTAGAAATTTTCGTTTCGATCTTTTGATATATCCTACGATACGTTAAATATTTGCTACTTTAAACGGAAAGATACAAAATAATTATCTTCTTGATGAAGGAAAATAGAAATATCGCGGATTTAACCACATTGGTATATACCATACAAAATGATTGTATTGTATATATATACTACTTCTCTCAACTATTTACTATTTCCTAACAGTTCATTACCTAACAAGTAATTTACATGTCAGAAACTTAAGCCATCTCGATGAAATATCGACAGCGCATCAATATACATTTTTGAATCGCCTAGTTCACAAGCGACATTAACGTTTCTTAATTATTATCGGATTTAACGCACCTTGTTTCGATAAACGTTGTAACGACTGATTTATTACTCGCGACATTAAAAAGTCTACCAGTATCGTAACGTAACGGGAGCAAATTACAAGTCCACCATAATTGTTCTGTTCCAGATTCTTGTTAATTCGTAGTTTCCAATTTTGTCAACGTATCTAACATAGAGCATCTAATCATCAAAATATAAAAAACAAGCAGCGCACTAGCAATCGTTGTTTTTATAGAAAAAAGGAAAAATGTTTGTACGGAAACGTTAAAACGTGTAACAAACGAAAAATCAAGTTCAACAATTTTTAGTTTCAGATAAAATAAACGGCTATCGCGCAAGACGTAAAATCTAAATAAAACATTTGAAACGCATCCGCGTTAGGTTAAGCGATACGAGAACCTTTGTCGAAAATTAGATAAGCATACGTGTGCGCGTATACATGTAGCTATATTTACGCTATCAGCGATCTACCGTCGTAATATCGCAACGGTTAGTTCTTTCATAAACTTATTCGTGTAAAAAAATATCCAAATTCTATTTTAACAAATAGATTAATTTTCCAATTTGATTTTTTCTTATGCCGTAAACAAGATTTTCCATACATTTTTGGACCAACAAGAGCATTATTATAACGTGTATCAAGAATGAATGTACACGCACTTCGATTTATCGTAAAAATCTTAATATCGAACTTCTTGGACATTTTTGTTTTTCATAAATACCAGTTATTTGTATACTTATGCATGTATGTATGTATGTATGTATGTATTTATGTATATAAAATTTACCGTTTATTCACTTAAAATAAACTAAATAATTGATAATGTAATGTCATTAAACATTTTTGATTGAATCAACAAAAAAAGAAAGATATTCAAAGCTCTACATTTATGTATTTTTATATAACACGACGCTCACGCTGGCAAACCTCGCTCCGATTCATTTTTTTTTTTTTTTCTTTCCTTGTTTTCTTTCTTCCTTTTTTTTTCGAAGATAAGATCAATTGCCATACACGAAGCTTAAACCTTAACTATGTACACGCGTATCGCATTTGATTTTAATCTCTCGTAAAAGCGACGCTAGGTCTCATCATGTTTCCGATAAGAAAAGAAAAAGGCGACATAGAATGGCAAGTTCTATGACTTCTCGGTGAAACATTAATAATCAAAAGCGATCATTAAATCGATGGAAACCAAATCTTCGTGTCTATATTTTTTCTTTTTCTATTACACGATTACAAACATTGAATGATCTCAACGTCGCTTTTAATTACTTATAAAGACTTATTTGATAAACAATTGGAGAAAAATTAACTCGAGTTTCTTTGTACAGAATGTCGAACCAGGAGCTACATTTTTATTCCTATGGGCCAAAGAATATGCAAGCGCGAACGAAACAAACTGCTTTTCTTCATTGCACATCGTTTGAACGTCGTGAGCGTTCAAATGATTAAATTTATATACCATTTATAAAGTAGATTTTATTTCCGTGTTTCGTTAAAAACTGTAATGTTTCAATTAATGGTGCATTGAATTATATATCATCTATATCTGTACACTCACAACCGTTCAAATACACAATAATATCAACATATTTAATATTGGACCATTATGAACAAAAAAAGTGCTTAATAAAAAAGATTTACACATCACAGAATATATCGACATGTTGCAACATTCTACTATTTAAAAAAATACGTATGCACAACTCTATCTTACAGTCAGTTTTTATTCGAAAGATAGAAACGAAGCACACTTTCCTTTGTGGTGTTAGTTACAAGGAAAATTAAAAAGAAAAAAAAAAATATTAAAAATAATAAACCGGTTATTATTAGTAGCATTATGCGAGGAAGGAGACAATAGATATCACGCCACGACGCGTTTCTCAGAAATTTTATTTCTGTATTCCATGAAAAAGAGAAATCGTTTCACCATAATTCTCATATATTCCATTTCATTCAGTCATTATTTATATAAGATAAGGTATTACAGTAATTTGCTATGTACGAATTAATTTCAGCTACTTCCATATCAGATCTGAATTGAAGACTGTTATTTAGAGACTCCGACCTCAGCTCTGATTTGAAAACAGCTTGTCTATATAAGTCCATATTAAATATATTTTACAATAATATTATCATTGTACATGAACAACGTACGCTCTACACCTCGCTTTGTATCGTTAACTAATCAATGCAACGAGTCGTATCACTCGATCCGAGTATAGGCTAAATTAAAACTACTATGATGGTACGCTCAGTACCATTAAATATACTAATCATCAAGTATGTATTTACTCTGGTAATGAATGTGTAATGTACCACACACCATAATATTTTATCCTCGAATTAAAATGAAAAGTAATATAAACTCGTGTGCGCTGATTAGAATAACGATCGGCAGAAAGGTGTCAATTTGTTAAAATAGACGAGGGGACTGGATTTGTAACCCCAATGTGTGCGCCGCCCTGGTACCTGCTACAATAAAATTAATATTTTACAAAAAAGTCCTTGCTTTCAAAAAAGTTATAACTACGTTTACAATTTAACACCCTTTACAATTCAATTTTTGTACCGCTTAATAATATCGATATACTATATTGATGTTTGTAAAAAAACAAATCTTTATACTCATATCCCAATGTAATGTATTATATTAGAATATAATACATTTGTACATAATACGTATTTGATTAAAAGAGACCAAGGACTCTCAGGAAACAAGTATACGTCCCATTTTATGTTTGTAGATAATCACTTTCGTATTCATTAACGATAACAATGTGTATCTTTGAAATTATATTAAAGAAAACAGTATAAAATCTATACTTTCTCATATTTTCTACTTTAAATTTTCGTTCGATTAAAAGTCCAAGTAATCTTAAAGATATCTCGAACAAATAATTACAGAAAAAAAAAAAATGCTTACATGAAGTTGGTAAACAGGCGAAAGAAGGTTATTCCTTATTTTCTTCAGTAGTAGTAGCGTTAGAAGGGTTTTGAGACTCTGAGGAAGATGAAGGTGGCGCTTCTGTTGTGGTGTCTGTCGCATCTTGACTCGAATCCGAGCTATCCTTTATGTCCTCCTGTTTTTTGTCCTCGCTGACAGTAGAGCTCTTGGTATCTTCTGTAAAGTTTTCTGATTCTTCCGCTATCTTCTCCTCCTTGAAATTAGAATCAAGCGTCTTTTCAGCCGTCTCTTTATTTTCTGCTTTCACAGAGCTTTTGTCCTCGCTATCTGTCAATTTTTCTGTATCATCTTTCTGTTCGTCAACATCCATCTTCATAGATTCCTCCTCAGAATGTTTTTCACTTTTATTGTTAGCTTCTTCGTCGGTGTTATTCTCATTATTTTTCTCTTGTCGTTTAGGACGCCCGCGTCCACGACCAGTGCCTTTCGACGATGTGTCTCTCTTTTCCCTTTTGGGTGGAGATGGTACAGCTGTCGATGAAGGTAAACCACGTGCTGAACTGCGAGTACGCCTCCTTCCTTCCACTTCTCCTACTACTGGGTTCAAATCCTGCAATTAATACGAATATAACAATTAATCTTTTCTCTAAGGCTTTTATATTCTCAAATTTTTCAAAACATGTTAACATACTTAAAACAGAACTATAACGAAAAACTTTAAATGGTATAACCAGAAGGATTTTTCTATTATTAAATTTATTATTGAAATTATGCAAGGGAGTAAAATAAACAGTGAAAATATATTGAAAAAATGAGCATTATGTAAAAATTGGTAATTACAATAATAATAAATAATGTGCCAATTAATCTAGAAAGTACGCATGGCTATTCATAATTGGCGGTCACGAAATGTATTGGCGGGGCATCGTCCCCTCCAGAGAGCTGAAAGTATTCCCCTTCGCCCCTTCTACAGCCCTTCATATCCCCACTCTTGACACCCTTCTGCTCACGTAGGCAAGCAGAGTCGACGAGGATAAACGCTAAATGGAGGGAAATAACCAGGCGAAGGGGTGAAAACCTTGGCCCCCTAAGACCTTAAGAATTGTTTTGGACTTTCGATAAGCCGACTCTTGCTGTATGATTTATTTGAAAAGAGCATCAACGAATAGAGTAAAAGAAATAGCAACACACCTTTGTGAGACGTTCCCCCTCAAGGGCCATCCTTTCGAGTGTGGAGAGTCTTTTCGTACCTCCTCGTTTATTTTTCGTTGGACTTGGTTTTTCTTCGCCCGAATGGTCCTGCAAATATTTCACCGCTACATTTTATTTACATTCGATAAAACAAAATATATGTACGGAACACTTCATTCAACGCGAAAGAAACTTAACATGAATTACTATCGTTTTAAGGATTATGTTGATCTAAGAGAAAAACGTACAAACGTGATGATAATTACGTTCGCGATAAGATTATCAAGGACCGTTGAACTATACAGGGACAAGTACTAAGTTTATTTAAGTTTCCCGCCATTTTGCTTAGTCGATATGTATTTCCAGCGTCGTAGATTCAATGCTTTCAAAAGAGCTCGCATTTTCATAGAAAATCACAGAGTACGCGATTTCGACAATAAAATCCATTTCCCGCCTTTTTGATACGATCCCAACTGCCGCTAACCAGCGACTCTCCTCGTCACGGGAGTCACAAATAAAAAACATCCACCATCTTTGGCAATGAAGGACAAACGGCGCAGCTTTGAAAAATCACCGAGTTCGTGACCACGCGCAATAAAGCACCTCTGTATTTTATCTATATGGATTCGTACCTCGCGTAATCACTTTCCAAATAACGTTTCTTCGTCGTTGCACGCATTATCGCATCGAATTTTCGAGAGAACAAGCGTCTCCTTACATTTGAGGGGAGCACACGCCGCCTTAGCATGAAAACTCGGCTTGATGAAGATGTTTCTTGTGCTTCCGACTGCTTACCTTTGACACATCCTCGATGTTGTTATCGTTCTTGCTCTCCGCCTTAATTTCGGACATTTCTTCGCGTCTGAATCACTCAAAAACACTGGAAAAACCACCGTTTCCCAACAAGAATTCGTGCTGAGCCCGGTCGCACTGTTTATACGATAAGCAAAGATGGCGGTTAGCGTGGGTCACGTGATACATCGTCAAACACAGAGCGGGAGTTCTGAGCGCCGCCTCGTGATTAATTCAGCAATTCAACACGTAGCGACGCAACGCGGACAAAACATTTTAAATTCGATCGTTTCATTTTTATTATCCTTTGGTATACTTAATTAGTACCATAATCGCCTAACATCCTTGACAATTCTTTCGTTAAGCGCCGTATCGATAAATTATAATTTCCCTATATAGTTTACATAATCTTTTTCCCAAACAATAAAAACAGTCAATACATTTTTTGTTTTTACTAAAAATTAAAACCAAATACAAAGCGCATAACAAACATTGTATGCTTATAATGTAAGAGATATTTTTCACTTTGTTACTTACCTGTAACAATGAAAAACGAGAACATATTACTCCAATTGTTTTCAATAATCATAATTGACGATTTAATGGACACACAAATTGTTACGTCAGTCGTAACAGTTCGGATATTAATAATATTGATTATCGATGTAAGTTGATATCGAAACAAAACGGACATTGTCGTCCTTTTTACTTCGAAGTACAGCAAAGGTGAATGCGTACAATAGTTTAAAATTAGATGGTATATCAGTTTATCATAAATTGTAAAAGTAAACTTGGTCGCTTCGACATACGGCAAATATATGCTGTGTAATCGAATTGTAGATGTACCGTGTCACCGAATCAATAAATTTATATGCTTTTATAAACATGTAATTATTTATCTTTTAACTGCCAATTTAATGCGTCGGCATTCTTCTGAACCAAAATCTTGCTCTGAAATCGTCACTGCATGTTAAGAAAGCTGGCGCGGTCGGAGAATGAACGATCAATCTTACAGGACCATTATGTCCCAATGATAATAATTGTTTCCTCGATGCATTTCGAGAATTCCATGCGCATAACGATGTCGTAGCTTCATCAGGAAACATTACATAATCTTCGGTATGATTGAAAATAGCTTGGGCTTTATGCTCTTGTTTACCTATCAAAACACAACACTCAATTACAATAAGCGTAATCGATACAATAATAAATATACAAGATGTTACGACTCTTAATACGCTTTTGAGTTTTGATATTTTACCTGTAGTTCCAGCACCTGTATATGCTATTAAACATCTACTAGTAGAAAGTTCCCATAATTTTATCAAAGAATCTTTCCCGGACGATAATAAATACTGAAACCCAGAATTAAAAATTATACTATTCGTCTCGAAATCAAGTATGCAAAGAACAACGCATTCTTTAAATATCACAAACCTTTCCGTTTCTTGTGAATGTTACTGAACATACTTCGTAACCATCGTGTGCTTTTACAAAGGTATTTATACATCGATTCGATACACCATCCCATAGCTTAATACTTCCATCTTTACCAGCCGATGCATAAGTTTTTGCATCTGGGGAATACTTTATGCTGGTTATTCCAGCAGTATGTTGATGACTCGGTATACTACAGACAAAGCACTGTGCTGTGTTAACATCGTATAGTCTCACAACTGGATGATTGGTTCCAACAACCAGAAAATCACCAGTTGGATGAAAAGATAAACAACGTATTTGATCTGCGTCTGTAATAGTCCTAAATGCCTTCTTAACACTAGCCTTGCTGAAATCAAACAGCTTAATGGAAAAATCTCTGCTTCCTGACACCAGAATAGGTTCCCTTGGATGAAATTCTAAACACGTCACTTCTTCTAAATGATCGTACAATGTTCTTATAACTGGATGTCCGCCGGTTTGATCACCGGGTGTCATTTCATCGGGTGCAGATTTAGCCAACATTCTGTCTACATCCAAAATTTTTATCGACGCATCCACCGATCCAGTTGCTATTAACTGGCCGTCCGCAGAAAATGCTCCAGCTCTACAATTGCCTTTGTGAGAGGTAACATAGGCAGTTTCGTACTGGGCTGGCTCTGGAGCTTGTGTCTGAGCTTCCGTTTCAAATTCTAAATCAAGACCAGGCCCCAAAGTATTATCAAACGTGGAAGCAAACGTAGATAAATTAGTTGTATCTTTTTTCGAACGATCAGGTTCATGGGCTAATCCAATTAACATTAAATGAAGTAAACGATCGGACGGGGGGCATGGAGGTTCTGCTTGAATTATATTCGATAATTGTACAGCCAAAGTTTGATGTCCATCGTAAAATAATTGACTAAAAAGTGTATTATAAATTATCAACAAGCTCTAATTAATATAAAATTAGATAATTGTATTTTTAAATACAATAATCTTACATAAATTTGAACAATACAAGAAATCATTCCATTACTTTTAACGTATAAAGAATAATTAGCATACACGTTGAAAAAAAGAAATACGTAACCTGATCATAAGTCTATAAAGCAATTCTCTGCTTTTTATAATATTTTTTGGATCCACTTCAGGTTCCTTCATCGCGTACGAATTTTGTGTTTCACGCTCGACCAATAAATGTTCCTTCTTTCCGGTGGAATGCACTAAATCGTTGTCAAAACGCCCATCAATCGATGCCTTTAACTTTCGAGGTTATATTTCATTCTTCCGAGTGATTGAATGATCTCGTGTTTACAATTTAATTTCTACATAATTAATTGAAATAGTTTTTCATTTAATTAAAAACGAATCTCTTTTAATAGAAACAATTTGATGCGCGTAAAAAATTGACAGAAAGTAGTATGCAGATACTGTCAGAATGGCCGATGTGCACGAACGTTGCGAGTTGAGAAAAAGTTTTTCAAACGAAAGGAACGTGCCTAAGGCGAAACACAAAAAATTTTCATCTTGCAATTACACTATTAAGAAACGACAACCATTTGGTTTAAGAAAACAAAATGGTAAAGATATACTTGTAACTAATAAAACAAACTTTAAGGTAATTATTATGGCAAAATTATAACCTTCTCTTATGTCATTGTCAATAATTTTAATATTTATATTTGATTCCTTTATCACTTTTTTTTTGCAATTATTGGATCAGACTGTTCATTTATTGAAATGCATGAGTTTATAATCAAGTTACATTTTTATATTCATATATAGAATTATTTACTAAACAAATCTATAGAATACATATTGTTGCAATATAAAATATAAACATAATATGTACATTTTTTAATAAACTAATTTTATCATATTTTTTATAATATTAGGCTCAGCTAAAGAAATGCGAAAGACTTCTTGATAACGATAATCCTGAAATATTTATTCATGGTCTTGGAGCTGCTATACACAGAGCATGTAACTTGGCTCTACAGTTGAAAGAGATTCATTACAATGGAGTAGAATTAGACATCAAGACTTCTACTGCATCTATTATTGGTACTTAATTAATATGGGGATCTGAGATAATAAAGAAACATTTTCTCGTTTAAATTTACTAATTTAAATTCACATAACTGTCATATAATGTTATTTTACTCAAAATATAACTGTCATTAACTTGTTGGTTTTTAATTACCAGAAGGTTATTTGAATGCTTAAATTTTTCTGCTATGCTCTGTCAGTATTTAAATATTGATAGTACATCGATATCTTCTCTTATACGTTCAATAATATTGGTAATATATTGATCATCCAAAGTCCCCTATATAGATTACAAGAAACATTGTATCGTTGTTAAATATTTATAATAATAATAATAATAATAATCTGTATTTCTTGCAGATGATTTTGAACCTCTTGATGATGAGGCTGACTACGAAACCATTAATAGGAACAACTCGGCTATACATATTCGTGTGTTTCGAAAATTTTTGATAGGTAGTCTTAAATACCAAGAATAAAGCAACTTAACAAAGGATTATCAAAGTTTTTTGGAAATATTCTACCATTTAATAAACAAAAAACATTCACAACATGATAAATAATCAAATAAAAATAAATTAATAATTGTGCCAGATTCAATTCCCTTAAAATGATATTTTCTTTGAATGAATTAGTACATTGGTTGGGTTTAACAATTTTTGAAATATGGATAAATTTAATTTCATTAACAATCTTTACGGTGTTATTAGCTCTTAAGTTAGACGATAATTATTTTTTGGGTCAATCAGGATGGTGGACAGTGTTTTCGCCACTTTTTGTAGCAGATGGTCTAAACACTTACTTTTGCACAATTATATTTATAAGAATGCATATGGGAGGTATGCTCAAGGATGCTATTCTGCGAGGATTCTGGAGTTTCACATCGCTGCTTTTAATATTTGTTTTCAAGTATCTTTTGTGTAAAAAGTTATCAGGACAAAGTACTCTAGAATATTCGGAAGTTTTAACTCCTGTATTTATTGTTTTACAAATAATAGCAGTTAGAGCATTTCAATTCAATTGATTAGTACAAAGTACTATTACAAAAGTCTGTTATAGAATTTCCATATTAAATTTACGAGTAATGTATAACAATTTTAGAAATATAAAACTTAAATATATTGAATAATTAATTTTTTAGTGGTTTAAACATTTCATTTGCTTTTGTAATAATATAAACATTACAGGGGGTATGTTTTTTGTTCTGTTATTTGTAGAACGATGAACCATTATTAAGTACATATTTAAAATAGAAAAAACTGAAATGTAAACATCGTATACTAATAAAAGACATTGTTTATAGCGTTGTTATAAAATTTTTGTCTTGCGTTTAAGTATGTTAAGGCTATGGATGATTTAACATCACAAATAAAGATAATTTTATATCTTATTCAAATTAAGAATCTGTATTAGTCCGTGTATAATGCATGTTACAGAAAATAACAGAAAGGTAATTGATTTAAATCTAAATGTAGAGTTTACTTTGTTACTGCTGAATATTTATTATACAAGTACTACATCTTTTAACAATTATATTCATTTATTTTTTCATAAACTTTTTATACTATATACTGTATAAAATATAAAAGTTCGATATAAAGATTAAACATTATTACATTCAAGTGTTTAAAATAACGGCCCACTACATTCTATCGTTTTTTTCCGCTTCTATGTATAGCCATTATCTAAATAGGGCCATATGATGAGACTTTGCTGCAACTTGCATTGAATGTTGTTTTTAAATGTTCATTATAGATTCGGATAAAAAAGAAACTCATTATTTTCTTTACAATTTTGAGTAACTGACTTCAGTAAAATAACGAAGCTTAAAAAAATTCAAATTGTTTGGTCCAATTTTAAAAAAGTTATTCAGATTTAATGGATGTCAAAATATTTGTATTATCCATGGGCTTATACAGTTGTAAGAACAGAGATAATATTTTGCATCAAGTAAAAACAGAATATTAAAAAAGTGCAGATGAGACTTAAATAGTAAAATGATATGAATATGGGCATCTAACGAGGTAATAATAAACGATAAAACTGAATTAATTTGATATATTTAGTAATGCTCTACTTAAATTCTAAAGATAAACAATTGACAAGCGTAAAGCTTAGGATGGTCTGAACTCTCCCTCCAACCCTCTATGTGTAAAATCAATATTTCTAACAGAAGGGTGAGAGAAAGAGACAAGGATAGCCGCGAATAGGGGAAGGGGCGCGAGTACAACTACTCTATAAGCAAAGCCTGTTGCTGCTGTCACATTTCAAACTTCGTTGTTGCGATAACTTGCTCCTTTCAATTGGAAAACTTTTATTCTCCCTATTATTACAATTTAAAAATAAGAACTGAAGTTAGTGATGTGCTGTGAATATCAATCCGGAGATTATGGATCTGGTGACTAACTGGACTGATGGTCAGTTGTTCCTTATGTTATCATTTATTTTGCAGTATTAATAAATGAAATAATTTTATATCTTTATTTGAAAGAGTATACATAAACATGTAATTTAACATTAAATATTATTATAAAAATGATAATATAACGAGATACAGTAAAAGAAAACAATTTACTTTATTGTTGTCTCATATCATTCTGTCTAGATCTTATAATTATTAGTATTTATCTAAACATTTATTTGACTACGCGTATCAATCTTAGACAATTTTTTTATTCCATGACATTATTTTCTTCCAGTTTTAATATTACACATAACATCAATATTTCAAACATGATTCTTTCTTTATACTTCGAATAAAGAACTAAAATACACATTACAATTTATGTTTTATCAGTAGGTACGAACGTTACCTTGCCTACACTAATACTTGGACAAAAATGTGCTTACAATTCAACGGAATCTTCATCATTGATTACAACTCCAAAATTGGTGTCAATAAATCAAGAGTTGAAATGGATTTTTCTTTTACATACATATGGTTTTGCCTGTTTGTTCTTTGTACTTGCATTTTATACATTTCTATCTATTCTACATTTAAGGTATGTATGCAATGATTAATATGATATTTTAAAGATATAAAGGCACATGAAAGTTTTGTTGGTCTTTTCAGGTCTCTTATATCTAGCCAGCCTTTTATGTCTACGATTAATATGTTTTTGTGTATACTCGGAGCATCAAGAGCAATTTGCCTCTTTATAGATCCATACAATCTTAAAGATATCATGCCCAAAATTATTGGATCTGTGATATGGGATATTGGATTTCCCTGTGTCATGTCTGCTTTTAGTCTTATACAATTGGCTTGTTTGCAATTAACTCAGGTAATTTTAACTATGTAAATAATCTTGACATTGTAAACAAAAAAAACAAAAGAAAATGACCTAATCTTTGATTTAATAAATTTTTAGCTTAAATTTGGACCAGAAAAAATACAGAAAGAGTCTTGCCTCAGTTTAGTTATAACGGCACACTTCTTTTCTGTGATTGCTAGCGACATTGTTCTTGCTTCTCATAACTGTTACATGGTAAAATACGTGGTCCAAACAGTGTTCCTTATTTGGAGTATTCTTTTATATTTGATATTTCTACACGCAGGATACAAAATATTTCATTTACTACGAACTGTACCAAGTAGTATGTTGATGAGAGACAATTCAAATATGCACCACAAAGGTTTATTTCTACAGTTTATTAGTTTTATTGTAGATAAAGCTACATATTTATTAAAAAGTTTTGCATAGATGTTCTATGAGTAATTGTTCAGTCAGTATCACTAATAATATTAAATACCATTTTAGGCATTATGCAATTAGCTATGTTAGCACCCTATAATAACTTAGCATCATCCGTGGCTGCTGCCTTAGTACCTACTTTGCTCAATTCTAAAGTTAAAGACATAGAAGAAGCTGACCCCGCAACTTTTACAACCGATTCAAACAAAACTACATCAGGTAAAAATTAGAATAAAAATATAAAAATGAATAAAAAGTTTTTTGAAACTTTTGCCCTTAACATCATTACAGAGGGACTTGCTAAAACAGCTAGAAAAGAACAAATTGAAAGGGACACTAACAAATTTCCTTGTAAAGGCACATTACAGGACGAGAAAGTAGTACCTACGTCAACAGTACCAGAAGTATATGTTAGACCTCCGACGCCAACACCGTTGACTATTAATGAACCTATAATAACTGTAACAAGTCCAAGTCGTAGAAGCTCCGTAGCCAGTAGACGGAGCAGCGATGCGTCTAAATCTTCTCGAAGGAATTCAGAATGTAGTGTTAGATTTATAAACGAAGAAGATGGCTTTTCATCGGGATATCGGCGCAACTCTGATTTTAGTCCAAAACATTCACCCGAAATTAATAGAAGACGATCTCCAGATAGAATGTCTAGAAGATATTCCGAAAACGTTACACCATTGGGAAGCGTTAAAGATTTAAGACGATGTTCTGATTTTTCGCACGAAAAAAATCGAAGTTCTCAATTTGCTGCTAAATTGAAAAGAAACAGCGATTTTGGAAACAGGACACCGAGACGAATGTTACCTCCGACTGAGCATTCAAAATTACCAAAAGTTATGGATTTGAGTCCTTCAGGTAAACTAAAATTTACACAAAAATTACGAACTAAAAACACGTATATACAATATATATATATACATACATATAAAATAATGTATAATTTATCTTTTAATTACGCTTTAGGATCAAGACGCAATTCCGATATTAGCGGTTTTACTCCCAGAATTGAATTACGCCGAAGTTCAGATATTTCTTTCCGAGATAATTCGAAACTTGGCCAAATCAAGTCACTGGATTTAAATCGTCGAAGTAGCGATATAAGTATCAGAACTTTAAGTAGGAGTCCCACTCATGGGCGTAGCATAGTTCCTGAAAAAATGGAGATACAAGAAAAATCTGAATCTGATTCGGACCAACCTGATTGTAGTGAGAAAGCAGCTCTAATGACGGAAAAGAATAAAGATAAAGATAATGATGATGGGAAAACTCAGAAGAAAAATTTGTCATGGAAAAACGAAAAAGAGAAAGAGAATGTCGAAGATATAACAGTCGAGGCTAATTTATTGCCGCAGAACGCAACGTCCGAAAGAAAAATTTCGGTATTTTTCTACAATTTGTTCATCAGTTTTTATTTAACGGGAATGCATTCGCATTACTATGGATTTAAACATTTATTTTCAGACAGGTGATTTCACGCTCCACTCAATACTGAATCACATTGCATACGTAAATAGAACAAAATCTGATACACCTCTGCATATATTAGAAGCAAACACCGCAGCTATTAGAAGATGGCAGATCCGAAAAGTATTGAATGTTACATATGCAACTGCAATTTTAGGAATTCTTTTATGTATTACAGAGATTTTTAGACCACAAGGTAATATTGTATTACGACTACGATCATTGTTTGAATTTATAAATAAACATATCATATCGAAATTAAGGAAAATAACAATTTTGTAACAGAATGGATAAGACTTAACAGTTAATATTAATTTAATATGTTATATAAATTCTATTTAACGTTATATTATCGGAATAAAAATAACTTTTATTTTCAAATTTTTAGGGTTTAGAACTGAAACTGTAAAATGTACTATGGCTATTATTCTATTCTCTCCTAAAACATGGCCCTGGTTTATGCATCAAACTATTTGTAGAGGTTTAGAATTGATAATGGGATGGGCAATGGCAAGTATTACTAAACAACCATCGGTTCGTCCACGACATCAGTATCTGAGTGGTTATCCTAATTGTAATATACATGTGAAACGAGGTAATAATCCTTACATATAAAGCAATATATTTTTAAATCTATATAGATCCAAAGAATTGATATGCCAAAACAAATATTTTTGAAACTTTATACTTTGTTGGTGCATTTATGTTTTAAAATACATAAAAGTATATTTACAATACTTTTTCATGAATATTTTTTTTATATCAGTATTAATATTTAAAGAATCAAATTTGGTGATAGTGTTTCTAAGAAAAGAGAAGAAAATTAAAAGTATGATTCGCTTTCTCTGTTGCCATTAACAATTCGGAATGATTTTTAATTTGTTGCATTATAAAACACAACGCGTTTGGTTTTTTTAATCATAGTAAATAATGATTATGATAAATAAATAATACAAAGGAATCTGATAAATAAGATATTTAAGTAAATATAGCAATAGATCAGAATATTGTTCCAAAGAAGAACAGCGTGTTCTATCTTATACATAAAAAATACATATATCAAATTTTAAAAAAAAAACTTTACATAAGAAATGTTCTTCTAAAGAATATATTTTGATTGAGAAATATTTCTATTTTTACAGTAGATTAGTTTAAAAAAAAATTATTTTGATAATATTTTACGTTTCTGTTTCTTCATCAAATCCTTACGAGAAATATGTTAAATCAAATATAACATGTTTTCATATTATAATAAAATAATGAATCTGTTTAAAAAAAAAAAAAAAAAAAAAAAAAAAATACTACTGTTTCCTAAGGAAGACCTTAAATTCTGTATATGTATAAAAAAAAGTATTATAGTAGATAAATCACTTATAAATAAGTTTTTACTCTGTGTCTACTGCACCAAATGATAAATAATTAGTAGTAATAATGCCAGTTCAAGTTTAAAGTGCCCTACTATCAAATGTTCAACAAGAACTCTTTATAACTGATGTGTTATCAATTTACCTGCAAATGCAAATTGTAACAGTGTTGTGATCCTACATGTGATACATAATTTATGTGTAGAGTAGAAGACCATTTTACGCTTATGTAAGTGTTTTAAAGTATATTACTTTTTATGAGAGAAAATACCGATAAATATGAATTATTTATTATTTTGAAATGCATTACTATATTTCGCTTTCTTCGAATCACTATAAGATATGATCTTTCAGTATATTTATTATTTTTTTAATTAAGTCTTTCAATTATTTATCGTTTCTAATGTAAGCATCAATTAATATAATTTTGTACACTTTTCTTCTGGTGGTAATTTATTAATACCTTTTAATGTAAATAAATTTTTGCATTTTTTCATTATTTTACTTGGAAGAACCATTTCATCGACTATACCTATTTTTAAAATACATACAAATACTACAATATACTAATTATTTATATTAATAAAATGATGTTTGTTTAGTGTTGTAAATGTAGACTGGTTGATTTTATTTGTATAACATAAGTTTATTATCGATGTTTACATTCAAATAATTTAATGTTGTTCGAATTAGTCATAAAATAAGTAACAAATATCTTACATAAGCATGAAAGGTCTGACTATTTGTCTGGAAAATATATTAGATTTTAGTACATACATAGTAACATATTATCAATGTTCAATGTGCCAAATACTTGTGTTACCTACATTAAATGTTTATAAAAATTGAATTGTGTGACTTATAAAATTATTATTATAAACCAATATTTATATACAATTCAATGTATAATATTTAATGATATTATTTTCATTGAACCGATACTGTTCAAGAGAACAGTGTACAATAAAATACTATTTTTATTCACAAAGAGTGGATTAGTATTATTATTATTACTATTATTATTATACACTACCCGTACTGTTTTTGTAAAAGTAAATAAAACTATTATTTAACAAAATCCAAAGTAGTTTATTAAAATATTACTCTTTGTAAATTTCTTTGTTAATTTTATGGAATGTAACAAACATGTATAACCATAAACATTAATAAATGAAAAAATTACTTTTTTTTTATTTAATAAATAAAGGTATTATATTATAAGATTGAAATAAAATTATTCCGGCTTCGTTGAATCTTCGTTCTTATAATTTCACAGTTTTTATACAAGTTTAGTGCACTAATATAGTAAGGATCATTTACATAACTTGTGTGTAATGTCAAGCTAGAATCCGTATTTTGCAGGGACTCTTAGAACGTTTAAATAATCAATTGCAATTAATATATATATATATTTTTTTTTAATTACGGTATTAAATGTATCATTCACGTTACTTACACTGTACATGACATAAAGAATTATCTTAACCATGGTAATCAAAGTAATCTATTTCTGGTTCAGCTGTCTTCACGGTGGACTGTGTTTCTGGTTTTTGATTTCTTTGTGTAGGCAGTGATAATATTGTTCTAATAAATAAAATTTTTACATAAACATATGGATGATTTGTGCATTTGTAAAAAGCATTGAAAATTTTATGTCAGAAAAGTATTTCCAGAGCACTTACTTTACAGGTCCATCGGTTTTTAAGGTATTCAGCATTGGACCTGGAACTTTTCTTTGACCATTTTCTCGTTGCACGATTTCTAGTAAACTGTAGCTTGGTAACCAACACTATAACGAATTTATATATTTAAGCGTAAAATAAATCATTTAATTAAGAACTATAAAAAGAAACAAAACGTTACCTTATCTTTTATAGCAGTAGCAACAACATTTCTTTTCGGTTCTTGATCATACGCCTGACTTTCACAGCCAAAATGTTCACAAGATTCATGAACAAAATGACGCTTATCTTTGTTCATACAATCAAAAGAGTAACTACGAGATTTCTGTTTCGAAGTTTTGGCTAGTTGAACTAACTCTGTTAATTTATCATGAACCATTTGACAAAACTGTGGGTTCTTCTTAGCCCACTGTTTCATGAAATCGCTATATTTAGGCATTAATTTTCCGCTTAAATCTGGATTAGCAATCTGCAAACCTAGTGTCAATCTTCTATTACGTTCTATTATTTTACATTCATCATTGCATTCTAAAGTTTTCAACTGATTCTGCTTCTTTGCCCCTGTGCCAAAAACTTGTTCCAAATTAATAGAATGACCAAGTTGCATATCAGTCATTTTACTAGCTAATATACTGCTTGCTATTCTCTGATATTCTGTAGAATTTTCTGCACATACACGAGACATAGATCTATGTCCACATTGACATGTTACCTATATATGATGTTCATTAGTAGTTAGAAAAATCACACATTGGCATATATCGATAATACAATTATTTAAAAAAAAATTGTAAAGAGATAATTACCTTTACCATCTCCTTACATGGAGTATCTGGGCATTTACCCTCATGACACGGAGCTGCACAAATGTGACCACACATTTCCCTAGGATTAGTGCAAGGTTGTGAGCATTGTTGTCCTGGTTTTTCACATGGACCAGAATGACAGATACTAATACACTTATGTCGACCGCATGATATAGGTTTATTACATGGCAAACCACATGAAATTTCAGTAACATAACAGGGAACAGCTTTTCTGAGTTCATGTTTACCATGGCACCATCTCTGAGTAAGAACAGTGCAAGGAGGACATGTTGGTTCACTGTGACAATTATGTAGAACTTCATGTCCACACGAGTGCTGACGCGAACATGGCCTTTCACAAGTAGGTCTTCTCGTACCACAAGGGACAGGAGGATATATTACAGCAGCTCCACATTCACAATATAATTCATCAAAACTACTATGCCAACAAGATTGACATCTTCCTATGATAATTACAATATAAATTAGTTTGTTAATTTTATTATTATTGTTTATTATTTTATTAGCACTTTGTCACGAGTTTTAATTTCAAAATATTAATATGTTTAATGTAATATTATATAATACCTTTATGACAACTTTGATCACATTTATGTCTGCCACAACTTAAAGTTTTGGAACACACCAATGGACAAATATGTTCTATTTCTATGCAACATAACTGATTACATTTATGCTTGCCACAAGATCTTTTCTTTGTACATCTTTTTTCACACCGAGCATCGTCAGCTTTTGACGTTAAGTCTTTACAAGCTATTTCTCTGTCCATATTTCCGCAACGACATTTGACATCTGTAGTTAAATCGCAAGTAGGGCAATCTCCTTGATGGCATTTTGCTTTACAGGTATGAGGATTATCTACAAGCAATGTATTATATTTTCATCTCTTGTAATATATTTGTTAAACAACTGTTATGTCTCCGTTTTAAAATACTTACTAGGTTGTCCACATTTTAGTTTTTTAGAACATACTTTATCACAAACTGGAACTGGATCTAAACAACTTTGTCTCTTTTCTGTTAAGGGCGTTTGTCCACAGCAACAAGTTGTAATTTTCTCCGGGGTTAAAGAACAAGACTCGCAAGCATCAGCATGGCATAACTTTGTACAAGTATGATTACCACATTCTAGTAATTTATTACAAGTAGTTTGACAGGAATAAGTAAGAGAAATATTGCTCTGACATGTCACTTCTCTGGTATTTTTATCACAATAACATCCTAGAAATAAATTTATAGCATATGTTTATAACTGTGATTAAATGTAATATAAATTTGCTCAAATTACATACTTTGCATTATTGTTTTCTCGCAATTTCCACATTCTCCATGATGACATCGCCTTTCACATTTGTGCTTACCACAATTTAAATCCTTATCACATGTAGAATCACATAACAGTAACTTATGTGCACTGCATTGTACCGTTTGCGATGTTTTACCGCAACCACAATACTTTGTGACCATTGCTGTACATTGTGGACAAGACCCTGGATGGCACAAAAGAGTACACTTATGTGTACAATTTTTTGATAGAACTCTACCACACACTTCACCACAAGAATGTGCAACATCTCTACGATTCCATTCAGGTGCTTTTGTTTTGCCACAAAAGCAGAAACAGTTTTCAGGAATTGTCACGCTCATATTTTGACACGCTGGGCATCTCCAACCATTTTCTAAACAAATATACAAATATAATTTTTAACTCACTCTAGATGTCATAATATTTGCATTATATCATATATATTTTGAAAGCTTTTACTTACCCACTTGCGACGATTTTGCCCATTTCTTGATACATTTTAAATGTAAAACATGGAAGCAATTAGAACAAGACCATATATAATCATTCTGTTTAATGTATTCGCAACACACTAAACATTCCAACTGTCCTCTACTTAGCTGATCCGCTAACCTCTCTCTTTGATTTGCATCATCATCTATATAGTTATAAACTAATGAAATTATAATGTCATTATAAAAAAGTAAAATCGTATAAATTTCTCATTACATACGCACCAACAAGAGATCTTTTATTTTTTCCCCATTTTTGAATGCTACTCCTTTCAGTGCTTTCTCTTTTGTTACTCCAATGTTCATTTCCTTTGTCATTATTTTCAAATACATAACTTTTACTTCTGTCTTTTTCTTTAAATATTTCATTTTTGTTTTCTTTATTATATTCTTTTGATTCATTAAATCCTTGATAATTATACTTTTTTTCTTTTATTTCCTTTGCTTCGAATCCAATTTCCTTCTCATAACACTCCTTAAACTCATTATGTTCACCATTACTATACATTTGCTCCTTTACCTTAAATTTATGCTCTTTACTGTAATTTTCTCTGTTATATCCTTGATAATTCCGTTTCTTTTCTTTAAAGGCGCTTTCCTCTCTGTTATATTTAACATTATACGAATACTTCTTTGTAGTCCTACGATTATTATGAAACTGTTTTGAACCAGAATTATAGTAAGCAAATTCCTTAATCTGATTATTATACTGCTTTGTATCATTTTCTTGTACGTTTTCATTTCTAACAGTAGAAGTCTGTTCATTACTGTTTCTGTTTAAAATTTGTTTATCATTATTCAAATTTGTTTCCATATTTAAAGATAATTCTTTCTCATTTAAATTTGTTGTAGAAAATTCATTACTTTTACAACCACTATTATCATTCATCGTTTCTTTATCTAGCATATTTTCATCTGTGCTTTTTACATCTATTTGTGGTTTATCCGAGTAGTATTTATTAGTAACATACTTATTACCTTGAAATTTATGAGAAGCTTTCCCTTGTTGCTGAAAAGAATTTTTATATGTATTTCGCTTATAAAATTGATCTTGTCCTTCTCTAGGTTTATAATTTACATTTTTTTTAGTATTGTATTTTCTTTCAAGCCTGTTCGTGTTATAAAATGTCTGTTTATTTAATGTTTCATTATTATTTTTGACAGAATTCATAGTACTAACAGACTTTGTATTTTGTAATTCGCATCTTTTATCGTTCAATTCTACATTATTTGGCACAAACTCTTCAGCCATAACATGAAGACTTGAATTACTTGGTTTTTTCATTTTTTCCACAGAAGTGCGTTTAGTTTTGGTTATTCCTGAATTGTAATCATCCTTCCAACAGTTTTCAGATACAAAACTTTGTTGATTATTTGTAAAACATTTTGGATTACTTGATACTGGAGAATTACCTACTATGCTCATTACATGTTTCTGATAAAGATTGGTCACAGATTGAATTGGCCAACCATCTGTGTTTGTACGATAAGAAGTATTTGAGCCATTGGGCTCATATAAAGGTTCATTTTGTACATAATATTCACGATTAGATTGTAAATATTCATTATTTACATTGCTGGGAAAATATGTCCATGTTCCTGTTGCAGAACCAGCAACATTTTGATTGAAATACGTATAATAATTTTGGTCTTCTGGTTTAGAATCAGAACCATCCCATGTGGCCATTATTTTTCCAGCTGCAGGCAAGTTTTAGAAAACAAGACGTGTTTTTCCGTTATAATTTGCAACAATAGCAAAAGAACAATCGTTTTTATAATTGTCGCACAATGTACTATTTTACCGATACAAAATCGAATCTAAAATACGGTTAACCTGTTCCTTTTCAAATTTTAGTTGTACTTTCTTATTCGGTTTCTTCAATGTAAATCTTTCACCACTCTTTCTGCAGTAAAAAATATAAAAGTTTTTAAATTACACAGAAAATATAAAATGAAATTATAATTTTGAAATATAAAAAGTACAAAGTTCGTTTTTCTTTATCAGTATCTTATCAATTGCGAATCAGAAAATCTTTTCACTCTTTTTCCTAATCAAGGATATATTTTAGAAATTTATAGAATCGTTAGAAATATGTAATAATTTCAAATAAATATGCAATCAACGCTATACTACACTACACTACCGAAATAGTAAGATACTTTAAATTGTAATGGAAGTAATATATGGAAGAAAATAAAAATAAAAAAAAAATACGATCAATGTGCTCAAATATACGCGGAATCATACTTACGAAGAGAAATTTGTTCGTATACTTACGAAGAGGGAACTTTTCAATCGTGTTGGATGTTGAGTATGGGACAGTATGGGACTAGATTAATTTTTTGTTTCTTGAATAGATGGCACTACGTTCAACTTACTGTGACATGAATGTACTCCTCGGACAAGAGACAAATACAGGGTCATCCACGTAAGTCCGCACCCAGAAATGGCAACAGTGCCCCAAACATAAATGTAACTATATTCATATGTTCACCTTGTCTGAATGACACATTTTGTAATTGCGTAATTTTTCTTTCATATCGAATGATGTAATAATCCTACGTACCTCTAGGGTTACTTTAACAGAATCGTCACTTTTATCGTCTCTGACGATAAACTATGTTTTAATTTCGCGGGCGAAGCAAATATTTGAATATAGATGCATTTGTGACTTGAGACACTGTTGCCATTTCAGTTGTTGCAACTTCACGGTCCAAATTTACGTGTATTACCCTGTAATACGTATCGTACTATATTCTAACTTATCCTGATCGTAGTATGACTCGAGAGAGAGGGAAGTTATTCGGGAAACCTATCTCAGTCTTATAACATAGTTACTTACATGGTGAAGTCGTACTTATGCCTATATTATATTCAATTTACTATGGTATAATATAGATAGAAAGGACAATAAGAGGGAGAAGGAAAAGTTTCCCAAATATTTTCCATTTCGTACAGATCACTCTTGTCTTTATTTTATCGCACAGAAGTTCTCCTGTAGATGTCGGTCGAGAGCTAGTGACTATAAATATAACAAAACTAGTCACGGCTTTGTTTTCGAAGGCACATGAAACTATTGCTCAAAAACGAGCGCCATCTGCTTTATCTTAGTATAAAATTATGAAACACGTCGTACTGCATTTTAAACGCTACGAACTATATAAGAGATAAACGGATAAAACAGATAGAGCTGTCGATATTGCTGCGTTCTACTACTTATCTGTGGTCTTCAAATCCATATGCTCTCGAGAACAAAGCCACTTACTAAGTAGGTCTGTTTGATTGAGGCGCTCCGCGCCTAATCTAACAATGTTGAGCGAGCGAGTAAATTTCACGCTAAAGCAAAAATAGTCAACTGTGTCATCCGGTTGAATTGGTTGAGTGGTGCAAGAGAAAAACGTGGACAAAAAAGTTGAAAAGTCAAATACATAAGCGCAAGCAAATTCAATTTTGCATTAAAGTCTACGGGGATATGGTTTTTCGGTGATTATTCCTCCGTGGCATGCGCGGCCGGCGCGCAGGAGGTATATACACGATAATCACTATGCAAAATCGTTAATTACTCACTTTCTGAGCACAGTATATGAACTTTTATGATTAAAGAATGTTTAGTGATTCCCTAGCTACTTTCTCATATCACATATGTTCACATTTTTATTGTAAATAATTAGTTATTAATTAATATCCAACACGAAGTCGGCGGAATACATCGTACACATCAGCTAATTTGAAATAATTAATAACACATTTTCTAAACACAATTTATGCACTTTTATTATAAAAGAATGTTCAGTGATCCCTCAGCTACTTTCTCGTATCACATTTGTTCAGATTTTTAATTAAATTAATTAGTTATTAACTAATAACCTAAGGCCAGCCACGGTGACAAGAGGTATACACGAGGTCATTTTGAATAATTAATTACACGTTTTGTGGATATATTTTCTGCACTTTTATGATTGAAGAATGGTTAGCAATGCATTATTTACATGGTGCGATCATAAAAGTTCATAAATAATGTCCGGGTAATGAGTAATTAATTATTTTGTGTCAGCATTCTGATACGTACATGAGCCGCCTATGTCAATTCTACTGCGCATGCAAAGTGCAATATTTCGGCACTTTGGCCACGTAGTATGGTTCCTAAGGCATTTAGAAACAAATTTCTATTAGGGTTTGATGCGTTTTGATGCCTAATAAAGCCAGGAAATCAATTTTTGTCGAATTCGGTCGAAAACGGTACAGGTGGCGCCATCTAGCGGCGAGCGGCGGAACTACGAAAAACTAAAATTACGATTTTCTCCGAAATTAGGCAATTTTACGTATTTCTGAGGGTCAGAAATTGTTCTGTGACCTCTCTAGAACCTATATATTGCCGCAAGAACCTCCTCAGAGCGCTAGGAAAGAAAATAAGAAAATAGGTCAAAACATGGACTAAAAAATTGGCGTCCATCTAGCGGTGAAAGTTGGAACTACAAAAATATAAAAATACGATTTTCTCGAAAATTAGCGAACTTTGAGTACTTCTGAGGCTCAGAAAGTGTTATGTGATCGCATTAGAAGCAAAATAATGCAATAAAAGCTTCCTAAAAGCTTTAATAAAGAAAATAAAAAAAATGCCATTTTATGGAGAAAATTTGTGGCGCCATCTAGCGGTGAAACTGCGAACTAGACTGAAAAAACGTATGTCCGAACACGCGTTAAGGAAAAATATAAAAAGTAAAATTTCGCAACTTTGACGACGTAGTATGCTTCTTTAGAAATTTTAAAGCCATTTTTGTTGAATAAGTTATTCATTTTTTTGCCTATTAAGCTCAGAAAATCAATTTTTATTTGACCCCTTTACAACGTGTTCGGACATACAGTTTTTCGGTCTAGTTCGCAGTTTCACCGCTAGATGGCGCCACAAATTTTCTCCATAAAATGACATTTTCTTTATTTTCTTTATTAAAGCCTTTAGGAAGCTTTTATTGCATTATTTTGCTTCTAATGCGATCACATAACACTTTCTGAGCCTCAGAAGTACTCAAAGTTCGCTAATTTTCGAGAAAATCGTATTTTTATATTTTTGTAGTTCCAACTTTCACCGCTAGATGGACGCCAATTTTTTAGTCCATGTTTTGACCTATTTTTTTATTTTCTTTCCTAGCGCTCTGAGGAGGTTCTTGCGGCAATATATAGGTTCTAGAGAGGTCACAGAACAATTTCTGACCCTCAGAAATACGTAAAATTGCCTAATTTCGGAGAAAATCGTAATTTTAGTTTTTCGTAGTTCCGCCGCTCGCCGCTAGATGGCGCCACCTGTACCGTTTTCGACCGAATTCGACAAAAATTGATTTTCTGGCTTTATTAGGCATCAAAACGCACCAAACCCTAATAGAAATTTGTTTCTAAATGCCTTAGGAACCATACTACGTGGCCAAAGTGCCGAAATATTCATTTTTTTATTTTCCTTATAGTCAATGAGGATCAGTTTTTTCGGTGATTATTCCTCCGTGGCAAGTCCGATTTAAAATTTTGTTTTCCATGTTCATCTGGATGTACATACTCATGTGCGTGCAAAATTTGATGAGAATTGGCTGAGTGGTGTAAAAGAAAAACGCGGTCAAAGAAGTTGCAAAGTCAAGTACTTAAGCGCTTCGCTCGCCTTCGACTAATCTTGTTATATCTGTAGTCAATGCTTCAACCTTATCTAACCTATTTGAGCCATTCTTAGGCGCTTTTTCCAAAGTGAAAAATTGCTACGTTATTCTAGCAGAATTTGCGACTATTGAGTAAATTTGTGTATGTATATACGTGTTCGTAGTATTGTAAACAATTGTGAGAAGTTATATATCATACAACAATATGATGTTTCCCATCAAAATTGTTTGATGCTACATGCATAAAGTTATTTTATTTACATTTTATTGTAAAAGGTATTATTTATATTCTAATATTAATGTTACGTTTAAATTTGTATTTATTCATGCATAGTCTATAAGTCATTGTTTTTGCTTTTTATTTAGCAAATCATGGCAACCGAGGAAGGAAATCGTAATACAACGCTACAGACTTTAGACGATAGCAGTCAATCCGTAACTAGTACATCACAGCATGCAGGAAACAGCAGGGAATCGACTACTGCCAGACCTCAAGAACAGAGTAGTCGGCAAAATAATCTTCAAAGAATACAACAGAGAAAACAACAAATGCTTAATTTGCCACAAATGAAGAAAATATTAAAAATTGCAACTTATAGCGCGTGCAAAGTTGAAGATTGCAAGTGTATCGGATGGAAAAATTCTCAGTTATTAACTAAATCTCCAAAAAATGAATCGCTGCAACCTATTATAAATTTTTTTGATCCTTGTAAAACTTGTACCCACGTTTTAGAAAATCATGTTTCACATTTAACTAATCAGTCAGAGGAAGAAATTAATAAATTATTATGTATGGTCATAGATGCTGACAATATATTTTTAGGATTACAAAAGGAAGAAGATCCAGATACCAAAAAAGTTTATTTCTATCTATACAAACTCTTAAGGAAATGTATACAGTCGATGAGTAAACCTACGATAGAAGGCCCTTTAGGACAACCACCTTTTGAAAGACCCAGTATAGCTAAAGCAGTAATGAATTTTGTCGCGTATAAATATGGTCATTTGCCACAGAGGGACATGCAAGCAATGTGCGATATGGCAAAGATGTTCTTACATTGTTTGAATCATTGGAATTTTGATCCGCTCAGTGCAAGAAGAGGCACAATTAGTCCAGAAGAAGCTCCTGCATATAAAATCAATCATACTCGTTGGCTAGTATTCTGTCATATACCCGCATTTTGTGACTCGCTACCTCATTATGATACATCCTTGGTTTTTGGACGAACTTTTGTTCAAGCTGTTTTTAAACCAGTTTCTAGACAATTATTAGACAAATGTCACAGCGAAAGAGATAAATTGGCACCGGAAAAAAGAGTAATAGTTTTAACACATTTTCCTAAGTATGGACAAAATTTGATTACTTTTGTTTTTTATATTATCCTGCTGAATAATAAATAAAATTTCTGTTTGATTTAAGATTTCTTTCTATGTTGGAAGCAGAGATTTATGCAGATAATTCACCGATCTGGGATCCTGACTTTAAACAAGTACCTCTTACATATTTACAAACTGCATTGGAATCGAAAGCAAATCAAGGAAGAAAAACAGGTGAATTTGAGAAAGTCATGGTCCCACCAAACGATAAAGATAACTATACAACAATTAATATCAGCCCTGGTATGAAAAAGATTCATGAGAAAAGGTCATATTCCGAGGGACGTACAGAGGTAAAAAGAAGAAAGAACGAAGAGATGTTTGAAGATTTGCCGGAAGAAACTGTCGCCGAAATTGTGGCAACTATTAATGACCCTAATTACATGTGTGGACCCGATGCAGTATTCCCGCCTAATGTTCCAAGAGATGAAACTGCTAAGATCGAAGAAAGTAGAAAAATTATAGAATTTCATGTTGTTGGAAACAGCTTAACACAGCCAGTTTCTAAACAGACAATGCTTTGGTTGATTGGTTTACATAATGTCTTTAGCCATCAGCTACCAAGAATGCCAAAAGAATATATATCTCAATTAGTTTTCGACCCGTAAGTACAATAGATAATAGTCCAAAATTCATTTATCCGTTAAAATTATTCATAACTTGCAAGAATGTTTCGCTTATAGAAAGCATAAAACTTTGGCTCTAATAAAAGATGGACGACCAATTGGTGGTATTTGTTTTCGAATGTTTCCTACTCAAGGTTTTACAGAGATAGTATTTTGCGCCGTTACGAGTCAAGAACAAGTTAAAGGCTATGGCACACATTTAATGAACATGCTTAAAGATTATCACATAAAGAACAACATATTACATTTCCTCACGTTCGCAGATGAATTTGCAATTGGATATTTTAAGAAGCAAGGTTTCAGTAAAGACATTAAGTTGCCTCGATCAATGTATCAAGGATATATTAAAGATTATGAAGGCGCGACTTTAATGCATTGCGAATTAAATGCAAAGATCGTGTATACCGAATTTACAGCGGTTATACGAAAACAGAAGGAAATTATTAAAAAGTTAATACATCAAAGACAGCAGGAAATACAAAAAATTCATCCAGGTTTAACGTGTTTCAAAGAAGGTGTTAGGGGAATTCCAGTCGAATCTATTCCTGGTATTCGTGAAACTGGTTGGAAAAGTTATGCTCAAACAAGAACAAGAGGCGTAGCTAAAGGGACTCAAGGACCAGAACCAATGGAAGCGTGTTTAGACATCACTGATTCTCTGTACAATGCTTTAAAGAATGTTTTAAATAGTGTGAAGAATCACAGTACAGCATGGCCGTTTTTAACACCTGTAGATAAAAATGACGTTCCTGATTATTATGATCACATTAAATATCCAATGGGTGAGTGTAATCAATTTTAAAACATGATTATAGAGAACGAAAGAAACGACTAATTTATACTTTTTAGATCTGAAAACTATGACTGATCGATTGAAAGCTCGGTATTATGTTACGAGAAGATTATTTATAGCAGATATGACTCGAATTTTTACTAATTGCCGTTTATATAATAACCCCGATACCGAATATTATCGCTGCGCTAATGCTTTAGAAAAGTATTTTCAAACGAGAATGAAAGAAATTGGCCTTTGGGATAAGTAAAATTTCTTACACGGAAACAGATTATTCGATTAAAATAAATATTTTATACTTGTACATTCATTTGTAAATAAAAAACTTTAACATCGATAAGTTTCGAAAAGGAAGCAATTAAAGAATAGAATAAGATTTATAAAAGAACGAAGATATTTATTTATCTATAAGTGTAATATACAGTATTGTATAAAATATAGGTAAAAATATTTACTTTAAATATCATAATTTCTAATGTATTTAATATTTAATTTTTTATCATTTTTTTTGTATCCCCTTCCTTTCTTCGAAACAGCTGAAAATAGGATATACAGCAAATTAAAATTAAAGTAGGTACTTAATTTCACGGCCTAATTATAAGGATTAGCCGAACAGTTAATTAAGGAATGTAATACACCGATTATAATGAGACTCTGCATAGTGGTTATTCTATGGAACAGCGAATCTTTAAAATGCGTTAATTCTGGGAGACTCGTTAAATTAAAATTTCTCTGCTCTGTAAATATAGCAGCAATATTAACTTACATAATTTAACTTATAAAAAAACAGAAAAGTTAAATATTCTATTTGTTAAAACCAAATTCTATTTATAAAATCTTAAAGCAACTTTTACATTACTAAAAATATATGTACATTATTTTTTACTATAAGAAGTTTTTATAATGACTTAGAATTTTAGATTATGTGTAAAATTAAATTATTATCAAACAAAATAATCATTGATTTCTTTTAAATATTATTAAACGTTTTAATAAATCTAACTGTGAATAAAGTTACGTGTCTACATATACATATTTATTCTCTGTATAGGTTTTGTATTATCTTCTAACAAATTATATTCTGTAACTTCTATAATTTATATTCGGTAAACTTTCAGGAAGTTGATTTTCACTTTCTTTAATGAGCAGGATATACTCATTTTGAAATACATACATATAAGTTAGATGTATATATATATATATATATACAAAGTATGTATATATATATATATATATATATGGATAGTCTAGATTACACTCAGTTAAAGATATTCACCACAGTCAGAGACAAAGAAACGCTTTATATGCTCTACTTAATACAAACTCTATCTGTAATTTAATAACATTCTCTTAATTGGCATATTTTAAAAACCAATTAAACTCACATAAGCATTTTGTTCTTATTACCGTGTTAGATACAGTAACGATGCAGTTACACGAGCTTTGTGACCTTTGTATAATAATTAATACAGTTATAGTCAAGTATCAAACGTAATTCCTTTCTTTTAAATTATACATATATTACTAATATGCTACATATCGCAAATAATTAGAATAATTTTGGCAAATTCTTTTCAAGTAAATCTTCCAAAGAAACATAAAGTAACATGTTTCTTTACAATTATAACGGTTAAAAAAATTGAAAAATATAATGTTATTTCATTATATTAATTATGAATATGTACCAATTAATTGAGATAGAAGGAACAGTTTAAAGCATAGGTACAAATGTTGAGAGGTAGCGAAGGAGGGGGAGCCAATATAAAGCAGCTCCATTCTTCTGCAGGAACAATATTAAAGAAGTCAATGCACTATAAAGACTGTGCAAAATCTAGTCAGATAAATAAATGATTTGCTATTTTCAACAAAAAAATCTAATTTAATTTGATCGTTGAAAAAAAAACCGAAATAAATATCACCGATTTAAAATGTGCGACGACGACGTAGCAGCCTTAGTTGTCGATAATGGATCCGGAATGTGTAAAGCAGGATTTGCTGGAGATGATGCCCCACGTGCGGTATTTCCCTCTATCGTTGGAAGGCCTAGATATCAGGTAAAATAATTACCTTTTTTGTCTTTCGCTGCAGAAAAATAGTAATTTTATAAAATACAAATAACGATTCTTTTGATCGGTGTGAAATTTCAACATTTTTTTTCTTTTTAACGAAATTTACAATCATTATACACGCGCGAGAAGAGAGTTTCCAATTGATATTTTTTGTAATATTTTCTAACATCGACGTCTAAAGTTTTTTGATCCAACTATAAAGTGCTAGATTTGTTAACCGAAATATTGCGATTGAAATTTTCAAATATCCAAAATTCAAAGTTACAAGTATATGTATATATGTATAGAAGTTTAGTAAGGGAAGCGGATTAGATTGTCATAGACGGTCAGATCGACGAAACGATCCTAATCCTTTAGAGATAAAAAGAAAAAAAGAAAAATTGATATAACATGTTAGTTCATTTTGATAAAATGGAAAAATTACATAGGGAATCATGGTCGGCATGGGACAAAAGGACAGTTATGTAGGAGACGAAGCGCAAAGTAAAAGGGGCGTTTTAACGGTTAAATATCCAATCGAACATGGCATTGTAACAAATTGGGACGATATGGAAAAGATTTGGCATCATACGTTTTATAACGAATTGAGAATCGCACCGGAAGAACATCCTGTTCTTTTAACGGAGGCTCCGCTGAACCCTAAAGCCAACAGGGAAAAGATGACACAAATAATGTTTGAAACTTTTAATTCTCCAGCGATGTACGTCGCTATACAAGCTGTTTTATCGCTTTACGCTTCGGGACGCACTACAGGCATTGTATTAGATAGCGGTGACGGAGTTTCGCATACTGTGCCGATTTATGAGGGTACGTGTTTTATTTGATACGTATGCATCTATCACTTAAATCGATAAAACGGTTCCTGGACTATATGTTGTCACTCGTCAAAATTTCATTTCGCAATAAATATTTTTAAAAAATATATATGTACTTATATACACAATTTCATAGCATAATTTCAAATATTCACTATATCGTTAATATTAAAAAAAAAATATTTTACAACAAAACTATACATTTGTTCAATGATATTATTGAATTGAATATTAATTTTGGAAAAAAAAAATATTGACGGTTCTATTTGGAAAATGGGAAAATCGCATCCATCATCTTATCCACTTTGCAAAATTCTATATTATTTTTCAAAAAAATTCTACAATCGTTCAAATTTATTGTTGAATTTTTGAAGTTTTTTATTATAAATTAAAAAACCGTATTTGATGTAGGATATGCCTTACCACATGCAATTTTACGCATGGACCTGGCCGGTCGCGATTTAACGGACTATCTTATGAAGATCTTAACCGAAAGAGGATATTCCTTTACTACGACCGCCGAACGGGAAATCGTTCGAGATATTAAGGAAAAACTATGCTACGTCGCTTTAGATTTTCAACAAGAGATGGCTACGGCTGCCGGTTCGAGCGCTCTGGAAAAGAGCTACGAATTACCGGACGGTCAGGTAATTATAATTCTTTTATCGAAATATACGTTGTAATGACTGGACGAGTCATATACGAGTACCCGAAGAAAAAATGATAGCACAGTCTTGTTACATGATTTCTTTTTATACGGACCGTTAAACGCTAATAGTATTCTTCCGTCTGCATAATTTGATTGTAAAGTGTGAAAAGTCGAAATGTCATTTAACGAGACTTCGCTATGTAATTTCGAAAAGATAAGAAAACACGGAATAAGTTTACGAAGCAATATATCGATTGTAGGTAATTACTATTGGAAACGAACGTTTCCGATGTCCAGAAGCAATGTTCCAGCCAAGTTTCTTAGGCATGGAATCATGCGGGATACACGAAACAACGTACAATTCGATAATGAAATGTGACGTTGATATTCGTAAAGATTTGTATGCGAATTCAGTTTTATCAGGCGGTACAACAATGTATCCGGGTATCGCGGATAGGATGCAAAAGGAAATAACGGCACTAGCTCCATCCACGATGAAGATCAAGATAATCGCGCCACCGGAAAGGAAATACTCCGTTTGGATCGGTGGCTCGATCTTAGCCAGTTTAAGCACCTTCCAGCAAATGTGGATTTCGAAGCAAGAGTACGATGAATCGGGACCGTCCATTGTGCACAGAAAGTGTTTCTAAATTTCTCTGTCTGTATTTTCGGATAAAAAAAGAAGTTTCACTACATTCCGTTAAAAAATTATCAGTTAATATTATATCATGATGAAATATTTTCGTTTTACATACAAAATTATACATTCGAACGCGTAACGTAACACTTATTTGAAAAATTTCGATCTTTTATAATAGGATGTTTAATCTTTAACATTTCGTCTAGACGTATCTTTGTACGAAATAATCCTATTTTATTCGATATCGCTTAATTCTAAGTCGTAACTTCCATTAGATACAGATCATTTCATAAGTTATTAATGGATCTTTTGGTTTCTTCTTAAATTACTTATTTATTTATTTACCTTCTTGTTAACTTAACTTAAGCTTTATTAGTTTAAAAACGAACCTTTTTCTTCGACTATGTTAACAATCGAAATACGGAGTTCGATTGTACGCTTATATCGTTACTATCATGCGTTTACAAATAGATTTATATTTCCTTGAAAATGATCCATTACTTACGGAACAACCTGTATTAATAATAATAATAATAATGATAATAATAATAATAATAACGCATGTACTATATTATGTAGTATAATATTTATATATTGTACACAACGTAATAAATATATTTCGCCAATTACATACATACGTACATATACATTCACACATAGATGGTTCATTTATTTTGATACTTCAATATCATAAAAAAATAAAAAATTGTACGTAAAAGAAGTTGTTTGGTTCAAGGAGGCATTGTTTCGTCATCGAGATAAGATTTTTAAAGTCACAGTTCTAAGACTTCCAGATTGTTTATCATTTTTTGTTTCTTGCATTAAACATTAGCGTGTATTGTCTATAAAATATAACTTTATATATATATACATATATTTGTTCTACTTTCGGTAATGCTATGGTACAACTCATTTGGTTTAATTCAATTGTAACCATTAAAGAATGATTCTGTTTGGAAATATAGACAATAATCTAGTTCAGTGATGGACAGATTAAATGACAAGACTTGTAAAGGAAAGACAGAAAACAATATCGAAACCATCTTCCACATATAAATACAGCGTTTATAGATTACTACAGTAAACTGTTAGTATATTGCCGTTTGAGCGAGTCTGCTCTATACAAACTTTTACAATCAAATAGTGTAACATACTCTTTCGTTATCGCAGCGCTAAAAGATCAACGAAGATTTAAACTTTGAAAACTACAAATACTACAATTTGGAGATTTATAAACTTTACGTTTTACGCATGAAAAGATTTTATCTCTATTGCCGATTGCAAGAATTTTTCGCTTCTGCAGTCTAGTCTGCGGCAATATAACGACAGCTTAACGTAATCGTCGGTGCTCGTGAATACACACCGTCGTACATTTTCTTACTTGTAATTGCCCATCACCGTTGACATATCAAAACATGTGACCCTAAAAAATGAATACTGACCGAACCAAGCAATTTCTTATTATACTTTTTCCGTTGTCTGCAAACGGTAAAGACGCTGAACATGATCAAAATCAATGAATCACCTTCCTTGTATATACATCGATCTAGTTAAAATCATACACACGCTTCTTTATAGTTGCAAGTGTGTAATATATAGTATAAATATATATATACACGGGCACGCACGTAGAGATAGATGAACGTACTTATATACCGCTATACATACACATATACATAAATGTAGGCTGTCAATATCTCGTTAATTCAAAATTCCAAAACATTTTATACAATCGAGAAAAACTTAACAAAAAGAAAAGAAAAACAATACATCGCTACGTGTTAACGCTTAAACATTACAGTTATATCCGGATAATTATATTAAAAACATTAAATATCATGGAAAATTTCCAAACAATATTTGTAAAAGCCTCAGAGAAGTGTTTGGAAACTAAACAATTTTATCTTCTTGTATAATAACATACACGTATATTTCCCATTATTAAATTAAAATAATAATAATAATAATAATAGTAGTAATAATAATAATAATAATAATAATAATAAAACGAAATTATATTATTTTTGTATCTTTGGTGCACATAAAAAAAATTCCAAATAAATAAAGTCGAATTAACGAGTATAACGCAAACAGTTCCATGCTGCTTCTTAAAATATTTATCTAATACACCTCGCACATTTTATTCATTTTAATGTAAACAAAATATGGTTATTTGACATATTCGTCGGGAATATGCACTATTATAAATAAAATAGTAAACAAAAACTTACATTTACGTGGAAAGATGTTTCTTTATTTACAAATTATAATTACTATATTCACCGTGTTTCATCGTCAAGTATTTCAGTTCATGAAATTCTGACACCCCTCATGGACGGTTGAATCGAGTACCTCGTCATTTGTCGCATATTACAAAACAAAACGATAGAATTAATTATGTACATGAATATCAAAAATTAGTGTTTTGCATCGAAACATTTGATTTCCTGTTTTAAGAATTGCAATTAAATGCAACGATATAACTTACAAAAAAGTTGATAAAAGGTGAAAGAGAAAAAGCGAAATGATTTTTGTAGAAAAAAAAAAATTACAAAATGTTTTACATTATCGAAAAGATAAATGAGCAGAGAAATTGAACAGTACTTTCCTAAATAACCGTTTAATAATTAACGTTAAAAGTGAGTAAAAACCATTAGCAATATTTGTTTTGTTTTCCTTTTTTTCAGTTGAACGTCGTAACCCCTTTCCTTCTGTAAGTGTAATATAAAACTATAAAGTTATGTAAATAATCTTTAATATTATTATGTAAATATCAGCACGGTCAACACGAATACGTATATAGTATCTGTTATGTTAATATGTAATTTATTCAAACCAGTAATCTAATTAACTTTCTTGCACAACGAATTATTAAAGTTCAATTTTAAACATAACTGTGCTGTAAATTTAAATGAAAAGATATAAAGTTAGATGTCGTTTATATTTTTGAATATGTGTAACGTACGATATTATCGTGTATTTCATTTAATAGCGATGGATGATACTTTGTGAAATAAATTTCTATTTTCACTCATTGAATCGCACTAAATTATTGTACGATCTTTACGCGGTAATCGAGAATTTTAAAACACGGGTACGAATCGAATATTTTGATGAATCGTTAATGTTTTAGGAAGACAATGGTTATACCTATAAATGTTTTTAAACTTTTTATAGATAATTACATACTTCATGTTTATTAAACTACAATGGTCCACAAAGAGTGCAGTATATCTGAGATATTTTACTCGATGCATGCATTACATGTAAAAATAATTGTAATGCGAACATAACGGACAATTAAAAACCGTAGCAGATCAAATATACTTCAATATGCAATGTCTGGAAAAAGGACATTTTTTTCTAAATTTCTAACATATTAACTCCATTTCTGTTATCTGAGAATAAACAGAATTAAGTAAAATTAATAGAATTTAATCTAATACGGTTTTATATTTCTCACTTGTAAGATCTGTCTATAAACTATTCGTCTCGAGAGTATTCTAGTTTTTAACAATAAGTATGTAATACAATAAATACATTTGTACCAATGGTACTTTTTGGAAATAACGTGATGGGATCATTTCACAGATATAAATAATTTCCTGTTCTATTAATTAAAGACCAAAGAAAAGGGGCTACGATTTTAAAATAGATCGTACGATGTAATTGTACACCACATTACTTTTGCAAAAAATTTTCTTGAACATATATTCTGTAATGCATCTGTTATATGTTCAATTAAATTTATATTTTATCCAATTAGTTGCAAAAAATATATTTAATCTCAAAGTTTAAATCGATTATTTTAATTTGTACAATTTCCAATTGGATTTTTACATCTATAATTAATAAATATTAATTAAAATTAAATAAATGATTGGTTTTATCAAATCGCGGCAATATATTATTGTAGTTGTACAAATAAAACCAGTTCCTATTGATTTCAACAAATTACAAGATGAATATTTCCTAATATTGAGTGAAGTGAAGTTCGAGTAGCAACAAATATATATGAAATAAAAAGGGTATAAGGTACTCCTATCAAACATAGTTACCTTTCCAGAACTGCGTTAAAAAAAAGGTAATAAAATTATCTTTGGTGCCCCTATCTCACGTAAATAAAAGAATATAATATTAGAAAATGAAAATGAAGTATGTATAAGGGAGAAAGTCTATGATAAAGATTAAAAATTATTAAGACAAAAATAGTCCTGTCCACTGCTCTAAAAGCTTATCTCCTAGTAGGTTTTCTTCTACCTGTTGATCGCTTTGGACGCCGGCAACTCGATCGTGACATATTTAACCATGGTAAAGAAAATTCACTGCAATTATAAGAATAAAGTGATCAACACGAATTAATATAGGTGCCATTTAAAACTGTTAACGTATTTATACTAATTACCTTGGAGTAAAACTAGGAATAGGAGCACCAAATGCAGTAACAGGTAATTGTGGATCCACTTGAAGACTTTGTATCTGTTCTACATCAGGCCACAAGGATGATATAGACTCTTCCTCGACCGTTGATGGACAAGGTCCTGTATGATTTGTATTATAACATGTAGCTTGATGATTCTGCCGTTCCTGTCTTTGTTTCAACTTTTCGATGTGCCTCTGTTCTCTAAGAAACAAAATTCAGTACATAGTGAAATTTCATTACTACATTTAATTACATACAAAACATAACATAAAACAGAACATCTTCTTGGATTATATAATTTTCAGTAATATTTGTTAAATATATATAGTTAGTAGAGTAAAAAATATAATACAAACCGTATCCTTTGTACATCCCATCTTTTTCTCCTTCTTTCGTCATTTTCTAATTTTAAATGTCTTTTGTTAAAAATTTCGTCGTCCAAATTTTCAGTTCCTTCCATTGTATAACAACTTGTATATATCTTTACCCTCCAATTTGGAACTTCTAACGAAGTATCACTTTCCACAGGATTAGGTTCTTTTAAACTTAAGGTATAATTCGGATCACCAACAGCCGTGTAATAATGTTCCTCTGTTGTAAGAAAAGAATCCTTTTTTGTTATACTCTTTCCTTTTCTATCACTTTTCCTACCGCTCTCCTGAGTTAACGTCTTATCGTGTATCGTTGACGATGTATCATTACTAATCGTAGACGAACACGAAACACCTCTTTTTCTTTTACTTCCAGTGGACAATGGTATCGGATCTGTTCTTCTTTTCTTTTTGTCTTCCCAATCTAACCTCGCATCATTGCCAGTTTCTATTTTAGTCTCGTGCTTACTTTGATTCTCGTTTGGTTCTTGTTTAACGGTAGTAATTCCGCCGCTAGTATTTAAACGTATTTTAAAACTTTCATTGTATTGGGAATTATTATTTTCAGACTGATTATTCCTGTGAAGTTCACTAGTCGATGGCACATTCACAGAATTAACAGTTGGAGGAGAACATGCTCCTATATGTTCTGGTGTAATGGAGTTTTCGCTGTTCTCTGATCGTAACTTTTGTAAATTTACACGTCTATCCATACGCTCCAAACGCAACTTAAGCTACAACATAAAATACAATCGCATATTAAAAAAGTATCGTAGAAGATAATTTACAAAATTCTATATACACAAATTTCACATTAATCTAATTACAACTCAAATCATTCTGATTTGACAAAATCATAAAATTCAATTTTATTTTTGAACATAACAACTAATGAATCTACAATTACAGTTCAGTATTTATAAGTGAACAATACTTTGAAATCAAACTACAATGCACCGTGGTAACGATAAAATTATAAATTCAGGCAAATTTGTAGAAAAATTTGAAAGAAATATGCGAGTCATATAAAAGTTTATGAAATAATTTTATTTACTGTCAACAAACGATACGGCAGTCGAGTTTTGGTTTGTTTCCGAATTCCAGGCATTATCACTTCCACGATTTGTCATACGTAACATAACTAACAAAAGATGTTAACGATGGCAATGAAATTGTGTATAATAACAGCATAAAAATTCGTCGATTTCTTTAACGAATTTGATTTTTCAAGTATTCTTCCATTGTCCATACCGAAGGTACCGTCATCGCAAAGGCAGATTGCGCGCGAGAATCGAGCAAAACATGTAACGTGCTTATTGTTTCGAAGACTACGATTCCATACAAAACAGCGCCATCTCGTGGTGATATTAAACGTGACCTTCGCGATCGACTGACCAATGACAACAAGAAGAACAAGAACCGGGAAAAAGGAGCGAAAAGAGAGGGTAGGACAGAGATACACGGGCATAAACGCGGGTATTTTGTAATGTATTTCATCGAACGAATCTTACGTCTAAATAAAACGAAACAAAACAAAATGATTAACAAAGAGAAGGAAAAGAGCATTATCAGAAATAACAAACGTAACGTAAAATAGTGGATAGCAAAGAAAAGTACCGTTTCGTTTTCCTGTCGTAGAGCAGCTAAGAGTTTATCCTTGGTGACAATTTGTTCGGATTGTTGTTGAATTAAATCCAAATGAAGAAGCAAAAGTTCCTTGAGGTGTTTAACCTCGGTAAGATCGTTTTGACGCGGTTCATTACCTCGAAGAGGACTGACACCCAGAGCAGAAGTGGCAGTGGCTGCTGCCGGAGCTCCGCCGTCTGTCATGCTAGCATACATGTGATCGAAATCACAGGGAAAACTGAGTATTCCAGCGGCCGGTTTACTATCCTCCTCAACGTTTTGAAATTCATTACGAGAGCAACTGTTATTTTGGTTGACGACGGAATTACCAGTGGTACTGGTTGTCGAAACAGTGCTACTTCGAATGCCGCTGGTCGCCGACGTGGTAGACAAGTGTTCGTTCATCGCCGCGACCATGTTGTCGTCGTCCTCCTCGTTATCCTCTTCCTGATCTTCTTCGTAACAAGGAGCAGAAACACCGTGGGTCGTATTCGTTCGATCGTTGTGTTCGATGATGGTGATGGTGGTGGTGGTTGTGGCGGTGGTGGTGGTAGTAGTAGTAGCGAGATCGACGACTGGCGTCTCGATACACGTTCCCGTGTACGGGTCCTGAAACTCGGTTTCACCGAATTCCGTCCTCTCGTTTACATCCCTCTGACTGTCTACCTCTTCGAAATTCTCTGGTACTTTCAGATCGGAATTAACGTCGCGAAACTCCACGCCGACGACGCCCCCGACGGTCAAGCCGGTAACGCAAACACCGCTATTACTATCACTGTCACCGTTACCACTATCGGTGAAACGAACACTACCACCGTTACCACAACCACTACCACTACCACTACCGCCGTCACCAGTAATACTAGGAACAGTAGTACCAGTACCAGCAACAGTAATGATAGTAGTAGCGTTACTAGTACCACCAGCGAGAACTATGGAAGAGGCAGTGCTGCCAGCAGCGCCGCTCTCGGTTTCTTTCCTGTTCTCGTACTCGTACTCGTATTCGTACCCGTACCCGTACCCGTAACCGTACCCGTACCCGTACCCGTGAACCTTCTCCTTCTTGTTTTCACCGTTCACGAGTTTCGAGGCCGAGCCACTCGACATCTTCCCTCTCTACCACCCTCGTCCTGGCTTCCCACTTCTTCATTTGTGGCCGCCTCGAGCGTACCACGCGCCCGCACCGCGCACATTAAGCGTCTTGACAATACCTTCACCAACGACGATGCTCTCACCGCCGCTCTTTATCCGCGTCACGTATCATAATCCTCATCTGATCTCTTGCACAATAAACTTTGCCAACGCTTCGATTCGAGACGCGTCGTTTTTCTATCCGTTTACGTTCAAACACCCGTCAAAACGCGTATCTGCTTTTGTAGCAGCGCATGAGGTACCTTTCGTCCGAGTTCGTACTTGTGTTTACTATGACGGACGATGCGAGCCGCGCGCGGCGTTTCACTGCCTCTTCGTAGCATCCTAAACCACCGACATCTCGCGGCAACCGCCGTGAACCTCGTCGTTTCGTTTGCTTTTTTCCATCGATCAGACCCCTTCGCATCGACGAATGTCAATGAATGCGAGCGTTGAACGGTTGAACGTTCTTTCTCGCTCTTTATTCGCGATTTGCAATGTGTACTCGATACGATGCTTAGCATAACAAAAACATACGCATGCGCACTAGATTAATGCTTTCGTTTTTTTTTTTTGCGCAGTGCTGTAACTATATTTGAAAAAAAGAGTATCGAGTATTATGTGGTTTCTCGTGTTTCTACGTTAAAATTCTCGATTTCTTATATACCTTTCATTCAAATTCCTTATTAATAAAGTTACATTTTCGTTTTAAAAGGTACACTTCATACAGAAAATTTTTCATTCAAGTATTTACCATTTAAATTTTATTAATCTTTAAGAGATAATTTTAGAAAATTTTCGATAATATGACGACGTATCGTTGCAGACTATTTATTTTTAAATATTTATTTTTGCATCACGTATATACGTACGCAGTATCGAAACGATTCATGTGCCAGGTACGTAATGTTACGTGTCTGTACTGTGAAAAAACGAGGAACTGTCTAATGATGACAGGCAATGTGACAATTTACTTTACAGCTGAAAATAATTTTATATCGACGATTGTTAAAAAATGTACAATTGAAATATAATCCATTTCGAAACTGATGAAAATCTTTATTTATTTGATGATACATGATTTAATGATTGACATTGATCGTAATTCTCATAATCGATAATATTATACAGAATTTTGATTATATCGATTTAAACATATGTACATTGGCACCATAAGTAACAGTTTGTAATGCATGTTTTGTGATGAACTGTGAGACCAATGTACTGCAAAAATAATTTAAATAATCGCAATGATCGTGAATGATGACTCTCTAACGTGCAAATAATAAAATTAATAGCGCACGATGACGGTTGACGCGCGAATTTTAAAAATTATTTCGCTACGTCTTATAGATATGTATAATCAATTCTTTGGCGAAGCAAAAGAATCAATATGGATCTTTCGTATAAAAGAAGAAGCTAACACTAAATGCTATAAATTGTACCGCAAAGAGCTTACAACGACAATAATCGATGAACAAAAATTTCAGGCTTAATTACGAACGCATTGCATTGTACTAAAAAAATTTGTACACACACGATAAATTTAGATCTTTGAACTTTTGAAACGTACGCGGACAGTTTACTGAAAAAAAATTCGTATCCATCGATTAAGAGAAAAAGGAGCGACACCTTTTACGTTTAAATTTCAGTTACTTTGAACATTTAAGCAACATTTAAGATCACGATACAGATTTGTTGAAAACCGCGTATTATAGCGGACTTTGCACTTGTAGTAATTAATAGCAGAAACTTATTGTCGTTTGAATTGTTCGAAACAATGTTTGCTCAAAATGATTCTTTACTTTGTAATCACGAGACAATCTATAATATAAATTATCGCCCCTTTTCTCTATATCTGTCTATATTTTCTATTTACTGTTATGATCGTTTCTGTTCTTAAAATAATATACTATGAAATCCAGTCGTTCACGTAACAGATATATGTATACTTCTAAGGAAAACTTGATCAAAACCGGAAATTCTTTGAATCCATTTTATCGCGTAAAAACTGCTTTATAAGTCGAACTATTATGTTAATTTCAATTATTATTTTGGAATTACATATAAATTTAATATTATATACATAATTTAGGCTTATATCTTACAATCTTTTCTTTTTCAGTTCCACTTATAAATTTTTCACGTCGTTGAGCGTCTGAGATTAAAAAAAAAAATCAATTAAGGAAATCATGTCTTTTTTTGTCACTTTTACTGGCACACCGTAGAAACACACGTCCGTTTAAAGTTTAAAGTATCAAGAATATAGCTATATTTGAGTATTATTCGGATCCAAAGATGTACGCGATAAATAAAAACATGTACAGTCAATCCATAATTCACGGCGGAACGTTGTCTATGTTTTTCTAACCTACATGTTAATTCTTTGTTATCGTTTACATTATGTTCATTAAATATCTAATAAATATAACAACAATGGTACAAGGTATTTAAAAATTAACTAATTACATGCAATATATAAATATAGTTCTCCTCTACGCTATATGTAATGCTATCCAATGTTGCGTATTTCTATGTACAATTATTACAGTACCTCCTTTACTTCATCCTCGTTTGAATAAAATTTTCACATTCTATATGTAAACACGTACAATGAATTTCGTTAGCCTTTAGTATAAACTTGAACATTTGCACGAACATAATCTTTACAATACGTCTATTAAAAAAAGAAGAAAAAGATTTTTACAATAGCAAAATTTATCCTTGAACGAATCTTATAACTTCCAGCAGTAATACGCTATTTCAAGCGTTTTAAATAGTCTGAATTTAAAGAAAGAAAATTAAGAAAAAAAAAACGCAATTTACGATAAAATTGAAATTCTATCAGAAGAAACATTTTCCGTAATAATGTAAAAGACATAACAATCCGTTGAGAGAAAGTATGTCACTTGGAAGTTTCGTATCTCGATTCAATGCAAACATATTGTATTCTTATGACTAGAGTAATAGCGTTTACTATAATCGCAATTAAATAATATCGTTTCTTAACTCCTTTTTAAACAATGATGTCATAGTAAATGTAACAACAAACGATTTTTAATTAATTCCCTCGATTATGTTTAAGGAACTGTAAGTTATAATATTTTGTTATCTTTAGTCTCTCTTCCTATTAATAATTTCGCATAATCTTTCTTTCCTCTAATCTTCAACAATGTATAATTTTACGAAGAAACTATTTGTCCCTTTAAAATTGAGCCCAGTTTGCTTTTCTACACATAATTAAAGTATCTCGAGTACGCGATAATATTACGATTCTCGCTGAAACTTCAATGTTCGTAAAACGAAAAAAAAGAATTAAAAAGCAATTTGAAAATTTGTTAGGTTAAAATGAAAAAAATAGAATTCGTAAAATTCGTAAAATTCGTAAAATTCGTAAAATTCGTAAAATTGGGTGTACTATTCGTACAATTTGATTATGCTTTTCGTTTGTCGCGATAAGTTTACTGTGCCGGTAGTAGTAGGAACTAAGTTTACGTTCAATTAAAAATGAAACTTCCTCAAAAAATATGCGCAACTTGACAGCGTGTAACGTGCGCGTAAACTACGAATAAAAAGCTTATGTGTTTATTTAATTCGTCATTGCGTTAAAATAGAAAATTATTTGATTTCCTGTTCCATCTAAAAATGGAATATTTTTAATAATTTTTTAAACATTGTAACAATAATGTATTCAGAACGGATTCGCTTTCAGCATCTTATCATAGTCAAGTCACGAATTTTTCAAAGAAATTCACATTTACGTTCGATTAATTCGTCTTCGAAAACGTTTCTTTAAAAACACAGTTGTTTCTTTTTCTTTCCCTGCGATAAATTTCTTAAGCGCCGTAATAATATACGTGTTCTTACTGGTACGATATTTGTCGGAACATGCTACTAATTTCCTCCATCGTCTTGTTCTTCGTTTCTGGCACCTTTTTGTAGATGAAGAAAACGAAGAATGCTTGTATCACGGCAAATAAGATGAATACGTAAGCACCTAGCGCTTCTTGTAGCGGCAGGAAACCGATACTGACGATGAAATTCGCCGTCCAATTGATCGCGATAGCAACGGATGTTGCTGCAGGTCTTGCGGATTGATTAAACAATTCAGACACCAGGAACCAAGGAATACTTCCTGGTCCAGTCGCGAACAGGACCACGAACATGATGACTAAGACAATAGAGAAGTACGCAGCTGTGCTAGACGTATCCTGTAAACAAACAGAAATATCAGAATGAAAATTCTTTCATGTTTCCTTAGAGTTCGATTACCGTGTGCGCAGGGCTTTTCGATAAATTTTACTTTGGCAGTGAAAGTGCTAATTATTACTTTATAATCGCGTAGTCGTGAACTTACCGCAAAAACAAGACAGACCGCGAGTAAAGCAGTGTCGATGAACATTCCACCGAATCCAATAAGAAGCAACGTTTTTCGTCCAGCTCTTTCAACGAGTATCAAAGAAATAAAAGTCATGAGAACGTTCATCGCCCCGACTCCCATCGTTGCATTTTGGGCCGCGTTCTTATCCAATTGTGCCATCATGAAAATTTTCGTCGAGAAGAACATCACGGCATTTATACCTGACAATTGTTGCGCGAACATAATCATAATTGCGATCATCAATGGAATTCTAAGAGCAGAATTCACAAACAATTCTTTTAGCGTGACCTTTGGTACAAGTTTCACTGATTCGTATTCTGTTCTCATTTCCTCCATTTCATCGTGAACTTCGATCGTACCACGGAGCCAAGACAAAGCTGGAACAAACAATCGTCCCGTTATCGATAAATTTTCCCTCCGTTAGACTTTAATCTGCGAAAACTATGAAAGCGAAAACGTATTGTACAAGAGTTGACTGGTAACAGATAAAACTGTCTAGAACAGATAAAGCATTTACGGTATAGGATAATGATGCATTTACGGAGCCGAAGCACGATACGCATGAAATTTCGAAAGTACTACACACGATCTTGGAAAATAATTCAAATAATCATTTCTTTCCTAATAAATCTAATAAATCGCTTCAAGTTCTATGCAAATGTTTAACAATATTTCTTATCTATTTCTATTCATGATCTCGTTTAACATCGAATAGAATGTATCGAGCAAACGACCCATGTACATACCTCTTTGCGCCTCCATGTCCTTTCCTTTGCTGAGCAGTAAATACTTTGGACTCTCGGGGCATAGGGGAAGGGTAATTATTTGAAAGATCGCAGGAACGATCGTCAAACATAAAAGAAGCGGCCATTGATCGGCCGTACCCAGTACTTGTTCCAGTCCGAGAATCTGTGATACCAGAATAGACATAGTGATAACTAATTGATAGACTGTGCCGACGGCTCCTCGTAGATGAATAGGTGATATTTCAGCTAGATACATGGGTGCCAGACCAGCGTTCAACCCAGAGTTAATACCGATTATAAATCTTCCAATGATTATCATCTCGTAGCTTTTCGCCGTCTTCGCGCAACCCTCGAAGATGACCGTCAAGAGAACCAGAATGTTGTTCAATAGCAAACCACCCTTTCTACCGAAACGATCGGCTACCGAGCCCACCAAAGAACCGCCGATCATACCACCCACGCAGAATATCGACACCGCTATCGACCATATCATCGTCACTTCCGACTGTTTCGTTGGTACACCGGTACGATTCATCTTCAGGTTACTGATCCAATCCTCGATGAGCTGTAACACGCCACCGATGCAAAATGATAATTAATGATAATTAAACCTTGCATCTAAATGCATCAGGTGTTAAGAACGCGTCACGATTGCAAAAATTAACTTAGCATATAGAAATAACGCAGTTACGTCTACAAATATACATATAATGATTGCTAAACGGAAAAATTATATGTACTAATAATTAGCAATTGGAAGATCGAAAAGTGGTTAATATGCTTGTATTACTAGTGCACTTTATTATGAAATTTCTTCAAAATTTAACTTAACGTAATTGTTACGCGCATACATGTTATACATACATATATTCCAAATACAGGTTGTTCCAGTTTTTTAATCGTCTTATTAAAACACTGTAATAACGATACAAAATGCTTTGTTTTTCGATGCCACTAAAACTTTGCTAGCGCGTTCTATGGGTAAAACTATAATAAACTCTTAAATATTTTATTGAAAGATTATGAGAAATATACGAAATGATAATTTACAATTTTCTCTATCAATAGCACAACTTTCGACTTTCGAATTGTCGACTAAAGAATAATACAGTCCGCTTTCATTTCGTACACATTTTTTTTATAGTTTTTTAATAAAACCTTTAAAACTGTATGCACTAATATAACGCCTTCTTTTTAGTTTGACTAGAATAAAATTTGCTAATAAAGTTTGCCGATAAAAACCTAGGGCACCCTGTATATTCTCTACACTACAACTACGATACTTGCGATATCGGTAACAATATAATTTTACAGTTATGTAACGATTATTATTGATTAGCTATTGAAACAGAACGCATATATAAATCCTAGTTGATAATTTTCAAATTAACTTTATTCCAAATACTTTATGACACGCGATATAATGCAAATTATATCATCGATAGCCTGGATCCAAATATTAACAGAAAACATTGAATTTTTTTTTATTTTATACTAGACTGTTTCATCGATATTATACTAAACGTACTGTTGTATTCTCTCTTTCGATAGTCCGAATTTTATTAATAATTTTATTAATAATATCAAACCGACTTATATGTACAGAGCAAGGCTAAACGGCTAGAAATGATTTAAAATGTATTTAAACATTTGAGAATTAAATAATTTCTAATATGAAGTATTCTAGATTTCTCGCGTTACGTGGGAATAGCTAATTCATCTTTCACGCGCATCAGACTTATTAGTTACACTAATGATCGCGATATAATCATTTATGTACCAAAAATTAAGTATTACCGGTTGCGATAAAATATCTGGAATATGTAAAAATGTTCTTCACCGATTCGTGAATAAACGCGATCATAACGTTAAAGCTAGTGTATCGGTGTCAAGAGATCTAAGAAAGCGCTGACAATGTATCTTATGAAATACCTGCTGAGGTGCATTGACGACACCAGTGTTGTACCCATGTTGAAACGATGATCCAAGTGCAGCAGCACAAATAGCAAACGCTAGTCGCCCGTTCAGACCCTGCGATAACAAATAATTGTTTCTTACCAAAAATATCTACATATTATTTAATCGATTCTAATCTTAAAATTATTCGTGAAAAATTAATTATAATTGTAAGGATTAACGCGAGAACATGAAATTAGCATTTAAAAAAATAATTGGACTCGTACCGTTTTCCTGAAATAAGGAAATCTTGTTGCTTTTAGAGTCATCGAAAAGTTCTGATCTATCCACTAACTCGAAGAGAAATACAATGAAAATGGATTGTAAACCGTTTGCAGTCGAGCGTTTATGCAAAATGCAATATCTATCGGCACTGTTTTCAAACACGTGTCAAAGAGCACTCTGTGGGTCGGTACCCCCGCTGCGGATTTTTATATGCTCCTACCACGATGCACACGAACGCGCTAAACTAACTTACACGCGCATACACTCAACGTGTCTCGAGGAAGCTAGCAACCAGTGTTTCTCAAATCGATGGATAAATGCTTTGGAACCTTCACAGATTATTATCTATTTCTTAATAAATGTAATACACGAGGTAACGTGTAACGTAAAGATTCGCGTCTTTATAACACCCGTAACTTTCACTTTTACTTTTATTCGGATCTAAATATCTATAAATATAAATCTATACGAAATATTAACGTATAACATGTTCGTGATTATACATAAAATTGCATTCGGTATACATACGTGAATTTTTTTTACGTAATACAAGATTTCCGAGAAAAATAAGTATCACCAAGTTACACTTTCACTGTGTTTCCTTTTAATCGGTCTTTAACCAGTTAAGTATCGTTCGGAATACTGCCAACAGTTTAGCATGAACCGTCGAAAATTCAAAATAAAGAAACATAACGTCATTTCGTACCCACTTTTATCCTTGACCATGAACATTTTAAAGTTAAAGACGGATAGAAACATAATCTCGGAATAAAGAAAATTCATCGCGTTATACGTATACGTTTTTACTAGTTTCCTCTCTATGCATCGACCCTAATACGAAAAAAAGTAATTACAAACGTTAACATTAGCAACTTTAATAAAAACGTACTAACTGCTTTTAGGAAAACGCACATAAATAAATATAACATTATAAATAGACATATGAATATACATGCATACCGATAACTTTCATTCGGTGTTTTCGTTTAAGATTAATTTTACTAACAAATTATAAAAATTCCTTTAAAAACTTCAACTCGATTAACCTTACGTTAATATCTGACTGATTCGATCAGATAGTGAAATTTAATATCAGGAAAATGATTCCACCGGAGATGGTATAAAAAATAGAGTTGCATTGTGAACACGTAACGCACAATAACGTAATTATGCATCCATTCACGTTCAAACATAAGCGAGTATTAATTCGAAAGCACATCCGCTACGTATACATATAAAAGAATTATGATCATTAGTAGTGGTGTTAATAACGATGATAACAACGACAGTGCTATGTGATAAAATTTCCGAGTGGCATGTGACGTCGGTGTATTCTGAAATAAATCCGTTAGCAATGCACGAAACAGCGAAATTTCCCGCTTCTCGAAACTCTTGATAGCGATTGGTTGAAGCAAAGGTGTGTCGATGGTAAGCAAAGCTGATTGGTCGAGGCAAAGGTGTGACGATCGCGGGCGAAGCTGATTGGGCGATCGAGCCAAACCTCTTTTACGTACGCAATTCTTGTCACGTAGTAAGCAACGTCCTAAATATAGCTACGAATACGAAAATTTTATCAAAACTTTCGGAGAAAAATCGTCAAGTGGAATGGATTAGTTCAACGATCCGTAGTCACTCAATGAATAAGCACTTCTCCAATCAGTGCTTCCTTCTATTTCTGAACAAAAGGCACACAAATTATGCCATCATAAAATAATACTTAATATACAAATAATATTATTATACATATAATAATTCCAATCTTAATAATATAAATTCACGCGCAAATTTATTTATTCGTATTATCCAATAGCACGTGGCATGAAACAATACGAAACGCAACTTTTTCATGAAAAATCGTAAAAATTCCTTCATATTGCATCGAACATTTCATACGTATCGTATAAATGTTTCTTTTTTTTAAATTCAGAATAAAAAATTTCGATAATATAATTATTACGCTTTCACACGGAAATCGGAATATTCTATTCTGTAATTAAAAAAAAGAAAAAAATAATTTTTTTCCGATAGAAGATCACAGAATATCGTTATTTTTCTCGGCAGCAGCTTCATATAAAAATAGCACCGAACGTCACGGTAGGTATTTCGATTCATAACTGATCCGTGGAGCGAATCCATTTTTTTCCCTCCAACTATATATAACAATTTCTTTTAACGAAATTATTTTCCAATATCGTTCGAAGAAATTTGCGTAAACTTTTGAAAATTTCGATACATCGATTCAATAAAATATACAATTTATTTTATTTGCTTGCTTTATCATTAATTCTTCTTTCTGTATAATTAATATTTATGATATGAAGTTATCATAGTTGCAAATAATTTACTAGTTTGCATAATTTTTTTTACAATATAAAACATGCCATACACATATAGTATTTATACATATAGTGTAGGATAGCGAATTAAATATGTGTTGATTTAATTAAAAATAGAGAAAAAATGTTGCATGTGTTTAAAAGATCGCGGTGAAAATGAACGATTGGAAAACATTTAATATTCAATGTTTGAACGTTCCTTTCTCGTTTTCCAGCTGTAGTCGTTCTCTATTTTTATTCGTCGCATCGTATTTCTTTTTTAAGAATCTGAATTGCGTTTCGAAGTATCGATTTTTATGTAATTTACTGTTGAACACAGCCAAAAATAAAAAAATACACTCCTGTATCCCTTATCGCCAGTAATTATTCTAACATGTGTCCATCTGTTCTTGAATACTGTACATAGAGTAAATGTACGTCGAGTAAATCAACATTTGTTTATACAAACGTTTCCAGCTGTCTGTACAATGGTATTCGTGTATGACAATCAGGCTTTCGAAGGAACGCGAAATAAACTGATTATACTATTTGTCACGGCGAATTTACGACGATATTTCTTAGGGCATTTACAAGCGACAAACAAAAGTGAGGTTCTTTGATTTTACATGGTAATCATATAACCATGTTACAATGTCGCGTATGGCTACCACAGCACGTACAATTTGCAAGAAAGTACAGATTTACCGATAGAACCTTGGCCTAATGCGAGTCTTTAACATAGTTTCAGATCCATGTTCCATTCATTTCTTATTTCCTTCGAATGCAAAGACAATGAGTTTGAATTACGAATATCAAGTTAACAAATTACGAATATCGACTAGCATTATTTAATCGCGGCGGTCATTGACATAATTAGGCAGGAACCAAGGCAGGCTACTAAATTTCCCAACCGTATTTAGACCACGTAGCATAAGATATTTTAAATTCCCAAAGTGGCAAATTTCCAAGTTTTTAAATAATTGAATTCTGAAATTTTCTAATTCCCGAATGATGAAATTTGTAAATTTCATCGCTTCCAATAGTCGTTCGTTTACGAGCAGTGTACGACACGTCGATACTGTTACAGTAAAGCTAGGGCACTTAGATTACCTTGAACAAACATTCTAGTTACGCCAATGATCACCGCTACTAATATTATGCTAACTTCCTCGTTGAAAGGACGCATATTTTCTTAACAATCCTGCTTCTCGTTCTACCTGTACACTTAAAATACTTTGTACTCGATAAATGATCTATTACGTACATTATGTCCTATTGTATAAATGCTAATGTTAAATTTCTTCTTAACTTCCATCTATTAGTACATGTAAATATCAACAAACAGATGCTATTCATTGGTAATATCGTTTACGATAGTGGAAATCTTGAGACGCGACTGCTTTCGCGATTACAATGTTCGCTTTCGTTTCGAATTTAAAAGAAAACGAACCTGTCCACCTAAAAAAAACGAACGACAACGCTTCGGTCACCTTTAACACGTTAAACCAAGATCAACAATTCAAATGCCGGGACGGTATGACCGATTACTTGTTCGATTTTAATTCGCTTATTTCGATTCTCGTCGAGAAAAATCAAGCAACACTCGATTAGAATATATTTTACATCGTACAAGTATATCGTATCTCAGATATATATGAAAACGAATATTCATTAGAATCCTATTTAAAGGTTCGAAATGGGTAAAATAGGCAATAAACACTCGAAGGAATGGTACATCAATGATCGGTAACTTGTAACGTATTCGGGTAACGCTAACTACGTTCAAGTAGAAAATATCAGCGTTAGAATTTGTCGAAGAAATCGTAATATTTGATCGCGTTTCGCATTTTCCGATCGAACATTGCCGATCTACTACTTGGTAGAAAAATGTATAACGCAGGAATTTCCAAATCTATTAGACCGAAACCTACCTTTCGTGCTAATAAATTATTTTCCAAAGTTTGAAAATTCCAGTGTGGCCAACTTTTCGAAAGTTTCAAAGTAGAAAATTTCTAAAATTTCAAAATTCTAAAAATTCAAAATCGAAATTCGAAAGATGTTAATATTTCGCGAGCCACTCGTTTCTGATAGATATTTTTAAAAGAATCGTTTATGTTTAGAATATTTACCGCGACCTACCATACTTTGGGAATTTCTACGACAGAGTATTCGTATCGAAATTATGCCTTACCTGCCGCCATTTTTTACTCATAATGAATTTTGTTATGGTCTCGTTAAATTCTGGTTGACACTGGTAAAAACATTTACGTTATACACATGCACGGACTTGAATCGAACGGATACGAGAAAGAAAAGAGACAACGACCGAATCGTTCCGCCTCACGATCGCGTTTGAAAGCTACTGAGACGACATTCGTGCGAGCGGACGAAAGCCGATTTTCGAAATCAGTCGTATCTCCCTCTCCCCTTCGTTTCTCACAACGAAGCTTCCTGAAGAAGGCCCCTGCAGGAATATCATTGGGCGATGCCTCTCTCTTTTTCTATCTCTCTCTCTCTCTCTCTCTCTCTCTTTCCCTCTCACCACTTGTGCATTTCTCTCAACAGAGTACACAGGACAAGAAATTTCCGTTAAAAGTCGTTCATACTCGCTCATAATAGCCCTACGAAGCGACACGTTTGCCTTTTTCTCGATTCGATTTTTCTCGATACGCTGCTTCAAGATTTTCATGTCGATTTTTCTTCAAACGCACCGTCCGCATCGATCGCAAAGGTTTTTAGTTCGATTCGGTTGAAATATAGATACAAGTATCTACAATATAAAAAGAGAGCTAGAAATTATATCGAAACGATACATAATAAAAATTTCAATTTAGTCGAATAACGTGGATAAAATAAAGGAATTATTAAAATCGTTGATGCGTATTAAAATACGTAATCGTATAATGATACGGTTTAAACGTATCAAATATTCCATCAATGGATCTTGATTCTACGCTTGTCCTTGCTTTCCGGAGTATTTATCCGCTTCTCGATTTCATCTATCACAAGTCGAAGTTTTGCTAAACAAGTTTATATTTCATCCCGTGTGGTGTATGAGGTGCACGAATCAAAAATAACATATAAAGTGAATATACATATTTATTGACGCGAATAACTTATTCAACCGTATTGAATAAAATATTTGCACAGTAAATATATACGAATAATGAAATTAAACTGGAATAACTTAAGCTTCGTAAAATATTCGACGAAGATATTAAAAGATCCTTATACCAAAATTGAAAAAGAACCACGTGGATATAAGTTTTCTGAATTTTCAACAGAAAGCAACGTTGTTGTTTTGAAAATTATAATTATTTAGCACCGTCTGTAATCGTGTACGGTAAACATCCGTAGGGAAAGAGGAAGATATCGATATAATCGAGAGAAACTAATGCGAGGTTGTCCGTTCTGTTCGACTAGAGGGATGAAAAATCTAAGGCGTAGGTTTCCTCGTATACAAATTTTCTTGGACACGTTCGATAAAATTAATAAAAATTCTGCACCTGACGCAATCTAGAATAAAACCCGAATTATGTACCGGTGTAGCTACTGCGTGATATTTTTGAAAAAATTTTCTTTATCGAATGCGAAAATGTTTCGTACAAATTAAGCGAGTCGTATCATTCGTCTCGCGTATTATAATGTTCGATGAAGCCTTCTTCTAAAAATTTCTCGGCGTTAAATTATGAATTTTGATATCGCACGAAAAAAAATCGAGTTTATAAATTTCTACCGAAGATCCGATCCTTCGTTTTCGCTAGTACCGTTTCAATATAAAACCGGACGTGGCCTGTTAATCGTGATGCCTGTGTCGCGTACACCAATTTTACTATTAAGAACATTCGAGTTAAAGTGGTCTTACAACCTGGAGAACGTTTAAACGATACATTACCTATAACCTTCAACTTGTTAGCGCTTTAAGAACAACGAGATCATCTTCTTCTCGTTGATACGATGAAAGTTTGCGCGAGAAATACAGTACTATTCTGTTTATAAGAATATTTTGCGAGATCGTTAGATGTGTAGTACGCGCTTTTATTCCACTAATCTTCTCGATATACTTCTCGTTATACTTCAGATTTCAAATTAAAACTAAGGAATTTCCATCTATTTGCTATGTAATCGTTTATTTTTTCTTTTGGTCGCGTCCAGCGATGATAAATCGGACGACGATTTTCGACGCAGCTTTCTTATTAAGTACAATTATTGTTAATCGGAACAACGTATCGTAACGTAGTTATGGTAGAGTAAAAGCGTTATGAATGTATGAACGACATCTACAAGTATACAAAAATAAACGAAGATAAGGTAACGAACTCGAGGAAAACTACTAAATGACCTTTATCCGGTGACGACGATTCTCTCTTACTTCGATGTTCATATGCATACATACATATGTATAACGTAAAATGTATTTCGTTACTGTTCACCATTTTCAACGTTTACCAAAATTTCTTCGCGCGTTCTGCAAAAGCAATCCGCGCGAGACGCGAATTTTCGATTAACAGACTATAATCGCGTTACGTTAGAAAAAACCTTCAGAAATCTTTAGAAATTATTTCTTTAGTTCAACTCTCTTCGATGCGAACAGAGAGAATATATAGTTCGATACCGTTAAATACATAATTAACTTGAATACATTATCGACTAACGAACTCAACTGCCCCGTTTATACAGGCTGTGTATAATATGAAGAAAGAAAAGAAAAGATAAGAACTATATGATAATATTTGTACTCGAAAAAGTGGAGAAATCTCGTTACCTTTGATGCCAGAGTTTTTTGGCCGGTTAGCGTTGTAACTTGTTCTTGGATTTCGTTGTTCGGCTAAAGAGAAATTGTTAATTGAACCCATTGCGAACATTTTCCATTTTGTTAATTTAATAATTTATTACACGATACCTTATCCTCTACTGTTGCCATCGTAAAGCAGCTTGTAAAAAAAGAGACGAAAAATTATTATCGTACTGTCGCGGTTACTGATAAAAACGAATAATTTACGAAATACAATTTATCAATATTGGGAAATAAATTAATATTACGAAATCGTTGAAATAAAATCGAGAATAAAGATAAAAGTTGGAGCTTAAATTAGTTTCGTTCGATTCGTAACACGCTGCACGTTTTATGATTTTAATCGTTTCTAAACGGGGGCGACGCTAGAGTATAAAAATTAGTTTCCTTTAAAAATGCACGTGCCTCGGTATCAAATTCCAAAAAAAACTTGCGAAAAATCGTAGAAATCGTAGAAATCGTAGAAATCGTACACGTACAAATGTTCAGTCCCCTAAAATTTGGTCGAAAAGCAGTATACATGACGATAAAACACGTGGTTATACAGGCGTTCATTCAAAATTAATAACATTTCACCCTTAATGCCGGACACGAAAATTTCTATGATTTAAGCTGACGAACCTGAATACTTTCGAGTTCGTTAACGGTTCTACTCGATTTTTTCCTACTCAACCCCGATCCGCGTAATCTCAACAGAGTAGATTCACTTAGGAATTGCCATAACAGTAACCAATTTATAATTGACGAAGAAACTGTGCTTCGACCTACGCAATACTTCGGTGATCTATTTTTATCCGTAATCAATTAAATTACATATTAAAACGGAACGCCAAAACTCCGAATTCAGGAATATAAGATTCGAACTAAATATTGTTATCTAATCGATTGAAATTAAATTTAGAAACAAACAGTGTTTTCTTAATTGAATCTAATGCAGTCGAATCAAATTGTTTTCAAACTAATATTTATCTAAAACCGATAACGTATACGAAACGACAGAGTCCAGATTAATTTGTTTAAAACTCGATGCTTGTGAAATACGACACAATCGAAGAACAACACGAAAGCCGAAGAAAATATTCAAAATTCATCGCGTTAAATGTGCGCTATAACTATAAACACGTATATCGGGACTGTATAGTTGCAAAAATAAGAATTAAGAAGGTCGCGCAGAGGTTATCGGCAAGGCCTCTACTAAGGATCGCTTGCACGTAAATTGTATATAAGCAATCGCTGTCTCGATCAAATACAAAGAATACAATATTGTTAAACATTGTACGGACAGGTCATAACCTTTGATAAATTAGATGAATGTATCGTTACGTACACCGTAAGGATCAGATAACTTCCAAACAAAATAGTCATTTAATAAGTTCTATGTACACGTGCGAACATCGAATTCTTCCACGCAATTGGAAAAGCATTTATTTCACTAAAATCTTCGTATTTGAAGATTTAATTTCGCATTCGATACCTACTGTTGATATAACGATCTGTCCATACTGTTGAGAACTATTTTCCTAAACTATACGTAAGAGTATTCGGTGCAATTGCATCAAACGATGACAATTTATATCTCGTTTCTCTTCCGAATAATATAAAATAAATAACAATTGTTTATTAAGCCGTCATTATATTTAGAATAAATATCATACACGTGCGAAGCGTATTCTTTACAATGAAATTGATATAAATTCATGGAATAATCGTTAAAATCGGAAAGTTCGATTCTAAGAATTGTAAGCACGAACAGAAAACACTCGGCGTGCGAAGAAGCATGTAAGCAAGTAGGCATGTACATACTCACCGTCGATGACGTCGTCGAAGGAAGCGCGGGCTCGACTATTCCGAGAGTTCGTGTTCGATCTTCGTATGCTTATAACCCCTGGATAAACGCACGACCGACCAACAAGTCCCGCTGTATTTTCAAGCGCAAGCGCGAAAATTTTACCGGTCGTTACTTGCACCTACCATTGCGATTCTGAACCAAGGATTGCTTCATCCCTGTGCTACGGACTATAGGTCGCTGAATACGTTCGACTATCCAGCTGACGAAACAAACTCACTGCCTTGCCGCCTTTCACTTTTCTTCCTTACTTTTATTCGACGAATCCGGATTATCCGTCGAATCTTCTTTCGAAATGACGAAATTTTACAAATTTAAATGTTTGTATAATACGTCATCCGTGGTGGATAATTAGTCATCCAGATCACTTGAATACACGTTTCAACTATCTAAGATATATTTTCGTCAATTTGAAAATTAATAAACGTTGAAACAACGTTCCAGGTACAATTTAATCTCGATCAATTCTCTTTGAGTATTTTACAAGTTCAATTAATCGTAAAGTAATAGAAAGTAGAATCGCAGCCAAGCGATTTTTCTGCCAACGCGTGTTCTTTTCTCTTTACTTTTATACGGGAATAGGCGACATTTCATGGGAACTCGTGTGCGATTGAAACCCGTTGATACTTTTCATCGTTCGGAAAGTAACTCCGTTGCAAATGTTACATCATATTTTTTACATTTATAGCCAGTCAAATCTATGTGTGTACGGGTGCTTCCGAAATTTTACTAAAATTAGATTGTACGTAATATTTTTCTGGTCGAAATGTTCCTTTAACCACAATTAATTCGAATGGAATTTCTTCTACACGATCACGAAGTATTTTAAAATGAAACTGAAATGTGACTCTAATTATTCGTCATACATTTTTTATACATCGATTAATGTATGTATCAAGTAATACTCGTGACATGTAATACACGTATTCGCGTAAGGTACAAGGTATACTGGCTTCTGGTTTCGGCTCTTTTTGTCGAGCCTGCGCCTCCACGAATTCCTATTTGGGACAAATGGTAGATCGATATCCTTTGAACATAAGCATAACCAGTAACGATTCCCACGCATTTTTCATCCCTTTAAATACATTGTAATCTTGAATTTTTCAATCAAAATATCTTTCAGATAACAATTTAAAAAAGGACGTTCATGTTACGTTCGATCTTATTTCGAACTCTTATTTTAAACCGCTAGTCAAAATCCTTATGCCGAAACTTTAGCTGCACGTGTTGCGACAAATGTGAGAAACATTATAAAGATAACCGTTATTGGTGTACTGAACTTTTGTGTCATCAAAAATTTATCTTAATATTTTTCTCGTAAAAAGATGACACTCGCTTTCCCGAAATAAACGAAATCTATAATATATAACTACATACGTACATACATAAAATACAAGGATATTCTAACCTCTTTTCAAGTACGTAAGTAAACGATAGTTCCATGCGTGTAGGAAAACCGAATGGAATTCACTTTTAACGGCAAATATTTACCGAACTATCAAAATATATATGTAGATAAGAAGAAAAGCACGCGAGTAAATATTGAAACGCATTTGGCTATCTGAACTCAAGTAAAAATGAACGGTGCTAGACGCCAAAGCGTGGGTGTCGGACGATGGCTTCGTGCTCGGTGTAACGTGCACGACGTCATCGCTCGAGAGATGGCGAGCCCCCAACAATCCTATTTCTTTTTTTTCTCTTTTAGATATCTACTTTTTGCCGGTAATATTACGGAATTATGGACTCGATAAACTTAATAATAATTATTCATTATTATCGTTAAATATTCGTAAATATATTTTTTTGAATTTCCTCGTGTTCCGTAATCATTTATTTTAACGTATTAATTCAGGCTTTCGATGTAAAAAAAAGGTAGGAAAATGAAGAAATTATTAAAAAAATGTTAGTACGTATTATCGTCGCAAGCGCGTATTGTACACTTGTAAAAAGTTCAAAGTCATTTCCTTTAACACGTTGATGTCGTAAAAAAATTATTTACATTTCAAATCGCACTTCGTTACTTTAAATTCATCGGATTTAACCAGTTAGCTATTTCCGACGAGTATATTCGTCGTAAAGAGATATATGACAACTGATGAGGCGAAATAGCTAATTGGTTAAATGTGAGCTAATTGAATATGTGAGAAAATAAAACGAATCTTACGTTACGAGAGGATACCGATCTATGAATCATGTATGAACATAATGGATTTCGAAACGTATCGTGCCATTGATCGTCACGTACTGTTTTACAATGTTATTATTTGTATTAGAAAAAAAATTATGAAATTAAGCCTTTGCACTCGTTGGCGATAACTGCTTATGTCTTTAATAAGCCATACATATTATGCATCCGATATCTTGATAAACCAAGTAAACAGAGTAGAAGAATGCGTATGTTTTACGTCGATTCTATCGTAATTTTCATATCCAATTGCGTCAGACGATATTACATGTCGAGGAATTAGAGGACACCGACAGGTGACGCGCCTTGCACACGCCCATCGAATCGACCAATCGCCTGATAGGTTACCGAGTGTTCTCAAATCATTCTTCGCGTACGACTTATCTACCGACTGTGCTTCAAGATGAAACACTCTAGAGAAACAGTTATCATTTTTCGGAGTAAATAAATGGAGAAACAATGTTTAACAATGACAATATCGAAAATATCGACCAGCATCGGTATATGTTGCATTAGTTTTCCAACGCGATGTCAATAATGGCAACCACTGATTGGCTCAATAAGATGTCCAGACTTTGCCTCTCCACAAAACTGAATGAAAGCGAGAATCCACCTGTTGACGAACCTACGAGCTACTGAACATTTACTGCAACATTATAGAATCGACACAACTACAGAATTTCGATTTAAAACGAACGAGTAAACGCTAATTACGAAAACATTTTCTTTCTACATTTCATACATGTATCGAGCAATACAATATGTTAAAGACATGTTAATAGAATATTCATTAGCGTAATTATGATTTTTTATCCAAAGTGGATTTCATTACTTTACTTTATCGATTGTAGTGAAATTTAAGAATTTGAAATGTTGCTCTTTTGGAGGTTTGGTTATTCGAAAATTTGAAAGAATTCTAATTTTGAATACGAGCTAGACAAGATATTCTATGTACATGTATATCCCTCCAAGCGCCGTACATTACGTGGAGGGGGTAGCCCACTCTGATTACTACTTACTCAGTTACGCCAATGAGGATAATGAATATTATTCAAGATACATACTCGTGAATATTCTTCGTTGCGTATTTTTAATGTCACGCGTTTCGTACAAACGTATAATTGTACGGCATTGACATGCATTAACATGCTAAAGAATTTATTTCACGAGCGGTAAGTATCGTTTAATTATCCGATAGGTACTAAGGGCATATTAATTGAATGCTTAGAATTCCATTAACTAAGGTCAAATACGTATCTACGTGCAGTGGTTTAGAGCACGTCTTGCGTCATTCGAAGAAACTACAGATCGTTCGATCATGAAAGTATGTATTACTCCAAGTAACTCGCTCGCAAACTTTAAAGAATCGATCAATGGTCTGCGATGCGCAAGGTCAAGAATTGTTGCTTCAAAGAATTCTATCGATCATTTATCCTTCAATTTCTATTATCGTTGCAAAACAATAAACGTTAAAAATATCATTGAATTGTCGTTAAGCCGTAATCAAAATTGTTTTTCTGTTTACATTGCAATATCTATCGAAGCAGCAAAATAACTAACCTAAATTCTATTGATTTTGGCGATGCAGCAACATTATTACGGACTGTCGTTTCATCAGAAAAAGGAAACGATTCCTTTAATTCCTTTAATTCCTTTAATTCCTTTAATTCCTTTAATCGTAACGCGTACGTTGTGACGAAAGAAAAGCCTGATTGTTTTGCGATTAGAGCCACCGCGCAGTTAGTCTTTTCTATCGAATTCACCATAATCACAAGAATATTATCGATCTATAATATATTCGATGCATATACATATGTATATTTCGGGATCTATAATAAACTGTTTCATCGAGATCTATAATAAATAATGACTCGAATAGATAAAATTTCAGCGATTCTCTAAAAATAAACTATCTACCTGCCACTCTTACTTTTTCCTGTACACGTGCACGTCAGAACCGTTCTAATTTTCGATTATTGTATCATCTAGTAACGTTTACCGATCGATTTCGTTAGTCAAGTGTACCGAAGAGTAGTTAGTTGTTCCCAAAGTACAGTTCAATGTATAGACGCATGGCAATGTATTAGTGATAGAGATTTTTAAAAATCCACACATTCATCGTCGTTCATTCATTCAAGCTGTTTCGTCGTACATTTGTGATTTATCGATAACGTTCTACGCTTAAGCATAGGTATACTTATGTAAGGTATGCCAGTAATGAACTTACTTTCCGGGCAGAAACGGGGATGGTAGTTTCTCTGGTATAAATCGGTACGTCCAAATCGCTAACGCTGCTACTGATACTAGGTGCTCTGGAATCAGATCGACCACCAAGAGGAACAGAAAGATGCGTCGGCCTAAGCGGATGAGATTCGGCGATGAAACCCTCCCCGAAGTCCTCGTCATCACGATCCATCTATAGCAAAATCATACAATATACGAAATAAATCGTCAAGTATAAGTGAATAAATGATAAAAATCAACGTTACGAATGAAAATAAACTGGTTATAAAAAAGCAGAAACACTACGTACTTTTCATCTCATAGGATAACAAACATTTTAACCACCAACTTCAATTGTAATTATATTATTATTTAAATGTACTATTTAAAAGATCTATATAAGAAATATGAATAGTTCGTTTACATCGTTACAGTAAATATCGTAGAAAGTATTGTTAAAAAGGCAGAAAAAGAAGAAAACGGATAGCGAGAAATGCAGTGTCTGTGGGTACATTTCGGGTAGAAACGATTTTTCTATTAATTATTAAAGATACATGAATATGTATCACGATAACAATAACAATTATCAATTATACGTCGTAGATATTGTACGTAAAATTAGCACGAGAATGTGACAACGGTACGCTTTCCCTATCAATTATTTGGCAAACGATCAAGGCTAGTAACTCGATGACACACTCCCCACTACGATTGATAATTTCGTTCTGCGATTAATAAAGAAAATTGATAAAAAAACGAAACGATCCTCGAAAGGTAGATATCATAAAATACATAGATTATTTTTAGTTTGAACTTATTCATTGCTTGTCACATAATCGCTATACAAGCGTTAAATATTTTAAGACCGATCAACCCACAAAACTTTGCTTGAACTTTAATCAAAGATAATACACGGCATACTTGGAATAAAGGTGCAAATATTTTCTTTTCCGCGAATGCTTCGAATTAAGAAAATAAATATCTTTCGCCACAATATTAACCACATTCTTAACGATTATGTCGACATTTTTCATACATCGTTTCAAACGAATCAGCAGTAATCTTTCGTTCGGTAAACCATCGTTTAAGAATGAAATTCGGAACGGAAAGGGTAGAAAGTATGTTCTTTCTGCAAATATGTTCTGTATGGCATAAAACATTAGACCGACGAAGCCAATAATACCAACCACGAAAAATCGGGACACGGTCCATTGACGTCAATGAGGTGTCTGAAATCCGATAACAAAAGCATCACATTTTTTTTCAATTACCTCGTGCTCGAGAGCAAACCAGAAGCGTAGAAGACGGTAGCAGAACGAAGAGAAGAACGTGTAATGGATCGTTTCTAAGAAAGCGAAGCTCCACTTCTTGCGTCGTCAACTACGAAAGTAAACGAGTCGAACGTGTGTGTGTATACCGATAGAAGCACAAAAATACGAGAAGACTTCAAAAAAATGGAAGATTAGAACACCCGTACAGGCAGGGTGTGCTCTTGAGACTGAGCTAGAGGACGCATCACGTCGCGACATCACCGTCGTCGTCGCCGTCGCCGTCGGCAAGACGTAGCCGTCGGCCTCCGGCTGGATTTAATTTTAACGCGTACGTTGTTAAGACGAGCCTCCAACTTCCTATAACAGCGAACACAACTACGTTAATGCATCACCTCTTCTCCCCCTTCAGCTGCTTCTCTTCTATGTTTGTACATCAATTGATTCCTGCTAAACTTTGCAATTGATTTCACTTGACCTGGTGGTACATCCTACCGGCAACTTCTACCGATCCGACTTGCGATTCAAACAATTTTTCATCTCCATATATGTATACTTTCTTTACTTTGCAAGCGTTTTTTAAAATCATTGCTATTTTATCGTTTATTACTGCTATTACTATTAACCATTTTTATACTAAATTAAAAAGGGTGTTTCAACGAAACATTTTTACTATTTCACAACGTATTTCTTTAAATATTTCACTCTTGAATCTTTAAACATTAACAATAAATCGTTTAATGTAGAGTGACAAACAGATCAAGTACCCGATGAAAAGATTATAAGCATAGCGTGCACGATATGTGCAACGATGAAATGTAGCAAAGGAAGCGAGAGAGGAAACGAGATACCGAATCCATCTCCTTTTCAAATTTTTCGTTTGGAAATTTTCAAAATTTTCAATATATTCGCAAAACTAAACGTTTCAGGATTTTTCAATCAAACAAAATTCCAAATCTAACATAACACTAGTTTCTCGGGTTAATAATGCATATTAATTTCGTTTGTAGCAATATAACGAGAGAGTCAGCCTGCTGTACTCATAGGTGATTGCACATGTATGCTGCTTGCGCTTCCATATACACATGGACGCAGTTATATAAAAATCTACTTGATTTTAAAATCAACAATGTGCACTAAAAGTAATCTGTTTGAAAACATCTCATATTTACTATAATAATTCTGATGAGATATTATTAATGATAGATTATTTAAAAAATAATCATGTATCAAATATTGTAACATCGCATCGGTTAAATGCAATATTCGAAGCAAAATTCAATTTGCAAATAAATAATTAGTTCGATTTTAATGCGATCAAAATTAATTTCTTATTAAAGGTTAAAAAAATATCATTTTGACGCTTCGATTTAACATCTTTCTATCAATAATTTTCTATAAACATTATGAAATTTTCAAACGATTGTTCGACCTTTTCTCGCAAACTTCGTTTCATTTAATTTAGCGCCATCTTTTAAATTGTATACATTATACGTTCTGTTCAATTTCATTTGCAACTATTGCAATAAAAGAAATTTGATAGAAATAAATATTATGCGAATAATGGTAGGAGACAAAGGGGTTTATCATAAATGTCAATAATACGCAAAAATTTCTCGTGCCATCTGTTCGTGAACAGTCAATTTTTATTAGGGAATTATGGTTTCGTTAACGAGGATTCTAGGTTATGCAAGCAAGGTAATTGATTTGTAATAAAAGTTACGTTCCGTTCAGTTTATATATCGTAATAATAGAATTACAAAAACATAATATATTAATAATACAAATTTCAATTTATTAGCCGTTAAGAAGGTATAAACGCGAAAGATTTATTGACAGTTTACGAATTCACGTAAGCGGTGGTTCTGGAGGTTCTGGGTTACAACGTTACGGCGGTATTGGTGGAAACGGAGGAAATGTATATATTGTCGCACAAGAAAATTTAACATTAAATATTGTGAAAAGTAATATAAAAGATATAAAGTTAAAAGCAGGACCAGGAGGTGAAAGTACCAAAAATGGAATTATTGGAATACCTGGAAAGGATTTAACTATAAAAGTTCCAACTGGCATAACTGTATATGATGACAGTCGCGTTAAACTTGGTAATACATGGAAAATATTTACTTTTAATATAAGGTATAATCGTAAAGGAACAAAAAAAATTTTATTATCGTATTATTCAGGACAAGTAAATTCAGAAGGCGACAAATTAATGGTTGCAAAAGGTGGAACAGGAGGATGCGAGGTCACAGGATATTGTGGAATTAAAGGTCAAGCCCGTGCCATAGTACTTGATCTTCAGTTAATTGCTGATGTTGGTTTAATTGGTTTTCCTAATGCAGGGAAAAGTACATTTTTAAATGCAGTTTCAAAAGCTAAACCAAAAATTGCCGATTATCCATGTAAATATTATCTTGTACAATGTATTTTTATGTAATAATTATGAAATTTTATTCGTTTTTTTTTTTATACTTTCAGTTACAACTATCAAACCAAAAATAGGTATTATACATTACAATGACTATAGACAAATTTCGGTTGCGGATTTACCCGGTTTAATTGAAGGTGCGCACGCGAATAGAGGAATGGGTCATAAATTTTTGAAACACATAGAAAGAACAAAATTACTGCTGTTTATTATAGACATCCAAGGATTTCAAATTTCTTTGCATCATCAGCATAGATCTTGTTTAGAAACTGTACTTCTGTTAAACAAAGAAATTGAGCTTTATAAACCTGATTTGCTGGATAAACCTGCAATGATTATAATAAATAAAATGGATACAGAGAGGGCAAATGAAATTTATGAAGACGTTAAAACAAAATTACAGAATTTATCAGAAATTTCTTTGGAATTTGATGAAAGCATACAACCCAAAAAGGTTCTGCAATTTGATGATATTCTCCCTGCAGCTTTAATTTTAAAAGATAAAAATAACATTGAGCATATCAAAGAAAGAATACGATGTGTCATAGATAAATATGAAGCAGTAAAGAATGTTGAAAACTTTAAATCAAACGAAGATCGTTTATACACAAAATTGAAGCAACAAATACAACGCCATGCACCTACGCTTCTATAGTATTTTATTATTTTAAAATATGAACATTTTTCTAAAGGATTCAAAAGAAAGGTACAATTTTATAGCTTAATAACAATTATGCAGTAATTATGTAGTGTTTCAATCACTTTGTAAAAACGTAACGCTAAATATTATATCTTAAACAGTTTAGTAAAGTTTCCTTTTTATTTTCGACCATTGGCATTTTATATTCGCTGATTCTACTTTTTGGGTCCAATCTTCTCCAAATGTAGCACTGCCTTCTGCTTTTATATTATTAATTTCATATGGATCTCTAATAATATCTGTATCTGTTTTCCACTTTTCTACTCCGTTCCATGCTATCATTACTCCATTATCGGTGCACAATTTTGGTGGAGTTCTTATAAATTTATAATCTACATCTGAGCATACAATCTTTAATGCTTTAGATAATAAGTTGTTACATGCAACACCTCCAGATATAATCTAGTTAATTACAAAGAATACTATATTACAATGTACATCTTAAAATTGTCTTAATAATATCTAAACATACCAGTTTACGCTCTCCTTTTGGAAACAATCTCTTTCTATTAATAAATTCCATTGCTCTTTGAGTTCTTTGACAAATGTGTGTTATGACAGCTAATTGCAATGCTGCACATAAATTATATACATCAGGAATCACCATATCAGCGACTAACTTATGTTTTTCTTCTTCAGATGCAATGTACATTTTACACTTATTCAATAATCCCGAAAAACTAAAGTTACAATTGCGGTATTGCGTCAATATAGGAAGAAACGTAAATTGATCAATGTCTGTTGCTTTACTTGCTGCATATTCTATAGCTGATCCTCCATTTAAAGTTCTAAATTCTGGAATATTTCTTAATCTGAGTCTTCGTGCGATCTATAAATGTAAGTCTACAGGGTAACATTAAATGTATTTGTATATAATATTTTTGAAAATTTAAATTTAAGTATATAAATTCTTAATTGTCTGAAGATCATCCGAGTATCCTGAGTATTCAAAACCTATCTTCAAAAACTACAGCACTACTCTAAATTAAGAAGTGAACATAACATAATTGATAGATATAAGAGTTTATCAATTTTATAACGGTTATTGTACACGGTGACAATTCTAATTAAAATGCTACAAAAATAATGATCATCCTCAATAGATTCATTTTGTATTAAACGTAATGTACAAAATATAATATTATGTAAAACGTGTATATTGGAGCAAATTTTTTTACACAAAAATTGAAATCTTTTTACCTTATCAAAAACTTCTCCAGGCGCAATATCTATAGTAGTCCCCAGCAAATAAAATTTATTCACATTTTCAACGATTGCAAGTAAACTGTGACCTCCAGAAATTAATAAAGCAAGATATGGAAAATCAATCTATAGCGATAAAATAAAATGTTTCAGATTTTGTTTATTATCAGTATTTTATTGTATTAATAATATTTAACAAACCTTCTCTTTCATTCTGGCAGTTAAAGCATGAGCTTCCATATGATTTATTGGTATGAAAGGTTTATTTCCAATTTTTGCTAAATATTTTCCAAATTTTATCCCAATATTTAAAGACAATTCAATACCGGGCTTTACAGTGGTTGCGATAGCGTCAATATCTTTTAATTTTAAACCTGCATTTCTTAACGCATCTTCACAAGTTTTAGTAATATTGTTTTTATGCATTATCTGGGCAATCGTTGGAACTATTCCTCCAAAACTAAATAGCAAAAATTAGTAATTACCAAAATTAAAAATATATAATTTATTAAAAATTACTTGAAATTTTATAAATAATCATATACAATATTATTAATTACTTTGAATGGGTAAGATATTGTGAATTAATACCTTCACCTAATATGGTACCTGTACTATCAACAATCCCACAACCTGTTTCATCACAACTAGATTCGATTCCCAAAATTACAACTGGCTTATTGTATTGAAAATTTTGCATTATTTTTACATCATTCTTATGCGAATATAACAAAGAATACGTGCTTATAAAATGTTTCGGTTGACATTTATAAAATAATAAAGATCTATTCCAGGTCATATTCTTTAAACTGATTTAAACCTGTTATATCAATTGGTATTAATAGATATATTTTTATTTACTTATATACATATAAATACAAGTGCATAAGCTAATATTATATCAATATCACATTAATCGTGTAAAATGGAGCAAATAATTTTCATATTAATTTTCATTTATTTCGTTTAGTCCATTTTATCTCACGATAGAACACTTCATTACGACAAACTCCGACAAAACGTGTAAGCATACAAATAATTATTTACAAAATTGGATAGTGAAGTCAACAATAATTCGAAATGTTCGATATTTGAAATTGATGTATCGAAAGTAACAATCGATACAACCCACGCAAAGTTGCTGTCTCGCAGCCATCACCGAAATTGTAGCTTTCCTTTAAAGCATCGGAAGTTGGATGTACATACAATGTCGGAACAGTAAGGAATATATTCTTTTATTATGTTAAATAAATACTTCACTGTAATTTTTATGTTTATCTTAATTATTTAGATATCTTGTGCAATTGTAGTAACAATATTCTTCTTGAAACAGTAGTTTTAACTATATTAGTTATCATGGAGGTTAGAGTTACCACTAATAGTTAAGATGATGTATATTGTGTTTCTTCGAGCATTATTCATTACGCTTTGTTTCCTTTAATTAATGTGTTTACTATAAACGACTATATTTGCAGTACATAATAATTGCAGCATATTAACATGATTTGTTTCACATGAAGATATTCTTTTGTATTTATGTAAATTACTTGTTTCTATTGATCTCGTAAATTTGTTATATGTTTATGCTACATTATCTTATGCATTAATTACAGTTTAAATGCTTGCAACGAAAATAATTGGTATATTAACGTTTTCATTTATATAAAAAATTAACAAAATGTATTTAAAATAATAAATATAGACTAATGATGTAGATATGTGATAGTTAATAATATTTTAATAATAGTATTATTATTATTATATGAATTTGATCATTAATTTTAAATCATATATACTTAATAGTTAATGTTTTTCTGTTTGGTAGTAATTAATAATAATAATAATATTTGTCCAGTGACGATACTTTATTGGACGAGGATCTTGGAGATGATGAATATGATCTAGGCAATGATGAAGAAGAAGCTCTTTTAGCAGATGACTATGAACCGGAGAGGGTGAGCATATTGCTGGAGCATTATTTTGTTATTAAATAAAAATTAGAGTATTGTTATATACTATGTGATACATATGATATAACATTAAAATTTAATAACAAATTTTATGAAGGTTTACATTCTGATTACAGAATCAAGAACTTTTTAATCCATTTATGATCCATTATGTAACTGACTTGTTAAAACGTTCAATTAAACTAATATATTTACTACAATTACAAAATTGTTTAAATGTCTCTAATGATTCTTTTATATCTGTTAAATCCTAACAGATTATTTAACATAAATGGATTAATTTTAATCGAATTTATTTCCATGTATTTTATAAATAATATATTTCAGTGTGAAAGGGATTAATTTGATATTAATTTTTTCATTCAGTTTTGACTTATTTAGATTATATATCATGATTGTTACAGATAAATCTTAAATTGTAATTTTACATTATATATATTTTTTCCGTTATACAATGATATTATCATTGAAACAAAATATTATTTCTTTGTATGTACTGTCACTTTGTGTATGAAATTTACATGTTTAAGTGTTTATTAAAATGTTGTGTTTGTGATATTAGTAACAGTTCAAACAATTATAAGAGTAATTAGCAAAGAGCTATTTACTACAATGAACTAAATACTTCGTCAGATTTGTAAGTTTATAAGTAATATATTTATTGTTCTAGGTCATATCTAATATTCAAAATAAATGCGCAAAAGTTATTAAATATTTTTTCATAGGTAAACATTTTGTACTTTAAAGGTACTTAACATTAATCTTTGATTTATAAAAGCTTTCTGTGATGTTTTTGATATTACTGTAACCAGAAAAATATGAAAATCAAATGTGAAAATGAAGTGTCAATTATGTAGAATAAGAACAGTAACATAATCAGAATGAATACAGGGAAAATGAAATATAATTAAATGTAAATTATCTTTTACATTTATATTAAGTTATTAGTTAACTTATTTCATTAATTTACATACGGATAACATTAATTTCAGATTCATCGTTATAATTAGATTTTTATTTTCTAATTAACCAGTATAAATTTACCATATTTTTCAGTACAAATGTCCTTATAAATAATCAAATATTTATCGTGTTAAATAATTTAACTAACATAAATTTAGCGCTTGTTCAAAAGAAACGTATGCTTTATTATGTACATGTTTCCTTTCCCCTGTTGTTTCAGAGATATTATATTAAAGATTGTAAATAAAATTACTGTCAACAATGGTTAAACCAATGGTATTATATAATTTTGTTAAAACGTTTATTTACACAATTTCAACAAATTGTAGTTAAAAATATTTCCGAATTCTGTGATTTACAATGTATACATTGAAATGTCATAGTTGCTTCAAATAATATTCCCAGATATAAACATCTTTATCACAAAGAATGTTTTAATGAAAATTTCGAGGTATCTGGATGATAATATAATATGTCATGAATTATTTCATTAAAACATTGTTTAAAAGTATGTTGAATTTTTTGTAGCACTAAAATAATATTGTAAGAAAGTTATACCGTTAAATTTTTAAAAAAGGATTGTATCACCTATTTTAGCATTTAAGATAATTTATCTGATTTCATTTTCATAAACGAAGCAGCAGTATGAAGTATTTCCAGTATTCATAATCACAATATTTTATCAACGAAATGCTCATAAAGTACAATTTTTAAATGGCAAAAGTTACGTATCATCTGGAGCCTTGTAGAAGCTTGAAATGCATTATATTATAAATATATCATGCTGCTGTGTTCTGATGTTAAACTGCACTGTACAAAATAATTATAACAATTCTGTATCATAAAGTACAAGACACGTTATCGCTTCATTCAAGAGACATTCATAATTGTTTTGATTAGTTGTTCTTGTACTGTTACCATCACTTCGCATACAGGTAGATACATACGCACAATCATGTTTGATACTCATGTGCATGAATTTAATTCACGTTTAGCGATGATCATTGGGATAATTGCGTTTGAATTTCATCGTACAAATTTTATTATTAGCGATTAGATAATTACAATAATAAGTTATAACAGAAAACATAAAGCGACAGAGTTACGAGAAACTGGTACGGTGATGTCAAGTCCAAACTTCTTGCGTACATCCGTTTTAGTTACGAACAAATAATTTTTTATGCATTCATAGATTCATATTTTAATTAAGCGTAGATTGTAACGACCACGGCTAAATATCATATTTTCATTACAAATATTTGGCAATTTAATTCCCTGAGCAGCAGAATAGCTATAAGGGAGAAGAGGAGACAGATGATGTACTGGACTTAGGAGTTACCGACGGACTCGACGACTTAGATGGCGAAGATGAAAATATAGAATTTAGTAGAAGCAAAACCGATAGACGCGATGATAATGATTTTTACGAGGACGAAGATCAGCTACAGGTTCAATCAAAATATTATGAGCAAGATGAAATTAACGAATACAAAAGCGAACAAGCGCGTCAACACGATGAACATTCTACGGTGGATAGCGTTAATGTTTCAAGTAACATTGGAAAGGGGGATTTGCGAGAGAAGTTGCAAAAGAATGCAAAAATCTATGCTGGAAATGGACAAGGTTTGGAAGACGATGAATGCGAAGAAGCCAAGGAAAGACGGAATAGATTTCAAAATGAAAGAACCATAGTTTCTCCAAAAATGAACAGTAACATACCAGAAACTTTAGAAAACGTGGTAACATCCGAACGTTCGTTCAGAGGCCGAGGAAGAGGTCGAAGCACAAGAGGAAGTCGGGGTGGAAGATTTAACACACAGAATTCCGGAAATTTTAATCTAAGGTATTTTTTTTTGATCGCGTGCTAAGTACTTTTTGTATGATCGAACATTTAAATCTTATAAAATTTCTTTCAGGTTTAATAATGCACGTAGCACAAACTTTGATGGTCAGCCAGCAGTATGCAGACCTCCACTGTTTGAAACGAGACCGCCATTTCTTCTTGGAGTAGCGAACAACATGCAGAATCAACAGATTATTTATCAGCAACCAAATTCTCAAGTACAATCTTTCCAACACTATTCTACGAATGGTCCACTTCCTCCAGGTCCAGCACACTTTGTAGACAACAGACCACAATTGAATCCTAATCAATTTCAAGGTCAAGTAGGTCCTAGAGTAGTCGGGCCGAGGTTAGATTATGGACCTCGTGGTGGTTTGGCAGGATCGCTGCAAGGGCCAGGACCATCTTATAATCATCCTTCTAATCAACCACCATACGTCCAAATTCAACCAGGACCGTTTCAAAACTCGAGCGTGCTTATACAAGATAATCAACCGCGACTGATGCAAAATAATCAAGGTTCCTTGTTGCAAGGAAATGCTGGAGGATCGCTTCTTGGAAATCTTAATTCAGTGGTACCTGGTACATCGGCACCATTGTTACAAGGTGGAAATCAGCCATTACCGATGCAAGGATTCCCACGACAAACTTCTACCCAAGGACCACCACCACTTATCAATCATCAAAACGTGCAAATATCAAATCAATCATCGTTTGAAAATAGAGCGCCATTTCAAGAACCTACGTTTGAAAATCGATCCGTTTACGATTCAAGACCCGGCTATTCTGATCAAGTACCTACTAGCCAATTTAATACTAATACGTTACCTGTACCTCAACAGTCCGCTTCCAATGTACCCAATGTACCTTTACCTCCAGGGCACAAGATTTTAATCAATCCTCATTTTCGAGGATCTGTTCAGTCAACAAACGATGGTAAGTGCTTCTAAAGTTTCGCCGTTTTCGATTAATATTTTATTTACCAATCATTTGACTTATATCTATTTATTTTATTCGCAATATTTTCTTGTAAACTGTGTGCAGCAAGACTCATATGGGATTCCACCCAACAACAACAACAATCGTCTTTGTCGTCTCAAATTCCTGGTAGTCAATTTCCGCAATCCGTTATCCCTTATCAGAATCAAAGTTCGTATAATCAGACTCAACAAGGATCATCGCAGTATCAACAAAATTATCAACAAAATAAGAACGATGTAAGTGTTATATAATTATGCGAAACGTGAATGTTCCTTAATCTTTCCTAGTAACAAACAAGTAATTAATTTTACGTAGGACCCATATGCGTACTTTTCGGATGTGTGGCAAGAAAACAAACCTCAAAAAAGTCAGAATGCAGTTTCGAATAAACAGTATCCTACAGACAGTAATTATTCACGGGAAAATAACTATGAATACAGCCCAAAGTATAAATCAGATCAGTGGGATCAAAAAAACAATTATCAGGATGTAAGTACAAATTAATAAATAGAATTTTTAAAGCAATTATTTAATTATTGTGTTATAATGCGTATTAGGACCACAGAGGAGTTCATCAAAATTATCGTGATCGAGATATGTTATCCAAAACCAGGAACGATCATGTTTCTAGAAGTAGAGCTCCTTCGTCAAATACATATCGTGATAATTACGACCAAAATCATGTACAAAAATCAAATAACAGATCTGCAAATACACCGATAAGATCTAGAGTGCCACAGAAAAGAACTTCGGACTCGATAGATAGACCTTTGCGAGATCTGAGTCCAAAGCGAATAAAACCTAGCAATAGAAATCTCCAGGAAGTCCGAACAGTAGAAACATTGAATACTGTGGACAGTGAAAAAAAAGTATGCACTTTCATATCAATAATTTTGTCTTTCTCTTCTATATTGTACAAATTGTATACGTGAAACATTCTAGGACGAAGAAAATGATCCGGAAATGCAAGAATATAGGAAAAAGATGGAAGAACAAAAGCGGCTTAGAGAAAAGATTTTGCGCGAAAAAGAAAATAGGCGAAAAATGGCTGCAATGGAAAAACAAAATGAAGAAGCGAAAAACGAAAGCAGTACATGTACGTATGTTTTTTCTTTCTTGTCTTTTTCTTTCTTTTTTTCCACATCAACATCTCTGATAAAATAGCAGAAAATATAGATAAACATCATTCGATAAACTTTGAAAAAAAGAAAAAAAATATCTAATACCGCTTTTTAATTCGATATAATTTGGTACAGACTACTGTGACAGCACCCGTTATAACTCTATGCTGTCTATTATTAATTACATTAATTTTCAGTAATTAATTGTGGCGAAGTTATGCATCAAATAATGCTGAATAAATGCGACTTGTAAAGACGGGTAATTGTGTTCGTGTATATTTCTTGCTCTAAATTGATATTTTTACAAAAATATGTTTATATTTGATGCATTATCATAGTATATACTACTATAATCTTTTCTGTTTAATCTCTATGATACTTTATTTAAAAAATAATTATAATTATCATAATTACTTAACGCAGAAATAATGGTAATTTAAAATTTTTAAACAATACTTTCATTTATGCATTTACATTTACATGTACATATGTATTATATTTTCTAGCTGGTGAAAGTATGCAAGATATGAAACCTATGTCAGTACTTATGGGAGTTGCAAAAGATACTTCTGTAAATAAAGGACAAAGCAATATTGGTAGAGGACGTGGTCGTTCAATGAATACACAACCTACAGAGGTACAACACTAATATAGTCATTTTTTTCGATCGTTAATTAGATACAAAACTTGAAATAGGCGTTCATTTAAAAACATTTATTTTTATAAAGTGGTTAATAATGTGCGTAATTTCCACTTTTTGGGGGAAAGATACAAGCAATCCATTCTCAATGCATATATCAAGGAAAAATTAGATATGTATCCAGTAAAATTTTATTTGTATATGATACATGATAATGATATTCGTTCTTTGAATATATTGTACATAAATTTTAATATAGTGTACATATTTTTTGTATATATATGTGCTTATCTTGGTAATTACCAAACTACGAGTTCTTGTTCGATTAACAAAATGCATTATTGCATTTTGGTGCCATTAGTAAAAACAATCAATTATTCTTAAATACAATATTTATTACTATTCAAACGACAATATATAAATTTTAAATAAAGTATTAATAAATAAAAGATGTGTGTATATATATTTTATGTATATACATACATAGCTATTAGACTTTTCTGTACATTTTTTACACGAGTTTCAATAAAATATATATATTTTTAAAAATTTTTTATTTCCTTTTCATTTCCTCCAAGTTTTTAAGTCTCTCTCTTTTTTTTAATTTACTTTTTGTTAATATACAATGCCAATATTTGCCTATTTAGTGTAACGTTTAAAATAAATGTTTGTTTTGTCAACTAATTACTCTCTCTATCTATTAACATTTATATTTAAAAAAAAAAATTAATGTTAATCAGCATTTAAATATTTTTATACGTAATTTAATAGTCATTTTTAAAAATCTTTTTCAATAAAGTTTGTAATTCAGCAAAAATATCCTGATTATTTTTGTTATAGGCTATGGAGAAACCATCATGCATACGAATTGTTAGAACAATACAGACTGTACAGTCCAATGATTCTGCAGATTCTGCAAAGGATGGTAATACTGGACATGTGATTAATCAAGTCAGTGAACATGTAAAAGTTTTAAATTCTCAGCCTGGAGCTAGAAGAATTGTAATTCAAAAACCATTATCAAATACACAAAAAGTTGCTACCAGCATACAAAAAACAGTATCAAATTTACAAAAAGGACAACAAATAATACAAAATAAAGTAATGAATACTACGCAGTGTACAACTCAAAAAGTTGGACAGAATCAGACTGATGTATTGAAAAAATTGATAAATACAGGACAAAGAATTGGTGGTAATCCGCAAAGAATTGTTAAGCAAAAATCGTCAGGAAATCTGCAGAAAAATATAATCAATGTGCAAGAAGTAACTAACGCACAAAAAGTTTTTGTTAATACACAGAACAATCAAAGAGTTGTCCTTCAGAAAGCATCAATTCAGCAAAAGAAAATACCAGAAATAAAGACAAATATCGTGAGAGTAGAAAATTTAGCAGCAAGTACGTCTGAAGCACAAATTAGACGCATGTGTCAAAGCATCGGGACAATTGAGGTGACTATATTTGCATGAAAACAAAATTTCTACGCTTATTGCAAATTTATAAAGCTTTGCACTTGATATTTAATTTTGTTTTTAAAACATTATTTTTCTTTAAAAATCATCAGTTCCTTAGTTTTTTTTTTTTTTCCTTTTTTAAACGTTAATACTTTATTATGTTTTTTATTGTTTTTCTCACAGTTATTTCAGTTGAAATATTAAATTACTTCATAATAAATATATATTCTTTTCTTTATATTCATTATAATGTCTTGTAGTATCTACAAATTTCCTACCAAAGTACATTTGTTACAAAAAATGTTGTAATTCCATTTAAATCATTGTCTTAATCTTATTTTATGTTTATTACATATTTGAGAATGTGTAGTTATTTTCATAATAAAGTAGAAATAAGTGTTCTTGTTTGCTGACGACAGTAGCCGCTTGATAAATAGCCGAATTCAGATATCTAAGAATGAGTTTGTTTAAGAAGCGGTTATTTATCGAGTAGCCAATAACATGCGTATTCTCTTCACAGTTTGCAATGTTTACTTGCTCTTTGTAACTATTTGTATCCTATAACAATATATTTATAAATATGTAGTACAATAATTACTTGTTAGATATACTCCTTTACTTATACAGTGGTACTATAAATTTAAACGTATTCTTTACATTCTTAAATGTAAAAGTAATTGTTGAATAAGTTCGAATGGAGACCCATAACATCACATCATATCACCATCACATCACACAAACTTTTATTTAATATCAAGTTTAGTCAGTTATAACTTAACATACTTAAGATTATTAAAATATTAAACGAAACAATATTATACGTACTTATACATAATGAAAAATGTGCGACGTGAAATTGTATATACATGTTCCGTTTGTTACTCAATTAAATGGCAAAGTGCGTGCGCATATGTGAATAATGCATGTAAGTTATTTATTTATCCAACGGCTACTGTATTTAGTGTAGTTTACTTATAAAAAAAATATATGTACAGTTCCTAAGGTTTTTATTTTACGTTTTATAATTTATTTTGTTTTAATGCCGTTCATAATTTCTATCGATAATATAAACTGTTATTATAATTTTATTATATTTTTATGTCCAATTTATCGTATTACATTTTTCATTTTCTTTTTTGAAATAAAAATTATATTTCTTAATTTAATAATTTCTTGTTTATATTATTCGTGTTGTAGAGCATACAAATGGGCGAGCGTAGCGCAACGATTGTGTTTAAGACGCAGTCCGCTGCGATGGTGTTTCACAAAAAATACCAACGTAAAATGCTAGACCTATCGCTGATAACGGTTCGTCTTGTACCGCAATCGAGCGGAACTAAGTCCACAACTGCAATTGTAAAAGTTTCTTAAAAAAAAAAATACCAAATACATCTACTCTAATGTACCACCACAAAAGGATAATCATATATATATATAAACACATACATACATATATATGTATATATATATATATGTGTATTATTATTATTATTTATAATTATGTTAAGAACATAACGATATTTCAGTTCATTGACGCAGCCTGCATGTAACTGAACATGCATTTTATATTTTGCGTATTTCTGATTTACATATATATGTATACCTAATATGCAGAGACGTCAACCAGAGCATATTTTTGGCTGCAAATAAATTGTATAGTATACCTTTAAAAACAAAGGTAGAATAATTCAATTTGTACATATGTCAAATGTAATGTATATTTCTTATAAAAATACACATGGTAGATTTAATAATATATTATGCATTTAAAGGCTACCGTCAACATTGTAGCGTAATGTTAAGCTAATGAATTTGTAATTTTAAGCACAGAAACATAAAATATATCATGATACAAAACATAAATTATACTTACAACTAAACGATGTGTAGTACTTTAAATTTCAATTATTAATGATGACTACTATTTATCTCTACAAAGAACGTGTCGACTAAGTATTATAGTAAAATTAAAATATAAATCTATAATTGTATAATACATTATAAATTACATGGAAGTTAAAATGTTGCACATATTAGATCTCAGTATTGTAAAATTTGTATGACTAACGTTTATGACGTTAGTCATAACAACTTATAAATTAGTAATTTAAATAGTAAATGTTAAAATTAAAACTGTTTCAAATTAGTAGTGTATCTAATATTTAATACATTGGAATCTAAAAACGCTACAATTATATGTAAAGTTTAAAGAAAATTTTACTTCTTGTAATGAATGAAATTTGCAACACTCATAAATATATAAAATGTGGAATTTCCCTATTTTTCAATAAAATATTAAAATCATTATAAAAAATGAAAAGGAAGTCACGTTCTTTGTAAGTAAAGTAATTTATTTACAGCTAAACATTTTTGTTGATGATTACTAATAATTTAACTTACATTACTTTATTTGTAATACTAAAAGAAATTTTGTTCAACAAAAGAATTTTTATACGCTAATTTTTTGTTATAATATCTTTTAAGAATTACCTATTTTCTTTCATTTAAATTTATTATCATCTTTGTTTAAAACGAAGAAAGACAATAGTTTTTAAATATATTCTGCTTACACATCATTAACTGAATCGCAGAAAAATTTTTCAATAAAATATTTTAATCTTAATTTTATTTGAATTAATTTTTCCGTAAAATGTGTAGTTATTATTTGTACCGTATCGTGGCGCTATTGTATTAATGAAAGCTCTAAATGAAGCTATATGTATTACAGTTTACAAGGATCCTTTGTAAGAATATTTAATCAGTCAGCATTTGTCAGTTTAATGTTATAATTAAAAATCAATGTTTTTCCAATTATTGTAAATGTATCGGTATCAACATGGCTTCAACTGAACTTGATTGGGGTAAATGTGCAGACGAGCAGGAAAAATTATCTGCGAAGGTAATATTTTTGAATGCATACAACACCGGCTTAACCTTATTTTTGTTTATTAGTACACGTTTATCATCGGAAAGCATAATTTCTTCGTACATTTTTCTTATTTATACTAAAATAATACTAATGTTCATTTAATAATGAAATTAAATTCGATTAATTTAAATTATCCAAATTTACGTTTGAATGTTGCACTTCAGAATTATATGTGTCAATTTATGTCTTTGTTCTTTTATTGAAATGTTTTTATTAGTATTTTGTTTTATTTACTAAAATGATATTGTTTAGTTCATTTGGATTAAAAAAATGCTTTTTATTATTTTTACTATTGTCAACAGGTGTCTAGCCTAAATTTAGACAAACAACTTAAAGAAAGTAACGCAAGTGCTGACTCTAAGAGCGATGATGGGACAGAAGAACAGATTTCCCCTGCTGAAAACTCTTTACTTCAAAAAATTATACGCAAGGGTTTGGTAGAAACAACAAAAGATCTAGAAATTCAGAGAAAAGATCCATCCTCACCTTTATATAGTGTTAAATCATTTGAAGCACTTCATCTGTTAGTACTTTATGCTACTAATTTTGTTATATTAATATAGATGTCTTAAAATTCTTAATGTTACAATATCCGTTATAGTAAACCAGCTTTATTAAAAGGAGTATATGCTATGGGTTTCAATGCACCATCAAAAATTCAAGAAACTGCACTACCTACATTGCTTGCTGATCCGTAAGTTTTATCCGATATAAAGTAAATTTAAAATATATAATAAATATGAATAAATTTTGACAAATTGATTGTAGGCCACAAAATATGATTGCTCAATCACAATCTGGAACTGGTAAAACAGCTGCATTTGTATTAGCAATGCTCAGTAGAGTAGATACTGCTAAGAATTATCCTCAAGTACTTTGTTTATCACCAACTTATGAGTTAGCTATACAAACTGGAGAAGTAGCAGCAAAAATGTCTAGATTTTGTAACGAAATAAAAATAAAATATGCTGTTAGAGGAGAAGAAAGTAATAATATATTGAATATTGATTTTTCAATTTAAAAGATGTACTTTTTAAATAGAAATTTAATTTAATGTCTTGAATTATTTCAGTAAGTCGTGGATCAAAAATTACCGAACATATTATTATTGGAACTCCAGGGAAAGTTTTAGATTGGGCTGTTAAATTTAAGTTTTTTAGTTTAAGTAAAATATCAGTTTTTGTTTTGGATGAAGCAGATGTAATGATTGCGACTCAAGGTCATCAAGATCAGTGCATTCGTATTCACAAGTAATGATTAACAGAATATTTAAGATCTTATGTCTCATATATCTTTTTATATCTTTCTATATCTTTTATACTAAAAATGTTTATAGGCAGCTCCCACGTACATGTCAAATGATGTTCTTCTCTGCAACATACGAACCAGAAGTAATGAAATTTGCAGAAATTATAGTTAATAATCCTTTGATAATACGATTATTGAAAGAAGAAGAGAGTTTAGATAATATTAAGCAATATTATGTGAAATGCAAAGATTTAGATGAAAAATATGCAGCTATTACTAACATTTATGGTGTAATAACAATTGGACAAGCAATTATATTTTGCCATGTAAGATATTTCAAAGTTTAAATAATTAAATATTTAATTCACTTCGAAATTGTAAATGTTATTTTGTATTTAATTACAGACAAGAAAAACGGCCAATTGGTTAGCAGAGAAAATGACAAAGGATGGTCATGCGGTAGCTGTTTTATCTGGTGAATTAACGGTAGAACAAAGAATATCAGTTTTGGATCGATTTAGAGCTGGTCTCGAAAAAGTTCTTATCACAACTAACGTATTGGCTAGAGGTAATTATTAAAGGTGCACTTTTAGTATTTAAACATTTAAAGGAACAGTTACCTGATAAATACTACTTAATTATACAAAATGTATAAAGATTGAAAATTCTTGATGATTAATTTCATGGAAAATTTAAATGTTACATGTAAATAAATATATTTTGCTTATAGGTATCGATGTTGAGCAAGTAACGATAGTTGTAAATTTTGATTTGCCGATGGATCAAAGCCGGCAAGCAGATTGTGAAACGTACTTACATAGAATCGGTCGAACGGGACGATTTGGTAAATCTGGAATTGCTATTAATTTAATAGATTCACCACACGCGATGCAATTATGCAAAGATATAGAAAAACATTTTGGAAAGAAAATACACTATCTTGATGCGGAAGATGCAGATGAAATAGAAAAAATTGGAGCCTAGGTTAATATGCTAGAAATATAATTATGCTTTTTATCAAATGTACGTAAATATATTGTAATACTTCTTTAAAAAATAGACATTTGTATTCTTAATATCGAATCTTTGTATTTCTTTTCCAAAAGCTTATGTTGCTTACGAATATTAGGCAGTAATTACATTACTTTGATTGTTGTACATTGAATTAAAATATCGCAATTGGATCAGGAATATCTCACACGATTTAAAATGTATGTAAAGGAAAGACGATATTTTTATATGTTACATAATAAAAAGAAAATAATAACATATGCAAAGGAATATTATAATACACTTATTACGGCATGATTATGGTGTATTTCGTTAAATTTTTACATAAAGAGGAAACTTGTTTTGTGACGAACTATTTCTTTCTTATTATGTGATGTAATAAAAATCATTATTTATATTGGTATAACATGACAACGATACTGTGGTAATTATCACGGTACATAGAAGTTTAAGTATAAATATTACAGGTAAAAATCATTTGTATATTATTATTGATAACTAATTACTGCTTGAGTAATTAATTCCAGTGAATAAATTGTAAACGATTACTATGCAAATTTATTGTAAATGGAAAATAAAACATTTTTAAGATAGTTCTTATAAAGATAAGTTAAGAGTATCTTAAGAACATGTTAAATGAAACTATTTTGTAAATTCAATTATAAGATCCTGACAAGACGATAAATTTCATGTCAAACAAGGTATAGTAATGTATCCTTTTGTTTGTAACTTACACATATAAACGGGAAGGCCATAAAATTTGGATAGCGTAAAGCTCTGTTGATTTATAAGATATTAGAATATGATTTTCTATTGTAATATTACGTGTTATTAGTTACATAAACTATTTCATTTAACTAAATCTTTCATAAAATTATGTAAATCATTTTTATTAAAAGAATTTAATGTCATGTATTATTGAAGCTTACATTCTTACCATTTGAAATTTGCATAAAAAGAATTTGTGCACTTTTGTAACTTTGTAAAAATAACGGATAACCTTTTTTTTTAAGGGGGATTATCTTTTAAAAGAATAACAATAATATATACTTTAAACATATATTTATTAAGACTAAAAAATGCAAAATAAATTGTAACATTTAAAAAAATGTATCAGACAATAATAATTTTTAACCTATTGCAATACATACGTTTGTACATTTGTATTCTGTTTCATCCATGCAGATGATAAATCATATAAAAATGCATCAGAGGATATTTGTATTTTCAACTATTTTATAATTCACGAACAAAATAAAAAAAAGTGTAATTAATTTAATGAATATTCTAACACGATGGAGTTTTTAAAGAAGACAATTTTACTACGTATATTAACTTAAATTTTTTACAATATTTTTTATAATATATAGATTACTCGAAATTTGAATAATTTTTGTTTCTATTACATATTATAAATTTGTTATGTTATATTACATAACGCAAACATAAGTTGTTAATATAAAATATGTGAAAGAGTAATTTTCGTCGCAGTATCTATCCGATAAAATGATAATGCTCGAAATGCAAAAAACACAAAAAAAAAAAACACAAATGATTTTAGAACAAATAACGCATAGGCAAAAACTTATTCTCTATGTCTTCATCCTCTGCTTTAAAGTACAACTGTTCCTAAGCATTCTGTTGTTCGGTTATTCAATCAGTACATTATAGTTCGTGTTTTCTCAATTCTAACCGCAATCTTTAACGCGTAGTTAATATTACGATTGAATTATAATGTTACCAAACGTTAATTACAGTACGAAAATCAGTCTTTGTACGAAATTTGTTTTAATTACATGCCCATGCCTCCCATACCACCCATACCACCCATTCCACCCATACCTCCACCACCCATTGGCATTTGAGGCTCTTCTTTGGGCAACTCTGCCACTACTGCTTCTGCCGTCGTAAGCAATGAGGCAACGCCCGCGGCGTCAGTAAGTGCCGTACGCACTACCTTTGTTGGATCAATAATACCTTTTTCAATCATATCAACATATTCATCATTCATTGCATCGTAACCGAGATTACTTTCAGTGACTTTCGCTACCACTACACTAGCGTCCACACCTGCATTCTGTGCAATTTGCAAACACGGCATACGTAATGCATTTGCCACTATCTTTACACCTGTTTCTTGATCGCTATTTGATGCTTTTAAATTTTGAAGGGCCGGAATACATCTTAAAAGCGCGGTACCACCTAGAAGATAAAGATCACAAAAATTTAACTTCCATGCTGAACTTAAAATACTGAGCAATTGTTAAGAATATTTACCTCCAGGAACGATGCCTTCTTCAACCGCAGCACGAGTTGCATTAAGAGCATCATGAACACGATCTTTCTTCTCGTTAACTTCTACTTCGCTACTGCCACCCACTCTTAAAACTGCAACACCTGATGCTAATCTTGCTAAACGTTCTTGCAACTTTTCTTTTTCATAGTCAGAAGTTGTATTGGCAATCTGATCCCTAATTACATCTGCCCTATGGTCAATATCACTCTTTTTTCCCTTGCCTTTGAGAAATAGCGTATCATCTTTTGTAATTACAACTTCTCCCACTTCGCCCAAATCGCTTAATTGTACATTTTCTAATTTAACTAAATTCGCATCATCACCAAATACAATTCCTCCTGTCGATATTGCCATATCTTGAAGCGTTGCCTTTCTATTATCTCCAAAGCCAGGGGCTTTAACTGCAGCTACTTGCAAACCAATTTTTAATCTATTTACCACAAGCGTCGATAAAGCTTCCCCATCAACATCTTCTGCTACAATAACAAGTGGTTTCCTTTGCGAGTTTGCTAATTCTAATGCAGGGATAATAGATTGTACAGACGATATCTTTTTTTCGCTAAAAAGCAATAGTGCATCTTGAAATTCAACTTTTGCTCCTTTACTGGAATTTATGAAGTAGGGAGATATGTAGCCCCTGTCAAATTTCATTCCTTCTATTACTTCCAGCTCATCATACAGTGTTTTGCCATCTTTCACAGTGATCACCCCTTCTTTTCCCACTCTCTTCATAGCATCAGAAATAAGACTGCCAATGGCTTTATCACCATTGGCCGAAATAGTTGCTACCTGAGCAATTTCTTCTGGTGTTGTAACTGGTTTACTCAAAGCTTTCAGTTCATCTTTAACTTTATCAACTGCCAGCATAACACCTATAATATATTTATTATTTAGTTGTAACAAATATTTAACACAGGCATTATACTTATATAATGACCATATTTACCTCTTCTTATTTCTACAGGATTAGCACCTTTACTAATTTTTTCAAAACCGTCTTTAGCAATGGCTCTTGCTAAAACTGTAGCAGTTGTTGTACCATCACCTGCCTCTTCGTTTGTATTATTTGCTACATCTTGCACCAATTTTGCTCCAATATTCTGAAATTTATCTTTTAATTCAACACCCTTAGCTACTGTAACACCATCTTTTGTAATTTTTGGACTTCCCCAACTTTGTTCTAAAATAACATTACGCCCCTTTGGACCCATTGTTACCGCAACAGCATCTGCTAATATATCTACACCTTGTAACATAAGGGCTCTAACTTCTGATCCAAAACGTACATCTTTAGCATATGAACGTGCTTGTAATTGGCGCAAAGCTGTACCACGCAAGATGGTTGGTAATCTATGCATCTGTAACAAAGTATCATTGTAAATCTCTTTTTTAAAATCCCCAAAAATACATAAATTTAATATTCCTTAATTCTACGTAAGATTTATTTTTTCTAAACTTCGATAGTACCATTTAATAAATAATGTAATAAAATTAGTTTTATAACGTTCTTTTCATTATTATATAAATGATCTGTGAACATTTACAAATTAAAACGATGAATTTTAAAAGTAAACGTGGTTATGTAAACCACCGCGTGGCAGCGAACAAAGAAATGTTAGATACAAATTTAAATACTTTCGAAAATTTCAATCTTGAAAATAAAGAAAATTATTTTTTATGTTTCTTGCAATTTCTTTTACGTAATTTTGATTTATAACACGATATTATGTGTACTTTACATTGCCGGCTCGTTCAAGAGTGAATGTAAAAAATAGAGAAAGTTATTGAATAAATATTGGAAAAGATAAAATAAATTTTAGAAATCAAAAGCAATTTTAGCCGAATGTAGAATCGTAAGCATATTATTCATTTTTTTTACAATACTTTTGATTATGGTTTAGGAAGCGTATACCATCTTTAAAAATACGCGAAGTTTTAATTTATCAAAGCGATAAAGCGAAATACACAATTTTTTGCTAGGACATATTAATATACAACAATTAAAAGGATAATATAAAATAAAACAAGTTTGGGAAAAGTAAGTTACTTCAAAGACGATTTAGCCGGTTAATGTTGTCGATTAATTGATATACACTTTACACAAGAATAATGAATAAAATTTATCGAAAAAGCCTTTACCTTTATCTAATGAAAGAAGGAAAAACTATTGGTTAAAATATTATAGTCACAAAAGTAATTGAAAATCGTCGCAGCGTGACCACACGTTGTCTCGCCAGCAGAATGAAATGTGCTAGAACTTGCGCTATCACATGGGAATTTCTCCCCTCTCTCTTTCATCTATTCTAACCTAACCCTTTTTTATTTGATTAAGAAATTTATTTAAATTCTCGACAAATTTAAATGAAATTAAATCCACATGAAATCAAAGTCCTATACTTATTTTTATTTTTTTTTTATAAAACATTCGATACGTCAATCCAATTGGTACATTATTTTTCTCATTGAACATTCATACGTTTCTAGAACGTACGAGAACAAAGTATGACGCAATAGTTTAACATATACCAATCACCTTCGTTCATGTACCGGCCATTCATTCTTAATTATGGTGATCTTTAATCTTAAAACCGATTCGTTTACATACTTCCATATATTCCTTTCCTATTACATACACTTCTGTATAGGAAGTACCAAAATTGTGTAATGTTTTAAATTCTTTCGTTTTCATTTTTCATCGCCTATTTGAATAAATAATTTAATAAATGAATTTTATGTACGTTTTAGCTTAGTATTTCCTTTACATATATATGTTAAATGTGATTTGTTATGTACGCAAAGAGATAAAATAGGATTAAGTAAGAACACTTTTTCTTCTGATTTACATTGTACAATATTCAGAGATTACATATATCAAATAATACAGAGGTTAATGCTTCACGGTATTCTTAATATTCGCTGATAAGACTAGTCGATACAGTTATTATTGAAATGCAAATTTAAACAAACGCTTGTGTAACTGTAGATTAAACTTCGTCTCAAGTTACGCATCGTTGATGTCTCATTTTAAGAGAAATTTGTGAATAAAATAATCTTTAATATCTATACATGATCGGCGTAAAATTGCCGAATAATTAAAATCATATTAACTTAAATATAAGGCATTTAAAAGAGGTGCATGATCCATAACAGAAAAATATACATTTCTCATATTATTCTTTTTACACTAAACTGTATGAATTTATTGTGCTTTTTTCAAGGAGAATGTTACATGTTATAAATTTTGATTAAATAAAATTGAAATGTACATTGCTATCCACGTGGTAAAAAATACCTTAGCGTCATCTTGTGATAAATTTTGATCACACGTATAGTTATTCATAAAAGAATATTATCGCTATACGACGAACTTTTGTTCATTTTGCGCATGTTGGTTCTGATTGGTTAAAAATATGTCGTAAACGCGCATGCGTTCTTACAACGATCGCGATGTCGAACGTGCCTATACAGTGATTCTTCTCCAGTAATACCGTCACTTCTGATATCTATTCTTATATTTTCATTCACCGTGTATATGATCAATGTAAATAGAACATGAGTTATGGAGGGGATATCGCAAACGAGAAAGATTTCTAGCTTATTCGGGCTGCGTGAAATGTTAACGTTCTCTCATGATTTTAAGTTAGTTACTTACGTAACCTGTAGGAGGGGCTCTTGTCGAAATCGATGAAAACATGGCGGGCCGGAAATGGGAGGGGGAAACTAAGAATCTTCGAGAAGAGCAGAGCTGCGCTCGCCTTTACCGCGTAGGTTGCACAACGTGCAAGAATTCGTTTGCCGGTTAGATCGTTCCAAATCGTAATTTTAAAAACACGTTTTATAACAATGGTAAGAAAATACAATTCTAATTTTTAAAATTACTTGTATGTATAATGAATAATAAATCAATTTTTCAACATTTCTTGCGTATCTTTGAACATAACCATAAATAAAATTATTAACTAATTAAACTTATTGAATTCTAACATTAATTAGAACTTGTAAATGTATTTGTAGCATGCATTTATGATATACTGTTCTTTTGTTTGAGACAGTAATTTCAATAACTTTTTGTTTGATATATTTTATAGCATTACCGGCGCCGAATGTTTTTTGTTAACAAAAGGGACACAAATAATCAAAACGCAATCAATGAAACAAAAACTTTTGTAATAGTAATTTTTTGTTATTTGCTCGTAGTATAATATCGTAAAGTTAGTTATAAAACGATAAATAAGAAATTGATAATCATAATTTTGTAAAATTACTTTCCTATTATCGAATAGCTATTTACGGGTGTGTAATTTCTTTCAAATCCGTGAGTTTATTCAATTTTGAGTATTACAAAACGCTACATAGGATTGCACCATGCATGATCTCAAAGTAATTAATGTTTAAGATATATATTTTATTCGTAATCGCATTTAGCATGTTACCACATTTAATTATAAGTTCTGTGATTTCTCTTGTATTCATATTTTAATTTTAACATTTTCAGGCTGCAGCTAATGCCATTAAAAGACTTGTTCCGCTCTTTGATAGAGTTCTTATACAGAGAGCAGAAGCTGTAACAAAAACAAAAGGTGGTATTGTCCTGCCAGAAAAAGCTCAGGCTAAAGTTTTACAAGGAACAGTTGTAGCAATAGGGCCGGGACAACGAAATGATGTAAGTAATAAGTATTTTACATTGATAGAAATGATTACTTGTGACATGATAATGGTTATAAGTATTATTTACTTTTTTTTTTTATAGAAGGGAGAACATATTCCTTTAAGTATCAAAGTTGGCGATGTTGTTTTATTGCCCGAGTATGGTGGAACCAAGGTGGAACTAGAAGATAATAAGGAATTTCATTTATTCCGTGAATCAGATATATTGGCAAAATTGGAAGTTTAAATTTATATTAGATTAAAATTTATAATTTTCCAAATGCTACAAACTGTTCTCTAAGATATCTAGAAATAAATAATAAGACGCTAGTTAATCTTACATATAATTCAATATTCACCATTGATTCACAAAATTGTATAATTTCTGTTACAAGTCTCTTGTTTAATGTGTCATTTCATATTTACATATACATGAAACTAGAATAAAACGTTCGTTATGTTTTTATTATTTCTTAGTATATTGTTTTTTGTTCTATTCTTTTTCAGTGTTAATAATCTATAAGAAAAATAAAAAAAAAAATAAAATATATTGACATCAACATAATAAATATAATATTATTGCATTTGTTATATTTACACTTATATTTGATAAAAAATATATGTATTTTAGTAAGAAATAAACTGTACAATTTTTAATCCAAAGTTTAATAATGACATGGATCAGTTATTTTAATTTTATACTTTTCTTCACGCTTGCTTTAATACCAGATATTTCGCCAGCATAACGAGTAACTTCTTTCCTTACTTCCCTTACCTGTAAAATACAAAATTGCATTAGAAAATTATTATGTTCAGCAATTATACAAATTACACAAATACGTACAGCTCCTCTCCTACGGATTTTAGCTTTGCGATATTTGTTTCTATGTTTCACTCTGGGATTACGTTGTTCTTTCTTGCGATGTGGTGTCAAGCCTTTATTTTTTGCTATTTCATATGTAATTGCTCTTTTTCCTTCATTTTCGGCTGCAGAATTTATCGTTTCGATATCTTTTTTCTCTTCTTCTTCCATCACATATTCATTATTTTTCAAATTCTCTTCACTTATAAGCTCTTGATTCTTTGTTATAAATTCAGATTCTGATTCAGATTCAAATGAATTCATATTTATAATTTTTTTTGTAGGTTTTTTAGGAATTATTGATTGTTCTTTGAAACAATTACTTATTTTCTGTTCAGTAATGTTTATTTTAGTACCGTTAAATATATTATATAATGGTTTGCCTTGTTTCTGTGCCTTTAATATATCTTGAACTTCATGCATCAAATTTCCTTGCCCAGATTCTAACTGATTTAATAACTGACGATACTGAGCCAAACGTTTTATAACTGGATGTGAATTTATAGGTGATCTTTTAGCTTTCAGCATTAAATAAAAGGAAATGTTGATGCAATAATTTAATAAAAGGTGGTATTTTGTTTTTATGAAAGAGATAGCAGGACAACTAGGAAGTAAATCACTATTTACTAATTTCAGAAATGGAGCTAACACATCTTTTGCTTCTCCCATACGATCTAAATAACATAAATTTTATCAATGTAGTTTACTCGATTGTAATTTATAAGCTTTAGTAGTTATACAATTTAGTAAATTAAAACCAATAAAGTTAAGAATATTATTATGTATATGTACCTTTAAAGTCGTTCACAAGGGCCATAAATTCAGGATTTTCCTTTTGCATTAATGCTTGTTTCTGTCTTTTACTAAGTTTACTAAAATCAGGTTTTATAATTTGTTTAGTATCCTCTTGAATTTCTTCGTTATTAGTTTTTTTTGATCGCATAAAATCTAATCCAAAATCAACATCATCTAATTGCTCTGCTAGTCTTTTTTGGATATTTCTAGCTTCCTGTTCTTCCAATTCCGCTACAGCTAAATCCTTCTCGGTAATGCTAGAATAATCAGCATCAACATAATCAGTAGAATAATAAGCTTTCTTCTTTTTACCCCAAGCCTTTTCATTTGGTAAGCCAAAATCTTCTTCTAATCCTTCAATATCAGATTCCATTGAATCTGTTTGCATGCCATCTTCAGTATCAACATGATCTTCTTTGTTATCATCAGTTAATTTATAAACTTCATAATCGCTATCATAACTTTCTGAAGAATGTCTAGTTCGCACATCCTGAAGTAATTTACGTTCATTTTCTGAATATTCTTCTTCAGAATCTGTTACTTCATTCATATTCATATCCTCCAAATCTTCTGGTTCCTTGTTCATTCGTGTTATTTTTGTTCTATTAAAGATATATTATAATAAGAAAACATAATCATACAATATACTAAATTACTAAATTTATATTTTCATAGTTTGAATATCATTTTCATAATCACATATAGTTTAAGAAATATATTACCTTTTTCGGTTTCCCATATCTAAGTTTTTATTTTGTATAATATCAAAATATATCCACTTTTATATACATGAGTTTACAACAGCGTGACTACAGAGTCAATGTTTACAGCAGTGGCTATAAACATAACAAGACTATGCATGCCTTTATTTCCAACGGAATATGAATCAGTGGCGAGGGAACGAGCGCTACCTGGTTTATCTTGATATAAAATTATGAAATACTTCGCATTACAGCAGCAACATTTTAAGTGTAAAAATAGATTACTTTGATATTAACTGTAAGATGATTTGAATCGACAAATTAATCATCCCACCAATGAAATGCTATTTAACGCTGTGAACCTGAAATTATTGTGTCAAGGCATAAAAAGAGTACACATTTATCTGGATAAAATAATGTATCGTTTTGATTTTCCCGCGCACCTTCAACAGAGTGTTCAACGATTCACGAACGATAACCCGCATCTTTGGAAGTCCCTAGGATTGCCTCACGAATCGCAGAGGCACGCACAGTAATGTACATTTCTGTATAGAGATTACCGATAAAAATAACATTACTGTAGTGAATGTTCTTTTGTATTATAGAAGCTGTGACCAATAACCTATTTACTGGCATCAACAATTTCAAATTAATTCTACACCTTTTCTGCATATAAGAATCATAACAATAGAAAACTTAAATTTAATAAGATGGTGTTTTTAAGCGCACAATTATTAGTAAGATCTCGCGGTCCTGATGAATTCTGGCGAAAGCGACAAATATTTAAACTCGCTGCTGTAAATAAACTATTTTTTCAGTAATGTATACAATATTATATAAATAATTTATTTTTAATAGGATTTAATAAATTTATCTACAGCATTTTTACGGAAGAAGAAGAAATTGTTATAAATTAGCTATCAAAGGAGTACATAGATCATTATTATTTGCTACAAGAGCAAGGGAACTTAAAAAGCAAGATATGAAAGAGGTAATTTGTAAATGAAAATAAGATTTTTTTCATATTTTATATAATCATTCGTTTATTACAGCTTTGGGAAACTAGAATAGATGCTGCTGCACAGGAACATGGTATTACTTTTAAAACGTTAATGGAAGGATTAACTAGATGTAACATTTTACTTAATCGTAAAAGTCTAGCAACTTTAGCTGTTTGGGAACCAAGAACATTTAAATCTTTATCCGATATCGCTTGTACAAAAGCAAAACTAGGACAAGTTAAAAATGTTGCCAATAATTCTTTGCCTACAACTGTTATAAGTAAAGGATTAATCGATGAATTGGATTAAATATCGAATAAATAGAATAGACTGTGAAACTTACATCTTGTTGTAATATTTATTATATCGTTAATAGTTGGATATTTATAACAAATTTATATTTTAAAGAACAGAATGAAATAAATTAGGACATATTTTTGTTGAATAATTTTCCATCGCAATAACATGATTCAAATCTTTCTCTATGTAAAGAACAAGTAAAGGATATTAAATTAAATCTCTATAATAATTCTTAAAATATATATTTCAGAATATATATTAACTTAAACATATAATGCTTTTATATAATTGTATGGTCTTACTGCTTAGCATTAACAATTTGTACAAAATCAGGTTTCAAAGATGCTCCTCCAACTAAAAATCCATCAATATCTTTTTCTTTCGCTAAATCTTTAGCATTTCCTGCTGTTACTGAACCTCCATAAATAATTCTAACATTCTCCGCAACAGTTGCATTTATGTTTTTATTAAACCATTCTCTCAGTTTTTCATGAACTTCTTGAGCTTGTTCGGGTGTAGCTGTTTTGCCTGTTCCAATAGCCCATACTGGTTCATAAGCAAGAACTACATTATCCCATGATTTAATTTTATCTGCAATGGCTTTTGTCTGTCTGAATACCACTTCATCTGTTTGGCAAGCTTCACGTTCTTCTAATTTTTCTCCAATACATGCAATTACCTTTATTGTAACCACATTATTACTAATTTATTTAACATACTTAGGTAAAAAATTTATGAGAGTAGAGGAAAAACTGAATTTGAACATCTATATGTTCTACCTAATATAAAAATTCCATTACCTTAAGTCCGCTTTCCAAAGCATGAGCTACTTTTTCTGCAATTAATTCATCTGTTTCTCCAAAAACATTTCTACGTTCAGAATGTCCAAGAATTACCCATGGAATTCCATTATCCATAAGCATAGCAGGACTTATTTCTCCAGTAAATGCCCCTTTCGCAACTTTATATGCATTTTGTCCAGCAATACCAACATTATTAGGTAATATGTTTTTCACATATGTCAAATATATAGATGGAACTCCAACAACAACCTCTGATGCAATTAAATTGATATGTATTAGAATTAATGAATAATCGATTTATTACAAAGCTGATAGATTTACACAAGATATTAAGATATTTTGTGAATAAGAACTATTATAAAAGGTATATATTATAATATATACGATACTTATTTTAGATAAAACGTTAGAAAATATAATTAAATTATAATGTACACGTAAAAAAACATACCAACATTTGGATCGAGAGGACCTGCTTTTAAAAATTCAACAATACCATCTATTTCACATTTGACTCCATTCATTTTCCAATTACCACCGACAAAAAATTTACGACCCATTTTATCCTTAATCGCTGCACACAGATTAGAAGCAAAATTGCAGTTTATTTGCAAATCTGAAACAAATTCAAAAAATGCTGTTTCGACCTTCAACAAAGCAGAAGGTGAGTGATCACGTCTATCCCAATCTCATCTCATAAACCCCCACTTATTCTTAGTCACTTTCTCCCCTCTCTTTATCCTGAATTTTGGTAAATTTATTCGAATGATTGTATTGTGTACAGCTTATATTCTTTATCTCTTAGTTTGTTAAATTTCAGTACGAATTTATGTGTGTAGCATATATTATTTCGGTATAACTCAAATTTCTTATAAATTTGAAGATATTAAAACTAGGATATAGTTCAAATTTATTAAAATTGGGTGAAACATACGATTAACATATTTTTAAATTTTTATATTTAAAAAAAAATAGTTATTAATATAATACATATATTTTTTTTACTTATAAAATTTATAAAAATTGATTTTGTCAAACGTAATGACAGCAAGTCAGTATAAATATTCAACTGATACGTTTATTTTCTGCGCATGGCAGTACTAATGCCATTATACACGCTATTTTACAAGAGAATATAGTGATTAGATGATTGGATATCATTCTGCGCATGTTCATATTTTCGGTTTAACCCATTCTATAATCTGTAGTAATATGTATACGCATTTATTAAAGTTTAATGAATATATTAAACAAATTAAGTAAAATGCTTTTTCCTCTCTTTTATTTTAGTTCGTTATTTTTTCCATTGTGCATATGATCATGAAACAAAAAGTAGACTAGAGGAGTATCACATTTGCAAAAAGGAATCTTTCTGGGATAATGAGGTCCGTAAAGTGTCATCTAATTACTATATTCTATATATATACATATATATATATACATATTTACCGAGAGAACGAAAGTGTCGGATGACCAGTTTTTGTTTATTATGTGGATGCTAGCTCTCATTATTTTTAATTTTTAGTACATGTTTAGTGTAATACTCGATGGTCAAAATGTTAAAAGGGCTCGTAAATTATGATTCATGAAACGTGATGCAAGTTGGTAAGTTCATTGATTATCATGTACATTATTGATACAGTACAATAAATGGTGTGAGAACCTCGTAGGCTTAGTTTAGCTGCGCGAAATGCTTTTTGGTCTCGTACTGAATTGAAGATATATGTATTTAACTAGGAGTACATGTGCATACTGTATACATATGTTTTTTTAAAAGTTTGGGAATTTTAATAGCATTACAATAAATTGATACAATAACCTAGTAAATTTCTCACGGCAATAATGGCAATTTGAAAATAAAAATGTAATAAATTTCTTATTCAGAGATTATAAAGTAATTGATCAGAAATTATACGCACTTCAAGTATTACTAATATTTTCAAAATTTTTGCTATGCATAGATACACACACATACATACACACATGGTCATTGAAAGAAGTAAATATGTGGCTTTACTTACGGTGTTTAAGAAAGTCTTTACACAAGATATTTATGTAACAAAACTTAATACAGTTATTATAAGAAATGTGATGGTATTTCATGTCAATGAAGCTTTTTAAATTACATTTTCATTTAATAATACAATATTGAAATATGAAAATTATGTAATATTGTCATAATTAAATTATGTGAAAGGAAGTGTATCACGTTAACTACATAAACAAACGAAGTTGGATAGTAAAACAATAAAATAACATTATCTAAAAAGCATATTAATTTGTTAATGTTTTCACGACGATCAATGTTTTGTAAGGTTCTTCTATATGTATTATTTTCAAGTATTTATAATTATTAATACTTGTTCTTCATGATAAATATAATATTTTAATTCAGTGACATAAATTATGTTCGAAATATCGACATTTAACGTGGATAAATTTATACATACACTTATTCAAAATTTGGGTTTAAAGATAAAATCTCCTATTTATAATAACTTCAAAAACATTGCTTTTGTAACCTATATTGATAGAACATGCAAAATTAAGCAACAGTTACCTTGTTTGATGGAAAAGAGTAACGAAATTAATATTCACCGAAATTGGGATTTTTCCAACGAAAAAGATATACAATGTTTTATAGAAAAACATACCAGTTTTTTTGATAAACTTATTTCACTGAGTAATACAGGAATTTTAACATTTCCTTTAAAAAATATTAATACAAAAATTCTCCAGAAAGTTAAAAAAAGGAAAAATGATAATGAAAATACAAAGAAATTCGAAATTAAAATAAAGAAGAAAAGAAGTTTGTTATCTTTAATATCAGACAAGGATAAATGTCATAAAATTTATAAGTATAAAAAGAATAAATTTGGTAAATCTGCAATATATGAAGATTCTAAGACGCTTAATCATGACGTAATTACTCTCGTCAGTCACAAAGATGTTAATATTTTTGAAACAAAGTGTGATAGTCAACAAGATTTTGTAAACCATAATTTATCAGACAATATGATAGATATCACAGAGAAACAAATAAAAAAAGCCCAAAAATTCTTATGGCTACATACTAAAAATAAGGATTATATAAAAAGAAATGTACAAGTTACTCTGTACATATCCAAGGTTACATAATATATTTGTTTTTATTTAAGTTTTTAAAAATATTTGTTGTGCTTAATTCTATTTAATATCTGATGCGTAGAAAACAATTTGTACTAATATGAAAAATCGGATGAAGTATAATAAAATACTTTGTCATCATGCAATCCTATGCCTGATTGAACCTAGTAAGAAAGCAGTTGTTTTGTTCGAAGATGATCTGTCACTTGTCGTTCGAAGATATCTATTACACGGATATAAGTATAATTTTGAATTTCAAAGGTATTTTATTCAGGAATAAAGAAAGAGCATTATATGTAAATACGAGTTAATGATTTTAAAAGATTAAACGTGTTTTTCAGAGATTCTGACAACTGCTATATTGCATTGCTTATTTTAAGTCGATGGGCTAAAATTTTAGTTAATCATATGAACATAACAATGATGCAAACAATTTGTGGCATATTAGGATGCGATATAGAAAAGATATTAGTTTTGTATAATCCGGAATAAAAATGAACTACTATTTGAGTACGATGTAACATAATTTTGTAATAAGAAAATAGTTAGCACGTAGAATAAGCATAAATTTTTATATAATGATGCAATATACAATATGAGCAAATGGAATAATTGATTTTAATAATTTTAAAAGATAGCATTCTTAATTTGACTCTCCTGTTTGAATAAAATTTCATATTTTAGGTAAGCTAATAAAATGGTGAGCGAAGAAACTGTGGAATTTAGTAAGAAACCTCAACCAATATTTAAGAATCCAATTTTTCAACAGAAATTTCGATCCACTAGTACTACCGGTAAGAAACGTACTTGGCGTTCCTTGAAACAAGTTTTGGCCCAAGAACGTGCTCTACCATGGTCGGCGGAAACAGTACATTGTACGAATTATTACTCTTAAATTATTTTGAATTACTTAACCAGATTTTTAAGAGAACTACAATGATTTTACAAAAAATTCATTTATATAACTACAACAAATATTACATATTACAGAAATTCGCATTAATTTTGACTGTAATATCTATGTTTATTACATTTTTTTTCTTTGCTTCGGACATTAAATTGTTATAAATGTCAACCGTCCAGAACGTCTAACCAATAACTCAATCAGTAAGATGTAAAAGATAAAAATTAATTTTTAATTGAAACATTGTCATTGATTGTATAAAATTTCAGACAGTTCTATCAATGCACCGCCAAGCTTCAGGCCAGCAAAAAAATATTCTGATATTTCTGGTTTACCCGTGAGTGATAATTTCCTTTACAATTACATGACCGGTTACATTATTAAAATGTAAATAATTGTATAAATTACATTTATTTTACAGGCACGATATACAGATCCACAGACTAAATTATATTATGCAACTGCAGAAGAATTTGCAACAGTTCGAAGTTTGCCAATGGATATAACTGCTGGATATCTAGCGTTGCGCGGCGCTTCCAGTATTGTTGGATAAATGATGCAATAATTTTCTATCGTTTTCTTATATTTTTACATTTAAACATAGCACAGATACTTTCTTTTCTTGTAATTATCGATATCATTATTTTAAAATAAGGAAATTATATATAATTCTGAAAACCATTGACGATTGCATAGTGACTATAAAGAAAAATTATACGAAGTACATGGAGACAAAGTAAAATTATTTGCATTTGTATTATCGATATAAATTTGTTTATACGTACATTGCTTGTTTTGAGTCTTACTTTTTTTTTTTTTTATATATATATATATAATAGGTTTTCCTGAAATAAACAATTCCACAAATAATTTAATTTCATTTTCATTATTTTATCTCCTTCATATTATACACAAGTAATCATTATTAAAAAAAAGCTTGTCCATTATAACTTAGTACATGAACTACCGAGTAAAGAAGGATCGGAGAATCTTTAAAAAGTATATTACTGTTTTTTCTCATGATCACTGCATTCTTTTATGTCGACAGTATCGCGTGCACCTTATTTTCCTGTTTGCTACTGCAATACGGGCCATTAGCAAATTTGCAAAACTTATTTGCAATTCAAAATACAAATAGCATGGCCTATTGAAATATTGCCTGGTGGTGCACTATTCTTAGGTCGCCATTTGTTTTTTACTTTTAACTTTTTAATGAGGATTATTTTGAAGTAGCTTCGAAATTTGTTCATTCAACCAAATCAGGTAAATCATCATCGTCACTGTCCGTTCCGTCTCCTTCATCTCCCAAATCATCAAAGTTTGGTTTACTGTCTCCTGAACCTCCTAGACCACCCATTTGTCGCATCATCTGCAAATATCGATATAAAATGAATCGAAGCGAAAATGTAAACCTAATATATTAATTTAGATAATCAAACTCTATTTTATCGAAGAACCATATTTTCTTACTTCTTCTAAATCATTGCCACTTCCTTCCATACCATCTTCATCGTCGCTATCATCTTCATCTTTCCACTTATTGAAATCACTTTTTAACCAATGAGCTTTTGTCTTTTCTTTCGTTAATCGTGGCCAATATGGACCTTCTTCGTTTTTAGTGAGAATTAATTCGATAGTCCTTCCTCTTAGCTTTTGAACTGTTCTATCTGGATTAATTTCTCCGTATAGGTTAATCGTAACTTCATGCATTTTTTGTTCCGTTCCACCTATTCCCTTAAAATATATCATCTGTGGTTTGATGTGAATATCAGGATCTTTACAATCTTCTAGACAGATAGTAACAAATAAGATATCTCTCCTCTGGGCCCACATAACAGGCGGGGGAGGCAACCTAAAAATGTTTAAACAATTCAGAATTTTTGATAACGTAAAAGGAAATTGAATTATACGGAGCATGCACGAAGGAAATTATTTTGAAATTAAATAAGGTTAGTTTACAACGGTAACGAAAAATTAATTGCTATTTTATTATATATGTCATTGGTTCATTTCTAAATGCGTTGAGCGTATTTTTGTACGATATATTTATATAGAAAACATTGTACATTGATGCAACAGCGTAGAAAAGATGCACATGTATCTTATACAAGGATCAAGGAAATATTAAAATTTCATTTTGCAAAGAATTATGTTTTTGATATTAATTAACTTGTTATCCGCATACAAAATGCAAAACAATAGATACTTTAACGGTTAACGAAATTATAGCAATATTTACATAATTCCAAAGCGTAGGTAAAGGTTAGAAATAAAGCTTTATGGTTTCCGATAAAAACCGCTAGTCATTAGTGATAAAATGACACATAAGATTACAGCCGATGAAACGATACACGAATAACCTAACATTATTAAATACATTTGAACGGAACATATGAAATCTTATATTTTTTAGGTGTTAAATATATCGATAAATGGTTGCTCGGAAATACGAGCTATTTTAAAAGTTAATACATCCATAATAAATTATCTGATATTTCGTAGAAGAAAATAATACGAACGAAAGTTAATTATAAGCACGCGATTATCGCAAAAATATATAAAGAACGAACGAGCAATAAGTATCGTATCATAAATTGGAAAAAATCAGGTTCGAAATGTAATTTCTTGTGATTCTTTTCCAGAAATTTCGAGAATCAATAAAGCCGTCTTACAACATGGCGGTGTTTCGAAAGCCACGGGGCGGCATTCAAGCTCGTTCTACGATTATTTGTTATTTTTCTAATAATATTACTAAAGGGATAAAATCTGAGATTGAAGGAACATATTGAAAAAAGATTTAACGTAAATTTTTCTGTACTTACTGTCCTTCTTGAGTCATATTTCAAGAGCTTCGTTCCGCGAGAAGCAAACAAACACAGAGGACTTACGTATCGCGCCGTAGACCTCTGATTCGAGAGTGTTTCGAGATTCAACTATCGATCAAACAAGATGGCGATTGGTTGCTTTCGTCGATGTCGGATGTTCTTGTTTCCGGTATCGAATTTTTAAAACTTGTATTCGCGCGCATTTTCAATATAATCATATTCTAAATATTCGAGAGAGAAAAGTCGAAGGCAATCATTGCTTATACATTTGGGTACGTACATATATCGAAATACAAACATTAACGTTTTTACCGTTTCAGATATAAACTTTTATAAATAATATCGTAAGCATAAAATAAGATGTTAGAAAAAGAATGACAGATATTTACTTTGACTGAAATCGAAATTGAAATAAAATTCGTGTAAATGCATACTGCATTTTATACATGCAGGTTCGAAGAGTAAAAAATATTTGTAGGTAAATGGAAGAAAATTTACTTTACTTAGTAAATTTACTTTTAACATTAAACGGCATCGCCTTCACAAGAAAGAAAGGTAAGACGATTTCCAAAGTATTTTTGCCAAATATAATATATAAATTGAAAGTGTGGAAAAGAGGGATGTTGCATGTCTGCGCGGAGGGGCCTGAGGTGGGGGGCTGTAGAGGGTGAGAGAGGGGATGAGAGAAGGAAAAAGAAAAGAGAGCGAAACGAGAGAGCCTTTGCGTTAGATTGTAGGTCAGCACAGTGTAGGGGGAGGGGAAGATACTACCTTTCTTGCCGTAACCGTGGCCATAAACTAACAGGACATACATACGGTGTTTCAGTCTTTCTTTCGCAGCTTCGACTCGTCCCGTCTGTCAGTCTGCCACTCTCGGTTATTTTCGCGCAAACGTGCCATCGATAGGCGATCGGTACTTGCATCTCGATACATTCTCGGAATTTTCATCAGTTTCGACGTTCGATTATCTTCTTCGGGAAATTTTCGTTTTGTTCTTTCAATCGGTAAGATATTGGCGCGCGCGCGTGCGCGCGTGTCCGTCGGTGCTCAATGGATAATATTTCGAGAAGTTTTAATCGAAATAACAGAGATCGACGATGAAACAGTGACTCGATGCGGTCTATGCAACTCGTTATTCCGAGATTGACATCATGTCGAGTAGTTCCATTTTTTACAAGGATAAATACGCGGTAAGTAAGTTTTACGACTTTCTAGATACTCAAACTTGTTAAAAGGTGAAAAAAAAATAATGTTCCTTGCGTTCTTTGTGTAATTTTGCTCGTTTACTTTTTTGCCTTTCTTTCGTTCCCCTCTTTCTCTCTCCCCCCTCCCCCCTTCCGACCCCTCTTCTTTCCCTCTTTTTCTCCGTCACAACTTTCCTTCTTTCTTCTTTTCATCTCATTCTTGAAATTTTCAACTACATATTTCGAAAATATCCCCGTCGCTATTTCAAATGTCCCGCGAGCTTAGCAGCTCGACGAACAGAGCAACAGGTTAGCGTATTAAATACATAACCTCGTAACGTAGAATTACTTTTTCAACGGGATTTCATATCGAACACGTTCGACGCAAGGTCATATATCGATAAGAAACGTTGAAGTTTTACATCGATCGCAAGTGCGTAATTGATTCTGTAAAAAAAATCTGTCCGTAGATACGCGAACCTTTACACGTTGCATGCGCTTTCTCGTTCGCTTTTATCGTCGTGCACCGTTGACTTTACACCTACGAATTACGGTTTAAAATTGAACTCGTCTCGTATCGAAACGGTACACTTTACACCGAAATCGACGTACGAACGATTCAGTTTCGATAACTCGTCGTATCGTCTACATTCTCGATACTCGTATATTCTTTTGTCAGAATACTGTCAGAATATTGTAAGAATTTAGTGAAAACGAAGAGAGAAAAATGGAATATTAAAATAAACGCATGATTGTCGCGACGATGATGCCTTATTGCCTCACCGCAGAATAATTAAACGCGAATGACGCTATAGTTATCGAGGAACAATGACTGTGTGCCAATGAGTATTAGCAAGGAGGCGGTCTTTTTTCTTTTCGAAACATAATCGAATCTCTGTAATAGTAATTTTTTCTATATTCGTAAAGATACGTAGGTATCTTTAGTCGCTATAACGAAAACGATTGATCCAAGTTATTTGTAGATCGCGAAAGACGATTTATGCAGAATTCTAAGAATTTTTATGCAGAAAAATGTCATTTCCAACAGTTTAGTCCGTATCATTGTTTATCCTTGTTTTCTGTACTTTTCAATGGAAATATAACATCGTTTGGATAATAGAATGTTCACATAACGAGGATTCTACGGTCACGGTTTGTACGTATACAAATGTATAAAAGGAAATTCGTTACAAGGTCCTATTCGTCTCTTTTTCTCGGTGATTCTTTTCGAAATTAATCCTCCCACCGTTTGTCCGTGAAACGAACGTACCAGTACTTGGTCGTAATCATTTTGTTTTCCATTTTGAATCGTGAAAAATGTATATTACCGTTTACGTTATAACGTAACTTCTCGTTTCGTTCGTTTGTTGCTTTTGAAAAAAAGGCAAAACAGGAAATTCTTGAAATTTCGTGTATTTAACGAAACAAATATCCTAAATGTAACGATCGAATAAAATCTTTCATTAGCATAGGATAAAATAAAATTAACGGGACGTAACAAAGACGATCGCATTCGAACGGCATTGAAGTTTACTTACCGAGCGCGCGTTAAAACTTTTGTTGTTCGATTTACCTTATCCTTGCTTTAGTAAATCTTATCGCGACTATCGATACGGCGAAGATAAAGCGAGTAATTTCTGTGAAAAATTTCGAAAAAGTAAACTTGAGGGCGTACGAGGTTTTCTTTACAAAGTTAAAGACTCGAAACGAGGGCGAACAGAGTTTAGGTACGAAAAGAAGAGTAAGCAATTGGAACGATCTTCCGAGAGATAGAGAAAGCGGAGTTTAGACGCGGAAAGCCGAGGAGCGGTTCTCGGCTCGAACTTTATTACATCGTCTCGAGAGATCACGGTGTAAACGTTTATATTTCGTTACGTAATTATTGGTTATAGTGTTCGAGAGACGGGTGGGTGAGAGAAAAGAACGAAAAGAACGAAAAGAACGAAAAGAACGAAAAGAACGAAAAGAACGGAAAGGAGAAAAACAGGGAGTGGACAGGATGGGGGAGAAGAATCGCGAGAAGTTTATCGCGTTTTACAAAGGAAGGAGCCTCGGGGGTGAAAGTGTTACGTCACAGACATGCATCTTATTATGCTGGACAGTCGAGCGATTCGCGCAACGAAACGGGTTTCGGTCCCACGGAAAGCTTTTGCCTCCTTGCAGAGATTCTTCCATTCGTCCTTTGATTTTTTTCCTCTAACGTAGCAACTTTCGAACCGACCTCGCGAACCTTCGCGTCAGCTATCCAACAAGTTCTGCGCGTCAACGCGATCGATATCGATATCGTAATCGAATTTAGACATCCGGTTAAAGGAATTCCTTTCGATTAATCCTCGATCGTTCAATCATATAGACGATTCAACGATTTTCGCGTAGAATCATCAGCTACTTAATCGCGCAGTGCACAAAGTTCGATCGCGAGCACTAGAAACATTGCGCGATGCGATATCTATAATTAAGTATCGTTAATACGGTATATGTACGTATACACGTAGAATATCATATTTTCGCCAATTACAAGTGAACTCGTTTTCTTTCGCGATTAATTTTTCTTCTACCGTGCTTTACCCAATATACTATTCGATAATAATTATCAGAAAATAATCAATTATAAATTCATCTTTTAAATCGAATCGTACCGTAGCCGTGTTAGTAATATCGGTTCGATTTGTTTTTATTACCTTGCAAAAAGATTCTTTATCGACCGAAACGTTATCTACTTAACGAGCGAAGAAATTTGCTGGTCGGAAGTCCGTTTTCGAGTTTTAGAGTTTTCGAGTCGTTTCGAGATACGAACAACCGAAAGTTTAATCGTAAATCCTCGGTGACTATAATTAGAAATGGTATTTGTAAGAAGAAATCGGTCGTTCCGTGCGATCGATCGCATTTTGACCGTTTAACAGAGAACAGATTCGTATCGGTTCTTTGGTACGTTTTGTTACGGTGCTCGCAACTCGAGTGGTTCGTGAAAGAACCTCGTTCCGGTCGACGAACCGTTTCCGGTTGATACTCGTCACCATAGGTATCGTTACGAGAGCAACCGGTATCGATTCCTATACGGAACGCGTATCGATGCCGATTATATTCCGAACACATAATAGACTTTTCGATCGTTGACGCGCTTCCTAGTATTTTGTTGTTCGTCGTTTCGCATCGTCGCAACTTGGAATTTCCCCTCGATAAAATCGACTTTGATTTATCCGGAAAATTGTAAGATTTTATAAAAATAAGGCCAATCGTAAGTTTAGTTGTTCGACCGAATGAAATTTGATCGTTGCTAATAAAGCGAACGAACGCGTTAATAAAGCTACTTATCGTTTGTCGTAATTGTTACAAGGTAACGTATACGTAGCAAAGGAGCTCGTTAATCCTCGCACAGACCTAGGATGCTTCGATCGCGAGATACCGAAACTCGTTTTCTAGACACTCCCTAAACAAAATATTCGATGCTTCGAATCGCGAACAAATGTACCTTTCAAGCGGTATTTGTCCATCCTAGTTCCATCCTAGTTCCATCCTATTTAGCCGACGACGCGACGCGCGTTTACGATTCACGATACATCGGTTTCGATCGGTTTGAACTGGAGGAGAAAGCTACGGTAGAAGCTACGGTAATCGCTTTTCTTACCTAATTATTCGATCGGTTTCGATCGCGTTGATCGTTAAGCGCGTTAAACGTTATCGTGGACAGAGATCGAGGAATTTCGAGAAAAACGGTCTCGTATAGGAAATTCCGTGACAGAGATTACTTAATCGGCGTACGATGTTTCGTGAAAAGTAAAACACGGTCGGACTTGAACGGACAACGGATCATCCGATAAGCGCAAACATGCTTTTACAATGAATGTACGTTACATTATCGGTAAGATTTCGTGGCAAGTTGCTCGCGTCGTCTCATCGTTGCTTATCTTTTATGCGTACCAGTCGATTTTACCAGTCATTTTTTTGCCCGTCGATCGTTCCGAATCGAGCGAATGCGAGAGAACCGACTGTTCAGTGAAATGCGCTAGCGAGCTATGAGATTCGTTCATCGTACGCGATTTCGAAGTAAACGCGACGTTACCATGCTATCTAAGTGTCAATGGTTTGCCGGCTGCATGCATCCGAAGAATCATCGAAATTTCTTCGTAAGTACTACATTCGTATAACGTAATAATATTCTCATCGGATGAAAACTCTTCTTATACGAACGAAATCATTTTAATTTCACGCGATTTAGACTTTAGACAATTTCGATTCTAACCTCCTACCGATCGATACAGGTGTTTCTTGCAGGATTTTATGCACCGAATACAAACTTGATAACCATTCACGCTTCGAAGAGAAAGTTGCCGAAAAATAAATAAATGCAAGTTTTCTGCTTGAACGGCCTTCAAGTTGCCTTCGAAATTACCGGTCAAAGAGAAGAATCATCTTCGATCGTGAGTCCGATCCTAAGTTGAAAAATCGTGTAACGAGTAGTAGTGGGTCAATGGAGGCAAAACGCTTCGCGTCGCGTCCGACACCGGATAGTTGTCCGTTTACTTCCGTCATAACGGCTTCCTTTCTTTCTGTCGGTTGCTTTTTTTTTCAACCAGTTACTTAAGCCTGTCTCGTAAGGTTTCGTGTCTTTGCACTCGGACGTCCTGTTACGCGGGAGAAACATTCGACTAACCGCGATCGTGTTTCGCGGACACGATCATCGCGGCCACCGATTTCCTTCTTATCTTCCTGTAATAAACAAATAAATCTTTACTAGGTTTATTCAAAATTCAAGATAATTTCCTGAAAGATTTTTAATCGTATCTTTAACGATTCCAATCTACTCCGGCATTAACGTTTGACCGTCAGCGCGAGATCAAGGTTGGCCGCCTTTTAAATCGTTTAAAATTAAACGATCATTTTTCCAATTTTCAGTTATCATTATCGTTATAGTATAGTTTCGACTATCGAGTATTTCGACTATATTACATTTTCTTATCCTACAGACGGATTTCTCTCGGATGGAATCTCCGTGGTTTTATTGGAATTACCGGTTCGATTAATATAATAGAATTATCGTAAGAACAAGAGAATTCGAGCGAGAGAAACTAAGAGCGATCGAAAGGCGAAATTAGAACGATTTCGCGAGATTTTTTCGTAAAAGCGATGCGCCCGCTTCACTGGAGCGTCGTTATCGCGAGACAGTCGTATTTCGTAACTCGGTCTCGCGACAAAGCCGAACGTTTCGAAATTTACGACGATTTGCGAACCGTGCAAATCTCACGAGTTCGAGTTTAACGGATTCGCGTAGAAAAGATTCTCGGCATCTTAAATTTCGCGTAAATAATTGTAAGGAGCCTAAGCAAAAAGTCATTTTTCTATATAGACGAATAAGTTGGAAGCGGATGAACGAGCGGTAAATCGATCGATTCGATTTGCTGCGAGTTCGATCTGTTACCGGTCGCGTTCGGTGATAGGCGAGCGTTACGTAGATTTCTACTCGGCACGTGTTTCGGTAACTCCGAACGAGGCTAAATATAAGTTGGAAAGAAAAAGAATAACCTCCCGCCTAGAAACGCGTTACTCGGCCCAACTATTCGCTGTTGGTCGCATTCGTTTCGGAGCATTACGCTGCAACGCGCGTTGCGTTTCCGTCCGCGTCACCGCGCCGCATCCTCCGCCGCGTCAGTGTTTCTCCGCCTCTCTTCGCCTCTCTTCGCCTCTCTTCGCCTCTCTTCGCCTCTCTTCGCTTCTGCTCCAGCGTTATTACCAACGATCGCCTAACCAGGGAGCCAGAGCCCCTCCTTTCGAAGTATCGACGCATCTACGCCCAGTGAAATCGCGAAACGATCAAAATATTTCATCGGTCTCTTCCCTGGTAGTAGACCTTTCGATCCGAATGTTTTTCTCAGTGAATCGTTACGTTGCTGGAATTCGTTACTCGTGTCGCTCGAACATCTGGCTTTACCGCCGCGCGCGTTACCTCTCCTAGTTCCGTTGGAAACGAAAGAACCGCGATGGATAGGTTCATATTATATTTATAGTAATTCGTCGCATCGCGCGTTTATTCGTTGCAGGTGCTTTCTCTAAACAAGATTGCAAAGTGCATCGAATTACCGGTAACTTTCGCCGAAGAAACATAACCTAGAGCCTATCATTCCGAGGCAATAATTTTAGTGGAAGGCACGATGTTTCGCGATAATCCTACGGTATCGTTACCTTTCGAAATTCCAACTTCCGATTCGACGAAATTTGCGGACGTAACTGGTTAAAAAATTGATGCTTTACACTTTCGTATAAGCTTTTTCTCGACGCCTCGAATGACGTTTCGAAGAAACACGGATTCAACTAGGTAAAATAACAACGTCGTTTATGCAAGCTACGTGACTCAACGTATATCAGTCGACACGCTTTTTATGAATCACATCGATCGACGATCGGAAGAGATACGAAGCTATCGATCGCGACTTCGTTACATTCGATATGCAGATTTAACAACGATTCGAGTATCGCGAGAATCCTTTTGCGAGATAACGCGGCTCTTTATTCACTCTTTATTCAGAGTTTCACGGTTATTTTCGACGCGTTGATAATTCCAGATAATTCGAGATAATTTATGGTTACCTCAAAGGTAAAGATAACGCTTATGCAATACGCGTATATAGGGCCAGGCGAATCGAAATACGATCGAAATCCTAAAGAAATCGAAAAGAATACCGGAGAGAGAAAATAGAGTCGAAAGTTGAATTAGAAATCTTTCTCGTAGAATTATTCTTTTTTTTACGGAGAGATCTGTATCCAATAACGTTATAAAAATAATCTTGAGAATATTTGAAAATTTTTAGATTCGTGGATGCCGTGATTTTAGCGTCATCCTTATCGCACCGTGGGTTCGATGAAATTTATAGCGCAGACCTCTGACTCTTTTAAGGCTGTCGCGTAAGGGTCCCGTAAGAAAGATTTACGACTCGTCGCGAGGACGTTAACGTTATTGTTAGATGAAATTTTCACGCGGAACAGTCGCGTCTCGTTTTCGTGGAGGTACGCTACGGTGCACCGTTTGTTCCGTTGTGCAATACGCGTGTACGCAACATAATACGGATATAATTGTTTGACGTTGTTGTATAATACGTGGTATTCAACGTGGATCCAGTCACGAGTGGAACGTCGTCGCGCAAACAGCCTCGAATTACTATCCTTCGCCGAGTCTCCGATTCGATTTATTCTTTGTTCGATCGTTCGTCGGTTATCGAATCGGATCGCGAACCCCGAAAAAGAATCCCGATAAAAGTGCAACTCCTTGCGTTCCGACCGAATTTTACGAGTTTTATCGAGCAGTCTTTTAAAAAAAGAAACAGAGTGTTGGGTGTGATCGGTGCGAGTTCCATAGTGCTTTATGCTTTCGCATTAATTTCTATCTATTTTTTCTACTCTTTCTTCGACAAACACGGATACGCTTATTTTTCATAAAACTTTTCAAACTTTTAGAGATCGTTTAAACTACGAAATTCGCTCTGCCGATTTGTATTAACAGTTGTTTCTCGTTTTAAACCACGAGTTGTAATGTCGCGTTAAACGTTTCGCTCGAAAGTTTCCGCGTCACCGGATTTTTTCTTCGTATCGAGAAACATGTATACTAACGTCGTCACCGTAATCGTCCACGAGTTCGAACGAGCACGCAGCTGGAACGAAATTTTTGAATCGCGCAGGAAAGCGAAAGCTCGATCTACGACTTGTGTATAAACAGGATTCGTAGAAACGGAATATAGAAAATATGTAATCGTCGAAAATATTCCTTATGTTCTGTCTCGCCGCGCGCTCCTCACCAACCGATCAACCTTGCGCACCGATCGATAATTAGATAATTAGATAATTAGAGAAATAGTCGTTTCTATATTTAGTCCCGTAGTTGTTCGTTGCGTGCGCGCAAATTGCCTGTCAAATTTTACTTTCATCGCGAAAGCGTATTTCGATTCGGAAAATAAACGCGCGAACCGAGAACTCGCGCCGCTCGGTCGAGGTGCAAAGTGCGCGTCTGAACAGACTACGAGAGCTTGGAAAAACGGTCATTCGCGAAATTGGAACGTTCAAGTTGAACGATAACCGCCGCGCGGCGTTTACCGGTGAACGCTTTACGTAACGCGACATTCGAGCAAGGTGCGACCGAGACTGAGACGTTCTCGTTCCTTCTAGCCGAGTTTGCGATCTTTCTTCGATACCTCGGAATTTACGCTGGCTCGAGCCGGGAATCTCTGTTTTTGTCGCGCGTGTATCCCGTTCGCTGGCATTCTACCAGCCGAAGATCCTCCTCTACGCTCCAACAAATAGAAATCGCGGTTCGTTTTCGAAAGCTTCTAACGTACCTTCGTTAACGACAACCTCCGATATTATATTTACGATATTTACTTATATGTATACACGCGTATACGTATATTTCTAGGAGATTTAACTCGTATAGGATTTTTGAAATTTCGGAATCGTTGAATAATCGGATAACTCGTTACTCTGTGAACGGTTAAGCGAAACGTTTTTGTCGGACGGTACAGTGTCTTTTCACCCTCGACGATCTTTGCTCGAACCGCAACGGAAATCTTTTGCCGAGAAACGCGAATAACGTTCGGTTCGTTTCGCGTTATCGAACGAAAATGAAAACCAGTTACCGCGGAGGGCTCGCGAACGAGTGTTTCGTAATTTCGAGCACCGTTTAAGCTTCGAAGGAAAATATTCGAAGAAAAATGGAAGCTAGACACGCGTGGGCATCGTTGAAGTCGATCAGGAAATTATCGTCGTCGTTGAGCAACGGTAATAGCGACGCTAACGGCGGTTCTACCACGACCTGGTACGACGCGCCGGTGCCGGTGATCATCCATTGCCACGAGTTTCCCGACGCGACCGATCGATCAGAGATCGTTTCCATGGAACGACGAGCAAGCGAAGCGGAAGAAGAAGAAAAAGACGAAGCGCGTCGAACGAGCAGGGAACAGGTGGCGAGCGAAGAAAAACGCGAGGACACGGGACGAGAAGGAGGAGAAAAACGACACAGAAGCACGGTGGAGCTGACCGCCGTGGCATCGGTGAAAACCGACGAGGACGGCCTGCCCGAGATCAGTTTTAGTTTCCTGCACGCGAACCTCGATCGGTGTTCGTTCGGCGAGGAAACGGCACCGAGTAGGAGCATCGATTCGGCCACGGTCACGGCCACGAGCACGGCCACGGTCACGGACAACCTTCTCGAACATCGACGGACGTCCACGCAAAATCGACCGTACGACTTTCCTAACGGCTTACGCGTGCCCGACGAAATCGAAACCGAGAAAGTCGTAGAAAGTCGGTGCGCGGCAGAAGCGCCGCGCGACCAGACTCGAGGCATCCCCACGACTCGACGAGAATCCGACGACGCGGACATTAACGCCCTCGAGGACACCGCCGAACGAAATACGGACAGATACGATCGGGCTAAGCGATTAGTCAGGTCGTTGAAATTAGGACGAAAACGTTACGGCGAATCCGAGAGCGACGGCGAAGACGCTGGAATTCCGACGATATCGGGTTCCTATTCGGATCCCGAATGTTCCAACGACGTCTCCGCGAACGTTTCTCCGAGATGGAAGAACGGACATTCCAAGGTATCGTTAATTCGTTTAACGCTTGGATCGAACTAGACCCGATGGATCGGACTCGTCGATAACAATTTATAATAACAGTTTATTCCTATCGCCAATTTCGACGAACGAACACAGCTTCCAGAGGCATAGGAACTAGAAGCGTCCTACGTAACGTAGCAAGCTTGATCGGGGAGCCGATAACGCGTTCCATTGTTCCCGCGTTTACTCGTGTCCGCATTCTGGACCATTCATCGTTAACGAGCCGCTATTAATTAGTCCACCGATCAATTGAAAAAAATGTGGGACGCTCCAGATTCGATTCGTAACTTGCATCCCATATCCCGTATCCTTCGAACCGAATTTCGATAGGTTTCGCTACGCTGAGCGAAATTCGCAACGAAATTATTATCATTATTCGTAAATAGCGTCTGATCGAACGGATCGAGCGAAATCGCGCGCGGTTCAAACTCCTTAGAACTCCTTAGAGCGAACGGTTCGGGACCGTGACTCTCGTCGGCGAACGTATCTCGTTAAGAAAGTAGCACGATTTATCGCCGGGTCTGATCCACCGATCGCCGATCGACGAACGGAAAGTGGTCGCATCCATGAACATCCTAAAGTTGCAGAAACATCGACTGGGGAAAGCATGGGAGAAAATGAGAAGCTGGCTACGCGACGAGACGTCCAAGATCAACGAGGTCGTGAACAAACACGCTAGGTTGCAGGCTGTCGGCGCTTTGACCGGAGAAGCTCGCGTCCCAGTTATTTCGAAGAGCAACAGCGCGTCCTACGATCTGACCAAAGCCAGCACCCAACAACTCGGATCGATCACGAAAGTCGAGGAATTCGGTTTGACCTCCGTCACGGAAGAGAACGCGACTCGTCCGTCGGAAAACGACGATATCGCGTTGGTAAACGCTACGTCCGACGCCTCGAAGAACGCCTCGAAGAACGCCTCGAATAATTTACGACGCGTCGTCGGTAGTTCGGACAACGTGTTCGACGAGGATGCTAAGGAGAAAATCGTAACCTCTTACAGCGTGGACAAATTGTGCTTCGATACGGAACACGAAGAGACCGTCGGGATCGAGAACAGCCGGGATCATGCTCGGAAAGCGGGTCTGATTAAGAGGAGAATGTTGGGGTCAATCAGAGGGTTAATGGCCTCCACTCATCTACTGCACGTTCACGAGCCCGAAGAGGTACTTGCATCGTTCCGTTCCCTAACGTTCCCTAGCCTTCGTTTCACCGAATTATGCTCGAAACGACCGGTATTCGTTTATAAACCTTTACCGGTTTATACGCCTTCGTTATTTTCATTTCGAACGACTACTCGAAGAAAGTTACGCGTTTCGGCAGACCAGCAGACTTACGCATCGGTGCGATCATTTTAGCGAAGTACACATTCTGGCGGACGGCGTACGATCGAAGCGTCGAAAGTGTGGGAAAGTTGAACGGAGAAAATTCTCGACGTTGTCTCCTGCGTATTCCTTTCTTTCTCTACGTTCTTTCGACGATCCCAGCGACGACCGAGTCGATAACGCGATTTAGTCGAATTTCAAAAATTCTTTACAATCTTGAATCTTTAGAGTCTAAATCTTATTATTTCGATCGAGAACTTGTCCATCAGTCCTCTTACCATCCGGTCGTTAACGCGTTGCTCGTCGATACACTCGATCAATTTAACACGATCCAATTAAAAGAAAGAAAAAAAAAACACACGAAGCAAATTACAGAAAATTTGATTAACGATTTACATAAAGTAGCTTCGGTAAGATTATGGTGCTTCGATGGTGCTTGATAGATTCGAGGTACTTATAGAAATTGTAGGAACGAGTAGAAACTCGAAACGGAGAAGACGCGCGTGGAAGGTAACGAGCGGTTGCGGCGCGGTGATAGTGTCCGCGACCTCCTCGATTTCACCGTTTCGCCTGAACCCAAAGTCGAGGAACTCTCGAAGGTAAAAGGGAAAGGAAGCGTGTACGGTGTACGCGAACAGCTGCATCTACTAATATTCAAAACTTTTCCTCCCTTGTCGCGCGAGTAACCTTGATTTTCAAACGAATCGCGCGAATCTATTCTACGTATATGCGGATACTATGTGTTTCAGAAACATGACTGGTCAAATGTTTTCTAAATTGAAAGCAAATCCAGGTGAAGTTACCGCGATCGTTTTTCATCCAAGCTAAGATAGAAGTTATTTTTTAACTTCTAAAAAGAGTATGCTTTTTACGCGTTTAACAGGGAGACTTGCTATTATTTTATTTATTTAGCACGAATCCTCTGCGAAGTTTCGCTGCTTATTTCGGAGACGCGAACAACGACCGAACTAGCCGACTTTCCGAATATTATGTATACTCGCTAACGAATTTAGTCTGTTCGAGAAATTGTCGAGCCGTTAACGCGAAATATCAACGTTTTCACGAGTTCGCTAATTAAACTAGAGTATTATTCCAACGTGCTCTGTCATTGGCCCGCGGTGTTACAGATTTCTCGCGCGGTACTCTTCAATTTCCATATTCGAAGCGATCGAATCGTAGCTATTATGTTCGCTTTTCAACCGTTACGTGAAAATCCTCGACTACCTTCGCGAAACGGCCGCGAAAAGAAGCCGATAGATCGTTGAAAAGTTTGAAAGTTTACGTCTTCGACGCGTTAACGTCTAGTTCGAGAAATTCAACGATCACAGAGTCTACCTGAACGTACCTTAATAAGATACGTAGAAGACACTCGGACAAAGATACAAAGTCAAAAGAAGTATTACGTTATCGTTACGAGTCCTTCCGTGTGTAACTCTAGGACAGATAGGAAGTTGTATAGCAGCACGTTATACCACCTGTTGCATACGATAGTTCATTTGTTCCGCGACCATGGTACCATAATATCCAAGTCGACGTATCAATTAACCTTTTACTTCGAAAGGTTTCGACATCGACATCGCAACTTTAATACATTTTATTCCTACGTGTCCCGGTTTTTTCATCCGGCTCGGCCAAGCGTCTCGTGAACGATCTCCTTACTTTCCTACCCAATTTCCATCGGATGATTTTGCGCTTCGTCCGACTACCCTGTATCTGGCTCGCGGAACACGGACGACACGAAAGTTGATCCTCGAGCGTACGTACGCGGTCGATCGTTGTCTCGCGATACGGCGCCGCGTCGTATATCTAATTACTTTATACCGTAATTAGTTGCCACCCTCGAAATTCTGAGTTATCGCAAAGTAGAAGTACTCGGAAAATTTGATCGACCAAATACGTAACTGTACGATATTAGATATTCGTGGGGCGAAACGTCGATCGCGAATACGTAACGCGAAAACCGAAACCGGTATCTCTAAACTATATCGCTAAACAAACCGGTCGTATGCGCGAACACTTTTTGGATTTTATATTTCTCGTCCAGTTTACGCGACGTTTAGATTTTCTTGCGCGTTACGCGTCGGATCGTAGCTGAAATAATGACCGACTCGAAGAGAAAAGATATCGGGAACGTAATTTGCCTGTATTTTCCAACGTTACGCTCGACTCGATTTTCTTGCTACTACTCGTCCAGTCAAGTTCTAGTTGGATAGCTGTTCGCGTTGCCACGCTAAATTCTCGTTTACGTACAATCACCGGACTTAATTTCGTTCCGCGATCTTCTTCGATGCGTTAAACGATCGTTTCTAAAGGAACGCGTGCGAAACAAACGAAAGAAACGGGAGAAATTCTCTCGGACGACAGCGCGCGATACGAATTAACAAATTTCTAGATTCGAGTAAAACGCTTCGCGAAACCGGCGAAATTAACGAGAAATCGTTCGGGTAATTCGAACGAGTACAAAGTCGCGCGCGCGGAGAGGGTAATCTTATCGAGGCATCGAAAACGCACGGTTAACTTTCCTTTTGCCGAGCGTTCGCGTACGATTCAATTTTCCTTCCTTTCGCACGGGTCAACAATACTATAAATCGATTCGTTACGCATAAATCTGTCGCGTCGGTCCTGCGAAGCAAATGGAACGGAAGCCTGCATCGATCGTAAATCCCTTTTCTTTTCTTTACTTTTCTTTCCTATCCTTTCCGGAAGACAAAGTCCATCGTGGCGGAAAGAAATGGTCGTAACTCGCTCGCGGGACATCTCCCGAGCCACGATGCGTGGTTACCGCTACGTTCGACGTTCCCCTACATCTCAAAGATCTAGCGATTATTCGATCGTACAACTCGAAATTGCGTTAACGATAGACCTTGTTGATTTCAGGGTGGACAAGGCGGGTTCGAAGACGTTCGACGATACGTGAAACAAGGTGGCGATTTCTGCAAGGAATTGGCCTCGATACTTCACGAGAGGTACGTTCGATCACGAAAATATCGAATCTCAAGTTTTTTCTTACCGTTAAAAGATGGATTATCGTTTCAGGGCGGAATTGGAAGCTACTTATGCCAAAGGGCTCAGCAAATTGAGCATTAAATTAACGAAGGCGTGCGCGAAGGATCAAGGTATACGAAATTTTTCAATAGCCAAGTTTGCTTTTGCTTACGATTATATAGCCATTTTATGCATGTCTGATATTTCGTAACGCAGGTGGCAACAGCAGCGGAGGCGTGAACGAAGCATGGAGATGCGTCGGCGAAGAAATGGAAGCTGCCGCGGAAGCCCACAGAATCTGGGGATTGACGCTCGGCGAACAACTCGCAAAACCTCTGCGGGTAAGTTTATCGCCCACTAAATATCCTTCCTTTAGCGTATTCTATCTTTACTTAATCGTTCGATAGCGCCGGTTAACGGCATCGAACAGGCGTTAAACGGGCTTTAAACGGGATTTAAACGGGCTTTAAACGGGTGTGTACGTGTTCCGTAGGTAGGCGTAGCAGAGGCTCAAGGACGCTCGAGGAAATCCATCGAGAATTCCGTCGACAAGGCGGGAAAAAGTCTTCACGAGTGGCGTAACGTCGCGATGAAAAGTAAGAAACAAAGTTTCGCTTGCGCGAGAGAAAACGAGAGGTTACAGGACCTAGCGAGGTTACAATCGATCAGCCAGAGCCAACAAAGCAACAACAAATCTTCGAACCATCATATGACGGAGAAGGAGGCGAGTAAGCTCGAGGCGAGAAGGAGAAAGGCCGAGGACTCCTCTCGTAGGGCGGATACGGAGTTTTACACGGTGAGCGTGAGAGCCGAGAGAGCCAGGCTCGAATACGAAAGTACCATGAGGAAGGGGGCTAAACAAATGGAACTTCTCGAGGAAGAACGATTAAGCGCTCTCAAAGATCTAGCGAACGTTTATCTGGCACACCTGCAAGCTCTCGCTCCCCGTCTACAACAGGTACGTTTCCCGCTTCTTTTGCCATCTTCGCCAATCGTTAACGAATATTTCTTCCGACAAACCCCGAGTTAAACCAACTTCGAGAACGAACCGTCCAACGTGGCTACGGCGAAAGCGTTTTCCGATTCGTTCGTCGGACGATTATATTTACTTCTGCTTCTTCCAGAGCGCAGACCGTTTGGCAGCTCCTGTACGTAACTGCAACGTGTCTCAAGATATCGAGATCCTGAAGAATCTTATACGCAGAGTAGAGAGTAACGACGGATGCAATTCCGATCAATTACTTCCTGATTTTTATGCCGAACATATTACTCTCGCGATGAACAGAGAACGTCGAAAGCAAGCGTTAGTGAGAGTTCTTCATCTGATCAGACAAGATTTGGATCGAGAAAGACGCGGTAGAGAGGGTTTGGAAACTCTCCATAGAGCTTTCGTCGCTACACCGGCGTTCGCGGCGGACGAGAGCACGCAGAACGTTACCGATAAACTACATCACGTACGAATCTTCTTTATTTTCCCTTCTTCTCCTGCACGAGTCCTCCAAAACGATCATTCGCTTTCCTCCTTCAGATGAGATCCATGCTGCTCTACCTGGAAGCGGCGAGGTACAAAGTTGGAGGTACCTTAGCGGAAGTGGAAGGCAGTAAACGAAGCAAACATCCGTTAGCCGAGCACATTTTAGTTTCCAGAGATAAACAGGGTTTGCAACAAAGTGTCCTTAAGGTACGCACGCGACCGCCACAAAAATAATAACTACAGGACGTCGTATCGTTACGAGAATTTACTTTCTTCTAGATTCCTTCTTGGGCGAAAAACGAATCGTTCGAGATTCAAGACGACGAGGACGAGATAGAAGTTCATCTGTCGAAGACGGATCACGATACCGATAGCCGTCACTGGCCCGATCGAACAGCCGGTGACGGCAATTCCGAGAATCCACCCGACGAAGATGACTTTAGCGATTTCGATGAATTCAGCAGCCATTCCGAAGACAATAACAATCAAGACGTGGACGCCACCGAAACGACCAGCAAATCCGAAGGAACGGAACAGTGCAGAGCGATCTATCAATACTCGGCGAATCTGAACGACGAACTTAGCTTGAGCCCTGGAGACTTGATAACGGTTCATCAGAAACAACCGGATGGCTGGTGGATAGGCGAGTGTAGAGGAAGAACTGGAATATTTCCAGCAACCTATGTACAAGTTATTCACTGATCCTTTGAACAGCTTCTTCTTCTTCTTCTTCTTCTTCTTCTTCTTCTTCTTCTTCTTCTTCTTCTTCTTCTTCTTCTTCTTCTTCTTCTTCTTCTTCTTCTTCTTCTTCTTCTTCTTCTTCTTCTTCTTCTTCTCAGATCAGTTGCTTAAACATCTTGCGAAAAATAAAGATGCCTCGTAAGCACAGACGTACATACTTCCACCGCAAAACTAATTAAACGGATCAAAAAAGGTACCAAAGCACACTAATCGAAGAGTGTGACGTTCTCCGATGTTAACGTCGATCGTTTAAAGTCAAAACATTCGACGTTCAACTGTATTGTTCGTAACAACGATCGTCGAACAGTTTCGATTACGATCTTGACATATTAGAACCGCGTTATACTCCTCGGAAATGGTTATTAATTTCACCTGCACCTCTTTAATATAGCTTTTTAAAATACGAATCTTCCAATTAATGGATACTCCGCTTATCCTGTTTGCGTCCATCACGTGCCAACGTTAGCATACGCGTGCAAACATTCTGCAAATACGTACAACCCAAACTTAACGCCAAATAGTTGCTGTATTTGGCGAATCGTAATCCGAAAAATGAAATATTTATACAACGAACGATTCCTTGCAACTTTTATAATAATTTATGTATCTCTAATTTCTAATTAATTTATAACGTTTATGTAAAGCGTAACGTTATTAGTAAAATGTTTGTTAGTAAAATACGATAAAAGTCACTTTGATACGATAAAAAATAAGCGCGGAAGATAATTGACGAAAAAAGAAAGTATTTTCTTTTTTACGTGATCGAATATCATTTATTTACGAAGCTACTAAAAATGTAATTAAGTAGCGGAATATATGTACATAACTCGATCGATTTTCGAAATCTATTTGTAAATAGTAGCTATATTTAATAAATTAACTTTCGTACATCGTTAAAAATTCGAAATCTCTTTATTTATATAAAACGATTACGGTTCAGTCGTCCAGCTCGTTTGCATAATCCTTTTCCAATTCAATTATCACTTCGTCGATTATGCGAGTGTCGTTACCTGTCCAAATAAAAATATGTCGTTTAACCGTATGATTTTTTACCGATATTACTCGTTGTTATTACAATATGCAAATTTCTAACATATCATATTGGACGACGTTCATTGTCGTGATCGATTAGCTTACCAACGTATACAAATTTACTAAAAAATAAACGTCGATACAAAGGTTAAATTTTCTATTTTATTTCGCTTTCACTTACTGCAAAATGGTACGATGTTCGATGTAGCAACGAAGAATGTTCCGCGGTGAGGATAATTTATCGCGTTTATACCCATTTCGGTGCAGACGTTTCTGTCACAAGATTCTGCAGCTATTCGTTTTAAGCTTCGATACGATAAATCCCAATGATGTGCCCAAAACGTACAATTGCGTTTAATGTCGGACATCAAAGATTCCGTTAAATAGATATATGAACGTCCATGGCTACATATGGACTTGTTAATAGCTGAAATCAAGTTTATACTTCATGAAAAGCATGCTACTTACTTGTTCCACCTCTAAGTATCTATGCGTATATTCACCTTGAAGAGGAATTGGTAAATATTCAAAATACGACGAGTTCTCTCTTACACAGCCAGGCTGACTTTTACCACCGTTAGGATAGAAATCAACGTGACCTGGTAAAAAGTTACTTTTATAATAACCAAAATAGCATTTGTTAAAACCGGTAAAACCAGTCGCTCAGAAATATCGCTAACCTATAGGCTCTGGCAAACCTAATCCAATTTCAGAAAGTAATCTACCATTAGTGTGAATAATATCGACAAATGGAGCATCGGATTTGTGAAGTTTTACATTTTGATCTGCACTGTTGAAACAAGGTTGCGCAGGGTCCAATCCTGTTATTCTTTCTATTTTCCAATTACTTTGTCTTTTTTTCAGTTCCTTTGCAGCAAATCCACAAATATGTGCTCCTAAACTGTGTCCGACTAAATGGAGGGGTCCCAGAGTACCGTTATCAGAGGTATTCAAAGCGCTTGTCGCATTTTCAATGTGTTCTAAAAATCTGTACAAAAGAATCTCTATCAAATATATGTATAGGATTACATTACGATGTAAAACAGACCTTGCAATTTGATATCCGACCACTTTTGTATTGACTGCTGCTTTGTAGTAATTCCAGGTATTACCACCTGTACTCCAATCTACAACTACGATATTTACGTCACTCTGAAAATCATTAAAGGATACAATAATACGTTGAACTTTACGTATCAAGAAAAATTCTTAGACACATTTGTTTGAATATCGTGTATTCAAAATTAAACTTACCCATCGAAGAAATGACTTCTCCATATTTTTGATCCATGATTCTTGACCGTGCGATAAAAATCCATGAACTATTATGATCGTTCTTCGTTCGACTTGGAAATCTGTCCATTCTAAACCAAACTGTCTACCGATGATTACTTGAACACGTTGCGGTTGTTTTCTTGAAGATAACAAAAACTGAACATTCAAAGCGTTTGATCCGTTTGGATTACCCATAAAAAACCATTCCAATGCTGTGGCTAACGTTTTCCCTAAACCGAAACAATCTACCTGATACGATTTAGAATCTAAATATGAATCTTTGTAACTCGAATTCGATAACGTAAACATAAAATTCGGCAAGTTGGAACTATTGTAAGTCACTGAATGTTCACCGCCAAGATTCAAACTTATGTTTGCGTCGTTCTTCAAAACGTGATTGTACGCGGTAGAAAGCAAAGATAATTTAATCAATAGTATTCTAAAACATAACATTTTATCTAATGAATTTCAAGCTACAACAAATAAATCTAATGCAAGTAACTTTACGACTTATTATTACACGTATACGGAAGGATTACAAAAGTCACGACCTTGCGACAACAGGGGTCACATCGTTCATTTTTTAAGGAAATAACAGCTTCAAAACACACGAATAATTTACTTTTGTCTTTCACTCTACCAAGATTGTACTATCAAAAAGGTGTTTTACTAATTGTACATTAAATAATAATATAATTTATTATACTTTATTAAGTTTATACATTTACAGTTACTTGTATAACTCGAGGAGAGTTTATAACGAAAATATTGTATTATTTGTAAATATTTGATAAAAATTTTTAATAATTAGCAATTCATGATACCAATAACACAACTAATATATACGAACGTATTGAAGAAAAAAAAAGAAAGCTATTAAATATTGATAATCAAGTATCAAAATTATTATTAATAGTATCGAAGTATTAATATTCAAATAACATTTTTTATGTGCTACTTTTATATACATAATATAAAATTATATAATATCTCTATTTAATCATACGATTACTATAAAATCTGTTATACTCATTCTTTTCGGTATAAAATATTCGGTATATTTTTTACATAGACAGTATAAAACTGAAAATTTATTAACGCTTATATGTTCAACTTTTGCTTCTTCCTTTTTCGCCTTTTCTCTTTTTTCTGCTACAAATAGAAAAAAATAAAAATAAATAAAATAATTCAATGATTTTCAATTAGAAACCACACAAACGATTAACGAATATTTTCTTACCATTCTTTGTTCGAAATTTACTTGCTTTTCTTGACCAGGTATATTTTTACTACCTCCTTGAAAGCTACTAAAGTCTACTGCTTTATAATCGAATTTTTTTGACGGCAACATATTTTGCTTGTTTAAATCGTTGATTATGCGTTTCTTTTCCCCTTTCTTTCGCGACCTAAAAAACAGTTTTTTATTTATTTTTATGGCGAACTTGTGATCAATAAGATAAGTATAGTTTAAACATAGCTAATGTATCAAAAGAAATGAATAATATTCCTGACGGAGAAATTATCTTGATACTGTTGCAACGTTCTTACCGTATTGAATTAGTAACATTGTCTGAAGTATCGTTCTGAATTCTCGCGACACTTTCTTCTATTTTTGCCTCTTTATCCAAATGTTCCGTGTCGTACGACTTTTTGTTCGTGTCTTGAATAATTTTCGTTTCTAACGATGGAATCGGAGTTATCAAGTTGTCGGTAGATTTTTCTTCTTCCGTTACTTTTTCTTCATTAATATTTGAACTTCTTTTTCTTTTACATCCACGCATTTTACTTAAAGGAGTTTTCTTTGTCGACGGTGTAGCCACCGTTTGCTGTTTCGGAACTTGAGAAACCTGTTTAAAATGTTCATAAACTCGTTGTTTACTCTCTTCTATTTCTTCGTCAACCTTCTTCAATTTATCTAAATGATCTTCTTCTTCTTGTTTCTGTTTCTCCCTTTCGCGTGCTTCTTCTTCCGCTATCATTGGTATCACGCGTTTATATCGTTCAAATGGACTTACAAAAATAAACTTTCTCTTTCTATTAACTTCCTGATTATTCTTCGACGTTTCCTCATCCTAAATTAACATGCGTGTATACACATACATGTATCAGGTTAATAAATAATAAACATTACTTTGATCGCTTTTTTTTTATCGCGCGATTAACATTATTGTCTTACCTCGGATGTGATTGGACTGTCGAATACAGTCACTGTATGCTTGACTGTGACGTTTGAAAGTGCTTCTTCTAGAACGTTAACGTTATCCAATAGACACGGTAAATCAGCTCTGGCTTCCATATCGTGCGGGATATCGTGTGGAGAATACATCCACGCTTCTGAATTTGCAATTTGATTTCTTTGACCCAATCTTTGCCTAAGGTCATCGAGAACTGGTTTGATAAGTGGTTGTTCTCTAGCTTTTAATATTATCTTGTGCAGTTTTAATAAATTTTGCCTCACCAAAGGTGGAATAGGATTACAACATGCCAAAATGCCTTGCATTTCACGAGGTAATGTTTCCGCTATATTCAATAGCATATGATTTGGCAAAACGTAAGCTGTGCTGTCGTCTTCTTCTCTCGCTGTAACATCTCTCCATTTATGTAGTTCTATCAAAGCATAAAGTTGTTTATTATTAAACATTTTTTGACTCTTTCGGTATATACTCATACAGCTTTCCTCTGTCCATATTGGTTTTACATAAGTCTTTTTACAAATGTCCGTACTCCGATCATAAACAGATTTCAGAATATTGATTTGTCCGTTAGCCGCGTCGATTAAAGCATTTCTTAAAATGTCTTTTATATACAATAAATAATGCGTGTCTTCCCTAGCATATTTCTGTAGTTCCTCCGGTAACGGTCTTATTCGCCAATCAGCCAATTGAAAGTGTTTGTTCGGATCTATGTTACAGTAGTGCTTTAATAAATATGCTAGACTTAAATACGGCAGATTAAGTTGTTTCGCCGCTTGATGCGTATCAAACATATTTACTATATAGAGAGACAAGTCTCTTTGGAGCCATTGAATGTCTAAATCAGCTCCGTGAAAAACTTTTAAAATCGTTGGCTTAGTGAAAATCTCATTTAATTCGTGTAGTTCGGATCGTAACGATAATGTATCTATCAAATAATCCGCATCTCCCGTTGAAATTTGCATCAAGCAAGTTATTCCTTGAAAGCTGCGGTAAGAATGATGTTCCAAGTCTACGGCAATTTCCTTATACCGTTTCAAATCTTCTAGCAATAATTTAATATCGACTGGATTTTCGATTATTATTAAAGGCGTGTCTTCCAAAGACTTATATTTCTTTGGTTCACATTTTTTTAACTGATCCATGCGTGGCGAAAACATATCCAATTCAAATTCATAAGGATGACTATACACTTCACCATTTTCACTTTCTTCCGTGTAAATAGCCAATGGTTTTAACGAATTTGGTTTGTCTTTGATCTTGGGACTCCACGGTTTCGAACTGTTGTCAATTTTATCTTTAAACATTAACTGAGGTCTTTGAACATTTCTGCCTGCCAACAAGCGCACTGATTGAGTACTATCCGTTTGTTGCGGCGCTCGACAGATTTGATTGTTCCAACTTCCATTCACTATCTGCTTGTTCGCCCGCGTCACTACCAATTCTACTTCAGAATTTCTCATAACGCCGCATTCTTTGTCCATCAATTCGTTCTATAGCAAACAAGTTTATAATTATGTAGAGTACTTGTTAGTTTTATAAATACTATAAAAAAGTTACGTGTACAAGAACTTACAGCTCTGTCCAAAAAAATATCGTTCGTTTCTAGCAAAAGATCAAATTTTTCGTCGACACCTCGATTCGAAATGTTGTTTTTAATACCTACTGTAGCCAGAACACGTTGCATAACGTTTAATACCAGTTTTATGTTTCGATCTTTCGCATCGAGAAAACTAGGAAAACAGGAATAATAACGAAAATCCGATCCAACCGGTAAACTATTGGATACTTTAATACCAGCTCTTATCGCGTCAAACGATTCCTGAAACATAACATAAATTGGTTCGAAAAAGGAACTCCGAGCAAAGAAAAACATTTGTTAAAGCTTATCATCATTTTAACGAGAATCAAGTAATCCGTACCTGAACATAGTTGTCAAAATTTGCGTACCCAGGTATAATTTGTTCATTGTTAATTTCTTGCCTCTCATTTTCGTGCGTTTCATTTTCTAACGGTTGTTGACAATCGCCACTCCAATCTTCCGTAGAATCCATATCGTTCATTATGAATCGTTGATGATAATTTTGTTTTCAATTAAAGTTTTACTCGATACTGTAACACATACGCGAAACATTTGAATATAATTACACGAGGATAACCTATAACGTCCACGATATCGGTATTAAGAGGAGACGGTGTACCACCGACGACACGAAGGACGAACGAAATATACGAAATAATAGGGTTTCACGATTGTTCGGAATAATTTTTTTAAACGATGACAGCGTAATATATTTTTAATGGGATTTTAATAAAAAGAAGAGTAAGAAAATAGCACGAATAAAAAGTTAAAATACACTGTAGGTACCACGTACGTACGCATGTATACGATGACAATATAATTGTCATAGATTTGACCGGACGAAGAGGAGACACGAATAAATTCGAAAAAAAAAGGTATCGTCGACAATCGATTCGATGAATAATACTGAAATGGTATGAAATTCCGATCGTTTTGAAAGATATACGTACAATCATAATAAAGGTATATATGCGTATAGTGTGGAAAAGGACGTCGAAGATGGCGTTAGCATCGTTACAATCTATCCGTTCCCCGTTCTCAGCGTTCAAGTCCAAAATTAGTAAATAAAGATGGTGGCAGCGCGTGAGCCGTGTGCGGTATCGTCACGCGAAAAATGTCTGGTAAAATGAAGTGGAAACGGAGAACGTTCGCGATCTCTCAGAAAAATTCCAAAGTTCTAGAGACCTAGTGATCGAGTTGATCGTATGGACAATAATAACAGTGTAAATAGTGTATTTTTCTTATATTTCCCTGGGAGCGGATAGCAGCCGAAAAGAGGATAATTTGGCTCCAGAGTTCACTGTAAGGTACAAATTCTCGCTATTTTTAGACTCTACCCGAGTGTCGATTCTCATTCAGAGCATTCGTTCGTTCCATCGACAAGTAGAGAAGTCGCGAACGGACATCTACCCTGAAGAAAAGAACGTTACGGAGCGTCGTCGATTTTCTTTCGTGGGCGTTTTCGATTACTCAATAATGCGCGAACGAGGCTCATCGTTACTCGTAAATCTGCATCAGGACCGACACCAGCAACGTCGAGGAGCTGGTTTTCTCTTTTGCGACCTCCACGATAACGTTCGAGACAATTAACGGATGTTCCGAAAGAACTCTTCGAAATATCAGAATGCTATTTTTATAAATAGGAACCTACATACCGTGGTACGCGTTTTAGTTGCATACGTTGGTTGCACCGGTACGCGTACGCACACAGTGACACACATTTTATTTAACCCAATTGATCGAACGATCCTCGAGTTGGATCGTTCGATGCGTCTTACCCGAATCGGGAAGAGAATTTATCGGTTTCGTGAACGATCGTTCTTCTATTCCTTTCGTCTTACCGTCCCGATTTTACCGTCAATATTTACGTCGATTCGAGATACGTCGACTTTCGCGAAAAGAATTTCGGCAACGAAAGTTACCGAAAGTATTGTTTACGCGTAACACTTTGTCTCGTAGGAACGCGATTCTTTCTTCTAGTTAATTTTTTTCGCGCACGTCAACGTACTCGTCTTTTTTTTTTGGCGCGTCATCTTTGCCTATCCTCCTGTCGCATCGACGAGGATCACTCCGGTTCTGTTTCTTCGATACTTTCTCTGTACGCGGACGCGCGTGTGCGCGATTTCTTTTTTTTTTTTTTTTTCAAACGTGTTCGAACGTAATACCGCGAAACATTCGCGTCGGCCGAAATAGCATAGATCCAGATGGTCGGTCGCGAATGAAATTCACCGAGCGTAGTCTATTAATTCTTCGTGACTCAAACTTTTGTCGCGAGAAATTGCGATTCACGCGTACAATCACCCGCGACCAACGTACCGAGAAAGAGAGAGAGAGGTTCATTCATGTATGCAACGCGAGTCGTGCACAGGAATAATAAGGGTTTTAATAATAATACGTGAATCACGAGATACCGTACAAGTTGTCGAATGACGTCACGCACTAACGACATTCGACATTGGTGGTAGCTCGCGAATAGGAGACGATACCAAAGTTTCTCTTACGATTCTTGATTCGAGAGCAATCGAAGGGGGCACAGCGCGAGATGCGAGAAGCGCGTTCCAATCGAATTTCAGTTTCGTTCGATGTAGAAATTAGAAGGAATTCGATAGATTTTTACCAACGATTCAAGTTATACCGTTGCTGTAAAACCCTTGTTCGTTTTATAAGATAGTTCCGAATTTTGAAATTTTTCTTAAAGCGGTAACAGGTTGACGCTAATGCTAATACTATTAACCGCGATTGGCAGAGAATCATAAATGAACGAAAAGAAAAATAAAATTCTGTTGGGAAATGTTGGGAAATGTTGGGAAATGTTGGGAAATGCGCGCGACGGTTTCGGGATGTCCACGAATTGACTAAGTTAGCTCTCCCGTTCATGGTTTTGTAGTGTACATATATAATTTGTCAAGACGTAAAAGTGGATCGACTTTGGCAAATTTTCGACGGCGCCTTCGCGCGTCGACCCGATACTTTGACCGCGCCTTCAGTTTTCAACTCGTTTGTCTCGACATCAACGAAAAACACGTTTCACCATTGGCGCCTAAAAGTTGTTTTCGCTATAGCGAAATGGCAACTCGAATCTTTCAAATACTAATTTTAAACGCGATGCTTTACTACGTAACGCGTATGCGACGCGTTCGAAACGCTAACAGGAAATAAATACATATATCGAAGAAATGACTACTATCTGTCCGGCGAGTTTAAAGGATCAATGTTACCGTGCATTATCGAAAATTTCTAATCGGCTCGGTCGGTTTTATCTCGCGTTCTTTTCAGACTTCGCGTTGACAGTAGTATTTTAGAGTCTCTCTATAAATAGCAAGTAAAAATGATCGGGCCCTGGCTACTCGGTTTCTAGGAGGCATTGCATTCGATTCGTTTTGCGAGCAATGAGTTTCGCGTTTCGATCGCTATCCTCGTTGTTCGCCGCTTTAACGACCGTTAACGATCTATTAATTCCGGTGAAAACGCGTTTCGGAAGCAAACAACGGAGTTGCTAGTCGCTTTTCTAGACGAAACTGTGCTGCACTGTACTGTACGGGAAATTTCAATTTACCTACGAATAATTTTCTCAAGGAAGATCGTCGAGTGTCGATCGTCCGAAACGATCGAATGAAATTTCTCTCGAATTTTAATTCGAATCGCGTGCATTAACTTGTTTCGCCCGGCAACGTGTCGCGACGCGACGCGCAACATTATATCGTACATTTGGTATAACTTTGTTATTATAATGCCGAGCGCGTTGGCAAATGAAACGAGTCTCGGAGCCAATCAGATCGTCGCTCGAAGATACTAAGTTGCATTAAATAAACGTTAGAAACGTTTTACAGAATATACGAGACGACGTGTATTACTTTTATAGGCGCTTGAAACGTCGCCTCGATAGTCATCGGATAGAGTTATGCTTCGAAACTAGAATTCTGGATTCGGTATCTCATACATATACCGCTGCCGAATCCCAAGCTCTGCTAATTTTTACGTCCCAGTTGCTCTTTCGATATATTCCATCCTTCGACTATCACTTATTATTTTACGACCGCAGGAGCGTAATATATCGTAGGTGATACGTAGACTAATTCGAACGATAAAAATGCTATTACCGTGTTTCGTTTGTCAAATGCGCATTTCATCGATGATTTCATCGAACCTAAATAAATGAAACGCATCGCAAGGAAAGCGTTACGTAAATTTATAGAATATCAGCGTGAAAGAACTAAAGATGATCGTCGAGCGTTGCCGCTTATTCGGTAATTCGGTGGAAGATTAACGGACTTCCGGTCGGTAAAGCGTCAGGAACAAAGAGACTCTCGGGGCGAGATTGCCGAAACGAGAGAGTTTAGAAAGGAAAGGCGCGAGGAAATGGAAGTCATTAGGACATCAGCCGCGAAGCAGCTTGAAGCTGGTCTGCCCACGCGGCGGGTCTACGTGCCCGCTAAAAATACCGACGAAACGCACCGCGATCGAGTATCGAGACCGAACGAAACAGCGCTTCCCTTAACGTGCGTGTTTTCCCTTCCGATTCCTGCCGGTTAAGTCCTTTCGAACTTTTTTCGAAAAACAGCTCGTTTCGCTCTCTCGTTCGCCCTATTAATCGTTCAAACTATTTCAATTTTCTTTCGTAATTCGATCAAATAACTACATCCCCGAAACTGGATGCTCCTTTTTGTTCGCGATTCGGAATCGATGAAATTGTTTATCGGCCCCGTGGACTTTTTTCGGGACACGAAAGTTTCTAGTTTAAAACGTCGAACTCCTAATTTTAGGCGAAGCGCGCGTTTCGTAGGTCTGGGTCACGATCGACTGCGGTTCCGACGTTCGGGGGTTAAATCCTCTCGATAGAGAGGTTTCGCGCTCTATCGGTCTTTCGATGGAACGGTCGTTCGGAAGTTTGGCAGCTTCGAGCGAATTCGGGTCGATTCTGTAAGGCAGTGTAAGGTATAGGCGCGTGCAAGTTTCTATGGTCGTCGGTGACTCGGGGAGGCGAACGTCGCGAACGCGCGGGGACAACGATCGGCGGGAGAGACGCGCACCGACGCGCACCGACGCGCACCGACGCGTCTTGCTACCGAAAATAAACTCACCGCATTTCGTCCGGCCGTCCTTCTATCTTCTATCTTTCCTCTCGGTCCGAGCGTACGCCCGATAACCGACCTGTCTCTTCGCCGCCATCGTTATCCCGCTATCGCGGCGGGACTCTCCTCTGTCACATGGCGTCTCGTTCACCCGCGCGTTCATCTCCTTCTCCGTGATCCCGCGATCCCGCGATCCCGCGATCCGTTCGCGATTACGACGCTCGAACGATTTGCTTTCAGATCGACACGAGTAAGGCAAAATGGTGGTCGGCGAGGCAAGCATACACAACATAATGGGAGGGATGGAGAGCACGGGTGGCGTCAGACTTCACAATCACAAACGGAAGTTGAAGCAGAGGTAGGTGTCGAGAAACGGCCGAATCGGAAGGAGAGATCGCGAATCGCGAGATTGGCACGTTCGCCGAATACTTGGCGAAACGTAAATAACGCGGACATCGTTTGTGCCCTCGCCAACGCGAAACCGTTCCTGATACGTTCACGATTCTAGCCAACGTTCCTCTCATTTTGCCACCTTTCTCTCGTCGCCAGGTTCGACATCATCAAGAAGCTCGGTCAAGGTACTTACGGCAAAGTCCAGTTAGGGCTCAACAAGGAAACCGGCCAGGCGGTAGCGATCAAGACTATAAAGAAATGTAAAATAGAAACGGAGGCGGATCTGATCAGGATACGAAGGGAAATTCAAATAATGTCGAGCGTGCAACATCCGAATATTATCCACATATACGAAGGTAGAAAACGATAGGAAAGGATCAAGTCCGATACCCCGATATATATCTCGATCGCGCATTTTTCTTTCAGTCTTCGAAAACAGAGAGAAAATGGTGCTGGTAATGGAGTACGCGGCCGGCGGCGAACTGTACGATTACTTGAGCGAACGGAAGAAATTGACGGAACAAGAGGCTCGGAGGATATTTCGACAGATAGCCATCGCCGTCTTCTACTGCCACAAACACAAAATCTGTCACAGAGACTTGAAGCTCGAAAATATTCTGCTGGACCAAGTCGGGAACGCGAAAATAGCAGACTTTGGTCTGTCGAACGTGTTCGACGAGCAAAGGCTGTTGAACACGTTCTGCGGCAGCCCTCTGTACGCCAGCCCCGAGATCGTCAAGGGTACTCCTTACCACGGTCCGGAGGTCGACTGTTGGAGCTTGGGCGTCCTCCTTTACACGCTGGTCTACGGTGCCATGCCCTTCGACGGGTCCAACTTTAAACGACTAGTCAAACAGATCTCGCAATCCGATTATTACGAACCTAAAAAACCCTCGCGTGAGTCTCCTTTCTTTTTCACCGGCCTTTTCTTCCCTCGCTGATACGGAACCGTTAACCGACGGTTATTCCCTGTTCGCAGCCGCGTCTCCCCTCATCAAAGATATGCTGACCGTTTGCCCCGGCAGACGAGCCGACATCGAAAGGATCTGCACTCATTGGTGGGTAAACGAAGGTTACGAGCAGAATTGTCTCGACATCGCCGAGGACCTGGCGGCCCAAACGCCCGTTAGATTGGATTTACTGCTCTCTTTGGTACCTCAATCGGCCAGCGCGGAAAAGCTGGTCGTAGGCGATCAACAGCCGGTCGGGGACGTCGCGAATAACGTGTCTTCCGAAACTTTGGTACCTACCAGGTGTCACTCTGTCGGTAGCTTGATGGAATTGGATCAGAACAATTCCGACAGGCGAATCAGAGAATTATTGCTGGAGGAGGAGCCAAGAACGGCGCCGATCACCGGCGAAGCGAAGCGAAAGCTGGAGACGACGCCTTCGATGGACGAAACCGCTGCCGCTGGCGCCAAGCGGAAAGAACGCTCCAGAAAGAAAGAGAGACCGGAAGAGAGAGAACCGAGAACGTACAAATCCGCGTCCAGGTAATAACGATTCGATTTACCGCGCACCATTATAATCTCGGTTTTTTCACTTTTTCACAAAAATTTCGTTCCTGTTCTAGGCATCACTCGGCCCCGATTCCAAACTCCATCACGGAGGAACCCATGGAAGTCGATCCTACGATGATCCTTCCTGTCAGTCCGAGCATCGATTTGAACACGGTGGAATCGACGGCAGCTTGTTTGGAGTTGATACAGGAGTGTACCGAACGATCGCCGAGCAAGGAACGTAGCAAAACTCCGGTCGCGGTCGGACAGGAGAAACGAGAGTCCGTCGATGCTCGAAGCGAACCCGAGGAACAACGTTCGCGGGACGAATCCCCCAGAGCCACCGAAGACGCGTCGATGCTCGACGAAGCGGCTAGCGACGCGACTTCGACGCAACCGGTATCCGAATCCGTCGCGGACACCGATCGGGATCGCGTTATCGAGAACGAAACGTCGGCCAGCCACGACTCGATCAATTTGGAGGCGACGCAGAGGGAGTTTAAGAAATTGAAAGAGAAGGCGCTGTCTCTCGACTCGGAATTGTCCAGCGAAACTCGCGACGTCCCCGCGAAGACGTTCGAGAGAAGACGCTCCAAGATATTCGAAACCGCCGAGAAGTTCAATCAGATGGCGTCGAACGTGGACAGCGAAAAACCGAAGAAAATCTTTATACCCGGGGTGAACGTGGGAGGCGCGAAACGCGTGTTCGAAAGGAAAGCCAGTCTCTCCTCGGTTAGTACGCCTCCTCCGGCTAAACCCGGCGCTTCCAAGGTGATCATCGACGTTCCCTCGGATACGAAGAAGAACGACAAGTCGAAGCCGCAACCGGAAACGGAGGGACAGCCGGACGAGGAGAAGAAGAAGGACGAAGCCAAGAAGCGAGCCGTCGATATAATAAGTGGCGCGATCGGTAAACCGCCCGTGCAAAAGAGGGTAAACGGCTCACCGCCGACTTCGCCGCCGACTTCGCCGCCGACTTCACCGCCGAGTCAAGAACCGAAAAAACTACCGCTCAAGATACCGGTCGGAACGAACGATTTGCGTTCGGCCACCGTCTCCGTTTCCACGCCAGTCGATACCAAATTCTCCTTCGACGATCAACGATCGGACAAGAACAAACGCGCGACGGTAAGTTCGAAAGATCGCGTCCGATCGAATCGTCTTTTCGTTCGCGAATCGATTCGTTACGTTTCCAGATATCCACGTCCGTGTCGGCGAGCACGAACGCCGAGCCGTCGAACGTCGACGATTCGCAGTTGGACGAGCCGAAAATGTCCAGTAAAATGGAGATTACGCTGAAGAGCGCGACGCTACCTAGACCGCGGAAGACCAGTAAAGCGGAGATCTCGTTGTCGAGCGGCAAACCGCAACAAGTTCCCGTTGCGTTCAAGTCCGAAGTGGAAGCAAAGATCGACGCGTTTCAACCGCAGAAGCTACGAACCCAAAGATCGGAGGTCGCGTTTCCGGTCGCGGCCGTGGTGCCGCAGGTGAATCGAAGCTCGAGCTTGGAGCCCGAGAGCAGACCGAAGTACGCCGCGCCTAAAGAGAGGATAATACCGATTCAGGTTCGCCCATATATCGTATCGTCTAATCGGTCAACGAAAAATACCAACTCGCTAACTCTCCGTACGAACGTTCGCGTTTGCAGGTGGAGGCGGATAACGAACGATCGCGACGCTCGTCGACGCCGCCGGCATCGAAGCCACCCGTGGCGCAAAGATCGATTTCCCAACGGTCGGGATCGTTGTCTCGACAGTCGACCGCCGACTCGGACACGGACAGCGCTCTCGGCTCGACCGTCGGCCCGGAACCGATCAGAAAGAGTCCTCGAGAGTACATTATACCCATCGCCGTGGAAGGTGGCGGATACGTGACTCCTAGGTCGGGTAGCGTAGAACCCGAGAGCAAAACTGGCACACCGACTAGCACGAACGCTCCGCGATCCAGGTTTACCAGACCGCGAAGAATGAGTTCTCTTCTGTCCGACGCTAGCGAAGACGAATCTCCCTTCTCCACGTTGCACAGGTAAACTCGAGTTCGACTATTTTTCCTAGTTTAATATTTCGTTATTCGTCCGTTTTTTCGTCCGTTCAGGGATAGCGAGGACCTGTTGCAGCGACATATGCACAGATTGAGAAGCTCGCGACCGTCGAGGCAGCCACCGGAACACGCGGACAGCCTCTCTTCCGGAGAGGACGACGACGACGACGGATTCGAATTGTTGACCGCCGAGAATCTCTTCTCCACGTTGCTCTCCAGAGTGCGAAGCTTGACGCAGAGGCTAAACGTGGACGATAATCGTAGCACCGGTTTTCCGAGTTCCCGATTATTCGGAAGACTGGGATCCAACTCCTCGCAAGCTTTCTGGGCTCTCAATAAACCGTTGTCGAGGTAATTGCATCGAATCGTTCGTACGTACGTACGACCGCTTGCGTCGCGAAACCGCAATGTCAACGGTATAATGCTTGTTTGCGCAAGCTACCAGACGTATGTCGAAACGAGGACCGTCACTACGTGAGTCCAATTGTTACAACAACTTTAGAGCAATGTAGTGTATGCCGATTATTTTAGAAGGTAGTGCAAAACATCACGAGTAATATTTCGAACGTTTCGTTTCGCGCGACTACTCTTACTTTCTTTCTCTTGCTTTTCTCGCCGGAGAAACAACCGTTTCGCTCGTTTGGTGGACAGCCCAAATCGTTTTCGCGCTCGTCCCGATATCTAACGCGATCGATCTAAAAATAAATTTCTCCTCTCGAAATCGCGTTCGACGCGTAGTCCGACAGCCTACTTTAGAAGCCTACAAGTTCCGTTTCCGACACCGTCCTCTTGCCCGTAGCGTCGCCCGTGGCATTCGCAAATCTGGCTCGTTACGATCGCGTCGCTTCGAAGTAATCATGAAATACGTCGTAGAAATTTCTAGCGACCGAAAACGAAATTCCTCGATGTATCTGGTGGAATGACCGTGACGATTTTCTTTGTTACGAATCCAGGCGATTGTCGGAGTCTCAATTCAGGCATTCTCTCAGCCGCGAAGGTGACGCGTTCTCGAAGAAGGATTCCGTCAACTCGACGAACCCGACCACTCCGAACAGTCCAGGATCGCGTGCCACTCCGTCGAGAGAGACCGTGTTCGATACCGGCAACGTCACCTTACCGAGAGGTAAGAAAAGAAAGTTTTCACGAGATTATCGTGAGGCCGTGTCGAATCGCAAAACGAATTGATCGATGTTGAAAAAGGAACTCGAGCCTTTCGCGTTCCCCGTTCGATCTCCGAATCGATCTTCGTTCGGAGATCGAACGGAGAATAACGCGAAGGAAGTCGGGCCTCGAATTCGATCCAGTGCCAAAATGTTATCGTCGTCGTTGTCGTCGTTGTCGTTGTCGTTGTCGTTGTCGTGGCAGTGGTAACTTCCGCTTGAAAGAGCTGCCGAATCGCGAGTAAGAAATTTACGTGAAAAATTTACGAAAAAGATACATTCGAACGCGTATTCTCTTCCGTTATACAGAGAGAGAGAGAAAGAGAGAGAAAGAGAGAAAGTTACCACGAAGCTTCTGCCAAGACGCTGCGATATTTTGTCACTGGTTGAAATATCGCGAGCCACGCGAGAAAATGCTGAATGGTATTCAGTATGCATCTCCTAGTACCTTAGCTGTTGTCGAGTCGTTGATAGACAGAGCACATCTTTTTTTCGTGTACTTTTTTCGTTTATCGATTTTACCTCTTGTCTCTTTATATCAATTTTTTCCGCTCTCGTACTTTTTCTTTTCTTTCTTCCTTTCTGTTACTACCTTTTCTTTCTTCACTATCCCAGCCCCAGCCTATTCCTCTTAACGAAGAGAACTCCCAAGGCGTTACCCTCCTCTTCGGAGAAAATTTTAACGAGTTCTTGCACGCAGATACGTCGCGTTATTCTAAATCCTCCTTGTGCATGGTTTTCGGCGTAGACGGCCGATGGATCGAAGAATATTTAACGTTACGGTTCCGATCACTTTAACGATCGTTTTCGAGCGATACTAGCCGCTAAGCATGGTCGCGCGCGTATCCACTCGACAAGAAGAAACGTTTTATTGATCATGCAGCAATCGCTCGAGTCTCATCGGAGCTTTAATGATTAAATATCGTTTAAACCACGCGCACCGGAAACCGCGTACGGATAAATTCGTGGTAACGCGATTCGGTAACGCGCGAAAGATCGTCGAAATCCGAGAGTAACGCTTCGAGAGTTCTTCTCGACGTTTCGATTATTTTTTCGATTTCATTGCCTGACGATGTTTTTGCAACTTTTTTATACTAACCTCGGTTGGAATAGATAAGACGGTTCATGTTTGGCACAGGTGGGTAAACGTTTCGAGCTCGATAATTTCGCGGAAGGGATTTTTACGCGCGCGAGCTTTGAAATTTTTTCGTTTTTTCCCTCTCGCGTAGCATACGCGCGTAGCACGTTTCTCCGCGAAGCATGATGTCTGCACGATATCGTTCGCGTAACGTGACCCCGTGGCCGTCGGAATCGTCTTTTCCCTCCAAAAGTCGATCGCGGCGTGTTTCGGCGTTAAGTTATTCGCAAAACGCGTAACTCACACTTTGCCTAACAGAACCTTCTCGTAATACGCAATAGTAGTAGTAGTAGTAGTAGCAAGTTGCACTGTTGTTGTTCACTCACGCAAAGTAGTATCCTATTAACACGCGTAGAGCAGTAATACACATTTTTTTTTATCTTCTTTAATTCGTCGAACGCGTACACGAAAGTTCACAGCATGACCGTACACGAACACTAGCGATACACCGACACGCGCACACTCGTAATCACGAAACGAGGAAATTCGGTTCTACGCAACACTGTCCAAGATAGAATCCATTTTTCAATCAGAATTCATGCATATCTACTTTTTTCACACGTCTATCGTCGACTCTTCAATCAGCGATCGAACGAAGGACCTTGTTGTCCGTTCTTTTTCTTTTTTCTTTCTTTTTTTTTTTAATCTTTTTTTTTTTTTGCCACCGCTGATCGATGAATACGAGAGATTATATTTTCGGTACACGTGCATCGCTGTTTTCCAAATTTTTAAAGACTGTACCTACAAACGCGACGTTCTCGAGACGCGAGAAAGATCGAAGCACCTACGCTTAACGCGTTTCGAAGGTTTCGATAGTGGAAAGGAGGTCGAGCACTTTTTCAAAATTACGAACCTCTGTTCTTTCTTACGAAGAAGCTTAAATAGTCGCTTTCGCTTTCATTGTTTTTTCTTCTCTTGAGATACTTGGTTCACCGTTTCGAAACGTTTAACGCAACGTGGTAAATGAATAATTGGTTTTCGCGCGCGCGTGTCAAATATCGAAAAGAGAGTAACGAGACGAAGCACGTGACAGGACGACATCGGTTCTTCGTCCGTGGAACGACACGTGAACCGATCGAATCGGTGCAAACGTATATCGAAAATATACTCGAAAGAATCGCGGTGGAATCGTATTTTAATGACACGTGTAATTTACGGTATTTTCTGACGGTTGTTGCAGCGACCGTGCGAGTGACTCTACATAGGTGGCCGGACGGTAATCCCCAGTAGACAAACCAAGTTAGGTACTATGCTATACACTTTTATCTGGCGAATCTCGACTTCTCGTCGCTCTTTTCGCTCCCGTTAACGTTCGTAATCGTTACGTGCATCGATGTTCGCGACATTCGTGAAATTTGTCCATCGAGAAGAACGCGCTCGGTCACATATCCACCATCACTACCAACACTCATCGCTACCACCATCGATGCTACCGATCTCGCATAACTTCTTCGATCTTTCTTCTCGTTTTTCTTTTTTCTCCCGATCTTTTAATTTTCCTCTACAACGTCGAGCTCGCGTATCGAACGTAAAATAAACTATCACGGTTGTCGCAACTTAAGCGCTGTTCGTTCGTCGAAAGCTAACGACAACGGTTTCCTTTACAAGATACCTTTACGAATTGTTTCGGGGCAACGAATCGTGAAAAGTATAAAATACGAATCGATCACGGTTCGAAGAAGATACTTTTTTTATTTGTTTGTTCCTTATTTCCGTTCGGTAGCGAGAAAGCGGGGCATCGTTGGTTTTGCGGGTCCCTTCGAAACAGAAACACTGTAAAGAGCGACAGAATTTTCAGGCGAACGCGCGACGCGACAACGTTCTATCGTGAAAGATTTTGGCAAATCGCGAAGGGACACCATGGTACTTACTACTCGTCCAAACAAATAAGCAAACCTACAGGTTTTACAGGTTAGGATCATTGAAAATTGTTCCGGATTCGTAAACGTTGGTCGTTTACCAGCACGAGTAGACCGTGTAACCCGTCGAATTTGACAGAATTTTTTCCGAACAGTCTCGTGTCGGCTGCTCGCCCCCCCGTAAACTTCGTTAATAACAGCGAGAATCGCTAGAGAAGAGAGAGACGAAGGAACGCGACGCGACGATAGTCGTCCAATCGAAAATTCTACTCCACCCGATATATCGTCGAGGACGCGAAGCTCGCCGAACGATCGCTTAACGATCCCCTCGCCGGAGCTTTCGCTGCAAGAAAATATGCAAGAAAATATACAAGAAAATATACAAGAAAATATACAAGAAAATATAGAGGAAAATAAAAGAAAAGAAAGAGTTGGACCGCGTCGAAAGACGATGTATCTCGAGAAATCGTACACCACGAGGCGAACGAGCTAACCCTTGTTTGAGATGGCTGATACTTGTTGTGTTTTTAAGAGTTTAAAATAACAGCGTTTTATTACTTTTACATTGTCTCAGCATGCTTTGATAATGCTACTACATTGTATTTAATATTGTACATTGCATTACACTATCTCGTTTAAGTTTACACATTTGACGCGTTGTGATTTAGACACCTAAGGTGATATATATACATACATATATATATATATATATATATATATATATTTATGTATAAAATAAAATAAATGTATATGTATGTATTTATTTCGATGTTATCCAAGCACGATGGTTCATTTTTCGAATCCCGACAAAACCGCGTTTCGTTTAGCGCACGTTCTTACCGATGATCGTCGAAGCGACACTCGGTTTCGAACTCGTACGATTCGAAGCGCTACCTTCGCGTAATACAGTTCCGAAAGCCGTTAATTGGGCCAAGACGCGATCGAGAAAACGAAGAACCATCGTGTCGTTCTCCAATAACGTTTTTATTTGTGAATATCCATTGGAAACCTGTAACAACATTTTTCGTACGCATATAGCAAGCCTCTTTTATCTGCATGTAATCGTTCAACGAGCATATAAATTTACGCTCGATAATTTTGTTGCATCGACACGCGTTGGAGACACGTGTACCCGTATACGCGCGTGGGTGTATGCTTTGGTAAGCGCGTAAGAAAGTCGGAGCGAATGAAATTTGAACGCGTAAAAAGTTCGAGCGAGTGCTCCAACTTTTGCACGTTTCGATGAAAATTTTCGTTCGGAAAAGCGCGAATGGGATATTGCGGATTTTTCGACGAAAGGAGACGAATCGCGATCGAGCCGTTAAACTTCCCGTTCGATTCTGATTCTTCGAACAAATCTTTCTATCGGTTCTTTCCGAAGTCGACGAATTAACTCGTTTCCGGCCGTTTTTCTTTTTTTCGATTGCGCGTAGTACAAGGTGAGAAACGATTCGTTTCCGATCGGAAGACGACGAATTCGGAGATTCGTAGTGCCGAAAAAATGTGTGTAGAAAGAATCGGTTAGAGTCCGAGAAAGTCGATCGACGAAGTTTCTTGCTAAAGTTGTATCGTACTTCGTAAATGTTAAATATATTTATTGTTATTTTAAAAATAAACCTGTTCGTACGAAAATCCCGATCGTCCGTTACACGTTGTTCCTCCGTTCGTCATCGGCCGCGATCGAAACGTCCCTCGACTCGATCGTGTCGCGCAATCCGGGTCAATAGAAAATCGAAAATTTCGAATCGACGAAAGTTACCGATCCTCTCGTTTCGCACCGTTTCGAGTAGTTTCTTTCAGAATTCAGAACTGTTTTAGGGAAAGAGAAAGAGCGAAATTGAGAGAAAGATCGTGGGAAAGAGAGAGGACGCGAACAGCGAAACGAGGAAAGGGTAAATACCGAAGGAACGTGTTGCCGCGATACCGAGCTACCACGCGAACCTTTCGGACGCGCAGAGACACGTTACCTCGCCTCTTTTTTCAGATAAAGTAGAATGCCAACACGTAGAAGCGGAGCCGGCGCGAGTCAGGAAAGAGACGCAAGAATCCTTGGAACAAAACTTCACGCCCAGTTTGGCGAGGCGATTGAGCAGGACGTTGATCGAACAAAACGCCGGATCTTCTTCCGTTTTGTACGAGAATCGTTGCAGATCACCGAACGGCGAGTCCGAAGCCACCGATCGTTCGATCGTCTCCGCCGTGTCCGATCAGACCGAATACAGGCAGAGAGCGGGTAGCAGAAACCTCGGAAGAACCAACAGTTTATCGGAACGATCGATCGAGAAAGCGTCGGCCGGGCGCAGCGAGTACGCCGAAGAGGACAGGGGCGACGATGCCCGATCATCGAAAGAATCGCGGACGAACGCGAGTTTCGACAAGCGATGCAAGGACGCGACCGGCGCGAGAAACGCTTCGAAGCTTCGAAGAGAGAGCTTCCGTTCGTACGGAACGGACAAGATCCAGGAGGAGACCGTCGACGGGGAAAAGCGGGAGAAGGCCGAAAACAACGGCTCGAACACGAACCTACTCGACGCGACGTCCAGCGTCTCGGCAAAATCCTGCGAGAGCTCCTCCGCCGAGTCGAATCCCTCCTCGAACTTGTTCGATTATAAATCAGCGGCCGCCTACAAGTCCGCCGAACTTTCGAGAAATTTCGAGAACAGATTATTGGCAGCGGAGAATCTGATCAAAGAGTCGAAATTGAAGAACCTCGGACCAACGGGTGGTATACCGGGTAAGTTCGATCGAAACTTGAGCTCCAGCTACAGGGACACGGACAAATGCGAGAAGCGATCGTTGATCTCGATAGGCGAACCGATCAATTCGACGACCACCCTCTCGAAACGACGAAGCTGCATCCCCAGTCTGAGACTGCGTTCCGGTTCGTTGACCAGAGAACCGTTTTCCATCGGCGATCGTCGAAAATCGTTCGCGGACTCGCTGGACGGTGGACTCGTATCGCGATCCGTCAGCCCGGAGAAGTCGCTGTTGAGCAAGTTGTTCAAAGGCGGTGGAAACCGAGAAAACGACGCGAGGGACAAAGAAAAGGACAAAGAGAAGGAGAAGGAGAAAACGCAAAAGTCGAAGCAACGCAGGATATCGCGATTCCTTCGGCCAGACTTCTTCGACACGCCTAGGGAGGAGAGCCGATACGCGAAGGAGAAGGAGGCGCAGAAAGCGGCGGAGAACGAGCGACGCAAGTCTCGGTTCATGAGGAGGAAGACCGAGAACGGTAGCGGAAGCGGCGGCGACGCTCTCGCGGCGCGGGAAAACAGCGTCGAACGGGAGAAACAGCGAGAGAAGGAACTGAAGAACGAGATCAACTCGCTGAAGAGGGACTCGCGGCTCTCGCGAGACGTCGACGAATCTTTCGAGGGGAAAAAGGACGCGGCAACGTCGCCGGAGGAGAGCTCGAAAAACGGTTTCTTGCACTCGTTGGAGAAAAAACTGGAGAAGCTTCGGTCGAACGACGAATCGTCGGAGAACGCGCGCGAACGATCGGCACCGCCTGCCGCCGAATCTTCCTCCAAGGAATCGAGCTCCGCGAAGAGAGCCGTCAGCGTCGAGGATCTCTCCTGTACGAAGAAAAAGACCGGTCAGAATTCGTCGAGGAGCAGAGTTTCGTCCGTTCTCGGCTTGTTCAAAAGCGGTGACGCGAAACAACCGACGCGATCGCAAAACGCTATTCTGAGCAAGTTGAAGAGAAGTCCGCCCAAGAGCAGCAGCAACAGCAAACCCGACGAGGACACGAGCTCGTCCGCGAGCACCGCCACCAGCAGAATACCGACCAAGCTCGCCAAGTGCGACTCGAAGATGAACAGAAAGATCGTCGAGCCTAAGAGAACCGCCGACGGAGGAGGCGAGAACAACGCGAAAAGATCTCCGACGAAGGAGACGGCCGTTAGGGCGATCAACGGGAAAGAGAAGAAGAAAACGACGGATCGAGAATCGGAGGATAAAACGAACGAGGATAGACGATCGGTCGCGACGAAAACGAACAAATCGATTCGGGCATCGGCGGAAAACGGATCGAGCAGCGTCGATTCGGACAAAAAGACGAAGAGATCGACGAAAAAACCGCCGGGAGAGCATTCGGAGAGCGGCGACTCCGAGGGAACGAGAAAGAAAAAGATCGTGCGAGCGGCGAAGAAAATCGCGAAGAAATCGTCCGATAACGGGGAAGATAAAACGAGCGAGGAGAAGGAAAAATCCGAGAAAATTCGAGCGAAAAAGAAAACCGGTGAATCGAACGGATCCGATTCCGCGGTTGGCAACGGAACGAGCAACGAGAACGAAGTAGTAGACGCCGCCGAGCGAAACAAGAGTCAGGAATCGCAGCGACCGAACAGAAGCAACTTGAAGCTCGATCTCTCCAAGATACCTCAACACTCGTTCCGAAACACCACGCCCAAGAGAGACTCGCCGAAATCCGAGTCGCCGAGAGTCGTCTCCCTTTCGAACGCGATCGAGAAATCGACCGCGAACGACAACGTCCCGGACAAACTAATAGAGTGCCTTTCGAAGGTGACGCACCGCGCCAGTATCACGGGCAACAAGATCGTAATAGACAAACCACTGCGCGCCAAAGACGTTGCCGAACTGAAGCGGGAGGTGACCGAATGCGCCAAGATGATCGAGAGCCACGCGGAGTCGATCTCGCAACCGACGACGGACCGAGCTCTTCTCCCGAAACGATCGGAACGATCGAAAGAAACGGATGAAAAGAACGAGGATCGCGCGGACAAGATCGACACACCGAAACAATCTCCGGTGGTCGACTACGCGAACGAGCCTTTCTCCCCCGTCGACGAGCCGGAGAGCTTCGACTCGTGGTCGATCAGCTCGACCGAGCTGAACCACGCGAGACGAGATTTGCGCTCGCCCGGATCGCCTTCGCGCTCTTTCTACGCGAAGAGCGACGACTCGGATTCCGTGATCGAGCGTATTCGCAGGCGAAGCTTCTACTCCCGATTCAACGACAAACGGAGACCGTCGCTGACGGCACCGCCACCGGGACTGAATTTGCCCACGAGCGCCACCTTGCCTCGTAAATTCAGCTTTACCGGTCGGGATCGCTGCAGCAAGTACGGTACCACCGGGTTGGCTTTCTCCTCGAACGCCGGCAGATACGCCGCGGACAGAAACTACGCTCTGTACGCCGACGAGAACGTCGCGCTGCCGCGCAACCGGTCTCTCGACAGATCCAGATACTCGGACACCGATTTCGCGTCGCCGACGGATCATCATCTGCCAGCGTTATCCTCTTCCTACGACCCGCTCAGAAGATACCTCAGGTCCCCTACCTTCGACCTATCCGCCTCCAGATCGAGGTACCACAGCGCCGATTTTGCCGAACCCGACCTCTTGGCTTACAGGAGTCCGCCTCTCCTCGCGGGTTTGTCGTCGCACAACGACGGTCACGCCACTTCCTCTTCGTCCTCCTCTCTAGCCTCCTCCACTTTGCCAAGAAAGTACTCGAGTACCGTCCCCGAGCCGAAGACCGTTCAATACTACGAGGAACTGCTGGCTCCTAGCAGCGTGGATTATCTGCCGACTACCAGGAGATCTCCGTTGTCCGGCGAATATCTGAATCCGAGATGCGAGAACGGATACTATAACGGAAACCTGGACGCGCGTTCCAACGACGCGAAACGAAAACCGATGTCGGAAGTTGTCGATCGACCGACCGAACAGACCAGGTAATCGCGCTTGCTCTTCTTTACTCGTGATTCTGCTGCGACGATCCTCGCGCGTTGTAACGCGAGACACCTCCTTTCGATTTCAGAATCAAAAGCGATGCGAAATGTTCGCCTTCGTCGTCCACGGATATCGCGACCGTTCCTACCGACGATCACAGCTAATTCGACTCTCGTCGCCGGACCAGCTAGCCTACCTGCCGCGACGACCTTGACTCGCAAAACCTCCAAGCAGAACGGCCGGACGAAACGGAAAACAGTAGTAATGCTCCAGCTACCGACATCGCAGCGTATAAGCGACGCACGGAACATTTTCAACGAGATAGATCTCGTTTCGTCGGTATTTCTCCTCGAAACGATCAAGTATTCGGTATACGTAAACATTCGACCGACCATCGACAAATTTCGATTCAGATTTTTTTCGACTTTTATTATTCGATCGCGTGCAATATCCAGTAATCGTTTGCAAGCTCGTGCGCTCCTGAAATTCGAATTTGCGTCGACTCGAATAAACTAGGCGCCGCCGATTATACAAAACTGCTGTACGATGCTCTTTCCGCGATCGACGAAATTTCGATAACGAATCGTCGTCACTGAACGCTTTACATATTTTTCACCGTCATCGTCTTTAAAATCCAATAGCCAGACTTGTTTGGTTCGATTGAAAAACTACGCGATTCTAAGTCTTTACTATATTCTTATTATTATTATTATTATTATTAATTATTATTATTATTAATTATTATTATTATTACTATTATTATTACCGCTACAGCTACCATTATTACTATTAGTATTACCGTTATCGTTGTCATCGATTATCGCCACCATCGGCATCGTCGTTCTTGCTACCATTATCGCGTTGCAAAAGAGTGTGTGTTGCAAATGCGACCGCGATGCGCCCAAACGTTGGTAGAAGAACGTTGGCTGCAGTATTTATAGAAATATAAGTAGAAATATTGGCAGCTTACGGTAGCAGCGATTAGTACCAAAGATGTTGAACGCGACAGTGCCGAAAGCGCGAAAAGCAACGCGCGTTGCGAGAGAATCGATTCCTTTTGGCTGATCACGCGAAATGCGTAACTCGCCGATTAAGAGTAAATTCGATCGTTTCGCCCGAGACGCGCGACAGGCGTCGCGAAAAGTTTCGACTGATTAGCCACGGTCTTCCGCTTGTTATGTATGCGTTTTCTATTTGTATTTTAAAATAAATATCGCTACTCTCGAACCGTTTCGTTCGCGGATGCCTTCGCACGCTTCCTTTTCGTTTTCGAACCGCGAAATTTCGGTACGCCTGGAAAATTTTGCTGACCGGTCGAACGAACGCGATAAAAACCTTGAAAATCCCTCGATATGGATCCTAGAAAATTACGAGTGTACACCGAAAGATTCGAGAAAGAAAAAAAATATATACGTTTACAGGAGAAGTTCGTAGCGATCGGTCGAAACCAACCTCTGACCGGTAAATTTTATGCGAAGCACGACGCGATCCCAGCGTCCGAAGTGCGTCAGGAATACGTCGATTTAATTACCAAACGTCTGATCTCGGTACCAACGGACATCTACGAGTTCAGGCCACCGACCGTTAACATGGAGTACGACTTATTTCCTATAATATCTATATTCTGTATTCTCTCTCGAAACAACCGTCTTTAGCAGCTTTTTCACGCGCAGATACGGCTGGTTCTCGAAGCCTCTGATACCCCTAACGGACGATCCAAGATTACGCTTTCCCAGAACTCGCACGGATTTCATCGTTAACGAGATTCATATACGGCACAGTCAACGAGGGTTACCAGTCGAGAAATTCACCGGAATACCGTTTAGAGCATAAAACTCCAAATTCTTCCCTCCTGAAAATCTGAATTCTTTCCTTCTGAAAATCTAAACTACTCCAAAGTATCGAGATATCTGTTTAAAAGTTCGTTATCGACCTCTTGTGCCTGCGTCGACGAAACGCAGTTTCGATTTTAATCGCTTCTATCTATTTTTTAATCGTCTGTATACCGTATATACACCGTATTAACTTTATCCGATTCCCTGTTCGTTCGACGGAAAAACAAACTTTTCTCTTACATATATGATTTAATAAAAAATCATTCCCTTCGTTTCTTTTATGAAAAGTACATATATATATATACACTATTGCAAAGTATATTGGATAGAAAAAAATGTATTTGATTGGCGGTATCGCGAACTTTTCAAAGTAGAATGTCCTCGTTTCCGAGGAATTTTTCTCGAATATCGTCTCGATGGCCGTTCGAGGAAGCAATGGCGCGAAGAGCGCGTCAATCGACATTCTTCTATTTTCAACGCGTTAAACATGTCGAAGACAACGTAAATGATCGTTACGAAGCATGCATCCGCGAAATTTCTGAGCGACTCGAGAACGTGAGACCGAAGCGATCTCGGGGAAAATTCAATATCGATGTTGTGACGGTACCGTCACCTGGCAACGAACCCGACGCTGATCCCGCTTCAAGATGGCACGAGTCCGTTAAGCGGGTATATACGCGTTCCTCCCGAGACTAGAAAAATCGTCGGACCGTGACTGGGCGTTTACGCGCGATCAAATTTCAACGTTTCCGGTAGACGTTGCGTTCGTAAGCCGCGAAGAGGATGTTAATCTAACCGCGGATAAAAGCGCATCGGCGAATCGGCCAAGTCATGGCAGGAAAAGGTTTCTGCGTGAAGATACGATTAGAGCTGCACGCCGTACGTATCGCGAGCATCTTCTACCTATTTCCCGAACGAGCGTAATCGATCCAGACTGCGTCGAACGATCGAAAACTAACGTTTCAGATAACGTGTCCCGGCGTATGGCTGTGTCCTAACGGCAAAGTTGCGCTACGAATAACCAGTCTCGGTTCTACCCTTGAATCTCACAGAGTATCACCGATTTTTCCACTATTATTTCACGACGAGTTTAACTTTAAGAAAACTTTCACACGGCTGGCTACTTTGACAGAGTTGCAACGGAAGTTGGAGCAAGAGTTTATCTACGCGGAATTGATACAGTGGCTCAGCCCGTGCAACGACCAGCCCATTATCTTGGCTACCTTCGAGACGAACTTGGCGGATGTATTGTATCCGGTAGCGAATTACAAGGGTCTGTTGGCCGGAGTCGACGTTGACCTGCTCATGGACCCGAGCAAATATTTTCCCGTTTGTATTTTCCTCTGGCTGTTGTCACCGCGCTACATTACACACGCGTAACGATCTTATACATCGTCGATCGAATCGTTCGTACAGGGTATCATAGCGCCCAAGATCGAAATTTCGACGAGAACGGTGATAGAAGAGGTACTCGGAGTTTGCTGCACCAACGTCGACCGAGCGTACGTGGTGAATCCCAAGACCATCGATTCCAAGGTAACGCGACTTTTAAACGACTCTTAAACGTTAACGCGACCCGAGAGCGCAACAAGTGTTCTCGAAGGAAACGTAACAGCCTTCTCTACCGTCTCGGGGACGACTTGTTGCGTATCACGGTCCCTTACACGCTTTTCGAACCTTCCCCCCCTCCCCGTCTTCGTTTGCTCCACGAATCTTCTCTCCTGTTCGCTTTCGCGCTATGTCAACAGCGTAGCTGCGCGCACAGAAAACGACCCGCCAAAGGTATCATCAGGCAGAGAAGGGTCTGTCACAGTCGAGCAAAAACCAGCAGGCTTCCAATTTACCGTTCGTGAGTACCGATAGCGAAGTGCAAAGAGTGTCGCAAACACGTATCGAGCGTAAACGTTTTCGCAGTACGAGGTACGAGTCGAGTAACCTTGAAAACTCGTATCAAGGTGAAGAACCTCGAAGCAACGAGTGCTATCATCCGCCGCGAGAGAGCTCGAATCGTCGATGCGAGCTCCTCGCCACTGGGAAAAAAAACCATCGTCTTTCCGCCGTTTGCGATAATTTGCACATCTTCGACGGCTGTCCTGTCTGTTCCAAGTACAAATGTTATTTTTCTTGCGAACGCGAGCCTATCGTCGACGAATGCAAACGGAACAGCCTGAAAGACGTTGAAACTCGCCAATGTTTTTTCGCCGATTCTCCTTGTTACACACCCACGAAGGACGATGATTTCGTTTCGGTCACCGCGTAAGTTTTTCTACTCGTACGATGCGCGATATTCCCTTTAAACGCTTCGGACGTTTCTCCATTGCAGACAATGCTCGAGATATCGATACCCTCTGGACCCGGAGGGAAAGCCGCGTGGCCTCGACAAGAATTGCAGGCCGAACAAGTACGTGTTTCCTCAAGTGTTAAGGCAAATAAATAACGCAACGTACAACGTTCTTTCTAACAAACATTTTAGTATTTCAGAATATTATGATTTTCATCTGCAACCTCGAGACGAAGCGAACCACGGTTTTTATACAAATTTGGAACGGTTTTACAAGCGAATGCACAAACAAGCGAGACGTCGAGCTCAAGAAGCCAATGTATTTTAAAAATTGTGCAACGCCTCGTCGACAATGTCTATGTGTAACTTCGAGGAAATCAATAAATTACCAATACGTAGAAAAATTGCTCCAATTTACTTGGAGCCGTACGCTTGTCGTCCTAGTGTATACAACGGTGTATTCGGTATCCTGCATCCTCGAAAATGCACGGATTTACTCAACAGTGCCGGCCTCCTTAAATGTATGCCACGGCCCTGTGGCGTCCACGCTCTCAATACGACCTTCTCGTTCTTTGCTGGCGTGATAGCGATCCAACCTAAACGATATTATACTTTGTATCGTTTTGATTTTCCCTCATCCTCGCGTCTCTCGCTCGTAAAACTTACCCGCGTTCGATAACACGATGTCAGCGGCGGATTCCTTATAGATGCCGGTAACTTCGTATTCTTTCGATTCCAATTTTGGCCAAACTCTTAACCGTTCTGGTTCGTTGCTAGGTACAACGAAAGCTTCGGTTTCCAACAATTGATCGTACACCTCGTCCGCAACGTCCGTGTAACATATCGTTATAGGTAATTCGTTGCTCGTAAACAGGGTGCATCTATTTCAAAGGAATACACGATTACTTGGAAATTCGCTCTTGTTGCTCGTCTCTCTCTTTCCGATTAATGCCAGATATAAATCGAATACCGAATAAGACGTCTGCCGTCTACGTAGTCTAATCTTCCTAGACCAGCCACGAATACGGTGTGTTCCGGTTTAAAATCAAACGTTCTCGGTAATACGGTGACTTTCGGTAAGGTTAACATCAGCTCGTCTGTCGTTAGTAAATCTAGTATTTGGTCCGTTTGTACTGTACCCGGCGTATCGTAACACCATCGGCTCTCTTTGTACTCTGGCGCGGACTCGTCGAACGTGGGCTTCGTACTCATAAACTTGTGCGATTTCTCCACGAAAGAATCGAACGGCTCGTTTGCCGTGGAGTTCGCGCTAAACGTTCGTCCAACGTGTCCTTCGCGTTACGAATATGCAACAAATCGTTTCAATGAAAATTTCCTGTGTCGGTCGATCATAACCGGAGAAAACATTTCGACTTTCAAATACCTTTCAAAGTCGCGTACTTGATTTTTCTCGTTCGCTTAAACTCTTCGTTTCTGTATTTCATCAATTCCTGTTTTAGCGGTTGTTCCCTCATCAGTCTTCTCGTTCTTAACTCGCATCGTTCGCTATTCATATTTAAAAGTGGAAATTTCAATAAATTTAACGTTGTTCCAGGCCAAGGAGATACGGTTGACCGCGGTATAAGATCAATCGCTTGTACTTTACAGTAATCCGAGTTCAATAAAACATTGAATAAAGTGGACTTTCCAACGTTCGTACACCCGACCAAATAAACGTCACCTGAAATTCCCAAGACATTACCAATACCCATCCATCGGGTCTACTATGTTCGTACAACAAATATATTGCTAATAAACACGTATCACCTACCTCTGACCGACCATTTATATTGTAACTTGTTTATAAGCTCTTCTATACCGAATCTGGTCAAAGCGGATATAATTTCCACGTGCATAATGTTTTTTTTCGATATTCCAGTTATGTCAACGACCGTGTCCGCTAATAATTGCTTGATACGAGTCAGAAACACCGCGGTAGATCGATCTCTGGGTAACGCGTCCACCTTGTTGCCGACTAAAAAGATGGGGGTAAAAGGGTGCATGATGCTTTTCAAATCTGGCCAGATACTGCAAGGAAAATCGGTCAGATCTACTACCAAAATTATGGCACATTTTTTTCTTTTAATTACTTTCAATAGCTTCGGATAATCTTCTATCGACACGTTGACTTTTAATGCTGCCTTATAAAACTTTAAGAAGTGACATCTTTGACAAATGGTTAGTTTCAAATCCTCTTCTGCTTGATTCGAGAACAATTCTGACGGTAGATATCCCGGAATCTTTGCATCTTTACAATGCAATAACGCGCCGCATCCGCCACAAGGTACAGAGCTAACTGGAGAAGCAGGGTCCGGTGTACCGTAACTTTTGTACCATGTCGCGTCGATCGGAGTCTCGTCGTATTGTTCGTAATCGAACATCCAAGACTTTGGAACTTTCCACAGCTCTCCTTCTGGTAACGCGGCGTACCGATCGTTATCGTTATTCGCTTTCCCATGCAGCGAATTTTTAGCCTCCGAGCCGCTCCCACTCATTTCTAAATATCTCTCTTGTAATTGTACATATTTTTCAAACTTATCATCGTTAATAATTTCGTAAGAGGCTGTTGTCGCGTACGGCATATACGGAGACTTGGCCTGTTTCTCGATATCTATGCTCGTATTATTTTCTAATTTCGCTCGACGCGATTCTTCCTTACTTTCTTCTTGCATTTCGTTATCGAGCATAACGCTAAATATAGGCTCGTATGTCAATTTATGAAACTGTACTTTTTCTTTCTGTTTCTTTTCCATTTGGGTTTGCCTTAAACGCATTTTATGTCCCATTCGCACTTTATCAAGATCCAGATGATCACAATATAATATTTTTTCGCGTAGAGCTACGACCTTTGGATCCACTTTAGACTGAATGTTCCTGTACAAACCCTTTCGCTTGGGACATCGAAATCTTGAAACATGATTAACTTGTTCCGAATTTAATTGGAACAACCACCTTCTGATTCCCGAGATATACATGACCGATCACTAAAATGTACAAAACGACATCGACGATTATCGTATTTTTCTCCACTAAATTACTATTTCACTGAATGTTCGATAATATCTAATTCATTTTTCGTCCTTTTTAAAACGAAGAAAACTACACCGACTGTCGTACAACGATTACATTTACCTGACAAAAATGGAAAATCCGGAGACACGTCGATTCGCTAGGTTATACATAAACGTACATAACCTCTACACAGGGTATTCGCAGCGGTATATCGAAAGTATCGATATACGGTACTATCGATGGTACCGATAGTTTAGTAAAGTCGACCACGGTTCACGATATTACTAAATCGATATAGAATCAAGAAAAAAATAAAATCAATAAAATATCTTGTTGAGTTGAACAATAGCAAGCGGAAAAAAACAATAACGTTAAAAATATAATCGATTAATAGAAAAATTCGGAAGCATGTGCCTACATACATATTTATAGATTCGTGTATCGTATTATATCGTGGACTGGTCGTAATGCAGTGTGTATTGTATTAGATCGTAAAAATGATTAATTACTGTTCGAAAACGAAAGCAGAATAACGAGCAAAGGATATCTTTCCGGTATTATAAACGCTTTGAGCGATGCAAGAAAAGAAGGAAATGCAGGGAGAAGGGGTACGAGGGTAGAGTACAGTGTACGCTGGTCGAAGACACGAAAGTCGGTCAGGGTCGAATACCTGAATCCCAGCACGTACGCCACACTAGGAGCTGGCTTTAACGCTGCTATTTTTAACGGTTTTCTTTCGAATATTCCTTGTACAATTAATTTTTATTACGTGATCGAACGCGTGTTTATTGCTAATTTCTCGATAGAATCGAGCAGTTAAACGAACAGAAGCTCATCGAAGTTTAACGCAGCGTCTCATTCGTCGAGCATAAAACGTAATGATAGGAACGTTCGCGTATACCCGATAGAGCATTACGAAATCTGCGGGACGAAGAAAATCTAATGGCTATAAGTTCGTTCTCGAACGAAATCGGTGCTCTCCGATCAATTAACGCGGCACATTCGTGAAATCGTTACGTACGCGTTAGTCCATAGATGGCGTCGTCGAAACGTTTCGAGGACTCGAGAGGGAAAAATGTAGGATAATCGACATTGAAATATGTATAAGGCGAGATACAAATAACGAGTCGATTAAACGGTTCCCGGTTGAACCGCGTAAAAGACGTATTAACCTGTAATTAAGTGCAGGCGTACGCGATCAATTGAAACTTTAATAACTGGTAATTTTCGCAAACGACAAAGCAAGCATCTGTCGATTGTTTCTGGCATATTTGAAAGAATCGACATATCGTAGAGAATACAATAATAATGGTTAACGATGAAAAGTACGCGATACGTGATACGCGGCATGTGTACCGCGAGGTCGCCGAGTTTAAAGTCGTGTGTCAGTGGCGCAAAAGTCGTGCACCGCCATAGTTTATTTTCTGGCTATACACAGATGGAGCATAGAGAGAAGAAAAAGCAAAAGTCTCTGGTTAGGTTCCCGTCTCCTTGTATCGCCTTGAAAGCGTCGACTCTACTACGCGGTACATTATAACGCGTAACGTAGGTAATAGGATTCAGTGTCAACATTAATCGGCTGTTATTTTCCGGAAACGGAATATTCGACGCGTCAAGGTATTCGCGAACAATAAACGAACAAGGTTAATGGCAAAGTTGCTCGCGTCCGCGATTTTCCTTTAACGAGAGATCGTTGCAAACGGTAAAAAGAATAAGATATAGGATGTAGGTAAATCGAAGAAAACGAACGCGGTTTCGTAGGCGAGAAAGAGGGCATATCTCTGATTTTGATCGATGCGTGCAAGTAGACGTAGGTAAACGCGTGAACATAAACAACTAGCGTGCTCTACGCGCGGTTACTATTCTGAGGAGTGACGGTGCATCAAGGGAGGGAAGAGGAAGGAGAAGGTTAAAGGAGAAGGAGAATCGCGCGTCAACCGAGAAAATATTGCGGATGGTCAGAGTATCGTCGTCGACGATTCTCCTGGCAACTTGTACCGATAAAAACGTCCGCGCCAATTAAATCTCTGTGCCAATTACTGGACCATGACGGGACCAGAGATTCGATCGATGAACAAAAATATGCTTTTCGACGAAAACAGAATCGAACGCGAGATCGTTGGCAATTACCGGAACATTTGAAATTTCTTACGAGCGCGTCGAACGCGAAGACGCGGATAGTATCGTCGTACAAAGCGCAAATCGTTCTTCGTTTACGCGCTAAACCGATATTTTTCCATTATTTTCATCGAACTAAGCAACGATCGATTCGTAGGAGGTTAAACCAACCAAGAAAGAGAATATAACGTTTCCTTAAATGTTTTCACGATTATACGATTTAGCTAGATATGTAGCGATTTACAACGTTCGTTTCCTCGAGCGTGTCGTTGGAACGAAATGTTCGCAGGACAGAAACGTTAGTAGAAATAAATCTCGAACGTTATTCAGAAAATCTGGCCGACGCGACGGGAGGATAATGACCACGTGTTTCGACTTTACGCCGTCATTGAAACAGCAGACACGAATCGATCGAGGAAAACTTGGCTAAACTCTTCTTCCGAAACGTTAAAGCGAAGAGAAGTTATTTTCTGTTTCTCTCGGACTTATCGTACAGGTATATACGCGTTCGTAACGAAACAATCGCGTATAATGATAATGTAGTCAGACCGATGAAAAAGGAGAGCGTGTCGCGTTGGGAGATTATACATATAGGGCATACGGAAGAGAAAGGAACGGGGGTTGACGCGGTGAATCCGCTATCGAATCGAATAGGTATCGTACTTTTACTTTTCCTGCTTTGATCGCAATTTTATTCGGAATAAAAAGATCGGAGAAAAAAGAAAACCGTTACCGACTCGCATGGAATCGAAGGGCTCTCGCGAAACGAAATAAACGGTGATAAAGATATCGCTAGGCAGGTAGTCCGAAGAACGCACGAGAGGACCGCTTTACAGGATAAGTATTTACAAGATAAGAGGTTAAAATCGAACTCGTCGATTCGGCGAAAGAGGAAAACGAAATCGGTCGAAAATTTTCTTTCCTGCCAATAGGTTAAACGAGTGACGACGCAACTGCGCATCAGACAACTCGTATTTGATAGGTTTCTTCTGGCATGGTTCACCCCGGCAACAGCTAAATTTCAAAAGTATTCGTTCGCTCGGTACACGTTACGAGCACAAATACGATCGGCAAGCTTGGTAAAAAAAGAAGAAAAGTTCGCTTTCTACGGTAAAGCGACGTCGCGTTGCGGTTGCAGGTAATCGAACGTTCGAGAAACTATCGTTCGCGTTCGATCGCGACGACTTTGATCGTAGGAAAACGAAGGAGATGGTCATGGTCGTCTCGTAACGCGTGCCTATCGTATCGGTGCACTCGTAACGGTGACGCGGTCCGTTCGAGAATTTATTTGCGCGTACGTATTAGCTTTCGAAAACGTGCGAACGCGCGCGTAATCGTAGTTCACCGCGCACACGCCACTCGTTCGTGTTTCGCTAATAAATTTTCACCGAGATACGATAAAGAAATCGTCGGGTATATAGCGGTTATCGAGTAAAATTACATAAACGTACGGATCTACCGAAGCTAAGCTAATTATTTTTTCTACGATTCGGTTTTTACTTCGGTTGCATCGAGGCGCCATCCCCACCGCGTTGCGTTTTTGCCGTTTCTTCGTAGCGCCGGCGTTATACGCGCGATCCGTCGTCGCTGAGTCAACCGCTTATGAATCATCGAAAGAAAAAAAATTAGTTACGAGACTAATTGGATTTGTAAGGTAATTCCGCAAAAGCGGTTAGCTCGTTAGCTGTCTCGCTTTCGCGTCCAATACCCTAGCGCCTCCGAACGGAACGAGTTTTATCGTTGACTTTCGGTACGAGAAATTTCAAAGAACGAATGTTTCCATGCGGGTATCTCGTTAATTGGATCGGTTAGTTGGAACAGCTGAAACGGACAATAGAACAGACGATAAAAGAAAAATGTAAAACGCGCAATTTCGTCCCGTTATCGTTTGTCACGCGTTCGTTCGTACAATAATTATTATTGCCAGGCCTAAAACGATAGAATGGCGAGCCGATGTCGCTCGCGTTTCGTAAACAACCAGTTAGTTAGAAGACATCAATTTTTCTAACGCGTACGGCGAACGATATCTTTCACCGGACACGTTCGCGTGGCTTACGAAGAGGAAGAGTCCTTTACGAGAAAGCTTCCGAAATCGAATAGATTTTTCGCTGCATCGTATTTTTCATTTTCACGATACGATAGCATTCGCTGAAACGAATCGGACGGTACGCGATACAAAGTCCTTTCGTTAAATCTACCGCGCTCATACCGTATTCGACAAATTCTCCTTTCTACCTTTTTGTCTATTGGATTTTTCGATATTTCCTGTCGATAATTTCTCCGCGTATAACATATACATATATAGAATTTTTCAAGCCGCCTCGTTAGTCGTAAATTCTGTTTCGACGCGTTACTTTCGTTATCGGAGTGTGTACGCTTTGGTTCGTTAACATTTTCTGCGAGCACTCGGAACACGATACGTATCCGTAAACTGTAAAACTAAGGTAGGAAAGAATCGACTGATCTCGCGACGGTTGCACCGCGCGGTGACACGAGAAACGACGACCGAGCGATTACGGTCGCGTATTCGAGAGTCGAGGATACGTACTTATCTGGCCGAGGATGCAGGATCCACGCTTCCGCGCAATTTTACGACCTTCTATAAATCGTAGTTACCTGCATATGTATACATATTTTATACATATACATATATTGTAAAAGCGACAAGCAAAGTTTTCATCGTCTTAAGAAATCTCGTGTTTCGATTCTGTAATAATGAATCGTTCGTTCGATCCGATTCAAGCGTAGATACGAAACTCGTCAGACTGATCCGAATCGATCGAAACCAAAGCGAGATAATCTTCGAATTCGTTGACGTCGTCGTCGTCGTAGTCATTCTCGCTCGTATTTTCGCATCTATATGGCAACTTTTTATCGCTCGTAAGACGATGTTTGTTTATCCACGATAGAGCCAGCAAAACGACGAAACCGCGTCTCGAAATAACTAAGGAAATGCGCTGCACGATGCATAACGCGCTAACTATAGTCGAGCGTTAAGATAACGTTATCGATAGAGTTGTCCTAATCGTACCGGTAATGTTCGATTTTTTTTAAAATGCCTACCTCCTTTAACGTACATCGAATCGAAAAATCGGACGCGCGTAAATATAAACCGCTTCTCCCGAAAAGTATGTTTTACTTCCCTGAAGATCATTCGTAAGAGTAAATATCGATGATCGTGAAAAAATCCTGTTACGAAACTATACGGTAATGTACGCGACGAGACGTCGGTAAAAATAGGAAATAACGTTGTGTTCTTTTCTTGTAACTTTGTAACGAGAAACGGTAAATTGTCGCGTTGGCGTTCGAAACGGGTCCAAATCGTTTTTACGCGACTGGCACGATTCCCGTGCTTAACGTATCGTTATAAATATCGTCTCGCGGGATATACGGAGTACGTTCCCTGTTGCCGCGACACGCGCGCACCGTTTTTCGAACGCTTTACAACAATTAAATTCGATCGTAAAATCATGATTAAAAAATGTTGAAAGGCCGACGACAATGAAGAAACAACGTTTCAAACGATCGTATCCGAAGCGAACACTTATTTTACCTTTCAGATAATATCTACGGTTTATTTAGAAATTTCTCGATAACGATAACGTACCGTGACAAGTAGTAACGGTTACGGTATCCTTTTCAATGAAATTCACGTTCCTCGGGATTTATCTAGTCTACCGAACGGATCATCCGCGATACATCTACGTTTTAAATAACGATGTATATCGGTATGCGGTAACACCAAGTAAATATTCGATAGTTTTTCGAAGAATCGCGATCTCTTTTCCGACCCAGCGTGTGCCGATGACCGGTTCGTTTCGAAATCGGCTTTGCCTCCCGAAATCAACTCTTTTCACCGTCTGCCGTTACAACAGTTCATACTCGTGTATACGTCAATGTACTTACTCGAGCTGCACTAGGTCAGCTACCGTTCGACCGTCCGACCGATAATTCTACGCGCTACGATCATTTTCATTTTCCTCCTCTTCGAACCCAATATCTATCTAATTACTGTAATATTTTGATCGATCGCGATCGTTTCCGTCGATCCTGTTTCGAAACCGATCGTCCACGACGGTCAAAGGTGTTCATTAATTGACCTTGAATTCGCGCGATATCTAGAAATAAGCACCGTGGCACGGTGGACGAATTCTGGAGAGGTCAGTGTACGTCGGTGAAAGAGCCCGTTCGACGAGCTACCGCGAATTCGCCTACAAATTCGAGCCCATCGAGTCTATCTACGCGTCATGGTTACGGAATAAATAGTCAAGATGATTGTGAACATTAGAAAACAACGATAACGATATATGTTTTGATGCGAGATTAATCTCGCGTTTATCGAGCGATACGACGTCGCGAAATTCCGATTTCTCGCGCGTTATCTCCTCCTTCTTATCCCCGATCTTATCTCCGATCTTATCCACTTACGAGAGAAAATAACGAATTACGTATCTACGAGAAGTAAACACGCCTCCCCGTTCCTTGCTACGCCGCCATCTATCTATCCCGCGTATCTTTTCTTCTTTTCGAAACTCCTCGAAGTGACCGGCAACGAACGATCGAAAAGAAAAAAAAATCACGATCCGCGAACGTAGTTCGATAACGAAACTGGAGTCTCGTTGAAATTTTCCGATACAACTCTCGCGAGCTCCAATGGAACTTCCATTAATTTCTATGCACGCCGAATAGATATTTTTTCGCGAAGGGAACAAGAATACGGCGTTGAAGGTCTTCCACTTCCACGAAACTCGACAGCGATAAAAGAATCGTCCGACAACGGGCACACGCGGAAGACATTGAGCAAGGAGAAACTTGTGCGCGTCTTATTATTTGACCTTGGATCGCGTGGATCCACGCGCGCACGGTGTGAATTCGTGTCTGTCCAGATCGACGGCGCGGCGATCGAACGCGATCTATCTCCGCTCCATTACCCAAAGCCGATACTCGAAGAAAAAAAAACATTACTTGCCGAAAGTATCGCGATTCACCTTTCTACGTCGAATCTTCGGGAACCGAAAAAGAAAAGACTCGATTTTTCTTCTATTCCACGCTATACAAATATTCACCCTGGTACAAATACCGTAATTTTGATAATTTTGATAATTTTGATAATTTTGCTAATTTTCTACCTTTCCGAAACGACCCGCTAGGTATACGTGTTCTTTCGCGTAGCTAACGGTAACCCTTCTGATCGACCATTACGCTCCATCGTCGCTCGTACGAGATTCTTCGTAATCCGATCGACACGGAGCCTCTTTCTGCTTTTCGAACGCGGATTTTTACGCGATACCGAACAGCCTATTATTTTTCCCCAATAAGAAAGGAATAACCTTTCGTCCACGTTACCGAACAAACTGTGGAGTTTTTATTAGAGTTGATCCGTACGCTTTGCGGAATCACCTTGTAGTACGCCTTTTATTATTTCCCGTTTGCGTCTGAACCGTGACCACCCGGCATATTTAGTTGGATTTTAGGCATCTTACAGACACGTACTTGGAGTTTTTAGGTAGCTGCTAGGGAAGGGCGAGTCATGTTCAGTGGTTCTGTCTAACAGCTGTTGGCAATAACAGTTGGATTTATAACAGGGACACGTCTTTTTCGCTTTCCGATAATATCAATTTTATGCCCCTTATTCTTAGCGACTTTAACCGTACGCTCACGGTAAGCTTACAGTACGCTTACAGGAAAGAGGCAAAAACTCTAACGCGACTTCGATCCCAAATGTAAACGATTTGTCCTCGACCATGGATAACGACCGACGTATCGTAAAGTCAACGAATTTTTCAGGGTTTGAACTCGCTTGAAAATCGATCGAAAGAAATCACAGTCGGCAGTCCTAGATTGTTAAGGAAGGTAAATGTTGCAAGAATTTGGAATTTTTCAGAAAACATAAACATTCTCGACGAATAAGCTGTACCGTATACGCTGTTACAAGTAAAATCGTATATCCACGTCCGCGGTGAGAAGAAGAATTCGCCTCCTCGGCAAAACATTGACCACATGGCCCTTCGCATTCGTTGTCCTTTTAGCCTCGAAAAAGTTTCGCCCGCGACAAGGAAAACACCCTGATAAAACGCATGTGGCTCGCTTGCGCCTCCTTCGCATTTATACAAACTCGAATATTTTCTAACGCGATACATACATATTTGTACCGCGAATAAACGGTCGTTAAAACACTGAAAGACGGGAGAGTCGTTCGCCTACGAACAGTCTTCCGAGCGGCGCATTACGTAACGCGTACCGTTCTCGCACACTGATGATCGGTTTTCTTTTAATTCGCGACGAATACGCACGATTTACGGGGCGTCGATGAATCTCTCGAAACGAAATTTCTTTTCTCGAAATTCGACGATGACCTCCACCGATTATCACCTATTCGACTCGCTCTTCGCGAATATCAGTGTCATCGTGATTTTTATTTTTCCGAAGATCGAGTAACTGTATTTAGTCAGCAGCGCTCGAACAACAACGATGATTCGTTGAAATGAACGTATTCGGATCTTCTGTTGATGTCGCTTATAAAGGTGACGCAATTAACGCGATAAACTTCGTGCGACTCGTCTCGTGACTATTCAAACTTCTAGGAACGTTAGCCTATCAACGAATGCTACGCGATAATCATTGCGCGCACCTCGTGACAAATTTCGTCCAATTGATTCGAGACTAAGCGATCGTATCTACTAATTAGGCTCGTATAACTAGCGAGGCATACGCGCACGACGGAAAACTTCAATAGAGAATTTCAACCATCGATGTTGGACGAAGTAAACGAAATAATCCAAGTACGTGGTTATATCTAGAACGTATCGACCGATCGAAAGATATACGCTGAAAAAGGCTGAAAAAGGCTGAAAAAGGCTGAAAAAGCAAGCGTTTAAAGAGGCGAGTCCTAAACGCGTACAACGGATATAACCGAAGATAACGAACCCACCTATCGTGTATTACGTTCGTTAGACTATTTTACATTATCGCCCTTTGCTTTCCAGAAATTACGCGTTCTTACTTGCCACCTGCGTCGTCCTCGTCGGTCTCTCGCTTCATCCGCCTCTTCCGCTGCCTCTAAATCGCTTCAAAATTTTTTCCTACTCTACCAACCTTTAATCTTCGATCTTTCCGTAATGTTTACCCTCCGAATTTAACCCTTCGAGTCTTCGCTGCCTTTTGCTTTCTCTATATCGTCTAATCTCCGTTATTGTTACGTTCAGCCTGAATGTATCTTGTTTCGAGGATGAAAAATATCGTAGGTTTGGAAAGAGTGTCTCGAAAGTGGAAGAAAGTTACGTCGATCGACGGCATCGTAGGTGGGTGCTGCCGGTTTACCGGGCGCGATCCAAGCGGCCACTGCCACGTGCAGAAACCGGTTTGCACCGTCTATTATTTTGTACGACCGAACACGCTTTTAAATTTTCCTTAGTTTTAACGAGAAATCTCCCGCGTTCTCACGGTAAGAACACACCGATTCCGAGTCTATCGATCGATCTAGCTTTCGTAGAACGTAGGACATTGAACATTTCCATCCGTAAACGCACGAACGATTTCAGGACCGGTAAATTTTCACGGGAAAACAGTGAAATTATTCGTTATTCAAAATAATTGAACGTTTTATCGTTGATCGTTGAAAACTATCGCGTTCGACGCAGTTCTTTCTTTCGATCATCGAGCGTCGATCTTTCGTTATTTTGTCGAAACCTTGTTACAGCGACGCGCGCATCGCGTACGCGCGATTATCGCACGTACACGAGGATGATGCAACGACGATCATAACATCGGAAGAGACCGACCGTTTACAAAGATACCGTCGTATCGTCCGAAATTCCGAATCACGATAATTAACGGAAAGCCCGGGGTAAAGTTTCCTTCGGCAGTATCTTAATTTCGAAATATAGCCTAGAGGAGGGGGATTCGTCCGAATTCCTCTTAGCTCGACAATGGAAATTCGACAATGGAAAACGTGACTCGTACGACGAGGTAAACAATCGAGGTATATAACCTTACGTAATAATAACACGGCTAATAAACTTACAACGCAATACCGTGCCAATTATACGGACAACAAGTTCACGCGGTGTCGAGCGATTGAAAACAACCTCGATGGCTGACACGAGCCTGCGCGTAAACCGAGCTAAGCTTTTAGTATAGTCTCTGCGGCGATACAGCGAGATCGCGAATCATAGATCCCGTTTCCCTTTTCTCCGTAGCTGTTTGTCGCCGTACGTTTTACGAAGCAGCTATCTACGCTCTGCGAAACCTTCCCTCGCGTGGTCTTCGTCCAAGCCCTAAACGGTCGGTTAGAGGCGCTCCTATTTACCATGTTCCGCGTCGTTTCACGAGTTTTACGACGTTCGCTGTATCGCTACGAAGACCATACGGCTGCGCCCGTACGGGTGTACGTGCCCGACGCGACCAGAGAAGCCTAAACGATGTTTCGTCTATCCTCTTTCGTTTCTCCTTTCTCGGCTCCGTTCTTTGTCCTCTCGCCTCGTACCCGTCGTCCCAACGTCCCATCGCCCCCTCGTCCCGTCCTCTCGTCGCGCTCTTTTCCACGCGCGCGCACGCGAGTTCGTGCTCCGTCTTTCTCGCGTATCGCGTGATGTCGTACGTGGCCGGTAGCCATTGTGCGCGCGCATCTCTTTCCAAAACAACGCACGGCACGACTGCCGGCGTCACTTCCCGTTGTTTATCTGGCTCTGTTCCTCCGTAACGCGAGTATAAATGATGCTAGATGTAAACATCGCGAGTATTTCATTCGAAGATTCGACTCGATAACGCGTTTCGCTTCGAATTTTCGTTAAATCGAATGGCATTTTTACCGGCAACGCGGTCTGAAACGCGCGTGAGCGACCAGTGATTCTCACGCGTCGAGATACGAGATGCGCAAATAAACGCGATCAAGGTTGATCTTATTCGAAGAATTAACAGAACACCGGTGATAGAATAAAAATCGGAAAAAGTAGGAATAATAGGAAAAATAGGAAAAATAGGAAAAATAGGAAATTGCCGATAGGACGTTTAACGATCTTTGTCCGAGCGAGGAAATTGAATTCCGTTCAATCGGTGAATGACACGGGCTCGAGTCGATCGGAAATCTCGTGATCGCAAGTCGTCGTAAAACTTGCATCATACGATTCGATAATAACGCGGCGGTGCGGCGTGCATCATCGTTCGCTCGTTGCCGCTCGTCGCCGCTCGCGCCAAGAACCGCTGAGTTCGGAGCTACGTGACACGGCGCGCTGTTTCAAAGGGCGTCAACGAAGTCGACCGGCGGTTTACGTAGAAGCAGCGGAAAGACAAGGAGGGTGTCAAGGGGAAGGAGGTTGCACGGACCGTGGATATAGACTGAAGGTGGGGGGGTGGCGTCGATTCGTCGAGAAACGGGCGGCGCAGAGAGCGGTGGGGCTGTTAGTAAGGTTAGTAAGCAGAAGCGGCCATCTTGGGAGGCTCAGTCGGAAACCAACTGCCGAGCAGTGAGGGAAGGTAAACGAGAAGACCCGATGCGTTAGCCGAAGGATTTTTAATGCGCTTCCGAGCCCGGTTACCGCTACGTGCGAGAGGCTGTGCGATACCGCAACGGAACAGCGACCATCCAGAGATTTTCACGTACGGAGAGATTCCGGTTTAACCGGCGAGAAGCCTCGGTGCAGGAGAGGATTCGTGGAAGCGGAGGTAGACGAAATTTCGTCGGTGGAGGAGTCGCGCAGAGATTGAAATTCTCGCGAAGGTTCGTTCGCTGCTGGTGCGTGTAACATCGTTGGATCGAACGAAGAACGAGGACAGTGGAAAATCGCGATTTTCCGCTAAAGTCGTTCCTGGAAACAAGGAACGGGCTGACGAGTGAAAAAAGCGAACGGTCGAGACGAAAAGAAAGGAAGAGTGCAGTGTCATAGTCTGTGATAGTATTTATTCGAAAAGATCCAAACAGCGACGTTGTGCCGCAACGTCGTTCGTCGATTTGGATACATCGCGAGAATTAGAGGAAGAGAAAGGAGTAGATAGCCTTTATATATTTATTTATATCTGTGATACCGACACTGATATACGTCGAACTATCCCGGGAGAGTACGTCGGTAAAGAGAGAGAGGAGGAACGATCGAGCGAAACGGAAAGAAACGAACAGGCGAAAATTGTGTATCGAATTGGACGAGGTTGGAAAATCGAGACCGCGGGACAGAAGATTATATCAGTACATTAGTGGATATAGATGTTTTTGTAAATACGACTGACTCTTTTTTACAATTATCGATAACGGAGTACGAGAGCGTGTTTCATCCTTGTTCTTTAAACGATAAGAGAGAGAGAGAGACAAAGTAAAAGATTAGAAGAACGAGGTTCGTTTCGACGGGAGAAAAGCTTCGTTTTTTGCTACTTTTCCGAACATTGAACGAGCAACGTTGTCGCGCCCAAAAATGGTGGAGAAAATCCTGGAAGAACGAGAAGACGGATGTCAGGAGGCCGGAAGAGGTAAGAGAGTCAAGTTAATTTTTATTTATTCGAATCGCGCGATATTCAGAGAACGACTCGAAAGCCGAAACCGTTGTTCGCGAGTATTTTCGCGAGTATTTTCGCGAGTATTTTCGCGATCTGTACCGGTACCGTTGATCGTTTACGATCGTGTATGTTAGATTCGAGTTTTCTTCGTACTTTCTCTCGATCAAATTCTATTCACGTACGCGAAAACCGTGCCGTTTCGAACGCGGAATCCGTCTTTCGGAATCAGTCTTTCGAACGACGACCAAGTACCGATCGAACGATTCGATTAGCTGAACGAAAGGCAAATTTACGAAAGGTGTTTTACCGATATCGTCGATCGCGATGAATTTGAAAAATATAGCTAAGCTATATCGATAGCGGCAAAGAAGCGGAGAACGCGACGATCGGAGTCGGTTGACGGAAGAACTTTCTAGAAGCCGGTACACGTTGCCAACGCTCTCCGCTGGAAGCTTCGAGTTTCGCTTACGAACAACGGTTTTCGTTTCGATCCTGTTCAAACGATCGATCGATCGATAAATAAATTGTTGTCGGCGTTTTCGGTACGATTTAAAACTCGTACTGATCGCGTTTGTTACCGGTTTAAATTCGATCTTACGTTCGGTGGCTTCCGATACGCTCGATGAATCGCGACCGGAAGAACGATAACGGTGGCGATATCGGAGAAATTATCGCTGATCAGAGGAAACGCTTTCGCGACACGATCGTTTTGTTCAAGCATGTTTCCAACATTGTCCGAAAGAGTTTCCCGCGAACGTGAATGATTTCGTATTTTGACTGGATACTTTTTTCGTCGCAAAGTTAGCCCGGATAGCCGGATACCTGAAAAACGAAAGACGAAAATATTTCGGAAGGTTTCGATGAAAACAGGCAGAAACGCATGGGAAAGAGGAAGACGAGAGAGAAAAGAGGAACGCGCAGGATACGTGGCTATCGCGCGCGGTATAGTGTGTGGCTTGTGGTGCGAAGAGACGAAGCGGCGTCAACGGCTAGTATAGTATACGTGATTCCACAACGCAGCACGCGCCGTTGAATTATTTTCGAGGGTCGAAGTGGGTTAGTCGGTACGTTCGGATTCGGCGACGCAAATCCAGAAGGGCGTCGGTAAGGGCAACCTGACAAAAGATTGGACCAGGAAACGGGTGGTGGAAAGGAGAGAGAAAGAGAGAGTGAGAGTGAGAGAGAGAGAGAAAGAGAAAAAAGGACTCTCGCGTATGTCGGTTCATTATGGGCTCCCCTGCGTTTTAAAGGGAACGGAACGGTTCGTTTCGAAGGACAAAAGGGGGTTGCGCGTTCGACGTTTCAAACGTCGAACCACGGAGCACTCTCGGTACTCGAAAGTTCCAACGGGTCGAAGAGGAAAACGATGATGGTTGGTAGTTAACGATCGCGATCGGTTTCGAAGAAAACATAATCGATGTCGAGTAAAATAGAGAAAAATGAATGATCGCGATTTCTCGCTCGTCCCTCCCTATTCGATGCTGTAATTGGAAACATCGTGGGTGGACAGGTTACAATGTTCCGATACGCTCGCGAAGGTAAGATATTATAGGTCGAATCGATGCGTACAGTTATAATTGTATCAGCATCGAAATTAATCGAACGAAAGAAATTCGAGGCATAGAGCTCGATGGTTTATTAGCGTATAAACTATCTTGCTATCGCACGGGGAACGACAACTAGGAAACAAATATATAAATAAAAATATTTCACACCGGTATTCGAACGCAAGAGTCGAAAAGAGGAACGAGATACTAGCGCTGACCCGGCTTTTCTTTTCGAATTTCGTTTTCGACGACGAAGACGACGACGCGGTACGCAGCGTTCACGTTATCATATACGAATAAAAAGTATTTCGCATAAGATGGCGGCTGTTCCTTTTCCGTGTCAGTCATTGAACTCCAGGGCTCTCGGTACTCGAGCGTCGTATTTGCCGCTTCCTTTTACGAGAGACCCGCTGACACACGTTCTCCTCGCGTATCACCGATTCGAGACCCGAAGTCGCGTCGAATCGAAAATCAACTTTCGTTTATCTCGCGTGAAAAGTGCGCGACGAACGACTGTACGATGCGTGCGAACAAAGCGTTTTTTGTTTTCGAGGTTTATCGACTCGCTTCGCGACTTCACCGATCGCACGTTGCTCGAATTTCTTCCGTAACTCGTCAGCTGCTACTACTACTGCTGCTACTACTACTACTACTACTACTACTACACGTAATCGCGATCGCGTTCACTTATTCTCCGACGATCGTTCTTTTTTTTTCCTTTTTCAACAAAATGCGTTCCGCGAGTTATTTCCTCGAAAAGCTTTTGTACCCCCGTCTTCTCCATCGTTTTCTGCGATTTGTCTCGCTGTTCCGTATCCGATTTCGCTAGACTATTCGGATAGCCGACATCCTTTCAGGCAACGCGCACGACCGACGCGCGTAATCGTGCATCACCGATAAGGTAAATATCGGAAACGAGCCGCGTAATACCTTCTTGACGCTTCGTCCTTTGCGCTCGAACGAACACCGCGAATTTACGAAATTTACGCGCAAATAAACACGAACGAGGACGAAGCGATATTCGATAAATTCGATAAATTCGATAAATGATCGTTACGTAATCTCTCGCTTTTTTTTCCCTGAATTTCGAAATAGATTAAAGCGTCATACGATTTTAATCGAAACTCCGCAATTTCGAATCTCGTTGACTCTCGTTTTTCTTTGGTTTCAGAAGATGCAAAATGCAGGGACACCGTGAGCACGACGACGGGAGAATCTATGAGCGCGGTGCAAGCTCGGCAAGAAGAAGCTAGGCGTAAGAGACGCAGGAAGAAGCGCTCTGGTTCGTCCTTGATGTCTTCTTGTTTCCAAGGTAAAATTCGATCCTCGAAGAGTCGCGTGAAGTTACGAGAACGAAAGAAACGCCCGATAACGATCGTTTTCTGCTCGATGTTGTTCTTCCAACGATATAAGGGGGCTGTTTGTCTCTACGCGACCTGTACAGAGTACTAACGCGTCTCGATCGAAGTATGTCTTTCGGAGAGAAAGAAAGTTTAAGTTCGTCCAGCGAGTTCGAGCGGTCGTCGGTGACGAGAGATCCGGCGATACGTTAACGGCTGGTAAACTGCTCGTTTCCGTGAACGAGTTTCGAGTTGGCTCGTGCTCCAATGACTCGCATTTCGCTTTAGGTATCTGACCTTGCACAAGTTCCGAACGTTCGAGAAACTCGCGCTAGACGGTCGCGATATCGATCGCGCGGAACGAACGCAACTTCTGTGTACCCGGTGCAATAACCGATGGCTTCGTAACAGTTTTTTTTTTTTTTTTTTCCGCTACTGTAAACGCGCGTTCTTCATAAATATATTTACGTTATTGATTTAGCCCGTTGTTCGTGTTCTATGGACGATAAAGAGCTTCTCCGTGTATCGTCGAGAATTCGAAACAATTTTTCGCGATCTTAAATTCGTAAGAGACGCAGAAACGATCGTAAGAAGAAACAGAAGAGAAAGAAAGGTGGTTTAACGCGCGACGGTAAGGATCGCGTCGGTGGCAGTCGGAACGAATCATTGACCGAGTTCACTGGCTTGGTCCGTTACGTCACGACATCGTACGATCGATTCGTAAACTCCGAGTTTCGTGTTCGAGAAGCTTCCACTCCGTACTTAGGTGTATGTATCCTCCGATGGTATACCAGATAAATTCGCGGCCGTGCGAGTTTAAATCTGGGCCATCGCCGCCGATACACGCGTTACTCTCTCGATCGCCCTCTCCTCGATTTTACTTTCGTACGCGCATGTACGAAAGTTTTCTCGTCTAGCTCGCGCTAAACGACAAGCTTCGTTCGAACGACCGGACGAAAAAAAGAGGAACTTTTACGCTTCGGAGTTTGATAATCGGACGAATCGGGGGGCATACAGCATCCTCGAATCGATCGACGCGGTAGACGTTACTCCGAACGGTGGCCGCGCGTTAAAGCGCCTTCGTATACCGAAAAACGAATAAGCCAACCTGAACACTTAATCGCGAAATAATCGATAAATAAACGGTATTCGAAATTGTTGCGAGCGGCTCCTGTGTAACGAAGCGAGACGAAGAAACGCGAAGCGTTCGAAATTGGAAGCGTGCCGCGACGGAATCGAGGGGACTCTTTGTTTCGAGCGTCGACGAGCCACAATCGCTTATCGAAATTGCTCGTTCGCTGCGGATGCGTAACAACGAACGTGACTCATTCTCACGGTTATCCCGTATCGCGAACTGGAACGCGCGCGATCATCGTATCATCGGCGTGTCTAATCGTTCGCGATTACGCGTCGATCGGTATCGTAGGAGGAACGCGCGTATCGCGTGTCGGAGAGCGATTCGTCCAATTAAACCGAACCGGATCGGTTTCACGGTTTTCGTCTAGCCGGATAACAGAGAGAAACATGGAAGTATATTATCGGCTTCTGGTTGCTAGGTATTCGGCGGTGTTGCCAAGCAGAAACGTATCTTTGGCGCGAGGTAAAATGGTAGGGGTTAAAGGGAGAGTAATCGCGAGTTAGGGAGTAAAAGAGAGGGGAAGGCAAAGAGAGAAAGAGAAAGAAACGTCGACGACAGCGCGCGATAGTTGCAACGTTCAACGAGGGAACGAACTAACGACGAATCGAGATGGAACACGGGCTACGGGTTGGGATGGGACGGAACGGAAATCATCGTATCAAAGGGGAAGAATAGTGGGGGGGGGGGGGGCTCTCGGGTAAGAGAGAGAACGCGAAGTTTAAAGACCTCGGAATGAAAAGAGAGAGTCGCGAGAAAAGAAGGGAAATAGGAAGAAGAGGAGGAAAGAGAGAGAGAGAGAGTTTATGTGCGCAGTAGTTTGACGATCCTTTCGTCCCGCTTTTGGCCTTAACATTGATTGCGTTGCATAGCGTGCTCGAGTTTCGTCGATTTTTACGTACGGTATCGAAAACCGTGATGTCGCGCAGGAACGTTATCGTTTTTGTCTCGCGGCGAATTATAGGTGCTCGTAGAAAGCGCCTACAAACGCGCGGATAAATACGAATAACGCGCATCCTATAGAGCGTGGTACTACTCGGTTTCGGTGCACCTTCTCGAAGGAGACACAAAGTGTACGATCAAAATAAACCACTCGTCTAACAAAAGGTGTATCGAAATACGAAACTTGGATCGCTTTGCACGCGCGATTTTGACCACGATTATTTTCGGATTAGCGGTTTTCTCTCTCTCTCTCTCTCACTTTCTGCTTTTCTAGTCGCTCTAGTCGAGCGCGTTTTCTCTTTAAAAAGGAGGAAAGAGAGGAGGGTATCGTTATTTGAATAGAAAATATGCTTCGCTTGTTTCAGAACTGTATAGATTGACCGGCGAAGTTCTCGGAGAAGGCGCTTACGCCTCGGTTCAGACTTGCAGGTCACTCTACACCGACTTGGAGTACGCCGTTAAAATTATCGACAAAATTCCCGGGCATGCACGGGCGCGCGTATTCAAAGAGGTCGAAACGTTTCATCATTGCCAGGGCCATCCAAACATCATCCAGTTGATCGAGTTCTTCGAAGACGAAGAGAAATTTTATCTCGTATTCGAGAAGGTTAACGGCGGTCAGTTGTTGAGCCGAATACAAGAAAGGATTCATTTCAGCGAACGGGAGGCGAGTCAGATAGTCCGAGAGATCGCTAGCGCGCTGAATTTTCTTCATAAAAAAGGTAGCGAAAATCGTAAATTGTTGCGTGAATTTTTTGAACGCACCTCCCCTTAGCAATTTTCTAATACCATTTTCTGATTTTCCTCAGGAATTGCCCATCGAGATTTGAAACCCGAGAACATCTTGTGCGTGTATCCGGACAAATTGACTCCTATCAAAGTTTGCGATTTCGATCTTGGTTCCGGCATCAAATTCAACAACTCGTTGTCCAGTCCCGTGGCGACGCCGCAACTTTTGACCCCGGTGGGCAGTGCCGATTTCATGGCACCGGAAGTCGTCGAAGCGTTCATCGGGGAAGCGAATTACTACGACAAACGTTGCGATCTGTGGAGTCTCGGTGTTATCATGTACATTCTTCTTTGCGGTTATCCGCCTTTCTACGGGAACTGCGGTTCCGATTGCGGCTGGGAAAGAGGAGAGAATTGTCAAGCTTGTCAGGAACTGCTTTTCACCAGTATTCAAGAGGGCAGGTACGAATTTCCGGATAACGAATGGAGATGCATTTCGGAGGACGCGAAAGATCTGATCAGAGGACTGCTGGTCAAAGAAGCCCACCAAAGGTTGAGCGCCGAAAGTATTCTGAAACATCCGTGGATCAATCCTGGCCCGAGCTCGGTCGAAAACACCGAGAAATCTCTAACGACTCCTCATATCATCAGGTTCGTTGTCTTTCTCTCTGACAAACTCTCCGATAAACTCTCGCGATATATTCGGTTATTCCGCTAATCCGATATTTCGATGCTCGAAATAATCGAGCGAAAAAGGAAAACGAGATACAATACGAATTCGTGTTTTTTTTGCTCACAGGAGGAACAATTCCGCCAGAGAGCTGTCAGCTTTCGCGGAATCGGCTATGGCTGTGAATCGCGTGGTACTTCAACATTTCTCCGTGAATCTCGAAGAACTGGCGGAGAAAAGGGAACCAAGATTGTCCACGTCGTCCACCGACGACGATAATCATCCTTACGGGCACATGTCCGATTCGAGCAGCGAACTGTCCGAGCACAGTAAGCTTTGTCCTACTCATTCCTCGAACGAGTTCGACGCGAACTCCCGTCAAAAGTCTTGCTCGATTCGTTCGAGCACGGATCTATCCGATTTGAAGACCATCGGGAAAAATCGGCTGATCGGCAAGGAAACGTCGCTGCATCAACTGTTCGGTTTATCACCGCCCAGCGAGAGCCGCTTGATGCAGCGTCGCTTGAAAGCGCGTTCGGATCTGCTCGAACGTCAGTCCAACAAAACGGTTATCGCCTCGCCGAGTGGCTGAAACGCTTTCGACGTCTTCGCCAAACAAACAAAGATCCTCCTTTCTTGATAGCGTGCGCGCGTAGCCATTCGTATTTACGCGTTCGCGATCTGTGCGATTCGAAAGAAACGCGCGTTATTCGTCGACGATGTTCGCTTACCGCGACTACCGCGACCGATCGCGTACCACCGAACATTCTTTGCATTGACACATCGACACAGACGCGATGGTTGACGATTCACGAATTGATCTTTGGACACGTTTCTCTTTCTGCATTTTACGGAATTGCAAGAGAACTCGGGAGGGCGTTATCTCGTCACGCTTAATATTCTCTATTTCTGTTTCTATTTCTATTTCTATTAGAAATTCGTTTCGATTCGATTCGATTCGTTTCTTTTCTTTTCTTTTCTTTTCCGTTCCTTATATTTCAATTTTTTAACGTTATCGCTTTTCTTTCTCGTACTCGCGACCGCCAGTTTTTAATCTGTTCGCGAAAACGTGCGAATCGTTGCATTCGTTACATTCTTTATATGGTATGAACGAATACGCGACGCACGTATATCGTTTATCGTTTATCGTTTATCGTTTATCGTTTACCGTTTATCGTTCGAATTATTATAATAGCGAGCGTTCGTTCACGCTCGCATAATTTTCTCGTTAAAATTATTTTATTCGTATCTGCCGCTGTACGCGAAACTCGCTAACGCGTGCATTCCATCGGTAATCGACCGCAAATGTAAATATTCGTCCGATGTTACGAGTTAATTCATCGTTAAATAATCTTTCTCTACTTTCACTCGTAATAGTACGTAGAGGCAGAACGGAGCGGGATATATGAATATGTTCGTTCGCATCGATTTTCTTCGGACGCGTAATGTATATATCGGAGCGAAAGTCGGTACAAAATAGAAAAACAAAAGTCGTTACAAAAAAGGTAGAAAACAAATTTGCCGCGTAAAATTGCACGATAAGAAACCGATTATAGAACGACGTAAATAGTTCTTTTCCGAAAACAGTATTTCCGTATAATTCTTTCCGTAGCGTCCATATTTTAAACTTTGCAAGATATGCAGGTCGATAGCGTTCACCGACTCGCACTCTATATAAACGGACGCGAAGAAAAGTAAAATGGTCGAGCGTATTCGAGCGGACGTGTATTTTCTTTTTTTTTGCTTTCTTTTTTTTTACCAACTAATGTATTCTCTTTTCCTTCTCCTTGCTTTCCGTAAAACGAGAAACAAATATGGTAGCACGAACGACGAAAAACGGGCGGAACGTTGATCGAAACGAGTTTCTCTTCTTTTCTGTTAATTCGTTTTTCGTTCGGAGAAACAGTCGACCGAATCGTTGGTCGTTCTTCCGAACCGGAAATATGCGAATAGAACGCTAACGAGAAAAAGAGAGGAGAGTAAAGAGCATACGCGTCTCTTGGTGCATGTTACGAATAGTTTTGCTCAGTAGGTTTTTAAGAATGTAGTAGAATGTAAGTTCGAAAATGTCGCGAGTAAAGTGTATCCAAGAAAGGAAACGCGGTTCTGTCGAGAGAGGGAGGGAAGAGGGTGAACAATTACACGACGGCCATTTTTCTTTTTTCTTTTTTTTTTATAAATGTCTCTTTAACAGTAACTTTGTAGAGAGAGTTAGTATATAAGGAAAATACAAAAAACAAATTAGTTTAACAAAAACGAAAAAAAAAAAAGAAAAAAAATACAGAAAAAATTGTACCTGCGTCGTAAGTAAATAAGAAAAGAAAGAGGGCGAGTGAGTAAAAATGAGTAAAAGAAGAAGGGAGAGAAAGAGAAACACGGAACGTGCGCGCGCGCGCGCGCGCGCGAGAGAGAGAGAGAATGTATGAGAAAGAGAGAAAATTTTGAAAAAGCTTGAAAGCGAACAAAAGAGCAAGGAACACGCGCGTTAACGGGAAAAAAAAGTTTTCTCGGCGAATCTAGATTACATAGAATCATCCGTTAATTGCTGTTACGTATTTTTCTAGAGTTTTATCGATAAAATGTCATTTTATCGCGTCTGTCCACCTAACGGTAGTAGCAATCGCTTTCGTTATTCGACTTGGTTCGATTCGCTTCGCTTTATATTTTTCCTTTATCGTTTCCTTGGCCTAATCGCGTGTATCTCTGGCTTCGTCCGAAGGTACATTCGATCGATGTATATTCCGGTTTCTTTTGTTACAAAATACAAAACCGTCAAGGTTTTAAATTCCGACCATAGTTGGAAAATTGATTTTTCCTTTCTTTTTTTCTTCTTCCTTTTCTTCTTTTCAATTTTTGTTTATATTCTCGCTTTAAAACAGTTTTGGTACAACGAACCAAAGAGCGTAGGTGGTGTAATCACAGTTACGCAACTTTTATGTGCTTTTCAAAACGTGTTTTTCTACTTGAATATTTTTTTCCTCTATTTATTTGTGTTTGCCTACTGTGCGGTCGGACAGGCATCTTACTCAGGGCAGTTTACGATGAGCTGCAAGTTTGTTAACGAATTACATCCTATTTACTATTCGCGTTCGAAGAGAAATATGGAGAAAAGAGCTTATAAACGTGTCCACGCGCGTTCAAAGTCCATTCAGGGTTAAAACTTAATCGTTACATTACGCTTGTTCTTCCTTCTTATCGTTTAACCCTGAAAAACAAGCGTCGTACAACAGCTTTACACACGACACAAAGCGATAGGAAACGTATCGCGTACTCTCGATGTTACTCTAGTTAAAAGTTTACGCTTCGAAATATGAAGAGAAGTCGGAAGAACAAAATTCCTTTGTTTTACGAGGAAAACTTTACAGATAATTTCGTTTTTGTTCGAACTTTCATCGCGTCTATCAATGATTCTTGTTTCGAATCGTCGATTTCTAACTTGTAGCATCGATTACGCGACACACCGCGTACATCGCGTATACGCCCCGATAAAGCGAAACTTTCCTCCGAAACGTTTACGTTCGACCTTTTCAAAGTCGTTTCGCGAACACGCTATTTTGCCGTATACGTATTTAGTCTTTCCTTCGAGATAAACGTAGTCGGTCGATCGTTGCGGTCACCGCTCTCGAGATTCGTCCAAACGCGAATTATTCGAATTTCAAGGAAATTCCTACATATATATTCTGTCTGTCTATCGGAAGGAAAGAAAAATAGATCGTGCCGTATCGTATTTTTCATGAAAATTTGGAAATTTGCTACCGCAAAAAAAAAAGTCAACCAAGAGAATCGTACAAAAAGAAAACAAAAAACGCGTCATAATACGTGGCTTACGACGTAGAGACGAAAAAAAGTGTTACGTTAATTATACACACATACACGCATATACGCGCATTGACGCGCGATCCTTTGATCGCGATAGAAAGCGTTTAGGGATTACGAAATACGATAGAATTCTATTTATACGAGTACGAAGAAAGAAACTAATAATAAAAACCGATTTTCACTTGGATGAATTTTTTTTTCGAATTATTCGAATTATTCGAATTATTCGAATTATTCGAATTATTCGAATTATTCGAAAGAGCGAATTCAAGCATGAACTTCAGTTATATGTTCCCAAAAGCGTTCTCATAAGCGAAGCAGCGTCCAAGCTCATTGGCTGCGGTTTCACCGAACGAATAAACAGAGTTCTATCGTGACCCGCGATTCCTGGCTTCTTTCAAAAGATCAAAGATACGATAACGACGCGAAGCGACGGAAAGTGACCGTGTTCGTAAAAGAAGCAAACCGAATGCTTTTCACGTTATCGTATCTTTCGATTTTACGTTTATTCGATCCTTACCACACGTTGTCAAAATTTATCTTTCGTTTCTGACCGTTTCAAATTTTATCGATGCATTTTTTTAATATTCGAAGCTGTTTTCTCTCCTTTTAATTACGCTGGCTACTCAGTATGTAATAGTTTCATAAACAAATTTTGAATGCATTTTCAATCGATATCATCCCTCGTAGAGAGTTACAAGTGTAAGAGTTAGAATGTTAAAGAGGGAGAGAGAGTGAGAGAGAGTGAGTGAGTGAGAGAAAGAGAGAAAGAAAAAGGGAGAGAGTGAATGAGAAATAGCGGTTTCATTCAATTTCTGTGTTTTTTAAAATACCTACTTATTTGAAAAGCGTCGTCGTTTATAGCAGCCGAACCGCTGAACATGTGCGATGTCGACTATTTGAACATATAGCAGCTCCTCTTTCTCGAGGGAACGTTTTAAACGCGAGGAGAGAAATACGCGTGTCTGTTCGAGATAAATAAGAACGAAAAGAAAACTCCATGGCCATAATACATAGATTTATAAACTGTAATTACGCGTGTGTGAAGTCTGCGTGTAAAAGGAATAAAAAAGAAAATAAAGTATGCGAGAGAGAAAGCGCGTGCATGCGTATACACAGGGTGTTGCGTGATACGTGGGGAACTCGTCTCGGCGATATGCGGCTGTCGTATTTTCATTGTTCCGTAACGCGATTTCGCCTCTATTTTCTATATTTCGTTATATTCCAAATTATATTTGACATACTCGCCTTTAATAAAACGTACTTGTCTTTAATCGATCGGGTATTAACGCGTGTTAACCACTGCAGCGAAAGTTTACGCGGACACGTACCATTATCAATTTCGTGTCTCGCGTTATTGGTCGACACGATATTAACCGGCTCTTAAATCTGCTACGAGGTTCTTCGTTTCGCTGCTCCAGCTCGGTTTATAATTGGCAGTTACTGAAATAGAAAAGTAGCCATAACTTGCGTTCAAGAAACAAGCGTTCTTTTCCCATCGCGTTTACGTCCTTCCGTGGATAATTCGGACACTACGAGTTACGAAACACCTCGTATAAATGCGTGCACGTACATATGCTTGTACGAAACAAAATATTAGCGTTTAAGTGAAAATATAAAAAGGAAAAACATCCTTAAAGTCTGTAAGGTGACGAAACGAGGTATCGATGCGCCGTGCATCGGCGAGAGTCTTCGATCGTGCTTCGAGTTCCGCTCGTTCGAACAAATAAAAGAAGAAAAGAAATCTAATCAACGGGTTCTTCGAAGCTTCTCGTTCGTGCACGGCCAAACGATATCGCTCGTAAATCTATCCTGTTTCGGTTAGGAAACGAGAAACGGTGTATCGCGTGCGTCGAAAACCGATAGAAGCAGCATTTTCGCGTTACGTTTTCCATTTTTCATCGGAGAAAAACTCTTAAATATAAGTAAGAGTGAATGCTGAAAAAAGTCTGAAAAAAAAAGAAAAAAAAAACAAGAATAAACAAACAGCTTAAGTATTGCTTTTGTAATGAAATACATGTATATTTCTTTTCTCCTTTTGCTTTTTCGATTATCATGTGCACGATATCGAAAACCAGCAACCCTATCGTTCGTTTTTTGAAAATTAAAAAAAGATTTTTATTTAGCGACTACCAAGAGCGCCTCCGTCGTTATTCTTTCGTTAATTTTCGGCTGATTTTAACAGCTATGTCCCAGCATCGAGGATAGCAGAAAACCTTGGAGCGAGAACGATGCTCGTCCTTTTTTTCTGTGAAAAAAAGACACGAAACGATAAGGTTCTCTTTCGTAATCGTAGCAATCGAGGGCGAAAAGAAAGAAAGAACGAAAGCGTGGAAGAAAATGACGTTGCGAGCGTGTAAGTATAATGCGTGTGTTTTACGTTACGAAAATAATGTGTACGCGTGAAGTGTTATCATCGCTACGTTTATACGTATGATTTTCCAATCGTGCGAGCAAAAACCTCTGAATATAATGCGCCTCTTTGCAAGAAACGTGCAAATACATTTGGGGCTGGCGATTCAGGGTCGAGCAAGAAAAAAGGGAAAACACTTTTTGAAATTTCGACTCGTCCGAGTCCACGAACGACATTGTTTTTTTTTCGTGTAAAAGCGAGCAAGTCTTACGAGAACTTTGTAAGCTTCCTAATAAAATAGCATTTAAATAGATCAGACACTAGCGATGTTTCACACCCTAGCCATTTTTCTCTTATTACGTCCTCGATAATGTTCGCTTATCCGTTTTAAAAATTTTCTCTTCTTTCCTTTTTCATTCGATTTCATTCTAGTCACGATCTCGGGTCGATTAAAAAGTCTTTAGAATATATGCCCGTCAAAGTCCTAAAGCAAATTTTCAACTGTTTTCTTTTCCCTTTCCTATTTATTTGCGGCACGTTCTCGGTGCGTATCGATCAAATATGTACCTCCAAGGCGAAGAATGTCAACCTAGAGACTCGCGCGATTATCCACCATTCGACGGATAACGTTACACGCGAGTCAAGCGTATCTGATGGATCGAAGCAATTTTCCCGATTCGAGTTCTTCGATTACCGGAGAAACGTCCGAGAAATCGCCACTTTTCAAACTATATTTCTCCAAGGATCAGCTACTCGGAAGATCGAACGTTCGTCCTTTCAAAATCGAAGGTACACGCGAATTGTTTCGAAAACATTTGTTAAACAACCATACGTACGAGAGCATAGTCGACATTAAAATCCGTTTCAGACAATCTCGTCGCGCGAAAATTCTACTCCGCGAAATACGAGAATCTCGAGGCCGAGTATACGAACGAGAACAGGGATAAAGCACAAAGTGTTAATCGTCTACCTCCGTTAACCAGCCACGCGTAATTTCTATCATGATATTTTTTCGATTTTTTATTTAAGAAAAGGAAACGTAGAAAAGTACATTTTAGGTATGGTTGGTGGCACGAGCAAGGAATACAACCGATAGAATCTCGAATCAATTTTCGAAAAAGAACGTCGGATTTGGTAAACTTTCGAATGAAGATATATGCGGAAGATGAAAAGTTAAAAACTTTGAAATAACGCGTCATCTCGTCACAAATTTCTACGTTCGAAATACCTGTTCGTTGAGCAGAGTTGAAATAAGTGGATTAATTGGAAAAAGAAAAGTACTATTTTTAAGAAAAGTAGAAAAATAAGTAAAGAAATTGATCGTTTTATCGGTAAAATAGCAGAAATGATAATCGGTAGTAGTAGTAGTGCAATAGGTAATCGTGGAAAGCACAGTAGCGCCGATGTTTTGGTTAGGTTCGCTACGCGGACGAACGAAATGATCTGTAACTTTCCCGCCACCTCGAAATACTCGAATGGCCAGCCAATTGGAAGCGAGATTTGGAAAGATTGAGCAATTGGAACTCGCCACTAGCGATTGTTTTTCGACCGTACGACCATTGGCGATTGAAAAAAGGGTATCACGACGATATTCCGCCAAAAATGAATTCCGGCGTGGCGGAGCACACGAGACTCGGCGACGATTTCCTCGAGAATTCCGAAGAATTTTCCCCGCCTAAAAGGTGAGTACAATTTTCGTTCGTTCCCTTCTTCGGAAGATATTTTCAAATTTTTACAATCTCGCCGAATATTATTCTTACCTGTTACTCCGGGGTGATGCAGGTGCATATTTTCGCGCGCACAGGTAAGGTTAAGAACCTTGATACTAGTTTCATCCAAAGGCAACAACGGTGGTACGGTAATTGTTTCTTTTCATTTCGTACAGTGCTGTTTATCGTTTTCATTTCTTAATCGAATCACTGAAAACTTATCGTGTCGAACTTATCGCAACGAAACAATTGCTTGTAAAATAGTACTCGTTGATTTAGTGTTTTTTAACTCGACGAACAATAATTATTTTCTTCTTCGATGAAATTAGTCGAATCGCTTAAGCATTTTTATTTCTTTCTTCTTTTAGGTATTTATTGTTTTTTAAAACGCGAATTATTTTTCTTTTGTTTTCTACATTTTCCTTCTAATGTCTTAACGATTTCTTGAAATATCGAGCTAACTTTTTTTATTTACTTGCTCACTCTTTCTCGTACTGTTTGTCATTTTTTGATCGTAGACCTGTTATTTCAACTGCGTTTCTTCGTATTAACGAAGATATTAAAATCGTACATGCATCTTTCTATTGCCCCTTTTGACTTACATTTAAATGGCTTAATGTTTTTTCCTTTCTTTTCAATTGTAAATGTACGTTTTCGATCGAAATAACAATTCTTTTCTCTTCTTCTATAAATGTTGAAGATTCTGTATCTATGGTGACCCATACTTTATAAATATATATCGGTAGGTATTTAATCTGTGTCGTTTCTATCTTTCGAATTTAGTCTTTTAAATTTTTCGCGAAGCAAATTTTATCTATTTAAGGACAGTCTCTGGAATTACTATGTCCAAAGGATCGCCTTCCTCACCCTGGTGGAGCAGGTTATTTTCTAACATTTATCTATTCTTAATAATTAATAAAGTTACTCTAGGGTAATAGAAAAATTTACAACTATATGCCTGTGTATTTTATAGCAAACGATTACGCCTAGACGACACCTGCAATAACAATTTGAATAGTACTTTGAATAGCGCGTCTAAAAATAATGCCAATTGGTCTTGTTCCGGCGATGGAACTCTCGTTGAACCAGAAATTTTAGAAGATATGGGTGTTAGCATGTTAGAAGATGAAGCTACGAGTTGCAAAAGAGCAAAAAATACACGATCCATAAAATGCGCGTCACCTGCTAGTTCCAATAGTAGTAAACAATGTGATAAAACTAATAGTTTCGATGGTCAAGAAAGCATTCTTAGAGGTTCAAGCTTTGATACAGTTATCATGGATAGGTTTGTATCTTAGAACAATATGCTTCCATTAATTTCATTTACGCGTTAATATAATTTCATTGTAATATATTTTTTAAATGTTTTACTCGTATTCGTAGATTAGATCAAGATCCCTACGAATCGGATGAGCCAACAACGTATTCGATCATGAGAAACGAATCTGGCTATTCCTCTAGGACAGAGATAGACAATTTTATCAATACGAAAGAGACTTTTTGCAAAGACGATCTTAACGTTTCTTCGGAAAAAAGTAGTTTCGAGCAGTTTTGTCTCTATAGAAGAAAAAGAAAGTCTTCGGTTGTCGGCGAGGATAAGTTTAATAAATTGTCCGACGAGATGATTCTAATGATATTAAAATGGCTCCCCAAAAAATGCCTGGTAAAATTATGTATTAAAAACAGGAGATTATAAAGAATCGAAAGTTTATACATATTGTTCCGTCACATTGTCGTTGTTATTTTGCAGGTGCGCTCCATGTTGGTTTGCAAACGATGGTGCCAGATAGCACGAGACGAAGCGTTATGGAGTAGATTGGATTTGGGTGGTAAAGTGTTGAACGAAGGCACGTTGGGACATATATTACCACGTGGTGTTCAAATACTTCGACTTGCTCAAGCAGAGATCGCGGATCCGGTGTTTCTTCAAAATAGTCAAGTTCTCACCGACAATTACATTAGCAAATTACAATATTTGGATCTCTCGATGGCAGTGATTTCTCCGGATGGATTAGCTATGTTATTGTCCGTTTGTAAATATCTTAAAAAGTTATCCTTAGAAAAATGTTTAGTAAACAGATCGTGTTGTAAGGCTATCGGTGAAAATAATGATCTAGAAATATTAAATTTAACAATGTGCGAAGGTATGGATGTCGAGTGTATCAAAGATATAACGAAACTTAAGAAGTAAGAACGGTTACTTAAAAACCAATTTGCTACCTATTTCATAATTAGTATATCAATTTTAATAAAATCCAATTTATTTGTTAATGTTTTCAGCTTGAATGCTGTTAATGTGGCATGGTGTGGTTTAGATGCCAAGGCTATGACTCTACTCTGTAAATCTTTACCCTCGTCCATCACGCGTTTGAACATAGCCGGATGTAGAAAGACAATGACAGACGATAGTAAGCGCAATATTGTTGACGAAAAGGTGATTTAAAATGGTGAATATCATATAATTTTCCCTTCTGTTACAGATGTTAAAGACTTGGTAAAAAGTTGTCCAGATATGGTGGAATTAGACTTGAGCGATTGCACTATGCTTACAATGAGCACTGTTCGTTGTATATTAGACCTATCAAAATTAGAACATCTATCGCTAAGTCGCTGTTACGGCATACCTCCATCTGCATATGTAAAATTAGCGTATATGCCATCTTTGTTATATTTGGATGTCTTTGGTTTAATACCCGAGCCGGTACAGAAAACTTTACAAGTTACCTGCGGTGAAACTCAACTTAACAAGTTCCTATATAGTTCCGTTGCGAGACCAACGGTTGGTGTCCGAAGAACGAGTATCTGGGGGCTTCGCGTTAGAGATTAAAATATGCGTTCTATCTCTCTTTCGCGTGAAGAATAGTGCTAAAGATCAAGTAAAAACCAAAGTAAAACTGAGATGTACGTGTGCCTTTCAGCAAACTGTCTTCTTACCAAGAGACTGATTTTACAATACTATTGAAATAAAATTAAAGCAATATACTACTATTTGTTTATCCTTTTGTTCTCTTTTTTTTTCAATTTTTTTTTTTTTTTCCCCGATGTATCAAAAATTTGTATATATGCGCAAACAATTTTTGCGCAATCAACGATTACACGTATCTACCGACGTTATTCTACGATGCCGTCAAATGTACATCAGCGGCTCTAGACTATGTACTTAATTGTGTGTATCACTATTTTAAACGTAAAGACTACGGTACGCAGATACTATGGTTGAATCGAATCACGTTCGCTTAAATACTTTAAAAGCAATTTTATTTTTAATGCTTTTTTAGTTAAATACTCGATGAATGTACCGTTTATCTACCTGGTGGGGCTGTGTGAATCTTTTATGTACATTACTTGAAGCGATATACACTGTATTCTTATTAAATACTTCGTCTTACAATTTTGACTAATTTATATCTTACAGCTATCTTTTTCACCAAACATCGTATTTAAGAGCAGAATAGATTCTTGATATTCTAATAGTAAATTTTGCCTGTAAAGAACGCAAGATTTAAACGATTTAAATACGAAAATTGTAATTATAAAATAAAAACCTCGATGCTGTTAATTATAAGTGTTCGCTTATTTTGAACCTTTTTACGTTGCTTTTGATTAGACAATAAACGCCGATGAAAACAAATATTATATGTTTATTAAACGTCATGAAAGAATACACAATGTCTTTTAAATAGGTTTCTTCTCAAATTATTTAAACATTTACACTTTTACGATTAATGGTTACGATAATAGTTACGATAATGGTTCGTGTAATGATTTAAAAATTGAAGGATAAGGTAACTCATATTTTTTTACACGCATTAACTATCATATATGCATTACTATCGAGTTACAATTTTGTTCAATTAGATTTTGGTTTCGTTCTTACAATTGATGCATGTGCGTGTACTATGTGTCTGGTGTGTCAATATATGTATGTATGTATATATATAAATTTGAATCGAGCTATAAATTTACATTACTAACAAACGTATCACTGCTCTACAATATTTATACACGCGCGCATTATATAGAGAACGAGAGTCACGTTCACGTTAAACTCGTTTTCATTTAAAATCATTTACACCGTTTTTTTATAATTACTTAATACTAGTTTCTTTAGTAAAATATTATTCGCTAATTTTTCTGCAGCGACGCTTAATAATTAAGCCGTCGCTACACTGGAACTTGCTTCTGGCGTCGATTCGATCACAGTTTTCGGTTTTATAGGTTGAACGTCCATTTCTTTTTCAGTTGCATAAATTGATTTTGATTCTTGTTTTTCTTGCTCGCTTTGCCATTGAACCTGCGAAAAAAGAAACGCGCCAAATCAACGAAACAGTTTTTCAATAGCAATTCGTAAGCCTTTAACAAATGGCTAATTATTATTTTACCGATAATAGGAAGTTATCGTTATCGGTTACCTTCTGTCTGTGTTGTTTGATCGCCTCTGTGCATTTATCCAGAATCATCTGCTCCGTTAGTACTCCGTCTTCGGAAGCATAAGCCGCTGCTTGCCAGGTAACAGCTAATTTCGCCAACTCTCTTCCGGACATTCCCTCGGTCATTGCAGCGATTTTACTGCAAAGCATGCCGTAATCGAATTGTGCAACTTTTAATCTTTTATTGCCTTCGATCGCCGGTTGAAGCACAAATTTATCGAAGTAAAGACGAACTAAACGTTCACGCTCTTCTCGGCCTGGCAGACGAAACTCCACCATCTCGTCTAATCTGTCGTTTACGGCCCAATCAAATTGTTCCGGAGTATTCGAAGCAAGAACCAACATGAATTTGTTACTCTGTTCACCGGTTCTGTAAAGAAAAGCGTTCAACATCGCTCTTAAATCTTCTGAAATATGTTCGCTCGATCGTTTCCTTAAGAAAGCGTCAGCTTCATCGATGAAAAGTAGAAGACCCTTTCGAGACGTTGCTGCCCAGTCGAACACTTTGTGAATAGCGGTGACACCGTCTCGACCCAAAGGCGCTAAATCACCTCCAGTCACGATAGCATAATCCATACCCGAATGTTCTGCTAATTTCTTCGCAAACATAGTCTTACCAGTTCCTGGCGGACCGTGCATCAATATATTTCTATACATTCCACGATTTTGTTTAGTGTTTTTTGTAGCTATCGCGATATCGCGTAATCTCTCTTCAAGTTTTGGGGCTAAAACAACGCCGGATAGGGCATCGGTCTGACTACTTTTAAGTTTTTTTACTGCTTGGATAGGATGCTGCAACGTATCCAAAACCGTAAATCTAGACGTTTCTCGAACCAAAGACGGTTTTCCTAATCGTGATTCAATATACCGCGCAGCTATTCCCGTTGAACCTTTCGCCGTGTAAACGCCAAAAGCCAACAGAGATAAACCACCAGTGGCAGCGATGATCTTGTCCCAGTCTTGCAAAAAAGCCGTCATACCAGTGCCTAACACCGAACCAGCGGTTCTGAAACAATATATTCGATAAATGTATTTCATTCGTTCCGATCGTTTCCCCATCGGCGATTGTCTTTACTCACTTTATAGATTCCAATACCGTCACTCTCTTTTCCGACGCTTTCACTCTAATTTGCTCTAAATTTAAATCTTGATTTTCTCGATCTATTTTCGCTTTGGCTTTCACCTCTGCTTCTAACTTTTTCATTTCATTTTTGTGCCTCAATTCCATTTCGTGTTCTATCGTAGCTTTTCTCATGGCTTCTTGTTTAGCTACGGACTCTTCTTGCCGTCTTAAATTCTCGTCATTCATTCTTTGCTGCTGTATCAATTGATCGTCGTATCGTTTCCTCGCGAGTTGATCTTGATACTGAGCTCTCATTTGGTGTTGTTTAGTTTCTTCTTGTAAGGTTTTCCTTCTCTCCTCTCCTTCGATACGTTTTTGTTCCGCTTTCATTTGCTCTATGCTAGCTTCGTATTTTTTCATTTCTGCCTGTCTCTCCGCTTGCTTAGTAGCTTCTTGCAATTTTGAAAGTTCTAACGCTTCTTTCGCGTGCGCTGTCAAAATAAAAGAAACATACGTAAAAGGGACATATTTTTACATAACTAGCATTTTAATTACAATTAATGACTCTTGTTACCTGATACGCTATTTTAATTATTAAGTTTCATAGAAGAAAAAAATAGTCTCTATAGATGAACAGAAGACGGAGAAAAATTTGGGAACAACCGGCGAGTGAAAATCGTTATAAGAACAGAAAAATTGTGCTAATGTTCAGAATTTTCGGATAATGTTTTCGGTTAGTTGCATCGTGAGCATTTTCACTGGTGATCATAATTTTTCAAAATCTTCTTCTACGATAATTTATTGCATCATCGCGGTGTCAGAGTATGGATCATCATGTCATCGGAAACACGAGGCTCTTAACCTAACTAATCGTTTTCTGCTTACGTAACCTCGCGTAACAATTTTATTCAAGAGAAACATGTAATACAAATAATCCACTCATACCGGATCTTTCAAGTTCCTTTGCAGCTGATGCTGCTCTTTCCAGAGCACTCGAATCGAATCGGTAAGGTTCCATTTGAGACGGTCTAGGTGGTGGATTATGAGAATCTCCATCTCCACCGCCAGTCATACCGCCGGATAGCGGTGGGTTTACGAATTGTGAAAAATCTTGTGGTTGTGCATTACGATATCCAAAAAGCCACGACATGATTTCAAAATGTGATTCTGATTCAAATTGTTATTACAGTCGATCGATTCGATGTGCGTCTCCTTCTCCTCTTGGTACTGTTATCACGAGGAATTCCCACGTGCACTGCTAGCATGGAAACCGAAACGAGCGAACTTCGGACCGAGATCGGAATTCGGAATCTCGTATCTGGTCATTGGTCCGAACAACGGAACGTACGCGTATAATCGTTTTCTATAAATTATAAATAATCGAACGAAATTCCTTTCGATCGTTGTCAATTTGCCTATAAAGTCTCTATTTCATATGCGAGCACATACGTTTAATCTACAAAGCATAAAAAAATAAACGGGAATTTCGTTTAAATATCGATTCATCGAAAAAATTGCATCGTTAACTTTACAAAAGATTATATCAGTTTGAATTTTTTTCCGTTTAATGCCAGTGAAACGATTATTTATAGAAATTTATCTGAAAATTATTACGCGGCGCAAAAAAATTATAGGGATTTATTAAAAGACATTAAGACGACGTTCGTATTTCTTGAACATCTTCAGTGCATATTTGTATATACACTATGTAAAGAACATTTTTATTAATTAACAGTAAACGAAAATTTTCGTTACAATAAACATTATTTAAATGGAAACAAATAATAACCACCGAATTCAAAGAACGTTAAAATTATGCGATTCAAGATGGCGCTGTAAACGCGTGAATTCGAGAAGAAATATGTGACCGCCATACATGCCACACCGTTTAACGATACGTACAACGGATAGTGTTAAAGTTTGTCAAATCTTTTGCGAAAATTTATTCGTGAATATTAAATTACTAGAAGAAAGTGAAATTTAAGGTAAATTTGAAAAAATGTTTTGTGAAAAAAGATAGTATGTAGCATCGCGTAGTAATTACTACGTCGATAATGTCGTTGATATTAGTACAGCAAGGTTCCGGTGATTCGGTGAGTGTGCTCTTTTCAAACATGGAGAGGTTACTTGTTTAAAGTAATATGTGGGATTTAGGAAATCGGAGTGTTGTCACATTAGTAAGCGTGTTGAGTGGGTGCGTGTTTCTCTATAACATTTGGGGGCCGATACTTATTCTTACGATTTCATTATTCCTTACTATTTACGCGTGTTACTCTTTGATCGTCAACGACAGCTTATTGTCGCCGCACGCGTTACTCTTATTCGATTACTGCAAACACGTTTCTCTCGAAATTTGTGCTAGCGTTAAGAATATCGTTCATTACGCGTACCAATATATTCGTCAGTACTGGAAGACTGCTAGTCGCCGTTTTCGAGAACGCCACCTAACCCAATTTAGGATGGAGAGACGTCGTGGAACACGTTACCAGCTTAGCAACGATTCTAATCCTGCTAGGAGAAATTCTTCAGGGTTTGGTTCGATCGCGCAGCTCAGTCCAATTTCAAAGGATGCAGAGAAAAGCAATATTTCGAACAGTCTCAGCTCGAAGAACAAATTTTATCATAATTCTGGTCATTCGTCCTATGACCATAGTCCCCTTAGTAAGCATATTTCGACACCGATGTTTGCAAGAAACAAGGAGGAATTGGAGAATCAAACGATCGAGTTACTATTTCCTAATCAAGGCTCGACCAAGAAAGCGTTTCCTGCATATAGAAAGAGTCATACGCCGACAAGAGAAGATACCACGTATTTTGACACAGAAGTATCGCCGTGGAGCACGAGCGTAAATCCCAAGATAGACAGCAACACGAGCGATCCAAGAGCCACGGATACGATCGGTGGGCCTTTACTGTCGTCGTCAAGATACAATATCGATCAAAGGCAAGTATGCTTTTTCTGTCTTAACGTATTCGGATGAAAAACATTCGTGTCACGAAGCAATTACGTACGTCTTTAATTCTCTATTACAGAGTGTACAACGACGTAACTTCTCCAGGGCTTACAACTAGATTAACAAAATACGCGGCAGAAGCTAACAACAAGTTGATTCACCAGTCTCGATATCGAGTAGGGCAATTTCCAAAAGTTAATCTTCACGCTAGTCCAGTACCGTTGATAGATGCCAAATCCGTGAGACCGAAAACTCCGGTAACGGTTAGAGTAGCTCCGCCTCATACCATTCGATACTCTTCTCCGAGCGTCACCGAAGCTTTAAGAGAGATATCGTTGAAAAGACACGCTTCGAGAGAAGACGTTGCTTCCGATCTAGCAAAAAAACAGCGAACAGAGAGCGTAATTAACAAAGAATCCGAGAGTCAGGATGAAACGAAACAAAAAAGAAGTAGGGAAGAATCTTTGAAATCGGAAGAGGACGCTTCTCCGCAAAGTAAAACGGATAGACCGACAAAACGAACAAAAACACCGTCGTGTTACGATATCATTAATTCCCTTAGTTCCAGTAAGCACGTTGCTTCCGGTGTGAAAAGGAAAGCCAGTAAGTATTTAGTTCTAGCTATTTCATTTCTGCACGACCGTAATTATGCTTGATTGTACGATTTATTTGTTTCAGGAGATTTCTCACGGAGTGGAACTCCAGATTTTGAAAAGCATTTTAAATCTTTAGAGTGTATACAGAGCAACAGCTCGCATTCGTTGCCGCCAGTTGAAAATACTAGCCCAAAACATCAGGAGGTATCGGAGAAAAGAAATTCGGGCATGTCGATCACTTCCGATAAGATACAAGGAGATTCTCCGATAAGAGGAATTTTGAAAACTGCTAATAAAAGTATCGAAATCGATTCGAACCATACGACAGACGTTCAGGCGAAACGTTCGAATTCGTACGATAAAAAGAATCGTTCTGAGGAACTGGTCGCATCTACCGACACGGGGAAATTGACGCACAAATTGTTTATGAAAGCGGAACCGGAAAGGAACGAAAAACTGAGAATGTTGGTCGAAGAACAAGGTAACATAGCAGCGAAATTTACTACGGACGATGTAGAAGAGATAAAGAAAGAGGATATAGCAGATATGAGGCAAACCAGTATGAAAGCGAGGCTTCAGAGCATGTTCGACGCCATATCTGGAAAAGGTGAGTACCGATAAAAACTAAATTAATTAGCGGAAATTAGATGAAATTTCGACTGGCAACAATTCGTTTAATTTTTCAGCGGCTAGCCAAATTAATCCTGACGTAGTGATTCAAGCGGAAGAAGTGAACGCGATTAAATCGGTCGAATGTCCTGTAACTTGCGCGACTCTCAACTCTTCGACTACCACGACGAACATTAATACCACGCCTATCTCAACGTCGGCCGTCGCTCCCAGTGTTGTCGGGACAAATCAGTCGAGCGCTAAGCATTCGAAACACGTAGCTTTTAATTTACCGACGCTAGAAGGCTCGTCGAACACGACAGCACAGATTAACAGCGACGTCTTCGAGACACAGGCAAAAAGTGTTGAATCTTCTGTGCCGGAGCAAACGAGCAGCGCTTCCGAAAGTATGCTCACGACTACGTCCACGAACGCGTCACAACCTTCCGTCACGAAGACGAACGTAATCAATCCGAACTCGACCTCGGGAAATTTTGATTTTGGCAAATTGTCGTCGAACTCGGTGACAAACGCTTCGTTCGGCACTTTATTCACGTCCAATGCCGTTTCTTCGAGCACCGTTGTACCTTTGTTCGCCACTTCTACCACGACCAGTCCGTTCGGAGACGTTGGCAGCAGCGCGACAAAATCTTTGTCCGTTCCCGCGACTTCGAGTGCAGTTAACGCGAACATCGAAACAACTAATCCTTTCCCGACGAACGGCCCGCAAATGGTTCAGAACTTTGCCACCGGTCCGAATTTACCGCTTGGAAGCGGTAACGCGCTACGTGCATCGACACGCGCAAACATTGCACCATCGTCGACGACAACCGTTACGCAGAGTACGGAATCAAGTACAGGATCAACGTCGATTACTTCTACTACGAATTCTACGGCGATACCGTTGAACGCCGTAAGCGCGAGTACCGCCTCAACTGGCTCCACCGTAGATACGTTCGCTGCTTCGTCTGTTCCCCTGTACTCTTTTGGAAATACGAAGGGTAACGTGCAAACTTCCAAGGCCGAAGGATTCTCGTTCAATTCGGCTGGAAACGTTTCGCAAAATACCAGCACATTCGGGTCATTGGGAAACTCTCAACAACTTCAAAGCGCAAGCACGAGCGTGAGCACGAGTACGTCCTCCGGTACAAAGAATGATAGCGCGTCCGGGCAAAGTGGCTCAGTTTCGAACGTCGCGGTCGGTAGTACCGCACACGATTCGAGTATTAAAACTACAGCAGCCACGTTTACCTCACCCGCGATCTCGACGTTCAGTTTTTGCGCAGCTAATTCCGCAACGTCCGGATCTACCAACAAACCAGAATTTTCGTTCGGCAATGTACCGAATACGGCAAAAGCGTCGATAGAAAGCACGAACGCGAACGCGAACGCGTTTTCAACCGGAAACAATGCGTTGCCTAGCTTCGGAAGCTTGCCGACTAATAACGCGTCTCAGTTCGCTTTGAACGCCAACTCCATATTCGGTAACGCATCCAGTCCGTCAATTTTTGGAACCACAACCGCGAATCAATCAATTTTCGGTACACCTTCCACGGTGAATACTAGCAGCACCGCGTTTACCGCTCCGAAGAGTTCCGCCACGCCGATGTTCGGTTCCAACGTCCACACGACTTCCGTCGGATTTCCAGCCATCAATTCAGCCCCGGTATTCTCGAGCACTACCGGCGCTCCTTCTTCGGGAGTGACATGTACTGCGGCAGTGCCAGTGTTCGGTTCTGCCGCGAATACCTCCGCGCCGAGCGTAAGCGGAACAAGTGGCAATTTATTCACTGGCGCTAGCTCTACAGTCCCGACTGTAACGTTCGGAACGACGAGTAACATTTTTGGTCAAGCGACCGCGCCGAGCGGTAATTTCAAGAATTCCACGAGCATGTTCGGAAGCAATAGCGGTACACCGAGTTTGTTCGGATCCCAAACGAGCACGACGTCTACCTTTGGCTCCACTTTGTCAGTTTCGAGCAGCAATACCGGTGTACCCGTGTTCGGTTCCGCGAATATTTCCAGCAACGTGGCAGTGCCCGTGTTTGGCACCGGTACCGCTACCGCCGCCGTCACTACCACCGGCACCGCCACCGGTACTGGCACCAGCACCACCGCCGTTACCGCTACCGTAACTCCGGTCTTTGTTTCGCAAAATGCCACGAATTCAGCGACACCAGGAACCACCGCATCGACTTTCGGTGTCGGCAGTTCCATATTCGGGAGCAACAGCGCTACGAATCCCCCTGTTTTCGGTGCTACCGTTACCAGCCCTTTCGGTTCTTCTGTCACGAGTACCTTTGGTGGACAAAATGCATCCGGTTCTAGCGCCTTCGGTACCCTTTCTAACGTCAACGCTACCTCTAACGCCAACGTCAATAGCAATATCAACGCCAACAACAACGTGGACGCTAACGCTAACAGCAACGCGAACGCCAACTCCGTTTCCGCGTTCGGCGACAACAAGGTTTTACCCTTCGGATCTCAAACTCCGAGTTTCGGATCGTCTAATCCTCCTAACACAGCTTTTGGGACAGTGAACAACGCCAAACAAACAAACCAGGAAAACAACAATACCGGTGGTATATTTAGTTTCGGTGCGAATCAGAAGCAGAAGCAACAGCAGCAGCAGCAGCAGCAGCAGCAACAACAACAACCACAGAACACGACGTTTTCGTTTGGCGGTAACGGCAACGCTAGCAACAACGCTGCAGCATCAACGTCTGCACCGTTCCAGTTTGGTGGAACGTCGTCGACCGGAGGTAATTAATTATTTCTTTGGACCGTAAGTCGGTCGTATATAAATTTCGATAGAGAAATTTCACTAATGTATTTCTCCTACAACAGCAGCGACTGGCTTTAATTTCTCCGCTCCCACGACCACACCATCCATTAACTTCGGAACGACGAGCGCACCGACGTTCAACGCGGCCGCTCCTGGCATGTTCAGCATCGGAAGCGGCTTTACCGCGCCAAGATATAGAAATATTCGCAGCCGAAAGCCAAGATGATGGAGAACGTAAAGCTCCTCGGGCCAGCTTCTCGTGGAACGTCATCGCAACGTTTGATTCATCGACGAACGCCGCCGTGATCTATAACGGACTAATTTCACCGATTTCACGCGATTTCGCGCATTCGAATCGGCGCAACCAGTAAATGGTCTGAAATGGTTTTAAGCTATATATTTTATGCCGTTATTAAATGTACTCGCTTTGTATATATACACACGTACACACACACAGAACACGAGAACACGAGAGTATTGGATACAGACTTTTATCTACCGCTTTTTTCAAGCCCGTTCGAGTTACGTTATACGCGTACGCGTATATGCGTGTATAGAGTGGCTCGAAAAGAGCGTATATCGCGTAACACGCAGATTTTCCATCTTGGAACGAACCGAAAGGTATTCGATCTTATTACGATCGAAAAAGCGATACGTGGCCACTTTCGTTCGAAACGTCCAACATTCGAATCGCGCTGGTATGTCGAAAACAAAAGCATGGATCGCGAAACGTTTCCGTTCGGTTGGACGAGTAAGTACACTCTTTTCGGGACAATCTGTACACAAGTATGCGATACGTAGACACGGACAAGAGTAAAGACGCGTGGTTGGCTACTTTATTAACGACAAATTTAGTTTAAGAATCTTGTACATTTAAGTTTCGACGTTTCGTCGATCGAAGTGCCGAGAATCGAAAGCAAGATTATTCTTTGTCCGTTGCTAGAAGATAAAGCTCGTTTGTACATTTTCGCGTGGGAATTTTTTAATTCGCGAGTAGTAGAGTCGACGAAAGAAATAAACTTTTGCTTTTATTTCCCCGTTCCACAGCTGTTTCCGATCGAAAAAACGATGAAAATTAACGAAACAAATAAAATGGTTGATCTTACAAACGTGTCGAGACACGTGCAAACGATCATTACTCGACTCGCCCTTTCAACAGACGCAGCGCGAATATTCGGATTCTCGAGCGGCGCAGAAATTTGTCGTTAAACGAAGTAATAGCGTTTTATCGTCGTTATCGACAGGTTAGTCGCGTCGAAAGAAAAAGTTTAATCCCGAACGAAAATCGGGCCAGCGCGAGACTAAATTCGAAACGATAAAATAAGTGATAAACGCGAAACGCCGAAGAGACGCGCGGCACACCGTGCCAATATTGTAAGAGACACGTAATTATTCTTTTGATGTTTCGAGACAAGTGTATCTCGCCAAAAGGTATTGTAAAGTTGAAAAAATGCTAGAAACACGAACGTCTCTAACGTTCGAGTCGATTTCCGTATTTCTGTTGGTCTTTATTTTCTTCTCTTTCTATATTTCATTTTCGAAAGTTTTTCGAATTTTATCCTGTTTCGACTATAGCGATATCTCGCAATCGAGGATTCGTTGTTTCGCGCGCATTTCGGACGATTCGTTTCGATTTCGGTACGCTCAATACCGCGAATCGAGGATTTTCGAGCCACCGCGGAAGAAAGAAAAAAAAAGGACATAAACATAGGCCGCGTAACTAGCGTTCAACGCTCGCTTCGTCCCGTTTCGTCCGGTCTCGTCTCCTCTCGTCTCCGGTCTTGCCACGCCTAGTTTTCCGACGCGTTCAGAATTTTTTCACTCGGAATTAAAGTTTGTTCGATCGAGAGACGCGTTAGACGATGAAAAAAAATGATTTCCCGACGCGTACGAAAAACCGTAATAGATAATGTTCCGTTTAGAGAGTGGTTTGGATCGCGCGGTAAACCGCGGGAATGAAAACGAAAGGGGAAGCAGGGCGATCGCGTTATTCGATATTACTCGAATCGAATTGGTTGGCGCGTTAGGATTGGAAATGAAAAGGGGTATGGGAAGGAGAATGGAAACGGAAACGGGAACGGGAACGGGAACGGAAGGAACACGGGGAGAAATTAGAGGCGATAGAAGACGAGAAAACGTGGAATCTAGGATCGTTAGGAAGAGCCGGGCGCGCAGGGAAACACGCGGCGAACGGGTCGAGTCAGCGTGCGAGCGAGCGAGCAAGCGAACGAACGAGCGAGCAAGAAATCGAGGAAGTAACGCGTGAGTTACGTCACGCGCGTTCCGTGAAACTCGACGCGCGATTGGTCGAACGGGCGAGCTAGTTTATCGGTCGACCAATCGCGGAGCTCGTTAGACGGGAAGAATGTTTGCACGGTCGCCTGGAGGCGCAGCCATGTTGGGAACATTAGAAGGGAACCAACACCACGACCAGAAAGACGGGAACATCTAGGTTCGGCAGCGGCGTGTCTTAACACCTTAACACCACCACCATGGCTGACCCGGAAAAACAGCCCGAACAACCAAAGGCTGTCCAGCAGAAGCTGCTCATCGGTGAGTGAACCGTGCATTTGTCTCGTATATCGTTCGCGCGTGCATCCCGTCGGTGAAAAAATTCGCCGGAAGAGAGAGCGGTACGTTTTCGCGGAATCGTCCGTACGTAATAATGGCGTCCAGGAGCAGCGAACGTTTAACCATGTGGCTAGGGGCCGGCAGTTCGATCGATCTACCTCTCGCGACTTTTCTTATTTTCGCGTTACGAGTACCGCTCGTCGAGCGAAAAGTCCTTCTCTTTGCTCTTCTCGCTGTTCGAGTTTGTTCGCACGCGACCTATCTATCGTCGTGCTCCGTTTCGTTGTCCTCTCCTCGTAAGACCACGCGAGAAGACGCGACGAACCTCGCTTACAGTGTAGTTTTTCCTTTACTTTTCCGTTCTTCGCGTTCGTTTCTCGGAGCTTTCGTTTCGGAGAATCGCGGCGGTAACGTTTCTCTACCATCGAACCAGGATAGCCTCTCTCGAGTAAACGAAATTCTCGTGTCGCGACCTACCGCGCGTTTTCTCCACGTATCCGCGATGCCGTTCTCGAACTCTTTTCGCGAGCCGTTTTTCAGAAATCGACCACCGTAACGCGATCCGGTTACGTAAGTTTCGAGTTATTTCTTAACGTACACCTTCATCGCGGCGAAGCAAGTTGTTCTTTCGCTCTCTCGGTATATCTGTTCGATTCGCGAAAAGGGGAGGAAATTCGAGCGAACAAAGACGGCGAAACCGATAGAAAAGGTGAATAGGAGCGACGAAAGGCGAGAGGAGGGAGGAAGAGAAAAAAGGGTAAATAAATTTTGAGGCACGTTGGCGGCGGCGATTACGGAGCATCCCTCTCGTCTATCGGCGAACACGCGTTCGCGCCACGAACGGTAACGCGCTCGAGGAAAGTTCGACTCGTAATTCGAGCGCGTAAACATCGATTCGCCGACCGGCGATCGTTATCGACTCTCGATTACGAGCGCGTAAGCGTTCTTCCGTATTCGAAGAATCGTCTCGCAACTTCGAACGTAAATACGAGTGCCGTTGACCCGAGCGTCGTTCGATCGCGAACGAATCGGATCGGACAAAGTTTCGTCGACGGGAATCTCTATGGTCGAATTTTCAGTCGGTGAACAGCGAACGAAGCTTAATCCTTAATCGAATTTGACTCGGGCGTTGATCGGATAACGCGACGCAACGTTACGCGGCTAGATATCTAATTAGAGCGGTTTCGCTTTTGTTGGGTTTCAGCTAAGAAAGTGACCGGGACTGTGAAGTGGTTCAACGTGAAGAGTGGCTACGGATTCATCAACAGGTTAGTAACGATCCGTCATTTTCTTCGTTCTTCCCCACCCTCGCTCTTATCGACATCCCTTCCTTTTCCTTTTCCTTTTCCTTTCCTTCTTCCTCCTTCCTCGTTCCCTCCGTACTTTGGAAATTTTTTCTTTTCTGTCGCGAGCACCTTGCGCTTCTCCCGCGTACTTATACTTACCTTCGAACGTTCTCGTTCGATCGGTGAACATTACCAAGAAGAACAACAACGGGTCAGAGCGAGAGAGAAGATTTTCTTGGCGCTGAAATCCTCTCGCGTCGTCGTTCTCCTCTATCTTTGGCTATTTCTAGTCCCCTATCCCCCACTTTACGTCGATCTCTTTAATAAGCGCCTTTAATACGCGACTGCTCGCTGGTTGCGCGTACGCGTACACGCGGTATAAATACACGCGAGTACGGCCAAACGTACACGGAAACCTACACGGACGCGATTGGCCGCTGGCCAAAGCGTTCCTTCGTTTTCGAGTATCGCGGCACGAGCCTGCTGGAAAATTTCAAATCTCGGATATCTTTCGTTCGCTATTTTTCGATCGATTAAAATAGATTCGATCGTCTTGTCGCGGTATTCGGTACGCGAGTAAAATCGTTTATTCAACGTTGATAAGCCGCGTTGATTTTAGTAATTCTCGAGTCGTCGAAGAATCGGAGAAGCAGAGACGGATAGAAGGAAAGGAAGAAATTCCACCGATCATTCGCGCCGTGATTCGCGCGCCGTTTGCGCGAATTTTACGGTTTATTTAAACGGTGGTAGAGCAAACGATTGTCTGGACACCCATTGGATCGTGTCTCGACGAGCACGGTCCACGTACCGAGACGCACAAGCTTCTCTTAGGTTTCTCGCGTTTCGTTCGAGCGCTACCGTTATGGAAAAAAGAAAAGAGCGTTCCTACGGCGAGCGGTTCGACGACCTTTAAGCTCGGCCATTTACTTCGCAACGTCGACCGTTACCGATCGCTAAAATCTACGGTTCTTACGTTTGTTTCAGAAACGACACCAAGGAGGACGTGTTCGTGCATCAAGTGAGTAGATTTGGTTGCGTGATTGTTTGGGAAAAAAAAAAAAAAAAAAAAGTCATGTAGATTTCGTTGCTGATCGGTGGTAATTGGTGCACCCACAGTCGGCCATAGTGAAGAATAACCCAAGGAAGGCCGTGCGTAGCGTCGGCGACGGAGAGGTTGTCGAGTTCGACGTGGTAGTAGGGGACAAGGGTCACGAAGCGGCCAACGTAACCGGTCCTTCCGGGGAGCCGGTAAAAGGTTCACCCTACGCTGCCGATAAACGACGCGGATATCGCGGAGTTCATTGGTTCAACAACCAGAGACGCGGGAACGGTCGACCTCAGCGTAGACCTCGAGAGGGTCAAGAGGGTTACGACGGTGGTAAGCGAATTTTCGTTCTGTCGGTTTTTCCGCTCGAAAGGAGGGGGGAACGGAATAGGTAAAGTTTACGCGTGTTCGCAGGCGAAGGCAAGACCGGTGACGAATCGAACGCGGGAGACGCTGGTGGTCAACAACGACGTTACAGAGTTCGACGACAGTACGACGGCTACTATCGTGGCTCGCGTCGGTCCGGTCCGTCGGCGCAGCAACAAGGCGACAACGGTGAAGCCGGCGAACAAGGCGGAGAGGGTGGCGGCGAAGGCGGTGTGCCGCGTGGCGGCGGCCGCGGTCGCGGAGGACCTTCCCGTCGTTACTTTCGTCGCAATTTCCGCGGAGGAAGAGGCGGCGGACCTCCGCGTCGTCCTCGCAGCCAGGACGGCCAAGTAAAAGTCCGTAACGCTTCGTCTACCGATTAATCCCTTCCCCGACACCTATTCTCATTTATTTTCTTCTATTTTCCTTTTCTTCTATTTTCTTTTTCCTCGTACACGCGCGGCAACTTTCGATCTTCGCTTTCTTTCGCTCCGTTCCCCTTACGTTTCGTAGATTTTCTTCTCTCGCGACGTTCGATCTACCGTTTATTCGAGTCGTCGTTGTCGTCGTCGCCGCTTTTCGTTTCCTGATTCGCTAACTTTCCTAATTCGACAATCGTCGAGTTAAGTACGCGATCCTAGAAGATAAGTTTAACGAACGGCTACGTCGAGAACGATTACTCGTTATTATTAGGAACCCGTAGTTCCTTGTTGGTCGATGCGCTTGTAAATACCCGCGTTATCGTTAACGGATCGCACGTTTCTTCGGCCGTCTTTTTCTTTCTAGTTTAATCGTCGTCCAGCGTACGATATCATACGATACGATCGACGCGAAGACCGCGCGGGGTTCGGTCCGTTGACGAATTTTCGTACAGTGCCGTAGCTCTTGCACACAGACACATCACACTCGCGCACACACACTATTGCACGTATCTTTTTGTACTCTTTTCAGTCGGAGCAGAAGTCGGATGCACCTAAAGATAAGGATGCACCTGTCGCTGCCCCTGCTCCACAGGTAACGTGGCTTTAGTTTTCTTTCTTTCCCTTCGTTCCTCCCTTCTTACAGTATTACAGTTTCCCTTCCTGCATCGTCGAAACTTTTCGTCGAATCGGAAGCCAATTTTCACGAGTGTTTTACGTTTTGAAAGTTCGAAATTCCTGGTTGGAATCCCCTTTCTCTCTCTCTCTCTCTCTCTCTTTCTTTCTCTCTCACTGGGTTTTTCTCTTCTTGTGCCAGTTTTCTAGCTTTCTACGTCGCTCCTGTTTACCCTTCTATCGTTCTCTCGCGAACACGTAGGCGCTCGAACAATAGATGCGGTCCGATTAACGAGTCGTTCGTTTACCTTGCAGGAAAGTCAGCCGGTCCAAAACACCACCACCGAAAGCACCGCTTAACCGAGAGTAACGGTACCACTACAACAAAAACACTCCTTTTAATATGTAACAGCAACACCCGTTATACACCGAAGCAACAGCAGCAACAGCAACAACAGCAGCAACAACAACAATATAACGTAACAATTGAAAAAAATTAAAAAAAAAAAAGAAGAAGCAACAAGAAAGAGAAAGAAACCTAGAAACACCACTCCACACCCTCCCTGGAGTCGAGAAGGGCGCGCGCGAGACGCCGCCCGATACGGTTCGAAGAAAGGGTGTAGCGAATGCCGCGAACTCGATCGCGACGAGGGAAGTCAGCGATGGATCGACTGCGAGCGAACAAACTTTTTCAACTTGGACTCATCGTCGATAGTTTTGTAATTCTAAGTAGCCGCGGTGTTCGGTCACCGTCGCTCGATCGTCATTTTTCTTTTCTTTTCTTTTCTGGCCTATTTAGGCCAGCGCCTATTAGGCGTCGCCGGAGGCAACGATTTCGCAAAGTCGAGAAAATCGCTTTCGTTCGCGTTCGCGTTCGCGATTCGACGACGATCGACGTCGATCGGGGTTCGTCGGCGCATCTCGTTGCGCGGTGGCGAAAATGAATCGGAAACGAATATCGCGGCCGTGACCAGTTCGATGCGCGCGATGCCGTGCGATGCCGCGCTCTTAACGGGATAATCTCGATCATGAATGAAATCGGCAAACTACGTCTAAACGCGAAATAGAAAGGAGACGAGAAGAAAGACTAGAGGAAAGGACACAGACGTACACAGACACGGTGATGGGATACGATACGAATTCGAATTAGCGAAAGTGGTATTTTTGTTCTTGTTTTTGCGTATTCATTGTTTCTCGTACGTTTTAATTTTTCTTCGACGAAACGCGTTCGATCGTTTTACGCACATATATATATATATATATATGTATATATATGTCCGCGTATATGTATCATGTCCTTTGAGTTTAACGCGAGATCCGCGGTGTTTTTCTCTTGTCCCGCGCGCGTGTTCTGGATAAACGCGCGTTACGTCGAGCTCGAAACCGTACGGGCGTTTACTCGAGATATCGCGTGTCGGTTTAATCGTTTCAGTTTTTCTCGAAATTATTCCGTTTTTTTTTTGCCTTTATCGAAACGCGAAATTCGATTCGTTTCGTTCGTTCGTTCGTTCGTTCGTTCGTTCGTTCGTTCGTTCGTTCGTTCGATGACGCGCAACGTCTTTTTCTTTTTCTTTTCGTCTCTGTCCGCGCGCGTCGAATCGCGACGGACGGAACGATTGATCAAAATTCTTGGTTCGATTCGGTTTTACGATCGCAGCGACGAAGAAACGCGATCGCGGTGCCCCTGGTGGGTACGACCAAGTCCGAGCAAGGCGTTCGCTTGCTCGCGTTTATTATTCGTCCGACGATCATTATCGAGATTTAGCGCGTTACGAGTTGACGTGATCGTGAATCGATTCGTTTTCACCGTGCTGACCGAGTCTCGACGGTATTAATCGAGCGCGTCGACGCTCGGTTGCGATCACGACCGTTCAAACTCTGTCGCGGATGGAAGAGTGTCGTGATCCGTCAACGAAGCGAGACGACAAATGACGAGAAGATGGAACGAATGAGAGGGAGAAAGATGAAACGCGTGCCAGAGCACGCGTTGCGAATGTATGCCGCGCGAATCTGCGTCTGCGTGAGCGGTGAGAACGTGTGCGTATGCGTGGCCGAGAGAGACGGTGAGATAGAAAAAGCTTTATACGATTTTGCATGGGAACGAAAGCACTTTTTTAAATTTTAGTTTGTAGTTCTATCGTCGGTAAATAAAAAGTACAATTTTCTTTCCAAACGCTATTCAAGATCGACTGGACGCGTTGCGGTTCGTCGTAGTAGCTTTTTTTTTTACCTTCCATTCGATTCAAGCCGTATCGCTTCGGTCGTTGGTCTTTGCCGTCATCGTCATCGTCATCGTCGTTGTCATTGTCATCGTCGTTGTCATTGTCATCGTCGTTGTGGTCGTCGTCGTCGTCGTCGTCGTCGTCGTCGTCGTCGTCGTCGTCATCGTCGTGGCCAGCGCAGTTGGTTACTTGTCGCAGTCGCGGTCGTATTCGCGGATACTCGGCGTTTCCCGTCGGGAATATTTTTCGCGATAGTCGTTCAGTGTGTTCTGCTATCGGGATTCGAAATTTCTCGAAGGAAAATCTAAACGCGAAGAAAGAAAGAGAGATAGCGCGAGAGGGAGGGAGGGGTTGGTATTCGAGAGAAAGCGAAAGAAAGCGAAAGAAAGCGAAAGAAAGCGAAAAAGAGGCGCGAGGGAGGAAACGAGTGGTGTGCGAACGTGACGCCGAGTGGGAGAAACGCGATCGATCGAAAACCGATATACGCGATAATAGTTAAAGAAGAAACCGTTTAACGAGAACAGCGACGTCGTTCCCACGAGACGTTACGGCTGGGGAGAAGGAGAAGAAAAATCAGAGAGCGAGTGAGCGAGAAAGAGAGAGTGAGAGAGCGCGTATTAAGAGGAGGATCTCGTCGAGTAGGAAGAAAATCTAAATGGAAAAGCCGCGACTCGCATCGAGCGAGCGTCGTAATTGAAACGAAGCACGCGAACAAAAAAAAAAAGAATGCATGTGTTGAAAGTGAATATCGGAATTAAACGAAACGCTAAGGATGCGGAAGATTACGTGAAACGCGACGTTCGATAAATTTACGATCGATCGACGATCGAAACTGTATAGCGCGTTCGTTGAGAGCGAATTAAAGCAAGCGAAGGTCGCCGTTTCGATCGTCGAACGTCGAAGAGCAATCGCATTATCCTCGGCAGACGAGAAACGGACGAAGAGAAGGATAAGGAAAGAGTAATCGGAGACGCGGGTGTAAGCACGTTTAGCGACAGTCAATTAGTTTCGATTCAGTTTTCCGCGAGAGAAAGAGATCGTAGTAGACGTCCGAGAACCGTCCGGGATCGGACAAGAAACGAGAACGAAAAGCAAAGAAGAAGCCGAGACTTAAAAATGTCTCGTTAGCGGTACGGAGCATGTCCGCCGATCGACGAGTCGTCCCGATCCATCAGCAGCCTTCTTTTCAAAACTTTCCTCGTCTCCCACTTTCCCTTCTTCTTTCTTCCCTTCCTTACTTCCGCTTCTATTTCTCCTTCCTCCCGATTTACGTCCTCACCTTCGTCGATCCACTCCCTGTTCTTCGAACCCAGTGAATTTTATACCGAAACGCGAAATTTCGAAAAGCTACTTTCATATACGGAATTTAATTTTTTCACGAAACATGTGCATTATAAAAAATAAATGGCAAAAAAATCGCAAAATGTCACGAACAGAAGGTGAACTTTTGTTACGTTTCCACCGATCTCTAATCCCTCTGTTCCTTGCACGGGGTTCTTCCAATTTGGTAGCGTCTTCGAGTTAAAGCGTTTGGTTCGGTTGCGACCAAACGTTGCCCTGATCGGCCATGCAAATGCTCGCCGCGATTTCCGCGAGGTGAGTGTCCCTGTGGGGTGGTACGGCGACTCGGTGAAACTTGTCCGTTCCTTCGAGGAATTCGCGCAACGCAGCTTCGGGCCGTTCTTCGTCCATCGCGGCGAAACCGCGAGCATAAAGGCGCTCGCACTCGCGCACGCTTTCGAGCGGACCTCGCAAATCGACTTCTCGTCGGCAACCGGAACACAGGACGACCGCTGTGCTCGGATCTGCTGGTTGTCCGTGCAATTTCTCGCAGCTCTCGGTGGGACATCTGCGAAAACAAAGTCGATGTTTCGGTTCGACGTATCTGCTGCTGGATACCCAACGCGAATTCCTTTTTAAATCGGAATCTGAGAAGGGTCTTTCCGAATTTAAATCGGAATCTGAAGGTAAGTAGAGAGATCGGTAGCGGAGCTCACCTGAATCTAACGAGGTCGTTGGTCAAACCGTCGAAGAGAGGCCAGTCTTCGCGACAGGCGGTACACTCGCACCGAAACCAGTATCTACCAGCCAGAGTATCTCGACGTTTTTTCAATGGTATCTTGGTGAATATCGGGCCGTAATTCTCCGCGACCACGTCTCCCGGCCGAAGACGACGAATCGCTCGGACGACGATCGATCGACCTACGAAGTACCTGGGAGAAGGGGGGCTTGAATCTCGCGTTCGAATCCCGACGATTAGGTACCTGGGATAGCGAACGATTTACCTGGTTACCGCGGGATAACAGTCGTGATTGAAACGCGCGACCGTCGGATAGACGGCCACTCCGAGGTAGACGGGCTTACTGCCCCGAAACCGATGCTCCGTTCCGTGTCGCGTTTCGAACACCTCGTGAGCGTTGAACTGCAGCAATTGAAGGTGTCTGGAGAGTAACGCGGCCACCGCTATCTCCCGTTCGTTCGGAGTCTCTAAAGAGGAAAAATAGGGAAGGAAGCGATCGAGATCGAGGGGAACGTTCTCTCGTACCTGCGTCGTTGCTCGTCCGTTCGAAGAAACCTACTCTCTGCAAGCATCTGAGAAGAAACGCGGCCATCAACGATCTCTCGAGGAAGTCTTTGGCCGTTCTCTGTTTCTCGTGCGTCACCAGATCGTACGCTCTCAGATCGACGCCGTCTCCCTCGCGAATATTCTGTTCGCGTCGCGAATCTCGCCACTTTTTCTTCCTCGATCGTCGTTTCGCCGATTTACTCTGCTTGCTCGCGGCGGTTTTGTCCTCTCGTTCGTCGACGTCGCGGCCCGTCAGCGCGGTCCAAATCTCCGAACACTTCCTCGGACCGTTCTGAGTGACCATTCGTAACGCGAGCATGCTCAGCACGCTCATCCCCGAGCCTGACGAGCAAACGTTTCGATCAGAAATTGATCGAACGAAATGCTCGTTCGCCGAGACCCCCTCCGAACTGGACCGCGATCGCGCGATCTATTTCGTTACCTATCAACAGCGCCAGAATCTTGCACTCGTACTTGTGATAGCTGGAGATCGCGGCGTCCTTGCATCTTATACCGCAGAACGCCACGCCGCTGCAGTCCGGGCATCCGACCGGTGCGACGAACCTGAAACCGTGACAACGATCGTTTAGCGCGCGTGCTGGAAAAGACGGGCGAACGCTCACCTGGAGAAACAGTGGTGACAGTGAGTGCCGAAAAAGTCAGGCAAGAGAACGGCGCCGAGCGGGGCCTCGACCACCAACGCGTCTCCGGGAACGATCTCTTTCGCGGCGATCGCTCTCTTACCGGCGTCGTCGGTTTCCTCGATCTCCAGCAGGGACGACGCGCCCGGCAGCCGCGGATTTTCGCCTGCGGCCAAGCGAGGCAACGCTGCGAACGAATACGATCGCGTTTGATCGTTCGGTCGATCCACCTTGTACAAGAGAACTCACGTTTGCTCTCGACGCTCGTCCATCCTCTCCGTCGTTCGAGCTCCTTCGCGGAAATTAGACTGTTCTCGTTCTCGCGCATCGATCTCTCGCACGTCTCCTTCTTTCGCGCGAGTTCCGATCTGAAAAGACAAAACGAACGAAATTCCGCGCGCGGAACCTTAAAATAGCGTTCGCGGGAGGACACTAACCGGAACTCGTCCGGAAGACCCAGCTCCTCGGCATAACGCAAGTCTTGGAGAGCGAGCACGTGCTCGTTCTCGGCGAGCAGGATCTCGGCTCTGGCGAGGAGCGCGAGCGGCAACCCGAATCCCCGATCGACCTTCTCGTCCTTGCCTGGAACGATAGCGGAGCGTTCGATAAGAGGGAGCGTCGAATCGGCCGCGCGAAAAAAGAACGAACCCGGTAACGGAGCGCGAAGAACAGCTTGGCTGAAGCGCGAGAGAGCCTCGCGTCGTTTGGCCGCGGTCGCGGACACGAAACCTTCCAGCCTGCTCGTCCTCGAGGCATTCGCGTCCTTGCCCCTGTAGAGGAGATCCGTGCGATTCAATGTCTCCAACGCGACCTCTGCGATCTTCGCGTCCGCGAACACGGCTCGAATTCTATCCTCGTCGTTGGCGAAGCGAGCGAACACCTTCGAGATCCATCGGTCGCCGACGTGGTTCGTCACGCGTTCGCTGAAATCGCCGAAGAATCCTCTCTTACCGGATCGCAGAGTCTCCAGGGAGCACAAATTTCTGTAACGTTCCTCCGCGTTCTCCATCGGTGCTACATCGCCTCGAACGATTTAACCGACAACCGTGTATCGATTACCGAGGGCGGACGACCGTGCACCGACTGCCAACAGTCTTTCGAGTCGGTCGAATAATTTTAGCCGAAGCTCGCTTCGTTATTTTCGTCGCGAATTCTCAACGCTCTCTAGAGGCGTTTCTCCTCCTCCTCCTTTCGCGATTCGCGACGTCGATAAACGAAACGCGCGAAAACGGACTTCGAGCAGCGACATCGGATCGAGACGAACGGAAACGTTGCATTCGTCCGGTCGGCTCTCGACGACGACGACGACGACGACGACGACGACTACGATGACGGGTCGACTTCGCGCGAGCGACGTCTCGCGTGGCGGTCGGTCAGTGCGCTACGCGAGCTCGCTTCGTTCGGCTCGCGACCGATCTCGTGAGTCGCGTTATCGACGTCGCGTTAATCGGCTCGCGAGAAAACTCGTGTACGTCGCGAACCCACGGTTTCTTGCCGGGAGAAGGAGACGAGCGAGCCGCGAACGATCCACGGTCTTCGGTCGTCGTCGGCGAATCACGGGCAAGAAAGAAAGAAAGTAGAGCGCTACGACGCGGACGACGCGGACGATTCGCGCGATAAAACCGTGGGAAACGACGATAACGATAAAGAAAAAAGGCGAGTTCGTCGAAGCGCGGCCCGATTCGAGTATCTTCGAGTGACGTAAGCCGTGGTTCGAGCCGTCTTCCTCGACGACCAATGAAACGCTGGCGTCGCGTGGCGCGCGGAAATTCAACGTTCTCCGTTGCGTCGTCCGTTCGGTCACGCGACGACCGAACAACCGAAGCTCTACCGATTTCGGGAAACGAAGTATCTCGAAGGCGACCTTGGCCAATCGGTAACGCGCTCGCGAGCACGTCTTCGCGAGCTCGAACCGTCGCCGACGAACCAATTTAGACACGCGCCGTCAATTTAGAGTCGAGTTAACCTTCGTTAGCCTTGCCGGCTCTTCCCGTGACCGCGCGACCAAAAAAAACAAGCGGGCACGACCTTCGGAATCGAAGGCCGCACCGCTTGCCTTCCTCTCGGCCGCCGTTTTCCAGCGTAGTCTCGTCGCGGATCTCGCGGCTCGGAGAAGTTCCGGAAGAAGCTTCTCTCCTCTGAAACGGCCGAACGCGGACGACGATCGATAGGAAGATAGACGCGAGAGAACGCGAGGCGAGATCGCGTTCGAGAAACGTTGCGCAACGGTCGTGAGACGACCATGCCGAGATACGACCGAATCGCTGTTTCTTTCGAACGGCCTGACGTCAAGCGAACGGTGGTGACGCGGTCGATGAATTCGATCGAATCTCGTCGGCGTTGTCGATCGGTTTATCCGTCGAACGCCGGATTCGTTGGTTCGCGCGCGGTAGTTTCCTCGCGTATCTCGGACTCGCTGTTGCCTCTAATTGTAAGAGCGCGCCAATAAACCGGAACCTCCCGCGATTAGGAAGCAGGGGAGGCGCTTAGTTACCCCGTTCTCTTTTATCGCGCGATCGTGCTATTTTTACCACGCGACGCGGCTGTTTTTCCGCGATAGGGATAAACGGTCGAAGGGATGCCGCGTTCTCGTTGGCGGATCGCGAGATCGAGGAAACGGAGGCGAAACGAGAAAGCTTGGTCGGTTTTCCCCGTCGAGCGAACTCGCGTCGATCCACGGCGTAACGATCGTCTCGCGTGTTTCAGAACGGTCGACATGATAGGAAACGCGGTGGCGTTGAACGCGACCGTGTTCCAGTCGACCGAACAGGATCGCGTCGACGTTATTTTCGATCGTTTCTCCGGTAAAGATCTCTTTTCCCCGGAAGATGTTGCCTCGACCGAGAACGAGTCGATCCCAACGACCGTCGTCACCGTCTCGACGGAGACGGACGCGAAATCGTCGAACCACGATGCCGAGGAGGACACGAGCAACGACCAACGAACGGTCTACACCGAGACGTTTCTCGAGAGTTGCGCCGAACTGGCGAGTCACGGCTACTCCGGCGATCGCGAGGAACGCCGCGCCACCACATGGTTTTCCCGGCTTCGCCGACGATGCTCGACCGTACGCGGTAAGTTCACGATCTCTCCTTTCTCCCCGTGTTTTCGAGTTACCCTTTCTCCTAGCCTTCCTTCCGCCTGTTCGAATCGCGGCGTTCGTCCGTCGCTGTTTTCTCGGGCTGGAAACGCTAAACCAGCGAAACTAGTCGTCCTTCTGTCCCTTTCAAATTGTTTACTCGGCCGCGTAATCGTAGCGATCCGTTTCCGTTTCGGAAAATATCGAAAGAATGCCGCTGCTTGTTTTTCGATCCCTCAAGCCGAGAAAACAAATTTCGCGGGGATTATACTCTCGGTCGAAAACAGCGGTCGCGGTTAAGCGGATTAACGTCGAAGGGGCCGCGCAACGACCAATAGGATCGATCGGTTTTTCGGCAGCGGGCGTGCGCATGCGCGTTTCCTGGAATCGTTGTTCGGCGATCGACGGGTTAGAAAAACGCGCGATATTTGCTCTCGTGGTTTCAATTTCGTCCCGTCGAGAAGAAACGTAGGTTCCGTGGAACGTTCATTCGAGTTTTCTATCGGTTCCGCCTCTCTCCGCGACGGACTGTCGCGATCGGATCGGTGAATAACCGGGAGGAAAGAATGGAGAAGTAACGCGATACTTTCGAAACAGGAGTAAGTTCTAACGATCGATCGACGCGACCTTTCCGCTATTGTTCGTTCGTTCGTTCGTTCGAAGCATAAATATTAATCGGACACGAAACTGCCCCGGTTCGATGCTGGCGCGGAATCGTTCGATGGAGGCGCGCCGTAAGAAAAGCCTGTTTACGAACTACGGAAGCCAAAGAAACGCTTGAAAACTATCGAAATCGTTCGTTACTTCGCTCGCGAAGGAACGTACGGTAGGAACAGCGACGACGCGCTTATCCGAACGTTTCGCGCGAAGTTAGCCGCTCCGAGTCCGTAGCGCGCCGAGATCTTGGCCGAATTCGAACTCGATTCGACTCGAATCGATACGAATAGAATTCGCGAAATGTATCGAGTTACGTAAGATTCGCTCGACGCGGATCGACGCGGATCGACGCGGATCGACGCGGTTCAAAGTACGAGGACGAACGCTGAAAACCGAGCGCGAACTACCGCCGCGAGAAGGCCAAGGCTGTGCGGCCGGGGTTGCGACGCGTAATCGTTTCTACGAGATACCATCGGGTTGATCGCGATTCGATTCGAAAGGTTCCTCCGGTGTCGCGAGCGAGCAAGGGCAAAACGCTCGAGAACAAACGATAGCGGACGATGAGGACACGCGTTACGAATTTTCTTCGCAGATTGGCTGCCCACGATGTGCTCTTGCTTGGAAGGAAGCGCCGCTTTCTTGGGAAATTATCAACGCCTCGGTGATAAATCGAACGCCCTCGAGTTCGATCGCGCGACCGAAGAAGCCAGGGGGAATCGCGGCGGCAAACGCGTGAATGACGATGACGACGACGACGACGACGACGACGACGACGACGACAAGGTATAAAGTTTATTAGGATTGGCTAGACGTTCGATCGAGACGCGAACGTTTCTCTCCGTTGTCCGACAGGTGGAGGAGTTGCGCTTCTACAACGACGATCTCAGCTGGAACAACTTGCACGTTCAAAGGAATCTACGCACGGACAATGCCTGCGAGCTGCTCAAGATTAAAAGGAACGTGTCCGGCGTCGATTGGTCGATCATCGAGACGTGGCCGGAACTCGGAATCGGTGAGCATTATCGTTCGATCCGCGCGACGATTCCGAGTCGATTTCGATATCGAGTAACGGGATCGATTTCGTAGAACGTACGCTGGAGGATCACGAGGACGTATCGGCGGTGTACAGGGACATGAAATCGTACCCTTCCCGACACGACAGAAAATTGCTTTTCCGTTTGGATTTTCTGAAATACGAGTTTTTCTTCGACCCCGAGGTGAGTCCGATAAAACCGAGATCGCGAGTATCTCGCGAGGAAGCGCGTCGCGTTCGTTCGCTAGCGCCGTTTCGCCTTGGCGGTATCTCGGTCGGTAACGCGGCTCGGCGCGTTGTCGACGCTCGCCGCCGCGACGTTCGATCCTAACAGGCAACGTTCCTTGCAGCAATTTTGTCCCAACGAGATGGTCGATTTCCCAGCCGCGTTCGCGGACGACGAGGGAACGCTGACCGACGCCGAAACCGCGTTAACGGTAATTTCTCGCAGACATCGATCACAGTCACCGTGTTCCTCGGAGATCGACCGATCGAACATCGTTCCGTTCACGTTTCAGAATTATCTGCAAAAGGACGACGGCGAATGCCCACAGGTCTTCAGCTTGGTTTGGATCAGGATCGATCGTTTGGACGTCTGGAGAAGAACGCACATGCTGCTTCGGGATCGGAAGCTCTACCTCGCGAGAAAAGTGAGTGTTATTTGTTGTTTCTCGACACGTTTTCTAGTTAAGCTTTCTCGTGCCTTGCTATCGGAAATTTCCGCGACGCGCGAATCGCCGCGAATCGCCGCGAATCGCCGCGAATCGCCGCGAATCACCGCGAATCACCGCGAGTTGGCACGGATGAGAACGCGTGGCCGCGAGCGTGTCGCTCGTGACACACATTCGCCCTGGCAAAAGAGCTATTCCGCTGGGAACGCCGCTACCCGGGTCATCGACCTTCCTTCTGCCGCCTTCTCCGCCTCCGCCTACGCTCTTTCTCTTCTCTTTCCCTGCTCTTTTCCTTCGATTCGTTCCCAGTACAGCGCTCGTTCGCCACTCCGCTACGACCGGTACACACGATCTAATCGTCGAATTCGTCCGCGTTGCCCGCGGAAAATAACTCTCGTCTCGCCTCGCTCGGTCCGTCGCGCGAACACGATCGAGCATCGTCGTTGTCCGCGAAACGGTCCACGGTTCCGGAACGACGAGCTCGTCGCCGACAACCGGATATTCGCTCCCCGGACGCGTTGCACCGAAAACGGACAAGAGGAATTTTTTCGCCGAAGCGTCACGCGACCGCGCGACTCGTCGTCGTTTCTCGATCGTATCGCTTTCGTTCTTCCCTCCTACGTTCTTTGGACGCGGCTTGATTCCCCGCAACGCGTACCCGCTCGTTTCACCGTTCAGCCTGTCGGACAAACACAATGCGCTTTCGCGATGCACGCGATCTTACGACGTCCGTTGTTAGCCCGCGCGATTGTCGGCGCTCGCGACGCGTGACGTTTACCGATCCACTTTCGCTTTAGCCGTGTTCCGCGTTCGCGATCCTGCTTCCAACGATCTTCGTCTTCTTCTTCTTCTTCTTTCGTTTCTTGAGTCTAGCGATCGATCGAGAGAAATTTTTCCCGGGTGGACCGAGCGTGAACGCTTCGTACCTTGTTCTGTTTCAGACGAGCGTGGTTTCGCTGAACCGATTACCTGTAAGTATAAATCCTCGATCGACCGTTTCGCTCGAAGATTGCCGAGAAGCTATTCGTAGGACGAATTTAACGGGTTAGGCGAGGCAAAAAGGGAACGCGTTCGTTGCTTTCTGGCACGCGGCCGAAACACATGGATTTTCCGACCGCGTAACCGTCTGTTTTAGCGTCGTCGTCGTCGTCGTTGGTCGAAATACGTCTCCCTGTATTTAATATTACGTTAAATACATAAACGCGGATCCGTTCTCGATCGAACGGAACGACGAAGGAAGAGCCCGAGAAAGATTAACGACCGACACGCGTTGCGTCGTTCGGGTCGAGGTTCACCGGAGCATATCGATCCATCGGTGAAACGAGCGACGCACCGGCCTCTATCGGTTTTCCTCTCGGAACCAGCTTCCTCGATCGTTCGGCGTACTAGACTCGATTCGATCGGATTTCTCGCGTAGGATCGAGCGAACGAACAGAGAGAAGAAACGGAAGGAAGGAAAGTAGAAGGGGGCAGTCGGCCAGCTGATTCGGGTAATCGAAACGGCAGGACGAGGACGGGAGCGGAGGAGGCGGTGGTGGAAGCGCAGCGGCGCACGACCGATGCAGTCTGCCGTCGCCACCGGCCACCGGGAAACCAGCTGACTGCTCGACTCGGTCGTTTTCGGCGCGCGTTCGCCGTCGTTCGGATCTTTGTCCTGTGGCGTGCACGAGGGTACCGGTGCGGCGGTACGCGGGCGCTACGCGGCGCGACGAACCGCCGGAGCGTCGGAGCATCGAAAGAACCGTCAGTCGTCGTTCCGACAGCGAGGGGAGGCGATGCGTCAGTTCGCGTCCCCTACCCCTTCGCGCTCGGTCGCTATCCTCGTTTGATTCGCGATCAGTTCAGACGCCGGTGTCGCACGCGCGAATCGCTACCGAACCACTAACGAACCACTAGCGAACTACTAGCCAACGGATTCCATCCCTAAGGAACAACGTCGTCTCGGTGTTGGTTTTGGTCGTCGCGCAGTCTGCCCGTTGCCGGTAACTGCTTCCGTTACGTTCTCTGCGCATCCACTACCGTCTTCTTTCCTACCTGTCAAACCTATTCTCCTCGTTTCCTCTTTCTTTCGTCGCCGTCCTATCTTATCGAAGTCGCTTTGGCCAGCTCCATAGCGGACCAACGGAAAACGGGAAGGAAAGAAAGGGAAGAAAGGGAAGAAAGGGAAGAAAGGGAAGAAAGGAAGGAAGTAAGGAAGGAAGGAGGGCCGAAAGAGAAAAGATAAAGGAAAGAAGAGGAAACGCGGCCGGTCGATTCGCGGCGATCGAGTCGAAGTTTCAGGAACGACGCGATGGTAGGTTCGTCGAGCGTACACGTGCACCTAGCTCGGTTCTTGGAAATCCTCGGTTTCCACCGGTCGCTCTCGAATCGAATCGAATCGACCCTCGACTTCGGCTCGACGATTAAGTGCGAGAAAACCGACTCGACGAGCCATCGCGCCGCGAGACGTTCGACTCGTCGCCTCGATACGAATTTCCCTGGTAAGTGGTTCGGTCTCGCGACCGAATCGAACCGAATCGATTTCTCTCGCTTTCCCGAGCACCGGCTCTTTACGATTTCCTCCGGACGGTTACGGTTTCGCTCTTCGACCTACTCTTCTTTCCTAGCTCTTCCTTTTCTTCTTTTCGCCGGATCTTACTTATTTCGCTCGATCTTCGACTCGAAATACCGAACCGATCGAATTTTATCGTGGAAAATCATCCGTAAGAGGAGTAGAGTCGTTTTCTAAACGCGGCCACCGCGTCGATTCGACTCGGCAAGACGTTCAATTAGCCCGCGAGTAGAGCGCTACGCCTACGCGATCCGCTCGAAAACCGGTCGAGGACTTGCTCGTCCGGGGAAGTCCGCTTCTTCGTCTTCCGCGTCTACCTTTGAATCCGCTTCCGACACGATACGATTCGATTCGCGGGAACTTGTCCTCTGTTGCGCGAATCGGCTGTTCGCGCTTCTGGAATTGCCGGGTAAACCGGTTCGGCCTCTCGGAAGTCGTCTCGGTAGCGAACGAGATATACGACGGCGATTCGACGGCGATTCGACGGCGAGAAAAATGCAACGACGCGACGATGATTTCAGGACAACGAGCACCAACTGATCCCGCTCGCTCACTTGCCGGACTACTCGATCTACAAGATCGCGAATGCGAAAAAGCGATTGAAGGCGCCCTTCGAGTGGGGCATCAGCCTGAGGCCATCCCTCAACGCCAAAACGGATAGCCCCGTGCTCGGAGAATCCGGCTTCAAGTCCGTCGTTTTCCACAGCGAAAAGTCGCGCGTTTGCTGGCTCACGGCCATGAGACTCGCCAAGGTAACGAGATAGCTCGATCGAACATTCTTTCTTTTCCATTGTTCCCAGGATAATTCCACTCGGTTCCTTCGGTTCCGTAAATTCGGTTCCGTACCGACCGAGCGAATCGAGACTAATCTCTTGCCTGTTACAGTATGGCAAACAACTCAGGGAAAATTACAGAGCTTTCAAGAACAAACAGTGCGAGCAAGGCGGCGGAGACGGTCGAAAAGAGAGATACGTCAACTACAACGTGTCGAACGTGAGTATCTCTGTAGCCGTTGGAAATTGCCCTCGGACGATTCGATCGCGGGACGCGCGGTTAATAATAAGCGGATAGGGAGAAAAGTCGCGAGCCAACGGGTTAGGAACTAGTCGAAAGGAGGTGAAATAGGGGTGGGGAAAAAAAAAGATCGACGATGGACGAAGGAAGAGGAACGCAGCGGCCGAGATAGTTTCGAAAATCGAGCAAAAACCCCGAGGCGGTCGACTGTTGCTACGCGGCGGCGACTATCGATCATGCGCGATGCGCGCACGGTTCTAGTAGAGGTTCTTAGTAGAGAGAGAGAGAGAGAGCGGAGAGGTACGCTTTCGGCGTCGTACCGTTTTCCCGAAGCGCGATTCCTTCCGTTTCCCATCCCGTCATCTTCCGTTCTCGGATACGTTCAAGCGCGGAGGATCATCCCTCTCCGTCGCGTCGTGTCGAGTCCCTCCGAGTTCGCTTCGCTGCGACGCTCTCGTTTCTCTCCGCGGCGCATCGTTCGCGACGCACGGTCGATTCCGCGTACCTGCGCACTCGCAACCTTGACATTGAACCACCGTATCGGTGCAATCCGATCGAGTCGAACGTCGGTTCCGGTTCCGAACTCGCTCTCCTCTGTACGCGCGCTAATCGACAAAATGGAAGAGGTAGGTGTGTACTCGAACGCGGCTCCTGGATATCGAAACGCGGAACGTTGTAGGCGCGACGGTCAATCGAATACGAGACCGGCAAGGAAAGCGAGAGTGTAATCGGACACGTGTTCGACAGGAGTCGGCGCGATCCCGCGTCGCTATGGATTTCACCGGAAGCGTCGGTAGAATCGTCGAGGACCCGCAGGAGGCGAAAAACATCGCGGAGAGCGAAGGCGTGAATTGGCGGCGAACATGGAGGCCATTCTTGAGAGCACCGCCGGGCTGCGCCGTGGTCAGACTCCACGGACTGGACGACGGCATCCACGTGTTGCAGCCTTGGTTCCACAGGGACCTGAAGAGGGACGTCGCCGCGGCGATCGTCAGAGACCACGGTTCCGTCGACGGGTGAGTCCAATCTCGAGAAGACGTCTCGTCTCCGTTGATCGAAAATACCGATCGTCGCGTTTACCACCGTTTCAGAGTGTTCCTGGTCCGGGAGAGCAACAGCAATTTAGGCGCGTACGTGTTGACCTACAAGTACAGCGACAAGGTGTTTCACGCTCAGATTCAGCCGGTGAGTAGCCAACGTCGACGCTCTATAGAGATTCGAGAAAGAAAGAACGATTGGTTCGCAGGTGTACGACGAACGTTGCAATTGTTGGTTGTACACACTTGACAAGGGTGTGACCAAATTTTACGACCTGTTGCAACTGATCGAGTTTTACCAGCTGAACGCGGGCTCTCTACCCACCAGATTGACCCGATACGTGCAAAACGGCGTGCCGTGCGCCGTGCCGAGGCCCGAGGACGGCGGCGCGTCGCCTTCGCCACCGGAACTCCCTCACCGGTTCTCCAACGTCGCCAACGTCGTCAGCGTCGTGAACGTCGCGACGCCCGCCGGTCATAGGAGCATCTGAGAATAGGAGATCCGGCGACCCGCTATCGTCGATTGCGCGTTTCGGCAGGTTCCTTCGCTCGACGGGAAAGGGAACAGGGCCGCGAACGCTCGGTCGACGCGGTCGGGTTGCTGGAGTTTGTGCCTGTGCAGCTACAGCAAATGGAACTTGTAACGCGATTCGACTCGTCCGCTCGCCGCTGCCCGTCCGCTTCGCCACGGAAACCCGACGGCTTCGAAAATCGAGTTTGACCGCGGTTCATCAATCTCGATTTTTTACGTCGGCTATTCGATCAGCGCGTTACTCGATTCGATCCACCGGCGACCGCGGGCGGACGAGACACCGAATCGCGACGCGATAAAACGATGGTGGAAAGCCGAAAAGAAACTTATTAGTTCGTTCGCGCGCGCGATCATCGTCGACACAAATTTCCGATAAAATAAATATATTTTGTACGAACGTAGACGGAAAAGCCGACGCGCGATACGTCCGAGATCCGCGTCGGTCGAGAACAATAAACGAAACGCAAACTGTTGCGAAACCTGGTCGCCTTTATTTCTCCCCCGAGGCGAAAGCGAATTCGAAGGAGCCGCCGTCGAGTCCCGTGCTCGAGAGAAGGTAGCGAAATCTCGGGGAACGGTACGGAACCTAGGACGCGAGCTCGGATCGCAACAGGTAAGATCGGACAACTGTAGAGAGGAGGAGCAGCGCCGGACGAGTTCGTGGAGAGGGGCACGTAGGCGGAGAGAGGTGGAATTCAGGTGCGAGCAGCAGGCTAGCGGAAAAGGCGGCGGTAGTAGTTACCTTCAGGATCGCGATCCTCAGTTCACCGCGACCAGTCGACGCGTCGAACCGACCGAGGTGACTTTCCGCTTTCTTCAAATACCGACAACGTTTTCGCGTAGTTGTCCACTTTCCGCCTTTTCAACTCGTGCCGTTCTCGTGTCTTTTACAGTCTTTAGAGTCTTTAGAGTCTTTAGAGCAGATTCTCTTTAGAAACGAACGTCCGCGAGGTACGCGATCACGATCGACGAGTGTGTTCCGGTCGTCGGTGGATCGGAGAAACCCGTGGCGCAGGCGCGAGTCGAGCATCGGTGACGAAACTGCGATGGATCGCGTTCGATTCTCGACGCGTTTCGACGCGTCGCGTCGCACGAAGCCGACTCTGGAACCCGTCCGGTCGCATTCCTGCCGATCGCCCACGCGGCTACGATGCCTTCGCGGCGTATCGAACCGTTACCGCCTTTCTCCGATTCCACGCGTTTTCTTCCGTTCTCGCGCAAACGGATAAACCCGCGTGTTCGCGTTCTCGGTTAGCGGCAAACTTTCGACGTTTCTTTCGTTCGTCGTAGCTCGGTGCCGATCGCTTTCCAAATTCTTCTCTTTTCCCTACGCTCTCTCTCTCTCCGACGTTGTCCAGGCTGCGCGCCACGATTCTCCTCCGAATAGGCCGGCAGGTCGCGTGGCGAGGAGGATCGACGCGCGTTCGCCTGGGCAAAATCGATCGGTAACTACGGTGACGCGTTGGAATTTCCTCGGTAAACTCGCGGATCGAAGAGGCTCGCTTTAGAAACGCGATCGAAACGCGACGAGGTCGAATCGGTCGGCGAGCAAACGATCGTCGACGAACGTTCGGACGCGCGGTACCTGCGATGAGTCACGTCTCGTTCGCGTTCCCATTCTTTCCGAAGCTACCTAACCGTTCGACTCGGACGCAGCACCGCTACTGGCGACCGTTTCGCAAACTCTCGACCGGTCTTTTCAGAATCGGAATGGTCCCTGCGGAAGGCGTCTCGTCGAAGGAGCTAAGTTGAAACGAGTCGGCTCGATCGACGGCAACGTTTCGAGATGAAAGCACCGATCGGATTGTTCGCGCTGGGAGTGTTGACAACGATGGGACGCGCGATCGCTGGCTTGAATCCGGAAGGAGTATTGTGCGGCGACATACGCTGTTCCACCGTCCAGTATTGCAGCCATTACGATACGCACTGCAAACCGTGTTCCAACATCTGCGACGCGACGGCACGCAATTATCAGCCTGACGAGTGCACCAAGGATTGTCAAGGTACGCGCGAAACTCGTTCGGTTCGGGTGTATCGATCGTTTAGCGATCGATCCAGAAGGGAAACGCGACGGAGGTGGTCGACCGAGCGTTTTCCCGAGACCCGAACGCCCTAACGAGAGAGACCAAGCGGCTTCGAGTCCGTTGACTTTGCACCTGACCACCGCTCCGCGCCGCTCTCCGCGACGCCCTCCCCACCGAGCACGCTCGATGACTCATCGGTGCACTCGCTTACCTGCCTGCTGCCTTCTTTTCTTTCCCTTCGGCCCTTCTTCGTTGCTCCTTCACCTTTTTCCTAACCCGCCTCTCCCCGCCACCTCGGCCGCTGTCTTCCGACTTTCTCGACGACGCCTTTTCGTCGTTCTTTTCCCGAGTTTCATCCTTTTTTCAGAGTACCTGCACAACCAGCGATACGTTCTTCTCGAGCGGTACGAGGATTTACGAGGTAAGTCGAGCGAGACGCGCGGTTCTCGGTTCGAACGGACGCTCGATGAACGTTGCCTGGAAAATTTCAGGAGAAGTCTCGCGATTATGGATCCTGGTCGCGATATCCACCGCGGCAGCCATTCTCTCGCTGCTCTCCTCGATGTACCTGCTCGGCAAAATGTTCCCGCGATGGGGCAAGATGCGAGCAACCGTGGCTCGAGCGTTCACCGGCAAGTGGATCAAGGTGAGTAGCGAATCGACCGAAAACGATTCTCCTTAATCGCTGAAACCGACGCGTTCTCGCAGAACGATCGACGCAATCGCAACGAGCCGAAGCCGCAAGACGACGCGGAATTGGGCGCGTCCAAGCACAACGGGCTGAAGCTGACGATGCCGACGATCAGCGCGAGCGTGGCTCCTTCTCGGGAGCCGGAACGCGGAAATGGAAATGGAAACGGAAACGAGAGCGGCAGCGGGAGCAGAAGCAGCGCGGGTCACGCGACGCCGAACACCACCACCACCTCGTTGTCGGGGAGGCATCCGAGCGAGGACACCACGTTGGACTACGCTTACGATAATCCAGCGATGAGTCCGAGTCCGGAAACCGCTCAGCTGAGGACGAAACGCGAGAGTTCCTTCTGACGGAACACAGCTCGTCCATTTCCCCACCAGTATTGTACATATACCGAGTAATTTTAAGTACTTAACGGATCACGCCTCTCGCGAGAGATCGCGCGATCCTTCGCAGATCCTTATCAGCCATTCCGTCCACGAAATGCCTTTCGAGCGAAGCTACGACGCGTCGTGCTTCGTATAGGTCAGCGACAGAGAATTTCCCTACGCTCAACTCGAATGCTCAATCGTTTACTCCTCTATTCGGAAAAAGAATTCCTTCTCTTCTCTATGTTATTCTCCTCTATTCGCTGACCTTAGATTAAGTAAATTCGTACGCGTTTCTACGGGGATAGGGAGAAATCTTTGTACCCCGATCCGATCGTTGGTTGACCTCTATAGCAGGTATTTTTTAATTTTAACACGTTTTCTGTTGTCGTTGCTACGATAGTTTGTACAAATAAAATATGCTATTTCCGAGAACGATCTATCGATCCGCAACTCGTCCGTATCTATATTAGGGTTTCGCGATGAATTATATTAGGGCGGTATCGGTGTCGCGGGACCGGTCGGATGCGAAGAGCCGGCGGGTCTGGCCATCACCAGTTCCCTCGTGTTCTTTTCCGGTCTGATCAGGACCACGTAGACTTTCGGCAGAAACAGACAGAGCAGTTGCACCAGTCCGTTCAGAGACAGCGAGAGCGCCAGAGTGATCACCTTCACCTCGTTGCTGGAGGAAGCCAGGTAGAGCGGTACGAACGCCAGCCAAAGAATAATCGTGGCGTAATTGGCGAACGCGATTCGTCGCGTCTCGTTGAATCCTTCGGGACACTTTCTTGTCTTGATCGCGTACACGGTGGACGCGACTGAAAACGATAAAGACATAATAAGGATCGTCGAGATCGGAGGCTCGAATTCTCTTACCGGTCAGCACGAACGGGTACAACAACCCGATCACGTACGATCCGTCCTCGGAACCCTTGCAGACTCGAACGTTCGCGTCTCGGCTCGGATACGAGTGCGTCACCGCCGGTGGTTCCTTCAGCAGCCAACTCGCGTCGAACGCGACCTCGATCATGCTCAGGATCGACGCGATCGCCAACTGCGACCGAGGACTGGTGTACCTGCGAAATAATCTTCGTTCAGCGAAATAGCCTCCGATTATAGTCGATTATAGAACGACTCACCGTCGCTTGCGGGGACTGCGCGCCGGATCGTTGAATATCCTGTGAATCCTGTTGATCTTGGTGGCGAGCGCGGCGTAGCAGATCGTGTAACAGAAACCGATTCCGAAACGGACGACGGCGCAACTGTGGACGCTGGGCTTCGCGACGACGGCGAACGTCATCGAGAAGCATCCGAACGTGCCGAGCAGCAACAGGAAGGATAACTCGCGACCGGACGCCTTGATCATCGGCGTGTCTCGATACTTCCAGAAGACCGAGCAGACGAACGAGGTGAACGCGATACCTGGGAAAACGTTAACCTGGTTTATCGCGGCAACGAGCGTAATAACGGGGATGATTACCCGACACGGCCACGGCCGTCGCGACGACGGCCCAAGGATTCGAGTAGTCGACGAACTGTTCGGGAATCGGCTCGCAGCTGCTCCCGTTCTCGCTCGGTCGACTGCCCCACTCGCACTCCTCGCACCTCTGCTCGTCCACCTTGTACCGGTAGAGGCCGCAGCTCTGACACCTCCAGCAGCAAGGATCCTCCTTCACCCTGACCATGATGCGATTCGAGCCGCAAGGCCGGGAACACGAAGAGGCGGGAAAGTCGGCGTACCGTTCGCCCCGGAATCGGAGATTGTCCCGATCCAGCCGCAGCACGGCCCGTCCTCGCTCGTTCTCTGTACGAACCCAAGTGCGCACAACCAGAGTCGTTCGGCAAACAATACGCTCGTAGAATTTCGCTTACGCGTGTAATTCCCGACCACCACCCAGCGATACGATCCGTTTCCTCTGCGTTGATAGTTCAAGATCGAGTACCTCGGCGGCCCGTCGACCTCCTCCACGAACCCGAATCCGTTTCCCGCCTCGTCTGAAAGGACGCGACGCGTTTTACCGTTCGCAACTAGCTCCATCGATTTTCGACGATACGTTACCTTTGAACGACACCTTGGCCAGGTAACGAGAGAACGCGCGCTCGTTCAGCGGCAACATTTCCTCGCAGACACCTCGATAACTCTCGCCGCAGACGTCCCTGTGCAGCTCGTGAAGGGCGTACGCCGCGGCGTACACGGCGTCTCGCACAAAGTGCAGCGACCGATGTTGCTTGTAGCCGTTGCTCCGCTGGATCTTCAGTCGCGGATCGTCGCAGCGAACTCTCGGATCTCTGCTCACCCGTTTCCAAGAGACTCGTTCGTCCGCGCAGTCGTGATACTTTTGCCAAAACTCGCGGAACCAAGGGTTCGTTCGTTCGTGATCGAGCTTCAAACCGGTAAAGTACTCGTCGAACCCCGAGAGCGAAGCGTACAGCGGTTGAACGGCGAGCGCGCCCTCCAATTCAGCGATTTCTCGCGTCTCGGAACTCGGACGAACGTCCGGCCAGGAATCGCTGCCCAGCCAGACGAATCGCGAACCGACGCCCACTCTCCTGGCCGCCTCCAGCACGAGCAAAGTCGTCGACTTTTCCGCGAACAACACCACTACTGAAATTCGTAAAAAGAGCCATTTCCCTATGCCTACTACGAGAGACACGCCTACTCACCTCGAACTTCCGTTTTCTCGGCTATCGTGCGAACCACGTTGTCGTAATCCTCCGTCGTGAACCGATCCTGAACGACGCGATGCGGCGCGCTGAAGCAGATCGAGTACTCGTCGGCCAACGAGACCAGCGTCTCGTATCCGTGGTCGCCGTACTCCGAATCCGAGTAAACGACCGACACGTACGACCACTCGAATCGCCTAGTTTATCCGTATTAAACGTTATTAAACGTTATTAAACGTTAGTAAACGGAAAGATTAACGACGGTTTACGCACCGACGCGGCAAAATCTCACCTGAGAATCTCCAGCATGGCGCGCGCTTGGTTCACGTCGTTCGGTACCGTGCGGAAAAAGTGCGGAAACCTCTCCTTGCTGCTGAGAAACGGCGACGTAGCCATGTAAGAGATCTGCGGCACCGGGAACAGAGCCAACACCGAGGCGATCTGAATGGTAACCGAACTCGACTGAGCACCGAGTATCGCGATCACCCGATCGAATTCACCGTCCAGATACTTTGGCGCGCTGCGATCCTCGCATCGATACCCTGCTTCTCCCTGTCCGAATTCCTTGCTACGAGCCACGAAACCTGCGAGAAACACCTTCGACCGTCCTCGGATCGTCCCATCAAAATTTTCCCTCTTACCTTTCACGAAATGGAAAGCTCCTTCGAGCGCGTAGCCGGGATTGTCGCACGTGTCGAAAGCCAGAACGCCCAGTTTCACGCCCGGAAGAATCCTCGGATCGTCGTTGACGCGTCCCACCGTGTACAGCATAGCCTCCAACGGTTGAACTCCGTCCTCGATCTGCCGACGAGAAGAGATTACGCTACGTCGAGGGGGCACGAGCGGCTAAGTTCGCTCACCTGAATCTCGCCGCAGCTCTGACCACCGATGCCCTTTCGATGCACGGGAAACAGGCCGCCCAACAGGAAGTCGCCCGTCACGTTCGCGTACCAGAGCCCACGTTCCTCGCCGACGCTCGGTCTTCTCGCGGACAAACCGAACGCCAACAAGCTCGCCAGATACGTCCGAATCATGGTAGCGAGACGACGAATCGGTCTCGAACGTCGCGAAGGAGTGGCCGATTCGCGGCATTTCGAGCGCATCGGAAAAGCGGAAATCGATCGGTGCGAGAGACAAGGCGGAGGCGGGAAAGGAAAGACGCTCGAAAGAAGGTAAACGAATCGGTCGGGTAAACAACGGAGGGAGCCGGGCAATTTCGCTAAATGCGCGCCGCCGCGTCGTCCGCCGGTAGCGAGCCGATGTAATTGTCTTGTCCTCTCGTGTTTCGAAGAGCGATCGACGACGATGCAGGGTCGCACGCGCGTTACGAGGCTCGAACGCGAGGAAAGAACGAACGGAGAGGTAACGCGGAGAGGAAACAGAGTGGGAACGATAACGACGGAATCTCCAATTATTCAATCGTCTCTCCGAGTCGGTTCGTTTAAGCGGCCCGGTCGTATTCGGTTCCGCGCGCTCCGATACACGAGACGTTACGTTTTCGAGCTCTTTCGCCGAGGATTATAGAGAGAGAGAGAGAGAGAGACGAAATGGACAGCAGCACCGCAGCTTCCGCTCAGAAATCCTTCGATCTGATCGACTGTGCCGTGTTCGCGGGGATGCTGGCGATATCGGCGATCGTCGGCGTCTACCAAGCGTACAAAGCGCGGAAAAACACCGACGCGGTTCGAGAGTATCTGGTAGGCGGCCAGAACATGTCCATCTTCCCGATAAGCATGTCTCTGATAGCCAGGTAATAACGGTCGTCGTTAGCAGTCGTTACCGACTCTACCGCGTCTTTTGAATCTTTTCCATTTCTAGTTACATATCGGGCATCACTATTCTCGGATTACCTGCCGAGATGTACGTTTACGGCACGCAATTCTGGTGCATCGTCATCGCCGATTTGTTCGTCTCCCTGACGATGGCCCTCGTCTATCTACCGGTATTTTACGGCCTCGGTATCACGTCTTCTTACGAGGTAACCTTCTTCTCTCCTACCCTTCTCTCGCCCCACCGCGCGCTCCGTCTCTGAACGTCTCTGAACGTCTCTGAACGTCTCTGAACGTCTCTGAACGTCTCACGAAACATTATTTCAGTACTTGAAGCTAAGATTCAACGGCGCCGTTCGACTGATGGGTTGCGCGATATTTCTCGTTAAAATGGTGAGTTACACCAGTTAGGATTCGCCTCGTCTTCTCCGGATGTCTCCGACAAAACGTTGTCGCGCTGTTCGCAGATGCTCTACATACCGCTGGTGATATACGTACCCGCGCTGGCGTTCAATCAAGTCACGGGGATAAATCTGCACGCGATCGCCCTATTGGTTTGCGCCGTGTGCATATTTTATACCACTTTGGTGAGGAGAAACGAAGCGATTCGCGATTACCGAAGAGAATTGGAGAACGCGTTCGTTTCAGGGTGGATTGAAAGCGGTCGTGTGGACCGACGCCATTCAAACGATCCTGATGTTCGGCGGAGTGATCATCGTCGCGATACACGGCACCGGGAGGGCTGGAGGGTTCGAGCGAGTCTGGAAGAGAAACCGCGACACCGACCGAATCGAATTCTTCGAGTAAGAGATTTAACTCTCTAAAAAGCTCGACTCGGCTCGAATCGAATCTCGACTGAATCCTCGCTACGTCTTACCGATCGACAGCATGGACCCGGATCCGACGGTGCGACACACCTTCTGGACCGTGGTGATCGGCAACTACCTCAACTGGTTGGCCAGCTGTTCGGTGAATCAAGCGATGGTGCAACGATGCCTGGCGATGCCGAACCTCAGCAAAGCGAACGCGTACGCGACACCCTGTTTCGCATTCGTAACGACGCGAGTATCCGCGCTTCCCAAACGGATATAACGCGCTTCTCTCCTTTCAGAACGATCGCGATAATGGCGATCGGTACAATGAGCATCGTCTCGTTGAGCTGTTACACCGGTCTCGTCATCTTCGCCACCTTTTACGACTGCGATCCCATCACGACCAAGGTAAAACGAGATACGATCCGGCAACTGTTTCCATCGCGTTCCGCATCGCAAAAAAACGTCGCGTCCGATTTCAGCGAATACGAAAGCCGGACCAGTTGCTGCCGTACTTCGTGATGGAGATGGCCGAGTCGATCCCGGGGCTACCGGGACTCTTCGTCGCCGGAGTGTTCAGCGCCGCGCTCAGGTAAATATATCGTCTCGTCTCGTTCCGCGGACCGATTCGCCGTTCGTTCTGTTTCGCAGCACCATGTCCACCGGCCTAAACTCGATGGCCGGCGTGATTTACGAGGACATGATAAAGCCTTGGTTGCGCGTTCCCCTCTCGGACGTGGCTGCCAGCCGAACGATGAAGGCGACGGTGGTGTTGACGGGAATCGCGTGCGTCACGCTCGTCTTCCTCGTGGAGAAACTCGGCGGATTGATTCAGGCAAGTATCGTCTCGTTGAATAGACGATCCGCGTTCTAGGATCACGCGTTCTTCGATTTCGCAGGCCGGCAAGAGCTTGTCGGGCATCACGGCGGGACCTCTGCTCGGAATCTTCACGCTCGGCATGTTCTTTCCTCTCGCGAATTCCACAGTAAGCGATCGCGTATTCGCCCGGTGCTTCCTCGTTACCCCCTCTCTCATCTAGTTCGTTCGTTCGGAACAAGGGAGCTTTGGTCGGCGGTCTGGTCAGCCTGAATCTCGTCGCCTGGATATCGTTGGGTACACAAGCAGCCATCGCCAGCGGGAAGATCGTGTTTCCGGTGAAACCGGTCTCGGTCGACGGATGTCCGGACTCGCTGAAGGAGCACGCCGTCAATCTTACGCTGGTCGTCGAAACCGCTATCAAGTGAGATTCGCGCTTTCGAAGTAACTTTGTCGCCGAAAATTGTGTGTCGGTGTCGGTTTCGCTTTCAGGGAACAACCGTTCTTTCTCTATCGAATGTCCTACCTCTGGTACACCTGGGTCGGTTTTCTGACCGCGATCGTCGTCGGCCTGATCGTCTCTTGGATCACCGGAGTGAACGAGCGCAAGCCGGGCGACGAAAAACTCTACACACCCGTGGTACGCCGCTTTCTTCGGGACGCGAGCGTCGTCACCGCGAAACGAGAGGTAAACCTTACTATCGCGTTCTTACTCCTGAACAGCCTCGTTCTCGTATACGTATTCTCGTATCGTATCGCGATTCGCAGGAAAACCTGGAGCTGGAGAGTACGAGCGCGGTTTGACCGAGCTTCGTTACGAACGCGAGTCGGTCGCGGGTCGACGACAAGGAAAATCAGGAGAGGAGGGAGCGACGCGACAACGCAACGACCAAATATCTGTAACAAAATACTTATATGTATATGTATACGTACAGGTGTACACGCGCATATATACAAACATAGATACATACATACATATATTTACATAGATATATTTGTATTTTCGATTCTTTCGATTCGCAACCTTTACACGAGGAACAATTACGAAGTAACGGAAACGGTATCGACTTAAATAAGAACGATAGTCGACTTAGATAGTCGACTTAGATAGTCGACTTAGGAGGCGAGAGGCGACATCCCGATGGTTCTGGGATCCTGTTGCCCCGGTTGCGCCGGCGGACCGGGCTGAGGGCCAGTTTCCAAATTCTTCAACAGCTGATTCAACCAGTGCTTGGTAGACGCGTCCTCCTGCAGGCACGTGGCGAACGTGTTGTCTCTGAGCTGGTCGGGCAGACATTGTCTGAGGGCCAGCAAGGCTCTGCGCGGTGAACAAGCTTCGAGTTACAAACCGATCGCAAGTCGCGAAGATCGATCGCTGTTCGAGGTACTATACTACTTACCTCGGATTGTCCGAAAGTCTGAGATAACATCTGACCACGTGCTTCAATAACCTCGCGGAGGGGTCCTTGGCCAACGACAACACCATTTTCCCGAGAATCATCGCTACGTGGCTGAATCGATCGTACGTTTGACATATGTACGACAGACCGCTGTCGTCCAACAGAATCTTTTGCAAGATAAACGTGGCCACGGTCTTGCTTAGCTCCGAGCCGCTCTCCATGATACGCAAACAAAGCGGTATGATCTCGGTGGTGAGCAGAAACGTGATCACCTCTTGCTCGTCGGTCTTGACCAGCGCGCCTATCACTCCCAAACTGGTTAGCCTGAGATACTCGAACGGGCGCGTTTTGCTGACCGTGTGCAGGAACGGATAGAGGAAGAGCGGAACGTGTGCCTGAAACGAAACTCGTCGTAGTAACTTTTATAACGTAATAACTGCGTAAAATTACCTGCAAAAACGCCGATCTGGTTTCCGGATGGCTGGCAACGCACTGCAACAGCGCCAACGCGTTGCACACCCGATTACTCTGATAGGCGGTCAGAGTGGCCGGATTGATCGCCGGATAAATGTTTATTATTTCCTGAAGCAACGAAGCGGTCGTGCCGAACGAGTGCCACAACATGGGTGCCAGGTCGGGCACCACCTCTCTCTTTTTGCTCAACTCCAACAACGCGTTCTCCCTCGTTTCAGGATTCGACAATTCGATTATCCACGCGTAAACCTTCTCGCGATCGACCGTGGATTGCAAAGCAGCCGGACTCTGCTGCGAACTCATCTTTCCCACCGTTTTGCACCGATTATCCTCCGTACCGCCGCCGCCGCCGCCGTCGATCGACAACGAAAACAACCCAACTTTGAGGTTAGCTCGTTCTTCTCCGAGGCAAACGATTATCCGCGCGTCACGTTCGAACGTTTCGGCTCAACCGGAGGATCGCGACATCGTAACAGGAACACTTTCTCCTAGATTACTTTCTTAGACGTCCACTTTTCGTTACTCGTCGAAGAATACGCGTTCGAATTGCTCGAAATCTCGAGAGTACAGCGGCGTCTCTGCTCCGTCGATCGAGATTCCGTGGCGCGATCTATCGAGCGACGCGCGACTCACCGTTCGCACCAAAGAGGTCGCCCCTAACCTACGCTCGACCAGTCTCGATAATCGAATCGAATTCGAAAGCCATCGTCGATTTCGTTTTAAAAGCGAAAACCGAGAAATCCGTTATCGGTTCGGAAAAAGGTATTCGATCGAAGTCGCGTCGAGCTCGAAAACGCTATACGAAAAAGATCGTTTTCGCGTTTCGAACGCCTCGCAGGCGAGTTCGATTGCTCGGATCGCGCGGATACGGAAACGGCCGAAGAACTTCTTTGGCGAAAGGACGCGCGGAGCGTTGACCCAGGGTCGTTTCCGCGCGCTTCTTAGTCCCGTGCTCCGAGTTTATCGCAGGAAGGAAGAACGATAAGTTTTCGCAAATAGCTCTCGTACGTAGGTAGAAACCGTAGATAGGCGAGAGCGCACCGGGATCGATTTCTAGGGGTTTTCGAAGGCGAATCAGCTCGGCCGATGCATGATCGTGCAGCGAACTACGGGCGGCTCGTATCTTTCGCGCGCGAACGCTAAAAACTCGAGCGACGGACGAAGCGTAGTTGGTAGACTACGCAAAACAAGCGGGTGAAAAGGGCATCTGGCAGTCACAACATACCAAACGATTCCGATAAAATCGAATCGTCGGGGTCGCGATGGGGATCGTTAGACAGCCACGCTCTCTTTTTCGCGCGTTTCTCTGTCGGTTAGCGAAATCGGGGAATTTGCCGGGTCGAGAAACGCGACAACGAAAGCGACGGTAAAGCAGAGTTATCGATCGTCCGAGACTTTTTTTTCCGTCTAGGGGCGATAAGCGGCTCTCCGACACGGTTACGAATCTTCTCCCCTCCAGCGGCGGAGGGTCTCGTTCGGCGATCGCCGCGTTACGCGCACCTCGCGATCGACCGTCAATTCCGTCCGCTCGAGGACGCGATCCAATTGGTCGATTTTCGGTGTCGCGGAGACGAGAAAAGTCGAGGAAAAATCGGATAAGATACGATAAGATGGAGAGCACGGCACGGGGTAGGAACGAAGCGGGAACAGGCAAACGGAAAGGATGGAAGGGAGAAAAAGAAGGAGGAGAAAGATGGTCGGGGCACGGAGACGAGAGACGATTCGTCTCGAAGAAAACGTCGCGTTCTCGGCGCGATCGAGCCTAGGTTTCGAGAACGTCCCAAAAGTTGGGTACCGCGCGCGCGAGGGTTATCGGTGTCGCCGCGGCGAGGTTATCGTCGCGAATCGCGGACGAGCGGGGAGATTTTTGGACGTTGTCGGCATCGCGTCGTCGTTCGAGAAGAACACCGTCGCGATCAGTGGATCGTCGACAACGGCTGGCTACCGATCGATCGATCAATCAATAAATCAATCAATCAATCAATCGGGAAATGGAGATGATGATGAAGAAGAAGAGCGCGACGATCGGCGAAAAGTTTCGGGGCATCGCTCGAATTCGGTGGGTGTACGCGTCGTTCGCTAGCGTCAGTGTCGCGACGTTCGTCTTGTTTTGGGGCACGAACGTGTTTCGCGACGCGATACTCTCGAACTTGGAACTGCGAAACGGAAGCACGACGTTTCGTTACTGGCTACGGCCACCCGTCGATCTCACCGTGAGCGTGTACGTTTTCAACTATACCAATCTGAAGGAGTTCGAGAGCGGGAACGCGAGCAAGCTGCGCGTGCAAGAGGTCGGCCCGTTCGTCTATCGCGAGAGACTGCGTCGCGTGAACGTGCAGCTTCACGAGAACGGGACGGTCTCGTATCAGGAGAAGAGGAGTTTTCGTTGGGTGTCCGGCAGTTCGGAAACGGAGAAAGTGACGGTGCCGAACGTTCCGTTGCTCGCCGCGCTCGCTTTCGTTCGCGACGAGAAATACGTGGTGCAACTTCTCGCGACGACCTTGCTGTCCAGCGTCAGGGCTAAACCGTTCGTCGAGTTGACGGTCGGCGAATACCTCTGGGGCTACGAGGACGAGCTCCTTCGACTCTTCAAAGTGATCTCGTCGTCGCTGAAGCAACCGATGCCCTACGAGAAGTTCGGCATTCTCGCGATGGTACGTAGCCCCGCGGTGACGCGTTCGCGCGATCGTTCACAGAATTGCGCGTCGATTTCAGAAAAACGGCGTCAGCGCGGATCGTATCACGATGCACACGGGCGTCGCGGACCTCGAAAGCCTCGGGCTGATTCAACGGATCAACGGCATGGAGAGCCATCGGGTATGGGGCGACGAACGCTGCGACCGAGTGTACGGCACCGACGGCACCATGTTTCCACCCCACTGGATCGAACAGCCGAACAACACGCTCTACGTGTACGCGAACGACGTCTGCAGGCAACTACCGCTCGTCTACGATCGTCGCGGTTTCTCCAACGGTATCCCGACTCTCAGGTGAGCGAAACCCCGTCCTCGTCCTCGTCGTCGTCGTCGTCGTCGTCGTCGTCGTCGTCGTCGTCCTCGAGCTTCAATACTATCGACCGAACATCGCCGTAGGTACAAATTACCGAGCAACGTTTTCGCGTCGCCTAGCAACAAAGACTCGTGTTTTTGCCCGAAGGAATCTCGCGATTCGACAGCCAGAAGATGTCCACCGGCCGGTACGTTGAACGTTTCCGCGTGCAAGTTCGGTAGCCCGATGATCGTCTCTTTTCCGCACTTTTACGCGGGCGACGAGTCGTTGTTCCAGAAAATCGACGGACTGAATCCTAGGCGAGAACGTTACGAGAGTTACGTCGAACTTCACCCGGTAAGTCCGATATATTCGCTTCTATTCTCGTGCAAAAACGCTAATCGCGATTTCGTTCGCACGCCGCCGCTGCCGCAAACAGCGTTTGGGCATCGTGGTCGGCGCCAAGATGGGATTTCAGCTGAATCTCGAGGTAAGGACAGCGATCGGCGTTCCCTTTTCCGGCAACCTGGAGGACGGCTCGATCCTACCGCTCGTCTGGATCGATTCGAGCGTCGAGGACGTGCCGGAGTCGATGCAGCAGATCTTTTACCGCAGCCATTACCTCGTGAACGCCATCGAAGCGGGATTTCAGTGGTGCAGCCTCGTCGCGGTGATCCTCTCGTTCGGCGCCCTGTTCGCCGCCATTAGGAGGGATCGTCGTCGATCGAGCAAATCGAAACCGAACGCGGCGCCGCTCACCGAACTCACCGAACTCGCCGAACCGTGAAACTCGATCTCCGTCTCCGTGTCGTTGTTCTCTGCGATTCGAGTGTTTTATGAAAAAAATTGACGATTACCTCGTTTCACCTGAAAAATATTTATTGTTCCTCGGTTTCGATACCCTTTCCCCTTCCCGAATGCCTTTCTCCGTCTCTTCCATTCGTCGCTCGCGGGATCGCGCGATCGCGACCAAACGAAAAACGCTCGCGAAGCAATCTTTGGTTAACCGAATCGGATTCTCGATAACGTCCACGCGTGCTCGCGAGCTATCGCGATCGCGAACGTCAACGCGAACGTCAACGCGAACGTCAACGCGAACGTAAGCGAAAGCGATCAAGAAAGAAAACGCGCGATGCTTTTCCGCCGATATCGATAACCTAGGTCGAACGTCTTCGACGAAGCGAGATAAGCGTACTTCTTTCGACGCGTCGATCGATCGATTCGTCGCGCCGCGCCGAGGCGTTTCGTTCCACGCGGACGTCTATCGCGAACCCGTTCGGCAGAGATTCCTATCTCTTTCGCGCGCGTTTATTCGTTTCGCCATCCGTTTTACTCGAAGAGAGTATCGCATCGTATAAAACTAAATTCGTCTAAATTTAACGCGACCGTCGTCCATCTCGAGCTTAGCGAGCACGACGAAATACCTACAGGTACGCGTACGCTTATAGATACGGAACGAACAATCGATAACGACGAGAATGCGTCGATCGGTGGCTGGCAACGTCCGAACGCGAGGACCAGCCGCGATCGATCGAATTCTGTTGGACGGAATTATTTCTGTTCGACGACGTTGCCAGCGTCGGTCCGCGACCGACGCGCACGCTCTTTGGTCGGACACCGGTCGACGGAGAACGATCTCCGAAAAATTCGTGTGTCGAGTCTCCGCAAAATGTCTCGTACCTCCGTCGTCGATGTTTTTCTCTCGTTTCCTCCCCTCCCTTCACCCGTTCCTACCCGTTTCGTACCCGGCCATTCCCACCCCCTCCATCGCGCCGCGTGCTTTTCCCACGGCGCGCGTTTTTCTTACTCCGCTAAGCGACGGCGACCGATCGACGTTACGATCTCGAGCAATCGATCGCGTTCGTATCGCGCGGCCGCCTAGAGGTAGGAACGCGAACCTCCCCGACATAAAATAAAATAAAAGAAGAAGAAGAAGAAGAAGAAGAGATACAAAGTTGAAAAATAAAGAAAAAAACAAGAAGAACAGGTAAGTAAAAGTTCTCGTAACCGGTGAGGTACCGTTACGCGACGAAGCGTAGCGGTATCCCGTCCGTGTGGTTTGCACGGGTAACGCGTCGACTCCTAGCTAGAGAGCGCAACGCGAGTAACGACGCGTCGGGCGTTCGAACGGGCGCACGCAGGAACGGCTATTTGGATTCCGACGAGTTCTGGAACGCCGGGTTCAACTGTCCGGCCGTTTTGCCGGAATTCGCGTTCGGCGGCAACGGGTTGCTCAGATGAAGTTTCTCCTGACGTTTCGCCGCGCGAGCCAAGCACACCAGAGCGCCTATCAAGACGATAGCTCCGATCGCCGCCAGAGCACCGGACACGGCCGCGCGTGCCACCGGCGGAACGTCCACGGCCATTTTCATCAGACTTCGCATCTCGACCGGAAGCTCGTCGATGCCCTGAAATCGTGGAAAAACGAGCATGGTCAATGGCGATGCCGAGGTCTAGCGTAAATTATCTCGCAGCGTTTCCCGTCGTTATCGTATCGTTAGCGTATCGTTAGCGTATCGCCGCCCACACTCACGTCTTCGAACCACATGATGGGAAAAACGATATCCGGAAACGAGGCGACCTGCTTGATGTCCCGAACCTGGCTCACCGCCAGGTTGATCTGCACTCGTGCCTTGGCTCGCAAGGCCGTGCCCATCTTCGGTTGGACGTCGATGAAAAATTGATGCTTCTCCTGCACCGGCGCCGATATTCCGTTCACCGCTTCTCGAAGCGCGGGATCCGCTGAAAAATCGACGAACGGTAAGTGCTCCGGCATCGGTTAGGTCGAGGTACAGGCTTCGAGTAGGAGGGGAACTGGTTCCCAGCGGCGATTGTCCGCGGTTCGTTCGCGAAAGCGAACGCGTGTCGGAGCACGGTTCTCACGAGCAACGCGATGAAATTTTCGAGGGAGAAGTAGGTCGAGCGATCTTACCCAGATAGAAATGCGGAAAACTGATGAGAATCGGCGAGTCGTATTGGCAAAGGGAAACGTTGAAGGTTCCCTCTGGGGCGCAAGGAGGTCCAGCCGGGCAAAAGCATCGTTGCGACTCCAGCCTGCTCGGGGAGGCGAACGCGTCCTTGGCCGGCACGAACCTGTAGCCGGGCACTCCGCCGGCTGTGTTCACCTCCTCCTGAAACGTTCGACGAAACGTAAAAAACGGTCGTTGGCTTATTCTCCTCTTAGATTCTCCTCTTAGATTCGCTTACCTTGAACGCGAGAGGCAGGGTGCGACAGAGATCCTTGTCGAACACCTTCAGCACCGTCTGCTTGGTGATACGCGGAGGAAAGATGCTGCCGTCGCTACCGGCGACCCCGTCGCACTCGGCCGCGGTCCAGTGACCGAGGTTGCTTTTTCCGTTCCACTTGTCGAGGATTCCGTACTTGCCGATGTCTTCTTGCCCCGTAAAGATGGTGTACCAGTCGGGCATCGTGCCGTTTTTACCGTACATCAGACCGAACTGATCGTACGGCAGCTTCTGCTCTTTCGGCACCACGTCCTTGGCCAGCTTCAGCAACGGATCCTCGTAGCCCCAGAGCAGCTGACCGATCGACACCTCGACGAACGGCTTTATCCGTAGGATGTCCATGATCGAGGCCATCGCCAATCGAAGGAAACGAGCCGCGTGCTTCGACTGACTGGTCGCCGAGAGCATCGGCACGTTCGGCACCACCACCAAATCTTCCTCCGATCCGACCGACAGTTCCTGCAAATTTCCATTCGTTCCTTCTAAATTCGTTCCTTCTAAATTCGTTCCGTCTAAATTCGAGGAATCTACAAATCTGTCCCCCGTTTCGCTTTCGGCGGACCGAACGGCGCGCGTCGATCGTTCGCGCTCGCTCGACCCACATTGTCGCGAGCGACAACAATACTGGGAAACGTGGCGCGGTCGACCAAGCTCCGGGAATCGGTGCCGCGTCGAGCTCTCTACCTTTGCTTTTAATTCGCGGAAGCGCGTTGCTCCGCTATTGCCCGCGTCGCGTATCGTTACCAACCGGCGTTGCGTCACGTCGCGAGTCTCCAGCCAAAGCGACGAGACCGTTTTCCTCCGCGTCCGTTAAATCGATACAGGAAACGGACTCACCGGTGAAAAGACGAACCGCTTCTTGACCCTGTACGACACGGTGTCGTTGTCGTTGAATTTCACCTCGACCTTTTCCCAATGTTGCATGTACACGTACGGGCCGAGCTCCTCGAGCGTCGGCTTCTCGCCGTCGTTCAAAAATTCGTCGGCGTTGGTCACGTTGTAGATGTACACGCTGAGCTGAGGCGACACCGGGGGCTCTCTCCACCATCCGAACGTGCGACCGCCATCGCGCAACGCGATCTCTCTGTTCAGCAGAACATCGACCAGTTTCGGGAAGACGGCCGCCAAAATTGCGGCCACGATGATCGTCAACGCTCCGACGGCAACCGCTGCCCCTGAAACCGAAATTAAATTCGCGATCTGATCGAGCGAACGAAGAAAGAAAAAGAAAGCGCTGTCGCGGTTCCCCTTTGCTTTCTAGTAGGAGGATCGTGCGTGCCCGTGCACCGGAAGAATCATCGCCTGGCGTCGCGAGTTTTCCCTTTCGCCGCGTCGTCTCTCTCTCTCTCTCTCTCTCTCTCTCTCTCTCTCTCTCTCCCTCCTTCGTCGTGTTATCGTCGAACGTCGCGTTAGCTTACCGCTCATCGTTCGCCGAAACGTCCCTAGTCTTTCTCGTCGGAGTGAAACGAGCCGCGATCGAATCGCGGTTTCGAGGAATCGATTATGGACGCTACCGACGAGCGAATCAGAGTCGCGACGATCGTCGAACGTTCGCGGTTGATCGATCGGTTAAGTTGTCGGTCACGTAGCTGATTTGTCACGTAAGCGACACGAGTCGCGACCTTCGAAACCGACTTGGTCGCTGCTTTTCCAACTACCATAAAGGAGCATCTTGCCGCATACGACGACACGGCGGGCCATACCGATCCGTGGACCGAGAGCGCGATTACGTAGCGCGAACTCTCGACTCGACTTTGTTGGCGGACAATCGAGGGAACGTTCCCAGCAAAAACGAAACGCGATCGTTGTTCCGTTCGGCACGAAGAGCGGCGTCGAGGATCCGCTTCGGTATCAACGATTCGAGGCACGATTCTCCGAGCCATACGCGTCACGCGCTCGACCTTACAAAATCCTTGGGTACGAGTATCTCTCGCGGCCTCGAATCGTCGCGTCGCACCGCTCCGCGCCGTGTCGGTCAAACTTTCCAGCGTACAAGCGACGCAACGCTCGACCGCGGTTGCGTCGCGAGAACGATTCTCTTCTTCTCCGTTGCCCAATGCCGACCGCGTAAATCGCGTAAATCGCGACGTTGCGTCCTCGCGATGCTCGACCGATGTGGAAATACAGGCCACGAGCCTCGTATTCCCGAGTGACCGAAATCGAGGTTCGCCTCGGGATCGCGCAACGCCCAACGCAGAACAGCTAACCGGCGTTCTCCGCTGGGCTGGCGTCATCTAATCTTAAGAAACGAACCCTAGGAGCAGAGATATCAACGCTCGCACGCGAACGTTCGAATCTCGGCAAAGATCGATCGGTCTCCGTGCGTTCCAAATAATTTCCTCCCGTGGTATTTCGGAGCGGTGACGCTCGTTCGAATTACCGTTACCCGCGTTGCTGTTGCTCGTCGGCTCGATCGGATGTCCACGGGAACGATCTCGATAGGTCAAAAGCGGAATCCGACAGGTTCGATCGGAGCGGTTCACCTTCGGAGCGACGGGTACGTGGCCGTTGTCCTCGAGGACGAGACAACTCGAATTTTCGAGCCGAAACGCGCTTACAGCTGGTCGTACGAAAACGTAGCGACGCGCATTCCTTGTCTCGCCTCTCGTCGCCGCGCCGCGCCGCGTCGCGCCTCGCCTCGCCGCGTCTCGCCGCGTCTCGCCTCGCCGTGCCGCGCAGCTCGAAAGCTCCTCGAAAACCCGTCGGCCGCCATCGGCGACTCGAACGCCCGCCGCTACACCGCTCCGCCGTTAACTCGATAGGAATGTATCGTTTGCTCGATCGACCGTGTCGCGATACGACGCGGTGCGTGCAACTTTGATCGAAAACTTGCCTTTTCGCTCTTCCCTCGCTACCGATTTACTCCCGCGGGAGCTTCGCCGCGAATCTGATCGAGCGAAACTTTTCCTACTCTTTTTTCTCTTTTTCACCGGTCCGCGAAAGCTTCGAGAGCCGCCGACCTACGCGCACTCGACGCCAATTACTCGTCATTATATAAGACCGTGCTTCCTGCTCTTACACGGAAAGTTTCGCGCGTAACCAACGAAACGACTCGAATCGAAGGCAAATCGGTCGTCGCGAACCTCCGAGGCTCCGATAGAAGTTGCGTAACGCGCCACTAAAAGAGAACCCGACAACGATCCCGGAATCGTACGTATATCCTCTTAATGGTATCAAAGTTCGCTTTCTGACGCGCGAATAATATCCTCGGGCTGTACAATTACGAGCGCACGCCTATCGTCTTTCCCCCGGAGAACGCGTTCCACCCGCGAACGGTCTCCACCGATTTCAGCCTTTTTCGATCGACCCGTTTCTTTTCCGGAATTTTCCACGAGATCTCCCAGAGATCGCAGAGGAGGAAGAGGACGACGACGGAGCGGAGTCTCCAGGCCGAGCGAGCACTCGAAATCGGAGAAAATCCGCTCCGAGATCTCGTTCGGCCGAGTGAAAGTGTCGGACGCGTTCTCGCTCCCGAACGGATCGATGCACCGTCGCGAACGAAAACAAACGCGACTCCGCGTCGAACACGATACACCATGTACATATATCTTCGCCTCGTTCGTCGCTTCGAATCGTCTCGCGATGATTCATCGAATTAACGAGCACGAGACGAGGCGACGATCGAATACGATTAACCGAGCAGGAGTAGCTCGACTACCGATCGCGTGGCGCCCTAACCGTTCTATACTTACACCACCGTCGAAGGAAGCCTCCCTGGAGTTTCGCGCAAATCCCGCGATGCACCCTCATCTCGATCTACCTCTTTTCCCCTTTTCCTCTTACTTCCTCTTCTCGGTCTTCTCGCTTACCGCGCCTCTGTCCCTCTTTCGTTCAAACGACCGCGCGCGTGCGCGCACGCGCACACCTCGCGCTCTTTCTCTTTCACCTTCTCTTATTTTCTCGATTCTTGCCACCGCGCTCGGTCGATCGGTTTTCTCCTTACGATTCCTCCTCCGTTTCTTCGCTCCTCGACGCGTCGCTCCTTAGGAAATGTTCGTCTCGCACTCGTCCTCGATAGTTGCGCGACCTCTCGACAGCGTACAACGACCACGAGAATAACAGGTGGAAGAAGAGTCGTACGCGAGGATCGACCAGAAGGAGAAAGTCTATTCCGCTTTCCAAGCGACAAGTGTGCCACCGGCGCGGCGATGCGTCGACTACTCGCCAACAAGAACGGCGACGACGACACGAAGGTTACGCGATGGCCTTCTCCTGGTTAATTCGTTCGAAGAAGAACGGTATCGATCGCGACCACGATCGCGATCGCGATCGACCACTCCTTGTTTCGCCTCTCGGCAGGCAACGAGTTGCGCGGCAACTCTTCGAACCTTTTCGACGGATCCGTGGAGAGCGCGTGCGCGCAGCCACCCGATCAACGACACCGTTGGACCGCGAGATACGCGAAAATCCTGAGAAACTCGCGGAGTTGCTCGAATCGAGCCGCCTCGGACCCTTCGTACGTTCCGAACGCGAACCTTCCAGGTCGAGTCGAGTCGAATCGATCGCTACGAGATCAAGCGAAACACTGCGCCAACGACCGAACGAACGCGACTCTCTTCCCGTTCGACTGCATCGTGAACGGGCGAGCGCGCGATTCAGGTGAACGATTTATTATTACCCCACTCGTTCTTTTCCACTTCTCCGCTCCTACGTTCCTTCGTTCCTCCGTTACTCGCTTCGACTACCTTCCCTCCGCTCGTCCCCTCGTTCTTTCGATCCATCCTTCCAATTCCATTCCGTTCCGTTCCTCTCCGCACAGCGCCGCTCTGCTCCGGCTCTGCTCCGCTTTACTCCAGCCTGCTCCGCTTACCCCACCGTTCTCCATTCTTTTCCTTTCCTTTCCATTCCTTTCCATCCCGAGTACTACCTTTTTACCTTACGGTATCAATTCTACTTAACCCCACCACTCGATAAATCTTACTTTTCTTTCTCGCTCGAACCAACAGTACCTCCTTCCACCTGCTGCTGCTGTTCCAGTCCATCGAATCCCCGCTCCACCTTCCCTGCCATCGCTACGGACAACCTCGACTAAATTGTCAATTTTTCTCGCTCGTTTCTTTCCGCTCTTCTCTTTTCGAACGCACGCTTTATCCGTCTTTCTACTCTCTGAACGATCGGTTGAAAAACGTTCGCGCTTAGAAATCGTTTCGTTTATCGAACGATTACCTGCTTGTTCGGAATTACAGGCGCGAAAAAGACACTGTTCGTGCTGTTGCGAACGATTTCGATGCCAGAGTGGCGGCGGTGGTCGGGAGGCAAGGGGAAGAAGGAAAAAGGAGGAGTCGTTTGTTGGCGCGAACGAGTACGTAATTGCCGTCAATTAATCGTACATAACGAATCGCGCTGCCCTTGCTCGTCACGCGGCGCGGCTCGACGCGAAGATTACGGATTACGAGAACCTTGACCCGTTGATCGGTAATTAATTCCTGTAATTTCGTGTCGGGGAAAGACGTTTCTTGGACAGCGCGAATCTCGATCACGGTAGGTAGCGTCGGATTAATTGGGGACTCGCGGACTCGCGGATTACGCGATACCGTCGCCCAACGATCGCTGCGTAATTCACCGCTGCGACCGCTCTCGAATCGAGGGACAACTGAATCAATAACTGAATGTATCTATGGTTGAATAGTTTCGAAAAGACAGAATAATCACTTTATTTGTTCGTTTTCTCGAACGAGACTAGCCAAACTCGAATCGTCGCGCAGGACGATATACTATCGATAAACCAGTGGATAAGGATACGCGACATATACGAGAAATAATTATCTGTCGATTTCACCGAACACTACGTCCAGAGTGCCGATGATGGCCACCACGTCGGCCAACATGCACGAAGGACCCATGTGACGGAGCGCGGCCAAGTGAGCGAAACCCGGAGCTTTGATCTTGCATCTGTATGGCTTGCTGGTACCGTCGCTCACGAGGTAAACTCCGAATTCACCCTTGGGCGCCTCGATCGCCGTGTAAGTGGAACCAGGCGGCACTTGGAACCCTTGAGTGTACAGCTTGAAATGATGAATCAACGCCTCCATGCTGGTCTTCATCTCTTCGCGTCTCGGCGGCACGATTTTCGCGTCGTCGATTCTCACTTCGCCCGCCGGCATTTGGTTCAGGCACTGATAGATGATTCTCAACGACTGGCGCATCTCCTCGACGCGGCAAAGATACCTGAAAGTCGATCGAGGATCGGTTAAAACGATCGTTAAAAGAAGGAAAAAACTAAGGAAAGGTAGAGAAGTTTACTCGCCTGTCGTAACAGTCCCCGTTGACGCCGATCGGTACGTCGAATTCGACGAGATCGTACGCGTCGTAAGGCATCGCTTTCCTCAGATCCCATTTGATTCCGGAACCTCGCAGCATCACGCCGCTACATCCCCAATTCAACGCGTCCTCCGCCGATACCGTGCCGATGTTTTGCGTCCGACCTACCCAGATCCTGTTGCCCGTCAATAAATCCTCCACCTCGTCCAATCGTTCTCCGTATTTGGTACACCAATCGTATATGTCGTCCATCAGCCCTAACGGCAAATCCAACGAGACGCCGCCGGGCCGTATGTAGGCAGCGTGCATCCGCGCACCGCTCACGCGCTCGTAAAATTCCATCAACTTTTCTCGTTCCTCGAACAGCCAGAAGAACGGCGTGATCGCGCCTATGTCCAGCGCGTGCGTTCCGACTCCCATAATGTGATTCAAGATCCTCGTCAACTCGGCAAACATCGCTGATTAATAAATCGTCTCGCCGGTAAAATTTGAAAATTGCAAATTCGAAAAATTACAAATTATAAGATCGCTTACTTCTTATGTACTTTGCTCTCAACGGTACATCTATGTTGAGCAACTTTTCGATAGCCAGGGAGAAGCATTGCTCGTTGCACATCATCGATACGTAGTCCAAACGGTCAAAGTATGGCAAAGCTTGCATGTACGTTTTGTATTCGATCAGCTTCTCCGTGCCTCGGTGCAACAGACCTATATGAGGATCGGCGCGTATCACCTTTTCACCGTCCATCTCTAGGATCAATCGCAGCACGCCGTGAGCTGCCGGATGTTGCGGACCAAAATTGAACGAGACGTTTTTTATTCCCGGTTGTTGCAACACCTCTTCCGCCTTCGACGGCGGTTTCCATGCTTGATCGATTCCGTAATACACTTTGTAATCGTGTTCCTGCTTGAGCACATTGATGTCCGGCGCCCATTGATGTCCGTGTCGCCGTTGGCTACAATATTCCTCACATTTCTATCTATTTACTACTTACTTAAATACGTTAGAGTACGCTCTATAAAACGTCTACGAAACGCTCTTACAGGTTAGGACACGATTACATAACCAACAATTTACGTCTCTTACGTGATTACGTGAATTACGACTCTCTCGCAAAACCCGTACGTTCGATATATCACCTTTCAACGTTCAACGAAGCTCCCGCTCTGCCGGCTGCGACGATTCCTCTTTCGCTCCATAATCCAGCGAATCTTTGGCTCGAACGAACGGCAGGTGTAAAAATTCTGACAGCCATCGCTGCGTCGTGTCGCACCGTACCCAGCGATCGCAGCGCTGCGTCTCCTACGCGAACGGCTGCTCCCTTTTATCAGCTTTACGCTTTCTTCCTCCCTTCTCTCCTTCCTTTCTTCGTACCTTCTTTCCACCTTATTATTATTAGCTCTCATTATTACTAGTGATCTTGCCAAAAATCGCTTTTACCGCTATCTACGTCGTCACCGGTCGTTCGAAATCGAAACGTCGTCGTCGACCAGTCGAATCGATATCTCGATTCGTTTCGCGTCTTTCGGCTTTGTTCGCGTCTATGCTCGGCCGAAGAAAAAAAAGAATCTTCCACGCGATATACATGTACGTAGCTGTCCCGCGCGTCAACGATATTAAAATAAAATCAATTTCGAAATACTACGAAAAGTATTCTCCTTCGAAGCGTTTCGAATAGCTTCCGATTTTGTGCTGTCGTTCATCCGAAAAACGAGAATTATCGAGAACTATCGGAGAAAAAAAGAAAAGGGAAAGAAATTCCGTTGTTAAAGGAAGCTAGTATTCGACGCTGGTTCGCTCGAAAACGAGAAAATAGCACCGAAATTGGCATAAGCGTAGTGGCTAATTGCGCCCGTAGATACTCGCAAAGTATCTGCAATTTCCACACTAGCGTAACGATTGCCAATGCGGTTTGACGCGGGTCACCGTATCGAGGCTGCTATTTCGAGGATAGAACGAGGTAGGGTGAAACGAGACTGTCGAGAACGAATCCGCGTCACCGTCATCTTCGTTCATCGCCTTCTTTTTCTCTTTCTTCTCCTTCTTGCATCGAACGTGTCGCTTTTTTCCCTCCTCGAAATTCGCTCGTTCATTCGCGCAACACGTAGGAACAGGACGAGCAAACAGAGATAGAAGACTACAAAAGGAACCAGCAAGTACCTTATGAATTTTTACAATAAATACCCAAAGAAATCTGACAAGTATCTAAAATATGTATATATGTATATCTTACGTATCTTATTACGAGTGCGTGTCGCATCGGAAACAAATAAATGTAATTCGAAAGTATAATTCGACAGATAGATCGAAGATAGATCGAAGATAGAACGAAGGAACGAACGCGTAGCTGGGAATTACGAGTCGGGATACGAGTCGCGCGAATAAAATTCTCCCTTCAGATCGTTTCGGAATCCTTCGTTTATTTTGTTTCGCGCTTCTATTCGTACGAATGCAACGATACGTACAATGCCATGTATCTGTTGTTTGCTCTTACTTGTACATATGTATTCGACACATGTTTACAAGGAGTGAAAATTGCGCGCGTAAGTACACAGGTACAAAAACGTCGTGAACACGAATCGAATATATTGGTCATCCTTCGCGTACATCGGCCGTAGGAAAAGTAACGTAGTTGCCGCGAACGGACTGGACGCGGACGAGAAGGAAGAGAAGGAAGAGAAGGAAGAGAAGGAAGAGAAGGAAGAGAAGGAAAAAACGCGTCCTCCCGCGGAACAAAAGATCGGGTCAATGAAAATCGTAGAGCAGGTAACGATGCAGCGACTGAGGTAGCTGAAGCTTCGATACGAGTTTAGGCAACTTGGTGCCGCAGATCCTACGAATCGTTAGCCTGGCTTGGTGAGTCAACGGTAGCGGTGTCCTCGCCGCTTCCATCATCAACGCTTTCTGCGCGTCCGTCAAACTGCTCGATCTTCGTATCATGCAAGGGTCGAAGCTCTCCGCCGCTTCCAGCAACGCCTTCAATAGCCGCGGTTTATCGGCCGTGTTCTGCAGAGAGTTCAGGATGCCGTGAGGATCGCGAAACTGCGTCTTGATGACCACCCTCGCGCCGTACTTGAGCAAAAGGGCCACCACCTCGACCGACGGGTTCTCGTTCGATGCGATGTACTCGGCAAGGACCGGCCGCAACGCGGGCCCTTCGTCGCTTCGTATCACCAAGTTCGGGTCCGCGCCTCGTTCCAGCAGCATCGACAGTATCTCCAATCTGTTCGGAATGTTGTCCGCGCAAGCGACGTGAAGCGGCGAACCGATGATCGGCGAACTAGCGTTCACGTCGGCACCTAAATATCGAATGATCGATTTTCTATTATCGTCGATCGACTCGTCCGAAACAAGTTAGGTCCGTTACGATTAAAGAGGACTCACCCGAATTCAATAGCATCTGCACGATCGAGGGATCTCCCTTCAAAATCGCCAGATCGAGAGCCGTCGGTTTCTGATACTCCGGTCCCAGATCGAGCCGGGCGCCCTGTTTCAGCAGCAGATCTATCACCGTCGGATCCCCGCCGAGGATAGCGTAATGCAGCACAGTTCGATAGTCGTGTCGCGAATCCGCCATCGAATTAACGTCCGCGCCGTAGCTGAGCAAAAGCAGCACCGAAGCGATACCCTAACGCAAGTTCCTCCGCCGTTAGTGTTCGATCGTAATCAACGCAGCCGTTCGTTCGCGCGATTCGTTGAATTCGTACCTGCGGCAATCTAGCGGCTTTCATCAACGGCGTCAGCCCCGCGCGGTCCCTCGTGTTCGGTTGAGCTCCGAACGCCAGCAACAGTTCCATGCATTGCAGATCCAACGGGGAAACCAGATTGATCTCCGAGCCAAAGAAATATCGCTTGTTCGGATTGGCGCCAGCCTCCAGCAGGATTCGAGCCACTTCGACGTGCCGATTCCTCAGAGCCAGCCGCAACGGTTCGTCGCAAATCGTCGTCCTGCACAGATCTTATCTTTTCGTTGCTGGATCCGTCTTTGTCCTCGACCTTCCACCCCTCTATCTATATCCCTATATCTCTCGTATTCGCGCGGCGCGCCGATAAAAATACACTCGGCAAAGAAAAAACGCTGGGCGCGCACGTGCGCGGGTAATTACGTTCGACGCAGCAATTTATAACGACGGGAAATCCTTGGCGCGCGTTCCCGACGATATCGAGATACGTAGATCGAGAAGAGAAGAATAAAAGAAGGGGGGAAGAGAGAAAAACGATCGTACCTTGGAAAAAGTTCGCCGGTGTCTTTACGGTGATCGACTTTGGCGCCGTGTTCGAGCAACAGTTTCACCAAATCGAAGTAACCGTGCTCGGCGGCGAGATGCAATGCCGAGTATCCGCACTCGTCGGTCGCGTCAATGTCCGCGCCGCGCACCAGCAACAGCTGAGCCGCCTCCGTGTACCTCTGCCACACCGCGTAATGCAGCGGCCTCAAACCCTGCGTCACCGGCTCGTTCGCCTTCGCTCCGCACGCCAGCAAAATTCGAATCTCGTCGAGCGGCTGTAAACGGATTATGGAATCGGCCAGCTCCCGTTGCAATGGATTGGCGATGCATTCGGAAGGCATCTAAACGTTGCAATCGTTCGAATTAACTTGGCGTTTCTTCCCCCGCTTTCTCGACCCCCCTTTTCTCTTCCGTCTTTCGTCCTTTGCCCGATACCAGCCGTTCGATCGTTCGTTCGGTTTCCATCGGAACTCGAGACACGGTCGGATCTCGAGTCCGAACAGATCGAAGATATCGTTTCGAGCACACCGAGTCGCCAAAGTCGCGACACTGCCAAAGTCGCAACGTACGTAATTCGGGCGGTGATATCAAAAGCGTGACTATCGCGGAGTCGATCGACGATCCATCGATCGAAGCCCTGTTCGAGTAGTCGTGTGGCGAGTAGCCGAAACGAAACCAAACAAACGATCGTTCGACCAACAAAAATACGAAGAGCACGAGGAGGAGGAAGAGAAGGAGGAGGAGGAGGAGGAGGAGCAGGAGGAGAAGAAGAAGAAAGCAGTAGCAGAAGCGAAACGATGAAGCGCGCGCGATCCCAGTTCGATTCGATTCGACGACGCGCTCGAGACGCGATTTCTTAGCGTTTCGCGTCTCGCAAGCTCGTCCGTCCGGTTGCACGCGGTTGCATCTTGTTTACTCACAGCGAACAATCTTCGATGCTCCAGCATGTAGAACCAATGTTGCGAACTGACTTCTTTGTCGTAAAGTCAGTCCTATTTAAAGCTTCGAACAGCGATTTCGCCCGAAAATAACACAAAGGGAACGCGCGGGAGTATGCGCAGCAAATCTCGCTCGCGACAACTGCGCAATTGTCGTTTCGAAGAACTCGATTCGAGCCGAGTCAAAGAAACTGTCTTTCGCGCGCGCGCTTGCTCGCGTCTTGCCTCGATTCTCTTCGTCGACTGCTCGTCACCGTCTCTCGTTTTGTCCGAAATTTCCCGATGCCCCCCGCGTCTACCCGCCTCAAACTTCGTACCCATCCCTCTCCGACGTTCGTCCGAAATTAAACCGCGATCATCATCCTTTTACGATCCACCTCCGCGCCTCTCTTTTCTTTCGTCGCGAGCGATCGTCTTCGCGCGCCTCCGCCGATACTTCCTCCTCTCGAGAGGGGAACCGTTCGAAGTAAATAATCGAATGCAACCTGGTTGTGGTTTTTCTTTTTGGAAGTACTTTTTATTAAGAAATACTTTGCACTTATTAAATGCCTTATATCCTTAGTTCGCTTTAATTATAATAATTATTGTTATAGCATTGTCCTATCTTTCTACTTAGAAGCATGCTTCGCTAACACACGTTACACGACCCTAAAATTATAAGCAATTTTTTCCCTTAACGTACAGCTTATGCGTAAATCAAACAACAATACTTTAATTTCACCAAGCCGACAAGTGCAGAATCTCTTCTTTAATCTTGGAAATCTTCGCAACGACCTACGAACAATTCTGTACAGAAGCGCGTACGCGTTGCGACTCGAACAAACTTGCTTTCGTTACCATCGTTCGCCTAACGCCGATTCCGGAATAATAGATACTTTGAACAATCGGATCGTTCTGCTCGATCGCAAACTCTCTCTCGAAATCAAATCGATAAATGCTCGAATCGCGTCGTCGCCCTTCCATACCGTCACTCTCTCTCTCTCTCTTTCTCTCTCTCTCTCTCTCTCGGTGCATTCGTGTCCATCCAGGGCCGCGCGACGAACGCGTTTACAACAAACAAAGAAAAAGAAATACGACTCGATACTTTCTTCCTCTTCCTCTTCCTCTTCTTCTTTCGCTTCTCTCCTTCGTCCTGTACTCCTTTTCCCTCTTCCGCTGGTCTCATCGATCACAAAAACACACTCGCACGCACACGCACACGCACACCACACACGCGTAAATTTTCGCGACAAAGCGATCGCATCGCGTGTACCTACTACGTTTACGCGACTAACTATCGGGAACGCGTACGCGCGCGTCGGCCCGTCATCGAGTCGTAGCGAACTATCGTCGATCCTTCGACCGGAAACAACGCGCTTCGGTCTTATTCGTTTTCGGGCGAATATCTCGAGGAACGACGTGCTCGCTCGACGCGACGCCGCGTTACAAAGTTTACGCGCGTACGCGCTACGCTTTCTTAACGGTCGCGCTAAATTTGTTAGTCTCTTAAGGAACCTACGCTTAGAAAATTGGACTTTTCATAGGCTTGTGTTTTCATTGAAAAATATCTAGAGAGAACTTCGTGATCTTGATTCGAGAGCAAGGGAGCGATCGCGATCGGCCCCGCATCCTATTCGTTCCCCGAACCCTCTTTTAAGCAACGACGCTTTGTCCCCTCGCGAGATGATGGTCCTACGGAAGAAGCTACGCGCGGAAGAACGGAGAGGCCGACCGATCGCGTCCCGTGCTACTACGCGGGGGAATATTGATCTCGGTAACTGTAAAACGAAATCCTTAATATAGCGATCGGCTTTGATCATCGTAATAAGTATAATCGCAAACGTTATCTACAAATAATAATACCGCTACGAGAGTGTAGTCCAAAGCGATAACCTAATTAAATATAACGTAAACTGCCTCCAAGTGGCTACGATCTACGCGTATTTCTAAGAAAACGGCTATAGTAAATAACAGTCGTCGAGTATACCGTCCACTCTTCTTTGATTGTTGTTTAGTTACATACTTTAAGGGCGTTTATAATACACGTGAGTATGACACGGATTTCCACTAAAAATATTTGTTAGATACGCTGCTGAGCATTACTGACTTAAGCACTGTACTAAATTCACGTAAAATGTATCGTTATTATTAGAAAACTAATTATTCTTCATTGGTTTGAAATACTGGTTTTTTTTTAATAGATCTGTATAAAACCTTTGTCAACTGGAACTCTTTGAACGATGATTCGCGCGATACCAACTTCCTTTCTTTTTCTCTTTTTTTAACCGCGATATTACTCTCTCTCTCTCTCGTTCTCGTTATTTCACCGGTTCGACCAATTACCAAAACCGAACACCCTGTTCTTTATACTCTGTTCTCTTTTTTTTCTTTCGTTCTCTCTCCCTCTCTGTGCTCTTCCCGATTTTCCCGCCACCTGGTTTCGCGAACCGAGCGGTGAACGCGGAAGTTGACGAGGGGAAAACAGAGGCAAAAAAAGAAAAAAGAAAGAAAGAAAGTAGGCGTAAAAGGAAAAGAACGCGCGCGTTACGCGGCGATTGCGAGAAAGCGACATGAAAATGGACGAAAAGGAGAATAAAAAGTTAACGAACGAGAGGAGGGAAGAGAGCGAGAAACGGGGAGCGGAAAAGATTGGGAGTATCGGAGGAAAAAATACGAAAGAAGCGAAATCGCTTAACGCGAACCACCTTCTATTATAATTCGTGCTCTGACCGTATAATGACAGATTATCGCACTAATCGTCTCTACCTGTTTCCGTTGAAAGCGCGCGCGAACGAGGTCGAGTTACGAGATTGACTGCGTACCGCGAGAAACCAAAAGTTCACAAAGTTTCCTAACCTAATTTTTAGTTGCTCTTTTACACGGTATCCCATATATTGTCAAGTATAAATAAAGTCAGGATTTATCATCACGAGGCCAGAATAAAAGGCAGATACGTCCCGAATGATAGGAAATTTTCTGTACAACGTTTCATATCGATTACGTCCGTTACTCCTTTCATCTTCTCTTCCGCTAATCCTTCTTCTCCTTTTTTCCTTTCTTTCTTATTTTCGTTTCTCTATTCTTTCCACTGATCGCATCTTCTCTTTTTCGTATCTGGCACTCTTCTCTATTTAGGCTGTTTCACGTTTACGGTAATTTATTCTGCTGTATTATTGCATTGCATGGAAAAATATGGCTTTATCCGAATGCTATTTAACAAAGGCAATACACTGTACGATTACGTTACGGTTCGCGTATACGTCTATACGTGGGCGCGCGCGCGCGCGCGCTGCGTGTATCGTACGCAACCGGTTAACGTCCGCGCGAGCGCGCGCGGAACTACTACGTGTACGTTACGATTTTCAATGTATAATCGTCATTGCGTTCTTTCGAAAAGGCAGGATCAGCGTTCATAAAACGGTCAAAGATCGCGTTTGATCGCTCCTATGAAAACTGCTCGATTCTGTCGATCGATTATAATTGTTATTTGTACACTAGCATGTAAAAAGCATTACGCCATGTACGCCATGTACGCCATGATCGTTCCGTTTTTTATCTTTCTTTCCGAGTGTTTCTCGCGAACCAATGATCGTAAACATTTGAAACCTGTACCGGTTCTTCGAGCGTCGAGTATCAAATTACTAATACGTACATGTTCCAGTGCTACGTATGTACATATATGTAAATGTATCCGCATCGACAACTTATATACTCGCAACTGTATACTTTATGTGTATGTGTATACGTGTTTTTTTTTTCTTTTTTTTTCTTTACGTGCACGTGCATGTGTCTATATGTATATATATGTACATATACATACACGTTCGCGAACGCGTGTCGTTCTATACGTATGCACCTGTCTCTGCGCATACATACGCGAACACGCGCGCACACGAAACCACACGCATATACATATATATTATATATATGTATATATACACGTATAAACACATGCGCGTACAAAGGCAGAAACAAGACACCTTCCGCGACAAAGTGTCTACAAAAATATTTTGTGTAATATAGATCCAGATTTGCAGTACGATAAGATTCAACGTGGTTGCTGGTCAGCCACGCGTGTTACCAGTCTTTAACGTAGTGACTAATGTTCGTTCGTGAACGAAGCAAACGATCCCGACGTAATTACAATGTATCTCGCCGTGTACTTCGTCGATCGATCGTCAGCTTCGAATTTACCGTTACCATCGATTTCCTGCCGATCAGAAGCGAGCGTATTTGCCGCGAATTACTTGTTTTACATTCTGCTCGATCGAATAAGAAGAAATGATGAAAATTCATTTAAACCTCGGATTAATTAGGATCATCACGGATTCGAAAGGACCAACTTAACAAAATACATACACATGTTTCTTAAAATACACACACACACGCACGCATACATGTATGGATGTACGTACGTACGTTTATAGAACCGGACGTACCTATATACGCGTCTACGTACACGCATACATGCATACATACGCACACGCGCGCTCACACCTATCTCGGTACGTTTATACCTTCGTTCGTACGTACGTACGTACATACATACATACACACACACACGCACCTCTATATACACCTATATATGCATACGCGCATCTACCTATACATACATATGTGTATATAGACGTGTCCCTAATATATATGTATATATACATATACATATATAAATACGACATAATAAAAAAGAACCTACCCTACGGATACGTATTATCAAAAGATTTTTCGAGCGATCGTAAAAATATGATTCGCGTGACGCGTTCAATCTTCTCTGTGAACCGTGTTTTGTAAATCTGTTGTAGCAATCTGTGTATAGGACTCAAAAAAATACCTCTTACGCTATCCATGTACGCAAGGTGTATATGTCACTAAGTAGAAGAACGGAACACGGTCCAAACTGAACCGTACACGGGTGACCTTCGAACGCTGCATCGATACGCGTACATTCATTCGCTATTTCCTTAGTCTACGTGTTATAATAGGCAAAAAAAGGTAAAAAGGTAAAAAGGTAAAAAAAAAGAAAAGAAAAGAAAAGACAAGAAAAGAAAAGTACAACGAACTACTCGCGGCTATCCGAGCTATATGAAATCGAACGGAACACCGGCAAAAATTCGGTAATCTCGCGACGCTTTCGAAAGAAAATTCGTTGCCTTTTGCGATTCGATCGTTCAATTTTCCCTTCGACCACGATGCTGCGCTCGAAAGCTCGTGTATGGTGCTTATGTACACGGAATCGAGCTGTTCGAGACTAAAATCATACCTATCGTGTACGATACGTACACGTTGTCAATTATTTCCTTACAAATTACTGCTTTCCGTAAATGCAATAAACGTATGTAGAATATAACGAGCAGGTCGGCGAAAACGCACTCGCAGTGGACATGAGCGGTGATCGCGAATCGTAAATGATTAAACGAAAAACGGATAACTCAGTGTGAGTCAATTAAGAGATGCGGCGACGGGTGACAGTCTGGAACAGCTTCGATACAGCGATAAAAAAATTTGTTCGATTCAACTCAAATCTAAAAACTCGCTACTTTTCGTACAGCACTACGGTAGGCTGGAGTTTAGGCTTTCTGGCAAACGATAATTCATCATATGATATGGCGGACTCGCGGGACTTCCCGGTTGACTATTCATCCCAAGATTACTTGATCCACGACCGCGTTTTCGCCTTTGCAATATACCTTTTCTAACCATATAGAATCGAATCGTACTTATCGGAATTTTGTATTTTTCCGAAGCGACTTGAAACGTCATACCGCGTGCCACCATATCCGAAGCTTGCTTCAATTCTTCTTCCGAGCGTCTTTGTCGTCTCTGGTAACCTGCAAAATTTCATCGGAAATGCTAAAACGTTTTACGATCCATTCTCTCTAGCCCAAAAGAGAGAGAGAGAGAGAAAAAAAAACATATCGACGAAACTTTCTTTTCTTTTCTCTTCCTCTCTCACACTCGCGCACACTCTCTCTCTCTTTTTCATTCCCTAACTCTTTATCTTTTCTCTAGTTTCTTTCTTACCTTCGATTGCAGGAAACGGACTACTAGGGTTACAATTACTGCTTGGTACCATACTAATAGAGTATGGTTTGTTATCTTGCTGCTGAGTAAATTGCTCGTCCGGTTCCATTTTAACCATGCCTTGAGTTTCCGTTAGAGTCGCTTCGCAAGCGCTAAGTGCTTTCTCCAAATGTTGCAACGCTTCGCTGTGTTCCATGTTCATGAAATTCGAGGAATTGGGATTTTGCGAGACCGGTGTACTACTCTGCGATGGAGCGCTCGCCGTGCTGGCTGCGGCGAGCGTTGTGGCTTCTAAGAAATTGGTACTCGAGGTTCCATCGTCTGATAGAGAGTCTTCCTTTTTAAAATCGGGTTCGTCTTGCTGCGCTGTCGTCGACGGTGCAACGGAAGCATTAGAATCGCACTGTTGCAAACTGCTTAAACAATTGTCGTTTCCTTGAGTGGACAAACCACGAACCTGGTAACGAAATCGTTTTCGCAATGATTAATTCGAAACACGAGTATCCTACTTAAAGCGTCGATTATCTTTACGCGTGAACAGAAATCGATGAAATCGAGACAAAAATCGAACAGAAATCAGCTGTTTACCTGTAAAACTTCGGCAGCCTGCATCAATTTAGCAAGTTGTTGTTGCTCTACGTATACTTCCCCACGATACATGAATTCCACTAGAGCTTGAAGTTCCCACATTCTCATATCTCTCAAAAAAATAATTGGATGGGAGCATGGTATTTCCAATAACAAGCGTTCCAAGTAATCGCTACAAGCGGATAGCACCACTTTGTGACATTTTATTGATCCTCCGTCGCAGGCCAAGGTAACATCCACGAATTGCTCCGAACTCAACAGTTTTGGGAACGCGCTGTGCATATTCGACTGATGAGAATTCCATGATACGCAAAACTGTTGACGATCCCCACCAGGGTAATTACCCGAAGTATGCAAATTACTTCCACTCTCCATTATAGCTGACTTTCAATTAATTCTCCTGTTAATGTCAACACGTTGTTTCGTCATATTTCTATCGTCCAAAAATTCTGTCTTTGTTCGACAAAGCGAAAAAAAGCTAAAACTAACGACAAAACCAGAAAACACGTACCACTGTTTTATCTCGTTTACTGTTTACTTAAAATACCGCTACGTTATATACCAAATAATACTCTAAACTAATAAGCGTTCTACTTTAACCTTTCCTCTTCAATGCGAGTACACGAATATAGGTTTTATCGTCGTACCAAAGCTATGCAGTATTTTATATACTACTTATTGTATCCACTGATATAACGCGTTTAATGTCAATCATTGATTCCAACCATTAATACGTATCTCATAGATTGTCTTATATAAATATATCCCAGTTCCATTTCCATATTACTTTTATAGTAAATAGTCAACGAATAATTATTTACAACTTGAATGGATCGACAATGCTTGATGCCGACCTAATACCTTCAAAACAAAATGTAAATAGTAACGAAAGTAACAGATTTATCGAGCAATATCAAACTACCGCACATTTTCATTGCTACCATGAAAGAATAAGAATCAAAATAAGTAACATATAAATATTGGCATGAAACATCAATGAAAGTACCAAAAATATGCATAAAATGTAAATTTTAAAAATAAATAAAAACTCGTTTAAAATAATGTACAATATGGCTGTATTGTCTAAGAAAATTCAATATCAATGATACATATTCAACTACGCGTGAATATATATGTATATACATATATATATATATATATATATATACATACATATTATATATATATATATATCTGTATGCACATACATACATACATACATATATCAGAATTGAGAAATATTAGAAATATACCTTCGGTGAAATATTTAAAACGGTAATTTTATCGTCGTTAAATGCGACTATACCGGATGAAATCAACATCGAAAAAGACTTGAAAGAAAATCCATGGCACTAGCCGAAAGCGAACTTGCAACAAAACAAATCTGTCGTCGGTAGTATATAAACGAATTCTTTCGGATAAAAAAAGTTCAAATATAAACTCCAGTTACGCGGCGTTTATCGTAATCACGTGTTCAAAGCATACTAGCCGACAGGTTAACCAAAAAATATCGAATGGACGCAGAAAAGCACAAGACCTTTTCATCGATAGAAAAATGGTGAAATCTTTGTGGGAGACGCTGTCGGCGTGAGTGCCATCACCCCCCAGGAACGCCTTGAACACAAGTTTGTTCTTTCTTTTTAGTTTATGACACCAAATCCTACGAACTTCACGATTCCGAAAAGAAGAAAATAGCATGAATTTTGATATAAATGATTTTACTCACAAACTTTCAGTTTGATCGGCTCTTCTCAGATTTTCGCGTCGCTTTCAGGAAGAATCCCTTAAGAAAACATTCATCCGCCGAGATTTGCACTAGCTAGGGGAGCTCAAACGGAAGGGTGGGGGTAGTAAGGCTGGGGGTAGCTTAGCGGAACACCAGCGCACCTCTTGTCTTTTCCGAAAACTCTTACTAACGTTGAACTTTTCGAACCATATTCGAAATCTTTCTATGTGCCCGTATGCTTAATATATATCTATTATCAGAATATCTATACACTTATACCACATTTCCCTCACTTATTCGATTACACCAATCACGCTGACTTTTATACAGCTGTAACTGTCTATGATCCATATTTATCTGCATACAACGTTTCGATATCGATGTTATTTACCGTTTAGTTTCCTGCCGCGTTCTTCATTTTCCCATCATATAACGTTGACGATACGCCCTGTTCAATACATTCGTAACAAAAAAAAAAAAAAATAAAAAAAAAACTGATAATTCCACGAAAAATTCATCCTTTTTTTCTTTCCTATTAATTCTGTTTCCTTACTGTTAAATTCTAACAAAATGTATTATACAAAAACAAATAAGGTTGCTATCTTTTAAGCGAGACACTGCATATGTGGATTCGCGCCATTTCATGAAAACTCGCCCATCGGTTTAAGCTAATTACGAATAGGTTTCGATTGATTCCACAGTTCTACGTGTATGAACGTAAATGAAACAATTTTTGTACATTATTTTAAAGTAACAATTATTCGGATGCTGCGTTTTAACTTTAACATTAGGATATTAAAGACGATTAACGGTCGAAGCTATAAATGACATTGAGGACCTCGTACAGGAAAACAAAGGGCTTTCGGACAAAGAGTCAGCGATCCTTCTTTCTCTCATATTGCTCTTTATAGAGGTTTACATAAAAAAATACGATTTCATTGCTCAAAGATTTTCGAACAATGAAGCAGTATTATATTGTTTTCGTTTCGAAAGCATATTAACTTTGGACTTGAACCGTCATTTCTCTACATCCTTACTGACGGATCATTTTATTAGTTCAAATTAACTTCAATTACTTACTTGTGTGCATAAAGAGGTGTAACGTATTTATCACTCAAAACAATTTACTATATAGTTGTAACCAATAAAAATAAATTATAGTTTAGTTCCTTAGTACTTCACTGTCCAGGTAATTCCCACTTTTTCTTTTTACTATAATATGATATAACATGTTGTCGTCATTACAATTTAGTGACTAAACTGAATATTAATATGAATTATTTTATATGTACATAAATACGTTTGCACATACACTACATCTCTGCGTGTAAGACGGAAATACGAAGTTTGTACGAAACCGCCATTACTCGGTGTATATTGACTGTTCTATCTTCAATCTATGTAACTGATGCTCAAAAAAGTTTATTTTCATTTACGTATAAAACATCCAATGAACATAAAATTTAAATCGATTAAATTTTGTTGCATACGAGAGAAATTAAAACATAGGAAACATGTCGAAAATAGCTGGATACGATACACACGATGATGGACCTGGTTTTGTTGGTATTAGATTTTGTCAAGAATGTAATAACATGTTATACCCTAAAGAAGATAAAGAAAATAAAGTGTTAATGTATGCGGTGAGTGTCGCGTAAAGAACAAAATTGTTAACCCTAATGTTGAAATTTATGATCGTAAATCTTTTGTTTTCAGTGTAGAAACTGTGATTTCAAACAATTAGCCGATAGTAATTGCATTTATGTAAACAAAATTATGCATGAAATCGAGTAAGTAAAACCAATAATATGTATAAAAATTTCAAGCGATGCTACACCATTTACAGAAGTGCTTTTAGAAATTTCTTTGAAATCATTTAGCATATTATATTTTATATTAAATGTTATGATTCCAGCGAATTGACGCATATCGTAGCAGATGTCATATCTGATCCTACTTTACCAAGAACCGAAGAACACCCGTGTCCAAAATGTAATCATAGAGAAGCTGTATTTTTCCAAGCACAAACCAGAAGAGCAGAAGAAGAAATGAGATTATATTATGTATGTACTAATCAACATTGTTCCCACAGATGGACAGAATAAAATTTTATTATTATTAACAATCTAAATATCCTTCAAAATTTAATTGTACCTTGAAACTTAATTTAATTCGCAAAATTTTCGTATCGTATTAGATATCGTATTTCTTTTAATTTCGTTAGACGTGCGGCAAGTTTCTGTTACCAATTCGTACTAATAATATAATTAGTTATACATTTATTATCGTTTCAACTATCAATGTTCTGACTTTCAACGATATTAGGTGTTTTCGGATATGTAGCTCCAAGATTTACACATTATTTTGTTGAAGGTTAGTTTTTTATCATTCCGAATCTTCTGAACGCGCAAGCGTATGACTAAATTTACCCTTCTAACTAGTTTTTATTCATTGTTGAACAGTGTTGAAACTGTTTCCAACACAAAGAGTGCAGTCAGTCTTAACTCTATACAGTTCCTTTTGTTTCGAGAATTTACGAAAACAGGAACATACAGCAACGAAAATCAGGTGTTATAATGCGTTCGAGTAGTCAACGTTTTCGTAAAAGAACGTTCTTTTGAGACAGATTTGTTTAATTAATGGGCGCAGCACATACAACAAAAATTACAGATAAAATGGATAAGTACGAAATGTGTTTTCCTAATTTACGAATTTATTAACGATTGATACGCGAAGGCAATTGTAGGTTATCTGTCATTGAACATTATTTTAGCTCTCAATCATCAAATACCCGAGAAAAAACTGAAGGACAACCGCGTGCTAGCAGCAGCACGAGACCGTTGTCAATCGAAGGGCCATCGACGTCGAATAACAGAGAATCACAAGTACTTGAAGTATTACCGAATCAACCTAGACAACCATCAAATTTGCAAGGATTACTAAGATTTGCTATGGAAGCAACCAATTCTCAAGGTGCCTCCAGCAATACTCAGTTTCATCCCATGGACAAGGAGGTATGCATTACAGGTGTCGCTTAGACGAACTATGAACTACAGTCACAGTTTGTTTGCAGAGACAAGAATTCCTGAAAGAAACACTTTCCTCGTTGTCATGTAATATCATTGAAGAGTTGCAAAAAGCAATTAAAGTTTTATCGAATGTAGTCGATCTTCGACCAGACGATGATACTTCGGAAGAAGAAACTGCTTTGGAAAGGATCGCCGATTTTGTAGATAACATAGATACCGCTAATGACTTTTATAAAATAGGAGGCTTTTCAATATTTGGTCCGTGCTTAAATTCATCCCATAGTAGCATTAGATGGAGAGCAGCGGATGTAATTGCTGAACTAGCTCAAAATAATCCTTTTTGTCAGGAAAGGTGCCTGGAAGCTGGTCTGTTCCCTATATTATTGAGCATGATAGACACAGATCCGACCGATGCTGTAAGAATCAAAGCTCTGTACGCTGTATCTTGTAAGTAGAGATTTTTTTATACGAATAGCCACTACGTTTCCCTGTGTCGTATAGAATCTTATAATTTGTCTATACATCAAATATAGGTATAGTTCGTGAACATCCGATATCATTAAAGTACATGGATATAAATGATGGCTATTCCGTTCTTCTGAGAGCTATGCAAAGTTCAGTGAAGAAATTACAAATTAAATCTGCATTTCTTTTATCCTCGCTTTGTAGCAAAGAGAATATAAATGATTTAAAATTAACTTTGGTGAATATGGGTTTAGTGGAACAGGCAGCAGGTTTATTAGCTACAGACGATCTACTTCCAGAGATCAGGTATTTATCTTTATTTTATCATATTTTATTTCATTGAATAAAATTTTATGCAATGTTTGACACTTTAGGGATCAGTTGATAAATATTCTCGACGGATTAACCAACGACGATTTTCTTCCTGCTTTGAAAGAATGTCGACGACCAGAACTTTGTTTACGCTCTACTTTGGAACATTGTATAAAACACTTAAAACAAGAGGAGAATTTAGATCAAGTGAATGTATGTTGTCGATTGTTGGAAAAAATCTTCTCTGATCAAGATATGAATCAAGAAAGATAATTGTAATTTACAACAATGCTGATAAATCTTTTCTTGCGCGTATAAAATTTGTACATCCCCATATGTCATTGTTAATAAATAAAGCTAGATATATTTTATTTATATCATGTACCATACATGTATTTTGATTTGTTAGTTGAATGACTGTTAGTGATGATTATTAAAAAAAACGAATGAAAGAAAATGTCATAAATGAAACAAAACACGTGAACAAATTATAATTCTTTACTGTATCAGTATAGTACGTATAATATAAGCATAAAAAAAATGCTTATTCACTGAACAATATATATATGTATATACACACGTGTTTTGTGTGTGTGTGTATAATAAATCGATTAATATCTGTTTACTTGCAGATAGACATTTCTCGTATAGAAACTGATTTTTGAAGAACTTTTAACAAAATATGATCCTTATGAAATGCCTTAACAATTTATCGATACAAATACTTACGTTATTAGTTGTATGAAATATTTGTTGCCGATGAAAAAGTAAGATCTTTGATCGATATATGTAAATGTTTATTTGGCGGTAATGATAAAAGTAAAGAAAAAAGGTGGGAGAAAGAAAGGGAAAACAGAATATAAACGTTTATGTTAACGTTTTATACTAATTTTTAAAAAATATACATATACGTTTATAAGATTGTGAAGGCTGATAAAGGTATAAATAGCATTTTGATGCGTACCAGTGAAGGAATATCGGCCGTGTTTTTTCGTGCATGCGCGAGAAATACAGGAGCGTATCTATTTAGTAGTGCCACTAGATGGCCTAGTGCTGTTGGCGAGAAAGCAGCGAAAAAGCAGTCGTTCACTGCTATGAACGAGACACCAGGATAAAATACTAATAAGATTTTAACAATTTTCTTTGTCCTATTAACAAATGTTGGTATTCTTTTATTGATTTTGTCAAATAAAATACTTTATTTTTATATTATATATTTTACGTAAAGTTACTTTACTACCCTTTCAGTGAATTATACAGTATATGCATATAATCTAATCTTACCCAACCTATAAATTCATGTTTCACAACCAAATTATAAGAATTTTTTTAAAATAATGGAGGGTTATTAAAAGATACCCCATTTTATCGAAACTTGTATTTTACTAAGAGAGTAAAATTGCCGCGCATGCGCAAAAAAAAACTCATCTCATCACTGATGCGTACACATTTCGTGTCGTGATTTGAAAAATTTTGACATTAAAGTTATAGAACAGATATGGCCGACAAAAAGCCTACAAAGCAAACAGAAGACGATGAATTAAACGATTTATTAGACAGTAAGTAATTATGCCATGGCACGATTAATAATTGAATAAATATATTGTGAATATTCTAACCTTAAACTATGCAAATGTGCAATATTTTTTTTACTTTCTTTTGATTGGTAGACTTATAAAGCAGCATATTTTTTTAACGATTGTGTTTAGAAAATTATAGAATGTATAAAAAAAAAAAAATAAATAAGTATTATATGTATTCTATTTTGCAAGAATATTAATTAAGTTATGTAATCATTCGTTTATATGTATATTATAAAAATTTATATCTAAATGTATTAAAATTATGTAACAAATGTTTAAATGAACTGTTTCAAATTTATACTTGAAAATAATGATTATCTCATAATCGTTTCAGATGCTTTAAAAGATTTTAATAAGGAACAAAAATCAGACAACGAAGATCATGGTAAATCGGATAGTTCAGAATCCACAAAAGACAATAATACACTAGACAGTTTGGAGGATGCTTGGACTACAGATTTCATTAAGCAAGCTGCTGAACAATTTGAAGAAAATCTACAGAATTTCATTCAAAATGGTAACTTTTTCTAAAAATTGCAAGAAAGGTATCCCTGATAAATTTTTCTATTAGGAACAGATAGCGAGTTGGGAGCTTCCTTTCAAAGAATGGCACAAACAGTTGCAAGCGTAATAAAAGATGACGAAACTCTCGACAAAGACAACGCGAGTACAGATTTTCAATCTGCCATTGCTCGTGCATTAAACGACTTGTCTGCAACGTCTGAAAGTTTACAGGTGATTTATTAGAAACATTCTGTACGTCTTTATTCGACATATTACCCTGTATCCGAAAATACGTTTCTTCTGAAAAATATTCTAGAGCGAAGCCGATTTATACGAAGTGTTTGAACAAGCATCCTTAGAAGATGATTCTGATCCTGTTCTATCAATTATACACGGGACGCTGCAACAATTATTTTCGAAAGAAATTTTATATCCGTCGTTAAAAGAATTAGCAGATAAATATCCAGAATGGTTAGAAGAAAAGAAAGCAACGATATCGTCTAGCGATTTACAAAGGTTTACGAAACAGCTCGAATTAATCCAACAGGTTATTACGTAACGAATTACTCATCATTATTTCTCTATGACGCTTGATTAGAAAATGGACAGTATTGCTTTATTTTCAATATCTTGTTGTTTCTTTCGCGATAGGTGCGTAGTGAATTTGACAAGGAAGCAGATGGAGATTCCGAAGAAATTAAAAAGAAACGTTTTGTAACTGTAGCATCCCTAATGCAAAAGGTTAGCCGCTGTGGTGAATTACCTGAAGAACTTATTTAATATTTTAGTTTAGAATTTAATTTAATTTTTTAGTTTATTTTACGGGAAATCGCCCAATTAAAATACAATTAATTAAATAAAGTATAGCAGCAGAAATGGCGCGTGAAAAGTTGAATATTTCCTTTGTTAAAATAATATTATTGGAATAAATGTAGAATTTTGTTTCTTTTTAAATATCTCGGATTAGATGTTTTAACAAAGAGAAAACATGTTTAACAACATTTCTAAACATAGTGCAGAACTTGTCAGTTTTCTGACATCGGTGCACTATCATTATTTATTAAATTGTTGGTAAATTGTTCAGTCATAGAACACAGATATTAGGAGTTTCGAGCGAAACACGGTACCGGCATTTTTATGCAAAGAACGTTGCGTAAACGATAATCCTAAACAGTAATAAACGATCACCGAAACATAACGTTTGATATCGGTTATCTTTCTAATATAAGTAGAATACATTATCGATATTTTAAATAAATACAGAAAGATTTCGCATAATCGCGAGTGAATAATAACATAGGTTGTTTCGAAGAAAGGATATCGATTTTACATGCACGCAAATTGCGGTAACATTTTTATCACCGAAGAAACAAAGGAGGTATTTCGTTGATTCGCGAATCACCGCGAATATCGACGTTAAACTAGATTCTATAAACGTAGTAAATAGCACACTAGATGGATCGTAATTTACGAGGAGGAAAGAGCCGCAACTCCCGGCAAAACTTTCCCTTCGAGCAGTTCTAAGCTTGCACCTCCTCCAGTGCTTACGTGACTTACTTTATCTTCGGTTTTCCACTTGGCAGCACAAGTGGCGGTATCACCGCCTCCAATTATAGTAATACTACCTCGCGAGGTTGCTTCAACAACATTGTCCATGAGGCTCTTTGTACCTTTACTGAAATTCTCGAATTCGAAAACACCCGCTGGACCATTCCATACTATCGTTTTGGCTCTTTTGATAGGTTCTATAAATGGTATATCGTGAATAAGAATATTACGAATAAGAATGCAAAAAAGAAAAAGGAGTAAGAAGCATTACGAACGGAGTAGAGGATAAAGAAGAAAGCAATACTTACCGCTAAATAATTCTCTCGATTTTGGTCCGACATCCAGTCCCATCCAACCATCAGGTATACCGGTTTCTAAATCCGCTGCACCTACAGCTGCATTTTCCGCGAATTTATCCGCGGTAACGAAATCGACTGGTAAGTGTATTTGAACTTTATTCTTTTCGGCTTTCGATAACAAATCATTGACAATTTTTGCGCCTTCTTCGTCAAATAACGAATTGCCAATCTAAAATTGGAAAGATTATAGAATAAATATTTAGGAAAGAAAAAGGCAAGTTGACCAAGGCCGATACTTTACCTTCATATTTTTGGATACTTTCAAAAACGTATAAGCCATTCCACCGCCTATAATCATTTCGTTAACTTTATCTAGCAAATTATTAATCAGTTGTATTTTATCCGCGACCTTAGCACCTCCCAGTATAGCCAAGAAAGGTCTTTCCGGATTGTCCAAAGCTTTAGCGAAGTACTCCAATTCTTTTTTCAAAAGGAAGCCACTGGCTCTGATATCGTATCCTTCGCCAAGCATCGAACTGTGAGCACGATGAGCCGTACCAAAAGCATCATTGATATAAACGTCGCCTAATTTTCTCAGAGACGCTCTAAACGCGGTGACCTTTTCTTTATCCGCTTTTACCTAAGGGGTAAAAGTTGTTCATTACGGGAAATTTAATCTGTCGAGTAGAAAGAACGTAAAGGACAAACGGAAGCTTACCTTATTTCCGTCCGGACCCACGCCTTTACCTTCTTCTTCTACGTGGAATCTTAAATTTTCAAGTAAGACGAGCGTTCCTGGTGCTGGATTAGCACACGCCGCTTCGACCTCTGGTCCAACGCAATCATTCAAGAACAAAATTTCCTTTCCAAGGAGAGATTTCAATTCATCGGCAACGGGTTTAAGCGTGTATTTCATGTCCTGTTTTCCATCTGGACGGCCCAAGTGCGACATTAAAACAACAGACTTGGCCTTTTTTTCAAGCGCATACTTGACAGTATCCAAAGCAGCGACGATTCTTTGATTATTCGTGATTTTACCATCTTTCAACGGTACATTGAAATCCACTCTGTAAAAATAATATAAAGGACGATTTGAGCAAACCGAGAACCTCGTGTACTTTGATACATTGAACGACAGACCGGTACAACGTACTTGTATCGCGTATTGTAACGTTTCGACGAAGAAATACGGATAGAAGGTTATGTACGCGACATGCATTAATTATTTGGAAAGAGGGCGAAAGAAATTATTAGCGAATATAAAGAAAGAGATGTACCGTATGAGAACACGTTTATCCGTTAGGTCCACTTTATCGATGCTAAGTTTATTTAATGCCATAGTTTTGGATTTCGAATATATGGATCTCGATGGAATTTGACGAATAACCGATAATATACAAATATCGTTATCGAACTGGAACACACTCGGTATAACGTGGCGCGTATTCCCGAAACTGTCTGCTACCTTGGAGTATCTTTGATCGTTGTTGTGCGTTAACTCGACAAAGTCAAAGAAAGGTCGACGAACATAGCGACCTCCCAACAGATGCACACAATCAGTTGCGCGCGTCGAGGCATACGAATTTGTCGCGCGCTTTATCTTCGAAGCGCACAAAACGTCGTGATTCGTAACTACGTGTACGCATCGAAAACATTTACACACCGTTTTGCTACGCATGCTTTTTAACTGTTTCGTAGAAAATAGCATATACTGAAAGAAAGAACCGCGTATATAATCTAACGTCGAACGAAGCAAAATAACTACGATGCATTGGGATTTTTCATCGAACAAAAGAAGCATATAATCATACCCGAAGAAAAGGCGAAGATCTTTTTTTTCTCGTATGGACTCGTCGTCTCGTTCACAAGGATATTTACCTACGAATAAGAAAATTAAGCAGCTAACGCAGCGAAATCTCTAGGTTTCCCTATTCTTGGTTCCTATCCCTAGGCGAATTTTTCTATACTATTGTATGCGACACGTAGATTAATCTCGATACGCATAGGTGGAAAGCGATTAAAAGTTAGTTTTTGACGGGGGTGAAAGTATTTGATTAGCTTGTACGTGGTCCGGTTACGTGTCACCGGTCACCGCCGATACAAATATGGACTATCGTCCATAGGTAGTATTCGATCAACGTCTGGTATTCCGGTATTTCGTCTGACCCATGCTATTCTCGATTCTGGCATAGTAGCAGAGTCGCGCGTTCATTTATACGGATAGAAAACTAACGCGGAATAATAGAGGAAACGAATAATAAAGGGAAAATTTGATTTAGACGCGAGACGAGGACGCGAAGAAGAAGAATTTTCAAGCGACGCGTCGCTCCACCGAAATCTAAGATCCACCGATCTCGATCAGCTTAGAATCAGGTTGGAACGATGGAAAATATCGCTAACGATTCTCCGTAAGAAGAGAATCTGGCAGGGTAGAAAATGAAGGGGATAGAAAGTTAAGGGGATGCTTCGAGAATTCGTTAGCGCGAAGATAAGAATCGCGATTCGTCGCGAGAATCGTCGGAACACGTTTCGTGCGATGTCGTACCGAAATAACGCGACTTCGCTAAACGCGAAGGCGGCCTACGCGAAATATAGCAACGCCGCGTATATTTTCTCCCGAAGAATTTCGAGACAATCGCGCTTTTAGAAACGAGTCGAGTTTAATCGTTGTCCGGACTATAGGAACTTTTTAAGCGGCTACAGGCGATACACGCGCGGATCAGGCGAAACGCGAATACGAGCAAGCGAGAGGAAGATATTTTCGAAAGTTTCCTTCGAAAGGATTTTTAGGCGTCCCTCCTCTCTTTTTCATTCGGTCTCGCCTACGTTTAGAAATCGAGTTCGATGCAGCGTTGAAATTCGTAGGCGCGATATAGGCAGGCGTAACAATTGCGAAACCGTGATCCGCGGGGAACACGGATCAAAGTACCTTGCGATAACGTTGCCAGCATGCGACACGCGTGCATGTGTCGTTCGTTCGCCGTCGAAGAAAATATGTATCGGACGAAGCGCATAAAGGACATAGGAAAGAGTCGAAATCGTCTAAGAAGACGATTAATCTTTGTGCCGGCGCGTAATCGATGATCGGTCAAAAGGATACGCAACGTACGATTAGGATAGATAGGAGTGACAGTAGGCGATAGGCGAAGTAACGTTCGCAATCGGATCGGTTGAAAGTATGCAACTGGTGGAGGGAGAAAAGATATTGAGAAGAGCAGAGCAAAGCAGAGCGGAGCAGAGAAGAGGAGAGACGATGGAAGAAACGGAACATCGTGTTGGTTGTGTCAGTCGAATGCCAGTGGAACGCGGCGAACGACTCGTGCTCTGGCCGTGCAGCTCGTCGTCCGTCAGAAAAGTTGGAGCACCGCGACCGATTCGTAAAGGAAAAGTCGCGGTATCGCGTGAATCGCGTGAATCGCGTGAATCGCGTGAATCGCGTAAATCGCGTAAATCGCGTAAATCGCGGCGACGACGCGACGACGCGACGCTGCTCGACGCAACGAATTTCATTCGTTCGTTGTACGTGGATTAAATCGAAAGAAATCTCTCGTTAGAGATCTTCCGATCGATTCATCGATATATCATCATCGTCTTGGCCACCGCCACCACCGTCATCTCCGCTACCACCACCGCTACACCGCTACCGCAGACATCATCGCCATTGACCGCCGCGATCATTCTGCTCGACACGTAGCCGTCATCGTCATCGTCGTCGTCGTCGTCGTCGTCGTCGTCGTCGTCGTCGTCGCCTTCGCCCTCGCCTTCGTCTTCGCCTTCGCAGCGTGTAACCACCTTTCTACTCGGCACGACCTTTTTTACGCCCTTAAAACTACTAGACTTACCGTCCAGTTTCTCTCTTGTTCGGAGCCATGAAATGGTATGTGATTATCTCCTTCGAGATACTTACACTCCATGATTCGTATACCCCTCTGCTATCGTCTCTTTACAGTTTACAGGATGCGCTTGGTTCTCGAGTATTCACCGCGTATCCGCTTTTCTCTCGATCGTTAACTCGTCGCTCGATTCGGTCTTGTCCTATATGTACGTTTTTACGGAGAAACGACGCGCGCTAGTAAATAGTAAAATCGTACTATTTAATTCGGTACCTGTACGCGTACGTGTACGCGACATATAACATGTATAGTATACATATATGTAGAATACGCGTAGCGCGTTTAAGCAAAGCGCGCGTGGCAGTTTTAGAAGATGGGAGAAAAATCTGTAACGTTAACGATCGCTAAAAATGACGGGCAGCGAAGCTACTTAGAAAAGTACCTTGGCGCGGAGAAAGATGCTACTTTGCGTATCATATACACATAGAGTGGGGTCGCTTAAAAATAGATGTTTAAACTTAAATTATGCCCTCTGGCGAATGGAGTTAGTAATTTAAGCATTTCGAAATTTCATTAGCTACTTCTGCTGATTTTTCAGCTAACGCGCGAACAACAAAGATGACTAGAATTCGAACGGATATCGGTGGCGCGTTCGATTTTCGCGTTAAAACGGTGTCCATCGAGAATCGTTCGGCACTCTCGACACCGATACGAAACGCGTTCCGCCCTCCTCGGGTCACGGCCAAAATCGAACCGAACGTATTTTTCCATTTTTTCTCGACTCGCTGTTTCGAGTTTCGAATTTCGTTCGTCATCGAATGCGACTCTACGTCGAACTAATATCGAACTAAGGAAACACGCGTTTCGCTCGGGTCTCGTTCGACTTATTAACGTCGCGAATGCCGTCTTGGTAAATTACATAATTACGCGAGAGTAACCATCTAGTGTAACGACTGGATTATCGTACGTTGCGTTTTACGAGCTCGTACGCGATATCGTTGTTTCCCGTGTCTCGAGTATCGTCGAGTTCGCTCGTCTATTCGCCTTAACATTTTATTCAAATTAATAATATAGCCCATATAGCTCCCTTCGAATCAGAGGAGGCCCCCAGTACGCGTGTACACGCGTTCCGTCTTTACCCTCTACCTTTAACAGAACCAGCCTCTCGAAATCATAAGGGAGTAATTTAACTTCCATCTTCCTAGTTAAACTTGTACGAACATGCGCGTATTTAGACGTCGAGCTGATAATGCAGCCAATGATACCGGTTTCTCACTTTTTTTTCCTCTTTCCGCGGAAACTATCGACGATATATAGACTATTCTCTTTCTCTCGCTTTTGTCTCGCGCGAAAAAACTAAACCTAACGTATCGGTCATCGTTAAAAATAATACGAAAGAATTTGAAAGATTTTTCAAACGATTTACTACCGGCTATCGAATAACAGTTTTCACGGTCATCGAAAACGAACTTCTCCGTAACAACGATCTCGTTTACTTGTTCGTACGTTATCGCGAAAAACCATATCGTAAATCATTCCTTCGTGCTGCACGGAACACACGCCGAAGAGAATGAAACGAAAACGAGCGATATCGTGATATCGAAGACCGAGTGCCGTTTATTACTTACGCACAATGGAATACGAAATTAACGAGAGAGAGAGAGAGAGAGAGAGAGAGAGAGAGAGAGAGAGAGAGAGAGAGAGAGAAGAAAAGAAAAGCATTAAATGTATCGTAGATCGATGACGGATCGTGAATCGTAAATCGCGAGTGGCGAAAAGTTTGAAATTATTGTGGGAAAAGACAGAGGAGGTAGGCAGGCAAGTAGGGAGACATCGATCGAGCACTCGGGCCGCTATCTCGCGGCATTTAGAAGCATTACGAGTGCCGTGGTGCGAAATCGAAAAATGGCCGTTCCATCGGTGTTCGACGGGAACTAGTCCAGCTTGCACGAATCGAACCGATATGTCTTATTCGCGACGAAGAAAGTGATTATGCGGATAGAATGAGCAGTGGAATAGAAACGGAGAGGAAGTAGAATTACGAAGGAGAAAACGTCGCCGCTAGTGAGGCAAATAGCGGAGAACGGCAAGCGGGGCGGGGTGGGGCGGGGCGGGGCGGGGGAGGGGTGGGGTGGGGTGTAGTCGAGGTAGGGTGAGAGCAAGGAAGGGTGAACGAAGAAAAGGAAAGAAGGGAATATGAAAGGGTGAGGTGAAGATAGAAACTAGCGGGAAGGGGGAAGGACTAGTGATACAAAGTACCGGAAAAAAAAAGGGGAAAAGGAGAGATGAAAATGGGAAGTGCGCGATCGTGAGCAAACGCACTGTCCAAGAAAAGTTCGCAACGTGAAGGGAACGCCATCAACGACGATTAGCAAACGACGTTGTTAGTAGAAAAAGAAAAAAATAATAAAATATTACTTTACATGAAACGGTTGGTGCGCGCGTGAAGATCTAGGAACGACCGAGCTACGTAACGAACAGTTTTGCGATAAGAACATCGAAACCAAGACAGCTAGGCCACCTTTCCTCTTATACGGTGCCTACCTCTCTTGGCTGAATCGTTTCGCTCGGCTCTGTTCGGCTCTTCTCGTAACGATTAATCCAAATTAGCGGCTCGGATAAGCTCTTTTTCTCCGCGAGCGTTCGCGGCCGCGAATACCGAGGACGAATACCTGCGAGCGAACCGACGGAAAATAAGGAACCGAACGTGATGCTCGGTGACAACGAGTAACGAGTCGAACGTGGCTCGATCATGGATACATCAGAGAATCGCCCCCTTTGCATCCTCTGCACCCCTCGCTTACGAGCAATCATGGCTGCCTAATACACGGCGCTCGGTATCGACCAATTTTCTCTACCGTAATCGTAATACGCTTTAGGTTAAAAACTTAACCTACCCAAGCTCCGGGGCGTGTCGCTTCTTTCGCGTTGACAGCTACAAAGTTGGTCGCGTGGTGCTTATTCGCGTCGTGTCTCGTTGCGTAGCGTCGCGTCGCGTCGATTCATTTCGTTCGCACGATCATACGTTTTTCTATTCGTTCACGCTTCATCGTGTTTTCGTGTTGTCGTGTCGTGTCGTCTCGTGTTGTCGTGTCTCGTGTTATCGTGTTCTCGTGTTCTCGTGTTGTCACGTACCAAGAAAGGGCCGATACAAGCCCGATAATCACGAGCATGCAATCACCGTTGATTTTTCACGAATCTCATGCTACGGATTACCCGAAACTTTCAGGAATCCCGATCATTCTACTACCACTTTGCAGCCAAGGAATGTAGGCGACGAAAGTACGGATCAGAATAATAATATAACTATGACGAGCGAGGATTTACTGCAGCCTGGCCATGTGGTCAAAGAACGCTGGAGAGTCGTAAGTTTAGAAATCTTTACTTTCTTCTGCTTCTCTCCTTTTCTTATTCTCTTAATTCCTTATTTCCTTGCTTCTCCGTACCACCTCTCCTTCTTCTTTACAGTCTTTTCTTTTGTCCGCTTTATCGGTTTCATTTTCTGTTTAATACAGTTTAAAAAGATAGGAGGCGGCGGATTCGGCGAGATCTACGAAGGCCTAGATTTGATAACCAGGGAGCAGATAGCCTTAAAAGTTGAATCGGCTCGTCAACCCAAGCAAGTTCTGAAAATGGAGGTAGCGGTGTTGAAGAAACTTCAAGGTTTGTAACTTTATATATCCTCTTTTTATATATTCTTTTATCCGTGTTGATAGGTCCAACCGCTAATAAGTCCTATTTACATAGGTCAAGAACACGTATGCAGGTTCATTGGTTGTGGTCGTAACGATAGATTCAATTACGTGGTAATGCAGTTACAAGGAAAGAATTTGGCAGAGTTGCGTCGTGCCCAGCCACGAGGCTCCTTCACGTTATCTACTACTCTGCGTTTAGGACTGCAAATTCTCAAAGCGATAGAAAGCATACACTCTGTTGGCTTTCTTCATAGAGACATTAAACCGGTGAGTATATCTTTTACTCGCAGCATATCCGTTGCAATTTATCGATTATTTATTCTATTCCATTATGGATTAATGGATTATCTATTCCATTTATTATCTCGTTCTAGTCAAATTTTTCGATGGGACGACTTCCCCGTGATTCGAGGTTGGTTTACATGTTGGACTTTGGTTTAGCTCGTCAATTTACCACCGGTACCGGTGAAGTTAGACCACCTCGTAGCGCGGCGGGATTCAGAGGAACCGTCCGGTACGCATCCGTGAATGCGCACAAAAATAAAGAAATGGGCAGACACGATGATTTGTGGTCATTGTTTTATATGCTAGTAGAGTTTGTTAATGGACAACTTCCATGGAGAAAAATTAAGGATAAAGAACAGGTACGTATCTATTCGTTCTAGAGAGCAAGCGTTTCAATTTTCATCTAATTACCACCTTCCTATCTAGGTTGGTCTGATGAAAGAAAAGTACGATCATCGATTACTTCTGAGGTATCTACCACCCGAGATCCGAGTCTTTTTAGAGCATATTCAGGTAAGCTAGTTTGCAGATGATTAAGACGAAAGTTGATTCTCGTTTCGCGAGAATTATATGCGATATTTCTTTTCAACTTATATTTCCTCCTAATCGTGTAAACGAACAGTGAGTGAGATCTTCCTTTCAGAGTTTGGAATACGCGGACAAACCAAATTACCCGATGCTGGCCGGTTTGTTCGAGCGTTGTATGAAACGTAGAGGAATTAAAATGAACGATCCTTACGATTGGGAGAAGCCATCGAGATCCAACGAAAGTTTACCTACTACCAAATCTCTTCCTACCGTTACCGTACCTCCGGTTTTGACCACGGCGACTACTATTAATCAGCCACCGACCACGCCAAACGTTGACACGAACAATCAAGAAAACGTCGAACCCGACAACAGAAAGGAATTAGATGTAAGACGGAATAATGATCACGAATAACGGCAGGAAACATCGCTGTAACTTTATGTGTAATTCTTTCGTCCGATTTGTTCGATAGGCACAAATGGATTACGAAAGCATATGTAGAAGAAATAAACAACGCGGAGTCGAAGGTTCGTCCGTACCATTTACATCGGCTATTAGCAATCATGGCCGTGATAAGAACTGTAACGCTACGATACCTACGATGGACAATATTCATCAGCAAACCGGACAACAAACTCAAGGTAGTATTTCCTTTTTCTCCTTTACTCTCGAAAATGTTCGCTGTTCGCTTTCGATCAAACGAAAAACGAAAATTTACAGATTCGCCGAAGAAGAGACGCGCAGTTTCGATGGCTGCGGAACCTCAGACGGGCACGGTCACCGTAGAAAAACGAGTAGACAACGAAGGAGACGCGTTAATGGCATCCGCTCGTTCCGCTTCGGACGTTCCTCGTAACAAACTTGGAGCGAACGCCGCCGCGCCGCTTCGAAAGTCTGCTAGCGGTGCAACATTCGCTCGACTGCGCGTCCCTCCACCCAGCGAAACGCCACCCGGCGAACCACCCAGCCCTCGAGTACAAACCGATGTCGATGCTTCTTACTGTTCCTACGACGTTACTAATCCAAAATACGTCGGCAACCAGAGTCCCGTACGTCTAAAAATCTGCACGATTCGATTCGATTCTTTTTCACGTACAATCGTTTAATCGCGTAACAGGTTACCGAACAGAGGGAACCGCTAAAGAGAGAAACGCGAAGAAGAACGGATGGAAGGCAACAGACTAGAGCTAGTCGTTCCGCGATGCGAGACTGTTCCATCACTCAGTTTGCGCAAATAGACGACGATAACGTATCCGCGTTGCAACAAGTAACCAAAGGTGGCGGTGCCCTAACCTTGGCCTCTCAATGGAAATCGCAGTTCGACGATTCCGAAGAGACCGACAACGAATGGAAAGGAGAAAACTTGCAGAGTCCCGAACACAAAGGAACCACTAATATGCCGGTTATAACTCCTCAGGTACGCCTTTCTCGTATGTTTGCTGTTACAGATACCAAGCAAAAAATACAGTATTTCTTATGTCACTATGACGCTATGCGTTGATGAAAAAGGAAGTAGAAAGGTGTTGAACGAACAGTTTTGATCGTTATAACACATAAAGTTGACGCGTGCGTGTGCGTGTGCGTGTGCGTGCGCTTGTGCGTGGCATGTGCAAAGTGTGTATGCGGATGCGCGTGTGCAATGCTTTAGAAAATTATTGAGAAATACAGAAAACTTATAGATGTGTTTGATATTTTAGCCACATCTGGCCTGTATCGATGCCCTCGTTTGATGCGCCTGTTACCTGCTACAGAAACGAATCGACCTCTTTGTCTATATCGTCGTTACGAGCTTTACACGTTTTCCTGTATTCGTTTGTCTTTTCGTGAAATATTTACTTTTTGTGTTGTTTGTTAAAAATTGATTCCAAGTCGTTTGCCAAAGTCGCTAAACGTTACACGTTACGTTGTCGCGAACATTCGGCGAGGCGCAATTGTTTTTAGTCAACGTGACTTTAATCGTGTTACGTCGTGTTAGTGTTAGAAAAGCATGTGTTAATTTTTCAAAATAATCATTACGTGTGCGTTTGATCGTTAGATTCGTCGCGTCGCGTCGGGTTTCGCGCGTGATCGATTAGTATATTCGGACCACGACTATTCGAACGATTCGCAATTGTATTTTTTTTTATAAAATTTCTATATATATAGTCGGCAGTTGTCAGTGATGCTGTGACTACCGCAACTTCAGTGCCTGCGTCTATCGATGCGAAAACAACGGTGGTTCAAACGACTACGCCAATCGCGTCTCATCAGCATTCGATAATACCGACTGCTCTCTCTCGCATAAGCGAAGACTCTCCGAAACCCACGACTCCTCACAGATGTTTAAACATCGCTGGTATCGAAAAATATCCAGATCTTCAAGGAGCACTACCACGCGCTTGGAGCGTTCCAGCTTTGGCGCCACACGTGCGCGCTTATCTCGAAGCCCCGTTGGTACGTATGGAAATATCGTACGAAGATATCGTAGTAAGTCTAAGATATCGTAGTAAGTTCTTGTTTGTTGCTCGGGGGGAGGACAGGTTCAACAAGCAGCGTTCGACGATTTGTTCTACGAAATCGACGTGATGAGAAATATCGCGACGCGCTACGACGAACCAAGGCAGAGTCCTCCACCGCGAAGAGCGAGCGTACCAGCGGTCGCTTTTTCACCGCCTAACACGATACCGAGCACGCCCGGCGCCGAAGAGGAAGAGGAAGCGGTAGCTGGAAGATTAGAGATCAGGGTAGTGGACGCGACTGGCGGTGCAACCGTTGTCCAAACCACCGCGGACAAAGAACCGTTACAAAGTAAGTACGATCTCCGTTAATACCGACTTCGTTTTCCTTCGATTTACGGTTATTTTCATTTTCAACATTTTCGGACACCGCTCCGAGATGCTCCGATCCGATTCGATTACTGTTCGTTTCGCGTAATTTCATAGAAAAAATGGCAAATGGTACCGGGGATGGCCCAGCTAGCCCTAATCCAGGCTTCGAAGAACCGTCGGTGTACGACGATGCCGTTGAGAATCGGGCACCCATCGATGCTGCCGCGCATAAGGAGAACAGTACAGTCACTTGCTCGACCGCTGTACCGAACACGGTACCGCTTCGTGAAAATAAGGACAATAAAGAAAAGGAGGCTCCTTCTAGGACTCACAATACTATCAGTAAAATTCCGATTCCGGTTAAAAGTCCCCGATGTTCGTTGTCAGAATCGACTTTAGAAACGAACACTCAGAATACCAGGAGTGCCGTGGGAACCGAAGTAGAAAAGTCGTCCACACCCGCGGCTATAACCAGGGAAAAAGATGCTAGTTAGTAAGATTTTTTTTCTCAGTCTAAATCATAATCGTACGATTAATCTGTTCGAATACCGTTGCACCTTTGCACCTTTTAACGAGTCGCGTGAAATTTTTCTTTCTTTTCTCCTTACGAGAAAGAAGCATAAGAAAAATCGATGCAACGTAGAGCGTTTAGAAAGCGAATAAATCTCGAGTTCGAGTTGACTTGTCGCTTGTAGTATAACAGGCGCGATGCGTCTCGGTAAGTTCGTCGATATCGTAACATTTGCCAAAGGATCATTCTTCCGAGAGATAACGAGAAACGATAATGCGTGAAAGGAAGTATTCGCAACGTTCGTTCGGGTCGAGATTTAATCGTAACGCGAACCGTGATCTCACGGCGAAAACGCGTTACGCTCGAAACTTTCTCAAAAGTCGCCCGATCGCACGGTAATTCCTACTTTTTTTTCTCTTTTCCTTTCGCACGAACGCTCGATCAAAAATCATACAAGAACGCTACCGTCAGCGAACCGTTACGAGTCTGTTCGTTCCTTTTTCGACGCGAACGCGATCGTTCGTCGTTCGATCGATCATACGTGGAAGAATGAGAAAACACGATTTCGATCGTCTATAAGCAAAAAAATATAGGAAAAAAAGAAAAAAAAAGAGTTAAAAATTGAAAAAAAAAAAAACTAAAAGTAAAATAGAAATAAAAATAAAAAAGATAGAATAGAGAAAAAAAAGAAAGAGACGAGGAAAGAAGGAAAGAAGGGAAGGAAGAAGGAAAAGAAAGAGGAAAAGGAAAAAGAAAGAGAAGAGAAGGGAGGGGAAGAAAATGGAAAGGAAGGTTCACGCTTCCGTTAATCGTATTCGTGTTTTGGAAGCGAATTTGTCGCGCGATTAATGCCGAGTATAGATTCTTAGCGATACTAACATTGCCAAATTTTAGCTAGCAAAGGCAAACCCTTGACAGTGGAGGCGTTGGCATTGCGACGCTGCGTGACATTGCCCGACGCACGACCGACCTTTTCACCGTTAACGTCGGCTAATTCAACGGAAGAGGAAAATTTAACTGGCTGCACCCCCGCGTTGCGTCGACGAAGGCAGAGCGAGAAATACGTAACGGACGCCAGTCAGCTGAATCTGCGGTTCCAGAGACCGCAACGCAGGGTCAGGCCGAATTCCGAAGTATTGTCCGGATTTTCACCGAGAGGCGTGCCCTCGCATCTCCTGGGAGAAGCGGCTAAGCGAACCGAAGAGAGTAGCGATAACGATTCGGACAGTAGCGGTCCGACGAATGCTCAACCTCCACCACCTCCTACGTCTCTGCCACCTCACGTAGCAGAAAACAATGCCAGGTATCGGTTTTACGATTTTTACGTCTAGTCTGGTTACGGTTAAATATCGATATCGATATCGACAATTACAGATGCCGCAGATTTCGACCTATACCGGACGCGACGATAATCAGCAAAGAATCGTGAGGTATAGCATTTACGGGAAGGAAAATAAATCCTCGTTTATACGTGACGATCGACAGAAGCTTGGCGGTCTGCTCGTTCGAATAGGCGACCAAGTATATCGACTCGTCGACGATTCGGCTCGATATCACGTTCGAGTCTTTGCAAGACTTCCGTCAGAGGAGAGAATACGAAACGTTGCCACGGCAGGAACGATCGTTCCTTTTTCTTCTTCTCGACGAAGCGATTTCGGTTCAAACGTTCGAACGCGTGTTCAAGGGGAAATTAGTAGAACACACGACACACTCGACTTCGACTCGATAACGCGCGACGAATCTCGTAGAATCTGTACGACGAACGAACCGAAACACTTACATGTAACTATCTATGTTACGCGTATTTATTTTTAACGCGATACTCTGTCGTAAAAAGACGGCTGTACGAATCGGTGGTGCTTCAAAGATTATATTTCCTAGTCTATAAACGTGTCGGACGATACGACAAATAGTACTATCGAACGTTTAAGTGATACGCGTTACCAGCATTACGGAGCACGATTACGGATCGTTTCCAGACAAGACGCGTTGAAGTAGTACTTTTAATCCTTCGGGACCTATTCTTTCTCCGCGTAATATCGTCGTCTCGCTCGTATCGCTTCTCCGCTTCGTAACTTTAAACTTTAAACATTAAGCTGTCTCGTCCCGTCCCATTTGTCGCTACTTTTTTTTTTTTCTTTTTTTATTTCTCTCCATGCTTTTCAAGTATTCGTTTCTTTACTCGTTACAACGTACAAATCCCATTGTCCGACTCCAATAACGATTTCGATTACGACGACGATTGGTTCGCGGCAGGTATCGCTACCGCATCGGCGTTTACCGTCCGTTCTTTCTTCGCGAAAATAGCCATAACGTTCGAAACGCTAAATAGAACGGATTGTCGTATCTCGTGTTCGAAGCGTTAAACTTTACACGGAAGATTCGGGCAAATCCTATTGTTAGGAATAGACATTGCAACGAGGTTTTTTCTTTTTTTCTTTTTTTTTTTGCTCGCTGTTGTTCGATTTAAGTAAAAAATTGTGAAAAAGTCGATAACATAGAAGAAAATAAGCGATGCTTTTTAAAAGTGAGAAAACGGGAAAAGGGAAGAAAGAAAGAATCTCGTCCGAATTATCGTTTCGTGGACGTGTAACGCGTTAGAAAATCACTTGTACTAAGGTTGTCAAGAGAGATGACGAATCCAACTCGGATCTCGTATTACGACTCATCGACGTGAACGAGCTTCAAATTAACCGAGTTCAAACGATAGTCATCGACAGAATTTAAGCGACAAAACAAATATAAAAGATGAGAGTAAGTACTCGAAGAAATTGCTATAGCTAGATTACGTATAATTACATATTTGTCTTGCACTTCCCCGGTAACGCGATTTTTTCAGACAGTTACAAGTCCGCAGTCGAAACAAACCTAGTGATACATAAAACTAGTCAAGTAGAATCCTCTAGTATTCTATCGATGAAACCAAATTCGCGCATAGAGTTATACATACTGTACTTGTACAAAGTAGTTAAGGGTTTATTTTGTGCAATGATCGAATTAACGTTAACGATGCGATGAAATAGTTTTAAGTTGACATGCCGTGAACATTGTTTCGCGATATAACAAAAATAATATTATTAATAATATTAATAATAATAATAATAATGATGATGATGATGATGATGATGATGATGATGATGATGATGATGATGATGATGATGATGATAATGATGATAATGATGATAATGATAATAATAAATAATAACAAATAATAATAAATAATAATAATAATAACAACAATAACGATAACAATAAAAAAAGAAAAGGGAACGTGCAGTATGCGTAAAAGCAGAATATACCAAGCCGTCGCAGACGTTAGTAAACAACGGATTGATATAAGCCTGTACGAATGCTCATGAATCGCGTCCACGCGCGTTTACTTGTATTACCGTGTCCGCGCGCTCGTCTTTCGAACTCGATCAACTGGAAACTATGCGAAATCCTTTTGCGCGAACGTACACAAGTTCTAAAGTTTCTAAAGTGGTCGACGGGAATGCGCGAGCAAAGAAACTTTTTGTGTAAATCGATTATGAACTTGTAATCAAAGATCAAATGTACGTTTGAATGTAAACAAACACGCATAATACAGCTCATTGGACGTATTCTCTAATCTAGGTTTGTAATCGAAAAGCATCGTAGGTTACTTATATCATTCACTTTGAAAATTCGCACCTTCACAACAATAAAGAGAAAGTGTTTCGTTTTCGAAATTATGTAGATAACAATGTTATTATTGATCTATCGTTTAAGCGAATTCGATCGATACTTCAAAGATTACAGATGTTTTGAAAATACATGGCCGGAAGTTATGCGTGTTCGATTAACGCATAGATATTCTTCGTTTCTTCAATTTACATTGCGAACAAGAAAAAAGAATGAAAGAACCGAGCGAACGAGCGCGAATAAGCACGGAGGAAATTTACTCGTCGTATTTTTAGTCTGTTGGACGAACATCGATATACGCGTATTTTCCTCTATTCGTTCAGTTTGGTGGGAACATCGAACGGTAGAACTTCTATAATATGACCAGTATTTCCATAGTCGTACGTATAAATGTTGGGTGTCTCCTGTATAAAAGTCTCGTGGATAGAAATGAGCCGAGAGAGAGAGAGAGAGGGGAAAGATATTTTATGCCGTTCCGATTACACATCCTTCACGGGTAAAGCAGATAGAAACGAAGATGGGACGAAGGATAGGTTTCCTGAACATCGTTCCTTTCCCTTTGACTCGTTGTTTCTACTATTTTTTTACAGAAATTCGCTCCATTTGTGATAGACCACGTACACTGGTCACGGCCATGGGATTACGAGGTAGTATAGATAGCATAATTGAAACAAGCATATGTGGCATATTTTCCTCCGTTGCCTTTATTCGTTTGCACGAGAGATCACCGACTACGACGTACAACGGTGTCAGGGCCAATTCGAGAGATTTCGCTCGTACTCGACTAGCAAAGTACCCATCCCACTTAGTTCCATCGAACGGCACTGGAAGAACCATATAATCCCTGCCGTTGCGAAACGATTATGTTGCTGTATATATTTGTATATACATATGTACACATTGTCGCTGCAAGGAGCCACTGTCCACGGGCTCCTAGGTACGACGAATTTTCATTCGTTCTACACAAATTCGCTCTAACGATCCTTTTTTCTCTATTACTACGCGTCGCTAGGAGGACGACAGCGACGACATTAAAATCGCGCGGTTAAATATGCTAGTAGTACATCTATGTTATATTTTCCTTATTTATATATTTTTGTCTAGCATGCGTATAACTGTTGGTAGAGAGCGTATGGGAGAAAGATTTCAGCGGGATATTATTATTTCGGTTCGTTTTATTGTTTGCCGATTTGAAAAATATCTTATATCAACTGGATGTTATGTGCTGACACGTTCGAACGTTGCAATAAAGCGGGAATCCACTTCTCCTATTTCGCCACTCTCTCTCTTGTAAACGCCTAAAATGCTGCTGACCGTAAATGCGTGTAGCATCGAAGTCGTGTTCGCTTTTTTGATTCGTCGTTGTCAAACTAATCGAAATTGGACAAAGAAAATAGAGAAATTGTTTGATTCGCGGAAGAGGGCAGCAGTGATCTTGAATAATTAGAAGATATTTCTAATAGACCTAAAGTTCATCGTTATCCGAGCTCACGTCCGGTTTTGATCAGTATGGCCAAGTATTGTCCGTTTAATCTTTCGAGGATCACTAGACAAACCTATATTTTTCGCTCGACCCCGGAATTGTCTCTACTTCAGCCAACGGCAGTGCGTATTTCAGTTAGTCCGAACTCGAATAGAGAGGAACTACCTCCAGGCACCTGCTGGACTTGATAAAAATATTAAACGAAACGTTAAAGGAGCAATCATCGACGAGAATATATGATAAAGATTCGTACGACTCGTAAATACTATTGATCATCGTTCCTTTCGAAGTTTGCGGTTAAGTCAGAAGCGCGCGATATTTAATAATATAGCCGTTCGATTTCGTCGTTATCATCGATACACAGGTAATTAATTAGTAGAACGTTGAAAGTAGGTATACTGTTAGCTAGCGCAAACGAAATATATATCGTACATAAGTAATTACCAGTCGGATAACGTAGAAATTCGACGATGACTCGTAACATTTGTACGATAGAGGTTATTCTAACCTATTCGCGTGTCTTGATACGTTTTGTTTCACACGCGGTTGACACGCGAATTCGGTTGCCGTGTAGCATGGAAAGGAAGCGAATCGACGAAAATTCTTCGATACGAAAGAAAAACTTGTGACACGGCATAGAGACGAAAAGGAGAGGGTTACGATATGTTATAGTATAATAATATATTAATAACTGTGATGCGTAACACTTTTTGGCTACCCGACACTATGCATCTATACCCAGCAGTATTTTACTTGGTATATTTTTGATATCGTTGTCTGTTCGATTTTCTTGATAGCTGTATATTTTGTCGACGACAAATGATCCTAAAATGTTAAATAGAAAGCGAACGATGGTGGAACAGCAGCGATTCTACTCGCTCGTGAAATCCGCATAACGTAGTATACATAATAAATGCAAGAAAAGAACGAAACATTTTCATGCGTACTTTGATTTCAGAAGATGTGGCCCGTGTTGAGCAGATTATTAAGTAGATTCACGGTTTACATATCTATCCCTGTTGGCATTGTTGGATATTACCTAGAAGGATTAATATCGAATCGTTACACACCCTCGACTGGAGGGTCAATAACGGAGCAACGCGACGAAAGGTTACTGAACAGTACAGATTCGACGAGCGACGACAAGAAACGTCACAATCCTTTAGAATTTAATCTTCCTCCTTCGTTGTCCACATAATTGTACCAATCGAATCGTAATTTCGAACGAAACAAGTTAACGCAAGGAATTTACCCGCGACCGTTAAAATGTTAAATGCAAACTGTATTGTAAATATACATATTAAGATCGATCATAAAGACAGTTAGAGACTAGTAATTATATCTCGTTCGACTTGGATCGAACGATCGAAGATTTCGAAGAAGAGGCACGCTTGTTCGAGCGATTTAAGCGACCACTCGAAATTTATAGGTGACCGTATGGTGATAAAGCTGGCCAGGTGCGAGTATACTGTTGGGAAAGTTTTCCTGCAAACGTTAATCCAGAGATATTTAATCGAATAAGAAATAATATTTAATGATGCGGATTAAAAGAGACGCGGTACGCGGCGTACACTCTTACTTACGTGGTTAACAGCATCTGGATAATTTTGCGTTTCTAGACAAAATGCTCCGTGTTTGAAGTAGGCACTAGCATTTTTTCCTCGAATACCCGCGTTACCGGGTGCAGGTAGAAAATTAGCCGTGTAAAATTGTACTCCCGGCTGATTCGAAAATACCTCCAAGCATCTTCCAGAAGTCGGATGTAAAACCTTAGCTACGAAATTTTCGTGATCGGCAGTAGCGCTGGACGTTACGCAAAAGTTATGATCGTAACCTCCGTCCGGTAATCGATCGATCACGTCACCGAGCCTCGTCGTATTTCGAAGTTCCATGAGGGTTCCGTCGACCGGTCGAATTTCACCGGTAGGAATGCTCTCTGAATCCGTAACGGTCCAACGATCCGCGTTCAACGTAAATCGATGCTCGTACAGTTCGGTCGAGTTAGCGTTCTGAAACACATCGAGCAGATCCTTCTTTCCCAACTTACTTCTTCTACCAATTAGATATTTAACAAAGGAGGAGAAAATAAATTTACTCACATGGCCAGCCAAGTTGAAATAACTGTGATTAGTCAAATTGACGGGAGTAGGTTTGCTAACGAAAACTTTCATTTCGATGCGCAATTCTCCGTCGGATGTTAGTCGAAAGATGACCGTAGCAATCGCGGCTCCGGGATATCCTTCGTCGCCGTCTTCGCTCAGCAACGAGAGCACCAATCGATCCTCTTCGATCGTAGCGTTCCAAATTTTCGAACTCCAACCCTTGAAACCGCCGTGAAGGCTATTTCGTCCCGCGTTCTTACCCAAACGATATTTTTCCCCGTTTAGAAGAAATTCTGCGCCTCCAACGCGATTCGCGACTCTTCCAATGGTCGCGCCAAAGTACGGATTACTTTTTGACGCGTACCCTGAAAAAATATCGCGCTTTTGCGAATAAATGAATAAATAAATAAACGGATTCGATCGGACGCCTCGCAAAGGCCTTTTTGTTTCCGAAAAGAATCGAACGTTCGTTACCTTCTACGTTATCGTAACCCAGAACAACATCCGTCACGTTACCGTGTTTGTCCGGTGTTCTAATGGATGTTATCGTCGCACCGTACGTCACAATATCCACCTCTTGACACAATTTATTCTTTAAAGTGTACTTTTCTACGCTTCGACCGTCGATTGATCCCCAGTTCGAGACAGTTATCGATCCCTCACCATTCGCTTCCATGATGGATCTGAAACAAACCAGAGAAACTAAATTACTCTATATTTACGTACGCTGCCAAGCTCGAGGGGACCATCGAACCGCATCTTTTCGACATTATTTCTACGATGATCCAAAATTTCTTATAAAAGTTATAATACGAAAGAATTTTGGTTAGCGCGATTACCTACGTGCCGGATAGTCCGTTATTACAAATCAACACGCGAACAAATTGTTTCTTTCACCTTCGTTGCGATACTGACCATAATAATGTCGTGCGCGACTAATCATATCGAGGTCAAGATCTAACAGGAAAGGAGATTAAAAGTAGGCACTTCAAATTCAGCGCGTGCAAGTGTTTATGTATTTTCAAATTCTTTTCAAGTACGTATAGATATACGTAGTCCGATAAGAGACGCAGTAATTAGTATTACCGTCCTTCGCCTCCACCCCCTCTCTCTATCGCTCTCCCGCGCGCTCTCTCTCTCTCTCTCTCTCTCTGAGCATATTACATCTGTCTAGATTCTAGATACATCTGTATATTTCTCGGTAGTCATACTTTGTCGATAATTTATCTCGAAGAAGAAGTTCGAGTTTTTCCGAGAATCGGGATCTATGTAAAATAAGTATATGTACATGTCTATACGACGTTCGAAAATTGAGCACGTCTGAACGAATAATTAAACGAATCGTCTTGTCTGTACCGTAATCGTTTTCCGTAAAGTCAAATACTAACTCGACTAATCTTACCCGAGTAAACGAAGAGCCATTATCGCGATGTAAGGAGTAAGCCGCATGCTGAGACGGAAAGCAACAACGACACGATATACAGTGGAGTATTAAAACGACTTTACGGAAAGCCGCTGAAAGTCACGATGGCTTCTACTTGCTCGATATCCGGCGGTCTGCCGCGTGCATTGTCTGCCGACGTTCGCTAATTCGCTTTTCCCTCGTCGATTCGACCAATCGACCAACGCTACGAAACGATCGGTCGAATACGAATCGAGAAATGGTTACGCCTAACTCGATCGCGCAATACCGCGTACTTTAATTTCGCGGACAAAACTTTTCAATTAAAAACATATTAAAGCGAAAATTCTATTCCCTTTAAGCTCACGGCGAACAATTACGTTGTTCGAATCGGATGTAATTTTTGCCTGCAATTACCAGAGACAGAGGGAGGAGGATCGAGGCAAGGAAAGAATATCTTTTGCAAAGCAATGATCGCGATATCTCAACGGAAGAATTCCTTTATCCGAAACGATTACGAAGTTAAAATTCCATACCAACTATGCTGTACTCGTTAGGTGGCAAGGTCGTATTTCGTAACGCGTCGTTGTTTACTTCCTCCATGGAAAAATCGAAGAAAATCGATAAATAGAAGAGTTATAAAATAGAAGAATCGAAAAATTGAATAACATCCGCTTGTTACTTACTGCATAGCGCGAATAATTAATAACGACTCGTTATCGTGAATCGTCTTTGATACGACCTCGTCAAGTTGCTACTCAAGATAGCGAGTGCGCGTTCATTTTTCATGGTCATAGTTGAATAGCCTTAAGAAGGAGAGCGCATATCGCGATATGCGATTTTGAAAACGTCTAATCATTGATAATAGACCGATTAATCGATTAGAAATATTCCATCCGCCGATGCGTCATCGTAACGAGTGTACTTAGCGCTGCCTATCCATATTTTCCCTTAGTTCCTCGAATCGACACGACGATTTTATCGTTGGCTGCACTTACGCGTTCTCGATCTTCCAAGTAAAACAATCGCCGATTTAAATTCGTGCTTTATTTACCAACAATATATCCGACGGATAGCTCGAATTTATTTACTTTCGATCGAATCTTACCTATTCCCTTCGAGCGTGCTATCAGTTTCGAAAAAAATTTCTATGTCGCGTGTACGTACTTGCTGACTTCTCCATAGAGCTGAACTAAATTATTCGACTATCGAAAAAGTGAAAATGGAGCGACGGATCAGCCCCGAATCGACTTTAGGGGCCTCGTGCGGCCAAGTCGCGAAACTTTTACGATCCTTATTTTTCTTATTATGTATTTGGTTTTTACAAAAAGGGACATTTGCAAGCTATATAATTTCTTTTTTCCGTCACTATACTGTTTGTATAATTTTACAGGGTATCGGTAAGTTTTTAAAGCACAACTTCAAAATCGGTCTCTATAATATTTTCTATAATTATACGAGAAATATTTAAAAAATATTGAAAAATATTGCTTTTTTGGGTGAAACGGTTGGAACAACAAGATTCGATTTCAAGGTGTCCAGAAGAAACAAGGCTTCGTTGTACTCTGTTCATTCAAATTCGACTTCTACCTTATACTCTTCAACGAATTCGCGGAATTCGTAACGCTGATTTTGCGTTTGCGTTTTCGTTAGCAGCCATACATTAGTATGCGCATAAACACGCCCGATGGCCGAACAAATACATAGACAGTATATAGGTATATAGGTATATAGGTATATAGGTATATAGGTATAGCGCAGAAAGGTGCAACGAGAAGAATGTTAGCTAGCAGCGATAACACGCAGCGTAGCGGCGCTGTTGTCGTCGAAACTCGAAAGAAGAGTGGGGAAAGTACGAGCGACGATTGGTTCTCGCGAGTAACGCGTAACGCGTCGTACGGTGTTGGATAGCGTCAGCAAACTTCTTTTCGACTTTCCGTGAATCGTGTCGCGCATTTGTGTCATTTCGTGCAGGAATACCAGTCGTATACGCGCACAGAGCTTTATTTTCGTATTTTGATAGCGTTTTAAGATTTTGAGCAAGAAGAAACGCACAATAACTAGCGAGAAATCACGTTTCTTTATCGGTGCATCAGTGATAAATACTTGAAAAAATTATTCGCATTCGACGGTGGTCATTAACAACGCTTTTTCTCAATTTCTTCCTTCTTCCGTTATTCTGTCGCTCGTTTACCTCGTAAATAATAAAAATAGCAAAAAATATAACGATAATAATAAGAAGAAGAATATCGCGTAAATCGAGGGTAGACGGGAGAAGGTTTGATACGTAGCAGTAAAAAGCGGCGGTGAGTCAGCCGTGGAATCGAATAGGAAACTCCGATCAAATCGACGGTGGAATTTGTACCGATACGGCTCTTATACCGCCACGTTCGCGATACGAATGTTCTCTTCTATTCGGAGTTAGACGATCTAACCTCGGTCTCGTGACACGCACAAGAGAAACGCTCGGAAGAACATCGAGAAAGATTGGAATAGGAACCGTTTAAGAACAAGAGCAAAACTCGTGGATAAGACAGTCACGGTAGCAGAAATTTCGGTTTACCCAACATTCATCGACGCTACAGAGGTCGTGCAAATTGCAACCGCTAAGATGGGTCTGGGAAATAAGGTGCGTATAGTGTACCATACGTAGCAAGTAGCAAGCTTTACGACACGATTCGATGCTTTTGAAGGTGATCGTAAAGATGGTAAAATCACGGTGTTCGGTAGCGCTCTGAATCGCGCGTATAGATCAGCGAACGCGTTTTCACCGTTTAACCACGAAACAGCATAATATTTCACGTTATCGAGAAAGCATTTTATACATCTCGAAAACCTCGACGATGATCGATGTTTTATCCGTTTACGCGAGCCCGAAACGCTTACGTGTGCGATTCGTGTGTCGCGTACGTCGCACGCGAAACTATTCTATTTAGAAAATATAATACTCCGACGCGAAATCGAACGGGCGATACGCGCGTTATCAGCGTTCACGCGCAGTTTTTACTAGAGCCACGTTAAAAACAACGGGATTTTAACGGAGCACTTACGAAATCGATATCGACACCTAATACGAACAACACTACTACCTATAATGGTTCGTATTTACGTTAAAATTGCGATCTTATTCGCTTATCAGATATCTAGACATTTTATGAGAGTTGTTAATCGATAGATGTATGCGGATCGTATCGCGAAAACAAATGTACTAAAATTAAATGTAAAGGTAAAAAAATCTGTTGTAAAAGTTAGACGAAAAGAAGTATTCGGTAACGGAAAATTCAAGATAAATCGATCGGGGGAGTTTCGCGTAGTCGTAATTGATATTGTGCTCGGAAAGCAATCTCTCTCTCTCTTTCTCTATCTATCTATCTATCTTCCTCCTTTGTGTGCGTGTGTGTGTGTGTGTCTCCTCCCATTTATTTCTCGCTCGCTTATCCTGCTGGAAGCGCGTGCGCGGGCACGCGGCCGCCAGTCAGAGAGAGAAAGATGATATGATTTTAACGACAAAGTTGTATCGTATCGTTATCGACAGAATTTATTGAAAACGTGGAAATAAATGCAACGTCGTTTTGTTTGGCAAAATTGGTAGATTTTGCTGTGAGGTGCCACGCTATAAAAAGGATATTTTGCCAAGCGACGAGTAGCGAATAGTTTGGCGTATATGCAAGATGTAGTTAAGCGAAGAAAGCTGTTTCGTATCGATCGGAGACGGTGACGCGTTACATTGCATCGGGACGACTCGACGAGGTTGTTCGTTGGGACTTTCATCTCCGATAGAGAAAATCTCGGTCGAGATTTTCGAAAAATATTTACCTACTATTTCTAATTACACGTTATATTTGGAAGACGGCCGGAGACTAGATTTTCCTTGACGTCGATACTTTCTCGAAAGATTATCGTTATCGATGGAAAGAAGATGCGTTCGCGTTGACGATCTCGCCATGCGACGATAAAGAGATAGCGATACTTCGAAATCACGATTTGTCCTTGACGATTGGTGGTCAATGGTGCTCGAGCGTTATTCTTAAAATGAAACCGACGCGCGATGCGCCGAACGTTTCTCGAACGAAAAGTAGGCTCGCAAAGTAGGTTACAGTTAGGAGCCGCTTTATACGCGATTATTTCGTTCGTCCGATTCGCGACGCGAAACGAATTCCTAGGTAGAGGAGAATGAGCGAATTAGTTAAATTAAGCCTTAATCAGTTAAACGGTAGGAGGCGTGTTTTCTATGGAACGCAACGCGAAGAGCGTCGTAAAAGATCGCTATGGAATTTTTCGCCGCAACTCGAGACTCGAGCGATAAACGAATTAACCGTAATAGTTGATCATACGGTTAGCGTATCTCGAAAATTCTAGCTACTTAAGTCTCGCGGTTTTATTCCTGGATTCGGCATTATTGCGCTATCGATATCGTAACGTTGATTCCTCTTATCTCGGCGTTTATCAGTCGCGTTTGTCGATTACGTAATCGAAAACGGGTAATCGCGAGATCGCAAGAAGCCGTTTACAGTTTTAAAAACTCAGCCGGAATTTTTAATTCGGGACGTGGTAGTCGTGTTATCGAGATGCCACACGGTAAAACGCGAAGAAAATTCGGGGAAAACGTAACGCTCGATGCTCGATACTCCGTAGGATGCATTCCGCGAAGAAAGGATCGCGTTGTACGCAGGACAAAATATCGATCGTTATTTTCGCGCAAGTCCGGTGACGAGGGTAAATCGTTGCGGCCCGGTTAGAACCCGGTTAGTCGACGACGCGTTTCTAACTCCGCGAACGGTCGAGTACGCCTTTTCGTCCGCGTCTTCGTTTACGTCCGGAACCGTGATTTCTAACGTCCTAGCGTTAGACGAATATGCGTTATCCGTATTAGTCCGTCGAAACCGATGGACTAATACTTTTCGTTGAAACGGACAAGGGAAAAGGACGATAAATCGATTCTCGTCGAATGGAGTTGGCGTTATTCACGTTGATCGTTTAACGGACGATGCCGGTCACGCGCGAACCGAGCGTCGTCGCGCGCGAACCTTAACGCGAAAATTCACGCAATAAACTATTATAACCGTAATAGATGATCCGTTCGAAAATACGAACCGATAGCTACCATAAATCGGACAGTCCCAGAGTTGCTAAATAAACGAGAATATATAACGTTCGGTTATATAGCTCGGCTCGATCAGACTCGAGCGTTCGATAATACAGCGCGACAACGCGTTACGCGAACACCGAACACTAGCTCGGCTGCCGCGTTTATCCGACTTTCTTCTATCGTGTGTTTTCTACGTTAGATGTCCGAAGAGAATCCAGAGATGCGAGAAATGGCAGCACGCATATGTCGAGATTACCTTCACGGAGTCTGGAAGCACGTTACCGCGGAGAATATTAGGCTGAAACGCATCAGGTTAGTGCGACTATCCAGAATCTAGAGCTCCTATCGAAATACGAGAGAACGAAAGAGATTGGTTGATTTTGCAGCGGCGGTCTCAGCAACTGGTTGTACAACGTTCAGTTACCGGACGGAACGGTCCCGATTCGGGGCGAACCGCGCCAGGTTTTGCTAAGGCTGTACGGTCAAGTACACGGAGAAAGAGCTTTGGAAGGATTAATCACGGAATCGGTAATCTTCACGTTGCTGTCGGAGAGGCGGCTCGGACCAAAATTACACGGTATATTCCCCGGCGGCCGAATCGAAGAGTACATACCGGCCAGGCCGTTGCTCACCAAGGAATTGGCCGATCCTACATTGAGTTCGATGATCGCCGAAAAAATGGCCCAGATTCACACGATGCAAGTCCCGATAAGCAAAGAACCGACCTGGCTCTGGGACACCATGGCTAAGTGGTTGGACACCGCTACGGATATTCTGGAAAACGCCGAAGACGTGGACGCTCGACACTCGAAGAACGTGAACGCGATACGGGCGATCGATTTATCCCACGAGATCGCTTGGTTCAGGTATAATACTTTTCTCTTTCTACTCCGTTCGCCTTTCGAACCGAATCACCCTTTTCGCTACGAGACGAGCTACGAACAAACGCATATTTTCAGATTTCTCGTTACGCGACAAAAGTATCCGGTTGTCTTTTGTCACAACGATATGCAAGAAGGTAATATACTGCTACGACAAAACACACGGAAACCGGAACTGGTTCTTATCGACTTCGAGTACTGTTCCTATAATTATCGAGGATTCGACATAGCGAATCATTTCGTCGAGTGGCAATACGATTATACGGCAGCGGAATATCCTTTCTTTCACGAACGCACGGGATCCGGCCCTACGGAAGAACAAAAGGTAAGTGTCGGAGAACTACGACCCTTAAAGTATTCGTAGGAAAAGAGGTAAGAGTAAGATCGTCGCATTTTATTCTCCTTCATTATACACGGTATCTCGTGCAACTTGTCTTGCGCCTTCGTTTAGTCCGATCGGACGGAATCGAATCGGATCGGTAATTCTTTATCCGCGGTATCTTAACGAATAGACGCGAATTAGAAACGCGCTCGAAACGACACGATGCGCGGACGCGGGAAAAAAAAAAAAACGCCAGGGACACGGGGAAAATCACGGTCTCGCGAACATACATTTTCTTTCCTCGTACACACTTGCCGTTTAAACGCTCGCGACGATCGTCTCGAATCGGTTTAACGACGACCTTTTTTTGACCGTTTTTATTCGCGATCGATGTCGAATCGGAACGGAACGTTTTTTCGATGCCGGACAACGTCGTCTCCTGTTTGCTCCTGTTCCTGGATCTCCGTCCGCCTGCCCGTTTGCCCGTTTACACCTCGACCTTCGCGTCGTAAATTGAAAAATTCAAAGCGCAAGACCAAGTTCGACCGTATGCGATGCGCGCAAACACGCATACGTAGCTAGGTGTACTCGGTCATGCCGATTCGAGAAATATCGAGAGCAGATCGAGGATTGCTCGGCGTGTGCTGCGTGTGTATATATTAGTTTCACAGGACCACGATTCGGTGAGACAAGGCTGATGCCTGCGATCGGATTGCTAATCGGATTAATGGACGGCATATCTATCTGCCAGTGCGATGGATCCTGTCTCGCACCGTACCTTGTGGAACCAGAATGACACCGGTGCCATCACCCACCTTTGCAACACCAGTCCCGTACCTGCGCATCTACGACTCTAGAGTACCTCTACACGCACTCTCGATAGTCGATCCATTATCTACATTGCTCGATAAATGTACAGTGTCTTATATGGGTGGTAAAATCGCGTTATTTCCAATTAAGACACTTTTCTCCTCGCGTTCGATTATACGTATCCGTTTGCCGTACGCTTTCGATTATCCCGAACGACGCGATCCGAATTACGCTTCACTCGTTTACATTTTTCCACCTGCCTACCCGACGATTACGATCTATCTGTTATTGTCGCGCGCTTTCCTTCTCTTTGCTTATTTTCACCATTATTATTTCTTGCGGAACAACGTTTTCTCCATTCGATTTCCGATTATTTATCTTTATTATCTCTCTTTTCTTTCTTTTTTTTTCCCCTTTTTTTTTTCTTTTTCTTTTAATTTCTCTACAGTTACTTCATTTGATTTTTTTCCCCTTCTTTCGTTCGCTCGCGTACGATTGCTTCGCGTTTGCGCATAGTCGCGCTCACCCACTTTTGTCGGTGTATGAGTTGCGTACCGCCATATATACGCGTCTGTATATGTTTTAATGTATTTAGGTACGTGAATAGAACCACGTATCATACCACCTTTCTATCTTTTCAAGTTATCTTTCTTTATTTAATTTAGTGCGATTCGATCCAAACTTCCTTTCGAAATGGTGTTGCGCGTTTAACGATTTCATTCTTTCGACAGCTCAACTTTGTAAGAAGTTATTTGAGAACGATCGGCAAAGAAGGTCCGTCGGAAGAGGATCGAGTCATGACGGAAATCAAGATATTCTCCTTGGCTAGTCACTTATTTTGGGGCCTTTGGAGTATCGTCAATGCAAAATTATCGGAAATTCCATTCGGATATTGGGTAAGAGTACTTTCGCGTACGTACAACTCGACAATATTATTTTTACTATGATCCGTTGTTATTGCAGGATTACGCAGTTTCCCGATTAAAAAATTACCAATACTTGAAAGAGAAGATCATGGTATCTGGGCCACCGACGATAAATACCGAATTTACCGATAAGAAAACAACCGTGGTAGATTGAGAAACGCGAATCTATTTAATCGTCATGGTGTAAAATGCTTTCTATGCGACTGCAAACGACAGTTTGCTCGTCACATCTGCATATGCTCGTGATGATTATCTTGCCGGAATCAAAGTATCACGATCTATCGTTATCTTGTTATCAGAAATCGTGATACGTATCTTTTATTTTCCTAACGCGTGGAGGGGAAAGAATTTTGAGGAAAATAGAGGAGAACGAGCACGAACGTAACGTGTACGTACGCGTGCTCGCGAGAGTGATTGGTGGACGATTAGGTCGGGAAATAAATAAAGAAAGGAGTCGGGGAATAAAGAGAGAGAGAGAGAGAGAGGAAGAGAAAGAGAAAGACGCGTGACAAAGGACGAAGACTGAGCGCGGAAGAAACGAGAACGGAAGGAGGAGCGGGGAAAACGATGGAACGACAGGAAAAGAGAAGCGAAGAAAATATAAGAAAGGGAAGATGCCTTACGAATTAACTAATGTGATATAGGATAAGAACGGTGTTCATCTATCGACACCGTTGATTTTTCAGGGAAACGATGCTCAATCCCCGAATCAGGCTGTATACGCTTCGACACAGATATTGGAATTTTAAAGCGTTACCCGGATATTCCTATCGTTTGTAAATTCTATTATATACGTATATACATACGTATACGTATATCTCTGTATACCAGCATACGTGTATTGTATATATGTATACGTGCGTACATACGTATGTACACACACTTAATATACATACATATATACATACAGTTGATTTGTACATAATTACACTTTTGTTGTACCTGGATCGAACAATTGTTAATTGCAATTGGAATAGAACATTTTGTACGCTTAATGTTAAGCAACAAATCTTCGTATTCCTGGTCGCATCTTACGTACATGCGTACTTAATTACGTCTGTCTGTGTCGTTCCCTCGAACGAGTGATAAACGTTCGCACGATCGAACGAAAAGATAACGAGTCGACTACCATTTACGAACCTACTATACCAACTCCGTGCTGATGTAAACAAATTGCGTTTATAGATATCTTTTTTTGCGATTATTTAATACTACTCGCGTCTTGTTTGTAATCTTTTTACCGTAAACCTGCATTTTTCAAATACGACGCTCGCTTTTAACTTCATCGAACGACAATTTTTATTTTAATAAAGGTCCAACGAATGTTTTATGTTTTACAATTGCTTCTTCTTACTTATACCTCGCTTACCTTCTCTTCCCATTCTACAGAATTTCATCGCGTTTACGCTATAAACGAGTAAATATCCCTTTACGAACCTTGAAAAACTTTCGTTGTAAAAGAGAAGCGTACGATGTCGAACACGGCTACGATCGGAGGAAGAACGTACATGTCGCACAGCGTAAATTGCCGAGAAAGAAGTTCGTATGCAATATATTATACCATAATAAATTTTTGTTTCTGCGATACCGCCATTTATACCATGTTGTATCTCGCGCGGCTGAGATGGGTCTCTCACTATCATTCTTCTTTCTCTCTCGCCTCGACTACTCTTTGTAAATAGCTATCCCATTGGATATAGATCTCTACGTATGAAAGTCGCAACGACGCTTGCGCGTTGTCCCTAGTTACAAAGTATGTTCGAACTTTGAACGTCACGGAATCTCGTGTTCGCTCGCGAACGAAGCGAAAGTATAAGTACATATATATACGTATTACTCCTTATGTTACTTTGACAACATCTTTCTATCGTTCTTCGATATTCCTTTTTGATCGGACGTCGCATACGTACCTAGTGCATAAATATTAAAATTTTTAGTATTCGCATCGATATAGAGGGCGCATCTGTCAGGCGCGCGACACAGTTCCGAAGGGTTCGATGAATGCGCATGAACCTACCGAGTGGATGTTGTTTTTATATGTTGATATTTTGCTTGGAGCAAATCGGATAACATTCTTTTTGCGACGACGGCTCCTTTGAGCATCGATAATTTCGGCTTTATCGTGTTTTACTCGACTCTTACGGTCGAAAAATGACGGAAATTGAAAGAAACCTTGAAACTACGTCACACGATCAATCAAACGATGATCGAACAGAAGCACAGAATCGACTAATTGAAAAGGAAATATCTTCTCCTAATAATGATTCTACTTCTTCCTACGTATCGGAAGGAAATAGTGTCGAATCGACAAATGATTCCATACTCGATTCGGCCGAGGATCCTAATTTCGTAACTGCTACTACTTTCAAAAAGCCGGCCGTACTAACCGGTCCAAAACGTTTCCGGCCAGTAAGTAAAACTACCAAAACGTCGCTTTCGTTAAATCAATGTTCATCTGAAAACAGCGATCGCACCACTGATCATTTAACGAAACCTCGACTAGACTCGAAAGATCCTCCCTTTCCGTACGTAGAACCGGCTTGGGGAGGAAAATCGGAACAAGATTATAAACTGGAGGTGCTCAAATCTGGAGTCATCGTAGAGACTATCTTACTTAAAGAACAAAGTTTTTATATCGTTGGACGTTTACCTTCTTGTCACGTATCCCTCGCGCATCCGACTATTTCAAGATATCATGCAGTTTTACAATACAGGTCCAGAGAAGACGGAGAGAATCTTAAAGGTTTTTACGTTTACGATCTAGGAAGTACTCAGGGAACATTTTGGAACGGGCATCGTATAAAACCCAACGTTTATGTAAGAATTCGAGGAGGTCATATACTCAGATTCGGTTGTAGTCTAAGAAAATATATTGTTCAAGCACCGCCGCACGATCAAGAAGAAGAATCGTTATATACTTTGTCGGAATTAAAGGTGTCGCTCTCTCGTTTATTACCTTTCTCTGTTATTTTCTTGAAAGCTAGTTCATTCGTGTTGTCTATCTGTACCGTTTATCGCGTGCCATAAATAACAATGATATTTTAGGAAATGAGAGCGTTAGAACTGGAGAAACAACGCATGAACACTGAACCGAACCAAGAAGAAGAAAACGATGGTATCGACTGGGGTATGGGAGAGGACGCGGACGAAGAAACGGACTTACAAGAAAATCCTTATGCTTGCATCGCCGACGAGGATTTAGTTTTAGATGATCCTAAGAAAACTCTCAGAGGATGGTTCGAAAGAGAAGGATACGATCTTCAATATCAAACCGAAGAGAAGGGAATCGGACAGTTTTTATGCTGGGTGGAGTAAGCGATCTTTTAAATTATAGCATTCCTCTATCGAACTCTCGAACGATTTAACGTTGTACTCGTTTCTGCGAATCTTTAGTCTTCCCATAGAAGATATCGTTGGTCATGCCGTCAGAGCAGAAGCTATTGTTAAGGGTAAAAAGAAAGAAGCGGTTGTGCAATGCGCGCTGGAAGCGTGCAAAATTTTGGACAAATACGGCCTGTTAAGACAAGCGAATCATGGTAAGACCAAATTTATGTTATCGCTTGTTAGTACAACGTTGATTTCTTATTCTTACCGTTATCATCAATTCCTATTATACGACACGAACAGAAGCGAGGAAAAGGAAAACGAGAAATTGGGAAGCCGAAGATTATTACGATTCCGACGAAGACAATTTTTTGGACAGAACCGGATCAGTGGAGAAGAAACGTGAGCAAAGGATGCGATTAGCTGGTAAATTAGAGGATAAAGCAGAAACGTACGATTCCTTGGTAAGTTTATGTTGAATTAAGACGTTTTATTAAAGATCGAAACATCGATGCACCTAAACAGAGTCACATTTAGATGTTAAAGGTATTTCCTTATTTCGGTTTTAAATCAGAGCTCGATATCGATGAAGATTTAAATCACTATTTTTTTTATCTTTCAGCTTGAAAAACACAAACAAGTTACTAAACGCATCTCGCATTTATCAAACTCGATCGAAAATTGGCAAAACGCGAACAGTATCGAAAAGGAAACAACGGACGAGGATGCGCTAGACGCTTTTATGTCCAGCTTGAATTCTTCCGCTTTAACTAAAAGCGATATCGCTAAGATGAAAGTAGAATTACAGAACCTTCGTAAGGAGGAAGCGAGTTTAACAAAGTTATTGAACTTAACTCGACCGGCGAATTTGCCTGCACTCGTTTCTACCAACGCGGAAGAAATGGCGCGAAGCGATAAAGTAGCCGAGAAAGCGACACGACAAGTGTCATCGGAAGCAAATAAAATTCAAGATTCCTTGTTCCGTCGTAGAAAAGTAAGCTAATACTTACTTCTTTATTCTTTAATATTAATTTTTGTTATTTTTGACTCGTTATTCTTAGATGGTTTTCTAAATTTTTCTTTCAGGAAAAACAAGCAAATAAACGAACGTACTCGAATCGTAAATCGATCGTAACAAGTACCACCGATTGTATTGGAACAGAAGCAGAATTGGAAGAAGAATTGGATAGCGACGATAACAGTGAACAGATTTTAAATTCGTCGCGTGCTTCATCGACCGAGGAAACTTGCGAAGCACAAAATTTCACCGTTAATATCGGAAATGATATGAACGAATCTTTAGAAGTGAACGAAGAAAAGCAGTCGCAACGTCAAGTTGATGCGACAAAAAAACGGCGACAAGAGCGAAAGAAAATAAATTACGGTCAGGACATTGATACGGCTAATTATTCAACGTGGGTCCCTCCACAAGATCAAGCAGGAGATGGGAAAACGAGTCTGAACGAAAAGTATGGCTATTGATTGAACGAAATAAAATTCGATCAATTTGCAATTGCAACGCCGTGTAATTACAATTTGATTCTAATGTATTATCCTTTATCATACGAAATTGTAAATATTGTATGTAATACACGTTTGTAGCGAAGTACTTCAATTTCGATATACTTTAACGCGGTTTCTCGTAAATATAAAATATTGCGATTAACATTTTACGCCTTGTACGTTTTCTGCTTAGTACTTTGTTCCACGCGAATTTGAACGGTACTTTGCTCCTTTGCTCTCGGCCTCTTCTCGAATCGGTACCTGTTCAATAGTTTACACTCCAGTTACTATAGAGTTCAATGTAGTGTTCATATACGATCGTGAATAAAGTTCGTGCGCATGCATACGGTATGTGTAACGAGGTGTATGTAAGCGATTAGTTGCAAGTTTCGACGACCGATGGCGCGACGTGTCGGTTTATGCAGTGCAGGGTGCAGTGATAGTGGTACTTAAAAGTACGTTTCGCTCGTTTACTACGACTTTGTAAAAATAAGAAATAATCTGAAAAAACTCGACACGGTATTCCATAAATAAAAAATAACTCGGTACCTTATCGTTTGATACGATGCGCACTTTGGAAATTTTCGAAATTTCCGTGCAGGGACATGGAGAAATATAGAATTAATATTTTGTCGAAATATAGAAAGATTCAATTTATTGATCATTTTCGTAATTACAAAGCTTCGTCGAAACGTTACTTTTATCCGAACCGCAGTTTCCGTTTATTATTCGCCGATACATTCGGGGACGGTCTAACGTTACTCGTTAGAATAATGAACAGGAATCGAATAAGATCTCGTATACCGTACATCTGACTGCACCAGGCGAGAACGCTTAAAGAAACGTCGACGAGTTTTCGCGATACCGATCTCGTATCGTACATCGTGTTCGCAGTATTTCCAGAGTGCCGCTATCGAATTCGGTAACCAGTAACCGGCATAGTTTTCGAGTATACAGTGCACGATTTTTCGAGGTTGCTTGGGAAACGTGGTAGTTAATCCAGGTCGAGAGAGAAGATACGTTCTTTCGTGCGTTTTTCGAAAACGCGCATCGTTCGCTTCTGTAACATCGATAAATTACCGATGAACTTTTCAATCTGTTTTCTCTTTATTCGAATCGTTTCATACCGAATAACAGGGGTAGTTTCGATCTCGCAGGGTGAATATTAAAGTACGAAACCGTTGCTAAATAATAGATTTATTTTTTCATCCAATGTCGGTACTTTTGTTTACAAAATAAAGGAAAAAGAACTGGGGCAAGGGGCGTGGGGCAGGGGCTGGCAGGGAAGCAATTAAACTTACATATCCGATAGAAACGCAGCGCCAACTTAATTAAATATCTAAACGTTGTAAACTAAAGTAACGCGTACGTTTCGTCGCCTCAATCTCGCGTACGCAATTTCCATCTTTGGAGATCCACGTAAATGAGGAACGATCGAAAATGAAAAAGTCGTGATAACCGCGTGAAAGGAAACGTAAAAGTTTGCCTCGTTCTCGTGATTCGGCAAATAATTCATTTTTCGTCCCCCTGCGAGATTCGTCGTATGATCCACGGAAAATGTACTGTTATTACGTAACGTGTAAATATCTCATGTCACAGAATGCATGCGCGAATACGCTATTGCAAATAGATACATATATATGTATATATATATATGAATATATATCTTCATCGATATAATCTCAGCTTTGTCCTTCGACGTGCGTCACGATGTAGGTACGAAAAGAAGCGAGTAAACGAAATCGATGCGTTCGCGTGGTGCGCGTGGTAGGTGGTACGCGGTACATGGTACGTGGTGCATGGCGTGTAATGTGCGGACAATGAATTCGTTGCGACGTTCGATAGGTGACCGTAGATCGTCGTTAAAGAAACGGTAATTTTTCTCACGCGAACACGTTAATCCGTGATGATTTGCGCGTGACGCGTGGTCGAAAGCGAAACGCGAGTCTATCGATTATTTGGTGTAACGAATCGATGCATCGAAGCGAAATTTTCAAGGCGTTTCCAAATTTATAAACCGATCGACCATTACGGAGAGAAAGAGAGAATTATAGGATAAAAGAATGGAGAAATTACGCGTCGCGTTATATTTTCGCGGAGGAAGACGCGCGCGCGCAAACGATCATACGGATTTCGAAGCGTGTTCGGTGCTCGATGACGAACAGGCGAGGGAACAAAGCGGAGCAAAGTTCAGAGAAACGAAACAGTGGCGCCGAGTCGGTTTGAAACGAGCCGCCGAGTTAAGTCGCGTCTCGCCGCGTTACTTAGTGAACTTTAACGATGCCTCCGGCCCCGTAAGCTCCTGCTAGGAGAGCCTGCGTACCGTAGAGAGAACCTGGTGCGAGGCCAAGTCCCAAACCAAGGCCTACCAGTCCCGCGTTACCGGCCACTAAGTTGGACGTCGCGACGGCTGGACCAGCCAATAACGGTTGTCTCAACAGGGCTTGTCCTCCGAGTAGCGCAGCCTGCGGAATAAATGTTCTCGTAATATGTTAAATAAACAGTTTGTTTAGGAAATCGGTAGGAGAATAGGATAAAAGTCGTAAACGATAGGAGAACGAAGAAAGGGGATAGCGTACCTGAGGACGCACAGCGACGGCGGCGGCGGCGGGGGCGGCCGCAGCGATCACCGATGGTCGTGCGAGTACCGGGGACGCGGCGACCACGGGACGCACCGGTGCAGCGGCGACCGCGGTCTTCACCGTGATGCTGGGGTCCTTCTGAACGATAGCGTTGAAACCGTTTATGGGATCGGCCGCGTAAGACACCACTCGTCGGGAACCATCTGGCTCGATTAAACTGTAACTACCCTGAACGACGTCGCCGTTGCGAGTTTCCTCTTGCGCCTTGTTGTCGCCTGTAAATATACGGTAAACCTTCTTCCGTTTCTTTCGCTTATACCGAATCGCGACAGCAAAACGATACCACCGAGTACGTACCAGTGAGACCGTCGGCAACGCTGTAACTGAAACTGTATTGAGGATTTGGATCGTAATTTTCAGTTCTGACGACTGCAGCCGGTGGAAGAGCTGCTGCTACCGTGGTTGCGGCAGGAGCAATTAGTCCCGCGTTTGACCCGATTATTCCTGCACGGGCTACGGCGAGGAAAGTGACCAGAACACTGATAATCTGTAGAAATAAAACGAGACATTATTGACCGTACAAAATCTTTTCTCCTCTTTCTACGTTCCTGGCTTCGAAGCCAGTTAACCTTCCGCGAGAATAACGAAAATCGTACGTATCGGCCTCGATACTAGATCGATGTTGAACAGAAGCATAAATAAATATTTACTTTACAATCCATATCGATGAAATGGCGAATATCGTTTCGATGCTTCTTCTCCAACGACTGCGTGTCCTAGCATTTCGCTAGCGTGGATTTTATACCGATTGCCATCGGTTGACCCCTCCCTCGACTTTTCTTCGGTGACACCGTCACCCCACCGCATCTCACACCTACATAACGTTCTAACGCTCTCATTCTTTATGTATCCGACTCATTCTTTATGTATCTGTCTATGTATCCATGCATCTATGCATCCGCAAAATATGACAATATACGTGTACGGGTACACGTACGTTGTACATTAACCCGTCGTTGAACGTATTAACAAATGGGCACATAACTACGACATAATTACAGCGGATCGAACATTTATTTTCCGATCTATCGTTTTAAAGGAGAATCTTTTCTTTCCTGCCGTGCTAAATCAATTTATGCTCGCATTTCGTAAGAGTTTTCGAATTTAAATTCGAAAATTCGGTTAACCAACGATCGTTATATAATGTTCGAGACAGTTTCGAAGGACTCGAATGAATAGTCCAACCAACGATATGCCTAGAACTGATTTTTCATCGCGTATCTTTAAGCGAAACGAGGCTGGAGTTCCCGATTTCGATCGGGATGCGTAGTAGAGAGAAGAAAATAACGCATAAAGTGTACAAGTAATCGATTATATTTTGCAACAGCGTAAAAGAATCACATACGTTTCGTAGCAAGATGGTAAAAGTGGCAGCGGTGAAAAATGTTGTAAATATTTTTACGGAAGACGACGCGACGTTCGGATAACAACCTTGAGAGATCGAACGTTTGATCGATAGATAAAAAAGAAAAGCGTATTCCGTGATAAAATATCGAATTCCGTTGTCCTAATTATGGTAAAATTACGAAACCGTGTATGGAGAAATATAATACACGGTGGGACAGTTTGCAGGCACAAGATCGCGAGTTAACCGATACTAAGGTGAACTAATATAATTGGTATCATTGCGACATTGAGTAACGAAATCTTAACGTCGATCCTGCGATTCGTCTATATGGGTCACGTAACTCTAGGAGTAGCTCAAGGAATCGCGTGATACCGAGCTGCCTGTTTTGCGTAACTTTATTGTATCTAGTATGATCTAAGCCGTCTATAGTAGCGCGTATGGGTGTAGACGCGTGTGCGCAAAATTGGACGATCGCTAGTAACGCGTCCTTTCGATCCCCACGAACTGTGCGCCGGCATCAAACTCGTACATAGTACGAGTTCCTAGCATGGACCGGAGTAGTAGGGATTTTCTCTCCGGTAGATAGTATAAAGAGCCGAGCTTCGGGTACTTGGTGCATCATAGGTTGTTGGCCGCGAGTTGTCGTTGCACTTTGCCTGTTGCTCGTTGCTCGTTACCCGTTGATCGTCCTCCACCAGCCACCAGCCAGCAACAGCGTCACGCGTACAACGACACGATTAATCCTCGATCTCTCATCTATCGCTTAGGCAGCTAAGATGGATAGATTTTCGAATTAAAGACGACGAAGCAGAAGAAAAATGACGAATAGGAGAGATCTAGGGAGACGGTGGTACTTGATCGATTTGAAAGTCGCGCTTCGGTTTGAAAAACGAACGGACAGTCACGAATCCGCGAGACATCGTTCCCGGCGGTAAAATAGCGCATAGCATAAGAATCGGTTGAATCATTCGTAGAAATTTCAGTAGCCAGAGATCGGGGAAGACTGCAGCCAACGCGCTGGTGAACCACGGTGCATCCATAAGAAGATAAAGCTTCACGAAAATGAAATATCGCGTTTTCATCGTACTCGTTTTGAAGCTACTGTTTTCGGTCGCTAGTCTCGTCGCCTTTTGTATTAGTATCATTTTATAGGAAGTGTAACAGAAAAGAACGGTGTTCGCGATGCACGTTAAAAAAGGAATGGTCGTTACGTAAATAATAGCGGCGAAATTCGGACCGTTGTCGAATCGGTTGAAATTTGGCCTGACCGGAGACGATATCGGTAGCAACGGGGACAAATCCGCGACTCCGGCTACAGCCGTTACCAGCAATGAACTGCCCCACGTCCAACCGGCGTACGTAACGAATTTCCCTTTTTCTTCCTGCTGACTCGAACTGTTCGACGATGTCCATCGAAATCTCGTGATCACCAATGTCATATCGATGCAAATGACGAACAGCCACGAAGTCGAAGATATCGTGAGAAACATGAGCGTTAATCCGAGAATCGTGTAAACGTTCGAATGGATCGACACGTGGCATAAAATGCAACTACCCATACCGATTATGATTCCGTTCAAAACTATTTGCGTCGCGTTGTAACATATCACGGCTCTGTGATATGCTCGTGTACTTTTCCTTAGAACGGTTAAGTACACTGTCACTACAATCGTGTACGGAACGATGTAAACGATGTTCGCGAACACTACCATATTGGCGCCCCAAAAATTTAACGACTTAAATACGCTGTCACAGTTACTAGCTTTATTCTGCTCCTCCTTATCGTCCTCGTTGTTCGTTTTTTCTTTCTTCCAAATTCGAATAGTTTGGTCATCGGAGATGCATCTTTTGAAACAAGATTCCTCCTCCTCCTCCTCCTCCTCTGAGTTTTTACGCTGTTGCTCCGTCGACGTTTCTTTCGAATCAACCCTTAATTCGAACGCATCTGAAACGTATCGTTTCGTCCATTTAATTATCGAAACTCGAATATTTCGCTTCGATTTTTCATTCTATCGAAACGTTGCCAACATTTTTTCATTCGTAAATGTTCGAAAGCGTCGAAAGCTTGCATACGCGTTTTTCTCGTCCAACGTTCCTCGAATCTTTACGCTATTTAGTCGGTTTCTAATCAATCTTGAGATACGATTATGTATTTCGGCTGACGGCGCGTCGTGATCGTGTCGGTGCTTGACCGCAAATTTTCGGTTTCTTCGAAATAACATAGAATATTATTTCACGATCGTCTAGCATTTTCATCGTTTATCGACAATGACACGTAGCGTCGTCCTGTGACTTCTTATCGAGTATAAAATCGGGAAATCCTCGCGAATCGAACTCGCTCGAACGACAACGTAGATCGATGTTTATTCCCTGACCACTGAACGTGCACCGCCTTTCAAAACGATCGAACGTTAAACATTGTAATTTCGTACATATCTATTTCTTACGCGCCCGTCGTTTCGTTTATTTCCATTATCCTCCGCGAAATGGATAGATATTTCAATTGAATCGTAAAGAGAGATTAAAACGATCGTTATATGTATAATAACGTAGAATTACTCACTTTCGGAGCAAACCGAGCAGCAGAACGTGTAGGACGTGTTACCGAAAGAACGGTACAACATCGCTATCGATGTGTGATTCAACGTCCCCGGATCGCATCGATTTTGACGGTCGTCGATAAGGTCGATATCGCGCAAACAACATTTTCGTAGAAATTCTTCGTTCGATTCTCCGACGTTATATATCGGTGCACAATGTACCAAAGTAGGTGTCACGTAAAGTAACGATATCAAGATACTCTCCGTAAACATACGAGTATGATTGAATCTAAATTACGATCAAATGTACCGATGACCGGTTCGTCCGAATTCCGAAAGTGAAAATTTCTGCATCGATTTACGAAACTTGGAACGTTTCGGTATTGTAGATCGGTATTGTATCCAAGTTACCGCGACTAAATGCGCACTAACCACTGCCATCTTCCTCCTCATTTTCCTTCCTTTCAATTTTTTTCACGGCAACATTCTCTGTCCTTTCCTCCTTCTTCTTCGCGAATACTCTTTGTCCCACTCGTCTTCTTCCGACTTACTCATTTTCCCTTTCTTCTGCTCTTTCGTCTGCTCCACACCCCACTCCCACGTGTCCTCCCAATTTCTCACTGTCTCTCCTTTCCCATTTTTCTTACAATCGGATATCTAGGATCGTTATAACTTCCCTGCGCGTCCCCAAACTATCGCGACACACGATGTTCACGAGTCGTTACGAAACACCGTGATTGGTCGAAATAATGTTTTACATGTCCGTTCTAGAGGGAAATCCGATTACAACGCGGCATCGTTGCTCAGAAATTGTTCGCGTGCCTCGATCTTCTAATAGTTCGATCACGATGCCAACTTTCGTCAATACATTTAATATACATACGTATACGTACGTAGGTGTATACGCGTATTTCTATCGCGACGGGCGTTTCGTCATCGTAGCGTATTTCGTGTGAGCAAGTAATAGTAATTGTGTGCCACGCGACCAGATAACGGGAGAAGAAAGAGTACCGCGAATATAACGATGGAATCTCGGTTGAAACGGAGGATGAACAATCAATTGGACATCGTGTATAATTTTCCACGAAATCCTATTGCGTAATTGTTATTGTCGCTGGAATTTCCTGCTTCTCAACGTGTCGCGTTCGTTCGAAGATTTTGTCAAGGTGCGAAGGTGTGTACGATCAAAGCGATCGTTTTTCTCGTACGGGACGACAATGAGGCCTGAATTCCACGGATTTCGAGCCATGTTTCTCGTGTTTTCAACATGTCCAACTTTTTAGCGTCGTCGCGTCGAATTTTTCTTATGTATACATAGTTATAAATAGTGGAATGCGGTCGCGGCTTACGGTTCCACGCTCAACGACGATGACATTTTTGAGAAAAATATAAGATCCTGGCACCGAGACGATCGTTTGGTATGTACGTACATACATAAGTAGTACGTACATATATCGGTATATTCTATTGTTTGACGACGACTTCAGTACGTAATAGGAAAAAATTACAGCGCAGCGTTTGCGACCAGAATTCAAAGTCTTCTTTAATACAAATTTATTCGTAACTCGAACGTGAAGTCCTCGTCGTACGTTTAATAGATACACGCGTGTACGTCTGTTCCCATGTAGAAGTTTCGATCGATCGACGGATACTTTTCGATGGATCAATTGCCACGAAACTGTCAAGCCTTTCATCCGAAGGATCCAGCTCATGGTACGCTGAACTACGATCTCGGAGCTTTAAACGAATACCAGAAGAAAAAATTAAATTCGAGAAAGGCAACCGAGAGATACGAAAATGAAATTTATTTAAAGAGGCATCCAGAAATCAAAGGATTTCTCTCGATTTTACTTAGGTAATTGATTTTATTCCTCGCCAACTCTGCTCGCTTCGTTACTTCTTCCTTTTTTTCCTAGTTTACGATAAATATTCGCATCGTCCGGTGCGAAGTCGTACGCGTCCCTGACATGGTATATCTGCTATCGGTCGTTTATCCGCGCGTACACTACCATCTTTAAAGTACTAAACTTCTAGTTCTCTTTCTCTAATTCGTGGATAAATTTTCTCTCCATATTGAGAAACGTTCAAAGATGTTTCAACTAAATCTAGGTTCTTTATAATCCTTTTGAAAACTTTGATCAATCGGGACGGAAAATTCCTATCAACGTTCGTTTCTACGTTCGTTTCCCATCAATGCAAATAAATTACCAGTAGATTTACTAAGAAATAACTTAATATCTTAATATGTATCTTGAAACACTGTTCTTGAATTTACCGTGCAATTATTGGTTACCGAGATATCGATGATTAAAGAAAACAAATTAAATGTAAACGAGTTTAATCGTGAAAAATTGATCAGAATCCGTGGGCGTATTCAAAGAAAAGAAAAAGTTTGTTAATCCGTTATTACAAGTATTCTCTGCCGACAAATCTTGAAATGGTACAACACTGGAGCTTGAAAATACTTTTTGTTCCACCTGGATACGACCATTTTTCACATAGATACAACTCTTCGAAGAACCTTAAACATTTTTGGTCCCTTAGTTTGCTCGAGTAGCGTATGTTTCATCGTTCAAATTGTTTTTTTCTTTTACAGACACGTATTGCAAACGCAGCCTTCTATACGCGTTCACGAAACGATAGGCGAGTTTTTTAACAGGTCGCGCTGTGAGATACTAATGGATCTGCTAGAATATCGCTTACGTACCGGGCAAACGTTCGATATACAAACTGGCTTAACAACATGGAGCGATATCACCGGAACGGATGGTCTCGAAATTTCATGCCGTAACGAACAATGCTAAGTTTGATAAACGATTATACCGATTTTAATTCCATCGCATCGTGTCAAATTTAATATAAATAAACGGCTGTACGTTTCGAATCCATTTGGAATCTATTTAGAAAATAATTGCTTTCTCAATCGATTTATCGATCGTTGAAATCGATCGATGCCACCTTGGATTTATTTCGTTGAAACGGAGTTAATCGAGCAACGCGAAACTGATGTGATTGCGTGCATATACGTATGCGTATACGTTTATATTGGTACTTTTGTTAGATTTCCGGCTGTTTACAAAAGGAAGTTTACGATCGTTTGATCAGTTGCACCCACCACTTCCTCTATAAACACCGTATTCGTTCGTAATCGTTCATTCTCGTATAGTCGTCAACGTTCTCATTTTATCATTATAATTTTCCAAATTATTTTCACTACCTGTTACGCGCGAAAAATTTTCTCTTTCTTTTCCCTACATAACCACGCTCTCCTGTCTAATTCTTTATTATGTATAGTTACAATCGTGTTACTCGTCATATATATATGTACGTGTAATATCTACGCAATATAATCGAACGAATCGTACGAGAGAAGACCGTTAGAGAATTCTACGCAGGAAAGTTGTGCCGTTGCCACTACATATACGTACAGTTGCGTTATCGAAACGTATCATAAACGGCAATTAAAACTGTGTTTATAACGCCGGAAAAGGAAGCGATTTTATAATGTAAAAAATCGTTGCTGATAACTTAACAATCGACGCATAATTTTAGCCTTGGCAACAGAGACAACGTTTTCTTCTCGTGGCAGTGAAATTTTCAATAAATTTACGTGTTTTTTAAGGGGTTAGGTGGGTTTCAGACGCTTAAAAAAGGCGTATTTTTACTAATTTTTTTTAATATGTCACATGAAATATTTATTTCAAACAATTTAGTAAATTAAAAGATACATAATTAATGAGTACTTTGTGAAATTTTTGTTTAAAAATGTTGAATATTCAGCCATTGGGACCTCATCTCCGTTGATCTCTCAAAAAAAAGGTCTCTCGGCGTGGACACGATAACTCTTGACTGGTTCATCTGAAATTAAAAAACAAATTAGTTTCTGTTAGCAGGTATATAAAGCTCGTACTTGAACGAAGGAAAAAGAAAAAAATTAAAATTAGAAGTTTTGGCGGAGTTATGAACAAAAAGTTTCATTTTTTGGTCACATTTTCACCACGTATTTCCTCGTAAAATAAGTTGTGATGAAAAGAAACAAAAATCCTTCGTTCAAGTACTAGATAATGTTATTTTGAAGAAGTGTGCAAAATTTGAAAAAGATCGGTTCATAACTTTTTGAGAAATCATGTCCACCGACTTCAAAAATAAAGTTTCGAGAAAAACGCGATTGAAGTTTTAAGTTGAAATAACATGCAGAAAAATTTTTTTTTTTAAACTTACATAGAATCATCGATTCCGGCACCACAAAGTAAAGAACCTGCTGCAGCGGCAATATCTAGATCCTAGTTTCTTGAGTCCCAGTGTCGGCTTTTTTCTCAGCTACGAGTATGCGATTCTCGTCCTCTTTTGGGGCATACTCATGGCTGTTTCGGCCAAGTTTAACACACTGTTTAAAATTCACTTTACCATTGCACACTTTGTCTTCTCCATTTTTATTTATTACATTTGAGCACTTCACAAAAATCGATAGCGTAGAAAAAACTAAAAAAAAGTCTATAACTGCATATTGAAGAGTACCGAACCAACGGTTTCTTGGTCTTTTATTGCTGCTATAGTAAATCTTCAATATCCAAAAGTCTCTTAAATCTATAAATAATGTCTACACAACTAAAATATTTAGAACTAGTTGCCCTTAGAAAAAGAAAACAAGCGAGAAAGACAGACAAACAATACCTAGGTAACTGCTTCAATAAACTTGCATCGCGCCAGGCTAACGTGGCCTGTCGGGCAGAACTTCCGAAGGGTCTATCTCTTTGAATTTTACTCCAATCGATTTAAAATTTTGGCAGAATATTCTAGACACATTGTACTATTTAATAAGATTAAAAAAAAAAATCGATTTTTTGAAATTTCCAAACCCACTTAACCCCTTAAACGAAACTTTATTTAGTTATCGTTTCGATATTTTTCTTCGCAATGGGATTATACAAAATCATATTTTAACATGTATACCTAATACAAGCGAATTAAAAGACGAAAATGAACGTTTACTGTGCTTCCAGAAAATAATTGTTGATATTAGGAAAGTAACATAATAGCGAGTTAACAATTGGTGTAAAAATAAAAGTGAAATAAAGGGAGAAAAGGTAAAAATGCGCGCATATTGCAGAGAAAAGAGAATCCTGGATCGTACAACCGAGAGAACCGGCGCGACGCGACGCGACGACTCGCGCGAGTCGCGAGAACGGCATAAAACCAGCACCGAAGCGAATCCGAGATTCACCGAGAGCAGTCGAACATGGCCGAAGAGTCGCGTGGTGTTCCAAAAGAATTTCTGCATCCTCAGTCGTGACTCGATCGTCGCGGTGAACGGATCGTGAGTCGGGGAACGGCCATTCGCGAACCGTTTCATTTTCTCTATTGAATCGCGCGCACACGAACGCACACGCGTGCGCGCTCGCGCGCATAATCGTTGTATATTCGAGAATCGACTTAATTCTTAGTGGAAAATGGCGGATACCGTGAAGGGTGGAAATATTGGTCGATCGGAGCACGAAAAAACGGAGCATAGTTTGACAGTTACCAAACAAAACGAATCGAAAGGATCGATTTTGGAATGAACGGCATTCTCGGAAAAAGCAAACCCGATCGTCTGAATATAGACGAGTCCGAGGAGCAAAGGAGCAAAGGAGCAACGGAAGATCTCGCAAATGGATATCTGATACGAAACGCGTTGGCAGTGAAGAGGACGCGCGACTTGGATCGATGAAAACGTTGGAATAGTTGGCCGTTTTTCGAAGGAAAACAGAAACGAGAAGAAGAACGAAAGCGTCGCGGAGGGAGGCTGAATAACCGGCAAGCATCGTCCAAGCTTCTGTTTTCTTTCTACGTGACTTACGCGTACGCGTGTGTTCTCCTTTCTACCCTGTACGAACGTTATATTTTTAATACGTGTATGTGCTCCTGCGTGTGGATGCGCGCGCGCGCGCGTGCGTGAGCGATGTTGGACGATGTCAGAAGTTCGTCGTACGAATGGAAGCGTCAGCTTTATTCGATAAGGATGGGATCGGTGGTGATTGACCGACGGTCATTGCTTTAACGCTACGTTACTTTATGCGAATGTACTTGGGCGCATACGCGATACGCGACGCGCATACCTATACGTAACCTATGCGTACACGTATACGTATAGACGTGTATGTATTCTCGCGTACGTACACGTAGATGCGTAGGTGTTTAATGCGCGTGGGTGGGTATCGGGTATGACGCGTTTGTAGGTGTGGGTGTTTGTTCCTCGTACGTACGTACGTACATACGTACGCGTATTTTGTGGTAACGTGTAATGGCATGGAAATGAGGCGCGCGCGAGTGTCATCCCGAAGAAAGATACGCCTCTCGCCTGGAAAGCTGTTCCGTGCTCCAAAACCGAAAGGAGATTCTTCTCGCGAGTGGTGCTCGTGCTCGTGCTCGTTCTCGTGCTCGTGCTCGTGCTCGTGCTCGCGCTCGTTCTTACCGATTTAACCTCGTCTACGTCGAGCGCGTGCGTTTCTCGTGTATCTTTCATTTTCTTTATCCATATTTGGCCCATCGGTTTTAATTGTTCCGTAATTTGAACGGTACGCTTTAACGCACCGACCTCGGACGCGCCGACGATCGAACAACCTCTCCGATGATTCGCGAGTGACATCAACAAACTACTAGCATCTTTCGGTATCGGGAAGAAAAATGCGCAACGGGTGGCTAAGGAACTTGTTCGCGACAGCAGTTCTCGCCCTCATGGTTCACGGTAAGTCGATGGATTTTCTTTTTCCTTTCGAATCTCGTTGTTTCCCGAGATTCTTCGTTATTCGAATACCGAACGCGATACATCTCTACCTTATACGTACAACGTGTTTTCCTCCGTTTTCCGTTTTCCCTACTTTTAGCGTTTCTATACCGCTTTCGTGGCATGTAGAAAAGTAGCTCGTCGCCGGAGCTCGTAAATCTTGGAACGTATTCGCGAATCGATCGATTACCCCCTGTACACGTATCCGATAGAGGAATTTCATTTCGAAAAGTTCTGCTCGATTCGATCTGTACTCGTGCAACCGATCAATGTACATGTATCTATACGCGCGTTCGAAGTTTACTGAAAACGAGTTCAACCAGAGATATTCCTTCTTTTACGACGTCTCGTTAACAGACACGAGATAACGAACGAGAGAAGAAACTGACAGAAATGGTAAAGTTTCTTCGAGATAAATGTTTTGTTCGCGAGCTCGATTCGTTGAATCAGCCTGATTGAAAAAAAGAAGAAAAGGAGCAGAATTCGGACTGCGCGCTAAACGAGTTGTCTACGTACCTTAAAAAAACTATTACTTTCGAACATCGTCTACGTTCACCTACAATCAATAATTCGTAATAATTCGTAATAATTCGTAATAATTCGTAATAATTCGTAATAAGAACTCACGGAGGCGATGTTGTTTGTTATTCTTTAAAGCTTGGACTTGATTCGCGAACGAAAGCATCTGCTGAATAGCTAATTGTTCGTTACTGACACCAACAAAGCGTCTCGACGAAATTAGATCGAAATCACTTAGTTTCCCGAGAAAACTGTATAAAAAATAAAATTACGTTTATAGTATGTGCAAAATGCACGAACTAAACAATTGAACACGTAGAAAAAATTAACGCGTGTTTTTATTGTTCGAGCGAAACGTAACGGGAATGATCGCAACAAGGATTTCACGATGACAGAAATCGTTTGTTCTTTGTTTGTTTGGTGGTCGATTTTCAGAGTTTCAGAGACAGATACAGCGGACAAAATTACATACTGTTCGAAGATCGATAGAAAAAAGCGCGAAGCGACCAAAAGATAAGTTTGGAATTCGCGAACGATCGATCGCCTCCGGAGAAATTTCACGTTGATCGTATCCTAGCAAAAAGATACGCTAGAACGATAGATGCTGGTTGGTCTATTTTTGTGGATGGAAAGTCTTACGAAGATGGCCGAGTTTAGCCGATGTTAAACGAAACTATTAGGTTATGCGCGATGCCGTGCAACGAGGCGATGCAACGAGTCTACCGATGAATCTTCCATACGTATACGCGATACATGATACACGATAGACGATAGACGATACACGATACACGATACACGTGTTTCTTATAATTGTTCTTCGATCGAATTATATTCGTCGCGCGTCGCTCGTCCTGCGTATCGGCTCGCATAAAAGTTATCGAAACTTTTACCTGGTTAACGAACGATAAACTTACGTATTTATTCGATCGTGGTTGTTTCCATACCGTGCACCAACAATGGAACGCTTGATCGTTCGCTTAATCGTACAATGACGAAAAAATAACGAGTAAGCAATTTTTCAGGTGCTCGCGAATGAACTCGATGTTGTGTACCCGTAATTGTCGTACAAAAACAAGTGTACGAAGTACATAACAAGAAAGTAAATCAGAATTTAAAAAGTGATCCCTCCGGTTGTACTGGCAGCGCTACTACACCGCTTTCCTTTATTATACTAATCGTTGTGTTTAAACGGAAGCACGAAAGTAAATTGTTCGTATCTCATTGGAATAAGGTACACACAGCGGTCGGAAAAAAAAAAACGCGAGTAAATTGATTTTAGCATAGAATTTCGGTTTAACCGAAAGAGTAATAACCGTATTAATCTCGCATAAAAATAACTATCTATAATATCTAAAATAAGTATCTCGGAATCGTTTGTAAATTGCAGCGACACGACGGATATACACACCGGAGGGTATACACCAGAGGGAAGGAGAAAAGAAAACGAATGTAGTCACGTATGGGTGTGGATATTAACAGTTTCGTCGATAACATAGATTTTTAACGATATCATTTTAACGATGGTACGCGTGAAACGTATTCATTTTTCTATCGTTTCTATTCTTGACTACAAATTATGTTCGTAGAGCGAGTGCGCACATGGATAAATTGAAAATTGTCTGCGTGTTAGCTACTACATCGAAATAAGTAGTTTTCGTTACGAAAAGCGGTATACAGAAAAGATTCGAACGCGTTTCGATATTTGTTTTGAACGTTCGCGATATCGATCGTATCTCCCTTTGTAAGGCTATTCCTTAAAAGCGAGGAAAAATAGGAAAACGCCATTCGCTTCGTAACCTTTTCAATCATGGTACCGGCTGGGACACGTACGTCTCGACGAATGTTTCTCTTCCTCAGTGGGACAATACGTGCTACTTCATGCTCTTTTAGTATGTCGACTAAAAGTCGTTTTAGTATTACCGACTTTGTAAACATAATCGCTTACATACTAGTCTTTATTTAAGCGGTATAAACTTTACTTTGCCGTAAAGTTTATTATGCGCAGTAGTTTATTATCGCGTAGGGATGCGTTTTTCGGATATTCCGAATGTAAACGATTATTTAGAAAATGTACTAGCAATGTACCGAGACCGTAACGCGAGGACGAAAAAAATAGAAGCGGATCGTTGATTTTTCTCGGACGCGTAACGTAGCTGGCATTTTTTCCTTGTTTCCCGTTTCACGAGTTTCACGAGTTTCACGAGTTTCACGAGAGTTCGGACTTGGACGGATAAACTCCGAAAGACTCGAAGGAAGCAGGGTGTGTCGGTCGAACCCTCTCGGAGGGTTCTTCGAGTCTTAGGTTTCCCTCGCGTCTCAAGGAATTCAATGGTTATTCCCGTTTCGTCTTCTACCTTCCCCTCTTACAAGAATATCCTTCTTGGGGATCGAATGTAATGAAACAGTTTTTCTTTTTCTGCCCTTATTCCTTCTTCTCTCCTAGGCTCGCCAGCTTACTTATACTTTATACCTTATACGTACGCCTATAGACTCGACGAGTTACGTTACGATTATTTTCAAACAATAAGGATAATTTCGAATACAGTAACCTTCTTCTATCGTTCTTCGTCCTTTCCATTCACGGTATAGTTTTGGATGCTCGCCAAATGTTACTTCGTATTTGGGAGATTTTCAAGTACCTTCGATCCTTCGGTCTTTGTCCATTTCGGTCGTCTCCGACTCCGGCGAGTTTCGTCTACTCTCTCGAAAAGACTCTTTCGAAAAGAAACGAACCGTTCGCTTTTCTCGTGAAAATATTATATTTGCACTAAAATAGTATATTTCTGTGAATCATTAACCATTTGATCGGGCGAGGGTGAACGCGGATAAACGGATCGACGAAATAAGGAAAATCGCCAGGTGAAAAAGTAGCGGAGGGAGGAACGGTTTAAAAGAAAGCGAACGTACGAGCAAGAAGTAAGATGAAACGAGAGGAAAAGGGGAACCGATAAGGGATTTATGGAAGAGGCGAAAGAAGGAAAAAAGAAAAGGGCAAGATTCGGCGGTGGCACAGCTGGTAGGAGCCAACGAAGCCGGCGAAACCGGTAAAACTAACAGAGGCGAAGCAACAGCGGCAAATCAATACTCGCGTTGCAGCCGCCAAGTCACGAGCCAAACGATCGCCTATCGGACCATTCTGTTCCTTCCTTTCTTCTTGTTATTTCGATCCCGGCATATTTTCCTAGTGGGACGACGAAATTAATCGAGGAACGTATGGACGGTAAATTTCGTGCACGTAGCAACGTTGCCTCTCTGATCGAATCGAATCGAGTTCGATCCCGTTCAGCGCTCATCTTTCGTGTCCTATTCAAATAATTTAGGGTACGAAGTATTCAAAGTTTTGAATAAGGATCAGCGACAAGGTAATAGTAGTACCGAACAGTTATATCGGAAGCGTTTACTTGAACGTTCTTCGAATCGATACAGCTATTTCTAGGCTGCTACGAGCTATTAAACTCGCGAATGTCCTCGTAATCGGACAACTCGAGAATAGAATATCGACGATAGATAGACAGATAGGTGGATGGATGGGTGCCGCTGTTAGAAATCAAAGTAAACCGGGATAATTACCGAGATAATTACCGAGAAATAGAACGAAATCGAAAGTAGAGGAGGAATAAAAAAAGGGGTAAACCAGCCGAATAAAATGGAACGAAGAGCGAAGAAACGGACACGACGAGGGTATAGAAAAGGAAGCGGATAGAAGAGTGACGGTCGGTTGGCGAGAGGCAGGTTGCCGAGATAGCTTGATTCGGAGAAGGTTAGAACCGAAATGAAACGAGATGCCTCGGGCCTACGAAGCGCAAGAACCGCGAGTTTGTTCGCGCGTGCTCACGACTCTGTTCAACGGCGAAATATGAAAACTCCGGAGGCGATTTTAATTTAGCCACAATGTCTATTGTTTCCGAGTGCTGAGGCGAGAGGACAAAAGAAAAACGTAGGATCGCGGGCGCGCGCGCGCGCACCTACGAGCCTACGTGTAATACGTATACTACTCCCGTCTCTATACGGTATATGTACGCGCGTGCGCATCAAACCAAAGATATTTAGTACGTGGCTATAAAAAAAGCTAAATTAAATAAATAACAAGAGATTTTCGGATCATTCGAAATAACTATATATCGTTACTTTTGGCGAACGCGAAAGTCAACGGTTTTTCTTCTCTTTTATTCTTTTTCGCTCGAAACAAAGGAACCTTTTATCACTCGTTTTTCTCGGCGAATATTCGAGCGATCGTGGGTTACCTCCGAATTTCTTGGCATTCGGAAACGGTGCCTAATAAAGCGTTCACGAGCGAGTTCGCGATTCCTTTCTTGTCCAAAGTAATTTCTGCCCGCGAATCGGATCGTATCTATTGTTAGTTCCGCTTGGCGCGCGCGGCGGCGGTAACGAACAGTGTTTTCCTCGTCGAGTTATACTTATAGAGTGCAATCGAAAAAGGGGATTGTAGCGTCTAGTCGGAACTCGAGTAAACGTTGTCGCGGATGCGATACGTTTCTCGGATAACTTTGCTAGACTGGGATTCGCGAACTGCGCGAAGCGATCCCGGGTTACTCGCGGTCTATGCGTCGTATCCGTGCGTTCCAAGAATATTTCGGGATCCATCGAGCGATATCGAGATACGTATCTGGAATAGCTCAGTTCCAGGCCGAATTTCGAAAGCGGTAACTGGTAACACGAGCAGAGATTCGCATCTATCGCGTAATGATCGAAACGCGATGCAACGATCCGAAAGCTTACTCGATCGATCGCGCTAACCGATGCGCGTCGAGACGTAAAATGTTCGATCGGGGAACGTCTCATTCGGTAAATTTAAACGAGTCCAATTCCTTTCTCTATTCCGTGTTGTTCGATACAAGGTGTTTGTAATGACTGTTTCAGGGCAGTTGAGATCACCGCGTATAACGGAACATCCTTCGGACATTATCGTAGCGAAGAACGAACCGGTAACGCTGAATTGCAAGGCAGAGGGTAAACCTCCGCCGGTGATCGAGTGGTACAAGGACGGTGAGCTGGTACAAACGTCACCGGGAGATGCGAAATCTCATCGCGTTCTGCTGCCTACGGGATCCCTTTTCTTCTTAAGGGTAATGCACGGGAAAAAGGAGCAAGATGGCGGAGTTTACTGGTGCGTCGCAAGAAACGAAGCTGGCTCCGTTCCGAGTCGAAACGCTACCCTGACCGTCGCAGGTAACGCTTTTTCTTATTTTCTACATTTTCTTTTTCAACTCGGTTTCCCTCGAAGAACGCGCGTTCCGCGCCCCCGTCACCTTTCAAATATCAATTTACACGCGTATCGATATTTATTTGTTCCCCCGAGCGTATCGATCGATGCGACGTCGCGAATAGAGAAATTTGCGAAATACGCTCGTTCACCTCGCTCTAATACTTTCTTCGACTCATCGACGATTCGAGCGAAAATCGCAGCATTTTGGCGCGGTTTGCTCGCGGGGAAACACGATGCAACGATTTTTCAAAAAATCGAGCTAATATCGATTCGCGCGTAACAACGAAGGAACGCGAGGCCGGTCGTGTTCGGACAAACGAAGAACGGAGCAGAGTTTGTTTAAGGTCGATCGATATTCCAGAAGAAGGGGAAGGGTAGTTCGAAGAGAGAGAAGACGACAACTGTGTACGTCGAATACACCCGTCTCCTTACCGATACGCTCCAATTGCCAAATCGTCGGTACTCGCGTTCCCTGCAAATTCAATAAATTCTTTGGATGAATCAGAAACGATTTAATTTACCAAAGTTCGATCGAAGCGAAATTTCCTAAACGGTTCGTCGTCGCTTTCACTTTTTTCTCCTTATCTTCGTTACGTACACGTTCGCGGAAACGATTGCGATACGAACGCGTGTACCTTCCGATAAGTACGTTTAATCGGGGAAACCGATGCGCGTTATCGCGCGAAATTTCATCGTCTCGGACAACCGATTTTATAAAAGCGTCAGAAATACGCGACGAACCGATGATCTTCGAGAAAACGAAGCCGAGCCTGATACGACACAACAATTTTCCGTCGCGTCGTTCTAGCTCGCATCATCGAGATACGCGATAAAAACTTGAAAAGAATAAGAGTACGTTCTGTGGGAAGAATGTACACGACGACGCAGCTATCGAACAGTTATATATTAACGATCTGATTAATGATCACATTATTATCCAGTAAGATGTTCGAAACATCGAAAACTACCGTACCGTTCGATACGAGATCTATAATCCTTTTTACGATGAAACATTTCGTTAAACGTATGCACGGATCGAGCAAAGGAGAATTCGAGTATAATCAGCGGGAAACCGTTCTGGACCGTTCGAAGGAGAATTAATAGTAAATCGGGGAAACAAAAAGAAAACGACAAGAAAAGAAGAGCGAAGAAGGTTCCTTCTCTATGACGTATTATCGCGATCGTGTGTAGGGGCGCGCGCGCGTGCGGTCGCGGGCGGGCAAGCAGCCGAGCTCGAGCCCGGTTAAGCAGCGGCTGGCGAGGGTGAAGGGAAACGAACTACCCCTCGCGCATGTTTCGCGTGTGTGCGCGCCGAGAAAGAGCGAGAACGGAGAGCAGAGAAGGGGGAGGCGAGGGAGAAAAGAGAAGGAGAATAGAAATCGATACGGAGCCGTATCTACGCGGAGCGTATGCTCGACCAACGTGGAGCCGTGCGTTGCACCGTTCGACGTAGCATAGTTTTCCATGAGTGGTAACGCGAATAGTCGCCGTAACGTCCTTTACCTTCGACGTTGGACGTCGCGACAAAGTCTTATCGACGAACGCCGATCATTCGATTTTTTTTTCTTACGACGCCTACCCACGATAACGACGCCTACTACGACGGCGATATAGTTTTTAGCGGTGTTCTCGGTGTCGGTGCGTCGGCTCGAATTCGAGAAATTTTCAAACGATAACGATATCGCGTTTCGCCATCGAACCTTTACGCTCGACGATATCGTTAACCGGGTTTCCCCTATCATGGTTACGCGTATCGACGCGACGCGCGATATAGGTTGGTACGTAGTATCAATTTTTCGCGTGTCCGATCGCGCATCCGTGTATCTCCGAGGACGATTCTCCGATATTTCGACGCGACGTCTACGCTCGACGATGCTCCGTCGAAGAAATGCTAGCGATTCGGTAGCGTTCCCTGATCCCATCGTGATATTCGACGGCAAAGATGGCGATAGCGATGCCGGGTAGGCGCAAACGACGGTTATGGCCGACGACTATGAATAAGGCTTTGTGCTACGAGCACGCCGTGTTCGGTCGACTTGCACCGAAATAAACTCGTCGAGAATGAAAAAACGAGAAAGACGAAGAAAAGATCGCGCGAAGAGAAGAAAGAGGACAAGTAGGAGAAAAGGCGAGGGTTTTCGCACGGTTACCACGGTAGACCGTTAGGTTGGAGACGTTGTTCGCGATTAAAAATAGTATCAACTAAATCGACTCGTTGTACTTCGATTCGTTATCGATGCGCTACCTATCTATACCCGATTCGCATCCGATAAGAAAAACAGCTTTTGCACTCGTCCGCTAACGAAACCGAGGCTGAACGAGCTTAAAACTTTAAACGATTCCGATAGCTTGGCCGCTACCTCGCCGAGATGCGTGGCCGCGTTTCAAAGAGCATTCGATCGATCGAGCGATTTCCAGCGATTCGAAACGATTCCAGTTGTCGGAATACCGATTTTACCCTGCTCCTCTCTTTTCTTCGATTCTCGCCTCGACGAAATAACACCTATCCATCGTTTGCTTTCAACCCTCTTTCCCCATCCGAGGTCCCTGTTCGGGTCCCTCGTTCGCTCCATCCACCGCGTATCGATTAGCCGGACGGCATAGTACCGTTGTGCCGTTGTGACGTGCCAGGGTTACTTCGTTCGTGTGGCTTTTAGGGGAACAGAGAAGAAGAAAATGAGAGCCGGAGGGTTAGGCGAGCAACGGGAGTAAGAGACGCGTAGAAAGGGAACGGGAACGGGAATGGGAACGAGAAGGAGAAAGAGGAAGAGAAAGAGAAGGGAATTAGAGAGTAGGAAGGGTCAGAGAAAGAGAGAGAAAGAAAGAGCGACGCGCGGGGTTCTGGGAGTCGGGTCGAGAGGAGAAGGGTGTTACAGCTTTTAATCCCAATGGAGGAGGAGGCCGCTCTATATCGACGGATTCGTTGATACCGAGCGCCAACACGATAAACGTTTCCGGTTATTCGGACTTTGCAAACTTGTCAAATAGACGAATACTCGTGTCTTCGTTTGGTAACTCGCGTTTTCGACCGGTTCGAATCGACCAAAGGTGGCCCTGGAACAACCGACTCGGAATCTCTTCTCGACGCGTATCGGTTATAGTACGATACGAGTTTCGAGATTACATTAGAAATTCGAGTTTCTGCATCGATATCGCTATTATCCTCCTTTGTTTCCTCCACCGGAGGAAAATTAAGAACGTCGTTCGTTGTCCGGTGGCCAATTTATGCTACGCGACTTCTTTCCGACCGATATATTTTCAAAGTCGTAAACACATTTTTCCATTGTAGGTAAGTCGCGAGCGTCTTGTCGTCTAATTACGGTTCGCGATGCAACGATTACAGCGATGGTATAGCATTACGTTCGATAATGGGAATTCTCCTCCTCTCGTTCTTTTCCCTTTTACCACATTTTCTTCTTTCTTTCGGTATGCCCTCGTCGTGGCCCGACTTCCGTTCCCATTCTTCCGCACGCTCTTCGCACGCTCGAAAGCGATATTCACGAATCGCGACAGAACTTATTCTAAGGTCTCTCGTTAGAATAATTTCTGTGTACATCGCAGTGCGAAACGAGAACGTAGAATTTTCGTGAAAGACGAGAAATCGTCTGAAACAGAAAGAACAATCGGTGTTTCGCGTTGTCCGTTTTAGCGAAATCTAACCCAACCATTTAAATCGTACCGATTCAAGAAATCGTGAAATCGTCCGGTGAACGTAACCGGTATCGGCATCGACCATTTAAAATACAGATATTCTCGCACGAATCTATTTTATATGCTCGAGAAAGTTGACAGATGTTTCTAAACGGTTCACGAGTTTCTATTTACGTATCTGCTCGATTCGTAAATAACGTAGTCGACGTTAATCGACCGGTTACCGAAAGCCGAGAGCAGATCGGTTAAAAGTTCTTTCTTTCGAGTCCTTGCTCCTTCTCGTAGATCCGTTCGAGTTTCATCCGACGCAGAGTAAACGCTATCGAAACAACGACTCCATTCAGTCCCGATGGCGTAGTAGGTATTTCCGGCGTGGACAGCTAAGTTTGCGAGGCACGGTCCGACGATTGCAGCGCATACGAACGTTTATCGCGAGATGCGATCTACGAGCTACGATAAACATCGGACAGCCGTTGTACGCGTTTGCATCGCGTTTACTTTTTTCACGCGACGTTCACCTTTTTCGACAGGTCGATTTAACGAGAGAACAAACGATCGGTTTCTCGTCGGTTTCGTCGACGTTCGCGGTTCCGTGTAGTACGAGGTGCAACTCGCTACGCATCGGCATAAATATCGCGTAGAAATGGTACTCTTTCGTTCGCGTATCCATACGCGAATCCTGCTGCTTCTGGCCGGTTCGCGATGTTCCCCGTGATATATGCGCGCGAGTACGTCCAACTGCCACGCCTACCGACACTACGGTTTAATTGAGTAATCGAGTACACCCTCGCGACGTCGTCTGAATCGAGAGGAGAGTCGAGTCACTTTCGACGATATCGGTTCGTCCCTACCCTATCCTACTCCACCCTGCCCTCCTCTCTTTACTATTTATTTCCCTGTACGCGATTTCGAATACGATCGAGACGTATTCGGAAGAAACGTTCGCTATAGATGGTACGGGGCGATCGAACAGAAACAAGCGACTCGTAGAAAGAAAGGTGGAATTCGGTTCGATATTATACTCGAAGGTAAAATATCAAGAGCGAAACGGAACGATGTCCCGCGTGAATTATATCGCTCGTCCGGTTTAAGGAAAGCAGGGGCTGGACGTGACACGAGCCAGACAGAAACAATGCAATTTAAATGTTAAGCGAACGGCTAGGGTACTATCCTGTACGCCAGTTAGGTACCATACGTAACGCATATTTTACCAAGACAGAGTGTGCGTGTTAACGGGATTTCGTGAATTCAAATGCGACAGTTAAATCGAATCCGCGATCGTATAAATGTACCTCTTGCCCTCTGTTTCTCTCCTCGACCTCGTCCCCTTGGCCATACATCCTCTGTCCACCGTTTCTATTCGCCGATACGTACGAATAAATTCGTCGAGGTTATTAAGCGCGAAACTATATAGAACATAGAAAGGACATAGAGAGGACATAGAGAGGACATAGAGAGGACATAGAGAGGACATAGAGAGGACATAGAGAGAGAAAAAAAAAATAAATATCGTAATTTCGTTGGTCAGAAGATAAGGTAGAAAGAAAGTAAGATAGGAGAAAAGTTGGAGTGTCCTGCAACAGTAGCGACGATTGGTCGTCTATCGAATAGTAGTCGCGCGATGGAAGAAGGAAGGCACGAACGCTGCACGCTCTCTCGTGTCTATTTATATCGAATCCGTGGGCATACCGGACCAGACTGGCGGCGCGTTCTACCGTAGCGACACCGACTTTGCTGCTCCGGCTTCGACTACGAGTCCGACTACCACTTGGACGCGACAACCACCGAATCCTACCTCGTCTAACGTCTCTCCTTCCAATCGGAAATAAACTCGTCGCGCTCTCGATTAAATCTAACGAACCTGCAAAATCTTATTATGTATATGACCTTTTTACCTTTCTCTCTTTCCTTCGCCGAACGAACAAGTACATTAAAAATAACGCTTCGATCACGATTTATGCGTTTGCAATTTTACGCGAGAACGCCAGCTGAAAATGATCGACTAACGCGACAAGTTTTTTAGGCAAAAAAATAAAGAGCGGTAAAAGAATGGTAAATTTCGTAGTAAAAGTTGGCATTTCGAAAGAGGCTGTAAGAACTCAGCTCGTCGAAATCGAGGGAAAAGTACGAACAAAGTAGACGCGCGCCTACTTACGCCTACCTGTGCATGGATTCGCGATCGCGACTAGCCGTATACGGCTGTGCTCCGCGCGTATACGGTATATACGGTCGCGGTGGTCACCTTTCGAGGTTCGGTTAAAACTCTCGGCAAGGCATCGAGCAACCGAGCGTGCAACGTGGAAGCATGCTAACGTACACCCATACGGAGATAGCCCTGTGGCCATTTGCATTCAATGCGCTCTTACCTACCGAGCAACCGAGCGAGCAAACGAACGAATATCCCTTCTACGTAGCTGCTACTGCCGCTACCACTGCCATTGCTTCTCTCGCCCTTTCTAACCGGTCCATGTACCATTGTGTTTATTTATATTCGCTTTAATTATATCGGATATGGTATTGAAATCTCTGCCTCGAGAATGCGCCTCGTGCATTCGACGATGATATTACATTATATCCGTACGTTTCTCGATACCTAACCGCTTCGATGGAAAATCGCTCGAGCTTCGATTAACCAATATATCCTAAACGAAGTCTGGAAACGTCGCCATCGCGTTTCGCGTACTGCCATTTCACGATAGGCCTGCCCGACTACCCGTCGTAAGAAGCGTGGCTACTATAGGTTCAAGCGAAAAGTTTATCCCTCGTGTTATCCGGCACGAGCGGACAATCTATTATGGCACATCGATTAAAGCAAAATGCAAGGAAAATAGATCTGCTCGTCGAAATTCCGAATGCTCGCGTTGCATGTCGCGGTGGGCCGCGCGCAGCGGGTTACCGATTAAACGCGACAATAAGCAAATCGGTACCGGCAACATGAACGGAACGTGTACGGTTATCGCGGTAAATGACGCTAAACGACGCTAAACGACGTGAAATTACGAGAGAGGCGGGACTCTTTTTCATCCCTTTCGTTTGAAGTAAGTGTATCGACACGAGTTGTCGCGTGCGTCCTAGTCGTTTGCTCGTACACGCAACGACTCGTCTCTAACCGAACAGAGATTCTACATACATATTTAGCACGTTTCGAAGGACTCGTCGCGTCGCGTCCTCTCGCGCAGATGGTGCTACTACTCCCGCGCGATCTAACAGCCATGGCCGTTTGTCTGGTCCATACGCGCGCTGCTGCTCTCTCGTTAGTTGGTTCCTGCGGCTCGCGAAAAAGCCCGAGGGGTCGTATGACCGGTAGGGGTGAGAATGGCAAAAAAGACGACAGGGGCGAGACGGGAGATCCAAGAACCCTCCAATTCTTTCGCTCCAGATCTAGCGTCCGTTAATTGGAGGTTGTTTGACTACGCACCAGCTTCACCCTCTGCCCCTATCTACCCCACTCCGCGCCTTCCCTCCGTTTTTCCCTACCGGCACCCTACTACTTTTTTCTTCTTTTCCTTTCTCTGTTTCCCTTTTTTCTATTCATCTCCTTTCCCTCTCGCGGGCTCGAGTCCTCTTTCTCTATTCGTCCGACCCAAGGTTTTTCAGGGCACGGCAGTCGTCGCTTCGTAGAAAGGAAAAAACTTGCATCGGCTTTTCGTTGCCGAGTCTACGAATCCTGCGTCTAATCCTACGGCGGGGGGCGAGAATTTATCCGGAGGAAAAGGCGTTAAGCGACGAACGAAAATTCGCCGTAGCGCGGATACCGGTAAGCGCAGGATCGTTTCGATGGCGCTAACGATGAGCAAACAGAGCGGAACGACATGGCCGAGATACACCGACCACGTACTTGCTTACTTACGTGCGTCCGTACTACGTGACTCATCGTTTCGACGCGACGCGACGCGAAGCTTCCAACTTATCGAAGCGGTGGATATGGAAGAACTAGAATCATCGGTTTCGCGTCTCGTCATTTCGATGTTTCGTCTTATATGTATATGTACATATAGTACCTCATCCAATTAACCTTAATTATTCCTTCTCTTTCGATTCCGAATAAGCGAATGTTCGTTTATTATCAAAGATGGTTCGCTGATGGTCTTCCACGAAACACGCTGTTCGTTCTCCGTACGAATCGATCTGTTTCACTCGATAACGGAAGTCATGCCCGGAATCGTCGAGAGAAATCGTTTAATCGTCTCTAACCAAGTTTCCCGTCGTTTCAGTGTTGAGAGACGAATTCCGCGCGGAACCGCAAAACACTAGAGTGGCGGCCGGAGAAACCGCTTTGCTGGAGTGTGGACCACCCCGAGGGCATCCGGAACCAACGTTGCACTGGAAGAAGAACGGTCACGTGATAGACTTGGACACTACTAAACGGTACTTTGATCTTATTTTATTAATCGTTGAAATTTCTTTCTCCATTTTCCTTCTCTCTATTTTCTATGATCAACGATTTCTCGGCCATTCTCTACGTCATTCATCGAAAATCGTCTCTTTCGTTACAGCATCACTTTGGTGGACGGAGGAAATTTAATGATCTCGGACGTGAGGCAAACGGATCAAGGAAAGTATCAATGCGTGGCCGAGAACATGGTGGGCGTGAAAGAATCGACGATAGCCACGTTGACGGTTCACGGTAAGAATATTTTCGATGAACCTTAAGTTTTTTCGATATTTGGACGGTACAATATTTTACTTTTATCTCTTTCGTTGGCTCTTCTTTTCCTGTTAGTGAAGCCATTCTTCTCGTCGACACCGACGAATCAAACGATCCTGGCGGATCAAACGGCTGAATTTGCCTGCCGAGTAGGCGGAGATCCTCCGCCCGAAATTCTTTGGCGTCGAAGCGACGGGAAAATGCCGATCGGCCGAGCGCATATTCTCGACGACAAGAGTTTGCGAATCGACAGGGTCACACCGCAAGATCAAGGAACGTACATCTGCGACGCCGAAAATGGTGTCGGTGCGATATCGGCTAGCGCGACCCTTACAGTATACTGTGAGTACATATCGTACGCCGTGTTTCCGTTTTCTTTCTTTTCCTATTATTCCAGTAACGCTGGTTTTCGTTCGATTCACAGCGAGACCAGTATTCTCCAGTTTCCCGAAAGACGAAATCGTCAGCGTCGGATCTAACGTTTCGTTCTCGTGCGCGGCACGCGGTGCTCCAGAGCCTTCAATATTTTGGACCCGCGAAGGTTCTCAGGAACTGATGTTCCCTGGGAACCAGTATCAGGGACGTTACGAAGTCGCGAACGATGGAAGTTTGCGTATACGCGGAGTCCTTGGAAAAGACGAAGGACACTATGTTTGCAGCGCGATCAGTCAAGCCGGTGCGAGCACCGCAACGGTTTTTCTGCAGGTATTCGACCGTTTTACCGTACGACCATGCGTCCGTAATTTCAAAGATGTACGCGCGTCGCGGCGAAAAATGCTACATCTATGCTCGTTACTTTGTCACAGGTGACGTCCGTCGAGGAAGCTCCGCCGCCTATAATCGAGATCGGTGCATCGAATCGGACGGTACCGCCAAACGGTGAAATTTCGATGCCGTGCCGTGCATTCGGTAGACCTAATCCACGGATTCGATGGTACAAGGACGGTGAACTGCTTCGAACCGATACCGACGATAGGCTAACGTTAACGAGTAACGGAACCCTCACGATAAAGAACCTACGATCGAGCGACACTGGAACGTACAGTTGCGTGGCATCCTCCGAGTCTGGGAACGCGTCGTGGACGGCCAGTTTAACGGTTAGCACGGCGGTAAGCGATCAGGAAACAACGGGTATCGTCGGCGCCGGCGTTGATGCGGTTTTACCGGATCCCTCTACGCTTCCCGCCGCGCCGAGCAAGCCGAGAATAGTCAACACCACTAGCAACGCGGTTACGCTTACCTGGAGTCCAGGTCATGACGGATCCAGCAAGATAATCGACTATACCGTCGAATATTTCGCTACCAATCCGAAGACTGGCTGGATCGTGGCCGCGACAGGGATCACCGACGATATCTACACGGTAATCTTGCGTTTTTTCACGATGCTCGATTCGAAATAGCTGAACAAAGGTAAACGTCCATCGTCTCCTTTCCTCTTTTCAGGTAACCAATTTGAAACCCGATAGCAGCTACGTGTTTCTCGTTCGTGCTCGAAACGACCAAGGTCTTTCGCTCCCTGGTCCATTATCGGACGTTGCGCGTACCACCAATCTCGATCAACGCGCGATCCCGCAAACCGAACTAATTCGTGCGAGGGATCGATTGAATAGCGATATTCTTTATTTGAAAGAGGTTCAACCGTTGAGCAGTACCAGCGTTAAAATCATTTGGGACGTGAGTACGATCGTTTCGATATCGCATACGCGCAGCATTCTAAGATCGTCTCATTTTAAACGTTAATTCTCTTCGTCGATGTTGCAGATTCTCGGGGCTGCCGACTTGGTCGAAGGTTTGTACATAAGATACCGGCAACTTTCCGAGAAACCAGAATATCGAATGGTCACCGTATTGAATGCCGGCGCAACCAGCTACGTTTTAACTAACCTGAGCAAGTACACGCGTTACGAGTTTTTTCTAGTTCCTTTTTACAAAACCATCGAAGGTAGACCGAGTAACGTGAAATTAGCAACTACCTTGGAGGATGTTCCTTCCGGTGCGCCCGAAAACGTTCACGTTGGCATGATAAATGTCACGTCGGCGTTCGTTCGTTGGTCTCCACCGCCTAAAAATACCCAGAACGGTCAATTGATAGGATACAAGGTACTCGCCCTGTCAATAATCATGCATGTCGTTGACGATCGATCGTTTCTTTCGTCCTTTTCCCTTATTCGTTCACGTTCTATGTTTCAGATTCAAATAAAGAGCAACAGTAGCAATAAAATTCTAGGTCAAATGTTTTTGAACGCGTCGACTACTTCGGCGATCATTAACAGCTTGACAACGGGTGGTCTTTACTCGGCGCGCGTTGCCGGCTTAACTCGCGTCGGTCTCGGACCATTTTCCAATCCGATCGTGCTCAATATGGATCCAGGACAATTGACGCAACTGCCACCGCGTACAGATCCGAGTCACAGAAGCGCTTCCGTCGTCAACGAAACTTGGTTTTTGATATTAATGATAACCGTTGTATTGACGGTAATCGCCGCGTTATTGGGAGCTCTGTACGTTCGTCGAAGACAAACGATGAGCAAACAACTGGGACATTTGAACGTTCCCGTGGGCACAGCCAACGATATTTGTCAACTAAACAAGGATACTCTCTGGCTAGAACGTGGATGGAGACCGAGCAATACCCTCCAACCACCCTCCTCTACCGACAAAGACTGCGAGACGAAACTTCTGAACAATCAGAATCAGATCGGTTTACCACCCGGAATCGTCGGAATGACCGGTTCGGAATACGCCGAAGTTAACTTGACAACATTTTATAACGCCAGAAAGCAATTACAGGCTCCACCGGAGCCGTACGCAACGACCACGCTTTGCATGCCAACTCGTAGCCCCGACTCGATAGAAACCACCGGGCGAAAATCCAATTCGAGCGATTCCTGTCTCAAGCCGGACTACTCGAGTCTAGATTCGAATTTAGATCGAAATAAATCGACCGTATCGCCGAGTAGCGACAACGCCAGTAGCGTTTATAACGGGGACGATAATACGGAAACGCAGAGGAGAACTCATCACTACAGAATGCCGTTGCCGAACGAAAGTCAACCTTTGAATTGGTGCGACATGTTACCACCTCCTCCGGATCATCCACCTTCTTTCGAAGGATCCCTCGGTTCTGCTAGGGCTCATTCTCATTCGTTGTCGCTTTCGCATCAACAACAACAACAACAGCAGCAGCAACAGCAGCAGCAACAACAGCAACAACAACAGCAACAACAACAACAGCAACAACAACAACCTCAACATCAATATCAATATCATCATCATCATCATCAAATGCATCAGATGCCGCACCAATATCAGCATCAACATCATTACCAGCACCAACAGCAACAGTCGCAACAACAACCGCATCAGGCCGCATTTAGTCCGCACCTAGGAAAAAGAAGTATCGAAAGACAAAACGATTTAGACCTGATGACCGGTTCGGGGTTAGCGTTAGGATTAGGTTTAAGTTTAAATTCGAATTCGAATTCTGGATCCGGTTCGGGTTCGGGTTCAGGCTCCGGATCAGGTTCAGGGTCCGGTGGTGGCTGTGGATCCGGACCCGCGTCGAGGACGTCTCAAAGTCCGCCGAGTCCACCGATCAGAGTAACAAACGATTTAGAAAATTCCGGTGCAATTTGGAACGGTTCGAGTCAACAGTCACAATCGTTCGACGGGTCGATTCAAAGGAGTAACGTTCACCATCAACAAGGCGGCAGGTACACGAGTTTACCCCCGCAAACGAATACGTCGGCATTACCCGTCTTTCCGCAAACTTTCGATCGTTACGAGTACAAAAGCAACAATCAAGAACACGAATACGAGAGCGGTTCTCTGTTGTACGGTCAGCGTAACGGTTCGCCGTTGGACGATTACGATTCAGCGTATAGTCGCGTGAACCGAGCCGATTCCCGATCGGAACAGTCGATCGCCAACGAGGAAATCTACCGACGAAACGATCAAGATCCTTATCCTACGGACAACCTTTATCAGCCGGAAAACGACGAATGGGATAGAAAATCTTGCGATTCGAACGCTCACTCGGACGTTTGTTGCTCCTGTTCCGAATCGAGTTGTCTTTACGGAAATGCTCTGGAATACGACGATCAATTCGTTTCATCGTCGACGAATTGTCTTCACGGTAAAACCATTTCTCGCAGTAGAAGCGGAAGAAGTCCTCGAAGAAGAAACGCCAGAACCTGCTCGCCGTCTTACAGCAGCGGCGAGAGTAACTACTCGTGTATTCCTTCGAGGCAATCCGGAAGCGTCAGCTCGCAAGAAAGATCGAGGCATAATCGCGCGAAAGGTAAACAACGCTTTAATCTTTTCCTTTCGAACGATTCTTCGCGAAATATTTAATAAAGATAAATTAACGATTCGTATTCCACAAACGAGAAAGTTCGTTGCTACGTTTTATACTATTCACAGAGTCAGTACTTTTCTCTTTTAAATACTTTTAAATTCGTCATTTCGACCGTTTCTAAGGTATACACGTATATTGATTTTTCTTTATTTTTCATTCAGATAAAGTGCCTAGCTTTTCAAGAATCGCCAGCCATCCTCAGCACAGTTCCTCGACTTCGAACACGGTCGGCAGTTCTGGAAGTCAAAGATACAACAAGCTGAACAACATTTTCGTAAGCAGCGGTAGCACCGGTGGCAATTCGAATGCTCCTGCAGAGTGTAATCGATCGGTCGATCTTCGCGATGGCTAGTGTTTTCGTTCGCGAAAGCGAATTATCGTCGATAAACAACAACAACTGGTGACCTCGAAAATATTTTTACTTCGATCGCAACGAACCAAGAAGTCGTGTGTCGCAGAAATACCAAGCCATCCGTGCGAACTATCGGTGTTGTACCCTCGAGGTATCCGTAATCGCTTGTATCTCCTATAAATTTCACCGTTCTTTTCACTCCCTTACCGATCTTTCCTTTCTTCCACTTATCTTTAACCAATGTAGTTTCTTTGTTCTAACGCTGCATCCTTTGGATACTCTGGATAATCGTTTAAAGTCGCTCAGTCTGCGCGATTCTTCCCGTTATCGGATGTTTCGTTGTTTGCTCAATAGTTCAGCTGCCTCGTCGGTCGAGGAAATCGACAATGAACGAGGAACGATGAACAATGAACGGGGGAAATCGCAGGAAACAAGAGACATAATATATGTACGTCGTGAACGCGTCGCGGGCTTCGACTCGTACTCGACATTGCATTTATTTTCTAGCGATCTTAACATCGCGGTAGAAACATTGGCGCGATCCTGTCGACTTTATCGATGGCCAACGTTCCTAAATTTCTCGAGCGTCGCGAGCAATGTTCACGATGCGATCGTCGCGGGATTTTTTGAAAAGAAAGAAAAAAAAATTGTAAAACGCGTATCGTAGTTTTTAACGATTCACTAACGACTGTAACGCGACAAGTATCGTCATCATATCGAAGAATTTTGTACGCGTAGTCGTAACCGACAATCGATTCGTATATTTTTTCGTTGATTCGTTCACAGGGAATCGCAACGATCGAAAGAAAAATGTTGGAATCGTTTCATCTCGATTGCCGGTGTGTTTTTTCGAACAGGCGAAAAAAATTGACCGAGTCACAAAATACATAGAGAGATATCGATGAAACGTCGTTAACGATCGAGTGATCGTAACACGCGACGCTGTATCATAATCGCTCAAGTCTCTTGTAATTAATTTAACGGTTAAGAGTGCGAGGGTGAAGAAACAGAAGGAAGAAAAATCTGACGCGTTATCTCGGTAAAATCGAAAGCGCGCTATAGTTGTTCGTTGAGATTACTCCGATCGTGGAGAAAATAACCTTGTAAACACTGCCTCGGATTCTATCAATTCTGTAATATTACTCGCGTAAGGGGATGTATAGGTGTGTGTACGGAGGAGCAATTTGTAATATAAATTAATTGCGCGAGTTTAATCCGTATACTATGTATAGATACGAGTATAATCCATCCAGAATGTCGAGTAACGAAGAAAAGTATAATCGACTAACCCGAAGAAAAAGAAGGGTTCGTTTCCAGTAGACCGTTTTAGATCGAAACTCGAATCGGGATGCATAGCGGCCACTTAGAAGTGTATATTTTAAGTATTCGCCGTAACGCGGTACGATATCCTCGAATTATTCTCGCGTAGGTTCGTACGCCGAGTCCGCGACGAACTCGGTTAAAACGACTGGCATGTATCCACGTATCCATTGTTCTTCGGTAGAAAGAAGAACGTCGAAATTTGTACATAAATTAGCACTCGAGATTTTACTATCCTACGCGACACGAAGAAACGATCGATGGTAGTTACTCATACTTACAATACGCATACGTAGGTACCTATCGGAAAAAAAAAAATAGTTGGTTCGAGAGCGTAATCTCGCGATACTTTGGTAACATTCGGTGTTACCAGAGATACGAGAACACGGTCTTTCGCTTGTACGTTGAACCATCCTATCAATTTGCGAGAAAAAGAAAAAAGTAATATTATTTTTATAGTTTCTCAGATTTGCACGATTGTTACGATGGTTCGTACTGTTTGTATCATAACGACGCGTAAAACCTGGTCGATTCGAACGAAAATAAAATATATCGCGTACGCGTCTAGCTTGTACAATTTCTTTCCCATATTCATGTTTTCACTTCTCTCTTATTTTTTTTTTTCTTCACTTCATGTTCTTTATCTCGACTAGAACCTCGCGCTCAATCTCTCATTCGTTAGCATCGCCGAGCGTCGTCGTTACGATTACCGTCGCTATCTCGCACCGTCGTCGCATTCACGATCGCCATCAGCATCAACATTACCATTATCATTATCATTAACATTCCTTCTGTCGTACCCCCCGTGAACGTCGTCCGTAATTTCAATCGGTTTCTACCTAAATCGCTCATCCGCTTGTTCTCGCTTTCGCAGTACGTACGTCCGTTCGAGACCGCCTGTCGAGAAACGGAGCACGGAATCGGCCAACGAGAAACGTTATTCTTCCGTTCGCGAAAGAAGGAAATTAAACGCGATTCAGACTGACTCGTGTTCGTAGAATAAAATTTCTTCGATGAACTTTGTTTCAAAGGAGGAACAAGGAGATTCAACGAAGCTTTCCTAAGTGATTTCGTGATCGCTGCCAATCGCTGTTATCGCAGTAATCACGTACCGCGAGATGTTCGAACATCTTACCGATTTTAGAATATTTTACAGTCGCGCGAGCGTGCGTCGACGTCATATCATTAATTTGTTCGGATCCGAAAGACGTATCTTTTTAAGTCTAAATCGAAATTCTAAGGCTGAGAAAGTGATTTAGCTTAATCTCGTTTACATTTTGTAAATAATAAAACGCATTTAAAGAAAAGACGCGAATCGCTCGTCCGTAAGCGTTTTCATAGGCAATAACTTATTTATTACGAGACAAGCACAAACGGTTGTCGTATTATTCGAAAACGGGGACGAACCGACCTTGAAAAAAATTGGTTTATAATAGAGTACGTATACAGGCGAAGATGCGCGCACAATTGTAGATAAATAAAGTAATATTGTCAAGTAATACGTATACCATATATGAAAACGATATACGAAAACGTTACATAATATGCGAGTAACGGTTATTAATAAAAGGAATAAACGAAAAGGACGTTAAAATCTGTAGCTTTTTTAGTACCCGAAGGAACCACCTTCTTTTTTTTCCTATAAACGTATAATACGCACGTGTGTAATCATGACATTTTATTAGAAGGTAAAATAACGATTTGACAATTATTTACAGTCTTTGTTTTTTTTTTTTTTTTTTAAATATCGTGTGGCCGAGAAACCGAAGGAAAGGAAGAAAAAGAAGAAATATGGAATCGAGAAGAAACTGGCTTACATCTAATACGATAACGTTATCCGCAACCACCTTTTCCGCAACAGGTGCGCTTCGGAGGTCGGTATCCCCTAGAATTGTCGCCCATTAACGGATTGTAATCTGCAAAACGAAATAAAAAAAATGAGAATAAAAGGAAGGTAACGATCGATTTGTCGGCGAATCGCAATTTTACCTCCTTTCAAAGATTTCTTATTCTTCTGAACGAACGTAGATTCATCGCGAGAAGAGTTCCCTAGCCTTTGACCAGCGAACGCGTTGTCTATCAATCTCGCTGCTTCTCTCTTGATTTCCTTCTAACGTCGAACGAAGCGTTATTTACTTATCGAACGTATCCTGTATGCAGATATTCTAGCATATTCGATCAACCGATCGACGCTTAAAAAGACTGAACAAACATAACCTGACCTAACCTCTTTTTCTTCTTGTCGCGCTAGCACGCATTTCTCGTAATACTTTTCTTGCATTCGTTGCCGGGATGCCTCCAAAGCGGATAATCTTTCTTGCAAGAGATCCGGATCTACGAAGAAAGGAAATTAGCATACTTTTTCTGGAACGATCGGTTTTTCCGTAATACTTACTTTTATGATATTTAGCAGCATAATCTCTCTCGTCTATTCTCAATTTCCATTTTCTATACTTTTCCTGAATATAAGGAGACGCGTACCAACAGCAAACGAATATCGCAACAATATACCATCCAACGGACGCGATACTAGCCCATACTGTCAATGTGTAAAATACGATTAATATCGTAATGGTATATTACAATTTGCTTGGACAATCCGTTATACATGTAATAACATACGCACCTGCTTTGAAATAAGAAACTCCAAAGGTTTCGTCTTTATAATCCATGCCGAAGAAATATCTGAAAAAGCGATGACTGTCGAAAAATCCAGTAATTTGTTGAATCCGAAAGGATGATGACAGTTTATAAGCGCATCTCTTTCTTCATCGGTTAGTTTTGCCAACTTTGCAAACGGTCATAGATTATATTAAAGCTAGATGGGTCGCGGTGTAAGATTGCCAACTTGAAAATGTAAAGGAACGCAATAGTGCCAACACGAAATAGCCATAGCGTAGGTAGAATCAAGATGGTCATGAAGTATTAAGGCAGCAGTGCCAACCTCGAAAAGGTTCATCACCGCCTGTTCGTTCCGTTATAATTTACCTGTTCGCCTTCGTTATAATTTACCAGTTCGTTCCGTTATAATTTACCTGTTCGTGCCGTTATAATAGCGCATAACCAATTCCTATCATAGTTTTCTTGGATTTCTCTCTTTTTTCGCGCATTTCGTTGTTTAATAAAAACTGGATAGAAAACTCGAAAAAACCTGTAAAAAGCAAAGAAAATCTGTAACCGCCGCTAAAATGCAAAGAAAATCTGTAAACGCCTGTAAAAAGCAAAGAGAAATGTTCTAAAAAGCAAAGAAAACAATGAAAGAAATACGCATCAATGTGAACGAGCATATGCATTACTGTGAACTGGTAGAAGCATCAATGTGAATAGGTAAAAGCACCAATGTGAACGGGTATAAGCATAAATGCGAACGAGTGAAGGCACCAATGTGAATAGGTATAAGCCTCGATGTGAACGGGGCAAATGTTCTAATGTGTACGGCACCTCGACGTCTCTCATTGGCTACGTTTCCATCGAGGGTCCAAATCGGGTCAGAGTCGGGTTAGAGTCGGGTTAGAGTTAAGTTGCCCTGCCTGTTTCCATGGGATCAGAGTTACGTTGGGGTTGGAGTTGGGTTGAACATTACCAACTGCACAAAGTCAACTACCATATTCTGACATGTAAAGCTGAGCAATATTAATTTTAGAATATCAAAATAACATACAAAAATTATTTCTCAGATTACAAGATCACCGACAAAAAGTAATAGTAACCTCTTCTACACCGATTAATACAGCACGTGATACACAATGCAATTTGGATTTGTTATGTTGGCAACACGAACTCGACTCTTGTCGTTTCCACCGAACCTCAACTGAACGCTACCCTCAAAATTTTGTAGGGTAGAGTTCAACTAAACCTTTGGTGTTTCCACCGTACGAGCGCTGACCCCAACCCGACTCTAACCCGACTCTAACCCGATTTGGACCCTCGATGGAAACGTAGTCATACATAGTAGCGAACATGCGGGCCGGAATCACGACAGCCAACCTTAGTGAACCATAGACTATATTAAAGCAAGATGGGTCGTGCGCGAACAAGATGGTCATTCGGCATTACCGCAGAATCGCCAACCGATGAGTACGAAAGCAGCGAAGGAACCGAACATGATAACCGAACCGATATGTCCATGGAAGCGCCAACCTGAAAACGTAAATATTACCCAATGAGAAAGATACAATTGCCGCGATTCGGAATAGCCAACCTCGAAAAAGAAAAGATAGAATGTGAAGAAAATTCGAAATGACCTCGTAAAAGCCAAGAAAATTTCGACAAGCTTTGAAAGCCGAAATAAAACGAAGAGAAAGCGACAAAAAGCAAGAAAGGAAGTCGATTTAGCGGTATTACAACGAAAGGAACGAAATGTGAATGGGTGTACGCATCAATGTGAACGGGCACAAGCATTAATGTGAATAGGTGTACGCATTAATGTGAACAGGTACAGGCAGCAATGTGAAAGGATCCTCAGTCGCTCTCCATGGTCGGCCCCCTACAAGCATCGGCATGAACGGGTGTTTCGGAGGTACCAACATTAAAGAGTAAAGGTATCGAGCACTGCCAACCTGAGGGACACATTGTCGCGATACAGAATAGCCAATCTCAGTGAGTCCGAGAGCACCTGGGACAAAGATAGTCAACACGCCTCACTGCAGAAATGCCAACTGTATGCTAATTGCAAAAAGGAAAGACTGGCAACGTAATTGGCGAACAGCAAGTAATCGCCACCCAGATACTGCCAACCATATTGAGTCACAGAATATCGGCATTCTAGACGGCTGTGCGCCAGCAAGCAGCAAATCAAGTGCGCCAACCTGATGGAATTGCGCGAGCGAAGGATTGCCAATGTAAGTGTGGTGCGACATTAGGCAGAATTGAAAACTTCAATAAGTCAGTCAGTGAGCAGCGGGAAGCGAGATGGTCGGAAAAATTGTCACCACGATGGGCATCGAGGCAGTGAAGGATTGCCAACATTATTAGTGGACCAGATGTGAACACTACTTCAGCACTGCCAACCCGAACGTCGCTTAGTACAGATGCAATGTTCCCAACCCAGTAAAGTCACGGAGCAAATCTGGGGTAGATGGCCGAGCGCCAGTAAGCACAGTAGTGGCAACATGACGGGTACGGTGGAAATGATGAACTGCCAACCTGAAAAAACATTCGTCGGGAACAATTCAGTACTGCCAACCCAAAAGTCGTTTGACCGAAGCAGTAGCATAATCGCACCAGTTATGAGTGACGCAGCAACCCGAATCGCGATGGCTGTGGCTGTAGAAAAGCGAGGCAAATAATATCAAGGAATGTAGTACTGCGAAGAATAATCAGTCATTGAGCAACGATTACCAAGATGGCCGTGCGTCAGTCCCCGCAGAACTACCAACTTAATGGACAACGCGTCGCTGAAAGACTGCCAACCTAATCCCCGAACCGGAAGTGCGCAGCAGTGAGTGGTGCCAACCGAAATCCGGGATGCGGTAGCGTGAATCGGCCTTTTCCAAGATGGCGGACCGACGCTACGACGCACGTGCCGGCGGTGGTGCAAAAATCGTGAAAAACGTGGAAAATTCGGTGAAATTGTGCCGTGCAGTGCCGTGAAAGTGTTGTGGGAGTGGCGTGGAGTGTCTGTGAGTGCTGTGCGTGCAGTGGGTGCCGTGAAAAATGTGTTTCGTGCGCGGGTGCAGTGCGTGCCACGTGGCGGGTGCAGTGGAACCGTTGGAAAAGCGGAAAAATCGCTGGAAATCGTGCCGTGATGTGCCCTGTGAGTGGTGCGAGTGCCGGAAACGTCGCGGGTGCCGTCCAAAAAGGTGGTGGTGGTGCTGGAGCGGGGGGTGGTGGCGGGGAGGGTAGTGCGTGGGTGCGTGGTGCAGTGCGTAGGTGCAGCGGAAGCAGTGGAAAATCCTGAAAAGCGGCGGAAAAATCGTGCTGCGGAGCGGCGTGCAATGCTCCTGAATCACCGGGAGTGCAGTGCGAGTGACGTCCGGTGCGTGGGTGGCACGTGCGGGGTGCAATGCAGGTGCAGTGCGTGGGTGCAGGAAAAGCGTCGGAAAAGCGGCGCGACGACCCGGAAAAGGTGCGGCAGCGTCCGGAAATCGCCCCGAAAACCCCCCGCGCAAAATCCACCCCCGAGGGGAGGGGGGTTTGGGGGGTGGGGTTAGTAGAGGGTAACCTGTCTTAATAAACTAACTCGTATGGGAGTGGCATGCTTGGAGTTCCGTAAAGGTTTGTATATTATGTAGGTTATTAGATTACTTCCATTCGGAAGGTATTCCATACGAGTTAGGTTATTAAAACAGGTTGTATGAACAGTGTCTAGTTTTGTAGTGATCCGTGCAGTGAAGGTAACGTATGAAATAAAAGTCATTGGTGTAGTGTACCATCTTTATTAATAACCCTTTCGATGTAGAAACTTAGTGGTTGTGTTGCAAAGGAGTTCCATACGAGTTAGGTTATTGAAATAGGTTGTATGATCAGTGTCAATTCGTAGAAGCAACCTTTATTAAACAAACCTTGTGCTGCAGTGAGAGTGGTATAGTGAATACAACCTATGGTATATCTAACCTGGTGGAATCGCCTATGTGGAATAGTGAATACAACCTGTGGATGTATCTAACCTTGTGGAATAGCAGCATATGGTGAGTACCTATATCGTAATAGTACAATGTTAGGGTACCTAACATGTTAGATCTGATGAACCTATGACTCCAAAGGTTAGGTCACATTAAGCTTTACCTCGGAAGGTTAGATCACCTTAAGCTTATTTAATATACACCTAACCAACTCCCGAAGTTTGTTTGTGTTAGGTTAGGTTAGGTTAGGTTAGGTTAGGTTAGGTTAGGTTAGGTTAGGTTAGGTTAGGTTAGGTTAGGTTAGGTTAGGTTAGGTTAGGTTAGGTTAGGTTAGGTTAGGTTAGGTTAGGTTAGGTTAGGTTAGGTTAGGTTAGGTTAGGTTAGGTTAGGTTAGGTTAGGTTAGGTTAGGTTAGGTTAGGTTAGGTTAGGTTAGGTTAGGTTAGGTTAGGTTAGGTTAGGTTAGGTTAGGTTAGGTTAGGTTAGGTTAGGTTAGGTTAGGTTAGGTTAGGTTAGGTTAGGTTAGGTTAGGTTAGGTTAGGTTAGGTTAGGTTAGGTTAGGTTAGGTTAGGTTAGGTTAGGTTAGGTTAGGTTAGGTTAGGTTAGGTTAGGTTAGGTTAGGTTAGGTTAGGTTAGGTTAGGTTAGGTTAGGTTAGGTTAGGTTAGGTTAGGTTAGGTTAGGTTAGGTTAGGTTAGGTTAGGTTAGGTTAGGTTAGGTTAGGTTAGGTTAGGTTAGGTTAGGTTAGGTTAGGTTAGGTTAGGTTAGGTTAGGTTAGGTTAGGTTAGGTTAGGTTAGGTTAGGTTAGGTTAGGTTAGGTTAGGTTAGGTTAGGTTAGGTTAGGTTAGGTTAGGTTAGGTTAGGTTAGGTTAGGTTAGGTTAGGTTAGGTTAGGTTAGGTTAGGTTAGGTTAGGTTAGGTTAGGTTAGGTTAGGTTAGGTTAGGTTAGGTTAGGTTAGGTTAGGTTAGGTTAGGTTAGGTTAGGTTAGGTTAGGTTAGGTTAGGTTAGGTTAGGTTAGGTTAGGTTAGGTTAGGTTAGGTTAGGTTAGGTTAGGTTAGGTTAGGTTAGGTTAGGTTAGGTTAGGTTAGGTTAGGTTAGGTTAGGTTAGGTTAGGTTAGGTTAGGTTAGGTTAGGTTAGGTTAGGTTAGGTTAGGTTAGGTTAGGTTAGGTTAGGTTAGGTTAGGTTAGGTTAGGTTAGGTTAGGTTAGGTTAGGTTAGGTTAGGTTAGGTTAGGTTAGGTTAGGTTAGGTTAGGTTAGGTTAGGTTAGGTTAGGTTAGGTTAGGTTAGGTTAGGTTAGGTTAGGTTAGGTTAGGTTAGGTTAGGTTAGGTTAGGTTAGGTTAGGTTAGGTTAGGTTAGGTTAGGTTAGGTTAGGTTAGGTTAGGTTAGGTTAGGTTAGGTTAGGTTAGGTTAGGTTAGGTTAGGTTAGGTTAGGTTAGGTTAGGTTAGGTTAGGTTAGGTTAGGTTAGGTTAGGTTAGGTTAGGTTAGGTTAGGTTAGGTTAGGTTAGGTTAGGTTAGGTTAGGTTAGGTTAGGTTAGGTTAGGTTAGGTTAGGTTAGGTTAGGTTAGGTTAGGTTAGGTTAGGTTAGGTTAGGTTAGGTTAGGTTAGGTTAGGTTAGGTTAGGTTAGGTTAGGTTAGGTTAGGTTAGGTTAGGTTAGGTTAGGTTAGGTTAGGTTAGGTTAGGTTAGGTTAGGTTAGGTTAGGTTAGGTTAGGTTAGGTTAGGTTAGGTTAGGTTAGGTTAGGTTAGGTTAGGTTAGGTTAGGTTAGGTTAGGTTAGGTTAGGTTAGGTTAGGTTAGGTTAGGTTAGGTTAGGTTAGGTTAGGTTAGGTTAGGTTAGGTTAGGTTAGGTTAGGTTAGGTTAGGTTAGGTTAGGTTAGGTTAGGTTAGGTTAGGTTAGGTTAGGTTAGGTTAGGTTAGGTTAGGTTAGGTTAGGTTAGGTTAGGTTAGGTTAGGTTAGGTTAGGTTAGGTTAGGTTAGGTTAGGTTAGGTTAGGTTAGGTTAGGTTAGGTTAGGTTAGGTTAGGTTAGGTTAGGTTAGGTTAGGTTAGGTTAGGTTAGGTTAGGTTAGGTTAGGTTAGGTTAGGTTAGGTTAGGTTAGGTTAGGTTAGGTTAGGTTAGGTTAGGTTAGGTTAGGTTAGGTTAGGTTAGGTTAGGTTAGGTTAGGTTAGGTTAGGTTAGGTTAGGTTAGGTTAGGTTAGGTTAGGTTAGGTTAGGTTAGGTTAGGTTAGGTTAGGTTAGGTTAGGTTAGGTTAGGTTAGGTTAGGTTAGGTTAGGTTAGGTTAGGTTAGGTTAGGTTAGGTTAGGTTAGGTTAGGTTAGGTTAGGTTAGGTTAGGTTAGGTTAGGTTAGGTTAGGTTAGGTTAGGTTAGGTTAGGTTAGGTTAGGTTAGGTTAGGTTAGGTTAGGTTAGGTTAGGTTAGGTTAGGTTAGGTTAGGTTAGGTTAGGTTAGGTTAGGTTAGGTTAGGTTAGGTTAGGTTAGGTTAGGTTAGGTTAGGTTAGGTTAGGTTAGGTTAGGTTAGGTTAGGTTAGGTTAGGTTAGGTTAGGTTAGGTTAGGTTAGGTTAGGTTAGGTTAGGTTAGGTTAGGTTAGGTTAGGTTAGGTTAGGTTAGGTTAGGTTAGGTTAGGTTAGGTTAGGTTAGGTTAGGTTAGGTTAGGTTAGGTTAGGTTAGGTTAGGTTAGGTTAGGTTAGGTTAGGTTAGGTTAGGTTAGGTTAGGTTAGGTTAGGTTAGGTTAGGTTAGGTTAGGTTAGGTTAGGTTAGGTTAGGTTAGGTTAGGTTAGGTTAGGTTAGGTTAGGTTAGGTTAGGTTAGGTTAGGTTAGGTTAGGTTAGGTTAGGTTAGGTTAGGTTAGGTTAGGTTAGGTTAGGTTAGGTTAGGTTAGGTTAGGTTAGGTTAGGTTAGGTTAGGTTAGGTTAGGTTAGGTTAGGTTAGGTTAGGTTAGGTTAGGTTAGGTTAGGTTAGGTTAGGTTAGGTTAGGTTAGGTTAGGTTAGGTTAGGTTAGGTTAGGTTAGGTTAGGTTAGGTTAGGTTAGGTTAGGTTAGGTTAGGTTAGGTTAGGTTAGGTTAGGTTAGGTTAGGTTAGGTTAGGTTAGGTTAGGTTAGGTTAGGTTAGGTTAGGTTAGGTTAGGTTAGGTTAGGTTAGGTTAGGTTAGGTTAGGTTAGGTTAGGTTAGGTTAGGTTAGGTTAGGTTAGGTTAGGTTAGGTTAGGTTAGGTTAGGTTAGGTTAGGTTAGGTTAGGTTAGGTTAGGTTAGGTTAGGTTAGGTTAGGTTAGGTTAGGTTAGGTTAGGTTAGGTTAGGTTAGGTTAGGTTAGGTTAGGTTAGGTTAGGTTAGGTTAGGTTAGGTTAGGTTAGGTTAGGTTAGGTTAGGTTAGGTTAGGTTAGGTTAGGTTAGGTTAGGTTAGGTTAGGTTAGGTTAGGTTAGGTTAGGTTAGGTTAGGTTAGGTTAGGTTAGGTTAGGTTAGGTTAGGTTAGGTTAGGTTAGGTTAGGTTAGGTTAGGTTAGGTTAGGTTAGGTTAGGTTAGGTTAGGTTAGGTTAGGTTAGGTTAGGTTAGGTTAGGTTAGGTTAGGTTAGGTTAGGTTAGGTTAGGTTAGGTTAGGTTAGGTTAGGTTAGGTTAGGTTAGGTTAGGTTAGGTTAGGTTAGGTTAGGTTAGGTTAGGTTAGGTTAGGTTAGGTTAGGTTAGGTTAGGTTAGGTTAGGTTAGGTTAGGTTAGGTTAGGTTAGGTTAGGTTAGGTTAGGTTAGGTTAGGTTAGGTTAGGTTAGGTTAGGTTAGGTTAGGTTAGGTTAGGTTAGGTTAGGTTAGGTTAGGTTAGGTTAGGTTAGGTTAGGTTAGGTTAGGTTAGGTTAGGTTAGGTTAGGTTAGGTTAGGTTAGGTTAGGTTAGGTTAGGTTAGGTTAGGTTAGGTTAGGTTAGGTTAGGTTAGGTTAGGTTAGGTTAGGTTAGGTTAGGTTAGGTTAGGTTAGGTTAGGTTAGGTTAGGTTAGGTTAGGTTAGGTTAGGTTAGGTTAGGTTAGGTTAGGTTAGGTTAGGTTAGGTTAGGTTAGGTTAGGTTAGGTTAGGTTAGGTTAGGTTAGGTTAGGTTAGGTTAGGTTAGGTTAGGTTAGGTTAGGTTAGGTTAGGTTAGGTTAGGTTAGGTTAGGTTAGGTTAGGTTAGGTTAGGTTAGGTTAGGTTAGGTTAGGTTAGGTTAGGTTAGGTTAGGTTAGGTTAGGTTAGGTTAGGTTAGGTTAGGTTAGGTTAGGTTAGGTTAGGTTAGGTTAGGTTAGGTTAGGTTAGGTTAGGTTAGGTTAGGTTAGGTTAGGTTAGGTTAGGTTAGGTTAGGTTAGGTTAGGTTAGGTTAGGTTAGGTTAGGTTAGGTTAGGTTAGGTTAGGTTAGGTTAGGTTAGGTTAGGTTAGGTTAGGTTAGGTTAGGTTAGGTTAGGTTAGGTTAGGTTAGGTTAGGTTAGGTTAGGTTAGGTTAGGTTAGGTTAGGTTAGGTTAGGTTAGGTTAGGTTAGGTTAGGTTAGGTTAGGTTAGGTTAGGTTAGGTTAGGTTAGGTTAGGTTAGGTTAGGTTAGGTTAGGTTAGGTTAGGTTAGGTTAGGTTAGGTTAGGTTAGGTTAGGTTAGGTTAGGTTAGGTTAGGTTAGGTTAGGTTAGGTTAGGTTAGGTTAGGTTAGGTTAGGTTAGGTTAGGTTAGGTTAGGTTAGGTTAGGTTAGGTTAGGTTAGGTTAGGTTAGGTTAGGTTAGGTTAGGTTAGGTTAGGTTAGGTTAGGTTAGGTTAGGTTAGGTTAGGTTAGGTTAGGTTAGGTTAGGTTAGGTTAGGTTAGGTTAGGTTAGGTTAGGTTAGGTTAGGTTAGGTTAGGTTAGGTTAGGTTAGGTTAGGTTAGGTTAGGTTAGGTTAGGTTAGGTTAGGTTAGGTTAGGTTAGGTTAGGTTAGGTTAGGTTAGGTTAGGTTAGGTTAGGTTAGGTTAGGTTAGGTTAGGTTAGGTTAGGTTAGGTTAGGTTAGGTTAGGTTAGGTTAGGTTAGGTTAGGTTAGGTTAGGTTAGGTTAGGTTAGGTTAGGTTAGGTTAGGTTAGGTTAGGTTAGGTTAGGTTAGGTTAGGTTAGGTTAGGTTAGGTTAGGTTAGGTTAGGTTAGGTTAGGTTAGGTTAGGTTAGGTTAGGTTAGGTTAGGTTAGGTTAGGTTAGGTTAGGTTAGGTTAGGTTAGGTTAGGTTAGGTTAGGTTAGGTTAGGTTAGGTTAGGTTAGGTTAGGTTAGGTTAGGTTAGGTTAGGTTAGGTTAGGTTAGGTTAGGTTAGGTTAGGTTAGGTTAGGTTAGGTTAGGTTAGGTTAGGTTAGGTTAGGTTAGGTTAGGTTAGGTTAGGTTAGGTTAGGTTAGGTTAGGTTAGGTTAGGTTAGGTTAGGTTAGGTTAGGTTAGGTTAGGTTAGGTTAGGTTAGGTTAGGTTAGGTTAGGTTAGGTTAGGTTAGGTTAGGTTAGGTTAGGTTAGGTTAGGTTAGGTTAGGTTAGGTTAGGTTAGGTTAGGTTAGGTTAGGTTAGGTTAGGTTAGGTTAGGTTAGGTTAGGTTAGGTTAGGTTAGGTTAGGTTAGGTTAGGTTAGGTTAGGTTAGGTTAGGTTAGGTTAGGTTAGGTTAGGTTAGGTTAGGTTAGGTTAGGTTAGGTTAGGTTAGGTTAGGTTAGGTTAGGTTAGGTTAGGTTAGGTTAGGTTAGGTTAGGTTAGGTTAGGTTAGGTTAGGTTAGGTTAGGTTAGGTTAGGTTAGGTTAGGTTAGGTTAGGTTAGGTTAGGTTAGGTTAGGTTAGGTTAGGTTAGGTTAGGTTAGGTTAGGTTAGGTTAGGTTAGGTTAGGTTAGGTTAGGTTAGGTTAGGTTAGGTTAGGTTAGGTTAGGTTAGGTTAGGTTAGGTTAGGTTAGGTTAGGTTAGGTTAGGTTAGGTTAGGTTAGGTTAGGTTAGGTTAGGTTAGGTTAGGTTAGGTTAGGTTAGGTTAGGTTAGGTTAGGTTAGGTTAGGTTAGGTTAGGTTAGGTTAGGTTAGGTTAGGTTAGGTTAGGTTAGGTTAGGTTAGGTTAGGTTAGGTTAGGTTAGGTTAGGTTAGGTTAGGTTAGGTTAGGTTAGGTTAGGTTAGGTTAGGTTAGGTTAGGTTAGGTTAGGTTAGGTTAGGTTAGGTTAGGTTAGGTTAGGTTAGGTTAGGTTAGGTTAGGTTAGGTTAGGTTAGGTTAGGTTAGGTTAGGTTAGGTTAGGTTAGGTTAGGTTAGGTTAGGTTAGGTTAGGTTAGGTTAGGTTAGGTTAGGTTAGGTTAGGTTAGGTTAGGTTAGGTTAGGTTAGGTTAGGTTAGGTTAGGTTAGGTTAGGTTAGGTTAGGTTAGGTTAGGTTAGGTTAGGTTAGGTTAGGTTAGGTTAGGTTAGGTTAGGTTAGGTTAGGTTAGGTTAGGTTAGGTTAGGTTAGGTTAGGTTAGGTTAGGTTAGGTTAGGTTAGGTTAGGTTAGGTTAGGTTAGGTTAGGTTAGGTTAGGTTAGGTTAGGTTAGGTTAGGTTAGGTTAGGTTAGGTTAGGTTAGGTTAGGTTAGGTTAGGTTAGGTTAGGTTAGGTTAGGTTAGGTTAGGTTAGGTTAGGTTAGGTTAGGTTAGGTTAGGTTAGGTTAGGTTAGGTTAGGTTAGGTTAGGTTAGGTTAGGTTAGGTTAGGTTAGGTTAGGTTAGGTTAGGTTAGGTTAGGTTAGGTTAGGTTAGGTTAGGTTAGGTTAGGTTAGGTTAGGTTAGGTTAGGTTAGGTTAGGTTAGGTTAGGTTAGGTTAGGTTAGGTTAGGTTAGGTTAGGTTAGGTTAGGTTAGGTTAGGTTAGGTTAGGTTAGGTTAGGTTAGGTTAGGTTAGGTTAGGTTAGGTTAGGTTAGGTTAGGTTAGGTTAGGTTAGGTTAGGTTAGGTTAGGTTAGGTTAGGTTAGGTTAGGTTAGGTTAGGTTAGGTTAGGTTAGGTTAGGTTAGGTTAGGTTAGGTTAGGTTAGGTTAGGTTAGGTTAGGTTAGGTTAGGTTAGGTTAGGTTAGGTTAGGTTAGGTTAGGTTAGGTTAGGTTAGGTTAGGTTAGGTTAGGTTAGGTTAGGTTAGGTTAGGTTAGGTTAGGTTAGGTTAGGTTAGGTTAGGTTAGGTTAGGTTAGGTTAGGTTAGGTTAGGTTAGGTTAGGTTAGGTTAGGTTAGGTTAGGTTAGGTTAGGTTAGGTTAGGTTAGGTTAGGTTAGGTTAGGTTAGGTTAGGTTAGGTTAGGTTAGGTTAGGTTAGGTTAGGTTAGGTTAGGTTAGGTTAGGTTAGGTTAGGTTAGGTTAGGTTAGGTTAGGTTAGGTTAGGTTAGGTTAGGTTAGGTTAGGTTAGGTTAGGTTAGGTTAGGTTAGGTTAGGTTAGGTTAGGTTAGGTTAGGTTAGGTTAGGTTAGGTTAGGTTAGGTTAGGTTAGGTTAGGTTAGGTTAGGTTAGGTTAGGTTAGGTTAGGTTAGGTTAGGTTAGGTTAGGTTAGGTTAGGTTAGGTTAGGTTAGGTTAGGTTAGGTTAGGTTAGGTTAGGTTAGGTTAGGTTAGGTTAGGTTAGGTTAGGTTAGGTTAGGTTAGGTTAGGTTAGGTTAGGTTAGGTTAGGTTAGGTTAGGTTAGGTTAGGTTAGGTTAGGTTAGGTTAGGTTAGGTTAGGTTAGGTTAGGTTAGGTTAGGTTAGGTTAGGTTAGGTTAGGTTAGGTTAGGTTAGGTTAGGTTAGGTTAGGTTAGGTTAGGTTAGGTTAGGTTAGGTTAGGTTAGGTTAGGTTAGGTTAGGTTAGGTTAGGTTAGGTTAGGTTAGGTTAGGTTAGGTTAGGTTAGGTTAGGTTAGGTTAGGTTAGGTTAGGTTAGGTTAGGTTAGGTTAGGTTAGGTTAGGTTAGGTTAGGTTAGGTTAGGTTAGGTTAGGTTAGGTTAGGTTAGGTTAGGTTAGGTTAGGTTAGGTTAGGTTAGGTTAGGTTAGGTTAGGTTAGGTTAGGTTAGGTTAGGTTAGGTTAGGTTAGGTTAGGTTAGGTTAGGTTAGGTTAGGTTAGGTTAGGTTAGGTTAGGTTAGGTTAGGTTAGGTTAGGTTAGGTTAGGTTAGGTTAGGTTAGGTTAGGTTAGGTTAGGTTAGGTTAGGTTAGGTTAGGTTAGGTTAGGTTAGGTTAGGTTAGGTTAGGTTAGGTTAGGTTAGGTTAGGTTAGGTTAGGTTAGGTTAGGTTAGGTTAGGTTAGGTTAGGTTAGGTTAGGTTAGGTTAGGTTAGGTTAGGTTAGGTTAGGTTAGGTTAGGTTAGGTTAGGTTAGGTTAGGTTAGGTTAGGTTAGGTTAGGTTAGGTTAGGTTAGGTTAGGTTAGGTTAGGTTAGGTTAGGTTAGGTTAGGTTAGGTTAGGTTAGGTTAGGTTAGGTTAGGTTAGGTTAGGTTAGGTTAGGTTAGGTTAGGTTAGGTTAGGTTAGGTTAGGTTAGGTTAGGTTAGGTTAGGTTAGGTTAGGTTAGGTTAGGTTAGGTTAGGTTAGGTTAGGTTAGGTTAGGTTAGGTTAGGTTAGGTTAGGTTAGGTTAGGTTAGGTTAGGTTAGGTTAGGTTAGGTTAGGTTAGGTTAGGTTAGGTTAGGTTAGGTTAGGTTAGGTTAGGTTAGGTTAGGTTAGGTTAGGTTAGGTTAGGTTAGGTTAGGTTAGGTTAGGTTAGGTTAGGTTAGGTTAGGTTAGGTTAGGTTAGGTTAGGTTAGGTTAGGTTAGGTTAGGTTAGGTTAGGTTAGGTTAGGTATAGGTTAGGTTAGGTTAGGTTAGGTTAGGTTAGGTTAGGTTAGGTTAGGTTAGGTTAGGTTAGGTTAGGTTAGGTTAGGTTAGGTTAGGTTAGGTTAGGTTAGGTTAGGTTAGGTTAGGTTAGGTTAGGTTAGGTTAGGTTAGGTTAGGTTAGGTTAGGTTAGGTTAGGTTAGGTTAGGTTAGGTTAGGTTAGGTTAGGTTAGGTTAGGTTAGGTTAGGTTAGGTTAGGTTAGGTTAGGTTAGGTTAGGTTAGGTTAGGTTAGGTTAGGTTAGGTTAGGTTAGGTTAGGTTAGGTTAGGTTAGGTTAGGTTAGGTTAGGTTAGGTTAGGTTAGGTTAGGTTAGGTTAGGTTAGGTTAGGTTAGGTTAGGTTAGGTTAGGTTAGGTTAGGTTAGGTTAGGTTAGGTTAGGTTAGGTTAGGTTAGGTTAGGTTAGGTTAGGTTAGGTTAGGTTAGGTTAGGTTAGGTTAGGTTAGGTTAGGTTAGGTTAGGTTAGGTTAGGTTAGGTTAGGTTAGGTTAGGTTAGGTTAGGTTAGGTTAGGTTAGGTTAGGTTAGGTTAGGTTAGGTTAGGTTAGGTTAGGTTAGGTTAGGTTAGGTTAGGTTAGGTTAGGTTAGGTTAGGTTAGGTTAGGTTAGGTTAGGTTAGGTTAGGTTAGGTTAGGTTAGGTTAGGTTAGGTTAGGTTAGGTTAGGTTAGGTTAGGTTAGGTTAGGTTAGGTTAGGTTAGGTTAGGTTAGGTTAGGTTAGGTTAGGTTAGGTTAGGTTAGGTTAGGTTAGGTTAGGTTAGGTTAGGTTAGGTTAGGTTAGGTTAGGTTAGGTTAGGTTAGGTTAGGTTAGGTTAGGTTAGGTTAGGTTAGGTTAGGTTAGGTTAGGTTAGGTTAGGTTAGGTTAGGTTAGGTTAGGTTAGGTTAGGTTAGGTTAGGTTAGGTTAGGTTAGGTTAGGTTAGGTTAGGTTAGGTTAGGTTAGGTTAGGTTAGGTTAGGTTAGGTTAGGTTAGGTTAGGTTAGGTTAGGTTAGGTTAGGTTAGGTTAGGTTAGGTTAGGTTAGGTTAGGTTAGGTTAGGTTAGGTTAGGTTAGGTTAGGTTAGGTTAGGTTAGGTTAGGTTAGGTTAGGTTAGGTTAGGTTAGGTTAGGTTAGGTTAGGTTAGGTTAGGTTAGGTTAGGTTAGGTTAGGTTAGGTTAGGTTAGGTTAGGTTAGGTTAGGTTAGGTTAGGTTAGGTTAGGTTAGGTTAGGTTAGGTTAGGTTAGGTTAGGTTAGGTTAGGTTAGGTTAGGTTAGGTTAGGTTAGGTTAGGTTAGGTTAGGTTAGGTTAGGTTAGGTTAGGTTAGGTTAGGTTAGGTTAGGTTAGGTTAGGTTAGGTTAGGTTAGGTTAGGTTAGGTTAGGTTAGGTTAGGTTAGGTTAGGTTAGGTTAGGTTAGGTTAGGTTAGGTTAGGTTAGGTTAGGTTAGGTTAGGTTAGGTTAGGTTAGGTTAGGTTAGGTTAGGTTAGGTTAGGTTAGGTTAGGTTAGGTTAGGTTAGGTTAGGTTAGGTTAGGTTAGGTTAGGTTAGGTTAGGTTAGGTTAGGTTAGGTTAGGTTAGGTTAGGTTAGGTTAGGTTAGGTTAGGTTAGGTTAGGTTAGGTTAGGTTAGGTTAGGTTAGGTTAGGTTAGGTTAGGTTAGGTTAGGTTAGGTTAGGTTAGGTTAGGTTAGGTTAGGTTAGGTTAGGTTAGGTTAGGTTAGGTTAGGTTAGGTTAGGTTAGGTTAGGTTAGGTTAGGTTAGGTTAGGTTAGGTTAGGTTAGGTTAGGTTAGGTTAGGTTAGGTTAGGTTAGGTTAGGTTAGGTTAGGTTAGGTTAGGTTAGGTTAGGTTAGGTTAGGTTAGGTTAGGTTAGGTTAGGTTAGGTTAGGTTAGGTTAGGTTAGGTTAGGTTAGGTTAGGTTAGGTTAGGTTAGGTTAGGTTAGGTTAGGTTAGGTTAGGTTAGGTTAGGTTAGGTTAGGTTAGGTTAGGTTAGGTTAGGTTAGGTTAGGTTAGGTTAGGTTAGGTTAGGTTAGGTTAGGTTAGGTTAGGTTAGGTTAGGTTAGGTTAGGTTAGGTTAGGTTAGGTTAGGTTAGGTTAGGTTAGGTTAGGTTAGGTTAGGTTAGGTTAGGTTAGGTTAGGTTAGGTTAGGTTAGGTTAGGTTAGGTTAGGTTAGGTTAGGTTAGGTTAGGTTAGGTTAGGTTAGGTTAGGTTAGGTTAGGTTAGGTTAGGTTAGGTTAGGTTAGGTTAGGTTAGGTTAGGTTAGGTTAGGTTAGGTTAGGTTAGGTTAGGTTAGGTTAGGTTAGGTTAGGTTAGGTTAGGTTAGGTTAGGTTAGGTTAGGTTAGGTTA